>NC_143480.1:20008446-25448446 GCF_027475165.1 Benincasa hispida | reverse complement strand
TTCAGCCAACCTACGACCCAACCTAACCCAACAAAAATAAAAATTCAGTCCAACCCAACCTAAGAACAAAACTAACCCAATCCAACCCTTATATTTTGGATTGGATAGTTTGGGTTGTTCGGGTTATCGGGTTATTTGTGAAGGAACTCTAAATCTAGAGAACCAGTGAGCGGAAGCAGATCATTCCAAACTCTATTGTGAAAGAACATAAATATTTACAATTAAATAACAACAATTATGCATCAAGATAAAATTATAGCATGCTTCAAGATAAAATACAAGGGATCGAGTAGAATACCTTTGAAGAACCCTTTCTTCACATATTTCCTCGATCAATAAGCAACGAATCCTAGAGCACGAACGCAACGAGCAACTTAGCAACACAAACTGAAAAAACCTCAATCACCACCGAGTACAACTCGATCCTCAATCCTCGAATAAAATTGGACACCACCACTCGATTACCTTGGTATTCTCGGTGTGAGAGTCCAGGAGGTGTGGGCTTTATATGGATTTGGGTAGAGGGATGAAGGAGCTAGACGATCGAGTATGCGGCAGAATAAGAAGAAGTCTATTGTATAGACTTGGTACTCGATTGTGTAGCAAACGAGTAACTATCGTATAGTAAAACTCGATGACTTATAGTTTACTCTCTCAACAAGTAACCTGATCACTTGCTTTCATGTAGCATGTCTGAATGACAAAATGAAAACTATTTTCATCTTTATCCATCAGTTAGCCATAAACTGTGTAAAACCACCCACTAAGTCGATTATTGGAGAAAAAGAAAATCAATTATATCACAATTAATTATTTATAAATAAATACAATGACTAACTTATCATATTATATTTATAATCTATAGTTCTAATATTACATCATATGTAACATATAAACCATAGTTCTTTTTCTCCTTATGGAATTTAATATAAATCATATTTATATTAATTCCTTCAATCAAATAATGTATCAAATACATCAAATTAATTATATCATATATAACTGAACTAATTTAATTATATCACATATAATCAAATTCCCTCTTGTTAATTTGAACATTTCAAACTAACCCAAAAATTGATTCTTAACATGAATCCATTGAGCTACCAAGGGGACCTAATGGACTTGAAGCTTGAAGCTCCAACGGTACGTGAATAACTGACTAAACTCTTTAATCACGATATCCATCATCCGTTAACTGCCAGGCACTCTACTAAAGACCGATAGTTGCACTCTTCGCACTACAAATATATTTATGTGTCCATCAGATATAATCAATCAACAGTACGATGACCCTTCACAAATCGCTCGTAAGTACAGTTGGGCCAAATTGCTATTTTGCCCCTGTAGTTACATTTAACTCCTTAAGTACCACTGATTCCTCTAATGAACAATACATCATAGTCCTACTATGACTAAACCCTTCTCGAGTCAAGAGAAGGTGTGGTGCCACATTGTTCAAGCCCTGGAATCAGCCCTTAAGGGAGTAATTTATCTACTTATCCCTGCTTCGGGGAAGGAGTGAGTTTCATCTTGTGTAGCTGAGTTCCCAGCTCTCCAATCAGACGAATCCCCAAAGTGGTAGGTTTGAGTCTACGATCTGGCCACTCACACGCATGCAAATCAAAGGATCGCCCTCATAGATAGGAGTTCACAACTCACTCAGAATTAAAGTCATGTTACCTATGGTCATCCTAGTGAAATGAAAGTCTCTGTCTTGAACGGTGTTATATAATGAGACTAAACATTTCGTGGCCTGGTTTTATACAAACTCCTTTGTATAGAGCATCCCGGCTCGCATGTCTAATACACGAATGATTAGGATCAGATCATTTTTAGCATTTTACAATATTTGTAACACCTACAAAGCGGGTCACACTTGTAGTATCACCAGGATAAGGTTTTCCTCCTTTATCCATATACTACAGACCATTTAGGTTATCACTTAAAATACAATCCATTTGTATCTTTCCACATACATGCTTAAGTTACAACGATAACCAGGGATCTTAGTTTATTGGTTTCGTGGTTAATGCAACTAAAATATGTCATGTTTCATAAATTGAAGTGAATAAAATATCTCATATTATAAATCACAATAAAGTTTGTTCAAACATGTGTTTATAAACTATGGGACCCTACGAGATTTAGGGCATCAACCCCAACAATTTGAATACCCCTAAGTCCAATTATGACCAAATCCCTGTTGAACTAAGAGAGAGTATGGCCACATTATTCAAGCCCTTGAATCAGCCCTTAAGAGAGAAATTTATCCACTTACCTTGACATCATGGAAGGAACGAATTTCATCTTGTGTCGCTGTATTCCCAGCTCCCCAATCAGACGAATCCCAAAATGATAGACATATTGAGTCAACAACCTGGTCACTCTCACCGATGCAAATCAAAGAACCGCCTTCATTGGTAGGAGTTCACAGCTCACTCAGGATTCAGGTCATGTCATCTGTGGTTATCCTGGTGAAATGTAAGTCTCTACTATTAACGACGTTACATATATAATGAGAATAATCATTTTGTGGTCCGATCTTATAAAAAATCATTGTATAGAATACCCCTACTCACATGTCTCTACATGAATGATCATGATCAAATCATTTATAGCACTTTACAACACTTGTAACATCCACAAAATGGGCCATATCTATAGTATCATCAAGATAAGGTACCCAACCTTATCCATCTACCACAAATTATTTAAGTTATTATTTAAACATGATTCACCTGTATGTCTCTACATACATCTTTAAATTACATAAAATAACCTAGGATATTTGTTTATTAGATTGCGTGTATGCTTATAAAATAACAACTATTTTATTAATAACAATTTGTTTATACAAAATTTAAAAATTACAAGAATACAAGACAGGTGTAAGAATCAATCCCAACAATTGGATGTAGACCAACCTCGGTCGAACCACTATAATTCCTTCTGTGTTTCTCTTCTTCTCTTACTCTTTCATTCTTTTGTTTTCTAATCACTCAAAAAGAGAATTAGTTTTTGTAACAAATGGTATTAGAGCTATCAATCTTAAAAAATTCATATCAAATCGAATGAGAATTTCATCACAAAGAAGTAGCATTCATTAATTACTTAAAGTAGATTTGTTTCGCAATTTGAAAAAGCTTCAACAAGTCATTCGAGTTAGAATCTCTGATTTTCTAAATCACTCAATTCGTAGTGTCAGTCAAATTTGAACTTGAGAAGTTTGATAGCAAAGGTGATTTTAGCTTATGGAGAAAGAATTTGAAGGCGTTGCTCATCCAACAAAGAGTTGCAAAAATCATTGAAGATCCAGAGAACTTTCTTGAGATGATCACTGCAGAAAAGAAGTTAGAGATGAATGAGATCGCCTTTAGTAAGATGGTTCTATTGAGCCTGCTTCTGTGAATTAATGAAACTTTTAGCCCAAATGATGAAATAATGTGAGGCCTTTTGCTGATCCAAACCGAGAGCCTAGTTCTTTTGCCCCAAAAACTTTTGGTTGGTAGAAAACTTGGCTATTAAGTGCCCACGATTTTTCAGCTGATGCCTTACACGTGGTCTGTCCCATTGCTCTTTGTCTGATGGAAAAATGAAAGAATGACTTTCTTTCTGATGGGTGATTAATGCAAAATAAAATTTTCTTTCTCTCTCTTGCTCTCTGATTCTCTCGTTCTCCGCCTTCTGTGTTCTTTTACTTTCTTCTAACCCTAATGTTTTCTTGTTTAATCTATGCGACTGCTTTAAGTATACGATGGAGGAGTCTTGCAAGCGTGTAGACGATGGCAGAAGGAAAAGGTAAACGATCAGTCGTTCTTCTAGACGATATGAAGAGAATGGTAAACGATCGTGCAATCTTGTAGACGATGAGAAGAAAGGGAAGAAATGCTCAGCGATATACGTGGTTCAACTATTAAAGCCTATGTCCACGGGAAGGAGAGAGTTTTTATTGAAGCTAAGTCACAGACTCTTCTTTCTTTTACAGATCTTTCAAGTTCTTCTTGAAGCTATGTATGTTGTTGTTATATCTAAAATTTGTAAATGATGAGTATTTATACTAATTTATGATACAAGTAGTTACAAAGAAATGTGAAAAAGCTTCTTGAATGTTGAATGTATGAGATTATAATCTTCAAATCTCCACCTTAAGCTTAACATGCAACCTCTTCTCCTTCTGGATTCAACATGTCTTCACCCTTTTTTAGGAAGCAGAAACCCGATCTGACCAAGACAGTTAGCAAGCTTGAGTTTACTCACAGGTTTAGCAAGCATGTCGGTTGCGTTCTCGGTGGTATGAAATTTTAGCACCTCGACTTCTTCTTTCTCTATTCTGTCTCTGACAAAGTGATACTTGATATCTATATGTTTGGTCCTTGAATGATACTGAGGGTTTTTGGAAAGGTGAATGACACTTTGGTTATCACAGTAGATTTTAACTACTATTTGATTAATACCAAAGTCCTTCATCAATCCTTTTAACCACAGTGCTTCCTTTATTGTTTTTGATAGAGCCATGTACTCTACTTCTGTGGTTGACAATGCTGTGGTTGACTGTAAATTTGCTTTCCAACATAACAAGTTAGGACCAAATAAGAATATATAACCTGTTAGAGATCTCCTTTTGTCTTGGTCACCTGCAAAATCTAAATCAACATATCCGTATAGCTCTAAATTTGATTCATTGGTACTTTGATATGTTAATTTCGACTGTTTAGACCAAATTAGATATTTTAAAATCCATTTTGTTGCTTCCCAATGTCTTTTTCTAGGGTTAGACATGTATCTACTGACTAAACTAGTGCTGTATGATAAGTCTGGTCTAGTAGATATCATTAAGTACATTAGACTCCCTACTGCTTGATTATATGGAATTGATTGCATTTGAGTCAAATGTTTTATGTCTGTTTCTTTTGGTGAGTTTTCATAGGAAAGTTTAAAGTGTGTAGCAATGGGTATGATGGCTGGTTTTGCATTTGTCATATTGAATCTGTTTATTACCTTTTCGCAATAGCTTAGTTGACTTACGGTTAGGGTTGAGGAAGTTCTGCCCCTTTGAATTTCTATCCCAAGGATCTTTCTAGACTGACCCAAGTCCTTCATGTCAAATTCTCTCTTTAGGAGATTTTTGACATGAGTTAAATTCCCTTTAGATTTTCCTGCTAGTAACATATCATCAACATAGAGTAATAAGTAGACTTTGTCCTTATAGGTAGTAGAATTAATATAAGAACAAATATCATAGGAACTTCTTTGAAATCCTATGTTCTTTATGTAGTCATTAAACTTTCTGTACCAGCATCTAGGGGATTTTTTTAGACCATATATTGAAATATTTAGGAGACAGTACAGGTTTTCCTTACATTTTTCCTCAAACCCTTTAGGTTGTACCATATAGATAACCTCATCTAAGTTTCTATGTAGAAAGGTAGTTTTAACATCTAGTTGATCTAGTTCTAGATTATACTGAGTAACTAGAGATAAAAGTAGCCTAATAGAGATTTGTTTCACTACTGGTGAAAAAATTTCAGTATAGTCTATTCCTTCCCTCTGAGTAAACCCTTTAGCCACTAACCTTGCCTTGTACCTAGGCTTTTCTTCTTTGGTAGAACCCTCATTTAATTTATATATCCATTTAGAGGCTATAAGGTTTACAACCTTTAGGAAGAGGAGTTAGAGTCCAGGTATTATTGATAGTGAGTGAGTCTATCTCTTCACACATAGCTTGAATCCAAGACCTAGCATTAGGGCAGTTTACTGCCTCTTCAAAAGTGGCTGGTTCTTGGTCATTAGAAGCTATTGTGGAATTTAGAACTAGGTTCATATAGTTATTTTCAGTATACCTAGCTGGAGGAACTATCACTTTTTTTTGTCTATCCCTAGCCAAGGAATACTGACTTAAATCAGGTATAACTTCAGTATTCCCAGTGATCTCATTTGAGGCATCTTCTTCTTCTTGTAATTCTGTAGGAGGGTTTTGGTTAGTGGAAGAAACTTTAGGTGACTCCACCTCAATCCTAGTAGTATTAGGGCTATTAGGAACTTCATAGGATGTCTTTTCTTTTTGCATAAACATTTCTTTTTCTCTGAAAGTGACATCTTTGCTTATAATAAACCTCTTTTCAATAGGATTTCACATTTTAAATCCTTTTACTCCCTCAGAAAACCCTACAAACATACACTTTACTGCCTTAGATTTTAATTTTCCCTGATTTTGATGAATATAACCAACACATCCAAATACCCTTAGGTTTTCTAGGTTAGGTGGATGTGTGGTTCATTTTTCTTCAGGAGTCAAAAAATTTAGGGGGGAATGTGGACACCTATTTAAGGTGTACACAGTGTAGCTTGCAGCCTCAGCCCAATATTTTTCACTTAGTATTGCATCTGATAGGAGACATTTAACTCTTTCCATGACTGTTCTATTTAGTCTTTTAGCTACTCCATTTTGTTGAGGAGTGAATCTAACTGTCCTATGCCTAATAATTCATGTTTCTTTACAGAATTTATTAAACTCTTCACTACAAAATTCCAGTCTATTGTCAGTTCTTAGGTATTTAATTTCTTTAGAAGTTTGTTTCTCTATCATGAGTTTCCATTCCTTAAACTTATCAAACAATTGGTCTTTAGTTTTAAGAAAGTAAACCCAACTTTTCCTAGAGAAGTCATCAATAAAAGAAATTAAATACTTTGAGCCACTTAGACTAGGTGTAGGAGCTGGACCTCATAGGTCCGAGTGTATATAGTTTAGGATAGTTTTTGTGGTATGTTATGCTTTAGTGAAACTTTGCGTTGTGGCTTTTCCTAAAACACAGTGTTCACAAAAAGTTAGATCTTTTGAGAGACCTTTAGGGAGAATTCCTTGATTAGATAGGACTTCTAGGTCTAGCACTTATGTGAGATAACCTTTTGTGCCATACATCAGCTTCTGTGATCTCATTTGTGGTGGCAACATAAGCCCCTGTCATCATTTTAACTCCTTTGACCACAAATAAGTCATTTATCTTTTCCCCAACTAATATTACTTTAGAGTCCTTTAGCACCTCAAGAGTTCCTTCTTTACTTCTTATTCACACATATAGCATCTAACATACCTAAGGAGATTAGATTTCTCTTAAGTAGTGGAACATATCTCACATTCCTAAGAAGTTTGATGGTTCCATCATTAAGTTTTATGGAAATAGAGCCAATGCCTTCTATTTTACAACCTTGGTTGTTTCCCATATAAACCATTTCTCTTTCTATTTCCTTAAAAGTGTTAAATCAAGGTTTCATTGAGGTCATATGGTAGGTGCATTTGGAATCTAGAACCTAATCATGTTTTCCTAAAGGGTTTACATGATTAGATTTGTCTAAAGTTGAGGCTAAAGCATCTGAGTAGATGAAGGAACCTTCTACAACAGATGCTTCGGGCTGTTTTCCTTTTGAATCCTTCTCTTTCTCTTGGTTCTTTCTCTTTAAGATAAAATAGTCTTTAATTAGATGTCCTTTTTTCTTACAGTACTTACATTTTATTTTCTGTTTTGATTTATTTTCTTATGAGTTATGAGGTTTTCTGTCTTTAGAATGGTTTTACTTGAAGTTTCCTTTTACAAATAGACTTTCACCATTAGGTTTATCCTTTTTATCAATCTGTAGCTCAAGCTCTCTAGTTCTTAGGGCTGAAATTATAGTGTCTATACTTATACTATCCCTTCCATACTTTAGAGCATTCTTAATTTCTTTATACAGTTCAGGCAAAAAGTTTAGAAGCACATAAGCCTCGTTTTCATCACCAAGTTTTTCTCCTAGAGTTTTAAATTCAGTAATTATCTTCTTGAACTCATCTAAGTTGTCAGTTAGAGTTTTAAATGAATCTATTTTAAATGTGAAGAATTTCTCCCTAAGATACATTTTGCTAGGAAGGTCTTTAGTAGCATACAACTTTTCTAGCTTAGTCCATAGTCTATATGTAGTTTCTTGATCTAAAACTTGTCTAAGAACACTGTCACTAAGATTAAGAACCAATGTATCGTAGGTTGCCAGCTCCCAGTCTTCCTTTTCTTGGGTTGTCACAGTGGCAGGGAGTGTTGATGGATCAAGGAGGGCTCTGTGGGCTTTCTGCTGGCTGAGTATCGCCTTGATCTTAGTCTTCCACAGTCCGAAGTCTCCTTTGCCATCAAATTTCTCCACCTCAAACATTGTTACTGACATTTTGGATGAAAAACTTGTGTCTTGATTCTCCAAGAATTGAGATCTTGAATGTCTATTGCTCTGATACCACTTTGTTGGGCCTGTTTCTGTGAATTAATGAAACTTTTAGCCCAAATGATGAAATAATGTGAGGCCTTTTGCTGATCCAAACCGAGAGCCCAGTTCTTTTGCCCCAAAAACTTTTGGTTGGTAGAAAACTTGGCTATTATGTGCCCACGATTTTCTAGCTGATGCCTTACACGTGGTCTGTCCCACTACTCTTTTTTTGGTGAAAAAAATGAAAGAATGACTTTCTTTCTGATGGGTGATTAATGCAAAATCAAATTTTCTTTCTCTCTCTTGCTTTCTGATTCTCTCGTTCTCCACCTTCTGTGTTCTTTTTTTTTCTTCTAACCCTAATGCTTTCTTGTTTGATCTGTACGACTGCCTTAAGTATACGATGGAGGAGTCTTGCAATCGTGTAGACGATGGCAGAAGGAAAAGGTAAACGATCAGTCGTTATTCTAGACGATATGAAGAAAATGGTAAACGATCGTGCAATCTTGTAGACGATGAGAAGAAAGGGAAGAAATGCTCAGCGATATACGTGGTTCGACTATTAAAGCCTACGTACATGGGAATGAAAGAGTTTTTATTGAAGCTAAGTCACAGACTCTTTTTTCTTTTACAGATCTTTCAAGTTCTTCTTGAAGCTATGTATGTTGTTGTTGTATCTAAAATTTGTAAATAATGAGTATTTATACTAATTTCTTATAAAAGTAGTTACAATAACTAACTGTAAAGATTAAAGAAATGTGAAAAAGCTTCTTGAATATTGAATGTATGAGCATATAATCTTCAGGTTCTTTATCTTTTAGACAATGTGCTTCGTTAGATAAGTGACATTACCTCTGCTAATGAACCATGGAAGAAATTAGAATCTTTGTATTTGAGCAAATCATCGTCAGTAAGATTCTGATAAGTGAAAGATTATTTGGCTATAAAATGGATTGTGCTAAAACATTAGAAGAAAACTTGGACGATTTTCTTAAAATTTGTCTTGATCTTACGAATATTGGTGAAAAACTGGATGATGAAAATCAAGCCATTATACTGTTGAATTCTCTGCCAGATAGTTGTAAAGAGATTAAAGTAGCAATTAAATATGGTAGGGATTCTCTAACTTTAGATCTGATTCTTGATGCTTTAAAATTGAAAGACATTGAGATGAAGAAAACTTGAGAAAGCTCTTGAAGTTTTGTTAGTAAGAGAAAGGACAAAGAATCATAATAATCAGTCTAAATCTTAGAATAACACCTCTGAAAAGCACAGATCTAAATCGAATGGAAAGGATAATGAGTATTTCTATTGTCACATGTTAAGCCATATGATTAAGGATTGTCGGATGTTGAAATACAAGAATAAAATGCAAGAGAGAAAGAATGAAAAAACTTTAGCAAATGTCCATGAAGGTTATGAAGGGATGAAATTCCCAATGTGGACGCGCGTGAATGAATTCATGTCTCTAATTTCATTTTTACAGAACTTTAAAATGCAGAATGATGGAAACAACATGATAAGCAACAAATATCCTAATGTCTTCCTGCTAGCTTATATCAGACTAAACCTTAGAATAATGTGATGAGAGAATTTAAATTGTTCAAATTCGATTGAAGTTAGTAAGCATTAATTATATGTGATATAATTAATGACTTATTGTTTAATTATGAATTGAACAATATAGAGAGTTAAAAATATTTAAATATGATTTAAATATTACACATGAACAGAGATTCATGATTGGGATTGGTGTTATTAATTAATTTAATATTTGATATTAAATTAATTTTATTAATTAAAATTTTAATTAATTATTTAAAATTAATTATTAGAACTAGTTTTATTTAAAATTTGTTTTAAAGTTAATTTTAATTAAAACTAATTATTTGAATTAATTTTATACAAACTCATTTAAATTTTGAATTTTTGAAATTCAAAATTAAGTGAAATTTGAGTTAGTGGATTTTTCCCACATTTGAACCACTTCAACACCTCAAATCCCACTAGATTGAGCTTTAGTTTCCTGTCACTTGGAGATGGATTTAATTTTACATGATTTCTTTTTTAAAAGAAGAAAAATTGCTAAGATTTAGATTATTGACTTGAGAACCTGAAACTCTCTCAAAGTTTATAACTCCAACTCTCTCAAAATTCTATTTTTCCTTCAAACTCATCACAAATTTGGATCCCACAATCCATTCTAAGGTCGGAGAATAGTGCAAAAGACTCTAAAGGTAGTCCACGAAGTGTTCGTGATAAAAAAATATCCAGTGGATCCTGTAAGAAGGAGGAAGAAATTCAGGCTAAACGATCGGTGTCAAAGACTAAACGATCGTTGAGAGGTGAAGGCTAAACGATCGTTGGAAAAAAGGCTAGATGATCATTGAGAAAAAGGCTAGACGATCGGTGTCAAATATCTAGACGATCGTTGGAAAAAGGTAAACGATAGGACAAGCGTTTACACGATAGAGGTAAGTGTGTAGACGATGGGGTAGGAGACTGCACGATTGGGTTGAGTGTGTAGGCGACAGAAAGTACACGATAGGATGTAGATGATCGGGTTGGAAGTGTACACGATAGAGAGTACACGATAGGATGAAGCGATAGAGGAAATTTGCTATACGATAGGTAGAGAGCATAAACGATAGAGAGAATTGATTAAGATGATTGGCCTTCACGACCGGTATCACTCGTCGTGTAGTGTTATTTATTAGCATAAGAAAAGCCACATGGCAAAATATCAACGATATACAATAACAACCATGAAAGAGAAAATACATAATTAACCACCTGAAGCTAAAGAAGAAAATGCAGAAAAATGAATGGAAAAATCTGTTATTTTCTTCAGTAACGTTGCACTCATTTATCACCCTCTGCAAGCGAACGAGGAGCTGCCGTGACTGTAAGCTTGGTTTTCAAACTAAGAAAGCGAGGACTTGGTAAGGCTTTTGTCATGATGTCAGCTAGCTGATCCTTAGAGGGAAGGAATCGAATTGAAAGCTGTTTGGAGGCAACCTTTTCTCTGAGAAAGTGAAAATCAATCTCAAGATGTTTTGTCCGGTTGTGAAGCACAGGATTGATGGCCATGTAGGTGGCGCTGAGATTGTCATAGAGCAGTAGAGGGGTGGAGATGTTATTGACACCAAGTTTAGTGAGAATTGATTGGATCCATAAAACCTCAGCGACAGCATTGGAAAAATCACGATATTTTGATTCGGCATTGGATCAAGAGATGACCTTTTTCTTAGATGAGCTCAATGAAATAAGGATTGAACCAAGGAAGACATAGAATCCACTCGTGCTTCGCCTGTCATCCGGGTAGCTGGCCCAATCGGCATTTGTGTAGCAAGTTAAGGCCAAAACGGGGGACTTGATTAGAAGAATATCATGATTGGTCGTGCCTTTGAGGTATCGAAGAAGACATTTTGCTGCTTGAAGATGTGAAGAGGTTGAGGCGTGCATGAACTAACAGAGCTTATTAACATTGAAGCTGATGTCTGGTCTGGTCAGCGTACAATATTAGAGAGCACCAACTAGGCTTCTGTATTCAGAGGGGTTGTCCAGCGATTGTCCATCGGTGAGGGACAGTGAGGCGCCAGGCTTGCAGTTAGTGAGTTGTGCACGTTCAAGAAGACTATAAATGTACTTGGACTGAGACAAATGGAGGTGGTCTGAAGAGCGAAGCACCTGAATGCCAAGAAAAAAAGATAGACCACCGAGATCTTTAAGTGCAAACTGAGTGTTTAAGCAAGTGATGAAGTGCTGAATAGTCACAGGCTATCTCCAGTAACAATAATGTCATCAACATAGATAAGAAAAATAATTAAAGTATGTGAGTTGCGAAAAATGAACATGAATGTATTAGATTTTGCATTAGAGAAACCCCATTGTATCAGACAGGTGCTAAGCGTGGAGAACCATGCGCGAGGACTTTGCTTGAGGCCATATAGTGCCTTGTGTAGCAGTAATACGTGGTCAGGTGTTTATCACTGATGAAACCAGATCGTTGCTTGATGTATACTTCCTCAGATAGTTCGCAATTGAGGAAGGCATTGTGTACGTCAAGTTTTCGAATGATCTAGTCTTGAAAGAAATTGACAGAACAAGTCGAATGGTAGTAGGCTTGACTATTGGAATGAAGGTCTCAAAGTAATCGATGTCATAGTCTTAGTTGAAGCCTTGAGCAACCAAACGAGCCTTGTAACGAGCAATCTCACCAGATGGAGTTTTTTTGAGTCTGAACACCCATTTGTTGCCAATAACTTTGCGATCCTGGGGCAAAGCTGTGAGAGACCATGTATTATTTCTGACGAGGGATTCATATTCCTCAAGCATTGCTTGTTTCCAGAGTGGATGAATGAGAGCTTCCTTGTAGGATTGTGGTTCTGTTTTATCCAAGTCAGTAACCTCGGATAGCCAAGCCTTTAGTTTGAAAATGCCCATCTTGAACCGTGTAATCATGGGGTGGTTATTGGTTGTGAGGGGTAGGGATGGTGTTGGTTCTAAGGTGGTAGGGAGGTTGGGGTGTGGGGAAGGAGGGGGAGTTGGGAGAGTAGAGGTAAGTGGTGTTGAGGGAGAAGAAATAATGGGAGCTTGTGGATCGGTTGATGGTTCAGGTGATTGGGAAAGATAGGGAGGGGGTTGGTTGAGAGGTGTAGATGCAGGTGTGGGTTGAGAGGATGGGATTGGTATAGAGGAAGGTAGGTGGAGGGAATGATGTTGATGAACATCGTCATTGTCGGAATTGGCAGTGACCTGATGTAAGGGAGAAGGGCTGACTGGAATAATAATGGAAAGGACTTGAGAGGAAGAATGTGAAGGAGAAGAGACTGATGGAGAGTTATCAAGGAAAAGGAAAGCAGTTTCATTGAAGATGACATGCCTAGAGACATAAATTCGACCGGTTGTGCGATGAAGGTAAAGATATCCTTTATGCAAGGAAGAGTAGCCTAAGAACACGCACGGATGAGATCTATATTAGAGTTTATTGTCATTGAATGACTGAAGGAATGGGAAACAGGTGTAGCCAAAGACTTTCAGGAGTTGGTAATCAGGAAGTTTGGAGTATAAGGTTTCATAGGGGGACTTATTTTCAAGGAGAGGTATAGCCAGTCGATTGATAAGGTAGATGGCGGTATGAAAAGCGAAGGGCCAGAAGCTATGTGGAACAGAAGAGTGAGCAAGCATGGCTAGACCAACTTTAACGACATGCCTGTTCTTTCGTTCGACAGTGCCGTTTTGTTGGGGTGTGTAAGAACAAGATACACGATGAATTATGCCAAGTTTTTCTAGTATAGGAGAGAGAGCTTTGAACTCCCCTCCTTCATCAGTTTGGATCGATTTAATAGTGATGGAAAACTGATTCGAAATCATAGCTTGAAACATAAGAAAACAGGGTAGAACTTCAGATTTTGTTTTCATTGTATAGATCCAAGTGAAACGAGAGAAAGCATTGATAAAAAGTAAGAAATATCTATCTCCATTTACTGAATTGATCGGGGAAGGACACCATACATCAACATACACTAAATCAAAGGGAGAGGGTGGATGAGAATTAGACACTTGAAAAGGTAAACGAAGGCTCTTGGCCATTTGATAGTGTTCACAAACTGATACATTTGGTTTATTTTTGTACTTTAGTTTGCATTTGGACAAGACAGAATGAACTACTGAAGGGGAGGGGTGTCCTAAGCGACGGTGCCACAAAGAGAAATCTGTGGGTGCTGAGATGAAGGCAGTTGGATGAGATGAGGAATGGACAGATCGTGTAGCTGATGGATTGACAGAGGACTTGTATAGGCCACGATCAAGTGTGCCTAGGAGGAGTGGACTCTTGGTTTAAAGGTCCTTTACAACAAAGGAGTCATGGAAAAATTCAACATAAGCATTATTATCATAACATAAACAACCGATGCTAATTAGATTTCGAGATATTGAAGGTGTGTGAAGAACAAAGTGAAGGTGAATTGGAGTATGCGATGTAGATGAAAGGAAAGAGAATGAATAGTGTCAGAGATGGGAAGGGACTTACCGTTTCCTATGACAACTTGTTCATCACCATAATAAGAGACAGACTGTTGGATGTTGGACAGATCAGGGGTCATGTGATGAGTGGCTCCATAATCCATATACTAGCCTTCATCGGGGTGATTTGTTGTTGGAGTAGAGGGAGTAGTAATGTAGGATAGCGGTTGAGTTGGGGTTGGTGTTACTTGAGCAAAATGAGCTTGAGGATGTTGAATGGTTCTATATTTTGGATTGTCGATATTATAGTAAGACAGTGTTGTATGGCCAAACTTGTTACAGATTTGGCATTGTGGCCAATTAGAGAATTGGGATGGTTGATAGGTGGTTGGTCGTGGGGCTCGGGTGGTCTATGAGATGTATAATTTGTGGCAGTCACAGTAGAGAAAAGAAGGTTAGAAAGAATACCTGGAAGAGATGGAGAAGGTCGAAAAGATGACCTGGTAGTTTGTGGCCAGTGAGAATGTCGAGGTTGAAGTGAGAGCTGGGCGACATTGGCTTGTATCTATTGGAGTTGGTCTATAGCAGACTGGGATTTTAGCCGACAGTCATATGCGATAAGGAGGCTGCAGACATCAGTGATAGATGGGCGATCAGTTCTATTCTGAATGGAGGTCATGAACAGATTGTATTTAGTACCAAGGCCTTCAAGGATGTATGCAAGGTGATCACGGTAAGACAGTAGTTCTTCGATAGCAGCAAATTTGTCAGCAATGTCTTTTATCTTGGTAAGGTATTGAGAGACGCTGATGCCATCCTTTCGTATCTTTTGAATTTGAGAGTGAAAACCCATTATTCGGGTTGTGGAAGAGGATTCATAGACCGTTCAGAGTGCTTCCCAGATTTTCAGTGCGGATTCGTATCCGACAATTTCTCCCATTTTATCTTCGTTGAGAGAGGAGTAAAACCAGCTTATGATCATTCGATTTCACTTCTGCCAATATGAGAAATGGGGATTGAGTTGAGTTTGCTGAGGCTTGAGGTATTTTGGTGGCTGAGGATAGGTGCCGTCAATGAAGCTTTCAAGGCCATAGCCCATGACAAGGTTGAGAAGCTGATTCTTCCAGAGAAGGTAGTTTGAATCATTTAGCTTGACAATGAGGGATTGGGACATGTGAGGGAATTTTACGACGGGGGATTGTGGGGAAGGGAGAGTAGGGAAGGGATTAATCGGTATCGAATTTTGAAAAGGATGATGGTTAGGGACACCGGCGTAGTGATGGTGAAGGGGTGGTGGTAGAGGGCCATATTGTGGAGGGTAGAATGGATTTCGAGCAGGGGGAAGGGCTCGCTGAGTAGCGGGTGGGGTAAACGATGGAGAAGATATAGATATGGTGGTCGGAGGTAGAACAGTTGAATGAATACCTGGTTTGATGTCACTGGTAGGGTAGAGTTTTCTTCAGATGTTCCTAAGGTCGATGCTATGAGAAAGGGCTGGATGCTTTAAAGCTTTGATACCATGTAAGAAGAAGGAAGAAAGGAAGGCTAAATGATCTTTGTCAAAGACTAAACGATCTCTGAGAGGTGAAGGCTAAACGATCGTTGGGAAAAAGACTAGACGATCATTGTCAAATATCTAGACGATTGTTGGAAAAAAGGTAAACGATAGGACAAGCATCTACATGATAGAGGTAAGTGTGTAGACGATGGGGTACGAGACTGCACGATTAGGTTGAGCGTGTAGGGGAAAGAAAGTACACGATAGGATGTAGACGATCGGGTTGGAAGTGTACACGATGTAGAGTACATGATAGGATGAAGACGATAGAGGAAATTTACTATACGATAGGTAGAGAGCATAAACGACAGAGAGAATTGATTAAGACGATCGGCCTTCACGACTGGCATCACTTATCGTGTAGCACTATTTATTAGCATAAGAAAAGCCACATGGCAAAATATCAATGGTCTATAATAACAACATGAAAGAGACAATACATAATTAACCACTAAATAGTGGAACCTAAAGCTGAAGAAGAAAATGCAGAAAAATGAATAGAAAAATCTGTTATTTTCTTTAGTAATGTTGCACTCATTTATCAGATCCTTTCAATTTTGAGCTACATCAAGGTTTGCTCTTAAAACTTTGTTTTTCCAGTTTTGAACTAGTATGCTTAATCCTAAAATTATTTTAATTAGAGTGGTTAAGATCTTAATTGCTTCCACTTGCATGTTCCTAACTCCATTAAAAGGAAACAAGAACATTGGTCTGGTTTACGTAAAAGGTGATACTAATGAAAACTACTTTATAGGTTATATTGATTCTTGTTGGGTTTTGTGCCATAAAACTTGTAGATAGTAAATATAAATAATTGACCATCATCAAGAAAGAGTTGTCGATGTTATTTCAATAAATTTTCTTGATTGTGTTGTATTCATTTTGTCTTAGTAACCTTAATCCAATAAACTAACATTCTAAGCTGTCTTATGAGTCTTGAATTGTATGTAAAGACATAGGGATCAATGTTCAAGTACAATTTAAAGGGTCTATAGTATAGGGATAAGATTGGATACCTTATCCTGGGGACATTATTGATATGGCCTACTTGTCCATATCAATAATGTAAGTGACATGCGAGTGAAGGTATCCTATGCAATGAGTTTTCATAAGACTGGACCATGAAATAGTAACCATTAAATGTAACACCGTTGACTAGTTAGGTTTCTATTTCAATAGGATGACCTAGGCAACTTAGTCTTAATCCTGAATGTATTATGAACTCATGTTCACAAGAGATTGTTCTTTGATTTGTATGGGTAAGAGTGACTAGTTCACCGACTCAATATGCTTACCATTTTGGGGACAGCACCAAGTGAGGTGCTGGGAACATAATAATACAAGAGAGATTTCACTCATTCTCAACTTTAGGATAAGTAGATGAGCGTTCTATTAAGTGGTATCTCTGAGACTTGAACAAAGAGCCCTACCCTCTCATTGGTCCGAGAGGGGTTTCTATTTAATGGTTGGACCATAAATAGGTTGTTCATTAGAGAAGCATTGGTGTTTAAGGATACAGAGTTAACATAGGAGTAAAACGGTTATTTGACCCAGCTGGAGTTACGAATATTCGTAAAGGACTAACTTGTTGTTATTGGTCTATATCTATGGACACAGAAATATATTTGCAGTGAGAAGAGTGCAGTTGTGGGTGTTAAGTGGAGTGTACTTACAACTAACGAATATTGATTAATTTGGTTAATGAGTTTAGCCAATTAATCTCATATTGTTGGAGCTTCTGATCGGTAGGTCCATGAGATCCCCTTCCTAGCTCGTAAAGGGAATTGAGGTAAGAATATAATGTATAATGATATATTATAATATAAAGTTTATATTTTAATTAAACTTTATAGTATAAATTTAATGTTGGATATGATTCAAAATTAATTTATGGGAGAATTAAATATTTGAAGGAGTTCAAATATTAATTTAATATGAATTGGATTCATATTAAAACTATATGTTAAAAATTAATGTGTATTTGATGCACATTAAAACTATAGGTCATGAGAGAAATATAATTGAATATGATTCAAATGTAAGTTAAATTAAATATTTGATATTTAATTTTGTAATTATTGAATTGGAGAATTGAATAATTATTTAATTTGATTTAATTTAACTAAAATAATTGAATTAAAATTATAGGTTATGTGAGAGATATTTCATTTAATATGATTTAAATAAAATTATTAATTAAATGGGCTAGTTACACAAATAGCAATCAGAACCAAAATAATAAAAGATGTAGAACAAGAATAAACATATTAGGGATATAGTATAAAATTAGTGTCAGATATCACTAATTGTAGCTATCAATGATAGCTATATAGGTAAATGACCAAAAAACCCACACATAGCCCACCATTTTGCACTTCTTTTTCTGGTTTTCTCAAATTGAAAACTATCACTGATAGCAACGGATAGAGTTATCAGCGATAGCTACTAATAGCTACTATTAGTTGTTATCGTTGATAGCTACTATCAATGATACCTTTCAATTTGAGAAATATTAATACAACCTTAAAATAGTAACACTTGAAATATCAACTTTTAATTTGCTATAAGTTTTCAATGGGTAACATTGATATACGATCAATTGGAATCAAACTTGAAATATTAACACCTAAGGCTATAAGTGGATATCAATGATAGACTTTTATAAGTAGTTATCAACTTTTAAAAGGAAACTATCATCTTTCAGAGATTAACATTTAAAATTATAAGTGATAGAAGTCTATCAATATGAGGTCTATAAGTGACTATCTCTAATATTTTCCTAAGTCATATCACTAATATCATTAATATAATTCATTTTATTGATATATACATAAGTTATATCACTGATAGTTATGACTATCATTGATAGCTTTAATCAGTGGCTATCACCGATAGCTTTTAGCAATGACTATCAATGATAGACTTTCATCAAATGAAATTGACTTTTATATCATTGATATCATTGATATATGGATATCACCTAAGTTCTATCACCAATATCACTGATATCACTTATATCATAGTTATCAGTGATAGCTTCTATCATTGATAACTTCTGTCGTTCTCTTTTACCATCAAATAACATGTCATCATTGATAGCTTCTATCACTGATAAACATGCTATTAGTGATAACTTCTAGACATTCCACTTATACTTTAGTTCGAGATTCAACTTTATTAATTAAAATTTACTAACTTGACTATCAATGATAAACTTCTATAAGTGGCTATTAACCATGAAAAAAAATAATCAAAGATTAAACTATAAATGATAGAAAATATTAATGGCTACCACAATAGACTTTCATTTGCTATTTATATTTAATATTTCGTTATAATAATCAAATTTGATGATTGACTTGTTAGTGTTAAGTCACTTACTTTCAAAACTTGGGTACAAAACTCAGCATCATAATTCTTATGACAAAAAAGGAAGAAGCAAAAATCGGATAAATAAAAGAAAATAAAAAAAAAAGAGAGAAGAAGCAAAAACTGAAGAAATGAAAAAAAATTTAAAAAAAAAAGCAAAAATCGGAGAAAAAAAGAAAATTAAAAAAAAGAAAGAAAAGAAACAAAAATCGGAGAAAACTATAGGTCTTATATAGAGTTTGAAATATTCAAATTCACTTAGGGAAAGAATATACTGTATAATGATACATTATAATATAAAGTTTATATTTTAATTAAACTTTATAGTATAAATTTAATTTTGGATATGATTCAAAATTAATTTATGAGATAATTAAATATTTGAAGGAGTTCAAATATTAATTTAATATGAATTGGATTCAATATTAAAACTATAGGTTAAAAATTAATGTCTATTTGATGCACATTAAAACTATAGGTCATAAGAGAAATACAATTGAATATGATTCAAATGTAAGTTAAATTAAATATTTGATATTTAATTTTGTAATTATTGAATTGGAGAATTGAATAATTATTTAATTTGATTTAATTTAACTAAAATAATTGAATTAAAATTATAGGTTATGTAAAAGATATTTTATTTAATATGATTTAAATAAAATTATTAATTAAATGGGCTAGTTGCACAAATAGCAATCAGACCCAAAATAATAAAAGATGTAGAACAAGGATAAACATATTAGGGATATAGTACAAAATTAGTGCCAGATATCACTGACAGCAGATATTTCAAAGTTTGGGTACGAAACTCAGCCTCATAATTCTTATGAAAAAAAAGGAAGAAGCAAAAAATCGAATAAAGGAAAGAAAATTAAAAAAGAAGAAGCAAAAACCAGAGAAATAAAAGAAAATTAAAAAAAAAAAAGGAAAGAAACAAAAATCGGAGAAAGGAAAGAAAATACAAAATTAAAAAAGAAAGGAAATAAACAAAAAAACGGAATAAAGGAAAGAAAATAAAATAAAAAAAGATAGGGAAGAAGAAGGAAAGGAAAAAAATAAAAGAATAAAAAAGAAAGAGAAAAAAAACGGGATAAATGAAAGAAAATAAAATTAAAAAAAATAAAGGAAAGACACAAAAACTGGAGAAAGAAGAGAAAAGAAAACAAAATAAAATGAAAAAAAAGGAAAGAAGCAGAAATCGAAAAAAAATTAAAAAAAAATAGAAAGAAGAAGGTGTGAAATAAGACAAGACAAGAGAAGACGAAATTGAAAATTAGAAAAGATTCAAAGGTTGACTATTTAAATTAGAAAAGACCCTTCCATATTTGCAAATATCTTTAAAAGGTAGCATACTTTAGATTTTTTCCCTTTATTTTACTATTTATTAGAAATATTCTAATTAAATTATATTTAATTAATTAATTATTAATTAAATTAATTAAATAGATAACTCCCAAATTTATTTGAGATATGAGTTATCCTACGTTCCTTGCATCTCTCTCTTGTTGGTAAGTTTTGCAGGTAAATTTTTTTGTAGCAATTAAAAACATAGAAGGGTTCTATAGTTTTATACTCTCAAATTTCTCTTTCTCTTTTCCCCATTTAATTTTCGTTCCCACAAAGTTACACTGATTTCTCAGAATATAAGGGAAGTAGCTTCTTGGTAGTGTTAATTTCAATCCAAAAGAGTTTTACAATTTGATTCTACAAAGGTAAGGTTTTCTCTCCGTTTCTCTCTAGAATTAATTTATGCATGCTTAACCTAGGATCTAATTTTAAAATAGGTTGAATTTTGATTTTTGGTCTATGTATTATTTCTGAAGTTTCCAGTCTATGCGTATTTCAGAAATCCCAAATTAATAAAAATTTTGATTATGTGATTTCTGTTGCTTTAGGGCTTTCATCCCTATTATTCTGTCTTTGCAGCTGATATGGATAGAAGAAGATCAACCAATAGGTATGTCTCTTTATTTAGAAATCTTCTTTGAAATATGTAATTGCTTTGTCCATCGTAGAGGCTGAGTATATTCCATCAAAAATCAGTTAAAGAGGGTGTTTAGGTTTAGAGGATTAATTATTAAGTAGATTGGAGAAATATCAGTACCTATTATATTTTGTGATAGTCAAAGTGCTTTAGTGCTCTCGAAAAATCCTCTATATCATGATCGTATCAAACATATCGATATAAAGTATTATTATCTTCGAGAAATGGTTGTGAATAAGTTAGTCAAGTTGGAGAAACTTTCTTTGGACAATCCTACAGATATGCTCATGAAGGCTTTAACAAGCTCCAGGATTCAATATCTAACCAGCCTATTAAGGCTGGGTGTTGGCTAACAAAGTCCAGAATATAACATTCACAATGTATCTAGTTTGGATCTTCAATTTGGTTTATTCGTATATTTGTCAAGAGGGTGATTTGTGATGAATTTTTGACAGATATAAGGTAGACTAGTGTAGAAGCTAAGTTGGGTTGTGGGCTTGGGCTTGGACTTTACTGATTAGTATGAGAAATGCAAGCTTTAAGTGAAGTCCGAAAGTTTGTATCTCTGTCTTTCTGAAGTTTCTTCATCAATAAGATGTCTTGTGAAATTGGACGTAAACCAACTTTATCGAACCACTATAATTCTTCATTATTTTCTCATTCTTTTATTTGCTAATCACTTAAAAAATGAATTAGTTTTTGTAGCAGGTTTATATAAAAAAAAGAAAGTTGAGATGGAAAGAGGCACGTGATCCAAGTCATTGATCCGGCCAGCACGTAAAGTCAATCCCCATGACATGCTCTCCACTTCAAATTACCATTCCACTTCGGCTTTACCATATTCAGTGGTAATTTATTTCTACAAAATAATTAACTCCATCAAATCTGTTCTTCCATAATATTATATTAATTGTTTTTAGCTCAACAATATGTTGGTAAAAAATTTGATAATCTAACATTTAGATCAATGGTATACAATTTAACTAATTGAACTATGAGCACATTGCACATGACTTGTGATAAAAATCAATCGCATAGTGAATGGAATTTCTTTGATAAAGTTTACGACAATCAGGCTATAATCATAATAAAAAATCCTATAACATATAGATAATAACCAAATGTCATTTTTATATTTCTAATTAATTAGACATGTTTACCAAATTGTAATGAAAATTGATGTAATTGTAATAAAATTTCATTGATGGATAAATTATAATGAACTTGAATCGCAAATGTAATTAGAATGATTTTGATCTCATTTACTTAAAATTATAAATTTTGTCAAATTTACTGTTACCGTTACCTCTACTTCTTCCTCTGAGGGTGAAGTGGTAACGATTACGGTAACAGTAACGGTTACTAATTTTTCAGTTGAACAGTAACAATAATGGTAGTCGCAACGGTAAGAATAAAACGTAATTCTCAGATGCAATCGAATTGAGTACTCTTTATTTATCTATCAGATTGTGTTATTTCATTATAGATTTGGATGTGAAGCCCATATGTCAGTACAAATACAGAACACAAGTGAACAACACAAAAAAAATCAAATAGAGCATTTTTTTTATTCCTATTGATCTATTACGTTTTCAGTGGGGTAAACATGGCCTTAGTAACTAAAAATGATAGCTATAAGAATTGAAATAACCTTCATCATTTTTATTTACTTATTTATAAAAAAATAATACTTAAATTAGAAAATATATTTTTTAAAAAATAAAACAATAATTCAATTTTTAATTTAGAAAAACACATAATCTTGACAATTTAGGAAAGATGCTTTAAAGTTGATTTCTTAAGCAGGAAGCATTTAGTGTATAATGACTGGATTCTGAATGGCACAAACTGAAATTTCTCACCCAATTCGAATTAAGGTTGTAGATTCTTTATTTTTAGAAAAAATTCAATTTATATGGTAAAATTTTTATATGTAGAAAAAATTTCAAATTATTTATAGAAATAACCAAAAAAAAAATTTTTTTTTGATAGACACTGATAGACTTCTATTATTGTTTATCACATAGTATTAATGATAAACTTCTATCAGTTTCTATCACAGATCAACACTGATAAACTTCTATTAATCTATATCCGTCTCTATCAAAAATATTAAATCTTACTATTTGTATAAATAGTTTTCTTTATTTTTCTATTTTTAAAAATCTCCTCATTAAATTTCTAAATTTTTCTTAATTATATTGAGTCAATTAAAACTCTAATAAGATTAGAGTCATAAATTTTCATAGGTAAATGGACTTTACCTTAGAATTTCATTTTATATTTGTTAATGCATAATTCTAACATGTGTGCAAGACTCTTCAAATATAGAGATTTACACGATATATTAGAGAAAAATATTAGAATCTGGTTTGACTTCTCTTTGTTCTCTACTTTTCTCAACATATTTTGGAAACATAATGTTTATTAGAATTTTGATAAAAAAAAAAAATAGTATTGACACTTTTACTTAATTTTTAATAAATTTTACTGTCTATCTGCGATATACTATTATTTATATACATGGGACACAGATAGACATAGATAATAGTCTATCACATTTATCTCGATCTATTATAACTGTGATATTTTACTATTATTTATAAATATTTTTAACAGTTTTCTTATTTAAAATAATTTCCGATTAAATAGTTTTAGTTAAAAGGATATTGTTGTTTTAAATGTATGCATTCAAATTTTTTGTTTCCATGAATGGTTGGACTAAAAAAGCCAAGTTGAATTAGTATTTTAACCTAAAAGTAATACTAAAACAATACTAAGAACATTGAAATTCATTTGTCTTTATTCTTACTCATAGAAGAATGGTCAAACCCAAATCTTATCTCTTCCCATTTGTTTTTGTAAAGGCTTATCTCATTCATTATGTTTTTTTTTTCTTTTGTTCTTTGAAGAAATCACATTCAATATTGTTTGTTATATATTATTGATATTTCATAATTATAATTATAAATTAACATGCATAGAAAAAATAAGTAACATGCGTAGTACTTTAACATCATCACATTCTTTGTAAATGTTGTTTTTTATCAATAAAACTAAACAAGTTGTTAGAAATTTCTTTTTGTTAATACGTTGATCATTTAATAGTAATTTTTAACATCAATACTTTTTTTTTAAAAAAAAATTATTATAAAATTTTAATTTTAATAATTGTGTTCAAGATTTTAGAACCAATTTAAAATGACTTGTCAAGAGCTCAAAAATAATTTTATGTATTTAAAAGTTATTTTAACTTGATCCTAAGTAATTGTATAATTATAAACATACAGAATCTCTAGAATTAGAAAAATATCTTAATTGTATGATATAAAAAAATACAAATAAATTATAAACACAAGTTGTTTCCTCCAAAAATATCGATTTTCCAAACTTAATAGGCCTGCCTTTTGCTCCAAAGCAAATTTAATTAAATTAATTTAAGAATTTACTCCGATTTGACTGACTTAGTCATGCATGTAGTAGGAAAATTTCATAAAACAACTTAAAAATAAAAACTTTTATGTGGATGACGTCTTTTTAAAAATTTTGTTTTACTTTTTCACACGTAAAATATTATTTTTGTCCTCAACTTTGAATGCTACTCTTCTTCATCCTTTGATCTTTTCTTCCAATCACCAATCGTTTACAATTTAATGTAACCATTTATTTTCAACCATCATTGTACCATTAGAGTTCAATGTTATTGGATCTTAACCATGAGACAAGTAAACGAATACCATTTTCAACTCTTCAATTTCACTTAAACACCATTGCTCTATCACTTTTAGTCGAACACAGATCGCTTTCAACTCTATTTAATTTATTTTGTGGGTCTAGAGCGAGCATTCTTCGAAGAAGATCATTCTACATATCCAAAAACAAATACTGTGAGTGTTAACCAAAAGTTTTAGAAGTTTGTTCACTATCATTTTTCTGATTGTGTACCATTGTATATGCAATTGTGTACTATTGTATTTGTGATTGTATATCATTAGGTACATGATCGTATACCACATCGTACACGATTGTATACCATAACATAAAAGATCGTATACCACAACATACACGATCACATATTGTTAGATATTAGGTCATATACCATTGTATATATGATCGTATACATCATAAAAAATATGTGTGATAAATGATCGCCTATCAAAGGGTATACGATCTCTGTAATTTCAATGTTTGATCAATTAATATAATTGGTGTATTGCAGATCAATGGCGTTACTTGACCGATTAGTATAATTTGTTTCTAGGCGACATATTTCTGTAATTTCAATGTTTGATCGATTAGTATAATTTGTTTCTGTGAGAGGCTAGTATAATTCGATTAGCATCTTTGTACGCTATGGTAGGGAATGGAACTAGACTGAAAGTAACTATGTTGGTGTTCACATGAAAGGTTTAAAGATTAGACACGATATATCATATAGTGAACTAGTGAGTCTTCTATACCAACGACTAAATATCGATACAAAAAGATTTGACATACACATCAAATGTTATTACAATCTATTGGTGCAAACCCCCTGATCAATATAGTCGAGGATGAAGACCTTAGTTTTTTTTTAAGGCAGTGATGTATCCTGGATGCCTCTATTTGTATCAGTCACACCATATGATATTCATGGAACATACACTGAGAACATGTACCTAAGTGTCTGAAGACTTTGGTGTCATCGACGATCCAAAGTGTCTTCAAATCGAATTGGATTTTCTTGGTTCCTCATCGTCACCATTTTTATGTATAATGCCAATGTAACCTTCATGACATCTTCATCGTTCGAAAATTTGAGCTTTTCAAATGCAACTTCCATATCTTTACAGAGAATTGGTTTGTGTTATCTACCTTCAGTCTGAGGATGAGATGTCGTAGCCTCTCACAACTGGTATCCCTTTCCAATCTTTCCTCTGTCGGCCACAGCTCAGTAACCAAATTAAAATCATCCTATGTGAATGTTACCTTCTACCTTCTTCCCCATGATGTTAAAGCTTACAAATTCTGGATTCTCATCGGTGACCTCCCTTAGAAAAAATGATCCACAAGCTGGCCATTGAATACAAGGTCAACGTCTAATAGTGGATCAAAGCATATTTTCTGGAATGTGCCCATTTGTGTTTTTGTTAGTTTCTTCTTAATTAGTACATTCTTCTTGCCAATGTGGGCTAAGCAAGTTATGGTAACAGGAAAATATTTCTCAACTAGGACTGAGTGCGCCATCTACAATATAGCAAACATATATGATCAAGTATTAAAAGCTATGAGATCGAGTATGAAAGGCTAAACGATCGAGTATGAAAAGCTATAAAATTGTTTAGCACAAGCTATACGATCGTCTAGTTTAAGCTATAAGATCATTTAGAAAAAGCTATACGATCATCTAGTTTAAGTTATAAGATTGTTTAGCAAAAGCTATACGATCATCTAAATTAAGCTATACGATCGTTAAGCAAAAGATATACGATCGTCTAGATTTTAATAAACGATTGTTTAGCAAAAGCTATACGATCAATTATATAAATCTATGTGACCTAAGATATGAATTTATGTGATCTAGTATTAAAAGCTATACGAAATGTATTAAACCAACCCTAAACCCTAATCAAACCCATGTACTGTACGATTTCAGAAAATGACAGACAAGAGTAACATACCTTTTAGATTACTGGAACGGTGGAGACGGAAATGAAACGAAGGCGAAAATGTGTAGATACGATCGACGAACAATGAATGATGTCGAAGATGAAGGGAGACGTTGATAGAAAACTGCGAGAAATACTCTAAAGAAGTGTTATGAAAATGTGAATAGATATCGCACATAAAAGTTTTTAAAAAGAGACCATTTATGAAAAAGTTTTTGGTTTTTGAGTTATTTCGTCAAATTTTCCCATGTACTCTTCACCGGCAAAAGTAAGTTCTCTCACTTTTAAGTTTTAACTAATAATGAAATCTCGACCGTTATAAAAGAGCGCGTACGCCTTGCCCCCTCGCCGCCACGTCATACGCGCCGAAATCCCACCGCTTTCGTTGCCGCGGCCGTTCATTCCTTAAAATGGAACTATTTTCCTTTTTTAATCATTTATTTAATCTCCAATCTTCAATTTCCAATTTTTCTTTTTCCTTTTTCTTAATTCTAACGTTACACAATCAAGTCTACTCTCTTTCCCTTCTTCACACTTCACACCGCTTCCACTTCTCACTATTTTTGCTGCCTAATATTTCTTCTGCCATTTCTATTTTCGGTCAGTATCATCTTCGATTCTCATTTTATATCAATTGGGATACGCCGCTGTTTCAGAAGGAAGATTTTTGAAGTTGGAGATGAGGGATTTTGCTTGTTTTGTTTCCGGCGATCGGAGTTTTGGATTGCCGCTTGGTACTGCCAATTTGCCCTCGATTTCGATTAATGGGTCTCAAGCTCAAGCAGTGAAGGGCTATGGCGAGGATTATGATTCTGGATCCCACTTGGACCTGTCGTCTGACTCGGGGAGTGTAAATCATAGCCGAGACCACTTAGTCGCCCTATCTCCTCAAGATGACAAAGTTCACCATCATCCGACTGCCATTAATGGCGTTAAATTGCCCAGTCAATTAAACAATCATTGTTCTGAAATGGGTCATTACGGGCTTGGTTTAGTTCCAGAAGCAATTCGAGTAAAGCGAGAATATAGTCATGGAAGAGTCAAAACGTCGGATTCGGTAACGACTTCTAGTACTGACGTTTCATTTGGTAAATCGATTGATATTTCTTCTGGTGATACTGATGGTTACTTTGCAGCTTCCGATCAGGTTTGTTAATTGTTATGTTCTGGTTTTGTTCTTAATTGAATAAGATTTTAGGATGATTCGTGAGTAAATCTGAAGCAGTCCCAGTTTCTTATATACTAGCAAGTCAAGATTGCTAGTGTTAGAAGTTTCGACTGATTTGTCTATACATTGCCCAGATGCAATTTTATAACTTTATAGGATGGGAATTAATTAATTCAAATGGGTTATTTTCTTTGCATTTGAACATTTGAAGATTTGTATGAGCAAAAACTCACTTTCTGTTAGCTGTGACAGATGAAGTATGGCGGAGCAACAGGGAATACAATACATAAGAATTTTTATATTCCGACTGCTCCTCCATTAAATGTTCGTAATCAAGAAATAAGGGGGATTAAGGATCAAGCTTCAACTTGTAGAACATATAGGGCTTATCACCCTGTCACAAGAAATGAACAAATAACACAAGAAGGCTATTTAGGCCAAAATGCACAAGCTACAAATATTAAAATTTCCAATTCATCAGCTAGGTTAGTGTATAGGCCTCACACTTGCTTCTCTTTCGAACTTTTGCACTGGAAGTGTATGGTTTTAACAACTACATCTTGATTCAGGAATGCTGCTGATCTCAGAGTTGCATCACCTTCTTTTACAGTTCCTGCCCGCCTCCCAAACTATAGAGCAATGTACTGAAGCAACTTTGAGCGTTGCATTCGATTTGTCGAAAGCAATAGCAAAGGACTTTCATAATTGCCTCTTTTAGCAATAATTTGTTCTTTCTAATGATGGGTGGACTCATTTATGCAGAGGGCAACGTTCATGGGGTGCTGTTATTACTTACGAAGCATGTGTTAGGCTATGCCTTCACTCATGGGCTCAAGGTCATTGTACAGAAGCTCCCTACTTCTTGAATGATGAGTGCAAACTTTTGCGTGATGCGTTTGGGTAAGTTACCGAAACAGACTCATGCATTTGGGTTAGGGAGCTTCTTTCTTTCTTTCTTTTATTTTTATTTTTTTAATCATCCATTTTAATATAGAACTTATGTTCTTGAGAGCTTCTCTCGTTATAGGGATGGATTTCCTTTGTTTGATCATGGATTTAGCCTAAATACCTATTTCGCTGCATCACAAGACACTCCGCTTGAGTTTGGTTTGAAATTTTGTTACCTCATAGAAATTAGATTTTGTTAGCAGTCAGATCAGAGGGCGGATCTAGTTCGTTCTAAGTTCAACTTAAATGTTTCTTCAAATCAAATGATTCTTTTGATATATTCTACTTGTTCGGCTATTATATTTATTTGGTTTCTTTGTTCTTACGTTGTCAACTGCAACAGTTTACGGCAAACACTACTGCAACCAGAAGAGGATCTCTTGGCAAAACCTCCCTCAGGGTTGGCCAGTGATGAAACTGTTCCAAAATCCATAAGAAGTCTTGGGAAAATTAAAGTGCAGGGTATCTTACTTGAACTTGTCAAACAAGATTTGAAGATGTTTTCTATATGTTTCCAACCTTGGTTTATTTGACAGTGCGTAGAGTGAAAATGGGACTGGAGCCACCAATCAGCTGTGGTCATTCATGTATAACACAATCCACCATCAAAATGGAAAGTCTTAATGCACATTTATCCACAGTAAAGCAAACGCTTCAATCTGAATGGAAAGCCAAACGAAAGGTTCGAGTAGCTCATCATCTTCCTACGAACTCAACTGGTTCGTTCTCTCATCAGAGCTTGGCTTATATGAAAGCTGGCTCTCAGTATGGGAAACAGATCTTCGCAATCATTAAAACTGGCACAGTTTCTTTATGTCACATCTCGCCAACTTATAAAGTAGTGCAAGGTGACTAAACTCGACATTTTCTTATTGCTGGAAAAATGAGATTGACCAGTTGTTTGGAACATTAAAACATATCAAGTGTGCACGAATGAATGCTGTACATACCAAGTTTGCATAAATGAACTTGAAATGATTTATAATTGAGTTCTGTCTTCCCTTGCCTGTATGAAATTCAAACTTCAGCTGACAATCTCTTCCTGTCATCAGAAACATATTCTTGTTTGTTAAGACTAAAAAGCTCATCTGATGATGTTGTTAAAATGCAACCAGCGTCTGGTGAAACTTATCTATTGTAAGCTTTTCTTTCCCTGTCTTCTTCCTTTTTATTATATTTGAGATTAATGGAACAAACAGCTTTCCTGATAGTCCTGGAGATGATTTAATAATCGAGGTTATGGATTCCAAAGGACAGCATCATGGCCATGTCATAGTTCAAGTTGCTGCCATTGCGGATGATTCAGTATAGTTTTGTCCATACTCAGCTAAAATTTAGTTTTATGCCTTCACTTGGAGCTTTAAGTAAAATGGGCTATACTGATGCAGGATGAAAAGACACAGTGGTGGCCTGTGTATCGAGAGCCAGAGCACGAACTTGTTGGGAGAATACAATTACATACAAGCTATTCTACAAGCCCAGATGACAATAATAGTCTTAAGGTTAGTCAAAAGAAGTGAATGAAACCCAAGGTATAAAGATCCTAAAAATTGTGATTTAATGAGATTAGCAACTCAACTCAGTTTCAAAATGCAGTGTGGAGTTGTTGCTGAGACCGTGGCATATGATATCTTGTTAGAAGTTGCAATGAAAGTAAGCCATTTTCAGCAAAGAAATTTGTTGTTAGAAGGGCCATGGAAGTGGTTACTTTATAAATTTGCTACTTACTATGGAATATCAGATTCGTATACTAAGCTTAGGTAATGAGACATTTTAGAATGAATTATTTCATTTCATCAAACTGATATTTTTGTAATGTACTAATGAATTATTTGAATTTGCATCAATTATTTGGATTTTTGCAGGTACCTTTCCTATGTCATGGATGTTGCTTCACCCACTGAAGATTGTCTGTCTTTGGTGGAGGAATTGTTGCAACCAGTTATAATGAAGCAAACAGGGAGGGGTTCCTTGAGTCGTCAAGAGGTAAAAGGTTATCATTTCGAAGTTATAAGTTTCCATGCCGTAATAGAATGACACCAAATGGCTTATTGACCTCATTTATTATCCACTAGAATCGCATGCTATTGGAGATAAAAGAACAGATCGAGAAGATTCTTGCTCTCGTCTTTGAGAATTATAAGTCACTCGACGAATCTTCACCTTCAGGGATGATGGCTGTCTTTGGTAGCGCAAGTGGTTTTGTTGCTCCTGCTTTAACCCGCTCTGTCAAGCTATATGCTCTCCTACATGATGTTTTGAGTTCTAAGGCGCAAATGAAATTGTGCAGATATCTACAAGTAATTGAAACCAAAAATTTGCAGTTATCCTCTCTCATTTTTTTATGAATTGTTAACGTTAAGTTGACTGGTACAGGCTGCTACAAGGAAAAGATCAAAACTTATATTAGCAGAAGTAGATGAAATTATATCGAGCAGTAAAGAAGGCACATTGATCGATGCTGTTATTCTTTCAACTACTTACCAGAAGATGACAACTGTGGTTTGGAATATTAGAAACGAAGTGATGACCGATATTGAAATCCACCATCAAAATGTGCTCCCCAGGTGATTGATTTCACCATATGTTTCATTCTGAATCTTTTCTTTTTTGTGGTTCCTCTGAAAGACATCTTTGCTGACTGAAATTTCTGGTGATTCTACCTATATTTATAAACCTTCATTTGTCATTCTGCAGTTTCATAGACTTGCCAAACCTTTCTTCATCCATATACAGTGTGGAGTTGTGCAATAGATTGCAAGATTTTCTCGTGGCATGTTCTCCTCCAGGTCCATCCCCTCCTGTGACGGAACTTGTCATTGCTACAGCAGATTTCCAGCGGGATCTTGTTCAGTGGAACATCAGGTACTAGTATCTCTGTTTGAATCTCCAATGATAAGAATTACGATGCCAATTGCACTTTTTCTTAATCTCTGTCTTGAGATTATTTCAGTCCTATCAAAGGTGGAGTTGATGCCAAAGTGCTCTTCAACTCATATATTACACTTTGGATTCAAAGTAAGCGTCTTGTTTTGCTCGACTTGTGCAAACAGGACAAGGTATGAATGCAACAGCACGATGAGCTTTTGTTCTTGCCATGAAACTCGTGACATTCTGATAGTGTTTACCTTCAGGTACAACCATATGGAGCCAGACCAGAAAGCTCAACATTGCCGTTTGTTGATGATATGTATGACAGGCTAAAGGAGACACTAAATGAATATGAAGTCATCATTTGTCGCTGGCCAGAATATGCAAACAGTCTAGAACAGGTAGGTGTCCAAAAATGTGGTACTTTATTCCCTGCCTCACCAAGTACTTGTCCAGGTTTTGAAGTGGTATCCCTTTTCCTTCTATAGGCAACTGCAGATATTGAGAAGGCAATTTTTGAATCCTTGGAAAGGCAATACTCTGATGTTTTATCCCCATTAAAGGATAACTCAGTGCCTATAATGCTTTCCAAATATTTCCAGAAGTTTGCCAGACAATCAGTGGATACATTTTTTATACCAGATGAGGTATTGCTTATTCATTCTGTGTGGTTTGAAAGAAAAGTCACCCTTGAAAAGACGATATTTTTTGACTGAGGGACCATCTTTTTCAGTTGGGAATTCTTTTGAACACAATGAAGAGGATGTTGGATGAGCTTGTGCCTCAGATTGAACGCAGATTGAATTCATTGACATCTTCTTGCATGACTGATGAAGGTATCGCTAGTGGTGAATATCTCAGCGAAGTAACTCTAGTGCTTAGAGCCAAATTCAGGAGTTACCTGCACGCAGTTGTGGAGAAACTCGCAGAAAATGTATGTTTCCTTCAAATCCAAAATACATTCCTGCCATTAACGTTAAAACAAACAGTTCTTGATCGAGCAGCATTGCAATACGCAGACAAGGGTCCAAAGTGCAACAAAATTGCGGAAGATAATACAAGACACGAAGGAAGCGATGACAGATTCAGAAATACGAAGCAGAATGCAGCCATTGAAGGATTTACTGATGAACACAATCCATCATCTCCACCCTGTCCTTAACAACGACGTCTTCGTTGCAATCTGCCGACGTTTGTGGGATCGAATGGGACAAGATCTTCTACATCTCCTAGAAAACAGAAAGGAAAACATCTCCTCGTATAAAGGCTTGCGCATTGCGGTTTCTGTAAGTCCAAAACTCATCATTGAGCTTGGCATAATTTCGAAATCCTTCTGTTGTTGAATAGAACGAAATGAAGAAGATCAGTCGATTACCTTATTCTTTTGTTGAATCTTCTTGATTGAATCTGCAGGCTTTAGACGATGTGTTTGCGTCGGAAATGCAGCGGTTGCTCGGAAATGCCCTGCAACGGAGAGACTTGGAGCCACCATCTTCGATCATGGAAGTGCGTTCAATTCTCTGTAAGGATGCTATCAATTTTTGAACAAACGAAATCATATAAAGCAAGCAATACTTAGGAGCGAAAACTCCCTCTTTTATATGTACATAAAAAAAATATTTTTTAATCATTTTCTTAAATTGGAAAATTTTGACGTGTACAGAAACTGCATACAACATCATATATATCTGGCTTCCAATTTTGAGCTTCTCTATCTCTTTTTCACTTAAATAATTCATTAGGGTCATTTTTTTTAGATAATGTAGATAATTAGAATATTTAAATACCTAGAATTATAGATGTCTAGCATTTTTGGATAATGATTTTTTTGTTGGAAAGTTTTTGTAGATTTGAGACTACGAAGATAACTATGTTTGTTTTGTAAGATTTGTATTTGAAAATGTTAAATTTATGACTATTCATTCGTTTATAATTAATTTAATATAATTTGAACTTATTTATTAATTTGATTTTTTAAAATCAATATAACTTATATTATTTCAGTATTTTATTCTCAACAAAATAATATGTTTTAATTTAATTTTTTATAAAATAAATATTAATTTGAATTTGATGAATATTCTCTAAAAGAAATAAAAATAACTAAGATATAATAAAAAAACTAGTGATATATATGGTAGACACTATTTATTAGGATATATATATATATATATATATATGAAAAAGAAAGTAAAAAGGGATACCTCTCAACATGGGAATCCAGTTTCAAGCCTCTAAAACTAAATATATATAAAGAAAAAAAATAATAAGGGAGATTATTTTAAATGATAAAACTATTGAAAATATTTACAAATAATATTAAATCATCGACATATCGCTAGTCCGTGATATATTACTATCTGTATCTGTGTTTATCAGGACATAGATAGACACATATAGTGTCTGTTGCAATCTATTGCGGTCTATCGTAAATAGAAAATGAAATTTGGTTATATTTGTAAATATTTTGGTTCATTTTTCTATATTTGAAAAAATAAATAAATAAATAAATAAAAAGTAAAAAAAAAGATGCCTTGAATATAGGAATCTGGAAAACTTATGTTTAAAAAAAATATCCAAAACTTTTGAGATATTTTCATAAGGGTATCCTAGGATAGTCGAAAATTTTTAGATGCTACAACTTTTTACATTAGTATCGTGGTAATCTAGATACCCATTTATCTTATTAGATCCCAGCGAAACAAACGACCTCTTAATGAATCTTTTTGGGAAACTATTCTACACAATTTTGGGATTAAAAAGGTTTGTTTTGAAAATCCAAGAATCAAATACACCTATTTTCAAAATTTGGAGAATAGAAAGGTAGTTTTCCCAAATAAATATTATTTTTCAACTACCAAACTCTATTTTATAATTTTTAATAGGAAAATTATTTTAAATGATAAAATCACTTAAAATATTTACAAATATAGCAAAATATCACCGTCTATCTACGATAGATTGCGATAGACTACTATCTATATCTATCATGACACAGATAGATACTAACAGTGAAATTTTGTTATGTCATATAAATATTTTGGTTCATTTTGTTATATTTGAAAATATTTTTTTAATATGGTGTCCAATATATTTTAACAAAAATAAGTAACACTACGATCAAATCTAGAGAAAAATAAGTAAATAATTATAGGCGTATATTTGAAAATTATGGATGGTTTTTAATTATTAGAAGTATTTATCAAATATAGTGGAGAATCTAAACTTTTACATGGATAACATATTTCAATTGAAACACAAATTTTAAGCGTATTAAAAAATATGGTAAGAAAAATTGCACGTGAACTTGTTTAGAAAAATAAAATAAAATGTTTGTAGCAATTTTTAGAATGCATATTAAATTTGTATTATCTTGTGAATTTTTTGTTTGCTTGTTATTACTCTTGAGATCTATAGGATTGGGCAGCAAATGGCATGATTTGAATTTACATCATATTGAATTTTTCTGGTACAAGTTTAAATTTTAATTTTAAAAAATAAAAAAATCATACAAATATACAAGAATGTGGTAAACAAGGACATCGAGAGATGGTTTACTATTGTATGCATGTTGCATGATCGCAAAGCATGAACGCATTCTAGGAAGTGTTAGCCGAAACCCTTCTCAACCCGTTCACTGTATATTCATCGCATCTCCCGTTTATCAACTCTTTTCAAACTCTGCTGCATTTATTTCTTTTTTTTTTTCATCAATGCAAACAACAAACCCAACGATTTATTTATTTAACCAGTTACCGCAAAGTTCTTCATAAAAATTACCAACGCAATCTGTTTTCACAAGTCCCTGTGTTCGACCCTGGACTTACTAGGAAACTCAGAAGAATTTACACTTGGATTCTGATAGGGAAACTTGAGTGCACAATGCAATTTCATCATCGCATAGTGTCCACATTTCCACTTCATAAAACCAAACATCACTACTACAGTACAATGAAGACAGCGAAGGAGGTCTGGGATGCCCTGCAAAAGAAGTATGACACCGAGGAGGCTAGGTCGAAGAAATATGCGGTTAGTCATTATCTCAAGTTCCAGATGACGGATGAAAAATCCGTGGAGGCCCAATCCCATGAACTCCAGAAGATAGCTCATGAGATAATTACTGAAGGTATGCCTCTAGACGAACAATTTCAAATTGCTGTTATTATTGATAAACTGCCCCCCTTGTGGAAGGACTTTAAGAACACTTTGAGGCATAAGACCAAGGAGTTCTCATTAGAGAGTCTTATAACTCGGTTAAGGATCGAGGAGGAAGCCTGAAAGCAGGACCAGAGGGAGGAGGTGAACGCAGTACCTAGGAAATCCGCCTCTGGCATGGTAAAACTTGACCAAAAACCTAAGGGGACAAAGAAGAAAGGTCAGAACCATGACTCCAGCAACCAGAACCAACAGAAAAAACAGAAGCCCCCTTCAAGAGAAGCGGTACAGTTCCTCTGCTTTAATTGTAATAAACTTGGGCACATGACTAGGAATTGTAGGAACAGGCATTGTCCTGCTGGTCAAGCGAACCTGACAGAAGAACCGTTAGTCACCATGATCACAGAAGTAAATGTGATCGGTGGTTGTGAAGGGTGGTGGATAGACACTGGCGCGACGCGCCATGTGTTGGGATTGGTGTCCTAATTCTCCCGGAGTCTCGTTATTTTGTAAAGATACACATTGTTCAATGAATAAAATAAGTGTTATTTAATTCTGACATTTACTCATATCCAATAAACAAAACTCCTTGGTTATCTTATATGAACTTAAGCATGTATATGTGATATCTAAGTGGATCATGCCTTAAGTGATAACCTAAATCGGTCTGTAGTATAAGGATTAAGGTGGGATACCTGATCCTAGTGACACTACGGATATGACCCGCTTTGTAGAGGTTTGCAAATGTTGTAAACTACTATAAATAGTAGATCCTGACCATTCGTGTGGAGACGTGGAGCGGGGGTGTCCTATACAAAGAGTTTGTATAAGACCTGGACCACGAGATGACTAGACTCTGTATATAACGCCGTTGATACTAGAGACTTGCATCTCACCTAAACGACCATAGGTGACACGACCTCAATCCTGAGTGTTTTGTGAACTCTTACCTTTGAGAGCGGTCCTTTGATTAGTATGGGTAAGAGGGGCCAGATTGCCAACTCAACATGCCTACCTTTTTGGGGACTTGTCTGATCTGGGAGTTGGGAACTCAATCCACAAGATGGAATTCACTTCTTTCCCAAAGTAGGGATAAGTAGAGAGATTGCTCCCTTAAGGGCTGATTCCAGAGTTTGAACATAGTGGCCACAACTTCTCTTTGGAAGAGAATACTCAGTCATAGTAGGACTATGACTTATGTTCATTAGAGGGATCAGTGGTACTTAAGGAGACAGATGTAACTACAGGGGCATAACGGTTATTGGCCCAGCTATACTTACGAGCGATCTATGAAGGGTTGTCGCACTGTTGATTGGTTAAGATGGACACATAATATATCTATAGTGAGGAGAGTTCAGCTGTCGGTCTTTAGTGGAGTGCCTGACAGTTAACGGATGGTGGATCCCGTGACTAAAGAGTTTAGTCAGTTATTCACGTACCGTTGGAGCTTCGGATCTACAGGTCCACGAGGTCCCCTCGGTAGCTTGGATTCATGTTGAAGGATCAGTTCTTGGTGTTGATTTGAAATGTTCAAATTGACAAGAGGTATTTTAATTATATGTGATATAATCGGTATGATGTATGAGATACATCTAGTGGAGGATTGATGTAAATGAGATTTACATTAAGTACCATGGAATAGGAAAAGAACTATGGTTTATATGTTTTATGAGATGAAATATTAAAACTATAGGTTATAAATATAGTATGATAAGTTTGTTATCATTTATGTTTATAATAATATTAATTATTAGATAATTAATACTTTTTTCTTTAAATAACCAAAGTAGTGGGTGGTTATTGATCATGGTAACAGTGAGTTTAAAAGGAAATCGTTTCCTATTTTTTGAAAAAGAGTTGTTTTTACAGAAGTTGTCACAAAAGTTTTGAAAAGAATTTGAGTTTTCTCTCCGGCGAAAAGAAACTCACGGAAGTCGTCAAGTAAATACAGATTTACTAAACGACGGCTAGGCTAGGTAAACGATCATGCAGGTGCTAGCTAAACGATCGTGCAGTGTTTACTAAACGATCGCATAGCTTTGCTAGACGATTGCTGGCCCAAGGTAAACGATCGTGTAGTTACGACCGAGCTAAACGATAGAGCTAAACGATCACATAACTTTTGCTAGACGATCGCATAGCTTTATCTAAACGATTGGGCATCGACCTATACGATAGGTCTTCGACTTCTCCCACTTGCCTAGTCGTGTACGCGATCGTTGTTTCCTTCGCTCGTCTGCCTCACACTAAGTCCGAACAAAGCCCACCCTCTGGATTCTCACACCGAGAATACCAAGGTTGCCTTGTTGGTGGTGTCAGACTCAACTCGACACCGTCGAGGTTTTCTGGAGGCCGTTCGTGGTTCTTTGGAGGAGTCTGTTCGTGTTGCGGAGGAGATCGTGACCGAGGAGATCATTGAGGACGAGCATGAAGTGTTCGTGCGGTGTTGCAGTCGTGTAGATCGAGTGTTTGTGGTTGCTGTTGTTCGATCAGAGTGCGCATCGGAGTATGGAGACGCTTCTACCGTTGTTAGTATAGTTTTCCTTTTGTACATTTGATGTTCATGCTGTAATTTCTCTGTACATTGTATAACTGCTTGTTTTGAAATCGATTGTAAATGATTTGTTGATTCATGATTATAATTTGGAATGGTCTTGCTTCCGCTGCTCACAGAAATCTCGTTTCTGATTTCCTTCACCACCTGTCACGACCTTAATCTATTTAAAACTTATACTAAAACTAAGGATAAGAATATTCTGTTGGGAGATCACCACTCCACGAATGTTGCTGGAACCGGCGAGGTGGAATAGAAGTTTACCTTTGAGATGACCCTCACGTTGAAGGACGTTCTACACACTCTGGAGAATCAGTTTAATAGAAAAGTTAAAAGACTTTGTAGTGATAGGGGAATCGAGTACGACTCGGACAGTTTTAATGAATTCTTTAACTCACATGGAATAATACACGAAAAGATAGAACTTTTCTCCTGAAATGAACTGAAAAATCCGAAAGGAAAAATAGAACTTTAGTTGAGCTAGTAATTGCTATTTTACTTAGTTCAGGAGCCGTGTCTTATTGGTGGGGTGAAATCATCCTTACCGTGTGTTATATCCTAAATAGAATCCCTAAATCTAAAAATAAAACTTCACCTTACGAAATTCTCAAGAATAAGAAACCAAACTTGTCCTACTTTAGAACATGGGGTTGTCTAGCCTTTGTAAGGATTCTTGACCCAAAAAGGAGAAAGTTGGCTAGTAGAGCTTACGAGTGTGTCTTTATAGGTTATACCTTAAATAGTAAAGCCTATAGGTTCTATGATCTAGTGAACCAAGTAATCATCGAGTCAAATGATGCCGACTTCTTTGAAGATAGGTTTCCCTTTAAATCAAGGAATAGTAGGGGGCTCTGGTTCAAGTGGTATAACCCTAGTTAGAAATCCTAACCCTAGAGAGGAAACTTACCCAGAACCTAGAGGAAGCAAAAGTGCTAGAATCGCCAAAGATTTCGGAAATGACTTCATGACCTACAATGTAGAAAAAGACCCTAAAGATCTAAGAGCTACCCTGTCCTCAGTAGATGCCAACCTATGGCAAGAAGCCATAAATGATGAGATGGACTCGCTTGAGTCAAATAGGACTTGGAACTTAGTAGATCTACCCCTAGGATGTAAGGCAATAGGGTACAAATGGATCTTAAGGAGGAAACTTAGACCTGATGGGACTGTTGACAAATTTAAAGCCAGGTTAGCAGCGAAGGGCTTTAGACAGAGAGAAAACGTAGATTTCTTTGACACCTTCTCCCCTGTCACTAGAATTACCTCTATCCGTGTTCTGTTCTCTCTCGCTGCCCTTTATAACCTTGTAGTATATTAGATGGATGTGAAAACCATTTTCCTAAATGGTGAACTTGAAGAAGAGATTTACATGGAACAACCTGAGGGTTTTGTTGTCCATGGTCAAGAAAATAAGGTATGTAAATTAGAAAAATCTCTTATGGACTAAAAGAAGCTCCTAAGCAATGGCATGAAAAATTTGACAACCTTATCCTATCTAAAGGTTCAAGGTCAATGAAAGTGAAAAATGCATCTACCATAAGTTTAATAATAACCTCTGCACTATCTTATGTCTATATGTTGATGATTTATTGATCTTTGGGTCGAACTTGCACGTCATAAATGATGTAAAATCAATATTGAGTGCGAACTTTGACATGAAAGACTTAGAAGAAGCTAGTGTAATCTTAGGCATAAAAGTAAATAGGTCTGAAAAGGGAATTTCTTTAGATCAATCTCACTATATAGAAAAGATTCTAAAGAAATATAATTACTTTGAATGTAAACCAGCCTGTACTCCTTATGACCCTAGTGTCAAATTGTTCAAGAACACTGGTGACAGTGTTAATCAATCTGAGTATGCGAGCATCATAGGTAGTCTTAGATACACTGCCGATTGCACTGGGCCTAACATGGCTTATGCTGTAGGACTACTTTGCAGGTTTACAAGCAGACCTAGTAAAAAGCATTGGAATGCTATAGAAAGGGTCATGAGATACTTAAAGAAAACCCAAAACCTAAGATTACATTATCAAAAGTTTCCCGCTATCCTGGAAGGGTTCTGCGATGCTGATTAGAACTCTCTTTCGGATGATTCAAAGGCTACAAGTGGCTATGTCTTTAATATAGCTGGCGGAGCTGTCTCTTGGAAGTCTAAGAAACAGACTATTTTAGCCCAATCTACGATGAAGTCAGAAATGATAGCACTAGCGATAGCTAATGAAGAAGCAGACCGGCGTAGAAGTCTGCTATCAGAGATTCCCTTATGGGAAAAGCCGGTACCAACCATATTGATCCATTGTGATAGTACTGCAGCAATCGCAAAAGTTTAGAACCGTTACTACAACAGAAAGAGACATCAAATACGTCGTGAGCACAGTACCATTAGAGAGTTTCTCACTATTGGTGTAGTTAGAGTGGATCACATACAGACTGATGAAAATTTGGCAGATCCTTTGATTAAAGGACTGGCCAGAGAAAAGGTTTTCAGAATCTCAGAAAGGATGGGACTCATGCCTATTGAAAAATGAAACACAGTGAGGAAAACCCAACCTGTAGACTGGAGATCCCAAGAAACAGGTTCAACGGGTAATAACTGATCACGAGTGATATATAGTGAATCATGCTAAACCAAACACAGTTCCATTTCTATGACTTAAAGTCTGAGCATGATATCCTGAAGCGTAAGAAAGATTGAACTCAGTTCTTAATGCATTCTATACTTAATGACAAGTGGGGTACCTAGCTACAGGAGTATTCTTGATAGACTCACCTGTGTGAATGTGGAAGTGAAGGCCGCTTTCTATGGACTTTATAGACAAACTCTCTAAAACATTCACTAAACCGGGATTCACGTGTTAGGCCTTAAAAGCACGAGCTTTCGTACTACACCCTAATAACACTCTGTGTAAGATGCTGTTAGAGATAGAGTTCAAAACCAAGGGTTACTCTAGTATATTCTGAATCATCTACACTATGTAAAGGTTCAAGTCGTAAGACACCTTTGCTTATGAACAGTGTTGTATAGACTGAAACTGCTGATGAAAATCTTTTCTTTCTTCTCGTTTTGTTTAAATTTCCAAGTGGGGGATTGTTGGGTGCAAATTTATGTTTAAAACGGTCCATTGATTATATTTAAAATGGTCCATTGATTATTTTTAAAATGGTCAATTGATTAATTTTAAAACGGTCTGTTGATTATATTTAAAACGGTCCGTTAATTATTTTTAAAACGGTCCGTTGATTATTTTTAAAACGGTGTGTTTCAATGCTGAAGGCCTATAAAAGACGAGGCCTTCAGCAGTTCGTGAGACACAAAATTCATTTTCTAAATTCCCACTTCAATTTTCTCTTCTCCTCCATTTTAGCTTTCTGAGTAGTGAGTTTATAAAAGGTGTACGTTCCGATCGAAAATGGTGCATTTACTATCGATTTTCATTTGGCTGTTTTATCCTGGGGACGACGTGGCAATTTTCAGACTTGTTTGCACTCTTGGGCAGAGTTGCGAAACGTCTAAAGAGAGTGAGCTCCACGACTCATCCTATAACGAGTTTCTGTTTTGCAGGTTTTTTCTCTTTGTTTGACCGTCGTGCCTTGACGGTTTACAGTTCATCGTTCTGAGGGCCCTGCCGTTTCCAACATAATTTAATCTGGATTGTTAACGAAGTGAAATTGGTATAAAAACTTAAATATGGATTTGAGTTGGATTAATTTGTTTTTCAGCTTAGACGATCATTGTTGGACACTTATGGTGTATTATGAGAGCACATTAGTTTAGAGTTGCTAAGCTGAAAGTTTATCTAAGTTTGTACAGTTACAACTGAAATAATTAGTTTTCATATCTCTTTTCCCGTTGTAGATTTTGTTTATTCTTTTTACCTAGTGTATCTTCTATATAAGGATCATTGTATTGATCATTTATCAATTAATAAAGAAATATTATTTGTGATCATTCCCTATTGTCATTCAAAACTTTGTATGGTATCAGAGTACAAAGTGTTGGTTTTTTTACCCTTAACATCAAATTAATTAATTAATATTTTGATGATAATAAATCTGTTTTTCTTCATTAACAATTTGTGTGTTTTGAAGTGTCTATTGCGTAGAGTTCGGAACAATGATTCCAATGCAATTTGAATAACTCAAATCAGAGTTCAAATAAAGAAATATGACCAAAACAAGCTTAACGAAAAAATCTCGAGCTGATGATGTGGTAGAATTTTTCTCAATCAAAATGGACCCAATGAGCCAACCGTAGGAAAAAATTGAGTTGGACAGAAAAAAAAGAAGTCCTATCCATTTTTGGAGTTTGTGTAAAATTTCATGCAAATGTCATCAGTAGGGGAACACAAGCAAATGTGCCTCGAGGCCGAGCATGAAACTTTACAACAAACCATTGAAGGAGATCATGGGATGTGTTGACACATGTCTCCCTCCCACTTACTGTAAACACTCTCTCCATTCATCTTGTTATTGACCTATGCAAATACCATATGTAGGAGGACATAATCAAAGGTGCTTCAAGGCCGAACATAGATCTCACGGTTTGAACTATTTAGGGATAAATGTGAAAGGAAATTGACATATCATATACATCATTTTCCTCCCACTGAGTGTTTTAAACCTAGGGTTCATTAACCTAAAAAAAATCTGGCTAATCAATTTTACTAAATGATTATTAAATTTGCCCAATATAACACTTATATTAAATAGTTTAACAACAATGATTCTTGTTTATTAAATACCTTAATAAACCTTAATAATTCATTACATGCTTATAACATATTTATTTAATTTACCTTCCAGGTCGGTTCCCAGGTAGGAGTGTTTCTTTTCTATCCATACCTAGATAGAACCTAACTAAGGTCCCTTATAGATAACTATATTATAAATTTAATATTTTATTTATTCCCATTTAATCTTATTAAAAGGAATTAAAAGATTAAACCTATTTCTAATCTTATTAGAAATATTATCAACATAGGTCTATGTGAAATCAATTTTAAACCATTTAAAATTAATTTAACCTATGTTTGCATGCAACTCTTGATTATAGATTTTAACTCTAATTTCGATAACTTATAACACTTATAAAGATTAATAAAATAATTAAAATCTATACATACATCTAATGACATACTTTAAAAATATAACAATTATATTTTTCTAAAGTGATGTCATGCTTCATGAATTTTCATTTTCATTACATTATACATTACAATTATATAATAATGTAATGAATATAAATAACATTCAACCATCATCTAAACTATATATTATAACAATTATAATATAAAATGATGCATGGATATATTATAAATGCATGCAATCGTATAGAATAAAAATTATATTAAATATGATGCATGGGCATGCTTAGTTAAATTGTGCAACTATATAATATAACATTGATGTTAAAAATGATGCATGAAATAATGTTTATCCTATGATGAGATTTTTATATTATATGACATACACTATGCAATATAATAAATAAATCACACATCACATATATAATAAAAATATAAAAGCAACATTGAACTGAAAATTGGCATCCTAAACACTAATTAAATTAATATAACCCTTATATTAATTTAATTATTGAAAATACATATACTAAATTAATAATTAAATAAAACAAACACTAACAAGAAGAACCACCAACGTAATTACGCTATGTTGGACATTTTGCCTTACAGCGTAATTACGCTATGCGTTACACTCAAAGGCAGAAAGCTTCACTTTGATTCTTCATTCGAATTGCTCCGTTCTTGCTCCAAATTCCTCCAAATTGAAGTCAAAAACTCACCACGAGCAACGAACAATCATAGACTCGATTGTAAGAATAAAATTGTCCAAAAACACACTGAACCCTTACATATCGACCGAATTAAAGCAGTAATTGCTAAGCCAATTTTCAAAACATCCAATGAGCAAATCAACATACATTCATAATACAGTGTACAAATCCCACCAAAATTTGGAATTGATGTTTGAACGAAAATCAGAGACACAAATCTGGTTTTGATACCCATGGAAGTGTTTGGAATACCTCGAAGCAGAAGCAAATGAATGCGTAGTGTTTCGTTTTCATTTTACAAAACACAAAATCCAAAGGGACGAAAACTATGATAAACATAATTAACTAAGCATGCTTCTTCTACTGATATTTATAGAGAAGAAAGGAAAAATAGAACCTTACCCTTGAAGTCTCACTTCTTCACATTTCCTCTCCCACAACACGAACAATCCTCTACTTCTCTTGATCTCTTGAACTCGACACCACGAACACAACGAACAGTGTAACCAAAAAGATACCACCACAAATCTTCCTTGTTATTCTCAAGGACGAGAATCAGTGTGTGGACTTCTATGTATTAATTTTGGAGTAAAGGGAGGGGGATATTGAGAGAGTTTTTCTTAGAGAGCATAAACACAAAGAACTTGATTGGGAGAAGATGAAGATGAACAATAAAAATATCAACTCTCCCTTTTTCTATATTGCACGTATTTAAGAGAAAAAGGGGATTAGGAGAGTTATCAAAATAACTCTCTTCCCCTTTCTTTTTAAATTTTCAAAATTCAAATAATTTAAATTTTAATAATTATGATAATAACACACACAAACACACACACACACACACATACACACACACACACACATAGCACTTTACAACACTTGTAACACCTACAAAGCGGGCCACACTCGTAATGTCACCAAGATAAGGTTTTCCTCCTTTTTGAATTTTATTTCACTAGGATAACCATAGGTAACATGACCTTAATCCTTAGTGAGTTGTGAACTCTTGCCTAAGAGGGCAGTCCCTTGATTTGCATGGGTGCAAGTGGCCAGATCGTCGACTCAAACCTACCACTTTAGGGATTCATTTGATTGGGGAGTTGGAAACTTAGCTACACAAGTCGGAATTCACTCCTTCCCTGAAGCAGGCATAAGTAGATAAATTACTCTCTTAAGGGATGATTCCAGGGCTTGAACAATGTGGCGCCACACCTTCTCTTGGCCTGAGAAGGGTTTACTCATAATGAGACCATGATGTATTGTTCATTAGAGGAATTAATGGTACTTAAGAAGTTAGATGTAATAGGGGAAAAACGGTAAATTGGCCCAGCTGTACTTACGAGTGATTTGTGAAGGGTCAACGTATTGTTGATTGGTTATATTCAATGGACACAAAAATATATCTGTAGTACGAAGAGTGCAGCTGTCGGTCTTTAGTAAAGTGCCCGACAGTTAACAGATGGTGGATATCGTGATTAAAGAGTTTAATTAGTTATTCAAGTGCCATTGGAGCTTCAAGCTACAGGTTCATAAGGTCCCCTTGGTAGCTCAATGGATTCATATTGAGAATCAGTTTTTGGGTTAGTTTGAAGTGTTCAAATTAATAAGAGGGCATTTGATTATATATGATATAATTAAATTGATTCAATTATATATAATATAATTGATTTGATGTATTAGATACATTAATTGGAGGAATTAATATAAATATGATTTATATTAAATGCCAAAAAGGAGGAAAAGAACATGGTTTATATATTACATATGATGTGATATTAAAACTATAGGTTAGAAGTATAATATGATAAATTAGTTGTTATATTTATTTATAATTAGATAATTGATTTTCGATTTTTTCTCCTAATAACTGAATTTGTGGGAAGTTATAATCAGTTTTTGATAACTGATGGATAAAATAAAAATCATTTTCATTTTTTCATAATCAAATGCGCAGTAAGAAAAAGACACACGATAACGTTTAGAGAGTAAACAATCTAGCGTCGAGATTTCCTATATGATAGCTACTCGCCGTTAAAGGATCGAGTACCCAAGTCTAAACGATAGACTTTTATCTTCTCCCACTTACTCGATTGTCTACACAATCGTTCAGTTCCTCCTTCCCTCTACTAAATCCATATAGAGCCCACACCTCCTGGTTCTCACATTGAGAGTACTAAGGTAGCCTTGTGATAGTGTCGAGTTTTTCATTCAAGGGTTGAGTATCTAGTTTAACTCAATTGTGATCGAGTATTCAATAGTTCATGTTGTTCACTAGTTTTCTCATGTTGCGTTCGTACTGTTGGGTGTCTTGCTAGTGTTGATCGAGGGAATACTAGAAGAATAGTTCTTCAAAGGTATGTTTACTCGATACTTTGTATTTTATTCTTGAAGCATGCTGTAATTTAGACTTAATGCATAACTGTTCTGTTTTAGATTGTAAATGTTGATGTTGTTTCACAATGGGATTTGGAACGATCTGCTTCCACTCATTGGTTCTCTTTGTTAAGAGTTCCTTCACAAGTATCTTTAGCTACACTTCAATCTCAGTACGATACTTCGGTCAATGAGCTAAAGGAGACGCTATCTGCAATTAACACTGAATTGCTAGAAGCTCGAGCCAAGCTATCAGATGCCAAATACTTGGCTAAGAGCTTTCAAAAAATCGAGGCATAATGTCAGATGGAGGTTGACTACCTTCAGTGTGGGGTTATGCAGGCCATGGGCATTGTTAAGGTAGAATACCTTAACATTGACTGTAATCTCGTACAATATGAAATTGATGCCTGGCACAATGATGAGACTTGAGGTATCGACAGCGTGGGTATTTTCATTAGTCAAGTCTTGCCAACTACCCCTTAGCTTAACTTTGATGCTCTTCTCCAAGGTGTCTCTAATTTTCCTGATTCGAGAACTTTAATGGAGCTTGGTGATATCGGGAGTATAGACGAATATTTTTTTTTAGCTTCAAAATTTGAAGTGTGGTCTCTATATTTACTATTGTTTTTATTAGAGCATGTAATTTTATTCACAGCTCGGGCTTGCAGCCTAGCTTAATGAAATTTGTAATTTCGACGTTTGTTATGGTACTTTATGTTCGATTTTTACTTATAACTCACTGTTGCAGCTTGGCTTATTAGAATTGGCCCCTTCAACTTTTATTTATCCAAAATTGCAACTTGCCTTCGCTTGTAAGTTGAGCTTGTGGCTTGACCTATCAGAATTTGTAATATTTTAGCTTTTGTTTTTTTTTTTTATTATTCCTTGCCACTTACTCAGGCACTAGTAACTTTATGCATAAAAGAAAAAACCTGGCTGCTTGAGTAAATTAGAAGACTAAGAATGCTTATTGTTGACTTAAAAGTATTAACTCTCATAACTTGAATTGAAAGAAATGATGAATTTTCTATTGAAATCCTGAAGCAGATTTGGAAAGTACAAAGTCATTTATTATGAAAAAAATAAAGAAATATCTACTTAAAATAAATATTTAGGTGTTCGACATTCCATGGGTGAGGCAAGCCTTTTCCACTTAGGTCAGCCAAGTTGTATGTTCCAGGTCGAATAACCTTGGACACTTGATAAAGGCCCTCCCAATTTGGTCCCAAAGCTCCACTACCAGGATCTTTAGTAATGGACATGACATGCCTAAGGACTAAGTCCCCCACTCTAATGCTTCGTTTGCATACATGGGAACTATAGTATCGTGCAACCTAGTTCTTATATTCTACCACTCGTAGATTCGTTGTTTCACACTTTTATATTTTGAATTGTAATCTCGATCTCAACCGGCACCACAACTTTTTCTCCAAAGGAAAGCGAAAAAGGAGTCTCACCTATTGAAGTTCGTGATGTCGTCAAATAGGCCCACAACACATTCAGCAGCTCTTCAGGCCACAACCCTTTTAATCCTTCCAGCTTAGCCTTGAGATTTCTCTTGATGATCTTATTGACAGCTTCAACGAGTACATTAGCTTGCAGATAGGCTGGAGATGAAAAATAATGTTTGATACTGAGGTTGGCACAAAATTGACGAAACGTTGTATTGTCAAATTGACGACCATTGTCAGTAATGAGGACATGTGGTATATCGAATCAACATATGGTATTCTTCCAAATAAATTTGGTTATTTTTTGCTCAGTAATTGCTGCTAGAGCTTCGGCCTCTATTAGTTTGGTGAAGTAATCGACAACAACAACGACGAACTTAGTTTGCCCCTTGACCAAAGGAAGAGGTCCAATTAGGTCAACGCCTCACTGCGCGAATGGCCAAGGGCTCATAATGTTCGTGATAGGTTCGAGAGGCTACTTAGGTATAATTGCAAATCTCTGACATCAATCACAAGATGGTGAATTTACATGCATCTCAAGCCAGGGTGGCCAATAATAACTTTGCTGAATTATTTTTTTATGAGGGATCGAGCCTCGGAGTGATTACCACACACTCCCTCGTGAATTTCCCGCATGATGTAATTAGCCTCGTCTGAATCATTGGAAGAGGGAGAGAATATCCTCCCTTGTACAGTCTACCATTATTTATCACATAGTGAGCAGCCTTACATCTTAACCGTCAAGCTTCAACTTTTTCATTCGACAATACCCCCTTTTCGAGATACTTGATTAAAGGGGTCATCCAATTATGATACTCGGTCTATACTTAATCCTCTATCTCCATAGCTTCTTCCATCAATATGCTGGGTGAATTCAAAACCTCCATAGGTACCATCCTACTTAGGTCAACATTATAAGTTAGTGTCAATCGGGCTAAAGAATCAACATTGGTATTCTAAGATGTGGTTTTTGTTTTATCTTGCACTTTCTAAAGGAGCTTGACATTTTTTTTTTTGACTTCTGCTAGATAGCCAGCCATTCGGTGATCTTTGATCTAGTACGTCTCGGCTACCCGATTGACAATAAGTTGAGAATCACTATAAATAACCAAGTTAGTGACTCCAACTCCAACAGCTAGTCGTAGCCCAACTAAGAGTGCTTTATATTCTACCTCATTATTTGAAGCCCGAAACTTGAACCTTAGGGCATACTCAAGGCGTCCTCCTTCTGGTGACAACAACAGCAATCTGGCTCTACAACCCTTTCTATTGGATGATCCATTGATAACTTGTAGAAATACAAGTTATTTATGCCACCTTATCTAGATATTGCGGCCAAAAGTTAGTAAATATGCGCCGATTGTATGAAAATTAGCCTAGTATTACAATAATTATAAATGTTTGCAATTACACCCACTAACACCATAAAGATGGAAGACAAGCCGAATTTTACTCTGTTTTGCAGGAGACCAAGTCACCGCTTGTGCTCAAGGCTCACGAGAAACTGATCAACGCATCTCTATCACATTGCGCCCGTCAGTCAACAATGAAGAGACGATTACTGCAATGACGGCGCAATGCAATAGTCGATCCAGAGCTGTGTTTCAACCTCATGCGGTAATAAAAACAACACTGCATGTGAATCCATAATCGAAAGATGCAGCTGATCAACACAAAAGCGGAGGATTGAGACACAAGTACAACTAACATTGTGCAGAATTGACGGTCTGATTGCATAGCAGAAGGAATAATATTCCTTCATCTTCGGAATTACCATGACAATCAAGTGAGGACCACAAGGCCGGAGTCAAAGACTTGCACCTATAAATACCCCATTGATTTCAGAGAAAAAGTATGCTACGGGATACGGGGTAAATGCTGCAAAACTGTTGAGAGAAAAGGCTGAGCTGAGTGCTTAAGTGAAGAAATCCGGGAAGAAGACGAGATAAGGCTGAGAGGTGAATCTCAGATCTAACCTACCAAACACCCGATTGAAAGCTCTATGCAAAGATCCCTACTATTGGTGGCGCAAGCCTGAGAGGGAAGCTCTTCCTACCATCAAATCCATCCTATCTGGCAAGCAGATCTCCATCGAATCAGTGCCAAGACATTGGCACTTGTTTGTATCTGTTCTATCTCTTTCACTGTTGTATTTCATGTTTCTTTTATCTTTTCATTCACGCACCATATATCAAACGCTTAATAGAGATATTAATTGTTTTGATAGCTTTCATTTATCATTTTCTGTGTATTTCCGTTCACCCGTCAATCACTTTCTTCATGATGTCTTCTTAATTCCCTGATGAGCAATATGAATTAACTAAGTACTTAATCTATGTTAAAGATATAAAATGCGTTTAGCTAAGGCATGCTAGACGGCATCTTCACCTGTGAGAGCAGAAGTGAAGATGCCATTCTGTTCTATCGAGAGAAGGTTAGAAGAATGCGTTAACTAAAGCGAGTAGTACTTCCAGACATGGAAGCAACCTTGCGTTCATTACGTTAGTCTCTGTTTCACCACAGACATGTGGGAGCGCGGCCGATCACTGAAAGGTGTACGCCAAGAGAAAAGCAGAACAACATTTGTAGCTTCAACGCAATTGAGAACTTACGTTGTTTATATTATTCGTCTTTCTCTTTCTATTTTGTTCATAAGACTTGTCACCGTATTCCACATCTTTACACAACTTTCACAGCCAGCCTTGACCCCAGCATCTTGTACATGAAGCTTGTATCTTGTATAATCTAGCTTAGGTTTATTGTATTTCATTTTATTATCGCATCTTTACCGCTTTACTTTATTTTATCGCAATTTATATACTGGTACAAACACATTTTTAAAGATTTAAAACCTGGTCGCATATATCATGAACATACCAAAATAACCTAAACTAGTCCCCGTGTTCGACCTCGAATCACACCGAGAAACTTGCGGTGGAATTACAATTGGTTCTACTGTAAGAAAAATTGTGACAACGCATGGCATACTACATGAACACCCATCATTAACGCATATCTAGTGATAGTATCGCATCATTTTGAGCATAGAACATCATCAATCATATCTATCAAAAACTTCGTCAACATCCATCCACATAAAGCTCCCATAGAGGGTCATTGTAGCTTTTGGTTTATGGAAGTATTTTTGTTATACATACCTCCACTTTGTCACCAGTGAGGCACATGGAGTGAACTCAGCAACAAGGTCAGTAACAGCTTGGCCCTTCATTGTAGTTCGAGGGCGAAAAAGGATGTCGTACTCGCCTAATTCAACGGCCCATTTCATCAATCTACTCACGCTTCTGGCTTTTGTAGCACCTGTCGTAATGGAAAACTGGTTAAAATTATTACTTTATGCACTTGGAAATATAGGTGTAACCTCCAGTCAGATACTACCAAGGCAAGGGCAAGCTTATATACTTGAGGATATCTCGTTTTTGCCCTTACCCTCGATTTGTTGGTGTAGTATACCGGTGATTATTGACCTTCGTCCTCCTTAATTAGGACAAAACTAATTGTAGAATCAGACACGACAAGGTATAAGAAAAGTTCTTTGCCCGGCACAAGCTTGTAAAGAAGTGGGACCGAGTTCAAATAATTTTTTAGTTGCTTGAATGCCTGCTCACATTCCTTCGTCCACTCAAAGTTCACTTTTTTTCCTTAATACTTTAAAAAAATGGAAGAAATTTATCAGTAGCTCGACTTACGAAATGATTAAGAGTTGCTATCTTCCCATTCAGACTTTGTAGTTGTTTTGCCATTTTAGGAGGCTTCATCTTTAGTATAGCTCGTAGTTTGTCTGGATTTACCTCAATTCCTCTCTGGTTCACCATAAAGCCTAGAAACTTGCCAAAAGCCACTCCAAAAGCACACTTTTTCAGGTTCAGCTTCAGCTGGTATCTCCTCAAGACTTCAAAAGCCTCGGCCAGGTTGTCTACATTGCAACTTACTTTCTTGCTCTTAACCAACATGTCATCCACATATACCTCCATATTCCTGCCAATAAGGGAAGCAAAAATTTTATTCACCAGGTGTTGATAAGTGGCTTTGCATTCTTGAGACCAAACGACATCACAGTATTGCAGTAAACACCCCGACTGGTGATAAAAGTGGTTTTCTTTTGATCTGGGGATGCATTGTAATTTGGTTATATGCTGAATAAGTATCCATGAAGCTCAATAGCTTGTGACTGGCAGTAGCATCGATGAGTTTGTCTATACTTGGGAGTAGGAAACTATCCTTCAAGCAGGCTTTATTGAGATCGGTGAAGTCAATGCACATTCTCCATTTTCCATTAGCTTTCCTAACGAGCACTACGTTGGACAACCATTGTGGGTAGTGGACCTCTCGGATAAACTTCATCTGCAATAAGTTGTTCACCTATTCAACTATTATTTCATTATGAGCTTGATTAAAAGCCTGCCTCTTTTGGCGCACTGGTTTGTAGTTTAGATCAATACTGAATTGGTGCACCATTACTTTGAAGGATCTCGTACTGAGAGTTCCATGAACGTGTTCAGATCGCTCCGATCTCACCGTGACCAAAATAGAAATTATATACATTCAACACATATAGTTATGCAAATAAATCTAATTATCGATATGCTCAGAACAAGATAATTAACAGGGAAAGGGTTCCATACCAGTTGAAGACTATCTTCGAACTTCAAAACCCCAATGCAGCGGATCCCTCCAACAAATCTACCAACACCCGGCGGGAACATCGACTGCAGCAGCACGATCAATGCGAACAAGATCGCCGCAATGGGGACGACACCACCACTAATAAGCCTCGGGTATTCTCGGAGTGAAAACCCAAAGGGTGGGCTTTGGTGAATTTTGTTGAGGACGGAGGACAAACGAGTCATGTAGGCGATAAGCAAGTGGGAGAGAAAATAGTGCTATCGTATAATAGAAGTGCTTATCGCATAAAGAAGCTACATGATCGTATATGAAATGTTGAGCGATCGTTTAGGAAAAACATATACGATCGTTTAGTTAAAATGCGAGGTGAACGATCGTTTAGACGGAGAAGCAACTATCGTATAGGCTCTCGGGTGATCGTTTCACGAAATCTTTTTAGGCGAAAGAATCAATATCGATTGCACAATTCAAAATGAAAACTTTTTTCAATCTTAACCCATCGGTTACCATAACCAACGCTGCCCACTACCCATGTCCTAACGTGGAAAAATTATTAATTATCATATAATTAATTAATTAATTAATAAATATAATCATATTATATTTATATCATATAGTTTGATATCACATATCTACTATAGTATTTTCTCCTCTACTTGATATAAATCATATTTATATCTAATTTCCTCCATAATTAATGTATCTCATACATTTAGCCAACTATATCATATATAATTAACCAGTCCAATTATATCATATATAATTGAACTTCCTCTTGTCAATTTGAACATTTCAAGTTAACCTAAACACTGGTTCTCGACTTTATCCAAGCTACCTAGGTGACCTAATGGACCTGTGGCTCGAAGCTCCAACGGTACGTGAATAGCTGACTAAACTCTTTAGCCACGAGATCCATCTTCCGTTAACTGTCAGTGATTCCACTAAAGACCAACAACTGAACTCTTCTTACCATAGATATATTTCTGTGTCCATCGGATATAACCAATCATGAGTACGATGATCCTTGACAGATGCTCGTAAGTACAGTTGGGCCAATTTACCGTTTTGCCCCTATAGTTACATCTTACACCTTAAGTACCACTGATTCCTCTAATGAATAATACAACATAGTCCAACTATGTGTGAAAACCTCTCGAGCCAAGAAAAGGTGTGTGACGCCACATCATTCAAGCCTTGGAATTAACCCTTAATGGAGCCATCTAACTACTTACCCCTGCCCAGGGAAGGAGTGAATTCCATCTTATGTAGCTGAGTTCCTAGCTCCCAAATCAGACGAATCCCCAAAATAGTAGGTTTGAATCGGCGACCTGGCCACTTGCACCCATACAAATCAAAAGACCACCCTCAATGGCAGGAGTTCCCAACTCACTCAGGATTGAGGTCATGTTACCTATGGTCATCCTAGTGAAGTGAAGTCTCTATCATGAACGGTGTTATATAATGAGACGTTAACACTTCTTGGTCAGGTCTTATACAAACGCTTTGTATAGGACGCCCCCGCTCGCATGTCCCCAACACGAATGATCAGGATCAGACCATCTGTGACAAGTCATAACACTTGTGACCATTCCACAATGCGAGCCGTGTCCGTAGCGTTACCAGGATAAGGTTTCCCTCCTTTATCCATATACTACAGACCATTTTGGTTATCACTCAAGACAGATCCACTTGTATGTCACCACATATATGCTTGAGTCACATACAGATAACTAGGGATTTTATGTTTATTGGTTTGTGGTAAAGCAAATAAAACATTTAACCGAGCAAAATACAAGATGTGAAGTAAATATCATATATTAACAACACAAGTGTTCATACATACTGTTTACAAACTACAGGACACGAGACTTTAGAGCATCAACCCCAACATACTTGTGGGTCCACCCTGGTATGTCGTCCGCAGAGCAGATAAATATATCTATATTGTTTCTTAGAAAAGCTATAATTGCTTCCTTCTCATCAACTCCTAGCCTCTTCCCGATGCTAACTCTTTGAGTGTCAGATAGTAACGAAATAGATTCTAACGGCTCCACTGGCTCACCTCAAAGCATGGGCTCAGCTGTCAATTTGAGACTGGTAACATCATCCGACTCTACCTCACTGATGGACAGGTCTCTCACCAGGGGAGTTGAGGTTTGATCCTTGACATAGGACTCTTCTATGGCGTGACAAACCTTCTCATTTCCTTTTTTAGCAACACTGCTAATGACATGCACCACCTCTACTTTGTCTTGTGGATTTCTCACGGCAGCCCTATAGCATTCTCGTGACATCAATTGTTTTCCTCTCACAATTCTAACTCCACCTGGGGTTAGGAATTTCAACAACTGATGATAGATGGACATTGAAGAAAATCGAATACGAGGATTTCGATGAGCAGCGGAAAGATCATTCCAAATTACAAGCATATATAAACAGAAACAAATGGTTATGCATTCAATACAGAAATTACAGCATGTAATACATAAGATCAAGGACAAGCGAAACATACATTTGTAGACTCATCAAGAAGGTGCTTGATAACGAATGCTCGAACAAAACAACACAGCAACTTCGAATGCTCGTCCAATGTGACCGCTACACTGCAAAAACTCCGCGCACTCGAACACAACGATTGCCTTTGTCACGAACACCCCAACATCACGAACGGCCTCCACAGAACCTCAACGGTGTCGAGTTGAGTATGACACCATCGAGAAGACTACCTTGGTATTTTCGGTGTGAGAATCCAAAGGGTGGGCTCTGTGTGAACTTCGTTTGAGGCAGAAGATGGAGGAAACCAAAATCGTATAAATGATTGAGAAAGTGGGAGATGGAAGAATCTATTGTATAGGTCGATGCCCAATCGTTTAGGAAAAGCTAAGCGATCGTCTAGCAAAAGCTATGCGATCGTTTAGCTCATCGCTTAGCTAAGTGTCTATTGCCTACAAAACACTATACGATCATTTACCTTATCCAAGCCGTCGCTTAGTAAATCCTATTAATTGAAAACTTCTGTGAGATTATTCCGAGAGAGAAAAATCTCAATAACACATATTTCAACCTTACTAAAATTAGGAAAACAATTTTCCTTTTATCTCACGGTTACCATAAAACCACCAATAATCCCCCATTTAATTGGTTATTAGAGAAAAAGAATTAATTATCTAATAATTAATATTATTATAAATATAAATGATAACTAACTTATCATACTATATTTATAACCTATAGTTTTAATATTTCATCTCATGAAACATATAACCCATAGCTCTTTTTCTATTCCATGGTATTTAATGCAAATCTCATTTACATTAATCCTCCACTAAATGTATCTCATACATCATATTGATCATATCATATATAATCGAATTACCTTTTATCAATTTGAACATTTCAAATCAATACCAAGAACTAATCCTTAACTGACTCCATTGAGCTACCAAGGAGACCTCATGGACCTGTAGCTCGAAGCTCCAACAGTACGTGAATAATTAACTAAACTCTTTAGTCACGAGATCCACCATTCGTTAACTGCCAGGCACTCCACTAAAGACCGACAGCTGAACTCTCCTTACCACAAATATATTATGTGTCCATCTTAACCAATTAATAGTGCGACAACCCTTCACAGATCACTCGTAAGTACAGCTCGACCAATAAACGTTATGCCCCTATAATTACGTCTAACTCTTTAAGTACCATTTATCCCTCTAATAAACATAAGTCATAGTCCTACTATGACTGAGTCCTCTCTTCCAAAGAGAAGTTGTGGCCACTATGTTCAAGCCATAGAATCAGCCCTTAAGGGAGCAATCTCTCTTCTTATCCCTACTTCAGGAAAGGAGTGAATTCCATCATGTGGATTGAGTTCCCAACTCCCAGATCAGACAAATCCCCAAAAAGGTAGGCATGTTGAGTTGGCAATCTGGCCACCCTCACCCATACTAATAAAAGGACCGCCCTCAAAGGCAAGAGTTTCCAAAACACTCAGGATTGAGGTTATGTCACCTATGGTCGTTTAGGTGAGATGTAAGTCTCTAGTATCAACGGTATTATATACAAAGTCTAGTCATCTCGTGGTCCGATCTTAAAAGGGTAGGATCTACCATCTGTAGGAGTTTACAAAACATGCAAACCTCTACAAAGGAGGCCACATCCATAGTGTCACTAGGATCAGGTATCTCACCTTAATCCTTATACTACATACCTATTTAGGTTATCATTTAAGGCATGATCCACTTGTATATCACATATACATGCTTAAGTTCACATAAGATAACCATGGAGCTTTGTTTATTAGATATGAGTAAATGCCAGAATGAAATAACAATTATTTTATTCATCAAACATTGTGTATCATTACAAACAACGAGACTCCGGGAGAATTAGGACACCAATCTCAACAATCTTCCATTTTTCCTAATGACTTGGGAGACTAATGTACAATACAATAAAAAAACATGTACAATATACAATAAACTAGGGCATACCCCAATATCATTTTCCACTTGCCCTAAACAAGATGTCGCATGTTCTGTAGACCCAGACTCTCCAGGTGACCCTCGAACACTTCAGACGTGAGAGCCTTTGTAAAGGGATCAGCAACGTTGTGCTTCGATGTGATCTTCGTGACTATCACATCACGACGATTCATAATCTCTTTGATCAAGTGATATTTTCGTTCTATGTGCTTACCCCGACGATGACTTCAAGGCTCCTTTGAATTTGCCACTGCCCTACTGTTATCACAATACAGAGTGATAGGAAAATCCATATTTGGAACAACTTTCAAATCGGAAAGGAAATTCCTCAGCCAAACAACCTCTTTAGCTACTTCACAAGTGGCTACATATATGGGAGTCCGCGATGCATCCTTGCTTGATGCTTCGCCAGACTACAGCCCCTCCATTCAGAGTGAAAACTGACACCGATGTTGATTTGTGAGAATGTCTATCAGTCTGAAAGTCAGAGTCCATGAATCCTGTAAGGATCAGATCCTTATATCCATACACGAGCATGTAGTCTCTCGTTCTCCAAAGATACTTGAGGATCGTCTTGACCGCCATCCAGTGATCAAATCCTGGATTGGACTGATACCGACTAACAGTGCCTACTGCATAGTAAATGTCGGGTTTGGTACACAATATTGCATACATTAAGCTTCATACAGCTGAAGCATAGGGAATTTGTCTCATCTCCTCAACCTCTTGAGGTGTCTTAGGACATTGATCCTTAGAAAAAACGATTCCATACCTGAAGGGTAACAAACCCCTCTTGGAATCTTGCATCTGGTACCTAATCAACATTTGATCAATGCATGATGCTTGAGACAGGGCTAACCATTTATTCTTACGATCCCGAATGATCTAGATCCCAAGAACAAACTGTGTCTCACCCAAATATTTCATCTAGAACTAGGAAGCTAGCCACTTCTTAATGTCAGTCAGATACCCTACATCATTCCCAATGAGTAGGATATCATCCACATACAGTACCAGAAAGCTACTGAGCTGTTGATGATCTTCTTGTAAACACAAAGCTCATCAACGTTCTGATCAAAGCCAAACAACTTGATTGCATTGTCAAATTTGATGTTCCAAGATCTAGATGCTTGTTTCAGCCCATAAATGGACCTATGAGCTTGCAAACTCTTTGCTCTTGATTTGGAAACTATGAACCCCTCTGGTTGAGTCAAATAGATAGTCTCCTCAAGATTACCATTGAGAAAAGCAGTCTTGACGTCCATTTTTCATATTTCATAATCATAAAATGTGGCTATGGATAGGAGAATCCGGATAGACTTGAGCATGACAACAGGTGAGAAAGTTTCCTTATAGTCAACTCCCTCAACCTGGGTATAACCCTTTGCCACGAGTCTAACCTTAAAGGTTTGCACCTTTCCATCTACACCTCTCTTTCGCTTATAGATCCACATACTGAAGGAAATCGGAAGCGAGATTTCCATGAGTAGCGGAACAAGACTATTCCAAATTACAATCATGAATGAACATATATTTACAATCGACTTCAAAACAAACGGTTATACAATTCATACAGAGAAATTACAGCATGAACAACAAATGAACAGAGGGACAAACTGTACGAACAAATGCAGAAGCGTCTCCACGCTCCAATGCACACGGCCGCTGGAACAACAACAACCTCGAACGACCGATCTACACGACTGCAACATCGCAACGAACATAGCATGAACACTTCACGCTCATCCTCAACGATCTCCTCGGTCACGAACTCCTCCGCAACATGAACGGCCTCCAGAAAACCTCGATGGTGTCGAGTTGAGTTTGACACCACCAACAAGGCTACCTTGGTATTCTCGGTGTGAGAATCCAGAGGGTGGGCTCTGTTCGGACTTGGTATGAAGCAGACGAAGGAGGAAACAACAATCACGTACACGATTGGGCAAGTGGGAGATGGCGGAGACCTATCGTATACGTCGATGCCTAATCGTTTAGATAAAGCTAAGCAATCATCTAGCAAAAGCTATGCGATCGTTTAGCTCATCGTTTAGCTCGGTCTATCGCCTACAGACTCTACACGATCGTTTTTCTTGGGCCAGCTATCGTCTAGCAAAACTATACGATGGTTTAGTAAATACTGCATGATCGTTTAGCTCGTCTAGCCATCGTTTAGTAAATCCGAATTTACTTGACGACTTCGTAAGTTTCTTTTGCACGAGAGAAAACTCAAAAAACTTTTTCTATTGTTTGTAAAACCTTCTTTTCAAAATAGGAAACCACTTTCCTTGTAAACTCACGGTTACCATGATCTAATAACCACCCACTACTTTGGTTATTTAAAAAAAAGTATTAATTATCTAATAATTAATATTATTATAAACATAAATGATAACCAACTTATCATACTATATTTATAACCTATAGTTTTAATATTTCATCTCATGAAACATATTAACTATAGTTCTTTTTCTATTCCATGGTACTTAATGTAAATCTCATTTACATCAATCTTCCACTAGATGTATCTCATACATCAAACCGATTATATCACATATAATCAAAATACCTCTTGTCAATTTGAACATTTCAAATCAACACCAAGAACTGATCCTCAACTGAATTTAAGCTACCAAGAGGACCTCATGGACCTATAACTCGAAGCCCCAACGACATGTGAATAACTGACTAAACTCTTTAGTCACGGGATCCATCATCCGTTAACTGCCAGACACTCCAATAAAGATCGATAGCTGAACTCTCCTTACATAGATATATTATGTGTCCATTGAACCAACCAGCAGTGCGACAACCCTTCACAGATTGCTCGTAAGTACAGCTGGGCCAATAATCGTTATGCCCCTATAGTTACATCTGTCTCCTACTATGACCGAGTCTCCTCTTTCAAAGAGAAGTTGTGGCCACTATGTTCAAGCCTTGGAATCAGCTCTTAAGAGAGCAATCTCTCTACTTATCCCTGCTTCGGGAAAGGAGTGAATTCCATCTTGTGTATTGAGTTTCCAAATCCCAGATCAGACAAGTCCCCAAAAAGGTAGGTATGTTGAGTTGGAAAATTTTCCACTCTCACCCATACTAATCAAATGACCGCCCTCAAAGGCAAGAGTTCACAAAACACTCAGGATTGAGGTCGTGTCACCCATGGTCGTTTAGGTGAGATGCAAGTTTCAAGTTTCAACGGCGTTTTATACAGAGTCTAGTCATCTCGTGGACTAGGTCTTATACAAACTCTTTGTATAGGACACCCCGATCTCTTAGTTGTTGAGAGGGTTGCCCAAAAGCAGTATATAAGGCATACCCAGTAAAACTTATAAGTAAACCAGATATAGAGATGGCAACTAGGGTTGCTATTTCCATTATTATATAATTTCAAGACCACAATGGATCTATGATAAGATCATTTATTTACAACGGAATGGTATACAAAGTCAACAGATCTCACTGAATTAAAAAAAAATGTGTATCTTTACAAAACAACGAGACTTCGGGAGAATTAGAACACTAATCCCAACAATGTCCCACTTGTCCTAATGACTCGGGAGACTAATGTACAATAAAATATAAAAAAGTACAATATATAATAAACTAGGGCATACCCCAGTATCATCTCCTACTTACTCTAGACAAGATGCCGCATGTCCCACAGACCTAGACTTTTTAAGATGACCCTCGAATAGTTTAGCCGTGAGGGCCTTTGTAAAGGGATCAACAATGTTGTATTCGATAAGGATATGATCCTTATCTCCATATACAAGCATGTAAACCCTTGTTCTCCGAAGATACTTCAGGATCGACTTGACCGCCGTCCAATGATCAAATCCTGGATTTGACTGATACCGACTGATAATCCCTATTGCATAGCAAATGTCGGGTCGAGTACACAATATTGAATACATCAAGCTTCCTACAGCAGAAGCATAGGGAATCCGTCTCATATCCTCAACCTCTTGAGGTGTCTTAGTACATTGATCCGTAGACAGAATTATTCCATGTCGGAAGAGTAACGAACCCTTCTTGGAATCCTACATCCTGTACCTGATCAACATTTGATAAATGTACGATGCCTGAGATAGGGCTAACCATTTGTTCTTGCGATCCCGAAAACATACTGTGCCTCACCCAATCTTTCATTTGGAACTGGGCAGCTAGTTATCTCTTAATGTCAGTCAGATACTCTATCATTCCCAATGAGTAGGATATCATCCACATACAGTACCAAGAAAGCTACTGAGCTGTTGATGATCTTCTTGTAAACACAAGGCTCATCAATGTTCTGGTCAAAGCCAAATGACTTGAAAATAGTATCAAATCTGATGTTCCAAGATCTAGATGTTTGTTTCAGCCCATAAATGGACCGATTAAGCTTGCAAACTCTTTTCTCTTGATCTGGAACTACGAACCCCTCTGGTTGAGTCATATAGATGGTCTCTTCAAAATTACCATTAAGAAAGGTAGTCTTGATGTCCATTTGTCATATTTCATAATCATAAAATGTGGCTATGGACAAGAGAATCCAGATAGACTTCAACATGACAACAAGTGAGAAAGTTTCCTTATAGTCAACTCCCTCAACCTGGGTATAACCCTTTGCCAAGAGTCTAGCCTTAAAGGTTTGCACCTTTCCATCTACACCTCTCTTTCGCTTATAGATCCACTTACATCAAATAGGTCTTACCCCATTAGGTGAATCAATAAGCTCCCAGATGTTATTGAAGTACATAGACTCCATTTCCTTGTCCATGGCCATAACCCATTCATCTTTGTCAACATCCTCCATTGCTTTCTTAAAAGACAACGAATCCTCCACCCCATCATTCACAATGATGTTTTGGGCTTCAGTCAAACCCATGTAGTGATCTGGTGGGTTCAAAACCCTCCCACTACATCAAGGCAATCTCAACTCTTGAGCTTGTTGACTAGATGTTCCGACTCAACAACTCTTGTTGATCTGTCGGCCTGTTCAACAACTCTTGTTGAACCCTCAGTAGTCTCAGTCTCACCAGAGATCTCACGTAAAATGAGCTTACTTCGTGGCTTATGATCCCTCATGTGGTTTTCTTCCAAGAAGATCGCATTTGTGGAAACAAACACTTTATTCTCACTCGGATCATAGAAGTATCCACCTCTCATTTCCTTGGGGTAGCCTACAAAGAGGCAAACCTTCGAATGCGGTTTCAACTTCTTTAGGTTAGTCACTAGCATGTGTGTAGGACAACCCCAAATCTTGAAGTGGTGTAAACTACTTTTACGGCCTCTCCGTAACTCAAAAGGTGTTTCAGAAACACTTTTCGAGGGAACATTGTTCAGGATATAACATGCAGTCTACACTGCAAAACCCCAAAATGAGTCTGGAAGATGAGCATAACTCATCATAGACCGAACCATGTCCAACAAGGTTTTGTTTCTCCTTTCTGATACACCATTTTGTTGAAGTGTACCAGGGGCCGAGAGTTGGGACACAATCCCATGTTCTATCATATAGTTCTAGAATTGGAGGTCCATATACTCTCCACCACGATCAGAACGTAGTGTTTTTATCTTCTTAGCTAACAAGTTTTCAACTTCAGCCTTATACTCCTTGAACATGTCAAGGGCTTTAGACTTCCATTGATCAGGTAGAGATACCCGAATCTTGAATAATCATCTATGAAAGAGATGAAATATTCATACCCACACTGAGCTCTAACATTCATCAGACCACAGAGGTCTGAATGTACAAGCTCCAAGGCTTCCTTGGCTATGTAACCTTTTCCAGTAAAAGGTCGCTTGGTCATCTTGCCTTCAAGGCATGATTCACATACCGGCAAGGAGTTTTCTTCTAAACTCTTTAGAAGTCCAATTTTCACCAACTTCTCAATCTTATTGAGGTTGATATGACCTAAACTTAGATGCTAAAGATGGGTGTTTTCCTTAGGAGAAACATTGGTCTTTTAGCTGTTGTTGCCATACTGAACATTTCAGTATTAAACAAGACTTTTATGACTAACGACCTTAGTACATATAAGTTAATTTCCATTGAACCATAACCAATCTCCGTTTCATTCTTGAAAATAAACACTTTATTCTCAGAAAAATAGATAGTGTACCTTTGTTCAATGAGACAAGAAACCGAGATTAAGTCCCTCTTAATATGAGGAACTACGAAAACATTATCCAATAACGTGAACGTTTCTTGTCGACAAATAAGTTCAGCCTGCCTACAGCAACAGCTGAAACAACCTCACCATTATCGATTCGAAGAGTCATCTCTCTCTATGGCAATGTTTGCTAGGAATTGAATCCTTGGTAAGAGGAATGGACATGATTGGTAGCACCCGAATCAAGGATCCAAGTAAAATCATCATTTTCTACTAAACATGTCTCCAAGACCAATAAATCAGATTTACTGTCTTTCCTCCTCTTGCGGAGAGTAGTGGGATCAGTATCAGAACAACTAACACTACTGGTTTCATCATCCATCCCTTTATGCTCAAAAAGTAAGAACTGACATTCAAACAAATCTTGCAGCAAGTCCATGATCTCGCGTGCAATGACCATGTTCTCAACCCTTTTGGCCAAAACATCATGTATGTTAGCGAAAATGTGAAGTTGGGCTAAAGAATTAGCCTTTATCCACACCTCATATGCATTAACACTTCGCAATGCATCAAGGGTTGGGACTTGAGGACATTCCTCAACCATGAAAAATACGAGGTCATTTGCCACGAAATACGTTTCACACGATTCTTTCCACTGTATGTAGTCGGTCATATTAAAAGCATTAGATGGAAATACTAATGAGTTGCTGAAAAGAAAAACACATTGACCTACGTTAGGTTTTAAGCAAATACTCGTTGTAAAACAAAAAAACTTCCAATAAGGTTTTAGCAAAACTAATATGAACCCCGTGTAACATCTAGTTTCACAATGATGCTTCAAAGGTTTAGGACAAAAGGCGCCGAAGGGAGGTCAATTATCCCTCCTCTGAATTGAGAAGTTCGCAACTAGTCATTAATACCAGAACAACTCTTGCTCCTATAATGACTATCCATCATTTCTTTGGCCAAGAGTGAAGGATCTCATACCGAGAGTTCCATGAGCGGGTTCAGATCGCTCCAATTTCACAGTGACCGAAATACAAAAGATATACATTCAACCCAAACAATTATGCATATAAACCTAATTATCGACATGCTCAGAACATAATAAGTAATAGGGAAAGGGTTTATACCAGTTGAAGACTCTCTTCGAACGTCTGAACCCTAAGAAGCGGAAACCCTCCAACGGATCTACCAACACCCGACTATATGTCAACTACAACAGCACGATCGGTACAAACACGAACACTACAACAGGAACGACACCACCACTAGTGAAACCCGAGTATCTTCAGAGTGAAAACCCAAAGAGTGGGCTTTGGTGAGTGTGGTAGAGAAGGGAAGACAACGCGTCGTGTAGACGATAAGCAAGTGGGAGATAGATTGTGCTATCATATAATGGAAGTGCTTATCGTATAGAAGAGTTACACGATCATGTATGAAAGCCTGAAGGATCGTTTAGGAAAAACGTATGCGATCTTTTAGAGAAATCGTGAGGCAGACCATCGTTTAGACGGAAGTGCTTCTATCGTATAGGCTCTCACAATCGTTTTCATGAATTCTTTTTGGGCGGACGGAAAAATGAATGCACTATCTGAAAAATGAAAACGAGTTTCATTTTTAACCCATCGGTTACCAAAACCAACGCAACCCACTTCCCACGTTCGAACGTGGACAAATTAGTTAATTATAATATAATTAATCAATCAATTTAATTAATAAATATAATCATATTATATTTATATCCAATAGTTTGATATCACATATCTACTATAGTATTTTCTCATCTACTTGATATAAATCATATTTATATCTAATTTCCTCCATAATTAATATATCTCATACATTTAGCCAATTATATCATATATAATTAACCAGTCCAATTATATCATATATAATTAAACTTTCTCTTATCAATTTGAACATTTCAAATTAACCTAAACACTGGTTCTCGACTTTATTCAAGCTACCCAGGTGACCTAATGGACCTGTTGCTCGAAGCTCCAACGGTACGTGAATAGCTGACTAAACTCTTTAGCCATGAGATCCACCATTCGTTAACTGTCAATGATTCCACTAAACACCAATAGCTGAACTCTTCTTATCACAGATATATTTATGTGTCCATCATATATAACCAATCATGAGTACGATGACCCTTCACAGATGCTCGTAAGTACAGCTGGGCCAATTGACCACTGATTCCTTTAATGAACAATACAAGATAGTCCAACTATGTATGAAAATCTCTCTGGCTAAGAGAAGGTGTGTGGCGCCACATCATTCAAGCCCCAGAATCAGCCCTTAATGGAGCCATCTATCTACTTACCCCTGCCTCGGGGAAAGAGTGAATTTCATCTTGTGTAGCTGAGTTCCCAGCTCTAAATCAGATGAATTCCCAAAATGGTAGGTTTGAATCGACAACCTGGCCACTCGCACCCTTACAAATCAAAGGACCGCCCTCAATGGCAGGAGTTCCGAATTCACTCAAGATTGAGGTCATGTTACCTATGGTCATCCTAGTGAAGTGAAGTCTCTATCATGAACGGTGTTATATAACGAGACGTTAACACTTCGTGGTCAGGTCTTATACAAACTCTTTGTATAGGACGCCCCCGCTTGCATGTTCCCAACACAAATAATCAGGATCAGACCATCTGTGAATAATACTTGAGACCATTCCACAAAATGGGCCGCGTCCGTAGCATTACCAGGATAAGGTTTCCCTCCTATATCCATTTACTATAGACCATTTTGGTTATCACTTAAGACATGATTCACTTGTATGTCACCACATACATGCTTGAGTCATATACAGATAACCAGGGATTTTATGTTTATTGGTTTGTGGTAAAGCAAATAAAAGCAAATAACCGAGCAAAATAAAAGATGTGAAGTAAATATCATATATTAACATCACAAGTGTTCGTACATACTGTTTACAAACTACAGGACACGAGACTTTAGGGCATCAATCCCAACAAAGAGATCATTAATTTAATTAACAATCTCCCGTAAGTGTGAACTGCCATTTTAGGCCCTAGAGATCCGCCCCAAAAAGCCAATCCGTAGGGAAAAATCCGATTGGGGCAAAACCTAAAGCGACCCTATCCATTTCTGGAGTTCACCTTGATCTTGAGCAACTACACAAAACCCATCCGAAGGGGGACGCTCCCAGGGCGCCACAAGGGAGTACAAAATAATCTCACGGTGTGAACCAATGTCAGAGACCATAGGATGTGTTGACACACACCCTTCACCCACTTACTATAAACACTATCTCCGTTCACCTTGATATTGACTCATGCAAACACCATCCGAAGAGGGATGCTTCTAGGGCACCACGAGACCAAGCATGAATCTCACGGATTGAACATACAGGTAGAAACGTGAGTGGAATCATAGACATATCAGATACATCTCTTCCTCTCACTGAGTATTTTATAACCTAGGGTTTAGCTTACTTAGAAAAAACATGGCTAAGGATTTTAACTAAATGACTTTTTGGTTTGCCCAAGAGTGACTTTTACCTTGGATAGTGAAACAACTTTTGATCACCATCCATTAAACTCTTTAACAGAGTCTTTGACCAAAATGTCGCATGCTTGTTGAAAATCTATCTAATTCACCTTTCTAGGTAGGTTCCCAAGTAGGGGTGTTACGTTTCCGTCAACTTAAGAACCCCAACCTAGCCAGAACCCGCCTTAGACAAAAGGTCCCTTATAGATAGATTTAAAACAAATTTAATATTTTATGCCAACTAATTTAATCCTATTAAACCGATTTTAAAAGATTAATCTAGGTTACTAAACTCTTTAGAACCATTGTGAACTTAGGTCTATCTCAATCCAATTTTAAAACCCTTTTAAGAAACTTGAGTTCACCTTAAGTCCGCATCCAACTCCTTCTTATTGATTTTAGGTCTAATTTCCTTTATAACACATAAACGGAAACCAATACCACAATGCTAAGCTAACACATGCAAGGCATTCATAACGCTTATAAACAGCCTAAGTGTCATGCTCAATGTACTGTTCATTCATTTCTACTCCTTTTATATAACACTTATACAAAACAGCAATGAAACAAGCAAAACATACTTCCATTCACCCTTAGACTATAACACTTATAATAAAAGGATGATGCATGATGATGCTCACTGCATACAAAATATAACTCTTATATTTCTTGATGCATGCGCATGCTTTCAAGTAATATCTTCATGCTCGATTATGACATTTATAATACATGATGCATGAATAATTGCACAACCTAAGGTGGGTTTTAAACTATATGTCAAACACTTTGGCATATAAGCACCTTACATCACAACAATAAATGTTGATGAACCGGGGTAAATTGCATTAAAATCACAAAATTAAAGCTAACTATTACAAAAACAAGGAGTCTCTAGTTCAAACAGGCGAATCGGGTCTTAAACCGCACGGGTGAAGCAATGTGTCTCTAACCATCGTGTACTAGAATCCCCGTGATCGTCTACACGATAAAACAAACGCTTCGCTCTATCGCTTAATAACACTCCCAGAGCTAAATGATCGTTTAGCAAATACTACACGATCGTGTACTTTTTACTAAGCGACGAAGCTTGAGGTACGCGATCGCTTAGCACGCTCCACACAACGTACGCCTTCAATGATCGCCTAAACGATTACGATGCGGCAAAGCACCATCATTGATAGGCACCTTACTCAAAGAAAGAGGAGTAAAAGGTTGGAAAAAATGTTGACGCCAACGATTGAGTTCGTTAGAGAGGTTGAAATACGCAGACTGAAATTCTGTTAAGAGTTGATCATTTAAAAGAAGGAAGAAACAAAAAGGCGAGTATTGGTATTTCGGAAGTGGGAAAGGGCTACTCTCGAGAGTGGGAGACTCGGGCGTTCCATCGTGTAGTTTCTATCATGGTGTACTATCTGTCGTTTACTTCTTCTAAGCGATCGTATAGCAGGGGGCCAACGATCGTGTAGTAGTGGTAGGCAATCGTGTTGTAATTTGTAAGCGATTGTATAATAGTTTCTAAGTGATCGTATAGAAGTTGTAAGCAATAGCAGAGATATTTTGTAAGCGATTGTCCAGTAATCCTTAGCGGTTGTGTAGGATTGGTAAACGATCAAATGGCAATTGTAAATGATTGTTTAGTTCTGTTTGATGCTATCGTTTAATAAAGAACTCAATCTTCGTTTAGCTGTTGCGCCGACCGATTACATAATCAGAGAATTAATAAGAATCAGTTTCCCAACAAATTGATATCAGAGCAAAACCACCTGGGCAAGCATGGCTTAGAAATGCTTTGAAGAGAAATTGGAGTTGCTCGACCAAGAGATCTCCAAACTTAGAGTCGAGATGCAGAAGTTACCAACTATAGAGGAGAATCTAGCATCGTTAGCAAAAAACATTGAGCAACTGGGGATGAAAGTAGAGAAACACCAACAGATGCTCATTTCCTACATTACAGAAATGGATAAGGGAAAAGCAAAGGTGGCGGAGGAGGCAGAAGGATCGAATACCAATAATGTCTGTGGAACAAACAGTTCGGTGAAAGCAACCGGGGAAGAAGCATTTGGTGATCGTAGTAAATTCAAGAAAGTGGAAATGCCAATGTTAGCATAAGCGATCCGGATGCTTGGCTATTCAGAGCGGATATTTACTTTCAAATTCATAAGTTGACTTAATCGAAAAAGATGACTGTGGCAGTTGTAAGCTTCGATGGTGCTGCACTAGACTGGTACTGATCAAAAGAGGGCAAAGAATCGTTTAAAGGTTGGGAAGATTTGAAGAAAAAAATGCTAGTCCGGTTTCGATCTTTAAGGGAGGGATCGATTTGTGGAAGATTCTTGGCTATTAAACAAGAAACAACTGTGGAGGCATATTGCAATCTGTTCGACAAGCTAGTAGCACCATTGCCTTATTTGTCGAATGAAGTTTTAGAGGAAACGTTCATGAATGGATTGGCACCATGGATGAAGGCAGAAGTTGAATGCTGGGGTCCTACTAGATGGGCGAAAATGATGTTGCTGGCCCAACGAGTTGAAGATAGAGAAAACGTGCTGGTGGAAGCGAGACGAGCACGGACATACGGAGGTAAGTTCCAAAACTTGAATTCTTTGAAATTCAGCAATGATAATGTGAGTAAACCAGGAGGCGAGGGTGGACTGAAGGAAGGATGGAAAACTAGAGAGTCCTTTTCGATGAAGACTATTTCCTTACGAGGAGCAACAAATAATGAAAATCGGAGAGACATTCCGACAAGAAGATTAATGGATGCAGAATTCCAGTCGAAGAGAGAAAAAGGACTCTGTTTTCAGTGCGATGAGAAGTACACTATCGGGCATCAGTGCAAAGGGCGAGAATTGAGAGAATTGAGATTACTTGTAGTTCAGGCATCTGGAGAAGAATGGGAATTGTGTGAAGACGATGAAGGAGACATTAGAGCTGAATATATTAACGCTGAGCGAAAAACTTTCGCCAATTGCTAAATTTTCTGTGAATTCGATCGTGGGATTAAATAATCCACGGATGATGAAGATTAAAGGGGTCATCAGGGGAGAATCTGTCGTGGTGCTGATTGATCGTGGTGCTACACACAACTTCATAATAGAAGGCCTGGTGAATCGTCTGCAGTTGGATGTCACGGATATAACCGATTATGGAGTTGTTCTGGGATCAGGCATTGCGGTGTGTGGGAAAGGGGTCTGTAAGAATGTGGAAATGAAGCTGGGCGATTGGAATGTGTGCGATAGTTTTTTGCCATTGGAGTTGGGGAGCGTGGATGTGATTTTGGGAATGTAGTGGTTACATTCCTTGGGAAAAATAGAGATTGATTGGTGAAGTTTTACAATGATGTTTACTCATGAGGGTAGGAAGATAACTCTGCAGGGGGATCCAAGTCTGATAAAGGCGAGGATTAGTCTAAAATGTATGGTAAAAACCTGGGAGGCCGAAGATCAATGATTCTTGGTTGAATACAGACTGTTGAATGGAGACGAGATATCTGATGAGCAAGGAGGAAATAGAGCAGTTGAATCAGTACCAGAGCCTTTGTCAAATTTGCTTAATCAATTTCAAGACGTGTTTGAATGGTCTGGAGAGTTACCTTCTCATCGAAATATTGAGCATCACATTCACCTGAAGGAAGGAACCAGTCCCATAAATGTTCAACCATGTAGATATGCATACCATTAGAAGGCCGAGATGGAGAAATTAGTGGAGGAAATGTTGGACTCGAGTATCATTTGGCCGAGCACTAGTCCATACTCAAGTTTTGTTCTATTATTTAAAAAGAAGGATAGAGGATAGAGGTTTTGTGTAGATTATCACGCCCTTAACACTGCTACTATTCCGGATAAATTTCCAATCCTTGTGGTAGAAGAGCTTTTCAATGAGTTACATGGAGCTACCTACTTTTCGAAGTTGGATTTGAAGTCTGGATATCATCAAATTCGAATGAATCCAAAGAATGTGGAGAAGATAGCCTTCCAAACACACGAGGGACACTATGAGTTTCTGGTAATGCCCTTTGGTTTAATTAATGCACCTTCTACTTTTCAAGCATTGATGAACCACATATTCAAACCGTATTTGCGCCACTTTGTGTTAGTCTTCTTCGATGATATATTGGTATATAGTCAAAACTTTGAAGAACACTTGCAGCATTTAGAAGTAGTAATGACAGTCTTAAGGGAGAACGAGTTCTACGCTAATCAAAAGAAGTGTCAGTTTGCAAGAGACAGGGTGGAGTATTTCGGGCATATTATTTCTCAACAAGGTGTGAAGGTTGATCTGGAGAAGGTACAGGCAGTGTTGGAGTGGCTAGTGCTTAAGACAATGAAGGAGGTGTGGGGATTCTTGGGCGTGTCTGGTTACTACCAAAGGTTTGTGCAAAATTATGGCAGTATATTAGCGGCTTTGACACAAATATTGAAGGGTGAAATGTTCTGATGGACAAAGGATGTTCAGTTGGCTTTTAAGAAGCTCAAAACAACCATGATGACGCTACTAGTGTTGGCACTTCTTGATTTTAGTAGACCGTTTGAGGTGGATACTAATGCATCAGGATATGGCATAGGCGCGGTGTTGGTGCAACAGAAGTGGCCGATCGCTTTCTACAGTCACACTTTGTCATTTTGGGATCGCGCGAAGCTGGTGTATGAGAGGGAATTATTGGCAGTTATAATGGTCGTGCAGCGGTGGTGTCCTTATTTTTTAGGACGACGATTTGTTATCAAGACCGATCAGAAGGCTCTGAAATTTCTATTGGAATAGAGGATGATACAACCACAGTATCAGAAGTGGGTAGCTAAGTTACTTGGCTATGACTTTGAGGTCATATACCGGCCAGGATTGGAGAATGGTGCCGCGGATGCCTTATCCAGGGTGGAGATCGAGGCTCAGTTGGCTTAAATACCATCTCCTACTCTAATTGATATAGCTATGATTCAGAAGGAAGTTGAGCTCGATGACTGGTTACAGAGAATTAAAGAGCGTGTACTGAAGAAAGAGGATGGGGTGCAGGATTTTTCTATACAGCAGTGTGTGTTGAACTATAAAGGGAAGTTAGTACTCTCTAGCTCCTCTTCAGTGATTCCTACAATTTTGCATATATATCATGACTCGGTGTTTAGTGGTCATTCCAGATTTTTTAGAACATATAAGAGAATAGCAGGGGAGTTGTATTGGGAAGGAATGAAAACAGCTATTAAGTGGTATATGGAGGAATGCATCGTTTGCCAGAAGAATAAGTTGTTAGCATTATCACCAACCGGATTGTTGATGCCATTGCCTATCCCTGATGTTGTGTGGGTAGACATTTCAATGGATTTTACTGAAGGCTTACCAAAGGCGAGGGGATATGAAGTGACCTTAGTAGTCGTGGATCGATTGAGTAAATATGCTTACTTTCTGCCATTGAAGCACCCTTTTAATGTTAGTATTGTAGCTAATACATTTTGTAGAGAAATAGTTAAACTTCATGGTGTGCCAAAGTCAATTGTGTTGGATAGGGACAAGGTGTTTGCGAGTCACTTTTGGCAGGAGTTATTCCGATTGACAGGTACTAAGCTCCACTGCAGCACAACCTATCATCCGCAGTCGGATGGTCAGACAGAAGTGGTAAATCGCAGTGTAGAGATGTATCTCAGGTGTTTTTGTGGAGAGTGGCCGAGAGAATGGATCAACTGGTTGCATTGGGCAGAATATTGGTATAATACGACATATAATGTTTCTACTGGTTTCTCTCCTTTTCAGATTGTGTATGGAAGACAACCTCCAGTGCTGGTTTATTATGGTGATGATTGTACTACCAATGCAACTTTGGATCAACAGATGAGAGACAGATATGAGGCGTTGCGTGTGCTCAAGGATCATTTACGGGAGGTTCAAAATAAAATGAAGAAGTTTGCTAACAAGAAGAGTCGTGATGTTAAATTTCAGATTGGTGATTGGGTGTGATTGAAGTTACGACCTTATCGTCAAATTTCAGTTCGACAAAAGAAGTATGTAAAATTATCTCCCAAGTACTATGGACCATATCAGGTGGTCGACAGAGTGGGCGCGGTGACCTACAAAATGAACCTTCCCTCAACGTTGTTTATACATCCCGTGTTTCATGTCTCATAGCTAAAGAAGCTGGTTGGCCAACCCCAAGGGGAGTCGTTTGTGGATCCCTTGGTCAATGAAAATCACACTTGGTTACCGGAACCAGAAGTTGTTTTGAGCTCTAGGTCGGGGCTATCGCAGCGGGGACGTATAGGAGTTGTAATCTGTAAGAGATCGTGTAATAGTTTCTAAGCGATCGTATAGGAGTTGTAAGTGATCGCAGAGATATTTTGTAAGCGATCGTCTAGTAATCCTTAGCGATCGTGTAGGATTGGTAAACCATCAAGTGGCATTTGTAAACGATCATTTAGTTCTGTTTGACGCTATCGTTTAATAAAGAACTCAGTCTTCGTTTAGCTATTGCGCCGGCCGATTACATAATCAGAGAATTAATAAGAATCAGTTTCCTAACAATCGCCTAAATGATCGCTTAGCTAGCGCCTCCGTATCACATACGTGTGATCATGTAGGTAGTAACTAAGCGATGAGGCTTGCTAACTACACGATCGTCTAGCGCGCACCTTTTACTAAACGATGAGCATCACATGCTCCCACTACGATTGTCTACCTCCAGTGCCTACGCGATCAGGCAACCAACGCTACGCGATAGTGTAAACGATTTACCCCATTGCTTAGCATTAGTTAAACGATCGTTTAGTAAATACTACATGATCGTATAGAAAAATCTACACGATCACTTAGATAAATCCCAACAATTTTTTTCCTTAGGCTACACGATACGACCAATGTTTTGTCTTCTTCCTCGTTGAGAACCGTATCTCCATGCTTCGAAACTTCATCACAAACGACTTGACTAGCTTTCCTGGTACTGTATGTGGATGATATCCTACTCATTAGAACTGATGTATTGTATCTGACTGACATTAAGAGTTGGCTAGCTGCCCAGTTCCATATGAAAGATTTGGGTGAGGCATAGTATGTTCTAGGGATCCAGATCATTCGGGATCATAAGAACAAATGGTTAGCCCTGTCTCAGGCATCATACATTGATCAAATGTTGATCAGGTACAGGATGCAGGATTCCAAGAAGGGTTTGTTACCCTTCAGGCATGGAATCGTTTTGTCTAAGGATCAATGTCTTAAGACACCTCAAGAGGTTGAGGAAATGAGACGGATTCCCTGTGCTTCTAATGTAGGAAGCTTGATGTATGCAATGTCATGTACCAGACCCGACATTTGTTATGTAGTAGGGATTGTCAGTCGGTATCAGTCTAATCTAGGATTTGATCACTGGAAGGCGGTCAAGACGATCCTCAAGTATCTTCAGAGAACGAGGGACTACATGCTTGGGTATGACGATAAGGATCTGATCCTTACATAATACACGGATTCTGACTTTCAGACCGATAGAGATTCTCGCAAATCGACATCAGGGTCAATGTTTACTCTGAATGGAGAGGCTGTAGTATGGCGAAGCATCAAGCAAGGATGCATCGCGGACTCCACTATGGAAGCCGAATAAGTAGCAACTTGTGAAGTAGCTAAAGAGGCTCTATGGCTGAGGAAGTTCCTTTCAGATTTGGAAGTTGTTCCAAATATGGATTTTCTTGTCACTCTTTATTGTGATAACAGCAGGGTTGTGGCAAATTCGAAGGAACGTCGGAATCATCGTCGGGGTAAGCACATCGAACAGAAATATCACCTGATCAGGGAAATTGTGCATTTCGGTGATGTGATAGTCACGAAGATCGCATCAGAGCACAACGTTGTTGATCCCTTCACAAAGGCCCTCACGACTAAAGTGTTCGAGGGTCATCTGGAGAGTCTGGGTCTGCGGGACATGCGACATCTTGTCTAGGGCAAGTGGGAGATGATATTAAGGTATGCCCTAGTTTATTGTATATTGTACATTTTTGTATTGTATTGTACATTAGTCTCCTGAGTCATTAGAACAAGTGGGAGATTGTTGGAATTGGTGTCCTAATTCTCCCAGAGTCTCGTTGTTTTGTAAAGATACACATTGTTTAATGAATAAAATAAGTGTTATTTAATTCTGGCATTTACTCATATCCAATAAACAAAGCTTCTTGGTTATCTTATGTGAACTTAAGCATGTATATGTGATATACAAGTGGATCATGCCTTAAATGATGACCTAAATAGGTCTGTAGTATAAGGATTAAGGTGAGATACCTGATCCTGATGACAATACGGATATGACCCACTTTGTAGAGGTTTGTAAGTGTTATAAACTACTACAGATGGTAGATCTTGACCATTCATGTGGAGATATACGAGCGGGGGTGTCTTATACAAAGAGTTTGTATAAGACCTGGACCACAAGATGACTAGACTTTGTATATAACGTTGTTGATACTAGAGACTTGCATCTCACCTAAACGACCATCGGTGACATGACCTCAATCCTGAGTGTTTTAGGAACTCCTGCCTTTGAGGGCGGTCCTTTGATTAGTATGGGTGAGAGTGGCCAGATTTCCAACTCAACATGCCTACCTTTTTGGGGACTTGTCTGATCTAGGAGTTGGAACTCAATCTACAAGATGGATATCACTCCTTTTCCGAAGTAGGGATAAGTAGAGAAATTGCTCCCTCAAGGGCTGATTCTGGGGCTTGAACATAGTGGCCACAACTTCTCTCTGGAAGAGAAGACTCAGTCATAGTAGGACTATGACTTATGTTCATTAGAGGGATCAGTGGTACTTAAGCAATTAGATGTAACTACAGGGGCATAACGGTTATTGGCCAAGCTGTACTTACGAGCGATCTATGAAGGGTTGTCACACTGCTGATTGGTTAAGATGGACACATAATATATCTGTGGTAAGGAGAATTCAGCTGTCAGTCCTTATTGGAGTGCCTGATAGTTAACGAATGGTGGATCCCGTGACTAAAGAGTTTAGTTAGTTATTCATGTACCATTGGAGCTTCGAGCTACAGGTCCATAAGGTCCCCTTGGTAGCTCAATGGATTCTGTTGAGGATCAGTTCTTGGTGTTGATTTGAAATGTTCAAATTGACAAGAGTTATTTTGATCATATATGATATAATCGGTATGATGTATGAGATACATCTAGTGGAGGATTAATGTAAATGAGATTTACATTAAGTACCATGGAATAGAAAAAAACTATGTTTTATATGTTTCATGAGATGAAATATTAAGACTATAGGTTATAAATACAGTATGATAAGTTGGTTATCATTTATATTTATAATAATATTAATTATTGAATAATTAAATCTTTTTCTCTAATAACCAATTGAGTGAGAGGTTATTGGTGATTCATGCTAACCGTGAGTTAAAAGGAAAATTGTTTTCCTAATTTTAGTAGGTTTTTAAAAAGTTTTGGCAAAATTTGTTTTGAGATCTCTCTCGTAAAAAGAATCTCATGGAACGGAAGCTTATCAAGCAAATACAGATTGCGTTGTGCACTATTGATTCTAATTATTTTTTGATCCAATCACATATGTTCACTCTCTCGATCGATAGCTTGAGCGAAGTAAACGATCGTGTAGTGTTTTGTAGGTAACAGACTGATGCGTTATTTTATTGAAGTGGATTATGGATGATATGCGATGGTGAAATTGCGTTGTGCACTCAAGTTTCCTCAGTGGAATCCAAGTGTAAATTCCACTGAGTTTTCTGATCAGTCCAGGGTTGAACTCAGGGACTTGTGAAAATAGGTTGCGTTGGTAATTTTTATGAAGACTTTGCGGTAATCGGATAAATAAATAAAGTGTTGGGATTGATGTTTGCGTTGATGAAAAATATACAAATGTGGCGGAGTTCGAAAAAGAGTTGATAAACAGGAAATTCGATGAGTATGCGGTGAAAGGGTTGAGAAAAGTTTCGACTAACACTTCCTAAAATGCGATCATGCAACATGCATACAACAGTAAACCACCTCTCAGTGCAAATGCCTCGGCTTCTAAGGCTAGAACGCATGCGATACATGTGCTAAGTCTATAGGACCTACACATAAGCCTCTATTCTTATTTATGCAATGACGAAATGACACACACAAATAAGGCAACCACATATTACCATTCCCATCTCTAGGATGTATGCGATGCAGGTTGACAAACAGAGCTTATCTCTAAGTCCCTATCTCTTGTTTATAAAGTTCTAATATTGCTCTCTCGAGTCTAGATTCTAACCTAACTCTCTCGAGTCATTAGGTTCTTTCTTTAGACTCTCTCTCAAGTAGCTCTAAAGGGTATTTGGCACAACATAAAACAAGACAATCGCAAGCAATGAACTTCCTAGGTCATGTTAGCTTAGTTTTCCTCAAACCATTCGACTAGTTTAGCTACTCATGCGTGCTAAGAGAGTGAACATATGTAGAAATAGAACTTCCATTGTATAAATATGAAGATGAAGTACAAAATAACAATGCAAGTATAGAATAAAGGGCCTGGAAGCAATCTCTTGCTGCCTAGGCTTTTACACTGATTTCTACTCGTGCTCAAAAGATAATCTCACTCTCGCAAGAGTCGGCCCGCTTGACAGGCATAAAATGTTGTGTTTCTAAATAAGCATGTGGATGGGGATGAATAATGGATCAAACAAGCTCATGTTGCCATAAACTTGATGACTTGGGATGGAAATGGAATGTGGATGATGTGTTATGCTTATTGAGACTTTATGCGATACTACTAGATGTATGCGTTATTAATGAATTGCTTGTAGTATGCTATGCGTTGTCACAAGTTTCTTTGCGTTGAAACCAAGTATAATTCCACCACAAGTTTCTTGGAGAGATCCGAGGTTGAACACAGGGATTGCTTAGTTAATGCGTTACATTCGTGATATATGCGATCGGGGGTTTTTCAATTAATAAAAGTTGTGTTTATACAGGTATTTAAAGTTATGGTAAAGTAAAATTGTGCGGTAAAGTAAAGTTGCGATAATAAAATAAAGTGTGATAAAAGTAAACCTAAGCTATTATGATACAAGATACAGGATACTGATACATGATACTGAGTTTGAGACTGACTGTGAAGATTATACAAAGGGTCGTGTTATGCGGTGGCAAGTCTTTATGTGTGAAACAGAAATAGAAAAGATAACTAGTATAAACATCGCAAGTTATTAATTGCGGTAAAGATATAACTAAGGTTCCGCTTTCCCTTGGCGTACACTTCTCGTGATCGGCCGCGTTCCCACATCTCTGTGGTGAAATAGGGATGAACATAATGAACGCAAGGTTGCTTCCATTTCTGGAAGTACTTCTGCTTTAGTTAATGCATTCTTCTAACCTTCTCTCGACAGGCAGAATGGCATCTTCACTTCTGCTCTCACAGGTGAATATGCCGTCTAGCATGCTTTAGCTAAACATATTTATTTCTTTAGCACAGATTAATTTACTTGTTTAATTCATTCTAATTACCAAGGGATTAAGAAAACATCATGGAGAAAGAGATTCATGGATGAACGAAAATAGACAGAAAGATGGAGATGAAAATGATCATGACATTCAATACTAATATTTAGCGTCTAATACATGGTGTGAATGATAGAGATGATTAAGAAGATGAATACAATTGATGATGAAGAGATAGAAACAAATACATAAGAGTGCCAACGTCTTGACACAGATCTAGATGGTGGATTTACTTCCCGGATCTTCTCCGATCAGCACTCAGGCCAGTCTCTCTCTCAATATACAAATATCAAAATATGCTCGTATCAAGTATATTTTGCAATGGAATTTCAGAGGTTATTTATAGGCTCAGCTTTGACTCTCTGACTTGTGGTTCCCACTTTATTGTTATGGAAATTCCGAAAATGGTGGAATGAATATTCCTTCTGTTACGCGATCAATCCCGTTAGAAATGCACAACGGTCAGCTGTATATGTGTCTGAATCCTCCGCAATTGCGTTGCTCTTTTGCATCTTCGATCGTTTGTCCGCATGCGGTGTTGTTTTTTATTACTGCATGTTGTTGAAGTTGCGTTGATCGCAAAGCTCTTGATCGATTGTTGCATGCGCCGTCATTGCGTTGATCGTCTATTCATTCCTGAATGATGGGCGCAATGCGACGTAGATGCATTGTTCTTTTCTCTTAAGCCATGAACGCATACGGTGACTTGATTTCCTGCAAAACAGACTTGAAATATTCTTTTCTACCATCGCAATGGTGTCAGTGGATGTATTGATGATAAATTATATTTTTTGCATTTCTTAGCTAATTTCTATACAATTGACGCAACTTTTCTCTCTTTTAACCACAATATCTAAATAAAACAACATAAATAACTTGTATTTCTACAAGTTATCACCGCTCTCTGCTTCTTTGCCTCAATTTTCTCTCTCGAGTTGCCCTGAGCGATCTTCAGCGTCACCACTCTTTTCTTTCTCTGCCTTAAAACGAAAGGAAAACTATGCACAAAGACGAGCAAACTGAAGTATGAAATTTCGAACTGCTGAACTGGTTAACTCCTTTTCTAAAGGATGCCCTTGGTATTTATAGAGCATCCAGGGTGAAAGGCGGCTTCTCTCTCATGATTGTACAGATAGGATGGCTTTAATTCTTGATTGATGTGTTGAATAACTGTCACCGAAAAGCTGAATGTACTTGTGATCGTTATCGGCTGTCAACTTAATTCGGATTCGACTGTCATCAGCTTTCTGTCCCATCGCGATTAATTAGCCTTTCACCCAGATGCGCCCACCATGTTACACTGACCAAGTTGTGACGATCCTTCTCGGGTGAATATTTGCGAACACGATCATCGCAAAGCCTTGCGATAAAGTTGCGCCCGACCAATGATTTCCTATGATCGCAATTTTTTCATTGCGTCAATGCATATTCTGCATAAAAACACTAAAATCAACTGTTCCTATGCGATGAATGCATGCGACCACAATATTATGAAATTGATGCTTGATGGACGCAATTTAACTGTTTTATCAATGCAATCCAACATTGTTTAAGAACTTAGCACTATGATAACGTGCATTTCTACCCGTTATCACAGACACGGTATTAAGCGATGAGCTAAACGATCGCTTAGCTTTTGCTAATCAATTAGGCATCGACCTATACGATAGGTTTCTGTCTTCTCCCACTTGCCCAATCGTGTACACGATTGTTCATTCCTCCTTCATCTGCCTCATTCCAAGTCCACACAGAGCCGCCTTCTGGATTCTCACACCGAGAATACCAAGGTAACCTTCTTGGTGGTGTAATACTCAACTCAACACTATCGAAGTTTTGTGGAGGTCGTTCGTGTTGTCGGAGAGTTCGTGACCGAGGTGATCGCTGAGGATGAGTGCGAAGTGTTCGTGCAACGTTGCGATCATGTTGTTCGAGCATTAGAGGTTACTGTGTTCGAGCGTTCGTGAGCAAGGAGCATGGAGACGAGTAGACAAACGTTCGTAGCATTCTCCTTGTTTATTTGATTGTTCATGCTGTAATTTCTGTAACAATTGCATAACTGTATGTTTTGTTTACGACTGTAATTTATAATGTTAATTCATGATTGTAATTTGGAATGATCTATTTTTCGTTGCTCATGGAAATCTCAAATTTAATTTCCTTCAATCACAACAACCTCGAACGCTCGTCCAACGTGACCGCTACACTGCACGAACTCCGCACACTCGAACTCAGTGATTGCCTTGGTCACGAACACCCCAATAGCACGAACGGCCTTCACAGAACCTTGACAGTATTGAGTTGAGTATGACACCACCAAGAAGGTTACGTTGGTATTCTCAGTTTGAGAATTCAGAGGGTGGGCTCTGTGTGGACTTGGTTTGAGGCAGAAGATGGAGGAAACCACAATCGTGTAAACGATTGAGAAAGTGGGAAATGGCAGAATCTATCGTATAGGTCGATGTCCAACCGTTTAACAAAAGCTAAGCGATCATCTAGCAAAAGCTATGCGATCGTTTAACTCATAGCTTAGCTAAGTGTCTGTCGCCTACAAAACACTACACGATCGTTACCTTATCCAAGTTGTTGCTTAGTAAATCCTATTTACTTGACAACTTCCGTGAGATTATTCCAATAGAGAAAAATCTCAAAAACACAATTTTCAACCTTACTAAAATTAGGAAAACAATTTTCCTTTTATCTCATGGTTACCATAAAACCACCAATAACCTCCCACTCAATTGGTTATTAGAGAAAAAAGAATTAATTATCCAATAATTAATATTATTATAAATATAAATGATGACTAACTTATTATACTATATTTATAACCTATAGTTTTAATATTTCATTTTATGAAACATATAAACCATAGCTCTTTTTCTTTTCTATGGTATTTAATGTAAATCTCATTTACATTAATCCTCCAATAGATGTATCTCATATATCATGCCGATCATATCATTTATAATCGAATTACCTTTTGTCAATTTGAACATTTCAAATCAACACCAAGAACTAATCCTCAACTGAATCCATTGAGCTACTAAGTGATGGATTGACACCAGCATGCAGGGGAAGACATCAGGATCCATAGCACTCTAATTCATTATTTTTTGGTTGAAAAGAAACATGCTAAAATAGAGTTTAATGGGTTTCAAGAACATACCTTGAACATTTAATAGGTTTCAACTACAAAATTCTCGAAATTCTTGTGTAGACCACCACAAGATCTTCCCTACTATCCTCTTAGTACTCTAGATTTAGTTGTGGAACTCAAAATAACCTGGAATCAAAGGGAATTTGGAGAAAGCTCACGGCATCAACCCAAAATGAAGAACACCTTCTTCATCCGAATTTTCAGAAAATTCATTCGGTTGCATCAATCTTCACTTTACTCCAATCTCTTCAATATATTGCAGACTATCATGCAAATAGATGTGTTGTATGGGATGCAGCTCATGCTTAGAGTAAATCAAGGAAGAGGTGGGTTTCTTTGTGAGCTACTATTGAAGATGAACATGGAAAAACACTTTTTTTCCTTTTTTTTTGTGTAATTTTATTTCCAAAATCCAAAATTGATTTTAAAATCATTTTTTATTTCTAAAATCAAAATTTATTAATTTCTTAAATTAATTTTCTAATAAAATTAATAAATAATTATTTAAACAATTTAAATAATTCTAATTAATTTAATATTCAATATTAAATTATTTTTACACAAATTTATCTTCATATATTTAAATCATATGTAAATATATTTTCTCCAATTCCATTTGATTCTAATTTGAACGTTTCAAATTAACTTATCACGCTACTCTAGAGCTAATCCATTTCCCAGCTAGTAGGGGACCTCATGAATCTACAGATCATGGGCTCCAACGATCCGAGATTAATCGGCTAAACTCATTAGACCGATCTAACCCTCATTCGTTAACTGATGGGTCACTCCACTAAAGCCCATAGTTAAACTTCCCTCATTATAGATATATTATGTCCACTCACTATAGATATATTATGTCCACTTGATATAACCATAATTAGTAAGTTAATACTTCATAGGTTGTTCGTACTAACGGCTGGGTCAAATCTCTGTTTTACCCCCGAAATTACCTCTTGTTTCTTAAGTCCCACCTGATCCCCTAATGAACAATTATTTTTTGATCCAATCACAAAACCGAGTCCTTCTCATGCCAAATGAGAGGGCAGGATCCCTTGTTCAAGCCCTAGAATCAGCATTTAAGGGAACAACCTATCTTCTATCCTTAAAGCGGGTAAGAGTGAATTCCATCTTGCACCCTATGTCCCCTGCTATCTATCCGGTCTTACCCCTAAAATGGGAGTCTTATTGAGCTGGCGCTGTTGAGCCAACCCTCACCTATACAAATCTTAGGGTAATCTCGAATAAACAGAAGTTCATAGTTAGCTCAGGATTAAGATCAAGTTACCTAGGTCATCGCTTTGAAATAGTTAGTCTTAAACAGTAAACATCGTTATAAAGTAAAAGTGACTCATTTCGTGGTCCGATCTTGTACAAACTCTTTTGCACAAGGACACCCCCACTTCTCATGTCCAACATGAACGAATTAGGATCACTTCGTTCGTAGCATTTTACAACTCCTTGTAACAACTATAGAGCAAGTCATATCCAATAGTGTTACCAGAATAAGGTACCCAACCTTATCCATATACTATAGATCATTTTGACTATTTACTCGAACCTGATTCACCTTTATGTTTCCACATAAAGTTCAAGTACTCATCCAATAGTCAAGAGACTTTTAGGTTTATTGGATTTCTATTCAAGCAATATATCTATTCAATAACACCTTTATTAAATTATCAGAATAAGTTCCATTGTTTATATACCACGAGTTTTAGGACATAAAACCCAACAAACTCCCACTTGGACTAAAACTCTAGTGGTAACTTATATATCCGATATATAAGACTGAGTTTCTAAGTTTTATAGAGAAATACAATAAACTAGGGCATCCCATATCCATCTTTTATAATTCGGTATCTCCATACCCGATATTTCTCCCACTTACCCTAGGTTATCTGGTATTCCTAGTCCTACTAGATAATTCTCAAACACTCTATCCGAGAGAATCCTTGTAAACAAGTTAGTATACAATAGGCTTTTGATAAAATTATATGAGGATTGCATCTTATTCTCAATTAATGGCTAAGAAGCACACTTTCCTCCCACTACATTGAGGTACTTTCAACTCTTTAAGCAAGATGCATCTGACCTGTCTCAACAACTCTTTGTTAACAGTCAGATCTAGAAATTTTTTAAACTTTCTACACTTTGATCTAGCCATTGAATATCTGAATATTTACAAATGGTTTTTAACAATTTGATTCTTAACATAGGTTGCTAGAACAAACATATTTTTGAAAATGAACATTTCATTTATCACGAAAAATATATACAATTTGTTATTTACAAGATTTCACAGTTAAAAACAAGTAGCAACTTCTCCCATTGGATGAGCTGAGCAAATGGTCCTAGGGACAAGTTAGCCTGGCTACCTTTCTCTGCTCTCTTTTCGGCAAGATACTGAGGGCAGTGTCTCCTCCAGTGCCCTTCATCGTTGTAGTGGAAACATTTTCTTTTTGCAGTGTTATCTTTGCCTTTCTTTCCAGCGGGCTTTTTCTTCCCCTTCCTCTTACCCTTCTTCATAGGAATACTCTTATTCTTTGAAGAGAAGGCAACATAAGGTTTGGAGGACATTCCTATCTTCTCGACAGTAGTAACATTTACTTCTGACACCAGACCTTTTGTTCCCAACAATGTCTGGTAAGCCTATAACTTATTCAGTAGAGTAGTCAAGTTGTATTCAATTTTATTCATTAATGAATTCAAAATAGCAGAAAACTCTTCGGAAGAGATTCTATAATAAAACAAACTCGACTTCTTTCATCCATGACAACACCATTTACTTCTGCCACATTAAAGTGGACCATCATCTCCAGGACATGCTCACGAACATTGGTCCCACTTTGATGCGACTGTTGTAAACGTGCTTAATGGCATCCCTTGCAGAGATTCCATAATCTCTTTGGCAGTACTCATATCCTCCTGCTTCTTTTGTCAACACATCAGATAAGCTGGTGAAGATATAAGCACGGGCTATATCATTAGCCCTGACCCATTTGTCATATACATCCCGAACATTTCGGTCTGTGTTAGAGCTAGGAATGGGAGAACAATCCTCAGTTAAGACAAACCGAAAATCATCTATTATAAGTATCATGTTCAAATTTGATTTCAAATTCACATAATTATCCCCAATGAGTTTATTTGATGCCAACACTTGTATTATTGAACTTGTCATTCTGAAATTATAAATCCAATCAAGTTTTAGAAATTTTAATGATGTATCCAAGATTATTCTCTTGCAACGATACTACATCAAGACATTCTTGACTAAATATTACCTCCAGAATAACTCATATTCCGATAGTCATTTAGGTACCGCTTTTGGTCAGACATTATTAACACCTAATAATTCTGTAAGTGTAGACCCACCATTTTCGGATCTTATAGAACGATATGAGTATCACTCCGAAATAGAAGAAAATACCCAAAACAAAACTATAAAACCCTATTCATTTTACTGAAGCCTGGGTTGTTCGAATCCTATGTTACAACCCTTCGTAGGGATAGCCATCATTAAACGACTAGTAAAGGGCCGCTTAAAACTAACCAGCAGGCGTAACATAGGAATCTCATAGTTCAGACTAATAGAGAAGACTGCAGGATATGTTGACACATTTCCTTCACCCACTTACTATGAACTACTTCCTCCGTTCACCTTGATATTGACACATACATCTGCTCTCCGTAGGGAGGTCACTTCCAGGGTGACACAAAGCGTCATATGAATCTCATGGTGTGAACTATGTGGAGACGTGGCAGTTGAAATCGTACACTAAATTTCTGTTCGAAAAACTTCCCCTTATTCACCAGAGTCTAAATTTAAGCTAAAAAATACTCTCCGTAGGGAGGTCACTTCCAGAGTGACACAAAGTACCACTTAAATACAGACTGTGAACTCTTAGGGACGCGAGAGCTAAGAATAATATACCATGTAGGTTATTAATCTCCCACTGAAGTTTTCTAATAACTCTATCATATAGAAGTTATTCACTACCACTGAAGTGTTCTAATTTTTGGGTAAAATTATACTTAGGTTATTTTTCGGCTAATAAAAACAACCTTAAGTCTATGTGGTTTATCCAAGTATAACTCTTATAATTGGACTTAAACCTAGGATGTCTAGGTGATAAACCCTTTTATTACCTTACATCACTCGCGAATACTCATAAAATTGGTTAATAACGCTCAATTATTTGGCTATAATCCCCAGGTAGGAGGTGTTCCAAGTCAACTTAAATACCTCCAGCCTTTGACAAGATTATATACCGGTTGAGTTTGTAACCCTAGTTTTACAAGTTTAACGACCTATTTTAACTAATTAAAACAAGTGGTTAACCTACGTGAGCATGCAATTGTTCTTCATTATGGATTTTAAATGTCTAACCCAATTTTATAACAGATTATAAAACTTTAGACATGCTAAAAATCCACAACATACAGGCATTCAATATCTAATATAACACTTATATTAAATACAAGAAACCCTAACATGCATACTATATATTATAACCAATTATAACATACTTTCAATGCATGTTGCATGCTTCCTATGCTGGGATTTTAAATCTAAATGACATACTATATGCACATACAAGATTTATTTAATTATAACATGCATCCAATGCATAAATAATTAAACACGTGCTGATATGGTTTTCGTTTTGGCAAAAACAAGTAAGCAAAAACCTAACTATTACAAAAACAACTTCAACACCGCTCGAACCACTCCAAGCCACTTGAATCGGACCCGAACTGTCTGAATCAGACCAGCAGCAAACCATTTGAAGCTGAATCAGACTAGACCTCAAGAGAACTAATCGAACCGGCTTCTCTTGCTCTCGCCCAACATCTTGCCAAGTCTGATCATTTAGCAATGATGACCATCATCATGCATTTTCCTGATCGTTTAGTGTTTGTTTGATCGTTTAGCAACCAACACTCATCGCTTAATAAAGCTATAAGATCGTGTAGTGTTTGCCTTCAATCATATAGTGTCATCATCTAGTGCCAGAGGATGCTACACGATTGCTTAGTGTCAAACACTATCACATAGCTCCATCGTTTAGCATGGATAATTTACTACACGATCGTTTAGCACAGCGCCTTGATCGTTTAGCACGCACCCGAGGTAAGCGATCAACTAATGCTATCGCATAGCTCTCGACGCATCGCCCAACTGCCGCTCAACGGTAAACGATCGCTTAATGCTATCGCTTAGCATTTCAACGCATCGTTTAGATGCCGAATAGAGGTAAGTGATCACTTAGTGCCATCACATAGCAACTCAACGCATCGCTTAGCTCCCGATCAAAGGGAAACGATCGTGGTAAGCGATCACTCAGCGCCATCGTATAGCTCTTCGCCGCATTGCTTAGCTCCCACCCGAAGCTACACGATCGTGCAGAGCCATCGTATAGCAATACAATGCATCGTTTAGCTCCCAAGGTAGACAACCGTCTAACGCACAACACCTAAACGATCAACGCCCGCAGCTACACGATCGTTTAGCTTTTTCTTCACATCATCTAATGCATGAAGATAAATGATTGCTTAGCTGCTGAAGCTCAACGACGATATGAACAGAGGCTGATCGTCTGGAATCTGCAACTCGGCCTCTTCGCTTGTTTCTTCAAATTACAATTTAATTTCAACTCTAATGACTCCAAATAAGCTATAGACTCTTGGGAAGACATTAAAGCTCATCAAGCAAGAGCCAATTACAAATTTAAACGAGAAATTAAAGGCCAAAACTCAAAAAATTATATCAGTATAGCAATTTCATATTTTCACATAAAACACCCACCAAACCAAAATTAAACCGAATTGAATGCTTATATGATGCTCTGATATCAAATTGTTGGATCGGCACCAGCACGCAGTGGAAGACATCAGGATCCATAAGCACTCTAATACATTAATTTTTGGCTGGAAAGAAACATGTTAAAACAGAGTTTAATGGGTTTCAAGAACAAACCTTAGCCGAACTGTTGAAATCTCTATTTCCAGCTGCAAAATCCTCCAAATCCTTGTGTAGACCACACAAGATCTTCCCTACTATCCTCTTGGTGCTCTAAATTGAGTTGTGAGACTCAAAATAAGTTAGAATCAAAGGGAATTTGGAGAAAGCTCATTGCATCAACCCAAAATGAAGAACACCTTCTTCATTCGAATTTTCAGAAAATTCATTTGGTTGCATCAATCTTCACTTTACTCCAATCTCTTCAATATATTGTAGACTATCATGTGAAGAGATGTGTTGCATGGGATGCAACTCATGCTTGGAGTAAATTAAGGAAGAGGTGGGTTTCTTTGTGAGCTACTATTGAAGATGAACATGGAAAAACACCTTTTTTTATCCTTTTTTTATGTAATTTTATTTCCAAAATCCAAAATTGATTTTAAAATCATATTTTATTTCTAAAATCAAAATTTATTAATTTTAAAAATTAATTTCATAAATTAGTTTTCTAATAAAATTAATAAACAATTATTTAAACAATTTAAATAATTCTAATTAATTTAATATCTAATATTAAATTAATTTTTACACAACTTCATCTTCATATATTTACATCATATTTAAATATATTTTCTCCAATTCCGTTTGATTCTAATTTGAATGTTTCAAATTAACTTATCATGCTACTCTAGAGCTAATCCATTTCCGAGCTAGTAGGGAGACCTCGTGGACCTACAAATCATGGGCTCCAAATATTCCAGATTAATCGGCTAAACTCATTAGACTGATTTAACCCCCATTCGTTAACTGATGGATCACTCCACTAAAGTCCATAGTTGAACTTCCCTCACTGTAGATATATTATGTCCACTCGATATAACCATGATTAGTAAGTTAAACCTTCACAGGTTGTTCGTAATAACGGCTGGGTCAAATCTCTGTTTTACCCCCGAAATTACCTCTTGTTCCTTAAGTCCCCACTGATCCCTTTATAAATAATTGTTTTGTGATCCAATCATAAAACCGAGTCCTTCTCATGCCAAATGAGAGGGCGGGATCCCTTGTTCAAGCCCTAGAATCAGCATTTAAGGGAACAACCTATCTACTATCCTTAAAGCGGGTAGGAGTGAATCCCTCTTGCATCCTATGTTCCCAGCTATCTATCCCGTCTTACCCTTGAAATGGGAGTCTTATTGAGCCGGCGCTGTTGAGCCAACCCTCACCTATACAAATCTAAGGGTAATCCTGAATAAACAAGAGTTCATAGTTTGCTCAGATTAAGGTCAAGTTACCTAGATCATCGCTTTGAAATAGTTAGTCTTAAACAGTAAACAACGTTATAAAGTAAGAGTCACTCATTTCGTGGTCCGATCTTGTACAAAATTTTTTGCACAAGGACACCCTCACTTCTCATGTCCAACATGAACGAATTAGGATCACTTTGTTTATAGCACTTTACAACTCCTTGTAACAACTATAGAGCAGGCCGTATCCAATAGCGTTACCAGAATAAGGTACCCAATCTTATTCATATACTATAGATCATTTTGACTATTTACTCGAACCTGAGCTACCTTTATGTCTCCACATAAAGTTCAAGTACTCATCCAATAGTCAATGGACTTTTAGGTTTATTGGATTTCTATTCAAGCAATAGATTTATTCAATAACACCTTTATTGAATTTAAGAATAAGTTCCATTGTTTATGTACCACGAGTTTTAGGACATAAAACCCAATACCAAGAAGACCTCATGGACCTGTAGCTCGAAGCTCCAACAATACGTGAATAACTGACTAAACTCTTTAGTCACAAAATCTACCGTCCGTTAACTGCCAGGCACTTCAGTAAAGACTGACAGCTGAACTCTTTTTACCACAGATATATTATGTGTCCATCTTAACCAATTAGTAGTACAACAACCCTTCACAGATCGCTCGTAAGTACAGCTCGGTCAATAACCGTGATGCCACTGTAGTTACGTCTAACTCCTTAAGTACCACTGATCCCTCTAATGAACATAAGTCATAGTCCTACTATGATTGAGTCCTCTCTTCCAAAGAGAAGCTATGGTCACTATGTTCAAGCCCCGGAATCATCCCTTAAGGGAGCAATCTCTCTACTTATCCCTGCTTCAGGAAAGAAGTGAATTCCATCTTGTGGATTGAGTTCCCAGCTCCCAGATCAGACAAGTCCGCGAAAAGGTAGGCATGTTGAGTTGGCAATCTGGCCACTCTCACCCATACTAATCAAAGAACCACCCTCAAAGGCAGAAGTTCCCAAAACACTCAGGATTGAGGTTGTGTCACCTATGGTCGTTTAGGTGAGATGTAAGTCTCTAGCATTAATGACGTTATATATAGATTCTAGTCATCTCATGGTTCGGTCTTATACAAACTCTTTGTATAGGACACCCCCGATCACTCGTTTTCACATGAATGGTCAGGATCTACCATCTGTAGTAGTTTACAAAACTTGCAAACCTCTACAAAGGGGGTCGTATCCGTAGTGTCACCAAGATCAGGTATCCCACTTTAATCCTTATACTACACACTTATTTAGGTTACACTTAAGGCATGATCCACTTGTATATCACATATATATGCTTAAGTTCACATAAGATAACTATGAAGCTTTGTTTATTGGATATGAGTAAATGCCAGAATGAAATAACAATTATTTTATTCATCAAACATTATGTATCATTACAAACAATGAGACTCTGGAGACTTAGGACACCAATCCCAACACGGAATAACTTTCACTTGATGTAGGGATGGTCTTCCTAAGATGATATTATAGATTGATTTGTCGTCTACCACCAAGAACTCTACCATAGCTGTCACGCAAGCCATACATCCACCAAAGGTGATTGGAAGTTCTATGCCACCTTCTGAATATACCGTCTACCCACCGAACCCTAACAGTGGGGTCACATTTCTTTTCAAACATTATCGTCCTAACCTCATGGCATCGAAGGCGCGAAGAGATAAGATGTCCGTTGAGCTACCTCCGTTCACCAGAATTCGATGCACTTTGATATTCACTATGGTCAGTGATACTACTAGGGCGTCATTATAAGGCTGGTGTAGATTTACCGCATCTTCCTCAGAAAAGCTAATAATTTGATCTACTACAACAATAGAACATACTTTTTGGACTCTCAGAGATCATCAGGCTTCTTGTCTTCTTTTCTTTCGCTTTCTTCCAGAATCACCTCTAGCCAGACCACCCATGATTGTCTTGATTTCTCTGTGCGGAGTCGGCGTGTGGTCTCTTCTTCTTCGAGTTATTTTTCTTGGATTACCATTCTAGTCTCCACTCTCTCCCACATATTCCTTTAGTTATAACCGTTAAATTAAGGTTTCTATAGCCTTCTTGAGGTCAAAACATTCTTCGGTGGTATGGTCATGGTCCCGATGGAATAGGTAGCATTTGTCTCTATTTCTTCAGTATGATCTAGCCTTTAGCTTTGTAGGCCACTTCAACATCTCCTTATCTTGAATCTCCATTAAAATCTACTCCACAAGAACCACCGTGGGAGTGTAACGTTCAAACTTGCTAAGTGGCAAACATTTTCGAGCTGGTTTCTCCAGTGCTATAGGTCATTCTTCCGTCCTTCTTTTCTTGTTCTCATGAAGGTCTTCCTTTTCTCATCCTCTTGATCTCTGGTGGTCCAGATGAGTGGTTTTCTCTTTCTGACCACCTCTTGAGTGAAAAAGCTCCCCGACACTCGTGTACTTCTGCATCCTAGAAAGGAGTACGACATAGGTTGTGGCGGCTTTCTTGTCTAAAGACCAGAGGAATTTCTTGTCTCTAAGTCTAGCTACGATAGCTGTCAGAGCAGCACCATCAGTATAACCTTCAATCTGCAAAGCTTCACTGTTAAATCTTGTGACATATTCTCTCAGTGATTCATTCCTTCTTTGCTTTATGGTGAGAAGATGAGTAGAAGGCTTTCTCTGATCCTAACCTCCTAGAAACTAGGTAATGAACATTCTTGCCAGTTCTCAAAATGAAGCTATTGATCTACTCTTCAGCTTTCTAAACCATTTTTGGGTTAAACTTGCAAGAGTAAACAAGAATGCCTGACACTTGATAGCGTCTCAAACTCCTTGGAGTTCCATCCATGACTGAACTTATCTAGATGATCTACTAGATCTTTCGATTCGTCATAAGGCTTTATGGTAGGTAAGTTGAATTTGGGGGGTATCGGCTCCTGTATAATCTCATCTGTGAAGACTGGGTCTACCGGATCCAACAAATTATCAACGTCCAACCCTTCATGATCTTGAGCCTTCTTGATATCTCCTAGCTGGTTTTGAATGCGCTATAACTTGACTGCCCATGGTCGACTATCCACTTCTCTATAACTTGTTGGGTCTTAGACAACTGGGGTACTGCTTTGGCCCAACAAATTGTGCTTCTGCTTCCCATCACGCTTATTTTTCTCACTGGATATATCACATTCTGCTTCATGGCCTCGATGATTGGGTTTGGCGTCTGAGCATCTCCATGATTTGGCTCAAGTTCTGACCTAAGCTATCTACCTTAGTGGCTAGAGCTACATACTTCTGAGCTGGCTCATTTTCAAGTTGGTGGGTCTCCCCCACGTGAGTTTCTAGAACATGTGTGGGCTAACACCTTGGATGATGTTCACGATCCGAATCATCCCCATCAGTTGGGAGATTCTCTCTGTTCACATTGTTACTCATGGTTTTCACACAAAATGTGGTGATAGGGCTAAAAGACTTTGTTATTTCTCTCTCCACAGACAACGCCAACTATTGATACCAAAAATCGTACCAACAGTAAATTTGTATTTTCTTTCAAGGAGAATGTGGGGGAAGTATATTGCTGCCCCCTCCTCCCATTGCCTTTTTTTAATTTCTTTTTTTCTTTTTTTTTACTTACATATATGCACACATAGATTTTATTATTTTGCCGACTAAGAAGCATATTGAAGGAAATATTCAAAAAATATCCTTTGAGCGTAAGCAAAGATTGACCCAAATTCCATTTTTTATTGAATATATGTTTTACAGTACAACAAGAACATGATACGCATTTACTAAAATTATAGCATGTTTTAAATAAAAGAATACTTAGGGTTTTAGAAACCCTTACCTTTGAAGAACCATTTCTTCAAGAACTCCCTCGTACAAGTCACGAACAGAACTCCTCCAAGCAGATCTCCTTCTTCAAAACGGACACCACCACTTGAGAACTCTCTGTATTCTCTTGAGATTAAGGATTCAAGCAAAAGTTGTGGGCTTTGCTTGAATCCTTGGAAGAGGGAAGGAGATGGAGAGGATGAGAGAGATTTTTTTATAGAGAACTTTTTTCTTGGAGAGAACTCTTCTCTCAGAGTGAATTGAGGAAGAAGATAAAAAATATCCAACCACCTTTTTCAAAAACCCACATAAAAATATAGAGAGAAAAAGGGAAGGAGTTGTAACTCCTTCCCTTTAATTAATTTCAATTAAATTAATATTATTAATATATATATATATATATATATAATAACTACTTTATTATATATACACACTATATGTTATATCAAATATTGTTGGATGGACACCATTACGCAGTGGAAGAAACCAGGATCCATAAGCATTCTAATTCATTAATTTTGGTTGAAAAGAAACATGCTAAAAACAAAGTTTAATGGGTTTCATGAACATACTTTGGCCGAACCAACGAAATCTCCATTTCTAACTACAAAGTCCTCTGAATCCTTGTGTAGACCTCCACAGGATCTTGCTTACTATCCTCTTGGTACTCTAGATTGAGTTGTGGGATTCAAAATAAGCTGGAATCAAAGGGAATATGGAGAAAACTCACTGAACAAAACCCATTGAAGAACACCTTCTTCATCCGAATTTTTCAGCAAAAATTCAGTAAGTTCTCATGCCTTTCTTCACTCCAATCTCTTCAATATATTGCAGACTATCATGCAAACAGATGTGTTGCATGGGATGCAGCTCATGCTTGGAGTAAAGCAAAGGAGAAGGTGGGTTCCAAGTAAGCTAGTTGAAGATGAAAAACCCATTTTTTCAAGTTTTGTGTAATTTTCTAATTTCCAAAAATCTATTTTGAATTTAAAATCATATTTTATTTCTAAAATAATAATTTATTAATTTTAAAAATTAATTTCAAAAATTAATTCTCTAATAAAATTAATAAATAATTATTTAAACAATTTAAATAATTCTAATTAATTTAATATCTAATATTAAATTAATTTTTACACAAATTCATCTTTATATATTTAAATCATATTTAAATATATTTTCTCCAATTCCTGTTGTTCGCACGAGATTTCAAGAGAAATTTATTTCGTGGAACTTGAACTTTGTATTTGTATTAATTTTGTGGAAAGTGAGTACAATCTCTAAAATATAATATTTTGATGCTCTTAAAATAAACTATAATCTTTAAGCTGATTGATATTCTTCAATGATCGGCCTTTGTGCTCGTTGATTTTCTTTGATGATCGTCTTGGACGATCGGCCTTTGGGCTTGTTGATCTTCTTGGATGATCGACCTTCAGGCTTGTTGATCTTCTTGGATGATCGGTCTTCGGGCTTGTTAATCTTCTTGGAGGATTAGTATTCGCACGAGGCTTCCAGAGAAACTTATTTTGTGGAGTTGAACTTGAGTTGGTGTTGATGTTGAAGTTGATTTGATGCGATGTGATTCGATCTCTAATAGTTGATCCTCTAATTCTCTCTCAGTTGGGTGAATGTGCTAGGCTTGAAGAAGAAAAGCACCGAGCATTCTTGAAGTAGAAGTCTTGGAAGAGTCTTTGTGTCTTCAAGGGTCTTCTGTCTTCTAGGAATGCAGCTTCAGAAGTCTTAGGAGTCTTCTACTTATTGATGAATTCTCTCTGGGCTCTCTGAATGTAGAAAATACTTGTATCTTCAAAGGACTTCAGTCTTCAGAATGTTTATATCTTCAAAGGACTTCAATCTTCAGAATGCTTGCATCTTCAAAGGACTTCAGTCTTCAGAATGCTTGTATCTTCGAAGGACTTCGGTCTTCAGGTGTGGTCAGCTTCAGGAGTCAAGGAGTTTTCTAATGGTAGAGAATTCTTTATAAGTTCTGAGTATAGAATTGTTGACCCCTCCAAATGAGGAGAGCTTCTCTATTTATAGAATTCACAGATGGGCTTGGGCTTGGTTGATCCATGGGCCTGGCTTTTAGGCCCAATTAGTTGGACATAGGTTTGGTTGGTCCATGGGTCTGGCCTTTGGGTCCAATTAATCGGATTTAGGCCTGATCTAACATTTGGGTCAAATTCAGCTTATTTTTTTGGGCTTAGTTGGACTTGGACCCAAATAATAATATCAAATTGGGCCTAATTAATCTTATCTCATTCAACGATTATGATAAAACCACATGGAGTCATCGAAATTTGTCTTCAACTTTAATTCAAGACATATGTCAACTCCATTCATTTTATTATTGATATATATTTCTAGAAATATTATCTACTTTCTTTAATATATTTATATTTATATATATATTTATGTTTAGTATTTTATAGAAATTATATATATTCTACCTAATAAAACCTAATAAATGAAAAGAATGAAATTATTTCATGTTTAAATTATAACATTTTAAAGTTCTAAAATTGATTTATACTTTACTGGTTTTCTTTTATACTTTGTCTTGAAGTAGAAAACGTTGTTCCAGCGGTTTCTACATAGCTTCTTTCAAAAGGGCTTTCGCTTCATTGGTGAATGTCTTCGTGGAAGATATTATTCCTTGAAACTGAGGTTTATTCATTCTAATGGACCCCAAATTTAATGATTTGAAATTTCGTCATTAATTTAGTAAATGACGTGGCAACTTGTGATGAGTCCAAAATTTCTCATTCAATAAATGCCCTCTTTCGAGATTTATACACATATATGGGTGGATGAATCTCGAAAAATATAAAGTTGGAATCAAAATCCAAATATATTTGTTCTTGAATTTGACCTCAATTGATGTGTCAGTCAAACTATGAATTTAGTACATAAGTTTAACTTGAATTTAGGATAAAATTTAAAATATCGCCAAATTTACGAAAAATTTTGAGTTTTGTCCTAATTTGATTTGATTTGATTTGAAGATAAAATTTGGGATATGCCCAAATTTTAATAAAAGATCAATTGAGATTTTTTTCTCATCTGCAATTTATTTTTATTGAAGATAAAAACTCAATAGGATACCTGAATTTGGAATATGGCCAAATTTTAATTTGTGATTGAATTTTAGATCTTTTCCCATAACTTGATTTAGAAATAGAGATAAGAACCTAAATTTATAAATTTGATATAAAATTTGGAAGATGCCCAAATTTAATTTGAGATTTTATCCTTAATAATTTGGCTTGAGGATAAAAATCGGGTGATTTAGTTATTTAGATTTGGGATAAAATTTGGAATATGCCCAAATTTTAATTTGAGATTTTATCCTTAATAATTTGGCTTGAGGATAAAAATCGGGTGATTTAGTGATTTAGATTTGGGATAAATTTTGGAATATGCCCAAATTTTAATTTGAGATTATCCTTAATAATTTGGCTAGATAAAAGTCTGATGATTTGGATTTGGGATAGAATTTGGAATATGCCCAAATTTTAATTTGAGATTTTATTTACAATTTAATCAACAATTTGATTTTGAATAAAATTTGGAATATGGCCAAATTTTATTTTGTGATTTTATCTACAATTTAAATTTGATTTTGAATAAAATTTGGAATATGTCCAAATCTTAGTTGAAGATAAATTTGAATATAAAATCTAATAAAATCAAATTAGATAGTGAATTTGTTTATTTTTTTTTTAATTTGAAATTAGGATATAATAAAATTAGGAAATCTAATATGAATATAATATTTGAAATCAAATCTTTATTTAATTTGAATTTACTAATTTGTTATGAAATCTAGGGAACCTCTATTATCCTAAACCCCTCTATTGTCCTTATCCCCTCCTCTTCTTTTACACTTTCCTTTCTCTCCTTTCTCTCTTCTTCTTCCCGCGTTTTCTTTCTTCTTCTTCTTCTTTTTTTTTATCTTTTTTTGTAATTTTTCTTTTTTTTCACCTTTTTTTTCTTTTTTTTCTTCCTTTTTCTTCTTTCTTTCCTTTTCTTTTTCTTTTTCTTTTTCTTTTTCTTTTTTTTCTTTCTTTTGATCTTTTCTATTTCATTTTTTTTAACTTCCTTTTTTCCATCCAAGCGAAGCCGCACTTGAATTTTGGAGATGAAGCGAAGCCGCACTTGAATTTTGGAGATGAAGCAAAGCCACACTTGACTTGTGGAGATGAAGCGAAGTCGCACTTGACTTGTGGAGATGAAGCGAAGCCGCACTTGACTTGTGGAGATGAAGCGAAGCCGCGTTTTGACTTGTGGAGATGAAGTGAAGCCGCACTTTGACTTGTGGAGATGAAGCGAAGTCGCGCTTTGACTTGTGGAGATAAATGAAGTCGCGTTTTGACTTGTGGAGATAAGCGAAGCCATGCTTTGACTTGTGGAGATGAAGCGAAGCCGCACTTGACTTGTGGAGATGAAGTGAAGCCGCACTTGACTTGTGAAGGTGAAGTGAAGCCACGCCTTGACTTATAAAGGTGAAGCGAAGCCGCGCCTTGACTTGTGAAGGTGAAGCGAAGCCGCGCCTTGACTTGTGAAGGTGAAGCGAAGCCGCGCCTTGACTTGTGAAGGTGAAGCGAAGCCGCGTCTTGACTTGTGAAGGTGAAGCGAAGCCGCGCCTTGACTTATGAAGGTGAAGCGAAGTCGCGCCTTGACTTGTGAAGGTGAAGCGAAGTCGCGCCTTGACTTGTGAAGGTGAAGCGAAGTCGCACCTTGACTTGTGAAGGTGAAGCGAGCCACGCCAGACTTTAGAGGTGAAGCGAGCCACACCAAACTTTAGAGGTGAAACAAGCCACGCCAGACTTTGGAGATGAAGCGGGCCACACAAGACTTTGGAGATGAAGCGAGCCACACAAGACTTTGGAGATGAAGCGAGCCACGCTAGACTTTGGAGATGAAGTAGGCCACGCTAGACTTTGGAGATGAAGCGAGCCATGCCAGACTTTAGAGATGGAGACATTTGAAGATGGAGTCGAGCCATGTACACCAACCATGACCTTGAAGATGGAGTCGAGCCATGCCAGACTTTGGAGATGAAGTGGGCCACACCAGACTTTGGAGATGAGGCGAGCCACGCTAGACTTTGGAGATGAGGCGGGCCATGCCAGACTTTGGAGATAAGGTGGACCACGCCAGACTTTAGAGATGAGGCAAGCCACGCCAGACTTTGGAGATGAAGCAGGCCATGCAAGGCTTTGGAGATGAAGTTGGCCACGCAAGACTTTGGAGATGAAGCAGGCCACGCCAGACTTTGGAGATGAAGCAGGCCACACCAAACTTTGGAGATGGAGACATTTGAAGATGGAGTCGAGACATGCACACCAACCATGACCTTGAAGATGGAGCCGAACAATGCACACTGACCATGAACTTGAAGATAGAGTCGAGCTATGCACACCGACTTTGAGCTTGAAGATGGAGCGAAGCCATGCACACCGACCTTGAACTTGAAAATGGAAGTGGATCCATGCATACCAATCTTAAACTTGAAGATGGAAGTAGAGCCATGCACACCGATCTTGAACTTGAAGATGAAAGTAGGGCCATGCATGCCAATCTTGAACTTGAAGATGGACGTGGGGTCATGCACGCCAATCTTGAACTTGAAAATGGATCAGCATCGATGAAGCCTCTGAACTTTAAGATGGAGAAGCATCAACGAGACCTTCATCTTTGAGTTTGACAAAGCATTGGCAAATCCTCCACATTTGAGTTTGAAGAAGCATCGGCGAATCCTCTGCACTTGAGCTTGAAGAATCGGTGAACCCTCCACATTTGAGCTTGAAGCATCGACGAATCCTCTACACTTGAGTTTGACGAAGCATCGATGAATCTTCACATTGAGCTCAACTTCGCGACTTTGAGCATAAAGATGGCATTGCAAAGCCTCCAGACTTGAGCATTCGACGAAGCCTTTGAACTTGAAGATGGAGAAGCATCCAAGTTTGATTTTAAAGAGGAAGCGACGTGCATTCCAAGTGTGTGCCTTTTATTTACTATGCTAGCTCCTTATGAAAGATGAACATCTTCAATCCATTGTGTTGCCCCCAATAAGGATGAACATCTTCAATCTGGAGTGTCATTCTTTAACAGGGATGATCAACATCAATCTTATAGTATCATACTTAGGTGGTTATGGTACCTTTTCTGATGGACTAAACTTAAATTTCTTTAAGTTGCCTTCGTACCCTTAAAGAAAGGGATCAAATCATGACGTAGTTTAAGTTTTTTTTTTTTTTTAACTAGATTGAACTTGAAGTTTCTTTCAAGCTGCCTACATACCTTTCATAATGATAGGGATCAAGTCATAATGTAGTTAAAAAAGAATGTTTTTTTTATGCGCGACCGAACTTAAATTTCTCTAAGTTGCCTACGTACCCTTTATAATGACAAGGATCAAGTCATAACATAGTTCGTACAAAGATTTTTTTTTTTTGGGGGGTCCTTTCACATTTTAAGCTCATGCGGGCTAGGAGCATCATGCAGTTTAGGCTTTTGTGATGAGGAGCTTCTTCATTTAATCTTTAGAAGCTCTTATTTCGTCATGGTTTTGATCATCCTCTTCATTTGTAGGATTCGTCAATATGATGAGTTTTGGCTTCACTATCAAGGAACCTTCTGTACTTATGTCAACAGAAAATTTCCTCTTCATGCGTGAAGGGACACGATTGTGAATCTTTTCGTTGTTGTTTTCTTCATGGAATGACGTCGCCTTCAAGATTTTCATCCTTCCTTTATATTTATCGCTTGTTGTCTTGAGATGATAAAAAACAGATGCTGAAGGTCAATCTTTCTTTGATGTGGATATACTTAGCCTTTTGAAGGCTGAAGTTCGAGTAGAAGTAGCTGTTGGACGTTGGTCTTCTTCTCCTACCATGGCCATACTCAATCTTTGAAAGACTGAAGATCGAGCACTTGAAGGCTTAATACGATCGAAGACAGAAGTTCTTTACTTCATTTCTTCTGAGTCGTTGACTTCTTCGACAGTTATATGATTGTTGTCAACTTCCACTATGCCGACAGTATGACATGCAATAACTTCTGATACTTTTTCTAGATGATTATTGAGAAAGTTTATTGGGAGGAATTCTGCCAAAGTTGTCGGCCGTCGGAATTGAGGAAAGTTCTTGTCTTCTTTCTTAGTAGGCTTAGGCTTCCATGTCATCTTTTTACCTTTCTTTTTATGAGTCTTGTTCCTTCTTCTATAGCTTCGATAGGAATGTGACTCTTTTTGGGTGGAGTTTGGCTGTCTTCTTTTTCGACGAGTCACAACTATCCACCCTTCGTTGTCATCTCCAACAAGCTCATCTTTCTTTTTGGAATTTTTTGTTTGAATCTCTTATTGGAACAAAACAACTATAGGCTCGAAGGCTCTGAATTGGATCAGGCTTTGTCTTTGAGCATGGGACATAGACAGTGTTGGAACACTTGAAGTTGCTGCTATTGTAACGTGATTTGTCTGAGCTATTTCATCCAAATCTAACTCAATCTTCTTTTCATGAGCCAACTTCAGAATTCATTCCTTCAGCACGAAACACCTTTCAACTGGGTGACTAACGACCCGATGATACTTGCAGTAGTTAGGATCATCTACTTTTCGTGCTTGTTCCGACTGCTTGCATTCCGATAGCTGAATAAGTTGCTTCTCTAGCAGTTGCTCTAACATATCTACCACATCAGAGTCAGGGAATGGATAAACTTTCTCTTGTCTTTCTTTAATATTTGGACGACGCTTCTCGCCCTCATTGTGCCTTCTTTCAAATTTTGTTTGTTTTCCTTTAGAGGAAAATTTATGCGAGGTCACATGAACGACCATAGATTCTTTTGTAGCACTATCCAAGATCTTTTCAGTGCCCTTGGATTCATTCTTGTATTTTCTCCCTTCCGGGACTAGGAAATCTTTAGTTCCCCTGTTGGCGATGCTCAGCTCCATATCACAAGTGCGTGTTGTCAACTCTTCAAACATACAAGGTTTTATCCCTTGTAGGATGTACAGAAGCTCCTAATGCATGCCTTAAGTGCACATCTCCACTGCAGATAATTCAGTGAGTCTATCTTTGTAATCTAGACTCAAAGCTCTCCATCAATTGATGTAATCGATGACTGTCTCTCACTTCCACTGTTTGGTGTTCGTCAACTCCATCATGCTAATAGTGCGCCCTGTACTGTAGAAGCAGTTCAGGAACTCCATTTCAAGTTGTTCCCAATTGTCAATCACTTCTGGCTCCAAATCAATATATCAATCGAAAGCATTTCCTTTCAAGGTACAGATGAACTGCTTGACTAGTTGGTCTCCTCTAGTTTCTTCATTTTCGCAGGTTTCAATGAAGTGTGCAACATGTTGTTTTGGGATTGCCCTTTCCATCGAACTGCTTGAACATTGGAGGTTGATACCTAACTGACATTCTCAGGTTGTCGATTCTCTTGGTGTATGGCTTAGAGTACATAAAGGAAGTTTGCAACGGTCTTCCATACTAAGCTCTTATGGAGTTTGTGATCATATCCTGAAGCTGTTGAACTGACAGGGAAGCAATAGAGGTGGATTGTGGTGGCTGACTTTCCTGCAAGACAGCCTTTCCTTTGTCATTGGCTTTTGTAGGTGGAGATTGACTTGATTCAACAGCATCTCGAGCCTGTATCTAATCTCTTAAAGCATCAATTTCATGATCTCGCTCCTCTACAGCCTTCATTAGAAGATTTATCTTTATCTCCATCTCTGCCATGGTCGACTCAGTCATTACATCAGTCATCGTGACAGACACTACATCAAAATGTGATTCTTTCTCTAATAGATCAGTAGCAGAAGCATAGTTTTCAAACAAAGGATTTTCTCTGATGACGATCCCGCCTTTAGGAAATTCCATCAACTGGTCCCAGATTTCCTCCGTGATGATAGAGCTTATGTAAATGTTGCTTGCGATGGTAGCTTTGGATGCAGCTTTCTTTGGTGCCATTTGTAGATTTGTTGACTCGGATGACGAGAAAGAGATGAAAGGTAGAGAGGTCCCACCGGGCGTGCCAATTTGTTCGCACGAGATTTCAAGAGAAATTTATTTCATAGAACTTAAACTTTGTATTTGTATTAATTTTGTGGAAAGTGAATACAATCTCTAGTACATAATATTTTGATGCTCTTAAAATAAACTATAGTCTTTAAGCTGGTTGAAATTCTTCAATGGTCAGTCTTTGGGCTTGATGATCTTCTTGGACGATCGGCCTTTGGGCTTGTTGATCTTCTTAGATGATCGACCTTCGGGCTTGTTGATCTTCTTGGAGGATTAGTATTCGCACGAGGATTCCGGAGAAACTTGTTTCGTAGAGTTGAACTTGAGTTAGTGTGGATGTTGAAGTTGATTTGATGCGATGTGGTTCGATCTCTAATAGTTGATCCTCTGATTGTCTCTCAGTTGGGTGAATGTGCTTGACTTGAAGAAGAAAAGCCCTAAGCATTCTTGAAGTAGAAGTCTTGGAAGAGTCTTTGTGTCTTCAAGGGTCTTCTGTCTTCTAGGAGTGCAGCTTCAAAAGTCTTGGGAGTCTTCTGCTTGTTGATGAATTCTCTCTAGGCTCTCTGAATGTAGAAAATGCTTGTATCTTCAAAGGACTTCAGTCTTCAGAATGTTTGTATCTTCAAAGGACTTCAATCTTCAGAATGTTTGCATCTTCAAAGGACTCCAGTCTTCAGAATGCTTGTATCTTCGAAGGACTTCAGTCTTCAGGTGTGGTCAACTTCAGAAGTCAAGGAGTCTTCTGATTGTAGAGAATTCTCTATAAGTTCTCTGGAGTATAGAATTGCTGACCCCTCCAAATGAGGAGAGCTTCTCTATTTATAGAATTCACAGGTGGGCTTGGGCTTGATTGATCCATGGGCCTGGCATTTAGGTCCAATTAGTTAGACTTGGGCTTGGTTGGTCCATGGGTCTGGCCTTTAGGCCCAATTAATTAGATTTAGGCCTGATCTAATATTTGGGTCAAATTCAGCCTATTTTTTTGGGCTTAGTTGGACTTTGACCCAAATAATAATATCAAATTGGGTGAATCTTATCTCATTCAACGGTTATGATAAAACAACGTGGCGTCATCGAAATTTGTCTTAAACTTCAATTCAGGACATATGTCAACTCCTAATTGAGTCCAAATTTAATGATTTGGAATTTCGTCATTAATTTAGTAAATGACATGGAAACTTGTGATTGGTCTCAAATTTCTCATTCAACATCCGTTTGATTCTTATTTGAACGTTTTAAATTAACTTATCACACTACTCTAAAGCTAATCCATTTTTGAGCTAGTAGGGGGACCTCATGAACCTACAGATCATGGGCTCCAACGATCCGAGATTAATCGGCTAAACTCATTAGACCGATCTAATCCCCATTTGTTAACTAATGGGTCACTTCACTAAAGCCCATTGTTTAACTCCCCTCACTGTAGATATATTATGTCCACTCGATATAACCATGATTAGTAAGTTAACCCTTCACAAGTTGTTTGCAATAACGGTTGGGTCAAATCTTTGTTTTACCCTCGAAATTACCTCTTGTTCCTTAAGTCCCATTGATCTTCTAATGAATAATTGTTTTGTGATCGAATCACAAAACCGAGTCCCTCTCATACCAAATGAGAGGGTGGGATCCCTTGTTCAAACCCCAGAATTAGCACTTAAGGGAACAACCTCTTTATTATCCCCAAAGTGGGTAGGAATGAATTCTCTCTTGCACCCTATGTCCCCAGCTATCTATCCAGTCTTACCCCTGAAATGGCAGTCATATTGGGTCGGCGCTATTAAGTTAACCCTCACTTATGGAAATCTAAGGGCAATCCCAGATAAACAGGAGTTCATAGTTAGCTCAAGATTAAGGTCAAGTTACCTAGGTCATCGCTTTGAAATAGTCAGTCTTAAATAGTAAACAGCGTTATAAAGTAAGAGTGACTCATTTCGTGGTCCGATCTTGTACAAACTCTTTTGCACAAGGACACCCCCACTCCTCGTGTCCAACATGAATGAATTAGGATCACTTCGTTCGTAGCACTTTACAACTCCTTGTAACAACTATAGAGCAAGTCGTATCCAATAGTGTTACCAGAATAAGGTACCCAAACTTATCCATGTACTATAGATCATTTTGACTATTTACTCGAACCTGATCCACCTTTATGTTTCCACATAAAGTTCAAGTACTCATCCAATAGTCAAGAGACTTTTAGGTTTATTGGATTTCTATTCAAGTAATAGATCTATTCAATAACACCTTTATTAAATTATCAGAATAAGTTCCATTGTTTACATACCACGAGTTTTAGGACATAAAACCCAACAAATATAACATATAGCCTATAGTTTATATTGCATCAAATACAATATAAGTTATATATTTTATTTTCTCTCAACAATACATGGTCTCTAATCTCACTTGTTTATGATGTTTAATGTGTTTATATGTTTATATTTGTAGGATCTCAAGCCATTCATGCATTACGGAGCATTATGAGATGTTTGGGGTTAATTTGGAGTAGTTATGAGCTAAAAAGAGCAATTGAATTTCAAAAAGTGAAAAAATGACTGAAATGCCCTTAGGAGGCTAGACGTGATGAGTCGCCGCTAGTTCCAAATAGTAGTAGCAGCAGTAGCACCCTATGCTTCAAAGTTTGATAAAAGACTTGTGCACAACAGCATCACAACGCCACCCCGACACTGCGACAAAGCATGCCACCCAATGCCACCCAAAGGCACGTGAAGGCATGGCACCGCAACACTTTATAAATATAAAATTTCGATATAATATAAATCACATTTATATTAAATTTTCTTATATGAATCTCATCCATATAATTGATATTTGGATTATATCCAACTACTTAATTCCTCTCAATATAAATCATATTTATATTTAATTACATGAATCTCATTCATATAATTGGTATTTTAATCATATTCAAATTCCTTTCATATCACCTTAAATTATAATGTATCAAATACATTATATTAATTATATCACATATATAATCAATTTAATTAATTATATCATATATAATCAATTTAATTAATTATATCATATATAATTAATTCCCTCAATTAATTTGAACACTTCAAATTAATCCAAAATTATCAACTAAATCTCTGTTGAGCTACAGAGGGAACCTTATGAACCTATAGATTGAAGCTCCAACGGTACTCAGATAATTAATTAAACTCTTTAATTAAATTATCCAACATTCGTTAACTGTCGGTCACTCCACTAAAGACCGACAGCTGCACTCTTCGCACTATAGATAAATTTCTGTGTCCATTGGATATAACCAATCAACAGTGCGATGATCCTTCACAACTTGCTCGTAAGTACAGTTGGGCCAAAATACCATTTTGTCCCTGTAGTTACATCTAATTCCTTAGGTACCACTAATTTCTCTAATGAATAATAAGTCATAGTTCCACTATGACCAAGTCCCTCTTGGGCCAAGAGAGGGTGTGGCCACTATGTTCAAGACCAGGAATCAACCCTTAAGGGAGCAATTTATCTACTTGCCCCTACATCGGGGAAGGAGTGAATTTAGTCTTGTGTAGCTGTGTTCACAGCTTTCTAGTCAAATGAATCCCCAAAATGGTAGGCTTGTTAAGTTGGTAATCTAGTCACTCTCATCCATACAAATCAAAGGACCACCTTCATGAGCAGGAGTTCACAACTCACTCGGGATTCAGATCATGACACCTATGGACATCCTAGTGAAATGTAAGTCTCTATTATTAACGGCATTATATAAAGAGAATAATCATTTCGTGGTCCGGTCTTATACAAACTCTTTGTATAGGATACCCCTACTCACATGTCTCCACATGAATTATCAGGATCGATCATTTGTAGCACTTTACAACACTTGTAACACCTACAAAGCGGGTCGTATCCGTAGTGTCACCAAGATAAAGTGTCCAGCCTTATCCATCTACTACATACCGTTTAGGTTATTATTTAAAGAAGATCCACTTATATGTCTCTACATACTTGTTTAAATTACATGAAATAACCTTGGATCTAAGTTTATTGGATTGACTATATGCTTATAAAAAAATATTTATTTTATTAACAACAATATGTTTATACAAAATTTACAAACTACGAGACTACAAGAAGATTTAGGACACCATTCCCAACAAATACTTCACAACATTGCCCTTAAATAACCAAAAACCACCTAAAAAGCCTATTAGCCTGGCTTTCTAGTTCGGGCTATTTGTCGAGCTTGATTTGCTTTTCTTAGTTCAATCTTCTAGCTCGACTCACTCTCTTAGCTCGGCTTTCATTCTTAGCTCAAATGGGTCAACCTAATTAAAGTATTTTCTCAGCTCAACTATCTTTGATTTAATTAGGTTAACTAGATTTAATTTAACAAGATGCTTTAATTAAAGAAAGATAAAGATGATAACAAAGTATTATTTAAAAACATAAAAACGAAATTGGAATTAAAATATTATGGACAGGATACAGATGTACCTTGTAAATTTTTTTTAAAAAAAAAATAGATAGATCATAGATGCATATATAAGTTAATTTACTACGGTACTTACGATGGAAAGGAAAGAGGTATTGGACACGTGGGAAAGACGTTAAGCGAGGTGAGACACCAATATTCCAATAATTGAAAGATGTTTTTATATAAAGAAATAAATGATGTACTAAAACAATGTCAAATCAAACAAACTCAACAATGGATGATGTTGGAGAAGATAACACATTTCATTTTTGTTTGTAATAATAATTCAGAATAAATTGAATAATATAATATGCCAAATCCCAATTCATTTATATGTCATACCCTTTCCTTCCTCAAAGATCACAATTCTCAACCCATTGGTTCACATCCCATTTCATTTCTACACCACTACTTCACTTTCTTTCAATCAAATAATTCCATTTCAATTTATTAAACTTATTTTAATTAGATTAAAATATAATTTTTATCCTTAAATTTTGGTTCCATTCTATTTTAATCTATATAGTTTCAACTATTTACTTCCAATAGTTTGAATCAATCTTATATTTAATCATTCATCGTTATTTTTAAATTGAAATTTTTTACATAATAATAATAGTACTTTTGGAAATTTTTTTTTTTTTATTCCTAGATTTTGAGTTTAATATATGTTTAGCTTCTAAATTTTAAAATGTTACTCTTTTACTCTCCTTAAGCTTTGAGTCTGATTTCAATTAATTTCTTAAGTTTCAAAATATTATACTTTTAGTTCTTAAGTTTTGACTTTTGTTTCAATTTGATTAGATTTATACTTTTAACTTTGATATTTCACTAAATATTCGCTTTCAATTTTGGTATCATTGTCTATTAATTATTTTAAACTAATTAGTAAGTGAAAATTTTTAATTAATTTAAATAGTGATTGAAAAAATAGCGAAACTTAATAAAGTATCGAGATTAAAAATGTAGATTTTGAAATATAGTGACTAAATTGAAACAAAATTCAAATATTTAAGATTAAAATTTTATATTTTTCACACAAAGTATTTATCTCTAATAATTTTCATGCAAGAAAAGATATTTTAAAAATTATTGAAAAAATATAGACTAATTTTTTTTAGTATGATTGAGAGATTTGAACCAAATTCATGTTTATTAACACACTTGAATGCTAATTGAGTAGCTTACTTTGATATATAGACTACAACTCAAAATTTAAAAGTGATGGAGGAAAATACAGCCTTCGTTTTGACCTCTAAAGATGAGAACAATTCATAGGGGAAGATGCTCCGTCTGGGTTCTTGGGAAGTCCAAATAGAAGTTTATGGAGTTTGTATTTGAATTGGGGAGAAGAATAGATTCTTTGATTGTAGAATTGGTCAACTATCAAACTTTATGGTAAACTTCAAAATACCAACTTCCCTGCCTTTTGAAACCCACCTAAAGTTTTACAAATCTGACTTTTTTCTTCTTCTTTTCCTCCTTTTTTCCATTTTACAACTTTGCAAATCAATGTCCCATTCAATTAAATTTGGATTTAATTAAAAAAAGGATAAATTTTAGTTTGATAAATCCCTCATTTTTACCAACTTCGTAATTTAACCTTAAATTTTTAGGTTAGCTGTAGTGCTATTAACGAGTGAAATTGGGTTGGGACTAGTTTTCCGTTTGAAGTTTTCTTTATGATTTTATGTTATAACAATTATGACAGACGCTACGTGAAGAAACGAACAAACAACGAAGTTCAAAAGGTCCTCTATTCAAATCAAACCCACTTCCATTAAAAATCTTAATTTAAACTAAAAAAAAAGGCATTACAATTCAATTAATATTCCCATAAAAATTAAAATAACTTCAAACTCAAACACCTCGATTTATGGAATATATTCTTAAAACTGTTACAATTTTCGTCATCATCAATCTTTAATTAGAAATCTTTAAGCACCTTTCGAACTTGTTCCAGCGTCACAAACAGCACCACCGTGAACGGTCCCTGCCGTGAAATCGTCGGAATGAATCCTTTGTACAGAGCCATCGGCCCTTCCGCCCTTACAGTCTTCAACGCGCAATCTAACGCGCCGGAGTACGGTGGCGCCGACCCCGCCTCGACCTTCATGTTCATCACTCTGGTTTTTATCACATCCACCGGATTCGACGCCACCGCCGCCACAAATCCGGCGGCGAAACTCGCCGTCACGTGTGTCCCAAGCCCGTCCTTCATCAATCCTTTCTGCAGAATTGTCTCCTTGATCTGATCGTACGATGCGAGCTGGGAAGCCGTTACGAGCATCGCACGGTTCACCGTCAACGACGAACCACGCCACAGACTCGTCACGCCTTCACCACGTGCCATCTGGGTTATGGCGTCGACCACGCTTTTGTAGTTTCGCCGCTGCGCCACCGGTAACCTCCCGTCGGCTTGCATTCGGACCATCGCTACATCAGCCGGGTTGCCAACTGCAGCACCGACCGCACCGGCGATCAAACCGGCCGATATCTTCCGAACGAGAGACATTTTTCCGGTATCCTGATCAGTCCACTTTTGTTTAAGAATATCGTAAAGCCCCATACGGGTAGTCGAGTACAGAGTCTGTCGGAGAACAGTGGCGGAAACGCCAGAGAAGAGAGCGGCGACTCCTTCCTGCTGGACAATACGAACCCCGACAGTGATTGGACCAACACGCGCCGCCGGAGGCGGCGGCGGAGGAATATTCATAGACCTTGGAGCAGTTACAGAGGTGGTTTGAAAAGCGAGAGCAGGGCGGAGGTTATGAACCGCGGCCGTGGGAGCAGGAGTCTCACCCTGAAGTTGCATTCGGACCTTGATGAGATCAAGCGGGTGGGTAGAACAGCCGGCAACAATGGAAGCAATTCCACCCTCGACAAATCCCTTGACACCCATTTTGCAGGAATCAAAATTTTCTCGGGAAACAAACAAGAGAGACGATGGAATTGGAAACAGAGAGAAATATGGAGATCAGATCTGGGAAACGGAAAAGACGGAGAAAGGGGGATTAAAAAGACCAGTTAGAATTAGAGTTCATCTCACTGGAAACCAAGAGATGGGAATGAAGGCCGAAGGCTATGGAGGAATAATGAGGAACGAGGGGTCTGTGAGACATATGCTAACAGAGGACTCTGTAATACGCAAAGAAATTAATGGTTAATTGGGGAAGACAGTGTGGGGAAGGCAATTTATAGCATAACAAATACCCAACGTTCTTTATGGGACATTTTATTTTTCCAACCCCGTTCTTTTCGGTATTTACAATTCTCTCCTCCATTTTACGCGGTTCTCCTTCTCCCCCCCTCCCCGGTCCCACTTACTGATTTCCTCTCTACTTAATCTATTATCTTTATACAATTAAAATAAGTAATTTTATTACTTTTTCCTTTTTGTCACCTTAATTATTGAATGTTATTGCTATTTAAGCACAAATTTTACTTTCCTTTTGCCAACAAATATGACAATATATATTTTTTATTTTATGACAAAATTAGCATATAGTAAATTTCTTTTGGTGGGAGTGGGTGGGTGCAGTGATGTCCATAGCGTGGACACGGATGAAGAAGTTTCAAAGATAAATAAAGTCGAGAACGCACTCATATTTCATAAGTAAAATATTAAATAATAGTCCAACAATTTGGTGGAATACTCAAAATAAGTGAAATTTGAGATTTTTTTTCTAAATAATATTTAAGATAAAAGTTAGACAACAATGATTTTTTTTTAATTATTATTATTTAGTAGAGTTGTTTTTCATCTTTTTGTTTTCTATTGTTCTTTACTTATTTAAGAGAACGAGTATCATAATTTTTCTTGTAGCTTTGGTATGATTATGAAGAGAAGAATATTTTTATTCAAGTGAATCTTAATAGATCATTTTGAATGGAAATCTAAATTGATTTTATTTTAAAAGTATCTATTTAAATAGAATTTTAGTTGATACAACAAAATTTAAGAGTATAAATTTTTCCTTCTTTTTTTTAATACATTTCAAATTCATTCTGAAAGGAGTTAATTCGAATCAGATCCAATTAAAAAAGTTATTGATATTTTAACCAATTAAATCATATAAACATAAACTAAAATAAATAAAAAATGTTAGCATAACTAAATAAACATCAATTATTTACCATTCACTAAAAGCCTATATAATAAAAGGTATAACTTTGGAATCTTTGCCATGTTGTAGAAAAAAAAAAACTATATACATATATCAATCATTTATGCCATTTATGGCTAGCATTTATTTTGAATAGTCTGATGTATATCTAATAACCAACCTTACACCATTCTTAAAGCATATAATTGAATCTACCATTTTATTATCTTTAAATTTTTCTATAATTCTTTTCAAAAAAAAAAAAAAAAAAATCTATCTTTTTTTTTTCTTTATTTTAACTAGCATAAAACTTGTACTACTAAAGATTATATATCCTTTAAAAGGACCAGATATAAATTGGTACAATTAATTTTTAATTTTATATAAAAATTATTGTAATATAACCTAAAATGTTATGTATTATTTTTGGGGTCATGCCACTTTCCAATTTGACAGGGTTGGTTCAACTTCGCTCCTTGACCTTTATTCCCAAAAAGACATATTATTCAAAGCAATCTATATGTAAACAGCTGACTTTATTTGTATAAATTTTGGAACACACACTTTAGCACAATTTAGGGGAAAAAAGCTTTATTTGCTGAGTTTCAATTAGTTATGATTTAAAATATAGATTTAATATGAAGTAATTTACCCAACAAAATATACTGTTTCATATTTCCTTTCATGTTCTTTAAAAAAAAATATTATTTTTTCTTTCATTCATATCAAACCCCGCTGAGGAAAGTTGAAGTACATGTTATATTCGTTGAGAATCATACATTGGAAAAACCAAGAGACTTTACACTTCTTATAAAATAGATGAGTTACTCTTCTCACTTTCATGGCCAATTGACACTACAACAAATAACAAATACGATAACTAACAGAAAAAACTATAATAGACTTTTTATAGCATTTTTCGAAGGTCTTGACAGCCAATATTATTAAAAGTCTGTGACTTTTCATAGCATTTTTTTAAAGTTATGATGGATGCTATTATAGAATATGAAGATATAGCTTATATTCGTTGCTATAAAAACATTTGATAGCGTTTTTTTTATTAAAGCTAAAATATGTTTATATAGCTAAAATAATGTATTATTTTTAACATACAATAACCTTTTTTCAACGCTATAACATAGTAATTATAGCTGTAATTGTATGCAATGGTAATGTATTTAATTTTTTTCTTATTGTTATAATAAAAATTTTATAGCATTTCATTTTTGTTATATAAATCTTTCTATAGCTTTAACTCATGGCTATAAAAGAAGTAACTTTTTCTCAAAAATAAATTTTGAATTAGTTAGTTTTTGATAAATTTTATTTCAAGTACTCAATTTTAGTTAAAATTTACACACATAAAATACTTCGTAGCATAATAAATACTAATAACTTTCATTCATAATCTATTAACATTACAAAATAAAGTATTCAATAATTTCGTTGATTAAAGTTTTTGTTTAAACGATACATGCTAGATAAAGTAATGAATGTACCAACAACATAAGTTAGCTCCCAAAATACAAAATTAGCCCTCAAAATACAAAATTTAGTCCTCAAAATACAAAATTCACCAAATATTCAAGATTATATTATCATGTAGTTGAACAGTCATTGTTGGTTCTTTTTTCCTTCAATAAGGCATCATTTTATTCACCTACAAATATTTATATTATATTATATATATAGGATTTTGTAGAAACCAATAATAGTGAATATTAAGCAAATATAGAAAATGTTTAATATATATAGATAAATAAGCTTAGAAAATAACATACCAATGGTCACTTTATCAGATAGTCATGCTACTATACTCTCCAAAGCTTCTTCAATACACGTCATTTCTGATGTAGGCATCCACAAATATGCGTTGGGTTTATTTGATACATCAACTCATACTCTAATTGCATGTGAACCAATAAGAATGTGATGAACAAGAGCAGTTAGATCACTAGAAGACCATCGTCTTTCTGTAACAATCTCTCCCGAGACGTACCAATCTAATAACTTGCACTTAATTTGAGTATTCTTATTGAGACTCTATCAAAAGATAAATATGAGATATTAGAATTAGATAATAATGCAATCAAGAATAATTTGAACCATATTACAAATAAATTTATTGATGAAGAAGATATTAAAAAAGTTAAAGGAATGTTTGTTAACTTAGGTATGCTTGTAGTAGCATTTGAAAGTTCCTCACTTGGTTCAACCTATGACAATTTCATAGGAAATAAAAAAAAAAAAAAAAAAAAAAAAAAGAGAGAGAGAGAGAGAGAGAGAAGTTAACTAATTATAGAAAAAAATAAATATAAGTTGTTAACGAAAAAAGATTATCTGTTTCTTTATTAAACATGACATAATTGCTTTCAATTCTATCATTTCATCTTTCGTTACTTTCATTTCTATCATTTCCTCCTTCATTTACAAATATTCTTTTTCAAGAACATTGTATTTGTTATCTTGTTGAGACAAGATAGACAGTTTTGAACAAGTCACACTAAACCCAAGTCCTCTTACATGTCCATGATCAGGACCAAGAACTTTACTCAAAGCATCATCAACCACATTATTTGCTGAAGCTATCGTCTCAACATTAGTTTGTTCAATGCGCTCCTAGCAACAAGTGTGCACATAATTACATAATACAAATCCCACATTTCCGCTTATCCTTTAGCAACAAATTCACAAGCAAAACTCTTCCAAGATTTAAACTAAGAAAACATTGTTGTAAGCTAATTATACCAACAAAGTCCCCTTAACAACCCCCCCCCCTCCCCCCCCTATCGATGCGTTGTGAATGTGATAAAATAATGGTATGAGATTGTGGTGATGGATTATGCGTTGCACATGCAAGTTTCCCTAGTAAAACCCAAGTATAAATCTTACTAGGTTTCCTGGTAAGTGGAGGGTCGAATACAGAGACTACTGAGACATTATGAGACGGTAAAATTAATTCCTTTACAGTGGCAAAAACAAATAAGTTTGGTTGGTGTTTTGCTTAAGTATAAATTCTATGTGACGGATTTGAGTAAAGAGTTGATGAAATCGAGAATACAATGAGTATGCGGTGAATGGGTTGAGAAGGGATTTAGCTAATACTTCCTAAGATTGCGTTCAAGTTATGCGATCATGCTACACACACACAACAACATGTCCTTTCTCAATGCAAATGCCATAGTTCCTATTTCTAGGACGCATGTGATGTATACGATAATGTCGATAGGACTTATGTCTAAGCCTCTATTCTTGTTTATGCGATGATGAATGATACACACATACACAAGGTGACCACATACTATTATATCCTATTTCTAGGTTGCATGCGATGCATAATAGCAAACAGAACTTATGTCTAAGTTTCTATCTCTTGCTTATGCAGTCCTAATCTGACTCTCTCAAGCCTAGATTCTAACCTGACTCTCTCAAGTCTAGGTTCTTTCTTTAGACTACTCTCTCAAGTATCTCTAAAAGGTGACTGACGCATACATAAGACAAGATGATCGCATAAAGTGAAGATCTTAGGTCATGTTCGCTACTTCTTTTCAACCAATTCGGAAATTTAGCTACTCATGTGAAATGTGGAGAGATTGAACATATGTTGAGATAAGAATTCCATTTTATAAATTAAGTCAAAATATAAAACACAATGGAAAGTAGGGATAAGAAGCCCAGTAGCAATGTCTTGCTTTCCGAAGCTTTTACACTATCTTTTTGCTCTACTTTGTCCAGAAGAATGTCCTTGCTTTCGCAAGTGTCGACCCTCTCTCCTTTTACAGCGCTTCCCGACAGCCTTTCGAGCTAACCAGGAATGATCTCTCGGCGTCTTCTTCTCTTTGCTTGCCTATGCCTTCTAAGTATATAGACAACTACGACTGGACAACTACAGACTAACGACTATCTATTTGTATATGATCTATCTTCTATATTTATGGCGAACTGTATCGAACTCCAGCTCCTCTAACGATGGTGGCCTTTGGTATTTATAGAGCTCAAGGTGAAGAACTTTTGTAACATCCCGAATTTCAGAAAAATTTAAATTAATTATCTAAAATTATTGAGTTTAAATTTCCCTTTCATTTGAAAAATTGGGGTTAAATTGAAATAATTGAAAAACTTTTATTGATTAAATTGAATTTAATTGATTAGATATTCGAACTGATTATCTTGAAAATATTGAATTTTGTTTTCCTTTTATTTTGGATTTTAGGGCCAACTTAAAAAAAAAATTAAATTAAGGAGATAATTAATTTCATGTGGTTTTGAATTGATTTAAATATTTGGAATGATTTAATTTGTGTCAAATTGACGAATGTTATGCCATTTAATTTTGGTTTTTGAAGCCTAAATTAAGATAATTTGAAAAGTTAATTGATTTATTAATTTAATAGAATCTTTGGAGATTTGGAGATATTGTGATCAAATATTTTATTTATCTTTTCAAAATTTGAAAAAAAAATAAAAGAATTGAGATTTTTTTGAAATTAAAGGAGAGTGAAAAGAGGAAAAAAAAATGGGGAGAAAGCAATTCGGTTTTCAGTGATAACTTTTACAAAATTGTCGATTTCTGGAGTTTGAACCGTTGGATCATGCTTAAATTTGGTTAATCTGTTCGAGATATATGGAGTTTTATTTTGAACGGTTGGATCGTTATTTGAAATTATAGTTTGTTCGTAATTGCTACTGAATAAAATCTGTAAAACTAGAAATTCCCCTTCTCTCCCACTCTCGCAAACCCTCCTCATGCAAGACCCTCGCTACCAGCCGCTAGCCTAAATAATTTATGTCATCCGATAGCAACACCCACTGCCTATCTATGGTAGTCACGAGTCAACGCGCCATCAGCCGCCACTGCCCGATCTTTGCCGGAATCTTGAGAAAAATCTTGGATTTAAAATTTGAAAGTTTTGAGGCATTGACCATCAAGCTAGAGATCATTTTTTGTTTTGTAGAAAATTGGTAAAGATCAGTAAGTTTTGGGTAAGTTGTTGGTTGGTTATTCTTTTGGATTGAGAGTAATAGTGGAAAAATTAAGTTATTGATTTTGGATTTAATTCTTGATCAGATTGGCTAATTGAATCAAGTTTTGGAATTTGTCTTGGACCCAGCCACAACTTTGGATTGATTCAAGTTTTCCAAAGGTATTAAGGAATTATTTGCGTGGACTTTTGTGACCAAATTGAGGTAAGTGGTACTATTACCGGTGCCTTTGTGCCAGACAACCTAGTCTAGAATTAAAAAGTTAACTGATAGACTCTTGAAGCATGATTTTGTCATTATGTTTTACGTGTTGCATGACAGTTATAAGTATTATGAGCATGTTCAAATTTATAATCACTACTGATATTATGTATGTGATGCATGAATAGACCAGTAGAGTGGTTTATTGTCTCGCCTTGATGCATGTTTTATTTTAGAAGACCTATGGGTCTAGTTTCATGTTTGACGGTGTGTCTACGAGCCACTAGACATGTGTGAACCGACAGGTTTACGTTCATGTTATTATCATGTTTGACGGTGTACCTACGGACCGCTAAACATGCATGAACCGACAGGTTTACGTTAGTGTTATTATCATGTTTGACGGTGTGCCTATAGGCCACTAGACAAACATGAACCGACAGGTTTACGTTAGTGTTATTATCATGTTTGACGGTGTGCCTATAGGCCACTAGACAAACATGAACCGACAGGTTTACGTTCATGTTATTATCATGTTTGACGGTGTGCCTACGGGTTGCTAGACATGCGTGAGTCGACAGGTTTACGTTTATGTTACTTTTATTTTCATGTTTCATGTTCTGACGACGAGCCTACGGGCCGCTAGACATGCATGAACCGGCAGGTTTACATTCATATTATTATCATTTTTGACGGTGTGCCTACGGGCATCTAGACATGCGTGAGTCGATGAGTTCACATTCATGTTATTATCATGTTTGACGGTGTGCCTATGGGCCGCTAGACATGCGTATCAAGGCAAGACAGTACGTCTTTTGGTTTTCCTTTCATCATAAAAAATCGATGTAGCTGTATAAGCCACGGGCTTGTTGGATTTTATGTCCTAAAACTCGTAGTTTGTAAATTAATAAACATATTCTGTTTTGTTTTTCGATAAAGTTTTTATTGAAATTATAATCTTGTCCAATAAATTAAGGTCTTGAGGCTATTTAATGTAGTTTGAACTTTATGTAGTGACATAAATGTGGATCAAGTTCAAATATATAGCCAAAATGGTCTATAGTATATGAATAAGGTTAGGCGCCTTATTTTGGGGACACTATGGATGCGGCCCACTTTGTAGTTAGTACAAACGACGTGATCCTGAATCGTTCATATATAGATATGTGAGTGGGAGCATCCTATGCAATGAGTTTGCATAAGACTGAACCATGAAATAGTCACTTTTTACGTTCTAAATACTATTTTATGTATAAAACTAACTATTTCATTAATTGATGACCTAGGTAACTTAATCTTAATCTTGAGCTAACTATGAACTCCTGTTCACTTGGAATTATCTTTAGATCTACATAGGTGAGGGAAACTCATCATCGCTGACCCAATAATCCTCCCATTTTAGGGTAAGATGGGGTGGATAGCTGGGAACATAGGGTGCAAGACAGAATTCACTCTTACCCGTTATAGGGATAGTAGATAGGTCGTTCCCTTTATTACTGAATCTAGGTCTTGAACAAGGGGTCCCACCCTCTCCTTGGCCCGAGAGGGATTCAGTTTATAGGTTGGACCTTAAACCAATTGTTTATTAGAGGATTAGTGGAACTTAAGGAACAAGATGTAGTCTTGGGGGTGAAACGGTTTTTATGACCCAGCCGAGATTACGAACAACCTGTGAAGGATTAGCTTACTAATCATGGTTATATCAAATGGACACAAATATATCTATAGTGAGGGAAGTGCAACTACGAGACTCTAGTGGAATGACCCGTTAGTTAATAAATATTGATTAGCTCCATCTAAAGAGTTTAGCCAGCTAATCTCGGATCGTTGGAGCCCATGATCTATAGGTCCATTAGGTTCCTCTACTAGCTCATATGGAATAAACTTAGAACAGTATGATAGAATATTCGAATTGCTCGAATTAGGTGAAGAGAGAGAAATTGACAAGTATATGTGATATAGTGGTCGGGTTTTTTAGTTTAGAGATACAACTTTAATATTTAAATGTGATTTAAATATCAAGAATATGAATATGTTCATATTCGGAAGCTTGAAAATGATAGAAATGGTAAAAGATGTAAAAAGCCAAAGAGTTGACTTTTGACTTTGAAAAGTCAAACTTTGACCGACCTTATATTCAAATGTGATTTGAATTTCGAGATAATGAATGCGGATTCATACTCGGGAGGTCAAAATTAGTCAACACGGAAAAAATCATAAAAAGTCAAAATGTTGACTTTTTGGTCAAAGTTTGACTTTGACCAAATGACTATTTTGCCCTTTAACTATGGGAAAATCCAAACTTTTGTTGGATAATTCCACTAACAAAATAGTGGGCTAGGTGTTGGCTTATAGTGACATTAAGCCCACTAAGATAGTGGATTATAGGTATTGGGTTTTTATGGATTTGGTTCATGCAATTGTTGCATGGTTTTTTTTCTATAAAATGAGCTTTCATTTTGAATGAAAAAAAGTTTTGCCAATTTTGCTAAATTTTTTTTCTAAAATTGGACTAAAAAAACCCCAAACCCTACCCAAATTCCATCTTCTTTTCCATCTTTTTCTCTCTCTCGGTTTTCTTCATCCATCGGGTCCCACAACCCAGTTCTGAGTCCAGAGGATAGTAGGTCAACTCTAGTGGTGGTTCATTCGTGTTCGGGTCGAGATTCAGCGAGGAAGAGCAGTTTTCGGGAGCTACAAAAGTAATTTTAATTACTGGTTTTCCTTCAATTGCATGCATATTTTCCTTTAAATTCAAAGCAATTAGAGTGTAATTAGATCCTAAGTCCACTGCGTATGTCTCGTGTTCCATCAAGGCTATCTTTCTTTGCTCATGGATGCATAGTCTAATCCCAGTAATGGGATCACTTACTGAGTATTTTATACTCAACCTTTCTTAATTTATATTTTTCAGGTAATGATATGAACGGACCGGCGGGTGATGAGAGGGACCTGTGATCGTGCCATATGGAACATGTAAATCGCCCGCTCAGTTTACATTTTCAAGCTATATAAAAGTTTTGATTTGAAACTCAATGTTAGTCAAACTTTTATTTGTTTAAGTTATTTTTTTTCTTCATTATTTTAAGGGCCCCGAACAAAGATTTTTCTTATTTATTATTTATTTTGAAAAATTGTCTTTATTATTTTAATCAAAATTTATTTTCCTCAATGGTCAAAATGTTTTGAATGTAAATGTATAATTATGAGTAACGACCCTTATTAGAGTACTCAAAAGGTCGGCTTGTTACAACTTTTCTCTATAATGATTGCAATGATGGGAGGTCATTAAATCTTCTGTCTGATGCGCCGATTAATGGTCACCGAAAGTTGAATGTACTTCCTACAATGTGTCGTTAACGGCTTGTCAACTAAATTCGGTTTCAACCTTCATCAGATTTCCATCTCATCATGATTTATTAAGCTTTCACCTTGATGCGCCGTCTTTATGCGGTCACCTTCTTGAGTAAATTCTCGCGAGCGCATACGATCGCATGGCTTTACGGTCGCAATCTTTCAATGTGCGCGGACGTCGAATTTCTTGGATCGCAATTTACATTAGCTGCTTTAATGCGATGAGCGCATGTGATCGCAATATTCTCAAGTTAATGCTTTTGGACATAATTTTGCATATTTTTACCGTTGCATTCCCACATTGTTTTATATTTTTGTGTTGTAATAACGTGCATTTCTGCCTATATCACCCCCCCCCCCCCCCAATAGAAAAAGAACATAGTATAATCTAAGCATAATATCTCAATAAAGTCAATGCTCCCCCACCCCAAGAAAAAAAAACATAGTACACAATTCAATCAAGCCAATCTTCAACAAAAGTCCACAAACTCTATAAGCTAAGTATCCCAACAAAGTCGGTTTTTATTAACAACATTGTAAGAAAAAGAACATAGTATAATATAATGATATCATTTTCAACCAAATTTCACATACTCTATAAGCATAATATCCCAACAAATTCAATTCTTAATTGACCGCTTTTTAAGAAAAAGAATATAATAAAGTCTAAGTAAAAACATACGAGTGTCTCAACACTTGTGCATTCACCAGTTGTTCGTCCTTCTTTTTATGTGCGTTTGTCCATAATGCAATCCTTGTAACTAAAATTGGATCTGAACTATTTTTTTTCTATAAAATAAGATTAAAAGAATGAACTCACACACAATATTAAAACAAAATTGAAGTATAGTAATAATGATCTTTACCATATCTTTAGTTAGACGAGTATACATTTTCCTACAACATGTATGTGGGAATTGTTTCTTCTTCATAGCTTTGTATTTTTCATTTTTCAACTACTCAAATAAAAGACGTCCAATATTTATATTAAAGTAATAGTAAGAAAATGTAAACATACACGTTTCGAAGTAGAAATTTTAATACCATGAAGTTTGCACTAGTCTTTTCACTCACAAAATTCATCCAGTCATCTATAGATTGCAAATTATCAGGCATTATCTTCAAAAGTGCATCATTTGTTGGGGTATCTCGAATTTGTTTTACAAGACAAGATTTTTCAGCCCTCCATAATCTACCCATCTTTTAGAAAAAAAAAAACTTTTTTTTGACAATCTTTATCTACATTGTACCTTGACTAAAGTAAAAAATAGTTATTATTGGAGAAAATGATATGTGCATTCAATTTGACTTCCTTTTCTTCCCTTGCAAAAAATTCTATGCTCCTTCCATATACTCATTAGTAGTACTACTAGACAAAGTCAATTTTATTAAGTATGCATCAAAAGACTAACTCAAAACTAATAGTAGTTACTTTCATACCTATTTAGATGTACCCAATCTTAGTTAAACATTTTCAAGGTGTTGGTAACCTTAATTGGATGATTAGGTCAATCACCAATAACTTGGTCAACTAGCACTATTTGAGAAAAGAGAATATCAATTTTCACTAAGAGTATGCTCCAAGTTGTTTGTTCATAAAATACTTTAGCAGTCTATAGTTCCATTCATATTCTTGCTCCCAGAAAGGTTGAAGATATAATTAACATATGTTTAAGTTTCTTTTTAGAAAATATCTTCCTTTACACCGATAAAGGAAGAAAGTAATCAAAAGCTAATTATCTCTGTGTTTTAATTTTGTCAATCACATCGAAAACTATAGGTTAGAAGTGTTATAGGCTATAAGTAATGAATTATGCACATTTCTACTTATAAATTAAGGTGTTATGTGGATGGACTTTCTATGTGCTTAAATAGGTGTTTCAAAGTACAAATAAAGAATTCTTAAGTACTTACAAAGAAGGAATTCTGAAGTACTTAAATAAGTATTATAGGCTATAAGTAATGAATTAATTTTGTATTTCAGTCTACGTTGGAAATGAAGCAAAACAACATTACAATGATGGAAATGAAGCAAATTAACATTACAATATAAGATCTTCTTGATAGATACGTTTAAATATTTATGAAGTCTAGGCCAAAATGCAAAATTGGCCTTACAAATATTACAAAAACAACAATAAGAAAATTGAACCATCTCCAAGACCACTAATATTGAATCAATGTCAAACTAGAGTAACAATGACAGAATATAAAGATTTCTTTTACAAAAGGGACTGTAGTAATAATAAAATTGGAAGAAGAAGACTCTTGTGATTAAATAAAAAAAAAAAAAAAAAAAAACCATAAAGAGTCTAACCAAGAACACTCTACAAACTAACATAACAAAGTTTAGTTGATTATTTTCAATAGATATTAAGTTTAGCTATTCATGTTAGTTTATTATTGATTATTAGTTATTCCTTAGGGACAAAATTGACACCAAAAAAAAAAAAAAAACACAAACTTATATAAAGACTTGATTAATAATTTAACCATAACAAAAATTACAAAAGAATAGATCTTGCTTTCAAGATCTAGGTTTACAATCATTCTCAACTTTGATGGAACCCGGAAGAAATGTTTATTCCATTTAAATGAAAGAAACAATCAATATGCAAAGGGAAAAAAAAAAGAAAAAGAAAAATGAGGGGCAAGATTTGAAATGTGCTGAAGCAGTAAGTTATTCCATTGTGATTTCAAATTCAGCACCAATAGGAAGATGATCACTTGGGTAGTTAAAATTGGGTAAGCCATCAATAACCTTTGGCCATTCTGATTCTAGGAGTTCTAGAAAGCTAATGAGTCTTATAGAGTCAAAAGGTGAGAAAAATATACAATCAACACTACCAGTGAAGCCATGAGTGAGGTTTGTAAAAGAAGGTTCACTCCCTAAAATAGAAGCACACTCTACAAATAATTAAAAAAAAAAAAAAAATCAAAAACAAAAACAAAAAAAAATCAAAACAACCGAGAAGTAACTACCATAACTGCAGGATAGCCACATAACAAAGTTTTGAAAGGTAAGACAATAAACAACTAAAATTATTTTTTACTTACAGTGGGACTAAAGCTATTGAATGAGTTCCTTCTTGTTTTGAAGGACCCAAATTCTTTTTAAAGTTTAGACAGTTATTTGACATGGACAAGAAGATTGAAGCTACTTACTTTAAGGATGTTTTCTTCAAAATAAAAAGTATCTAAGGGGCCGTTTGGATTGAGGTTTTCTCAATACCCAGGAATTAAGGATGTCTGGGAATTATATGTCTGGGAATAAAATTACTGGGAATCAAGGATAACTATGTTTGGTTATGCATGAAAAACAATGTCTGGGAATAGTATGTGGGAATTAAAAAAAAAAAAAAAATCCAAACGGCCCCTGCAAGAAATATGTTACAAAATAATTTAGTAATAGCCCAAATGTAATCATATTACATTTCATATTAATTTTACATTTCTTGCAGATGAATTACTAAATCCAAATAGTCTCTGAGCATTGACTATATTATTTTGTCTTAATCAATTCTCTTTATCGTTTATGCTCTCTACCTATCGTATAGCAAATTTTTTCTATCATCTTCATCCTATCATGTACTCTCCATCGTGTACACTTCCAACCCGATCGTCTACATCCTATCATGTACTTTATGTCGCTTACACGCTCAACTCAATCATGCAGTCTCCTACCCCATCGTCTACACCCTTATCTCTATTATGTAGACGCTTGTCCTATCGTTTACCTTTTTCCCAACGATCGTCTAGATATTTGACAACGATCGTCTAGCCTTTTCTCAATGATCGTTTAGCCTTTACCTTTCTATCACCTACACACTCAACCCAATCGTGCAGTCTCCTACCCCATCGTCTACACCCTTACCTCTATCATATAGACGCTTGTCCTATCATTTACCTTTTTTCCAACGATCGTCTAGATATTTGATAACCATCGTCTAGCATTTTTCTCAACGATCGTCTAGCCTTTTCCCAATGATCGTTTAACCTTCACTTTTCTGTCGCCTACAAGCTCAACCTAATCGTGCAGTCTCCTACCCCATCGTCTACACGCTTACCTCTATCGTGTAGACGTTTGTCCTATCGTTTACCTTTTTTTCCAAGGATCGTATAGATATTTGACAAAGATCGTCTAGCCTTTTTCTCAACGATCGTCTAGCCTTTTTCCCGATGATCGTTTAGCCTTCACCTCTCAACGATCGTTTAGTCTTTGACAACGATCGTTTAGCCTCCCTTTCTTCCTCCTTACAACATAAAATCAGTGACTGGAGATTGAAGAGAGGAAGAAAGATAGCAGTGTTCGACAATAGTGAATAAAGATAGCAGTGTTCGACAGTAGTGAATTTTGACCATGGATCTAATTGAAACTCAAAGCAGAGAGGTCGATTTTCACGGCTGGAAGGAAGAAATTTCATGATAGGAAGGGGAAGAAAAAAAGAAAACCCACACTTTTCAATGGGCATTCAATTTCTTCTTTTGTGTAGGAAAAAAAACCTAGGAGTTATCTTTTCCAAGGCAAATGAACAAAACCCACCAACCAAACATGGGCTTTGTAAGCCCATTCCCATTCCCACCCTCTTTTCCCTCCAACCAAACGACCCCTAAGAAAAAGTCAAAACCTTTAGCACCAAACACTTGGTCAACTTAACAATTTGCATAGCTAAGTACAGTCAATAAGTTGTTGAATTTGAGCATGATTTCATCAAAAGCTATTGAAAGGGTTATTTCTTGTAGTTTTGCAAGAGTCAGAAAAGAATAACATCAAAAGATTAATCCAGAACTTCAAAATTTGTAAACAAACTTGCAACTTCATTTAAATCTTATAAAGAAGAATAAGAAGTCGAAATCAGCTCATAAAAATTTGAACACTGTAGTAAGATGATCAACCTTAAGGGACCCTGTTTCTTCAATAAGGCGTTAACACAAAATAAAGCTAGTAAGTTCTTTGCCAAGGGATTAATTAGTTATAAAGATAGACTAAAACCAGACAATTCAATGTTATATAACTAGCAATAAAAGGAAACTAACCTAATAAGAAAAGTAAGCATTAGAGTTAAAGAATCAAAAGAGTATAGACTACAAAACAAAGAAGATTCTCGAATTTATGTATATAGAAAGTTTCACATGATTCTTATAAACTTAAGAATTCAAATAGATACTCATTTGATTTTGGGCTTGACAAATTTTAAAAAATGTAAAAAGAAAAACAAAAAACAAAAAACAAAATTATTTGCGGACTAATAAAGAAAAAAAATCAAAACAACAAAGCATCATCCAAAGCAAAATCAAAATTACAAACTATGTAATGGCAACCAAATATAAAAAATATGTATGGATGAGTAACATAAGAATAAATTTTAATTAGGATTATAAATCACAATGGGCGAATGTAAATCACAATAAGCAAAGGAAAAAAAAAGTAAAGAAGCGATTCAGAGGAATAAACCAAATAAATGGTAAAAAAAAATTTGGAGAGAAGTAATTGAAAACTGAATTCTCAAGAGAAGATAACCTGTTAAATGCAAATATGATCCGATCTAAATTCCCATAGAGATGAGATAAAAAAAAGGTATTTGAATTTCGTTTGGTCAAAGACGAGAAAAGGGCAAATTACTTGCTTTGTTTAGTGTTGCTTCACATGCTTTAAATTCAATAAACAACACCGCAACAACAATAACAAATGAACCATAGCCATGAATTATTGATCTCATCCCACAACAACAATGGAGTTTTCAACATTTGAGCTTAAGAACAAAACTAAATTTGAGTGACTAAATTTAATATTTATTGAAAAAACAAAAATTAAATTTGAACAATTAAAAATATATAACTAAAATTGAATAAACTTTCTCACACTTGATAAGTGAAAAAAGTTCCATTATGACATGAAGAGAAACTTCAAAGTTATTTAAGCCTAATAAGCAAAGGTGCTCCAAATTTCCAATCACGTTAAACAAAACAATGGAGTTTTTTTTTTTTTTTTTTTTTTTTTTTTTTTTTTTTTTTAATTTTTATAAGAAACAAACAAGTATATTCCATCGGAAAACAAAAGACATGTATTTTCTCAACCTCTTACTAACCTTCGTTAGTAGTTCCCACCGCCATCAGACATGGACACAACTTATTTTTATAAGAAAAATGCCACGTAAATAATGTGACAGTTAAATTGCTTGAACTATTGTAGTCAACCAAATCAACAATTTTTGAAAGGACATAATTTTGAATGGACACAACTTTGCTAGCACTTTCACACAATAGGAAAAATAATCATGCACACCTATGTTTGCATTTCCCTCTTTCCAACAGCAATAGTACTATGACAAACAGGTATCAACTATACCTCAAGGATTTTTTTGAACTGGAACCAAAATCAGAAAGCTAAAACCCAATTTACAACATCTAAATTTGGTTCGAAAGGCTTTACAAAACTATAATGGCTAAAACTCACCAAAAGAGCTTGGGTCCTTACTAAAAATTATCCTATTAGATTTGAAACCACCCCGAATCTACAAATAAATGTTCCACACATTAGAGGCATGTCTGAAGAACTTAAATCTAGTTCGAAAAGGAATTTAAAGTGCTCTAGTTTTTACCCAAAACGACGTAAAACCTTGCTGAAAAGTGTTCAAATACGTTAAATCCTACACATATGAAGTCATTAAGAAGTGGGTATAACGAATCTAAAGTCAAAATAGAGTGGGTTATTGTCAAACCTTGCCAAAATTGGGATAAACGTTCCTGCCAGCATATCCAGACGCGTGGGTTGCTAAACTCATCAAAACCTATGGGTTTTCCTATCGTTGGTCACTGTCACCGATGAGGGAAAACGTTGTCATCACCTGTCCATGCCAGAATCGTGTTGTCGTTATTGTTTGCTGTCAGATGCGCAGTCGTCGTTTGCTCTCTACCATACCCAGAGTCGTTGTTGCCATCGAACGTCATCGCTGATGCTGTCAGACGTCACCACTGAAGGAAATCGAATACGAGGATTTCCATGAGCAGTGGAAAGATCATTCCAAATTACAATCATATATGAACTTTACAATTACAATCAAAACCAGAAACATACGATTATGCAAAAATACATAAATTACAACATGTTATACAAATGATCAAGGAAAAGAGTAACACAATTTTTTCGACTTGTCACCAAGCTCCTTGATCACGAACGCTCGTCCAACACGACCGCTATACTGCACGAATACCGTGCGCTCGAACTAAGCGATCGCCTCGGTCACGAACACCCTGAACACCACAAACAGCCTCTACAGAACCTCAACAGTGTTGAGTTGAGTATGACACCACTAAAAAGGCTACCTTGGTATTCTCGGTGTGAGAATTCAGAGGGTGGGCTCTGTGTGAACTTGGTTTGAGGCGGAAAGACGGGGGAAACACAATCATGGAAACGATTGAGCAAGTGGGAGAGGAAGAACCTATCGTATAGGTCAATGCCCAATCGTTTAGAAAAAGCTAAGCAATCGTTTAGCAAAAGTTATGCAATCGTTTAGCTCATCGTTTAGCTGTGTGTCTATCACCTACTAACACTCCACGATCGTTTAGCTAACTCCAAGTTTTCGTTTAGTAAATCTAATTTACTTGATAACTCTCCATGAGAATTTTCCGAGATTGGAAATCTCCAAATTCACAATTTCTCAACTTTACTAAAATTAGGAAAACATTTTTCCTTTTATCTCACGGTTACCATGAAACCACCAATAACTTCCCACTCAATTGGTTATTAGAGAAAAGGAGATAATAATCCAATAACTAATATTATTATAAATATAAGTAATAACCAACTTATCATACTGAATATAACCTATAGTTTTAATATTTCATCTCATGAAATATATAAACCATAGCTATTTTTCTATTCCATAGAACGTAATGTAAATCTTATTTACATTAATCCTCCACTTGGTATATCTTATACACCATACCGATCATATCATATAATCAAATTACCTCTTGTCAATTTGAACATTTCAAATCAACACCAAGAACTGATACTCAACTTGAATCCATTGAGCTACCAAGGGAACCTTATGGACTTGTAGCTCGAAGCTCAAACGGTACGTAAATAATTGACTAAACTCTTTAGTTATGGGACCCACCATCTATTAATTGCCAGACACTCCACTAAAGACTGACAGCTGAACTCTCCTTACCACAGATATATTATGTGTTCATCTTAACCAATCAATAGTGCGACAATTCTTCACAGATCGCTCGTAAGTACAGCTCGACTAATAACCATTATGCCCCTGTAGTTACATCTAATTCCTTAAGTACCACTGAATCCTCTAATGAACATAAGTCATAGTCCTACTATGACTAAGTCTTCTCTTCCAAAGAAAAGTTGTGGCCATTATGTTCAAGCCCCGGAATCAGCCCTTAAGGGAGCAATCTCTCTACTTACCCTTGCTTCGGGGAAGAAGTGAATTCCATCTTGTGTATTGAGTTTCCAGCTCTCAAATCAAATAAGTCCCCAAAAAGGAAGGCATGTTGAGTTGGCAATCTGGCCACTCTCATCCATACTAATCAAAGGACCGCCCTAAAAAACAGGAGTTCCCAAAACACTCAGGATTGAGGTTCGTGTCACCTATGGTCGTTTAGGTGAGATGTAAGTCTCTAGTATCAACGGCGTTATATACAGAGTCTAGTCATTTCGTGGTTCGGTCTTATATAAAATCTTTGTATAGGACACCCTCACTCGCATGTCTCCACATGAATGGTCAGGATCTACCATCTGTAGTAGTTTACAATACTTGCAAACCTCTACAAAGGGGGCTGTATCCGTTGTGTCACCAGGATCAGGTATCCCACTTTAATCCTTATACTACAGACCTATTTAGGTTATCACTTAAGGCATGATCCACTTGTATATCATATATACATGCTTAAGTTTACATAAGATAACTATGGAGTTTTGTTTATTGGATATGAGTAAATGCCAGAATGAAAAACATTTATTTTATTCCTAAAACAATGTGTATCATTAAAAAAAATGAGACTCTGGGAGAATTAGGACACCAATCCTAATAGTCACTACTTCTACGCTCGTTGGAAGAGACACAAAGGGGGATATGTGCGAGGGAGTGTTTGCAATCAGACGTGCGGTCGTTGTTTGCTCTCTGCCACACCCAGAGTCGTTGCTGCTGTCGGATGTCGCCATTGGTGCTGTCGAACGCTGTCGTTGCTCCCACGCTCGCCGGATGAGACGGAAGGAAGGATATGTGTAAGGAAGGGAGGGAGAGGCGTGAAAGGAGAAGGGAGGAATAGAGAATTTACATTACTAGGGTTTTTTTACCTGATTTTTCCTTTAATCTAAATATCAAAATTGCCCCTCAATTTTAATATTTTTTATAGTCTCCTTTCCAAAATGCTAGATCGAAGAGCTATATTAGAAGATATTTGTTGTAGTGCATGATTTGGAGATGGAACCCATACTATCAAATAATATTATGCTAAGACCCAAGTATCTTACTTTAATTTTACTTTATCAAAGCTAATTGACATGTTTATGTGATGTTTTACAAAGATACATGTTTTAATTATTTATCAAACATTATTTTTTTCTAAACAAAGTTTTTTTTTTAAAAGGGAGAAATATTATTACTCAAAAGAGAATGCAAAAGGGTTACAATTAATTCGAGGAAACGAGTTTAACTAGAAAATAGGGGAATCGCTAACAACAACATATGAAGCCAATGAGTGAGCTAAATGGTTACAAAAATGGGGGATGTGGCTGAATGGAAAAGAAGAAAGAAGATGAAGAGAATCCAAAATTTTATCGCACCAAACACCAATTTCATTTCTGTATGATGTAGATCCATTTAGGGCTTTAACTGCAATGAGGGAATTAGATTCAATATGAAGATGATGGAGATTGAGACTAGGAGCCAACTCAACACCATGATGTAAAGTAGTCAATTCAACAAGAGTTGGATTCTGAAGGGGATCGAAAATTCGACAAGCAGCAAGAATAAGCTCAGATGAGCCTATGATAACAGCCCCCAAACAAGAAGGGAAATCCTTAGAAACCAAAGCACCATCGACATTAAACTTGAGCCATCCATTTGGAGGCGGAAACCATTTTGGTGGAATCTGAAAAGATGAAGCCTTAGGATTAGAGCTTGAAGGGAATTTACGTTGAGCTTCTTTGTGATAGAATAAAATTCACACTGATCTAGCTGAGACCTCAGAATATGGATTTCCTAATAAAGTAGCGTTCCTATCATTCCAAATACTCCAGGAAATAGTGCAAGCTAACTATAAATCCAAGGAATTGAGATTGGAGCACCAATTAATCCAATGGTTCATCGTTGACCCATTTGAAGAGGACCAAGAAAGCATTAAAGGCAAAGTTAGACACCAAATTCTATTAGCTCGAGCGCAAAACAAAAGAGCATGTTTGGGAGTTTCAACTTTGCAATTACAGCATGGGCAAGATGGTGAACAAATAAAACCTTTATTTTGAAGACGACTTCTCATGGATATGCAATTCTTTAGAACTTTCCACATAAAATGTCACATCCTGTTCCAGATTACCCTATTAACCTAGATGGAGATGTGACTGCAACAGCTACCAACCCTTTTGCTTGCACTTACTGCCTAACTAACCTATTTAATTTGTTTCGAACTCTGAATACATATATTTCATGAACATACTGAATAGATTACTCGAAACTTAACACATTTACATTACAGGGTTTTAAGCATTGTTCATACATATACTTATGTATATTACAATTTAGTGAGCCCAATATACAACACTAGTCCCTATAAAACAGACACATGTGTACTAACAAATACAGAGTCATCAATTAGGTTTCCTTCAACATAAGTCTTTGAGTGGCAAATGTCTTATGGGAACTGACCGCTACCTAAAGGGGGAAAAACATTTGAAAACATGAGCTAGAAGTCCATTGAGTAACTAACTTTTAAAACATAAACTATCATACATAAATCTGATAGTAAAACTGAAAGCTTTAACTGAAAACATAAACTTAGGCAACCATTATTCACGTAATCATTAACATAACAAATCACAATTTATGCTTTGTTGAACTATACCTTAGTTGAGAGTGGCCCTCTTGCTCACTCTTTACCATACTTAACTGCATTACTACTTAACTGAGAAGGAACTCTTTTGTTCTTCCAAAAAACCATAACTTGTATCCTTAGTTGAGAGAGAACCCATTTCTTAATCCCTCAACGACAATCCTTAGTTGGTATGGAGTAATCTCAACACTATCAATGTCAACTCCACTTACATGCACGTGGTTCTAGTTAAGTATTGTCGTACCTTAGGAACTACGACTCAAATACCTTCTCTGTGTCCTTCAGTATCGAGCTATTCAAATCCAAGATTGAGTTTCAGAACCTTCTTGTCTAGTCCTTTAGTACTGAGCTATTCATGTTGAACTCGCACATCTAAGACTAAGCTCCAGTACCTTCTTATTTAGTCCTTTAGTACCGAGCTATTCGTAAGTTTTAAGGCACATTCTTATCTCTTTATGACTTAATTTCCCTAAAGCATTCAGTACTAACGCATACTTATGATCATTGCAATGCATAGCATAAACATAACATTAAAGAGTGATGTGTTACTTAGAAACTATTTGAGAATAGTTGTCATAAATAGCTTTTAGTAAACATGTATTGTTAAAAGATTCATAAAGCATTAGCAATTTACTTAAAACATTTAAATCATTTAAAGTCTCTCATTTTCTTTGGCAATCCTTTTAATATACTTCTCCTTTTGATGTCAAACCTGTGGACATCACAATGCATTCTACTCATTAACATTGGCCCCCTTTTTGGGACTGACATTTCATAACTAGCTTACTTTGTCTCAGTGAGCAGCCTTACCTTTCAATTCTAGGCTCACTGTGCGTTGAATACTTAGCCAAATTCTTAGGCCTTAACTTGACTAGGCAGAAACTTCTTCACCATGCATCCATTACTTACGTCCATGGCTTGCCTTAGGCATTCAAGCCTCCTATGCGCTCAAGCTTCCAGCCCATGCCTACAGCCCATCACATGGCTAATCCTTTGCGTCATATTGCCTATGCACCCATCTTGTGGCACATCAATGGATGCTCCATGCATTCACCTTGTTGCGCACCTCATGCTCCAGTGCAACCTTGTGCCAACATATCCATTGCACGCAACTCAACCTTCAACGCATGCGCTCAACATCACCGTCTGGCCCATCAAACTACTTGCTTGTTCAAGATTCCAGTTTCAACTTTCAAATTTAATAACTAATTTTTTAGGCCTTTTCTCAAGAAATTTTCTTCTACAAACTTGCTCTAAAATGTCTTCCAAGCTTACCTTAAAATTTCAGTTTAGAACTTCTCATGGTCTGGCTGGAATCTTCAAATTATCAAGATTAGCCCAAGTTTACCTGATAGCTCGACCATTAGTCTGATTATTCACTCTTCAACTCAATTCCTCTAGAATTTCCTTCTGGAAACCAAACTTCAGAACTAGACACACTCAGGGTTTGAATGGCTCTAAAATCACTCCATTTACACGAGTGAATTGCTCAAACTCTCTCTTTGAAGTCAAGTTTCCCTTTTACTAGCTGCTGCATGATGATCCTTTAATATCAAGCTACCAATTCCTCCTTAAAGGGATAACAATAAACATGAGCATGACAGCTGGCTTAGTTGATGAATCACTAGGCTGGTCTTTCCCTCTTGGTCATCAATGCAAGGATCAACTCTCAAGCCAACGCTTGCAACCACATGGCCGCATGCCTCTACACAACACATCACCCATCCTTGGCCAACGCATAGCTCACCTTAAGGTTATCGCATCCCTCCTTTGGTCGTATACTTCTAAACCAACGCATGTCTTAGCCCACACATAGCTTAGTCTTAACATATCAACCAAACGTTAGGCCTTCCTCGCTTCATTGTATGCTTACTCACTCCATCGCATAGCTGTAGCGTGCATCGAGTGTCTAGCGCCTTGCGCTCATCACACATACTAGTCAACGCGCACACCCAGCCTCAACGCTCAGCGCCTTGCACTCATTGTCTAGCCCTGCGCACATCGCATACCCCATCGTCTAATGCTCAGTGCCTATCATGCAGCCCCACATGCCCTATGCGATCACCCTCGTGCAATGCCTCAACGCCCAGCGCTTTGCTCGTGCGCAACCGAATGCTTCCTCGCTCACCTTGGCCTTACTCGTTGCTCGATGGCTCTTCCTCCGTGCACAATCACGCAAGCCTCAGTGAATCCCTAGTACGTGTGTGCTAGGCTCAACGCCCGGCCTTTCGTCGACGCCCAACCTACCTTGCCTGCAAGCTCACTAACCTCGCAAGCCTCTTTAGCTGCCGCATGCCTTGTTAACGCATCATGAAAGATCCTTCAACTCATGCATTCATCCTTAGCTCCGACGCATAGTTTGTCCTTGGCTTCACCACTTAGCCTCACATAACCTCTACAAGTCCTTCGTTGCTACACACACAACCTCATGTGTCCATACTTCTTAATACCAATGCTTGCTTACTCTTGGCTTCCATACTTAGCCAATTTTCCACTTGTTAAACTGTCTAAAACTCACCCAAGACTAGGTGTTTCCAACACTTAGAATTTTCTTCCTCCATCTTCCTACTTTCTTTACTTCCTTTCACAACTTCACTTTAAGATATCCTTAATCTTTATTTAGCATGCCTATTACTCACTTATGTAGGAAAATGGAGTACAGGGTTTACATAAAAAAATTGATTTTATTGTGATTTCGAAGCTTCCATAAATATTTCCAGCTAGATAATAATGGTTGAGGATGAAGGAATTCTAATCAGGAGAACCTTGAGCAGAAGCGGATCAACCAAATTCCATAATTTATTTAATATAAAGCTTTACAGTAAACAAGCAAACAAGATATGCATTTACAACTAAATTACAACATGCTTTAAAAGAAAAATAGGATTCAAGAAACCTCACCTTTGAAGACTTTTTTCTTCACGTTTTCCCTCAAATGGATCACGAACAACTTGAAAACCTTCTTTAGATTAAACTCAAACCAAAACCCAGAAACTACCACAAAAGATACCTTGGTATTCTCAGGGTGAAAACCCAAGAGTGGTGGGCTTTGACTATTTTTGAAAACTTTCACTACTCAAGACAAAGTACAAAGAACACTTCTGTATTTCTCAATCGTTCAAACAACAACAGCCAAGAAGAAGAAAATAATTTTCTTTTTATTCTCTTTGCCATAGAATATAACCACCGCCCTTTAGTGTGGGTGGAGAGAAAAGATGTGGAACTCCCTTCCTTATTATTTAAATAATAATAATAATAATAATATAAATATAAATATGATAACTAACTTATATATATATATATATATATATATATATATATATCAAATATAACATATAACTTATAGTTTTAATATTATATCACATACAATATAAACTATATTTTTTTTTTCTCTATTATATGACGTTTAATATAAATAATATTTATATTAAATTTAACAACTATGAATCTCATTCATAGAAAATATATTTGAATCTCATTCAAATATTTATTTTCTCTCATATTCTATAATGTATCAAATACATTATGACAATTATATCATATATAATTGAAATAACTTAATTATATCATATATAATTAAATCCCTCTATTAATTTAAATAATTCAAATTAATCAAAAAACTAATTCTCAACTAAATCCTATTGAGCTACCAAGGGGACCTTATGGACCTATAGCTTGAAGCTCCAATGGTACGTGAATAATTAATTAAACTCTTTAATTACATTATTCAGCATCCGTTAACTGCCGGGTACTCCACTAAAGATCGATAGTTGCACTCTTCGCACTACAGATATATTTCTAGGTCCATTAGATATAACCAATCAACAGTACGATGACACTTCACAAATTGCTCGTAAGTACAGTTGGGTCAAATTACGTTTTGCCCCAGTAGTTATATCTAACTTCTTAAGTACTACTAATCCCTCTAATGAACAATAGATCATTGTCCAACTATGACTAAACCCTTCTCAGGCTAGGAGAGGGTGTGGTGGCACATTGTTCAGGACTCGGAATTAGCTCTTAAGGGAGTAATTTATCTACTTACCCCTGCTTCAAGGAAGGAGTGAATTCTATCTTGTGTAGCTGTGTTCCCAGATCCCATATCAGATGAATCCCCAAAATGGTAGGCTTATCAAGTTGGCAATCTGGTCACTCTCATCCATACAAATCAAAGAACCACCCTCATAGGCAGGAGTTCACAACTCACTCAGGATTCAGATCATGTTACCTATGGTCATCCTGGTGAAATGTAAGTCTTTATTATGAATGATGTTATATAATGAGATTAAACATTTCGTGGACTGGTCTTATACAAACTTCTTTATATAGAATATCCCCGCTCGTATATCTAATACATGAATGATCAAGATCAGATCATTTGTAGCACTATACAACAATTGTAACATCTACAAAGTGGGTCATACTCGTAGTGTCACTAGGATAAGGTACCCAACCTTATCTATCTACTACAGGCCTTTTAGGTTATCACTTAAACATGATCCACCCATATGTCTCTACACACATGCTTAAGTTACAAAGACAACCTTGGATGTTAGTTTATTGGTTTGTGGTTAATGCAACTAAAATATCAAATATTTTAAAGATAGTGAATAAAATATCAAATATTTTATTAAATACATAATGAATTTGTTCAATAATGTTTACAAACTATAGGATCCTACGAGATTTAAGGCATCAACCCCAACAGAGGATTAGATGAGGAAGACGATTATTTTATAGAAAAAGCTAGTCGATAACCACTCTTGACATTATATATCCCATCTGAGGAGTAATGTCAAATTCATATATCATCCCTGTGACTTTTCTGAAGGGGGGTGGATTTCATATTTATAAATATATGTTTCATCCCTTTTAGGTTATCATTTATGAATTTGAAAAAAAATAGTTGTATTTCGTATTTATAAATATATGTTTGGTAGCATATTCATAATTTAGATTCCAATTTAAACTACTTTTCAAAATGTATTAGATAATATATTTATAAACCATACTCATTATAGTAATTGTTGGTAAAAATTTCTTATCTTTTTAATAATAAAAAAAAGTGGAGAATCCTGCATTGGTTGGGACAATTAGAAGAATCTCACATAGGTTGGGACAACAAGAAGATACCTTCTTATTTACCCCTACCTTTCCTTATAGGTTTGAGCCCCAAGGGGTACCCAAGCTTTATAAGGAGGAGGTAGGAAAATGAGGATTTGATGATCTTTTCACATGCGTGTGTTGCAATTCGGTGGGATAGAGGTGTGGAATAATAATTTTCTTTATTATTTTTTTAAATAAACTTTACTTTAATTAATTATTAACTTTATGACCCATGTTAATCATTCATTTTCTCCTCAGTTGAAGAATGATAATCTTAGATTTTTGGATGAATGCTTTTCTTCACTTGTTATTTTTCTATTTGGGTATAATCAACCTTCCATCTTTTATACTAAGTGGCCTTCAATGTGGGCACAAAATAATACCAAAGGAATAAAAGAATAGGTACACATGGCATGCTTTGGTTGGTGGTGCTGGAATAATTTCTAACCAATTTACAACAAATTTGGTGACTCATGTTTTGGATATTCTTCCTCTTTTCCTTTTCCTTTTCCTTTTCCTTTTCCTTTTCTGTTATTATTTACCTCCCTAACATCCTCTAATCCATTTTTTGCCTGTTAATATGTGCATGTTACTTCATTTTGTGCTTTTAGTGTTGGTCTTCAAGGCCTATAATTGGTGATTCGATTATTTAGAGGAAATATGGAAAAAAAATCACAGTTGTCTTTCTCAATAGCATGTTTCTTTTTCTACGTTTTTCGAGAATAGTCTTGAAGGGTGTGAGCACTTCTGATCAATTTTTGATGTAGTTTCGATCGAGATAGATTTGATCTGGCCTGTTTTATCCTAGAGACGACGTGACATTCTTTCCGAACTGCTTGCACAAAGGATAGAGCCGTGAAATGTCTTAAAGAGAGTGTGATCCGTAACTCAGCTTTTCATAAGTTTCTGTTTTGCAGGTTTTGTTCGTTGCTATTGGTAGAACGAACACATGCACAGTGGAAGAAAAATGGATCCAAAGTACTCTAATTAGGTTAATCACAAAGGACAAGTATGCAAATAAATAAAGTAAAAAGGGGAAGATGAATACAACCTTTGTAGACTTTGAATCTTCTCCAAATTAGCTTCAATCTCCTCATGAACAATTCATAGACCACCACGAGAGTCTTTTCTACTATTCTTCAGCCTTAGAATGGGATGGAGGGATCCGGTGAGAGACTAATTTGGAGATGAAAAAGCTAAGTCTTTGAGAGAAAATAGTAATGAGATTATCACATAATCTCATCCATTTTCACTATGATCAAGATATTTACCTTTTTTTTAAAGGCCATGACATGTAAAACATGCAACTTTGAGTTTGATGAGATTTTGACACTAAAAAATCCGCTACAAAGTGGGATTTAGTGGGACAAGTGTCTTCAAATGAAGACAACACTTAGCCATATAAAAGTTGGCATTTCCCACTCACAAATGTTGAATCTTTTCACTAACTTGGTCAAAGCTTGACTCTCAAAGTCCAAAGTCAACAAATTTGACCTTTTGACTTTCAATGTCAAAAGTCAACAATTTGACTTTATTGCATTTTTTTTACCTAATCAACAATTTGACTTTTAATGCAATTTTGACCAATTTCATTTAATTTCAAAATTAGTTCTAATAATAAATTTTAAAATTAAATTAATATTAAATAATTTATTAAATAGTTTAACGAATTTAAATATTAAATTCAACAATAATCCAAATGAATATGAATCCCTATTCATAATCTTGATATTTAAATCTTATTTAAATATCTCTTATTTTCTCTCTCTTTATGTTTAATTAAAAATTAAACATTAGGTTAAATATATCGTATATATTTATCGATTTGCTCCAAAAACCAAATTGAACACTTCAAATTCGTTTGTCACATTGTTCTAAGGTTTAATCCGATATGAGCTAGTAGGGAGACCTCATGGACCTATAGACTATGGGCTCCAACGATTCTTGATTAATCGACTAAACTCTTTAACTTAATTAACCACTATTCGTTAACTATCAGGTCACTCCACTAAAGCCCAGTAGTTGCACTCCCCTCACTATAGATATATTATATCCACTCGATATAATCATGATTAGTAAGTTAACTCTTCACTGGTTGTTTGTAATAACGGTTGGGTCAAAAGTTTTTTATCCCCGAGATTATATCTTGCTCCTAAGTCCCACTAGTCCTTCAATGAACAATTTGTTTGTGATCCAATCACTAAATCGAGTCCCTCTTGGGCCAATGAGAGGGTGGGTCCCCTTTTTCACGACCTGGAGTCAGCACTTAAGGGAACAACCTCTCTACTATCCCTAAAAGCGAGTAGGAATTGAATTTCGTCTTTAGATCCTATGTTCTTAGCTATCTACTCGGTCTTACCCCTGAAATGGGAAGCTTATTGAGCCGATGCTGTTAAGCCAACTCTCACCCATGCAAATCTAAGGATAATTCCAAATAAACAGGAGTTCATAGTTAGCTCAGAATTAATTCAAGTTACCTAGGTCATTACTTTGAAATAGTCAGTCTTAAACAATAAACAGCATTATAAAGTAAGAGTGACTTAATTCTTATTCCAATTTTATACAAACTCATTGTATAGGACGCCCCCGTTCCTCATGTCAATACATGAACGAATCAGGATCACTTCACAACAAATTGTAACAACTACAGAGTGGGCCGCATTCGATAGTGTTACCAGAATAAGGTATCCAACCTTTATTCATATACTATAAACTGTTTGGCTATTTACTAAACTTGATCCACTCTTATTTCTCCACATAAAGAAGTATTCAAACAATAGCCATGAATCTTTAATTTATTGGATTTAGACTTTACAAGTGCAATTCATATATTCAATAACATTTTTATTGAATAAATGTCAACATCTTTATTGATAATAGAATATATACATTACAAACTGCGAGTTTTAGAACATACAACCCAACATCTATTAAATTCTGAGCTTTTTTTCCCGTCACTTTTCGCCGAGTAGCTGTTCCAACAGTTATTCACTACATATTATATTGAATATCCACTATTACCAATTAATTTTTTTTTAAACTTTTTTTTATGTTACAAATTTTGTAAAATTATTATTTTGTATTATATGATAGACATATAATATATAATATATTAAATATTTTAATTTAACAAAGATAATAGAATTTATAATATGAAATATTATACTTGTGAATGTTTCTATCTTTTTTAGTATATTTTTGCATTTTAAAATATCAAATTCAAAATATGAATACACTAAACACATTAAAAAAATGTTGTTTTTAGAATCTGCATTATTTGGATCACAAAATTTAAAAACAGTTTTTGAAATCAAAATTCCTACCAAACGCATATTTGTTAACTCAATGAATTAAAAACATAAAACAGAATCTGATTGCCTACCAAACTGGCTCTTAGCTTCTAAAATCACTTATAGCCATTTTTAAAAGACAAAAGTTTTGAACATGACAATTTCTTTTTCACTTCCAAACACGTCTTATATTTTGAAGTTTGGTAATTGTTAAGAGGTATATAAATAAATCTACCTTCACCTATCAACTTAAGTTTTTGGGTCAATTAGTGATTTAAGATGGTATTAGAGTAGGTGGTCCAAAAGATTCCTCTATTCAAGCCCTTGCGATGTTATTTCCTTCCCATTTAATATTCATTTCCACTTGTTTGACTTTTTTTCATATTTCAAACCTACAAATGAGGGGAGTATTAAGTGATATATAATTAAATTTATCTTCACCTATCAACTTAAGCTTTTGGATTAATTAGTAATTTAAGAATAATTCATTGTCTCCCAAGTCTTTCAAGTAAATTCATTGTCTCCAAACACGGCTTAATTTTTTTTTTCTTCATGTAAATTGGTTATCAATAAGTTGCCTGTTCTTTAAACATGTTTTTAGAAATCCTTTTATATCTCCAAAAAAATTATGAACTTTTGTTTTTTTAAAAAACAGTTTTTCGTTTTTATTATTATTATTTTTTGTAAATTTTCAAAATTATGATTTTAGAATGTTAAAAAAATAGAAATTCTTCAAGTAAACCAACTTTTTGTTTAATGAAAAAGGTATTGTCAAACGTAATCAAAATAATTAATTTGTAAGGTCAAATATTATCATTTAGTTGCATTGATTCTTTTTGTAATTTAATATGGAGTTGCTAAAAATGTAAGAAACAGACTTTTGAATATACTGCATCTGACATCTCTTAAAAAACCTAAAATAAATAGAGGTGTCAAATGGGTGGAGATTAAAAAAACCCGAAGAAGAAAGTCAAGTGTCCAGCATAATTGGAGAAATAAAATTTTGCTCAAACCAACCATCTGCATCTGATAATGACATTTTTTTAAAAAGAAAAATGCAAGTAGAATAGCAAAATTATAAACACCAACATATTTAATCTAATTAAAATTGATGACTTTTTTTTTTTTTTTTTTTTTTTTAAATAAGTCGAAGATTGGAAAATTTACCCTCAAATTCGTGATATTAAGTTCTAAAAGAAAATTAGTATTTAACAATAGCGAAATAGCATTTGTTTAAGGTTGGTTTAAGATTGTTTTGTTTTGTCTTTTTTTTCTTTTTTCTTTTAAATAATAAAATAAGTAAAAGTTGATGAAATAAATTAAGAGATAAAATCTTATTATTTCTAAAATTTGTATATAAAATTAGCAATAAAGTTTAAATTATAAAATAATTCATGAGCGTTAATTTGAACCTAACTGATAATATATATTCGGTTAAATGGTTAAAAATTGTCAAAGTGAACTTAGCTCAATAATATTGACATAACATTCATCCTAAAAAGTCGGTGGTTCAATTCTACATCTTGTCGTTATTATACTCAAAAAGAAAAAAAAAAGATTAAAAGTTGGATTCACTTTAAATAAATTTTTTAAAAATTACCAAAGCATTTGGTTTGAAATTTTGAAAATAAGAAGTAAAAATTAAACCATCCTTGACTTTCTAACTTCTTTTTTCTTGAGTACTGGAGTTTCTAATTTTAATAATTCAAAGTTATAAAAATGTGTTACAGCCTTGGATTAAACTCAACGAGAATCATTATGATTAAGAAAGATTATCAAAATTGCGCATAAAAAATGATTTACACGTTAAATGCGGGCTGGCTTATTAAATAACGAAGGCAAAGGCAAGAGCTGGGTTTGTGCCTGGTCTGACCGTTGAGCACCGCGAAATGCCATTATTGACCCGGAATTGGGGTTCGTAATTCATTATAATGGTCAAAATCTGGCCCTTTTTAAAAGGTCAATATTTGCAGTCCACGTGTCGTGAAGTGACTTGCGATGCGACATGAATGTGGGTCGACGATTTTCCGCGAAGCTGACTTAGTCGCCTGCCTAGACTGCGACAGTTTAATTCTGAGGAAGGTGCTGACGGATGAAAAAGTAACGAAGAATAAAAATTAAAATCGTCGCCTGAGAGATTCGAACTCTCGCGGGGAAACCCCATGTACTTAGCAGGCACACGCCTTAACCACTCGGCCAAAGCGACGCTTGTTGAACATGCAGTTACATGCTTTATAAAACTTATGTACTAAAAGGAATTTTATTATTGATATTTTGTATATGAAAAAACACTTTGATTTTTTTTTTTTTATTCATAATCTTAAACTACAGTATGTTGAAACAAACTTTTTCTTTTTTTAAAGGTTGGATTATTTTGCGTAGTTCATTTATATAAATTTCAGTTCAGGAAGACGTGACTTAATTAGTTTTAATCTACTTTCTTTTATTAATTCTATTTCTTTGACCTTAGAGATTTAAAAAATTGTTTATTCACTCTCTCAATTATTCTAAATTGCTAATGAAAATCGTGTTAGAACATTATTTGTTACATTGTAGAATTGTGAATCTATTTAATTGTAAAAATTATTATAAGTCTTAGTGATTAGATACAACCACAACTAAAGGGAGTTTAAACGGGGTCTAAAATCAACACAAGAGAATACAAACTTGTGTTTGAAAGATTCAATCAAATGATGAGTCGATTACCTATTTCAACATGATTTTAAGAAATACGTTATCTTATGTATAAGTTACTATTGATGCTAAGTCATATTAATTCTGTTTGATTAATATTCTCTAGGTGTGATTTGAATTAAACTACATAAAAATCCGTTTATTGTCATCTCCTTTGTAATTGCATGCTTCAGTTGGTTGGTTTTACATTTTTAACTCAATATCAATGTTATAATCGATAGGTGATTACAAATTTATCGATTAGATACATCAAACTTAACTAGCAATTACTTGTGTGTTGTTTTGTCCAGGGGTCTTATATGAAGAGTTGTTCCGATTGTAAGCTACCATGGCAGACGCCACTATCACAAGACTCAACGCGACCGGTGAATCATCGAAGTTCAGCAAACCTCCTCTTAATCAACTATTGAATCAGATAACCAACACCAAGTTGGAGAGAGGTAATTTTATGTTGTGGAAGACGTTAGCTCTTCCCATCTTGAAGGAATACAGACTAGAAGGTCATCTATCAAGAACAAAGGTATGTCCTCCTATGTTCATTGTGTCTACTTCGTCAGTAGTTGAACCTGAAGAAGCAGATTCTCATGCCTCAGAAGGAGCTTCGAGCTCCACTTGTGTGAAGTCCTTAAACCCACAGTATGAAGCGTGGGTTACAGCAGATCAACTCATGTTAGGGTGGTTATACAACCCCATCACTCCTGAAGTCGCCGTACAACTGATGGGGTACGAGAGCGCAAAGAGTCTATGGGATGCCATACACTCGTTATTTGGAGTTTAGTCGAGAGCAGAAGAAGACTATCTTCGCCAAGTTTTTCAACAGACACGCAAAAGTAATAAGTCGATGTCTAAATATTTGAAACTTATAAAACTTCGCTCTGATACCAAGTTAGAAAATATAAAGAGATGGAAACTGAATCGTTTACCTCTTCTTCGTGTACGATCGAGTCACGTGGTTAAATGATGCAAGACAACCTTTGTCGATGGAGCCTTGGATACTAAGCAATAGTGGTATCACCTATCTTATCGTCCACTTATCGTACTAAACGATGGATCTCGGAAACTAAGTGATAGTGATATCGCTTACCTTTTCATCTACCTTGTCTTGCTAAGCGATGGAACCACGAAAGCTAAACGATAGTAGTATCGTTCACCTTATCGTTTACTTTTGTCATACTAAACGATAGGATGTTGGCGCTACACGATGGAGGCTATCGTCTACCCTTTCGTTGTACACATGGACTCTAGGCGCTAAATGATGAATGATGTATTCAATTGTTTAGTTGATCATTGTACACGATGAAATCATTTTACTAAGTGATAGACAGAGTGATGTTGGCTTTTGTCTCTTCGTATTCTATATTGCATTGAAAAGAGACAGCATGCTTGATTTATACACTGTTCCCTATTTTAGGGATTCAAAGAATTAAAAGAATTATATACTGAACAACTAATAAAATAAGGACACATGGTCCAATACATGAGGAAGGAATATTTGTTTGTTATCACCAATCCTAACAGAAATTTTGGAGCATAAAATGGAATAATTCTTCATGACTCTTCACAGTGACATGGCAACCTTCAGCTGAAGTGTTTTCTTGACTCCTCATTGGTTGCTGATGTGTCATTTTCTTTAACACCATTGGCCTAACTCTTTTGTACGCACCTTCATTCTAATTTATAACTAAAGTTTGATATGCATGTGTTTTTTTTTTTTAAAAAAAAAACCTTAGATATTTTAGTTCATTATTTTGCATGTTTTTGGTTCTATATGATCATTATGAATAAACCTTTGTGGATTTGATGGTAACATTAGTTGTACTAGTATGATATACTCATATACTTGGTGATATAGTCGTAGACAATTAAAACATATATGGTCTTCAAAATAATTTCAATTTAAGGAGTACCTGATTGTATTTGCATGACTTAGCATGCCATGTAACATTTTGGGGTGTTTAGTGTGCAGGTTTAGAAACTTAAGCCAGAGTTAGGCTAGAAGTTTTAGATAGTCTGAGTTTAACAAAATTGTGATTGGAGTGTAGGGTTTAAAAGTTTGATTTTAAGAAGTTTGTGTTTTGAATACAGGCTTAGGAAACTTGAGAATGAAATACGGATTTCTAAATCTTGAGTTTGTGAAATATTTTCTTGTATTTAATTAGTGATTATATTTTAGATTAGTTTAACTTTGTTATCTTAATTATTTTAATATATGAAATAAATATACATGCAATTAAAATAAAAGGAGTGTTGATGAACACAATGATGCCAAAATTGTAACCAACATAGAGATCAACAGAGAAAGAAATAACATACAATATGTTAACCCAATTCGATATAACTCTATCTACATCTGGGGGCTCAGGGCCCAATTGAAAAGAAGATAATAATATTCAAAAGATTTACAAGAAAGTCCACTTATCTTATATAACTATTATCAAGTAATACAGTAAATCTTGTTGGGTTGTATGTTCTAAAACTCGTAGTTTGTAATCTTTGAATATATTCTATTTTGCAATAAGTTTTTATTGAGGTCTAGTTTTCATTGAACATGTCAATTGCATTTGTAAATAGTCTAAATCCAATAAACTAACGAATCCTTGGTTATAGCATGAATACTTGAACTTTATGTAGATACATAAAAGTGGATCAAGTGAGTATATAATCAAAATGGTCTATAAGTATAAGGATGGAGTTGAGTACCTTATCTTGGGGACACTATGGATGTGGCCCACTTTGTATATGATACAAACGAGGTGATCCTGAAATTGTTCATGTAGAGACATACAAGTGGGAGCATCCTATGCAAAAGATGTTTGCATAAGACTAGACCACGAAATAGTCACCTTTCTTTATAACGTCATTTACTGTTAAAACTGACTATTTCAATTTGATGACCTAAGGTAACTTGATCTTAACCCTAAACAAACTATGAACTCTTGATTATTTTGGATTATCCTTTAATGTGCATGGGTGAGACCGGCCTATCATCGTCGCTCGATAAGCCTTCAATTTTTGGGGTAAGATTAGGTAGATAGTTGGGGACATAGTCCTGCAAGATGTAATTCACTCCTACTTGTATTTAGGGATAATAGATAAGTTGTTCCTTTAAGTACTGTTTCCTAGTCTTGAACAAGGGGCCCAACCCTCCTTTAATTGAGAGGGACTCGGTTTATTGGTGGGACCATAAATCAATTGTTCATTAGTGAATCGACAGAAACTTAAGGAACAAGATGCATTACAGGGGTAAAATGGTATTTTTGACCCGGCTGTAAATACAAACAACCTGTGAAGGATCGATTTACTGATTATGATTAAATCAAGTGGACAGAAATCTATCTACAGTAAGGAGAGTGCAACTACTGAGCTTTAGTGAAGTGTCCTGGTAGTTAACGAATGTTGGTTAATTCGGTTAAAAGAGTTTAGCTGATTAATCTTGGATTATTGGAGCTCATGATCTTAGTTCCCATTAGGTTTCTCTACTAGCTCGTAAATGGATTAAAACTTAGAATAGAGTGTTGAGAGAATTTAAAATATTCAAATTCGAATTAGTGTTTGGATTATTATATTTGATATAATTAACGTTTAATTATTGAATTAAAAAAATTTAGCAATGTTATAAATATTTAAATTTGATTTAAATATTATACCAATAAGGATTCATTTTATGGAACAAGTGTTTTATTAATTTAATATTAGATATTAAATTAAGTTAATTAAATATTTTTAATTAATTATTCATTTGAAATAAAATTCGATTTTAATTAAAAGTCATTTTTAATAATAAAAAATAGTGAAAGTGGGAAAATCCCACAATCAATTTTTTTTTATTATTTTAAAACATCTTCAATTCCACTAACGAAATTTGATTAGGTGTCAAATTTTTGTTAATTTATTTTGCATGTTGAAAAACTATAAATAGAAGTTTTTAAGAAAATTTGTTTTCCCTCAATTTCTTCTCTCTAAACTCAAGTCCTTCAATTTCCTCTCAATTTGGGTTCTACCACCCAATCTAAGGCCAAAAGAATAGTAGATAACTTTTTATGGTTGTCTACATCAAGGTTACTTGATCCAATTTGCAAAGGATTGGAACTATTTAGGGATTCTACAAAGGTTATGCCCTAAACCCTAATTAGGTATAATTTGTTCTTGCATGTTTTTCTATGAAATTAATATAATTAGAGTGTTTATGGTCCAATTAGCTTCCGCTATCATGTTCATATCTCTATCAAACCTTAGGTAGGTATTTAGTTTAGACTCCCCTAAATTTGATATCACCTATCTCAAGATTAGGTATTTAGTTTAGACTCCCCTAAATTTGATATCACCTATCTCAAGATCTTCTAACAACTCAAACTCCTCCTGGATGAGAAGCTTTCAACTTTTTCGATCTTGCACATTTAAGCTCTCCCTAAACTCAATGCTTCTTTTCAAGAATCACACACAGTCTATGAAAAATCGACAATGTTTCTTTCTTCTTTTTCTGCAATAGCCACACACGAAGATACAAAATCTATCGATAAAAAATCTACCTTCAATCTGTTTTTAAAACTTCATTTTATAACAACTTCTAAAAGGAAGAGACAAACAAGGTAACCAACAACAATACCAAAAAGGTAAGTAGATGGAACATTCCAAAAGAAAAACCAAACAATCTAATCCAAGGTTAACCGAAAAAGATCCATCATTCAAATAAAAGAAAATTATGTGCCAATAAAACAATAACAATATAGTTAAGTTTAAACTAAACTAAAAAAAATTAGAATAATATTTGTTTTCTTTTTTAAATTTGAAATAGACACTATAGGAAAAAAAAAGCCTGGATAGCTTCGAAAAAAACGTTGTAATAGGTATTTTAACGTTTTATGCAAAGTCCTGATATCCCATAATATTAAAAGTATGTGACTTTTTATAGCGTTTTTAAAATGCTATAAACAGTTCAACATTTTTCTATAGTATTTAGTTACATGCTATGAAATAGTTGATTTTTAGGAAAAATGTCTTTTTGATCTATGAGTTTTGAAGAATATGTGCACTTATTCTCTTATATTTTAAATTGGCCAATTTGATCCTGAGTTTTTAAGAATAAGTTTAGAAGATCCCTCTATTAAGAAAATCATTAAATTTGAAAAAAAAAATAGATGTTGACGTGGCAAGATGAATTAGGGAAAAAAAACTCTTTTAGGGAGCGTTTGGGTAAGAAGTTGGTTATTATAGTCCTAGGTTATTATTGTTGGGTTATAATAATTTGTGTTTGGAGTGTAGATTATTTTAGTTTGAATGTAAAATAGTAAAAACCATAGCAAATAGTAAATACGGTAGCAACTAGAGATTTTGAAATAGTATTGATGATAGTTAATTGAGAAATACAAAATAATATATATATATATATATATTTTTTTTTTGCTATATTCAAGAAGCTATAAAAGATGAAATAGTAGTATTCATTGAAGCTATAAAAAATTTACAAAAGCCGTGGATTTTTTTTTTTTTTTTAACATTTGAAGGTTTATTATAGCTTTCATTAAATAAATATAGCGATAAATAAATGCTATAATTGGTAAATAATAACCTCATATTTTAGCTATAAAATTATTTTTATAGCTTTTTCATAATGTCGTATTACATTTAACAAAGACCAAATGTCATATTTAAAGTTTGCAAAATGCTACAAAAATCACTATAGTGGAGTTGAAAAATATTGGTGAAGTTATTGCTATTATACTGCAACTACAACAAATATATCATTCACAAATTACTCAAATAATGTTTTTCGATAAGAAATTTGCCTTTCAGTTCCTCCAATTTCATGCTAAGTAAAAAAATTTCAAATCAAATTATGTATTAGAAATCCTATTAAGGACAATAGTTCTATGATGAAAACTCTTAGTAAGAACTAAGAAATCATCGAGTTCATCAATTCTATCTTAAATTCAATTATTGAAAAATTATAATTTTATTATTTTATAATTTGATATTTTGATTTTACTAGGATTTAAAATAAATATATGCCCCAATTTATTTTCCAGCCCTCCTTACTATTCAATTTTTATAATAATAACAATACCAAAAGAAGCATGAAAAAGAATTTTTCTGTGGTTTAAACTTTCCAAAACAATTTTCTTTTTAAAACTTATATGAGTAAGAAAAGTAATTGCATGATTCTTTATTAAGTCAATGACAGAATTGCCTAGTTTATATAAAACCCCCAAGATTTCATTTCAATTGAATCTTATCTCACAATCTCTCTTATTTCTCTCATGAATAATTTTCCTATATCAATTCTTGTTTCTTTTTCACTTAGTTTCTAGTTCTTAAAACAAAGAGCCTCCATTTAATCTTTTGCATTTTGGAATTCAAGTAGTCTATTTTAGGCCAATTAATAGAGGTTCTCTGTGGATTGACCTCTTACTTCACTATTACTACGTGTTAGTTCTAGTTGTAGTTAGAGTATTATAAATTTCATTTATTTTGGGTAAGATAGAATTAACGGCACCTACTTAGCACCAAAACAAATTGGCACCGTTGTCAGAGAAATGACTAAAAATTTAATCTTTTTCTTAGCTAAACTTAACTAGCAAACTTTAAAATACTAAAAATATTTTCTTTTTGTAATTACTTGTCTTAATATGGCAGACATGAATATCTATTACACGCTTCAAGCGATGTATATGTTGGAGATGATACCCTAAAGTCTCATGTCCTATATTGTAAATACATTTTAATAAACGCTTGTGATGTATAATATATGATATTTACTTCACTTCTTGACTTTGCACATTGGCTATTTTATTTGCTTTACCACAAATCAATAAACTAAAATCTTTGGTTGTCATTATGTAACTTAAACATGTATGTGGAGACATACAAGTAGATCATGTCTTAAGTGATAACCAAAATGGTTTGTAGTATATGGATATAGGAGGGAAACCTGATCCTGGTAATGCTATGGATGCAGTCTGCTTTGTGGAATAGTTACAAGTATTGTAACTTGCCACAGATGGTCTGATACTGATAATTCGTGTGGGGACATGAGGGCGGGGGCTTCCTATACAAAGAGTTTGTATAAGGCCTGACCACGAAGTGTTAATGTTTGTTATATAACACCGTTCATGACAGAGACTTCACTTCACTAGGATGACCATAGGTAACATGACCTCAATCCTGAGTAAGTTGGGAACTCCTGCCATTGAAGGTGGTTCTTTGATTTGCATGGGTGTGAGTGGCCAGGTTGCCCACTCAAACCTACCACTTTGGGGATTCGTCTGATTTGGAAGCTGAAAAATCAGCTACACAAGATGGAATTCAGTCCTTCCCCAAAGTAGGGGTAAGTAGATAGATTGCTCCCTTAAAGATTGATCCTGAGGCTTGAACGATATGGTGTCACACACCTTCTCATGGCCCGAGAGGTGTTCACATATAGTAGGACTATGTTGTATTGTTCATTGGAGGGATCAGTGGTATTTAAGGAGTAAGATGTAACTATAGGGACAAAACGGTAAATTGACCCAACTGTACTTATGAGCATCTGTGAAGGGTTATCGTATTGATGATTGATTATATCTGATGGACATAGAAATATATCTGTGGTAAGAAGAATTCAACTGTTGGTCTTTAGTGGAATGCCTGGTAATTAACGGATGGTGGATCTCGTGGCTAAAGAGTTTAGTTAGCTATTCACGTACCGTTGAAACTTGAGCCATAGGTCCATAAGGTCCCTTTGGTAGCTTGGATACAAGTTGAGAATCAGTTTTTGGGTCAGTTTGAAATGTTCAAATTGACCAGAGGAAGTTCGATTATATATGATATAATTGACTTTATGTATGAGAACATTAATTTGGAGGAAATTGGATATAAATATGATTTATATCTAGAGGCGGAGAAAACACTATGGTTGATATATGATATTAAACTATAGGTTATGAATATAATATGATTATTTTATTATTTTATTAATTTGGCAATTATGTGATAATTGACGACCGTTTTCTCTATAACCGTGCGTTATAGAAAATTCCAATTTGGTTTTCGTAACTGAAGAATAAAATGAAAATTGTTTTCATTTTACATAGAACACGATAATTAGCTCACGAGGTGTTAGCATCCTATTGCTTAGTGAATTGAGAGCCTATACGATAGCACATCTTTTACTAGATGATTGCTTACACCCGTGCGCGCTTCTTTTAAACGATCGACCACATTTTACTAAATGATCGCTTAGCGCATGAGCTTTATTAAACAATTGTATAGACGATCGCTTAGCTTTTCCTACACGATCGTATACCTCACCTAAATGATCAAGCATCTTGACGATACGATAGTCGTTGCCTTTTCCCACTTACTTGATCATTGTATACGATCTGTTATTCCTCCTCACCTCTACCAAATCCGAATAAAGCCCACTCTTTAGATTCTCACTTCGAGAATACTAAGGGCTCTAAGTGGTGGTGTCGTCCCCATCTTCCTGCTGTTCGTGTGAAGCCGTTCATGGTAGACCACCGGGGTGTTACTGAATGTAGCCTGACGTTCCAGTGAGAGCGAAAGCTTCCGTTCATGGAGAGAGCGATATTTCAAGTGAAGAGAGTCTTCAACTAGTAAGTTTACTTGTTCTCTTGTTTATTTATGTTTAAGCATGCCGGTAATTTAGTAGTTTGAATGCATATCTGTTTGTGTGAATGTAAATATGGAAATTCTGTCACAGTGGTTTGGAAAAATCCGCTTCCACTCGGAGGTACTCTTGTATAAGAGTTCCTTCAATTGGTATCAGAGCTAGATTTTTGATATTCCAAATTCATTGTTACAAAGAATTGCATTTACATTCTCGGTGGGTAAAAACATGTCTATTCTTTGTTTTAAGTGTTAATTCGTTTGTGGATGTGTGCAATAATGGAGTTGTTTAGGATGAAACCTCGGTTTGTTAAATTCTTTTACATTTCGAGTTAATTGTAAAGGCCCCTACATTTTTGGACATTATTAATTGCTATCGAATATGTATTCAAAGTTAGTTTGAGTCTTTGAGTCGTTCGTGAAGAAGCTTCATAGTAAGGGTTTCTGTTCTTCAAAGATGAAGACGATCAAGCGTTGGTCGGGTCTTGTAGATGATGGGGTAGACGATCACTGAGTATCAGATACTCGGGTGTCGTTTAACGTGCACGCACTAGACGATCGTATAGCTCAGCAAGCTTCATCGCTTAGTTACTGAATATACGATCACAAAGTAAATCGCGTAGTAACTCGTTTACCTATCGCGTGTTAAGCGATAATCTAGACGATTGGCTTTGCAGCTTTGTTGTCGTCTAAGCAATTGTTTAGCATCCGCGCATTATCGTCTAGTGCGCTACACGATCGTTTACATGGAGGCATTTACTAAACGATGGGAGCTTCGTCTGATGGTTCAAGACCCAGTTCGCCTGTGAACCGATTTGCTCGGTGGAAAAATGTAATAGATAGATTTTTTCATTCTGGTTTAGAGGTGGTTCATCCTGGTCCATTAATCAGTGTTATTTTATACATGAGATGTATGTATATTTTATATGTCATATGGTATGCACATATAGAAAAATCCCACTTTTGGTTATGTATTGCTCATGCATCATCTCTTTATTATAAGTGTTATAATTTTAGGGAAGCATGATTTAAATTATGTAAGAACATGCTCATGCATCATATAATATACAAATTATATTTATGTATGCATAAAGGATTGACGTGCATCATGTTTATATTATAAATGGTATAGTATAAGGGTGTATAGAAAGCATGTGTGCTTGGTTATTACTTGTATATAAAAGTTATGTATAGTAATGATTGGATATTACATGAAGCATGACGCATAGGTTGTTTTACAAGTGTTATACATACCTAGTTGTGTAGCAATGTATGTTTTAGTTGTTTCTTTTTATAGGTTAAAAAGAAAATAGAACTAAAATCAATAAGAAAGATATGCATACCCACTTAGGTTTAATTCATGGTTTTAAAATGTTTAAAACTTGGATGAGATAGACCTAAGATCACGGTTCTAATATGATTAGCAACCTTAGGCTTTAGTCTTTTAATCAGTTTAATAGAATTAAATTGACTAATAAAAGGTTAAAGTGTAGCAAATCTATCTATAAGGGACCTTTTGACTAAAGCAGGTTCTGTCTAGGCTGAGGTATTTAAGATGACAGAAACGGAACACCCTTACCTGGGAACCTACCTAGAAAGATGAATTAGATAGATTTGATGCATGCATGCATGCAAGTTAAGGACAGTTCATTAAAGAGTTTAATGTGACTACTTGAACTTGTTTTATTTCAAAGACAAAAGTTGTTTTTTAGCGGACTTAATAAATGACTTAGACTAAAATCAGTAGTCGGATTGTCTAGGTTAATGAACCCCTAGGTAGAGCATTCAGTGGGAGGTACTTGAGGCATTTGATGCTTCATTTAAACTTCTTGCGTTTCTCCCTTATTGTCCACACCGTGAGATCTACCATCTGCCTCGTGGCACCCTGGGAGTGTCCCCCTAAAGGATGGTGTTTGGATAGGTTAATATCAAGGTGGATGGAGAGAATGTTCATAGTAACTGGGAGCGGGAAGTGTGACAGCATATCCCACGGTCTCTCTCGTTAGGTTGAATAAAGTTTCTACGCATCGCCTCAAGGCACCTTGGGAGTGTTCCCCTATAGGATGACAGTTTTTTTGTGTTTCTTTATTTGATCTCCTATAAGAGGATAAGATTACTAAGTCTCTTATCCTAATTTGGTTCTTCCTTATAGAGGGCTCATTAGGGCGGGACTCTGGCGCCGAAAACGAGGGGTCACACTTACGCGGAATTATTCTGCCTAATGGTTGAGAATGTCTCATCCCACTAAAGGGGCATCTGATCACCCCACCGGTGATCTTTGTCCTGCTTCGCTGGGGCATCATTGCAAAATAGAAGTATTTATCACTTAGGGTACTTGGAAACTCTTTTGTTAAAACTAATTGGTTAAAATGATGTTTAGCAAAGTCTTATAAAAGTTTATTCTTTTTTCAGCAACGGTTTTTAAAATGGGTATAGCCACAATTGCTTTGTTAAGCGCTGAAAAAAATTATTGGCGACAACTATTCGAGTTGGAAATATATGATCATGATGATACTCATCATTAAAGATCTGATGTTTGCCTTTATGAAGGTCTACCCTCCTATTCCAGCTCCAAACGTCGCTCGAAATATTCAGGAGGCGTACGAGCGATGGACACGGGCAAAAGAGAAGGCCCAAGCCTATATCTTAGTCAGTCTTAGTGACGTGTTGGCCAAGAAGAATGAGCCCATGGTCTCAGCTCATGAGATCATGGAGTCCCTGCGGGGATGTTCGGACAACCATCTAGACAACTCAAACACGAGGCTCTGAAACACATCTTCAACTCCAAAATTGAGGAAGGCACCTCTGTTCGTGAACACGTGCTTAACATAATGGTCCACTTTAATGTGGCGGAGATGAATGGGTCTAGAATCAATGAGGGCAATCAGATTAGCATAATCCTGCATTCATTGCTGAAGTGCTTCTTCCACTTTGTTAGCAATGCGATGCTTAACAAAGTGGAATACACCCTTACAACTCTCTTCAACGAGTTACAGACATACCGATCTTTACTGAAAAGCAAGGAGAGGAAAAAGGGTGACATGCATGCTCACTTAGATTAATTCATGGTTTTAAAATGTTTAAAATTTGGAAGACATAGACCTAAGATCACGGTTTTTATATGATTAGCAACCCTTAGGCTTTAATCTTTTAATTAGTTTAATAGGATTAAATTGGCTAATAAAAGGTTTAAGTGTTGCAAATCTATCTATAAGGGACCTTTCACCTAAGGCGGGTCTGTCTAGGTTGGGGTATTTAAGTTGACGAAAACGTAACATCCCTATCTGGGAACCTACCTGGAAAGGTGAATTAGATAGATTTGATGCATGCATGCAAGTTAAGGATAGTCCATTAAAATGTTTAAATGTGACTACTTGAACTTGTTCATTTTCATAGACAAAAGTTGTTTATGAGCGGACTTAATAAATGACTTAGACTAAAATCAGTAGCCGGATTGTCTAAGTTAATGAAACCCTAGGTAAAACATTCAATGTAACGACCCGAGTTCAGGAGGGGTACATGAATGAATCGATATCACATCCGAATGAGAGGGATCCTGAGGACATGAAAGTATGGTTAAGAAAGGCTTAAAAAGAATTGAAAATTACTACCTATACTAACAAGGTGCACCTTCCTTTTCGGTGACTTAATCATAAGAACCCTAAAGTTAAGCGTGCTTGGCTTGGAGCAATCCTATGTTCGGTGACCTCCTGAGAATTTTCCTAGGATGCATGTGAGTGAGGACAAAGGATGCTGAAAGGACTCGTGTTGGTTTATGGGGACAACTTTCACTTCTAAAAAGAATTCAAGGCAAGGAGCCCCCGAATCCTGGGCCTGCTGCATTACAAATGGTATCAGAGTGAAACCTCTCCTAGTAAGATGTAGTTCGGGGACGAACCAAGCAGAAGGTGGTGGGCATGTAATGACCCGAGTTCAGGAGGGGTACATAAATGAACCGATATCACATCCGAATGAGAGGGATCCTGAGGACATGAAAGTATGGTTAAGAAAGGCTTAAAAAGAATTGAAAGTTACTACCTATACCAACAAAGTTAAGCGTGCCTAGCTTGGAGCAATCCTATGTTGGGTGACCTCCTGGAGAATTTTCCTAGGATGCATGTGACTGAGGACAAAGCATTTCAGTAACTTTATTATTTGGAATTTCAGTAATTGGTATTAATTGGAGGGCATTTTTTGAATTTTGGACTTCAAGTGTAAGTGTAGGAATTTAATTGTTGGCGTAGTGCGAGAATTTAATTGTTTGCGTGAAATTATTCAATTTGAAATTCAAATTGAAAATTAATGGTAAGAATTAATTTTCTTTTGAAACGGAAAGGAATTTAATAGTATAAAATGGAAAGGAATTAAATGTAATTATATTTACTTCCTTTTTTGTTTTATTATTATTATTATTATAAAAAGTCAAACCCCACCCCCCTTTTCTTCCTCACGTCCGTGAGCCCGTCCAACGCTGCCCAAAGCCGCCGTGTCAGTTTCTTCTTCATGACCTCCGTCCACCACTGCTCAAGCGTCGTTCGCTTTTGTCATCACTGGATCTATCAATTTGGGTAAGATTTCTACCATTTGGGTTTGTTTTCGGTTGATTCTTGAATACTCGTTTACTTTTGGCATCAATTGGTTGATACCCATTGTGTTTCAACTTTGTAGTCATGTTTGTGAAGGTATCGAGGTGTTGTCTAGTGAAGTTGGAATTTTTTTTAGTGAGCTTTGGTAAGTTTTATGCTTTGATTACCCTCTTGTAGATTAATTTTGGTTGTTGTGATATTTTGGTAAAGTCATTTGGAAGTGATTTTTTTGACGAAGCTACATATGGATAATTTATTTGAGACATTGGTAATGAAGTATGTATTTGATTCAAGCTTTATTCATGCAAGCCTAATTTCAAATTATGATTAGGGGGTTGATTCAAGAATTTCATTTAAGATGAAGAAGAGTTTGGTTTACTAATTATTTGGGCTTAAATTGGAGGTTTGGAAGGTGAATTCGAATTGGACCACACCTTAGGTAAGGTTATCTGAAAATATTTTGTAATATTTGGGTATTTGGAATTTGGCCTTAACTATTAATTTTAAAGCTTGGTTTATGTTTAGGCTTGATTAAGGATTCAAGAATTCACAAAGATTCAATTGCTTTTTGGTTCAACCTAATATCAAGGTAAGTAATTTTACTACTGGAACTGTCCACGGGCCAGACATTAGATGTATGCTAGCATGTTAAATTAAGGTTATGGCAGAATGACAACATGAAAGATTGATAGTATAACATGATTAAAGTATGTTTTGTTACGAGATCCGAATTATTTATTTATGCACATAGACACTTGAATGCTAGTATGAGATGGTATGTGCTTCCATGGTTGTATTTGATCTGATGATGTTGAGGTATACATATATGTTGTAGAACCATGATGTTGAGGTATATGTATATGTTGTAGAGCCATGATGTTGAGGTTTATATGTTGTCGTAGATTCATACAGTGATGATTATGATGTTGAGACTGTGCAAATGTCCTTACTGATTAGTTAGATGCCCATTAGATTTTGTGTTTCCTTCGGGATTCACCAGTTTGTGTCTCTTTCAGGATTCACCAGTTTGTGTCTCCTTCGGGATTCACGAGTTTGTGTGTCCTTTGGGATTCACCAGTTTGTGTCTCCTTCAGGATTCACCGGTTTGTGTCTCCTTCGGGATTCATCAGTTTGTGTCTCCTTGAGGATTCACCAGTTTGTGTCTCCTTTGGGATTCACCAATTTGTGTTTCCTTCGGGATTCACCAGTTTGTGTTTCCTTCGGGATTCACCAGTTTGTGTTTCCTTCGGAATTCACCAGAGGTAGTGGGCATACTTAACTACAATAGGATAGGACTCAGTCTCCTTCTTGTTTCATGTGCATATATGTCCTATGAGGACTAGAGCAGTTATATGTTTCACCAGAGGTGGGTATCTAGAGGACATAGATGCCTAGCCTGACCCCAGTAGTGGGGTTACTTACTGAGTATTTTATACTCATTCTTTCTCATGTTGTTGTTTTAGGTAAGGGTAGAGATGCACCGACGATGGATAAACGGAATTCATGATCGAGCCACTAGGACTAGTTTTTACGCTTCCACTCATGAGATTTAGAGTTCTTTTCATGTTTCTCTCGACTTTTAGTTTTGATGTTTAAAACTTATTTTAAGAATCGTTTTTCAGACTTATTTATTATCCTTTATGATTTATGGGTACCCTACTATTGTTTTAATATTTGAATTTAATGAAAGTCTTTTGAACTTACCTTATTTAATTAGCATTTATTTCGTCATAACAGAGTGTCGTTTTGAGTTCCATGCATGCATGTATTTAGTAACGGCCTAACTTAAGTCCTAGGGGGTCGGGTCGTTACATTCAGTGGGAGGTACTTAGGGCATATTATTCTTCATTGAAACCTTTCACATTTCTCCCTTATAATCCACACCGTGATTTCTACCCTCGGCCTCGTGGCATCTTGGGAGTGTCCCCCTAAAGAATGGTGTTTGGGTAGGTGAATATTAAGGTGGATGGAGAGAATCTTCATAGTAAGTGGGAGCGGGAAGTGTGACAACATATCCCACAATCTCCCACGGTCTCCCTCGTTGGAGTGTCCCCCTATAGGATGGTAGTTTTGCGCGTTTCTTTATTTGATCTCCTGTAAGAGAATAAGGTTACTTAGTCTCTTGTTCTAATCTACTTCTTCGCTACGGTGGGCTCATTAGGGCAGGACTCTAGCACCAAAAGCGAAGGGTCACACTTACGCGGAATTGTTAAGGGTTAACAGTTATGGACCAAATAAATTGTGGCTGGTAAGGTTTAGTGCCAAGAGTTAGTTTTGCTTGATGGTTGAGAATGTCTCATCCCAGTGAAGGGGCATCTGATCACCCCACCGGTGATGTTTATCCTACCTCACTGAAGCATCATTGTAAAATAGAAGTTTTAAACACTTAGGGTATTTGGAAACTGTTTTTCTAAAATTAATTGGTTAAAATGTGGTTTAGCAAAATCTTATAAAAGTTTGTTCATTTTTTTAGCAAGTTTTAAAATGGCTACAGCCACAATAGCTTTTCTTAGCCCCATCAAGCTTATTGGCGACAACTATTCTAGTTGGAAACATATGATCACGACGATACTCATCATCGAGGATCTCATGTTTTCCCTTACGGAGGTCTGTCCTCTTATTCCAGCTCCCAATGCCATTTGAAATGTTCGGGAGGCGTACGAGCGATGGACACCTGCAATCGAGAAGGCCCGAGCCTATATCTTGGGTAGTCTTAGTGGCGTGTTGGCCAAGAAGCATGAGCCGATGGTCTCAGCGTGTGAGATTATGGAGTCCCTATAGGGTATGTTCGGACAACCGTCTGAACAGCTCAAGCATGAGGCTCTAAAATACATCTTCAACTCCAAAATGGAGGAAGGCACCTCTGTTTATGAACATGTGCTTAATATGATAGTCCACTTCAATGTGGCAGAGATGAATAGGTCTAGAATCGTTGAGGGCAGTCAGGTTAGCATAATCCTGCATTCATTGTTGGAGAGCTTCCTCTACTTTGTTAGTAATGTGATTCTTAACAAAGTGGCATATACTCTTACAACTCTCCTCAATGAGTTGCAGACATACTAATCTTTACTAAAAAGTAAGGAGTGGAAAAAGGGTGAGGCAAATGTTGCTTCATCTTCTAGGATGTTCCATCGAGTTTCCACCTCAGGAATGAAGTCTGCACCTTCTACTTCTAACTCTGCAAAGGGGAAGAAGAAGAAGAATGGTAAAGGGAAAAGGAAAGCGCCTACTAACCCACCACCTGTCGCCCAAAGAGGCGTCCGTCGCCGTTTGAAAAGGGAAAATGTTTCTACTGCAACCAGGACGGACACTGAAAGAGCAATTATCCTCGTTGGCTGAAGGAAAGGAAGTCCGCCCAAGTCTAAGGCCAAGAAAGACAAAGGTAATATGATTTACTTGTGCTAAAAACATGTTTAGTCGAGAATGATGATTCACTAATCATGTTTGTTCTTATTTTCAAGGGATTATATCCTGGCGATAGCTAGAGGCTGGTGAGATGACGATGGGAGTAGGCACCAGGCACGTTGTCTAAACTGTGGCAGTGGGAGGCATCCAGTTATCTTTACATAATAGGTTTCTAGTTTTAAAAGATGTGTATGTAGTTCCTGAACTAAAGAGGAACCTTAGTTCTGTAAAGTGTCTATTACAATGTAAATATACGCTTTCTTTTAATGTGGATAAAGTTTTTATTCATAAACATGGTGTTGAAATTTGTACAACTAATCTGGAAAGTAACTTGTATGTGCTAAGACCATTAGCCTTAAGTTCTCTCCATAACACAGAGTTGTTTAAATCTATCGTAACTCAATCTAAATGTCAACAAATTTCTCAAAAATAAAATGCCCAACTTTGGCACCTTCGATTAGGGCATTCAATCTTAATAGGATTGAAAGATTGGTGAAGAATGACCTTCTAAGTGAGTTAGAAGAAAATTCTTTACCGGTATGGGAATCTTGCCTTGAGTGTAAGATGACTAAAAGACCTTTTACTGGAAAAGATTATTGAGACAAAGAGCCTCTTGAGTTAGTACATTCTGACCTTTGTGGTCCTATGAATGTGCGAGCCTGAGGTGGCTATGAGTATTTTATCAGTTTTACTAATGATTACTCTAGGTATGGGTATGTTTATCTGATGCAACGGAAGTCTGAATCCTTTGAAAAGTTTAAAGAGTTCAAGGCTGAAGTTGAAAACGCATTGGATAGATGGATTAAAACACTTTGATCGGATCGAAGTGTTTGATAGAACATGGAATCGTTTTTCAACTCTTAGCGTCGTGTACACCTCAGCAGAATGGTATAGTGGAGAGGAAAAATAGAACCTTGTTGGATATGGTTCGTTCGATGATGAGATATGCTTTCTTATCGGACTCATTTAGAGGTTTCACTGTGGAGACTGCGGTATAGATACTCAACTGTGTTCATTCTAAGAGTGTCATGGGAACACCTCTGGAGTTATGGAATGGGCGTAAAGCTAGTTTATGTCACTTCTGCATTTGAGGTTGCCCGAGTGCTTGAGGCAAATCCCAAGAAGTTGGAACTACAGTCGAGGTTATGCCTCTTTGTAGGCTACCCCAAAGGAACATGAGGGGGTTATTTTTATAATTAGTTGGAAAATCGAGTGTTTGTTTCCACAAACACTAGTTTCATGAGGTGTTGATGGGAAGGTGCAAACCTTCAAGGCTCGACTTGTGGCAAAGGGTTAGACCCAGGTAGAGGGAGTTAACTGTGAGGAGACTTTCTCGCCTGTTGCCATGTTAAAGTCGATCCGCATCCTTCTGTCCATTGCAACTTATTATAATTATGAGATCTGACAAATGGACGTCAAGATGACCTTTCTGAATGGCAATCTTGAGGTCACCATTTACATGGTGCAACCCGAGGGATTCATTGCCCAAAGTCAAGAGCAAAATGATTGAAAACTGAATCGGTCCATTTATGGGCTGAAATAGGCATCTAGATCTTGGAACATATGGTTTGATACTGTTATCAAATCGTATGGCTTTGACCAGAATGTTGATCAACCTTGTATCTACAAGAAGATCGTCAATGCTTCAGTAGTTTTCTTAGTGTTGTATGTAGACAATATACTACTCATTGGGAATGATGTAGGTCTACTGACTGCAGTTAAGAACTGGCTCAAGTACAAAGTGCTATCACTGTCTCAAGCATCATACATTGACAAGATGTTTCTCAAGTACTCAATGCAGGACTCCAAGAGGGGCCTACTGCCATTTAGGCATGGAGTCACTTTGTCTAAGGACATGTGTCCTAAGACACTTCAAGAGGTTGAGGAGATGAGACGGGTCCCATATGCGTCCGTCGTTGGCAGTTTGATATACGCCATGCTCTGTACTCGTCCAGACATCTGCTAAGTTGTGGGCATAGTCAGTAGGTATCAGTCTAACCCAGGCCAAGGTCACTGGATTGCAGTGAAGAACATCCTCAAGTATCTTCGGAGAACGAGGAACTACATGCTCGTGTATGGATCTAAGGATTTGATCCTTACAGGATACATGAATTCTGACTTCCAGACTGGTAAGGACTCTTGCAAGTCCACATCAGGGTCAACCTTTACTCTTAACGGAGGAGCTGTAGTGTGGCGAAGCACTAAGCAGGGATGCATCACCGACTCCACTATGGAGGTAGAGTACGTAGCGGATTGTGAAGCTACTAAGGAGGTCGTTTGGCTCAGGAAGTTCTTGACAGAACTGAAAGTTGTTCCAGATATGTCTAGCCCCATTACCCTATATTGTGATAATAGTGGGGCAATGACGAACTCCTAGAAGCCTAGGAGTCACAGGCGCAGCAAACACATAGAGCGAAATTATCATCTAATCCGCGTGATAGTGCATTAAGAGGACGTGATCGTCACGAAGATTGCTTCGGAGCACAACATGGCTGACCCGTTTATGAAGGCTCTCACGGCTACAGTGTTTGAGGTTCACCTTCGGAGCATGGGTTTATGGCTTTGACCATAATGTTGATGAACCTTGTGTCTACTAGAAGATTGTCAAGGCTTCAATAGTTTTTTAGGGTTCTATGTAGATGATATACTACTCATTGGGAATGATGAAGGTCTACCGACTGCAGTTAACAACTAGTTAGCAACCCAATTCCACATGAAAGATTTGGGAGAGGCTCAGTTTGTTCTGGATATACAGATCCTTCAGGATCGTAAAAACAATGTGCTAGCACTTTCTTAGACATCGTACATTGACAAGATGTTGCTTAAGTACTCGATGCAGGACTCCAAAAGGGGCCTATTGCCATTTCGGCATGAAGTCACTTTGTCTAAGGATATGTGTCCTAAGACGCCTCAAGAGGTTGAGGAAATGAGATGGGTCCCATATGCATCTGCCGTTGGCAGTCTGATGTATGCGATGGTTTGCATTAGACCAGACATCTGCTACACTGTAGGAATAGTTAGTAGGTATCAGTCTAACCCAGGTCAGGGTCACTGGACTACAGTGAAGAATATCCTCAAGTATCTTCAGAGAATGAGGGACTACATGATCGTGTATGGATGTAGGGATTTAATCCTTACTAAATACACGAATTCTAACTTTTAGACTGATAAGGACTCTTGCAAGTCCACTTCTGGGCCAGTCTTTACTCTTAATGGAGGAGCTGTAGTGTGGCGAAGCACTAAGCAGGGGTACATCGCCGACTCCACTCTAGAGGCAGAGTACGTAGCAGCTTGTAAAGCTACTAAGAAGGTTGTCTAGCACAAGAAGTTCTTAACAGAACTGGAAGTTGTTCCAAATATGTCTAGGTCAATCACCCTCTATTGTGACAATAGTGGTGCTGTGGTGAACTCCAAGGAGCCTAGTAGTCACAGGCGCGACAAACACATAGAGAGAAAGTATCATCTGATCTGTGAGATAGTGACTCGAGGGGATCTGATCATCACGAAGATTTCTTCGAAGCACAACATTGGTGACCTGTTTACAAAGGCTCTCACAGCTACAGTGTTTGAGGGTCACCTTCAGAGCATAGGTCTACGGGATCGCCCGCGGCTAGACTAGGGCAAGTGGGAGATTTTATTATACTGAGGTTTTATGCCCTAGTTTATTGTGTTGTACTAGTTTTTGTACACCACACTTTGCTTTAGGACAAGTGGGAGATTGTTAGGGATGATGCCCTAAAGTCTCATGTCTTGTAGTTTGTAAATAGTTTGTACGAACTCTTGTGATGTATAATATATGATATTTACTTTACTTATTGATTTTGCTCATTTGGATGTTTTATTTGCTTTATCACAAACAAATACACTAAAATCCCTGGTTGTCTTTTGATAACGGATAGAAATGCACATTATTACAACACAAATAAGTAAAACAATGAGGGAATGTGATGGTAAAAATATACAAAATCATGTCCAAAAGCGTTAAACTGAGAATATTGCGATCGCATGTGCCCATCACATAAAGCAACTAATTTACTCATTTTGTGTAGGAAAAATGCGTTGGCGCAAGTTAAATTGCGATCCAAGGAATTAGGCGTCCGCGCGCATTGAAAGATTGCGTCTGCAAAGCATGCGGTCGTATGCGCTCGCGAGAAATTGTTCAAGAAGGTGGCCGCATAAAGACGGCGCATCAAAGTGAAAGCTTAATAAATCATGATGGGACGGAAAGATGATGACGGTCAAATGCGAATTTATTTGACAAGCCGTTAGCGACACACTATAGAAAGTACATTCAACTTTTCGGTGACCATTAATCGGCGCATCAGACAGAAGATTTAATGACCTCCCATCATTATAATCATCAGAGAGAAAAGCTTCTTCACCTTGAGCTCTATAAATGCCGAAGGCTACCATCGATAAAGGAGTTCGCCTTTTATAAAAGATAGATCATATAAAAATAAATAGCCGTTAGTCTGTAGTTATTCATATACTTAGAAGGCAGAGGCGAGCGAAGAGAAGAAGACGTCGAGAGGACATTCCTGGACAGCTCGAAAGACTATTGGGTAGCACTAAAGAAGGAGAGAGGGCCGACACTTGCGAAAGCAAGGATATTCTTCTGGGCAGAGTAGAGTAAAAAGACAGCGTAAAAGCCATAGGAAGCAAGACATTGCTACCAGGGCTTCTTATCCCTACTTTCCATTGTGTTTTGTATTCTGACTTTATTTATAAAATGGAATTCTTATCTCAACATCTGTTCAATCTCTTCACATTTTGCATGAGTAGCTAAATTCTCGAATGGGTTGAGAAGTACTTAGTGAGCATGACTTACAATCTTCACTTTATGCGATCATCTTGTCTTATGTATGCGTCATTCACCCTTTAGAGATACTTGAGAGAGTAGTCTAAAGAAAGAATCTAGGCTTGAGAGAGTTAGATTAGAATCTAGGCTTGAGAAAGTTAGATTAGAACCGTATAAGCAAGAGATAGAAACTTAAACATAAGTTCTGTTTGCTATCATGCATCGCATGCACCCTAGAAATAGGATATGATAGTATGCGGTCACCTTGTGTATGCATAATTCATCATCGCATAGACAAGAATAGAGGCTTAGACATAAGTCCTATCGACATTATCGTATACATCGCATGCGTCCTAGACATAGGAACTATGGCATTTGCATTGAGAGGTGACATGCTGTTGTGTGTATGTAGCATGATCGCATAACTTGAATGCAATCTTAGGAAGTGTTACTTAAATCCCTTTTCAACCCGTTCATCGCATATTCATTGTAACTCTCAACTTCATCAACTCTTCACCTGAACCCGCCGCATAGGATTTATACTTAAACAAAATACCAACCAACTTATTTGTTTTTGCCACTGCAAAGGAATCAATTCTACTGTCGCATAGTAACTCAGTAGTCCATGTATTCGACCCTGGACTTACCAGGAAACCTAGGGAGATTTATACTTGGGTATTACTAGGAAAAATTTCATGTGCAATGCATAGATCATCACCGCAAACATACATCATAATCGCATCACATTTACAACGCATCAAGTTTTTGGTGTCGTTGCCAGGGACTACGACAGTACATATTGCGCTAATAGTAACTTTTTGATTTTCTTTGCAGCTTTCGACCTCTTTGCACTGCCATTCCTTTGGTTAGGGAAGAAGCAGGTGTCGTATGAGTGAAGGACACGTTCTTGAGCCCAACTACGACCCAGAAATTGAAAGAACTTTCTGAAAAAGATGAAGAAACAACTGCCGATAACAACGAGAGGGAAATCCCAATATGGCAGAATAACCAGAAGACAGAGCAGCAAACGCAACAACATCATGGAAAAGCCCATTCTCCTGGCAAACGACCACAATAGACCCATCTGAGACTATGCATCGCCCAATCTCTATGATTTCTACCCAGGAATCATGAGGCTCGCATTGGATGGATGGAGGTTTGAGATGAAGCTGGTTATGTTGCAGATGATTCAGACAATCAGACAGTTTGGTGGAAGGCGTGGCGAGGATCCGCATGCCTATCTCTGAAGTTTCATCTAAATCTGCAATACTTTTGTGTTCCCAAACATCTCAACTGAAGAAGTTCGACTAACGTTGTTCCCATTTTCACTATGCGACCAAGCAAGGAAATGGGTCTATTCTCTCGAACCAGGGGAGATAACGTCTTGGGAACAAGTAGTAGAAAAGTTCATGAATAAATACTTCCCCCCGATAGAGAACACAAGAAGGAGGAAGTTGATTACAAATTTTGAATAGAAAATTGACAATTCGCTCAATGATGCTTGGGCGAGGTTTAAGAGATTGGTACGAGATTGTCCGCATAATGGCTTGCTTGACTGTCTCCAAATGGAAATCTTTTATCACAGTTTGAACCTTTCATCGTAGACAGCTATCAATGCGGCAGCAGCTAGAGATTTGTTTGACAAAACGTATGATGAGGCTAAAAATATCTTTGATCACATTTCGAAGAATCACGAAGTTTGGAGGGAAAGCGATCAACGCTTAAAAATTTGAGAAGGTGACGCAAACAATGGGCCATCGTATCTCTACAAAATCAAATGAATGTGATGATGAATCTGATAACGAGCATCGCAATCAATAGCCCAGGAACGCAAAGACGGCAGGTCAATGCAATCGAGCAGACAAGCACAAGTTGTGCTAATTGTAGAGATCTGCATCCGATGGAAGAATGTCTGAAGAACCCGCAATCTGTATACTTCGTAAAGAAAAATCCTTTCTCTAACACTTACAACCCTGGATTGAGAAACCACCTCAATTTCGCGTGAAAATATAATCAACAAATCTATTAACCCATGCCGCAAAATGAAGGGCCGCTAGAATTTTTCCCGTGAACAAACGGTCAATCGCAAAATCAAGCTAGCAGCTCGCAAGCGCCACCATCTTCTTTTCTGGAGAGCCTATTAAAGCAGTATATTGAGAAGAATGAAACAGTACTCCAAAATCAGGTGACTTCTATCCGTACTCTTGGAATCCAAATAGGATAGATTGTGGGCGAGCTGAAGAATAGATCACAAGGGGTGTTGCCGAGTTCAACTGAGCTCTCTCGCAACCCAGGGAACACGGGAAAGGAGCAATGTCAAGTCGTGACTTTGCGAAGTCGAAGGACAATGGCGGAAGAAAAGATGAAGCCAAGTAGGACTACTTTAGTTGCAATGGAATCCAAGACCCTGTTGACATAGAATGAACCAGAAGAAAATAAGACGATGGAACCAGAAGTTGTGTCCACTTTAAAGCCAATGGAACAGGGAACCGTGAAGGTACAGCTGCCACCATTCCCTTAGAGACTTAAGAAGAAGCAAAATGATGAAGTGTAGTACCATCGCTTCATGGACATGTTAAAATAGCTACATATCAACATCTCTTTCACTGAAGCGATTGAACAAATGCCAAAATATGCAAAGTTTTTGAAGGACATGGTGACAAAGAAAAGGAGCACAAGAAAGTTCGCAATGGTGGTGTTAACGCAAAAGTCAAACACCATAATTCCACCAAAAATGCGCGACCCTAGAAGTTTCACGATACCCTGCTCAATTGGCGGGATATATATTGGTCAAGCGCTTTGCGACCTTGGGGACAGTATAAACTTAATGCCCTGTCAATTTTCAAACAATTAAACATGGGGCAGCTGACACCCACGACGGTGACTCTCCAGCTGGCGGACAGGTCCCTAGTTCACCCAGAGGAAAAGTTGAAGGATATCCTGGTCTTAATTGACAAATTTATTCTACTGGCAGACTTCATCATTCTCGACTACGAAGCGGACAAGGATGTACCCATCATATTGGGATGACCATTTTTATCCACTGGTCGTGCTCAAATTGATGTGTACAAGGGAGAGATCACGTTGAGTGTAAATGGAAAAAAGCTCAGGTTTGACATTATTAAAGCCATGAAGTATCCAAAAGATGAAGACCTATTTGATTCCGACAATGAAGCCAGTTGTAATGAAGAAGAAGAGTTTGAAGATGAAGATGAAATAGAGGATGCGACCGCATTCGTAGTAACCTACAATGTGATCATGGAAACAGCAAACAAAGAAGAAAAATTGACGTTGAATGAATAGAGAAAAGCACAAAAACCATCCTTGGAACAACTACCTATCATGGAATTAAAAACCTTGCCAAGTCATTTGAAGTATGTTTTCTTGGGGCAAAATGAAACTCTACTAGTGATAATTTCCTCTACGCTTCAAGAAGAACAAGAAAATGCGCTGCTTAGCATCCTGAAGAAGTACATCAAAGCAATAGGGTGGTGATGCGTTAGTTTATGCGATGAAATAATGGTAAGGATTGCGTTGCTGGAAATGTGTTGTGCAAGAAATTTTTCTCAGCAAGATCCAAGTATAAATCTTACTGAGTTGCCTAGTAAGCCTAGGGTCGAACTCAGGGACTAAGAAAAACAATATGCGGCGGTAATTTTTAGAGCACTTTGCAGTAACAAATAAATCAAGAAATTGGTTGGTTTGTTGTTTACGGTATAAAAGTATGCGGCGGATTTGAGAAAAGAGTAATTATGCGATAGATACACTGAGTATGCGGAGGAAGAGGTTGAGAAGGTCTTTAGCTAGCGTTTCCCAAGAATGCGTTCAAGCTATGCGATCATGCTACACTCATGCGACCGCAACTCATTTTCCAATGCAAATGAGATGACTTCTAATTTTAGGACGCATGCGATGAATGCGATAATGTCTATAGAGCTTATTTCTATGTCTCTACTTCTTGCCTATGCAATGATGCAAGATGCACACAAGGACAAGGTGACCACATACAATAAAAAACTATCTCTAGTGTGCATGCGGTTAATAGCAAACAGAACTTATTCCTAAGCTTCTATCACTTGATTATGCGTTTCTCATATGACTCTTCCGAGCCTAGATTCTAACCTGACTTTTCCAAGCCTAGGTTCTATCCTTAGACTACCCTCCCGAGTATTTCTAATGGACGAATGACACATACATAATACAAGATAATTGCATAGAATGAGGATCCCAGGTTATGCTAGCTAAGTGCTCTCAACCCATTCAACAGATTTAGCTACTCATGCATAATGTACAAAGATGCTGTTTCCATTTCTATAAATAAGTTTAGAGTACAAAATGACAATGGAAATAAGGGTAGAGAACCTGGTAGAAATTCCTTGCTTCCTAAGGCTTTTACATTGTTATCTCTATTTTGCTTAAAAGATGCTCTTGCTTCCACAAGAGTTGGCCCTCTCTCTGATCTCGATGCTCCCGGCACTCTTCCAAGTTCACCGGAACGATCTCTCGGTATAATCTCCTTTCGCTCACTTCCGCCTTCTAAGTTAAAGAAAACTATGAACAAGGCTACTTCTATCTAAGGGGAAAATTATCTAACTGAACGAACTCCTTCACTGAAGGTGGCTTTCGGTATTTATAGAGCTTCGAGGTGAAAGGCTTCTTCTCTCTTATGATTGCATTAATGGGATGACATTAATTTTCTGTCTGATGTGCCGAATATTTGTCACCGAAAAGTTAAGTGTACTTGCTACAGTAGTCATTAACGACTTGTCAACTTAATTCGGAATCAACCGTCATCAGCTTTCTTTCCCATCGTGATTTATTACACGTTTCACCTAAATGCGCCCACCATGATGTGCCGGCTCTATGCGGCAACCTTCTTGAGCAGATATTCACGAGTGCAAATGATCGCATAGCCTTACGTCAATGCAATCTCTTAATGCGCTCGAATGTTAATTTCTTTAGATCGCATTTCCGCCTTGCGTCAATGCATTTTTTGCACAAAAATACATAAGTTAGCTGTTTTAATGCGATGGACGCATGCGATCGCAATGTTGTAAACTTAATGCTTTTGGACGCAATATTGTATATTTTTATCCTCGCAAACCTACATTGTTTTATAACTTTGCACTGTAATAATGCATTTCTGTCCGTTATCACACCCCTAAATTTAAACAATGCTTGTCTTCAAGCATAAGCTAAAGATTTCCTTTAGAAAGTCGACCGCCTTCTCTTTCCTAGATTTCTCAAGGATTCCTTATTCAAATCCTATACACCGAAATTTCCTTAATTATTATCCAAGTCTCTTTTTAAAATATTTCTAAAATTTAGGGACCGTAAGTTAACTTTCGAAAAGACTTTACTAGATTCTCGGGCATCGCATGATTTATTTCATAAAAAAACTTTTTCACTGGGGTATTTTCAAATGATTTTTATCCTTGCATATTTTAGACATTTTTTTATGACCTTGCGCTGATCTAAGTGCCTAGCCTTCGTTTTGGCTTGCCCTCACGTGTGTCATGCGGGTATCCAGCTACGAGCAAGGCACTCTTTCTCAATCTAAATTCATGCCCATTTGGCAGTGGAGTTGCGATAATTTATTTATGTGTTGATCATGATTCCTACCTTCATTTTGGTTGCCCTCACATGTATTATGCAGACATTTAACTACGAATAGGATCCGATCGCAATGCTATGATTTTTTTTTTAAGCTAAAAATAGCAAGGTCGAAAATGAATATTGCACCCCCAAATTTAAAATGCGGCAATGTCTTTGTTGCTAAAGGATTGAAAGAAGTCATGCAATGCTCTTAAGAAGTTTCGTGAAGGGTCAGTTTGAAAGAAAGCTACTAGACCACTAACTTCTAGAAATATTTCATGAGGTGAATGTCCTAAAATTAAGTTGACTCTAGTATATACTAAAAAAATAGAAGCATGCGTTTCATTATTGAAATCATAATTGGCAAAGAGAAATCATGCAATGACTTACAAAATTAATTAATGTTAAATGATTGCGCCGACTAAAGAGGATGCGATGATAAAATGATCAAAGTGAAAATGTGATGCAATAGTGCAAAATTTGGAATAAATAAAGTCAAGGAAAGATACAATCCCTAAATTTGCACCGTTGCCTGCATTATTTGTGAACGCATCCTTCTTTGCGATGAACTGCTCTCTTCAATTTCGGTGACTAAATGAAGTAGTTGTGTCTTCGTGTAGCACCTCTGCAATCGTTCACCTCGATCGTTGCAATGAAAACATTGAAAGTGTCAAATAATAACAAAGTTAACAAAATCGTTTACCACAATCGTTCAACACGATCGCATTTCTTTTTGTAATAAATAAGCAAATATGTGATAACAGATAACAACAAGGTAATCAAAGTTCATGAAGCATTGATATGAAAAAAAGGATATTCAAAAGGATTGCATCCCTGATGAGGTTGAGTCGCATTGTAACTCAGGGATTGCTTATTTCAAGCTGGACTTTTTACGTCCACGGCGGCTTTTTCTTCTTTTCTCGGTCTTTTGGGATCTTGACTGCCTTAATCCAGAGCTTTTCCCTATTGACGTTCATTATGATTTCCCCCTTGTGCACATCAATTTGGGCGCGACCGATCGAGAGGAATGATCGTCCCAATATGATGGGCGCATCTTCGTCCACTTTATAGTCCAAAATGATGAAGTCTACCGGCAAGATGAATTTGTCAATTGAGGTTGTGGCTTCTTTCTGAAGGAAATCGGAAACGATGATTTCCATGAGCAGCGGAAGCAAGACTATTCCAAATTACAATCATGAATCAACAAATCATTTACAGTCAACTTCAAACAAATGGTTATACAAATAATTCCAGAAATTACAGCATGAACAGCAAATGCATAAAGAAAACTCTATGCACATATACAGAAATGTCTTCACGCTCCGATGCGAGACTCTAATCGAACAACCGCAACCACGAGCGCTCGATCTACACAACCACAAACCGCACAAACACTTCACGCTCGTCCTTAACGATCTTCTCAATCATGAACTCCTCCGCAACAGCAAACAGCCTCCACAGCACCATGAATGGTCTCTGGAAAACCTCGACGGTGTCGAGTTGAGTCTGACACCACTAACAAGGCCACCTTAGTATTCTCAGTGTGAGAATCCAGAGGGTGGAATCTGTTCGAACTTGGTGTGAGGCAGACGAATAGAGGAAATAACGATCGCGTACACGACTGGACAAGTGGGAGAAGTTGGAGACCTATCGTATAGGTCGATGCCCAATCATTTAGATAAAACTATGCGATTGTCTAGTGAAAACTATGCGATTATTTAGCTCTATCGTCTAGCTCGGTTAGTCATGTACAGACTCTACACGATCGTGTACCTTGGGCCAACGATCGTCTAGCAAAGCTATGCGATTGTTTAGTAAACATTGCACGATCGTTTAGCTTGCCCAGCCATCATTTAGTAAATTTGTATTTACTTGACGACTTCCATGAGTTTCTTTTCGTCAGAGAGAAAACTCAAATTCTTTTTCAAAACCTTTGTGAAAAAAACTTCGTTTTCAAAATATAGGAAACCACTTTCTTTCATACTCACGGTTACCATGATCTAATAACCACCCACTACATTTGGTTATTTAAAAGAAAAAAGTATTAATTATCTAATAATTAATATTATTATAAGTATAAATGATAACCAACTTATCATACTATATTTATATCCTATAGTTTTAATATTTCATCTCATGAAACATGTAAACCATAGTTCCTTTTCTATTCCATGGTACTTAATGTAAATCTCATTTACATCAATCCTCCACTAGATGTATCTCATGCATCATATCAATTATATCACATATAATCAAAATAACTCATGTCAATTTGAACATTTCAAATCAACACCAAGAACTAATCCTCAATAGAATCCAAGCCACCAAGGGGACCTCATGGACTTTTAGATTCGAAGCTCCAACGGTACATGAATAACTGACTAAATCTTTAGTCATGAGATCCATCATCCGTTAACTGCCAGGCACTCCACTAAATACCGACAGCTAAACTCCCTTCACTAGAGATATATTATGTGTCCATCTTAACCAATTAGCAGTGCGACAACCTTTCACAGCTCGCTCGTAAGTACAGCTGGGTCGATAACCGTTATGCCCCTATAGTTACATCTGTCTCTTTAAGTACCATTGATTCCTCTAATGAATATAAGTCATAGTCTTACTATGACTGAGTCTTCTCTTCCACATAGAAGCTATGGCCACTATGTTCAAGCCCTAGAATCAGCCCTTAAGGGAGAAATCTCTCTATTATCCCTGCTTCGAGAAAGGAGTGAATTCCATATTGTGGATTGAGTTCTCAGCTCCCAGATCAGACAAGTCCCCAAAAAGGTAGGAATGTTGAGTTGGCAATCTGAGCACTCTCACCCATACTAATCAAAGGATCGCCCTCAAAGGTAGGAGTTCACAAAACACTCAGGATTGAGGTCGTGTCACCTATGGTCATTTAGGTGAGATGAAAGTCTCTAGTATCAACGGCTTTATATAAAGAGTCTAGTCATCTCGTGGTCCAGGTCTTATACAAACTCTTTGTATAGGACACCCCTACTCCACGTCTCTAAACGAATGGTCAGGATCAACCATCTGTAGTAGTTTACAACACTTGCAAACCTTTACAAAGCGGGTTGTATCCGTAGTGTCACCAAGATCAGGTATCCCACCTTAATCCTTATACAACAGACCGATTTAGGTTATCACTTAAGGCATGATCCACTTGTATATCACATATACATGCTTAAGTTCACATAAGATAACCAAGGAGCTTTGTTTATTGGATATGAGTAAACGCCAGTATTAAATAACACTTATTTTATTCATTGAACAATGTGTATCTTTATAAAACAACGAGACTCTGGGAGAATTAGGACACTAATCCCAACAGTTTCAACTCTCCCTCAAGATGTATTCAGGATCTGTCCGCAAGTAAGAGAGTCTCCGTCGTGGGCGTGAGTTTGTCCATATTCAATCGTTTGAAGATTTATACTCACCCCAAGATCGCATAGTGCTTGACCAATATAGACCCCTCCAATTGAGCATGGTATTGTGAAGATTCCTGGGTCGCACATTTTTTGTGGGATCATAGCATTTTGTGTTACTGCCACTGTCGCGATCTTTTCTTCATCATTTTGGACTTCTTCTATCTCGTGTTCTAAAGGCTTGAAGGTGGATGCAACTTCTGGGTTCATCTTCTCGGGCTCTTCTGAATCAAGTGTCAACGGGTCCTCAGTTGTTACCGCATTCAAGTTGGTCACGATGGGTTCCTCCCCTATTTCTGCTGTCATTTTTTTCACTTAACAAGAAGACTGCTAAACATTGTTCCTTCCCCGTACCCCCAGAGTTGCGAGGGAGCTCAGTTGAGTTTGGCAACGCTCCTTGCGGTCTATTTTTGAGTTCGCCCACAATTTGGATGGACGTTGCTTGAATCTGAAGCACTGATTCATTCTTCTCGATATACTACCTCAACAAGCTCTCTAAGGATGAAGATTGCGGTGCCTACAAACTGCTAGCTTGGTTGTGCGTCTGACCATTTGTTTGCTGAAAAAACCCTAGTGGCCCTTCCTTTTGCGCCACTGGTTGAAAACTTTGTTATTGATTTTTCCACGTGAAATTAGGGTGGTTTCTCCACCCGGGGTTGTACGTATCGAAATAAGGGTTGTTTTTTATGAAGCATACAGACTGCAGATTTCCTGGGCATTTTGCCATGGGTGTGCTTTTCCACAGACGACATAACTTGTGGTCGTTTGGGCAATTGCGTTGACTTGCACTTTTTGCACTCCCGTGCTATTAATTGCAATGCCTTATATCAAAGTCATCATTGCAGTCATTTGGTTCTGAAGGGATGCGATGGCCCCATTGTTCGCGTCACTATCTTTAATTCTTAATCTTTGATCACTTTCTCTCCATTCCTCGTGATTTTTAGAGCGATCAAGGATTTTCAATGAATAAAATAAGTGTTATTTAATTATGGCATTTACTCATATCCAATAAACAAAGCTCCTTGGTTATCTTATGTGAACTTAAGCATATATATGTGATATACAAGTGGATCATGCCTTAAGTGATAACCTAAATCGATCTGTAGTATAAGGATTAAGGTGGGATACCTTATCCTGGTGACACTACGGATACGACCTGCTTTGTAAAGGTTTGCAAGTGTTGTAAACTACTCAACATGGTAGATTCTGACCATTCATGTGGAAATGTGGAGCAGAAGTGTCATATACAAAGAGTTTGTATAAGACCTGGACCACGAGATGACTAGACTCTATATATAACGCTGTTGATACTAGAGACTTGCATCTCACCTAAATGACCATAGGTGACACGACCTGAATCCGAGTGTTTTGTGAACTCCTACCTTTGAGGGCGGTCCTTTGATTAGTATGGGTGAGAGTGGCCAGATTGCCAACTCAACATGACTACCTTTTTGGGGACTTGTCTGATTTAGGAGCTGGGAACTCAATCCATAAGATGAAATTCACTTCTTTCTCAAAGCCGGGATAAGTAGAGAGATTGCTCCCCTAAGGGCTGATTCTGAGGCTTGAACATAGTGGCCACAACTTCTCTTTGGAAGTGAAGACTCAGTCATAGTAGGACTATGACTTATGTTCATTAGAGGGATCAGTGGTACTTAAGGAGACAGATGTAACTACAGCGGCATAATGGTTATTGGCCCAGTTGTACTTATGAGCGATCTGTGTGATGGAACACAAGACATACACAGCAGAATAAGGATCTAATTACACTCTAATTGCTTCTAATTAAAAAGAAATTAGCATGCAAAAGAAAAAAGCAATAAATTAAAAGGGATAGTGTACAACCTTTGTAGCTCCCGAAAAAAGCTTTTTCTCGTTGAATCTCGACCCGAACTCCACCGGACCACCACTAGAGTTCCCTTTCTATTCTCTAGACTCAGAACCGGGTTGTGGGACCCGGTGAATGAAGCAATGAAAAGAGAAGCAAGGGAGGTTCAAGGTTAATGTGAGAAAAAAGGGAATTTTGGTGAGAATTTGGAAACAAAAATTATAGAAAATTCAGCTTGCTAAAAGAGAAAAAAAAAAAAAAGAAAAAAATATGTTTTATAAAACTTCCTTTTATAAAAGAATTGCATGCATCTAATACCTGTAAAAACTCACCAAAAATCAACATCTCACAATGCACTAAACCAAAGTGGGCTATGTGTCATTCTATATATTTACATATAGTTCACTTAAGTTAGTGGGATTATCCAACAAAAATGTTGGATAATTCTACTAACTCTAGTCAAGGGCAAAATGGTCTTTTTCCATTTTGTCAAAGTCAAACTTCGACTTTCCTTAGCGAAAAAGTCAACCCTGTGACTTTTTACAGTTTTGACCCTCTTGACTAATTTTGACCTCTCGAACATGAATCCACATTCATATTTTCAAAATTCAAATCATATTTGAATATAGAGTGCCATACAAAAAACCGATAGCAATATCGCATATGCTTGTTGGTTTTAATCCTTTTTCCTAATTCGAACAATTCGAATTAATCCAACATACTATTCTAAGTTTAATCTATATGAACTAGCAGGGGGACCTAATGAACCTACAGATCATGGGCTCCAACAATCCGAGATTAACCGGTAAAACTTTTTAACCTAATTAATCAACATTTGTTAACTAACGGGTCATTCCACTAAAGTCCCGTAGTTGCACTCCCCTCACTGTAGATATATTTCTGTCCATCTGATATAACCATAACCACTAAGTCCATCTTTCACAGGTTTTCGTGGTCTTGGCTGGGTCAAAATACCATTTTACCCCCTGAGAACACTTCTTGTTCCTTCAGTCCCATTGAACCTCTAAAGAACAATTGATTTGTGGTCCAACCAACAAATTGAGTCCCTCTCGACCTAGTGAAAGGGTGGAGCCCCTTGTTATAATTCCAAATTCAGCACTTAAGGAAACAACCTATCTACTATCACTAGAGACGGGTAGGAGTGAAGTCCGTCTTGCACCCTATGTCCCTAGCTATTTACCCGATCTTACCCCGGAAATGGGAGGCTTATTGAGCCAGGACTGTTGAGCTGCTCTCACCTTTGTATATTTAAGGATAATCTCGAATAAACAGGAGTTCATAGTTAGCTCGGGATTGAGATCGAGTTACCTAGGTCATCAAATTTGAATTATTTAGTTTTATACAGTAAACGGTGTTATAAAGCAAAAGTGACTAAGTCATGGTCCAGTCTTATACAAACTCATTACATAGGATGCCCCCACTCACATATCTCTATATGAACGATTCAGGATCACATCGTTTGTACTAACTACAAAGTAGGCCGCATCCATAGTGTCTCCAGAACAAGGCGCCCAACCTTATCCCTATACTATAGACCATTTTAGGCTATATACTAGAACTTGATCCATGTTTTATGTCATCACATAAAGTTCAAGTATACATTAAATAACCTTAGGACCTTAGTTTATTGGATTCAAGATTACAATTTCAATAACAATTTTATCAAAAAATAAAACAGAATATGTTTATCAATTTACAAACTACGAGTTTTAGGACATAAAATCCAACATTGTGAAGGGTTGTTGCACTGCTGATTGGTTAAGATAGACACATAATATATCTGTGGTAAGGAGAGTTCAGCTGTCGGTCTTTAGTGGAGTGCTTGGCAAATAATGGATGGTGGATCTCGTGACTAAAGAGTTTAGTCAGTTATTCATGTACCGTTGGAGCTTTGAGCTATAGGTCCATAAGGTCCCCTTGGTAGCTCAATGGATTCAGCCGAGGATCAGTTCTTTGTGTTGATTTGAAATGTTCAAATTGACAAGAGGTATTTTGATTATATATGATATAATCGGTTTGATGTATGAGATACATCTAGTGGAGGATTGATGTAAATGAGATTTACATTAAGTACCATGGAATAGAAAAAGAACTATGGTTTATATGTTTCATGAGATGAAATATTAAAACTATAGGTTATAAATATAATATGATAAGTTGATTATTATTTATGTTTATAATAATATTAATTATTAGATAATTAATTATTTTTCTTTTAATAACCAAAGTAGTGGGTGGTTATTGGATCATGGTAACTGTGAGTTTAAAAGGAAATTGGTTTTCCTATTTTGAAAAAGAAGTTTTACAAAATATTTGAAAAAGTTTTGAGTTTTCTATCCCACAAAAGAAACTTAGGAAGTCGTCAAGTAAATTTGAATTTACTAAACGACAGATGGACGAGCTAAACGGTCGTGTAGGTGCAAGCTAAATGATCGTGCAGTATTTACTAAACGATCGCATAGTTTTGCTAGACGATTGTTGGCCCAAGGTAAATGATCGTGTAGAGTTTGTAGGCAACAGATCGAGCTAAACGATGAGCTAAACGATCACATAGCTTTTGCTAGACGATCGCTTAGCTTGATCTAAACGATTGAGCATCGACCTATACGATAGGTCTCTGCCATCTCCCACTTGCCCATTCGTGTACGTGATCGGTGTTTCCTCCTTCGTCTGCCTCATAACAAGTCCAAAATGTGGCCATCCTCTGGATTCTCACACTGAGAATACCAAGTTTTCCTTGTTGGTGGTGTCAAACTCAACTCGACACCGTCGAGGTTTGCTGGAGGCCGTTCGTGGTGCTGTGGAGGTCGTTCGTGTTGCAGAGAAGTTCGTGACTGAGGCGATCGCTGAGAACGAGCATGGTGTTCGTGCTGTTGGTGAGGAGTTCGTGCTGAGGCGAATGCAGTGTTGTGGTCATATAGATCGGGCATTCGAGGTTGCTGTTGTTCAAGCGTTCGTGCGCAACGGAGCGTGGAGACGCTTCTGCCATTGTGCATAGAGTTGGATTTCTTTATGCATTTTTTGTTCATGCTATAATTTTTTGCATTTTATTTGTATAAACGCTTGTTTGAAGTCGACTGTAAATGTAATGTTCATTTATGATTGTAATTTGGAATAGTCTTGTTCCATTGCTCATGGAAATCTCAGTTCCGATTTCCTTCAGTGGGGCCACACACCTTTTCATGGCCCGAGAGGTGCTCACACATATTTGGACTATGTTGTATTGTTCATTAGAGGGATCAGTGGTACTTAAGGAGTGAGATGTAACTATGGGGAAAAATGGTAAATTGGCCCAACTGTACTTACGAGCATCTGTGAAGGGTTATCGTACTCATGATTGGTTATATTCGACGAACATAGAAATATATCTATGGTAAGAAGAGTTCAGCTGTTGGTCTTTAGTGGAATGCCTGGCAGTTAACGGATGGTGGATCTCGTGGCTAAAGAGTTTAGTCAGCTATTCACATACCGTTAAAGCTTCGAGCCATAGGTTCATAAGGTCCCCTTGGTAGCTTGGATACAAGTTGAGAATCAGTTTTTGGGTCAGTTTGAAATGTTTAAATTAACAAGCAGGAGTTTGATTATGTATGATATAATTGAAATGGTTAATTATATATGATATGATTGACTAAATGTATGAGATACATTATTTTGGAGGAAATTAGATATAAATATGATTTATATCATATAGAGGAGAAAACACTATAGTTGATATATGATATCAAACTATAGGTTATGAATATAATATGATTATATTTATTATTTTATTAATTGGACGATTATGAGATAATTGGCCGACGTTTTCTTCGAATATTTGCATTAGTGGAAAGTTCAATTCAGTTCTAGTAACTAAAGAATAAAATGAAAATGGTTTTCATTTTGCAAAAGACACGCATAATTGCTCACGGTGTGATAAGCATTTGATCGCATAGTGTTTGAGAGCCTGTACGATAGCCTACCGTTCACTAAACGATCGCATACCCATGCCCGCGCTTTTCTAAACAATCACTTACCATTCACTAAACGATCGCACACTCGCGCCCGCGCTTTCATAATACTAAGGGCTCCGAGTGGTGGTGTTGCCCCCGTTTGCTATTGTTCATGTGAAGCTATTCGTGGTAGACGATTGGAGACTTGCTGGACAGTTACTTGCTGGTCTAGCTAGAGCGAAAGGAGTTCATCACGGAGAGATTGAGATTTCAAGTGAAGTAAAGTCTTCAACTGGTATATTCTCTTGGTCTCTTGTTTTTATCCTTTAAGCATGCCAGTAATTTATTGTTATCAATGCATATCTGTCTGTTCGAATGTATATATGAAAATTCTGTCACAATGAATTGGAAAGATTTGCTTCCGCTCATAGGTACTCTTGTATAAGAGTTTCTTCATATCCATGCACATACACACACACATTAGTGAAGGTTATGTTAAATTGACAAGATTTTCTTTACTTTTTTTTTTTTGTGCTAGCAATTCTTTTTTTATATATACTAGGCCCTTTTTATTCCTCTATGTCTAGACTTGCCTCTAAAACAAGATGGTTGTTCATAGACCAAAGTTTGTCCTATCAAGGTAAAAAAAAAATTAAGTAGATATGACATTTCTAAGAGTTTGAGATTCTAAATAAATCTAAATACTAAGTATTCAATTTTTTTTTATGAAGTTAAAAGGAAAAGAAAGTTTCTTTTGAAAAAATGAGTTTCAAATTTTGTAAGAAAAGATTTTAAGAAGTTTAAACTTGATTTGTATCATTGCTTGAGAGAATGTGTCATCAAAGTTCATTGATAAGAATCAAAAGATTGAGAAAAACAAATGATCATGACAAACAAAACATACTTAGATGAATCATGCATTGAAAGCAAAAATGAGTCATATAAAAAGCAAAAATGATGACAAGATAATGATATTATATTTTTTAAGAGAATAAAAAAGAATGTCATAGGAATGTAATAGAGCCTAATCGAGATATATTTCATCAAGATCATAAAATCCACATAACCTGAGCTCAAGTACTCAAGGGTTCCAGACATGCAAAGATAATAGAGATAATAGAGCAAATAGAGCAAAAAAATTTGTAAGGCTTATTTTTAACAACCCTAAAAACAATGTTAAGAACATGCAATGTATTCAAACCTTCTCTTTGAAGTCAAGCTTCCCTTTTAAACTAGCAGCTGCATGATCACCCTTTAATACCAAGCTGCCACCTTATCCTTAAAAGGATAACAACGAACCTGAGTATGACAGCTGACTGAGCTAATCAATCACTAAGCTGATTCTTTCCTTTTGGTTATCAACACAAGGGCCAGCTCCCAAGCCAACTCTCGCATCCACATGGCCGCATGCCTCCTTCACACAATGCATCGCCCAACTTGGTCAACACATAGCTCACTTAAAGGCTATCGCGTCCCTCCTTTGGTCGCATACTCCTAATCCAACGCATGTCCTAGCCCATGCATAGCTTAGTTTTAACATTCAACCAAGTGTTAGGCCTTCCTTGCTTCATCGCATAACTTTAGCGTGCATCGAGTTTCAATGCCTTGCGCTCAATGCTGCACACTAGCCAGTGCACACGCCCAGCCTCAATGCTCAACCTTGCGTTCTTTGTCTATCCCTGCGCACATCGCATACCCCATCGTCCAGCACCCAATACCTATCGTCTAGCACCCAATGCCTATCGTCTAGTGCCCAACGCCTATCATCTAGTGCCTATTGTGTAGCTCATCGTTCAGTGATCTTTCGCTCTTACTCATCACCCAATGATCTCGCTCTTGCTCATCATGTAGTGCTGACGCCTATCGTCTAACACCTCATGCCCTATACGATCACCCTCGCGCAATGTCAATGCCCAGTGCCTTGCTTGCATGCAACCGAGCGCTTCCTCGCCCACACCTGGCCTTGTGCCAACACCTAGCCTACATCTCCCGCAAGCTCACTAACCTCCTAAGCCCCTTGGCTACTGCAAGCCTTGTCAACGCATCATGCAAGGTCCTCCAATTCATGCGTTCATCCTTAGTTCCAATGCATAGTTTATCCTTGTCTTCAATACTTAGCCTCACATAACCTCTACAAGCCTTGGTTGCTACATACAAAACTTCGTGCGTCCATTCTTCTCAATCAACGCATGCCTACTCTTGGCTTCCATACTTAGCCAATTTTCCTCTTGTTAAACTATCTAAAACTCACCCATGACTAGGTATTTCTAACACTTAAAATTTTCTTCCTCCAGTTTCCTACTTTTTTTACTTCCTTCCACAACTTTACTTTAACATATCCTTAGTCTTTACTTAGCATGCCTATTACTCACTTATGTAGGAAAATGGAGTACGTGGTTTACAATTACCTCCCCCTTAAAGAAATTTCGTCCTCAAAATTTGCTTGGACTTACATATAACTAGGGTTTCACAACATCCTTTGGCTGTAAAACTTTACAACCTTCTTCTTTACTACGCTTCTGCTGCGCTACTCTGATACTAACTTTGTTCATACTATAAATACTAGTATGTATGAACAACTTAGTCATAATAGATCACTGTACCTGTACATCATCTGGTGACTCTTCCATTCTCTATTGAGTCATAGAATTCACTTATTACTAGGGTGGTCTTGTTTCCTTTTCCTAGCAATGCCACTGAAACATTCTTTTCCAGTTTCATTCCTTTGAACAAACCTACTAGCAATGAAATCACTATTTGTGTTGACTAGACTTCTCGACCTAACTGAGGGCATTCTTCTTAGGATGTCATGTCTGTCCATACTTGGAAGAAAACATTCTTTCTACTATAACAATTTCCCAACTATGGCTTACCACACTATATACATATGGTTTTCTTTATCGTACTAGTCTTTAGCTCAGTCATAAGTTCAAATTTTGAGCTATTACCTGGACCATTAGCAGATCTGGACCTTTTTCTTTTCGCCTTCTGCTGACCTCTTTGTTCCTTACTTTTATACTCAACATACCTCTTGTACATTCCAAGCTTACTGTTGCTCATCTTTTTCCCTTCCCTTAGGATTAATTCTGATTAGGGCTTTCTCTAGATTACACCTTTCCCTGAAGTCACCAAAATAAACTCAACGTTTGCCACTAACCTCTGAGAAAACCTGCTAAACATTCTATCTCTAGTGAAAAGTCTATTTTTACCTGCATGACTCCTGACTTCTTTTCCCGAAGTCTTTCTTCTTGAGCCATTGAAACTTTATCTTTCACTTATTGGAATCCTCGCTTTTTTGAATCTTAGAGCTTCTAAAGGTAGGGTTAGGGTTTCCGTTGTCTATCTGCTTGCTCTGCTTGCCACTTCTGCTTGACATCTTCCTTTTACTTAGGTAGTACACATGCTAAGTACTCAGGACTTAAACCTATATATAAACTTTCCCTTTCTTCCCAAAATCTTATGCTCTGATACCAACTTGTCACACCCCGCTCCAGATTACCCTCTTAGCCAAGATAGAGTTGTGACTGCAGCAGTTACCAACCCTTTTGCTGGCACTTATTGCCTAACTAATCCGTTTAATTTGCTAAAACCCTGTATACGTACATTTCACCAACATGCTGAAAAAATTAACTCAGAACTTAACACATTTACATGATAGGGTTTCATAATTTTGTTTATACATGTATATTACAACTTAGTGAGCCCAATACAGAACACTAGTCCCTATATGACAGACACATGTGTACTAACTAATACAAAGTCCTCAATTAAGCTTCCTTCAACTTGAGTCTTTGAGTGGCAGAGCAGCAGCAAATATGTCTTCTAGGAACTGACCGCTAACTGAGAGGAAAAACATTTGAAAACATGAGCTGAAGCCTAGTGAGTGACTAACTTTTAAAACATAACTTTCATACATAAATCTGATAGTAGAACTAAAAGCTTTAACTGAAAACATAAACTTGGCAACTATCATTAACGTAATCATTAACATCACATAGCACCATTTTGTGCTTTGTTGAACTATGCCTTAGTCTAGAGTGGCCCTATTGCTCACTCTTTACCATGCTTAACTGCATTACTACTTAACTGGGAAGGAACCTTTTAGTTCACTTCCTAAAAACATAATTTGCATCCTCAGTTGAGAGAGAACATTTTTCTCAATCCCTCAACGAAAATCCATAGTTGGTGTGGAGTAATCTCAACACTACCAATAACAACTTTCCTTACGTGTGCGTGGTTCTATTTAAGTACCATCATACCTTAGGTACTATCGCTCAAATACCTTCAATGTGTCCTTCAGTATCGAGCTATTAAAATCTAAGATTGACCTTCAGTACCTTCTCATCTAGTTCTTTAGTACTAAGCTACTCTTGCTGAACTTGAATATTCTTATCTCTTAATGACTTAGTTTCCCTAAAGCATTTTGTACTACTGCATCCTCACGATCATTGAAAAGCATAGCATAAACATAACATTAATGTGGGATGTGTTACTTGGAAACTATTTGAGAATAGTTGTCATAGATAGCTTTCGGTAAACATGTATTGCTAGTCATCCATAAAGCATTAGCAATTTGCTTAAAACAATTCAAGCATTTAAAGACACTCAAATGCTTTGGCAATCCTCTTCATGTACTTCTCCTTTTGATTTCAAACCTTTCAATGCTAAGCTCATTGTGCATTGAACACTTAGCCAAATTCTTAGGCCTTAACTTGACTAGGCAATAACTTCTTCACCATGCATCCATGGCTTACCTCCATGCCTTGCCTTAGGCGTTCAAGCCGCCTATGTGGCCAAGCTTTCAGCCCACGCCTACTGCCTATCGCATAGCAACCTTTGCGTTAATCGTTTAGCTCATGCGCCTACTGTTCATCACCCGCCAGAAAGTTCGCGCACAAAAATTATGCCCTAGGGTAGCCCCGCTAGGCCCAATATATATTTGGGGCACCAAATGACCTCCATTCGCAAAACTGTTTGTGTGCACAACTTTTTTTCATCGTTCTTACCCCCTGGGTCCGTTTTCGCGTTCTCGCCAGTCGAAAAGTTTGCGCAAAAAATTTGGGCTCAGGGGCAGCCCCGCTGGGCACGATAGCCATTTGGGTACCAAATGAGCTCCGTTCGCAAAATCATCTACGCGCACGACATTTTTTCAACGTTCTTAACCCCTTGGTCCGTTTTCGCGTTTTCATCCGTCGAAAAGTTCGCGCAAAAAATTTGGCCCCGGGGAAGCCCCGTCGGGCCTGATAGTCAATTGGGGAACCAAATGAGTTCCGTTCAAAAAACCGTCTGTGCGCACGTCTTTTTTTCGTTGTTCTTAACCATTGGATCCATTTTCGCATTTTCGCCCGCCGAAAAGTTCACACACAAAAATTGGGCCCCGGGGCAGCCCCGTGGGGCCTGATAGCCATTCGGGACACCAAATGAGCTCCGTTCGCAAAATCATCTGCGCGCATGGCTTTTTTTCATCGTTCTTAACCCCTGGGTCCATTTTCGTGTTTTTGCTCGCCGGATTGTTCGCGCACAAAAATTGGGCCTTGGGGTAGCCCCGCCGAGCCCGATAACCATTTAGGGCACCAAATGAGCTCCGTTCACAAAATCGTCTATGTGCACAACGTTTTTTCATCGTTCTTAACCCCCGGGTACATTTTCGCCCACCGGAAAGTTCGCGCACAAAAATTGGGACCCAGGGTAGCCCCGCGGGGCCCGATAGCTATTTGGGGCACCAAATGACCTCCATTTGCAAAACCATCTACGTGCACGAATATTTTTCAATGTTCTTAACCCTTGGGTCCGTTTTCGCATTTTCACCCGCCGGAAAGTTCGTGCACAAAAATTGAGCCCCAGAGCAGCCCCTCGTAGGCCCGATAGCCATTTGGGGAACCAAATGAGCTTTGTTCGCAAAACCATATGCGCGCACGGCTTTTTTTTCATCGTTCTTAACCCTTGGGTCCGTTTTCATGTTTTCATTTGCCAGAAAGTTCACGCACAAAAATTGGGCCCGGGGGCAAGCCCGTCGGGCCCGATAGCCATTTGGGGCACCAAATGAGCTCCGTTTGCAAAACCGTTTGCGCGCACGGCTTTTTTCTATCGTTCTTAACCCTTAGATCCATTTTTCACATTTTTGCCCGCAGGAAAGTTCGCGCACAAAAATTGGGCCCCGGGTCAGCCTCGTCGGGCTCGATAGCCATTTGGGGCATCAAACGAGATCCGTTCGCAAAACCGTCTGTGTGCACGACTTTTTCCCATCATTTTTAACCCTTTGGTCCATTTTCGCGTTTTCGCTCGCCAGAAAGTTTGCGTACAAATATTAGGCCCCATGACAGCACTGTTGGGCCCGATAGCCATTTGGGGCACCAAATGTGCTCCGTTTGCAAAATCGTCTGCGTTCGGCTTTTTTCATCATTTTTAACCCTTGGGTCCGTTTTCGTGTTTTCGCCCACCGAAAAGTTCGTGCATAAAAATTGGGCCCGGGGCAGCCCCACCGAGCCCGATAGCTATTTGGGGCACCAAATCAGCTCTGTTCGTAAAACCGTCTGTACGTACGGCTTTTTTCATAGTTCTTAACCCTTGGGTCTGTTTTCGTGTTTTCGCCTGTCGGAAAGTTTGCGAACAAAAATTGGGACCCGGAGTAGCCCTGCTGGGCCTCATAGCAATTTAGGGCACCAAATGAGCTCCATTCACAAAACTATCTATGCGCACAATGTTCTTTCATTGTTCTTAACCCCCGGGTACGTTTTCACCCGCCGGAAAATTCGTGCACAAAATTTGGACCTGGGGCAACCCCGCGGGGCCCGATAGCTATTTGAGGCACCAAATGACCTCCATTCCTAAAACCATCTGCGCGCACAACTTGTTTTTTCAATTTTCTTAACCCTTGGGTCCGTTTTCGCATTTTTGCCCGCTGGAAAGTTCGTGCACAAAAATTTAGCCCCATGGCAGTCCCACCGGGCTCGATAGCCATTTGGGGCACCAAATAAGTTCCGTTCGCAAAACCGTATACGTGCACGACTTTCATCGTTCTTAACCCATGGGTCCATTTTCACGTTTTCGCCCGCTAGAAAGTTCGGGCACAAAAATTGGGCCCCGGGGCAAGCCCGCGGGGCCCGATAGCCATTTGGGGCACTAAATGAGCTCCGTTCACAAAATCGTCTACGCGCACGGCTTTCTCCCATTGTTCTTAACCCTTGGGTCTGTTTTCACATTTTCGCCCGCAGGAAAGTTTGCACACAAAAATTGGGCCATGAAGCAGCCCCGCCGGGCCCAATAGCCATTTGGGACACAAAACGAGATCCGTTCGCAAAACCGTCTGCATGCACGGCTTTTTTCCATTGTTCTTAACCCCTTAGTCCGTTTTCGCGTTTTCACCCACCAGAAAGTTTGTGCACAAAAATTGGGCCCCATGACAGCCCCACCGAGTCCGATAGCCATTTGGGGCACCAAATGAGCTTCGTTTGCATAATCGTCTACGTGCACTGCTTTTTTCATCGTTCTTAACCCTTGGGTTCGTTTTCGTGTTTTCGCCCACCGGAAAGTTCGTGCACAAAAATTGGGCCCTAGGCAGCCCTGCCGGGCCCGATAGCTATTTGGGGCACCAAATCAGCTCTGTTCGCAAAACCGTCTGTGCGCACGACTTTTTTTCATCGTTCTTAACCCCTAAGTCTGTTTTCGTATTTTTGCCCGCTGGAAAGTTTGCGCAAAAAATTTCGGCCCCGGGGCAGCCTCACCGGGCTCGATAGCCATTTGCTGCACCAAATAAGCTCCGTTCGCAAAACCATCTACGCACATGGTTTTTCTTCATCATTCTTAACCCCTGGGTTCGTTTTTCGCGTTTTCACCCGCCAGAAAGTTCGCGCACAAAAATTGGGCCCAGGGTTGCTCCACTGGGCCCGATAGCTATTTGGGGCACCAAATGACCTCTGTTCGCAAAACCGTCTGCGCGCATGAATTTTTTTCATCGTTCTTAATCCCTGGGTTCATTTTCGCATTTTTCGCCCGCTTGAAAGTTCACGCACAAAAATTGGGCCCCGAGGCAGCCCCCCAAGTCTGATAGCCATTTGGGGCACTAAATGAGCTCTGTTCGCAAAAGTGTCTGGCGCACGACTTTTTCTCATCGTTCTGAACCCATGGGTTCATTTTCAAATTTTCGCCCGCCGAAAAGTTTACACACAAAAATTGGTCCCCCAGGCACCCCTGCCGGGCCCGATAGCCGTTTGGGACACCAAGCAAGCTCCATTTTTAAAACCATCTACGCGCTCGACTTTTTCTCATCGTTCTCAATCCCTGAGTCCGTTTTCAAATTTTTACATGCCGGAAAGTTCGTGCACAAAAATTGGGCCCCGGGCACCCCTGTAGGGCCGAATAGCCATTGGGACACCAAACGAGATCCGTTCCCAAAATCATCTGCGTGCATGGCTTTTTCTCATCGTTCTCAACCCATGGGTCCGTTTTCAAACTTTCGCCCGCAGAACAGTTCGCGTACAAAAATTGGGCCCCAAGCACCCCCGCGCGGCCTGATAGCCGTTTGGGGCACCAAATGAGCTCCATTCCCAAAACTGTCTATGCGCACGACTTTTTCTCATCATTCTGAACCCCTGGGTTTGTTTTCAAACTTTTGCCTGCTGGAATGTTCGTGCACAAAAATTGGTCCCTAGGGTAGCCCCATCGGACTCGATAGCCGTTTGGGACACCAAACAAACTTTGTTCCCAAAACCGTCGACGCGCGCGGCTTTTACTTATCGTCCTGATCCCCTGGGTCCATTTTAAAATTTTCGCTCATCGGAAAGTTCGCGCTAAAAAACTCGGCCGCGGGGCACCCCGCCGGGCCCAATAGCCGTTTGAGGCAGCAAAAGAGCTCCGTTCCCAAAACCATCTATACGCATGGCTCTTTCTCATCGTTCTGAGCCCCTGGGTCCGTTTTCAAATTTTTGCCCACCGGAAAGTTCGCACACAACAATTGGTCCCCGAGGCACCCCCGCAGGGCCCGATAGCCGTTTGGGACACAAAACGAGCTCCGTTCCAAAACCCGTCTACACGCATGGCTTTTTCTCATCGTTCTGAACCCCTGGGTCTGTTTTCAAATTTTCGCCCGTCAGAAAGGTCGTGCACAAAAATTGGGCCTCGGGGCACACCTCTAGGCTCGATAGCCGTTTAGGGCACCAAACGAGCTCCATTCCAAAAATCGTCTCTGCGCACGGGTTTTTCTCATCGTTTTGAACCCGTGGGTCCGTTTTCAAATTTTCACCCAGCGGAAAGTTCGCGCACAAAAATTGGCCCCGGGGCACCCCCGCCGGGCCCGATAGCCGTTTGGGGCACCAAACAAGCTCCGTTCCCAAAATCGTCTGCTCGGACGGCTTTTTCTCATCGTTTTGAACCCTTGGGTGCGTTTTTAAACTTTCGCCCGTCGGAAAGTTCGTGCACAAAATTGGGACCCGGGTCACCCCCGTCGGGCCTGATAGCCGTTTGGGGCACCAAACGAGCTCCGTTCCCAAAACCGTCTACACGCACGACTTTTTCTCATCGTTCTAAACCTCTGGGTCCATTTTCAAATTTTCACACGTCGGAAAGTTCACGCACAAAAATTTGTCCTCGGGGTACACCTGCTAGGCTCGATAGCTGTTTGGGGCACCAAACGAACTCCGTTCCCAAAATCCTCTGCGCGCACGACTTTTTCTCAAAGTTCGCGCTAAAAAATTGGGCCCTGGGGCAACCCAATAACCGTTTAGGGCACCAAACGAACTACGTTCCTGTAATGCATATTTTTAGCATGATACAAGTCCATGCCATAAGCTTGATGATATAGATTTTATGCGATGATATGTGATACTACTTCTAGATATGCGTTATTAATGAATTTTTTTGTAGTATGTTTTGTGTTGTCACAAGTTTCCTTGCGTTGAAAGCAAGTATAATTTCACTGCAAGTTTCTCGGTGTGATCCGAGGTTGAACACAGGGACTGTTTGAGGTTATTGTGTTATGTTTGTGATATATGCGACCGGGGGTTTTTCAATTTATAAAAGAGTTTGTGTACAAGTAATTAAACATGCGATAAAGTAAAGTAAAGCGGTAAAAATGTGATAATAACATAAATTGCGATAAAGTAAATCTAAGCTAAGATGATACAAGATACAGGTTTCATGATACAAGATACTGAGGTCAAGGCTGGCTATGAAGATTAGACAAAGATTGTGTAATAGGGTGACAAGTCTTATGTGTGAAGCAAAAACAGAGAAGATAATTAATATAAACATCGCATGTTCCTTAATTTCGTTCAAGATATAAGTACGGTTCCACTTTTCCCTTGGCGTACACCTCTCGGTGATCGGCCACGTTCGCACATCTCTGTTGTGAAATAGGGACGAACATAATGAACGCAAGGTTGCTTCCACCTCTGGAAGTACTACTTGTTTCAGTTAACACATTCTTCTAAACTTCTGTCGACAGATGAGAATGACATCTTTACTTCTGTTCTCACAGGTGAAGATGCCGTCTAGCATGCCTTAACTAAACGCATTTATCTCTTTAGTACAAATTAAGCTACGCGTTTAATCCATATTAATTACCAGGGTATTGAGAAAACTTCATGGAGAAATCGATTAATGGAGGAGCGAAAATAGATAGAAAAGTGGAAATGAAGGTGATCGAGACATTCAATAACACTATTTAACGTTTGATACATGATTTGTGAATGAAGAGATTAAGAGAATGAAATACAATTGATGAAATAGAGTTAGAAACAAATAAAAATAAACACCAACGTCTTAGCGCCAATTTGGATGGAGATTCGCTTGCCGCCATGGATGCATCGTGCGAAAGGATGAGCTTCCCTCTCAGGCTTGCTCAACCGGTAGTAGGGATCTAAGCACAGAGCTTCACGGCAGGGATCTGGCAGAATCGCACTGAGACTATTGTCTTGTAGACCCCACTTCTTGTTATGGAAATTCCGAAGATAGAGGAATAAATATTCCTTCTGCTATGCAGTCAGACCGTCAAATCTGCACAACGGTTAGTTGTACACATGTCAAAATCCTCCGCATTTACGTTGCTCATTTGCATCTTTCGATCGGTTGCTCGCATGCGGTGTTGTTTTTATTACCGCATGCGGTTGAAATTCAGCTCGGGATCGATTGTCGCATTGCGCCTCATTGCGTTAATCGTCTCTTCATTGTTGATTGACGGGCGCAATATAACAGAGATGCGTTGTTCAGTTTCTCGTTGAGCCTTGATCACAAGCGGTGACTTGGTTTCCTACAAAACATAGTAGAAATACCCTCTTCTACCATCTTAATGATGTTAGTAGGTGTAATTGCGTTAATTTATATTTATTGTATTTCTGAGCTAATTTTCATACAATTGACGCATATTCCTTCTCTTTTGGCCGCAATATCTGAATAAGGCAGCATAAATAACTTGTATTTCTACAAGTTATCACACCCCCAAATTTAGACATATGCTTGTCCACAAGCATATCTTCTACTAAGGCAAAAATGCTCAATTCCTATCCTATATTTTTGCGTCGATTGGTTGCTCCGAATGTTACACTTAGGCATATTTCTTAACAACGCAATTTTCTTCTATCCTTGCTAATTCTTAACAAAGCCCTACTTTATTCTTCTAAATAACAAATTTCTGCTCAAAGATGCTTTTCTAGTTTTTTTTAAAATATAATGTTTATCTCTCCTTTATCAAAACAACTAGATATGTCTATATGCAGTGGTCAAACATTGCATCATTTATTAAAGACTTTTGGTCATGGTTACACCCTTCATTTTGGTTAGTTCCCATGGGTGTCATGCGAACATCCAACTATGGTTGTATGCCAATTCCAACTTTAACTCATGATATTCAGAGGAGTTGTCTCTTGCATTCTTTTATTTTTCTTTTGCAATTTTCTCTTTTCATACTGCGTTGTTCTTGGAAACCCACCTTCGTTTTGCCTTGCTCCTACGGGTGTCATACGAACATCCAACTACGAGCATGCTTCTTTCTAAACTAAACTCTTATCAGGTTGGGAACATTTTTGAGGTTTTTTCTTGTGCTGACATTGGAGTTTTGTATAAACAATTTTTTTTTTCAAAATATTAATGCATTTTCTTGAAGATTGCATATTCTTGATCTTATCTGCTCAAACCTTCCCCACCCCAAATTTAAAGATGAGCAAGGTTCTCATTGCGTTGTTTGGATGGACTAGACAAACACTTAGAATAAGAATTTCAAAAAGAAGGTTTAAGCAGAACTTTGAAAGATAAAAGGTAAAGTACTACTAACTAAGAATTAACTAAGTGTTAGTCAGAATTTACAAGGTATGGGAAATGTTTCTAAGTATAAACATATTATACATCATGGCAACGCAACGAATAACGCAAAAAAAAATAAAAATAAATAAAAGGTCAGAACATCGCAAATATTGTCAAAGGATGATAAAGAAAAAGGCATAGGCAAAAAGGAGTGAATATGTACTCATTTGTATTGAATATTAACAAAGTATACAAATAATATAATTAAAAATTAACGCAATACAACATTATTGCCTGTGTAATGAATTAAAGAATTTAATGAAATAATGAATTGAATAAAAAAAATATATTACAGAATGGCCGCATAAAAAAAATAGAATAGCAGGATTATTGCTGAGGAGCTAGAGGGTCTGGAGGAGGGTTTTGCTGTGATGCAAAAGAAGTTTCTTCAAACAGCAAGTGTTGCCTAAGATGCGGGGGCACCAGTGGACCATGAAGGTATGCTGTGAGAAAGTTAAAGTATTCATGGTTGTGCACCGCAAGTTGTCTTCGGTGTCGGTTGATCGCGTGAGTGTTACGATGTATGTTGATCAACATATCCCTTGATGTAGCAACACTGCACTAAATACTATCAACTTGTTCCATGACTACATCAAACCGCTGGTCGAAGTAGGCTTATTGTTGATTGAAGAATTGCCGTTGTTGGAAGAGAAGTTATTATTGTTGGGTTAGAAGTGACCGCATTTCTGTTAACTCAGCAGCCAGGGAGGTTATGGAGGGTTTTACCTGCGATGTCTCGCCAGCATCTTTCTGGGGTTGGGCAGAGGTGCTTTCACCCAAATCGTGTGGGTCATCAACTTGCGGTGATGGAATGGAAGGTTGGGGTGATGAGGCTGAGGGTGAAGTTAGGGTTGTTGGGTGAACAGTTGGAGAATTGGTGAAGTTGGGAACAAGGAGGAGATTGGTAAAGTGTTCATGGAGTGGAGAAGAAGGTTGTGCGGGTGGGCTTGGAGGGCTTAGAGGGCGAATTACCAAGGGCAAAGGGTACAAAGGTTCTGGATCATGCGTTGTTGACTCTTGGACCTTTTCTTTTCCCTTGTCTTCTCTGCGTGGTCTCCTAGGCTTTGGTCCCTGCGGCGCATTGAAGTCGATTGCGGGCCTCTTTAAGGGTAGCTCAGGGATATATGGGGAGTCTTTGAGGAGCAACCTTAAGATCTTTATGTTGATGAGGCCGTGGACTTCAGGCATAGGTTCTTCATCAATGCCTACGCCCATTGACAGGCACAGACTTGAAATAGTCCATGGAAAGAAGTACTGTCCTCGAATATGCCCCACCAGTGCTCTAAGCTATCTTGCGATCAGCTGCCCTATGTCAATCGGTATGCCGCATGCAATGCAATATGCAGCCATGACTCGATCCCTTGATACAGTCTTGTCATGTGTGGTTAGGATCAGCCGCTTCTTGACCAAGTAAACCCAAAGCCTTCCCTCGAGAAGCAAAGACTTGGATGCCAGGGTGCAGATGCCCTTGAGTGAAACCAACCACTTCGTGCCCGGTTGCGTTAGTATTTGCAGCGCGTCCTCCATCTGCTGCTCAAAGGGATCATCAATAATTTTGTTCCCTGGTGCATCCGGGTTATCCTTCATTTGGTATATCTCACTGATATCCCTTGCGTTGAAGGACACTGTTTCTCCTTTGAAGGTCACTGCATCCCTGGTTTCGTGTAGACGCCTCTATAGAAGTCTCTCACTACCTGCGGCACAATAATGGCTGGGCATTGGTAAGATGTCCCCGCCATGTTCCACAATCACACTTGTGATGAGGTCAGGTAGTGGCGTTGGCGCTGGATTGAAGCCCATCTCTATCAGCATGTCATCATTCTCTTTTCTCTTCGATGGACGCTTCCTTGCCAACGCGGGCTCACTACTTTTTGCGATTGCTTTGCTCTTTTCTTTTGCCAACGCAAGACGGGCTGCTTGCCTTTGTCTTTTCTCCCACTCTCTACATTGTTCCTTCTTCTCGCGTTCTACAAGTTCTTTACCCTTCTTCTTCTGTAATCGCCTTCTATTATCTTCGTGCTTTTTCTCCTTCTCTTCTTCCAATCTCCTCTCCTCTTCTTCCTTCTTCTTTTTCTCTTCCTCTTCTTCTTCACTTTCTTCTCTCTCGAACTCTTCTACAAACTGCTTGGAGGCCAACAACAGACGTTGTTCCTCATCGTACCTTCTTATCCCTTCAAGCCTTGTGAGCTCATTATTACTGCGCATTTCCTTATCTTGCAGTCTTCTTCTGCGATTTCCTTCTGCCATGATGAGCTTTGCGTGCTCCATTTTCTCCTATTTCTCCTATTTCTCCTCCTCTTCTTTTCTCCTTCTTTCTTGTTCTTCTAATGCGATGATTAATCTTTGAGGGTCAACAGTAGACCCTTGCGATGCATTCTCCCTGCGACGCCGCATCAGGGGGTATCTTCTCCTTCTTCACCTTCCTCCGTTGCAACCATTTACGTTGTTTCAGGTTGCGCCGGCTCCATCAATGGCACTGTTTCCCCCCTGTCCTCCCTTACAGAGGTTGACTCTCCATCCTTTTTTGGGCTCACAACCCTCTACTTCTTTTCTTCCTCTTTTCTTAAGCGTATTTCTTCACGCTAGAGCATTCTTCTTTCTTCCTTCTCTTTCTTCTTCCTTTCCTTCTTCTCTTCCTCATCTTCATCATCATCCTTCTTTTCTTTATTCTTTTTCTCCTTGCGATGATGAGAAGACTCTGCCTTTCCAGCCTTTCTCCCTTTCCTTTTCTTCTTCTTCTTTTTCTCTTCAACTATTTCTGGTTGCGCTTCCACTGCAACCTCATCCATCGCAACTCCAGCCACTGCAATATCGTCCATCGCAACTTTTGAGGTTTTGTCATAGGTTTCTGCGTTGGCAGTTACCTCAAGAGTCTCTAAGGCCAGAGTGCCTCGTTCTATCTCTTCTTCGTTCACTAATGCCTCCGGCACCACCACCTCTTCATTCACCACCGCTGCCACCTCCGTCGTAGACAGTGGTTGGTTTACAACCCCTACCTCGAGTAATCCTCCTCCTTGCTCTAGATTGCTCAAAATGTTACCAAACACTACTGTATCATCACATCTCTTCTTCTCACTCTCAATTGAGACGACAGGAGTTGGAATTAGTGTGCTCTTAGTGCTTTGCCCCCTCTTGAACTAAGGAGGTCTGACAGCTAAGGGGTTTCTATGAGTTCTACCGACGATTCTCGGGACGGTGTGGGGTTGGGCAGCAAGTCTGTGACTGGCAGTGAGGAATGCTGCCTCTCGCATGGCGATTTGGTCAGAGGAAGGGGTTGATGGTGAAGCAGAGTGTTGGGAAGCTTAGTTGGCTATGGATGATAAGCTTGGGAGGATTGGAAAAATCACTAGGGTTTTTGGGAAGAATAAAGCTTCGTATGCTGGGTGCTAGGGTTTTCAATTTGCAAAATGAGGTAAAGAGTTCAAGACGGGGAAGGGTTCCTATTTATAGGTTGGGCCGTAGTCGGCCAACACGATTTCCGTGGTGACAGGTCTCGAGACACTCAAAAGGCCCATCGCTTGAACTTCCCTCATTTATGAAATTTCAAAAAAGCGTCCTTTCATCTGCAGAATCATCATTGCTTTGGGATACGAAACGATTGGACTCCTCAAATGATAAAAAGAATTTTCTTTAATGTTTTATTCGAATGGACGCAATGTAAAGATTAACGCAATGTGTTCACCAACGCAACTACATCTTCGCAAAGGATGGGCAACAACGCATGCATCCCCGTAACACACCCCTTAAGTAAACACATTTCTGGAGGATCGGGCACATGGTATTGATACCAGCGCAACACTACCTCAACATAGTGCATTTTTCTAAAGACGGGCAAAGAATACACACGCGCGCAACACACCCCTCGATTTCAACGCATTTGAGTTGGATGAACACAAAGCATATCTTGCTTGGTTCAAGATGCATCCATTATCGCCTTGCATACTAGATATTGATTGTTTCATTTATTTTTCCTCAACGCAAGTTGCTATGATTTGCGGCAATAAATTTTCCTTTATTTCTCAATCATTCGCCAATTAAGGACTAACACATTAATTACAAAAAAGTTAAAAGAATTAAAGACTGTACAAAGATAAATGCAAAGGAAATAAATGAAGAATTAAAGTTATAAAGTCAAGAAACGAACTAAATGAAGAAGTAAAGACAAAATTCAATAATTCAATAAGACAGGAATTTAAAGAAAGCATTAAACATAGATGTGAGATATGGATCGGAAGATGCGTTTCTTTGAGTGAGCGCAATCCACATCCCTGTAGACGGTCCGGCTTGCCTGCCCAATGTCCTAAGGATATTGCTCCTTTCCATTGGATCCTGGGGCTTCAGAGTTGCTGGGCAACGTTCCTGGTGCTCTATTTCTCAGCTCAGATTCCAGCTGGCCAACTTGGATCTCCAAGTTTCGAATTGAAGACGCCTGCGCTTGCATTACTGCATCATTTTTGTCCATATATTGTTTAAGCAGGGCCTCCAATGAGCTTCTAGAGGTGTTTGAAGATGAGGGTTGCTGGTTATGCGATTGCCTTGGTTGCCCCTGGTTCGAGTTATGGTAAAAAGAAAGATTTCCTCGACTGCCACTCTAATGGTTGATTGGCCCCCCTTGGTTAGGATTCCCTCCCCAACCGAAGTTAGGATGGCTTCTCCAGCTAGGATTGTAGGTGTTGCTGAAGGGGTTGTTTTGGATGGCACATACTTGCTGGAGTTTCGATGGGCACATTTCTGCAACATGAGCCCCTCCACAATTAACGCAACTTATTGCGGCCACTTGAGCCAGCGCAGTGGGTTGCATTGATTGTTGGGGGATGGCTCCTTGATTGATTGCCATCGATTGAAGGATGGAGGTCACCGCGGCCATCTGAGCGGCCAACGTGGTCATTGTCTCCGCAGGGACAATGGCAGTTTCATTCTTTCTTCGTTTGGTGTCTTGGCCTCCATAGCCATCATCAATCCAGTCATCCATGTTCTGCGATATGCGGTCAAGGATGACTTTAGCCTCAGTATACGTTTTGTCCATAAAACCTCCTGCCACGGAGGCATCAGCAACAGCATGCATCAATCTATTCAAGCCATTATAAAAGGTCTCCATCAACACGCAATCGGGTATCTCGATATGCAGGCAATTTTTCACCAATATTCTAAATCACACCCAGGCGGTGCTCAAGGTCTCATTCTCCATTTGCTCGAAGTTCAGCACGTCCTTTCGTCGCCTTGCATGGGCGGCCGGTGGGAAGAACTTCTTCATGAATCACTCCACCAGTTGATCCATGATGTGATCTCGTTTGGCTCCAGTGAGTGAACCCACCTTTTGGCTTCGTCCCTCAAGGTGTAAGGGAGCAAATACAGTCTAATACTCTCCGGGGTAACGCCAGGTAGTGAGAAGTTGCCGCACATTTCAACAAAGCTGGTCAAGTGGGCATGCGGGTCTTCACCTTGCAGACCCCAAAATTGCCCTGCATTTTGGATCATTTGTAGCATGACCGACTTTATTTCGAACCTTGCGTTCTCCTTAACAATAGTCCTCGAAATCCCAGGCGAAAAATCATACAGGTTGGGTGCCGCATAATTCCTCATGGGGATGTTGCGATCAGCAACCAGGAAAACAGGATCCTGCGCTGGCCTAACAGCATCTTGATTTACTACGGGAACCGCATTATCGTTATTATCTGCCATACTCACTGCTTTCTTTCGCCTTATCCGATTCTGACGTGCCCGTACGCGAAAGGTACACTCGATCTCAAGGTCAGCTTCGAATTTTGGTTTAGCACCAGTACTTATAAATCGTCAAGCTGCTCTCCGCATTGAACAGCCAGTACAACGAGATTTGTCCTGCAAAACACCACAAAGACACTCAAACAATAAACCGTTAACCAATCCCCAGCAACGGTGCCATAAACTTGTAACACATATTTTTAGCATGATGCAAGTCCATGCCATAAGCTTGATGACATAGATTTTATGCGATGATATGTGATACTACTTCTAGATATTCGTTATTAATGAATCTTTTTTTAGTTTGATGTGCATTGTCAGAAGTTTCCTTGCGTTGAAACCAAATATAATTTCACCGCAAGTTTCTCGGTGTGATCCGAGGTCGAACACAGGGATTGTTTGAGATTATTGCATTATGTTTGTTATATATGCGACCAGGGGTTTTTCAATTTTTAAAAGTTTGTGTACAAGTAATTAAACATGCGATAAAGTAATGTAAAGCGGTAAAAATGCGATAATAACATAAATTGCGTTAAAGTAAATTGCGATAAAGTAAATCTAAGCTAAGATGATACAAGATACAGGTTCCATGATATAAGATACTGAGGTCAAGGCTGGCTGTGAAGATTATACAAAGATCATGTAATGCGGTGACAAGTCTTATGTGTGAAGCAGAAACAGAGAAGATAATTAATACAAACATCACAAGTTCCTTAATTTCGTTCAAGATATAAGTACGGTTCCACTTTTCCCTTGTAGTACACCTCTCAGTGATCGACCGTGTTCCCACTTCTTTGTGATCGAGACATTCAATAAAACTATTTAACGTCTGATGCATAATTTGTGAATCAAGAGATTAAGAGAATGAAATACAATTGATGAAATAGAGTTAGAAACAAATAAAAATAAACGCCAACATCTTAGCGCTGATTTGGATGGAGATTCACTTGCCGGCATGGATGGATTGTGCGAAAGGATGAGCTTCCCTCTCAGGCTTGCTCAACCGGTAGCAGGGATCTAAGCACAGAGCTTCACGGCGGGGATCTGGCAGAATCGCATTGAGACTCACCTCTCGGTCTTGTCTCTTCTCTTCCCGAATTTCTTCCGATCAATACTCAGCTCAGCCTCTCTCTCTCAATGATCTAGCATCAATTTTCCCTCGTATCAAGTATATCTTCTCGGAATTCTATGGGGATATTTATAGGTGAAAAGCTTTGACTCTTGACTTGTGGACCCCACTTCTTGCTATGGAAATTCTGAAGATGGAGGAATAAATATTCCTTCTGTTACAATCAAACCGTCAAATCTGTACAACGGTTAGTTGTACATGTGTCCCAATCCTTCGCATTTTCAATGCTCATCTGCATCTTTAGATCAGTTGCTCGCATGCAGTGTTGTTTTTATTACCGCATGAAGTAGAAATTCAGCTCGGGATCGATTGTCGCATTGCGCCGTCATTGCGTTAATCATCTCTTCATTGTTGATTGACGGGCGCAATGTAACAGAGATGCATTGTTCAGTTTCTCGTTGAGCCTTGATCGCAAGCAGTGACTTGGTTTCCTACAAAATAGAGTAGAAATACCCTCTTCTACCATCTTAATGATGTTAGTGGGTGTAATTGCGTTAATTTATATTTATTGTATTTCTGAGCTAATTTTCATACAATCGACCATATTCCTTCTCTTTTGGCCACAATATCTGAATAAGGCATTATAAATAACTTGTATTTCTACAAGTTATCAGTTCCCAAAACTGTCTGCACGCACGACTTTTTCTCATTGTTCTGAATCCCTGGGTTCGTTTTCAAATTTTCGACGCCGGAAAGTTTGCGTACAAAAATTGGGCCTTGGGCACCCTCACCGAGCTCGATAGCCGTTTGGGGCACCAAACGAGCTCCGTTCCCAAAACCATCTAAATGCATGGCTTTTTCTCATCGTTCTGAACCACTGGGTCCGTTTTCAAATTTTTGCCCGCGGGAAAGTTCGCGCACAAAAATCGGGCCCCGGGGTAGTCCTGCCGGGCCCGATAGCCGTTTGAGGCACCAAACAAGCACCTTTCCCAAATCCATATACGCGCACGACATTTTCTCATCATTCCGAACCCTGAGTCTATTTTTGAATTTTTGCTCGCCGGAAAGTTCGTGCACAAAAATTGGGCCGGGGGGCACTCCCCCAAGCCCCGATAGCCGTTTGGGGCACCAAATGAACTCCGTTCCCAAAATCATCTGCGCGCATGATTTTTCCTCAACGTTCTGAACCCCTGGGTCTGTTGTCAAATTTTCGCTCGTTGAAACGATCGCGTACAAAAATTGGGCGTCGGGGCACCCCCGCCAGCCCCAATAGCCGTTTGGGCACCAAACGAGCTCCATTCCCAAAACCGTCTGCATGCCTGGCTTTTTCTCATCGTTTTGAACCCCTGGGTCTATTTTCAAATTTTCACCCTCCGAAAAATTTGCGCACAAAAATTGGGCCCTTGGGCACCCCCCGAGGCCTGATAGCCATTTAGGGCACTAAACGAGCTCCATTCCAAAAATCGTATGTGCGCACGGCTTTTTCTCATCGTTCTGAACCCTTAGGTCCGTTGTCAAGTTTTCGCCCGCCGGAAAGTTCATGCACAAAAGTTGGGCCCCGGGGAACCTCTGCCGGCCTCGATAGCCGTTTGGGACACCAAACGAGCTCCGGTCCCAAAACGATCTGCACGCACGAGTTTTTTCATCGTTCTGAACCCCTGGGTCCGTTTTCAAATTTTCGCCCACCGAAAAGTTCGCTCCTAAAAATTGGGCCCCGAGGCACCTCCGCCGAGCTCGATAGCCGTTTGGGGCACCAAACAAGCTCCATTCAACCATCTGCATGCACGACTTTTTCTCATCGTTTTTAACCCCTAGGTTCATTTTCAAATTTTTTCTTGCCGGAAAATTCGCGTACAAATATTGGTTCTCCAGGGCACCCTCGTCGAACCCGATAGTCGTTTGGGGAACAAACGAGCTCTGTTCCCAAAACCGTCTGTTCTCATCATTCTGAACCCCTGGGTCCGTTTTCAAATTTTCGCCCGTTGGAAAGTTCGCGCACAAAAATTGGGCCACGGGGCACCCCCGCCGGGCCCGATAGTCGTTTGGGTCACCAAACGAGCTTTGTTTTCGAAACCTTCTACGCGCACGGCTTTTTCTCATTGTTCTGAACCTTTGGGTCCATTTTCAAATTTACGCCTGCCAGAAAGTTCACGCACAAAAATTAGGCCCCGGGGCACCTCATCGGGCTTAATAACCGTTTGGGGAACCAAACGAGCTACGTTGTCACACCCCGCCCCAGACCACCCTCTTAGCTTAGGAAAGGGCGTGACTGCAGTAGTTATCAACCCTGTGACTGACACTTACTACCTACTAACTATTGTGGAATAACTCTGATACCCATATAAAACTCATATACAGCGGAATATCTTTAGGCCAAAATTTATTAATTCAGAAATATAACATATTTAAAGTCATTACAACACTAGATTCACAAGTCCTAAAACCCACAAACCCTAGTCCCTATATGAATAACAGTATCATGTGTATAATATTAACAGTAACCACCTAACAGACGGGTTACAAATCTTTTTATCCTTTAGTGGCAGAGCTATCTTCCGAGGATTTGACCGCTACCTGTGGGGGGGGGGGGGGTGAAGGAAACATTAGAAAACGGGGTGAGCTTGCACCCAGTGAGTGATTTAAGAAAGATAATTGATTCTCATGCAAAATCTCAATAAAGAGTTTAACTGAAATATAAGCTTCCACAGTACTTATACTGCAGTATAAACATTTTCCAAGCATAAAACATATAAAGTTGTTTTAATCATAAAATAGTAAAACTATTTCTCAGTTGAGAATAACCCTTACTGTGGATAAAAAAATCCCAACACCAACTGCTAGTCAAGAGAGAACCCTTTTGCTCAATCTCTAAATTTAACTACCTACATGCACGTGGCCATACTAAGTACCGTCATACCTTAGGTACTTTTGTTCAGATACCTTCTCAAACATCCTTCAGTATCTTGTTGGTTTGGTACCTTCTGAAACATCCTTCAGTACCAATAGATACCTTCTTAAATGTCCTTCAGTATCTAGTTGGGCAGATAACTTCTCAAACGTCCTTCGGTATCACGTTTTAAGTAAAACTAGTCATAAAATAACTTTCTCTTTAAAGCATGTAAAGTATAACACATATAAAAACATGCCTTTAAAGGTACTAATGCATGTTGAGTATATCTAACACATATAAATCATTTTTCAACAATTTCTCACACATGCATGCGTTTAAAACATAACTCATGGTTTGCTTGGAAATCACTTTGTAAAACTAGCTGGCATGAGAATAATCTTCTTTAAAACATGCTTTCTATAACATGTTGTAATCAAACATTTTAAGCAAATGTTTTAGTCAAAACGTTTTAGCCACTCACCTTGATTTCTTAGGAGCTTTTCACTCTAGTAGCTCCCTTTTCTACCTCGGGCTCCCTTTTCACCTCTAGAATCCAGATTCAACTTACAGCTTAGATTTCTCATAGTTCTGGACCTTATTTTTAAATACTACCTTCTACAAGACTGGCTCAAACTGATCCGACAGCCTGACCCTTCTATCTTCTTCTCAGTTTCCAGCCCGATACCTTTGAGCTTTTCTTCCGGCAGCCCTACCCTGAAAACTAGACTTTCAGAGATTTCAGGTGGATTTCGAATCACTCCAAACGCATGAGTAAATTGGGAGAACTTCTCGTCCCAATTTGATGTGTCTTCTTCAGACCTCACTGTCCAAGGCATCCTCTATGACTAACGCATGGATTTGGCTCCAACGCAAGGTTTGCTCAACTCTCCCTCTCTTTTTACGGTATTTCTGAATTGTGATCTAGAAATGATGTCTTTTGGCCCTATTTATAGGCGTCCAAACCTTCTCCAGAGTTGACACCACCTACTTGGCTACATGGCCAAGTGTCTCCTTCTCACCCCATCAACGCAATGTTGTGATCATCGTAAGTTAAGTGTCTTCCTCCCATGTTTCCAACACATGAGCCTCCAATCTGATGCCACCACCTCACATTCTTAAGGCTTAAGGCTTTCCTCCCAAGAAGACACATGGTTTTGATGATGTTCTCCTGATGATCTCATCCTCTGTATGCGTCCAATTTGATGTTCAACACATAATCCATACTCAATGCATAGCCTATCATCAACGCATAGCAAGCCAATTCACTCTCATTACAATTCAACTTAACCATCGCAAGAAGCTAACCATCACCAACGCATAGGGTGACCGTCCATCCTCGACACATGGCTCACTAGGTAGCATCGCACGGCTTACTTGGCATGGGCGCATAGTGCTAGCCACAAACGCATAGGTGCACTGCATAGGCTGGTCGCTCGACGTATGGGCACACTGGCCGCTCAACGCATTATTTGTGTTGGACGCATGGGCTGTGCGCGGCACCTTGATGCTTTGCCGGGTTCTTCTGTGCATAGGCGTGCTGCTTCGACGCATAGGCGTGCGGCGTATGCTGCCCATCGCTCGCTCGCTCGGCCGCATGGGCTGCACACTTGGCTACATGGCAGGGCACCTTGACGCATAGCATGGCTGCTCGGCAGGGCGCTCACCGCATGGGCGTGGCTGCTCGACAGGGTGCTCAACGCATGGCAAGGGCATCTGGCCGAGGTTGCTCGACGCATTGCAAGGGGTGCTAGCCGAGGCTGCACGACGCATTACATGGGCATTGGCTGAGGCTACTCGATGCATGGCTGGGCATTTGGCCGAGGTTGTTCGACACATGCCACCCTCTAGCCCTCGTGCCATCCCAATACCTCACTTCCATTTTCCTTCCTTCACCAACGCATCCAATCCAATGCATCTAACGAATCCCACACAAAATTCTATACTTGGCCAAATTTTCCAAATTTTCCCCAAGAGTTAAACTTCCAAATTTCCTCTTTTCTTGAAATCTCTACTTTTTCCTCTACCATTCCACACTAGTTTCCACATCAACCTACTCATCACACTAGTCTTAGTAGGGAACATACTCAAGTAGAGAAATTAGGATTCGGGGTTCACATTTACCTCTCCTTTATAAAAATTTCGTCCTCGAAATTTTGCTACAAGTCTGTCAACTAAACAACTATGGGTACTTGTTTCTGATTTTCTCGTCGGCTTCCCATGTTGCTTCTTCCGTGCTATGGTTTCGCCATAGTACCTTTACCAATGGGATTGTCTTATTCCTTAAGACCTGTTCCTTTCTGTCAAGGATTTCTACTGGTTCTTCTTCATAAGACAAATTCTCTTTCAACTATACCGGTTGCTCAGACAATACATGGGTAGGATCTGGCACATACTTTCTAAGCATTGCCACATGCATCATGAATACGAGATAATTCTGGAGGTAAATTCAATCGATATGCCATTGGGCCAACTCTTTCTATTATCTCGTAAGGTCCAATATATCTTGGGCTTAATTTCCCTTTCCTATCGAACCTGAGTATTTCTTTCCACGGAGATAACTTCAGAAATACTTTATCACCAACTTCAAACTCTAATTCTCTTCTCCACTTATTAGCGTAACTCTTTTGCCTATCTCGAGCCGTCTTAAGATTATCTCTTATAATCTTAACGTTGTCTGATGTCTGTTGCACAAGTTCTGGACCTAGTAATTTCCTTTTACCGACTTTATTCCAACATATTGGAGTTCTACATGACCTATCGTATAATGCCTCATACGGTGCCATCCTGATACTCGAATGGTAACTGTTGTTATATGCAAATTCGATTAACGACGGATGCGTATCCCAACTTCCCTTAAATTGCAATACACATGCTCTCAGCATGTCCTCTAATGTTTGGATTGTCTGCTCAGACTGACCATCCGTCTGTGGATGAAAAGCGGTGCTAAAATATAACTTGGTTCCCTAGCTTTCTGTAAACTAGGCCAAAACATCGATGTAAATCTAGAGTCTCGATCTGATACAATTGAAACTGGAGCTCCAAACTGACTTATGACTCGATCAATATACAACTTGGCTAATTGGTCTAGGGTATAAGTAACTTTAACAGGTAAAAACTTAGCTGTTTTTGTCAATCTATCCATAATTACCCATATAAAATAGGAAATCCATCGTAATATGCTCCCATTTTCATTCTGGTACTGGGAGTGGATTAAGTAATCCTGTTGGCCTCTTCTAGTTTAACCTGTTGACATATTAGGCACCTATCAACATACTTCGCTATTTCTCTTTTCATACCAGGCCACCAATACGATCTCTTTAATGTTCTGTACATCTTTGTACTGCCTGGATGCATAGCATAGGCGGAACTATGTGCCTCCTCTAGAAAGCTTGTTTAAGTGCTAAGTCCTTAGGTACGCATATCCTAATAACACTCTGTCAGCTGTTAATTGGTAGTCCGTCCTCAATCCTTTATCTACTTCTTCAGCTAACTTCTGAAGATCAGAATCCTTTAACTGCTCGCGTAGAATATCTTCTACGAGCATAAGACCCACTTGAAATGAAGCTAGTAAACCTCCTTTTTGACCGATTGATAATGCTGCCTTAGCATTATACAACTCATGAATTAGTGTACCCTTCACTGAATTGATACTAGCTCTAGCTGATCTAGTTTTTTGACTTAAAGCATCAGTTACTACATTTGCTTTACCTGGGTGATAGTCAATGGTACAATCATATCTTTGATCAATTCGAGCCATATTCTCTGTCTCAAGTTTAGTTCCTTCTGATCAAAGATATGGTTTAGACTTTTATGATCCGTGAATATATGACACCGCTCACCAAACAGGTAATTTCTCTACAACTTTAGAGCTAACACAATTGCTGTTAACTCCAAATCATGTGTAGGGTAGTTACATTCATGCTTCTTTAACTGTCAAGAAGCATAAGCTACTACCTTTCCCTCCTTCATCAGCACACATCCTAACCCTTGTCAGGATGCATCACAATAAACCTCAAACTTCTTACCTGGTGTGGGTAGTGTTAATACTGGTGCTGACACTAACCTCTATTTCAATACTTGAAAACTATGCTTGCATTTAGGTGACCTCTCAAACTTCGCATCTTTTCTAGTCAGGTTTGTCAATTGAAGAGCTGTCTTAGAAAAACCCTCCACGAATCTCCTATAATAACCTCCTAATCCTAGAAAACTGTGTATTTCGGTTACATTCACGGGTCGTTCCCAGTCGACTATTGCTTCTATCTTTGGGGAATCGACGCTAACTCCGTCAGCTGAAACTATATGCCCAAGGAATACGACTTGGTTTGACCAAAAATCACACTTACTAAATTTGGCATATAACTCCTTTTCCCTTAGAATCTGTAACACCTTCCTCAGATGTTCTTTGTGTTTCTTCGCACTACTAGAATACACTAGTATGTCGTCTATGAACACTATCACAAACTGATCCAGATAAGAATGAAATATCCTATTCATCAAGTCCATAAATACCGCAAGAGCCTTTGTCAATCCAAACGACATTACTAGGAACTCAAAATGTCCATATCTAGTTCTGAATGCAGTCTTTGGAACATCTGTGCCTTTCACCTTCAACTGGTGATAACCCGATCTCAAATCTATCTTAGAGAACACCGTGGCTCCCTTTAACGGATCGAAGAGATCATCTATACGAGGCAATGGGTACTTATTCTTAATGGTCACCTTATTCAACTGTCTATAGTCTATGTATAATCTAAGAGTACAGTCTTTCTTCTTAACAAACAAGACTGACACTCCTCAAGGTGACACACTGGGTCTAATGTACCTCTTATCTACAAGTTCCTGTAACTAAACTTTTAGTTCCTTCAGTTCCATTGGTGCCGTCCTATATGGTGCCTGGGATATAGGTGTTGTACCCGGAACTAAGTCAATAGTAAACACTATTTCCCTATCAGGTGGTAAGCCTGATAATTGTTCAGGGAACACATCTAAGAATTCTTGTACCACAGGTACATCCTCAGGTTTCAGTTTCTTATCATGTGAAACTGCTACATAGGCTAAATAGACTTCGCATCCTTTACTCAACAGCTTCCTAGCCTTCACTGCTAATATTAAACTTCCTGAAAGTATTCTTTTACTTCCCACTAGGGTTATTTCTTTTTCACCTGGTTTCCTAAACACTATTTCTCTCTTAAAACAATCCATAGTGGCATAGTGTTTACTTAGGAAATCCATACCTAGGATAACATCAAACTCTATTAATTCTAATGGAATCAAGTCAACCCAAAAACTCTGATTTCCAAGAATTACTTCACAATTCTTGTAATACTCATGTACAACTAGAGTATCTCCTACAGGCGTAGAGATAAACAAATCCTCATTCATACGCTCAGGCACTCTATCTATATGTAATGCACACATGCTAGATATGAATGAGTGCCTAGCACCAGGATCAAATAATGCATAAGTGGATTGATTACATAAAGTTATCGTACCAGTTACGACATCGTGAGTCTCTTCCGCTTCCTAGTGTGTCATAGCGAATACTCTACCCTGCTGTTGCTGCTGCTGTTGGGATCGTACAGCTACCCCTTTCTGCTTAGCTACACCGGATCCCTCACCTCTAGTTCCGGTCGCTCTAGGCTGGGTAACTCCCCTTTGCTCATTCTATGCTCCATGACCTAGTTGAGGACAATCTCACTTGAAATGCCCAGCTTGTCCGCACTAGAAGCACACATTCCTATTGCCATAACATACTTCTGTATGAGGTCTACCACAGTTGACACAAAGTGGTTTCCTCCCTGTACTAGCTACTGACTCGCTAGCACGACCTGATACTGATCTACCACTCTATCCAACTGTAGGTCTTAACTTCTTTCGACCCGAGTTTGTTGGCTCGTGCCCCTAAAACTCCTTATACCCGACTGTCCAAAGAATGGGGGTCTAAATCTCTTATTTCTTATTTCTCCATGCATCCTAAACTGTTCTTCACCTTGTTGGAGTACATCTTCTCTTGCTACACTCTGATCTACTTGGATAGCAGTCTCAACTAACTGAGTGAAATTCACCCAATTGGATGTAGAGGTAACGGGTGTATGTATCTTTCTTCTTAGGCCATTCTCAAATCTCCTACACCTCTTCTTCTCTTCCGCGATGATCGGAAGAGCATACTGAGATAACTCAGTAAATCTTTGTTCATACTCAGCAACCGTCATCACTCCTTGCGTAAGCCTAAGGAATTCCTCCCTCTTTGCTTCTTTAAAAGAACCAGGGAAGTATTTATCCTGAAATACTTGTCTGAACTAAGACCAAGTCATAGTTTTCAAACTATTCCTTCTAGCCTCTATCACTTTCCACCACTTCGCAGCCCCTTTCTGCAGCAAGAATGCCACTAACTTGACCTTACGGTCCTTAGGGCACCTCATAACCTTAAAAAATTTCTCAATCAAATCCAACAAGATCTCAGCATCTATTGGATCCGTGGCTCCATAGAACATCGTGGCTCCTAAATCTTTCAGCCTCTCGATGCCGAATTTCCTTTTTGGATCGTTCTGAATCGATCCTACACTCGTCGCCAATCTTTGAGTGATTCTATCAAATACTCGAACCTCCATCTGGGGTTCTACACCTACCCTTGGTGTACTCGACTCGTTTGCAGAAGTTGCTTCCTATTCTAATGAGTCTCTAACTCTTTTCCCCTTCAGATCTGGGTCCCGTCCAACTTCAGGACCTCTGCTGGTAGGGTCAACATTCCTCTCCTCAGTCTGCTTGCTCTGCTTGCCATTTCTCCTTAGCATCTTTGCCTAATTATTAGGTACACATGTTAGGTACTTATCTATGGGACTTAATCTAATGCATGAACTCTCTCTTTCACCCAATACCTTCTGCTTTAATACTAAACTAGCTTCAACCTTTCCCAAGTTTACGTATACCTTTGCTCTGATACCAAGCTAGTATTAACCCAAACTTTATACTCAATCTTCTCTCACGTTTTACGTAAACCTTTGCTCTGATACCAAGTTGTCACATCCCGCCCCAGACCACCATCTTAGCCTAGAAAAGGGCGTGACTGCAGCAGTTATCAACCATAAGGCTGACATTTACTGCCTACCAAACCGGCTACGCACACAACTTTTTCTCATCGTTGTGAACCCCTAGGTCCGTTTTCAAATTTTCACCGGTCGGAAAGTTCGTGTACAAAAATTGGGCCCCGGCGTACGCCCGCTAGGCCCAATAGCCGTTTGGGGCACCAAAGGAGCTCCAATCCCAAATCAGTCTATGCGCACGGGTTTTTCTAATCGTTCTAAACCCTGGGTCCGTTTTCAAATTTTCACTCATCAGAAAATTCACGCTAAAAAATTAGGCCCACGGGCACCCCCGTGGGGCCTGATAGCCGTTTGGGCAGAAAATAAGCTTCATTCCCAAAACCATCTATGCGCACGACTTTTCCTCATCTTTTTGAACCCCTGAGTCCGTTTTATTATTTTTGCTCGCCAGAAAGTTTGTGTAGAAAAATTGGGCTTTGGGCACCCCTGACGAGCCCGATAGCTATTTGAGGAACGAAACGAGTTCCGTTCCCAAAAACGTCTGCGCGCACGACTCTTTTTCATCGTTCTGAACCTCAGGGTACATTTTAAAATTTTTGCCCGAAGGAAAGTTCGAGCACAAAAGTTGGGCCCCGGGGCACACCCGTCGAGCCCGATAGCTGTTTGGGGATCTAAACAAGCTCCATTCCAAAAATCGTCTGTGCGAACGAATTTTTCTTATCGTTCTAAAGCGGGTCCATTTTCAAAATTTCTCCCATTCGAAAGTTCGCGCACAAAATTTGGGCCACGGGGCACCCCCGCCGAGCCGGATAGCCGTTTGGGACACCAAATGAGTTATGTTCCCAAAACCGTCTGCACGCACGATTTCTTCTCATCATTCTGAACTGCTAAACCATTTTAAAATCTTTGCCCGCTAGAAAGTTTGCGGACAGAAATTGGGCCTTAGGGTACCCCCGCCGGGCCCGATGGCCGTTTGGGGCACCAAACGAGCTTTGTTCCCAAAATCATCTGTGCACACGAATTTTTCTCATCGTTCTAAACTCATAGGTCCGTTTTAAAATCTTTGCTCGTCGGAAAGTTCGTGCACAAAAATTGGGTCCCAGAGCAACCCTGCTGGGCCCGATAGCTGTTTGGGGATCAAAACGAGCTCCGTTCTAAAAACCGTCTATGCACATGGCCTTTTCTAATCCTTTTCACACCCTGGGTCCGTTTTCAAATCTTCGCCCGCCGGAAAGTTTGCGCACAAAAATTTGGCCCCAGGGCACCCCGCTGGGCCCGATAGCCGTTTAGGGCACCAAACGAGCTACTTTCCGAAGAGTGTCTGTGCGCACGGATTTTTCTCATCGTTTTGAACCCCGGGGTCAGTTTTGAAATTTTCGCCCGTCGGAAAGTTCGCGCACAAAAATTGAGTCGTAGGGCACCCCCGCAAGTCTTGATAGCCGTTTGGGCACCAAACGAGCACCATTCCAAAAACTGTTTGCACGCACGAGTTTTTCTCATTGTTTTGAAGCCCTGGATCCGTTTTCAAATTTTCACCCACCGAAAAGTTCGCGCACAAGAATTTGGCCCTAGGGCACCCCCGCTGGGCCCGATAGCTATTTGGGGCACCAAAGAGCTTTGTTACCCAAACCGTCTTTGTGCACGTCTTTTTCTCATCATTCTGGACCCTCTTTTTTCAAATCTTTGCCCGCCGGAAAGATCGCGGACAAATATTGGGCCCCGGGGTACCCCCCGGGCCCGATAGACATTTGGGGCATCAAACGAGCTTCATTCCCAAAACCGTCTGTGCGCATGGCTTTTTCACATCATTCTAAACCCCTGGGTTCGTTTTCAAATCTTCGCTCGTCGGAAAGTTCGCAAACAAAAATTGGGCCCCGTGGCACCCCCGTCGGGCCCGATAGCCGTTTGGGGCACCAAACAAGCTCCATTCAAAAAATCGTCTACGCACATGTCTTTTTCTTATCGTTGTCAACCCCTGAGTCCATTTCAAATTCTCGCCCGCCAAAAAGTTTAGGCACAAAAATTGGGCCCCGGGGCACCCTCGTCGGGCCCGATAGCCGTTTAAGGCACCAAACGAGCTCCGTTCCCAAAACCGTCTGCGTGCACGTCTTTTTCTGATCGTTCTAAACCCCTGAGTTTGTTTTCAAATTTTTGCCCGCCGGAAAGTTCCCGTACAAAAATTACGCACACGGACACCCCTGCAGGACATGATAGCCGTTTGGGGCACCAAAAGAGCTCCGTTCCAAAAACCGTCCGCGTGCACGGCTTTTTCTGAACCCCTGGGTTCGTTTTAAATGTTTGCCAACTGGAAAGTTTACGCACAAAAATTAGGCCTCGAGGCACCCCGTCGGGCCCGATAGCCGTTTGGGGCACCAAAAGAGCTCCATTCCCAAAACCGTCTATGCACATGGCTTTTTCTCATCGTTTTGAACCCCTTGTTCCTTTTTCAAATCTTCGCCAGCTGGAAAGTTTAAGCACAAAAATTGGGCCCCGAGGCACCGTCGCCGGGCACGATAGTCATTTGGGGCAGCAAACGAGCTTCGTTTCCAAAACCGTCTACGCCCACGGCTTTTTCTCATCGTTCCGAACCCATTGGTCCGTTTACAAATTTTTGCCCGACGAAAAGTTCGCGAACAAAACATGGGCTCCAGGCCACACCCGTCGAGCCCGATATCCGTTTGGGGAAACAAAAGAGCTTCGTTCTTAAAATTGTCTGTGCGCACGACTTTTTCTCATCGTTTTGAACCCCTGGGTTTGTTTTCAAATCATTGCCCGCTGGAAAGTTTAAGCACAAAAATTAGGTCCCGAGGTACCCCTACTGGACCCGATAGTCATTTGGGACACCAAACGAGCCGTTCCCAACACCATCTATGCGCATGGCTTTTTCTCATCGTTCCGAACCCCTGGGTTCGTTTCAAATATTTTCCCGTCAGAAAGTTCGCAAACAAAAATAGGACCTCGTGGCACCCCCGCTGGACCCGATAGCCTTTTGGGGCACCAAATGAGCTCCGTTCCAAAAACTATCTGGGCGAATGGCTTTTTCTTATCATTCTGAACCCCTGGGTTCGTTTTCAAATCTTCGCCCGCTGGAAAGTTTGCGCACAAAAATTGGGTCTCAGGGCACCCCCGTCGGGCCCGATAGCTGTTTGGAGCACCAAACGAGCTTCATTCCAAAAACCGTCTGCGCGCACGACTTTTTCTTATCGCTCTGAACCCTTGGGTTCGTTTTCAAATTTTCGCTTGCCGGAAAGTTCACGCACAAAAATTAGATACCCCTGCGTACACGATAGCCGTTTGGGGCACCAAAAGAGGTCCATTCCAAAAACCATCTACGTTCACGACTTTTTCTGATCGTTCTGAATCCTTGGGTCCGTTTTCAAATTTTCTCTCGCCGGAAAGTTCGCGAAAAAAATTGGGCCCTAGGCACACCTGCCAGGCCTGATAACCGTTTGGGCACCAAACGAGCTCCGTTCCCAAAACCGTCTGCACGCACAACTTTTTCTCATCGTTTTGAACCCCTAGGTCTGTTTTCAAATCTTCGCCCACTGGAAAGTTTACGCACAAAAATTGGGCCCTAGGGCACTCCCGCCGGGCCCGATAACCGTTTGGGGCACCAAACGAACTTCATTCCCAAAAACATCTCTGCACATGGATTTAAAATCTTTGCCCGTCGGAAAGTTCGCGCACAAAAATTGGGCCCTGGGGCACCCCCGCCGGGCCTGATAGCTGTTCGAGGCAACAAACGAGCTCCATTCCGAACACCGTCTATGTGCAATACTTTTTCTCAATGTTCTGAACCGCTGGGTCCGTTTTCAAATTTTCGGCTGCCGGAACGTTCACGCACAAAAATTGGGCGTCAGGGCACCCCCATCGGGTATGATAGCCATTTGGGCACCAAAAGAGCTCCGTTCCAAAAACCGTATGTGCGCACGACTTTTTCTCATCGTTCTGAATGCCTGGGTCCATTTTCAAATTTTCTCCCACCGGAAAGTTCGCGCACAAAAATTGTTCCCTAGGCACCCCCATCGGGCCCGATAGTTGTTTGGGGCACCAAACGAGCTCCGTTCCCAAAATAGCCTACGTGCACGACTTTTTTCTCATCATTCTGAACCACTGCGTCCGTTTTCAAATTTTCGCCCGCCAGAAAGTTCGTGCACAAAAATTGAGCATAAGGACACCCCCGCTAGGCACGATAGCCATTTAGGGCACCAGAAGAGTTCCATTCCAAAAACCGTTTGCACGGACAAATTTTTTTCATCTTTCGAAACCCTTGGGTCCGTTTTCAAATTTTCTCCCACCGGAAAGTTCACGCGCAAAAATTGGGGCCTTGGCACACCCGCTGAGCCTGATAGCCGTTTGGGTACCAAACGAGCTCCGTTCCAAAAACCGTCTGCGTGCACGACTTTTTCTCATCGTTCTAAACCCCTAGGTCTGTTCTCAAATCTTTGCCTACTGGAAAGTTCACGCACAAAAATTGGGCCAGAGGCACACCCGCCAGGCCCGATACCCGTTTGGGGAACCAAACAAGATTCGTTCCCAAAACTGTCTGCGAGCACGACTTTTTCTCATAGTTTTGAACCTTTGAGCCCATTTTCAAATCTTCGCCCGCTAGAAAGTTCACGCACAAAAATTGGGCCATGGGCACCTCCGCCGGGCCCGATAGCAATTTGGGGCACCAAACAAGCTCCGTTCCCAAAACCGTCTGCGAGCACGACTTTTTCTCATAGTCTTGAACCTTTGAGCCCATTTTCAAATCTTCGCCCGCTAGAAAGTTCACGCACAAAATTTGGGCCCTGGGCACCTCCGCCGGGCCCGATAGCCATTTGGGGCACCAAACAAGCTCCGTTCCTAAAACCGTCTGCGAGCACGAGTTTTTCTCATAGTTTTGAACCTTTGAGCCCATTTTCAAATCTTCGCCCGCTAGAAAGTTCACACACAAAAATTGGGCCCTGGGCACCTCCGCCGGGCCCGATAGCCATTTGGGGCACCAAACAAGCTCCGTTTCAAAAACCGTCAGTGCGCGTGGCTTTTTCTCATCGTTCCAAACCCTTGGGTTCGTTTCAAATCTTCACCCATCAGAAAGTTCGCAAACAAAAATAGGACCTCGTGGCACCCTCGCCGGACCCGATAGCTGTTTGGGGCATCAAACAAGCTCCGTTCAAAAAACCGTCTGCGCGAATGGCTTTTTCTTATCATTCTGAACCCTTGGGTTCGTTTTCAAATCTTCACCCGCCGAAAAGTTTGCGCACAAAATTGGGTCCCAGGGCACCCCCGCCAGGCCTCATAGCTGTTTAGGGCACCGAACGAGCTCCGTTCCAAAAACTGTCTATGCGAACGACTTTTTTTTATTGTTCTAAACCCCTGGGTTCGTTTTCAAATTTTCGCTTGCTGGAAAGTTCGCGCACAAAAATTAGGCATCGGAATACCCCTGCCAGACACGATAGCCGTTGGGGCACCAAAAGAGCTCTGTTCCAAAAACCGCCTGAACGCACGGCTTTTTCTGATCGTTTTGAACCCGTGGGTCCATTTTCAAATTTTCTCCCGCCGGAAAGTTCGCGCACAAAAATTGGGTCCTAGGCACACCTGCCAGGCCCAATAGCCATTTGGGACACCAAACGAGCTCCGTTCCCAAAACCGTCTGCACGCATGACTTTTTCTCATCGTTCTGAACCCCTAGGTCCATTTTCAAATCTTCTCCCGCTGGAAAGTTTACACATAAAAATTGGGTCCAGAGGCACCCCCGCCAGACCCGATAACCATTTGGCGCAACAAACGAGCTCCGTTCCCAACACCGTCTGCGCGCACGGCTTTTTCTCAACATTCTGAACCCCTGGGTTCGTTTTCAAATCTTCTCCCACTGGTAAGTTCACGCACAAAAATTGGGAACTAAGTCGTGCGCCAGACCAGATAACCATTTGGCGCAACAAAAGAGATCCGTTCCCAAAATCGCCAGACCAGATAACGACTTTTTCTCATCGTTTTAAACCCCTGGGTTCGTTGTCAAATCTTCACCCGCTGGAAAGTTTAAGCACAAAAATTGGCCGGGCACCGCCGCTGGGCCCGATAGCCATTTGGGGCAGCAAACGAGCTTCGTTCCCAAAACCGTCTACGCGAACGACTTTTACTCATCGTTTTGAACCCTTGGGTTCGTTTTCAAATTTTCTCCCACTTGTAAGTTTGGGGACAAAAATTAGGCCACGGGACACTTCCGCGAAGCTCGATAGCCGTGTGGGGCACCAAACAAAATTCATTCCCAAAACCGTCTCTACACATGATTTTTTCTCATCGTTCTGAACCCTTGGGTCCATTTTAAAATCTTTGCCCGCCGGAAATTTCGCGCACAAAAATTGGGTCTCGGGCACCCCTGCAGGGCCCGATAGCTGTTTGGGGCATCGAACGTGCTCCGTTCCCAAAACCGTCTACGCGTAAGACTTTTTCTCAATGTTCTGAATCGCTGGGTCCGTTTTCAAAATTTCGCCTGCCGGAACGTTTGCGCACAAAAATTGGGTGTCAAGGCACCCCTACCGGGCACGATAGCCATTTGGGGCACCAAAAGAGCTTCATTCCAAAAACCATCTGTGCACATAGCTTCTTCTCATCGTTCTGAACACCTAGGTTCGTTTTCAAAAACAGCCTACGCGCATGAATTTTTCTCATCATTCTGAACCACTGCGTCCGTTTTCAAATTTTCGCCCGCTGGAAAGTTCGCGCACAAAAATTAGGCCCTTGGCACATTCGCTGAGCCCGAAAGCCGTTTGTGCACCAAACGAGCTCCGTTCCAAAAATTGTCTGCGCGCACGACTTTTTCTCATCGTTCTGAACCCCTAGGTCCGTTCTCAAATCTTCGCCGCCAGAAAGTTCACGCACAAAAATTGGGCCCTAGGCACACTCGCCAGGCCCGATACCCGTTTGGGGCACCAAACGGGCTTTGTTCCCAAAATTGTCTGTGCGCACGACTTTTTCTCATAGTTTTGAACCTGGGGCACTCCCGCCTAGCCAGATAGCCGTTTGGGATACCAAACGAGCTCCGTTCCCAAAACCATCTAGGTGCACGACTTTTTCTCACCGTTCTGAACCCCTGCATTCGTTGTCTGATCTTCATCCGCCGGAAAGTTCGGGCACAAAAGTTGGGACTCGGGGCAACCGCGCCGAGCCCGATAGCCATTTAGGGCACCAAACGAGCTCCGTTCCAGAAACCGTCAGCGCACACGGCTTTTTCTCATCGTTCTAAACCCCTAGATCCGTTTTCAAATCTTCGCCTGTCGAAAAGTTCGAGCACAAAAATTGGGCCCCGGGGCACCACCATTGGGCACGATAGCCATTTGGGGCACCAAACGAGCTTCGTTCCCAAAACCGTCTGCACGCACGACTTTTTTTAAATGTTCTGAATCCCTGGGTCCGTTTTCAAATCTTCGCCCGCCGGAAAGTTCGCGCACAAAAATTGGGCCGTGAGGCACCCCCCCGGGCCCGATAGTTGTTTGGGGCACCAAACGAGCTCCTTTCCCAAAACCTTCTGCGCACACGGCTTTTTCTCATCGTTCTGAACCTTTAGGTCCGATTTTAAACTTTACGCCCAACGGAAAGTTCGCGCACAAATATTAGACCCTGGGGCACCCCCCGGGCACGATAGCCGTTTGGGCCACCAAACGAGCTCCGTTCCCAAAACCGTCTACGCGCACGGCTTTTTCTCATTGCTCTGAAACCCTGGGTTTGTTTTCAAATCTTCGTCTGCCGGAAAGTTCGTGCACAAAAATTAGGATCCGAGGCATCTCGCCGGGCCTGATAGCCATTTAGGGCACCAAAGGATCTCCTATCTCAAAACCGTCTACACACACGACTTTTCCTTATCGTTATGAACCCTTAGGTTTGTTTTAAAATTTTCGCCCGCTGGAAAGTTTTCACACAAAAATGGGGCCCCGTAGTAGCCCTACTGGGCCCAATATCTGTTTGGGGCACCAAACGAGCTCCGTTCCCAAAACCGTCTACGTGCATGACTTTTTCTCATCGTTCAGAACCCTTAGGTCCATTTTAAATCTTCGCCTGCCGGAAAGTTCAAATACAAAAATTTGACTCCGGGCACCTTCTCTAGGCCCGATAGCTGTTTGAGGCACCGAACAAGTTTTGTTCCTAATACCGTCTGCGCACGACTTATTCTCATCGTTCTGAACCACTGGGTCCATTTTCTCATCTTCGCCCGCCAGAAAGTTTCCATATAAAAATTTGGCCTCAGGGCACCCTCATCAGGCTTGATAACTGTTTGGGGCACCAAACGAGCTCCATTCCAAAAACAGTCTGTACGCACTACTCCTCATCATTCTGAACCCCTGGGTCCGTTTTCAAATTTTTGCCCACCGGAAAGTTTGTGCACAAAAATTGGGTCACGGGGCACCCACACCGGGCCCGAAGCTGTTTGGAGAACAAAACGAGCTCTCTTCCAGAAACCGTTTGCACGCACGGCTTTTTCTCGTCGTTCTGAACCCCTGGGTCCATTTAAAAATTTTTGCCCGCTGGAATGTTCGCGCACAAAAATTGGGCCACGAGGCACCCCCACCGGGTCCGATAGACGTTTAGGGCACCAAACGAGCTCCGTTCTTAAAATCGTCTGGCACACGGTTATTTCTCATCGTGTTGAACCCATTGATCTATTTTCAAATTTTTGCCCGCCGGAAAGTTCACGCACAAACATTGGGCCCCGACGCACCTCCACGGGTCTACGTGCATGGCTTTTTCTTATTGTTCTGAACCATTGGGTCTGTTTTCAAATTTTTGCCGGCCGAAAAGTTTTTTCACAAAAATTGGGCCTCGGCGCACTCCGCCGGCCCCGATAGCAGTTTGGGCACCAAACCAGCTTCATTCCCAAAACCATCTGCACACGGCTTTTTTTCATCGTTCTGAACCTCCGGGTTCGTTTTAAAATTTTCGCTTGCCTGAAAGTTCACGTACAAAAATTAGGCCCTGGGGCACCCCACCAGGCCCGATAACCATTTGGGGCACCAAACAAGCTCCGTTCCCAAAACAGTCTGGTGCACGGCCTTTTCTTATCGTTCTGAACCCCTCTGTCCATTTTTAAATTTTCTCCGGCCGAAAAGTTTGCATACAAAAATTGGCCTCCGGGGCACCCCGCCAGGCTTGATAGCCGTTTGAGGCACCAAACGAGCTCCATTCCCAAAACGGTCTAGCGCCCGACTTTTTTTCATCGTTCTAAACTGCTGCGTCCGTTTTCAAATTTTCACCCATCGGAAAGTTCGCGCCCAAAAATACAACCCCGGGGCAACCCCACCAGGCCCGATAGCCGTTTGGGGCACCAAACGAACTCCGTTCCCAAAACCGTCTGAGCGCACAGCTTCTTCTCACTATTCTGAACCTTTGGGTTCATTTTCAAATTTTCGTCTGCCGGAAAGTTCGCACACAAAAATTGGGTCCCAGGGCACCCCCACCAGGCCCGATAGCCGTTTGGGGCACCAAACAAGCACCGTTCCCAAAATCGTCTGCGTGCATGGCTTTTTCTCATCGTTCTGAAGCCTTCTACGTGCATGGCTTTTTCTCATCGTTTTTAACCCTTGGGTCCGTTTTCAAATTTTTGCCCATCGTAAAGTTTGCGCACAAAAATTGGGCCCATAGCACACCTGCCGGGTACGATAACCATTTAGGACACAAAACAAGCTCCGTTCCCAAAACCATCTACACACACGGCTTTTTCTCATCGTTCTGAACCCCTGCTTTCGTTTTCAAATTTTCGCCCGCTGGAAAGTTTGCGCAATAAAATTGGGCCCTGGGGAACTCCCGCCGGACCCGATAGCCATTTGGGACAGCAAACGAGCTTCATTCCAAAAATCGTCTATGTGCACGACTTTTTCTCATCGTTCTGTACCCATGGGTCCGTTTTCAAAGTTTTGCTCGCCGAAAAGTTCGCACACAAAAATTGGACCCCTAGACACCCCCCGCCGGGCCCGATAGCCATTTGGGGCACCAAACAAGCTCCGTTCCCAAAATCGTCTATGTTCACAGCTTTTTCTCATCGTTCTGAACCTCTGGGTTCATTTTCAAATTTTCGCCTGTCGGAAAATTCGCACACAAAAATTGGGCCCCAGGGCACCCACGTCGGGCCTGATAGCCGTTTTTGGCACCAAAAGAACTCCGTTCCCAAAACCGTCTATGCGCATGACTTTTCCTCATCGTTCTGAACCCCTGGGTCCGTTTTCAAATTTTCACCCGCCAGAAAGTTCGAACTACAAAGTTGGGCCTTAGGCCACCCCGTCGGGCCCGATAGCCATTTGTGGCACCAAACGTGCTCCGTTCCCAAAATCGTCTGTGTGCACGACTTTTTCTCATCATTCTGAACCCCTAAACATGCATGGCTATTTCTCATCGCTCTGAACACCTGGGTCCGTTTTCAAATGTTCGCCCGCCGGAAAGTTCGCGCACAAAAATTTGTTGTCGGGGCACCCCCGTCGGGCCCAATAGCCTTTTGGGACACCAAACGAGCTCTATTCCCAAAACTGTCGGCGCACACGGCTTTTTCTCATCATTCTGAACCCCTGGGCCTGTTTTCAAATTTTTTCCTGCTGGAAAGTTCACGCATAAAAATTGGGCCCCAGGGCACCTCCGCTGGGCCTAATAGCTATTTGGGGGACCAAACGAGCACCATTCCTAAAATTGTCTTCCGCACGAATTTTTCTCATTGTTTTGAACCCCTAGATCCGTTTTCAAATTTTCGCCCACTAGAAAAATGAGCACAAAAATATGGCCCCGGATCAACCCCGCCGAGCCTGATATCCGTTTGAGGCACCAAACAAGCTCCGTTCCTAAAACCGTCTGCACACACAGCTTTTTCTCATCGTTCTGAATCCCAGGGTTTTTTTTTTTTACATTTTTGCCTGCCGGAAAGTTCGCACACAAAAAAAGGGGCCGTGGGGCACCCCCACCGGGTTGGGGCACCAAGCGAACTTCGTTCCCAAAACCGTCTATGCGCATGAGTTTTTCTCGTCGTTCTGAACCCTTGGGTCCATTTTCAAATTTTCGCCCGCCGGAAAGTTCGCACTACAAAATTGGGCTCTAGGCCACCCCTGCCGGGCCCGATAGCCATTTGGGGCACTAAACGAGTTCCGTTCTCAAAATCGTCTACGCGCATGGTTTTTTCTTATCGTTCTAAACCTCTCTACGTGCATGGCTTTTTCTCATCGTTCTGAACCCCTGGGTCCGTTTTCAAATGTTCACCCGCCAGAATTTTGCACACAAAAATTGGTTCCCAGGGCACCCCCGCCGGGCCCGATAGCCATTTGGGGCACCAAACGAGCTCTGTTCTCAAAACCGTCTGCGCGAACAACTTTTTCTCATCATTCTGAACCCCTGCGTTCGTTTTCAAATTTTCGCCTGCAGAAAAGTTTCTAGACAAAAATTGGACCAGGGGGCACCCCCGCCAGGCCCAATAGCTGTTTGGGGGAACAAACGAGTTCCATTCCTAAAACTGTCTGTGCGCACGGCTTTTTCCACATTTTCTGAACCCCTAGGTCTGTTTTCAAATTTTTGCCTGCCGGAAAGTTCGCACACAAAGATTGGGCCCCAAGGCACCCCCGCTGGGACCGATAGCCGTTTGGGGCACCAAACGAGCTTCATTCCCAAAATCGTCTGGCGCACGAATTTTTCTCATTATTCTGAACCCCTGGGTCCATTTTTAAATTTTCATCGGCCGGAAAGTTCACGCACAAAAATTAGGCCCCAGGGCACCACCACCTGGCCCGATAGCCGTTTGGGGCACCATACGAGCCCCATACTAAATACCGTCTTCGCGCACAACTTTTTATCATCATTCTAACCCTTGGGTACGTCTACAAATTTTCGCCCGCTTGAAAGTTCGCGAACAAAAATCAGGCCCTGGGGCACCCCTGCCGGGCCTGATAGCTGTTTGGGGCACCAGACGAGCTCCATTCCCAAAACCGTCTACGCGCACGATTTTTTCTCATCATTTTGAACCCCTGGGTTCGTCTTCAAATTTTCTCCCGCCAAAAACTTCGCGCACAAAAATTAGGCCCCAGGGCAGCCCCCCCGGCCCGATAGTCTTTTCGGGCACCAAACGAACTTCGTTCCAAAGATCGTATGGCACACAGCTTTTTCACATCATTCTGAACCCCTGGGTTCGTTTTCAAAATTTCACCCATAAAAAAGTTAGCACATAAAAATTGGTCCCCAGAGCACCCCCACCTAGCCCAATAGCCGTTTGGGACACAAAACGAGCCCCGTTCCACAAATTGTCTACACGTATGATTTTTCTCATCGTTTTGAATCCTTGGGTCCGTTTTCAAATTTTCACTTGCTGAAAAGTTTGCGCACAAAATATGGACCTCGGGGCACCCCTGTCGGGCTCGATAGCCGTTTGGGGCACCAAATGAGCTTCATTCCGAAAACCGTCTGCCACTTGGCTTTTTCTCATCGTTTTGATCCTTGGGTCCGTTTTCTAATTTTCGCACGCCGGAAAGTTCGCGAACAAAAATTGGGCCCCGGGCCACCCCCGTTAGGACCGATAGCCGTTTGGGGCACCAAACGAGCTCCGTCCCCAAGATCGTCTGTGTGCACGGCTTTGTCTCATCGTTCTGAACCCCTGGGTCTGTTTTCAAATTTTCGCCCGTCGAAAAGTTCGCGAACAAAAATTGAGCCCCAGGGCAGCCCCGGTGAACCCGATAGTGGTTTGGGGCACCAAACGAGCTCCGTTCCCAAAACCGTCTTTGCGTACGGCTTTTTATCATCGTTCTGAACCCCTGGGTCCATTTTCAAATTTTCGCCTGCCGAAACGTTCGTGCACAAAATGGGCCCGATAGTCGTTTGGGGCACTAAACGAGCTTAACCGTCTGACGCACGACTTTCTTATCGTTCTGAACCCCTCGGTCTGTTTTCAAATTTTCTCCTGCCAGAAAGACCGCGCACAAAAATTGGGCCATGGGGCACCCCGTCGGGCCTGATAGCCGGTTGGGGCACCAAACGAGCTCCATACCCAAAACCATCTGTCGCACAGCTTTTTATCATCCTTTTGAACCCCTGCATCCGTTTTCAAAATTACACCCATTGGAAAGTTCACGCACAAAAATTGGTCCCTAGGGAACCCCTGCCGGTCCTGATAGCCATTTGAGGCACCAAACGAGCTCCGTTCCAAAAACCGTCTACTCGCATTGCTTTTTCTCATCGATCCAAACCCTTGGGTCTGTTTTCAAATTTTCGCTCGCCGAAAAGTTCAGTCTAAAAAACTGGGCCCTAGGGCACCCCTAGGGGACCAAAAAGCCATTTGGGGAAGCAAACGAGCTCCATTCCTAAAACCGTCTATGTGCATGTCTTTTTCTCATCGTTCTGAACCCCTGGGTCCATTTTCAAATTTTTGTAGACCGGAAAGTTCGTGCACAAAAACTGGGCCCAGGGGCACCCTCGCCGAGCACAATAGTCATTTGGGTCACCAAACGAGCTCCGTTCCCAAAACCGTCTACGCACACGACTTTTTCACATCGTTCTAAACCCTTGGGTTCATTTTCCAACGTTTGCTAGCAGAAAGTTCGCGCATAAAAATTGGGCAATGAGGCACCCCCGCCGGGCCTTATAGCCGTTTGGGGCTTAAACGAGCTCCATTCCCAAAACCGTCTGGCACACGACTTTTTCACATCGTTTTGAACTATTGGGTCTGTTTTCAAATTTTCGCCCGTCGGAAAGTTCACCCACAAAAATTAGTTTTCGGCGAATCCCCACTGGGCCCGATAGCCGTTTAGGGCACTAAACGAGCTCCGTTCCAAAAACCGTATGTGTGCATGGCTTTTTCTCATCGGTCTGAACCCCTGGGTTCGTTTCCAAATTTTTGTCTGTTAGAAAGTTGGCGTTGGGCCCCAGAGCACTTCCGCTGGGCCCGATAGCCGTTTGTGGGAACAAACAAGCTCCATTCCCAAAATCGTCTGTGCGCACGGGTTTTTCCCAACGTTCTAAACCCCTAGATCTGTTTTCAAATTTTCGCCTCCCGGAAAATTCGCACACAAAAAATTAGACCCTGGGGCACCCCCGCCAGGTTCGATAGCCGTTTTGGGGCACCAAACAAGCTCCATTCCCAAAATCGTCTATCGTACGACTTTTTCTCAATGTTCTGAACCCCTGAAAACATTTTCAAACTTGCCCGTCGGAAAGTTCATGGACAAAAATTGGACCCTGAGGCACTGCTGCCTGTCCCGATAGCCGTTTGGCGCACCAAACGAATCTCGTACCGAAAACCATCTTCGTGCATGGCTTGTTCTCATCGTTCTGAACCCTTGTGTCTATTTTAAAATTTTCGCCTACCGAAAAGTTCGCGCTAAAAAATTGGGCCCCAGGGCTCCCCCGTCGAGCTCGATAGCCGTTTGGGGCACCAAACGAGCTTCGTTCCCAAAATCGTCTGCGCGCACAGCTTTTTCTCATCGTTCTGAACCCCTGGGTCCATTTTCAAATTTTCGCCCGCCGGAAAGTTCACATAAAAAAATTGAGCCCCGGGGTACCCCCGTCGGGCCCGATAGCCATTTGGGGCACCAAATGGTCTCCATTCCCAAAACCTCTGCACGCACGGCTTTTTCTCATCGTTTTGAACCCCAGGGTTCGTTTTCAAATTTTCGCCCGGCGGATGTTCGCGCACAAAAATCGGGTCGTAGGGAACCCCTGTCAGGCCCAATATCCATTTGCTAAACCAAACGAGTTCCGTTCCCAAGACCATATGCGCGTTTGACTTTTTCTCATCGTTTTGATCCCCTGTGTCCGTTTTCAAATTTTTGCCCGCCGGAAACTTCGCACACAAAAATTGGGCCTGAGCGCACCCCCGTCGGGCCCGATAGCCGTTTGGGACACCAAACGAGCCCTTTTCCCAAAATCGTGTGCGCGCACGGCTTTTTCTCATCGTTCATATCCCCTTGGGTCCGTTTTCAAATTTTTGCCCACCGGAAAGTTTGAGCACAAAAATTGGGCCCCGGGGCACCCCCGTTGGGCCCGATAGCGGTTTGGGGCACTAAACAAGCTCCATTCCAAAAACTGTCTATGCGCATGGCTTTTTATCATCGTTTTGAACCCTAGGTTCGTTTTTAAATTTTGCGCCCGCCAGAACGTTAGCACACAAAAATTGGGCACCAAATTAGCTCCGTTCCCAAAACTGTCTGCGCGCAAAGCTTTTCTCATCGTTTTGAACCCTTTGGTTCGCTTTCAAATTTTCGCCCACCGAGAAGTTTGCGCACAAAAATTGAACTCCGTTATACCCCACCGGGCCCGGTGACAGTTTGGGGCGCCAAACGAGCTTTGTTCCCAAAATCGTCTAGGCGCACGACTTTTTGTCATCGTTCTGAAACCCTAGGTCCGTATTCAAATTTTCGCCCGCCGGAAAGTTTGCGAACAAAATTTGGTACCCGTGGCACCCCGTCGGGCTCGATAGTCATTTGGGGTACCAAACGAGCTCCTTTCTTAAAACTGTCTGGCGCACAACTTTCTCTTATCGTTCTGAACCCTTGGGTCCGTTTTCAAATTTTCGCCCGCCGAAAAGTTCGCGCACAAAAATATGGCCCCGGCGCACCCCTACGAGGCCCGATAGTCGTTTGTGCATACGACTTTTTCTCATCATTCTAAACCCCTGGATCGTTTTCAAATTTTCGCCCGCCGGAAAGTCCGCACACAAAAATTGAGCCCCTGGGAATCCTCGCCGGGCCCGATAGCCGTTAGGGCACCAAATGAGCTCCGTTCCCAAAACCATCTGCGCGCACGACATTTTCTCATCGTTCTAAACCCCTGAGTCCATTTTCAAATTTTTGCCCTCCGGAAGTTCACACACAAAAATTGGGCCATAGGGCACCACCGCCGGGCCCGATAACCATTTGGTTCACCAAACGAGCTTCGTTCCCAATACCGTATGCAGGCACGGCTTTTTCTCATCGTTCTGATCCCCTGTGTCCGTTTTTAAATTTTCGCCCGCCGAAAACATCGTGCACAAAAATTGGTCCCCAAGGCACCCCCGCCAGACTCGATAGCCGTTTGGGGTACCAAACGAGCTTCGTTCCTAAAACCGTCTGGCGCACGGCTGTCTCTTTTGTTCTGAACCCCTGGGTTTGTTTTCTAATTTTTGCCCGCTGGAAATTCACAAACAAAAATTGAGCCCTGGCACACCCTTGCTGGGCCCGATAGCCGTTTGGGGCACCAAACGAGCTCCGTTCCCAAAATCGTCTGCACGCACGGCTTTTTCTCATCGTTCTAAACCCTTTGGTCGTTTTTCACATTTTCACCCGCCAGAAAGTTCGCGTACAAAAATTGGGCCCCGAGCACCCTCGTTGGGATTGATAGCCGTTTGGGGCACTAAACGAGCTCCGTTCCCAAAACGGTTTGGCAAACAGCTTTTTCTCATCGTTCTGAACCCTTGTCCGTTTTCAAATTTTCTCCTGCCAGAAAATTAGCGCATAAATATTGGGCCTCGGGTACCCCCGCCGATCCCGATAGCTGTTTGGGGCACCAAACGAGCTTCGTTCCCAAAATCGTCTGCGCGCACAACTTTTTTCTCATCGTTCTGAACCCCTGGGTTCGTTTTTAAATTTTCCCCTGCCGAAAAGTATGCGCACAAAAATTATGCCCCGAGACACCCCCACTGGGCCCAATAGCCATTTGAGGCACCAAACGAGCTTCGTTCCCAAAACCATCTGGCATGCGGATTTTTCTTATCGTTCTGAACCTCTCGGTCGGTTTTCAAATTTTCTCCCGCTGGAAAGTTCGCGCACAAAAATTAGGCCACGTGGCACCCCCGCCGAGCCCGATAGCCATTTGGGGCACCAAACGAGCTCCGTACCCAAAACCATTTGTCGCACGGATTTTTCTCATCCTTCTGAAAGTTCGCGCACAAAAATTCGGCCCCAGGGCACCCCCGCCGATGTCGATAGCCATTTGAGGCACCAAACGAGGTCCATTCCAAAAACCGTCTGCACGCATGGCTTTTTCTCATCGTTCTGAACCTTTGGGTCTGTTTTAAAATTTTCGCCCGCCAGAAAGTTTGGGCTAAAAAATTGGGCCTAGGGCACCCCCGCCAGACTCGATAGCCGTTTGGGTCAGCAAACGAGCTCCGTTCCAAAACCCATCAACGCGCATGGCTTTTTCTCATCGTTCTGAACCCCTGGATCCGTTTTTAAATTTTTGCCCGCCGGAAAGTTCGCGCACAAAAAATGGGCCCTGAGGCACCCTCGCCGGGCACGATAGCCGTTTGGGGCACCAAACGAGCTCAGTTCCTAAAACCATTTACGCACACGGTTTTTTCTCATCATTCTGAACCCCTGGGTTCGTTTTAGAAATTTTGCTCGCCGAAAAGTTCGCACACTAAAATCGGGCCCCAGGGCACCCGTGCCGGGACCGATAGCCATTTGGGGCACCAAATGAGCTCCATTCCAAAAATTGTCTGTGCGCACGACTTTTTCTCATCGTTTTGTACCCCTGGGTCCATTTTCAAATTTTCGCCCGCCGGAAAATTCGCACACAAAAATTGGGCCCTGGGGCACCCCTATCGAGCTGGAAAGCCGTTTGGTGCACCAAACGAGCTTCGTTGCCAAAACCATCTGTGCGCACAGCTTTTTCTCATCATTCTGACCCCTGGGTCTGTTTTCAAATTTTCGCATGCTGGAAAGTTCGCTTACAAAAATTTGGACCCCGGATCATTCGTGCCAGGCCCGATAGCCATTTGATGAACCAAACGAGCTCCATTCCCATAAGTGTCTGCGCACACGACTTTTTCTCATTGTTCTGAACCCCTGGCTCCGTTTTCAAATTTTTCGTCCGTCGGAAAAATCACGCACAAAAATTGGTCCCCAGGGCGCCCCGTCGAGCCCGAAAGCCGTTTAAGGCATCGAACGAGCTCTGTTCCCAAAGTCGTCTGCGGGCACAACTTTTTCTCATCATTCTGAACCCCTGGGTCTGTTTTAAAATTTTCACCCGCCGAAAAGTTCCCACATAAATTGGGTCCCGGGGCACCCGTGTCAGGTTTGATAGTCGTTTGATGAACCAAACGAGCTCTGTTCCCAAAACCGTCTGCGCGCACGGATTTTTCTCATCCTTCCCAACCCCTGGGTCCGTTTTCAAAATTTTCGCTCACCGAAAAACTCGCGATAAAAATTGCACTCAATTGCACCCGCGTCGAGCCCAAAAGCCGTTTTGGGAACCAAATGAGCTTCGTTCTCAAAACCATCTGCGCGCCCCGGTTTTTCCCATCGTTCTGAACCCCTGGGTCTGTTTTCAAATTTTTGCTCGCGAGAAAGTTCGCTCACTAAAATTGTGCCCTAGGGCAACCCCGCCAGGCCCGATAACAGTTTGGGGTACTAAACGAGCTCCGTTCTCAAAACCGTCTGCGCGCACGGCTTTTTCTCATCGTTCTAAGTCCTTTGGTCCATTTTCAAATTTTCCCCCGCCAGAAAGTTCGCGAACAAAATTGGGCCTCGGGGCACCTCGTTGGGCCTCATAGCCGTTTGGGCACCAAACGAACTTCGTTCCTAAAACCGTCTGCGCACACGGATTTTTCTCATCGTTCTAAACTCCTAAGTTCGTTTTGAAATTTTCGCCCTCCGAAACGAGCCCATTAGCCATTTGGGGAACCAAACGAGCTTCGTTCCCAAAACCATCTGGTACACGACTTTTTCTCATCGTTTTGATCCCCTGGGTTCGTTTCCAAATATTCGCCTGCCGTAAAGTTCGCACACAAAAATTTGGCCCTGGGGCACCCCCGCAGGGCTCGATAGCCGTTTGCGGCACTAAACGAGCTCCATTCCCAAAACTGTCAGCGCGCATGGCTTTTTCTCATCGTTTTAACCCCTATGTCCATTTTCAAATTTTCGCCTGTCGGAAAGTTCGCACACAAAAAATGAGACCCCGGGGCACCCCCGCCGAGCTCGATAGTCGTTTAGGGCACCAAACGAGCTTCATTCCTAAAACCGTCTACGCGCACAACTTTTTCACATCGTTTTGATCCCCTATGTTTGTATACGAATTTTCGGCCGCCGGTAAGTTTGCGCACAAAAATTGGGTCCCGGGCCACCCCCGCTGAGCCAGATAGCCATTTAAGGCACCAAACGAGTTCCATTCCCAAATACGTCTGTGCGCATGGTTTTTTCTTATCATTCTGAACCCTTGGGACCGTTTTCAAATTTTCACCCGCCAAAAAGTTCCGGCACAAAAATTGGGCCTTGGGAACCCCCATCGGGCCCGATAGCCGTTTGGTTCACCAAACGAGCTCCGTTCCCAAAACTGTCTACGCTCACAAATTTTTTCTAATCGTTGTGAACTCTTAGGTCCGTTTTCAAATTTTTTAACGTCGAAACTATGGTCAATAGCAGAAGTTCCCAACTCACTCAGGATTGAGGTCATGTTACCTATGGTCATCCTAGTGAAGTGAAGTCTCTGTCATGAATGGTGTTATATAACGAGACATTAACACTTTGTGGTCAGATCTTATACAAACTCTTTGTATAGGAGACCCCCACCCGCATGTCCCCTACACGAATGATCAGGATCAGACCATCTGTGATGAGTCACTACACTTGTGACCATTCCACAAAGCGAGCCGCATCCGTAGCATTACCAGGATAAGGTTTACCTCCAATATCCATATACTACAGACCATTTTGGTTATCACTCAAGACATGATCCAATTGTATATCACCAAATACATGCTTGAGTCACATACAGATAACTAGGGATTTTATGTTTATTGGTTTGTGGTAAATCAAAGAAAACAACTAACTGAGCAAAGATACAAGATGTGAAGTAAATATCATATATTAACAACACAAGTGTTTGTACATACTATTTACAAACTACAGGACATGAGACTTTAGGGCATCAACCCCAACAATGAGCTCCATTCGCAAAACCTTCTGGCACACAGTTTTTTTTCATCATTCTTAACCCCTTAGTCCGTTTTCACGTTTTCGACCGCCAGGAAGTTCGTGCACAAAAATTGGGCCCCGAGGCAACCCCACAGGGCCCGATAGCCATTTGAGGCACCTCCATACGCAAAACCGTATGGCGCACAGCTTTTTATTATCGTTCTTAACCCTTGGGTCCGTTTTCACGTTTTCACCTGCTGGAAAGTCCAGGCACAAAAATTGGGCCACGGGGCAGCCCCGTCGGGCCCGATAGCCATTTGGGGCACCAAATGAGCTCTGTTCGAAAAACCTCTAGCGTACAGCTTTTTTTCGTCGTTCTTAATCCCTGGGTCCATTTTTGCATTTTCGCCCGTCGGAAAGTTCGCGCACAAGAATTGGGCCCCGGGGTAGCCCCATCGGGCCCGATAGCCATTTGAGGAACCAAATGAGCTTTGTTCGCAAAATCGTCTGGTGCATAGCTTTTTTTCATCGTTCTTAACTCGTGGGTTCATTTTTGCATTTTCGCCCACCGGAAAGTTAGTGCAAAAAAATTGGGTCCTAGGGAAGCCCCGCCGAGCCATAGCCATTTGGGGCACCAAATGAGCTTCGTTCGAAAAACCGTCTGGCACACAGCTTTTTTTCATCATTCTTAACCCCTGGGTCCATTTTCGCGCTTTCGCCTGCCGGAAAGTTCGCGCACAAAAATTGGGCATCGAGGCTGCCCCGCGGGGCCCGATAGCCATTTGGGGCACCAACTAAGCTCCGTTCGCAAAACCGTCTGGCGTCTAGCTTTTTTTCATCATTCATAACTCCTGGGTTTGTTTTCGTGTTTTTGCCCGCCAAAAAGTTCGCGCACAAAAATTGGGCCCCGGGGCAGCCTTGCCGTGCCCGATAGCCATTTGGGGCACCAAATGACCTTCATTTCCAAAACTGTCTAGCGCACAGCTTTTTTTCATCGTTCTTAACCCCTGGGTTAATTTTCGCGCTTTCACCTGCCGGAAAGTTCGCGCACAAAAATTGGGCATCGGGGCTGCCCCGCGGGGCCTGATAGCCATTTGGGGCACCAAATTAGCTCCGTTCGCAAAACCGTTTGCCGCCTAGCTTTTTTTCATCATTCGTAACCCCTGGGTCCGTTTTCGTGTTTTTACCCGCCAGAAAGTTTGCGCACAAAAATTTGGCCCCAGGGCTGCCCTAACGTGCCCGATAGCCATTTAGGGCACCAAATGACCTCCGTTTCCAAAACCGTCTAGTGCACAGCTTTTTTTCATCGTTCTTAACCCTTGGGTCCGTTTTCGTATTTTTGTCGGCCAAAAAGTTCGTGCACAAAAATTGGGCCCCGGGGCAGCCCCGTCGGGCCCGATAGCCATTTGGGCACCAAATGAGCTCCGTCTTAAAAACCGTCTGGCACACAACTTTTTTTTATCGTTTCGAACCCCTGGGTTCATTTTCACGTTTTTGCCCGCCGGAAAGTTCGCGCACAAATATTGGGCCTTGAGGCAGCCCCGTCGGGTCCGATGGCTAGTTGGGGCACCAAATGAGCTCTGTTAGCAAAACTGTCTAGCGCACAGCTTTTTTCATCGTTCTTAACCCCTGGGTCTATTTTCGTGTTTTTGCCCACCGGAAAGTTCACGAACAAAAATTGGGCCTCAGGGCAGCCCTGTTAGGCCCGATAGCCATTTGGGGAACCAAATAAGCTCCGTTCGCCTAACCGTCTAGTGTAGAGCTTTTTTTCATTGTTCTTAACACATGGGTTTGTTTTCACGTTTTCGCCCGTCGGAAAGTTAATGCAAAAAAATTGGGCCCTAAGGCAGCCTCGCCGAGCCAGATAGCCATTTGGGTCACCAAATGAGCTCCGTTCGCCAAACCGTCTAGCACCCAGCTTTTTTCATCGTTCTTAAACCCTAGGTTCGTTTTCGTGTTTCTGCGTCAGAAAGTTCGCGCATAAAAATTTGGCGTTCATAGAAAAATAGGTCGATATCTTGTAAAACCAAAGTTACAAGGAAACTTACCCGACAAGATCTTGGCAAAAAGTCAGATAAGATGACTAAGGTTGAAGGTTTTTAACTTGATGGTTCACGGAATACCTACTACCTGGAGATCGAGCAGGCATCTGAGTTAGGTTAAACCGGCATCTTGAGAGAGATCTTTGAGAGGAAGAAGAATTGGAAATATTTCACACCACTATGAATTTCACGTTCTTTCTACAATACCTCTTCTGTGTTGTGGTTATCTCAGAGAATGAGGGGAGTTATTCTCATAACTCTCTTCATCACGTAGAATAACTCTCATTCTACATTTATTTATATTAAAATTAATATAATTAAATCAAACTTTATATTATATCTCATATAATATAACCCATAGTTATATTATATCATATATAATATAATATAACTTTATATTCTCTCACACAACCTATAGTTTTAATATGGATCATATTCACATTAATTTTAGCCTATAGTTTTAATATGAGTTGCATTCATATAATTAATATTTGAATTTTATTCAAACATTTCTCTCTCTCATCAAGCTTTATATTATAATGTATTCATATACATTATATTAATTGTATCTCATACAATTAATTCCCTTTAATTAATTTGAACAATTCAAATTAATCCAAAATCAATTTATTCTTATTTAACCTTATTGAGCTAGCAAGGGACCTTATGGACCTACAAATTAGAATTTCCAATAATATGAAATTAATTAATTAAACTCTCTAATTAAATTCATCAACATTCATTAACTGTCTCACTCCACTAAAGACTAACAGTTGCACTCTTTGCACTGCAGATATATTTCTGTGTCCATGGATATACCCAATCAACAGTAAATTGACCCTTCCCAAATTGCTCATAACTACAGTTAGATCAAATTAGTGTTTTACCCCTATAGTTACATCTAACTTCTTAAGTACCATTGATCCCTCTAATGAATAATTAGTTTTAGTCCAACTATAAACTAGTCCCCTTGCGGACCAGTGAGAAGGTGAGACATCTAATTGTCCAAGACCCAAAATTAGTCTTAAGGGAGAAATTCATCTATTTACTCCATGACTGCGAAGGAGTGAATTACATCTCGTTCACAGCTCCCTCGGACGAATCCTCAAAATGGTATTCATATTGAGTGGCGAATTTGGTCACTCTCACCTATACAGATCAAAGGACCGCTCTCATAGGCAGGAGTTCATGACTCACTCAGGATTAAGATAAAGTTACCTATGGTCATCCTAGTGAAATGTAAGTCTTTTTAAATAATGGTGTTATAAAGAGAGACTAATCATTTCGTGGTTCGGTCTTATACAAATTTTTTATATAGGACATCCTCACTCGCATGTCTCCACATAAATGATCAAGATCAGTCCATTTGTAACATTTTACAACAATTGTAATAATTACAAAGTGGGTCATACCCGTAGTGTTACGAGGATAAAGTACCCAGCCTTATCCATCTACTATAGACCTTTTAGGTTACTTAAACATGATTCACTTGTATGTCACCATATACTTGTAACTATATTAAATAACCTAGGATCTTAGTTTATTAGATTTGAGTTAATGCAAACTAAATGTCAAATAAATAATACTTTATATTATTAAATAAATAATTCATGTATAAATAATTTACAAACTATGAAACCACGAGATTTAGGGCATCAACCCCAATATTTACAACTATTGTAACAATTACAAAGTGGGTCATATCCGTAGTGTCACAAGGATTTGACACCTAACCTTATCCATATGCTACAAACCATTTAGGCTATTACTTAAACATGATTCACCTGTATGTCAACCACATACATGTTTAAGTTACATTAAATAACCTCAGATTTCTTGAATTGAGTTACACAATTCTAAATGATAAATAAAATAACTCCTTATTTTATTAAATAAATGAATGTTGTTTATACATTACAAACTACGAGATTTAGGGCACAATCCCCAATAGTTATGATGTTTGCCTTTGTTTAAAGTTTGTAATAAATATCTATATCATAGATATTTAGTATTTAACATTTGAATATTATAATATTTTAGTTAACGTTATTAGTCATGTATTGTAGATAAATTTACATATTTTAAATTAATAAGAAAAAATAAGTTATAACCCAACAACCCAATCCCGGGTTGGAGATTCTTTGATGTTGCCAACCCAACCAATCTGGATTGTTTGAAAAAACACCATCCACCGAATTCAATCCAACTTGAGTACACCTCTAATATACATGTTAATTTGTTGCTTTTATTTTAAAATTTCTCAAGAAAATCCTCAACAATTTTTTAGGATTTTGTTGCATCGCAATTATTTCTTCTGGTTTTTTATATACAAATTATATCAAATTAATATATTTTTTTTAAAAAAAATAATAAGATTTAATTCTCATCATTTTTCTATTTACTTTCTTTATTTTATGTAAAATAAAAATAATGGTTGCTTTCAAATATAGAAGAATGAGTCAATTTATTTACAAATATATAAAAAAATAATAAAATGTCATTGTCTATTTGCAAATATAGTAAAATGGCATTATCAAACAATGACATTTAACTATATTTGGAAATATTTTCAACAGTTTTATTATTTAAAATAATTACCCTAATCTGTAATATAGATCTATCAGTCGTGAATTTGTTATAAATTATAATACTTCATGCTTGCTTGTTGCCGTCAGCCAAAGCTGTTAAAGTATTATGATAGTAGATTAATATTGAACTCTCGCTTGATAAAGTATCTCCTTCCTCGATACTTTTTCTTTTTAGAATAGATAAATTGATAAATTGATTTAATTCTCGATACTTTGCCTTTAGAGTAAAGTCTACATTTATTTAGGATAAGGATTTTTAATTTCGTATAATCATCACATATATTGTTTCGTAAGAAAATTATTAACTACCATAGAATCATCATTTTCAATAGTATAAACATATCTTTTAAGGGGTGTTTGGCTTACCAACATGAGTTACGGATCCAGACATTAAGAATGATGAAAAAAGTTGAGCGCCAAACGGTTTTGCGAACGGAGCTCATTTGGTGCCCCAAATGGCTATTAGGCTTGACAGCTGCCCCAGGGCCCAATTTTTGTGCGCGAATATTCCGACGAGCAAAAACGCTAAAAGAATCCAATGGTTAAGAACGATGAAAACAAGTCGTGGGCCAGACAGTTTTGCGAACGAAGCTCATTTGGTGCCCCAAACGGCTATCGGGCCCGACGGGCTGCCCTGAGGCCCAATTTTTGTGTGCTAACTTTCCGACGGGCGACAACGAGAAAATGAACACATGGGTTAAAAATGATGAAAAAAATTCATGCACCAGACGGTTTTGCGAACGGAGCTCATTTGGTGCCCCAAATGGCTATCAGGCCCGGCAGGCTGCCCTGGGACCCAATTTTTGTGCGCGAACTTTTCGACGGGCGAAAACGCGAAAATGGACCCAGGGGTTTAGAATGAGAAAAAGAAGCCGTGCACCAGACGGTTTTGCGAACAGAGCTCATTTGGTGCCCCAAATGGCTATTGGGCCCGATGGGCTACCCTAAGGCCCAATTTTTGTACACGAACTTTCCAACAAGCGAAAATGCGAAAACAAACTCAGGGGTTAAAAACGATGAAAAAAAGACATGTGCAAGATGGTTTTGTGGACAGAGTTCATTTGGTGCCTAAATGGCTATCGTACCCGGTGGGCTGCCCCGGGGCCCAATTTTTGTAGGCGAACTTTCCGGCGGGCGAAAACGCAAAAACGAACTCAGGGGTTAAGAATGATGAAATGAAGCCGTACGCCAAATGCTTTTGCAAACGGAGCTCATTTGGTGCCTCAAATGGCTATCGAGCCCAGCGGGTTGCCCTGGGGCCCAATTTTTGTGCGTGAACTTTCCGACGAGTGAAAACGCGAAAATGGATCAGGGGGTTCAGAACGATGAAAATAAGTCGTGCGCTAGATGGTTTTGCGAACGAAGCTCATTTGGTGCCCCAATTGGCTATCGGGCCCGGCAGGCTACCCCAAGGCCTAATTTTTGTGCACAAACTTTCTGGCGGGCGAAAACTCGAAAATGGACACAGGGGTTAAGAATGAAGAAAAGAAGTTGTGTGCCAGACGGTTTTGTGAACGGAGAACATTTAGTGCCCCAAATGGCTATCAGGCCAGGCGGGCTGCCCCAAGGAGAAATTTTTGTGCGTGAATTTTCTGGCGGTTGAAAACGCAAACGGACCCAGGGGTTAAGAACATTGAGAAAAAGCTATGCACCAAACGATTTTGTGAACGGAGCTCATTCGGTGCCCCAAATGACTATCGGGCCCAGTGGAGCTGCCCAAAGCCCAATTTTTGTGCGCGAACTTTCCGACGGGCGAAAACGCGAAAACGGACCCAAGGGTTAAGAACGTTGAAAAAAAGCATTACGCTAGACGGTTTTGCGAACGCAGCTCATTTGGTGCCCCAAATGGCTATCGAGCCCGACAGGGCTGCCCTGGGCCCAATTTTTGTGCGCGAACTTTTCGATGGGAGAAAAATGCGAAAACAGACCTAGAGATTAAGAATGATGAAAAAAGCTGTGCGCTAGAAGATTTTTTGAACGGAGCTCATTTGGTGTCCACAATCGCTATCAGGCCCAGCGGGCCTACCCAGGGGCCCAATTTTTGTGCGCGAACTTTTCGGTGATCGACAACGTGAAAATGGACCCAGGGGTTGAGAACGATGAAAAGAAGCGGCAGACGTTTCTGTGAACGGAGCTCGATTGGTGCCCCAAATGATTATCGGCCCGGCGGGGCTGCCCCGAGGCCCAATTTTTGTGCGCGAACTTTTCGGCAGGCGAAAACGCAAAAACGGAGCCAGTGGTTAAGAAAGATGAAAAATAGCTGTATGCCACACAGTTTTGCAAACGGAGCTCATTTGTTGCCCCAAATGGCTATCGGGCCCGGCGGGGCTACCCTAGCGCCCAATTTTTGTGTGCGAACTTTCCAGCGGACGAAATCGCTAAAATGGGCCAGGGGTTAAGAACGACGAAAAAAAACTGTGCGTTAGACGGTTTTGCGAACGGAGGTCATTTGGTGCCCCAAATGGCTATCAGGCCAATCGGGGCTGGGATTGCTTGATGATTAACCCTAAGTGAGCATGCATCTTATCTTTGTTATAGATTTTATAAGTCTAGGTTATTTTATAAAAATTATAAAATAAATTATAACAATTATAACCCTAGAGCATTCATCTATAACATGCTTCCTTTAATCAAACATGCTTTAATATAACACTTATATTAAAACTAACCATGCATAATATATATTTTATAACACTTATAAGATATAACAAATGCATGTCACATGCTTTTCCTATGGTGGGGTTTTAAAACTATATGACATACTATATGCACACATAATCATACAACATTATAGATCACATGCATAATAGGAAAAAAACACTAAAGTGGACCGATTTTGGCATTAAAAACAAAAAAAAACTAATTTATTACAAAAAACAGCAACCAGCTTCTCGGAACCGGCTTCAAACACTTTAAACCATCTTGAACGGGCCAAAAAACTCCAAAAACCAAGTTGAACCGGTCAAATCGGCTCAACCAGGACAAATGGAACCGGTCCAGACCGTCTGGATCGGCTGGTCAACGTGCAGTGGCGCAATCAACGGAGACACGGGACGAGTCAACCGAACGAAAATCACGGGCCGCAAGCAGGTAGGAGGAGCACGGGCAGCGGGTCGGATCCACGGAACGCGCAAGGCAGCTTCAAACCGGGTCAGACGGAGCGGGAGGTGGAACCGAGTCGGGTCACGAAACGGGCAGGAAACTTCATCGATAGCTGGCATGCATGGGGTTACTCCGAACCGGGTCGGATCTCGGGCTGCGAGTCGGGTTTGGGAGCTTGTCTCGGGTCTAGTGGCCAAATTCGGGTCTGTGATCATTTTTCTCTAATTTTGCTGCTGTCCTCTCTCTCGGACTCAAGAAATTACAGCCTAATTTCAACTCTAATGACTCCAACAAATTTATAGACCCTTTTTCACACATGCTCATAAACATGTGAGCAATTACAAATTTCCACAAGAAATTTAAAGAAAAACAATGCCAAAATCATAATAAATCTACTTTAGTCCATATTTCATTCAACCTTTGAATAGAAAGGAAAAAAACACCCACCAAAAGCAACTGAGCGTAATTAAAGCATGCTCTGATACAACATGATGGAACATGAGACATATGCAGCGGAAAAAGGACCTAATTACACTCTAATTGCTTTTAATTAAAAGGAAATTAGCATGCAATTTGAAGGAAAACAGTAAATTAACTTACCTTTGAAGCTCTCGAAAACTGCTTTTCCTCACTGAATCTCGACCTGAACTCTTCCAGACCACCACTAGAGTTGACCTACTATCCTCTGGACTTAGAACCGGGTTGTGGGACCCGATGGATGAAGAAAACCGAGAAAGAAAGAGATGAAAAAAGATGGAGATTTTTTGGGTTGGGTTTTTAATTTTTCAGCCCAATTTTGAAAACTAACTTTTTGCAAAAAATGGCAAAAGTCTTTAATCCATAATTGAAAGCCCATTTTATAGAAAAAACCATGCAACATTTACACGAAACAAATCCATAAAAACCCAACAATTAGAATCCACTATCTAAGTGGACTTAATGTCTCCACTATAAGCCAACACCTGGCCCACTATTTTGTTAGAGGAATTATCCAACAAAAGTTTAGATTTTCCCACTAACTTTAGTCAAAGGGCAAAATAGTCATTTGGTCAAAGTCAAACTTTGATAAAAAAGTCAACATTTTGACTTTTTATGATTTTTTCCGTGTTGACTAATTTTGACCTCTTGAGCATGAATCCACATTCATTTTCTCGAAATTCAAATCACATTTGAATATAAGGTCGGTCAAAGTTTGACTTTTCAAAGTGAAAAGTCAACTCTTTGACTTTTTACATCTTTGACCATTTCCATTATTTCCGATGTTCCGAATATGAACGTATTCATATTCTTGATATTTAAATCACATTTCAATATTAAAGTTGTATCTCTAAACTGAAAACTGACTTCTATATCCATACACTTGTCGGTTTCTCTCTCTTCACTTAATTCGAACAATTCGAATTATTTTATCATACTGTTCTAAGTTTATTCCATATGAGCTAGTAGGGGAACCTAATGGACCTATAGATCATGGGCTCCAACAATCCGAGATTAACCGGTAAAACTCTTTAACCTTTGTTAACTAACGGGTCATTTCACTAAAGTCCCGTAGTTGCACTCCTCTTATTGTAGATATATTCCTGTCCATCTGGTATAACCATAATTAGTAAGCTAATCCTTCACAGGTTGTTTGTAATCTCAGCTGGGTCATAAAAATCGTTTTACCCCCAAGACTACATCTTGTTCCTTAAGTTCCACTGATCCTCTAATGAACAATTGGTTTAAGGTCCAACCTATAAACCGAACCCCTCTCGGGTCAAGGAGAGGGTAGTGCCCCTTGTTCAAGACCTGGATTCAGTACTAAAGGGAATAACCTATCTACTATCCCTATAATGGGTAGGAGTGAATTCCATCTTGTATCCTATGTTCCCAGCTATCCACCTGAACTTACCCTTGAAATTGGAGGCTTATTGGGCCAGTGATGATGAGTTGCCCTTACCTATGTAGATCTAAGGATAATTCCAAGTGAACAAGAGTTCATAGTTAGCTCAGAATTAAGATTAAGTTAGGTCATCAATTAACGAAATAGTCAATTTTATACATAAAATGGCATTTAGAACATAAAAAATGACTATTTCATGGTTCAGTCTTATGCAAACTCATTGCATAGGATGCCCACACTCACATATCTCTATATAAACGATTCAGGATCACATCGTTTGTACTAACTACAAAGTGGGCCGTATTCATAGTGTCCTTAGAATAAAGCGCCTAACCGTATTCATATACTATAGACCATTTTGGCTATATATTTGAACTTGATTCACATTTATATCACTACATAAAGTTCAAACTACATTAAATAACCTCAGGACCTTAGTTTATTGGATTCAAGATTACAATTTCAATAACAACTTTATCGAAAAACAAAACAGAATATGTTTATTAATTTACAAACTAGGAATTTTAGGACATAAAATCCAACAAACTCCCACATGGACTAAAACTCCTAGTGGAGTATCACAATGTTGAATTTAAGTGAGAAACATATGAGTACAATAAACATATGAATACAATAAACTAGGGCATATACCCAAAAGTTCTCCTACTTGTCCTAGTTTACAAACTTCGTAGACCTAAACTCTGTAGGTGACCTTCAAACACTTTAGTCGTGGGGGCCTTTATAAAAGGATCAACAATGTTTTACTCAGAAGATATCTGGGTTACTACAACATCTCCACGATGTACAATCCCCCGGATCAGATGGTATTTGTGCTCAATATGCTTGTCGCGCTTGTGGCTTCTTGGTTCTCTTGAGTTTGCAACTGCACCACTATTATCACAATATAGGGTGATAGGTAGATGCATATTTGGAACAACTTCCAAATCTGTCAAGAATTTCCTTGACCATACTGCTTCATTTGCTGCTTTGCAAGCAGCTACGTATTTAGCTTCCATTGTGGAGTCAGCTATACAGGTTTGTTTTACGCTTCTCCATACTACTGCTCCTCTGTTAAGAGTGAACAATGATCAAGATGTAGACTTTCTAGCATCTTTATCAGTTTGAAAGTCAGAGGCAGTGTATCTAGTAAGGATCAAATCCTTAGTACCATACACGAGCATGTAGTTCCTCGTTCTCCTAAGATACTTAAGGATATTCTTAACGGTAGTCCAATGATCATATCCAGGATTGGACTAATACCTACTAACTATCCCTAGTGCGTAGCATATGTCAAGTCTAGTACATAACATTGCATACATCAGGCTCCCTACTGCAGAAGCATAAGGAATGCGTCTTATATCCTCAACCTCTTGAGTTGTCTTAGAACATTGATCCTTTGACAAATGAATTCTATATTTGTAAGGTAACAGACCTCTTTTGGAATTCTGCATCTTATACCTAGACAACATTTTATCTATATAAGTTGCTTGAGACATGGCTAGTGTTCTGTTCTTGCGGTTCTGAATAATCTGAATCCTGAGAACATACTTCGCATTTCCCAAATATTTCATTTGGAACTGCGTTGCTAGCCATTTCTTGATGTCAGTTAGGTAACATACTTCATTCCCAATGAGTAGAATATCGTCAACATATAAAACTAAGAACGCTATAGTAGAATTGACGATATTCTTGTAAACACAAGGTTCGTCAACATTCTGTTCAAAGACATAAGATTTGATCGCAGTATCAAATCTTATATTCCAAGATCTAGAAGCTTGTTTCAACTCATAAATAGATTTTTGAAGCTTACAAACCTTTTGTTCTTGACCTTGTGCAATAAACCCCTCTGGTTAAGCCATATAGATACTTTATCAAATCTTATATTCCAAGATCTAGAAGCTTGTTTCAACTCATAAATGGATTTTTGAAGCTTACAAACCTTTTGTTCTTGACTCTGTGCAATAAACCCCTCTGGTTAAGCCATATAGATACTCTCCTCAAGATCGCCGTTTAAAAAGGCTGTCTTGATATCCATCTGCCATATTTCATAGTCATAAAAGGTGGCAATGGATAAGAGTATTCTAATCGACTTAAGCATGGCAACGGGAGAGAAAGTTTCTTCATAGTCCATTCCCTCTCTCTGGGTATAACCCCTTGCCACAAGTCGAGCCTTAAAAGTCTGTATTTTACCGACTTGGTCTCGTTTTCTCTTGTAGATCCACTTACAACAATTGGTTTTACATCATTTGGTTGATCTACAAGTTCCCAGATAGAATTGAAGTACATAGACTCCATTTCGAGGTCCATGGCTTTGACCCACTGATCACGATCCACATCTTTTATCGCCTATTTATAGGTCGATGGATCCTATATGCCATCATTAGGTATGACGACTTGTGTTTTTGTTAAACCTAAGTAACGGTCAGGCTGATGAACAACCCTCGCACTACGTCGAGGCATTCTCAACTCTTGAGAAGGATGTGACTGACCAGATATACTAATTTTATCTACTACTTTAGTAAATGAACTAGTTCTATCTGTAGCGTCTTTGGAAATTTCATTCAATACTAGTCTACTGCGAGGTTAATGACTTCTTATGTGGTATTCCTCTAAGAATGTGGCATTTGTCGATACAAATACCTTATTCTCTTGAGGATCGTAAAATAGACCACCTTTTATTTCTTTTGGATAACCTATAAATAGGCTTAGTTTTGAACGACGTTCCAATTTTTTAGGATTTTGCACCAACACGTGTGCCGAGCATCCCCAAATCCTAAAGTGATGTAAACTGCCTTTACGCCCTTTCCATAGCTTGTAAGGTATTTCTAAAACACTTTTAGAGGGAACGTTATTCAAAATATAGACAGCAGTCTCTAATGTATGTCCCCAAAAGGAATCAGGTAACTCAATAAAGCTCATCATTGAGCGAACCATGTCCAACAAGGTTTTGTTTCTTCTTTCAGATACACCATTATGCTGAGGCATATTAGGTGCAGAGAGTTATGATTTGATTCCTTGTTCTATCATATAGTCCTGGAATCTTAAGTTCATATACTCCCCACCTCGATCTGATCGTAGTGTCTTAATTGTTTTACCTAACTGGTTCTCAACCTCAGCCTTATATTCTTTGAACTTTTCAAAAGAATTAGACTTGTGATGCATTAGGAAAATATGACCATACCTTGAATAATCATCAATAAAACTGATGAAATATTCATACCCACCTCGAGCTTTGACATTCATTGGTCTACAGATGTCCGAATGTACGAGCTCTAAGGGTATTGTGGCTCTGTGAATTTTTTCCAGTAAAAGATCTCTTACTCATTTTTTCCTCAAGACAAGACTCACATGGAGGTAAAGAATTGTCTTCTAAATGATTTAGGAGTCCATTCTTAACCAATCTCTCAATCCTATTGAGATTTATGTGACCAAGTCTTAAGTGCCATAGATAGGCATTAAAAGAAACTTTTTTCTTTTATTCTGAGTTTCGATTGTTCTAAACATCTCAGTAATTAAGACAAATTTTTCTTTAGTTGGTCTTAACTTATATAAGTTGTTTTCAGGTATAGCAGAATAAATTTTAATACCTTTTCTGAAAATGAACACTTCATTAACTTCAAAAGATATTTTATACATTTGTTCTAATATACATGTGATAGATATTAAATTCCGTCTCATTTTAGGAGCATACAAAACATCTTTAAGTATGATATATCTATCGTTGAAAAACAACTTCAAGTCTCCCACTGCTTCGACCGAGACGACCTCTCCTATTCCAACCTTGAGGGTGATCTCGTCTTCTTTAAGCTTTTTCTAGGAACTAGTTTCCTAAAAAAAGAAGCAAATATGTTTAGTGGCTCCTAAATCCAATATCTAGGTTGAGGTATCATACTCCACTAAATATGTTTCAGCAACTAGTAAATCGTATTTACCTTGTGCTTCTTTCGAGGCAGGGGTCTGAGGATATTCCTCAGTTAAGACAAATCTCAAGTCATTTATTACTAGTGTTAAATTCAGATTTTTTTTCCATGTTGAGTAGTTGTCGTCGTTAAGTTTTTCAGAAGCTAATAGTTGATCTAAAGAGCTAGTCATGCTGAAAAGAAAAACATGTCCTTTTTAGTAAAAAAAACATTAATCTTTTAAATCCAATCAAGTTTAGCAAAAAATCTAATAATGTACCCTTCATTATTATATTTTGCAACAATATTTCAACGGTTTAGAATAACCTTCACCGAGGGGTGATCGACTATTCCACTGTTGAACCAAGACTATCTTGACTAGATATCTTGACTAGATACTATCACCAGATTAACTCTTATTCCTATAGTAACTTAGTTATCGCTACTTTGGTCAAGAATTTACTAACACTTAGTAATTCTCGTAAATTTGACCCTCCATTTTCAGACCTCAAAGATCGGAATCATTATGCTCCCGAAGTTGGAAAGACAAGAATGAAAACGGACCTGAGAGACCCTATCAATTTCTAGAGTTCGTGGAGTTTCGAGTCCTATAATACAACCCTCTGATTGGTAAGGTCACTCTAGGGCAGACATGCAAACGCATTATAGGAATCTCATGGTGCAACCTAATGGAAGAGACCGTAGGATGTGTTGATACACTTTCTTCTCCCACTTACTATGAAAAACTTCCCCTATTCACCTTGGTATTGACTCATGCAAACACTCTCTGAATAGAGTTCGCTCCCAGGGCGGCCCAAAGCAAAGCATGAATCTCACGGTGTGAACTCTTAGGGATGCTAGAGCTAAAAGTACATTACTTCTCTCCAGTTGAAATGTTCAAAACGGTTAGGGTATAAAATACTTAGCGATACATTTCGACTAACTAAACATATCCTAAGTCTAGGTGATCATCCGAGTATAACTTTTATACTGGATTTTTAACCTACAATGTCTAGGTGATAAACAAATTTTATTACCTCACACCGCTCATGCATGCTCATAAAATCGGTTTAACCTAATAAGATATCGGCTCAATCTCCAGGTAGTAGGAGTTCCGTGAACCATCAACTTAAAAACCTTCAACCTTAATCATCTTATCTGACTTTTTGCCAAGATCTTGCTGGGTGAGTTTTCTTGTAACTTCGATTTTACAAGATATCGACCTATTTTTCTATGAAAAATGGGATTGCTTGATGGTTAACCCTAAGTGAGCATGCATCTTATATTTGTTATAGATTTTATAAGTCTAGGTTATTTTATAACAATTATAAAATAAATTATAACAATTATAACCCTAAAGCATTCATCTATAACATGCTTCCTTTAATTAAACATGCTTTAATATAACACTTATATTAAAACTAAGCATGCATAATATATATTTTATAACACTTATAAGATATACAAATGCATGTCGCATACTTTTCCTATGGTGGGATTTTAAAACTATATGGCATACTATATGCACACATAATCATACAACATTATACATCACATGCATAATAGGTAAACAACACTAAAGTGGACCGATTTTGGCATTAAAAACAAAAAAATAACTAATTTATTACAAAAGCCAGCAACCAGCTTCCCGGAATCGACTTCAAACACTTTGAACCATCTTGAACCAGCCAAAAAACTCTTGAACCGGCCCAAAAACTCCAAAAAACCAAGTTGAATCGGTTAAACTGGCTCAATCAGGTCAAACAGACTGGTCCAGACCGTCTGGACCGGTTGCTCAACGTGCGGTGGTGCAGTCAACGGAGGCGCAGGGCGGGGCGGGCATGGGTCGCGAATAGGTGGGAGGCGAGCAGGCGACGAGTCACGAGTAGCGGACAAACGTGCGAGACAGCTTCGAACCGGGTCAGACGGAGCAGGCAGTAGAACCAGGTCGGGTCGCGGAACGGGCAGGACACTTCATGATAGCTGGCGCGCGTGGGGCTACTCCGAACCGAGTTGGATCTCGGGCCGCGAGTCGGGTCTGGGAGCTTGTCTCGGGTTTGTGATCATTTTACTCCAATTTTGCTGTTGTTCTCTCTCCTGGAATCAAGAAATTACAGCATAATTTCATCTCTAATGACTCCAACAAATTTACATACCCTACACATTAATGCTCATAAACATGTGAGCAATTACAAATTTCCACAAGAAATTTAAAGAAAAACAATATCAAAATCATAATAAATCCAGTTTAGTTCATATTTCATTCAACCTTTGAATAGAAAGGAAAAAAACACCCACCAAAAGCAATTGAGCGTAATTAAAGCATGCTCTGATACAACATGATGGAACACGAGACATATGCAGTGGAAAAAGGACCTAATTACACTTTAATTGCTTTTAATTAAAAGAAAATTAGCATGCAATTTGAAGGAAAAACATTAAATTAACTTACCTTTGAAGCTCTCGAAAACCGCTTTTCCTCGCTGAATCTCAACCTGAACTCTTCCGGACCACCACTAGAGTTGACCTACAATCCTCCGGACTCAAAACCGAGTTGTCGGACCCGATGGATGAAGAAAACCGAGAGAGAAAGAGATGGAAAAAGATGGAGATTTTTTGGGTTGGGTTTTTAATTTTTCAGCCCAATTTTGAAAACTAACTTTTTGCAAAAAATGGCAAACATAATTGAAATCCCATTTTATAGAAAAAAACCATGCAACATTTGCATGAAACAAATCCATAAAAACCCAACACCTAGAATCCACTATCTAAGTGGGCTTAATGTCTCCATTATAAGCCAACATCTAGCCCACTATTTTGTTAGAGGAATTATCCAACAAAGTTTGGATTTTCCCACCAACTTTAGTCAAAGGGCAAAATAGTCATTTGGTCAAAGTCAAAATTTGACCAAAAAGTCAACATTTTGACTTTTTATGATTTTTTTTATGTTGACTAATTTTGACCTCCCAAGCATGAATCCGCATTCATTTTCTCGAAATTCAAATCACATTTGAATATAAGGTTGGTCAAAGTTTGACTTTTCAAAGTGAAAGGTCAATTCTTTGACTTTTTACATCTTTGACCATTTCCATTATTTCCGAGCTTTCGAATATGAACGTATTCATATTCTTGATATTTAAATCACATTTCAATATTAAAGTTGTATCTCTAAACTGAAAACTGACTTCTATATCACATATACTTGTCGGTTTCTCTCTTTCACTTAATTCGAACAATTCGAATTATTTTATCATACTGTTCTAAGTTTATTCCATATGAGCTAGTAGGGGAACCTAATGGACCTACAGATCATGGGCTCCAACAATCCGAGATTACTGGTAAAACTCTTTAACCTAATTAATCAACATTTGTTAACTAACGGGTCATTCCACTAAAGTCCCGTAGTTGCACTCCCCTCACTGTAGATATATTTTTGTCCATCTGATATAACCATAATTAGTAAGCTAATTCTTCACAGGTTGTTTGTAATCTCGGCTGGGTCATAAAAACCGTTTTACCCCCAAGACTACATCTTGTTCCTTAAGTTCCACTGATCCTCTAATGAAAAATTGGTTTAAGGTCCAACCTATAAACCGAACCCCTCTTGGGCCAAGGAGAGGGTGGGGCCCCTTGTTCAAGACCTGGATTTATTACTAAAGGGAACAACCTATCTACTATCCCTATAACGAGTTGGAGTGAATTCTATCTTGCACCCTATGTTCTCAACTATCCATCTAATCTTATCCCTGAAATGGGAGGCTTATTGGGCCAACGATGATGAGCTGCCCTCACCTATGCAGATATAAGGATAATTTTGAGTGAACAGGAGTTCATAGTTAGCTCAGAATTAAAATTAAGTTACCTAGGTCATCAATTAATGAAATAGTCAGTTTTATACATAAAACAACATTTAGAACATAAAAAATGACTATTTCATGGTTCAGTCTTATGCAAACTCATTGCATAGGATGCCCACACTCACTATCTCTATATGAATGATTCAGGATCACATCGTTTGTACTAACTACAAAGTGGGCCGCATCCATAGTGTCCCCAGAATAAGGCGCCCAACCTTATTCATATACTATAGACCATTTTGGCTATATATTTGAACTTGATCCACATTTATGTCACTACATAAAGTTCAAACTACATTAAATAGCCTCAGGACCTTAGTTTATTGGATTCAAGATTACAATTTCAATAGCAACTTTATCGAAAAACAAAACAGAATATGTTCATTAATTTACAAACTGAAGGTAACTATTACTTATGCTAGCATTGCAACGTTACGGAGAGCGTTGTGACACTGCCGGTGCTGCTCATAAAACATATCTTTCGTCATTATTTGAAAAGGAGGCAAATTTGGTGAGATTTGGAGATCTAAATTGAGAGAGACCCTTTAGAGGACAAAGCTATTACTGCAATCAATCCAAAACTTTAACAATGAAGGTTTAAGAGGGTCTCTTTCAGAGGGTCTCAGATTTATCTCAGTAATAGCTTCGTTCTCTAGAGGGCCTCTCTCGATTTAGGTCTCCAAACCTTACCAAATTTGCCTCCTTTTCAAATGAGGCAGAAGCTATGTTTTATGAGCAGCACCCGCAACATCACAATGCTCTCCACAGCGCTGCAACACTGGTGTAAGTAATAGCCACCTTCAGTTCATAGCATCGGGATGTTATCAGCAGCATTTTGATGCTGCCCTATTTTCTTTAGCCCATAGGGAAACGTCACGCATAGCATTGTTGTGTTTTACCCTGTTATGCATGTTAATTGGCAATTATTATCTTATGCATGTTAATCTTGGAGCAATTGAATGTTGGAAATGTACATTTTGGATAATTTTTTTCAATTTTGAGTGCAAAATTGAAGTGTGCTTTAATTGTGAATTTGACGAGTATGCGATGACTGCAATTTCCTATGAGTTTTTTTTGTATATATGTTGGGTTGTATGTCCTAAAACTCGCAGTTTGTACAATGAAACATATTCTATTTACAATAAAGATGTTTTTTTTTAGATTTATTCAATAAAATTGTTATTGAATATGTAAAATTGCTTTTGTAAACCCTAAATCCAATAAACTAACGAACCTCTTACTATAGTATGAATGCTTGAACCTTATGTGGAAACACAAAGGAGGATCAGGTTTGAGTATATAACCAAAATGTTCTATAAGTATAAGGATAGGGTTGGGTACCTTATCCTAAGGACACTATGGATGCGACTTGCTTTGTATTAGATACAAACGATGTGATCCCGAAATCATTCATATAGAGACATGCGAGTGGGGGCATCCTATGCATTAGATGTTTGCATAAGACCGGACCACGAAATAGTCACTTTTCTTTATAACGACGGTTTACTGTTAAAACTAACTATTTCAATATGATGACCTAAAGTAACTCGATCTTAATCCTGAGCTAACTATGAACTCCTGTTATTCGGGATTATCCTTTAATCTGCATAGGTGAGAGTGACTCAATATCGCCACTCAATAAGCCTCCCATTTTAGGGGTAAGACCGAGTAGATAGCTGGGGATATAGTCCTACAAGATGGAATTCCCTCCTACCCGTTTTAGGGTTAGCAGATAGGTTGTTCCCTTAAGCACTGATTCCTTGTCTTGAACAAAAGCGCCCCACCCTCTCTATGACTGAGAGGGACTTGGTTTATTGGTAGGATCATAAACCAATTATTCATTAATAGATCAGTGGAGACTTAAGGAGCAAGATATATTATAGGGGTAAAATGGTAATTCTGACTCAGTTGTTAATACGAAAAACCTGTGAAGGATCGACTTACTGATTATGGTTAAATCAAGTGGACAGAAAAATATCTACAGTGAGAAAAGTGCAGCTACTAGGCTTTAGTGGAGTAACCCGGTAATTAACGAATGTTGGTTAATTCGATGAAAATAGTTTAGCCAATTAATCTTAGATCATTGAAGCTCATGATCTATAGGTCCATTAGGTACTCCTACTAGCTCGTAAATGGACTACACCTTAGAATAGCATGATGAGAGAATTTGAAACATTCAAATTCAATTTGAGGGAATTATTAACTATATGTGATATAATTAAAAGTTTAGTTATCAAATTAAACGAATTTGAAGAATTGAAAGATGTTTAAATATGGTTTAATCTTATACATGAATAAGGATTCATGTTTGGAATTGGTATTATTTAAGATTTGATATTAAATTAAATAATTAGAATGTTTAATTAATTATCTAAGATTAATTATATCTAAAATTAATTTTAAGATTAACAAATTTTTATTTAATATTGATTTTAGAACTAATATTATTTAAAATTAGAAATTTATTTTGAAATTTGAATTTAGACCAATCAAAAGATTGAATTATTGAAAATTGAATTAAAAAATGAACTTAGGTTAAGTTGAGTGGATTTTTCCTACTTTCTCCACTCAACTTAACACTCACAATTCCACTCACACATGATTGGTTTAGTGTCAAGCCTTGATGCAAATTAGTGGCATACTGAAGTTTATCAAAATCAAAGACATTTAGATAAGAGTTCATTCATGGAATTCTAAATTGGAAGAGAGAAAAGTTCTCTCATTTTTTTTATATTAAGGCTGTGATTCTCCCAAAAAATTCCCTAAATTTAAAGCTCATTTTGGATCTCACCATCCAATCTAAGGTCCTTGATGATAGTAGGGAAGATCAAGTGGTGGTCTTCATGGTGTTTGAGAGGAGATTCAAGCTGGAATTGAAGAAATTGAAGAGTTCTTCAAAGGTAAAAACTTGAAACCCTATTTCAATTTTCTGACCTTGCATGCTTAGTTTCTAAAATTAATGAAATTAGAGTGCTTAAGATCCAAATTGCTTTCGCTTGTTGATTATCAACACCAATAATATATACATTAGATAATCTACTGTGAAAATAGGATAACATACTCTTGAGTTAAGTTTTCTTTAAGTCCCTCTTTGATTCCTTTGTATATTTGAGCACATAGCTGTAAGAGTGTATCAACATGAAGCGGAAGCAAAAAGAATCAATAAGCATTCAAATTCATTAATTTTGGAAGAAACTAAAGTATGTTCATCTAATATAAAAGGGTTTGTAGTCATACCTTTGTAGAACTCTTCAAGATCTTGATCAACAACAATTGTCTTCTCCAAAATGCACCATGAACCACCTCAAGATCTTCCCCACTATCCTCTTAGAGCTTTAGAATGAATTTTGGGACTCTTGAACCAATGGAAAACAAGGGAGAAGCTCACTACACCACACTATTTGAAGAACTCTTTCTTCAACACGAAATTTTCTCTCAACTTTCTTTTGAATGCATGCTCCAAATTCACTCAAATCTTCTTTATTTATTGCAGATGAACATGCAAAGAAGATCATTGCATGAGTTTCAGCTTATGCTTGGAGTAAATGTGAAGAAGGAGAATGGTGTTTATGTGAGCATGTAGAAGATGGGTAATGGAAAAAGTCATTTTTCCATTTTGTGCATATTTTGTAACTTTTCAATTTTTCCAAAAATCAAATAAGATTTCAAAATCAATTTTGATTTGAAAACTGAAAACATTATCAATTTTCTAATAAAATTAATTATTTAAATAATCATTTAAATAATTCTAAATAATTTAATATCAAATATTAAATTAATTTTTACACAAATTTGTCTTCATATATTTAAATCATATTAAAATATAAATGCTTCTATTCCATTTAATTCTAATTTGAACTTTCAAATTAACTTATCAAGCTACATTAAAGCTTATCCATTTATGAGCTAGTAGGGGGACCTTGCGAACCTATAATCATGGGCTCCAATGATCTGAGAGTAATCGGCTAAACTCATTAAGCCGAGTTAACCCCCATTTGTTAACTAATGGGTCACTCCACTATAGCCCATAGTTCAACTCCCCACACTGTAGATATATTATGTCCACTTTATATAACCATAATTAGTAAGTCGATCATTCACAAGTTGTTCGTAATCACAACTGGGTCAGGATAACTGTTTTACCCCTGTGAATACATTTTGTTCCTTAAGTTTCTACTGATCCTCTAATGAATAATTTTGATTCATAATCCCTATGAATCAAGTCCTTTCTCTATCATGAGAAGGCGGGACCCCGATTGTTCAAGACCTGGAATCAGTACTTAAGAGAACAACCTATCTGCTAACTCTAAATCGGGTAGGAATGAATTCCATCTTGTAGGACTATGTCCCCATCTATTTATCCGATCTTATCCCCAAAATGAGAGGCTTATTGAGCACTGCTATTGGACTACTCTCACTGTTTGCAGATCAAAGGATAATCCCAAACAAACAGGAGTTCATAGCTAGCTCAGGATTAAGATCGAGTTAACCTAGGTTATTTAATAGATGAAATAGTCAGTTTTAACAGTAAACGGTCATTATAAAGAAAAGTGACCATTTTTGTGGTCCAGTCTATATGAAAACTCATTGCATAGGATGCCCCCACTCACATGTCTCAACATGAACGATCTGTGGATCACATCGTTTGTAGCACTTTACAACTCTTTGTAACAACTACAAAGTGGGTCGCATCCAATAGTGTCACTAGGATGAGATATCAAATTTCATCCATATACTTATTAGACCATTTAGGCTATATACTATTAACCTGATCCTGTTTATGTCACTACATAAAGTTATAGTATTCAGACTATAGCCATGGATATATTTATTAATTTTCATAATAGAATGCAAAATCAACAATTTATTATTATTAATAAATAGAATGTTTAACACGAACTGCGAGTTCTAAGACATTCCCAACAATCTCCCACTTGAACTAAAACTCCAGTGAGAACAAATATATACAATGTAATGTTGAGAAACATAAAGGGAAAATACAATAAACTAGGGCATTTCTAATACCATGGATATTCTCCCACTTGCCCTAGATTACACTACTTGGAGTCCTAGTCCAACTAGGTGGCCCTCGAACACTTTAGCCGAGAGAGCCTTTGTAAATGGATCAGCAAGGTTGTTTACAACAGAGGAAATCTTTTCTGACAATCACATCTCCTTAGTGTACTATCTCTCTGATGAGATGGTACTTTCTTTCAATGTGTTTTCCACATTTGTGACTCTTTGGTTCTTTGGAGTTGGGAACAACACCACTATTGTCACAATACAATGTGATAGGCAGGTGCATATCTGGAACTACTTCCAAATCAGCCAAGAATTTGTGTAGCCATACTGCTTCTTTAGTAGTTTTACATGCAGCCACATATTCCGCTTCCATTGTGGAGTCAGCAATACAACTTTGCTTAATGCTTCTCCAAATTATAGCTCCTCCGTTGGGAGTGAAAACTGATTCTGAAGTAGATTTCTTGGAATCTACATCAGTCTGGAAATCAGAATCAGTGTATCCTATAAGGATCAAATCCTTAGGTCCATACACAAGCATATAGTCCCTCATTCTCTTTAGATACTTGAGGATGTTTTTGACATCAGTCCAATGACTGTGTCCCGGATTAGATTGGAACCTGCTGACGATTCCAAGTGCAAAGCATATGTCAGGGCATGTACACAACATGGCATACATCAAACTCCCAATTGCGGATGCGTATGGAATTCTTGTCATTCCCTCAACATCTTGAGGTGTCTTAGGACATTGTTCCTTCGATAAATGAATTCCATGTCTAAAAGGTAACATACCTTTTTTGGAATTTTGCATATTATATCTTGATAACATCTTGTCAATATAAGATGCCTGAGATAGTGCTAATTTTCTATTCTTTCAATTTCGAAATATCTGTATTCCTAGAACATACTGAGCATCACCCAAATCTTTCATTTGGAACTGTGTTACTAACCATCTCTTTACGTCAGCAAGGAAACTTGCCTCATTCTCAATGAGCAAGATATCATCAACGTAAAGAATTAAGAATGCTACAATCTTGTTGACTATCTTTTTGTACATACAAGGTTCGTCAACATTCTATTCAAAGCCATAAGATTTGAACGTAGTGTCAAACCTTATATTCCAGGATTTGGATGCTTGTTTCAATCTATAAATGGATCGATTAAGCTTACAGACTTTCTGTTCCTGTCCTTTTTCGATGAACCCTTCTGACTGAGACATAAAAATACTTTTATCAAGATAGCCATTCAAAAAAATTGTCTTGACATCCATGGCAACAGGAGAAAAATTTTCTTCATAATCAACTCCTTCTCTTTGGGTAAATCCTTTTGCCATGAATATGGCTGTATAGGTCTGTACCTTGCCAATTTGGTCTCCTTTTCTCTTGTATATCCATTTGTAACCTATAGGTGTAACCCCATGTGGTTCATCTACAAGTTCCCAGACAGATTTGAAGTATATAGACTCCATTTCATCGTCCATGGCTTTTATCCATTGTTCCCTGTCAACACCCTCCATTGCCTTCTTAAAGGTTAATGGATCCTCTAAACCATCATCCTGTATGATGTTTTGAGTTTTTGTTAAACCCAAATGGCATTCAGGTTGTTGAATAACCCTCCAATTACGTCGAGGCATTCTCAACTCTTGGGATGGAGGTGATGGGACGACAACAGTTGTTGATGGACCAGCTTGATCAACAACTTTTGTTGATGTTTCTGTAGTATCTTTTGTCAGTTCTTGCAATATTAGTTTACTTCAAGGTAGATGATTTTTTATATGATCTTCTTCCAAGAACGTAGTGTTTTTCGATACAAATACTTTATCTTCTTGGAGACCATAAAACAATCCTCCTTTTGTTTCTTTGGGGTATCCTACAAATAGGCATAATTTCAAACGTGTTTCCAATTTCAAGAGGATTCTGTACCAACACATGTGTTGGACAACCCCATATATGGAAATGACATACATTCGTTTTGTGTCCTTTCCATAATTCATATGGTGTTTCTGAAACACTTTTTGAAGGAATAACGTTTGAATAAATACTGCAGTTTATACTGCATACCCCCAAAATGATTGAGGTAACTGAGGATAACTCATCATAGATCGAACCATATCCATCAAGGTTTGATTTCTCCTTTCTGCAACACCATTTTGTTGTGGTGTTCTAGGTGCTGTGAGCTAGGATTGAATTCCATGATCTACTAGATAGTTCTGGAATTGTAAATCCATATACTCACCACCTCGATCAGATTGAAGTGTTTTGATTCTTTTACTTAACATATTTTCGGTCTCAGCCTTAAATTCTTTGAACTTTTCAAGATTTTTAGACTTATGACTGCTTCAGTAAATGTAGCCATATCTAAAGTAATCATCAATAAAACTGACAAAATACTAATAACCTCCTTGAGCTTTAACGTTCATCGGACCACATAGGTCTGAATGTATAAGTTCGAGAGGCTCTTTGGCACAAAGACCTTTGTCAGAACAAGATCTTTTGATCATTTTTTCATCAAGACATGATTTACATGGAGGTAAAGAACTATCTTCTAACTGATTTAGATAACCCTTTTTTTTTACCAATCTCTCAATCCTGTTGAGATTAATTTGACTAAGTTTGAGGTGCCAAAGATTGGCGTTAGGAGAAATTTTTCGCTTCTTATTTTGAGTTTCAGCCATTTTAAACATCTATATATTTAAAATGGCTCTTGCTTTAGTTGGTTTTAATATGTACACAGTCTTGCAGAACAAATATGAATATCTTGAATAAACAAACACTTCATTACATTCAAAAGATATATTGTACATATTTTTTAACAGACATGAAATGGAGATTAAGTTTCTTTTCATCTTAGGTACATAAAATACATTCCTAAATAAGATAAAAGAGTCTCCAAAAAACAACTTGACATCTCCCACTACTTCAGCTGAAATGACTTCACCTGTTCCCATCTTGAAAGTCATTTCTTGTTCAGAAAGTCTTCTCCAAGAACTACTTTCCTGTAGAAAAGTGCAAACATGATTAGCAGTGCCTAAATCCAATATCCAAGTAAGGTGAGAATTCTCCACTAGACATGTTTCAAAAACTAGTAAATCAGATTTACCTTGTTTTTCTTTTTTTGCTTTCTTCTCAGCCAAATACTTTGGGCAGTTACGTTTCCAGTACCCAACTTCTCCGCAATGGAAACGTTTTCCTTTAGGAGTTTTGTTTTTGTTTTTCTTAGCAATGGCTTTCTTTTTCCCTTTTCATTTCTTCTGCATTTGTACGGTTTTGTCTTTCGAAGAAGAAGGACCAGACTTCTTATCATCACTGGGTTTCATTCCAGACATAAACCCTTTATAAAACTTCTTAGACTTTGAAATAACATTTATTTCTTTTTCCTTCAGTTTCATCATTGATCGATAAGTCTGTAACTTATTCAACAGCGTGGTCAAATTATAAGTGATTTTGTTTATAACAACATTTGTTCTGAATGGTAGGTAACTCTCCGGGAGAGATTCTAATATCATACTTACTTGACTCGTCTCATCTATCATCACCTCGTGAGCCTCTGCAACATTAAAATGAATCACCATATCAAGAACTGTTGGGAATATCCTAGAACTCGCAGTTCGTGTTAAACATTCTATTTATTAATAATAATAAATTGTTGATTTTGCATTCTATTATGAAAATTAATAAACATATCCATGGCTATAGTCTGAATACTCTAACTTTATGTAGTGACATAAACAGGATCAGGTTAACAGTATATAGCCTAAATGGTCTAATAAGTATATGGATGAAATTCGATATCTCATCCTAGTGACACTATTGGATGCGACCCACTTTGTAGTTGTTACAAAGAGTTGTAAAGTGCTACAAACGATGTGATCCATAGATCGTTCATGTTGAGACATGTGAGTGGGGACATCCTATGCAATGAGTTTTCATATAGACTGGACCATGACCGTTTACTGTTAAAACTGACTATTTCATCTATTAAATGACCTAGGTTAACTCGAACTTAATCCTGAGCTAGCTATGAACTCCTGATTGTTTGAGATTATCCTTTGATCTGCAAACGGTGAGAGTAGTCCAACAGCAATGCTCAATAAGCCTCTCATTTTGGGGATAAGACTAGATGAATAGCTGGGGACATAGCCTTGCAAGATGGAATTCACTTCGACCCGATTTAGGGTTTGCAGATAGGTTGTTCTCTTAAGTACTGATTTCAGGTCTTGAACAATCGAGGCCCCGCCTTCTCATGATAGAGAAAGGATTTGATTCATAGGGATTATGAATCAAAATTGTTCATAGAGGGTCAGTGAGAACTTAAGAAACAAGATGTATTCACAGGGGTAAAACGATTATCTTGACCCAGCTGTGATTACGAACAACCTGTGAAGGATCAACTTACTGATTATGGTTATATAAAGTGGACATAATATAACTACAGTGAGGGGAATCCAACTATGGGCTATAGTGGAGTGACCCATTAGTTAACAAATGGGGGTTAATTCGGTCTAATAAGTTTAGCCGATTAATCTCGGATCATTGAGCCTATGATCTGTAGGTCTATTAGTTTCCCCTACTAGCTCGTAAATAGATAAGCTTTAAAGTAGTTTGATAAGTTAATTTGAAACATTCAAATTAAAATTAAACGGAATAGGAGAATTTATATTTAAATATGATTTAAATAATGAAGATGGATTTGTGTAAAAATTAATTTAATATTTGATATTAAATTAATTAGTATTATTTAAAAAATAATTTATGAAATTAATTTTATAAAATTAGTAAATTTTTCAGTTTTAAAATCAAAATTGATTTTGAAATTGGTTTGGATGAAAATAGAAAATTGGAAACATGCACAAGTGGAAAAAATAGTTTTTCCATTACCATCTTTTACTTGATCACACAAACACCATTTCCTTTCTCTTCATTTACTCTACGCATGAGTTGCAACTCATGCAGTGATCTTCTTTGCATGTTCACCTACAATAAATAAAGAATATTGGAGTGAATTTGAGGTATGCATTCAAAAGAAATTTTAGAGAAAATTTTGGGTTAAAGAAAGATTCTTCAAACAGTGTGGTGCAATGAGCTTCTCTCTGGTTTTCCATTGCTTTAAGTTGTTCTTGAGTCCAATAACTCGTTCTAAAGCTTCAAGAGGATAGTAGGGAAGATCTTGAGGTGGTTCACGATGTGTTTTGGAGAAGACAACTGTTGTTGATCAAGATCTTGGAGTGTTCTACGAAGGTATGACTACAAACCCTCTTTTATTAGATGAGCATGCTTTCGTTTCTTCCAAAATTAGTGAATTTGAATGCTTATTGATCCTTGTTTCTTTTGCTGCATGTTGATACACTCTTACAAGAACATGTTCTCTTATGTTGGTTCCATCTTTCATGCGCGTAACATAGACATACTTAATGGCTTCATGTCTAACAGAGGATGACGGTTGCCCGAACATCTCCTGTAATGATGCCATTATCTCACGGGCATTGGGCATGACCTCATGCTTCTTATTAAGGACATCAGATATACTCGCTAAGATATAGGCCCAAGCTTTCTCATTAGCCCTTACCCACCTATCATAGATGTCCCGAACACTTTGGTTGGTTGTTGAGCTGGGAACTAAATTACATTCCTCTATCAACACAAACCTCAGATCATCCACAATAATATCGTATTGATGTTTGATTTCCAGTTCGAATATCCCTCACCATTAAATTTATCAGAAACTAGCAATTGTATGATTGAGTTTGACATTGCTGAAACATTTTAAACAAACTCTATTAAATATGCATCTAAATCCATTTTTAGCAAAAATAATAAAGTACCCAATAAATCTTTATTTATTTGCAACGATACTTTAGTGATTAGAACAATTGCTACTGAGGGGCAGTCAAGAATTCCTTCACGGAAGCAAGATAATTCTTGACCAAATACTATCTCCAGAATAACTCATATTCTGATAGTTCTTTTAGTTATCGTTTTCGGTCAAGATCTTTACTAATAATTAGTTATTCTTATAAGTGTGACCCGCCATTTTCAAATCATAAAGAATGGTATGAATATGCCCTCAAAATAGAAGACAATGCCCAAGACGGAACTATAAGACCCTATTCATTTTACTAAAGCCTGGGTTATTCCGAATCCTATGATACAACCCTCTGAGGGGATCGTCGTGTTAACGACTAGCTAGTGCTACCTAAAAACGACAACAGGTGCAACATAAGAATCTCACGATTCAAACTAATAGAGGAGACCGTAGGACAATGTTGACACATTTCCTTTACCCACTTACTATGAACTACCTCCCTCATTCACCTTGTTATTGACCCATGCAAACACTTTCCGAATGAAGTAGTCACAATAAAAGTGACACAAAGCCGAGCATGGATCTCACAGTGTGAACTCTTAAGGACGTGAGAGCTAATAACTATATATCGAATATATTGTTAATCTCCCACTGAAGTGTTCTATGTGTTTGGGTATTTACTTAGGTGTAATGGCTAAATTTAAATAACCTAAGTCTAAGTGCTTTATCCAAGTATAACGCTTATAATTTGATTTAACCTACAATATCTAGGTGATAAACCATTTTATTACCTAACATCGCTCACGCAAGCTCATAAAATCAGTTATCAACATTCAATCTTTCGATATAATCCCCAGGTAGGAGTTGTTCCATAAATCGTCAACTTAAGTACCCCTAGCCTTAGACAGGTTTATGAACCGATATGATTTTGTAACCAAATTTTATAAGGTAACAATCTATTTTAATAATTTAAAACTAGTTGTTAACCTAAATGAGCATGCAACTGTTCTTTGTTATGGATTTTAAACGTCTAACCTAATTTTATAATAACTTACAAAATTTTAGACATGCTAAGCATCCACAACATTCAACAAAGGCATTCAACATCTAATATAACCATTATATTAAATATAACCCTAACATGCATACTATATATTATAACATTTATAACATACTTTCAATGCATGTAACATGCTTCCTATGGTGGGGTTTTAAATCTACAGGGCATACTGTATGCACATACATGAATTATTTAATTATTACGTACATCACATGCATAAACAATTAAATACTAACTAATATGGTTTTAGTTTTGGCATAAACAAGCAAACAGAAGCCTAACTACTACAAACAGCTTCAAAACCGTCTTTGAACTGATCATACCTCTCCAAACTGAACCCAAGCATCTTGAACCGGACTGGATAAATCTGAACCGGACCAGCCAAAAACCTTTGAGGCTGAACCAGATTGGACTTTGAGAAAACTAGTCGAACCGGCTGCTCTCAGTCCAAGCTCAAATTCTCGCTAAGGCTAATCGTGTAACACTAAAAGCTATCTTCTAACACCATCGCCTAGTGTTGGGCAGAGGTACACGATCGCTTAGTGTCTTCTGTCTATCGCATAGTGCAATATTTTAGCTCTTGAGTAGAGCTACACGATCGCTTAACACCATCGCATAGCACTTATTGTCATCGTTTAGTGTCTACCTCAACTACACGATCGCTTAGTTCCATCGCATAGAATTTCAATGCATCGTTTAGCTTGTGCCATAGCTATACGATCGTGTAGTGCCATCATATAGCACATCCAACGCATCGTTTAGTTCCCACGCAAAGTACACGATCGTGTAGTGCTATCGGATAGCATTTCAACGCGTCGTTTAGCTCCCGTAGGTACACGATCGTCTAGCGTCCAACATCACAATGACCAGCGTCCATAGCTACACGATCATCTAGCTTTTCTTCTCATCGTTTAGCGCCTAGAGCTAGATAATCGTTTAGCATTTAAACCTCAACGACGATTTTGAGCAGAAGCTGAAAAACTGAAAACAACAGCTTGGCCTTTTTCACTTGTTTCTTCAATTACATCTTAATTTGAACTCTAATGACTCCACATAAATTATAGACTCTTGATAACACATATAAGTTCATGAATCAAGAGTCAATTACAAATTTAATTAAGAAATTAAAGAGAAATAGAATGTCAGAACTCAGAAAACCATATCAGTGCATTAGTTTCATATATCTCATGAAAAAAAACACCCACCACACCAAAATTAAACTGAATTAAATGCTTATATGATATTCTGATATCAATTGTAAAAGTGTATCAACATGCAACAGAAGCAACAAGGATCAATAAGCATTCAAATTCATTAATTTTGACAGAAACTAAAGCATGCTCATCTAATATAAGAGGGTTTGTAGTCATACCTTTGTAGAACTCTTCAAGATCTTGATCAACAGCAGTTGTCTTCTCCAAAACGCACTGTGAACCACCTCAAGATCTTCCTCACTATCCTCTTGGAGCTTTAGAATGAGTTTGGGACTCAAGAACAGATTAAACCGATGGAAAATAAGGGAGAAGCTCACTACACCACACTGTTTGAAGAACTCTTTCTTCAACACGAACATTTCTATAAAATTTCTTTTAAAAGTATGCTCCAAATTCACACCAATCTTCTTTATTTATTGCAAGTGAACATGGAAAGAAGATCACTATATGAGTTGTAGCTCATGCTTGGAATAAATGTGAAGAAGGGAAGTGGTGTTTGTGTGAGCATGTAGAAGATGGGTAATGGAAAAAGTCATTTTTCCATTTTGTGCATGTTTTGTAACTTTTCAATTTTTCCAAAAATCAAATAATATTTCAAAATCAATTTTGATTTTAAAACTAAAAACATTATTAATTTTATTAAAATTAATAAATAAATTAATTTTAATAAAATTAATAAATAATCATTTAAATAATTCTAATTAATTTAATATCAAATATAAAATTAATTTTTACACACTCCATCTTCATATATTTAAATCATATTTAAATATAAATTCTCCTATTCCGTTTAATTCTAATTTGAACGTTTCAAATTAACTTATCAAGCTACTCTAAAGCTTATCCATTTACGAACTAATAGGGGGACCTCACAGACCTACAGATCATGGGTTCCAACGATCCAAAATTAATTGGCTAAACTCATTAGACTGAGTTAACCCCCATTCGTTAACTAATGGGTCACTCCACTATAGCCCGTAGTTGAACTCCCCTCACTATAGATATATTATGTCCACTTTATATAATTATAATCAGTAAGTCGATCCTTCACAGGTTGTTCGTAATCACAGCTGGGTCAAGCTAACCGTTTTACCCCTGTGAATACATCTTGTTCCTTAAGTTCCCACTGACCTTCTAATGAACAATTTTGTTTCATAATCCTTATGAATCAAGTCCTTTCTCTATCATGAGAAGGCAGGACTCTGATTGTTCAAGACCTGGAATTAGTACTTAAGAGAACAACCTGTCTGCGAACCCCAAATCGGGTAGGAGTAAATTCCATCTTGTAGGGCTATGTCCCCAATTATTTGGTCTTATCCCCAAAATGAGAGGCTTATTGAGCAGTGTTGTTGGACTACTCTCAACGTTTGTAGATCAAAGGATAATCCCGAACAAAGAGAAGTTCATAGCTAGCTCAGGATTAAGATCGAGTTTACCTACGTTACTTAATAGATGAAATAGTCAATTTTAATAGTAAACAGGGTCGTTATAAAGAAAAGTGACTATTTTCATGGTCCAGTCTATATGCAAACTCATTGCATAGGATGCCCCCACTCACATGTCTCAACATGAACGATCTGTGTATCATATCGTTTGTAGTACTTTACAACTTTTTGTAACAACTACAAAGTGGGTTGAATTAAATAGTGTTACCAAGATGATACTCAATTTCATCCATATACTTATTAGACCATTTAGGCTATATACTGTTAACTTGATCCTGTTTATGTCACTACATAAAGTTATAGTATTCAGACTATAGCCATGGATATGTTTATTGGATTTTCATAATAGAATGAAAAATTAACAACTTATTATTATTGATAAATAGAATGTTTAACACGAACTTCGAGTTCTAGGACATTCCCAACAATAGCCTTATTTACTTAAGCACTCTAATTCCATTAATTTTAAAAACTAAGCATGCAAGGTTAGAAAATTGAAATAGGGTTTCAAGTTTTTACCTTTGAAGAACTCTTCAATTTCTTCAATTCCAGCTTGAATCTCCTCTCGAACACCTTGAAGACCACCACTTGATCTTCCCTACTATCATCAAGGACCTTAGATTGCATGGTGAGATCCAAAATGAGCTTTAAATTTAGGGAATTTTGTGGGAGAACCACAACCTTAATATCAGAAAATGAGAGAATTTTTCTCTGTTCCAATTTAGAATTCCATGACTGAATTCTCAGTTGAATGTCTTTGATTTTGATCAACTTCAACATACCACTACTTTTCATCAAGGCTTGACACTAAATCAATCATGTGTGAGTGGAATTGTGAGTGTTAAATTGAGTGGAGAAAGTAGGAAAAATCCACTTAACTAACCTAAATTCATTTTTAAATTGAATTTTCAAGAATTTAATCTCTTGAATTTTCTAAATTCAAATTTCAAAATGAATTTCTAATTTTAAAAAATATTAATTCTAAAATAAATATTAAATAAAATTCATTAATCTTAAAAATAATTTTAGATAAAATTAATCTTAGATAATTAATTAAACATTTTAATTAATTAATTTAATATCAAATATAATACCAATTCCATTTCAAGGATGGCTCAAAAGCAACGGCTCAATAAGCCCCCCGTTTCAAAGGTAAAACCAGGTAGATAGCTGGGGATATAGGGTGCATGATGAAATTCACCTCTACTCGATTTAGGAATGAGAGGAAGGTTATTCTTTTAAGTGTTGAATCCAGGTCTTGAATAAGGGGCCTCACCCTCTCATTGGCCTGAAAGGGATCCGATTTAGTGATTTGATAACAAACCAATTGTTCATTAGAGGATCAGTGGAACTTAAGGAGCAAGATGTAATCTCGAGGGTAAAACAACATTTTACCCAACCGTTATTACGAACAACCTGTGAAGGGTCGACTTATTGCTTATGGTAAAAATCAAGTGGACACAAATATATCTACAGTGAGAAGAATGCAACTATCGAGCTATAGTGGTGTGACTCAGTAGTTAATGAATATTGATTAATTTGATCTAAAGAGTTTTAACCAATTAATCTCAAATCATTAGAGCTCATGACCTATAGGTCCATAAGATTCCTCTACTAGCTCGTAAAATATGAACACCTTGGATTAGTAAATTGAGTGAATTTGAAATGGTTTTAATTTGAAATGTTCAAATTGAATTAGGGTTTGAATTGAAATGTTTGATTTCAAATTATGGTTTGTATAATTATATTCGATATAATTAAACGTTTAATTTATCGAAATTAAAAGAAATTGGAAAGTTTAAAATATTTAAATATTGATTTAAATATTTATTACTTGAATAGGATTTATGTATAAATTAGGTGTTTGATTAATTTAATATTTGATATTAAATTATTATTAAATTAATTTTTTCATTTTTTAAATCAATTTTGGAAAATCGATTTTTTTTTTAAAAAAAAATTGATTTAATATGAATTAAATCATAAAGAAATTAATGTGGTAGTGGAAATTTCCAATTTTTGGAAATTTTAAATGGAATTCCACATTTCAACATCAAATTTTTACACCTAGCCCACTTTCCTCATGAAATTGAAGTGTCATTGACCTTCATGACTGAATGGTTGCATGTATTAGATACATAAAACCTTGAAATTTTAGAATTGAAGGATGATTTTTGCTGAAAAAATTAGTTTTCTGCAGAAAGTTGATCTTCATCTCAAACTCACTTCAATTTTGAGTTCCACCACTCAAATTCAAGGTTAAGAATAGTAGAGAAGATCTCTTGGTGGTTCACTGAAGATTTGGAACTGAGAATTCATGAAAAGCAGCTTGGATTGAAGGAATTCTTCAAATGTATATTCTTTTTGAAACCCTATTTTGTGAAAGTATGTTTTACATACTTTTAAAACTCAAATTAAGTGTAATTAGAGTGCTTATTGATTATGATTTCTTCCGTGGTTGTTTATACTTTCTATCAAATGTAGCATTTATCAATACAAATACCTTATTTTCTTGAGAATCATAAAATAACCCACCTTTTGTTTCTTTAGGGTATCCTATAAATAGACATATTTTTTAACGTCATTCCAACTTCTTAGGATTTTGCACCAACACGTGTGTTGGACATCTCCAAATTCTGAAGTGACATAAACTACCTTTACATCCTCTCCATAGCTCATACGGTATTTCTGAAACACTTTTTGAGGGAACCATGTTCAGCATATGTACAGTAGCTTGTACTGCATACACCCAAAAGGACTGAGGTAACTGGGCATAACTCATCATTGAACAAACCATGACTAACAAGGTTCGATTTCTCCTTTCTGCTACAACATTCCGTTGTAGTGTACCAGGTGCTGTGAGTTGAGATTGAATTCCATCTTCTACTAAATAGTTCTAGAATTGTAAATCCATATACTCACCACTCCGATTTGATTGAAGTGTTCTTATCCTTTTACCTAATAGGTTCTCAACCTCAGTCTTATATTCTTTGAACTTTTCAAGAGTTTCAGACTTATGATGTATTAGGTAAACATAGTCAAATATGGAATATGACATAATATTTAGATCCTCCTCGAGCTTTAACATTCATCAGACCACAAATGTCTGAATGTATAAGTTCTTGAAGTTCTTTGACTCTAAGACCTTTTTCTGAAAAATATCTTTTAGTAATTTTTTCTTCAAGGCATGATTTATATGGAGGTAAAGATTTTTCTTTTAACTGGTTTAGATGACCATTCTTTACCAATCTCTCAATCCTATTGAGATTTATGTGATCAAGTCTTAAGTGTCAAAGATAGGTGTTAGGAGAATCTTTCTTTTCTTATTTTTAGATTCTACCGTTTTGAACATCTCTATATTTAAAATGGTTTTTGCCTCAGTTGATTTTAACACATACAAGTTATTTTCAAGTTTAACTTTACATATTTGAATATCTTTTGAATTAATGAACACTACATTTATATCAAAAGTGACTTTATATATATTTTCCAGAAAACAAGATACAAAGATTAAGTTCCTTTTCATTTTAGATACATAACATACATTTTCAAGTAAAATGTAAAAATCTCAAAAAAATAACTTGGTATCTCCCACTGCTTTTACTGAAATAACTTCATCTGTCCCTACCTTGAAATTCATTTCATTTTGTGATAGCTGCTTCCAGGAACTAGTTTCCTGTAAGATAGTTCAAATATGATTAGCGACACTTAAATCTAGTATCCAGATTAAGTGAGAACCTTCCACTAAACATGTTTCTATTACAAGTAAATTGAATTTACCTTTCTTTTCCTTCTCAGCTTTCTTTTCCACAAGATACTTAGGGAAATTATGTTTCCAATACCCACCAATGCAATGGAATATTTTTCTTTTGCAACTTTCGTCTTGCTTTTATTGGTAGGAGACTGTTTCTTCCTTTTTCCATTTTTCTTCATCTAGATACTCTTTTCCTTCGAAGATCCAAATTTCTTTTTAGAGAGCCTTGAACTAGATGAAGCACCCTTCTGAAATTTCCTTTGGGAAACAACATTTGCTTCCTCATACTTATTTTTCGTTAAAGATTGGTAAGTCTGGAGTTCATTAAGAAGAGTCATTAAGTTGTAATCAATCTTTTTCATTACAGCATTTGTACGAAAAGTTAGAAAACTCTTCGGAAGAGATTCCATTATCATACTAACTTGGCTCTTCTCATTTATGACAGCCCATTTGCCTCTGTGATACTGAAGTAGACCATCATATCTAGGATATGTTCTCTAACAGAGTTTCTTCCTTCATACGGGAATTATAAATGTATTTAATAGCATTGTGTCATGTTGATAAGGACGGTGGTCCAAGTATCCCTTGCAACAACTCCATGATCTCTTTTGCATTGACTATGGTTTCATGCTATTTGGTAAGCACATCAGATATGCTTGCCAAAATATAGGCTCTGGCTTTTTCATTTTCCCAGGCCCATCTACCATAGCTATTCCGAACATTTCATGTTGCGTTAGGATTGGGAAGAGGAGGACGTTCCTCCGTTAAAACAAATTCAAATCATCAACTACTAGTATTGTATTTATGTTCCACTTCCAATTCGAATAACCCTTTCCATTGAATTTTTCGGAAGCTAAGAGTTGTATAATCAAGTTTGACATGTTGAAACATAAACAAAATCGAGTAAGTTGCATCTAAATTCAATTTTAGCTAGTAATAAAGTACCCATATTTCTTTATTTATTTGCAACGATACTTTAGTGAGTTAGAATAGATGCTACTGAGGGATAGTCAAATACTCCTTCACTAAAGCAAAACATTCTTGACTAAATACTATGTCTAGAATAACTCTTATTCCTATAGTCATTTAGTTAACGTTTTTGGTCAAGAACTTATTAACGCTTAGTAATTCTTGTAAGCCCATTTTTAGATTTCATAGAACGGTATGAATATGACTTCGAATAGGAAGACAATGTTCAAACCAAAACTAAAAAACTTTATTCATTTATGAAGTTTGGGTTATTCTGAATTCTATGTTACAACCCTCCGAGGGGATCGTCGAAAAAACAACTAGCTAGTGCTGCCTAAAAACGACAATAGGCATAACATAGGAATCTCATAGCTCAAACTAATAGAAGAGACCGTAGGATATGTTGACATATTTCATACACCTACTTACTATGAACTACTTCCCCTAATCATCTTGATAATGAACCATGCAAACACTTTCTGAATGGAGCAATCGAGGTAACGTTTTCTACTTAAATATAATTTGGCTAATATTTGGGTATCTTTTGTACTTAGGTATAATTCGGCATAAACACCCTAAGTCTATGTAGCTTATCCAAGTATAACGTTTTATATTTGGATTTAACTTATGATGTATAGGTGATAAATTAATTTTAAAACCTCACACCGATCACGCATGCTCATAAAACTAGTTAACAATGCTTAGTTTATCAGCTAAAATCCCCAAGTAGGAGGTATTACATAAATCGTCAACTTAAGTACCTCCGGCCTTAGACATGATTATAGAACGATTGAGTTTGTAACCGTGTTTTATAAGATAACGACCTATTTTAACTATTAAAACAAGTTGTTATTAAAATTAAGTAAGCATGCATCTTATCTTTGTTATATATTTTAAATGCCTAACCCATTTTATAACTCTTATAAAACTATAGACATGATATAACATTCACTTAAGCATTTCATTCATTAATATAACAATTATATTGATCTTAATGAAACCCTAATCATTATATCATAACCATTTTATAATATATATCAATGCATGAAACATGTTATCCTATGGTGGAATTTTAAATCTAGATGACATACAAGATGTACATACATGTTTAATTTAAATATAGCATACATCACATGCATAAAATATTTAAACAACACTTGATATGGGTCAATTTCGGCATTTTAAGCAAGCAATAAACTATTCTATTACAAAAAATATTGAAAAGTAGCTGAAGGAAGCCTCTGGAATGCTTGAATCGACTCGAACCACCAGAACCAACCCTCCAAAGCTCCAAAAGAGGCTGAACCAGACCCTAAGCCATCGATCCGGTCGAACTGGACCGCTCCCACAAACCAATTCATATGTGCGCATTTCTGGACTGAGATGAGCAGTGTCACAATGCTCCATCTCAGCATTGCAACGCCTCGAGTTCAATCAAGAACAACGTTGCAACGCTATCTTGACAATGTTGACGCTGCTTGGCAATGGCTATTTCTCCAGTTTTTCCAACTGAGCTTGCTTGCTTGCTTCAATCTTCAATTACAACCTAGTTTCAACTCTATTGGCTCCAATAAAATTACAGGCTCTTAAGCACACATCAAAACTCATCAACCAAGTGCCTTTTATAATTTTCACAACTGAATCAAAGAGAATTCTTATGCCAAAATTGATTTAAAAGCCATATCAGTCACCAAACATGCAGTGCTAGAAATTCACCCACCAAACTCAAATTAACGTTAATTGAATGCTTAAATCATGCTCAGATATCAATTGATAGAAAAATCAAGCAAAATGCGGAAGCTAACAGAATCAATAAGTACACTAATTTAAACTTAATTTGAGTTCAAAGCCATGCTTAGAAAACAGTTTTACAAGAGGAGGGTTTCATGTGTATACCTTTGTAGAAACACTCTTGATCCTAGCTGAAGTCCACGAAATTGATCTGCAAAATTCTAATTGACTACTAAGAGAGTCTTCTCCACTATCCTTGACCTTGGATTGAGTGGTGGAAACTCTCAATTGAGATGGAATTACAAGGGTTTGAGAGAATTTTGAAAGCAAAAACAGTTTATATTTTAAATTTTAGAAAAATAAAATTGCATGATCTTCATCAATCTGATTAAGAAGTAGTTAACAAGTTTAACCATGCAAACAGTCATACAATCAACCAACTAATACCTCAATTAGCACTAAGTGAGTGGGCAAGGTGTCAAAAAATGGAAAATCCCACTATCAACATCAAATGTTGGATTTTCCCACTTGCAAATTAAATTAAATTTAACTTAATTAAACTAAATTAAAATTCATTTTTCTAAAAAAAGTTTTTTTTTCTAAATTTGAATTTTGATTTAATTTAAATAAATAATTAAATAAATTTAATTCATTAGTTAAATAATAATTTAATATCAAATATTAAATTAATGAAACACCTAATTTAAACATGAACCCTATCACGTGATCAATATTTAAATATTTTAAAATCTCTAATTATATTTAATTTTGATAAATTTAAACGTTTTATTATATTGAATATCCAAACCCTAAATTGAATTTGAACATTTCAAATTAAAACCTTAATTCCAAATTTAAACACTTCAAATTTGCTCAATTTTCTAACCCAAGGTTTAATCTTTTACAAGTTGGTAAAGAGACCTCATGGACCTACAGATCATGAACTCCAACGATTTGAGATTAATCGGTTAAACTCTTTAACCCAAGTTAATCCTTATCCGTTAACCATCGAGACATACCACTATAGTTCGATGGTTGCACTCTCCCCACTTTATATATATTTCTGTCCACTTGATTTTACCATAAATAGTAAGTCGATCTTTCACAGGTCGTTCGTATTTACAGCTAGGTCAAACATATTGTTTCACCCCTATAAAAACATCTTGCTCCTTAAGCTCCCACTGATCCTCTATTAAACAATTGGTTTATAGACCAACTAATAAACCATGTCCTTCTTGGCCATGAGAGGGTAGGGCCCCTTTGTTCAAGACTAGGAATCAGTACTTAAGGGAACAACTTATCTGCTAACCCTAAAATGGTTAGGAGAGAATTCCATCTTGCAGGACTATGTCCTCAGCTATCTATTCGGTCTTATCCCCAAAATGGGAGGCTTATTGAGCAGTGTTGTTGAACTACTCTCACTTATGCAGATCAAAGGATAATCTCGAATAAACAAGAGTTCATAGTTAGCTCAGAATTGAGATTGAGTTACCCTAGGTCATCGAATTGAAATAGTCAATTGTAACTCTAAACATTCGTTATAAAGAAAAAGTGACTATTTCGTGGTCTGGTCTTATGCAAAACTCTTTTGCATAGGATGCCCCTACTCGTATATCTCAACATGAATGATTTCGGGATCACGTCATTTGTATCATTATACAAAGTAGGTCGCATCCATAGTGTCCCTAGGACGAGGTACCCAATCTCATCTATATACATATAGGCCCTTTTGGTTATAAACTATAACTTGATCATCTTTTATGTCTCTATATAAAGTTACAGTACTCGTACTATAGCCATGAATTCGTTTATTGGATTTTTATTACATAATGCAATTTCAATTTCACTTTTATTGAATAAATGCTTTCAATGATAAGTAGAATATGTTTCCATGATTAGGAACTGCGAGTTTCAAGACATTCCCAAAGATCTTGAAGTTGATTTCCCAGAATCTACATCGGTTTGGAAATCAGAATCAGTGTATCCAGTACAGATCAAATCCTTAGCACCATACACGAGCATATAGTTCTTCGTTCTTCAAAGGTACTTGAGAATGTTCTTAATGATAGTCCAATGATCATATTCAGGATTGGAATGATATCTGCTAACTACTCCTACTGCATAGCATATGTTGGGGCGTGTACACAACAGGGCATACATCAAACTTCCAATTGCTGATGCATAGAGAATTCGTTTCATAACCTCAACCTCTTGAGGTGTCTTAGGACACTGTTCCTTAGAAAAATGAATTTCATGCCTGAAAGGTAACATACCTCGCTTGGAATTTTGTATTTTATACCTAGACAGCATCTTGTCTATATAAGATATCTGAGATAATGCTAGCATTTTGTTCTTACGATTCTGAACTATTTGGATCCCAAGAACATACTGTGCATCTCTCAAATCCTTCATTTGAAATTGCTAAGCTAGCCATCTCTTAATGTCAGCTAGGAATTCTACTTCATTTTAAATGAGTAGAATATCTTCAACTTATAAAACCAGAAAATCTACAATTTTGTTGACAATCTTCTTGTAAACATAAGGTTTTTCAATGTTCTGTTCAAAGTCATAAGATTTGATTGCAGTGTCAAATCTCATATTCCAGGATTGAGATGCTTGTTTCAACCCATAAACGGATCTTTTAAGCTTGCAAACCTTTTACTCTTGACTCTGCTCTATAAACCCTTCTAGTTGAGACATATGGATACTCTCTTCAAGATAGTTATTCAGAAAGGCTGTCTTGACATCCATTTTTCATATTTCAGAATCATAAAAAGTGGCAATGAATAAGAGTATTCTATTAGATTTGATCATGGCAATTGGAGAGAAGCTTTCTTCATAGTCCACCCCCTCTCTTTAGGTAAACCCTTTTGCTACGAGTCTAACTTTGTAGGTATGTACCTTACCAATTTGGTCTCGTTTTCTCTTGTATATATAGGGTTTACCCATTCTGATTGATCTACAAGTTCTCAGACTGAATTGAAATACATAAACTCCATTTCAAGGTCCATGGCTTTTATCCATAGGTCTCTATCCACATCTTCCCTTGCCTGTTTAAAAGTCAATAGATCCTCTAAACCATCATCAGGTATGACGACCTGAGTTTCTGTCAAACCCATGTAATGATCAGGCTATTGAACAACCCTCCCACTGCGTCGAGGAACTCTCAACTCTTGAGAATGATGTGAAGTATTAGTTTCATCAACAACTCTTGTTGAAGCATCAACTTGCTCAACAACCCTTATTGATTTTTCTGTAGCTTCTGTGGATATTTCATTTAATACTAGCTTATTGCGAGGTTGAAGATTCTTTATGTGATCTTCCTATAAGAAAGTTTCATTTGTTGATACAAATACTTTATCTTCCTAAGGATCATAGAATAGACCACCTTTTGTCTCTTTGGGGTAGCTTACAAATAGGCATACTTTTGAACGTCATTCCAATTTCTTTGGATTTTTCACCAACACATGTGTTGGGCATCCCCAAATCTTGAAGTAATGTAAACTACCCTTATGTCCTCTCCATAACTCGTAAGGTGTTTCTGAAACACTTTTCGAGGGAGCTATGTTCAAAATATACACAACAACCTCTACTACATGTCTTAAAAAAGAATTAGGCAACTGAGCATAACTCATCATTGAACAAACCATGTCTAACAGGGTTTTGTTTCTCCTTTCCGCTACCCTATTCGGTGGAGGTGTACCGGTTGTTGTAAGTTGAAACTGAATTCCATGTTTTATCAAATAGTCCTTGAATTTTAAGTCCATATATTCGCGACCTCGATCTAATTGAAGTGTTTTAATCTTTTTACCTAATTGGTTCTCAACCTCTACTTATATTCCTTGAATTTTTCAAGGGTTTTAGACTTATGATGCATTAGGTAAATGTAGCCATATCTAGAATAATCATCAATAAAGCTGATGAAATATTCATACCCTCCTCGTAGTTTAACATTCATCGGACCATAGAGGTCTGAATGTATGAGCTCTAAGGGTTCTTTGGCTTTAAGACATTTTCCTATAAAAGATCTTTTGGTCAATTTACCCTCAAGATAGGATTCACATGGTGGTAGAGAGTCGTTTTCTAATTGATTTAGAAGTCCACTCTTAATCAATCTCCCAATCCTATTGAGATTAATGTGGCAAAGTCTTAAGTGTTAAAGATAAGCATTAGGAGAAATTTTTTGTTTCTTATTTTGAGTTCCAGCTGTTTTAAACATCTCTATATTTAAAACAGCTTTTACCTCAGTCTTTTTAACACATATAAGTTATTTTCCAGTTTTGCGGAACATATTTTAATACCTTTTGAAATAATGAACATTTCATTATATTCAAAAGATACTTTATACTTTTGTTCTAACAAACATGAGATAGATATTAAATTATTCCTCATGGAAGTAATGTAATAAACATTTTCAAGTAAAATGAATCTATCTTCAATAAATAACTTCATATCTCCCACTGCTTTAGTTGAAACAACCTTTTCGATCTTTACCTTAAAGGTCGTTTCGCCTTCTATAAGTTGCCTCCAGGAACTAGTTTCCTGAGCAAAGGCACAAATATGATTAGCGGCACCTGAATCTAATATATGTAGGAATGTAGCAGCAACAACGGAAGCAACGAAGATCATTTAAGCACTCTAATTCATTAATTTTGGCAAAATGTAAAGCATGCTCTTGCAGAAAACAAGTGAGTTTCGTGACATACCTTTGTAGAACCTCTTCAAAGCTCGATCTCCAGCTGCAATCTTCTCTGAATCTTGTTGTAGACCACCTCAAGATCTTCCCCACTATCCTCTTGGTGCTCTAGATTGAGTTGTGGAACTCAAAACAAATTTGAATCAAGGGATTAAGGAAAATTGCTCACAGCAGAAATCTGGTTGAAGAACTCTTTCTTCAGCACGGATTTTCTCTAAAATCCTCTATTGATTACATGCCCGAAATTCACTCCAAACTCTTCAATATATTGCAGATCAACATGCAAGGAAGAGAGTTGCATGAGTTGCAACTCATTCTTGGAGTAACACAAAGCAATAGTGATGACTTTTGTGTGAGCAAGTAGAAGATGGATAATGGAAAACATGGTTTTTTCCATTTTGTGTTTTGCATTTCTAATTTTCCAATTTTATCACAAAATCAAATTTTGATATTTAAAATCTATTTTGATTTTAAAACTAAAAATTTTAATTAATTTAAAATTAATTTAATAAATTAATTTTTAAATAAAACTTAATTAATTTAATATCAAATATTAAATTAATTTTTACAGACATCCATCTTTATATATTTAAATCATATTTAAATATAAATTTTCCTATTTTATTTAATTCTCAAATTAAACACGTAATTATATCTCATATAATTACTAATTTCCTTAATTCTAATTTGAACGTTTCAAATTAACTTATCATGCTATTTTAGAGCTAGTCCATTTACGAGCTAGTAGGGGGACCTCACGGACCTACAGATCATGGGCTCCAACGATCTGAGATTAATTGGCTAAACTCATTAGACTAGATTAATCCTCATTCATTAACTAATGGATCACTCCACTAAAGCCCATAGTTGAACTCCCCTCACTGTAGATATATTATGCCCACATGATTTAACCATAATCAACAAGTCGACCCTTCACAAGTTGTTCGTAATAACGACTGGGTCAAATATCTGTTTTACCCCTGAGATTATATCTTATTCCTCAAGTTCCTACCGATCCTCTAATCAACAACTGGTTTGTGATCCAATCACTAAACCAAACTCTCTCAGTCCAGTGAGAGAGTGGGTCCCTTGTTCAAGACATGGATTCAGTACTTGAGAGAACAACCTTTCTCCTATCCCTAAATCAGGTAGGCGTGAACTCTGTCTTGCACCCTATGTCCACAACTATCTATTCGGTTTTACCCCTGATATAGGAGTATTATTGAGCCTGCGCTGTTGAGCCAACCCTCACCTATGCAAATCTAAAGATAATCTCGAATAAACAGGAGTTCATAGTTAGCTTAGGATTAAGATCGAATTACCTAGGTCATCTAGGTGAAATAGTCAGTCTTATACAGTAAACAGCGTTATAAAGTAAGAGTGACTTATTTCTTGGTTCGATCTTATGTAAACTCATTGCATAGGACGTCCCCACTCCTCATGTCATAACATGTACGAATTAGGATCACATTGTATGTAGCACTTTATAACTCTTTGTAACAACTACAGAGTAGGTCGCATCCAATAGTGTGACCAGAATAAGGTACCCAAACTTATTCATGTACCATAGATCATTTTGACTATTTCCTCGAACCTGATCTACTCCTATTTCTCCACATAAAGTTCAAGTACTCATGCAATAGTCATGGGTCTTAGTTTATTGGATTTATACTTTCATATAATTTATGAAATCAATAATAAGTATATTGATTATAGAAAATGTTTATCATTTTACAAACTACGAGTTTTAGGACATAAAAACCCAACAATATCCAGATTAATTTATCATTTTTCACTAAATATGTCTCAATGACAAGTAAATTATATTTATTTTGTTGTGCTTTCTTAGTATCATCATCTATGACATTCATGTTTATTACTTTTAATATATCCATAACTTGTTCATTAATAGAGGTTATATCTTTTATGTCATGGTTATAAACATCTTCAAGAATATCGTTCTTGACACATTGTCCATCTATAAAAAATTTATGATTTCTTTAGCAGAAACCATGTTCTTGAATTTCTTAGCTAGTATATCAGATATATTTGCTAAGATATGGATTCGGGGTTTTTCATTTGCTTTAATCCTTCTGTCATATGCATTCCAAACTCTTTGATTTGTTGATGAGCTGTGAGATGGAGGAAATTCCTCCGTTAAAACAAATTATAAATCAACATTTGCTAGTATTGCGTTTATATTTGATGTTAAAAGATTAAGACCGTTAAACTTGTTAGAAACGAGTAATTTAGAAGAATTCGACATGCTGAATATATAAACAAATTTTAATGAGTAAATTGCTTTGGAATCCAAACAAATTTTTAGCAAAAGTAATAATGTACCCAAATTTCATTATTTATTTGCAAGAATATATAAGTATGTTAGAATAAATACTATCAAGGGGAAGTCAAATACTCCTTCACTAAAACAAGACATTCTTGACTAAATACTAATTTTAAAATAAATCTTATTCCTATAGTCATTTAGTTACCGCTTTTGATCAAGAACTTACTAACACTTAGTAATTCTCGTAAGTGTAACCCTCAATTTTCAAACCTTAGAGATCGGCCCCAACGACACAATCGAATTGGAGAGTCAAGGTTGGGAATGGACCTAAGAAATCCTATCCATTTTTGGAATTTGAGTTGTTCTGAATCCCATGTTACAACCCTCCGAGGGAACAACCGTCGTAAAATGACTAGCTTATATCACCTAAAAATGACGAGCAAGTGTAACATGGAATCTCACGATCCAAACTAATAGAAGAGACCTAGGATACATATATATCCTTCACCCACTTACTATGAACTACTTCCCCTATTCACCTTGCTATTGACCCATGCAAACACTTTCCGAATGGAGGTCACTCCGAGGATAACATGAAGCCTAGCATAAATCTCACGGTGTGTACTCTTAGGGACGAGAGAGCTAAGAATAACATATCATATATGTTATTAATCTCGTACTGAAGTGTTCTATTTGTTTTAGGTAAACATTTACTTAGGTATATTTCGGTTAATAAAACAACTAAGTCTAAGTGATTTTCCAAATATAATTTTTATATTTGGATTAACCTATTATGTCTAGGTGACAAATCAGTTTTAAAACCTCACATCGCTTACGCATGCTCATAAAATTGGGTTAACAATGCTCAATTATTCGGCTATAATCTCCAAGTAGCAGGTGTTCCATAAACCGTCAACTTAAGTACCTCCAACCTTATACAAGATTATAGACCGGTTGAGTTTGTAACCATGGTTTTACAAGATAACAACCTATTTTAACTATTAAAACAAGTTGTTATTTATTAACCCTAAGTGACATGCATCTAATCTTTGTTATAGATTTTAAATGTCTAATTCATTTTATAATACTTTATAAAATATAGATATACTTCTAATCCATAACATACACCAAGCATTTCAACATTTAATATAACACTTTATATTAAACATGAAACCCTAACACATGCATACTATATATTATAACCATTTATAACATACTTTCAATGCATGCTATATGCATCCTGTGATGGGATTTTAAATCTACATGGCATACTATATGCACATACACGATTTATTTAATTATAACAAACATTCATAATGCATAAATAATTAAATACACACTAATATGAACCAATTTTGGCATCCTAAGCAATCAAACAATCTAAATTATTACAATAATAATTAGAAACAGCTTCAAATAGCCTTGAACCATACGAACCAACCCGAACCACCCGAACCGGATCTCCAAGGCTTAAAAAAGGGTTGAATCGGCCAAAACCAGACTAAACCAGACCTCCAAGCCCCAAACCGACCAAACCAGTTCACTTGAACTGTCGGTCGAGTTGCGCACATGCATTCTGGGCTGGGATGAGCAGCGTTGCGATGCTTCATCTCAGCATTGTAAGGTCATGAGAATTTGCCTCATTTTTAGGCTATCTGAAGAGCAGCATTACGACGCTCTACAGGCAGCGTTGCAACGCTGTATTGTAATAACTTCATTTCTAGTTTTGCAGCTGATCTTTCTTACTTCTTTCTTCAATTACAACCTAATTGCAACTCTATTAACTCTAACAAATTTATAGATCTTTAATCACACATTAAGGCCCATAAAAAAAGAGCCAATTACAACAATTAACACGGAACTGAAAGGAAATTTAATGCCAAAATTGAAATTATTCAACCTATGAAAATCACCCTCTAAGCTAAAATTAACACGAATTGAGCGCTTAAATCATGCTTTGATACCAAATGTTGGTGTTGACATTCAACATGCGAAAGCGATTAGGATCTTAAGCCCTCTAATTTCATCAATTTTAGTATAAAAACATGCAAGTTCATAAACTAAAAATGGGAATTTGAAGATATATCTTTGAAGAACTCTTCAATCTTCAAATCCAACTTGAATCTTCACTCCAAATGTTTGTAGACCACCACTTGATCTTTCCTATTATTCTCTAGGACCTTATGTTAGATTGTAGGATCCAAAATGAGCTGAATTTAGGGAGGATTGGAAAGGAAATTTGTTTTGGTGTTCAAGGTTTTGAAGAACCTTTCTTCAACAAATTTTTTCTGCAAAAATTCAAATTGCATGTAATGTACTTAGCTGGAATTTAGTATGCCACTCTCTTGTCTCATAATTTGACACCAAAACACTTTAATTTGAGTGGAGATCTTGGTGGACTAAGTGAGAAAAACCCAGTTAATCTATTTTACAAATTTTAAAATTTTAAATTGAATTAATTTTATTGAATTTTTAACCAAATTTAACTTTAATTTAATTTTCCAAAAAGAAAATTAAAACAAAAATGATTTAAATATTTGAATTTTTATGAAAATTCAAAAAATCAATTTTAAATAAAATTAATTCAAATAATTAATTAAACAATTCAATTAATTAAAATAATTTAATATCCAATATTAAATTATTAAATCACCAATTCCACAATCATGAATCCCTATTCGTGCATTTAATATCTAAATCAAATTTAAATATTATTCAATTCTCCAATTCTGTTTAATTCAATAATTAAACATGTAATTATATCGTATATAATCACTTATTCCCTAATTTTGAATTTGAACGTTTCAAATTGACTCATCACGCTATTCTAAGATTTAATCCATTTGTGAGCTAGTAGGGGACCTAATGGACCTACAGATCATGGGCTCCAACGATCTGAGATTAATTAGCTAAACTCTTTAAACCGAATTAATCAACATTTGTTAACTGCCAGGTCACTCTACTAAAGCCCAGTAGTTTCACTCTCTTCACCGTAGATATATTTTTGTTCACTCGATATAACCATAATCAGTAGATCGGTCCTTCACCGATTGTTCGTAATAATGGCCGGGTAAAAAGTTGTTTTACCCCCAAGATTACATCTTGTTCCTTAGGTCCCACTAATCCTCTAATGAACAATTGGTTTGTGATCCAATCACTAAACCGAGTCCCTTTCGGGCCAATTAGAGGATGGGGCCCCTTGTTCAAGACTTGGAGTCAGCACTTAAGGGAACAACCTCTCTACTGTTGGGTTTTATGTCTTAAAAACTCGTAGTTTGTAAAATGATAAATATTTTCTATTATTAATATACTTGTTATTGATCTCATAAATTGTATGAAAGTATAAATCCAATAAACTAAGACCCATGACTATTGCATGAGTACTTGAACTTTATGTGGAGACATAGGAGTGGATTAGGTTCGAGTAAATAGTCAAAATGATCTTTGGTACATGAATGAGGTTGGGTACCTTATTCTGGTAACACCGTTGGATGCGGCCTACTCTGTAGTTACAAAGAATTGTAAAGTACTACATATGATGTGATCCTAATTCGTACATGTTATGACATGAGGAGTGGGGGCGTCCTATGCAATGAGTTTGCATGAGATCAGGACCAAGAAATAAGTCACTCTTACTTTATAATGTTGTTTACTGTTTAAGACTTGACTATTTCACCTAGATGGCCTAGGTAACTCGATCTTAATCCTGAGCTAACTATGAACTGTTTATTCGGGATTGCCCTTAGATTTGCATAGTTGAGGGTTGGCTCAACAGCGCCGGCTCAATAAAACTCCCATTTCAGGGGTAAGACTGGATAGATAACTGGGGATATAGGATGCAAGACGGAGTTCACCCCTACCCGATTTAGGGATATGAGAAAGGTTGTTCTCTTAAGTACTGAATTCAGGTCTTGAATAAGGGGCTCCACCCTCTCACTGGGCTGAGAGAGTTTAGTTTGGTGATTGGATCACAAATCAATTGTTCATTAGAGAATCAGTAGGGACTTGAAGAATAAGACGTAATCTCGAGGGTAAAACAGATATTTGACCCAGCCGTTATTACGAACAACCTGTGAAGGGTCAACTTGCTGATTATGGTTAAATCATGTGGACATAATATATCTACAGTGAAGGGAGTGCAACTATAGGCTTTAGCAGAGTGACCCATTAGTTAATGAATGGGGATTAATTTGGTCTAATGAGTTTAGTCGATTAATCTCGGATTGTTGGAGCCCATGATCTGTAGGTCTGCGAGATCCCCCTACTAACTCTAATGGATTAGCTCTAGAATAGTGTGATAAGTTAATTTGAAACGTTCAAATTAGAATTAAGAGAATTAGTAATTATATGAGATATAATTATGTTTAATTTAGAATTAAACAGTATAGGAGAATTTATATATTTAAATATGATTTAAATATATAAAGATGGATATGTGTCAAAATTAATTTAATATTTGATATTAAATTAATTAAGTTTTATTTAATAATTAATTTATGAAATTATTTAATTTTTCATTTTTAAAATCAAATAGATTTATAGAATCAAATTTTGATTTTAGATAAAATTGAAAAATTGGAAAACAAAAATATAAAATGGAAAAATGGATTTTTCCATTATCCATTACCAAAGTAGCTCACACATGAAGCATTAACATTGCCTTGTCTTCTCCAAGCACGAGCTGCAACTCATGCAATTTTTCTCTTTGCATGTTGATCTGCAATATAATGAGAAGATTGGAGTGAAAATTGGGCATGCAATCCATAGAGCTTTTTAGAACTGGTTTGAAGAAAGGTTCTTCAACAAGGTTACAATAGTGAGTTTTTCTCCTTCATCCCTTGATTCAAGCTTATTTTGAGTCCCCTAACTCAATCTAGATCACTAAGAGTATAGTGGGGAAGATCGAGCTGGTCTACAACAAGATATGGAGAAGATTGCAGCTGGAGAAGAAGCTTTGAAGAAGTTCTACAAGAGGTATGTCTTGAAATCCATTTTTTCTACAGAAGCATGCTTTATTATGTCAAAATTAGTGAATTTGAGTACTTAGATGATCCTTGTGCTTCCGCTGCTGTTGATACAATCCTACCTTTACTATCCCTAAAAGCGGGTAGGAGTGAATTACATCTTGCACCCTATGTCCTTAGTGAAGGAAATAAAACATGAGGATTTCCATGATCAGCAGAAGAGATCGTTCCAAATTCCATTCAAATGAACACAATTAATTAAAGTCTAAATGGAAACTAACAGGTCATGCACAACATGATAAACGATGATAAAAGGGATAGAGGATGCACACCTTTGAAGAACCATTCTTCACGAATCCCTCGAGCAATCTACAAGTGTCCAAGAATAACACACTCAAACATAACAATTGGTACAGCCAACAAACATGAACACAATGAATGCAGCCTCCATGAACTCAATCGAGTCTAACTCGATCCACGAACTGAGTGAGGACACCACCACAATGGTTACCTTGGTATTCTCGGTGTGAGAATCTGATGACATGTAGAAATGCATGTCATCGTAAGTCGTTTACTTAGAATTATGAAGGTTGTTAGGCAAAATATGCATCAATCATGTTAGGAATTCACGTGAAAAAGAGTTTGCGTCGATCAGCATGTCGAATCTCAGCTAACCCGTTATTTTGCATTAATTATGTGTTCAATGTTCTATTTTTGTAACTAATGTAGGAAATGAATGCAAATGCAGAAACCGGACCACCGCATAGACGACCACATGTAGAGAAACACTCCATCGCGAAGGCAAATGCATCGATCAACGCATGGATGTTGCGGAAATCAACCATATGTGTCCATCGCATGGGAGTTACGCTTGTCAAGCGATTGCGGTCATCATGTAGAGTTGCGGTGTTAAGGGAATGTGGCCATTTAATGATTACGGCTACGCAACAACGCATTCTAATGGGATCAACATAAGGTAGGTGGAATGAATGCATCAACGCATCTACCTCGAGAAAATCCAAAGCTGATGCTGACATTTCACCTACCGCGCTGTTGGTGGCAGAGGTTCATAAAGGACTAACGCGCCGAACGTCAGACTCAGAGCAGTCTAATTAATGCTGTCAGTGATCTAAACTCTATAAATAGAAGCCGATGAGCAAAATTTCAAGTCATTCAAGGGACCAACCTTGTGAACCGGGGATTTTCCCTACGATCCAGACAAACTACGTGAGAAAATGGCTGAGAGTTCTTCACCTCCTTCATCCATTTCGAATGACGACCGGAGCCTTCGATCGGAGCTAGATCTCAGTCCGGCGTAATCGAAGTTGTAGTCAAAACAAACGAGACAACTCCTCTGTCCGGCGCAAGCCAAAACAAACGAGACAAAAGTTGAGTTGAATATGGAACACAATCGAAGTTGGATGCTCGCATGACACACGTGGGGGTAAGCCAAAACGAAGGGCGTAACCAGGTTCAACGCCGTATTTGAATAAGTCATCGCAAAGTTTTGAAGTATTTATGAATGAATGTATTCTCAAAAGCTAAACACAAATTTGCAGTGAATGAATAAAAATTTTTTAACAAAGGCTTGCCGGATCTAAACTTAGACAAGATCTTTTTGAAGAAGCAGACAAAGTGGAGGAGAGTATTGCGGTGATAGTCAAAAGTGTGTGTAAATTATATTATAAGAAGCATGTCATCGCAAAAGAAAGCATGAAGGAGAGTTAGAATTTCTTGAGTATAACGCATGCTTAAGGACAAACATGATTTTAAGTTTGGGGGTGTGATGACATGCAGAAATGCATGTCATCTTAGGCCTTTTACTTAGAATTATGAAGGTTGTTAGGCAAAATATGCATTAATCATGTTAGGAATTCACGTGAAAAAGAGTTTGCATCGATCAGCATATCGAATCTCAGCTAACCCATTATTTTGCGTTAATTATACGTTCAATATTCTATTTTTGTAGCTAATGCAGGAAATGAATGCAAACGCGGAAATCGGGCCACCGCATAGACGACCGCATGTGGAGAAACACTCCATTGCAAAGGCAAACACATCGATCAACGCATGTATATTGTGGAAATCAGCCGTATGCGTCCATCGCATGGGAGTTGCGTTCGTCAAGCGATTGCAGTCATCATGTAGAGTTGCGGTGTTAAGCGAATGCGGCCATTGAATGATTGCAGCTACGCGACAACGCATTCTAATGGGATCAACGCAAGGTAGGTGGAATGAACGTATCAACGCATCTACCTCGAGAAAATCCAAATCTGATGCTGACATTTCACCTACTGCACCGTTGGTGGTAGAGGTTCAAAAAGGACTAACACGCCGAACGTCAGACTCAAGAGCAGTCCAATTAATGCTGTCGGCGATCCAAACTATATAAATAGAAGCCGATGAGCAAAATTCTAAGTCATCCGGGGGATGATCCTTGTGAACCGGGGATTTTTCCCATGATCCAAACAAACTGCGTGAGAAGATGGCTGAGAGTTGTTCACCTTCTTTATCCATTCCGAGTGACGATCGGAGCTAGATCTTGAGAGAGTCGGCTCCTCCACCCATCCATGGCACCACCGACAGCCTTGACGCACATCTGCTGGAAGCAAAGTTTGCTTCCAGCCGGTCATTTCTTTTTCTTTTCTTTTCCTAAAGTGTATTGTATGACATTTTGAATTAATAAATTAATACAATGTGTTTTCAATGCATTTCTCTATTCCTTCGACTTTATCTCCATCTTCTTGCTTAGCATCTTTACTTTCATTGCAACACTTAGTGGGAGTGCTTGGGTATTGCATACTTAGTCATGTGGATTAGGAATATGAAGCATGAAGCAACCCACCGAGAGATGTACGTTGCACGAGTATGTGAGTAATCTTATTTGCTTAGTGTGAAACTGTTGCAACGCTTATCTATAGGCTAACGCATTGCTCATCTATGAGTGAAGTCAGCAACAATCAACTACCCGAGAGGGTAAGTGGTTGGATGCATTAAGCAAGGTATACATTGTTCACTAGGGATAATAACAATCTTAGGTCAGCGAAGTTTATGCGATTGTCTTGTATTATGTATGCTTCATTCGTCCATTAGGGATACTTGGAAGGGTAGTCTAAGGACAGGATCTAGGCTTGGAAAGGTCAGGTCAGAATCTAGGCTCGGGAGAGTCAGATTAGAATGCATAATAAGAGAGATAGGCGCTTAGGAATGAGCACTATTTGTTATTAATTCATCACATGCATCCTAGAGAGAGGATACGATTGTATGCTGTCACCTTACTTTCATGCATTTTGCATCATCGCATAGGATAAGAGTAGAGACTTAGGAATAAGCTTATGGATACTTTGCATTCAACACATGCGTCTTAGACTTAGGAGCATCGCATTTGCATTGGGAAATGACTTGCCGTGTATGGTTGTAACATGACCGCATAGTCTGACGCTGACTAAGGTTGCCCTTGCAGTCATTCTTAAGTATTTCAATGAAAACATCTCCACATTTTATCTATTTTTCCATACATTTATTTCATGTCAAGTGTTTTCATATCTCTCCTCTCATGCATATTCTCATTGCGTCGTCTGTTAGATAGGAGTAGGAGTAGGATTAACTTAGCAACGTCCCCTCCATTCTTTTATTTAAACTGACGCATGCACATGACCGCAAACATATAGTTACAAGTCCCTGTGTTCGATCTCGGATTACCCGAGAAACTTGCGATGGAATTATACTTGGTTCTAGCGCAAGAAAACTTGTGGCAGAACGCATGGTTATCACATACATTCATTAATGCATTATCAGTCAAATGCATGACCATTGACACATGACTATCAACGCATATCTTAGGAACAAGCATCGCATAACGCGTCCACGGGATTTTGGTTGTCGAGTAAAATTGACTTCCAATTTCCTGCCATCAGAATCCAGGAGTTGTGGGCTTTGTATGATCTTGGCTTGAGGAAGAGACTGGAGGTCTACGATCGTGTAGACGATCGAGAAAGTGGGAGATAAGATATTGTATATCATATAGATGAAGTGCTCGAGCATTTAGTAAACGACAGCCTATCGTATAGACTTAGCCACTCGATCTTGTAGCTACGATCAGCTGAATGACTATCGTATAGTCAAAGGCAAGCGATCATTTAGTCTCTGCATAGCTATCGCTTAGTGAAACTCTTTCATTTGATAGCTTGTCTCCGTGAGTTATTTCCGAATTAAGTAACTCTCTAAATTTAGGAATACAAATTTTCTTTTTATGTCACGGTTACCATAAAGCCACCAATAATCTCCCACTCAATCGGTTATTAGAGATTAATTATCATATAATTAATATATTATAAATAAATATGATAACCAACTTATCATACTATATTTATAACCTATAGTTTTAATTTTTCATCTCATGAAACATGCAAACCATAGTTCTTTTTCTATTGTATGGTACTTAATGTAAATCATATTTACATTAATTCCTCCAAATAATTTATTTCATACATCACACCAATTATATCATATATAATTAAATTTCCTCTTGTTAATTTAAACACTTCAAACTAACCCCAATAACTGATTCTCAACTTGAACCCATTAAGCTACCAAGGGGACCTTATGGACCTGTATCTTGAAGCTCCAACGGTACGTGAATAGCTGACTAAACTCTTTAGTCACAAGATCTACCATCCGTTAACTGTCGAGCACTCCACTAAAGATCGACAGCTGCACTCTTCTCACTACAGATTTATTTCTGTGTCCATATAACCAATCAACAATGCGATAACCCTTCACAGATCGCTCATAAGTCCAGCTGGACCAATTTATCATTTTGCCCCTGTAGTTACATCTAACTCCTTAAGTACCACTGATTCTCCTAATGAACAATAAGTCATAGTTCTACTATGACTGGGTTCTCTCTTGGAAGAGAGGATGTGGCCACTATGTTCAAGACCCGAAATCAGCCCTCAAGGGAGATCTATCTACTTACTCTTGCTTCGGGGAAGGAGTGAATTCCGTCTTGTGTAACTGAGTTCCCAGCTCCCCAATCAGACAAATCCTCAAAAAGGTAGACTTGTTAAGTTGGCAATATGGCCACTCTTACCCATACTAATCAAAGGACAGCCCTCATAGGCAGGAGTTCTCAAAACACTCAGGATTGAGGTCATGTCACCTATGGTCATTTTAGTGAGATGTAAGTCTTAATTATCAACGACATTATATAAAGAGACGAATCATCTCATGGTCCGGTCTTATACAAACTCTTTGTATAGAATACCTCTGCTCACATGTTTCCACATGAATGGTTAGGATCAGACCATCTGTAGTAGTTCACAATACTTGTAAACCTCTACAAAGCGGGCTGTATCCATAGTGTCACCAGGATAAGGTATCTCTCCTTTATCCTTATACTACAGACCTTTTAGGTTATTACTTAAGACATGATCCACTCGTATATCTCATATACATGCTTAAGTTTATATACAATAACCACAGATCTTTGATTATTAGATATGAGTAAATGCAAATAAAATAACTCTTATATTATTAATAACAATGTGTACAATGTTTACAAACTATGAGACTCCGGGAGAATTAGGACACCAATCCCAACACCTAGTTATCTACCCCATTTTACCCTTGAAATGGGGGGCTTATTGAGTCGGTGCTGTTGAGCCAACCCTCACCCATATAAATCTAAGGATAATCCCGAATAAACAGGAGTTCTTAGTTTTCTCTAGATTAAGGTCGAGTTACCTAGGTTATCGCTTTGAAATAGCCAGTCTTAAATAGTAAACAGTGTTATAAAGTAAGAGTGACTTATTTCTTGGTCTAGTCTTATACAAACTCTTTGCATAGGATGCTCCCACTCACATGTCTCCACATGAACGATTCAGGATTACATCGTTTGTACTAAATACAAAGTGGGCTGCATCCAATAGTGTTTTCAGAACAAGACCTAGCCTTATCCATATATTATAGACCGTTTTGGCTATCTACTCGAACTTTATCCATTCTTATGTCTCCACATAAAGTCCAAGTACTCATGTAATAACCATGAATCTTAGTTTATTGGATTTAGTGCAATTTACATATTCAATAATAGTTTTATTGAACAAAATCTCAATAACATCTTTATTGCAAATAAAATATGTTTCATTTTACAAATTGCAAGTTTTAGGACATACAACCCAATATATATATATAATATGAATTTATAAGTAATTGAAGGTTAAAAAGTAATTGTTAAATAGAAGAAAAAATGTTCTTTTTATTCTAATATGACATGTATTTTGGTGGAAAAATATCATTGTTTCACAATTAAGTGTTCAAATTGTGTGATTAAAATTAAATATGTTACATTTTTTGAAAAGAGAAAAAATGTTGTCCAATTTTTAAGAAGCATCCATGTTTGAGTGCTAAGTACTTGTGTTTAGTTATAATTTATTTGGAATATGTTTGGTGTTTAGAAATGAAGAAGAAATATGTTATGTAATTGAATGTTTAAAAATTGAATTGAAAATTTTGTGTTTAGTATATAAATATTTTGTAGAGAATCTGTTATATTTTAAGAATGAAAAAAAATAGATTTTTTTTTTGTTTCTGTTTTAAAAAAGTTAGGAAAATAGGTATATAATTGAAAATTAAAATCCACAATAAAAGAAAAAAAAAAAGACATAACCAATTTCACTTAAAAAAACCCGCACTAGATATTTCAACTCAATTCTACACTCCAAACACATACTTTCTTATTCAATTCAAACTCAATACTCTAAACATAGATAATAATTACCAAACTCACCTCAATTCTGTATAGAGAAATTTTTACAGATAGAAAAAATGTCAAACTATTTACAGAAATAGCAAAAAAAAAAAATTTTAAGATACTGATAGACTTCTATCAGCATATATCAGTGAGAGATTTCTATCAAAGACGATTAAAATTTTGTTAGTTTATGTAAATAATTTCTCTTATTTTTTTATTTTTGAAAATCCCCCCAACACAGATAATTTAACTTCACAAACAATAATTATCCAAACGCCCCCTAAGAGAGCCGCTCACTCCAACTATCGTCTATGTATGATCCATATTAGATCTGACCAACTATCCATCCTACCTCCTCCTCCTTATTATATACAACTCATTTAACAATTTCTTGCATGAGGAGAAAAAAAAACTTTATATTATAAATTTGGTTCTATGCTTTTAAAAGTTAAAATTTAATCATTATGATTCGATAAAACCTTATAAATAATTTCTATGTTTGATAAAATCTTTATAAATAACTTTGATAGTAGAGACTATTTATGAGAAATAATCCAATGCTATAGACTATTTATAAAATTTTTATCAAACTATATAGATCCTTTTTTAAAAAAAATGATAAAGACTAGATTTTAATTATAAAATATAATATCTAAATTCTATCTTCCTAACAATAGAACTAAATTTGTAGTTTACCAAAAAAAATAAAAATAGAAAGAAAAATTTTCACATATAAAAAAATGTCAAACTATTTATAAAAACATTGATAGATTTTTATTAATCATAATAAAAATAACATTGATAGATGATACATCGACATCGTCTACTTCTATCTATTTTTGTCTCTCATAAATATCGATAAATTTTTATTAATCTCTATTAAAGAAGATTAAAATTTTACTATTTTATATAAATAATTTTCCTTATTTTTCTATTTTTGAAAATCTCCCAAAAAAAACATATATTTTTTTTTTGTTTCATTTTCATTGAAACGACGTTGGTAATAATCAACTTTTTGAAACGAGAACCGCCCTCGTCTTGTCCAAAGAGAATCGGAGGCTCCAACAAATGCCTGTGGCAATTGCAATTGCAGCAGCGCCAAATCTTCGTCACTTCAAGAAACTGGGCGCGATTATCAATACTCGAGAGAAGAAATTCAATACTCGATTATCTTCCTCACTGGGCGCGGTTCCTCGAGAGAAGAAAGATATGGTTGCAACAGCCAGTAGCAGTAGCGGAGATTCAGGCGCATACACGACGATTAAAGAGATTGTAAGATTTGAAAGAGAAATCAAGAAGAGCAAGTTCATCGCAATTGCTGGTCCTGTCTCTAATGAGCAATCTGCCTTCTCTTTTCTCTCCCAGGTGTTCTATGCTTTTCCAGATTTTTTATTCCTTCATATCTGGTTCTCATGGAGTGAGTTACCTGAAATTGATCCTCTTTTGTTCTCTTGGACTCCATATGGCGTTTTGTTTGAAGTTGTAAATTATATCGCAATTTTATATCATAGATGATTTTGATTCAATTGGTAAAGTTATCTATGCTCTTGTGAAATTCGTAATTGTTAATTGTAGTATGACATTAGCATCGCTCTTTTCATTTATAATATAGTGGAGAATTTAGAATCCACTCATCTGATAGCCATTGCTGTCCTGAAACACAGGTGCGGGATCCGCGAGCTACTCACAATTGCTGGGCGTATCAGGTGCTTAGTCTTTATCTCTTGTAGGTTGTTAAAGTTCTTGAAGAATATATATTATGGGGTTGTTCGTCATCCTTCACAGTGGTCTCATATTATGCTCATCACGTGATCTGTCGAAAGTGTAATGTAAAAGAATTGTGCTAAATGATATGATAAAATAATGCAATTCTAAATCTGCCGTCTCTTTTATATTTTTACAAAAAATAATATACGAATATGGTTTTTAAATATAATGAGGAAGATGCTGTGGTTGGTTTCTATTTCACATTTCTACACTATGTTTATCTTGGTAAATTTGAAAATTTGCTGCTGCGATTGTAATATCAATTTCTTTTCTGTCATTCCCTCGTATTTTAAAGCTGGCAAAACTAGAGTCCAGAGATTTAGGATCCATTTGGATTGATTAGAGAAAAAAACCAAAAACATCATTTTTATTTTAACCCTCTTGATAAAAAAGGTTTAAAATGAATTTTGAAAGGGTTTCAAAAGCTATTTTGAGTGGTTGCCAAATACGTCAATTTTTTACCAAATGACTTATTTTCAAAATTAAATACTTGAAAAGTTAATCCAAACATACCCTTAATTTGTCGGTCAATTATTTGATGGTTAGTTGTGTTATTACTTCAAAATGCAATGTTCCAGTTTTTCAGGAAGTTTTTTGGTCAAGAGGATTCCCTTGAAGAGATGTTGGAAGGGTACATAATACATTTATTCCACTGTTCTGAATTCCTTTATTTAGTACTTGTTCTGCGTCTTTTCAGGTTGGAGATCAATACAGGTCTAATGATGATGGCGAGCCATCTGGTACAGCTGGTAAACCAATTCATTCTGCAATTGTTTCTTCAGGTATTGACAGAGTCATGGTGGTTGTGATCAGGTATTCTCTCTGCAAATGATAAGTACTCGGTTGAAATATATTGTTCAGGATCTATCTGTATGAAATTTCCTTGGGCAAAATACTTGCAAATCAGTGAATTGGAATCCTCTTGTTGATACTGCTGGTTGATATGAATGTGTATGCTTGCCATGTGCTATAGCTAACTTCATATGATATCTTTTCCCTCTACCAAAATTTAGGCATTTTGGAGGTATCAAACTTGGCACTGGGGGACTAGTCAGGGCTTATGGAGGAGTAGCTTCTGAATGCCTGAAGAGTGCCCAAACTTGTGTTGTGAAATCTAAGGTGCTTCTTCTTTCCCTTAATGTGTTCTGTCAGTCGTCACCTTGTGCTGCTAGTGTTACACAGAAGTTTAATGAAGCAAATTAACTATTAAACCATTTTAAATTGATTTTAATATGAAATGTTGTTTTTGATAAACTGGGTTACATGTTTTAGGTTCCAATGGGTGTGGAGGTACCATTCGATCTTTTAGGGGTCTTGTACCACCAGGTAAATTTATCTATGTGATTGAGAGTCATCTTGTATGCCCATATCATGGGTTTGTACCATGGGCACTGATTTTGCATTCGTTTCTACTTTGTCTTTTCCCCTAACTAATTCTTATGTCATCGTCAATGTTGCATTTACTTTTGGTTTTGGGTGGAAACATGTTAGTATAATTCAAATCATCACTTATATACCACAGAGTGATGATCTTTCGGCTCCAGCAATACATGGTTATACAGTTTTCTTATGCACTCATGCGTTTTTCCAGACAATTTTTAAATGGAGATTATTGTAAATCTGAAACCGTTGTTGGTGGTTGCAGTTACAATCTTTTCAAGTTGAGGACATTAAACAGGATTATGACAGTGGTAAAGATGGTATTACGATGGTGACATTCAAGGTTGATTTCGATTGTGTTGAGAAGTTGGAGGATGCTATCAAATCTAACTGTAGCCGTGATTTAGTCTTTTACAAGCGATAAATTATACAGCTTAGTACGTCTACATAAATGCAGAGAGGGACAGAGGGGAGATGCACATCAATATAACGATGAAATCAAGTGCGCATCCAATAAATGGTGGGCGGTATGAGGTAGGTGACTGATGACTTTGTACAACTAGTTACATTGCAGAATTAGATGTTCTCTGTATAATACATTTCCGATATTAATGAATATTTAGTTTGTTCACTGCTTCATTTTTATGTTCCTTCATTAACCTATATGCAATGCTACTGGCATGGTCACGTAGAAACATCATATTTTTCAGAAGCAAGCGGCAGTACATTCTTATTTAATTGATGATGACAACTATCAAGGAACCTTTGTCAATTTAAGGAGTTGTTTCATTTGACTATGGTTTCATGGGAAGCAATAATTGAAATGGGATTATGGTGGAAGTCGTGGTGCTACCTAAAGGTATATTAATTTTGTTTTGGTGGAAGTCGTGGTGCCTACCTAAAGGTATATTAATTTTGTTTCTTTCAACCTTCATCTGGTTATAATAGCATCCACTGCTCAGCGGAAGTTCACATCAACCATCAGACCCAGAACTGCAAACAGTCCAAAATATAGCATTACCTATAGGCTAGTGGAAGCCATTCTATGTTTAAATGGGAGTCTTGTGTTGAAGAAGATGAGATTTTGATGGAAACCATTTTATGTTTGAATAGAAGGACAAGGATCTTGGGTGTATTTACCAATCATTATACTTGTGTGAAACATTGAAGAACCAATAGAAGATCTTTGAGCAAGTTTAGCTGTCTACTTGCCAAAACAATTTATGAGAATTACGGTAAAAACCAAATGATTGAAAACCACGCTTGACTGGAATGAATAAATTCCAACATACCAGAAATAATAGTGTAAAGAAAAACGACTTTGAAACTACAGTTTGGTAGTTTGATTAAGAGTTGCTTCCATATATATGGAAAAGGATATCATCACATTCAGGCTGATGCCTCAATGTGGTCAAATTATTGAATGATGAGTGATGGAAAAGGACATTATCACATTCAGGTTGATGCCCCAATGTAGCGGGGGAAAATATTAGGTCAAATCCATGACCAAACCAGAGAAATGCATCCCTAAGGTTGAGAGAGAGTTATCCAAGAATCAACATTCTATATTCGAAGTGATATTAAAAAAACTTCTTATTACAATCCTAAAGTGGCTATTTATAGCCTTGCAAGGAAATGAGATAATTAATTAATTAATTCTAAAATACTAATGATTTTCAAGTAATGATTAAACTAGATATTAACTAACATATACTAATTATCTAATTATCCTCGTTAGTTAGGAGATCGATTTTTTAAACTAAGCATTCTTATTGAGGTTGATTTTCTTTTTCATTTGACGCTTGGTATTGTAACCTTATAGTTCATCACCTTGCTAATTATGTTTATCGTAACTGTGTGTGAATCTTAAGAACAAAACTTTTCTTGCTGGCTTTTGACTTAAATATGTCTGATAGTCTTAGTCTTCACTATCCCAGTTATTGTATTGGTTCGGGTGCATAGACCTCTTTTTAATGGTTTGATGATTTTTATTTTTATTTTTTTAAAAAAGGACATTAACTTCTCAATTTTTTTAGTTCAACCATATATGGGGTGAAGATTTGAACTTCTAATTTCTTGATCAATAGTATATATTTTAGGTCAGTTGAGCTATGTTCAAGTGGAGTACTCTTCTCCACACTCTCCATAGACATAAGTTTGAATGAAAAGTACGAAGTATTATAATATCTCAGCTAATGAAACCTATTGGCATAAATAAATATCCAAACGATGGAGCTCATACTGTATGAAAGGCCACCTCTACTAAAACTCAAGAAACAAGATCATACAGTAAGGCCTTCATTGTGATAGAAACCTCATGACATATACGAACTCACTCAAGCCATTACAAGGAACAAAGACAACATATAACGGACAAACACAGAAATATGCAAAGTCCACCAACAATGATAGATCATAAGTATAAATCCGAAGAACAAAACTAGAAGATAGTGGAGTAGGAGCTGCAATGCCCTTAAACTTCAGGTGGTTCATTTTGATGGAGGTGGCGATGAGAAAGGAGAGGCCAGCAATGGCACGGTTGGTGGTGTGGTAGGAACTAAGGGAATTGTTGGTAATGGTGGCAAAGGAGGTAAGGTAGCCTTTGGCAATGCTGGTGCTGAAGGCAATGGAGGCAATGTAGCTCTTGGCACAGTTGGCATCGGAGGGAGCGGAGGCAAGGCAGCGTTTGGCAGCGGTGGCAATGTGGCCTTGGGCAAAGGTGGCAGTGGAGGAATTGGAGGTGGAGCTGTTGGTGTATCAAGAAGGCGACGAGAACTAGCAAAGCTCATGTTGATGTTTGCCAATGACAAGGATACAAACAATAGTAACTTCAAGCAGCTGTTGAAAGAAGCCATGGTTTTGAATCAGTAAGAGGCAAGCCTTTTCCAATCCTAGTGAACTGTATTGATTGATTCTGTTTGTTGCTTGAGTTGAAGGAGCATTTGGCCATGATGGATATTTATAAACTTGAGCTTTGACCGTACTTGAGTTTGATGGGATGTAGTTGGGGAGAGAAGAATTAGTTCATCTTCTCAACAACAGAAGATCCTGTTAACGAGACCTACCAAATTTCTTTTGTAGAAGAGGTTCTCAGATTCAATAAACTATAATCCAACCAACTGCATGTTGAGAGTAATTTCAAAATAGTAAAAATCATTTTTATCCTATTCAAAATCACCATAAAATACGTCTTTATTCACTCAAATTGATATAGAGTTTGATTTTACACTTTTACGTACAATTGTCATACAATCAAAATTGATTTTAAATTATTAAAGTCATACTTCATGGTTCTCGTGAACATGATTAAAAGTGAGTTTGACTCTTACAAAATTACTTTCAAACACGCTTGAAAATGTTTGCTTGCTTGGAAGTAATTGAGTTAAAATTACTTTTGTCATGCTCCAAATCATTATCAAACATGTCTTTAATCATTTAAAATTATTGAAAGATAGAAAGAAAAGAGACAAGACAAGGTTTATGTGGAAAACCCTAATCCAAAGAGAAAAAACCACGATTAAAAAATTTTATTGTTTAATGTCATGCTTACAAGAGACCCCAATTTTAGATATAAATGGAATGAGGGGAAATCCTAATTTAGTAAATATTGAGTAAACTACAAATATACCCTTAGGGCTAATGCAACATATTTCAACACTTCCTCTCAAGTTGGGGCGTAGATATCGGCAAGACCCAACTTGCTAACACAAGCTTCAAACGTCTGTCTCGATAACCCTTTGGTAAGAACATCTGTAACCTGTTGGACTGAAGGTACATATGGAATACAGATAACCCCGTGGTCTAACTTATCTTTAATAAAATGTCTGTCAATTTCCACGTGCTTGGTTCTATCATGTTGTACTGGATTATTAGCAATACTCATGGCAGCCTTTTTATCACAATACAACTTCATGGGACTCGGACTGTCCTGGTGAAGATCAGACAAAACTTTCTGCAACCAGATTTCTTCACACATTCCCAGACTCATAGCTCTATACTCTGCCTCAACACTGCTTTTGGCCACTACACCCTGTTTTTTACTCCGCCAAGTCAACAAATTTCCCCACACAAAGGTACAGTATTCTGAGGTTGACTTTCTATCAGTCACTGATCCTGCCCAATCTGAGTCAGTAAGCGCTTCGATGCTTCGTGTGTCATATTTTCTGAACACTAAGCCCTTCCCAGGGGTGGACTTCAGGTATCTCAGAATTCGAGTCATTGCTTCCATGTGATCCTCATATGGATTCTGCATGAACTGCTTATCACACTCACAGCATAGGAGATGTTAGGCCTAGTATGAGATAAGTAAATCAGTTTTCCTACCAGGCGTTGATACCTCTCCTTATTTACAGGAACTCCTTTCGAAATGTTTTTCAGTTTGCCATTGACCTTAATAGGAGTGTCAATGGGTTTGCATCCAGTCATTCCTGTTTCCTTTAACAAGTCTAGAGTGTATTTCCGTTGAGATACATATATTCCTGCTTTTGATCTCGCCATTTCCATCCCGATAAAATACCTCAGACTACCAAGATCCTTGATTTCAAATTCGCCTGCCATCCTTTGTTTCAACTTAACAATTTCTATCTTGTCATCTCCTGATAAAATGATGTCATCAACGTACACCACCAACACAGCAATCTTCCCTAAAGGATTTTTTGGTAAACAATGTATGATTAGAATGCCCTTGAACAAACCCTTGGGACTTAACAAACACTGTGAACCTGTCGAACCATGCCCTAGGGGACTGTTTCAACCCATATAAGGACTTCCTGAGTTTGCAAGCATGATTCCCAAAATTAGCTTCGAAACCTGGAGGCGGACTCATGTAAACCTCCTCTTCTAACTCACCATTTAGGAAGACATTTTTTACATCTAGTTAATGTAGGGGTCGATCTTTATTCACGGTAACGACGGAAGAACTCGGATCATGTTTAGCTTAGCCACTGGGGAAAACGTTTCTAAATAATCAATCCCATACATCTGAGGTGAACCCTTTAGCAACTAACCTGGCCTTATATCTCTCGAGCGTTCTGTCAGACCTATACTTCATTGTGAACACCCATTTGCAGCCAACTGTCTTGTGACCTCTAGGGAGAGCTACTAACTCCCAAGTCTTATTTGCCTCGAGAGCTCTCATTTCTTCCATTACTGCCGCTTTCCACTCGAGAACTTCCATGGCCGCATGTACACTAGTAGGTATTGCAGAGCATCCAGTTGGGTAGTGAAACCCTTAAAAACAGGAGATAAGTTACTATAGGTCATAAAACTTACAGAGGGTACTTTGTACATGACCTGGTTCCCTTCCTTAGAGCAATTGGCATATCCAGAGTGGTATCATAATTCCCAATTTTCGTCGATCTCTCTCCAGTATCAGACTTCTAAGACAATTCTGCATCTCCCTGAGGATCTTCCAGCACCTCATTACCTCCTAAAATTTCAACCTCCTCTGAGCTCGTCTCATCATTTTCTATGTTCCCAGACTTCTCTTCAAGAATCTCCTCTAAAACCACAGGATCTTGAACCTGAGCTGGTTTCGATGCTTGGACACTTTCCGATGGAACACCAGGGGTTTCCTGAGTTTCCTTTATGAAATTCTTCCTATAGTATGTTATCCAGGGCACTTGTCTTGTAGGAAGGACAAACACTGGAATAGCAGAATTAGGCTCGAGACTAGGTAGATTAGATTCAAGAATATTAGGACTAGGCTCAAGATTGAAGCTAATAGTTACGGAGTATGTGGAACTGTTAGTCTCTTCATTCGTGGTATCCCTCTGAAGATTACTAACGGGAAAGAATGATTTATCTTCAAGGAACGGGACATCCATAGTAACAAAGTATTTTCTGGAAGATGGGTGAAACATTTATAGCCTCGTGATGAAGAGGATACCCGAAACACACACACTTTTGAGCTCGTGGGGAAAACTTAGTCTGGTGTAGATCATGAGTGTGAACAAAGGCTGTACACCTAAACACACGAAGAGGAACCTTAGGAATAAGATGGGTAGACTGGCAAGACTCTTTGAAGCACTCAAGGGGTGTTTAAAACTTTAGAACCCCTGAAGGCGTCCTATTAATGAGATGGGTTGCGGTAAGGACCGCATCTCCCCACAGGTACGAAAGGAGAGACACTGGAATCATCAAGGAGCGAGCAACTTCAATGAGATGGCAATTTTTCTGTTCAACCACCCTGTTTCGTTGTGGAGTATACGCACAAGAGTTTTGATGGGTGATCCTTTTTTATGCTAGGAATTCCTGGAGGGTGTGATTGACAACCTTACGACCATTGTCACTCCGAAGAATGACAATATTTGTATTGAACTGTGTTAAGATAGTGGTATAGAATTTTTTGAAGGTAGACAGAACCTCAGACTTATCAGCAAGGAGATATACCCATGTAAGTTAGGTATGATCATCGATGAATGTTACAAACTACCGTTTACCAGACAAGGTAAAGATGTTTGAAGGACCCCAAACATCACTGTGGATCAAGTGGAAAGGCTGGGTAGGTTTATAGGGCTGAGAAACAAAAGACACACGAGGTTGTTTAGCACGTATACAGACATCACAAGATAACGAAGAAACATTCACATTATGATATAAGTGCATAAACAAATATCTCATATATTGAAAACTTGGATGTCCAAGACGAAAATGCCACAATAAATAATCTTTTTCAGACATAGTAAATGAAGATAAAAGGCTAGTCCTAAAAAAGTTTCTGGAAGAAGCATCTTCAGAAAGGAAATAGAGGCCCCTGTCATATCGGACAGTGCCAATCGTCTTTTCCGAGCTCAAGTCCTGAAACAAAGCAGCATCTGGTGAGAAGACAACTCTACAGTACAAATCTTTTGTTATTTTACTTATTGATAACAAGTTGTAAAAAAGTTTTGGCACATGTAGGACATCTTGTAAAATTAATCCCTGAAATGGTTACAGTCTGCCTTTTCCAGCAACAGAAGCGAATGACCCATCTGTAATTCGAATCCTCTCATTTCCAGCACTCGGATAGTACGAGAGAAATCGATCAGATAAGCCAGTCAAATGATCGATTGCGCCTGAATCTAGAATCCATAACTCATTCCCTTCAACAAGGAAACTAAAAGATTGAGGGTTACCTGATTGAGCAACTGTTCCAATCCCTATGGTACCTGAATCATCTGGGTTGGTCACCGGAGGTTGTGTTTGGGGTTTTGTGGCCTCTTCAACCGATTCATTCACTAGAGCACGACCAGATTTTGACTTGTCATTTGGAGGGCGACGTTTACCATTTGGAGATCGGCCATGCAGTTTCCAGCATTGATCCTTCGTGTGCCACTGTTTTTTGGAATGCTCACATACTTGGGGTGTTTTGCTATTTTTCTTGTCACCATTAGATCCAGCGAATTTCACCCCAAAGGTAGCTGACTCTACAATGATAACACTAGGCCCATTCATTGCACTTGATCTATTCTCTTCCAATCTAACCTCTGAACAGACCTCCATGAGGGACGATATCGGTTTCTGCCCTAGTATTCGACTCCAAACCATACCAAATTTGGGGTGCAACCCCGCAAGAAAATCATACACACGCTTAACTTCTTCTATCTTTGAGTACTGAATTCCGTCATGCAGGTAGTTCCAGATGATCTCCCGACATAGATCCATTTCTTGCCATAACAAAGACATCTTGTTGAAGTATGACGTTACATCCATGCTCCCTTATTTGCATTCATGAACCTGTTTACATAGAGTATACAGGCGGAATGCGTTCTGACGTCTCGAATATAACCATCGGACTGCATCCCAAATATCTAGTGCGGTGGCTGAATAGAGTAAAGGTTTCCCAATTTGTTGTTCCATACTACTGATCAACATTGAGTAGAGCAATGAATCCTTGCTCTGATATCATATTGAAAGATAGAAAGAAAAGAGACAAGACAAGGTTTACGTGGAAAACCCTAATTCAGGGAGAAAAAACCACGATAGAAAAGTTTTTATCATTTAATGTCATGCTTATAAGAGACCCCAACCTCAGATATAAATACAATGAGGGGAAACCCTAATTTAGTAAATATAGAGTAAACTACAAATATGCCCTTAGGGCTAATGCAACATATTTCAACAAAAATCAATCAAATATTTGATTTTACATTTTTCATGACAATTTTATACCGTCAAAATTAATTTTAAAATATTAATATTTTAGAATAATCTTGACATTCTCAAATATGATTTTAACTATTCAAAATTATTCTCACATATGTAAAACTAAGTTGACAAGTGACAATTATTATGGAAAGAGGATTATCTAAAAACCAAACTATTAAGGAAACATAATTCAATTTCAACTCAATAAACAAAAGCTTCAGAATTTTTGGTAAAACTTATTGCCATTTTTTAACTAAATGTTGTATGTCTGTAGAGAGGCTAGCGGATGATAGAGATTATTTTTTGGAAACATAAATAATTTCTTTCCACTCACATCTTGAAAAGGTTACATTACTGTTGAAATTAGGGTTTTGCGCTCTAGGGGCAATTTTTTCTTTTTCATTGTTCCCTATGGTTTCTCTGTTCTCTATTTAAGCCTACTGTATTCCATTGTATCAGTTTTCTAATAAGAATCCATTTATCCCGTGGGTTTTCTCCCTAATTAGGGTTTTCTACGTAAATCTTTGGTGTGCTATTTTCTTTTCCCTGCTCTATTTTTCATCATGGTATCAGAGCATGGAGACGAAACCTTGGCCACCATTGAGGAAAATCAAACAGGAGAATCCCAAACCAATAACCCAGATATAACCAATATTATCCAAAAAGCCATTGACAGGTACTTCCAAACCCTTCTTCCCCACTTTCGTGAAGACCAACCGTCACCGCCCTACCCACCGCCGGCCATCTCCTTCGCAGACCCAACAACCAGCTGCCAGAACCAGCGATTGGCGACCAGCGAACTAGCCGCTACCCACCCGATCCAGCCACGCGCAGATGAAGACAGCAGCGAACCAACCGATACTTACCCGATTCGGACACATGCAGACACGATCGACCAGCGGCCGGCCACTCAAATCTTGTCCAACCGATCTCAAACGGTGCTGACCAATGCCTTGGAGCCCCGATCTGATGTACCCACCGGCTACAGGTCCAGATCTGTGATGCCCACTGCCGATTTTCGTCCGTTGGAGCCCCTTGCTATCCCCACTGCCGACTGGTCCAGAACCGTGATGCCCAACGCCGATCAGTCAAGTTTCCATCCGTTGGGTGTGCTGCCGACCTTCTCATCTTAGATCGGTGTCTCATCTCAATCTATGCCGCACCAAAGGACAGATGGGAGAACTATGGGTATTTTCCAGCCAGGTATGAACAACCGAATAGGGTAGTTTTCACCAATCACAGATGAGTTTGGAGGGGTGAGTCTTCGTCATACCACTAGGACCAAGGAAATATAATCCAAGATCAGGTTACCCAGTTGCAGTTGCAGATTAATCGACAGAACGAGATGTTTCAGCAACAGCTTGCTGCTATTGGGGAAGCCCTGGGATCGACATCCAAGATCCAACCATACCCTGAAAACTCGGTAAGTTCGTTCCCTACTTACCCTTCAAATTTATGTTCTGGAACTATAGGCAATTCCTCTGGAATTATTATAGGAGAAAAGTTGAATGGTGATAATTACTTCTCTTGGTCTCAATCTATTAAAATGGCCCTGAAGGGCCGTCATAAATTTGGATATCTGACAGGTGAAATACTAAAACCAAGGATCGGTGATCCCCAAGAACAAATGTGGAAAGGAGAGGATTCTTTGTTGTGGTCGATTTTAATTGGAAGTATGGAACCTTAGGTTGGGAAACCTTTATTGTATGCAGCTACAACCCGTGATATTTGGGAGGCAGCCTAGAAACTCTACTCCAGGAGACAGAATGCCTCACGGTTATATACTTTACCTAAGTAGGTTCATGAATGCAAACAGGGAACGATGGACGTTACTGCTTACTTTAACAAGCTATCTCTGTTGTGGCAAGAGATAGATTTGTGCCGTGAGATGATTTGGAACTGTTCGTGTGGAGGAGTGTTACATTATCAGTCTGAAGAAATAGATCGCGTGTATGACTTTCTTGCAGGACTCAACTCTAAATTTGATACAATGCACAATCGTATACTGGGGACCAGACCTATACCATCCCTAATAGAGGTCTGTTCTAAAGTTTGCTTAGAAGAAGATAGGTCGAGAGCCATGAACAGTACACCTATAACACCAATAGATTCCGCTGCTTTAAAAACATCAGGCCCTGTATAAGATAAACAAAACAGTAAGCCGCCCCCAGTGTGCGAACATTGCAAAAAACCCTGGCACACTAAAGATCAGTGCTGGAAACTCCATGGCCGACCGCCTAATGGTAAGAAACGACAGCCAAGTCGGGCTCTCGTAGGTGAATCTGTTACTGAAGATACTTAGACTCAGAACTAGGAAACTACTCAGAACACTACTACACTGGGTGTAAGTGCAATTGCCCATACAGGTACTTTTCAATCTTTTGGTCTTGTGAATATAACTGGTAATAAATCGCGGATATTAGACTCAGGAGCCACAGATCACCTCATTGGTCCTTCTGATCAATTTTTGTCTTATCAACCTAGTGCTGGAAATGAAAGAATCAGAATTGTAGATGGGTCCTTTGCTCCTATTGCTAGAAAAGGACGAGTGTCACCCTTTGTTGGCCTAATACTTCAAGATGTGTTGCATGTGCCAAAAGTGTCTTACAATTTGTTATCTATTAGTAAACTAACAAGAGATTTGCAGTGTCGTTTAGTTTCTCACCTGATGATGTTGTTTTTCAGGATCTGACCTCGAGGAGGACGATTGGCACTGCCCGGCATGACAGGGGACTCTATTTCCTTACTAAAGAAGCTTCCTTTAGGCTATATGATAGGACTAGTTTGTTTTCTTCTCATTTTTCCATTTCTGAAACTGATTATATGTTGTGGCATTATCGTCTTGGCCATCCTAATTTCCAGTATATGAACTATTTGTTTCCTCATCTTTTTTGCAATATTAATATGTCTAAATTGAAATGTGATGTGTGTGTCCAGGAAAAACAGCCTCGTGTTTCTTTCTTTTCTCAGCCCTATAAGCCCTCTAAACCGTTTACTCTATTCCATAGCGATGTCTGAGGTCCTTCACCAGTCACTACCACAACTGGGAAGCGTTGGTTTGTAACCTTTATTGACGACCATACTCGTCTAACCTGGGTTTTCTTTTTGACAGATAAATCAGAAGTCACTTCAGTTTTTCAACAATTTTACAATTCAATAGAAACCCAGTTCAACGCTAGAATCGCTATTCTCAAGAGTGATAATGGTCGAGAATACTTAGTAACACCTCACGAGAATTCCTTATCTCCAAAGGTGTTGTCCATCAGAGTTCCTGTGCGTACACTCCTCAACAAAATGGAGTGGCCGAACGGAAAAACCGTCACCTGGTCGAAGTTGCCCACTCTCTTATGTTGTCAACCTCTCTTCCCTTTTATTTGTGGGCAACTTCGTTTTTGTAGGGTATCTTCTACATCAGCGTGGGTACAAGTATTATCACCCTCCTTCCAGAAAATACTGTCTCTATAGATGTGACCTTCTTCGAAGATCATCCATTCTTTTCCAATGGTTCTCTTCAGGGGGAGCATTCCAGTGAAGAAACCAATTGGAGTCTCAGCCTTTCTGCCTTACCTGAACCTGAACCCATCCTTGATGTCAGTGTCAGTACCAACGCACCTATCCTCCTAACCGAATAAGTCCTTTGGATCACATACTATAGAAAGAATCTCAAGAAGGAAATAACGCCACCTGTTATCTCTCTGGCTCCAGTTCATGATTCTGAACAGAGATCAGTTCTAGGTACTAGTAGTCCTATCCTTGATCATGATAATAAATGTGATAACACTGATGCTTGTGTTGAAAATGTTGAGAGCAAAAGTAGGGAAGATAATGGTAGCAGGGATGTGATTAAGGTTGATGATGGTGCAGAGACAGATGAGTGTGTGACTCTTGAGGACATGGTAGAACCTGGAAAAGAAGCTTCTCTTATTCCCACTGGAAAAAATGTTGAGAGTGGGAAAATAACAGAACCGAAGGAAGAATGCAATATGTCAGATGAAAATAAAGATAGAGATGAATCCCTTGATCTTCCGATTGCCCTAAGGAAAGATATGAAATCATGTACTAAATATCCGTTGCAAAGTTACTTGTCCTATAGTAATTTATCTCCTAAGTTCAAGGCCCTCACTACAAGCCTAGACACAGTGGTGATACCAAACAGTATACACACAACATTGGAAAATCCTGAATGGAAAGCAGCAGTTATAGAAGAAATGAAAGCTTTCGAGAAAAATCATATGTGGGATCAAGTCAATCTTCCAAATGGTCATAAAGCAGTCGGAAGTAAATGGGTGTTCACAATAAAATATAAGCCCAATGGAACTGTTGACAGATACAAAGCTAGATTAGTGGCCAGGGGTTTTACTTAGACATTTGGGGTTGATTATTCAGAGACCTTTTCGCCAGTTGCAAAGCTAAATACTGTTCGGGTCCTCCTTTCTATTACAGTTAATAAGGATTGGCCCCTTCACCAGCTTGATGTGAAGAATGCTTTTCTCAATGGAGAATTGGAGGAAGAAGTCTATATGAGTCCCCCCCAGGATTTGAGAAACAGTTTGATCACCGAGTTTGCAGATTAAGAAAGTCCTTATATGGGCTAAAACAGTCACCAAGGGCTTGGTTTGGCAGATTTACTATGTTTGTAAAGTCTCAAGGATATAAACAGGGTCATTCTGATCATACTCTTTTTACTAAAAGGTCTGTATCCGGGAAAATCGCAATTTTGATTGTTTATGTTGATGACATTGTTATTTCAGGTGATGATACCTCAAAGATTGACTGATTGAAGGCAAAGATGGCTGAGGAATTCGAGATCAAGGATCTTGGAAAACTAAGATACTTCCTCGGAATGGAAGTAGCTTGATCAAGAGAAGGAATTTCAGTTTTCCAACGGAAGTATACTCTGGACCTGCTCAAGGAAACAGGTATGACGGGGTGCAAACCAGTTGATACCCCTATAGAAGCCAATACAAAGTTAAGTAATATAAGTAAAAGTGTTCCAGTGAGCAAAGAAAAATATCAGCGACTTGTTGGGAAATTAATATATCTTTCTCATACTAGACCCGACATCTCTTATGCAGTAAGTATGGTAAGTCAGTTCATGCAGTCACCATACGAAGAACACATCAGGGCAGTAGAGCGCATTTTGAGATATCTGAAAACTTCTCCAAGGAAAGGCTTGATGTTCGGGAAAACTGAAAAACGTATTATCGAAGCATACACCGATGCTGATTGGGCATGATCTGTAGTAGACAGAAAATCAACATCAGGATATTGTACCTTTGTGTGGGGCAATCTTGTTACATGGAGAAGCAAAAAACAAGGTGTTGTTGCCATAAGTGATAACTTGTAGAAATACAAGTTATTTATGCTGCCTTATCTAGATATTGCAGCCAAAAGAGAAGGAATATGCATTGATTGTGTGAAAATTAGCTCAGAAATTCAATAATTATGAATTAACGCAATTACACCTATTAACATCGTCAAGATGGTAGAAGAGGATATTTTTACTCTGTTTTGCAGGAAACCAAGTCACCGCTTGCGATCAAGGCTCAACAAGAAACTAAACAACGCATCTCTGTTACATTGCACCCGTCAATTAACAATGAAGAGACGATTAACGCAATGACGGCGCAATGTGACAGTCGATCCTGAGCTGAATTTCAATCGCATGCGGTAATAAAAACAACACCGCATGCGAGTAACTGATCGAAAGATGCAGCTGAGCAACGCAAAGGCGGAGGATTGCGACACGTGTACAACTAACCATTGTGCAGATTTGATGGTCTGATTGCATAACAGAAGAAATATTTATTCCTCCATCTTCGGAATTTCTATAATAAGAAGTGGGGTCCACAGCCAAGAGTCAAAGCTTTTCACCTATAAATACTCCCATAGAATTCACAGAAGATATACTGGATATGGGTATAATTGATACGAGGGCTAAGTGTTGCTAAATTACTGAGAGAGAGACTGAGCTGAGTATTGAACGGAAGAAATCCGGGAAGAAAAGAGACAAGGCCGAGAGGTGAGTCTCAGTGCTATTCTGCCAGATCCCCGCCGCGAAGCTCTATACTCAGATCCCTGCTACCGGTTGAGCAAGCCTGAGAAGGAAGCTCATCCGTCCGCACGATCCGTCTACATTGGCAAGCAAATCTCCATCCAGATCGGCGCTAAGATGTTGGCGTTTATTTTGATTTGTTTCTAACTCTTTTCATCAAGTGTATTTCACATTCTTAATCTCTTCATTCACAAATCATGTATCAGACGCTGAATAGAAATATTGAATGTCTCGATCGATTTCATATCCCCTTCTCTGTCTATTTCCATTCCTCCGATTATCGCTTTCTTCATAAAGTCTTCTTAATTCCTTGGTAATTAATATGAATTAAACAAGTAATTTACTCTGTGCTAAAGAAATAAGAATGTTTAGCTAAAGCATGCTAGACGACATCTTCACCTGTGAGAGCAGAAGTGAAGATGCCATTCTGATCTGTCGAGAGAAGGTTAGAAGAAGGCGTTAACTAAAGCAAGAAGTACTTCCAAAGATGGAAGCAACCTTTCGTTCATTACATTTGTCCCTGTTTCACTACAGAGATGTGGGAGCGCGACCGATCACCAAGAGGTGTACGTCAAAGGAAAAGTAGAATCGTACTTATACCTTTAGCGCAATTAGGAAACATGCGATGTTTGTATTAATTATCTTTTTTGTTTCTGCTTCGTACATAAGACTTGTCCCTGCAATACACGATCTTTGCACAATCTTCACAGCCAGCCTTGACCTCAGTATCTTGTATCGTGAAAACCTGTATTTTGTATCATTTTAGCTTAGATTTACTTTAACGCAATTTATTTTATTATCGCATCTTTACCGCTTTACTTTACTTTATCGTATGTTTATATTCTTGTACACAACAACTTTTATTAATTGAAAACCCCTGGTCGCATGTATCACAAGCATAACGCAATAACCTCAAATAGCCCCTGTGTTCGACCTCGGATCACATCAAGAAACTTACAGTGAAATTATACTTGGTTTCAACGCAAGGAAACTTGTGACAATGCATAGCATACTACAAGAACGTTGTTAATTAACGCATATCTAGAAGTAGTATCACATGGGCATGAACCTTGCATGCATCATCATCATTTCATCACAGTTCATGCATAACAAGGAAGCTAAATTTCGCGTTACAAGAAGCAGTGTTGAGGCTGAATACAGGGCCATGAGTCTGGGAATCTGTGAAGAGATCTGGCTTGAAAAAGTCTTGAAAGACATTGATCAAGATCATACCAGTCCAATGAAACTCTATTGTGATAATAAAGTAGCCATAAGCATAGCAAACAACCTAGTTCAACATGACAGAACAAAGTATGTGGAGATTGACCGACACTTTATCAAGGAAAGACTCGATAGTGGCAACATTTGTGTTCCTTATATTCCCTCCAATCAACAAATTGCAGATATCTTAACAAAGGGGCTTTCCAAACAGTTGTTTGACGCATGTGTGAGCAAGTTGGGATTTATTGACATCTACGCCCCAACTTGAGAGGGAGTGTTGAAATTAGGATTTTGCGCTCTAGGGGCAATTTTGTCTTTATCATTGTATCCTAGAGTTTCCCTGTTCTCTATTTAAGCTGTTGGTTTACTGTATTCCATTGTATCAGTTTTCTAATAAGAATCCCTTTATCCCGTGGTTTTTCTCCCTAATTAAGGTTTTCCACATAAATCTTTGGTGTGCTATTTTCTTTTCCCTACTCTATTTTTCATCAATTACAATAACCTGTAAGGTCAATTTATTTTTTAATTGAGTTTCATTTACAACATAAGAAGAAAAAAAAGTCAGTGATCACTATTATGTCCGGATGTATATGAATTAGAGTCTGGATGGTTCCAGAAATGCCATCAGAACTGACCACTACTTATAAACGGCTAATTCTGTTACTTAATAAAAGTAGTGGTGTTTTGCTCATCAAGATGAGTTAAGTTGGTATAAACTCAATATTTGCCTACTAATTTTAAGTGTTGGTAGAATTGAGTTGGTATATTTTACGAACTCACCAAAACTCACTCCAACTCTTCCTTCTTCCAATATTTTCAATGGCTCCATTTATCGACCACTGTCGGCAACTATTGTTGCCACATTCTGATAACCAACTCTGGATTTCGACAACCACCTCCGATGACAACTCCAATGACCAATTCCGGACTTTGACAACCACTTCCGATAACAACTCCAGTGACCTAACTCCGATGACCACCTTCGCGCGATCAACTCCAACGACTAATTTTGGACTCCAGCAACCACCTCCAACAATAAACTCTGATGACAAATTTTAACAACCACCTTTGTAGGCTCCCACAACCATCTCCGACTATAAACTCCGACAAAAATCACCTTCAATAACCAACTTCGAGCGAGCAACTCCGACGACCAACTCTGAGCTTCGACAAGCACCTCTGACAACTATTTCCAATATCATCTTCATGTGACTAACTTCGAGCTCTGACAACCACCTCCAATGACAAACTCTGACAAAAATCATCTTCGATGATCAACTTCGACGACCAACTTCGATGACCAACTTTGGGCTTCGAAAACCTCCTTCGATGACCAACTTCAATACCATCTTCATGCGACCAACTTCAAGCTCTGACAACTACCTCCAACTACAAACTCCAACAAAAAATCATCTTTAATATCAACTTCGACAACCACTTTCGACTATTATAAGACCGATGAATGCTAAAATACGTTGTAGGGTTATTGATTATATAAATAATAGTATTTTGTCTACAATAAGTGCAATATATATGTAGAAATTTGCAAAATATATTTTTATTTAATTGAATTTACATATAAAATGAGTGTTAATAATATTTAGAAAAATATGTATATAGTTGAATAGTACATAACACATTAAAAAAACCATAAATGAAGATTTTTTTTCCTAGAACATTCTTTAGTAAGAAATATTGAGAAATGAAGATGTATTTTGTAATGATCCTCCAAATTTGAAGCAACTGAAAGTAAAATTATCGAAAAAATGTTGTGCCATTCCATTGGCTACTAAGATGATGAATGAAATTCAATTAATTTTTTTTTTAACAAAGTAAAAATACAAAACAATAATAGGAAAAAGAAAAAAAGAAGAAGATGATGAAGCTCATAGAGAAAATAAGAATCAAAAGTTCTAATTTCTCTTTGGTTTCTCATTTTATTTAACTATATTCCTACAAGAAATGTAGTGAATTAATTGTTGTTCATTACCCAAAAAAGAAAGATAAAAATTAAAAAAAACAAAAATAACAATCCATATTTTATTCAACACAAAAATTGGTAAAATTATTGAATAAAAAAGTTTCAAAACAAAAATAATCATCATAAAAGCACATTATTGAATTCAAAAAACTGCACAAAATATCTTGGATATATAAAATCAACTCTGCACCCCAAATACAGACACATGAATTCAGATTAAATAATGCTATACCCCAAACAAAGACAGAGACTTCACAGACATATAAACTCTAGATATCATATCTCAGTTCAACATCCAAACAGCTCCTAAGAGATTTTTTCGAGAAATCAGCCTGTTAACAGCTAACTTTTTAGCTGTTGGAGCTCGAGAGTGCCAAGAATTTCTGGGTTTTCTAGCAATCCATGAAGTCCTCCACATAACAGCCTCCAAAACTCTCTTAAGCCCACCAGGTCCTTTAGGCCTTTGCATCCACAGAGAACTTGTTCCTTCCACCCACAGTCACCAGTTCAGCTCTCAGCAGCTTCACTTTCACTGTCTTCAGTGCTTTTGCCAATTCTGCCATGATATCCTGCCTGTCCTCGTAGCTCATTACAGCCTTCACCATCCCTTTACCACCATCACATTGTTCTAAGCTCAGTGTATCTGCCCACTAGGTATCCCACAATCCCTAAACTCACGATTGGCCGCTCTCTTTTCTGATACAAGCTTCTTAAGCTCCTTCACCCTACGGATTGTCTCAGAAAGCACAAAAGCCTTTTTCAGCTTACTCTTATCTGTCTGTTCATAATATAATCATTTCTTTTCAACTGTCAATATACAGAAAATATTTCAATTGAAGATAGATTTTTGAGAGGAAGTTTGGACTAACTTTAGATAGGCGGGGAAGGATGGCACGGAGGGTGGCGTATTGGCCACTGATTCTGTTCCTTCTTTTCTGCTCTGCGAAATGGTGCTTCAGGGCTGCATGTAATTTAGGCTCCTTCCTTGGAAAGGATGAGAATGGGCAGCCGTAATGCTTGATCATTGAAGGTTGTGCTTCAGGATAGATCTGATGCATAGTTCCTGAAGTTGGGTAGCTCTGGATGGACTGCATGACTAGTTCAGACTATGAAACAACGCATATAGATTGAAGAAGAAAAATAAAAGGTTCACAAGTATCAAAAAGGAAAGGAATAGTGTTCATTGGTGTAAAGTACGGCTATTGATGTTTTTTCAAATAAGGAAAATCTCCTTTTTCAGAGAGTGGGAGAGAAGGAATCAAGAGTTTGTGGAGACTGGAATTAAGTTTTAAGTGGGAAGTCTTTATAGTTGTAAAAGATGATGAAACTTCTGATTATGTCAATGTATCCTTGAATTTGAAAGGATTTAGTGAATTGTCAATTTGGAACTAGAGTAGCATGAAATGTGGAGAATACTATGGACATTATCATGTTACCATTGGTAAATTCTGTTCATGCGAATGGTTGATATGTGATTTTGTTAAAGCACTCCGACTCTCCATATCTTATCATTATAAATACATAATCTTACATAATCAACCACAAATAAATAAGGCAATTATGAGAAAATGGCAATATTAGTCTTCATATCTTGTCATTATCAAAATGCATAGTAAATGGCAAGTATGAGGCTGGATATTGCATCATCATCCTTAACCACAAATAAATAAAACAATGGTTGGTTCAAATGATGCACCGAAGTAACTTGTTCTTAATATTGTGTCAGGAGTGAATATTTTGGTCTCAATATTGAGTATATGGCTAACATCAGTCCAAATCAGTCCAATAATATATACCCAAGACTACATGTTAATTTGGGTTAGAAATCTATGGAGAAAAGGCATCGAGGTATTTTTCGTTGAAATGAAATATTTGAAAAGAAGGGCTCTTACGCTATTTTTGGGGGGTTTTCTCAACCCCACACTTACGCTATTCTGTGTTCTTTTAGAATATATTCCTTTCACTGCTACTTATCCAAACAAAGAATATATATTGGAAAAGAAGAGAACAATAGACGTCCATTAAAATTCAATCAAATAAGGTGGTCAAGCAAATGAGCAATTACTCTATTTCAGGTGAATTGCCAACTTTCTATCTCTATCCTCCTAATAAAAGTAATCCATTGAATCAAGAGAACTTTGTGAAGTTATCACTTCCGCTTTATCCCCTGAAATGATTAAGCAGTACTACAAACAGCTAGAGAAAATGATATACAAAAATCTGTATGATGTCTGCATCATGCCTATACTTGCAAAGGATGCATAACAAGGAGCCTGATCAGACCCTTAATCAATGAACAAAGACAAACCAACACATTGAAAGTTCAATACCTTCCTGCTAAATCCACTCTATGCTAAAAATCTAAAGACTAGGAAAATTCTGTGGAACAATCACTACGTTCTTGTAGGAAGTTTGGAAAGAGAGGAATAGATGGATCTTCGGAAAGCAAGTGATCCTTAATGTGGTAACCTTTGTTATAACCACTTATGTATGCATGTGCCAATTGGAGACCCTTTTTAATTCGTTTACCTTTTGACCTTATAACCTTTTTACATTACAAGATAGCTCTTTGATTCTTATGAAAAGGGAAGAAAAATCAATAACCAAGAGAACGTTAGAGAGAACTTACAAAGCAAGGACCTCATTTTCGTACTTCAAGAGAGAACTTTTCAGTATTCATTCACTAGTCTTTGCCTATACAAAATAATTTGGGAACGAACAAAAAGCATCACTCTAAACACAAAGCTGCTACCTCCAACACTAAGCTTAATGCACTTTATTTTATTTTCTGTCCCTCCCAAGTTTCCTACATCAAAGATCTGCTAAATCAACATAGATATCATCATCATCCATGTAAAATTTCAGCTCACCAGATTCCCCGATGAGTCCATTTTCCAAATGATCAGCCATCAATATCTGTCTATTTTCAATCTCACTTCTGAGTTTTTACCCAATCTGCACATCTGAAAGTTCCCCACCAGTTCTTGACCGTGACTGAATAATCTCTTGCTTTGCACGATCATCTTCGTCTATGGTACCCAATTTCTCCTGCAACTTTTCACAAAATTCCTTAACATTCAGATAGCCTGAACTATACTCGTGGTTCGCAATCACCCTTCTCCGTTGTATGTTATTACAACCAATATCGAAAAATTTCACAAAATGACCCAAAATCCAAAAACTTTTCTACCAATAACCTTTTCCTAAAAACTTTTCTACCACTAACCTTTTGGCCATGGGAAATTCCAAAATTACCCCCAGTTTTAAAAAAACCTTCAAACTGTTTGGTGAACGCACGTCTTTATGAATACTTTACAATGATAGAGTCTCCCTCCATTTCCTGCTCAAAGCATTTCTCTTCGAAGCGTTTTCTTTCAATTTTACTCTTGTTTTCTCTCCGAAACCGAGCACTCCTTGCAGGTTTCTTACCGTCGTCTCTACACACTTGCCACCGTCGTCGTGATATGAAAGGTATGAGACTCTTTTCCTTGAAGAATGCATGTTGATATTTGAGGTTTGACTATCTTTTAGGGTTTAATCGTGTGTTCGTTCGTAATCGATCGTTGAGAGAATACTAACCAATCGGATAGAGAATACTAAGCGAGTGTTTAGAGAATATTAAGCGAGCGTTTAGATATTACTAAGCGATCGGATAGAGATTACTAAGCGATCAGATTGTTTAGGTTTATATCGTGTGATCGTTTAGCTAATTGTTACGTGATCGTTTAGATATCTGTTATGCAATCGTTTAGCTAACTGTTATGTGATCATTTAGATATCCATTATGCGATCGTTTGGCTAACTGTTATGTGATCGTTTAGTTTTTGTTATGCGATCGTTTAATTCTTGTTATACGATCATTTAGGTTTTGTTATGCAATTGCTTAGTTTTTGTTATGCGATTGCTTACTAATTCTTGTAATGTACACGATTGTTAGATTGATAATATGACCGTCCCTTGTGAGAAATATTTTCCTGCTACAATCGCTTGCCAAGTCCACAAAATTGCTCCTGTCATTAAGAAAAAGTTGACAGAAGAACAGATGTGACTGTATAGGCAAACGTCCTTTGGTCCTCTGTTGGATATAGATCTTGTTTTCAATGGGCAACTTTTGCACCACTTTCTATTAAGGGATGTAGCAGATGCGAACCCAGACGTTATTTCATTCAACATTCTAAGGAAGAAGGTAACATTCTCCCAAGAGGATTTTAACTTGATAACTAGGTTGTGGTCGACAAGGGAAACAGTGGAAAGAGAAACAAGTGGTGAAAGGCTGCGAAAACTCATTCTTAGACCTAAGGATCCAAATGGAAAGGATAGTTCTTGTAAGGATGTGGAGATCGCCTTCGAGAATTTCAATTTTACTAATGACGAAGATGCTGTCAAGGTTGCATTGGCATGGTTCATTGAAACGGTTATGATTGGAAAAGACAAGAAAACCCAGTTCGATAGCAATATATTTGGGATTGTCGATGATCACGACGTCATCATACATTATGACTGGTCTTCCTTCTTCTATGGACGTACATGGAATAGCATGAAGACTATCATGCGTGGGAAGAAGGAGGCATATGATTCAAAGAAAGCAGAAGGTGATCACCACGCCTCATATTACTGTATAAAGGGATTCGTACTTGCATACTAGGTATGTACTTTTATTTCTGATTCACTTTAATATACATTGAACCTGTGTTATGTTTGTCTAAGAAGTTTACATATCGTAGGTTTGGGCTTACGAAATTTTATCTACATCGAGTAAGTTCATAGCCACCAAAGTCAGCAAGGTTGCAATCCCTAGAATTCTTAGATAGACTTGTTTTCGTGCTCCATCTTATAAATCATTGAACAATAATGTTTTCCAGCCAAAAAAAGTAAGTAACCGATCACTTCTGACTTACTCATTTTTTTATAGTTTCATGCACTCTGACTTGCTCATGTTTATGTATAGACTATTGTTGTGTCGAGACTTGTACCTAGCACAGAGGAGTTAAGGTACAAGGAAAACCGACTTGAATGACTTAATGTGGTTCCTGTTGTTGGAGAAAAGAGGATTGGAGGGGTTGAACACTGTCGACACTCGCGAGTCCTTTGAGAGGCATGAAGAGCATGAACCCCATGTAGAAAGCTCTGTTAATGTGCAATATATAGAGCCAAAACCTCGTATGCCAGTTCAGACTAACCAAATAGAGCCGGAACTACGTAAGCAAGTCTTTTAGACATCATTATTCTAGATCGTACAAGATTCTTAGGGAAGAAATAAAAGAAGTTCGGAAAGATTTGGCGAACTTGACTACCATGGTCCGTCAGATGGGAGATACATTTACTGTCTAACATCATCTGATGGGCCAACAACTGAATGAGATAAAGATATGTATTTACTGTCCATTGTCTGTCTAAAGTATGTATTTCTGTACATTCGTTTAGATGTTCTCAAATGGATGATCATTTAGAAATTCTAACTAATCGTTTAGATTTTTTTAGAAAATCGTATATATTGTCTAAGTGTTCGTTTATATTTTCTAGACAATCGTTCATATCTTTTAGATGATTGTATAGATTGTCTAGACGATCGTTTAGATTTCATAGACGATCGTATAGAGTTTTTAAACGATCGTTTACATATTCTTAGATGATTGATTACCTCCCTTGACAGAATAGTTCATTTGATTTGTTCAGGATAGTATTATAATATAAGGACTCATCATGATGAGGGACCTCGTGATGATAATAATGGTGATGGTAACAATAATCAGGAACCTCATAATGATGATGATCCCCCACAGACCGATGCACAAGATCGCCCTCAGACCCACCAAGAAACCCACAGTGAACAACCAGCTGGGACGATCAGTGAGTAGTCCAAAACTGTCAGTGATCAGGATCCAATATCTTGATTGATGGACACCTCTTTCAATGAACCAATTGTCAATAAACATCCAGTTCCTCAAACCGTTGATGAAATATTGGAGCCAATTGTGGGGACGTCAACTGAAGCGTTCAGTCTTGGGGTCCATTTCAATTCGGGGACGTCAACTGAAAAGGATGCCACTAAGGTCGAGATATGACTATTGCATGAATTAGTATTCTTAAAATTGTTGATTTATAATTTAAATATAGGAAATAAATGGTCGAGAGCGCCAGAAAAGGAAAAAATCAGCCAAGTTCACACCTGAGTGTTCCAAAAGGGGAAAGAAGTTTAAAACTCAGCCTCAATCTTCTCAGCCCCATTCTCAACCACATTCAGAAACAATTCAACCTCATTCACCTCCAAGATCTCCTCAGCCCCAATCTGAAGAAGTTGAACCACCTATAGTGGTACTGAAATTGGCCGCTGGTGTTATCAATCTCAACCCCTCGGTCCCTGTACCTGAGTTCCCCTTAAGGATCGTTCATTCCTATGACCCATGCTTCCCAGTCCCTGATGTTCTATGGAATGCATACAATAAATGAAAAAGCCATCCTAAAACAAAAAACGAGGAGCGGACGGCAGTATATACATTCAGGACCAAGGATTTCTTCAAAACGCTTGAGCAAAACACATGGGTGCTTGGAGACGTGAGTATTTATGTTAATTCATTAACCTAGATCGATTGTTCAAAAAAATCTGTATGATCGTTCAGAAAATTCTAATCGCTCGTTTAGAAATTTTAAACGATTGATTAGAATTAGAATTCTAATAAACGATCGATTCGAATTTTCTAAACAATCGCTTAGAAACTTTTAAATGATCGTTTAGAAACTTCTAAGCGATCGATTAGAAGTTTCTAATCGATCGCTTAGAAGTTTCTAAATGATCGTTTATAATTTTCTTTTAGTAACTTTTATGCTCAACTTTACTTTTCTTTGTTGTACCAAACTATGGATCTCCTTTTGATGCACGTGCATCAGAAGCTACACTTGAAACTTGACCTCTGTACGATTCGATTCACGGTCATTAATTTGAGCTTCACGGTATGGAAATTTCTCATATTTGTTGAAACTACTGTTAACTCAAGCATGTATTTACATCTTGCCTTTCCCAGAATCGTTTGATGGAGCCAGAGAGTGTTGCTTCTAAGATCCGGCCAGACGGTATTGAAATAGAGGATGGCAAAGTGGTATGCTGGATGGATCAAGAAGTATACATGAGGTTTTGGGTGGACCCTCACTTCTTCCTTGACTACTTGCTTGGACAGTACAAAGAATACAAGCCTGCATGGACGGATGTTGACTTTGTATTTGGGTCAATCAACATCAAACAATACTGATTTATGCTTGCCATCGATCTACAGGGGTGCACAATCTTTGTATACGAATCCATGTCGAACTACATCTGTGGCGACATAGTTAAAGGTTATCTGAAGCTCATGGCCAGAGCAATACCGTCCATGTTCATTTCTGTCGGATTCGACAAACAACATAAGAAGTTCAAGTACGAGCAATGGGAAGTTAAGAGATTGAATGTGACCCTCCAAGAGGGCAAGTCTCTAGATTGTGGAATATTTTGTGCTAAATTTATAGAATATTGTGTAACTGGAGCTGATAAGGCTGACTTAAAATAGGTGAATATGAGATTGTATAGGAAACAATATGTTGCCCAGTTGTGGGCAAATAAATATTTATGGTAATATTTTTTGTGATAAATTTGTTCTAAATTTGTAGAATATAATTGGTGTTGTACATTTAACTAAGCAAATAAATAACTAGGCAAATAAATAATTAAGCAATCACCCAAAACTAAGTAAAAGATCATTTAATATTATGTGCAAGATTGTTTAAGAATATGTAAACGATCTTCTAGAAAATCTAAAAGATCGTTTAAGAATATGGTAGGTGTTATCATTATTTGTCTACACGTTTTCTTGTTATGTCCTTTCTGACCACATCATGTACACCCATGTATTTTTCGTGGCTTCTCTCCAATAGAAGGTATCCTGACGGTTTGACGTCGATCGACACTTGCTACCTTTCGTGGTGGTAGAACTTCAAAATCGTCAAAATATGTACTTCGACTTCATTCTTGTCTATGTCTTACTAGGAAGATTGGTTCAGTATAAGCAGCAAGCATACACTCAATGGTAAACCATTTAGCACATAATGTTTGAACATTAATATTTCTAAGGGTTGCTGCTGATATTACATGGGAGCATGGGATCTCCATGCAATTAAACTCCATACAAGTACATGTCCGTGAACGAAGATCAACCAACCCCCCAAATATCCATCATCCACATTAATTATATGCATATCCACCAGGGAAATACGATATGTTCTAGACATCAATTTTAATTCCTTAAGAATACTCATTGCGTAATCAGTTACAATGTTTGTGCATGCCATTACATGTGTATGTCGGATATAGAACCAACCTTGTAGCCACTCACGGATATGCTCTAATAGCTTCGTGATTGGTAGTTCTTGTGCATCTTTCAACACTCCATTGAGGCATTCTACTATATTTGTCGTCATCTTGTCATACTTACAATGGACTTGATAAACCCTTGCCCATCGTTGTATCCAACCTCCTTAAGATAGGCCGTCACACCAGGATATTGATGGAGTTTAGCCCAAGACATTTGAAACTCGGACATTCTATAAGCTTTCGCCGCCAGGTAAAAGTATGGGATTATGTCCTTATTCTTGAATTTGTCAACCAAATTATTTCAAATATGGTATATACATAGGGCATGAAATGCATCAGGGAATATACTTGCAACAACCTTTGCAATTGAGATGTGACGATTTGATATAATCACTAAATTGGGAACGTCTCCTATCGAAGCCTTCAAATGAGTTATGAACCAAGTCCATGATGCATCGTTTTCACCATCTATAATACTGAAGGTAATTGGATATATGTTGTTCTTGTCATTGATACATGTTACTATTAACAACACATCTTTGTATTTCTCGTGCAAATGGGTCCCATCAATAACGATTACTGGGCGGATGCAGCTTAGAAAACCCTTGATACATGAACCAGATGCCATGAAGATGTACTTAAAATGTTATCCGTCCTCTACTTCAACCTTAAATATCGTATCTGGATTTACAAGCTTAAGTGCCTCATTATATGCCCTAACAGTAGCATATGATCCTTCTGGCGACCCTCGTGCGAACACCAATCTGTACTCTCTAGTGCGATAAGCCTGCTCGTAACTTATGTTCACTTTATAATCTCTTCGGATGTCCTCAATTATATCCCTTAGGTGGTATGTTCGACCAAATTATTTGTATTTGGACTTGATTAAGTGTCCAATAACCCAACTTTTTGCTTGTCGATGATTACCAATTCTCATTTCAAGAGAACATGTATGTTCGTTTGGATATTTTGTCACTTTGAAGGAATCACTTTCTTTCAAATTTTTTTTTTACACAGCATTTCTCCACTGAACACCAGATAGTTAGCTCTTTGTTGACTTTTTTACACGGTAGTCAAAGTTCTTTCCTATTGCAAGCATCGATAATTTAACTGAAAAATCATATTTCAAAAAGAAAATTTAACCGACCTTTATATCCTCGTCATTCAGACAATCATGAGGTATTGTGATGAGGTCGTCATACGATGGGCCCTCTGATGGTATGGATATATCAATAAATGGTTCGGTTGGAAGGTGGAATGCATTTGAACCGAAGGCCTCACAACTGGTGGGATGGGAGCAGATGGGTTTGGAACATGGATGTTAATTGTTGGAGAAGTTTGTGGTTCTGAAGATTGTTTATATCCATGTTCAATATCGAATTGTGAAGTACATTTGGGTTCACTGTTGTGACCAAACCAAGCTTCACTTCGGTCATCCCCCAAGTTACATGGCTCAATATGATCATCAAGTGAAGACATGGTATGAATATTACGTGTCAAAATGGTTGCAAACCCACAATTTTGACTAGTTGAAATAGGTGATTAGTTGGATTGCAATGTTGGTACATATTGTTCATGTGTACTCCATGACTTTTGCAAGGTGTAACTTATACAAATAATGGCATCTAAGATGTATAACTGCCTTCTAAAAAGAAGCTAAGATCTTCATCATCGATTATGTCAATTGGGGAAGTTAGGACCAATAAATTGTAACAACATTTGATGTATATATCAAACATATTCGGATTGATATTCAGTCGTTGGTGCATCATACTCACTAATTCGCTGACTGTTATATCATTTCTGACTTTCAGACCTTTCATATGACCACAAAGATAATTTCTTTTGCACTCATCCCAATCCCCACCAAATCGTACAAAGATGCGAAGTAGCGTCATTGATCTACAATGGAATAAACAAATCATTGATAAGTGAACGATCATTTATACATTACTATAAGATCATTTATAAATGTTTACACGATCGTTTATAAATTACTACACGATCGTTTATTATTTACTAAACAATCATGTATAACTTACTATACGGTCGTTTATAACGTACTATACAATCGTATTGTAATTTATGAATGATCGTCTAGTAATTTATGAACTATCGTTCATATTATAATGAACGATTGTGTATATATTACCATACTATCGTTCATTTAATGCTAAACGACACTTATTATGAAAGCGATTTGAGACAAGAAATCGTAGAATATCACTTACATTATCTCCATTTCTGAATCTGACGATAAAAACGATCAACGAAGATGTTGGACTGAAACTCTGAGAGAAAGCTATGAGAGAACAATGGGAGAATTTCGTGGGGAGTTCGACAAAAAGTGAATACTGAGAGTAACCTTCCATTCTCTTCATACCAATGTTATTCAATGTTATTGGTAGAATATTAGTTGGGAATAAATGTTTTGGTAGAATGTTGGTGTTGTATTAAATGCACATTGAATTTTCTGAATAAATCGTTGAAGGAAGAGGAAATGTGGTGCGGTTTGAGGAGTTTTAAAAAGTGGGGGTAATTTTGGTATTTCGCATGGGCAAAAGGTCAATGGTAGAAAAATTTTTAGGAAGAGGTCATTGGTAGAAAAGTTTTTGGGTTTTGGGTCATTTTGTGAAATTTTCCACCAGCATCGACATCAATAAGATCCTCAGTTTTACAACCTACAACCATCTTACTGTCAACATCAAAAGGAAATTTCGTATGCATGGGTCAAATTTTAAGGCCCACTCAAAATTTGGCCTATTTTAAAAAACACTAAAATTTTGGCCTTCTGCTGAGGTCAGCCGCATGTGAAATGTTCGTTTAGTCCTCAAACCGTTTGAAAACGCGTGCACATCCCATTTACTTGTTCGTTCATCTTGTTTCACACTCATTCCTCTCGTTCTTTATCATAATGAAATTGAACGTTTTAAATTTAAAATTTAAGACTTCTTCATTTCTCTCGCTTCATCTTCTTTCCTCCCCTCCAGTACGATATTTTTATCTCTCTCATTACAATTGAAATTGAACGCCACGACTTGCATGTGATTTGATTTCTGTATCGTCGATCACCAAAAAATTTCATACCGTCTTCTTCCACTGGTGAATTGTCTCGTTTGCTCCTTTCTACACCTCCAAAAGTTAAGGTAACACTGATAAATTGTGGTTTACGTTTTTCATTTCTTGTATGTAATTCCATTTCTGTATAAAGTTAAGGAGAGAAAGAACGAGAGAAAGAATGAGAGAAACACTTGTACAAATTGTGGTTTACGTTTTCAATTTCTTGCATGCGATTCCATTTTTGTATTAAGTTAAGGAGAGAAAGAACAAAACAAAGAACAAAAGAAAGAACGAGATGAAGAAACAAGAAGAACGAGAGGAATGAGTGAGATCTTGGAAAGAGAGTTTTCCAGAATGCTCAATAATGTGATTTTGTTCCTTTTTTTTTCTTTAATTATTTTTTCTTTTACCTGCATTTGTAATAGTTAATCTTCATATTGCTATAAAGGATCATTTTCCTAGACAGGCTACAACCCTTTCATCTCACATTGGAATCGCAAATAAGATAATCAAAGGAAAACTTATAGAGAGGCAACTTCAAATGTTTAGGACAACTGTGTTTGGAAAATTCGTGGATATGGTCATAGTCTTCAATAGCCCACTAGCCCATCATATATTATCGAGTGAGGTGGAAAGTAGTAGGCCTGGTTCCATGACTTTTGACTTGGATGGAACAATTATTGAATTTTCGAAGGAGGATTTCCTATTGGTGATGGGATTGTGGCAATCACCTATTAAACTGGTTCGTTGTGTTGAAGTGACGGAATCTCTATGATTGAAGTATTTCAAGAATTTAATGGCGATAGAGGTGCATTTCACCAAGTTTGAAGAATTTTATAAGGCATTAAAGTTAGAAAATGACTTGGATGCAGTGAAAGTTATACTTGTATATTATTATGAGTTGGGGTTGATAGGAAAAAACAAGACAAAAAGTAGCATTGATAAATCGTTGTTGGATGATGTGGAGGACCTTAAATTGGGGACATATTTTATGGGAGCGAACCTTCAATGGTCTGAAGAAAACGTTAAAGGACAAGGTCACCTCATATAGGAGAAGATGAAAACAAATAAAAGGTATGTGCTGAAGTACAATCTACTTGAATTTCCTCACGCATTCCAGGTATCAGTTCTTACATTTTCTTTACCATAAATGTGTAATGAATTGTCATTACTTTCTATAAACTAAAATGGTCTTATAGGTTTGGGTATATGAGATTATATCCACCATTGCTGGGAGAGCTACAGTTCGACTTAACAATAATGTCGTGCCTCAATTTCTAAGGTGGTCATGCTCTGAAAACAAATAAAAGGTATGTGCTGAAGTACAATCTACTTGAATTTCCTCACGCATTCCAGGTATCAGTTCTTACATTTTCTTTACCATAAATGTGTAATGAATTGTCATTACTTTCTATAAACTAAAATGGTCTTATAGGTTTGGGTATATGAGATTATATCCACCATTGCTGGGAAGCTACAGTTCGACTTAACAATAATGTCGTGCCTCAATTTCTAAGGTGGTCATGCTCTCATTCATTGCCCAACAAACTATTGTAGAAAGGTGTCTTCAATTCCCCTTCAGTGAGTAACAAGCACCACCTCATATTGTTTTAGTATTTAACGTTATTTAACATTGTTTACAATATGTTTGTCATGTAGTTGGTGATCAGGTCATTATCGATATCCGATGCATAGAGGAAATTTAGGGACACTCGAGTTGATGAACGCCCAGTGTATTTGGAGTTTTAGGAGGAGGATCTGATGTTGTCAATGTCAAGGACCTCAGAAGAAGAATATGCAGACATTGACCAAGAGGATGTATCTGGCAAACATGAACCTCATGAGGGGGACCATATGCCTTTCCAATTTGAGCTTTAGTCTTGCCACGAAGAGGAATTTAAGATTCATGAGTCAAATCGTCGTGTACCAGAGCCCAATGTCAACTCAAACAGGACGAGCATTCAGAGTAGAGACTACTTGCAAATCTTAGATGAGCGAGTCTCGAGAATGGAGACTACATTGAGGGAAGTAAAGTTAGATTTAGTGGAGGTGAAGTCTGATTTGGTGAAGGTGAAGTCTGATTTAAGGGAGGTGAAGGTACAACTACAGGCAATCATTGAGATATTGCAAACATTATGTCGGGTATGTATATTTCACGATTTTTGGATGAATGGGTGTGTTTCGTGCATTACGTACTAATGATATGGAGTAATTATGTAGAATAATGCAGAAGACGAGTCACGTGGCCATGATGGTGAGGACGAGCAACATGACCATGATGGTGAGGACGAGCCAGATGACCATGATGGTGTGAATGAAGAACATGACAAGAGGAATCCTATTGACCCTATCTCCGATCCCAGCCTCCCGAGCACCACTTCTATCGACCCTATCTCTGATCCAAGCCTCTTGAGCACCACTCCTATTGACTCTTATCTCTGATCCCACTCTATCAAGCACCACTTCTATCGACCCTATCTCCGATCCCAGCCTCTCTAACACCACTGCCATTATGCCTGTAACCACCACTGACGCCACACTCACCACCACCAATGTCATCGAGCCACCTATACCAAATCCATCATCTATAGATGATGATATCCATCTATGCCTGATCCTGCCTCCAAAGAAGAAGTTGAAGATCAAGGTGGAGAAAAAATCCGAGAAGGTCATTGAGGTTTCAAGACATACAGGTAGGAAAAGGAAAGAGATTAAGTCTTAAATGTAGGATTGTATCAGCAATAGCGGAAGTAACAAGGATCATTATGCACTCTAATTCATTAATTTTGGCAGAATATAAAGCATGCTCTTACAGAAACAAGTGGGTTCCAAGACATACCTTTGTAGAACTTCTTCAAAGCTTGGTTTCCAGTTACTAACTTCTCCAATTTTTATTGTAGACCACCTCAAGATCTTCCCCATTATTCTCTTGGTGCTCTAGATTGAGTTGTGGGACTCAAAACAAGCTTGAATAAAGGGAATTCTGAGAAGAGCTCATAGCAACAATCCAGTTGAAGAACTCCTTCAACCCGAATTTTTCTCAAAAATTCTATCGATTGCATGCTTCAAATTCACTCCAATCTCTTCAATATGTTGCAGACCATCATGCAAGAAAGATAGCTGCATGAGATGCAGCTCATGCTTGGAGTAATTGAAGACAAAAGAGATGGATTTTGTTTGAGCAACTTCAAAAAAGATAATGGAATAAACCATAATTCCATTTATGTTTTTCCATCTTTTTCCAACTTTTCCAAAATTGATTTCAAAAATCAATTTTATTTATAAAATTGGAAAAATTATTAATTTTACAAAATTAATTTCATAAATTAATTTTTCTTATAAAATTAATAAATAATTATTTAAACAATTTAAATAATTTTAATTAATTTAATATCAAATATTAAATTAATTTTTACACAAATCCACTTTCATATATTTAAATCATATTTAAATATTAATTCTCCTATTCCGTTTAATTCTCAAAATTAAACACGTAATTATATCTCATGTAATTACTAATTCCCTTAATTCTAATTTGAATGTTTCAAATTAACTTATCATACTACTCTAGAACTAATCCATTTATGAGCTAGTAGAGGGCAGACTTACAGATCATGGGCTCCAACGATTTGAGATTAATTGGCTAAACTCATTAGACCAAATTAACCCCCATTCGTTAACTAATGGGTCACTCCACTAAAGTCCATAGTTGCACTCCTAGATATATTATGTCAACATGATTTAACCACAATTAGTCAACCCTTCACAAGTTGTTCGTAATAACGGCTGGGTCAAATATCTGTTTATCCCCGAAATTACTTCTTGTTCCTCAAGTTCCTATTGATCCTCTAATGAACAGCTGGTCTGTGATCCAATCACTAAACCAAAACTCTCTCAGCCTAGCGAGAGGGTGGGGCCTCTTTTTCAAGACATAGATTTAGTACTTGAAAGAACAACCTTTCTCCTATCCCTAAATTGGGTATGCGTGAATTTCATCTTGTACCCTATGTCCTCAGCTATCTATTAGGTCTTACCCCTGAAATGGGAGGCTTATTGAGCCGGTGCTGTTGAGTCAACCCTCACCTATGCAAATCTAAAAATAATCCCGAATAAACAGGAGTTCATAGTTAGCTTAGAATTAAGATCGAGTTACCTAGGTCATCTAAGTGAAATAGTCAGTCTTATACAATAAACAACGTTATAAAGTAAGAGTGACTTATTTCTTGGTCTGATCTTATGCAAACTCATTACATAAGACACCCCCACTCCTCATGTCATAACATGTACGAATTAGGATCACTTTGTATGTAGTACTTTACAACTCTTTGTAACAACTACAGAGTAGGCCGCATCCAATAGTGTTACCAGAGTAAGGTACCCAACCTTATTCATATACTATAGATCATTTTGACTATTTACTCGAACCTGATCCACTCTTATGTCTCTACATAAAATTCAAGTACTCATGTAATAGTCATGGGTCTTAGTTTATTGGATTTATACTTTTACAAAATCAATAATAAGTTTATTGACTATAGAAAATGTTTATCATTTTACAAACTACGAGTTTTAGGACATAGCAATCGTGTAGCTATGGCGCTCATCGATGCGATGAAGTTCTATGCGATGGAACTAAGTGATCATGTAGCTGCGGCACTCAATGATGCGATGAAGTTCTTTGCGATGGAACTAAGCGATCGTGTAGTTACAGTGGTCAACGATGCGATGAAGTTCTATGTGATGAAACTAAGCGATCGTGTAGCTACAGCGGACACTAAACGATGACAAGAAGCGTTGTGCGATGGTATTAAGCGATCGTGTAGTTCTACCTGAGAGCTAAACGATCACACTATGCGATAGACAGAAGACACTAAGTGATCGTGTACCTCTACTCAATGCAAGACGATGGTGTTAGACGATAGCCTTCAGTGATACACGATCGACCTTAGCAAGATTTTGAGGTTGGACCGAGAGTAGCTAGTTCGATCGGTTTTCTCGAGGTCCAATCTGGTTTAGCCTCAAAGGGTTTTTGGCTGGTCTAGTTCAGACTTTGTTGGTCTGGTTTAGACTTATCCAGTCCAGTTCAAGATGCTTGGGTTCGGTTTGGAGCGGTTCGAGCGGTTCAAAAACGATTTTGAAGCTGTTTGTAATAGTTAGGTTTTTTTGGGCTTGTTTATGCCAAACTAAAACCATATCAGTCTATGTTTAATTATTTATGCATTTGATGTATGTTATAATTAAATAAATCTTGTATGTGCATACAGTATGCCATTTAGATTTAAAATCCCTCCATAGGAAGCATGTTACATGCATTGAAAGTATGTTATAATTTGTTATAATATATAGTATGCATATAAGGGTTTCTTGTATTTAATATAAGTGTTATATTAAATATTGAATGTCTTTATGTATGTTATGGATTGGTATGTCTAAAGTTTTATAAGTTGTTATAAAATTGAGTTAGACGTTTAAAATCCATAAAGAACAGTTGCATGCTCACGTAAGGTGACCACTTGTTTTAATAGTTAAAACTTATAAAATTTGGTTTCAAACTCATATCGGTTCATAAACCTGTCTAAGGTTGGGGGTACTTAAGTTGACGGTTTACGGAACACCTTCTATCTTGGGATTATGACCGAGAGATTGAGCATTGGTAATCGGTTTTATGAGCATACGTGAGCGACGTGAGGTAATAAAATGGTTTATCACCTAGACATCATAGATTTAAATCCATTTATAAGTGTTATACTTGGATAAACAACTTAGACTTAGGGTTGTTTTATTAGCCAAAAAGAACCTAAGTATAAATTTACCCAATTAATAGAACACTTCAGTGGGAGTTTAATAACTTCTATATGATAAAGTTATTAGAACACTTCAGTGGGAAATTAATAACATATACAATATGTTATTTTTAGCTCTCACGTCCCTAAGAATTCACAATCCAGATTTAAGCAGTACTTCGTGTCACCCTGGAAGTGATCTCCATTTGGAAATTATTTTTTAACATAAATCTAGATTTTGATGAATAAGGGGAAGTAGTTCAAATATAAGTATATTATATGATATATAGATTTCAACTACTACGTCTCCACGATAGTTCACACCGTGAGATTTATATGACGCTTCGTGTCAGCCTGCAAGTAACCTCTATTCGGAAAGTGTTTGTATGATTCAATAACAAGGTGAAAAGAGGAAGTAGTTTATAGTAAGTGGGTGAAGGATATGTGTCAATATATCCTGCGCTCCCTTCCGTTAGTTTGGACCGTGACATTCCTATGTTGCGCCTGCTAGTTTTCTTTAGGCAGCCTTTTCTAGTCGTGAATGTTGGGAATGTCCTAGAACTCACAGTTCGTGTTAAACATTCTGTTTCATCAATAATAATGACTTGTTGATTTTGCATCTTATTATGAAAATCCAATAAACGCATCATTGGCTATAGTCTGAATGTTGTAACTTTATGTAGTGACATAAACAGGATCAAGTTGACAGTATATAGCCTAAATGGTCTAATAAGTATATGGATGAAATTGGGTATCTCATCCTGGTAACACTATTGGATGCTGCCCACTTTGTAGTTGTTACAAGAAGTTGTAAAGTACTACAAACAATGTGATCTACAAATCGTTCATGTTGAGACATGAGAATGGGGGCATTTTATGCAATGAGTTTGCATATAGACTAGACTACGAAAATAGTCACTTTTCTTTATAACGACCGTTTACTGTTAAAACTGACTATTTCATTTATTATATAACCTAGGTTAACTCGATCTTAATCATAAGCTAGCTATGAACTCCTGTTTGTTTGGGATTATCCTTTGATCTGAAAATGGTGAGAGTAGTCCAACAGCACTGTTCAATAAGTTTACCATTTTGGGATAAGACCAGATGAATAGCTGGGGACATAGCCTTACAAAATGGAATTCACTCCTACCCTATTTAGGGTACCAGATAGATTGTTCTCTTAAGTACTGATTCTAGGTCTTGAAAAATCGAGGCCCCGCCTTCTCATGATATAGAAAGGATTTGATTCATAAAGATTATGAATCAAAATTGTTCATTAGAGGATCAGTAGGAACTTAAGGAACAAAATGTATTCACAGGGGTAAAACGGTATTTTTGACCTAGCTGTGATTACGAACAACCTATGAAGGATCGACTTACTGATTATGGTTATTAAATGGACATAATATATCTACAGTGAGGGGAGTTCAACTATGAGCTATAGTGGAGTGTCCCATTAGTTCACGAAAGGGGGTTAGATCAGACTAATAAGTTTAGCCGATTAATCTCGAATCATTGGAGCCCATGATCTGTAGGTCCGTGAGGTCCCTCTACTAGCTCTAAATGGATAAGCTTTAGGGTAGCTTGAGAAATTAATTTGAAACGTTCAAATTAAATAGAACAAGAGAATATATATTTAAATATGATTTAAATATATGAAGATGATAATTGTGCAAAAATTAATTTAATATTTAATATTAAATTAATTAATATTTTAAATTAATTTATGAAATTAATTTAAGAAAATCATTTTTGAATTAAAATGATTTTAGAATTTATTTTATGTTCTAAAAGAAAAAAATGGAAAATCGTTTTGCATGATTGCATAAAATGGAGATTGAATTTTCTCCATTACCTTTATCTTCATGCTCACACAAAGGTCATTATTCTCTCTACATTGATTCTCCAAGCATGAGCTGCAAGCCATGCACTCCACTTCTTTGCATGTTCATCTACTATATATAAAGAAGATTAAAGTCATTTGAAAAGGATGAAATGCAGAATTTTTTAAAGACAAACTTCTGTTAAAAGAAACGATCCTTCTTATCAGCTACTGTGAGTTCTTCTTGGTTCTTCACTTCTTCAAGCTGTTCTTGAATCCTACAACTCTGCCTAAAGCTCCAAGAGGAAGGCTTTGAGGTGGTTCACGGTGATATCAAGTGAAGACTGTTGCTGTACACTCGTTTTCTTGGAGAGTTCTTCAAATGTATGATCTTAAAACCCACTTTTTAGAAAAGCATGCTTTAGTTTCTGCCAAAATTAGTGAATTTGAATGCTTATGGATCCTTGATACTTCCGCTACATGTTATTTAGCTCTTTCAATTGGTATCAGAGAATCTTTTAAACTTTCAATTCGGTCTAATTTTGGCAAAGTGGGTGTTTTTCATGAGATGTATGAAACTGATGCACTGCTATGGTTTTGTGAGTTTTAGCATCTTAATTCTCTTTAATTTCTCGATTAAATTTGTAATTGGCTCTTTTTTTATGAGCATTTATGTGTTAGCAACAGTCTGTAATTTATTTGGAGTCATTAGAGTTGAAATTAAGATGTAATTGAAGAAAAGCTAGACGATTGTTTAGTAATATGCACTGGTTGTTGTGATGTTGAATGCTAAACGATCGTGTACCTGCGGGAGCTAAACGATGTGTTCATTTGCTATACGATAGCATTACACGATCGTTTAGTTTTTTTGTGGGAACTAAACGATACGTTGATTTTGCTAAACGATGGTGTTATACGATTGTTTAGCAATGTGCGCTAAGCGATGCGATGAAGTGCTACGCGATAGCACTGAGCGATCGTTTGGTCGCGGAGCTAAGCAATCATGTAGATAAATGCTATGCAATGCGATGATGTTCTATATGATGGAGCTAAGCGATCGTTTAGTTGTGGCAGATACTAAACGATGACATGAATGCACTGGGTGATGGTGTTAAGCGATCACTTAGTACAATGCGATGGAGCTAAGTGATTGCACTGCGATGGAACTAAGAAATCGTCTAGTCCTATGCGATAGAGCTAAAAAAATTTTTAGCTTTCAGAAAACACTATGCGATCGTCTATTTCCTATCAACCTAAGGCAATGACATTAGAGAATTACCTCCAGGCGTTAAACGATCGGCCTTAGTAGCACATTGAGGTTGGATCGAGAGCAGCGGTTCGATCGGTTTACTCAAGGTTCAATCCGGTTCAGCCTCAAATGGTTTTGGTTGGTCCGGTTCAGGCTTTGTTGGTCCAGTTCAGACTCATCCAGCCCAATTCAAGTTGTTTTGAGTTTGGTTTGGAGCGGTTCGAGCGGTTCAAAGACGGTTACGAAGTTGTTTGTAATAGTTAGCTATCTGTTTGCTTGTTTATGCCAAAATGAAAACCATAATAGTTAGTATTTAATTGTTTATGCATGAGATGTATGTGATAATTAAATAATTCATGTATATGCATACAGTATGCCATATAGATTTAAAACCCCACCGTAGGAAGCATGTTACATGCATTGACAGTATGTTATAATTATTATAATATATAGTATGCATGTTAGGGTTATGTTTAATATAATAGTTATATTAGATACCTTTGTTGAATGTTGTGGATGTTAAGCATGTCTAAATTTTGTAAGTTGTTATAAAATTGGTTAGATGTTTAAAATCCATGACAAGAACAGCTGCATGCTCACTTAGGTTAACAACCATTTTTAAATGTTAAAATAGATTGTTACCTTATAAAATACGATTACAAACTCATATCGGTCCATAAACCTGTCTAAGACTGGGGTACTTAAGTTGACGGTTTACGGAACACCTCCTACCTGGGGATTATGGCCGAACTATTGAGAGTTGTTAACTGATTTTATGAGCTTGCGTGAGTGATGTGAGGTAATAAAATGATTTATCACCTAGACATTGTAGGTTAAATCCAATTATAAGAGTTTGGATAATCTACTTAGACTTAGGTTGTATGAAATTAGCGTCATGCCTAAGTAAATTACCCAAACATTTAGCATGCTTCAGTGGGAAATTAACAATATATTTGATATATAGTTATTAGCTCTCACGTCCTCAAGAGTTCACACCGTGAGATCCATGCTCGGCTTCTTGTCGATTTTACCTCGACTGCTCCATACGGAAAGTGTTTGCATGTGTCAATAACAAGGTGAATGAGGGAAGTGGTTCATAGTAAGTGGGTGAAGGAAATGTGTCAACATTGACCTACGATCTCCTCCATCCCTACGAAGGGTTGTAACATAGGATTCAGAACAACCCAAGCTTCAGTAAAATGAATAGGATCTTATAGTTCCGTCTTGGATATTGTCTTCTATCTCGGAGGCATATTCATACCGTCCTATAAGATCTGAAAATGGTGGGTCACACTCACAAGAATTACTAAGTGTTAGTAAAGATCTTGACAAAAAACGATAACCAAAAGAACTATTGGAATATGAGTTAGTCTAGATAATAGTATTTGGTCAAGAACTGTCTTGCTTTTGTGAAGGAATTCTTGACTACCCCATGGTAGCACTTGTTCTAAATCACTTAAGTATCGTTGCAAATAAATAAAGATTTATTGGGTATTTTATTAGTTTTGCTAAAATGGATTTAGATACATATTTAATAGAGTTTGTTTAAAATGTTTCAGCAATGTCGAACTCGATTATACAACTGCTTGCTTCTAACAAATTTAACGGAGAGGGTTACTTGAATTGGAAATCAAATATCATACAATATTAGTAGTAGATGATTTGAGGTTTATGTTAACGGAGGAGCGTCCTCCAGTTCCCAGTTCAATGGCGACCCGAAATGTTCGGGATGTTTATGATAGGTGGGTGAGAGCAAAAAAAAAAGCCCGAGCTTATATCTTGGCGAGTATATCTGATGTACTCAACAAGAAACATGAGGTCATGCCCACAGCTCATGAGATCATGGCATCATTAGAGGAGATGTTCAGGCAACCGTCATCCTCTATTAGACATGAAGCCATCAAATATGTGTATGTGACACGTATGAAGGATGGGACCAACGTAAGAGAACACGTTCTCGACATGATGGTCCATTTTCACATCGTGGAGGCTCACGGGGCTATGATAGATGAAACAAGTCAAGTAAGCATGATACTAGAATCTCTTCCTGAGAGCTATCTGTCGTTCCGGACAAATGCTGTCATGAACAAAATCACTTATAACTTAACGACATTGTTGAATGAATTGCAAACTTATCAATCTATGATAAAACTCAAGGAAAAAGAAATAAATGTTATTTCCAAACCGAAGAAGTTTTACAAAGGGTCCACGTTTGGTACGAAACTCGTTGATGATAAGAAAGTTGGTCCTTCTTCTTCTAAAGATAAAACCGTTCAAATGAAGAAGAAAGGAAAAGGGAAAAAGAAAACCGCTGCGAAGAAAAACAAAAAACAAAGTTCCTTGATCACGAACGTTCGATCACAGTAACACAACAAAACACGAACGTTCATCCAACATGACCGCTACACTGCACGAACACCACACACTCAAGCTAAGCGATCGCCAAGGTCACGAACACCCCAAACACTGTGAATGACCTCCACAGAACCTCGACTGTATCGAGTTGAGTATGACACCACCAAGAAGGTTACCTTGGTATTCTCTGTGTGAGAATCCAGAGGGTGGGCTCTATGTGGACTTGGTTTGAGGTAGAAAATCGAAGGAAGAACAATCGTGTAAACGGTTGAGCAAGTGGGAGAGGAAACAGCCTATCGTATAGGTCGATGCCCAATTGTTTAGGAAAAGTTATGCGATCGTTTAGCTAGTCATCTAGCTAAGTGTCTATCATGTAAGAACACTTTATGATAGTTTAGCTAACTCCAAGCTGTCACTTAGTAAATCTTATTTACTTGACAACTATTCGTGAGTAATTTCCGAGAGAGAAAATCTCAAGTTCACAATTTTGCAAATCTTATCAATCCTTCTAAAATTAGGAAAATATTTTTTCCTTTTATCTCACGGTTATAATAAAACCACCAATAACCTCTCATTCAATTGGTTATTAGAGAAAAATAAATAATTATCCAATAATTAATATAAATATAAATGATAACTAACTTACCATAATATATTTTAACTTACAATTTTAATATTTTATCTCATGAAACATACAAACTATAGCTCTTTTTCTATTCCATGGCACTTAATGTAAATCTCGTTTACATTAATCCTCCACTTGATGTATCTCATACACCATACCGATCATATCATATATAATCTAATTACCTCTTGTCAATTTGAATATTTCAAATCAACACCAAGAACTGATTCTCAACTAGAATCCATTGAGCTACCAAGGGGACCTTATGGACCTGTAGTTTTAAGCTCCAACGGTACGTGAATAACTGATAAACTCTTTAGTCATGAGATCCACCATCCGTTAACTTTCAGGCACTCCACTAAAGACTAATAGTTGAACTCTTCTTACAACAGATATATTATATGTTAATCTTAACCAATCAACAGTGCGACAACCATTCACAGATCGCTCATAAGTATAGCTCGGCCAATAACAGTTATGCCCCTATGTTACATCTAACTCCTTAAGTACCACTGATCCCTCTAATGAATAATAATCCATAGTCCTACTATGACTGAATCCTCTCTTCCAAAGAGAAGTTGTGGCCACTATGTCCAAGCCCCGGAATCAGCCCTTAAAGGAGCATTCTATCTACTTACCCCTGCTTTGGGTAAGGAGTGAATTTCATCTTGTGTAACTGAGTTCCCAGCTCCTAAATCAGACAAGTCCCCAAAAAAGTGGCATGTTTAGTTGGCAATTTGGCCACTCTCATCTACACTAATCAAAGGACCGCCCTCAAAGGCAGAAGTTCCCAAAACACTCAGGATTGAGGTCATGTCACCTATGGTCGTTTAGGTGAGATGTAAGTCTCCAGTATCAACAACGTTATATACAAAGACGAATCATCTTGTGGTTCGGTCTTATACAAACTCTTTGTATAGGACACCCCCACTCGCATGTCTCTACATGAATGGTCAGGATCTACCATCTGGAGTAGTTCACAACATTTGCAAACCTCTACAAAGCGGGTCGTATTCGTAGTGTCACCAGAATCAGAAATCCCTCCTTAATCCTTATACTACAGACCTATTTAGGTTATCACTTAAGGCACGATCCACTTGTATATCTCATATACATGCTTAAGTTTATATACGATAACCATGAAGCTTTGTTTATTGGATATGAGTAAATGCTAGAATGAAATAACTCTTATTTTATTCATAACAATGTGTATATATTACAAACAACGAGACTCCGGGAGAATTAGGACACCAATCTCAATAGTAGATCAATCTGAAGGGGTAAAACTCATCAGTTGCAAATGGATCTACAAGAGAAAACGAGACCAAGCTGGTAAGGTATAGACCTACAAAGCAAGACTTGTGGCAAAAGGGTTTACCCAAAGAGACGGGGTAGACTATGAAGAAATTATCTCACGGGTTGCCATGATAAAGTCAACTAGAATAATCTTGTCCATAGCTACATTTTATGATTATGAAATATGAGAAATGGATGTCAAGACAGCTTTTATGAATCGCTATCTTGAAGAGAGTATCTATATATCTCAACAAGAAGGGTTTATATAGCAGGATCAAGAGCAAAAGGTTTGCAAACTTAATCGATCCATTTATGGGTTGAAACAAGCTTCTAGATCCTGGAATATGAGATTTGACACTGCGATCAAATCTTATGACTTTGAACAAAATGTTGAAAAACCCTATGTATATAAGAAAATTGTTAACAAAACTGTCGCTTTTCTGGTGTTGTATGTTGACGATATTCTACTCATTAGGAATGAGATAGAATTTCTAGCTGACGTTAAGAGATGGCTGGCTTCACAATTCCAAATGAAAGATTTGGGAGAATCACAGTATGTTCTTGGGATCCAAATAGTTCAAAACCGCAAGAACAGAACATTAGCATTATCTTAAGCATCTTATATAGACAAGATGTTGTCTAGGTATAAAACAAGAAAGGATTGTTACCTTTTAGATATGGAATTCACTTGTCTAAGGAACAAAGTCCTAAGACACCTCAAGGGGTTGAGGAGATGAATCAAATTCCATATGCATCAGTAGTAGGAAGTTTAATATATGCAATGTTGTGTACTCGTCCCGATATATGCTATGTCGCAGGAATAGTCAGCAGATTTTAGTCCAATCCTGGATATAATCATTGGACTACTGTTAAGAACATGCTCAAGTATCTTTGGAGAATGAGAGATTATATGCTTGTGTATGGTGTTAAGGATCTGATCCTTACTAGATACGTTGAGTCTGACTTTCAAACTTATATTGATTCAAGAAAATCAACTTCGGGGTCAGTATTCACTCTAAATGGAGGAGCAGTTGTGTAGAGAAGCATCAAGTAGAGTTGTATTGTTGACTCCACAATGGAAGTTGAGTATGTAACTGCAAATGAAGCAGCAAAAGAAGCAGTATAGCTCAGAAAGCTCCTGACAGATCTAGAAGTAGTTCCTAATATGCACCTGTCTATCACTCTCTATTGTGACAACAGCGGAGCAGTTGCAAATTCAAAGAATTGTATAGCCATAAAAGAGGAAAGCATATCAAGCGGAAGTACTATCTCATCAGGGAGATTGTACATAGAGGAGACGTAATTGTTACCCAGATTGCTTCACAAGACAACTTAGCTGATCCGTTTACAAAAGGCCCTCTCGACTAAAGTGTTCGAAGGTCACCTAGTAGGACTAGGTCTACGAGTTTGTCATCACTAGGGCAAGTCTGAGAATTTATGGGTATTGTAATGTCCTAGTTTATTGTATTTGTACATTTTATTCTCTCCATGTAAACTCAACATTGTATATATTTGTATATACTGATCCACTGGAGTTTTTAATCCAAGTAGGAGTTTTGTTGGGTTTTATGTACTAAAACTCGCAGTTTGTAAAATGATAAACATTTTCTATAGTCAATAAACTTATTATTGATTTTATAAAAGTATAAATCCAATAAACTAAGACCCATGACTATTAAATGAGTACTTAAACTTTATGTAGAGACATAAGAGTGGATCAAGTTCGAGTAAATAGTCAAAATGATTTATAGTATATGAATAAAGTTGGGTACCTTATTCTGGTAACACTATTGGATGCAACCTACTCTGTAGTTGTTACAAAGAGTTGTAAAGTGCTACATACGAAGTGATCCTAATTCGTACATGTTATGACATGAGGAGTAGGGGTGTCTTATGCAATGATTTTGCATAAGATCGTACCAAGAAATAAGTCACTCTTACTTTATAACGTTGTTTACTGTATAAGTCTGACTATTTCACTTAGATGACCTAGGTAACTCGATCTTAATCCTGAGCTAACTATGAAATCCTGTTTATTTGGGACTATCTTTAGATTTGCATAGGTGAGGGTTGGCTCAATAGCACCGGCTCAATAAGCCTCCCCATTTCAGGGGTAAGGCCTAATAGATAGCTAGAGACTTAGAGTGCAAGATAGAATTCACGCCTATCCAATTTAGGGATAGGAGAAAGGTTCTTCTCTCAAGTACTGAATCTAGTCTTGAACACGGGGTCCCACCTTCTCACTAGGCTGAGAGATTTTTGGTTTAGTGATTGGATTACAAACTAGTTGTTCATTAGAGGATCAGTAGGAACTTGAGGAACAAGAAATAATATCGGAGGTAAAACAGATATTTGACCCAGCCATTATTACGAACAACCTTTGAAGGGTTGACTTACTAATTATGGTTAAATCATGTGGACATAATATATATACAGTGAAGGGAGTGCAACTATGGGCTTTAGTGGAGTGACCCATTAGTTAACGAATGGGGGTTAATTTGGTCTAATGAGTTTAGCCAATTAATCTCGGATCGTTGGAGCATATGATCTATAGGTCTACGAGGTCCCCCTACTAGCTCATAAATAGATTAGCTCTAGAGTAGCGTGATAAGTTAGTTTAAAACATTCAAATTAGAATTAAGGGAATTAGTGATTACATGAGATATAATTATGTGTTTAATTTTGAGAATTAAACAGAATAGGAGAATTAATATTTAAATATGATTTAAATATATGAAGGTGGATTTGTGTAAAAATCAATTTAATATTTGATATTAAATTAATTAGAATTATTTAAATTGTTTAAATAATTATTTATTAATTTTATAAGAAAAATAATTTATGAAATTAATTTTGTAAAATTAATAATTTTTCCAATTTTATAAATAAAATTGATTTTTGAAATCAATTTTGGAAAAGTTGGAAAAAGATGAAAAAACATAAATGGAATTATGGTTTATTCCATTATCTTTTTTGAAGTTGCTCAAACAAAATCAATCTCTTTTGTCTTCAATTACTCCAACCATGAGCTGCATCTCATGCAGGTATCTTTCTTACATGATGATCTACAATATATTGAAGAGATTGGAGTGAATTTGAGGCATGCAATCGATAGAATTTTTTAGAAAAATTCAGGTTGAAGGAACTCTTCAACTGGATTGTTACTGTGAGCTCTTCTCAGAATTCCCTTGATTCAAGCTTGTTTTGAGTCCCACAACTCAATCTAAAGCATCAAGAGAATAGTGGGGAAGATCTTGAGGTGGTCTACAACAAAAATTGGAGAAGTTAACAGCTGAAAACCGAGCTTTGAAGAAGTTCTACAAAGGTATGTCTTGAAATCCACTTGTTTCTGCAAGAGCATACTTTATATTTTGCCAAAATTAATGAATTAGAGTGCTTAATGATCCTTGTTGCTTCTTTTGTTGCTGATATAATCCTACATTATATTCCTTCGGTTGAAGTGAAACGACCGAATTTGAAGAGGAAGTACTACGATCCAAGTGCTTGTCTTCCTAATATGGTTGATAGGGTTAGATACGATCCAACCCATCCAATCCTAAAGGAAATGTTTAACACTTTCCTACAATGGCCGACGAGTGATGATGTGGAGCCTCACGTACCTGTCATGGGGGCTTAATTTAGGACAGACAGAAGCACAAAAGAACTGTTTCGTGAGTTGACGAAGGATAAAGAATGGATCGAGTGTGATGGACTAATTTTGTTGTACAAGTTTTATATCGTTACATGTACTATGTTTTGGTAACATGTTGGACTTTCATATGTAGGTGCTTGAGAGCATATTCATGTTTTTTAGGAGAAAGTTGCTTGCTCAGCCCGTGATATTCATCCATAAGTTCACAACGTTCCCATCAGGAATATTGGTATGTATATACTTTCTTAATTAATTCATTTTGTATACTTAGTTCATTAACAATTAATTCATTCTTTTCCAACAGCGCCATTTGAACTTTTTCACCCCCGGAAGCTTGTACAGAGCCATATACGATAAGACCGAGGAAGAAGCCGTAGCTGTATGCGCGAAATAAGATAGTATAACTAACCTTGTGCTTGGTTTGGATCCAAATCACCAACAAGGATGGGTTGACGTAAAGTACGTGTATAATGCAATCCACCTACGTGAACATTGGATCCTAATCGTGATTGACGTGAACAGAGGATGGATATTGTTATATGACTCTATGCCATCTTAATGAATGATATTGCACTAATGTGGATGCCTTTGACACATACATTGTCTTCATTGGCTCACTTTTGCATGCTCTATCAGAAGAAACCAGACTTACATCATGACCCATTGCAAGTTTATCATGCAGAAACAGGAGATATACAGGTCACAATACATTAGATTATGGTGTCTTCTGTTCAAAAACTTTTTTAGCATATGGTTACTGGATCTCCAACGAAAGAGGTGTTGGCGGACTTTAGACTTCAGTATGCTTGTGAGCTATGGGCTGATACATTCATTTACTAGATTGTATTTTTCAAGCTATACTTATTTGTGCAAATTGTGAATGTAAAATGTAGTACAAATCGTGAATGTAAAAAAAGTACAATTTGTGAATGTAAAAATTAGTACAACTTGTGAATGTTAACAAACTTGTGACAAACTTGGCCGTTTATATTCATGAGTGGCTCATTACAAGTATGTCTATTATGGCCGACACCACCACATCATTTGTATTTTCTCGAGGGTCGATGTTCTCCAACGGATGGGATCCTCTGTACCCGCCTTCGTTCTACTCGAATGTGTAGGAACTCTTATACAAGAGTACCAATGAGTGGAAGCGGATCTTTCCAATTCATTGTGACAGAATTTTCACATTTACATTCACACATACAGATATGCATCAAACAACTAAATTACTTGCATGCTTACAGATAAACAACACAGAGAACAAGACATTTACCAATTGAAGACTCTCTTCTTGGCAAATCTCGCTCTCTCCACGAATAGCCTTCTTGCGCTCTCGCTAGAACAACAGGCTATCGTTCAACAACACCCAGTCGTCTACCATGAATGGCAACAGTAGGAAGATGGGGACGACACCACCACTTGGAGCCCTTAGTATTCTTGGAGTGAGAATCTAAAGTGTGGGCTCTATTTGGATTTGGTAGAGGTGGGGAGGAAAAGTCATATATAATGATCAAGTAAGTGGGAGAAGGCAACAACTATCATATAGTCAGGATGCTTGATTGTTTAGGCGAGGTACACGATCTGTAAGAGTGTATCAACATACAGCGGAAGCAACAAGGATCAATAAGTATTCAAATTCACTAATTTTGGTAGAAACTAAAGCATGTTCATCTAAAATAAGAGGGTTTGTGATCATATCTTTGTAGAACTCTTCAAGATCTCGATCAATCAGCAACGGTCTTGTCCAAAAAACATCGTGAACAGCCTCAAGATTTTTTCCACTATCCTCTTGGAGATTTAGAACGAGTTGTGGGACTCAAGAATAGCTTGAAGCAATGAAAACACAAGGAGAAGCTCACAGCAACATACTACTTGAAGAACCTTTCTTCCAGCCGAAATTTTCTCTAAAATTCTGTAAAATGCTTGCCTCAAATTCACTCCAATCTTCTTTATTTATTGCAGGTGAACATGCAAAGGAGAACACTACATGACTTGTAACTCATGCTTGGAGTTAATGAAGATGAGAAAATGGGTTTTGTGTGAGCATGAAGAAGATGGTTAGTAGAATATCTCATTTTTCCATTTGTGCATGTATTTCAACTTTCCAATTTTTCTCAAAATCAAAACTTGATTTCAAAATCTATTTTGATTTTAAAACTGAAAATTTAATTTTATAAAATTAATTTCATAAATTATTTTTTAAATAATACTTAATTAATTTAATTTCAAATATTAAATTAATTTTTGCACAAATCCATCTTCATATATTTAAATCATATTTAAATATATATTCTCCTATTCCGTTTAATTTTAATTTGAATGTTTCAAATTAATGTATCATGCTACTCTAAAGCTTATCTATTTACGAGCTAGTAGGGAACCTCGGGGACCTACAGATCATTGGCTCCAACGATTCGAGATTAATCGGGTAAACTCATTATCTAACCCACGTTCGTTAACTAATGGGACACTCCACTATAGACCATAGTTGAACTCCCCTCACTGTAGATATATTATGTCCACTTAATAACCATAATTAGTAAGACGATCCTTCACAGGTTGTCCGTAATCACAGTTGGGTCAAGATAACCATTTTACCCCTATGAATACATCTTGTTCCTTAAGTTCCCATTGACCCTCTAATGAACAATTATGATTCATAACACCTATGAATCAAGTTCTTTCTCTATCATGAGAATGCGGGGTCCTGATTGTTCAAGACCTGGAATCAGTACTTAAGAGAACAACCTATCTGCTAACCCTAAATCAAGTAGGAGTGAATTTCATCTTGCAGGGCTATGTCCCCAGCTATTCATCCGGTTTTATCCCTAAAATGAGAAGCATATTGAGCAGTGCTATTGAACTACTCTCACCGTTTGCAGATTAAAGGATAATCCCGAAAAAACAGGAGTTCATAGCTTGCTCAGGATTAAGATCGAGTTAACCTAGGTTATTTATAAATGAAATAGTCAATTTTAACAGTAAACGGTCGTTATAAAGAAAAGTGACTATTTTCGTGGTCCAGTCTATATGCAAACTCATTGCATAGAATGCCCCACTCACATGTCTCAACATGAATGATCTGCAGATCACATCGTTTGTAGCACTTTACTACTTCTTGTAACAACTACAAAATGGTTGTTTCCAATAGTGTTGTCAGGATGAGATAGCCAATTTTATCCATATACTTATTAGACCATTTAGGCTATATACTGTTAACTTGATCCTGTTTATGTCATACATAAAGTTATAGTATTCAGACTATAGCCATGGATATGTTTATTGGATTTTCATAATAGAATGCAAAATCAACAATTTATTATTATTGATAAATAGAATGTTTAACACGAACTGCGAGTTCTAGGACATTCCCAACAATCTCCCACTTGAACTAAAACTCCAGTGAGAACAAATATATATAATATAATGTTGAGAAACATAATGGGAAAAATACAATAAACAAAGGCATCCATAATTCCATAGCTATTCTCCTATTTTCCCTAGATTACACTACTTGGAGTCCTAGTCCAACTAGGTGGCCCTTGAACACTTTAGTCGAGAAGGCCTTTGTAAATGGATCAGCAAGGTTTTCTTCTGGTGCACGAAAATTGGAAGTCAATTTTACTCGACAACCAAAATCTCGTGGACACGTTATGCGATGCATGTTCTTAAGATATGCGTTGATAGTCATACATTGATGGTCATGCGTTGGAATGAAAATTGTGTTAACGAATGTATGCGATGACCATACGTCCTACCACAAGTTTTCTTGCGTTCACACCAAGTATAACATGAACGCAAGTTTCTCGGGTAATCTGAGGTTGAACACAGGGACTTGTAACTATATGTTTGTGGTGATTGTGCATGCGGCGGTTGAATAAAAGAATGGAGGGGATATTGCTAAATTAATCCTACTCCTACTCCTACTCCTATCTATCAGACAACTCAATGAGAATATGCATGAGAGGTAGAGGTGCGACAAACCTTGACATGAAATAAATGTATGGGAAAGAAAATAAAATGCGGAGATGTTTTCATTGCAAAACTTAAGAGTGATCGCAAGGGCAACCCTAGTCAACGCAATCCATGCAATCATGCAACCCACATACAATAGTAAACCACCTCTCGGTGCGAATGCTACAGTTTTTAATGCTAGAACGCATGCGATATATGTGCTAAGTCTACAGGGCCTACACATAAGCCTCTATTCCTATTTATGCGATGACAAAATGACATCCACACGAATATGCGACCACATAATATCATTCCTATTCCTAGGGTGCATGCGATGTGTTGACAAACAAAGCTTATCTCTAAGATCCCCATTCTTGCCTATGCATTTCAATCCGCTCTCTCGAGTCTTAGATTTGGATTTTAGACTACTCTCTCAAGTATACCTAAATGATGAATGATGCGCTCATAGGACAAGGTAACCACATGAACTTGATTGACGCAAGGTTGTTACTATCCCTAGTGAACAACGCAAACATTGCTTAATGCGACCAACCACTTACCCTCCTAGACAGTTGGTTGTTACTGACTTTACTCATAGAAAAGCATTGCATTAGCCTATAGACAGGCATTGCCGCAGCTTCACACTAAGTAAATAAGGTTACTCACACACTCACGCAATGCATACCTCTCGGTAGGTTACTACATGCTTCATATCCCTAATCCACATGACTAAGTATGCAATACCCAAGCAATCTCATTAAGTGTTGCAATGAAAGTAAAGATGCTAAGCAAAGAAGATGGAGATGGAGTCGAAGGAACAGAGAAATGCATTGAAAACACATTGTATTAATTTCTTAATTCAAAATGTCATACAATACAATAAAGGAAAAGAAAGGAAAAAGAAATGATCGACTGGAAGCAAAACTTTGCTTCCAACGGATACGTGTCAAGGCTGCCGGTGGTGCCATGGATGGGCGGAGGAGCTAACTCTCTCGAGATCTAGCTCTGGTCGAAGGCTCCGGTCGTCACTTGGAATGGATGAAGGAGGTGAAGAACTCTCAGCGTCTTCTCATGCAGTTTGTCTGGATCACAAGGATCCGCCCCAGGCGAACCTCAGGCGAAAACCTTGTATAAAATGAATTTTAGCTCATCGGCTTCTATTTATAGAGCTTGGCCGCCGACAGCATTAATTGGACTGCTCTGAGTCTGACGTTCGGCATGTTCGTCCTTTCTGAACCTCTGCCACCAACGGCGTGGTAGGTGAAATGTCAGCATCAGCTTTGGATTTTCTCGAGATAGATGCGTTGATGCGTTCATTCCACTAACCTTGCGTTGATCCCATTAGAATGCGTTGTCGCATAGCCGCAATCATTCAATGGCCGTATTTGCTTAACACCGCAACTCTACATGATGATCGCTATCGCTTGACGAGTGCAACTCCCATGCAATGGACCCATACGGCTGATTACCGCAACATCCATGCATTGGTTAATGTGTTTGCCTTGCAATGGAGTGTTTCTCTACATGCGGTCGTCTATGCGATGGTCCGATTTCTGCATTTGCGTTCATTTCCTGCATTGGCTACAAAAATAGAACATTGAATGCATAATTAACGCAAAGTAATGGGTTAGCTGAGATTCTATATGTTGATCAATGCAAACTCATATTCTCGTGAATTTTTATTATGATCGACGCAATTTCTGCCTAATAACTTTCATAATTCTAAGTAAAAGGACTAAAATGGCATGCATTTCTGCATGTCATCATCTTCAGAAACTATCTTTGTGACGACCACATCTCCTCTGTGTACTATCTCCTAAATGAGATGGTACTTTCTTTCAATATGTTTTCCACGTTTGTAATTCCTTGGTTCTTTTGAATTGGCAACAACATCACTATTGTCACAATATAGTGTGATAGGCAAGTGCATATCTGGAACTACTTCCAAATCAGCCAAGAATTTGCATAGCCATACTGCTTCTTTAGCAGCTTCACATGCAGCCACGTATTTCGCTTCCATTGTGGAGTCAGCGATGCAACTTTTCTTAATGCTTCTCCAAACTATAGCTCCTCCGTTAAGAGTGAAAACTAATCCTAAAGTAGATTTCCTGGAATCTATGTCAGTTTGAAAATAAGAATCAGTGTGAGTAAGGATCAAATCCTTAGGTCCATACACAAGCATATAATCCCTCGTTCTCCTTAGATACTTGAGGATATTTTTTATAGTAGTCCAATGACTATGTCCTGGATTGGATTGGAACCTGTTGACGATTCCAACTGCAAAGCATATGTTAGGACATGCAGACAACATGGCATACATCAAACTCCCAACTGCAGATGCATATAGAATTTCATTCATCTCCTCAACATCTTGAGGTGTCTTAGGACACTGTTCCTTCGAAAAATGAATCCCATGTCTAAAAGGTTTACCTTTCTTGGAATTTTGCATATTATATCTTGATAACATCTTGTCAATATAAGATGCCTGAGATAGTGCCAATGTTCTATTCTTTCAATTCCGAAAATTCTGTATTCCTAGAACATATTGAGCATCACCCAAATCTTTCATTTGGAACTGTGTTGCTAATCATCTCTTTACGTCAGCAAGAAAACTTTACTCATTCCCAATGAGCAAGATATCATCAACATAAAGAACTAAGAATGCTATAGTTTTGTTGATTATCTTCTTGTATACACACGGTTCATCAACATTCTATTCAAAGCTATAAGATTTGATCGCAGTGTCAAACCTTATATTCAAGGATCTAGACGCTTGTTTCAATCCATAAATGGATTAATTAAGCTTACAGACTTTTTGTCCTATTCTTTTTCGATGAACCTTTTTGGTTGAGACATAAAAATACTTTCATCAAGATAGCCATTCAGAAAAGCTATCTTGACATCCATTTTCCATATCTCATAGTCATAATATGCGGCAATAGAAAGAAGTATTCTTATAGATTTTATCATGCCAACAGGAGAAAAAGTTTCTTCATAATCAACTCCTTATCGTTGGGTAAAACCTTTTGCCATGAGTCTGGCTTTATAGTTCTGCACCTTGCCAGTTTAGTCAAGTTTCCTCTTATAGATCCATTTGCAACCTATAGGTGTAACCCCATATGGTTCATCTACAAGTTCCTAGGCAAAATTGAAGTACATAGACTCCATTTCATCGTCCATGGCTTTTATCCACTGTTCCCAGTCAACATCTTCCATTGCCTACTTAGAGGTTAATGGGTCCTCTAAACCATCATCTTGTATGATGTTTTGAGTTTCTGTTAAACCCATATAGCATTCAGGTTGTTGAATAACCATCCCACTAGGTCGAGGCATCCTCAACTCTTGGGATGGACGTGACGGGACAATAACCGTTGTTGATGGACCAGCTTGATCAACAACTCTAGTTGATGTTATTGTAGTATCTTTAGTCAGTTCTTGCAATATTAGTTTACTGCGAGGTAGATGATTTTTAATATGATCCTCTTCAAAAAAATGTAGCGTTTGTCGATACAAACACTTTATCTTCTTGGGGATCATAAAACAATCCTCCTTTTGTTTCTTTGGGATATCCTACAAATAGGCATGATTTTGAATGTGTTTCCAATTTTTTAGGATTCTGTACCAACACTGTGCTAATAACCCCAAATATGGAAATGACGTAAAATTGTTTTGCGTTCTTTCCATAATTCATACGGTGTTTCTGAAACACTTTTTGATGGAACAAAGTTTAAGATAAATACTGCAGTCTGTATCGCATACCCCCAAAAGGACTGAGGTAACTGAGCATAACTCATCATAGACCGAACCATATCCAACAAGGTTCGATTTCTCCTTTCTGCAACACTGTTTTATTATGGTGTTCCAGGTGCTGTGAATTGGGATTGAATTCCATAATCTACTAGATAGTTCAGGAATTGTAAATCCATATACTCACCACCTCGATCAGATCGAAGTATTTTGATTCTTTACTTAACAGATTTTCAGTCTCAACCTCAAATTCTTTGAACTTTTCAGGAGTTTTAGATTTCTGACTAATTATTAAGTAAATGTAGCCATATCTAGAGTAATCATCAATAAAACTGATGAAGTACTGAAAACCTCCTTGGGCTTTTACATTCATCGAACCACATAGGTCTGGTGGCTACCTCGAGGTACTATCTTATTATGAGGTAGTATATTATTATGCATAGTATCTCAATGGAAAACCACTATGTCTATGTTCTTTCGTGTCGAAAGTATGGATCCACTTAAAAACTTATAATCCAAACTCTTTTTTTTTTACTGTTCAAAAAAAATTATTATCGAGCTATGAAAAAGATTCAACAAAAGACAGAAACAAATCCACTATCTGTTTTACGTCAAGCAATACGTGGAGTAACTCTTGATATAGCAGACATGTAGGCGGATCAACTCATCAAGTTCCTATTGAAATAAGATCCACACAAGGGATGTATAAGTTCGAGAAGCTCTTTGGCACGAAGACCTTTGTCAGAAAAAGATCTTTTAGTCATATTTCCTTTAAGACGTGATTCACATGGAGGTAAGGAACTATCTTCTAACTAATTTAGATGACTATTTTTTACCAATCTCTCAATCCTGTTGAGATTAATATGACCAAGCCTAAGGTGCCAAAGATAGGTGTTAGGAGAAATTTTCCGCTTATTATTATGAGTCTCAGTCATTTTAAATATCTCTATATTTAAAATGGCTCTCGCTTCAGTTGGTTTTAATATGTACAAGTTGCTATCAAGTCTTATAGAACAAATATGTACACCTCTTGAATAAACAAATACTTCATTACATTTAAAATATTTTCTAATAGACAGGAAATGGAAACCAGATTTCTTTTCATCTTAGGTACATAGAACACATTCTTAAGCAAGATAAAAGAATCTCCAAAAAATAACTTTACATCTCCCACTGCTTCAGCTGAAATGATTTCACCCATTCCTACCTTGAAAGTCATCTCATATTCAGAAAGTCTTCTCCAAGAACTAGTTTCTTATAGAAAAGTGCAAACATGATTAGCAGCGCCTGAATCCAATATCTGGGTAAGGTGGGAATTTTCCACTAGACATGTTTTAACAACTAGTAAATCATATTTACCTTGTTTTGCCTTTTTTGCTTTCTTCTTAGCCAAATATTTTAGGCAGTTTTGTTTCCAGTTCCCAACTTCTCTGCAATGGAAACATTTTCCTTTGGGAGTTTTGTTTTTGTTTTTCTTTGCAGTGGCTTTCTTTTTCCCTTTTCCTTTCTTCTTTATTTGTACGGTTTTATCCTTAGAAGAAGAAGGACTAGATTTCTTATCATTAGTGTGTTTCGTTCCTGACATCGACCCCTTATAAAACTTCTTAGGTTTCAAAATAATGTTTATTTCTTTTTCCTTTAGTTTCATCATTGATTGATAAGTCTGTAACTCATTCAACAACATCGTCAAATTATAAGTGATTTTATTCATAGCAGCATTTGTTCTAAACGGAAGATAACTCTTTGGGAGAGATTCCAATATCATGCTCACTTGACTCGTCTCATCTATCATTGCCTCGTGAGCCTCCGCAACATTAAAATGAACGATCATATCGAGAACGTGTTCTCTTACGTTGATTCCATCTTTCATGTGCGTAACATAGACATACTTGATGGCTTCATGTCTAACAGAAGATGACGGTTGCCCGAACATCTCCTGTAATGATGCCATTATCTCACGGGCAGTGAGCATGACCTCATGCTTTTTGTTGAGTACATCAGATATACTCGCTAAGATATAGACCCAGGCTTTCTCGTTCGCCCTCACCCATCTATCATAGACATCTCGAACATTTTGGGTGGTTGTTGAACTGGGAACTGGAGGACACTCCTCCGTCAACACAAACCTCATATCGTCTACAACTAATATCGTATTGATGTTTGATTTTCAGTTCGAATAACCCTTTCCATTAAATTTATCAAAAGCAAGTAATTGTACGATTGAGTTCGACATTGCTGAAACATTTTAAACAAACTCTATTAAATATGCATCTAAATCCATTTTTAGAAAAAACAATAAAGTACCTAATAAATCTTTATTTATTTGCAATGATACTTTAGTGATTTAGAGCAATTACTACCAAGGGGTAGTCAAGAATTCCTTCATAGAAGCAAGACAGTTCTTGATCAAATACTATCTCCAAAATAACTCATATTGTGATAGTTCTTTTGGTTATCGTTTTCAGTCAAGATCTTTACTAACAGTTAGTAATTCTTGTAAGCGTGACCCGCCATTTTCAAATCTTATAGGACAAGACAATACCCAAGACGAAACTATAAGATTATTCATTTTACTGAAGGCTAAGTTGTTTCGAATCCTATGTTACAACCTTTCGAGGGGATTGTCACAGTCAACAACTAGCTAGTGCTGCCTAAAAATGACAGCATGCGCAACATAGGAATCTCACGGTTCAAACTAATGAAGGAGACCGTAGGACAATGTTGACAAATTTCCTTCACCCACTTATTATGAACTACCTCCCTCATTCACCTCGTTATTGACCCATGCAAACACTTTCCGAATGGAGCATCGTGGTAAAAGTGAAAGAAGTCGAGCATGGATCTCATGTTGTGAACTCTTGAGGACGTGAGAGCTAATAACCATATATCGAATATATTGTTGATCTCCCATGAAATGTTCTAAATGTTTGGGTATTTTACTTAGGTGTATCAGCTAATTCTAATAACCTAAGTCTAAGTGGTTTATCAAAGTATAATGCTTATAATTGGATTTAACCTATAATGTCTAGGTGATAAACCATTTTATTACCTCACATCGTTCAATGAGTTACCAATGCTCAATCTTTCAGTCATAATCCCCAGGTAGAAGGTGTTCCTATTGGAAAGGTACCAACATGAAGCGGAAGCAACGAGGATCGATAAGCACTCTAATTGATTAATTTTGGCAAAAAAAGAAAGCATGCTCAAACAGAATTTAATGGGTTTCAAGACATACCTTTGAAGAACCATTGAAATCTTGATTTCTAGCCACTAATTTCTCCAAATCTTTGTGCAGACCACCACAAGATATTTCCTACTATTCTCTTGGTGCTTTAGATTGAGTTGTGGGACTCAAAATAAGTTGGAATCAAAGGAAATTTGGTGAAAGCTCACTGCAACAACCTAAATGAAGAACACCTTCTTCTTCAAGAATTTTTCAGCTAAAATTCTTTCGGTTGAAACCCAATAAAATCACTCAAATCTCTTCAATATATTGCAGACTATCATGCAAAGAGATTTACTATATGGGATGCAGCTCATGCTTAGAGTAATTGAAGGTTGAAGATAATGGGTTCTTTGTGAGCAACTTTGAAGATGAAGATGAAAAATCTCATTTTTCCTTTTATGTAATATTATTTCCAAAATCCGAATTTTATTTTAAAATCATATTTTATTACTAAAATCAAAATTTATTAATATTACGAATTAATTTCATAAATTAATTTTCTAATAAAATTAATATATAATTATTTAAACAATTTAAATAATTCTAATTAATTTAATATCCAATATTAAATTAATTTTTACACAAATCCATCTTCATATATTTAAATCATATTTAAATATATATTCTCTAATTCCGTTTGATTCTAATTTGAACGTTTCAAATTAACTTATCACGCTACTCTAGAGCTAATCCATTTTCGAGCTAGTAGGGGGACCTTGTGGACCTACAGATCATGGGCTCCAACGATCCGAGATTAATCGGCTAAACTCATTAAACCGATACCCCCATTCGTTAACTAATGGGTCACTACACTAAAGTCCATAGTTGAACTCCCCTCACTGTAGATATATTATGTCCACTCGATATAATCATGATTAGTAAGTCAACCCTTCACAGTTGTTCGTAATAACGACTGGGTTAATTCTCTGTTTTACCCTCGAAATTACCTCTTGTTCCTTAAGTCCCCACTGATCCCCTAATGAACAATTATTTTGTGATTCAATCAACAAAATCGAGTCCCTCTAAGCCAATGAGAGGGCGGGGCCCCTTGTTCAATACTCAGAATCAGCACTTAAGGGAACAACCTCTCTACTATCCCTAAAGTGGGTAGGAGTGAATTCCGTCTTGCACCCTATGTCCCTAGCTATCTATCTAATCTTACCCCTGAAATGGGAGGTTTATTGAGTCGGCGCTGTTGAGCAACCCTCACCTATGAAAATCTAAGGATAATTCCAAATAAATAGGAGTTCATAGTTAGCTAAGGATTAAGGTCAAGTTACCTAGGTCATCGCTTTGAAATAATCAGTCTAAAACAGTAAACAGCGTTATAAAGTAAGAGTGACTCATTTCGTGGTCCGATCTTGTACAAACCCTTTTGAACAAGGACACCCCCACTTCTTATGTCCTAACATGAACAAATTAGTATCACTTTGTTTGTAGCACTGTACAACTTCTTGTAACAACTACAGAGCAGGCCGCATCCAATAGTGTTACTGGAATAAGGTACCCAATCTTATTCATATACTATAGATCATTTTGACTATTTACTCAAACCTGATCCACCTTTATGTCTCCACATAAAGTTCAAGTACTCATCTAATAGTCAATGGACTTTCAGGTTTATTGGATTTCTTATAAGCAATACATCTATTCAATAACACCTTATTGAATTTTCAGAATAAGTTCCATTGTTTACAAACCACGAGTTTTAGGACATAAAACCCAACAGTTCCGTAAACTGTCAACTTAAGTACCCCAGCCTTAGATAGGTTTATGAACCGATATGAGTTTGTAACCGAATTTTACAAGGTAACAATTTATTTTAATGATTAAAACTAGTTGTTAACCTAAGTGAGCATGGAGTTGTTCTTTGTTATGGATTTTAAACGTCTAACCCAATTTTATAACAACTTACAAAATATTAGATATGTTAAACATCCACAACATTCAACAAAGGCATTTAATATCTAATATAACCATTATATTAAATATAACCCTAACATGCATACTATATATTATAACAATTATAACATACTTTCAATGCATATAACATGCTTCTTACGGTGGGATTTTAAATCTACATGACATACTGTATGCATATACATGAATTATTTAATTATTACATGCATCACATGCATAAACAATTAAATACTAAGTGATATGGTTTGAGTTTTGGCATAAACAAGCAAATAGATGCCTAACTATTACAAACAGCTTCAAAACCGTCTTTGAACTACTCGAACCTCAAAATCTTGATCAAACCTCAAAATCTCGCTAAGGTCGGTCGTGTATCACTAAAGGCTATTGTCTAACACCATCGCCTTGCGATGGGTAGAGGTACACGATCGCTTAGTGTCTTCTATCTATCGCATAGTGCAATCGTTTAGCTCACGGGTAGAACTACATGATCACTTAACACCATCGCTTAGTGTTTCATGTCATCGTCACTTAGTTCCATCGCATAGAACATCATCGCATCGTTCAGCGCCGCAGCTACACGATCGTTAGTTCCATTACATAGAACTTCAATGCATCGCTTAGCACCGCAGCTAGACGATCGCATAGCATTTCATCGCATCGCTTAGCTCACACCGCAGCTACACGATCCTGTAGTGACATCGTATAGCACCTCCAGCGCATTGCTTAGTTCCCATGCAAAGCTACACGATCGCATAGTGCAATCGTATAGCATTTCAACGCATCGTTTAGTTTTCGCAGGTACACGATCATCTAGCGTCCAACATCACAACGACCAGCGGCCATTGCTATACGATCGTCTAGCTTTCCTTCACATCATGTAATGCCTGGACTAGACAATCGTTTAGCAACTGAACCTCAACAATGATTTTGAGCAGAAGTTGAAAAACTGGAACAGCAGCTCGACCATCTTCACTTATTTCTTCAATTACATCTTAATTTCAACTCTAATGACTCCAAATATTTTACAGACTCTTGATAACACATATAAGCTCATGAAGCAAGAGCCAATTACAAATTTAATTGAGAAATTAAAGATAAATAAAATGCCAAATCTTAGAAAACTATATCAGTGGATCAGTTTCATATATCTCATGAAAAACATCCACCACACCAAAATTAAACCGAATTCAATACTTATATGATGCTTTGATACCAATTGTAAGAGTGTATCAACATACAGTAGAAGCAACAAGGATCAATAAGCATTCAAATTCACTAATTTTGGCAGAAACTAAAGCATGCTCATCTAAAATAAGAGGGTTTGTGATCATACCTTTGTAGAACTCTTTAAGATCTCGGTCAATCAGCAGCAGTCTTCTCCAAAAAAACATCATGGACTACCTCAAGATCTTCTCCACTATCCTCCTAGAGCTTTAGAACGAGTTGTGGGACTCAAGAACAGCTTGAAGCAATGAAATCACAAGGAAAAGCTCACAGCAGCACAATACTTGAAGAACCTTTCTTCCAGCCGAAATTTTCTCTAAAATTTCTATAGAATGCCTGCCTCAAATTCACTCCAATCTTCTTTATTTATTGCAGGTGAACATGCAAAGAAGAATACTGCATGACTTGCAGCTCATGCTTGGAGTTAATGAAGATGAGGAAATGGGTTTTGTGTGAGCATGAAGAAGATGGCTAATGGAATATCTCATTTTTCAATTTGTGCATGTATTTTAACTTTCCAATTTTTGTCAAAATCAAAACTTGATTTCAAAATCTATTTTGATTTTAAAACTGAAATTTTAATTTTATAAAATTAATTTTATAAATTAATTTTTAAATAATATTTAATTAATTTAATATCAAATATTAAATTAATTTTTGCAGAAATCCATCTTCGTATATTTAAATCAAATATATATTCTCCTATTCAGTTTAATTTTAATTTGAAAGTTTCAAATTATTTTATCATGCTACTCTAAAGCTTATCCATTTACGAGCTAGTAAAGGACCTCGCAGACCTACAGATCATGGGCTCCAACGATTCGAGATTAATCGGCTAAACTCATTAGATCGATCTACCCCCTATTTGTTAACTAATGGGTCACTCCACTATAGCCCATAGTTGAACTCCCCTCACTGTAGATATATTATGTCCACTTTATATAACCATAATCAGTTAGTCGATCCTTCACAGGTTATTCGTAATCACAACTGGGTCAAGATAACCGTTTTACCCCTGCGAATACATCTTTTTCCTTAAGTTCCCACTGACCCTCTAATAAACAATTCTAATTCATAACACCTATGAATCAAGTCCTTTCTCTATCATGAGAAGGCGGGGCCTCGATTATTCAAGACCTGGAATCAGTACTTAAGAGAACAACCTATCTGCTAACCCTAAATCGAGTAAGAGTGAATTCCATCTTGCAGGGCTATGTCCCCAGTTATTCATCCGGTCTTATCCCAAAATGGGAAGCTTATTGAGCGGTGTTGTTGGACAACTCTTACCGTTTGCAGATCAAAGGATAATCCTGAACAAACAGGAGTTCATAACTAGTCTTAGATTAAGATTGAGTTAACCTAGGTTACTTAATAAATTAAATAGTCAGTTTTAACAGTAAATGGTCATTATAAAGAAAAGTGACTATTTTCGTGGTCTAGTTTATAACAAACTCATTGCATAGGATCCCCCACTCATATGTCTCAACATGAACGATCTACAGATCACATCATATATAGCACTTTACAACTTCTTATAACAACTACAAAATGGGCCGCATCCAATAGTGTTACCAGGATGAGATACCCAATTTCATCCATATACTTATTAGACCATTTAGGCTTAGATTGTTAACTTGATCCTGTTTATGTCACTACATAAAGTTACAGTATTCATACTATAGCCATGGAAATGTTTATTGGATTTTAATAATACAATGCAAAATCAATAATTTATTATTATTGATAAATAGAATGTTTAATACAAACTGCGAGTTCTAGGACATTTCCGACACGATTGTGTAGGAAAAGCTAGGCGATCGTCTATACAATCGTGTAATAAAGCTCGGGCATCAAGCGATCGTTTGGGAAAAGATGTGGGCGATCGTTTAGACAAGCACACGCAAGTGAGCGATCGTTTATTAAATGATGCACTATCGTATAAGCTTTGAATTACTATGCGATCGAATGCAAAACACTCTATGAATAATTAACACATTCTTTGTAAAATGAAAACAATTTTCATTTTATTCTTAAGTTACAAAAACCGAATTGAACTTCCTAATAACGTATGGTTACGGAGAAAATGTCAGGCAATTATCCCATAACTTTCCAATTAATAAAATAATAAATATAATCACATTATTCATAACCTATAGTTTGATATCATATATCAACCATAGAGTTTTCTCCTTTACTATATATAAATCATATTTATATCCAATTTCCTCCAAATTAATGTATCTCATACATTTAGTCAATTATATCATATATAATTATCAGTTCAATTATATCATATATAATCGAGCTTTCTCTTGTCAATTTGAACATTTCAAACTGACCCAAAAACTGATTCTCAACTTGTATCCAAGCTACCAAGGGGACCTTATAGACCTATGGCTCGAAGCTCTAACGGTACGTGAATAGCTGACTAAACTCTTTAGCCACGAGATCCACCATTCGTTAATTGCCCGGCATTCCACTAAAGACCGAAAACTAAACTCTTCTTATCACAGATATATTTATGTGTCCATCGGATATAACCGATCATCAGTACCATAATCCTTCACAGATTCTCGTAAGTACAGTTGGACTAATTTACCATTTTGTCCCTATATTTACATCTTACTTCTTACGTACCACTAATCCCTCTAATGAACAATACAACATAGACCTACTATGTGTGAACACCTCTCGGGCCATGAGAAGGTGTGTGGTGCCACATCGTTCAAGCCCCAGGATCAGCCCTTAAAGGAGCAATCTGTCTACTTACCCCTACTTTGGGAAGAAGTGAATTCCATCTTGTGTAGCTAAGTTCCCAGCTCCCAAATCAGACGAATCCCCAAAGTGGTAGTTTTGAGTCGGCGACCTGGCCACTCGCACCATGTAAGTCAAAGGACTACTCTTAATGGCAAGAGTTTCTAACTCACTCAGGATTGAGGTCATGTTACTTGTGGTCATCCTAGTGAAGTGAAGTCTCTATCATGAAAGACGCTATATAACAAGACGTTAACATTTCGTGGTCAGGCCTTATACAAACTCTTTGTATTTAGGATGTCCCTGCTCGCATGTCCCCACACGAATGATCAAGATCAGACTATTTGTGGCAAGTCACAACATTTGTAACCATTCCACAAAGTGGGCCGCATCCATAGCGTTATCAAGATAAGGTTTCCCTCCTATATCCATATACTACAGACCATTTTGGTTATCACTTAAAACATGATCCACTTGTATGTCACCACACACATGCTTAAGTTACATAATGACAACCAGCGATTTTAGTTTATTGGTTTGTGGTAAAGTAAATAAAACATCCAATATGCAAAGTCAAGAAGTGAAGTAAATATCATATATTATACATCACAAGCGTTCGTATAGACTATTTACAAACTACAGGGCACGAGACTTTAGGGCATCATCCCCAATAATCTTCCACTTGTCCTAAAGCAAGTGGGGTGTACAAAAACTAATACAAAACAATAGACTAGGGCACTAAGGCTCAGTACAATAAAATCTCCCACTTGCCCTAGTCCAGCCGTGGGCGGTCTCGTAGACCTATGCTCTGAAGGGGATCCTTAAACACTATAGCTGTGAGAGCCTTCGTAAACGGGTCAGCAACATTATGCTCTGAATCGATATTTGTGACGATCATGTCCCCTTGATGCACTGTCTTGCGGATCAGGTGATACTTTCGCTTTATCTGTTTGTCGCGCCTGTGACTCCTGGGCTCCTTGGAGTTTACCACAGCACCACTATTGTCACAATAGAGGGTGATGGGCCTAGACATATCTGAAACAACTTCCAGTTCTATCTGAAACTTCTTGAGCCAGACAGCCTCCTTAGCAGCTTCGTAAGCCGCTACGTACTCGGCCTCCATCGTGGAATCGGCAATGCACCCCTGCTTAGTGCTTCGCCACACTACAACTCTTCCGTTAAGAGTAAAAAATGACCCTGAAGTGGACTTGTAAGAGTCACTATCAGTCTTAAAGTTAGAATTTGTGTCTCCAGTAAGGATCAAATCCCTAGATCCATACACGAGCATGTAGTCCCTCGTTCTCTAAAGATACTTGAGGATGTTCTTCACTGTGGTTCAGTGACCCTGGCTTAGGTTCTACAAACTATTCCCACAATGTAGCAGATGTCTGGCCTAGTACAGAGCATCATGTACATCAAACTGCCAACGGCAGATGCATATGAGACCCGTCTCATCTCCTCAACATCTTGAGGCGTCTTAGGAAACATGTCCTTAGACAAAGTGACTCCATGCCTAAATGGCAGTAGGTCCCTTTTGGAGTCCTGCATCGAATACTTGAGCAACATCTTTTCAATGTACGATGCCTAAGAAAGTGCTAGCATGTTGTTCTTAAAATCTCGAAAGATCTGTATACCCAGAACAAACTGAGCCTCTTCCAAATCTTTCATTTGGAATAGGGTCGCTAGCCAGTTCTTAACTGTAGTCAGTAGACCTACATCTTTCCTAATGAGTAGAATATCGTCTACATACAACACTAAGAAAACTACTGAACCACTGACGATCTTCTTGTAGACACAAGGTTCATCAACGTTTTGGTCAAAAGCATACGATTTGATCGCGGTATCAACCGAATGTTCCAAGATCGAGACGCCTGTTTCAGCCCATAAATGGACTAATTTAGTTTGCAAACTTTTTGCTATTGACCTTGGGCAATGAATCCCTCAGGTTGCACCATGTAAATGGTCTCCTCAAGATTTTTGTTCAGAAAGGTCGTCTTGACGTCCATTTTTCAGATCTCATAATTATAATAAGCTTCAATGGACAGGAGGATGCGAATCAACTTTGACATGGCAATAGGCAACAAAGTCTCCTCATAGTCGACTCCCTTTACCTAGTATAATCCTTTTCCACCAGTCAAGCCTTGGAGTTTTGCACCTTCCCATCTGTACCCCGTTTGCGCTTATAAATCCATTTACAACCTATAGGTCTTACCCCATCAGGCTGATCTACAAGATACCATACTGAGTTGAAGTACATCGACTCCATCTCGAGATCCATGGCTTTGACCCATTCATCCCGGTCTATATCCTTCATTGCCTTCTGATAAGACAACGAATCCTCAACATCGCCTTCTGCTACCATAGCTAGGATTTCCATGAAAGCCAGATAGCAAACGGGTGGATTCACAATCCTCCCATTGCATCGAGGTTCCCTTAACTCTTGAGGTGGAACAGACCTACTAGATGAACTATCATCAACAACCCTTGCTGATGAAGCAGGCCCTTCAACAACTCTTGTTGAAGTTTCAGTAGTTTCGTTGCAAAGCTCATGTAACACGACTTTACCCTATTTTCCGAAAAATCATAAACACCCTATTTTCCGACAGATATGATCTTGATATGATATGATCCTCCTCCAGGAATGTAGCGTTTGTGGAAACAAACACCCTATTTTCCGATAGATCATAAAAAGAACCCCTTCATGTACCTTTGGGTAGCCTATAAAGAGGCACAACCTCGATCGTGGTTCCAACTTCTTGGGATTTGCCTCAAGTACATGTGCAGGGCAACCCCATATGCGGAAGTGACATAAACTAGCTTTACGCCCGTTCCACAGCTCCAGAGGTGTTTTGGCAACACTTTTAGAAGAAACACAGTTGAGTATATAAACCACAGTCTCCACTACGAAACCCCAAAACGAGTCCAATAAGAAAACGTAACTCATCATCAAATGAACCATGTCCAACAAGGTTCTGTTTCTCCTCTCTGCTACACCATTCTACTGAGGTGTACCCGACACTGAGAGTTAGGAAACGATTCCATGTCCTATCAAATAGTACTGGAACCCAGAATCCAAAAACTCTCCACCTTGATCTGATCGAAGTGTTTTAACCCATCTATCCAATGCATTTTCAACTGCAGCCTTGAACTCTTTGAACTTTTCAAAGGATTCAGACTTCTGTTGCATCAGATAAACATACCCATACCTAGAGTAATCATCAGTAAAACTGATAAAATACTCATAGCCACCTCGAGCTCGCACATTCATAGGACCACAAAGGTCAGAATGTATGTCAAGAGGCTCTTTTGCTCGATAACCTTTTCCAATAAAAGGTTTTTTAGTCATCTTACCCTCAAGGCAAGATTCGCACACCGATAAAGAATTTTCTTCTAACTCACTTAGAAGGTCATTCTTCACCAATCTCTTTATCCTATTGAGATTGATGTGTCCTAATTGAAGGTGCCAAAGTTGGGTATTTTTTTTTTTGGAGAAATTTGTTGACGTTTAGATTGAGTTACGGCAGATTTAAACATCTCTATGTTATGAAGGGAACTTAAGGCTAACGGTCTTAGTACATACAAGCTGTTTTCCAATTTAGCTGTACAAAATTCAATACCATCCTTATGAATAAACACTTTATCCACATTAAAAGAAAGCGTATATTTACATTGTAACAGACACTTTATAGAAATAAGATTTCTTTTTAATTCAAGAACATAAACATCTTTTAATACAAGAAACCTATTCTGTAAAGTTAACTAGATGTCTCCCACTACCACAGCTGAGATGACGTGCCCTATGCCTACTCGCATCGTCATCTCACCAGCCTCTAGCTATCGCCAGGATCTAATCCCTTGAAAAGAAGAACAAACGTGATTAGTGGCACCTGAATCAATTATCCAGGCTGAATCATTCTCCACTAAACATGTTTCTAGCACAAGTAAATCATATTAACCTTTGTCTACCTTGGCCTTAGCCTTAACAGCCTTCCTTTCCTTTAGCCAGCAAGGACAGTTCCTCTTCTAGTGTTCATACTGGTTATAGTGGAAACATTTTCCTTTTTTAACCGACAGTGGACGCCTCCTTGGGGCGACAACTGGCGGGTTAGCAGGTGCTTTTCCTTTCCCTTTACCACTTTTCTTCTTAGGTGCAAACTTCGTTCCTGAGGTCAAACCTCGATGGAACGTTCTAGAAGACGAGGCAACGTTTGCCTCATCCCTTTTCCACTCCTTACTTTTCAATAAAGATTGGTATATCTGCAACTCATTGAGGAGAGTTGTAAGGGTATATTCCACTTTGTTAAGAATTGCATTGCTAACAAAGTGGAGGAAGCTCTCCGACAAAGAATGCAGGATGATGCTAACCTGACTGCCCTCATCGCTTCATGCAATGTCCGATCATTACTATACATAACTTTTATATACAAGTAACAACCAAGCACACATGTTTTCCATACACCCTTATACTATAATAAATATAATATAAAGATGATGCATGTCAATGCTTGATGCATGCATAAATATAACTCTTATATTATATGATGCATGAGTATGCTCTTACATAATTTAAATCATGCTTCTCTAAATCATAACATTTGTAATAAAGAGATGATGCATGACCAATGCATAACCTAAGGTGAGATTTTTCTATATGTGCATACCATATGACATATAAAATATAAACCATACATCTCATGTATAAAAACCACATATTAATGGACCAAGATGAACCACCTCTAAAACTGGAATGAAAAATTCTATCTATTACATTTTTCCACTGAGCAAACCGATTCATAGGCGAATTGGGTCTTGAACCACCGGGCGAAGCTCCCATCATTTAGTAAAATGCCTCCAGGTAAACGATCGTGTAGCACACTAGATGATAACGTGTGGATGCTAAATGATCGCTTAGATGAAAACAAGGTTGTGAAGCCTGATCTTCTAGACGATCGCTTAACATGCGAAAGGTAAATGATTTACTACGCTATTTACTCCACGATTGATAGTCTGTAACTAAGTGATGAGGCTTGTTGAGCTATACAATCGTCTAGTGCACGTGCCTTAAACGACACCCGAGTATTGGGTACTCAGTGATCGTCTACCCCATCGTCTACAAGACCCGACCAACGCTTGATCGTCTTCTTCCTCGAAGAAACAACAACCCTTGCTACGAAGGTTCTTCACGAATGACTCACTGACTCAAACTAACTTTCAATACAGACTCGATAGCAATTAATAATGCCCAAAAATGCAGGGGCCTTTACAATTAACTGGAAATATAAAAGAATTTAACAAATCGAGGCTTCATCCCAGAAACTCCATTAATCAACACATCCACAAACGGTTTAACAATTAAAACAGAAAGTAGACATGCTTTTACCATCGAGAATGTAAATGCAATTCTTTGCAGCAATGAATTTGGAATATCATAAACCTGGCTCTGATACCAATTGAAGGAACTCTTATACAAGAGTACTTATGAGCAGAAGCGGATCTTTCCAATTCATTGTGGCATAATTTCCACATTTACATTCAGACATACAAATATGCATCAAACAACTAAATTACCGACATGCTTACAGATAAACAACACAGAGAACAAGACACTTACCAGTTGAAGACTCTCTTCTCGGCAAATCTCGCTCTCTCCACGAACAGCCTCCTTGCGCTCACGCTAGAACAGCATGCTATCATTCAGCAACACCCCGGTTTTCTACCACGAACGGCTTCACTCGTACAGCAGGAAGTTGGGGACAACACCACCACTTGGAGCCCTTAGTATTCTCGAAGTGAGAATCTAAAGTGTGGGTTCTGTTCGGATTTGGTAGAGGTGAGGAGGAAAAGAGATTGTATACAACAATCAAGCAAGTGGGAGAAGGCAACAACTATTGTATAGTTAGGATGCTTGATCGTTTAGGCGAGGTACATGATCGTGAAGGAAAAGCTAGGCGCTAAGCAATCATTTAGTAAAGCCCGGGCGCTAAGCGATCATTTGGGAAAATATGTGAGCGATCGTTTAGAGAAGCGCACACGGGTGAGCAATCATTTAGTAAATGATGCACTATCGTATAGGCTCTTAATTACTATGCGATCGAATGCAAAACACTCCGTGAGCAATTTAGCATATTCTTTGTAAAATGAAAACAAATTTCGTTTTATTCTTCAGTTACGAAAATAGAATTGAACTTCCCACTAACTTATGGTTACGGAGAAAATGTCAGGCAATTATCCCATAATTGTCCAATTAATAAAATAATAAATATAATCACATTATATTCAAAACCTATAGTTTGATATCATATATCAACCATAGTGTTTTCTCTACTACTAGATATAAATCATATTCATATTCAATTTTCTCCAAATTAATGTATCTCATACATTTAGCCAATTATATCATATATAATTAACTAGTTCAATTATATCATATATAATCGAACTTCCTCTTGTCAATTTGAACATTTCAAACTGACCTAAAAACTGATTCTCAGCTTGTATCCAAGCTACCAAGGGGGCCTTATGGACCTATGGCTCGAAGCTTCAACGGTACGTGAATAGCGGACTAAACTCTTTAGCCACGAGATCCACTATCCGTTAACTGCCAGGCATTCCACTAAAGATCGACAGCTGAACTTTCTTACCACAGATATATTTCTGTGTCCATCGGATATAACCAATCATCAGTATAATAACCCTTCACAATGAAGAAACTCTTATACAAGAGTGCCTATGAGAGGAAGCGGATCTTTTCGATTTCATTGTGACAAAATTACCACACATACATTCTAACATACAGATATGCATTGTAAACATTAATTACTAGCATGCTTTAACAATAAATATAGAGATCGAGAAAACGTACCAGTTGAAAACTTTCTTCAATCGAACTCGGTCCAACATAAGCGAACTTCTCACTCTTCTTATAATCCAGTAAGCAGCCGTCTAGAAGCACCACAATCGTATACACGATCAATAGCGCACGAACAAACAGCAGCCGGGGATGACACCACCACTCAAAGCCCTCGGTATTCTCGAAGTGAGAATCCAAAGGGTGGACTTTGATGGAATTGGTAGAGGGGATTAGAAAAAACGATCGTATAGAACGAACAAGCAAGTGGGAGATAGTAGAAGACTATCGTATAGTCGGGTGTTCTTAATCGTTTAAATCAGGGTACACAATCGTGTAGGTTTAGCTAAGCGATCGTTTAGTTCCGCTCGATGCACTATGCGATCGTATAGAAAATGTAAGCGATCGTTTAGAAATCACGGGCGATCGTTTAGTACGCAGGTGTTCGAACATTTAGGAAGACAGGCGCTATCGCATAGGCTCTCAATGCTAAGCGATCGTATACTTTCACATTGTGAGCAATTTTTCGGATCTCTTTCGTGTATCTTGCAAAAATGAAAACAATTTTCATTTTATTCTTCAGTTACAAGAACTGAATTTGAACTTCCAACTTTCGAATGAATCCGGAGAAATACTCAGCAAATTATCACATAACTACCCAATTAATTAATTAACGAATATAATCATATTATATTCTTAATCTATAGTTTAATATCATATACCAACTATAGTATTTTCTCCTCTACTTGATAATAAATCATATTTATATCCAATTTCCTCCAAAATAATGTATCTTATACATTTAGTCAATCATATCATATATAATTAACCAGTTCAATTATATCATATATAATCGAACTCCCTCTTGTCAATTTGAACATTTCAAACTAACCCAAAAATTGATTCTCAACTTTATCCAAGCTACCAAGGGGACCTTATGGACCTATGGCTCGAAGCTTCAACAGTACGAATAGCTTACTAAACTCTTTAGCCACGAGATCCACCATCCATTAACTACCAGGCATTTCACTAAAAACCGACAGCTGAACTCTTCTTACCATAGATATATTTCTATGTCCATTTGATATAACTAATTATGAGTACGATAACCCGTCACAAATGCTCGTAAATACAATTGGGCCAATTTACTGTTTTTCCCCTGTAGTTACATCTCACTCTTTAAGTACCACTGATCCCTCTAATGAACAATACAACATAGTCAAACTATGTGTGAACACCTCTCGGCCAAGAGAAGGTGTGTGGCGCCACATCGTTCAAGCCTTAGAATCAGCTTTTAAGGGAGCTATCTATCTACTTACCCCTACTTCGGGGAAGGAATGAATTCCATCTTGTGTAGCTGAGTTCCCAGCTCCCAAATCAGACGAATCCCATAAGTGGTAGGTTTGAGTCGGCGGCCTGCCCACTCGCACCCATGCAAATCAAAGGACCACCCTCAATGACAGGAGTTCCCAACTCACTTAAGATTGAGGTCATGTTACCTATGGTCATCCTAGTGAAGTGAAGTCTCTGTCATGAACGATGTTATATAACGAGACGTTAACACTTCGTGGTCAGATCTTATACAAACTCTTTGTATAGGACGCCCCCACCCGCATGTCCCATATATGAATGATCAAGATCGGACTATCTGTGAAAGTCACAACATTTATAACTATTCCACAAAGCGGGTCGCATCCGTACCGTTACCAGGATAAGGTTTCCCTCCTATATCCATATACTATAGACCATTTTGGTTATTCCTTAAGACATGATCCACTTGTATGTCACCACATACATGCTTAAGTTACATAAAGATAACCAGGGATTTTAGTTTATTGGTTTGTGGTAAAGAAAATAAAACATTCAAATGAGCAAAATCAAGAAGGGAAGTAAAATATCATATATTATACAACATAAGCGTTCGTACAAACTGTTTACAAACTATAGGAAACGAGACTTTAGGGCATCAACCTCAACACACAGATGCTCGTAAGTACAACTGGGCCAATTTACCGTTTTTTCCCTGTAGTTACATCTTACTCCTTAAGTACCATTGATCCCTCTAATGAACAATACAACATAGTCCTACTATGTGTGAACACCTCTCGGACCATGAGAAGGTGTGTGGTGCCACATCATTCAAGCCCCGGGATCAGCCCTTAAGGGAGCAATCTATCTACTTATCCCTTCTTCGAGGAAGAGGTGAATTCCATCTTGTGTAGTTGAGTTCCCAACTCCCAAATCAAACGAATCCCCAAAGTAGTAGGTTTGAGTCGGCGACCTAGCCACTCGCACCCATGCAAATCAAAGGACTGCTCTCAATGACAGGAGTTCCCAACTCATTCAGGATTGAGGTCATGTTACCTATGGCCATCCTAGTGAAGTGAAGTCTCTGTCATGAACGATGTTATATAACGAGACGTTAACACTTCATGGTCAGGCCTTATACAAACTATTTGTATAGGACGCCTCCGCTCGCATGTCCCCACACGAATGATCAGAATTAGACCATCTGTGGCAAGTCACAACACTTGTAACCATTCCACAAAGCGGGCCACATCCTTAGCGTTACCAGGACAAGGTTCGCCTCCTATATCCATATACTACAGACCATTTTGGTTATCACTTAAGACATGATCTACTTGTATGTCACCACATACATGCTTAAGTTACATAATAACAACCAGGGATTTTAGTTTATTGGTTTGTGGTAAAGCATATAAAACATCCAATGTGCAAAGTCAAGAAGTGAAGTAAATATCATATATTATACATCACATGTGTTTGTACGAACTGTTTACAAACTATAGGACACGAGACTTAGGGCATCATCCCCAATAGGACGACCCTTTTCGATGGAAGGATTTTAACGTCAACATACTCCGATGGTTTCTTCCATTCAGTCATATAGCCAAGTGGAGATATCGATTCTTCGTATGCAAGGACAAACAACTCCACAGAATAAAACCTGCTACATAGGGTGAATGGGTTGATATTTTGCTCTCTAGTTGCAGTAATAGCATGCGAACACGGAATCTCCAAACATTAAAATTGCCTGTAACTACACTAAAGTATGTTAAGGCTAACAATACCATCTAACCCACCATCTTTTACATGGAACCTATAACAATCTATTGGGTTGACTCAGTATCACCTGGCTTTCTCACACTCCAATGATATAATTTCCTCCACGTATTTTGAATGTGTCGATGTGCTAACTGACCAAATATTATGTCGCTCATAGAACTATTGTTGTATCAAACACCTTATATATTCCAGTAGTGTTGTTATTGGTAGTTTCCTCACTTCTTTCGTCACCAAATTGAAACACTTGGCACTATTGTTTGAACCGCATATCCTCAATGATATGTCATGGGGTTTCAGCACGACTAATGCCAAACTCATCTTTGATTAACTTGCAAGCTAAAAACGTGCTAGCTTGCCTATGGTCATGATTAAGGATTTGAATCGAGCATGTATGTGTAGCTGTATATTTTTTTATCTTGAAAATGTCACAACCATTCATTCTAACTACACGTACTCCCCACTTACATGTCTCATGGATGCATCGAACACTACATAGTTTTTAGATTGATTTCCTAACCCACAACTCAAAATTATTCTTTATGGCCAACATTGACAACCTCATTTTCACATTGTTCTTGCAAAAGAAAATTTGGCCTTCCTCAATATCCAATCCAGATGAAGACTGTGGTTACATGATTAGATCTCCATTTCTCACAGTACTCGCAGATGGTCGAACTTTAGGAGGACAACTCTCGCCTCGGTCCTCTGATGCACATTACCAATAAAATGACGAAAGTAATTATGGAGAATCAGGTCGGAGTAAGGACAGAACATCCCTTTTAGTGGTCGAAGTCTCATTCACAAGGTTCTCATTCACAACGTTCTCATTCAAACCGTTCTCACTCATAACATTCTCATTCACAACATTCTCATTCACGACATTCTCATTCACAACATTCTCATTACGGCCCCACTTCTGGCCATGGGTATACAAATCCCATGGATTCATGTTGTCATCTCCCATTGACACCACTGATGGAAAAGTATATGGTCCGTTATTAATATCACCCACATGCATTGGTTTGCATTCTACCTCTATGTCATCAAATTCTGCCACTTGATGGATTTTCTCAATACTTGTGAATATCGATGGTCTGTTACGATCAAACTCCAAAAGCAAAAATTTAATATCGTGGTCGTTCATAAAAAATACAGGAGGACATTCACAATCCAATTTATATTTCACCCTCATTATCAAGTTGAACTCTGAAGAATTAATTTCCATAAGGTCAAACAATCAATCTCTCAATTCACTATACTTCAATATTATTGGCACTAGGATACCCTTCAAACATCCTCCATTATAGCATTGTTCCTTCTTATCCCATGACCCTCCATATCAAACAAACAACTACTTCTCATCCATCCTTCAATACACAAATGAGTAAATTTTAAATTTTAGATTCTGTAAAACTCTTGTTTCTTCCTCTCGTTTCTTTTGCTCTCGTTCATTTTTCTCCTTTAATAAATTGTACACGGTATTTCTTTCCTCACGTTAGATTAGCCTCTCTCTCATTTCTTCCTCTCGCCAATCTATAGCAGCATAATACCAACTCTCAAACAAACTGTTCCTATCACGACTTGTATGATTTAAGTAAATGAGAAACAACGCAATGCATGTTTATACTTACTTGGAGTGTGAAATTTCTGGTATGTGTTGATTCAACAACGATTAGAACATTACAAATTCGTATTTTTTTGGAAACTTTACAGCTAAATGTTATGGGTTTTTTTAAGAGAGAATGTTTTATGACAATGGATGATACTCGATTTGGTCAAAATGTTTTGTTATCTTAGTAGAACTTAGCGTGCACAACACCTTTCATTAAATTGATTTGAAAGAATTGTGAGATTTTCGAAGTATTTGGAAATTCGTATACAGGTTATTAATTACATGCAAACTGGCGGGAAATTAAGTACAAGAATGAGAGGAATGAATGTGAAACGAGATGAACGAGTGAGAAAATTGGATGCGCACATGTCTTCGAACGTTTTGAGAACTAAACGGACATTTCACATGCGGCTAACGTCATCAAAAGGCCAAAATTCGAGTGTTTTTAAAAGATGGGCCAAATTTCAAATGGGCTCAAAATTTGACCCATACGAAATTCCCAACATCGATCTCTTTTTCTTTATCATCCACAACCGCTGCTGCTTCATGAGAGTAGCGAATTTTATATAATGCTAGACTAACATTATACTGCTCTTCCCCGTCCACAACTGTAACCTCGGGTAATGGTCCTTTAATGGCGACCGCATGGAGAGTCTTTTTACAGTTCTGGCACCGGAGACAGCAGTCGAGATACACAATCTCGTACTCGTAGAGATAATAGCAACAAGGATAAATCGTCCAAAAGCTCTCAACTCAGCCCTTTACGTTGTTCGAGTCCTCTTTCCTTTGCCGTCTAGTTCTTGTACCTTGTTTCATCTTAGTCTCGATTTCGGAATTAAATGAAGGCGTAGGCCTAGGGTGCAAATGAGGATATTGTTTTTTCGAGTCGGAGAGTAGGACTTGGGGAATGAAATGCCAAAATCCAGTTGGTGGTTTTCGAGGCAGCGGTCGGCGGAGAGGGTTTGATCGCTCTCGAGATACTGGTGTCTACTTCAGCGGATGAAGATCGTTGGCTTAGAAGCTTGATTCTTGATGATTCTTTTCGAGCGAGTATGGGCGAGTTTGTTGGTCATTCCATCTTTTACACTCTGAGAATCTCACGTGAAGGAAAGAAGGGCAATCAGGATGGATTTGAAGATTGGATAAGGTCTCGCAGTGAAATCATTTTAGAAATCCGCGGCGGTGGAGGGACGACCAAAAGCGGCGGCGGAAGGGTGTTATAGTCTTTTGGAGTGTTAAGTTTCTTGGAATGCTATCTTCTCAAGTTCTAGCAAATAACACCTTTGGCTGTTTGATTTAGGGTTTTATAAATATTAAGGATTTTACGGGAATGTTATCAGAAATTTATGAGAATGGAAATAAATTATTTTTGTATTTAATTTGTAAAATTAATCATGAAAATTAGGTAAAATTTTAATAGATTAATTGATAAACAATAAATTCAATTCAAAGTTTTGAGAAAAATTTAATTATTTAACGATCAAATAATAATTAATTAAATTATTAATTACAAATATTTGTAAAATAAAAAATTTATAATTAAAGGTACTTGATTACATAATTTGATGAGATCAATTTGATGAATTTATATAGTTATGATATATTAATTAATAAAACGGCTAATAAATTCTAACTAATCAATGATAAACTAATTATAATTATTAAAAATAAATTTATATTATCTTAATCATAATGATCATTAACTAACTACATATATAATTGATTAATAATTGATAGTTTTATTGATTAATAATTGATAGTTTTATTGCATCAGTTTTTTACAGTTTTTTACAGTTTATTGAAAAATAAGTATAGATATATATGTATATATATAAACTAATTTATTAAACTAAAATAAAAAGTAAGTATATATTAAATTGTTTTAATATATATTTAAATTAATTAATTTATTAAATAGGAGTAGTTAAATTCATACAATGTAATTTAAAATTTAATAAATTTTATAAAATATAAATTAAATTTTCATATAATAAATAACTTAAATTAATTAATTTTAATGGTATATAAAATAAAAGAATTTAATATATTATTAGGGGAGAGTGAAAATGACGAAAATCCAATTTTTTTTTATGGGAATCATTCATGTGTATAGAATATTTATCCCTTATCCATTTCCAATCTTATTCTCATTCCAATTTCCTCAATCCAAACGACCACTCCATGTGTTTCGTATTTAGGTTAATCTCAAGAAAAATCAACGCCAAAGCCGTATCATGTATATTTCAAATTCACATTGCAATTGCATAATTTGTTTTAACTTCCACTATTCATGTGAACAAAAAATCGAGAATATCTACTTTTTAAAATAATAAACTTGAATTATGTTGCACTATCCTTGACCAGCCTAATTTGAAAGGTGACAAAAATATATGTATATATTTTTTTTAAATAGAATAATAATTATTATTTACTATATTATAAAAGAGAGTTGCATGATATAAATACATATTAAATTGCACCTAATCACGGTCTGTTTTGTCAAAAGTTCAAATTCAGAATATCTGGTTAATATTAAATTAAAGATTCCAATATCTCCAATTATAGAAACTCGATGTATGTTTACCTACCATACCTAATGGGCCTTTCCTTTCTTTAATATTATCATCTTTTATTTTCATACTAACTTAAACTAACTCAACTTGTTTCGACGTATATGTTCTATCAAAGTTTAAATTTTCTAACTCGGAATTGAATTTTTTAAAAAAATGAAAATATGATTATGGAACATGTTTATTTCCATAAATGAACATTTTCATTTGGATTTAAATAAATAATCCTTTTAATACATAAATATATAGATCTGAATTCTAATGCAACAAAATTAACGTGGTATATGGGCACCAAAGGGAAAATTTTCCTCACAAATCAAGAGTCAAACGAACTCATATAAACTTGATATAATACTTAAAAAAAAATTGATATACAATCATGTAACAGGATTGCTAGATGCATAATCACCCACAATCTCAAAATTGGTTTTGAAAATTTAGAATTGTGTAGCACGGTAAAAACCTTCTTGAGAGATCCAATGAATCTGAAAGAATAATCAGGCTCTTATTTCGTGTCACTGATGGAGACTCATATAGCTTTTGCGCAGCACCAGCACCATAGATGCATAGGTTATTGTTGTTGCCACGATAAAGACTCCGATCAAGATACACACAGTCGTGGCACATGCGTATAAATACCTGGAGAAATAATGCAAATCAGAAGCTTACACATACAAGATCCAGAAGGAAGTCACCATTTAGTGTACAACCCTGAGAATTTTACATGCTAGGTAGTGAATTGTGGAAGCTTTTTAACCCTTCAAAAGATAAAGCATATATAGCGTAAAACATAATTTAATCAGAATGGAATATCCATATGGGTTTTAGCTATTAGATTAGAAGGGGTGAAAGTCAAAGAAAGAATTCATGAGAACTTACTTTGGAGAGAAAACACTCCAAACAAAGAGGTGATTCCTCATTAAGATTAGTACTATTGTGTATGCCAACAACAGGATCGAATTGATAGTCAGTGGAACCAGACAAGGAAGGCCAAGAATCCTCTTTAGAACAAGTCCAAAATCTACATTTTGAGGAGAGGCAGCAATGTCTAGATTTTTAATTGAGATATACATCACCATACTTAGCAGCAGCAGCATCGGTGATGCATAGGTGATGATGAACATCAATATGCCAGAAAGTAAGGTCGAGTAGTTTGAAATGCCCTGACAAGGATAAAATCGTTTTAAGATAAGCTTGCTATTGTGAAGTTCAAGAGTGCATAATATGTAATTCTGTGGTGCAGAGGAGAGAAGTAGTTACAATGAAAGCTCCAGCAACGTCGACTGTAGCTAGAGAATTACTATTCCCCAGCGCAAAATGGCCAGCCATTCCTATATAGTACAACACAGCAACCTTTAAGGCAAGAAATAACCGTCGAGCATTAGTATGCATTTAAGTAACCAAAGCTGCACAAGATCTTTCAAACTATACGAGTACAGTAAATAAAATTGGTTTTTGAAGATACAACTTCATAAGATCAGATACAAATACTTCAAAAGTGAGGGAAAAAGATGTCTATTAATATTTATATGGCATATACTTTTCAAAATAAAATTTAAATAGCAGATAATCTCTGCAGGAGGTAAACATACACACAAATCTAGGCAACCAATTGGTCGATGCATATATTCAACAATTTTTCTTGCTCACCAGCAATCTTCTTTTCAACTTCCTGAACCAAACAAAATATCCCATGCACCAACCTTCGTAAAGTAATCGAGAAAAGCAAAGTTCCTAAACCTGCTGGCTGGGAAGAAGTTAACACTGGACATAGGATTTAGAAAAACCACTCTAGTGACAACTTTCTCCTAGATAGGGGAATGTCTGAAGGAAAGACAGTGAAGCAGCAGAGCGTATATTCCTAATTTGTTGTTATGCATTTTAAATGGTGACGCCTTATGTTCATTGCTCAAAACTTTAAGCTTTAGCCTTCAGTGGTGTTTCCCTAAACAACTCAAGAGTCTGCCACTTTCAATTAAAAGAAGGCAAAACTTTTGGACCATGTCATAACGGCTCTTATTTGGAAAGTATGATTGGAATGAAACTGAAGAACCTTCCGACTTCTTTAAACAGAAAATGAAAACTTTTGGAAGATGGTGTCTAAAAGGGGTTTTATTAGTTGAAAATTTTGTAATCATCCTGCTCTTATTATTTGTCCGAATCCGAATGTATTTTCTTTTCAGCTCCTAGGCTTGTTCAAAGGATCCCCTTAGCATATATGAGAGACAGCAAAACAACAATGCATAATAATACTACTATTTAAACTCACCTCAACCCATTGCTTCTGCTGCAGCATCCCTTGAAAAAAGAATAGAAAACTGGCAAAAATCTGCATCAGAATGAGTAACGTGACAACTGAGTTAACAGGTTGTTGAAGCAGCAACTGCAGAAGACACCAAGACCCTATGTACACCCACCCGATAATATATAAAGAATATCTCAGTTCTAGATATTGAGACTGACTCCCAATGTTTAAAGGATCGGAGACTGCAGAGTTGTGATTGTGATCGTTAGAACATTCCTTGGAAATCTGAATAGGCATAATCCATGGTACAGCAAGAACAGTCCCAACAGTAGAAACACCAAGAGTTGCATAAATTATTTGTGCTAATGAAGTAGCTGCATTGCTGGATGATAGTGATGCACTGTGTTGATATTTCACGATATGATACAACACTAGCAATCCCGACATCAAAAAGTTAAATCCAACAATTAGAACAATTTTCATTCTCCTTCCTAATAAAGATAGAGAAAATAAGCTTAATATTATTGTAAGGATGACAGCGGTCAATTGAATCAGCTGAAGATCAGTCCCTGACTGCTCAAGCCATTTGGATATGTCTGGGAGATGAGTCCAATTCACACCTCCTTGATGCCAACCCCTTAAAATTCTTCCAGTGATAAGGAGGGTAAAGATGGAAGATGCCTTTATACAAACTCTTTCATGTCCATTGAACAAATAAAAAACACGACAGGTGCTTTCTTTTTGACAGAACTGCACCGTTCTACGAAGGAAAAGTATATTCAATGTCGAGATCAAGTAATGCCAAATATATTGCTCTTCCTCAACCATGGAACTGGATCCCATACTGATCAACAGAATGAATATTACAGATAGAGAAAAACCCTCATCAAGATGCCGAGTAAAGATACCACTGAACAGTTGCTTTTCTCCAGAATAAATTTCTTGGATAAGAGAGTAAATGACGGTAGAAAATATCAGAAATGATAGGATCATTGACATCACCCCAAAAACAATAACTGTAGAAGGTTTCTGCAAAAGAACAAATGTGACCATCCACAATCAGCGACAAATAATATTCTTAAATGATCATGTATTGCCTGAAGAAATAATCAGAGTTTGTTCCAAGATGATGATGAAAATTTAAAAATAAACACTATTCTTACATCAGTAGCTTTGTGTGATAACCATTGATTTGCATTTATGAGAAACTCATAGTATGCTGCAATAATTCCACTTTTGTCTTCTCTGCTATCAGATCTGTTCAAATTAATGTAAGAAGTTTACTTTTCTTGCTCCATGATACAGATTCTCCAAATAAGTGATCGTGTTCCCACCTGGATTGCTCTGTTGATATCCAGGAATCATGAAGAACTGCAGCATGCAAATACATCCGGCAGAATTTCTCCATAACATCATCACTATTATATCCTTGATCATCAGAAAAGCCATCACATGGGAAACTTCCACATTGAAAACCAGGTACCTGTTTCTGTAACAATCTAAGCAATTGCCAAGAATTCAATTGGAGTGCCCTCAGTTGATGCATATCTGTAACCATCCAGAAAGTGGTGTCACATTAAGATCACACAAGTTGACATGCGATGCAAACTCTGGAAGGCACTGCAAGCATGTTGAATTCTAGTATTAGGTAGCACTTTATAATAGAATGTGGTGAGAAAAGAATAAAGCAGATTGGATCACTACAGGGGCAGCAGAGGTTATTCAAGCATATTCAAGGCTTTGAATGGAAAATGAGTGTTGCAATAAGATCCTTAATAGATGAGATTATCTCTCTACTTTGATATTCAATCTCTTCTCTGTTCATTTTGTCCACTCTCTCTCTTTCCCTTCTACATTTCCGCAACTTCGTTTTGATTCTGAAACCAATTAAGGCCTCATGCACAGGGAGGGGAGGATTTACCCTTCAAAGAGTCTATCACTCCTGGAATCATGACACCAACGTTGTTTTTGGGAATTGGCACACCAAATAAAAGAGCTAGTGTTGGTGCAATGTCAACCTGAACCACGTTATAGGTAAGTCAGAAAATAAAAATCCTTCAGGAAAAAAAAATGTATCTGAAAACTGATATTGGTTCCATACAATCAGGCGAGCACTTCTTTGAGTAGTTAATTAAGAAGAAATAGACAACACGGTCTTCCTTACTGATACTATGTGAAAGTAATACATGTTTCTGGCACTTATTCAGATTTTTGTCTCACTAAAATAAGAGTAGAGCATAGAAGTTCAAAGAAAAGAGCAAGTTATCAGTTTGAAGAAAGAAACAAAAAGTTTATTTGAACCTACAGGATTGAGTGGTATGCTATGAACAATAATGTTTCAGGAGGGAAAAAAAACTTGAATTATAGAATGAACTCTAATGCTTTAGTAATTAAAAAAAATTTATGCGTAGTCTAAATACCAAGTTGAAGACATTGCTAAGTGTAGGAGCTAATACCTGGTTAACATCATTGCCGATACTTGATGGAAAGTCGGTGGCATGACTTTTTGATCCAATAAAAAGAAGAAGGGAATCAGTCTCTTCATACGATGACCCACCATGATTGCCATTTTCAGTCATCCCATGGTCACTCACTACAACCTACTTTGAAGTTCAAAATTCAACGGTTATAAAAAAAATTCATTGGCATGATTTGAGTTAATAGTCTATATCGGCAAACAAGCCAGAGGAATTTATATCCCATACCTATTTCCAAGAATACATGAACAGGATTTAATCAGGATAATATTGACAAGGCAATGAACTTCCAAGAACAATTACAATCGCTAGTAAAGGAAATAGAAGTGCCAAAAAACTTGAAGTGCTGATTTAGATTTGGACCCCCTTTCCATTCACACCCATTCACTGCTTATATTTGGGACAAACGTAAGTAGCTCTGATCTTTGAAGCACTCCTCCAAAAGTTGCATAAATCTCTTCTCGATATTCAATTTGGAGCAAGCATACAAGACGGGAAAAAAATACTTCGAAGATTTTGCTTCGATAGCTTTGTTTTGGGAGATTGTTTGAAAAAGATATTAAGACTTCCATATGTTCTGAAAAAGATATTAAGGAGGCTTCCATATGTCTCAAGAACATAAAGAGGATTCATGTTTTGACCTCTCTTTTGGTCTGAGGAGTTTCCTTCTTAAGCATGACTCAGGAAATCTCATCAACCAATTAGTTGTTCAATTTCTTAGCTTACTGACATCCTAGAAATGTATATTTATTAATTGACATAAGAGAACAAGTTTCAGTTTTGCAACAAGTCAAAGAGAATGAGGAGGTGATACGAACCAAAAGCGTCCTTTTTTTATCATCTGGGTTCATGACGGCAGTGGCATGAATCATCTTCACTACTTCATCCATTTCCATAAGTTTTGGAGCCATTAAGGGACTGAAAAGATCAAACATCGAAATGAAACTCATCAAATAAAATAATAGATATATCAGAGGTTAAATAATTAGAAACTAACCTGTTTCGACCACCAGTATGCCCAACATGGTCCAAGCCTAAATAATGAAGAATCTGAAATGAAGTGTAACTGTATTTTTATTATGTCACAGACAAATATTATTTAAATAATATAAAAGAAACCTTGATAAAGATGAAACGGGCTACACAAGTACTTTGCAAAGTTAACATAATTTATGTTGTCACGTATCGAGCTCAAAAACAAGCCAAAATTGCATGATTTTACAGTGAAGGTAATCAAATGTACAGAAAATAAAGATGAAGAATAGCACTGGAGAAAATGTTACAATAACAATTATATAAAAAATAAAGGACTTCATTCAGTGACTCCGCGATCGCCCTCTGATAGTGATAGACTACTATCATAGTTTATCACTATCTATCACTGATAGACAGTGACATTTTGCTATATTTATATAAATGTTCAGCAGTTTTTCCATTTAAAAAAATTACCCAAAAGTAAAGGTAAAATAAAATAAAAAAGATGAAGAAGAAGAAAGGAGCATAAGTTCTCCATAGACAGGATAATCAAGTAACTAAGTTGGAAAAACACAAATGAAAGAGGTTCAAAGAAAAGACGTACAATCCTCACAAATAAACTACAAATAGATAAAATCATTCATGCCAAAATGAGGTTAAAAACAAACTGGTGAGTTCATAAATATACATACACAAATCGTAATAAAATATTAAACAAAGTCTGTGTTAAACCATAGTACTAACTAAATTATAGATCATCTTCTATACTAGATTAAAATTTTTATGTAGTAAAGAAATTGAATATTTCATGGTAGAAAAAAGCAAGAGGCATATGACGTAGTTGTATTGTTGACTAGTTGTAGTTGAATTTAAGTTCTTTTTAGAATTGAATTAATTGTTTCTTGAGGCTTTAACCTATTGTAACAACCAGCTGTAACAGAAGCAGTTTATTACCTTCTTTAACAGGTATCTTCCTTAGGCTGACCAGGTCCCTAGGTTAACAACCACCTAATGTATATAAATAGGCCTTTGTGCCTTCATTTCTAGTCATTAATAAAAGAAGTATTCTTGAATTCTTGAAGCAATACATCAGCATACCATTTATGTGCCCAAAATATGTATCATTGACAAAGAAATATAGAAATGAAAGATGTCCTAAACTGCTAAAAACTATGGTAAATGGTAGCAAATGCAAAAAACGAGCAATTTAGGTCTCCGTTTGGTAACCATTTGGTTTTTTGTTTTTTGTTTTTGAAAATCAAACCTATAGACACTCATTCCAACTCTAAATTTCTTGATTTACTATCTACATGTTACCAATGTTTTAAAAAACCAAGCCCAATTTTCAAAACTAAAAAAATTAGTTATTAAAAACTACTTTTTGTTTTTTTGAATTTGGAAAAGAATTCAATTCTTGTATTAAAGAAAAATGCAAACTATTGTAAGAAAATGAGATGAAACAAGCTTAATATTCGAAAACCAAAAATAAAAAACAAATGGTTATCAAATAGGACCTTAATAAGCAAGCAGAGGCAGAGTGCAATTCAACTTCAAGTTATTGAACAACACAAAGGAAATATCAATTGAAAATAGATGTTATTACCAGTGCCTATATGTGGAAAAGAAATGTGGAAGAGTGCACAAAAATAATGACTTACTAGAAGATTCCAGTCATTCTTGCTAAGCTCATAGCTTAAATGTCGAGAAACATTTTTGTCTACTTCTACAGTATCTTTAACCTGCAGAAATAAGAAATATGAACATGTATATCATATTGTAAAATCAACAAGATATAAATACACGATCACATTCAAAAAACTAACAGGAGGTTTTCATCAAGTTTGATGAAATATATGCAACAGTGAGGTATGTAAAGTGATGTTTTAAAGCATTTCGAACGTAAAAGCTTAAGATATTTCATTGGAGTTATTATTATTATTATTATTTAAATGGAAACAGAAATTTCTCAATGATATAGTGAAAAGAGTTAATTTAATCACATATTGTCCTCCCTTCCACAAATGAGTTTGTACTTGACTTGAGCCAAAAACATGCCTCATGTAGGACCATACCCCCTTTTTTTTTTCCTTTCATTCCTCCAGAGGAATCTTAAGAGATAAGAGGGAGATAAAGCATCAATCTTGAAAGGCCAAGGAGATTTATAAAAAAAAACCTACTCCAATTGGCTTGCAGCAACAAGAAAATTAAATGATTACAAAATAATTTGGAGAGGTCATTTCCCCTCCTTCCATTCTGCCCACGGATTTTCTTTTGCTTCATTGAATCAAATCACTTGGGCTTTTGTAAAATATTTTATTTTTAAATTGCCAACTTTTTTTATAAGAAACATTTCATTGAATAAATGAAATAAAGGGGAGATCCCCAAGCACCTAAAGGTGATTACAAAAGAGATTTTCAATTGAAAACTAAGAAAGAAACACTCAAATGTTTAAATGGTTGCTTAGATTTGCACCAATACAAAGCAGTAGAAAGAACCAAATCAATAAATTGATCAAAACTAGATGAAATTGACAAAATTGAATTTAGACTAATCATTTGAGATAGAATATCCAACTCTAATACTGATTTAAATTACTCATAACTTCTACTGTTTTCACTGCCACCTAGAATTCATTCAATCATTCAAATTATTTCTTCACAGGAGGTGACCTGAAAACACCAAAGCAACAAAGGACTTCCAAGTAAAATGGTAGCAGCAGATAGCTTTCAGTTAATTAGACAAAACATGATCTCTTCTAGAAGCAGTTAATTGAACCTAATCATGAGAAAAGTTTCAAAGAATGTTCAGGGACTCATCATGCCATCACACAAGCTCTAGGAAAGATCCTGTGGTAGGAAAGATCCTGTGGCAGTTTTCTTTCTTTGCTGTTATTTGGGGGTTGTGATTGGAGAAAAACAGGAGAGTTTTTGAGGGACATGAGAGATCCTGGAAAGAGGTGTAATCCCTTGTTAGGTTAAATGCCACCCTTTCGGTGTGGTTTGGTCATTTTAGATTGGGCCCCTTTTCTGAAAAGTTTTTGCGATGGAGGCATTTCAGTTGCATTTTTTTTATTTGTATGTCCTTTTGTTTTCTTTCACTCGTTCTCAATCAAACGTGTTTTCTCATTAATATATATATATATACATATATATATATATATATAAGAAGCAGACAGCAGTGCGTTGGTAAAGAAGATGTAAATTAAGTACTAAGCTACAGAACAAAATGGTTCACTTTGGCTTGAAAAATCCATAACATGCCATTGGTGATATTTAGCTAGCTGGCTACTGGATCTCAAATAAATAGAAAGCCTGCCAGCTAAACCATCAATCTCCCTGTCCCAGGGAGAAGAATCTATGTGAGCAAGGAAAGAAGACATTACAGCACCAAGAGCCTAAGACCAGAACACTGAAATTCCATAAAGGTATGGAGTGCATGCACTGCACCAAACATCCTCCTTTGCATGTAATATCAAAAGATTCAGGTATCATACTTACAAAAAAGCTGCTAACTCCATCATCCCTCATAAAGAGCCCCGGAAACAGTTTAAGCCATGTTTCATCTCCACACATCACCATTTTCCAACCAAGTTTAGAAAACTGACCTATAATATGTAAATTTGATCTCACTTTCAGACTCACAATGTGGCTTTTTCCTTTTTGAACAAGAAACAACTTTAATTGATATGATGAAAAGAAATAAATGTTCAAAAGATATAAACTCCCAAAAGGAATGGCTCATTTACCCAGAAGATTGTCATCAAGTAGAGCTTGAGTATTGAAATTGAAAGCCACATCAAGGAATCCTCCGATAGCTCCAGATACAATAGCCTGCAATCATATGAAACAAACAAGGTTTGGGTTTGTAGACTGGTAGCATACCATTTTTGCCACAATAATCAAGAATGAAGAAATATTTACCTTCAGACGGGGCATCGTAACAGTTGGAGGTGCAGCCTTTGCGTGGTAACCTTTTGCAATTCCATTTGCCAACAATGATTGAGTATATGGCATGGCTTCCATCAAGGCCTTGATTGGAGGCCGTTCATCTTTTCCGAGCACAAATTCTGCTGGGAGACCATCAATAACCTAAACTGACATGTTCGTTATAGAAAGAAACTGTATTCAAGCACCAAACAATGTTATCAACAATGATAATTGTGAGCAAGAAAAACCCCAGTTGCTGGCTATAATTCACATACCATTAGAATAAGTCGATCAAACAAAGGAGGAAGACCAGACAATTCCTACATGAAAGACGTTTTCAAGTTAGATTATATTCTCAGAAATCTTGTTTGCATTTTGAAACTAGAAGATCAATAGGAAAGGGGAAAGGAAACAGAGTGACGAGACTGAAGTTATTATTGTCCCCTAATGAATTCCAAGCCACATATTGTATTAGGCAGATAATAGATAACCACAGCTTCCTCTTGCATGTCTTTTTCACATTTGATAACTCATTACCAAGTGTAACAAATTTATGCACCTCTAAAGATTCATAACGAGTCCGAAATTACAGAGACAATGATTTCCCATCAATTTCATAATAAACTTGTCTTCCCGTCCTTAATCCTTCTTTTGCCCATGGAATCATAACTTTAACTTTGTAATGCTTAGCGATGAGAATAATATCACTCTCAAGCTGTTGTCGTCAATATTCTAGCACTATTGGAACATAAAGAGCATGACTGTCTCAAACGAAGTAATATTTTGAGCAAAGGACCTGATATAGAGATTGGAGTTCATAAGGAGGTAGATTTCTCTCACTATCGTTTCCCATTGAATAGCAGGTGGGCGCACGAAAACTTTCCGAACCACTGAAAAAGCCAAGTAGCAGATAGAGAAAAATCACATTTGCAACGTGTAAATCTCAATAAGAAAGAAAAATCCGATCAGCAAAAATATTTCTATCTCCATTGCTACCACAAACATGCGAAGTGAGCTCAGAGTACCATACCAGCTGGTCTCGCTGAAGCTTGCTCAATTACACTAAATCATTATAATTTGGAAAGTAAATAGATGCACAGATACTTTCAGAAGCTCTATAATTTAATGAGGCCATCTATTGTTGGTCAAGGATCAGAGAGAGAGAGAGAGAGAGATGAAGAGCACCTGTCACCGGATAGTGCAGGTTTGACGGGGAAGAACCCAAAGACGAAAAACGAGAGTCCAATTATCTGAAAAGCAACAGCTGCCGCGGTGAATAGCGTTAGCCCACTACAGATTAGAGAAGACATTTTTGGGTTGAGGAAGACGAAGTTTCACTTACTTCCGTTCCCTGCAAATCTAATATATATAGGGGTAAATTTCACAAGTAAATCTAATATATATTATAATATACTATTTAGGGTTATCAATATCACAAACTCCCATTGAGTTTCATGTTATAATATGTATCCTCCATTGAATTCTATATTATAACATACACCATTCTATGTCTCATAAATAGTAGTGTATGGTGCTTTTATAAAAAATAACACAATTAAGTTCAATGTTTGTTCTTGTTTCGTTTATGATTGTTCTTATTTTCACAACACGTTATCAACATGACTCTACCACTGTCATTTGCAAAAGTTTTACCATGACAAGTCTTACCAAATTAAAGTTTCTAGCTCTAGATATCAATGGTAATAATTATTTATCATTGGTGCTTGATGCTGAAATTCATTTGGATGTCTTGACCTTGGAGAAACGATTTAAAGAATAAAATAAGACTTCTAGTCAAGAAAAAGCAAATGTCACAATTTTCCTTCGACGTCATATTCAGGAGGGACTAAAGTTGAATATGTTAAGCTAAAAGATCCCTATGTCCTATGGCAAAGTTTAAGAGAAAAGTACGATCATCAAAATACAGTAATTCTCTCTAAAGCTCGTTATGATTGGATACACCTAAGGTTGCAAAAATTTAAATCAATAAGTGATTACAATTCCGCATTATTTGAAATTAGTTCAAATTTGTTGTTATGCGGAGAAAAAAATTACTGATGAAGATATGTTAGATAAGATATTTTCAACATTTCATGTCTCAAATATGCTCTTATAGCAGCAACATCGTAAAGAGGTTTTAAAAAGTATTCTGAACTTATATCATGTCTTCTCGTGGTTGAACAAAATAATGAACTATTAAGGACAAACCATGTATCTCGATCAACTGGAGCAACACCATTCCCTGAAGTGAATGCTGTAATTTCAAATAATCATGGTCGAGGTCGAGGTTGTGGTCATGGTCATGGTCGAAGTCGTGACCACGATAGAGGAAGAAATAATTATTCTTTTCATGGTAACGATCATTCAGATTTCAAGAAAACCACAAATACTGATGATCATAGAGAGAAAACTCCACAAAATAAAAGCTCTAAAAGCTATGAAGCACAGATACTTCATATGAAGCAAAGAATCTGTATCAGACACGTATCGGATACCGATACTTCCAGATACTTCCCAGATACGTATTTGACATGTGATTCGACGTATCTATTTCTACGCATACCTTTCAAAGACAAGAAACTCATTTAATCTTTCTCAATCTAAAACTAGGCAACCTATTTAAAAAGCTCACTATTCGAGTCCAAAATTAAAAGGAAAAAAATAAATAAAAGGCTAAACCCTAGAATCATTTAATCTTCATCTTCACATTTGAGTCCCCACAAAGTCCACCAAAATATAAATCATTTGGATATCTTCAACAATTTAATGAAGAAGTTCTTCGTTTATCTTCATATTTCTCCCTCTAATCTTCTTCTTCTTTGTAATATGAGTCACTTTTCTATTGCATTTTATTAACTATTGTACTTCAACATTTTAGATGTGAAGGAAATCAGAATTGGAGATTTACACAATGTTGAATAAACCTCAATAACATCTTTTACTGAATAAACCTCAATAATATCTTTATTGCATAATATAATATGTTTAAAGTTTACAAACCACGAGTTTGAGGACATACAACCCAATAAACTCCCACTTGGACTATTACTTCAGTGGGCTTATATATATATATATTCACAATGTTGAGACATAAACACAATAAACTAGCGCATTATGTACCCATGACGATCCGAGATTAACCTACAAAACTCTTTAACCTAATTAACCAACATTTCTTATCTACCGGGACACTTCACTAAAACCCAGTAGCTGCATTCTCCTCAGTATAGATATGTTTCTGTCCACTTGATTTAACTATGATTAGTAACCCTATCGTTCACAGGTGATTTGTAATTGCAATGAATCAAAATTACAGTTTTGTCTCTATAACGACATCTTCTCCTTAAGTCCCACTGATCCTCTACTGAACAATTGGTTTGTGGTCCAACCACTAAACCAAATCTCTGTTAAGCCAAGGAGAGGGTGGGGCCCCTTGTTCAAGACCTAGAGTCAGCACTTAAGAGAATAATCTATCATTATCCCTAGAGTCTGGTAGGAGTGAACTCCATTCTTGTAGGACTATGTCCTCAGCTATCCCGGTCTTACCCCTAAAATGGAAGGCATATTGAGTCGGTGATGTTGAGCCACTCTTTCCCATGAAAATTAAAGGGTAATTTCAAATAAATAGAAGTTCATAGTTAACTCAAGATTAAGATCAAGTTACTTAGGTCATCGAATTGAAATAGTCAGTCTTATCAGTAAACAACGTTATAAAGGAAAAGTGACTATTGCGTGGGTTGGTTTTATGCAAACTGATTGCATAGGATGCTTCCACTCGCATGTCTCTACATGAACGATTGATAACTGGTAGAAATAGAAGTTATTTATATCATCTTACTTAGAATATGCGGCAATAGGTGATAACGAGCAGAAATACACGTTATTACAGTGCTAAGTTAATAAACAATGAAGGTTTGTGTTGATAAAATATGTTAGATTGCGTCCAAGAAGCATTAAGTTCATAACATTGCAGTCGCATGCGTTCATTGCATAGAAATAGTTAATTTTTTTATTTTTATGCAGAATATGCGTCGACGCAAAGCGGAAAGTGCGATAACGAGAAATCAATGGTCGAGCGTAGTATTACCGCAAAGCTTTGCGGTAATTTGTGCTCGCAAACATCTGCTCAAGAAGAATTGCCCCATAGAGCCGACACAACTTGGTAGGCGCATCTAGGTGAAAGCATAATTAATCACGATGGGACAGAAAGCTGATGACGGTCGAATCCGAATTAAGTTGACAAGCCGCTAACGATAATAAGTACACTCAGCTTTTTGGTGACAAATATTCGGTGCATCAGTCAGAGAATTACAGTCATCCCATCTGTGCAATCATAAGAGAGAAGCTGCCCTTCACCCCAAAGCTCTATAAATTTCGAAGGCATCCTTCAGAAAAGGGGTTCGGTTCTTTTTGTTCATAGTTTAGCCTTGTCCATAGTTTTCTTTCATTTTCAAGAAGGCAGAGTGAGAGAAAGGAAGAGACGCCGGAAGATCGCTCAGGGCAACTTGAGAGAGAACCCAGAGGTGTAGAAAGCAGAGAGCGGGCCGACTCTCGTGGGAGCAAGATTATATTTTGAACAAAAGTAGAAAAGACAGTGTAAAAGCCTGGGAAGCAAGATATTGCTACCAGGCTCTTTATTCTCTTCTTGCATTGTTATTTTGTACTTCAACTTTATATTTATACAACAGAAGTTCTTATTCTACATATGTTCACTCCCTTAGCACACACGAGTAGTTAAACTTGTCGAATGTGTTGAGAAGAACTAAGCTAATATGACCTAGGATCTTCATTGCATGCCATTATCTTATTTTATGTTGTGTACAATACCCCTTTAGAGCTACTCGAGAAAGAGTCTAAAGAAAGAACCTAAGGCTTGAGAGAGCTAGGTTAGAATCTAGACTCGAGAGAGCAAGATTAGATCTGCATAAACAAGAGATAAGGACTTAGAGATAAGCTCTGTTTGCCAACATGCATCGCATGCACCCTAGAGATAGGTTATGATATTATGTGGTCACCTTATTTGTGTGTGTCATTTTGTCATCGCATGGATAAGAATAGAGGCTTATGTGTAGGTCCTATAAACTTATCACATATATCGCATGCGTTCTAGCATTAGAGGCCATAGCATTTGCGTCGAGAGATGGTTTACTATTGTATGTGTGTTGCATGGTCGCATAACTGATGTGTTATTTTATGAGGTGAAATTATGGATGAAATGTGGTGATGGAATTATGTTTAGCAATCAAGTTTTCTCAGTGGAATCCAAGTGTAAACCCCACTGAGTTTCCTGGTAAGTCAAGGGTTGAACTCGGGGACTTGGGAAACTATATGCAGTGGTAATTTTCAGGAGGATTTTGCGGTAACCGGTAACTCAAATAGTTGTTTAGTGTTGTTTGTGGTAAGAAAAATAAACAAATTCAGCGGAGTTTTGAAAAGAGTTGATAAAACGGAAGATGCGATGAGTATGGGGTGAACGGGTTGAGAAGGGTTCGACTAACACTTCTTAGGATGCGTTCATGTTATGCAACCATGCAACACACATACAATAGTAAACCATCTCTTGATGCGAATGCTACGGCTTCTAATGCTAGAATGCATGCGATATATGCGATGAGTCTATAGGACCTACACATAAGCCTCTATTCTTATCCATGCGATGACAAAATGACACACGCACAAATAAGGCAACCACATAATATCACAACCTATCTCTAGGGTGCATACGATGCATGTTGACAAACAGAGCTTATCTCTAAGTCCCTATCTCTTGTTTATGAAGATCTAATCTTGCTCTCTCGAGTCTAGATTCTAACCTAGCTCTCTCAAGCCTCAGGTTCTTTCTTTAGACTCTCTCTCGAGTAACTCTAAAGGGGTATTAGACACAGCATAAGACAAGATAATCGTATGCGATGAAGATCCTAGGTCATGTTAGCATAGTTCTTCTCAACCCATTCGACAAGTTTAGCTACTCATATGTGCTAGGAGAGTGAATAGATGTAGATAAAGAACTTCCACTGTATAAATATAAAGTTGAAGTACAAAATAACAATGTAAGAAGAGAATAAAGAGCCTGGTAGCAATCTCTTGCTTCCTAGGCTTTTACACCGTCTTTTCTACTCTTGTTCAAAAGATAATCTCGCTCTCACGAGAGTCGGCTCGCTCTCTGCTTTCTACGCCTCCAGGTTCTCTCTCGAGTTGCCCTGAGCGATCTTCTCACGTCTCTTCCCTTCTCTCGCACCACCTTAAAATAAAAGAAAACTATGGACAAGCCTGAAACTATGAACTAAAGAACCAAACTTGCTGAACCCTTTTCTGAACGATGCCTTCAATATTTATAGAGCTTCAGGGTGAAGGGTGGCTTGTCTCTTATGATTGCACAGATGAGAATCTTTAATTCTCTGACTGATGCACGGAATATTTGTCACCGAAAAGCTGAGTGTACTTGTTATCGTTAGCGGCTTGTCAACTTAATTCGGATTCGACCGCCATCAGCTTTCTGTCCCATCGTGATTCATTATGCCTTTCACCCAGATGCACCCACCAAGTTGCGTCGGCTCTATGCGGCAATCCTTCTTGAGCAGATGTTTGGGAGCACAAATCAACATAAAGCCTTGCAGTATAATAATGTGCATTTCTACCCGTTATCAATAACATGAACGCATCCTAGGAAGTGTTAGCCGAACCCTTCTTAACTCGTTCACCACATACTCATCGCATCTTCTGTTTTATCGACTCTTTTCGAAACTCCACCACATTCGTTTATTTTTATTACCGCAAACAACAATCCAATCAACTATTGATTTATTTGGGTACCGCAAAGTCTCCTGAGAAATTACCACCGCATATTGTTTTCCCAAGCCCTTGAGTTCGACCCTGGACTTACCAAAAAGCTCAGTGGGGTTTATATTTGGATTCCACTGAGAAAGCTTGTTGCTCAACACAATTCCATCACCGCATTTCATCCATAATTTCACCTCATAAAATAATGCATCAAGTTTTTGGCACGTTGCCGGGGACTTCGGCAAATCAGTGTGCTAACAGTAATTTTTCTGATTTCTTTGCAGACTCTTAATCTCTGACGAATTATGACCCAGAGATTGAGAGGAGGTTCAGAAGGAGATTAAGAAACAATCGCCAACCACAACAGCCTGATAAAGAAGATATGGCAGAGCAGCCTAGAAATGGAGCACCAAACGAAAACAACGTCATGGAAAATCCAATCCTTCTGGCAAACGATCGTAATAGGCCCATTAGGTACTATGCATCACCAAACCTCTACGATTTCTCTCCAGGAATCATGAGGCCTGCCCTTGATGGAAGTCGATTCGAAATGAAACCGGTAATGCTGCAGATGATCCAGACTGTAGGACAATTCGGAGGACGGCGTGGCTAGGACCTACACGCCCACCTCTGTAGCTTTATAGAAATCTGTAATACTTTTGTGTTACCGAACATCTTTACCGAAGAAGTTCGACTAACTCTGTTTCCATTTTCTCTGTGTGACTAGGCAAGAAAATGGGCGTATTCCCTCGAGCCGGGAGAGATCAATTCATGGGAACAGGTCGTAGAGAAATTTATGAAGAAATATTTTCCACCTACTGAGAATACTAGATGAAGGAAACTAATAACCAATTTTGAAGAATACATGGACAAATCGCTCAGCAAGTTTAAAAGGTTGTCAGGGACTGTCCACACAACGGATTACTAGACTGCCTGCAAATGGAAATCTTTTATCACGGTTTAAATCCCACTTCGCAAACCGCTGCCAATGTGGCAGCCGCTGGTGGTCTGCTAGACAAAACGATGACGAGGCTAAGAACATCTTGGATCGCATCTTTAAAAACCACGAGGATTGGAAAGAGAGTGATCAGAGACTGAGAATCAAGGATAACGACGAAAACAATGGTGCTATCGCTTCACTACAGAGTCAAATGACCGCAATGATGAACCTAATACAGGGAATTGCGATCAACAGCCCAACACTGCAAAATGGGCAAGTAAACAAAATTAATCAGAACGCTGCAAGGTGTGCGACTTGTGGTGACAGACACGCAATGGAAGAATGCCCATAGAATCCACAGTCTATTTACTTTGTGAAAAATAATCCATTCTCTAACACCTACAACCCCGGGTGGAGAAACTACCCCCAACTTTGCATGGAAGAATCAGCAGTAGAATTTCCAATCTATGGTACAAAAAGAAGGGCCACCCGAATCCTTCCTGTGAAATAATGGTCAGACGAGCAGTCAAGCCAGTAGTTTGCAACCACCATAATCTTCCTCCTTGGAAAGTCTATTGAAGCAGTATATCGAGAAAAATGAAACTATGCTTCAAAATCAGGCAACGTCCATCCGCAACTTGGAGTTATAGATGGGCCAGATTGCGACCGAGCTAAAGAACAGACCACAAGGGGCTCTACCGAGTTCAACAGAACTCCCACGCAACCCGGGGGGATCAGGTAAAGAGTAATGTCAAGTCATGACATTGCGTAGTGGAAAAACTATGGAGGGAGAAAGGAAGGAGCCTAGCCGGACAGCTCCTATTGCGTTGGAACCTGAAGTTGCGGCAACTCAAGAAGAAGAAGAAGGAGAAAAAGAAGTGATAGAGTCAGAAGTTGCGTCCACCTCAAAGCCAACAGAAAAGGGGACTGTGAGAGTACAGTTGCCACTTTCCCGCAGAGACTCAGAAAGAAAAAGAATGACGAGGTATAGTACCAATGCTTCTTGACTATGTTAAAACAATTGCATATTAATATTCCGTTCAGTGAAGCGATTGAGGAGATGCCTGCATACGCGAAGTTTCTGAAGGATATGGTAACCAAGAAGAGAGGCATTGGTAAGTTTGCCACGGTGGCTTTGACGCAAAGCTCAAAATCAATAATCCCACCGAAGATGAGCGATCTTGGGAGCTTTACTATACCTTGCTTCATTGGAGGATTGTACATCGGGTAAGCATTGTGTGACCTTAGAGCCAGCATCAACTTGATGCCTCTGTCGATCTTTAAGCAACTGAATGTGAGGCAACTCGCACCCACGACCATGACTCTCCAACTTGCAGATAGATCTCTGGTGCATCCAAAAGGGAAGGTGAAGGACGTGCTGATCACCATCGACAAATTTATCTTACCAGCCGACTTCATCATCTTAGATTACGAAGCCGAGAAAGATGTGCCCATCATCCTGGGGCGACCATTTTTATCAACAGGTCATGCCCAGATTGATGTGCACAAAGGAAAGATCACTTTGAGCGTAAATGGACAGAAGCTCAAGTTTAACATCATTCGTACCATGAAATTTCCTGACGAAGAAGACCTGCATGACTCTAACGACGACCAGAATTTGACTGAAGAAGAAAAGCTTGACGAAGAGAATGAAGAAAAGGATGCAAGCGCATCCATTGCTACATGTAATACGATCATAAAAAAGACAAACAAGGAAGATGAGATGATCACAACCTAAGAAGAAGAGCCAACAGTAAAAGAAGAAAGAAGAACAACGCAACCGTCTTTGAAAAAACCACCAATAATGGAATTGAAGACCCTGCCGAACCACTTAAAGTATGCATTTTTTAGGCAGAATGAGAAGTTGCCAGTAATTATTTCCTCGGAACTTAATGAAGACCAGGAGAATGTGTTGATGAGCATTCTGAGGAAACATGTGCGAGCAATTGGCTGGACGCTTGCAGACATTCGAGGAATTAGCCCTGCATACTATATGCACTGAATTCGTCTCAAAGAAGACCACAAGGCATCGATCGAACATCAGCGTAGGCTCAACCCTGCGATGAAAGAGGTCGTTAAAAAGAAGATCATCAAGTGGTTAGATGCGGGCATTATTTATCTGATAGCAGACAGCACGTGGGCCGGCCCCGTGTATGCATGCCGAAAAAAGACAACATGACGATAGTCCCCAACAAAAATAATGAGCTGATACCACAAAGAACCGTAACCGGGTGATGTATTTGCATGGACTAACACAAGCTGAATGCGGCAACGAAGAAAGATCATTTTCCTTTATCATTCATTGACCAAATGTTAGATCGTCTAGCCGGAAATGATTTTTACTACTTTCTGGATGGGTATACTGGCTATAATCAGATTATGATAGCTCCAGAAGATCAGGACAAAACCACATTCACCTGCCCATATGGGACTTTTGCTTTTCGCCGCATGTCGTTCGGCCTCTGCAATGTGCCGAGCACATTCCAAAGGTGCATGATGGCAATCTTTTCAGACTATCTTGAGGACTCTGTTGAAATCTTCATGGACGACTTCTCTGTCTATGGGCACACATACGAAGTTTGTCTTGCCAACCTGGAGAAGATACTGAAAAGATGCAAGGAGACGAATCTCGTTCTTAACTGGGAAAAATGCCATTTTATGGTGAAGGAGGGCATTGTGCTAGGGCAGGTTTCTCGAGATGGGTTGGAGGTGGATAAAGCAAAAATAGAAGCAATTGAAAAACTCCCACCTCCAACAAGTGTAAAGGTTGTAAGAAGTTTTTTGGGGCATAACAGATTCTATAGACGCTTTGTCAAGGACTTTTCAAAAATAGCACGACCGCTGAGTGCGTTGATGGAGGCTGACAGAAAATTTGACCTTGACGACAGTTGCCTCAACGCATTTAGGATTTTGAAAAATGCACTGACAATCGCACCCGTGTTAATCGCATCTGATTGGACACTTCCTTTTGAATTAATGTGCGATGCAAGCGGGTATGCGATGGGAGCAGCTCTGGCACAGAAGAGAAAGATAATCTTACATCACATCGCATATACGAGTAAGACACTGAATCCTGCTCAGATTAACTACACCACCACATAAAAGGAGCTACTTACGGTAATCTTACAAAAATTAATTGTTCCTATACGATGAACGCATGCAACCGCAATGTTATTAACTTAATGCTTTTTGGACGCAATCTAACATATTTTATCAACGCAAACCTTCATTGTTTAATAACTTAGCACTGTAATAACGTGCATTTCTACCCATTATCAATAACATGAACGCATCCTAGGAAGTGTTAGCCGAACCCTTCTCAACCCGTTCACCGCATATTCATCGCATCTTCCGTTTTATCAACTCTTTTCGAAACTCCGCCACATTCGTTATTTTTATACCACAAAAAAAAATCCAAATAACTATTGATTTATTTGGTTACCGCAAAGTCTTTTGAGAAATTACCACCGCATATTATTTTCCAAAGTCCCTGAGTTCAACCCTGGACTTACCAGGAAACTCAATAGGGTTTATACCTAGATTCCACTGAGAAAGCTTGTTGCTCAACACAATTCCATCACCACATTTCATCCATAATTTCATCTCATAAAATAATGTATCGATAGGAAGGAAAAGTTGCGTCAAACATATTAAAATTGGCTTAGAAATGCAAAGATTGTAAAAGTATTGGAAACACACTCGCTGACCGCATTACGATGGCAAAAAGATGTCCAAATCTTTGTTCTACAGGTAACAGGTATCACCACATGCGACGATTGCTCGTGGGCAAAAAAAAGCAACGCATTCTCGGGGATTTTTGAAATTGTACAGCTTTTCTGATGTATGACCTGAGAAATTGAACGTGGAGCAGAGTGGACATTCCCACCAAGCCTTGACAGTAAAAAGTAACTTTTCAGAACGGGACCACTGATGCAAGAAGTGCTAAAGTCTATAAATTGTAACATCAACACTCAACACGGAGGAGAAGAAACACACGGAAAAAGAGACGAAAAGAAGTTTTATGCAAGGGACATTCTTCCCTCGAGAACTCTCCTAAGAAGAAGTTCTCCACCTCATTCCTCCATCACGTCAACAAGCAAATAGCTTCGATCGGGATCCGTGCCAAGACATTGACACGCTGCTCTCAATTGTTCTTACTTTCCGTTCATCGATTGTTGTTCATTTCCTGTCCTTCATTCATATCTCTGTAACAAAACGCTTTATCTTAACCAGTTAAAATCATTATCATGTTCTTCTTCATCTCTCTATTCACCATAACGCATTTATCTTCTATTTCTCTCACCATGAGTAACTAAACCTCCAGGGTGTGGGGGAAGGATTGAGCGAGTAAGTCAATCCATATTGAAGAAGTCAGCTAAGTTTATTTAACGCATGCTCAATGGCATCTTCACCTGCAAGAGCAGAAGTGAAGATGCTAATCCTTCTCTCGAAAGAAGGTTGATAGAATGCCTTAACTAGAGAAAGAAGTATTTCTAGAGACAGAAACTACCTTGCATTCGAAAAAGCTCATCCCTGATCATCATAGAGATATGGTGACACAGGCGATCACCAAAAGGTGTAAGCCAAGGGAAGACGGAACCTTAGTTGAGTCCTCAACAGGATTGACAAACTTACGATATTCTTTTCCCCAAACCCGTTCTCACTCTGTTCTATCCACAAGACTTTCCATCGCATTCTCTCACACACACTTTGCACAACTTTAGATTTATTTATTACTCATTTATCATCGCATTTTACTCTTCAGCACCTCACGATCATAATTTGTTACGGTCGCATATATCACATCATTGTCGCATTAGCATCGTAAATCCCCGTGTTCGACCTTGGATCATTCTGAGAAACTTGTGGTGGAATTATACTTGGTTTCATCGCAAGAAAACTTGTGACACGCATAAACTACATGAATGCATTGATTGGCATTCTACAGTGAATTATGTAGCATCGTATATATTATCTGGTGGCATGATTAAGACATTGCGTATCATCTTGTGGTGGCATTCCACCGCTAACGATTCATGATGACATCGTTTGTATCAAAAACAAAGTGGGTCGCATTCATGGTGTCCTCAAGTTAAGGTACCCAACCTTATCCCTATACTGTAGTCTATTTTTGCTATTACGCAAACTTGATCCACTTTTATGTCACCATATAAAGTTCAAGTATTCATACCATAGCCAGGAGCTCTTAGTTTATTGGATTTAGAGTAAAAGGGTCAATTCACATATTCAATAACATCTTTTATTGAATAAATGTCAATAATATCTTTATTGCAATATATAATATGTTTAAAGTTTACAAACCACGAGTTTTAAGACATACAACCCAACAAACTCCCACTTGGACTAAAACTCTAGTGGGTTATATGTATACAATGTTGAGTGTGAGAGAAAAACATAAATACAATAACCTAAGGCATCACATACCCATGACGATGCGAGATTAGCCGGCTAAACTCTTTAACCTAATTAACCAACATTAGTTAACTACCGGGACACTCCACTTAAGCCTAGTAGTTGCACTCTCCTCACTATAGATATATTGCTGTCCACTTGATTTAGCCGTGATTAGTAAGTCGATCTTTCACAGGTTTTTTGTAATTACGGTTGGGTCAAAATTACCTTTTTACCCCTATAATTACATCTTGCTCCTTAAGCCCACTGATCCTTTAATGAACAATTGGTTTGTGGTTGAACAACTAAATTGAGTCCCTCTTAGGCCAATGAGAGGGTGAGGCCCCTTGTTCAAGACCTGGAGTCAACACTTAAGAGAATGACCTATCACTATCCCTAGAGTTGGGTAGGAGTGAACACCATTCTTGAAGATTATGTCTCCAGCTATCTACCTAGTTTTAGGCCTAAAAGGCATATTGAGTCGGTGATGTTGAGCCACTCTCGTCCATACAAATTAAAGGATAATCCGAAATAAAGAGAAGTTCATAGTTAGCTCAGGATTAAGTTCGAGTTACCTAGGTCGTCGAATTGAAATAGTCAGTTTTAACAGTAAACTACATTATAAAACAAATGTGACTATTACGTGGTCCAGTCTTACAAACTCATTGCATAAGATTCCTCCACTCGCATGTCTCCATATGAACGATTCAGGATCACATCGTTTGAATCAAATACAAAGTGGGCCTCATCTATAGTGTGTCTAGCTTAAGGTACCCAACCTTATCCTTATACTCTAGACCATTTTGGCTATCACTTGAACTTGATCCACTTTTTTGTCTCCACAAAAAGTTCCAGTATTCATACCATAGTCAGGGGTTCTTAGTTTATTGGATTTAGTATAAAAAGGTGCAATTCACGTATTCAATAATATCTTTTACTGTATAAACCTCAATAATATTTTTATTGCAAAATATAATATGTTTAAAGTTTACAAACAACGAGTTTTAGAAGATACAACCCAACATTAGAACCTTGAAAAAATGTTTTGTCTTGAAGGATTTTGGGAACAAAACTCATTTCTTTTCTCGAGTGATTTCTAGGGACTGGTCGGGTTACCCCTGACGCCAATTTTTGTGCGTGAACTTTCCGACAGGCAAATGGCCTGAAACGAACCCAGTGCGTCAGAACCTTGACAAAATGCCATGCCCTAGAGGATTTTGGGAACGAAGTTCATTTCGTGCCCTAAACAGCTTCTGAGCTCGCTCGGGCTGCTCCAAACTTAAATTTTCGTGCATGACGTTTCTGTCGAGCAAATGGCCCGAAACAAACCCGATGTGTTAAAACCTTGATAAAAACCCCTTGGCTCGGAGGATTTTTGGAATGAAGCTTATTTCATACCCTAAATGGCTTCTAGGCTCGCCCAGGCTACCCCTGATGTTAATTTTCGTGCGCAAACTTTCCGTTGGGCAAATGGCTCGAAATGGACCCAGTATGTTCGAACCTTCACAAAATGCCTTGCCCTAGAGGATTTTTGGAACGAAGGCCATTTCATGCCCCAAACAGCTTCTGGGCCCCCTTCAGTTGCCCCTGACGCTAATTTTCATGTGCGAACTTTCCGTCGGGAAAATGGCATGGAAAGGACTCGATGCGTCATGACCTTGAAAAAAAAAAACCCTGTCCAAGAGGATTTTAGGAATGGAGTTCATTTCGTGCCCCAAACGACTTCTTGGCCCACTCGGGCTGCCTATGATGCCAATTTTCGTGCGTGAACTTTCAGACAGCTAAATGGCCCGAAATAGACCCAGTGCATCAGAACCTTGACAAAATGCCTTGCCCCGAAGAATTTTGGGAACAAAGCTCATTTCGTACCCTAAACCGCTTTTGGGCCCACTTGAGCTACACTTGACATCAATTTTCGTTTGTGAACTTTTTGTTGGACAAATGGCTCGAAAGGACTCGGTGTGTTAGGACCTTGAAAAAATGCCTTGCCCTAGAAGATTTTGAGAATGGAGCTTATTTCTTACCCAAAATGGCTTTTGGGCCTGCCCAGGCTGCCCTTGATGCCAATTTTCGTGTGCGAACTTTTTGACAGGCTGCCTTGCCCCATAAGTTTTTGGAACAGAGCTTTTTGTGCCCCAATGGCTTATTGGTCCGCCCAAGCTTCCCCCGATGCCAATTTTCGTGCACAAATTTTCTGTCGGGCAAATTGCCTGAAACAGACCCAATACGTCAGAACCTTGACAAAATGACTTGTCGTGGAGGAATTTGGAAACAGATCCCATCACGTGCCCCATATGGCGTCTGAGCCCGGCCAAGCTACCCCTAAAGCCAATTTTTGTAACTCCCTCGCCACATTTTATGATTATTAAATTTGGCAAATGGATGTAAGACAACCTTTCTAAATGACAATCTTGAAGAGAGTGTCTATATGGCTCACCAGAGGGGTTCATCGAATAAGGTCAAGAGCAAAAATTTTGCAAGCTTAAACGATCCATCTATGGGTTAAAATAGGCATCTAGATCTTGGAGTTTAAGATTTGACACTGCGATCAAATCTTATGGCTTTGAACAGAATGTTGACGAACCTCGTGTCTACAAGAAAATTGTCAAAACTACTGTAGCTTTTCAAGTGTTGTATGTTGATGACATCCTACTTATTGGGAATGATGTAGGATTCCCGACTGATGTTCGACAATGGCTAATAACCCTATTCCAAATGAATGATTTGGAAGAAGCTCAGTTTGTTCTTGGAATCCACATCATTCGGAATCGCAAGAATAGAATGTTAGCGCTGTCTCAAGCATCATATATAGACAATATGTTGTCTAGATATAAGATGCAGAATTCTAAGAGAGGTTTGTTATCTTTCAAGCATGAAGTTCATCTGTCGAAGAAACAATGTCTTAAGACACTTCAAAAAGTTGAAGATATGAGACGTATTCCTTATGCATCAAGAGATGGTAGTCTGACGTATGCTATGTTATGTACACGACCTAACTTATCTTACGCAGTGGGAATATTCAGCACACATCAGTCCAATTTAGGATATGATCATTGGATTGCCGTTAAGAATATTCTCTAGTATTTTAGGAGGACAAAAGACTATATGCTCGTGTATGGTGCTAAGGATCTAATCCTTACAGGATACACTGACTGTGATTTTTAGACCGATAAAGATCCAAGGAAATCTACATTGGGATCAATGTTTACAATAAATGGAGGAATAATAGATTGGAGGAGTATAAAGTAAGATGTAGTTATAGAGGTAAAATGGTAATTTGTACCCATATATTATTATGAATAACCTGTGAAGGATCGTCTTACTAATCATGGTTATATCAAGTGGACAGAAATATATCTACAGTGAGGAGAATGTAGCTGTTGGGCTATAGTGGAGTGTCTCAGTAGTTAACGAATGTTGGTCAGCTAGGTTAAAGAGTTTAGCTAGTTAATCTTGGATCGTTGGAGCTCTTAATTTTTGGGTTCATTAAATCTTCCTACTAGCTCATATCGGACGAATTTTGGGAACAAAGCTCATTCCGTTCTAAGGTCGAGAATAGTAGGAAAACCTCTAGCGGTGGTCCACAAACTGTTCGTGATTAGAAACAACCAACGAATTGCTTCAATTTTGAGCTACACCAACGTTTGCTTCACTCACTCTATTTTTACAGCTTGGTACTTGCATGCTTAATCTTAAATTAATGAAATTAGAGTGCTTAAGACTATCATATTTGCCTATCTACCCTCATTATTCTAACTCTTTCATCCAATGCGTCTAAACCTTGACAAAATGCCTTGCCCTGGAGGATTTTGGGAATGGAGCTCATTTCGTGGACCAAATTGCTTTTGGGCTCGCCCGGGCTGCCCCAATGCGAATTTTCATGTGCGAACTTTCTGTTGGGTAAATGGCCCGAAATGAACCCAATGCATTAGAACCTTGAAAAAATGCCTTTCTCAAAGGATTTTGGGAACGAAGCTCATTTCGTGTCCTAAACCGCTTCTAGGCCTGCCCAGGCTGTTGATAACTTGTAGCCTTTTATTTAGAATAATGAGGGTAGATAGGCAAATATGCGTAGAATATGCTAGGAATTCATGCTAAATATTATAATTGGGCTGAAGTACACTAAAAGTTTCCTACTGACTGCATATCATGAACTAAATTGTGCCAAAGGTGTTTATTTTATAGTTGATCGCAGGACTTGATCGCATGTGCTGAACTCCTACCTAATGAACAAATAGTTGGTCAAACACCTTAGGATCTCTAACCCTGTACCAGCGGATCTTCTGTCAAAAAATTTAGAATGTTGACCATGATTGCAGTGTTGACATCTCATCTACCGCGTCAAAGATGACGATTTATTAGACTGGGAATCCAAAAATTCTTAGTGCATGGCTCTATAAATAGAGCCTTGGCGCCATGAAGAGAGAGTCCGAGAATTTGAGATTTTTTCTGAGAACACCCTTAGGCTCACTTCTTGTACCACAAACAAAGAGAGAACGGAGAGTAATTTTTGAGAATTTCCACCTCCAAACTTCACTCCGATTTCTCATCGCAGCTTCGTTGGAGCAAGAGTCTAAGAGGGCCTTTTCCACTTCACACTACCATTTCATCTCCAGCAACCTTGATACACATCTACTGGAAGCAAGAAATTGCTAAGAACTGCCCTTTCCTTTATTTCTTTACTGTTATCTATTGTTGCATTGCATTTTGACTTAAGAGATTATTCATTTTGTAAACAATGACTCTATCTCTATCTATATATCATCATGTCTACTTTCATCATCTTCTCTATTTTCCATGAGTAACTAATGTCAACAGGGTAAAGGAGAGAGTGATACTATGAGCTAAGTTAAGTTTCTATTTGCTAATCTTGTTTGCTTAATGTGTGAATATTTAAATACTTGCCTATGATCACTCATTGAGTCAAGTAGCTATAACCAACTGTCCGAGAGGGTAAGTAGTTGTGGATCTCACTAAGAAAAGTAAGAAGTGTTTCTAGAGATAGAAATAACCTTATCCTCAATGCATCATAGAGACATGACAAATGTGGCTGGCTGTTGAGAGGTGTGCGATGAATGGATGATGTGAGGTGGGATTAACCTTAGAACTAAACTTAGGGATGTGGTATTGACTTCCCCTTAAACCCTGCTTCTCCATATATTTCCTTACAACGTGTTAAAGCTACTGTTTCCGTAAGTTCTCAGAATTACACTTAGAGAAATTCTTTGCCTGTTTTGATTGTTATCACATAGTTCTTTTATCACATGACTTTTTACTCTCTTTTCCCAATTATTTTAGTTCTCGTCGCATGCACATAAGTTCCAAACATTCACATTACAAATCCCTATGTTCGACCTCGGCTGACACCAAGAAACTTATAGGTTGTTTATATTTGGCAATTTATAGGAAAACTTGTGACTAGCGCATGATTTACTACAACTAGTCGCATAAATAGTTTAATGCATAGATATTCCAGCGTAGTATTTGTTCAATGCATCGTAACAAGTTTTTGGTGTTGTTGCCAGGGATTTGGCAATTGATTGTTTGTTGAATTTGTGTTTTTGCAGGCACCTTTTGATTTCTAGGAGTATTGTAGCTTGTGCACCAAGTGACAACCAATATATGATTACAGGTACTGAACATGAATTCAATATTAACCCTGAGATCGAGAGAACTTTTTGTTACTGACAAAGAAGAAATTGAAGAAGATGGAATATGGCCAACAATAACAACCAGAACAACTAGGCCGGAGGAAATGGAGTATTCGGGTAAGGTCAACAGGACCCTATCTTTCTGGTTGCAGATCGCAACATTCCAATGTGGAACTATGCGACCCCAAATTTGTACGATTTTTCACTTGGTATTATACGGCTAACCATCGATGAGAATGCAAGGTTCGAGATTAAGCCAGTTATGTTGCAGATGATACAAACTTGGTTAACTTAACTTCCTTGAATTAAATCGAATAAACCATTTAGGATAAAAGACTAGACTTAAAAACCCTAGCAAGCAAGACTCAATTCTTGCTACTCAATGACTTAGGCTAGATGAAGAGAAATACATCGTGCAAACCAAAAGTGAAAGAACGGTGAAATTTGATTGCGGAAGCGGGATTGTCCCAATTTTAGATTTCACATAGTTGAATTCACAGTATATATAATTATGCATAAACATTAAATTTACAACATGCTTTAAATTTGAGGAGGAATGGTTAGGATTAAATTACCCTTGAAGCCAAAACCTTCTTCACAGAGTTCCTTTTCTTAGATCACGATCAAACACGTATAAGTCGTCAATGAGAACACCACCACAAACGTTTCCTCTGTCTTCTTTGATGGGAAGAGAATTCTCATGAGTGTGTGGGCTCTGAGTTTTGGGAGAGGGAGAAAATATTTTGAGAGAAGAAGAGGTTTCTGTGTGTTGTCTAGATAAAGAGCTAGAGAGACTCACTTCTGTAATAAATATCATGGAAGAAGAATGTCTCATAAAAAACTTCCCACCACATACATTCAACTGAGATAAAATTAAGGGGAGGGAAGTTATTTCCCTCCCTTTAATTTTGAAAAATAAAATAAAATAAAAATAAATTTAATATAAAATTAATTCTCAATGATCCTTTATGAGCCACAGAGGGGATCTTATGGACCTGTAGATTCAAGCTCCAATGGTACTTGAATAATTAGTTAAACTTCTTTAATTAAAATATTCAACATCCATTAATTTTTGTTCACTCCACTAAAGACCGACAGTTACATTCTTCGTACTACAGATATATTTCTGTGCCCATTGGATATAACCAGCCAACAGTGCGATGATCTTCACAAATTGCTCATAAGTATAGCTGGGCCAAAATATTGTCCCTGTAGTTACATCTGACTCCTTAAGCACCATTGATCCCTCTAATAAACAATAAGTCATAGTCCAACTATAACCAAACCCCCCTCGGGCAAAGAGAGAATATGGCATCACATTGTTGAAGCCTACGAATCAGCCCTTAAGGGAGTAATTTATCTACTTACCCTAATATTAGGGAATGACTGAATTTCGTCTTGTGTAACTGTGTACCCAACTCTCCAATCAGGCAAATCCTAAAAATGGTAGGCTTATTGAGTAGGCGATCTGGCCACTCTCACCCATACAAATAGAAGGACCACCTTCATAGGTCGGAGTTCACAACTCACTCAATTCAGGTCATGTCACATATGGTCATCATGGTGAAATGTAAGTCTATACTATTAACAACGTTACATAATGAGACTATTCATTTCGTGGTTCGTTCTTATACAAATCCTTTTGTATAGAACAACTCCACTCACATATCTTCATTTGAATGATCAGGATCAAATCGTTTGTAACAATTTACAACAATTGTATTATCTACAAAGCGGGTCGTACTCGTAGTGTCACCAAGATAAGATATTCAACCTTATTCATCTACTACAAACAATTTAGGTTATCACTTAAACAAGATCCACCTATATGTCTCTACATACATATTTAAGCTATAGAAAATAACCTTGGATGTTAGTTTATTAGCTTTGTGGGTTAATGCTACTAAATATCGAATAAAAAATCTCATATTTTATTAAATAAATAAAATTATTTGTACATTACAATTACAACTGCAAGACCCACGAGATTTAGGACATCAACCCCAATATAAAGTTCTTTAGCAATTGAAATACATTCAAAGGTTCGATCGTCAATCAAACTCATAAGCATACATTGAAGAATTAAAACACATTCAAGGATACATAAAATCAATATGAAATTAAAGCAAAACAATCCTCAAAGTTGTTTCCTAAGTTTACATCCCAAAATCTAGGATTGAGAAACTCAGCTCAACGACTTCATAGACAAAAAAGAATAGATGAATTGATCCTATCCATGGAATACAACAAAAAATAAAATAAAATAAAATAAAATCAAACCTAAAACAAAGTGCAAGAGCCATGAAAAAAAAGTTGGCTAGCGAGCTCTTTTTTTCTCAATCTTTTTGCACACACAAAACCCTATATAAGAGGACACATTTATAGAAAAAATTGGGGCAGTGTCGCGACACTTCGGCAGAGTGCAGCTGTGCTCTAGTCTTTTGTCATTGAGTGGCATTGTGCCCTGAATATTGATCATATGCGCATGTGCTTTGCATTTCTATACTAAAGTTCGTAATACCGAAACGCTTCACGGTAGTGCAGCAGTGCTCTCACCAATGCTTGCTACTATCCTCCTGTACCGCGCTTAGTGCCTAGATAGCACTGTTGGGATTGGTGTCCTGATTCTCCCGGAGTCTCGTTGTTTGTAATGATACACATTGTTTGATGAATAAAATAAACGTTATTTCATTCTGGCATTTACTAATATTCAATAAACAAAGCTTCTTGGTTATCTTATGTGAACATAAGCATGTATGTGTGATATACAAGTGGATCATGCCTTAAGTGATAACCTAAATAGATATGTAGTATAAAGATTAAGGTGGCAGTTAATGGATGGTGGATCCCGTGACTAAAGAATTTAGTCAGTTATTCACGTACCGTTGGAGCTTCGAGCTACAGGTCCATAAAGTCCCCTTGGTAGCTCAATGGATTCAGTTGAGGATCAGTTCTTGGTGTTGATTTGAAATGTTCAAATTGATAAGAGGTAATTTGATTATATCTGATATGATCGGTATGATGTATGAGATATATCTAGTGGAGGATAAATGTAAATGAGATTTACATTAAGTACCATGGAATAGAAAAAGAGCTATGGTTTATATGTTTCATGAGATGAAATATTAAAACTATAGGTTATAAATATAGTATGATAAATCGGTTATCATTTATGTATATAATAATATTAATTATTGGATAATTAAATCTTTTTCTCTAATAACCAATTGAGTAGGAGGTTATTGGTTGTTTCATGGTAATCGTGAATTGTTTTCTTTATTTTAGTAATGTGAAATTTTGTGAATTTGAGATTCTCTCTCGGAAAATAATCTCACGTAAGTTGTCAAGTAAATGGTATTTACTAAGCGATAGCTTGACTAATGTAACGATGTTTTTATATCTTTATCTTTAAGCATGTGGACAAATATGAATATGAAGTGCTATATACGCTCAAGTGCTTGCGATAAAGACATTTTTAAGTGATACTACATCTAAATATATGCGTTGATGACAATATGCTTGTAGTATACGATGGAGTAGTGCGTGTCACAAGTTTCCTTGTGCTGAAACCAAGTATAGTTCCAATGCAAGTTTCTTAGAATGATCCGAGGTCAAACAGGGGGATTATTTCGTTAATGCGATACTTATGTGATACATGCAACCATATTTTAACAATGAATAAAGAATGGTTGTTTAAACAGAAATATAAATTGCGATGAGATAAAGTTGCTTTAATAAAGTCGAGTCCTAAACTATTATGATACATGATACAAGATACATGATACACGATACTGAGGTCGAAAACTGACTGTGAAGTTATACAAAGAATCGATGTATGTGATGACAAGTCTTTATGAATGAAGCAGAAGGAGAAAGAGTAAAGAGTAAAAAACGTCGCAAGTTTGTTAATTGCGTGAAAGATGCAATAAGGTTCCGCTTTCCTTTGGCGTACACATCTCGGTGATCGGTCGCGCCCCATATCTCCATGGTGAAACAGGGATGAACGTGATGAACGTAAGGTTGTTTCCATCTCTGGAAATACTTCTTGCTTTAGTTAATGCAATCTTCCAACCTTCTCTCGATAGGCGGAATAACATTTTCACTTCTGCTCTCACAGGTGAAGATGTCGTCGAGCATGCTCTAGCTAAACTTAATTATTTCCTTAACACAAATTAACTCACTCGCTTAATTCTTGTTATTTACCCAGGGGATTAAGAACACATCATGGAGAAAATGGATTATGGATTATGGATGTATGGAAAGAGACAGAGAGATGACAATGGTGACTATCATAACATTTAATTCTAAAATTAAGCGTTTGATACATGTTGTGAATGAAAGATTAGAGAAGATGAATACAGATTATGAAATAGAGATTAGAAACTAATACAGAAAGAGTGTCAATGTCTTGACACAGATCCCGAATGGAGATTATGCTTGCCGACGTGTGGAAGTGGTGGAAAGGAAAGCTTCCCTCTCAGGCTTGTTCTCCTGGTAGAATTGACCTTCGCACAAAGCTTCAACTATGGGATTTGGAAGAATTCTCTGCTCGGAGACTCACCTCTCGGCCTTGTCTCGTGGTTCTCCCGGATCTACGTGTCAAAAATGCATAACTAAAAGCTGTACACTTATCAGAATCTTCCGCAAATGCATTGCTCTTCACATCTTCGATCTATCGCCATATGCAGTATTGTTTTCTATTACCGCATGTGGTTGAAATTACGTTGATCGCTAGAGCTCTTGATCGATTGTCGCATGCGCTGTCATTGCGTTGATCATTTCTTCGTTCTTGATTAATGGACGCAATGCGTCGTAGATGCATTATTTATCTTATCTTTGAGCCATGAACGCATGCGGTGACTAATTTCCTGCAAAACTAAAACTGAAACATTCTATTCTACCATCGCAATGGTGTTAGTGGGTGTATTTACGACATTTTATAATTTTCGCATTTCTTAGCCAATTTCTATACTATCAACGCAACTTTTCTTTCTTTTAGCCACAATATCTAAATAAAATAGTATAAATAACTTGTATTTCTACAAGTTATCACACCCCTAAATTTAGATATATGCTTGTCCTCAAGCATATCTTCAACTAAGGAAATTTTCGCTCAATTCTTATCCTCAATTTTTACGTCAATTGGTTGCTCCGAATACTCCACCTATACAACATTACTTAACAATGCAATTTCCTTTTATCCTTGATAATTCATCAACATGCTATACTTTATTCTTTTATACAACAAATCTCTACGCAAAAATTCCCTTCTTGTTTTGAAAAGAATGGTTACCTCTTCTTGCACAAACAACTTGGTCAACTTTATGCGGTGGTCTAATTTGCGTCATTTATTAGAGTCTGTTGATCATGGTTACACCCTTCGTTTTGGCTTGTTCCCACGGGTGTCATGCGAAAATCCAACTATGGTTGTGTGTCAATCTCAACTTCAACTCTTGATTTTCAGTTAAGTTTAACTTTTGCTGGTCAGAGGAGTTGTCTCTTATATTCTTTTATATTTTTTTTCTTTTTTTCTCTTTTCATATTGCGTTGTTCGTGGAAACCCACCTTCGTTTTGGCTTGCTCCCACGGGTGTCATGCGAACATCCAACTATGAGCAGTTCCTTTCACGACTTAACTCTTATCAGGTTTGGGTCTTCTCTTGTGCTGACATTGAAGTTTATATGATTTTTTTTTTACAATGAACGCATTTTCTTAAGGATAATCACATCCGCTTGATCGCATCTGCTTGGACCTTCCCCACCCCAGAATTTAGAGATCCGCAAGGTCTTCATTGTGTTGTTATAGACAGAATAGATAAACACTTAGTCAAAATTTTGAAAAGAAGGTTTGAGCAGAGTCTTGAAGGATAAAAGGTAAAGTAGTGTTATTGCTACTAGTTATCTAATTGTTAGTCAGAGAATACAATGTGTGGGAAATGTTGCTAAGGGTATGCATATAACTCATCATGGCAGCGCAATGAATAACGCAAAATAAAAGATAGAGAACATCGCAATAATTGACAAATGATGATAAATAAGAGGCTGACGGATACAGAAAGAATTGTTACTCAGTTGTATTAAAATTAACCAAGTATACAAAGAATTACAAATATCGCAATACAAAATTTGAGCATGTACAAAGAATCAAGGAATAGCTTCTATACATAGAAATAATGAAATGAATCAAATGAAAGAATGACCACAACAAAAAATTTGTAGAATTATTGAGAATGTGGTTCAGAAGGCTCAGGAGGAGGATTTTGTGGAGGAACACGAGGAGCTTCTTCAAAGTACAAATGTTGCTATAAATGCGGAGGCTCCATGGGACCATGTAGATAGGCTGTCAAAAAGTTGAAGTACTCATGGTTGCGCTCTGCCACTTGTCTTTGGTTCAGGTGGATCGTGTAGATATTGTGTTGAATGTTGATCAGCACCTACTTTGTCATCGCAACACTGCGTTGCAACTCTACTTGTCGCTCGTGTAACTCCGTTATTTTCTAGCAAAAGAAGTCATGTTGATGAGAGAGAAAAGAACGCATTTCTGCAAGGTCAACAGCTAGGGATGCGATGGTGGGTTGCGCCTGCGATGTTTCACCATCAATGATTTGGGGTTGGGCAGAAGTGCCTTCACCCAAATAATATGGGTCGTTAACATGCGGCGGTGGAGGAGAAAAATGCGGTGAAGATGAAGGGAAGGAGGGTACTACTGGAAATGCGTTGAGTGAACCGGGGGCAAGAAGGAGATTAGTAAAATGTTTAGGGAGTGGGGAAAGGGGTTCTTTAGGAGGGCTTGGAGGGCGAATGATCAAAGGTAAAAGGTCCAAGGGTTCTTGATCTTGCGGTGATGGCTCTTGGACTTTTTCCTTTCCTTTGTCAACCTTACGCTATTTCTTGGGCTTTGGCTGCTGCGGTGCATTTAAATCGATAATGGGACTTTTCAGTGGAAGCTCGGGGAAATGAGGGGAATCTTTGAGACGCATTCTCAAAATCTTGATGTTGATGAGGCCATGGACTTCTAGCATTGGTTCCTCCTCAATGCCTACACCCAATGAGAGGCATAAGCTTGAAACTATCCAAGGAAAGAAATACTGGCCTCTTACACGCCCCACAAAACCTCGAATCTGCTTTGTGATCAATTGGCCCACATCTATTGGAATGTCGCGTGCTATGCAGTATGCGGCCATGACTCTATCCCTTGAAACTTTTTTGTCATGAGAGCTTGGGATGAGTCACCTTTTCACCAAATACACCCAAAGCCACGCTTCTGGAAGCAGTTTATTGGACGCAAGGGACCGACCACTAAGTGCCCAATTGTGTTAATATCTTCAGCGCATCTTCCATTTGTTCTTCCATGGGATCATCAATGATTTTGTTATCCGACGCCTCCGGGATGTCCTTCATCTGGTATAACTCATTGATGTTCTTTGCGTTGAAAGGCACTACCTCTCCTTTCATGATCACTGCATCCTTGGTGCCATGAAGTCGTCCATGATACAAAGCTCTCACTACCGTTGGGATTACAATGGATAAGCATTGGTAGAATGTTTCCCGTCCATGCTCTAACACCACACATGTAATTAAGTCCGGTAGTGGCGTTGGCGCAGGAAAGAACCCCATTTCCATCATCATGTCGTCATTCTCTTTCTTTTTTTATGGGGCTCACTGCTTTCCACTTTTGCTTTGCCCTTGTCTTTTGCCAACGCAAGGCGAGATCTTTGTTTTTTCCTCTTGTCTCATTCCTTGCGCTATTCTTCCTTTTCCCACTCCTCAATTTCTTTACTCTTCTTTGCTTGAACATTTGCTCTGCGCCTTTTTTCCTTCTCTTCCTTCTTCTTCTTTTCTTCCTCTTCTTCTTCTCTCATTTCTCTTCCAAATTGCTCCAAGGCCAGCAATATGCGTTGTTCTTCCTTGAGCCTTATTCTCTCTTCTTCTGTCAAAATTGCATTATTGTGGCGCATTTCTTCATCGTGTAATTTCCTTCTTAAAGCGCCTTCTGTGATGATTTATTGTGCTCGCAACATCTTCTCTTGTTTTTCTTCTTCCTCTCTTCTTCTCATTTCCTTCTCTTCTACTGCACTTTGCAAAATTGGTGGGTCGATTATTGACCCTTGCAGCGCATTCTCCTTGCGACGCCGCATAAAAAGGGTGATGTCTGGATCCATCCACCTTTGCAGTGGTTGATTCTCCGTCGACTTCTGGGCTTTCAGCTCTCTTTCTCTTTTCTTCCTTCTTCTTCAGGCACTTCCTTTCTCGCCTGCGTTCCCTCTTCTCACTCGATTTTCTTTCTTTCTTCTCCTTCCTTGGCTGGGCTTCTTCATCACCTTCTACTCTCTTCTCTTTGTTCTTCGTCTTTTTCTTCTCCTCAGCCATTTCAGGCTGCTTCTCCGCCACCACTTCCTTCAAAGCAACTCTGGCGGGCCCCTCATAGGATTCTGTGTGAACAATTTCATTAGGATCCGAAACTACAAAGCGCTCCTTCTCGAAGCTTCTTCCATCTCTTCTTTTGGAGGCAAGGGTTGATTAACGACTCCCGCTTCAGGTAGCCCTCCCTCCTTCTTCATATTACTTAGTATGCTCCCGAACATTTCTCTGTTGTTTCTTCTCTTCTTCTCACTTTCGGATGATAGTGTTGGGAGGGGGGCACTCTCCGTGCTCTGCCCCTCTCTAATTTGGAGTAGTCTAGCTGCTAGAGGCTTTTGTTGAGGTTTTCCGGCGATTCGTGGGATAGGTTTTGGTTGGGCGGCAAGGCGGCGGCTTGCTGCGAGGGATGTTGCCTCTCTTGTAGTGATTTGGGCTGGTGAGGGTGATGAGGGTAAAAAGAATGAATGAGAAGATTGATCGGCCATGGCTGTACTGAGGGAACAAGTTGGGAAAGTTCTTAGGGTTTAGGAAGAAAGCTTGAAGGTCTGGGTATGCAAAGCTGCGCTTAGGGTTTCCATTTGCAAAAGATTCAAATAGACTCTCTAAGACGAAAGAGGAGGGAATTTATAGGTTGGGCCTTGATGGGCCCAACGCAAATTCTGCGTGGCAGGCCTCGAGGTACTCAAAAGCCTACCACCGCGCTCGTCACATTTATGAATTAGCAGAGAAGTACGTCCTTTCATCTGCTAAATCATCATTTCCTTGGAAGCCTAAACGATTGGACTATTCTATTTGCAAAAAGAATTTGTCTTTTGTGTTTTATTCGGATGGGCGCAAGGTTAAGATTAACGCAATGTCTCCATTAACGCAAATGCATATTTGCAGAGGACGGAAAACAACGTATGTATGAGGGCAACACACCCCTCAACTCAATGCATTTTTGGAGGACAGGCGCACGGTATTTCTACTGGTGCAACACTACCTCAACATAGTGCATTTTCGCTAAGAACGGGCGAAAAATACATAGGAGCGCAACACACCCCTCAGCGCGATGCATTTGTGAAGATGAACGCAAAGTGTATCTTGTTAGCACAAGATGCACCCATCATCGCAATGTATACCAGATGTTGATTGTTATTATTATTTTTATTATTGTTATTATATATATTTTTTTTTCTTTCATCAACGCAAGTCGCTAGGACTTTGCGATATTCATTTTCTTTTAAGCAATCATTCACAGAGAATTTAAATCAACGCAATTCACGCAGAAAGTAAGGAAATTGAAATAACACACAAAAATTAATGCAATTGAATTAAATGAAAACTAAATTCATAAGGCAATAAAAGCTAGTTTAAGAAAACAATAAATAACGTAATGCCTAGAGCAATAAAGAAAGCAATTAAACATAGATTTTAGAGATATGGATTGAAAAACAATTTTCCCATGATTACCGCAACCCACACCTCTGCAGAATGCGTATGGATCAATTCCTCGGGAGTCACACCAGGTATGGAGAATGCGTTCTAGATTTCTATGAAGCTGGTCAAATGAGCATGCAGGTCTTCTGCTTATATCTAAATTGTCCCACATTTTGGATCATTTGAAGCACGATCAGCCTTATCTCAAACCTTACATTCTTCGCAACTGTAGGTCTTGAAATTCCAGCGCTTAATTTACTTCTAATGTGTTCCTGCGCGAAAAATAGACTTGATCTTTGGGTCAGTTTAGAATTTCTGGATCAATTCCAGTACTCATAAACCGTCAGCCTGCTCTTCGCGTTAAACAAATAGTACAAAGAGATCTTTCCTGCAACATACCACAAAAGTATTCGACACTAACCGTTACCTCGGCAATGACGCCATAAACTTGTAACGATGTTTTTAAATCTTTAACTTTAAGCATGTGGACAAATATGAATATGAAGTGCTATATACACTCAATTGCTTGCGATAAAGACATTTTTACGCGATACTACATCTAAATATATGCGTTGATTGCAATATGCTTGTAGTATGCGATGGAGTAGTGCGTGTCACAAGTTTCCTTGTGCTGAAACCAAGTATAGTTCCAATGCAAGTTTCTTAGAATGATCCGAGGTCAAACACGGGGATTGTTTTCGTTAATGCGATACTTATGTGATACATGCAACCATATTTTAACAATGAATAAAGAATGGTTGTTTAAACAGAAATATAAATTGCGATGAGATAAAGTTGCTTTAATAAAGTCGAGTCCTAAACTATTATGATACATGATACAAGATACATGATACACGATACTGAGGTCGAAAACTGACTGTGAAGTTATACAAAGAATCGATGTATGTGATGACAAGTCTTTATGAATGAAGCAGAAGGAGAAAGAGTAAAGAGTAAAAAACATCGCAAGTTTGTCAATTGCGTGAAAGATGCAATAAGGTTCCGCTTTCCTTTGGCGTACACATCTCGGTGATCGGTCGCGCCTCATATCTCCATGGTGAAATAGGGATGAACGTGATGAACGTAAGGTTGTTTCCATCTCTGGAAATACTTCTTGCTTTAGTTAACGCAATCTTCCAACCTTCTCTTGATAGGCGGAATAACATTTTCACTTCTGCTCTCACAGGTAAAGATGCCGTCGAGCATGCTCTAGCTAAACTTAATTATTTCCTTAACACAAATTAACTCACTCGCTTAATTCTTGTTATTTACCCAGGGGATTAAGAACACATCATGGAGAAAAAGGATTATGGATTATGGATGTATGGAAAGAGACAGAGAGATGACAATGGTGACTATCATAACATTTAATTCTAAAATTAAGCGTTTGATACATGTTGTGAATGAAAGATTAGAGAAAATGAATACAAATTATGAAATAGAGATTAGAAACTAATACAGAAAGAGTGTCAGTGTCTTGACACAGATCCCGAATGGAGATTATGCTTGCCGACGTGTGGAAGTGGTGGAAAAGAAAGCTTCCCTCTCAGGCTTGTTCTCCTGGTAGAATTGACCTTCGCACAAAGCTTCAACTATGGGATTTGGAAGAATTCTCTGCTCGGAGACTCACCTCTCGGCCTTGTCTCGTGGTTCTCCCGGATCTACTCTGGATAGTCGCTTCAGACCAGCCTCTCTCTCAGAATCAGTATATGCACGTCTCTATGTATCCATGTATATTTTTCAGGGAATTCGAAGAAGCTATTTATAGGTGAGGCTTGGCTCTCTGCATTCGAATTCCCCACTATATTGTTATGGTAGTTCCTGAAATGGTGGAATGAGAAATTCCTTCTATTACGCAATCAACTCGTCAAAAATGAATACTCATGATTGGTCAAAAATGCATACTGTATATTTTTCAGTATATGCACGTCAAAAATGCATACTCATGACTGGTAAATTGGCCAAGTAGTACTTACAAGCATCTGTGAAGGGTCATCGTACTCATGATTGGTCATCGTACTCACATTCGAATCATGCAATAACAGTCGAGAGACCCGCCGAGTGCTGGTAGATCGGTGGGAGTTTTCTGCTACTGTGGGTTCACACAAACGAACACCATCTGCCTCTGGTATGAACCCCTTTCTCTATGTTTTATCGTATTCTGAGCATGTCGTTGATGAGTTTATTATTCATAACTGTTAGTATGGAATGTATATCGTTTTTGTTTCGGTCACAGTGAAATCGGAGCGATCTAAACCCGCTCATGGAACTCTCGGTATGAGATCCTTCAATTGGTATAAGAGCTAGGTTTTTGATACTCCGATTTCATTTGTTGCAACGAAATAATATTTACATTCATGGTGGGTGCATTTCTATGCCAATTTTAAGTGTTAATACTGTTTAGATGTGCCGGATTAATGGATGTTTTTAGGACGAATTGTCTCGGTCTGTTTAAATTCCTTTTACATTTGCGGTTGTATGTAAAGGCCCCTGCATTTTTTAGCATATATAATCGTCATCGAGTCTGTATTCAAAGTGTTTGAAGTCTTGAGTCGTTCGTCGAAGTTTTGGGCAAAGGCTGCGGCTCTTCAAGGAAGAAGATAATCTAGGGTTGATCGCATCGTGCAGAAAAGGTTATATGCGATCACTGTCCATCGCATTGTGAAGATGAAAGACTAAGCAATTATGGTTGAACACATCAATTGAACGATGGGGTATGCGATCAAGCGTTGGTCGTATCGGGAAGACGATCGGGCATGCGATCGCTGAGTATCGTTTAATGTACGCATGAGCTAAACGATCGTTTAGGTCAACAAGCTTCATCGATTAATAACTGACTAAACGATCGCTTAGCATCGTAAGGTAAATCGTTTACCAAGTTGCACGCATCGGTTAAACGATCAAACGCTCCCGTATCGTTTAAAGCACGCTAGACGATTGTTTAGGTCAGCAAGCTTCATCGGTTAGTAACTGACTAAACGATCGCAATAGCAACTCAAGGTAAATCGTTTACATATCTTCGCGCAACACGATCGTATGGACGATCAGGCTTCGCAACCTCGTCGTCGTCTATGCGATCGTTTGCTAACGTTCCTATCGTCTAGTGCACGCTGAATGATCGTCTACCTGCTAAAGATTGCTACACGATGGAGACCTCCTGGCGGTTCAAGACCCGGTTCGCCTATGAACCGGTTTGCTCGATGAAAAATGTAATAGATAGGTTTTTTCATTCTTGTTCTTATTTGGTTTAAAGGCTCATCCCGGTCCATTAATCTATTTGTTTAATACATGAGATGTATGTCTTATATGTCATATGGTATACACATATAGTAAATCCCACCTTAGGTTATGCATTGATCATGCATCATCTCTTTATTGTTATTGTTATAATTTACAGAAGCATGCTTTTATTATGTAAGAGCATGCTCATATATCATATAATATAAAAGTTATATTTATGCATGCATAAAAAGCATTGACATGCATCATCTTTATATTATAATTGTTATAGAATAAGGGTGAATGATAGCATGTTTGCTTGGTTATTACGCGTTATATGAAAGTTATATAGTAATGACTGGACATTGCATGGAGTATGACACATAGGTTACTTTATAATTATTATAAACGCCTCGTTATGCACAATTTTTTTTGGTTGTTTTTTTTTTAAGAGTTAAAGATAAATTAGAACTAAAAGAAATAAGAAAGACATGCATGCTCAGTTAGGTTTAATTCATGTTTTAAAATTTTTAAAACTTGGATCACATAGACCTAAGATCACGTTCTAATATGATTAGCATCCCTAAGGCTTTAATCTTTTAATCAGTTTAATAGGATTAAATTGGCTAATAAAAGGTTAAAGTGTAGCAAATCGATCTATAAGGGACCTTTTGTCTAAGGAAGGTTCTGTCTAGGCTGAGGTATTTAAGTTGACAGAAACGTAACACCCCTACCTGGGAACTTACATGAAAAGGTGAATTAGATATATTTGATGCATGCATGCAAGTTAAGAACAATCCATTAAAGTGTTTAAATGTGACTACTTGAACTTATTTTTATTTAAAAAAAACAAATGTTGTTTATGAGTAGACTTTAAAAAGACCACTTAGACTAAAATCAATAGCCAGATTGTCTAGGTTAATGAATCCCTAGGTAGAACATTCAGTGGGAGTTCACTTAAACCTTTTACTTTTCTTCTAAAGTCCACACCGTGAGATCTATCCTCGGCCTTGCGGCACCGTTGGCATGTCTCCCCAACTGATGATGTTTGGGTAGGTCAATATCAAGGTGGATCGAGAGAATGTTCATAGTAAGTGGGAGCGGGAAGTGCGATAGCATAACCCTTAGTCTCCCTCGTTAGGTTGAATAAAGTTACTGCGCATCGCCTCGAGGCACCTTGGGAGTGTCCCTCTAAAGGATGGCAATTTTGCGCGTTTTTTTATTTGATCTTCTGTAAGAGGATAAGGTAACTTAGACTCTTGTCCTAATCTGTCTTTTCCCTACGGTAAGCGCATTAGGGTGGGACTCTGGCACCGAAAACGAGGGGTTATACTTTCATGGAATAGTTAAATGTTAACGATTCTGGACCGAGGGAGGTCAAATTCAGGTTGCTGAATGGTGGCTGTTAGGTTCAGTTCCAAGAGTTTTTTTTGCCTAATGGTTGAGAATGTCTAATCCCAGTGAAAGGGCAACTGATCACCCCACTGATGGCGTTTATCCTGATTCACTAGGGCATCATTGCAAAATAGAAGTCTATAACTTAGGGTACTTGAAACTGTTTTGCAAAACTAATTGGTTTAAAAGTGGTTTAGCAATACTAATCAAGATTTGTTCATATTTTCAGCAACATTTTTCAAATGGCTACAACCACCTTATCACTATTAAGCGCCAAAAAATTAACTAACGACAATTTTTTAACATGGAAACATATGATCACGATGATCCTATCATCGAGGATCTCATGTTCACTCTCACGAAGGCTTGTCCTCCTATTCCAGCTCCAAATGCCGCTCGAAATTCTCGGGAGGCATACGAGCGATGGACAAGGGTGAATGAGAAGGCCCGAGCCTATATCTTGGCAAGTCTTTTTGACGTCTTGGCCAAAAAGCATGAGCCCATGGTCTTAGCCCGTGAGATCATGGAGTCTCTGCGGGGGATGTTTGGACAACCGTCTGAACAGCTTATGCATGAGGCTCTTAAATACATATTCAACTCCAAAATGCAAGAAGGCGCCTCTGTTCGTGAACATGTGCTAAACATGATGGTCCACTTCAATGTGGTAAAGTTGAATGGGTTCACAATCGATAAGGGTAGCCAGGTAAGAATAATCCTGCATTCTTTGTCGAAGAGCTTCCTACACTTTGTTAGTAATGTGATTCTTAACAAAGTGAAGTATAACCTTACAACTCTCCTCAACTAGTTGCAGACATACTAATCTTTATTGAAAAGTAAGGAGAGGCAGAAGGGTGAGGCAAATGTTGCTTCATCCTCAAGGACGTTCCATAGAGGTTCGACCTCAGGAACGAAGTCGCACCTTCTACTTCTAACTCTGCAAAGGGAAACAAGAAGAAGGGTGGTAAGGGAAAAGGGAAGGCACCTGCTAACCCATCGCCCGTCGCCCCGAGGAGGCGTCCACCAGTTACTAAGGGAAAGTGTTTCCATTGCAATCAAGATAGATATTGGAAGCGAAATTATCCTCGGTATTTGAAGGAGAAGAAAGTAGCAAAGGCTAAGGCCAGGGCGTATAAAGGTAAATATGATTTAGTTGTGCTCGAAACTTGTTTAGTGGAGAATGATGATTCGGCCTGGATAATTGATTCAGGCACCAATAACCATGCTTGTTCTTCTTTTCAGGGAATTAGATCTTGGCGACAGCTGGAGGCTAGTGAGATGACGATGTTAGTAGGCACCAGGTACGCCATCTCAGCTGAGGCAGTGGGAGGGATCCAGTTGACTTTACATAATAGGTTTCTAAACTAAATGATGTATATATTGTTCTTGAACTAAAAATGAACCTTATTTCTGTAAAGTGCTTATTGCAATGTAAATACATTGTTTCTTTCAATTTGAGTAAAGCGTTTATTCATAAAGATGGTGTTTTTATTTGCACAGGAAATCTGGAATCGAATTTATATGTGCTAAAGCCGTTGGCCATTAATTTCCTTCATAATACTGAAATGTTCAGAACTATTGTAACTCAATCAAAACGTCAACGTATTTCTCCAAAAGAAAATGCCCAACTTTCGCATCTACGTTTAGGGCACATCAATCTCAATAGGATTGAGAGATTGGTGAAGAATAGACTTCTAAGTGAGTTAGAAGAAAATTCTTTACCTGTGTGCGAATCTTTCCTTGAGGGTAAGATGACTAAACGACCTTTTACTGGAAAAGGTTTTAAAGCCAAAGAGCCTTTTGAGTTAGTACATTCTGACCTTTGTGGTCCTATATATGTGCGAGCTCAGGGTGGCTATGAGTATTTTATCAGTTTTATTGATGATTACTCCAGGTACAGGTATGTTTATCTTTTGCAACACAAGTCTGAATCTTTTGAAAAGTTCAAAGAGTTCAAGGCTGGAGTTGAAAACGTATTGGATATATGGATTAAAACACTTCGATCAGATCGAGGTGGAGAGTTTTTGGACTCTGCATTCCAGGACTATTTGATAAAACATGGAATCATTTCCCAACTTTCAGCACCAGGTACACCTCAACAGAATGGTGTAGTGGAGAGGATAAATAGGACCTTATTAGATAGGGTTCGTTCGATGATGAGTTATGCTTCCTTACCGGACTCGTTTTGGGGTTTCGCAGTGGAGACTGTGGTGTACATACTCAACTATGTTCCCTTCAAGAGTGTTGCAAGAACACCTCTAGAGTTGTGGAATGGGCGTAAAGCTAGTTTACGTCATTTCTGCATTTGGGGTTGCCCTGCACATGTGCTTAAGGCTAATCCCATGAAGTTGGAACCATGGTCGAGGTTATGCCTCTCTATAGGCTACCCCAAAGGTACACGAGGGGGTTATTCTTATGATCCGATGGAAAATAGGGTGTTTGTTTCAACAAACGCTACTTTTCTGGAGGAGGATCATATAAGGTAGCACGGTCCACGAAGCAAAGTCGTGTTACGTGAGCTTTCCAATGAAACTACTGAAACTTCAATAAAAGTTGTTGAAGAGCCTGCTACATCAACAAGAGTTGTTGATGGGAGTTCATCCAGTTGGTCGGTTCCACCTCAAGAGTTGAGGGAACCTCGATGTAGTAGGAGGTTTGCGAACCCACCCTTTCGCTATCTAGGTTTCACGGAAATCCGTGCTATGGTAGCAGATGGCGACGTTGAGGATCCGTTGTCGTATAAGAAGGCAATGGAGGATGTTGATCGGGATGAATGGGTCAAGGCCATGGATCTCGAGATGGAGTCGATGTACTTCAACTCAGTATGGGATCTTGTAGATCATCTTGATGGGGTTCGCCCTATAGATTATAAATGGGTCTTCAAGCGCAAACGGAGTGCTGATAGGAAAGTACAGACCTTCAAGGCTTGACTTATGGCATAGGGTTATACCCAGGTAGAGGGAGTCGACTATGAGGAGACTTTCTCACTTGTTGCCATGTTAAAGTTGATCCGCATCCTCCTGTTCATTGCAACATATTATAATTATGAGATCTGGAAAATGGTCGTCAAGACGGCCTTTCTGAATGGCAATCTTGAGGAGACCACTTATATGGTGCAGCCCGAGGGATTCATAGCCCAAGGTCAAGAGCAAAAGGTTTGCAAACTGAATCAATCCATTTATGGACTGAAACAGGCGTCTCGATCTTAAAATATACGATTTGATGCTGTGATCAAGTCGTATGGCTTTGACCGAAAATTTGATAAACCTTGTGTCTATAAGAAGATCATCAACGCTTTAGTAGTCTTCCTAGTATTGTATGTAGACGATATCCTACTCATTGGGAATGATGTAGGTCTACTGACTGCAGTTAAGAACTGGCTAGCGACCCAATTCCAAATGAAAGATTTGAGAGAGGCTCAGTTTGTTCTAGGGATCCAGATTTTTTGGGATCGTCAGAACAAAGTGCTAGCACTGTCTCAGGCATCATACATTGATAAGATGTAGCTTAAGTACTCGATGCAGGACTCCAAGAGGGGCCTACTACCATTCAGGCATGGGGTCACTTTGTCTAAGGAAATGTGTCCTAAGATGCCTCAAGAGGTTGAGGAGATGAGACGGGTATCATATGCATCTGCCATTGACAGTTCGATGTACTTGATCCTCTGTACTCTTCCAGACATCTATTACGCTGTGGGCATAGTCAGTAGGTATCAGTCTAACCCAGGCCAGGGTCACTGGACCGCAGTAAAGAACATCCTCAAGTATCTTCAGAGAACGAGGGACTACATACTCGTGTATGGTTTGAGGGATTTGATCCTTACAGCATACAGAGATTCTGACTTTCAAGCTGATAAGGACTCTCGCAAGTCCACATCAGGGTCAGTCTTCACTCTTAACGGAGGATCTAGAGTGTGACGAAGCACTAAGAAGGGGTGCATCGCCGATTCCACTATGAAGGTGGAGTACGTAGCAGCCTACGAAGCTGCTAAGAAGGTCGTCTGGCTCAGGAAGTTCTTGACAGACTTGGAAGTTGTTCCAGATATTTCTAGGCCCATTACCCTCTATTGTGATAATAGTGGGGCAATGGCGAACTCTAAGGAGCCAAGGAGTCACCAGTGCGGTAAACACATAGAGCGAAAGTATCATCTGATCTACGAAATAGTGAATCGAGGGGACGTGATCGTCACACAAATCTCTTTGGAGCACAATGTTACTGACCCGTTTATGAAGGCTCTCATGGCTACAATGTTTGAGGGTCACCTACGGAGCATGGGTCTACCAGATCACCCGCAGCTGAGCTAGAAAAAGTGGGAGATTTTATTGTACTGGGCTTTTATGCCCTAGTTTATTGTTTTGTACTAAATGTTTTGTACATTCCACTTTGCTTTAGGACAAGTGGTACATTGTTAGGGTTGATGTCCTAAAGTCTAATGTCCTATAGTTTGTAAACAATATATACGAACACCTGTGATTGTTATGATATTTACTTCACATCTTGTTGTTTTTCTCTTTTATTTGCTTTACCATAAACCAATAAATATAAAATCCCTAGTTATCTGTATGTAACTCAAGCATGTATGTGGTGACATACAAATGGATCATGTCTTGAGTGATAACTAAAATGGTTTATATTATATGGATATAGGACAGAAACCTTATCCTGGTAATGCTACGGATGCGGCCCGCTTTGTGGAATGGTCACAAGTGTTGTGACTTGCCACAGATGATCTGATCCTGATCATTCATGTTGGGGACATGCGAGCAGGGGCGTCCTGCACAAAGAGTTTGTATAAGACCAGACCACGATGTGTTAATATCTCGTTATATAACACCATTCATGACAAAGACTTCACTTCACTAGGATGATCACAGGTAACATGACCTCAATCCTGAGTGAGTTGGGAACTCCTGCCATTGAGCGCGGTCCTTTGATTTGTATGGGTGCGAGTGGCCAAGTCGCCGATTCAAACCTACTATTTTGGGGATACGTCATATTTGGGAGCTGGGAACTCAACTACACAAGATGGAATTCACTCCTTCCCCGAGGCAGAGGTAAGTAGATAGATGGCTCCCTTAAGGGCTGATTTCGGGGCTTGAACGATGTGGCGTCTGTCACACCCCGCCCCAGACCACCCTTTTAGCCTAGGAAAGGGCGTGACTGTAGCAGTTATCAACCCTTTGGTTGACACTTACTGCCTAACAACTCTTGCAGAAATAACTCTGATACCAATGAACAAATTTAACAACCAAATGATTAAGTCAAGGAGGCAAACAACAACGGATTAAGTAGGCCCATTCTATTACAACAATGTAATGATTATACAACTTCAAGACTTATCAACAAAGTTACAACAACAACTGTAAAACCCTCCGGAAGTGTAACTGTGGCTTTTGGAAGACCTTCAACTCATAAATAACAAACATATCATGAAAACGATGTTACATTCCAAACCTCCATCTTGAGTGAGTCTGTTCTCACTTCTATCTACACGCACGGTAGATAGCTAACTGCTACTAGCTACAACACTTACTCTTTACATTCCCTGTGTCTCCTATGTGCACATAGCTCCCCACTCATGGGCTCAGAAGCTAGGCCCCTTGGCCCTTTGACCATCCCATACGAGGATCCTCCCATAGGCTCAGGAACTAGACTTCTCGTATCCCCTGACCATCCTGTGAGGTTTTGTTTATGGGCTCAGGCACTAGGTCTATTGACCCCCTGACCATCCCGATCACATAATCTCATTCTCACGCTAGATACTCATTCATAACCTAAGCATATACAATTTATTCTAAGAGATATGCTTTAAGATTTAAAGGAAACTACCACCCACCTTGGTCGTTTAGGAACTTTTCTCTCTAGAAATTCCTTGGTCTTCTCGGGCTCCTCTTTTGAACCCTAAATTCCATATTCAACTTAAAGCTTAAACTATTCATATTTATAGGATTTATCTTGAGATACTTCTTTCTACACATATTCTCTAAATGGTTTACCCTAAAATCTTAACTTAGAAATCCTCGTGGTTTGGCCGGAATCATCAAAACATCAAGACTGGCCCAGCTTACCCGACAGCTCGACCCCTCTTTCTTTTCCTCATTATCCAGCCCAATTCCTTGGAGCTTCTTCTCTAACAGCCTCACCATGAAAACTAGACTCTTATAGCTTTTAGATGGCTTTAGAATCACTCCAAACGCACGAGTAAATTGGGAGAACTTCTCGTCCCAAGTTGATGTTGTTTTCCAGACTTCATTGTCCAATGCGTCCTCTTTGAAGCTCTATGATCAACGCATGGATTTTGCTCTCAACGCAAGGTTTACTCAACTTTCCCACTTTTTTTACTGTCTTTTTGAATTGTGATCTAAAAATGAAGTCTTTGGCCCTATTTATAGGCATCCAAACCCTCTCCAAATTCGACACCTCCTACTTGGCTGCATGTTCAAGTGTTTCTCCCTTATACTACCAACACATTTTTTTTATCAACGTAATCTAAGTGTCTTTCTCCTATGTAGTCAATGCATGAGCTTCAAATTTCATGTCCTCTGATGCAACCACCTCAAATGCTTAAGGCTTAAGCCTTCCTCCCTAGAAGACACATGGTTTAATGACGTTTTTTAGGTGATCTCATCCTTTATATGCGTCCAACTCTTGGATGTTCAACGCATAGTCCACTACTCAATGCCTAGCAACCCAACTTAGCCATCACAATCCAACTTAGCCATCGCAAGAGCCAGCCATCACCAACGCATAGGATGGTTGCTCATCCTCGACGCATGGCTTACTAGGTATCACCGCACAGCTTGCTCGGCATAGGCACATGGCGCTTGGCATAGGCGCTGGCCACCGATGCATGGGCGTACTGCGGCACTGGCCATCGCTCGACGCATTGGGCAAGGGCGCTTGGCTTCGACCGCTCGATGTATGGGCTGCCTTCCAACGCATCACTTCACTTCTTTCAGCCGCATTGATCCCTTCCAACGTATCACTTCACTTCCTTCAGACGCATGGATGCATACCATCCTTCCAACGTATCCTTCGCATCCAACACATCCAACGCATCCAACACATCTAATGCATCCATCATCCAACGCATCCAATGCATCCAACGCATCCATCATATAGGTTTATACTTAGCCAATTTTCCAAGTTTTTCCCAAAAGTCAAGCTTCGAAATTCACACTTTTTCTTCTCCCTTTGCCCAAGCAATCTCTCCAAGATCTTATGACCAACGCATGGCAATGCCTAGTCCAACACTTAATCAATTTTTCATCAATTAAAGGTTAACTCAAACTACTCAAGGAAAATCTATTCAACACCTAGAAATTTCCTTCACTTCAACATAGGATTTAACTTTTACTTAGTTAATTTCCTTAACCACCTGCTTAAGTAGGAATAATGAAAATCTGGGTTTCACAGTGCCACACACCTTCTCTTGGCCCGAGACGTGTTCACATATAGTTGGACTATGTTGTATTATTCATTAGAGGAATTAGTGGTACTTAAGGAGTGAGATGTAACTACAAGGGCAAAACGGTAAACTAGCCCAGTTGTACTTACGAGCATCTGTGAAGGGTCATCCTACTCATGATTGGTTATATCCAATGGACACAGAAATATATCCGTGGTAAGAAGAGTTCAGGTGTTGGTCTTTTGTGGAATCACTGACAGTTAACGGATGGTGAATCTCGTGGCTAAAGAGTTTAGTCAGCTATTCACATACTGTTGGAGCTTTGAGCTACAGGTCCATTAGGTCACCTGGGTAGCTTGGATAAAACTGAGAACCAGTGTTTGGGTTAATTTGAAATGTTCAAATTGACAAGAAGAAGTTCAATTATATATGATATAATTCGACTAGTTAATTATATATGATATAATTGGCTAAATGTATGAGATACATTATTTTGGAAGAAATTAGAAATAAATATGATTTATATCAAGTAGAGGAAAAATACTATAGTAGATATATGATATCAAACTATAGGATATAAAAATAATATGATTATATTTATTAATTAAATTAATTGATTAATTATTTAATACTTAACCAATTAATTCACATTTGAATGTGGGAACATGAGGCAGCGAAGGTTAAGGTAACCGACGAGTTAAAGTATGAAAATCGTTTTTCATTTTGATGAATTAATTCATTTGTGCATTTGATATCCTGCGCCCAAAGGAAACCTTGAAAGAGCGATTGCGAGAGCCTATACGATAGAATCTCATTCATCTAAATGATCGTCTAGTTCACGCATTCTTTAAATGATCATATACCACTTTCCTAAACGATCGTCCAATTTTTCCTAAACGATCGGGTAATTCTACTATACGATAAGCATCTTCGCTATACGATAGCAGAGTTCTTCTCGCATGCGCTTATCGTCTACACAAAGTCTTTTCCTCCGTCCTCTACCAAACTCACCAAAGCCCACTCTTTGGGTTTTTGATACCGAGGATACCCGGATTTCCCTTGTGGTGGTGTTGTCCCCGAAGCCTTGTTCGTGTACGTTCGGATAGTGCAGTAACAGTCGAGAGACTCGTCGGGTGCTAGTAGATCGGTGGGAGTTTTCCGATGATGTGGGTTCACACAAATGAACACCGTCTTCCTCTGGTATGAACCCTTTTCTCTATGTTTTATCGTATTCTGAACATGTCGTTGATGAGTTTAATATCCATAACTGTTAGTATGGAATGTACATCGTTTTTGTTTCGATCACTGTGAAATCTAAGCAATCTAAGCCCACTCATGGAACTCTCGGTATGAGATCCTTCAGTAGATGTTACTACTGTTGTAAAGTGCAAGAAATGATCTGATCCTGATTATTCATGTGGAGACATGTAAGTGTGGGTGTTCTATATAAAAAGGTTTGTATAAGACCAGACCACGAAATGAATAGTCTCATTATATAATATCGTTAATAGTAAAGACTTACATTTCACATGGATGACCGTAGGTGACATGACCTGAATCCTGAATGAGTTGTGAACTTCGACCTATGAAGGCGATCCTTTCATTTGTATGGGTGAGAGTGGCCAGATTGCCTGCTTAATAAGCCTACTATTTTGGGGATTCGTCTGATTGGGTAGCTGGGAACACAACTACACAAGACGGAATTCAATCCTTCCTTGATATCGGGGTAAGTATATAAGTTGTCTTTATTTGCTTACTTGCATTTAGAACAATGCATCATTTTAGGTTGGGGGTGGTTGAGTTGCATGTTTCTTGTTCTGTTTGCCTCCTGTTTTCTAATTTTGTATGTCCTAATTTTTAGCACAAAAATTTTACAAAATTTTTGCATTTTTGTTTGATTAGGATGACCTAGGATGTGCTTGTATGCTTTTTTACTTGATAATGTGAAATGAGCATAGAGCCCTATTTAAAAGTTTTTCTTGCATTCATTTCCTCCTTGTGCACAAACCGCCTTAGGTTTATTCTCTTAGGACTTAGGATGGCTTTATGGTGTCTATAAGTCCATTGTCACCCCAAAAGGCCCCATCAACAAGAGATTAACCTTGCTAGATTGGATGTATGATGAGACTAAGGAAAAAAAAAGAGTATTAGCCTATAGGAGAAAAAAAAGGAAGGAAAAAGGAGAAAAAAAGAAGAGTGTGTTTCAAAGTGTAGAAGAAAAAAGAAGAGAAAAGAAGAGAAAAATAATAAGACAAGAAATAAAAGGGGTTTTGCATGAGTGCATGAATAGGGGTGAAAAGGGCTACCTCCACCGAGATAAGTTAGGACCCTGCATAAAAATAGTGGATTGAGTCCCTACGATTGGTTGTGTGAAAGCTATCCCCTTAGGTAAAAGAAATACCCTTTATGTTTTGTGTGTATGAGTTACAGGCACCTTAGTCGAAGTCTTACCTTCTTGATTGGTTTTGGTTATTCAAAGGATGGTTCCGGAGCCAAAAGTAGGGAAAAGATGGATGGAGTATGCCATAAGGTTGTCCCGAGTCTCTAGAATCCACCTAGGTTGGGTTATCACACACACACGCGAAGAAGAATACAAAAAGTTTTAAATTGATCCTTGAACTGTAAGTTTCATGTTTTTATGTTTTGAAGCATAATTTAGCACTAAGACTCGAGTTAAATTGAAATGCAAATTTTTTGTTGTTTATTTTGTGTTTGTGTATTCTCTCTTGCTTGAGGACTGGCAAGGTTCAAGTTAGAGGTGTTCGATAGCTCTCTAAAGGAGTTATTTATTCCCACCCAAATCCTATTAGTTCCTAGATATTTAATGCTTTATTTAGTCGTTTTAGCATATAAAAGAGTAGACGAGACCATTGGGATTGTTTTGATGCATTTCAAGCCAAAATGGAGAAATAAACAAAAAAAAAAAGGAAAAATGACCAAATTGCCCCTAAAGGGAGCGTCGATGTGCTTAAAGGAAATCTTTCTTGAGGATTTCCTTGAGCAATGAAAAGATCATTCCAAATTACAATCATACATGAACGTTACAAATTACAGTCATAAACACAACATACGGTTATGCAATCAATACAGAAATTACAGCATGATAAAACAAATAATCAAGGAGAAATCTACATACATTTGTAGACTCATCCCCACGCTCCTTAATCATGACCGCTCGAATACAACAACCTCGAACGCTCGTCCAACATGATCGCTACATTGCACGAACAACATACACTCGAACTCAGTGAGAATCCAGAGGTTGGGCTTTGTGTGGACTTGGTTTGAGGCAGAAGACGAAGGAAACAACAATCGTGTAAACGATTGAGCAAGTGGGAGAAGACTAGACCTATCGTATAGATCAATGCCCAATCATTTAGTAAAAGCTAAGCGATCGTTTAGCTCATCGCTTAGCTGTGTGTCTGTCGCCTACAAAACACTACACGATTGTTTACCTTAGTCAAACTATCGCTTAGTAAATCCCATTTACTTGACAACTTACGTGAGATTATTTTCCGAGAGAGAATATCAAATTCACAAAATTTTACATTACTAAAATAAAGAAAACAATTTTCCTTTTATCTCATGGTTACAATGAAACTACTAATAACCTCCCACTCAATTGGTTATTATAGAAAAAGATTTAATTATCCAATAATTAATATTATTATATATATAAATGATAACCAACTTATCATACTATATTTATAACCTATAGTTTTAATATTTCATCTCATGAAACATATAAACCATAGCTCTTTTTCTATTCCATGGTACTTAATGTAAATCTCATTTACATTAATCCTCTCCTAGATATATCTCATACATCATACCAATCATATCATATATAATCGACTTACCTCTTCTTAATTTGAACATTTCAAATCAACACCAAGAACTGATCCTCAACTGAATCCATTGAGCTACCAAGGGGACCTTATGAACCTGTAGCTCAAAGCTCCAACGGTACGTGAATAACTGACTAAACTCTTTAGTCATGGGATCCACCATCCATTAACTAAATCCAATAAGCTAAGTACCCCTAGCTTTGGTTGAATACTTAAACTTTATGTGGAAACATAAAAGTGGATCAAGTTCGAGTAATAGCCAAAACAATCTATAGTATAGCGATAAGGCTAGATACCTTAACCTAGGGACACTATGGATGTGACCCACTTTGTATTTGATACAAACAATGTGATTCTGAATCGTTCATGTGGAGACATGTGAGTGGGGGCATGCTACGCAATGATTTTGTATAAGACCGGACCATGAAATAGTCACTTTTACTTTATAACGCCGTTTACTGATAAGACTAAATATTTCAATTCGATGTCCTAGGTAACTTGATCTTAATCCAAAGTTAATTATGAACTCCTGTTTATTTGGGATTATCCTTTAATCTACATGGGTGAGAGTGGCTCAATATCGTTGACTCAATATGCCTTACATTTTAGGGGTAAGACCGGGCAGATAACTGGGGAGATAGTCTTGTAAGAACGGAATTCACTCCTACCTGACTCTAGGGATAGTAGATAAGTTTTTCCCTTAAGTGCTAACTCCAGATCTTGAACAAGTGTTTCAACCCTCTCATTAGCCTAAAAAGGACTTGGTTTAGTGGTTGTACCACAAACCAATTGTTCATTAGAGGATCAGTGGGACTTAAGAAGCAAGATGTAATTACAGAAGTAAAACCGTAATTTTGACCCAGCTGTAATTACAAATAACCTATGAAGGATCGACTTACTAATCATGTTAGAGTTAACAACGTATTGTTGGGATTGGTGTCCTAATTCTCCAGAAGTCTCGTTGTTTGTAATGATACACATTGTTTGATGAATAAAATAATTGTTATTTCATTCTGGCATTTACTCATATCCAATAAACAAAGCTCCTTGGTTATATTATGTAAACTTAAGCATGTATATGTGATATACAAGTGGATCATGACTTAAGTGATAATCTAAATAGGTCTGTAGTATAAGGATTAAGGTGGGATACCTAATCCTGGTGACACTACGGATATGGCCCGCTTTGTAAAGGTTTGTAAGTGTTGTAAACTACTAGAGATGGTAGATCCTGACCATTCATGTGGAGACATGCGAGCAAGGGTGTCCTATACAAATAGTTTGTATAAGACTGGACCACGAGATGACTAGACTCTGTATATAACGTCATTGATACTAGAGACTTACATCTCACCTAAACAACCATAGGTGACACGACCTCAATCCTGAGTGTTTTGGAAACTCCTGCCTTTGAGGGCGGTCTTTTGATTAGTATGGGTGATCAGATTGCTAACTCAACATGCCTACCTTTTAGGGGACTTGTGTGATCTGGGAGCTGGAAACTCAATCCACAAGATGGAATTCACTCCTTTCCTGAAGCAGGGATAAGTAGAGAGATTGCTCCCTTAAGTGCTGATTTCAGGACTTGAACATAGTGACCACAACTTCTCTTTTGAAGAGATGACTCGGTCATAGTAGGACTATGACTTATGTTCATTAGAGAGATCAGTGGTACTTAAGACGTTAGATGTAATTACAGGGGCATAACAGTTATTGGCCGAGCTGCACTTACGAGCGATCTGTGAAGGGTCGTCACACTGCTGATTAGTTAAGATGGACACATAATATATCTGTGGCAAGGAGAGTTCAGTTATCAGTCTTTAATGGAGTGCCTGACAGTTAACGGATGGTGGATCCCGTGACTAAAGAGTTTAGTCAGTTATTCACGTATCGATGGAGCTTTGAGCTACAGGTCCATAAGATCCCCTTGGTAGCTCAATAGATTCAATTGAGTATCAGTTCTTGGTGTTGATTTGAAATGTTCAAATTGACAAGAGGTAATTTTATTATATATGATATAATCTGTATGATGTATGAGATACATCTAGTGGAGGATTAATGTAAATGATATAAAGGAGATTTACATTAAGTACCATGGAATAGAAAAAAAGCTATGATTTATATGTTTCATGAGATGAAATATTAAAACTATAGGTTATAAATATAGTATGGTAAGTTAGTTATTATTTATATTTATAATAATATTAATTATTGGATAATTAATTCCTTTTCTCTAATAACCAATTGAGTTGGTGGTTATTGGTGGTTTCATGGTAACTGTGAGATAAAAGGAAAATTGTTTTCCTAATTTTATTAAGTTTTGTAAGCTTTAGATTTTCTCTCTCGGAAAATAATCTCACGGAGGTTGTCAAGTAAATAGAATTTACTAAGCAACAACTTAGAATGAGCTAAACGATCGTGTAGTGTTTGTAGGCGACAGACATGCAGCTAGGCAATGAGCTAAACGATCGCTTAACTTTTGCTAGACAATTGGAAATTGATCTATACGATAGGTTCAGTCATCTCCCACTTGCTCAATCGTTTACACGATTGTTGTTTCCTCTGTCTTCTGCCTCAAACTAAGTCCACACAGAGCCCACCCTTTGGATTCTCACACCAAGAATGCCAAGATAGCCTTCTTAGTGGTGTCATACTCAATTTGACACTGTCGAGGTTCTGTGGAGGTTGTTCGTGCTATTGGGGTGTTTGTGAATGAGGCGATCACTGAGTTTGAGTGCGCAGTGTTCGTGTAGTGTACCGGTCATGTTGGGCGAGAGTTCAGGTATTGCTGTGTTCTAGCATTCGTGATCAAGGAGCTTGACAATGAGTCTACAAATGTGTGTAGAGTTTCTTCTTGATAATTTTTATTATCATGCTGTAATTTCTGTAATGAATGCATAACCATTTGTTTGTGTTTGTGACTGTAATTGTAAAGTTCATATAAGATTGTAATTTGGAATGATCTTTCCATTGCTCATGGAAATCTTCGTGCACGATTTCCTTCACATATATGCATAAGTAATTTGGATCTTGTAAGTACAACCTTTATATATGATTTCCTTCACATATATGCATAAGCAATTATGATTAAAGCATGCATGTTCATATTATAGAAATTAGGGCTTGTAAGTACAACCTTTATAGAACTTAAAATTGTTGCAATTCCAAGGTTGTTTTTTATCACGAACAGTTCGTGGATCACCCCTAGAGTCTTCTTCGCTATTTTCCAGTCTTAGAACGGATTGTGAGATTCAATTTGTGGGGCGATTGATGGAATTTTGAGCTGGAGAGTGTTTTGGTGTAAAATTTAGAAAGAACAAATTCTCTTCCAAACTTAAAAATTGCACGAAGTTTTCTTCATTAATTTTTCTTCTATTTAAAGAAGAAAACATGCAAACTAAAAAACACCATATATTGCCACCAAATTAGCTTTTAATTTAGTAAAGGTTATAGGTGTTAATTAAGTAGGAAAGGTGGGAACTTTCCACAAACTCCAATTTCATTCAAAATTAAATTTCCAAAATTTTTAAATGAAATTTAGTTTTAAATAAAATTTATTTAAAAACAATTCCAAATAAAATTAATTGTAATAATTAATTTTAAATAATTAATTAAATTAAATTCATATAAAATATTAAATTAATTAAAATACCAATCTCGAACATGAATCACTATTCATGTAAATAATATTTAAATCATATTTAAATATTTCCAACTCTCCAATTTGTTTAATTCAAATATTAAACTATATAACTACGTCAATTATATCATATATAATTAACGATTATTCCCTAAACCGAATTTGAACGTTTCAAATTCTCTAATCACACTGTTCTAAGGTTTAATTCGATATGAGTGAGCAAGGAGACCTATTAGACCTACAGATCATGAGCTCCAGTGATCTGAGATGAATCGGCTAAACTCTTTAATCTAATTAACCAATATTCGTTAACTACTACGACACTCTACTAAAAACCAATAGCTGCACTTTCCTCACTGTAGATATATTTCTATCCACTTGATTTAACTATGATTAGTAAGTTGATCCTTTAGAGGTTGTTCATAATTACAGCTGGGTCAAAATTACCATTTTACCTCTGTAATTACATCTTGCTCCTTAAGTCCCCAGATCCTCTAATGAACAATTTATTTGTGGTCCAACCAACAAAACGAGTCCCTCTCGGGCCAATGAGAGGGTGGGACCCCTTGTTTAAGACTCGAAGTCAGCATTTAAGAACAACCTTTCTACTATCCCTAGAATCAAGTAGGAGCGAATTCCATATTACAAAACTATGTCCCCAGCTATCTACCTAGTCCTACCCTTAAAATGGAAGGCTTATTGAGTTGGTGATGTTGAGCCACTCTCACCCATGCATATTAAAGGATAATCCTGAATAAAAAAAAGTTCATAATTAGCTCAGGATTAAGATCGAGTTACCTAGGTCACCAAATTGAAATAGTCAGTCTTAATCTTGAGCTAACTATGAACTCCTATTTATTCGAGATTATCCTTTAATTGTCTCAGCTAAAACACTGAGAGATCTAAAATTCTATCATAAAATAGAATATGTTTAAAGTTTACAAACCATAAGTTTTAGGATATATAACCCAACACTGACACACGAATCCATTTTGGGCCATTTGCTCGATGAAAAGTTCACGCACAAAAATTGGTGTCAGGGGCAGCCCAAGCGGGTTTAACAGTCTTTTGGGGCACTAAATTAGCTTCGTTCTCAAATTCCTTTAGGGCAAGGCATTTTGTCAAGGTTCACTCTACGCACCAGATATATTTCCATGTCTATGGATATAACCAATCAATAGTAAGTCAACCCTTCACAAATCATCATAACTATAACTGGGTAAAATTACCATTATACCCCTATAATTACATCTAACTCCTTAAGTACCATTGATTCCTCTAATCAAAAAATTATTTATAGTCCAACTAGAAACTAACACCTTTCGAGCCAATGAGAGATGATGGTCTCATTGTTCAAGGCCCAGAATCAACTATTAAGCAAACAGTTTATCTATTTTCCCTAAGATCAAGAAATCAACTTCGAGATTAGTATTCATTCTAAATGGAGGAGCTATAGTTTGGAGAAGTATAAAGAAAAGTTGTATTGTTGACTCCACCATGGAAGCAGAGTACATGGTTACATCAGAAGCGGCAAAGGAAGCAATATGTCTTAGAAAGTTCTTAACACATTTGGAAATGGTTCCAAACATGCATATGCCTATCACCCTCTATTGTGATAACAAGGGAGCAGTCGAAAATTTCAAAGAACCTAGAAGCCATAAGTGCGGAAACCACATAGAGTGCAAATATCATCTCATTAGGGAGATTGTACATCAGGGACATATGATTGTCACGCAGATAGCCTCAGAAGACAACATTGTTGATCCATTTACTAAGGCCCTCATGATTAAAGTGTTTGAGGGTCACCTAGTGAGTCTAGGACTAAGGGGTTATATAAATCTAGGGCAAGTGAGAGAAGTCATGGGTATGTGATGCCCTAGTTTATTGTTTTTATGTTGTTTCTCTCACAATCGACATTGTATATATTAACCCACTAGAGTTTTTAGTCTAAGAAAGAGTTTGTTGGGTTTGTAAACATTAAACATATCTTATTTGACAATGAAGTTGTTATTGAGGTTATTCAGTAAAAATGTTATTGAGTATGTGAATTGCACCTTTTTAACCCTAAATCCAATAAACTAAGAACCTCTGACTATAGCATGAATACTTGAACTATGTGCGGAGACATAAAAGTAGATCAAGTTTGAGTAATAGCCAAAACGATCAATAGTATATGGATAGGGTTGGATACATTATCCTAAAGACACTATGGATGTGGACTACTTTGTATTTGATACAAACGATGTGATCCTGAATCGTTCATGTGAAGATATATGAGTGGAAGCTTCCTATGCAATGATTTTGCATAAGATCAGACCGCGAAATAATAACTCTATAATACTATTTACTGTTATGACTGACTATTTCAATACGATGACCTAGGTAACTCTATCTTAATCTGCATGACTGAGAGTGGCCCGAGTTTGCCGTCTCAATAAGTCTACCATTTTAGGGATAAGACTGGGTAGATAGTTGGGGACATATTCTTGGAAGATGGAATTCACTTCTACCTGATTATAGGGATAGTAGATAGGTTTTCTCTTAAGTGATGACTCCAAATCTTAAATAATAGGCCCCTCTCAATAGCCCAAGAGGGACTCGGTTTGGTGATTGGACTACAAACCAATTGTTCATTAAAGGATCAATTGGACTTAAGGAACAAGATGTAATTATAGAGGTAAAACAATAATTTTGACCCAGCTATAATTACGAACAACCTATGAAGGATCGAATTACTAATCATGGTTATGTCGAATGGACAGAAATATATCTATAGTGATGAGAGTGCAGCTACTAGGCTATAGTGGAGTGTCCCGAGAGTTAACGAATTTTGGTTAACTAGGTTAAAGGATTTAACCGATTAATCTCGGATCGTTGGAGCTCATGATCTATAGGTTCATTAGGTCTCCTTGGTAGCTCATATCAGACTAAACCTTAGAACAGTGTGATAAGAAAATTTGAAACGTTCAAATTTTATTTAGAAAATGAACGTTAATTATATTTGGTAAACTTAATGTCTTAACATTTAATTATGAATTAAACAATATAGAGAGTTGAAAATATTTAAATATGATTTAAAGATCAAACACATGAATAAAGATTCATAGCCGAGATTAGTGCTAATTAGGTCAGGATTGGTAATGATTATTAATTTAATATTTGATATTAAATTACTATTATTAATTAATTCTTTAACAATAGTTTTATTTAAAATTAATTCTAAGAAAATTAGTTTTCATTTAAAAATTTTATTTTAGAATTTTAGAACTTCAAAAATGGAGTTAGTGGATTTTTTCCACTTTTCTCCTCCCTAAAACACCTCAATCCCCACTATAATTAAGCTTCAATTTGCTGTCACTTTGAGGTGATTTATTTATGCATGATTTCTTCTTTAAATAGAAGAAAAAATTACTAAGATTGATGTGGAGAAGGCTGGTATTTTGAGCTTGATTTTCCTCTCAAATAAACATAGCTTCAAACTCTTCCAAACTCTATTTATCCTTAAAATTCATCACGATTTTGGATCCCACAATCCATTCTAAGGGCGGAGACTATTAGGAAAGACTCTTGCAGTGGTCCACGAAGTATTCGTGATTAAAAGCATCCAAAGAATTGCTTCAATTTTGAGTTATATCAAGCTTTGTATTTCAAACTTTGTTTTACAATTTTGAACAAGCAAGGTTAATCCTTAAAATTAATGTAGTTAGAGTGTTTTAGATCCAAATTTCTTTCACTTGCATGTTCTTTACTCTTACAATGGTATCAGAGCAAGTTTTAAGCACTCAATTTACATTTATATAAGCTTGGTGGGTGAAATTTCATGAGATGAATGTTGTGGTTGCTAAAGTTGGATATATTAAAATTTTTGCATCAAATTGAGCTTTAATCTATTGTAATTATTGTAATTGTCTGCATGTATATGGGCTTTAATGTTTAAGGAAGAGTTTGTAAATTTGTTAGAGTAATTAAATTTGAAATTAGGATGTAATTGAAGAGATTTGGAGCAAGACACGGCTGCAATCGAAATAGGGAGTTGGGACCCGAGGCGCAGCGTTGCAACGTTGATCATCATTTTTTCTAGAAATGCATGTGCGAAGGAAGAACGATCCAATTCGACCGATTCGGCCTGGTTCAACCCAATTCCATTTGGTTTAGCCCTATTTGAAGCCTCTGGGATCTGATTCAAGTTGTTTTCAACTGGTTTGGGCTTATTCGAAGTGTTCAAGAGCGGTTGAAGCCTCTTTTTTAAATTAGTATTGTAAAAATTTAGTTGTTTGATAGCCTAGGATGTCAAAACCGGTCCAGTTTAGTGTGTTTAATTAATTATGCATTGTGAATATATGTTTTGATTAAATTCAATTTGTTTGTGCATAAAGTATGCCATAGATTTAAAATCTAACCACAAGTTGAGCATGTTTCATGCATTGAAAGTATGTTATCAGTGTTATAATGTATAATATGCATGTGTAGAACTTCATGAGAATTAATATAAATTGTTATATTATGAAATGTTTGATGTATTTATAGATTTTGTCTAAGTTATAAATGTTTTAAAATGAATTAGACTTTTAAAATCTATAACAAAGAAAATTGCATACTCACATAGGGTTAACAACCACAACCTGTTTTAATCGTTGAAATAGGTCAATAACTTGTAAAATTAAGGTTACAACATAACTCACCTAGCAAGATCCTATCTAAAGCTGGAGTTACTTAAGTTGACGGTTTACGAAAAACCTACTACCTGGGGATCGAGTTAGTTCTTGAGTCATGTTAAACTTAGTTTTATGAGCATGTGTGAGCAATGTGAGGTTTCAAAAATTTTATCACTTGGACATTATAGGTTAAATCTAGTATAAAAGTTATACTCATATAAACACTTAAACTTAGGTTGTAATTAATTACCCGAAATATACCTAATAAATATACCCAACCCGTCTAGAACACTTTAGTGGGAAAAAAATGGTATATATGATATATTATTTTTTAGCTCTCACGTCCCTAAGAGTTAACACCGTGAGATCCATGCTCAGTTTCGTGTCGCCCAAAGCGGGGCCTCCATTCGAAAAGTGTTTGCATGGGTCAATAAGAAGGTGAATAGGGGAAGTTGTTCATAGTAAGTGGGAGAAGGAAGTGTGTTAACACATCCTACGATCTCCTCCATTAGGTTGCACCATGAAATTCCCATGCTCTGCCTATGTGTCATCCTAGATAGACCACATATTTAGAGGGTCATGACATGGGGGTCGGAACACCGCAAACTTCATAAATGAATATGGGCTTTTCGGTCCATTCTTAGCATTGTTTTCCATTCGGTAGCTTATTGGGACCAATCTTTGGGATCTGTGGAGGGTTACACTTGCCTGAATTACTAAGTGTTAGTAAGTTCTTGACCAAACAAGTGATAACTAAGTACTATGGGAATAAGAGTTATTCTGGTACTAGTATTTAGTTAAGAAAGTCTTGGTTCAGTGAAGGAGTAATTGACTACCCCTCGGTAGCGGTTATTCTAACTCACTGAAGTATCGTTGCATATTAATAATGAAATATATGGGTACATTATTACTTTTGATAAACTTGATTGGATTGAATAACAATTCACTAATAGAACTTGTATATTTTCAGCATGACTAGCTCATTAATTCAACTACTCGTTTCAAAAAAAATTAAATGATGACAACTATACAACTTGGAAATCAAACTCAAACATGATATTAGTGATCGATGATCTTAGGTTCGTATTAACAGAGAAATGTCCTCCACATCCTAGCTCGTCAACAAACCAAAATGTTTAGAAATCCTATGACAGATGGATCAGGGCAAATGATAAGGCCGAGCCTATATCTTAGCAAGCATATCTGATGTACTGGCTAAGAAACACAAGAGCATGGTCACTGCTAAGGCGATCATGGATTCGTTGCAAGCAATGTTTGGACAACTGTCCTCATCTGTCAGGCACGATGCTCTCAAATATGCTTATAACTCCCACATAAAGGAAGGAACCTCTGTTAGAGAACATGTTCTGGATATGATAGTCCTCTTTAATAAAGTGGAGTTAAACGACACCGTCATAAATGAAAAAGTCAGGTTAGTTTCATCATGGAATTTCTTCCGAAGAGTTTCTTGCAGTTTCGCACAAATGGGATGATCGACAAGATTGAATACAATCTAACTACTCTTTTGAACGAGCTCCAGACCTACCGATCTCTTATGAAGACTAAGGGACAAGAAAGGCAAGCAAATATTGCTACCTCAAAGAAGTTCCAAAAGGGATCATCCTTAGGAACTAAGTTTGGACCTTCCACTTCAAAGAATAAAAATATTCAAACAAAAAAGAAGGCAAAAGGGAAAGGTAAGTCTCCTACAACCCACAAAAGCAAGGGAAAAACTGCAAATAAAGAAAAATGTTTCCACTTCAACGAAGATGGGAACTAGAAACGAAACTACCCAAAATACTTTGCCGAGAAGAAAGCTGAGAAAGCAAAACAATGTGAATACGATGTGCTTATTGTTGAAACATGTTTAGTGAAGAATGATATTTCCACCTAGATACTATATTTGGGAGCTACTAACCATGTTTGTATTTGCCACATTAATCTCGATAGGATTGGGAGATTGGTCAAGAGTGGACTCCTAAATTAGTTAGAAGATAACTCTTTACCTCCATGTGAATTTTGTCTTGACGGTAAGATAACCAAAAGATCTTTTAAAGGAAAAGGTCTTAGAGTCAAAGAACCCTTATAACTCGTGCATTCGAATCTATGTGGTCCATGAATGTCAAAGCATGAAGTTGGTATGAACATTTCATCAGTTTTATTGATTACTATTCAAGGTATGGCTATTTTTACCTAATGCATCACAAGTCCGAAGCCCTTGAAAATTTCAAGGAGTATAAGGCAGAAGTTGAGAACTTGTTGGGTAAAACAATTAAAATACTTTGATCAGATCGAGGTGAAGAGTATATAGACTTGAGATTTCAGGACTATTTTATAGAACATGAAATCCAGTCTCAACTCTCAACACCTGGTACACCTCATCAGAATGGTGTATCGGAAAGGAAAAATAGAACCTTGCTGCATATGGTTCGTTCAATGATGAGCTATACTCAATTGCCTGATTCGTTTTGGGGATATACAGTAGAGACTACTATATATATTTTAAACATGGTTCCTTCCAAAAGTGTTTCTGAAACTTCATATGAGTTGTGGAGAGGGCGTAAAGGTAGTTTCTGTCACTCCAGAATTTCGTGATGTCCTGCACATGTGTTGGTGCAAAACCCAAAAAAATTGGAATGTCGTTCAAAATTATGCCTCTTTACCCCAAAGAGAAGAAAGGTGGTATGTTTTATGATCCTCAAGATAACAAAGTATTTGTGCCGATAAATGCTACCTTCTTAGAGGAAGACCACATGACAGATCATCAACCACGCAGTAAACTAGTATTGAGTGAAATTTTTAGAGAAGCTACAGATAAACCAACAAGAGTTATTGATCAGGTCGGTCCTTCAACAAGACTTGTTGATGGAGTTGCAATTTCTGGTCAATCATATCCTTCTCAAGAGTTGAGAGTGCATTGACGTAATGAGAGGGTTGTACATCAACCCGACCATTACATGGGTTTAACAAAAACCCAAGTCGTCATACCCGATGATGGCATTGAGGATCTATTGACCTATGAACAGAAAACGAATGATGTAGACCAAGACCAGTGGATCAAAGATATGAACCTCAAAATGGAGTCTATGTACTTCATTTCAGTCTAGGAACTTGTAGATCAACCAGATGGTGTAAAACATATTGGTTGTAAATGGATCTATAAAAGGAAAAGAGATTAAGCCGGTAAGGTAGAGACCTTTAAGGCTTGACTTGTGGTAAAGGGTTATACCCAGAGAGAGGGGATAGACTTTCAAGAAGCCTTCTCCTCTATTGTCATGCTACAGTCAATTAGAATACTCTTGTCCATTGCCATATTGTATGATTATAAAATTTGGTAAATGGATGTCAAGACAACCTTTCTAAATGGCAATCTTGAAGAGAGTATCTATATGGCTCAACCAGAGGTGTTCATCGAACAGGGTCAAGAGCAAAATGTTTGCAGGCTTAAACGTTCCATTTATGGGTTAAAATGGGCATCTAAATCCTGGAATATAAGATTTGATACTGTGATCAAATCTTATGGCTTTGAACAGAATATTGATGAATTTTGTGTCTACAAGAAAATTGTCAAAACCATTGTAGCTTTCCTAGTGTTATATATTGATGACATCCTACTCATTAGGAATGATATAGGATTCCTAACTGACAATAAACAATGGCTAGCAACCTAATTCCAAATGAAATATTTGTAAGAGGCTCAGTATGTTCTTGGAATCCAAATCTCGAAATCACATGAACATATAGCCCTGTCACAAGCATATATAGATAATATGTTGTCTAGATATAAGATGTAGAATTCCAAGAGGGGATTATTGAAGGAATCTGTGAAGACTTTGAGCGGAAACGTGGATCGTCCCAATTTTTAATATTTCACATAATACAAAATTACAGAACAAAAAATTATGCAAAAACTAAATTTATAACATGCCTTAATAAATGAAAAGAGAGAAATAGGGTTAGAGAGGACTTACCCTTGAAGAACCTTTCTTTACAAATTTCCTCTTCCAAATTGTCATGAACAATTCACGAACGATCCAGAATGACCACCACCAATTGGAGCCTTCTGTATTCTCTAATGGGATGAGAATCTCTAAAGAGTTGATTGGGCTCTTAGTTTTGGAAGAGAGTGAGAGGAAATTGAGAGGAAAGAAAGAGGAATTGGGATTTTTTCAAAGAAAGCTTCTTTTGTTTTTCTTCTCTGTAAAATCTTTTTGTTAAAGAAAAACAAAACTCACTTAACTACCCACTCCTTACATGAGTTGAGAGAGATCAGGGGAGGGAAGTTATTTCCCTCCCTAAAATTCAAAATCAAAATTAATTTTAGTTTAAAATAAAACCACTATATACATATATATAATAAGCTATATGTATAGCATATAAACATATAACCTATGGTTTAATATTATATCATATACAATATAACCTATAGTTTTAATTCTCTCATCAATGGTATTTAATATAAATTCATTTGTATTAAATTCAATTATATAAATCCAATTCACATAATTAATATTTGAATCACATTCAAATATTTATTTCCTCTCAAATAAACTTTATATTATAATATTTCAAATACATTATATTAATTATATCATATATAATTAAATTAAGTTAATTATATCACATATAATTAATTCTCTCATTTAATTTGAACAATTCAAATCAATCCAAAATTGATTCTCATTAAATCCATGTTGAGCTACAGAAGGGACCTCATGGACTTGTAGATTGAAGCTCAAATGGTACTTGAATAATTAATTAAACTTCTTTAGTTAAATTATTCAACATCCATTAACTGTCGGACACTTCACTAAAGACTAACAGCTGCACTCTTCCCATTACAGATATATTTCTGTGTCCATTAGATATAACCAATTAACAGTGCGATGATCCTTCACAAATTGCTCGTAAGTACAGCTAGGCCAGAATTACCGTTTTTCCACTGTATAACTCCTTAAGTACCACTGATCCCTCTATTGAATAATAAGTCATAGTCCAACTCTGACCAAACCCCTCTCGGATCAAAAGAGGGTGTGGCGTCACATTTGTTCAAGCCCTGGAATCAGACCTTAAGAAAGCAATTTATCTACTTACCCCGACATTGAGAAATGAGTGAATTCCGTCTTGTGTAGCTATTCTCTTAGCTCCCCAATCAGACGAATCCCCAAAATGGTAGGTTTATCGAGTCAGCGATCTGGTCACTCTCACCTACACAAATCAAAGGATCGCTGTCATAGGTAGAAGTTCACAACACACTCAGGATTCTGTCATGTTACCTATGGTCATCCTGGTGAAATGTAAGTCTCTATTATGAACGACGTTAGTATAATGAGACTTCTCATTTTGTGGTTTGGTCTTAAACAAACTCTTTTGCATAGAACACCCCCGCTCACATATCTCCACATGAATGATCAAGATTAGATCATTTGTAGTACTTTACAACAAATGTAACACCTACAAAGGGGGTCGTATTCATAGTGTCACTAGGATAAAGTATCCAGTCTTATCCATCTACTAAGATCATTTAGGTTATCACTTAAACATGATCTACCTGTATGCCTCTACATACATGTTTAAGCTACAAATGATAACCTTGGATGTTAGTTTATTGTTTTGTGGGTAAATGTTACTAAATGTCAAATAAAACATCTCATATTTTATTAAATAAATAAAATATTTTTACAATACAATTACAAATTACAGGACCCTATGAGATTTAGGGTATCAACTCCAACAATTATTACCTTTCAGACATGGAATTCATCTGTCAAATGAACAGTGTCCTAAGACACCTCAAGAAGTTGAGAGTATGAGATTTATTCCCTATGTACCAGCAATTGGTAGTCTGATGTATGCTATGTTATGTACACAACCTAACATATGCTATGCAGTGGGAATAATCAGTAGGAATCAATCTAATCCAGGATATGATCATTGGACTGTTGTTAAAAATATCCTCTAGTATCTAAGGAAAACGAAAGATTATATGCTCATGTATGGTTCTAAGAATTTAATCCTTACGGGATACACTGACTCTAATTTTTAAAACAATAAAGATTCAAGAAAATCTACATCAAAATCAGTGTTTACTCTAAATGGAAGAGCAAGGTTGTATTGCTGACTCCACCATGGAAGCTGGGTATGTAGCTGCATGTAAAGTGGACAAATGAAGTTGTATGGCTTAAGAAATTCTTAACGATTTGGAAGTGGTTCCAAATATGCATCTGCCTATCACCCTCTATTGTGATAATAGTGGTGCAGTTGCAAATTCTAAAGAACCTAGAAGCCATAAGCATAGGAATCACATTGAGCGTAAATGTCATTTCATCAAGGAGATTGTGGAAAGAGAAGATGTGATTGTCAAACAGATAGCCTCGAAGCACAAAATTGTTGATCTGCTTACAAAAAACCTCACGGCTAAAGTGTTTGAGCGTCACCTGGTGAGTCTAAGACTACAAGTTATGTAAATCTAGGGCAAGTGGGAGAAATCATGGGTATGTGATGCCTTAGTTTATTGTGTTTATATTTTTCTCTCACACTTAACATGATATAAAATGACCCCACTGAAGTTTTTAGTCCAAGTGGAAGTTTGTTGAGTTTTATGCCCTAAAACTTGTGGTTTGTAAACAATAAATATATTCTATTTTATAGTAAAGTTATTATTGAGGTTTATTTAATAAAAATGTTATTGAATATGTGAATTGTACTTAAAAACCCTAAATCCAATAACTAAGAACCCATGGCTATAGCATGAAGCTTGAACTATATGTGGAGACATTAAAACTGGATCAAGTTCAAGCAATAGCCAAAATGGTCTATAGTAATTAGGCTGGGTACCCTATCATGGGGACACTATGGATGCGGTCCATTTTACATTTGATATAAACGATGTGATCCTAAATCGTTCATATGGAGACATGAGAGTGGGGGCATCCTATGCAATGAGTTTGCATAAGACCGGACCGCAAAATAGTCACTTTTACTTTATAACGTTGTTTACTTTTAAGACGAAATATTTCAATACGATGACCTAGGTAACTATAATCTTAATCCTGAGCTAACTATTAACTCTTGTTTATTCAGAATTATCCTTTAATTTGAATGGATGAGAGTGCATCAAGTTCACCAACTCAATAAGCCCCAAATTTTAGGGATAAGACCGGGTAGATAGCTAAGGACGTAGTCCTGCAAGATGAAATTCACACCTATCCGATTTTAGAGCTATTAGATAGGTTATTCTCTTAAGTGCTGACTCCGGGTCTTGAACAAGGAGCCTCACCCTCTCATTGGCCTGAGAGGGACATGATTTGGTGGTTGGACCACAAACCAATTGTTCATTAGAGGACTAGGGAACTTAAGGAACAAGATGTAGTTACAGAGGTAAAACGGTAATTTTGACCGAACTTTAATTACGAACAACCTGTGAATAATCGACTTACTAATCATGATTATATCAAGTGGATAGAATAATATCTATAGTGAGGAGAGTACAGCTACTGGGCTATAGTGGAGTGTCTCAATAGTTAACGAATGTTGGTTAGCTCGAGTAAAGAGTTTAGCCGGTTAATCTTAGATCATTGGAGCTCATGATCTGTAGGTCCATTAGGTCCTCCTGCTAGCTCATATCAGACTAAACCTTAAAATAGTGTATGTGAGAATTTGAATTGTTCAAATTCGGCTAAGGAAATAAGCGCAATTTATATTTGATATACTTAATAGTGTGATGGTATTAGGGGCGCCCGAGCGAGCCCAACAGCCGTTTGAGGCACGAAATGAGCTCCGTTTCCAAAATCATCTGAGACAAGGTGTCTTGTCATGGTTTTCATGCATTGGGTCCATTTTGGACCATTTGCCTGATGGAAAGTTCGCGCATGAAAATTCGCGTCATGAACAACCTGGGTAGCCTAGAAGCCATTTGGAGCATGAAATGAACTTTGTTCCGAAAATCCTCTAGGGCAAGGCGTTTTGTCAACATTCTAACGCATTAAGTCCATTTCGGGCCATTTGCTCGACGGAAAGTTCGTGCAAAAAAATTGGCGTCAGAAGTAGCCCCGGCAAGCCCAGAAGCCATTTTAGGCGTAAAATGAGCTCTTTTCCCAAAATCATCCGGGGCAAGACGATTTTTCAAGGTTCTAAAGCACTAGGTCCGTTTCCGACCATTTGTTTGATGGAAAAGTTAGCGCATGAAATATTGTGTCAAGGGTAGCCCCAGTGGTCCCAAAAGCTATTTTAGGCACGAAATGAACTCTGTTCTCAAAATCCTCAAAGGCGAGGCATTTTGTCAAGGTTCTGACGCACTAGGTCCATTTTGAACCATTTGCTCGATGGAAAGTTTGCGCACGAAAATTAGCGTCAAGGGCAGCCTAGGCGGGCGTAGAAGCACTTGAGGAATGAAATGAGCTTCATTCCCCAATCCTCCGAGGCAATGCATTTTGTCAAGTTTCTGATGCACTAGGCCCATTTTGGGTCATTCGCCCGATGAAAAGTTCACGCACAATAATTTGTGTCATAGGCAGCCCAAGTTGGCCTAGATGTTGTTTGGGGCACGAAATGAGCTCCATTCCCAAAATCCTTTGAGGGCAAGGCGTGTTGTCAACGTTCTAACGCACTGGGTCCGTTTTGAGTCATTTGTCAAACAAAAAATTCACGCACAAAAATTGGCATCAAGGGTAGCCTAGGCGGGTCGAGGAGCAGTTTAAGGCATGAAATGAGCTCTGGTCCCAAAATCCTTCGACATAAGGCATTTTGTCAAGGTTCTGACATACTTGGTCTGTTTCAGGCCATTTTTCCGACTGAAAATTTGCGCACGAAAAATGATGTCATGGGCAGCCTGTGTGGGCCCAGAAGCCATTTAGGGCATGCAATGAGCACCGTTCCCAAAATTCTCCAGGGCAAGGAATTTTGTCTAGGTTTTGACACAATAGGTCTGTTTCGGGCCATTTTCCAGATGGAAAGTTCATGCGTGAAAATTGACGCCAGGGCAGCCCGGGCGAGCCCAAAAGTCATTTGAGGCATGAAATGATCCCTATTCCCAAATTCCTCCGGGGTAAGGCATTTTTTCAAGGTTCTGATGCACTTGGTCCATTTCGGGCCATTTTCTTGATGGAAAGTTTGTGAATGGAAATTGGCATCAGAGGCAACACGGACAGGTCCAGAAGCTAGTTGGGACATGACATGAGCTTCGTTCCCAAAATCCTCTAGTGCAAGGCATTTGTCAAGGTTCTGATGCACTGGGCCCATTTAGGGCCATTTTTCCGGTTCGTGCATGGTAATTTACATCAGGGGCAGCTCAGGCGATGAGCTCTGTTCCCAAAATCCTCTAGGGCAAGGCATTTTGTCTGACACACTGGGTCCATTTTGGGCCATTTACCCGACGGAAAGTTCGTGCACAAAAATTGGCGTAAGGGGCAACCTGGACGAGACTAGAAGCCGTTTGGGGAACGAAATGAGATTCATTCCCAAAATCCTCTGGGGCAAGGCATTTTTTTCAAGGTTCTGATGCACTAGGTCTATTTCATGTCATTTGCCCGACGAAAAGTTCATGCACGAAAATTCGCGTCAGGGGCAGCCCGGGCAAGCCTAGAACAAAACTTGGCTTAGTAGAACTTGAAAGAAGTATGCAAGTACTCGCAACAAAAAGATCGTGTCCCAATTTTAATTTTACTGAACAATTAGAGGATGGAAACTAGGATATAACATGTACAACATGCTTTGTAATGAATATTGAGATAAAGAAGGGATTAAAGTATTACTTATTCTTGAAGACCAATATCTTCACAATTCCCTCCAAGTCACTACACGGACACAAACAGTTCGAACTCTTTCCTCAAACTCATAAACACCCAAAAGAAATGACAACAGAACTACAAAACCCAGACACTACTATGAGTTCTTCCTCATTATTCTCAAGGTAGAGAATCGCTGAGAGGTATGGATTTTATTAGATTAATTTTGGAAAGGGAGAGCTTTTGATTTTTTAGAGCAAGTTTTGTTTTATAAGAGTTCGCCTAGAGATTTAATGGAGGAAGATGGAGTTCATCCCATAATAACTTCTATGTCTCTTTATAAAATGTAAAAACAATATCACGTTATTAGTTCAAGAGATAAAAGGGGAAGGATAGGAGTTATCAAAACAACTTCTGTCATTAATTTCAATTCAATTTTTCAAATTAAATAAAACTAACCACTTCGTGTATATAAATATATATATTAAACCAATTTTAATATAACTAAAATATACTATACGTTATATCCCATATAACATGTAATCTATAGTTTATTATATCGCATATAATATATCCTATAGTTTATTAATCTCTCAAACAACCTATAGAATTAATATGAATCACATTCATATTAATTTTAACATATAATTTTTATATGAATCACATTCATATAATTAATATTTGAATCATATTCTAATATTTATTTTCTCCCAAATAAAATTTTATATTATAATGAATCACATACATTATATGAATTATATCTTATATAATTAATATCCTTTAATTAATGTTAACAATTCAAATTAATTCAAAATTAATTCGATTCTCACTAATCCCAATTGAGCTAACAATATGACATTATGGACCTATAGATTGAAGCTCCAATGACACTTTATTGATTAATTAAACTCTTTAATTAAATTAATCAACTTCCATTAATTACCGATCACTCCATTAAAGACCGACAGTTGCACTCTTCGCACTATAGATATATTTTTGTGTCCATTGAATATAATCAATCAAAACTCTCCATTAAAGACCAACAACAACACTATTTGCATTACAGATTGTAGGATATATATGGCAACCCTAGAAGATGGTGAATAGTATTTAATCAAATTAATTTAAAACTTTCTACTAATGTGGGCCCAATTAAACAAATTAACAAAATTTTCACTAACAAATCATTTAAACAATAAATTCATGTAAATAAATTCAACCCAGAATAGCCAAGTAATTAAAACTAACACTTTTAAGCACCCAATTTGATTTTTATAAAAAGATTAGTATGAGATATATAAAGATCAATTTAACCACCCTAAATAAACATTAAGAAATTAATTTAAGTAACAAATATTGAAATTAATTTCATGCAATAAAATATAACAACAAATTAATTGCTAAATTAAAATAGGAGAGGGATAAAGAAATTAACATCGAAAATTTTATAGTGGTTTGGCACAACCGGCCTACATCCACTTCCCAAGCTCCTATTGGACATTTTACTACGAACTTGACTCTTTCTATGGATTAGAGTCGAACTGCCACAACGTTCTTTCTCTGGGTGCTAAAACAAACATGATCCTTTCCGCGGTTGAGGACAAACCGTTACAATACTCTTGTTATGGGTTCAAGAGTAACCCTTTACAATAGATTTAGAAATGAAGAACAATATCAGAAAAACTCTCTAAAAGAGTAGGTTTACAAATTGTAGCACTCAACAAATTAATCCTCACAATACAATAAATCTCTCAAGAATAAAATGAAAAGAAAAAATGAGAGATTTGAAAGAATAATAATGGTGGCTTTGAAGATTGTAAAAATATGTAATTGTTAAAATCTTGGAGAAGATGGAGTATAAAAGAGAGGAAAGTGGGGTTAAAGTGGATTTTAATTTGAACTATTAGATTGTTCAAAAAATTAAATTGAATGGTGGAGATTTAAACTCAACTAGCTATTAGACACAAATAAAATATAATATAAAAATATATATCTTTTAAAACCCAACAAAAACAAAAGAGTCCACCATTTGTCAAAAACTAGCTGTTAGACACAAACCTGAAATAATATTAAACTCATTTAAAAAAAACATTTTTTTTTTAATTTAACAAAATCATTTTTTTTTTTACAAAATCATTTTCTTTTAATTCTCTTTTCTTTATATAAAAACTAAAATCCACTAATTACAATTTTAAGCCTCATCGGTCACTCATCCTATAGTTCCAAGTGGCACTCTCTAATTGATACAATTTAGTGATTAATTCGCCACGTCACCGTCACGGGTATTTTTTCGTGACGTTTCTTTTTGCTATATATTTTTCATCTCAACTTCGATTTAGATGATTCAAGATGCGTCGGAATCGTTGTTCTAAGCTCTACGCTATGGACTATTCAAAATAATATTATTAGTAAACAAAATCAAGTTTTTTATTATCAAAATATTAATTAATTAATTAATTTGAGACTAAGGGACAAAAAGCCAACACAAATATATTTATGTGTCCATTGAATATAACTAATCAACGGTGCATTGATACTTCAAAAATTGCTCCTAAGTATAGTTGGGTCAAAATTACCGTTTTGCTCATGTAGTTATATCTAATTCTTTACTTATCCCTCTAATAAACGATAAGTCATAGTCCAACTATGACCAAACCCCTCTCGGACAAGAGAAGGTGTGGCGTCACATTGTTCAAGCCCCAGAATCAGCTCTTAAAGGAGCAATTTCTCTACTTTCTTTAATAATGAAGAATGAGTGAATTTCTTCTTGTGAATTTATGTTCCCAGCTCCCCAATCAGACGAATCCCCAAAATGAAAGGCATATTGAGTTGGAAATACTGGCCACTCTCACCTATGCAAATCAAAAGACCACCTTCATAGGAAGGAGTTCACAACTCATTTGGGATTCTAGTCAAGTCACCTATGATCATCCTGGTGAAATGTAAATCTCTTCTATCAACGGCGTTATATAGAAAAACTATTCATTTTGTAGTTTGATCTTATACGTTCTTTATATAGAACACCTCCGCTCATATTTCTCTACATGAATGATCAAAATCAAATCATTTGTAGTACTTTACAACAATTATAACAATTACAAAGCGGGTCGTATTCGTAGTGTTACCAGGATAAGGTATCCAGCCTTATCCATCTATTACAGACCGTTTAGGTTATCACTTAAATATGATTTACATGTATGTCTCCACATATAAATTTAAGTTACAGAATATAATCTTGGATCTTAGTTCATTGGTTTTATGGGTTAATGCTACTAAATGTCAAATAAAATGCATAAGATTTTATTAGATAAATAAATTGTTTGTATAGTACAATTATAAACTACAAGACCCACAAGATTTAGGCATTAACCTCAACGTAACTAACCCCTCATTTGAGGGGATATCTATTGGAGTGTATCAGCAAGCAGCGGAAGCAACAAGGATCAATAAGCACTCTAATTCATTAAGTTTGGCAGAAACTAAAGCATGCTCTTGCAGAAACAAGTGGGTTTCAAGTCATACCTTTGTAGAACTCTTGAAATCTCGACTTCCAACTGCAAACTTCTCCAAATCTTGTTGTAGACCACCTCAAGATCTTCCCCACTTTTCTCTTGGAGTTTTAGATTGAGTTGTGGGACTCAAAATAAGCTTGAATTAAGGAAACTTGGAGAAGAACTCACAGTAGCAACCCACTTCAAGAACACCTTCTTCTACGCGAATTTTTCAACAAAAATTCTATCGATTGCCAATATATTGCAGAATATCATGTAAAGAAGATGGTTGCATGAGATGCAGCTCATGCTTGGAGTTATTGAAATCAAAGTTTATAGGTTTTGTGTGAGCTACTTTTAAGGTAAATGGAAAAAACCGAAATCCATTTTGTGATTTTCTAACTTTTCTATTTTTTAAAAAATTGATTTATAAAATTGAAAATATTATTACTTGTACAAATTAATTTCATAAATTAATTTTTCTAATAAAATTAATAAATAGTTATTTAAACAATTTAAATAATTCTAATTAATTTAATATCGAATATTAAATTACTTTTACAAAAATCCACCTTCATATATTTAAATCATATTTAAATATTAATTCTCTAATTCCGTTTAATTCTTAAAATTAAACATATAATTATATTTCATATAATTACTAATTCCCTTAATTCTATTTTGAACATTTCAAATTAACTTATCATGCTACTCTAAAGCTAATCCATTTACGAGCTAGTAGGGGGACCTCGCAGACCTACAGATCATGGTCTCCAATGATTAGATATTAATTGGCTAAATTCATTACACCGAATGAACCCTCATTCATTAACTAATGGATCACTCCACTAAAGCCCATAGTTGAACTCCTTTCACTATAGATATATTATGTCCACTCGATATAACCATGATTAGTAAGTTAACCCTTCACAAGTTGTTCGTAATAAATATTGACCATCTTTCCGCGTTGTGCTGACAACTTTTTCCAGAATTGATTTGATTTCTTGATTTGAAATTTCTGCCTGACCGTTTGTCTGAGGGTGGTAGGCGGTAGCAATCTTTTGCCTGACATTATATTTTGAAAGTAATTTTGAGACGATGCGATTGATAAAATGCGTACCTTCATCGCTTATCAGAGCTCTCGGCGTTCCATAGCGTGTGAAAATATTCCTAATAAGAAATTTAGATACAGTAGACGCGTCGTTTCTGGCACAGCCTACTGCCTCTACCCACTTAGATACATAGTCTACAGCCAACAGGATATATTGTTGACCACAAGACAGAGGGAATGGACCCATAAAATCTATGCCCCAGACATCAAACAACTCCACTTCAAGAATATTATTCAAGGGCATTACGTGCCTTGAAGAAATATTCCTTGTGCGTTGGCAGGGTTCACAATTTTGAACAAACTCTCGTGCGTCCTTAAAAAGGGTGGGCCAAAAGTAACCGCATTGAAGGACTTTCACCGTGGTCTTTTGCCCACCAAAATGCCCACCATAAGAAGAATTATAAAACACGGCCAGGATGCGTTGTGTCTCTTCCCCTGAGACGCATCAACGCAGTATAGAGTCTGGGCTTTATTTGTATAGAAACAGTTCGTCCCAGAAATAAAACTTACTGTCATGGACTAGCCCTTTCTTCTGCTGGGAATTGAAGGTTTCAAGGAACTGCTTGGTGGTCAAGTAATTAACTATATCAGCATACCAAGGTTTCCTGCCTTCAATTCCAAACAGACTCTCATCAGGGAATGCGTCCTTGATGTCGTTTTCCTGGACTTGCATTCCTTGATTTTCAAGACTGGACAGGTGGTCAGCCACCTAATTTTCTGTTCCCTTTCTGTCTTGGATGTCAATGTTAAATTCCTGTAGTAGTAGAACCCATCTTATCAGTCTCGGCTTTGCGTCCTTCTTACTCATCAAGAACTTGATGGTTGAGTGGTCGGTGTATATGGTGGATGATGCACCAACTAATTAAAAATGAAATTTTTCAATACCGAATATTACAGCCAACATCTCTTTCTCAGTAGTTGTATAGTGTTCCTGAGAGTCGTTTAATGTTTTGGACGTGTAGAAGATGGGATGTATCAAGTTTTCCCTCTTCTGCCCTAGCATAGTTCCCACTACGACATTACTCACATCACACATAAGAATGAAACACTGCGTCCAGTCCGGTGATATTAACATTGGGGATATTGTCAACGCATACTTCAAGGTTTCGAACACGTCAATGCAGTCTTCGTTAAAAACATAGGGCCGGTTCGCCTCCAATAATGTGCTTAGAGGTTGCGTAATCTGAGAAAAGCTTCTGACGAACCGTCTATAGAAGCCGGCATGTCCTAGAAAACTTCTTAGCGTTTTGACATTCGCTGGTGGTAGAAGTTTTGCTATTACATCAATCTTGGCTCCATCCACTTCCAAGCCAGCCTTGGATATTTTATGCCCCAAAACAATTCCTTCTATCACCATGAAGTGAAATTTTTTCCAATTCAGTACTAAGTTTGTTTCCTTGTACTGAGCGAGGACGGCTTCTAAGTTATCAAGGCATGACTGGAATGAGTCTCCAAAGACTGAAAAGTTATCCATGAAGACTTCCACGGTCCTCTCCAAGAAGTCAGAGAAAATGGGCATCATATAGTGTTGAAATGTCCCTGGTGCGTTGCATAGCCCAAAGGGCATGCGTCTGAATGCGAAAGTGCCAAAGGGACAAGTGAACGTGATCTTCTCTTGATCTTCCGGATCTATTAAAATCTGGTTGTAACCAGAATAACCATCGAGAAAACAATAGAACTTTTTACCTGCAAGTCTATCAAGCATCTGATCGATGAAAGGAAGAGGAAAGTGGTTCTTTTTAGTTGCTGTGTTGAGTTTCCGATAATCCATACAAATTCGCCAACCTGTGATAGTTCTTGAAGGAATGAGTTCATTGTTGTTGTTTACTATCATGGTTGTTCCCCCTTTCTTGGGAACACATTGAACTGGACTAACCCAACTACTGTCGGATATCGGATAAATAACTCCCGCATCCAGCCATTTCAAAATCTCCTTTTGGACCACTTCTTTCATAATGGGGTTAAGCCTTCTTTGAGGCTCGATTGACCCTGTCTTCCCTTCCTCCAGCCTAATTTTGTGCATACAATAGGATGGACTTATTCCACAAATATCTACAAGTATCCACCCTATTGCGCGTTTATGTTTCTTCAACATCTGCAAAAGTGAATCTTCATTAGGCTTTGTGAAATTAGCGGAAATGATAACAGGCAATGTATTATTTGTCTGCCGCTCACTCAGACTTGGCGGCTCGGATTCCTTCAGGGTTCTCTCCAATGCGAGAACTTCACATACGCGAGTCTCTTCTTCAGTCAATTCAATATTGTTTAGCTGATAATCATCATCGTCTGAGAATTTTAATGCATTGAGCACATTAAATTTCACCTCTTCATTATCCACGCGCATGTTTAGCTCACCTTTATGCACGTCAATCAGAATTTTCCCAATAGCCAAGAAAGGACATCCAAAGATGATTGGAACCTCCCTATCTGCTTCATAATCCAGAATAATGAAGTCTGCTAGGAATATGAGATTGTCAACCTTCACCAAAACATCTTCAATCTTCCCTTCCGGATATTTAATTGTCCTGTCAGCGAGTTGAAGGGTGAAAGAAGTAGGTTGTGCCTCGCCAATCCTCAATTTCTTAAAAACTGAAAGGGGCATGAGATTGATGCTCGCTCCTAGGTCGCACAACGCATGACTCATATCTAATCCTTCAATTGAACAAGGAACTGTGAAGCTCCCTAGGTCCTTCTGCTTCTGTGGTAGCTTATTGCTTACTAACGCGTTCCATTCCTGCATTAGTGCTATTACTTCTTTCTCACTGACTTTTCTCTTTTTCGTTAAAATTTCCTTCAAAAACTTCATGTATGTTGGCAGTTGCTCCAAAGCTTCTATGATTGGTATGTTGATGTGCAGCAACTTTAGAAGCTCGAGAAAGTGCTTGAACTGATGTTCATCATTCTTCTTCATCAGATGCCTGGGGAATGGTGCGTTCAGAGGCACCTCCTGCTTTCCCACATTAGACGTGCTGGTTTCCGAATGGCTTGTATTTTCTGGTGTTCTCTCTTCCTGATCCGTTGAACATGTAATACGTTCTTTCGAAGGACTATTGTTTCTTTGATTCATCTTTCTTTCTGCAAGGGTTCTTCCACTCCGCAACGTCACTACATGACATTGCTTTTTCCCATTATTATTCCCAGGTGTCTCTGAACTGCTAGGTGGAATACCTGGCTGCCTACTTTTCAACTCGCTTGAAATCTGCCCCACCTGGATTTCAAGGTTTCTGATTGATGACGCCTGGCTCTTCAGCATTGTGTCATTCTGGGCTATGTATTCTTTCAATAGGTTTTCCAGTGGAGTTCCAGAACTCGATGCGTGGCCACCTCTATTGAAGAGCTATTGATGTTGTTGATGAGTTTGTTGATGCGTTTGTTGAAAGACAGGCGGCGGTCCATTCCTTTGTTGATGGCTCATGCTTGTGTGGTGCTCTTGTTGATTTCCTCCTGTCCAAGAAAAATTCGGATGGTTTCTCCATCTAGGGTTATAAGTATTAGAAAATGGGTTATTCTTGATGAAACATACTGACTGAGGGTTTTGATGACACTCAGCATATGAGTGAAAAACTCCACATCCTACACAGGTTACTATGGATTTCCCTAACGCCTCCACTTAATTCACCTTCTGTTGGTTTGGTGCGTTACCTAGCGTTGTGTTCTGTAGAAGGCTGGTCATGGTAGCCACTTAAGCGGAGAGCGTGGCTATCGCGTTGGCATCAACAGAGTTAATGTTCTAAGATCTTCTTCTCTTGTCATTTCTTCCATCGTATATGTCATCTACCCACTCCATGTTATGTTTGGCAATGCGGTCTAATATTTCTTTAGCTTCGGTATAGGATTTGTTCATCAGTCCTCCGGTTGCTGCTACGTCTGCTTCCATCTGTGACGCCTTGTTTAGTCTGCCATAAAACGTCTCAATCTGAATAGTCAAAGATAGTCTGTGGTTCGGGAAGTTCTTGACCAAGCCCTTGAAACACTCCCATGCAGCGCTCAAGGTCTCGGTTTCTTCCTGTTCAAAGTTCATGATTTCCTGATGCCTCCTCGCGTTGGTGGTAAGTGGGAAGTATTTCTGCATAAACTTTTCCACCAACTTTTCCCATGTGGCGATTTCCCCAGGTTTTAATGAACTCACCCATTGCTTTACGTCGTCTCGCAAAGAATAGGGAAACAAGGAAAGCCTGATTGCCTCTGGTGTGATTCCAGGAATCACAAAAGAATTGCACGTTTCCAGGAAACGCTTCATATGGGCATAAGGACCTTCGCCACGGCTACCCTCAAATTACCCAATAGTCTGGAGCATTTGAAGCATAATAGATTTCATTTCAAACCTAGTTCCATCAGGCGTCGGATATATGATTCCTGGAGAGAAGTCATATAGCACAAGGGATGTGTATTCTCTCATAGGACGCGTGCTGTTGTTTGACATCAGGATTGGGTTCTGTGCAGCGTGAGGCTGTTGCTGAGTTAGTTGCTAATTTTATTGTTCTTCCACCATTGCTCTTTCCTTTTCTTGTTGTCTGAGTAACTGTTGCCTCAACCTTCGACGATGGATGGATCGATTCCTGCGCCGGAACGTTCGTTCAATCTTGGGGTCATATCTGAACTCAAGAGTGTTCTTCGTGTTCATACACGTTCACAAGCCTAGGCGTAGCTTGTAATACTTCCCTTAATTGAAGTGTCCCTACAAAAAATACAAACGGAATTTCTGGTTAGTTCTTGTTGCTGACTCCCCGACAACAGCGCCAAAAACTTGTTCGCTTGCTATCATGAGATGCTTTAGAAGTACATAAAGTGAAACAAATTGGAAGAATAAAGTCTAAGTGCTGCGTTCTGCCTTGATGCGGTTAAATGAATGCAACGCATTGGGGCGTTAGTATTATGCACAGAAGGCACACAGCCCCTTATAATAACGTTCAAGTTTTCCTAGATTAAACCCAAATATAAATCTAATCTAGGTTCCTGGCAAGTCCAGGGTCGATCATAGGGATTCAGTTTCACTAACAAAGATAACTTGTATTTTTACAAGTTATCACATCTCCCTAAATTAATACAACATTTATATTAATTTCATGAAACTTTATGCATGCATTTAATTAATATCATAACTCTTATAACATATTAATTAATGCATGATTCATGCCTTCCTATGATGGGATTTTAAATCTAAATGACATACATTATGCACATAAAATACTATTTAATTAAAACATACATTCAATAATGCATAATTAATTAAGTTAACTAAAGTGAATTGGTTTTGGGATTTTTAATCAAGCCAAAAAAACTAAAAATATTATAATAATAATTTCAAATAGGGCTTGGACCGCTCCCAAACCATTCGAACCGACCCGAACCGCCCTTGGATAGCTTGAACCAGACCATTTTGCCTTTAAGTGAAGAACACACTTGGGCTGGAACTAAAAAACAGCATGCTGGAATTTTCGGCCAGCTTTGAACAGTCTCCAAATTTCTTCAAATTGACTGCCTAAATGGACTCTATTAACTCTCAAAGTTTACAAACTCCATATGAACACATTAATGCCAATAAACATGTAGGCAATAACAATTAATTTCAATGAATTGAACGAGAATTAAATTCAATCCCAAAACCAATTTTCTTTAGTTTCTACACAGTTTCATCATATGAAATGCTACCCACCAAGCTAAAATTAATGCATGTTAGGTGCCTTAATCATGTTGTGATACGAATTGAAGGTGTTCATATAAGACATGCGGAAAAAATTTTAGGATCGGAGGCACTTAACTACATCAATTTTAGAAAATGAAAGCATGTTGTCCAAATACCGTAAACAGAGAGCAGAATTTGTACCAACCTTTTTAGAGACTGATTCAACAACTCCCTTTGATTCCTTTGCTCACGAACGGTGTATGGACCACCTCTAGTGTCTTCCCTACCATTCTCCGGGCCAAGAACGACTTATGGGAGTCCATAGAGATAGGGAATGGGAAGAGAATGCTTGAAGGTTCAAGCTCTAGAGAGATATATGAAGGTAGGTGAGTTTGAGACCAAATTCCAACAGCATAACAGTATGGAAATGGTTGTGTTCAGCTCTCAATTTGATTCTACCTCTACTTATAGAGTGAATCCATGCATCAAGAAGCCTTAAGATGCAAGACACATGGTGGAGATGCAAGCAATGGTGGATTTTAGATGTTCATGTAACATTACATGCAAGAGTGCATGGATGAGTTGTTTTTCCACTTTGAATCACCATGCATAAGTGGGATTCCAAAAAAAATCCACTATCCTTGATCCAAAATATGATTTTAGCTTTCATTTTAATTTTAATTTCAATTCTAAATTGAAATTAATTTTTGGTAATTAATTTGAAACTTTTCCAATTAATTTCATATGATTAATCCAATTAATCATTCTAACCTTGTGCAATCCATTATATATGAATCATTATTCATGTATATAGTATTTAAAACACTTTTAAATACTTTATCTCTCATTTAATAATTTAATTCATAATTAAATTATTGTGTCAAACATAATTTACGATAATACCCTTTCTCGATTTTGAACGATTCAAAGTTTCCTATCTAATTGTTCTAGACTTTATTCCGATATGAGCTAGTAGGAAGATTTAATCGAGCTATAGATCATGGGATCCAACAATTCGAGGTTAACCGACTAATCTCATTGACCAAGCTAACCAATATTCATTAACTATCGGGACACTCCACTATAGCCCAGTAACTGCATTCCCCTCACCGTAGATATATTTCCGTCCACTTGATATAACCATGTTCAGTAAGTCGATCCTTCAAAGGTTGTTTGTAGCTATAGCCAGGTCAAATTTCCGTTTTACCCCTATAGTACTTCTTGTTCCTTAATTCCACTAATCCTCTAATGAACAATCGGTTTATGGTCCAATCATCAAACCTATGTCCCTCTCAAGCCAAGGAGAGGGTGGGGCCCCTTGTTCAAGTCCTAAAGTTAGAACTTAAGGGAACAACCTCTCTACTATCCCTGAAATGGGTAGGAGCGAATTTCGTCTTGCGAGACTATGTCTCCAGTTATCTATCCGATCTTATCCCCAAAATAGTAGGCTTGCTGAGTCGGCGATGTCTGGCCACTCTCACCCATGCAGATCAAAGGATAATCTCATATAAACAGGAGTTCATAGTTAGCTCAGGATTAAGATCGAATTACCTAGGTCATCTTGTGAAATAGTCAGTTTCTTCAATAAACGACGTTATAAAGAGAAAGTGACTAATTTCGCAGTCCTATCTTATGCAAACTCATTGCATAGGACGCCCTCACTCACATGTCTCTACACGAACAATTTAGGATCTCATCGTTTGTACTTAATACAAAGTGAGCCACATCCATAGTGTCCCCAGGATAAGGTATCTAACCCTATCCTTATACTATAGAAAGTTTTGGCTATATACTTGAACTTAATCCTATGATATGTCTCTACATATAGTTCGAGTATTCATGGTATAGCCAAGGATATTAGTTTATTGGATTTAGATTAGATATTCGCAACTTACATATTCAATAATATCTTTTACTGAATAACCTCAATAGCGTCTTTATGGAAATAGAATATGTTTAAAGATTTACAAACTACGAGTTTATAGGACATTAAACCCAACATCCTTCACCCACTTACTATAAACAACTTCCTCTGTTTACCTCGGTATTGACTCATATATCCACTTTTCGAATGGAGGTCACTTCTAGGGTAACACTGTTGGGATTGGTGTCCTAATTCTCTCGGAGTCTCGTTGTTTTTTAAAGATATGCATTGTTTAATGAATAAAATAAGTGTTCTTTAATTCTGCCATTTACTCATATCCAATAAACAAAGTTCCTTGGTTATCTTATGTGAACTTAAGCATGTATATGTGATATACAAGTAGATCATGCCTTAAGTGATAACCTAAATAGGTCTGTAGTATAAGGATTAAGGTGGGATACCTAATCCTGGTGACACTACGGATACGACTCGCTTTGTAGAGGTTTGCAAGTGTTGTAAACTACTACAGATGGTAGATCCTGACCATTCATGTGAAGACGTGCGAGCGGGGGTGTCCTATACAAAGAGTTTATATAAGACTTGGACCACGAGATAACTAGACTCTGTATATAACGTCGTTGATACTAGAGACTTGCATCTCACCTAAACGACCATAGGTGACACGACCTCAATCTTGAGTGTTTTGGGAACTTCTGCCTTTGAGGGCGGTCCTTTGATTATTATGGGTGAGAGTGGCTAGATTGCTAACTCAACATGCCTACCTTTTTGGGTCTTTCCTGATCTGTGAGTTGAGAACTCAATCCACAAGATGTTATCCACTCCTTTCCTGAAGAAGGGATAAGAAGAGAGATTGCTCCCTTAAGGACTGATTTCGGGGGCTTGAACATAGTGGCAACGGCTTCTCTTTGGAAGAGAAGACTCAGTCATAGTAGGATTATGATTTATGTTCATTAGAGGGATCAGTAGTACTTAAGAAGACAGATGTAACTACAGGGGCATAATTGTTATTGGTCCAGCTGTACTTACGAGCGATCTATAAAATGTTGTCATACTGCTGATTGGTTAAGATGGACACACAATATATTTGTAGTTAGGAGAGTTCAACTGTTGGTCTTTAGTGGAGTGTCTGACAGTTAACGAATGGTTGGATCCTGTGACTAAAGAGTTTAGTGAGTTATTCACGTACCGTTGGAGCTTTGAGCTACAGGTCCAAAAGGTCCCCTTGGTAGCTCAATGGATTCAGTTGAGGATCAGTTCTTGGTGTTGATTTGAAGTGTTCAAATTGACAAGAGGTATTTTGATTATATATGATATAATCGGTATGATGTATGAGATACATCTAGTGGAGGATTGATATAAATGAGATTTACATTAAGTACCATGGAATGGAAAAAGAACTATGGTTTATATGTTTCATGAGATGAAATATTAAAACTATAGGTTATAAATATAATATGATAAGTTGGTTATCATTTATATTTATAATAATATTAATTATTGGATAATTAATTCTTTTTCTTTAATAACCAATTGAGTTGGTGGTTATTGTTGATTCATGATAACCATGAGTTAAAAAGAAAATTGTTTTCCTAATTTTAGTAAGTTATTGAAAGTTTTTACAAACGTTAGAAAATTGTTTTGAGATTTTCTCTCGCAAAAGAAAAATCACGGTAGTTGTCAAGTAAATACAGATTTACTAAACGACAGCTTGGGCGTGCTAAACGATCATGCAGTATTTACTAAACGACAGCTTACCCAAAGTAAACGATCGTGTAGTGTCTGTAGGTGACGGACACTGAGCTATGCAATGAGCTAAATGATCACTTAGCTTTTGCTAGATGATCGCTTAGCTTTAGCTAAATGATTGGGCATCGACCTATACGACAGGTCTTCGCCATCTCCCACTTATTCAGTCATGTACACGATCGGTGTTTCCTCCTTCATCTGTCTCATACCAAGTCCGAATAGAGTCCACCCTCTAGATTCTCACACTGAGAATACCAAGGTAACCTTCTTGGTGGTGTCATATTCAACTCGACACCGTCGAGGTTCTGTGGAGGCCGTTCGTGTTGCTGAGGAGGTCGTGACTGAGACAATCGTTGAGGACGAGCGTGAAGTGTTCGTGTAGAGTTGCGGTCGTGTTGTTCGAGCATTCGAGGTTGCTGTGTTCGAGCATTTATGAGCAAGAAGCGTGAAGATGAGTCTACAAATGTTCGTAGAGTTTTCTCCTTGTTCATTTGTAATTGTTCGTGCAGTAATTTTAGTAGTAATTGCATAACTGTTTGTTTTGTTTTACGACTGTAATTTGTAATGTTCATTCATGATTGTAACTTGGAATGATCTATATTCCGCTACTCATGGAAATCTCGAGTTCAGACACGAAGCGTCATATGAATCTCACGGTGTGAACTATGTGGAGACGTGGCAGTTGAAATCTATATATCATATAATAGACTTATGTTTGAACCACTTCCCTTTATTCACCGAAATCTAGATTTATGCTAAAAAATACTTTCTCAATGGAGGTCACTTCCAGGGTGACACGAAGTACCGCTTAAACCTTGATTGTGAACTCTTAGAGACATGAGAGCTAAAAATAACATATCGGATAGGTTATTAATCTCCCACTAAAGTGTTCTAATATCTTTATCATATAGAAGTTATTAAACTCCCACTGAAGTGTTCTATTAATTGGGTAAATTTATACTTAGATTCTTTTCGGCTAATAAAAACAACCCTAAGTCTAAGCGGTTTATCTAAGTATAACAATTATAAATGGATTTAAACCTACGATGTCTAGGTGATAAACCGTTTTATTACCTCACATCACTCATGTATGTCTTGGCACTGATTCGATGGAGATCTGCTTGCCGGATAGGATGGATTTGATGGTAGGAAGAGCTTCCCTCTCAGGCTTGCTCTACCGGTAGCAGGGATCTTTGCACAGAGCTTTCAATCGGGTGTTTGGCAAGTTAGATCTAAGATTCACCTTTCGCCCTTATCTCGTCTTCTTCACGGATTTCTTCACTCAAGCACTCAGCTCAGCCTTTTCTCTCAACAATTTTGCAACATTTACCCCGTATCCCGTAGCATACTTTTTCTCTGAAATCAATGGGGTATTTATAGGTGCAGGTCTTTGGCTCCAGCCTTGTGGTCCCCACATGATTGTCATGGTAATTCCGAAGATGGAGGGATATTATTCCTTCTGTTATGCAATCAGACCGTCAATTCTGCACAACCGTTAGTTGTACAGATGTCTCAATCCTCCGTTTTTGTGTTGCTCAGCTGCATCTTTTGATCATGGGTTCGCATGCGGTGTTGTTTTTATTACCGCATGCGGTTGAAACACAGCTCTGGATCGACTATCGCATTATGCCGCCATTATAGTAATCGTCTCTTCATTGTTGATTGACGGGCGCAATGTGACAGAGATGTGTTGATCAGTTTCTCGAGAGCCTTGAGCGCAAGCGGTGACTTGGCCTCCTGCAAAACAGAGTAAAATCTGGCTTGTCTTCCATCTTTATGGTGTTAGTGGGTGTAATTGCAAACATCTATAATTATTGTAATACTAGGCTAATTTTCATACAATCGGCGCATATTTACTAACTTTTGGCCGCAATATCTAGATAAGGTGGCATAAATAACTTGTATTTTTACAAGTTATCACACTCCTAAATTTAGATATATGCTTGTCCTCAAGCATATCTTCTACTAAGGCAATCATCCTCAATTCCTAGCCTCTATTTTTGCGATGATTGATTGCTCCGAATGTTACACTTAGGCACATTACTTGACATCGCAATTTCTTTCTATCCTTGCTAATTCTTAGTAAGCCCTACTTTATTCTTCTATATGACAAAATTCTGCTCAAAGAAGCTTTTCTAGTTTTCAAAATAGAATGTTTATGTCTTTTTTGTCAAAACAACTTGATGTGTCTATATGCGGTGAGCAAAACTTTGCATCATTTATTCACTTAGAGACTATTGATCATGGTTACACTCTTCGTTTTGGCTTGTCCCCACGGGTGTCATGCGGACATCCAACTACGGTTGTGTGCCAATTTTAATTTTAACTCATGATACTCAGAGGAGTTATCTATTGCATTCTTTTATTTTTGTTTCTTTCTTTTTTCATACTGCGTTGTTCTTGGAAACCCACCTTCGTTTTGGCTTGCTCCTAGGGTGTCATACGAACATCCAACTACGAGCAAACTCCTTTCACTACTAAACTCTTATCATATTGGGGCAGTTTTGATGTTTTCCCTTGCGCTGACATTGGAGTTTTGCATAAAAAAAAAAAATTATGAAAATGGACACATTTTCTTAACTACAGCATAATCTTGATCTCATCTGCTCAGACCTTCCCCACCCTCAAATTTAAAGATGAGCAAGGTCCTCATTGCGTCGTTTGGAGAGACTAGACAAACACTTAGAAGAAAATTTCAAAAAGAAGGTGTGAGCATAACTTTGCAAGATAAAAGGTAAAGTACTCATAAACTAAGAATTAACTAAGTGTTAGTCAGAATTTATTAAATATAGGAAATGTTTCTAAGTATAAACATGTAATACATCATAGTAACGCAATGAAGATTGTAAAAATAAGAGATTTAGAATGTCACAAAAATTGACAAAGGAAGATAAAGAAAGAGGCACAGGTAAAAAGTGGAGCAAATATATACTTTGATTGTATTGACTATTAACAAGGTATACAAATAAATTACAAATGAACACATTACAACATTTTCTACTGCCTGTATAAGAGTCAAAGAATTTGATTACTTTACAAATTTGATTCAGAAGGGTGCATGATTCAGAATCCACACCATACTTCCAATAAACGCAGATATAGTTTTGCCAAGGACGGGCAACACGCATATATCCCCGCAACACACCCCTTCACCAACTCATTTCTGGAGGATACCTCAACATAGCGCATTTGGCTAAGGACGGGCAAAATACATATGCGAGCACAACACACCCCTCAACACAATGCATTTGGGTGTACTAGATGCACAGTGTTGCTTACTTATACATCCACCCTCTCATAGTTTACTTTCCTGTCCTCTTAATTCATCAAAAAAACGTCAGTCAAAAAGACCTTGCAGTGATTTATCCAATCATTCACAACAATTCTATGACCGGTGCTACTAAATTTAAGATATGAAGAAACAGGCAAAATTAATTTGGAAGGGAATACAAAAATATTAAAGACTAATTCTACTAGACAGTAATTGACGAAATTTAGAAAACGGTAAAAGAAAGCAGTAAAGAAAGCGAGTAAACATAGATAGGAAGGTTGATTGAAAGAAGTTCTTAGAGTTACTGCAATCGCTTTCCCTGCAAGCGGTTTAATCCTGCTTGCCCAAGTCAATGGTGTCCATGCGTCGATCGAAGTCGCCTTCATAGTAGGGCTTAATCCTTTGACCATTAACTTTGAATGCGTTGTTCCCATCTAAAGTTGTTAGTTCCACTGCGCCGTGAGAAAATATTGTCTTGACTCGGAATGGCCCAAACCAGCGAGACTTCAACTATCCTGGGAACAATCGCAAACGCGCGTTGAATAATAATACCTGCTGACCTTCGGTAAATGTCCAATCATTTTTGTGGTCATCATGCCATTTCTTTGTTTTCTCCTTATATATCTTAGTATTTTCATAGGCATCCCTTCACCATTCAACCAACTGATTCAATTGCAACTTCCGAACTTTCCCCGCACCAGCTAAATCAAATGTCAGCTTCTTGCATGCCCATATCGCCTTATGTTCCAATTCAAGCGGCAGATGACAAGCTTTTTCGAAGACCAAGGCGTATGAAGACATGCCAATTGGTGTTTTGTAGGCGGTCCTGTAAGCCCATAGTGCTTTATCAAGCTTGGGTGACCAATCCCTCCTGGAAGTATTAACTACCTTTTCCAAGATAGTTTTGATCTCTCTGTTAGAAATCTCTGCCTACCCATTAGTCTACGGATGATAAGCAATTGCAACTCGATGGCTGACGTTGAATTTAGTCAACAGGTTGGCAATTATGCGGTTGATAAAGTGAGAGCCCTCATCGCTGATTAAGGCTCGAGGCGTCCCATATCGAGCAAAAATGTTCTTCTTGAGAAATTTTGCCACAGTGGCCGCATCATTCTTGGCACATGCAATGGCCTCAACCCATTTCGATACATAATCTACCGCAACCAAAATATATTGATGACCTTCTGATGGTGGAAATGGGCCCATGAAGCCAATTCCCCAAACATCAAATAATTCAACTTCTAAGATTGATGTCAATGGCATTTCATTTCTTTTAGACATATTCCCCGTCCTTTGATACCTGTCGTATTGCACAATAGGCATGGGCATCCTTAAATAGTGTTGGCCAAAAGCAGCCGCACTGTAAGACTTTTGCTGCAGTCCTTTGCCCCCCAAAATGTCCTCCATATGAGGACTCATGATAGAGCTCTAAAATGTGCTTGGCTTCATGCTGAGGAACACATCGACGTATTATATGATCAGGTCCTTGTCGATATAGGAAGGGATCATCCCAGAAATAAAATTTGGCATCATGTCTTAGCTTCTTCTTCTGCTGGTATGTATAATCATCCAGTAGTTGACCGCAAACTATGAAGTTTACTATGTCCGCATACCAAGGAACATCAATGTCTACTGGCATCAGCAGCTCATCGGGGAATCTTTCCTCAATATCTTTTTTTGTCCCTTGAACCTCGCAGTTTTCCAAACTTGACAAATGATTTGCGACTTGGTTCTTGGTGCCCTTCCGGTCTTTGATTTCTAGATCGAACTCTTGCAGGAGTAACACCCACCGTATCAGCCTCGGTTTTACATCCTTCTTCGTCATTAAATACTTAATCGTAGAGTGATCCGTATACACCACCACGTTCGTTCCGATTAAGTACTGTCGGAACTTCTCTAATGCAAATACCACTGCGAGCATTTCCTTTTCTGTGGTCGTATAGTTCTTCTGCGTGTCGTTTAATGTTTTGCTCGAATAATAAAAAGGATGCAACACCTTATCCTTGCACTGACTCAAAACTGCGCCCACAGCATATCCGCTGGCATCGCACATCAGGGCGAATGGTTGCGTCCAATCGGGCGCAACCAAATGGGTGCGGAGATGAGTGCATCTTTCAATGTGTTAAATGCTTTGGTGCAAGCGTCATCAAAATTATACTCGCAGTTAGCTTCAAGAAGTGCACTTAAGGGTCTTGTGATTTGGGAAAAGTTACAAATAAATCTTCTATAAAACCCCATGTGTCCCAGAAAGCTCCTAAGTGTTTTTACGTTCACAGATGGGGGTAATTTGGAAATTGCGTCGATTTTTGCCTGGTCAACTTCCAATCCTACCTTGGAGATTTTGTGGCCCAGAACTATTCCTTCTTCCACCATAAAGTGGCATTTTTCCCAGTTCAAAACAAGATTTGTTGCCACGCATCTCTTCAAAACTTTTTCAAGGTTAGACAAACAGGAGTCATAATTACTGCCGAAGACTGAGAAATCATCCATGAATACCTCGACTGACTCCTCCAAGTAATCTGAGAATATTGCCATCATGCATCGTTGAAAAGTGCCTGGTGCATTACAGAGTCCAAATGGCATGCGTCGGAATGCAAACGTACCAAATGGGCACGTGAAGGTTGTCTTGTCTTGATCCTCCGACACAATTGCTATTTGGTTATACCCTGAATAGCCATCAAGAAATCAGAAAAATTCATTCCCTGCAAGTCTGTCTAACATCTGATCGATAAATGGGAGTGGAAAGTGGTCCTTTTTAGTGGCCAATTCAGCTTGCGATAATCTATGCAGATTCTCCACCCTGTAATTGTCCTTGTGGGAACCAATTCATTCTTGTCATTAGTGATGACTGTCATTCCCCCTTTCTTCGAAACACATTGCACTGGGCTCACCTAACTGCTATCAGAGATCAAGTAGATAACACCTACGTCCAGTGACTTTACTATTTCCTTCTTTACAACCTCCTTCATGGCAGGGTTCAAGCGGCGTTGCCTTTCTACTGATCCATTCTTTCCTTCTTCCAAGCGAATCTTGTGCATACAATACGAGGGAGTGATTCCTCGAATGTCTACCAAGGTCCATTCTAATGCTTTTGTGTTATTTCTCAGGATCCATATGAGAGCATCTTCTTTCTCCTTACTTAGTGATGCAGAAATGACCGGTAACGAGTCGTTACTTCCTAAGTAAGCATACTTTAGGTGTACTAGCAACGGCTTTAACTCTAACACAAGTGGCTCTTCTAAAGATGGCTTAATGTGCTGCGATGTCCGTTCAGATAACTTGAGCAGTTCAAAATTAGATTCCGTATGAATTGCGGTGCAGTCCTCTAATATTGCGCCGACCTCAAAATCCTCCTCCTCCATTTCCTTCAGGGGTTCGTGCCACTATTCTCCCCGTAGCTCTTGGATATATTGGCAATTCTCTATGTCTTCTGGGTACTTCAACGCATTGAGTACATTGAATTTTACTTCTTGATCATCGACCCGGATGGTCAATTCTCCTTTATGCACATCGATTAATGCTCGTCCTGTGGTGAGAAATGGGTGTCCTAGGATGATAGGAATCTCTCTATCGACCTCATAATCCAATATGACAAAGTCTGCTGGGAAGATAAACTTGTCCATTTTCACAAGAACATCTTCTATCTTGCCCTCAGGAAACTTTATCGATCTATCGGCTAGCTGTAATGTGATCGTGGTTGGTCTTACTTCGCCGATATCCAGCTTCTTAAAAATTGACAAGGGCATCAAATTTATGCTTACCCCTAAATCACACACCGCATTCCCGACCATCTTCCCCCCTATGGTGCAGGGCAATGTAAAAGTCTCAGGGTCCTTCATTTTAGTAGGGAGATTGTTTTGAAACAGAGCTCTACACTCATATGTTAGTGCAACTGTTTCATTTTCCCCAATCTTTCTCTTGTTGGCGAGAATATCCTTGAGAAATTTCACATAGCTCGATATCTGCTCTAATGCTTCTATCAGGGGAATATTAATGTGTAGTTGTCGGAGAACGTCCAGAAACCTCTGTAATTGCTTGCTGTCGTCTTTCTTTTTAAGCTTAGACGGGAAAGGTAGAGGATCCCACCGTGTTTCTTGGTCACTTTGCTACTTGGTGAGGTCCTTGCTTGCTGTGTGTCATTGGTTGGAGGCTGCGTTGACTGAGAATTCAAGTCTTGAGAAGCTTTATCTTTTGTAAATGATCTTACTTCTGAACTAGGGCTACTTCCGTTCTTCAGTAACTGGTCATCATTAACTGTTAAATTTGCTGGTACTTTTGTTACCGCATCTGGTACCTCTAGTATAATGGGGGCTGTCATTCTGCCACTCCGTAATGTCACTACATGCCATCGTTCTTTACCTCTTGGCCCCAACACTCTGAGCCTTCATGTTGCGTACCAAGAACTTTCTTCTTTAATTCCCTCGTAAGTTGATCAATCTAATCTTCTAATTCTTTGAGAGAGTCAGCTTGCGATTGTCTCATTGTCTCGCTCTTTTCAATAAAATGTTTTAATGATGTCTCCAGAGATGAGGTACTGAAAGCGGTATCATATGCGAACAGATGGTCACAGGGTGGTGTACCTTGAGAATTACTTGGGCTGCAGTCCGAATTAGTGAAGACTGGAGGGTTTCCTCGATCCTCTTGATAACTAAATTGATAAAAACTATGGCTCTCCTGATTGAGATTCTCATCCAATCCAAAAATTGGGTGACCCCCCCAACCAGGGTTATGGTTGTTGCCCCCTAATTTCTCATACATAGCATTACGGGTTGTTGATTCCATGGGCAAACGTCAATCAGATGTGCCTCTCTCCATTGAGTGCAATCCACTGCAAGTTATGAGTCACCGCCTTAACCTGCATTGTTCCTTGAGAGAGAGTTCTCTGTTGATTAGCCACCGTCTGGAGGAGCGAGGTCATTGTGGTCATTTGTTCGACTAATGTGCTCATTGTGTCCGTTGGCACATCGGCCCTTTCTACCTTTTCTTGCTTCTGACCTCTTATCTCAAGCCCGGTATCAATCCATTCATCAGAATGTTGCGAGATGCCATCCAATATGTTATTCGCTTCCGTATTCATTAATCCTCCCGAAGGCATCGGCAACTGCTTAAATTAATTGGTCGAGGCCATTATAAAAGGTTTCCATCAAAATATTGTCAGGAATCTCGATATGCGGGCAGTTCTTCACTAATTACTGGAATTGCACCCAGGCGGTGCTCAAGGTTTCATAACCCTTTTGTTCGAAATTCAAAACCTCCATCCGCCTCCTTGCATTGACAGACGGAGGGAAGAATCTATTCATGAACCTATCAACCAACTGCTCCCATCCATTATTTTCATCTGGCTCTAATGCTTGGGCCCACCTCTTTCTTTCTTCCCGCAATGTGTATGGGAATAGGTATAGTTTAAGACTTTCTTGAGTTACATCAGGAGAGAGAATGCGCTACACATGTCTACAAAATTTTTCAAATGTGCATGTGGGTCTTCTCCCTATAATCCTCCGAATTGCCCCACATTCTGAATCATTTGTAGCATAATAGGTTTTATTTCAAAGCTTGCATTCCCCTCGACTACTGGTCTTGATATTCCTGGTGAAAAATTATAGAAATCTGGCGCCGCATATTCCCTTATAGAGATGTTCTGATCAGCAGCAAGAAAAATGGGATCTTGCACTAGTAAATCTCCCCTCTGGTTTCCAGCAGGTGCCACATTCTCATCAGCCATACTTCTTCACCAATTAATTTAGCCCTGATGACTCTGTGCGAAGAATACACTTGATCTCTGGGTCCGCTTAGAATTACCAGATCACTCTAGCACTCATAAGCCGTCAAACTGCTCTGCGCGTTGAACAGTCAGTACAAAGAGATCTGTCCTGCACATAACATAAAAATATTCAAATAATAAACCGTTACCAAATCCCTGACAACGGCGCCATAAACTTGTAACGACGTGAAATTAAGATATACTGTGATTGATGTTCTATGCTCGAAATGATGCGATACTACCACTAGATATGCGTTAATGATGGGTGTTCACGTAGTATGCCATGCGTTGTCACAAGTTTCCTTACGATAAAACCAAGTGTAATTCCATCGCAAGTTTCTCGATGTGATCCGAGGTCGAACACGGGGACTGGTTTAGTTATTGTGGTATGCTCATCGACCAGGTTTTCAATCTTTAAAAATGTGTTTGTACAGGTATATAAATTACGATAAAATAAAGTAAAGCGGTAAAGATGCGATAATAAATTGAAATACAATAAACCTAAGCTAGATGATACAAGATACAAGCTTCATGCACAAGAAGCTAGGGTCAAGGCTGGCTGTGAAAGGTATGCAAAGACGTGGAATGCGGCGGCAAGTCTTATGAACAGGATAGAAAGAGAAAGACAAATAATATAAACAACGCAAGTTATCAATTACGTTGAAGCTACAAATGTTGTTCCGCTCTTCTCTTGGGGTACACCTTTTAGTGATCGACCGCGCTCCCACATGTCTGTGGTGAAACAGAGACTAACGTAATGAACGCAAGGTTGCTTCCATGGCTGGAAGGACTACTCGCTTTAGTTAACGCATTCTTCTGACCTTCTCTCGATAGATCAGAATGGCATCTTCACTTTTGCTCTCACAGGTGAAGATGTCATCTAGCATGTCATAGCTAGACGCATTTTATATCTTTAACACAGATTAAGTACTTAGTTAATTCATATTGCTTATCAGGGAATTAAGAAGACGTCATGAAGAAAGTGATTGATGGGTGAACGGAAATAGACAGAATATGGTAAATGAAAGCTATCGAAACATTTAATACGTCTATTAAGCGTTTGATACATGGTGTGTGAATGAAAAGATGAAGGAGACATGAAATACAATGATGGAAGAGATAGAATAGATACAAACAAGTGTCAATGTCTTGGCACTGATTCGATGGAGATCTGCTTGCCGGATAGGATGGATTTGATGGTAGGAAGAGCTTCCCTCTCAGGCTTGCTCTACCGGTAGTAGGGATCTTTGCACAGAGCTTTCAATCGGGTGTTTGGCAAGTTAGATCTGAGATTCACCTCCCGGCCTTATCTCGTCTTCTTCCCGGATTTCTTCACTCAAGCACTCAGCTCAGCCTTTTCTCTCAAAAATTTTGCAGCATTTACCCCGTATCCCGTAGCATACTTTTTTTCTGAAATCAATGAGGTATTTATAGGTGCAGGTCTTTGACTCCAGCCTTGTGGTCCCCACATGATTTTCATGGTAATTTCGAAGATGGAGGGATATTATTCCTTCTGTTATGCAATCAGACCGTCAATTCTGCACAACCATTAATTGTACATGTGTCTCAATCCTCCGCTTTTGCTTTGCTCAGCTGCATCTTTCGATCATGGGTTCGTATGCGGTGTTGTTTTTATTACCACGTGTAGTTGAAACACAACTCTGGATCGACTATCACATTACGCCGCCATTGCGGTAATCATCTCTTCATTGTTGATTGACGAGCGCAATGTGACAGAGATGCGTTGATCAGTTTCTCAAGAGACTTGAGCGCAAGTGATGACTTGGTCTCCTACAAAACAGAGTAAAATCCAGCTTGTCTTCCATCTTTATGGTGTTAGTGGGTGTAATTGCAAACATTTATAATTATTGTAATACTAGGCTAATTTTCATACAATCGGCGCATATTTACTAACTTTTGGCCGCAATATCTAGATAAGATGGCATAAATAACTTGTATTTCTACAAGTTATCAATACCCCCAGCCTTCGACAGGATTATATACCGGTTGAGTTTGTAACTCGAGTTTTACAAGTTTAACGACCTATTTTAACTTTTAAAACGAGTGGTTAACCTACGTGAGCATGCAACTGTTTTTTGTTATGGATTTTAAACATCTAATCCAATTTTATAACAGCTTACAAAATTTTAGACATGCTAAACATTCACAATATACATCAATGGCATTCAATATTTAATATAACAATTATATTAAATACAAGAAACCCTACCATGCATACTATATATTATAACATACTTTCAGCGCACTATTTTCATATAACTCATGAAAAACACCCACCACACGAAAATTAAACCGAATTGAATCCTTATTTGATGCTCTGATATCAATTGTTGGAATGTATTAGCAAGCAGCAAAAGCAACAAGGATCAATAAGCACTCTAATTCATTAATTTTAGTAGAAACTAAAGCATGCTCTTGTAGAAACAAGTGGGTTTCAAGTCATACCTTTGTAGAATTCCTGAAATCTCGATTTCCAGCTGCAAACTTTTTCAAATCTTGTAGTAGACCACCTCAAGATCTTCTGCACTATTCTCTTGGAGCTTTAGATTGAGTTATGGGACTCAAAATAAGCTTGAATTAAGGGAACTTGGAAAAGAACTTACAGCAGCAACCCACTTGAAGAACACCTTCTTCTACACGAATTTTTCAACAAAAATTCTATCGATTGCATACCTCAATTCTACTTCAATCTTCTCAATATATTGTAGACTATCATGTAAAGAAGATGGTTGCATGAAATGCAACTCACGCTTGGAGTTATTAAAACCAAAGTTTATGGGTTTTGTGTAAGCTACTTTGAAGGTAAATGAAAAAAACCGAAATTCCATTTTGTGATTTTCTAACTTTTCTATTTTTTTACAAAATTGATTTCAAAAATCAATTTGATTTATAAAATTGAAAATATTATTAATTTTACAAAATTAATTTCATAAATTAATTTTTCTAATAAAATGAATAAATAATTATTTAAATAATTTAAATAATTCTAATTAATTTAATATCAAATATTAAATTAATTTTACACAAATTCACCTTCATATATTTAAATCATATTTAAAATATTAATTCTCCAATTCCGTTTAATTCTTAAAATTAAACATGTAATTATGTCTCATATAATTACTAATTCTCTTAATTCTAATTTGAACGTTTCAAATTAACTTATCACGATACTCTAAAGCTAATCCATTTACGAGCTAGTAGGGGGACCTCGCGGACCTATAGATTATGGACTCCAACTATCCGAGATTAGTTGGTTAAACTCGTTACACCGAATTAACCCCATTTGTTAACTGGGTAAGTTACCTAAGTTATCGCCTTGAAATAGTTAGTCTTAAATAGTAAACAGCGTTATAAAGTAAGAGTGACTGATTTCGTGGTCCGATCTTGTACAAACCCTTTTACACAGAACACCCCTACTCCTCATGTCATAATATGTACAAATTAGGATCACTTTGTTTGCATCACTTCATAACTCTTTGTAACAACTACAAAGTAGGTCACATCCAATGATGTTACCAGAATAAGGCACCCAACCTTATTCATATACTATAGATTATTTTGACTATTTACTCGAACCTAATCCATTTTTATGTCTCCACATAAAGTTCAAGTACTCATGTAATAGTCAAGAGTCTTTTAGGTTTATTGGATTTCAAATAAGCAATACATATATTCAATAATAACTTATTGAATTTTCAGAATAAGTTTTATTGTTTACAAACCACGAGTTTTATAACATAAAACTCAACAATATTAAAGATGATGAGTTTGATGATGATGAAGCAGTCAAATAATGACTCAACTTCTGCTAACTGTGACCTGGTATCCAATGTGGACAGAAGGGTCTAGAATTATTCCTTCTCTACATTCCGTTAGGTGACTCTTAATCCTATTCGTACACGCATATGATTAGTTACAATTTATATTCTCCTGGGTGTATATATGTAACTGTATTGAGCATTCTTTTTGTATTGAAGAAGATAGAAATACAAAATCCATATAGAGGAATTCCTCAATCTGCTTTCTTCTCTTCTCTGCTTATTTTCTATTTTCTGATCATATGTACCTTGCATGCGTTTTTATAAATAATTAAGATGTGATTTTCTTCTTGCTTTCTTTTCTTTTTCACTTGAATCGAGACATGAAATTATTCCCACTTCTTCTGTGTATAACAAAATCAAGATATAATGTATTGTTCGCGGGAATAATTAACGCAAAGGGTTTACATTTGAGTTGCATGTAGGTTTTATCTTGTTAGTGTGGGTTAGAATATTTAACGTTTTGTTTGGTAAAGATTATAAATTTTATTTTATATTTTCAGATTCACTTAATTAAATAAATATGTGTTTGACAAATAATTTAAATTCAGATTACTTTTGGATTATGCGATTTAAATGATATAAATTCTAAAAACAACATTTATAAAGAAATAATAATTATTATATCCAAATTTTAAATTTTAAAATTTTAAAGGTAGAATTATAATAAATAAAGATAAGAAAATATTTAGAAATACAATATATATGCTATAATCTCAATTTATTTTTAAAAGAATATAATATGTATTATGTAATGTATTATAAACTATATAATATTACAAAATATGATTATATACAATTTTTAAACATAAATCATATTCATAAATAAATTAATAATTGTAACACCCCGAATTTTCACTTTTTATATATTTTCAACAATTTTGTTATTGGAGGGTATTTTTGGAATCTTAGATTTGAAGTATAAGTGTGGGAATTTAAGTGTTGACGTGAAAATTATTCAATTTTGAAATTCAATTTGAAAATTAATGACAGGAATTAATTTTCTTTTGAAAAGGAAAAAAAATAAATAGTATAAAGTGGATTAAGGAAATGATTTAAGTGTAATTATATTTTTCCTTTTTAGTTATTATTATTATTATTATTATTATTATTATTTAAAATAAAAAGAAAGAACCCATCCCCAACTTTCTCATGCGAGCCGTTCCTTCACTACCCAAAAATTCCTTCCGCCGTCGCCTCCCTCTCTACTCAGATTTGGACCCCACCGCGTCTCCAGCCGATCATGCGACCAGCCGTCATGCCTAGCCCAGACGTCCGCCACTGGTACTAGATTCGTCGTCGTCGACGCCAGTCGAAGCTTGTGCCGCCATCAATTTCCTTTCAGTTCAACTGTGTCGGCCCTTGTGTGCGAACCAAGCCTAGCCTTTGGCCTCTTTAGCCATCCTTCGCCCACCGGCTGCCTCGCCTCGCCGTTCAACTGAGCAGCCCATCGTCGCATCAGATCACCACCTCCGTCTACTGGACCTAACCAACCTTCCCGTCGGCGAAGCCAGATCTGAAACGTTGTCTCTAGCCGTGCATCGCCCTGCTCATTCCGCTGCCGTCGTTCGTCGTTCGTTCACCCCTTTCTTCGTGCCTCTGCTGTCAGTGAGTATTTTTGTAAGATTTTCACATTTTGGGTGAATTTCGTGGATTAAATTGTTGCTCCTTTTACTTTTGGTTTCGGTTTGGTTGATACCCATCACGTTTAGGGCTAGATTGAAGTTCTGAGAGATTTCTGAGGTGCTGTTCAGCATCGTGGAAGGGAAATTTCGGCGACTGTTTAGGTAAGCCTTTTTGGGTATTCTGGATTTGGGTCTAGGGATTTGGGATGGAATTGAATGGTTGTATTCTTGTGATAGGACTGTTACCTTGAGTTGATGTATTATTTTGGTTGCCTAATTAGCCGTGAATCTTGACAACAAGGTAAGTAATCTTACTACTGGAACCGCCTTTGTGTTGATAAATTTATGATTTATGTTGAGGGTTGTAAGACTAGTCACAAAGATAATTTTGTTTGTTTTGAGATTGAATGAAATGTTTAGAAAAGATATATGAGTATGTGATAGTATGTCTGAAGCATGTTGATGTATGAGCATGATTTAGAATTTTATGAAATATATGAAAAGGACGATTGAGCATGACCCTAACATATGAGTTAAGCGGCACTACCACTGGAATGTCTTAAAGTTAGGTAAAAGTTGGAACTTTTATTGATGTAACGTGCTTGAAAGTGAAGTACTAGAATGGGTCCATTAATAGTAGATTAATTACGTATATTGAGGTTAATTAACATGACCTGGATCAGGAGATTTTAGAGGATTCATAATCATGTGAACGTTATATGTAATATGAAGTTAGATGCAATATCTTTTCCTGTCCAGACTATGTGATTGCATGAAATCGATGCATGTCCAAGGGCGCTAGTACATGAAAGAAATGTACTGGGGTTGGTGTGTATCAAAGTGATGCACACCTAGAGGGTACTAGGGTGTACGTAAGAGGTGCACGCTCAGTGGGTTACATGTATACGAAAGAGGTGTATACATAACCATGTGTACGAAAGAGGTACGTATTCCTACATTTATAGAGAGGATCTGGGGTGTACAAAAGAGGTACATACTCAGTGAGTTATGTGTATACGAAAGTGGTGTATACTTAACCAGGTGTACAAAAGAGGTACACCTTTAGTGGGTTATGTGTATACGAAAGAGGTGTATACGTAACCCTGTGTACGAAAAAAGTACACATTAAGTGGGTTATGTGTATACGAAAGAGGTGTATACATAACCATGTGTACGAAAGAGGTACACATTAAGTGGGTAATGTGTATACGAAAGAGGTGTATACATAACCATGTGTATGAAAGAGGTACACATTAAGTGGGTTATGTGTATACGAAAGAGGTGTATACGTAATCATGTGTACGAAAGAGGTACACATTAAGTGGGTTATGTGTATACGAAAGAGGTGTATGCATAATCATGTGTATGTAAGAGATTGTGTTTCCTTCGGGATTCACCAGAGGTTGTGGGTCCTACGGGACTTACTAGAGGTAGTAGGCATATTTAGCTACAGTAGGATAGAGATTAGCTTTTCATGTATGTATGAGTCCCAGGAGGACTAGGACAGTTTATATGTTCCACCAAGGTTTGCATCTAGAGGACATAAATGCCTAATCTGACCCCAGTAGTAGGGTTACTTACTGAGTATTTTTATACTCATCCTTTCTCATGTTTATGTTTCAGGTAAGAGTAGGGACGCATTGGCGAGTGACAGGCGGAATCCGTGATCGAGCTACTGGGACCAGTTTTATGCTTCCGCTCATGAGATTTTAACTTTTTTTCATGTTTTTCTTAGCTTTCAGTGTTGATGTTTAAAACTTACTATTTAGAATCGCTTCTTGAATTATTTATTATCATATACCCTACCGTTGTTTTTTTTTAATATTTGAAATTAAATGCATAAGTCTTTTAAATTTACCTTATTTAATTAGCATTTATTTCACCACAACAGAGTGTCGTTTTAAGTTTCACACATGCATGTGTTTAGTAACGGCCTAACTTAAGTCCTAGGGAGTCAGGTCGTTATAGTTGGTATTACAGCCCATGTTTTGGGTTCTGTAGACTGATATACTACGTAAGTCTAGATAGTCCCTATGGCTCAGTAACGGATCCCTCGTCATCGCCAGGTACGTCCAACTAATAAAAGTTTCAATGCATATGTGAGAATAATGATGTAGTGTTTTAAATGCTTGATTTCTGAGAAAGACTCAGAGATAGTTAATGTATGAGTTCATGACTGGACATGGCACCTAAACCTGGAACAAGAAAGACAGTTAGAGAAGGGGTGCAGTAAGAAGAAGCTTAGAGAAACCAGACTGTCCCGATAGCTTCAAATCCACCTATGGCCCAAGTCGATGAGAAGGCAATGGAAGCCAGAATTAGTGAAGTTGTTGCATCCTCCCTAATGGGGAAACTGCAAGAGTTAATCCGTAGCGCGATGGTAGAACAGACTGCCCAGACCCAGGCTCAGGAGGAACCAATGCCACCCGAGCAGTTACAGCAGACCCGACCGCAGAATAGAGACATGCAGGGCTTGTCTCTTGAGGCTAAACATCTGAGGGATTTCAGGAAGTATGACCCTCGCTCCTTTGATGGATCGTTAGGAGACCCCACCAAAGCAAAGATGTGGTTGTCATCTATTGAGACGATATTCCGTTTTATGAGGTGTCCGGAAGAGCACAAGCTTCAATGCACAGTTTTCATGTTGACTGGTAACGTGGAAATCTGGTGGTGTTCAGTAGAGAAGATGATTGATACCGGTGAGAAGCTTACAACCTGGGAGCAGTTCAAGGAGCGCTTTTATGAGAAGTATTTTTCGGCCAACACCCGGTACAACAAGCAGGCAGAATTCTTGAACTTGAAACAAGGAGTTATGTCAATGGAGAAGTATGAACAGGAATTCGATAAGTTGTCTCACTTCACTCCTGAACTAGTAGCCACCGAGGCAGCAAGGACTGAGAGATTCATCCAGGGTCTGAGGAGCGGACTGCGAGGCATGGTACATGCCTTGGACCTTAAGACGTACGTTGCGGTACTACGGACCGCCGTGAGGATTGATGCTGACTCTAGGTGGGAGAGGATGACAGGAGATCGCTCGGGATTGGGACCTCCACAGGTCAGAAAAGGAAAGCAGACCAGAAGACTTCTGAATCTCAGTAAAAGAAACCTGTAATTATTAAAGAGGAAAAGCTAACTCATGTGGAAAGTGTCACTGGGGTCGTTGCTTGGCTGGAGTAGGGGTGTGTTATCGTTGTGGACAGAAAGGGCATATGGCATATGAGTCCTCTAGTAGGAGCACTACAGATGGTAGGGACCAACCTTCAGATCAAGATCAGGTGGGTTCAAGTGGACAATAGTAATGGAACAAGAACAGTGCCACAACCTGACATGAGGTGGGGAGGTCGGACACTGTAGTGATAGATAAATTTACATTTTAGACCTTGACACTCTAGGTTTGTTCGAGACTATGTTTGCCTGCCTTCTTTTCTATGCTTAGTTAGTATAAGAGACCATGTATGTTTCGTTATCCCTATGCAAGAGTTTTTTTTTTTTTCCCAGAAATGAACTTCCCAGGACGAAAGTTCTTTAAGGGGGAAGAATGTAACACCCCAAATTTTCACTTTTTATATATTTTCAGCAATTTTGTTATTGGAGGACATTTTTGAAATTTTGGATTTGAAGTATAAGTGTTGGAATTTAAGTGTTGACGTGAAAATTATTCAATTTTGAAAATCAATTTGAAAATTAATGACAAGAATTAATTTTCTTTTGAAAAGGAAAAGAAATAGATAGTATAAAGTGGATTAAGAAAATGATTTAAGTGTAATTATACTTTTCCTTTTTAGTTATTATTATTATTATTATTATTATTATTATTTTAGACATCTCTGGTTGTTCTAATTTATAAATCAAGGCATCAAATTGGTTATATGTAGCTCCGGTTAAGAAATATTATTGAGGATAAAGAAGATTTTATATTTAATAATAGTAAATACAATAATAAAAAGATAATGGGTTATAAAATAAAATGTGGTTTAGTTAGATAGATTAATCCTCCATTGATTTATTCAAGTATGTTTAAGAAATGATCTTAAATCTTATGATTTGAAATTAAATATTTTGTTTGAAACGAAAAACTTTTGAAATAAATGTATTCAAATTTTTGTGTTTGAATTGTATCGGATAAAGAAAATAAAGTTAAGAATTTATTAATATAAACAGTTAACTATAACGTGTCAAAATTTGTATGACAAGATTAAATAAGTAATTTACTTTTACATTCTATGAAATCTATGTAAAATTTGACATTTTAATTAAAAAAGTTTTTAAAGTAAAAACGGGATTTTAAATCATTTCGAATTTCAAAATCATTCTCTTTTTTGGCCACAGCAAACAATAGAATTCATTTTAAATCTGTTATGAATTGAAATACCTCAAAATTATAAGGTTTCGTTTCAAATAGGAGTGTACATAGGTTGGATTGGGTTAGATCAAGGGAATTTCAAGTTGGTCTCCAACCCAACCCTTAAAATTTGGATTGGATTTGGTTGAGTTGTCATGTGTTTTTTTTCTTTTTTTTAGTACATTTTTTATGAACTTAAAATACCTAAATTTATCTATAACACATATTAATAAATAAAATTTCACTAAAACTCAAATATTAAATATCAAAATCCAATATATTTATTACAAACGTCAAGCAAACATCACAACAATATATATAAGTTATAATATTTATAGTTATAATAAAAATGTTTTTTAATAATATTAGAACTTCGGACTGGGTGGGTTCAACCCAAGCCCAATTCAACCTAGAAAAAAACATAAAAAAATTCAAACCCAAAATTAAAATAAATCCAACCCAACCCAACCCTTATAATTTGGATTGGGTAATTCGGATGGTTCAAGTTGTCGAGTTATTTGAGTACCCTTAACTTCAAACATGCCATAAATGAGTATTTAGGTCTCAATTTACTTTGAATAGAATGGACTATTGTAGTCCACTCAATGTTTGAGACTCCTATTAAAATAGTTGAACTTATCAAATATTAGAACTTACATTTGGGTGGGGTAAAACTATTTAAAAATCTTAATTGTTTATGTTGTTTACTATTTTATAATCGTCTTCTTTCATTATTTGTAGCATTGACTAAGATGGTATGCATCCTACCATAGATAATAATATCCAAACATCACGAAAAGAAAAGCAGAGGAGTTTGAGGTAGAGTTAGAGTGAGACAAGGAAGTTATATTGCACACGTGAGAGAGAAACGTGTGATAAGTAAGTGGTCCCCAGAGTGTGTGGCTGTAGCTGTGGCTGTGGCTGTTGGTGGTTTAATTGACTGTTGAAAATCAGAAGAGAGAAAAAGCCCAATTTGGTATTGATGTGGATGTCAGTGGTCACTGTCTCTCAGCTCCCTGCCTTGTCACCGTATTCCTTTCCAAGCTAAATCCCAAGCCTTTACAATTGGGCCTCCCTCCAGCCCATTAGAAAAATTAGGGAGATGAAGCCGGCATTGGGTCCCCCACCACCCCGGTCCTGTCGCCACAAAACCCAGCAATCTTCAAAATGGGAGTTTATGAGAAGTAACCAGTAAGGAGGAAGAAGAAGCAGGGCGTGATAAAACTACAAGGTTTTGTAAGCTAATAGGTCATGGCCTCATGGGTTTTGGAAGGAAAGGATGAAAGCAAAAGAGGCCGTCGCGTGGGAAACCGGACCCAGCTGAGGTCATGATGCCATGCCGGTGCGGCGACCAACTCTGCCCAATCTCACTCCTCTTTCTTTCTTTCATTTTTTAAATAATAATTCAATTTAAAAATAGGTATTAATTATTATTCATTTAAAAAAATTAAAAATGAATAAGTAATTAAGTAGAGAGAGAGAGAGAGAAGATTAAAAAAAGGGGTAATGATGGGGGGTGGAAGGTGGAATGGGGGAGAATTAAAAGAAACAAATGAAGGAAAGGGTCAGAAGTGAAGAGTGAGAAGCCGGCAAAGGAACTTGAAAGTGGCGCTTTTCTGTCCCCCCCAACACCTCTTCCCTGTTTTCTTCTGTCCCCCTCCTCCCTTCTTTTCTTACCCTTTTTTTTTTTTACAAAATTCCTTTTTCGCCCCTTTCTCTTCCTATTAATTTCTTACACTAACACCCCTACTTCATAAATGTTATTCAATTTAAAAACCATGACTAACCTGACAAAATAAGGAAAAAAAACTTCACTTTGTTTTATATTAGAATATGGTTTATAGTAGATAATATATTATTTATTATTCTTTAACATCGATAGTTCGACTTTCATCTTCGAAATAGTTGAACTCAATGTGTAAAACAGGACTTTATTGATAGAGGCTAAATTTGTGATTTAATTTATGAAATGAGGAGTTGCCATGATAGAAAATTATGTCCGTTTTTAGAGAGGAAAAAAAAGGTGTGGATTTTTGTTGAAAATAACCCTTTTTCTTCTTAATTACACGGGTTTCATCCGACTATAAAAATGATTAATGATATTTCATCAAACTATAGGAAGAAAACTGTAACTTTTAAAACCAACATGGACTCGATTTGAATTTTCCTCCGACTATAGGTACTAAATTTGTAATCTAATTTAGATTTAAAATGTATTTGGTTTAACTATTTAATTGCTTAATTTTGAAAATAAGTCGTTTTAGAAAAATAAAAATAAAGCGTTTGACAATCCCTCGAAATAACTCTTGATACACTTTCAAAATGTATTTTGAATAGTTTTTATTAAAATGATTTAAATAAAAAATATTTTAAAAAATATTTTTTTCTCTAATCAATTCAAATAAGTATGTGACATATTCATGTCTATATTTCTAAAAATATATATTCATTTTTTATTTGTGTATGACTCAACTCGACAAATCCTTTAGAGTCCTTTGTTTTTTAGGAATGTAATAACTGGAATCTTAGATGTCCAAAATTATATATATTATGAATTATATATGTCCAACATCTTTAATTACCATGTTTGTTTTGTAAGAATGCTTTTGCAGATATCTGAGAATATTTTGATAATTGTGTTTTTTTCGTAAGATCTCTACTCGGGGATGTCTTAAAATTTACACAAAATTCCAAAAAAATGTCCTTACTTTATTACTTTATAATTAATTTGATATAATTTGAATTTATATAACATATTCGTTTAATCAATTTGAATTTCTTTAAAAATTAACACAATTTATATTATTTTTATATGTTATTTTTTCCAACAAATAATATATCATAATTTAAGATTTTTATAAAATAAATATTAATTTAAATATATTGCTAAAAAAATAATTAAAATTATGATATGTTTAAAAATATATGATATACATTATTGACGATATTTATTTAATTACATAATGCAAATGAAGATCAATACATGTGTAAAATAAAATAAAATTGAAAGACAAAAGGGTAAAATGGGGATGCCTCCTTTCGGAAATCTGGAAAACCCAATGTCCTCTGTTCGGAATTCTTCAGATGTCGAGACATCTCACAATACTGCAAAATAAATATGGTAATCTACATGCTCACTTCATAAAAATCTAGAATGCCTATAAAACAAATGACCCCTTATACGTTCATCACGTATCAAAGATATTTGAATATTCACGCTTACTATTGACTAATAGTAGTAAATTGTTAAGTTTGTAAACATATTATGTTTTGCAACTTCTCATGAACTAAAAAAAGATTAATCTTCACCCATTTGTACTATATTTGTTTTTTTTTTAAACAAATTAAAAAATATTTAAATACATCTCGAACAATACATCTTTATGTATCCATCAAATTATTTTATCATAATTTATCATATGACAAATTCTTTTTATTTCTTTTTTAAAATATTTAAATTTTTTTTATGTGAGTGATAAAAGATAATGAATAAATATTGATAGATCTTGAAATATATGCAAGTATTACTTAAATAAATTTACAAAACAGTTAAAAGAAAGAAAAAAAACAAAAAACAAAAAACTAGCTGATAAACCTCTGCAAAAATAGATAATTAATTACATTTTGCCAATATTTCCATGTGTGTATTAAGGAAAGCGCAAGTCTGAGGTCCCAGGCAATTTGAACGGTTCGATGTCACATTGAAAGGTCAACTCCTATTTTTATAATATTAAACAGATATCGTGTTTTCGTGTTTTCAAATTTATACACACACATATAAACAAAAATTGAAGACAAAAAAAAAAATAAAAAATCAAATCAAATCAAAATACCAATAGAAAAAGTTTAATATATATATAAATATATATGAACTTCTTCGTTTTCCAATATGAACTTAAATAATTATTTTAGTTCATCTAAAAATATGAAACGTTTATCTATGAATATGAAAACTAGACTTATGCTACTTTTCTTATCATCGTTGCCTACTCTATTTATTGTACTAAATATATCTGTGCATATTTTTTTATAATATATTTAAAAAATGATTATCGATATCGATATCTTCATTCTTATGAGATTGATTTTGTTGAGAATTGCTCGAGACAAGGCCTAACGCCTACAGGAGGGCCCAAGCCCACAAGATATTGAGAGGAGGCACATTGGAGCAAGTCTCAAAAATCGAGTCGGACCCAAGTTGACACCTGGAACTCCGAGAAGAAAAAATGTCTCAGCTTAATCTTGTTTTACACTCTTTTATTAAACAATCACAAAATTTACTAATTGGTAGTTTGAGACTATTCACGTGCCAGGTAACAAATTCTATTAGAATCTATCAAGCTGGTGATTTCATCATGGGTCGATGGGCTTTTTTAGTTGAAAGAAGAAGGCATGCCATCTTCACCGTCTTGTTAAGAATGAGTATAAGTAAGGTGGGTTCCTTTTAAAAGGGGTAGAAGAGTGTAGCAAATTTAAGATTGATAAAAGCGTGAGTAAGGGGAGAAGCTCTGTAATTAAAGAGTATTGATATTCTCATCAATCCTTCTTGGAAAATGGAGTGATCGAAGGTGAGCTGATAGAGAGATTAGTAGAGTTTGCTGAAAGGCTTCATAGAGAGTGAAGTTGTTGGTTGCTTGAGTCTTTAAGGTAGGATTTATCTCTGTATTGTCGCCTTCATCTTTTTCTTCTTGTATCTGAAAATATAGCTACTGAATACACCCAATAACATTGACTACAGTGGACGTAGATCTGTTATGACCAAACCACTATAATTGTTGGTGTTCTTCTCCTCTTCTCTTATTTGTATCTTGAATTGGTTGCTCAAATATCTCTATAAATTTATGTGGAAGTCTTTGAATTGCTCGATAGAGATTTCTTCAACAATTGGTATCAGAGCCAAGAGCATACTACTTATTTTTATTTTTCCTCGTGGTTTGTCCTTGAGCCTTCAAGTTAAAATGACAACTAAGTTCGTGGTGGAGAGGTTCAATGGAAAAAGGGATTTCTCGTTGTGAAAAAAGAAGATGAATGTGTTATTAGTCCAACAGAAGGTGGCCAGAGCACTTGTCGAGTCTAATGATAAACCTGAACAGATGATTGAAGAATATTATCTGGAGATGAAGGAGATCGCTTACAACATAATCATTTTGTATCTCGCCAATAATGTACTCCTCATGTAAATAATCATATGATAGATCAAAGGAAATATGGGCTAAATTAGATGAAATTTATCTAACTAAGTTCTTAACCAATAAATTCTACCTGAAGAAAAGATTCTTTGGCTTTAAAATGGATACCTCTAGAAATTTGGAACAAAACCTGGATGAATTTAATAGGATTACAATTGATCTGTGTAATATTGATGAAAAGTTAGGTGATGAGAATAAAGCCATAATACTTCTTAATTCTCTTCCTGATACTTATAATGAGATTAAAAATGCTATTAAGTATGGCCGGAATAGTCTAACTATAGAAATTGTATCCAATGCTCTAAGGTCCCATGACTTGGAATCTAAGAAGCCAAATTCAAGAGATGGAGAAGCTCACTTCACTAAGGGGAAATCTGAAAAGAAAGGAAGCAAAAGGAGCAGTAGTAAAGGCAAATCTGAAGCTAACCGAGGTAGATCAAAATCTTAAACTAAGGTTAAAAAGTGCTTCTACTATCATAAAGAATGGCACATCTGTAGAAATTGTTTAGAGCAGCAAAACAAAAGAAAATCTGAAAATAAGAAAGGAAAAGAAAGTAACAATGCAAATGCAATTGAGGGATACGAGTCTGCAGAAGTGTTGATGGCTTCAGAGTGTTTGTCTGGAATAGGAACTTCTGATTGGATAATGAACCCTGGGTGATCCTTCCATATGACACCCAATCGAGACTGGTTTCAAGAGTTTGCACCTTTGGGCAATGGAATTGTTCTTCTTGGAAATCACTGTGAATGCAAGATCAAAGGAATAGGCTTGGTCCAAGTAAAAATGTTTGATAATCAAGTAAGAGTGATTCTGAAAGTTAAATATGTACTGAATTTGAAAAGAAGTATCTTATTACTAGGAGTGTTTGACAAAATCGGATACACATGTAAAGTAAAAAATGGAGTGATGAAAATTATCAAATGAGCTATGATCAAGCTTAAAGGAAGGTTGTTCAATGGAATATATGTCCTTGAAGGAACAATTATCCTTGGAACTACAACTATTGCCTCACGAGATGATTAGAAGAATGTTGAATTATGGCATTCAAGGTTAGGGCATGTAAGTGAAAGGGGAGTTACTGAGTTAAAGAAGCAAGGTCTTATTGGATCTTCATCTATTTTGGGTCTTTAGGAACATGTGAGCATTGTATCTATGGCAAAACCACAAAAGTCTCATTAAAAAGGGCAAATATTCTTCCACTAGAATACTAGACTATGTACATGTACATTTATGGGAGCCTGAAAAGACAGCTACTGTTGGTGGTGTCAAGTACTTCTTATCAATATTGGATGATTATTCAAGAAGAATGTGGGTGTATTCTCTAAAGACTAAGGATGAGACCTTTAAAAAATTTCAATATTGGAAGGTTATCATCGAAAACAAAGCTAAGAGAAAACTAAAATGTATTCTTATTGACAATAAACTTGAATTTTTAATTTCTCAATTCAAGGACATGCGTGACAAAAATGGCATTGAAAGACATCTCACTGTCAAAGGAACTCCACAAGAAAATGGATTTGTAAAGCGCATGAACAAGATACCATTAGAATGAGTTAGATGTTTATTGTCTAGTGCCAATCTAGACAAAAGATTATAAGGAGAAGCTGTAGTAGTTGTTGCATACTTAATTAATAGATGTCCTTCATCTATAGTGGATTATAAAACTTCTTTTGAAATGTGGCATAGTTATCCTTCGGATCTATCCAAGCAGTTTAATATTCAAATGTTTGGCATATGCTCATTCAAGACAAGGAAAGTTAGACCATCAAACTGAGAAGTGTACTTTCTTGGGCTATCCACATGGAGTGAAAATTTATAGATTGTAGAGTTTAGATAAGGGAAAAGAAAGATGTTTCATCAGTCGTGATGTTGTTTTTTATGAATAAAAAATTGGTATGACTCTTAAAACTGTTGGGTTTTATGTCTAAAATTCACAGCTTATAAAATAATAAATATTTTCTATTATCAATATACTTGTTATTGATCTCCTAAATTGTATGAAAGTCTAAATCTAATAAACTAAGACCCATGACTATTGTATGAGTACTTGAACTTTATGTGGAGACATAAGAGTGGATCATGTTCGAGTAAATAGTCAAAATGATCTATGGTACATGAATAAGGTTGGGTATCTTATTCTGGTAACACCATTGGATGCGGCCTACTCTGTAGTTGTTACAAAGAGTTGTAAAGTGCTACATACGATGTGATCCTAATTCGTACATGTTATGACATGAGGAGTGGGGGCATCCTATTCAATGAATTTGCATAAGATCAAGACCAAGAAATAAGTCATTCTTACTGTATAACGTTGTTTACTATTTAAGACTGACTATTTCACCTAGATGACCTAGGTAACTCGATCTTAATCATGAGCTAACTATGAACTCCTGTTTATTCAAGATTGCCCTTAGATTTGCATAGTTGAGGGTTAGCTCAACAATGCCGGCTCAATAAGACTCTCATTTCAGGGGTAAAACCAAATAGATAGCTGGGGACATAGGGTGCAAGACGAAGTTCACGCCTACTCGATTTAGGGATAGGAGAAAGGTTGTTCTTTCAAGTATTGAATCCAAGTCTTGAACAAGGGGTCCCACCCTCTCACTAGGCTGAGAGAGTTTTGGTTTAGTATCGGATCACAAACCAGTTGTTCATTAAAGGATCAGCAGGGACTTGAGGAATAAGACGCAATCTCAGGGGTAAAACAAATATTTGACCCAACCGTTATTACGAACAACCTGTGAAGGGTCGACTTGTTGATTATGGTTAAATCATGTGGACATAATATATCTACAGTGAGGGGAGTGTAACTATGGGCTTTAGTGGAGTAACCCATTAGTTAACGAATGAGGATTAATTTGGTCTAATGAGTTTAGCCAATTAATCTCGGATCGTTGGAGCCCATAATCTAAAGGTCCGCAAGGTCTCCCTACTAACTCGTAACAAACTAGCTCTAGAATAACATGATTAGTTAATTTGAAACGTTCAAATCAGAATTAAGGGAATTAGTAATTATATGAGATATAATTATATGTTTAATTTTAGAATTAAACGAAATAGGAGAATTTATATATTTAAATATTATTTAAATATATAAAGATGGATATGTGTTAAAATTAATTTAGTATTTGATATTAAATTGATTATGTTTTATTTAATAATTAATTTATGAAATTTATTAATTTTTCTTTTTTAAAATCAAAATAGATTTTCTTAATCAAATTTTGGTTTTATGATAAAATTGAAAAGGAGAAAAAAAAAACACTAAAATGGAAAAAAGAGTTTTTCCATTATCCATCTTTGTAGTTGCTCACATATGAAGCATTTGCTTGGCCTTGTTTTCTCCAAGCATGAGCTGCAACTCATGCAACTCTTTTATTTGCATGTTGATCTGCAATATAATGAAGAGATTGGAGTGAAAATCAGGCATGCAATCTATAGAGATTTTGAGAGAAATTTTGGTTTGAAGAAAGAGTTCTTCAGCTAGTTTTATGCAGTGAGCATTTCTTCTTCTACCCTTGATTCAAGCTTGTTTTGAGTCCCACAACTCAATCTAGAGCACCAAGAGAATAGTGGGAAAGATCTTGATATGGTCTACAACAAGATTTGGAGAAGATAACAACTGGTAAAGGAGCTTGGAAGAAGTTCTACAAGAGGTATGTCTTGAAACTCATTTGTTTATGCAAAAAGCATGCTTTATATTTTGCCAAAATTAGTGAATTCGAATACTTAGATGATTCTTGTGCTTCCGCTACTATTGATACAATCTTACAAAAATAACTTCACAAAAAACAAACTAAATCAAAAGACATTATCTCCTGTGAAATGGAGTTTGAGCACATGAGTTATGGTATAACTACTGAAAGTCCAATACCATCCAATCAAGATGGAGTTTCCACATCTCAGAGTGAACAAAACTAAGAGGAGGATTCAAACACAATTTTGGAAGGTGATCTATTCGCTGAATCTTCATCAGAAACTGTAGAAAATCATTTTGAAAGTTCAACTCCTCATAATGATCTTCAATCCTATCAGTTGGCCAGATATAGGCAAATAAGACAAATAAGGCAACCATCAAGGTATGCGTCTACTAACCTTGTTTATTATGCTTTAACTATTGAGATAGATCAGATTGATAAAAAACTAATGACTTACAGTTAAGCTATCAAATCTCTTCATTGTGATAAATGGTCGATGACTATGCAAGAAGAAATGAATTCTTTGCATAAAAATCAAACATAAGTCTTAGTTGATAAACCATCTAATCATAAGTTGGTTGGATGTTAAATGGATTTATAAACTAAAACCTGGTGGTGATGATAGAAAATCAGTGAGGTATAAAGCTAGATTGGTAGTAAAAGAATTTACACAAACTCATGGTATTGATTATGAAAAGATTTTTTCCCTTGTCGTCTATCACACATCAATTAGAATATTGTTGTATTTAACTGTTATGTTTGATCTTGAGCTTGAACAACTAGATGTTAAAACGAAATTCTTACATAGGGATCTTGAAGAGACTATATATATACAACAACCAATCAGTTTTGTTGATAAATCAATTGAGAACAAGGTATGTCTTTTAAAGAAGTTCTTATATGGTCTCAAACAGTCCCCAGGGCAGTGGTATCTGAAATTTGATTCATTTATCATATCATGTGGCTTCGTTAGGAGATACCTAGATCATTGTGTGTACTTTAAGCATGTTGTAGAAAAATCTCCAATTTTTTTGGTTCTCTATGTTGATGACATGCTGATAGCAAGTAGAGATTGACGAAAAATTGAGCATCTTCAGTGTCAATTAAAGGGAAAATTTGATATGAAGGAAATGGAGCAAGCTAGAAGAATTTTAGGGATTGATATTAAAAGAGACAGACTTAAGGGAATACTTTGTTTATCTCAGAAATCGTATTCTCTAAAGATGCTTGTTAAATTAATATGAACAAGGTGTCTTAACTTCTTTGGCAAAACATTTTAAGTTGTCCTCTGTGTAGTCTCCTCAAAATGAAGAAGAGAAATCTAATATGAACAATATTCCTTATACAAGTGTTGAGGGAAGCCTAATGTATTTGATGGTTTGCACAAGATCGAATTTAGCTCATTCAATGAGTGTTGTTAATCGTTTCATGGCAGACACTGGAAGAGAACATTGGAATGTTGTCAAGTGGATCTTGAGGTATGTAAAATTAACTTTGTCTCATGGTTCATTGTATAATCAAGATAAAAGTATCCATATTAGCAACTTAATTGGGTATGTAGATGTTGACTATGCTACTGATAGTGATAAAAGGGAATCTTTATTTGGTTATGTTTTTCATACTATGGAAATCTTGTTAGTTGGAAAACTTCTTTGCAAAGTGTTATATCTTTATCAACAAAAGAATCAGAGTATGTTGCTGCTATTGATGCCTTTAAGGAAGCAATATAGTTGAAGGAATTGACTAATGAGTTAGTTTAAGATAACAACATTATTAGAGTGTTCTGTGACAGCCAGAGTGTTGTTTATTTATCTAAAATCAGACTATTCACAATAGAATGAAGCATATAGATATCCGATATCATTTGCTCATAGACATCTTAAGTGAAGGTAAATTTAGTCTCGAAAAGATACGTTCTGCAAGAAATGCAGGTGATGCATTTACCAAGTCACTGCCATAAAATAAATTTAAGAGTTGTCTTCAAAATCTCAAAATCTGTCCTGTCTGATTCATGATAAGTAATCGGGGTCCTTGTTGTTGAGTTAAGTAGCTGTTTAAGATTTAAGGTATCAAGGTGGGATTGTTAATTTTGATAGATTAATCTTGTGATATAGTAGGATTAGGATCACTTAAGTTATTGGATAGAAATCTTCAATAATAAAATCAAAGTCTTTATTATGAATCAAAAGTTGCCAATATAAGAAGATAATCTCTCTATTTATAGAGAATTGGAAAGTAAACTAATCCTAATCCTAATTAATCAAATAAACTAATCCTAATCCTAATTAGTCAAAGAAACTAATCCTAATCCTAATAAATCAAGGAAACTGATCATAATTTTAATCAATCATGGAAACTAATTACAATCCTAATCAATTAAGGATTTGACCATAATACCCTAACTTATCCTAATCCCACTACATCATCTTGTTTTACACTCTTTTATTAAATAATCACATAATTCACTAATTGGTGGTTTGAGACTATTCACGTGCCAGGTAACGAATTCTGTTAGAATCTCTCAAGCCGATGATTTCATCATGGACTAGTGGGCTTTTTTAGCTGAGAGAAGAAGGAATGCCATTTTCACCGTCTTATTAAGGAGTATAAGTAAGGTGAGTTCCTTTTAAATGGGACAGAAGAGTGTAGCAATTTTAAGATTGATAAAAGCATGAGCAAGGGGAGAAGCTCTGTAATTAAAAAAGATTGATATTCTCATCAATCCTTATAGGGAAATAGAGTGGTCGAAGGTAAGCTGATAGAGAGATTAATAGAGTTTGCTGAAAAGCTTCATAGAGAGTAAAGCTGCTGGTTGCTTGAGTCTTCAAGGTAGGATTTATCTTTGTACTATCACATTCGTCTTCTTCTTCTTGTATATGAAAATATAGCTACTGAATACACTCAACAACATTGACTACATGGACATATATCTGTTATGATCGAACCACCATAATTGTTGATGTTCTTATTCTCTTCTCTTATTCGTGTCTTGAATTAGTTGCTCAAATATCTCTATAAATTTATGTGGAAGTCTTTGAACTACTCAATAGAATTTTCTTTAACAACGTGTTAGAGGATAAACTTATAATAATCCCATTCGACCACCATAAATGGGAGGATAATGAATCTCCAAATGAAGATTCAACCTTGCTTAGTCTGAACTTAACTGGAATTAGCCACTTTTTGTACTAACTAAAATATCAAAGTATGGTAAGTTTGGTACTACATCAGTGCGAGAATATTTTACATACACAAGCTAACTTGAAGTATCTTAAGACTAGACCAAAAAGAAACGACCATAGATCAGAAACACTAAAGACTCGTAGTGAATTCCAACACATACGGGATTTGAATGCCGACAGGATCACAACATTAATTTTGTATAACATTGAAGTTTAAATTATAAAATTACGAATATTGTCATGTTTCCTTGACACAATCCAATTTTGTTTCCTATATCACAGTTTATTGACACAATATTTATTTATTTTTCTAATTCAAACATGGAATAGGTGGACAATTCAAACTATGTAGTTGAAAGGTTTTAGTATACTCAAGTTAGTTGAATTAGGTCAATTTCAATGTCAAACCAAACTAAATAAAATAAAAAGGTTATCTTACTTGAATCAATTGGTTCAATTAGATTTTATCATATTCACAGCCATTGCATTTAATACTAACAAATCACGCTTATTCTTATTAATTAACAATGAGACAATAGTTTAATATTCAATTTTTGTTTGCAAAGGGGTTTAATATTCAAAATTATTCAATGTCTTTTTATTGTATAAAAAACCACATTATTTTACCATATAAATATCAACTAACTAAAAAAAAAAAACTAAAAAATAAGGTCCATTAGATAATAATTTAGTTTTTTGTTTTTGTTTTTGAAAATTAAACTTATAGACATACTTCCACTTCCAGATTTTCCCCTTAATTATCTATTTTTTTTTTTTTTATCAATAGTTTAAAAAACTAAGTCAAAATCTAAAAACTAAAAAAAAAAAGTAGTTTTTGACAAATTGTTTTTGTTTTTGGAATTTGGTTAAAAATGTAATATTGTAATTGATAAAGATGCAAATTATTGTAAACATTTAGAAGGAAATAGACTTAATTTTCAAAATAAAAAATAAAAAATAAAATAGTTACTCTAAATAAATCAAATCAGAACTATGTAAAGATTTTTTTAATTACATAAATCAGTTTGTTACAATTACGTATGTGAACTTTTAACTTGATCGATGAACTTTGTGGTTTGTTACAATTATATTCCTGAATTTTTAATTTAATCAATTAATCTTTTATAATTTATTAATTATTACAATCAACTCTAATATATATCTATATATTTGTAAAATGAAACTTCACCTAATGTTATTTAAATAAATAAAAAAAAGTTATATGTAACGGAACGAATAAAAGTAAATGCAAAAATCTAAACGCAATAATTAACAAACTATTTGAAGATAATTGATTTAACTAAAAATTTAGGGGTCTAATCGTAAAGGTGGTTTGTATAATTTTCATTTTTCCAACTTTGATTAATTAGAGCATTAGGAGAAGTAATTAAGCAGTGAGTTATAATTAATAAGCAAAACAAAGATGAAAGAAGGTGGAGAAGGGTAAAGTGGAGATTTTGACCTAGACAAGCGCATTTTTTTGACTCGCCACACGAATTCGAAGATGATTTTTGCTGCCATACCATGGGAGGCCAAGAAAGGGATTCCACTGTTTTCTTTATATTTACGTGGGCATAAAAAATCTTCCACACACTCGCTTAATCATAGCCCTCCAATTCTTTCTTTGACTTATTTTCCGCCACTAAACTTTGAATTTTCTCTAATATTCGTACCATGTAAATGGATTGTGATTTTGATTTTTTTTTTTTTTTTTTAAAAAAAATAGGATTTTGCCGTGTTTAAAAGATTCAATTCAATATTTAAGTTGTTTAATTTGAGGCATCACTAAAACCTCAAATAGTTAGTTGGACCATAACAAAATCCTTATTAATTCCTTACACTTTTTTAAGAAAAGGAAAAAAAAAATCCTTACACTTCTCAGAAATTCATAATTTTATTTGTTACCCAAAGCACTATTTAGTATGAACTACATAATTTATCTCCAAATATCTTTCATTCCTCTTAAAAACTCATCAAATTTCTTTATTTCATTACTCATCCTAGGTTTTGATAGTCTAAATAGTAAAAAAAAAAAAAAGAATCCCAACTTCTCATCATGTAATTTGAGAAAATCTAAAAATAATTTGTAAAATGTATAATTTAAATTAAAAATTTGAGAACCATAAGAATCAAAGTAGCAATTAAGTTCGCAAACATAATATAGAGAAATATTTAAAATCAAATGAACTTTCAGTGATTAAATTTGCAATTTAAACACATCTCAAGCGTTATGTATATTATCTAAAATATCATAAAATTGAAATAAAGATTCGATATATATTCACTTTTTGGGATATAATCATTATGAACTTGTACGACAATACTGACAAAAAAAAAATAGACAAAATTAAAAGAAAAAAGGGACAGAGTTTTAAGACTTATTTTCGAGTTTGCCCCTTTCTCTTTTTTAATTTCGGAGCTTGGAGTTTCTCGGGGAAGAAAGAAACACACAAACACTTTTGTTGGTTTCTGCTTTAATGGAAGGCCCTTAAACTCTCTCTCTCTCGTTCTCCCTGCTAGTTCCTGCAAATTTTCTTCTCCGCCCAGACAGCAAAATCATCAGCCTTCCGATCTTCCATTCTGATCTACGACTCCTTCTAGGTATTCTCTACACCGTTCTTCCTTTCTTTTCGTCTTCTTGGTTCATCTTCTTCCTTATATTCTTCTCTTTACACGCTTCAAAATGAGGTTGCCTGAGTTCCGAATCCATCTTCTTCTTCTTCTTTGTCCATGTCTAGCCGGAGGTGAGTTCTCGAGTTTTGCTATGATCAAACTCTTGTTCTCTCTCTGCCTTGAGTAACTGAGAATATTCAAGAAACGAAGAAATGGAAGATGAACCTTTACTTTCATCACGGTGTTTTAATCAAATGAATAATGAAACTTAAGCGAAGTACCGGTGTATTAGCAGTCGCTGATTTTTGTTCCTCTCCGTGAAATAAGTGTGTCGGGAATCTGTATATGTCATTTTCTGAAAATAAGAGAAGTATTATTGACTAGTTTCTTTTAATTTTTCTCATATCGAAAACATAGATGACTTGTGCTTTTCAGTTCATTTATTGATTGCCTTTCTTCTTGCTCTTCATTGCGATCAAAACAAAGACTGCTGCCGGTGTATCTCTTTCTGTCTTTTTCGGTTGGTTAATTATTTTTTTTTATTTTTATTTTTTATAATTTCTGCTTTTGCTTTGAAATCAAGCCATGCAGTTCGGGTATTTCGTGGTGTTAATTGTTGAAGTCAAGCTGTTTTTACAATGTATTTTGGGTCATAGCATCTGTATCAAGTGATCCTTAAGGGTTGATTCTCGAATCGCAAAACTCCTCTATAATTTTTTGAAACTTGATGCTATTGGCTAAGTTCAAAAGGGATCTTTGACTTTTTACTCGAAGAAAGGGAGATTAATCGTGTGTTCCCTTAATTTTAATTTCAATACTGCATGCATTACCCCTTTTAAACCGGAGAAACTTGGAACCTTTTTGCCTTGAAAACTATGTAGTTTCTTTTTCAATTCAGTTCTCATCTTTGTGTATTATTGATCTAGGTTTGCTTATTTCAGGCTATAAAACCTTTTGATTAGATTGTATAGATATTTGAAGTCCAATGTCACCTCCACTGCTCAATTCTGTAGAGGAGGCTCTTGGCAATGTCCCTGTAGTGGCTGCTTCACCTTCTATGGACTGTCTTTCCCAAAATGGTACCAAATTTAGAGAGCGCAACTACCTCCGGCTATCACCCTGTTCTTCTGTGGACAGCTCTGCCGTGTCTAACTTGTCAGAGGAGAACAAAAGCAATCTCAATTTGAAAGCTACCGAGTTGAGACTTGGTTTACCTGGATCTCTGTCACCGGAAAGAGATCAGGAATTTACCTTGATGAGCTCTGGAGAACCTGATGAGAAAACCCTACTTCAATTGCTTCCTTCAAAGGATGGGTATAGTGTGGCATCACTGAAGAATATTGTTTCTGGCAGCAAAAGAGGTTTCTCTGATACTATGGAGGGGTACTCAGAGGTGAAAGGTCCCCTTTACACAGAAAGAAATTGGATGTTTCATGCAGCCAGTTCCGATCCTGAATCTCCATATCCTGTGGGCCAAGGGAAGTTTCATGCTAATTCAGGGCTAAATGCAATGCTATCATCAAGGCCTTCTGGACCTCAGACGAATGCAACCAAAGAATTTCCCTCAAAGGGATTGCAGGAATGGCCTTGTGAGACTAAAGGATCTGACCATGGCAATAAAGGTGCTTCGAATGACAACAACAATGCTCCTGCTTCAAAGTAAGTGAAACTGGTTGTAGACGGGTGCACAAAATTTTGATAGCAGGAACTGTGAATTTATTATGATATTAACTAGGAAAGAAGTAATTTGAGTTCACCTGATGACAGATTGCCAACTCTCCTCCTTTTACAGGGCGCAGGTTGTTGGTTGGCCACCTATAAAATCATTCCGGAAGAATTCATTGGTCACTAACTCTAAAAACAACGATGAGGTTGACGGAAAGCCAGGTTCAAGTGCTCTTTTTGTGAAAGTGAGCATGGAGGGTGCCCCGTATTTGAGGAAGGTTGATCTGAGAACTTACTCTACATATCAGGAGCTATCTTCAGCCCTCGAGAAGATGTTTAGCTGTTTTACTCTAGGTGAGCTTCAATTATTTTCAATTTAATAGTATGCCAGATTTTTCTCTACAACAAAATCAAATTAATATTTAATGTTTTCCAAACTCATCATGGATAGTATGGGAGGTTGTAATCTAATTGTCATATTGAATCACAAGAATACAATTTTTTTCTATGGATCCCATGTTGCAGGTCAATGTGGATCCCATGGAGCTCCAGGGAGGGATAAGCTGAGTGAGAGCAAGTTAAGGGATCATCTGCATGGATCCGAATATGTGCTTACATATGAAGATAGGGATGGTGACTGGATGCTTGTTGGGGAAATCCCCTGGGAGTAAGTTTACTGACTTCAATTATTAGAAGATATTTTTACTTCCGTCAAAGTAAATTCTAGTAGTGTAACAAGAGTACTATACTGGTGAGTTGGCTGCAGGACATGTTTTAGAAGTTCCGTACTTTCATCTAGAAGGGGTTATCTGGATTTTGCTCTTTGAAGGACTTTTTCTCCAACACATCATCATTGATTTCTCCCACTAATTTCATTTTATCAGATGATATTTTCATGATTCAGGCAACTTACTCTACATAAAATTTTGTGGACTTACATGACAGGATGTTCATTGACTCGTGCAAGAGGCTGAAAATCGTTAAGGGCTCTGACGCAATTGGCTTAGGTACAGTTCAGAAGTTGATTTTTTTTTTTTCCTTTTAAATGTTTCGTCTGCCAAAACTCAGTTGTTAGGCAGGCTCAATTTTTTCCAGTTGGAAAGGCAGTTGAGATTATCAACATCACTCCATTTTCTTGAGACTAGGAGGGGTAGAAGTGATTTATGCATTTAACAAATAAATATATGTATGCTCATTTATTCCTCATTCAAGTTCTGGGGATTCCATCAACTTATATGATAATAGTTTGTATACACTTCCAGCTCGTCATTTTATCCCTCGGAGTTACTTGCCCATGCGAATATATTACTATAAATATGCCTTGGAGTTAAAATCATCAGTAGTTTCTTATTTCTTTGTTCTCTCTTCTTCACTTTACGTGGTGAACGTATGAAGAATATTCTCTCTCTGAACTTAACTACATAAGCGTAGGATCAATTAGACGCATAACTTACTGATTTGCATCATGAATTTGCCCTGTTGTCTTTCCATCAACTGTTAGTTTGACTTTTGTGGGGGTGGGATCTGGTTCACATGACTTGTAGATTGTGGTTGATAAGTTGTGGTACTCATTAATTACTTTCTTCTGTAGCCCCAAGAGCAATGGAGAGATCCAAAAATAGGGTTTAGCTATTGCTGAAGTGACGACTCCTTTACCAAGTTCAGAATGGTGGTGTGAAGGAGAGAGATGTGAAAGTTAAAAGAAGTTAGAAAATGACTGGTATCTGTGCTCCGCTGGATGGCATTTGTGGTTCAGATGCGTACCTTGTCCTTTTTCATGTTTTGACTCCCTGAAAATTGTCCTCTTTGATCTATTTTTTTTGTCTTTTGCCTTTGCTTTTGTAAACCATAATTTAGTCATTATCATAATTGGTGTTTGTGGATCTTATAACCATCTATGAATCTTATCGTTCAGATAATTTGTATTTATCGAATGCACTTGATTAGAGGACTGACTATTTTCTGCTTCGCTGGCCAAGTTTTCTTTGCTTTGAAGCTATAGCCTGGTGTGTAACGTAGAGAGCCCAATCAGCTATGGTTGTCATTGTTTAGTTGTGAAGTGATAAGTTCCATCGTAATCTTAGACAAAGTGGTGTAAATTTTAGTTTAATAGTAAATTGCTAATCTCATTATTGAGATGCAACTTTGGCATTAATTGTAAACAATGCAAATATAGTTCCATCAAAGTTGAAAATATATAATTGATCTGTTGACTTTCTCATTGAAGGGATAAGTACGCATCTAGTTTTGCTTATCTGCAATAGTATCCTTTATGAGTGGAAGTAATTATACAAACCATGTCATCTATATTCAACCTTTTTGGTTTGATTATGTATGAATCACATGTCATCTCAACACTTTCCTCCATTGCCTTTTTGTTTGATTGGATTGTTTCTATATGAGAACATATTTTCAATTCGGCCTTTTCCGTTCCATATTGCCTACAATTTGTTAAACTTTGCATCATAAATAATTCAGGTTCATGGATTTGATTCTTTAATTTTAATTATTAGTCATAAGTTAGTGCAGTGTAAATCATTACTAGCCCTTTAAAGTTAGGAAGAACAAAGGGGGTATTTTGATGGGACCTGTTAGCTCTAGATTATATGGACTATTGATATCTTTTCTTTCAATGTGTCTTTTTGTTGTTTACCATTGAAATCTCTTTCCCAGCGGCCAACGCCCACTGGCTGGGGGCTTTCTTTTTGAGGGAAACAGAATCAAAGGTGAGTGCTATATTTTAGTTGATAAGTCAATATTTTAGTTGATAAAAGCTTTTAATCATGGTAATTTTGACCCTATGCAAATTTTTTTGCCCTCGCAACTCTTATCAATATCAAGTGGGTGCTGTTCGAGCATTATTTGGGCTCGAGATGCGACACAAACTTAATGAGGTATTTTTTTAATTACTGTATAGCCTTGTTTTTCTTACCTTTATTTGAGAGGTTAATATTCCCAGGTGTTGGAAGATTGACCTTTGAATGGTCTTCACAAATCCCATAACTTGCAAAGATATCTCATAATTGATCTCAGTTCTTTAGACTACATTCCAAAATGAGAAAAATATGATTCTTCTCTTTACTTTTCAAATTAGTTTTAGTGCGTCTGGTAGAGATTTAAATGTTTGTTGGAATGTTTTGAATTTGTTTGTTGGTGCTTCGAACCAAATATGGGATCAATGAGCCGGGGTCCAGGGGCGGTGTGCCTTGGTAGGGGTACGGGGGCAACGCTCCTGAAACCTATTTAGAATTCGTATTTAACATATTTATTTATTTGTAGTTATTTACAATTATGATCCTAGAGTTTAGAGTAGTGCGCTATATAAACTCTCTAACCCTTAGAGGCGTTGTTTTGGTATATTCAGAAAACATTTTCTCTAATAATATTGCTATCCCTTTGTCTTATGGACGTAGCTAACACATCGTTAGTATATCTGTGTGTGGATATATTTTTTTTTTTACATTTTTGGTATTCTTTAATTGTTGGTTACATAACAATGTTAAAAAACACTTTTACTGAATTTTTTTGGAACAATTGTTATTGAGTTTTAGGTTGTAACAACTTAATCCATTTATTTTTAAGTTTGTAAAAATTTAAGTCCCGATTGGTAACTATTTGGTTTTTAGTTTTTGAAAATTAAGGTTACAAATACTTCTACCACCTCTAGATTTTTTGTTTTGTTATCTACTTTACGCCCATGTTTTCAAAATCCAAGCCAAAATTTGAAAACTAAAGAAATAGTTTTTGAAAGTTTGTTTGTTTGTTTGTTTGTTTGTTTGTTTGTTTGTTTTTTTGGGAATTTGCTAAGAATTTAACCATTGTACTTGATAAATATGCAAATTAGTTTAAGAAAATGTGAGAATACGGACTTAAAATTTTAAAATAAAAAAATGAAATGGTTACTAAATGGGGTATTAGTTTGTGAACTAAAATAGGCATTAATTTAGTCTTTGTACTTTAGAATTTGTAATGATTTAGTTACTATTACTAAATTCCATCAAAATCAAGTATCAATTTTTATTATTCTAAACTAATTCTTGTAGTTTCTAAATATATTTGATTTATATTCATTTTATCGAAGTATTTTTAAAGATAGAGATTAAATCACAAATTAAATTTCTTTCAGTACAATCGTGGCCAATAACATTCTCACTTGAATTCAATTATCCTTGTTTTGGCAAGTAGATTATGAAATGCAAAACCTAAAAATTGAATGGTTATAAAATTGAGAGGTAAGAGATTAGGCTCGTTTGATAACTATTTAGTTTTTTTTATGTGTTTTTGAAAATTAAACTTAGACACTACTTTCAAATTTATTCTTTTGATATCTATTTTTTTTAATGGTTTAAAAAATCAAGTCAAAATTTGAAAATTGTTTTGTTTTGTTTTTGTTTTTTTTTAATTTGGTTAAGACTTAATTTTTAAAAATCAAAGACAAAAAATGAAATGATTACCAAATGAGGTCTAAATTATTATTAACTTGAAGTTTAAAAATAAATGGATACTTTTATGAGGCCGAAAAGTTTAACTTCTTTTAAAGGTTCAATTTCATCTTATAAATCTTGAACTTCAATCGATTATTTGTTGGTTTTTCTATTTCCCATTCTTTCATTTTTCCTCTCTTGATCCGTTTAGCTAACAATGAGAATTAAAATAACCTTTCCCTATAGAATTCTCTGATTTTCATTTTTTTTTTGTTGCTTCTCAAATGACTTTTATGAAAATAGTTATAGTTCATAAATTCGAAAAGCTTAGAAATGGGATAATATTTTTGGTCTATTTAATCAAGAACGAACCACCTTTTTCAGTATCTGAATAATATGGTAATTTCATTTTCATGCATTTCAGGTTTGATCTCCCATCCTTTTTTATACTGACAAAGAAATTAATTTCATTATTCTCTTTTTATACGTGTTCTTTTTTAAATTTTCTCGGAACATTTTATAGGACTGATACCCTATTTAGCAGCTACATCACTTTCACTATATTATTCTCTCTTGAGACGCTTTCACTGTATTGCTTGTTTACGAAAACTTTTGTTATTTTTTTATCGGTACTTTTCTACGTTCTTCTTTACATTATGCATTCTCTCTTGAAAAATACTTAGGTGCTTAGGTGCTTTTCGTGCCGTTCAGGAAGTTTTTCGGTAAAAAACTGCCACATTGTAGTTTTTTTTTTTTTTTCAAAAGAAATGATTTTTTAAATTTCTTCTTTGTGTGTTAAAAAAAGGGAATATAGGATTAGTTGTAGCCTAAGTTGCAACTAACCATAGTTTTCTATTTAAGTTTGCAGCAATTTGTGGATGAATATAGGTCTACTTTCTTTGTCGTTCACCAAAGTCCATTTGGTGACATTTTCATTTCTTATTTGTTGTTTTTTGGTTTTTGTTTATTGTTTTTTCTTCTTCTTCTTCTTTTTTAAAAAAAGATAGAGAGAACTGGGTGTAATAATTATTTCTTATTTCTTGTTCTTTCTTTTTTATTAGAAAAAATATATAAGCATATCTTGTCACTATTTCTTATTTCTTGTTTTCATGTACAAATATTACATGGAAGTAAGCTTTTAAAATGAAATACTTAATTCTTTTTTGTTATATTTATTATGCATTTTAGAAGTAGAAAATGATAAAAATAATGTTTTTGTTCGTTGTCTTGAAATAGATACCAGAAAAGTGTTGTATCCAAAATAATCAATCATATAAATCCAAGTGTTGTAGATTCAAGAATTTGAACCACACATTGTATTGTAGGCATCGCGGACTTTTTATGTAAAAACGCAAAGGGTTGATTTTATCATATCAAGAGATCACTCTACTTCACAAACATGTCTCAACATGCATCATCAATAACTCACTATTAAACAAAATGTACAAACAAAGTTATAGGTTTGTTTTAAAAGAGACACAGATCTAAAAAAATGGGTGGGTGAGGAATGGCTAAAAGTTCTTGATACTCAAACCAAGAACCAACTTGACCGCCATGTTCTTCACAATATATATGAAATAGAAATAAAAGAATGAGACAACAAACTCCATTGTAAACCAGAAAGAAAAAAACATTAAATTGCAGAAAAGGACGTCCAGCTGCAAGCGAGAAAGATAATGAAGGAAACATGTTTGTGAAAAGTCCTGAATGAAAAAAGAAAAAAGAATGGGGGGGGGGGCGCTAAAGCAAAGTACCCCTAGCTCAAGCTGAAGCAGAAGCATTTAATAAATGAAACACAGTGATTGTGCATGGCAGTATTAGACAGTCCCTACACATTAACATCCAGCCTTTTCTTTTCTTTTTGGTAATTTTATGGCCTCTCCTTCTCTTCTAAATTTGCCCCCACCTTTCCCAAATGAGTTTGTGAAATCAAAAACAAAACTTAGCCATTAACTGATGCCCTCAGCCACAGTGCTCCACGCGTTCTTCCCACAACCCCATCCTCTTTTCTAACCCTTTCATGTCTTCCTTGCAATTGATTGGGACTTCCATAGATATCTCTTTCAATCCCACAACCTTTACTGTTGTTAACCCCACTTTGATATATATATATATATTTCCACATGTTTCAGCAAGTCTTTGAATATGAGCTACTTAAGAATGGGATTGTAGTCAATAGCAAACCTACTCTAATTTACAAACTAAATCATAACAAATTTTATACTACAGAAACTAAGGTTCTGTGAAGGTTAAAGACTAAACATGGTATGAATGGAGGGAGAATCGTGGGTGTTTCTTAACCTAGAAATTGGAGAATGGTAAACATTTGACTGTCTCAGCTCTTGTTTTTGTTAATTTAAGTTGGTGAAGATGAGGCTATGTTGTTCTACATTTATTTCTTATTGTCTGATCTGATGTTGACAGATGCTCATATTAATTACTTTATGGCTTGCACATTGAGAAAACCACGTCCTCCTTGTAATCATCAACATTCAGTTCCTTAGTAAATGCATCTTTGTAGAGATATTTTCTTTTCACCATCATTTGAAATAATAATAATAGTAGTACTACTCTGGTTAAGCTCGGTATATCTTACTGATTCGAATATAATTCAGTGGATAAGATGTCAATTATTACTATTTCAAAAGTCGATAGTTCGATCTCTCAACTCTACAAATTTATTTAACTCAAAACAAAAGAAAGAAGAAAAATGTCTAATATATCTTCCGAAGTATTCTAACTTTTAAGTTATATATAGTAAAATGTATTGTAATTACTCAATTCTATTTTTGAACTATGAATACGCACTTCTCATCATACATTATTTAGTTTACATTCATTTCTATACCAATCTTTACATCTCGAACTTTTTTTTAATTATCTTCATGCCACATGACTACATATATATATATATGGATGTAATTTAAAGTTGAGAAGTTGACCTGACATTAGACATAACTATGGATCACATTTGTTGTTTTAAAAACTTCACTATATTAACTTTAATAAATTATTAATTCACAAGTCAAACAACATGCTGGTTGCAATAATACACCTTAAACTTCTATAATTTATCTGTATTAAAAAAAATATATATAGATTGTACAAATCTAGGTATACCAACTCTAAAAAAAGTTAATAAATTCAATCAAAAAAAGAAAAAAAGTAAGTCAAACATATCTTTTAAGCATTATGATAGATGTCAGTGTTTGCATTGTTTTTGATTGTGGGGATGTCAGGATTATTAATAGAAATCTGGTTTAATTTAAAGTCCCATAACATATCATTGGCTTTATTCTGATTTTGATTATGGGGATCACTCAAAAACCTATTGGTCTCTTCAAATGGTGGCAGAAGATGGTGGTTTAATTTCTCAAAAACTTAATCATGCCTTATTTTGGGCCTAATGCAGCCAAAATTATGCTCATTTACAGCTTCACTTCACTTTCAATGTTCCTCAAAAACTCTACATTATTTTTTTGTTTAACCCAAACATTAAAATTCCTTCTCCACCTAATTCACTTACATTATTTTACTTTTGAGCTTTAAAAGTAATTAGAAGGATTCTTATGGTCCAAAATATGAAAGCATATTGACAACTTAATGCTTAGTTGAAGGGATGTGTCTTGGAACTTGGAAGCAATGAATTAGAGAGTGCTCTGAGATTTGCTAAAAAAAATGGTTTTAGAAACAATGAACATAGATTAATTCTTTTTAAAGTTATTAAAAAATGGGATAAAGAAAATCCATCACATGTGTTGTGTAGATTTTGCTTTTAAATTTTATATTCAAAATCAACTTCAATTCTGGTTTCCATTAGATGCCTTGGAATCATATGCTTCATTTCTCTTAAGTGGCCTTTATTATTATTTTTTCTTTAAAGACCCATTTAATTGAATTATTAAAAGAAAAGTGGAAAAGAATCACAATGATATTTTGGTGGGAAATCAAATCCATTAGTATTGATAATATATAATTAATAGTAATTTAATTTGTGTTGAGGTGATTAATAATTAGGAGTTGGGTGGGTGCATTCCCTTTGCATCCCACTGGTTGAGTGGACTTAGGTCCTTTTAATCAATTTAATTTCTATCTTTAGACCTTGGTGGATGCAAATCAGATTATCTCAGCCCTCTTTTTAAACACATCAAATCATTGATTTTTTTTTTTAATTCGCTTTTGTTAATTATCAAATTTTAATTTAATTAATTCCTTTCCTTCTAGAATGCTTTTAATATTATTCCTTATGCACGATTCTTCCAATTTTGTCTTATTTCTTTTTAAATAATATTTGATCTTTGAAGTTTTACATCTTATTTCATTTGTCTCTAATTTCTTTGTTAGATTCAGTGGAGCTTATAAACTTTTCATTTACTTTGGTGGTTTGATAACCATTTTTTTTTTTTTAAATTAAATTTATTTTCTTTCTATTTCTTACCATGATTTGCATCTATAATGATTGAAACCAAATTTTAAAAATAAAAACAAAATTTTAAAAGCCACGGTTTATCCGATAACCATTTGTTTTTTTGTTTTTAATTTTGAAAATTAAGCCTATAGACATTACTTCTACCTCCAAATTTCTTCATTTCTTATCTAATTTTTCACCCATGGTTTAAAAAACTAAGCCAAATTTTGAGAACTAAAAGAAGCAGTTTCAAAAAATTGCTTTTGTTTTTGGAATTTGGCTAAGAATTCAACTATTATACTTAATAAAGATGCAAATTATTGTGAGAAATGTGGATGAAATAAGCTTAATTTTAAAAAACAAAAACAAAAAATCAAATAGTTACCAAATAGGATCTACTTTTTTAGTTTTCAAATTTTGGCTTGGTTTTTTAAACCATTGATAAAAAGTAGATAACAAATGAGGAATTTTGGAGCTGGGAGTAGTGTCTATAAGCTTAATTTTAAAAAATAAAAACAAAAAGTAGGTTTCAAAAAGTTGTTTTCGTTTTTGGAATTTGGCTAAGAATTCGACCATTATATTTAAAAAATATGCAAAATCATGGTAAGAAATGTAGATGATATAGGTTTAATTTTCAAAAACAAAATAATTACCAAATGGGGCCTTAAATGGTTAAACAGGGTCTTAATTAATAAGTTTTTAAGCTAAAATGAGCTTGGCTAAGTGATATATAGGGTTGGCAACGGGGCCGAAGTAAGGTGGGGAGGGTTCCCCGTCCCCATCCCCGATGGGGGATTTTATCCCCATCCCCGCCATTTCAAAGCGGGGACGGGGACAAGGATTCCCCATCGAGGAAACGGGTCTCTGCGGGGACCCATTCCCCATTTTCCCTTTTATTTTCCTATGGAGCCTTTTTTTTTATTTTTTTGTAAAATTATCGGTTTGGGTTTGGGCACTTTAGTTGAGCTTAACATTGAGCTAAATTAAAAACTAAGCTAAATGTAAAAAGTTAAATACCTGATAATAGAGAAAAGAATATTTAAAAATCGAATTATATATATAGAAAAAATATTTAAAAACCTAATCGAGGCGGGGTCGGGGTCGGGGACATCCTCCCCATCCCCGTCTCGTCCCCGGTTTGACCCCATCCTCGATTAAACCAGAGATTCCCCACCCAATCAAAAAATATATATATATATTGAGTTTTTAAAATAATATTTATTTTCGTCCTTAAATTTTAAAGAAAATTTTTGTCTATTTCATGCCTTTATAACTTTAGTTTTGATTGGTATATTAAACATATTTTGGAGCCATGTATGTGTGTTAAAACAAGTATAGAGTCTACAAAAAATAATAATAAAAAAAAGGTGATATAAAATATTATTAAGAATAAACATTTATTTTCTTGTTTAAGGACCAAAACATTATTTTTCAAGAAAATTAAAAAAAAAAAAGAAGATTAAAGTAGACATTTTAAAATTTTAAGAACTTAAATCAAAGGGGAGGACTTTTTTTAAGAATATATATACATATACATATATATATATATATATATAAAGGGATTCCATTTTAGTATTGACTTTTTTTGTAAGGCAAAGTAATTGACTGTTAAGTTATTTACTATTAAAATCTGTGCTTAAAAAATTAATATATTGCAGCATTTAGATGTAAATATATACTAATATGGACTAGGTAATAAGAATCCATTTAAAATATTAGGTACATATAAAAGTACATTCTTACTTGAAAATATTAAAATTAGACTGGAAAGATATGATATGAAAGAAAACAATGAATAATATTAGAATCAAAATTTTAAAACATTAGAAGAGTTTAAAAAGTGCATCCTTAATTGAAAAATAATTAGAGAAAATATTTTAAAAAGATAGAAGATAAGGGGAAAAAAAAAAAAGCTAACAATGAATAAAATTAACATGGAGCATACGACAAGATTGAAATGGGAATGCTACTCTTCACTCTAAAGAAGTGATTGTCCTAAAATTATTGGCAACCACTTCGTTTTATATTTATTTGACCTTTTTTATATTATATTTGATAGAGATGGCAAAGAAACCTTATGGACCCTTCAAATAAGGCTAAGATTCCTTGTTAAAGTGGGTCTAAATTTGGGTTACATTTTTTTTTCACACTTTAAAGAATAAAAATTACATTCAATTCAATCCCATCCCTAACTATGTAACTTTTTAAAATTATTGTTGTATATACTTGTCATACTTGAGATTAGTGTATAGTTTAATTATACAAAATAGTGTAATTATAAAATTTGATATATTTCAATTATATCCTTAAATATTCAAAGTTACCTTTTATCTCTTAAAATTTGAAATTATTAAAAAAAAAAATGCACTTCAAGAGTTATTTATTAAGTTGGTAGCTGATTGACCTAACAATTGATGTGCGAAAATTGAAAGATGTACGTAACATCATTTATAATAAATAATTTACATTAAACACCCACTATTTAAATAAATTAAGTGTCTGTTTGAATTGATTAGAGAAAAAAATATTTTTTCAAAAAATCATTTTTATTTAAACTTTTTTTTATAAAAATTATTTAAAATAAACTTTGAATGTGTTTTAAAAGCTATTCTTAATAGTTGTCAAACACATCAAATTTTTTTTTTCAAAATGACTTAATTTCAAAATTAATTTAAATACACCCTAATTCGTTGAATAAATGTTGTATTTTGTAAGTGATATGAATAAGTATCTTTTTAGTAAAAGATAAATAATATCTTAAATTTTTTATGTATATATATAGTTGAAATTGACTGATGAATTATATTATGCATACATATTTTAATTTTTAAATATAAGTTACCATGTCAATTTTTTGTTCTTTATTTTAACGGAGAAATTTTCTAAAAGTAAGTTTTGAAATAATTTCAAAAGTTTAGAAATTTGAATAAAATAACTAAACATTTAAGAGTATAATTTATCCGTATATTTTTTCCTTTTTTATTTTTATTGAGACAATAATTGATACCTATCTTAAAGCTAAAGTTGGGCTAGTTTACATAAATAACCCTTAATATTTGTTAATAGAAATAGGCTATTTATATTATTTGGTCATTAAAAACACACATCCAAAGTTTGTTTTAAAATTTAATTCTATTCAAATAAATGACATGGAATAATGAACCAATTTAGATTTTCGACAACCTCGTGAAGAAGATACAGATTTCATATGGGCGCCTCCGTTCTTTCTAAATATTTTTAAAATGGACAACTCCAAAATAAAATATCAAAAATATTAGAACCGGTTTGAATTCGCTTTATAAGTATTTATAAATACTTTTTTTCATTTATAAACATTTATTTAAATTTTTGGAAAATCAATCTAAACACACACTTAAATTTCAAGAGAAAATATTAGAAGATATCAATACGATGTTGTCAAACAATTTTACGAGAAAAACAAAAAAGAAAAAAAAAATTCTAAAACTTGGAGTTATATGACATTGAATATATTTTTTTTTCAATTCGCCATATCATAAGAGAATAAAGAACTGACGAATATTTCAAGAACCAAAGCAATTATTTAACAAAATAACTTTTTTTTTTTCTTTTGAAATAATTAACAAAGTCACGTATGGTATATAGATGTGAGACTTTGGACTTAGGAGGGGTGTAATAATAAAATTGGAACAATAGAGTTAAAATTGATAGTTATGGTAAGGTTAGGGTTAGGGATTTGCATGGTAAATAGGCTGTTGGGTTTGGCCCTTTGAGTGATATATGTAAAAGAGACAGATGCTTGGATACTTGGAAGAAAGGAATCAAAAAGGACAGTGACAATACCATTGCCAATACATAATATCAAATTTCTCATTTTTCAGCCTCATTATTCTGTCACATCAATCTACTATTATTTCTTTTCCTTCTTTTTTTTACTTAAAATCAAAATTATTCTAATGCTTAAATCTCTAAGCTAAGAAATATGGTATTAATCAAGAAATTTAATGTGGCTATATTAGTTTTGGATTGTTGGAGATTAATTTGTTATTTGATAGTTATAATTTTAAAAATTGAATTGAATAAATAATAAATAAAATAAATAAATAAATTGTGAAATTGTAATATATGACAAATTTGTAGAGAGGGTTAAATAAAAAGATAAGAGAAGCATTGATTGATTGATAGGTGGGACGTGGAGGCCCACTCAACCCCCAATCAAACACACGGAATTCCCATCAATCATGTGCTGCCCTAATTTCACATTCAGTGCAAATAATTGTATTTTAAACCCTACCCGCTGCCCCTTTTTTTTTTTCCTTCTTTTTTAAAATTATTATTATTTTATCTGAAAAATACACAAAATGAATATCAAATTTGCAATTGAAAACAATAAGCCGCGGAAGTGAAACCATAAATTTTTAAAAACTGGTAAAAAAATGAAAATGAGGATTTTTTTAAAAATTTCTAATGTTACCTTAGTATAGGCACATGGTGAAGAATTTAAAGGGGAAAGAAAAAGGAAAAAAGAAACCTCCTAATGTGACAATTATTAATGCAAGTACGATTCTATTATTGAAAGAGGACAACGGCTTCACTATTCTTGTAGCATGCATAAAGAATTATTCAATTAGAGAGAACAATAACTTTTTTAGTAAAGTTAACCATTAATGATATTTATTCTTTTTAGCTCACTGTAATTTTTTATGAAGATTTTGTTTTTTTTTTCCCTTCAATAGATATGAACATAATTTTGATTTAGGTTTCATTCCATCTTTTCTTTTCTTCTCTATTTTCTTCATAAAATTTTGTTATATTATATGTGTTGACTCTTATTAATATATTCAATTAAAATAAATAATATAGAAGTTATTGATGTGAATAAAAGATCAAGAGACTCTTGAAGGCTTATTATTTAGCATGTTTTCATATTTCTATGTTTGTTTGGATGCAACCAAAGTTACACATTGATTATATAAGTTGAATGTCTTGAGCACATAAATGATGAACAATATCCCTCTAACATATATAAAATTTTTTGGATTAAACAAAAAATAAAGTCATGAGAAAGTAAAATAATGAGAATTTAGGCCCAAAAGTAGACAATACCACGTAATGGAGATATTTGGATTTTTTTTTTGTTGTCTCTATGTTTAAAATGTTGATATCTCAAATTTTTGAAAATGTGAATAAAATGTCCTCGTCAACGAATATTTCTAGAAGAAGATATATATATATATATATTAGTAAATGAACATTTTTATGCTTAAATAAGTTAGCATGTTTGTTATTTATATTAAATTTACATTAGACATTTTCTTAATATTTCATGAATTTTTTTTTACAATATAATATAAATGTTGATTCATCCTCATGTGAATGTCGAACTCATAAAAAAAGTGAAAATTTGACGAAAATATCAACATATTGACAAAAATTCAATACCACAATTGTCCCTAATAAGTACAATCAAAGCCATACTATTGACTTAGCGATGTCAATGAAATCTTCAAGTATTGAATTAAGAGTTTGCAAGTCACAAAGAAAATATAGTTAGGAGATTTGTGGTTGAATTTTATTAGATTGGCAGCCGACTTTGAAGAAAAATGAGGAAGTTTGATCATTTATAATGGTAAGTCTCATACTTATATCGTAAAAATATGTGGAGCGTTCTTCTTTAACCTAACTAAAAAAATATGTAGGTTTATCTATTTTACATAAATCTAAGTGAATGATTACATGTCTTTAACTACCCACGTTAAAATATTTTAGGAATACCATGAAGATAAATTATAAAATTTTGAAAGGAAAGAATATTCCTAAAATCCCATGAATGTGAGAAGTTATCACTAATCTTTTTTTCTTTGAAATGCCTTTTTCTTTTTTAATTTTTTATTTTTCCTTACTATTATTATTGTGGGGGTGTAGCCCAGTCTCTTTTTGGCATGAACTTGCTTTACTAGCTTTCAAAATCTACTTTTATCTATTTTTTTTGCACTTACCTTTTTTTTTTTTATTACATTCCTTTTGTACATTTTTCTTCTACCATCTTCAACTCTGTGTATATCTTTTTTTCATTTTTATTTATTACTGCTGTTTCTCTATACTAGGGGTGTTCAAAAAACCCAGTAATCCGACCAATCCAAACCGTAATTTGGGTTGGATTAGATTTTATTTTGAGTTGGATTGAATTAAAAAGGTTAAAAAATATTAAATTCGGATTGAGTCTCGGGTTGCCCCATTTCATGGTCGGGTTGACCCGACCCGACCCAACCCGAATATATATATAAAAGTTAAAAAAGGTCAAATTAAAAAAAAAATCAGTGACCCAATCCGACCCCACCCGAAAATTTTGAGTTGGGTTGGGTTGGATTGACCCTCAAAAAAAAATTAATAGGGTTCCAACCCTAATTTTTAGGTTGGTCTACAAAAATCTTCCAACTCGGACTATGTACATCTCCACTTTACCTCGTTACCTTTTTTTCTCAATAATTTATTCCTTCACTATCCCTCATTTAATTTAAAAATTCTCTTTTTCAGAAAAAAATGAAAAGAACTACTGGATGGGGGCCCTTTTTTCTGCTCGCAATCATCTTTTTACACAGTTCTTTTCATTATTTATATTTATATTCAATATTATAACATTGTCTAAAAATGTTGACCTCCTTTTCTTCCAAAAAAATCCATAAATTGGGAAAGAAAAAATTGTTTGTCATTTACAAGGTTCCATTTTCATTGAAAAAAAATATATAGTCTAAATATGTCATTTCCTTCTTAATCTTTATATTAATTTTCTAGATGCGTTCATGATATTCTAACTCTTTTTAAAATCAAATTCTACTTTCTCAAACTTGAATTCATTAATTAATAATAAAAAAAAACACTTTCCAATAAATTTTATCATGGATAATTATTTAAAATTAAATTATATTATTTTTACTATCATCCATAAAATTAGGTTGTATCTAATCATTGCCTTTGATTAATTAATAATACGACATAAAAATATATATTATTAACTAAGTCAAAATTGTGCATATATTTTGATGTATGATTGGACAATGTACATAATTTAATGGGTTAAAATTTTAGATTAACAAAATTTATAATTCAAGTTACTATTTTCACGTATTGTTGAACTAAAAGAATGTAATGGATACTAAACTTTAAATAAGATGTAGAAAAAAAAATATTCTCTTTTCTCAACCTAGTATAACTCAGCTTGCCAACATGTGTGCTTAAAAAAATGTAATTTAATGTTTCATATATCTATTCATTTTTTTGAGGTAGAAGATTCAAAACTTCACAATTTCATTTTTTTTTTTTACTAAAATAAAGATATAACACAATTACAAGGCGAGACTTATTTATAGTTTATTTTATAAGATAGAGGTTCAAACCATTATCTTAATCTTATTTGAATTGTGATATATATATATATATATAATGAAAGTGAAAATTTGATTTAAAAAGGGGAACATATATCGAAAGATGGACGTTCTTTTAATGTGTCAATTTGATTCTTAATTAATATTTTAAATTATTTTAATTTTAGTCTTGATATTTAAAAAATTCAATTAGATCATTCTGTACCAAAATTTTAAATTTTTGTTAACAAAATATCGATGTATTGGGTATATAATGTTAATGAATATATAATTTATTACTACATCAACATTTTTTAAATAAATTATAGCATTTTTTTAATAGACGTGTGAAGTTTGAACTAGTAAAATATGGCTTAGCCATTAAAAAGAAGTCAATTTTTTCAGTGCAAACCGATAATTTAATAACATAAACTTTTGGATAATTATTTTAAATGATAAAATTATTGAAAAATATTTTTAAATATAATAAAATATTATCGTCTATTAGTAATAAACAACGATAGATATTTACAAACATCTATCAATGATATATGATTGTAGTCTATCATTGTTTATCACTAATAAATAATGACATTTTATTATAGTTGTAAATATTTTGGCTAATTTTACTATATTTGAAAGTAGTCCTAATTTTTTTTGGAATGGTTTAATAGACAATTTTCAATATCTCAAATGGTGAAATTGATGAGTTTAAAATCTTAAAAAGAAATCCATTCAATAATTAATTTAGAAACTATTATATGTTTTATGCAATAAATTATGTAAAAATATATTTTAAAGGGAAATTATTGATAGTTTTAAAATTCTGTTATGTTCTGTAAATATTTTGATTATTTTTTATATTTAAAAATAACCCTATTTTAAATGTCATATATTTGACAATAATATTTACTCACATGAAATATTTCCTTTTCCAAATGTAACTCTATATTTTAAAATTTTAAATTTTAGAATTTGAATACATTGAGAAAATAATATTGTTTTCACAATTTTTATTTACTACAAAATTTACAAATAAATATAAACAATAAATGTACTGTCGCTAAACTCATTCAATACAAATCGTAAAAATATAGAACAAATTCCAAAATGCATATCAAACAAATCTTTAATATCTAGGATTCATTAAAATTTAGAAGGTAATTGATACAACTTGTAAGTGGATAAAAAATAGTTGATTAAATTATAAATTTAATTATAATAATAAATTATAGAAACTAAAAAAAACAGAAAATGAAACTGATGTCAAACTTTGTTAATAAAGGAAGACTTTTAAAATTACTGAGGTAAAATAAAGACGATTAAACCGAATGTTTGAAAGCTCCAACTTGACCTCACTGTCAGAATTATCTCATGCATGGGATTAAAAAGTTAAAATCATTACAGAGACTTTTACCCCATTTCCAATTTCACATGCCACGTCATTTACCCCCACCAGCCGGTAACCGGTCACACCTCTTTGAAAACATAATCAAACCGCGAGGTGAGGATCCACACGAACCTTTACTTTACCAATCATCCCCATTTCCCAATATTACACAAACCCTAATTATTTTCCACTAATTACCCCAAACCCTTTTTTAATTTTTTACCGCCATCCACCGTCCCACGGACGGATCCCGTTTACCTTCCGTTCCGTTCCTAGTGGATCGTGGGTAATTATTTTCTTGAACTCCGTAATACAGTAAAATCCACGGCTATGATTTCATGTCCTCCATCTACCAATTATCACCTTCCAAAATTAAATAAAAGAAAAGAGGGAGTTTTAAAAAAAAAGTAAGCTACAAGAACGGTTTTGCTGCCAATAATGCGACAGCAATAAGTACTCCATGTTACCCACACAAATTTTAATTAAACCTTTTCTTTCTCTCTCTCTCTCTACTCATTAATTTTATTCATAACTTATTAACCAATTAAATTTCTAATTATCTCACCATAAGGGAAAAATGAAAGAATTGAATTTCATAGGTTGCTTGGCATTAATAATTCTAGGAGGGTAAGTTTAATTTAATTTAACTTTTATAACTCTTTGTAGAGAGAGTCACGTCAATTCCATTATGGTGGGTTTTTTTCTTTAAAAAAAAAAATCCTTGTCACATTAATGCATGACCTAAGTTTGCCAATAACTGAAGCCTCCAGATTTTTTTTTAAATTGTTTAACCGTTACAATAAAATAATATTTTAGAAGGTGGCTTGAAAATCAAGCTAATTTCTATGATAAAGATTGTAGATCTCTATCAAACTTATTTTAAGCTTATTTTTTTTAAAAAATATATATATATATATATATAAATAAAAACTGCGGCTTTTGGCTTTGATAATAAGTCAAATTTCAAAAACACACATATTTCTCTTTTTATTTTATAATTATTGAGCATTGGACTTTGGAAAGCATGTGAATTTAGTCCATGAGTCAAGATCCCCCTTCATTCAAATATTGCTTCTATTTGTCACCTTCTCTACGTTGTTTTTTTTTTCTTTTCTCAATTTTGTTACAGATATTAATGTTTGATTAGTTCATTTAATCGAGATGATAAAGGAACATTAATGGTACTATATACACACCAACAATCTTTTTTAGAAATGTCTAATCAATATATATATTTTTTAAAATACTTTTATGAAACGGAGTTTCTTTTTTCTTTTTCTAAATGTTATGATAAGGATTATGGGTGTTTGAAATTAAATTGAGTTTGATTGAATTACTTTTTAGATCCAACACAATTTTAGAGTTATAAATTTCTTCTAACATTTATTAAATAATGAATCCAATTTAATCTAAATCTTAGGAGTTAGATTGAGTTGATTCAATCTCTTGGATTATGAATGTTTTGAATATCCTTTACAATGTCTTTTACCAAATGGGTTATTTTGAAATGTAAAAAAAAAAAATTAAGAGGTATAAAGTAAGTTGTCCTGATCTATAACAAAGCACAATTATATATATAAATGGCATATTTGAAATAGTAAAAGAAAGGGAAGGACCAAAAAAAGTTATATAGAAAACCAATAATTAAGAAGAGGGAGGGAAGGAGGAAACTCAAAAAGGCCAAAAACACATTATTAAGGAAAAACAAAATCTGGAAGATCTTATCAAATTAATGAAATTCAACGTGCAATGGAATGGACCTTTTTTTTTCTCTTGGCCTGTGTATGTAAACGGACAGGATCAGAAGGATCTGAGTGTGCAGTTTTTGTGCAGAGAGGTTCAGTGGCATTCTCTTTTTTAACAAAATTTAAAATATTAGAATTTAAATTTAAAGGGAAACAGACAGACCCTTGTAACCAAAAAATATTTGGTAGCCCCATCACTCTGTTATCACTCAAATTGGTAAGTTTTTGCTGTGGGTATCAAATGCTAAAGGCTGCCCATACCTACAATCCCAAACCATGCCTTCCATTTCATTTTTTAAGTATCATATATTTATGGTCTTTTCTTGTGAGGTTAAAAGACATTTTTTTGTTTTGAACTTACCATTTAATTCTACAACTTGATTTTTTTTCTATATATATATAGATCTTCAAATTTGTTAAATTTGGATATGTGTTGAGCTCGAATCTCGTTTGTGTCAGATATCATTACGAGTTCTTCCTAGACTTGACATTTGGCTTCTTTTTGGTCTGATCTCGAGTTATTTTGAATTGACACGCATAAGAGGTCCTTGCACCAGTGTGAATTGACATGCATAAGAGGTTCTTGCACCAGTGTGGTGTCAAACCTACCATACTCTGATGCCTATATTAGGATAGGGAGTGTATAGTTCAATTAAGCACACGTGAAGTAAGGTTAGAGACTCTCGTTTGGAGATTACTTATTCTCTCCTTATGGGTGGTTGAATGGAACTATTTATAGGTCTTTCTTCTAATGCTCACCTTTGGTTAAATGTAATATTGACGATGTCAAGGATATTTTTAACACTAGACATTACAGGAGTACCAATTCAAGTTCAATTTGGTGATTTTTCAATTAATATATATTTGTGAGCTCGATTGGTTTGCCTAAGTTCTGAGGCGTTAATATTTTTCTTTTGGGCTGCTCTCTCCTCTATGCTTCATTCCGATATCCTGTGGGCTTGGACTTGTCCATGAATTTTTAGGTCTTGCCTTGAGCATTCCTCAATACCTTTGAATTTTTTCATGATAGTTTTCATTTCCTAAAGGAAACAGATTAGGTCTGGGGCAAATTTAAAAAACGAAAACAAACTATTAAGAACTACAGTCCATTTGATAGAAGTTCTTGAAAAATTGGGTTAATTTTCATGTAATATTTTAGTCACTACTTTTAACTATCCTTTGTGAACATTTGAATTATTAACCAAAATTTAAAAATAAAAACAAAAATTTTTAAATTAACTTTTACTTAATTTTCAAATTTTGCCTTTAATTTTAAACCCTTCTAAACGGTAAGCAACAATACTTATAGACTTAAATTTTAAAAACTACTATGAAAAATCAATTAGTTCGTCAAGAGAGTCTACATTTCATAGTTTTAAAAATTTGACACAGTTTTTTAAAAACATTTACAAACTTAAAAAAAAAAAAAAAAAAAAAAAAGAATCGGTTGAATTTTGGTGGCTTTGGCATTAATATATATATATATAATTTTAGTTTTGAAAAAGGGAATTAAAAGGGTACATTATAATTAGAATATAGAAGAAGAGAAGGGAGACGTGTCATTTGAATGGAAAGTAAATTAGAATTAGAATTAGAAGCGACCGCGTTGACCTGTGAGAATAGGCGGCAACCTCCAGTTGCCAGTCACAAAGTTCATCCCAGAATTCTCTCTTACCCATTCCTCCATCTCCCATCCCTCTCCATTCAGATTCATCATCATCATCATCATTATTCCCCATAACAAAAATAAAACCCTTTTCTTTTTCTCTTTCTTTCCCGTCGCCTTCTTTTGTTTTATCATTATCATATACTTTCAAATTCACACACACACACACACAGAGTTTCCATTTGGAAGCAACAGTCTCCTCTTTTCACCCCATTCCCTTTTTAGCCCATAAACGAACTACCAACCTCAATCCTTCTCCCCATTTCTTCCATGTTATCCATTTTCACTTCTGATTATTCCTTATTCACAATCCTTTTCCCCATATCTCTATCTCCTTCTTCACTCACCTTTTGCTTTTGACACCCATTTCAGATTCACATCATACATACATACAATGACGGGTTGGAGAAGAGCGTTTTGCACTTCCATTCCTAAAGATACTGTTTCCATAGACATCACCAATGAAGCTCAAAGCCCCAGAATCAGCTCTAAATTTGGGTTTTTCTCTAACCCATCCACACCTCGCTCTCAATCCCGCCCACAGCCCCACCACCCTGCAGGCCTCGGTCTCCGATGTCGAACCTCCGTTGCCACTTCTGGTTCTACCCCTTCTTCCACTCCCAATAGCCCCAAGCTCACGACCCAAAAGAAAACCAGTACTGGCTCCAGATTGTTGTTCCATTTCTCCAATCCTTCTTCCCCCAAATCCCCTTCCAGTTTCTCCTTCATTAAAACCGGCTTACGGCTCTCCAAGGTAACCAAATTCTTCTTTTTTCCTCTCTGCTGTACTCTGCACGGCTACATCATTGTCGCAGTCAAATATGGTTTCTTATTCAAGATTCAATGAAATTGTGTCTCTAATTCCCTTTGCTTTTTTCAATAAGCTATCATTTTAACTCCACTTTCCCATCTTTCACTTTGCAGAGTAGGTGTGGAATCTGCTTACAAAGCGTTAAAAGAGGACAAGGAACTGCCATTTTCACATCAGAATGCTCCCACTCCTTTCACTTTCCTTGTATCTCTGCGCACATTAAGAAGCATCGGACTGTGGCGTGTCCTGTTTGCAGCTCTGTGTGGAACGAAGCTCCGTTGCTCGATGGTCATAACGCTCAGAAAAAACCAATCCAGACGGACAAGACAAGAAGTGTAGAATCGATTAAAGTCGGAGAACTGAAATCGAAGCCGCTTAAAGTTTACAACGATGACGAGCCTTTGATGTCCACGACTTCCGGTGGTCGTTTCAATCCTATACCGGAATCCGACGAAAACGAAGATGATGAAGAACAGGATAGCGCTGTGGAGTTTCAAGGTTTCTTCGCTACATCTGCACCACTAGCCTCTCCGAGATTACCTAGCATTGTGAAAAATGTAGAAGTCAGTTTATTGCCTGAGGCTGCGGTGGTCGCGGCCGGTCGTAGCTATGAAACCTATGCGGTGGTGTTGAAGGTGAAGGCTCCGTCTCGATCTGCGACGACATCGTCATCGCCGATGAATCGGAACCTTCGTCCTCCAATCGATTTGGTAACGGTCTTGGATGTGAGTGCGAGCGCCAACAGCGTCAAACTCCAGATGGTGAAACGCACTATGCGATTAGTTATTTCTTCGCTCGGTTGCTCTGACCGCCTCTCGATTGTGGCGTTCTCCGCCAGTTCCAAGCGGCTGTTGTCTTTACGGAAAATGACCTCCAATGGCCGCCGATCGGCGCGTCGAATCGTCGATTTGCTCTGCGAAGTAGGCCAAGGAGCGTGCATTAACGACGCAATCAAGAAGGCGGCGAAGGTTCTCGAAGATCGGCGGGAGAGAAATCCCGCCGCCAGTATCATCCTCATTTCGGACGGTCACGATGACCGCGTTGGAGCTTCTTACTCCGGCAACTGCAAACGATCGTCTCCAATTGTGTGCTCCACGCGCTTCCCCCACCTGGAGATTCCCGTTCACGCCATCTCCTTCGGTGACGGCCCCGCGCCGCCGGAAGACGCAGTGGCGAAATGTGTTAGCGGCTTGTTGAGCGTGGTGGTTCAAGATCTCAGACTCCAACTGGGGTTCGTATCCGGTTCAACCCCCGCTGAAATCGCTGCGGTCTATTCACTCTCATCTCGCCCGACAGCCCTTGAACCCGGTTCGATTCGTATCGGTGATCTCTCTTCTGAAGAAGTCCGAGAAATGCTAGTGGAATTGAAAGTGCCAGTTTCGTCGATTGGGACCCACTCGTTATTGTCCGTACGATCTACTTTCAAGGACACGTCATCGCAATCACAAGGGCTTGTTTGTTCTAAACAACATGCATTGCCAGTACCAAGGCCTCGGACCGTCCGATCATCCGGTTCGAACATCGAACGGCTGAGGAACCTTCACGTCACGATCCGAGCTGTAGCCGAGTCACAACGTTTGATGGAACACAATGATTTCTCGGCAGCCCAACACTTGCTGTCATCGGCTCGAGCCCTGCTGCTGAAACAATCCGGTTCAATATCAGCCAGCGAGTACATAAAAGGCTTAGACGCCGAGTCAGCCGCGCTGAGCCGACGGAAACAACAGATGCAAAGCCAAAGACAAAACATCATTGCAGGACGAGAGGCAAGCCGAATAGACGAAAAGCTTGAGCAGCTTACGCCAACTTCGGCTTGGCGAGCCGCGGAAAGACTAGCTAAAGTGGCGATTATGAGGAAGTCGATGAATAGAGTCAGCGATTTACACGGCTTCGAAGATGCCAGATTTTAATTCAAATTTTAAGAAGTATAAAATAAAAAATCATTCTTGAAAATAAAAATTAATAAAAAAGGGAAAAAAATATGATTGGACTAGTGGAGATGGGCCCGAGCCTAGAATATGGACAAGAGGAACAAGACGGCTAGGCCCTTTTCCTTTTTTAAAAATTTTTTTCTTTTAATTTTTTTGGTTTTTAATTTTGGGCATTGGCAATTGAAAGGAACAGTTTGGTAAGAGTAGAAATGGGGACCCAACAAAGAAGAGACTGAAGAGGAAGGGGACTGCTTTGTCTGGAATCACTTACCAGAAATTGCATTATTTTGAAATTGAAGTATCCAAAACTGAAGCACCCCCATCTCTATTTGTTTCTTTTTTCCTCTCTGAATTTTGTAAAGAAAAAAACTTGAAGATATAATATAGGTTTTATTATGAAATGAACTCAGAACATGTTCAGTTTCGTACGTTTGTTTCTATGATTGTATGTATGAGCTGTTAGTTAATGTTGAAGTGATTATGTTGGTTGTTCCTATTCCTATCTACCACTTGCTTTTAACAGTATTGTATTTTGTTTTCGGAGGGTTTAAGAATTAAGGGTTAGTTGGAGGGAAGGAAGTCATGTGGGTGGGTGGTTTTTTAAGAGAGGGGGGGTCTGTTTATATTAATAAAAAGGGTATTTGTATTTAAGTGATAGTCATAATGAAAGAGGACATTTAATTAGAAGAGTATACATAAGGGGTGTGATTGATATGATAATGTCTAAAGGGGGATATGAATTGGTTGAGATATTTGGATATGAATATCTTTGGGCCTCACTATCACATGTGGCGCACTACCATCTCTTTAGTCTATTCAATTCAAATGTCAAAGAAAAAGAAAAAGAAACACTCTGGATAACCTCAAACATCATCAATAGAGAGAGAGAGAGAGAGAGAGAGAATGAATGGAGGTAGAAGGTGAAAGTGGTGTATCATATCAGTTTCACATCTTTCACAACAGACCAAAAGAGGAATTCCAGACAAATACAATATAAAAGCTGATCCCATCTTTTCTGGAGTACCCTATTTTACTATTTTCTTAATTCTTTCTCTGCCAAACAAACAATCTCTCATCATTTTAGTTACCTATTTAGTGTTTATATATATATATTCTTATAAATTTAACAAAAACATGCAGCGGGATAAAAGCTATGCACACAAGGCAGACAAAAAAAAACTACATATTATTAAGTTTTAACAAATACAAGAGAGAAAAGACAATACTTGGTGTATCTCGATACATCCATAGTTATACATATAACTAGTCACTATAATCACACCCAAAAAATCCAAAATATTTTTAAAAATATATAAACAAATTTGTCACACAATAAATTATGATTGAACATCTTAGAATGTACCTAATTATTTTTCATAAATTATATATATATAATACTTTTTTTTTCCTTTTTTCTTTTTCTAAAAAAAAAACCAAAATTTTAGTGAACCAGTAGGTCCAGAGAAAAGTTTTGATCTTAGAGGTACAACCCCACAAAATTTTTCCTATGGTAGTAAGTAAAGATTCTGTGGAAGATGCAGCCACCACCACCTACCTAAAAGTTGCAAACGTCAAGATTTGGCTCTTGATCTTGGGATACATCTAGGTGGGGAGAGGAAAAGAAAGATAATAAATCAGTGAGCCCAGTTTGGTAAATCCCATTTGCTTTTTAGTTTTCTTTTAAAATACACTTTAAAAACACAACTCCTATCTATGTTTAGTTAATTTTCTACTAATATTTTCAAAAATTTAACCAAGTTTTGAAGACAAATAAAAGGTATTTTTTAAAAACTTGTTTTTGTTTTTTAAATTTGAGTAAGAAATTGCTTGTTTCTTTAAGAAAAGTGAAAACCATACGAAGGAAATTAGAAAGAAACAAGCATAGAATTGAGAAAAAAAAAGAAAGAAAGAAAGTTTCTCAGTTAACAGGTCCTAAGTTTTCTATTACAATAAACTAAATTATCAAAATTTTACATTTAAAAATCAAACCTGTAATCTATCCTTCCTTTCTATATTGAGGATATGAATACATGTCAGTGACAAAAGAGAATAAATTCCCCGAAATATTATAGCATTAGAAATGCCTAAATGGTAAAGAAAGATTTTCACTCCACTGTCAAAAACTTTCCCATTCCCATGTTTAAACAAATCACAATAACTGGATATCTTTGACACCAGGAAGAAAGGGTTCAGGCAGCACAAAACTCAAACACATCAATACTAAAAAGAAGTGCATTTAAGTTGGTCCTTTCAAGGGTTAAATTAGGACAGAAGGTAAGAAAAGGTTTAGAATGAGAGGGGAGGCTTTTCTAAGCTTTCATTTTTTTCCAGGGGGTTCTCCTTAATTTGCGCAGACTTTTGGAACCAATTATGATGAGTGGTTTAGGCCATGTATTCTTTAGCTTTACTTTTGTTTTGATAATGTATTGGTTGAAGAAGCATGAGTCATGTCTATGAATAATGCAATAATAAAGTAAGTGTATGTGGGTAGGTATCAACATCCTCTCCCCTTCTCCCCTAGTGCTCATTGGCCATTCCATTTATTCAATAAAAAGAAATGGGGAAGGTGGTGCATCATCATAATCCCTATGTCTATGTGGGCAGCAAGGTTTCCGTAATGAGAGACAAAAGACTTGAGGAGGAGGTGCAAAAGTTGGTAATCAAGAGGGTAAGTCTTGCTCCGAGTATTTTATCTTTTCTTTCAAATATTCTTGGCGTCCTCAACACATGAATCATTTTGTTCAGAATATACAAATAGAAAGGGAATGAGTATAATCATTGGAGATAGATATTAAAGTATTTGTATGAACTTTTTGATATACATGGGTAAGAATGAGTTTGACGTAACTTTCAAAACAGTGACAAGTAGAAGTTAGTAAGGGGCAGTTATGATAACTTTCTTTTTTAAAAGAGGAAGAGATATGTAAATATTCTTTCTTCTAAAGTTCAGACAATAATAATAACAATAAGATTAAAATGTAAATTTGGTCTCTATAGTTTAGATAAAGTTAAAATTGAGACCTTATGATTGGATAAATTCTTATAAATAGTCTCTATGGTAGAAGCTATTTATAAGGTTTTTATTAGAGCATATGGATGATTTATGAAATTTTATCAAACCAACTGGATTAAATTCTAACTTTTAAAATCATAGGAACTACACTCTTAACTCTTTTCAAACCACGGGAACCAAATCTGTAATTTAACCTAATAGTTAAGGACAATTACTTAAAAGTTCTACTTTTGAAAGTTATTGGAAACTCACCTTCAGTATTCTCATCGGATGTGTCTTCTGTAGCTTGTCACAGATTGGAATAGTAGAGTGCTAGGGGGCAAGGATTATTTGTATTGGCCTAACATCAAATTCCACCATCTCCATCGTCAAGGCCTAATGTTGATGAAATTAGGCCCATGGCCAAATCAATACCTGAAGAAAGGGCCACAAAAACCTAAGAATCCAAGAGGTGGGAGATATATGTCTCATTAGACAAAATCCAATTAACTTAATAAGGGCTCACATTTCCCTGATCTAAATTATACTTATGTTGAGAAAATAAAAGGAGAGAAATATATTTATTTAGTAGGAGGTGAGCTCCAGAAGCAGCTAAGCACACTCCTATGCTGTAAACCTATCAAACTTAAAAGATGTCTGTGTAGTGACTTGCTCTACATTCCAACACGTAGAAAGAATATGTATTTACAACAAATACAGCAACAAACAGTACACAACTGACCATCATTTCCCCCCCATTTCACACCCTTTGTTACACCATACAACTAAATCCAGCAAATATTGGTTCAGTTGAAGAGAGGAAGTTTCATACAACATTAACCATGACTTTTGTGCAAGCGTCAAAAGTACAATTGCCTACACCGTGTAGCATCAATGTCTGTTGGACAATAGGGGCACTTAAACGATTTTGTGCTGTTTTTAGACATCTTCATGATAGACTGCTTGCAGAGGACATGGCCACACAGCATTAACATTGGTGGATTTTCTTCGGTTGACTGTTCCTTTGACACTGGACAAACAAAGATGGAATGGAACTGAAATTCTCTGTCCAACTCCACGGGAACAGGCAACTGCTTCATAGATTGCCATTCCTGTTTCTTCCCAGCCATAACATTCATAAACTTCAGGAGGGGAGGCAATCCCTGGACCCCTGCAGCAACCGTTACACCCAATGGGCTCTCGTAGGACTGACCAAGAAAATTGCAGAACTGTCTTATAAGCTCCTCAGCAACTTTATCCCAATTTGCTACTGATAATAATTGTGAATGAGAGTACGGGGAGCAATCAAGCCTTCCAGTCCACAATAGGCAAGCCATAAGCTTCTGAAGTTCAGCCATGTGATTCGATGCAAGAGGAGCCAGGTAGGTCCGAGCGTACTTCAAAGCATCATGTCTATCTCCCTTCTGTAGAATCTCCATGAACTGCATGCTATGAAGTTTTAGCAAAAGATCCGACCCACATTCCTTAAGCTTATTTGAGTTATTCAGAGCCCAGTTCAGAGCTGGCTCTAGATTCCGGGACTTCATGGCTTCAAGGATCTGATACATTTCCTGAAATGGAGACCTCAACGAGGCAGCAGATTCTGACTCGCCAGCCTCACTAATAAAGCAGTCACCAAGTTCAAACATACCCTGGCGATAGAAATGACTAGCAATAATCTGATTAACAGTATGCCTATCAAAATCAACGTTTCTATAAGCTTTTGATATATCTGGATTGAAAGATTTTTCAACAAGCTTTGGATACTTGGTCAGAGCAGCATTCAACTCCTTTTGTGTGCTTTCAAGCTGAGTGAGTGGGGCAATATCCTTCAATTTAGCTTTGAGTTCAGCAGCAACTGAACTCAAATCAATTGGACATTCCGGATTATCAGCTAACTGTATTTTTTGTAGCACCTGCTCCAATTCCAGATGGATTTTATCAGCTACTTCTTGACTTTTGGAAGAAGATAATTTCTGCTTCTTTGTCACACGATCAAATGCATCTTTAATGCTATCCAGCTCCATTTCTTACTCTAATACCTGCAAAGAAACTCAAATTGTCAAACAAATTTGCTCAGTAACAAACAGATACCATTACCAAACAATGGAATGGAAGGATCTCAAGGTGTCAAAAAAACTCAAAGACAAAAATGCCAAGAAATACTAATAGAGAGGAAAGAGGGAGGAGGGAAAACAGAATAAAAGCCATGCCATTAATTTAATACAGAGTTCTACTAAGGAAAGAAAAGGTCTTAGTACTCTAAAGTAAAACCATTTACCTACTTTATAGCTAAAAACCCTACAAGGCAATAGGAGGAGAAAATCCTGCAGATCTATAAATCAAAATGTTTTCACTGCTTCAGTTCCCCATATTATTCATTTATTTATATTCATCTTAGTATTAAAAGCAAACATGAGAGTGGATTCCAACAAACTAAGATCAAGAAAGGCTATTAATGCCATATCAAGTTGACAATTTGCCACTTCAATATAACAATGAGTTCCCAAGATATAAAAATTCAGGTAAAGGTAAATATTAAATGAATAAAAAAATAAGTAAATAACCCAGACATAAAGGTCACTAGCCGTGAATAATATGGAAACAAAACTCAAATATTACGAGTCTTAGTAATATAACTCAAATATTACAAGTCTTTCTCTTTGTCACTTCCTTAGACTTATAGCTACAAATTCACATAAATAAACTACAATATAACATCTAAACATCTAAAACATAGGACTTATCATAACTATCCCACTCCCATTTCCCACATCATTCAACATATTGCTCTCCAAATCTTCCTCTTGAGTCTCATCTCCATTTTTCCACCACATCTATTGGTGGAGAGCGAGAGAGAATCGAGTGAGGTCAAATGAAGAAGATGAACTTACAGTATTCTTTTTTTTTTTTTTTTTTTTTTTTTTTTTTTTTTTGTCCTTTCTTTGATTTGATTTAACCCTAGTATAATAACAAATATTGTGCTAAAGCAATAATTGTGGGCTCAGAATGTCAGGCACCACACCTACATCTAGGCACAAAATCACATCGCTTATTTTTGCTCGAGTGTTATAAAACAGTGATCACTAGAATTCTTTAACAAATACTTGGTGCAACTAATTCAACTACTTTCTAGGACCAATGAGCTCCTATAAGATATAAACCCGACGTTGGTAATTGAAAGTTTAAACCAAAGTTTAATGAACAATCCAAATCTACGGGTCATTAGTCGTGAAAAGAAAAACAACTCCAAATATCAATTATCAATACTTAGGCCTCTTTCGAAAATGTTAGAAGAGCACCACATTCAAACACTTGAGCAGAATATGCATTACTACAAAGATCCTCTCCTATATAGGGAAAAAAAAAGAACTATAATTTCAATGAAATAAAACGCAAATGCAAAAGGTCCCAAGTGAGGTTTCGTCTCTTGTCCGTTTTCGCGTTTCTTTTGTGGGCATCGGTTTCAAAGGCTATATGTGTTATGTTGCATAGCTGGAGTCCCTTCTTGTAGAGGGAGATCCTTTCTTTTGTGGATTAGTTTTTTAGTATGTCCTTGTATTCTTTCATTTTTTTCTCAATGAGAGTTGTTGTTTTCATCAAAATAAATAAATAAGTGAGACGATTATTTTCTTAAGACAACATATGTAGTAGAGCCAACTTAGGCTATCCAGTGTCAACATTTCAATCTGAAAGATACACTAATAACACCAGATTACCCATTAGATGAGCGATGGAAGTAGGGAATAAAAATCAATTTTCATTCTCAATCGCAGTTTGTCAGAAAATGCTTCGACAGTGGCACCAAATCTTTTGCAACAGGCTTAACGCATAAATAAGAGCAAGTAATTGGGAGCATCACGGTGATTGTGGGACCAAACTACAGATGATGGAAAATGATGTAATTGATATTGAAGGCGTTACAGAAATGGTAAAGTGCCTGAATATACGGTATTTGAAAATAGTAAACCCTCGCAAAATGTGTACACTAAAATAATTAACATGGACTTTGTACCATGAACGTGCAACCACACGAAACACTGGATATAAAGAAAATTAAACAGTAGAAAACGCTCCCTTAAATATTTATGAAGATAAAACAATAACCAATGCCAAATACAACCTATGATACGTCTATTACCTACCGTTTCAACAGTAGATTAAACATAAAAACTACTAACTTATGCAGTAAACGATATCCCATTAAAACGATCCAACTCGGGGAAAAGAACTTGAAGGAAAACGGACTAACTAGCACAACCCCAAAAGTTAGGAACAAAAACAATACACTCAAAGCCAAGGAACATACAAAATTGTAATTCGCACTCCAACGGAAGTTCCCAACATCTGCAATCACCTAGAAATCTTGATAAAGAGAGGTTCTTATGAATGAAACCGAAACAAGTAAACACAAAAGAAGAAACCCAAAGATAAGAAATTGATGGATTGGAAGCAAGGCAAGGAAGAGATGCGAATCTGAAGAAAAATGAGAGCAAATCGATTCAGATACGAAAATAAATTTAACCCCACAAGAAGAAGAAACTCGATTCAACAAAAATGCAGGAACGTATAAAAATTAGATCTGGATATAGTATGAGGAAAATGAAGTGCATACATAGATCAGCAAGAAGGAGAGGAGAGAAGAGAAGAGAAGAAACCTTGGTAGGAAGTGAGGACCCGGATGAGAGGGATTTTTTCCTTTCCGTTTCCGTATACAGCTTATATATGAAAATGAAGAAAATACGGGGAATTATGTTCATTTAATTATTTGGGTTTTTTTTATTGAAATAATAAATAGATAATACGGATCCACCTATTTCTATGTATCATATTTATTTCAATGTATCATATATATATATTCTTTTCACTACGACCTAAATATTTCTTTTTTATAATAAATTGACCTCTTAAGGATTGAATAAAACAAAACTATAAATTAGAAGGGATAATATGATATATTGACCTAAAAAATTGGGCCAAATTGTTATTTCACCGGATTTTGTAACTTAAAATTTTATAATCTTTTTCAATCTTTTTTTGTATTTTCTTTTCTTCCGTTCTATCTCAACTTCTGTTTTATTTGTTACTCTACTTTCCCTTTGTCTTCTTTTTATCTTTTTCCTTTCAATCATCTCCATACTTTGTTTCATTGGACGATAATGCTCTATCTGCTGTACACCTTTGACGACAGAAACGGAGACGAGGAACATAATTTATTTCTGTTTTCCTCAGCAAAAATGTTTTGAATATGTTTTCTAACACTTCGAACGATATAGGGATCTTACTAACTGGTCAATGAGTCGGGGTCTAGTGGAGGCAATGCTCCCGAATCTTAAGTTATTTATGTATTTGTCATTTTTATGTAATTTATGTTTATGATCCTAAAATTTAGAGAAATATGCTATATAAGCTTTCTAAACCCTAGAGGCGTTATTTATTATGTATTTTATAACATTTTCTCTAATAAAATTGTGTTAGTGAATCACGTAAAACTATGTATTGATTATCTATTATTTTACATTTTCTGCCTTCCTTGTTTGTTGATTTCGTACTCTTCTTTAGATTAGAGATTTGAATCCTATGTACCCCTTATTGTACTAAAAGAAAAAAAAAAAAAAGTAAATAAAGCTCTAATAAAAATATTTCATACTTGTCATTATATTTTTATTTATGTTACTTAAATAAATTGATAAATTAAGAGTACTAATAGTTTTTTTTAAAAAAAAGTGATTTTCTTTATCAAACTTTTTTGTGCTTTGTTAACTTTATTAAAAAGTTAAAATTTTAAAATTGACTAGATAGTGAGTATTCTAGATGTTGGAAAGTCAACTATCAAGTCTCTAGAACTTACGAGAGACAAAAACAATCGTCGAGCATTGAACTTTACAATAATGTGCTTTCACTGATGCAATTTGGATGAGTTAATTGGTAAATTGTGATGCCAAATACCATAAGAATCTGGCCAGACAAAATAATGATGCGAGTCTTGTCAACGTAGTCGAAATTCAAATACTAATTTGGAGTGACTGTGCCATAAAGAAATTACAATTGATAAACGATAAAATTCTTCTAAAGTGTACGTACATCTTCAGCTCAAGGTCTCCCAAACCTAATTATTTTATTTATTTAAGAAACAAAAACAAAAGACAAACTTGGAATTATGCAGTGATGAGATGGAAGGAGAAAAATCGAAATCCAACGAATTTATTACCTCAAAAGATTATAAATTTCAACGACTGAATTAATAAATTTAAAAATGTACAGAAATGTTGCATATTATAACGACTATGACAGCTAAGGAAAGCAAGTGACCTGATTAAAAAGAAAAGAAAAGAAAAGCTAGAATCTCATTTATAATATTGTCCAGAATAATTTAAGCATAAAAGTGAGTGTAGCTTAGCAAAAATTGACATGCACTCTCTCAAGAGATTTGAACTCATGTCTCCACAGTTATGAATGTCATACAAATGACTCTCTGAAGTGTAGAATGACTAATCATTAAAAAAAACCAATGAAAACTAACATTTTGCTTAAGTCATAAAATACTTAATTGTTGCGGTGACAATTAAATCACCCACTACGGTAGTGCACATCATGATATCATAATAGAAGGTTCTATAAAGAATTGATTGTTTTTAAATCGCGACAAGGCTACACTATAAAATCACAGTAGGAGAGAACCTGCAAGGCCAATTGGCACAACGGTGATTAAAAATGAAAATCGCAATTAGAAGGAACAAATAAGTTAGGGCTACGAACATTTTCACTATGGATGAGACGTCTTCAACACGATACTAAATTCTATGTGGTTAAATTCTCTATGACCCAAACAAAATATTACTTTAAATTGGATTTCTAGGAGTTGATCGTTCCATATTTATATCGTCACTAGGAGAAGGTCATGTACTAAAGAAAAAAACCTGCATTTATAGACTTTAAAGGCAGATATGAATGAAGCATTCCAGTTGGCAGGGGCAAGAATGGGTTAATATCTTAGAATAATTTAACATTTATTGTCCAATAGTTGATTGGATGAGGTTGATCCGGAAACGAAATCCAATACTATCAAAGCACATACTGCACTCATTCATTTTTTGACACGTCATTAAATGATCAATTAATTTATTATCTATTATTTCGTAGACCCCACGTAATTCTTAAATGCTACTCTTGTGACAAATAATGAATGGAGGTAATATGGAAAATTTTCTATACTACCTCTAACCTATCTGCTTCAAACACCAAAGGATACTAAACTGGCATTCAAGAAAAGCAAATAAGCCCAGTTACCGCAAATAAACCCAGGTATTACTGCGAAGGCATCAGTAATATTCTAAAAGTAGAACAAAACGCGGTAACGGTAATAACTGTGCCATTTCGTTTCCGAAGTGTCTATTGGATATAATCACTGACATTAACTGTGGCAGGTAACTAACTCGGTGTTTTCAACATAATAAGAGTGAAAGGCGAAAAAATATATTAATATAATTATAATGCTGCCGTAAGCATTCAACATCATACTATTCCAAAGGATGATACAGTAATATACCTGATGTATCTGTATAATCAATTAAATGGGTTTTACTGAGAGCTCATTGGTTTCTATATTGAAGTATAGGAACAAGCATCTTTGATTGGAAGTTGAACTAGGAAACATCGTCATCTACTTCCGTTGAACAACCGGTTCTCTTGAACAAATTGATAGTAATTTTCCTCACCATAAAGTTTCCTATATATCAAATATCATACAGAAAATAAAAGATAGAATAGTTAGCTTCAAACTAGCGTGGCGAATCAGTTCAAAACTAGCTTAAAATGATCATATCTTGCAACCCATCAGAGTTCACAAGATGGCAATATTGTTGTAAACTAATTGCATTTACTTACGCTATATCTGCCAATGATTCAGATTTTATCAAGGCCTTTCCTTCTGGCAGTTCAAGGCAAGAATAATGCATTATCATTTCTTTTAGCGTGTGCTTTGTACCTTTGATATCATTATCCCACAAGATGCTCTGAGTTCAACACAAGAAATCAATCACTTCAATTTTGTTTGTGTATGTGTGTCTATATATATTTAAAATCTTGCGAGGACACTGTAAAGCTCTAAAGCATTCACTCTAATTAATTAATTGGCTGAATTAACTGTGTATATGATAAGTACCTCACCTTCCTAACATATTCTCTTTTCACATCTTCCCATGGTAATTTTCCTTCTGGAGAGAAGATTGAAGCATTCCAAAGAGCTCCTCGAGCAACCATCATTGAGGAAGCACCTTGCGAAATACCAGATTGTTTTCATATTTAAAGCAAAAGAAAATGAACAGACGAGTAAAAGCCTAAACTGCTTGAAATAGCATTTCAGTCAGCCCAACAAGCTGCATTGCTGATGGATCACAACATTGCTATAGTTCTAATTCACGTCAATTAAATTTAACCACGCTCTCTTCCAGCAAAGCAACGCACAGTCTCGAGACCAAGTGTTCACACAATTTCACATGGTTAACAAGTTGAATTAACACCAAGGAAAAAAAAAAATCCTACAATAAAAGTGGTCCTTGTTGATTTTCTACAGTAATTAGTTTATTTGCTAATTCAAAAGCAATGGAACTATTTCAGCCCTGTAGGTTAAAAACTGAAAATTTTTCCAATTTGTTTCTTCCATATTCCGCAATTAGTGGGTAACTGGATTTTTACAGTCCACGGTTAGAACTGTTGTGCGTGCACACGCCTTGATTAGTCTTGCAAGACTATTTTCTGACAGTACATCACTGAAGCTGGGAAACTTATAAGACGTTTTGGACCTCTACCTCTAGTTCAAAACTAACTCACTATCACCATACTGCTTCACTTGTTGGTATATCAAAAGATAAACGAGTGTTTCTAGTAAATATGGCTGTTCTCTGTTTTATTTACAAGTAGACCAGTAAAGGAAATGAAAGAGGAAGAGCCAGACAAAAGCAGATTCTTAGCAAACGTCGTACAATCAGATGTAAATAATTCTAATTATTAACCCACACACCCACACCCAAAAAAATAATAATAATACATAAATAAATAAACAACAGTTCCTTATACCTGTATGAACTTTGATCCGTTGAAAATCATCAAACTCAAAGATATCACCATTTGCAATAACAGGAATAGTCAATGCTGCCACAACATCTGCAATCTCACTCCACTTAGCCGGATCTCTTGGTCTATCTGCAACTCTTCTGCAAGTTATCGAGCATGACTACAAAAACCAATTAAAATAGAATGAAAACAATGCATTCATGCAAAGCTTACAGAAGTATCATTAGGAACTAAAAGGTCTGATCAAATCTAGTTTATTCTTTCACCTTCTTTTGTTTTCATGTGATGCAATTCAACTCAATTTTTTTCATTGATGTAATGCAAATTATACAATTCAATGCCAACCTAAAATGATTTCAAGTACCCCCCCCCCCTTACCCAGCAGCATTTTATACAAGTGGGCTCTCCCAGCACAGCAAAGCAAATATTCACCATAGTTTTAAAGTTTGCCCTCCGAGCATGCTTGGTAGTATATTATATTCTGCTTCCTTCCTAGCAATCTCTCAAACCTACTATCTTCTTTAGAACAAATTACAAATTTTAGGCCTTGAACACAAGAGACATCTAAAGTTACTGGCCTTCTTAAAGCAGAAAAATACATCTAAATGTTTTATAGAAAATGAATGTCCAGTTCCACATCCCTGCTTCTACAGTTCAAGCCAAGCCTTTCTTTCATTGTTCTCTACAACAGTATTAAAGCCTTCAAGGTCCATACATGTATATCACCCTATCTGCCTGATATCATGTTTAAGACAGCTTCAACAAGTTTCTCCTTGATTAGTTAAGAAAAAACTTTTGCCAATGTAGGCTTTAACTGAATGACCATATTAACTTTGAGAACAACGCACTAACATAGATGACCAAATTAATCCTTTGTAGGGAGAAAAAGGATCAATTTGCATGAGAAGAATTGTTCTTAATCAATTCCAAAAGTACATGTTGATTTAAGATGCAATTCACTAGTCTATAATAAGAATTACTGTACAACTAGTCCATGTGATAAGAATCACTCTACAACCTCTTGGTGGTGCACAAACTACACTAACTTCTTTCGTAATTATAGACTTCTAATGATTATTAACAATTGGAAGGCTCTCCTTTATTAGTTTTGTGGAAGGGGGTTTCCTCACTCAATGCCTTAGGCTATTCTTTTTGGTTCTTTTGATGAATGATCAAGAAAAGAGCTACCAGAAGGGCAGGAAGAGCAGACTTTTCCTTGAGTTATGAAGATTTTCACTTGGAATATAAGAGGCCTTAACGACATATCAAAACAATTGGTGCTTAGACGGCAATTAAGGAAGATAAATCCAGATTTGGTGCTCATTCAAGAAACAAAAAGGGAACATTTCGATGCTAAACTTATTAAAGCCCCATGGAGTTCGAAAGATGTGGGATGGGTGTGTATTGAAGCTTATGGAAAATTTGGAGGCATTTTATCTATGTGGGATGAAAGCAAGATGACGGTCATAGAAGTCCTACAAGGAGGTTATTCATTATCGATGAAATGTAAACCAGTTAACAAGAAAATATGTTGGGTCACCAATGTTTATGGACTAACTGATTATAAAGAGAGAAAATACGTTTGGCCTGAGTTATCATCCCTTTCTACATATTGTGAAGAACCTTGGTGCCTCGGTGGAGATTTTAACATAACTAGAATTGTTCAAGAACGATTCCCCGTGGGAAGAGTAACAAAAGAAATGAGGAAATTCAATAATTTCATAGCTTCTGCACATCTTCTGGAAATTCCCGTATCTAATGGTCGGTACACGTGATCCAGAGAAGGGAGAGTGGCTTCGCGGTCACTTATTGATCGCTTTTTAGTATCAAATGGTTGGGATGAGGTATTTGAAAACTCTAGAGTTACTAGAAAGAAATCAACGTTGTTAATCTTGTTGAAAACATTGTTGTTAATCTTGTACTATGAGCTGTTTCATTCCATTATCTTAATTATCTTAATGAAGAGACGGTTTCCTTTTTAAAAAATATATATCCGTGAGTATCTGGAACAGCTTGCTTAGGGACAGCCTGTTGACCCTACTCTACAACTAAACTCTTCTGGCATAAATGATAAGTATCTTAAATAGAAGGAAACTGCAAAAACTCGAAGATTACCTTCCATGAACACCAAGAGCTGAAACACCAGTAGTTTCTATTCGTCTAGCTAACTCCACAGTATCCTGGGATGACTTTAAAAGTCGAATCTTACAGGTAATTGGAATGTCCAAGTTTCTCCTCAATGTTGTCAGAATCTGGAAAAACAAATAAATAAAGTTAAGTAAGTAATTGGTGTACCAAGGGGCCTTTCTGTAAAACTAACCAAGGAGTTAGTTAGTAGTTGTTTGTTAGTAGTTATTTTGTTAGCATCTTGTAAACACTTTTCCCTATAAATAAAGACCTCCTTCCTCATTTAGAAGGAGAGAATCGTTTCATTCATAATTAGTCTTTTGGTATTACACCAAATATTGGTATCAAAGTACTCCAAGAATCCTTGGACTGATGGCCAACCGACGAGCTGCCAACCTGAACATGGATGAGTGGTGTGAGCAAGAACAAGAGGTGGAAGACACACCTGTCCTCTCTCCAAGAACTACAACAATATGCTTGCTGTCCGTTGAAGATTCTTTGGAGGGAATTCATGGAACTTTGAGTAGCATTCAAGAATTGATAGAAGCACTTACTAGGAGGGTGGATCAGCTAGCAGCCCCTCCTCAAAATAATGAAGATGACCCGGTTTTCAATCAACATTGGGGAAGGAGAGGAAGGCATGGAGCGGGGCATGGCGACTGAGGTTTTTCCAAAATCAGCAAGAAATTCATCATGAAAGAGCTCCAAGATTTCAAAGACAGCTCCAAGAAAACCCAAGAAAATATCCAATTGTTCAAGAAAGGCTTCAAGAAGACCAAAATCAGGACTCAACGAGTGAATATAATCAAGAAGAGGAGTTCTATACTCCAAGAAGGCGACGAGAAGAGAGGTATGGAGATAGAGGTGACTCGCATTATTACAAAATGAAGATAGACTTGCTGACTTTCAATAGCGTGATATTGAATCATTCCTTGATTGGATAAAAAATACGGAGAATTTCTTTACCTACATGAATCCTGCCGATCACAAGAAGGTGCATTTAGTAGCCTTGAAGCTAAAAGTTGATGCCTCGGCTTGGTGGGATCAACTTGAAATCAATAAGGAATAGCAAGTGACCGATTCACGCGTAGGAAAAGATGAAAAGATTGATGAAAGAACGGTTTCTTCTTCCCAACTATGAACAAACATTGAACAAACAATATCAAAACTGTTGGCAAGGAGCATGGTTGGTGGCTAATTATATTGAAGAATTCCATCGGCTAGGAGCAAGGACAAACTTGATGGAGAATGAGCAACATTTAATAGCAAGATTTGTGGGAGGCCTACGCATGGACATCAAAGAAAAAGTAAAACTACAACCTTTTCACTTACTATTTGAGGCCATTTCTTTTGCTGAAACTATGGAGGAATTGAATGAAATTCGCTCCAAGACTTCATCAAGAAGAGCCGCATAGGAAGCATCCACATACAAGTAAGAAAACAAGTGATGTTAATAAGACATCCGACCAGCCACACTCACCATCTTCAACCAAAGAAAAAAAGAAAGAAATTCAAAAAGGGACTGAAGAGAGAGGAAAAAAAAAACGAGGCAGTTTCAAGAAAAGAACTCAAACCCCCTACAATCGGCCCTCATTGGGCAAGTGTTTTCGATGTGGCCAAGCTGGCCACCTATCCAATGCATGTCCTCAAAGGGTACTAGTTACTCCTAAATGTTGACTGAAAACAGTGAAGAACATGAAGATGAAGCTGAATTGATTGAGCCGGATGAAGGAGAAAGAGTATCTTGTGTTCTCCAAAGGGTACTAATTACTCCTAAAGGAGAATCCAACCTTTAACGCCAATTGTCTCTTTAAGAAAAGATGCACAATGAATGGAAAGGTGTGCAACGTGATTATAGACAGTGGAAGTAGTGCGAACTTCGTGTCCAAGAAGCTTGTGACAGCATTGAACCTCAAGGTGGAACCTCACCCGAATGCATACAAGATTGGTTGGGTGAAAGAAAGGTGGAGAGGTACAAGTTAACGAAATTTGTACGGTTCCCCTCTCACTTGGAAGTGGATACAAAGATTGAATTGTATGTGACGTGTTGGAGATGGATGTATGCCATATCCTCTTGGGGAGACCGTGGCAATTTGACACTCGAGCCTTGCACAATGGGAGAGAAAATACATACGAGTTCTAATGGATGGACAAGAAGATTGTATTACTCCCATTGAACAAGAAGAATGATGAGGGAGTAAAGATGATGAAAAAAGACAACAACCACTTGTTTATTACAATCAGAGGCAAAACATTGATAAAGGAAAGGGAAGCTGATATTTTAGGACTTGTTGTTGCTGAAAAGTCCAAAGATATACAAGAAGTTGAAGTCCCTTCGGAGGTACAAAGGTTATTTGAGGAATTCCCTCAACTTAGAGAGGAACCCAAGGGGCTGCCCCCTTAACATCCAGCACCACATTGATCTAATTCTAGGAGCTACATTACCACGCTTGCCTCACTACAGGATGGGTCCTAAGGAGTATGAAATCCTTTATCAACATATCGACGATTTGCTCAATAAAGGGCATATTCAACCAAGTTTGAGCCCGTGTGCGGTGCCAGCCCTACTTACTCCTAAAAAAATGGTAGTTGGAGAATGTGCGTGGATCGTAGAGCTACCAATCGAATCACAGTGAAATATTGTTTTCCAATCTATAGAATAGGTAATTTACTCGATCAACTTGGAGGAGCCTTTATTTTTTCAAAAGAGGACTTTGAAGAGTGAATACTATCAGACTCGAATAAGGTTGAGGGATGAGTGGAAGACTGCATTTAAGTGCTACTTCTCATTCGCAGACCGAACGACCAAACCAAGTTACCGCATTGAGTTGCCCTGTGACGTACATATTAATCTAATATTCAATGTTGCTGATCTCAAACCTTATTTTGCTCCCAATGACTTCCAGTTGCCGTCCTAATTGTCATCCACGAGGATGAGTCTGATTTTTGGGGGGGTGGAATATGGTGTACCAAAGAGTTAGTTAGTTAGTTAGTAGTTGTTATTCTGTTAGCATCTTGTAATCACTTTTCCTTATAAATAAAGACCTCCTCCCTCGTTTAGAAGGAGAGAATCATTGCATTCAAAATTAATCTTTTGGTATTATACCAGTAATATTATAAGAAATACAAAAGAGAATGAATAAATCAGAAATTATATCAATTCGTAAGAATATGAATTGCATACATCATGAATAAGGTCAGGTTTATTCAATAATGCCGCACCCATGCCCCCACTGATGGAAAATGACTTAGGGCAACCCATGTTGATATCTATTGCAGCAACGTCTTGACACCTAAAAAAGAAAATTTTCCATCACTTATACAAATATGGCTTCATTAGAAAAAGAAGCATTCTTCTCCAATTAGGTACTCAATTCTCTCCTAACACAAAACTCATGCATAGAAAGCCTAGCGATATAATGCAACTGCTAACAGCAATCAACTTCCAATTAATTAGTGAACAATTAAGGTATCAAGAAACTGACCCATTCTCACGGCCAAATTGAATGGGAACTCCCTCCTAATTTGCCAAAATTTTGGACCAAAGTTTTGATCTGTCATCATAGCAACTACTTGACTCAATACTGTTGTAACATTGTTGATCATCAATCTATGCCTAATCAATTATAGGTTTCATTTTGTAAGAAATTGGACAAAAGAATACTCACTTCTTTTTCCCTCTTAGTACCTAACCATGACCCACAACGGAAGAGTACAGGACATAATCAACTAAGCCAAATGAACCTCATACGGTAATCAGGATGATCACATTAAACTGAATAATGAAAAGAAACTTGCCTCTAAAAATTAGTCCGATCCACAAAAGAGGCTACTAAGAGATAAATCATGATCATCACATCAATCGAATAATTAATTAAATAAGTAACTTTTTTTTAAAAATGCCACTAAATTAAGTTCAATCCACAAAATTAATTGAAGGATAAACAACAACAACAATAATACGGTACAAAGCGAGGTGTGGATGAGCTGGCAGTGCCACTCACATATGACATATATCAACAAACAAACAAACAAAAAAATTTTTAAAAATATATACGGAGTGACGATAGCCGCCACCAAAACTCGTAAAACCTGATTGTGTAATGAAGGGAAAAAATGTAAGTATCGAACTTACAGTATTTGAGCAGCACTTAGAGCCCTCGCAGCATTAGAAGTACCCATTTGAAAAACAACTCGTTTTCTTTCTAGGCTGCAGGTCCTGAAAACAACATTGTTTGTCCCCTTCTCTACAAAATCAGTTGAACCAAGATGCTCTGGATGACAGAGAGAAGTATAAGAAGTTCACCAGACTATGATTGAGGAAAAAAGGAAGAAAATATGCTTAATGCAACCTTTATCTCCTAAGCCGCTTACCAATCACAACATATTTCCTTCTAAAGTCAGATTTATAGAAGAAAGTGAAAATTCCAACACATTATTATGGCTTCGGATACAAGATTGAAAAAATTGAATAAATGATAATGTTAAACAAACATAACCATAATTATCAGTAAATGAACATAGTAACTCCAGTGCCCATTATAAACATTTGACAGCGAAAAATTCTCCAAGGATTGAAGTTACAGATGAAGTCAATTTATCATTTTTCTGGGTGAAATAGACTTCATATGAACAGAGTAACACTGTAATTTCATAACTTTCGCATTACTTAAATCTTTTGAACAATACAGAGGATAAAAGTACCATTTAATCTACGCTCGCATTTGATCATCTTATGGTCGATAATTTCCTCTCCATAGGTGATGTCTGCACCGTATTGTGCAGCTAATAATCTAAACGGTAACGTTCCCTGAAAAGAAGAAGGACCAATCACGGAAACCCATGAAAAAGCTTAAGTCGGAATTCGAAACATATAATCTCACTATATTCACAATTCTCCATAACTTTGATCAGCATCCAAAAAAGATAAAATCTGGCGGGAATTTAGCAAGAAATAACTATGATTAAGAGATTTACTGATCTAGCTTCAAACTATCCCACGAAATTGTTTGGCATCTAGACGGAGACAACCGAGCGGGAAATTTTTAAAAATAACTAAGATTAGGAGATATACTCGATCAAGTAGTGAGAGCAACTCAAGCAATGAATATTATAATTTGGTCTACTTACAACGCGAACCATAGGAGCGAGGACGAGTTTGTTCTCGTAGTCCATCTTAATCGGAGACGGTCGGACCAGAAAATCGAGCAACTACTTCTTCTTCTCTTCTGGTGAACTGTAGGCCGGAAAACTGAGGACAAGACTCGGACTTAGGTTTTGGAAATTTGGACTCGATGGGGTTAACTAAGGGTGGTAAAAAAAATTCCATCATTCAAAAAATTCATCAATCCAATTCAACTCGTACCATCGGAGTTATTGGATTCAAATAAATGAAAATTTTATAGGTTTGATTAGTTTATGGATTCATCTAATATAACTCAAATCAATCCAAACTAATCTGAATTTATTATTAATTTTAAAATATATTTTTTATTATTTATAATATAATTATTTATATATATTAATTTTAATTTTATTTAATTTTAATATTTTTTAATAATTTATTCTTCAACAACTCTCAAGTAGTTTTTTCATCATAAAAAAAAATCACTATATAAATTCTATATAAATTGAAATTGAATTGTTAATCTTAATTCAATATATAAAAATAATTAAATTAGATTTTTATATATTTACGTTTTGCTTTTTTTAGAACAAAACCTCATTAACCCGAACCAATCCAACCCAAATATTTCATGATTGGGTTGGATTGAATTGAGTTCATTTTTTAATAAAAGTTATTTGGGTTGAAAAAAATTACAACTCAAACAATTGAGTTAAGTCTAAAAATCTTTCAATCTAACCTAATCCAACCCATGAATACTCTGGGTTAATTCGACTTTTTTAAAAAAATGAGAAAAAAAAGGCTGTTTAAAAATTATTTAAGGAGATGGGGTTCTTTTTTTCGTCTTTAGTGCATTTTTCGTTTCATTTTTTCGTCAACTTTCGTTACTTTTGTTATTGTTATTATCATTTCTCTTTCTTTCATTTTAATTTTTTTTTTTTTTATTGAGACTTTGGTTTACTTCTTTTTCCTTTTCCTTTTAGACTACTTTTTCGTATAACTAATACTGTGGAAAGTTATTTATATATATATATATATTTGGTCAATAGATTTTGTTAGACAATATCTGTGAAAATATAATTTTTTTAATTTGATCCATAGATTTTTAAGATTTACATTTTTAACTTCGATTTTTCACTAAATACTTATTTTCGATTTTTTACATAGTTGAAAGAAAATTCAAATATCAAATATTTATAATATTATAAAATCTAAAAACTAAATTGAAACAAAATTTATTCTAATGACTAAATATATATTATTTTGAAGGTAGAGATTAAAAGAAATTAAACTCAAGAACTGGGGATAAAAAAATGTTTCTCGTAAAAATAACCTTCTACAATCTCAATACTACAAAAATGTATTTTAAAAGGTAGAGGGAAAATGAAGTACCAAAAAAAGTGTTAATTGAAAGAAAATTTTAGTCTTAAATATTAACGATTTTATACTTTTCCAATTAAATTTTAATTTAAAAATTAATGGTATCACAAAAATGTAAATTAGTGGATCAAGTATTTAAATAATTAATTTAATAAAATAATACTTAAAATATAATTTAAATGTTAAGATAATAAATCATTTTAGTTTTCATTTTTATTAAATGTGTTTAGAGTTTTTATTTATAAAACATGGTATACTAATTGCACTTTGGTTTGAGAGTTAAAAGTTTTAATTTTGTTTCAAGAAAGTGTAATAGAGTGGCCTACAGTGTGGCCAACAATGCTATTTCTGTTTCTAATCGTTGCTTGTAGATTATTAGCTTTTCAGATTAAATAAAGAAAATATCTGTTAGCATAAAAGAATTAAATACTATTCAAATTTGTATTTAGTATTTAAATTAAATTTTAGTTACTACTAAAAATGTGATTTTGGTTATTATAATATTAAATAAAAATAATTAATTAATTATAGTTTTTTATTTCTTGCAAAATTATAGAATTATTAAATATTTAAGATTAATTTTTTCAAAAAAAGAAAGAAAAGGAAAGAATGTATTGTATGAGATGAGACTTAATACAGGTGGAGTGTGTGACGTCTTAGCCCACTAACCAATATTCCAAGCTGACAAATATTGCCAAAAATGTTGCATCATATTTCTACTCTATCATGATTTTTTTTATAAAAAAAAATCTCCCCCAAACATCTTAATAACCAATTGAATGCCACCATATTTATTCAACAATTACACTTTCAATTCCTCCAAATTTGGAGGATCATCAGAGAACAAATCTCAAATTTCCACTACTTCCGGCTAGAAAATGTTATAGGAAAAAAGTATCCATTTTATGGTTTTTTTGTTATATGTTACATACTTTTCCAAATACTCTTAACATTCATTTACTATGCGAGTTCAATTAAATAAAAATATATTTTACAAATTTATATGTATAAATATTGCACTTAATGTAAGCAAAATACTATTATTGATATGATCAACAACCCTACAACATACTTTAACAGTCATCAATCTAATAATAGTTGAAAGTGGTTGTCGAAGTTGATTATTGAAGATGACTTTCACTGGAGTTTGAGTCAGAGGTAGTTGTCGGAGCTTGAAGTTGGTCGTGTGAAGGTGGAGTTGATCGTCGGAGTTTGTCGTCGAAGGTGGTTTTCGAAGGCCGGAGTTGGTCAGGTGATCATCAAAGTTGATTGGCAAAGATGATTTTTACTGGAGTTTGTAGATAGAGGTGGTTGTTTGGAGCTTGAAGTTTGTTGCATAAAGGTAGAATTAGATTTGGTTGCTAGAGCTTGTCATTAGAGGTGGTTCTTGAAGCCCAAAGTTGGTCACCGGGATTGTTCACTCGAAGGTGGTCGTTGAAGAAGATTTTCGTTGAAGTTTGTAGTCGGAGGTTGAAATTGGTCATCAGAGTTGATCACATGAAGGTGGTCATTGGAGTTGGATTACCGGAATTGTCATTAATTGGAGATGGTTGTCAGAGCCTGGAATTGGTCGTCAGAGTTAATCATGCAAAGATGGTCATCAGAGTTGTCATTGGAGGTGGTGTTGGAGCCCTAAGTTGGTCATCGAAGTTGTCATCGAAAGTGGTTATCGGAGGTGGTTATTAGAGCTTGGAGTTAGTCATTGGAGTTGTCATTGGAGGTGGTTGTCGGAGCCTAGAGTTGGTTCCCAAAGTGTGGCAGTAATAGTCGTCGAGAGTGACTGGTGGGTGGAGTCATAAGAAATATTGAATGAAGAGAAAGTTGGGGTGAGTTGGTAAAATATATCAACTCAACTCCACCAATATTGAAAGTTGGTGGGCCAAACATTGAGTTGGTATATTATACCTGTTGGGTTGAATGTCCTAAAACTCGGAGTTTGTAAAGTTAAATATTCGACGTTTATTCAATAAAGTTGTTATTGAATTTTTAAAGACTAAGCCTAATAAACTAAGATCCATGACTATTATATGAATACTTGAACTTTATGTGAAGACATAAAAATGGATCAAGTTCGAGTAAATAGCCAAAACGGTATATAGTATATGAATAAGGTTGGGTGCCTTATTCTGGTAACATTATCGGATGTGACCCACTCTATAGTTTTTACAAAGAGTTGTAAAGTGCTACAAACGAAAGTGATCCTGATTGTCATTCATGTGGTGACATGAGGAGTGGGAGCGTACTATGCAATGAGTTTGCATAAGATCGGACCAAGAAATAAAGTCACTCTTACTTTATAAGTTTATAACGTTGTTTACTGTTCAAGACTGACTATCTCATAACGATGACCTAGGTAACTTAATCTTAATCCTAAGCTAACTATAAACTCCTGTTTATTCGGGATTATTCTTAGATTTGCATAGGTAAGAGTTGATTCAACAACGCCGACTCAATAAGACTTCCGTTTAAGGGGTAAGACCAGGTAGATAGCTGGGAACATAGGATGCAAGATGGAATTCACTCCTACCCATTTTTAGGGACAATATAGAGATTGTTCTTTTAAGTATTGACTTCGGGTCTTGAACAAGGGACCCCACCCTTTCATTAGCATGAGACAGACTCGGTTTGATGATCGGATCACAAACAATTGTTCATTAGAGAATCAGTGGGACTTAAGAAACAAGAGGTATTCTTAGGGATAAAACAACAATTTGACCCAGCCATTGTTACGAACAACTTGTGAAGGGTTAACTTACTAATCATGGTTATATCGAGTGGACACAATATATCTATAGTGAGGGTAGTGCAACAACTAGGCTTTAGTGAAGTTACCCGGTAGTTAATGAATGAGGGTTAGTTCGGTGTAAAGAGTTTCGCCAATTAATCTCGAATTGTTGGAGCCCATGATCTGTAGGTCAATTAGGACCCCTACTAGCTTACAAATGGAATAAGCCTTAGAATAACGTGATAAGTTGATTTGAAACGTTCAAATTAGAATTAAGGGAATTAATAATTATATGTGATATAATTATACATTTAATTTTAGAATTAAATGAAATTGGATAATTGATTAATATTTAAATATGATTTAAATATTAGTTTCATGAATGGAGATTCATGGTGATAGAATTGGTGACAAATTAATTTAATATTTGATATTAAATTAATATAATTAATTAATTAATTATTAATTTTATTAAAAAATAATTATTGAATTAATTTTTATAAAATTAATAAAATTTCAGTTTTAATTAAAAGAATTAAAATTATAAAGTATTTTTATTTTGAAAAACAAATTCAAAAGAAAAGAAAATTGGAAATTTAGAAAAACCAAAAGGTTGGATTTTTCCACTTAGTTTTTCAAGCACCTTACTCATATCTCACTACATCCCACTCAAAATTCTCAAGCTGGAGCTGGCCAATTTTGATGTAATGAGAATGCATGTTGTGGCTGGTTAAAAGAGAAAGAGATTGAGCTGAAAAGATTCATGCAACTTCTGATTTTTTGACTGAAATCAGAAGGTTGAAGAAGGTGTTATTCAACAAGTGAAAACTAGAAAAACCAGTCTCACTCTCTTCTCAATTCCCAAAATTCAAAGTTTGTTTTGAGTCCCACAACTCAATCCAAGGCTCATAGAGGATAGTAGAAAAGCTCTAGTGATGGTCCACGACCTGAATTGGAGAAGATTGCAGTTGAATTTCGAGATGAGTAGCCTCATTATATAACACCGTTCTTAATAGAGACTTCCATTTCATCAGGATGACCATAGGTAACACGACCTAAATCCTACGTGAATTGTGAACTTCTGCCTATGAAGGCAGTCTTTTGATTTATATGGGTGAGAGTGGCCAGATCGTCGACTCAACATGCCTACCATTTTGAGGATTCGTCTGTTGGGGAACTGGGAACACAATTACACAAGATGAAATTCACTCATTCCCCAATGTTGGGGAAAGTAGATAAATTGCTCCCTTAATAGTTGATTATGGGCTTGAACATAGTGGCGCCACACCCTCTCCTGGCCTGAGAGGGGTTAGTCATAGTGAGACTATGATTTATTATTCATTAGATAAATAAGTGGTATTTAAGGAGTTAGATGTAACTACAGGGGTAAAATGGTAATTTGGTCCAATTGTACTTACGAGTAATTTGTAAAAGGTCGTCGTACTATATATTGGTTATATCCATTGGACACAGAAATATATCTGTAGTGCGAAAAGTGCAACTGTCGATCTTTAGTGGAGTGCCCGAGAGTTAACGGATGGTGAATAATTTAATTAAAGAGTTTAATTAATTATTCACGAACCGTTGGAGCTTCAAGCTACAGGTCTATAAGGTCCCTTCGATAGCTCATCGGATTTTATGATAATCAAGTTTTGGATTAATTTGAATTGTTCAAATTAATTAAGGAAATTAATTATATATGATATAATTAAGTTTATGTAATTATATATGATATAATTACTATAATGTATTTGATACATTATAATATAAAGAATTTATGAGATGAATTAAATGTTTGAATATGATTTAAATGTTAATTATATGAATTAGATTCATATAATTAAAATTTAATGTAAATATTAAATACCATAATAGAGAGAAAAGATACTATAGATTATATATTTGATATGATACAATTTTAAACTATATGCTATATTTTATATATGATATAATATATGATTACATAATATATAATAAATTGATTATTATATATATTTGTTATAATTTTAATTGTGAATTAAAATTATTTATTAAATATTTTATTATTAAATAATTTTTTTAATTATTTAATTTTAAATTAATTAAGACTCCCTCCCCATTTTCTTCTCTCCACCACTCACGTAAGAAGTGGTGGAGGTCTCTCCTTCTTAAAACCTACAAAAGAAAAAAAAAAGAAAGAAAAGAAGGTTGCTCTCTGTAAGTTTTTTTTTTTTTTTTTTGCTTTCCTAAGTTTTTTCTCTCTCAAATCCTTCCTTCTCCCTCAATCCCAAAACGCTCTAGAGTCCACACCTCCTAGATTCTCGCCTGAGAATACTGAGGACTCCTTTGTGGTAGTGTTCGAGGAATTCGTTTGAAGAACATCTTCAAGGGTAAGTTTTCCTAAATCTTTTTAGTTTAAACCCCTTTTTTTTGCTATGCTATATGATTTAATTTTTCTCAAATGTAGGTGTTGTAAATTTTTTTTTTTTTTTTTAAAAAAAAGATTGGGAATAGGGATGATCCGCTTCCATTGCGGTCCCCTTCACAAGGGTTTCCTTCATTAGTTGCGTGATTTGTGTGCCCAAGTTTGAGAAGTCTTGTCTACTTTCTTATTGAAAAGATTTTGTATCCTATTGAAGTTGTTGCCAAGAGCCTTTCCTCACTTTAGAAGAAAAGCTGTTTTGTTTCTTGTTGAAGTTGTATGTTGTCCTTTTGCAAATAGTTCCTATTGAAATTTTAATAAATGGCCAACACGAGATTTAACTACATCCTCGAGAGACATACCTGAAGAGCTTGAAGAAGATTGGTTTCGATTTTCAAATTGTCCTTGAGATCCCCACTTGAAATTTGGGTGATCTTGCCACCCTTGGTTATAAGTTTGCCCATGTGGGTCGTACTTTCTTTGGAAACCTCCTATTGCATTAACTTAAGGTTGACGTTGTGGACAAGCTTCAGAAGCATGTCAAACCATTCATATGCTCTACATGTTCTAATTTGGGGAAGTCCTCCTTGAGAAACCTGTGTGAAAAGGGAAACTATATTAGATACTTGAGTTCTCAACTCACTAACCTCTTTAGCTTGAACAACATCATATTTTAGAGTCCTTGATCCAAAATTATGTGAATTCTCCACCATGGTTGATATTAGTTAACTAGCTTCAGTAGGCATTTTGTCAGCTAAAGCTCCACCAGCGGCTGCATCAATGTTGCTCCCGTTAGATGGAAGTAATCCTAAATAGAAATACTAAATAAGATATTGGTTAGAAATTTGATGATGGGGAAAGGAAGCACAAAGTTGCTTATACCTTTCCCAATACTCATATAAGGACACTCCTACCAATTGCTTTATACTATATATTTCTTTTCTAATATTATTAGCCTTAGATGCACGGAAAATTTTTTCTTAAGACCATTCCGCATAATGATCAATCTAGCCGACAGGTAGTACAACCAATCCTTGGCCACATCCTTCAAGGAGAAGGGGAAGACCGTAAGATTAAGTTGTTCTTGCGTTACCCCATATAAGCGCACACCGTCACATACCAAATGGAATTCTTTCATGTATTTGTGTGGGTCCTTACCTGGATTACCTCAAAAAGTAGGTAAAAAAATGAACTAAATCGGGTTTCAATTCAAATGGTACCGTAGTCTGCGGATATACTATACATAACGGTTGTTGAGTGTAATCTGGTTCCGTAAGCTCTCTTAACGTTTGCTCCCTTGCTTCACCCATAGTGTTTGTTTGTATTGGTTCCTCTTCTTGACTCGATTCTTCATATTCTCCTTCTCTCTTCTTATTCTTTCTTTTTGTAGTATCCTCTCCTCACAGTTGATATCTACAAAAAAAACACAAAGTACACTCTGGGAGGAGCGGGTCATGCACAAAAGGATAATTCAATCAAACTAACTATTTTTTTTGTTATTTTGTTTTTTATTTCTTTTTCTAAAAGAAAGGAATTCAAGGATTCTTAAAGGTCAATTGCACGGTTCCCCGACAATGATGCCAATTTGTTCGGGCTAAAATAGGTGTCATTATTTCTATCTTACCCAAAACAAATGAAATTTATAATGCTTTAACTACAACTAAAACTAGCCCGTAGCAATAGTAGAGTAAGAGGTCGATCCCAAGAGAAACTCTATTAATTGACCTAAAATTGACTAATTAAATTCCAAAATGAAAAAGATTAAACGGGACCGGGGAGGGGGAAGGAGGGGTTGTTTGTTTTAAAGAACTAGAAACTAAGTGAAAAGGAAGGAATTGATATACGAAATTTAATAATGAGAGAAGTAAGATAGATTATGAGATAAGATTCAATTGAAAATGAAATCTTGGGGATTTTATGTAAATTCAATTGAAAATGAAATCTTGGGGATTTTATGTAAACTAAGGAACTCTATCATTAACTTAACAGAGAATCATGCAATTAGATTATTTAAGGTCAAGTCACCTATGGACATTTTAGTGAAATGTTAGTCTCTTCAAGTAACGACATTATAAAGAGAAACCAATCATTTCACGGTCCGGTCTTATACAAACTCTTTATACAGGATACCTCCACTCACATGTCTTCACATGAACAATATAGATCATATCGTTTGTAACTCTTACAACTCTCGTAACACTTACAAAGTGGGCTGTATCCGCAGTGTCACCAGGATAAGACACCCAACCTTATCCATATACTGTAATCCTTTTAGGTTATTACTTGATCACAATCCATTTGCAGGTCTACTACATATTGTTCAAGCTACATTAAACAACCTTGGATCTTAGTTTATTAGATTGAATTCATGCAATCTAAATGTCGAGTAAAATACAACTTACTTTTTTAAATAAATAATTTGTATTTATAAATTACAAACCACGAGATCCATGAAATTTAGGACACTAAATCCAACACTTTGGACAAGCATTGGTGAGACAAGTAGGCATCCGCCGAGCAACCGCAATGAAACTCAATGCAACAGTTCTCTCGTGCTTGGCGATGAGCATATTGAGCTAGACCCTAGTGAGTTGTACAAATTCTTTCATGATAACATCCGAGAACTAGTCTTGGGAAACTTGGACATGTTGTTGTGCCAACAAGTGGAAATCATGGGGCAATAAAAAAGCGCTCATGCAACAACAACAAGAGTTATAGGAATTTGTTCAATGTTAGTCTCTGCAAATTCAAACACCAGCAAGTTGTGATGCGGACATTCTTACGCCAGCAAACGCAAAGGCAACATGAGAAATTTCGCTTAACTTTCTAATATATTCAAGAAGTTCTTGCTCAGCTCCTCGCTAGCCCTTACCATCTCACCGCATATTCAGCAGCTCCTACAATTTGTAGACAGAAAAATTTCCTCCTGCGCCCAATAATGATACCAACCTTGGAGGAAACTAAACTTGGGGGTGTTGTTAGTTTTTGTATTTTTCATTCAATGTTTTGTGGATGATGCATTGATTTATCATGCGATGGAAGGATGTGTGGATGCGATGATCATGCAAGTTTTCCTAATAAAGCCAAGTATAAGCCTTCTTAGGGTCCTGGTAAGTCCAGGGTCAAACGCAGGGATTACTAAACAGATATGCGACAGACTTTCTGATTTTATTGCGATGGTGATTAAGAAGTAGATGGTGATTTAACTTTGATCTTCTAATGCGATGGAATTAAATGCACAACGATGAAAGGGTGGTGTGGTAACAAATCTGCGATAAAGGGGTTGAGAAGAGGTTTTGCTAGCATTTCTTAAGATATTATACAAGTCATACGATCATGCTATACACAAATATTAAGCACTACATTTCTCAATGCATAATGACACATTTCTTATGTCTAGGACGCATGTGATGTATATGGAATGCAGCAAATAGAACTTATTTCTAAGTCTCTACTCTTGCTTATGCGATCTAATCCGACTTTCTCAAGCCTAGATTCTGTCTTTAGATTACTCTTTCAAGTACTCCAAATGATGAATGAAGCATACATAAGACAAGATGATCGCATAAAGTGCATAGTTTAACTCATGCTAGCTAAGTACTTCTCAACCCATTCACGAAGTTACTCATATATGGTGTGAAGAGACTGAACATAAATTGAAATAAAGTTCCCATTCTTGCAAATAAAGTGAAGTACAAAACAATAAATGGGGTAAGTATCAAGCCAAGTAAGCAATGTCTTGCTTCCTCTGGCGTTTACACTACTCTTATCACTTCAATTCTTTCCCCACCTGTAAACTCTTGCTCTTGCAAGGGGTTGATGTCTCTCTTCCGGGCTGTCTTCGACAGTCTCTCGACCTCTCCGAAAATTAATTTCTTCTCAAGAATTTCCTGTAGGATTGTATCATCAGCAGCGGAAGTACAAGGATCATCTAAGCACTCAAATTCACTAATTTTTGCATAATATAAAGCATGCTTCTGCAGAAAAATGGGTTTCAAGACATACCTCTTGTAGAACTTCTTCAAAGCTCATTCTCCAGATGCTATCTTCTCCATATCTTGTTGTAGACCACTTCAAGATCTTCACCACTATTCTCTTGGTGCTCTAGATTGAGTTGTGACACTTAAAACAAGCTTAAATCAAGGGATGAAGGGGAAAAGCTCACTGCCCATTCTTCAAACCGATTTTTCTCTAAAATTCACTATAGACTGCATGCTCGATTTGCACTCCAATCTCTTCATTATATTGCAGATCAGCATGCAAAGAAAAGAGTTGCATGAGTTGCAGCTTATGTTTGGAGAAGACAAAGGCAAGAAGTTGCTTCATGTGTGAGCTACTTAGGTGATGGATAAAGGAAAAATCAATTTTTCCATTTTGTGTTTTAGTTTTCCAATTTTTCAATTTTATCTACAAAACAAAATTTGATTTTATAAATATATTTTGATTTTAAAAATGAAAATTTAATTAATTTCATAAATTAATTATTAAATAAAACTTAATTAATTTAATATCAAATATTAAATTAATTTTAACACATATCCATCTTTATATATTTAAATCATATTTAAATATATAAATTCTCCTATTTCATTCAATTCTAAAATTAAACATAATTATATCTCATATAATTACTAATTCCCTTAATTCTAATTTAAACGTTTCAAATTAACTTATCACGCTATTCTAGAGCTAGTCCGTTACGAGCTAGTAAGAGGCGGACCTACAGATCATGGGCTCCAACGATCCGAGATTAATTGGCTAAACTCATTAGACCAAATTAATCCTCATTTGTTAACTAATGGGTCATTCCACTAAAGCCCATAGTTGCACTCTCTTCACTATAGATATATTATGTCCACATGATTTAACCATAATCAGCAAGTCGACCCTTCACAGGTTGTTCATAATAACGGCTGGGTCAAATATCTGTTTTACCCCCGAGATTACGTCTTATTTCTCAAGTCCCTACTGATCCTCTAATGAACAACTGATTTTTGATCCAATCACTAAAACTAAACTCTCTCAACCCAGTGAGAGGGTGGGGCCCCTTGTTCAAGACCTAGATTCAGTACTTGAGAGAACAACCTTTCTCTTATCCCTACTGCGGGTAGGCATGAACTCCGTCTTGGACCCTATGTCCCCAACTATCTATCCGATCTTACCCTTGAAATGGGAGTTTTATTGAGCCGGCGCTGTTGAGCTAATCCTCAACTATGCAATTCTAAGGGCAATCTCGAATAAACAAGAGTTCATAGTTGGCTCAGGATTTAGATCGAGTTACCTAGGTCAGTTAGGTGAAATAGTCAGTCTAAAATAGTAAACAACGTTATAAAGTAAGAGTGACTTATTTCTTGGTCCTGATCTTATGCAAACTCATTGCTTAGGACATTGAAGGAAATCGGAAGCAGATTTCCACGAGCAGCGGAACATGACTATTCCAAATTACAATCATGAATCAACAAATCATTTACAGTCGACTTCAAACAACGGTTATGTGATTCATATAGAAATTACAGCATGTAAAATACAAAGGAACAGAGAGTAAAACTCTACGCACATAGGCAGAAGCGTCTCCACGATCCGTTGCGCACTCTGATTGCTCGAACAACAGCAACCACGGATGCTCGATCTACACAACCACAACACCGCACGAACACTTCATGCTTGTCCTCAACAATCTCATTGGTCATGAACTCCTCTGCAACACGAACGGCCTCCACAGCACCACAACGGCCTCTAGAAAACCTCGACGGTGTCGAGTTGAGTCAGACACCACTAACAAGGCGACCTTGGTATTCTCGGTGTGAGAATCCAGAGGGTGGGCTCTATTCGGACTTGGTATACGGCAGATGAATGGAGGAAACAATGATCACGTACACGACAGGGCAAGTGGGAGATAGCGGAGACCTATCGTATAGGTCGATACCCAATCGTTTAGATAAAGCTATGCGATCGTCTAGCAAAAGCTATTCGATCTTTTAGCTCGGTCTGTCGCCTACAGAAACTACACGATCGTGTACCTTGGGCCAGCGATCGTTTAGCAAAGCTATGCGATCATTTAGTAAATACTGCACGATCGTTTAACTCGCACCTGCACGATGGTTTAGCTCGCCCAGTCGTCGTTTAGTAAGTCTGTATTTACTTGACGGCCACCGTGAGTTTCTATACGCCGAGAGAAAACTCAAAATCCTTTTCAAATGTTTGTTAAAAAAAACTTCTTTTCAAAATAGGAAACCACTTTCCTTTTAAACTCACGGTTACCATGATCCAATAACCACCCACTACTTTAGTTATTTAAAAGAAAAAGTATTAATTATCCAATAATTAACATTATTATAAATATAAATGATAACCAACTTATCATACTATATTTATAACCTATAGTTTTAATATTTCATCTCATGAAACATATAAACCATAGTTCTTTTTCTATTCCATGGTACTTAATGTAAATCTGATTTACATCAATCCTCCAGTAGATGTATCTTATACATCATACCGATTATATCATATATAATCAAAATATCTCTTGTCAATTTGAACATTTCAAATCAACACCAAGAACTGATCATCAACAGAATCCAAGCTACCAAGGGGACTTCATGGACCTGTAGCTTCGAAGCTCCAACAGTACGTGAATAACTAACTAAACTCTTTAGTCACGGGATCCACCATCTGTTAACTGCTAGACACTCCACTAAAGACTGACAGCTGAAATCTCCTTACTACAGATATATTATGTGTCCATCTTAACTAATTAACAGTGCGACAACCCTTCACATATCACTCGTAAGTACAGCTGGGCTGGGCCAATAACCGTTATGCCCCTGTAGTTACATCTATATCCTTAAGTACCACTGATCCCTCTAATGAACATAAGTCATAGTTCTACTATGACTGAGTCTTCTCTTCCAAAGAGAAGCTGTGGCCACTATGTTCAAGCCCCGGAATCAGCCCTTAAGGGAGCAATCTCTCTACTTATCCCTATTTCGGGAAAGAACTGAATTCCATATTGTGGATTGAGTTCCCAACTCTCAGATCAGACAAGTCCCTAAAAAGATAGGCATGTTGAGTTGGCAATCTGGCCACTCTCACCCATACTAATCAAAGGACCGCCCTCAAAGGCAGAAGTTCCTAAAACACTCAGGATTAAGGTCGTGTCACCTATGGTCGTTTAGGTGAGATGCAAGCCTCTAGTATCAACGGTATTATATACAGAGTCTAGTCATCTCGTGGTCCAGGTCTTATACAACTTCTTTGTATAGGACACTCCCGCTCCATGTCTCCACATGAATGGTCAGGATCAACCATCTGTAGTAGTTTACAACAGTTGTAAACCTCCACAAAGCGGGCCGTATCCGTAGTGTCCCCAGGATCAGGTATCCCACCTTAATCCTTATATTACAAACCGATTTAGGTTATCACTTAAGGCATGATCCACTTGTATATCACATATACATGCTTAAGTTCACATAAGATAACCAAGGAGCTTTGTTTATTGGAAATGAGTAAATGCCAGAATTAAATAACACTTATATTTATTCATTGAACAATGTGTATCTTTATAAAGCAATGAGACTCCGGGAGAATTAGGACACCAATCCTAACAACGCCCACTCCTCATGTCATAACATGTACGAATTAGGATCACATTGTATGTAGCACTTTACAACTCTTTGTAACAACTACGGTGTAGGTCGCATCCAATGGTGTTACCAGAATAAGGTACCCAACCTCATTCATGTACCATAGATCATTTTGACTATTTACTCAAATCTGATCCACTCTTATGTCTCCTCATAAAGTTCAAGTACTCATACAATAGTCATGGGTCTTAGTTTATTAGATTTAAACTTTCATACAATTTATGAGATCCATAACAAGTTTATTGATTATAGAAATTTTTTATCATTTTACAAACTGCGAGTTTTTAGGACATAAAACCCAACATTCCCTTCCTTCCGCTGTTTCATCCCCGGTAGTACTTCTGGTTTGGTAGCATTGGGTATTTATAGACTTCTAGACAAAATAGTTCTTCACACTAATGATTGTGTGGATGGGCAACATTAATTTCCATACCCTATTGTGCCGTCTGATAGTCAGCGAAAGTTCAATGTATTTGCAACGGTATGGTCTTCAACGACTATCAACTGAATTTCTGATTTGACCGTTATCAGCGTTACGCCCCATCATGTTTTATTACATTAGGCTACCGCCTTTATGTAAGGTCATCACACGATCATCTTTGAGGTACCCTTGGATTGCAAACTCAAAACGTGTTATCGCATTGTTCCTGCACAGAATAACTCGATTTAACTGCTTTTATGCGATGAGCGTTAGCGATCACAGTTTTTCTTTTAGTTTGGCACCCCGCGTATCACCACCTTCTCTAAGATAGTCTTTATTTCTCAGTTAGAAACCTCTGCTTGTCCGTTTGTTTGAGGGTGATACGCGATGGTAATCTTATGGTGGACATTATATTTGATCAACAATTTACAAACAATGTGATTCTCAAAGTGGGTCCCTTCGTCACTTATTATGGCACGTTGAGAGCCAAAATGAGTGAAGATGCTTTTCTGCAAGAACTTAGAGACTGTTGCCGCATCGTTTGCAACGCATGAAACAATTTCCATCCATTTGAAAACATAGTCGATAGCCAATAGAATGTATTTGTGACCATTTGACAATGGAAATGGTCCCATGAAATCTATTTCCCAGACGTCGAATAGCTCCACCTCCAAAATGACGTTTATTAACATCGCAATTTTTTCTGAAATGCTTCCAGTGCGTTGGCACTTATCGCATTTCATGGAGTATTCTCGTGCATTTTTAAACAGAGTGGGTTAGTAATACCCACATTGCATAACTTTTTCTGCCATGCTCTGTCCGCCGAAATGCCCTCCATAGGGTGATTCATGACATTGAAAGAGTATGCGATGGAAAACAGTTTCTAGAACACAGAGTCTCAATATCTTGTCTGGTTCCCTTTTGAAGAGATTTAGATCGTCCCAGTAGCAAAATTTGCATTCATGTACGAGTCTTTTCTTTTGATGGGATGTGTAGTTTTCAGGGAATTGTTTGCAGACCAAAAAGTTGACAATATCTGCATACCAGGGTAGCTCTTTATTCTTAAGCAATTGCTCATTAGGAAATGAGGCGTTCACCTCTGACTGGATGCGACCCACTTTTGGATTTTCTGATCGCGATAAATGGTCAGCGACCTTATTCTCTGTTCCCTTTCGGTCGATTATTTCCATATTAAATTCTTGGAGTAAGAGAACCCATCGGATTAGTCTAGGCTTCACATCTTTTTTTTTCATTAATATCTTATCGTAGAGTGGTCTGTATGGGCAATCACTTTTGACCCCAACAAATAAGGTTTGAATTTTTCAATCGCAAAAATCACCGCTAAAAGTTCCTTCTCGGTGGTGGTGTAATTTGCCTGCGTGGAGTTACTTTTTGTGCCAAGACTGCCCCCATCGCGTATCCATTGGCAACATACATCATTTCGAATGGCTTTGCCCAATCAGGTGCGATCAAAATTGGCGTTGTAGTCAAAGAGTCTTTTAGTGTTTTGAATGCAATGAGGCAGTATGAATCGAAATCAAAAGGTCTATCAACTTCTAACAACACATTCAAAGGTCGAGCGATTTTGGAAAAATCCTTCACAAATCTTCTGTAAAACCCCGCTAGTCCTAGGAAACTCCTTAAAGCTTTCACATTCGCTGGAGGTGGAAGTTTTTCTATAGCTTCAATCTTTGCTTTGTCCACATCTAACCCTTTTCTTGAAACCTTGTGCCCGAGTACAATTCCTTCCTTGACGATAAAATGGCACTTTTCTTAGTTCAACACTAGATTAGTTTCTTCACATCTTTTCAGTATTCTCTCCAGGTTTTGCAGATATATTTCATATGTTTGTCCATAGACTGAGAAGTCATCCATAAAGATTTCAACCGAGTATTCAAGGTATTCGGAGAAGATCGCCATCATACACCTTTCAAATGTACTAGGTGCATTGCATAATCCAAAAGCATGCGACGAAAGGCGAATGTTCCAAATGGACATGTGAATGTGGTCTTTTCTTGATCATTTGGTGCGATCATAATTTGGTTATAGCCTGCGTACCCATCAAGGAAGCAAAAATAATCATTCCCTGCTAATCTGTCGAGCATTTGATCAATGAAAGGTAAGGAAAATGATCTTTCTTTGTCGCCGCGTTGAGTTTCCTATAGTTCATACAAATCCGCAAACCTGTGACGGTTCTCATGGGGATCAATTCGTTGTTTGCGTTAGGAACCACTGTCATTCCACTCTTTTGAACACATTGCACGGGGCTGACCCACGTGCTATCTGCGATAGGGTAGATAATGCCGACATCTAACCATTTGATGATTTCTTTTTTGACAACCTCTTTTATCGCAGGGTTTTGTTTGCGTTGAGGTTCTATTGAGCCTTTCTGATTTTCTTCAAGCCGGATTCGATGCATGCAATACGTTGGGCTAATACCTTTGATGTCTGTGAGCGTCCATCCGATTGCTCTAATATTTTTTTTTTAGAACAATGATCAACGCGATTTCTTTTTCTTCAGGTAACGCAGAGGATATGATCATTGGTAAGGTTCCATTTTGGTTGTCAAATACGTACTTTAAGTGGGTTGGTAAAGTTTTTAGTTCTAGTGTAGGGGGTTGCTCTAAAGAGGGCTTCTGTGCTTTTTTTTTCTTCATCAAAATTTAGTATTTCATCATTCTTCAACATCTCTGTTATCGTATGGCACGTCTCAATGGATGCTGTCGCATCCTCTCTTTCTTCATTCTCTTTTTCTTCAATGGATGCTCTAAAGACTCCCAATTTTCAACGCAAGTTTTTTCATCTTCGAAATCTGATAAGCCTTTCTCATCTGGGAACTTCATTGCCTTGATAATATTGAACCTGAGCTTCTTTCCGTTGGCGTTCATTGCGATTTCTCCCTTATGCACATCTATTTGAGCACGACCAGTAGACAAGAATGGTCATCCCAATATGACTGGAACATCTTTATCCGCCTCATAATCTAAGATAATGAAGTCTGCAGGTAGAATAAATCTATTTATTGTTATCAAGACATCCTTTAATTTCCCTTCAGGGTGCACCATGGGTCTATCGGTGAGTTGAAGAGTCGTCGTTGTGGTGTTAGCTGTCCCACATTCAATCTTTTGAAAATTGAAAGAGGCATTAAGTTTATGCTTGCCTCAAGATCGCATAATGCTTGACCAATATAGATTCCTCTTATTGAGCAGGGTACTGTGAAACTGCCTGGGTTGCACATCTTTGGTGGAATTATAGTGTTGTATTCTTGTGTGAATGCCACAGTGGCGAATCTTCCCATGCTTCTCTTCTTCAAGACAATGTCCTTAAAAAATTTCGCATACACCGGCATCTACTCTATCGCTTCTATGAATGGAATATTGATGTACAATTGTTTCAATATTTCCAAGAAGCGTTGATACTGGCCTTCATCGTTATGTTTCTTTTTCAGTTTTTGAGGAAATGGAGGTAACTGCACCTCCAATATTTCATGGTCTGGAGGCTTAAAGGTGGTCGCATCTTCTGGTTCCCTAGTCTCAGACTCTTTTGATTCAGTCCGCGATAGAGGCTTCTTTGATTCAATCGCAGGTTTCTCCTTTGACTCGGTCTTGCGAGGCTCCTTTCTAACTTTTATCGTCGCCTTTCCACTCCTTAGGCTGACTGCTTAGCAATGTTCTTTCCCGGCATTCCCTGGATTTCATGGAAGCTCGATTGAGCTAGGCAATGTCCTTTGGGGTCTGTTCTTTAGTTCTCCCAGAATTTGTCCCATTTGAATTTACAAATTACGGATGGACGTAGCTTGGTTTTGAAGGATTGTTTCATTCTTTTCGATATATTACTTCAACAAGTTTTCCAGGGATGACGAGGATGGTGGTTGAGAACTGCTAGCTTTTTGTTGTCCATTAGATCTATGGAAAAATCCCGCGGTCCCTCTCTCTGAGCCACAGGTTGATTACCTTGTTATTGGTTGTTCTTCCAAGAAAAATTAGGGTGATTTCACCACCCCGGGTTGTAAGTGTTTGAAAAAGGACTGTTTTTGATAAAGTAAACTGATTGAGGATTTCATGGGCATTGCTCAAAAGAATGCGATTCTTCACATACGACACAGCTGGTGTTTGTTTGTTCTATCACATTGACATGCCCATTTTGAGCTCCTGAATTGTTTATTGCAATGCCTTACAATAAGTTTATCATCGCATTCATCTGATTTTTTAATGATGCGATGGCACCATTACTCGAATTACCTTCTTTGGGCTTCGTTCTTTGATCGCTTTCTTGCCAATCTTCGTGGTTTTTTTAGAAGCGATTAAGAATATTCTTTTCTTCATCATATGTTTTGTCTAGAAGACCTCCTGCTGCTACCGCATTGGCAGCTATCTGTGATGTAAAGTTGAGTCCATGATAGAAAATCTTCATGAGTCAATCTGGTAATCCATTGTGTGGGAAGTCGCATACTAGTCTCTTGAATTTCGCCCATACATCACCGAGTGATTCAACTTCTTTTTGTTCAAAACTGGTGATCAATTTCCTTCTTCTGGCATTTTCTGTGGGAGAGAAATACTTCTTCATAAATTTCTCCAGCACTTGTTCCCATGACATTATCTCTCCTGGTTCGAGAGAGTTTGCCCATTTTCGTACTTTATCGCATAGTGAAAATGGAAATAACGTGAATCGAACCTCTTCTGGGGAAATATTAGGGAACACAAAAATGTTGCAGATTTCAATGAAGCTTCGTAGATGGGCATGCGGATCTTCGCCACACCATCCTCCAAATTGTCCTGCTGTTTGTATCATTTGTAACATTACTGGCTTCATCTCGAACCTTGATCCATCTAATGTTGGTCTCATGATTCTTGGGGAGAAATCATACAAATTTGGTGACGCATAGTCTCGGATGGGTCTATTGCGATCATTTGCCAGTAGGATGGGATTTACCATCATGTTGTTTTCATTCACTACTCGTTCTTCAGGTTGTTCAGCCATTCTACGAACTCTTCCTTGCCGTTTACGTCTGTTTCTCTGCCTTTTGTGAAAAGTTATTTTAATCTCTGGCTCATATTTGAGCTCAAGAGTATGTCCTTTATTCATACGACGCTTGTTTCTTCCTTCATAGGTGGAATGGCAATACTCCAAAGGTCAAAAGCTACAAAGATCGAAGAGGTTTGATGTTAGTGCAATCTATACCGTAATCCCCAGCAACGGCGCCAAAAACTTGATGTGTTGATTTATCATGCGATGAAAGGATGTGTGGATGCGATAATCATGCAAGTTTTCCTAACAAAGCCCAAGTATAAGCTTTGGGTCCTGGTAAGTCCAGGGTCGAAAGCAAGGATTACTAAACAGATATGCAACAGACTCTCTGATCTTATTACGACAGTGATTAAGAAGTAGATGGTGATTTAACTTTGATTTTCTAATGCGATGGAATTAAATACACAACAATGAAAGGGTGGTGTGGTAACAAATATGCGATAAAGGGGTTGATAAGAGGTTTTGCTAGCATTTCTTAAGATATTGTACAAGTCATGCGATCATGCTATACACAAATATTAAACACTACATTTCTCAATGCATAATGACACATTTCCTATGTCTAGGACGCATGCGATGTGTATGGAATGCAGCAGATAGAACTTATTTCTAAGTCTCTAATCTTGCTTATGAAATCTAATCCGACTCTCTCAAGCCTAGATTATGTCTTTAGATTACTCTCTCAAGTACTCCAAATGATGAATGAATCATACATAAGACAAGATGATCGCATAAAGTGCATAGATTAAGTCATGCTAGCTAAGTACTTCTCAACCCATTCACGAAGTTACTCATATATGGTGTGAAGAGACTGAACATAAATTGAAATGAAGTTACCATTCTTGCAAATAAAGTGTTTAAGTACAAAATAATAAATGGGGCAAGTATCAAGTCAGGTAAGCAATGTCTTGCTTCCTCTAGTGTTTACATTATTCTTATCACTTCAATTATTTCCCCAGCTGCAAACTCTTGCTCTTACAAGGGGTTGGTGTCTCTCCTCGGCAGTCTCTTGACCTCTTCAAAAATTAATTTCTTCTCAAGAATTCCCTTCCCTTCGCCGTCTCTTCCTAGGTAGTCCTCCTAGTTTAGTAGCATGGGGTATTTATAGACTTCTAGACAAAATAGTTCTTCTCACTAATGATTGCATGGATGGGCAGCATTAATTTCCATACCCTATTGCGTCGTCTGATAGTCACCGGAAGTTCAATGTATTTGCAATGGTATGGTCTTCAACGGCCGTCAATTGAATTTCTGATTTGACCGTTATCAGCTTTACGTCCCATCATGTTTTATTACATTAGGCTACTTCCTTTATGTAAGATCATCATGCAATCATCTTTAAAGTACCCTTGGATCGCAAACTCAAAATGTGCTATCGCATTGTTCCTGCACAGAATAACTCAATTTAACTGCTTTTATGCGATGAGTGTTAGCGATCGCATTTTTCTTTTAGTTTGGCGCATTCAATCGTAATATCGCCTATTCACCATCGCTTTCTCCCATTTTTTTTTAATAATTTGAGCTTTAATAACTTGTATTTCTACAAGTTATCAGTGGACTTGAACGTCTTGTCATTGAATGAATTATCAATTTGTCCATTATTCTCATAGCTTCTCCTTACATTGGTCTCTTGGGTTTATTTACTACCTACTTAGTGTTTCTCCTTGTTTTGATGCGTTCGCATAATGACCTTAATGATAATACTTATGTGAACCCTGAGCCCTAATTTCTCTACTTGAGTATGTTCCCTACTAAGACCAACGTGGTGAGTAGGTTGATGTGGAAATTAATGTGTAATTTTAGAGAAAAGGGTAAAAAGTTAGAAGAAAAGTTTGAATTTGAAAGCTTGACTCTTTGGTAAAGCTTGAAAAATTGGCTCAGTGTAACCCATGCATTGGAAGCTAGAAAATTGGCTAGGTGTTGTTCCATGCATTGGCCTTGCTCATTTGAGAGGTTATTTGAGCATTGAAGGAAGCTAAAGTGTGGCTAAGAGAAGAGCATGCGGTAGCCAATGTCTTGAGAGGTTAGCAAAACATGCGGCAGCCTCAAGTTGCGTGGACATGGCCGTTAGGCATTGGAGGTGCGCGCGTGGGACGATCGTGTAGCAAATGAGCAACGCTACACGATTGGGTATGTGATCTTCTAGTAAGTGAGTGACGCTACACGATGAGGTATGCGATCGTGTAGATAGGCGCTGGGCGATCGTGTAGTAAATGCACGAAGCTAAGGGATATGGTAGGCGATCGTGTAGCAGATGTGCGGTGCTAGACGATGCAAAAGATCGCGCTAAACGATGAAGCTATGCGTTGAACGATACCGTTAAGTGATGGGGCATTGGAACTTCACGATCGATATCAATGCTAGACGGCGACAATGGTCGATGGCGCTACGCGATGGGCGTGTGTGCTAGACGATAGCCGTGCTGCGCTAGACAATCGGCATTAGCGCTAGATGACGACGCTGGGCGATGGTGCTATGCGAGGGCGTGTGCACTAGACGATGGGTGTCAGCGCTACACGATGAGCAAGAGCTGTGCGGTAGGCTGTGTGCTATGCGATAGATGTAGGCGCTATGCAATGGTGCTATGCGACAACATTACTAGACGATGAGCTAGGCAATAAGACAAACCATGGTGGACGTATGGTGAAATGTCTTTACGTTGCTAAGGCTGGCGGTACATAAGGCTTATGAGGTTAATGTGCATTGGTCTTGAGCAAGGGACTAAGGACATTGACAAGCAACAAGCACATACATGCTTTGGTCATAAGAGATGCATTAGCAAGAACCTAGGTGATGGTAAGCTATATCATGAGGTATTGAGTTGACACTAGCTTGACCCAAAGGTTATTATACATTGGTGATGTGTTATGTGCCAAGGACATCTGAGGGCATATGGGCACATAGGACAAGGCTAATAGTATGCGTTGGAAGAGTAATCCTAGTTGAGCGCAAAGGCCAAAGGTAAAGCCATGCGGGAGAAAAGAACATGCACGACCAAGCAATTTGAGGTTGGATGGACGTATTTGCGGTCAGATGCGTGTATAGGCCATGCGAGGGAGCGATCGACCAAGATGGCTTGTGACCATAAGGGTGTGGAATGCACCAATGGTGATCATTCGAACATGTGGCTTGTTGGGAAGAAATCTTGAGCTTCAAGCAAGTGAGGTGGATGCATAAAAAGAAATGCAATTTGAGCATTATGTGTTGGCTAAGGAAGAGGGCAACACCTTAGATTTTGATGGCATGAAGGTTGCGTTGATAGTGTGGGGAAAAGACACTTGGACATGCGGCCAAGTAGGAGGTGTCGGCCTTGGAGAGATTTTGGACGCTTATAAATAGGGCTAAAGACTTCTCTTCAGATCATAACTTGAATTCTCTTCAAAGGACATTAAAAAGAGTGTATGAGGGCCGATTGTGAGGAAACTATGCGTTGATGCAAGAATGCATGCGTTGGTAGCAAAACCATGCGTCGGTCATGAAGTTCCAAGAGGAGGAGATGTTGTCAGACAATGAAATCTAGAAGTAGCATCAATTTGGGACGAGGAGTTCTTCTAGAATACTCGTGCATTTGGAGTGATTCTAAGGCCACCTGAAAGCTGAGAGAGTCTAGTTTTCATGGTAGGGCTGCATGGGAAGAGACTCCAAGGGAATAGGCTGGAGAGTCAGGAAAAGATAGAAGGGTCGAGCTATCGGGTAAGCTTGGGCCAGTCTTGAGGATTTGATGATTTCGGCCAAAGCACGAGAAGTTATGAGCTAAAGATTTTAAGATAAGCTTCCTGAGACATTTAAGAGCATGTTTGTAGAAGAGAGTATCTCGAGATAAGGCTTAAAACTATGAGTAACCTGAGCTTTAAATTAAATCTGGATCTTAGGGTTCAAAAGAGAGCCCGAGGTAACCAAGGAACTTCTAAAGAGAAAGGTTTCTAAACGACCAAGGTGGGTGACTAAATATTTACAATGTTTTAAAGAAACCGTGTTTTAAAGAAAGATTATTCTCATGCTAGCTAGTTTTACAAAGTAATTTCCAAGCAAACTATGAGTTATGTTTTAAAAGCATGCCATGTATGAAAGTTTATTGAAAAACTATTTATGTGTGTTTACATACACCAAGAATGCGTTAGTATCTTTAAAAGACATGTTTTCTATGCGTTATGCTTTACATTCTTTAAAGAGAAAGTCATTTTATGACTAGTTGTACTTGAAATTCGATACTAAAGGACATTTGAGATGGTATCCGAGCAGCTCAATACTGAAGGACAAGTTTTGAGAAGGTATCTGAGAAAAAGTACTTAAGGTATGACGGTACTTAGTATGGCCACGTGCATGTAGGTAGTTAAAGTCAGAGATTGAGCAAAAGGGTTCTCTCTTGACTAGCAGTTGACGTTGGGATTTAACCACAACATGGTTACTCCCAACTAAGGAACAATTTTAATGTTTCCTGATAAAAACATATGCTTTATGCTTGGAAAATGTTTATATTGCAGCACAAGGTTACTGTAGAAATTTATATTTTAGTTTAATATCTTTATTGAGATTTTGCATGAGAATTAATTTTTTTTTCTTAAGTGACTCACTGGGTTAGTAAGCTCACCCCATTTTCAAATGTTTCCTTTCCCCCAGGTAGTGGTCAAATCCTCAGGAGATAGCTCTGTATCTGCTCTGCCACTAAAGGACAAAGATATTATAACCCGTCTGTTAGGTGGTTATGGTAAATATTGTACACATGTCATAGTTGTTCATATAGGGACTAAGGTTTTGGGCATCGGGACTTGTGAAACTAGTAATGTAATCTCTCTAAATATGTTGTGTGTTTAAACTTAATGTGTTGGGCTTAAGAGGCATCCACTGTGTATGAGTTGCATGTTGCTATCAGAGTTATTAAGTAGTAAGTGTCAACAAAAGGGTTGATAACTGCTACCGTCATATCCTTTCCTAGGCTTAGAGAGTAGTCTGGGACGGGGTGTGACAGCTTGGTATCAGAGCATAAGTTTCTGGGAAAGTTGAAGAATTAGTTTATACCAGCTTGGTATCAAAGCATAAGTTCTGGGAAGGTTAAATAGTTAGTTGATACCAGTTAGTATCAAAGCATGAGATTTTGGGTGAAAGAGAGAGTTCATGCAGTAGATTAAGTCCCATAAGTAAGTCCCTAACCTGTGTACTTATTAACTAGGCAAAGATGCCAAGAAAAAGTGGCAGGCTGAGCAGGCAAATTGAGGAGAGGAATGTTGACCCTACCAGTGGAGGCTCTGAAGTTAAACAAGACCCAAATCCGAAGGGGAAGAGAGTTAGAGACCCAGTAAGGCAATAGACGACTTCTACAAATGAGTCGAGTGGGTAGATGTAGATCCCTAGATGGAGAATTGAGTATTTGATAGAATCGCCTAGAGATTGGTGGCGTATATTTAGACCGATTCAGAAAAGAAATTCGGCGTCGAGAGGCTGAAAGCTTTAAGGGCCACGACGTTCGATGGAGCCAAAAATCCAGTAGATGATGAGGTTTGGTTGGACTTGATTGAGAAATTTTTTAATGTTATGAGATGCCCTGAGGAACGTAAGGTTGAGTTAGTGGCATTCTTGCTGTAGATTAGGGCTGAGAAATGGTAGAAAGTGGTAGAGGCTAGGAGAAGTAATTCAGAAGCTATGACTTGGTCTGAGTTTAGACAAGTATTTGAGGATAAATACTACCCTAGTGCTTTTAAAGAAGCAAAGAGGGGGAAGTTTCTTAGGCTGACTCAGGGATCGATGACAGTTGCTGAGTACGAGCAAAGATTTACAGAGTTATCTCGATATGCGCTTCCGATCATTACGAAAGAGAAAGAGAGATGCAAAATATTTGAGAATGGCCTAAGAAGAAAGATACGTACACCCGTTACTTCTACAGCTAATTGAGTGAATTTCACTCAGTTAGTTGAGACCTCTATCAGAGTTGAGCAAAGGGTAGCAATGGTAGACATACTCCAGCCAGGGTGGAACAGTTTAGGACTCCTGGAGAAACGAGAGGTAAGAGTTTTAAACCCCCGTTATCTAGACAGTCAGGTATGAGAAGTTTTGAAGGCGCGAGCTAACAAGGTTCGAGTCGAAAGAGGTCAAGACCTGCAATTGGACCGAGTGGTAGATAAGTACCAGGTCGAGCTAACGAGTCAGTAGCTAGTACAGGAAGGAGACCACTATGCACAAACTATGGTAAGCGCCATATAGGAGTATGTTATGGCGACAGGAATGTGTGTTTTCAGTGCGAACAAGCGGGACATTTCAAGAAAGATTGTCCCTAGCTAGGTCATGGAGCACAGGGTGAACAAAGAGGAGTTACCCAGGTTGTAGACCAACCTATAGCGATTGAAGCCAAAGGTAAGGGATTCGGTGCAACTAAGCAGAAAGGAGTGGTTGGACGACCCCAACAGTAATAACAACAACAGTAGCAGCAGGGAGAGTATACGCTGTGACACACCAGGAAGCGGATGAGGCTCCAGATGTCGTAATTGGTAAAATAACTTTATGTAATCAGTCCGCTTATGTGTTATTTGATCCTAGTGCTACGCACTCATTCATATCTAGCATGTGTGCATTGCATATAGATAGAGTGCTTGAGTGTATGAACGAGGATTTATTTATCTCTACGTCTGTAGGAGATACTCTAGTTGTACATGAGTATTACAAGAATTGTGAAGTAATTCTTGGGAATCAAAGTTTATGAGTTGACTTGATTCCACTAGAGCTACTAGAGTTTGATGTTATCTTAGGCATGGATTTCCTAAGTAAACTCTATGCCACTGTGGATTGTTTTAAGAAAGAAATAGTGTTTAAGAAACCAGGTGAAAAAGAGATAACCCTGGTAGGAAGTAAAAAAATACTTCCAGGAAGTTTAATATCAGCAGTGAAGGCTAGGAAACTGTTGAGTAAGGGATGTGAAGCTTGTTTAGCCTATGTGACAGTTTCACAGGATAGGAAGCTGAGACCTAAGGATGTACCTGTGGTACAAGAATTCTTAGATGTGTTCCCTGAAGAGTTACCAGGCTTACCATCTGACAGGAAAGTAGAGTTTACTATTGAGTTAGTTCTAGGTACATCACCTATATCCCAGGCACGATATAAGATGGCGCCAACAGAACTGAAGGAGTTAAAAGTTCAGTTACAGGAACTTGTGAATAAGGGGTACATTAGGCCAAATGTGTCGCCTTGGGGAGCGCCAGTCTTGTTTGTCAAGAAGAAAGATAGTACTCTCAAATTAGGTATAGACTATAGACAATTGAATAAGGTGACCATTAAGAATAAGTACCCGTTGCCTCGTATAGATGATCTCTTCGATCAGTTAAGAGGAGCCCAGTGTTCTCTAAGATAGATTTGAGATCAGGTTATCACCAATTGAAGGTGAAGGACACAGATGTTCCAAAGAATGCTTTTAGGACTAGGTATGGACATTATGAGTTCTTAGTAATGTCGTTTGGATTGACGAATGCTCCTGCGGTATTTATGGACTTGATGAATAGGATATTTCATCTTTACCTGGATTAGTTTGTGATAGTTTTCATAAATGATATACTAGTATATTCTAGTAGTGCAAAGGAGCACAAGGAACATCTGAGGTTAGCGTTGCAATTGCTAAGAGAAAAGAAGTTATATGCCAAGTTTAGTAAGTGTGATTTTTGGTTAAACCAAGTCGTATTCCTTGGGCATATATTTTCAACTGATGGAGTAAGTGTAGATTCCCAAAAGATAGAAGCAATAGTTAACTGGGAACGACTCATGGCTGTAACAGAAGTATGCAGTTTTCTGGGTTTAGCAGGTTACTAAAGGAGATTCGTTGAGGACTTTTCTAAGATAGCTCTACCATTGATAAACCTGACCAAAAAAGATGCGAAGTTTGAGTGGTCTCCAGAATGTGAGCACAGTTTTCAAGAGTTGAAATAGAGGTTATTGTCAGCACGAGTGTTAACTTTACCTACACCAAGTAAAGAGTTTGAGGTTTATTATGATGCATACCAACAAGGGTTAGGATGTGTGCTGATGCAGGAAGGAAAGGTAGTGGCCTATGCTTCTCGTTAATCAAAGAAACATGAATGTAACTACCCTACGCACGATTTAGAGTTAGCAACAATTGTGTAACGTTGTCATATATTCACTGATCATAAGAGTCTGAAGTATATCTTTGATCAGAAAGAGCTAAACTTGAGACATAGAAGATGGATCGAGTTAATCAAAGATTATGACTGTACAATTGATTACCACCCTGGTAAAGTGAATGTGGTGGCTGATGCTCTAAGTAGAAAGACCAGATTAGCTAGAGCTATTACCTGTACGGTAAGAGGTATACTTGATGACATGCAGAAATGCATGTCATCTTAGGCCTTTTATTTAGAATTATGAAAGCTGTTAAGCAGAATATGCGGCAATTATGTTAGGAATTCATGAGAAAATGAGTTTGCGGCGTTCAACATTGAAATTCTCCGCTAACCCATTATTATGCGTTATTATGCATTCAATTATCTATTTTTGTAGCTAACGCAGGAAGTGGACACAAATGTAGAAGTCGGGCTACCACATGTAGAGAAACTCTCCATCGCAAAGGCGAATGCATATGATCAACGCATAGGTGTTACGGTTATCATCCGCATGTGTCCATCGCATAGGAATTGCGATTGTTAAGAGATTGTGGTCATTGTGTAAAGTTGCGGTATTAAGCGAATGCGATCACTGCACGATTTCGGCTACACGATAACGCAAAATAGAGGGATCAACATAAGGTTGGTGGAATGGACGCATCAATGCATCTCTCGAGAAAATCAAAAGATGATGTTGACATTTCACCTACCACACCGTTAGCAGCAGAGATTTAGAAAAGGACTAACACGGCGCGAATGTTAGAATCAGAGTAGTCCATAAATGTTGTCGGCGATCCAAGCTCTATAAATAGAAGTCGCTGAGCAGAATTTCAACTCATCCAGGGTTTTCGCCCAAGGTCTGAATCCAGGGTTTTTTGCTTGAGGTTTGCCTTAGGGCGGATCCCTGTGATCCAGACTAACACGTGAGAAAGAAGCTTGAAAGTTCTTCATCTCCTTCATCCATTTCGAGTGACGACCGGAGCCTTCGCTGGAGTTAGATCTCGAGAGAGTCAGCTCCACCACCCTTCTATGGCACCACCGGTAGCCTTGACACACATCTATTAGAAGCAAGACATTGCTTCCAGCTGGTCTTTTCATTTTCTTTCTTTTCTTTTATTGTATTATATTGCATTTTAGATTAAGGAATTAATACATTATGTGTTCAATGCATTTATGTGTTTCCTTCGACTCCATCTCCATCTTTCTTACTTAGCATCCTTAACTTTCCTTGCATTACTTAGTGAGATTGCTAGAGTATTGCATACTTAGTCATGCAGATTAGAGATATGAAGCATGTAGCAAAGCACCGAGAGGTGTGCGTTGTGTGAGTGTATGAGAAAACCTTATTTTCTTAGTGCGAAGTTGTAGCAACACTTGTCTATAGGCAGACGCAACGCTTGTCTATGAGTAAAGTCAGCAAAAACTAACTGCCCGGGAGGGTAACTGGTTGGACGCATCAAGCAATGTAAGCTATTGTTCACTAGAGATAGGAATAATCTTGCGTCAGTTTATGTGGTTACCTTGTCTTATGTATGCATCCATCACACCTTTAGAGCTACTCAAGAGAGAGTCTAAAGAAAGAACCTAAGACTTGAGAAAACTAGGTTAGAATCGATGCTCAAGAGAGCTAGATTAGGTTTGCATAAGCAAGAATGGAGACTTAGGAATAAGCTTCATTTGCTATTTCACAGCGTATGCACCCTACGGAGAGGACAATGGCTGCGTCTAGGAAGTAGGATATAGTGGCTATATGCGGTCATCTCGACCCTTTTGCATACACATCGCATGCGTCCTAAATTAAGCTCTAGTGTATGAAGCATGATCGCATAGCTTGTGTTGGCTGAGGTTGCCCTTGTGGTCACTCCTAAGGGTTGCGATGAAGACATCTTTACATTTTATCTATTTTTCCCATCCATTTACTACGCGTCAATAGTTGTCATGTCTCTACCTCTCATTCATACTTCTCATTGCGATGTCTGTTAGTTAGGAGTAAGAGTAGTGTTAGCATAAAAACCCCTTCATCATTCTTTTATTCAACCGCCGCATATACATTACTGCATACGTCTAGCTACAAGTCCCTGAGTTCGACCTCGGTGATGGAACACGAGACATACGCAGCGGAATAAGGATCTAATTACACTCTAATTGCTTTTAAATTAAAGGAAAATAGCATGCAATTTGAAGGAAAAACAGTAATTAAAATTACCTTTGTAGCTCCTAAAAACCGCTCTTCCTCGCTGAATCTCGACCCAAAAACGAACGGACTACCATTAGAGTTAACCTACTATCCTCTAGACTCAGAACCGGGTTGTGGGACCCAGTGGATGAAGAAAACCGAGAGAGAGAAAGAGATGGAAATTTGGGTTAGGTTTGGGTTTTGGACCTCACTCAAGAAAATGATTTTTCCAGCCCAAATATAGAAAACAATTTGGAAAAATTAGCAAAACTTTTTCAACCAAATTGAAAAGCCCAATTTATAGAAAAAAGCTATGCAACAATTGCATGAACTAAATCCATAAAAATCCAACACTTATAATCCACTATCTTAGTGGGCTTAATGTCTCCACTATAAGCCAACACCTAGCCCACTATATTGTTAGTGGAATTATCCAACAGAAGTTTGGATTTTCCCACTAACTTTAGTCAAAGGGCAAAATAGTCAATTGATCAAAGTCAAACTTTGACCAAAAAGTCAATATTTTGACTTTTTGTAATTTTTTCCATGTTGACTAGTTTTGACCTCCCGAGCATGAATCCACATTCATTTTCTCAAAATTCAAATCACATTTGAATATAAGGTTGGTCAAAGTTTGACTTTTCAAAGTCAAAAAGTCAACTCTTTGACTTTTTACATCTTTGACCATTTTTATTATTTCCGAGCGTCTGAATATGAATGTGTTCATATTCTTGGTATTTAAATCATATTTAAATATTAAAGTTGTATCTCTAAACTAAAAACCCGACCACTATATCACATATACTTGTCGATTTCTCTCTCTTCACCTAATTCGAACAATTCGAATCATTTTATCATATTGTTCTAAGTTTATTCCATATGAGCTAGTAGGAGAACCTAATGGACCTATAGATCATGGGCTTCAACGATCCGAGATTAGCTAGCTAAACTCTTTAGACGGAGCTAATCAACATTCGTTAACTAAACGGGTCATTCCACTATAGTCCCGTAGTTGCACTCCTCTCACTATAGATATATTTGTGTCCATTTCATATAACCATGATTAGTAAGCTAATCCTTCACAGGTTGTTTGTAATCTCGGCTGGGTCATAAAAACTATTTTATCCCTGAGACTACATCTTATTCCTTAAGTTCCAGTAATCCTCTAATGAACAATTGGTTTAAGGTCCAACTTATAAACTGAATCCCTCTTGGGCCAAGGAGAGGGTGGGGCCCCTTGTTCAAGACCTGGATTCAGTACTAAAGGAAACAACCTATCTACTATCCCTATAATAGGTAGGAGTGAATTCCGTCTTGCACCCTATGTTCCCAGCTATCCACTCGATCTTACCCCTGAAATGGGAGGCTTATTGGGCCAGCGATGATGAGCTACCCTCACCTATGCAGATCTAAGGATAATTCCGAGTGAACAGGAGTTCATAGTTAGCGATTAAGATTAAGTTACCTAGGTCATCAATTAATGAAATAGTCAATTTTATACATAAAACGGCATTTAGAACGTAAAAAGTGACTATTTCATGGTTCAGTCTTATGCAAACTCATTGCATAGGATGCCCCCATTCACATATCTCTATATGAACGATTCAGGATCACATCGTTTGTACTAATTACAAAGTGGGCCGTATCCATAGTGTCCCCAGAATAAGGCGCCCAACCTTATTCATATACTATAGACCATTTTGGCTATATATTTGAACTTGATCCACATTTATGTTACTACATAAAGTTCAAACTACATTAAATAGCCTCGGGACCTTAGTTTATTGGATTCAAGATTACAATTTCAATAATAACTTTATCGAAAAACAAAACAGAATATGTTTATTAATTTACAAACTACGAGTTTTAGGACATAAAATCCAACATTCGGATCACCCGAGAAACTTGCGTTCACGTTATACTTGGCGTGAGCGCAAGAAAACTTGTGACAGGAATACATGGTCATTTCATACATTCGTTAACGCATAGTTCATTCCAACGCATGACCACCGACGCATGATAATCAACGCATACATTAAGAACATGCATCGCATATTGTGTTCACCTAAATTTTGTCATCAAGTCTTTGACGATTTGGTAATCTATTTTTTCGTCATCAGTACCGATACATGAGTTGTACAATGCTAAAGCAACATTATTAGTTGGTAAGACATGAGGTTTGATAGCTTCATTTCAAGCATGTCCTACTCTCATAGATGATATTCTACATAAACAGTTAAAAGATTATGATCTTCAGAAGTTAGCTGAAGAAGTAGCTAAAGGTCTAAGGACGGACTACTCATTAAGAGTAGACAAAGTGCTATTAAAAGAAGGTAGGGTATGTGTACCTAATACCTTAGCACTTAAATAGGCTATTCTGGAAGAAGCACATAGTTCAGCTTATGTTATGCATCCAGGCAGTATGAAGATGTACAGAACATTAAAGAAATCATACTGGTGTCCTGGTATGAAAAGAGAGATAGCAGAGTATGTTGATAGATGTTTAGTGTGTCAACAAGTTAAGCCATAAAGACAGAGGCCAGCAGGATTGCTTAATCCACTCCTAGTACCAGAGTGGAAATGGGAGTATGTTAGGATGGATTTCCTATTTGGTTTACCTAGGACACCAACAAGCTATTATGGTATATGGGTAATTGTGGATAGATTGACAAAGACAGATAAGTTTTTACCTACTAAAGTTGCTTTTACCCTAGACCAGTTAGCTAAGCTATGGGTGCCAAGCTATATTTCAGTACAACTTTTCATCCACAGACGGATGGTCAGTTTAAGCGGACGATTCAGACACTGAGGACAAGCTGAGAGCATATGTATTGTAGTTCAAGGGTAGTTGGGATACGCATCTATCATTGATCGAATTTGTGTATAACAACAGTTACCATTCGAGTATCGGAATGGCACCGTATGAGGCTCTATATGGAAGACTATGTAGAACTCCGATATGTTGGAATAAAGTCGGAGAAAGGAAATTACTTGGCCCAGAACTTGTTCAGCAGACATCAACCAGTGTTAAGATTATAAGAGAAAATCTTAAAACAGCTCGGGATAGGCAAAAGAGTTATGCCAATAAGCGGAGAAGAGAATTGGAATTTGAAGTTGGTGATAAAGTATTTCTTAAGTTGTCTTCGTGGAAAGGAATACTTAGGTTTGGTAGGAAAGGGAAGTTAAGCCCGGGGTATATTGGACCTTACGAGATAGTAGAAAGAGTTGGCCCAATGGATTACAAGTATCCGCAGTTGTTTAATTGACGGACTTATAGCGAAATTTCAAGAACGAATTTTTCATAAGAGGGAGGTAAATGTGAAACATGAGCCCTAATTTTTCTACTTGAGTATGTTCCCTACTGAGACTAGTGTGGTGAGTAGGTTGATGTGGAAATTAATGTGTAATTGTAGAGAAAAGGGTGAAAATTTAGAAGAAAAGTTTGAATTTGAAAGCTTGACACTTGGGTAAAGCTTGAAAAATTGGCTAAGTGTAACCCATGCGTTGGAAGCTAGAAAATTGGCTAGGTGTTGTTCCATGCGTTGGCCTTGCTCATTTGAGAGGTTATTTGAGCGTTGAAGAAAGCCAAAGTGTGGCCAAGAGAAAAGCATGCGGCAGCCAATGTCTTGAGAGGTTAGCAAAACATGCGGTAGCCTCAAGTTGTGCGGACATGGGCGCTGAGCGTTGGACGTGCGCGTGCGGGATGATCGTGTAATAATGAACGGGTGCTGGACGATCGTGTAGCAAATGAGTGGTGCTACATGATTGGGTATGCGATCGTCTAGTAAGTGAGCGACGTTACACGATGAGGTATGCGATCGTGTAGTAAATGCGCGAAGCTAAGCAATGTGGTAGGCAATCGTGTAGTAGATGCGTGACGTTAGGCAATGCGAATGATCATGCTAAACGATAACGCTATACATTGAACAATAGCGTTAAGCGATGAGGTGTTGGAACTACACGATCGACATCAGTGCTAGACGACGACGATGGGCGATAGCGCTACGCGGTGGGCATGTGTGCTAGATGATGGGCATAACCGCTACACGATGAGCAAGAGCTGTGCAGTAGGCTGTGTGCTATGCGATAGACGCAGGTGCTATGCGACAGCATTCCTAGACGATGAGCTAGGCGATGAGATAAGCCATGGTGGACGCATGGTGAAATGTCTTTGCGTTTTTAAGGCTGGCGGTACATAAGACTTATGAGGTTAGTGTGTGTTGGTCTTGAGTAAGAGACTAAGGACATTGACAAGCAAGAAGGACATACATGCGTTGGTTATAAGAGATGAATTAGCAAAAGCCTAGGCGATGGTAAGCTATACCATGAGGTATTGAGTTGAAACTAGCTTGACCCAAAGCTTATTATGCATTGGTGATGTGCTATGTGCCAAGGACATCTAAGGGCATATGGGCGCATAGGACAAGGCTAATAGTATGCATTGGAAGTAATCCTAGTTGAGTGCATAGGCCAAAGGTAAAGCCATGCGAGAGAAAAGGACGTGCACGGCCAAGCAATTTAAGGTTGGATGGACGCATTTGAGGTTGGATGGATGCATTTGAGGTCAGATGGGCGCATAGGCCATGGGAGGGGGCGATCGACCAAGATGGCTTGCAATCATAAGGGTGTGGAATGCGCCAATGGTGATCATCTAGACATGTGGCTTGTTGGGAAGAAATCTTGGGCTTCAAGCAAGTGAGGTGGATTGATGCGTTATTTTATGTGATGAAATAATGGAATGAAATGCGGTGATGGAAATGCGTTGAGCAATAAGTTTTCTCAGCGAATCCAAGTATAAACCCCATTGAGTTTCTTGGTAAGTCTAGGGTCGAACTCAGGAAAAGAGTATGCGGTGATAATTTCTAAGAAGACTTTGCGGTAACCAAATAATCAAATAGTTGTTTTGGGTTGTTGTTTGCGGTATAAAATAAATGTATGCGGCGGATTTAAGAAAAGATAGATTTTGCAGAGATACACTAAGTATGCGGAGGAACATGTTGAGAAGGTCTTTAGCTAGCATTTCCTGAGAATGCGTCAAACTATACGATCACACTACACTCATGCGACAGCAAATCATTTTCCAATGAAAATGCAGTGCTCCTAGTTCTAGAACGCATGTGTTGAATGCAATAGTGTCTATAAATTTTATTCCTAAGTCTCTACACTTTTCCTATGCGATGATGCAAGATGCACACAAAGAAAAGGTGACCGCACACAATCATATCCAATCTCTAGAATGCATGTTATGCGTTAATAGCAAATGGTGCTCATTCCTAAGCTCCCATCTCTTAATTATGCATTCTAATCTGACTCTCTTGAGCCTAGATTCTAACTTGACTTTTCCAAGTCTAGATTCGGCCCTTAGACTACCCTTTCGAGTATCTCTAATGAACGAATGATGTATACATAATACAAGACAATTGTATAGAATGAAGATCCCCAATTACACTAGTTAAGTGCTTCTCAACCCATTCAACAGATTTAGCTATTCATGCGTAATAAACAGAAAGTGAACAGATATAAAGAAGTAAATTCCATTTCTATAGATAAGTTTAAGTACAAAATGACAATGGAAGATAAAGGTAGAGAGCCTGGTAGCAATCCCTTGCTTCCCACGGCTTTTACACTGTAACTCTATTCTGTTCAAAAGATATTTTTGCTTCCGTAGGAGCTGGCCCTTTCTTTGATCTTGACGCTTCCGGCACTCTTCTAAGTTCACCGGAATGATCTCTCGGCATAATCTCGCGTCTCTCACTTCCGCCTTAAATAAAAGAAAAACTAAGAACAAGGCTATTCTATCTACGAGAAAATTCTCTAACTATCCGAACTATCTGAACTCCTTCACTGAAGGTTACCTTCGGTATTTATAGAGCTTCGTGGTGAAAGGCTGATTCTCTCTTATGATTGCACTGATGGGATGACATTAATTTTCTGTCTGATGTGCCGAATATTTGTCACTGAAAAGTTGAGTGTACTTGCTACAGTAGTTCGTTAGTGGCTTGTCAACTTAATTCGTTCTGGACTGTCATCAGCTTTCTGTCCCATTGTGATTAATTATGCTTTTCACCCAGATGCGCCCACCAAGTTGCGCTGGCTCTATGTGGCAATCCTTCTTGAGCAGATGTTTGCGAGCACAAATCACCGCAAAGCCTTGTGGTAACGCTGTGCTCGACCGTTGCTTTCTTGTGATCACATTTTATGCATTGCGTCAATGCATATTCTACACAAAAATACAAAAGTTAACAGTTTTCATGCGATGGACGCGTGCGACCGCAATGTCATGAACTTAGTGCTTTTTGGTCGCAATCTTATATATTTTATCAACACAAACCTGCATTGTTTAATAACTTAGTACTGTAATAACGTGCATTTCTGCTCGTTATCACACCCCCAAATTTAAACAATGCTTGTCCTCAAGCATAAGATAAAGATTTCCTTTAGAAAGTCGACCACAATCTCTTTTCCTAGATTTCTCAAGGATACTTTATTCAAATCCTATATACCAAAAATTCCTTAACTCTTATTCAAGTCTCTTCTTAAAATATTTCTAAAATCTAGGGACCGCAGGTTTAACCTTCAAAAGGATTTTACTAGATTCCAAGACATCGCATGATTTATTTCAAAAAACTTTTTCACTGGGGTGTTAATTGATTTTTATCTTTGCATATTTTTGACATTGTTATTTTTCTCTAACCTTGCGCTGATTCAAGTGCCTTGCCTTTGTTTTGGCTTGCCCCCACGTGTGTCATGCGGACATCCAACTACGAGCAAAGCGCTCTTTCTTAGACTAAACTCATACCTACTTGGCAGCGGAGTTGCGGTCATTTATTTATGCGTTGATCCTGGCGACTTAATTTCGTTTTAGCTTGCCCCCACGCGTGTCATACGGACATCCAACTACGGGTAAGTGCCCTTCACAACTTAACTCTTATCAACATGGGTTTCCCCATTGCGTTGACAGTGGAGATGTTATTCTCAAAATTTTCCCCCCTCTTTCTCTTTTTTTTCAAGAGCTAAAAATAGCAAGGTCGAAAATAAATACCTCACCCTCAAATTTAAAATGCGGCAGTGTCCTCATTGCCAATAAAGTGAAAGAAGTCATGCGATGTTTTTAGGAAGCTACGTAAAGAGTCAGTTTGAAAGAAAGCTAGCAGACCATTAACTTCTAAAATTATTTCATGAGGTGACTGTCCTAAATTAAGTTGACTATAGTATATACGAAAAAATAGAAGCATGTGTTTCATCATTGAAATCATAATTGGCAAAGAGAAAGCATGCGGTGACTTACTAAATTTATCAATGTTAAATGATTATTGTAATCAAAGAGGATGTGGTGATAAAATTTTCACAATTAAAATGCGATACGATAGTGCAGAATTTGGAATAAAGTTAAGGAGAAACACAACCACTAAATTTGCGCCATCGCCCGTATTATTTGTTGACGCATCCTGCTTTGCAGCAATCTTCTTTCTTTGCATTGCGGTGACGAAATAACATAGTTGCGTCTTCATGTAGCGCCTCCACAATCGTGTACCTTGATCGTTTGCAAAGAACACATTGAAATGGTCAAATAGTAATAAAAAGAAGTTAACAAATTTTTTCTCATTTTTTTTTATATAAAGTAAAATGCAGATAGATAAAGGATAATTGAAACATCGCAGTAATGAGAGTTCATGAATCATAAGTAATCAAAAGGATACTCCAAAAGACTAGTGCCCTAGATGATGTTGCATGCCAGCGTAGAGGCCACTCTATTTTCTTTTATTCCGGGCTTCTTAGGTCTACATAGGTATTTTCTTGCTGAAAATCACCCCCGCAATATGCCTTGACTCGTTGCCCATTAACCTAAAATGTTCGGGTCCCGTCCTCAGTAATCAACTCAACCGCACCATGCTGGAATATTTCTTTAATTGTAAAGGGTCTGGACCAGCGCGACTTTAACTTGCCAGGAAAGAGTCGTAGCCGTTGAATTGAAGAGTAAGACATTTTTTTCGACATGGAGATTTTTACCGTATAGCCGACTGTCATGCCAACGTTTTGCTTGTTCTTTGTATATTTTGGCATTTTCATAAGCTTGCGTTCTCCACTCATCAAGCTCGACCAATTGTAGCTTTCTTGCTTCCCCTGCTGCTTTTAAGTCAAAGTTAAGCTTTTTCACCGCCCACAGTGCTTTGTGCTCCAGCTCCAATGGCAAATGACATCTTTTACCAAATACTAATGCATACGAAGACATACCTATCGTTGTTTTATAGGCAGTCCGGTATGCTCACAATGCATCGTCCAACTTTGTTGCCCAATCTTTTCGCAAAGGCTTTACCACCTTCTCCAACATTAACTTAATTTCTCGGTTGGACACTTCAGCCTGACCATTCGTCTATGGATGGTATGCGGTGGCCACTTTATGGAGGATATTATATTTCAGCAACAGATTTTTGACAGAGTAATTGAAAAAGTGGGAGCCTTCATCACTTATTATGGCACGTGGAGTGCCAAAACGCGTGAAAATATTTTTCTTCAGGAATTTGGAGACTACTGTTGCATCACTTGCGGCGCATGCTATTGCTTCTACCCACTTTGACACGTAGTCGATGGCTAACAGAATATACTTGTGATCAATCGAAGGTGGGAATAGTCCCATGAAATCAATGCCTCAGACGTCGAACAACTCCAGTTCTAGAATGATGTTTATGGGCATTGCATGTTTCCATGAAAGGTTACCCGTGCATTGGCACCGATCACACTTTATTGCGTAGTCTCTGGCATCCTTAAATAATTTTGGCCAAAAGTACCCACTCTGTAAGACTTTTGCTGCGGTGCGCTGCTCTCCAAAGTGTCCACCATATGGTGAATCATGACATTGTGATAATATGCGTTGATGAGCAGCATCCGGTACACATAGTCGCATAATCTGGTCTGACCCTCTCTTATACAGATTCGACTCATCCCAATAATAATATTTGCATTCATGTTTGAGCTTTTTTTTTGGTGGTCGGTATATTCTTCAGGAAATTGCTCGCAAACCAGGTAGTTGACTATGTTGGCGTACCATGGAAATTCTTCAAAATGAAACAGCTGCTCGTCTGGGAACACCGCACTCACCCCTTACTCATTGCGGTCAACCTCAGGATTTTCCAATCTGGATAAATAATCCGCAACTTGGTTCTCCATTCCCTTGCGGTCAATTATTTCCATATCGAATTCTTGGAGAAGGATAACCCATCTAATCAGCCTCGGCTTCGCATCCTTCTTTGTCATCAGATATTTTATTGCCAAGTGGTCCGTGTGGATGAGTACTTTTGTTCCTAGCAAGTATGCTCTAAATTTTTCCAACTCAAAAATTACCGTAAGTAGCTATTTTTCTATGGTGGTGTTGTTAGTCTGAGCAGGGTTTAAAGTCTTACTTGCATATGCGACGGGATGCAGTATTGTTTTTCTCTTTTGTGCTAGCACTACTCCCATCGCATACCCGCTTGCATCGCACATAACTTAAAAGGGAAGTGTCCAATCTGGCGCGATCAATACGGGTGCAGTCGTTAGTGCGTTCTTTAAAATCATGAATGCATTGCGGCAATTGTCATCAAAGTCAAATTTCCTATCGGCTTCCAACAACGCACTCGACGGTCGTGTTATTTTCGAGAAATCCTTGACAAAACGTCTGTAAAATTCGACATGCCCTAAGAAACTCCTTGTAGCCTTTACACTTGTTGGGGGTGGGAGCTTTTCAATTGCTTCTATTTTTGCCTTGTTCACCTTCAGCTCATCCCGAGATACCTTGTGCCTCAGCACAATGCCCTCCTTCACCATAAAAGGCATTTCTCCAAGTTAAGTACGAGATTCGTCTCCTCGCATCTTTTCAATATCTTCTCCAGGCTGGCCAGACAAACTTCGTACGTGTGCCTATATACAGAGAAGTCGTCCATAAATATTTCAATAGAGTCTTCAAGATATTCTGAAAAGATGGCTATCATGCACCTTTGGAATGTGCTCGGTGCATTGTAGAGGCCGAACGACACGCGGCAAAAGCAAAAGTTCCATACGGGCAGGTGAATGTGGTCTTTTTCTGATCTTCGGGAGCTATCATAATCTGATTATAGCCGGTATACCCATCCAAAAAGCAGTAAAAGTCATTTCCGATTAGACGATCTAGCATTTGGTCAATGAACGGTAAAGAGAAATGATCTTTCTTCGTTGCCGCATTCAGCTTGCAGTAGTCCATGCAAATACGCCACCCAGTGACGATCCTTTGCGGTATCAGGTCATTATTTGCGTTGGGGACTACCGTCATCCCACATTTTTTCGACACGCACTGCACGGGGCTGACCCACGTGCTGTCTGCTATTGGATAAATGATGCCCACATCTAACCACTTGATTATTTCCTTCTTAACGACCTCTTTCATCACAAGGTTGAGTCTGCGCTGATGTTTGATCGATCCCTAGAGGTTTTCTTCGAGACGAATTCGGTGCATATAGTATGCGAGGCTAATTCCTCGGATATCTGTGAGTGTCAGTACAATCGCTCGTATATATTTTTTCAGAATGCTCATCAACGCATTCTTCTGGTCTTCATTAAGTTCAAAGAAAATAATTACTGTCAGCTTTTCATTCTGCCCCAAAAATGCCATACTTTAGGTGATTCGGTAGGGTCTTCAGCTCTATTATTGGTGGTTCTTTCAAGGACAGTTGCGTTGTTTTTCTTTCTTCATTTACTGTTGGCTCTTCTTCTTGGGTTGCGATCATCTCATCTTCCTTGTTTGTTTTTTTTATGATCGCATTACATGCAACAATGGATGCTCTTGCATCCTCATCTTCTTTTTCATCGTCAAGCTTTTCTTCTTCATTCAAACTCTGGTCGTCATCAGATTCATTCAGGTCTTCTTTGTCATAAAACTTCATGGCACGGATGATGTTGAACTTGAGCTTCTGTCCATTAACGCTCAAGGTGATCTCTCCTTTGTGCACATCAATCTGGGCACGACCTGTTGATAAAAATAGCCGCCCCAGTATGATGGGCACATCTTTGTCGGCTTTATAATCTAAGATGATGAAGTCGGCTGGTAATATAAATTTTTCGATTGTAACTAGCACATCCTTCACTTTCCCCTCTGGATGCACCGGAGATCTATCTGCAAGTTGGAGAGTCACGGTCGTGGGCGCAAGTTGCCTCACATTTAGCTGCTTAAAGATTGACAGAGGCATCAAGTTGATGTTGGCTCCAAAGTCACATAATGCTTGCCTGATGTACAATCCTCCAATGGAGCAAGGTATAGTAAAGCTCCCAGGATCGCTCATCTTCGGTGGGATTATAGATTTCGAGCTCTACATCAAAGCCACCGTGGAAAACTTACCAGTGCTTCTCTTCTTGGTTACCATATCCTTCAAAAACTTCGCATATGTGGGCATCTCCTCAATTGCTTCAGTGAACAGAATATTAATATGAAATTGTTTTAATATAGTCATGAAGCGTTGGTACTATACCTCGTCATTCTTCTTTTTTCTGAGTCTCAACGGGAAAGGTGGAAACTGTACTCTTACGGTCTTCTTCTCCTTTGGCTCTGAGGTGGACACAATTTATGGCTCAGTCGATTGTTTTCTCCTTCTTCTTCTTGAGTCACCGCAATCTTAGGTTACAAATCAATTTGAGCAGTCCGACCAGGCTCTTTCCTCTCCTCCTCCATAGTTTTTCCACTCTGCAATGTCACAACTTGACATTGCTCTATTCCTGATCCCCCCGGGTTGCGTGGGAGTTCTGTTGAACTCGACAAGACCCCTTGCGGTCTGTTCTTGAGCTCGCTTGCAATCTGGCCCATCTGTAATTCCAGGTTGCGGATGGACGTCGCCTGGTTTTGAAGCACAGTTTCGTTCTTCTCGATATACTGCTTCAAAAACCTTTCCAAGGAAGAAGATTGCGGCAGTTGTGGACTACTAGCTTGATTACTTGTCTGACTGTTGTTTTGCGGGAAAAATCCGGGTGACCCTTCTTTTTGTGCCACTGATTGGAAATTTTGTTGTTGATTTTTCCATGCAAAGTTAGGGTGGTTTCTCCACCCAGAGTTGTAGGTGTTAGAGAATGAATTATTTTTCACAAAGTAAATAGACTATGGGTTCTGCGGGCATTCTTCCATTGCGTGTCCTTCACCGCAAGTCGCACACCTTGTGGCATTTTGATTAATTACATTTACTTGCCCACTATGCGGTGTTGGGCTGTTGATTGTGATTCCCTAAATTAAATTCATCATCGCAGTCATCTGACTCTGAAGTGATATGATAACACCATTGTTTGTGTCGTTATCCTTTATTCTCAATCTCTGATCGCTCTCTCTCCAGTCCTCGTAATTTTTAGAGAGGCGATCGAGGATCCTCTTGGCCTTGTCATACGTTTTGTCTAGCAGACCACTAGCGGCTGTCACATTGGCAGTAGTCTGCGAAGTGGGATTTAAACCATGATAAAAGATTTCCATTTGCAAGCAGTCTAGTAATCCGTTGTGTGGACAGTCCCTTACCAGCTTCTTAAACCTTGCCCAGGAATCGCTGAGCGATTCATCCATGTCTTGTTCAAAATTGGTTATTAATTTCCTTCTTCTGGCATTCTCAGTAGGTGGGAAATATTTCTTCATAAACTTCTCTACGACTTGTTCCCAAGAAGTGATCTCCCTCGGTTCGAGAGAGTACGCCCATTTTCATGCCTGATCACACAGAGAAAATGGAAACAAAGTTAGTCGAACTTCTTCAGTAGAGATGTTCGGGAACAGCAAAGTGTTACAGATTTCTATGAAACTCCAGAGGTGAGCGTGCGGGTCCTCGAAATGCCTTCCTTTGAACTGTCCTGCAATCTGGATCATCTGCAGTATCACCGATTTCATTTCGAATCGGGATCCATCAAGGGCAGGCCTCATGATTCCTGGAGAGAAATCGTAGGGGTTTGGCGATGTATAGTTTCGAATGGGCCTATTGCGATCGTTTGCCAATAGGATTGGATTCGCCATGACATTGTTTTCGTTTGGTGCTTCGTTTTCAGCTTGCTCCACCATATCGTCTTTATCTAGTTGTTGTTGTTGGCGGCTGTTTCTTAGTCTTCGTTTGAACGTCCTCTCAATCTCCAAGTCGTAATTCGCTAGAGATTGAGAGCTACAAAGAAGTCAGAAAAATTACCGTTAGCACACTAATTTGCCGAAGTCCCCGGCAACGGTGCCAAAAACTTGATGCGTTATTTTATGTGATGAAATAATGGAATAAAATGTGGTGATGGAAATGCGTTGAGCAACAAATTTTCTTAGCGGAATCCAAGTATAAACACCACTGAGTTTCCTGATAAGTCCAGGGTCGAACTCAGGGACTAGGGAAAACAATATGCAGTGATAATTTCTAAGAAGACTTTGCGGTAACCAAATAATCAAATAGTTCTTTTGGGTTGTTGTTTGTGGTATAAAATAAATGTATGCAGCGGATTTGAGAAAAGATCGATTATGCGAAGATACACTGAGTATGCGGAGGAACGTGTTGAGAAAGTCTTTAGCTAGCGTTTCCTGGGAATGCGTCAAACTATGCGATCATATCATACTCGTGCGACAACAAATCATTTTCCAATGAAAATGCGGTGCTTCTAGTTCTAGAACGCATGTGTTGAATGCAATAGTGTTCATAGAGCTTATTCTTAAGTTTCTACTCTTTTCCTATGCGATGATGCAAGATGCACACAAAGACAAGGTGACCGCACATAATCATATCCTATCTATAGGATGCATGCGATGCGTTAATAGCAAACAATGCTTATTCCTAAGCTTCTATCTCTTGATTATGCATTCTAATCTGAATCTCCCGAGCCTAGATTCTAACTTGACTTTTCCAAGCCTAGATTCTGCCCTTAGACTACCCTCCCAAGTATCACTAATGGACGAATGATGCATACATAATACAAGATAATTGCATAGAATGAAGATCCCCAGTTATACTAGCTAAGTGCTTCTCAACCCATTCGACAGATTTAGCTACTCATGCGTAATAAACAGAGAGTGAACAGATATAAAGAAGTAAATTCCATTTCTATAGATAAGTTTAAGTACAAAATGACAATGGAAGATAAAGGTAGAGAGCCTGGTAGCAATCCCTTGCTTCCTACGGCTTTTACACTGTTAACTCTATTCTGTTCAAAAGATATTCCGGCTTCCGCAGGAGCTGACCCTCTTTCTGATCTCGACGCTTCCGGCACTCTTCCAAGTTCATCAGAACGATCTCTCGGCACAATCTCACGTCTCTCGCTTCCGCCTTAAATAAAAGAAAAACTAAGAACAAGGTTATTCTATCTACGGGAAAATTCTCTAATTATCCGAACTATCCAAACTCCTTCACTGAAGATTGCCTTCGATATTTATAGAGCTTTGGGGTGAAATACTGCTTCTCTCTTATGATTGCACTGATGGGATGACATTAATTTTCTGTCTGATGCACCGAATATTTGTCACCGAAAAGTTGAGTGTACTTGCTACAATAGTTCGTTAGCGGCTTGTCAACTTAATTCGAACTCGACCGTCATCAGCTTTTTGTCCCATCGTGATTAATTATGCTTTTCACCCAGATGCGCCCACCAAGTTGCACCAGCTCTATGCAGCAATCCTTCTTGAGCAAATGTTTACGAGTACAAATCATCGCAAAGCCTTGTGGTAATGCTGCACTCGACCGTTGCTTTCTTTTGATCGCATTTTATGCTTTGTGTCAACACATATTCTACATAAAAGTACAAAAGTTAAATGTTTTCATGCGATGGACGCGTGCGACTGCAATGTCATGAACTTAATGCTTTTTGGACCCAATCTTATATATTTTATCAACACAAACCTGCATTGTTTAATAACTTAGTACTGTAATAATGTGTATTTCAGCCCATTATCATGGATGCATAAGAAGACATGCAATTTGAGCGTTATGTGTTGGCTAAGGAAGAGGGTGACACCTTATATTGTGGTGGCATGAAGGTTGCGTTGATAGTGTGGAGAAAGTACACTTGGACATATGGCCAAGTAGGAAGTGTCGACATTGGAGAGATTTTGGACGTCTATAAATATGGCCAAGAACTTCTTTTCAGATCATAACTCGAATTCTCTTCAAAGGACATTAAGAAGAGTGCATGAGGGCCGATTGTGAGGAAACCATGCGTTGATGAAAGAACGCATGCATTGGTAGCAAAACCATGCGTCGATCATGAAGTTCCAAGAGGAGGAGATGCTGTCGGACAGTGAAGTCTGGAAGTAGCATCAACTTAGGACAAGGAGTTCTTCCAGAATACTCGTGCGTTTGGAGTGATTGTAAAGTCACCTGAAAGTTGAGAGAGTCTAGTTTTCATGATAGGGTACCGAGGAAGAGACTCCAAGGGATCAGGCTGGAGAGTCAGGAAAAGTCACAAGGGTCGAGCTATCAGATTAGCTTGGGCCAGTCTTGAGGATTTGATAATTCCGGCCAAACCACAAGAAGTTATGAGCTAAAAATTTCAAGGTAAGCTTCCTGAAACATTTTAGAGAATGTTTGTAGAAGAGAGTATCTCGAGATAAGGCTTAGAACTATGAGTATCCTGAGCTTTAAATTAAATCTGGATCTTATGGTTCAAAAGGGAGCCCGAGGTATCCAAGGAACTTCTAAAGAGAAAGGTTCCTAAACCACCAAGGTGAGTGACTAAATATTTACAATGTTTTAAAGAAACCATGTTTTAAAGAAAGATTATTCTCATGCTAGCTAGTTTTATAAAGTAATTTCCAAGCAAACCATGAGTTATGTTTTAAACGCATGCCATGTATGAAAGTTTATTGAAAAACTATTTATGTGTGTTTAAATACATCAAGCATGCGTTAGTATCTTTAAAATACATGTTTTCTATTCGTTATGCTTTACATGCTTTAAAGAGAAAGTCATTTTATGACTAGTTGTACTTGAAATTCGATACCGAAGGACATTTTAGAAGGTATCTGAGCAGCTTGATACTAAATGACAAGTTTTGAGAAGGTATCTAAGCAAAAGTACCTAAGGTATGATTGTACTTAGTATGGCCACGTGCATGTAGGTAGTTAAAGTCAGAGATTGAGCAAAAGGGTTCTCTCTTGACTAGCAGTTGACGTTGAGATTTAACCACAGTAGTGTTACTCTCAACTAAGGAACAATTTTAATTTTTTCTGACAAAAACAACTTTATATGCTTTATGCTTGGAAAATGTTTGTATTACAGTACAAGGTTACTGTATAAATTTATATTTCAGTTTAATCTCTTTATTGAGACTTTTGCATGAGAATCAGTTTTCTTTCTTAAGTCACTCACTAGGTTAGCAAGCTCACCCCGTTTTCAAATGTTTTCCTTTCCTCTAGGTAGCGGTCAAATCCTCAGAAGGTAGCTCTGCATCTGCTCTGCCATTAAAGGACAAAGATATTGTAACCCGTCTGTTAGGTGGTTACTATAAATATTGTACACATGTTACAGTTGTTCATATAGGGACTAAGGTTTTGGGCATCGGGACTTGTGAAACTAGTAATGTAATCTCTTTAAATATGTTGTGTGTTTAAACTTAATGTGTTGGGCCTAAGAGGCATCCGCTGTGTATGAGTTGCATGTTGGTATCAGAGTTATTTCCGCTAGAGTTATTAGGCAGTAAGTGTCAACAAAAGGGTTGATAACTGCTGCAGTCATGTCCTCTCCTAGGCTCAAAGAGTAGTCTGGGACGGGGTGTGACAACTTATGCTAACCAATATTAAGATTTGTTAAGATATGCATTTAGAATTCAGTTTTAGGAGCTTTTCCTTAAGATACATTTCTTGAAAGTAGTATGTTCGCAAGCTTTACCTCAAACCTCCTTTGCATAATTTTCTAAGACTATCTCATGACTCGATTTCAACCATGAGAACTTTGTTGCCTTCAAAATTTGGGGGTGGGAGAGGTCTGAGCTAATGCGTTTAAACTCGTAAATATCTCTTAATAATAATAACAAACTCCAAGAAAAAAAAAAAGTGCAACTCCACTGCCTAAGTTAAATTTAGAGCAAGAGCTAAGTTGAGAAGGGAACTTGCTCATAGTTGGATTTCCGTATGACACCCGTGAGGGCAAGCCAAAACGAAGTTTAAAGGCCTAGGTCAACGCATGATCTAATAAAGACAATAAAATAAGGAGTAATAAACAAAGTTTTTATATTTATAAACCATGAGTCTATTTCTAAAAAGAGAAATAAGAGAGTTTGGAAATGAGCAAGGTAATTTTGAGGAATAAGCTTGTCGTATCTAAAGTTAGGAAATATTTCTGTAGCAGAGTGAATAGAGTTTTGAGGCGAATTACTAGTCTCATAAATCTCAATCTAGGAAGCATGTTGAGAGGTCAGACTAATGCATTAATTTGAGTTGAGATATATGCTAAGACTTTAATTACATGCTTGAGGACAAATATTGTTTTAACTTTGGAGGTTGATAACTTGTAGAAATACAAGTTATTGTATCCTTTTACTTGAAATAATTAGGAAAAATTGGAGGAAAATGTATTAGCTTGATATGAAATTCATGTACATAATTATACTTTGTGTTCATGCATTCACAAAACCCAGTACCTTGAAAGAATAGAATCTAGCATCATTAAACCTAGGATTATAATAAAAAGAAGCAAAAATAACAAAGAAAACAAAAGTTGCAACCATGGACGCATAGAAACAGATAAGATCGACATGAAATTTCTACGTAGAAAATCGCATGTTTAGCAGAAAAACACGAAAAGAGAAAACAAAAAATGCATGGACAGTGGATATCAAATCAAAATGCAAGTTGGTAGTTGATTTGAGACATTCGTGGTAGAACCAATGAACTTGTGACACGAGCAGTCGGCACAACAAGGCATGGAATTAAATGCAAAGGTGTCAATGAATCATTAGAAAGAGGCAAAGAAAAGCTCCCATCTTGATACCTATAAATAGCTTATCAGAATTTTACTAAGTAAGAGACTTCCGATCGAGAGATTGATTGAAGCTCTACTCAAACTCCAGCTCGAATCCACCACTACAATCGATCTTTCAAGCTTTTGTTTGGAGAATTCTGAGGGAGAACTCAATTTTCTTCTTTGAAAAAAGAGAGAGAGAGTTCCATCACCGCCATTACAATCACCATTGAAGCAGCCACCATATAAGTCAAAGGAATCAAAAGACTGTGATCAACAACTTGATACTTTCATTCTCTACTTTTATCATTTTGTTCTTATTATTCACATTTGTTAGTCATTTGGGATTGAAAGACTCATTATCGTAATATAGATATGATTTCTAGCATATTCCATCCATTCATGTTTTCGTTTTCGTTTATCATGAGTAACTACATCTTTAATGGGTTGAGGAAGTCAAATGGACATTTTTTTAAGTTTTGCATAAGTTAAAGTTCATCTTGTTTAATGTATGGCCATTATATTGCTTAAATCTGATTGAGAGATAGATTTAAGTAAAGAAATAATCATCTGTTTGAGAAAGTAAGTTATGGTAGATTTCATTAGACAAGGAGAGGAATAATTTTAGAAATAAAGTTAATCTTTGGTCTTAAATTAACTCAAGCATGCGTCCTAGAGATAGGGTATTCTGACTCAAACACACCGAAAGGTGAGTTCTTTATTTTCATAAGTTAATGACATAAACACATGACTTATGCATTACTTAAGAAAATGTTAGTGAACTTTCTCAACCTTGCTTTACCAACTGATATTTCTTTCAATTTTCTCGCATACTGCTTCATTGTAGTTGTAATTACCGCCATCATTTTCACTTCATTTCCACGTATCATACCATTCAATGCATCATCAATCACTGTCATTCATCAATAACCATCACCCACTTCACCACACTTGTAACTTATTCCATTTGTTAGTAGAACAAAATATTCTCAAACGCACACTTTTAAACAAAAACTCATCGCGTTAAGATCAAACATTAAATTCAAGTGCATCTTAATAGATTATCCCTGTGTTCGATCCTAGACTCACCAGAACTCTATTTAAACTTATACTTTGGTCTGAATAGATAAACATTACGTTTAAAATTACAATTTCATCAACTAAATTAAAACGTAAAAATAATGTTAAAAGTATTATCAGAAAAGCAACTAGAAATAACTTCACGATTACTAAAATCTAGGTAACTCAATTGATATAAAATTTACCATTAAATACTTAGAGATTCGATTACATTATCCATAAAATTGTCGGGGAACAAATTTATGAAGAAAACAGAGGATGGGGATTGGAGAATGAAAAAGGAAAAAAGTTTCTGATTTAACAGAAAGCACCTTCCCTAGAAGCAAACGAAACCACGGCCATATTTTTGTCATTTCCCACTCGTGTTCCCAACTCAAGCCGTTGGTGTCGTATTCAACTATTTATTTTCCCAAAATAGCTCATTGCTTAGGATCATTTTTCTTTAATTAATAATAATAATGATATTAATAAATAATGTTGTGTACAATAAATAGAATAATTACATTTGAACTTCGAGAGAGAGGGAGTAGATATCCAATTACTATGGAAGGTGTTCTTATTTCGACAACTGAGTAAAGACGATGAAAGATCAACCATAATTGATAACTGCTCTTTATATTAACGTGGAAAGTTGAAGTTTTACCCACCCTATTAAAATATTGATATAATATTAAATTTATCTTAACATATTATTTTAAAATTTTAATTTATTGACGATTTAATAGGATATCACAGTAGAAAATTTTAAATATGGATCCATGTAAAATAATTTAATTTTCTTTTCAATTAATACTGAATTTTATTGTCGGGCCTTATAGAAACAAGGTACCTCTACTCTCTCTCTTGAAGTAAAGTTATGAAAACTAAATACAACTTTAAAAATCTTATTTTGTTTTAAATTTTGGCTTAAAAATTCAAATGTTTTATTTTGAAATATGAAAATCAATATTATAAATAAATTGTGATAAAATAAGTACAATTTTCAAAACCAAACATGTTATTGCACTAGTATTGACTATATGTTTTTTTTTGTTACATGCAATAAGGTTGGTGGTTATGTTGTACATCTTTTTATTTTTGTTTTGTTACCTGCAATAAGGTTGGTGGTTATCTTGTCCATCTTTTTGTTTTTGTTTTGTCGAGCAGGATGTTCCACCACGGTGCAGGTTCTGTTTGAAAATATTTTTAAGTAGACAGTTGTCTTAAGTATCGGTTCTTTTCCTTTTCTAGTAGTTGGAAAGATCTCGATCATTTATTTGATTATTTTCTAAAGAGGCTAATTGTTGGAGAAAAATTAGGAATGGGGTCGCGCACACAATTATGTGTTAGACATGGCTTAAACTATGCGTTTACGCTCATGCATCAGAGGTCATGCGTTGGAATGAAAATGTGTTAATCTAGTATGCAATGACCACGCATTCCTATCACAAGTTTTCTTACGCTCGCGCCAAGTATAACGCGAACGCAAGTTTCTTGGGTAATCCGAGGTCGAACACATGGACTTGTCATTCAATAATGCTTGTGAAGCAATGCATTTGAGGCGATGAATAAAAATAAAAAGAAGAAGTTTAATGGATTTACACACTACTCCTACTCCTATCTAAACAGATTGAGCAATAGAAGACTTGCGATGAGAATAGGTAGATACACAACAACCATTAACGCATAGTAATGTTTATTATCTTAAATTGCTCGAGTAATCCCAACTCGTCACACTAACGCATTGCACACCTCTCGGTGATCAACTGCATGACTATATCTCTATAGTGCATGGTTGCGTCGAACATAAGATTGTGCCTATCTCTAGGAACAATGCATACTTTGCTTTAGTACGTTCCATCTCTTACCTTCTCAGGCAGTTAGACGCGGCTATTTAACTTATAGACAAGCAATGCAACAACCCATAGACAAGCGTTGCTACAGCCTTTCATCAAGCAAAGAGGATTAATTCACTATACTCGCACAACGCACACCTCTCGGTGGGTTGCTACATGCGTCCTATCTCTAAGCTACATGATTAAGTATGCGATCACCTTTGATAAATAAACGATGAAGGTAAATGATGATAAAGATAAAGATGATGAAGAAGATGACATTGAAGGAATCAAGAGATGCATTGATTACAAAATGTCTTAATATCTTACGCTAAAATATAATATAATACAAAGGTTAGAAGAGAAATGAAGGACTCTGCGTCAAGGCTTCCGGTGGTGCCATGGATGAATGGTGGAGATGTCTTTCTTGAACTTTATCTCCGGTGAAAGCTCCGGTCATCACTCGGTCTGGTTTGTGGAGGTGAAGAATTCTCACTGAAAATCTTGCTCAAGCTCTCATATGTGATCGCAAACCTCTGCCTTGAGGCAAAAGTTCAGATGCTTTGAAATGAAGGTCGAAGGGGCTATTTATAGGGTTTAAACGCCGACAGCTATCATGATTGCGTTATGTCTCATTGTTGCCTTTGTCGCGGTATGGGTAATGTCACATCGTCTTATCTTGTTGATACTCCCAAGGTATGCGTCCGAGCTTGATTCAACTGAAGTATCAACGCGTTTTACCCATCTTGCGATCATCCTTCTATTATGGTTGTCACTCCGTGGCTACAATTTCCAATTGATCACCGCAACTTCCATACGATGGGCGCATTCGATCACTGCAACTTCCATGCGATGGACACATTCGATTACCGCAACTTCCATGCGATGGATGCATTCGATCACCGAATGCATTCGTCTATGCGATAGCTCGGTTTTCAGCGCATGCGTTGGTCTTTGTGGTCGCCTGGCTTCAGCGCATGCGTTTATCTGCGATTGCTTATTTCCAACGCATGCGTTTGATTCCTGCGATAGCTACAAAAATAGACAATTTGGCACGGAGTAATGCATAATATTGGGGTCAGTGAGGATTTAGGTGCTAATCGACGCAAAACTCAATTTTTCGCAAATTATAAATATTATCACCGCATTTTCTACTTATTAACCCTCATAATTCTAAATAAAAGGCTTATAATAACTGGCATTTCTGCCAGTTATCACTAGTATTTAGTTGGGTGTTCGTGACAATTTAGGTTTGCCACTCTTGAACGTAATTTTGGGATTAAATGTCAAAAATGGTGAAAACTGAGATTATTGACAAACTGGAAAATTGTATGTATATCTCACAATATGAGAGGCATTTTGTTAGTTAGTCTTGAGGTGTTCTTTAGACTATCGTGACGTGAAACAAAATATTAGTGAGATGGACTCTTATGCTTAAGTGGAGCCTAAGCTTTTTGTTTGAAGAGTTCTTCTTACAAGACAATTAGAAATCGTGACAACAGTTGAGAGAAAATCCCACACTTAGAGGGAGCCTAAGTTATTATTCACTAAAAGCTAGGCCATTTGTTGGTCTTCATATAGGTTCTCTTCAACGATAAATATTGCATTGTAATTGCTTATTTATATTTAATGAAGTCTCTTTCCTTTGGTCACACTAACTCTAGACATAAGTGATATTACACCAAACTGAATTAATAATCTTTGTGTCTCTCTATTATTGTTTGTGTTTGTTCTTTTAAGTTATTAATCATCTTGTTAATTACAACATAGTGCATGACTTGCGATGATAAGTGATAAATCTACGTATTTTCAAAACACTCTAAAGCGAGTTTTAATTTTTCAATTTTTTTAGAGTTTTTTCTTATACACTCTTAGTTAAAAACCTTTTTGAAAGTTTTGTAGCTATAACTCGATATTCCTATTTGATTTATTTTAAAAATTAAAAAATAAATTTTTAAATAAGAAAAGGACACTCTGTATTCCTATAAAATCACATAAAATTTGGAAATCACTTCTTTTTTTTTTCCTCCCTTTAGGAGACCATTTCATTATCCTAAAAACGGACCATATCGGCAAATGCTTTTCCAATAAATTACTTTAGGATCTTCCAGTTGAAAAAAGTTGAAAATGATTAATGTAATTATTTATGTACTTTCACGTTGCTTAGTCATGTGAATACATGTGTATAATGCAACATTTTATTTCTTTTGAAATACATATCGTTTTCTTTTGTTTCATCACCAGAGAATCCAACTTTTATTTTTCCAATCAATTGGTGCAATTTGAATTGTATCCCCTTCAATAATTTGATAGCCACTCGAATAAATGCTTCTAAGATTGTGTTTCATATCACTTGGGAATTGAGGAATATGATTACTATACCATAATTTGGGAGGTAAAGATTGTGTTTCATAACAATACAGGCAGCGCTACCCTCGAGTGCTTTAGAATCAAATTCTTAGAAAATTAGATGCTTTTGAAATATATAAATAAATATTCGGTTCTATTGCATGATATTTTTCTTAACGATATAAAATATTATTTATTTTAAGTTTACCATATAACATATAATCACAACTAAAAAAAATAGATTGTAGAATATGTAATCTAGATTGAAAATGACATGCATTCTTCAATTCTAGACAATAATGTCTATTTCATTCTCGTTAAGATCTACATTATTATCTTTTCTCATTAGTAATTTAGGCTACGTTTATCGATCGATAATCAGAATTGGTATAATTGCAATGAGATTCTATTTATGGATCAATCATAATGGATCTCAATCGCAAACGTAACTGAACTGCTTTTGATCACGTTTACTAGACATTTTGCAAACATAATCTAATTACAATTGAGATTGTTTACTTTGCATGGTCTTATCGTTATCGTTACCATTTATAATAAATCAGTAATAGTATTTGTAATGGTAAAAGTAACTGTGACATATTCATAATATTCATATTATAACGTTAATGGTAACAAATAACTGTTTCTAAGAGGAAAATTTGAAAAATCCTCATTCCACTAATTTTCAAACACAATCAAATTGATCATGCTCGACTCGACAATTAGATTGCATTTGTTGATTACAGATCTAACGTGGACCCTACAGTTTATTACAATTACAAAACATAAATAGACAACAACCACAAACGTGATCAAATCAAATGAGCCAATTTTTAAGATTTTCATTGGTAAATTACATTTTGAAATAAATATGCTCGATTACTAATATTGTGGTTTGTCAAACCCCCTGAACCTTTCGTAAGACGTTGAACAAGGTCTTAGGTCATAATTCTTGAATAGTCTAGGGCGTCTCATCGGAAAAAATCTGCATATTAATTTAAAGTTTTTCTCTTTGACCACTAAATCCATACCAATTTTTTACCCCCAAACTTTGTATAAAAAGGTACCGTCGTCAAAACTTGGCTGCACTTGCATTGCACGCCAAATAAGTAAGAGAATGCTGCTTTGTTACCTTCTGCCTCATGGACTTCTGTTCTATTACCGTCATAATAGAAAATTTGACATTATTGATAAAACAATTTTACGTTTTTTAAAATATAATTCTAAATTATCATTCTTGTGAGGGGTATGAAATATTTTCCCAGACATACTTTAATCTGAAAAGATAGCTTTTTCTACTTCCGACGCTTGATGCTTGTGTTTTCCTAATATAATTAGAGACGGAGAGATTCGAACCACGTCTCGTAATTACTATAAAACACTTGTATGCAAATTGAGTTATGCTCGTTTTAATAAGACTTAGTGTTTGTTATGTTTGCATAAAAAAATTATCATCCAACTTTTAGTTTTTATTAGTTTGAAGACATGTATAATATACGCAATTAAAAATATTTTAAACGTAAATTTTTAAATAGACATACTTTCAATTAAATTTAAATAGTTAATATGTATATTATATTTGATCAACTTATAATAAAAATAAAATGTGTTGATAGATGGAATTGAAAATCTCCGGAGCATAATTTACTCTAAAATTGTTGATAAACAGAGAACTTGCAAAAGAGCAAGAGCTTGACGATTAAGGTATTTATTCATTTTTATCTGAAAAGAAGTTTAAATTCATACCCTATCCTTTTTGTATTAAAAAAAATAATTAACTTTAATTGTTATGTTTATTTTATATTATAAAAAGTTTAACAGCCTACATTTGTTATTTGTGTACTAAACATTATCGGAAATAAAAGTAATTTGATTGTCATTTAATTTGTTTTGATATTTTAGGCTCATTTGATAACCATTTTACTTATCATTTTTCTATCGTAAATATTATTTTATATTTTTCAATTAGTTACGGTCAACTCTATTTCAAAACCCTCATTTATTACAGTATTTTCTATTTACTACAGTTTTTACTATTTTACATTCATTATTTTTTATTCATTGTTGCAGTGTTTACTATTTTCTTGTCAAATAAAAATAATTTACACCTCAAAAACATACTATTATAACTCAAATTAAAATAATCTATATTCCAAACACAAACTATTATAACTCAACTATAATAAATAACTCTTTACCCCGAACGTCCCTTTAATCTTTTATTAAAAGAAAATTTAAAGAGGTCATTAATATCAAACCATGGTTTTTGTTTTTCAAACCTTAGAAAAACGAAAAAGGGAAAAAATTGGTGAAAGGTAGACTTTTGATTTTCCTAAATGACCCAAATATATTGTCAAATATCTTATAATTTATTTTATTCGAAGTGTGACATATATTTAATGTATTGAAGTTCTACACGTAATGCGATAATGTTTAATAAATTTAAAAAAAATCTTTAAAAACTCTAAACTATGAAATTCAGAACCAAATGGTAATGCAATTTGAAATTGCTGTTGGGATGTTGTAACTCTGAAGGAAGCCTTTAGAAAACAACATGTATTAGGTCTATGAAAAAAGAAATTAGTTGACACAATTTTATATTACGGTGAGTACATAGAGACCAAGCATTGAAATTAATCAATATCTCGTGCAAAATCCTAAATGTATGTGGTTTGAAATTTAAATGATATTTATATATAGTTTAGGCAATATTAATCTTTCATTCTCTTCGATCACAAAGAAAGAAGTTACAAAATATTTCATTTTTAAAAGAATTTGTCACGTGACAACTTGTGATTAATAATTGTGGGAGCTACACATGCAATCCGATATACACTAAAGTATTTTTCTAGTTAAATTTCATAACGTTAATAAATTCAATATAGACGACAATATATGAAATGGGAGAATCGAACTTCTGATACTTTAAGATTGATAGTATAATCAATATCTTAATTGAGTTATACTTATTTTGACAAAAATTTATAATTGCCTATTATTGAGCTCAATCTTTTGATGTTGTTGTCATTTGCAAATAACATAATAACACATGGAAGAATTAGAATATTATTGTTAATTAATTAAGGAGACGGGCTTAATTTTTTCTTAAACGGCGTCGCCAACAACTCAGCGTTTGGCATTGGGTTGGTGGGAACTGGGAACGGAGGGCGCGGCGAGCCAAGCATTTGTGACGTGGCGGTTGTCCATATCATAATCGGAAAAAAAGCGGCTGGTTCCCACGTCACCCTGCAATGCCTGTCAATCACGAATATTATACCATACCTTTTGGTTGTTCTTGCCATCCCTCTATTTTTTTTCACCCCCTTTTATGCTTATTCCGATAAGTCTATTTAGTAATTATTTATTAGCGTGTCTACGAGTAATTCTAAAATTACTTTTAAGTGTATTTTTAATCTTTTTATATTTAAAAATATAAAATAAAATATTAAATTAATTTTGAGTGATTAGAAGGTTATTTAGAAATGATAAAAGTGATTTTAAAAAATTTTAAAATTACTCTCTAATATGGTTTCATTCGATAATTATTTAATTTATTATTATTATTTTTTGTTTGTCTTTGAAAATGAAGTCTATGAATTTCATTTCCATCGATTTCTTGTTGGCTACCTTTGAAAAGTATTTTTAAAATCAAAACCAAACCTTAGAACATTTTTAAAAAAATAAGAGAATTTCCAAAAAAACCTATTTTTGTTTTTGAAAACTTTCTAGATTCAAATGTTTACGTCGCAAATAGAAAACCATGAGTGAGAAAATGGGTAAAACAAGTACAAATTTTTTTTAAATCAAATATCTACAAATGGAACCTTAATTTTCAACATTTTATTTTTATTTTTATTGACATTATGAGAAAGTGAATTGAATATTTGACATTGAAGTCACCAATACAATTTTCTATGCTAGTTAAGCTATGATCATTTTGAATTTTTATTTAAAATAAATAGTTATGTTGATGTATTGTATTCAAATAATGGCCAAAACCAAAATTTTGTATCAGGAGCACACGTTCATGTGTTTATATGATTTGACAATGTTAAGAAGTGTCTAATAGGTCATCTTTGAATTTTTAATTTTGTGTGGAATAAATCATTCTACTTTTAAATATGCATAATAAATCTTTAAATTCTCATATATTTTTTTTAATTTTTAAATTATATATTTAATAAGTCTTTAATATGCCTCGAAATTGGTTAAAATTCAATGCATTGATCAAATACTAAATTGAAAAACTTTAGTTCCAAATGGACAGAGTTAAAGTTTATCTCTAATAGGAGAGATAATTTTTTGATACAAATAAAAAGTTTATTTTCTCGATCTTTTAAATATTTTAAGAATTTCAAAGAACACAAAATTAAAATTTTCTATAATTATTAAATATGAATTTCGAAGTCTGAAACTACACTCATAATTTAAAATTTGTAAAATAAATTAAAAATTCATAGAATGTACTTGGAAGTTTTAAACTACACTTAATTTAACCTTTGTGAAATAATGATTCCATTAATATATAACATTTAGATAAAGTAACATTGATTATAAAATTATAAAATACATGTATATTTGTGTGTGTATATGAAATATTCAAGAATTAACTTAAATTTGAATTTCTTAGTAAAAAAAAAATAGTTAACTTAAAAAAAACTTCACTTTGTTTCAAAAAAAAAAAAATGACAGCCACACAAAAATTGTTTTAAATTAAAAAACGTGAAAGAAAAACTTGGAATTCAAAGAAGGGAAAGTTCAACTGTGGCGTTTAACTAGTAGCAAAAAAGAAAAGAAGGGGGGGGGGGGGGGGGTCTATGTTGGCAATTCGACAAGAACATAGCAGAAAATTTGGGCACGCTACTCAAATAAAATTTCCGGAAAAACTTCTCCGACCACATTCCTATTTGGAAAATAACAAAAAGAAAAATGATCCCAAGACCACCGGATTGTACATCGAAAATTTTGGTTACCCGTGTACTTAGCAAAATATTTTGCACTTTGGGTAAGACTTTTAACCCTGGTCAAGTTACGCCCTGGTTAGATAACTGCTAAAACCGTGCTTGTGAAGCCTTTAAAAGGGAATCCCCATAACTCCCATTTCCCATTCATCCAAACTCATCCACTCTCATTTCGTTCATTCACTCATCTCATTACCATTCTTTGCTAAACTTCTGTACTTCTACATTTCTCCTATTCCCTCTTTTTCTTTCTAAACAATTATTCCAATTCTCAATATGAAAACGATTAGATTAATTATTGATATTTTATTTCCACCTGTTTTTTTTTAATAGGATCAACATGGCTGGTTCGAACATAGCCAATGGCAAAGAATTTGACAGGGAAATTCAGACGGAGGGAGGGAACGGAATCTGCTACGACGACAGCACGTCGCCGATCAAGGCTCAAACCATTGATGAACTTCATAACCTGCAGAAGAAGCGATCCACACCCGGCACTCCCATCGGCTCGGCTGCAGATACCTTCTCTTTAATCGCTGAAGAAGATCGCCAGAGGCAACAACTCCAATCAATCAGGTACCATATTTACCACACACATGCACCACCACGTACATTAATTCATAGTAAATTTATATATTAAACAAAAACAGAGGACATTTAATTTTATTGAAAGTAAAAGTGTGATTCTATGGGGCTTGTGAAATGTGCCAATAGTATCCTTTCAAATCGCGACACGTGTACTTTATTTTGAAATTAATTTATTTGATTGGGAATTGGAATCCAGTGCATCGTTAGCATCATTGGCGAGAGAGACTGGGCCAAAGGTAGTGAAAGGAGACCCGGCCCGAAAATCTACAACTACGAATGAGGTTGCACACGTGTTGCACCACCAACTCGCACCCACTATTAACATCAGTGACAGCTCATTGAAATTCACACACGTCCTCTACAATCTCTCCCCTGCAGGTCCAAAAATACATAATTTTAATATTTAATTTAATATATTTCACTTAAATCATCTTTAAGCTGAATGGAGACGGCGTCGTTTTGGCAGAGCTGTACGAGCAAGCCATAAAGTACGAGAAGGGTTCGTTTTTTACCTCGACGGGAGCATTGGCGACGCTTTCTGGTGCCAAGACAGGGCGATCTCCAAGAGACAAGCGAGTTGTTAAGGATGAAAATACCGAGAAAGAGCTCTGGTGGGGAAAGTAAGTATAGAAACGACTTCTTTTTACCCCAAAATTTACCTTTTTGGACTAGTTTTAATCTCTGTTTTCATGTTGCAGGGGATCGCCAAATATTGAAATGGACGGGCACACATTCATGATAAACAGAGAAAGAGCCGTGGATTACTTGAACTCTCTTGACAAAGTCTTCGTTAACGACCAATTCTTGAATTGGGATCCAGAGAACAAAATCAAAGTCAGAATTGTCTCTGCCAGAGCTTACCACTCGCTGTTTATGCATAACATGTAAGCAAAAGAGAAAAAACAGAGGATACCAAAATTCTAAAAAGGGGGTTGATAATGGTGAATGATTTTTTCTGGGTTTTTTTGGGTAGGTGTATTCGGCCAACAGAGGAAGAGTTGGTGAATTTTGGGACACCGGATTTCACAATATACAATGCTGGGCAGTTTCCTTGCAACCGTTTTACACATTACATGACATCTTCAACTAGCGTAGATGTGAATCTGACGAGGAAGGAAATGGTGATCCTTGGAACACAATACGCGGGTGAGATGAAGAAAGGATTGTTCAGTTTGATGCATTATCTAATGCCCAAGCGACATATCCTCTCTTTGCATTCTGGCTGTAATATGGGAAAAGATGGCGATGTTGCCCTCTTCTTTGGATTATCCGGTATACAAATAACTTTTTTTTAACCCTTGTTCGAATTTGATAGTAATTTTAAATGGGTTAAATTTGTATCTATTTAATTAATTAATGTTTAATAGGTCATGAATTTTTAAAATATTAATCAATCATTAGACTTTCAATTCTATGTCTATTAGATTCCTAGTTCTCTTATTCGATATTTAATAGGTCATCACATTTAAGACATTTTTTTAAATTGATATATTTGCTAAATATAAAATTGAAGTTTTAGAATTCCATTAGATACAAAATTCAATTTTATATCTAATAGATCAATTATCAATTATTTTTTTTAAAGTTTAATAACTTAATTAAATACAAAATTAAAAGTTGTCCATTAATTTATTAACCACATTTAAAAGTTTAGAAATAAAACAAACCATGTGAAAGATTACGGACTAAACTTGTAATTTAACATTTTGAATTATATCGTTTCTTAACTTTATTTATTCTGTTTTAGGTACCGGAAAGACCACTTTGTCGACGGATCAGAATCGTTACTTGATTGGAGACGATGAACATTGTTGGAGCAACAACGGTGTCTCAAACATCGAAGGAGGTTGCTATGCTAAGTGCATTGACCTTTCCCGAGAAAAAGAGCCAGATATCTGGAACGCCATCAAGTTCGGAACCGGTAACAACATAAATAAAAACAACAAAAATAATCTAGTAGTCCCTTTCCCTAGGATTAATTAAACATTTGACATTTTTATTGAAATGGTTTGTTTGGATCGACAGTATTGGAGAATGTAGTATTCGATGAGCACACCAGAGAGGTTGATTATTCTGACTATTCAGTTACAGGTATTAATCAATTCAATTAATTAATCATCTTAAACTGATTACAATTATGATTAATAATAATCCTATTTTTTGATGTAGAGAATACTCGAGCGGCGTATCCAATCAAGTACATACCGAACGCTTTAATACCATGTGTGGGGCCACACCCAAAGAACGTTATATTATTGGCTTGTGATGCATTTGGAGTGCTTCCACCTGTTAGCAAGCTTAATTTGGCTCAAACCATGTACCATTTCATCAGTGGATATACTGCATTGGTAAAAAGAAATGACTTTTTTACTATGAGATTGAGGGTTAAAATGAAGGGTTAAAATGAAGTGAAATTGAAAAATTGTAGGTGGCTGGAACGGAAGACGGTATAAAGGAGCCACAAGCGACATTCTCGGCTTGCTTTGGAGCGGCTTTCATAATGTTACATCCCACAAAGTACGCCGCTATGCTCGCTGAAAAGATGAAGAACCACGGCGCCACCGGCTGGCTCGTTAACACCGGCTGGTCAGGTGGCTGTTATGGCTCCGGTAGCCGTATTAAGCTTTCTTACACTAGAAAAATCATCGACGCCATTCATTCTGGTGAACTTCTCAATGCCGATTACCGTAAAACGAAAGTCTTTGGACTCGAAATCCCCACCGCCATAAAAGGAGTTCCCTCTGAGATTTTGGACCCTGTGAACACTGTAAGAAAATAAAAACGACATTATAATTTATGGGATCTAGTTGTTAAAAAATTATTAGATTCAATTCATCACTAATTTTGAATTGGGGGTCTTTGCAGTGGTCGGACAAGGATGCGTATAATGAAACGTTGCTGAAATTGGCGAGTCTTTTCAAGAACAATTTTGAGACATTTACCAATTACAAGATCGGTGAAGACAATAGTTTGACAGAGGAAATTCTTGCTGCTGGTCCGAATTTTTAAAATGAAGCACTAAAAAAATAAAAAGATGGGGTTTGCAGTAATGGAAAACGATTAGCCTATTATTGTTATTTTCTTTTCATTTTTGCTGCTGACATTTTTTTTAAATACCTATTTGTTGAGGAAGCCATGTTGCTTTCCATTTTGATTTGTTTTAGAGGCAGAGAGTTTGGGAAAAAGAAGAGATATATTTGGGTCTGGTTTAATGCATCGTCTTCTAAAGAGGCCGCCAGAGTTCGGCATATTTTATAATTTATATATGCAAGTTAATGAATACTGCAATTTCTGAAGAATTGTTGTTGTCTTGTTTTGCTTCTTCTTTCTTAGTAAAGTTAAAATAAAGTAGTCCTCGGCACATTTTATTTTTATTTGGAGTGATTTCGGATCTAAAAACAAGTCTATTGAAGAAATTAAATTAGATATAAAATTGAGGCAAAATAAATCTCTATGAAAGTGTTTGTTTCCAAGATTGTGATTGTATGTGTTGGGCATCCTAAATCCACTTCGAAATCTCATCCTTTTCTTCATGGGTCTATTCAAACCGGTTATTATTTTTTTTTTTTTTCTTAATTTAATTTAGAAAGTTTGTCAGCCAATTTTTGGACACCATTTTAATGACCACTATCAACCAACCTCTGACCACCAACTTCAGTGACCGCCTTGAATGTCACTTCGGACAAACATTTTTTTTTTAAAATAATCTAAATCATTTCAAAGAGACTCTTAGTTTAAATACCATAATATTTTTTAAAATAGACTTTCTTTTTCTTCTAATTATTTTTTTCTTTTGGAGTTATTTTTAATTATTATTATTATTAGATTTTTTTTTAAAATTCTTTCTTTCTTGGTTTAAAATTAATGTTTCCTTCATTTTAGAGGATTTCATTTATTTTCTATTTTTACTAATTGAAAATCACCATCACATATACCATGATTTATTTTTGGCGTGTTTATAAAGATATTGAAAAATGCAATTATATATAAAATATATTATTTGGTATATAAGAATATATTATACAAATTGTATTATTAATGCACTTATCAAATATATACAGATTTATTTATAAAAAACTCAAATATATAATGATATATATATATCAAATATACCTTGATTTCTTCTTCAAAGTTTTTGATGGATTCTTGCTTTCATTTATGAGGGCAACAATTTTCGGATTTTTGTAGATATTTTTCTTACTTGTATATGTTATGAAAAGAAAACTGTTTTAGAGAGTTCATAATCATAAGAAACTTCCCCCAACATGCTAAGATCTAAAAAAGTAAATTGAATCATATTTTTACGTAAAATAATAGCTCATTAGATTGCAATTATAAATTAGGTATATTTATTTAGACTATATGCATTAGAAAAAAAACCTAATTTAATTTAACATTTTTATTTTTTTCGTTGGTTAATTTAACTAATTCGAAGATCTAAGATTATCTTTTAAACATAAAAGATTCAAATGTTGGCAACAACTTAGTGCCAAGTAAAAATTAAGACTCAAAATTTCTTTTGTTTCCTCAAATGTAATTTGATAAAAAAAAAATTATAATTTTTCAATAATTGAATTTAAGACTAAAATACTAATTTATTTCAATTTGAAGTTAACATGTTAGGGTAAAAAAATTGATTATTTTCAAATGAGTTAAAGTGATAAAAGTCCATGTAGTTTTATCTCAAAACCTAGTAAAATCAAAATACCAAATTACTAAAACAATAAATTAAATAAAATTATAAATTTAGTCACATCTCTATTTTAAAATTAAAACAAAAACGAATATTTTTCTAAACTTTTTAATTTATTTTGAACTTAACTATATTAAAATAACTAAGATGACAAGTTTGAACTAATCTAAAATCTAATCGTTGATTAAATACAAAAAAAAAAAAAAAAAAAATTCAACTCAAGATTTATACATCTGTATTTTATTCCCAGGCTTCCTAAACTTGCACCCCAAACACAGATTCCTTAAACATAGACGTCCAAAACCTGCACTTCAAACTCAGGCTATCTAAACCTCCCAGCTTAACCCCAGACTTAAGATTCCAAACCTGTACACTAAACACCTCCTATCAAACTATCAAAAGATTGACAATAACTCAAGTAGAGATGTTCCTCTGTTTGTCCCTATTTCATTTTCCATCCCTAATTTATTTATGGGACAGTTGCAAATATAAACATTAGACCAAAAGTATTAGTAGATATAACATAATGTAAAAAAAATTACAAATATGATCAAATTTAAATAGTCTATCAGTAATAGACCATATTATTGGTAAGAGTATATCAATAATAGAAGTCTATCGTTCATAGACTTGACTATATTTGTAATTCTTTTAAAATGATGCTATACACTTGTTATTATTTCTAAAAATGTTATTAATTGTAATTACCTTTTATTTATTGTTTAACAGAACACTCTCGGCTAGCCCATTTTTCCTTCTCTACAGGATAACGAAAAGCCTTGGGAAAACCATCTTATAAATTTTGTATATTGATCTATTGAAGGTGAGTTCATCCGAACTCTTTAAACTCTGACTCTTGAACCCCTAAATTTAGACCAACATGCACTTAAGCCAAAAATTAAAATACCAAAAATACTACCATCTAAACCTCATGACTAAAAAGGCATATATTTTTTATTATACTAATAACATATAAACAATTAAAACTTCTAATAATATTTTTTAATATATATTTTTATAATTTAGAGACTATGGTTCTCAGATAATAAAAAAATGAAAAGGGCAAAACTAATAAAAAAAATAATTGAAATTTTTAACATAAACTTTTTAATAATTTTATCAAGTATAGGCAATAAAGAATGCCAAACCTTTTTAAAAATTTAAGGTTAAATTCCAATATTAGTCCATAACTTCTATCTACCTACCAAGTTGGATCGTCAACTTTAAAAATTATCTAATAAGACTATAGACTGTAATTGTTACAAGAGTTGTAAAGTGTTACAAATGATCTGATCCTAATCATTCATATGGAGGCATGCGAGTGGGGATATCCTATACAAAAAGTTTGTAAAAGACCAGACCGTGAAATTATTAATCTCTCTTTATAATGCCTATAATTGAAGAGATTAACATTTAATAGGATGACCAAGGTGACTCGACCTTAATCTTGAGTGAGTTATGAACTTCTGTTTATGAGGGCGATCCTTTGATTTATATGGGTGAGAGTGGTCATATTCACCGACTCAATAAGTCTACCATTCTGGGAATTTGCCAGAACAGTGAGCTGGAAACAAAGCTACCACAAGAAGAAATTCAATTTTTTCCTATCTTTAGGGTAAGTCGATGAATTGCTCTCTTAAAAGTTGATTCGAGAGCTTGAACATTGAGGTCTCACCCTCTCACTAGCCAGCACTACTACAAAACTGGACTTTAATGTCGGTTTAAAACCGACATTAAAGGGCTTTAATGTCTGTTGAAAATCGACATTGAAGATCGTGTTATAAAAGGTTTTTAATGTTAGTTTTAAACTGACATTATAGCTGATCGAAATTTCAGTACTAATTATCTTCAATGCCGGTTTTTCAACCGACACTATACACCATCTTCAATGTCGGTTGAAAACCGCCATTGTACATCATCTTCAATGTCATTTTAAAACCGACATTGTACATCATCTTCAATGTTGATTTTTTACCAATTTTTTTCAATAATTGTCCCCTTTTTAATGCCTCATTTTTTTAAATTGTCCAATCCATTTTTAATGTCAGTCAAAGAGTTAAAAATAACATTAAAAAAATGACATATACTAAATAAAATCTTAATTGTTTTTATATATTAAAATCTCAACAAACATAAAAATTTAAATCTCAATCTTGCTCACAAGGTATGAATAATAGTTAGCACTCAAAGAGATAACAAACTTTATGCTTGCAAAGCTGTAGTTCTAACAAACTTGAATTTATAATATTTCCATAAGCTAAAAGAAAAGAAAAAGGCTAACAATCTCTTCAATCAAGCTACCAACTTATTCCACTAAAAATTAATTGAATTGCTGGTAAGACGATACTTTCCTAGTAAGGTTTGAGCTACTACTCCTCCGCCATAGCTATCAGCTCCACTGCCAAAACCTAACCTTCCACTAGGACCTTGAGAAATTTTTAGGTATGACACAACAATCAACAACACGTTGAGAAAAATATGACAACATTTATGATTTGTAATAGTCGGAAAAGAATAACTTCAAAATGTAAATCTAGAACTTCAAAATTTGTAATTTATAAACAAACTTGCAACTTCATTTAGATCTTATAAAGAAGGATAAGAAGTCAAAATCAACTAAGAAAAATTTGAACACTGCAATAAGGTGATCAACAAGTAAAATAGAAAAAACAATCAAACTAAATTATCGAAAAGAGAGAAAACGGTCCGAAATGAAAATTTATCCGAATTCCAATTGGCTTTTTTTAAAAAACGAATGAAAGTTTGAAGTAACTAAAGAGAACCTGGAAAAAAAAACTCAAACAGATCCGTGAGTCAAGGCATTTCTTCCATCAGATTTGCTAAACACAATTCCAAGAACAAACAAATCTAATCAAATGCTTGTAAATCAAAGAAATTCCGATAATTCAAAACAATCGTAAATGCATTCATAATATGAAACTAGCATATAAAAAAAAAAAAAAAAAAGAAGGGAGACAATCACATTTTCTTGTTAGATTTCAGGTTCATTCAACCATTAAAAGTTTAAACAAACCGACAACTAGCTCTAAATCATTAGAAGTTGAAGAAATACTGTAACTTAAAAAAAAAAAAACTCAAAGCAAAGGCTCTTCTTTTTTTGTACAAATTCCTATGAATGAAATAAAAACGATAAAATAACCACAACAAAAAGTGTTAAGTCAACTCTTGATGACGCAGAAGCAAGAGACGATCAATGGATGATGGAATAACACTCGTTAATGAATTGCTTGACAAATCCTTTAATTCCAACCTTAATATTAAGAAAACATGCAATAATGATATAAAAGGAGAAGTCCCAAATCTTACTAAATTAGTACAAACAAGTAGTGTAAAAAGGAAGATCAGGTGGCATTTTGTCAAACAATTTCAATATAAATAAAATAGCCCTCAGTCAATTACATCTTTTATATTGACTAAATCACAATCTCAAATAGCATATAACGATGATAGACTCAAAAATTGCCAAACCATCCAGAAAAACTTACAGTATTGTAAGAGTAGAAAGGTATCCAATATCCAATGGTATACCACCTTGGAGATAATTAGATCTCAAATACATATGCAGATTATTGGGTTTTATATCCTAAAACTCGTGATTTGTAAACATTAGAATTTATTATGAGAATTCGATAAAGTTGTCATTGAATATATTAGAAATCCAATAAACCTAAGTCTTTTGACTATTATATGAGTATTTGAATTTTATGTGGAGACATACAAGTGGATCAGGGTCGAGTAAATAGTCAAAATGATCTATAGTATATGAATAAGGTTGGGTACCTTATTCTGGTAACACTATTGGATGTGGTCTACTCTGTAGTTGTTACAAAGTGTTGTAAAGTGCTACATACGAAGTGATCCTAATTCGTGCATGTTGAGACATGAGGAGTGGGGGTGTCCTGTGCAAATGAGTTTTATGCAAGATCGGACCATGAAACCTGTCACTCTTACTTTATAACGTTGTTTATTGTTTAAGACTAACTATTTCGAAGCGATGACCTAGGTAACTTAACCTTAATCTTGAGCTAATTATGAACTCCTGTTTGTTCGGGGTTATCCTTTGATCTGCAAACGGTGAGAGTAGACCAATTGCCTCTACTCAATAAGCTTACCATTTTGGGATAAGATCGGATGAATAGCTAGGAACATAGGGTGCAAGAGGGAATTCACTCCTACCCGATTAGGGTTAGTAGAGAGGTTGTTCCCTTCAAGTGCTGATTCTGGGTCTTAAAACAAGAGGCCTCACCCTCTCATTGGCCGAGGCCTGAGAGGGATTCGATTTGTTGATTGGATCACAAATCAATTGTTCATTAGGGGATCAGTGGAACTTAAGGAACAAGAGGTAATTACAGGGGTAAAACAGAGATTCGACCCAGTCTTTATGACGAGTAACCTATAAAGGGTTAACTTACTAATTATAGTTATATCGAGTGGACATAATATATCGGAGAGTTCAGCTATGGGCTTTAGTGAAATCACCCATTAGTTAACGAATGGAGGTTAGATCGGTCTAATGAGTTTAGCTGATTAATCTCGGATCGTTGGAGCCTATGATCTGTAGGTCCGCAAGGTCCCTCTACTAGCTCGTAAATGGGTAAGCTGTAGGGTAGCTTGAGAAATTAATTTGAAACGTTCAAATTAAACGGAATAAGAGAATAAATATTTAAATGTGATTTAAATATATGAAGATGATTATTGTGCAAAAATTAATTTAATATTTGATATTAAATTAATTGATTTTTTAAATTAATTTATGAAATTAATTTAAGAAAATCAAATTTTGAATTAAAATGATTTAAAAGTCATTTTTTGTTTTAAAAAGAAAATGGAAAAATGTTTTGCATGGTTGCACAAAATGGAAAATGGATTTTCTCCATTACCATCATCTTTATGCTCACACAAACCATTATCTTCTCTACTTTGATTCTCCAAGCATGAGCTGCAAGCCATGCACTCCATCTCTTTGCATGTTCATCTAAATATATAAAAAAGATTGGAGTTGATGGAGTAGAAGAGGAATACAGAATTTTGGAGAGCAAAATTTCGGTGAAGAAGAAACTGTCTTCTTCAATTTGCTGCTGTGTGCTTTTCTTGTTTCTTCACATCTTCAAGTTGTTCTTGAGTCCCACAACTCTGTCTAAAGCTCCAAGAGCATAGTAGGGAAGGCTTTGAGGTGGTTCACATTGATATCAAGTGAAGACAGCAGCTGAACAGACATCTTCTTGGAGAGTTCATCAAAGGTATGTTCTGAAAACCCATTTTTATGAAGAGCATACTTTAGTTTTTGCCGTTGCATGTTGTTTAACTCTTTCACAGATGATCAAAAAGTGCATGAGGATAATGTCTATATACTGTATGAAAATAGTATTTACAACACGTTTCACTTATAGAGCTATGAGCTGAGTACATTAAGTGATTTCATTAGGAATATTTCCATGTAAGTCATTTTCGTGAAGTGCCCTGGTTTGGTTAACATATAAAAGAAAATAAGGGAGAAGTAAGACGGAATCTCTTTAAATCATAAAGTTTCCAAACTTCAGCCTCTTGCCCATCATATTATTGAGAGGAGGGAAAATAAAAAAATGTGGGGGAAGAAATGGCTCTTTAGGATATACAGTCTTTGTAATCTACTGAGTTTACAAATGTTGGGAGAAATGATCCCTCCAAGTTGCTTGTAAGGTAAGTTACTGAAAGACAATTTGGAGAAGAAGCACTACAATCCAGAAATAAAGGAGGAAGGCAAATATGGAAAGTGAAATTACATACGTTTTGAGCTAACGCTATCATTAAACGCACTTCTAATTTCCAACAACGTTAAGCATGTGAAATTAAGAATTTAAGAACGTAAAAAATTGCTTTGTTTTATTTGAATATAATGATAATAATGATGAAAATTGACCGAATCATTCAAATGAAACAGAGAAAATGCCACAATAAAGCACTTGTTCTAGATTGGCCACTTCAATGCATATTTAGCTTCTTCTGAGAATGAAGGTAGAATCTATGGTCATTGCCTCAAGTTGAGAAGTTGTGAAAGCTAATTCTTCATCCAATATATTTTCTCCCTTCATTCTCAGATGGGATGCCTCATATAAACTTAATAAATCAGTTTCATCATTCACAATTGATTCTTTAAAATGTCCCCTTTTTTAGCTTCAAACTAAAATAAGCCAACTAAATAAAAGTTACTCAATTTTCTTCCAACAAAATGTACATGCCTAAAGTAGATCCAAAAGTTTCAACATATTTAATCATACGACTACTTTAGTCATGGTTTATAAATATCAGTCAACCAAATGTATGTTAAATTAAAACTAACATTTTCTTATAACATGTAGATCCAAAAATAACTATTATATAATGGGGAAATGAAGGGTTTTGATTTTGAATCCAACCGAACCCAAATCACTCGCTTCTTCCTTCCAATCTTTCTCTCTTCCAATGTATAAATTCTCATTTTTTCCCTAGTGAAACAAAATCCATTTCTTGTCTCTGCTTTTCAAAACAAACAATAAAATGAATTGAGCAAAAGCAAAAGCACAAATTTGTTGATTTATATAATTTTTTATTCATATAATTGTCTCTGCTTCCCCAGTCAAAAATCTCTCTGAAACAAAATCCATTTCTTGTCTCTGCTTTCCAAAACAAACAATATAATGAATTTTATTGAGTTGTATGTCCTAAAACTCGTAGTTTATAGTGTTAAGCATATTCTATTATCAATAAAGATTTTATTGACATTTATTCAATAAAACTGTTGTTGAATATGTAAATTGTAGTTTTGTAGACTAAATCCAATAAACTAAGATCCGTGGCTATTACATGAATACCTAAACTTTATGTGGAGACATAAATATGGATCAAATTCAAGTAAATAGCTAAAAGTCTATAGTATACGAATAAGGTTGGGTACCTTATTCTGGTAACACTATTGGATGCGGGCCACTTTGTAGATAGTACAAACGATGTGATCCTAAATCGTTCATGTGGAGACATGCGAGTGGAGGCATCCTATGCGATGAGTTTTTATAAGACTAGGACCAAGAAATTAGTCACTCTTACTTTGTAATGTTGTTTACTGTTTAAGACTGACTGTTTCAAATCGATGACCTAGGTAACTCGACTTGAATCATGAGCTAACTATGAACTCCTGTTTATACGGGATTATCCTTAGATTAGCATAGGTGAGGGTTGGCTCAACATCACCGGCTCAATAAGCCTCCCATTTCAGGGGTAAGATCGGATAGATAGCTGGGGAAATAGGGTGCAAGATGAAATTCACTCCTACCCGATTTAGGGATAGTAGAGAGATTGTTCTCTTAAGTACTGATTCTAGGTCTTAAACAAGGGGTCTCACCCTCTCATTGGCCTGAGAGGGATTTGGTTTAGTGATTGGATCACAAACCAATTGTTCATTAGAAGATCAATGGGACTTAAGTAGCAAGATGTAAATTCGAAGGTGAAACAGCTTTAGACCCAACCGTTATTACGAACAATTTGTGAAAGGTTGACTTACTAATTATGGCTAAATTAAGTAGACAGAAATATATCTATAGTGAGGAGAGTGCAACCATCGAGCTATAGTGGTGTGTCTCGGTAGTTAACAAATATTGATTAATTCAGATTAATGAGTTTAATCGATTAATCTCAAATCATTGGAGCTCATGGTCTGTAGGTTCATAAGAACTCTCTACTAGCTCGTAAAAGATTAAACCTTGGATTAGAATATTGAGTGAATTTGATGTGTTCAAATTCAGTTTAGGGTTTCAATTTGAAGTGTCATTTTAAAGTTTGAATTATGAAGTGTTCAATTTCAATTTAGGGTTTGGAAAATTATATTCGTTTAAATCTATTGAAATTAAACATGTTTGGAGAGTTCAAAATATTTAAATTTGATTTAAAATTTGATTATATGAATACAAGTTCATGTTTTGAACTAGGTGTTTTATGAATTTAATATTATTAAATTATTAGTTAATTAATTAATTAAATTTATTTAATTAATTATTTAAATTAAATTATTTCAAAATACAATTTTATTTTAATTTAATTTAAGTTACAATTAAATTAAATTAAGTTTTGAAAATTGAGAATTTAAAATAGTTTTAAATTATCATAGTGGAAATTGTTAAGATATTGATCTTGTTAGTGAGTTTTTCCCTAATTCAACATCTAGCTACTTTGATATTGCTCTTTAAGGTGTCATTCAGCAATATTAAGAAAGTGATTGCTTGTTAAAGTTGAATATATACTTCAATTTTTAGAATTGAAGTGGTCTTGCATGTTGAATTTCTGAAAATTCTGAAGTTGTTGATACTCTTTCAAACCCTCTCCTTCCCACTCAAAATCCATCTCAATTAAGAGTTCCTCCACTCAATTCCAAGGCTGAGAATAGTATAGAAGACTCTCATTGTGGTCTACTAAGGATTTGAAGGTCAAATTCGTGGAGTACAAGGATCAAGAGGGAATCTACAAAGGTATACATACTTGAAAAACTGTTTTTGCATGCTTTGAACTCAAATCAAGTGTAATTAGAGTGCTTAATAGTTTTGTTTTCTTCTACTTTATGCATGTTTATTCCATCTTGAGCAAAAGCAAAAGCACAAATTTTTTAATTTATATAATTGTTCAACTCTAAAGCCCGACTGTAATGGCGAGAAATTGCAGAGAATATAAAGATTTCCTTATCATTGGATAAATCAAAGAGAGAAAAAAAAATAGAGAGATTTCAAGAAAATGTAGACAACGTGAAATTCCCAATTACGTCGATGGCTTCGCTATGAGAGAATGGGTTTTAAAAGTGAAAGCCTCAAAGAAAGAAAGAGAAAGAGAAAGAGATGATTATTGTAACTGCGAATAATAAGTGGGAGATGGAAACAAACCTGCACGGCGAGTTGAACGGTCGGATCTGAAAAACCCACAACCACCAGATCGGAAGACTCGAATCGAAACTTTCGGGAATCACCATGCCAACGACCGGATTGAAAGACCCACAAGTAGATAGGGTAAATAGACAATCGGATTTAAAAAACCCAGGACCAGATCTACAGATCTATTACGACAACGAGATGAACGACGAACGAACCTGCATGGCGAGTTGAACGGTGAACGGACCTGCACACGACGACGAGTTGACTGATGTTGAAGTTCCGACCTGCACGAGTTGCACGAGCGAACAGACCTACACGAGTTGCACCTCCACAAGCTAACGAACGAGCTGATGACAAGGTTCCTACACGAGCAACAACGAACAGTGGCAGAGAGATCTGCATGACAAGTGACAATGAAGAACGGTAACGATGGTCAAAGGCAAGAGAGTTTGGGGGAGAAAAGAAAGATGAAGAAATGAAAGAGGGATATTTTTTATTAGTTAAAAAAAAATAAATGGGTATCTGCAATTTCAGTTTTAAATCGACATTGTAGCCTAATTAAAATATATCTTTAATGTAACCGACATTAAAGATCCGCTTTTTAGAAAAAAAACTGACATTATACATTTGTTTTCAATTTTTCAACCGACTTTAAAGCTTAAATTTCTTGTAATGCCGAAAAGGATTAGTTTATAGTTGAACTATAAACTATTTGTTCACTGAAGGGATCGATGGCACTTAAGGAGTTAGATGTAACTATAGAGGTAAAACGGTACTTTGACCCAACCGTTGTTATGAGCGATTCATGAACGATCGACTTACTGTTGATTGGTTATATCCATTGACACATAAATATATCTACAGTACGAATAGTACAGTTGTGGATCTTTAGTGGAGTGACTTGCAATTAATGAATATTGATTGATTTAATTAAAAAGTTTAATTAATTAATCTCGTATCATTGGAACTTCTAATCTGTAGGTCCATAAGATCGTCTTGCTAGCTCACTAAGGGGCTGTTTGGATTCAGGTTTTCTCAATATCCAGGAATTAAGGATGTCTGAAAAGAAAATTACTGGGAATCAAGGATGAATATGTTTGGTTGTGCATGGGAAAACAATGTTTGGGAATAGTATGTGGGAATTAAAAAAAATTGAGATTGTGAAAACAAGTCCAAACGATCGTTTACAAAATACTATACGATCGTTTAAATTATCTACACGATCACTGAGCTCCGCTACACGATCGTTTACAAAATACTATACGATCGCTTAAATTATCTACATGATTGTTGAGCTCCGCTACACGATCGTTTACAAAATACTATACGATCGCTTAAATTATCTACACGATCGCTGAGTAACAAAATGCTATACGATCGCCTACCTAATGCTATACGATCACCTACCCGATACTATACGATCGCTTACCAAATGCTATACGATCGCTTAACTCTGCTACACGATCGCTGAGTAACAAAATGTTATACGATCGCTTACCAAATGCTATACAATCGCTTATCAAATGCTACACGATCGCTGAGCTCGGCTACACGATCGTTAGCTCTGCTATACGATCACCGAGTAACAAAATGTTATACGATCGCCTACCAAATGCTACACGACCGCTTACCAAATGTTACACGATCGCTGAGTAACAAAATGCTATACGATTTCAAGGCTAGAAGGAAGAAAAATCGTGGTAGGAAGCGAAAAAAGAAATGAAAACCCATATTTCTAAATGGGTATGCAATTTCTTCATTTGTGTGGGTAAAAGATACCTAGGAATTGCCTTTTCCAAGACAAATAAACAAATCCCACCAACCAAACATGGGATTGGGTAAGCGATTGTATAGCATTTTGTTACTCAGCAATTGTGTAGCAAAGTTAAGCGATCGTGTAGCATTTGGTAAGCGATTGTATAGCATTGGGTAGGCGATCGTATAGCATTTTGTTACTCAACGATCGTGTAGCATATCTAAGCGATCGTGTAGCATTTGATAAGCGATTGTATAGCATTTGGTAGGCGATCGTATAGCATTGGCTAGGCGATCATATAGCATTTTTTTACTCAGCGATCGTGTAGCTAAGCTCAGCGATCGAGTAGCATTTGGTAAGCGATCGTATAGCATTTGATAGGTGATCGTATAGCACTAGGTAGGCAATCGTATAACATTTTGTTACTCAGCGATTGTGTAGATAATTTAAGCGATCATATAGTATTTTGTAAACGATCGTGTAGCGGAGCTCAGTGACCTTATAGATAATTTAAGCGATCGTATAGTATTTTGTAAACGATCGTTTGGACTTGTTTTCACAATCTTTTTTTTTTTTTTTTTTAATTCCCACATACTATTCCCAGACATTGTTTTCCCATGCACAACCAAACATAGTCATCCTTTATTCTCAGTAATTTTACTCCCAGACATATAATTTCAGACATCCTTAATTCCTGGGCATTGAGAAAACCTCAATCCAAATGGCCCCTAAGGGTAAAACAAGAATCGATTAATTTTGGATTAATTTAAATTGTTTAAATTAAATAAGGAAATTAATTTTATAAGATACAGTTAATATAATGTATATAGGTACATTATAACATAGAGTTAATCATGAATAATACTCTGTAATGTGTGAGAGATAAAAATTTGATAAGATTCAAACATCAATTATATGAATAAGATTCATATAATACTATAGGTTAAAATCAAAACGAATGAGATTCCTATTCAAATTATAGGTTAATTAATATGAATCAGATTAATATTAAAACTATAAGTTATATGAGTAATTGTTGTTTGAATATGATTCAAATTAAATTAAATATTCGATAATTAATTAATTAATTAATATTTATTTAATTATATATTAAACTTGATTTAATATACAATTTATTTAAGTTCAAAATATAACTCCCATTAGGAGTTATTATGAGTTAGTGGAGAGAAGTTTTAACTCCCTCTCCAACCAACTCACTCTTAAGTAAAATGGAAGGGAGGAGATTCATTTTGAGAAGCTTCAATCTAACGCATAGATCACTTATAGGAGAAAAAAATTTTCTCTGCATTCTTCATCTTCTTCCTCAAGAAACCTCTCCCGTACAAAAACACTTTTCCCTACCAAATTAAGGAGCCCACGCATCCTTAATTTTTTATCCAGAGAATAGCGAGGAAACTAAGTGGTGGTGTCCCCTACTCGTGACTTGTTTTTTCGTGAGAGGTATTTTCCAATTTAAGTGAGATTTACGTTCGTACTATTCTGTTTCAAGGAGTGGAATTACAAAAAGAAAAGTCTTCAAGTGTTAGTTCTTCTCATTCTTTTCTCCCTAGAAGCATGATGTAATCTATAAATGTTTATCCTGTTCTTTTATAATTTTTTTGTTTTTTTTAAATTTATTCAAATTGCGTTACATTGGCTCGCGTTCATATGCTTTTGCTATAGAATTTCATTTCTTCAGTTGGTATTAGAGGCAGATTTTGCCTCTAATTTTCATTTCAAAACGAAACATTAGAGAAAAGGCGGGTTATTTTTGCATAATATACGTGTTGGGTTTTATACCCTAAAACTCGTAAATAGTAAATGTAATTAATTGACCATCATCATTAAAGAGTTATTGATGTTATTTCATCAATAAAGAGTTGTCGATGTTGTTTCAATAAATGTCATTGATTGTATTGTATTCTATTTTTTCTTAATAACCTTAAACACAATAAACTAACATCCAATGTTGTCTTATGAGTCTTGAACAGTATGTGGAGACATACAGGGATCAATATTCAAGATATAGCCTAAAGGGTCTATACTATAGAGATAAGGTTGGGTTTCTTATCCTAGTGACATTATGGGTACAACTGATCGGTGCAAAATAGATGTCATTAATTCTACCTTACCCAAGCAAAATAAAATTTATAATGCTCGAACAACTACTAAAACTAATATGTAGTTAAAGTGGGAGTAGGAGGTCGATCCCAAGGGAACCTCTGTTAATTGGCAAAAAATAACCTTTGAATTAAAAAAAATAGTAATTTAAAGGGGGGAGGGGGTTGTTTGTAAAGAAATTAAAAAGACTAACTAGGACGAAGATGAAAACAATTTGTGACTCTGACTTACTATTTTTTTTTTGTAAAGAAAATTGATAGAAAAAAATTCTTGGAAAATCTTGTTACTAGGGTTAATCCTATCATTGTTCTTGAACAATTACTCGAAAACTCAATATCTCATAATCCAATAAGGAAAGACCCTTAAAGACCCATATAGCCAATTAACATAAGTCACATCAATTAGTCCTAATCTAAGTCAAAAACACTTTCATATAGCATTTATCATGTTCTTTTCTTAGATTGCTTTAAAGACATAGGTTATCATGATTATGACATTCAATAAACACATTAGAGCAAATTTCAAGAATGGTTGAATGAATATTCTAAATTAAGAAATTCAAAATTTAAATTCGGAAAAAGTCCTAATTAACACAAGAAAACTTAATTTTGTAACCTATCTCACCATTATGCAATAGTGCCAAGTAAGAATTACATTAAAAAATTTAATGGAATCAAAGCATTAATTATCCTCCATTAATTTCTATTCAAATTTAGCCCAAGAAAATTTAAAAAAATGTAAAAAAAATCAAGAAAATATACAAACGAACTCAAGAATTTAAACCTAGAATTAAGATTACTCAAGAAATACAATTACCTAGTCGTTGAGTTGAGAGATCTTGAAATAAATCCTTGAAGATATGATGAAATCCATGAAGCAATTCACTAGGGAATTATCAATTTTATAAGAAATTCCCTCAAGATAAGAATAAATTGGTCAGATTCTCTCTAACTTCGATCTAGGCTCTCTATATAAAAAAAATAAAAATAAAAAATTTCTCATTCTCTCCTCCACTGAAAAGAAAGAACAATTTTTATATATGCAGGTGTAGCGTCGCAAAGCTAAGGCTACCGTTGCAACGCTAAATCATAAAAAAGCCAATAATCATTGGGCGAGGGTCTTGACGCTGAGTCGACGCTGGGTTGTGCAAGGCACGCACACGTGCGCGGACGATTCCTTCAATCTCCAAAGCATTGTGACTCTGGGTGAAGCGTTGCGATACTGCCCTATTTTGCAACAAAATGGTGCATGTTGTCCTTCAACATCAAGCTAGTGTCAAGCTTATTTGTGTGAGGAGTGTTGTGATGCTCCGAGTATTGCTGAAGTGTGTTGAATAGATCCTTTTGAGGGGCAATGTGATGACTTGTTTTGGTTCTTATTCTAAAGTGATTCTTTGGTGTCGCTTAGCTCGAATTAGCTCCAAATTCTTCGAAATAACTCCATTTGTGTCGGGATTGGAATTTACCTATAAAATAGACAATTTAAGCAAAGAATTGAAGTAAAATTGAGGGAATTAATATACGAAACATAGCTCTTTACAAGACCTATCAATAATCCACTTTGTTAAAGGATCTCTTTGTTGGGGTTAGTGCCTTAAAGTCTCGTATCCTGTAGTTTGTAAACAGTATATACGAACATCTATATTGTTAATATATGATATTTACTTCACATCTTGTTTTTTGCTCGGTTATTTGTTTTATTTGCTTTACCACAAACCAATAAACATAAAATCCCTGGTTATCTGCATGTGACTCAAGCATGTATGTGGTGACATACAAGTGGATCGTATCTTGAGTGATAACCAAAATGGTCGGTAGTAAATGGATAAATGAGGGAAACCTTATTCTGGTAACGTTACGGACACGGCCCGCTTTGTGGAATGGTCACAAGTGTTGTGGCTTGTTACAGATGGTCTGATCCTGATTATTCGTGTTAGGGACATGCGAGCGAGGGCGTCCTATACAAAGAGTTTGTATAAGACCTAACCACGAAGTGTTAATGTCTTGTTATATAACACTGTTCATGACAGAGACTTCACTTCACTAGGATGACCATAAATAACATGACCTCAATCCTGGGTGAGTTGGAAACTCCTGCCATTGAGGGCGCTCCTTTGATTTGTATGGGGTGCGAGTGGCCAGGTCGCCGATTCAAACCTATCATTTTAGGATTCGTCTGATTTGGGAGCTAGAAACTCAGCTACACAAGATGGAATTCACTCCTTCCCCAAGGTAGGGGTAAATAGATAGATGGATCCCTTAAGGGCTGATTCCAGGGCTTGAACAATGTGGTCCAAACACCTTCTCTTGGCCCGAGAGGTGTTCACATATAGTTGGACTATTTTATATTGTTCATTAGAGGAATCAGTGGTACTTAAGGAGTGAGATGTAACTACAGGGGCAAAACGGTTAATTGGCCCAGCTGTACTTACGAGCATCTGTGAAGGGTCATCGTACTCATGATTGGTTATATCCGATGGACACAGAAATATATCTGTGGTAAGAAAAGTTCAGCTTTGGTCTTTAGTGAAATCACTGACAGTTAACGGATGGTGGATCTCATGGCTAAAGAGTCTAGTCAGCTATTCACATACCGTTGGAGCTTCGACCCACAGGTCCATTAGGTCACATGGGTAGCTTGGATAAAGTCAAGAACTAGTAATTGGGTTAATCTGAAATGTTCAAATTTACAAGAGGAAGTTCAATTATATATGATATAATTGGACTAGTTAATTATATATGATATAATTGGCTAAATGTATGAGATACATTATTTTGGAGGAAATTAGATATAGATATGATTTATATCAAGAAGAGGAGAAAATACTATAGTAGATATATGATATCAAACTATAGGATATAAATATAATATGATTATATTTATTATTTAAATTAATTGATTAATTATTTGATAATTAACTAATTTGTCCACGTTCGGACGTGGGAAGTGGGCTGCGTAGGTTATGGTAACCGGCGGATTAAAAATGAAAATCGTTTTCATTTTTTCACGATCGTGCATTCAAATTTTCGTCCGCCCGAAAAGATTTCGTGAAAGCGATCGCGAGAGCCTATACGATAGAAGCTCATCCGTCTAAACGATCGTCTGCCTCACGATTTCTCTAAACGATCGTATACGTTTTTCTAAACGATCGTTCAGCCTTTCATACACGATCGTGTAGCTGTTCTATACGATAAGCATTTCTGCTATACGATAGCACAGTTTCATCTCCCGCTTGCTTATCATCTACCCAACGTGTTGTCCTCCGTCTTCTACTAAACTCACCAAAGCTCACTCTTTGGGTTTTCACTCCAAGGATACCTGGGTTTCAATTGTGGTGGTGTTGTCTCCGCTGCAGTATTCGTGTTTGTACTGATCGTGCTGTTGCAGTCGACATATAGTCGGGTGTTGGTAGATCCATTGGAGGTTTCTGCTACTTGGGGTTTAGACGTTCGAAGAGAGTCTTCAACTGGTATGAACCCTCTCCCTGTTATTTATTGTGTTTTTTGCATGCCGATAATTAGGTTTATATGCATAACGGTTTGTGTTGAATTTATATCTTTTGTGTTTCGTTCACTGTGAAATCGAAGCTATCTTAACCCGCTCATGGAACTCTCAGTATGAGATCCTTCAATTGGTATCAGAGCCAGGTTTCTGATACTTCGATTTCATCTGTTGCAACGAAATAACATATACATTCATGGTGGGTGCATTTCTACGCTGTTTTAAATGTTAAATCTGTTGTGGATGTGCTGGATTAATGGATGTTTTCGGGATGAATCGCCACGGTTTGTTTAATTCCTTTTACATTTGCGGTTGTTTGCAAAGACCCCTGCATTTTTTGGCATAATAATCGTTATTGAGTTTGTATTCAAATTTTGTTTGAAGTCTTGAGTCGTTTGTCGAAGTTCTGGGCAAAGGTTGCGGCTCTTCGAGGAAGGAGACGATCTAGGGTTGATCGCATCGTGCAGAAAAAGTTCTACGCGTTCGCTGTCCATCGCATCATAAAGATGAAGGAGTATGCGATCGTGGTTGAACACATTGGTTAAACGATGGGGAATGTGATCAAGAGTTGGTCATATCGGATTGATGATCTGGCACGCGATCGCTGAGTATCGTTTAAAGCGTGCTAGACGATTGTTTAGGTCTGCAAGCTTCATCGCTTAGTAAATGACTAAACGATCGCTTAGCATCGCAAGGTAAATCGTTTACCAAGTTGCACGCATTGGTTGGACGATGAGACGCTCGCGTATCGTTTACAGCGTGCTAGATGATTGTTTAGGTCAATAAGCTTCATCGCTTAATAACTAACTAAATGATCGCTTAGTAACTTAAGGTAAATCGTTTACCTGTCATCACGCTACACGATCGCATGGACGGTCAACAAGATTCTTTTTCTTTTGGACGATTGATTGAATGAACACTCAAAATGAAACAATTTCATTTTTATTTCATCGGTTACAATAAACGACTCATTCCCACTAACCCACGTCCAAAAGTGATCTTTTGGCTTAATTATCATATAATTAACCAATTAAAATATTAAAAATATAATCATATTATATTTTTACCCTATAGTTTGATATCACATATCTACTATAGTATTTTCTCCTCTTCTTGATATAAATCATATTTACATCTAATTTCCTCCAAAATAATGTATCTCATATATTTAGCCAATTATATTATATATAATTAACAAGTCTAATTATATCATATATAATCAAACTTCCTCGTGTCAATTTGAACATTTCAAATTAACCAAAACACTGGTTCTCAACTTTATCCAAGCTACCTAGGGGACCTAATGGACCTGTGGCTCGAAGCTCCAACAGTCCATGAATAGCTGACTAAACTCTTTAGCCACGAGATCCACCATCCGTTAACTGTCAAGCATTCCACTAAAGACCAACAGCTGAACTCTTCTTACCATAGATATATTTCTGTGTCCATTGGATATAACCAATCATGAGTACGATGACCCTTCACAGATGCTCGTAAGTACAGTTGGACGACTTAACAGTTTTGCCCCTGTAGTTACATCTCACTTCTTAACTACCACTGATTCTTTTAATGAACAATATAACATAGTCCAACTATGTGTGAACACCTCTCGGGGCCAAGAGAAGGTGTGTGGCACCACATTGTTTAAGCCCTGGAATCAGCCCTTAAAGAAGCTATCTATCTACTTACCCCTGCCTCAGGGAAGGAGTGAATTCCATCTTGTGTAGTTGAGTTCCCAGCTCCCAAATCAGACGAATCCCCAAAATGGTAGGTTTGAATCGGCGACTTGACCACTCGTACCCATACAAATCAAAGGAACGCCCTCAATGGCAGGAGCTCCTAACTCACTTAGGATTGAGGTCATATTACCTATGGTCATCCTAGTGAAGTAAAGTCTCTGTCATGAACAGTGTTATATAACGAGACATTAACACTTCGTGGTCAGGTCTTATACAAAATTTTTGTATAGGACGCCCCCGCTCGTATGTCTCCAACACGAATGATCAGGATCAGACCATCTGTAACAAGTCACAACACTTGTGACCATTCCACAAAGCGGATCGTGTCCGTAACATTACCAGGATAAGGTTTCCCTCCTATATCCATATACTACAGACCATTTTAGTTATCACTCAAGACATGATCCACTTGTATGTCACCACATACATGCTTGAGTCACATACAGATAACAAGGGATTTTATGTTTATTGGTTTGTGGTAAAGCTAATAAAACAAGTAACCGAGCAAAAATACAAGATGTTAAGTAAATATCATATATTAACAACACAAACATTCGTACAAACTGTTTACAAACTACAGGACACGAGACTTTAGGGCATCAACCTCAATAGTATTTGATACAAACACAATGATCTAACGCATTTGTGTAGGTGACATGCAAGTGGAGGTATCTTATGCAATGAGTTTCAATAAGACTGGACCGCAAAATAGTAACCACTAGATGTAACACCGTTGACTAGTTAGGTTTCTATTTCAATAGAATGACTTAGGCAACTTAGTCTTAATCTTGAGTATATTATGAACTTTTGTTCACGAGAGATTGTCCTTTGATTTGTATGAGTGAGAGTGACTAGTTCGTTGACTCAATAAGCATACCATTTTAGGGACAGGACTAAGTGGAGAACTGGGAACATAATAATACAAGATGAAATTCACTCCTTCCCGACTTTAGGGTAAGTAAATGAGCGTTCCCTTAAATGGTGTCCCCGGGACTTGAACAAAGGGCCCTATCCTCTCGTTGGCCTAGGGGTTTCTGTTTAATGGTTGGACCATAAACATGTGTTCATTAAAGGAGCATTAGTACATAAGAATACAGAGGTAACCCAAAGGTAAAACGATAATTGGACCCAATTGGTGTTACGAACACTCGTGAAGGACTAACTTACTATTATTGATCTATATTAATGGACACGAAAATAAATCTATAGTGAGAAGAGTGCAATTGTGGGTCTTTAATGGAGTGTATCCATAGTTAACGAATATTGATTAATTTTGTTAATGGGTTTATTCAATAATCTTATATCGTTGAAGCTTCTGATTTGTAGGTCTATAAGGACATCTTGTTAGCTCACTGAAGGATATTAATGAGGAATGATTTGAATTATTTAAATCAATTGAGGAAATTGTATATTAATGTGATTAATATATAATTAATTATAGATGTGATCTATAATTCACATTATATGAGAGAGAGATATTTAAATGACATTCAAATATTAGATATATGGTAATTGGATTCCTAAAGAGTTGTATACATATAAATATGTGGTATTTATATGTTAATTAATTATATATTAAATATGATTTAATATAGTTATTTAATTGATTAATTAATGATTAATTAATTGATTAAGAAATTTTATAGAGAGGTGGATGCATATAAACGTGTGATGTTTATATTATTAATTAACTATATATATATATATATTAAATTGGATTTATTATATATGGTTATTTAATTGATGTTCTAATTAATTAAATGAAGGTTATTTGATTAATTTAGCAAAAGGGTAGAAAAGGAAAGATTTGGAGAAGGGGGTTAACCTTTCTCTATATAAATTCCTCCTTATGGCCCTTTTTAAGGTAAGAATTCATTTGGTGAGATTTGAACCTAGCCACCAAAAGGAAATCCTCTTTTCACTCTCTTAAAAAAAATTCTCTACCTCTTCCTCTTCTAATTGTTAGATATCATTTATCCAATTATTGGAATTCCAAAGAGAATAACAAGGTTATTTTTATGGTCATGTTCGAGATCGATGGAGGAGACGTTCGTTTGAAAAGCTAGAGGAAATTTCAAGAGGTCTAGAGTCTACAAAGATAAGAATGGTTCTTCCCCCTTGTTTCTCCTTCGTTAAAGCATGCTTTTATGATGTTTATCCCATTTATGCTCTATTTAGCTTGTTGTTTTTGTTACTCATAAAATGTAAAAATCGATTGCACGACGATCCTAACGCTTCCACTTGAGATTCGATTCCACATAATTGGTAGCAGAGCTAATTTCTTGCATTTTTTTTCATATTTTTAAACAAAATCAGTTTAGAAAGGTGGGTTTTAAATCTAATTTTGAATGTGAGGTTTGTGAATTTGGATGTTTACAAATTTTGGCATTTAGTTTATGTTTTAATGCGATTAAAGTGTAAGGGCCCATGTACTTTTGGGCATTTAATTTTGCTATCGAGTTTGTAAGTTCGTTTTGATCAAGGAGCAAGAGTTGCATAAGAGATTGGTGGAAAATTGAGCCAAAACGGAGCAAGCTTCTGGTCGAAGTGCCGACTTAAGCTCCGCAACGCTATGGTCGGTGCTACGATGTTTTGAGCGCTGTGTCGCGGTGCTCTGTCGCAGCGCAGCATTGCAACTTGTGGCAGAAGACCAGAGTGCAACGATGCTCTCTCCTAAGCACTGTTGCATTCCAAACGTCCAAGACGCAAGGGAGGGAGGCACGCAGCTATAGTGATTTTGCCCTTATTTTACCCTAGTTTAGTTTATTATTAAATAATTAGGTTAACATTAGCTAGTTATATTAATTTAATTAATTTTAGGGTGCCAAAATTTGATCCAATTTTGTTATTTTATTTATTATGCATTAGATGTATGTTGAAATTAATGCTTTGAATTTATATTTCGTACTGTATGTCATATAGATTCAAAATCTCACCTTAGGATAAACATAGTCATGCATCATGATTAAGTGTAAGTGTTATATTTTATGGATGCATGATTTAATTAGCATGCTCATGCATGATAATATAAGTGTAGGATGCATGATTACATTAAGCATCTTCACGCATCATACAATGTTATAAGTATTATAATGTATGGTGGATTGATGAATGTGGATGATTAACTTTTCATGGATGGTAAATACAATGGTTGTTTTTTTCCAATGAAAATGAGCCTTGCATTGAGCATGACACCACTTAGTAAGCGTTATATTTGATCGACATCATTAGATTGCAAATTATAGGTTTTAATACGACATTAAAATATAAGTGTTATATTTTTAATGGGATAGACTAAAATCTATAATCAATAGTTGCATGCAAACATAGGTTCAAATTATTTTAGATGTTTAAAATTAATTCACCTATACCTATGTTGGAAGTATTTCTAATGAGATTAGAAATAGGTTAATCTTTTAATTTGTTTTAATAGTATTAAAATGAATTCCATTAAAAGATTACAATTATGAAATAATTGCCTATAAGGGACTTTTGTCTAAGGAATATTCTGTCTAAGCGGAGGTATTTAAGCTGACGGAAACAGAACACCTCCACCTAGGAACCGACCTAGAAGGTGAATTGGGCAAATATTTTATAAGCATGCAATAGATGATTGATTTTATTAAAGAGTTTAATAAATAAAATCAAGTATTGTTGAAACAATCAATATAAATGTTATATTAAGCAAACTAAAAAGACTTAGATAAATTCATTAGCCGAAATTTTAGCTAAGCATAATAAAACCCTAAAATAATAGAATACTTTAGTAGGAGAAAATTGGTATATAGAATATATCTTAATTTTAGCTCTCACGTCCTTGAAAGTTCACACTGTGAGATCCATGCTCGACTTCATGTCGCCCTAGGCGCGACCTCCCTTTAGAAAGTGTTTGCATGGGTCAGCAGCAAGGTGAATAAGGAAAATGTTCATAATAAGTGGGAGAAGGACATGTGTCAACGTATCCTACAATCTTCTCCATTAGGTTGCATCATGAGAGTGAAGAAATTTTTGGAAAAGACCCTTTAAGTGGATGCAAGATCGTCCAAATTTCCATTTTTAATTGAATATAAGTTTACAGTAAAACAAGAACAAGATATGCATTTACGTAAATTATAGCATGCTTTAAATAAAAAAAATACTTAGGGTTTCAAAAACTTTTATCTTTGAAGAACCCTTTCTTCAAGAACTCCCTCGAACAAAACACGAATGGATCTCCTTCTCCACGCAGATCTCCTTCTTCAAAAGGGACACCACCACTTGAGAACCCTTTGTATTCTCTTAGGATAAAGGATTCAAACAAGAGTTATGGGCTTTGCTTGAATCCTTGGAAGAGGGGAGGAGATAGAGAGGAGGAGAAGGAAGCGAAGAACTTTTCTTCTCTTTTTTAGATTCTTTTTTTCTAGAGAACTCTTCTCTTAGAGATAATTGAGAAAGAAGATGAATCTCCAACCACATCCCCCATAAAATAAATAAGAGAATCGGGGGAGAGAGTTGTAACTCCTTCTTTTTTATTAATTTCAATTAAATTAATAATAATAAAATATATATTAGGTAATTGCAATTGGTATCATTTTTAGGAATAATAACCAAGTGTATAACATCATTTAAAAAATATTGTAAATATAGAAAAGTCTATCAGTGATAGACTCTTACCAATGGTCTATCACTGATAGACTCCTACCAATAATATGATCTATCACTGATAAACTATTTAAATTTGGTCATATTTGCAATTTTTTTACATTATGTTATATCTGTTAATACTTTGGGTCTACTGTCTACATTTGCAACTATCCCATATATATATATGTAATAACTACTTTATTATATATATACACTATATGTTATATCAAATATAACATATAGCTTATAATTTTATATAGCATCACATACAACATAACATATAGATTTTATTTTCTCTTAACAATGCATGACATTTAATATAAATCACATTTATATTAAATTCACTTATATGAATCCCATCCATATCATTGATATTTGGATCATATCCAAATATTTACTTCCCCTCAATATAAATCATATTTATATCAAATTCAATTACATGAGTCTCATTCATATAATTAGTATTTAAATAATATTCAAATTTCTCTCATGTTACCTTAAATTATAATGTATCGAATACATTATATTAATTATATCACATATATAATCAATTTAATTAATTATATCATATATAATTAATTCAAACAATTAATTTGACACTTCAAATTAACCCAATAATTCTCAATTAAATACCTGTCGAGCTACAGAGGGGACCTTATGGACCTGCAGATTGAAGCTCTAACAGTACTCAGATAATTAATTAAAATCTTTAATTAAATTACCCAACATTCATTAATTGTCGATCACTCCACTAAAGATCGACAATTGCACTCTTCGCACTACAGATAAATTTCTGTATCCATTGGATATAACCAATCAACAGCGCGATGACCCTTCACAAATTACTCGTAAGTACAATTGGGCCAAAAATACTGTTTTACCCCTGTAGTTACATCTAACTCCTTAAGTACTACTGATCCCTCTAATGAACAATAAGTCATAGTTCAACTATGATCAAGTTCCTCTCGGGCTAAAAGAAGGTGTGGTCACTATGTTCAAGACCTGGAATCAGTCTTAAGGGAGCAATTTATCTACTTGCTCCTGCATCGAGGAAGAAGTGAATTTCGTCTTGTGTAGTTGTATTCCCAGCTCCCCAGTTAGACGAATCCTCAAAATGGTAGGCTTATTGAGTTGGCAATCTGGCCACACTCACCCATACAAATCAAAGGACCACCGTCATGAGTAGGAGTTCACAACTCATTTAGGATTCAGTTCATATCATCTATGGTCATCTTAGTGAAATGTAAGTCTCTATTATTAACGACATTATATAAAGAGACTAATAATTTCATGGTCCGGTCTTATACAAACTCTTTATATAGGATATCCCCACTCACATGTCTCCATATGAATGATCAGGATCATATCATTTGTAGCACTTTAGAACACTTATAACACCTACAAAGCGGGTCGTATCCATAGTGTCACAAGGATAAGGTACCTAGCCTTATCCATCTACTACAAACTATTTAGATTATTATGTAAACAAGTTTGTATGTCTCTACATACTTGTTTAAATTACATGAAATAGCCTCAGATCTTAGTTTATTAGATTGAGTATATATTTATAAAACAACACTTATTTTATTAACAACAATATGTTTATACAAAGTTTACAAACTATGAAATTACAAGATATTTAGGACACCAATCCTAATAATCTCCCACTTGTCCTAAAGCTTAGGGGACCTAATATACAATACAAATAAAGTACAAAATCACAATAAACTAGGGCATACACTATACTCCAATAACATCTCCCACTTGCCCTAAACAATATGTCGCATATCTCGTAGACCTAAACTTTCTAGATGACCCTCGAACACTTTAACCGTGAGAGCCTTTATAAACAGATCAGCAACGTTGTGCTCCGAAGCAATCTTCGTCACAATCACGCCACCACGATGCACAATCTCTCGAATCAAATGATACTTTTGTTCTATGTGCTTGTCTCTTTAGTGACTCTTAGATTCCTTAGAATTTGCCACAACACCATCGTTATCACAATAAAGTGTGATAGGCAAAGACATATTTGAAACAACTTCCAAATAAGTAAGGAACTTCTTAAGCCAAACAACCTTCTTAGCAGCTTCATAAGTAGCTACGTATTCGGCTTCCATAGTGGAGTCTGCAATGCATCTTTACTTGATGCTTCGCCATACTATAGCTCCTTCATTCAGAGTAAACACTAACTCTGATGTGGATTTTCGAGAATCTCGATCAGTCTAGAAGTTAGACTCTATGTATCCTGTAAGGATCAAATCCTTATCTCCATACATGAGCATATAGTACTTCGTTCTCTAAATATACTTGAGGATCGTTTTGACCGTCATCCAACGATCTAAGCCTAGATTGGACTGATATCGACTGACAATCCCTACTACATAGCAAATGTCATGTCTAATGCATAACATTGCATATATAAGGCTACCAATAGCTGATGCATAGGAAATTCGTCTCATTTCCTCAACCTCTTAAGGAGTCTTAGGACACTGTTCCTTAGACAATACAATTCCATGTCTGAAAGGTAATAAACTCTTTTTGGAGTTGTGCATCGAATATCTGATAAGCATCTTGTCAATATACAATGCCTAAGACAAGGCCAACATTTTGTTCTTACGATCCCTTATAATCTGGATCCCTAGAACAAACTGCGCCTCTCCCAAATCTTTCATTTGGAATTGGGCAGCTAGCCATTTCTTTACATCAGTCAGAAAACCTACTGAAGGAAATCAAATCCGAGATTTCCATGAGCAGTAGAAATAAGATCATTCCAAATTACAATCATGAAAGAACATTACAAATTACAGTTGAAATATACAGTTATGCAATTAAGAAAGAAATTACAGCATGAACAATTACAAATGAACAAGGAGAAAACTCTACGAACATTTGTAGACTCGTCTCCATGCTTCTTGCTCATGAACGCTCAAACACAGCAACCTCGAACGCTCGAACAACACGACCACAATACTGCACGAACACTTCGCACTCGCTCTCAGCGATCGCCTCGATCACGAACTTCTCAGCAACACGAACGACCTCCACAGAACCTTGACGGTGTCGAGTTGAGTATGACACCACCAAGAAGGTTACCTTGGTATTCTCGGTGTGAGAATCCAGAGGTGGGCTCTGTTCGGACTTGGTTTGAGGCAGATGAAAGAGGAAAGAACAATTGTTTAAACTATTGGGCAAGTGGGAAAAGACGGGAATCTATCACATAGGTCGATGCCCAATTGTTTAGCTATAGCTAAGTGATTGTCTAAAGCAAAAGTTATGCGATCGTTTAGCTCATCGTATAGCTCAGTGTCTGTTGCCGACAAAACACTACACGATCATTTACTAAAACACGTCGTCGCTTAGTAAATCGGTATTTACTTGACAAACATCGAAAGTTTCTTTTTGCCGAGAGAAATCTCAAATCAATTTTTGATCTTTTGTCAAAACTTACTAAAATTAGGAAATGAATTTTCCTTTTAACTCACGGTTACCATGAATCACCAATAACCACCCACTCAATTGGTTATTAAAAAAATTAATTATCCAATAATTAATATTATTATAAATATAAATGATAACCAACTTATCATACTATATTTATAACCTATAGTTTTAATATTTCATCTCATGAAATATATAAACCATAGTGATTTTTCTATTCTATGGTACTTAATGTAAATCTCATTTACATCAATCCTCCACTAGATATATCTCATACATCATACCGATTATATCATATATAATCAAAATATCTCTTTTCAATTTGAACATTTCAAATCAACACTAAGAACTAATCCTCAACTGAATCCATAGAGCTACCAAGGGGGCCTTTTGGACCTGTAGCTCGAAACTTCAACAATACGTGAATAACTGACTAAACTCTTTAGTCACGGGATCCACCATCTGTTAACTGCCATGCACTCCACTAAAGACTGACGGTTGAACTCTCCTTACCACAGATATATTTTGTGTCCATCTTAACCAATCAGCAGTGTGACAACCGTTCACAAATCGCTCGTAAGTACAGCTGGGCTAATAACCGTTATGCCCTGTTACATCTGTCTCCTTAAGTACCACCGATCCCTTTAATGAACAAAAGTTATAGTCCTACTATGACTGAGTGCTCTCTTCAGAAGAGAAGTTGTGGTCACTATGTTCAAACCCCGGAATCAGTCCTTAAGGGAGCAATCTCTCTACTTATCCCTGCTTCGGAAAAGGAGTGAACTCCATCTAGTGGATTGAGTTCCCAGCTCCCAGATCAGAAAAGTCCCCAAAAAGGTAGGCATGTTGAGTTGGAAATCTGGCCACTCTCACCCATATTAATCAAAGGACTGCCCTCAAAAGCAGGAGTTCTCAAAACACTCAGGATTGAGGTCGTGTCACCTATGGTCGTTTGGTGAGATGTAAGTCTCTAGTATCAATGGCGTTATATAATAAGTCTAGTCATCTCGTGGTCCAGGTCTTATACAAACTCTTTGTATAGGACACCCCCGCTCGCACGTCTCTTAATGAATAGTCAGGATTTACCATCTGTAGTAGTTTACAACACTTGCAAACCTCTACAAAGTGGGTCGTTTCCGTAGTGTCACCAGGATCAGGTATCTCATCTTAATCCTTATACTATAGACCTATTTAGGTTATCACTTAAGGCACGATCCACTTGTATATCACATATACATACTTAAGTTCACATAAGATAACCAAGGAGTTTTGTTTATTGGATATGAGTAAATGCAAGAATTAAATAACACTTATTTTATTCATTAAATAATGTGTATCTTTACAAAACAACAAGACTCTGGGAGAATTAGGAAATCAATCCAACACCTACGTCATTCCCAATGAGTAGGATATCATCCACGTACAGCACAAGGAAAACTACTAAGCTGTTGATGATTTTCTTGTAAACACAAGGCTTATCAACATTCTGATCAAAGACATAAGATTTGATCACTGTATCAAATCTTATATTCCAAGTTTGAGATGCTTGTTTCAGTCTATAAATGGATTGATTAAGCTTGCAAACCTTTTGCTCTTGATTTTCTTCAATGAATCCTTCTGGTTGAATGATGTAGATGGTCTCTTCAAGATTACCATTCAAAAAGGTAGTCTTAACGTCCGTTTTCCATATCTCATAGTCATAATATGTGGATATGGACAAGAGAATCCTGATAGACTTTAACATGACAACCGGTGAGAAAGTTTCTTTATAGTCCACTCCCTCAAATTGGGTATAACCTTTTCCCACAAGTCTAGATTTAAAGATTTGTACCTTTCCATGTACACCTCTTTTCCTCTTGTAGATCCATTTAAACCTATAGGTTTTACCCTGTCAGGTTGGTCTACAAGCTCCCAGATAGAATTGAAGTACATAGACTCCATTTTTTGATTCATGGCTTTAATCCATTCATCCTAGTCAACATCTTCTATTTCTTGTTTATAAGACAATGGATCCGCAACTCTATCATCAGTTATGATGTTTTAGGCTTCTGTTAAACCCATGTAGCGTATAGGTGGATTCACAATCCTCCCACTACGTCGAGGCAATCTCAACTCTTTAAATGGATGACTAGATGAACTGACATCAACAACCCTTGTTGATCTATCAACCTGTTCAACAACTCTTGTTGAAGTCTCAAATGTTTTATTAGAAATCTCACTTAAAACAAGTTTACTTCGTGGTTTATGATCCTTCATGTGGCCTTCTTCCAAGAAGGTAACGTTTGTCGATACAAAGAATTTATTCTCACTTGGATCATAGAAGTATCCAATTCTTGTTTCCTTGGGGTAACCTATAAATAGGCACACTTTTGAACAAGGTTCCAAATTTTTGGGGTTGGACATCCCCAAATTCTGAAGTGGTGTAAACTACCTTTACTACCTTTCCATAACTCAAAAGGTGTTTCAGAAACACTCTTTGAGGGAACGTTGTTCAAAATATAAACTACAGTCTCTACTGCATATCCCCAACGAGTCAGGAAGATGAGCATAACTCATCATAGACCGAACCATGTCCAACAGGGTTCTGTTTCACCTTTCTGATACACCATTCTATTGAGGTGTACCTGGGGCGGAGAGTTGGACGTGATTCCATATTCTCTCATATAGTTTTAGAATCTTAAGTCCATTTACTCTCCACCACGATCAAATCGTAATGTTTTTATCTTTTTACCTAACAAGTTTTCAACTTCAATCTTGTACTCCTTGAACTTTTTAAGAGCTTCAGACTTATGTTGCATTAGGTATAGATACCCAAATCTAGAGTAATCATCTATGAAAGAGATGAAATATTCATACCCACATCGTGCTCTTACAATCATTGGACCACAGAGTTCTGAATATATAAGCTCCAAGGTTTATTTGGCTCTATAACCTTTTCCAGTAAAAGGTCGTTTGGTCATTTTGCCTTCAAGGCATGACTCACATACTAGTAAAGAGTTTTCTTCTAAACCATTTAGAAGTTCACTTTTTACCAACCTCCCAATCCTATTGAGATTGATGTGATCTAACCTTAGATGCCAAAGATGAGTATTTTATTTAGGAGAAATTCTCAGTCTTTTTACAGTTGTTGCTGTTTTGAACATTTTAGTATTAAGCACAACTTTTATGACTAACGGTCTTAGTACATATAAGTTATTTTCCATTGAACCAAAACCTAACTCCATTCTACTCTTAAAAATAAACACTTTATTCTCAGAAAAGGATATGGAATATTTTTCTTTAATTAGACAGAAACATAAATTAGGTTCCTCTTGATATGAGGAACTACATATTTTTGGATTTTATGTCCTAAAACTCGTAGTTTGTAAATTAATAAACATATTATGTTTTGTTTTTCGATAAAGTTGTTATTGAAATTATAATCTTGAATCCAATAAACTAAGGTCTTGAGGCTATTTAATGTAGTTTGAACTTTATGTAGTGACATAAATGTGGATCAAGTTCAAATATATAGCCAAAATGGTCTATAGTATATGAATAAGATTGGGCGCCTTATTCTGGGGACACTATAAGTGCGGCCCACTTTGTAGTTAGTACAAACGATGTGATCCTAAATCGTTCATATAGAGATATATGAGTGGGGGAATCCTATGCAATGAGTTTGCATAAGACTGAACCATGAAATAGTCCCTTTTTACGTTCTAAATGTCGTTTTATGTATAAAACTGACTATTTCGTTAATTGATGACTTAGGTAACTTAGTCTTAATCTTGAGCTAACTATGAACTCCTATTCACTCGAAATTATCCTTAGATCTGCGTAGGTGAGGGCAGCTCATCATCGCTGGCCAATAAACCTCCCATTTCAGGGGTAAGATCAGGTGGATAGCTGGAAACATAGGGTGCAAGACGAAATTCACTCCTACCCGTTATAAGGATAGTAGATAGATTATTCCCTTTAGTAATGAATCCAGGTCTTGAACAAGTGGCCCCACCCTCTCCTTGGCCCGAAAGGGGTTCGGTTTATAGGTTGGACCTTAAACTAATTGTTCATTAGAGGATCAGTGGAACTTAAGGAATAAGATGTAGTGTTAGGGGTAAAACAGTTTTTATGACCGAACTGAGATTACGAACAACCCATGAAGGATTAGCTTACTAACCATAGTTATATCAAATGGACACAAATATATCTACAGCGAGGGGAGTGTAACTACGAGACTTTAGTGGAATGACCCGTTAGTTAACAAATGTTGATTAATTAGGTTAAAGAGTTTTACCGGTTAATCTTGGATTGTTAGAGCCCATGATCTGTAGGTCCATTACGTTCCCCTACTAACTCATATGGAATAAACTTAGAATAGTATGATAGAATCATTCGAATTGTTCGAATTAGGTGAAGAGAGAGAAACCGACACGTATATGTGATATAGTAGTCGGTGTTCAGTCTAGAGATACAGCTTTAATATTTAAATGTGATTTAAATATCAAGAATATGAATACGTTTATATTCGGAAGCTCGAAAATAATGGAAATGGTCAAAGATGTAAAAAGACAAAGAGTTGACTTTTTGACTTTGAAAAGTCAAAATTTGACCGACGTTATATTCAAATTTGATTTGAATTTCGAGAAAATGAATGCGGATTCATGATCAGGAGGTCAAAATTAGTCAACATAGGAAAAATCATAAAAGTCAAAATGTGGACTTTTAGGTCAAAATTTGACTTTGACAAAATGACTATTTTTTCCTTTGACAAAAGTTAGTAGAAAAATCCAAACTTTTGTTAGATAATTCTACTAACAAAATAGTGGACTAGGTGTTGGCTTATAGTGGAGACATTAAGCACACTTAGATAGTGGATTCTAGGTATTGGATTTTTATGGATTTGTTTCATGCAAATGTTGCATGATTTTTTTTTCTATAAATGGGCTTTCAATTATAGATTAAAGACTTTTGCCATTTTTTTTTCCATTTTGCCAAATTTGTTTTTCAAATTTGGACTGAAAAAAAAAACTCTTTCCTTTGAGGAAAATTCATAACCCAAACCCAACCCAAAGATCCATTTCTTTTTCCATATCTTTCTCTCTCTCGATTTTCTTCATCCATCGGGGCCCACAATCCGGTTCTGAGTCTAGAGGATAGTAGGTCAACTCTAGTAGTGGTACGAAAGAGTTTTGGTCGAGATTCAGTGAGAAAAAGCGGTTTTCGGGAGCTTCAAAGGTAAGTTAATTTACTGTTTTTCCTTCATTTTGCATGCTAAATTCCTTTTGATTAAAAACAATTAGAGTGTAATTAGATCCCTATTACGCTGCGTATGTCTCGTGTTCCATCACATATACGTTATCTAATAACATATATCGTTTCTTGTCCAAAAATAACTTAAACCTGCCTACAACAACAGCTAAAATGGCCTCACCAGTACTGACTCTAAGAGTCATCTCTCCAGCTTCCAATTGTTTCCAGGAATTAAATCCTTGATGGGAAGAACACACGTGGTTAATAGCTCCTGAATCAACTATCCAGTCAGAATCATCATTCTCTACTAAGCACGTCTCCAAGACAAATAAATCAGATTTATTTTCTTTGGAGTTCTTCCTTTTCTGGAGAGTAATGGGATCAACTCTAGAACCCAACTCATAAACTCCAAGTTTCATCTCAGAGGACAATCCTCGTCGGTGAACTTGATCAGAGTTAGCAACGATTGCTTTCTCTGCTAGTCCCTTGCTTTGAAGCACAGACACAGATACGATCGGATACGACAATTCGTCAATTTCTAAAAAACTAAGATACGGATACGTCTAAGGATGCGTCATTTTTATATATATATATTTTAATATATATATTTCTAAAAAACGAGGATACTGATACGTTGAAGATAAATTTTTTTCTTTAAAAAAATCTAGGATATAGATAAATTTAGCATACAAGTTAATAACAATAGCACAAAATAGATACAAACACTAAAATACAATAAAAAAAAAAAAAAAAAAAAACAACAACATTAAGATGTTGAAGTATAATAGTTAATAAAATGCAATAGAAAAGTGACTCATATTGCAAAGAAGAAGAAGAAGAAGATTAAAGAGAGAAGTATGAAGATAAATAAAGAATTTATTGTTAAAGATATCCAAATAGTTTATATTTTGGTGGACTTTGTGGGGACTCAAATGTAAAGATGGAGGATTAGATGATTCTAGTCTAGGGTTTGGTCCGTTATTTATGTATTTATTTATTTTTAGTTTTGGACTCGAGTAGTGAGCTTTTTAAATAGGTTGCCTAATTTTAGATTGGAAAAGATTAGATGAGTTACTTGTCTTTTTTCTTAAAAAAAAATGCAAAGAAATAGATACGTCAAATTGCGTGTCAGATACGTATTTGAAAAGTATCTGAAAGTATAGATACGTCAAATCGTGTTTCAGATACGTATCTGGGAAGTATCTGAAAGTATCGGTATCTGATACGTGTTTGATACTGATTCTTTACCTCACATGAAGTATCTGTGCTTCATAGGTCCCTTGACATTTAATATGGATTGGAGATTATCTTGGGAACTGACACTACTGATATCATTGTCATCAATCCTGTTTTGCTCGAATCGTAAGAACTTTCATTCAAACAATTCTTGCATTGATTCAATGATCTCATGTGAAATGACCATGTTGTCAAACCTTTTGGCCAATGCATCAGGTATGCTTGCAAAAATGTGAAATCGGGCCCTCAAATTAGCCTTCATCCACACCTCATATGCATTACGAACATTTTGTGGTGCATAAGGGGTTGGGACTTGAGGACAATCCTCAATCATGACAATTTCGAGGTCGTTTACCATGAAAAACATTTTAATGGATTCTTTCCACGTCGTGTAACTGAAATCGCTCAAACTAGAAAAGGCAACTAATGAAAAAACGCTATTGGACATATTTACTGAAAAAGAAACACATTGATCTACATTAAATTTTAGCATAACTCTTAAAAAAAACCCAATGAGATTTAATAAAATCTAAATGAATCCCATTTGACATCTAATTTTGCAATGATGCTTCAGTGATTTAGGACAAAAGCCACCGAAGGGTACTCGGTTATCCCTTCATTCAATTAAGACACTCTCAACCAATCATTACACCAAAATAACTCTTATTCCTATAACAATCAGTCATCATTTATTCGGTCAAGAAATCATTAACTTGCTTAATAATTTCTCGTAAGTGTGACCCTTCAGTTTAGATCCTAGAGTTCTGTCCCAATAAGCCAACCAAAAGGTAAAAATGATTAGGGAAAAAAACTAAAGCAATCCTATCCATTTCTAGAATTCAGCTTGATATTGACCTACTGCACAAATCATCAAAAAGGGGGTGCTCCCAGGGCGCCTCGAGGCCGTGCAAGAAGGTTTCACGGTGAAAACTAATGAAAGAGATCGTAGGACATGTTGACACACATCCCTCTCCCACTTACTAAAAATACTTTCTCCATTCACCTTGATATTGACCCATGCAAACATTATCCAAAAGGGGATGCTGCCAGGGCACCTCAAGGCCAAGCATAAGTCTCATGGTGTGAATATTAAGGGAGAAACTGAGTGGAAAAATGACGTATCATATACATCTTTTTCTCCCACTGAGTATTTTAACAACCTAGGGTTTAATTTACTTTGGAAAAATACGATTAATTATTTTTACTAAGTGATTGTTTAAATTTGCCCAAAATTAACATTTACTTTGGAAAGTTGAACATTTTTTATTAATATTCGTTAAACACTTTAACAAATGTTAATAAATAATTGCATGCTTGTAGCAAATCTATCTAATTCACCTTTCTAGGTAGGTTCCGAAGTAGGGGTGTTCCGTTTCCCTCATCTTAAGTATCCCAGCCTAGCCAGAACCCGCCTTAGATAAAAGGTCCCTTATAGATACATTTGCTACAAATTCAATCTTTTATTGAAATCAATTTAATCCTATTAAATTGATTGGAAAAATAAAAATCTGATTTCTAATCTCATTAGAAATTTGTGAACTTAGGTCTATCTCAATCATATTTTAAAACTATTTTTTAAAAAAATGATTTTACCTAAGTTTGCATGCAATTTTTAGTTATTGATTTTAATTTCTAATTTCATTTATTTACAACTCTTGTAAAATAAATAAAATAAATTAAAACCTACATTGCATTGATTGACATACTTTATAAAATTATAATATTTATAAGATTATCTAAAGTAATGTCATGCATCATACAATGGTTATTTCATTACTACATATATATAACACTTATACATAACAAAGTAATGAAATTAAATAACATATATCACATGCATACATTCAAACTATATATTATAATGATCATAATATAAATGATGCATAACCATGTTATTTATGCATGCAAGCATATAGTATAACACTTATATTATATGATGCATAAGCATGTTATAAAATTAAATCATGCATATACATATATCATAAAACTTATAATATAAATTTTACATGAAAATAAATACATAACCTATGGTGAGTTTTGATTCTATATAACATACAATATGACATATAAGAAAAAACGTACATCATATGTATATTAAAAAAACAGTTAATGGATCGGGATAGAACACCTAAAAGGAAATTTAAAAGGCTAACTATTACATGAGAAAGAGCTTTCTGGTTCGAAACAGGTGAACCAGGCCTTGAATCACTCGAATCGAACCGCCCTTCAGCAAACTCTTTACAGTGATTGTGTAGCAAAATGGATGCACGACCTTATAGCAAATGCTACACGATTGTGTAGCAAAATCTACACAATCTTGTAGCAAATGCTATACGATCGTATAACAAATTCTACATGATCTTGTAGCATTAGCTACATGATCGTGTAGCAAAGTCTACACGACCTTGTAGCATTAGCTTGATCGTTTAGCAAAAGCTACACGATCTTGTAGAAATGCTTCTTCTTCATTGAAACAGTGCTCTACAACTCTTCTTTGAAGCTCCCCAGGAACAGCACGAATGACTCGAATTTATGAATTAAGACTCTATAGCAAGATTAATGCCCAAAAAATGCAGAGGCCTTTAAAATCCAAATTTGTAAACAAATAAAGTCTTAAAACTAAGTATCCTATCTCGAAACATCCATCAAATAACTACATTCATCACCATTCATCATATGAAAAAGAATGCAGAATATATAAAACCCCCCATCACTATAAAATCGATTTAATAAAAGAATGAAATTTGCTCTGATACCAATTGAAGGAAATTTTCAAAAAATATCCTTTAAGCGGAAGCAAGATCGTCCCAATTTCCATTTTTCATTGAATATAAGTTTTACAGTAAAATAAGAACAAGATATGCATTTACATAAATTATAGCATATTTTAAATAAAAAAAATACTTAGGGTTTTAGAAACGCTTACCATTGAATAACCCTTTCTTCAAGAACTCCCTCGAACAAAATACGAACGGATCTCCTTCTCCACGCGGATCTCCTTCTTCAAAAGGGACACCACCACTTGAGAACCCTCTGTATTCTCTTGGGATAAATGATTCAAGCAAGAGTTTTGGGCTTTGCTTAAATCCTTGGAAGAAGAAGAAGATGGAGAGGAGGAGAAGGAAGAGAAGAATTTTTCTTCTCTTTTTTAGATTCTTTTTTTTAAAGAGAACTCTTCTCTCAGAGATAATTGAGGAAGAAGATGAATCTCCAATCAGATCCCACATAAAATAACTGAGATAATCGGGGGAGGGAGTTGTAACTCCTTCCCTTTTATTAATTTCAATTAAATTAATAATAATATATGTATATAATAACTACTTTATTATATATATACACTATATGTTATATCAAATATAACATAGAGGTCTTTTTAAATATAAAAAAATATTTGAAAATATTTACACTTAAAGTATAAACACTTTTAGAACTTTTTGCTATAAAATGTAAATATTATTGGGATTTTTCTATTTATGAGATTTTTCCTATAATATATAGTCTATAGTTTTACATTGCATCAAATACAACATAACCTATAGATTTTATTTTCTCTTAACAATACATGACATTTTATATAAATCACATTTATATTAAATTCACTTATATGAATCTCATCCATATAATTGATATTTGGATCATATCCAAATATTTAATTTCTCTCAATATATTTATATTAAATTTAATTACACGAATCTCATTCATATAATTAGTATTTGAATCATATTCAAATTCCTCTCATATTACCTTAAATTATAATGTATTACATACATTATATTAATTATATCACAATAATCAATTTTAATTAATTATATCATATATAATTAATTCCCCCAATTAATTTGACACTTCAAATTAATCCAATAATTCTCAATTAAATCCCCGTTGAGCTACAGAGGGGACCTGGTGGACCTGTAGATTGAAGCTTCAATGGTACTCTGATAATTAATTAAACTCTTTAATTAAATTACCCAACATCCGTTAACTGCTGGTCACTCCACTAAACACCGATATCTGCACTCTTCGCACTACAAATAATTTTTTGTGTCCATTGGATATAACCAATCAACAACGCGATAACCCTTCACAAATTGCTCGTAAGTATAGTTGTCCCAAAAATATCGTTTTGTCTCTGTAATTACATCTAACTCCTTAATTACCACTGATCCTTCTAATAAACAATAAGTCATAGTCCAATTATGACCAAGTTTCTCTCGGGCCAAGAGAGGGTGTGGTCATTATGTCTAAGACTCGGAATAAGCCCTTAAAGGAGTAATTTATCTACTTGCCCCTGTATCGAGGAATGAGTGAATTTCATCTTGTGTAGTTGTGTTCCCAGCTTCCTAGTCAGTCAAATCTCCAAAATGGTAGGCTTGTTGAGTTGGCAACTAGCCATTCTCACCCATACAAATCAACGGACTGCCATCATGAGTAGGAGTTCACAACTCACTCAGGATTTAGGTCATGTCACCTATGGTCATCCTAGTGAAATGTAAATCTCTATTATTAACGACGTTATATAAAGAGACTAAGCATTTCGTGGTTCGGTCTTATATAAACTCTCTGTATAGGATACCTCCGCTCGCATGTCTCCACATGAATGATTAGGATCAGATCATTTGTATCACTTTACTGTTGGGAATATTCTAGAACTCGCAGTTTGTGTTAAACATTCTATTTTATCAATAATAATGGCTTGTTGATTTTGCATCTTATTATAAAAATCTAATAAACACATCCTTGGCTATAGTCTGAATGCTGTAACTTTATGTAGTAACAAAAACAGGATCAAGTTAACAGTATATAGCCTAAATGGTCTAATAAGTATATGGATGAAATTGGGTATCTCATTCTGGTAACACTATTGGATGCAGCCCACTCTGTAATTGTTACAAGAAGTTGTAAAGTGCTACAAACGATGTGATCCACAAATCGTTCATGTTGATACATGAGAGTGGGGCATCCTATGCAATGAGTTTGCATATAGACTAGACCACAGAAATAGTCACTTTTCTTTATAATGACCATTTACTGTTAAAACTGAATATTTCATTTATTATATAACCTAGGTTAACTCGAACTTAATTCTGAGCTAGCTATGAACTCCTGTTTGTTTGGAATTATCCTTTGATCTGCAAACGGTGAGAGTAGTTCAACATCATTGCTCAATAGGATTACCATTTTAGGGATAAGACCGGTTGAATAGTTGGTGACATAGCCTTGCAAGATGGAATTCACTCTTACCCTATTTAGGGTTAGCAGATAGGTTATTCTCTTAAGTATTGACTCCAGTCTTGAACAAACGAGGCCCCGCCTTCTCGTGATAGAGAAAGGATTTGATTCATAAAGATTATGAAATAATTGTTCATTAGAGGATCAGTAGGAACTTAAGGAACAAGATGTAGTCACAGGGTAAAATGGTATTTTTGACCTAGCTGTGATTACGAACAACCTGTGAAGGATCGACTTACTGATTATGGTTATTAAGTAGACATAATATATCTACAGTGAGGGGAGTTCAACTATGAGCTATAGTAGAGTGTCATATGAGTTAATGAATGGGGGTTAGATCGGACTAAAGAGTTTAGTCGATTAATCTTGAAGCCCATGATCTGTAAGTCCGCGAGGTCCCCCTACTAGCTCGTAAATGGATAATTTTTAGGGTAGCTTGAGAAATTAATTTGAAACGTTCAAATTAAACGAAACAAGAGAATATATATTTAAATATATGAAGATGATTACTGTGCAAAAATTAATTTAATATTTGATATTAAATTAATTAATATTTTAAATTAATTTATGAAATCAATTTAAGAAAATCAATTTTGAATTAAAATGGTTTTAAAATCATTTTATATTTTAAAAGAAAAATGAAAAATCGTTTTGCATGGTGGCATAAAATGGAGATTCAATTTTCTCTATTACCTTCATCTTCATGCTCACACAAAGGCCATTATCCTCTCTACATTGATTCTCCAAGCATGAGTTGCAAGTCATGCACTCCATTTCTTTGCATGTTCATCTACTATATATAAAGAATATTGGAGTCATTTGAGAGGGATGAATGCAAAATTTTGAGAGAAAATTTTTTTGTGAGAAGAGACTGTCTTCTTTGATCTACTGCTGTGAGCTCTTCTTGGTTCTTCACTTCTTCAAGCTATTCTTGAGTCCCACAACTCTGCCTAAAGCTCCAAGAGCATAGTAGGGAAGGCTTTGAGGTGGTTCACGGTAATATCAAGAGAAGACTGTTATTGTACACCCATTTTCTTGGAGAGTTCTTCAAAGGTATGGTATTAAAACCCACTGTTTAGAAAAGCATACTTTAGTTTATGCTAAAAATAGTGAATTTGAAGCTTATGGATCCTTGATACTTTCGCTGCATGTTATTTAACTCTTTCAGTTGGTATCAGAGCATCTTTTAAGCTTTCAATTCGGTCTAATTTTGGCAAGGTGGGTGTTTTTTCATGAGATATATAAAACTGATGCACTGTTATGGTTTTCTGAGTTTTGGCATCTTAATTCTCTTTAATTTCTCAATTAAATTTGTAATTGGCTCTTTTTTTATGAGTATTTATGTGTTAGCAAGAGTCTGGAATTTATTTGGAGTCATTAGAGTTGCAATTAAGATGTAATTGAAGAAATAAACGAAGGAGGTCGAGCTGCTGTTCCATTATTTTCAGCTTCTGCTCAAATTTGTTGCTGAGGTCCAATTGCTTAATGATCGTTTAGATCCAGATGTTACACGATGAGAAGAAAAGCTAAACGATCGTTTAGTAATATGCGCTGGTCGTTGTGATGTTGAACGCTAAACGATCGTGTACCTGCAGGAGTTAAGCGATGCATTTATTTGCTATACAATAGCATTACGCGATCGTTTAATTTTGTCGTGGAAACTAAATGATACGTTGATTTTGCTAAACGATGGCGCTATATGATCGTTTAGCAACGATGCACGCTAAGCGATGCAATGAAGTGCTACACGATAGCACTGAGCGATCGTTGGTCGCGGAGCTAAGTGATCGTGTAGATAAATGCTATATGACGCGATGATGTTCTATTCGATGGAGGTAAGTGATCGTTTAGCTGTGGCAGATACTAAATGATGACTTGAATGCACTGGCGATAGTGTTATGTGATCACTTAGTACTATGCAATGGAGCTAAGTGATTACATTACGATGGAACTAAGCGATCATCTAATCCTATGCGATAGAGCTAACCGATCGTTTAGCTTTCAGGAAACACTATGCGATCGTGTACTTCCTCTCAACCCAAGGCGATGATACTAGACGATTACCTCCAAGCATTACATGATTGGCCTTAGCAGCACATTAAGGTTGGACCGAGGGTAGTCGGTTCAACCGATTTACTTAAGGTTCAATTTGGTTCAACCTCAAATGGTTTTGGTTGGTCTAATTCAGGCTTTGTTGGTCCGGTTCAGACTCATCCAGCCCAGTTCAAGTTGTTTTGGGTTCGGCTTGGAGCGGTTCGAGCGGTTCAAAAACGGTTATGAAGCTGTTTGTAATAGTTAGTTATCTGTTTACATGTTTATGCCAAAACTCTATTAAATATGCATCTAAACCCACGGTAGCACTTATTCTAAATCACTTAAATATCATTGCAAATAAATAAATATTTATTGGGTACTTTATTAGTTTTGCTAAAATGGATTTAGATGCATATTTAATAGAGTTTGTTTAAAATGTTTCAGCAATGTCAAACTCGATTATACAACTGCTTGCTTCTAACAAATTTAACGGAGAGGGTTACTCGAATTGGAAATTAAATATCAATACAATATTAATAGTAGATGATTTGAGGTTTGTGTTAACGAAGGAGCATCCTCCAGTTCCCAGTTCAACGCCGACCCAAAATGTTCGGGATGTTTATGATAGGTGGGTAAGGGAAAATGAAAAAGCCTGGGCTTATATCTTAACGAGTATATCTGATGTACTCAACAAGAAACATGAGGTCATGCCCACAGCTCGTGAGATCATGGCATCATTACAGGATATGTTCGGGCAACCGTCATCGTCTGTTAGAATGAAGCTATCAAATATGTGTATGTGACACGTATGAAGGATGGGACCAACGTAAGAGAACACATTCTCGACTTGATGGTCCATTTTAACATCGCGAAGGCTCACGAGGCAATGATAGACGAAACAAGTCAAGTGAGCATGATACTGGAATCTCTTCCTGAGAGCTATCTATCGTTCAGGACAAATGTTGTCATGAACAAAATCACTTATAACTTAACGACGTTGTTGAATGAATTGCAAACTTATCAATCAATGTTCAAACGCAAGAAAAAGAAATAAATGTTATTTCTAAACCGAAAAAGTTTTACAAAGGGTCTACGTCTGGTATGAAACCCGTTGATGATAGATAAGTTGGTCCTTCTTCTTCTTCTAAGGATAAAACCGTACATATGAAAAAGAAAGGAAAAGGGAAAAAGAAAACCGCTACGAAGAAAAACAAAAACAAAACTCCCAAGGTAAAATGTTTCCATTTTGGAGAGGTTGGGCATTGGAAGCGTAATTGCCCAAAATATCTGGTTGAAAAGAAAGTAGACAAGAATAAACAAGGTAAATATAATTTACTAGTTGTTGAAACATGTATAGTGGAAAATTCTCACCTTACCTGGATATTAGATTCAGGCGCCACTAATCATATTTGTACTTTTATACAGGAAACTAGTTCTTGGAGAAGACTTTCTAAATATGAGATGATTTTCAAGGTGGGCACATGTGAAGTCATTTCAGCTGAAGCAGTAGGAGATGTGAAGTTGTTTTTTGGAGATTCTTTTATCTTACTCAAGAATGTGTTCTTTGTACCTAAGATGAAAAGAAATCTGATCTCCATTTCTTGTCTTTTAGAGAATATGTACAGTGTATCTTTTGAATGTAATGAAGTGTTTGTTTATTCAAGAGGTGTTCATATTTGTTCTGCTACACTTGCAAAAAACTTATACATATTACAACCAACGGAAGCAAAAACCATTTTAAATATAGAGATGTTTAAAACGGTTGAAACTCATAATAAAAAGCAAAAAATTTCTCCTAACGCCTATCTTTAGCACCTCAGGCTTGGTCATATTAATCTCAACATGATTGAGAGATTGGTAAAAAACGGTCATCTAAATCAGTTAGAAGACAGTTCCCTACCTCCATGTGAATCATGTCTTGAGGGAAAAATGACGAAAAGAACTTTTTCTGACAAAGGTCTTTATGTCAAAGAACCTCTTGAACTTATACATTCAGACCTTTGTGGTCCGATGAATGTTAAAGCTCAATTAGGATATCAGTACTTTGTCAGTTTTATTGACGATTACTCTCGATATAGCTATATTTACTTAATCAGTCACAAGTCTGAAACTCTTGAAAAGTTCAAAGAATTTAAGGTTGAGACTGAAAATCAGTTAAGTTAAGGAATTAAAACACCTCGATCTGATCGAGGTGGTGAGTATATGGATTTGCAATTCCTGAACTATCTGGTAGATCATGGAATTCAATCCCAACTCACGGCACCTGAAACACCACAACAAAACAGTGTTGCAGAAAGAAGAAATCGAACCTTGTTGGACATGGTTCGGTCTATGATGAGTTATGCTCAATTATCTCAATCCTTTTGGGGATATGCAAAGATTGCAGTTTATATTATGAACGTCGTTCCATCCAAAAGTGTTTCAGAAACACCATATCAATTGTGGAAAGAACGCAAAGTAAGTTTACGTCATTTTCGCATCTGGGGTTATCCAACACACATGTTGGTACATAATCCTAAAAAATTCGAAACACGTTTGAAATTATGCCTATTTGTAGGATATCCCATGGAAACAAAAGGAGGATACTTTTATGATTCCCAAGAAGATAAAGTGTTCGTATCGACAAATGCAACTTTCTTGGAAAAGGATCATATTAAAAATCATCTACCTCGCAGTAAACTAATATTGCAAGAACTGTCTAAAGATACTACAGAAAAACCAATAAGAGTTGTTGATCAAGCTGGTCCATCAATAATAGTTGTTGTCCCGTCACGTCCATCCCAAGAGTTGGGAATGCCTCATTGTAGTGGGAGGGTTATTAAACAACCTGAACACTACATGGGTTTAACAGAAATTCAAAACATCATACAAGATGATGGTTTAGAGGATCCATTAACCTTTAAAAAGGCAATGGAAGATGTTGATAGGGAACAATGGATAAAAGCCATGGAGGATGAAATGGAGTCTATGTACTTCAACTCAGTCTGGGAACTTGTAGATCAACCACAAGGTATTACACCTATAGGTTGTAACTGGATCTACAAGAGAAAATGAGACCAAACTGGCAAGGTACAGACCTATAAAGCCAGGCTCGTGGCAAAGGGTTTTACCCAAAGAGAAAGAGTTTATTATGAAGAAACTTTTTCTCCTGTTGCCATGATTAAATCAATAAGAATACTTCTTGCCATTGCCACATATCATGACTATGAAATATGGTAAATGGATGTCAAGACAGCTTTTCTGAATGGCTATCTTGATGAAAGTATTTTTATGTCTCAACCAGAGGGGTTTGTCGAAACAGGACAAGAACAAAAAGTCTGTAAACTTAATCGATCCATTTATGGATTGAAATAAGCGTCCAAATCCTAGAATATAAGATTTGACACTGCGGTCAAATCTTATGGCTTTGAACAAAACGTTGAAGAACCTTATGTATATAAGAAGATAGTCAACAAAACTGTAGCATTCTTAGTTCTATACGTTGATGATATCTTTCTCATTGAGAATGAGACAAGTTTTCTTGCTGATATAAAAAGATGGTTAGCATCATAGTTCCAAATGAAAGATTTGAGTGATGCTCAGTATGTTCTAGGAATATAGATCTTTCGAGACTGAAAAAACAGAACATTAGCACTGTTTCATGCATCTTATATTGACAAGATGTTGTCAAGGTATAATATGCAAAATTCCAAGAAAGATTTATTACCTTTCAGGCATGGAATTCATTTGTCAAAGGATCAATATCCTAAGACACCTCAAGAGGTTGAGAAGGTGAATAGAATTCCATATGCTTCTGTAGTTGGGAGTTTGATACGCTATGTTATATACACGTCCCGACATATGTTTTGCAGTTGGAATCGTCAGCAGGTTCCAATCTAATCCTGGACACGGTCACTGGACCGCTGTAAAAAATATCCTCAAGTATCTTAGGAGAACGAGAGACTATATGCTTGTGTATGGACCTAAGAATTTGATCCTTACGGGAAACACTGATTCTGATTTTTAGACAGACGTAGATTCCAAGAATCTACTTGAGGATCAGTTTTCACTGTTAATGGAGGAGCTATAGTTTGGAGAAGCATCAAGCAAAAATGTGTCACTGACTCTACCATGGAAATGAAATACGTGGCTGCATGCAAAGCTACTAAGGAAGTAATATGGCTACACAAATTCTTAGCTGATTTGGAAGTTGTTCCAAATATGCACGTACCTATCACACTGTATTGTGACAACAGTGGTGCAGTTGCTAACTACAAGGAATCTAGGAGTCACAAGCGTGGAAAACACATTGAAAGAAATTACCATATCGTCTGGGAGATCATACATAGAGGAGATGTGCTCGTCACAAAGATAGACTCTAAAGACAACCTTGCTGATCCATTCACGAAGGCCCTCTCGGCTAAAGTTTTCGAGAGCCATCTAGTTGGACTAGGACTCCGAGTAGTGTAATCTAGGGAAAGTGGGAGAATGTCTATGGTATTGTAGATGCCCTAGTTTATTGTATTTTTCCCATTATGTATCTCGACATTATATTGTATATATTTGTTCTCACTAGAGTTTTAGTCCAAGTGGGAGATTGTTGGGAATGTCTTAGAACTCGCAGTTCGTGTTAAACATTATATCTTATCAATAATAATGACTTGTTGATTTTGCATCTTATTATGAAAATCCAATAAACGCATCATTGGCTATAGTCTGAATGCTGTAACTTTGTGTAGTAACATAAACAGGATTAAGTTGACAATATATAGCCTAAATGGTCTAATAAGTATATGGATGAAATTGGGTATCTCATCCTTGTAACACTATTAGATGCGGCCCACTCTGTAGTTGTTACAAGAAGTTGTAAAGTGCTACAAACGATATGATCCACAAATCGTTCATGTTGAGACATGAGAGTGGGGGTATCCTATGCAATGAGTTTGCATATAGACTGGTGATGTGTGGTTAATGCGATGAAATAATGGTGTAAAATGCGATGGTGGAATATGCATTGTGCATACAAGTTTTCTTAGCAAGATCCAAGTATAAACCCTACTAAGTTGCTTGGTAAGCCAAGGGTCCACAGAGACTAAGGAAACAGTATGCGATGGTAATTTTTTATTACCTTGCAGTAACAAATAATTCAATTAATTGGTTGGTATGTTGTTTAAAGTATGAAGTTTATGTGGCAGAATTGAGAAAAGAACTAATAATGCGAAAGATACAATGAGTGTGCGGAGGAACAGGTTGAGAAGGTCTTTAGCTAGCGTTTCCTGGGATTGCGTTTAAGCTATGCAATCATGCTACACACATGTGACAACAATTCATTTTCCAATACAAATGCGATAGCTCCTAGTTTTAAGACGCATGTGATGTATACGATGATGTCTTTATAGCTTATTCCTAAGTCTCTACTTCTTGCCTATGCGATGATGAATGATGCACACAGGTACAAGGTGACCGCATACAATCATATCCTATCTCTAGGATGCATATGATGCGTTAATAGCAAACAGAACTTATTCTTAAGCTTTTATCTCTTGATTATGCGGTTCTAATCTGACTCTCCCAAGCCTAGATTCTAATCTGAATTTTCCAAGCCTAGATTCTATCCTTAGATTACCCTCCCGAGTATCTCTAAATGACGAATAACGTATGCATAATACAAGATGATCGCATAAAGTGAAGATCCCAGGTTATGCTAGCTAAGTGCTTCTCAACCCATTCAACAATTTTAGCTACTCATGCGTAATGTAAAGATAGTGGACGGATATAGAGATGTAATTTCCATTTTATAAATAAGTTCAGAATATAAAATGACAATGGAAGATAAGGGTGGAGAGCCTGGTAGCAATGTCTTGCTTCCCAAGGCTTTTACACTGAGTTTTCTCTACTCTGCTCAAAAGATGTTCTTGCTTCCACAAGAGTTGGCCTTTTCTCTGTTTTCGATGCTTCCCGGCACTCTTCCAAGTTAACCAAGACGATCTCTCGGTGTATTCTCCCTTCACTCGCCTCCGCCTTTTAAATATATGAAAACTACGAACAAAGGCTAACTATCATCTATATGGTGAATTCTCTGACTTCTTTAATGAAGGTGGCCTTCGGTATTTATAGAGCTTCAGGGTGAAGAGCTTTTTCTCTCGAATGATTGCACTGATGGGATGTCATTAATTCTCTGTCTAATGCGTCGAATATTTGTCACTGAAAATTTGAGTGTACTTGTTACAGTATGTCGTTAACGGCTTGTCAACTTAATTCGGAATCGACTGTCATTAACTTTTTGTCCCATCGTTATTTATTAAGCTATTAAGTTTTCACCTTAATGCGCCGGCTCTATGTGGCTACCTTCTTGAGCAGATCTTCGCAAATGCATATGATCGCATAGCCTTGCGATCGCAATCTCTTATGTGCTCGGATGCTAATTTCCTTGGATTGCAATTTCACCTTGCGTCAACGCATTTTCCTGCATAAAATACATAAGTTAGCTGTTTTAATGCGATGGACGCATGCGACCGCAATGTTGTAAACTTAATGCTTTTAGACGCAATATTATATATTTTTACCGTCACAATCCTGCATTGCTTTATATCTTTGTGATGTAATAACGTGCATTTCTACCCGTTATCATACCCCCAAATTTAAAACAATGCTTGTCCTTAAGCATAGACTAGAGATTTTCTTTAGAAAGTCGACCACCTTCTACTTTCCTAGATTTCTCAAGGCTGCCTTATTCAAATCCTATGTACCAAACTTAATTCTTATTTGGGTTTCTTCTTAAAATATTTCTAAAATTTAGGGACCGCAAGTTTAACCTTAAAAAATACTTTACTTGTTTCCAAGACATCGCATGATTTATTTCATAAAAAAAATAAAAATAAAACTTTTTCAACTAGGGTAATTTCAAATGATTTTTATCCTTGCATAATTCAGATATATTTTTTTCTATGATCTTGAGCTGATCCAAGTGCCTAGCCTTAGTTTTGGCTTGCCCCCACGTGTGTCATGCGGACATCCAACTACGAACAAGGCGCTCTTTCTCAATCTAAACTCATGCCCATTTGACAGCGGAGTTGCGATCATTTATTTATGCGTTGATCACGATTCCTACCTTGTTTTGGCTTGCCCCCATATGTGTCATGTGGACATCCAACTACGAGTAGGATCCGATTGCAACGTTATGATTTTTTTTTTTAAAGATGCCTAAAATAGTAAGGTTGAAAATGAATATCGCATCCCTAAATTTAAAGGCAGCAATGTCCTCATTGCTGAAAGATTGAAATAATTCATGCGATGCTCTTAGGAAATTTTGTAAAAGTTAGTTTGCAAGAAAGCTGGTAGACCACTAACTTCTAAAAATATTTCATGAGTAGACTGTCCTAAGTTGACTCTAGTATATACGAAAAAATAGAGGCATGCGTTTCATCATTGAAATCATAATTGGCAAAGAGAAATAATGCAGTGACTTACTAAATTAATCAATGTATAAATGATTGTGCCGACTAAAGAGGATGCGATGATAAAATTATCGAAGTTAAAATGCGATGCAAGAGAGCAAAATTTGGAATAAACAAAGTCAAGGAAAGATACAACCCCCAAATTTGCTCTATCGCCCGTATTATTTGTGAACGCATCCTTCTTTGCGGCAAACTGTTCTCTTCGATTACGATGGTGGAATAAGCTAGTTGCGTCTTTCGTATAGCTCCTTTGCAATCGTTCGCCACGATCGTTGAAAAGAAAGCATTGAGAGGGTCAAAATAAAAGACAGAGTTAGCAAAATCGTTTACCACGATCGCGGCGCCATTTTTATTTTATTTTATTAATTTTTTTTAGAAGCAAAAAGACAAATATACGATAACAGATAAAAGAAAGGTAACGAAAGTTCATGAATCATTGATAGGAAAAAGGATATTCCAAAGAATTGCGTCTCTAATGAGTTTGAGTCACATAGTAATGCAGGGACTGCTTACTTCAATCTGGGCTTTTTATATCCAAGGTGGCTTTTTCTTATTTTCTCGGTCTTCTGGGATCTTGACTGCCTCAATCTGGGCTTTCCCCATTGACGTTCATTACGATCTCCCCCTTGTGCACATCAATTTGAGCGCGTCCGATCGAGAGGAATGGTCGTCCCAATATGATGGGCGCATCTTCGTCCGCTTTATAGTCCAGAATGACGAAGTCTACCAGTAAGATGAATTTGTCAATTGAGACTGCAGCATCTTTCAACTCTCCCTCGGGATGTATTCGAGATCTGTTCACAAGCAGAAGAGTCTCCGTCATGGACGTTAGTTTGCCCATATTCAATCGTTCGAAAATGGACAGCGGCATTAAGTTTATACTCGCTCCGAGATCGCATAGTGCTCGACCAATGTAAACCCCTCCAATTGACCATGGTATCGTGAAGCTTCCTGGGTTGCATATTTTTTGTGGGATCATAGTATTTTGCGTTACTGCCACTGTAGCAATTTTTTCTCCAGCATTCTGTTTCTTTTTCAATCCTTGCGAGAATGGTGGTAGATGTACTTTTGTTTCGTGTTTTAGAGACTTGAAGGTGGACGCAACTCTTGGGTTTATTTTCTTGGGATTTTCTGAATCATATGTCAACGGGTTCTTGGTCTTCACCTCATTCGAATTGGTCATGATGGGTTCTTCCCCTACTTTCACCGTTGTTTTTTCGCTTAGCAAGGAGAATGCTAGGCATTGTTCCTTTTCTGTACTCCCAGAGTTGCGAGGGAGCTCAGTTGAGCTCGACAACGCTCCTTGCGGTCTATTTTTTAGTTCGCTCACAATCTGTCCTATCTGAATTTCAAGATTTCGGATGGACGTCGCTTGATTCTGAAGCACTGATTCATTTTTCTCAATATACTGCTTCATCAAGCTCTCTAAAGATGAAGGTTAGGGTGCATGCGAACTGCTGGCTTGATTTTGCGGTAGACCGTTTGTTCGCGGGAAAAATCCTTGTGGCCCTTCCTTTTGCGCCATAGGTTGATAGCTTTGTTGTTGATTTTTTTCACGTGAAATTGGGGTGATTTCTCTACCCAGGGTTGTCGTATCGGAGAAAGGGTTATTCTTTGTGAATCATACTGATTGTAGATTCCTTGGGCATTCTTCAATCGGATGTGCTTCTCCACAGATGACACAACTCGCAACTGTTTGAGAGATTGCGTTGACCTACCCTTTATGAGATGAATTAAACTAGTTAATGAGTCCTTAACTTAACCACGGTAGCTAAGAATTATAAGAATAAGAGTTATTCTGGTATTAGTAATTAGCTAAGATTGTCTCAATTTAGGGGATAGGTAGTTGATCACCTTTCGGTGGCTATTGCCATAAACCTCTATAGTATCGTTGCAAAAACTAAATCAATAGTTTAATTAGGATTCTTTGATTATATGTGTTTTTACTAAATTGATTGGATACTTGTTTTTTTTAATGGGTTAAGAAAAAACATAACTACAACAGTCAATTGTCTATTATTTGTTTCAGTACATCTTCAACAATCATTTCCTTGCTTAAGGAATTTGGACGATCCGCTTTCTCTCAAGGATCTCCTCATGTCGAGATTCCTTCATAAAGTATTCTATGATTTGCATAATTCAAAATCCAATAAATTAAGATCCGAGGTTTTTCAATGCAACTTGAACAATATGTAATAGACATACAAATGGATTGTGTTCAAGAAATAACCTGAAGGTCTAGATCTTTTATTGATTTATTTCTAAAATGAAATAAACAATTCATATATTCAATAACAACTTTATTGAATCAAAACTTCAATAACAACTTTATCGATTTACAGAATAAGTTTATTGTTTACAAATCACGAGTTTTAGGACATAAATTTCAATACACATCTGGTACTACGATGCGTCTAGCTTACACTTTAGCCAACTCCAATGAGACGTGTCTGACTACTCAAAGCCCAAATCGTGCTACGATGCGTCTAGCTTAGACTTTAGCCATCTCCAACGAAATGTGTCTAGCTACTCAAAGCCAAATCGTGCTGAGAATGCTAAAATTTTCTTACTAAATGCAACCTCCTTCGATAAATCCAATTGTTAATTTTTCCTTCTTTTTGAATTCTTCCCTCCCCGCTAGCTCCTCCTTAGATAAATCCAATTGTTAATTTTCCTTCTTTTTGAATTCTGACTGCCAGCTCCATTCACACTAAGAAAAGCTTATTTCTTTAATAAATTTGTCATAATTTCTCTCAATCTCTCGATTCCATTTTTAAAATTTGTTTTTGTTTTATCATCTTATTATTATTATTCTTGGTTAACTTAGGTTATTTCCGGTTTATCCTGTTCCCTATTGATTTAATGAAAGAAAGGAGAAGTACTACTTTTTTTAATGGCTAATTCTGGGTCTTGAACATTGAGGCTTTACCCTTTCATTGGCCTGAAAGGGATTGGTTTATAGTTGGATTATAAAGTGTTTGTTCATTAGAGGAATCAATGGTATTTAAGGAGTTAGATGTAATTACAGGGGTAAAATGGTAATTTGATCCATTCATGAAGGGTCAAGCTGTGAGTCTTTAGTGGAGTGACCTGCAGTTAATGAATGTCGATTAACTTAATTAAATGGTTTAATTAATTCATTTTATATCATCAAAACTTCTAATCTGTAGATTCATATGGTCTCCTTGCTAACTCACTAAGAGTAAAACAAGAATCAATTAATTTTGGATTAATATAAACTGTTCAAATTAAATAAAGAGATTAATTATATAAGATACAATTAATATAATGTATATAAATACATTATAACATAAAGTTAATTTTGAATAAGATTCGAAATTATACTTTATTATGTGTGAATAATAACTATTTGAACAAGATTATGATATTAATTATATGAATAAAATTCATATGATACTCTAGATCAAAATTAATATGAATAACATTTGTATTAAAACTATAAGTTAGAATTAATATGAATGAGATTCTTTTAAAAATATAAGTTGTGTGTGATGTTGTTATTTGAATATGATTCAAATTAAATTAAATATATGATAATTAATTAATTAACTACTTAATTACTTAATTCCTTAATTAATATTTATTTAATTATATATTAAATTTGATTTGATATATAATTTATTTAAATTCAAAATAATAACTCCCATTGGGAGTTACTGTGAGTTAATGGAGGGAAGTTTTAACTCTATCTCCAACCAACTCGCTCTCAAGTAAAATAGGAGGGAGAAGATTCATTTTCAGAAATTTCAATCCAACACATAGATCACTTGGAAGAGAAAAGACTTTTCTCTGCATTCTTCATCTTCTTCCTTAATAAACCTCTCTCACACAAAATCACTTCTCTCTACCAAATTAAGGAGTCCATACATCCTTGATTCTTTATTCGGAGAATAGCGAGGAAACCAAGTGGTGATGTTCTCTGTTCTTGACTTGTTTTTTTGTGAGAAGAATTTTCTAGTTCAAGGAAGATTTGCATTCGTGCTGTTCAGATTTTGGGGTGATGAATTACGAAAAGAAAAGTTTTCAAGGGTTAGTTATTCTCATATTTTTCTCTCCAGAAGCATGTTGTAATTTATAAATGTTTATTTTGTTCTTCTATAATTTCCTTGTTTTTTTAAGTTTTTCAAATTAAATTAAATTACATTGGCACGTGCTTTCACACGCCTCCGCTATAGAATTTCGTTCTTTCAGTGTTTAGATTGGCTTTTCTAGTGTTTAATTTTGAGAAAATTAAAATGTTTAGCAACCACTCAAAATAACTTTTGAAAATTAAATGACGACGTATTATAAACATTTATAATAGAGAGATATATTTGACACATGCTTATAGGTTCATAGACTAAAATTATGACTAAACCTACAATTAATTTAAAAATACAAATCCAATAAATTGTAATAAAACTTAGTTCTTAAAAAAGCTTGTAATCATATATATTATTTAAATACATAAATAATATCAAATTGTCAAATTCAATTAATAAGTCGAAGATCAATCAAAATTTTCATATAGCAAGATTGGGCTGAGTTGTACAATCTATGTTATACTCACATTAAGGAAATTGGCCTTATGACTGAATGTAGCAATTGGAAAGCAAACGACTCTTCCTGTTTCAGGGATGGGATCTTATGTCAATCTTTGATTGCGCAGAATTCATCTTTGTCTAAGTAACCTCAAACCATGGGAACAGGAGTTGGAAGCATCTTTGCCAGACTTTCCAATTGAACATGCGGCGAGGGATGCAACTCAACAAGGGGAAGATTGAGCCCAGGCGCTACACTACAGTAGAAGCTTTGGTAGTTTACCATGGCGTGATGTTATAGTTGTCATGCTAAAGCTGTGGATAGCTACTTCGTTTGATGAGCTAAAACTAATGGTGCTTTAGGTGGATCTCATCCATAGTTCGGATGAAATAGGATCAATTCCAATCTATCACTACATATTGGTATTTATCGAGTATAGAATCAATCTGCTTCTTTTTGTTCTTACAAATAGAATAAAATTGTTCCATTATTATTAAAAAAAAATATGCCAAATATTAATAATTGACAACATTGTCTACGAATCTAATCAATTACTCTTTGCACTTTGTGAGTGGTCGAGTAAATAGCTTGGGATTAGTAATTTTCAACTAATTAAAAAAATCGATAAGAAAGATTTTTTTTAATCTCATAATTAATCTAAGATCAAGAAGACTCAAACCTATTTTGACCACGGATTTATTGGTTCTGAACTATTGAGATGGATTGGATATGTCGATTGGCTGACTACGTCGATGGTCGCCGGTTTGGTGAATTTGGGGAGATGAACACGGAAAAAAGGTATCTAAACTCTAAAGGGAGAGAAAGAGAGAGGAGGAGGAAAAAGAAAAGAGAGAATAAGACAGTTGCAGTGGTGGGAGATAACTAGGTTTGGTTCACAAATGACCATAAGGGGAGAAAGAATGAGGAGAATCAAAATAAATATATGAGAATAGAATAGGGGAATGAAGGTGAGAAATCAAAATTCAAAAAATTAAAAAAAGAAAGAAAGAAAAAAGACAATGATTACCTATAAATTACCTATTACTTAGATGTGAGCTTATCAATTTTTTTTAAACCCATGTAATGTTCGGTCAGTTTTGTCACAAACAAGATTGGCTTTGATCAAATTTTCTTCAAAACTAGATAGTTGAAGCACTATATTAGTTGAGCTACGTTCATGTTGGCAAAATGTTAAATTATCAATATCATTTATCTAAGTTTTTTTTTTTTTTTAAGATCAATGGTATAAATACTATGTCAATTGAATTACGTTCATGTTGAGAGTATTATAATTTTCTAAAGAATCATAGACTCAACTATTGAAGGTTAAAGTAGCCAAGTTGGGCTCAAATAATGTCTTAAGCCAATAGGAGTTAAGTTATGGAGACAATAACAAATATAACAATCAAGGCTAAAGTATCTGTAATAGATATAACACAATACTAAAAAATTTATAAATATAACAAATCTTAGATCCAGCTCGGGTCTATCTCATATTGTCAAAAGTAGCCTATCATCTTTAGATTTTGATATATTTATAATTTTTTTAAAATATTGTCATTTACTTAATTATTAACCTTTAAAATGTTACCCGGTTATAGCTGAGCCTGGACCCTAACACGTTTTAGGCCGAGCGAGCACCAAGACTGGATTGTCATGGACTGACGATGCAATTATTGTAAATGGGCCGAGAGAAAGGTCCAAAGACGTATACGTTTGGGCCAAGTGAGACGGCCCAAAAACACGAAGCATCAATCGATGAGCATCCCGCGTAAATTAAACGCAGATTAGTAATTAATTTGGAGGGCAAACATAAGGGAGGAGAAAAAAGGGTAGAAAGGGCGTCAAATCTAAAATTACGCGGAAGACGATGAATTGTTAGTTCTAATTAAGAAAAGTTAATAGGAAAAAAGAAAAAAGGAAAAAAAAGGAAGGAATCTTTTTGGCTTTAATAATGGACTTTGGAAACTCATTTTCCTAAACGGACTAACGAGGCCTCCGCATAGTCGATCCCCCGAATTCACCACAATATGAATAGGTCACGACGCCCCCTGCGCACGTTAGTAATGACCCCTTTGCTTCTCGCCCCTTCTCCTTCCGCTCTCTATTATATCTCTCTCTCCCCCCCGCTGAACCCCCTTTTTTCCGTCCGCCATTGTATTCCATCTACAGATCTCGCGCTTTCTCCTTCCCTCCCGCTGTTTTCCCTTTCTTTTTGCTCAATTTTGATAAGGGTTTCATCCGATTCCAGCCGCTCTAGATCCTTTTCAGGTTTTTTTCTCTTCTTTTTGGTTCGATTTCGATCTGATTTTGATTACCCGATTCGTTGAATTTCAATTCGTTCTCTTTCTTTTTATTTATTTATTTATTTTTGCGATGTTTTTGTCATACGTTCGATGGTTTCGATGTTTGTTGATTGGGATTCAGAAATCTGCTATTATGATTTCGATTTTTTTTTTTTTTTGGTTAGGGTTTGATTGATTTGAATCCATTCTTTCGTTCGCTTTTTTTAGTACGGGTTTCGTTCTTGTGCGATTGTTCTCGTTGTTGTCTCGGTGCTGTTAATCGCAAAACCAAGTTCGATTTTTTTGATTTGATTAGATTGTAGATTTCAAGTACTGTTTTTGTTTTGGGTATGATAAAATTGGCCAAGGGTTATTATTATTATTTTTTAGCGTCGGAGGGAGAAATCGTATTTCAACGAAGGATCAGGTCATTTTGATCCGAAAATTAGGGTAACATCGATTAGATGATCTTAATTCTTGACGTGCAAAAATAACCTCTATCTGTGTTCGAAGTTTTTAAAATTGATGGGATTTTGGACTACCCTACACGTTGTGATGTGTGGAGAATTTCCTCATTCAGCTTCAGAAGAAGCTGCATTATATTTCCATAAAATATCATGTCATTAGCCGACAAATTTATTTATACTTATACCCTGGCTGTGGATTTTGTTTTCATTATAAATTCAGTTTGTTTTATTGTATTTTGCATTTTCAAGTGTGATTTTTTTGAAACCCTCGTGCTTGATTTAGAAACATGGAGATGCCATCTTGAAAGATGTTAAAAAATAGACATTCTGAAAGTTTATACCATTGATCTTGTTGTGTAGCATAGATGGAACATTCCATGGAAGATTATGAGGGGTATGAAGAATATGACGAATATGAAGATGATGATCAAATGGATGAAGAACAGGAGGAGGAATATGAAGAGGTGGAGGACCCTAAGCCTACCAAGGAAGAAATAGAATATCTTGAATTAAGGCAAAGACTAAAAGAAAAAATTAGAAGGCAGTCGAAAAAAGACGGCAGCTCTCACTTGAAGTCCAATGATAGGAAGAAGCTTCCTTATGACAAGTAAGTTTCAGCCTGAAGCTCTTCATGATGGGGTTGGTTATAGCATGTTTGTGGATTTATTTTACCATGTTTTCCCGTTGGTAGCTTATATCGTTGAAGTTAGTATAAAGTAATAATGTTTATAACGGTGCATGATAACTGATAAGGGCCCTAAAGAATACTTTTCCCGTCCTCGTAATATAAATCAAAGTCTATTACTTTTTTGTCCTTTGATTGCTGTTATGTCTTCAAAAACATCTGTGTAAGGTTTTCAAGTGTCTCTTCTGTCTCTTCTCCTTTTATTCCCAATAAAGCCATGCCAGCAGTTGGTTGCTGTTGCAGTGAAAAGATTGTTCTTCTTTGTTATGAACCCAAAATGCATATTAATTCCAACTCTACACTTTTTAACATCTCAAATTGGGTGTTAATGCTTGAAATTTTTGTGTTAATTGCTGCAGTTTTGGGTCATTCTTTGGACCTTCTCAACCTGTCATTTCTCAAAGAGTAATTCAAGAAAGCAAGTCATTATTAGAAAACCAGCACTTGGCATCTAGGGTTTCTGACCACGTTCATGGTGTAAGTATCATGACCTCCATATTGTTCCTAGTTACATTTTTGTCTATTTGTGTTTAAAAGACCAATAGGAGAAAGAAATTATATTTTTTGGGCAAATAAATATTTTATAATTAAATGAATTAAACATTGATTGTTGAGATGGTGTTTTAGTTCTTTTATTGCTCAGCTACCTTTAACGTGCATATTATATAATGTTTTGCATTGTATATTTCATGGTATGTACTCTGCATGGTTGCATGGCTTAATTATTTTTGCAAAGAATTTCATTCAACATTTTGTTATTGCTAAGATGCATGGGTGAGAATTATTTGAAAATTTGTTCATTTCGTGTTATTCTACTGGCTGTTTCATGTAGACTGGAAAACTCATCCAATTGGAAGAATCAAATACGGGAAGAGGGATTTTGCTCAATCTCATGCATTTGAAATTTTATCTTTCAAGAGCATTTATTAACGGTCTTTGAAGAATATTAAACCTGATGATTATCCATGTGTTGGCAGAATAAGAAGAGCCAAGGTTCAAACAGTGTAGCCTCCAAACCTAGGGTTCCACCGAAGGTTGTAAATGAGGTACTTTGGCATTTCTTTGTTAGATTATACTCTCTCTCTCTTCAACATTGTCGGATTTGATGGATATAATGGATTATCATGCAGAAGCAAACTAAAGTTCAAAAGCTAAAGGACACCAGGGACTACTCCTTTCTATTTTCCGAGGATGCAAATGTTCCTGCTCCTACAAAAGAGTCCTCAAGAAGTGTTTATGCTCCAAGTACTGGTATGTTGCTGTTAGATCATGTCAATTATAGCTGTGTCAGGTTTTACTTAGAGACTTCTTTTCTTTTTGTTTTTGAAAAAAAAATTAGAATCTACATAGAATGAGAGAACTCATTGTTTGTTTCTTTGGTCCTGTTTTAGAGGCACGTTCAGCTCAGGTTCCCATGAAAAGTAAGCAGCCTCTTGGTAATCCTCGCCAGAATATTCATGCTGGTCATAAAGATAAGAAATCTGTTCCTATCAATGGGCAAATGCAGTCCAAAAACAAGTCAGGATCTTCTGGCAATCCGAATTTGTCTATGATGAAGGCTAAGAAACAATTGGGTAATAGCTGCAACGGAAATGGTCCTGGTCGGCCAATGGGAAATAACAATGGGAGTGGTCCTGGTCGGCCAATTGGAAATAGCAACAATGGGCATGGCCCTGGCCGGCCGATGGGTAATAGCAGCAACGTGAATGGTCCTGGCCGGCCACTAGGTAATAGCAACAATGGAAATGGTCCTGGTCGGCCAATGGTGGCACCAAAAGCCTCATCTGCTGTCATGCAGAAGAAGCCTTCTCTACCAGGTACAAAGAATTCTGCACCTGGTGTGCACAAGCCATTGCCGTCAAAAAAGCTAGAAGATAAGAGGAATGACATGCGCCCACCTGCTAAGGCCAAAGTAGCACCGAGTCGGCCAGTATCATCTTCAAGACCTCAGGTTATATGTCCTCTCATGCTAAACTCACGTCCAATTTGTTTAGAAATAATTTCCTTAGCTGGTGCTGGATGTACAACTCTTAACCAACTTTGCGATGAACTTACAGATTAGTAAGGCACCGACACAAAGACAAGTTCCATCACGTCTGGCTGTGAATGATCAGCGACCGAAGAAGAGGCCTGCAAGACGATACTCTGATGAGGAGGATGATGCAGAGGGTGATGAAGCGATTAGTCTAATTAGAAAAATGTTCGGGTATAAATTTTTACTCACTGATCTCATTCGTATTTAGTAGTCAATTTCAGAGAAGAGAAGTCTCCATGACACCAGACAAATGGTTTGATGCATGTTTTTGTGTTGTCATGAGCATGCATATCCTATTGATTTTTATGAGATTTTCTATTTTTTATCATGTAAGATGCAATAGTTTTCTGACTCTTTGCATACACAGTAATTGTGTTAGGATTATTTCCAACTTTCATTTTTGGTATATTTTGATATCGTTTCATTCCAACACTCCATTTTTTTACTTCTCTGCAGATATAATCCTGCAAAATTTTCCCGTGATGATGATGATAGCGATATGGAGGCCAATTTCGACGATATTATGATGGAGGAGAAAAGAAGGTAAAGCATACTCTACTCATGCAGTATATTATTTTCTCTTACAACTTTGGGTTTCTCCTTCATTGTATATTTACGTATTTACTTTGCAATACAGTGCAAAAATAGCAAGGAAGGAGGATGAAGAGCAACTTCGTCTGATCCAGGAAGAAGAAGAACGGGAGAGGCGTGCGAGAATAAAAAGGCTTAAAAGAGCGAAGGGCAGCAGTTAGTGATATATTCTTTTGGGAAAGGTTTATATGGGTACTAGATTTAATATTTGTTAATTTGATGAAATCATCGAAGAAGTCCCCGCTTCGCCTCAAATCACAGTTTGTTGTAATTTCATTTTCTTTAGTGCAAAAAGCTGTTGCTTAAATTATGGGGATTTCCTTTTTGTAGATTGCAAAATTTAATTTTTAACTTCCCAACAACATTGAAGTCACCCTGTATTTACCCGATGGCTCCTATGGCGATCCAATTCACATTCCATTTCAATAATTCCAGTGTCTGTGCTCATGATGCTTTGGTTTGTTTTTTTTTTTTTTTTCTTTTTTTTTGGGAAATAAAGAAAAAAACAAAGATAATTTGTGGTGAAGTGAATGGGGTGGTGGTGATGATTCTTGTTTTGGTTTCTCTCGTTAGAGGATTTGAAGTTTGAACCGTTGGTGGGGAGAGAAGGATTGGTGCTGGCCGCTGAGTACCAAATCTAAAACTATAGTTGGTTGGTTCTAAACATGCCTCACATTCTTAATTGCATCAATGGATTGTATTTTAAAAGTAAAATAGTTGTGATGTAAATGCTTACCCTCACATTTATATCAGTACCCTTATATTTATTATAATAAAAAAGATTCTTTTTTTTAGTACAACCGAAGAAGAGAATCCATGTTAAGAGCTAAGTTGATATGATATAATTTACTCTACAATTAATTTTTATAAAGATGTAATGTGGAAGTGATTGACAGGTTTCACTTGACAAGAGGTGTGCCGTGCGTACTGCGTAATACTGAAAATTGTACAATTTTGTCTTTAAAACAAATAATTAATTTGTAAGATCAAGGAATGTGATTTCAGAATCCTTACCCACCACCCCACAAGAGAAAGAAAGTAATATTCTTACTAGAAACAATATAATAAATAATAAATAAATAAATAAAAGGAAAAATACCAAAAACAGAAAAAAGAAAAAAGAAGTTCACGTTCCAAACTTCCAAATTCCATCGTCTTCTGCTTGGTTCTTAATTGCTCATTGGATTCGGAGCTCACAAGCTGCTATAGCTGAACTCCGGCATTTGCTATTCAGATCTCCGTCACTGTGGGCTTCCATACACCGTGGGAGGCTGAGAAAAATGGTTATTCCTGCATTAACGACGATTGCCGTCTCTCCTCGTCTTCCCTTTCCAAAATATATTCCTTCCTACACGAAATCTGCTGGAGCTGGAGCCCGAACTCTCTGTTGCTCAAGGTCAAGGTGAGTTTCTTGTTCCGGTTTCCAATTCATTTTGTTTTGTTTTATTTTGTTTTCTTTTTTGAATGTAGTTAATTTTATGGAATTATTGTAATCATGCTGAGTTGCATGCGATTCTTATGCCTGCTACGCTGTTCTAAGCTAAATTCTCCTATTCAGTTTGTTGAGTTGGAGGTTTGACGTGGATGGTGTATTCAATTTAAAAGAAAAGAGAAACACTCCGAGTACAGGAGAACAACGTATTCTCGAAATAGATTGTTAAAGCTACACTAATATATCAAATATGCCTTTCTTGTTCTTTTTCCAGTTGAAAGTTTATATGTAAGAGCTAATTTGAGCTTTGGGTGTTTTTTTTTTAAAAAAAATTCATAGATAGAAAAAATGTCAAACTATTTACGAAAATAGTAAAAAAGAAAACACTGATGAATATTGATAGGTTTATATCCGCGTCTATCGGTGATAAGCTTCTATCAACGTCTATTAGTGATAGACTTTTATCAGTTTCTATCATTGATAAACAATGATAGACTTTTATCAGCCTCTATCAAAGAAGATTAAAATTTTGCTATCTTGTGTAAATAGTTTTCCATACTTTTCTATTTTGAAAATCTCCGTTTTCTTCTATTTTTGAGTTCAACATGTGTTTTGACGTGAGATTTCAACTCTAACCCCTTGTTTATTTGTTTTAACCAGTCAAGCTATGTTAAATCAGCTCAATAATATACTGATTGTATATTGATATAATTGTTCATTAGTTCGTTAGAATTCTTGTTTTTTTTTTACTGTTATGCCTTCTAACAATTTTCTTTTATATTAGTTTAATCCATTCAGTCTTCCTATAAATTATCGGAAAGGTCTGTTTGATTATTATTGATAAGAAATACATTTCTTTGTGAACAATTTCCTGAGTTCTTTGATAGTTTTTGAAGCTATACTCAGGGTTTGAAAATGTTCTTACTCCGAGTCAGACAACAATTTAATTTCCCTCTTTGATCGGCTTTGTGATGTTTGACTTCTTGACCATTTATGCTGTTTATTTATTTCAGTGGAGATGGAGATCTTAACGGCTTGGTTACATCGCAATCGGAGTAATTTTTCTTAAACATTCTTGGCTTTGGTTTTCCTTGGCACTTATGCCTTGGTACTTTTCGTATTTCAGTAGCTTTATTATCCATGAAAGCTTGAGTTTTTGTAACCTAACTTTAGGTTGGAAAGACGTGGGGGTGCACAAATGGCTAAGGTAAGGCCTCACTGCTTCATGTATGTCTATTTATTTGACCATTGCTGAATGTGATAGCTCTTATTTGCACTTTGCTCGTTAGTCATTTGATGGTAAACATAGCATTCAGTCGTCAGATGGTGAATTACCGGCAAAAAACAGCGAAATTTGGCAACTCTTCAGAGAAGCTCAGCAGAGTATCTCCTTAACTATTTCATGTTTTTAAATTAGTTGCTTCAAAACTGGCGTTTCATATACTTTGAATACCATCTAACCTTTTGTTGTTTGTATTCTCACATGGATTGTATTACTCAGATATCTTGTACTTGGATAAACAACGTGTCCTTGCCATAGAGGAGCTGAACAAAGCCGTCAGTGAGAAAAACTTACTGCTTAAAAAGATCGAGGAATTAGAGTTAGAAAAGCAGGTTTTGGACAGAAAAGGTGAAAATAATCACGGCCCAATTTATTGTACCTGCCTAATATAATTGACTGATGTAACTAATACTCAATATTACTCCAAAGTGTTTATTTTTGTGCTTCTTTTTCATATTGGCAGTATGATGCTTTATTTTCTGGTGGACAATATTTCTTTCCCTTTTTTGTTTGTTTATTCGTCTCTCTCTTTCTCTCTCTGTTATTTGTACTTCAAAAGTTTGTCATCTAATCTAATGAGATAAACTGGTTAAAAAAAGTAGGGTAACTGATAAATGGAAGATTGAAGTTGTAACATGTTTCATGGGCTGTCGTTTGAACCAGATCAGGCATCAGTATGCTGGGATTTGCTACTTCGAATTGATTCTATGGTTCTCACTGGCATGATTAGCTGTGAAGAGGCATCTAAAATGAGACGGCTGGTAATGGATCACAAAGTTAGCATAGTTGATGCTTTCACAGATAACCTGCAGAAGAAAGATGCTGAGCTTCTAGAAGAGCTACGTCAGTTTTCTTACAGAAGCAAGAAGTAATTTATCTACTTGAGTTTGTAGTCATTTTCATCTTTCCCTTTTTCTACTCACCATCTAAAGATAATGTTATAAACTGTGAAACTGGATCAAGACTTTTAATATTCTAAACATATAAAGGATGTGTTTTGTCTTTGTGCTTGCTGCTTAAGAACCAACAGAGTATTCTATTCCATTGCTGGTTCAATACATCTAAGCTGGTAAACTTTCTTAATTTTCATTTGAAAACACAATTGACACAGAAATACTGAAAATTCAAAGGTTTTCATACAACCTCGATATATTGACGACTTAGTCCTTGAAAACTATATAACATGTACACACAATAATTTCAAGAGAGATTCTTGTTAGCAATTGAAGTGTCGAGTTACTAACACTCTTCAGGCACTTCTAGTTTCTTTATTTAATCTTCCATGCTCTCCACTTTCCTACCCTCTTCAAGTCATTTTCTTCTTCTTATTATTATAATCTACCAATTCCCAGTACTCTTTTCAATTCAGGAAGGGTTTTCACATTGTTCACATTTGTACTGAAATGGCTCCAATAGCCTCTTTTGGAGCGATGGCATCATTTGTAACAGGGTTATCTCGGGCTCTACAAAGAAAGGGCAACTTGGTGGAGGTTATCATACCAAAGTAAAGGTCTTTCTTTTGTTAATTGGTTTCATCAATTCTTGCCATTAGATGCATGATTACTGCAAATTTTATTGCTTCCACGCCAATGTAGGATTCCATTTTTTATTTGTAAGGAACAGAGGCAAACAGGAAGCAATTATTGCCTTTTCATTGAATCTAGCTCTTGTTGTTGATTTTCCCTTTTGTCTAATGTTAACCAACACCATTAGGCAGCTGCCGCAGCCCTTTAGTCTAAATGACCTGCTATGTTTTTCAGTATGTCTGTGTAAAATTACTATTTCGTTTGGTGCATGCCTTCTGGTGTCCAAAAATTTCCTTGAAGTGCCTTAATTTTATTTATGCTTTGCGATCATCCATGAAATGTTTGTCCTCCTGACTTTGGTAAATACAATATTAACTCATAGGTAAAACGGGAATGTGAAACTTTAACGACATGAGCTGCGCCCAACCATTAATCCTTTCATTGGAAAGTAAATATTTGGTCTGTCTAAACAATTTCTTTTGAAGTCAATCTCCTGCTAGTCATATCTTCTTCCCAGTTGGATTTGTGTCTATGATGAGCCATGTGTATCTTATGGTTTGAAATTGTTGGTTGGAGCTTTGAGTGACCTCAGCATCCTAAAGTAAGGAAGTTTTAGTTCTTGAATGACATGAAATATTTACCGACAAGCCTGTTGGTGAAGCATAGTGGTACAAAGCGGGCTACTGTTGGAAGTCTGCTTATTGTCCAATTGCCCATTTGTTCGAATTATTTTCTTTATAAGAGAAATCAAATTGTGTTTTTCTAATTTCAGGAGCATCGTTAAATTTGATAGATCTTCACTCTTTTAATTCTTATTCAAAGATGGATGGCAAAGTTTAAGTTCAACATGTTACTTTCAAGGTATGGAAGCATGAACCTAAATGAGGTTCAAGAGCTGCGAGAGATTGAGGTGGAGTACTATTCGTATTTTAATGGTCAACTACACGGAAACAGGATATGGACCGGGTGAGTCCGATTGAAATTAAAAGAGAACAAAAGAAAAAAGAAAAGAAGAAGCTACTTGAAATTTAAAATTGGATGGGAATTTGAGACTACTGTATATAATTCTTGTATCTCATTCTCATGTCCTTCTATAGGGTTGTTCGAGGCATAGGGGTTACTTTCATTCAACCTTTGTATTACTCATCATTTTTCAACCGCGAGAAGGCACATGGATACTCTGATGACTTTGAACGGTATGTGTGTAGACCTGACCATCATATTGTTTTCCCTGATGCCTGAGGCTGCTTATGGCTGCCAAGACATTCTTACTCCCTTTGAGCATTCCTCTGAGTACAAACTCTGCCTATGCTCCTTATTGGCATACATCAATTTCTATATCAATTTCTAGGCATACTTTAAATTGTGTCAAGAAGCTTAGAGTATAAAAGTTAATGCTGCTTCCTTCCTACCTTATTGGCATTCCAAACTCTGAAAAGGAAAAGACAATTCCATGCCCTACAAATAATTGAACTTCATTAAGACTGGTATCGTGCATCTATCAATCTGTCTAGGATTTGAATTCTGTACCAAAATGGTCATCGTCCAGCCAACAAGATAATCTGGGCAATTATGAAAAGTTCTGTTTCCAACAATCACTAACCATCCATGGATTTAATTGAATATAACTCGATATAAATGTCAAAATGTTCTAGTCGAAAAACTTCATTATGAATCTTATCGTTGAGGAACACAATTTTCTTTAACAAAAGAAACAAAGGCATGTTTCTTTATATTACCTATTTAGTTATTCTCATGTTTTCAGGTTTATGTACTTCTCGCGAGCATCATTGGACTATATTGTGAAATCGAGCAAGAAGCCCGATGTGTTACACATACACAATTGGCAAACTGCTATAATAGGACCGCTTTTCTGGGAAATTTTTGTTCAACAGGTTTAACTTGTAATTAGTAACTCTTGTTCCACATCCTTTTCTCCCAATATTTTTTTAGGTTCAGATTATAATTTCACATTGATTTAAGTGCTAAATTTTTGTTTCTATAGTAGTTCCTTTCTGTATCTATGACATCATGTTAATCTATGTTAGATAGTTTCTTGTAAAAAAATATTAATATATCTTAGAAATTAATTTTCCTTTGCCCCACACCATACTAGTGATATGTAACCTTTTATAGTTCTAACTATTAAGAGAGAAATGAGAAAATGGGAAGTATATTCATTTCATTAAAAAATGCTCCATATGAATACACATTTAAGTCTAAAAATAGATTCCACAATGTTAGCAACTAATCCCACTAACTCCATAAGAATATGAACTTAAGCTTGACTACAACTAAAATTAACCTCAACTATTTTTCCTAGAAACTAGGAATTGACTAGACCAACTCAAACCAATTTGCAGTTTTGAGTTGCTAACATTCTCCTCCTAACTCAAATACTGCAAACACCTAACTTGCTCCTAAGAGCTTGAAAACGACCAGCAAAAAGACTCAGTGAAGATATTTGCTATTTACTTTTCTATGCTATAATGTGTCACAGTCATGCTTGTCCAGGGCGTGTTGCCCATGGCCGCATGTCCGCCTCCACCTCGTTTTACTATGCTTTCATCTTATGTATGTCCTTTTGCTAGGTAGTTTGCTTTCTATGTACTTTTCTTAGTGTGTGACCGCTCGTCCATTTCCATATGCAAGGGTGACGGATGTATTTTTGTTCAGAATGCACTATATGGGGGTAAGACTAATCATCATATCCTCATACCAATGAGTTGTATGCTATAAAGTCGTGTTGTTGCTTATTGCTTTCTAGCTGTAGGACTATGTTCATTGTTTACACATGTTTTCAAACGTCTGTGAAAACCTTTTCTTTTAAACCTGTTTTCTAAAACCTTTTCTAAAGAACGGGGGGTGGAGGTTGTTTGAAACGCGCATTGTGCCATCGGCTGTTTGGATTTGGATTGGCTGACTTGTTTGAGGGCGAGAACAAGTACCACACAATCGCCTCGAGGCCCTTACGAAGGTGCAATTGTGACATAATGCACCAGCTGCACTTCTCTTTCCTTCTGCATCTCTCTCAGAACGTAATACTTGATCTTAAAATGTTTGGTCCTTCCATGAAAAACTGGATTCAATGAAATGGCTAGAGTGGCTTGATTATCCAGAAATACCTTCACACTCTCTTCTTGCTTTGGATGTAAGTCATGCATCAATTTCTTCAACCAAATAGCTTGGTTGACTGTTGCCGTCGTTGTAATGAACTCAGCTTCTGTAGTTGACTGAGCCACTATATCTTGCTTTTTTGAACACCATGAGAAACACCCTGAGCCAAAAGTGAAGCAATAGCCAGAGGTGCTCTTCATATCATCCAATGACCCAACCCAATCACTATCTGAGTAGTCTGCAACTCAAAATTTTTAACTTTACTAAATTTAATCCCAAAAGACATTATGCCTTTTAGATATCTCATAATCCTTTTTCAGCAGCCATATGATTCTTGCTTGGGCAGTGAAGAAATCTAGATAGGACACTTGTAATGTACATAATATCAGGCCTAGTGGATGTGAGATACATGAGGCATCCAATTAGACTTCTGTACACATTCTCATCGACAGGTTGTTCGCCATCATCCTTTTGCAACTTCTCCTTCGAATCATCGGAGTTTTCACACTCTCACTCCTCCATATTGAACCTCTTCAATATCTCTCTTACGTACTTCTTCTGACAGAGGAACACTTCGTTCTATCTTTGCTGGATCTCCATACCTCAAAAGTAATGCATTAGACCTAGATCAATCATCTCAAACACCTTCATCATTTCTTGCTTGAACATCTCTATTTGAACATTATCACTTCCTGTCAACAGTAAGTCACCTACATAGAGAGATACAATCACAATAGCAGTAATTGATTTCTACACATAGAGTGTGGATTCACTCAGACTCTTCATATAACCCAGGTTCACCGCAAGTGATCATCTATCTTGTTGTACCATGTCCTAGGAGCTTGCTTCAACCCATAGAGAGCCGTCTTCAATAAATAAACCTTCTGCTCTTATCCTGGTATGATAAATTCGTCTGGTTGCTCAACAAAGATCTTTTCTTTTGACACTCCATTTGGGAATGCTGACTTCACATCTAGTGATACACCTTCCATTCATGTTAGGTTGACATAGCCAGTAGCAACCTGATGCTGTCCATTCTTGTAACTGGTGCAAAAGTCTCAGAAAAATCAATTCTTCAGACTTGTGTATACCCCTTTCACCACTAACCCAGCCTTGAGCTTTTTCACAGAGTCATCTGGGTTTAATTTGGTTTTGAAAACCCATTTGACTCTAATCACTTTCCTGTTTGCAGGCTTCTCCATAAGCTCCCATGCATTGTTCTTCTTTATGTTCTTCTTTATCATACTCAACTCCTCCTTCATTGCTTCTATCCACTTCGCATCTCTTTTAGCTTCTATCTCTGCTTCTTCTGTCCAGTCTCACTCCTCATCCTCCAAAAACTAAACATCTCTGCTAATCACCATCTTTCCTGTGTGAGGTTGATAGATCTTGTAGGCTTTGAACACCATGCTATAGCGTACAAAGATTCTTGGTTCAGCCTTCTCACTCAACTTGTCTCTCTTCACCTGTGGAACATAAAAAAAACACAAACAACCAAACACCTTTAATGTGTCAGTTTTGGTTTAGTATCAAGCCAAACTTCATAAGTTGTTTTCTTTTCCACTACGCTCGTAGGTAGTCTATTCAATAGAAAGACTGTTGTCTTTGCTGCATCAGCCCAAAATTCCTTTGGCAAGTTCTTATCATGCAATAAACATCTTGTCATCTCTATAGTACTTCTGTTCTTCCTCTCACTGATTCCATTTTGCTGTAAAGAATATGGAGCGGTGAGCTGATGCTCTATCCCAGCTTCTTCACAAAATGAATTGAACCTTTGCGATGTATATTCAGTCCCATTATCAGTTCTCACCTCCTGAATCTTACAGTCACTTTGATTCTCAACCCATCTCTAAAACTTCAGAAACACTTCAGCTACTTCAGACTTATGCTTCATGAAATATATCTCACACATTCTGGTATAACCATCAATAAAGATGATGAAATACCTGCTACTATTTAGTGAAAGAGTTGGTTGAGGTCCACACAAGTCAGGGTGGATGAGCTGCAACTTCTCAATTGCTTTCCATTGTGACTTCGTGAATAGCAGCCTTGTTTGCTTCCCTGTTAAACAAGCTCTAAAATTTGTTTTCAGCTCCTCTAAAACTGGTACTCCTACGACCATCTCATTCTTCTGCAGATACTGCAACCCTTTCTGATGAAAATGCTCCAACCTCATGTGCCATAACTCAGTGTCATTCACTTGACAGTTGAAAGTTATCTGCTCCTTCTCAAGTGGATCCAACAATAAGCTTTTGTGCTGCATCTTTATTTTGAACAACTCATTCCCATTGGAATTAGAAATGAGGCACTTTCCTTCCTCAAACAACACTTTGAATCCCTTCTCTACTAATTGACCAACGCTTAATAAGTTTTGATCCAATCTCAGGGGCAAGCAACACTTCAGTAATCAACTTGGTTCCAGCACAACTTTCTATTGACACTATGCCCTTCCCCTTTACTCCTAGATACTCACCGTTTTTTATCTTCACCCTTGACTTGAATGACTTGTCAAGGTCCTTGAACAACGTTTTGTCACTTGTCATGTGATTGGTACACCCACTATCAACCAACCAACCATCACTTTGAGTGATTGATGAGAAATAAGTAGCCACAAAGAGCTGATATTCTTCTTGTTGTACTGCAGTATGTGCTCCTTCTTGCTGTTGAGTTTTTGCTTCCTTACATAATCGTTCACTGTGCCCCAATAAATGACACCTTCTACACTTCACATCTGGCCTTCTCTAACATTTAAAATGTGGATGATTCTGCTTCCCACAGTGCTTGCATGTACTACCAGCATCCTTTGCAGTAGACTCTAAGCTACTGCTGCCACTTCCCTTCTTCCCTTTCCACTTATTCTCTCTTCCATCTTCAGTGGATGATTCTGAGCTCTAGCATCTAAAATGTGGATGATTCTGCTGCCACAGTGCTTGCATGTACTACCTGCTGCCCTCTAGCTTTCAGTGCCCCCTCAATGCTTCCTTCTTGCCTCATCAACCTCTTCTGCTCTTGTGCTTGCAAAACACTGACTACTTCTATCACCTTGAGGTTTGGGATGTCTTTAATATTTTCTAAAGAAGCAATGGTTGCTTCATATCTCTCAGGTACTGAAACCAGAATCATATGAACCAGTCTATTGTTAGATAATTAGGTTCCTAATGCTCTTGCCTTGTTAGCAATCCCAATCAACTTATCTGAGTATTCTTTAATGGACACAAAATCCTTCATTTTTATTCTCTCGAATTCTTGCACATTGTTCAACACCTTCATGCCTTTCATCCTATCATCACCTTCATACTCACTTTTGAGGAACTCCCAGATCTCCTTTGCCAACTTCAAGGCCATAATTCTATGGTGGGAGCACAACTACATATAGGCAAGCTCGAGCCTTGACCTTCCTAGTGACCTCTCCTTGTGAGTCTTGATCTGATGTATTGTTCGGTTATCAAGAAGTGGAGTAATCTCATAGGATTGCTCAATTGCTTCCCAATAATCACAACCCTCCATGTAGACTTGCATTCTGATAGCCCATGCTTTAATTCTCACCAAGTGGGGCTAATGAAGAAAGATTGCTTGGTCCTGACTCCATCTCACTCAATTCTCACAAGTGTATCACTCGGTTTCTCTTAGGAATATTTCACTCTCACTCACAAATCCTTTAAGAATTCAGCTCTGATACCACTGTAGTTCTAACTATTTAGAGAGAAATGAGAAAATGGGAAGTATATTCATTTCATTTTAAAATGCTCCATATAAATACACATTTAAGTCTAAAAACAGATTCCACAATGTTAGCAACTAATCCCACCAACTTCATAAGAATAGGAATTTAGACTTGGCTACAACTAAAAATAACTTCAGCCATGTTTCCTAGAAACTAAGAATTGACTATACCAACTCAAAACTAATTTGCAGTTTTGAGTTATTAATGCCTTTTTAATGGATAGAAGTTGGTTCCGCTGAAATTTCATGCATCTCAAAATAGCAGTAAGGGAAGTATGAAGCCAGATAAAAGGTTTTTGAGCAAGGTAAATGGTGAAATACGCAAGTGGGAATTTATAAAATGGAGCAGACAAAGGTCAGGATAGATGATCTTTTGAGCTCCCTAACTTCAGATTTTGAGAAAACAGCAATTTTTTAGATTATACAGTAGGGATCTTTTGATAGTTGGCTGAATACTAATCTAAACCCTTTCTTGGCCAATAAAAGTTCTTTGGGACTTTCTGTTGCTGTAGTGGATTTTCTTGGAAATTCCAGGTTAAAATTGGTAGACACCAAGAAAGAAAACTCAATTGCTGTGGCAAATAGCAAACCGGTCAATTCACCATTTTGTTATCTTACGTGGATTTATTCTCAATTAATGGATACTGGAGCACGTATCTTCTAATTTAGTCTGCATGGAGCTTTTTGGCTGGATAGGTAGTTATATCATCACATTGTTTCAGATGAAATACTTGAAGTAATATGTTGGTTTGAATTAAAAACGTAAAGCAATTTTTTTTTCCTTTTTCTTTTTTACCTTATTATTCATTTAGTTCCATTATATACAGCTGAGCTGTTTGGTTTATGACCTGGAAATTACTAAGATAAAAGGAGATTGTTAGCTAAATAATCTATAAACGTTTAGCTACTTAGCTTCTGCTAATTTTTAAATATTGTCCTTCCTTATATGGATGCTAACCATATTTGTAGGGACTTGAAGGTTCTAGAATCTTATTCACGTGTCACGACATCCATGCACAGGCAAGTCAGAAGTTATGTTGTTTTTGCAGTTCTTAAACTGTGGGTTCCAAGATGTTTATCTAAAATTGTCCAACTTGAAAAATATCCTAGTTTCTTGTACAACCGGAGAAACTAGCACTATGTGGACTTGATCCTGCAAGGCTTCATCGCCCTGATCGTCTGCAAGACAATTCCAATACGCATCTTGCAAACATAATGAAGGTATAGAATGTGGAATGTATATGCATTTCTTAGCAAAGGCCAATCTTATTTTCTTAGGTGTAATTATAGTCTTGCTCTTGTTTGTCTTGTTACCGGTCAGTTTTACCTGTGAGAAAAATATTTGAAATATTCTCTTTGTATTAAGTTCTTGAAGAGTTATTCATAGACCTCATTGCTGTTGAGAATAGAGCATCATTATTTATGCATGTAGTTTCACAACCCAGGTCGAACTTCTTGCGGTTTTTTTGGCACTGGAAAGTTCAGTATGGTTGAATGATATATAATATGAAATGTTGGATCAATCAATAGTTATTTTAAAGAAATGCATGCCGCTTAATGGAGGTAGGTTGAATTCTGAAAGCTTATGATAGGTGATTGAAGACATGCCAGAAACAAGGTATTGTTAACTGAACCTCCATGAGCTATGCCATAACTTTAATCTTTATTCATTTTAAATCTTTGATTCATATTCAATGTGTCTATTATATATCATGCTTATTGTCATTGCCTGGTATCATGTAATAAGTAATATATTGCTTCTGATTTTGCAGGGTGGAATGGTTTACTCCAATAAAGTTGTAATAATGTCATCCACACATTCAAAAGGCTGTATAATTCATAGTTTGAGTCATGGTTTGGAAACTACCTTAAACATGCACAAGTAAGTGGGAGTCTATTATATCTCAAAGAAAAAAAAAAAGTAGTAGTCTTTTGCAATTCCTAAAGCCGGATTGGTTGAGTGCTTTCTTGAATTATGTTTCATACTAATTTTCCTTGTTCTAATTGATTGAAACTTGATAAATGATTCTTAGTAGACAACCGATACAGATACTACCACCGGCATGCCGCTCTCTAATATTGCCAAAAAGAAAAGAAAAGAAAAGAAAAAAAAAAAAAAAAAATAGGGCCATGGACAATTCAAGAGGTCTATTTAGTGCTTTTAAATGCGCAAGGCGCATTAAGGTTCAATGGCCCTCTGGAGCCTAGGTACAAGGTGCACAAAAAGGTGTGGACTTTATTTTGTATATATTATATTAAAATGAGAGAGTATAATTGAAGTGGAAATATGGAAAAAAAGGGACTCCAAACACAAGAAATTTTGCATTTTGGTTTGGTAAACTTGATTCTTTTAACTAATAAAGAAGGAAAACCCTTAATTATTACTATTTTTTAAAAATAATTGAAAAGCCCCAAGGCGCGGGGCTTTGATCATTGGGGCTTCACAAAAGGCGTAACCTGAGGCGTGCCTAATTTTGTGAACCTCGCTTTTCTAAGGCGAAGCGGTCCTAGACGCGCCTGGGCGCGCTCCCAAGAGGGCTTTTTACAACACTAGGTCTATTATCTCTTAAAGATGCTAAAATTCCAATTTACCTTCCACATTCTTATATCAGATATATATGCACATACTTCTTACAAAATAACTGCCCAAGAGCCCCACACTAGCTTCCTTACAAAATCATTTCCCTCCCTTCTGAATATTAACCTCCCCCACCTTTCTTTCTATCATTTGAAAAATAAACGTGGTACAAGAGTGCAATCAATATTCAAATGCCCGAATCATTGGACCTAAATAGCCGTTTACACAAAGCAAACATATATTGATTGTAGAAGAAGTCTTAAATCACCGATTGACCTTAAAACTTAAGCTGATGGGTGAAGGTAAATTTAATTATATAACATTAACACCCCCTCTCACTTGTGGGCTTGAAATATAGGGAATGCCCAACAAGTGGAAATGAATATTAATTGGGGAGGAAACAACGTTGCAAGGGTTTGGACACAGGACCTCCCTAAATCACCTACTCTAATACCATCTCAAATCACCTGATTGATCTAAAAGCTTAAACTGATGGGAGAAGGTAAATTTAATTATATATCATTAATAAGAAGCTTAAGTAAATGGTAAAATTTCAAACTCTCAAACGGAAGAGAAAAAATAATAATAATAATATAAAAATAACTGCTCCTTACTTTGCTTGAGGAAATACAACCGCCTCTTAGGAAACACCAAAGGATGCTAAATGTCACAATCGCTCTTTCGGAAGCTTCTCTTAGCGATTGTGCGGCACTTGTTCCCGCTCACGAACAAGCCAGCCAACTCGATTACGGACTGCCGATGGCACACCGGGTGCCTCTTGCAACCTCCACCCCCGTTTTAGGGAAAACGGTTTTAGAAAACGGGTTTGGAGAAAAGGTTTTCGTAAGAAGATTTGTGAGTGTGAATAAAGAAAGAAAGATTGTAGTAGACTAGAAAGCAATAAGCAACAACAACGGCTTTATAGAGTACTACTCCGGGTATGAGGAAATGATGGTTAGTCTTATCCCCATATAGTGCATTCTGAACAAAAAGCCAACTGGCGCCCTTGCATATGCAAAAGGGCGAGTGGTCACTTACAATGAAAATGTAAAGAAAGCAAGCTAACTAAACTAATACAATACAGGACATGAAAATATGCTAGAAGGGGGTTGGATTGGGCATGCGGCCATGGGCAACAGGCCCTGGACAAGCATGACCGTTACATTCTCCCCCACTTAATTGGTTGACGTCCCCGTCAACCGACCTTGTTCAAAACCTGCGATGGCCGGAGCTGCATTCTTCAAGTCTTCGGCCCGCTCCCAACTGATCTCTTCATCGGGGAGATCCTTCCATTTCACTAAGAACTCTATCAGTTCTCGTCTGGGTCTTCCACTACGGCGCGTACGTTTACCCAAGATTTGTGCAACTTCTTTCTCAGCAAAACTCTTCATCGTGACTGATGGGCGCCTTAGCATGTTCCGCTGTCCATCCTCGGGTTCGGGATGATAGGGCTTCAGGAGGTTCACACCGATGACAGAATGAATCTTCATCCATGAGGGTAACTGAACCCTATATGAGGTTCTCCCGACCTTCTCAATTACCTCCACTGGACCTTCATATTTCCTTACTAGCCGTTGGTCTCTCTGGCCTCGGAACTGAAACTGTCCCGGTCGTAGCTTGATCAGGACCTTGTCCCCAGCTTGAAACTCAAGGGCCCTCTGCTTCTTACCAGCCCATTTCTTCACTCTCCTTGACGCTCTTTCTAGGTAGGCGCGAGCTATCTCAGGGGTTTTGCTCCACTCTTTAGTGAAGTTATGTGTCTGAGGACTTTTGCCTGCATAAGGGTGGTCCACCAAGTGTGGCCTGAGTGGCTGTCTGTCGCACACTTCGAGGGCCGCCTTTCCGATCGCGGAACTCTGCTGGATATTGAAGCTAAGCTGAGCCATACCTAACAACTCGTCTGACTGTTTCCGACGCCCAGCCAATTCGGGCGGGGCCATCTGACATGCCTCCCTGGCAGGCGGCTTTGCCCCTGGCAACAACTCAACCTCATGGTCAATCCCCCATCGTGGGGGTAGGGACTTGGGCAAGCTTTTCGGCCTGACGTCCCGATACTCTTCCAAGACAAATAGATCGTCTTGGGGGATCTCCTCTTCAGTGGACTCAACCGATTCTACTGGGATGGTCATGAACGTGGGTTCGTCGTGGGCCGGGCCCCTCTTCAATTGGAGGGCTGAGATCATTCTCACTCCATTTGGCCGCTTGATACTGGCTTGGACTACGGTCGGTGTAGATCCGGTAATGACTAAGCATTTGGCGAGGGGCACTGGTATGACTTTATGTTCAAGTAGGAATTCCATCCCCAGTACCACATCAAAATCATCCATCTTGACAATCACGAAGTCGACGAGGCCCTTCCAGTCTCCTAACTTTACCGGAGTTCTCTTCGCTATCCCCGAAATCGGTAGGGCTGCGGAATTCACAGCTTTCATCTTTCCTGCATCTCTTTCCCAATTCAAGTTCAGGCGGCGAGCTTCCGTTTCCGCCATGAAGTTATGGGTAGCCCCAGAGTCAACCATAGTGGTTTTGGCCGATCTTTGGTTGACCCAAGCGTCCACATACATGAGACCTTTCTCTAGTGGCTCCGTCGCCTTTCCCATATTCTTCTGGAGTGCAGACAGAAATTTCAATGCCCCCATCCTGGGATTCTCAATTTCTGCCGCTGGCTCGGTTACCGTCTCCTCTAGTTCGGCCTCGTCTCCGGAGGTAGAGGCTAATGTGGCTTGAAAAGCATTGAACGCAGTTTGATTTGGACATTCACGCGCCCTGTGTGGCCCCCTACATATGAAACAAGACAGGGGGCGATTGTAATTGTTATGCTGTTGTGGCGGCCCCCGCCAGTTGCTTCCTGATCTCGGTTGGGATGATTTACGATCCCCCCCTGTGTTCTTGTCTCCTCCCCCAGGCCTGGGAGGACTGGAACGACTGTTTCTGTTTTCCTCATTTGAGGTAGTTGATTGCTTCCTCACATCTTGTGAGTCAGTGCTAAGGTCGTATAGTCGTTCAGCTGCCGCATAGGCAGAGGGGAGATTCTGTACTCTCTGTTCATATAGTTTTGCTTTCGCCCACGGTTTCAGCCCCTCCACAAAGCAAAAGACCTTGTCTTTTTCGGACATATCTCGTATGTCCAACATGAGTCCTGCAAACTGTTTTACATAGTCCCTGATGTTACTTGTTTGCTTTAGCTCTCTGAGTTTTCGTCGAGCCAAGATCTCAACATTTTCAGGGAAGAACTGCGAACGAAGTTCTTGTTTCAATCTATCCCAAGTATCAATAGTGCAACGTCCTTCCTGTATGTCTGTAAATCGTGATCTCCACCACAGTTTTGCATCTTCAATTAGATGCATCGTTGCTATTGTGACTTTCGACTCTTCAGTCACTGTGTTCGTCGCCTTGAAGTATTGCTCAAGGTCGAAGATAAAATTTTCCAGGGCTTTCGCTTCTCGCACCCCACAGAAGGGTTTCGGTTCTGGGATTTTTATTCGGCTTACTGCCACTGCGCCCCCAGGTGGGGCTTGGTTCCCTACCGCTCGGATGGTGAGATTCACCCTCGCACTCACATCCGCTATCTCGGCTCTGACGACATCCAGGGCCGATCGAAAGTCTTCAGATAGGTCGGTTACCATCTGAAGTATTGCTTTTTGGGAGCTGTCCAGCTCTTCGACACGCTCCTCTATGTGGGCAACAGAACCCGAGGAGCTATCGCCTCGTTCAAAGTTGCCGGACCGTACTGTTTTGGTCTCGAGGGTCTCTACCCTCATCATCAATTCTCTGACGGGTAATCCGTCTAGGCGGCCTACCACCGCATCAATTCCATCGGCTTTCTCGGCAACTTCTTGTAGCCGAGTCTCAAGGAAACGAACATTATCTGGGACCTCTCTCAGGTAGAGCATTTGTTCTTCCATCTCTACCAATCTGTCCACATGGGACTTGTTCAGGTTCTTCGTCGCCGACATGATCACTGATCTTCCCTCTATAAGCCAACCTGGCTCTGATACCAACTGTCACAATCGCTCTTTCGGAAGCTTCTCTTAGCGATTGTGCGGCACTTGTTCCCGCTCACGAACAAGCCAGCCAACTCGATTACGGACTGCCGATGGCACACCGAGTGCCTCTTGCAACCTCCACCCCCGTTTTAGGGAAAACGGTTTTAGAAAACGGGTTTGGAGAAAAGGTTTTCGTAAGAAGATTTGTGAGTGTGAATAAAGAAAGAAAGATTGTAGTAGACTAGAAAGCAATAAGCAACAACAACGGCTTTATAGAGTACTACTCCGGGTATGAGGAAATGATGGTTAGTCTTATCCCCATATAGTGCATTCTGAACAAAAAGCCAACTGGCGCCCTTGCATATGCAAAAGGGCGAGTGGTCACTTACAATGAAAATGTAAAGAAAGCAAGCTAACTAAACTAATACAATACAGGACATGAAAATATGCTAGAAGGGGGTTGGATTGGGCATGCGGCCATGGGCAACAGGCCCTGGACAAGCATGACCGTTACACTAAACATCTCTTAGGCATTCAAAGTGCTTGCCTTGTCTTTACCCTCTCACACACAGGCACACAATTTTTTCCCCTTTCATATTCAGGATCTACTTTGCATCTCTCAAATAATTTTATAAATTCTATTTGATAGCTTCTACCTATTATTTAGTTACTAGGTCAAAGTGCAACTGATTACTCCTGCACGTAAATGCTATGCTGGATGATTCTATTTATTTTTCCTTCAAGTTTCTGCTTGTTGCTTATTGCTTTATTGCAGGGAAAAATTGCTTGTTGCTCCTTGTGGGTTTGACAGCTTGGCTTGGGATCCTGAAAAAGATAAAATTCTTTCAGAAAATTATAGTGCAGATGATATGAAAGGAAAATCTGTATGCAAAATCGCATTGCAGCAAAAACTGGGGTTAGCTGAGAATTCTTCTTTTATTACCGTGAGTATCCTCCTATTGCTCAAATAGGCTCTGGAATGGAATGTTCTCTGGAACTATAGGTCTCTAAGTCAGAATATTATATTGCTTTCTATTCTGATACTAAAAAACAATTTAGTAGGAAAATTGTCAGAAATAACTTTTTAGCATTGCAAAACTAGCAATCTTTTTGCAAACCCGTTATAATAGTTTTTCTCGGTCCCCGAGATTTACCACCGAGATTTAGTTAAAAAATAACTTTTTCTAACTCATCGACTGTTTTGTGCCTTCTTGGTACATCTCGTCAGATTACATACCGAGATTTGCTAATTTTGTATGTAATCTTCCCAAATCTTATACCAGATCTTATATCTTTTCAAATTTTCTCTAAATTCGGTTATTTTACTAAATATTATATCAAATTATTACGTAATTTTTCAAATCTTATGCATAATTTATGTTTTCACAATTGTATAAATTCCCAAAATTCCAAATGGATTTTCCAGTTACCAAAATAGATTTTGCAAATTGATTCAAGATGATTGCATTGTCATTTTTAAATTTTGGAAAAGATCAAATATTACGAAAATTTGAGTAAGATTTGAGATATACATTGAATCTTGGTGTTAATACTGTCTAAGATTCTATCGAGAAAGCTCAAATATATTGAATTTCAGTGTTAATTATGCCCGGGTTTCATTGAAAAGCCCAAATTGATAGACATGAATGTTGTAAGATTCATTATAGAGGTTATATGTAATAGGTGCAATGACCAATTAAATTATGTTTTCTTCTGAATAACCTTGTGACGATGTTTGCTCAATGATCATCCATAATGTGGGATCCCCAAGCTATCAAGCATCGCATTGTTGCATGCCCCGTGGAATTTTTCTATCTTCATTAGTGAAAATTCAAAATAGTCATGAAACAGTAGCCTTATTGTTTCCTCTGGCAAGAAGCCCCGTTAAAATACCTTTTTATTTGTATCAAAAGTAAAGACCCTTCTTATGCAATGTTTGAGGATTGGGCTTTATAGGTAGTTTAAAATCAATTGCAATTTCCCCCTCTTGTCCCAATTGCTCTTGAATAATATATCTCTACTTGTCATTCATAAGAATTTCACTCCCATGAAAAAAAGGCATATCTTTTGTTTTGCCTTAAACTCTGGAACTTCACTAATCATGTACATGCCAGAAGAATTCTGTGGGCATAGTAGGAGTCGGTAACTCTCCTTGCTTGGAAATTCTTGTTTCATCTACACTTCTACAGCCCAATATTATCATCAATTCATTCTGAGCTTGCCATATCTTCTACATCGGAATTCATATCCTGTCAATAGTTTCTCGATTACATTCAATTATGATCCTGTTCTATATACTGCTACTATTTCATGCCAATCTTCTACCAAAATTCCTCAAAGGTACCATTGTGTTACAACTCAATTCCAATATTCGTATAGTGCTTGAAAGAATGCACAGGTTACCGAGGATTTTGAGAGCCTTCCTTTCTGTTCCTCCAACAAAATTGACTTTCTATAAAAAAAAATTTGATATCCAACTTGTAAACTGAAAAAATGGATGTCGGTTTTCAATGAGCTATGAGCCTATGAATGCTCTTACCATCAGCGTGTTACCAACCAATTCCCTAGTCAATTATCAGTTACCGCAGTTACCTCATTTCTTCTTTCCGCACCCTTCTTCTCCTTGCATACTCAAAAATGTATGGGTGTCTATCGTCATACTACCCATCCACATGCATATATTTATGCTTGTAACACCTCATTCTATCATTTCCTCCAACATTATCTTCTGACCTTAATTTAGGAGAGATTAATGGTCTATTATTGACCTGCAGACAGCTTTCCCTTTTTACTTCACTGCTTTTATTTTCATGCTGTATTGTTTCTTTTGCTCTTTGCTTGAATACCGAAGCTATTAGATGCTTAGAAACTATTACCCTTTGCATTATGTTGCATTATGTATCTCTAATCCACTTCCCATTCCCCATCAGGTTGGATGCTTTTTGTCAGATGTGTCAGATGTTGACACGGAGAACCTGAAAGCAATTGTTCAGAATGGTACCAAAATGGGTGTCCAGGTTGTAATTTCCTCCCTTCAATTACATTGAATTCTATTGAAACCGTTTACTTGCTGATAGGCTTGATTTGAAGTTTAGTGGAAATTTATGGTCTGTACTCTATGGACGCACTCAGTTCTGTTGGTTAATATATATATGTATCTAGTTTTTGTAAGCTCGTTCTTTTCTCGTACAAATCATCTTATGGGATGATGAGTGTTAAACGGTTTCTTATAGTTCATTTTCATGATGACTGGGGAAGTGACAAGTAGACACAAGGAACTAGAATCTCTTCAAGTAAAAATTGAGGTACTTGCTTTTCATCGTTCTCATGTGTTTTCCTTTCATCTCACGAATCAAATAATATATTGGGCACCACACATAATAGGTAAGTATAAACAAAAGTGATACTACGATAATCTTACTCTTATCTGACATGACTAATTCCTCATATATGATATAGTGCATGATTCTGGTAATAGGTTTGAATTTTGGTTGCTTCTTGATAAACTGACACAATTTTGAACTGTTCAACCAGATAACTTTTCTTAGGAACTATCTATTATTGCAGGATGAAAACGTGAGGTTCATAAACAGACATGATGAGACATTGTCACATCTCATTTTTGGAGGCTCCGACATTATTCTCTGTCATTCTCTTCACGATCCTATTCTGCAAGTGCCAGTAAGTAATCAAGTCTTCTCTTGATCCAGAGTGCTGATTATTTGCAACCAATTCAGTTGTAAGCTATGTCTATAGTTTATTATTATTTTATATACAAAATTAGGAACAAAAGCCTAAAGACCGAAGACAGAGGAAACCCCCTCCCAAAAGATCCCATATGAAGTGTGCTAGTTTGCTGTACACTGACGCAAAAAAAAAAAAAAAAAAAAAAAAAAAAAGACCCCCTCATCCTAAAGAATCTGAATCTGTGTTGCCTTTCGAATGAGGATCACCAAGGGATTTAGAATAAGGTGCTCTACTCTTATCTAAAAAAAGAATAAGGTGCTCCACCTTCTCTGGAAGGCACATATCCATCCCAAAATCTTGCTACCCAAACGCCCAACTTTCCAATCAAACGAACAATGAATGAAAATGCAGTCAAATGTCTCTTTGTTTTCCTTACATAAGCAGGAAACTGAGTGGAGATTGTTCAGTGGGGAAATTTTCTTTTGGAGTTTTCCTGCTGTGTTTAAACTTCAATAAAAGAGGGACCAAAGCAAGAATTTCTCTTTTTTGGGATCTTCAGGCCCCAAAATAATCTTCTCCACAGGAGCCTTTAATCTCTAGCCTTTGAGCTTGGCGAGTGGGAGAGTGTCAAATTGACTGAGAAAACACCCCCGAAATCCAATTTCTAGACAGTTTTTATTGTGATCTTGACCTCTTTGAAAGAGATCCCGTTTACCCGTATAGGCTGCCTTCCTCAAGAGCTCTCTATCAAACAGAGGGAATAAATGTACTCTTCAGGAAGAGGAAGAGGAAGAGGAAGAGGAAGAGGAAATATGTGTTGTAAGGTTGGTGTTTCGATATTTTTCGACCTTAGGTCAGTTTAAAGGTAAAGATTTTTGTCTGGACATTTATAGAAAATACACAACTCCTATAACCATAGTGGGATAATTAAATGACCTCTAGATTTGATCCACTTGGGTTCCCCTGTCAGTCCAATCTATTCTGGAAGGTTAAGTGAAAATGTATTAACTTGAAGTTTCATCCCATTTATTGAAGTTCAAGTCTCTTGTACCCATAAGGTGGCTCAATACCTGGAGGGCAGGAACTTTACGTTTATTTATGAATTCTGATTCTATAATCGCTTAACATATAGAGCATGAGGATTAATCAGACACCCTGATCCTTTCTTTTTTTTTTTTTTGGTTTTTTCCTTCGATAATGTAGTTGAAGGCTCTGAGGTATGGAGCTGCGCCGATTGCAATTACCTCCAATGACAATAATGGATTCAGGTAACTGTTTTTAGTAAATTGAAATTTGGAAGTATGTGAATCGTGCCTCTTTGCTCATTTCTTGTGATAAAAAAAATGCCAGGCACTTTCCAGATCATGACTACGAGACTACTAAATTAGCCATGTTCATTAACTCTACCTTCGGATACTTGTCCTTCAGCCAAGCCCTGGATGAAATTGTGAGTGTTAGATGAGCTATAAAACATCATACAAAATAATTCTTCAGGAACTTTTATATTTTGAAGCTGCTATCCAATGCTGAATACCTTATTTCTATTTGTTCGCTGTGACTGTATACAGAATAACAATCCATCTGAGTGGAATCACAAAGTATTTGATGCTATGACGAAGGACTTCTCTTGGGATGCAGAGTGCTGTGATATACATCTCTCTGCTTACACAGCTATAAAGAGCCTGTGAACCAAATACAAAGTAGAATGTAGGAACGTAGATATCGACGAAATTTGCATCCGTCTCTGCAGCTTACCTGCAACTGGAACTCTATCATGGAGCTTGATTTCAGACTTCCAGTCTATAGTGTCAAGATTTTAGGTTTGTAAATGAAGAGATATATAGTTTTTATTTTCAATTATAAGTTGTATGTGAATAATAAGAATGTGGATGTACTAAAGGTTAAAGGTGCAGCTTAGCTAACTACCGTATTCCAAGTTGTCTATCATGAGGCTTCATCATTTTGGTTTATATTATTTAGAAATCTCTGATTCAGTTCGGATCTTGGTTTTCTAAAATAAAAACTAGTCTGTACGTTTCCATCAGGATTCTGATTTCCCTCAGCTGTCTCTGTTTCCTCTCGCTCGGATTTGGTTCAAGATTTGCATGAGAGTTGTGATATTCTGAAATATGATGCTTAGATATAAAATATTAGTTTAAATCCTATTTTTGACATTTGAATTCTCTCACTTACATGTATTTTCTTTGTATAAACTCTCAATGCGATATTCTGTTCTCTATTCTGTTCTCTTAACTTTTTGTTTCTTTCTTGTAGTCCAAATTTGACAGGCCATTTAATCAAATTTTTATTTACCATTGTATGGAACTTTAGTTTGAGCTATTTGTATGTAGTTTGGGTCTATAAATAGATAGTCTAGACTAGCTAGCCTAATCATTAAATGGATATTTCTGAAAGTTTAAAGATGATTATAAATATTTCATAAGGTAAAAAACTAATGATTGTTATGAATGTTCAAAAATATAACTAAAAGTTTTCAAGTTTGTTAATCACCATTTAAGAACTTGAGTTATTGAATTCAATAATTGGAGTTTTTTTAAAAAATATATATAAAAAAAAAAAAGAATAAAATAAATAAATGATTTACATGTTTAGTAATGTTTTTATGGTTGATGATGTACAACAATAAGCCATTTATTAATTGAGATCAACCTAAAATTGGAGAAATCTAACTGCTATTTTTGTAGATCTATGAATTATAGAGTTACTAAATTTATGAATTAACTTTTTTTTTCTAGAATATGTAGAATCATACTAATATTGATTTTCTTTCCCAGCTTAATGCCAAGTGTAAATAAGAAGAGTACAACAATCCTATCATTGTTAAGAAAAGAAAGAATAAGAAAAAATGACGATTTTAGTCTTTAAATTTTTGGGAATAGGTGTAATTGGTCTAGAGTTTTGAATTTAGTCAAATATGTTTATTAATTGAATATATTTTTATTATATAATTACCAAAAAAAAAAAAAAAAAAAAAAAAAAAACCTCTCTTTTCTCTCTCCCATTTTCTCTCCTCTCCCAACCTCTAAATCAATCATTTGGTGGACTTTTTTAAAAAATAATAGAAAAGGGAGTTTTTTTTTTCTTTTTTTGAATTATAAAATGTATTAATGTAATAAAAATATATTTAATTAATGTAGAGGACTTCTTAAACCTATTTACTTGAGAGACTAAATTGAAAACACAAGACCAATTGCATCTGTCCTAAAAATTCATTGACTAAAAAAACATTTTTCCAAAAAATAATAATGATTCGGAGTTCCACAAATTCGCATTTTTAAATAGATCTGCAGAAGAGAGGGAGAGAGAAATAAGAAATTCAAGCCACGTTCTAAGAAATAAATGGATTGTTTGTCGTTAATATGCACTGTCCAACAATTTTCAACAGATTATAAAGATCTGTTATTTAATGATAGCATTTTTTTTTTTTCAGAGAAGCATATCTACTTACGTCACTTTTTAGATAGGTCAAAGACTATTGAAGTTCGCCAGCGGAAAACATAGAATTGGATCCACTGAAAAATTTATAGTACTGCAGAGTACGAAAAGTTCAAAATTATACTCTCTATTTATAATGCTGTTAAGAATGGAGCAGAATCCATAAACATTAATGTGAGATTTATTATTATTTATGAAAATAAATTTATGGTATTCTCATAGTAATTATTATTATTTGTCATGTTTGAACAATGGGCCGACATACTAAACTTGAACCTTGTTACATGGAAAGAGGAAACTATCGAGTCGAGCGGATGTATGATCATATGTTTACCATAAAACTCTTAGCTTTGAAAGACAATCAGAATACTCTATTCATTTATCAAATATATGAATATATACAAATGTACAAAACATCAAAAAGGACAAATATAAAAAGATATTTACAATAATGGAAAACCCTAACAATAGAACTATAACACTTCCCCTCAAGTTGGAGCATATATGTTAATCATGCCCACTTGTTACATAGATAATCTATATGTGTTCCATTCAATGCATTCGTGAAGATATCTCCTAATTGTTCTCTAGTCTTCACATATCATGTAGATACCAATCCTTGTTGAATTTTCTCACATACAAAATGGCAATCAACTTCAATATATTTAGTCTTTTCGTGAAATACTGGATTAGATGCACCTGAAGTGCTGTTGATTATCACACCACAACTTTGTCAGTGTGGTGATTTCAAAATCTCAACTCAACAAGAAGTTGATATATCCAAATCAATTCACACACAGACGGTGTCATTGCTCTATATTCTGATTCTGCACTTGAACGTGATACCACATTTTGCTTTTTACTCTTCCAAGAAATCAAATTATCACCAATAAAAACACAAGAAGTTGATCTTCTGTCTTCTTTAGATCCTGCCCAATCGACGTCTGAGAAACATTCAATATTAGTATGACCATAATCATTATATAATAAAGCATGCCCGGGAGCAGACTTCAGATAACACAGAATCTATTCCAATGCAACCCAATGATCAACTGTAGGGACATGTACTGATTCACAATACTCACTGAACAGGCTATGTCGAGTCGAGTCACTGTAAGGTAATTAAATATTCCCACTAACCTCATATATCTTTCAGGATCTTTTAGCGATTCTCCATCATTTGTAAGCTCTAAGTTGGGCATCATTGGGGCACTACATGGCTTAGCCCTTAGCTTCCTTGTTTTAGTCAAGTACATATTTTCTCTGAGATAATAGTATTCCTTTCTTGCTTCTTATTACCTCAATTCCTAAGAAGTATTTCAACATGCCCAAATCTTTTGTATGGATTTTACTATGAAGAGAGGTCTTTAGGGATTGAATACCTAAAGCATCATCACCAGTAATCATAATATCATTCACATATACGACTAACAAGATGACACCACCATCAGGTTTCTTAAAAAAGACCGAATGATCTGACGTGCTCTTCCGCATTCCAAAGCTTTCAATCACCTGACTAAATTTACCAAACCAAGCCCGTGGACTTTGCTTTAATCCATATAAAGATTTACGAAGGCGACACACCGTTCCATTCTCCCTCTGAGCAACAAATCCCGGTGGTTTCTCCATATACACCTCTTCTTAAAGATCACCATGAAGAAATGCATTTTTAATATAAAGTTGATGTAAAGGCCAATGATTGATCGAAGCCAAAGAGATAAACTGTTGGGATTGGTGTTCTAATTCTCCTGGAGTCTCGTTGTTTATAATGACACACGTTGTTTGATGAATAAAATAAATGTTATTTCATTATGGCATTTATTCATATCCAATAAACAAAGCTCCTTAGTTATCTTATGTGAACTTAAGCATGTATATGTGATATACGGGTGGACATGACTTAAGTGATAACCTAAATAGGTTTGTAGTATAAGGATTAAGGTGGGATGTCTGATCCTAGTGACACTACGGATATGGTCCACTTTGTAGAGGTTTACAAGTGATGTAAACTACTACAGATGGTAGATCTTGACCATTCATGTGGAGACATGTAAGCGAGGGTATCCTATACAAAGTGTTTGTATAAGCGAACCACGAGATAACTAGACTTTGTATATAACGTCGTTGATACTAGAGACTTACATCTCACCTAAACGACCATAGGTGACATGACCTCAATCCTGAGTATTTTGGGAACTCCTGCCTTTGAGGATGGTTCTTTGATTAGTATGGGTGAGAGTGGCTAGATTGCCAACTCAACATGCCTACCTTTTTGGGGACTTGTCTGATCTGGGAGCTGGGAACTCAATCTACAAGATGGAATTCACTCATTTCCCAAAGCAAGGATAAGTAGAGAGATTGCTCTCTTGAGGGCTAATTCCAGGGCTTGAACACAGTGGCCACAGCTCCTCTTTGGAAGAGAGGACTTAGTCATAGTAGAACTATGACTTATGTTCATTAGAGGGATCAGTGGTACTTAAGGAGTTAGATGTAACTACAGGGGCATAATGGTTATTGGCCTAGTTGTACTTATGAGCGATCTGTGAAGGGTTGTTGCACTTATGATTGGTTAAAATGGACACATAATATATCTGTAGTAAGGAAAGTTCAACTGTCGATCTTTAGTGGAGTGTCTAACAGTTAACGGATGGTGGATCCCGTGACTAAAGAGTTTAGTCAGTTATTCATATACCATTGGAGCTTCGAGCTACAGGTCCATAAGGTCCCCTTGATAGCTTAATGGATTCAGTTGAGGATCAGTTATTGGTGTTGATTTGAAAATTTCAAATTGACAAGAGGTAATTCGATTATATATGATATGATCAGTATGATGTATAAGATACATCTAGCGAAGGATTAATATAAATGAGATTTACATTAAGTGCCATGGAATAGATATAGAGCTATGGTTTATATGTTTCATAAAATGAAATATTAAAAGAATAGGTTATAGATATAGTATGATAAGTTGATTATCATTTATATTTATAATAATATTAATTATTAGATAATTAATTCTTTTTCTCTAATAACTAATTGAGTGGGAGGTTATTGGTAGTTTCATGGTAACCGTGAGATAAAAAGAAAATTATTTTCATAATTTTAGTAGTGTGAAATTTTTTGAATTTGAGATTCTCTCTCGAAAAATAATCACATGGAAGTTGTCAAGTAAATAGGATTTACTAAGCGACAACTTGGAGCGAGCTAAACGATTGTGTAGTATTTGTAGGCGACAGATACACAGCTAAGCGATGAGCTAAACAGTCGCTTAGCTTTTGTTAGACGATCGCTTAGCTTTTGCTAAACGATTGGGCATCGACCTATACGATAGGTTCAGTCTTCTCCCACTTGCTCAATCTTTTACACGATTATTGTATCCTCCGTCTTCTGCCTCAAACCAAGTCCACACAGAGCCCACCCTCTGGATTCTCACACCGAGAATACCAAGGTAGCCTTCTTGGTGGTGTCATATTCAACTCGACACCGTTGAGTTTTTGTAGAGGTCGTTCGTGCTGTTGGGTGTTCGTGACCGAGGCAATCGCTGAGTTCGAGTGTGAGGTGTCGTAGTGTAGCGGTCGTGTTGTTCGAGCGTTCGAGGTTACTTTGAGCATTCGTGATCAAGGACCTTAGCGATGAGTCTACAAATATGTGTAGATTTCTCCTTGATTATTTGTAGTATCATGTTGTAATTTCTGTAATGTTTGCATAACCGCATATTTCTGTTTATGACTGTAATTTGTAAAGTTCATAAATGATTATAATTTGGAATGATCTTTTTGCTGCTCATAGAAATCCTCATGCACGATTTCCTTCATAAACAACCTCATAGATGTCATTTTTGCTACAGGAGAAAAAGTATTAGCATAGTCAACGCCATAAGTGAAGGAACTCTTATTTAAGAGAACCAGTGAGCGGAAGCAAGATCTTTCCAAGCCTATTGTGAAAGAATAAACACATGCTTTCTTACAGCACAAACATACAAGAATAGTTATGCATTATAGAGAAAATTACAACATGTTTTCTTACTAAAACAAAGGGAATCGAGACATACCTTTGAATAACTCTTCTTCACGTATTCCCTCGATCTATATTGGTTAGGGATCCCAGCAAAGTCTCAACGATCACGAAGCAACGTACACCCAGTGTATTCATGAACTATCTGGTCCTCGAACGGCAACCCTCGATAGTACCACTCAGTAACCTTGGTATTCTCGGAGTGAGAATCCAGAAGCTGTGGACTCTGTATGAATTTGGTAGAGAGAAAGAGGATGTATACGACCGAGTTAAATGATCGAGTAAGTGGGAGAAAGGTTAGTCTATCGTATAGACAATGAGTACTCGATCGTCTAGAAACGAAGAGCGATCTAGCAAATTGGTAAGTTCCAACTTACCATATTATATTTATAACCTATAGTTATCTGTGAGTTCCTTTCCAAGAATATCAACTAGCAACTATTCTAAATTTAAGAAAACTGTTTTTCTTTTATCTCACGGTTACCATAAAACCATCAATAACTTCACTCTCAACTGGTTATTAGAGAAAAAAAAATATAATTATTCAAAAATTAATACTATTATAAATATAATATGGTAAGCCCAACTTACCATATTATATTTATAATTTATAGTTTTAATATTTCATCTCATAAAACATGTAAACTATAGTTTTTTTTTTTTTTTTCCTATTTTGTGGTACTTAATGTAAATCTCATTTACATTAATCCTCTACTTGATGTATCTCATACATCACACCAATCATATCATATATAATCGAATTTCTTCTTGTCAATTTGAACATTTCAAATCAATGTCAAGAACTGATTTTCAACTTGAATCTATTGAGCTACAAATGGGACCTTATAGACCTATAGCTTGAAGCTCCAACGGTACGTGAATAACGGACTAAACTCTTTAGTCACGGGATCCACCATCTGTTAACTGCCAGACACTCCACTAAAAACCGACATTTGCACTCTCCTTGCTACAAATATATTTTGTGTCCATATCAACCAATCAATAGTGTGATAACCCTTCATAGATCGCTCGTAAATACAGTTGGGCCAATATACTGTTATGCCCCTGTGGTTACATCTAACTCCTGAAGTACCGTTGATTCCTCTAATGAACATAAGTGATAGTCCTACTATGACTGAGTTCTCTCTTCCAAAAAGAAGTTATGGCCACTATGTTCAAGACTCGGAATCAACCCTTGAGGGAGCAATCTATTTACTTACCCCTGCTTCAGGGAAGAAGTGAATTTCATTTTGTGTAACTGAGCTCCCAACTCCCAAATAAGACAAATCCCTAAAAAGGTAAGCATGTTGAGTTGGCAATCTGGCCATTCTCATCCATACGAATCAAAGGATCGCTCTCAAAGGCAAGAGTTCCCAAAATGCTCAAGATTAAGGTCATGTCACCTATGGTCGTTTAGGTGAGATGTAAGTCTCAAGTATCAACGGCGTTATATAAAAAGACGAATCATCTCGTGGTTCGGTCTTATACAAACTCTTTGCATAGGACAACCCCGCTCGCATGTCTCCATATGAATGGTCAGGATTTACCATCTGTAGTAGTTCACAACACTTGTAAACCTCTACAAAACGGGTTGTATCCATAGTGTCACCAGGATCAGATATCCCTCCTTAATCCTTATACTACAGACCTTTTTAGGTTATCACTTAAGGCATGATCTACTTGTATATCTCATGTACATGCTTAAGTTTAAATACAATAACCATGGAGCTTTGTTTATTGAATATGAGTAAATGCCAAATAAAATAACTCTTATTTTATTCATAACAATGTGTACAGTTTACAAACTATGAGACTCCGGGAGAATTAGGACACCAATCCCAACAAAAGAGTAGAGTTAGCCACAGGTAGAGATGAATCAGGAAGAGGATTGTAAGGAGAAATAACTGCATAGACAAGGAAATCATCCTTTAATTCCTTATGCTCCCCCTGACTCTTATTCGAAGAGAATGACAACAATGAAAAAAATGAGGGATGTCCAAAAAATGTGACATCAGGAGAGACAAAATATTTATTTAGACTAGGACAATAACATCGATACCCCTTTTGAACACATGAATGACCAAGGAAAATACATTTTAAGGACTTTAGATCCAACTTGGTATGTTGAGGCCGAACATCTCGAACAAAATAGGTATAACCAAATATTTTGGGTGGAATGGGAAACAAATGTTGCTTGGAGCATAAAGTACGAAAATATATTTCACCCTTAAGAATGGAAGAGGGCATACGATTTATTAAGAAACAACTTGTGGAAACAACATCAACCCAAAAGGATTTTAAAACATGCATCTGGAAACATCAAAGCTCTGGTTGTCTCAAGGAGACGACGATTCTTTCGTTATGTAACCCCATTTTGAGATGGAGTATCGACACAAGAAGATTGATGAAGAATGCCATGGGCATCTAAATAAGACTTGAGTGCATGAGAGAAATATTCCTTAGCATTATCGCTCTGTAGGATTTTAAGAGCACCATTAAATTGAATTCGAATTTTAGCATGGAAGTTACAAAAATGAGAAAGTAACTCAGAACGATTTTTCATTAAATATAACCACGTAACACGCAAATAGTCATCAATAAATGTAATAAAATACCTAAACCCTCATTTGGACTCAATATAGGATATGGACCTCAAACATTAGAATGGACTAATTCAAAAGGAGTGCTAGCTCGTTTATTGACTTAAGGATACAAACTTAACAATGAAATTTAGCAAACTGACATGACTTACAATCTAAAGAAGACAAATGTTGAATTTGCGGATGAAGGCTCTTCAACATAGAGATAGATGGATGACCTAAACGACAATGCTCTTCAAAGGGAGAGGACATGCTAGAGCATGTGATGGTTGTAGGTGTTTGTGGTTCAAATATGTAAAGACCTCCAAATTTACGCCCTTTACCAATAGTTTGGTTCGTCGTAAGATCCTGAAATAAGCAATGACCAGGAAAAAATGAGACACAACAATGAAGATCACGAGTGAGTTTATTGAATGAAATTAAATTAAACGAAAAATGTGGTAAATTTAAAATTGATGACAGAGAAATTGATTCAGTAAGATGGACGGTTCTTGATCCTAAAACATGAGTGTAGGTTCCATCAGTTATAGTGACATTAGATGAAGAGATAAATGTATAAAGGTTAGAGAATAAACTAGGGTTACCTATCATATGGTTTGTAGTACCAGAGTCAATGACCCATTTGACTCTGGTGCTAGCCCATTTTGACATGGAGGAAAGAATGCATTTAGAAATATTACCTGTCTCTATGATGGCCGTAATGGGAGTAGAAGATGATGCCCTTAATGACTTTTGATACTGTTGAAATTTAGTAAACTCCTATGCAGAAATCGTATGGACTTGTCAAGATTAACAAGAGTAGAAGTGACAAGTGCAGATGACACCCTCTGACCCTTATTCATCAATCTTTTGCATTCATATTTTGTATAACCAAGTTTATGATAGTAATAGCAAACAACACCTCCTGGATTTGATCTTTGGTTATTGGGATGACTTTTAGAGTTATTTGATTCAACCCCCTTATTACCTCTATAATCATTTGTGTGCCCAATCAAAGCACTACTAGAATCAGATGACATAATTGCTTGTGTCTTCTCTGTACGAAGTATTTGAGTATAAACTTCTTCCAGCGATGAGATATTTTAGCTTGACAACAATTGATCTTTGGTCATCTCATATTTAGGTGCAAGACCCACTAAAAAACTCATGATAAACAACTTTTCATGTTGATCCATTAGAATTTTTGGATCCGTGCTGATTGGCATCAAGACATTGAATTCCACACATATATTTTTAACCTCCATAAAGTAGCTTGTAAGAGATTTTTCTCCTTGATCAGGTTGATATAGAGTCTTACAAACATTAAACACTCTATTAATATTCTCTTTCCTAGAATAAAGGAAATCCAAATATTCCAATAGTTCCTTGACTGATTTACAGTGTTTCACTAGTTCAACGATTTTACGGTCAATAGAATTCTTGAATCGTCCCACCACCAAATCTTTTTATTAACATAGATCAATAGCTCTTCCGTGATGTGATCATCCATCTCCATGCTCTTAATAAAGTGGCGAACATTTGATCTTCATGAATAGTAATTGGATCCATTCAACTTGTGTTCAATCACTTATGACTTCATAGGAACCATCTCAGACATGACTACTGGTATCTTATTAGCCATTACATCAAAAAATAAATACCGGACAGAAGAGAATCAAACCCTAATTTACCGAAGAGATGTTTTTACAAACAGTGAGTATATAGCCCAAACATACGCACCACCAAGAAGAGTCAACAAAACCGAGGAAACCCACAGAAGACGAATCTAAACAGGTGGCGCACGTGCCTACACGTGCCGGTGCGTGGATCGACGACACAAGGGAAAGGTGGCGTGTGAGCCTCATGCGTTGGTCAGATGGATTCTAGACTTTGGGGTTCTATAGATCGGCGGCTAGGCTCCTCGATGGATTGAGCAGTGTTGAAAAACTATCCTTTTTTTTTTTCGGCGGCTGACGGCTGCGACGACGGTGGCTAACGGTAGCGAGCGAACCGAAGACGATGACTGTGAGCAAAAGTGTAAACTCACCCCTCCACAAAATCCTGTTTAGAGGGCTCTAATACCATGTAAAATTCTTAGATTTAAGAGAGTATCAGAATATTCTATTCATTTACCAAAGATATAAATATATAGAAGTGTACAAAACATAGAAAATGAAAAATGTAACAAGATATTTACAATAATGAAAAACCCTAACAATAGAACTATAGCATTTACTTCAACATTTTTGTCCCTTTTTACGGTGCAAGTCCAAGTAATTGGTAGGCAATGAACCCAACAAATAGGCAAAGACACCATACCCATTGAGGTATGAATTACAAATGTGCTTTGTCCTACTAGACCATTTAACTTGCGAACTTAGACATTGTTGTGTATGTGCTACGACACCACATCCATGCATCAACAGTTTTGAACTCTGTCCGAATCACTTTGACGAGATTTATGCATAGACAATTGTGGAATTTATTATTTTTTCTTAAGAAAAAATCCATTAATGAGAATTCTTTTTTTCAACAAAAGAATATATGCGTGTGATAAGAGATGTTATATTGATCAACTTATAAATTAAATTATACTTAGCTCATATTATTTATTTATCACAGTTTATCAGAAGAAGGAAATGATGAAAAAAAGAAGACAATAATTTAAGAAAAACAAGAAAATAATTGAAAAAAAGGGAGGGTTATCGTTGGCAAGGAATGGTTGTACCATATTAGTACAAGGGATTTTCCATAACAATTGAGTCACACGTGCATCTCATCCTCTATGACCTGTCTAATAGGCCCATTCCTTTAACCATCTCCTTCTATTTTCTCATATCTTTCTATTACATTCTTAAATAGTTAAAAAAATTTGAATTGTCAGACTGAGCATATAAGACAATAGGAATTGACATATTTTCCTTTCGAGATTAGAAGTTAGGGCGTAAGAATTTGAAACTCATATCTCAAAGAGAAAATTATACACCCATTACCCTGGTACAAAGTTTGATTTACTGGGAAAAAAATAGAACATTAACATTATTGAACATTATATAAAGGTAAATAAAGAAAAAGAGGATGGACGAGTGTCATAAAAAAATCACTCAGAAAAAGAGGGTGGAAAGTAGAAAGTAAAAAGGAAAAGGAGGTGGGAAGAAGCGTCATAAAAAAGGTGTTAAAAAGTTCGTAATTATTACCCTTATCATACGCAACGCGAAACCAATTTCAATTTCAATGTGCGGTCCATTTCCAAATCAAACCAACGGTCTCGATCAATCCAGCAACCTGTTCGTTACCGATGGAAACCAAATTTCAATCGCCCTTTGCCGTCCGTTTCGAAACCAACCAACGGTCTCGATCGTTCCAGTTCTTCTCCAGCTCCTCCAGGCTCCAGCTCCTCCTCCTCCAGCTCCTCCTCCTCCTCTCCGTCGTTACTCCATTTTAATGGCCGTTCTTTGCATTTCCATTTCTCTCTCTCTCTTTCATTACTTTGCATTGCCACTATCATACGCCATTCAACCGCCGCATGCTTGATCTTTCTATTTTCCTTTTCTTCCCCATACCCATTTTCTCTCTTTTCGCTTTTCCACTTCGACCATTGCTCTCGCCGTTTTCTCCAGGTTCGTCGTTTTGTTTTCCTTTTCTCTTCTTATTTTCCTTTTTCTGTTGTCGTCGTTTTATGGCATTGTTTTCTGGTAATTTGTCGTATGTGATTCTTGATTGTCTTTTCCAGGATGGGAGGAGTTCCCTTGATCTTCGCATGTGGTTTCTATGCCATTTTAGGGTTAGCGATGTGACGAGAGAGAGGAATTGATTACTTTTCGGTTTTTGGAAATGTTTTCTTCTTAAGTTTATTATAATTTCCTTTCGGTTGTTACGTGAGTTTGGAATGAAATGTGAGGAAATGTCTTTTTCAGAATGCGAATCCAAGATGTAAAAATGTTTTATAGATTGTTGTCAAGGTGTTTGGTTAGTCTTGGACCTAATGAACTCCATCTGATTGTTTAATGAGTGTTGCCAAAATAAATGTGTGCTAAAAATGCCCAGCATCAGAGCACCCGGAGCGAAGAAATCCACGACTCTGACGGTTCGTCATTTTCCTTTGCCAACATCCAACTTCCTACTGCGTTATTTCGTTTATGAAATCCTTGTTGCATTATGTTCTTCAGGTTGCAGTGAAATGCCGTCCCCTAAGGGAGAGAGAGCGTGGCCGTGATATTGTCCGAGTTATTGAAAGCAAGGTTACCTAAGCTGATTGCGATTATTTGAAAATTTTCTTTTATTGACATTTTTGTCAACCAAATTATTGCTGAAATTTGGCATCCCTAAAATTTTAGGAGGTGCTTATCCTGGATCCTGACCTCTCAAAGGATTACCTCGACCGCATTCAAAACCGAACGAAGGAGAAGCAATATTGTTTCGACCATGCATTTGGTCCAGAAAGTACTAATCTGGTGTGTATAAGTTATCTCCAACCCCGAATTTTTGTTCATTGGGTCTGTTTACATGTCGAACAATTGATTGATCTTTGGGCAGTGATTATGAAATTGAATTAAATTGAATTAATAGTGCTGAAAACATGCCAAAAATTCTGAATTCTGAAAATATTTTTGGATCTTAGTGATTATCATTCTGGACTCTTTGGTACATTCGTTAAACTAAATCTTTTTGATTAATCTGGACAACCAAATCGTTTATTTTTATTTTCTCTAAATTCTTTCATTCCCAAAGCTTCTATAGATGTAAGATTTACGTTTTATGAACAGGAAAAGGTGAAAGGTTCCATTATTGGTGAGTCTATTATATCGAGGCATGGTTTCATGTTTTAAGACTTTTTTACTAGTTTAAAATGTTCACACAGGAATTTCTTTGTTTCTGACAACACTCATTATTGACTTGCTATTGTATTAGGATGTGGTGTCATATTGCTTCTTATTGCCTGGAAAATGAACTTCAAATACTGATTGGTTGTCGTGGTTGCTAATTCTTGTTTCTTACATTTGTTGCTAAGAAATGACAGTACCTCATTTCCATCATTTAAAATACTTAATTAGTCTGACTATTTCATTGAAACATATTCTCTTTCTGATGTTTTTAGCTTATTCCTAATTATTTTCCAATTCCCGTGTATTCAGGAAGTCTACACAAAAAGTATATCTTCCATAATGTCTGGTGTTGTTCAAGGTCTGAACGTGACTGTCTTTGCCTATGGTTCAACTGGAAGGTATTAAAGAGGTGTTCTCTTGCTCTGAAGTTATCTCCATCTTTTCTTTAGAGGAGTTACACCTTGTGTGCTGTTTAAAACATGCAACTAAACTGGCTCCTTTCTCTTCACCTTCATTTAAACCCAAGGTTGTAGTGGAATGTACTTCTAGTTCTCAGAGAGTTAGTACAGTCTTTGTTGCTTTTGTTGAGAAAAAAGAAAGAATACAAGGACATACAAAAAAACCGAGTCCATAGAAAGAAACCCCACTAAAGAAAGGGTATCCAACCAAGTTAGATTTTGTCCGGGGAATAATCACAAATTTTTTTTCTTGTAGTTATCAATATAGCTTGATAAAATTTCGTACAACTTATAATAATAATAAAAAAAAACTTAATCTGACTCCTTGGTGGTGCGTGCAATCAGTTTAAGAGATTAGGTTTTTCTAATGTCAATGTTTAGAGTGAGTATATAGTTTAAACCTGAAACGCAGCGTTGAGCAATTTATTCTGTATAGTATAAATGAAACACAAATGTAAAATTGGAATATAACTTTTTCTTTTATTCCTCTATATCCCAATCTACACTAACCATTCTCAAGTTTCCTTTTTACATCCAACTCCTTTTACCAGTGGTAAAACGTATACAATGGTTGGGACCAAAGAGGACCCTGGACTCATGGTGCTCAGTTTGCATACTGTATTCGATCTTATAAAAAAGGACAAGCGGTCTGATGAATTTGAAGTTACTTGCTCATATCTTGAAGTCTATAATGAAGTATGCTCGCCTTGCCTTTCTTTGGCAATCGTACATGTGGGTTACCTTTTGTCTAACAGAAACATTAACATCATCTTTTAAAACTATTTTCAGGTAATCTACGATTTGCTTGAAAAATCATCTGGTCATTTAGAACTTAGAGAGGATCCTGAGCAAGGAATAACTGTTGCTGGGCTTAAGTGTATCAAGGTTTATTCTTTTTCTTGTATTATTAGATCCTTGAAATCAATATTATGTGCTACATAAATTTTCACTCTTCAATGAAAAATTACATTGCTTTATTTAAACACTGTTCTGTCAGGAAATTTGATAATTCAACCTGTTCAATATTGTTGTGGAAGTTGTGACGAAAACTTTTTAGCTTCTCAATTATAATGGTTTGGGTCTTGAGCTTCTAACATATACTCCAACTTGCACAAGATCCTTTAAGTTTATGTAGATTGTTGCCAAGTACATTGTGGAAAATATATTATTTTTCTCATATTACAAGAGTACAATGTCCCTAATTTAAATAGAGTACAAACTTAATGAAATAAGGAAAATATTGATAGAAAAAGAAAGAATCTAATACAATAATTACAGCAAATAAAATAAAATAAAATAAAATATTTGCATAAATCAACACTCCCCCTCAAGATGGTTTAAAAATGTCTTCCATTGTCAGCTTGCTAAACAATTTGTCAAATTGTAATCTAGAAAGCCCCTTAGTCAGTACATCAACAATTTACTCAGTTGTAGGGAGATAGGTAGTACATATCACTCAGTATCAATCTTCTCCTTTATGAAGTATTTGTCAACCTCTATATGTTTTGTTCTATCATGTAAGATTGGGTTGTGTGCTATAGAGATAGCAGCCTTATTGTCACAATAAACCCGTATGGGCGATACCTGGATAAATTTTAATTCTTCCAACAATCTTTTTAACCATATGCCCTCACAAATGCCATGTGCTAAAGCCCTAAACTTTGCTTCAGCACTACTTCTGGCTACCACACTTTGTTTTTTGCTTCGCCATGTAACAAGATTGCCTCCAACAAAGGAACAATACCCAGAAGTTGATCTCTTGTCTGTGGTACTACCTGCCCAATGAGCATTAGTGTAAATTTCCACTTGTAAATGACCATTCTTCTTAAATAATATCCCTTTTCCTGGAGTCGCTTTTAAATATCTTAGAATTCTGTAGATAGCTTCAAAGTGGTTTGGCCCTGGGACATGCATGAACTGGCTCACCATACTAACAACAAAAGCAATATCTGGACGGGTATGGGATAGATAAATAAGCTTCCCACACGTCTCTGGTATTTCTCCTTGTCTTTTATCTCTGTATCCTTTGCGGCTTGCAATTTTAGGTTTGGCTCAATAGGAGTTTCTACTATACGACAACCAAGTAAACCCGTCTCTTTGAGTAAATCAACGACATACTTTCTTTGATTAACAAAGATACCTTGTTTTGATCTAGCGAATTCCATCCCTAGGAAGTATTTCAAGGTTCCCAGGTCTTTAATTTGGAATTCATTAGCTAGCTTGCCCTTCAAATTGTTTATCTCAGCTTCATCATTACCCGTAAGAATGATATCATCAACATAAACTATTAAAACAACCATTTTATCATGATTAGTATGTCTGTAGAAAATGGTATGATCTGCTTGACTCTGAAGAAAACCATAACTTGTCACTCCTTTCTCAAAACGCCCAAACCATGCTCTAGGAGATTGCTTAAGACAGAGATTTCATTAACTTGCAAACTTTGTTGGTTCCAAGGGTGGCTTCAAACCCTGGTGGTAAGTTCATAAATACCTCATCTTCAAGTTCACCATTAAGAAAGACATTTTTTACATCAAGCTGATAAAGATGCCACTCACAATTAACTGCAATAGATAACAATACTCTAATGGAATTGATTTTTGCAACAGGGGCAAATGTTTCATGATAATCAATTCTATAGGTTCATGTAAAGCCTTTAGCAACCAGCCTTGCTTTGTATCTTTCAACGTTCCCATCAGCGTTGCACTTTATAGTAAACACCCATTTACATCCTACTGGTCTCTTATTTTTTGGAAGCTCAACAACTTCCCACGTGCCATTTTCTTTTAGAGCACTCATCTCTTCCATAACTGCTAAGTTCCAATTCGGATCATTTAAGGCTTCCTGTATATTCCTTGGCACAAATAGATTTGTTATCCTAGATGTGAAAGCTCTATAATCATCAAATAATCTATGGTAAGAGAGGTAGTTTGCAATAGGGTATTTGGTGCACTGACGAATACCTTTTCTATGGGCTATTGGAATGTCAAGATCAGAGATATCAGATAAAGAATTAGGAAATGGAGAACTAGAAGAAAGAGGAGTCGCATGTCTAATACCTGGATCTTCAGGATCACTCATCGAAGTATTTGTTTGGTCTTGTGATATGTCAACTGTTTGATCTCGATCTCTTTGAGTTGAGTTTCTTCTTGTATAAACCTGAAGTTCAGGATTTCGACTTAGTGTTTCTCCCCCGGAAGAACTGTCCACACTTGGCATTAAAGGACTAGAATTCATAATTTCAGGACCACTGATGTTTGGGAGAGATGAATTTTTCCAAAAATTATCTTCAAGGTTAGATGTCTCCCCCTGAAGAGAATTTGGACTAAAAAAATGTTGATTTTCCAAAAAAGACACATCCATACTCTCAAAATACTTATTGGTCAAAGGATCAAAACATTTGTAAGCATTCTTATGAGGGACATGACCTACAAAAATACATTTAGTAGCTTGAGGGTCAAGTTTAGTTCGAGAGAGGGTAGGAGTATGGACATAAGCAGTACACCCAAAAAATTTAATTGGTAAATCAGAGGACAATCGGTTATTAGGAAAAAACTCATTGAAGTAATTTATAGGAGTTTTAAAACTCAAAACCTTAGACGGCATTCTATTAATCAGATATGCAGCCGTAAGAAGAGCATCACTCCACAAATATGTTGGAACATTCATAGAAAACATAAGGACACGAGCAACTTCAAGTAAGTGTCTATTTTTTCGCTCAGCAATGCCATTTTGCTGAGGCGTGTCACGACATGTAGCCTGATGAAGAATACCCTTATCTTGTAAAAAATCGGTTAATGATTCATTGAAATACTCAGTGCCGTTATCAGTGTGAAGAATTCGAATTTTAGTTTGAAATTGAGTCTCAATCATATTATAAAATTGAACAAAGATCTCTTTGACCTCTGACTTTTTTATTAACAAATAAAGCCAAGTTAAACGAGTGTGATCATCTATAAAGGTAACAAGCCAACGCTTACCACTCCGAGTCAAGACTTTAGACGGACCCCAAACATCAGTATGAATTAAGGAAAAAGGTGATGACACCTTATAAGGTTTAGGCAAATAATTAGATCGATGATGTTTGGCAAAAATGCAACTTTCACATTGAAAAATAGAACAATCAAAACCTTTAAATAGGTGGGAAAACAAATATTTTAAGTAGACGAAATTCGGATGCCCTAATCTACGATGCCAAAGCATTATAGTTTCTTTAACAGAAGGAGAACAGACACTACTCAAGCCCTGAACTTTTTTATGATTAGAGGAAACGTCGTCAAAGTAGTAGAGACCATCAATCATCTTAGCACGTCCAATTGTCCCCCCGAGTCCTAATACTGAAAGATACAATGAGTTTCACAAAAGATAATAGGACAATTAGCATCCTTACTCACAGACAACAAATTACAGGCTAATTTTAGAACATGAAGGACAAAATGTAATGTGAGTTTTGTAGTCAAAGGAATAGTTCATTTCCTGCAATAGAGGTGTAGCGACCATCGGCAATACGAATCTTTTCATTGCAATACACAGGCGAATATGAGTCAAATAAACAAGGGGAACTAGTCATATGATCAGAGGCTCTGGAATCAATAATCCATGGAGATGAATTGATGCAAGAGAGAGCTTGAGGACAAGTACCTGATTGTGCCAAGGAAACACTAGGATTACCAGATGAGGAAGTGGACTTTAATAGCTTCAGAATTTGGTCAATTTGCTCTTTGCTAAATGGAATGGAGTCAGCAACATGAGCATTAGAGGTATGCTGATGAAAATTTCGCTCACCTTGCTTAGAACTTTTCCAATTTGCAGGTTTTTCGTGGAGTTTCCAACAAGTTTCGTGCGTATGACGAGGTTTATTGCAATGATCACACCAGATTCGAGGCTTTTCATGTGGTTTGTTGGATTGATTAGAAGCCTTCATCGCAGTATTTTCGGTCACCAACGCAGAGCATTCAACTGAATCAATAGGTTTTTTGCAGATTATAACATTCCTGCGACTTTCTTCCTTGTGAACTTCAGAAAAAACATCATTAATAGTTGGAAGAGTAGACTTTCCAAGTATTCTACCTCTAACTTCATCAAACTCAACATTGAGGCCGGCAAGGAACTTGTAAATACGACCATCTTCAATAGTTTTCCTATAGTGTCTTTGGTCCTCTGTAGACTTCCACTCATACGTATCAAAAAGGTCAAGGTCTTGCCAAATCCGTTTAAGGAAGTGAAAATATTGTGTAACTGAGTTAGTTCCTTGTTGTATATCACCCAATTTTAAGTTCAACTCAAACACTTGTGACTGGTTGCCCAAATCAGAATACATCTGAGTTACACTGTCCCATAATTCCTTGGCAGTAGAGTAGCACATGTAATTGGAGCCAATGTCTTCAATATGGAATTGACAAGCCAAGTCATAACCATGGAGTTTTCAGCGTCCCACCCTGCGAATGACTGGTCATCTGGACCAGGGGCAATTTTTTCTCCTGTGATGTAGCCAATCTTCCCTTGTCCACGAATATACATCTGAACACTTTGGGACCAACGAAGAAAAATTTCCCCATTAAGTCGAATGGTGGTAATTTGGACAGTGGGACCAGTTGATTGGATACGATTGTCGCAAACTTTAGTAATGGGTGCCTTAGTGTCTGCCATATTGCTGAAAAAAAATACAAACTCAAAAGGAATGCGGTTGTGAAAAAACGGTAGATCTGGAAAAAAGAATCAGTACATCTGGAAAAAACCAGAAAGAAACCGAAGAGAAAAAAAAAGGTTGGCGAAGACCGACTGAACAATGGCAGCTGTCGAACCCAACTGCGGCGGACCAACCGAGCGAGCAATGTTAACTGCGGCGGACCAAAAAGGGTGACGAATGAGCCACGTCAACAGCGGCGGACTGCAAACCCTGAAAAGCCCAGCGGAGAAACGACGGACCCAACGGAGAGAAACGACCTAATGAACCCAGTGGTGGAACGACGGCCGACGGTCTTTGAATGTTTGGCGATAGCAACGAATGAGGGAAAAGGTTGTTGGCGGCAGCACTCCTAGGTTTGTTTTTTTAGGTTTTTTAGAAAATTAGGGTTTTAGGGCTCGAGTATAATTATGCTCGGATACCATGTGGAGAATATATTATTTTTCTCATATTACAAGAGTACAATGTCCCTAATTTAAATAGAGTACAAACTAAATGAAATAAGGAAAATATTGATAGAAAAAGAAAGAATCTAACACAATAATTACAGCAAATAAGATCAAATAAAATAAAATATTTGCATAAATCAACATACATGGTCTTTTCAAAGTGAGAAGGCCTTCAATTTAGAGGCCAAAATGCAATATGGTCTTTAATCTTCACTTTTTTTTGTATTAGTTGGCTGTTACATGCTACTAATAATTTATGATTTGGTGCTGCAATAGTTTCAATGCATATTCTTTAAAGTCTCAATTTTTTCTGTCAGTTCAATTACTGACTTCTCTTTCCAGTAGGAACTGTTAAACTATTGTGAAGGTTGTTAATAAACTTAAATTCCCTGGTTTCTTTCTGGATCCCTGCATCACCGTTCTTTTCCTGGCCTATAGAAAAGGACCCTTCTAAATTTTCTCTAAGCTGCATTTTCTCCAAAACGGCTTCTTTTCCTTCTATTTTCTGTTCACTCTATAATCAAACTACCTACGATTTTGGGTTTACTTCAGGTTCGTTCTGCTGATAAAATTCTTGAACTTTTGAACATGGGTAATAGTCGAAGGAAAACAGATTGCACAGAGGTAAATGCTACCTCTTCAAGGTATGTTGTCCATAGTTGTCAAAGGCTAGGGTTCTGATACCAGAATATCTCATATTCTCTTTGAGTATTGCATTTATGTTTGGCTGTTAACTAAGGTTGGTTTTTGTGTTAAAAAAATTATTATCTGAGACCTTGCTTTTTAATGTTAAAGAAGAGATTGCGAAGCTTTATGCATTCGTCATTACCACTGCCCACAATAATGGCTCAAGTTCGTTCAACATGCACAACAGTACCTAGTTATTCGGGTTTTCAATCTTATTTCCATCTATTTCTTCTTTGAATATAAGCGTCCTTTAACAATTCATAACTAGTCAAGTACTTTATTGGTTCATCCATTATATTACACAGAGTCTATGAGTTTATAGTAATTGGCATAACCACGGATCAGTTGTTAGTTCCTCATATCACTACCATCAAGAACGTATTTAACATTTTTAGTTGCCTTATGCAACAGAAGCTTACTGCTCGAAATAATTTGAATAAAATCACATAAACAGATCACATGCAGTTTTGGAGATTAGTGTGAAAAGAAAGCAAAGAAACAAATATCCAAATCAGGTCTTGCATGGGAAACTTGCACTTGTAGATCTTGCTGGTAGTGAGCGGGCTACTGAGACAAATAATTCTGGCCAAAAACTGAGGGATGGAGCTAACATTAATCGTTCACTCCTTGCTTTAGCAAACTGCATAAATGCGTTGGGAAAACAGCAGAAAAAAGGTCTCGCTTATGTCCCTTACCGGAACAGGTATTTATGTCAGTGTTATTATAATATCTTAACTAAAAGAACTTGAACTTGAAACTTTATTTCTGGTCATCATAGCTGGTTTTCATTGTTTATTTATTATTTATTTTTGCAGTAAATTGACACGAATTTTGAAAGATGGTTTAAGTGGTAATTCTCAGACTGTGATGATTGCTACAATATCACCTGCAGATATTCAGTATCATCATACTGTGAATACATTGAAATATGCTGACCGAGCAAAGGAAATTAAGACACATGTCCAGGTAAGATTTTCAGTCCCTGAATGTCACATTCGGATTTGTACTCTTGGGTTTGGGGGGGTTAAGTTCTATTTTATTTTATTTGTGAATAAAATTAAGTTCTTTTATTTCGATATTGTGCTCTTTCTTTTCTCCCTTTCATGCAGTATGGCATTGTATCCTTTTAAATTCCAACCTTAAGTTTTTTACTTTGTTAAATTATTTGTTCCTATGATGTCATTTGCTAGAATTATTTCTTATCTAAAAATAATGATGTGATTTGCTGAAAAGATCTGTTTATATGACTTTGATGGTTATAGATGATAATTGCCATTACACAGATCTCAAAATCTTCTGTTTTTCAGAAAAACATTGGAGCAGTAGACAGCCATGTATCAGACTACCAACGGATGATTGATAGTCTTCAGGTGGTCGGTTAATTTAATTTCTTTTTTGAAGATTGTTGACCCATATATTGATCTCTTGTTATTTGATTTCTTCAGACTGAGGTTTGTCAATTGAAAAAGAAACTCGCTGAAAAGGAATCCCAGCTCAGTACTAAACCTGCTGAAAAAGCTGCAGACGATGAGTTGTCTTGGTTGAATATCGTAAGTCATGAAATAAGTGAGAACGTCCAGGAAAGAATAAACTTACAGAAGGCTATGTATGAGCTAGAAGAAACCAACCTCAATAACCGCTCAGAACTCCAACGACTTGATGACAGTATTGCAAGACCTCAGGTCCATCTCTATTTTGCAACTTTTTCTTCTGTTTTCTCTATTGATTTTGAATAGTATGATAGAAAAATCATGGTTTAGTGTTTTGCAAATGTGGCACACATTTTTACACTCACAGGCTATTGAAATCGATGGAGCAATCGTAGAGGATTTGATTGCCCGACGTCTAGTGATTTTAGATAACATTCGTGACAATGATGAAGCAGGAATTAATTATCAGAAGGTATGGAGCTATGCTTAAGCTTCCCTTTAATATCCATATGAATTGTGTAGTACTTGTAATACTAATTCTAATTCTTTAGGAAATTGAAGCAAATGAAAAACAGCGGTGTCAACTTCAAGGCATGATTGATGAAGCCGTCAGTAGAAATGGGAATAAAACCTACTTGCAGATACTTAGTCAGTATAGACTGCTGGTTAGTTTATTCTTGATTGATCTTAGGCTCTTAGCTTAGAAGAGTTGATTTGCTGGAGCATGTATAATGTATAGGATTTTATGACTTGGCAGTTGGCCCCGGTGGGGTGAGATACGAGATAAATATGCCTCGTTCAGATAAAGATATGAAAATGCAAATGAGATTATGATATAACAAAGACCATTTCGGATATGCTTTTTTTTAAAAAAAGAATAAAATAAAACAAAAACAAAAATAATTTTAAGTTTTGGTATGAACCTATTCATCTATTATAGAAAAAGTTAGAATTAATTTATCAAAAAACTGTCAATAAAATTAATTTAACTTTAAATGTTTAATTATATTTAATATAATAAATAAACGAACAACTATATCACGCTTTACAATTCAAATTTTCTCTTACTGACAGTCGTACTATTTCCAAGCATCACATTCAAGCTTTCTTCATACCACACCCTCTTAAAATGCACTAATTTTGATTTTGTAAAGATGGCATAGTCGGTCATTAGTAGATTACTTTTTCCACACACTAGGCAAGTTATCTTATTAAAGATGGAAAAATGGAAAGAAATTTGGCTTGATAGTTTTGACTTGTTATTGTGTTTCTGGACCTGATTTTCTCTACTTCAGTTGAATGCGGTCAGTTATAGAAATCAATCTAGGGCGAAGAAAGAAAATGAAATCGAATAGGAGTTCTGGTAATCTGTGAAGGAAAAAAAAGAAAACGTTTTAAAGAATTTTGTAGGTCATATGGATGGCTTATATTTTTATGGTTCTGTAATCTTCTTCAGAACCTAACATTTTGAGAAATACTAGGGAATGGCTAATTCCGAGCTTCAGTTAGAGATGGCAATGAGAGATCAAGTTATTCACAATCAACGAGAATCGCTGAAAAACTTGTGGAACCTGCTTATGGGACTGGGACTTGACGAGAAACAGATATTGCACCTTGCAGCCAAGCAGGGTCTGACTATTGAAGGCTGGACAATAACTCCTTCTCTGGGGCTTCTTGAAAAGCAGTCGTCTAATCTCTCTTCTAGTAGATCTACATCAGTCGGCCCATCTTCTGGAATAGAGTACCTATATGCTGGATATTCACGTTGCTCTTTGCATGATGTTTGTCAAGATCATCATTTATCATATTTCTTTTTTGCAGGGAGGGAAACCAGAACTTCTGTGACTTTCCATGTCCTGACTTCTCACCACCAGTATATTCAAGGGCGAGGAATGTCGATGCGAAGCCAAACATGTGGTCTGGTTCCCCTGAAAGACATCCTCGAGATCTTTACAAGTCGTATCTGGATATGACAAGTCATGCTTCTCACGGTGGGAGCTGCATGTCATCATCATCTGTAGTTGGGGACATAGCGAGCAGCAGAAGGTAAGTTTCAGTCCTGTTGTATGAGCAATTAACATTAGCTTGTATTGGATCGTTTTTCTGGAGAGAGCAATTTGGATTGCTTTTCTCACTCATTTGAGAGCCTATCTAATGAGCTTATCACAAGTTTCAGTCCGGTCGCTCCTGACTTCTTTTGGGTACGTTCATTCTGAGATGCATATTATCTTCTAACATATCAATTAATTCTCCAACAGGATTATTGAAGCAGTACCTTTTACTAAGAAATTATAGTGGACGAGGACATATAGCAGCATCTATTACTAGAAATTCATCAAGCCACACGAGAAATGGATACAGCCCATCCCATTAACGTGGCTTTTCCTGAATTGTGTTACTGAAAACAAACACTTGGATCTGGCATGCTTTGCTGCATTTTCTGCTAGCAGGTAAGGGTGCCATGTTGGTTTTGCTTTAACGACCCTGATCATAGAGGCTAGACCTTGGCTGTTTTGTAGGACCAAGATCCCTGATGACAGTACATTTTTTTTTCTCAAACCAACTGTAAATGAGCAGACTTGCAGCATCTTGTGACGAAGATACTTGTTATTGACGCCTAAATTCATTTTCCTCTTCCATTAGTCAATAGGGGGAGAATGGTTTGGGCAACATAGCTAACCAGATGTAATATTTGGTGCTATTTTGCCTGTATATATATATATATATATACACACACTATATTGATGTAAATACTCTTGGTGGGGCGAAACATTTTATGAATTGTAAAGTGATTTCTTAATTATCATTTGATTAAGGGGCGTCAATTCTTAAATTTTAGTCAGTCTTATTAAAGGCATGAACGCACAGTAAAAGCATTGCAATTCTTAAATTTTAGTCATTGTCCGACAAGTATGAGCACATTACGGTGGTGATGCTCTTATTCTTGCACAGAATTTGATGGGTTTGGCCTTTTAAAGTATATATGTAAATGTGACGTCCGAATAGAAAAGGAATACACGAATAAATCGACCTATTTGAATGAAAAAGGATTTTGAGACTTTGTGTGCTTGGTTCAAGATAAACTTGAAGAATTGAAAGTAACAAGTGCAGCATCTTTTTGGATGTTCAATTTGCCTCTCCCATGTTGATTGTTATTGTAGAATTTGATTATTTGTAGGTGATTAATCTCTTGAACAATAAGGTATAATGTCTCAGCACACAAAACCTTGTAATCAAACTACAAACACACTAAGAACTTGAATAAAAATGATGCCAAAAAAAAAAAAAAAAAAAAAAAAATTGAAAGGATAAGAGAAGATAACAAGATTTATTGTGGTTTGACCTTCCACTTTGCGATTGCTATTATTGAATCACAGCAACTCAATCTATTAGTCCGAAAGCACCGTGGAGAGCAACAAAAGTCCACAGACCACCTAATTGACACCTGTTTTTTACAATACAAATAGGAGCGGTATTATTATGTCACTGGTGCCAGATTGAAATGTCATCGAGGGTAGGCTGGTTCGCTTGAAGAGAATCTTTTCTACAAAATAGTTTCTAAACGCAATCAAATAACTAGATAAAAAACACACACTACCCCAAGGATATATTCAAGACGAATTTTCTTGTTATAGAGAAGCATACTCTCCAAGAAGGATCCTCGCTTTGAGCATTTTTCAAGAACTCTCACACACTGATTTTCTCACATCAGCATAATAAACAACTATTTTGACGGAGACAACGTGTATTTTAGATGTGCAGTCCGATAGAAAATTGTTAACTTAACTACCATGTGACTAGCACCCTCCCTCTATCCAACTCAGCTGATAGATAAATCATAAACAATTAATAAGAGTAATCCATTGGTTATCACAATTAACAAAAGGCCTATCAATCTTTATGATGTGACTTTTATCATCGAGGGCTCTAAATTAAGAGCTCAAGATTCTAACGTACTCTCTTGTGAGAAAGGCTTTTGAGGAGAGAATATTTTCTCTTCTTCAAATTCTGTACCCTAATGATTTTTATCACTGATGTCTCATGGTGTAATTTCCCAGTTGTTTGTGATGTTGTTTTACCAATAATAATAATAAATAAATAAATTCTCACTATATAATATTCGCCAAAATTCTTTTATCCACCAACGGATGATTAAGGGCCAAAAGTAGGTGCATAGTGCCCGCCGGTTCCCAATATGTTGTTAAAAAAAAAAAAAAAAAAAAAAAAAAGAGAGGGAAAAATGAAGAGATTTTCGAACCACTATGCACCGCCGGTTCCCAATATGTTGTTAAAAAAAAAAAAAAAAAAAAAAAAAAAAGAGAGGGAAAAATGAAGAGATTTTCGAACCAAACATACCCTAATCTTACAATAATTCTCATTATCTGTATGATATGAAAGATCAGAAATCTGATTTAAAGAAAGAAAAATCTCAAGTTTTGGTTTTTTATATCCCCGCCAAAATTAAGCGTCGAGCTGTAAGAGAAGATCGTCCATCGCGTTAGGCGGTCTGAAAATCGTAGTAAACTGTATTCCTATCATCGGAGCCGGAGGACTTGAATCTTCGCTTCGCCTTCATCTCTGGCTTTCTTCCGTTGAGTTCATATTAGATTCCTTAGAATCGCCTTTTTCAGTGATAGATTGAAGAGATGTCCTCTGAGCCATCTCAACCAGATTCCTATAAACCTTACACTCTCTCCCAAACCCTAACTTCCCACAAGCGGGCGATTTCATCCGTCAAATTCTCAGCGGATGGTCGTCTTCTTGGCTCTTCCTCCGCGGATAAGACCCTTCGCACTTATTCTTGCTCAAATTCCACTCTGACCCCAGTTCAAGAATTCCAAGGTCATGAACAGGGTGTCTCCGACTTAGCTTTCTCCTCCGATTCTCGTTTTCTTGTATCAGCTTCCGACGATAAGACTCTTCGCCTTTGGGATGTCTCTACTGGGTCCCTTGTCAAGACGCTCAATGGCCATACTAACTATGTATTCTGTGTTAACTTCAATCCCCAATCCAACATGATTGTATCTGGCTCCTTCGATGAGACTGTCCGCATTTGGGACGTCAAATCTGGCAAGTGTCTTAAAGTTCTTCCGGCCCACTCTGATCCTGTCACTGGCGTGGATTTCAATCGTGATGGTTCGCTGATTGTTTCGAGTAGCTATGATGGGTTGTGCAGGATTTGGGATGCCTCTACTGGCCATTGTGTGAAAACTTTGATTGATGATGAAAACCCACCCGTTTCTTTCGTCAAGTTCTCGCCCAATGGGAAATTTATTCTTGTTGGGACTTTAGATAATACGTTGGTGAGTTTCTTCTTACATCTTTTTCTTCATGATTTGGGCTTATATGTTACGCTATTTATCTCATATTTTGTGCTTTGTGGATGAGTGGTTTAGTTACTGGGTAATTTTGCATCATTTTGGTTCATTTGCTTAAATTTCGTATTGGTAGGTGTGGAATTTATTCATCACCTGAAAGTTGTTCTCTCATTTAGGCAAAAATTTCAATTGAAATTCTTTATTGTTCAAAACCCCGAAGCAATTGCCTAGGCTAAGGTATTACATATGGAACATTTCATCTAGACTGAAGGTCTTGGAGTATTTAAAAAAAAAAACATTCAGCAAACATTTACTCTTGCTCGGGAGATGATGTGTGTGGACCTTATATTCGATCACTCTCTTGAGGGTGTTTTCTCCTTTGCATTTCAGTGTTATACTCTGCCTATAAGATTCAGAACAGTTGGGATGTTGTTTTTGAATTTTTGATCTATTATTTAAGTTGAAGGTACTTATGGGCCGCTTCTGCATTGCTATTTCCTTCTTTTGCTTAATATATACTTCTTCAATTGTTGGTGACTTGTTTGAGAAATTGTAGTGATTTTTTATGTCTAACAATAAGTGGAAACTAGGAATATCTTTACCAGAATTGCCATTACAGTTATGGAAGAAAAACCTCAGGACTGAATACACATAGATATAAATCTTATCTTGCATCCGGAAAATGTGAGGGTATAAAAACAATTAGTGGGACTAAATTAGTGATAATATGAAACTGATTTAGAATTATTTTTCATCATCATTTCTTTATTTACAATGCAAATGAATATACTTCTATTGGATTTCTTGTTTTCTCATCTTGATGGAACTGGAACTCATGATAACTTCAATTTGAGATTAGAAATTTGAAGGCGCACTAAGTTGTCAAAATTTTCTGTATGTGCCTTCTATTGAGGTCCCTTTAAGTTTTTAACTCCTGATGAAGATGGTTCTCTTATTATCAGAAGTCAGATTTGGAACTTGTGTAAGAATAGAACAGTTTATTTCTTTTGGTCGTAATTTTTTGTTGTTATCTTTTCTTTATTTTATTTTTAAAGAACTGAACTTCCATTGAGAAAAAAATGAAAGAATACAAGGGCATCTAAAAAACAAGCCTACTAACCGAAGTTCCACTAAAGGAAGGGATTCCATTCAAGACTTATGCTTGTTGTTACTTTTTATTTTTAACTCTGAATGCCTGGGTGCTGCGCATGATATGTTGATGTATAGACGACTAAGCAAGGTTTATGAATGAAAATCCAATATGATAATTTGAAAAGCTTGTCTTTTGAACTGATGATATCAAGCAAGCCAGACTTTTGATCTTCACTTTCCATTATCTCTACTTGTCTATCATTTCTTTAGTATTGATTATTTACATGCTGGATATATTTTTTTTGAAATTACAGAGATTATGGAACTTCTCTACTGGAAAATTTCTGAAGACTTATACGGGCCATACTAACTCAAAATTCTGCATCTCCTCCACCTTCTCCGTGACAAATGGGAAGTATATCGTGAGTGGTTCAGAAGATAATTGTGTATACCTATGGGAACTGCAGACGAGGCAAATAGTTCAAAAACTGGAAGGTCACTCTGACACAGTTATATCAGTATCTTGTCACCCCAGCGAGAACATGATTGCTTCTGGAGCACTGGGAAATGACAAAACTGTCAAGATCTGGACGCAGAAGAAAGACTAGTTCATTTGTCAAAGAAATCCACGATCAAGGTTTGAACATATAACTCTGTCGTGGTGGCACAATTCTTGTAGCTTAGTTTAATTAAGTAGAAACTATTGAGAAAACCTTTTAAAAGTTAAGCCTGTAAGTTTTGTTTTTATTTCCCGCATCTCTGTTATCGTCACCCTGACATCTGCTATCACAGATTCTGTGGCGTTTATGGATGTAGGGTAGTTGGTTTGCTGCATCCAAGAGTTAGGGATGGTAGGTTCTTTACATTTACTTTAATTAATTAAGAGAGTTCAGGCTGTAAGAATGAGAATGGCAGTGGCTAGTGAGCATCAAGAATGCCTCTTCAGGACCTCCGACATAATTGGGATGGTACAGAGAAGATTAGAATGGGCCATGGGAATGAATGTCACACAGAAGCTATGAAATGGTACAAAGACGCTAGCATTGTTTTAAGTGTTTCTTCATATAACCCTAGGGAAAAATCTGATTCCAACATTATCCATTTTGTCGACATAACAAGAGTACAAGACTTGAGAGTTAAACTATATCATAATAAGACTTCTTCTACTCATTAGTGTATTGACCAGTCTGTTTTTGCCTTGCTGGAGATAGGAACATAAGACTATTGTATGGTGTAGAAGCTACAGTAGATTTAAATTGCCCATTCGGGGACATCTGATAAAATTGGAACGATAGGGTAGATTTAAATTCTTAGAGGTTGTTTGGCCCAAGGAGTTGAAGTTGGGTAGGAGTGAAGTTTGAACTTCTCTCCTTTTGTCCACGGAGTTTGTGAGTCTCCATAACTAAAAACATCAATTTTATGCTTTCTTAACTCCTTACACTAGGACTTCACAACTTTCTGCCTTTTATAACTCCTTAGATCTCACAACTTCATTCTTGTTTCGAGAATAACTCAAAAGTAGTCAATTAATTTGTCATACGGGGAAGTTACTTAGAAAAGAACACCAGTGCCATGGTTGAGATTGAACACAGATGAAGAAACTTAAGAGTGTTGTTGCTATCTTATGTTGTATTATTGTATAGATTCTACCTGACAGTGAACCGAGTCCTCTCAGTTGCTCTCCTCCATTTCCCCTTGATTTTGTCTATTATTAGTTTCATAAATCTCTTCCTCCTAATCAATTTCCATTGATCGTTTGCTCATATTGGTCAAATGCCTGTGTTTCTGTTGGCAAGCTGATTCTCTCCTTTAGAGCCATGGCTTTTAACGAGTTCTATTGGGCCCCTTGAGTGTCATGAATGTCTTGCTCCTCTTCTTTTTCGTTATTAATTCAGCTGGAAATTTATTGGCAATCTTTTCCTTGGACTATGGATTTAGACTTTGCAGATGTGAAACAAAATTGATTAAAAGAAAAGTGTAAAAGTTGTCCATTATGTTGAGACCACAAAATGTGATTGAAATTCTGGTGGGGTGAATGATTACTTACCTCTTTTTCACGGAACTTGTAAAAGGAATTCCGTAAGGAAAGGGGTTGGGTTTAGATGAATTGAATATGATGAAAGGAAAGGGAAAAAAGAGTGTTTGATTTGTGAGGTATTGAAGACTTCATTTAAAACCTTTAACGATACATGATAGGGCCCAACACTACTACTATATGAACATTTTAACAAAGGTTAAAAGGTGTGCTCCTAAGACTATAATAACACCTTCTTATTATAGTAAATACTATTTTGTATTTTCCAATTAGCTATAGTCAATATTATTTCAAAATACTCATTTGTTACAATATTTACTATTTGTTACCGTTTTATTATTTTTATTATTTGTCGTAGGATTTACTATTTCCTACTCAAGCTAAAATAGTTTATACCTCAAACACATATTAATATAATTTAAACTAAAATAATTTACACTTCAAATACAAACTAGTATAACCGAACTATAATAATCTAGAATTATAATAACCAACTTCTTGCTTCAAACGTTCTCAAAGATTAAAATGAATTAAAGCTCAATGTGCCGAGACTAAAATAGTATTTAACCTCTTCTTTTAGTTCATTAATATAGAGGTGGAGATTCAAACCTATATCCTCCTGGTTAAGAGTACATACTTTTATGTCAATTTAGTTATGCTCATGCGAACCTTCTAAGCATAAAACTTTACTTTTTCGTTAAAAGTTTTTTTATTCACTCGTAGCCAAAAATATTTCTTTCTTTCTTTTTTTTTTTTTTTTTTTTTTTTTTTTTTTTTTAAAAAAAAAAAACTAGATAACGAAACTAGGGAACAATAGCCTAAAATATTTTCCTAAGTGTGATCTCGTAACTATTTTATTTTTCTTTCTTAATTTTCAGCTTTTGATTTTTGAAAAATGGAATTGTTTGATAATATTAGGACATCATCCTTCTCCTACGAATTTATGTCTAAAATATCACTCTCTCTCTTTGCCTTTCCTTTTTTTCTTCTACTATATCTCTTCCTCTCTTTTTTTTTTTTCCTCAATGCAATAAAAAAATTAACGAGTTAAAACATTATTTTTCTAAGATTTATAAGTTTGAATCTCTATCCCCATTTTCAATCTGAGCTTAGTTCAACTATTTATTGGCATTACTTTCTTCCATAGAGATTGAAGGTTTGACGATCCCTCTCTTTTTATACTTAAAATAAAACTCTATTCCAACTAATTGTTAACTCAGAAAAATATCCCACTTATCTCCAATTTTTTTTTTGTTCTTTAAACTTACCTTTTCCTCTAATATTATCTAAATCAAATTTCCTCTACTTCCTATTCTCTGTAACAATTATATAGGAAAATTGTAGTAGATAGAAAAATTAGGAAAATATCTAAAATTAAAGTACATTTTAAAAATATTTACAAATATAGTACACATCAACCAACCAACTTTTTTTTTTTTTTTTTAATTTCAAGTTTGCCCTTTGTAGTACGTGCATCATCTTCTTCTTCCCTTTCTATTCTTTTTTCCTTTTTTCGATTGGTGCAGGAGCTGGAGCTGGAGCTGGTGGGGATGTCGGAGGTGTAGTCGGCGAATTCCTTGCCAAAGTCTCAAATTTGAAGCTTAATTGAAACATTCGCAATGGCTTCTCCACGGTCTTCTCATAGATGATGTCAATGAATTCCTTGTCGGAGTTGTCGTTGGCGATGCTCCAAACGACAGGGTGAGTTAAAACTACGGGTGGTGGGTTTCGTTGATTAAGGCAGTGAAGAGGTGGATTGGGTTAAGTTTTGGCGAAGGTAGAGAAGGTTCTGAGCATGAAGCTTCAAGGCAGCTATCACATATAGAAGTTATTAGTGATAACAACTAATAACACATTTGTCAAATTGAAAGCATCATCGACAGCAACTATCAGTGATTCACTGATAGCAATTTTGCTTTTAGTAATAGCAACTGATAACACATTTCTCAAATAGAAAGTTATCACTGATAACAACTATCAGTAATATTCACTTATAGCAATATCACTGACTGCAACTATTTGTGATAACAATTGATATCACATTTTTCTAATTGAAAGCTATTACTAATAGCAGTTATAAGTAATATAGATAACAATTATTAGCGATAGCAACTGATCACTGATAACAACTCTTAGTGGCTATCGCTGATAGTTGCTATCAATGATGACTTTCAATTTGAAAAAACCGGGAAGAAGTGGGTGTAGACTTGGCGTGGGCATTTTGGACTTTTATCAATTTTTGTTCTATATATATAATTACTTTTTCCTTGTTTTATAAATTATAGTATTTATGGGCTGATGACTATCTATGCAAGTATCTCTATATTTTAATATTTCTTTCTGTATTCTTTTATTAAATGTTTTTCTCTATCTTATTATATCTTTTGCCCCCAACTTTACTCTCACAAAGATTTCTTTTTTTTTTTTTTTCTTCCTCTCTTAACTGTCTCTCCTCTACTTTGACTAATACTCTTCCCTTTAAAGTATCTCTTTACTAAAATTCTCTCACTAAATATTTGTATTTGTGTATCTAAATTTGAGGTAAGTACTATTCTAAAAACTATAATAATCATCTTTTGTTACAGGAAATACTATTTTACAGTCTCAATTAGCTACCGTAAATACTATGTTAAAACTCTTATTTGCTATAATATTTACTATTTCATATTGTTTTACTATTTTACATTATTTATTTATTTATTTTTTGCTACAATATCTACTATTCTCTTCTCAAATTAAAATGCCGGAGACATCACTAAACCACCCGGGGATATCTCTTGCAAAGAAGAATTCGTAGAGATTTTTCCAGAACTCCAGTCCAGCCTACCCGACTGATATAATCTAGAATCCACTCTCCGCCTTTACTTAACTTAGTAATAGGCGAATAGTGACCCTATTTGATTGCGCATATTTTCATTTTTCTTGTAGTTCTGCTTCTTGCTCTAAAAATGCAATAAAGACTTTTTGGAAATCGCCGGTGGTTTTTTCCACCAAGAAAGGCATGGGAGTCTTTGGGCATTGCTGAGGATAAAAGAAGACTGAAATGGCCTATTGATTGAAGCTCTAAGATTATTATAAGTTTATTCTCCTTTAATAAGAAAAAAATATGATTGAAGCTCTAAGATTATTATAAGTTCATTCTCCTCTAATAAGAAAATAATAGCTCCAAAAACATATTATAATAACCTAAACTAAAATGATCTACAACCCAAACACAAATTATTATAACACAACTATAATAATATAGTACTATAATGTTTTTTTTTTCTTTCTAAATCAGGTATATCAATCAATCAATATACAAAATATAATATATTTGTAATACAATTAATATATCAAATTAAATATAACTTATATACCATTCAAGTCAAATAAAAAATTTAAAAATAAAATAGATTAGTTAATATAATTCATATTTGATATATCACTTGAAAAAAATTAATGAATTTAGCATGTACTATAAACATCAAAATTAAACTAATCGAATGAAAATTCTATATCAACATGAAAAAAAATAAAAATAATATTTATCATTAGTGAACAAATAATGTCGACCATAACAAAATTAAAGTCATGATATATCCAGTTATATAAATGATATTCTTTAAATAAAGTATATCAATTGATTGGATATATCAAATATAATGTATATCAGTTGATTGATATATTAAAATATAAAGCATGTTAATATACATGAAATACAGATAGGATAAAATCATAAAACTAAATAAATTTGGGAAGCAGATTTATTTTTTTCCCAAATTTATTTTTTTTTGGCTATATAGAAAACCATTATTATATTTGCAAATATTTTTATATATTTTCCAACCCATTGCAATTTTCCTATTTTATTCTCCTTTTTACACATTTCTCTGTCTCCCCATCTTATATATATAACCAAAAACCAAAAACAAAAAACAATGATCATCACGTTTATTAGGTTTTTTTGTAAAATAAAAAGGCAACTGTGAAACATGTATGTTTTTTTGTTTCCAAACACAGAAAACCAAAGAACATAATAAAAAATCAAAATAAATAAATAAATAAACACCAAAAACCAATCACATTATATTTGCAAATATTTTTTATATATTTTCTAACTCAACTCTTCCTCCAACTCACCCCAACTCTCTCCCTCCCCTCTAATATTTTCAATGACTCCACCCATTTGCCACCATCGGTAACTACCTCTACCACACTTCGACGATACATTCCGATAATCACCTTCGTCAGCCAACTCCAATGGCCAACTCCGGTCTCCAACAACCACCTACAACGAGAACTTCAATAACCAACTCCGATGGCCACCTTCGATTGACCATCTCCAATGACCAATTACGGGCTCCGACAACCACCTTCGACGAAAACTCCAACAAGACTATCTTTGATGATCAGCTTCGGTGAACATCACCTTTGTCAACCAACACTAACATTCACCTCAAACAACCAACTCCAACGAAGACTATCTCTAACGAGACCCTTAATGACAACCTTATTTATAAAGGAATCGTATTCCTCAATGGAAATGCTTGAACGCGTGTGCCAATGGATTTCCTTTTGGAAAACTTGAAAAGCAGAGAAATTACAGGACAATACAAACATACATTCATAAGCATGCTGTTAAAGAAAGAGAAGAATACATCTTGAAGACTGTCTTCAACAAAATCCTTCTTCTTTAAAATTATTGAGTTTAAATTTCCCTTTCATTTGGAAAATTGGGATTAAATTGAAATAATTGAAAAACTTTTATTGATTAAATTGATTAGATATTCGAACTGATTATCTTGAAAATTTTGAATTTTGTTTTCCTTTAATTTTGGATTTTAGGGCTAATTTAAAAAAAAAATAAATTAAGGAGATAATTAATTTCATGTGATTTTGAATTGATTTAAATATTTGGAATGATTTAATTTGTGTCAAATGGATGGATCTTATGCCATTTAATTTTGGTTTTTGAAGCCTAAATTAAGATAATTTGAAAAATTAATTAATTTACAAATTTAATAGAATATTTGAAGATTTTGGAGATATTGTGATAAAATATTTTATTTATCTTTTCAAAATTTGAAAAAAAAAGAATTGATATTTTTTCGAAATCAAATGAGAGTGAAAAGAGGTAAAAAATTGGGGAGAAAGCAATTCGGTTTTTCAGCGACAACTTTCACAAAATTGTCGATTGCTGGAGTTTGAACCGTTGGATCGTGCTCAAATTTGGTTTCGAGACATATATAGTTTAATTTTGAACGGTTGGATTGTTGTTTAAAACTTTTGTTATTCGTAATTGCTGCTGAATAAAATCTGTAAAACTAGAAATTTCCTAATTGCTGCTGAATAAAATCTGTAAAACTAGAAATTTCCTTCTCTCCCACTCTCGCAAACCCTCCTCATGTAAGACCCTCACTACCAGCCGCTAGCCTAAACAATTTATGTCATCCTACAACAACACCCGCTGCCTATCTATAGTATCCACGAGTCGACGTGCCATCAGCTGCCACTGCCCGATCTTTACCGGAATCTTGAGAAAAACCTTGGGTAAGACTTATTTTCCTTATAATTTGGAAGGTGAAATTCAACCATTTGATTTTGGATTAAATTAGTAACCTCTCCTTGGTGTGAAACTTAGATTCAAGATTTGGAAGTTTTGAGGCATTGATCATCAAGCTAGAGACCATTTTGTTTTGTAAAGATCGATAAGTTTTGTAAGTTGTTGGATAACTATTCTTTTGAATTGAGAGTAATAGTGGAAAATTAAATTATTGATTTTGGATTTAATTCTTGATCAGATTGACTAATTGAATCAAGTTTTGGAATTTGTCTTGGATCAAGCCACAACTTTAGGTTGATTCAAGTGTGCTAAAGAATTCTAAGGAGATTTTGTTTTGCGTTTTTTTACCAAGTTGAAGTAAATGGTACTATTATCGGTGTCTTTGTGCCAGGCGTCTTAGTCTAGAATTATAAAGTTAACTAATGGAATCTTGAAGCATGATTTTGTCATTATATTTTATTTGTTGCATGACAGTTACAAGTATTATGAGCATGTTCAAATTTCTAATCAGTACTGATATTATGTATGTGATGCATGAATAGACCAGTAGAATGGTTTATTGTCTCGTCTTGACGCATGTTTTATTTCAGAAGACCTACGGGTCTAGTATCATGTTTGACGGTGTGCCTACGGGCCGCTAGACATGCGTGAACCGATAGGTTTATGTTCATGTTATTATCATGTTTGACGGTGTGTCTACTGGCCGCTAGACATGCGTGAGTCGACGGGTTCACGTTCATGTTATTATCATGTTTGACGGTGTGCCTACGGGCCGCTAAATATGCGTTTCAAGGCAAGATAGTACGTCTTTTGGTTTTCCTTTCATCATCAAAAACCGATGTAGTTGTATAAGCCACGGGCTATCTTTCTTTGCTCGTGGATGCATAGCCTGATCCCGGTAATGGGATCACTTACTAAGTATTTTATACTCAACATTTCTTAATTTATGTTTTTCAGGTAATGATGTGAACGGACCGGCGGGTGACGAGAGGGATATGTGATCATGCTATATGGGACATGTAAATCGCTTCCGCTCAGTTTACATTTTCAAGCTATATAAAAGTTTTGATTTGAACTCAATGTTGGTCAAAATTTTATTTTTTTAAGTTATTTTTTTTTCATTTGGGTCCCCAAACAAAGGTTTTACTTATTTGTTATTTATTTTGGAAAACTGTGTTTATTATTTTAATAAAATTTATTTTCCTCAATGGTCAAAATGTTTTGAATATAAATGTGTAATTATGAGTAATGACCGTTATCGGAGTACTCAAAAGGTCGAGTCGTTACAACGTTGTTTATTGTTTAAGACTTATTATTTCAATGCGATGACCTAGGTAACTTGACCTTAATTATGAGCTAACTATGAACTCTTGTTTATTTGGGATTATTCTTAGATTTGCATGGGTGAGGATTGACTCAACAGCGCCGGCTCAATAAGCCTTCCTTTTCAGGGGTAAGATGGGTAGATAGCTGGGGACATAGGGTGCAAGACAAAATTCACTCCTACCCGCTTTTAGGGATAGTAAGAGGTTGTTTCTTTAAGTGCTGACTCTAGGTCTTGAATAAGGGGCCCACCCTCTTACTAGCCCTAAAGGAACTCAATTTAGTGTTTGGATTACAAACCAATTGTTCATCAGAGGATCAGTAGGACTTAAGGAGCAAGATGTAATCTCGAGGGTAACGAACAACTTGTGAAGGGTTAACTTACTAATCATGGTTATATCGAGTGAACATAATATATCTACAGAGAGAGGAGTGCAGCTACTGGACTTTAGTGAAGTGACCCGGTAGTAAACGAATGGTGGTTAATTAGGTTAAAGAGTTTAGTTGGTTAATCGCAGATCGTTGGAGCCCATGATCTGTAGGTCCATGAGGTCCTCCTATTAGTTCATATCGGACTAAACCTTAGAACAGTGTAACGAACGAATTTGAAGTGTTTAAATTCGATTTTTGGAGCAAAGCATTAAATATATCAATATATTTAACCTAATGTTTAATTGTGAATTAAACGTAAAGAGAGAGAAAATAAGAGACATTTAAATAAGATTTAAATATCAAGATTATGAATATAGTTTCATATAAATTGGGATAAGTGTTGGATTTAATATAAAATTAAATTAATTAAATTGTTTAATGAATTATTTAATATTAATTTAATTTTTAAAAATTAATTATTAGAATTAATTTTGAAATTAAATGGATTTGGTCAAAATTGCATTATAAGTCAATTTGTTGACTAAGTAAAAATGCAATGGAAGTCAAACTATTGACTTTTGATTTTTGAAAGTCAAAAAGTCAAATTTGTTAACTTTGGACTTTGAAAGTCAAACTTTGACCAAGTTCGTGGAAAGATCCAATATTTGTGAGTGGGGATTGTCAACTTTTGCATGGCTAAGTGTTGTCTTCATTTGAAGACACTTGTGCCACTAAATCCCACATTTTGAGTTAATAAAATTTTGAATGTCAAATTCTCATCAAACTCAAAGTTGCATGTTTGCATGTAATGGTTTTTAAAATGAGTGTTTAATGCTTTTGAAGACTTCTTGGCCATAGTGGGCTTAAATGAGATTATGATAATATCATCCCATTTTTTCTCAAAGCTTTAGTTTTTTTCTCTCCAAATTAGTCACTTACCGGATTCCACCATCCGGTTCTAAGGCAGACAAATAGTCAGGAAGACTCTCATGGTGGTTTACGAATCGTTCGTTAGGAGATTGGAGCTGATTTGGAGAAGATTCAAAGACTACAAAAGTTGTATTCTTTTCCCTTTTTACTTATTTGATTGCATGCATGCTTATCTTTATAATTAATCTAATTAAGGTACTTTAGATCCGTTTTTCTTCCTCTGCACATGTGTTCTTTCCATCACAAGCGATGTCATATGAGAGTGTATAAACAAACAAATATAAGTTGCGTTAATATAAGCAATTTATAAATAACGATAGAAATGACTCAACCCATAAACAATTACCATAGCTGCACAATAGTCATTGTAATGATCTCAAATTTCAATGCTAAACTAAGGAACATTACCACATTTTAATCTACAACTAACTTTATAACTCTTATATTTTATAAAAATTTCGGTAATATGACAACACTACCACAACAATACAAAAAAGCATTACTTTAACACCTGTTTAAAGAAATGCATTTCCAACAATATTTAAACAACAATTTTCTCTCAACAGAACAAATAACAAAGTTTATAAGACCAATCACACTGTATATGATTCACAGCCAAAATGCTGCATATGAATCCAAAAACAAAACTTTAGAAACAATCACACTGCATATGAATTCAAAGACAAACTTTAGAAACAATCACACTGCATATGATTCACAGCCAAAATGCTGAAACACATTCAAATTTGGATTTAATGGCTAGGCAGGCAAAGGATATTTAATATGAATAAGATCATAAGACCAACAAGACAATTAAAGATATTCGAAGTTTATAAACATTGGTACAATAAGCAAAGAAACATACTTCAACCCTTTTTCTGTATCGCCAAACAATTTTTTCTGTTCCGCTTTGTTATCAGTTGTGTTGGATGAGTGAACAACAGAGCCAAGACATACCACAATCGAAAAGCAAGCAACACCAGGGAAAAGTACCCCAGCTCTATTAATTTTGTCATCAAGAAAGTAGTTCACGGTTGTACCTTATATATAAAAATAGTAGATGAATGGGCAAACTTATTTTTCCATCAGAGGTAGTCATTGTAAGAGATAAAAAGACAAGAGATATAACCATTTTAGAGAGGGAGCAAAGATCAGAAAGGCAAAGTGTGCCAAGACTTGATGAACAGATGGAAAAACTCCCCAAACTAGAACGACCTTCCATCTTAAGATTCTTAAGACAATGTTTATCGGCAAAAAATCGAAGAAGTTCACCACTGCATTTTATAAATAAAAAGAAATGGCCAAACATCAGTCATTGGACCACATTTTCTATTATAAACTTTAGCTGTCAGTATTCTACTAATAAAAAAGAACAAATAAAAATAACTCAATACAAAACAAGGAAAGACATATGTATACAAAATTACCTTGTGATGCGATTTATTGATGATTGAGACTTAGTGATCTCCAGAACTTTAATTCGGAATGAAAGGGTTCGCTTTGACCGTTAAGAGTAGGTAACCCGTTCCCTGTGTCTTTATTTCTATTGCATTCTATCTCATCGTATCAAATTCTGTTCTGCGATATTTGAGAATCACCGATTAGGACAAGAGAATGCAATGCAAGCCCAGCAAATTTAGAGGAAAATTGTTGAACAAGAACAACAAAGACAACCCCATTGTATGACAGTGGAAAAATTTGATCAAAATTTAAAGTCATCAACTACAAGTGCTACAATAAATGGTTAAGCAAGAGATAACATAAGATTCGACGATGATAATGAAGAATTAACCTAACCCACAATGCATGAATGACCCACAAACTACCATAGTGCAGCCGGATTCATTTAGACAAATAATGCATAAATATAAACTAACAATGATGCCTAAGAAGTTCCATTACCATAAACCACTCAATGGAAGTCATAAACAATTAAGCTATGACTACCATAAATGCAGGATAGTAATAACATTCCAATACTGAATCTAATCCAAAACTTTAGAACAAATAGACTTTTAAGATAAGCATCTTATAAATATTTCCTTGTACTTGTTATTAATGTTGTTATGAAGTCCTTTTTGTGCTAGGTGCACCTTCTCCACTTGTCAACCTTCTTAAAACATGTCCAATGCAATCTTCCTATCTAGCCTGGAAAAACTTGTCAACCTTCTTAATGTTGTTATGAAGTATGATGAGTATTGACTCTTTGTTTCTTTGTTTCTTCTCTTGACGAGTTGTAAGAATTATGTAAATATTTTTAGTATACTGGAAAAATAAACTCTTTTCACAAAGAATAGTGCACACTGAGCAAGTTTGTCTTGGATGTTACCTAGAAGGCTTGTGAGTTGTCAATTTTATAGTCCAAAAGCATATTCAACTCCACGAACTACAATCTATCAAACTCTCTCTCTTTCCTTCAAGTAACTCTTGTAAATTACCTCCAACTATAGTACATACATTTTGTTAAGAAGTGAAAGAATGAGATCTGCTCCTTTGTGAATGTCACCTGAAATATGCAATATAATTGGGTAGTTAAGACACCTGACAAATTTTGCCAGAAGCCACAATACCTATGCATTGCCAAGTCTTGTAACCTCCTTAGCTTTCTTGAACGAGAATACCCTTCGACATAGTTGCAATCTGAAAGGAGAAGAAAAGAGAAACAAGAAGCAAAAGCCACGATAACACCTAAGAAGTCTAATTCCATATCAATATAAAAGTAAAAGAACAAATGAATAAACTAGCAATGGCAACGAAGAATGAAGTGTTTATGCATGAGTCCAATTAAAGAGCTCAGTCATTATTACATCAATCATATCCCACCCAATAGCCAAAAACATATATTTTTAGAAACGTGAAGCTCCATGGGAGATTTTATATTCTAAACTACACACCTACATATTTTACACCTAAATTTCAAACAACATGTCACTCAAAATCAAAAGCATGTACCTAAATGGTACCTAAACAGTTGGTATATTCTACAGCAAATAACATCCTAAAAACATGTATGAATAACTTATCAATTCGAGCAACTAAATGTTATCAATGTGAAGAAAAAAACTAATTAGGAACATAATAAATAATGCAAAAGGCATAACCATAAACAACAAAACTTACAGACTTACAAACACAAGAAACTAAACAAATTTATCTCTTCAAACAACAAAATTGTATTTTGGAATAGAAGAGAAAACTACTCACCTCGATAAGCAACACTACAATTCTCAATCCAAATTTCATTTCCTCGAACAAAAGTCAACTTTCTTGAAATCTATAAAATCAAAACAAAGTTTAGATATTAGAACTAATATGAGTTCAATAGAAATCACAAACTTTTCAATCCGAGCAAAAAAACGTTATCATAAAGATAATATTAGTTTTAATCATTATGAGCTTTGTTATGTAACCCTTATGAGTTTTGATAAATTTTTTTTATTGTATAGATTTCAAGAAAGTTTTATTGCATTGAAATCACAAAGACAATCCAAGAAATGTCACATTTGAAGGCAATCAAAGAGCGAAATGATATTGTTGAATCATATAATAAAATTGAATCACCAACTCAATTTCTAGAGTTCCACAATTATCCCTCCCACTTATGACCAAAGAATAGGTCCATTTTGCCAAACATGACCAATCATCAACTATAAAGACTAAAACTTTACAAGTATCTAATCAAAACAACAATCAAAAGAAATTCAAAACTATGTTTCCATCAATATAGCAATATAAAAAGAAATTCAAAACTACATTTCCATCAATCTAAACAACAACAATCTTCTTCTAACAATAACAAGGAAAAATTACGTAATAAAAATACAAAATATAAAAATCTTGTTATAAACAACCACATAGAAGCTCGAATCGCATAAAAAAAATCCAAAGTATGGTAAAACATAAGCATAACCATATGAAAGAAGAAAGGAGGAAATTAGCATCCAAAATCTAAAACTTACATGATCCAATGACGACAAAAATGAAGAATCCAAGAAGAATAGGGCCAACAGGATAGTCATTTCCCTTCTTTGTAGCAGTCTCAAACACAACCCCTCTTCAAAATGTTCTTCTTGAACCTTTCCACCTTCCATTCCGCAAGATGCGTGATGTCGTCTACAAAACCCATCAATCAAATCAAATCAAATCATAAATCAAAAAATCTGCAATGCCAACATCATGATCCAAGAGATTGAAAAAAACTGTGTGATCAAAAATTAAACTACAAGCTTTACAAGTCTAGGAAAATCATTAAACTCATAACTTGGTACTCTATAAAGAAAATGAATGAGTACTTAAGTTAATATATAGATTTATATATATAGTAAAAGAACTGACTTGTCATATTACTTTCCTCGTAAATGCATCTTGGGGTAAATTAGGTTCATTGACAAGTTAAGAAGATTGCTATATGAATCATTGAAAACCTATATATAGAAGAATCTATTTACAAATATGTAAAAAAAATGACAATGAACAAGGATCAACCATAACTTGTTCCATGAACCAAATAAAAATGACTCACACAAATAACATGAATTTTATGCATTGAAAAATAAGTTAATATCACAAGATCAGGAGAAAATCATGAAAATGGCCCAAATACCAAACTTGAAACATTTCAATAACACAAAATCTCTATACATAAGGATCCATATATAAATGTATGAGAAGTCTAATATGTCAGAATTTTAAATTGCTAAGTATTTAGTCCGATAACAAGATGCACAAGCAAATCAATTATTTCATTAGAGATTTGCTAGCTAAATCATTCACATTTGGAATATTAAATAAAAATGTTAATGTCCAAGAGAGATTTAAAACCTATAAGTTTCAAACGATCTAGTTAAAGTAAAATAATCATCTAATTACAAATTTGATCACATGAACTCTATTCTAGATGTTCACAAACGCACGACCATAGGTCTACTAAAAAACATAGAAAAAGTCAAAATGAAGTGCTCAAATTCATTTGTTAAGAATATTAATTAAACTAGATTTGAGTATGAGAAGCATTCCATGCAAATTAAACACGTACAGGTCAGTTGAAAATACGATGATTATGAATCTCGTATCAATTTATAGTAATATTAGCGCCACAATCCAATCATAAACACATCTTAAAGTATTAAAGTCATGACTAAACATATTTGAAATCAAGATATCAAAATCAATTCAAATCCTTGCAAAAAATATAATTTGGATTCATCCATACTTTAAACTAGAAAAAGATTGACCTCTAGTTTTTGAGACAATATAATCAAGTCTTGTCATTGTTCAACTCTATTACATAGGAAAAAATCCATAAGAAAAGCTAAAATTAGAGAAAGGACGAAAGAAAATTAGATTATGGGGGCTTCAACCCCAAATGAATTTACCTAAAAAAAAAAAAAAGAAATATTTATATTGCAGCTAATAGCTTCACGATGCCCTTATAAGTTTAAAACCCACTAAATTAACCAATCTGGGGCTCTGAATTTTGGACGGAAAAGCTGGACGAATGGATAACTACAGATCTACAGAAGGTAGAGACCCACGACTACAGATTTGCATTGTTGAAGATTGATAAAGACCCACAGAAACTGACAAAGACTGACGGGCGGATGACGACTGAGACGATGCCCAAGGAGAGACCCAAACGTGACGGAGACGAACGGACGACGGACAACCTGATTTGCACGACCACGGATGGATAGGTTTTGGGTAAGAGAGAAATGAAAAGGTTTGGGCGTGTAGGCGCGAGTTGAAAATGAGAAAAGGGATTTTTCAATAAAGTAAGAAAAAAAATTAGACCCATTAAAGCCTATCTTCAATGTCGGTTTAAAACTGACATTAAATATCCATTTTTCTAAAACCGACATTGTATATCTGGTTTCACTTTTTTCAACTGACATTAAAGCCCAAAATTCTTGTAGTGATCATTTCACGGTCCGATCTTATACTAACTTTTTGTAGGATATCCCCACTTGTATGTCTCTACATGCATGATTATGATCAAATCGCTTGGAACACTTTACAAATCTGATAACAATTACAAAGTGGGTCATATCCGTAGTGTCACAATGATAAAACACCAACCCTATCTATATACTACAAACTATTTAGGTTATTATTTAAACATGATCAACCTGTATATCTACCACATACTGTTCACGTTTCATAAGATAACCTTGGATCTTTCTTTAATGGATAACATATATAAAATTATCAACAATTATTTCAAATAACATATTAACTACAAGGCTATAGGGCATACATCCCAACAATTTATTCTTGGTGTTTCGATCTAATTCATTCCGAAACTTTGAAGGTAAGTTGTAATACGTTTGATTTTGATCCTATTTGCATTTAACTTTATTCTAATCTAACTATAGTTTGTTATCTTATTTGTAGAGCTCAAACTAATTGCACAATTCCTTCAATAATTAGTTTGAGGTTCATTAGTTTTACATTGGAGTCTATTTTTTATAGTCTAAATTTTGTTCAATTGTTGGAGAATATTTTGTGATATACTGAGTGTTATTCATTGCTATGTATTTTTTTACATTACATAGACATTTTTGTGGATATTATTATTTCATTTATAAGCGGTAAATTAGACTTAACCATAAAAAATGTTTGCAAAAAACGAGTTTGCACAAACAAAAAATGTTTTATTAGTGTAAAATGTAAAGAATTAAACGTTTGCAAAAAATACAACAAAATCATTAACCATAAAAATTGAAATTCATATTTCACCAATGGGCAAGAAACGAGATAAGAATTTGTTTTGTTTTGTTTTAATTAACATTTATGGTTGAGTTAAAATTAATTGACAGTTAAAAATTGAGGGTTAGGGATTAGAAAAAATTTTCATTTTATTATAATAAGACATGTCTTGGGATGTAGATCAAATTGTTATGCAATTGAGTGTTCAAGTTGTGTGGTGAAAATATGTTACGTTTTTCAAGAAAGAAAAATAAAAAGTTGTTCAATTTTTAAGCTTCTTTAGTGTTCATGATTGAGTACTAAGTAGTTGTGAAAAATTTACATTTGTTTGGAATATGATTGGTGCTTAGGAATGGAAAAAATATATGTAATGTAATTGAGTGTTAAAAGATTGAATTCAAAATTGTGTCTAGTATATATGTTTACGTTATAGGAATTTGTTATGTTTTAAGAATTGTGAAAAAAGAATAGAACATTTTTTAGTATTAAAAAATTTAGGAAAATATGTGTAGTTGGAAATTTTAAAAAATTGAGAAAAAATTCCAAGAAAAAATCAATTTCATTTAGAAAAATTGTACCAGATACCTAAATTCAACTCTGTATTCCAAACACAGACTGACTCAACTTAACTCAACACTCCAAACACAAATTGTATAATAGAGACCATAATAAAGAAAAGCCCTCATAAAGAATTCCCTTTATATTTATGGCATAATCACTAAAAAAAATGAAAATTACATTTTAAAGATAGTATTCAAATACCTTATAATATTTTTTTAAAAAGGTATTGAATATTGATAGTACAAGCACTATACTAGTTGAGTTATGCTCATTTTGACTACCTTATAAAATTTGATTTGAATGGGAGGGAACATCTTTATATATTAATAACTTGAAAATATTTTAATCGGATGCAAATAAAAAAATTGTTAACATTTAAAAACATTTGTTTACTTATCTTCTTAGGACATGTTTGTTTCAAGGGTTGGAATTAGATGGGTTAGGCATCCTAAGCCCAACTCTTGTTTGGGATAGGGTAAAGATTTAGGAAACTTTGGCTTCTTACATCTTTTCCCATACTCAAACCCATGGGTTTTACACTTTTTTTTTTTTTTTCTAATTTAATTTAGGAAGTACGTCAGCTCACCTCTGGACACCACCTTCGGTGACCACCGTCATCCAACTCCGGCGACCGCTGCTAGCTAACTCCGACCGCCACCTGGATGACCATTGTTGGCCAACCTCCGACTGCCACCTCCAACGATCGCCACTAGCTAACTTTGATCACCACTGACCAACCTCTGGCAACCCCTCTTGCCCCCACACTGACGAAATGCTTGTCACCAACTCCATCGACCAACCTCTGAATGTCACTTCTGGCGACCGCCACCGACCAACTTTGAAAAATATTAATAAAAACACTCTTAATATATAACAAACTAAACAAAGTTTTATATAAAAATACTTTTAAGAAAGAGTTGCCAAATACACGTGTGTTTTTATTTTAAGGAGTTTTTATCAAAAGTGTTAAAATAAAAATGAATTTTTGAAAGATATTTTTGTATTTTTTTTCTAAGTCATTCCAAACATGTCATTAGATTGCAATTATATGATTAGGTATTTATTTAGGCTTTATGTGTAGAAAACCCTAATTTAATTTAGTAACATTTTTTTTTGTCAATTTAACTAGATCAAAGACTTAGAATCATTTTCTAAATGTATAGGTTTAAAATGTTTAAAACAACTTAGCAACCAAATAAAAATTTAATTCCTCAAATTTAATTTGATAAAAAAAATTTATAGTTTTTTAATAATTGAATTCAATATTAAAGTACTAGTTTATTTCAATTTGAAGTTAACTGGTAAAAAAATGATTATTTTCAAATTAGTTAAAGTGACAAAAGTCTAATAAAAATTTTATTTCAAAATCCAGTAAAATTAAAATATCATATTATTAAAACAATAGATTAAATAAAATTATAATTTTAGTCAAAATCTCTATTTAAAAAATTCGTAAAGAAAATATTCTTCTAATTTTTTTTAATTTTATTTTAAACTTAACTATATTAAAATAATTAAGATGAAAAATTTATACCAATCTATAATTTAACCCGTGATTAAATATAAAATTTTTTTTACAAACTAAAGCTTTATGAACATGCACTTCATTCCCATGTTACTTAAGCATGCACTCTAAATATAGACTTTTTAAACTCATATTTCCAAAACCTACACACCAAATATAAACACAGTTTTCTAAAACTCAGACTACCTAGATCTTCTAATTTAACTCCCTATGCTTAATATTTTCAGACTTATGATTCTAAGCCTGTGCGTCAAATACCCTTAACATTTTAAAGGTCATAACACCCCATCTTATTTTGTTTTTCTCCCATCTTCCCATTCACACAATCAAATTTCTTTAGGAAAAAAAAAAAAAAAAAAAAAAAAAAACCTAAATTAAGACCAAAATATAATTTTTCTTTACTTATTTAAGAAAATTTATTTGATCATCTTTTTGCTAATTTGGTGAGGTTGGGATATATTAATATTGCTATTTATATAAATTTGAGTTGATCAAGATTTTAAAGGGAACGAACGCTGAATACTTTAGACCCCATTTGGTAATAATTTTATTATTGTTTTTTATTCTTAAAAATTAAGCCTATTTTCTCTCTATTTCTTACATTGATTTTCATTTTTTAAAAAAGTATAATGGTTGAATTTTTTTGCCAAATTTCAAAAACAAAAGCAACTTTTAAAAAGTAATTTTTTTTAATTTCAAAATTTGGCCTGGTTTTTTAAACCATTGATAGAAAATAATAACAAAGTAAGGAATTTGGCGGCTTAATTTTAAAAAACAAAAACAAAGAATAAAATGATTATCAAACGCGACCTTAGTTTATGAATTACAAACAAAGGATTTTTATGTACTTATGAAAGTTTTGAGTTTTGATTGATACAACTATTACGGATATAAATCATTATTTTTCACAATTATTTTGCAGTTCAAATTACAATGAGGGGAAGTGAAGATTCAGTGTCACTTTTAAAAGAGATTATTGGTGCTTTATAGGACTAATAGTCTAAATACAACTTGGGTATTGTGTGATATATATATATATATATATATATATATATATAAACTTGGATATAGAGTGAGCACAATTAAAGTCAAGATTTAAGACAACTAACATAGATATGGAAAACAACATAAGATAGAAACTTTCTGAACTATAAATAAATAAAAAATATAAAAATGATTGAACGTAGAAATATCAATTTAATCTTAAAAAGTATGTTCTATTAAACTTTAGACTTTAGATGATCCCAATTTCATCTTTTTCTTTTGAACTTGAAAGAAAGTTGCATCATTGCATGTGTTCTTTGTGAAAAGCAAATAATAATTTTATGTTTTGCAATGCCATATTTAGTCAAAAGAAATATTCTGGTTTCCCCACCATTATCATTTTTATTTTGTTTTGGGAAATAGTGTGAATTAATGGACCAAATTTCCAATTTTTTTGGGTGGGTGAAGGGAAGGAGAGATGGATGGCCATGAATGAACTTTTATGTCTCCAACAAAAGAAAAAAAAGAAAGTCCAATCTATCTTCTTTTCCATAAATCTGTAAGGAGGGCAAACAAAATCCCACATTAGTTAAAGAAAAGAGAATGATTATAGATATGTAAATGTGGACAATTACTTCGAGGTTTTTTTTTTTTTTTTTTTTTTTTTGGTAACCAAGAAGCTTGATTTTGTTGTTTTCAATACTATATACGATTTTAGAAACATTTCTAAAAAATGAAAAATGAGAAACATGAACAATTAGCAAACCATTTTGTTTTTAGAAAACTGAAACAAGAAATTAAAAGAAACAAGAAACGATTGAATCAATTGATTGGACCAAACAAACTCACTCCTTTTTTTTTTTTATTGTTGATCTCATTCTCATTCTTTATTTTGAATTTGCGCATCTATATCTTCTCCCTCATATATATATATATATATATATATATGAGACCCACAAGTTCACAACCTAATTTTTATTGATTATAAAAAAAATGTCCCTTATATATTCACTACTAATAATTTTTCTTCTAATAAAAATACATACTCATATATTATTTTATTAATAAAATTAAAATTATATATTTATTTTGTTAAATATTGGATCATTAATTATTTAATATAATCGTAAAGTTTGTGTTTATGTAATGAATATCAAATATATTTAAAAGGGTAAAGAAAAAGAAAAGTTCCCTAAAACCCTGGAATTAAAATGAAACAAAGAAGAGAAGTCGAAGAAAGAGCCTCCAAATGTGCAGTTCAAAATTCCCAATAACTTTTCACACCTACGATTTCACGTCAAGCCCTTCAAATATATATATAATCTTCACAAAAATAATGGCTACTTCATTCATTTTAAGTCAAAGGTAATAACAAATTCTTTTTTACATATATATCACAGGGTTTCTTTCATATGTTGTATATATCCTTTCATTTCTTGATTTTAATTAGCTTATATATCTTCATATATAGAGTGATTCTCAAGTGTCAACTTCCATTTTTTTTTCTCCCAGTTTGAAGCATATATATAACCTAGAACTGTTTCAATTCTTTGATGGAAATCTCATCCGCCAAATGTTTATCCGAACTAGTAAGGCTAAATTTAATTTTGATATATGTTGTTAATATATTTGGAATTGATTTAAACGAATTAATGTTTCGAGTTTTAGGAAATGATGGAGTGTTCATATGATGAATACGAGATGAAGAATTACTCTCATGATTACACAATACTGGATGAGCTGAACGAAAAAGTCAATAGTTTGACTTGTTCCCAGTTGATTTCATTTGGTGGGGATCATTATTCAGCTGAAATTGAGAATGATTTTGATTATGGGAGAATTAATTTAGATAAGGATTTGTCGTTTTTAATATCCGAAAGTTCCGATGAGAAACAAAATGGGAATTTAATTGGATTTGAAGAAGAAGGGAATGAAATTAAGAAGGGCGCAACAATAATAATGGGTGGAAATAATTGTGGAAATTATGGTAAAGAACATGTTATAGCTGAGAGAAGACGAAGAGAGAAGCTTAGACAAAACTTTCTTGCACTTTCAGCTCTCGTCCCTGGCCTCAACAAGGTAACAACTTTCCTCATAATATTCATTTCTTTCTTTTCTTTTCTTTTATTCATAATTTATTTAGGGTTAGTATCGGTTAGGCTTCGGACAACTCACTTCTCAGTATTTTAGTCTATAAGATATATTTTTACGTTTTATTTTGATAGAGAAAAATCTCTTAGATTCGATATGTGTGTGTGTGTCAAATTTTAAATTGCATATATGATTTGCATTAGCCTCCTCAAAGCTAAGGCTTTTGTGGAGGGTTTGAAAGCCCATTGAATGGAGTGGTTAGGTCTTTAACTCATTTTTTTGAAGGTTATTAATCTCCTCAATACAGATGAGATTTATTTTTCTGAATTATGGTGCTCTTTTTTTTTTTTTTTTTTTTTTTTTAATTTTCTTTAGTGTTTTTTTTTTGTCACATCGCTAGAGAAGAGAACAAAATTGTCCATGTTATTGCAGTTTTAACATCCTCTCTTTATTGTTCTTTGATCTCGAAAGAAGTTTTTTCAGATAGTATTTGCCTTGCGAAAGTAGCAGGTTGTGTATTTGTAGGTTGGTTTGTTTATTCATGTCTTGAAAAATGGGGGAGGGGGTTGATGTTACATTTTTTATTCTATGTGCTTTTATGTTAAGGTTTCAAGTGAAATTGGTTTTTATACTTTCATTCTTTGATTAGTTACTACTAGATATATGTAAGGATTAAAGAAAATATAGGGATATGAAGTAATGTATAATCAATAAAACTTTTAAGAAGGATCTCTAAATAGATATGAAATTAGACAACAATATTTTTGGTGAAAGAGGGACAAAGCTTCGGTGCTTGAGGGAGCAATCAAGTATGTTAAAGAGCTTCAAGAACGTCTCAAATGGGCTGAGGAAGAAGCAGCAGACCAGAAGAAAGTAATTAAATCTGTCGTGTTTGTGAAAAGAATCAATCTCGACTCCGACTCCGACGACAAAACCTCTTCATGGAACGAGAAGGGTTGCGGATTTTCGGTCCGACCAGTTCCTAATATAGAAACAAGAGTTTTTGGGAAGGATGTTCTGGTAAGAATTCATTGCAAGAAACACAAAGGATGTTTTACAAATATATTATGCCAAATAGAGAAGCTTAAGCTAACAGTTGTGAATAGCTGCGTTTTGCCATTTGGCCACTCCAGACTTGACATAACCATTGTTGCGAAGGTAAAACTCCCTTTCTCTATTATTATTAGGGATAAATTTGATTAATAAATGAGTAATACCAAGTAGCACTATTTCCATGCATCCCATTCGATTGCAAAGTGAAATATATATATATATGAAAATTTAATATGTGACTAGACACTTGAATGAGCTATACAAAAATGAGTACAACCTAAGATGCATCTAAATATATATTTTTTAATAAATATGGGTTACTTTGTTTCAGATGGAGGCTGATTTCTGCATGACAACGAGAAATCTTGGGGATAAGCTAAGAGAGACTTTGGTCGAGTTTATATAGAGGATTCTAATTAAACATTTTAATTTTATTGTTAATGGATTTGGCTTTGAGTAATAACATAAATTAATGTCGAGTGAAATCTCATACTTCTAATATATTGTTGGTATTGGATTAGCTGAATTAATATATGAATAATAATGATGTGTTTGGAGAGATTGATTGATCGTCTATTTATTTATTTTGAAGTTCCTACCTTTTATTTTTTAGAATTTTATTTTTCATGCATTTGCTATTGATCTTAATTGCTATTTTGAGCATTTAAAAAGTTAATGTTTTTAAAAATTATATGTATTCTTGTATTGTGGTGTATGCGATTTTGATTGATTCGAATTGAGTTGATCAAGTACATATTTGTATGGGCAGATGTAGACTAGAGGGAATAACATTAATGAATATACCTAATCAAACAATAGCACCAACACATTCTATCTGTGTAACAAAATACATACAAACTTGTCAAAAATGCTAAAATTAGTTTGAATGTTGTGCTCACATAAAGTTTAAGGAAATAAATAATCTTCCCAAGTCCCCAAAGGATCTTCTTTGCTTCATTTCATTTAGGGCTATCATTTAAAATCTTTGGACGGAGAGAAACAAGGACATTTTAAGAGCAACTCCATAATGGGAGGATGCAATATCATTGGTTATACATTTTGGTCTCTACTAGATCTAGACTCTTCTATCGTTACACTTTCGATATCATTGATCTTAGTTATGTGAAGGAAAAATCTCAATTAAAGGATAAAGCTCCACAAATTAATTAAATACCTTATGTACACTGTAATATTATTTTCATTGGTGAATAATGTTTGTAAGGCCCACCTATTTTGTCCATTATGCCTTGTAGGGTTTCCTTTCCCCTCTTGTATAAATATACCATTATAGCTACAGTGATTGTATTGAATTGAATACTGAAAAAGGGCTTTCTCTCTTTCTTGATTCTGATGTCATTTTTATTGCATTATTTTGTCTTACTGTGAAAAATTAATTCCTCTCTTAGTATCAGAGCTTGATGGCCAATGCATCTGCTAATGTCTTTAGATCTTTCAGCAGTCCTACCTACAAAAGCCCACCATTAAATCAGCTTTTAAATCAGATTCACGCCATCAAGATGGATTGGAGAAATTTTTTGTTATGGAAGAACCTTGTCCTGCCGATTTTGAGGAGTTATCGCATTAAGGGGCATCTCACTAGTGAAAATATTTGTCCACCTATGTTCATCTCTAGCCACTGCAACTTCACCCATAACTCTGGTAGCTCCAACCTTCGCAGCTGTCACCATCGCTGGGCTAGGCACCACGTCTATACAAACTTGCACATGAGCTTTACAACTTGATGACAGCTGAAGTTGCAACTCATGTAATGGGTCACGAAACTATCAAAAGCCTTTGGGATGCGATTCAAGAGCTTTTCGGCATCTAGTCTCATGCTGAAGAAGACTATCTTCGTCAGGTATTTCAATCTACTCATGGGGGATTTATGAAAATGAATGACTATTTACATGTTATGAAGAATCATGTTGATAACTTAGAGTTAGTTGGTAGTCCTGTCCCAACTCGATCTTTAATTTCACAAGTCCTTAATGGACTTGATGAGGAGTATAATCCAGTGGTTGCAACAATCTAAGGAAGGGTGAACGCTAAGTGGTCTGATATGCAATCAGAGTTGTTGAGTTTTGAAAAACATATTGATCTACAAAACACTCATAAAACAAAATCATTTGGTAGCACATCCTTGGTGAATCTCACCACAAGCAGCGGTGGGAACAAACAACAATAGTCCTTCACAAGTATTAAACCTCCCCAATAGAACAACGGATCAAGAGGGAACAATCAAGGAAGAGGACGCGATCGTAGAAACTATCGTCCTACTTGTCAAGTGTGCTTCAAACAATGTCATACTGCATTGACCTGCTTTAAACTAACTGGCTATTGCTTTTCCTCCAATCAAAACAGAACAACGGATTAAGAGGGAACAATCAAGGAAGAGGACGCGGTTGTAGAAACTATCATCCTACTTGTCAAATGTGCTTCAAACAAGGTCATACTGTATTGACATGCTTTAAACTAACTGGCTATCGCTTTCCCTCCAATCAAAACAACAATCAAATCTATCGGGGACAACCATTTTTAGGGAATGTTCAATAAAATGGAGCCAATACTCAAACACAACAGTCTAATTAAGCATATCTGGCTGCTCAAAATAACAACCCATTCATCGCCACACCTGAATCGGTCATTAATCCTGGATGGTATATGGACAGTAGGGCTTCGAATCATGTGACCTCATACTCTGCTGGTATGACACATTTATCTGAGTATGGAGGTAATAAGAAAGTAATGATCGGTAATGGTAGTGCCTTATCTATTTCTCATATCGGTTCATACTCTTTAGCCACTGTTGATGAAATGTTGAATCTGAAAATGTCTTGTGTGTTCCTGAAATTGCTAAAAACCTCATTAGTGTATCTAAATTGGCTTAAGATAACAAGGTGTATATTGAATTTCATGATGGTTATTGTCTTGTCAAAGATATTCATACGGGCAAAGTGGTGTTAAAGGAGAAACTTAAAGATGGGTTTACAAGGTTGGAACAACAAGAGCCACTGATAGTGCTTCAGGTTCGGTTGATTCTTGCTTGAAGTTGGAAGATAAGATAATGGCTTACTTTGCAGTTGTTCAAAATAGTTAGGTTAATATTGTTGTCAAAAACTGTTCTACATAGGAGACTTGGACATCCATCCTTAAAAGTTTTACATGATGTCATTAAAAAATGTAATCTACTAGTGAAAGCCAATGAAAATTTCAATTTCTGTGAAGCTTGTAAGTTTGGCAAATATCATGCTCTTCCTTTCTCATCCTCTTCATCTCATGCCCTTACTCCAATTGATTTAGTTCATTCAGATTTATGGGGTCCTACCTCTGCCATGTCTACTGACGGTTACAGATACTATGTACATTTCATTAATGATTTTAATAGGTTTTTTTTGGATATATCCCTTAAAGTTAAAAAGTGATGCAGTGATTGCTTTTGATCACTTCTTAAAACTGGTGAAAAGTCAATTTGGAAAATCTATTAAAGTCTTTCAATCTGATAATGGAGGTGAGTACAAAAAGGTACATCAAATATCTGCTGACCAGGGGATTAAGTCTAGATTCTCTTGTCCTTATACATCATCTCAGAATGGAAGAGCTGAAAGGAAGCGTCGACACATAGTTGAAATGGGACTAACTTTACTAGCCCTAACTTTAATGCTCTTAAAGTTCTTGTAGGAGGCCTTCATGATAGCCACTTTAATGATTAATGGGCTTCCATCTACGATGTTAAGAGGACAGCCTCCCATGGAAAAATTAATACAAAGACAGTTGAACTTTTCTGATCTCAGAACTTTTGGTTGTGCCTGCTACCCATGCCTCAGACCATACAACTCTCAAAAGTTTCAATACAAATAAAAAAAAAAGTGTATTTATTTAGGCCCTATTCCAAGGAAACGAATGCCTCAACTCGTTAGATAAAATTTACATTTCAAGACATGTTGAGTTTGATGAAAATTCCTTTCCCTGTGAAAGAAGTTTTGGGCTGTCAGGTGAATCATTGAACTCTTTTAGTCCAGGTACCACAGGCTATCTTCCGAATGCTCCATGAGGCCTTCAGTCCACCGAATGGTCCAGTCCATTACCAATAGTCCAATCTAGCCTGACACCCTCTCAACCTATGCCTAACACAAATGAATCGGCCCAAACCATTAGCACCTCCTCGTGCCCAAGCCCCACAATCAATAGGCCAACACAAGAATATTCACCTGCCACATATATATCATCACCCAACCCATCTGGTCTCACTTCCCCTCATTATGTGTCAGCTTTTTCCCCAAACTGAGGGGATCCTTCCCTAAGTTCAGTCTCGACTGACTTATTGTCTTCCCCAAGCCAACCCGCCTCTCTGTCTCCCACCACCCAATTGCCCTACTCCACTTCACGGATACCCTTACCTACAACTATTGACCATCCTCAACCCCAACTGGTCATCCCATGATAACGAGTGCCAAGGTAGGTATCTTTAAGCCCAAAGTGTGGCTATCCTTCTGCATAACAGACTGGCGCAATACTGAACTTTCAAGAATGACAGATGCCCTGTCCACACCAGTCTGGAAAGAAGCCATGGATCATGAGTTTCAAGCCTACATCAGAATCGCACTTGGATCCTTGTTTCACCTACTATTGATCAGAATGTTGTTAGGTGTAAATGGGTGTTTCAGATCAAAAGAAATTCTGATGGGTCAATTCAACGTCACAAAGCCAGACTTGTAACCAAGGGCTTTCACCAACATCTCGATCTAGATTTCTTTGAGGCCCTGTTGTTAAAGTTCCAACTATTCGGGTTATACTTTTAATTGTCGTCTCTCACAGTTGGGAACTTAGGACTTCAATAATGCTTTCCTCAATGGGAAACTCGATGAAATATTCTACAAGTCACAACCACCTGGGTACATTGATCCTTTATTCCCTAATCACGTCTGGAATTTAGAGAAGGCTATCTATAGATTAAAACAGGCTCTTCGTGCCTGGAATAGTATGTGGAAATCCACCTTGACATCATGGGGATTCATCAACAGCCAGGCAAACACTTCATTATTCATCTACAAACAAGGCTATTATGTTACTCTTAGTTTGTGTTGATGATGTGATACTCACTAGAAATAGTATGAATCTAATAAACAAAGTTGTTACAGCCCTAGGAAAGAAATTTTCTCTAAAAGATCTTGGCTCCCTCAACTTCTTCGTAGGGATTAAGTTTCTCAGACTGACTCAGGGCTCCTTTTGAAACAATCCAAATACATTGATGACTTGCTCCACAAGCTCAAACTTACTTCTTTCAAGCCGTCTCCCACTCTTTCTGTTGTTGGGAGGCATTTTCTTGTAACTGGAGGCATTCCCATGCCAGATCCGTTCATATATAGAAGTACCATTGGAGCCCTGCAATATCTGACTAATACACGACTGGATATTGCTTACATTGTTAATCATCTTAGCCAATTCCTTCAACAGACAACTGATACTCACTGGTAGGGAGTCAAACGTGTCTTGCAGTACGTAAGTGTAACAAAAGACATGGGGTTACTAATTCAACCTTCTGATGATTTTTCCATCACTGCATTCTTTGATGCTTATTGGGCTTCGAATATTGATGATCGAAAATCTGTTGCGGCATATTGTGTGTATCTCAGTAACTCTTTTGTCTCTTGGTCCTCAAAGAAGCAAACAACTGTTGCTCGCACAAGTACAAGATCTGAGTATAGAGCTCTAGCTCACACATCTGCTGAAATAACTTGGCTCATCCAGCCCTCCATGAACTCGATCTTAGCACCCCTCAAACCCCAGTTATGATAATCTAAGTGATAGTCTCTCGCCACGAACCCGGTATTCCATGCCCACACGAAACACATTGAGATTGATGTGCATTTTATGGGTGATAAAGTCCTTCAGGGTGCTCTTGAAATCAGGTATGTTCATCAACAGACCAAGTGGCTGATAGTCTTACCAAACCTTTGTCTCACTCACAATTTGTGTATCTCATATCCAAACTCGGGATAATTAACTCACCTTATCGTTTGAGGGGGGTGTGAAGGAAAAATCTCAATTAGAGAATAAAGCTCCACAAATTAATTAAATACCTTATGTACACTATAATATTCTTTTCATTGGTGAATGATGTTTGTATGGTCCACCTATTTTGTCCATTATGACTTCTAGGGTTTTCTTTCCCTCTTGTATAAATGTACCCTTATAGCTACAATGATTGTATTGAATTGAATACTAAAAAATGGCTTTCTCCCCTTCTTGATTATGGTTTCACTTTTATTGCACTATTTTATCTTAAATGAATTCCTCTCTAGTCGGACTGCTTTTATCTTTGTATATTTCTCAAAAATTATCGATAAACACCTTTACTAAGGTTCACAAACATTACCAAACACACCATAATAAAAATTTGTACTTTAATAATCAAAAGAATAGACCAAAGCATCACAAAATAAAACCTTTGACTTCGGATTAGAGATATGGCCAAGCTCCAATTATTGGCAGTTTAATTAACCTAATTTAGACCAACAAGACATTCAATACTTCAGGTAGCTTTCCAACTTAAAATTTCCTTCCACATTAGCAATAGAGATGTCCCAACCAAACCCCACCAACTCAAAAAAAAAAAAAAAAAACAAAAAACAAAACAAAACAAAAACAAAAACAAAAAAAAAACCTAAAATTAAGTTTTGTCGTCAAGCTAAAGCAATCACCTTTCTCAACTCTATTTTATTAGAGCTCCAATACTGGACAAAGTTTTATTATTAATATTATCCCTCTAACGTTGCTATCTGCGAAGATCATGTCAAGAAAGATCCCAATCACATAGAAATGTTCAACTTAATTGGTTCCAACATTATATATTCCCAATCTTATGTGAGAGTTTCTATCTTAACTTCTTAATCATGTTTATATATATGTTCTAATTTTATGTGTTTTACTTGAATTTATGAATTGTTGTTATATTTATATTATATAAATATTTCTTTAAATATATACTTTCGTTTATTTTTTCCTCCCACCGTGTGCTTGTCTTCTTGTGGTTTTAGGGAATATACATATAATATGTGGCTGTTTAATTTCAATTGGATTTGATCTTATCATTGAAATTAATTAGCATCTTATTGAATAGATTATCAAAATCTAGAGAGAGAGAACTCATTCTATTGGAATAATGTATGAGGAACTGTATTATTTATACGGATTTGTTAGAGCTACCATATCGCATAATTGGAACAAAAATCTAAACTTATTCTTTTTTTATATTTAGGGATCAAATTTATTGTAGATTTGTTTAATAGATTCTGATCCGATTTTAAACTCATTGCATGAGTTGCGTCTCTCCATCATTCTGAGGAAAATAAATATATTTAAAATTTTGTTTGCCAAACATAAACAACAGGTTGAGAATTGATTCCAATTATATTTTTCATATGAATGGTTGAAAATGAGATTTGCTAGAGTGAAAAACTATGTAATGTAACTACTTATCTCTCCATTACCATATATTTAGGTTAAAAAAACATTAAGAAAGCTTTAGAAGCTGTTTGGAAGCCTGGAATGTAATCAAGATTACTGGGAATCATAGGAATGTCAGAATGAGTGAGAAATCGAGAGTGGAAAAAAAATGAGATCATGAAGCGTGGAAACGATGAAAAAAATGATTGAATTAAAAATTGTGGGAACGAAGTGAGTTTGGTTGAAAATTGTAGGAACGAAGTGAGTTTGATATTACAAATGAGGCCCAAAGCGCTCCATTCAAGAACATGGATTTTGAATTTATTGTGGATCCTTAAACTTTAGTTGATAACAATTTATTTTCTATACTATCAAATTTGTAAGAATTTATCCCTAAACTTTAATAAGTAAAGATTTAGTATATGTATTTTACAATTTATTACAACTTAATCTTTATATTTATAAATAAATTTTATTTTCATTAGTTTATTAATCTACATAAATAAAAATTTTCATTAAATCATATTAATAATTTTTATGATAGGAACTAAATTATTATAAATTGTAAATTATAGAGGTTAAACTATTACTTATTAAAGTTTAGATATTAGATATTAGATTGTAACCCCTTTAAAAGCATGGAGATTAAATTCTTATCAACTAAAATATTAAAAGCAATTAATTAAGACTAAGATTCAAGATACTATTCTCTCATTATTATAACTAGTAAAAAATGAGGGGAAAAAAAAAAGAAAGAGAAGGAAGGCCATGTATTTTATTATTATTATTATTTTTATTTAAAAACAACAATGGTTGTAAGACGGAATAAAAAAAAAACACAAATTAGCCAATGACGTTGATGCCACGACTTAAATCATTTGATTAGGACATGTTATAATTTTGGCTTTTGGGTACAACTTGTTAATACCATAAATAAAATAACGTTTGGACTGGGACTATACTAATATCCATACAATAAATTAGGAATTTTGAAAAAGGAAAAAAAGAGAAAAAGAAAAAGAAAAAGAAAAAAACTGTTCTCTCTCTTACTTAGTTGGAATTGACCATCACATCATTATCTTGGAATCAAATCCATTAAACATTATGTTTGGAATCATATATAGCATTTAATTAAGGTCCCCCCTTGTTCCTAAACTAAAATAAAAAGGTCTTTGAAAAAAAAATTAAAATAAAAGGAAGAACAGTATGTAATACCAATAAATGAGCTGTGAAATTCTTATCAACTTCAATCATGTTAGATATTAATTGTTTGTCACAGTTAAGAAACTGAGAACCACAATTGGTTTTATAAGGTTATTTATGGCTTATGATTGTATATTTAATTCTTTATTTTCTTTCTAAAAGAAATAGAAACTTTTTTCTTTTTCAAAAAAAAAACTTGTTTGTCCTTGAAAAAAATAAAATTAATTTTTAAGAAACGTTGCAAATATAACAATCATGTCCAAAATATAACAAATGTAGCACAATGTAAAAAAATTTACAGATATAACAAAATTTAAATCGATCTCTCAGAGTCCATAACTAATAAGTTTAATCAGCAACAAAGTCTACCATTAAATTTTTTTGTTATATTTGCATTTCTTTAAATATATAGCTATACAGTTGAGTATTAGCCCTAAGATGCCTAATGTTGAAGGCAACTGCCCCATGACCCTAGTTTCCAAATTCATCCCTCCTTATAAGTCAGATTAAAATTCACTATGGGAATGTTTGGTAGGCCAACTCGAGTTTTTGGGTGGGTAAAAAATATTGGGTCTGTGTTTGATGCATTGATAAAATAAAATGATTGGTTTAATAACCCGCCATTTTATCACTTCCGTTTTTCCAGATGTTTTCATTACTTACTCGTTTTCTCACCTGTTTTCCCATACATTTTCATTACTTTGTCATTTCTCTCTCTCATACATCTCTTCATATTTACTCTACTTCTCTCTTATTTTGCCGTCTGGTTCGTTTTTCTCTTCTTCTCTCTTCTTTCTCTGTCTGGCTCGTTTGTGTTTTATTTTTCTTTTTCTTCCCAAACTCTTCTTTTCTCTTTTTATTATTTATTTTTTTTTCTTTTCTTTCTATGACAGTTTTTTTAGATCTACTAGATATGAACTGTTTTCTGTAGATTTGACTAATCATTTTTCTTTTAATTATTTTTTTGCTTAGATCTAAAATTTTTGAAATTTATGTTCTGGGTTTCGATCTGTATGATCATGTTTTGATTCTCTTATGTTTTGTTCTTCTTCACATGTTCGATTAGTCCACCATTGTAATTTTTTTTTTGGGATTTATGTCCTAGGTAGGTTTACATCTGTATGTTCGCATTTTGATGCCCTCATGTTTTGTTCTTCTTTGCATGTTAGATTAGCCTACAATTTTTTTTTTTTTTTTGAATTTATGTCCTGGGTTTGGATATATACGTTCTTGTTTTGATTCCACAATTTTTTTTATTCTTCTTTGCATGTTAGATTAGCCCATGGTTGTCTAGCTTTTTTCTTGTACATTTTTTCCCACAGTTGTGTGTTAGGGTTTTTTCTTATATAGATATTTTGGTTTCCATCTTCTGAGTAGGGTTTTTTGTTCTTCTAGAGTTTTTTGTTCTTCTTCATCTCAACTATTTTTTTCCACTCGTTATACGTTTTTCTTCTTCGTGCTTTCCTTTTTTTTTCGCTTCTATTACGTTTTCTTCTTCGTGTTTTTTTAGTTTTTTTATACTTCTTCTTCTTCGTCTGTTTTCCTTCATTTTTTTTTTTCAAAACTCCTCTTGCCGTTTTAATAATAAATCATGTGTCTTTTCCTTGTCCTTTTTTTCTGCTTTCCCATCAAATTTCGGTTTGCAACTAAATTCATGGTAGGGGTTGACCATGTTATTGGAGTTTGGTTGGAGGGCGATCAATCCACCCCACAACCGATTTTTTTTTATCTATTTTTTTCTAGGGCCAATAATAATCAGTTACAAATTTTGTATTCTAATATCTGAATTTCATTTCAAATTTGATTTTAATCCATTTTAATGATTAGTTTCAAATTTTGCATTCTTATTTTTGTTTAACGACATTTATTCTTTATTTGTGTTTATGGTTTGTGGATTGTTTTGTCTATACATCTTAATAGCCTTTTTTTAGCTAATCAATTGATTTTTTTCTTCCATTTAAATTGATTTCACTATTTTTTTTTTCATGTTTTGTACATTAAAATTGAACTTCTGTTTTACAAAATTTTCATATGATAATTTCGTTTTTTTAGTTGGATTTCTTCCAAGAAAGAGATACATCCAATCACTTTGAATTTTTTTCTTTTGTCTAATTTTATCTAATATATTATATTGTATTTAATGCACTGATAAATAATCTTCTTTTATACTCGACCATCTAATTAATATTTACTTCACTCTACTTACTATATTTAATTTTGAGTTGACTGTCTTTGATATGTGTTTAATGAGGTCACTGTTTATATTTATTGAGATTAGATCACTTAATTCCCCTCACTGATCACCCCTTATTGTCTCTTCTATTTATACACGACTTGCTCCTCCTCCTATTTTTTAGAATTCTTCACTGCCTCCTCTGATACATTGTGTTAGTGAGTCCTTATTATCAACTTTTCTACTCTAACTTTCTTTTCCCACTCGGCTTAAGCCTTTTTTGCATTCTCATAGTTATAGTTTGCCTGTTTTATTATTTTTTTTTTTCCTTCCTTCCACCTCTGACTTCAATGTTTTTACAATCATATGAGGGTAGTTAACAAAAAAACGAGTGCCTTATAAAAAGTATGCTCCTTCCTTTCTTCTATATGAGGTAAGATCTTTCACTAATATGTTTCGGATTATTGTTAGATAACAACTCTGATATGCTTCCAAACGTTCCTCCTCCCTCGACCTCCATTCACTACGAACATAATCAAAAGGTATGTTAGTGTATGTTTATTTCTTGTTTAAGTTGCTTTCACCTTAATTTTAATCTAACTATAATTTCTTTTTTTCATGTAGGGACCAAATTAATTGCACAATTCATTCCTAATTAGTTTGAGGTTCTTTAGTTTTACGTTCAGAGTAATCTTTTTTATAATCTAGTGTACTATGACTTTTCATTTTTACACATATATATTGACATTGTTGGAGACATTTTTTCTTCTGAACATTTGTGATTTGTCAATTGTTGGTGACATTTTTTTTTTAATTATGAAATAGTACTTTATAATGTTTACTCTATTTTCTTTACTTCCAATATGAAGCATCCTTCTTTTTTTTTTTACCAAGTCTTTTTCTAGGATTAATTTTAATACAATGTCCTATTATTGTTTTACTAAACAAAAGTTGAACGATATGTTTTAAACAACCTATAGTAGGATCTAAAGGCAACACTAGAGGGGGGTGAATAGGGTTGACTACCAATTTTTTTTTAAAAAAATAATTTTATCTTCAAACAATGCTCAATAAAGTTAACCCACTAATTTGACTAATGAAAATTTATGCAAGACAAAACTTAAATCACGCAAGCTATGATAACTTAATTTTAAGACAATTTAATCAAGGATAAATTTAAATAACACACTTTGGAAAGATTAAAAAATAACTAAGACAAGAAGCAAAAAATTTGAAAACAAGAAATAAAAGAGAGAGGAAGAGAAAACACCGGGAATTATAGTGGTTCAGCAAATTGTCTACTCCACTCTCCAAGACTCTTTCTTGGGTATTTCACTAAGTGGTCCTCTTGCAGGTGAGAACCAAACCGACACACGACCCTCTTTTTCCTAGGCTAAAAAGAAACTCAAGATCCTTTTTACTGGTTTAGGATCAAACCAATTTCTTTTTCTCCCAACCCAAGGTGTACCCACACCTTAATACAATTCCCAAAAATTAAAAGAAAACCTCACAATATTACCTCTTGAAGGCTAAATACACAAGTTGAGCACTCAAAAAAAAAAACTCACAAAAATAACTCTAGGCCAATTTAGGAGCAAGGAGGACAAGAATTTGAAAGTAGAAAGAATTGAGAGCTTAAGATTTGATAGCTTTTGGTGTATCGATGAAGAGTAAAATCAAGTTGAATTTATGGATGAGGGAGATAAATTTTGGCCATTGGATATGATTACAAATGAAGGGTGGAGATTGAATAAAAATAGAAAAAGAAAGAATTTGAAAAAGAATTTTGAAAGATTGGAATTATTGAGATTTGGAGAATAAAAAGGATTTGAAGGATGAAAATTTAGGAAGGAAATCAGATTTGAAAAGACTGAAATTTGGTGAGAATTTAGAGAAAATTGGATTAGGAAATTAAAGGAAAATAAGAGAATAAAAATGAAAATAAAAAAATAGCCGGATGATATGAGCACCACGTGCACAGAGGAGGAGATTCAGCATCACGCGCCGCATTCTGTGAAGAAACCGCAGGCACGTGCGGTGCACGCGCGCATCCGCGCGTGAAGCTAGGTGACCGCCACTTGTCATTATCTCATTCGTCCATGGTTGCCACGTCACTGCCACATCATGTGCCACATCAGTAAAAAGTGACCGGTTGGAGCATCACGTCATCCGCCACGTCAGCTGCCACGCCATCAATATTGACCATTTGTGTGCCACGTCGGATGCCACGTGTCACTACCACGTTGGATTTCCTCTCCAATCTTCTTTTGCTTATAACTTTCTCGTTTGAGCTCCGATTTGAGCGTTCAAATTGCATTGGAATCGTCTTTCCGAGCTCTACAAGATAGTGACTCTGAAACATCGAAAATATTAGTACAAAAATTCTGAGTTTGTTATCATCAAAATACTTAGTTTGATTGAAGTCCTAAAGTTAACACCTATCCCTTGATGTTTTCAAATATTATATAATTCTAATGAAATGGTAGAATTTTAAATTATGGCTCAAGTTTTTTTTTTAAAAAAATAGTTTGTACACTCATGCAACATAATAGTAGAAAAAATAGACATCAATATTTCTAAAATCATTTCAATGGTTTAAAAAAAAAAAAAAAAGTGAATCCATATTCCACAAATTACCCGACTATCTAATAGTTGGTTTTCTGATTTGAACGGTAAGATTTTAGTCTTTTTTTAAGATTAACATTTCAGTGTCCTCCATTCTATTTAAAACAATAGCAATAGTTTCATTTTATGGAACTAATCTTTTTGTTTTCTTTTTAACTTTTATGGGAGTCAATGATTAAGTTGGATTTTGAATGAAATAATCGTTTCTATGTAAAACAATGGTAAATATATTTTTTAAATAGTTGGTAAATAAATTTTAAAAAGAATAATGGGTAAATAAACTTTTTTAAAAAAATAGTTGGTAAATAATTTTTTTTAAAAATAGTTGGTAAAATATTTTTTTTAAAAAAATCATTGGTAAATATATTTTAGGTAAATTGTTGATCTCTTCTAAGGTTTAAGTCCATGAGCTATTTGTCAACCTAATCATAAACTAATTGAAAATATGAGCCTAATGAACCATTAGTTATCGAAAAATATTAAGGTGTCGTCGACCAACACTTATAATTTGGCAACTTGAATATCTAGTTGCCCAATGATTATTCTATGCACATTTTCACTCTGAAATAAATTATGCATATTATATAAACATGTTATGTAATTTCTTTGGAATATATTTGGTGTTTAGAAATGGAGAAAATATGTGTTACGTAAAATTGAATCGAAAATTTTGTGTTTAATATATGAATACTTTGTAGAGAATTTATTATGTTTTGTGAATCGAAAAAAATTGGAATTTTTTTTTTTTTTTTTTTTTTTTTTGTCTTAGTAAAGTTAGGAAAATATGTGTATAATTGAAAACTAAAATCAACAATAGCAAAAAAAAAAAAAAAAAAAAAAAATCAAGGCAAAATCAATTTCATATAGAAAAACTGTACTAGATACCACAACTCAAGTCAACTCAACTCTGCACCCTAAACGCTTTCTAACTAAACTTAATTCAACTCAACACCCCAAACACAGACAATAACTCAACTCAACTCAGCACTCTAAACACAACCAATTTAACTTTCTAGATAATTTAACTCCCCAGATAATAATTACTAATTCAACTCAACTTTTTGCTTTCATTACGCGCCAAATGCACCTATAAGTATCAAAGGCGAGTAAAAAAAAAAAATCTCATAAGAAAAACTAATTAATATTTCACAAATATCCTACAATCTAATTATATTCATAATAACATTTTAACAATATTTTAAGTCATTTTTATCGAATATCTCATCTTTTAATTTCATAGTATTTTAAACTTAAAAAATAACATTTTTAGATTTACTATTAATCATATAAGTATTTTTTTTTTTTTTGAAATATCATTAATTACATTATCTCTCATCAATAAATTTTTAAAATATTTAATTATTTTCTTATTAACATCATTTTAAATTTTTTATTTTGTTTTTTTGTTATCTATTAATTTCGGTTAATATTCATTTAATGCGATATATTTCAAACTAATAGTTTCTTCATTTTAGGAGATTTCATTTATTTTCTTCCATATTCCTTGCTTAGAATTGATTCCTCTCCATTAAGATATCAAGTATACGTCGAATATACTATTAGTCTATTGAAAAATGTAAATATACATCAAGTGTATTATGATTTATTTTTAGTATATTTACATATATATTGGAAATATAAATATACATCATATATATTGGAAATATAAATATACATCATATATATTGTCCGGTATATAAGACGATATATTGTACAAGTTATCATGTTCATGCACTTATCCAATATAACTTGATTTATTTCTAAAAAGAAATAAAATATATAGTATTGTATATACAAAATATACTTTTTTTTCCCATTGTTGATCCTTACTTGTGTAGATTTTGAAAAGAATACTACTTTTGGGAAGGTCATGACCGTAAGCTATGAAGTATAGACACAGATACGACTACACGATACGGATACGATCGGATACGGCGATTCGTTAATTTCTAAAAAACTAAGACACAGATACGTCTAAAGATACATCATTTTTTATATTTTTTTAATATATATATTTCTAAAAAATGAGGATATTGATACGTTGAAGATACATTTTCTTTTTCTTTAAAAAATCTAGGATATAGATAAATTTAGCATACAAATTAATAACAATAACACAAAATAGAATACAATACAAAAAAAACAACATCTAAGATGTTGAAGTACAATAGTTAATAAAATGCAATGAAAAAGTGACTCATATTGCAAAGAAGAAGAAGAAGATTAAAGGGATAAGTATGAAAATAAATGAAGAACTTATTGTTGAAGATATCCAAATGATTTATATTTTGGTAGAATTTGTGGGGACTCAAATGTGAAGATGGAGATTAGATGATTCTAGTCTAGGGTTTGGTCCGTTATTTATTTTTTTCTTTTAGTTTTGGACTCGAGTAGTGAGCTATTTAAATAGGTTGCCTAATATTAGATTGGGAAAGATTAGATGAGTTATTTGTCTTTTTTTCTTAAAAAAAAAGTATGCATAGAAATAGATACGTCAAATTGCATGTCAGATATACGTATCTGGAAAGTATCTAGAAGTATGGATACGTTAAATCGTGTATCAGATACGTATCTGGAAGTATCAGTATCCAATACATGTCTGATACTGATTCTCTGATACTGATTCTTTGCCTCACATGAAGTATCTGTGTTTCATAGATCGTAAGAAACTTACTTTACTTGCTTCTTTTGGTATAAAATATTATATTATATTTTTTAAAAAAATAATGATAAGGAGGTTTAAAAGGTAAATTAGGCTCAATTTTTGTGTCAAATGATATTCTATTAGGCTACTCATGAAAAAAAATAAAAATAGACTATTGTATAATTACGCCTATTTATTTAGGTTATATGTGTAGAAAGTCCAAAATATTAAAAACACTTTTCGAAGTTGTTTGGCCCATGAGTTTGGAATTAGGGGGCTTGACTTTTGAAGTCAAGCCTGTTCGGTTTTATGCCCTAAACTCATGGCTTAACTCAATCCAATAAACAAAATCCAAGATTATTTGCATGAGACTTAAACGGTATGTGGTAGGCATACAGTGGATTATGTTCAAATAATAACCTAAAGGGTCTAATGTAGATGGATAAAGTTTGGTGCTTTATCTTGGTAACATTATGGAAACGACCCACTTTGTAAATATTACAAACGATGAATCAAAATTGTCTATGTGGTTACATGTGAATGGAGGTATTCTATATAATGAGTTTGTATAAGACTAGACCGCGGAATAATTAATATATCTCTATAAATCCGTTAATTGATGAGATTAATATTACACAAGATGATCATATATAACTCGATCTCAATCTTGAGTGAGTTATGAACTTTTATATGAGGACACGTCCTTCAGTTTGTATGAGTGGAAGTAGCTCGAGTCGCCAACTCAATAAGCCTACAATTTTGGGGACTTAATCGAGTGGGGAGTTGGGAACATAACTTCATAAGATGAAATTCACTCCTCCCCATGTTAGGGTAAGTACATAAGCAGTTCTGTTAAGTGCTAACTCCGAGTCTTGAACAATGGAACCTCACCCTCTCATTGGCCTGAGACGAACTATGTTTATAGTTGGACCATAAATAAATTGTTCATCAGATGTTCGAAGGTACTTAAGGATAAAGAGGTAATTATAAGTGTGAAACAGACGTTTGACTCATCTATAATTATGAACAACTTGTGAATGATCGACTTACATGTAATGGTGATATCCATAAATGCAACATGTTCTATAGTGCATATGAGAGTAACTATGGGTCTATAGTAGTTTGCCCTATAGTTAATGAATGTTGATTTGTTTAGTTAAAGACTTTAATTAATTAATCTTGGATCATTGGAGCTTATAAACCTTAAGTCCATTAGGTCCCCTTCTAGCTCACAACAAATAAACAATGACCAAAAGTTTTAAACGAATTTGAAATGTTCAAATTGATTAAGGAAACATATGTTAACTGCATATAATAAAATTAAAATAATGTATATCGATACATTATAACATAAAGTTAATTTTGAATGAGATTCAAAATTATACTATATAATATGGGAGTTTTATTGTATATGAATAAGATTCAAATTATAAATAATATGAATTAGATTCATATTAAAACTATTGGTTAAAAGTTAATATGATTTAGATTCATATTAAAACTATAGGTTAGGAGAGAAATATGTATTTGAATATGATTCAAATGTTTAATTAAATATTTGATATTTAATCTATTATATTAATTAATTATTTAATTAATTTAATTAAATCAATTAATTATTTTATTGATTAAATTAAATTAAATTAAAAATCCTATGCATTGTAGGGGAGTAGGGTAGTGGAGAGTGGGAGTTACACTTCCACTCTTTCTCCTTAATTGCAGAGCATTTGCCAAATGGTGACAAGTTTTAACATGAAAACTTTTCCCTCTCTCAAAATCACAGAGAAGAACTTCATCCATTAAACTCAATTCCCTTTCTCTTTCAATAAAAAAAGGAGCTCCCACAAGTCGGTTCTTACTATAAAATAGCCATGAAGCCCTTTCAGAGACATCATTGTACGTGGAAGGAGAAATTATTGAAAGATTAGTTCGTCAGGAGAAGAAATGAAAGAAGAAGTTCTTAAAAGGTAAACTTCTTAATCCGAAAATTCTATACTTAACTTAATTTACACAACATGTGATATCTGTACATTTCTTATTTTAATTCTATAATTTTTCATCTTCCAAATCAAAAAATAAAAAGTGATAAATCGCTTCCGCTGTGGGATTAAGGAAACACCATATGGATTTGGAATAGGATTTTTTACTAAATCTTATCAATGGTCACCAGTGACCGTCAACAACAATCGTCGACAAGCCGTCTGTGACCGTCGATCGATCATTGTAACCGTCATGACCACTGGCAACAATTATCTGTTGTAATCATCGATACCCATGATCATGGGTCATCGTCAAATTTTTTTCCCTCCATTTTCCTTTCTTCCTTCCCCTTCCGTTGGATTTCTAATTCATTTCCCCCTTCTTCAATTTCACAAACATTAAAAAAAAATAAATAAATAAACAAACAAACAAACAAATTTCCTTGATCTAGAAACTTAAATGTTGGAGCGTATCGTAAATAGTGTTAGTCATATATTGTCACATTTTCTTTGTTACATGTCGTCCATTGTCGAATACTAGTGATTGGTTTTTGTTTTTTTTTTTCCCTCCTTCTTGTGCTTCCTCCCTCCTCATTTTCTTCATTTCACAAAAAAAAAAAAAAAAAAAAAAAAAGATAACAACTTATATGGAGTAAGAATGCTATTAAATACAAATGTCAAAGGTCAAATTTATTTCATGTCAACAAAAAAAAAAGAGATAAATTAGAAATTTAAAGTAAAACTAAATTTGTTACAAATGTGTTAGTAAATTAAATTTTAACTTTGCTATTTTTGTTGTCAAAAGCTAAATTAGTTATAAAAAAAATAATAAATTAGAATTTTAAAGCAAAACTAAATTTGTTGCAAATTTATTATAAAACTAAAATTGAAAGCTTTGTTGCCAAAAACTAAAGCTATTATAAAAGTAACTAAATCGTTGTCAGTCCTATCTTGATGTCATAGAAATTTTTAGAACAAATGAATTAATTTAAGAGCATAAAAGACTTAACTAATATAAATTTCATTTTAAAATAAATAGATTAAGTGTTTCATTCACCCTATGCAAAAAAAAAAAAAAAAAAAAAAAAAAAAAAAAAGTTTCATTCAAAATTATTGCAAAAATTAATCCATGGTATATTAGGGGTTATACCAAAAAAAATATATATATATATATATATATATATATAGGGAAAGTATAACTAACCTACAAACATATGATTTGGAAATCCATATTAAGCCTATACTCTCTAAACACTCACATTTGAGGTTTCTAGACTTCATGACCCGCTCAAATAAACCCCTAGATGTTCTAGCCTTTTTATTACAAACTTGCATGCCTAAGCGCCCCACAAGATGATATTTTACCAATTCTTAAAACACCTTTCATAAATTTAATCAAAATATGTTAACTATTTTATCAGTGTTACCGCACTTATTTAGAGTGGGTTTTATTTTTTAGAGTGATTTTAAAATAATTAAATTATTGATAACTGTATTTGTTTTGCAGAATTTGTACATGGAAATGTCTTAAATTTACCTAATCTTCCAATAATGTCCATACGATTGTTCACGTAATTTTCTTATTAATTTAATATAATTTGAATTTATATAACATATATTTTTGTTGATTTAAATTTATTTTTATTTGTGATCTTTTCAACAAATTAATCTTCATGAATTTAATATTTTGTTCTATATCACAAATTAACATTATCACAAATATTACCCAATCTCAAAGTAGGATATCCATATCTGCAAATAATATAAATATATTTTCATAAATAACCTTCAAAACATTAACAATAGAAATACTAAATTTACCTAGTAAATGTCTCAAGCAATAAGTAAAAAATTATCCTATCGATAACAAATATAAATATTAAAAATGCATAAATTAGTTCACAACAGATTAATATAGAATCTAATTTACAAACCAAAATAATAATAAAAATAGATAACCTAATTGGCAGAATATATATATATATATATATATATATATATATTCAGAAGTACCACTGATCCCTCTAATGAACAATAGATCATAGTCCAACTATGACTAAATCCGCCAGGAGAGGGTGTGGCGCCACATTGGTTCAAGACCCGAAATCAACCCTTAAGGGAACAATTTATCTACTTACCCCTGCCTCGGATAAGAAGTGAATTCTATCTTGTGTAGCTGTATTCTCAGCTCCCCAATCAGATGAATCCCCAAAATGGTAGGCTTATTGAGTCGGCGATCTGGCCGCTCCCACCCATACAAATCAAAGGACCGCCCCTTATAGGCAGAAGTTCACAAATCACTCAGGATTCAAGTCATGTTACCTATGGTCATCTTGGTGAAATGTAAGTCTCTATTATGAACGACATTATATAATGAGACTAAACATTTCGTGGTCCGATCTTATACAAAATCTTTTGTATAGAATATCCCCATCACATGTCTATACACAAATGATCAAGATTGGATCATTTATAGCACTTTACAACAATTGTCACACCTGCAAAACGAGCGATACTCGTAGTGTCACCAGGATAAGGTACCCAGCCTTATCCATCGACTACAGACCATTTAGGTTACCACTTAAACATGATCCACCCGTATGTCTCTACATACATGTTTAAGTTACAAACTATTGAAACATAAAAATGTGGATTTTCAGTCTCTACATACATGTTTAAGTTACAAAGATAACCTTGGATGTTAGTTTATTGGTTTGTGGTTAATGCAACTAAAATAACATATATTTTATAGACAATGAATTTGAATAAAATATCATCTATTTAATTAAATACGCGATGAATTTGTTCAATAATGTTTACAAGCTATAGGACCCTACGAGATTTAGGGCATCAACTCCAACAGGTTATAGTCAAAGTGAGTTTGTAACTATCATTTTACAAGATAACGACCTATTTTAACTATTAAAAAGAGTTGTTATTTGTTAACTCTAAGTGAGCATGTTTCTTATCTTTGTTACAGATTTTAAATGTCTAAATCATTTTATAACACTTTATAAAACTATAGACATGCTTTGAATCAATAATAGACATTAAGCATTCCATAATTTAATATAACAGATTATATCAAATACATGAAACTCTAAATCATGCATACTATATATTATAACAAATTATACATACTTTCAATGCATAAAACATGCTTCCTATAGTGGGATTTTAAATCTACATGGCTTATTTTATGCACATACAAGATTTAACTTGATTAAACATACATTCAAAATGCATAATAATTAAACATACACTGAAATAAACTGGTTTTGGCATCTTAAGTAGGCAAAAGCCTAAAAAAATTACAAAAATAATTTAAAACAGGTCTTGAACCGTCTGAGCCGGATCTCCAAGGAAAAAATTTGGGCTGAATCGGTTTAACATGAGTTGAACTGAACCTCCATGACCCGAACCGATTGAACCGGTCCAGTTGAACCGTCAGCCCATTCACGCGTGTACGTTCTAGGCTGGTGATGAATAGCATTGCAACGCTTCAACCCCAGCATTGCAACGCCACGAGAAAAATCTTCTTTTCTGAGTTGGCTGAAGAACAGCGTTGTAACGCTACGAGGCAAAACAAACTCTTAATCACAACTTAATTGCAACCTAATTGTAATCCTATTGACTCTAACAAATTTACAAACTCTTAATCACACATTAAGATCCATAAACAAATAGGCAATTATAACAACTACTATATAATTGAAGAGAAATCTAATGCCAAAACCATAATATATCCATTTCAGCACCCATTTCATGCAACTCATGAAAAACACCCACCAAGCTAAAATTAACGTAAATTGAGTGCTTAAAACATGCTCCGGTACTGATTGATGGAGTTGACAATCAAACATGGAAGAAATTAGGATCCTAAGCACTCTAACTATATCAATTTTAGTGGATTAGCATGCATGTTCATGGTTTTTCCAGAATTTAGGGTTTAGAAATTACCTTTATAGAATCCACCAATTGCTCCAAATCTCTATGAATTTCTTCTTGTAATCTTGAAGTAGACTACCACAAGGCCTTCACCACTAAACTTTTGGCTTAGATTGGGTGGTGGTACCCAAATTGAGATGGATTTGGGATGAACTTTGAGGTTTGGAGAGAGCTTTGACAGAAAACTGTTTTTCTTCAAAATTGAATTTTGCATGAGCATTTCCATTGAAATTAAAACCACTATTTATTGATTTTGAACATGCAATTTAATTAAACAATTGACACTCAATTTTCCACTTAATTGATTGATTAGGTACAACATTTTGGAAAATTCTACTAATATATTATTTATTTTTAATTTAATTCAATTTTTCGCAAAAATCAAATCAAATTAAAAAATAATTAATACTGAATTTGAAAGTATTCAAATTCAAATTAATTTAAATACTTTATCTTATTTTTAGTTAATTAATTTAAAATAATTTAATATGAAATATTAAATTAATAAAACACATAATCCAAATATGAATCAATATTCATATAGATAATATTTAAATTAAACTTAAGTATTTTAACTCTCCTATTTCGCTTAATTCGATAATTAAATGTTAATTATGTTGCATATAATAATCCAAACCCTAATCCGAATTTGGACGTTTCAAATCCACTCAACACTTACTATAAGGTTTAATCCATTTATGAGCTCGTAAAAGAACCTAATGGACTTACATATATGAACTCCAATGATTTGAGATTAACTGGCTAAACTCTTTTCATTGAATTAATCGATATTCGTTAACTACCGAGACACTCCAACATATCTCAATAGTTGCACTCTCCTCACTATAGATATTTCTGTCCACTTGATTTAACCAAAATCTGTAATTCGATTCTTCACAAGTTGTTCGAATTTTCATCTGGGTTAAAATTACCGTTTTACCCCTGTAGTACATCTTGCTTCTTAAGTCTCCACTGGTCCACTAATGAACAATTGGTTTGTGGTCATACCAATAAACCAAGTCCCTCTCAATCATAGAGAGGATCGGGGCCCCCCTGTTCAAGACTAGGAGTCAGTACTTAAGGGAATAACCTATCTACTATTCCTGAAGTCGGATAGGAGCAAATTCCATCTTTCAAGACTATGTCCCTAAATATCTACTCGATTTTATCCCTAAAATGAGAGGTTTATTGAGGGGCGATAATGAGTCACTCTCACCTATATAGATTAAAAGATTATCTCTAATAAACAAGAGTTCATAGTTAACTCAGGATTGAGATCGAGTTATCTTAGATTATCAAATTGAAATAATCAGTTTTAACAGTAAACGAAATTTTAAAGAAAAGTGACTATTTCATGGTCTGGTCTTATGCAAATATCTTTTGCATAGGATGCCTTTACTTGCATGTCTCCACATGAACGATTCTGGGATCACATCATTTGTATCAATATATAAAGCAAGAAGCATCCATAGTGTCCGCAGGATAAGGTACCCAACCCTATCCATATACTTATAGATCGTTTTGGTTAGATACTCAAACTTGATCCTCTTTTATGTCTCTATATAAAGTTTAAGTATTCATATTATAGTCGTGGGTTTGTTAGTTTATTAGATTTAGAAAACTATAAATGCAATTTACATATTCAATAACAACTTTATGGAATAAACCTCAATAATAACTTTATTGCAAATAGAATATGTTTAAAGTTCATAAAATGCGAGTTTTAGGATATATAAGCCAATAGTGTGGGGTGGATTGAGATTAGTTAAACTTTTTTTTTTTTAGATTAACTTGGAGTTTTTGTGTGTTTCTGGAGGTTTATGAAGTTTGAATGTTGTGTGGAGTGGGTTGAGATTAGTTAAACTTATTTTGTAGCTCAACTCGTGGTGTTTTTGTGTGTTTGTGGAGGTTTATCATGAAGTTTGAATGTTGTGTGGGGTGGGTTGAGATTAGTTTTCAAATGACGGCCAGTTGAAAGTTCTCCATACATTTAATCTTGATATATATAACAATGTGTTCTAATTAATGTAATTGTAGGGTAAACTACTATTTCAGACATGTTGTTTGGAGATGTCGTTTGGAGATGTTGTTGGAAATGCCGTTTGGAGATGTCATCACACTTTCTTCTACGTATTCCTATTGAGGATAAGATTTTTTGTTGATAATTGATATGTGTTGATGGACATGCGATGATCATGTGTTGGTCTAAAGAGTATGCGTTAATTGTATGTATGCGATGATCATGCATTACTGTCACAAGTTTTCTTGCTCTCTCGTCAAGTATAACAAGATCGCAAGTTTCTCGAGATGATTCGGGATCGAACACGAGGACTTGCAACTAAAAGATGAATGTAAAGTAATGTGTTTGGGAGGAAGAATAAAAATAAAAAGAAAGAAGCTGATTAACTATGCGCTACTTCTACTCCTAGTTAAACAGACTGAACAATTAAAGTTTAACTATGAGAATCGGTAGAGATGTGACAACGGTTAATGGATGTTTGAACTTGGGCTTCAAGGCTCTATTTATAGAGCCAAATGCCGACAACTTTGATAATCTCGCTCTGAATCACTGTCATTATTGATGTGGTAGGTGAGGATGTCATCATGATCTTATCTCTTTAATACTCTCGAGGTATGCGTTCATAATCGTTTCTTCTGAAGGATCAACACATTCTACCCACTATTTGTAGTCATACTTCTATCATGGCTATCACTCTGTAGTTGTGGCATTTCATGCGACCAATTTTTCTTCATTGAGATCAACGCATGCAATCAACTTTTCGATGGTTTAGGATTAACACGTGCGATCGACTCCTGCAACAACTACAAAATAGACATTTTGATGCAAGATAACGCATGATATAGGGTTAGTGGAGATTTTTAGTGTTGATCAACGCAAGTTCATTATTCCACATAAATTTTTAGCAATATCAACGCATGCTCTGCTCATCAACCCTCATAATTCAAAGTAAAATGTTGCAATAGCTTGTATTTCTACAAGCTATCACACTCCCAAATTTAGAATCATGCTTGTCCTCAAGCATATCTTATACTAAGGAAACTCAAAACGTGCCCTCTGACTTTTCCTCTGTGTTGACTAGCTTCTCAGAATATAATTTACTTGCACTTCTAGTCTAGGAAGCAACACTCTCCTCAAACTTAGCCACTTCTTCTAAGAAATATTGTCCAAGTTTAGTTTCGAAAAGCATCCACTCAAAAACTTTTACTCATCACAGCCAACTTTGTCTTTAGCTTTTCACAATGCGATCGTTCAAAATGATTTAGAGCTTGTGATTCATTATTAGATTAAAGCATTGAACCTGGTTACGCTCTTCCTTATGCTTACCCTTACGGGTGTCATGTGGGCATCCAACTTCGGTTGCATGCCATAGTCAGCTTAACTCTTATCTTAGCTAAATTTATTTTACGCCAGACAGAGGAGTTGTTATTATGCGTTGATTCTGGTCACCTACATTCATTTTGGCTTACCTGCACATGTGTCATACGAAGTATCCAACTACGGGTAGGTACCTTGCACAACTAAACTCTTATCAGTTTGGGTTTTTCCTTTTTGCACTGACGGCGGAGTTTTTATTATGATCATTTTTTAAACGTTATCATAATGTTTATATTGAACACTCAGACCGATCCCACCCCCAAATTTAGAGAGTGGCAGGGTCCTTGCAAAAAAGTTAAAGACAAAATTGTTCAGAGATGCGGTAAAAGAAGTTTGAGCAGAGGTTTGCACGCAAAAAAAAATTAGACTGTCAAACTGTTGAAGAAGCTACTAAAGCGAAGTGAGCCATGCAACTTTTGGCAAGCAGATTTAGTGAACTTTCATAAGTATCATCATGGATGCTAATTTATGAACACATAAAAAGGCAAACAGTCAAAAAAGAATTTCAAAAGGATAACGCATGCAGGATAACAAGAAAGGAATAGATGCGGCTAGAATGGTGATTGCGTCAATACTTAGAATTCATGCGAAAGAAATCATCACGCGTTGAATAAGGGAGAGAATTCTTCTTTTGAAACAATGCACTAAAAGGAAATTATTATCGCACCAAAAAGGAGCAAGCGCAACCCCACATCCAAGAAAAGCAGCTGTAAATCCAAAACGACAATAATCGAATCAATCAACTAAAGAAGTTAACTAAAATAACAAAGTAAAGATAGAGTTGAAGACGTCCCTGAAGGAAATTGGAGTGAAGCTACTGCAAGGACTCTTAGACGTAGGGGATCGAACTCGCCTAATTAGGTCAAGGGACTCGTTGTCCCGACCACCAGAGTCTCCAGAAATCATTGGCCACATGATGGTTACCATGCTTCTAAGACTGCTTCCAGCTCATGCGACAAATAGCCTTTCGATCTCAGGGTCAATATTGAATTCAGGCGGCACGTTCACTCAAATATTGTTTGCAACTTGGTCGCACAAGCTACAATACGCCGAGGATCAAAATGAGGCTTGTGAAAATACAACTAAACAAACTATTAGATACCAAGTCCTCGGCAACGGTGCCAAAAACTTGTTGACGATAAGATTTATTTGTTGATAATTGATATGCATTGATGGGCATGTGATGATCATGCTTTGGTCTAAAGAGTATGTGTTAATTATGTGTATATGATAAACGTGTGTTCCTGTCACAAGTTTTCTTACTCTCTCGTTAAGTATAATAAGATCGCAAGTTTCTCGGGATGATCTAAGGTCAAACACAGGGACTTGCAACTAAAAGATGAATTTAAAGTAATGTGTTTGAGGTAGAGAATAAAAATAAAAAGAAATAAGCCGATTAACTATGTGCTACTCCTACTCCTAGCTAAACAGACTAAACAATTGAAGTTTGACTATGAGAATCGATAGAGATGCGGCAACGATTAACGCGTAATAAGATACATGGAGAAGTAGGGTTGGGGAGAAGATATCACCAAGTCCTTAAGTTTAGATACAAGGGTAATCCAAGCTCGCCACACTAACACATCACACACCTTTCCGTGGTCAACCACATGCTTTATATCTCTATAACGCATGGTTGCGTTGAGCATAAGATTATTCCTATCAGCATAAGATTATTCCTATCTCTAGGAACACTTTTTACTTTGCTTAGTGAGTTCCACAACTACTTACCCTCTCGGGCAGTTAGCTATAACTACTTGATCATAGACAAGCATTGTGATAGCTTCGTACTAAGCAAACAGGATTGACTCACTATACTCGCGCTACGCACACCTCTCGGTGGTTAACTACATGTGTTATATCTCTATAACTCATGATTGAGTATGTGATAACTTTTGCAATCTGCACTTAGCTCATAACGGTGAAAGAAAATGATGATAAAGTAGAAGGAGATAATGAAAATGATATTGAAGAAACTAAAGAGATACATTGCTTACAAAGTGTATTAATGTCTTAAGTCAAAATGTTATACAATATGGAGGTAATAAGAGATATGGAAGGCTAGATATAGGCAATTTCTTGCTTCCATCAGATGGGTGTCAAGACTGCCGGTGGAGTAACCTCTCTCGAGCTCTATCTCTGGCTAAGCTCCGATCATCAATCGGAGGAAGTTGTGGAAGGCAAGAAATTCAAAGAAATTCTTGCTCATGCTCTTGTCTATGATCACAAGAATCTGCCCAAGGTAGAAGTCCCGGATATTTGAACTTGGGCTTCAAGGTTCTATTTATAGAGCCAAATGCCGACAACTTTGATAATTCTGCTATAAGTCACTGCCATTACTGACGTGGTAGGTGAGAATGTCATCATGATCTTATCTCTTTAATACTCCCGAGGAATGTGTTCATAATCGTTTCTTCTGAAGGATCAGTGCATTCCACCCACTCTTTGCGGTCATACTTCTATCATGGCTATCACTCTATAGTTGCAGCATTTCATGCGACCAACTTTTCTTTATTGTGATCAACGCATGTGATCAACTTTGCAATAGTTTGAGATTAACGCATTTGATCGACTCCTACGACAACTACAAAATATACATTTTGACGCAAGATAACGTATGATATAGGGTTGGCAGAGATTTTTAGTGCTAATCAACGCAAGTTCATTATTCCACATGAATTTTTAGCAATACCAACTCATGCTCTGCTCATCAACCCTCATAATTCTAAGTAAAAGGTTGCAATAGCTTGTATTTCTACAAGCTATCAATTCGTTAAGGCATATTTGTTGTATAAACCATCTTTCAAACTTTTCTCTCTTCTATGTAACAAAGAATACTATATATCGACTTTTGTTTGTTTGTTTCGTTCTTTATATGAAAATGTTTGATTTGCTCAATAATGTTTTGAATTTTAGATTATTGAGATCAAAATTAAAAAAGAAAAAATGGGACAGTGCAACTATCTCCTGACAGCTATTGAAATATCTTCGAGAGTTCAACCATCTCCTGATGGCTAGTATGTTGTCGGTAGATTCATTTCAGAAATTGAGTTGTTGAACCAATCTCCCAACGACATTGGACATGGTCGAGGGATAGGTGAACCGCCAAGGGTATATCTACAGTTGTCGGGAGTTTTCCATAACTCCTGACGGTGGGGCTTTAGCCATTGGGAGACGTTCTCTCGATGGTTTTTCCCGACCAAACTTTCGACGATGTTTCTTGCATCGGGAACCTCCCAAAGCGTTTTTATCCATTTGTTGGTGAATTTGAGTATTGGAAAATTTGTGTTTTCTTGTAGTGTTTAATACAAAATTTAATCTTTTAACCAAAGAAAACTAAAATTTTCTATCTTCAATCCATCATTGGACTTTTTGTCAAAATAATTGTAGATTTTATATTTTTTAAAACAAACTTGAATAAAAAAAATCTAATCGTTTAACAAAAAGAGACTTTCTGTCAAAACAATTTTAGACTTTTTTTATTTGAAACAAACTTGAACACAAAATCTAATCTTTTAATAGAAAAAGAAAAAATCAAATCTTTTATCTTCATTTCATCGTTGGACTTTTTGTCAAACAATTTAGATTTTTTTTTTTTTTTTTTTGTCTTTTCTAGTAGTACTAGATCTTGACTTAAATTGAGAATTTAGTGAACTTAATTTTGATTAAGAGCTTAAGAACTTATTAGAAATGTTTTAAAAGTTCAAAGAAAAAATCGAAAGTTTAAGAGAACTGATAGACATTTCTAAAATTAAAGTTTGATAAAATGAAAGCCATACCATAATAATAAAGTTTAGACTCAAATCTGAACGAGGAGAACAAAAGTTTTTTTAAAAAAAAAATACAAAGAACTCTAAATTGTGTTATAGACCAAACAAAAAAAACACACAATCAAGATTTTTTTTCCAAAAAACAATACACACATACACAAATTAACCCTAATTATGGTCTAGTTTCAACAAAGATGCAATAAAAATAAAATATATAAACTCAATCTAAAGTGCGCTATATACTAAATGAGAGATGTTGAGACTTCTAGTTTCAAAGTAAGGTCTCAACATAAAGCTCATATGACAAAAAAATACAAACAAAATGATAAAAATTAAATAGACAACATCATTAATAAAAATGTTTAGGGTAGGAAAAATTAAGAAGAAAGTAAGAAAGGGAATGCAAAATAGAGAAGAAGTAAGAAAAAGAATGTGAAAATACCCTGCACAAAATTCATTAGAGCTCTATGTGAGAGCCTTTAAATAGATAAAAGCTAATTGAAAAGTGGTGAGAGAAAGAAAACAATGTGGTGACTAATTATACACTAATTAGAGATGGATAAGGATTGTAATTTTACAAATGCCTGATAGTAGGGAATCTCGAAAATCCATCATTAACGGAGTAGAGATACCTAGAATGGAGGGATTTTAGGACGTCAGGTATCGTTAGATGCTTGGCTATGTTAAAATTGACAATATGGTTCCTAAAAATATGGAAAACTCTACTCTCTCACTAATCTCACACTCACGCACTCTAAAGAGTAGGGACTAAATTAAAATTAATGTAATTTAGGTGGGGTTTTCAGCAATTATTTATTTATGATTAATATATAGTTAATGCGAGGGTGTGGTGAGGCGAGGAACCTTCTCTTGGCCCTTCCAACTTCCAAGTCTTTCGACTTACCAAATCATCACATTTTCAATTATATTTTTTCATATTCTTTTTTCTTTCGTTGAGAGATTTTGACCTTCGTCCACATTTTTCTTTTTTAATTTTCTAGTCAAATTTTAATTTCCGTGTGTATTTCCAGGACTGTCGGAATAATTAGAATCGTAATATGCAAGTTTTACTTAATTAATCAAGAATTACGAGTACAATTAAAGCAAACTAATTTCTAAAACTTTCTTTATCACTTACCTAAACGGTTAATATCGATTTTAACGTCTGATATTTTTTTACTACGTTGTACAGTTTTACTAAGAAGAAAACGTACAAAGAAAGTGTGTGTTGCATTTTTCTACCTCTCTCTTTTCCTTTATTTTAGAAAAGATAAAATATGGGGCCCTTTTTTTATTTTATAATAAGGAAAATCGTAAAAAAAATACAAAGATAGAGAAAAAGAATATAGAAAGAAAAAAAAAGGGGTTCTTTTTAGTCCGAATGTTTGAAGTTCGTTGTTTTTTTAGAGAATTTGCAATGGATGACAAATTCAAAATGTATAATTCTAGGCATATTTCCAATAAATGAAAAATTATAGATATGACAAAATTCTTAAATTTTAATTTTAGTTCGGAGTTTTTGTTTATTCCAAATTAGTTAGTAATTCGGTTGGGATTGTTATTATTGCACGTTTTCTCAACTTAAAAAAATGGATATTGTAAACTTCCTTTCTAATAATGGACTTGCCTTCCTCCCTAAACTTTCATAGTTAGCTTTATTGACACAAAGAATTCTATCATTTTTTTTAGATAATATATGAAATGAGAAAATCGAACTTCTGATTTCAATGTTGATTGTATAAACACAATGTTAGAAAAGTTGGACTCTCTTTTTACAATAATACTAACTATGACATTATCGTATTTAAAGAAAAATCTTAATCTAAAAAATTAGTCCTAAGAGATTAGGGTTGATTGTATCTCCAAAAGGTTAACAACTTGAACATGACACCATTTAATTTTAATTCTCACACATTGATTTTTGGTTAAAAGAAATAGCATGAGATCAGACAAAATCTAGAAATAAAATCATTTGAGACCCAATAATCTTATTACTAATTATAATGTACATAATTTTTCTTAAGCTTATTCCACAATACCATAAGAAATAGAATATTAGGGTTCATATATGAATTTGCAGCTTAATTACGTCATATTAACATCACAAACTTTGTCATGGGACTTGATAATTATAGAACTTCTTCTCTGTCCAACAATGACCTGGTACACAAATATGAGAAAGGTTTTACTTTGACATTTTTATAAAAAAATAGATTATTGGGATGTAATACATATGAAGAAGTTTATTTTGTCGATGAGAAAATCTTACGTTATTTGTTATTTTCAACATTATAGCTCTGATTATATTCACACTGCGAACAACCAATTTTAAACAATGAACTTCAAATAGTACCCATCAATTTCAAGACTATTTTAAAAAAATAAAAAAAAAAGTTCCATTTTCTTTGTATTTGAGTTTAATATTCCATTTTCATATTGCCATCAATATGTAATCTTTATTGTCCTATTTGGTTGATGGTTCTTGTCGTTTCAGTCCAAGTCTTAAACACCCAAAATATGAATTGATTCTTTTCCCACATTTTTTGCATTTGCTTTTAACTTTTTTTTCTCTTTTATTTGCCTTTTTGAATTTGAAACTCCGTTGACATTGTAATTTTGGAGAAAGGTTTAGGTTTTGAGATGTGTGGGAACAAGTTTTTGGAGGTTAGGAACGACCATCTTGTATCCTTCACTTTCTTCATTTTGAGATTGTATTATTTCAAGTGTCCAATCACAAATTATTATAATAAAATTTTTAGCTTTTAAAAAAGATATTGCACATAATATTTTTCTTTTGGAAAAACTGATGTAGCGTTTAAATAATTTATTGTTGCGAAAATTACAAATCTTCTCAAAAATATTGTTTAAATAAACAACCATCAAAATTATATAATTTTTAACAAAAAAGTACGGAGAAAGATAAATTATGATTTTTTCCTCTAATTATATTTACTTGATCTATTTTGCTCTCTCATCTTTCTTATTGTCTTTTTTCTACTCTATCCACTTGATTTTTTAAAAGGGAAATTCTAATTAATTATCTAATTTAATTGCATCATGATTAATAGATATTTGAATTTATTAATGAAGCTACGTTTATCTAATGCATCAAGTTTTCGGATTTCAAAATAAATCTAAGGTTATACTGATTAATTAAAGGAAAAAATAACCTTAGAGAGACCAAAATAGTTTTATTATTTTAAAAAGGGATATTTTTAAATATAAAAAAAATATTTATACTTAAAAAAAAAAAAAAAAAAAAAAAAAAAAAACATCTAAAAGTACAATAACTAATTAGTATTTTGCCTTGGTATTCGAATTTGAAAAAAGGAAAAAATAGTGTACAATAACTATCATTATTTGTAATATAACATTTGTCTTTCTACAACACAACAAAACATTTGAAAGTAACATATTAAAGGAAAATTGTTAGAAATAGTTAGTTTAGGTTTTTACCCATAAAATTAGCATCTTTTTTGAAAACTCGTAAAAATAATTTTTCTCGGTCCATCTCGGATGAGATCGACCACAAGATTTTAGTTAAAAAATCAGCTTTTTTCAATTTATCGATAGGCTTTCTCAATACATCTCACCAAATTATAGACCGAGATTATGGGCATCTCATTGCTAATCTCGAGTAAAATAATATCGAGATTCTATATATTTAAGTTTTCTCAGTGAAATTTCGGGCATAATTAACACTAAAATTCATATATTTGAGCTTTATCGGTGGAATCTCAAGCAGGATTAACACCGAGATTCTTAAATCTTATCTAATTTTTAGAAAAAAATTAATCTTTCCCAAAATTTAGAAATGGTGAATCAATCTGAAAATTTTAATTTGATTATTGGAAAATGCATTTGAAATTTTGGAAATTCATAAAATTGTAAAAACATAAATTATGCTAAAGATTTGAAAAATTACTTAATAGTTTGATATAATATTTAGTAAATCTAACCGAATTTGGAGAAAATTTGAAAATAGTATAAGATTTGAGAAGATTACTAAAAAAAATTAGCAAATATTAGTGTGTAATCAAGAGAGATGTATCGAAAAGGTCCAAAATAATCAATAAGTTGAAAAAAAAAAGTTGATTTTTTAATTTATTCTCGATAGTTGATCTTGCTTGAGATGGACCAAGAAAAATTATTTTTACGAATTTTCAAAAAGCATGTTAATTTTGTAAGATGAAAATCTAAACATGTTAATTTTCACTATTTCCTTGGATTAAAATAGATTACATAAAAACGTATAGAATAGAATAAAATCTAAAGGAAAGATAGAATAGTCATAAGAAATAGTCAAAGTCGAGGCAAGAAGGAATTTTCATTTTCAAGTAGCTACAATCTCTTTTCAAACGGAAGCGGGACAGGCAGGATCTAATTTTGATTTCTGTAGCTAAATATTTTAGGGTTTCATTAGAAAATGCAAAATTAAAAGCATGGGGCTCATTTCTCTAATTTTACATTGTGGGATACTAATTCCTAATTATTCTTGGAAATGTATATTCAACATGCTAATTAATGGTAAATTAATTTTGTTTTAGCTATAATTTCTAATCTTTTCGATTGAGTATGGAGCGTGACAAGCAGAGTCCAACACCATTGGAATTCAAGGGAGTTTCAATGGTACAAAACCTTTGATATAGTGTTTTTGTAATTGGGATTGATAAGAGAATTTGCATGTTTGTAAAATAATTTCAAAGCTATTTTCTCGTGGACCGTAGTTTTAGAGTGTCTATATAAATTTTGTGTTTCCTAACTTTGTTCTTCTATTTTACTTTTTGAATTATTTTCTACTTACTCGTTCTTACGGTAATAGTAAGAGATTTTTTTTTTCCAGTATAAGGTATATCACTATAAAGTTATGAGTTCATATTTCCATCTCATTATTATATCGAAAGAGATATATAATAATAGTACTTATGTTTAATAGGGGAACTAATCATAGTTAATTATAACTTTTGGTGAGTTGAACTATTTGTATATTATATTAATTCAGCAACGATTTTCATGTGATGGCACTATTGGATTACTTAAAAAAATCTACATGGTCAGCCCTCATTATATGACTGGGCCATGTATAATTATTTATATAAAGAAACCGAGAAAAGAAAAAATAATAATTGCTATATTTATTTAATTTTATACAAGACATTAGATCTCAAATAAAAATAAGTCCATGTCCACCCCATAACACTTGGGAAGTTTCTTAATTTGGAAAAGAACACCTCCATCATAAATGGTTGTGCTTTTCATGTTTCTGTTTTATTTTTTTTTTAATTCTTCAGTTCCAATCTTAGCGGCGAAAAATCTCTTAAACATTAGATTTGTTATCTTCAATTCATATTTATATAATCAAATTGCACATTTAAATAATTAAATTGATTAGTTCAATTTTAAAATGTTCTAATTGCTATTATTAATAGTTTAGATCGATTTTAGTTATTGTGACTTTTTTTTAACCATTAATATCTTGAGATTGATGATACAATTTTGGAGAGTATGCTGTATTTAATGTCTTCCTGTCCGAAGAAAAATATATTTTATTTTTTCATTATTTTGTATTTAATTTTTAGTTTAACTACAAATATAGTTTCTACCGTTTCCAAAAGTTAGAATTTAGTCCTTGTGATTACATTTAATAAAATCTCATAAATAGTCATTATGATTTGATAAAGTTTTCTTACATAGTCCCTACTATAGAGATTATTCATGAGTGTTTTTATCAAACCATATAATTTAAATTCTAACTATGAATTATAGGAATCGAATTTGTAATGTAATCTTAATTTGTTAAAACGTTCATTTATATATGAATCCAAGATTCAAATCTATGGTTAATTGCAAAAACCACTCCTAAATTATAGTGATAGTTGCAATTACACCATTCAACTTTCAATGGTAGAAACTGAACCCTCAAACTTATACAAGTGTTAAAATTGGACCTTCAAACTTACAATGGTCTATGATTTTTCCCAAGAAATCTAAATTATTCATATGGAGTATCTACACAATAGCCTGAACACCTTGGATAAATATCAACGAAGGAATTCATCTATTTACCTTAAACCCAACTGATGTATTTATTATGGTCACCAGGTTCTCCATACTCATCTGGAACCGTCTTTACTATGGGGCTACTAATCAACATATGCAATCCGTTAGCGCTCTTCTTGACCCTTTTCTTCAGCTCAATATGAATTCAACAACTAAGATCTTATATGTTGGGTTTTATGCTCTAAAACTCGTAGATAATAAATGTTATTAATTGACCATTATCAATAAAGAGTTAACGATGTTAATTCAATAAATGTTATTGATTGTATTGTATTCTATTTTGTCTTAATAACCTAAATCTAATAAACTAATATCCAAGGTTGTCTTGTGAGTCTTGAACTGTATGTGGAGACATATAAGGATCAATGTTCAAGAAACAGCCTAAAGGGTTTATAGTATAGGGATAAAGTTGGGTACTGTTGGGTTTTATGTCCTAAAACTCGCAGTTTGTAAAATGATAAACATTTTCTATAATCAATGTACTTATTATTGATTTTATAAATTGTATATATGAAAGTCTAAATCCAATAAACTAAGATCCATGACTATTACATGAGTACTTGAACATATGGAGACATAAGAGTGGATCAGGTTTGAGTAGATAGTCAAAATGATCAATAGTACATGAATAAGGTTGGGTACCACTATTGAATGCGACCTAATCTGTAATTGTTACAAAGAGTTGTAAAATGCTACATACGATGTGATCCTAATTCGTACATGTTATGACATGAGGAATGGGGGCGTTCTATGCAATGAGTTTACATAAGATCGGACCAAGAAATTAGTCACTCTTACTTTATAATGTTGTTTACTATATAAGACTGACTATTTCACCTAGATGACCTAAGTAACTCAATCTTAATCGTGAGTTAACTATGAACTCCTGTTTATTCGGGATTATCCTTAGATTTGCATAGGTGAGGGTTGGCTCAACAACGTCGGCTCAATAAGCCTCCCATTTCAGGGGTAAGACCTAATAGATAGTTGGGCATAGGGTGCAAGACAAAGTTCACGCCTACCCAATTTAGGGATAAGAAAAAGGTTGTTCTCTCTAGTACTCAATCCAGGTCTTGAACAAGGGGTCCCACCCTTTCACTGAGTTGAGACAGTTTGGTTTAGTGAATAGATCACAAGCCAATTATTCATTAGAGGATCAGTAGCAACTTGAGGAATAAGACGTAATCTCGGGGGTAAAACAGATATTTGACCCAGTCGTTATTACGAACAACCTGTGAAGGGTCGTTTTGCTGATTATGATTAAATCATGTAGACATATTATATTTATAGTGAGAGGAGTGCAACTATGGGCTTTAGTGGAGTGACCCACTAGTTAACGAATGGGGGTTAATTTGGTCTAATGAGTTTAGTCAATTAATCTCGGATCGTTGGAGCCCATGATCTGTAGGTTCGAGAGGTCCCCTTACTAGCTCGTGATTGGATTAGCTCTAGAATAGCGTGATAAGTTAATTTGAAACGTTCAAATTAGAATTAAGGGAATTAGTAATTATACGAGATATAATTACATGTTTAATTTGAGAATTAAACGGAATAGGAGAATTTATATTTAAATATGATTTAACTATATAAAGATGGATCTATGTAAAATCTAATTTAATATTTGATATTAAATTAATTAATTTTATTTGAAATTTAATTTATGAAACTAATTTTATAAAATTAATAAAATTTTCAGTTTTAAAATCAAAATTGATTTTGAAATTGATTTTGATGGATATTGAAAGGTTGGTATAATACACAAATGGAAAAACAAGTTTTTCCATTATCCATCTTCTACTTGCTCACACAAAATCCATCTCCATTGCCTTGTGTTAATCTAAGCATGAGCTGCAACTCATGCAACTCTCTTCCTTGCATGATGCTCTGCAATATATTAAAGAGTTTGGAGTGAATTTCGGACATACAATCAAGAGAGAATTTTAGAAAAAAAATCGTGCTGAAGAAAGTGTTCTTCAACAAGATTGTTGTTGTGAGCAATTTCTCATGATCCTTTGATTCAAGCTTGTTTTGATTCCCACAACTCAATCTAGAGCACCAAGAGAATAGTGGGGAAGATCTTGAGGTAGTCTGCAACAAGATTCGAAGAAGATTGCAGCTGGAGATCATGCTTTGAAGAAATTCTACAAAGGTATGTCATGAAACTCATTTATTTCTGCAAGAGCATGCTTTATATTTTGCCAAAATTAATGAATTAGAGTGCTTAAATGATCCTTGTTGCTTCCGCTGTTGTTGATACATTCCTACAGGTACCTTATCCTAGTGACACTATGGATACGATTCATTTTGTATTTGATATAAAAGTAATGGTCCAATGCATTCATATAGGTGACACACGAGTGGAGGTATCCTATGTAATGAGTTTGCATAAGATCGAATCATGAAATGGTAACCACGAGATGTAACGTTGTTAACTAGTTTGGTTCTTATTTCAATTGGATGACCTAGACAACTTAGTCTTAATCCTGAGTGTATTATGAACTCTTGTTCATGAGAGATTGTCCTTTGATTTGTATGAGTGAAAGTGGCCAGATTGCCGACTCAATAAGCCTATCATTTTGGGGACAAGACCGAGTGAGAAACTGGGAACATAATAACACAAGATGGAATTCACTTCTTCCAAACTTTAGGGTAAGTAGATGAGTGTTCCCTTAAGTGGTATCTCTGGTACTTGAACAAAGAGCCCTACCCTCTGGCCCGAGAGGGGTTTCTGTTTATTAGTTGGACCATAAACAGGTTGTTCGTTAGAGAAGCACTGGTACTTAAGGATACAACGGTATCCCAAGGGTAAAATGGTAATTTGACCTAGTTGGTGTTATGGACACTCGTGAAGGACTAACTTGCTGTTATTGGTCTATAACCATGGCACAAAAATATATCTGCAGTGAGAAGAGTGCAAATGTGGATCTTTAGTAGAGTGTACCCACAGTCAACGAATATTGATTAATTTGGTTAATGAGTTTAGCTAGTTAATCTCATATCGTTGAAGCTTCTGATCTCTAAGTCCACTAGACCCCTTTGTTAACTCACTAAATGATATTAAAGAAGAATAATTTGAATTGTTCAAATCAATTTAAGGAAAGTATATCTTAATGTGATTAATGTATAATTGATTATAGATGTGATCTATAATTTAAATTAAGTTGGAGGGAAATATTTGAATGAGATTCAAATATTTAATTCAAGTGAATTAGATTCATAAAGAATTAATTAATTAAATTAATAGAGAGGTGATGCACATAAACATACAATGTTTTTTTATGTTAATTAAATATCTACGTTGAATGGGATTTAATGTATAGATAGTTATTTAATTAATATGCTAATTAATTAAATAAACGTTATTTAATTAATTAAGCACAAGGGTAAATAGGGAGAGACTTAGAGAAAGAGTTAACCCTTCTTTATATAAATTCTTCCTTATGGTCCTTTTAGGGCAAGAATTGATTTTGATGAGATGTACCCTAGCCATCAAAAACACAAATCCTCATTTTACTTTCTAAGAGAAATCTCTCTACCTTTTTTTCTTCCAATTAGTTGGATACCACCTATCCTTCTATTGGAATTCTTGAGAATAATAAGGCGTTCTCATGGTTGTGTTCAAGTTCGATCGAGAAGAAGTTCGTGGCAAGATCGAGAGAATTTTTCGTGGAGCTCGGGAATCTTCAAGGCATTTACATGTTTTCGCTCAATATTTGATCCCTTCATTACGAAGTAACATTATGGTTGCTATTCTTTGGTGTATTTGGCTTGAAAGGTATAGAAGAATTTTTCAAGGTGTTAACGGACACCAAAAACCATTTGTGGGATGACATTTTATCACCTTGGCCTTTTGGAGTACCAAATCATCGATTTTTTTGTAATTATGATGTCTCTACTATAGCTCTTAACTGGAAAGCTTTTTTTGTAGCCCCTTTGTTGTTGCCCTTTTGTTATGTTCTTTTCTCATCTTTTTGGCTTGAACTATCCTCTAGCTCTTTGTATATAACCCTAATTTTGATTGAATGAAGTGCTATTAGTATCGAGGTATGATGAAGGAGCTAAGGAGGTGACAACTTAGTTGAGATATCCCAATACACCCCTTGATCCCTCTCTTCTTTAGACTCCTACAAAAAAAAAAATATTGTTGTAGAAATTGGACGAGCAAATGATAAAAATTAAATTAAATTCTCAAATAAGTTTTTATCATTTAGGGGTCAAATTTCTATTAAAAAAAAATTATATGTTCGAGGGTCCTTTTTTAACATTTGTAAAAGGCTTAATTTTTACAATTGAAAGTCTTAGAGTACTATTATAACTACGATCACCATATTTTGGCCGTGGTTTTTGCAATTTTCCCCAAAATTTAATATAACCATTACTATATTATGTTTTCGTCAGTTTTCTTTTCTTTTTTTTTTTTTATCATTTCCATATCTGTAAACATATATTTTGACCAACAACCACGCTATATATTTTCACAAAAATTATGATTTATTTCTAGTTTAAATTTGGACTAAAATTACCTAAATTAATGAAGAATATCGTAAACATTTTCAAAATTCGAATATACATGTGTTTATTTTGCTGGAATGGAATAGGTTTGAATGAAATGCATAAAAAAAATATATGTATGTAATGAGCATTTTGGGTATGATCTGTAATACAAAACTCATTTCGTTCCTATAGTTTTCAACCCAATCCTTTTTCCCACTATATTTACGTTTCATGATCCCATTTCTGTTATGGTCTTGATATATTATGCATTTCAACATTCCTTTGATTTTCAATAATCTAATTACATTAGAGTCTCCCAAACCACTTCTAATTCACAAAAAGAAAGTTTTACTTCTATATAACTTTCATATATTGAGATTATACAATATTGAAGCTGAATATTCTATTTTAAAGTCATTGTGAAAAGAGAAAAATATAATATTTTAAGATGAAATATGATTACAGAAAAGAAGAAAAAGAGGAAATACGATTGGTTCAGTTAGTCACTGAATTCTTAATAAACAATAATGCGAGGAATTAAGTAATGTATTAAATTAGCTTGTTGCATTCAGATTAGATGTAGGTCTACGCGGGGTTTACATTGCATGCGGGTGATGTAACTATGTAACCGACGGTCAATGGTATGAGGAAAGTGATTTGTGATTGGCTGATTAAAATGGAGACATTGTTTGACCAAACTTGTCCCAACCCTTTCCTGGTCCTGTGTGTCCTAAACAGCCTTTGGGTTTTGCTCTTTACTTTTAGACCTAGGAAGCTCCCCAGGTAAATTCTTGAATCAAAAATAAATTTTTATAAGCTATTTTTTTATTTTTCTAATTTTCATTTAGTTTTTTTTCTAAATATCACAAAAGGGATGTGCATCGAGACATCTCAATTAATTTGACACTTCCATAACACCTACATCATGCCCCAACATCCAAAAAGAACATATTTAGCAACTTGATCGTTGCTACTTTGTGGAATCTTTAGTCGATAAAAAATGATAGAATATTCCATGGTAGTCGTAGAACTTTGAGACAACTCGTCTCTATGTGGTGTACCAAATCTTTGTCCTTTCATAATTATGGCCTCGCTGGTATCTCTCTTAATTGGGAAGCATTTATTTAGTTTGCTCTTCTTGTATTAAACTTTTGAGCTTCTCTTTAGCTCATTTTGTACTTTCTTTTCTTTAATTTTGGCTTCATTTTTTAAACCATCCCTATTACAAAAATTGTATTACTTCACGTTTTTTCGCAATCAAGTATCAGCGTTACTTGACTTTTTTAAAAATATCGAGTAATCCAGTGTCAAGAATAAGAGAAATTTTTTTACTACCTAAAAGCGTCAAGTTGTAATTTACTTGATACGTTATAACTGTCAAGTATATGGGATCTCTTGACTTATTGTAAGTGTCAAGTATCTAAATTCTTGACATTTATTATGGATCAAGTTTTTTTATTACTTGACAACTTTTACTTGTCAAATGTAATTTATTCTTGACACCCAAAAACTGGCAACTTAAGGAATACTTGATACGTTTTACTTGTCAAGCTTGTTTTTTTTTTAATTGTACTATTAGAAATTACCTGTATAATTTCCTTTTTTGAAGTCCAACAATGATATAGAGGATGATCATTTTATTAACCAAGTAAACAAACAACACATATATTGAACTCTTAAAACTTGTTCAACCATTCAAAACTTTTCACCAACCTAGCTAGCAAAAGAGCATATATATCCTTGAACATAGTTGTCGTCATATATGTACTTACGACCATAAAATGTTTACAAAATTCATAACATATATGAACAATCTAGCTAATTTGTAAGTTATATAGATCGTCACCATCACATGTGGGGATCGAAAAATTCAACTAGCTCTACTCGTACCTCATCCAACTCAAATTGACTGTACGAGTCTCTCGTATCACTCTAATATAAAACCCAAATATTGAAGTCAATACTTATTTGGTCAAATGTTATATATTTCAACAATTGAGAATAATGCAAATATGTATTAAATTAACAACATACCGAATCTGTGACTACTTTGCTCCCTTTAGTGATAATATCTCTCGTGTATCTCATCACATAGTATCCACATTCAATGGTTCCAACTTGTAAAGAACACTGCAATAATAAATAAACTAAAATAATTTATATTGCATACACACTAAGAATAACCTACATATATATAACTTAATTAACGTATAAATATTTATACTTGCCTTTACGATTTTTCTTAATGTTTGTTTCTGACCTTTTTGAATATTTTTCTGGGATCGAAAGATCGCAATAGCCCTATTACCAAGAAATACCCACAAAATAGTAAAATAAAGTAAACTTCAAAATGACAAAAATTATCATAGGACAAGAAGTTGACTTATGTGTCTGTTACGTATCTAATATCTATCCGAGATGATGTTCGTAATGAATCAAGATAATGAACAATATCATCATATGCGTTAATAGCTAGCAGTGTCCAATGACCACTATATAAAATACAAGTAATATATGTTTACTGTTAATACAAGAACTTTTAACTAATTGATTAGAAAAACTTTACTTACCCTGGATTAAAAAGAGCAAAAACGATTTGGTTTTGTTGTGAAGTCATTAATCTACTACGTAGGTTCCGAGCCCTAATTTTTTGAGTGATTTGTCCAACACAAATAAAGGATGAGTCAACAAATATGTACTTTGAAACTTCTTTTTGAGTTCAAGTACCTATAAAAGATTAAAAGTTAATAAATGGGTACCTATAAAAAATTAGAGTACCTAAACGAATAAAATTATATTACCTACATCGTATATACAACCAACGTCAAAGACTTAATTTTTTTCATGCTACAAAAGTGAATAATATCCTCCCACAGAACACAACTCTTTCTACTTATACCAAACAGCTGAAGATGTACGTTTGGTTTTGATCGTTTTGCATGCTAAATGCTTAAAACCTAAATTGATCATTGACTAAACTTATGCATACCATGTACTTGGCATCAGCAAATGGAACATTAACTGCTACAATATCGATACTTTGGTTTTCTAAATTCAAGCATAGATTGATCAATACTTTGGCTTTCCTCATTTGTCGCTTACTTCTATAAAGCACCCACCATTGATCACATTCACAGTAATATATGACCATGCCTGAAAATTTAGGGAGTAGGAACTCAATTTTGAATTTAATCTCTAAATTTAAAATTAACGCTCTAATCTTTAAATTTTGAATTTAATTTTAATCTTTGATCCTAAGTATCAATAATAGATCAAATTTTATTCTTTAGTTTTGAATTTTATTTTTATTTGGCTTTTAAATTTCAAGACTTACACTTTTATTATTTTTTGTGATATCGATTAATTTCAAAGATTTAAAGTAATTATAATTAAATGAGTTTTCATTAACTTTTCTATCTCATCTAAAATAAATTATATTTTAAAAAGAATCCATCATAACTATTTTGAGTTCATCAAAAGTTAATACTATAAAAACTAAAAATTGATATTAGTGAAAATCATGATTAAAAATATAAAATATTAAAATATATGAATTAAATTTAAATTAAATTCAAAATTTGATGGTAAAAATGTGATAACACTCATGAAATTTGACACAATCTAGCAACGAAATATAGAATCTTTTTTAGATATTTTACGTAGGTAATACTAATAGCTATACTAATGCTCAAATCATATTACCACTATTTCTATTTTATTAGGATATACATGGAATTTTAAAATTGATGTAATATATGGGTGATTGTTAGGGTCTACAAGTTATTCTTTGTTGGTCCTTTGCAAAAGAGAAAAAAAAAGTTTTCTTTGTTGGAATTAATCAGAGTTGGAACAATGGATAGAGATACAAATAAGGAAAAAAAAAATAGGAGCAGGTACCCATCTTTATATAATTTGGATCGCATATTAATCAAAATTTATCATGTGAAAAGATTATTTTTAAAGTTGAATATTTTTTAATTATTAAATAAAAATGAGAACCTCATCTAATCATTGTCCTATAAATAAAACCAAAGTTCATTTCATCAACATCTAGCTATGAAATATGATTAGTAAAAGTTCTATATTTAACAATTTTTCTTTTGATATTTTCATATATATCCTAACTTCTTCACATTTTTTTTTAAACATATTCATAGAGAACAAAATGTCATAGTCCATATAAGTTAACTATTCGTAAAATTGAAATCTCAATAACAATATCGAATTTGATATTTTAATATGTTAAATGACCAATCAATCTAAAAGTTTAAGTGAATGAACTATGGTAAATTTAATTATATCAACACGTTAACGCTTCTCATTGATTGTGGACTTGAAAATTTGTAGAAAACTCAACAAGTAGATAACAATATTAATTACAAAAGAGAAACGACATTGCAAGGATTTGACTTCTTGTTCTGATACCACGTTAAATCATCAATCAACCCAAAAGCTTAACATAATTTAATTGTTAAAAAAAACCATGTTTATGAAAAAGAGTGAAAAGGAGAGATTTATACTAACAAAAAAAAGTTTAGTATCTACGGGAAAATCTTTGATTGAAAATATTGGAGTAGTTTTATTGCAAGGTCAATGACACCCATGGTAAAAATAATAACCTCTTCATTCAATAATTTAATTTGAAGGGGAAAAAAGAGAAAAATATAAAGGGTAAATCAGACCTTTTCTCATCTTTTAATATCAACTCAAGTAATGTTATTTGAAATTAAAAAATGAAAGAAAAATAAGAGAAACAAATTTAGATAATAATAGTGGAGGAGAGAAAATCTGAAAAATGAATAATATTTAACGAAGGTAAGAGAAGAGAGCATTGGATTTGGAAGTGGAAATTCAAAGCTGAAGCAAAAAGACTAAGGAACCCAAAAAGCAAGAAGGAGGTATTCACACGTGCCAAATCTAATTTTTAAAATAATGTATCTAATAAATCAAATAACAAAGCCCAAACCGTGTACGGTAGCATCTATAAATCCTACCAATTCTTCTTCTCCACTTCATTTCATTCTTGGCTTTTCGGTTCACATTTTTCAAAGCGCTTCTTCAAGGTCACCTTAATAATAATAATATTCAACTCTCTCACTCTTCTTCTCCTTCTTCTTCACAAACTTCAAATTAATTTTTCATCTTCCTAATTTCTTAGTTTGTTGACCTGTTTTGTTAAATTGGTTCTTGATTTTTGCAGCTCATCCTCATAGATCGTGAGAAAGTACACCAAAGTTCATCATTTTTCCCATGGAAATCTCATCTGCAAAATGGTTATCTGAAATGGTAAAAAAAGAAAAAAGCTTTTTTTTTTTTTTTTTTTTGGTTGCACAAACTAATTATGGGGAAAAGATCTGATTTTAGTTGTTGGGTTTTTTGGCAATTATAATTAGGAATTGGAATCTTCATTCATGAATGATTTGGAAATGAACCCTTTTGAGTGCACATTAGAGGAGCTGAGCAATTTCCAAACATTCTCCGACGAAAGCTACACATCCCACATAGATCTAGAGAATTCCGTACAAACTCCGGCGCCGCCGCCGGCAAAGCAGCCGAGGACCAGTAGTGGGAAGAGCCGTGAAGTTGCTTCGATGGCGGCTTCTTCTTCGTCGTCGCAAATCATTTCATTTGGAAACATTGATTTGTCTTCGGTGGTTGCTCAACCTTGCTATGACAATAACAATAATAATACTCCAATTCCAAATTATTATTGTTCCCCAAAAAATCATGGCGTGGGAATGAAGAGGTCTGCTGCTGCGGCTATCAATAATAATAATCGCAGCCCTTTGCTTGCTCAAGATCATGTCTTAGCTGAAAGAAAGCGTAGAGAAAAGCTCAGCCAGCGATTTGTTGCTCTTTCCGCCCTTATTCCTGACCTCAAAAAGGTTATTATTATTCCTTATTTCTTCATTTCTCTTCTTTCTCCCTTCTCCCTTCTCCCTTCTTTAAATTAGTAATCCGATGGGATTATGGGATTATACTAAATTTAATTATGAACAATTAAAATGGACTTATAATTGAGTGTAGAGCAACATTCTTAAAGAATTAAAAATATAACAAAATTTATTAATAAATTACACTATAAATTTTGAGAGTTTAATCTAATTTTTTTTTTTTTTTTTTGGGATTGTGCTATATAACAATACTTTCATTACTGTATATATCAAAGTTAATGTTTCAAATGAGATCAAGGTTTACTATGGAAAATTTATTTTGAATCGATCAAATCCCTTTATGTATGTGCAATTTAATTTCAAGAAGTGTATAATAACGCTCAGCCTAAAAGTTTATGTGTGAAGATTTAATTTTTTTTCTCTATTTCTTGCTTTATGTATGTTTTGTTTCCTCTTTCTAAAAAAAGATTTAACCTTTTTATATATTAAAATTCTCAATGGCTTCGATGGTTTTTGGTACTTAGATGGATAAAGCCTCCATTCTTGGGGATGCAATAACATACATCAAAGATCTTCAAGAACGTTTGAAGGTTGCAAATGAACAAGCAGCGAAAGCAACAGTGGAATCGGCGGTGTTTGTGAAAAAATCCGACGACATTTCTACCATCGTCGTCACCGACGATTCCTCGGAGGAAAACAGCTCGTCATCGGACGGAGCGATTCCGGACATAGAAGCAAGAGTGTCCGGGAAAGACGTTCTGTTGAGGATTCATGGCAAGAAAACCAAAGGGTGTCTTTCAAATATACTAAACCAAATAGAGAAGCTTAATCTAACAGTTCTCAACTCTAATGCCTTACCATTTGGCAATTTCAGGCTTGACATAACTATTATTGCTCAGGTACTTCAATAAAGACTTTCCCTTTTTTTTTTTTTTTTTTTTTGACATTTTTGCAAATTTTTTAAATTTTATGGATATATATTGAGCTTTAAGGGACTAATTTAATTTTCTTTAATTATGTAATTTGCAGATGGATGATAATTTTTCAATGACAGTGAAGGAACTAGTGCAGAAACTAAGACAAGCTTCTCTTGAATTCGTGTAAATTTACAAATGTTGAATTTTCCCCCAAAATTAATCCTTAATCTTAGAGAAAAACAAAATAATAAAGCCTGTGGAATCCTTAATTAAGGGGTGTTTTCTTTTTTTCCTTTTCCATTGCAATTTTTTGCGTGGGGCAGATCTTTGACCACGTTAAGGAAATTTAGGAAAACAAAACACCTTCATGTGCTGTAAATCAAGCTTTGGTTTTTTTTCCTTTCTTTTAAGATTACTTTTGATTCCAATTTTTTGGGGGTCTCTCCTTTGCACCCGGATCTAAAAGTTATTGTAAGATTGTGTTTATGGATTAATTAACTTTTGTTTAAGATATTACAACTAATTATATAGATCTGACAGCCATATTGCATCATAATTAAAACAACTAAGAACAAATTCCTTAATTTAAACAAACAAGTTATGAGTTGTCGGATAAATGGAGTGAAGATGTCCCACTAAGATTTACAAGATCTTCGATTCTCCACTATTTGTCAACGCTACATGTTTAATGTTCATCTCTCAAATTAAATTTCCAATTTAGAATGTGAAAGCAAATCACTTCTAATTATGATCATCGATTATAGCTTATTATCTTAATCAACGTTGTCTTAGGTTAGGGCATACTTTTAGTTTTGGGGTCGTCGAACATTATTTCGAGTGGTTTATTCAATTATATATATGTTGTCACTATTTTATATATATAAAAACAAAGCATTTGGTAGGAAGTGGCTGAAACACGAAAGTGCTTTTTTTTTTCTTTCTTTCTTTTTTTAAGGGAAAAAATATAGGTTAGAATATATTCAAAACATTTTCTTTACTGGGGGAATATATATAATTTTAGGTAATGATATTAATATATTACTATCTTTGTTTTTCGTCACATTTAGGAAATGATTTTGATGCTTTATGAAACAGGACAACCTATGTGACATAAACCAAGAATGATTTCTAACTTCTATCAGAAAAAAAGAACAAGAAGAAGAAACAAATTTAATATTATTTAATGATCATAACCATCTCCAATAACTTTTACTATTAAATTTTTTATATACATGAAAATGAAGTGTTCAAATTAATATTATACAAAAGAAAAAAAATTACAAAATTCTTGTCATTTCAAGTATCCTACACATAAATCTAAAAACAATAATTTTTTGGATAATTACCGTTGGTATCATTTTTAAGGATCATAACCAAGTATATAATATCATTTTAAAAAAATTACAAATATGGCAAAGAGTATTAGCGATAGACTTCTATCATTGATAGACTCTTACCAACGATATGATCTATTATTGATTGACTCTTACTAACTATATAGTCTATCACTCATAGATTATCTAAATTTAACCATATTTGTAGTTTTTTTTTATATTAGGTTATATCTATTAATACTTTAGGTCTGATTGTTATATTTGCAATTGTCCCTAATTTTTTGACACAAAATTTCAAATGGGTTAAAGATGTGAGACTTCATGCGTAGAAATTTCAACTTTAACCTTGTGATTGAGAATAATATGCCCTGTACAATTGAGTTATATCATGTTAATTAATATCAAATCTATTTGAATTAATAGGGCAAAAAAACAAATATATATAAAATTTTGATTAAAAATAAATTGAGAGAAAAAATATCTATAAATCTGAATATGTTCCAGGATCCTTTTTGTTTTTTAAAAGTTGGATATTATTAGACAATATAAGATTCTATCTCAAAACTAATTGATAACGGAAAGAGTAACATATAATATCTTAAAAACATTAATGTGAGATCCCTTAATTTAATTTGTGCAATGTGAGATCCTCAATAAATATTTTATCTTTGTCTTCACATGTAATAATATTTTTTTTATAGTTTTTAGTATATATGATTTAATTTTCATTTAATTTTTAGATTTCAAGATCGGTCTTTAGTAATGTTGAGCTTATTTTTAGCTTCTCCTTGTATATGTTTTTGGAGTAAATGGATCTCCTTTGTGGATCGATATGATGAGGGTGTTATGGATGTGTGAATTTAGTTGAAATATCTTAATGCATCCATTGATCCTCAACCATGCATATTCCATTAAAAAGAAGATTTCAAGATCGTTAATCTTTACTCTTAAATTTTGTCTTTAGTTTTCATTTTAAATTTTCAATTAAGCTAGAAAAGATTAATGAAAATTGATTTAATTAACTAAATTAGTTTATAATTAATTTAATCTTTCAATTAGTTAAAGCAAATTTAATACTAGAGACAAAAAGAGAGTATGAGCTAAAATTTAGAGATAAAAATGTAAAATATCGAGTTCTTTTTTTCACAATTGGGATCAGTAGGCACACTGAACATTTTAACTGGATTGATATATCCTTAACAACCTCATCATACCCGACTTGAAGTGATTCATGGTATAAATTTAGAAAAAAAATAGAAAACTAAACTAAAAAAAGAAAATCAAGAATAAAAATGTAATATATCAAAATCTATCTATGAAGCAAATGAAAATTAAACAGGAATTTCAGGATAAAAATTTAGAGACTAAAATAGACGTTTTTTTAAAGTATATAGATTAAAATAGAATAAGATTCAAAGTTTAGGGACCAAAAATAGGATTTAAACCATATTTAAATTTCAAATCCTAGAAATCAAAATAGGAAATGACGAAAATATTTTTTAATTACTATTTTTTTTCTTATTTAGATAGCTTTTTAGGTCTACAAATAACACCGGAGTACGTGTCAAAGCTTAGGCATGTGGAAGAAATCTGGTATAGATAGCGGCGTTCCTTTTAAGCATGTGATGACAGATGGCCCATTCCGAAATACGCAGTAGTGTTTCAATTAACTACATGTGTTGGTTAAACTAACTAATCCTGGTTTAAAACATACCCAACTACAGTTAACTGAGCAGTAGCCAGTAGTACACATTAGATTTTAAAATAATCAAAATTTAATGTGAATTTGCATCATAGGGCTCCCATAAAATAAAATAGACAATTAAACAGACGAATTAACACACATGGGCTTATGGTATATAAAAAAATATATAATAAATGGCTTGGGGTCTCCTATATATTTGTTTATTGGTTTCTTACTGGCTAATAATGGGAAATCCTATGTACATGTATATATGGTATAACCTGGAATTCAATTAATCAATCACCTAATCTTCAAGCTTTTCTTAAGAATTAAATTATTTCCATTTATTATACATGATATGGGTTGATTTAGTGGCCTCATTTCTTGAGATCGTTTATTTGATTAAGATCTGACGAATATTTTAAATTTAATACGAGTTAATTTAATTTTAGAAAATAAATGATATTTTAATTTAATCATAATAAATAAAGTATATATTTTGTTAGACTTTAAAATTTTAGATTATATAAGGAATAAAATATAAGTTAAAAAATGTGAAAATGATACTCAAGTATGCTACTTTTTAATAATTTCATAGATTATATAGAATTGAAGGATTGAAATCGAAAATAGACCCCTGATTTAAATTATGAAAATTCCTTGCTTAAGAAAATGATTAAAAACTTTTTTTTTTTTTTGAAAGGACATTAAATTCCTATTTTATATTATATTTTTGTCATCTCAACTTAAATATGATTTTCATATATATAGTTTCCCTATCTGCCAGAGGTCCGCTACTGCCAATAAACCCCTGTAGATAGATTTTCAAAATCTATTTACAAAATGATTAAAACCCCCATCAAATAAATGGACCATTTGCAATATTATAATAATACTTTTTTAGAAGAATATTATAATAATACTTTGTTGTCGTTGCATTAAAACTATTAAAATATTAACTAAAAAGTTATTTATTTTATTTTTTTTCCTTTCAGAAATTTATTTTATCATTTTCAACTTGATATTTGTAAAAGAAATGACAATAATAAAAGATAACTATGTCCGATACATTTTATATTCATGATAACTTAACTTAAGATAATTTAAATATATATATAATTCTAGCCACCATTTATTTCATTCCTCGGTAGATTTATGTTGAATGGATAAAAAATATATTCATTCAGCAAAAGAAATTCGTGTTCAACAAAATTTAATTTCGTGCATCACATGTTTTTAACAAATATTTATTAAAAAATTATTTACTTTATTCTTTCAATTTTTTTTTAAAAAAAGTGACATTGATAAACCGATAACTTATCTTGTTTTCTAACATTTTTAAGTGAATGACTTTTTTTCTAACATAGAATATTTATTGTGTTTATCAAATTTTATAGTCTGATTAATTATTAATCCTTATACCCATATCCTTAAAAAAAAACTCATATATCTATATAATAATTGTATTTATTTTAATATTGTACTTCGAATATAAGATAAAAATTTAGACCTATACAAATCTACAACTCAGGAGAAAGTAGTAACATTAAATCATATAATTTTAGTAAGATTAATAAATCGACATAATTTTCAATTTCAATTTTTCATAAATGATAAATTATGAAAAGAAACATAAATATTTTTTTAAATGAAAAGAGAGAGAAAATTACATTAACTCTACTTTATCTCTGAGAAAATATATTATTATTTATTGTAAAGTCATCACTCGTAATATAAAATGAGATCGTTTCATTATAAAACACGAATAAAATCTTTATTTTAATTGGCTTCAAGCCTTCAACTTCATCTAGCCTTGAGTTATTATTTATTTTTATTAAATTAAAATGATTAAATGATAAATGTAATTAATTAAAATGAGGGGGTGGGTAGGGCTTACGTGGGATGATGTGATTAGTCCATTAATTTTAGGGCAGGGGAGAATTTCGACGAACCTGTATGGACGCACAGTCCCTGATCCTAAAGGACCATGCCCTAATTAAAGGGCCTGCCGGCTTCCAGCTTTGGACTCTTCAGTCTGCAGCGCCTTCGTGTCTACTTCCCCAATTCCCACGTGCCCCTTATGCCACTTCACTGGAGGTTGCCTCCACGTCGTATGAACATAAAAAATAAGCAAAGCTCCGATATTTTTCAATATATATAATTTAAGATGAGAAAATTAAATTTTTAACTTCGAATTAATAGTATAAACAGTATATTAGTTTAGTTGGTTCATTTGGGCTATTTTCAAATATTTTTTAATTTTTATTACTGTTCTGGTGAAATATTAAGATGGATGATATATATTTTACGTCAACTAAATTTAGACCTTTAAACCTCGTTTGGTAACTATTTGATTTTTAGTTTTTGTTTTTGAAAATTAAGTCTATTTCACCTATAATACTTATAATGATTTGCATCTTTTTAAGTACAATACTTGAATTTTTAGCCAAATTTCAAATACAAAAACAACTTTTTGAAAGTTACTTTTTTTAGTTCTCAAATTTTGACTTAATTTTTTAAATTTTTGGAGAAAGGTAAATAACAAAGAAGAAAATTTTGAGGTGAAAATCGTATCTATAGGCTTAATTTTCAAAAACAAAATAATTACTAAACGATGTCTTAAATTTTTAAATTGATTTTAATATTTAAAATTTTGTTTTAAATATCTCATTTGTATATTTGATTATCTCAGTTCTATCATTTATGTTAGGTATAAAAGTAACTTTTTTAAATTTTAAACAAACATAAAGATTAAACTTGTGTAATTCGGTGTGAATCATCATATTAACAATACACATACTTTGATTAATCATCATATTAACAATACACATACTTTGATTCAAACTAGAAACAAATATTAAACATCTTGTCATAACTTCTAAAGTTTTTCGCGTTTTTTTTCTCCTTTCAAGAAATAATTAATGAAATTTTATATAAGTTATTTGAAATAAGTTTTTATACCACCTTTAGCAACTAAAAGCAAACAAATTCAAGTTTGTAGACTATAATATATTTGATAGTATGAGTTTCATATTAAAAAAATGATAATAAGAGAAATATTTCATCTATCTTATTAAGAGTATGAGATCCTTTAATTTTTCCAATGTGAAATTCTCAACATAATATAATAGAATTCAGTCTTAATAAATTGAGTAAATATCAATTTGTACCTTTGAACTTTGGAGGTTGTATCAATTTAAACTACAAATTAATAGTTATATCAATTTAAGCCCTAAACTGGGTTAGTATCAATTTAAACCTCAAACTAATAATTGTTTCAATTTTAAACCCTAAACTATCATAAGTATATCAATTTAAACTCCAAACTTTCATAGATGTATTAAAATAAAACATAATGGAGAGGTTAAATTGATACACTTATGAAACTTCAAGTTTAAATTGATACACTTGTGAAAATTCAATGTTTAAATTGATATAATTACTAGTTTGAATTTAAATTGATACACTCATGAAAGTTTAGAGTTTGAATCGATACAATTATTAGTTTAGAATTGGGATTTTAATTGATATCAACCTCAAAATTAACGGTGTAAATTGATATTTACCTTAATAAAATTTTATCCATCACTGTTGTAGCTCCTCTAAACTGAGGAGGGCATTCTAATAAATGAAAATATATTCCTTTCTACGAAATAAAGTACTTGCCGCAACGGATTTTCTAAACATTCAGCCGTCACCAGTCACCATCTTACAAATTTGTTCACACTGATAGATGAGGATTTTATGGTACAAGTCAAAAATATAAGAAATGAAAAGAAAAAAATAACAAAAAAACGAAATGAAATACTGCCTTTTTATATATGATTAAACTTTGTTTACACGAAGAAAAAATGGATCACTTTAATTTTCATTATTATTTTTCTGTTTCAATATTTTATTAAAAGAAATATATAATAAAATCAATTTCAATGTTTTAAATTTTAATATTGACGAGTCTTCCTCTGATTATATTTGTGGTATGCAGAGTTATACATTACTAAAAATTAGAAAAGGTTAAAAGGAGATGAATTGCAAAGGAGGACCTGAAATTTTAAAAAATTGCATAATTCTGAATAAAATAAGATTTGTTTAAGAAAGAGCCAAAACGTGAGAGAATTCAATTCACAGATCCATTGACCAAATACGAACCCGAAAGTTGACTGTACCACTCTTTCACACGTGCCACATTCCCAAAAAAACCGTGTCCCTTATCTCTATAAAACCCCTTTCATTTTTTGTCTATTTCTCACAAATCAACAATATTAATCAAATTGCTCTTTCTAATTAAGTTTGATCCCATTGAGTTCAGTACTGCTATGGAGATCTCATCAGCCAGATGGATATCTGAATGGGTAATTTTAATTACCTCTAATTTTTATTCAATTAATTAAAATATATATTTATCTTTTGGTGAATGGTTTTGGATTTTTTTTTTTAGGAAATTGAAGATCCTCCGTCGTTTATGGATGAATTTAAGGTAGACCCTTTTGATTTTTCGTTGGATGAGTTCAAATTTGAGGAGTACTCTGGTGGGAGTTGGAGTGGGACTGACTTTTATGAGTCGCCGGTTCCGCCGTCTGCGGTGACGGAAAGGCCGACAAAGCAATTGAAGGTGGCGGTGGACGGGGGGATTAAATGTCAAATATTTGATGGCAATTATAAGGCAGATTCGTCATCATCCACTTCCCAAATAATTAGCTTCGAAAATTTTTCGAATTCAAAATGTGGGAAAGGCAGTGTGGGGGCCAAAATTGAGATGGATTATGAATCGGTAAATATTAGTGAAAGTTATTGGAATAATAATGAGAAAAGTTGGAAGAAATGTTCGTCGTCGATGAATAGAAATCCTTTGCATGCTCGAGAACATGTCATAGCTGAGAGAAAACGTAGAGAGAAACTTAGCCAACGATTCATTGCTCTTTCAGCTCTCATCCCTGGCCTTAACAAGGTGTCGTACTATACTTTGCCTCATTACAAATTTTCCATTCTAATTTTTTTATATACTTGTGTGTCTGTATTTAATTTTTCAATTACTCTAAGAATGTAATGGTCAAATTAGAAAGAAAGCTATAAAGGTTTGTATTTGTTCGTTCTTACTTTCTCAAATGGGTCAAAGTTTGAGAGACGGTAAAAACTGTCTAATACTTAGGTTTTAGTTTTATCTCACACTCTAACTTTCAGTTGTTTGTGTAATGGATTTTTATTACATCTCACATATTTTTAAGTTTTCAAATATATTAGACACAAAAATGTTAGTTTAAGAATTTATCAGACATGTTTTTTTTTAATATACAGTAAAAATTGATTAGACAGAGAATTCAAATAGTATGAAAACCATTTTGAATTTCTAGTTTTGGAAAATTGGGTTTTCATTTTCGTTTAATTTCTTTGGAGTGGCTTTTATGTAACTTTCTTATAGGAAGATTTGAATTTATAGTCATATTCTTAAAAACAGAAGATTTAAGTTGGTTTAGTAATCATTTTGTTTTCAAAAATTAAAACATTAACTTTATCTTTAAGGTCTCATTTTGTAATTATTTTATTTTTTGTTTTTGTTTTTTAAAATTAAGTCTATGAACATTACTTCCACCTTCAAATTTCTCCCTTGGTAATTTACTTTTCATCATTGGTTTACAAAACCAAACCAAATTTTGAGAACTAAAAAAACGTAATTTTCAAAATATTTTTTTTTTTTTTTTTTTTTAGAATTTGTCTAAGAGGTCAACCATCGTACTTAAAAAAATTTGTAAATTATCTTTAAAATATTGATGAAATAAACTTAATTTCAAAAAAAAAAAAAAAAAAAATATCACTAAATGGAACCTAAGTTTCTTGGTTTTGTTATTTGCATTTCACTAACTAGTTAGAAATCTAGCCAAAATTGAAAACTAATGAAAAAAAGTTGATAAGATTTAAATGTTTTTTTTTTAAAGAAAGGGTTAGAACTAAAGTTTGGAATTTAGGAGAAAAATAAGCATAAATTTCTTTTAAAAAAAGAAATAAAGATAAAATTAAGTTATTCAAGTGGATCTACTCATTCACGTAATATCTTCTTCTAAAAAAAGGATAAAATCGTAGCCTTATTCTATTTCATTTGTGTTGGCAGGTAGACAAAGCTTCGATCTTGGGAGGAGCCATAAGACATGTGAAAGAACTTCAAGAGCGTTTGAAAGTGGTGGAGGAACAACCAAATTCCAAAATGTCGGAGGCACAATCGACTGCGTGTGTAAAAAGAACAAGCCTCCAGGTTTCCTCCCCCGACGATGAGTCGGACGATAACAGTTTTACTGGCGGGCCAGCTCCGGAGATAGAAGCAAGGTTCTCAAACAAGGATGTTCTTATCAGAATCCACTGCCAAAAACGCAAAGGTTGTCTTTCCTATTTGCTTAACAAAATTGAGAACCTCAATAATCTAACAATCCTCAACACTTCTGCCTTGCCATTTGGCCACTCCAAGCTCGATATCACTATTGTTGCTCAGGTAATTTATATATGATTTTAAGCTTTTTATTTTAATTAAATTTTTTTATTGATACATATCATTTATCTGATTAATTTGCTGAGGAGATTAATGTTTTTGTTTGTTTAATGATGGCAGGTGGATGTTGGTTTTTGTTTGACAGTGGAGGATGTTGTGAAGAATCTGAGACAAGCTTTGCTGGACTTCCATTAAAACTTTGGAAAAAGACGAGTCTTTTTTAGATTGATTAATCTTTCTTTCCCTTTTTCCGATAAAAAAAATTATTTAAAAAAAAAAAAAAAAACTGTAAATTTTAATGTAATAAAAACCCATTTCAGAGGGGTAAATTTTTTTTGAGAGCTATGGACTTTTATTTGTCTCACCTCTTTCTTCTATTTTTTTCCCTCTGTTAAAAATGGTTTTTTTTTTTTTTTTCTGGAGTACTTTTTGCAGGCTATTTTCTCTCTTGGTAGGGTTTTAGGTTTGGTTTTTGGAGGGCCCTTGTGTCTGTAATGTAGAAGAAACTCGGATTCTTATGTTTTAATTAGATTTTCTCCTTTTAATACATTTGCTTATTTAATTATTTATTATAATTCTAAGTTCTAAATTCTAATTAAGATAATATATGTATACGTGTGTGTTTTTTGTTTTGTTTATTTGGGATGTGACATCTTATCTACTGATTTTTTAAAAAAATAGAAAAAATAATTAAAGAGTATGGGTATGTGTTCATATGAATGGGAACGTATTCGTGCCGAAATGAATGTTGCAGTTGGTAAACAAAGAGGGGAAATACATGTTTATTATTACAATATATAAATATATATATATATATATATATATATTTTGACAATATCTAAAAAAAAAAGGCAAACAAGACTAGGTTAACATTTTGTTTAAATTTTGGTGATTAAGATGGTTTTTGTTTACTTCAAATTGGCATGTTTTCATATATATATATAGCTTGTATATTTGTCAACTCTCTATATTTCTCATATACATCTTTGATGAAGTGAAAAATTATATATTGAAAGTACGGAAATATTTAAAATGTAAAAACTATTTAGAAGGTACTAAATTAAATTATGAAATATAATTTAATCTTAATGCTAATTGAGAGGATTAGAAAACAAGATTATTGATAAGCAAGAAAGACGGCCATTGACAATGTCCCACCCAAGGATTATGTGATCTTTGATATTCCAATTAGCTAAGTTCAGGACTTTATACATACAATCAATAAATACTTATCTTAAACATTTCTTAAAAATTGAACTATTGTCTACAAATTATTATATATTTTCATATATATCCATTTGTGTGCTAGCTGTACAGGATCACATATTTTCAAGCACAAGTATTTTCTACTCATATTAATATTATCCATGAGTATTTAAATAAGCTTTAAAATAATTAATTGTTTTTTAATATTTTATATTAATTCTAATCTACTCATAATTAATTTGGTAGCTAGAGATTCAATCATTTCTTATCACTTTTCTTTTATTTCTATTAAATGTAGTGTTAAAACTCAAACCTTCAACTGGTAAATGTAGGGTATCATAACTTCATATCACATCCTTATTAATTACAAAATAAATGGTAGATAATTTAAGGGAGTTAGAGTAGTCACCTTAATTTCCATAAAGAAAGAAAGAAAATAGTCATGGAAATTATCCACCGACTATAATATATCGGACAAATATCAATTTATACCCTTGAACTTTAAGAATTGTACCAATTTAAACCCTTGAACTTTAAGAATTGTACCAATTTAAACCCTAAACTAATAATTGTATCAATTTAAACCTTAAACTTTGAGAGTTGTATCAATTTAAACCGTTAACTTTTAAAAATGTATCAATTTAAACATTTAACTATGTTTCATATGGATAAATATACTGTAAGACTTGTAATTTTAATAATTAAACTTCTAAACTTACATAAGTTTGATTGAAAAAAATTATTTTGTTTGATATTTTTTAAACTAAATCTGGAAAAAAAAAGTGTAAATTGACACAAAAATATAAAAGTTTAGGGTTTAAATTGATATATTTGGAAATGTTCATGGTTTAAATTGATACAATTATTAATTTGGGGATTATATTGATACAATCCAAAATTCATGATTTAAATTGATACAACCTCAAAAGTTCAGGGTTTATGTTGACACAATTATTAGTTTGGAGTTTAAATTGATATATCCTCTAAAGTTGAATGATACAAACTGAAATTTTTTCTAAATATATAATATATAAGTGTGTGTATATATCTATATATATATATATATATATATATGACAAAATTAGTAAGATTTTGTATGTAAATTGACAAATTACTCTACGGACTGTTTCCACATGATCGGTACCATTATATTTCTATTATAATATTCCTTACTTTCCCATTTTTATTCATTGTTTTCTCAATTGATTTTATCATTGTACCATATTTTATCATTATCTATGTCTCATAAATGGAAGAGACGTGCAGAATTAAATGATTGAGGATTATGAACATGGTAGCTTTTAATAGACGAGAAAATTCAGAAGAGATATATATAATTGCTCAAAATAACATAAATTTTAAATTTTATAAATAATGCAAATAAATATAATGATGTGACATAAGAATCTATATCTAAATAATAAAATATATGTATTTTTTTCCATCTACATATTATTGAGATATTATAACCATTTAGAAGTCTCATTTGAATAACTCAGATAATTCCTTCCCTATGGGAGCGATAGGGTTTGAAGCTATTCTTCGTAATTCTAATGACAAACCTATGATTTCGATGCAAAAAACTTTGAAGTTCATTAATATTCTTGAGCTCGCCGATATTGTTACTCTTCTAGACAGTATTATTATCACGGAGGAAATAGGAAATTATCTTTTTATAAGTTCAGAAAGATTTGATGATCTTATAGAACTTAAGTTGAAGCTTTTGTTGAAGACACTATTCTCTTTCTTTTCCTTCTAGAAAGGAGCCAAAAAAAGGGGGTGAAATTACATATGTAAGTCCATTTATTGTGAAAGATGGGGCCAAGGATATCTCCCATACAATCGAAATCTCAACTTTTCACATTGATTTTGATTTAGAATTTGACCATTTTTGGTGGGTGGATGATCCCATTTTATAGGATAGAGAGTTAAAGTCTAAAGGTTAAGAGTAAAGAAATTCCAAAAACTTTTTCACGTCAATAATATTTGGAATTTCCAAATTCATATGTAGAAAGCCAACTAAATATCACCTACCCCCTGCTGTATTTCTATTTGCCACATGGTATTGGCACTCAATTTTGTTTCAATATTCTTCTAAAAAGTTTCCAAACTTCTTTTTGCTATTTAAGCAAAATCGAGAGTCAAAAGTACATCAAAAGGGGGAGAAAATCAGGCATTTGTACATACTTTGTTTGGAAAAGTTATTAATAGAAATATTATAATGAGTAGATCTATCGAGACGGGTTAAAATTAAAAATTCCAAAAATAATAGGCCCAAAGACGAAAGTAGAAGTCTAAGATGACTTAAAGATTGAAGGGACCATGTCTGACCCACAAGGGCTAATCATGTTCTTAAGAGGCCAACCCATTAGGTGATCCTTGGATGGCTAGTGCAAATCGTTTCATGGATATGAGTAAATATGATTTATTGAACTAGAGAGGAGGTCATCTTAATCTAAGTGAAGAGTATTAGTTTGGATTTTCCAAAGATGATCCATGAACAAGCTGTTGAGAAAGGAATGAACGAGGTACTTAAAAGTCAATTAGTGTTTTCGACGATTTCAAAAGCTATAAAGAGAGCGATGATGAGCCCACGTTTCAATTAAAAGTCTATATAACCAACGTAATTCATTCATCAAAAATACACTAAAAACTACTTATTTGTTATCCTTCACATCAACGTATTTGTTTCTATTAATTTTTAATCCAACTATTATCTTTTTAAGTGTCTGTCAATGTTTATAATGGATGGCAAATGAATTCAAACTCTGGACTTTCATTGAGCTACCAAATGTTAGGCATCTAAGCTTTAACTTTTTTTTGGGAACCATGTTGATTTTTTTAATATGCGATTTGTGTGAATGTATTAGAAATTGGAAACATTTTAGAATTTACTACCATGTACTGATTTTATTTTTTATATTTTGAATTAATAGAAATAAATCACTATCATAAAATTATTAAAAATATTTACAAATAATAGTAAAATTTTACTATCTATCTACAATATGTATGTCTATCATGTGTCTATAGTAGTCTGTCGTATCTATCCGTGAAATTTTACTATATTTATAAAAATTTTGGATCATTTTTCTATATTTGAAAAATAATCTAAAACTCTACCTAATTTGTAATGTTAAGAAAAATTATTGTTGTTATTATTTTTATATTTTAGAAACGTGTACATATTATGAGAATTACGAGTCGGTCCAAGTAGGTAGATCTAATTGGGCTATGAGTTAGGGGTTGGCCCAACTAGATCTAATTGGGCTTGTGTGTGGCGAAGTAGGAAATCTCTCTTTGAAATGCATATCTACATACAAAATTCCCGTCTACAAAAACACTCCATCCCCAAGTTTTAAACTTGAAAATGTGAGCTTTGGTGGACTTTTACTATCCAATTATAAACATATATGTACATATATATATATATATATAACAATGATGAATTAGGTTATATAGGTTTAATTTATGAACTTTTTGTGTGCCTAATTCATATCTAAACTTATAAAAACAATTATAAAGTCTCTAAATTTTTTACTTGTTTGTATTTTTTGTTTAATTTTTAATATTACACTTTTAAAAAATTTGAGTTAAAAAATTGGACTATATTGGAACAAGTCTATCCCAAAAGATTTAATTGTAATAACTTTTACAGCTCATAATTGGTTTGTGTTTTTTGCTTTAAGGGTTTCACCGTAAAATTTTGTAAGTTGGAGTTAAGAGTGTGATGGTACCGACTTTTTTTTTTAGCTTAGGGGTGATTTTTACCCTTTTTCTTAATAATAATAAGAGTTTTAGTTTATGAATTTTTATATTTGTGTCTAACAAATCTATAAATTTTAAAGTTATTTAATAGGTTATAGCACAAATAATGTGCTATCTAGCTCTGTTTAATTCGAGATTTTTCCTAGATTTTAGGTGTTTATTTTATAATTTTGTAGATCTCGATCATCTGTTAAGGTAGAATCGGACGTTAATGATGAAATGAAGCTAAAACGGGCCAAAACGAAACTCAAATGCACTAACTGGAGAAAGAAAAGTAAAAAATGACCAAATTACTCCTAAAGCTATGGCGCCTGCTACAATGCACTATGCTCGACACTTTTTCCCGAGAAGGTTGTTTTGGTGCAAAACACACAGCGCCACGACGCTCCGAAGTCTATCGCGTGCATCCGTCCATCAACGGCGCAACACTAGTTTGATTGCTATAAAGCTATTTTAGTCGCCTAGGGTTAACTATCTCTAATTCCAGTCAAATTTCCATAGTTTTTCTCTATTTCCTTCTATTTCTTGGTTCTTGGTTGTATTCAAACGATTTCTCGATGTCCATCATGAAGATTATGGTTAAATACTCATTCTAGCTTAGGCACATAGTGGTTTTCTCATTTTTGGACACTTGTGAGGTTTAGATCATTTTATATCGATTTCTTGTATTGTCTTTCAATTCTTTTATCTGGTTATGAATGGTTATGACTGTATATGTGCTTGAGCATATATGATCATTAGCTAAGGCTCCATTTGCAATATGTGACATTTAATTGCTTATTAATCTACAAGTAGCAATAGGTTAAATTAGCTTGTAAGTTGTATATTGATATCAATGAACATTGATCAATTAACCTAGGGAAGAATTATATTTGAATGACTGATTGGGAGTTTCTATTAGAAATTCATTTTAACAAATTTCTTAACATTAATGCGGTTAGTCAACTAATTAGGATACAACTCATCTAATGAGCCACATCTAATTAGATTGGCTCATTAGATAATTCAGACTTTCTAAATGAGTTGGCCAAGGGTAGATGATATAGAAATTATCTTATGGATATATGATCGAGTTGCAATTAAGGGAATTAACTCAAAAGTCTAGGCTAAATAGTTTAATTATTGAATTCAATCTCTTTTTAATTTTATGCAATTTATTTTTCTTACAATCAAACAAATCAATCTCAAACTCTTCGAGTTACCTTGGGATTGTAAACAATTTAATTGAGAAACTCAACAATTTTCTATGTTTGACGGGTGCTACCACTACTAATAGAGTTAAGTAGAAACGATTAGATTATTTGATCTGGAATTAGATGGCAAATTTCATCAACCATAGGTCATTGAACTTTCAATATTGTACTTAAGAAGACATTAAGACTATCAGTTTTGCATTCAATAATATCTTTATTTCTTTTTTAGAAAAAAAGAAAAAAAAATTGTCAAATAAATAAAGAATTTATTGGGCAAAAATTTGTAAGCCATGGACTTATTAACACACAAAATAAAATTTTTTGAGGCTTCTAAGATATATTTTAGAGTTAAATGAATTACTTGATATGAAAGTATGAAAATAGACTTATAATTTAATCTAATACCATCTTTAAAAAGGTTACGATCACATTTGGTCTTCGAATTTTGGAGAAGTAACTCCATGCAATTTCAAATTTGTAATAAAGAATTAAATTCATTGTAAACTAAAGTTTTAAGATTAAAGGGTTAAATCATAGGGATTCATAAATTAAAAATCATTTTTAACCAAAATAATAAATAAATAGAGCGAAAACAGAAATTAATAATTCTTTTTTTTTAAAAAAAAAAATCAATTTGGTGCGGCGACGTGTCCGAATCAATATTGTTCGAGAGTTGTGAGATTGGAAGAACCCAACGGCATAGCGATCGGCGATTGGCATCCATAATTGGCGTTCTGTGTTTCCCAATAACCGATTTCTGTTATTTCTTTGATCCATGAAGATGGGAGAGACGATCAACACAACTAACCGCAGCTCCAAAATGGAACTCCCTGATTTTATATCCCCTTCTAAGGAATCCCACAGTTTAACAACACACCAGCAATGCCCATGCGCAAGGAGCTTCTGGTCGCCGCTTTGGCCACAACTGCCTCTCTGGTTGTCGCCGCCGCCGCGCTCAGGAGATGGATGCAGAGGAAACAATGGCAGTTGAAGAAAGCACACGGAATTCTCCGCAAGTTTGCCCGGGACTGTGCAACCCCCGTCCCCAAACTCTGGCAGATCGCCGATGATTTGGAGTCCGACATACGAGCCTCCATTGCTTCTAATGGAACTAATCCCAATGCCTCTCTCAAAATGCTCGTCTCCTACGCTGATGCTTTCCCCAATGGGTATTGTTTTGTTTTGTTTTTCCTACCCTTGTCTTTTGAGATTCGAGTTGCTTACGGGTTTCGTTTTTGATGTTTGTATTTGGGTGATAGAGATGAGGAAGGGTTTTATTATGGGGTTAATTTGCGGGGAACCAATTTCTTGATTTTGTGCGCTCGGCTTGGGGGAAAGAACGCCCCCATCTCTGATATTCATCGCGAGGAGATTTCAATCCCTCCCATTGTCATGAATGGCAATTCTGAGGTTTGTTTTCCGTACTTCGAATTATGGAACTCAATCATGATTTAGATTGTATCCCATCTCAGGAATTAGAAATTGAGAACTTCCCATTATTCCAATTGGATTATGATCGGTGGCTTTGGTTTTGGGGATGCTGCAATGTTTGATTTGAATCTTGTTGGAAACAGGATTTGTTCGACTTCATTGCTGTGGAGGTTGGGAAATTTGTTTCTGCTCATCCAGAGAATGTATATGAACCGGTGAAGAGAACGGAGCTGGGCTTTACATTATCATATCCAGTGGACGATGCTGCGGCCTCATTGGGAAATGTAATCAAATGGAATAGTTTCTCTGCTGATGACACAGTTGAGTATGATCATTCCCCTCCCTTTGCAATTTCTCGCATAGTGGGAAGTAAATTATGATCCCCTTTCGTCCTTAGTTATATTGACTTAATTATTCTATTTCTCATAGAACAATAAAAATCGTTGGTGAAAAAATTGATCATTTGGACTGAGTTTAACACCATGCTGACGATTTAAATCCTTCTGTTATTCTAATGGACCTGTTTTGAATTTCTATCACATGTTATAGGAATTTGCAACTTTTATATTCTATTTGATGGAATATGATGCTGAAACCTAATAGTGATGAACTCAGGTTGGAAAGAATATGGTGAACAGCATCAATCGGGCATTGAATAAACATGGTGTGAACCTGCGTGTCTCTGCAATGGTATGCAGTTTATATTTTAACCAAAAGTTCCTTGTAATAAATCTAGTTCCAGGCTTCCAGCTTTGTTGTGATATTTTCGATTATTCAAGTAGGTTGATGATACTGTTGGGAATTTAGCCGGAGGTAGATACTACTGCAGGGACAGTGTGGCTGCTATTACTCTAGGCATGGGCACGAATGCTGCTTATATAGAATCAGCACAAGAACTTGCTCGCTTTAATGGACCATCACCAACATCAGGGGAGATGGTTAGTAAGATTAATCAATCAAATGGTATTGCAACTTGAAGATTGATATAAATATGTTATATTGTAGGGAATCAGCTTGGAGTGGGGCAATTTCCGTTCACCGCATCTTCCAATAACTGAGTTTGATGCTTGTCTAGATTCTGAAAGTTTAAATCCCGGTAGTCGGGTATGGCAGATTGTAGATTTATCATTATCACTCGTACTTGACGTGAATGATACTGTAGTTTGGCTAATAATTCTTCAATTATCTCAGATATTCCAAAAGTTGGTATCGGGAACCTATTTGGGAGAGATTGTGAGAAGAGTCCTGGTAAAAATGGCACAGGAAACGTTATTATTTGGGGATCCCGTCCCTCCAAAGCTTATGACCCCTTATGTGCTAAGGTATTGACATTTATTTTCATGCAGCCTGGTATTTTTAGTTACAACATAATAGAAACAATATGATAGAGACAACAACTCTCCAAATATCTTCACAATGGTTTGATATTGTCCACTTTAGTCATAACTCTCATAGCTTTGTTTTTGGTTTCACCCAAAGAGCTTCATACCATCATAGATAATGATCCATACTTATATACCCATGATCATCCCCATATCTAGTCAATATGGGACTTTGGTCGCATTCCTTCTCAACAGTTAATCTGATAGTTTGGAAAACAATGCAAAGCAAGACTAACTGAGAATATTTCCGTCCTAAAACTGAAATCGAGTAGCTATATTTTTGTGATGATGTGATCAAATCCTGTTTACGATGTTTACATGATGATTGCATCTTAAAAGGAACAAATTACTGAACCATAGTGAACAATTGACAATTTGACTCATATTGATTTTGTTTATAGGTCACCTGATATGGCTGCAATGCATCAGGATACTTCAGAAGATAGAGAAGTGGTCAATGAAAAGCTGAAAGAAATTTTTGGGGTGAGGTTATTTTAAGCATTGAACACGTTACAATTTTTCCCCCCACACCACACAGATCAGACCATGAACTCCTTATAGTTCATTGGTTGCTTTGAGATTTTGATCCACCTATTAGAAGTTAAAGTAGTCTCTATTTTATATCAAGGTATGCATTAACTTATACTTCTCTTCCTCACTGGTTGACATGTCTGTGTTCATGCAAGATAACTGATTCAACTCCACTGGCAAGAGAAATTGTTGCTGAGGTATGTGACATCGTGTCAGAACGTGCAGCCCGTCTTGCTGGAGCTGGCATTGTGGGAATCGTTAAGAAACTGGGGAGGATTGAAAACAAAAGAAACATAGTCACAGTGGAAGGTGGGCTTTACGAGCATTACAGGGTATTTAGAAACTATCTCAATAGTAGCATATGGGAAATGCTTGGAAATGAACTGTCAGACAATGTGATAGTGGAACATTCTCATGGTGGGTCTGGCGCTGGAGCTGTGTTCCTTGCTTCATCCCAGAAAGAAAACTATGATTTTGAACATTTCAACATTGGATAAGAAACTAGATTGATCACTATTATTCTTCTTCACTTGTAAGCATATATAGATTTAGTTGATGGGCAGTTGTTGCCTTTTGTTATGTAAGTTCAAGTCTGAAAGCTAAAAGAAACCAATAGACTTGCCTTTTTTTTTTTTTTTTTCTACAATAGAATACGCCAAAGATATGAATGCATAGTGAACAAACTGAAATCTCTCTGTTTGAAAATTAAGATTGCTGGTCGAGGGAAGTAGACAAACTGAAATGGTGGAAGTAGTTGTTGTTGTGGGTAAAGTAATGGCAGGAAATTTGGCGGTATTGCAATGTGCAGTGATGTTATAGAGATTGGTGCACATGGTGAAGGCCAAAAGAAACAGCTGCTTAAACTTAGATAATTGGATTTTTAAAGTGTCGTTTACTCCCAAAAAAAAAAAGAAAATGTTGTCTATTATTATTGAAACCATGTTTTTGTTTTGTTTTGTTTTGTGTTGTGAGAAGTGAAAGAAGGTGAATTCAGATTCACAAGCCTGAGGGAAAGAGGGAGAGAGAGAGAGAGAGAGAGGGGACAAAATGTACACAAACCGATACATAAAGAATAGGAAGTGAGATAACGTGTGTTTTGTGGTGTGAAATCATGGAACAAAGAGCTTTTCTCACAACCCCCAAGTTTTTTTTTTCCTCTCATTATTCTCTCATTCAATGCCAATTCAAATTACAAATTCAGTCTCTCAACACCGAACTTAAAAAAGAAGTGTATTAATAAGTTTCTTTTCTCTATCAAATTTTAAAATTTTAAACACTAATTGATGTATTAAATATAAATTTATTTTTTTCGTCTAATAAATGTTTAAAATTTAAATTTTGTGGTTTATTAGATCTATCAAGTTTAAAAAGTACCATGTATAAAGTCTACCTCTATAATTTTAAAAGTTTAGACCTTGGTAGATAACAATTTAGACTCCGTTTGGTAATCATTTTGTTTTTGAAAATTAAGCCTTGGACATTACTTTCTACCTCCAAAAATTATTTACTTTTCACCAATCGTTTAAAAAATCAAGCTAAATTTTGAAAATTAAAAAAAAATAGCTTTCAAAAAGTTATTTTTGTTTTTGGAATTTGGTTAAGAATTCAACCATTGTGTTTAAAAAATATGCAAATTATTATAAGAAATGTGAAATGTTATACACTTAATTTTCAAAACCAAAACAAAAAATCAAATGGTTACCAAACGAGACTTTAATTTTTTGTTTTTGATTTTCTAAAAGTAAGTTTATTTTCTCTTAATTTCTTATGATGGTTTACATCTTTTTTAGAGTAAAAAGAGTTGATTTTTTAGTTAAATTCTAAAAATTAAAAACAAAATTTTTAAAAACTATTTTTTAGTTTTTGAAATGTGGCTGATTTTGGGAAATTATTGGTAAAAAGATTCACAGAGCAAGAAATTTAAAGGGCATTTAGTTTAATTTTCAAAATCTACAAACTAAAGATTAAGACCCTGTTTGGTAATTATTTGGTTTTTAGTTTTGAGTTTTCGAAAATTAAATCTATAAACACCATTTTCATCTTGAAATTGCATGCTTTGTTATCTACTTTTTACCAATATTTTAAAAAAACCAAGCAAAGTGTTGAAAACTAAAAAAGTAAGTTTTAAAATTTTATTCTCATTTTTAGAATTTAACTAAAAGTTCAATTATTATACTTAAGAAATATGTATAACATTGTAAGAAATTGGAAAAAAAAATAGACTTATTATCAAAAACAAAAAACCATGATCCCTTTTAGTAACCATTTTGTTTTTAGCTTTTAGTTTTTAAAAAAGTTATTGTGTTTCTCATTATTTTTTTGTTGAGGTTTTCATATTTCCTATTTAAACATTTTAAAAATAGTCCTAAAATCTAGTAAGAAAATATATAAGTTAATGGATGAATGGTAAATTAAAAATTTATAAATACATTAAACACACCCACCAACTGAATCCCTGAATCTCTCTCATCCATGGATTGGAGTGGCAGTGTGAAATTGAATATATAAAGATACATAAGCATCAGCTATGTCTGATTATTTTATTATATTCCCTCTTCCCTTAAGTGAGTCGAACTCGGGCCTCAGACTCGGCACCTACCATACCATACCCCTCTCATAAATTTGGTCAAATATGTCATATCCACATTTGTTTCCATTACTTCAGCTTTAGGATCCCAAAAAACAACTTCCCACTTCACTTGGAAAACCCCAAAGAAAAATAACTAAATAAGAATGTCATTCAATTTAGGGGTATTGAAATTACGGTTGAGGACGCTAGGATGGTGCGGTGCCTGTAATATAAACCCAACATTACAGGGCATTGCATCCAACATTCAATTACGTTACATCTCTATCAATCTTCATTTTGCATTTTCCTTTTATTACATGCCAAAACAATTGTAACACATCAAAGTTTTCTTTTTTAAAACTATAAAAATCAATTTATGTCTTTATTTTTTTATCATTTCAATTTCAAATATAAATACTACTTCCCTTATGTGAGTGGTATAATGTGTTGGAAACGACTGGACCCTCAAAACGATTAACAGTAAACAGTCAAGACTAGACGGTCAAGCAAAGAGTCAAACCTGCAAAACAAAAACTCGTTATAGGCTGAGCCACAGAGCTCGTTCTCTTTAAAACGTTTCGCGGCTCTGCCCAAGTGTGCAAGCAGGTCTGAAAATTGCCACATCGTCCCCAAGATAAAACAGCCAAAAGGAACCCGATCGAAAATACACCGTTACCGACCAAAACACACACCCTTTTTAAACTCACTGTTCGGAAAACTAAAATGGAAGAAGAGAGGAAAAATGAAATGAAAAGTGAAGAATGAATTGTAGGCCTTCAACGTCGAATCGTAGGGAGCGAAGAAGGCTCTCTGACTCATAACGTGCGCGGACAAAGCTCAAACGGAGCGGGCCCTTTCTTTTTTTCTGATTAAAAAATATATTTTTTTATTAAAATCAATAATCACACGTGCCGAGACGTCCACCAAATCCACATTGGTCTATCTCCTCACTCCCTCCAAAACATAGGTACCTCTTGGAGTCCAAATTCAAAACTCAAGATTGGAGTACTTCCAACATCAAATTTTTCAATGTGGGATTCTCCAACCAAAAGTTGGTTCTCTCTTATTTTGAAAGTTAAAATTTTACCCAACATAACAATGTTTTGAGAGAGTGTTCTTGTAATTGGAGTTGGAAAGAGAATTATTGTTTGTGATTATAACAATTTGTTACTAATATATTTCTCTTAAATAGGTTGTACTTTTTCCCCGATTTTGAAGTTTTTCATTTAAATTTCTGTATTTCTTATTTTGTTGTGTTATTTAAATTTTTATGTTTAACCCCTATAGTATTGAGGATGGTGTCGTTTTCTTTGCCCTGAGCGGAGGACTGTTTTGTCATTTTGGTTTTTGGGTTTAATTTTATAGAATATAGAACGATCGGGGGTCCAATCTGAGGTGAGTTTGTCGGTTAGCGATGTCCTGTAAGCATCAGCCGCACAGCCTTAACGTGGCAGCCCTTACAGAAAGGTAGTTTCTTAAGAAGCTGAGAAGGGTAAAAGAGTAATTTCGAAAAAGACGGGTGGTCCATTTGGTAATAATGAAGAATAGAGGGGGTAGTGGGAGACAAAAGAAATAGGATCGAGGGACAGTAAGTATAACAAATATGGTTTTGGCCTATGGGTTTGAGTTTGACCAATCTTATCTCTGTAACACACAAACCCACCAACTATTATTACCTCTTTCATTATCACTCTTCACCTTTTTCTTTTTCCTTTTTTTTTTAAAAAAAACTTTTTTTAACTACAATAATAATGTAATTTTTTAAAGTAAAGAATAAAATAAGATACATAGCAAACAAATTTCGAAAGTGGAGTTGAAGGAAAAAGTAGTGTGATAAAATGGGTACACGATTATCATTTAATCTAGTCATCACCCCGTAGACGTTAGATGGTGTCATGTAAGTCATATGGACTTGGTCAAAATGAAGACTAAACTCATGGATCCCATCCATAATTTTAGTATTTTTTTTTTCAATTTTGATTGTTTTTGTAATTTTTAATTAACAATTCTCTTCCTTACTTATTTTGTTCTTGTTCTTCTATATCATACTAATTTTCTCAAAATAAAATGTAATTTTATTATTATTATTTTTAATTTCAAGATAGAAGTTCATATGAACCTAAAAGTTTGAATTATAAGTCACTCAATCTTCCACATGGTGGTCGTCTTCGTGTGCCTATAGATTAGCTACATCTTGTTCCCGTTGTCGTCTACAACGAATATGTCTTCAATCAATATCAGCAACATTGAGTCGTCTTATCTGCAGAATAATATTTTTTACATTTACCAAGGTTTGGTCACACATTGAACCCAACTCTAGCAAATTGTGTTGTACTGAATACTGCTATACATCTTGGACAAAATTATTCTGAATGATGAAAAAAATTAATACTAAATAATTTTCATATCATACATTTGAAAAACATAAGATAATAAAACTCTTATCATATTGTAATACACAACATTTAATAAAACATCAGATGGAAGAAAATACTGATCCGATTGTGTTCCAGGATTGTAATGCACAACAACATCAATCAATATGGAAGCTCTGAATATGATTTCTCCAAATCACCAAACGTAACAATTAATGATTTCTCCATTTCAAGTTTAGTAATTTCAAACATCCCATGAGTTTTACGCCAACAAGCTCGTAACCTCCAATCACAATCATCCTTCCACTATTTGCATCTCACATACCAAATATTTTGGTTCAATTCTCCTATAAAAATTTGATACGGATCTATCACGTTGTAACAACCCGACCTTTCGAGTACTCTGACAAAGGTCGTTACGACTAAATACACATTTAAAACCCAGTTATTTTGTTAAAAAAAAATTCATTAAAATAATAAGGATAGCTTTTTCAAAATAAACTCGAAAATAAATAAATAATAAATAAATAAAACTTTTATTCGGGGTCCCCTAAAAAAATAATATTCATAAAGAAAACATTCAAAACGTTAAAATTTGTTGTCTCACATTAAATTCTAGTTTCAAAACATTCAAATGACAAATACATAGACTGAGCGAAAGCTATTTCTCTTGTCCCCATATGGCTCTGTCACGAGTCCTGTCTGTCACTCGCCAATCTGTTCTTGTCATTCCCTGAAAATATAAAGGAATAAAGGATGAGTATAAAAATACCCAATAAGTGATCCCATTACCGAGATCAGGCTGTGCATTCACATGTAGTGAATGCTTGTGGTTAGTGGAACTTTCATGGTGAAGTTGTTTCTTAATGGCTAACTAAGGGGATAACATGACTCGCCTTAACTTGCATGTCTAGTGGTCTAGTGGAGCACCGTCAATCATGAGAAAAGAAACATAATCGTGTACCTGTCGGTTCACGCATGTTTAGTAGCCTGAATGCACACCGTCAATCATAGGAAAAGAAATTAATCGTGTACCTGTCGGTTCACGCTGTCTAGTGGCCTGAAGGCACACTATCAATCATGAGAAAAGAAACATAAACGTGTACCTGTAGATTAACGCATATTTAGTGGCCCCTGAAGGCACACCGTCAACACATGAAAAAAGAAACATAACCGTGTACCTGTCGGTTCATGCATATCTAGTGGCCTGAAGGCACACCGTCAAACATGGAAAAAGTAACATGAGTATGAACCTGTTGATTCATGCATGTTTAGCGGCCCGAAGGCTCACCATCAAACATGAAATTAGACTCATCGATCCCTTGTAAAGAAAAATTTGTACGGATGTCCCAAAAATTGCGTCCAAAATGTCAAATGACCCTTTTTTAAAAAATAATATCAATTAACCCTCTACTGACGTTATCGCCCTACCAAATTAGTTAATTTTCCCTTACGTCTTCTTACCTTTTTACTGAGAAAATCCACTAAAATTAAACTATTATTCATTCAAATTTTCCAAGGCTAACGACTATATTGCTCATAAACGAAAAAAAAAAACTATTTTCGGCTTGCAAACGATTCTACTTCTGGCTTTCAATCGAATCTTAACGGTAAATCTTTCTTTCAATATGGTTTTTTTTGTTTTTTTTTTTTTTTGGTTTTGGATGTGTTCTATAGTTGAATACGAGTAGAAAGAGTTTGTGAGCGAGATAAGTAAGAGTGAAATCGGTAGAGCGACGCCGGAGAGAGCGACACCGGAGAGATAAATGAACCTATGGTTTTTTTTTTTTTTTTTTTTTTTCTAGTTTTCGATATGTTATGTGGTTGAAGACGAGTAAAAAGAGATAATGTGAGGGAGATAAGGGAGAGTGACATCGGAGAGAGCGAGATTGTGAGAGAGAGCGACACTAGTGAAAGCTATTCTAGCGAGAGTGATGCCAGCGAGATCCATTCTAGCGAGAGCGATGCCAGCGAGATCCATTCTAGCGAGATTTAAACAGAATGTTTTTTTACATTTTTTTTTCTGAAGGAGTTTACTGATTGAATTTTTTAATAAATGAAGGAGTGATTTAAGATGGCTACACATTTCAGAATAGCTGAAGGTGACAGATTTCCCGGTCAAGTAACCAGCTTGGCCCACATTGCCAATGCAAACAAGATTGTCAAAGAGAAGCTCACGCCAACACAGTTGGCCATGTTCAAGAGAGTAGTTTTTGGGCGATTTATTGACATTGATATGGTATTCAATAGCCCAATTGTCCATCACATGTTGCTCAGAGAAGTGAAGAGGACAAAATCAGACTCAATGACATTCGCTATGAGGCAATTAGCGTGTCAGCTATAGGCAACACTCCATATTTTTTATATGTAACATTGTATTTTTTATTCTTTGTAAAAATATTCATTTATTTTTTATGTATGTAACAACATTCATTTATTTTTTATGTATGTAAAAACATTCATTGTATAATTGAACACATTTTTTTTTATAAAAGTTCAAAGTTCAAAGTTAACAGTTCAGTATCAGAATTTTATCAGAACACCTGGCTACTGCTCTTTTCATTGTATAATTGAATTTTATCAGTATCAGAATAGAGCACATCCAAAACTAATTATACAACACATCCAATTGAAAGAACATTCATTGTATAATCTTTGTTTGTTATCCATCTTGTTTCAAGTATGTATTCTGTAAAAACATTCATTGTATAATTGTTTTGGATGTGTTCTGCTATTGCTCTTATCGGTATCAAAATTTTATCAGAACATATAAGTTCAAAGTTCAAAATTCAACATCAGAATTTTATCATAACATGCATAATTGAGCTTAGAACATTATATGGTTCAAGGTTCAAAGTTCAAAGTTGAGAGAGCGAGATTATGAGAGAGAGCGAGATTGTAAGAGAGAGCGAGATTGAGAGCGAGATGTTGAGAGAGAGTGAGATTGTGAGAGAGGGCGAGATTGAGAGAGCGAGATGCTCAGAGAGAGCAAGATTGTGAGAGAGAGCGAGATTGTGAGAGTGTTTGTTATCCATTTTGTTACAAGTATGAGGATTGAGAGAGTATGAAGTCATTGTTTTTACACGTATGAAGATTGAGATATGTATTTGTTATCCATTTTGTTTCAAATATGAAGATTGAAAGTGTATGAAGTCATTGTTTTTCGTTACACGTATGAAGATTGAGAGAGTATTTGTTATCCACTTTTGTTACAAGTATGAAGATTGATAGAGTATGAAGTTATTGTTTTTTGTTTTCAGTATGATCCATTTTTGTTACAAGTATGAAGACTGAGAGAGTATGACGATGGAGAGAGTATGAAGATTGAGAGAGTATGAATATACTCCAGCTTGTTATTGTTTTTTGTTTACAAGATGAAAGTATCAAGTATCATGTATTACAAGTATGAAGTATGAAAAACAATGAAGTATGTTACAAGTATGAAAAAGTATGAAGTATGTTACAAGTATGAAAAAGTTACGAGTATGACATATAGAAAATGGTCAATGGTATTTATAACTAAACTTGATGAGGGGTGTTCGTGTCTCGGTTTCTGGCATTTTCGGCACGTCGCCAGGTTGTAAGTAGTTCAGTACAATTTTGGCAGTTATGTTCATAATTCCCACACCGACCACACTTCATTTGCCTGCGAAATTCTCCTCTGGATGGTATTCTTCTCACTCTTCGTCGCCCAGCTTGTGGCATAAACTTCGGAGGAAAGATAATCATTTCTACGTATCCAGAAGGTCTTTTCCATTTAGATATGTGGCTATAGGCTCCGCATACACAGTCATTAGAGAGTCCACTGTATAAAATCGACTGCAAAGACCGTGGATGGGTATATTTCTTTCCTTGGTAACAACAATTACATGGGAACACGGAATACCAAGTGATTCGAATTCCCTACACGTGCATTCCTTCATGTGAAGATTGACAATACCGTCCAATCGATTATCTCGCACGTGTGCTCGATAACAATCAATAGGCTCCACCCGATATCGTCTACCCTTATCAGCTTCACTTGCCAATCGGGTTTCACAGTAGTCACAGTAGTCATACGCGGCTTTCCTTGTACACCACACTTTATCATAACTTATGTTCACGCCATAATCTCTCCTCATATCCTCAATGATATGACAAGGTTTATAAATACGTCCTATGCCCGTGAACTTATCTTTGATGAGTTGACCAACAACTGTAGCAGTTGCTTATCTATGGTCGTGATTCAAAATTCCTATGGAACATGTGTGCGAACTGTAGTACTTTGTGATCTTGAATATACCATACCCTTCCATTTTGACTGCACAAAGGCTCCACTTACATGTCTCCCCAATGCATTTGACAGTGAACAGAGACTTGGTTGATTTCCTGACCTTAAATTCAAAATTTTTGTTGATAGACAGAATAGACAATCTCATTTTCAAGTCCTTTTTGCTCAAAAATAGTTGACCAACTTCAACGTCCTCTATCCCAGATGAAGATGTGCCAAGCATAATCAACTTTGTCCTATGATTTGAAGACACAGATGGTGGAACCACTGAAGCCGCTGTAGAACGACGCACATCTCCATGATCATGATCCATTTCATTCAATCCTGCTAGTTGCTCATTCACATCCACATCCACTGAAGAACCACAATCCATATAATCGAATGTTGATGGTACAATGTTGGTAGACAGTGGAATATCAGTGTTGTTAGACAATGGAATATTAGCCTCTTCCCGATGAAATTGATATGATTCCTCGAATTGTCTGTCCGTATCATCATGACTCACATCTCCAAACCCCATTCCAACCCTTTCATCCTGTTTAGACTTCAACGTTACAGCTATCTGAAGTTTACTAACCTTTCTCGCAAAAGAAAGAACTCAAGATCATCATCATCCGTTATGCATTGCGGAGGGGCTTCAAATTCAAGATTATATTTAACTTTCAGGATAAGATCAAGCTCTGAAGAACTGATTTTTATAGCCCTGTAAATGCAAGATTTAAGTTCTTCATAATTCACTGTAGGGGATACAACGATTCTTTTCAACTGTCCCCCAATATACGAACTTTCATTCTCATCCCAAGCACCTCCAAATCGAATAAATATACAATTTCCTGTCATCCTACAAAGTAAGAGAACATTTGTCATTAAGCTGTACAAGCAATTGAAGTGCACTCTCGCTCTCTCTCATAATCTCGCTCTCTTTCTTACTCTTCCTCTTTCTTACTCTCTCCTAATACAAAATTTCGTAATGCTACCCTTCCAGAAATAACACATCAAAAATAATTAAACAGACTCAAAATAATAATATTTCACCTTTCTGAAAAAGCTGTTATGTTCCTTACTGAGAAAGCCTCTTCTTGGATATCCCCGTTCGAAAAATCTCCTTTCAACAAACCGTCGAAAACCAGAGAAGTAATCAATTTTGAAATGGAGTTTAGAGTTTAAAGAAATCATCATTGTATTGTGTTTAGGTATTATTGATTTGATTTGAGGCTTCCGTCATGACATTTTGTCAAATCAACAGTACACTGACGAACAATCACATCAACTAGGAAATTTCAAGCGAGAGCAACAGCGAGAGCGTGTCATCAGACAATAGCGAGATTTACCTCGTGCGTAAGACCGGTGTAAGAGCAAATTAAGTAATTTGGTAGGACGATGATATCGACAGAGGGTCAATTGACATTATTTTTAAAAAAAGGGTCATTTAACATTTTGGACCCAATTTTTTTGATCATCCGTACAAATTTCCCTCTTGTAAATATATATGCATTGAGATGAGACGGTGTATCGCTCCTACTTGTCTAATTATGCAGCATATACAAATATTTCATGGGTAGTTCCACAGCTCATATCATAACATAACACGCAGTCTCAAACATACTCAAACTCCAAAAAAAAAAGCATACATACATACACAATAAGATATTACAACTTCCAAGTCTAGCTTCTAGATCCCAATAAGTAACTTGATAAACCTAAAATAGGGTGTCTGACATGGAAACTCCAGTAATAGATTCACTTACCTCAAATTAAGTTAAGGACAGTTATCTCGATAATCAACTCCAACAATTTACTTGAAATAAAACCAATGAAAGGACCGAACGATCGTAAATCCTACTAGAAAGCACGCCACTAATCTCCAAACTTCGAATAGTAAATGCTTAAAAACTCATTTCGCTTGTTGGACAGTGACCAAAAATGCTCCCAAACTTCAATCTAAAAGCGAAATGTAAAGGATAATAACCAATTTGGGCCAAAAGCTAATGGGGGATCAAAAACCTCTAAGAATTATAAAACTTACCCAAAATATGAATTTGATGACAATGGCATTAGCAGCGGTGACAACCATAGATAGGCAGCAGGTGTTGCTGTTGGACGACATAAATTGTTTAGGCTAACGACTGGTAGTGAGGGTCTTGCATGAGGAGCGTTTACGAGAGTGAGAGAAGAGAAATTTCTAGTTTTACAGATTTTATTCAACAGTGATTACGAAAAAAACTAGAGCTTCAAACAATGATCCAACCGTTCAAAATGAAACTCTATATGTCTCGAACATACTAACCAAATTTGAGTACGATTCAATGGTTCAAACTTCAGAATTCGACAATTTTGTGAAAGTTGTCACTGAAAAATCGAATTGCTTTCTTCCCGATTTTTTTGCCTCTTTTCACTCTCATCTAATTTCTAAAAATCTCAAATTATTTTTTTTTTCAAATTTTGAAAAGATAAATAAAATATTTTATCACAATATCTTCAAAATATTCTATTAAATTAAAATCAATTAACTTTTCAAATTATCTTAATTTAGGCTTCAAAAACTAAAATTAAATGACATAATATCCATCAATTTGATACAAATTAAATCCTTCCAAATATTTAAATCAATTCAAAATCACATGAAATTAATTATCTCCTTAATTTTTTTTTTAAGTTGGCCCTAAAATCTAAAATCAAAGGGAAGCAAAATTCAATATTTTCAAGATAGTTGAATATCTAATCAATTAAATTCAATTTAACTAAAGTTTTTCAATTATTTCACTTTAATCCCAATTTCCCAAATGAAAGGGAAATTTAAACTCAATAATTTTAGATAATTAACTAACTTTTCCTGAAATTCGGGATGTTACACACGTAGTACTTTTTTATGACCAATTGTAGATCTTCTTTAGTGTCAAATAACACTCCTTTTTATATGAAACTATAATTATCTATGGATCTACTCCTTTCTTCCAATGCCAATCCTTGTTCACAGACTGAATTAGTAACGTTCCAATCTATTTGGGTGAACATACCCGACGGTACTAACTCATTTTTATGTTCTGCACTTCCATCGATTCCAAACAATTCATCAAGTTCTACATCAATTTCACTATCTTTAGCATTTCCAAGTTCAAGAATGACTAAATCTTCATGATTTAACGACATATTTACTCAAATGTTTACAACTGTTATAGTTGAAAAAATATTAGTCTAACTTAATAGGTTAAATACTAACCGTCCAATCCAACACCAATCCAATTGATAATCTAAACTCAAATTCAAGATTAGTCCAATTTTTTTTTCTTTTTAAAAACAAACAAACTACAGTCCAATCCAACATCAACCAAACTACAATAATAAACTAAAAAACAATCCAAATTTTCAAGTCCAAATCCAAACAATCCAAAAAAGAAATTTCAAATCCAATCTAATGGTCATAAAATACGAAATCTTAGAAAAACAACCTTTACACATTGGATCTTCCACATTTTAAACAAAACTAGTTCAAAACTCTAGCTTTTCATGCATACATCTAAACAAAATACTAGATTTAAGGATATTCAAGCCACAATCTCATATGTTGAAGAAAAAAAGTACCTACGATCTACAACGGCATAACAGTGGCGGTAGGGAGAATGGCGGACGATAGAGCAGATGGCGGATGGTGGATGAGCGGCTTGCAGCTGGTTGGGACAGAGATGAAGAAAGAAAAATGTTGGAGATGAGGAAGAAACTAATCGAAGAAGGAATGAGTGGGATTTTTGGGACCACTAACTCGTGTACCCAATACACAAGTTAGAAAGTCGTGGATCCGGTCCACGATTCTATGATCAAAAACTGCATGATAGACATGTGGTAGTTAGTCTTCAGATGGTAGGTCAACGTCAGATCAATAACTGATCACGTGATGTGAAAGGAAGTTGTGGACCTCGTCTATAATTTATGTAAAGGGCAACCTAAATGTAATAGAAAATGTGATAATCTTTGTTTGAATCAAGTGGGTGTGCGAATTTTATTTCACTAAATATATGCACTTTGAGTTTAGTTTTAAATTAACAGAATGAAAAGATAGAGTACATGAACTGAAACTATTTATTTATTTATTCGCGTGGGTACATGAGCTAAAGATATTTTTTTTAATATAAATTAATAAATAAGGTATTTGTTGTTTCTCTAAGTTTGAAGATTTGATCTCCTACGTAGTGTAGATAGAACTCATTTTTTAAGAGAAAAACTAACTTTCATGTTTGTAATTAAGATAGTCTATAATAAACTAGAGCAATCCAATGTTACATGGCCTAATTAATTCTCCTCTCACAATCAAAGTATATCATAGTTAAAAGTAATATTGTGATAGAAAAAGTAAATTTTATATTGACTTTTTGACTTGCCCCAAATTTTGAATTACATTCCATCTTTTGTAACTCTAAATTATATTAGATATGAAGATTACAATCTTTCATGCTTCAAATGAGATTTGAAGTATCACGACAATGACTACCTTGACTTCTAAACACCACAATACTTGGTGCTTAGAATACACAAAGAATAAACTTGAAAAATAAAACATGCAAATAATGGTCATGGCACATAACATATTCGATATTTTCTCAACTCACAAAAGGCCCTAGCAAAAGTGCATGCTATTAATGTGTGTGTGGGCGTGTGAAATATTTCTCTAACTCCAATATATATTGAGTTCAATAATATGAGACATACACAAGAAATTTTGATTCTTTGGACCTCAGAGTACATTTTTTATACTAATTAAATTATACTCAACTTAGTTTTAAAAAGTTATATTTTAAAAATATCCCTTTTTTAAAATGTTAAAAAATGGTTAAATTCTTTTTTTCAAAATTGATTTTTAAAAGCAAAAGGCAAAAGATTATCTCATAGCTGTCTTAAATCTCTAAAATTGTTAATAACTTTAAGTAAACTACAACATAAAAGTTTCCCAATACAATTTAGTAAATATATAATTGATTAAACAAATTTAAGATAAATATAAAATACCTCTAAACTTTAAGGGTTGGTATCCATTACAACTCTGGACTAATAATTGCATCAATTTAAATTTTAATCTTTCACAAGTGTATCAATTTATATTCTCTCCAAAATTTTGATCGACTAATTTATAATTTGATAGTCAATCAAACTTCTAGAATTTCATAAGTCAATTAATTAAGATCATTTACCTTTGAAAATCATCTACGCATTAATTTTCAAACATGTGTAGACTTCTTCAATTATAGGTTTTACAAAATGAATAGTTCGAGTTAATACATGAAAGATTCTCAAAAGAAATATATAACTAAGAATGTAAATTAATTCATTTATAAAAGTTGAGAGGTTTAACCGATAAAATTATAAGTTCAACATAAATTTTTTTTAACAAAACATAATGAAAAATGTAAGTCGATACAATTAGAAATTTAAATTGGTACAATTATTTAAGAAGTATAGATTAATATTTTTTTTTCATAAGTTTAGAGAAATGTAAATAAAAAGAATAGTCAGCTTTATTATAGACTATGGTCATAAAAACAAAAAAAGTAGGTAACAGACGATCGCAGAAACAAGAAAATAGAAGCAAAGTTATTCCATAAAGTCGTTCAAAAGTTTAGTGTCTTATCCACACTGCTTTTACCATTTTCTACCATCGCTTTTCACTATACTCTTTAATCATCATTTCCTTTTTTTTTTTTTCTCTCTCTTTTTTCCTTACTTGACAAAATTAGCCTTCTTCAGTAACTTTCTTTTTCTCTTCTTCAAATAAACTTTTTTCTTTTCATTTTATATTTTGGTTCAAATTTACACATACTTTAAAACAAGGATCAATTTTTGCTCAAAAAGCTTCTTTTTAGAAACATGTCTATTTTGGGTACATACACTTTATTGCTTTTTTTTTTTTTTTTTTAAATTACCAAAAATAATAATAGGCTTTGTTGGTAAACATTTTTTTTTAAAAAAAATTAAACTTGTAAATACTCTTCTATCTCTAAATTTCTTGCTTTGTTATTTACTTTTTACCAATGATTTAGAAAACTAAGCTAAGTTTTGAAAACTAAACAAATAATTTTTATAAATTTGATTTTGTTCTTGAAATTTGACTAAAAATTCGAAAGATACAACTCATGGTAAGAAATTGAAAGGAAATATACTAAATTTTTAAAAACCAAAAATTAGAAATAGAATAGTTAACCGAGCCTTAAAAATAATTGAGACAATTATCTTCCTATGTGGGATTTTATTTGCACCTACCGAGCATCATTGATTCAAATTGTTTTTTTGTTTTTTCTAACAATTTTTCTAAGTAAGATGGATAATGTAATTTTTCTTGTGAATATATCAAAATACGACAAAAAAATACTTGAATGTATCTCCATATTATTTAATCACAATTTGTCACGTGATAATTTTTTTTTTTTTTTATGATTAAAGGAGATACATAAAGATGATATATATATTTGATAATATGTGGGTGAAGAAATTGAATTGTACGGACAGGATGATAATTTATGCAATTTTTATGCACAAAGTATTGCTGAAAATAATGAAGAAAAAAGGAAAACATGGAAGAAATTGCTGGAAGGAAATTAAATTGGAAATGCTATTAATGGTGTATTTTAATGCTTAACAACTCTGCACTAAAGAAATAATAATAAATGATAATAATAAGATCTTCAACAACTCCACCAAATTTAACCACTTGTTCAAAAAGAGATGGAAATATGTAATCTAAATACATCAATTATTGCAAAAATCAGGAGCTTGATTAGTCTACCTCTAAGGCTAATAAAAACACTATATATATAATAGTGGATTAAACATTATTCAAACTTAAATTTGCTATTTGTTTAAGAAGTTAAAAAAAAAACATACATAATATCTTAGTGGACCCTAATCTTTTCTCCATTTTTCTTTAACTCAAATGAAATAATAGTGTTTGAAATAACTTTACAAAAAAAAAAAAAAAAAAAAAAAGGAACAAGAAGACCTTGTTTTTTTAAAAACAAAATCAATTTTTTATAAGTAACTTGAAATTAATTTAGGTGAGTTTAATATAGGATTTTGAATGATTTAGACGAACATAAGCATTTTTTTTTATCTTAATAAATGAGATCATTTAAACAAAATCTTAATTAATTTAAGACTATTTTTTATAGTGAAGATTTGACTTTCGTGAGGATTAGTTTTTAAATTGATTAAATATTTAATATTCCTTTTACTCATGAAGATATTTTTAAAAAACACTTCCGATGATTTAAATTCATTCAATAATAATAAACATACTATAAATTATTATTTTTATAGGTGCTAACAAAAAAAAATGATCACATTTGAAAGGTTATGTTTAAGAGTTTAAATACCTAGACATTACTTAGCCATTGATATATTATATATATCAAAGATAGGGGATTCATTTTACATAAATGAAAAAATCATTTATAAAGAAAAAATTGCATGTAATTTTTGAGTACGAGTGTACAACAAATGAAGTACGACAATTGAACTTCAACTTAGTGCATGTTAAATAGTGAGATATGCTTATTTAGACAAATTAAGTGTAATGTTCAATAATATTTTAAAACGATTAAGTTTTTATAATCATTAACTTTTTTTTCTTTTTCCTAGTAACCTCTTTCCTTAATTGACTTTTATAACCAAAAAAAAAAAAAATGATGCAAAAAGTAGAAAGATTTGAATGTCTAACCTCTTAAGAGAATTTCATTTTATTCTTTAAAATCTAACAAAGTTATTGTTTGCTCTATTATTATTATCGTTGTTACTAAAATATATCGAATTTTAGATTCAAATTATAGGCAAGATGTATATTATCCGAGAGAAACAATGTTTAAAAAATGTGTTTATTGTAGATTTGGTAAAATAAATTTAAAAAATTAGGCTCATAGCCCCTTTTTTTTTTTTTTTTTTTTTTTGCAACAATAATTAAAAACAAGTTTAACTCAGGTGATACATTTGATACACTCGATACACTGGATATCCTTGATACCCTTGATATACTATGGATACACATGTGATGCACTGTTGATATACACTTGACACATTATTAGTATACGCATGATACACTGTTGATATGTTATTGATAAACACTTGATTACTATTGATGCATGATTGAAGTATTTATTTAAGTATTTAAAAAAAATCATAAAATGATTTTTTAAAATATTTTTTCTCTAGTTATTTCAAACACGTCCAAATTGTCAAAGTGAGTATATTAAATTAAGTATTAGTGAGCTTTAAGTTGAATTTCTTATGCTATTGTACATTTGTACTTAAAGTGAAAGAAACAACATCGTTTGAAAAGAAACAAAACCTACAAAAGGGACAAAAAAATGTAGCAAATACAAAAATTAAAGCGAGTAATAACTCATAAACAAAAAATATCTAAATCAATGGAAAAAATACAAAACCGATATACTTTAAATGTGGTATATAAGTTGATTGATATACTAAAAAAACGTAAGTTTGTTAAAAGTGAAAAATTGGAATACAGAATTAATGAAAATTTAAATTTGAGAATTTTGTCATATCTACAATTTTTCATATGTTGAAGGCATGTTCCTAATTATATAAATTTCCTTTAAAAATTGTATAAATATAAAAAATACAAAGTATTAGGTTAATATCATAAATTTGTTTTTAATTAAATAAATTCTACGGCCAAAATGAACCTAGGTCAACATGATAATTAGCATAACTTCTTTTTTTTTTTTTTTTTTCTAGAGATGGAAGCTCCCATTCTCCATCTTCTTTTTTCCCCGAAATTTGGTTGCTCAAATGTTTCATTGAAAAAGATGAGAACAACTATGGCTGAAAAATTGTGAAATATATATATATAGTTTATTCAACATATCCAGATTTATTAGGTTAAAGAAGGAAAATAATATTGCCTGAGAATTTTTGTCCAAATCATGGACTCATGGGTGCTTCACAAATGTACAAGAAATATCAATTTATATTTCATGATGTTATATCAATTTAAACCTTCATAGTTATTGCATTAATTTATATCTTTATAAACAAATCAATTTAGCCTCTCAATTATTATTTCTTTTGAAAATAGTTAACATATTATATATAATAGTTTATTTTATTAATCTGATATTTATTTTTAAAAATGTTAATATGATATTTTAAGAAGTCTACACGAATGTAAAAATTGATATATGAATAATTACCATAAATAATTTTAATTATGTATCTAAATTAATTCACTTATAAAAATTTTAAAGGTTAATATGATATTTTAAAAATAACATCATAAATTGATAGAGTAAATTGAAATTTTCCAAAAAAAAATAAAATAAAAAAATAAATAAAATTACGGCTATACAACTAGTGCTTCGAATAAGACACCAATATTCAATGTTTTTTATGCTTACAGATTCCAAGAAAAGATGCCAAGTGAGCTATGCCGAAATTGTAATGTACTCTATTTTTTTGGGTTAAAAATTTTAATTCTCATACAACCATATAAATTAAAAAGGTGATGGAAATTAGCCATTTACAGTTATTGTTTTAATTTCCAGTCCAATTATTATTATTATTATAAGAATGTGAGCGAGTAGACAAATCTTATATCAGACCTATCCTATTCAATCAACTAACATATAATTTTTAATTCTATAAAAAAAAAATAACATATAATTTTTAACTAGGGTATTTAATGACTTCTGTAGACCATCGAGCTACTAACAGATATATATAAATAAATAAATATATATATAAATGTACACATTAAGATATGAACTCTATATTATAAAGTCAGAAAGCTTAAAAATTTTGAAAAGAAAAAATATATATATTCAAATGTAAAATGTGCGACATGATTCACTTTATTGAGGTCCCCCCCAAACCCACTTGTTCTTCTCACTGAGCTCTCGCTCCTTCTTCACCTCTTTACCCCATTTCAAACTAACTCTGCAAATTTGCAGAAATCAGCCATTGAAGAACATCCCAAGCAAATCCTCCATTTCTCATTCCATCAACAAACCCACTAACAAAATGCGTCTTCTTCTTCTTCTCCTTTGTCTTTTACAACTCAACATTCATCACTCTCTTTCTGCTCGTATTTCTGAGTACCGAGCTCTTCTCTCCCTCAAAACCTCCATTATCGGCGACCCCAAATCCTCACTCTCTTCCTGGAACGCTTCCACCAGTCACTGTACTTGGTTTGGGGTCACTTGTGATCTTCGTCGCCATGTCACTGCCTTAGACCTCACTGGTCTCGGCCTTTCTGGTTCCCTTTCCTCTGATGTTGCTTTTTTAAGATTTCTTACTAATCTTTCTCTTGCTGCCAATGAGTTTTCCGGTCCAATCCCGCCGGAGATTTCTTCAATCTCTTCGCTTCGGCTCCTTAACCTGTCTAATAATGTGTTCGATGGGTCGTTCCCTTCACGGCTTTCGCAGCTCCAGAATCTGCAGGTTCTTGACCTGTATAACAACAATATGACTGGAGATTTTCCCATTGTTGTCACTGAAATGTCGAGCCTTCGCCATTTGCATTTGGGTGGAAATTTCTTTGCCGGGCGGATCCCGCCGGAAGTGGGTCGGATGCAGTCTTTGGAGTACTTGGCGGTTTCCGGTAACGAACTTAGCGGTCCGATACCGCCGGAGATCGGAAACCTGACGAACCTTCGTGAGCTTTACATTGGCTACTTCAACGCCTACGACGGCGGTATTCCGGCTGAGATTGGTAATTTGTCGGAGTTGGTAAGGTTGGACGCTGCGAACTGCGGACTGTCTGGCCGGATTCCCCCGGAGCTTGGAAAGCTGCAGAATCTCGATACTCTGTTTCTCCAAGTTAATGCTCTATCTGGCCCATTGACACAGGAGATTGGAGAGTTGAACAGCTTGAAATCGTTGGATTTGTCGAACAATATGCTTGTGGGTGAGATTCCCGCCTCGTTCGCCCAGTTGAAGAACTTGACGCTGTTGAATCTGTTTAGAAACAAGCTACATGGGGCAATTCCTTCCTTTATTGGCGACTTGCCGAAGCTGGAGGTGTTGCAGTTATGGGAGAATAATTTTACGGAAGCCATCCCACAGAACCTGGGGAAGAACGGAATGCTTCAGATATTAGATCTTTCTTCCAATAAGCTGACTGGAACTCTTCCTCCCGATATGTGCTACGGTAATCGGCTTCAAACTCTGATCGCATTGAGCAATTTCTTGTTTGGTCCAATCCCAGAGTCGTTAGGCAAATGCGTTTCGCTTAATCGTATTCGTATGGGGGAAAATTTTCTCAATGGATCCATCCCAAAGGGGCTTCTGAGTCTTCCGAAGCTGTCCCAGGTGGAGTTACAGGACAATTTCCTCTCCGGCGAGTTCCCAATAACCGATTCTATCTCATTGAATCTCGGCCAGATTAGTCTCTCCAACAACCGACTCACCGGATCGATTCCGCCGACAATCGGCAACTTCTCCGGCGTCCAGAAACTACTCCTCGACGGAAACAAGTTCTCCGGTCAAATCCCACCTGAGATTGGGCGGTTACAGCAACTTTCGAAGATAGATTTCAGTAATAATAAGTTATCGGGTCCAATCGCGCCGGAGATTAGCCAATGCAAGCTTCTAACCTTCGTTGATCTCAGCCGAAACGAGCTCTCAGGAGAAATCCCAAACGAGATTACCAGTATGAGGATATTGAATTACCTGAATCTCTCAAAAAACCATTTAGTCGGCGGAATCCCTGCCTCCATAGCCAGCATGCAGAGTTTAACCTCCGTGGATTTCTCATACAACAACCTCTCCGGTTTAGTTCCGGGAACTGGGCAATTCAGTTACTTCAATTACACATCGTTTTTGGGAAATCCTGATCTCTGCGGTCCATATTTGGGACCATGCAAAGATGGGGTTGCCAATAGCAATTACCAACAACATGTAAAGGGCCCTCTCTCTGCTTCTCTGAAGCTCCTCCTTGTAATTGGTCTGCTTCTTTGCTCCATTGCATTTGCAGTTGCTGCCATCATCAAAGCTCGATCGTTAAAGAGAGCCAGTGAGTCTCGGGCTTGGAAATTAACTTCTTTCCAACGCCTAGATTTCACAGTTGATGATGTTCTTGATTGCTTGAAAGAGGATAACATTATTGGAAAAGGAGGGGCTGGAATTGTCTATAAAGGCGCCATGCCAAATGGTGACCAGGTCGCCGTCAAAAGGCTGCCGGCGATGAGCCGTGGATCGTCCCATGACCATGGATTCAATGCTGAGATTCAAACTCTTGGGAGGATTCGACATCGACATATTGTAAGACTATTGGGGTTTTGTTCAAACCATGAGACTAATCTTTTGATTTATGAATTTATGCCTAATGGGAGTTTGGGGGAAGTTCTTCATGGCAAAAAAGGAGGCCACCTTCAGTGGGATACAAGGTATAAGATTGCTATTGAAGCAGCTAAAGGGCTTTGTTATCTCCACCACGATTGCTCGCCACTCATTGTTCATCGAGATGTTAAATCAAACAACATACTTCTTGACACTAATTTTGAAGCTCATGTTGCTGATTTTGGCCTCGCCAAGTTCTTACAGGATTCCGGCACTTCTGAGTGCATGTCTGCCATTGCTGGTTCTTATGGATATATTGCCCCAGGTATGATTCCGACCTTGAAATTTTCGCCCTAAGACTCGAATTTTGAATCTTAACTCTTGTTTTGATGTGTTTTAGCTTTATTTTTCTTTGACTCGTATGCATGATCTAGAGTTTGTGAAGAATACGGCCGAGTTAGTTAATTTTGTGCCATGTGAGAACATTAGTGGTGATCAGTTTTGCAAGTACATGAATGAATCATAATGTTTTTTACTGCATCCTACGACTGACTGACAAAGTTCTCTTCAATGTGTAATCTATTATGAATTGCTTCCCACTTCAAGTCCAAAGTTGGATGATCAATGGTGTGAAAATTGTTAATTTTCTGGAAGGTACACATTCAATGATTCTGATTCTTGAAAAAATTTTCATCTTTTTTTCCTTTCAGAATACGCCTACACGCTAAAAGTTGACGAGAAGAGTGACGTATATAGCTTTGGAGTTGTCCTGTTAGAGCTTGTTAGTGGAAGAAAACCCGTTGGAGAATTCGGGGACGGTGTCGACATAGTTCAATGGGTTAGAAAACTGACAGACTCAAACAAGGAAGAGGTAGTGAAAATCCTTGATCCAAGGCTCTCCTCCGTGCCTCTCCACGAAGTGATGCACGTCTTCTACGTCGCAATGCTGTGCGTCGAGGAACAGGCAGTGGAGCGCCCCACAATGCGGGAAGTGATCCAAATCTTATCAGAGATTCCTCAGCCACCATCTTCAAAACCAGGAGGAGATTCAACACTCCCCAACACCTCACCACCCCCACCACCACCAGCTGCCGATTTAGACCTTCCAACAACAGGAACCAAGAAGAAAAAAGACCAACAGCAGCAGCCGCCACCAGATCTTCTTAGCATTTGAACAACTTTAGTTGGGGTTGGTAGTGTCTCTACTGTCTATCATAAGATCCAAACAAGTAAGCTTAGGCTCTTGTACCTGCGATGTCGCTTATTTTCTTTTGGGGGAGGGATTAGTTTTGGCTTTTTTAGTGTTATGGTCGTAATGTTCAAAGGTTTCTTTTTTATTTTCTTTTCATGTACAGTTGACCAGTTGGGTTTATTGGGGTGGTATTTTCCTATGAGAATTGAGATTGTTCTTTTTTCATGAAAAAAAATGTGGAAGCATTTGCACCATCTTCTTTTTCTGACTCACTGAACAACTTTTGGGACTGTTGGACAGTATTTTTGTTTGCTTGCAGCTAAGGAAATTTGAAAATGAAGGGATAAAAAAAAAAAAGAAAAAGGAGTGTGTTTGAGCTGGATTTGGACCCTACGTTTAAGGATTGCCACACATGCTATTGATTGTAAATAATGCCAAATGACCAAGATATTGTGACTGTCTTTTCAAACATTTAATTTAATGATACCTTGTATTAGTTGTTGCTCTTTCATCTTCCTTTTCTAACACTCCATCTCACAAAACAAAACAAGGGATTTGCACATAATTCATAAACATTTCAAATCAAGTAAGTTTTATTAGTTGTTTCATCTCAATCAAATAACTCATTCCCTCAAATTTAATATCATATAATATATAGATGTTATGATTGATATTAGAAAATTTTCCAAGCTTGGGAATGAGTATGTTGGTAAAAGATATAGAGAGGGGGTTGGGTTAATGTGATTATGTTTGGGTTTAGAGGTGGGTAATTGTTTTTAGGTTAAATTATGAAAATGCCCTTGGTTTAAAAAATATCCTTAAACTTTCGAAAATAAAAATTAAAAAAACACTTAGTTTTGGAAGAAAACCATTAAAGTTTTGTTTAAAAAATTCTATTGAACTTTCAAAATTTTCATAAATTCCTTTAAATTTAAAAATAGTTAAAAGAAAAAAGATAAATTTGTCGTTAGTACATGAACAGAAACTGTTAATATAGTTTTCTGAAGTTCAAAATTTTTTTCAATAAATTATATAGTTATTCTCAAATTTTTTTCCATGTAAATACTCTAATTTTCTCTTATTTTTTTCAATTTTTATACCAATTTTCTCAGCAACTAAAATTTTAGATTAAATCATGAAATCTCATAAAATGTCAAAAAAGTTCAAAATCAAAACATCTCTTCAAGCGCACCAAAACAATAGATAGTTAAATAGAAAAAATGTATTTGGTTATTAACACATAATACATTACAGTTTTATTTATTTATTTTTAAGATAAACAAATATTAAAAAGTTAACAAATAAAAAGAGAGTAAGAGAGTAGTGAAGAAGAAATGAGAGGAAAAAAGAAGAAAAATAGATAATAAGAGGATATTAATGGTTTTTGTTCATATAAATTTTTTAAATTCTTTTTCTTTTTGTTTTCAAACTTAAAGATTTTTTGAAATTTTTGAAAGTTTAAAAGATATTTAAGACACAAAACATTAACGATTTTCATTCAAAAGTAACCATCAGAATATTTTAAACTTATTTGAAAAGTTGAAGAATATATTAAAATTTTTGAAAGTTAAAAAATTTTAAACTTTATGTAAAATATAAAGTTGATGGGTATTTCATATGAGATGGGTTTGTTTTGAAGAGATGGAATAATTGAGATAAAAGAGGGAATTAATTAATTATTGGTTATATTGTCTGACAGAGGAAATCGAAAAAGGGTACGTAAAGGGTGTCAGAGGAGAGAAAGTGGTACTGAGGGGTGGGGAAGCCAATTGAAATTTTGGTAATTCTGTGGGGGCAATTTACCAAATCTAAGTACACCCCAAAATTCTTTATCAAATATAAATTTAAAACACAAAATGACAAAATGCCCCCACCCTTCACCTTCTTTTTCAATTCATATTTATTTTCTCTCTTTTTTAATTTTAATAATACTAACTTCTTCTTTTGCTTTGCTTAATTGTTTGTTACAAACTTATAAATTCATATCTTTCATTCAATTCTATATAATATTCCTAAATCAAGGTTTCCATATCTCCAACGTTTCAATTTTTTTTTTCATGAATGAATCTTTATAGTTCACGTCACTTTTATTGAAATAAAGATCGAAACTTCTAAACTTTAGAGAAAGAACTACACATCAATTGTTATTATTATTATTTATATAAAATCACATTTGCTCGTTGTTTTACTTGGATTTCTTGTATATTTTATTGTCTATGCAAAGTTCCATCGTTGGGTGAGAAATGGAAAATTCATGGAAAGTGACAATCCCCACCGCGTAATAGTGCACCCACAATCATCGACGTTGTTTTTTAATTGGAAGACTGAAAGCTAACTATCGAGACTTTGGCCTATCTGGACACATACTTCGTGAAATGGTTCATGCATGCTCGAACCGTGCAATGTATAGTAGTTCGATTGAATCTCCAAGTGGGACCCCTTGTTCGGTCAACTCTAATCCATGTAGTGCAAATATACTACAATCGAAAATGTTGCTAGAATGACCTTGGATCCACGCCAACTTGGTTGTGGCATCCTTATATCATATAAGTATTCAGTTTTCCATGAACAGATGATGTCTCTACCTTGATAGCGACCTCGTCAACCCAAGCTTCATTCGACGTGCAGTCCCTTCTCCTCAATCCAGTATTGATCCATGACCATTCTTGGTAACCTTTGGTAGATATCCCACATGAAATTCGCGATGAGGGTTCCAAACCTTCTCGAGACCACATTGATATTTTAGAAAAAGGTGGGCTTGGGCACAAGCTCAATTTCTTCGATTAGGCTACCACCTGGGGCTTGGTTTAGCTGAGGATGAGATTTGCTACCCAATGAGTCTCTCTACGCTATTAGGCACCTTTGGTCTAGTCTTTGACCCCAAAGTCCACTTTGAATTGAGAACATCACACTGTGGATTCATAGACTGAACGTCGACAGGTTCCACTACAGAAAACCTTTCGCTACATAAGTCACGTCACTGAATTTGTTCAGTTGGGTTGCCAAAGTTGCAATGATGAAGGCTGACAAGCATGATTGACTCGAACTGGAGTCTCATGAGGGATTTTGCAGTTCCATGGCTGCATATTCAGTCTCGAGCACATCTGACTGAGTCGTTCGTACCGCTCTGTGGGCTCGAGAAACATTCTTTATACTGACTGTGTCTGCTTTAACTTCACCCGTCACTTGTGTCATGTAGTATAGAAAGATTACAAGTCAAGTCTCAACAAGGAAGATTTTGGGCCCCAATGACAAAAAAATGAGTATTTTTGGGGACTAGCCCGCTTCCCATTTCTCTACAAGAGAAATTCCTTTTACCAGGTTTGAGCAACTTGAGAATTCATCACACATAATTAAGGGAGCCCATTTAAAGGTAAGTGAAACACCAGAAACGACAACTACCCGAGCTAATGATGGAGGCAAGAACACTTTTCAGCCAAGTCCTATTAATTGATCATAACGATATCGTGGAAATGCTACATGAACCCATATATATAGAAATAGAAAAAAATCACCTTGATACTAAACCAGATCGAGCCCGAGATCTTCTTAAAAATGGGAAGATCTAGGATAGGCGACTAACCTCCTGAAGAGAGCGATGTGCATGGACCAGGTGAGTAAGGATGCAACTCCGTGGACTGCTTGTCGAGCCTAATAGGTGGTGGTATCACACCCTTCTCAAAGGAACCATTCGTGACACTCTCGCCTCATATGGCTTCGTCCCGACATCAGGACCTCCCATTTCCTTTGACCAACGGGTCCTCAAACCAACCTGTTCTCCCTTTCTATTCCTCGGTAAACGCTTTCTTTTCATTGATTGATTGATTCGAGGTAGTTGTAGCTTGCTTCCAAGTCCAAGCACTAATGGTAGAATCTAGTGGCCAGAAGCGAACTTCTGGGTCGGGATAGGGTGGGGGCAACTGAAGGAAGGGCGTTAATGCGTCCCTGCCATCTTTCTAAAGCAACAAGCGAGAAAGTTGCCCCATTTTCAATAACAAAAAAGGAAAGAGGGGTGAAATAACTCGATCGATAGGGAGAGGAGCGAAGTAGCTCGATCGAGTTTACGAGGGAAAGGGGCCGCCTACTTTTAGAATATTAATAAAGGTGCCTAAGCCTATCTCTCGATATAGGAAGGAGCCTTTTCTTGCTCGTTAGCGCCTTAGTTTTCAATAAGGACGTTGAGGCTTGACTAAAGTCAACCACCAATTAAATTTTCATTTAAATTATTTTATTTAGAGTTAAATTCACTTTAACAACATCAGTGATGATTAAATCATAACTCTCCATCCAAAAATAAACAAGAAATTCACTAAACACATAATATATAATTTAAAACAGACGCACGAGCGCGCACACATACACACACTGATATCTATTTAATTTACTTTTTAATGAAATTAAAATATAAAATAATATACTTATTACTTTTCATAAAATTTATCTTATAATATTGAAAATACAAAATTACTAAAAAAAATTCATAATGAATGAGCTCCTTTTTTTATGAAATTAAAATATAAAATAATATACTTATTATTTTCAAAAAATTTATCTTATAATATAGAAAATACAAACGACTAAAAAAATCCATAATGAATGAGTTCCTAAATTTTCTCAATTTTGATGGGCTGACATTTCAAATTTATTAACTTTTTATCTTTTTATTCATAGTTTCTTTCAAATTTTCTTAAAAATCTCAACCATTGATATAACCCCCTCAAAACTCTTGTAAGTTTACTTTAGAGATTGAAGACCTTTCATATTTTTTTTTTATTCATTTTTTTTCAAACCTAAAACCCTTCCAATTCACCCTCATAAATATAGTACTCATGGTAGGTTAGATTCATTTTAAGTGGAATATATTCCCTCTCTCTAAATCTCTCTCAATTCTTAGATTTTCATCGATATTCTGTATGCTTCACCAGTCTAAGTTTGATTATCAATTGTTAGAGCACAAATCATTTCCTCGACTCAATCTAGTTGATTCAAAGTTTCAGATTTCTTTCGTTCAAATTATTTGACCTTTTTTTGAACAAAAACTTAATTTTATATTATTGATTGTTTAATATCTTAACATCTAATATATGTTTATACTTGCATAGTTAGAATATCAATATGTCTACTAAAAATACGAATTTGGATGTGAAAAACTCAAGAAAGAAAAAGTAGAAAAATTTATTGAGTCTCAAAAAGGTGCTCTTGATAAATTTTTCATTAGAAGTAAAATTAATAAAATTGATGAAATAATAGAAAAAACGATAGGTATAGAAAAATCGAAAGATGAAACAAAAATAGTAGATAATTATATGGTAGAAAATGAAGCATGTAATCAAATTAACTTGAATGAATAAGAAAAAAAAAAACTAGAAAGCTAGGAGGAAAGTGAAAAAAGAGAAAACAATGATGATATTAGTAATGATAGCGAGGCATGTATGGTGCATTCTGAATATAGTATATATGATCCAGGAAGATAAAAAAAATATTGTTTTTAAATTAACTGACTTACTGGTAGAAAAATGTACCATTAAGGAAAGTCATTTAATTTTCCAAAAGATGAAAATTCTAGGAAATTTTCTAATATTCATTATACTAAAAAATTATCTAATGGCAAAAAACATGATAGAAATTAGCTAATTTACTCAAAGGATTTCGATAAAGTTTATTGTTTTTATTGTAAGTTATTTTGTACTAAATCTAATACAGTTCAATTGGTTAATGAAGGAGTTAATGATTGGAAAATTTTTAGTTCTCGGCTTAAAATCATGAAACTAGTAATGAATACATCTAATATAAATGCTTGTGTTGATTTATAAATCAGATTGTTAAAAAATAAAATAATTGACAAAAATGTTCAAGAATTAATTAATAAAGAAAAAGAATAGTGGAATAAAGTATTATTACGAGTTATTATTGTTGTTAAAAAACTTGCTAAAAATAATTTAGCATTTCAGGAAAGTAATGAAAAAATTTATCAAGAAAATAATGAAAATTTTTAAGCTTAATTGAAATGATTGTTGAATTTGATCCACTAATTCAAGAACATGTTCGTCATATTCAAAATAAAGAGATTCATTATCATTATTTTAGATCTAATATACAAAATGAACTCATATAATTATTAGGACTTGAAATAAAATAATAATAATTATTGAAAATATTAAAGAAACAAAATATTTTTCGGTTATATTAAGGTCATCAAGAACAAATGTCTCTTATGTTGAGGTGGGTTGATATTTTAACAAGTCCAATAAAAATAGAAGATTTTTTTTTTTTTTTGAATTTTTAAAGATTGAAGATACCATTGGAAAAAGTTTATTTGATGTGGTTATAAACACAATTGAGAATCTTAAACTTTATATATCGAATATAAGAGGACAAGGATATGACAATGGATCTAATATGAAAGGAGTACAATATGCTGTACAAAAAAGATTATTGGAAATAAATCCTAGAGCATTTTATATACCTTATGGTTGTCGTAATCTCAATCTAGTACTTTCTGACATCACTAGTTCATGTCATAGAGCTATGACATTTTCTTTGGAATTGTGCAAGGTATTTATTCTTTACTTGTTTGTTTACAAAACGTGGAAACTTTTGCTAGATCACATAATCAATTTGACTATCAAACCATCGTCACAAACACTATAGAAAAGTTGTAAAAGTGTTAAAGCAATAAGAGTTCAAATGCCTCAAATAAGGAATGCTTTATTAAAATTAGGAGAAAATAGTGAATATCCTAAATTGAAAAGTGAAGCTAATTGTTTAGATACTTATGAATTTGAAAATTTTGAATTCTTGTTAGGCATGAATATATGTTATGATATCTTATTTGCGATAAATTATGTGAGTAAAGTCTTGCAACATAAAGATATGTATATTGATGTTGTTTTAGATCACTTGAAAAGTTTAGTTTTATTTTTAGAAAAATATAGAGAAAGTAGATTGACAAATATGATTTTAGCTAAAAAAAATGTAATAATATGAAAATGCAACCAATATTTCATGAAAAAAATAATTATTCAAAGAAATAAACAATTTGATGAGAATGTTGACATCGAAGAAACTTGATCACCTGAAGATTATTTTAGAATTGATTACTTTTACTACATTATAGATCAAACAATTTCTTCACTTAAAAATAGATTTGAACAATTTCAAGTATACGAAAATATCTTTAACTTCTTATTTGATATGAAAATTTTAAAGTCATTGGATAACGATAATTTGAAAAGATATTGTATTAATTTTGAAAATACATTAAAACATGATACATTTTCTGACATTAACGGTTTGAATTTATTTTTTGAACTAAAAATATTAAAATATCACACCCCGCCCCAGACTACCCTCTGAGCCTAGAAAAGGATATGACTGTAGCAATTATTAACCCTTTTGTTGATACTTATTGCCTAATAACTCTTACGGAAATAACTATGATACCAATAAACAAATTCAACAACTAACTGATTAAGTCAAGGAGACAAACAACAATGGATTAAGTAGGCCCATTTTATGTAACAATGTAAAGCTCATACAACTCCAAGACTTAACAACAAAGTTTACAACAACAACTGTAAAATCCTTCGGAAGTGGAACCGTGGCATGTGGCAAACCTTGACCATAGCAGCACCTTGGAACTCCTCACCTTTCGCTACCTGGGAAGAAAACATGAAATAATAGAATGAGCTTCACAAAGCTCAGTGAGTGGTAAGCAACTTCTAGAGTCTATTTCAACTCATAATTAATAAGCATATCATAAATACGAGGTTACGTTCAAACCTCCGCCTTGAGTGAGTTTGGTCTTAACTCTATATACGCGCACGGTAGATAGCTAAACTGATAACTACTTAGAATGAGTCTACTGTCTATCTACACATACGGTAGATAGATAACTATTACTAAATACAATGCTTACTCTTTATGTTTCCTTTGACTTCTATGTGCACATAGCTCCCCGCTCATGGGCTCAGAAGCTAGGTCCGTCGGCCCTCTGACCATCCCATACGAGGATCCTTTCCCTGACCATCTTGTGAGGTTTTGCTTACGGGCTCAGGAACTAGGTCCATTGACCCCTTGACCATCCCAATCACAACAGTCTCATTCTCATGCTAGATACTCATTCGTAACATAAGCATATACAATTTACTCTAAAAGATATGCTTTAAGACTTAAAGGAAAGTACCACTCACCTTGGTCGTTTAGGAACCTTTCTCTTTAGAAGTTCCTTGATCTTCTCGGGTTTCTCTTGAACCCTAGATTTCAGATTCAACTTAAAGCTCAAATTACTTATAATTATAAGCTTTATCTCAAGATATTTACTTCTACAAATATGCTCTAAAATGTCTCAGAAAGCTTACCTCAAAATCTTAACTCATAACTTCTTGTGATTTGGCTGGAAAGATAAAAAAATCAAGAGTGGCCCAACTTACCTGACAGCTCGACCCCTCTGTCTTATCCTCATTCTCCAGCCCGATTCCTTAGATCTTCTTCTCTGGCAGCCCTATCCTGAAAACTAGACTCTCCTATCTTTTAAGTGGAATTGGAATCACTCCAAACGCACGAGTATTTTGAGAGAACTCCTCATTCCAAATTGATGCTATTTCCTGTCCTTTCTGTCCGACAGCATCTCCCCTCTTGGAACCTCTTGACCAATGCATGGTCTTGCTACTAACGCATAGTCTCCTCCCAATACACTCTTCTTTTATGTCATTTGAAGAGATTTTAAGTTCTCTCTGAAGTCCTTGGCCCTATTTATAGGTGTCCAAAAATTTTCCAAGGCCGACACCTCCTATTTGTGGTTTGGCCGGAAAGATCAAAACATCAAGACTGGCCCAGCTTACCGGACAGCTCGACCCCTCTGTCTTGTCCTCATTCTCCAGCCCGATTCCTTAGAGCTTCTTCTCTGGCAGCCCTATCCTGAAAACTAGACTCTCTTAGCTTTTAAGTGGATTTGGAATCACTCCAAACGCATGAGTATTTTGGGAGAACTCCTCATTCCAAATTGATGCTACTTCCTGTCCTTTCTGTCCGACAACATCTCCCCTCTTGGAACCTTTTGACCAACGCATGGTCTTGCTACCAACGCATAGTCTCCCCCCAATACACTCTTCTTTTATGTCATTTGAAGAGATTTTAAGTTCTCATCTGAAGTCCTTGGCCCTATTTATAGGCGTCCAAAAACTCTCCAAGGCCGACACCTCCTACTTGGCCGCATGTCTAAACGTCTTTCCCTTACACTATTATCGCAATCTTACATCAGCGCAACTCAAGGTGTCTTACTCCCCTTTTACCAACGCATAGCCCTCAACTTTGCATGTCTTCTCATGCATCCACTTCATTTGCTTAAGGCTTAAGATTTCTTCCCAACAAGCCACATGTCCGGATGACGTCCTTGAATGCATCCATCCTTCATATGCGTTCATCCAACTTCATATGCGTTCAATTAGGATAATGACCAACACTCCTTCAACGCATACTACTAGCTTGTCCTATGCACCCACGTGCCTTCGGATGTCCAATGCATAGCACATTACCAATGCATAGCAAACTTTGGGTCGACTTGGTTCTCAACTTACCACCTCAAGGCATAGCTCACCTTCACCCAGGTACTTGCTAACGCATCTCTTATGACCAATGCAACCCACCTCATGAACCTTGTTACCGTAAGCCTTAATAACGCAAGACCAATTCACTATGCGTTCATCTTAGCTCGTTACATCGCATAGCTCATACCTTAGCAAGGCCACTGCATCCATCGTGTCCATCGCATCCATCACCTCATGCCTCCATTGCATACTACCAACGCATTCCTTCGGTCGCATGCCTCCATCGTATTCCTTCAGCCACATGCCTCCAACGCATTCCTTCGGTTGCATGCCTCCATCCATATTGCCAACACATTTCTTCGGCCGCATGCCTCCATCGCATTCCTTCAGCCGCATGCCTCCAATGCATTCCTTCAGCCTCATGCCTCCATCGCATACTATCAATGCATTCTTTCGGCCGCATACTTTCGGCCACATACCGTAGGTCGCATCACCGCACGCCCTCGGCCGCACACTCTCGCGTAGCAAGGCTGCCGCAGACCACCAATGCATAGCACTATCGCATGACATCAACGCATAACACTGCCGCATGTTATCAACGCATAGCTCCGTCGCATGATATCAACGAATTGCACCACGCGCATGTCATCAATGCATAGTACGGTCGCATGACATCAACGCATAGCAGCGCGCATGTCATCAAAAATCCCTTTAGCCGCAACCAATCGGCCGCATACTCTCGCATCCAACGCATCCATGCGTCCTCCTCCATCGCCGCATGCCTTTATTGCCACATGCCGTCCATCGACGCATGCCTCGCACCGCGTCATTGCATACCCTCGCATCACCGCATGCCCTTGCACTGCATGCCCTCGCACCACCACAACCTACCAACGCATCTCTTTCGGCCGCATAGACGCATACCATCGTGTCCAACGCATCCATCGCAACCGTCGCACCCCATGCGTTGATCTAACCTCCAAAAGCAGTGGTTGCCGCATGCGTTATTCTTGGCCCTACTTCAATCTCTCTCCATGCCCAAGTAACCTCTCAAAACTTTATGGTCAACGCATGGCACCACATTAACGCATTGTCCAACACTTGGCCATTTTTCTCCTTGGCTTCCAACGCATGACAACTTTTGACAATGCCTCTTGCCAATATTTTGGCCAATCATGTGTCCAACCTTACAAATGCATGGTTGCCTTCTCAACTTATGCGTTAATGTCTCCTAACCCTTCACGCTGGGTCCTTTTTTGACCTTACACTTAGCCAATATTTCATCAATTAATGCTTAACTCAAGACTAGGAAAATCTATTCAACACTTAGAAATTTCCTTCTCTTCAACATAGGATTTAACTTTCACTTAGTTAATTCCTTTTAACACCTGCTTAAGTAAGGAAAATGGAAATCTGGATTTCACATAAAAGAGTCTTGCAAAATGGAATTGATTGTCCTATTAAAATATTAAATTATATAAAAAAAAGTAAATAATTTTCTAAATGCATATATTACTTATAAAATATTATTAACAATACCAGTAACGGATGCTTTTGCTGAAAGAACTTTTCAGAATTAAAATTAACTAAATCTTATTTAAGGTCAACTATGTCGCAAAAAAGATTAAATAGATTGGTCATATTATCCATTGAAAATATTATATTAATGAATTTAGATTATCAAAATAATACATAATTTTGAATCTCAACAAGTAAGAAAATTAAATTTTAGATAATATTTTTTATGTGAAGACTTCTCTATTAAAGTTTTACCTAAAATCTCATATCTATTTCCACTTTTTGAGTACCTAATTTGACATTAGGCATTTTTTTCCTTTCATCTGGGGGGTCAGGCTTTGAATATGTTATTTTACCTGAAAAAACAAATATTTATTATTCAAGAAATGTGAATTATTATAATGTCTTTACCAAAATTTGCCATGAAAACATGGTTTTATTGATTTGATCTTATTTTTTCTTCATTTTAATGGAGGTAAATAATTGGTTTTTATCCACATATTTCATGATTTTTAGTAAAAGAAGTGTCGATTTGAAAACAAAGAATAATTAAAAAAAATAATTTGTCCAAAAACTATATGGTAATCTTAGGACGATTAAAAAGTTCAAATAATGTAATTTAACAAAAATAGTAATCCAGTAAGGCTGTCAACAAAGACAATAAAATGCAAAAAAAACATAAAACTCAATTTTAAAAGAGATCATAATGTATGCTCCTTTTCTTATAACTAGAGATATGCTTTCAAAATTGGTAGCTACAAATCACAATCAATCAAACCAAACTTAGAAAATCGAGATTGTACCCAAAAGTAGTAAAAAAAAAAAAGAAAAGAAAAAAGCCATGCACGAAATTCAATTTGATTGGTTTTTTAATCTTGGACTTCCCACTAGAATAAGAAAATAAGGAAACTAGAATCTCCAAAAGCAAGTTTAAAGTTAGGGAAAAGATGAGACTATAAGAAATAAAATGGCCTTAAAATAACAAACAACTTTTGGACAAATTCCATACAAAAACACCATAAATATGGTTCAAAGTCCTGCCTTTATTATTATTATTTTATTATATGTCCAACACCCAACAAAATCTTCTCTCTTTTTACACTATAATTTCTTCTGCATTGTATTTTAATCTTAGTTCACAGAGTACTTTTCTTATCCTTATTTATTTGTGATTTTTCCAAAAATGGCATATCGCAATATTATTATTATTTATCTTCGGAAACAGCTAGAAAATTTTATGCATTTACTTTTTAAAAAAATTAATGGTTTTGTTTTGATTTGGTTTTGAAAATAGCATTAGAAAAAAAAAAAAAAAAGGGAAATAAAGATTGTTTTTAGAATAATTGAAGTGATTGTTGAATACGAAGCAACTCACATGGGTGAGAGGTGTCACGTTACCATCTCATTATTTCAATGGCATGACATTAAATGCCCAAAAAAACCCTAAAATGGAGATCAGTTGTGGCCTGTGGGACTTCAATATAGAAAGTTGATTGAAAATATATGTATATATTAGGTTTAGTGACTAAAACTAGAAATAAATTATTAATCGCTATCCTTTGAGATGAAAAAGTAATTTGAGTATAGTTTAAATTAATTTTGTTTTTCTTTCAAAAAAAAAAAAAATTGTTCCTTGTTCCGATAAAATTATCGAATCACCAAGTGCATTTTGTGGATTTTTTTTAACGATCCACAAAATAGTGGCACCATAAATATTTTGTGGATTAAATTTTTATTTTAAGAATTTAATATTAAATTTTTAAAGATTGATATTGACAAAATATCTCACTAATCGAATCACGTGTAAATTCACTAGAATGCATAATTATAAAGGAAATTTTAAGGTCAAAGTGAACTTGGTTCACTAACTAGTATTGACATGCACTCCGATCCAAGAGGTCGGAGAATCAATCTTTAATCCCATGATTGTTGTACTAGAACAAATAAAAATAAAAGAAATTCTAAAGTTTCAATTTTTTTATATATATATTAATTATTTATGGTTTCATCCTACTATTATTTTAATATTTTTCTTAAAAAATTTATTTTGATTGATAAGAAAGATTATAAATAAAAAATAAACGTAACAAATTATTTATTAATGTAATGCATCAGCTTCATAATGTAATCCAATCTAAGCATATAACTCAATTATTAAGTAAAATTAGAGGTTGATTTTATTGTGATCGTTTAAAATTATGATAAATCATATATTAGGTAAATAACATGAAATTAGGTGGGGTCTAACTTAAGGAGAAATTATTTGTGAGATAGGGGATTGGCCATTTTATAGACAAATTGATTATTGTCTATTTAAAATAATGATTCCAATGAGACTTTTTAAGTAATTAACTAAATAAAGGGTATTAAAATTTTGAAAAGGGAGCCAATAGAATATTGCTTTAGAAAGATATGAGTTTCAATTTTTCCCTCCACTCCACATTTAAATCAACCCATTTATGGTTTTTTTCCCTTTTCTAAGGGTTTTTTGGAGCTTTCACTAGAATTTGAAAAACGTTTTTAAAAAGTATTACAATAAGATAAATTAGTATTTAGCAAAGAATTATAGTTTTTAACCTCAGCATAATCATACCTTGGTTTTAGCATTATATATCAAGTTAGAGATTCAATTTCCACCTCTAAATTGTCTAAATAAAAAATATATAAATTTTTTAGTTTTGTGAAAAAAATACAATATTTCAACGAAAATTTTTACGTATAGAAAAAATTGTCAAACTATTTACAGAAATAACAAAAAAAAATACTATAAACACTGATAGATTTCTATCAGCATGCATCACATAGTATCATTGATATGTATTGATATACTTCTATCGGTCTTTATCAAATAAGATTAAATTTTACCATTCTCTTTAAATAGTTTCTTTTTCAATGAGGGATATTAACCTTGATTGACATACATTTTCTCTCTCATGACTTGTAAGTTGGATCTCTCAACTCTATTATTGTTATTAAAAAAAAAGTCTAGAGATTTTTTTTTAAAATTGTTTTTATTTAAACTATTTTGATAAAAAAAAATGTTTAAAATATAATTTGAAAGTATTTCAAAAGCTATTTTGAGTGGTTTTTAAATGGTTTAATTTTTTTTTCAAAATAATTTATTTTTAAAATTAAATATGTGAAAATTTAAACCAAATACGTCATAAATCTCCTAGATATATAACTTGACTGTACAGGTATTAATTTTCATGATCATAATTTTAAGAATAAAATTATTATAAATAAACCTAGTGTATTAGCATGGCTAGGGAATATTTAATTGTCATAGGATGCTCTTCCAACTAAGTTATTCATTCAATCCAAGGCTGTATTTATTCCATATATATTTGTAAACATTTAATTTTTTTTCTCTCAGTCAAAGAAAACCAAAAATGACCAAAAGTAAAAAACATAAACAGGATATATATGTTTTCTTGAAAATGAAATATTTGTTGTTTTCATATAATTATCAAATCAGAATGGGCAATCAAACATGAAAGTGAAAGACAGATCAACCCACATTTTTGTCCAACTGAGGAAAAAAAGAAGACTGAATTCAATTAATTTAGCAAACAAAATTCTCCATTAAACATAATCATATTATTTGATTTACGTACACTAATAAATGTTGATTGATGTTGATTTTATGGCTATTTTTTCCATTTTTTATTTTAAAAATAATTCTCTTTTCCCCCTAGAATAGGCCAAATTTATTTATTTTAAAAATAGCTTGTGAAAAAAATGTGTTTTTTTTTCTTGAAATTTGATTAAAAAAAATACTAAACAAAATATAGAAAAATTAGGATCCTTTTAAAGTCTTTAGAAAAAAAACTTTAGGGCATATTAATTAAACTTTAAACACATTTTAAAATTTATGCTTCTATTGGACATAACTCCAAAAAACTTCAACTACAAACTTATAATATAGCTTTCATTTTTTTTCCCCTTAAATTAAAGAATTTTATTTTTCATGAACAAGTAAAAAAGAGAAGAAAAATTATAAAAAGAGGGATGGAGACATGTGAAAGATGAAAAAGCAAATGGAAGAGAGAAATGGGTCTTCATTATATGCTGTCCGTTTGGAAAATAAAAATAAAGAAAAAGAAAAAGAAAAAGAAAAAGAAAAAGGATAATTATTGAAACTTGAAAGCACTTTTCCCTCTAAATTTGACTTCACTACATCAATACATTAAAATAAAGCATAAAGTTTTACATGAATTAATAGTATAATTTATAAAGTAGTATATGAGCAGCAATGATGGAAATTGTAACAAATGGGGCCCACTGGTCTTAATCATAAGAAAAAAAATGAAATAATTAATCTCCCAAAAAAGAGAGGAATGATTTATAATATATGCATGTGTGTATGGTAATGAAGGGATAAGTGACAGCATCATCATTGAATTTGATGGATTAAAGGGAAGCTTAAGATATGATTGGAAACAGCAACAAATGGGAACCATTTTCCTTTAATTATGCCCATTATTTCTCTTGGACTTTTATTTATTTATTTTATTTATTTAATTTTTTTCTCCCTTAATTAACTTAATTAGGATTTGGAAGTATTCATGAAGAATATTTACCACTCTAAAAGAAATAAAGTTAAACACATTTTTTTTAATGTTATTTTTATTTTTTTTCTACCTTACAATTAAAAGTGTCTATTCTAATATCTCCTTTACTAGCACGTTATGCGCATTGCATTTAATAATAAGTCAACTGACACAATGTAGTTTATTTAAAGTAGAACTGGTCATAAATTCTCATTCTCTATCTTATATAATTGTTTGCCAAATGTAAAAATGTTAAAAGTTAAATAAAACAATCGCAATGAAATCACTTATATTATAAAATGTCAAGTAAAAACTTATTTCATGGTTTATTTATTGTGGTAAAATGAAGGTTTAGAAAAATAAAAATGAAATATTATTATTTAAATAAGAAATGTGTAATCAAATGAAACTCTGGCTCTTATTGAAAGAAATATAGTAATGCCTTTAAAAATCTTGAACTTTTCTCATGCTACTTGCCTACTATCACTTGTTTGACTAACATTTATTTCATTTAGGCAATTATTAATTAAAAGAGAATAAATTATAGGATTATTGGTCAACCCTATCATTTCAATTTGCCACTTTATTTAATAATTAATATGTGTTGTGTTGGGAAAAATAGAATATATATGAACTAAATATACTGGCAAATTGGTTACATCTCAGCTAGAAATAATTATATAATATTCAAACTAAAACTTAAGTCATATGATGTAACGAGACTTAGATATGAAAATAACCAAAGAATTGAAAGAATCTTGAAATCTTTGGAGATTCCAAAATGTAGTTGAGACATGCTTTTGACAAGTGTTATTCCAAAAGACAATTATTCGCTCTACACAGGCAGCAAGCAGATTACAACGATCGTCTCAATAAGATACAACAACTAACTCCAGGAGAATTGCAACCTTGAATTACTCGAATCTAACCGAACTTTTGGATACTTACTCTTAACTCAATTCAAGGAAAAAAAAACAAAAAAAAACAAAGAAAGTAAAGAACTCTTCACTTCGAGATGAAATACTACAAATGAAGAATCAAATTGTTATTTATAGGCTAGCAACTTAATAACTCTTTAAAATACAAAATAAAATCAAATAAATACAAAAATTGAAATATTTGCCAATTTTAACTCAATTGAATTGTTACTTAACAAAAATCAAACACAACTCATTCAAATTGAAGAAATTACAAATTTAACTTTCATACACGTTAAATTTGTACATGAAACATCATTTTAATTTCAAGTTCCAATCCAATTTGAAAGTTTCTGAACAATACATTTAATCTACACAATTAAATCAAATTTTATGTTTCAATATTCAATTGTTTCACTTTTTTTCACTCTATATATATATATATCCAACATGTTAATGGTCCTTTATTCTTTTTAATCGATATTATAATTTTTTTTGTTGGGCACAACCTTTAGTCGATACTTGTTCCATCAATAAATTAGAAATTTACTTAATCAAGAATAATTCAATTCATTAATTTATTTTATTAGTAACCCTAACCAAATATGTGGGCTCTAGTATGATGGGCCGTTAATCAACCCAATATTGCGATTTAAAGCCTCGAAAAGACTAAAGCCCAATAGAAAAAGAAAGCAGCCCATTGTGCGTATGGGAGTCAAACTTTCTCTTTTTTTTTTTTTTTCTTTTTTTTTTTTCATGTAGAATTATGCGAACAAATTTAAAGCAATGTAATAATAATGATGATGATTTCATTTTAAAACTGTTAATCATTTTTTCTAAGTGTATAAGACCTCCTTAAAAGCGTGAATTAATAATATTTAGAAAGAAGAGATGGAATCAAATGAATAGTAGTTGTTTTAAGGGAAAATCGCATAAACTGCCTGTAACGATCCGATCTTTTGAGTACTTTGATAAAGGTCGTTACTCATAATTACATATTTACATTAAAAACATTTTGACCATTGAGAAAAATAAGTTTCATTAAAATAACAAAGACAGTTTTCTAAAATAAAAAAAAGTAAAACATTTGTTTGGGGCCCCTAAAATAATTAAGAAAAAATATGACCAACATTGAGTTTCAAATCAACACTTTTAATTAGCTTGAAAATGTAAACGGAGTGAAAACGATTTACATGTCTCATATGGCACGAAGGCGCCGGTAATAGTATCACTTACCTCAAATTAAGTCAAGGGCGGTTGTCTCGACAACCAACTCCAACAATTGACTTGAATTAAAACCAATGAAAGGACCGAACGATCGTAAATCGTGCTAGAAAACACGCCACTGATCTCCAAACTTCAAATAGTAAATGTTCAAAAACTCGTTTTCCTTGATGGACAGTGACCAGAAACCTTCCAAACTTCAATCTAAAAGCAAATCATAAAGGATATCAACCAATTTGGGCCAAAAGCTAATGGGTGGTGAAGAACCTCAAAGAATTCTAAAACTTACCCAAAATATCAATTCCAATGACAATTGCATTAGCGGCGGTGGTAACCATAGATAGCAGCGGGGTGTTGCTGTCGAACGACCTAAATTGATTAGGCTAGCGACTGGTAGTGAGAGTTTTGCATGAGGAGGGTTTGCGAGAGTGAGAGAGAAGGGGAATTTCTAGTTTTACAGATTTTATTCAGCAGTAATTACGAACAAACCAGAGCTTCAACAACGATCCAACCGTTCAAAATGAAACTCCAGCAATCGACAATTTTGCGAAAGCTGTCACTGAAAAATCGAATTGCTTTCTCTCAATTTTTGGTTTTTTTTCACTCTCATTTAATTTCGAAAAAATCTCAATTCTTATTTTTTTTTTCAAATTTTAAAAAGATAAATAAAATATTTTATCATAATATCTCCAAGATCTCCAAAAATTCTATTAAATTAATAAGTCAATTAACTTTTCAAATTATCTTAATTTAGGTTTCAAAAACCAAAATTAAATGGCATAGGGTCCATCAATTTGATTTCCAAATATTTTAAATCAATTCAAAACCACATGAAATTAATTATCTCCTTATTTTTTTTTTTAAGTTGGCCCTAAAATCTAAAATCAAATGGAAGCAAAATTCAATATTTTTAAGATAATTAGTTCGAATATCTAATCAATTGAATTCAATTTAACCAATAAAAGTTTTTTAATTATTTAAATTTAATCTCAATTTCCTAAATGAAAGGGAAATTTAAATTCAATAATTTTAAATAATTAACTTAAATTTTTATGAAATTCGGGATGTTACACCACCTTTGTAATATGGAGTTTGTTGCAATTACATCTATGAATTTTAAATTTGAGTTAATTCACTTATATAAATTTAAGAATTTTAATTAATATAATTATTAATTCAGAGTTTAATTGACTCAATCTAAAATTTAAAGGTATAAATTGAATTCTCTATATATATTTTCATTTTAGAATACTTTTTATACCAAGTTTGATGAATTTGTTTTTATATTCAATTTCAGAATTTACATATTTGTTCGATGATATTTGATCGCACATCAGCTATAGAGAACTTTAATTTATAAATCATAATTTAAAATCCTAGTTTAAATCAATATATGGAGAAAATTTTGGAAATTAGAGTAAGAGATTTTTACATAAAATATAATTTTTGGACCATATATTTCATAAATATCTTTAAATTTGAATTTTTTCAAAGAAAACTTTTAGTATTAATTTTGAATTTCCTTATATACATTTTTTTAAAAAAAATACATTTTTCTATATTTATGAAACTCTCTTAATGTTGGAGAGAGAATATGCATTTTGAAGGAGTTATGGAAACAATTAGGATCTTAAGCATTCTAATTTCATTAATTTAATGATCAAACATGCTAATTCGAAGCTGTAAAAACAAAGTTTGATGAACATACTTTATTGTAGCTCAAAATTGAAGTAATTTGCACGAACACTTCGTCACCGCTAGAATGTTTCCCACTATTCTCCGGCCTTAGAACGGATTGTGGGATCCAAATTGGTGATAAATTTTGAGGGAAAAAGAGATTGAGAGAGTTTTGGTGTAATGAACTTTTGGGAGAATAATTCAGCTTCTCAAGCCTTTCACGAAGAAGCAATCTCAGCCATTATTTCTTCTATTTAAAGAAGAAAACATGCAAGATTAATTTCATCTCCAATTGACATCAAATTGAACCACATTGATTGGGATTTGAGGTGTTAAACAAACTCAAATGTGGAAAAGCCCCACTAACATGATATTTTTAAAATTTTTCAAAATTCAAAATTCAAATTAATTCAAATAGTTAACTTAAATCAAATTAATTTTAAAATTAATTTTAAATAAAAATAATTCTAAATAATTAACTAAATAATTTAATTAATTTAAATTTAATATCAAATATTAAATTATAAAATTAATTTTAAATAATTAATTAAACAATTTAATTAATAAAATTAATTTAATATCAAATATTAATTAATAACACCAATCCTGAACATGAATCCATATTCATGTATTCAATATTTAAATCATACTTAAATATTTTTATCTCTCCAAATTGTTTAATTATGAATTAAACAACAATATGTTAATTATATCGAATACAATTAACGTTTACTCTCTAAGTTGGATTTGAACAATTCAAATTCTCTCATCACACCGCTCTAAGGTTTAGTTCGATATGAGTTAGTAAGGGGACCTAATGGACCTACAGATCATGTGTTGTAACGATCCGAAATTAACCGGTTAAACTCTTTAACCTAGTTAACCAACATTCATTAACTACCTGGACACTCCACTATAGCCTAATAGTTGCACTCTCCTCACTATAGATATATTTCTTTCCAGTCGATATAACCATGATTAGTAAGTTTATCATTCACAGGTTGTTCGTAACTACAATTGGATCAAAGTTACCGTTTTTATCCTTGTAATTACATCTTATTCCTTAAGTCCCATTGATCCTCTAATGAACAATTGGTTTTTGGTTCAACCACCAAATCGAATCCTTCTCGAGACAATGAGAGGGTGAGACCCCTTGTTTAAGACCTAGAGTCAGTACTTAAGAGAAAAAACCTATCTACTATCCTTAGAATGGGTAGAAGTGAGTTTCATCTTGTAGGACTATGTCTTCAGCTATCTACCTGGTCTTATCCTTATAATGGGAGACTTATTGAATCGACGAACTCGGACTCTCACCTATGCAAATTAAATGATAATCCTAAATAAACAAGAATTCATAGTTAGCTCATAATTAAGATCGAGTTACCTAGGTCATCGTATTGAAATAGACAGTCTTAACAGTAAACGACGTTATAAAGTAAAAGTGACTATTTCGTGGTTTGGTTTTATACAAACTCATTGCATAGGATGTACCCACTCACATGTCTCCACATGAATGATTCAGGATCACATCGTTTGTATCAAATACAAAGTGTGGTGCATCTGTAGTGTCCCCAAGATAAGGTACCCAGTCTTATCCCTATATTATAGATTGTTTTGGCTATTTACTCGAACTTGATCCACTTTTATGTCTCCACATATAGTTCAAGTATTCATGCTATAACCAAGAGTTTTTAGTTGATTAGATTTAGGGTTTTTAAGTGCAATTTACATACTCAATAACAAATTTACTGAATAAACCTAAACATTTTTATTGCAAAATAAAATATGTTCATTGTTTACAAACCACAAGTTTTAGGATATAAAATCCAAAAAACTCCCACTTAGATTAAACCCCAGTGGGGTCATTTACATATCATGTTGAGCGTGAGAGAGAAAAATATAAATACATTAAACTAGGGCATCACATATCCATTGCTTCTTTCACTTGCCCTAGATTTACATAACTCGTCCTAGACTCACTACGTACCCCTCAAACACTTTAGCCTTGAGGGCCTTTGTAAACGGATCAACAATGTTGTGCTCTGGGGCTATCTGTTTGACGATCACGTCTCCTTTTTGCACAATCTCCTTGATGAGATGATATTTGCGCTCAATGTGCTTCCCGCGCTTATGGCTTCTAGCTTCTTTAGAATTTGCACTTGCGCCGCTATTATCACAATAGAGGGTGATAGACAGATGTACATTTGGAACCACTTCCAATTCTGTTAAGAACTTCTTAAGCCATACAACTTTCTTTGTCGCTTCACATACAGTAACACACTTAGCTTCCTTGGTGGAGTCAGCAATACAACCTTGCTTTATACTCTTCCAAACTACTACTCATCCATTTAGAGTGAACACCGATCTCAATGTAGATTTCCTTGAATCTTTATCAGTCTGAAAATCAGAGTCAATGTATCCTATAAGGATCAGATCCTTAGCGCCATACACGAGCATATAGTCCTTTGTTCTTGTAAGATACTTGAGGATATTTTTAATGATTATCACATCCTGGATTGGACCGATACCTGTTGACTATTCCCACTGCATAACATATGTCAAGTCATGTACATAATATGACATACATCAGATTACCAGGTGCCGATGCATAAGGAATAAGTCTCATATCCATAACTTCTTGAGGTGTCTTAGGACACTGTTCCTTGGATAGATGAATTCCATGCCTGAAAAGTAAAAAATCCCTTTTGAAATTCTGTATCTTATATCTAGACAATATCTTGTCTATATGATGTTTGAGACAGGGTTAACGTTCTGTGCTTGCGATTCTGAACAATTTGAATTCCAAGAACATATTGAGCCTCTTGCAAATCTTTCATTTGGAATTGGGTTGCTAACCATTGCTTAACACCAGTCATAAATCCTACATCATTCATAATGAGTAGGATGTCATCAACATACAACACTAGAAAGGCTATAGTGGCTTTGACAATTTTCTTGTCAACATAAGGTTTGTCAACATTCTGTTCAAATCCATAAGATTTGATCGCAGTGTCAAACCTTATATTCCATGATCTAGATGCCTGTTTTTGTTGGTGTTGATGCCCTAAATCTCATGGGTCCTGTAGTTTGTAATTGTACTGTACAAATATTTTATTTATTTAATAAAATATGAGGTATTTTATTCGACATTTAGTAGTATTAACCCACAAAACCATTAAATAAACATCCAAGGTTATCTTCTGTAGCATAAAGATGAATGTATAGACATACAGGTCGATTGTATTTAAGTGATAACCTGAACGGTCTGTAGTAGATGAATAAGACTGGATACCATATCTTGATGACACTATGATTACAATCCGCTTTGTAGATATTACAATTGTGGTAAAGTTCTACAAATGATCTGATCCTGACTACTCATGTAGAGACATGTGAGCGGGGGTGTTCTATACAAAAAGGTTTGTATAAGACTGGACCATGAAATGAATAGTCTCGTTATATAACATCGTTAATAGTAGAGACTTACATTTCACCAGGATGATTATAGGTAACATGACTTGAATCCTGAGTGAGTTGTGAACTCCTGCCCATGAAGCGGTCATTTGATATGCATGGGTCAGATTGACCATTTTGCCGACTCAATATGCCTACCATTTTGGAGATTCATCTGATTGGGAAGTTGAGAACATAGTTACACAAGACAGAATTCACTCTTTCCCTACTGTCAGAGTAAGTAGATAAATTGCTCCCTTAAGGGTTGATTCCGGGTCTTGAACAATGTGGCACCACCCCCTCTCTTGGCCCAAGAGGGGGTTTGTCATAGTTGGACTATGATTTATTGTTCATTAGAGGGATCAATGAAACTTAAGGAGTTAGATGTAACTATAGGGGCAAAACGGTAATTTTGACCAGCTACACTTATGAGCAATTTGTGAATGGTCATCACACTGTTAATTGGTTATATCTAATGAACACAAAAATATATCTGTAGTGAGAAGAGTAAACTGTCATTCTTTAGTGGAGCGACTGACAGTTAATGGATGTTGGGTAATTTAATTAAATGAGTTTAATTAATTATCAAAGTACCATTGGATCTTTAATCTATAAGTCCATAAGGTCCCCTCTGTAGCTCAACTGAGATTATTGAGAATCAAGTTAATTTTGGATTAATTTGAATTGTTCAAATTAATTAATAGAATATGATATAATTAATTTAAATTAATTGTATGTGATATAATTGATATAATGTATTAGATACATGATAATATAAAGTTTATTTGAGAGGAAATAAATATTTGAATATGATTCAAATATTGATTATATGAATTAGATTCATATAATTAAATTTAATATGAATTTAATTCACATTAAATACCATAAGATATTGAGAGATTTTCAAACTATAGGTTATATGTTATATTAGATATAACATATAGTTTGATATATGTTATATATATAGTAAAGTAGTTATTATATGTATATATATATATAATTTAATTAGTTTTTTAAATTTTATATTTTAAAACTAATTAAGGAGGGCTATCCCTCTCCCTAATATCTTTCAAATGAAAATCGTGGGTGGTTTTTTTTGGATGAACTGCTTCTTCCTCATTTTGTAAGCAGAACAATCTTTGAGTTACAAAAACCATTTTTCTCTGGCAAAAATTTCTCTCATCTCTAACTCTCTCACTGAAAAATTAAGAGAAGCCCACAACTCTCTCTTTGATTCTCAACCTTAAGGAGAATACAAAGGTTTCTCTTGTGGTGGTTCCCAATGAATTATTTTGGTAGAATTGCTGTGATTTGGCGTTGATCCAAGAAGAGACCGTGACCATTTGGAGAGGATTTTGTGAAGTTTTTTGGATTTCAAGGGTTAGTATTTTTCTTAAACATTTTCTCCTATTCTCTACAGTTTGAAGCATGCTGTAAATTTTCTTTGTAGAATGCATATTTAGGTTACTGAATTTTATGATCCTTTGTAAATTAAAATTGGAAAATGATCTTGCTTCCATCTAGGGTTTTCAAAAACCTTCAGTTTTAACCCATAAATAGATGGTTCAAACTTGCAAACTTTTTGCTCTTGACCCTGTTCAGTGAACCCCTCTGATTGAGCCATATAGATACTCTCTTCAAGATTGCCATTTAGAAAAGCTGTCTTGACATCCATTTGCCAAATTTCATGTGCAATGGATAAGAGTATTCTAATCGATTTTAACATGAAAACAGGGGAGAAGGTTTCTTCATAGTTCACCCTCTCTCTCTAGGTATAACCCTTTGCCACCAGTCGAGCCTTAAAGGTCTATACCTTATCGGCTTGGTCTCATTTCCTTTTGTAGATTCATTTACAACCAATAGGTTTTATCCCATCTGGCTAATCTACAAGTTCCTAAACCGTATTGAAGTACATAGACTCTATTTTGAGGTCAATGTCTTTGATCCACTGGTCTCGGTCTACATCATTCATTTCTTGTTCATAGGTCAATGGATCCTCAATGCTATCATCGGATATTATGACCTAAGCTTCTGTTAAACTCATATAATGGTTGGGCTGTTGAACAACCCTTCCACTATATCGAGGCACTCTCAACTCTTGAGAATGATGTGACTAACCAGAAGTACCAACTCCATCAGCAACTTTTGTCGAAGGACCAACCTCATCAATAACTCTTGTTGGTTTATTTATAGCTTCTTTGAAAATTACACTCAATACTAGTTTACTGCGAGGTCGATAATCTCTTATGTGGTCCTCCTCTAAGGATTTAGCATTTGTCGATACAAAAGCTTTGTTATCTTGAGGATCACAAAACATACCACCTTTCGTTTTTTTTGGGTATCCTATGAATAGGCACAATTTTAAGTGACATTCCAACTTTTTTGGGTTTTGCACCAAGAAATGTGTAGAATATCCCCAAAGTTTGAAGTGGCGTAAACTACCTTTACGTCCTCTCCACAACTCATAAATGTTTTAGAAACACTTTTTGAAGGAATCATTTTTAAAATGTATACAATAGCTCTACTGTATATCCTCAAAATGAATCAGGCAATTGAGCATAGCTCATCATTGAAAGAACTATATCTAACAGAGTTCTATTTCTCCTTTTTGATACACCATTCTGCTAAGGTGTACTGGGTGCTGAGAGCCGAGACTGAATTTCATGTTCTATCAAATAGTCCTGAAATCTCAGATCCATATACTCTTCACTTCGATATGATCGAAGTGTTTTAATTTTTTTACCTAATAGGTTCTTAACTTCTACCTTATACTCCTTGAATGTGATGCATTAGGTAAACATAGGCTTACCTTGAATAATCATTAATAAAATTGATGAAATATTCATATCCACCTCGTGCTTTGATGTTCATCGGACCATAAAGATTTGAATGCACGAGTTCTATGGGTTCTTTGGCTCTAAGACTTTTTGTAAGACCCGCACCTCACCTTCCCTTTTTTCATGATGTCTATGGTTTAAGTAAGAAAAATGTTGGGTTAAATGTTCATGTTAGATTGGATTTGTGTGTTTGAGGTGAATGATAAGTTGAAAGGGGAAAAATGTTTAAGTATGGGAACTTAAATCTTGGTTACCTATTGATCTAGCCTTACAAAGAGAAATTCTTGTTAAGTGTTGGTCGTGCTAAAGGGTGTTTGAGCATCGAATGGGTGCCAGACGAGCATCGAGTAAATGCTGCCGAGCGTCGAGTATAAGTGATCGAGAAGGGTCGAGCATTGAGTAAAGGCTACCGAGCATCGAGTAGAGGCTGTCAAGTGTCGAATATAAGTAAGTGAGGAAAGAGGCGAGTGTCGAGGGTAAGCGAGGAGTGTCGAGTTTGAACGTTGAGTGAGGAGTGAGCTCTTAGCGTTGAGTTTCCCGTCGAGTATCGAGTCCTTCCATCAAGTATTTGATAGAGAGCCGGGGAAACTTCCATCGAGTAAGGACCTTTTTCCTTCGAGTTTTCCTAGCGAGAATCGAGTTGCTCGAAATGCTCAAAATTAAATGCTTAGTTTTAGACTTCTCTTTTAGTTACCTGAATAGATGGCTTAATCTCGGCCTTTAATCTCCACTAATGGGTGAGGTGGCTTAAGGGAGTTTCAAGCAAGGAACTGGACAGTAGTATAAAAAGAGAGGAGAAATTTTAGGGCTTGTTTTGGGACGATTTGCTCAAGCAAATCAGATGAACTTGGTACCATTAGAAAGCTCTACGAGTCTAGTTTCTGAAATCGAGCCTTTGAAAGGGAGATCTCACTCGAAAGAGGGCCGAAGAAGGAAGGAAGAGTCGAAGGCTCATTTTTCAGGCGTTCTAAGCACTCGACGAAGAAACATAGATCTAGACTGAATCACATGAAATTTCAAGCTGAAAATTTAAGATAACATTGTTATCACCCTTATGAGTAAGTTTGTAGAAGGAATTTTTTCAAGTTAAGGCTTGAAGTTTGAGTTACATATTTTAGAAACTAAACTTAGAAAGTGTTGAACAAGCAGGAAGCTTCGCAATCTAGGGCCACTGAAGAAGATTTAAAGCTCAAGTTCAAACCACGAAGATTTTTACGCTGAAACTTTGAGGTAACATTGTTAACACGATTATGAGCATGTTTAAAGAAGGAATTTTCTTAAAATGAGTTATGGATTTTGAGCTATTGACATTAGAACTGAATCTGAAATTTGTTAGACGAACAAGTAACTACTTGCTAAACGTGGACTTGGCATCCCAAAGACCCTACTAAGTGTTGGGGTAGGCATCAGAAAGGAGGCGACCCGTTGAAGTTTAAGCCCTTTTAGATTTGACTAGGTACCCGACGCCCTAAGGTAAGTTAAGAAGATTTGAAAGTGAATTGTATAAATGTGAGCTTAATTCTGAAAGCGAGTCTAAAAAGAGAAACCATGACTAGTAACTAAAGTAATTTGATGTGTTCACATGGTTGACATTATTAAGAGGTGCTCATCAATCTTAAAGGGATTTCCCAAAGGCTGTGAGTTGCTTACAAATGGTTATGAATGATTTAACAAGTCATGCTTTTATGAAAAGTCACTTATTGATAGCCAACCTCAAACATTTACCTAGTTATTTACCTTGCTAATGTTTACGAATGCTTGGTAGATTAATTACTTATAGAGTATGGATAGTTATGGTTCGGTCATAATGTTCTTAAGTAACTAATGTCTAGTGCTTATGAAGTATGTGGCCCTAGACAGAATCTAAATGGTTAGCATATGCTACTAGGAAAAGCTAGGTCTATAAGCAAGCTAAGTGGGAGGTCTAGGTGAAGGACTCCTAATAACGCATGTTTAGCTCAATACCTTGAAGTGGTAACCGGGTTTAGAAACGGTTGATGATGGGATCCTTGCTACATACACGTAGGGTCAGTATGACTAGGAAGATGATTTATAGAAGATCCACATCCCAAGAGATGAATTCAAGTCTCAATAAAACTTGTTAATGAAGAATGCTATGCGTTGAATTGGCTCTGTATTAGCAAGGACTATGAAGAGGAATGAAGTATGTCATTCATTGATAATTGTTGATAAGTTCATAGGTCTCAAGCAAATAAGCTACATGAGGTTACTTAGCATCTTCCTCAAGTATGTGCTTGGTTGATCGCATGCCAAGGTAACATGATAGCCTTACTGCATAAAAGGTATCCTATGTTGAAGTAGCCATTCTAAGGACTATAGCTAAGTTTTCACAAATGCTAAGTGTAAAGCTACGTTCTGGAAGGTTTATAAAAGATATGATGTTAAGCATGATATGTCTTTAGTGAGGCGGACACTAAAAGCATGGAAGGTGTCCAGGAAGTACCTAAGGTATTGAGAATACCTAATAACTCCACGTGTACATAGAAGGGTCAGAAGAAGAGGCCGAAGTATGGGTCTCTTGGGCCATAAGTGAGAGGTCGATGTGTGGGTCTCCTAGGCCATATTTTAGTAACTGAGGCCGAAGTATGGGTCTTTTGGCGGGATACAGACGTTGGGGGCTTGAGCGATGAATGCTCGTTCTCAACTAAGGTTAAGGAAATATCCACAGAACTTTTTCATGTTTTATGCTTCAAGTGTTATGAAGCTGTTCGATGAGTTACAGTTAATGGTTTAAGTAATAGTCATAAATGACACACCTCAACTAAGGTAATAGTGGTAGTTTGGCCAGAGGGTCCCTCCCCCAACCAGGTTGAGGTTCAGTAAGGTTATGTACAAGAGCAGACCAGAGAAGTCGCTCTCTTGTAAAGATATTTAATGTGGAAGCTGAGGTCTATGGGTCTCCTAGAGTTGAGGCTTATGACGCCTATGTTATGGTTAAATTCTAGTAAGAAGAGTTTAATGCAATTACTTGCTTGGCTAATTTCTCATTTTCAGCAATGCTTTTCATTTCATGATGTCTTTGTTAAACATGACTGATGTATATGTCTTTTATGTTCAAAAGTTAGTCACTTACTAGGCTTCTAGCTCACCCTGTTTAAATGTTTTCTCCACAGGCAGCGGTCACTCCCCAGAAGACGTCTCTGCTGTTGCTCTGCCACTCAAGACTAAAATGTTAGAAGTCTATGTGAGGGTTTTGTAATAAGTATACATGTATTATGTCTTGTAGGGACTAGTTAAGTTTGTGGGGCTTTCTGCTTATGTAAAATGTATAAGTTGTATTATTGAAGAGTAATGTATAGCTCGCTTAATGATTGAGTATACTTATATATATGCATGTTAAGGTTTTAAGTCAGGTTAAGTAGGTTAGTAGGCAGTAAGTACAGGATTGATAACTGCTGCAGTCACACCTCCTTGCAGGCTTAAAGGGTAATCTGGGAGGGGTGTGACATTTTTTCCTTTAAAAGATCTTTTGGTCATCTTACCCTTAAGACAGAACTCACATGGAGGTAAAGAGTTGTCTTCTAACTAACTTAGGAGTCCAATTTTGACTAATCTCCCAATCCCATTGAGATTAATATGGCCAAGTCTCAAGTGCCAAAGATAGGCATTGGGAGAAACTTTTTGCCTTTTATTTTGAGTTTTAATTGTTTTAAACATCTCAGTATTTAAAATAGCTTTTGCCTTGGTTGGTTTTAACACATAAGTTATCTTCAAGTTTGCGGAACAAATTTGTACACCTTTTAAGCTAACAAACACTTCATTAACTTCAAAATATACTTTGAATATTTATTCTAGCAAACAAGAGATAGATATTAGATTCCTTTTCATATTAGGAACTATAAGCACATTTTCTAATAAAATGAATCTATCTCCAAAAAACAACTATAAATCTCTTACTACTTGAGCTGAGACGAGCTCTCTCGTTCTAATTTTGAGAGTTGTCTCACCTTCTCTAAGTTTCCGCTAGGAACTAGTTTCTTGAAAAGGAATACAGACATGGTTAGTGGCCTCTGCATCTAGTATCCAGGTGGAGTTATCATTCTCCACTAAACATATTTCAACAACGAGTAAATCATATTTACCTTGTTTTGTTTTCTCAACATTATTCTCAGCAAGGTATTTTGGGCAGTTACGTTTCCAGTGCTCGTCTTCGTTGTAGTGAAAACATTTTCCTTTATCTGCAACCTTTCTTTTGTTTTTGCAGGTTGTAGGAGCCTTACCTTTCACTTCCTTTCTTTTTCATTTGAATACATTTATTCTTTAAAGTAGAAGGTTTAGACTTCGTTCGGATGATCCCTTTTTGGAGCTTTTTTGAGGTAGTAAGATTTGCTTCCCCTTCTCGTCCCTTAGTATTCCTAAGTGACTGGTATGTCTCGAGATTGTTCAAGAGAGTAGTCAGATTGTACTCAATCTTGTTGAGCATTTGTGCGAAACTGTTAGAAACTCTTCAGAAGAGATTCCATGATGAAACTAACTTGACTTTTCTCATCTATTACAACACTGTTTTTCTCTGTTATATTGAAATGGACCATCATATCCAGAACATGTTCTTTAACAGAGGTTCCTTCCTTCATATGGGAGTTGTAAACATATTTGAGAGCATCGTATCTGACAGATGAGGACAGTTGCCCAAACATTATCTGTAGTGAATCCACGATCACCTTAGTGGTGACCATGCTCTCGTGTTTCTTAGATAGAACATTAGATATTCTTGCTAAGATATAGACTCGGGCTTTATCATAAGATTCCTGAACATTTCGGTTTGTTGATGAGTCGAGATTCAGAGGACATTCCTTTATTAAGACGAACCTAAGATCATCGATAATTAATATCGTGTTTAAATTTGATTTCTATGTTGCGTAGTTCCCTCTGTTTAATTTTCCAGAAGCAAATAGTTGGACTAATGAGCTAGTCATGTTGAAAATATAAAGAAGTTCTATTAGTGAATTGCTGATAACTTGTAGAAAACAAGTTGTTGTTATTTCAAAGTTAGAATAATTGGGATTATAAATGATGAAAATGCATTCACGATGAAGGAAAACACATGAAATTGTATGTGTGTGATAAACTCATGCAAAAGTACCTTCTTAAGTGAAAAATTGCATCACTAATGTACTTTATGAAGGAAATTTTCAGAAAAGATCCTTTGAGCGAAAGTAAAGATCGTCCCAAATTCCATTTTTTATTGAATATAAAGTTTTACAGTAAAACAACAACAAGATATACATTTACTTAAAATTATAGCATGCTTTAAAACAATTACAAAGAGTTTCAGAAACCCTTACCTTTGAAGAACCATTTTTTCAAGAACTCCCTCGTACAAGCCATGAACAAAACTCCTTCTCCATGTGGATCTCCTTTTTCAAGAACGGACACCACCACTCGAGAACCCTTTGTATTCTCTTGGGATAAAGGATTCAAGCAAGAGTTGTGGATTTCTCTGTTAATTTTTTCAAGAGAGGACTCTTCTCCCAGAGTGAATTGAGGAAGTAGAATGATTAATTCAACTTCTTGAATCCCACATAAGTTAACTTGAGGGAATAGGGGGAGGGAGTTGTAACTCCTTCCCTTTTTATTAATTTCAATTAAATTAATAAAATAAAATAATATATATATATATATATAACTACTACTTTATTATATATATACACTATATGTTATATCAAATATAACATATAGTCTATAGTTTTATATTGCATCAAATACAACATAAACTATAGATTTTATTTTCTCTCAACAATACATGACATTTAATATAAATCACATTTATATTAAATTCACTTATATGAATCTCATACATATAATTGATATTTGGATCATATCTAAATATTTAGTTCATCTCAATATAAATCATATTTATATTTAAATTTAATTACATGAATCTCATTCATATAATTGGCATTTGAATCATATTCAAATTCCTCTCATTTATAATGTATCAAATACATTATAATTAATTATATCATATATACTTAATTCCCTCAATTAATTTGAACATTTCAAATTAATCTAAAGACTAAATCCCTATTGAGCTATAGAGGGGACCTTATGGACCTATAGATTGAAGCTCCAACGATACTCGGATAATTAATTAAACTCTTTAAATAAATTACCCAACATCCGTTAACTGCCAGTCACTCCACTAAAGATTAACAGCTGCACTCTTCGCACTATAGATAAATTTCTGTGTCCATTAGATATAACCAATCAATAGTGCGATGACCCTTCACAAATTGCTCGTAAGTACAACTAAGCCAAAATTACCGTTTTGCCCCTGTAGTTATATCTAACTTCTTAAGTACCACTGATTCCTCTAATGAAAAATAAGTTATAGTCTCACTATGACCAAGTCCCTCTCGGGCCAGGAGAGGGTGTGGTCACTATGTTCAAGACCTAGAATCAACCCTTAAGGGAGAAATTTATCTACTTGCCCTTGCATCCAGGAATGAGTGAATTCCGTCTTATGTAGCTGTGTTCCCTGCTCCCCAGTCAGATGAATCCTCGAAATGATAGGCTTGTTGAGTTAGCAATCTGACCACTTTCACCCATACAAACCAAAGGACCGCCTTCATGAGCAGGAGTTCACAACTCATTCAGGATTCAAATCATGTCACCTATGGTCATCTTAGGGAAATGTAAGTTTTTATTATTAACAGTGTTATATAAAGAGACTAATTAATTTATGGTCCGGTCTTATACAAACTCTTTGTATAGGATACCTCCGCTCACATGTCTCCACATGAATGATCAGATCATTTGTAGTACTTTATAACACTTGTAACACCTACAAAGCGAGCCGTATCCATAGTGTCACAAGGATAATGTACCCAGTCGTATCCATCTACTACAAACCGTTTTGGTTATTATTTAAACAAGATCCACTTGTATGTCTCTACATATTTGTTTAAATTACATAAAATAACCTCAGATCTTAGTTTATTGGAAGGAGTATATGCTTATAAAATAACACTTATTTTATTAACAACAATATGTTTATACAAAGTTTAAAAACAACGAGATTACAAGGAGATTTAGGACACCATTCCTTACATTTTAATGCAAAAATTGGAAAAATTGACCAAGTGTTGCAGACAAGGCCTACACAAGGGGCATGTGTCCAAACTACTTGATGCATGAAAAATACATTTGGCTCGTGCAATCCATGTCAAATCATAACTTGTAGGCATGGACAGTTGACTAGCGGTATTTGATCGAAGCAGAATAGTAGAAGGCTATCCTAGGGTATGGAATTTAATGCAATCACATCACCAAGTGGCCGAGCTAATTGCTTATATAAGGAGGAGTTGCTTGCAAGTTAAAGAGTTAGCAAGTTAGAAAATTAGCCAGCAATTAGTTAGAGAGTTAGTCATTTTTCACCTTTGCCATCTATAGGCAAGAAGTAGGAGGGACAATAGCCATTCTCCACCGTTGGTAACGAGGTGCTGCCATAGAGAAGCTTGAAAGAGACGTCTTCTTCAACCTTTCTACTGAGTTGGTCACAACAAGCATAAAAACAAGTCAAAGGAGACAAGAGATTGAACCCTACAACTTGACTTCTTTCTTTTACTTTACATTTTCATTCACTATTCCACTTGATTAAACTAATATTATTTGTATCAAAACATATATCTTAATTCAATCTCAGTTTCAACCATTCTTCACATCTTCATCTGTTAATTTTCTAAGTTGTTTATGTTTGTGAATCTTCTGGCTTGATGAATGCATAAATTTATTACTTAAATCTACCTGATCAATTGATTGAAGTGAAAATGTAATTAGTCACTCGAGAGAGTAGTTAAATGTTGAACGCATCAAGATAGGGCATGAAGTAATTCTAGAGATAAAATTATTCATGTCACTTATCTGTTCATTTTAACCAACGCATGCACTTTAGAGATAGGATAAATGTAGCATCCACATCGAGAGATATTGAACATGAATTAAAGAATAGATCTCCAATGCATCACACTTACACTTAGATTGTAGTAGACATCTATACCATTTCTATTTCATTATCATTGTGCTTATATAGGCTTGTTATTACCACTAGGAAATCCACGATACATTTTTCCCTCTCTTTGAACTTCTATTTTCCTCTTGCATATGTGCCAGTAGTTTAGAATACATACCAATACACATAAAACAATTAGAAAACCTCTGCAATAGAACCAAAGACCAAACCTGTGTTAGAGTACTTTAGAGTCCCTATGTTCGACCCTGGGCTTACCAGGACACTTAGGTTAGATTTATTCTTGGGTCTAGCTTAAGAGAACTTGTATACATTAGCAAGGTGTGCATGCTCATAGATCTATCATCGTCCAACGCATAACATCATTTTCATACCAAGAGATAGATTAAACATTTTTTCTATCATCATTCATCCTCAACATCATAAATATAATTGAAACACACAACAATGAAACAATTGCTATTAAATCCAATCAAGTTTTATCAAAAGTAATAACGTACCAATATAACTCATTATTAATTTGCCACAATACTTCAGTGAGCCAGAATAACTGCTACCAAGGGGTAGTCAATTATTCTTTTACTGAACCAAGATATTCTTGACTAAACACTAATATCAGAATAACTCTTATTCCTATAACATTTAGTTATTGCTTGTTTGGTCAAGAACTTACTAACACTTAGTAATTCTTGTGAGTGTGACTCTCCATTTTCAGATCTCAGAGATCGGTTCCAACAAGTTACCGAATGGAAGACAATGTTGAGAACGAACCTAAGAGACTTATTCATTTATGAAGTTTGTGGTGTTTCGACTCCCAGGTCACAACCCTCCGGATGGGTGGCCGTTCTAAGACGACACGTAGGTAGAACATGGGAATCTCACGGTGCAACCTAATTAAGGAGACCGTAGGATATGTTGACACACTTTTTTCTCCCACTTACTATGAACAACTTCCCCTATTCACTTTGTTATTAACCTATATAAGCACTTTTCGAATAGAGGGCATGGCCAAGGCGACACGAAGCCGACTATGGATCTTACGGTGTGAACTCTTAGGGACGTGGGAGTTAAAAATAATTTTTCTCCCATTGAAGTGTTTTAGATGGTTTGGGTATATTTTTACTTAGGTATATTTCGGCTAATTAAAAACAACCTAAGTCTAGGTATGTATCCGAGTATAACTTTTATGTTGGATTTAACCTATGACGTCTAAGTGATAAACTCTTTAAAACCTCATATCGCTCATGCATGTTCATAAAATCGAGGTTTAACATAACTCAAAAATTGTCTCGACCCTAGGTAGCAGGCATTCCATAAACTGTCAGCTTAAGTACCTCCAATCTTAGACAGGATCTTGCCGGATGTGTTATCTTGTAACCTTAGTTTTACAAGTTATTGACCTATTTTAACTATTAAAACAAATTGTGGTTGTTAACCCTATGTGAGCATGCAATTATCTTTGTTATAGATTTTAAAAGTCTAATTCATTTCATAACAGTTATAACTTAGACCAAATCCATAACATACATCAAAACATTTAATAAATTAATATAAAAACTTACATTAATTCTCATTAAATCCTATACATGCATACTATACATTATAACACTTAGAACATAATTTCAATATATGAAACATGCTTATGCTATGGTGGGATTTTAAATCTATATGGAATACTTTATGCACAAACAAATTTAATTTAATTTAAATATACATTCACAATGCATAATTAATTAAACATACTAAAGATGACCGATTTTGGCATTCTAGACTATCAAACAACTAAATTATTACAATAATAATTCAAAATCAGCCTTGAACCACTCTCGAACACTTCGAATCGGCCTGAACCAGTGGAAAACAACTTGAACCGGACCTCCAAGGCATCAAATAGGACAGAATCGACTGTATTGAGGGCAAACCAGGCCAAATCGGTCCAATTAGATCGTTCTTCCTTTGCATGTGCGTTTTTTAAAAAATGATGAACAAAATTGCAATGCTGTGATGGAGCGTTGCAACGCTGCGACTCGAGTCCTAGCTCCTTGTTTTGGTTCTAGCTTTGTTTTGTTCCAAATCTCTGTAATTACATCCTAATTTTAACTCTAATGACTCTAGCAAATTTACAAACTCTTCTTCACTCAATAAAGTCCATAAACAATTGGACAACTATAATAATTACAAAAAATTGAAGCTCAATTTGATGCCAAAGCCGTAATATATCAAATTTTAGTAACCAACAACATTCATCTCATGAAATTTCACCCATTAAGCTTAAATTAATGGAAATTGAATGCTTCAAACATGCTCTGATACCAGTTGAAGGAGTTAGCAACATGCAAGTGGAAGCAATTCGTATCTTAAGCACTCTAATTTCATTAATTTAAGGATCAAACATGCTAGTTCAAAGTTGTAATAACGGAGTTTAATGAACACACTTTAATGTAGCTCAAAATTGAAGCAATTCGTTGGTTGTTTCTGATCATGATCACTTCGTGGACCACTCTAGAGTCTTCCCCACTATTCTTTGATATTTGAATGGATTGTGGGATCCAAATTAGTGATGAATTTTGAGGGAAAAAGAGATTGAAAGAGTTTTGGTGTAATGAACTTTTGGAATAATAATTCAGCTTTTCAAACCTTTCAAGAAGAAGCAATCTCAACCATTATTTCTTCTATTTAAAGAAGAAAACATGCAAGATTAATTCCATTTCCAATTGACACCAAATTAAATCGGATTGAGTGAGATTTGAGGTGTTAATCAGACTCAAATGTGGGAAAAACCCACTAACATGATATTTTTTAATTTTGCAAAATTCAAAAATTAAATTAAATCAAATTAGTTTTAAAATCAATTTTAAATAAAATTAATTCTAAAAAAATTAGTATTAAAGTCAATTTTAAATAAAATTAATTTTAAACTAATTCTAACTAAAATTATTTTCAAATAATTAATTAATCTAAATTTAGTATCAAATATTAAGTCATAAAATTAATTTTAAATAATTAATTAAATAATTTCATTAATAAATTAATTTAATATCAAATATTAAATTAATTAATAACACCAATCATGAACATGAATCTCTATTCATGTATTTAATATTTAAATCATATTTAAATATTTTCATTTCTCAAAATTATTTAATTGATTAAACAACAATATATTAAGTATATCGAATACAATTAATGCATATTCTCTAAGCCGAATTTGAATAATTCAAATTCTCTCATCACATTGTTCTAAGGTTTAGTTCGATATGAGCTAGACGGGGGACCTAATGGACCTACAGATCATGAGCTCTAATGATTTGAGATTAACCGACTAAACTGTTTAACCTAGTTAATCAACATTCATTAACTATCTGGACACTCAACTATAGCTCAATAGCTGCACTCTCCCGACTGTAGATATATTTTTGTCCCCTCAATATAACCATGATTAGTATGTTGATCCTTCAAGTTTGTTCGTAACTACAGTTCGGTCAAAATTACCATTTTACCCTTATAATTACATCTTGTTCCTTAAGTCCCACTAATCCTCTAATAAACAATTGGTTTGTGTTCCAACCATCAAACTGAGTCTCTCTCGGGCCAATGAGAGGGTGAGACCCCTTGTTCAAGATCCGGAGTCAGCACTTAAGAGAACAACCTATCTACTATCCCTAGAATCGAGTAGGAGTGAATTCCATCTTGTAGGACTATGTTCCTGGCTATCTACCCAATCTTATCCCTAAAATAGGGGGCTTGTAGAGTTGAAGAATTCGGGCCACTCTTCCCATGCAAATTAAAGAATAATCCCAAATAAATTGGAGTTCATAGTTAGCTTAAGATTAAGATCGAGTTACCTAGGTTGTTGTATTGAAACAAGCAGTCTTAACAGTAAACGACATTATAAAGTAAAAGTGACTATTTCGCATTTCGGTCTTATGCAAACTCATTGCATAGGATGCCCACTCACATGTCTCCACATGAATGATTCAGGATCACATTATCTGTATCAAATACAAAGTGGGCCATATCCATAGTATCCTCAAGATAAGGTACCCGACCTTATCCCTATACTATAGGCCGTTTTGGCTATTTAGTCGAACTTGATCCACTTTTATGTCTTCACATATGATTTAAGTATTCATGCTATAGCTAGGGGTTCTTAGTTTATTGAACTTAGGGGTTTTAAGTGTAGTTCACATATTCAATAACAAATTTACTGAATAAATCTCAATAACAACTTGATTGCAAAATAGAATATGTTCATTATTTACAAACCACGAGTTTTAGGACATAAAATCCAACACATTTATTCCGGAGAGAGAAAATGCATTTAATATGATTTTTCCATTTTCAATTGGAGAGAAAAATGCCTTTAATATGATTTTATTTTTTATTTCGTTTTCTTGTTTGATTGTTGATATTATGTGATATTTTTCATTATTTGCTTTGAGTATTATTAGTTTTCATGTAATATATTGCATTGTTTATTTGTTGTATATATCTTATGTATTATGATATCTATGCATTTTTAATCAAATATCGTTTGTGTCTGTAATATATTCCATTGTTTATTTGGTGTATATATCCCATGTATTCTGATATGTATACACTTCTAATTAGGTATCGCTTGTGCCTGTAATATATTCCTTCGATGTTCTGATATGTATGTCAATATGTTCCATTATATATTTGGCGTATATTTCCTAAGTATTCTGATATGTATACACTTTTATTTAGGTATCGCTTTGGCTGTAACATGTTCCGTTTGTTTATTTTATATATCTCTGGTTTTTGATATTTATGTAGTTAAAAATCACTTTTAGTCTTAAACTTTCACAAAAATAATAATTTAAACCCTAAAGTTTGGTTTGTAACGATTTAGTCCCTTAATTTTCAATTTTGTAACGATTCCCTGAACTTGAAGATTTGTAACAATTTAGTCCCTGAAAGGTTTTTTTGTTATAACAGTTTTCTATTTTTAGCTTTCTGTTTCCACTTTGCTGAATTGTAGTAAGAGTGGGTTGCTATTTTTTCTCCTTTATTTTCGTGGATGTAGTTTAGCTACTATTTAAGCTTAGCAGCATTATCAATAAAAGACAGTTTGTTGTGCAATTTTTTTTGTTCTCAACATTCTGGTATCAGAGCCAAGGTGGTTTTGATTTTTCAAAGCAGAAGTCTTTGAAACTTTGCAGCAAAATGACTACGGAAGGAAATAAGAATGAAGGAAGTTTTGTACAGCCGGTAATTCCACGTTTCGATGGTCATTATGATCATTGGAGCATGTTGATGGAAAACTTCCTTTGATCCAAGGAATACTGGGAGTTGGTCGAACCTGGATATTTTGAACCAGCTAGCGAATTGTTGCAAACAGAAGCCCAGCGAAAGAAAAATGATGAGATGAAGCTGAAAGACTTGAAAGTAAAGAATTATCTCTTTCAAGCCATTGATCGTACAGTTTTAGAAACCATTCTCAAGAAGAACACTTCTAAAGAAATATGGAATGCAATGAAGAAAAAGTTTGAAGGCAATGCAAGGGTCAAGAGGTCTCATCTACAAGCTCTTCGTAGAGACTTTGAAATTCTTGAGATGAAGTCTGGTGAAGGAGTGACAGAATACTTTTCCAGAGTCATGACGGTGGCAAATAAGATGCGGATTTATGGAGAAGATATGCAAGATGTGAAAGTGGTCGAAAAAATTCTACGCTCTTTAACAGAAAAGTCTAACTATATCGTTTGTTCTATTGAAGAGTCAAAGGATATCGATACTCTCACTATTGATGAGTTGCAAAGTTCTTTGATAGTACATGAACAAAAGTTTCAGCGACGAAGCGGAGAGGAGCAAGCCTTGAAGGAGACGAATGATGAAGGAAGAGGTCGAGGTCGAGGCAGCTACAGAGGAAGAGGAAGAGGAAGGGGTCGAGCAAATTTCAACAAAGCAAATGTGCAGTGTTACCGATGCCAAAAACTTGGGCATTACCAATATGAGTGTCCTGAAAATAAAGAAGCAAATTATGCCGAAATCGATGAAGAAGAAGAAATGTTTCTAATGTCCTATGAGGAATTGGATGGAGTCAAAAGAGAAGATACATGGTTTCTTGATTCCGGGTATTCTAATCATATGTGTGGTGATCGATCCATGTTTAGTGAGCTCAATGAAGATTTTCGACATTCAGTAAAGTTGGGAAACAACACTAAAATGGATGTGATGGGCAAAGGAAATGTGAAGTTGTTTCTGAATGGAGTTAATCATGTTGTTACTGAGGTATACTACATTCCAGAATTGAGTAACAATCTCTTGAGCATAGGACAATTGCAAGAAAAAGGTTTGACTATTTTGATCAAGGGAGGGGAATGCAAAATATTTCGTCCAAAGAAAGGCTTAATTATTCAAACAAAAATGAGCAACAACAGGATGTTTATTTTGCTAACCCAAACTTCTTCTCAAACACAAGTTGATCAGTGCCTTCAAACAAAAGTTGAAGCTGAAAGTTTATCTCATCTTTGGCATCGACGATATGGACATTTGAGTTACAAAGGTTTGATAACTCTACAGTGCAAAAATATGGTATATGGGCTTCCTTAATTTAGTGCCTCAAATGCTACATGCACTGATTGTATCAAAGGGAAACAACATCGAGATCCCTTTCCAAAGAGGAGCACTTGGAGAGCAACACAAAAGCTGGAACTTATTCATGCAGATATTTGTGGCCCAATCACCCCTACATTTAATAGCAACGAAAGGTACATTCTGTTGTTTATTGATGATTATAGCAGGAAAGCATGGGTATATTTTTTGGTAGAAAAGTCAGAATCTTTTAACTCTTTCAAATACTTTAAGTCCTTGGTTGAGAAAGAAGCTGAGTTGCCTATTAAGTGTTTATGCACCGATAGAGGAGGAGAATTTAATTCAGTTGAGTTCAATGATTTTTGCAAACAAAATGGGATCAAAAGGCAATTAACGACCATCTATACTCCGCAACAGAATGGTGTAGTGGAAAGGAAAAACAGAACGATAATGAACATGGTTCGTTCAATGCTATCGGAGAAAAATATACCCAAAACCTTTTGGCCGGAAGCAGTAAATTGGACCATCTATGTCTTAAATAGATGTCCTACCTTGGTGGTCAAAGATATCACACCAGAGGAGGCTTGAAGTGGGATAAAACCCTCAGTAGATCATTTTTGGGTTTTTGGATGTGTAGCACATGCACATGTTCCAGATGCAAAAAGAACCAAATTAGACAATAAAAGCATTTCTTGTGTGTTATTGGGAGTTAGTGAGGAGTCAAAAGGTTACAGACTATATGATCCGGTCGGTGGAAAGGTTTTTGTGAGTAGAGATGTAATTTTTGAGGAAGAAAAACAATGGGATTGGGATGCAAAACAAATAGTAGCAGTACACTTAGATTTGGGTGATGGTGATGATGTAGATGAGGAAGAAAATGTGAGTGAAAATGAACTTGATAGTGATAGAGAAGATGGAGTTAGGGAGGAGGATCACATTTTTGGTGATGGTGGGCAAAATGTGAGGAATTTAAGGGAATCTCGTGAGAGGCGTCTTCCTACATGGATGGATGATTATATTAGTGGAGAAGGTCTTTCAGAGGATGAAGCTCATATGGCACTAAGGATATCAACTGATCCATTGTATTTTGAAGATGCTATACAAGATGGAAATTGGAGGCTGGCCATGGACAATGAAATCAGATCCATTGAGAAAAACAAAACATGGACACTTTTTGAACTACCAATTAGAGCTAAAAGGATTGAAGTAAAGTGGGTCTACAAAACCAAATACAACGAGCACAGAAAAATTGATAAGTACAAGGCTCGATTGGTTGCTAAAGGTTACTCTCAACAATATGGAGTAGACTACAGAGAAGTTTTTGCACCAGTGGCAGGGATGGATACAGTAAGAATGATTATTGCTCTAGCTACACAAAAGGATTGGAATATTTTTTAGCTTGATGTTAAGTCAACTTTTCTCCATGGTGAGTTAATTGAAGATGTTTATGTAGAGCAACCAAAAGGGTATCAAAAGAAGGGTAATGAGTACTTAGTTTACAAATTGCACAAAGCTTTATATGGATTAAAACAAGCTCCACCCTCTTGGTTTAGTCGAATTGAAACACATTTCATCAATGAAGGATTTCAAAGGTGCGATAGCGAACAAACATTATTCACCAAGAGAAGTTTGGAAGGAAAAATTATCATTGTAAGTGTGTATGTTGATGATTTAATTTTTATTGGTGATGATGAAACTATGATGATTGATTTTAAAAATTCCATGTTGCGTGAATTTGATATGACCGATTTGGGAAAAATGCGATTCTTTCTTGGGATTGAGGTGTTACAACAGTCTTCTGGATTTTTTATATGTCAAAGAAAATATGCATTGGAGGTTTTGAAAAGGTTTGGCATGCTGGAAAGTAACTCTGTGAACAGCCCAATTGTTCCTGGTTCCAAATTGAGTAAAGCTGGAAATGGGGTCCCTGTTGATGATACATATTACAAACAATTGGTGGGAAGTTTAATGTATCTTACTGCCACAAGACCCGATATGATGTTTGTTACTTGCTTTATAAGTAGGTACATGGCAAAACCAATGGAAGATCATCTTCAAGCAGCTAAAAGAATACTTCGGTACTTAAAAGGGACTGTGAACTATGGAATTCATTACATAAAAGGAGGAAATGCTGGATTGTTGGCATATACAGATAGTGACTATGCTGGAGATTTGGAAGATCGAAAAAGTACATCTGGGTATGTATTTTTAATGAGTTCAGGTGCTGTTTCGTGGTATTCAAAAAAACAACCTATTGTGACCTTATCAACTACAGAAGCTGAGTTTGTAGCTGCTGCAATTTATGCTTGTCAAGGAGTTTGGGTGAGGAAAATTTTGAAGAAGTTGGGCCATCCAGATGAAAGTTGCATTACCATATTGTGTGACAATAGTTCAACCATCAAGCTGTCAAAAATCCAGTTATGCACGGTCGAAGCAAGCATATTGATGTGAGGTTTCATTTTCTAAGAAATCTTACAAAAGATGGTGTAGCTGAATTGGTTCATTGTGGAAGCCAAGATCAAGTGGCAGACATTATGACCAAACCCTTAAAGTTAGAAGTTTTTCAGAAGCTTCGAAGGTTGCTGGGAGTATGTGAATTTTCAAAGGAAAACTAATTGCTTCTGAGCATTTAGTTTAAGGGAGGGAATGAAAGGTTTTTTTGTTATAACAGTTTTCTATTTTTAGCTTTCTGTTTCCACTTTGCTGAATTGTAGTAAGAGTGAGTTGCTATTTTTTCTCCTTTATTTTCATAGATGTAGTTTAGCTACTATTTAAGCTTAATAGCATTATCAATAAAAGACAGTTTGTTGTGCAATTTTTTTTGTTCTCAACAGTCCCTATTGTAGAAATTAATATTAAGATTTAATGTCTAGCGTAAATAAATCGATAAATAATTAGAGACTCGATATTTTTTATAAAATACAAAGTTTACATCATAAAATAATAAAAATTGACATCTAATTTTGATAAATTTATTTATATAAGGGACTAAATTGTTATGAATTTAAAATACAAGGACCAAATTGTTACATACTATAGTTCCGACACTAAATTGTTACAAAATTGAAAGTTCAAGGACTAAATCATTACAAGCCAAAGTTTAGGGACTAAATTGTTACTTTTACAAAAGTTTAAAGACCAAAAATGTCTTTTAACCTATTTATGCACTTCTAATTAGGTATCGTTTGTGCCTTTAATATATTTCAACCAATATCTGAAATATACTCTAAGATTGACTACATGTTCAACATAAATCACAATATATATCATAAATTCCATTTATGTGATAGTATATATCATAAATTTTATTTAATTAGCTATAAATCCTAATAAATCAAAATTTAACATAAGCTCCCTAACATAAATTGTATTTCCCAATCAATGTGACAACTTCAAACTTATTTTCAAACCACATAATTTTTAAATAAACGAAATCATCTACCACAGTATATAGATCACGGATGGACTGAATGTTGAATATATATAAGTGTATATATTATAAAACATGAAATCTAAATATATAAATGAATATATATTTCACAATATATATGGAAAAATCGAAGAAGAAGTACATTATTGCCCAATATCTTTCCATCTTCTCCATATACCTTCTCGGGCGCATGCGAACGGTTCAAATTTTTTTTCTTCCAAGTGAAATCTTCTCCATATTCATTCTCCATAATCGATTGTCCAAGCTTTTCGGCGATTTCGATTTCTGTTGAAGCGTTTCAGCGATTTGGGTTCTTTTTTTCTATGAAAGTTCCAGCAGACGCATAGAAGAACGGACAAACGATTGGTTTACTTCCAAGGCGGCAACGGCGAAGCTTTGATCTGAGACGGCGGAGGGAGTGGCCGTGGAAGAATCGTTATCAGAGATTCTAACTCTCCATATTTAGAAAGAAGCGGAAGAATCATTGAAGGAAGGAAAGCTTGGCATTGATCAGTTGAAGGAGAGAATGAAGAAGATGGTGGAAGAACAAAAAGAGTGGGAAGAAGAAGGAAAAAGGAAGAGGAAGAAGCGTGAGAAACAAGAGAAATTTTGAAAGAAATTGATAAAAATGGGTGATTCAAACACATTTTTCTTTTTTCTTTCTTATTTTAAATAAGAACTAGTGGGTGCATGGATACATGAAATCCTAGGCTATGCATGGATGGGGGAGATACACAAAGTCTTTTATTTTTTTTAAAATTTTAAATAGTGGATGAAGTCTTAATTGTAAATACACCACAATATTAGTAAAAATTTGCAATCCCTTGGACTATTTATGTAGTAAATGGAATGTAGAAGACAATAGTGTAATTACAATTAAAGTATTCTATGTAGAAAGTCCTTGGAGTAATGATTTTGAATCCAAAAGGACAGGTCATGGCTTAAGCTGAAAGGATCTCAAGGCTTTTGAGTCTAGTCCACGTTGAACTTGCTGAAGAAATGGCCCTTTGAGAAAAGCTCAGATTAACGGAAGTAAAATTTCACTATGTAGCAACATTTTAGGTTCCCTTTGAAAATATGGCAAAAACCGTACTTCTTCCAAAATCTCAATACTTTGGTGCATTATGAATTATACTCATCTTTGAGAAAGCAACCAAATCATTTAAAAAAACTTAAAATATTTTAAGATAAAAAGAAAGAAGAGTTTGTCACATAGTAAACGATGGTTTGATAAATGGGTTGGTTGTACAAAAATAGGTGCACTTAAGTATTTTTCCTACTTCAAGTCGTAATCTATGACTTAACATTTTCTCGTTTTTCCCTCTTTTTACTTGTTTTCTTTTCTCTTTTTCAACTCTCTTAATCTCCTTCTTCCGTTTTTCAATGTCTAAAACTACTCTGTGCAGCTAAGAAAATTAAAAGAGTACTAAAGAAGTGAGAATGAGAAAGTGAAAAGAAAAAGAAAAAGAAAAAGAAAAAGATGGGTAACTGTTGAACTATAAATTGGAGTAGAAGAAAGTGGAAAAATTGAAGAAAAAATGATAGTCATAAATATAGTTTCCTTTCATATAATGATAGTAAGAACATTTTCTTAGATTTTCTTTTAAAGATCAAGGTATTATTGCAGTTTCGATAAGTTTATGAGTATTATTTAAATAAGATACAAAATTCAAGAGTACATTCTGTTAGAGGTATTTTAAATAATAATATGTATAATTAAAGTATGACTTATGTGTGTGGATTAATATCTTATCATACTGGGTTATTTTATTAGTTTGGGCTCTATTATATGAATAGAAAGTTGTTGAGGCTTATAATTGATATTTATATTTAGGATCTAGCACTTCAACTTCTAAGTAGTCTTAGTGACTTTCAAATTTCTTAAATAAAAAGTTTGCAAAAGAATAAATTGCACGAATTAAAGATTTAATAAATTATATGACAATGCCAGCTTGGGTTGCTACGGAGTTTTCCCATTTCAAAGTATTCGATCATTGAATTCTCATCACCAAAATTAATTAATTGCTTACATCTAACCAATTCAATTAGAAAAGCTAACTAAATTTTCCTAAACAACTATCTAGGCCAACTCGCATGGATGAAAACATACAAATTCTAATTATCTTAATTGCGTTAAGATCTAGAGCACGTTAGGCGGAATGTTTAATTTTCAAGTGCCTAAGTAAACATTCATTTGATTTAATCTTGGTTAGAACAATGCTCATCTATTTTGATTTACAAACTAACCCAATCTATCATTTCTTGGAACTAACATACAATCAAGTATCATGAATCATACGTTAATCAAAACAATGATCGTAAAATCCTCAAGCGTACGATAATACAATCATAATCTAAATAAGAACAGAATTGAACCAGCAGTATAAGATAGAATTTGATTCGAAAACTCATAGATATATGGAAGTTGAGAAAACTCCTAAAAACCCAAGCTAGAAACATTACTTTAGCCCATAATTGACATCATGGACACCAAGGATTTGTCTAGATACATAGACAGACCCAAACGATGGAGAAAACAAAGAGAAATTGTCCTTAGTTTAGTTGGAATTGTCGTCCCCTAACTTAGGTGGCAGAAAGAACTATTTATAAACATCATGATGGCACCGCGACTCTTCACGCGGATCAGGTTTGGAGTACTTTGGTGTTGTGTGCTTTGCACGAAAATGAGGAATTCGGCCTTAGCGGCATCAAACATGATGCCATAGAGCATTGCGGCACTGTGCAGGTAGGGGCAAATTCTTCACTTCTTCTTTCCTGGTTGATGCAATTTAGCTCTGTTTGGCTTGTTTTAGCTCCAGTCCATCACCAACGTCGGGTTCTACTCTTAATGTGCTCAAAACCTATAAAATAATTAAATAAACACATAAAATCCAAGAACAATAGATAGCACATTTTCGGTGCTATAAAACACCCTCAACTTAGTTCTTGATTGTCCTCGAGCAAGGTAGAATAATGAACACAATTATACAAATGTTTCAAGTTGCATGGTTGGTTACTCAAGTCTCAACAGTCTCTTAAAATTTAACTTGCACCCAACAATGAAATCAATTCATAATTAATCAGTGAAGCATAATTTAAAATTGATTCTAAACTTATTCATGTAAGAGTGAGTTCAAAGCCCTTTTAATTAAGCCATAGCACCCCGGAATGGCATTAAGTGGCTCTCAATTTAGTTTTTCCCTACATTGGCTCATGCATTAACTATCAAGTGCCAAAAAAATCAAAGTAGTAATATGTCAACTGAGGTGTATGAAATTAAACTCTAGGGATCCCTAAATTTACATTTATTTTACCTACGGGTATTAGCTTTTATACACCACTGCATGGAACTATACTCACTTTTTTCTCGCGTTTTTCCTAACTAATCACAGTAAAGGTAGCTCTTTCTACCCTTAGTCATGCATAACATTACAAGTTAAATTTTTTTTTTTTCATGATATTTTATTTGCAGTGCAATTACAAATCAGTTGATTTTTCAAGCAGGCATATAAATCATTTTTACTCCTTAATATTACATTACAACCCATCATGCAAGACACTCTCTAATTAGTGGGACCTATTGGAGTGGCAACAAAAAATACAAGCCGAGTAATACAATTCTAAGCATGCAAAACCTAATATAGGTAAACAAAAAAAATTAAACGTGGATGAGAAGTAAGAAATTTTTTTAAAAAGGGCTAAAAATCATGATTATTCATTTCAGACATTATTTTATGCAAGAAAGATCACAAGGGAGTGCGTCATAAACCAGTCATCACAACGAACCATACAACGATGAGCATACATTCAATTAAACATACACAAATAGCTCGAGCTCAAATGCTCAAGGGCTCCAGCCAGAACAAAGACATCCCTCACCCTCAACTTAAAATCCAACATTGTCTCTAATGTGATAAAGAAAAGAAAATATGAGACAAATGCAAGGGAAACAGAAAACTTCCCTGAATTTTGAACAAAGATCGCAGTGACATTTGACTCATCTAAAAATATAATTCTCTCCATCTTCTCATTGGGCTAGAAAACCTAAGAACCAAGAAATATAGAAAGAATTAAACTTAATAATAAATAAGAATAAATAGAAAAGAAACCTATACTAAGAAAGCACTAAAGAATGTAAATCCTGACTGCCTCGAGGTAGCGTTATTCTTTAAGGTCGTTTGCTCGACCCGACTTGGCTTCCTCAACCATACTCATCAAAAGCCACCAAGTCACCATCTCCCACCCCCAACTTAGGAGGTTGGCCACTATCTTGAAAAATAATAGAATTAGAACAAACTAGGTTAGTGGTAGTGGGAGAATCAATCATAATTTTTTTTTTTTTTCTATTTTACCTTATTGTTCAATTTGCAGAGACCCTTTGTCCACATTAATGACAAACTTAGTTTTCTTAAAAAAGGGTCTCCCTAACAAAATAGAGAAATCAAAGAGAGGGGAAGAAGTATTCACATCCAATACATAAAAACCAGCAGGAAAAGATAGGTCATTCACTCTAACCAAAGCATCCTTAACTAGTCCTCATGGCCTAATTAGAGATAGATCAGCTAAGTACACTAAAATGTCACCAGACTGCAGAATATGAGATTGGAAATCATAGAAAACAGGGGTAGGCATGACATTTATAGCTGACTCTAAATCTAACAAAGCATGCTCAAATTTTCTGGTGCCTATTTGTGAAACCTGAATCCTATTTTCCCTACTTAGGTAAGTAATTAGGGAAATAAAAAGATATAAGTTAATTTTATGTTGTAGGAAGAAGGTTAAAGAAAAAGGAAGAAGAAATTCTAAAGTGTGGAAATAGGACTCTTAGTTGGCTTTGTATTAGCCTTAGTAAGTGAAAAATTGGCTAAGTATAAAAGCTAAGAGTAGGCATGCATTGGTATAGCATTGACACATGAGGCATTGTGTGTGTGACAATCAAGGCTTGTAGAGGTTGTGTGAGGCTAAGTGTTGAAGCAAAGGACAAACTATGCATTGAAGTTAAGGCCCATGTTAGATGCATGAAGGCCCATGCGTTGGTATGAGGCGCGACTAAGCTAGGCATCATGCGTTGGAATGTGATGCTTGGCAAGGCAAAGTGTGAGCGCTAGGTAGCCGTACAATGGCATGAGGTGTTAGCCAAGCATTGGCATGAGTGGGCTACTCATGCGTTGAGATGACATAGGCGTTGCGTGATCGTGCAACGAGGAAGGGCCATCGTGCAACGAGTATGGGCCAAACACGAGCAAGGAAGCACTCGGTTGCTTGCGAGCGTGGGTGCTAGGCGTTGGGGCGTTGCGCGACGGAGTGGTCGCATAGTTGCACGTGGGGCTGCACGATAAGAGCTAGATGATGAGCACAAGAATGTGCGATGTGCGCTAGAGCTACACGATGAAGCTAGGCAGCGAGCGATGAGCTATGTGATGAAGTTAGGCAGCATGCGATAAGGTATGTGATGATGGGTATGCAATGCACACTAGGACTACACGATGAAGCTAGGCGATGCACGCTAGAGCTACACGATGAGCGTGACAAGGTCGTGCAATGCTCATGCGATGACGAGGCTTGAAGGACCATGCGATGAAGGTGTTATACGTTGATGTTGAAGGGTAAAGGCATGTGGCAAAGCTTGTCCATGTGCCTAGGAAGTTGAGGTTAGTTGATCGCATTATGAGGGCAAGCCAAGGCCTATGTGTTAGTACCATGCGATGGTTAGGGCATTTGAGGTTAGAAAGAGCTTCACAGGTGCTTGTAGCAAGAGTAGCCTGGACGTGGAGTTGGCATGCGATGGAATGGATGCGATGGTCATAGTCATAGTTGAACGTATGCGCCAAGAGTGAGTCATGTGAGGAGAGAAGTATGCGACCAAGTAAAGACTTGCAATGACTTGAGGTTAGTGTGGCACAAAGGAGGGTGATGTGATAGCCAAGTCATGCGATCAAGTAAGCATGCGACCATGAAGTTGGAAGAATATGATGACAAGGGGAACTTGGAGAGCAAGGCTGAGTTAGCAATTCATCCGGACAAGTGGCTAAAATGTGAGAAGTTTGAGCTTAAGCTAGGAGAAGGTGGATGAATATTAAATCATTCCAAGAGGACTTGTGCATGAGGTAGAAAATGCAAACTTCATGCAATAGGAAGTGGCATGGAAGTAGGTGGTGGCAAAGCAAGGTGGAGACACTCCAAAAGTTCTTTAGTAAGAGGTGTCATGTGTTGAAGCATTCTAAGGGCCTATAAATACCTCTACAGGCCTTGGTTGTCGCATATACAATGCCTCATGTGTCAGTGCTATACCAACGCATGGCTACTCTTGGCTTTTATACTAAGCCAATTTTTCACTTACTAAGGCCAGCACAAAGCCAACGAAGAGTCCTATTTCCACACTTTAGAATTTCTTCTTCATTTTTTTCTAACCTTCTTCCTACAACATAAAATTAACTTATACCTTTTTATTTCCCTAATTACTCACCTAAGTAGGGAAAATAAGATTCAGGTTTCACACTATTAGACAGAGCACAGAAAACGTACTTGGGTCATCATGCTTAATAGGAAGATTACCTGATAAAGCTAGCTTCTATTTGACTATCTCTTCTTTCTTTTCCTCAACAGGGATCTCAACCAAATTTTCTTGCCCTTTCCAATAGGAATCTTTGTTGGGGTTGATGTCATAAATCTCGTGGATTTCGTAATTTATAAATTTTTATGCATTAATTATTTATTTAATAAAGTAAAAAGTTATTTTCTTCGACCTTTAGTTTGCATTACCCCAATCCAATAACCTGAGATCCAAGGTTATTTTATGTAACTTAAATATGTATGTAGTTAATATACAAGTAGATCATGTTTAAGTAATAACCTAAATGGTCTATAGTATATGGATAAGATTTGGTACCTTATCCTGGTGACATTACAGATACGACTCACTTTGTAATTGTTACAATAGTTAAAAAGTGTTACAAATGATTCGATTTTAATAATTCATGTTGAGACATGTAAGTGGAGTATCCTATACAAAGAGTTTGTAAAAGACTTGATCGCGAAATGATTAGTCTCTTACTATAATACCGTTACTTAAAGAGACTAACATTTCACTAGGATGATCATAGGTGACTCGACCTTAATCTTAAATGAGTTATGAACTTTTGCCTAAAAAGGCAATCCTTTGATCTGTATGGGTGAGAGTAGCCCGACTCAATAAGCCTACCGTTTTGGAAATTTTTCTATGTGGGAAGTTGAGAATACAGTTACACAAGATGGAACTCACTCCTTCCCGTCTTGAGGGTAAGTAGATGAATTGCTCCCTTAATAGCTGATTCTGGGTCTTGAACAATGAGACCTCACCCTCTCATTGGCCTGAGAGGGATTAGTTTATAGTTGGACTATAAATTATTTGTTCATTAGAGGGATCAGTGGTACTTAAGAAGTTAGATGTAACTATAGGGGTAAAATGGTAATTTTATCCAACTATAGTTACGAGCAATTTGTGAAAGGTCGATTTACTGTTGATTGATTATATCTATTGATACAGAAATATATCTACAGTTCGAAGAGTGCAACTGTAAGTCTTTAATGGAGTGAGCTGTAGTTAATGAATATTGATTAATTTAACTAGAGAGTTTAATTAATTAATCTTGTATTAGTGAAGCTTCTAATCTGTAGGTCTATAAGGTCCCCTTGCTAGCTCATTAAGGATTTAAAATAAGTATCAATCACTTTTAAATTAATTTGAATTGTTCAAATTAAATAAAGGACTTAATTATATAAGATACAATTAAATATAATGTATAAGTTAATTTTAGATAAGATTAAAAAAATTATACTTTATAATATGAAAGGGATAAATATTTTAGTAAGATTCAAATATTATTTATGTGAATGAGATTCATATAAAAACTATAAGTTAAAATTAATATCAATGAGATTCATATTAAAACTATAAGTTAAATAAAAGGATGTGGTTTGAGTATGATTTAAATAATATTAAATTTACAATATTTAGTGGTTAATCAATTAAATATTAATTAATTAACCTTATTAATTAAATTATATATTTTATTTTAATATATAATTTAAATTAATATAAAAATCAGAAAATTATTTTGTGTAGTAGTGGAGGGAGTTATAACTCTTCCCACTCATCCTCTCATTAAAAGGAGAAAGAGAATTGATTTGCCATAGAGGTAAACATACAGAAGGTTGATAAAAAAATTCTCTGCAATTTTTCTCTCAAAGAAAATCCTCTCTCACCAAGAAATCATCATTCCCTTCCAAAGCAAGGAGCCCACATTACTTATCCTTGAGAATAGCGAGGAAACTGGTCGGTGGTGTCAAGAGGTTCGTTTTTGGCGTTTATGAGTTTGGAAGAGTTCCTGTGTTCGTGTAAAGAAGTATTCATGATTTCGAGGAAAGGATTAACTTGAAGATAGGTGATTTATAAGGGTGAGTTTTTTCTTCTCCTCTTCCTCTCTAGAAATGCATGCTTAGAATTTAATTATTTATCCTATAAAATTGTTTGTTCCTTCTCTGTAGTTTGATGTTTTCAAAATTGATAATTAATTTCTTGACGCTCACACATTTCTGTAAGGAATTCCATTTCTCTAATTGGTATAAGAGTCAAGTTGAGTCTTTGATTTTTAATTTTGAAACAAAATCAAAGAAAAGGTGGGTTTTGTTATGAATTTTGAATGCTAGTTTACAAATGGATGTTTTTTATTTTGACACCTTAGATTTACTGCTTTAATGAGATTAAAGTTGTAAGAGCCCATTGTTTTGGCATTTAAATTTCATTATTGAATCTGTAAGTCCGTTTCCTCGAGTTTGACAAGAGAGGCCGAGGAAAGAGATCGAAAATTGAGAAATTCAGACGAGGATTGAAGCAGCGCAATGCATTTTATGCTGGAGCGTAAGGCAAAAAGTTGCGTGCTATGCTTTACGTTGCGACACAGAAGGCTCAATGTTGCAATGCTAGGTGACAGTGTTGCAACACTGGCCTAGCGTAGAAACGCTTTTCAGAGCGTAGTGTTACACTACAACAAAGAAATCCAACGTAGTTATGCTTTAAGCAGATCATCGTTACACTCAGGACGAGGCGCATGCGTGCAGACGATTGCCAGTTCGTGGGTTCGAGTCCTAGCAAGAGTAGTTTGCTGCAGTTTTTTTGTATTGTTTGAATTTTATGTAATTTTATTATTTTAATGAATTAAATTGATATAATTTGATTATATTGATTTAATTAATTTTAGAGGTGCCAAAGTTTAGTCCATTTTGCTTTATATTTAATTTATGCATGTGATGTATGGTTAAATATTATATGTTGCATTATGTATGCCATATAGTTTTAAAATTCTACCTTAGGATAAATATTATTCATGCATCATATTTAATATAAGTGTTATATTATATGGTTGTATGATTTTATAAGCATGCACATGCATCATATTTAATATAAATGTTATATTATATGATTGCATGTCACATTAAGCATATCCATGCATTATACTTTAATATAAGTATTATATTATATGATGGGTATGTATAAATTTCATTACTGATTAATATAATTGTTATATTATATGATGAAAATGGAGATGCATTGAGCATGACGTTACTTAATAAATATAATTGTTATATTTAATTAATGTCATAGATACATGTTGTGGGTTGTAATATTTCATTATTTTATAATTATTATAGGTTCAATGAAATAGATTAAAATCTATAATCAAGGGTTGCATGCAAATATAGGTCTTAATTATGGTTTAAAATTAATTCAACTAGATTTATGTTAAAATATTTCTAATACAATTAGAAATATGTAAATCTTTTATATTTGTTTTAATAGAATTAAAATGAGTACAAAAAAAAAAGATTAACTTTATAAAAGATTTGCCTATAAGAGATTTTTGTCTAAGGAAGATTATGTCTAGGATTAAGGTATTTAAGCTAACGAAAACAAAACACTATTACGTGGGAATCGACGTGGAAGGTGAATTAGACAAATATTTTATAAGCATACATGATTAAATTTATTGAAATTTATTGAAATGTTTAACAAATTGTAATCACATATTGTTAAACTTCAATATAAGAGTTATATCGGGTAATTTAACAATGGAGTTAGATAAATAATTAGTCAGATTTACCTAAGTAACAAACCATAGGTTTAAAACACATAGTGGGAGGAATTAAATACATATGGTATGTCAATTTCTTTTGACGTTCTCCCTAAAAGTTCACACTGTGAGATCTATGTTCAACCTCATAGCACCGTTTTTCTTGTATCCCCTTATGGAAGGTATTTGCATAGGTCACTATCAAGGTGAATGGAGAAAGTGTTTATAGTAAAGTGGGAGAGAGACTTGTGGTAACACATACCACAGACTCCTTCATTAATTTATGTTGGATTTAGTGTCCTAAATCTTGTTCATCTTATAGTTTGTAATTTTGTAAATGCAAATTATTTATTTAATAAATAAGAAGTATTTTATTTGACTTTTAGATAGCATTAACTAAATACAATAAACTAAGATCCAAGGTCTTTTTATGAAACTTGAATAGTATGTGGTAGACATATGAGTGGATCGTGTTCAAGTAATGACCTAAAAGGTCTATAGTATATGGTTAAGCTTGGGTGCCTTATCCTAGTGACACTACGGATACGATCCACTTTGTAATTGTTACATGAGTTGGAAGTGTTACAAACAATATTATCCATATTGTTCATATGGAGACATGTGAGTGAATGTATCCTATATAAAGTGTTTATATAAGACCGAAATATGATGATTGGTTTCTCAATATAACACCATTGCTTGAAGAAACTAACTTTTCACTAGGATGACCATAGGTAACTTGACCTTAATCCGGAATGAGTTGTGAACCCTTGTCAATGAGGGAAAACCTTTGACTTGTTTGGGTGAGAGCGACCTATTTCGTTGACTCAATATGCCTACCATTTTGGGGTTTTGTCCGAATAGGGAGCTGGGAACAGGACTACACAAGATGGAATTCATTCTTTCTCGTAGAAAGGGAAAGTAGATAAATTGCTCTCTTAATATCTTATTCTGAATTTTGAACAATGAAGCCTCATCCTCTCATTGACCTGATTTAGGGGTTAGTTTATAGTTGGACCATAAATTATTTGTTTATTAGAGGAATCAATGGCATTTAAGGAGTTAGATGTAACTACAGGTGTAAAATGGTAATTTTGACTTAGTTGTAGTTACGAGTAATTTGTGAAAGGTCAACTTACTATTGATTGATTATATCCAATGGACACAGAAATATATTTACAGTGCGAAGAGTGCAACTATCGGTCTTTAGTGGAGTGACTGGCAGTTAATGAATGTTGATTAATCTAATTAAAGAGTTTAGTTGGTTAATCTTGAATCATTGGAGCTTTTAATCTGTAGGTCCAATAGGTCCCCTTGTATGCTCACTAAGGATAGAAACAAGAAATAATCCTTTTTGGAATAATTTGAATTGTTCAAATTATTTATGAGAATTTAAGTAATTGATAGCTCTAAAAAAGAGCTATTATTCCTAGCTTAATTCGAGCTTGTTATGGGATTTTATGTGTTTATTGCCCTATTTTGTAGGTATCGAGCAATCAAGAGGTAGAACCGAGTATTTGGAGCTGAACAGGATTAATTTGAAGCAAATTGGAGTCGATTTGAGCATCCGGACTTCAAAGGAGAAAAAAGACCAAAATGCCCCTACTTCAATGTCGCAACGCTCATCCTTTGCCTAGGTCTAATGCTCACCTGACGCCAGAAGACATAATGTTGGTGTGCAGGGTAGCGTTGCAACGTTGTTTGCTCTGATTGGAGTAACACTTCCCATGTCATCCGCGTGCGCTTCTTCTTTGGCCCAAACACACAATGCTGTCCTTAGCGTTGCAATGCTACGATTTATTCTATAAATATATCTCTTTGCCTTTAGGTAAGAAAATTCCAAATTTGGAGGCTGAATTGATAGAGGTCGAGGTTTATTTTCATTATTCTAATTTTCCCTTCAAATTTTAGTATCTTAGGTTAGTTTTTCTTTTGATTTTGGGTTGTAGTCAATGGATCGAATGTTTATCTTAGAATTGTCTTATTAAGAGGTAATTTTTATCTAATTTCTTTGAGCAAGATCCCTATGTCAAATCTTTTGAGAATTTTGTGTTTAAATTTATTATTCTTCAATTTTATGTTTTCTTTTAATCTTGATGTAATTAGATTCTCATTTGTGTGTTGGACTGACGACCCTATCATAATTGCATGTCTCCATTAGTTAATTTCGAGCTCGTGCATTTTCTTGTGTTCGTCTATGCTTGAATTTACCGTGGTAGAAAAATATTAGATTTGAATGCTTAGATTTATAAGTTGACCTTGAATCTTGATAATACACGTTTATTCTAAATTCAAAGAATAAATTGGTTAATTGAATATGGTTTTCCTGACATTTAATCGACATGATTGATTCCTCACTCTTAATGCATATGATTTTTAATTCTATATGATCACTGAGAACCCAGTAGAATTAAGAGCATATAGTTTAATTATAGTATGGTCTTTCCGACCTTAATTAATAATTAGGATGCTTGATTGATTTTGATTTAATTGATTATCGGCCTTTGTAGACATTAATTAAATCGAATCGATATAGTAGTTGTACATGCATGGAATAGAATGTTTGTTTAATTATTGATTTCCATGATAGAAATTGCATTGGAAATTCTCTTTCTTGCTCTAAAAATTAGACAGACCCATATTTTAGATTACATTTACCCTTTTATTTCAATTTCACGCATTTATCTCTTCCACACCCATACCCTCCCTCCCAATTTACCACTTTAGTTAGAAAATTGGCTTAACGAAACAAATTGCGCTTCCATGCGGATCGACTCGGACTTAGCACTGTTGCTACATTTTAGTAGTGATAGGAGTAGTTCGGTATTTAAAAATTTTCTTTTGACCTTTAGGTTTTTGGGATTAAACGGCGCCCCAAAAACCTATTGTCAAAATGGCGCCGTTGTCGGGGAAGCCATTGACGTTCATTAGTTAAATTTCTAGTCAGAGCATTCTTTTGCTTTTGATTTTTTTTTCCTTTTTTATGTCAGAGCTAAAGGAACTCTTAACGAAGAGCATCCATGAGCGTGTTCAGATCTTTCCTATTTCATTGTGACCGAAATACCATACACAGATTCTAATAAACAGTTATGCAATTTAACACTAATTAACGGCATGCTTTGACAAATAAAATACAAGAGATTGAGTTCACATACCAGTTGAAGACTATCTTCATAATGAACTCAACTCAGCGGAAGCAAACCTCTACATTCTTTATCGCCCAACAAAACAGTTGGCTATGGCAGCACGATCATTTACATGAACGACAGAAAACGAACAAGCATGAGCAAGTAGGAGCGGGGACGACACCACCACTTAGAGCCCTGGGTATTTTTGGAGTGAGAATCCAAAGCGTGGTCTTTGTTGAATTTAGTAGAGGTAGGAGGAACGGGCTGATTGTGTAGAACGATAAGCAAGTGGGAGAAGACTATCGTATAGCGGATACTTATCATTAGAGAAAGCTACACGATCGTGTAGGTTTTACTAAGCGATCGTTTAGTATTTGGTAAGCGATTGTTTAGTAAACTCGACACGCTAAGCGATCGTTTAGAAAAGCTAAGTAATCGTTTAGGCATGGGGTTTACGATCATTTAGGCGATAAGGCACTATCGTATAGGCTCTCAACTAAGCGATCGAAACGTTTTCACACCTTTTGCGATTTTTTCGAACCATTTGCAAAATAAAAAAAAAAATTCATTTTATTCTTCAATTACAATAACCGAATACTGAATTTCCCACTAACGTACGATTGAGGAGAAGATTTCGGTCAATTATCACATAATTAACCAATTTAATTATTAAATGAATATAATCATATTATATTCTTACCCTATAGTTTGATATCATATATCTACTATAGTAATTTCTCCTCCACTTGATATAAATCATAATTATATCTAATTTCCTCCAAAATAATATATCTCATACATTTAGTCAATTATATCATATATAATTAACCAGTTAAATTATATCATATATAATCAACCAGTTCAATTATATCATATATAATCGATCTCCCTCTTGTCAATTTGAACATTTCAAAATGACCCAAAATCTTATTCTCAACTTTATCCAAGCTACCTAGGGGACCTTATGAACCCGTGGCTCGAAGCTCTAACGATACGTGAATAGCTGACTAAACTCTTTAGCCACGAGATCCACCATCCGTTAACTGTCAGACATTTCAATGAAGACCAACGACTGAACTCTTCTTACCACAAATATATTTCTGTGTCCATCGGATATAACCAATCATGTGTACGATGACCCTTCACAGATGCTCGTACAGTTGAGCCAATTTACCGTTTTGCCCCTGTAGTTACATCTCACTTCTTAAGTACCACTGATTCCTCTAATGAACAATATAACATAGTCCAACTATGTGTGAACACCTCTTAGGCCAAGAGAAGGTGTGTGGCGCCACATCGTTCAAGCCCTGGAATCAGCCCTTAAGGAAGCTATCTATCTACTTGCCCCTGTTTCGGGGAAGGAGTGAATTTCATCTTGTGTAGCTGAGTTCCCAGCTCCCAAATCAGATGAATTCCCAAAATGGTAGGTTTGAATCGGCGACCTGGCCACTTACACCCATACAAATCAAAGGACCACCCTCAATGGCAGGAGTTCCCAACTCACTTAGGATTGAGGTCATGTTACCTATGGTCATCCTAGTGAAGTGAAGTCTCTGTCATGAACGGTGTTATATAACGAGACGTTAACACTTCGTGGTCAGGTCTTATACAAACTCTTTGTATAGGATGCCTCCGCTCGCATGTCCCCTACACGAATGATCAAGATCAGACCATCTGTGACAAGTCACAACACTTATGACCATTCCACAAAGCGTGCCGCATCCGTAGTGTTACCAGGATAAGGTTTCCCTCCTATATCCATATACTACAGACCATTTTGGTTATCACTCAAGACATGATCCACTTGTATGTCACCACATACATGCTTAAGTTATATACTGATAACCAGGAATTTTATGTTTATTGGTTTGTGGTAAAGCAAATAAAACGTACAACTGAGCAAAATCAAGATGTGAAGTAAAATATCATATATTATACCACACAAGCGTTCGTACAAACTGTTTATAAACTACAAGACATGAGACTTTAGGGCATCAACCCCAACATAAGCATGGCAGGATATCATCAACAAGGATGAGGATGATCAAATGAAGCATCTCAGTCTAGTGACGATGTTTTTGACGTTCCAGTTCAACTTGTTGAGTTAAACTTCTTTTGTGAACCCCGAATCCTAATTTCTCTACTTAAGTATGTTCCTTACTAAGACTAGGGTGGTGAGTAGGTTGATGTGGAAATTAGTGTGTAATGGTAGAGAAAAGAGTGGAGATTTGAAGAAAAGAAGAAATTTGGAAGTTTAACTCTTAGGGATGACGTTCGAAGGGTGTGTTGATGATGGCATGCGGCTGAAGAAGGAAAAATGGAGATGACACGTTGGAAGGCACAAGGGTAGAAAGGCATGCGTTGAAAGATAGCCCATGCGTTGAGCAGCCTCGGCCAGCACCTATGACATGCGTCGAGCAGCCTCGACCAACGCCCATGCAATGCGTCGAGCAGCCTCGGCCAGACGCCCTGCCCATGCATCAAGCAGCCTCGGCCAGACGCCGTGCCAATGCGTCGAGCGGCCACGCCCATACGTTGAGAGCCCTACCGAGCAGCCATACCCATGCATCGAGATGTCCTGCCATGCAGCCAAGCGCGCAGCCCATGCGACCAAGCATACCCATGGGGCCGAGCGAGCGAGCGATGGCCAGCCTATGTCGCACGCCCATGCGTCGAAGCAGTAGCCTACGCCATACACCCATGCGTCGGTGGCCAGCACCATGCACCCATGCCAAGCAAGCCGTGCGATGCTACCTAGTGAGCCATGCATCGAGGAAGGGCGGTCACTCTATGCGTTGGTGATGGTTAGCTCATTGCGATAGCTAAATTGGATTGTGATGGCTAAGTTGAATTGTAATGGTTGTAAATTAGCTTGCTAGGCATTGAGTATGGACTATGCGTTGAACATCTAAGAGTTGGACGCATACAAAGGATGAGATCACCTGGGAAACGTCATCAAACCATGTGTCTTCTTGGGAGGAAAGCCTTAAGCCTTAAGAATTTGAGGTGGTGGCATCAGATTGGAAGCTCATGCGTTGGCTACACAGGAGGAAGACACTTACATTGCGCTGATCAAAATGATGTGTTGGTAGTGTGTGGGAGAAACACTTGACCATGCAGCCAAGTACGTGGTGTCAACTCTGGGGAAGGTTTGGACACCTATAAATAGCGCCAAAAGACTTCATTTTTAGATCATAATTCAGAAATACCGTAAAAAGAGTGGGAGAGTTAAGCAAACCTTGCGTTGGAGCCAAAGTCCATGCGTTGGTCATAGGATTTCAAAGAGGATGCATTGGACAGTGAAGTCTGGAAATCAGCATCAACTTGGGACGGGGAGTTCTCCCAATTTACTCGTGCAATTGGTGTGATTCAAAAGCCACCTGAAAGCTCTGAAAGTCTAGTTTTCAGGGTAGGGTGCCTGAGGAAAATCGTGAAGGGATCGGGCTGAAAATGGAGAAGAAGTCAAAAGGGTCAGGTTGTCGGATAAGCTTGAGCCAGTCTTGAAGATTCTGTGATTCCGGCCAAACCACGAGAAGTTCTAAGCCCGAATTTTAGGGTAAGCTTTTTGAGAAATTTTAGAATATGTTTATAGAAGGAAGTATCTCAAAATAAGATTTATAACTATGAGTAATCTAAGTTGAAAGTTGAATTTGGATTCTAGGGGTGAAAAGGGAGCTACTAGGGTGAAAAGCTCCTAAGCGATCAAGGTGAGTGGCTAAAAAGTTTTGACTAAAACATTTGTTTAAAATTTTTTATTACAAAGTGTTATAGAAAGCATGTTTTAAAGAAGATTATTCTCATGCCAGCTAGTTTTACAAAGTGATTTTCAAGCAAACCATGAGTTATATTTTAAACGCATGCATGTGTGAGAAATTGTTGAAAAGCGATTTATATGTGTTAAATATACTTAGCATGCATTAGTACCTTTAAAGCCATGTTTATATGTGTTATACTTTACATGCTTTAAAGAGAGAAAATCATTTATGACTAGTTTTACTTGAAACACGATACCGAAGGACATTTGAGAAGGTATTCGCCCAACTAGATATCGAAGGACTTTGAGAAGGTATCTATTGGTACTGAAGGACATTTGAGAAGGTACCAAACCAACCAGATACTGAAGGACGTTTGAGAAGGTATCTGAACAGAAGTACCTAAGGTATGACGGTACTTAGTATGGGCACGTGCACGTAGGTAGAGTCAGAGATTAGGGTTCTCTCTTGACCAGTAGTTGGTGTTGGAATTGTTTTTACCCATAGTAGGGTTATCCACAACTGAGAAACAGTTTTACTACTTTATGATTAAAATAGCTTTATATGTTTCAGGCTTGGAAAATGTTTATACTATAGTACAAGTACTGTAAAAGCTTATATTTCAGTTATACTCTTTATTGAGATTTTGCATGAGAATAAATTATCTTTCTTAAGTCACTCACTGGGCGCAAGCTCACCCTGTTTTCAAATGTTTTCCTTTCCCCCCACAAGTAGTGGTCAAATCCTCTGAAGATAGCTCTGCATCTACTCTGCCACTAAAGGATAAAGAGATTTGTAACCCGTCTGTTTAGGTGGTTACTGTTAATATTGTACACATGTTACTGTTGTTCATATAGGGACTAGGGTTTTGGGCTTTGGGAATATTAAATCTAGTGTTGTAATGACTTTAAATATGTCATGTTTTTAAATTAATAAATTTTTGGACTAAAGATATTTCGCTATATATAAGTTATATTTTGGTATCAGAGTTATTCCGCAAGAGTTATTAGGTAGTAAGTGTCAACCAAAGGGTTGATAACTACTGCAGTCACACCCTTCTCTAGGCTAAGAAGGTGGTTTGGGGCGGGGTGTGACAGCTTGGTATTAGAGCAAAGGTATACGTAAACTTGGGAAAGGTTTGAGTTAGTTTAGTATTAAAGCATAAGCTATTGGGTGAAAGAGAGAGTTCATGCATTAGATTAAGTTCCATAGATAAGTCCCTAACATGTGTATCTAATAATTAGGTAAAGATGCTGAGGAGAAGTGGCAAGCGAAGCAAGCAGATTGAGGAGAGGGATATTGACCCTACCAGCGGAGGTCCTAAAGTTAGACGGGACCCAGATCCGAAGGGGAAAAGAGTTAGAGACTCAGTAGAGCAGGAAACAACTTCTGTAAACGAGTCGAGTACACCAAGGGTAGATGTAGAGCCCTAGATGGAGGATCGAGTATTCGATAAAATCACTCAAAGATTGGCGACGAGTGTAGGATTGATTCAGAACGATCCAAAAAAGAAATTCGGCGTTAAGAGGCTGAAAGCTTTAGGTGCCACTACGTTCGATGGGGCCACAGATCCAGTAGATGCTGAGATCTGGTTGGATTTGATTGAGAAATGTTTTAAGGTTATGAGGTGCCCTGAGGACCGTAAGGTCGTGTTAGCGGCATTCTTGCTGCAGAAAGAGCTGAGAAGTGGTGGAAAGTGATAGAGGCTAGAAGAAGTAGTTTGGAAACTATGACTTGGTCTGAGTTCAGAAAAGTATTTGAGGATAAATACTACCCTTGTTCTTTTAAAGAAGCGAAGAGGGATGAATTATTAGGCTAATTCAGGGAGTAATGATGGTTGCTAAATATGAGCAAAGACTTACTGAGTTATCTCAGTATGCCCTTCCGATCATCGCGGAAGAGAAGGAGAGGTGTAGAAGATTTGAGAATGGCCTAAGGAGAAAGATACGAACACCCGTTACCTCTACATCTAATTGGATGAATTTCATTTAGTTAGTTGAGACCCCTATCTGAGTAGAGTAGAGTGTAGCGAGGGAAGATGTACTCTAGCCAGGTGAAGGACAGTTTAGAATGCCTGGAGAAATGAGAAATAAGAGATTTAGACCCCCGTTCTTTAGACAGTGGGGGCACGAGCCAACAAAGCTCAGGTCGAAAAAGGTCAAGACCTGCAGCTGGACCGAGTGGTAGATCAGTTTCATGTTATGCTAGCGAATCAGTAGCTAGTACAGGGAGGAAACCACTTTGTGTAAACTATGGTAGGCCTCATTTAGGAGTATGTTATGGTAATAGGAATGTGTGCTTCTAGTGCGGACAAGCTGAGCATTTCAAGAAAGATTGTCCTCAGCTAGGTCATGGAGCACAAAGTGAGCAAAGAGAAGTTACACAGACTGTAAACCAACCTAGAACGACCGAAACTAGAGGTGAGGGATCCGATATAGCTAAGCAGAAAGGGGTAGCTGGATAACCCCAACAGCAGCAGTAACAGGGTAGAGTATACGCTATGACACACCAGAGGAAGCGGAGGAGGCTTCGAATGTCGTAACTGGTACGATAACTTTATGTAATCAATCCGCTTATGCATTATTTGATCCTGGTGCTACGTACTTATTCATATATAGCATGTGTGCATTACATATAGATAGAGTGCCTGAGCGTATGAATGAGGATTTGTTTATCTCTACGCTTGTAGGAGATACTCTAGTTGTACATGAGTATTACAGGAATTGTGAAGTAATTCTTTAAAATAAGAGTTTTTGGGTTGACTTGATTCCATTAGAATTACTAGAGTTTGATGTTATCTTAGGTATGGATTTTCTAAGTAAACACTATGCCACTATGGATTGTTTTAGAAGAGAAATATTGTTTTGGAAACCAGGTGAAAAAGAAATAATCCTGGTGGGAAGTAAAAGAATACTTCCAGGAAGTTTAATATCAGCAGTGAAGGCTAGGAAGCTGTTGAGTAAAGGATGCGAAGCCTATTTAGCCTATGTAGTAGTTTCACAGGATAAGAAACTGAGACCTGAGGATGTACCTGTTGTACAAGAATTCTTAGATGTGTTCCCTGAAGAGTTACCAGGCTTACCACCTGACAGGGAAATAGAGTTCACTATTGAGTTAGTTTCGGGTACAACACCTATATCTCAGGCACCATATAGGATGGCACCAATGGAACTGAAGGAACTAAAAGTTCAGTTATAGGAACTTGTGGATAAGGGGTACATTAGACCCAGTGTGTCACCTTGAGGAGCGTCAGTCTTGTTTGTTAAGAAGAAAGACTAAAGACAATTGAATAAGGTGGCCATTATGACAAAAGGGAGCCCGAGGTAGAAAAAGGAGCTACTAGAGTGAAAAGCTCCTAAGCGATCAAGGTGAGTGGCTAAAGCATGTTGACTAAAACATTTGCTTAAAATGTTTGATTACAACGTGTTATAAAAAGCATTTTTTAAAGAAGATTATTTTCATGCCAACTAGTTTTACAAAGTGATTTTCAAGCAAACCATGAGTTATGTTTTAAACGCATGAGTTATGTTTTAAACGCACGCATGCATGTGGTCAGGTCTTATATAAACTCTTTGTATATGATGCCCCCACTTGCATGTCCTCACACGAATGATAAGGATCAGATCATCTGTGGCAAGTCACAACACTTGTAACTATTCCACAAACGGGCCGATCTGTAGCGTTACGAGGATAAGGTTTCCCTCCTATATCCATATACTTCAGACCATTTTGGTTATCACCTAAGACATGATCTACTTGTATATCACCACATACATGCTTAAGTTACATAATGACAACCAGAAATTTTAGTTTATTTGTTTGTGGTAAAGCAAATAAAATATCTAATGTGCAAAATCAAGAAGTGAAGTAAATATCATATATTATGCATCACAAGCATTCGTACAAAGTGTATTTATAAACTACAGGACACGAGGGGGAGTTAATGTAACTCTCTCCTCCTCCCCCTCTTATTTCTTCTCTATGTAAAACACAGTATTCAAGACATAAAAGAAAACCTCCTTGCACTTGTACTCTCTCTCGCTCTCACAAAAATCTAGAGAAAATTCCAGCTGCCAAGCCCACACCTTTTTCCTTGTGTCTTAAGAATAATGAGGACTTTGATTAGTGGAACAATTCTTGGGTTTTTTTTTTTTTTTTTTTTTTTTTTTTTTTTTTTTTTTTACAATAGCATTGATCGTGACCTTAGAGGGAATTGCGTGAAGATTTACTGGTTCTTCAAAGGTAACATTCTTCATCTTTTATTTTTTTGGATTGAAAAATCAATATGCTTGGCCTATTTTTGTTTTTGTAAAAACAAATTATTTTTATTTTCCCAATCTCAATTCAAAGGTAATACGTTTAATCACTTCCGCTTTGGGATTCATTCCCTTTAGTTTAATAATGAGATTTCATGCTCAGCCTCATGGCGCCGTTTTCTTGTGTCCCCATATGGAAGGTGTTTGCATGAAAGTAAACTTAAACTCTAGTAATGGATAGGGTCATTTTAGTTTTTACCCCAATCGGCTTTTCCCTAAAGTTGACTCATTGGGATGGAACTCTAGGATCTTAAATGAAGGGTCACACTTTCGAAAATTTTTAAAGCAATTAATAATTTCTTGACCGAATCAAGAGTGACTAATTATTATATGAATAAGAGTTATTTTTGTGTAATAATTAGTTGAGAGTGTCTCAATTTAGTGAAGGGGTGACTGACCACCCTACGGTAGCTTTTATTCTAACTCACTAAAATATAATTCCAAAATTAGATGTCACATAGGGTACATTAAAATTTTACTAAACTTGATTGGATTCAAACAGTTATGCATGTATCTAATATAAATAATTTGTTTGATTTCAACAAACTTCATAATGACTAGCGCTACATGTAATCTTCTAAGTGTCGATAAATTAACTGGTGGTAACCATAGTACCTGAAAAAACACGATTAATACTGTACTCATTATTGACGACCTTAGATTTTTCTTGCTAAAGGAATGTCCCCAAGCCCCCTGCTAATGCACCTCGAAATGGTTTGGATACATATCAGAGGTGGGTGAAGGTAAATGAGAAGGCTAGAGCATACATTCTCGCCAACTTGGCTAAAGTCTCAACAAAGAAACATGAATCCATGGTCATTGCACGTGAGATTATGGATTTACTGCGAGAGATGTTTGGACAACTGTCCTCACAGATCAAGCATGATGCTCTAAATTCATTTTCAATGCCCGTATGAATGAGGAGACCTTAGTGTGAGAGCATATTCTCAATATAATGGTCCACTTCAATGTGGCGGAAATGAATGGGGTCGTCATGATGAGGCCAGTCAAGTTAGCTTTATTCTAGAATCTTTGCTAGAGAATTTCCTACAATTTCGTAACAATGTTGTTATGAGCAAGCTAGACTGCACCCTCATGTTCGAAGTTCAGAATTAGCAGAAATAAAATCACCGATCCTATACTTATACCCACAAATGCAGTAAAGCAGTAAGAATTGGGTTGTATCTATAGGGAAACTAATGACTAGTTAGGTTAATTAGAGAATTTCAAGTGATGGGGGTTTGGTTGGATTTGTGGAAACAATGACTAAAAATTAACATGCAACCTAAAGAAAAAAAAAATGAGCACGCAAAATGGGTTGGATTAAATCAATTAAAAATCCTTGGGATTAGTATATAATATTTCTATCACTAGGCACCAATTAATTGTACTAAATCTGCGAACCTCTCAACCCATTAGAAAATCTAACAGCTCAATTAGCCAAATTCGATATTAAACCAAATTAGCCCTAATTCAATTTACAACTATTTTTTCTTGCAAAATACAAGTTAAAACCAAATTGCATTACAAAAGAGTTCAATTATTGAGATATACTACAGGCCGGATAGCTATATCTTATAGCATGATTAATTGGAAATGATTAAATCAGGGCATACATGAGTTTGGCCAGATAAAGTCTAGACTTTACACATGCGATCCTAATTTGCGCAACTAAATCAATCAATTTTTGCATAGGCTATGATGATTTGCAAACAAGAATTTCAATAAATCACTTTGTTAAATCAATTTAGAAAAATTCTATTAAAATTAAATCAAATCATCCCAAAGAATTCACAACAATTCAGTTAATTAACTAGAAATCCTTCATGAATTTAAACATACAACTAATCCTAAGAAAAATTTACCTAGCCCAGCATAAGCATATTGAAAAACTAATCAAAGATGTAGAAAGAAGGTTGAATATGATGACATTTGCCAGCAATTCGACTTAATCGGCTCCCAAAAACGTCCACAAACTCTGTTTTTTTCTTCACACCTCGGCTGGAACAGAAAACACCTATATATAGATTTGACGCAACATCGCAACACTAGGAAAAGCATTGCAAACTGTAGCGGCATCAAACTCAGCGTTGAGGAGGTGTTACAACGGGGCTGTGACGCTCAGTTGCGCGCGTGTGGAGGAGTTTGTCCGTTGAAGTTCGAAGTGTTGCAACGCTACCCTGTTTGATAGCTACTGCCTTATAGCATTGAGCTAGAGCGTTGGGCTAGCGTCACGACGATGGTGCAGTGAGATCTTTAGAGCATTGCAACGCTCGGGGCAACATTGCGATGCTACCCTACACACTAGCATACTGCCTTCAAGCATTAAGCAAGCGTTGGATTAAGGAAATTAGTGAGCGTTACAACACTGAAGTAGGCCACTTTGGTCTTTTTGACATCTTCGCTTAGTTTAGTGCATCTGACTCCCAATTTTCCATCCTTTTGGCTCAATTTTTCATCTTAACAATACACTTGCTTCACGGGATCAATTTTCTACAAAATAACACAAATAAAACACAAGAATCATCCAAAGCAGAGGGATTAAGGATATAAAATTAGCTCTTTTTGAGAGCTAACAAACACCTCCAACTTAGTTCTTGAACGTCCCGAGTAAGGTCAAAATGCTAAAAAATGCAATTGACAAGAAACTGTTCGCTCAATTTATCGAATCCTATCTTAAGTCTCAACAGTCCTTAGGGTCACACAATAAATTACATAATAATCCTAATTCAACTCTAAGGCACGAAAACTTTTTCATAAAAAAAAAAAAAAAAAAAAACACTTTTACAATCAAAGCCATGTATGAATGAACACTAAGGCACGAAAACTTTTTCATAAAACGAAAAGCACCCGAAAAAGTTTTATCCTACTCCCATTTCATCTTGCCTCTACTCTGGCTCTGTTATTAGCTCAAGACATACCATTCTTGCTAATCAAAGAGCAACACTAACCAAGAGTACCTAAAACTCACACATGTAAAACATAGAGAGCATTTATTTTACCTAGAGGGCTAGCTTTCACATCCCAATATCGGGAACCTATTGAAGGAGTAATATAACATGGAATGGAAGAATTCAGAATCAATAAGCACTTAAACTACATTTAATTTGAGTTTTAAACATGATATTCATATGATGTTCATAAGGGGGTTTGAAACAAACATTACCTTTGAAGATCTCCTCCACGAATTTAGCATAATTTCATCAAGATTGAGCTTGATTCTTCAAGAAGACTACCACCAAGATCTTTTCTACTATGTTCAAGAAGGAATGTGTGGTGGAAACACTCAAATCAAGCTGAATTGAGGATGAACTAGTGAGGGTTGAGTAGAATTTTCAATTTTCTAGCACTTTAGTAAATAAATTCAGAAATCTTTCCCATCTTTCTGCATGGAACTTCTGTATATAGATAGAAATCATGCAAACAATAAGGTTGCATGGATGACACCACCTACTTGGTGATAATTGCAAAAAACAATTGAAATTTGGTGAAATTCCATTATATTGTAGTTAATGGATTTTTCCTAAATTGGAAAAATCCACTAACTTATAACCAATTTTTAAAATTGAAAAATAATTTTATATAAAACCATTTTATTTTAAATTAGTTTTATAAAATTAATTCAAAATAATTAATTTAAATAAAACTATTTTTTATTTTAATTAGACTTTTTAATTAAAAGAATATTAATTTAGTATCTTAATATTAAATTAATAAAACACCAATTTCACCAATATGATTCAATTTTATATTTAAATTATAATTTAAATATTAATTGATTCTCCAATTTTTTTTAATTTCAAATAAATTAAACGTTTTTAATTTCAACTAAATTAAACGTTTTTAATTGTATCAAATACAATCAATTGAAAACCCTAAATATTGAATTTGAATATTTCAAATTCATAACCCTAATTCCAAAATTCATCCAATTAATACTCAATTTGTTATTCCAATTTATGAGCTAGCAGAGGGACCTAATGACCTACAGATCATGAGCTCCAACGATTTATAATTAATCAGTTAAACTCTTTAAACTGAATTAATTACTATTCGTTAACTATCAAGGCATACCACTATAGCTCGATAGTTGCACTCTCCTCACTGTAGATATATTTCTGTCCATGTAAACCATAATCATTAAGTCGATCCTTCACAGGTTGTTCGTAATTACAGTTAGGTCAAAATTACCGTTTTACCCCTGTAAATATATCTTGTTCCTTAAGTTTCCACTGACCCTCTAATGAACAATTGATTCATAATACTACTTATGAATCATGTCCCTCTCTATCATGAGAAGGCGAGGTCCCGATTATTCAAGACCTGGAATTAGCACTTAAGAGAACAACCTATCTGCTAACCCTAAAATGGGTAGGAGTGAATTCCATCTCGTAGGGCTATGTCCCCAGCTATTTATCCAGTCTTATCCCCAAAATGGAAGACTTATTGAGTAGTACTGTTGGACTACTCTCACCCATGCAAATCAAAGGATAATTCTGAATAAACAGGAGTCCATAGCTAGCTCAGGATTAAGATCGAGTTATCCTAGGTTACTTGGGTATGAAATAGTCAGTTTTAATAGTAAATGATCGTTATAAAGAAAAAGTGACTATTTCGTGGTCTAGTCTTTATGCAAACTCATTGTATAGGATGCCCCTACTCATATGTCTCTACATGAATGATCTATGGATCACATCATTTATATTACCTATACAAAATGGGCCGCATCCAATAGTGTTTTCTGCAGCATCTTGAGTCATTTCTTATAATATTAGTTTACTATGAGGTAGATGATTATTAACATGATCTTCTTCCAAGAATGTAGCATTTGTCGATACAAACACTTTATCTTCTTGGGGATCATAGAATAGTCCTCTTTTTCTTTCTTTAGGGTATCTTACAAAAAGCATAACTTCAAACATGTTTCCAGTTTCTTAGGATTTTGTACCAACACGTATGCTGGACAACCCCAGATACGGAAATGACGTAAAGTAGTTTTGTATCCTTTCCATAATTCATGCGGTGTTTCTGAAACACTTTTTGAAGGAACAACGTTTAAAATATATACCACATTCTGTACTGCATACCCCCAAAAGGATTTAGGTAAATGAGCGTAACTCATCATTGATCAAACCACGTCTAACAAGGTTCGATTTCTCCTTTCTGCAACACCGTTTTGTTATGGTGTTTCAGGTGTTGTGAGCTGGGATTGAATTCTATGATCTACTAGATAGTTCTGGAATTGTAAATCCATATACTCACTACCTCGATCAGATCGAAGTATTTTAATTCTTTTATTAAACAAATTTTTCGTCTCGGTCTTAAATTTTTTGAACTTTTCAAAAGTTTCAGACTTGTGACTTATTAAGTAAATGTAACCATATATAGAGTAATCATCAATAAAACTGACAAAATATTGATAGCCTCTTCGTGCTTTTACATTCATCGGACCAACATAGGTTTAAATGTATATAAGTTCGAGAGGCTCTTTAGCACGAAGACCTTTTTCAAAAAAAGATTTTTTTGTCATTTTTCCCTTAAGACATGATTCACATGAAGATAAAGAACTATCTTCTAACTGATTTAATAGACTGTTTTTAACTAATCTCTCAATCCTGTTGAGATTAATGTGACCAAGTCTAAGGTGCCAAAGATAAGTATTAGGAGAAATTTTTCGCCTTTTATTTTGAGTCTCAACTGTTTTAAACATCTCTATATTTAGAATGGCCTTTGCTTAAGTTGGTTTTAATATGTACAAGTTATTTTCGAGTCTTGCAGAATAAATATGAACACCTCTTGAAAAAGTAAACATTTCATTAGATTCAGAAGATATTCTGTACATATTTTCTAGCAGACGGAAAATTGAGATTAAGTTTCTTTATACATTTCTAAGTAAGATGAAAGATTCTCCAAAAAATAGCTTAACATCTCGCACTACATGAGCCGAAATGACTTCACTCGTTCCCACCTTGAAAGTCATTTCTTGATTATAAAGTTGTCTTCAAGAACTAGTTTCCTATAGAAAAGTGCAAACATGATTAACGGTGGCTAAATCTAATATCTAGGTTAGTTGAGAATTCTCCACTAGACATGTTTCATCTATTAGTAAATTTGATTTACCTTGGTTTGACTTTTCCACTTTTTTTTTTGCTAAATATTTTGAGCAGTTACGCTTCCAGTAACCATCCTCTCTGTAGTGGAAACACTTCTCTTTGGGAGCCTTGTTTTTGTTTTTTGTTTCTTTGCAATGGTTTTCTTATTCCCTTTACCCTTCTTCTTATTCCCTTTGTTTGGTGTCTAGGCCGCAAGCTTCACACCAATGCATTGCCATCTCAATGCTTAGCTTAATATCCTTGGCATCACATAGTTCACCAGTCTTATCGCATAGCTTCCAGCCTCATCGCATGGTCTTGGCATCACAACACCCACTAGCCGCACGCCTTAACGCACATCTCACAGCCGCATGCCTCACACCTCACACCTCATGCTTGCCCAGTGCCTTGTGTTACACCCCCCCTCCTCCAAGTTTATCCTTTTAACCTAGAAGGAATTGTGACTGCAGCAGTTATCAACCTTTATGTGGCACTTACTGCCTAGCTAACCTATTCAGTGAACATCACAAAATTCAATCAAGAACTAACTGAACTTCGAACTTTAAGACAACCTTAGGGTACCATTCATAGTAATTTACAAAATGTACATACAGAAGCAAGGTTTAGTGGGTCCCACAGACTCAGAACTAGTCCCTAATATACAAGACATGTGTACAAATATTTACAAAGTATCCACCTAAGTTTCTTTCAATTAATATGTAAGTGGCAAAGCAGTAACACAGTTAACCTCTGGGGAGATGACTGCTACTTGAAAAAGAAAACATTTAAAAATATGGGGTGAGCTACTAGCCTAATGAGCGACTAAATTTAAAACACAAATCTCATGCTTGAACTGGAAATTGGTAATTGGTAGTTGGAAACTACAACTGAATCTGAAAACTGGCCAAGCAAACATTTGTGCATAACTTTTAAAAACATAATATTTCTAGAACATAGCCGGTTTGATCCTCAATTGAGAAAGAACCCTTTTGTTCGATTCCCAAATAGTAAACCTGGCCTTTACATAAAACCTTAAAACATATCATACCTGTAAAAAAAACTGAACTGGTACTAGGTTGAGAGAGGGAACCCTTTTGTCCAACTCTCATTATAACCTAGGCTAAGGTGTGGACCCTTTTGTCATCACCTATTCATTGATCTTCATGTGAGGGAGAGACCCTTTTTCTCAACCCTCCATGCTAATCTTCTATTGAGGGAGAGACCCTTTTGCTCATCCCTCTATCCTAAACCTTTATACTTGACATAAGTGCACGTTTAGCTAACTTGGATCTTGACATCAAGGATAATAACTAAAACTAAGTTCAGATACCTTCTCCTAGTACTTCAGCATTGAGTTGTTCATTCATCATAAGAAAATACTTTCATTGAAAGACTTACTAAAAATATGGTGTCATAGATATAGCATTCATGAGAACTTTTCTCCTAACGCATGCTCATAAACATTAAAAACTCATTAACTGAATTCGTACTTTATATCTTTATAACCTAGCATGTATCGAGCTCTTCATAACTTTTAAGTAAATAATTTCATTAAAAAGCTTACTTAAGTCATGTACCACAGCACATAACAACTAACGCATGCTTCATCTCACCTAGTACATCACTACTTTAAACATATATTAGAAATTCTCTTTTTAAAACTAGCATGCATTGGCATTCTTTCTAAACTTGGTTTGCTTGGAAAACTTGCTTTAGAATAAGCTAGCATGAGAATAAACTTTAACTAAAACATTCAAAACATATATAAAACGTTTATAGTCACTCACAACCTTGGTCAATCCTCCTAGGGTTGATAAGCTTCTCCTATTGGTGTCAACCCTATGATCATAATAATATATTTTAGCTACTAGCTATGGTCTCCCTTTTGAGGCTAACTTTCACACTTAAACTCATTTCCTTCTTCGAAACTCAAGTCTTACCTTCCAACGCAAGTTTCCCTATGCGTTGAGTACTTAGGAAAATTCCTAAGTTCTAAGCCTTGGCTAAGCGACAACTATAGTGCCAACGCATGCCTTACACTTGGCCTTCCTTGTCTTAGGTGCCCACTTGCTGCACTTTAACACCCAGACCTTTCCTTGGTCATCCATGACACTTATGGTCGCCTATAATGTCCAACACACAACCTCAACGCACACTAAAACTATCTTCAGCCCGCACGTATACGTTCAACCTGAGCTGTTACCTTGTTCAACTTAAGCAACTGCCTGCTTGTTTAAACAATTCTAGATTCAACTTGCTCGTTTAATAACTTATTTTCTAGAGTTTTTCTCAAGAAACTTCCTATACAAACTTTCTAAAAAAATGTCTTAAGATGCTTATCTTAAAATTTGAACTCATAATTCTTCGTAGTTTGCCGAAATCTTCAAAATTCTAACACTGGCCCTGGATTACTAGAGAGCTTGACCTACTCGTAAATTCTACAAATTTTTAGCCAGTTCCAGATGGTTTCTTCTTTCGAAATCCCTCCACCATTAACTAGACTTCTTTAACTTCCAGGTGGCTTTTGGAATCTTCTCAAATTCCCGAATGGTTTGCTCAAAACAGCTTTTTGAATTCAGCTTTCCCCTTTTATACTTGAATCTGCCAACCATGCATCCTTAATAGGTTGACACATCACCCAACTGGAACCTTTAAACGGTTCTTAAGCCTGATTAGCCCCCCTTGCCATCAACACAAGCCTTTCCTTCAGCTAACTTCAACACATAGTAGCCTTTTCACGCAAGCCAAGTCCATCGCGTGTCTCTAATGCTTGCCATCTCATGCCTCACTCATCACCTTTGCTTATGACTGTCGCCTTGGGCCCTTGGCCCCTTGGCCATCAACATCATCACATCTTCTAGCCTCTAACCTTGCAAGGCTTGATCAATGTATGCCTCACTCATCGCATGCCAAGACTTGCTATTGCATCGCTTCCAGCCGCACACCCCAATGCATGCCCAGCGCCCCTTGTGCCTATCGCATGCCAAGACTTGCTATTTCCTCACTCATGCATACTCTATGCTTGATCCCTTACTTGCTCATGCATACTCTATGCTTGATCCCTTCCTTGCTCATGCATACTCGATGCACGATCCTTTCCTCGCTCATGCATACTCGATACACGATCATTTTCTTGCTCATGCATGGCTTTTACTCGATGCTCACCTAGTGTTTACTCAATGCTCGGCCACCATTTTCATAGGCAACATTTAGCCAAAATTTCTTCTTGCTAGGCTAACTTATAATTACTGGAGAGCCAAGAATATTTAACATTCTACATTAATTCAAATATTTAACATTCCTCATTTTACCCAATTCCCATATTTAACCCATTTCCTATAATTCCACATTAATCCATATTAATTCATAAATGTTGTAAAGTGTCATAAACGATGGAATCAGTTCGTTCATGTAGAGACATGTGAGTAGGGATGTTCTACACGATGAGATTGTGTAAGACTGACCACGAAATAATAGATGTTACATATTAACACCGTTTACAGGTTATAGTGGACAGTCCTGTTAGTTAACGAATGTTGATTAACTAGGTTGAATTATTTGACCTGTTAGCTGTGGATTGTTGGAGCCCATGATCTGTAGGTTCATCGAGTATCCTTGCTAGCTCACTATGGACAAAAGTGAAGATCTAGGTGAAGTGAGAATTTGAAATGTTCAAATTTGGTCTTTAGGAAAATTTGTATATTATATAAGGTATAATTTACAATTAATTAATTATTCTTGGAGAGTATGTTTTTTTTTTTTTTTTTTTATAAAATATTAGCATGAAAGTGTTTGAAATTTGATTATGAAAAACCTTTTTGTTTAGGGGTAAGGGGGCGCGCTAACGCCACCATGAAGCAAGCTCTCCTAAATACGACAGATTCAGAAGTGGCTAAAGAATTTGAAGGAAGAAGAGTAGTTGGGCAACTGTATGCGCAAGGGTACATTATTAGATTAGTCTGCTAAAAAGGGACCTTTCTCTAAGCCATTTGAAGTAGACAGGATTAATCAAAATTAGGTGTCAAAGTCAATTTAATATGTGATATTAAATTTGTTTATTTTATTTAATTAAACAATTTCTAAAATATGAAAAATATATTTCATATTTTGTCAAATAAAATTTATTTATTATAAAATTTATTTTAATAAAAAATTAGTTAGTGGAAAAATCCAACAATTGGATTTTTCCACTAACTAAGTGGGTTTTAAAGTAGCTTATGCTAAGCTTGACACCTACATTATTCATGCTAATGAAGTTTGAGGTGGAAGTCATGCAAGACGGGTTTTTGCATGTGTTTTGTTGATTAATAGGTTTTGATTTCAAAATTTAAAAACTAATGCTTCCTTGAATATTCAATATATTCCTTCCACAAATTCTCTTTGACTCTCCAATTTAATTAGTGACATTCCCTATCTTTCACTAAAGTTTTGGTCCTACAATCGTGTTCGTCAACCGGAGAGTAGCGAGGATTTACTGTTGGTGGTGCCGATTGCTCGTAGAGATGAAAATTCTTGTGGAAACTACAAAGGTTGTATTTCTAACTCTTTTTGCATGCTAATTCCTAGTTATTTAATGTAATTAGAGCGTTAATGATCCATCGTTTCCACTGTGCATGCTTCTTTATTTCCATCAATTGGTATCAGAGCATGCTTATAACGTTCTATTGCATCTGGTGGGTGTTATTCATATGATGAATGTATGGTTGACTAAAGTGGATACATTACGGTTTTGAAATTTGTTTTCTCATTAATTTGTTGTTGAAATTGTAATTACTCACATGTATATGAGCTTTTATGTGTTGCAAAGGGGCTGTAATATTTTTGGAGTCATTAGTCCATTTAGGCCTTCAATTGTTCAAAAGAAGTGGTTGAACTATAGCTGGCCGAGAGAAAAGGTGAAGAAAACATCCGAGACCCAATTTCATGCTTCAAGACCTGAAGACCTGACCCATCCACACGTCCAACCTGGTTCGCTTAAGCCCCGCGCGCCTGCTATCACGTCTGACCCGTCAGGTACCCTAACTCGATTCATGACCCGGTTTGCTTCAGCTCGCGTGTGCACCTACTCAACTCGTTCGACCCGTAAGGTGCCGACCCGCTTCCCAACCCGCGCGCCTGGTTCGCCTCTAGTCGTTGACCAGCTCCAACTTTTTGACCAGTCCAGTTTGACTTGGTTGAGCCGATTTGACTTATTCAACCTAGTCTTTTGGAGTTCAAGGCCGGTTCAAGTGGTTTTTGGCTAGTTTGGTTGGTTCAAAAAGTTTGAGGTCGGTTCAGGGTAGCTACTTGCTAAATTATGTAATAATTTAGTTGTTTGTTTGTTTTAATGCCAAAATCGGTCCACTTTAGTGTTGTTTAAGTATTATGCATGTGAGGTATGATATTGTTTTTAATATATGTGCATAAAGTATGCCATATAGTTGAAAAAAACCCCACCATAGGATAAACATGTGATATGCATTTGTTATATGTTATAAGTGTTATTATATAGTATGCATGCTTATATTTTCATGTTTAATATAAATGTTATATTAAAGCATGATTTTCTTTAAGGAAGCATGTAATAGATGAATGTTCTAAGGTTATAATTATTATAATTATTTTTTAATTATTATAAAATAACCTAGACTTTTAAAATCTATAACAAAGATAAATTGCATGCTCACCGGGTTAGTCGATGCAATTTAATTGTTTTTTAAGAGTTAAAATAGATCGATTACTTGGGGGTACTTAAGTTCCTACCTAGAGATCAAATTGGCGTCTAAGTCAATGACCTAAGTTTTATGAGCATGCGTGAGTGGTGTAAGGTAATAAAATTGATTTATCACCTTGACATCATAGGTTAATTCCCAGTATAAGAGTTATACTAGGAAAAATTACCTAAACTTAGGTTGTATAAAATTAGTTGGTTAATAACCAAGTCAGTACCCAATTTTATAAAATAAAACACTTTAGTGGGAGATTAATAATATATGAGATATATTATTTCTGGCTCTCATGTCTCTAAGAGTTCACACCGTGAGATCCATGCTCGTCTTCAAGTTGCTATTTGTGGCAACCTCCCTTCAGAAAGTGTTTGCATTGGTCAATAACAAGGTGAATAGGAAAAGTTATTAGATATTTTCTTCACTGTTGTCTATGAAACATGAGATGTTTTATTGGCTTTACCACAAACCAATAAACTAAGATCTCTGATTTTCATTGTAACTTAAGCATGTATGTGAAGTCATACAGGTAGATCATGCCTTAAGTAATAACCAAAATGGTCTGTAGTATATGGACATAGGAGGGAAACCTTAATCTAGTGACACTATGGATGCGGCCCACTTTGTAGATAGTTACAAGTGTTGTGACATGCTATAGATGGTCTGATCCTAATCATGTATGTGAAGACATGCGAGCGGGGTGCCTATACAAAGGAGTTTATATAAGACCATACCACGAAGTGTTTAGTCTCGTTATATAATGCCGTTCATGACAGAGACTTCACTACACTAGGATGACCATAGGTAACATGACCTTAATCCTGAGTAAGTTGGGAACTCCTGCCTTTGAGGGCGGTCCTTTGATTTGCATGAGTACGAATGGCCAGATTACCGAGTCAAACCTACCACTTTGAGGATTTGTCTGATTAAGGAGCTGGGAACTCAGCTACACAAGATGGAATTCACTCCTTCCCTGAAGTAGGGGTAAGTAGATAGATGGCTCCCTTAAGGGCTGATTCCGGGACTTGAACGATGTGGCGCCACACACCTTCTCATGGCTCGAGAGGTGTCCACTCATAGTAGGACTATGATGTATTATTCATTAAAGGGATCAATGGTACTTAAGGAGTTATATGTAATTATAGGGGCAAAATGGTAAATTGGCCCAGTTGTACTTATGACCATCTGTGAAGAGTTATCGTACTGTTGACTGATTATATCCAATGGACATAGAAATATATTTGTGGTGAGAATAGTGCAGTTGTCGGTCTTTAGTGGAGTGCCCGACAGTTAATGGATGGTGGATCTCGTTGTTTAAGAATTTAGTCGGCTATTCGCATACCGTTGGAGCTTGAAGCTATAGTCCATAAGGTCCCCTTGGTAGCTCAATGGATTCAAGTTGAGAATTAGTTTTTGGGTCAGTTTGAAGTGTTCAAATTGACAAGAGGGGGTTTGATTATATATGAGATGATTAAACTCGTTCAATTATATATGATATAGTTGACATAATGTATGAGATACATTAATTGAAAGAAATGGATATAAATATGATTTATATCGAGTAAAGAAGAAAGAGACTATGGTTTAAATGTTGCATATAATGTGATATTAAAACTATAGGTTATAAATATAATATGATAAGTTAGTTATTATATTTATTTATAATTAAAACAATTATGAGATAATTGTTGGTGGTTTTGTCCTTAACCGTACGTGAAAGTAGGAGGTTTTATTTAGTATTCATACCACAATGCCTATCTTTTAGCTCACGAGAGCCTACACAACAGCTTCAAGTGTTGACTAAATGATCGTGTATATGCGCATTTATCTAAATGATCGTGTTGTTTTACTAAGCGATCGCAAACCTATGCGAGATTCACTAAACGATCAACCTAATTGCCTAAACGATCATATACCTTTTTCTAAACACAAACCTCTCTACCAAAGTCTATTTGATAGACACAAACCTCTCCCACTTGCTTGGTCGTTGAGAGTGATCGTTGTTTTTTCCTGCTCTCTACCAAATCCAACAGAGCCCACACGTCCTAGATTCTCACTCCATGAATACCAAGGTCACTGAATGGTGGTGTCCAAGTTGTTGCTAGTTAATAGGGTAAGTGACAATGAGAGATTTGTGTAGATGATTGGCTTAGTGGTCTAAGCGAAAGCGAGAGGTGCTGGTCCAAGGTTCCACAAGAGCAAGAGAAAGTTAGAAGAAGAGTTCTTCAAGAGGTATGTCTCTTGCTCCTTTGTATTTATTGTTAAAAGCATATAGTAATTTATTCTGAAATACATAACTTGTTTGTATGTTTGTGAATGCTTGTAATTCTGTCACAATGAATTTGGAACGATCTTGCTTCCACTCATAGGTTCTCCTTGATAAGAGTTCTTTCAAGTTATTCATAGTAAGTGGGTAAAGGGTATGTGTCAACATGTCCTACGGTCTTTTCCATTACGTCACACAAAATGTTGTGTCTGCTGTCATTCAGAGGCAACATTAGCTAATCGTTAACTGCGACGATCCCTTTGAAGGACTGTAACATAGGATTCAGAATACCGTGAACTCCAAAAATGGATAGAGCTACTTAGGTTCGTTTTCAAACAATTATTTCTCGTTCTATGGCTTGTTTGATTCCGATCTCTATAATAAGAAAATGGCGGGTATACACTTACAAGACTTACTAAGTGTTACTAAAGTTCTTGACCAAATAAACGGTAACTAAGTACTATAAGGATAAGAGTTGTTCTGGTATTAGTATTTAGTTAAGAATGTCTTGATTTCGTGAACTGCTCTTCGGTGAGGGCTATTTTGATTAACTGAAGTATCGTAGCAAAAGGATAATGAGTATGGGTACATTATTATTTTATTAATAAATTGGATTAAAAACTAATCAATTCACTAATAAATTGTTTACTTTTTAGCAATGACAACATCTATTATTCAACTGTTAGTTTAAAAAAAACTTAAGGTGATAATTACGGAACTTGGAAATCAAATATCAACACGATACTAGTAATAGATGATCTCCGATTCGTTTTAACGGAGGAGTGTCTTCCATCCCCTAGTCCTAATGCAAACTGAACAGTTCGAGATGTGTATGACAGATGGATCAAAGTTAATGAGAAGGCTCGAGTTTATATTTTAGTCAGTATATCTGATGTATTGTCTAAGAAACACGAGAGGTTAGCTACTGCAAGAGAAATCATGGACTCTTTGCAGGGCCTGTTTAGACAACTATCCACATCTGCCATGCATGACACAATTAAATTCGTTTATAACTACAGAATGAAGGAAGGAACCGCCGTAAGGGAACATATTTTGAACATGATGGTTCACTTCAATATTGCAGAAGTGAATGGAGTCATCATGAATGAGAAGAGTCAAGTTGGATTCATCATGTAGTCCCTTTTGAAGAGTGTTTTTCAATTTAAAACGAATGCTATGATGAATAAGATAGGGTACAATCTAACGACTCTTCTCAATGAACTCCAGATTTATGAATCTTTATTGAAAAATAAAGGTTCAGAGGAATAAGCAAATGTTGCTTCCACCTCAAAGAGAAAACCCATAAATAATCGTCTTCTGAGAGTAAATCTAGCCATTCTTTATCCAAAAATAAAGGAACTTAAAAGAAAAAAGAAGGAAACTGGGAAGGGGAAGTCTCCAACTGCATAGAAAGGGAAGAAGGTAGTTACTAAAGGAAAATGTTTCATTGCAACGAAAATGGACATGGGAAAAGAAATTCCCTAAATATCTTGCCGAGAGGAAAGCTGAAAAAGAAAAACAAGGTAAATTAAATTTACTAGATATTGAAACATGTATAGTGGAGATATTGAAACATGTATAGTGGAGAATGAAGATTCTACCTGGATATTGGATTCAGGGGCCACTAGTCATGTTTGTTTTACTTCTCAAGAAACTAGTTTCTGGAGGCAGCTTGAAGAAGATGAAATTACCCTCCGGGTTGAATCAGGAGAGCATATCTCAGTGAAAGTAGTGGTAGCAGTTAAGTTAATTTTTAGAAGTAGATATTTGTATTTAAAAAATGTTCTTTATGTACTTTCTTGTAAAAAAAATTGATATCTATTTCCTGTTTGTTGGAACGTTTGTACAATGTAAATTTTGGTCATAATGAAGCGTTCATTACAAAAAGAGGCGTACAAATCTGTTCCGCAAACTTAGAAAGTAACTTATACAAGTTAAAACCATCTAAAGTTGAAACTGTATATAACACAAAAATGTTTAAAACAGCTGAAACTCAAAGAAAAAGGCAATGCATTTCTTAAAGTACCTATCTTTGGCACTTGAGACTTGGTCACATTAATCTCAATAGGATTAAGAGATTGGTTAAAAGTCGACTTCTAAACAAGTTAGAAGATAACTTTTTGTCGTCGTGTAAGTCATGTCTCGAAAGAAAAATGACAAAAAGATCTTTTTCTGGAAAAGGTTTTTTAGCCAAAGAAACCTTAAAGCTCGTGCATTCGGACCTCTGTGGACCGATGATTGTTAAAGCACGGGGAGGTTATGAATATTTCATTAGCTTTATTGATGATTATTCAAAGTACGGTTACATTTACCTAATTCCTTATAAGTTTGAAGCTCTTGAAAATTTCAAGGAATTTAAGATCGAGGTTGAGAACCAATTAGCTAAATCTATTAAGACACTTCGATCAGATCAAGGTGGGGAGTATTTGGACTTGAAATTCTAGGACTATATGATAGAACACGAGATTCAGTCATAACTCTCTACATCGGGAATGCCTCAGCTAAACAGTGTATCTGAACAGAGAAACAAAACCGTATTAGACATGGTTTGATCCATGATGAGTTATGCTCGGTTGCCTAACTCGTTCTGGGGGCATGTAGTAGAGACTGCAGCTTATATTTTGAATAATGTTCCCTCTAAGAGTGTTTCAGAAACACCTTATGAGTTTTGGATAGGGCGTAAAGCTAGTTTATGTAATTTTTGGATCTAAGGTTGCTCGACGCACGTGTTGGTGCCAAATCCTAAGAAATTGGAACATCGTTCAAAATTATGTTTATTTGTGGGTTACCCTAAAGAAACGAAAGGTGGTCAGTTTTATGATCCTCGGGATGATAAGGTAATTGTATAAAAAAATGCCACATTCCTTGAGGAAGACCACATATGAGATCACAAACCCCACAGTAAACTGGTATTGGAAGAGATTTCCAAAGATACTACAGACGGATCAACAAAAATTGTATCGACAAATGCCACATTCCTTGAGTTGCTGATAGATCAAGGACATTTGGTCCATCACATCCTACTCAAGTGTTAAGAGAGCCTTTACATAGTAGAGGGGGTTGTGAGACAGCCTGACCACTATATGGGTTTAACTGAAACTGAAGTCACCATACCTGATGATGGCTTAGAGGATTCATATCTTATAAACAAGAAATTGATGATGTTGATCGAGATTAGTGGATCAAAGCCATGGACCTGGAAATATAGTCTATGTACTTTAATTTAGTCTGGGAACTTGTAGATAAACCTGATAAGGTAAGACCTATTGGTTGTAAGTGGATCTACAAGCGTAAAAGAGACCATACGAGGAAGGTACAAAACTATAAAGCTCGGTTAGTAGCAAAGGATTATACCCAGGTTAAGGGGGTGGACTATGAAAAAAACTTCTCACCTATTGCTATGATTAAATCAATAAGGATACTCTTATTGCCACTTTTTATAATTATGAAATTTGACAAATCGATATCAAGATTGCCTTTCTAAATGGTAATCTTGAAGAGAGCATTTATATAGTCCAACCAGAAGGGTTCATTGAACAGAGTCAGGAGTAAAAGGTTTACAAACTGAATAAATCTATTTATGGATTAAAACAGGCATCCAGATCCTGGAATATAAGATTTGATACTACAGTCAAATCTTATAGGTTTGAACAGAACGTTGATGAAACATGTGTATATAAAAAGATCATCAACTCCACTGTAGCATTTCTAGTTTTGTATGTAGATGATATCTTACTTATTAGGAATAATATAGGATACCTAACTGACATAAAAAACTGGATAGCAACCAATTTCAGATGAAAGATCTAGAAGAGGCACAGTATGTTCTTGGGATTCAAATAGTTCGAAACTGAAAGAATAGAACGCTAGCTATGTCTCAAACATCTCATATAGATAAGGTGTTGTCTAGGTTTAAGATGCAGGATTTTAAAAGTGGTCTTTTACCTTTTAGGAATGGATTACATTTGTCAAAGGAACAATGTCCTAAGACACCTCAAGAAGTTCAGGATATGAGACGGGTTCCCTATGTATCAGCAGTCGGAAGTCTGATGTATGCAGTGCTATGTACTCGTCCAGACACATGCTTTGCAGTAGGGATTGTCAGTAGGTATCAGTCCAATCCTGGTTATGCACATTGGACTGCCGTTAAGAATATCCTCAAATATCTTAGAAGAATGAGGAACTACGTGCTCGTATATGGAAATAAGGATTTGATCCTTACAGGATATACTAACTCCGATTTTTAGACCCATATAGACTCTAAGAGATCTACTTCCGGATCGGTGTTCACTCTAAATGGATGAGCAATAGTGTGGAGAAGTATTAAGTAGAGTTGCATTGCATACTCCACAATGGAAGCAAAATATGTCACTGCATGTGAAGCAGCCAAGGAAGTAGTATGGCTTAGGAAGTTTCTAACTGATCTGAAAGTTGTTTCAGACATGTATCTGTCATTCACTTTGTATTGCGATAACAGTGGGGCAGTAGAGAACTCCAAAGAACCTAGAAGCCATAAGCACAGAAACCATATTGAGTGTAAATATCATCTCATAAGAGATATTGTGCTAAAAGGAGACGTTATTGTGAGACAAATAGCGTCTGAGCACAATATTGCTGATCCGTTTACAAAGGCCCTCCCGGCTAAGATTAGCGAGGGTCACCTAAAATGTTTAGGACTATGAGTAGAATAAATAGGGCAAGTGGGAGAAATTGTGGGTATGGAATGCCCTAGTTTATTGTATTTATATTTATCTCATTGTACTCAACTTTGTTGTAACCCACTAAGAGTTTTAGTCCAAGTGGGAGTTTATTGGGTTGTATGTCCTAAAACTCGTAGTTTGTAAACAATAAACATATATGAAGTTTCAGACAAATATTGTTGAATGCAATTGAATTGATAATTCTAAATCCAACAAAATACAAACCCTTGCCTATTGTAATGAATACTTGGACTTTATATAGAGACATAAACTAGATCAAGTTCGAGTAAAATAGCCCAAATAGTCTATAATACTTGGATTAGGTTGGGTACCTATTTCTGGAAATACTATTGAATACGACCCTCTTTATGATTGTTACAAATGTAGTTAAGTGTCATAAACGATGTGATCAGTTCATTCATGTAGAGACATGTGAGCATAGGTGTTCTACACGATGAGATTGTGTAAGACTAACCAAGAAATAATCATTGTTACATATTAACACTATTTACTGTTAACATTGATTAATTTCACTTCTTGATGACCCAGATAACTTGATCTGAATCCTGAGTTGTCTATGTACTTCTGTTTATTCGGGATTGTCCCTTGATCTGCATAGGTGAGGGTAAGATCAACAATGCTGCTCAATATGCCTCTCATTTCAGGGATAAAACCGGATAGATAACTGGGAACATAGACTTTTCAAGATGAAATTCAATCCTACCCATGTTAGGGATAGTAGAAAGGTTGTTCCCTTAAGGGCTAATCCTAGGTCTTGAATAAGGGACCCCATCCTATCATTGGCCTGAGAGGGAATGGATTCATTGATTAAGATCCTAAATCAATTGTTCATTAGAAGGATAGTGGTACTTAAGAAGAAAAGATGTAACTTAGGGGTAAAACGGTAATTGACCTAGTTGAGGTTACGAACAACCTGTGAAGGATCAACTTATCGATGATGGTTATATCAAATGGACGCATAATATATTAATAGTGAAGGGAGTGCAACAACAGGCTATAATGGACAGTCCTGTTAGTTAACGAATGTTCATTAACTAGGTTGAAGAGTTTGACCGGTTAGTCTTGGATAGTTGGAGCCCATGATCTGTAGGTTAAAGAAGTAATATAACATGCAACAGAATAATTCAGAATCAATAAACACTTAAACTACACTTAATTTGAGTTTTAAACATGTTACTCATGAGGTTTTCATAGGAGGTATGAACAAGACAATACCTTTGTAGTTCTCTTCACAATTTTAGCAGAATCTCTACAAGTTTGAATTGTATTCTTCAGATAGACCACCAACAAGATCTTCTCCACTATGCTCAAGAAGGAATGTGTGGTGGAAACACTCTAATCAAGCTGAATTAAGGATGAACTTGAGAGGGTGTAGTAGGGTTTTTAGTTTTGCAACAACTTGGATAAAATCTCAGAGATCTATCTCAATTCCATGCATGAAGCTTCATCATATAGACTCATTTCATGCATTAGAACATGGTTGCATGTATGGTAGCTCCTACTTGGAATTGATTAAAGAACTCATGGTGGAATTTGATGATAAAACACCATAAAAGGTGTTAGACTCATTTCATGCATTAGAACATGGTTGCATGTATGGTAGCTCCTACTTGGAATTGATTAAAGAACTCATGGTGGAATTTGATGATAAAACACCATAAAAGATGTGGTGGAAACACTCTAATCAATTTCAATTAAATTGGTTTTTCTTTTAAATAAAACTATTTTATTTAAAAATTAGTTTTATAAAATTAATTCAAAAAATAAAAATAATTTAATTAATTTAATATCTTAATATTAAATTAATAAAACATCAATTCCACCAATATGTTTCAAATTCATATAATCATAATTTAAATATTAATTTATTCTCCAATCTCATTTTAATTTCAACTAAATTAAACGTTTTAATTGCATCGTATACAATCAATTGAAAACCCTAAAATCGAATTTGAACATTTCAAATTCATAACTCTAAATTAAAAATTCATCTAATCAATACTCAATTTATTATTCCAGTTTATGAGCTAGTAAAGGGACTTACTAGACCTACAGATCATGAGCTTCAGTGATTTGTAAATCAATTGGTTAAATCTTTAAACCGAATTAATTACTTTTCGTTAACCATCAAGACACACCACTATAGCTTGATAGTTACACTCTTCTCACTGTAGATGTATTTCTATTCATGTTAACCATAATCAGTAAGTTGATCCTTCACAGGTCGTTCGTATTTACAGTTGGGTCGAAATTACCGTTTTATCCCTGTAAATACATATTGTTCCTTAAGCTCTCACTGACCCTCTAATGAACAACTGATTCATAATACCGCTTATGAATCATGTCCCTCTCTATCATGAGAGGGCGGGGCTCCGATTTTTCAAGACTAGGAATCAGCACTTAAGAAAACAATCTATCTGCTATCCTAAGACATGTAGGAGTGAATTCCATCTCACAAGGCTATGCCCCCAGCTATCTATCCGGTCTTATCCCCAAAATGGAAGGCTTATTGAGTAGTGCTGTTGGACTATTCTCACCTATGCAGATCAAAGGACAATCCCGAGTAAACAGGAGTTCATAGCTAGCTCAGGATTAAGATCGAGTTATCCTAGGTTACTTTAGTATGAAATAGTCAGTTTTAATAGTAAACGGTCGTTATAAAGAAAAGTGACTATTTCAAGGTCCAGTCATTATGCAAACTCCTTACGTAGGATGCTCCACTCACATGTCTCTACATGAATGATCTGTGGATCACATCATTTGTATTACCTATACAAAATGGTTCGCATCCAATAGTGTTACCAGGATGACCAATTTCATCCATATACTTTTAGGCTATATACTATTAACTTGATCCTGTTTATGTCACTACATAGAGTTAAAGTATTCATACTATAGCCATGGATATGATTATTGGATTTTCATAAAAGAATGCAATATCAACAACTTTATTGAATAAGATACTCAATAATATTTTATTGATAAATTGAATGTTTAACAAAAAATTTACGAACTGCGAGTTCTAAGACTTTCCCAACATAGGTCCATCGGGTCTCCTTGCTAGCTCACTACGAAAAAAATTGAAGAACTAAGTGAAGTGAGAATTTGAAATGTTCAAATTCGGTCTTTAGGGAAAATTGTATTTTATATAAGATATAATTTGCAATTAATTAATTATTTTTGGAGAGTATGTTTTAAATAAAATATTAGTATGAAAGTGTTTGAAATTTGTTTAATGTGATATGTGATATTAAATTTGTTTATTTTATTTAGTTAAAATTGTTTTAATTAAATAATTTCTAAAATATGACAAATGTATTTCATATTTTGTCAAATAAAATTTATTTATTATAAAATTTATTTTATAAAAAATTAGTTAGTGGAAAAATCTAATTGTTGGATTTTCCCACTAACTAAGTGGGTTTTGAAGTGGCTTATGCTAAGCTAGACACCTACATTATTCATGCTAATGGAGTTTGAGGTGGAAACCATGCAAGGGTTTTTTGCATGTGTTTTGTTTATAAATAGGTTTTGATTTTCAAAATTTAAAAACTAATGCTTCCTTGAATATTCAATATATTTCTTTCACAAATTCTCTTTGACTCTCCAATTTAATAAGTGAAATTCCCTACCTTTCACTAAAGTTTCAACCCCACAACCATGTTCTTCAACCGGAGAATATCGAGGATTTACCGTTGGTGGTGCCGATTGCTCGTGGAGATTAAGATTCTTGTAGAAACTACAAAGGTTGTATTTCTAACTCTCTTTGCATGATTATTCCTAGTTATTTAATATAATTAGAGTGTTAATGATCCATCGCTTCCGTTGTGCATGCTTCTTTGTTTCCATTAGTCCTATCGGGGTAACAATAAAAATTAAGTAGATATGACATTTCTAAAAGTTTTAAGATTCTAAATAAATCTAAAAGTTAAGTATTCGATTATTTTTAATGAAATTAAAAGGAAAAAAATTTTTCTTTTGAAAAATGAGGTTAAAATTTTGTTAGAAACTTTTAAGAGATCTAAAATTTTGTTTGTAACCTTCTTTGAAAGAGTGCGTCACTAAAATTTCAGTGATAAGAATTGAAAGATTGTGTAAATCAAATGATGCATAAAAAAAAGTGAATGAGCTTCTTTTATTATGTGTTCTCATGCATTCAATCATTCATGAATTTATTTCATTTAAGGCAAAAATGGTCTTTTTGAGCATAAAGAATTCAATGGTCATGTTTTTCAAAGAATCAAAATTACGCTATCAAAATGAATTAGAGCCTCAAATTTATCCAGATATGTCAAATTAGAATCACAAAATCTATGTAATCAGTCTAACTAATCAACAATCTATTAACCCGAGCTCAGATGCTCAAGGGCTCCAGACGTGCATTTAAGTGCAAAAAATTTCAGTAAAGCTCATTTTGAAAGCTAATCAAAGAGTACTAAAAAGAATACAAAAAAACATGCAATGTTGTCTTCAATGTTTAGAATAAACAAATGAGTTCAAGAAACAAAAAATAAAGGATGTAGAGAGAAATTTCCCTGGTTTTTATGGTTAATTAATTATTTGCTTGAGAGAGAATTTCTTGCTTTTGTTTTGTTTTTCTTTGAGAGCTTTCTTTTTTCTTTTTCTTTTTCTTTTTTTTTTTTTGGTTGATAACCTACGAAGAAAAGAAAAATAATTAATTGTTCTTTTTATTAGTAAAAAATATGCAAAAGTAAGAAAAAAAATAAAGAAAAAAAGAAAAAGGAAAAAGGAAAAAAGAAAATTTGTTCTGTCTTCGCAAAATTTTAGCATCGTTTGCTCAACGTTGATGAAAAGAGGTGTCATATGTATGAAGGATTAGTCCAACGCATGTCCAATTGGACTTGGTTTACATGCCCTTCATTGTAGATTTTGAGTCTTTGTCTGTTCACCTTGAAGATGTTTCCTGTTTTTTAGGGAACATCAAAATTTTCAGTCTTTTTAGGTTTTTGCTTCTTGGGGTTTTTTAAACAACTTCCCAAGTTCTTGCTCTTCTTTGGATATGGAAGAGCTTTGGGCTCAATCCCTTTTACCTACTCATTGAAAATGGAGCAAAGATTAGAAGCTTTGTTTTCAGTTTTGGTATTTCAATTGAATTTTGAATTTGAATTATCAATTGAAGGTTTTTCATTTATGCCTTGCCTGCATTAAGATTTCAAACTTGTCGTCTACTTTTAGGAAATGTTCGGAACAGAGAACTTACAATAATACAACGCCGCATACAAATTTTGTTTTGAAAATTTGAATATACTTTTATAGTATTTACATTTTGGCAAATTTTGTTGTTGAAAGAATTATCATTATCATCTTTTGAATAACATTCATTCTTTTCACAAAATTGAAGTGAAGAATTAGAAACATGCTTTTTATTTAAATTATCATGGTCGCAAAAGTTTAGAGATGCATGAGAAGAATCATGGGTAATCAAATCAAAACCATAATGAATGGAATGAGCTACCAAACAATTAGAATTTTTGTACAACATGGAATCAAAAAATGCGATCAATTTCATCATATGTGTCTATGGAGCAAAGAGAATAATACTCCTTCGAAAATTTCATCGCGTCATAAAGGTTGAAGGATTTCACATCTCTGTCAAATTTTACTGATAAAGACCCCTTATTTATATCGATTCTAGTTTTTGCAGTTTTCATGAAGGGTCTACCAAGTAAAATATTAGAAGAAGAAGTAGAGTATGGTTCATCCATTTTTAAAATGTAAAAACCGAATGGAAAGATTAATTCACCGACTCTCAACAAAACATCCTCTACTATGCCTAGAGGTTATATGTATGACCTATCAGCTAGTTGTATGCAAACATTCGTTTTTTGTAGGCCAGTCAAGTTAAGGTCTTCATAAACATGAAAAGGCATAACATTTATTGAAGCACCTAATCTAGCATAGCATGAGTGATAATTCTTTCTCCTATTTTGCATGGCAAGGTAAACATTCCCGAATCTCTACATTTTTTAGGCATATCCTTTTTTAACAATTTAGAGACATTCTTGCTAACAATTACTCTCTCCTCTTACTTTCCTTTTCTTTTCTTAGTACACAAATCTTTTAAAAATTTAGCATATCTAGGTATTTGTTAAATAAAATTAAGCAAAGAGATGTTAATTTGTACCTTTTTTTAACATCTCAAGAAGCTTTAGGTTGGTATTTTCTACCTTAGGTCTTGCTAATCTACAAGGGAATGGTGTCACACCCTGCCACAAGCCACCCTCTTAGCCTAGGAAAAGGCGTGACTGCAACAGTTATCAACTCTTTGGTTGACACTTACTGCTTAATAACTCTGATACCAATGAACAAATTCAACAACCAACTGATTAAGTCAAGAAGGCAAACAAAAACGGATTAAGTAGGCCCATTCTATTACAACAATGTAATGTTTATACAACTCCAAGACTTATCAACAAAGTTACAACAACAACTGTAAAACCCTCTGAAAGTGTAACTGTGGCTTGTGGCATACCTTGACCTTAACAGCACCCTGGAACTCCTTACCTTTTGCTACTTGGGAAGAAAAACATGAAATAACAGAATGAGCTTTTACAAAGCTCAGTGAGTGGTAGGCAACTTCTAGAGTCTATTTCAACTCATAAATAACAAGCATATCACGAATACGAGGTTACATTCAAACCTCAACTTTGAACGAGTCTGGTCTCAACTTCTATCTACGCGCACGGTAGATAGCAAAACTGATAACTAACTAGAATGAGCTTACTGTCTATCTATACACACGGTAAATAGATAATTGTTACTAGCTACAATGCTTACTCTGTATGTTCCCTCTGTCTCCTATGTGCACATAGCTCCCCGCTCATGGGCTCAAAAGCTAGGCCCATCGGCCCTCTGACCATCCCATACAAGGATCCTCCCACAGGCTCAGGAACTAGACTTCTCGTGTCCCCTAACCATCCCGTGAGGTTTTGTTTACGGGCTCAGGCACTAGGTCTATTGACCCCCTGACCATCCCGATCACATAATCTCATTCTTACACTAGATACTCATTCATAACCTAAGCATATACAATTTACTATAAAATATATGCTTTAAGAATTAAAGTAAAGTACCACTCACCTTGGTCGTTTAGGAACTTTTCTCTCTAGAAGTTCCTTGGTCTTCTCATGCTCCTCTTTTGAACCCTATATTCCATATTCAAAATAAAGCTCAAACTACTCATAGTTCTATGCTTTATCTCAAGTTACTTTCTTCTACAAATACGCTCTAAAATGTCTCAGGAAGCTTAATTCAAAATCTTAGCTCATAACTCCTCGTGGTTTGGCCGAAAAAATCAAAACATCAAGACTGGCTCAGCTTACTCGACAGCTCGACCCTTCTGTATTTTCCTCATTCTCTAGCCCGGTTGCTTTGAGCTTCTTCTCCGGCAGCCCCACCATAAAAACTAGACTCTTTTAGCTTTCAGATGACTTTAAAATAACTCCAAACGCACGAGTATTCTGGGAGAAATCCTCTTCCCAAGTTGATGCTACTTTCTGACCTTTCTGTCCAACAGCATCTCCCCTCTTGAAATCTCTTGACCAACGCATGGTCTTACCATCAACGCATAGCCTCCTCCCAATACACTCTTCTTTATGTCCTTTGAAGAGAATTGAATCCTCATCTAAAGTCCTTAGCCCTATTTATAGGCGTCCAAAGGATCTCCAAGATCGACACCTACTCCTCCATGTATTACTCTTAAAGATTGCCAACCTTTAGCCCTTTCCACCTCTTGCTTCAGGTGTCTACCAACGCAAGGTTTGATCCATGCAAGTGTTGGATGTCTTCCTTCTACATTTCCAATGCATGAGACCAGATTTGCATGTCTCCTCAAGCCTCCACCTCAAATCCTTAAGTTTGAAGGTTTCTTCTCAACGAGCCACATGTTAGGATGACGTCTTCCTTATGAGCTCAGCCTTCTTATGCAATCGTTCCCTTCAATATGCGTTCACTAGGGTGATTCTCAATGCATACAACTAGGCTAAGTTATCAACGCATAACGTACTCAGAACGTATAGTAGGTCCTCAATGCATAGTATGATTCCAACGAATAGCAATCCTTAGTTTCCCTTAATTTCTAACATAGCACCATCGCAACCCTTAACCATCGCAAGAGCCAAAACCATGCATCCAACCTAGTCTATCGCATGGCCTATGTCTAATGCATCCCTCGTGCAAGCCATCACCAACCTCCAACGTATCGCAAGGTCGTACGGCTCCAACGCGTAGGCTTAGCATCAACGTATGGCTCACTTGTCATCAACGCATCGTTCGCATGGGTCGCTTGGCATGGGCGTTTGGCCGACAGCTTGGCATCGACGCATCGCTTGGCATGGCAGCTTGGCTTCGATGCATCGCTTGGCACGGCAGCTTGGCATTGCTCGCAGGGCTCGCTCGGGCACTCGATGCATGGGCTCGCTCAGCATGGGCGCTTAGCATCACTCGCAGGGCTCGCTCGATCGCTCGACACATGGGCTCACTCGACATGGGCGCTTAGCATCACTCGCAGGGCTCGCTCGGCCGCTAAACACATGGGCGCTGGCATCGATGCATGCCACCCTCCAGCACATGCCTTGCCCACATCCTTGCCTACCCTTGCATTTGTATGCCTTCTGCACAGCCGACCCTCGTGCCATCCCAGCCTTCCAACGCATCACTTTCAACTTTCTTCCTTCAGCCATATGGACGCATACCACCCTTCCACCGCATCCAACGCATCCATCATCCAATGCATCCAATGCATCCAACGCATCGAACGCATCCATCAACCAACGCATCCAACATATAGGTTTATACTTAGCCAATTTTCCAAGTTTTTTCCCAAAAGTTAAGCTTCCAAATTCACACTTTTTCTTCTCCCTTTGCCCAAGTAATCTCTCCAAGATCTTATGGCCAACACATAGCAATGCCTAGTCCAACACTTAGCCAATTTTTCATCAATTAAAGCTTAACTTACAACTAGTCAAGGAAAATCTATTCAACACTTAGGAGGAGAGTACATATGTCTCTACATTAGGAGGAGAGTAATCACGTACCTCAAAAGAAATAGGAGTTTACTTTGGTTCACTTACATTGCTCCCTTTTTCTTTCATTACCTTTTCTTGCTTCTTTGAAAAGGATTGAACCGGGTTTGCATCTTGAGAGGAGGATATTTCCTTACCGCTTCTGAGAGTGATTGCGCTTGCATTTGCATACTCCGGTTGAGCGAGGAGCTTTCTGGATGATTTACTCTCAATCTTGATTACCACAGTTACAAGTTGCATGATTTATGTGCCCAAGTTTGAAAAGCCTTGTCTAGTCTCTTGTTGAAAGGATCTGGTGTCTTGTTGAAGTTGTTTGGTTTCTTGTTGAAGTTGTATGTTATCTTTTTGCAAATTGTGGAGTTCCTATTGAAATTTCAAAGAGTGGCCAGCAAGGGATTTCACTATATCCTCAAGAGACATACCTGGAGTTTGAAGATGATTGATTTCGGTTCTCATATTGCCCTTGAGATCCCCATTTGAAATTGGGATGATCTTGCCACCCTTGGTTATAAGTTTGCCCGTAGGGGTCGTAATTCCTTTAGAAACCTCTTACTGCATTCACTTGGGTTTGACCTTGTGGGCAAGCTTCGGAAGCATGTCGAACCACACCACATGCTCCACACGTTTTAATTTGGGGGAGACTAGATTAGATACTTGAGTTTTCAACTGACTAACCTCTTTAGCCTAAACAACATCATATTCGAGAGTCCTTGATCCAAAATTTTATGAATTCTCTACCATGGTTGATATTAGTTCACTAGCTTCAATGGCCGTTTTCTCAGCTAGAGCTCCACCGGCGGTCGCATCAATGTTGCTCCTCTCAGATGGAAGCAATCCTGAATAGAAATACTGGATAAGGTATTGGTTAGAAATTTGATGATGGGGAAAGGAAGCACAAAGTTGCTTATACCTTTCCCAATACTCATATATGGACTCTCCTACCAATTTCTTTATTCCATTTTTTTCTAATATTATTAGCCTTAGATGCAGGAAAAAAAAATTTCTAAAAATATTTTCTTAAGACCATTCCACGTGGTAATCGATCCCGCGGGCAAGTAGTACAACCAATCTTTGGCCACATCCTTCAAAGAGAAAGGAAAGGCCCTAAGATTAAGTTGTTCTTACATTACCCCGTGTGGGCGCATGCAATCACATACCAAATGGGTAAAAGATGAATTAAACCAGGTTTCAATTCAAAAGGTACCGTAGTCTCCAGATATATTATATATAACGATTGTTGAGTGTAATCGAGTTCGACAAGCTCTCTTAATGTTTGCTCCCTTACTTCACCCATAGTGTTTGTTAGTGTTGGTTCCTCTTTTTTACTTGATTCTTCAAATTCTCCATCTTCTCTTCTTGTTCTTTCCTTTCATTGCCTCCTCCCCTCACGGTCAATATCTACAACAAAATCATAACGCACACTCCGGGAGGAGCGAGTCATGCACAAAAGGAAAGTTTAATCAAACTAACTATTTTTGTTTTTATTTCTTTCATGTTTTTGTTATTTTTATTTTTTAAAAACAAGGAATTCAAAGATTCTGAGAGGCTAGGAATTCTCAAAATGAATGCTTACCCTAATTTGGGTCAAAGATGCAATTTATATGGAGAAGAATTTGCCCCTTCTCCAAGTATTTCCAAATTTGCTCTTAGGGCTCAATTAATCAAATAAAATTTATTTGATTAATTAGAAAACTTAATAAATAACTATATATGTTAAATCTAATTTAATGTATATAGTTAATTAATCAAATAAACATCATATATTTATTTTTCCTCCACCTCTCAAAATTAACTAATTTCTTTTGCATCTGATTCATAAAAAATTCATTATTTGAATCCTATTCAAATATTTATCTCTTAATTGTAGATCAAATATCTAGTTAACCATATCATATTGATCTCATTAATATGCTATTCCATCAATTGATTTGAACAATTCAAATCATTCCTCTTGTATTTCTTTTATTGAGCTATCGAGTGGACCTGGTCTACAAATTAAAAGCTCCAATGATATGAGATTAATTGATTAAACTCCTTTAATTCAATTAATTAGTTTTCATTAATTATCAGACACTTCACTAAAGATCGATAGCTGCACTCTTCGCACTGTAGATTTATTTCTGTGTTTATAGATATAACCAATCAACAGAGCAATGACCCTTCATAAATTCTCATAACCACAGCTAGGTCAAAATATCGTTTTACCCCTGCAGTTATATCTAACTCCTTAAGTACCACTGATTTCTCTAATAAACAAATTGTTTATAGTCCAACTATAATCTAACACCTTTCGGGCCAGTGAGAGGTTAGGGCCCATTGTTCAAGACCCGAAACTAGCTATTAAGGGAATAATTTATCTACTTTCCCAAGGAATGAGAAGGAATGAATTCTATCTTGTATAGTTTTCAGCTCCTTAATCAGATAAATCCCCAAAGTGGTAGGTTTATAGAGCCAGCTATCATGACCACTCACTCATACAGACCAAAGGACTGTCGGCATAAACAGAAGTTCATAATTCACTCAGGATTAAGGTCAAGTCTCATACATTCATCCTACTGAAATATAAGTCTCTTCTAGCAACGATGTTATATAGAGAGTTTACTCGTTCCATGGTCCGATCTTATACAAACTCTTTGTATAGAATACTCTCATTCGTATGTCTCCACATGAACGATCAGGATCAGATCGTTTGTAACACTTTGCAACAATTGTAATATCTACAAAGCAAGTTGTATTTGTAATGTCACCAGGATAAGGTATCCAGCCTTATCCATCTACTACAGACTATTTAGGTTATTACTTAAACATGATCCACCTGTATATCTCCACATACATGTTTAAGTTTCATAAAATAACCTTGGATCTTAGTTTATTGGATTGAATTAATGCAGTCTAATCATCAAATAAAATATCTCTGATTTTATTAGATAAATAAATTGTGTTAACAAAACTTCAAACCACAAGATACACTGGATTTAGGACATCAATCCCAACAAGAGTATGTAACGGCTTGTGAAGCTACCAAGGAGGCTATCTGGCTTAGGAAATTTTTTACTGATCTGAAAGTTGTTCCAGCCATGTCAAAGTTCATCACCCTTTTTTCTGATAATAGTGGTATTGTGGAAAATTCCAAGGAACCTAGAGGCCACAAGAGAGAGAAGCACATTGAGCGCAAATATCATCTCATCCGAGAGATTGTGCATCGAGGGGATGTGATCATCACAAAGATCGCTTCAAAACACAATGTTGCTGATCCTTTTACAAAGGCTCTCATGGTTAAAGTGTTTAAGGGCCACATGGAGAGTCTGGGTCTGTGAGATATGTATCATCTAGTCTAGGGCAAGTGGAAGATATTAATGGGTGCATAATGTATGCCCTAGTTTATTATTTTTTGTACTGTACTCTATTTTATACTTTGTATTTGTACACCCCACTAGCTTTAGGCCAAGTGGGAGATTTTTGAGGTTGATGCATTATTTATTTAATAAAATAAAGTGTTATTTTATTTGATATTTAGTGTGCATTAACCCAAAACCAATAAAATAAGATCCTAGGTTATTTAATGTAGCTTAAATATATATGTTTTGACATACAAGTGGATTATGTGTTGACATACAACAATTTGTCTTCTCCCTCGAAGCGAACAACAAATCCTTGCGTTTGAAGTTTCTTCACGAACGACTAAAAAATTTAAAAGAGTACACTCGATTGCAAGTTATTGTGCCCAAAAATGTAGGAGCCCTTACAAATTAATTTTTGTAAAAGTAAAGAAGGCTTTAAACAGAGACAATTATCCCCAAACATCCATCAACAACATCCACAAAACACTTAACACTTAAACGCATTGTAGATTGTTAAAACCCACCAAGACTGTAAACAAAATTCAATACAACAATGGACTTTGGAAGAACAACCTGGCTCTGATACCATTTGAAGGAATTCTAATTACAGAGAACCTTTGAGCGGAAGCAGATCGTCCAAACTCTATTGTGAAGAACTCATACATTTACAGTTAAATAGAACAGATTATGCATTAAATCATAAATTACAGCATGCTTCTTGAAATAAAATACAAAAGATCAAGAAACTATACCTTCAAAGAACCTTTCTTCAAATGTATCCCTCGATCATTCACCAATGCGTCGAACAACACAAATACAATGAGCAAGAAAATCTCCCTCGAACAGCAACAAGTAGAAACTCGATCCTCGAACAAACCGGACACAACCACAAGATTACCTTGGTATTCTCAGTGTGAGAATCCAAGAGTAGTCAGCTCTGGCTTATTTTGGTTGGAGGGAAGATTTAGAGTGGAGGAGGAGACGATTGAATAAACGATAACACTATCGTGTAGAAGATGAAGTCTATCGCATAGACTCGATACTCGATCGTTTAGATAAGAACACCATCGTATAGTCTCTCGATGGTATCGTGTAGTCACTCGATAGTTAATAATCTGAGATGTTTTTAGAATAATCAGAAAACCAATTTTCATTTTTATTCCATTTTACCATAAGACCGTATAACTACCCACTAAAGGTGGTTATTGTGAAAAGGATTTTTAATTATCAAATAATTAATAAATATAAATAAATATGATAACTAACTTATCATATTATATTTATAACCTATAGTTTTAATATTCCATCATATATAATATATAAACCGTAGTTCTTTTTCTTTATTTAATGGCATTTCATTTAAATCATATTTATATTAAATTTAATAACTATGAATCTTATTCATAGAATTTATATTTGAATTATATTCAAATATTAGTTCCTCCAATCAAATAATAATGTATCAAATAAATTACATCAATTATATCATATATAATTGAATTAATTTAATTATATCATATATAATCAAATTCCCTCTTATTAATTTGAACATTTCAAATTAACCCAAAAACTTATTCTCAACTTGAATCCATTAAGTTACCAAGAGGATCTTATGGACCTGTAGCTTGAAGCCCCAACGGTACGTGAATAACTGACTAAAATCTTTAATCACATTATCCACCATTCGTTAACTGTTGGGCACTCCACTAAAGATCAACAGCTACACTCTTTGCACTACAAATATATTTTTGTGTCCCTTAGATATAGCCAATCAATAGTACGATGACCCTTCACAAATCGCTCGTATGTACAGTTTGGCCAAATTACCGTTTTTCCCTTATAGTTACATCTAACTCCTTAAGTACCACTGATCCCTCTAATGAACAATAGATCATAGTCCCACTATGACTAAATCCCTCTCGGGCCAAGAGAGGGTGTGGCGCCACATTGTTCAAGACCCAAAATCAGCTTTTAAGGGAGCAATTTATCTACTTACCTCTACTTCAGGAAAGGAGTGAATTTCATCTTGTGTAGCTGAGTTCCCAGCTCCTCAATCAAATGAATCCCCAAAATGGTAGGCTTATTGAGTCGGCAATCTAGCCACTCTCACCCATGCAAATCAAAGGAACGCCCTCATAGGCAGGAATTCTCAACTCACTTAGGATTAAAGTCAAATCAAAATGGTAGGCTTGTTGAGTTGGCGATCTAGCCACTCTCACCCATGCAAATCAAAGGAACGCCCTCATAGGCAGGAATTCACAACTCACTCAGGATTAAAGTCATGTTACCTATGGTCATCCTAGTGAAATGAAAGTCCCAATTATGAACAGCGTTATATAATGAGACTAAACATTTTGTGGTCTGGTCTTATACAAACTCCTTTGTATAAAATATCCCCACTCACATGTCTAATACATGAATGATCAGGATTAGATCCTTTGTAGCACTTTACAACATTTGTAATACCTACAAAGCGAGTCATACTCGTAGTGCCACCAGAATAAGATATCTAGCCTTATCCATATTCTACAGACCATTTAGGTTATCACTTAAAACACATCCACTTGTATGTCTCCATATACATGTTTAAGTTACAATGATAACCATGGATCTTGGTTTATTGGTTTGTGGTTAATGCAACTAAAATATCAAATATTTCATAGATAATGTGAATAAAATATCATATATTATAAATAAAAAAAATGTTTGTTCATACAAGTGTTTACAAACTACAAGACCCAACGAGATTTAGGGCATCAACCCCAATAATCTCCCACTTGCCCTAGTCCAGCCATGGTCTGTCTCATAGACCCATACTCTGCAAGTGACCCTCAAACACTGTAGCCATGAGGGTCTTCGTAAACGAATCAGCAACATTGTGCTCTGAAGCTATCTTCGTGAGAATCACGTCCCCTTGATGCACAAATTCTCGAATGAGATGGTATTTTCTTCTCAATGTGCTTGCTGCGATTATGACTCCAAGGTTCACGGGAATTCACCACAGCACCATTATTATCACAATAAAGAGTGATGGGCCTAGACATGTCTAGAATAACTTCCAGATGAGTTAGGAACTTCCTGAGCCAAACGACCTCCTTAGTAGCTTTACAAGCCGCAACATACTCAGCCTCCATAGTGGAGTCCGTGATGCACCCCTGCTTGGTGCTTTGCCAAACTACAGCCTCTCCGTTAAGAGTGAACACTGATCCTGAAGTGGATTTCCAAGAATTCTTATCAGTCTAAAAATCATAGCTCGTGTATCTTATATGGATCAAATCCTTAGAACCAAACATAAGCTTGTAGTCCATTGTTCTTTGAAGATACTTGAGAATGATCTTGACAGCTGTTTAGTGACCAGGTCCTGGATTAGACTGACATCGACTGACTATCCCCATTGCATAGCAGATGTCAGGTCTAGTACATAACATCGTATACATCAAACTGCCTATGGTAGATGCATAGGGGACCCGTCTCATTTCCTCAACCTCTTAAGGTGTCTTAGGACACTATTCCTTAAACAATGTAACTCCGTGCCTGAAAGGAAAAAGGCCCCTCTTGGAGTTCTACATCGAGTACTTAATCAACATCTTGTCAATGTGCGATGCTTGAGACAATGCTAGCATTTTGTTCTTATAATCCCGAACGATCTGAATCCCAAGAAAAAAATGAGCCTCTACTAAATCTTTCATTTGGAATTGGGTCGCTGGCTAGTTCTTAACTGAAGTTAGTAAGCTTACATCATTCCCGATGAGTAGGATATCTTTTATATATAACACTAGGAAAACTACTTAACTGTTGATGATATTCTTGTAGACACAAGGCTCATCAATGTTTTGATCAAAGCCATAAGATTTGATCACAGTATCAAACCTTATGTTCTAAGATCAAGATGCCTGTTTCAATCCATAAATGGACTGATTCAGCTTGCAAACCTTTTGCTCTTAACCTTGGACTATGAATCCTTTGGGCTACATTATATAAATGATCTCCTCAAGATTGCCATTCAGAAAAGCAATCTTGACATCCATTTGCCATATCTCATAGTCATAATATGAGCCAATGGATAGGAGGATGTGGTTAGACTTCAACATAGCAATAGGAGAGAAAGTCTCATCATAGTCGACTCCCTCTACCTGGGTATAACCCTTTGCCACCAATTTAGCCTTGAAAGTTTGCACCTTGCCATCAGCACCCTGTTTTCTCTTATAGACCCGTTTACAACCCATAGGTTTAACCTCATCAGATTGATCTACAAGATCCCAAACTGAGTTAAAGTACATAAATTCCATCTGAGATCTATAGCTCTGACCTATTCATCTCTATCAACATCCTTCATTGTCTTCTTGTAAGACAACGGATCCTCAACCTCACCATCAGCTACCATAGCTAGGATTTCATTAAACTCATACAATGAATATGTGGGTTCAAAACCCTCCCACTGCGTCATGGTTCCCTCAACACTGGAGGTGGATTTGACCTACTAGATGAATCTACATCAACAACTTTTGTTAAGGCAGTAGGCTCTTCAACAACTCTTGTTGAAGATTCAGTAGTTTCTTTGGAAATCTCATTCAACGCGATTTTTCTTGTAGGTCTGTGCTTCCTAATATGATCTTCTATCCCTTTGGAGTAGGATCATAAAAGTAACTCCGTGCCTGAAAGGAAAAACACTTTGTTTTCCTTAGGATCATAAAAGTAACCCCTTCATGTCCCTTTGGAGTAGCATACAAATAGGCATAGCCTCGAACGTGGTTCCAATTTCTTAAGATTAGCCTCAAACACATGTGTTGGGCAACCTCACATGCGGAAGTGACGTAAACTAGCTTTACGACCATTACACAACTCCAAATGTGTTTTGGCAACACTCTTGGAGGGAACACAGATCAAGATATAAGTTGCAATCTTTACTACAAAACCTCAAAACGAGTCAGGTAAGGAAGCGTAACTCATCATCGATCGAATCATGTCCAACAGGGTTTGATTTCTCCTCTTTAATACACCATTCTACTGAGGTGTGCCAGGTGCTAAGAGTTGGAAAACTATTCCATCTTCTATCATATAGCTCTGGAACTCATAATCCAAAAACTCTCCACCTCGATCAGATCGAAGTGTTTTAATCGTTTTACTTAATGCATTTTCAATTTCAGCCTTGAACTCTTTGAACTTTTCAAAGCATTTAAACTTATATTTCATTAAATAAATGTACCCATACCTCAAATAATCATCAGTAAAAGTGATGAAGTATTCATAACCTCTCATGACTTGTATATTCATCGGATCACAAAGGTCTGAATGCACTAGCTCTAGAGGCTCTTTGGCCCTATAACCTTTTCCAATAAAATATCTTTTAGTCATTTTTCCTTCAAGGCATGACTCGCACACAGGTAAAAAATTTTCTTCTAACTCGTTTAGAAGTTTATTCTTCACCAACCTCTCAATCCTATTGAAATTAATGTGCCCTAAATGTAGGTGCCAAAGTTGAACATTTTCTTTAGGAGAAACTTTAAGTCGTTTGTTTTGAGTTACTACAGTTTTAAACATCTCTATGTTATGAAGGAATTTGTTGCTAGCAGCCTTAGTACATACAAATTGTTTTCCAGTTGAGCCAAATATATATCAACACCATTTTTCAAAATAAACACTTTATTAACTGAAAAATTTAGTGTATAATTACATCAAGCAAAGACTTTACAGAAATTAAGTTCCTTTTTAACTCGAAAACTATATAAATCATTTAAAATGATAAACCTATTCTGTAAAGTCAACTAGAGACCTCCCACTGCCACAGCTGAGACGACGTGCCCGGTTTCAATTCGCATCATCATCTCACCAGCACCAAGCTACCACCAGGAACTAATTCCCTAAAATGAAGAACAAACATGGTTAGTGGCCCTAGAGTCAATAATCCAGGAAGAATCATCATTCTCCACTAAGTAAGTTTCCAAAACTAGTTAATCGTATTTACCTTGTTTGGCCTTCTTCTTTTCAGCCAAATAACGTGGGCAGTTCTGCTTCCAATGCCCGTCCTGGTTGCAGTGAAAACATTTTCCTTTGTCAACCCACATTGGTTGCCTACCCCGCGGAGCAACAAGTTATGAGTTAGCAGGCGCCTTCCCCTTACGACCCTTCTTCTTCTTCCACTTGCTGGTGCCGGAAGAAGAAGGTGCAGACTTAGTTCCAGAGGTCGAACCTTTGTGGAACTTTTTAGAAGATGAGCCAACATTTACCTCATCAACCTTCTTCTCCTTTCTTTTCAGCAAAGATTGGAAAGTCTGCTACTCATTCAATAGAGTTGTTTGTAATCAACCCTATAGGGTTGCTTATGAAGTGAAGGAAGCTTTCTGGTAACGACTCCAAAAATATGCTAACCTTGCTGGCCTCATCGATGCTCGACAAGTTCAACTCCACCACATTAAAGTGCACCATCATATTTAGAACATATTCTCGAATAGATTTTCTCTCTTTCATCCGTGAGTTGAAGATGTACTTAAGAGCGTGTGCCTGAGCTGTGTGGACGATTGTCCAAAAATTCTCCTCAGGGACTCCATGAACTCGCATGCAATGATCATGATCTCATGCTTCTTGTCCAAAGCGTCGTTAAGGCTGGCCAAGATATACACTTGGGCCTTTTCGTTCGTCCGTGCCTAGTGCTCATACGCGTCTCGAACATTTTGAGCGACATTTGGGGGTGGAATAAAAGGACACTTCTCCATAAGGACAAACCTTAATTCATCGATGATAAGGATGGTGTTAATGGTATTCTTCCAACTAGTTCTCGTCAATCAGTTTGTCGACGGCTAATAATGCAAGAGTAGCGGTAGCCATAATTATATTGCTGAAAATTTGAACAAACTTAATAAGTCTACTTGCATTAAACCACTTTTAACACCAATTAAGATTTCGCAAAATAGTTCATTTGTACCTTAAGTGCATCTATTTTGCAATGATGCTCCAATGAGGTAGGATAAAAGTCACCGTAGGGTGATCAAGTGCCCCTTCATTAGAATGAGATAATCTCAATCATTAGACATAAACAACTCCTTGTAACTGAATCTAACAGTCACTATTGTTCGGTCCAAAATTTGTTAACATCCTTAACAATTCTGTGTAAGTGTAACCCCTTATTTTAGGCCTTAGAGTTCCGACCTAATGCGCCAACCGTAGGGAAAAACAGATTAGGACAAGAGACAAAAGCAACCCTATCTATTTCTAGAGATCAGATAAAGAGTTGTGCAAAAACAGTCATCCTTTAGAGGGACACTCCCAAGGTGCCTCGAGGCAATGCACTAAAACTTTATCCAACCTAATGAGAGAGGCCGAGGGATATGTTTTCACACGTCCCACTCCCACTTACTATGAACATTCTCTTCATTCACCTTGGTATTGACCTCCTAAATTCCATCCTTTAGGGGGACAATCCCAGGGTGCCTCGAGGCCGAGGATAGATCTCACGGTGTGAACTTTTTAGGGAGAAATGTGTAGAGGTAAAGTGAAGTATCATATACCCCAATTACCTCCCACTGGATGTTCTTCCTAGGGATTCATTAACTTAGAAAATTCGGTTATTGATTTTAACTAAGTGATTGTTTAATTTGCTAAAAAACAACACTTGCTTTTGATGATTAAACAAGTTTGATTCAAGTCTTATTGAACACTTTAACAGAGTATCATCAAATTTGCATGCATGTAATAAATATATCTAATTCACCTTTCTAGGTAGGTTTCTAGGTAGGGGTGCAATGTTTCCATCGACTTAAGTACCCCAGCCCAGCCAGAACCAGCCTTAGCCAAAAGGTCCCTTATAGATACGTTTGGTACATATTTAATCTTTTATTAGTCAATTTAATCCTATTAAACTGAATTAAAAGATTAAACTTAGGTTTCTAATCTTATTAGAAATGTGATCTTAGGTCTATCTCAATTAAATTTTAAAACTCTTTTAAAACAGATTAAAGCCTAAGGTTTGCATGAAACTCTTTATTATTGATTTTAATTCTAATTTCATTGATTATAACTTTTATAAAGAATGAAACAATTAAAATCATCCACATTGCTAAGCTAGACATACACAAGGTATTTATAACTTTTATAAATAAACTTAAGTGTCATGCTTCATGCAATGTTCATTCATTACTAATATATATAACTTTTATACAACAAGTAATGAACTAAGCATGCATACTAACATACAACCTTATATTATAACACTTATAATATAAATGATGCATGGATATGCTTTAATGCATGCATATATTATAACTCTTATATTATATGATGCATAAGCATGCTTTAAGTAATTTAATCATGCAAACTAATATATTATAACATTTATAATATAAAGATGATGCATGAAATAAATGCATAACCTATGGTGAATTTTAAAACTGTATGACATACATTATGGCATATAATATAAACATTCATCACATGTACATTCAATAAAAGTTTATGGACCGAGATAACTTGTCTCAAAACCAGAAATAAAAGCTAAACTATTACAAAAGATTCGAGTCAACCGGTTCGAACAAGTGAAGTGGGTCTTGAACCGGCCGCCTTGAAGCCTCGTCAATTAATCGTGTAGCAAATACTTATGATCGTCGAGTAACGCACATCGAGTATAAATGATTGTGTAGCGATGATCGCATGGCTCAAAACTATACAATAAGCATGAAAGTCCATGCAATCATGCAGCGCGCTTCGAGTAACTCATGCCATGTGATCGTGTAGCTAATGACTATGCGATGAGCATGATAGTCTACAGATCGAGTAGCAAGCGTCGAGTATCGTATACCAAGTGATGTGTAGCTACTGACTATGTGATGAGCATGATACCCTATACAATCGTTTAGCGTGCATGCCTTGCATCGAGTATTAAATACTCTACGATCGTTTACCCTCGAGCGTTTATGCGATCATGTAGCCAACGCAACACGATTGAGTAAACTCTTTACTCGATCGCGTAGCATTAGCTATGTGATCATTTAGAAAATACTACACGATCGAGTAGAACATTTCTACACGATCGCATAGCCAAATCTATACAATCGTCTAGCTTGAGCTACATGATTCGTCTTTTCCCTCGAAACGAACAACAACTCCTTGTGTTTGAAGCTTCTTCACGAACGACTCAAAAACTTAAAGGAATACAGACTCGATTGCAAGTTATTATGCCCAAAAACGTAGGGGCCCTTACAAATTAACTTTTGTAAAAGTAAAGAAAGCTTTAAAAAGAGACAATTATCCCGAAACATCCATCAACAACATCCACAATACACTTAACACTTAAACGCATTGCAGAATGTTAAAACCCACCAAGACTGTGAACGAAATTCAATACAACAATGGAATTTGGAAATCAGAACAACCTAGCTCTAATACCATTTGAAGGAACTCTAATTAAAGAGAACCTTTGAGTAGAAGTGGATCGTCCAAACTCCATTGTGAAAGAACTCATACATTTATAGTTAAACAAAACAGATTATGCATTAAATCATAAATTACAGTATGCTTCTTGAAATAAAATACAAAAGATCAAGAAACTATACCTTTGAAGAATCTTTCTTCAAGTGTATCCCTCGATCGTTCACCAACGCGTCGAACAACACGAATGCAACGAGCAAGAAAATCTCCCTCGAACAGCAACAAGTAGAAACTCGAACCTCGAACAAACTGGACACAACCACAAGATTACCTTGGTATTCTCGGTTTGAGAATCCAAAAGTGGTCGACTCTAGCTTATTTTGGTTAGAGGGAAGATTTAGAATGGAGGAGGAGACGATCGAATAAACGATAACACTGTCGTGTAGAAGATGAAGTCTATCGCAAAGACTCGATACTCGGTTGTTTAGATAAGAATACCATCGTATAGTCTCTCAATGTTATCGAGTAGTCACTCGATAGTTAATAATCTGAGATGTTTTTTTTGTAGAATAATCAGAAAACCAATTTTCATCTTTATTCCACTTTGCCATAAGATCGTATAACTACCGTGGTTGTTGTGAAAAAGATTTTTAATTATCAAATAATTAATAAATATGATAACTAACTTATCATATTATATTTATAACATATAGTTTTGATATTGCATCATATACAATATATAAACCATAGTTCTTTTTCTTTATTTTATGGCATTTAATATAAATCATATTTATATTAAATTTAATAACTATGAATCTTATTCATAGAATTTATATTTGAATCATATTCAAATATTAGTTCCTCCAATCAAACAATAATGTATCAAATACATTACATCAATTATATCATATATAATTAAATTAATTTAATTATATCATATATAATCAAATTTCCTCTTATTAATTTGAACATTTCAAATTAACCCAAAAACCGATTCTCAACTTGAATTCATTGAGCTACCAAGGGGACCTTATAGACCTGTAACTTGAAGCTCCAATGGTACGTGAATAACTTACTAAACTCTTTAACCACATTATCCACCATCCGTTAACTGTCAAGCACTCCACTAAAGACCAACAGCTGCACTCTTCACACTACAAATATATTTCTGTGTCCATTGGATATAACCAATCAACAGTACGATGACCCTTCACAAATCGCTCGTAAGTACAGTTGGGCCAAATTACCATTTTGCCCTTGTAGTTACATCTAACTTCTTAAGTACCACTAATCCCTCTAATGAACAATAGATCATAGTCCCACTATGACTAAACCCCTCTCGGGCCAAGAGAGGGTGTGGCGCCATATTGTTCAAGACCCGAAATCAGCCCTTAAGGGAGCAATTTATCTGCTTACCCCTGCTTCAAGAAATGAGTGAATTCCATATACTACAAACCATTTAAGTTATCACTTAAAAACACGATTTGTATGTCTGCACATACATGTTTAAGTTATAACGATAACCATGGAGCTTGGTTTATTGGTTTATGGTTAATGCAACTAAAATATCAAATATTTCATAGACAATGCGAATAAAATATCATTTATTATAAATCACAAAATGTTTGTTCATACAAGTGTTTACAAACTACAGGACTCTACGAGATTTAGGGTTGAACTCCTGCCTAAGAGAACGGTCCTTTGATCTGTATGGGTAAGAGTGGTCAGATTCGCCGACTCAATAAGCCTACTATTTTGGGGATTCATCCGAGTGGGGAGCTGGAAACGCAATTACACAAGAAGGAATTGACTCCTTCCATTTGTTAGGGTAAGAAGATAAACTACTCTCTTAAGGGCTAATTTCAGATCTTGAATAATAAGACACCTCACCCTCTCACTGGCTAGAGAGGGATCTAGTAATAGTTGGACTATGACTAATTGTTCATTAAAGGAATCTGTGATAATTAAGGAGTTAGATGTAACTACATGCGCAAAGTAATTACCCAGTTGTACTTACAAGTAATTTATGGAAGGTCAACTCATTATTGATTGGTTATATCCCGTGGACACAGAAATATATCTTAGTGCAAAAAGTGTAGTTGTCGATCTTTAGTGGAGTGACTGGCAGTTAATGAAGGTTGATTAATTTGATTAAAGAGTTTAATTAATTAATCTCGCATCATTGAAGTTTCTAATCAGTACGTCCATGAGGTCCCCTTGTTAACTCAATAAAAATTAATGAGTATCAATTAATTTTTCATTAATTTGACTTGTTTAAATCAATTAAAGAAAATTAATTGTATAACATACAATTGATATAATGTATTTGGATATATTATAATAAAGTTTAATGAAAGAAATAAATATTTGAATATGATTCAAATATAAATATTAATTATATAAATTAATATGAATTTGATAATATTAATACTATAAGTTATATGAGATAATATAAACCATAGGTTATATTATATATGATATAATATAAAGTATAGGTTATATATTATATGAGATATAATATACGGTTCAATTTTAATTATATCAAATTAGTTAATATAATTTGAATTTGAAATTGGAAAGAGTTATTTCACATTGTGGAATGAGTTATTCATCACATCTCTCATATGCTTAACAGAGGAGTTGAGGATCAGTGGTGTACATGAAATTAATTGGGATCTCTCTGCAGAAAGTCTTCTTCTTCTTTCTCTGAAAATTATTTCAAAGAACAAAATTCTCCTTTCACCAAAATTATCAAAATAATCCCACAAACCCTGCTTTGATTCTTACATAGAGAATTGTTGGGTTTTATGTCCTAAAACTCATAGTTTGTAAACAAGAAACATATTCTATTTTCAATAAAGATGTTATTGACGTTTATTCAATAAAGTTGTTGTTGAATATATAAATTGCGCTTGTTAAGATTAAATTCAATAAACTTAAAGATCCATGGCTGGTATATGAATACTTGAACTTTATGTGGGGACATAAGAATGGATCAGATTCGAGTAAATAAGCAAAATGATTTATAGTATACGAATAAGGTTAGGTATCGCAACCCACTTTGTAGTTGTTACAATTGTTGTAAAGTCCTACAAATGAAGTGAACCTAATTCATTCATGTGGAGACATAAGGAGTGGGAGCATCCTGTGTTAGGATCTACTAGCATGCAAGTAAACAGAATCAATAAGCACTCTAATTACATTTGATTTGAGTTCTAAAAGCATGCTTAAACAGAAATTTAAGAAGTGGTTTCTTAACAACATACCTTTGATAAATTCTCCCAATTCTAAGTTGCTCTTCACGTGATTTCAGCTCCAATTCAATAGTGAACACCAAGAGATCTTCTCTACTATTCTCAGCCTTGAATGTGAGTAGTGGAACTCCAAATTGGAGTGAATTTGTGAAGGGAAAATGTGGGTTTTTGTCAAGAAGAAGAACACTTGCAGCAAGAACTTTTCCAGCTGCAAAAATCTTGATCACATCTTCAAATTGAAAAAGTTTTATATTTGATTCACATGCAAGCACTAAAGTTTAGCAACATTGACACTTCAATCACCTGAAATTCAATGGGCAAAGTGTGTAATTGGAGGTGATACACCTCCTACTTGGAGTTTTGTAGATTTTTCCACTAACTCCACCAATTTTCAATTTTGTTATTATAAAATCAAAATTAATTAATTCTAAAATTAACTTAAATTTAATTTAATTAATTCATAATTAATTAAATTCAAAATATCAAATTTTAATTTCTCAAATTGAATTGAAAATGAAAATTAATTTGATTTTTAATTAATTAAACAACAGTTTAATATCAAATATTAAATTAATCACACACCTAATTTTAAACATGAATCCTATTCATGTAATTAATATTGAAATCAATGTTTAAATATTATAAACTCTTCAATTCCATTTAATTTCAATAAATTAAACATTAATTAATTTTATCAAGTTTAATTATACAAACCCTAATTTGAACTTTGAACTATTCAAATTCAAACCCTAATTTCAATTTGAACATTTTCAAACTAAAATTCAATTTGAACAATTCAAATTGATATCATTCCAATTCATTCAATTTATTAATTCAAGGTGTTCATGTTTTACGGGCCAGTAGAGGGACCTTATGGACCTACAGATCATGAGCTCCAACGATTTGAAATTAATTGACTAAACTCTTTAGACCAAATTAATCGGTATTTGTTAAGTATCAAGTCACACCACTATAGCTTGATAGTTGCACTCTCCTCACTGTAGATATATTTGTGTCTACTTGATTTAATCATAATTAGTAAGTCGACCCTTCACAGGTTGTTCGTAATAACGGTTGGGTCAATATGTTTTTTTTCTCCCCGATATTACATCTTACTCCTTAAGTTCCACTGATCCTCTAATGAACAATTGGTTTGTGATCCAATCACTACACTGGATCCCTCTTGGGCCAATGAAAGTGTGGGGCCCCTTGTTCAAGACCTAGATTCAGTACTTAAGAGAACTACCTTTCTAGTTTCTCTTATCCTTAAATCGGGTAGGCGTGAATTTCTTATTGCACCCTATGTCCCTAGCTATCTACCTGGTCTTACCCCTAAAATGGGAGGCTTATTGAGCTGACACTGTTGAGCCAACCCCCACTTATGTAAATTTAAAGATAATCCCGAATAAACAAGAGTTCATAGTTAGCTCAGGATTAAGATCGAGTTACCTAGGTCATTTAAGCGAAATAGTTAGTCTTAAAAAGTAAACAGCGTTATAAATTAAGAGTGACTTATTTATTGGTCCGATCTTACGCAAACTCATTGCATAGGACGTCCCCACTCCTCATGTCAATACATCACTTCGTTTGTAGCACCTTTACAACAACTTGTAACAACTACAGAGTGGACCGCATCCGAGAGTGTTGCCAGAATAAGACACCCAACCTTATTCATATACTATAGACCGTCTTGGCTATTTACTCGAACCTGATCCACTTTTTTGTCTCCACATAAAGTTCAAGTATTCATATAATAGTCATGGATCTTAGTATATTGGATTTAGACTTTATAAGTGCAATTTATAGATTCAATAACAATTTTATTGAAGTAATGTCGAATAACATCTTTATTGATAATAGAATATATTTAACTTTACAAACTGCGACTTTTAGGACATACAACCCAACATCTTGTGCAATGAGTTTGCATAAGATCGGACCAAGAAATAAGTCACTCTTACTTTATAATGTTGTTTACTGTTTAAGACTAACTATTTCAAAGCGATGACTTAGGTAACTTAATCTTAATCCTGAGCTAACTATGAACTTCTTTTTATTTGGGATTATCCTTAGATTTGCATGGGTGAGGGTTGGCTCAACAGCGCCAGCTCAATAAACCTTCCATTTTAGGGGTAAGACCGAATAGAATAGTTAGGGACATAGGGTTCAAAATGAAATTCACTCCTTCTCGATTTCAAGGATAGTAGATAGGTTGTTCCCTTAAGTATTGACTTTGGGTCTTGAACAAGAGGCCCCATCCTTTCATTGGCCCGAGAGGGATTCAGTTTGATGGTTGGATCTCAAAACCAATTGTTCATTAGAGGATCAGTGGAACTTAAGGTACAAGAGGTAATCTTGGGGGTAAAACAACTATTGACCCAACCATTATTACGAACAACCTGTGAAGGCTTAACTTACTAATCATGGTTATATCGAGTGGATACAATATATCTACAGTGAGAGGAGTGCAACTACTGAGCTTTAGTGGAGTGACTCGATAGTTAACGAATGAGGATTAATTCGGTTTAAAGAGTTTAGCCAATTAATCTCGGAGTGTTGGAGCCCATGATCTGTAGGTCTATTAGGTCCCTCTACTAACTCACAAACGGAATAAACCTTAGAATAGCGTGATGAGTTAATTTGAAACGTTCGAATTCGAGTTAAGGGAATTAGTAATTATATGCAATATAATTACACATTTGATTATTGAATTAAACTAGAGAATTGATTAGTATTTAAATATGATTTAAATATTAATTGCATGAATAAGGATTCATGGTAGTGGAATTGATGTTTAATTAATTTAATATTTGATATTAAATTAATTAAATTGTTTAATTAATTATTAAATTTATTTGAAAAATTAATTAATTGAATTAATTTTTTATAAAATTAACATTTTTTCAGTTTAATTAAAGAATTAAAACTAAAAAAATGGTTTTGATTTTGAAAATTGATTTCAAAATTAAAAAAATGAAATTGGAAATATGAAAAACCACAAAAAGTGGGATTTTCCCACTTTGGCTTATGCACCTAAGTCATCTAATTCAACTAAATCCACCAAGTAGGTGGAGTCTTCATTTGAGGAAGACTTCAAACATGTTGTATTTGATACAAAACAGCTGAAAAGGCATGCAAAGTGAATTTGAAGGCTGGAAAAACTGAAGAAGTGTTCTTAGTTTTTTTCTCAACTAAAATTTCCTCTAAATCTCAGCTCATTTTGAGTCTCACAACTCAATCTAAGATTCCTAGAAGATAGTAGGGAAGACCTTGTGGTGGTTCACGACCAAAAGAGGAGAAGATTGCAGTTGAATTTGAAGGTTCAAGAAGATCTTCACAGGCATTTATGAAACCCTCTTTTTATTTGATGTACATGCTTAGTTTGAAGCTAAAATTGATTAACTAGAGTATTTAATGATTCTGTTTTCTTCTGCTGCATGCTTGTTGAAACTAACAAGAATAACAAGGAAGATTTCTTGGTAGTAGTGTCCAAGAAGGTTGTTGTTCGTTGCCATGTTTGTCGAAAGAATTTTCTCTATCCGTGGTCATAGGGAGAGGGATGCGTGAAGATAGGTTTCTTCAAGGATAAGTTTTTTCCTATCCTTTTACCTCTTTGTGTTTTTACATAGAATAGCATGCTTAGGGTTCTGAATGTTTATCTTTGTTATGTAAATTCTCTATTTCAAGTTTTTCTAAAATGAAATTCTTAGACACAAGGCAATCAAGTGCTTCTGCTTCAGGAATTCGATTCCTTCAAAACTAAGGGAGAATCTATTATTGAAATAACTTGTTTATATACGCTTAAAGTTTATGTGATTTAATTACACCAGGTACACAGACATAGTCCATGTGGGAGATTGTTAGATGTACTTTAAATAATAATAATACGTATAATTAAAATATGAGGTATGTATATGAATAAATATTTTGTCACATTGGGCAATTTTATTAGTTTAGGCTCTATTGTGTGATCTATTTAATTAATACCCTAGATTCCTAATTGAGTATAGACTTAATAGATAGAAGCTTATTCTAGTTAATTAGGGTTTAATGTGAACATTAATTGAACTAGTATATAAAGAGATCTTGGACTATGGTCCCCAATATACCAAAATAATACGCATTCAATCTTTCTTGAATCTCATCTAGAGAAAGATCCCACTAAGAGCATTTAGAGTTTTGATTGGGGAATACAATAGTCATCTTAAAGGTATTATCATATTGAAACCCAATACGTTATTTATTCTTAACAATTTGGCATGAATTATCTTAAGGTTAAATCTATTCAATATAGATTTAAAGTGATTATGCTAACACTTTTATTATATTAACCCATACTTTTTCAAAATTTTAAAGTAAAAAAAAATGTGCTAAAAATTGAGGGAAGTAGGTCCCTCAATTAGTAAATGGAACATATTTGTAGGGTAAGAGAGTAGACCACATATTAAAGTAAACTATTTAAATTCACTTCTATTTAAATTTAAATTTGAATAAAAAATAAAAACAACTCCAATATAATAATAATTAAAAAAAAAAAAGAGTGATACATATGTGTACAATGTATTTAAGAAACGAACAATTTTTTTTTTAAAAAAAAAAAAAAAAGTCACGGATGTCCTCAATATAGGAATCTCGAAAACGACTTATATTTTAAGATGTACTCCTAAAATGTCTTTCTAAAAAAAATCTCTAAGTATCTGGATATTTTATATTATCGCAAAATAAATTTAGTAATCCAAATTAGTATTCGATGAGAATTTTAGATTTTCATGAAACAAACAGTGCAGAGAGCATTTTTCTCCCAAAAGAAAAATGTTAATCTATGTATTCTTTCACCAAACAAGTTTTTTTTCCCTTTTTATTTCTTTCCTTTTACTATTTCGGCCGTATTTTTTCTTCTTTTTCCACTCTCTTTCTTTCTTACCTTATTTCCGCCTTTTCTTTTTTCTTTCAGTTTTTACTTTTCTTTTTCCACCCATTTCCTTTTACTTTTCCTTTTTCTCTCTTTTTTTTCTTTTTGTCATTTCATTTTCTTTATTTTGCTTTCTCGTGTTACTTTGATTTCTGTCCATATATTTCTTTAAAAAATATTTAAGTGTATTTCGAAAGTGTCTATTGGTATGTATTTCATCAAATTGTTCAATCACAATTTACCATATAATAAATTCTTTTTACTTTTTTTGAAATATTTTAATTAATTTTTTAGTTTGTAATGAGAATGGAATGCATAAAGATGAGTGATCTCCGGAATGCATATAAATATTATTTTATTTCTTTTAAAACAAAATTACAGTATGAGTCATTTAAAACTTATGATATTTAATTATGCATTTTCTCATTTTACCTTATCATCGTTATCCTTTTATTAACATATTTCAAATACCTATCTAAAAAAAAAAAAGACATAATTCAAATTCCACGTTTTTCTGTTAATTTTAAGAACAATTCTTTTAGTATTTATCAATTAATATAAATAAATACCTTTATAGTAACCTCAAATAAATTTATAAGCAATTTTAAAAATAAAAACAAAACAAATAAATAAATAAAACTCACATATTTGTTGATGGTAAGAGATGCACAGGTTGGGTGTTTTGAAACTAACTAGAGTCTAGAGTAGTGGCTAGTTAGCATGGCTTCCATTCATCTTTTAAATTTGATTCTTTTGAGGTTAGTGTTCATTTTGTAGTATACTTTGCATTTCTTTGCTTTAATTTTTACTTCTTTTAAAACACTCCTCAAATCGAGGTCAAACTTCTACCATTCTACATCAACTACGAACTTTTATAAACGAAAAACACATAGGTGCATCTTGGTCTACATCTATTTTTGTGCACTCCACTTAATTGTTAAATCACAAGTTATCACTAAGGGGTTGTTTGGGGCGTTGGGATGATATAGGATGTCTGGAATTTTAATGTCTGAGAAGTTTTGATGTTTGTGTTTGGGATGCAGAATTGTGTTGTCTGAGTTTATATATCTGTATTTGGGTGTGCAAAATTGTTATGTCTGAGTTCATACGTATGTGTTTGGGTGTGCATAGTTCATATGTCAATGTTATCTGGTTTAGTTTTTTGTACTCTAAAATATTTTACTTGAATTTAATTATTGTATCATTTCAGTTTTTTTATTCAATTATTGTCTTTTAAATAACTCTTTATTATTATTGTTTAAAAAAACTCAGTCAAAATTTAAGAATAATCGTAAATAGTCGACGAAATACCAACATTTAAAAATATGAAATTTAATTTTAAGCTAGGGATCGTCGTACCAACTTTTTTTCTAAAATATTTTTCCATATATATATATATATATATATAATTTCAATCCTGACTTGAATTTTGAAAAGAATCTTCAAAAGTAAGGCAAATAAAAAATAAAAATAAATGAGTGAAATTAGTATTTATTTTAATTTTTAAAAATTATAAAGAACTAAAGGGTTATAAATGGTCAGTTAACTATTTTAGTGAGGTATTAAAAAAAAGTTTTGCTGTTGTTTGATTTTAGAGATTTCGTTGAGACTTTTCTCATATATATTCATGGATGAGTTTTCTATTAAGGCTTTATAATGGGTTTTTGAATAGTAGATTTTGAATATTAATGTTGTATATGAAGACATTTTTTTATTTTTGAGAAACTGTGTATAAAGATTTAATCCAAAATATTGTGATTTTTTTAATGACCATTATAAAGATAAATAATTGATATACTGAACAAATAAAAATGAAAATTTGAATGACATGATTTATAGATAATAAATTATTAATATACTCTATCACTGGACATTGAAGGAAAAAACAATGTATGTAAATTGAAGGTAAAAAATGGGTGCATGGAACTAGATTGAAATACCATGGTTTCTTAATAAAATGGATATAGTGGAAAAAAATTACACCCAAAGTATAATGAAATAAATTCAAAAAAGGAATAAAGAAATAAAAACGTAAGTGTGCCATAAGAAGGGAGGAGACATAGGAAGTGTGGGGTGGAGAAGTTGAGAGAGTTGTTAAATGAGGGTTATTGTACACATGTTGAAGGAAGTGAAAAGGGGAGATGGTATATTAATGGGTCAATGGTGATATAGGAGCTATATCATCTCCTCACATAGGTTATTGGGTCCCTGAACAGGCCTTAGTTGTCATATTTTTTTTCCCTTTATGGTTGAGGGGGAATTTGGAAATGGGTGTAACTCTATGACACTCAAGTATTATTCTTTGCAAATAGTTTCATTATATGTAGAGAGAGAGAATGACTCTCAATGTAAGACATTGGCTCTCAATTTTAGAATGGTACTTTGTAGGCGTGCCTTTCACATTTGTGATTTCGGGCAAAAATTTTAAATGTAAATTTTCTTTTATTATTTATTCCAAACTTGCCCTCATATTGTTCGCTTTGCTTTCTTCGCTATGTCCAAATCGACACTTGTGGATTTCAAGGAAAAGGAAGAAGAGATCAATTGTATGCTTCAAGATTGTCTCAACTGAGTCCAGGAAGAATCGAGACATTTCTTGAAGTATTTCCCCTACAGTGGTGCTGAAGAAAATAGTAGCATTGTAAATCAATTGATTGCTTTGTGAAATTCAAAATCATATAATCAAAGCTCAACCCTACAACACTACCAAATAAAAATCTCTTTAATTTCTCCAGGAGAAGAAGAAGAATAATAAAAATCAGAAGATGATTGATTTCGACGTCGATGGTTGAATCAACAATTAAAATTAGACTTGTTACCTTTATGAAGCAAGTGCATATGATGGAAATCCATCCTAAAACCTAGTATATGATCTCCGTTTGGTTTTAATTTGAGTTCATCTTTTTCCTCACTAAACCCTAATTCCTATCTCCTTTTCTTTCTATTTCATCACAACCAATTTTGTAGATCTTCGAAATATGTCTTCCTTTGTAAGATAATTAGTTTTGTGTTTTCAATTTAGTCATTTGATTAAATTATGTCTTTAGGTTTTATATCCAACATCACGTGTCCTAAATGTCTAAAACTTTAAATTGCAATGTTATTGAATCTGTGATATGTAACATGTCTCTTTAATCACATATATCATTATGTTGTTGATTCTCTTTCGATGGTGTATATCAATCACAGTAGTAATAGAAGAAATGAGAAATGAAAATTAGAGCTAAAATGACAAAATGTGTAAAAGTAAAAGAGAAGAACTAAAGTTCAAGTAATCGAAAGTGAAGTAAAAATCAGATAATAATCGATATAATCGGGAATTAATATCACATATAAATCAAACAACAATCAGATAACAATCTATATCATTAGCAATTGTATAGCAATAAATAGCAAATAAAAATCAGATAGCAATCACATGGCAATCAGATAACAATCAAATTCCATACGGCCAGTAAATCAGTAAGAGCATTTTTTATTTTTCAGTTTCAATGCCTCATTTAAATCGGGTTGTACTGACGATTTTGCTGTTTATGTAAAATTTAAATTGTGTGGACATTGGCCTAATTTTTATATCTTATTTTGATTCTGATTTTTAAACGTCAAGCAGTAAGACCTTAGAAGCAAAGGATTTCTTAAATTGTTGAAGTGCCAAAAAGCACAAAGTGTAGCCATTGTAAGCATGTTACTATAATAGAAGAACGTGTAAATTTGCACATGTTTGAACAATCATATCGTGGATATCAAATATATCTTTGTTATTTGTTTCATGTGAGTACAATGGTATATTGTTTTGTAGTTTTTTTGTGTATTAGTAGATGGTTTTAGTAATAAGTATAAGATAGTAATGATGAATAACAATCATATGGTAATCAGACAACAATTAGTAGATATTTAGCTGACAATATAAAAAATGACTAATTATGACAATCAGATGGCAAGAAGATATTTCTTGTGATGAAGTTTCTTCTCGACTCAAATAGAATCTCAAATCACTATTGTTTTTAAAATAAAATAAAATAAAATAAAATAATCTCTTCTCCCGATTTTTAAATTAACTTTCAAAAAAATAGAATGTAATCAAATAATAATTAGAAACTATTAACCATTTGACAAAAAAATTGTTGGGTTTTATGTCCTAAAACTTATCGTTTTACAAACGTTAAACATTTTCTATAGTCAATAAACTTATTATTGATTTTATAAATTGTATACATAAAAGTCTAAATCCAATAAACTAAGACCCATGAATATTACATGAGTACTTGAACTTTATGTGGAGATATAAAAGTGGATCAGGTTCGAGTAAATAGTCAAAATGATCTATAGTATATAAATAAGGTTAGATGTCTTATTCTGATAACACTATGGGATGCGACCTACTCTGTCGTTGTTACAAATAGTTGTAAAGTGCTACAAACTAAGTGATCTTAATTCGTACATATTATACCATGAGGAGTGGGGACATCCTATGCAATGAGTTTGCATGAGATCAAATTGTTTGATATTAAATTAATTAGAATTAAACGAAATTGGAGAATTAATATTTAAATATGATTTAAATATATGAATGTGGATTTGTATAAAATTAATTTAATATTTGATATTAAATTAATTAGAATTATTTAAATTTTTTAAATAATTATTTATTAATTTTATTAGAAAAATTAATTTGTGAAATTAATATTTTTATTTTTGAATCAAATTTTTTTTCTAAAATCAAATTTGGAATTTGAAAATTGGAAAAATGGTTTTTCTATTGTCATCTTCAAGTAACTCACCCATAACCCACCATCTTTAGGTTGATACTCCAAGCATCTTTAGGCTTCAATACTCCAAGCATGAGTTTCATCTCATACAGCTATCTTCCTTGCATAATGGTCTGCAATATATTGAAAAGATAGGAGTGAATTTGAAGCATGCAATCGATAGAGTTTTTGTTGAAAAATTTGTGGTGAAGAAGGTGTTCTTCAACTGAATTGTTGTTGTAAGCTCTTCGCAAAATTCTCTTCATTCCAAGCTTGTTTTGAGTCCCACAACTCAATCTGGAGCACCGAGAGAATAGTGGGGAAGTTCTCGAGGTGATCTATAACATGATTTGGAGAAGTTTGCTGTTGGAAATCGAGCTTTGAAGAAGTTCTAAAAAGGTATGTCTTGAAACCCAATTGTTTCTGCAAGAGCATGCTTTTTATTCTGCCAAAATTAATGAATTAGAGTGCTTAATGATCCTTGTTACTTCCGTTGTTGCTGATACAATCCTACAACATTGAATGTAATCAAATGACAATTAAAAAGCTAGCAGAAATTACTAACTAATTGCTAATTGACAAAAATAAGAAGTTAAGCATATGATAATCATGAGATTATCAAATTGAGAAATAGAAGCATGAAGCATAAAAAATCAAGTATGGCTATATGATTGATATCTGATTTCTATATGATTTGTGTATGATTTCTATCTGATTGTCATGTGATTGCTATCTGATTGCTATTTGATTATCATGTGACATTTGTTAGATATCAAGTACTTTGTGATTTTTGTTTGATTGTCATGTGAGTGTCATGTAATTGCTATCTGATTGGTATTTGATTTTTATTTGATTGTCCTGTGGTTTTCATTAGATATTAAGTATTTTGTGATTTCTATTTGATTGTCATATGTACAATCTTATTGATATAACAATGAAATATATACAATACACAAAATTTTGATAAAGACTTTTTATTATCGATGGCTTTACAATTTAGCACATTATCAATAAAAAAAAAAAAAAAAAAAAAAAAAGAAGGTGTTAATATGAAAGTTTGACATATAGTATAAGATAACAATTATATACAACATTATTCAATATGTTACCAATCAAAAGCATAAAATCTAACTTCAAAGTCTAAAAATCTTCCAAAAGAAAAACAATCTCATTTCCATTGTAAAATCTTTAAAGTTAAAACTAGGTGCTTCAATAAATGTCTTTCATGTCTTTTTTGAATATATATATATAGGCCATTTTCAAATCAACAACTTTGATGTAGGTTTCAATTTTCTTTTTGATCGTTGATTTCCTACCATAGACTTATCTCATGATGATTTCCTTGTTCGCATTCAATTCTCGATAACCTAAAATAATAGATAGTGAATTTTGTAAGTATAAGATAGTAATCAGATAACAACCACATTGTAATTAGATAGCAATATATGATTAGAAGTCAAAGTTGAGTAATGTACAAAATATAAGGTAGTTAGATGGCAATCATAAGATAATATCAGAAACTACTATCCATGTGACAAAAAACAGAGATAATCAGGTGGCAATTAGAAAATAATCAAATGATAATACCATAGAACTACTAACTATGTGGCAATCAGAAAGCAATTAGATGACAATATCTTTTATTATCATTCAAGTTATTGAGAGTCCTAACCAAAGAAGAAGAGAAAACGAAGATATGATTTAGGTAAAGATAGAAATTTAATATCTTCCAAGAAAATTCATATAAGAAAAGGTAAAAGAGATAGATTCCTAATTGGGGGAAATTATGTAAAACCCAAAGAAAATTCCTAAACACCGCTTTTGTTTATCTTTCTCAAATAGAAATACAGAAAATAAGAGGTGAATAGTATATAATGCTTTTTTTTTTTTTGGTTAAATTATAAACTTAGATGAAATGAACGTAATCTATAAAACATATATGATTTCCCTAGATTTTGCCTAATACGAGAATCAAAACGATGATGAAGGATTAACCTAAATATTCTGTTATTAATCACACCTCCATTTGAAACATAATCGCACAACAATTTTTGCAGCTGGAGAAGATCAAAGGGGATCTTCATCGAAGACAATGTAGGAACAGAGGGGGGAGGACCTGGAATAGCTCCGAGTATCTGTTGCAGATTTGAGAGAGGAAGGGAAGATGAAGAGCATTTGTTGTAGACTTGCATCAAACCCTAAGATTTCGTTAATATGAAAGAATAGGGGTGAAGTTCGAAGTGAATTAAATTCATGGGGTATTTTCGACCGTTTCATCCAAAACCAACATCAAGTACTAATAATTTTTAAACTGTTAAATGGTATGAACTGTTTAAAAAATCAAGGATATTTGCAACTTTTAAAAACCCTAATAAATTTCATCCAAAACCAACATCAAGTATATTTTTGAACTGTTTTTTAAAGTTTTAAGGATATTTTTGAAACTTTTGAAAATTCAAAAATATTGTTGACACAACGTACAAAGTTTATCAGTATTTTATATAATTTAACAGTAAATATAATATAAATAATAACCGTGATAACTGATTTAAAAAAACACAAGATATTGTCTAGCAATTTAAATACTTTTGTGGTTTATTTTTTAGTTTTTATAATTTTCAAAAATATTCATCGACATAGATATTTCATTCATATTTTTATAAGCATTTTTATTAAGTTGAGACCATAACTTCAATATCAGCATTTTAAATCTCGGTGAGTAAAGACAAAATAAGTTTAAAAAAATGAAAATAAAAAGATAAAAGACTTTTATTTCTTATAAAAAAAAAAAAAAAAAAAAAGTTTGTGTTAATGGATGCCAACTTTTATCAATTCTTGTTGGAAATATTCTCACCTTGAAGGAATAGCTCAAATTTGCTTTCAGTGGTCTGGAATTCTTTTAAAAGATTAAAAGCTTTAATTAACAAGTTGAACTGGAAAAGGAAAAAAATTAATAATCAGTCAACAAGTGTGCGATTTTAACGGTCGCTTTTTTCCTTTCCTCTCCTTTTCCCTTTTATTTATTTATGGTTGCAAAAGGTTATTTTTGGATAGTTCAAAAATCAATTATAATACTTTGTTTTATTAAAAAAACTGTAATATTGAAGGGTCTTAAATTGCCAATTTCAAAATAATGATTATATGCTAATTACCACTAATTTATACCCAAAAGCATCTTAAACCCTCTTCCAATTATCTCAAATAGAGTCTTAAATTGAATGAATTAATTGGTTTTCTTTAAAATCACTTCTTCATTTAACCATTTTTTCTTAACCCTATTCTTACCAATACCGATATAACTTTTTTATGCTTACAAAATAGAGATGTTTTTATCAATATGAATATAGCTCAATTGACAAAAGACATATACACTCAATTAAGAGATAATATGTAAGATATTTGAATCTTTTAACAAAATGTTGAATAAAGAAGTAATGTTATTTTTTTTTTTTCAGAAAAAAATGATTAAAAGATATTAAAGTAATTTATTTATTTATTTAGTTATTTTTTGACATAAGAGAAATTTAACTTTTTGGTCATAAGCCTCTGTTTTAGTTTCAGCAAAAGGAGCAATTTTAAATGTTTTTCTTAAATTTTTTTTAGTTTATGAAACAATATACTTGAATTTGAATTTAATCCAAGACGTGTATTTTATGTTAAATTGAAGCTCTAAAATTAAAATTATTTGAAGATAGAAAAACTAAGTTGAAATAAATACACGATTTTAGAAACAACAGTAAGATTTAAATCATGAAATAGTTTTCTATGAACTATTCATCCTTTTTTTTTTTTTTTCTTTTTAGTTCTTATTCATGACTTTATTTTCACGTTAATCTCATAAGCATAGGCATCATAAAGGAAAATGAAAAGAAATAGATGTCAACTCACTTTATTATATTCTTTTATAAATTCAATGAAGACGTTTTATCTTAATTTTTTTACAAGTTATTAAAGTAAGACAAACTTAGTGATAATTAACACATATTTCATTTTTTGAAGTTGGAAATCCACTCTCTCATCTAGAAGAAGAATTTGTTATCAAATAATAGATTTGAAATTCTATTGAATTCATTAGAATGGGAATGTTACACACTTAAAAAGACAAGACAGATACTTTATTACTTATTTTAAGTTCACCTTATTCTACTTAGAGCATATTAAACTAAAGTCATATGCAATTTTTATAGGATAAGATTCTAATTTCCACCTTCTAAGAATGAAATGCCCTAGGCTCAAAAAAAAAAAAAAAAAAAAAAAAGGTAATAAATTTACTTTTTTTTAGTAATATAAATATTGAAACTTGAATTTCTGAGTGTAGTTGTCTCTAAGTTCCCCCCTCCTTGCTCTGAAAATCAGAATTCAAAAAGAAGAAGAAGAAGAAATGAGAGCCACCATTAAACTTTCAAATTTTATATGCAAACAAAAATGGCTTCTTCTTGTTTTTGTGCTTCTTCAACTTCACTTTCCCCCTTCCTTCTCTGCCTTCCTACCCGAATCCCAAGCCCTTCTCTCTCTCAAATCCTCCATTTCTGACGACCCTCGTTCTTCTCTGTCCTCCTGGAACGCCGCCGCTGTCGCCGCCCACTGTACCTGGTTCGCTGTCACATGCGACGCCCGCCGTCACGTTGTTGCCCTCCACCTCTCTTCCCTTAACCTCACCGGCACCCTTTCCCCCGACCTTGCCTCTCTTCGCTTTCTCACTAATGTTTCCTTCGGCCTCAACAAATTTTCCGGGGGAATCCCACCGGAGATTGCCTCCATTTCTTCTCTCCAGCATCTTAATCTCTCTAGTAACATCCTCAATGGGTCGATTCCTCGCGAGTTTTCGCAGCTCAAAAACTTACAGGTTCTTGATGTTTATAACAATAACCTGACCGGTGATTTCCCCAGGGTAGTAACTGAAATGCCCAACCTCCGTTATTTGCACCTTGGGGGAAATTTCTTCACCGGTCGGATTCCTCCGGAGGTCGGACGGTTGCAGTTCTTGGAATTTTTGGCGATTCACGGCAATGACCTTGAAGGTTCGATACCGTCGGCGATCGGAAACTTGACGAAGCTTCGGCAACTCTTCATTGGTTACTATAACACCTTCGTTGGTGGAATACCGGCGACTATAGGGAATTTGTCGGAGTTAGTTCGGTTGGATGCCGCGAGCTGTGGCTTGACCGGAAAGATTCCTCCGGAGCTCGGAAAGTTGCAGAAGCTCACTGAACTGTACCTTCAACAAAATGCGCTGTCTGGACCTTTAATGGAGCTAGCAGGATTGAAGAGCATAGAAGAGTTGGATATATCATGCAATATGCTTGTTGGTGAAATACCCATCTCTTTTGCAGAGTTCAAGAACTTGAGGCTATTGCAACTTTTCGACAACAAGCTCTCCGGAGAGATTCCGGGATTTATGGGCGACCTTCCAAAGCTGGAGATATTGCAATTATGGAACAACAATTTCACTGGTTCAATTCCTCGTAATTTGGGGAAGAACGCAATGCTTCGGACTCTCGACCTTGCTTTCAATCATTTGACAGGTACGATTCCTCCTGAAATCTGCCATGGGAATAAGCTTGAAGTTTTGATCGCCATGGAAAATTCCTTGTCTGGTTCGATCCCAGAATCGTTGGGGAATTGTATTTCACTTAAGCGTATACTTCTATGGGGAAACGCTCTCGATGGATCGATTCCAAAGAGGCTTTTGGCTTTGCCAAATCTCACTCAAATTGATTTGCATGAAAATTTTCTCTCTGGAGAACTTCCCATTACCAATACAGTCTCAGTTAACCTTCTTCAGATAAGTGTATCGAATAATATGCTTTCTGGGTCCTTGCCACCCACCATCGGCGGCCTTGTGGCCGTCCAGAAGCTTCTTCTTGACAGGAATAAGTTTTCTGGTCAGATTCCTTCAAATATTGGGAGATTACAGCAACTATCTCGGATAAATTTCAGCCAGAATAAGTTCTCTGGTACAATTGTGCCAGAGATAAGTGAGTGTAAGCACTTGATCTTTCTTGATCTTAGTGGAAATGAGCTTTCTGGTGAAATTCCTAACCATATTACCAACATGAAGTTACTGAATTATATGAATCTCTCAAGAAACCATTTAGTTGGGCCCATTCCTGCTTCAATAGTTAATATGCAGAGCTTAACTTCTGTAGATTTTTCATACAACAATCTCTCTGGTTTGGTTCTGGGAACTGGGCAATTTGGTTACTTCAATTACACATCATTTTTAGGGAACCCTTATCTCTGTGGAGCATATTTGGGGCCTTGCAAAGATGGGGTTCTTGCCAGCAATCACCAAGAGCATATGAAAGGCTCTCTCTCGACTCCTCTTAGGCTCCTGCTAGTTTTTGGATTTTTTTTTTGTTTAGTTGCAGTAACAGTTGCATTGATCTTCAAAGTAAGGTGGTTTAAGAGAGCAAGGGAGTCTAAAGGATGGAGATTAACAGCCTTCCAACGGCTGGGTTTCTCGGTTGATGAGATCTTGGATTGCATTAAGAAGGAAAATGTGATTGCAAAAGGACGTTATGGCACAGTATATACAGGAGTGATGCCAAATGGCGATCAGATCACTGTGAAAAGGCTTTCAAAGATGAGTGATGGGTGTTCTCATGACAACGAATTTGATGCCGAGATACAAGCTCTTGGGAGGATTCGACACCGTCACATTGTTAGATTATTGGGTCTGTGTTCAAACCATGAAACTAATCTTTTGGTATTTGAGTACATGCCTAATGGGAGTCTCTATGAGGTTCTCCATGGCAAGAAAGGAGGTCACTTGCTCTGGGATACAAGGTACAAGATAGCCATTGGAACTGCGAATGGACTCTGCTATCTTCACCACCATTGCTCACCGCCCATTGTTCATCAAAATGTGAAATCAAACAACATTATGCTAGACACCAACTTTCATGCCCAGATTGCCAATTCCGGGCTTGCAAAGTTCTTACAAGATTTAGGGACGTTGGATACGTCAGCTACTGAACCAGGTATGACAATCACTAGTGCTAATTAATATTCATTTAGAATCAGAAATGATTTTATAGAATATGATCTCAGGAAATTCTTGAGAAGCTTGGTAGTATTGTCTTTCAATGTTTGGATCTGTGTTGAAGAATGTCTGAATTGCCCATACTTTGAAAAACTAAGAGCCTGATATAGTCAATCCACCAAGTACTTGCAGTTTGATAAATGATGTTGTAGATGTATAGTACAAACTGAAGAATGCGATAAACGAGATGTTTTCTTTTTCTTGCAGAACACGTCTACACACAGAATGCCGACGAGAAGTGGGATGTATTTAGCTTTGGTGTCGTCCTCTTGGAACTTGTTAGCGGTAGGAATCCAGTTGGAGAGCTAAGTGACAGTGTCGACATAGTTCAATGGGTTAGAAAGATGGCAGACTCAGAAAAGGAAGGAATACATAAAATCGTTGATCAAAGGCTCTCATCTGTCCCCCTCGACGAAGTGATGCATGTGCTCAATGTAGCCATGCTGTGCACTGAAGAAGAGGCTGCAAAGCGTCCCACAATGCGGGAAGTTGTCCGGATCTTAACCGAGCATCAGCAACAATCATTCTCAAAGGAGGATAGAAATATGTAAATCAGTGAACTTTTCAAGAGTCCTCCAACACGAGAAGTTTACTGTTTTAGAGTCTGCTGTTAGAACAAAAAGGAAGCATTATTGTCTCCTGAAGCATGTGGTTATGATTTGTGTTAGGACTTAGGAGTATGTACTTGCAGGGTGTTTTGTGTCTAGTTTTTGGGGTTTTGGTTGGGATTGGATTGGCTATGATCTGGCTACTGTGAGACGTACGAGTACTGATGCTATGCAAAATCACAACATTCTCCCATTACATGATTAAATAAATTTTACTTTATGAACGAGAAATCATAAGTTCAAGCTTAAAGAATGTAACTACTGTTTCATTATTTGATACTCTGACTTAGTATCAATTATTGACTTTGAAATTAATCATGAATTTGCGGAGGAATGTGGTGAGTATTATTAGTATTCCACTAAATGGGCCTCCAAGCATCATTTCAATATAAAGAAGAAACCTCTAAATTGGGCATTACTCAAGCTAATGTTAATTTTCGAAGGAAACGTGAAATAAAGATGATAAGTATTCATCTTGTGGAAGTGTTTGGTTGATTGTTAGGTCAAAGTGATGGGCTTGCATTAGAAGACAGGACATGATTGCAAACAGGAAGCACTACTCCCAATAATTTCTTCACTCTTATCATTGCAAAAAAAACAAAAAAAAAAACAAAACAAAAAGATCTTTTTTTATTTATGGTATTGGCACTCATAATGCAAAGTCTTTTCCCCGCTTGTTGCTATCTATTCACTATCACTACTATCAGTGTCTGTTTATAAACAGATTACTTTGCAAGTACTTAAAATCGTATTTTTAAACATTTAAAAAATCATTACAAATCAGTCTCATATTAATCTACAACGAAGATTATTTCTAATCTTTTTCATAGAGTGATTGGTTCTTTCCAAGTGACGGTAACAATGTGCAACAATGAGATCTGTCCAAAAGAGAGACGAAGGAAAAGGAGAAGGAACAGAGAACAGAGGATGGGGAGGAAACAAAATGCTACACAAAAAATTAGATAAACTATTATGTAGGAACTCGAGGACAATTTCAAAAAGATTAGATGGTCTCTTTTAAGAAGGGAATGGACTAAATAGAAACCAAAGCACCATGCAGAAAAATGAAAAATCACCAATCTCATAAAGTACTCTAAAGTCTAGTCCAACCCTTTTGGTTGTGCATTAAATATCGACATGATGGCGATACAGTTTTATTAGTATAAAAATACGTGGTGTGGTTTCATTTCAATCAACTACAATCTCTAGGAAAACATATAGAACAAGTGATTATGAGAGATAGAATGTTTCTATTAAAACTAATGGTAATTGGCATCTCTTCAGCCTCTGATGAAGGAAACTCCTTTCTCAATGCTTCCTGCCAACTCTTTCTTCGCTTTCTCCAATCCAATCCTGTCAATCAATATCCCAACTCTTTCAAACTCAATGTTTCACGATCAGATTAAATCTCACGCTAGACTACTTTTGTTCAACAAATTCACATTTCTCATCAAACAGTTTAAATGAGAAATCATATTTGATTCTTATGTTAAATTTTCAGAACTGGCAATCACGTACCTCTCATACTCATTTAGTGGGCCAAGGGAGTATACTTCTTCAATACCATGGCGACCAAGTCGTACTTTTGTTGCAAAGAATGGAAGTTCAGTCACCTGTACATGACAAAAACATAAGATGAACATTATTCTAATTGCGAAAAGGGAAAAGGCCGATAACTTGGATAAAAGATGCCTACCTGAGAAGACACGAACGCGCATTCAACAACACCTGCATCTCCTCTTAAGCCCCTGAGGCATGCGTCTGCAAACTTAACGGCAGCATAAGCCTGCAAATTTCTACAATACATTAGTCGATTTCTTTCTATTTCTTAGATTTAATGGTAGCCAAACAATTTAATAAGCTATTTTGATAGTGATGGCAAGGAGTGGAAAGAAACTGACCATTGAGAGAGTTGCTGAACCAGCTCCTGCTTTGGCCTGCAGAGAGTAGCAGATTAGTATAATAAGCTATTGTGATAGTGCTGATAAGAGTACAGCAGAATGGGTTCAACAAATGTAAAAATCTCAAGAGGCGTTTGAGCACTTGCAAACGTATGGTCAAATTGCAGGTCAATCTAATTTGTGCCCGATGCAACAGTCTACATGTTGAATTTTCACAGAAGATAAATGATGGTGTAAAAATCTCAAGAAATATTAGAGCACTTGCAAATAAGTATGGTCAACTTGCAGGTCAATCTAATTTGTGCCCCATGCAACAGTCTACATATTGAATTTTCACAGAAGATGAATGATGGTTCTGCCTTCATCATATGTTACGCCAATAAAACTTATAGAAAAAAAAGGGAGCAAAAGAACTTGAGGTGGTGATTAAAACTATATATATGAGCTTTTATAGCAGCATCTAAACATAGACGAAGACAAGTCTGATTCTACATGAAGTAGACGCTTCTTCTAAACTAATATACTCAGTTCATTATATTTCATTTATCGGGAATACAAACAAGCATAGGCACTGGTATTTCTCCATTTATTGGTATCTACCAAACTAGCAAAGTTTTTGTTATTAGATTTGTTCAATAAAATGTATAGTTGTAGTAGATATTTACAACAAACAAATGAATTTTTTACCTCGACAACTTCTGTTCCACCATTTTGAATCCTATCGGTCAGGTAATTAATCTCTTCTTGTGTGAAAGAACTTGGAGGCTTGACCTATACACAAAGACAAACAGAAAAATGAAAACTTAGTATGCAAATCAAGACATCATGTAATTCAACCAAATCAGAAGCCCGTACAAACCTGAGATAGAAGGGGCAAAATGGTTACACCAGCATGACCGCCAACAACTGGCACGTCAACATCCCGAGGATCAAGACCCAATACTTCTGCCTGATAAAGACAACATAACATGACATGACATAAGTTCCTCGAGAAAGAAAGCCATCTCAATCCTGGTGAATGCATTTTCATAAAGCAACCACAAGAAAGCCAAAAGTGATCACATCTAAATTCTAAATACGCAGTTAGTTAAATGAAAGGGGTGCCATTTTACCATGAATTTTAAGCATCGGGTTATCTAACAGGACTTTCATTCATCATTGCGACAATCTAACTCCAAACTCAAACATGATCTAATAAAAAGGGAACGAGATTAGTGGACTATGGCATACCACAAAGGTATTGGCTCTAACGACGTCGAGCATTGTAACTCCCAGAAGTCGCTTTGGATCATAGGTTCCAGCCTTCTTGAAAACTTCAGCTGCAATGGGCACGGTGGAGTTCACAGGATTACTGATCAGGTTGACAATGGCTCTTGGACAACACTTTGCAATCCCTTCACAGAGAGTCTTGACAATTCCTGCGTTTATTTTGAACAGATCATCCCTTGTCATTCCTGGTTTTCGAGGAACACCTGCGGGGATTATAACAAGATCCATGCCAGTAAGCGCAGCCTCCAGCTGCTGTTGCCCCAAGAATCCACGCACCTAAATTTTCAGAAATATTCTCAATATGCCATCCACTCAATTCAAGACCTCAAACTTGCATAGCAGCCACTCAAGCAAAACAAATCATGTCAACAAATTCCCCAATTCAAATGCGAATACACCGTACACGACAGTATCCTCAAAGTATCTTGAATCACTTAAAACCCATATCCCATAATACGTTCTAACTCCAAATTGCACGAAACCCAAACCCAATAGAATATAGATAATAAACTCACCACAGCACCCGTGTCCATGTGGCTAATATCAGCGGTGACACCAGGGGCATTGACTACATCATATAGATGTAGAACAGAAACCAGAGGATTCATCTTCATCAACATCGCAAGGGGCTGACCGATGCCACCGGCAGCCCCGAGTATGGCGACTTTGAACCCGGGAGCTCCGCCTTTCGCCCGGCAATTCACCCTCCTCAAAGCTGAACTCTCCTCCATCTATCCCAAAACAACCAAAATCAAAACAAATAAGGAAGCAAGTAGGATCACTTGATCCAGAACTAAATCCCCGTATTCCCAGATGGGTTATTGGGTTACAGCAAAATGCTTCGAATTTCACAGTGATCCTGAAAGAGTAAGCCAAAGGGAAGAGAAAGTGACAGGGCAGAGAGTGAGAACCTGAGACTTGGGAGGATGAAGATGTGCAGAAATTCGAGCAATGCGCTGGTTAACATCGGGAATCGGCTGCATAATTAGTTCTGCAAACAGAAAACAAACCTACCGCTTCGAGATCAGAAACCTTTTGGGAATTTGGGGTTGGGAAGAGGTAACTGCTTTGCGGATCAAATTATATAATAATAATACGATAAACAAATGGTTGGGAAGTGTGAAGAAAGGCCATCCCGTGGCCAATCTTATCTTAGCCAAATTGATTACACGTGTCAAAGTCCCGCTTGTTGGACCCCACTTCCTTCGTTTGCGGGCGCTTGGCAAAAAGGAGACCTTTGTGGATGAAACGGAATTTCGCTCCTTTACAAGATTTGGGTCAAAGGTCAAACTGGACTTCAGTTTGTATTTGACGGGCTGGACAATGATAAATTTATTGGGCCGGGCTCGATCCCTAAGCCCATAACAACGAGTTTCTATTTTTATTTTATTTTTTAAATATGACTATCAAAAAAATATAATGTATATAACGTAAATCAGTGCAAAATACTTATTAGATAGGGATAAGCATTGGTCGGTCAGAGTTCATTTTCTGACCAAACTGCTACTGAACTAACTATGATTAGTTTATATGTTCATACTGACCTCGGTCATTAAGGAGTAAAGTTGGCCAATTGGTCGGTTTGGTCGGCTTTATTCTTTTTTTTAAAAAAAATCCGATTTGGAATTCTCTCAAACCGACATCGATCGACAAACTTCTATTTAGTAGATCAGCTTGGTGTTTTGATCTATCATGCTTACCCCTAATTTTTAATATAGAAAGATTTCATATTTATGCATAAACTTTTCAAAAATTGTATCTATTCGTTCCTTCAACTTCTAAATCTATCAGATAATTTTCTGAACTCTTTATTGTATATATTTAATATGTCTCTAAACTTTTAATTTTACTAGTTAGAAAGCACGTGCGATGTACTTGGTTAAATTTTATTAGAATTTAATTTTTTATGGTAGCATCAATAATAAGCATTTGATATAAATTTAATAATGAAAAAAAATTATCCTAAAACTATATGTATTTTGTTGTAGGTTAATTTATCATGAAAATAAAATAAATTGGAATATAAATTTTCAAGGTGAAATATAAATGGTTCTCTACAGAAGATGAAATATAAATGGTGAATGAATATACTATTCATTAGGTGAAAATTATAAATATACTTAACCTTAAATTTTAAAATAATGGAAGAGAGAGAATAATTAAAAAAAAATTAAAAATACCATTGAAATACAAGAAGTAAAAGATATATTAAAATTTGTGACGGGGCAACATAAAGTGTTAAAAAAAAATATATATTGTATATGAGGTAATAATTTTAAACGGAAGAATGCTGAAAATATTGGGCCATTTTAAAAATAGAAAAATAAGAAAAACAACTTACACAAAATAACAAAATTTAATCTTATTTGTTAGCAACTAATAAAAATCTATTAGTGATAGAAGCGGATATAAGTGTATCAGTGATAGAAGCCGATACAAGTGTATCACTGATAGAAGCCGATACAAATCTATCACTGATACAAGTATATCAATGTTTATTAATGTTTTTTGTTATTTCTGTAAATAATTTGATATTTTTTCTATCATGAAAAATTTCTAAAAATATTTTTAAATATAGCTAAATTTCACTGAATGACGAATTGTGGTCACTGATCATCTACTAATATTGATTGATTTCTAGCCGTATTATTACTAATAGCGGTAACACTTTACTATATTTAGAAATAAGTTTACTTATTTTACTATATTTGAAAACCATCCTAATATATGCTTAAGTTAAAAGAATGAAACAAAAAGGGAATGGTTTAGTTACAAAATATTGTTTCTTCTAAAAATATATGTATATTTATACATAAATTGAACATTCATAAAATCGAGAGGAAACACTCAAAAATAGTTATCGAGTTATATTTTACATGCATTTTTAAATAGATTATTGATAAATTAGTATATCTTCTTAATATAAAAAATAAGATTGTTTAGATACACAAATTTATTTTCAAAGATTTGAACATCCGTAAAATGTAAAAGTAATAAACATATTGAAGTGAAAATTTAAAAAGAAAAAAACTCTTACTTGGAATTCAGTGGATTGGGCAAAAATTTAAAGAAAATAAAAGAAGAATACAACAACCAATTACTTGTTTGTTTTTAGATTTTTTTTTTCTTAGAGAAAACGTTGTTAATCATTAAACTCGTCACGTAATTAATTAATTAATATATATATATATATAACATATTGATTAAAAAGATATATACATAAAACTAAAAAGAGTTTATTAAGAAGAAAAAAATTGTTTAGATAGAGAATTTTGTTTTTAAAATTTTAAAAATAATAAACATATTTAACTAAATTTCTTTAAATTCAAATATATTACTAAAATAAAAATGGTTTGATTATAAGTTGTTCAATCAAATATTAATAAATATACATAACGATTAAAGAAAGACATATATATAGTTGTTTCAACTTCTACGTTTATTTAGATACATAGCTTGTTTTCGAATATTTGAACATTCATTGGAGATTTACATACTAGAAAAGTTCTTACTTTGAATTTAATCGTTGAGTAAAAATAAAAAAGAAAATACTACAGCCAAATACTTGTTTCTTTTTTGAATTTTATTTTAGAAAAAAAACAATAAATAGACCCATTAAACTTATTGACCTTGTTTTGATATTTTTTTCACTATCAAATTTTGGAAAAACAAAAAGCACAGTGATTAAAAAATGTATATAAAAACAAAAAAGAATTTTCTAAAAAGAAAATATTTGTTTACATATAGAATTTTGTCTTTATGATAAATATATTCAACCAAATCTCTTTGAGTTTGAAGAAAATAATAAACATATTCAACTAAATCTATTTAAACTTGAATACCGTATTAAAAATAAAAACCTTTTGATTATAGTTTGTTCCCTTAAATCTTTAATTTATAATACACACATCTGATGATAAAATTGCACTAAAAAAAGGTGAAAATAAATAGATTTAATACCTTATATCATGATATTTAAAGAAATGACATACAATACTTAAAAAAAAAAAATCAAATACCTTATTTGATAATACTTTTTGTCACTCTCAAATCTCTTTAAAAAAAAACTAGTAATTAAAGAGGGATGCACAAAAAATAATCAAAAAATGAAAAAAAAAAAATGAAATACTTTATTTTAGGGGTGTTCATGGGTTGGGTTGGATTGGGTTGGGTTGAAAGACGTTTTAGACCAAACCCAATTGTTTGGGTTCTTCAACCCAAATAACCTTTATTTAAAAATAAACCCAACAATGAAATATTTGAGTTGGGTTAGTTCGGGTTAATCAGGTCATTTGTTTAAAATTTTGTTCTAGAAAGAACCATAACGTAAATATATAAAATCTTATTTAATTATTTTCATATATTGAATTAAGATTAACAACTCAATTTCAATTTATATAGTGAAAATTTTCTTTTTAAAGTGCAAAAAAACTATTTTTAAAAGTTGTTGAAAATAAATTAAAAAATATTGGAATTAAATAAAATTAAAATCAATATATGTATAAATAATTGTGTTATATGTAATAAAAAAATATTTTTAAGTTAATAATAAATTGATTTGGGTTATATTAGGTGAACCCATGAACCAACCCAACCCACAAAATTTTTAATGAGTTGATAACCCAACGCACGGGTTGGGTCGGGTTGATTGGTTTTTTTGGGTCATCGGGTCTTTTGAACACCCCTACCTTATTTGATCATATGTTTTGTCATTGTTAAATCTTTTGAAAAAAAATCCTAGTGACTAAAGAGACATATAGAACAAATAACACACATTCTTTGATGATATATTTTTGAATGTGTCCTACAATAAACTTCCATTTGAAAATTATTATTTGCCTTTGTAAATAGAGATGGATACATTAGATTCCAGCCACACTTACAAAGGGATTGAAAATTATCTTAAATACTAAGCCTAGGCCCAATGGGCTTTTACATAAGGAAATAAACTAACACTAATTAACATAATACAAAATGTAATTACATCAATATTAAATATTTTAACATTTCCAACAAAGAGGAGAGAATTATTCATTTGCCTTTGTAGAAAAGAAAGAGATCCTTTTCAACTTAGATAACAGGAAAATATATAGAAGGTGGTTACATTGTTTTGCGAAGAGATATAATTGAATAAGGGCTTAGGTTAAAATGAGGGACAAAATGGAGAAATTTTTTTTCCCATATTACCCCTTATGATATAGTAATAAATATTTAATAGGACCTAAATTGACAAATTTTTTATTTAAAAAAATCGACATATTCAAAATTCTTAATTTTTAATTGTTCTGTTATGTGTTAATTTAGTTAGGTCTAATAACTCTAAATTTTTAATTGTGTGTTAGTAGATTTATAATTTTTTTTTTTTAAAAAAATACCAAATAGGTTAAAGATTTATTAGACACGAAATTAAATTTTAGTATTTGACACAAAATTTAAAGTTTAAACTTTAAAGATATTTGTCACATTTTAAGATTAAGAGACATATTTGACAATTATTTTACACCAAATTGAAAGTCTATGAACTTATTAAATATTAGGGGCATTCAAATGACTCGATAACCCGAACAACTCAAACTACCCAATCTAAAATGTAAAGGTTGGGTTGGGTTGTGGGTTGGCTAAGAAATTTTTTAAGTTGAACCAATCCAACTCGAATTTTATATATATATATTTCTTCATTTTAAATTTGATTACTTTGTATTGATTAATTTATAAATTATTATTATTTTCTTCAAAATTGTCATGATATTTGTCTTTATTTAAAATTTGTATATAAATATCATACATATTTGGTATCTAACATTTGAATTTTATAAAATTTTAGTTATTAGTCATGTGTGTAGATAATGAGTTTATATAATTTTAATTAAAAAAAAAAAATTATAACTCAACAACCCAACTTGAATTTTAAGGTTTGAATGAGGTTGGATTGGAGACTTTATCTAAGTTTTTTGGTTTGTCAATCTAACCAATCTGAATTTTCGGGTTGATTCATAAAACACCCTCAATCTAACCTATCCCCAACCTATACATTCCTATTAAACACTCGTAAAGAAATCAACTAGACACAAACATGAAAGCTTATGAGGCGTTTGGGATAAGGGTTATCATAAACATATAATGACCATTTCTTACTACAGTAAAAACTATTTCAAAATCTCAAATTAGCTAAATACTATTTCAAAACCCTCATTTTCTACCGTATTTACTATTTACTATTTACTATTGTTTTTACTATTTTATATTCATCATTTTTTATTATTTGTTATAATGTTTACTATTTCCTCCTCAAACTAAAATAGTTTACAGTTTAAATACATACTATTATAACCCAAACTAAAACAATCTACACTCCAAAATACAAACTATCATTACCCAACTATAATAACCTAAGACTATAATAACTAACTTATTGTCCCAAATGTTCCTTTAGAGATTAAAATTTTCATTTAACTAAAATTAACAAATAAATTTCAATCCTAATAGTATGAGCCTTTAAACTTCAATATCCTAGTATCTGCTTAAATGGTTAAATTATTGTATCATTGCTCCAAATGTTAAAGGATGAATCCTCACTTGTGTCAATTGAACTCAAAATGAACAGAGTAATTTTTATTTATTTTTTTGAAATTGGGATCAAAAGAATTATAGATGTTGGGAACAAGTGATAATGTAGAGCTTAAGTCAGCCAACTTATACCACGATGATACTTATCATTAAAATATTGTTTAATTTTAAGTTTGGACGGCCATCACGCTCTACAATAGAACCGTGGCATTAACTCAATTTTAAAGAGAAAAATGTGGTCTAATTAAGAAATAATGAGTATGTTTTATTTGATAATCATTTTGTTTTTTTTTCCCTAAAAAATTATAATAGTTTGGTAAAAAGAAGTAGTTGCAAATTTTGATTTCTATTTTTAAATTCATTATTTTCCCAAATGGTGCTTTTTCCCCATCTTTGACCTATCTCTTTTGAACAAAAACTTCGGTCTTTATAAAATAAAATAAAAGCTATTCATAAATTTTCTCTAATATTTTTATCTTTATATAACTCTTATTTTTAAGTCAACATCTTTATATTCCTTTTATTTTTCGTTCTCTAAAATCTACATTACTATAATAATAGAGTGTAGCGTGTACCTTCTTAATATAAATGTACCTCTTTACTAAAGTGAACATAACTGATTGATAATTGATATGTATTATACTCTTTTAACTTTATGTTATATATATATATATAATTGGTATAATATTAAAACCACTAACTAGTTCAATGGTAAATTTGTCTTTCAACTCTCTCTAAATCCAAATTTAAGTCTTACTTATTACATTTATTTTTTCTAAATTATATAAAGATCCCCGTCAACAAAATTTTGGATCGTTCATAACTTCATACCTCACTTTCTACTCTCTAAAAATTTTGTATCTTTTGTAAAATTTCACTCTCGGAACAAAATGTTCTCACATATTTATTTTTCAAATTTCTCTTAACTTTTACTCTCTCTCTTATTTTTCTCTATAATCAATGTATATCTAACTTTTCTAAGTTTTTCCCCACTACAACTCTATCTCCCTTTAAATTATCTTTATATCTCTAAGTATATTTTCTATTCAAATAAGTCTAACTAATATTCTCCGGTATCTCCCTCTAATTATATATATTTATTTATATTGGAGAATTTGACTTTTATTTTTTCAAATATAATTTGGTTAAATCATGAATCAAACTAAAAAAATCCAAAAGTTGATAAAAAATCAATATCAACTTGGAAAAAAATAATTAACAGCATAGAAATATGAACACAAATTCTTAAGTTTTGATGTCAAGTTAAATAACGGTTCAAATACTTGTCGATAAATTTCCTAACTCAGATATTGTGCTAAATCACCAATCTACTCAAATACGTATAAGTTGATGAAATTTAATTAAATTAAACAACCCATTATAACACATTTTAGGAGAGGCTATTTACCTCTTCTTCTTTCTTCACTCCACCTGCGTGTTTGGTATACCTATAACTAATTACCAACTATAATTAAAATAAAAAAATAATAATAAATCTGTCGGTGTGTCTCAGAGGGTCTAGAAGGGCTAATTTCTTAGAATCTTGGAGTTCAGTTGGGACTTCCTAAGAATCCTCATTTGACATTTCACCCTAAACACACCATCTTTTCCCCAACCTTCATTGTCAAAAAAACAGGGTGCAACCACTGTCACTATAATAAAATTAAAGAAAAATATATATATATATATATATCCTTTTAATCAATTTTTAATTATTTTCATTTATGAATAATTAGCGAATTTTTTTCTTCCTTTTTATGAAAAGAAATCACAATTTAGATATTCTCTTTGGTCTCAACAGTATGTGAATCCAAATCCAAATTAAATTAATTTTTTTATATATATATTGTTGTATTAAGCATACTTTAAAACATCTTATCCGACCACACCCGTCTTCCCCAAATAATAATTATATTAAAAAACAAAACGACATTCCAATTCTTAAATCATCGTAACCTTCAAGCTATCTTCTTTAATCTTTTAACACAATAATTTCTATACACGTTTACTTTTTGTCACATGTAAAAACAAAAAACAGAATGCCCTATTTCCCCCCCCCCCCCCCCCCACTTTCTCCTTCCCTTCAAAAACCTCGTTTGTTTGTTTTAATTAGTATTTTTAATTGAATTTCGAGTCTGCATTTGAGCTGGCTTATTTGGAATTAAACGAAACCCAAAAAACGATGCCTTTTTTTTAATTAAAAAAAAAAAAAAAAAACCCAAACTCACACGAATTTAGCCTATAAAAATCATGTGAAATCCATGAAATCTCCCAAATAAAGTTTTTAAAAAAATCCATTTTGATTTAATCGATAAACGCGTTTGAAGAAGAGAAAAAAAGGGTAAATATGAAAAGGGCCCTTCACCAGCCACATCGACCCCGATGCCTTTCTTTGTCTATATAAATCAAAGTTTTTCTTTTGTGTTCTGTAGATGGGGATCAATATAATCAGGTTGGTTATCACTCCAACAAAAACCTCTCTGTTATTATTATTATTATTATTATTATTATCATTATCATCATATAGGTTTCTCTCTCAATCTCCCATCTTGTTTGAATGATTTAATTTCAATTTTAGATAGAGCCCACTTTTGTAAAATCAAAAGGGGTTGAAGAAATTAAAAGAGTGCAAATGTGAAATCTTGAGATCTTCCTTGAGAAATTAGAGCAGAAGGAACAAATTTGGCAGACAGGACCAAGCCAGGCAGTACAATGGAAGCTACAACAACAACAACAAGAGTTCGTGATTCAAAGTCTCAGGCCATTCTTGCTGATGATCTTAGAACAATCTGATTTTGGGATGGTTTGTATGATTTTTTTTTTTTTTTTTAATTTGGTAATTTCTTCGAACTTTATTTATAAATATATTATATATTGATGAAATGTTATTGGGTTTTGTTGTTGAGAAGAGAGTGTTATTGAGGGAAATCTTCTTTTTTGGTTTTTTTTTTTTTTTTGGAATTTTAGGATAAATTCCCACAAGACAAATTCTTTTCTTTGCGTGGATTATGATCCAAGCAAGAAAGATAACACAAGTTTCAGAATCTCTGTTTCAAATTTGAGTAGCCCACTTTGTTCTAAGCTGTAAGCCTTTTTCTTTATGAGAGAGTGAATAAATTGGAACAAAGAGCATTGGATTGTCAGAGAAGAGAACCAAATTTAATTTGCACCCAAAGTTTGAGGCTGTAATGTTTTATGTCGAATATTCTATGGCCTAACTAACAGCCTTTTAAAAACTTGGAATAAATGCGAAGGAAGTATGATAAAGTAAATAAACAAATATGTCTAAGCCTCTCCTTAGTTATACGGATACAAGTGATTGAGTTCCATTTGAGTTTTTGGCTAAAATGATTTGGACTCAGCTTCATAATTTGAGAAAACTAAATTTATAGTCTTAACACACTCAAATTATAATCTTAATAAACTCTAATATCATATTAGATAGAGCAAGCAACAATCACAAACGTTTTTGTGTCTACCATCATTACTGGTATCATTCATCTTATAAAAGTCCAAAAGGGTTCCCGTTGGTTTAATTTAGTTTAACCAATTTGTTCAACTTGGTTCGATTCAATCAAAACGCAATTCCGTTCCGTTCATTCAAGTTGGTCAAAACCATTTTAAGATTAATTGGTATTTGATAATGAGAGTAACTTATGTATATCTTATAAAGAATTAATGTGAGGTTTCTCCATCTTTTCCTTATGAAATTCTCTATAGATATAAAATCCGTCACATATAAATTAAGAGAACAAATGTCTAGAGAAATTATTCTTCCAAAGAGTCGAAGTATCATTATTACATAACATATACATTTCTGATTTCATATATAATTTCATTCCCTTGATAGTGAAATATTATTATGAAGGACAACAAGCGTTAATTCCCTAAGTGAAATTATCATTTCATCCATCTACGACAATGTTACTAAAAATTATACTGACATAAAAAATTTGAAGCTCAGGATTAATAAAAATTGAATAATATATGACAACTGACAACATAGATTATTACTGACCATTTTATAAATATGGGTGAAATACACTTTATTATTACCATGTTTTATTAATCGCAAAGGTTGTCTAGTACACAAGTAGAATATATTTACACACTATAATTTTGAAAATATTATTCAACTGAAGCTCTGTAGGTTGAAGAGTTTAAATTGGTCCAAAAGGATTTTTTTTTATTACCATGGAAGGTGAAGGTTCAAATGACTTGTTGGAAATTGTTAATACCTATGCTAGTTGAACTAATTTAACTTCTTAGAACATGGGATATCTCAACCACCATATCTAAGATATCATAGTGTCACAGGCTTGAATCTATCATTCTCTACCTCAAATTTTGATGGGACGTATGAGACATGATAGGTAGTAATCATTTTTAGTTTTTAAGAATATAGGAAATGTTTGAGGCACTGAGTTGATTATTATAATTCCTGATTATTATAGTTGATAGATTATAATAGTTAGTGTTCGAGGTGTAAATTATTTTATTTTGTGTTTCGGGTATAAACTACTTTTGTTTGGGTAAGAGATAATAAATACTATAACAAAAAAAAAAAAAATAGAGGATGAGTGACAAATAGTAAATACGATAGAAAAAAAGGTTTTGAAATAGTATTTACTATATTTAATCGTAGGTTATAAATAATTGTACACACCACTATTATATTTGGTGTTCAGTCAACTATCATTATTTACTCCACCAACTTTTAATTAGTGTTCTAAATGATCCCATAACATTTATAAGAAATGGCCATGGTTTTCCACGTGTAGAATAGAAAGGCGTTGAATTTGATTAGGAAATGAACATGATTTGTTAGAGAATGTAATTATGAATGTTGATATATATGATTACATTTTTTATATTAATTTTTTGAGAAAAATGTTATATATGATTAAATTAGATTGTGAAAATTATATTATTAAAAATTCTCAACTTCCTTCCATTAGGCACATATTACTAAATATTTAAGGTAATAATGATGCTGCACCTAATTTGCATGCCATTCATTTTATACATGGTAGAAAAAAGTTTTTAAAAAATCATTTAAAAAGCTACTACATTAATTTTTATTGTATGCAAATTGAGTTGCACAATAAATGACTGCACCAAAACTTTTTCATATTATTTATAAGAAATTGCAGTGGGTGGCAATTTCAAAATGAGATTTTGTAAGCATGTCTTTTATATTTGAGATTTTGGAGATATGACAGAATTTTAAATTCTTGAATTTTGTGGGCTCTCTATTCCAAAAATTGCCATAATGACAAATTAACATTTTGAACCACCTCCATTGATGACCACTTTCTCACACTCGAACTGCTTAACACAAAATCATATTTTCTTGTTCCGATTTAGAGATTTACAGAAATGTTCAGACCTGTTTGGTTCGTAGTTCAAATTTTGTTTTATATTTTCAGATTTACTGAGTTCAGAGAATATATGTTTGACAGACAATCCAAATTCTATTTTTAAAAATTGTTTTCAAATTATGTAATCGAAACAGTACAATTTCTTAAAACAAAATTTTTATATTTTCTTTGTATCAATAATTTGAATTTTAAAATTTTAAATGTAGAATTATATAAAATAAAGATAAAAATATTTAGAAATATAATATATCAGGTTATATATCCAATTCAGTTTTTTAAAATTAAAATATATATTATATAATGTATTATGAATTAAATTAGGTTAAATTTCAAGTTTGATCCCTATAGTTTAGATAAAGTTAAAAATTAGTTCATTGTTTTCAAATTTCTGTCTTCAGATTCTCTACTAAACAGACCTCCTATCGTCACCATTAAAAATTGGACAATAAATTAATTTTTGAAAAAAAAAAGGAAAAAACCCCATTTTATCCTTCTCTGATAAAAATAAATGTATATATGTACGTACGAGTAGTGGATGGAGTTTTTTTAATAAGAAACTTAATATTATACTTTTTAAAATGTTTTCAAACTTGATATTTTAGATCTTATTTGGTAACCTTTTAGTTTGATAATTAGTTGAGTTTTTTTTTTAATGTTTTAGAAAAACAAGCTAATAAACATTAGTTCTACCCGTACCTTTTATGTTTTGTGATGGGGGCAATAAAAGAATGACTAAATCTAACTATTTTTACTTGAAAAATAGCTAACTAAAATGAACTTTTACATGTATAATAACCAAAGTGTATCAATAATATATAATACCAAAGTGTATGTTGATAAACTTATATATTTAATATTAAAGTGTATAAGTGTATATCATCAATATCACCTATCAATCAACTTTCAATGGTACCAATAGTATATCAGATATATTAAACAAATTTCTAGTCTATCAAAAGTATATTAGTATATATCAAAAGATATTTTGATATTGATTCAATTCTATTTTTTTTATGTTAATTATGTTCTATTTCTTTTATTAAACACGTGGTTTGATATACTATGTTATGTATATCAGTCGACAAATATACTTATATGTCAATGTGAGTATTTTTATATTTTTTTCAATATTTTTGTAATTATGATTAAGTTTCTAATACTGGATGGAGTATTGTAGAGATGAACGACACTATATAAACAATATATCAATAGATATCAAACAACCTTAAAGAATGTCAATAGAATAATCATCAGTATATCACTTATCAATCAATTTTCAAGAATATCAATAGTATATTAGTAAATATATATGATATCAAATAACTTTCAAATCTATCAAATGTATATCAATGATATATCAACTTTCAAGACTATTACTCATTTTAAATCTGAGGAGTATTTTGGTCATTCATTATTTCAATTGGGTTCGCTTGTTAATTTTTCTATTTCTGCAAATTTATAATTGTTAGGCTACATGTTTAATTTTCATTTCGCGTTTTGCTGTTATTGCAAGTGGCATGTAAATTTTCAATTACATTATTTAGTATCTCATCAAGATGATTACCTATCTAGTTAGAATCATAATTGTGAATACATCAACTATTAACCTATCATCTAGTCATTGTTCAATTCTAATAACATCTCAAAAGAATGCATCCGAATGATTTATATCGAAGCTATATCACTTCTAATTAATTGATATATTTAAAATGGAGTATATCAATAATATGTCATCTATATATACCCAACATCAAATATATCAATTAACTAATGTACTTGATATTGAGTATATCGTCTACGCACTACTGTTTTGATATACTTCAGTATATCAATAAACAAAGGATATTTTAGACTTTTAACTTTTTTTTGTGTATGCAAATCTCCTCAAATATATTTTTCTTAGATTTTGAGTCTAGTTTCTTTATGGTTCACATGTTTTACAATATTACATTTTTACCCTTAAGTTTTGAATTTAATTTTAATATGGTTCCTTTATTTTAAAATGTTACACTTTTTACTATATATTGTGTTTTGAGTTTAGCTTTTATTTGGTCCCCAAAGTTTCAAATTTTCTTTTTCCTTAATTTTACTTTGGTTCATAATGTTAATTTGTAGTTGATTAATTTTGAATAATTTGGAAGAAAATTTTAAATTAAAATTTCATATTGATAAATAAATTGTGAGATAAAAAAAGGTAATGATTAGGTGCAACTTCCCTTTTCCTCGCTACACTAAAAATAAAATAAAAAAAATTGCCACATGATGCATTGTTATTAAGTACTACCTAAGCTGCACAAAAAATTATGTTGCGTAGGTTGCACCCAAGTATGATGCAACTTCCCTTTATTAAATGAGAGAACAATGTATCTGAAGAAGTTTCAAATATTAAATAATATGAATGAGATTCATATTATAACTATAGGTTAAATTTATTAGGAATGAGATTTATAATAAAACTATATTTTAATTCATATGAATGAGATTCATATTAAAGTTATAGGTTATTTGAGAGAAATAAATATTTGACTAAGATTCAAATATTATTTATATGAATGAGATTCATATAAAATTATATGCTAAAATTATATGAATCGGTTATGGGAGAGAATATTATTTAAATATGATTCAAAAGAAATTAAATATATGATCATTAATTAATTAATATTTATTTAATTATATATATATATATATATATTAAATTTGATTTAGTATATATATTAAACGAGAGAGTTATTCTATGGGTGGAGGGGAGTTGTAACTCCTCCTCCAACTAATTCTTTCACTCTCTCACATTAGGAAAACTTGGGTAGAGATTTTTATGAATAAGCTCTCTACATTTTTCTCTATAACACATCAAAAAATTCTCTCAAAGTTTTTATAGAAAAGTACCATGCAAAAACTTTTTCATTCCAAAAATGAGATCCCACCATCTCGATTCTTGCTAGAGAATAGCAAGGTTTTCAACTGGTGGTGTCCATTATTTGTGGTTCGTGTTTTTGGATGTAGCTTCGAGTTCGAGGGAGAATTTCACTATATGAAGTGTTTGTGACGTGGAGAGGATTTCCAAGAAGAAAGTCTTAAGGGTAAGTTCTTCTCTTTCCCTTATAGCGTACTATAAAATTAATGTTTATCATGTACATGTTCTATGTATTTTCTCTATTTTTCAAGTTTTCTAAAATGAATTTCATTGGCACGTGCATTCACGCGCTTCCGTTATGGAATTCAATTCCTTCAATTGGTGTTAGAACCAAATCGTACCTCTATTTTTCATTTTCGAAATGAAAAATCAGAGAAAATATGAGTTATTTTCTGCATAATATATGTGGGTTTGCGTAATAGATGTTTACAAATATTGACACTTAAATTTACAATTTTTTACTTTGATTTGAACAATGTAAAGGCCCCGTGTTTTAGTTATTGATTCTTAAATTGAGTTTGTAAGTTGGAGTTGCTTGTGACAAAGTGTTTGCTGTGAAAAAGACAAAAAATAGAAGTGAAAGATGAGTTTTGGAGGCAGATTTCTGGTGTCTCTCGGGCTTTGTGCGTGATTAAAAACTTCTAATTATCGTTTGTCATCGTTTGTACGTCGTGGAAAGATCACATGAACTTGGAAGTTTCCCTCAAACACAGAAGTGGTTGTTTTCTTCCAACAGTTGAAGGTAGTTTTTGTGTTTTAAAATCAAATTGATGTAATTTAATTTAATGTTTTTATTAGAATGCCAATATTTGGTCTATTATTACTATAACATAGTTTTAATATGTATGACATTTATGTTTAATTATATTAGTTATATGTTGCATAAATTATATCATATGTTTAAATTTTCACTTTAAGATAAACATATTCATGCATTATATTTAATATAAATGTTATATTATATGATCACATGATATAATAAGCATGCACATGCATCAAGTGTTATATTATATATTAGCATGTTTAGAGTTTTTATTAGTAGTAATATAAGAGTTATATTTAAATATAAATGTTATATTTAAAGGTTAGAGTAACTCCTAATGTATGTATATGCATGATCATACTATATAGTCTGCATGATTATAATATAAGTATTATATTATATGTTTTAATGTATGATTAAAAGCATGCTTACTATATAGTTATTCATTAACATTAATATGAGAGAGATATTATGTACGTTAATGAATGTGATATGCATGGAGTATAGTTTTATTAATTAGTTTATAATTGTTATATTCAGTTAATAATACTGTGAGATGCATATGATTTGATTACATGATAGCCTAATGCGATTAAGATAAGGTTAATTAATTTGTTTTAAATGGTTTAAAACTTGTTTAACTACTTTCAAATTTTATTTCTAATGAGAATAGATTTAAAATAAAATTTTTCTTTTTCTTTTTCTTTTAATAGGATTAAATGAGAAAGTAAAAAAATTTAAATTTATAAAATATTTGTCTATAGGGGACCTTTGTTGAAAGAACATTCTATCTATGATTGAGGTATTTAAGCCGACGAAAACGGAATACCACTACCTCGAAACTAATCTGAAAGGTGAATTTATTAAATATTTTGTAAGCATGGAATAGATCATCAGAATTTATCAAAGTGTTTAAATAAATGATAATCATACTTTGCTAAATTATCCAATATAAGAGTATAGCAATTTTAACAAGACTTAGAATTTTTTTTTGCCTAACTTGCCTATGTAATGAACCCTTGATTGAAAAATACTTGGTGGGAAGAAAAATGATATATATATTATGCTTGATTCTTCTACGTTCTCGGGTAATTCACACCGTGAGATTCATGCTTGGCTTCAAAGCACCTTTGATGCGACTCTTTACGGATAGTGTTTGCATTGGTCAATATTAAGGTAAATTAGAGAAAATATTTATAGTAAGTGGGAGAGGGACGTGCGTCAATACATCCAGTGGTCTCCATCATTAGTTAACAACGTGAGATTCATGTTTGGTCTCGAGGCGCTTTTGATGCATTCCCTACGAATGACGTTTGCATGGGTCAATATCAAAGTTAACTCTTGATAAAGATAAGATTATATTTTTTATTTTGAATATTGTTCTTCCTTATAGTAAACTTGTTGAGGAAAAAATTATAAATTCCAAAATGATGGGTTATAGTTAGAAGAATCCATTAAGGTGGTTAATGAAATTTTGATCAAAATAATGGTAACTAAATATTATAGGAATAAGAGTTATTCTGGTGTAATATCTGGTTGAAATTGTCTCAATTTAGTGAATGAGTAACTGACTGCCCTATGGTGACTTTTGTTCTAAATCATTACAGTATCATAGCAATAGAATTTTTAGATTAATATGAATAAGATTCATATTAAATCTACTAGTTCATAATTTATATGTTCAATTATAATGGATAGAATGTTGCATATAGTCAAATAACACGCTTTATATATTTCAAGATTATGTTAATTTCTCTAAGGAGTTTTATTCTTTTAATTATCAACATAAGTCAAAAGGTTTTGATAAATAAGTTACTTGAAAAAATGTCATCAACATATAATGGTAGTGTAATCTCAAAATTATCTTTGATTTGAGAAACATTCTAAAAAAGATGTTGTCAATTTATGAAATGTTCATGAATCGAATTGATGGCTTACTTTTATCATCCAGGTAACATATGATGCGCCTGGATCATAAGATAAAATCATGATAATAACATATTGTGTGTTGAAGTTATAGGAAACTAAGTGACCTCAAAAGTTAAGTATTATTTGAGTCAAAAAAGAGTTTTTGTGATTAGAGCCAATAAGGAAAAAGTTTCAAGATTAGCTTGGGGTATCACGCGATGTGGAATTTGGAAATACCGCAAAAAGGAAGCAAAAGGAGAATAAAGTAAATTATATTAACATTGTTTCCTTAAAAAATGTTTGAGAAACAATTTTGGATTATAAAAGTGTTGTAAAACTGATTTACGAAATTTCAGTATTTGGGTAAGTTGAGATACTTGTATAAAAAAGAACCCCTAATAAATATGCTTAGCAAAACAAATGTTCGAAAATACACCTAAATATAGGTAGTCCTTAAGGAGTTGTAAAATGACCTTTTGTACACTCCAAAATAAAATAATGTATTTATGTGACACATACTGATTTTATTAGGAATGTCATATAAAAGGCTATGAACCTGTAGAAAGGTTAATTTGTGTTGATGAACCAATTCCACGTAAAACCACTTAATAGTTAACAAATATTGTTAACCATTTATTTTTATTTGAAAGTAAAATTGTAATTATTAACCAGATAAGTCTTCATCGTAGTAAGAGAGTTATGAGATAACTCAACCTTTACAAATGCTTACTTGAAGTCTACATTATCATATTAAATGAAAAGATGAAAACTTATAAACCTCAAAAGTAGTGGGAGAGTTATGAGATGACTCAACCTTTGCTGTGACTTATTAGAAGTCAAAGTTGTCATACTGGATGACAAGAATTGAAGGATGTTGACAAAACAAGTTATGTCAAAGTAAAAAAATCTAAGATAAAATATTTGTACTTAATCTTAGTCTATTTTTGTAGATTTTCTTAAAGGGATAAGACTCGGAAGATATGAATGGATCCACAAAAAGGAGACTTGAGAGTGTAGAACTTGGAGATAGAGATATTCAAGTTAAGACTCTTGGCGTAAGATGAAAACCAGCGTTGAAACTAGTGGGTGAAAAGAGATTGTGAATCAATTTTCTCACTGTTACTATAATAGAGTATTTATGCATTATTTGATTCATTGTTACATAGAGATATATAAGAATGAATTTAATTCTTTTATGAAAACAAGTTCAATGAATCTAAAATTTTCAAAGATTGAGTTGCAAAAGGTTTTAAAAAATTGTGATGTTCATTTGATAAATGAATTTCATAATTAGGATCTTTGAGTAGATGATTTTGATATAGTATCATAACCAATGATTTTGAACAATGACAATGTTTAGGGATGACAACATGGTGCGTTATTTTAGGTGATGAAATAATGGAATGAATTGTGGTGATGGGAATGCGTTGAGCAACAAGTTTTCTCAGCAGAATCCAAGTATAAATTCCATTGAGTTTCCTGGTAAGTCCAGGGTCGAATTCAGGGACTAGGAAAAACGGTATGCGGTGATAATTTTCAAGAAGACTTTACGGTAAATAGTAAATCAAATAGTTATTTTGGGTTGTTGTTTTCGGTATAAAATAAATGTATGCGACAGATTTAAGAAAATATCGATTATGCGTTAGATGCACTGAGTATGCGGAGGAACGGGTTGAGAAGGTATTTAGCTAGCGTTTCCCGGGAATGCGTCAAACAATGCGTCATGCTACACTCATGCGACAACAAATCATTTTCCAATGCAAATGTGATGCTCCTAGTTCTAAGACGAATGTGTTGAATGCAATAATGTCCATAGAGCTTATTCCTAAGTTTTTACTTTTTTCCTATGTGATGATGCAAGATGCACACAAAGACAAGGTGACCGCACACAATCATATCCTATCTTTAGGATGCATGCGATGCGTTAATAGCAAACAGTGCTTATTCTTAATCTCCTATCTCTTGATTATGTGTTCTAATCTGACTCTCCCGAGCCTAGATTCTAACTTGACTTTTCTAAGCCTAGATTCTGCCCTTAGACTACCCTCCCGAGTATCTCGAATGGATGAATGATGCATACATAATACAAGATAATCGCACAGAATGAAAATCCCCAGTTATACTAGCTAAGTGCTTCTCAACCCATCCGACAGATTTAGCTACTCATGCGTAATAAACAGAGAGTGAACAGATATAAAGAAGTAAATTCCATTTCTATAGATAAGTTTAAGTACAAAATGACAATGGAATATAAGGATAGAGAGTCTGGTAGCAATCCCTTGCTTCCCAAGGCTTTTACACTATCAACTCTATTATGTTCAAAAGATATTCTTGCTTCAGCAGGAGCTAGCCCTCTCTCTGATCTTGACACTTCCGACACTCTTCCAAGTTCATCGGAATGATCTATCGGCACAATCTCGATTCTCTTGCTTCTGCCTTCAATAAAAGAAAAACTAAGAATAAAGCTTTTCTATCTAAGGGAAAATTCTTTAACTATCTGAACTCCTTCACTGAAGGTTGCTTTCAGTATTTATAGAGCTTTGGGGTGAAGGGTTGTTTCTCTCTTATGATTGCACTGATGGGATAACATTAATTTTCTGTCTGATGCGCCAAATATTTGTCACCGAAAAGTTGAGTGTACTTATTACAGTAGTTCGTTAACGACTTGTCAACTTTATTCGGACTCGACCGTCATCAGCTTTTTGTTCCATCGTGATTTATTATGCTTTTCACCCAGATGCGCCCACCAAGTTGCGGCGGCTCTATGCAGCAATCCTTCTGAGCAGATATTTGCGAGCACAAATCACAGCAAAGACTTGCGGTAACGCTGCGCTCGACCGTTGCTTTCTTGTGATCGCATTTTACACTTTGCGTCAACGCATATTCTACACAAAAATACAATAGTTAACTGTTTTTATGCGATGAACGCATGCGACCACAATGTTATAAACTTAATGCTTTTTGGACGCAATCTTATGTATTTTATCAATGCAAACCTGCATTGTTTAATAACTTAGCACTGTAATAACATGCATTTCTGTCCGTTATCACAATGGGACCGAGGTGGGGGAGGGGGGATGCATTCTCCATCCTCGTCCCCATGGAAATTTTTAATCCCCGTCATTGCCCCATTCCTTGTTTTGAGGGGTCAGGGTCGGGGAATCCTCGTTCAAGAATTTGGGTTCCCGCAGGGAAAAGCCTCACTTTTTATTTTATTATTTAAAATTATTTAAATTTAGTATTTACATTGAATTATAAATTTTATATAATAAATTAGTATTATTGTTGCATATATTTGTTTAAATAATAATTAAAAAATATTTTAATGCTTTTTATTATAAATTCAATAAAATTAAATTTATTATATTAGAAAATTAAAATAAAAAATAACTAAAACAGTAGCTTCAACTATTGTTTTTGTAGTTTATATATATGTATATATATAAATATTTAATTTAAAGATCTTTGTATTTTTTTTTACTTATATATATATATATAACAATTAAAAAAAATTCGGAGCGGGTCCCCGACCGGGGACTCGATTTAAATCTCCAGTTTGACCTCCGTACTTGATCAAACTGGGAATTCTCCATCCCGATCAGATTGGAGACCCATGGGGACCTGACCCAGAGGAAATTTTGCCATTCCTAACAATGTTCTTGCAATGAAAAGAAAATGAGAAGTGGGTATTTATATGTTTATATTGATATTTACTTAGTATGAATAAAGTAAAGATCAATATGAAAGTTTGACTATTTAACCAATTTCAAATAGTTGATTTGAAATTATTTTGTATATTAAATGTCCATATAGAGATGTTGACAACATGGTGTTAAGTTTGTCTCATGCATCTTACATTTACAAAGTTGTTATTGAATGTTCAATGCAATGGCTTCAGATGGAATGGTAGTGTATCATTCTGTAGGGAAGTTGATATGTCTAAAGAAAAGTTTCCTAAGACACCTCAAGTGTTGTGGGGTTGTAATTCTTATATGAGACTTAATTAACATTTAATATACAGTTTGTTGGTGATATTGGCTAAATCGTTGGTATTACCATAAATTTGAAAATTAAAATTATGAGATGTTGGTGTATAAAGTTTAAGATTAGATCTTTTATGTGATATATTGTCTCAAATAAGAATAAATATCAGGATATTTATAAACACAAAGTTGTAGGAATAAAAATAGAACGAGAGAAACATCATCGTGGTGACTAGATGGTATTTATTGATATAACAATTGCGAATTATATAAAAGGATTCTCTAGGCTAAAGTGTGAGAGGATCTCTCAGAATTTCTAGGACTGCGAGACATGTCTCTAATGCATTACGGCAAGTGGGAGAGCATGTTTGGTATAGAGTGTGCTCTAGGATACATGTCTCACCAACTTATGTCACTCCGACTTCAATGCAAGTGGGAGATTATTGAGATGAATGCCCTAAAGCCTTGTAATTAATATGTTATTTGAAATAATAGTTGATTATTTTATATATGAAATTATCAATTACAGAAACATCCAAGGTTATTTTATGAAATTCGAACAGTATGTGGTAGACATACAGGTAGATCATGTTCAAGTAATAACTTAAATGGTTTGTAGTATATAGATAAGGTTGGATGCCTTATCCTGATAACACTATGGATATGACCCACTTTGTAATTGTTACAAGAGTTATAAAGTGTTACAACGATTTGATCCTAATCGTTCATATGGAGATAAGCGAGTAGAGGTATCATATACAAAGAGTTTGTATAAGACCAGACCACGAAATGATTAACTCTTTATAATACCGTTGAGTGAAGAGATTAACATTTCATAGGATGACCATAGATGACTTGACCTTAACCCTGAGTAAGAACTCCTATCTTTGAAGGTGATTTCATTTATATAGATGAGGATGACCAAATTTGTTGACTCAATATGCCTACCATTTTGGAGATTTGTCTGAGTAGGAAGCTGGGAACATAGCTACACAAGATGGAGTTTACTTCTTTCCGTCTTTAACGTAAGTAGATGAATTGCTTCCTTAAGCATTGGCTTCGAGTCTTAAACAATAGGACCTCTCCCTTTCACTGGCCTGAGAGGGTTTTTGTTTATGGTAGAACCATAAACAAGTTGTTCATTAGAGGATCAATGGGACTTAAGGAGTTATATATCATCATAGAGGTAAAACAACAATTTTGTCCTAGTTATAATTACGAGCAATTTGTGAAGGGTTGACTTACTATTGAATGGTTATATATGTGGACACATAAATATATCTACAATGCAAAAAGTGTAATGTGGTTCTTTAGTGGAATGACCTGCAGTTAATAAATGTTGATTAATTTAATTAAAGAGTTTAATTAATTCATTTTGTATCATTGAAACTTCTAATCTATAGGTTCATTAGGTCCCTTTGCTAACTCACTAAGGGTAAAATAAGAATAATCTAATTTTGGATTAATTTGAATCGCTCAAATTATATAAGAGAATTAATTGTTGTAGTGTAGGTCTTTAGTGGAACGACCTGCAGTTAATGAATGTTAATTAATTTAATTAAAGAGTTTAATTAATTAATCACGTACCATGGAAGTTTCTAATTTGTAGGTCCATTAGGTCCCTTTGCTAGCTCATTAAGGGTACAATAAGAATCGTCTAATTTTGGATTAATTTGAATCGTTCAAATTATATAGGGAATTAATTGTATGAGATATAATTAATATAATATATATAGATACATTATGATATAAAGCTAATTTTGAATGAGATTCAAAATTATACTTTATTATATGAGATAATTGTTGGGGATTGTGCCCTAAATCTCGTTGTTTGTAATGTATAAATGAAATTCTTTTATTTTATAAAATAAGGAGTATTTTTTTTTACATTTAAATTTGTGTAACTCAATCCAATAAACTAAGATCCGACGTTTTTTATGTAACTTAAACATGTATGTGGTTGACATACAAGTGGATCATATTTAAGTAATAACCTAAATGGTTTGTAGTATGCAGATAAGAATGGATGTCTTATCCTGGTGACACTACGGATATGACCCACTTTGTAATTGTTACAATAATTATAAAGTGTTACAAATAATTTGATCCTAATCGTTCATGCTAAGACATGCAAGTGTGAGTTCCTATATAAAGAGTTTGTATAAGACCGGACCGCGAAATGATTAGTCTCTCTTTATAAGGTCGTTAATTGAAGTGATTAACATTTCAATAGGATGACCATAGGTGACTCAACCTTAATCTTGAGTGAATTCTGAACTCTTTTCTATGAAGGAAATCCTTTGATCTATATGGATGAGAGTGACTAGGTTCGCTGACTCAATAAGCCTACCATTTTGAGAATTTTTCTGAGTAAGGAGCTGCGAACATAGCTGCACAAGATGGAATTCAATCCTTTCCATCTTTAAGGTAAGTAGATTAATTACTCCATTAAGGGCTGATTTCAGGTCTTGAAGATTGAGGCCTCACCCTTTCACTGACCCGAGATGAATTAGTTTATAATTCGACTATAAATTGTTTGTTCATTAGAGGGATTAGTTGTTCTTAAGAAGTTAGACGTAACTACAGGGTAAAATGGTAATTTGACCCAATTATAGATTTGAGTGATTTGTGAAGAGTCGACTTACTGTTGATTGGTTATATCCATGGACATATAAATATATCTACGTTGCGAAGAGTGCAGCTGTGGGCCTTTAACGGAGTGACCTGCAGTTAAATGAATGTCGATTAATTTAATTAAAGAGTTTACTTAATTAATATCGTATTATTGAAGTTTCTAATTGTTGGATTTGATGCTTTAAATCTTGTAGGGTCCTATAGTTTGTGAATGTATGTAAAAACTCATTATTTATTTAATAAAATATATGATATTTTATTCCAATTTTTTTTTTTTTTTTTTTTTTTTTTTTTTTTTTTTTTTTTTTACATTAATCACAAACCAATAAACTAAGTTCCATGCTTATCTCGTAACTTAAATATGTATGTAGAGACATACGAATGGATCATGTTTTAAGTGATAACCTAAATGGTCTGTAGTAGATGGATATTGCTGGATACCTTATCCTGGTGACACTACGAGTATGAACCACTTTGTAGATGTTACAATTGTTGTAAAGTGCTACAAATGATCTGATCCTGATCATTCATGTGGAGACATGTGAGTGGGGATATTCTATACAAAGGAGTTTGTATAAGACCGGACCACAAAATGAGTAGTCTCATTATATAACACCGTTCTTAATAGAGACTTCCATTTGATTATAAGACCAGACCACGAAAAGTAAAACTGATTTAGTTGTTCTAGAAACTTGCTTAGTGGAGAATGATAATTCTGCCTGGATTATTGATTCTGGGGCCACTAACCATGTTTGTTCTTCATTTCAAGAAATTAGTTACTGGCGGTAACTTGAAGCTGGTGAGATGATGATGCAGATTGGAACTGAACACGTCGTCTCGACTATGGCAGTGGGAGGAATCTGGTTGACTTTACAGAATAAATTTCTTGTATTAGATAATGTTTATGTGGTTTATGATTTAAAAAGGAACTTTATTTCTGAATTGTTTGTTAGAACATTCCTATGCAATCAACTTTTTTGTTAATAAAGTGTTTATTTCCAAAAATGGTGTTGATATTTGTTCTGCAAAACTGGAAAATAACCTTTATGTACTAAGACCGTTAGCTACTAAGGCCCTCTATAACATTGAAATATTTAAAACTGCAGTAACTCAAAATAAAAGACTTAAAATTTCTCCAAAAGAAAATGCCCAACTTTGACACCTAAGAGGTCACATAAATCTCAATAAGATTGAGAGGTTAGTAAAGAATAGACTTCTAAATGACTTAGAAGAAAATTCTTTCCCAGTATGTGAGTCATTCCTTGAAGGCAAAATGACAAAAAGATCTTTTATTGGACAAGGTCATAGGGCCAAAATACCTCTCAAGTTCGTACATTCAGACCTTTGTGGTCCGATGAATGTGAAGGCTAGAGGAGGTTATGAATATTTCATCACTTTTACTGAGGATTATTCCAGATATGGGTATGTTTACTTAATGCAACATAAGTTTGAGTCTTTTGAAAAGTTCAAAGAATTCAAGGCTGAAGTTGAGAATGCATTAAATAAAACGATTAAAACATTTTGATCCGATCGGGATTGAGAGTTTATGGATTTATCTTTCTAGAACTATTTGATAGAACATGGAATAGTATCCCTGAAGGAGCTCGTTTTGAAGAGATCCTTGAGCGGAAGCGGATCGTCCAAATTCTATTTTGATTGAAAAATGAATTTACAACAAACATACAAGATATGCATTCTTAAATAAATTACAGCATGCTTTTTATTAAGAAAAAGAGTTCAAGAGATTATACCTTTAAAGAACGTTTCTTCGTGTAAAACCCTCGAACTGTCACGAATTCAAAAACAACAATAAGCCTAAAGATCCTCTTCAAGAAATTTCGAACTAACAAGCGACACAACCACCAAGAATCTTCGGTATACTCAGGGTGAGAGTCCAGGAGTTGTGAGCTCTAACTATTTTGGTAAGGAGGGAGTTTTGAGTTTGGAGAGGAAGAGAATTGAATAAGATAGAACTCTTCTATCGTTTAGCAAACGTCAATCGTGTAGCAACTCAACATAAGTTTGTAAAGAAGCAAAGAATTTTTTTTTATTCCAATTTGCCATAAAACAACTTAATTAACCACCCACTAAGGTGGTTGGAGTAACATTAGGAATTAATTATCCAAAAGAATAAATTTAATATAAATAAATATGATAACCAATTCATCATATCTTATTTATATTTAACTATATGTTATATCAAATATAACATATAACCTATAGTTTTAGTATTGTATCATATACAATATAAACTATAGTTTATTTTCTCTATTTTATGGCATTTAATTTATCATATTTATATTAAATTTAACAACTATGAATCACATTCTTAGAAAATATATTTGAATCCCATTCAAATATTTATTTCCTCCTATTAAACTATAATGTACCAAATACATTATGGCAAATGTATCATATATAATTGAAACAATCCCTCTTATTAATTTGAACAATTTAAATTAACCCAAAAACTGATTCTCAACTAAATTCTTTTGACCTACCAAGGGGACCTTATGGACTTGTAGGTTGAAGCTCCAACAATACGTGAATAACTGACCAAACTCTTTAATCACATTATCCACCATACGTTAACTGTCGGACACTCTACTAAAGACCAACAGCTGCACTCTTTGCACTATAAATATATTTCTGCGTCCATTGGATATAACCAATCAATAGTATGATGACCCTTCACAAAATTGCTTGTAAGTATAGTTGGACCAAATTACTGTTTTGCCCTTGTAGTTACATCTAACTTTTTAAGTACCACACTGATCCCTCTCATGAACAATAGATTATAGTCCTACTATGGGTGAATACCTCGCGAGTCAAGAGAGGGTATGACCCACATTGTTCAAGACCTGGAATCAACCCTTAAGGGAGCAATTTATCTACTTACCCCTGCTTTGAGGAAGGAGTGAGCAATTCATCAAAGTCAGCAACACTTGCTTTCTCTAACTAGAGATTATCTTGGGAAATGACACTACTGGTTTCTTTGTCATCCATCCCTTTGTGCTAAAAAAGTAAGAACTGACGTTCAAACAATTCTTGCAACAAGTCCATGATCTTATGTGCAATGACCATGTTCTCAACCCTTTTGGCCAAAACATCAGGTATGCTAGCCAAAATGTGAAGTCAGGCCAATGAATTAGCCTTCATCCACATCTCATATGCATTATGAACACTTCACGATGCATCAAGGGTCGAGACTTGAAGACACTACTCAACCATGACAAACTCAAGGTCGTTTACCATGAAATATGTTTTTAACGGACTCTTTTCAATGTATGTAATCGGTCAAATTTAAGGCAACTAACAGAAAATCATTCATGTTACTGAAAAAATCACATTGACCTACATTAGATTTTAGCAAATACTCGTTGTAAAACCAACATCCAATACGATTTAGAAAAACTGAAATGAACTCGTGTGACATCTAGTTTCGCAATGACGCTTCAAAGGTTTAGGATAAAAGCCACCGAAGGGTAGTCAATTTATCCCTCCTATGAATTGAGACATTCTCAACTAGTCATTAATACCAGAATAACTCTTACTCCTATAAAGACTAGCCATCATTGATTTAGTCAAGAAATCATTAACTTGCTAAACAATTTTCTGTAAGTGTGACCTGTCATTTTAAGTCTTACAGCTCCTCCCCAAGCAGCCAATCCGAAGGGAAAAAATCCAATTGGGGCAAAAACTAAAGTGATCCTATCCATTTCTAGAGTTCACCTTGATATTGACCAACTGCACAAAACCCATCTAAAGGGGGATGCTTCTAGGGCGCCACGAGGAAGTGCAAGAAGATCTCACGGTGTGAACTAATGAAGGAGACCGCAGTACGTGTTGACACACACCATTCACCTATTTACTATAAATACTCTCTATGTCTACCTTGATATTGACTCATGCAATATGAAGGGGGATGCTCCTAGGGCACCATGAGGCCAAGTAGGAATCTCACGACGTGAACATTCAGGGAGAAATGTGAGTGAAGTCATTGACATATCATATATATATCTTCCTCCCGCTAAGTATTTTATAATCTAAGGTTTAATTTACTTAAAAGAAACACCACTAAGAATTTTAACTGAGTGACTTTTTAGGTTTACCCAAGAGTAACTGTGACTTTGGAAAGTTGAACAACTTTTGATCATCATTCATTAAACTCTTTAATGAAGTCTTTGATCAATTGTCGCATGCTTGCAGAAAATCTATCTAATTTACCTTTCCAGGTAGGGGTGTTCTATTTTCGTCAGCTTAAGTATCCTAGCCTAGACAAAACCCGCCTTAGACAAAATGTCCCTTATAGATAGATTTAATACAAATTTAATCTTTTATGCCAATCAATTTAATCCTATTAAACCGATTTAAAAGATTAAACTTAGGTATTTAATCTTATTAAAACCTTGAACTTAGGTCTATCTCAATCCAATTTTAAAACTCTTTTAAAACATGAGTTCACCTAAGTCTACATGCAACTATTTCTTATTGATTTTAGTACTAATTTTCATTATAACGCTTATAACAGGAAACAACTAAAACCAACACAATGCGAAGCTACACATACAAGACATTCATAACACTTATAAACAAGCCTAAGTGTCATGCTCCATGCATTGTTCATTCATTGCTACTTTTATATAACACTTATACAACCAAGCAATGAACCAAGCAAACATGCTTCCATACACCCCTATACTATAACTCTTATAATATAAAGATGATGCATGAATATGCTTACTGCAAGCATAAATATAACTCTTATATTTCAGGATGCATGTACATGCTTTCTTGTAATTTCATCATGCCAAAAACTATATTATAACACTTATAATATATGATGCATGAATAATTGCATAACCCATATGTCATACACTATGGCATATAAACAACATACATCCCATGTACATTAAATAAAAGTTGATGAATCGAGATAATTAGCCTCAAATCCTCAAAACCAAAGCTAACTATTACAAATAGCAATGAGTCTCCGGTTCAAATAGGCGAACTGGGTCTTGAACCGTTCGGGCGAAGAAACGCGTCTCCTTGATCGTGTACCAAATTCCTTGTGATCGCCTAATGATAGAGTAAACAATTTACTCAATCGTTTACCAACACTTCATGAGCTTAAACAATCGTTTAGCAACAATCGTGTACTTTTGACTATAGATGAAGCATAAAGGCACGTAATCCTGCGCGCGTATCATACAACGCAAGCCTTAAACTATCATCTAAACGACAATGATGCGGTGAAGCACAATCGTCTAAACGATCATTGAGCGATCGTAAGGTATCGTATATCAGGTGATTGTGTAGTCAGTGACTATGCGATGAAGCATGCTAACTACACGATTATTTAGTGCGTGCGCCTTTTATTAAATGATGAGCATCAAATGCTCTATATGATCGTTTACCTCCAGTGTCCACACGATCGAGCAACCAACGCTACGCGATAAAGTAAACGCTTTACCCCATCATCTAGCATTAGTTAAACATTGTTTTGTAAATACTACACGATCGCGTTAAAATTTTCTACACGATCTTTTAGCCAAATCTCAACGATCGTGTACCTTAGGCTACACGATACGACCAACCGTTGGTCTTCTTCCTCGATGAGAACGGCATCTCCGTGCTTCGAACCTTCATCATGATTGACTCAACAACTTCAAACACTTTGAATTACATACTCAATTGCTTATTAATTATGCTAAAAAACACATAGGCCCTTACAAATTAACACTTTGTAATCGTAAAGAAAGCTTTAAACAGAGGCAACCATCCCGTAAAAATTCATCAATACATCCACAAACGCATTAACTCTTAAACGCAATGCAGAAACCTCAAAACCCACCACGATTGTAAAAGAAGTTCAAAACAAAAGTGAAATTTGGAATATCAGAACAACCTGGCTCTGATACCTATTGAAGGAAATAAAACATGAGGATTTTCATGAGCAACGGAAGAGATCGTTCCAAATTCCATTCGAATGAACACAATCAATTACAATCGAAATGGAAACTAACAGGTCATGCATAAAACGAAAATTACAGCATGTTTTAAGATGATACAAGGGATAGAGGATGCATATCTTTGAAGAAACATTCTTCACAAATCTTGATAACGAGCAAAAATGCATGTTATCATGGTGCTAAGTTCTTAAACAATGCTGGCCTGCGTTGATAAAATGTGTTAGATTGCGTCCAAAAAGCATTAAGTTTATTACATTGCGGTCGCATGCGTTTATCGTATAGAAACCATTGTTTTTTGTATTTTTTTTGCAGAATATGCATTGACGCAAGGCGGAAATTGCGATCATAGGAAATCATTGGTCGAGCGCAGCATTACCGCAAGGCTTTGCGGTGATTGTGTTCGCAAACATTTGCTCAAGAAGGATTGCCGCAACTTGGTGGGCACATCTGGGTGAAAGGCATAATTAATCGCGATGGGATAGAAAGCTGATGACGATCGAATCCAAATTAAGTTGACAGCCGCTGACAATAACAAGTACATTAAGCTTTTCCGTGACAAATATTCAGCGCATCAGTCAGGGAATTAAAGCCATCCCATCTGAGAAATCATAAGAGAGAAGCTGCCTTCACCCTGAAGCTCTATAAATACCAAAGGCATCCTTCAGAAAAGGGGTTCACGAGTTTGGAAATTTATAAGTTCGGATCAGTTAGCTCAGCACGTCTTTTTCCATAGTTTTTCCTTTTTATTTTAAGGTGGCACAAGAGAAGAGTAAAGACGCCGGAGATCGCTCAGGAAAACTCGAGAGAGAACTTTGAGGCTAGAAGCGGAGAGTGGGTTGACTATCGCGAGAGCGAGATTATCTTTTGAACATGAGTAGAAAGACAGTGTTAAAGCCTGGGAAGCAAGAGATTGCTACTAGACACTTTATTATATCCTTGCATTGTTATTTTGTACTTCATCTTTATATTTATACAATAGAAGTTCTTATTCTACATCTGTTCACTTTCTTAGTATGCATGAGTAGCTAAACTGGTCGAATGGGTTGAGAAGAACTAAGCTAATATGACCTACGAAGTTCATTGATTGTGATTATCTTGTGTTATGCTGTGTCAAACATCTCTTTAGAGCTACTCGAGAGAGAGTCTAAAGAAAGAACCTAATGACTCGAGAGAGCTAGGTTAGAATCTGGACTCGAGAGAGCGAGATTAGATCGGCATAAGCAAGAGATAGGGACTTAGAGATAAGCTCTGTTTGTCAACACTGCAACGCATGCACCTTAGAGATAGGTATGATATTATATAGTCGCATATTTGTGTGGATGTCATTTTGTCATCGCATAAATAGAAATAGAGGCTTATGTGTAGGCCCTATAGACTTAACGCATATATCGCATGCATTCTAATATTAGAAGTCGTAGCATTCGCACCGAGAGGTGGTTTACTATTGTATGTGTGTTGCATGATCGCATAGCGTGAATGCATCCTAGGAAGTGTTAGCCAAAACGCTTCTCAACCCGTTCACTGTATACTCATCACATCTTCCGTTTATTCAACTCTTTTCAAACTTCGTCGCATTTGTTTATTTTTCATTACCGCAAACATCAACGTCAACAACTATTGATTTATTTGGTTACCGCAAAGTTTTCCTAAAAATTACCACCACAACCTGTTTTCCCAAGTCCCTGTGTTCGACCCTGGGCTTACCAGGAAACTCAGTGGGGTTTACACTTGGATTATGCTGAGAAAACTTAAGTGCTCAACGCAACTCCATCAACGCATTTCATCCATAATTCCACATCATAAAATAACGCATGAAATTCCTCAAACAGTCTCCCATGCGTCTAACAACAGCAATGCTTGAACGCAAAAAGCGGAGCATAGCACGAACACAACGAATATAGCCTCCATGAACCCAACAAACAGAGTTAGGACACCACCACAATGGTTACCTTGGTATTCTCGGTGTGAGAATCTAGGAGTTGTGGGCTCTGTATGATCTTTGTTTAAGGAAGAGACTGGAGGTCTACGATCGGGTTGACGATCGAGCAAGTGGGAGATAAGATGCTGTCTATTGTATAGACGATGTACTCGATCGTTTAGTAAACGATAGCCTATCGTATAGACTTAGCCACTCGATCGTTTAGCTACGATAAGCTAAATGACTATCATATAGTCAAAGCTGCACGTTCGTTTAGTCTCTGTCAACTATCGCTTAGTGAAACTATTTCACTTGATAGCTTGTCCATGAGTTGTTCAGAAGAGGAAACTTCTAATTTTAGGAAAAAAAAATTCTCATTTTATCTCACGGTTACCTTAAAATCACCAATAACCTCTCACTCAATTGGTTATTATAGAAAAAGAAATTAATTATCATATGATTAATATATTATAAATTAAAATGATAACCAACTTACCATATTACATTTATAACCTATAGTTTTAATATTTCATCTCATGAAACATACAAATCATAGTTATTTGTCTATTTTATGGTACGTAATGTAAATCATATTTACATTAATTCCTCCACTTGGTATATCTCATACATCACACCAATTATATCATATATAATTGAATTTCCTCTTGTTAATTTGAACACTTCAAACTAACCCTAAGAATTGATTCTTAACTTGAACCCATTGAGCTACCAAAGGGACCTTATGGACCTGTAGCTTGAAGCTCCAACGATAAGTGAATAATTGACTAAACTCTTTAGTCACGGGATCCACAATCTGTGAACTGTCAGGCACTCCACTAAAGACCGGTGGTTGCACTATTCTCATTATAGATATATTTCTATGTCCATATTAACCAATCAACAGTGCGATAATTCTTCACAAATTGCTCGTAAGTACAACTGAGCCAATTTATTGTTTTGCCCCTATAGTTACATCTAACTTCTTAAGTACCACTGATTCATCTAATAATAATAAGTCATAGTCCTACTATGACTGGGTCCTCTCTTCCAAAGAAAGGATGTGGCCACTATGTTCAAGACCCAGAATCAGCCCTCAAGGGAGTAATCTATCTACTTACCCCTGCTTTGGGGAAGGGGTGAATTCCGTCTTGTGTAACTGAGTTCCCAACTCCCCAATCAGACAAATCCCCAAAAAGGTAAGCTTGTTGAGTTGGCAATTCGGCCACTCTCACCCATACTAATCAAAGGACTGCCCTCATATGCAGAAGTTTTCAAAACACTCAGGATTAAGGTCATGTCACCTATGGTCGTTTTAGTGAGATGTAAGTCTCAATTATCAACGACGTTATATAAAGAGACTAGTCATCTTGTGGTCCAGTCTTATACAAACTCTTTGTATAAGACACCCTCATTCGCATGCCTCTACATGAATGGTTAGGATCAGACATCTGTAATAATTCACAACACTTGTAAACCTCTACAAAGCGGGTTGTATTCGTAGTGCCACCAGGAGAAGGTATCCCTCCTTAATCTTTATACTACAGACCATTTATGTTATTACTTAAGGCATGATCCATTTGTATATCTCATATACATGATTAAGTTTACATACAATAACCACAGATCTTTGTTTATTAGATATGAGTAAATGCAAATAAAATAACTCTTATTTTATTCATAATAATGTCTACAAAGCTTACAAATTACGAGACTCTGAGGGAATTAGGATACCAATCCCAATAGTTTTTAAATATATCTACAAATGTATCCACAATTATAAAAAATCTTAGTAAGAATTGTAGTTTATTTTATTTTTCACATAGTTTGTAGTTTATAATATTGTCATCTGATTGCCATATGATTCCCTTTTAATCTTTATCATATTTTCATTTGATTACTTTCTAATGTGAATGTATTCAAGAGTACTTAACTTGCATATATGTAACTTTAATATGGGGCAAAGAATTTTAGTTTCACTGAAAGGATAATAGTTAATATATTTTTTTATTATTTGATTTCTTTCTGATTGCTATATGATCTTTTAATCTTTATCCTATTTTCATCTGATTACTTTCTAATGTGAATGTATTCAAGAGTACCCACCTTGCATATGTAACTTTAATATGGTGCAAAGAATTTTAGTCTTACTGAAAGGACAATAGCAACATCATTCATATACTAAAAAAGAATGCAAAATCAATCCACTAATTGTAACGACCCGACCTTTTGAGTACTCTGATAAGGGTTGTTACTCATAATTACACATTTACATTTAAAACATTTTGACCATTGAGGAAAATAAATTTCATTAAAATAATAAAGACAATTTTCCAAAAGAAATAACAAATAAGTAAAACCTTTGTTCGGGGTCCCTAACATAATGAAGAAAAAAAATAACTTAAATAGATAAAATTTTGACCAACATCGAGTTTCAAATCAAAACTTTTAAATAACTTGAAAACGTAAACTGAGCGGAAACGATTTACATGTCCCATGTGTCATGATCACAGGTTCCTCTCGTTACCCACCGGTCCGTTCCCATCCTTACCTGAAAAACATAAATTAAGGATGGTTTAGTATAAAAATTCTCAGTAAGTGATCCCATTACCGGGATTAGGTTATGCATCCACGAGCAGAGAATGCTGGGCTCGTTGCTTAAACAACTACATCTGTCTTAGATGATGAAAAGAAACCAAAGGACATACTATCGTGCCTTGACTCGCATGTCTAGTGGCCTAATGGCACACCGTCAAACATGGAAAGATAACATAAACATGAACAAGTTGATTCACGCATGTCTAGCGGTTCGTAGGCACACCGTCAAACATGAAAAAATAACATGAACGTGAAACATCTTAGTAGCCAGAGGAAAAGAAAGCAAAAGTGATTCCTTGTCGACTCATGCATGTCTAGCGACCCATAGGCACACCATCAAACATGGAAAATTACATAAATGTGAACCTGTTAACTCACGCATGTCTAGCAGCTTGTAGGCACACCGTCAAATATGAAAAATAACATGAATGTGAACTTGTCGACTCACACATGTCTAGCGGCCTGTAGGCACACTGTCAAACATGAAAAATAACATGAACGTGAACCTGTCGACTCACGCATGTCTAGCAGTCCGTAGGCACACCATCAAACATGAACCTAGACCCGTCAGTCCTCTGAAATAAAACATGTGTCAAGGCGAGATGGTAAACTGCCTTATTGGTCTATTCATGCATCACATACATAATTTCCGTATTGATTAGAAATTCGAACATGCTCATAATACTCATAACTTTCATGCAACAAGTATATCATAATGACAAAATCATGCTTCTAGAGTCCATTAATTAACTTTATAAATCTAATCTAGGCCGTCTGGCACGAAGGTACCGGTAGTAGTACCACTTACCTCAACTTGGTAAAAAAAGTGCATGCAAATAATTCTTTAAAACCTTTGGAAAACTTGAATCAACCCAAAGTTGTGGCTTGGTCCAAGACAAATTCCAAAACTTGATTCAATTAGGCAATCTGATCAAGAATTAAATCCAAAATCAATAACTTAATTTTTCCACTATTACTCTCAATCCAAAAGAATAACCAACCAACAACTTATAAGTTAGTTATCATATGTATATTTATATTATTATTATTATTTTGATAATAAGGAAGGGAGTTACAACTCCTTTCCCCATCTTTTCTCTCCACTCATATTAGTGGGTGGTGGTTATCTTTTATGGCAAGAGAAATAAAAGAAAATTAACTTTTCTTCTTCCTCTACATTTGCAAGTAAGTTGGACGATTGAGAGAAAAAGATATAATTATTCTTTCTTTTTTACTTGAAAGAATTCTCAATCTTCTTCCTCCACATAAACCTTTCCCTCATAACCAAAATAGTTAGAGCCCATCACTCCTGGGTTCTCACCCGAAGAATACCATGGTTTCTTTGTGGTAGTGTCTGGATTTTTGGTTCGAGGTTATTTTGAAGAAGGTCTTCAAGTTGTTCGTGTTTATTTGACGGAGAATCGTGAAGAAAAGGTTCTACAGAGGTGATATTTCTTGAAACCTTTTCTTGTAAAGTATGCTGTAATTTAGACTTTAAATGCACATCTTATTGTTCGTTTACTGTAAACTTTGTATTCAATAATTAATAGAATTTGGTCGATTTGCTTTCGCTCAAGGTTTTCCTCATACGAGTTCCTTCAATTGGTATCAAAGCCAGGTTGTGGTTTCTGATTCCAAATTTCATTCTTGTATTGAATTGTTTTACAGTAATGGTGGGTTTTATAATCTGCATTTTATTTATGTGATGAATGTTTGTGGATGGATTTATTGATGGATGTTTCAGGATAGAACTCTTTGTTTAAGGCTTTCTGTATCTTTTACATTTTTTGGTTTGTAAGGGCCCCTGCATTTTTGGGCATTTCTATAAATTTGTAAGTTTTGAGTCGTTCATGAAGTTCTAAGGTGTCTTCAAAGAAGAGTTGCAGAGCGTTGTTTTCAATCACGACGAATTGTCCCGGCTTTCTTTTCTTCCAAGAGATTACGAAACAGAGGTTCCAGATCGTGTTGCTACAACTAAATGATCTGGTAGCTTTTGTTATGCGATTGTGTAGAGTTTGTTACACGATCGTGTAGCAGTTGCTAAATGATCGCATAACTAATGCTATGCAATCGTGTATATTTTGCTACACGATCATGTTGCATTTATTACAAGATCACTTAGACGCTTGCTGAATGATCACACGGTTTTAGTTGCTTGACGCACGCTTGATTGCTACACGATCACGTAAACTATCATGCTCATCGCATAGTCATTAGCTACGCGATCACATAGTCTTTCATACTCGACATATGGTGCATTTGCTACACGATCAACTGCAAGGTGGTTCTTTGAAAGGCGGTTCGGTCTGAGCGGTCCAAGATCCGGTTCACTTTTTCCGAATCGGCTGACTCAAATTTTGTAATAGTTAGCCTTTTGTTTTTTTCTTTTTAGAGAGTTCCTATCCCGGTCCATCAAATTTTTGTATAAATATACATACGATGTATGTTTTATATTATATGTCATAATGTATGTCATATAGTTTTAAAACCCACCATAGGTTATGCATTTATGTTCATGCATTATTTATATTATAAGTGTTATAATATATGAATATGCATGATTTAAATTACATAAAACATGCTTATGCATCATATAGTATAAGTGTTATAGTATATGTATGTATGCATTATAACATATCCATGCATCATTTATATTATTAGTGTTATAATATATGGTTGAATGGATGTATGGAATGTATGCTATAGCTTGATTCATTACTTAGTTATATAAATTTTATTTATTAGTAGTGAATGAATATTGCATGAAGCATGACATTACCTTAGGTTAATTTATAAATGTTATAATAACTAAAGTATGTCTAGCATGCAATGGTTGGTTTTAATTATTTTATATATTTATAATAGTTATAATTAAATGAAATTAGAATTAAAATCAATAATAAAGAGTTGTATGCAAACCTTAGGCTATAATCATTTTTTAATTTTTTTTTTTAAAATATGATTGAGATAAACCTAAGATCACATTTCTAGTGAGATTAAAAATCTAAGTTTAATCTTTTAAATCGGTTTAATAGGATTAAATTGATTCTTAATAAAAGATTAAATATGTAACAAATATATCTATAAGGGACCTTTTATCTAAGGCGGGTTCTGACTAGGCTGGGGTACTTAAATTGATGGAAATATCGCACCCCTACCTGGGAACCTACCTGGAAAAATGAATTAGATAGATTTGTTACATGCATGCAAATTTGATGAAAGTCTATTAAAGAGTTTAATGAGACTTAAATCAAAATTGTTTAATCATCAAAGACAAGAGTTGTTTTTGAGCAAATTAAACAAACACTAAGATCAAATCAATAGCCGGATTTTTCTAAGTTAATTAACCCTAGGTAAAACACTCAATGGGAGGAAAATGGGGTATATGGTACTTCATTTTTGCTCTACACGTTTTTCCCTAAAAGTTCACACCGTGATATCTACTCTCGGCCTCGAGGCACCATGGTTGTCCCCCCTACAGGTGACATTTGGGTAGGTAAATATCAAAGTGAATGGAGAGAGTGTTTAAGTGTTAGCTTTAGGGCTTCAATCAAACCAAGTATTTTAATGATAACAAACTCAGATTTTTTGTACTAATATTTTCAGTGTTTCAGAGTCATTATCTTGTAGAGCTCAGAAAGACGATTCCAACGCAATTTGAATAGCTCAAATCGGAGTTCAAACGAGAAAGTTATAAGCAAAAGAAGATTGGAGAGGAAATCCAACGTGGCAAGGACACGTGGCACCTTGCTGATGTGGCACATAAACGGTCAATATTGATGACATGGCACTCCAACGATCAATATTGATGGCGTGGCAGCTGACGTGGTGTTCCAACCGGTCACTTTTTGCTGATGTGGCGATGACGTGACGACCATGGATGAATGAGATAATGACAAGTAGCAGCTGATTTTTAAAGGAGGAGAAATCGTTAATTGACACACGGATCAATAGTATGGCGACACGTGGTGCAGGTTAAGATTTTTCAGCCTTTTCAAATTTGATTTCCTTCCTAAATTTTCATCCTTCAAATCCTTTTTATTCTCTAAATCTCAATAATTCCAATCTTTCAAAATTCCTCTCTTAATTACAAATCCTTTACTTTTCTATTTTTATTCAATCTCCACCCTTCATTTGCAATCATATCCAATGGCCAAAATTTATCCCCCTCGCCTATAAATCCGACTTGATTTTACTCTTCATTGACACACACCCCAAAAAAAGCTATCAAGTCTCAAGCTCTCAATTCTCTCTACTCTCAAATTCTTGTCCTTTTTGCTCCTAAATTGATCTAGAGTTATTTTTGTGAGTTTTTTTGAGTACTCAACTTGTGTATTTAGTCTTCAAGAGGTAATATTGTGAGGTTTTCTTTTAACTTTTGGGAATTGTATTAAGGTGTGGGTACACCTTGGGTTGTGAGAAAAAGAAATTGGTTTGATCTTGAACCAGTAAAAAGGATCTTAGGTTTCTCTTTAGCCTAAGAAAAAGAAGGTCGTATGTCGGTTTGGTCCTCACCTGCAAGAGGATCACTTAGTGAAATACCCAAGGAATCTTGGAGAGTGGAGTAGGCAATTTGCCGAACCAATATAATTTTCGGTGCTTTCTCTTCCTCTCTCTTTTATTTCTTGTTTTCAATTTTTTGCTTCTCATCTTAGTTATTTTTTTTTTAATCTTTCCTAATTGCATGATTTAATTTCTAGTGTATTATTTAAATTTATCCTTGATTAATTTGTCTTTAAATTTGAAGTTATCATAGCTTGCATGATTTAAGCTTTGTCTTGCATAAATTTTCTTTAATCAAATTAGTGGGTTAACTTTATTGAGCATTGTTTGAAGATAAAATTATTTTTTAAAAATTGGTAGTCAACCCTATTCACACCCCTCTAGTGTTGCGATCCTACAATTGGTATCAGAGTGGGTAGCTCGGTTTTCTTATTTAAAAAAAGTTTTATAATTTTTTTTTGATTTTACATTTTGTTTTTTTTAATCTTATTAAATCTGGAATTTTTCTAATTTTTGCAAAAAGTTTGAAAATTTGAGTTTTAAAAGCCGTTTTCATTAGAATTTTTTTTTTTGAAAATTGGTTATTAAAATCTTATTTTTTTCTTTGCTTCTTAATCTTTGAAATATTTTTGATTAAAATCTAAATTTTGGAAAATTATTTCTCTTTATAAAAATCTTTAAAAAAAATTTATTATATTCTCTTCCTTTTTCGAAAAACTTAATTGTTCGAGCTTATGGCAACTACTGGAATAAATGGGTATGGTGAAGGTCAATCTACCACTAGGCCACCTTTGTTTAATGGAAATAATTATGCATGGTGGAAAACTAGGATGAGAATTTATTTGATTTTTATTGACTATAATCTATGAGAAATTATTTTTAATGGTCCTTTAATCCCTACTAAGATAGTTGATAATAAAGGTATTCCTAAGGAAGAAAAAGAGTTTAATGAAGAAGATAAAAAGAAGTTTTCTATTAATACTAAAGCCATGAACTGTCTTTTTTGTGCTTTATGTCTTGATGAGTTTAATCGAGTCTTTGCACGTAATTCTGCTAAAGAAATTTGGGATATGCCTGAAGTAACTCATGAAGGAACTAATCAAGTTAAAGAGTCAAAGATTAGCATGTTAGTTCATAATTATGAATTGTTTAAAATGGATGCAAATGAAACTATATCTGAAATGTTTACTAGGTTCACAAATATTGTTAATGCTTTGAAGGGATTAGGAAAATCTTATACCACCTCTGAAAATGTGAGAAAAATTCTTAGATCATTGCCTAAGAGTTGGGAAGCTAAGGTGACGATGATCCAAGAAGCAAAAGACCTCTAAAAACTTCCACTAGAGGAGCTCGTTGGATCTCTCATGACACATGAGATAATCATGAAGGCCAATGTGGAAGAAGATGTCAAAAAGAAGAAGAACCTAGCATTAAAGTTCACTCAAGTTCAAGAGGACTCTGAAACTGAAGCTGAATTAAATGATGAGGAGTTCGCTTACTTGACCAAGAAGTTCAAAAATCATTTTAGGAAATGGAACTTCTCAAAGAAAGTAAACAATCAAGAAGGCAAAGGAGAAAAGAGCAACAAAGATACAATCATCTGTTATGAATACAAAAAGCCCGGACACGTGAAGTGGGACTGTCCTCAAAGAAAATCCATTTCAAAGAAGAGCAAGAAGGCCATGAAAGCTACTTGGGACGAAAGCGATGAAAGCGAATCTGAAAGCGAGGAAGAAGTAGCAAATCTATGCGTATGGCTTTTTGAGACGACGACGATGAGGTAAGTCCTAAAAACCTTACTTTTGATGAGCTCATTGACGCATATAATAAAGTTAAAATTGAATTTGAAAAACTAGGTTGCAAATATATGTCTCTTAGGAAGAAAAAATGCTAAATTAGCTCTTGAAAATAATAATTTATTTATTGAGCTAGATAATCTAAAAGAGAAAAATGAGACATTAGGAAAAGATCTAGATTTATCTAAATCAAATTTGCATGCTTTAAAAGAAGAGTATAAATTATTAGAAAATAAAAATGAAGATATTTCAGCTACTCTTTTAAAGTTTACAAATGGGAAAAAGAATTTAGATATCATGATGGGTAAGCAACAATGCATATTTGATAAAGTGGCTTAGGTTATAAACCTCACCAAAAACAAAAGAAATTTACAAACTACTTTGTCAAAGAAGGTTCTATTATTTGTCATGCATGTGGAAAACATGGTCATAAAGCATATGCATGCAATTTAAGAAAAATCAATATTATGAATGAAAAGAGATGGATTCCTAAATTTTTGTTAACTAACCACCAAGGACCCAAACAAATTTGGGTACCTAAGGTTACATCTTGAGAATTAATTTTCTCAGGTATGTTTGAGATCCATAAAGAATAAGTGGTACTTGAATAGTGGATGTTCAAAACATATGACTGGGGACCACACAAAATTCACATACCTAGAAAAGAAAGATGGAGGATACGTTACCTTCGGTGACAATAAAAAAGGAAATCTAAAAAACATTCCCAACCTGATAAAAGTTAAGTTGTGAAAGGAACCTGCTCATAGTTAGATGTTCGCATGACACCCGTGGGAGCAAGCCAAAATAAAGGTGTGTTTCCAAGAACAACACTGTGTGAAAAGAGAAAAATGAGAAAGAAAATTAAAAGAAAATAAGAGACAACTCCTCTGAAATTCATGAGTTAAAGTTCAGATTGGCACAGAACCATACTTGGATGTTCGCATGACACCCGTGAGAACAAGCCAAAACGAAGGGTATCACCATGATCAACAGTCTCTAATAAATGATGCAAAGACCACCACATCCAGAAACATCAAGTTGTTTTGACAAGAAGAGGTAAACATTCTTTTCAAAACTAGAAAAGCATTTTTGAGCAGAAATTTGTAGTATAGAAGAATAAAGTAAGGCTTTGTTATGAATTAGCAAGGATAGAAGGAAATTGCATTGTTAAGTAATGTGCCTAGGTGGAGCATTCGGAGCAACCAATCGATGCAAAATTTAGGATAGGAGTTGAGCATTATCGCCTTAATAGAAGATATGCTTGAGGACAATCATATATCTAAATTTAGGGTGTGATAACTTGTAGAAATACAAGTTATTTATACTGCTTTATTTAGATATTGCGGCCAAAATAAAGGAAAGTTGTGTCAATTGTATAGAAATTAGCTAAGAAATACAAGAATTATAAATTGTCGTCAATACACCCACTGACACCATCACAATGGTAGAAAAGAATATTTCAAGTCTGATTTGCAGGAAATCAAGTCACCACATGTGTTCATGGCTCAAGATAAAAAGAACAACACTTCTACGTTGCATTGCACCCATCATTTAGAAATGAATAGACGATCAACGCAATGATAATAGATCAACGCAACTTTAACCGCATGCTGTAATAAAAAACAACACCGCATGCGGGCAAACGATCGAAGATGAAAAAGTGCAATGCAATTGTGAAGGATTCACACACGTGTACAGTTGACCGTTGTGCATTTCTGATGAGATTGATCGCGTAACAGAAGGAATATTCACTCCACCATTTCTGGAATTACCATAACAATAAAGAGGGGTCCACACTGCAGAGAGTTAAAGCTGAGCCTATAAATAACCTCTGAAATTCTAAGAGAAAATATACTTGATACGAGCATATTTTGATATTTGTATATTGCGAGAGAGACTGATCTGAGTGCTGATCGGAGAAGATCCGGGAAGATTTAAGAGACAAGGCCGAGAGGTGAGTCTCAGGAAAAATCCTTTCAATCCCTACCATGAAGCTCTATACCAAGGTCACCTCTACTGGACGAGCAAGCCTGAGAGGGAAGCTCTTCCTTCCATTCACTCCATTCGCGGGCAAGAAAATCCACCGTTCAAATCTGTGTCAAGATGTTGACACTCTTCTATATTTGTTTCTATCTCTTATCATCAATTGTATTCATCTTCTTACTCTCTATCATTCACACCATATATCAGACGCTAAATATTAGTATTGAATGTCATGATCATTTTGATCTCCATCTTTCTGTCTATTTCCGTTCCTCACACCATGTATCAGACGCTAAATATTAGTATTGAATGTCATGATCATTTTGATCTCCATCTTTCTGTCTATTTCCGTTCCTCCATTTATCGCTTTCTCCATGATATTTACTTAATCCCTTGGTAATTAGAATGAATTAAACAAGTAAATTAATCTGTGCTAAAGAAATAAATATGTTTAGCTAAAGCATGTTAGATGACATCTTCACCTATGAGAGCAGAAGTGAAGATGCCATTTTGCCTTTCGAGAGAAGGTCAGAAGAATGCGTTAACTAAAGCGAGAAGTACTTCCAGAGATAGAAGCAACCTTGCGTTCATTAAGTTCATCCCTGTTTCACCACAGAGATGTGGGAACATGGCCGATCACCAAGAGGTGTACGCCAAGGGAAAGCGGAACCGTAGTTATATCTTTAACACAATTAATGAACTTGCGATGTTTATATTAATTACCCTTTCTATCTCTGTTTCATACATAAAGACTTGCCACCGCATAACACGACCCTTTGTATAATCTTCATAGTCAGTCTCAAACTCAGTAACATGTATCAATATCGTGTATCTCGTATCATAATAGCTTAGGTTTACTTTTATCATATTTTATTGTATTACCACCACTTTTCTTTACCGCATATTTTACTTGATCGCAATTTTAAATACTTGTATAAACCAATCTTTTATTAATTGAAAAACCCCCGATCGTATATATCACGAATGTAACGCATTAACTATGCAATCCCTGTATTTGATCTCGGTTCACTCCGAGAAACTTGCGGTGGAATTATACTTGGTTTCAACGCAAGGAAACTTGTGACAACGCATAGCATACTACAAGCATTTCATTAATAACGCATACATCTAGAAGTAGTATCGCATATCATCGCATCATCATTTTATGTGCTTACACACCGCAATCCTCTTCCTTGGAAAGCCTATTGAAGCAATACATAGAGAAAAATGAAATTATGCTTCAAAGTCAGGCTACGTGCATCCGCAACCTAGAATTGCAGATGGGCCAGATTGCAAGTGAGCTGAACATTAGACCGCAAGGGGCTCTACCGAGTTCAACATAACTCTCACACAACCCAGGGGTATCAGGTAAAGAGCAATGTCAGGTTGTGACATTGCGAAGTGGGAAGACTGTGGAGGGAGAAAAGAGGGAGCTTAGTCGGACAGCTCCCATTGCAGAAGAATCTGAAGTTGCGATGACACAAGAAGAGGAAGGAGAAAAAGAAGCAGTAGAACTAGAGGTTGCGTTGACCTCAAAGCCAACTGAGACGGGAACTGTGAAAGTGCAGTTACCCCCTTTCCCGCAAAGACTATGGAAGAAAAAGAATAAAGAGGTACAGTACCAACGCTTTCTGTCTATGTTAAAACAATTACATATTAATATTCCATTCAATGAAGCGATTGAGGAAATGCCTACCTACACAAAGTTTCTGAAGGATATGGTAACTAAGAAGAGGGGAGCTGGTAAGTTTGCCATGGTGGCGCTAACTCAAAGTTCAAAATCAATCATTCGTGATCCTTGGAGCTTTATTATTCCTTGCTCCATAGAAAATTGTACATCAAGCAAGCCCTATGTGACCTGAAAGCCAGCATAAATTTGATGCCTCTATCAATCTTTAGGCAGCTAAATGTAGGGCAGCTTGTGCCTACAACGGTGACTCTCTAACTGGCCAATAAATCTCTGATGCATTCAGAGGGAAAGGTGAAGGACGTGCTGATAACCATTGAAAAATTTATCCTACCAGCCGACTTCATCATTTTGGACTACGAGGCCGACAAAGATGTGCCCATCATTCTAGGGTGAAAATTTTTATCAATAGGTCGTACTTAGATTAATGTGCATAAAGGGAAATCACTTTGAGTATCAACAGAAAGAAGCTCAAGTTCAACATAATTCGTGCCATGAAGTTTTCGAATGAAGAAGACCTGCATGACTCAGATGATGACCAGAATTTGATTGAAGAAGAATAGTTTGATGAAGAAAATGAAGAAGAGGATGCCAGTGCATCCGTTGCTGTCTGTAATATGATCATAACAAAAACAAGCAAGGACGAGGAGATGATCGCAAATCAAGAAAAAGAGTCAACAGAAAAAGAAGAAAGAAAAACAATGGAATTAAAGACTCTACCGAATCATTTAAAGTGAGGCAGAACGAGAAGTTGCCAGTTATCATTTCCTCTGAGCTCAACGAAGACTAAGAGAATGCATTGATGAGCATTCTAAGGAAACATGTGCGAGAAATTGGCTGGACGCTCGCCGACATTAGAGGAATTAGCCCAGCGTACTGTATGTACCGCATTCGTCTTGAAGAGGATGACAAAGAAACAATCGAACATCAAGCAGACTCAACCCTACGATGAAAGAGGTCGTTAAAAAGGAGATCATTAAATAGTTAGATCATTAAATAGTTAGATGAAAGAGGTCGTTAAAAAGCCCCGTGCAGTGTTGCCGAAAAAAGGCGGCATGACGGTAGTCCCGAATGAAAACAATGAACTAATACCATAAAGATTCGTCACTGGGTGGCGTATTTGCATGGATTACCGCAAGTTGCGCGACCACAAAGAAAGATCATTTTCCTCTGTCATTCATTGGTCAAATGCTAGACTGTCTAGCTGGAAATGACTTTTATTGCTTTCTGGATGGTTATGCCGAGTACAACCAGATTATGATAGCTCCAGAAGACCAAGACAAGACCATATTCATCTACCCATATGGGACCTTTGCTTTTCGCCGCATGTCGTTCGGCCTCTGCAATGTGCCAAACACGTTCCAAAGGTGCATGATGGCCATCTTTTCAGACTATCTTGAGGACTCTGTCAAAATCTTTATGGACGACTTCTCTGTTTATGGGAACACTTATGAAGTCTGTCTAGCCAACTTGGAGAAGATACTAAAGAGATGCAAAGAGACGAATTTGGTGCTTAATTGGGAAAAATGTCATTTCATGGTGAAGGAGGGCATAGTGTTGGGGCACGAGGTTTCCCGGGATGGGTTGAAGATGGATAAAGCAAAAATCGAAGCAATTGAAAAACTTCCACCTCCAACAAGCATGAATGTTTCACGAAGCTTCTTGGGACATGCTGGATTCTACAGACGCTTTGTCAAAGATTTTTCAAAAGTAGCACGACCACTAAGTGCGTTGTTAGAGGCTGACAGAAAATTCGAATTTGACAACAACTACCTCAGCGCATTCAAAGTTTTGAAGAATGTGCTGATTACCGCACCCGTACTAATTGCACCTGATTGGACACTCTTTGAAATAATGTGCAATGCAAGTGGGTATGTGATGGGAGCAGTTTTGGCACAAAAGAGAAAAACAATCTTGCATCCTATCACATATGTGAGTAAAACATTAAATCCTACTCAGACGAATTACACCACTATAGAGAAAGAGTTTCTCGCGGTAATTTTTGCGTTGGAAAAATTTCGGGCATATATGTTGGGAACAAAGATACTCATCCATACTGACCACTTGGCGATCAAGTACTTAATGACAAAGAAGGACGCAAAGCCAAGGTTGATCAGATGGGTTTTCCTCCTTCAAGAATTTAATATAGAAATAATTGACCGAAGGGGACAGAGAACCAAGTTGCGGATCCTTTGTCGAGATTGGAAAATCCTAAGGTTGATCGCAATGAGTCTGAGATTAGTGTGGTGTTCCCGGTTGAGTAGCTGTTCCATATTGAAGAATTGCCTTGGTATGCAGACATAGTCAATTATCTGGTTTGCGAGCAATTTCTTGAAGATTACACCTACCACCAACAAAGGAAGCTCAAACATGAATGCAGACATTATTATTGGGATGAGCTGAATCTGTATAAAAGAGGGGCATACCAGATTTTGCGATTATGCGTACCAAATGCTGCTCAACAACGCATATTATTGCAATCTCACGACTCACCATATGGTGGGCAATTTGGAGGACAGCGCACCGCAGCTAAAGTTTTACAGAGTGGATTCTTTTGGCATACATTGTTTAAAGATGCAGCTGACTACGTAATGAAGTGATATTAGTGCCAACGCATAGGTAACATTTCATGGAAACATGCCATGCCGATGAACACCATCTTGGAGATTGAATTGTTTGACGTATAAGGGATTGATTTCATGGGACCATTCCCTCTTTTAAATGGTAAACATTACATTTTATTAGCTGTCGATTATGTCTCCAAGTGGGTAGAGGCAATGGCATGTGCCGCAAGTGATGTGGCGGTCGTCTCCCAGTTCCTGAAGAAACATATTTTCACTCGTTTTTTCACTTCCCATGCCATCATAAGTGATGAAGGGTCCTAGTTTGTTAACCATAATATCAAGGAACTGCTGTGCAAATACAACATTCTCCATAAAGTGGCCACTGTATACCATCCGCAGATGAATTGTCACGCCGAGGTGTCCAATCGGGAGATTAAGCTGATACTCGAGATGGTAGTAAGGCCTTCGCGAAGAGATTGGGCAACAAAGCTTGATGTTGCGTTGTGGGCATACCAGACTGCATTTAAAACACCAATAGGCATATCTCCATATGCATTGGTATTTGGTAAGGCGTATCATTTTCCTCTGGAGCTGGAATATAAGGCATTGTGGGTGGTAAAGAAGCTGAACTTTGATTTGAAGAAAGCAGAAGAAGCGCGAAAAATGCAACTGGGCAAGCTAGAAGAATGGAGGATTAACGCATATGAAAACGCAAAAATTTACAAGGAATGCACCAAGTGCTAGCATGACAAACACATATGCAGCAAGAACCTCCAGGTCGGTCAGAGGGTCTTACTATTTAACTTACGTCTGCGGCTCTTCTCGGGAAAACTAAAGTCACATTAGTCTGGACCATTCATAGTTAGACAAGTATTTCTGTATAGCACGGTTGAATTATCAAATGATGATGGAATAAACATATTCAAAGTTAATGGGCAGCGAGTAAAGGCATATCATGGAGAAGGCTGGCATCGCCAAGTCGACTCCGTGGAACTAAAAGAACTTTGAATAAAGAAAGAAGTAGGTGGTCCCTGCGCTATCAGACGTTCGCAATCCATCAGGGACACAAGTTTTGGGAAGCATGGAATCTTTAACTTTTCTCTACTATTCTGAATTTTCATTACATTATCTCTTTTCAGCTTTATCTGTTCTTACAAAAAAAGAAAAAGAAAAAGGGGGAGATTGCGATAACGAATTTTGTTTTGTTTAAAATAATTTCACCCTCTCTCTGTTTTCTTGCAACGATCGAGGCGCTGGATTGTGAAGATGTTACGCGAAGAAGCCACTTATCTTACTCCGTCACCGCAATCCAAAGAAGATAGATCGCCACAAAGATAGATGCGTCAATATACAATACGTGCGACAACGCAAATTTGGGGGTGTATTCTTCCTTATCTTTATTTCAAATTTTGTGCTATCACATCACACGTTATTTTAAAAGTTGTTATCACTACATCCTCTTTGATTATCGCAATCATTTGACATAGATAAATTTAGTAAGACATCGCATGCTGTTTCTTTGCCAAGTATGATTTCAATGATGAAAAACATGCTTCTACTTCTTTCGTATATACTAGAGTCAACTTAATCTTAAGATAGTCACCTTATAAAATAATTCTAGAAGTGGTTTGCTAGCTTTCTTTCAAACTCTCTTTACGAAGCTTTCTAAGAACATCACATGCCTTATCTCAATCTTTTAGCAATGAGGACATTGTTGCATCTTAAATTTGAGGGTGAGGTATTTATTTTCGACCTTGCTATTTTGAAAAAAAAATTCTTTTTTTTAGAATAACAACTCCACTGTCAATGCAATGGAAACCCATGTTGATAAGAGTTAAGTTGTGAAGGGCACTTACCCATAGTTGGATGTCCGCATGACACACGTGGGGGCAAGCCAAAACGAAAGTAAGTCACCAGGATCAACGCATAAATAAATGACCGCAACTCCGCTGCCAAGTAGGTATGAATTTAGTCTGAGGAAGAGCGCATTGCTCGTAGTTGGATGTCCACATGACACACGTGGGGGCAAGCCAAAACGAAGGTAAGGCACTTAGATCAACGCAAGGTCAGAAAAAAATAATAATGTCAAGAAATATGCAAGGATAAAATCATTTGATACCCTGGTGGAAATTTTTCTTTTTGAAATAAATCATGCGATGTTTCGGAAAATAGTAAAGTCCTTTTGAAGGTTAAGCTTGCAGTCCCTAGGTCTTAGAAATATTTTTAAAAGAGACTTGAATAAGACTTAAGGAAATTTTAATATATAGGATTTGAACGAAGTATCCTTGAGAAATCTAGGAAAAGAACATTGCGGTCGATTTTCTAAAAGAAATCTTTAGCTTATGCTTGAGGACAAGCATTGTTTAAATTTGGGGGTGTGATAACGGGCAGAAATACACGTTATCATAGTGCTAAGTTCTTAAACAATGCTGGCTTGCGTTGATAAAACATGATAAGTTGCGTAAAAAAAGCATCAGATTCATAATATTGTGGTCGTATGCGTTCATCGCATTAGAACAGCTGATTTTTGTATTTTTGTGCAGAATATGCGATTACGTAAGGCAAAAATTGCGATAATAGGAAATCATTGGTTGAGTGCAGCATCGCCACAAGGATTTGCAATGATCATGTTCGCAAACATCTGCTCGAGAAGGATTGTCGCAACTTGGTCGGCGCAACATGGTGGACACATCTGGGTGAAAGGCTAATTAATCGCGATAGGACAGAAAGCTGATAACAGTCGAATCCGAATTAAGTTGACAGCCGCTAACGATAACAAGTACATTCAGCTTTTCGGTGACAAATATTCGGTGCATCAGTCAAGGAATTAAAGCCATCCCATCTGTGTAATCATGAGAGAGAAGCCATCGTTCACCCTGGATATTCTATAAATACCTAGGGCATCCTTCAGAAAAAGGGTTCACCGTTCCACTAGTTCGAAAATTCATACATCGGATCGCTCGTCTTGTTCATAGTGTTCCTTTCATTTTAAGGCAGAGAAAGAGAAGAGTGGTGACGCTGGAGATCGCTCAGGGCAACTTGAGAGAGAACCTTGAGGCGTAGAAGCAGAGAGCGGGCCGACTCTCGTGAGAGTGAGATTATCTTTTGAACACGAGTAGAAAAACAGTATAAAAGCCTGGGCAGCAAGAGATTGCTACCAGGCTCTTTATTCTATTCTTGCATTGTTGTTTTGCACTTCATCTCTACATTTATACAATGAAAGTTCTTATTCTACATCTGTTCACTCTTCTAGTACGCATGAGTAACTAAACCAGTCGAATGGGTTGAGAAGAACTAAGCTAACATGACCTAGGAGTTTATTGCTTGCGATTATCTTGTGTTATGTTGTGCCAAATACCCCTTTAGAGCTACTCGAGAGAGAGTCTGAAGAAAGAACTTAAGACTCGAGAGAGTTAGGTTAGAAACTAGACTCGAGAGAGCAAGATTAGAACTTCATAAACAAGAGATAGAGACTTAGAGATAAGCTCTGTTTGCCAACCTGCATCGCGTGCATTCTAGAGATAGGAATGATATTATGTGGTCGCCTTATTTATGTATGTGTTATTCTGTCATCGTATAAATGAGAATAGAGGCTTATGTGTAGGTTCTATAGACTTATCACATATATCGCATGCGTTCTTTCATTAGAAGCTGTAGCATTCGCATCGAGAGATGGTTTACTATTGTATGCATGTTGCATGATCGCAAAACATGAATGCATCTTAGAAAGTGTTAGCCAAAACCCTTCTCAACCCGTTTATCGTATACTCATCGTATCTTCCGTGTACCAACTCTTTTCAAACTCCGCCGCATTTGTTTATTTTTCATTAACGCAATCAACAACAAACCCACAACTATTTATTTATTTGGTTACCGTAAGGATTTCCTAAAAATTACCAATGCAACCTGTTTTCATAAGTCCCTAAGTTCGACCCTGGACTTACCTGGAAACTCAGTGGAATTTACACTTGGATTCCGTTGAGGAAACTTGAGTGCTCAACGCAATCTCATCATCGCATATCATCCATAATCCACATCATAAAATCAAGCATCAGCTACCGCTACTCTTAGTTTACTAGCTGCTGATATATTAACGGTAAAAACTATGCTAGCTAGAAAAACACAATCAATATCGTTCTAATCATCGATGACCTTCACTTTTTCCTGATAGAGGAGTGTCCTCCCCTTCCATCTGCCAATGCTCCTCAAAATGTTCGAGAAGCATATGAGCATTGGACAAGGCAAACGAAAAGGCCCGAGTGTATATCTTGGCAAGCCTTAATGAAGTATTGGCGAAGAAGCATGAGCTCATGCTCACAGCCCATGAGATCATGGAGTCCTTGAGGGGAATGTTCGAACAACCATCTGCACAGCTCAGACACAATTATCTCAAGTACATCTTCAATGGCCGTATGCAAGAGGGGGCATCTATTCGAGAACACGTTCTCAACATGATGATCCACTTCAACATGGTGAAGATGAATGAGTCAAGCATCGATGAGGCCAACTAGGTTAGCATTATTCTGGAATCTTTACCTGAAAGTTTCCTGCATTTCCGTAGCAATTCTAAACAGGATTGACTACAATCTGACTACCATGCTCAAAGAGCTACAGACCTTTCAATCCTTGTTGAAAAGCAAGAAGAAGAAAGGTGAAACAAATGTTGCTTTATCTTCTAAAAAGTTCCATAAAGGTTCGACCTCTGGAACTAAGTCTGTACCTTCTTCCTTCGGCACCAAAAAGTGGAAGAAAAAGGAGGGTGGAAAGGGGAAGGCAGCTAACCCAATAGTTGCTACACCAAGGGGTAGACAATCCATCAAGGGTGACAAAGGAAAATGTTTCCATTGCAACCAAAATGGGCACTAGAAGAGGAACTGCCCCAGATATTTGGCAGAAAAGAAGAAGGCCAAACAAGGTAAATATGATTTACTTGAATTGGAAACTTTTTTAGTGAAGAATGATGATTCTGCCTGGATTATTGACTCTAGGGCCACTGAACATGTTTGTTCTTGATTTTAGGGAATTAGTTCCTAGTGGCAACTGGATGCTGATGAGATGACGATGCGAGTTGGAACCGAGCACGTCGTTTTAGCTGTGCCAGTGGGAGGTCTCCGGTTGACTTTACAGAACATATTTCTTATTTTGAGAAATGTATTTGTAGTTCCAGATTTAAAAAGGAACTTAGTTTCTATAAAGTGCTTGTTAGAACAATCTTATCAACTTAAATTTTCTTTTAATAAAGTGTTTATTACAAAGAATGGTATTGATATATGTTTTGCAAAACTAGAAAATAATTTGTATGTGCTAAGGCCGTTAGCAAAAAATGCCCTCCATAACACAGAGATATTTAAAACTACAGTAACTCAACATAAAAAACTTAGAATTTCTCCTAAGGAAGATGCCCAAGTTTGACACCTAAGACTAGGACACATCAATCTCAATAGGATTGAGAGGTTGGTAAAGATTGAACTTCTAAGTGAGTTAGAAGAAAATTCTTTACTAGTGTATGAGTCATGCCTTGAAGGCAAGATGACTAAGAGAGCTTTTACTATAAAAGGTCATAGAGCCAAAGAACCTCTAGAGCTAGTACATTCAGACCTCATTGGTCCGATGAATGTAAAAGCTAGGGGAGGTTATTAATATTTCATCACTTTTACTGATGATTATTCAAGATATTGGTACGTTTATTTAATGCAACATAAGTCTGAACCTTTTGAAAAGTTCAAAGAATTCAAGGCTGAAGTTGAAAATGCATTAAATAGAATGATTAAAATATTTTGATCTGATTGAGGTGGAGAGTTTTTGAATTTAACATTCCAGAACTATATGACAGAACATGGAATTGTATCCCAACTCTCAGCACCTGGTACACCATTCATGACAGAGACTTCACTTCACTAGGATGACCATAGGTAACATGACCTCAATCTTGAGTGAGTTAAGAGCTCCTGCCATTGAGGGCGGTTCTTTGATTTGCATGGGTGCGAGTGGCCAGGTCGCCGACTCAAATCTACCACTTTGAGGATTCGTCTGATTTGGGAGCTAGGAACTCAGCTACACAAGATGAAATTCACTCCTTCTCCAAAGCAGGAGTAAGTAGATAGATAGCTCCCTTAAGAGCTGATTCCAGAGCTTGAACGATGTGGCGCCACACAGCTTCTCTTGGCCCGAGAGGTGTTCACACATAGTTGAACTATGTTGTATTATTCATTAGAGGGATCAGTGGTACTTAAAGAGTAAGATGTAACTATATGCAAAACGGTAAATTGGCCCAGCTGTACTTACGAGCATCTGTGAACGGTCATCGTACTCATGATTGGTTATATCTGATGGACAACAAAATATATTTGTGGTAAGAAGAGTTCAATGATTGGTTTTTAGTGGAATGTCTGGTAGTTAACGAATGGTGGATCTCGTGGCTAAAGAGTTTAGTCAGCTATTCACATACCATTGGATAGCTCCCTTAATAGCTGATTCCAATGCTATTCACATACCATTGGATGCGAGTGGCCAGGTCGCTGACTCAAATCTACCACTTTGAGGATTCGTCTGATTTGGGAGCTAGGAGCTCAGCTACACAAGATGGAATTCACTCCTTCTCCAAAGCAGGAGTAAGTAGATAGATAGCTCCCTTAAGAGCTGATTCCAGAGTTTGAACGATGTGGCGCCACACAGCTTCTCTTGGCCCGAGAGGTGTTCACACATAGTTGGACTATGTTGTATTATTCATTAGAGGGATCAGTGGTACTTAAAGAGTAAGATGTAACTATATGCAAAATGGTAAATTGGCCCAGCTGTACTTACGAGCATCTGTGAACGGTTATCGTACTCATGATTGGTTATATCTGATGGACAACAAAATATATTTGTGGTAAGAAGAGTTCAACGATTGGTTTTTAGTGGAATGCCTGGTAGTTAACGAATGGTGGATCTCGTGGCTAAAGAGTTTAGTCAGCTATTCACATACCATTGGAGCTTCAAGCCATAGGTTCATAAGGTTCCCTTGGTAGCTTGGATAAAGTTGAGAATCAGTTTTTGGGTCAGTTTGAAATGTTCAAATTGACAAGAGGGAGTTCGATAATATATGATATAATTTAACTAGTTAATTATATATGATATAATTGACTAAATGTATGAGATACATTATTTTTGGAGGAAGTTGGATATAAATATGATTTATATCAAGTAGATAAGAAAACACTATAGTAGATATATGATATCAAACTATAGGTTAAGAATATAATATGATTATATTCATTTATCAATTAATTAGGTGGTTATGAGATAATTGGTCGATTATTTCTCTGGAAACGTGTGAAAGTGGGAAAGTTGAATTCGGTTCTTGTAACTGAAGAATAAAATGAAAATTGTTTTCATTTTGTAAGAGATGCAAGAAAATTTGCTCACGGTATGAATCTATACGTTCGCTTAGCATTGAGAGCCTATAGATAATGCCCGTCTTCTTAAATGGTTGCACACCCGTGCATTAAACGATCGCCCGCGATTTCTAACCGATCGCTTATGTTTACTACACGATTGCTTAGCGTGCCTAGTAGACCTAAACGATCACTTACCATTTGATAGACGATCGCTTAGCTAAACCTACACGATCATGTACCTTTTTGTAAATGACAAGCACCCAACTATACGATAGTCTTCTACCATCTCCCATTTTCTTGTTCGTACTACACTATTGTCTTTTCCTCCTTCCCTCTACCAATTCCATCAAAATCCACCATTTGGATTCTCACTCCGAGAAAATCGAGGCCTTCGAGTGGTGGTGTCATCTCCGATTACTATTGGTTCGTACGCTGCTAATCGTGTAGACGACGGTGGTGCTATTAGGCAATTATTTGCTGGGCGATAAGGAGCGTAGAGGAGTTCGCTTCCGCTGAACGGAGTTTGTTTGAAGAAAGTCTTCAACTGGTACGTTTACTCGGTCTTTTGTATTTTATTTGTTAAAGCATGCCAGTAATTAATGTTACAATGCATAACTGTTTGTTAGAATGTATGTGTGGTAATTCTGTCACAATGAAATCAGAAAGATCTGCTTCCGATCATGGATTTTCTTGTTTAAGAGTTCCTTCATCTTGTAGATCAACCTGATGGGGTTAAACCTATAGGTTATAAATGGATCTACAAAAGGAGAGGTGTTTATGGGAAGGTGCAAACCTTCAAGGCTACACTGGTGGCAAAGGGTTATATCCAGGTAGAGGGAGTTGACTATGAGGAGACTTTCTCGCCTGTTGTCATCCTAAAGTCTATCCAGATCCTTCTATCCATTGCCTCATATTATGACTATGAGATTTGGCAAATGGATGTCAAGACTGCTTTTCTGAATGACAATCTTGAGGAGACCATTTACATGGTGCAACTCGAGGTATTCATAATCCACGATCAAGAGTAAAAGGTTTGTAAGCTTAATCGGTCCATTTATGGACTGAAACAAGCATTTCGATCTTTGAATATAAGGTTTGATAATGCAATCAATTCTTATGGCTTTGATTAAAACGTTGATGAGCCTTGTGTATACCAGAAGATCATCAACAGTTCAACAGTTTTTCTAGTGTTGTATGTAGATGATATCCTACTCATTGGGAATGATGTAGGTTTACTGACTACAGTTAAGAATTGGCTAGAAACCCAATTGTTCGGGCGGAGGATTCAATGTCATTAATTTGACTCCAAATCGAAACAAAAGAAAATTTATAAATGCCGAACTACTTCTATTACTACTAAAACGTAGCAACAATGGTAAGTTCAAGTCGATCCACAAAGAAGCGCGATTGGATTTATTAAGTTAATTTTCTAACTAGAGTGATAAATGAGGGGTTTTGATGTGGAAGAGATAACATGCGTGAAATTCAAATAAAAGGGTAAATGTAATCTAGGATAGGAGTCTATCTAATTTCTAGAGCAAGAGAGAGTTTCTATGCAATTTCTTTCATTAGGCACCAATTAATTACACTGAATCTGTCAATCCCTCAACCTATTAGAAAATCTAATAGCCCAATTAGTCAAATTTGATATTAAACCAAATTAGCCCTAATTCAATTTACAACTCTTCCTTCTTAGCGACGTACAAGTTAAAATTGAATTGCATTACGAAAGAGTTCAATTGTTGAGACATACTACAAGCCGAAAAGTCATATTTTGTAGCATGATTTATTTGGAAAGATTAAACAAGGCATACATGAGTTTGACCAAAAAAAGTCTAGACCCTAAACATGCGATCCTAATACTTGCAACTAAATCAATCAATGTTGCATAGGCTAGAATGATTTTGCAAACAAGAATTTCGACAAATTAATTTGTCAGAAGAATTTATCAAAACTACATTAAGATTAAGAAAAATCCAACCAAAGAATTCATAAGATTGCAGTTAATTAATTAAGAAACATTCAAGAAATTAAACACAGGGCTCTTGCTTTAAGAAACTAGATAGAGATTACCTCTCAATTCATAGACAAATTTAAGAAACACATATGTTCCGTTGATTACAACCCAAAATAAAAAGCAAAACTAACCTAAAGATACAAAAAATTGAAGGGAATGGACGAAGGAACGAGTTTTTCTTCGGCCTCTATCAATTTGGCTTCCCAAATTTGGCATATTTTGACCTAAAGACGAAGGGGAGTATTTATAGGAAAGTTCGCAGCATCGCAACACTGAAAACAATGTTGCTACGCTGGCATTACGCAACTTTAGAGCGTTGCAATGCTGTAAATAGTGCTGCAACGCTGCACATTCTGCCTTAGAGCGTCAGGGTGGAGCATTGCAACGCTGTCACAATGCAGTGGTAGTTTCGTATTTTCACTATTTTGAGGCATGGCTGCTCAAATCACCTCGCTTCAAATCAGTCCCATTTGACTCCGATTTCTTGGTTCTACTTCCTTGGTGAATGATACCTAAAAAATTAGACAATAAACACATAAAATACATTAATGACCTAAATTAAGCTAAGAATAATAGCTCTTTTTCAGAGCTAACACCAATTCCAAATGAAAGATTTGGGAGAGGCTTAGTTTATTCTGGGTATTTAGATCTTTCGAGATCGAAAGAACAAAATGCTAGCATTGTCTTCGACGTCGTATATTGACAAGATGCTTGTCAAATATTCGATGTATAACTCCAAAAGGGACTTATTTTCTTTCTGGTACGAAGTTACATTGTCTAAGAAACAGTGCCCTAAGACACCTAAAGAGGTTAAGGAGATGAGACGGATCCCCTATGCCTCTGTTATGGGTAGCTTGATGTATGCAATGTTATGTACTAGACCTGACATCTGCTATGCAGTGGGGATAGTCAGTAGATATCAATCTAATCCTGGATTAAATCACTGGACAGCCGTTAAGAACATCCTCAAGTATCTATGGAGAACGATGGATTACATGCTTGTGTATGGTTCTAAGGATTTGATCCTTCCTAGATACACGGACTTTGATTTTTAGACTGATAAAGATTCTAGAAAATCCACATTAAGATCAATGTTCACTATTAACAGAGTGGCGGTAGTATGGCGAAGCACCAAGCAAGGGTGCATCGTTGACTCCACCATGAAAGCTGAGTATGTAGCGGCTTGTGAAGCTGCTAAGGAAGCTGTTTGGCTTAGGAAATTTTTTTCTAATCTGGAAGTTGTTCCAGATATGTCAAAGCCCATCACACTTTATTATGATAATAATGATGTTGTGGCTAATTCCCGAGAGCCTAGGAGTCATGAGCGCGACAAGCATATAAAGTGGAAGTATCATCTCATCTGAGAGATTTTGCATCAAGGGGACGTGATTGCCACGAAGATAGCTTCAGAGCACAACGTTGTTGATCCGTTTACAAAGGCCCTCATGACTACAGTGTTTGAGGGTCACCTGCAAAGTATGGGTCTACGGGACAGGCCACATCTGAACTAGGGCAAGTGGGAGATATTGTATTTGGCGGGTTATGCCCTAGTTTATTATTTGTCTACTTTATATTTTATTATATTGTGCACTCCATTAGCTTTAGGTCAAGTGGGAGACTGTTGGGGTTGATGCTCTAAATCTCGTCGGGTCCTATAGTTTGTAAATATTGTTGAACAAACTCTTTATGTATTTAATAAAATATATGATATTTTATTCATTGTCTATAAACTATTTGATATTTTAGTTGCATTAACCACAAACCAATAAACTAACATCCAAGATTATCTTTGTATCTTAAACATGTATGTGGAGACATACGAGTGAATCATGTTTAAGTGATAACCTAAATGGTCTATAGTAGATGGATAAGGCTGAGTACCTTATCCTGGTGACACTACGAGTATGGCCTGCTTTATAGGTGTTACAATTGTAGTAAAGTGCTACAAATGATCTAATCCTGATCATTCATGTACTAGACATACGAGCGGAGATATTCTATACAAAGGAGTTTGTATAAGACCGGACCACGAAATGTTTAGTCTCATTATATAACGTCATTCATAATAGAGAATTACATTTCACCATGATGACCATAGGTAGCATGACTTGAATCCTGAGTGAGTTGTGAACTTCTGCCTATGAGGGTGGTTCTTTGATTTGTATGGATGAGAGTAGCCAGATCAATGACTCAACAAGCCTACTATTTTAGGGATTCGTCTGATTGGGGAGCTGGGAACATAACTACACAAGACCAAATTCACTCCTTCCCCGAGGCAGGGGTAAGTAAATAAATTGCTCTCTTAAGGGCTGATTCCTGGTCTTGAACAATGTGATACCACACCCTCTCCTGGCCTGATAGGGGTCTAGTCATAGTGGTACTATGATATATTGTTTATTAGAGGGATCAGTGATACTTAAGGAGTTAGATGTAACTACATGGGCAAAATAGTAATTTGGCCTAGCTATACTTACAAGCAATTTTTGAAGGGGCATCGTACTGTTGATTGGTTATATCCAATGAGCACAGAAATATATATGTAGTACGAAGAGTGTAGCTGTCGGTCTTTAGTGGAGTGCTTGACAGTTAACAGATGGTAAATAATATAATTAAAGAGTCTAATTAATTATTCATATACCATTGGAGCTTCAAGCTACAGGTCCATGAGGTCCCTTTGGTAGCTCAATAGGATTTAGTTGAAAATCAGTTTTTGGATTAATTTGAATTGTTCAAATTAATAGAGGGATTTAATTATATATGATATAATTGTCATAATGTATTTGATACATTATAGCTTAATGGGAGGAAATAAATATTTGAATGACATTCAAATATATTTTCTATGAATGAGATTCATAGTTATTAAATTTAATATAAATATGATTTATATTAAATGCCATATAATAGAGAAAAGAAACTATAGTTTAAATTATATGTGATACAATATTAAAACTATAGATTATATGTTATATTTGATATAACATATAATTTAATTGATATATGTTATATATATATATATATATAATATGACAAGTTAGTTACATATTTATATTTATATTCGTATTATTATTTTCATAATAAGGAAGGGAGTTACAACTCCCTTCCCCACCTTTTCTCTTCACCCACATTAGTGGGTGGTGGTTATCTTTTATGGCAAGAGGAATAAAAGCAAATTAGTTTTTCTTCTTCCTCTACGATTTGCAAGTAAGTTGGACAATTGAGAGAAAAAGACGGAATTGTTCTGTCTTTTTTACTTGAGAGAATTCACAATCTTCTTCCTGTACGTTAACCTTTCCCTCTTAACCAAAATAGTCAGAGCCCACCATTCCTGGGTTCTCACCCTGAGAATACCAAGGTTTCTATTATGGTAGTGTCCGAGTTTTTGGTTCGAGGTTATCTTGAAGAAGGTCTTCAAGTTGTTCATGTTTGTTCGAGGGAGAATCGTGAAGAAAAGATTCTACAAAGGTGATATTTCTTGAAACCTTTTCTTGTAAAGCATGCTGTAATTTAGACTTTAAATGCATATCTTATTGTCTGTTTATTGTAAACTTTATATTCAATAATTAATGGAATTTGGTCGATCCGCTTCCACTTAAGGTTTTCCTTATACGAGTTCCTTTAAGGGTGAGACCTCATTATTCAAAACCCATAATCAGCTATGAAGGGAGCAAATAATTTATTTTCCTTCAAGACAGAAAGAAGTGAATTTCATTTTGTGTAGCTGTGTTTCTAGCTCCCTACTCGGACTAATCCCTAAAATGTTAGACTTGTTGAGTTGGCAAAACTAGCCATTTTCACCTGTACAGATCGAAGGATTATCCTCATAGGCAGAAATTCATAACTCACTCAGGATTAAGGTCAAGTCACCTATGGTCAACCTAGTAAAATGTTAGTCTCTTTGAGTAATAGTGTTATACAGAGAAACTAATCATTTCGCGGTCTAGCCTTATATGAACTCACTCACATGTCTCCATGTGAACAAGATCCATTTGTATGTCTACCATATACTATTCAAGTTATATTAAATAATCTTAGATCTTAGTTTATTGGATTGAGTTAATGAAATCTAAATGTCGAATAATATACTTCTTATTTTATTAAATAAATAATTTATATTTACAAAGTATAAACTACGAGATCCACAAGATTTAGAATACTAAATCCAACAAGTTTTACATCTGTTAGAGATGGTAAGCTAAAATTAGGGCCAAGAAGGTGGTCCAAGGTTATTTTTAGCCCTAATTTTAGATTCTAAGCTAAATTTGAATAAATTTAGGACGATTATAAATTGGAAGAAATTGGGGATCCAATAAGAAACTAGGAAGCTGGGTTGAAGAAAGAGAATCCTTGTCAGTGAACTGTGAATGGTCTATTTTCAAATGTTTTGGTTAATATACTAAGTATGGTAATATATATGTATGGTTTAGAAATCTGACATGATCTGTGTTACGAGCTTTTCTACTGATTTGAACCCTGGAATTAGATAAATATGTTTTATCTATGGATTTGCAAGAAAGCATGCTTTATGTCGAATTTCATTTACTATTCTGGTAAATGATGTGTTTCTTTAAACTCTCTAGATTTGATTTTGAAACTTATATTTATGGTAGTAGATGAAAATGGATTTCAAACCACTAGATTATGTACCCGAGTAATGTTAGCGTACCTCGTGTACAACTGGCGGGTAATGTCAACATGTACACATAAGACGGGACATCTTTGTTGGCTTTTTGGCCCTTAATCTTAAATTTAATTAATTTTAATTAATAAATTACTATTTTGATGATAACAAACTTGCTCTTATTTACTAATAATTTTAGTGTTTTGAAATATTAATTGTGTAGAGTTCAGAACAATGATTCCAATGAAATTTGAATCACTCAAATTGGAGTTCAAATGAAGAAGATATAGTTGAAACAAGTTTAATGGAAAAATCTCCAGCTGATGACGTAGCAAATTTTTTAAGTCAAAGTGGATACGTTGAAAGGTACCATTTAGAGCATAGAAGGAACGACACATGGTGGATTTTTTATTTTTGGATTGATTTTTAAAAAATTAATTTAATATTATTTTATATTCATGTCTAACTGCTAGTTTTGGATATATTTGCTTTTTGTTGGGTTTTAAAAGAAATGGTTTTAACATATATATATATATATATATATATATATATATATATATATATATATTATATTTTTGTTTGTGTCTAATGGCTAGTTGAGTTTAAATCTCCATTATTCAATTTTCTTTTACCAACATCCAATGGCCTAAATTGAGCTTAATCTTTACCTACTTCTTTCTTTACTTAAACTCATCTTCTTCTCAAAATTTTCAACAACAATTTCACATCTTTTTACAATCCTCCATGATTCATTAAGCTTCAATTGTTGATCTTTCCAAGCTTCAATTTTCTTCTTTTTCATCTTATTCTTGAGTGAGATATATGTGTGGTGAGGATGGATTTGTTATGAGCTCAAAATTTGCAAATCCACTCTTTTAGAGAGTTTATCGAGTGTGTTTTTTGATTTTTTTCCAAACATTTTCTAAAGGTTGCTCTAATCCTGAAAAAGAGTGATGATAATGTTTGATCCTAATTAGTGGAAAGGATTAAGTTTGCTATTGAACTAAAAAAAAGAGTAGTGTAGCAGTTGGGCTCTTATTTGTGGAAAGATTCGGTGAGATTCTTATTCAAAATCCCAAGAGGCGCTTAGAAAAGTGTATGTAAGTCGAGTTTGACCAAACCACTATAAAAAATTCTAGTCTTAAGTTCCCTATCTCTATACTATTTTAATTTTACAATTAGTGTGTTATTATAGTTTATGACATGAAATTAATTGCAATAGTTATTTTGGAAGCTAATTACTTATATTTGTATATTTTAGTTGGTAGTTCTTAAATTTCTACATTCATTATCAATCTTGTTATTAGATTCTAAATCAAATAGAATGCTTAATATTGTTAACTTTTTTATTATTTTAGGTTGAATTTATTATTTAAATTACTTGTTAACAAAAAAAATTGTTAATTTATTTAATTGGGCCCACATTCGGAAAAAGTTTTAATTAATTTGATTAAACCTTATTCACTCACTCTAGGGTTATCATATCGATCATACAATTAGTATCAGAGCCAATTACTCTCTTGTTTGTGATAAAATTTTTCGCAGATCATTTTAGATTGACACCCATTGTTTGAGTTTCTCATTCCTATAATTGGTATTAGAGTAAGGATGTCACACCTCGCTCCAGATTACCCAACTAACCTTAAGATAGGACATGAAGACAATAGACCCCGAACAGACAATGGAATCTATTGACAAAACTTTCCTTATCTTAAATTTAACTTCTTGTATACCTTAATGATCTTAACATTTACATAACAACACTTAACAGAACCTCAACCCACACTTTAATATCTAGTTAGATTTACATACAAAAACTGCTAGTGACACGTGGTGTGACCAGTGGCAGATACTTGATGGCTAACTTTGCTTAAAACTCTAGAGCAACTTTGTGGGAGAAAATTAAAAGAAAAGAGTGAATTGTAAAGCCTAATGAGTGATAAATCTAATATTAAAATAACTTTGATAAAAATTTCTTCAAAACTTATAAGAGTTCATAACTTAGAACAATTCAGCTAACATTCAATATTAATAAACATTAGAAAAGGCATAAGAATAATCTTTTGCAACTAAAACATAAGTTTATGTAATACATCACTAAATATGTACCCCACTTATTAATATTGACGTACATCATTAGACGTTTACACTATCGAAACACATTTCGGTGGTGTATTAGAAAACATAATCATAACATTTACACCTTAGAAATATATTCTCAAGGTGTATCGAGCATCATAATCATGTCGTTTACACCATGGAAACACATTCTCGAGGTGCATGAAAAACATAATCATATCATTTACACCCAAGAAACACATTCTTGAGATGTATCGGATAATCACATAGATACAAGATTTAGTGCATTTAAAATCACTTTTCATAAATCTCATAACTCATAACCTTTAATCAATACATGCTTCGTGATTAAGAAACTATTTAAAATAAAGTATGCTTTACATTCTTTAAACATATAACTTCGACTAAAAACGTAACATTTCTATAAATTTGTAATCTTTTCTTGGAAATTACTTAGCAGCTGTTCTTAAATCATACATCAAACATAAATTTCATGAAATCTCATAATAACCAACTAATAATAGAATATTTCGTAAGATAAATCCCTCACAAACAAATTTCGTAATATTCGACTAATAATAAAATATTTAGTAAAATAATCAATCACAAATTATTGTGGATCACACTTAGGATTGTAAGCTAAGTTGGAATCCAAGTTCTTCCAATTTATTCAAAGAGCACCATCAACCTTCATTGGGCTGATTTCTAGAGCAAATGGCTTTCAAAGGCATAGTTTCTTTTCTTCTTCTTCCGACACCATCTTTCTCTCCAACCCGATCTCTCCTCTTCTGTAAATTTCCTCTTTTTTTCCCCTTCCTATTCTAATTTATTTTTTTTTATCCTCAAAATCAACACTTGCCAAAAGCTTATAATACCAACACACTTCTTCCAACTTTTAACTGATGATTAACTTATTTAATTTAATTAACTTCATTTCATTTTACTTATCTTCACAACTCACTATTGTATTTCACCCTTTTTAACAAAAAGAAAAAGACAATTATGCACTTATAAAGGAGCCCTTCTACGTATATTATTGTTAAAATATTATTTTGATATTTAAATATCTTATTAACATTTTGAAAATTATTTGAAAAGTTTTATTGCTAGAGCTATGGCAACTTCAGAAAGTCAATATGTTGATACACCTCATTTCTTTAATGATAAAATTTTGATGTTTGGAGAAAGAGAATAAAAACATTTTTGCTTGCTATTAATTTTAATATCTTGTATGTTTATTAACTAATTTGTTAATACTAAAATTGAATGATAAATTGATCTCTTTTAATACCCAAGCCATAAATATCATGTCCAATGCTTTGGATAGTAAAGTATATGATAAAATTGCACAACTTGATTATGCATATAATATTTGGATTTTTTTTTATAATATGTATAGTTCAAAAAATTCTCCTTGTAATACTAATAATTTATTTGATGTGAAGGAGAATCACAATTTTCAAAATGAAGAAAAAATCCATGAAGTGGAAAAAGGAAATTGTGATGGATCCTCTTTGTGCATAATGGCTCATTTTGGGTAATGATTCTGGATATGAAATTGACAAAAATGAGATAATTAAAAAAATTTCAACTTACGATGAATCATATGATGCATTTGCAAGCATGTAATATGAGCAAAAAATATTTGAAATTATCAAAGAAGTATAAGACCTTGATTGTTGAGAATAAAACTTTGATAGATGAAAATGCACATTTGAAAAATAGAGCTACTAATGTCTTACATGATGATATATTTTGTGATGATGAGAAATGTGCATTGAATGATCGAATTAAATTTCTTGAAAAAAATAATGATGAGCTCAAATCCTTATCATGTGAAATGAAATTTGATTTGAATGATTTGAGAAATAAAAATGAGAAATTTAAATCTTGTTCTTTGAAATTAAATGATGAAATTTTGAAAAATAAAATTGTTGATTTGAAAACTAGCAATATAACATTAGAAAAAGAGAAAAAAAATTGATAAAATTAAATTTCTTGAATGTGACCTTCATGAGAAAAATGATATTTTATATATGTTTAAAAAGAAAGGATTGTTTCTTGCTAGAAAGCTTGAAATTGCAAAATAGACCATAAAAAAGTTGACTATTGGTGCACAAAAATTGGATAAGATTATTGATATGGGTAAACCTTACAGTGACAAAATAATACTAGGTTATGTGAATGAAAATTGTTCTTTTAGTTCTAAGACGATACTTGTTAAGGCCACCTCTTCTATGTCTAAAAGTGTTTTACATAATGTGCTTAATTTTGTTGAAACTAAATTTATTTCAAAGCATGAAAAAGTTAGACGTACCATGAAAATTTAAAATTTGTACTCAAACAATCTCATGCTAAAGCAAAATGCGCCCATATGTGAATTTTGTGAATGAGCATGAAAACGTTAGGCCTATGCTTGAAAAATTAAAGTTTGTATCTAAACATTCCCATGTCAAAACTACTTACATGAATAGTGCTAAGTTGTGCTTAGACATGAAAAAGGCTAGAGATTTCTATGTGAAATAAAAATTTGTACCTACTTTGTGATTATTGTAGAGTTAAGGTCATATTAGACCAAATTGTTTCAAATTGAAAAATGCTCCTAAAACAATTTCTTAATAGAAATAAAGTGGAAAATCTGTGTCAAAAAGAAATTCTTGCCTAAATGTGACTTGTTATTCTTGTGGCGAAATTGATGATAAATACAAAACTTGTTATTTACGAAAAATGAATGTTAGTAATTTTGGAAATAATTTGAAATAGGTTCCAAATCTTTGCTCAACTAACAATAAAGGACCCAAAAAATGGGTACCAAAATCTTTTGGTTGAGCTTTCTTTGTAGGTATGATGCAAGAAGTATTTGTTGCTTGGACTTGAAATGATTGATTAATTCAAATTAGAGCAACTCTTGTATCTAGCTTGAATCCAAGAAAGAAAAATAACTTATTTGATAACTTTATATGCCCTTTTTAATTAATTGAGATAATTTTTTTTGGTATCATTATATGTTTTTCAATAATTGATGTTTATTTTATAATATTTTATATTTGATTTCAATTATTTGAATTTTGCTTGAATGAGTTTATCTCCTTAGTATTTATTAATTTTTCTTATTAGAAGGAGAATGCTTCATATACATTTTTATATATGAATTTCATGTTTGAATGAATCTGATTCTCATATTGTTTTATTGTTGTGAATCATTCTTATGTTTATTGTTTATCCTTTTAGGGGAGTAATCTTTGGAGTAATATTATGTTTTAAAAACTTATATGATGTTTCTACTCTCAAACTGAAATGTTTCTACTCTCAAATTAAATTATGTGCTAAATGTCTTTTATCCCTTTTAAAGAGAGAGTGCTCAATTGGTTTCAAAAAGGGAAGAAATTTGTAAAATTGGTCTTAGAAATAAAATTAACCTGAGCTTGGTTGATTATTTATGATACTTTTTGAATTTATATTATTGTTGCTTATTTTTAGAAGGCATGTTAATAGGAGAATAAATGTAAAATTATTTGTTCATGTTTTAGGGAGAATATTCATGTCTTTGTTTATTTTCCTTTAAGTGTCCTTTTTTTATTGATTCCAAAAGGAGGAGAGGTAATAAGAAAATGAAAATATTGTAGTTATTGAAGTATACACTATTTCATGTTGATTGAAATTATGTATGTGCATTTACTGTCGTTCGAATTCATATTTCATATCACACATCTCTTTGAATTTCATTTTTCTTGATTTTTTTTTAGCATAAAAAATGGAGAGATTGTTGGCTTTTTTGCCCCAAAATCTCAAATTAATTTATTAATATTTTGATGATAAAAAAAACCTACTCTTATTACTAACAATTTTAGTATTTTGAAGTTTTCATTGCGTAGAGCCCGGAACAACGGTTCCAATGAAATTTGAATCACTCAAATCGAAGTTTAAACGAAGAAAATATAGTTGAAACAAGCTTAACAGAAAAATCTCGAGTTGATGACTTGGCAGATTTTTTTAATCAAAGTGGATGAGTTGAAAGGTGCCACTTGGAGCATAGAATGAATGAACATTGTGGATTTTTTATTTTTAGATTGGTTTTAAAAGGAAAATAAATTTAAAAAGAAAATGAATTTAATATTATTTTATATTTGTGCCTAACGACTAGTTTTGGATATATGATGAGCATTTGCTTTTTGTTGGATTTTAAAAGATATATATTATCATATTGTTTTGTTTTGTTTGTGTCTAACGGCTAGTTGAGTTTAAATCTCCATCATTTAATTTTCTTTTACCAACATCCAATGGCCCTAAATTGAACTTAGTTTTCACCTACTTCTCTCTTTATTTAAACTCATCTTCTTCTTAAATTTTTCAACAACAGTTTCACATCTTTTTACAAACCTCCATAATTCATTAAGTCTCCATTGTTGTTCTCTCCAAGCTTCAATTTTCTTCTTTTTCATTTAACTCTTGAGAGAGATTTATGTATGGTGAGGATTGATTTGTTGTGAGCTCAAAATTTGTAGATCCTCTCTTGTATAAAGTTTTTCAAGTGCGTTCTTTAATTTTCTTCAAATATTTTGTAAAGGTTGTCTTGATCCTGAAAAAGAGTGGTTCTAATGGTTTGATCCTAATCCATGGAAAATGATTGAGTTTGTTCTTGAACTCGAAAAAAGAGCAGTGTAGCGATTGGGCTCTAATCTGTGGAAAGAGTTGGTGAGATCCTTATTCAAAATCTCAAGAGGCACTTGGGAAAGTGGATGTAGGTCGAGTTTGACCGAACCACTATAAAAATTTCTTGTGCTAAGTTCTCTATCCCCATACTACTTTAACTTTGCAGTTAATGTGTAACTATAATTTATTGCATGAAATTAATTATAATTTATTACATGAAATTAATTGCAATATTTATCCTTGAAACTAATTGCTTATACTTGTATATTTTGATTGATAGTTCTTAAATTTCTACATTCATTAACAATCTTGTTATTAGAATCAAATATGGTGCTCTAAAGTAATATTGTTAACTTCTTGATTATTTTGGACTAAATTTATTTGCATGAATTTATTGTTTCAATTACTTATTAGCAAAAAGTTTGTGACTTTACTTAATTGAGCTCACATTAGGAAAAAGATTAAATTAGTTGATTAAACCTTATTCACCTCATCACTTGAGGATTGTCATACCGATTCTACAATCTTAACACTATGTATCTCAGTTTAGCAGGGTAATGGGTATAGGGCTTGATGTGGTTTCTGGGCTTGAATTTGAATTATGTGGATTTTATCTCTGATGTGCTTAAGGATATTATGATCATGTCTGTCTATTGTTTATTATGTTTTATCTGAATACTCATGTTTTGGAACTTATTTAGATATTTCAGTATTCTGGTATTGATTTGCATTGAAAATAGTTTTATAAAAGGTTTTCAAATGTTCTATTAAAATCATCACTCTTGGGTTTCCCAGCTTAGAGAAAAAGAAGAGTTTTGTGTGCCATGCAAGGTTAAGGTCTACCACACTACAAGATGCATCTATTGTCTTAGTTTCATTACAGGATATGGTTCTAAGAGGAGTTGGTCGTTGTACTTGGTTAGGAGTTTGTTAAAATAAGTTGTATAAACTTTGAGTTATTTTTAATAAAATAATCTTGATTTGAATTTAGATGTTTACTTAGTTTATAAGTTGTGAGTAAAACAAGTCAAGGCAAGCAGTAAGTATCACAAAAGAGTGGTATTTATTGTCTTCATGCCTCATTCTAGGTGAAAGAGATAAATCTAGAAGGGGCTGTGACAAGCAGCAGGTAAATTTCGATCGTTTTTCAACATTGAATTCAAACTCTCAGAAATATTTGTTGTATCATTTGATATCTTCTTTGCTTAAAGTATACACAAGCCCATCTCACAAACCCTATATTCTTAAGATATTTTCTAATAGATGGTTATATTTGAAGGAACTCGTTTTGAAGAGATCCTTGAGCAGAAGCGGATCATCCAAATTTCATTAATTATTGAAAACATAATTTACAGTAAACGAACAGTAGATATGCATTTAAAGTTACTACAACATGCTTTTACAAGAAATAAAGGGTTCAAGATACATTACCCTTGAAGAACATTTCTTCTCGTAAAACTCCCTCGAACAGTCACAAGCCTTAAACAGAAACAACAACTCTTGAAGACCTTCTTCAAGATATCTTGAGTAGTAACAGGGAAACTACCACAATGAGCCTTTAGTATTCTCGGGGTGAGAACCCAGGAATGATGGGCTTTGACTATTTTGGTTAGGAGGGAAAGTTTGAGTGTGGAGGAAGAAGATTGAGAAACACGCAAAACTTTTCTGCAAACTTAATTGTTCAGCAAATTGCAATGTTAGCCGTCAACAATGTTAGCCGTCAAGAAAGAAGAGAAAATTAATTTTCTTTTATTCCTCTTGCCACAAAAACAATAACCACCCACTAAGGTGGTTGAAGAGAAAAGAGAGAAGTTATTATTGAAAATAATAAAATAATATAAATAAATATGATAACTAACTTATCATATTATATTTATATTAAACTATATGTTATATCAAATATAACATATAACCTATATTTTTAATATTGTATCATATATAATATAAACTATAGTTTCTTTTCTTTATTTTATGGTATTTAATATAAATCATATTTATATTACATTCAATAACTATAAATCACATTCACAGAAAATATATTTGAATCTCATTCAAATATTTATTTCCTCCCATTAAACTATAATGTATCAAATACATTATGACAATTATATCATATATAATTGAAACGATTTAATTATGTATTCATCTTATTAATTTTCACAATTCAAATTAACCCAAAAACTGATTCTCAACTAAATTCTTTTGAGCCACCAAGGGGACCTTATGGACCTATAGCTTGAAGCTCAAACGGTACATGAATAATTAATTAAACTCTTTAATTACATTATCCACCATACGTTAACTGTCGGGCACTCCACTAAAGACCGACAGCTACACTCTTCGCACTACATATATATTTATGTGTCCATTGGATATAACCAATCAACAGTACGATGACCTTTCACAAATTACTCGTAAATACAGTTGGGTCAAATTACTGTTTTTCTCCTATAGTTACATCTAACTCCTTAAGTACCACTAATCCCTCTAATGAACAATAGATCATAGTACTACTATGACTAAACCCCTCTTGGGCCAAGAGAGGGTATGACACCTCATTGTTCAAGACCCGGAATCAACCCTTAAAGGAGCAATTTATCTACTTACCACTGCTTCAGGGAAGGAATGAATTCCATCTTGTGTAGCTGTGTTCCCATCTCCCCAATCAAACGAATCCTTAAAATGGTAGGTTTATTGAGTCGACGATTTGGCCACTCTCATCCATACAAATCAAAGGACCGCTCTCATAGCAAGAGTTCACAACTGACTCAGGATTCAGGGCATGTTACCTATAGTCATCTTGGTGAAATGTAAGTCTCTATTATGAACAGTGTAATATAATGAGACTAAACATTTCGTGGTTCGGTCTTATAGAAACTCCTTTATATACAGTATCCCCACTCGCATGTCTAATAGATGAATGATGAAGATCAGATCATTTGTAACACTTTACAAGCTCCTACAATGCGAGTCATACTCGTAGTGTCACCAGGATAAGGTATCCAGCCTTATCCATCTACTACAGACCATTTAGGTTATCACTTAAACATGATCCACTTGTATGTCTCCACATACATGTTTAAGTTACAATGATAACCTTGGATGTTAATTTATTAGTTTGTGGTTAATGGAACTAAAATATCACATATTTTATAGACAAAGTGAATAAAATATCATATATTATTAATCACATAAGTGTCTGTTCATACAATGTTTACAAACTATAAGACCCTATGAGATTTAGAACATCAACCCCAACACAAAGAAGAAGGGTGGCAGTGCGTTTAGATGGAGTAGACGAAATGAAGGTTGTCACATCATGTAGCTAGAGCTAAACGATCATTTAGATTTATGCGATCGTGTAAAGTTTGCTACACGATCGTGTTGCATTGGCTGCATGATCGTGTAGGCACTCAATTGGTGGATGATCACGTGGTATATGATACTCAACGCATCCTTGCGTGTTAAATGATTGTGTAGACTACCATGCTCATCGCATAGTCATTAGCTACATGATCGTGCAGTATATGATATTCGACGCATGGAAGTTTACTACACGATTGTGTAGACTTTCATGCTCATCGCATAGTCATAAGCTATGCGATCGCATATAAATGATTACAATCACAAATTTCAATCATATATGAACATTACAATTACAATCACAAATGAAATCGAACAGTTATGCATAAAATATAAATTACAGCATGCTTTACTACAGATCAAGGGAAGAATCAACAAACTTTTGTAGACTCATCTTCACGTTCCTTGATCATGAACGCTCGATCACAGCAACACAGCAACACATGAACGTTCGTCCAACAACACCGCTACACTGCACGATCACCGCACACTCGAACTAGACGATCACCAAGATCACGAACACCCCGAACACCACGACTGGCCTCCATAGAACCTCGACAGTGTCTAGTTGAGTATGACACCACCAAGAAGATTATCTTGGTATTCTCGGTGTGAGAATCCAGAGGGTGGGCTCTGTGTGGACTTGGTTTGAGGTAGAAAACTGGAGGAACCATAATCGTGTAAATGATTGAGCAAGTGGGAGATGGTATAACCTATCGTATAGGTCGATGCCCAATCGTTTAGAAAAAGCTATGCGATCGTCTAGCAAAAGTTATGCAATCATTTAGCTCATTTTCTAGTTGAGTGTCTGTCGTGTAAGAACACTCCACGATCGTTTAGCTAACTCCAAGCTGTCGCTTAGTAAATCTGATTTACTTGACAACTATTCGTGAGAACTTTTCGAGAGTGGAAATCTCAAATCAACAATTTTGCAAATCTTATTTCTTTTCTTATTAAAATTAGGAAAACATTTTTCCGTTTATCTCACGGTTACCATGAAACCACCAATAACCTCCCACTCAATTGGTTATTAGAGAAAAAGAGATAATTATCTAATAATTAATATTATTATAAATATAAATGATAACTAACTTACCATAATATATTTATAACCTATAGTTTTAATATTTCATCTCATGAAACATATAAACCATAGCTCTTTTTTATTCCATGGCACTTAATGTAAATCTCATTTACATTAAATCTCCACTTGATGTATCTTATACACCATACCGATCATATTATATATAATCGAATTACCTTTTGTCAATTTGAACATTTCAAATAGACACCAAGAACTGATCCTCAACTTGAATCCATTGAGCTACCAAGGGGACCTTATGAACCTGTAGCTTGAAGCTCCAACGGTACATGAATAACTGACTAAACTCTTTAGTCACGGGATCCACCATTCGTTAACTACCAGGCACTCCATCAAAGATCGACAACTGAACTCTCCTTACCACATGTGAGATGTAAGTCTCTAGTATCAATGGCGTTATATACAGAGTCTAGTCATCTCGTGGTCCGGTCTTATACAAACTCTTTTTATAGGACACCCCCGCTCGGATGTCTCCACATGAATGGTCAAGATCTACCATCTTTAATAGTTTACAAAACTTGCAAACCTCTATAAAGCGGGCCATATAGTAGTGTCACCAGGATCAGGTATCTCACCTTAATCCTTATACTACAAACCTATCTAGGTTATCACTTAAGGCATGATCCACTTGTATATCACATATGCATGCTTAAGTTTACATAAGATAACCATGGACCTTTGTTTATTGGATATGAGAAAATGCCAGAATGAAATAAAAGTTATTTTATTCATAAAACAATGTGTATAATTACAAACAACGAGACTCCGGGAGAATTAGGATACCAGTCCCAACACTTGGTTCATTACTTAGTTATGTAAATGTTATATATTAGTAATGAATGAACATTGCATGAAGCATGACACTACCTTAGGTTAATTTATAATTGTTATAAATAACTTATGTATGTCTAGCTCGCAATAGTTGATTTTAATTGTTTCATTTCTTATAATTGTTATAATAAATGAAATTAGAATTAAAATCAATAATAAAGAGTTTCGTGCAAACCTTAGGCTATAATCATTTTTTAAAATTGTTTTAAAAGTTGATTGAGATAAAACTAAGATCATGTTTCTAATGAGATTAGAAATCTAAATTTAATTTTTTAAATCAGTTAATAGGATTAAGTTGATTCCTAATAAAAGATTAAATATGTAACAAATGTATCTATAAAGGACCCTTCGTCTAAGGCTGGTTCTGTCTAGGTTGGGGTACTTAAGTCGATGGAAACGTCACACCCCTACCTGGGAACCTATCTGGAAAGGTGAATTAGATAGATTTGTTACATGCATGCAAGTTTGTTGAAAGTCTGTTAAAGAGTTTAATGGGACTTGAATCAAAGTTGTTTAATCGTAAAAGACAAGTGTTGTTTTTTAGCAAATTAAACAAACACTTAGATAAAATCAATAGCTGAATTTTAAGTTAATTAACCCTAGGTAGAACACTCAGTGGGAGGAAAATGGGGTATATGATACTTCACTTTAACCTCTACACGTTTCTCCCTAAAAGTTCAAACCGTGAGATCTACTCTCGGCCTTGAGGCACCATGGGTGTCCCCCCTACGAGTGGCGTTTGTGTAGGTCAACACCAAGGTGAATGGAGAGAGTGTTTATAGTAATTGGGAGCGGGACGTGTGATAACATATCCCTCAGTTTCTTTCATTAGGTTAGATAAAGTTTCATGCATCGCCTCATGGCATCGTGGGTGTCCCCCTTGAATGATCTCATACCGAGAGTTCCATCAACGGGTTTAGATCGCTTCGATTTCATAGTGACCGAAACACAAATGATATACATTCAATACATACAATTATGCATATAAAACTTAATTATCAGCATGCTCATAACACAAAACAATAATAGGGAAAGAGTTCATACCAGATGAAGACTCTCTTCGTATGTGTGAACCCACATCAGTGGAAAACCTCCCACCAATCTACTAGCACTTGGCGAGTATGTTGGCTGCAACAGCACGATCTGAACATACATGAACAATGTAGCAGGGATGACACCACTACAAGAGAAACCCGGGTATTCTTGGCATCAAAAACCCAAAGAGTGGGCTCTGGTGATTTTGGTAGAGGATGGAGGAGAAGGCATCATGTAGATGATAGGCAAGTGGGAGATGAACTCTGCTATCGTATAGCAGAAATGTTTATTGTATAGTAGAGCTACACGACCGTTTAGGAAAAAATGAACGATAGTTTAGGAAAGATGTATACGATCATTTAGAGAACGCATGAAGTAGACGATCGTTTAGACGAACAAGCTTCTATTGTATAGGCTATCGCGATCACTTTCACGAATTCTTTTGGGCGCAGGATAATACGAATACACGATTGAATTATAAAATGAAAATGATTTTCATTGCTTTAACTCGTCGGTTACCATATCCTTCGCAGCCCCACTTCCCACGTCCGAATGTGGATCAATCGGTTAATTATCAAATAATTAATCAATTAATTTAATTAATTAATATAATCATATTATATTTATATCCTATAGTTTGATATTATATATCTACTATAGTATTTTCTCCCCTACTTGATATAAATCATATTTATCTAATTTCCTCCAAAATAATGTATCTAATACATTTAGCCAATTATATCATATATATTTAACCAGTCAAATTATATCATATATAATTGAACTTCCTCTTGTCAATTTGAACATTTCAAATTAACCCAAACACTAGTTCTCGACTTTATCCAAGCTACCCAGGTGACCTAATGGACCTGTGGCTTGAAGCTCCAACGGTACGTGAATAACTTACTAAACTCTTTAGCCACGAGATCCACCATTCGTTAGCTGTCAGTGATTCCACTATAGACCAACAGCTGAATTCTTCTTACCACAGATATATTTCTGTGTCCATCGGATATAACCAATCATGAGTACGATGACCGTTCACAGATGCTCGTAAGTACAGCTGGGCCAATTTACCGTTTTACCCCTGTAGTTACATCTCACTCCTAAGTACCACTGATTCTTCTAATGAACAATACAACATAGTCCAACTATGTGTGAACACCTCTCGGGCCAGAAGAAGATGTGTGGCACCATATTGTTCAAACCCTAGAATCAGTCCTTAAGGGAGCCATCTATCTACTTACCCTTGCCTCGCGGAAGGAGTGAATTCCATCTTGTGTAGCTGAGTTTCCAGTTCTCAAATCAGACGAATCCCTAAAATGGTAGGTTTGAATCGGCGACCTGGCCATTCGCACCATACAAATCAAAGGACCGCCCTCAATGGTAGAAGTTCCCAACTCACTCAGGATTAAGGTCATGTTACCTATAGTCATCCTAGTGAAGTGAAGTCTCTGTTATGAATGGTGTTATATAACGAGACGTTAACATATCGTGGTTAGGTCTTATACAAACTCTTTGTATAGGACGCCCCCGCTCGCATGCCCCCAACACAAATGATCAGGATCAGACCATCTGTGACAAGTCACAACACTTGTAACCATTCCACAAAGCGGGTCGTATCCGTAACGTTACCAGGATAAGGTTTTCCTCCTATATTCATTTACTACAGACCATTTTGGTTATCATTTAAAACATGATCCACTTGTATGTCACCACATACATGCTTGAGTCACCACATACATGCTTGAGTCACATACAGATAACCAGGGATTTTATGTTTATTGGTTTGTGGACAAGCAAATAAAATAATTAACAGAGCAAAACAACAAGATGTGAAGTAAATATCATATATTAACAATCACAAGTGTTTGTATATATTGTTTACAAACTACAGGACAGGAGACTTTAGGGCATCAACCCTAACACCCCTAAAGGATGGCAGTTTTGCATGACGCTTTATTTGGTCTCTAGAAATGGATAAGGTTGCTTTAGTCTCTTGTTCTAATCGATTTTCCCTCTAAGGTTGGCTCATTAAGGCGGGACTCTAGAACTTAAAATAAGGGGTTACACTTACACATAATTGTTAAGGATGTTAACAAATTCTTGACCAAACAATGATGACTATTAGCTATAGTTACAAGGAGTTATTTCTGTCTAATGGTTGAGAATGTCTCGTTTCAGTTGAGGGGCACTTGATCACCCTACAGTGACTTTTGTTCTGCCTCACTAAAGCATCATTGCAAAATATATGTCACTTAGGGTACACTAGACTATTTTACTAAAACTTGATTGGTTTTCTAAAAGTGGTTTAATGCAAGTAAACTAAATTAAGTTTGTTCTTTTTCAGCAATTTAAATGGCTACCGCGACACTTAGTTTACTTGTCGTAAAAAATTTAACTGGAGAAAATTACGCTAGTTGGAAAAACATGATCAACACGATTTTGATCATCGATGACCTGCATTTCGTCCTAATGGAGGAGTGTTATTCAATTCCACCTTCTACTGCTCATCGAAATGTTCGGGAAGCATATGAGTGCTGGACAAGAGCAAACGAGAAGACCCAAGTGTATATCTTGGCAAGCCTTAATGAAGTATTGGCTAAGAAGCATGAGCCCATGCTCACTACATTTGAGATCATGGAGTCCCTAAAAGGAATGTTCAGACAATTGTCCGCATAGCTCAGGTATGACACTCTCAAATACATCTTCAATGCCCGTATACAAGAAGATGCATCTACTAGAGAACACATTCTCAACATGATGATTCACTTCAATGTGGTGGAGATGAATGGATCAAGCATCGATGAGGCCAGTCAGGTTAGCATCATTCTAGAATCTTTACCAGAAAGTTTCCTGCACTTTTGTAGTAATGGTTTTCTGAATAGGATTGACTTAACTACCCTGCTCAACAAGCTGCAGACTTTCCAATCCTTGTTGAAAAGCAAGGAGAAGAAGGATGAAGAAAATATTTCTTCATCTTTTAAAAAGTTCCATAAAGGTTTGACCTTAGGAACTAAGTCTGCACCTTCTTCTTCCGGCACCAAAAAGTGGAAGAAGAAGAAGGGTGGAAAGGGGAAGTCTACTGCTAACCCAGGAGTTGCTACTCTAAGGGGTAGACAACCAGTGAGGGTTGACAAAGAAAAACGTTTGCATTACAACTAGGACGGACACTGGAAGAGGAACTGCCACAGGTATTTGGAAGAAATAAGAAGGTCAAACAAGGTAAATGTGATTTGTTTGTCTTGGAAACTTGTTTAATGGAGAATGATGATTCTGCCTGGATTATTGACTCTGGGGCCACTAACCATGTTTGTTCTTCATTTCAAGGAATTAGTTCCTAGCGGTAACTTGATGCTGGTGAGATGACGATGCAAGTTAAAACCGGGCATGTTGTCTCAGTTGTGGCAATGGGAGGTCTCTGGTTAACTTTACAGAACAAATTTTCCTGATTTAAAAAGGAACTTAGTTTTTGTAAAGTGTCTTTTGGAATATTGTTATCAAATCAACTTTTCTTATAATAAAGTGTTTATTACTAAGAATGGTGTTGATATATGTTCTGCTAAACTGGAAAATAATTTGTATGTGCTAAGGCTGTTAGCAACAAATTTCCTCCATAACATAGAGATGTTTAAAACCGATGTAACTCAATATAAAAGACCTAAAATTTCTCCTAAGGAAAATGCCCAACTTTTGCACCTAAGATTAGGACATATTAATCTCAATAGGATTGAGAGGTTGGTGAAGAATGGATTTCTAAGCGAGTTAGAAGAAAATTCTTTACATGTGTATGAGTCATGCCTTGAAGGCAAGACAACTAAAAGGCCTTTTACTGGAAAAGGTCATAGGGCCAAAGAACCTCTAAAGCTAGTGCATTCAGACCTTTGTGGTCCGATGAATGTAAGAGCTAGGGGAGGTTATGAATATTTCATCATTTTTACTGATGATTATTCAAGATATGGGTACGTTTATTTCATGCAACATAAGTTTGAATCTTTTGAAAAGTACAAAGAATTCAAGGCTGAAGTTGAAAATGCATTGAATAGAACGATTAAACATTTCGATCTGATCGAGGTGGAGAGTTTATGGATTTGACTTTCCAGAACTATATGATAGAACATAGAATTGTATCCCAACTCTCAGCACCTGGTACACCTTAGCAATATGGTGTATCAGAGAGGAGAAATTGAACCTTGTTGAACATGGTTCGGTCTATGATGAATGCTTCCTTACCTGATGATGGCATGCAGAAATGCACGTCATCTTAGGCCTTTTATTTAGAATTATAAGGGCTGTTAAGCAGAATATGCGGCAATTATGTTAGGAATTCATAAGAAAATGAGTTTGCATCGTTCAGCATTAAGAATCTTGGCTAACCCACTATTATGCGTTATTATGCATTCAATTGTCTATCTTTATAGCTAACGCAGGAAGCGGATGCATACGCGGAAGTCAGACTATCACAAAGACGACCGCATGCGGAGAATTTCTCCATCGCAAAGGCGAACACATACATTCAACGCATGGGAGTTGCGGTAATCAATCGCATGCGTCCATCGCATAGGAATTGCGATCGTCAAGCGATTACGGTCATCGTGTAGAAGTTGTGGTCATCAAGCTAATGCAGCCATTGCAACATTGTGGCTACATGATATGACCATAATAGTGGGATGAATGCAAGGTTAGTGGAATGGAAACATTAACGCATATCTCGGAAAAATCAAAAGATGATGTTGACATTTCAACTACCACGTCATTAGTAGCAGAGAATTCAGAAAAGGACCAATGTGTCGTGAATGTCTGAATCAGAGCAAGTCTATTAATGTTGTCGACGATCCAGCTCTATAAATAGAACTGCTGAGCAGAATTTCAAATCATCCAAGGTTTTCGCCTGAGGCTCACCTTAGGGCGAATCCTTGTGATCCAGAAAAACGCGTGAGAAGAAAGCTTGAGAGTTCTTCATCTTCTTCATCCATTCCGAGTGAGACCGGAGCCTTCGCCGAGTTAGAACTCGAGAGAGTCTACTCCACCGCCCATCCATGGCACCACCAGTAGCCTTGACACACATCTGCTAGAAGCAAGACATTACTTCAGCTGGTTCTTTCATTCTCTCTTCTTTTCTTATATTGTATTGTATTACATTTTGGCTTAAGGAATTAATAAATTTTGTGATCAATGCATTTCTATATTTCCTTTGATTCCATCTCCATCTTCCTTTACTTAGAATCCTTAATTTTATCGCATCATTGAGTAAGATTGCTAGAGTATCGCATACTTAGTCATGCGATATAGGAATATGAAGCATGTAGCAAACCACCGGGAGGTGTGCGTTGTGTGAGTGTTATGAGAAAACCTTATTTGCTTAGTGTGAAGTTGTAGTAACGCCTGTCTATAGGCAGACGCAATGCTTGTCTATGAGTAAAATTAGCAGTAACTAACTGCCCAAGAGGGTAAGTGGTTGGTCACATTAAGCAATATAAGCAAGTGTTCACTAGGAATAGGAATAATCTTATGTCAACCAGGCTTTTGCGGTTACCTTGTCTTATGCATGCGTCCAACACACCTGATAACTCATAGAAATACAAGTTATTTATATCGTTTTATTTAGATTATGCGGCAAAAAGAAGGAAAAAGTTGCGTCGACCATATAGAAATTAGCTTAGAAACGCAAAAGTTGTTAAGTATCGTAAGCACACCCGCTAACCCCATTGCGATGGCAAAATAGAATGTCCAAGTCTTTGTTTTACAGGAAACAGGTCACCGTATGCGACAACTACTCGAGGACAAAGAAAGAACAATGCATTATCACCGCATGTGGCAATCGATCAAGAACGAAAAAGAACAACGCAATTTACAGTGCATGCGATGATCGATCATGGACGCAAATGATCAACGCATTTGCACCGCATACGGCAATCGATAAAAAGATCAACGCAATTGCACCGCATGCGGCGATCGATCTAGATGAAAAGAGTGACGCATTCGTAAGGACTTCTGAAATTGTACATATTTTTTGTTGTACGATCTAACAAATTGAATGTGGAGCAGAGCAGCGTTTCCACTAAGCCATGGCAGGAAAAAAACAGCTTTTTAATGCGGGACCACTGACGCAGAAGGTGCCAAGGTCTATAAATAGGTACATCAATTTCAATGAAAGGAGGTTGGTCTGAAGAGACAACTTAGAGAAAATCCGGGGAGAAAGACGAGACAAGACCAAAAGGGAAGCCTCTGGAGCAAGAAATTCATTCCCATTCCCAAAGAGAAGCTCTGTGCAAAGATCACTTCTACCTGGAAAACAAGCCTGAGAAGGAAGTTCTCCACCACATTCCTCTTACATGCCGGCAAGTAAATCGTCTTCGATCAGGATCCATGTCAAGACATTGACACGCTTTCCTTATTTGTTCTCACTTTCTGTTTATTAACTATGTTTATCTCTAATCTTTCATTCATTATCTGTAACAAACGCTTATCTCTAGATTTTAATATCATTATCATATTCATTCTCATTTCTCTGTTCTCCACCATACATTCATCATCCATTTCCTTCACCATGTGTAACTAATTCCCCAGGGTAAAAGGAAAGGATTAAGCGAGTAAGTTAATCCTTGTTGAAGAAATTAACTGAGTTTAGCTAACGCATGCTCAACGACATCTTCACCTATGAGAGCAGAAGTGAAGATGTTATTCCACCTCTCGAAAGAAGGATGAAAGAATGCGTTAACTAAAGCGAGAAGTATTTCTAGAGATGGAAACAACCTTGCGTTCACAACGTTCATCCCTGATTCATCATAGACATATGGGAATGCGATCGATCACTGAGAGGTGTAAACTAAGGGAAAGTGGAACCTTAGCTTCGCCTTCAACAGGATTGACGAATTTGCGATGATCTTTCCCCTAACCCAATCTCTTTCTAACGCATTTCACAAGACTTGCCACTGCATACCATCAGATACTTGCACATCTTCATAGCCAGTTGATAACTTGTAGAAATACAAGTTATTTATGCCAACTTATCTAGATATTGTGCCCAAAAGTTAGTGAATATGTGCCGATTGTGTGAAAATTAGCCTAGTATTACATAAATTATAAATATTTGCAATTACACCCACTAACACCATAAAGATGAAAGACAAGCCGAATTTTACTCTATTTTGCAGGAGACCAAGTCACCGCTTCCGCTCAAGGCTCACGAGAAACTGATCAACGCATCTCTGTCACATTGCATCCGTCAGTCAACAATGAAGAACGATTACCGCAATACGGTGTAATGCGACAGTTGATCCAGAGCTGTGTGCAACCGCATGCGGTAATAAAAAAAAACACTGCATGCGAATCTGTGATCGAAAGATGCAGCTGAGCAACGAAAAAAGGGAGGATTGAGACACGTGTACAACTAACGGTTGTGCAGAATTGACGGTCTGATTGCATAACAAAAGGAATAATATCCCTCCATCTTCGGAATTACCATGACAATCAAGTGGGGACCACAAGGTCGGAGTCAAAGATCTGCACCTATAAATATCCCATTGATTTCAGAGAAAATTTATGCTATGGGATACGGGGTAAATGCTGCGAAACTGTTGAGAGAAAAGGCTGAGCTGAGTGCTTAAGTGAAGAAATCTGGGAAGAAGACGAGATAAGGCCGAGAGGTGAATCTCAGATCTAATCTTCCAAATACCCGATTGAAAGCTCTGTGCAAAGATCCCTATAACCGGTGGAGCAAGCCTGAGAAGGAAGTTCTTCCTACCATCAAATCCATCCTATCCGGCAAGCAAATCTCCATCAAATCAGTGCCAAGACATTGACACTTGTTTGTATCTATTCATCTCTTTCATCATTGTATTTCACTTTCTCATTCTATTTTCATTCACACAATGTATCAAATGCTTAATAGAGATATTAATTGTTTCAATAGCTTTCCTTTATCATTTTTTGTCTATTTTTGTTCACCTGTCAATCACTTTCTTCATGATGTCTTCTTAATTCCCTGATAAGCAATATGAATTAATCAAGTACTTAATCTATGTTAAAGATATAAAATGCGTTTAGCTAAGGCATGCTAGACGGCATCTTCACTTGTGAGAGCAAAAGTGAAGATGCCATTCTGATCTATCGAGAGAAGGTCAGAAGAATGCATTAACTAAAGCAAGTAGTACTTCCAAACATGGAAGCAACCTTGCATTCATTACGTTAGTCTCTGTTTCACCACAGACATGCGGGAGCGCGGCCAATCACTGAAAGGTGTACGCCAAGAAAAGAGTGGAACAACATTTGTAGCTTCAACGCAATTGAGAACTTGCGTTGTTTATATTATTTATCTTTCTCTTTCTATTCTGTTCATAAGACTTACCGCCGAATTCCATGTCTTTGCACAACTTTCACAGCCAGCCTTGACCCCAGCATCTTGTACATAAAGCCAGTATCTTGTATCATCTAGCTTAGGTTTATTGTATTTCATTTTATTATCGCATCTTTACTGCTTTACTTTATTTTATCGCAATTTATATACCTGTAAAAACACATTTTTAAAGATTGAAATCCTAGCCGCATATATCATGAACATACCACAATAACCTAAATCAGTCCTTGTGTTCGACCTCGGATCACACCGAGAAACTTATGGTGGAATTACATTTGGTCCTATCGTAAGGAAACTTGTGACAACGCACTACATGAACATCCATAATTAACGCATATTTAGAAGTAGTATCGCATCATTTCGAGCATAGAACATCATCAATCTTACCTAACAAACTCCGCGCAACGCCAGTCCTCAATTTTTTTATTTACTTGTTTAATTATTTATTTGTTACCACATTCTACATTGTTACCGCATTTTCTTTATCACCGCATCTTATTTTATCACTGCATTTTATTATTGAACTTTATTTATTACTGCATCTTATTTTATTACCACAACTTATTTTATCTCCGCAATCTATTTATCATTGCTTTTTATTTATCGTCGCATTTTATTACCGCATTTTACTGATTATTGCATTTTACTTTTCAAATTCAATTCATTATTCTTTTGTTTTCTCGGTCGCATATATTACATCAGTATCGCATTAATCACCGCAATCCCCATGTTCGACCTCAGATCACTCTGAGAAACTTGCGTTAGAATTATACTTGGTTCCAACGCAAGAAAACTTGTGACACGCGCACACTACACAAACGCTTACTACGCACTCATCTAAGCATCACCGCATACATCATTTTAAAACATAGTATCACATATTATTATTATCGCAAAGCGCATATGTCATCAACCTTACAAGTTGTTGGCAACACACGATCATGGATTTCAACACCAACAACATCTTTAGAGCTACTCGGGAGAGAGCCTAAAGAAATATCCTAAAACTTGAGAGAGCTAGGTTAGAATCGAGGCTCGGGAGAACTAGATTAAGATCGTATAGGCAAGAATGGAGACTTAGGAATAAGTTTCGTTTGCTATTACAAATCACGTGCATTTGCGACGGGCGTGTATGGCATGACCGCATTAGTTTTCGTTGGCTGAGGTTACCTTTGCGGTCAATCTTAGTGTTGTGATGAAGACATTCTCACATTTTATCTGTTTTTCCATGCATTTTACTACGCATCAACAGTTGTCGTGTCTCTACCTCTCATTCATACTTCCAATGCTTTGTCTGTTAGTTAGGAGTAGGAGTAGTGTTTAGCTTACAACCCCCATCATTCTTTTATTTATCCGCCGCAAACACATCACCGCATACATTTAGCTACAAATCCCTGAGTTCGACCTCGGATCACCCAAGAAACTTGCGTTCGCGTTATACTTGGCGTGAGTGTAAGAAAACTTGTGACAGGAACGCATGGTCATCGCATCTGAGATCAACGCATATTTTCATTCCAACGCATGACCACCGAGGCATTAGTATCAACACATACCTTAAGACGTGCATCGCATATTGCGTCCCACATGATTTTAGCCATCAAGTTTTTGGCGGCTAATTTCATGTCACCAAGTTTTTGGAATGAAAATATGTGTTGATCTCAGATGCGATGACCATGCATTCCTGTCACAAGTTTTCTTGCGCTCATGCCAAGTATAACACGAACGCAAGTTTCTCGGGTGATTCGAGGTCGAACTTAGGGACTCGTAGCTAAATGTATACGGTGATATGTTTGTGGCGGATGAATAAAAGAATGATGGGGGTTGTAAGCTAAACACTACTCCTACTTCTAACTAACAGACAAAGCATTGGAAGTATGAATGAGAGGTAGAGACACGGCAACTGTTGACGCGTAGTAAAATGCATGGAAACTAGATAAAATGTGAGGATGTCTTCATCGCAACCCTAAGATTGATCGCAAGGGCAACCTCAGCCAAAGCAAACTAACGCGATCATGCCATACACGTCCGCCGCCAATGCACGTGATTTGTAATAGCAAACGCAACTTAATCCTAAGTCTCCATTCTTGCCTATGTGATCTTAATCTAACTCTCCCAAGCCTCGATTATAACCTAGCTCTCTCAAGTCTTAAGTTCTTTATTTAGACTCTCTCCCGAGTAGCTCTAAAGGTGTGTTGGACGCATGTATAAGACAAGGTAACCGCAAAAGCCTGTTGACGTAAGATGATTCCTATTCCTAGTGAACACTTGCTTAAATTGCTTAATGCGACTAACCACTTACACTCCCGGGCAGTTGGTTGTTGCTGATTTTACTCATAGACAAGCATTATTGATTCTGACATTCGCGGCGCGTTGGTCCTTTTCTGAATTCTCTGCTGCTAACGGCATGGTAGGTGAAATATCAACATCATCTTTTGATTCCACCAACCTTTCGTTCATCCCACTATTATGGTTATCATCATGTAGCCGCAATGTTGCAATGGCATTCGCTTGATTACTGCGACTTCTATACGATGACCGCAATCGCATGATGATCGCAACTCCTATGCGATCGACGCATGCGGTTGATTACCACAACTCCAATGAGTTGAACGTATGTGTTCGCCTTTACGATGGAGAAATTCTCCACATGCAGTCGTCTTTGTGATAGCCCGACTTCCGCGTATGTGTCCGCTTCCTACGTTAGCTACAAAGATAGGCAATTGAACGCATAATAACGCATAATAGTGGGTTAGCCGAGATTCTTAATGTTGAACGACGCAAACTCATTTTCTCATGAATTCTTAACATAATTGTCGCATATTCTGCTTAACATCCTTCATAATTCTAAATAAAAGGCCTAAAATGACGTGCATTTCTGCATGTCATCACCTGACTCGTTTTGGGGTTATGCAATGGAGACTGCAGCGTATATCCTAAACTGCGTTCCATCTAAGAGTGTTGCTAGAACACCTTTGGAGTTATGGAATGGTCGTAAAGCTAGTTTAAGTCATTTCAAAATCTGGGGTTGTCCAGCTGGTAATGGGCAGAAATGCACATTATCATAGTACTAAGTTCTTAAACAATGCTGGCTTGCATTGATTTAACATGATAGATTGCGTTCAAAAAGCATTAAATTCATAACATTGCGATCGCATGCGTTCATCGAATAGAAACAATTGATTTTCATGTTTTTATGCAAAATATGCGTTGACACAAGGCGAAAAGAGCGCAGATAAGCATAGCATTACTGCAAGGCTTTGCGGTGATTTATGTTCGTAAACATCTGCTCAAGAAGAATTGCCGCATAGAACCGGTGCAACTTGGTGGGCGCATCTGGTAAAAGGCATAATTAATCACAATGGGACAGAAAGGTGATGTCGGTCGAATCCGAATTAAGTTGACAGCCACTAACGATAACAACTACATCCAGCTTTTCATTGACAAATATTCAGCGCATCAGTCAGAGAATTAATATCATCCCATTCGTGCAATCATAAGAGAGAAGCCGCTTTTCACCTCAGAAGCTCTATAAATATCAAAGGCATCCTTCAGAAAAGGGGTTCCACCAATTCACAAGCTCGAACACTTAAAGAATTCTCCTATAGTTTAGTCTTGTCCATAGTTTTCTTTTTTTATTTTAAGGTAGAGCAAGAGAAGAACTGAGACGTCGGAAGATCGCTCATGGCAACTCGAGAGAGAACCTTGAGGCGTAAAAGTAGAGAGCGGGCCGACTTTCACGAGAGCAAGAATATCTTTTGAACACGAGTAGACAAACAGTGTAAAAATCCTGGGACGCAAGAGATTGCTACCAGGCTCTTTATTCTATCCTTGCATTGTTATTTTGTACTTCATCTTTATATTTATTCAATGGAAGTTCTTATTCTACATCTATTCACTCTCTTAGTATGCATGAGTAGCTAAACTAGTCGAATGGGTTGAGAAGAACTAAGCTAACATGACCTAGGATCTTCAACGCATGCGGTTGTCTTGTTATATGTTGTGCCCAACACCCCTTTATAGCTACTCGAGAGAAAGTCTAAAGAAAGAACCTAATGACTCAAGAAAGCTAGGTTAGAATCTAGACTCGAGAGAGCGAGATTAGATCGGCATAAGCAAGAGATAGGGACTTAGAGATAAGTTCTGTTTGTCAACACTACATCGCATGCACCCTAGAGATAGGTATGATATTATGTGGTTGCATATTTGTGTGGATGTCATTTTGTCATCACATAAATAGGAATAGAGGCTTATGTGTAGGCCCTATAGACTTATCGCATATATCGCATGCGTTCTAGTATTAGAAGCCGTAGCATTCGCACCAAGAGGTGGTTTACTATTGTATGTGTGTTGCATGATCGCATAGCATGAACGCATCCTAGGAAATGTTAGCCAAAACCCTTCTCAACTCGTTCACCGCATACTCATCGCATCTTCCATTTTATCAACTCTTTTCAAACTCCTCCGCATTTGTTTATTTCCATTACCGCAAACAACAATCACAACAACTTATTTATTTATTTGGTTACCGCAAAGTTTTCTAAAAATTACAACCGTAACCTGTTTTCTCAAGTCCCTAAGCTCGACCCTAGACTTACCAGGAAACTCAGTGAGGTTTACACTTCGCTGAGAAAACTTGACTGTTCAACACAACTCCATCAATATATTTCATCCATAATTCCACATCATAAAATAACGTATCAAGTTTTTGGCGTCGTTGCCGAGGACTTTGGCAAAATAGTGTGCTAACGGTAATTTTTCTGGATTCTTGTTAGACTCTCGATCTCTGGTGAATTACGACCCGGAGATTGAGAGGACGTTAAGATGTTGATTAAGAGATCGCTAACAACAACTGCCAGATAAATGAACAATGAGAAATTGGTTATGATATTAACAGAGATTACAGCATGAACAACTCAAATGAATAATGAGAAAAACTCTACGCACTAGGCAGAAACGTCTCCACGCTATGTTGCACGAACGCTCGAACAACAGTACCTTGAATGCTCGATCTATACGACCGCAACATCGTAACGAACACAGCACGAACACTTTGCGCTCATCCTCAATGATCTCCTCGGCACGAACTCTTCGCACTCATCCTCAACGATCGCCTTGGCCATGAACTCCTCAACAATAGGAACGGCCTCCACAACACCACAAACGGCCTCTAGAAAACCTTAACAGTGTCGAGTTGAGTCTGATACCACCAACAAGTTGACGTTGGTATTCTCGGTGTGAGAATTCAAAGGGTGGGCTCTGTTCAGACTTGGTATGAGGCAGACAAAGGAGGAAACATTGATCACGTACACGACAGAGCAAGTGGGAGATGGCGGAGACCTATCGTATAGGTCAATACCTAATCGTTTAGATAAAGCTAAGCGATCGTCTAGCAAAAGCTATGTCATTGTTTAGCTAGTCATTTAGCTCGATCTGTCACCTACAAACTCTACACGATCGTTTACCTTGGGCCAGCGATTATCTAGCAAAGCTATGTGATCGTTTAGTAAATACTGCACGATCGTTTAGGTCTACTTTGCACGATCGTTCAGCTCGCCCAACCATCGTTTAGTAAATCTGAATTTACTTGACGACTTCATGAGTTTCTTTTTTCGCGGAGAGAAAACTCAAAACCTTTTCAAATATTTTGTAAAACCTATTTTTTAAAATAAGAAAACCATTTTCCTTTTAAACTCACAATTACCATGACTCAATAACCACCCACTACTTTGGTTATTTAAAAGAAAAAGAATTAATCAGTCGATAATTAATATTATTATAAACATAATGATAACCAACTTATCGTACTATATTCATAACCTATAGTTTCAATATTTCATCTCATGAAACATATAAACCATAGTTCTTTTTCTATTCCATGGTACTTAATGTAAATCTTATTTACATCAATTCTCCATTAGACGTATCTCATACATCAAACCGATCATATCATATATAATCAAAATACCTCTTGTCAATTTGAACATTTCAAATCAACACCCAAAACTGATCCTCAACTGAATCCATTGAGCTACCAAGGGGACCTCATGGACCTATAGCTCAAAGCTCCAACGATACGTGAATAACTAACTAAACTTTTTAGTCACAGGATCCACCATCCGTTAACTGCCAGGCACTTCACTATAGACCGACAGCTAAACTCTCCTTACCACAGATATATCATGTGTCCATCTTAACCAATGAGCAATGCGACAATCCTTCACAGATCGCTCGTAAGTACAGCTGGGCCAATAACTGTTATGCCCCTATAGTTACATCAGTCTCCTTAAGTACCACTGATTCCTCTAATGAACATAAGTCATGGTCCTACTATGGTTGAGTCTTCTCTTCCAAAGAGAAGCTATGACCACTATGTTCAAGCCCCGGAATCAGCCCTTAAGGGAGCAATCTCTCTACTTTTCCTTGCTTGGGAAAGGAGTGAATTCCATTTTGTGGATTGAGTTCCCAATTCCCAGATCAGACAAGTCCCCAAAAAGGTAGGCATGTTGAATTGGCAATCTGGCCACTCTCACCCATACTAATCAAAGGACCGACCTCAAAGGCAGAAGTTCCCAAGACACTCGAGATTGAGGTCGTGTCACTTATGGCTGTTTAGGTGAGATGCAAGTCTCTAGTATCAACGGCGTTATATACAGAGTCTAGTCATCTCATGGTTCATGTCTTATACAAACTCTTTGTATAGGACACCCCCGCTCCATGTCTCCACATGAATGGTCAAGATCTACCATCTTTAGTAGTTTACAACACTTGCAAACCTCCATAAAGCGGGTCATATCCTTAGTATCACCAGGATCAGGTATCCCACCTTAATCCTTATACTACAGACTAATTTAGGTTATCACTTAAGGCATGATCCACTTGTATATCACATATACATGCTTAAGTTCACATAAGATAACCAAGAAGCTTTGTTTATTGGATATGAGTAAATACCAGAATTAAATAACAATTATTTTATTCATTGAACAATGTGTATCTTTACAAAACAACGAGACTCCGGGAGAATTAGGATACCAATCCCAAAAATCTCCCACTTGTCCTAATGACTCGGGAGACTAATGTACAATACAATATAAAAATGTACAATATACAATAAACTGATTCATACCCTAGTATCACCTCCCACTTGCCCTAGACAAGATGTCGCATGTCCCACAGACCCAGACTTTCCAGGTGACCCTCGAACACTTTAGCCGTGAGGGCCTTTGTAACGGGATCAACAACGTTGTATTCCATAAGGATCAGATTCTTATCTCCATATACAAGTATGAAGTCCCTCATTCTCTGAAAATACTTGAGGATCGTCTTGACCGCCATCCAGTGATCAAATCCTAGATTTGATTGATACTGACTGACAATCCCTACTGCATAGTAAATGTCGGGTCGAGTACACAACATTGCATACATCAAGCTTCCTATAGCAGAAGCATAGGGAATCCGTCTCATCTCCTCAATTTCTTGAGGTATCTTAAGACATTGATCCTTAGACATAATGATTCCAGGCCTGAAGGGTAACAAACCCCTCTTGGAATCCTGCATCCTGTACCTGATCAACATTTGATCAATGTATGATGCCTGAGACAGGGCTAACCATTTGTTCTTGCGATCCCGAATAATCTGGATCCCAAGAACATACTGTGCCTCACCCAAATCTTTCATTTGGAACTGGGCAACTAGCCAACTCTTAATGTCAGTTAGATACCCTGCATCATTCCCAATGAGTAGGATATCATCTACATACAGTACCAGGAAAGCTACTGAGCTGTTGATGATCTTTTTGTAAACACAAGGCTCATCAACATTCTAATCAAAGCCAAAAAACTTGACAACAGTGTCAAATCTGATGTTCCAAGATCTAGATGCTTGTTATAGCCTATAAATGAACCTATTAAGCTTGCAAACTCTTTGCTCTTGATCTGGAACTATGAACCTCTCTGGTTGAGTCATATAGATGGTTTCCTCAAGATTACCATTAAGAAAGGCAGTCTTAATGTCCATTTGCCATATTTCATAATCATAAAATGTGGTTATGGACAGAAGAATCCAAATTGATTTCAGCATGACAACAGGTGAGAAAGTTTCGTCATAGTCAACTCCCCCAACTTGGGTATAACCCTTTCCCACGAGTCCAGCCTTAAAGGTTTGCACCTTTCCATCTACACCTCTCTTTCGCTTAAAGATCCAGTTACACCCAATAGGTCTTACCCCATTAGATGGATCAACAAGCTCCAAGACATTATTGAAGTACATAGACTCCATTTCCTGGTTCATGGCTTTAACCCATTCGTCTTTGTCAACATCTTCCATTGCTTTCTTAAAAGATAACGGATCCTCGACCCCATCATTCGTAATGACGTTTTGGGCTTCAGTCAAACCCATGTAGTGATCTGGTGGGTTCATAACCCTCCCACTACGTCGAGGCAGTCTCAATTCTTGAGCTAGTTAACTAGACGTTCTAACCTCAACAACTCTTGTTGATCTGTCGGCCTATTCAACAACTCTTGTTGAACCCTCAGCAGTCTCAGTCTCACTAGAGATCTCACATAAAACGAGCTTACTTCGTGGCTTATGATCATTCATCTGGTCTTCTTCCAAGAAGATGGTATTAGTGGAAACAAACACTTTGTTCTCACTCGGATCATAGAAGTATCCTCCTCTCGTTTCCTTAAGGTAGCCAACAAAGAGGCAAACTTTCGAATGCAGTTCCAACTTCTTTGGGTTAGTCGTAAGCATATGTGCCGAACAGCCTCAAATTCTGATGTGGCGTAAACTATCTTTTACGGCCTCTCCATAACTCAAAAGGTGTTTCAGAAACACTTTTCGAGAGAACGTTATTCAGGATAAAACATGCAGTCTACACTGCATAACCCCAAAACGAGTCTGGAAAATGAGCATAACTCATCATAGACCGAACCATGTCCAACAAGGTCCTGTTTCTCCTTCCTGATACATCATTCTACTGAGATGTACCAGAGGCTGAGAGTTAGGACGCAATCCTATGTTCTATCATATAGTTCTAGAATTGGAGGTCCATATACTCTCCACCATGATCAGATCGTAGTGTTTTTATCTTCTTACCTAACAAGTTTTCAACTTCAGCCTTGTACTCCGTGAACTTGTCAAGGACTTTAGACTTACATTACATTAGGAAGAGATACCCAAACCTTGAATAATCATCTATGAAAGAGATGAAATATTCATGCTCACCTCGAGCTCTAACATTCATCGAACCATAGAGGTCTGAATGTACAAGCTCCAAGGCTTCCTTGGCTCTCATAACCTTTTCCAATAAAAGGTCGTTTGGTCATCTTGCCTTCGAGGCATGATTCATATACTGGCAAGGAGTTTAATTCTAAACTCTTTAGAAGTTTACTTTTCACCAACTTCTCAATCCTATTGAGGTTGATGTGACCTAACCGAAGATGCCAAAGATGGGCGTTTTCCTTTGGAGAAACCTTTGGTCATTTAGCTGTTGTTGTCATACTGAACATTTCAGTGTTAAACAAGGCTTTTATGACTAACAGCCTTAGTACATATAAGTTATTTTCCATTGAACCATAACCAATCTCCATTCCATTCTTGAAAATAAACACTTTATTCTCAGAAAAGGTGATGATGTAGCCTTGTTCAATGAGACAAGAAACCAAAATTAAGTTCATCTTAATATGAGAAACTACAAAAACATTATCCAGTAACAGATAACGTTTCTTGTCAACAAATAACTTCAGCCTGCCTACAGCAACAGCTGAAACAACCTCACCAGTACTGACTCGAAGAGTCATCTCTCCCTGTGGCAACGTTTGCCAGGAATTAAATCATTAGTAATGGAACTGACATGATTGATAGTACCTGAATCAAGGATTCAGGCAGAATCATCATTCTCTACCAAATATATCTCTAAGACCAATAAATCATATTTAGTGTCTTGTCTCCTCTTTTGGAGAGTAGTAGGATGGAGGTTGTTTGCCACGAAATTCGTTTCACACGATTCTTTCCACTGTAAATAATCGGTCATTTTTAAAAGCTCTAAACGGAAATACTATCGAGTTGCTGAAAAGAAAATACACATCGACCTACATTAGGTTTTAAGCAAATACCCGTGGTAAAACAAAACAACATCCAATAAGGTTCTAGCAAAACTAATATGAACCCCGTGTGACATCTAGTTTTGCAATGATGCTTCAAAGGTTTAGGACAAAAGCCAGCGAAGGGAGGTTAGTTATCCCTCCTCTGAATTAAGAAGTTCTCAACCAGTCATTAATCCAGAACAACTCTTGTTCCTATAACGACAAACCATCATTGATTTGGCCAAGAGATCATTAACTACATAACGATCTCCCTAAGTGTGACACGTCATTTTAAGCCCTAGAGGTCCGTCCCAAAAGGCCAATCCAAAGGGAAAAAATCCAATTGGGGAAAAACCTAAAGTGACCCTATCCATTTCTGGAGTTCACCTTGATATTGACCAACTACACAAAACCCATCTGAAGGGGGATGCTCTGAAGGCGACACGAGGGCGTACAGAATGATCTCACAGTGTGAACCAATGACAGAGACCATAGGATCTCGATGCCAAACATGAATCTCACGGTGTGAACATACAGGGAGAAACATGAGTGGAATCATAGACATATCTGATACGCCTCTCCTCTCACTGAGTATTTTATAACCTAGGGTTTAGCTTACTTAGAAAAACACAGCTAAGGATTTTAACTAAGTGACTTTTAAGTTTTTCCAATAGTAACTTTTACTTTGGATAGTTGAATAACTTTTGATCATCATCCATTGAACTCTTTAACGGAATCTTTGACCAAATCGTCGCATGCTTTTTGAAAATCTATCTAATTCACCTTTCCAGGTAGGTTCCCAGGTAGGGGTGTTACGTTTCCGTAAACTTAAGAACCCCAGCCTAGCCAGATCCCGCCTTAGACAAAAGGTCCTTTATAGATAGGTTTACAACAAATTTAATCTTATATTCAACCAATTTAATCCTATTAAACTGATTTTAAAAGATTAATCTAGGTTACTAAAGTTTTTAAAACCATTTGAACTTAGGTTTATCTCAATCCTATTTTAAAACCCTTTTAAAAAACTTGAGTTCACCCTAAGTCCGCATGCAACTCTGAATTATTGATTTTAGGTCTAATTCCCTTTATAACACTTATAAATGGAAACAACCACCACAATGTGAAGCTAACACATGCAAAACATTCATAACGATTATAAACAGCCTAAGTGTCATGCTCAATGCATTGTCCATTCATTGCTACTTTTTTTATTTAACACTTACACAAAACAACAATGAAACAAGCAAAACATGCTTCCATTCACCCTTAGACAATAACATTTATAATAAAAGAATGATGCATGATAATGCTCAATGCATGCAAAATATACTCTTATATTTCATGATGCATGCATATGCTTTCAAGTAATTTCTTCCTGCTCGATTATAACATTTATAATACATGATCCATGAATAATTGCACAACCTATGGTGGGTTTTTAACTATATGACAAACACTTTGGCATATATGCACCATACATCATATGTATAAGCAATAAAATTTGATGAACCGGGTAAAATTGTCTTAAAACACAAAAGAAAAGCAAACTATTACAAAGACAAGAAGTCTTTGGTTCAAACAGGCGAACTGAGTCTTGAACCGCTCAACAAAACATCGCTTCTCCTACCATCGTGTACTAAGCACCCCACGATCTTCTACAGATAAAACAAACACTTCACTCTATCGCTTACCAGTGCTCCAGAGCTAAATGATCGTTTAGCATTTACTATACGATTGTATAGAAAAATCGAAACGATCGTTTAGTTATTACTACACGATCGTGTACCTTTACTAAGCAATGAAGCCTGAAGTACACGATCGCTTAGCGCGTTCCGCACAATGCCTGCCTTCTGCGATCGTCTAAGTGACTACGATGCCGCAAAGCACCATCGCCTAAGCGATCGCTTAGCTAGCTCCTCTATATCGCATACGCGCGATTGCATAGGTAGTAACAAAGCGATGAAGCTTGCTAACTACGCGATAATCTAGCGTGCGCCTTCTACTAAACGACGAGCATCGCATGCTCCCACTACAATCGTCTATCTCCAGCGCCTACGCGATCGAGAAACCATGCGATATGGTAAACGATTTACCCCATCGCTTAGCATTAGCTAAATGATCGATTAGAAAATACTACACGGTCGTCTAGAAAAAACTACTAAACAATCACTTAGTTAAATCCCAACGATCATTTACCTGAGGCTACACGATCTGACCAATGCTTGGTCTTCTTCTTTGTGGAGAACTGCATCGCCATACGCCGAAGCTTCATCACGAACGACTCGATGAGCTCGAACTTTTCTAATTACATACTCGATTGCAAAGTTAATTTCGCTAAAAAACACAAGGGCCTTTATAATTAATACTTTGTAATACCGAAAGCTTTAACAAAAAGGCAGATTAAATCTGAAACATTCATCAAATACATCCACAAATGCAGAAAATGATTAACCACAAATGCGGAAATCCACCGGGATTGAAATTGCATTCAATTCAGATCTGTAATTTGGAAATCGGACTCGAGATTTCCATGAGCAGCGGAAGAACGATAATTCCAAATTATGATCATGAATAAACAATGCATTTACAATCGACTTCAATACAAACGGTTATGCAACTAATAGAGATTTCAACATGAACAACTCAAATGAACAATGAGAAAAACTCTACACACCTAGGCAGAAACGTCTCCACGCTCCGTTGCGCGAACGCTTGAACAACAACAACCTCGAATGCCCCATCTACACGACCGCAATGCCGCAACAAACACAGCATGAACACTTCGCGTTCGTCCTCAACGATGTAGGTTTACTAGTGTTGTATGTAGATGATATTCTACTCATTAGGAATGATGTAGGTTTACTGACTATAGTTAAGAACTAGCTAGCGAACAAATTCCAAATGAAAGATTTGTGAGAGACATAGTTTGTTCTTGGTATTCAGATCTTTCAAGATCAAAAGAACAAAATACTAGCACTGTCTCAAGCGTCGTATATTGACAAGATGCTTGTCAAGTATTCGATGCAGAATTCCAAGAGGGGCTTATTACCTTTCAGGCACGGAGTTACTTTGTCTAAGAAACAGTGTCCTAAGACACCTCAAGAGGTTGAGGATATGAGACGGATCCCTTGTGAATCTGCCTTGGGCAGTTTGATGTATGCGATGTTATGTACTAAACCTAACATCTGCTATGCAGTGGGGATAGTCAATAGATATCAGTCTAATCCAGGATTAGATCACTGGACAGCTGTTAAGAACGTCCTCAAGTATTTATGGAGAACGAGGGACTACATGTTTGTGTATGATTCTAAGAATTTGATCCTTATGGGATACGCGGACTTTGATTTTCAGACTGATAGGGATTCTACAAAATCCACATCAGGATCAGTGTTCACTCTTAACGGAGGGGCAGTAGTATGGCGAAGCACCAAGCAAGGGTGCATCGTAGACTCCATCATGAAGACTGAGTATGTAGCGGCTTGTGAAGTTGCTAAGGATATCGTTTGGCTCAAGAAATTTTTAAATGATTTAGAAGTTGTTATAGACATGTCAAAGCACATCACACCTTATTGTGATAATAGAGGTATTGTGGCTAATTCCCATGAGCCTAGGAGTCATAAGTGTGGCAAGCACATAGAGCGGAAGTATCATCTCATCAGAAAGATTGTGCATCAAGAGGATGTGATTGTCACGAAGATAGCTTCAGAGCACAACGATGTTGATCCATTTATGTAGGCCCTAGTTTATTGTTTGTGTACTTTGTATTTTATTATATTGTACACCCCCACTAGCTTTAGGACAAGTGGGAAATTGTTGAGGTTGATGCCCTAAATCTCATAGGGTTCTATAGTTTGTAAACATTGTATGAATAAACTCTTATGTGATTAATAATATATGATATTTTATTCACTTTGCCTATAAAATATGTGATGTTTTAGTTGCATTAACCACAAACCAATGAAATAACATCCAAGGTTATCACTGTAACTTAAACATATAGATGGAGACATATAGGTGGATCATGTTTAAGTGATAACCTAAATGGTATGTAGTAGATGGATAAAGTTGGGTGCATTATCCTCGTGACACTACGAGTATGGCCCGCTTTGTAGGTGTTACAATTGTTGTAAAGTGCTACAAATGTAGGATTATATCAGCAACAGTGGAAGCAAAAAGGATCATTAAGCACTCTAATTCATTAATTTTGGCAAAATATAAAGCATGCTTTTGCAGAAACAAGTGAGTTTCATGACATACCTTTGTAGAACTTCTTCAAAACTCGATCTCCAGCTGCAATCTTCTCCGAATCTCGTTGCAGACAACCTCAAGATCTTCCACATTATTCTCTTGGTGCTATAGATTAAGTTGTGGGACTCAAGACAAGCTTGAATCAAGGGATTGTGGAGTATTGCTCACAGCAGCAATCTTGTTGAAGAACACCTTATTCACCACGAATTTTCAACTAAAATTCTCTTGGTTGCATGCCTCAAAATCACTCAATTCTTCTTTATTTATTGCAGCTGAACATGCAAAAAAGAATGTTGCATGGCTTGCAGCACATGCTTGGAGTTAATGAAGAAGAGGAAAATGAGTATTGTGTGAGCATGAAGAAGATGGATAATGGAATATCTCAATATTCCATTTGTGCATGGTTTTTTCCAATTTTCCAATTTATCTCAAAATCAAGACGATTTTTAAAATCCATTTTGATTTCAAAACTGAAAATTTTAATTTTATAAAATTAATTTCATAAATTAATTTATAAATAAAATTAATTCATTCATTTAATATCATACTAAATATATTTTTACACATATCCATCTTCATATATTTTAATCATATTTAAATATAAATTCTATTATTTCGTTTAATTCTCAAATTAAACAAGTAAGTATATCTCATATAATTACTAATTCCCTTAATTCTAATTTAAACGTTTCAAATTAACTTATCACGCTACTCTAGAGGTAATCCAATTACGAGCTAGTAGGAGGACCTCGCGGACCTACAAATCATGGGCTTCAACGATCCGAGATTAATTGGCTAAACTCATTAGACCAAATTAACCCTCATTCGTTAACTAATGGGTCATTCCACTAAAGCCCATAGTTGCACTCCTCTCACTGTAGATATATTATGTCCACATGATTTAACCATAATCAGCAAGTCGACCCTTCACAGGTTATTCGTAATAATGACTGGGTCAAATATCTGTTTTACCCCCTGAGATTACGTCTTGTTCCTTAAGTTGCTACTAATCCTCTAATGAACAACTGGTTTGTGATCCAATCATTAAACCAAACTCTCTCAACCCAGTGAGAGGGTGGGGCCCCTTATTCAAGACCTGGATTTAATACTTAAGAGAACAACTTTTCTCCTACCCATAAATCGGGTAGGCGTGAACTCCGTCTTGCACCCTATGTCCCCAACTATCTATTAAGTCTTACCCCTGAAATGAGAGGCTTATTGAGCCAGCACTGTTGAGACAACCTTCACCTACGCAAACTAAGGATAATCTCGAATAAATAGGAGTTCATAGTTAGCTTAAGATTAAGATCGAGTTACCTAGGTCATCTAAGTGAAATAGTCAGTCTTATACAGTAAACAGTGTTATAAAGTAAGAGTGACTTATTTCTTGGTCCGATCTTATACAAACTCATTGCATAGAACGCCCCCACTCCTCATGTAATAACATGTATGAATTAGAATTACATCGTATGTAGCACTTTACAACTCTTTGTAACAACTACAGAGTAGGCCGCATCCAATAGTGTTACCAGAATAAGGTACCCAACCTTATTCATGTACTATAGATCATTTTCACTATTACTCAAACCTAATCCACTCTTATATCTCCATATAAAGTTCAAGTACTCATGTAATAGTCATGGGTCTTAGTTTATTGGATTTAGACTTTCATGTATACAATTTATAAAATCAATAATAAGTTTATTGATTATAGAAAATGTTTATCAGTTTACAAACTGCAAGTTTTAGGACATAAAACCCAACAAAAAATTATCTGATTCTGATCATTCATGTATTAGACATACGAGCGGGGATATTCTATACAAAGAAGTTTGTATAAGACTAGACAAGGAAATGTTTAGTCTCATTATATAACATCGTTCATAAAAGAGACTTTCATTTCACCAAGATGACCATAGGTAACATGACCTGAATCCTGAGTGAGTTGTGAACTCCTGCCTATGAGGGTGATCCTTTGATTTGTATGGGTAAGAATGGTCAGATTGCCGACTCAACAAGCCTACCATTGTGGGGATTTGTCTGATTGGGGAGCTGGGAACACAGCTACACAAGATGGAATTCACTTTTTTTCTGAAGCAAGGGTAAGTAGATAAATTGCTCCCTCAAGGGCTGATTCTGGGTATTGAACAATGTGACACCACACCCTCTCCTGGCCTGAGAGGGGTTTAGTCATAGTAGGACTATGATCTATTGTTCATTAGAGGGATCGGTGGTACTTAAGGAGTTAGATGTAACTATAAGGGCAAAATAGTAATTTGGCCTAGTTATACTTACGAGCAATTTGTGAAGGGTCATCGTACTATTGATTTGTTATATCCAATGGACACAGAAATATATATGTAGTGCAAAGAGTACAATTGTCGGTCTTTAGTGGAGTGCCCGAGTAAGCACTCAAATATCTGTGCTACATTCATTCTTCAGAGGACTCCTAATGGATTATTGAAACCCATATCTGTTGGGATTGGTGTCCTAATTCTTTCAGTAGTCTCGTAGTTTGTAAATATTTTGTACACATTGTTATTAATAAAATAAGTGTTATTTTATTTGTATTTACTCATATCTAAAAACTAAGATCCGTGGTTATTTCATGTAACTTAAGCATGTATGTCGTGAGACATACAGGTGGATCATGCCTTAAGTAATAATCTAAATGGTCTGTAGTATAAGGATAAATGAGGGATATCTTATCCTGGTGACACTACAGATAAGACCAGTTTTGTAGATATTTGCAAGTGTTGTAAAGTGCTACAAATGGTCTGATCTTGACCATTCATGTGAAGACATGCGAGCGGGGGTGTACTATACAAAAAGTTTGTATAAGACCGGATCACGAGATGATTAGTCTCTTTATATAATGCCATTGATAATTAAGACTTACATTTCATTAAAATGACCATAGGTGACATGACCTTAATCCTGAGTGAGTTGGGAACTCCTGCCTATGAGGGCGGTCCTTTGATTAGTATGGGTGAGAGTGGCCAGATTGTCAACTCAACAAGCCTACCTTTTTAGGGATTCGTCTGATTGGGGAGTTGGGAACTCAACTACACAAGACAGAATTCACTCCTTCCCGAAGTAGGGGTAAGTAGATAAATTGCTCCCTTAAGGGCTGATTCTGGGTCTTTGATAATGGGCAGAAATGCACGTTATCATAGTGCTAAGTTCTTAAACAATGTTGGATTGTGTTGATAAAATATGTTAATTTGCGTCCATTAAGCATCAATTTCATAATATTGCGGTCGCATGCATTCATCGCATTAGAACAGTTGATTTTTGCATTTTCGTGCAAAATATGCGTTGACGTAATGCAAGAATTGCGATCATAGGAAATCATCGATCGAGCGCAACTTCACCGCAAGGCTTTTCGATGATTGTGCTCACAAACATTCGCCCGAGAAGGATCATTGCAACCTGGTCAGCACAACTTAGTGGGCGCATCTGGGTGAAAGGCTAATTAATCGCGATTGGACAGAAAGCTGATGACAGTCGAATTAAGTTGACAGCCGATAACGATCACAAGTACATTCAGCTTTTCGGTGACAAATATTCGGTGCATCAGTCAGGAATTAAAGTTGTCCCATATGTACAATCATGAGAGAGAGTCATCGTTCACCTTAGATGTTCTATAAATACCAGAGGCATCCTTCGGTTCAGGGGTTCAGCAGTTAGAGTTCTCATACTTCAATTCGCGCGTCTTCGTTCATAGTTTTCTTTCGTTTTAAGGCTGATGCGAGAGAGAAGGCTATGCCGATAGATCGTTCCAATAAGCTGGGAGAGCACCAAAAGCTTCAAGGACAGAGAGAGGGTCAACGCCTGCAGAAGCGGGAACATCTTTAGAACCAAATAGAGATTACAGTGTAAAAGCCTCGATCAGCAAGGAATTGCTACCAGACTCTCTACCTTAAACTTTCATTGTCATTTTGTACTCCACTCATTTATCAAAATGGAATCTATTTCTCTATATTTGTTCACTCTCTGTTATTCAAGCATGAGTAGCTAAATTAGTTGAATGGGTTGAGAAACATTTAGCTAGCACAACTAGGGATTCTTCGCGCTATACGATTATCTTTTATTATGTATGCTTCACTCGTCCATTAGAGATACTCGAGAGGGTAGTCTAAGGATAGAATCTAGACTTGGGAAGGTCAGGTTAGAATCTAGGCTCGGGAGAGTCAGAGTAGAACGCATAATCAAGAGATAAGAGCTTAGGAATGAGCACTATTGGTTATCAACGCATCGCATGCATCCTAGAGATAGGATACGATTGTATGCGGTCACCTTGCTTTTATGAATTTTGCATCATCGCATAGGACAAGAGTAGAAACTTAAGGATAAGCTCTATGGATACTTTTGCATTCAACACATGCGTCCTAGACTGAGGAGCATCGCATTTGCATTGGAAAATGACTTGCTGTGCATGGTGGTATCATGATCGCATAGTCTGACGTATTCCTAAGTAATGCTAGCTAAAGATCTTCTTAACCCGTTCATCGCATACTCAGTGCATCTATCACACAACTGACTTCTCTCAAATCCATTGCATTTTGTTATTTTCTCATTAACGCAATCAACAACAAACCAACAATTTATTTATTTGGTTACCACAAAGTTTTCCCAAAAATTACTAATGCAATCTGTTTTCATAAGTCCTTGTGATCGACCCTGGACTTACCAGGAAACTCAAGGGAATTTACACTTGAATTCCGCTGAGGAAACTTGAGTGCACAATGCAATTTCATCAACGCATATCATCCAGATTTCCACTTTATAAAAATAAGCATCAGTCTTGAACATAGTGAGCATACCCTTTTTTTGGAAGAGTGGACTCAGTCATAGTAGGACTATGACTTATTGTTCATTAGAGGAATCAGTGGTACTTAAGAAGTTAGATGTAACTACAAGGGCAAAATGATAAATTGGCCTAACTGTACTTACGAGCGATTTGTGAAAGGTTATTGCACTGTTGATTAGTCATATGGACACAGAAATATATCTATAGTGAAAGGGTGCAGTTATCGGTCTTTAGTGAAGTGATCAACAGTTAACGGATGGTGAATCTCATGACCAAAAAGTTTAGTTAGTTATTCACGTACCGTTGAAGCTTCAAGCTATAGGTCCATGAGGTCCCCTTGGTAGCTCAATGGGTTCAAGTTGAGAATCAGGTTTTGGGTTGAGTTGAAGTGTTCAAATTAACAAGAGGAAATTCAATTATATGTGATATAATTGATATGATGTATTAGATACATTAACTGGAGGAATTAATATAAATATGATTTATATTAAGTATCATAAAATAGAAAAAGAAATATGGTTTATATGTTTTATATGATGAAATAATTAAAACTATAGGTTATAAATATAATATGATAAGTTGGTTATCATATTTATTTATAATATATTAATTATATGATAATTAATTCTTTTTCTCTAATAACTGTTTTGAGTGGGAAGTTATTAGAAGTTTTATGGTAACCGTGAGATAAAAAAAAAAAAAAATTCCAAAATTATAGAGTTATTTTCATACGGGAAATTCTCACAAAGAAAGGTTATCAAGTAAAAAGAGTTTTAACTAAGCGATAGCCGTTGAGAGCGTACACGATCGTTAAGTGTTGACTATACGATAGTTACTCGTTAATCGTTTCTACATGATCGAGTAGCAAAGTCTATACGATAGGCTGTCATTTTCTAAACGATTGAGTACATTGTCTATATGATAGACAGTCTCCATATCTCCCACTTTTTTGATCGTATACCTCCTATCTTCCTCAATCCAAGATCATACAGAGCCCACAACTCCTGGATTCTCACACCGAGAATACCAAGGTAACACTTGTGGTGGTGTTCTAACTCAGTTCATGGATCGAGTTAGACTCAATTGGGTTCGAGGAGCATTTAAACATACGTGAAAGTGATGTTTTTTTGTTGTGTTCGAGTGACGTTTTACACGCATTGGATACTGATCGAGGGATACTTGAAGAATAGTTCTTCAAAGGTACGCATACTCTATCTCTTGTATCTTCTTGTTGCATGTCGTAATTTCTGTTTATGCATAATCTATTCGTTTCCGTTTAAGACTGTAATTATTGTGTTCATTCTGAATGCAATTTGGAACGATCCATTTCCACTGCTCATGGAGATTTCTATTTATATTTCCTTCAATAACTACGGGTCTTCCATTTTGCAAAAAAGACATATCTTCTCTAGGCAAAATTTTTGAAACAATAACAGTTAACGGATGGTGAATAATATAATTAAAAAATTTAATTAATTATTCACATACTGTTGGAGTTTCAAGCTGCAGGTTCATAAGGTCCCCTTGGTAGCTCAAAAGGATTTAATTGAGAATCAGTTTTTTGGTTAATTTGAATTGTTCAAATTAATAAGAGGGATTAAATTATATATAAATCGTTTCAATTATATATGATACATTTGTTATTTGGTACATTATAGTTTAATAGGAGGAAATAAATATTTGAATGAGATTCAAATATATTTTCTATGAATGTAATTCATAGTTGTTAAATTTAATATAAATATGATTTATATTAAATGCCATAAAATAGAGAAAATAAACTATAGTTTATATTGTATATGATACAATATTAAAACTATAGGTTATATGTCAATATAACATATAGTTAAATATAAATATAATATGATAAGTTAGTTATCATATTTATTTATATTATTTTATTATTTTAAATAATAACTTCCATCTTTTCTCTCCAACCACATTAGTGGGTGTTATTGTTTTTATGGCAAGAGGCATAAAAAAAATTAGTTTTCTCTTCTTCTAATGGCTAACATTGTGATTGCTAAACGATTGAGTTTGTAGAAAAGTTTTGTGTGTTTCAATCTTCTCCTTCCTCCACCCAAACTATCCCTCCTAACCAAAATATATAGAGCTCACCACTCCTGGGTTCTCACCCCGAGAATACGAAAGGCTCATTGTGGTAGTGTCCAATTTGTTTGGTATGAGAAAATCTTGAAGAAGGTCTTCAAAAGTTGCTGTTTTTGTTTGAGGCTCGTTACTGTTCGAGGGAGTTTTACGAGAAGAAAGGTTCTTCAAGGGTAATGTATCTTGAACCCTTTATTTCTTGTAAAATCATGTTGTAGTTTAATTTTAAATGCATATCTAATTGTATGTTTGCTACAAAATTATGTTTTCAATAATTAATGGAATTTGGACGAATCGCTTCCGCTCAAGGATCTCTTCAATACGAGTTCCTTCAATAATCTAAATGGTCTGTAGTAGATGGATAAGACTGGATTCCTTATCTTGGTAACACTACGAGTGCGATCCACTTTATATATGTTACAATTGTTGTAAAGTGCTACAAGTGATCTGATCTCGATCATTTATGTAGAGACATGTGAGCGAAGGTATTCTATACAAAGGAGTTTGTATAAGACCGAACCAGGAAATGACTAGTCTCATTATATAACATTGTTCATAATAGAGACTTACATTTCACCAGGATGACTATGGGTGATATTGAAGGAAATCGAATCCGAGGATTTCCATGAGCAGTAGAATAGATCATTCCAAATTAGAATCATGTATAAACATTACAATTACAGTCGTAAAACAAAATATATAGTCATGCAATCCATACAAAAATTACAGCATGAAACAACAACTAAACAAGGAGAAAAACTACAAACGTTTGTCGACTCGTCTCCATGCTCCTTGCTCAAGAATGCTCGAACACAACAACCTCAAACACTCGAATAACACGACCGCTTTGTAGCACGAACACCGCACACTGGACCTCTATGATCGCCTCGGTCACGAACACCCCAGTAACACGAATAACCTCCACAGAACCTCGATGGCGTCGAGTTGAGTATGACACCACCAAGAAGGTTACCTTGGTATTCTTAGTGTGAGAATCCAGAGGGTGGACTCTATTTGGACTTGGTTTGAGGTAGACGAAGGAGGAATGAACAATCGTGTACACGATTGGGCAAGTGGGAGAAGACAGAAATCTATCGTATAGGTCGTTGCCCAATCGTTTAACAAAAGCTAAGCGATTGTCAAACAAAAGCTAAGCGATCGTTTAACTCATCGCTTAGTATCGTGTATGTCACTTACAAAACACTACACGATCATTTACTAAAACAAGTTGTCGCTTAGTAAATCGGTATTTACTTGACAAGCTCTATTTCGTGAGATTCTTTTTTTCGAGAGAAATCTCAAAACAATTTTTGCCAAAACTTACTAAAATTAGGAAAACAATTTTCCTTTTATCTCACGGTTACCATGAACCATCAATAACCTCTCACTCAATTGGTTATTAGAAAAAAGGATTTAATTATCCAATGATTAATATTATTATAAATATAAATGATAACCAATTTATCATACTATATTTATAACATATAGTTTTAATATTTCATCTCATAAAACATATAAACCATAGTTCTTTTTCTATTCCATGGTACTTAATGTAAATTTCATTTACATTAATCCTCTACTAGATGTATCTCATACATCAAACCGATTATATCATATATAATCAAAATACCTCTTATCAATTTGAACATTTCAAATCAACACCAAGAACTAATCCTCAACTGAATCCATTGAACTACCAAGGGGACCTTATGAACCTGTAGCTCGAAGCTCCAACGATACGTGAATAACTGACTAAACTCTTTAGTCACAGAATCCACCATCCGTTAACTGCCAGACACTCTACTAAAGACCGACAGCTGAACTCTCCTTACCACAAATATATTATATGTCCATCTTAACCAATTAGAAGTGCGACAACCATTCACAGATTGCTCATAAGTACAGTTGGACCAATAACCGTTGTGCCCCTGTAGTTACATCTAACTCCTTAAGTACCACTGATTCCTCTAATAAACAATAAGTCATAGTCCTACTATGACTGAGTCCACTCTTCCAAAGAGAGGGTGTGCCCACTATGTTCAAGACCTGGAATCAGCCCTTAAGGGAGCAATTTATCTACTTACCCCTGCTTCGGGAAGGAATGAATTCCATCTTGTGTAGTTGAGTTCCCAGCTCCCCAATCAGACGAATCCTCAAAAAGGTAGGCTTATTGAGTTGGAAATCTGACCATACTAATCAAAGGACCGTCCTCAAAGGCAAGAGTTCCCAAAACACTCAAGATTGAGGTCGTGTCATCTATGGTCGTTTAGGTGATATGTAAGTCTCTAGTATCAACGGCGTTATATACAGAGTCTAGTCATCTCCTGGTTCAGGTCTTATACAAACTTTTTGTATAGGACATCCCCACTTCATGTCTCCACATGAATGGTCAGGATCTACCATTTGTAGTAGTTTACAACACTTGTAAACCTCTACAAAGCGGGTCGTATCCGTAGTGTCACCAAGATCAGGTATCCCACATTAATCCTTATACTATAGACTTATTTAGGTTATCACTTAAGGCATGATCCACTTGTATATCACATATACATGCTTAAGTTCACATAAGATAACCAAGGAGCTTTGTTTATTGGATATGAGTAAATGCCAGAATTAAATAACATTTATTTTATTCATTAAACAATGTGTATCATTACAAAACGACGAGACTCCAGGAGAATTAGGACACCAATCCCAATAAATATGACCTAAATCCTGAGTGAATTGTGAACTCCTGTCTATGAAGGTGGTCCTTTTATTTGTATGGGTGAGAGTGGCCAAATCGCCAACTCAACAAGCCTACTATTTTAGGGATGTCTGATTGGGAAGCTGGGAACACAACTACACAACATGGAATTCACTCATTCCCCAATGCTGAGGAAAGTAGATAAATTGCTCCCTTAAAGGTTGATTCTAGGACTTGAACAATGTGGCGTCACACTCTCTCCTGGCCCGAGAAGGGTTTGGTCATAGTTAGGCTATGACTTATTGTCCATTAGAGGGATTAGTAGTACTTAAAGTTGTAACTATAGGGGAAAAACCATTAATTTTGACCTAGCTATACTTACGAGCAATTTGTGAAGGGTCATCGCGTTGTTGACTGGTTATATCTTATGGACACAAAAATATATTTGTAGTGTGAAGAGTGCAGCCGTTGGTATTTAATAAAATGTCAAACAGTTAACGGATGCTGATAATATAATTAAAGAAGTTTAACTAATTATTCAAGTACCATTGGAGTGTTAAGTTACATAAGGTCCCCTCTATATCTCATAGTGATTAAATGAGAATTAATTATATGTGATATAATTAATTTAATGTAATTCTATATGATATAATTATTATAATGTATATGATACATTATAAAAATTATTTGAGAAGAAATAAATATTTAAATATGATTCAAATATTAATTATGTGAACTAGATTCATATAATTAAAATTAATATAAATGAGATTTATATTAAATATTATTGTCGAGAGAATTAAATCTATAGGTTATATTGTATGTGATACAATATTAAAACATAGGTTATATGTTATATATGATATAACATATAATTACATACATATATATATACACATATTTTAAGTTGGTTATTATATATATATATATATATATATATATGTATAATTGTTTATTTTAATTGTTGAATTTTGTTTAGGGAGGGAAATAACTTTCACCCATATCCTCTCACAACTCATGTAGTGTGAATTGGGTGGTTGGAAAGTTTTTTATCTTCTTTTTCGTTTTGAAAGAGGAGGTGACACAGACCCATGTGATTCTGAATTCTCATTCCCTATCCAAAAATCATAAAACTCACAGACCCATGTGATTCTCATCCTAAAGAATACAGGCTCTAATTGGTAGTGTCTAAATTAAGGTTTCAAGTTAGTGACCATTTGATAATCATTTTTATTGTGATTGTTCCAAATTGAAGGTAAAATGGAGATTTGGGTTCGATCCCCATTTTCGCTCAAGAACCTTTACCAATTTCTTCATCTTCAAGCAAAAAAGCGAACACAAACATGTTGAAAACAGATAAGTATGAAGTAAAAGGCTGACAAAATTGAAATTAGCAACAAATAAAACACAAACTTCAAGCAAAAAATCTTTAACATAAACAAGAGAAGGCAAGACAAAATTCAAGCAAAAATAAAACATAAACTGTGCCTCAAGAAATCGTAAAAAATATATACATAAAAAAATCAAAACGAACTCATAAAACAAAAATAACTAAAAATCGATCAAATTAAAGGTTGAAATTTATCTAGCGAAGCTAAGAATTCCACAAAAGCAGGAAACAACTAACAGAACAACAATGCATTTTCACATAGTGATTGATTAGCATCAGGAAAAGAATGTGATACAGAAAAGAAAAAGAAAGTAAAGAATCCACAAATTCACATCAGAAATCTCTCGCTGACAAAATCAAAATCGAAACTAGTAGATTTTAAAAATAAACCTATTATAACGATAAAAAGTGAGGACAAATTTCAAAAAAAAAAATGTACAGAAAACCTCTACAATTTGACTTTAAAAAAATCTCCAACTAAGCAAATCGAAACGGAAATCTCTAACTGAGAAACTCGAAATCAAAACAAGGACTGACAGATTCTTAATCGAAACTAACTGAAAATTAGAGAAATCGAGAATCAATCGAAATATTAAACATGATTTTAGGGTTGGCCGTTGCAGAAAGTTGAACGCTGGTGAAGAAGGGAAAATCCGGGAGAGAATTGCTAAAGTGAAGTAGATTTCGAATATATATTATGAGGATAGTTTAGAATAAGAAAAAATAGAACCTTTTAGAAAACACTTGATTTTAGCAATCTGAATATTTTTTTTTATATATATTTTACCTGATATGGATGCTAAGATATAATTTAAATTAGCTACCTAATGCAATTTTCTATCTTAAAATTTAGTCAACAAACATTTTCCTTATAAATCGTGAAATTATGTATATGTAGTGTTTTTTCTTCGGTAAATATTATTTTTATTATTATTCAACCAAGTTTTATAAAAATTAATTTTAAGAGATTAAATTTCAAATTTATTAAAAATACATGAACTGGTTTTTAGATTTATTAAAAATATTAAAATTAAACAATTAAAACTTGAAATAACATGAACAATTATAGAACAATCTTACCTTTATTTCTTCATTACGGTCTCCAAAATATTCTGCATTCACATGTTTGTCGTCGGTGGCCGTCCGTTGATTGCCACCAAAACCCATTGAACAATCAATTAAATGGTGTTTTCTAGGACTTTTCCATATACACATAAACATATATTATGTTTGTCCAGTCTTTATTTATTTATTTATTTTTCCTTTTAATTAGTATAGATTCTATCATATTAAAACTTAATTAAATAGTTAATAAAAATTTAAAACAGTAACTAGTAAGACACCGCTTCTTTACAACTTCGGACTCAATTTTAGAATGATTTGACATATACTTTTTCCATCAATTTTTAGATTGTTTCCTACGACTACAATTATTTTTTTAAAAAAAACCAACTCTCACACGCATTAATGACATTAATTAGTTTTTTTTTTCATTTTCAACCGTAAGAAATTTTAATTTTCTTTTCATTTTTCTTCGTAAAATTTCAAATTTTATACTTATAGTTTGGCTAAACCTCATGAATGTTCTTAATTTGTGTGTTATCCTATTTTGAAAAGTGCAACTTTTTGTTTATTCAACACTAAATGCAAATAAGATCTACTAATATAATTGCCCAAAATGAAAATTGTCACATGAAAAAAAAATGTTATTATTTTGTTATATTATTAACAAAAATGAAGAAGAAACTTTGAAACTAAAACTAAAATTGTAATTTATTTATTAAAAAAATATATAAGTCAGTAGAAGATTAACCTTTTTCCTTTGAGTCTAACAGAACGATGTAAATTGTAAAGAGTAATTTTTCTCAAGTGGAGAGGTCCAAAATGTCCAATCTTATAGCTTAAAAGAGAAATCAAATTTTTATTATTTACTTTAGTCGTTACTAAAATAATTACAATGTATAAAATAATTGGCTCATTATACCAAAAAAACAAAACAAAATAATATGGGTTCTGAGTAAACCCCACAACACAACACCAACAACAACACCAACCCGAAGATTCAAATGGATTTGAAATTTGAACGGTCAATTTTAAATCCCACCAACGATAAAGCCACGTCATATGGTTAATTGTAGAGAGAGATAAAAAAGCCGAACCACGGTTCAAAGAGTAACTCCCACGTGCCACTCGCCGCTAGCACGAGTACCTCAACCTCCCTTTCCCCTCGCCGCACCGCATCTAACTCCACATCTCTCCTTCTATAAAATGCCCCAACTATGCAGCCCGTCTATACACATTTCACATCCTTTGGAGAAGCGTCTTCATAAACGCTCCTTCTGTTTCTTTCCCATTTTCTTCCTCCTCTTCTTCTTCTTCTAATCTATCTTCCATTTCGAATACACAATGAGAGAGTGCATTTCCGTCCACATTGGTCAGGCCGGTATTCAGGTCGGCAATGCCTGCTGGGAACTTTACTGCTTGGAGCATGGCATTCAGGTTTCCTCTCTCCCATCTCTTTTCTACCTTCTATGTTTTTGCTTCCATGCCCTTCTCATTTTTCCTTCTCTAATCCTTGATCTCCTCGTTATTTCTTGCTTTTGGTGCTTGACGTTATATGTTTGTCAATGATGAGATCTAGGGTTTTCTAATGTGAGTTTCTCGGCATTTCCCATATCTAGTGTTCTTTTGTCTCCTAATAGGTGTAACGGGGTGTTTTACACGAGAATATATCGATGTGCCTTGATCGACCACATTTCGTTTTGATATCACTTCTTGGAACCCACTTTGAACTTTTGTCCTGATCTCTACATATATTCCCTCGGTTGCAAATGTACTTGGGTTTTTAGAGTCATTTGTATATGTTTGATTTGATGAATTAGATTGAGGTGTTCTTTAATTAATTCCCTGTTCTGGGCATGAGTATTTCCATTCGACTTCTGCTTTCTAAAACTTTTTTTACACCGTGTGGACTCTGTATAAGCGGGCCCGCCAACGAGGAAGAAGTTTTAGGATAAACGTAATGTGGGATCTGGAATGGTTCTTTTAAAATCACATACAGCATGCAAGTACTTCAGTAAACTTGGAAATTTTAATAAACTAGTTTGAATTATTTGTCTTATATAGCTCGATCTTTATGGTTGAAATTAGTTTAGCATGGTCTGCTTAATTAATAGGTTTTATTCACGTAACAGTCGAGTGTTTTAACAAGTAATAATGACCATACGAGTTTTCTTGTACTCTTGACCAATGGCATTTTTCATGTGGTGTACATATATCATTCTGAAATACTCGAGTTGGTGGGGTGGATGTGAAAGTCTTGATCTGATATGTAATTGTATCTCTTCTTGCATCATCTCTGCACATGCGAATGTTTACAACTGAAATCTGAGTGCATTCTACCTGTCTCCTTTGCAGCCCGATGGACAGATGCCTAGTGACAAGACAGTGGGTGGGGGTGATGACGCCTTCAACACCTTCTTCAGTGAGACTGGTGCTGGAAAGCATGTACCTCGAGCTGTTTTTGTAGATCTTGAGCCAACAGTCATTGACGAAGTTAGGACAGGGACGTACCGCCAGCTCTTCCATCCTGAACAACTCATTAGTGGCAAGGAAGATGCAGCAAACAATTTTGCTCGTGGCCACTATACCAGTAATTCATCTTTTCCTTTCTTTAGTTAATTCTTGTTAACCATCCCCTGTTTTAACATATTTCTCTTTTGTATTACAGTTGGTAAAGAGATTGTTGATCTCTGCTTGGATCGTATCAGAAAGCTTGCCGACAACTGTACTGGTCTTCAAGGTTTCCTCGTTTTCAATGCTGTGGGTGGAGGAACGGGTTCTGGTCTTGGATCCCTTCTGCTGGAACGACTTTCCGTGGACTATGGAAAGAAATCCAAGCTTGGATTTACTGTCTATCCCTCACCGCAGGTGTCAACATCTGTAGTTGAGCCTTACAATAGTGTCCTTTCAACCCATTCGCTTTTGGAGCACACCGATGTTGCAGTGCTTCTTGATAATGAAGCTATTTATGATATCTGTAGGCGCTCCCTCGACATTGATCGCCCTACCTACCAGAACCTCAACCGCTTGATTTCTCAGGTAGGAATCTCATCCATTTCCCCCAACATTTCCTTATTTGTATTTGATAACTAAATGATGGAAGTCAAATGATAAATTTCCAGGTGATATCATCTCTGACAGCATCTCTGAGGTTTGATGGTGCACTGAACGTGGATGTTACTGAGTTTCAGACAAATCTGGTGCCATACCCTAGGATTCACTTCATGCTTTCATCATATGCTCCAGTGATTTCAGCGGAGAAGGCGTACCATGAGCAACTCTCTGTTGCAGAGATCACGAACAGTGCATTTGAGCCCTCATCCATGATGGCCAAGTGTGACCCCCGCCATGGAAAATACATGGCGTGCTGTTTGATGTACAGAGGAGATGTGGTTCCAAAGGATGTCAACGCTGCAGTGGCTACCATAAAAACCAAACGAACCATCCAATTTGTTGATTGGTGCCCAACAGGATTCAAGTGCGGTATCAACTACCAGCCACCTACTGTTGTACCAGGCGGGGATTTGGCTAAGGTTCAGAGAGCTGTATGCATGATCTCCAACTCCACGAGTGTTGCAGAGGTCTTCTCCCGCATTGACCACAAATTTGATCTCATGTATGCAAAGAGGGCTTTTGTGCATTGGTACGTGGGTGAGGGTATGGAAGAAGGTGAGTTCTCTGAGGCCAGGGAGGACCTTGCTGCGTTGGAGAAGGACTATGAGGAGGTCGGTGCTGAGGCCGGTGATGATGAAGATGAAGAGGGGGAAGACTATTAAGTTTGAAAGGAGTTTGCATCTTTCCTCGTATCAGTAATTAATTTCTGTTAACCCCGGTGTTGTTGCTATGCTATATGTTGTAATAGCCATGTGCTTTCACTTTGCAGTTGACTATATTTGCAAATGTGTCCTTTGAAGTGTTGCAGCTCATCGCGACTGTATTTGCTTAAATGGCATCTCGGACTGCCTACTTCGACTGAGTGGTTGTATGAATAAAAACTGTGTCTTCATAAAAGGTTTTTCAAGTGGCCTTGAAATTCCTTACGTTGGGAAAGCTGACTTGAGTTTTGACTAGCTAGTCCTCTATGCAAATACGTTACTTTCCATGCTACTTTGCTTCCCCTTACATCTTCTTCTCATCCATTCTCCAATAATAATATTCCCTTCTCTTCATCCCATTTTTTCATTTATGTTTGTTATTCTTTCGAGAGTTCAATGTCATTTTCGCCAAATCTAATATAGTTATTTCAAAATTCAATCTTTCTTTTTTCTTTTTCTGTTTTTTATTAATGAAAATTCTTTAATTCGTAAACAAGAAAAGTTAAAATGAGTTGATTTATTTTAACCAATTATAATAGGAGAAAAGGAAATTGATTCTCACCTATAATATAACTAACTTGGAAAGCCACCTATTTTCAGAAGATGTTTCGCTTTCAATAGAATGAAGAAAGATTATTTTATTTTATTTTATTTTATGTGTTTATTTAATTATTTTGAAAGAGGAATGAAGATATAAACGATGAGGTATTTTTAGAAAAACTTTCTTTGAAATAGGGAAAATTAAAATAATATAGTAATTTTGAAAATAATTTATAAAAATTTGTACTTTTGAAATTATTTAGAAAAATATTGTTTTTTTTTAATAGGTCCAGTGTTGAAAATTTGACCTACCTCGTCCTTTTTTTTAATTTTTCATTTTATAAAAATAATTTCTAAAAATATTTTATTGTTTTATTTAAACTCTAAAAAAACAATTAAAAAAATAATATCTCATAAAAATAAAAAATGTGTAAATTAAAATATTATCTCATTTATATAAAAATAATTACAAAAATCAATGTGTCCCACAAGGCGAACGTCGTCGATTTCGGTTGTCGTCGTTGACTTCGAATTTGAGGTTGCTCTGCTTCTTGATGTTGCTCTAGTTCTTTTTTATGTTGCTCTGGTATCTAAATATTCATTATACTCTCCACGACCCCGAATGTCTATGCATGTATGAAGACAAAGGACTAGCCTCTGCGTCATAATGTTTTGAACCAAATGTTGGTATCGTCATCATCGGACTAACATAATCAGTTTGACTCTACATTTGCATCAGAGGGGGCAACTCTTCCATATTATGGGCAATCTCAAACTCATCCTCTTCCCGTACAGGTCCTCTATGTCTAAGAGGAACAATAGGTATATCGTACCTATAATGTATCTCCTCCATATAGCTTTGGTTGGCACTACATATAGTAAGAACTTGGTTCGGATCATTCACAACATCACGGAGTCTATTGTTGTTCGATTACTGTGAATTATAAGACTATTAGATAATATTTAAATTAAATTTAAATTAAAAATAATTAGATAATATTCATTCATTTACCAAATGACCCACAGCTGCTCCCGGACAAGTGATGTAGCGCCTTGTGATATTATTATACCAATGAATGTAGTAACGATAGTGTCATTGCACTACCAAATATGCAACTTTTTCGAACCAATTTATAGTCCTTAAGTCGATATCATGCAGTAGGGGTTCAGTATTACAAGGCAATGGGACATCCTGCTGAAAACCGAATTGTCTCATCACCCTGTTAGGAAGATGCAACTCATCAATGTGAAAACATATGAGGGGACTCATCGTCCGCCATATGTTTTGACCATTCGTACAGAAATTGGACAAAGTATGCATAATAATTTTGTACGGCTCCCAAATAACCTGAAACACAAAATATTATATTGAAGAACATTAAAGACAAATACAATAAAAATGTGTATAAAATAATCAATTAGGTTCAGTGTAATGTACCTGATTAGAGATCAAACATGTATCTGTATTGGCTGACTACATGTGTGGTTGTCCTAGTCACACAAAATTTGTCTCTCCACCTAAATTTCTAAATTGATAATTTAGAATCTAAATTAACTAGACCAGTGATATAAAAATTAAATTGAATTAAAATAACATACCAAGAACTGTAGGTTCGTCTAACTAACTGAGCATTATTAACATGTTGTAGCTGTGGAGCCATTGTTGGAAATCACTCCCAAGCCCATAGTTGCAAAAGTATGAGAGGTCCAGTTAACTCACGAACTTCAGGTCTTGTTGCTTTGCATAGTTGTCTATACAACCATGCCAAACATGCACCACCCCACGAATACCGCCCCGCATCATACAGGTTAGCTAAGTGGCAGGAACATCAAGTAAACAAAATGACTTTTTGTCGGAAAACATACTTCCACCTATCATTTGTAGTATATATGCTCGCGCATATCTTATGACGGTTTCCTCGTTTGCATCATCTGCGAGCTCACGGAATTGTGTTTCTAACCATATCAAACTTAACCTCGATCCTTTAATTTTGTCAGCAGGTGGGGTCACACCGAGGTACAGTCGACAAACTTGTGATTAGTCATCGTACATCATTCAGGTGACCGGCTCACCGTCAACAGGTAACCCCAATAATACTTCTATGTATTGTAGAGTGATAATGCATTCTCCAACAGACATATGAAATGTATGCGTCTCAGGTCTCCATCTCTCGACCAAGGCTGTGATCAGATGTCAATCCAACGGAATAAATCCCAATCTGGCAACCCATAGAATTCAGATGTGCACAATAGCGGTAGTATTCGAGGGTGGAGTGGGATAGTGCACTAGAGAACTGCCTCTCGACACTTGCAAGATATTTCTCCAGTAGTACGATTTTGCCATACAATAGATGATCGATGATATACAATAGATGATCGATGATATACAATAAAGCCATGATCTGAAAGAAAAAAAAATATTTATTTCTCAACTAGAAGAATAATGTACAACTTTATAAATTATAATAAAAAAATTGAATATACAATAAAAGTATCTACACTTAATTAAATATACATGATAAAAAGATTATTTATTTCTTAATTAAATAATGTACAACTTAATTAAAAGAATATTGTATAACTTTATAGATTACAAAAAAAAAATTGAATATACAATAAAAGTGTCTACACTTAATTAAATATACATGATAAAAGAAGTATTTATTTCTCAATTAAAAGAATAATGTATAACTTTATAGATTACAATAAAAAAAATTAAATATACAATTAATTATAATAAAAAAATTGAATATACAATAAAATGAATATATAATAAAAAAAATATTTATTTCTCAATCCCTAACTATCTAAAGCCCGTCTTAGTAACGAATGACACTTACTTCGATTATGGCCTAATTGATTACAAAATCCACATCGTTGTCGAGTGACTGGTTCTATTCAATCCATTTCGTTGTGATAACGTAAACTTTTTGGTCTATCAAGTTTTCTCAATAACGATAGATCAGGATGTAAGATGGACATATTAGGATGCGTGATCCAGTAATCTTCATGTGGTACAGGTTGAAATTGAGGAAAGTAACATTCAGCATATGTTGATAATTTATAGTAGTCCTCAATAAAGTCTTCGTAGTTCATGTTAAAATGTGAGCGAACGGCCATAAAATGCGAGCATGGAATGCCGAATGCTTGCCACTTGTTACGTAAACAGTACCACTTGAACATGTTTAGGCTCAATATTTGAACATTTCCTCCTTTGGTATTGAGACTATGACGTCCGGTCTTCACATGAAACACACCTTCATACCAATCTATGATTGTGCTTCATGTTTACTAGATCTTGCAGCCCATTTATTTATTTTCTCGTGTGCGTACCTGGATTTTTACTCCACTTAGTATTATAAAATATGCTTGTAATAAATTTTTAATTATATATATATATATATATTACCGGGTATATTTATCTTAACGCTCCAATGCATCCCTTATTTCTTCTATTCTTTTCTCGAAATAATTCACGCATTTGAAGAATGTAATTTGAGCAAGAGCATTTACAGACAAAATTTGAGCTCCTTTGAGGACTCCATTTATGCGCTCTGATAGATTTGTCGCCATCCACCCATATCTGAACCCTCCATCATGTGCTTGAGTCCATTGCTCTAAACTAATGTTGACAAAAAAACTCAGACAACTCCGATTTATTCCTTTGATATCTTCAATTGCTTTATTGAACTTCCGAAATTAAAAATGACACCCGGCACGATAAACATAATTTTTCAATGTATTAAATCTATACTTTTTATTAAAGTTGCTGACGATATGTCATAAGCAAAAATATGTTGACATTTTGGTCCCATCCAACCATTTTTTGGATTGTTCACTACTGCGATTATGCCAGCATGTCGATCTGAAATTAAACACACCTCTTCGTGTGTTACAATTTCTAAGCATTTTAGGAACCATCCCCATGAGTCTACGGACTCTTCATCAGCAAGGGCAAATGCAAGTGGAAGAAGATGCCCATTCGAGTCAACTGATGTAGCAATCAACAATTTTCCTCGATATTTGTCGTACAAATGTGCACTATCTATCTGAATTATCGGTCGACATTTATTAAAAGCTTCTATACAAGGACCAAATGCCCAAAATACAAAAGTTAGGATAACATGGCCTTCAGTAAGCGTTTCTTTCACTCTCCACTCTACAAGTGTTCCAGGCCTGGTCTGCTTAACCATATACAACCACCTGGATAACAATTTGTAAGACTCATCCCAATCACCGAACACTTTAGTCAACGATTTTCTTTCACGCTCCTATATCCTATGGTAAGGAATATGATATCCAAACTTTAATTTGATGTCGGACTACAGTTGTGCCACACTGATAGATGGTTTTTCTCTTACGGCATCACAGAACTCTAGTGCAATCATTGATGAATTCAATTGCACATGACTTTGACTCAGTTCTGAATAAAAACATGTATGTTGCTCATCGTACTTAGTGATCTCGAACAAGCCATGCGATTTTTTTTTATTGCACGAAGTCTCCACTTGCAACCTTCCTCCCACCTCTTACACCGAATTGTCCAAATTGTTGATGTCAATTCCACAACCTTATATGGTGTGTGACATTTAATCGCAAAACATTTGACCATGTGTTGTAGTATTTCTTTGTCTTAACAAATCATCCCTTTATACAATTAAGTATTGTCAACGTCCACAGGGACTACAATTGGGTCATGTTCTCAAATGTTATCTAGTATATTCATATCCAAACCGTTGAATGTATCTGAAGTAACTCATGTTTACGACCATCGAAATCCAACTCTTCAAATTCATCGTCTGTAGTTCTGAAATCTAGGTTGTTAGCCGTCATATCTTCATTATCACATGGCAATGCAACTGACTCCAGATCAGGATCAATACATTCAGTTGGATCTTCAATGAATTGTTCAAATACAATTTCACTGTTCACATTTATGATAAAACTCCCACTTGGTGGTTGGTCATAGTCAACTCCATCAATACTATCAATCATATTACCATTTGTAAACAACAAAAATCCCAAGCATTTGCCTGCCATTTTCTTAAAAAAAAAAAAAAAAAAAAAAAAAAAGACAAACACTACATTACTTTGTTCTATAAATATCAAACTTAAACAAAAACACACCACAATTAAAAATCCAATAAGAAAATATATATAGGAATATAGGTAAAAAAATATTTAAAATTTTGTATTAAAGTAAAAATATTAAAACTTTTGAAAAAAATCACAATAAGAAATATATATAGGAAATATAAGAAGTTTGTGGGTAAAAAATATTAAACTTTGTATTAAACTAAAAATATTAAACTTTTTTATTTATAAACATCAACTTTTTAAGTTTTATGAACATCAACTTTTTAAACATAACAATAAATTAAACTTTTTATAACTATTTTTAAACATAACAACACATTAAACTTTTCAAATATCATAAGAAATTTATACAAAAAAATCACAATAATTTTGTATTAAACTAAAAATATTAAAGTTTTTAAGCTATAAACATCAACTTTTTAAACATTACAATGAGGTAAACTTTTTAAAACTATTTTTTCAAATTTAATACAAAATAAAAAATTAAATTAAATTAAACTTTTACAAACTATTTTAAACTATATTTTCAAAGTCAATACTAGAAAAATCAAATATCATAAGAAATATATTTCAAAAAATCATAATAATTTTGTATTAAACTAAAAATACTAAAGATACGAACTTCACAATTTAATGGACGAATGTTATCATAAGAAACATAACAATAAACTATATTTAAATATAAACAAAAACAAACAAAATATAAATAAGATTAACATGTTGGTATAACATCCCAACTATAAGATTAACACTAATAACAACTACTAAGATAAACACTAATAGAGAAAGAACTATTAACATCAATATGTAAATATTATTGAATTCAACATGATAGATCTACTAAATATAATAAAACTAGTAATAAATAAATAATAAACTCACAAATTTAACTTACCTTTTTTGTTCTTTGTTTTCCAAATAGCAACAAAAACTATAAAAAAAATATAATAGTATGAGAATAGGAACAAAATGTATAGTTCTTTAAAAAAAAATGAAATTTTGTATAGTAAAAGGTACAAACCTCAAAATTTAATGGACGAATGTGGGAGAAGAAGAAGATTTGCTGAAGGCAGTGAGAAAATGTGAGAAAATGAGAGGCTGAAAACAGTGAGAATGAGAGAACGAAGGCAGTGGGGAGAAAATGAGAGGCTGATCTTAAAGGTCGAAGGCAGTGAGGAGAATGAGGGAACGAAAACAGTGTGAGAAAATGAGAAAGCAGTATGAGAAAATGAGAAAAGACGGTAGGGGTTATAAGCTAAAAGGTCGAGTTTTCAAAACTCAACCCATGGGTCCGGTGTTGGGAAAATAATATGGATGGGATGGGACGAGACGCTGACAGCTGCAGAGATTCAGATTTGTTTTAAAAGAGGTCGACGATTCAAATCACTCTAATGCGCGCTGCAGAGATTTGGAGCTAAGCGAATCGTTTAGGAATTTTGTGGGCAATCGTGTAGTAAGGAAAAGAGAGCTCTCGAGAGGCCATCGCAGTGTGTCACTCTCGTGTTCTTCAAAACTATGCGATCTTGTAGTAAAGTTTAGCGATCTTGTAGCATTTGGTATACGATCGTATAGTAAAAGGTATGCGATCGTATAGGTTTTGAGAAGGCGATTGTCTAATTGTAATACCTAAGTGAACATGTAGGAGTTTGTAGGCGATTGTTAGTGAAGAAAGAGAGCTTTCGAGAGGCCATCGCAGCATGCCGCTCATCGTGTACTTCACTATGCGAGCGTTTAGAAAGCTTAGCGAGGGAGGGGGGGGGGGGGGGGGGGGCGGGGGGGGGGGGGGGGGGGGGGGGGGGGGGTGGGGGGGGGGGGGGGGATCGTGTAGCATTTGGTGTACGATCGTATAGTAAAAGGCAGGCGATCGTATAGGTTTTGAGAAGGAAATCGTCTTAATTGTAATAGCTAAGCGATTGTGTAGGAGTTTGTGGGCGATCGTGTTGTGAGGAAAAGAGATCTCGAAAGGCTATCGCAGAGTACCGCTCATTCGTCTACTTCAACTAGGTGATCGTGTAGTAAAGCTTAGCAATCGTATATCACTTGGTACACGATCGTATAGTAAAAGGTACACGATCGTATAGGTTTTAAGAAGACGATCGTCTAATTGTAATAACTAAGCGATCGTTTAGGAGTTTGTGGGCGATTGTGTAGTGAGGAAAGAGAGCTCACATTCCTCAAGCGCACCGTGCGTTCATTCGTGTACTTCAAACTATACGATTGTCTGTAGTAATGCTTAGCGTATCGTTATAGCATTTGGTAATACGTCGTAAGTAAAAGGTAGACGATCGTATAGGTTTTGAGAAGGTGGATCGTCTAATTGTAATAGCAAAGCCGACCGTGTAGGAGTTGTGGGGATATCGTGTAGAGAGGAAGAGAGCTCTCGAGAGGTCATCGTAGGTGCCGGCTCATCGTATATTTCCACTGGGCAATCGTGTAGTATAGCTCAACGATCGTGTAGTAAAGCTTAGCGATCGTGTAGTATTTGGTATATGATCATATAGTAAAAGGTAGGCGAACGTATAGGTTTTGAGAAGGCGATCGTCTAATTATAATAGTTAAGCGATCGTGTAGAAGTTTGTGGGCGATCGTGTAGTAGGGAAAGAAAGCTCTCGAAAGGCCATCGCAGCGTGCCGCTCATCGTGTACTTCCACTATGTGATCATGTAGTAAAGCTTAGGGAGCATGTAGCATTTGGTATACGATCGTATAGTAAAAGGTAGGCGATCATATAGGTTTTTAGAAGACGATCGTCCAATTGTAATAGCTAAGTGATCATGAAGGAGTTTGTGGGCGATCGTATAGTGAGGAAAGAGAGCTCTCGAGAGGCCATCGCAGCGTGCTGCTCATTGTGTACTTCCACTAGGCGAGCGTGTAGTATAGCTCAACGATCGTGTAGTAAAGCTTAGTGATCCTGTAGTACTTGGTACACGATCGTATAGTAAAAGGTAGGCGATCGTATAGGTTTTGAGAAGGCCATCATCTATTTGTAATAGCTAAACGATCGTATAGAAGTTTGTGGGTGATCGTGTAGTGAGGAAAGAGAGCTCTTTTTTTTTTTTTCCCTTTTTTTTTTTTTTTTTTTTTTTTTTTTTTTTTTTTTTTTTCTTTTTTTTTTTTTTTTTTTTTTTTTTTTTTTTTTTTTCTTTTTCTTTTTTTTTTTTTTTTTTTTTTTTTTTTTTTTCCTTTATTTTTTTTTTTTTATATCGAGAGTGGGAGTTCGGAAGACACTGTTGCAGAGAGGGCATCGCAGCGTGCCGCTCATCGTCTACTTCCACTAGGCGATCGTGTAGTAAAGCTTGGCGATCATGTAGCATGTGGTATACGATCGTATAGTAAAAGGTATGCGATCGTATAGGTTCTGAGAAGGCGATCGTGTAATAGTAATAGTTAAGCGATCATGTAGGAGTTTGTGGCCGATCGCAGAGGATTTAGTAAGCGATCGTTTAGTCGTACTGAGCGATCGTGGAGAGATTGTAAACGATCGTTTAGCGTCTAATAAAGAAGTTGTTCATCGTTCACTTGTTCTTTCTGGAAGTTTGCACCTATTGTTACATTAATAAAGAATTACTAAACAATCGCATAGTAATTTTACTAAACAATCGTGTGCGATCGTGTATATAATTACTAAACGATTCTTTAATTTTCTTTAGGTCGAGGGTTTGTTCTATAATTTTCTAGAGGTCGAGGAAAATTTCTCCTCTTCCCTTATAGATCTTCTTTAGTTTTCGACAGGTCGAGGGTTGAACCCTCGTCCTCTTCTCAATTTTCTTTAGGTCAAGGGTCAAACCCTCGATCTTTTCTTTAATTTTTGATAGGTCGAGGGTTGAACCCTCGAAAAAATATTTTAACAAATCTCTCGCCTCGAAAAACTCCAACACAACCATAGATTTCCTAAATAATTTCCAAAAACACTATTATTTTCCTAATCACAATATTATAAAAAAAAAAAAAAAAAAAAAAAAAAAAAAAAAAAACATCCCTTTGAAATATATATAAGGATAATTGCAATTGGTAATATTTTTAAGGATAACAATTAAGTGTATAACATCATTTTAAAAAAATTACAAATATAGCAAAGTCTATCTGTGATAGACTTCTATCACTCTTATCAACAATATGATCTTATCACAAATAAACTATCTAAATTTTGTCATATTTGTAATTTTTTTACTTATATCTACTAATACTTTTAGTCCGATTTCTATATTTGCAACTGTCACTTTATATAACTAATAAGATTAACAAAAATTTAAAATTAGGCTAAAATATAAAAAAGACTCCAAAATCCCCTTCCTCAAAGTATCTATACTCTTTCAAAAGTTTCTATTATCCTCGATATTTTGTAATCATCTCAAAACTACTTGGGATATAAATTATTCAAAATTTAGAATGAAAATTGGGACATGCAAGGGGTGGGTGGTGGCAATCAAAATTTTAATTCTAAGTGATTGCACATTGTTTTTTTTGTCTTAATTTCTATATGGAATTCTAAAGGATTTCTGTTCTATGGATAATTTTGAAACTGAAAGATAATATTGTTGTTGGGTTTTATGTCATGGTTTGTAAACAATAGACAAATCTTGTTTTACAATAAAAGTGTTATTGAGGTTTATTCAATAAAGATGTTATTGAATATGTGAATTGCACTTAAAAATCCTAAATCCAATAAATTAAGAACCCCTAACTATAGCATGAATACTTGAACTATATGTGGAGACATAAAACTAGATCAAGATCGAGTAATAACCAAAACGGTCTATAGTATAAAGATAAGGCTGAGTATTTTATCCTGGGGACACTATGGATACGACTACTTTGTATTTAATACAAATAAGGTGATCCTGAATTGTTCATGTGGAGACATACGAGTGGAGACATCCTATGGAATGAGTTTGCATAACATTAGACTACAAAATAGTTACTTTTACTTTATAACGCCATTTACTATTAAACCGACTATTTGAATATGATGACCTAGGAAACTCATCTTAATCTTGAGCTAACTATTAACTCTTGTTTATTCGGGATTATCCTTTAATCTGCATGATGAGAGTGTCCTGAGTTTGCAGACTCAATAAGCCCCCCAATTTAGGGATAAGACCACATAGATAGCTGGGGACATAGTCTTGTAAAATAAAACTCATTTCTACCTGTTCATGGGATATTAGATAGGTTGTTCTCTTAAGTGTTAACTCTGGGTCTTAAATATGGGTCCCACCTTCTTATTGGCCCAAGAGGGATTCAGTTCGATGGTTGGACCACAAACCAATTGTTCCAATGAGACTTAAGGAACAATATGTGGTTATAGGGGTAAAACGATCATTTTGACCTAGCTGTATTTACGAACAACCAGTGAAAGATCGACTTACTAATCATGGTTATATCGAGTGGACAGAAATATATCTACAGTGAGAAGAGTACAGTTATGGGCTATAGTGGAATGTTTCTATAGTTAACAAATGTTGGTTGACTAGGTTGAAGAGTTTAGTTTGTTAATCTCGAATCGTTGGAGATCATGATCTATAAGTTCATTAGGTCCCCTACTAACTCATAATAGTGTGATGAGCTTAGGAAATAAGCATTATTTATATTCGATATACTTAACATATTGGAGAATTGAAAATATTTAAATATTGGTCACATGAATAGGGATACATGAACGGGATTGGTATTAATTATTAATTTAATATTTGATATTAAATTAATATAGTTATTTAAAATTAATTATTAGAATTAATTTTATTTGATATTAGTTTTAAATTAATTTTAGAAAAAAAATTATTTAAATTTTGAATTTTTGAAATTCAAAATCAAATAGATTTTGTGTTAGTGGGATTTTCCCACATTTGAGCTTCTTAAACACCTCAAATCCCACTAATTTCATGTTCAATTTGTTGTCAATTGGAGATGAGATTAATTTTTCATGAATTCTTCTTTAAATAGAAGAAAAAATTGTTGAGAATATATGGAATTTTTAAACTTTTGAAGCTGAAATTTTCTCTCACAAATTAAGAACTCCAACAATCTCAAACTCAACTTTTTCCTTCAAATTCATCACATATTTGGATTCCACAATCCGTTTTAAGGCTGGAGAATAGTGGGAAAGATTCTAACGATTGTCCACGAAGTGTTCGTGATAAAAAAAAAGTCGTGGACAACTTCAATTTCGAGCTACACTAAGGTTTGTTCATCAAACTCTGGTTTTTTTTTGTTTTGAACTAGCATGCTTAATCCTTAAATTAATGTAATTAAAGTGCTTAAGATCCTAATTACTTCTGCATGCATGTTTTTAACTCCATCAATTATTAACTTACAAGATAAACAAATTGTTTAGAAAGACTTTGATTGAAAAATTGAGTGAACTAGAAATATAAAATAGAAGAAAAATCAAGATATTAAGAAGAAAACAAAAAAATATACACAATTAATTATTAAACAAATTATATATAGTTAATTAAATATTTTGGTTTGGATTCTGCAATAGAATATGTGCTTTTAAATATCTGAAATTAGTTCTCATATTTTCAATAAATAAAAATACTTATATATATCTTGGATTGTTCTTATTTTTGTACAATCTATTCAATTGTTCAACTACAGTGTTAACGAAATCGACAATTAAAGAACACAAAAGAAATGTAGAGATAGAGAAGATCGACACACAGATATACGTTGTTCACTAACGGTGTGTTAGCTACGTCCACAGACAGAGGGAGAATAATATTATTAGGGAGAATATTTTCAGAAAATTACATCAAACGGCGCCTCTAGGGTTAGAGAGTTTATATAGTCACTATTCTAAACCCTAGGGTCAATCGTAAATAACTACCAATAAATAAATATGCTAAATACGAATTCTGAATAGGTTTCGGGGGCCACTAGGATGTGCTGCCCCTACACCTCGACTCGCTGACCAGTCAACGAGACTCCCGTAGGTTGTTCGAAATGCCAACAAACAAATTCAAGTCATTCCAACATACAACTTAGTATGTGTATATATTGTTGAGTGATTGGAGTGAATTGCACAAAAATAGATGCAACCTAGTATTACCTTTCAATATATCTAAAAAATTAGTACCAATTACTATATTATGATTAATGGAAAAGTATAAAGACTAAAGTAAAATAAACTTCAAAGTTCATAATTAAAATGGTATTTTATCTTCTATATCTTTTTGAGTTCAACATGTAAATTTATAATGGATCAAACTCTAATATATATGAATGAAATTATGCCCATGTTATATATACATATATGTAAAAGAGAATTTTCAAAAATAGAAAAATAAGAGAAATTATTTATAAAATTTAATCTTCTTGGATAGAAGTCGATAAAATGATACAAAATTATGAAAATCTATATGATAAATATTCATAAAAGTCTATCAATATATATTTTTTTATTATTCATTTTCAAAAAAGTTTTATTGAATAGGTTTTTAGTATTAAAAGTTTGTGGAACATGAGACAAAAAAAAGACAGATCATAGAAATGCGCACATTTCTTTTTCAGGTGCCAATCACTTGTAATGGGTATGCAATTCAATGCATCCCGTGCCTCTGCTTCTATCTATGCTATTCTTTTCCCCTTTCTACCTTTTTTTTGTTTCAAGCTTTAACAATTTAATTAAAATTAGCATTCCATTTCCATCCTTAATTGAACTTAATTAACATTAATCTAATCATAAAGTAATCTGGTGCAACAAAAAATTACAATAAAATCTGTGATATATTCCCTTCACGTTCTTCTCTCAGTAACCTCTTTATTTGCCTCAAACTTTAATTGCTACCCCCTCCCTTTCCAGCCCTTCGCATATTCCTTTTTATTTTCAGTTTAAGTGATGGCATTACGCATTTGTATATAGGATGCTTATAGGCCTGCTTAAAGCTAGAGAAGTTGCTTTAACTTTTTGGATTCTGAACTTCCAATAGCTGTTTTCTTTTCCAATGTAATGGAAAAGGAAGAACAACCCAAGTTTGCTTCTACCCCCAATCTTGAACACCAAGCCAATGGAGTTTTTTCAGTATGTTTCTTCCTATTTTTCTGTAATGGCTTTCGTTTTTTTGGTTCGTTTTTACATTCCTCCCATCCCCTTTTGATTGATTTCATCACTTGAATCGCGATAAAGTTTGTGGGGTTTCGCTTTTCTTTTTCGATCAGATGGTTAATTTGTTCTTGTATTTAGAGATTGCATTATGCTAATTAGAAATACTACTGTTGCTACAAGGGCAAGAATGAGAAAAGCGTGTCTGATGGGACAGATGCAGCAAAAAACGCCAAATCTGGATGCCAATTTTTAGAGAATGCGCCTCTCCAAAATCAGCAGTGCACTGCTTTTCTTCAAAGGGCACTCAATCCACAACATGCAGGGGAAAAGTCTCCGTCAACTGCCCCTGCCGCTGTGAATGAGCGGCTTCAGCTGCCGCAAAACCTGGCTAATCTTCAGCACCAGCTCAGCCCGCCGCCGCAGCCGCAGCAATTTGTCATTTCTTCACAACCCTTTTGGGTACAGCCGCAGCCGAGCATTTCCTTTGGAGCGACTGAAGGTAGCTGGCAAGCTCCGGTGGCGTTTGGCGCCGGAGCTTCGCCGAGATGTCAACCCCAAGCTCCCAATTTCTATTATCCTGTTGGTTATCCGACATATTCAGGCTTTCCTGGTGAGTTTCACTGTCAAGACTGTTTGGTAGAGTAATTTTGTGGAGATTATTTGATCAAATAGTGGGTGTTTTTTCAAACGTTTGATTGAATGCGATTTACATCGATCAGTTTGAGTTTTGAAATTTGGGTCTGAACTTAATAACAGGTCCCAGGGATGCCTCAATTTGGTGGGGTCAAACACAACCATTACTGTTTCCTGGATTGTCCAATTATCCAAGAGCATCATGTGGTTTTGCCTCTTCTCAATCTTGGCCAATGCCAATTCCTAGTTGTGTAACATCTTCCTCTGGACAACCCCTTTTAAGAGGAGTCATCAAACCCCCTGAAAAGCTTTCTCAGAAGCATCAAAGACTTTGGGAAGCTCAGGTTTGTCATGAGATTTCTCTTCAGTTTGGTTAGATATTATAATAAAATTGTCTTCACCCATCAGTTTAAGTTTTTGGGTCAATCGGTGATTTGAGAAGTTTATATGATGTTATCAAATTTTATTGTAATGGTTTCCATTTTTTTTTTCCCGTTTGATGCAGTCTGCAGAAAATGTACAGTTGTGGAGTTTGATAGGAGAGTTGCAAGGGGAATTAGCAGACTACAAGGGCCGCTTGAGTAAGCTTGAAGTTGAAATTTCATCTTTAAGATCAGCAGCTACAGATGAACCTGCTGTGGAAGTTGGAAATGATGGCATTACAGTGAGGGGACAGCCAGCAAAGCGAGGCAGGTCGAAACGAGCAATAGCCCCAGTTGGTTCACAACCTCCATTGCAACCCCGGACACGAGGACGAAAGCCAGCATTTGCAAGGACAAAAGTAGAAGAAGCAAAACCAACTTTTCTTGGAAAAGATAGCTTGAATAAGGTGAATGATAAACATAAAGATTTTACTTCCCTTGACATTACAGAGCAAGACAAGAATGAAGGCATTTCAGCTACCATCAATCAAAACAATGGGAGCATGGAGATTAATGAGGGCACTCTCAAGATGCCTGCCCCTTTAGACAATCAAGTTCTTCAGCAGTGCCCTGAAATTCAATCATGTGGGATTGAATTCAAGCCATCATCATTATTGAAATCCAATTATGAAGGTAATCACAGTTCAAAAATCACTTGCTTAATTCTATCTCAGCGTACCAAGGGTTCCTCAACGATGCCGGTTATACTAATACATGTAAAGAAAATTTCATATGGTCTTTAGGAATCATCTCTGAAGACTCTGAACAAAACAACTTTAGTATAGCCTCCCCAACAATCTACACTAATGGAAATGTTAGCAGACAAGGAATAGCTAGGTGGAACTTTAAACACGAGGACGAAGCAGCTGAATTGGGATTCCCTGCAGTAGAACACAAAAAGGAGGATGAAGAAATGGTTGATGAATTCAGCTCAGGACCTGAAGAGATTGAAACAAAAAATGGCTCCTCCTGGTGTTGAAAGTAAGTTGTAAATGATCAAATGTTCATGTGTTCTACCTTCAATAACAGGTATTACACTCAAATGATACTGATATTGGATAATTCTGCCCCATTTGGCAAGCTACTGCCACTTGATGGAGATGGTTTGGTCAAAATTTTGTACAAGGGAAGAACGGATTCAGCTTGCTTAACATGGTATGACTTTGACCCAAATTTCTTATATTAAAAAATCGCGCATACTCGAAACTTGTGTGTGTTGACTTGCTTTTTGTTCTGAATTAATGTCAAGGTTCAATTTACCACATAAAAATTGCAATGTTCTGAGAGTAATATTGCATGGAGGATGATGGACTGAAATTGCAATACCACAAAACCTGGACAGATGGGCGAAAAAACCATTACAACGAAGTTTTGGCATTACATGTGAATATGGAATCAAATAATTGTGTCATTTTCACAAGTACATGAATTCTGGAAAAGGTTGTCTAGTTCTAGAGTCTGTGATCCGGATACGGCGGAAGATTCTTTACTAATTCATTTTACATAGAAGATGACGATGGATAATTTAATTAAAATCTTGAACGAAGGAAACTCCTATGGTTTAAAAAATAATTACAACTTTAATTAATGGTGGATGAAATGTTTCGCAATTGGAATCAAAGCCTTAATTTGTCTTGCTCTAAATGTCTATCATAAGTCATGTCGAACCCTACGTTTAGGTCCTACCTTGCTAACAACTCTCCCATGGTTGGAATTCACTCTGGAAAAACTGTGGTATATTTGGATGGCATCAAACCCAAATAGGGGTTTTAATTGGAATTGGAAAGGAGTTTCCTTTTTAGAAAAGGAAACTTTGAATAGATATCCATATTGTAGAAAGAGAACTTATCTTATCTTTACCCATTTTGAAAAATGAAGTTTTTATCAATACCCATTTTGTAAAATACGAAAAGATGGAACCTTTCTCTTTCTTAGTTTGCTAAAGTCCTATGGTTCATCAAGAAAATAAGGCACAGCCCAACCAGAAGAATGTGTGGATTGAAAAGTAGAACCAAAGATTCAAAATTGTCTAATTCAAAGAGAAGCACCCTGACTCTGAGATCATCAAACGTCAGAGAGAAAAATCTATTTTTTTCGTTGGTTTAAAAAAAGAATCCCTAACGCAACCCTACCATTCATAACATAGTACAGACTTGTTTTGTATAGATCGAGAAGAGTCAAATTAGGACTCTCTCATAAGTCATAAATTCATAAGAACTTGCCATTCTTATAAATCCTACGCTTTTCTCGGTCCAATCTGTTAGGCACACTCCATGCCTCTCCTCCAAATCCGGACCTCCAAATCTCTACATTAACCCAAAGTTTACCACTTTCTTTATTATAACTTCTCTAATGGCCACCGCCACCGCCAAGCCTCCCCGGCCAAAACTAGCCTGTTTCTCCTTCGCCGCCTATGCTAAAACCGTCATCGATCATCTCAAATCCGTCCAAATTCCCGTCCTCCCTGGCCTCTCTGACCCTGAATTTACATCCGTCGAGTCCACCTTCCGATTCTCTTTCCCACCGGACCTCCGTTCGATCCTCCAAGAGGGTCTCCCAATTGGGTCTGGTTTCCCCAATTGGCGATCCTCCTCCATTCAACAGCTTCACATTTTGATCAATCTCCCCAAATTCTGTCTCCTCAAGGAAATTTCTCAAAGAAAATTCTGGTGTCAATCTTGGGGGACCCAACCTGATGACGCAAACGATGCCGTTGCTCTGGCTAAGCAATTCTTGGACAGAGCCCCTGTTCTTGTCCCCATTTACAAAAACTGTTACATCCCTTCCGAGCCAAACATGGCCGGAAACCCTGTTTTTAACCTCGACGGTGGGGAGATTCGTGTTTCCAGCTTTGACTTGGCTGGATTCTTTCAAACCCATGAATATTCTCAACTGGGCAACGCTGGATTGGACCGTTTGATGATCGATTCGCCAGCTTGGGCAGCGACGGAGGCCCGAGAGGTGGAATTCTGGACGGACGTGGCTTCGGGAAAGAAAGCGGCGGTAGGGCGTGAGGTAACGGAAGGGTGGTGGAACGAAGGGGAATTTGAAATGGGGTTGGACGGATGCCTTGAGGACGTGTTTTGGAAGTTGCGAGAAGGCGGGTGGAGGGAAGAAGATGTCAGAGATATGATGATGATGGACGGCCATGATCGGAGGTTGGAACAGAGTGGGCCGACGATGGAGAAACTCAGAGCATCAGTATGTGAGATTTTGCTGAGTGGGGGATGGAGCAGGGATGATGTGGTGTACTCTCTTGATCTTGAAGACAATTCCGCCATTGTTATTCCTGAAGAAGAATCAACATTTGAAATCAATCTTTGTCATCATCGGCCAATTAGAATCCCCCAAGTAGAACGCAAGGAAAAGCCCCGCAGCAGCACCACCAACCATCTTAAAATGCCTCCTTTTTTCTTTGCACCATATCGAAATTTAATCCTCTAACTGCATTATGCTTTATTCTTTCTCTCGTTAGCTTAGCTTACTTTCACAGGAATGATCCCTTTTTTCATTATTCATTTAGTAAATTACAGTGTAAATAAATACATTCTTTTTTTTCCGGGTTAATAAAAGGAGACGATAAAGGTCCAATTTTGATCCCATCGATTCACATTTCATATTGCATTGTTTGTTGGCATTATTAAATATTAATTTATCATTCTTTCTTTTTGTTGTATTCGAAAAGAAGGGGAAATGGGATGTCATGTGATGTGGGCTAGGAAAATGACCTTATGAATGAAGTAATTTGTCTTTTACGTTACAGAAATAATTATTTTTCTCCTCCATCTATTGATGGGGCGGTGGGGTTCTGAAATGGGCAGCCGGCGTTGACAAATTGGAGAGGGAAACCGTTAACGGCGGTGACTGAGGAGTCATAGGAGACCACCAGCTACGTTGACGGAGAAAAAACAGCCTGAAAGTGAGAGTCGAAAACCGACTTTTCAAATGACAAGCCGACGAATCGGTCAAGAGGTGGATACGCGTCATTCCAAAAGGGCTATTAATGACGGTCTATAAAAGGGTTGTTTTAATTGAAAAGATTTCCTGGGTTCGTAAAATAAACTAATATATTATCTAATAACATATAAAATTAGTATTAACTTTACGATAGCAATAAAAAATGAAAAAGATAAACTATAAATTTGGTCCAGTGATTCGAATAAGTAAATTGAGTGTTGATTTATGGCATATAACTAGAATTTAGTCTTATGATAAAATTTTCGCAAATAATTTTTCTCACAAAGATAAGTGGGTTTTATCAAGAACTATTTATAAGTTTTATCAAACTATAAAAATCAAATTTTAATTTTAAATATTAAATTCAACTTTTTCAAATTATAGGATAAATTTGTAATTTAAACAATTTAAAATTTTATAGTATTAACTACTTTTCCAAAAATAGTAGAATGGAAGCTCTGAGGCCACAGCTTAAACTCTGATATACTAACTTTGTGTCTAATATATTCTGACATATTACTTCTCTTCATTGTTGTTGGTTTCTCTTGTTGAATTGAATGTGTTTTCTTTTTTGCATATTTTAAATGAAATGTATACCTGATTTGTTATATTATTAAAAGAATCGAAACGCTAATAATACTGATTATGCGTTGGTATACTTACAATGATACCTCTAAGATATATATTGATTTGATATATGTGAAAATTTGGAGGGTAAAATTGGAGTAACCTAAAAATAAAAAATAATGTTTAAAATTTTGTCAGATTTGGAAAACTAAAGAATTGTTGATATATTTACAAATATGACAAATATTTTAGCTACCTTTTAAAGAGGAAAATTAGAGCGTATGGCAAATTTAAGGTTTCATTTTGAAAAATGACAAAACTATCTAAGAATAAGATTTATGGCATGACATGCACATGACCACAAATTTTCTAAATTCTTGATTTGTAGAATAAAATGAGTCAAGTTATGTATATAGAAGAATTACTGATTTTTCTCAAAAACAACTGCCCTCATGTAGTTAACATTAATCTCCATATTTTATTATTAATTTAGATTTTATTTAACCACTTTTCGAATTAATCTCACATAAATTAAATATCCAGATTTTTCTATCAAATTAATATTTTAAATATCCATGTATTATTAAATTTTATTTTATCTTATCAAATTTCAAATTTATTCAAATTTTTGAATGGTTTTTCATTACTTTTTACCTATTCAATTTTATTCAAATATTTGAAATGTTTTTCATAAATTTATACCTATATTCTTAATAAATTAGTTGTATATTTCTCATATCCTTGAATGATTAAATAGTTTTATATACTATTTTTACTATTATTTTAATGATTTTCATAATTTTATACATATATTCTTAATAAATTAGTTATATATTTCTCATATCCTTGAATGACCATTTTTTTTACATGATATTTCTTTTTTTCAAATTGTCAAAAAATATTCTTCAAATTTTTTTTTTTTTTTTTTTATCAATTTTAACACTTATCATATTATTATAGTTATGTTTATATACAATTACACATACAAATTATCATATTATTATAGTTATGTTTATATACAATTACACATACAACTTATCATATTATTATAGTTATGTTTATATATAATTTACACATACAGCTTAATTATAATGTAAACTTATGAGATTTTAATCATAATTTTTTTTTGCTTCGTTAGTATTAAAAAAAAATTATATCTTCCTAATTTTTCTTTATGGTTATTTATCCAAATATTTTTTTTTTCATCAGATTTGATTTTATCTTATTCATGGTCGATTTATTTATACATTTTCTTATCAAATTTGGTTTTATCTTATTATTTTTAGTTTATTTATACATTTTGTTATCAAATTCAATTTTTTGTTACCTTATTTTTTCAAATTGATTAAGTTTTATTTAATTCTTTTCCATTTTTTTTTTATATATTTAGGGATTTGTATTCTTATCATGGTTTAACTATTTTTCTATTTCATATAATTTGTTTCTTTTATAATATTACGTTATATAATTTATTTTTTTAAAATATAATATAATAATATATTATTAGTATATAAACAATAATATTCCGAGATCTTATGAATTTAAATTAGTTTTCTCAAATGATTGAATTTCGTTTCTTTTTTATTTTGTATTTTAGTGTCAAAACTAATATAGTTGAGAAGATAATCCATTAAATTTTATTTGAATTTTTTTAAAAAAATATATATATATAACCCTACGGGCTACTATACCACCAGCAGGTTAAAAATGTGTTTTTTCCTTTTCTCACTTTTTTTGTTATCTATAATCAGCAACCATACAACTCCATTATATTATTTTTCCTTTCTTCAATTGTTTCTTATTCTTTGTGACAGTGTATATTGTGATCGCGAAAATAACCGAAGGAAGAGGTGTGCGTGAAAAAATTCTCAAATCCCTAATTTCTTTTTGAGAGGAAAATCGAAGGAAGAGAAGAATATAAGATTAGTTTATATAAGACGAAGGTGAAAGGAAATAAAAATTATGGGTAAATTTTCTTAACATAATAATCGTTTTTCAAATCCCTAGTTTTCTTTTTTTTTTTTTTTTTAATTTGAGTTGTTGATGGTTTTGGTTTTAATTATTTTTTATTTTCTATGACGGTGTGTATTTGAAATTTTTTGCTTCAACTTTTGAACGTTAGGTATTTACATGTGAGAGCAATTTTGACAATTTATCATTATTATTTTTATTATTTAATTCGATTTTACTATTTTCACAATTTTGAAATTTTTTTTTGCTATTTTTCCAAATTAGACCTCTAAATTTACTATTGATCTGGCCCTTTTAAATACTCTCTTAATTATTTGCATGGCCTGGTTTGACTTTATTGCTGGTTTGGCATTGGCCTAAACTTCCTAATTTGATTTTACTCTCAAGTTCCTTGCTATTAATTACTTGGTTGCCTTTTCTCAAAATAATAATAATAATAATAATAATAATAATAATAATAATACTAACAATAATAATAATAATAATAATAATAACAATAATAATATTTGGTTGCCTTTTGTTTGCTTTCACTTAATAATTATAACATGGTATGGTATATACCTATCTTTTGCAGGACAATTATGAGTAACTGATTAAATGAATTATGAAAACCTAACCAACATCTGAATTAAGATCGTAGCGAAAAAAAATCATAACAAACTGAATTTTGAATCAAAGAGAGACAAGAGAGGATCGGAGTAAATAAGGAAGTTGCCAATCTGGTCATATCCTAAACCAAGAGGTAAATTCGAGTCAACGCGAAAAAAGGAAAAGAAAAATGCAAAGGAAATTTTTTTAAAAAAATAAATCTAACCATCCGCCTAATGACCTGAACTTTGATTATTCATATAAGAAATTTATTATAAATTCCTAACTTAATTTGAATTATCAATGGTTGTCAAAGGTCATAGACGCATAGTTAGATCTGTGGCGTTTGATAATCAAATATGTAAAAGTAGAGCATAAGGCAAGTCAAAAGAATATGATGCCTTGAAAAGTGTAGTCTCTTAGCTGAAACTTTTTAGAAAGAAAATTGTGTTAAGAAATCTTACTAAGAAAATATACCTTCTTATTTCTATATAATGATATGATATGTGTTGCCTACTTTAAGTGTTAGCACAATTTAATTAAATTTTGAATAGTAAAAAATAAATAATCTAAATGTCTAACAGAGACTTCGCATCTTATGATTGAGAAAACAAAAATTAAGGCAGAGATTGAATCTAATATTTAACAATAAGTCTATGTATCTCTCTCTCTCTCGACGGCAATCTGTCGATTTCCCCAACCCATTAAGTTGGAACTTAGCTACAGTTTAAGGTAGAGGGCAGTTGTTTGTTTTGCACCTCAAGTTCAACCTCCAGTTTACCTTCTCATGGTTAAACTGTTGTTTTCTTCGATTTCATTTTAGAATCTTTAAGCTTTAGTTGGGTTTTCAGCTAGCTCGCCCTTCAAATTTCCATCTGTGGAGTTTCTTTCAGCTGATGGATACAAAAGAAGTTGAGATATCATTCTATTAAATATAGACATGCATATGATAGGGAAAATACTGATACCGAGGTGTTCCACCAAGCAGCATCATGAGATTGTCCAACAAACATTAAGGAAGGAAAAAGAAGATTACAAATGTATCTACTAAATTTGACTCTCACAAGACCACTCCATGAACTAATCTGAAGCATCCAATGCTCAAAAATCATCCTAGCTTTCCAAACTCTTCCAGCAGCAAAAACAAGAAAGATACATATGCAAGTATATATATATATTTTTTTTCTTTCTTTGCTTAAAGGACGTGTTGCTGCATTGAATCAGAAAAAATCAAGAACCTTATGAAACGGAAAGACAAACAGAACGACGAAAATTCCTTATGAAGAGGATATAAGATGTCACTCTGTGGCTGTTTCATCCTTGTTACTCCCTTCCTTTCTGCTTTCGGGTAAGGTATCCAAATCTGTGCGAGCATCCTTCTCCTCCTGAGGTAAAGAAGATCCTGAAGAATCACCGGTATGAACCTGATCCTCATTGTTGTTTGTATCAGAAAATGTGACATCCTCATTGTGGGAATCAAATTGTTCTTTCAGGTGATCGTTATAGCTTCCGTTGCTTTGATCAATGTTCTCATTGTCATTCTGTCCAGCACCAGCACCTTCGATAGTGCTCGAGGATGCATCATTCTCTTGGGAGTTTGACATATCTGAAGAATTATCATGGTCATTCTTTTGACCTGAAGAATCGTCATTCGAGTTACTGTGACCAGCATTTTCATATTCATTATGGCTCACATGTCGATCTGATTCATCAGGCTCAGAAGTATTTGACTCTTTGGATACTTCATTTGAAGTATCTGTATTCTCAGTGGAAGTTGAATGTGATGGACTTGAATTTTTTTGTTTACTGCTGAGAGATGAATTGAAATCAATTTTTTCTTCAAGTGCAACATTCTTTGAAGTAGAGTTATCTCGTTCAAGATTGATGTTGTCTGCAGTTTCATTTGTTGTAATTGTATCAGAAGTTTTCCCGTTAGAAGCAATTGAATCATCCTGGTGCTGGTCATTCTCCTTGGACACTGGCTGCTCTTCATTGTTATTAGTCACTTTGTCTGGTTCCTCAGATTGGTTGTTTCCATTTCTTTCAGCTTCACTTTCATTTTGGACTGACTCATTTTTATCAGAATCAACAGCTTCGCTACTCGTCCTTGCATCCTCATGCTGAAGCTCATGGTTTTCTTTATTTTCAACTGACCCTACCTCATTTAATTTTGCAAAACCATTCTGCCCATTTCCAGTGGCTGTATTTTGATCTTCGTGTACAGCACTGGAAGCATTATCCCCTTTGTATTGGTCTTCTCTTGCATCATTATTACTCCTGTCATTCCCATCTTGAACCTGTTCTTCAGCTGAAACTACACCCTTAAGACTACCTTCCTTTTGTTCTTCCTTAACTGTCTTGTTTTCATTATTCTCCTCCTTGTTCTCATTACTGTCGTTTCCCATTGTATCCTTGGAACTTTCCCTGGTCTCACTGGTGTCCTCTTTGGTTTCTACTACATTAACATCCCCTCTGTCCTTCTCCTTAGTTTCTTCCTTCTCATTGTCACCATTCTCCTTCTCTCTTTCTCCTCCATTATTGCTATCTTTTTTATCCGTCTCTTCACTTCCCCTCTCTTCTTGATTTTCCTTTTCTTTGTTTTCTTCATTCTTCTCTTCTGTTCCACTCTCTTTACTCTGACTTCTCTCCTCATTTTCCTTTTCTTTTCTGTCTTCAGTCAACATCTCATTTACCTTATCTTTACCTTCATTTTCTTCTTGATTCTCCTTTGCTTTGCTTTCTTCATTTCCATTCCCTTGATTCTCCTGCCCTTTGCTTTCTTCATTTCCATTCCCTTCTTGATTTTTCTGTCCTTTGCTTTCTTCATTTTCATTCACTTCTTGATTCTCCAGTCCTTTGCTTCCTTTGTTTCCATTCCCTTCTTGATTTTCCTGTCCTGTGCTTCCTTCGTTGCCATTCAGTTCTTGATTTTCCAGTCTTTTAGTTTCTTCGTTTCCATTCAATTCTTGATTTTCCTGCCCTTTGCTTTCTTCGTTGCCATTCATTTCTTGATTTTCCTGCCCTTTGCTTTCTTCGTTGCCATTCACTTCTTGATTTTCCTGCCCTTTGCTTTCTTCGTTGCCATTCACTTCTTGATTTTCCGTTGCCCTTTGCTTTCCTCGTTGCCATTCACTTCTTGATTTTCCTGCCCTTTGCTTTCCTCGTTGCCATTCACTTCTTGATTTTCCTGCCCTTTGCTTTGCTCGTTGCCATTCAATTCTTGATTTTCCTGCCCTTTGCTTTGCTCGTTGCCATTCAATTCTTGATTTTCCTGCCCTTTGCTTTCCTCGTTGCCATTCAATTCTTGATTTTCCTGCCCTTTGCTTTCCTCGTTGCCATTCACTTCTTGATTTTCCTGCCCTTTGCTTTCTTCGTTGCCATTCACTTCTTGATTTTCCTGCCCTTTGCTTTCTTCGTTGCCATTCACTTCTTGATTTTCCTGCCCTTTGCTTTCTTCGTTGCCATTCACTTCTTGATTTTCCTGCCCTTTGTTTTCTTCGTTTCCATTCACATCTTGATTTTCCTGCTCTTTGCTTTCTTCGTTGCCATTCACTTCTTGAGTTTCCTGCTCTTTGCTTTCTTCATTGCCATTTAATTCTTGATTTTCCTGCCCTTTGCTTTCTTCGTTTCCATTCTCTTCACTTCCTCCCCCTCTACCCTCTTCATTCTCTTCACTCTGGCTCTTTTGAATAATCTCTTCATTTCCTTTGTTATCGTTTTCCACTTCTTTGTTCTCTTCATTTTCAGTCTCTTTGCTAACCTCATTGCTCTCCTCTCTCTCTTTCTCTATATCCACAACAAAAATTTTATTCTCAGTTTCCTCCTGAACTTCTTGTTGATCGTGAAACTCATCATTCCCACCGCCCTTTTCTTCATTATCACTTTCAGACATACCCTTTTCTAGTTCGTTCCTAGTTTCTTCTTCATCTTCTTTGTGGCCCTCATCTGTTATGATGTTTTCATCAACTCGAGGATGGAGGTCTTTCCTCCCTAGTTTCACAACATCATTAAGTTTTGTGCTCTCATTGAAAGTAGCTTTCTTACCACGAGAATGCTGAACTTGGTAAACGAGCCAGACGCAAACCCCAAGCAAAAGAAAGATTTGTAAAGCATGCTTTACCTTGAAGCCTTTGGATCTCTGACTCCTTCGAGGAGATGACCTAAACATTATGAATTTCAAGCCTTAATGCTTCCTCCAAATCCCTGCCAATCGAGAAAATTCAACGATCCTCATTTAATCGATAAATATCCACCGTAGAAATAAACAAACAACCAAAATGCGAACCATATTTGGGTAACGAGTTCCAGATTCATAGTCTAACATAGAGATCATAACAAATTTATATCCCCAATTTCCACGAAAATACCACAGATGTATTCATTACACATAATTGTCATTTATAAACAGGAAACACAGCAGAACTTAAATCAATCACACAAGTTCAATTTCTCCATTCCTAAACCTGCAGCTACATACTCTTTCGAGACCGAAGTAGAGAAGTAACACGGAGAACAGATGAAACAACAGAAATGTAGATTGGATTCTGGAAAATAAGAGAGATCTATAAATGGTCCTTCCAAAATAGAAACCAAGATCATATAATTCCACAAATGACCTTGAAAAACACTGGAGACGGAAGCACAAAGAAAAAGAAGAATAACCTGGAAATTGTGGGCGTCGTCGTCGATGGTGTTGGTTAATGCAAGGAAAAAGGAAAGAAAAAAGTGGGAATTCTACGGAAGTCCAACCGGAGTTCATGCAAATTTCCGTACAGAGAAAAGAAGTGAAATTTTTTGGATCTGATGAATTTCTTCGTCGGTGGGATTTGACTACTTATAAGCCAGCGCATAATCAGCTCAATCACACAGTTTAAACCCATCAATTTAAGACTTTCCTCCACGATCTTTTTTTTTTAAAAAAAAAACTAAAATTTTATTTTTCCAAATTTATTCTTAAAAAAGTAATTCTTTATTTCATTTTACATTAATTTTTTTTCCATTGTTCATTTATTAGTCTTTTCCTTTGTCATTTATCTTTACCTCGGCAGTGATATAAAAAAGAAAAAGAAAAAAGAAACTCAAGATAGCTATTGATGTTTTAAAAGCTGTTTTGTGTTAGTACGATGGAAAATGGCCAAAAATAGTCTGTTCAAGTTTTTGCTTTTAAAAACTAGAATCTTTTTTAAAAATTAATTAGAATAGTTTAGTTTTAAAAAAATCATTTTTAAAAATTATCTATTGATTTGAGCCTTTTCGATATATTTCGGTCCATCTCGGCCGTTACACCAATTCTATTAATTTTTTCAACCATCCGACATATTATATAATCTTCTAAAATCTATATTGTTAAATTTCTACAAATTCAATCCAATATTATATCAAATATTTATGTAATCTTTCAGATTTTTAACATAATTTATGTTCCACAATTATATTGAATTTTTGAATTATCTAAATGGTTTTCAAGTGGTTGACTTCTAATTTTTAAAATTTGAGAAAAAAACAAACTTTGCAAAAGAATAAGTAAAAATGAGAAATATATAGAATGTCGATGTTAATTTGCTAAAATCTTTGTGTTAATCTACCCAAGATTAATATCCATGTTTTATATATTTTTCATATCTTTTCTTTTTTTTTTGCAAAATTTAATCTGTCCTAAAATTTTAAAAATTAAAATGCAATCACTGAGATCCATTTGTATAATTGACAAATTCATTTGAAAGTTGGAAATTCATATAATTGTGGAAACATAAATTGAGCTAAATATTTGAAAAATTATGTTATAATATTTGGTAAAGATGAGTTAGTTACGAGAAAATTTGAAAATATACAAGATTTTGTATAAGATTTGAGAAGATTACATAAAAATTATTTTAAAAAATTAACCAAATCACTGGTCGAGACAATGCTCAATTGATAAGTTACAAAAAGTTGAATTGAAATTGTCAGAAATAATACTATAGCACCTTTTTGAAAACTCGTCAAACTAGTTTTTCCTAGTAATTAAAACTTAACTTTTTCTAACTTATCGACGGTTTTGGGTCTTACATAATTTTTTAAATCTTTACCCTAATTTTTGTTTCCACGATTGTATGAATTTCCAAATTTTCAAATGAATTTACCAATTATGATTTTTTAGACGGATGTTAAGTGCATTATGATTTTAAAATTTTGTAAAAGATCAAATTTTGCAAATAAAAAATTAAAATTTGGAAAAATATAAAGAAGATATAAAATTTGGAAAATTGCCTAATATTGAGAAAAATTTGAGAGAATCTCAGCTAAGTGCTCGAGATTTCACCGAGAAAGCCCAAAATAATTAATAAGTAAGAAAAAGTTAAATTTTTATGTAAATCTCTGTAGACAATCTTGTTCAAGATGGACTGAGAAAAACTCTTGCAACGAGTTTTTTAAAAAATATACTAGTTTTGGAAGATGAAAACTTGAGGAGGCTATTTTTAGTAATTTTTTATTTTTTAATTAAATATCGGTGGTCGATCTCGCCCGAGATAGATCGAGAGAAAAACTAGTTAAACGAATTTTCAAAAAGCATGCTAATTTTGTAGAGTGAAAACTTGAATAGGCTATTTTTGACCATTTTCTTAAGCCATATGTTGTACCTTTTTTTCTCCTAAAATGTGTGTAAGATGGGAAATGTGTACTATGGTTTAAATTTTATTTTAAGTCATAAAATTTTGAGATTGTTCTAATTTAATCTCTAAAAAATAGAGGCGTACATCAGCCAATACCAAAACCGACATCGAAAACCAACTAGAAAAATTGGTTGGCAGTCGACCATTGGTTTTTTGTCGGTTTCCTTTTTTTTCTTCTTCTTCTCCTTCTTTCCACAATCAGATCAGAGGTCAAAAGAGTTGAATCTACTTTTTCCATCAAGGAAAATTGTGGAAGGAGAGCAAGAGAAGAGGTCATTATGGTGGTGGAAATGAGAGAGGAGGAGGGAGATGGAGATCAAATTGGGAATGTGAAAAGGAAAGGCGTGGTAGGATAAGAAAGTTGAGTATATTAAAAAAAACAACTCATATACATCATGGTCAGTGTTGATTTTTTATGGGAGAACCGACCATGACCTATCACAAACCAAACAACGTTAATTTGATCAGTTTCGATCGATTTTTGGTACCTTTATATATATCCCTACTAAAAATTTTCAAGTGATATTTGGTTTTCGAACTTTCAACCTTGCTCCATCTTATGATCCATAACTTTTCAAAACTTCTAGCTTAACTTTATGAACTTTAAATGTAACCCTTTTTTTGGTGCAACTGATGGAAGATTAAACCTCGTATAGGTATCGTTGAGCTAACCTAACTTGGGTGGTAACCATTTTGTTCCTTACTTTTATTTTGATTTTAATAGATGAATATTGTGGATTTAGTTGTGTACTAGTCTATAAATATAGACATGTATTCAAATCACAATAAAACTTAAACAAATATTATGAAATTTGGGGACCATCTAAAACACATAGTTGTATCAACTTACATGCAACAAGGTTCATAAGAGGAAATTGTCGGAAATACTACTATCAAATTTTCACTTTTCAAAATTGACACGCTTTCTGAAAACTCGTTAATCTAGTTTTTCTTGGTTCATCTCGAGTGAAATTGATTACCAAAATTTAGTTAAAAAATTAACATTTTTCTAACTTATCGGTTGTTTTGGGCATTCTTGGTGAAATCTCATAGTATTAATACCGACATTCTACTAAATTTTCCAAATATTATATAATTTTTCCAAATCTTATACCAAATCTTATATCTTTTTAAATTTTTTCCAAATTTCTATTATTTCTACCAAATCTTATATCATATTTTTACATATTTCAAATCTTCTAATATATGTTTTCACCTATATGAATTTCCAAATTTTCAAATGAATTTACCAATTATGATTTTTCATATGGATCTCAAGTGCGCCCCGTGATTTTTAAATTTTGTAAAAGATCAAAATTTGAAAATAAAAAATTGAGATTTAAGAAAAATATAAAGAATCTCGATGTTAATAGCGAGAAAGCCCAAATATACCAAGTCTCATGTTAATTTTGCACAATATATATCGAGATTATTTATATCTCTCAAATCTTAATTTTTTTTTTTTGACAAAATTTGATCTTTGTGCTGAAAGATGTGAAGAATTAAGTAAATTTTGATAGAAAATTTTGAAAGATTACATAATATTTAGAAAATTGATAGAATTTTGGTGTTAACAGTATGAGATTTCATAAGGAAAGTCCACTACAATCGATAAGTTAGAAAACTAGGAGATTATTTCTAACAATTTTCCGTTCATAGGTGAATCAGTATCAAGATTTCGTTTTAAAACTATTAGCGTATATTTTTCATGTATAGTAATTTTTTATATGTAATGATTAATATAATATTAGAAAATACTGAAATCAAACTGATAGGAGCAGGTTTGAGTTTCACTAATTTTGAGCATGACGTACGTTGATCAATTTAAACCATTAACTTTTAATTTCTTTAATTTTGAATCTAAACCTTCATAAGTGTTGCAATTTTAAGTTGCGATTCAATATTTGACAATTTACCTACTAATTATTTAAAAAAAAAAAGCAAATTACAAAAATTACCCCTAAAGAATGGTGGTAGTTGCAATTATACTCTTAAACTTTTAATTTTAAAAATTGAGCTCTCAAACTTATACAAATTTAAAATTACACCCTCAAACTTACATAATTATATAAATTATAATAATTTTATAAGTTTCAGAATTCAATTTATATCATTTGTGGGTTCACTTTATATAATTATTATAAGATTAAGAGTCCAATTCTAACACTTTTAGACGTTTAGGGGTGGTTTTTGCAACTTGCCCAAAAATATTGTAAAATTCTCTATAAATTCATTAATTTCAATAAAAATGAAGTTTTTACAAAATAATAATAATAATAGATTAAATAAGTAATTTACTTTTAGAAATACTACATAATCCAACGATTTTAGTGATTTTTTTTAGTAAACACAAGATTTGATATCCCTTCAGAGTTCAAAATTATTATATTTTCTACTGTAACAAACAACATAATTCATTTTAAGAAAGCCGAAATACAGGGTATTTTTAAGATCCCTCCAAGAACCTCATTTGTGAGGATTTACCGACAGATTCTCTTGTTGCTTCCCGATGGATTCTTGAAGACTGCCATGAACATGAACACAAAGGAGATACTCACTGACTTAGAACATCTGAGTTTATCTGGTGAAGAAGACAAAACGTTAAATCAAGTACGAAAGTTTGCTAGATTTTTGTTACTCATACGAAAAAATATGCCATGTCACTAGAGACTGTAAATTGAATCTTGACAATCTTAACTCATTGAAAGACTGTTTTCTCCAATTTAATCATGCAAACTACTATATTATAACATTTATAATATAAAGATGATGCATGAATTAAATGCATAACTTATGGTGGGTTTTAAAACTATATGACATACATTATGGCATATAATATAAACATACATCACATATACATTCAATAAAAATTGATGGACCAGGATAATATGCCTCAAAACCGGAAATTAAAAGCTAACTATTACAAAAGAATTCGAGACAACCAGTTCGAACAGGTGAACCGGGTCTTGAACCGCCCGCCTTGAAGCCTCGTCACTTGATCGTGTAGCAATTCCATCAGATCGTCGAGTAATGCACATCGAGTATAAACGATCGTGTAGCGATGATCGCGTGGCTAAGGACAATGCGATGAGCATGAAAGTCCATGCGATCATGTAGTGCACATCGTGTAACGCATGTCATGCGATCATGTAGCTAACGACTATGCGATGAGCATAATAGTCTACACGTAGCAAGCGTCGAGTATTGTATACCGAGTTATCATTTACCCCAAGCGTCTAGCGATCATGTAACCAAAGCAACACAATCGAGTAAACTCTTTACTTGATCGTGGAGGATTAGCTATGCAGTCGTTTAGCAAATACTACACGATCGAGTAGAATATTTCTACACGATCATATAACCAAATCTAAACGATCGTTTAGCTTAAGCTACACGATGCAGCCATCGATTCGTCTTCTCCTTCAAAGCGAACAACAACTCCTTGCGTCTGAAGCTTCTTCACGAATGACTCAAAAACATAAATGAATAAAAACTCGATTGCAAGTTAATATGCCCAAAAGCGTAGGGGCCCTTACAAATTAACTTTTGTAATAGTAAAGAAAACTTAAAAGAGAGACAATTATCCTAAAAACGTCCATCAACAACATCCATAAACACACTTAACACTTAAACGCATTGCAGAATACTTAAAACCCACCAAGACTGTAAATGACATTCAATATAGTAGCAGAATTTGGAAATCAGAACAACCTGTCTCTGATACCAATTGAAGGAACTCTAATTATAGAGGACCTATGAGTGGAAACAGATCGTTCAAACTCCATTGTGAAAGAACTCATACAAACTCCTTACAAATTAACTTTTGTAAAAGTAAAGACAGCTTAAAACAGAGACAATTATCCCGTAAACATCCATCAACAACATCCCAAACACACTTAACACTTAAACGCATTGCAGAATACTTAAAACCCACAAAGACTGTAAATGACATTCAATACAGTAGCGAAATTTGAAAATCAGAACAACCTGTCTCTGATACCAATTAAAGGAACTCTAATTATAGAGGACCTATGAACGGAAGCGGATCGTCCAAACTCCATTGTGAAAGAACTCATACACTTATAGTCATATCAAATAGACTATGCATTAAATAATAAATTAGAGCATGTCACACCCCACACCAGATTACCCTCCTAACCTGGATGGAATGGTGACTGCAGTAGTTACCAACCCTTTTGCTGGCACTTACTGCCCATCTTACTTGTTAAAGTTTGCTCAAACCCTGAATACATACATATTAACTCAGAACTTAACACATTCACACTACAGGGTTTCGCAGCATTGTTTATTCATGGATATTACAACTCACTGAGCCCCATCAAGAATACTAGTCTCTGACAGACACATATGTACTAACTAATACAGGTCTTCAAATACGCTTCCTTCAATCTATTCCTTTGAGTGGCAGAGTAGCAGCAGAAAAGTCCTTTGGGAACTGACCGCTACCTGAAAAGGAAAATATTTGAAAACGTGAGCTAGAAGCCCAGTGAGTGACTTAATAAAACATAAATCTCATGCTTAAACTGAAAGCTCGAAAACATAATGTTGGAACTAAAATATACCAAACAACCGTGTACATAAAATCTTTAAAACCATTGTATCTGAAACCTGAATCTTAGCTGAGAAAGGACATTCATCGCTCCAATTCCCAGTGCCAAGCCATGGCCAAATGAGACCTCTACTTCGATCTCTTCATACTGAACTATGGCTAGGAGAGATCCCTACGTCGATTTCTTTAAATATATCGATGGGCATCTTAAGCAATTTCCTCTAAACATTAACATTGATAACTACTCTTAAACACCATTAAACATCATTATTCCCTAGTTGAGAACGAGCATACATCGCTCTAGCTCCCAGCATTTGTTATCGGTTACGAGACCCATGCTTCGGCCTCTCTTTGCTGGTTTATGGCCTAGGAGACCCATACTTTGACCTCTTCTTCAGAACTACCTACATGCACGTGGAGGTTTCTATGTACCGTCAACACTTTAGGTACATTTATTCATATACCTTTCTTACCTTCAGTATTCCTTTTCATTGTGTTTAGGAATACTAACGCATGTACTTTGGCAATCTTAGGTATTTAAACATAGTACATCAAGCTTCACTCAACCTTAGTTTTAACCCTAACACATGCTTCATACTTTATAAAATAAGTTGGTTTAAATCATGTTGAACTAGCTTGTAAAACCATTAACATGCGTTAGACATGGAAAACATACTTGGAAAACTCATACATTAGTAACATTATGCGTTGATCATGCTTTCAATCATAGAAATAAGTTGCTTGGAATCACATCAAATTTAGCATGAGAATAACCTTGCTCAATCCCTCAACGTCGTATTACTTACGTGCACGTGCTCATAACTGAGTACTGTCATACCTTAAGTACTTAACTAGGATACTTTCTCATTGTCCTTCAGTATCCTTAGGTACTTATCTAGGATACTTTATCGTTGTCCTTCAGTATCCTTAGAATACCTTCTCATTGTCCTTCAGGATCCATCATATAACTATCCTTAGGATACCTTCTCATTGTCCTTCAGGATCCATCATATAACTATCCTTAGGTACCTTCTCATTGTCCTTCAGGATCCGTCATATAACTACTCATAAACATTTAGTTGAACACTAAGGCTTAGTGCTCAAATCATCATACTAGTTCATCCATCATACTAATTCTTCATAAAAATGGAGTTACTAAAACATGCTGAAAGTATTTGGACAAGATAACATATTTAAATCATGTCAATTTCCATGGAAAACATGTTTTACTTAGCATGAGAAATAGCTTCAAACATACATTGCTTGGTACTTCATTTAAACACTTAGCATGAGAAATAACTTCAAAGAAATCATAGTTTCTAAATCATTAAAACATTATATCATCACATAGTCACTCACAGCTCGTCGGGGCTCTTAACGGGTTATACGCCTCTCTTAGCTCTTCTTGGCCTGAAAGGACATAATTCCCAATTAAATCCTTAGAATTCTTAGCAAAATACCTCAAATAGTTCATTTACTAAAGGAACTTTCATCAACAAAGACAGCATTGCTAGCGAGATAATCATAATGAGTGAATTCATCCCTCATGAGCGAGATCCTTATGAGCGAGATCAAGCTTTTCCTAGCAAACTTTCATCCAAGCGATACTCACCTTACCAGTGAGATTCAGCTCAATTTCTAGCAGATTTCCTTCTTGAGCGAGATCATCATCACAAAATTAACGAGATTGTCATCCTGAGCGAGATCCTCATCCTCCACATCTCGCTCTCGCTCTTCACGGTGAGCTGTTTGCTTGTTCTTCCCAAGCAGCTATCTGCTTCTGCATAGATTCTCTGTTTCAACTTCAAAAATTCATAACTCAAAATCCTGAACTCTTTTCAAGAAACGTCATTCTCTTTCTTATCTCAAAATTTCAGCCGAAAATGCTTTATGGTTTGGCTTGAAGCGTCCAATCTTCATTGCGAGTCCTGATTAATTTGAGATTTTGCCTCTTCTGAAAATTCCTCACTTTTTGTTCTTTTCCTGCAATCTTTTTCCAATAAGACAACTTCGAAAACTAGATTCTTCCAGCTTTCAAATGGCACCAATTTCACTAAATTTGCTCATGTAGATTGCCGAAACCAACCTTTCGAAGTTCCTTTTCCTTTTAATCTTCTTTTCAACTCCCGAGTTCAAGGATTAACCGCCACACCACCCCATATTTAGTGCCTCCAGCCAAAACCAATAAATGGGCCTCCTTATTTAATATATTTTTCCTTTCCTTTCTCCACAACTCCTATATATAACATGGATTTTTACTTATTAGATATTTAATATATCATTCCTTTGGCTAAACGTACTTGTCTAGGAAATTTAGAATTCGGGGCTTACATAGCATGCTTCTTGAAATAAATACAAAGGTTAGAGAGACAATACCTTTGAAGAACACTTTATTCAAGTATATCCCTCGATCGTTCACTAACGCGTCAAATAGCACGAATGCAACGAGCAAGACAATCTCCTTCGAACAGCGACGAGTAGAGAGACAATACCTTTGAAGAACACTTTCTTCAAGTATATCCCTCGATCGTTTACCAATGCGTCGAACAGCACGAATGCAACGAGTAAGTCAATCTCCCTCGAATAGCAAAGAGTATCAACTTGATCCTTGAATAGATTCAGACACTACCACTTGATTACCTTGGTATTCTCAGTGTGAGAATTCAGGAGTAGTGGGCTCTGGCTTATTTTGGTTAAAGGGAAGATTTAGAGAGGAAGAGAAGAACGATCGAGTAAACGAATGAACATATCATGTAGAAGATGGAAGTCTATTGCATAGATTGGATACTTGATCGTGTAGATAAAAGCATTATCATATACTAAACTCGATACTATCGTGTAATCACTTGATAGTTAATAATGAGCCGTGTGAGATTTTTAAAATCAAATTCCATTTTATCTCAATTTTCCATAAAACCATATAACTACCCACTAAGGATGGTTATTGGAGAAAAAGAAATTTAATTAAATTATAAATAAATACAATAATTACCTTATCACATTATATTTATTACCTATAGTTTTAATATTGCAACATATACAATACATAAACCATAGTTATTTTTCTCTTTTTATGGAATTTAATATAAATCATATTTATATTAAATTCAATGACTATGAATCTAATTCATAGAAATTATATTTAAATCATATTCAAATATTAGTTCCTCTAATCAAATAATAATGTATCGAATACATCGTATCAATTATATCATATATAATTGAATTAATTGAATTATATCATATATAATCAAGTTCCCTCTTATTAATTTGAACATTTTAAATTAACCCAAAAATTGATTCTCAACTTGAATCCATTGAGCTACTAAGGGGACCTTATGGACTTGTAGCTCGAAGCTCCAACGGTACGTGAATAACTGACTAAACTCTTTAATTACATTATCCATCATTCGTTAACTACCGGGCACTCCACTAAAGACCGACAACTGCACTCTTCACACTGCAGATATATTTCTGTATCCATTGGATATAACCAATCAACAGCACGATGACTCTTCACAAATTGCTCGTAAGTACAGCTGGACCAATTTACCGTTTTGTCCCTATAATTACATCTAACTCCTTAAGTACCACCGATCCCTCTAATGAAAAATAGATCATAGTCATATTATGACTAAACCCCTCTTGAGCCAAGAGAGGGTGCAGCGTCACATTGTTCAAGCCCTAGAATTAGCCCTTAAGGGAGCAATTTATCTATTTACCCCTACATTGGGGAATGAATGAATTTAATCTTGTGTAACTGAGTTCTCAGCTTCCTAATCAGACGAATCCCCAAATTGGTAGACTTGTTGAGTCGACGATCTGACTACACTCACCCATGCAAATCAAATGACCGTTCTCATAGGCAGGAGTTCACAACTCACTCAGGATTAAAGTTATGTTACCTATAGTTATCCTAGTGAAATGAAAGTCTCAATTATGAATGCCGTTATATAACGAGACTAAACATTTTGTGGTCCGGTCTTATAAAAACTCCTTTGTATAGAATATCCCCGTTCGAATGTCTAATACACGAATGATCAGGATCAGATCATTTGTAGCACTTTACAATATTTGTAGCACCTACAAAGTGGGCCATACTCGTAGTGTCACAAGGATAAGGTATCCCTCCTTATCCATATACCACATACCATTTAGGTTATCACTTAAAACATGATCCACTTGTATATCTCCACATACATGTTTAAGTTACAACGATAAATGATAACCATGGATCTTAGTTTATTGGTTTGTGATTAATACAACTAAAATATCTCATATTTCTTATACTGGAGTGAATAAAATATCATATATTATAAATCACAAAATGTTTGTTCATACAAATGTCTACAAACTACAGAATCCTACGAGATTTAGGGCATCAACCCCAACAGAAACTCTAGCCATCGTTGACAGAAATTAGCCGCAGGTCCTCAAGCTACATCAAAGGTAACAGTCGGCGACTCTATTGCTAAAACAAGTGGAGATGCCGCTAATGACATTCACACCTCTGTCGTACAGGCTGCCGTTGATCGTTGGACGATGGTCAAAACGATCCTCAAGTATCTTCAATGCTATGTAGTAGGGATTGTCAGTCGTTATCAGCCTAATCCAGGATTAGATTACTAGATGACGGTCAAAACGATCCTTAAGTATCTTCGGAGAACAAGGAACTACATAATCGTGTATGGAGATAAGAATTTGATCCTTACAAGATACATAGACTCTAACTTTTAGACTGATAGAGATTCTCGAAAATCGACATCAGGGTCAATGTTCACTCTAAATGGAGGGGTTGTAGTTTGACAAAGCATCAAGCAAGGATGCATCGCAGACTCCACTATGGAAGTTGAATATGTAGCCGCTCTTGAAGCTGCTAAAGAGGCTATTTGGCTGAGGAAATTCCTTACAGATATGGAAGTTGTTCCAAATATGTCTTTGCCGACCAGTCTTTATTGTGATAACAGTAAGGCTGTGGCAAATTCAAAGGAACCTCATAGTCATCGTAAAGGCAAGCATATAGAACGGAAATAGCATGTGATCAGGGAGATTGTGCATCATGGTTATGTAATAGTTCGAAGATCGCGTCGGAGCACAACATTGTTGATCTATTTACAAAGGCTCTCATGGCTTAAGTGTTCGAGGGTCATCTAGAGAGTCTGGATCTACGGGACATGCGGCATCTTATCTAGGGCAAGTGGGAGATGATACTGAGGTATAGAATATGCCTTAGTTAATTATATATTGTACTTGAGGACAAATGGGATATTGTTTGTAAACATTGTACACATTGTTATGAATAAAATAAGAGTTATTTTATTCATAACAATGTGTACAATGTTTACAAACAATATCCCATTTGTCCTTTTATTTGCATTTACTCATATCTAATAAACAAAGATCTGTGGTTATTGTATATAAACTTAAGCATGTATATGAGATATACAAGTGGATCATGTCTTAAGTAATAACCTAAAAAGATTTGTAGTATAAGGATTAAGGAGGGACACCTTATTCTAGTGACACTACGGATACAACCCGCTTTGTAGAGGTTTACAAGTGTTGTGAACTACTACAGATGGTCTGATCCTAACCATTCATATGGAGACATGCGAGCGGGGGTGTGTCACATCCCACCCCAGATTACCCTCTAAACCTAGGTAGAATGGTGACTGCAACAGTTACCAACCCTTTTGCTGGCACTTACCGCCTAACTATCCTGTTAACCTTTACTCAAACCCTGAATACATACATATCATCAATATACCAACATATTAACTCGGAACTTAACACATTTACATTACAGGGTTTTGCAACATTGTTCATACATGAATATTACAACTTAGTGAGCCCCATCTAGCATACTAGTCACTAGACAAACACATGTGTACTAACTAACATAGGTCTTTAATTACGCTTCCTTCAACCTATTTCTCTGAGTGGCAGAGCAGCAACAGAATAGTCTTTTGGGAACTGACCGCTACCTGAAAGAAAACATTTGAAAACATGAGCTAGAAGCCCAGTGAGTGACTTAATAAAAATATAAATCTCATGCTCAAAACTGGAAGCTTGAAACCCTAATACTGAAACTAAAGTATACCAAGAAAACGTGTACATAAAACCTTTAAACCACCATTAAACATCATTATTTCTTAGTTGAGAATGAGCATACATCGCTCTAGCTCCCAATGTCTATTACCGGCCAAGAGACCCATACTTCGGCCTCCCTTTGCTGGTATATAACCTAAGAGACCCATACTTCGGCCTCTCATTCGGAACTACCTACAACACATGGAGTTTTCTATGTACCGTCAACACCTTAGGTAAATTTATTCAAATACCTTCCTTACCTTCAGTATCCGGCTCACTTAAGCTATCAAGTTCTCGAATATAGCATAGAAAACTCTTTAGGATACCTTCCCTATCTTTAGTATCCCGTTTCATTATGTTTAGGAATACCAACGCATGTACTTTGACAATCTTAGGTACATCAAGCTTCATTCAACCTTAGCTTTAACCATTTTGTAAAATAAGTTGACTTAAATCATGTTGATCTAGCTTGTAAAAACTATTAGCATGCGTTAGATATGAAAAACATACTTAGAAAATTCATACATTAGTAACATCATACGTTGATAAACATTCATAAGCATTAGCAATTCCAAACTATCCTTCTAGCCTAGGAGAAGATATGACTGCCCTTATCCTTAGTTGAGAGTGAACTATTAGATCTAACCCTCAATGTCAACCTTGGTCAGGGAGAACTCTTTTGCTCAATCCCTCGACGTCGTATTACCTATGTGCATGTGGTTATAACTGAGTACCGTCATACCTTAGGTACTTGACTAGGATACCTTCTCATTGTCCTCCAGTATCCTTAGGATACCTTCTCATTGTCCTTCAGTATCCGTCATATAACTAGTCATAAACATTTAGTTGAAAGGATACCTTCTCATTGTTCTTCAGTATCCATCATATAACTAGTCATAAACATTTAGTTGAAAGGATACCTTCTCATTGTTCTTCAGTATCTGTCATATACATTTAGTTGAATACTAAGGCTTAGTGCTCAAATCATCATACTAGTTCATCCATCATACTGATTCATCATAAAAATGGAGTTACTTAAATATACTGATAGTATTTGGACAAGATAACATATCTAAATCATGTCAATTCCATGGAAAACATGCTTTACTTAACATGAGAAACAATTTCACAAATATGTTGCTTGGCAATCCTTTTAAACACTTAGCATGGGAAATATCTTCAAGAAATCATAGATTCTAAATCATTAAAACAGTAAGTCATCACATAGTCACTCACAGTTCGTTGGCCTCTTAATGGGTTATACACTTCTCCTACCTCTTCTTGGTCTGAAAGAACATAATTCCCGATTAAAATACTTAGAATTCTTAGCAAAATACCTCAAATAGTTCATTTACTAAAGGAACTTTTATAAACAAAGACAACTTTACTAGCGAGATCCTCCTCATAAGCGAGATCCTTCTCATGAGCAAGATCAAGCTTTTCCTGGCAAACTGTCATCCTAGCAATACTAACCTTACCAACGAGATTCAGCCCAATTTCTAGCGAAATTTCCTTCTAGAGTAAGATCCTTATCACAAAATTAGCGAGATTTCCTTCATTAACGAGATCCTCTTTCTCCATATGAACTGTTTGCTTGTTCTTCCCAAGCAGTTGTCTGCTTATGCACAACTTCTCTGTTACAATTTCAAAAATTCATAGCTCAAAATTCATCCCTCTTTTGAAGAAACTTCCTTCTACAAACATGTTTAGAATTGAGTTAAAACATTACTTTAAAATTTCAGTTCAAAATTCCTCGTCGTTTAATCTGGAGATTCAAAAATTCATCATTGGCCCCAATTCAAGCAGCTACCTGGTTGTTCAACAATTTCCAGTTCAAACTTCAAAATTATATAACTCGATTTCCAGGCCTCATCTTAAAAAGTTTCATTTTATAAGGTTGTTTATAACTGAGTTAACAATATTTTTTCAATTTTTTAGCTCAAAACGCTTCATAATTCGTCATGGAGCTTCAATTTTTCACTGATGGCCTAGATTCACCCGAGAAACAAACCCTTCGTCTTTATTTTGCCCCTCTGGCCTTATTCCGATGATTTTTTCTTCCAACAGCCCAACCATAGAAAATAAACACATAGAGCTTTTGAATGCCACTGGAATTACACAAATAGCCTAAGTAGTTTGTCCAAACCTATCCAATGAACTCGACCTTCTTGCTTATATTACCACCCAAAATCAAGCATGAACTCTCCTTGTGCCACCTGACCCACTATTGGTGATGAAAGGTTAGGATTTAGCAAATTTCCTTTTGCTAACTTCACTCATAATATTACTTCAGCACCATACCTCATTAGATGGCATGGTCTCATTCATATGCTTGTTATGCATTCCATCATCAAGTATGACCTTCCTTAGCCTAGCCGAGTTTTGTCCTACTTTTACACTTAGCAACCCAAGAGCCTATTTCTTCGTGCTTACTTCTTCTACCCTTCCTAAGACATGGCTTCATTTAGCTTATTAGAAGACATCACATTACTTACTCTTACTTGAAATAATTAGGATTTGGGTTTTACAGGGTATCCTATACAAAGAGATTGTATAAGACCGGATCACGAGATGACTCGTCTCTTTATATAACTCTGTTGATACTTGAGACTTACATCTCACCTAAACGACCATAGGTGACATGACCTTAATCTTAAATGTTTTGGGAACTTTTGCCTTTAAAGGCAGTCCTTTGATTAGTATGGGTGAGAGTGGCCAAATTACCAACTCAACAAGCCTACCTTTTTGGGGATTTATCTGATTAGGGAACTGGGAATTCAGTTACACAAGATGCAATTCACTCCTTCCCCGTAGCAGGTGTAAGTAGATAGATTGCTCCCTTAAGGGCTGATTATGGGTCTTAAACATAGTGACCACATCCTCTTTTTAGAAGAGAAGACTCAGTCATAGTAGGACTACGACTTATATTCATTAGAGGAATCAATGGTACTTAAGGAGTTAGATGTAACTATAGGGGAAAAACGGTAAATTGACCAAACTGTACTTACGAGCAATCTGTGAAGGGTTATGCACTGTTAATTGGTTGATATGGACACATAAATATATTTGTAGTGAGAATAGTACAGCTGTTGGTCTTTAGTGGAGTGTCTGACAGTTAACAAATGGTGGATCCCATGACTAAAGAGTTTAATCAGTTGTTCATGTACTGTTGGAGTTTCGAGCTACTTGTCCATAAGGTCTCCTTGGTACCTCAATAGATTTAAGTTGGGAATCAGTTCTTGGTGTTGATTTGAAATGTTCAAATTGACAAGAGGAAATTCAATTATATATGATATAATTGGTGTGATGTATGAGATACATCAAGTGGAGAATTAATGTAAATATGATTAACATTAAGTACCAGAAAATAGAAGAACTATGGTTTATATGTTTCATGAGATGAAATATTAAAACTATAGGTTATAAATATAATATGGTAAGTTGGTTATCATATTTATTTATAATAATATTAATTATTTGATAATTATCTCTTTTTCTCTAATAATCGATTGAGTGGGAGGTTATTGGTGGTTTTATGATAACCGGGAGATAAAAGGAAAAATGTCTTCCTAAAATTAAGAGTTACTATTTTCGGAAATAACTCACGGAGAAGTTATCAAGTGAAAGTGTTTCACTAAGCGATAGAAATAGAGAGACTAAATGACCGTGGAGTTTGACTATACGATAGTTCATTCAGTTGATCGTAGCTAAATGATCGCATGGCTAAGTCTATACGAGAGGCTGCCATTTACTACACGATCGAGCATATCATCTATACGATAGACAACATTCTATCTCCCACTTGTTCAATCGTTTACACGATTGTTGTACTCCAGTCTCTTCCTTAAGCCAAGTTCATACAGAGTCTACAACTCCTAGATTCTCACACCGAGAATACCAAGGTAACCATTGTGGTGGTATCCTTACTGTGTTCGAGGAGCTTTTGGTTGTTCGTATTGTTTGTGTGATGTTTGCTATTGATCGTGTTGTTGTACCGGTCATTGTGTTCGAGTGTTGCTATTCTTGGAAAATTGGAGACTGGTCGAGGGAGTTTGAAGAATGGTTCTTCAAATGTATGCATACTCTATCCCTCGACTCTATGGAAGCATGCTATAATTTCTTGTTGTGCATAATTTGTTAGTTTCCGTTCTTGTACTGTAATTGTGTATGTTCAATTTCGAATGGAATTTGGAACGATCCTTCCGTTGTTCATGGAAATCCTTATGTCTGATTTCCTTCACGTTGATGCTCACTCAATGACGATCACTCCCTTGATAAGCTAGAAATTATAGCTATAACTTGTTGGTCTCTATGGAATGACTGGAATTGTATAGTCCATGGAAAGAATATTATCCCAATTACATTGATGAGTATGTGGGTTCTTAGTTACTACAAAAAAACGAATAAATGTGGAAATCAAAAGTGGTCTCACCCCCCTTCCACTCAACAAAATGCTTAAAAGAAGAAGACCTGGTTTCCCCCTCCTTTAGGGGTTTTTACTTCAAACGTTGATACTGCATGGACTTTCCCTTCCATCTTCGTCTGGTTTGGCATATGTTATCAGAAACTTTGATGGTTCGTTAGTCGTGGTCTCAACAATCCATCTTGATATTGATTTCAAACCTCCTATTACTAAAAGTCTTGCTATATTGGAAGGAATCAAGTTCGCGATTATGGTACAAATTTCTCATATTCAAGTTCAATCAAATTGCCTTTAATCCATCTCACTAATAAATGGGAAGACTATTAAGTTGAATGAGATTGGAAGTTGGATTGAAAAAATTCAATTCCTAATTAAATCCTTTGAGGTTATCTCCTCTTCTCTTGGAATTGTAATAGAGTAGCCGATTTAGTCGCAAAGAATGTTAGAGATAAACTTTTGTACAAGGGTGTGGTTGAACAGATTTCCCCCATTTTACTTGCATTTCAAGATGCTTGTTCACACTATAGCCCATTGAGGCAAGTTTTTAATAAAATTGATCTTTTAAAAAAAGAGCATAATTCATTTGAAATATTATGAATAGAAATTTCTCAAAATGAGTTCTAAACCCACATTAAAATTTACAGTTGAAACAGCAACATTTATATAATTTAAAATAAAAACTGATTCAATCAAAAGTTTAAAATCCAATCTGATGTCAGGATCCCTTTTATTAATTCATGATTACATATTTCAACTGTAATATTAATGCGAGTCATTTTAGGGTACATACATTTACAAATCAGATAACGACTGAAATAAATAAATAAATAAATAGCTGAAAGTCAGGGTAAACCAACGATTCATAAATCACCCGGTTATAAAGTCGCCACGTGTCTACACATGTGGCACAAGGGATTCCATCAGTCGGTGACCCAAACATGGCTGACCCCCTCGGCCTGATCTCCGCTCTCCATTTTGTTGTGCCCTAAATTTCAGAGGGAAGATCTCTCAATGACGAATCTCTACCTTTTCCGTTACTGTATTTAACCATCCAACTCCCTCAAACAAGCCTGTATTCAACGCTACCGCATCCCCTTCAATGGCTTCCAAGATGCTTGCTTCCACTTTACGGCGCACCCTCACAAATTTCTCTCCCGCCGTCTCCCGCTTCCGACCTATCTCCACCGCTGCTGCTGTCGCCGCTTCTCCATCGGAACCCCAAGAAGATGAAACTGGGATTTCTATGAAAGGTGTTAAAATATCTGGACGACCGCTTTATCTTGATATGCAAGCTACATCCCCTGTTGATCCTCGGGTACTAGACGCCATGCTTCCTTATTATCTCTCTCGTTATGGTAATCCACACTCTCGTACGCATCTCTATGGTTGGGAATCGGACCATGCCGTTGAGACGGCTCGTTCCCAAGTTGCTGCTCTTATCGGTGCCTCGCCTAAGGAGATTATTTTTACCTCTGGAGCTACCGAGTCCAATAACATATCCATCAAAGGGGTTATGCACTTCTATAGAGAAAAAAAAAGGCACTTGATTACCACTCAGACCGAGCACAAGTGCGTTCTTGATTCGTGCAGACATTTGCAGCAGGAGGGTTTTGATATTACGTATTTACCGGTTGGGTCCGATGGAATTGTTGATTTGGACAAGCTTCGTTCTGCGATTAGAGCTGACACTGGACTTGTTTCGGTCATGGCGGTTAATAATGAAATTGGTGTCATTCAGCCAGTAGAGGAAATTGGGAAAATTTGCAAGGAATTCGATGTTCCCTTCCATACTGATGCGGCTCAGGCTCTTGGGAAGATTCCAATTGATGTGGAGAAGTGGAATGTTAGCCTGATGTCTTTGAGTGGACATAAGATTTATGGACCGAAGGGTATTGGGGCTTTGTATATGCGGAGGAGGCCGAGGATTCGAGTTGAGCCCCAAATGAATGGAGGTGGACAAGAGAGGGGCATTAGGAGTGGGACTGTGCCAACCCCATTGGTCGTGGGAATGGGTGCAGCCTGTGAGCTTGCTATGAAGGAAATGGAATATGATGATAAGCGAATTACTGCACTGCAGGAACGGCTCTTGAATGGTATAAATGCAAAGCTTGAGGGCGTTGTGGTGAATGGTAGCATGGAGAGGCGCTATCCTGGTAATCTGAATTTGTCGTTTGCGTATGTTGAAGGTGAAAGCTTGCTTATGGGATTGAAGGATGTGGCTGTGTCGAGCGGGAGTGCATGCACCAGCGCCAGTTTGGAGCCTTCATATGTGTTGAGGGCCTTGGGAGTGGATGAGGACATGGCTCACACTTCAATCAGGTTTGGCATTGGGAGATTCACCACGGAGGCTGAGATTGATCGAGCAGTTGAGTTGACAGTACAGCAGGTGGAAAAGTTGAGGGAAATGAGTCCCCTTTATGAAATGGTAAAGGAGGGGATAAACATTAAGGAAATCCAATGGGCTCAACACTGATTGCTTTTATTCTCTGATATAAGATGTCCATTTGCCACTTTTGTGCTTGGATTTGTATGGGATATATGGGTTGTTTGGCAGTAATGGCGGGCCATCTAAGCTATGTTACGTTGAACCATATGGATAGCTTCCAAATTGTCTACAGGTTTTCCTCATCCTCCCTCGCCTAGTGATTGGATGCCCTGAAGAAGGCCCTGAATGGTCCTCAAAAGTTTTAAATAATAACTATGTCAACATTTGCACTATGTGCTTAATATGCAGATAGAGTCCCCCTCCCCTCCCCCACAGCAGGATTGTGATTATGATAAACTCTGAATCTAACAAATGCATTCGTCAGTGGTTTCAATTTTTTTTTTTTTTTTTTTTTTTTTTTTGCCTAATTGCTTTAGTGGAGAGGACATTGATTTTATTAGCTTCTCATATGTCTTAGACCTGTGCGTGGTTTGCTTGAATATTGAGTAAATAAAGTTGAATGATTCTATCTTTGCCACCCAAAAATGCTGCAATAGGCAATATGAGTGGATTCTTGTTAGGAAAATATATTTGACATAGACCTCATGCTGCAATAAGCTGTAGTACATTGTAGGTCAATCTGCCTGAAATTAGTAGTTCGCACAAAATTGAGCTCATTCGGTCACTTCCATATGATCTTTAGAATTAACTGAGCTAGTTTCCATCTCCTCGAATCATTATGCATTTGAGATCTTCCGCAAATAGGTTGGATACCATGTATCCATTATTTAGAACTGTTGGTTAGGTCAAGTTCTATGCTGCTGCTTCGCAGCATACGGTAGTTTCACCATAATGACAACCATCATCTGTCACTTCCTTAAGAAGGTTAATCTTTGCCTCTTTCCTATTTGGTCCACCTGATTCAGCAAAGGACTGTTTAGCTTAATACCTTTTATCTTTTTCTCCCTTCTTGGGAAAATTTGTGGTTTCTCTTCCTTCATTGTTATATAGCTGTTTACATTTCATTCACAACTTTTGTGAGCAAGGCACACAACTTTTTATTAATGACGATAAGATAAGACATCCTTTCGTCCCACTCCCAGCTTGACTAAGATTACAAAAAATTCTTAATCAACAGACAAGAATAATTGTGAAATCATTTAGACAGAGGAATAACCTTCAATTGGCTTAGATATTATAGATTTAAGTACATGCTGTTCATATTATCTGGGGACTAAAGGTTCCACCTCTACCAGTGCAAGATGGATGGGTGGTTTGATGGTACTCACCCTAAGTAATATAACCAGACTTTCTCCAATCTTTCTTTCATGTTGAGGTTTCTGTTGGTGAATGCATAGCATAGATTTAATTTCCATGGCTGGGTATGTTTACATGAGTTCTTTTTGAACGTCATGTGCAGAGGCTCCAGCTTCTAGCTCCATGAATGTCGATGTGCAGCACAACTTTGTTTTGGTTCCTTTTTCTAGTTGTTGGTTCCGTTTGGCATTTTTCTGTTTCTCCCTTTTAGGGAGTTTGTATCCTTGAACTTTTTCTTCCTTATCATATATTGATGGAAAGTTCGTTTCTTGTTAGAGAAAAAAAGTGTAGCACATTTTGAAGTTGCTGAAGAAGATTGCTATAGAAAACAAATGTTGTGTAACTCTTGATATTCTAATAGATTAATGGACAATAGTTTAGTCTTATGGAGCCATGTTACATTGGGGTAAGAGGCTAGTGAAAGTTCTTATAATTTTGGAGACCATGTCCATTTAAAAATTGTTACAATGGCTATTATTAACTTCATATATTTGGAAATTGAAGTTTTGTATGATGAACAGCAACCTTCTGTAAGTAAAATGGCCAGTGAAGTTTTGTATCCATCTACGGGGACACTCTGGATCAAGAAGACTCTGGCTGCATCATTATTAATTTTCTCCCTGCTAGATTAGGACGCTCCTCTTTTTTAATGTAAGTACTTGCTTCCCACAAGGTTTTTCTTTCATTCAAGTTCAAATTCTCAGTACCAGACCTTCACTCTCATGGCCCTCCTAGGCGTATGGGAGGGGGTTAGCCGTGCAAGAGGTAGCCTGTATTAAGCCTTTACTATAGAATGTTGATTTTTAAGATGAAAGTGTTGAAATTTCTGTGCACGGTCATTGACAGAATGACAGCTATAATGAGTGTGAAGAAGCTTAATGTTCCTTAAACTGTGTTTCTGATTGCAGTATTATTGGTTTACCTGAACCTTACACGTTAGGCTTTTATATACGCCTCTATCATGTGATAAAATTAACATTCTAAATCTTCCTAAAAGTATCATCCTAAATCCACATCTTCTGCTGTTCAAAATGAAGTGAAACATTGTAGGTACAACCAATAAGGAGTTTCTAAGGAAAGCTCTTAGTTTGTAGATAATTTTCTTTAAATGTAAATTTATTTATTTATTACAGGATTTTTGGTTGACTTGAATTCACACGTGTTAGGATGTACACACCTAATTCTTCAATTATGTGTTCTAGATCTAACATCAAGTCCATGACTTCTGCAGTCCAAAATGAAATGGAATTTTGTTGGACATTGTTTGAATTTGTGTTCATGCAAAGGTGCAAATGAATCCTTTTCTTCTTAGTGTCTGACTTTCTTACCTAGGAAAGGTTTTTTGCCCTTTGTGGTACTGGAAACAGTGAAGGCTCTCTAGTGCTAGCCACTGGAAAAAGGGTTAGCACTTAAACGGGAAAAAATGAAAGAGATCCTGTGGTGTAGGCGTGCAGTAACGAGTATGAAACCGGGTGTGGTAGGTATAAATTTCAGATTTACAGACGGATAAGAGCAAGACTGAATGGCCAGGTCTATCAAGTCGAACCTACTTGGTCAGTTGAAACCGTGTAGGAGCCCAGGAGGCACAGTTTCGTCTTCTCTATTCTGCATTGGACTTTCACTGTTTAGTAGCACTGTACACAAATGAGAAGCATAAATAAGTGAGTGTTTTAATGTTCCGCTAACAGTTTGCTAATATTAATACAGTTGTCTTGGTATCTGCGTTCTTTTTTATGTTTAAAAGTGAAGATGTCAACAAAACCTCTTTATTCATAGCAGTGTACAACTTATTCTTTGACCATCTTGGGCTACCACCTCCTGCAGAAGACCAAGCATCAAGGAGTTCACATGTTTAAGTCCAAAATATATCAGGAAAATAAGAAAACTTGTCCGCGTCTATGTTTGTACTTATCGATTGTAGCAAAAAGAGGACTTTGGATGAGGTGAGCTGTGAGAGAGCTTTGTGGTAGATTATGGTTGCACGTGGAGACTGTCAGAGGAGGAAGATTGATTTTAGGTTTAATGATAGTTTGGCCGATGCTTGGGGGTAAGCCAGAAGGAATGTTGTTGTAAATCCTTTCTGTTTGTTAGTAATCAGAATGCATGGATGAATTCAAATTCCATTCCTACTAAAATCCTCCTGGCAAACTGAAAGCCCTTTCTTTCTTTCTTTTCTTTCCCCTTCCACTTCTTTTTTCTTTTTTAAGAATGTAGACAACCCTGCCTTAGTTTTGGATGCCCCTCCCATTCATCTGATGATCGTGTAGATTATAATTAACACGAAAATGTAAAGTTGGTTTGAAGAACCAAAAAGAAAATGATCATTTATCTTTATTAATTGGAATTCTGTTAATAGAGGTATGTACAATTTAAAGTTTAGAATTAGTAATCAAGTGTTCTTTTCTTCTTCTTCTTCTTCTTCTTTTTTGTTTTGTTTTGTTTTTTTTTTTTAATATTTATAGATTTGATAGAGATGTAAACTTCAAAGTTACAAGTACGAACTGCATCATTTAACCTTATACTATCTTCTCTCCTTCATTATCTTTTATTTATTTACTTTTGGGGGTAAAGGAGGAGACAGAGAAAGAAGGGGAGGTAAATTAAAGCGGGTAATTATTTAGATTCTTTTTTTCCCAATTTTGTGTTGGTGGTATGTGGCGGATATTGTTTGGCCGGTTGTTGCTCTGTTTTAAAAGAAGTGCAGAGTGCAGTCTCTGTGCAGCATCAAGTGTACACTGACTTGAACTTTATGCATCCTTAATACTATTTTATTTTTTTTTTTTTTTAAATGCAAGTTTTCATATAGATATGAAAGTTTAAAACTACTTTGATAGCATTATGAGCCCACCCTGGAGACCTGGAAGCAAGCTGTGAAAATCTTCTTGTACCAGATAGAATCAAGAAACCAATGGGTTTCAATTCAAATGGTGGGTGGGTGTGTTTGGTCGAGTTATAACTTCCCTTTCCCTGGGCCTTTAATTGATTGCTGCATTCTTGTTGAAACATGCAGGTATTGTGTAGCAATATCCATTAAATGTCCGTTTGTCTTCATAGAAGAAAGCAACTGCTCAAAAGAAGAGGGGTTTCAGCAGAAAAAGCACCATGTGCAGAACCAGTGGGGAGGTTTTTGGGCAATCTGAATGGAAGAAGCTTTCTTATATGTAAAATACGGTATTCTGATCGAGAAAAGTGATTCTCATTTATGAGATGAGATGATGGCAATATCAGTTGTGGCCGTGTGGGAGAAGGATTATGGGTATGGCCCAGCTGGGAAAGTGAGGTACAAAAATGGGGTTGGGTTGTTTTCAACGCTTTTAGTACCGATGAAAAAGCACAAAAAAGCTTGAGAAAGAAGCCATGGGGAATCAGAATCCTTTTCTTCCCTTTCATCACTGTTCATGAGCTTTGGTTCCCAGCTTTTCAGTTTTGCAATATATGTTTTTTTCTTCTCGATTTTAGCACCGACATTCTCTTTTTCGTGTGAGAGAGACATGAGAGATTAGTGCATGAGTTTGTGTTCAACTTATTAGAGAATGAAGTGGATTCATGTCAACCATTTATGTTTTATTCAAAATACATCTAGCGACTTTAAACTTTAATATCAAGAGTTTGCACAAAATTCTAGGTAAATTAAAATTCCATTTGATAATCATTTTATTTTTTGTTTTTTATTTAAAAATTAAATCTATGGACACTAAACCAAATTTCGAAGACAAAAAAGTAGTTTCAAAAAGTTGTATTTGTTTTTGAAATTTGACTTGCAAATTATCGTAAAAAATGTAGATGAAATAAGCTTAGTTTTTAAAAATAAAAACTAAAAATCAAATGGTTACTAAACAGGTCTAAAGAAGTAGATGTTTTACCTTTTATTCAAGAGTTTCTAGTTACATAGGGCTTAACTCTTTCTGAAAAAGAGACTAAAGTATGAGTTTAAATCTCGTGTTAGTTTCTAAACTTTAAAATGTTTATTGTCGAATTTTTAAAATGTTTATCTTAAAATCTAAACTTTTAAATTATTATCTTAAAATCTAAACTTTTAAATTATTATTTTAGTCTTTGTTATATTACTTCGTTTGTTAAGATCTTTTGTGTACTTATAAATTCAATTAGAGAATAAAAGGGAAGTAGAAGGAGATGGAAGAGAGAATAGGAGAAAAAGAAAAACAAAAGACCCCTGAATGAAAATTAATATAAAATTCAATAATATGTGCCAGGTTATTGTCATTTGACTTCACTCATAGACTATTTAAACTATTTTTTAAATTCAATTAATCAAATTGAGTCAAAATAATTATTTTTTTAAAGTTTATGATAGATATTTTAAAAGTTTTCTAGTGGCCAAATTTTAGAGGAATCAAATTCACACACACAACACATGCCTATAATTTCCGATTCCTGAAGGATACTTTGACTCGTGATCAAATGATTATTACTATTAGTCTCAAACTTTATATGAGCAAACATGAGACTACCGATTGTAAAACATAGGAAAAAATTGATCTTATAACCTTTAATTAACATCTTGAATCATTATACATTTTACTGTAGTATCATTTGATCAAATTGTCTATAATAGGACGAAAGATGTGTCTAGAAGAAGGAAACAAGATAGGTTCCATCTAAAGAAATGAAATAAAGTTGGGTAGCATGGCCTTCCTTATGGAAAATCAAGTCTACAAAGAGGTTTATTCTGTACTTTTTTTTTAATAGTGAGGGGGCAAGGATGCAATTTAATAAGTTCCTTTTTCCCCCTCGTAGGAGATGACCAGTAGTGCTCTTCTTTCATTTCAAATTTTAAATTTGAAAGAATGGTCCTGTGAATAGAATGGCATGAGTTGTTTTTCCTCCTCCTTATCTTGAGAATATTTTGATAGAAGAGCCAAACTAATATGTTTTCTAATCATTCTATGCAGCTACAAATATGCATAACTTTTACTATATTAATCAAGAAAATGGATATCAAAGCATGAGTAGTTTTGCCAATAAGCATCTCTTCTCACATCTAATTGGTTTTCTCAAAAGTATTGGTGGGAATAACATATTATAATCACAAAAAATGGATAATTATTATGTTGGAAAACTTGGTATTAATTTTGAAGATATGACCATATACTTTGGTTTTTGTAGTTTGTTGTTGTATTGTCATTCAAGTGAAAGTCCAATCTGTTGGCATTGCTTAGTGATTTGGGTTCAGAACATATATTCATGGCTTTTCACAAGGATGTGAGAGTACTTCTACTTGTCATGTCTTGTCTGCATAAAAAGAAAGAAAATAGAAAGATGGATGGCTTTTGGATATTGGCTTATGTTGATGCAGGTTGTAGGTTGTGTTCCAATGAAAGAAATCTACAAGCATGAAGAAGAAAATTGAGAACTTTGTCTATACATTGAAGACATAAATGAGTGAAATTTACCATCTAAAACATCAAATTCAAATTTTAAAAGAAACTAAAAAAGAAATTGAAAAGGATGAGGCATATTAAAGACAAAATTATACATTAAGTTAAAAGAAAGAACAAAAAGGTAGAAATGGGATAGAGAATCCACCTAGGAAATGTGTTGGAGAGAAGGTTGGTTGGGAAAGATGTGCAGTGTGTAGACTCTATTAGGAATTAGGATTATTTAGGCGCATAGGTGAAGTTTCAGCCTCTCTCACACTCAATCCTCTTTTTTCTTTTTTCTTTTTTAAGTAATACTTAAATACATCTTAATATGGATCAAGTATATATATCTATATAAAAAAAGAAATTTAAGTGTTTAAAGAAAGATGTAAAAAGAATTTATCACATGTCAAATTATGATGGGACAATGTAAAGAATTAAAATTTACTCGTTAGCTTTGTTGGGACTCCAAAACAACAGTGCCGTGCACAAACCATTCCTCCTCCATTCCAATCACCACCCACTTCCTTTTCAATCGCTTTCTTTCTCTCTATCCAAATTCAATTTACCAAGTTAAAACCAACAACAATATGGAAGGAATTTGAAGTAGTTGCATGACACAAACAAGCCAAATTCAATTCAATCATAATACTCTACATTATCTAATTAAAACGAGAGAGAGAGAGATCAGAGTGGTTAAGTTAAAGAAATTAACAATCATATATAATCACTAATTTACAGAGAGAGATTGGTGGGGAGTGTTTAAGGATTGAAGATTAAGCTCCCACATTTGCATTTCCAGCTCATGGGCTTGTAATTGGAGGCTTCATCTCTAGCGTAAGCTATGTTCTTCATTGTTGAAGAATTTTTAATTGCTGATTTTTGTGGATTTGCCGGAACTTGGATGGCCTCACAATGTCCACACCAGCTGCATCTTCTCTCACATTTTGGAGGTCTTGACCCAATTTGTCCTCTCAATACAACTTTATCTTCATCATTCACTGTCTATCCCAATGCACCAAAAAACAGAAACCCATAATTTATAATTATTCTTCTCAATTAATTAACCTTTCAGAAACAGTAAAGCATTTGAGAAAGAAAGGAAAGAGCTGGTTGCTGGACTGACCTTACCATTCCTTGAAATCAATCTGCCTGCAAAGAAAAACGATTCGGTTTAAATGAAATTGAAATTGAAGAATAAAAATCTAGTTTTTTACTCTGTTTTGAAAATTCAGAAGATACCCATTTACCTTCAGCCATAAATCTCATCTGGGTCGATGCCAAAATCAGAAAAAAGAGAAGAGAAACAGTCGAACACAAGATTCTGCTGCGCGAGCCCATGACGCCATTGTTACACTCACACCCCATTTTTCCTTTTCTTCTCAGAGAGAGAGAGAGAGAGGGCAGAATGTGAAAGAGACAGGGAAATTCTCCCTGGAGAAGGGGAGGTTAAAAATAAAACCAAGCGGAAAAGCTTTTCAGATAGAAAGAAAAAAGTGGGTGAAGGAATGAAGTGTGAGTTAAATTAGAATCGATGAGATTAGCTTCTGAATTTGCACTCTATGCTGCTCGTACGTGTAAATGTATATAATATAATTTCTTCTCAATCTGTCTTAGTCTGGGAAAGATATTTGAGAAGATAGAACGTGGAAGACCAAAAAAAAAAAAAAAAAAAAAGTAAAGAAAGAAGGAAGAGAGTACCGAAAAGTGCAGAACTTCAGAACTCGAAAGAAGAGCCCCCAAAAACCATAACCCAACAGAAAATAAAATTCCTGGGAAAAGGGGGTTCTAAATTTGCCATTGCAATAAAAATAATTGAGGACAGAGAAGAGAAAGAAGGAGGAAAAAGATCAGAGGAAAATTTGCGAATGCTCCAAAAGAGTAATGGCAGCAGTGTTAAGAGTGGGATATCGTTTTCGTTTCTCTTTCTTCTTTTCTTTTCTGGTTTTTTTTTTCTTTTTAAATGTAATTTGCTTAAATTCAACTTTTTGAAATTGGGTTTTCTTGTGAGTTTCGTTCTGATTTTGTTTCTGAACACTCCCACCTAATCACGCCATATCCATATCCTTTCTTCTTCCCAAGCAAGAGAGTGACTACAAGATTTTGGCAACCATGAATTGCCCTGTCATTTTGTCCATTGCTGACATACCCTCCAACAATATAATTATTGCATCGCTTTCATTGGTTTACTTTACCACATTACATTATTTGGGCTTCTGCACTTTAAACAGCCCAATCTCATGTTCATCACTTGGATTCATTTCATGCCATGGAAGTATATGAATTGAGGGTTTATTGCATTGATAACAAAAATCTCAAATTATACGTTTTTCCTTTGATATCTCTCTCTAGCAAATTTTAAAGCATTTCATCTCAATCTCCAAGTTTTTTTATTACATTCTTATTCCAGCTCTATTCTTGATATGTTTGATGATTGGTGAAACTAAGTGATTTGTTATTCAACTCTACTCAATCAAAATTTATCCAATGGGAATGTAACATCCACATTCATTATGTGCAAAATCAAGTTTGTCACAATTACTTGGGATAGTTTCTAATTCCTTCCATACATATGGATCAATAAGGTTGCCTCATCAATTTCTTTACAAAATATTGTTGTTGCCTCTTAGAACCCATTATAGAATCAAAATTAAGTTCGCTAAACTTTGCACATTAAATTTCAACTAAAAATAGTTTAATTAATTAAGACATTATATTGTTGATCAAAGGTTTAAAATTAAAATTCTCACCTCTATATATTATTAAACTAAAAGAAAAAAAAAACAGTACATGAAGTAGAGGTATAGGAGAGATTTCGATTGTATCAATTAATAGAACTTTAAATTTTAAGTTAAATTATTCAAATATATTTAATCAGTTTAATAATGTTGGAAAAAAAATACTTGGTTAAAAAAAACAATGTTTTTTTTTTTTTTTTCTTTTTGTAATCGAAGAGGACAGAGGATGCAGTGGAAATATTACTCGTAATAGATATAGGGGTTGCAATCTTACAACCTCCAATTAGGGTAACTTAAAGAAAGCATTAATTCTACCTGTAATGAATGAAGTGAATAAGAAATTGAATTTGATGAATCCTGAATTAATGGATTGTTGTACATATCACTTAAAAACAAAGAGAGGGTATTATCATTACTCCTTTGTTTAACCGTACTGGACCATTCAATTTGTCTGTTTAAATGGGAATTTTGTCACACCCAAAAGCAAAAAATGGTTGGAGTGGAGAGGATATTGAAATTTGATAAGGGTGGGTCTAAATCCTAAAGTACCGACAGTGGTATTGTCGTCTATACTTACAACACAATATCTTCCATATCCTTCAACTTAACTTCTAGGGCCCTTTGCACCTAATAATCAAATTAAAACTTGCATATTTCCGAGTACTTTCCAAATTATTCAAAGTTAAACTAGACTTGATTTAGTTTTTAATTTTATACTTTCAAATCTAGTTTCGTTATCATCGGTTTTAAATGATTAAAAGTATATTTTGAAGTGTTTTTTTTTTACAAAACAAATGTGACTTTAACCCTTTCAAAATCACTCCAAAACATACACTTAAAAATCTCGTTTGATAACCATTTAATTTTTTATTTTTGTTTTTTAAAATTGAGCCTATAAACATTATTCTACATTCAAATTTCTTCCCTTATAATCTACTTTTTAGTAATGATTTGAAAACTAAAAGAAGTAGGTTTTAAACTTATTTTTGCTTTTAGAATTTGACCAAGATTTCAACCATTGTAACTATGAAAGATGCAAATTATTATAAAAAATGATGAAAAAATAGACTTAATTTTTAAAAATAAAAAATGAAAAAAACGAAATGGTTACGAAATAGGCATACATCTGTTCATTTCTCTGTTATTTACCTCTCTTTTTGACAAAATCATTCCATCAACTAATTCAATTAGTATTACAATTCTAATTGGGAAACCGATGATTGGGATTTGGTCAACAAGAACAAGAAGTTCTCTGACGAGTCGAGGTTCCCGGTGGCCCCGCCGGTGCGTTGCCGGAATCCAAAACTTTGCGGCGGGGGGCGTTGGGTTCTGGATATCAGAACGGCGCTGTAATTGGTATGGGGATTAATTATGAATTTATGAGAAGGGGAAAGATAGCGAATTTTATCATTATTTTGTTTGGCTGTTTTTGTCAAAATACCTATTATTTTTTGGCCTAAATTATAACCAATACAATTGAAATTCAACTTAATCATTTGTTTCAAAAATATTTTATATTTTTTTAATTTTACAATGTTACACTTTGATTTTTATAAATATTTTTAAAGTAATCTTGGAATAAAAATCTTTTAGAATTTAACGGAATCCAAGACTTAAAACTAGTGTGGCAATAAGCTAAAATAATGTGGTGGTTTTAATTTTTGTTCTAGATCATTGTCACTATTTCAAGAGTATTTTTTGAAATATTTATAAAAGTTCAGAAATAATATTACAACTTTTAAAACTATAAGGATATTATTTAAATAAATGACAAAGTTTGAAAGTATTTTTTAAATATAATTTAACATATTTTTTGCATTCTCACACCATGCCCCAACTAAACAACAACATAAACAATTAAATAATAGTAAAAAACTTGAAAAAAAGAAAGTTTCTCACATATCACACGATACTTAAAAAAGGTGAGCTGCAAAAAAGATGGGTGCATGCAGTCATGCACCATGTGACATAGCACGAGGAAGAAATTGATTTGGAGAATGAAGATAATGGAAATTTTCTATACTACATTTTTTTTAAGACTAACAATTGACAATACCAATTACTCCTCAACTTTTTATCTAGGATGAGAGGGAGAATATTGAAGAAAAAATCTTGAGAGGGTGTCAAAGCCGTAATAATATGAAAAATTTTCCTCAACTCTCGAGGAATATGACAAAAGTGCACAATTAGCAAGGAATTTTTTTAGTAAAAAGAGTGTCCTCAATAAGGTCACCAACCTCAACAAAAGAACACTCATCCCTATTAAGAAGCTTGACAATCTTTAGAGCGTCTGACTCAACCACAAGCAGTAGATTAGAATCTACCCATTCTTGCAACTGCTTCTAGACCCTCCAACAAAGCTTCAACTTCAAACAAGCTTGCAGTCCAACGATTTGACTTGAGCTTACTGACGGGATCAAATCCCACTGCGGAAGCACGTGAAGCGCATGCTTTCATTTAATATTTTAAATTTACATGAAATTATAGAGAACATGAACACATTCTAATTAAGCATGTTTTAAATAGTAAAGTAATTCAAGGAGAAGAGAATTACCTTTGAAGGCAAATCTTCAATTTTCTCCAATTCCTTGTTGTGATCACGATCTTAACAATTCTTCTTTCAATTTCAAACAAGACACTACCACCAAGATCTTCTCTGCTATTCTCCGACAAGAATTGAGTTTGTGGGAACCTTTTTTGGGATACAAAGAGAAGATTATGTAGAGAAATTATTTTTTCTAAATTGCGTGTTTAGAGAGTTGAGAGAATTTTTCCTTTTCAAGCAATTTTGGCAGAGAATGAGAGTGAATAAAAAATTGTTATGTATTTTTAAAATCACGTTCTTCTTTTTTAGAGAGAGGAGGGAGTTATACGTTACTTCCCTTAACTCACCATTAACTCCCCTTAAACTTGAAGAGTTAAAATTCAACTAAGGTTAAATTAAATCTTATTTAATTTAATTTAATTTAATTTAATTTAATAAATAAATATTAATTAATCTAATTAATTAATATAAATTAATTAAATATCATATATTTAATTAATATTACATTTGAATGATATTCAAATATATTTCCCTCTCATAATCTATAGTTTAAATATGAATCTTATTCCTATTATATTTAAGCTATAGTTTTAATATGAATTTCATTCATATTATTTAATATTTGAATTATATTCAAATATATATATTATTCTTTCATATTATAAAGTTTAATTTTGAATCTAATTCAAAATTACCTTAAACTTAATATAATATAATATACCTTATATTAATTGTATATGATACAATTAACATATAATTCCTTCATTATTTGGATCTTGTTTATATTAATTTAACATTTGAATCTTATTCAAACATTAATACTCTCATAATATATAGTTAATTTTGAATCTAATTCAAAATTGACATCATGTTATTATGTATCTCTATACATTATATAAATTGTATCTCATACAATTAATGCACATTTACTTATATAATTTGAACAGTTCAAATTATCCAAAACAAGTTAATTCTTGTTTTATCCCTAGTGAGCTAGCAGAAGAACCTAATGAACTTACAGATTAGAAGCTCCAATAATACGAGATTAATTAATTAAACTCTTTAATTAAATTAATCAACATCCATGAACTGTGGGTCATTCTACTAAAGATCCACATATGCACATTTTGTACTTAGATATATTTTTATATCCATAGATATAACCAATTATTAGTAAGTCAGCCCTTCACGAATTGTTCGTAAATACAATTGGGTCAAATTATCATTTTACCCTTGTAATTACCTCTTACTCCTTAAGTACCACCGATCACTCTAATGAACAATCAATTTATAGTCCAACTATAAATAAATCTTTCTCGTGCCAGTGGGAGGTGAGGTCTCATTGTTCAAGACTCGGAATCAGCTCTTAAGGGAGCAATTCATCTACTTACTTTAAAGACGGAAGGAACGAATTTCATCTTGGTGTAGCTTTGTTCCTAGCTTCCTACTTAGATAATCTCCAAAATGGTCAACTTATTAAGTCAGCGACTCAAGCTGCTCTCACCCATACAAATAAAAGGATTGCCCTCATAAACATGAATTCATAACTCACTTGCATATCTCCACATGAATGATTTAGATCAAATTGTTTGTAACGCTTACAACTCTTGTAACATTTACAAAGTGGATTGTATCTGCACAAGGATAAGACAACCAATCTTATCTATATACTACAGACCATTTAAGTTATTACTTGAACATGATCCACCTATATATCTACCAAATACTGTTCAAGTTACATAAAATAACTTTAAATATTTTTTTAATAGATATTTACATATATAAAATAATAAACTATTATTTTAAATAACTTATTAACTAACCACCCATAATCACAAAAACGGTATGAATCGACCAATATTAAAATTGTATATATTTTTTTGAAGACTAACACAAATTTATATTAAGAACAAAAGAGTATAGTACTCAGACATCCTACAAATTTTCCTTCATGAGAGTACGAACGAGTAAATGTAATAAATGCTTGCATCTGTGTCTATTGGAGAATTTATGTCTCTGAGAAATTTGTGATTCCACAAACAGCTTTTCAAATTGACACTTTTGTAATAACTTTCTTTATTGACATCCATCCTCTCGTATATTAGAAATTAATGGATGTACCTATTATTCATAGAAATATTACTCACTTTTTTTCCCATAACAATATATATTTTGTTTCCAAATTTTTGGTCTACCTTTTATTTGGCTTCTAAGTTTAGAAATGTTATATCTTTAGTCTTTAATGAGACATTTGGCATATGATAAAAATAGAGCGTTAAGTTGAGTTAAATTGATAATTACTAGAGAATTAAATTATCTGTATTTGATGTGCAGAGTTGAGTCGAGTTAGTAATTATTGTCAGTGTTTGGAGTGCTAAGTTGAGTTAAATTGAGTTTAAAAGTTTGTGTTTGAGATGTAAAGTTGAGTTGAGATATCTGATGCAATCTTTGTAAAGACATTTTTTTTTTTTTTTGCTTCGCTATTGTTGATTAATTTTCAACTATACACCAAAACACATATCATATTGCAATAAAGTGAACATTCTTCCTTCTATCTGACAATCACGTTTAACCCTCGATTACTTATGAATTGATTTTTTTATAAATATTAAATCTTGCAAACTTAACATTATTATAAAAAGAATTAACATGTTCTATACTAAACGTTGAAGCACTCGATAACTTAACAATTTATGTTTATATAATATGTCTCGTCTGTGTCAAAATGAAATTGTACATAGAATGTTTACCCTTCATTTCATAATGATGTTGAGAATGTGATAGTATAGTAAAGTTACATTTCTTTTGAACATCATAAGAATAATATTGAATGACTGAACATGTGCTCGTTCCAAAAAACAAATTCACAAAATATACATTTGAAATATTAGGTGGTCAATCTACAGAGTCCGAGCAAGTAAACGGATGCAACATCGTTTCTTGCCTTTTCTGGTACAATGAGGAAGAGGTCCATCTTTTGTATATCTGTGCCAATATCAATTAAGTCACATCTATCATCATTAGTCAGCCCCTCAATGTCAATTATAACGTCAATTACCTCCTTCCAACATCCAAATTTCTATGTTTGCCACGCAATGAATCTACTCAATCTTATGCTGGTTCTTGTTCTATCCTTCCATTATGGTTTTTTTAAAGGCTTATAGGTATTAATAAATTCTAGTCTACTAACATTTTAGGTTTAATTTATAAGTTTCTAATAATTTTTTGACCCAATCAAAACTCCTAATATTATACCATAATCTATCTTCTTCAAATAATTTTGCACATTATATTATGTAAAATCATTTTATCATAGTCTATCTTGTTTTCAAAATATAAATTTATATTATGTGTCATCATTATACCAGAGTATATCTTTTTTTCAATGTCCAATTTTGATTAAAAGGTAGAAAAAAACAACAAGGAAAGACATATGGTTTATTATTGAAGCGACAAGAGGAGATTTGAAAAAAAAGTAAGGAAGACGGAGACGAACCAAAATAGATATCAACAGGGAAAGAAAAAATAGAGACAAGGAAGTAAACATAATAGAAATGGGAAAAATAACAGAGACTTGGTTGTAATAACATAACAAAAGCAAAAAAAAAAAAAAAAAAAAAAATTATAAGAGATGAAGAATAAATATATATCATGATCGAAAGAAGTAGCACACACGAATTCCTACACTACATTTGTTCCAATAAGACAATTTTATCAACTAAACAGTTGCACATATATTTCAGATCTACATATCAGCCCAATATATCCAACGTAACAATTGAGAATACTAAAATAAACAATTCCATTCTTCTATTACTCATGTCTATATGAACGATTCCAAAATTTACAAGACGAATCGTACAACAGTATATACTCTATCAATCCATCCTAATATATGATAATTCCAAAATTGTAAGACCAATTTATATGTACTATGTATCCAAAAAATCACAAGAAAAAATTCTAACCTCCACCACACATTTCTTTGAAGTATAGAACCTATAATGGCTGAACAACATATTTACACAAAAAAAGTTTTGGGCATTCCCATGTAGCCACATATACAATTTATAGGAAGTCCATCAGATATAGCGACCTAAATATTCATCCCATTCCACGTATACTTCATCCAATTCACGTTGCGAGTACGAGTTTCTCGTATCAATCTATAAAACATAGAAAGTGAGATATACATATTTATTTACTATTTACACTATCTATAATGTTACAATATATATAAGTAGTTTAAAGACATACCACATCAGTTATAATATTCTTCTCTTTAGTCACGATTTCTCGCATATATCTCATAACGTAATACCCACATTCGACAATTCCCACTTGTAAAGGACACTAAATTACAAAGTCAATAATTAATACACATATCATATAGATGCATTAAATAAACATCATTCTATTAATTTTTTCAATGCTCTTATACTTACCTTTATTGTTTTCCAGAATGTGGTTTCTCGAGTCTTTTGCAATTTTTTTTTAGACTGGAAAATGGTCATTGTCCTACATTCGTCAAAGAGTATAGTATCATATTCAGAATGAAATAAACTTTACATCAAAAAAAAAAAAAAACTCAAGCAAAGTTAGCTTACATCTTTGTTATATATTTGATATCTTCTCATGAACTTGTTCTCAATAAGTCAAGATAGTACACCACATCCTCATACGCATTGATAGCAATTAACGACCAACGGTCACTATTTAAAATACACAACTAATTAGTATAGAACATGAAGGTAGCTCATTACATTAAGGTAGAACAGAGTACAAAGAGCTTTCAAGTACAATGATCCCAACACAACTCTACATTGGAACAAAACAAAAAAAGGTAGAACATGAGTATGAGGTTCTGAACATGAGTATAACTAATTATACTTACTCGGGATTATAAGGAGCAATAACTAATTGACCGTGTTCAGAAGCCATTAATCTACTACAAAAGTTTCGAGCTCTAACTTCTTGAGTATTTTGGCCCACGGATATAAGAGATGGATCTACAAAAATATACTTTGACCCTTTATTTGAATCAACAATGAACGAGTGTAAGTACCTACAATAATAGATCGAACACATTAACTTATTACTAATTAATAAAGCGATAATATATCATAAATAAATAACATTTGCTTATGCGATATAAGCCACCATTGATAAAGTCTTCACTTTTTGCATGCTACAAAAATCGATCACATCTTCTCGCAGAACATAACTTCTTCGGCCAAAACCAAAGAATTCAATAGGTAGTTGGAAGGAAATACTAATCTCATCAACCATTACCTTTTCAGCGTAGCTAAGAATAGACTTCAAGGATATTGATAAATTGGATGGTGCACTAGTAACTTCATTCTCTTTCGGCATCGTCTTTGAAGCTTTTTCCTAGCACAATAAAGATTGAACATGAGTAAAATATTCATTCCTAAATAAGATAGAAGAACATGGGACTTATACAATTCACCTTCAAGATTGGTAGTACACTAATAGCAATCACTTCCTCATCCTTTCCCGCATTCTCTGAAACTTTCTCCTATAACCACCATCATCATTATATTCAACCAACTTTTTCTCCCCTACACTCCTAATTTTTGTTACCTCATGCATAATAGTCGGTCCTCACGTTCGCCTTTTCTTTTTGTTTGGTATTTCATCTTGCTTCAGTTCCATGTTTTCATTGACATTATCCAAACCAAGCTGCCAGTCCTTATCACTTGCCATCTCCATGGTGTAAGAATTATCCAGAAAAATAGAAAAGAGTTTAGTTAGGTGTCAAATACAACAAAATTATAAAATTAATTAGTAAGTGAAAACCCACCCATACATTTACTCTTTAGGCATCCATGTTCCTTCACAATTAACTTTTACATATGTTGAAGTGTTCTCATCCAAATCAATTATAGATTCAATATCCCCAAAAACTTGATGCGTTATTTTATGTGATAAAATTAGGGAATGAGATGCGGTAATGGAAATGCGTTGAGCAACAAGCTTTCTTAGCGGAATCCAAGTATAAACCCCACTGAGTTTCTTGGTAGGTCCAGGGTCGAACTTAGGGACTTGGGAAAACGGTATGCGGTGGTAATTTTTAAGAAGACTTTCCTGAAACCAAGAAATCAAATACGTGTTTTGGTTTCTTGTTTGTAATGATAAAATAAAAAAAGGCGGCGGATTTGAGAAAAGTTCAATTATGCGATAAATACACTGAGTATGTGGTGGAACGGGTTGAGAAGGTCTTTCACTAGCGTTTCCTGGGAAAGCGTCAAACTATGCAATCATGTTACACTCATGCGACAACAGATCATTTTCCAATGCAAATGCGATGCTCCTACTTCTAGGATGCATGTGTTGAATGCAACAATATCTGTAGAGCTTATTCCTAAGTCTCTACTCTTTTCCTATGTGATGATACAAGATGCACACAAAGACAAGGTGACTGCACACAATCATATCGTATCTCTAGGATGCATGCAATGCATTAATAGTAAACAGTGGTTATTCCTAAGCTCCTATCTCTTGATTATGCATTCTAATCTGACTCTTTCGAGCCTAGATTCTAACCTGACTTTTCCAAGCCTAGATCCTATCCTTAGACTACTCTCCCAAATATCCCTAATGGACGAATGATGCATACATAATACAAGATAATCGCATAGAATGAAGATTTCCAATTATACTAGCTAAGTACTTCTTAACCCATTCGACAGATTTAGCTACTCATGCGTAATAAACAGAGAGTGAACAGATATAAAGAAGTGAGTTCCATTTCTATAGATGAGTTTAAGTACAAAACAACAATGGAAGAAAAGGATAGAGAGCCTCGTAGCAATCCCTTGCTTCTCAAGGCTTTTACACTATCAACTCTATTCTGTTCAAAAGATAATCTTGCTTCCGCAGGAGCTGGCCCTCTCTCTAATCTTGAAGCTTCCGACACTCTCCCAAGCTCAATGGAACAATCTATCGACAAAATCTCGTTTCTCTCACTTCCGCCTTAAAATAAAAGAAAATCTAAGAACAAGGCTATTCTAACTATAGGAAAATTATCTAAGTATCCAAACTTGCTGAACCAGCTGAACCCCTTTTCTGAAGGTTGCCTTCGGTATTTATAGAGCTTCGAGTGAAAGGCGACTTCTCTCTTATGATTACACAAATGGGATGACTTTAATTCTCTGACCGATGCGCCGAATATTTGTCACCGAAAAGCTGAGTGTACTTGATATCGTTAGCGGCTTGTCAACATAATTCGGATTCGACTGTCATAAGCTTTTTGTCCCATTGTGATTAATTATGCTTTTCACCCAGATGCGCCCACCAAGTTGCATCGGCTTTATGCGGCAACCCTTCTTGAGCAGATGTTTGTGAGCACAAATCATCGTAAAGCCTTGCGGTAATGCTGTGCTCGACTGTTGATTTCTTGTGATCGCACTTTCCACCTTACGTCAACGCATATTCTGCATAAAAATACAAAAGTTAATTGTTCTTATGCGATGAACGCATGCGATTGCAATGTTATGAACTTAATGCTTTTTGGACGCAATCTAACATATTTTATCAACGCAAACCTGCATTGTTTAATAACTTAGTACTGTAATAATGTGCATTTCTGCCCGTTATCACATGGCCTTAGGAATTCCTTGACAATGTAGAGCAATATCTCCAAGTTCATCGTCATTGTATTGATCCTCAAAATCTATTTGTGGTGGAGTAAGAACAATAGACCATCGACCATCACTTGGATCCTCAACATAAAATACTTGTCTTGCTTGAGATGCTAGTATGAAAGAACCATTCTTGTGGCCTATTTTATTTAAGTCAACTAACATAAAACCAAGCTCATCAGTTTTTATACCACCACTATTCTCAACCCATTCACATTTAAAAATTGTGACCTTAAATGTATTATAATTTAGTTCCCAAATCTCTTGTATCACCCCATAAAAGGACATGTCTCCAATTATAGGATTTTTATCTTTTGAGCTAGATACTTGCATTGTTTTTGGAATTAAACTAACCCCACTATTTTGTACACTTTTATTTTTGTCATATGACTTTGTGTGACAGTGACATCCATTAATAACATAGCTATTGTATGTAGTCATAATTGGATGGGGACCATGGGCAATCCACCTCAAGTTATCTGATACCCCTACATCTTCCATTTCAAGTTCATTTCGAACCTGGGAACCAAAAGGTTACATAATTAAAATATAAGTGACAAAAGGTTATGTTAAATAGTATATTTAATGTTTTAGCTTTTCTCGTAACCAAGATATGAAATTTCGATTATGTTCATCTTGAATTTGTTTCTGGTTTTTTGATCTACTTAAGAGTAATAATTCCAATGTCATCATATGTTTCCTTATGAAGAAAAAGAAAAATGTTCAAATATAATTATTTTCAAATTCATATATTTAATGAAATAAATGGATCCAAGTCACAATAACTTACTCTATATGGTTGCACATCAATTGTATTCTCTAAGACATATCGATGAGCTTGGTATAGGAGATCTCGTTCAGGTATGTAAGGAACTCCACTTGACAATGGTCTACCAATTTTTGAATTACCTTAATTACTTTTGACACCCAAGTCCAATAGGATTTACACCACATAAAAAATCCAAACAAAATTCAACAGCTTCTTCTAATATCAAGAAGTGTACTTATGATATTTATGCAAATATTTTTCTCGATATGCATCACATCTAAGCAATGTCTAACATGGAGATGTTTCCAATAAGAGAGTTAGAAAAAAGCAGACATCCTATTCCAACAACCTTTGGTACTTCCTTTTGTGATATTTCTTTTGTTCTTTTTTTTTTTTTCTCTTTGAAAATCAAGATCTTTAGTTTTTTTAAATACAACCTCCCCAGATAAAGGTTCTGGAATACTTCCAAGTTCTTTCTGACCATCAAATGATTTTCTTGACGTCAAAAATGATGATTTTGTGCTACAAATTTTCAATGGCCAAGGTGTGCCATTTTTTCCCCAATTTCAGTCTTAATGAAGTTGTGTTATTTCCAAAAATTGGACATGCCTTATAATCTTTGACACTACATTCACTAAAGTTTCCATATACTGGAAAATCATTGATCGTCCACAATAGAACTGTTTTTAAGTTGAATAGTTCCTCTTGATAAGCATCATAACATTGCACACCACTTTCCCACAGAAGTTTTAAATCATAAAGCAATGACTCTAAGTATATCCCAATGTCATCCTCTGGTTGTTTTGGACTTGAAATCAATATTGATAACATCATAAACTTTCTTTCATACACAACCATGGAGGAAGATTATAAATGACCATAACAACTGGCCAACAACTATACTTAGAGCTCATATCACTATATGGATTTATTCCATCTACTGACAATGCAAAACGAAGATTCCTAGATTCAGAACTAAAGTTCAGCCACATGGTGTCAACTAACTTCCAAGTTAGGAGTCTGCAGGGTGACGTAATTTATCATTCATTTGTCTCTCATTAGCATGCTAAGTCAGGTTTTTAGCACATTCAACACTTCTAAACATCCGTTGAAAACGTGGTATAAAAGAAAAATACCACATTGTGTTGGCAGGGATTTTATTCTTCTTATTTGTGTCTTTACCATATTTACACCTTGACTCAGCGCATTCAGGACACACAATTGCATTGGCATATTCCTTTCAATACAAGTAACAATCATTAGCGCATGCATGAATCTTTTCATATTCTATTCCTAGTGCACCTAATGTTTTCTTTGCTTCATGCATTGATGTAGGGAGGTCATTAGTAGAAGGTAAGATATCCTTTGATGCTTTTAGTAGTTCTGTGAAACTAACGTCACTCCATCCATGTCTAACTTTTAAGTTATACAACTTCACTAAGCAACTTTTCGCATCCATTAGGATCTTTTGAATCCTTCATATTATGGCTTCTCACCATCATTAAGCAACTTTTTGCATCCATTGGGATCTTTGAATATTGCTCATGAGCAATTTCAACCATTTCTTTTATATTTCCAACATCATTCTCTTCATACCTACACTCATAGGATTTTCCATGCAATGATGAACTAGGAAGTTCCTCACGATCTCAAAACCAAATCTTATAACTTTCATCAGTCCCATTAAAATATAAATAATATCTAATATCATTGCTATTATGATTTTGACAATTTCTACATTTCAAAATAGGACAACGTATAGTAGAATTATTTGTATTGGAAAATCCAAATTTGATGAAGTTTTCCACATCCAACTCAAACTCTTTAGATAATCTACTCTTTGTCATCCATGATTTATCCATACTTATAATAAGCTAATCTTGGAACTACAAAAAATATTACAATAATTCAAATTAGATAACTCATACAACTTATAAAATTTGTATGGAATTGATATTTATAGAGAACTTAAGAACTTGAACTCTAAAAAACTTCAAATATGTGCTAATGTTGTAATGAATAGATGGTTTACTAAATTCAAAATCTTTAAAATTAAATGGTGTAAAGAGCAACTACAACCACTTTTGTATTATACTAAAGTAGAGACCGACGATTTCAAATGGAGTCAAATGCTTTCAAATTCTAAATGATGTGCTAATTTATGGTTGAAGGACACTTTTCTGTATACATTGTTTTCAATATAATGACTAAACATGTCAGAAGACAATAAAAAAACGGTAATAATTACAAAAGTTGAAACAAGGCACATGAAAATAATTACAAAAACGGTAATAATTACCTTAATGATGTCTAATTTGTAATAAAAAAACGGTAATAATTACAAAAACGAACAGATAAACTTGAAACAAGGCACATGAAAATAAATTGCAGATGCAATGAAAATGAAATAAGGCTTACCAGACGGCGCGATCAAAGCACAAAATAAGAAGTGGCTAGACCGATTGAACAGAGCACATCGATGGACCAGCGGGCTGCAGACGGTCAATGGCTAGATCAAATAATCGTCAGAGTGGATCGACGAGCGACACTGCACAAAACGATCGACGGATGAGACGAAAAACGATGGCTAGACGAAAATCGATCTACATAAATAGATGGCACAAAACGATCGACGGACGAGCTAGACGCAAATTGATGGCTACAGAGGTCGACGGTGCGATGGGAGAGAAGACGCGAGGCGAGCGAAAAAAAACTTCAACGACACAAGGGACTCTACTTCACGAATGGCTAGGGTTTAAAAAATACCTGATATTTTATTTGAAAAATATTATTAGGCAATTTTTTTTTACTTTACTTGACATGATAAAAGTGTCAAGTAGAAAAAAAAACTTTGACGGCGCAATGGACTACTCCACGAACAGCTAGGGTTTCAAAAATGCCTGATATTTTATTTTAAAAATATTATTAGGCAATTTTTTTTTATTTTACTTGACACGACAAAAATGTGAAGTAAGAGGTTCATATACATGGTAAGACCTTATATTACTTGACACAAAAACCATGTCAAGTAAAGGTCCGCGTGAAAATATCTGAAATATTCTGTCAATCTCCGCTTTTTTAACCCTTTTACTTGACATTTTCTTGTCCAAAATCACATTACTTGACGTTTTTTTTCCAAAGAAATGTCAAGTAATTAAAATCTACAAGTGTCAAGTAATGTCCATTTTGTAGTAGTGAAAGAAGAAGAAGATATTGGTACGAGAAAAATAATAAGGTGAACATAATAGAAGTGAGAAAAAACTACTCTAGAGATGAGGAAGAAACACAATAGAAGCGAAAAAAAAATATTAGGGACAACAGGGAAAAACATATAATGGCCAAAAAAAGTAGTAGAAACAAAGAAGAACTGTAAACCCTAGTCATGAAATGGAAATCAAAAAATCCGAATAGAAAAAAACATCACACAATAGATCTGTAAATTTAACATTCAAGGACGAATAAAAAATGGGAAAAAAATAACATTCAAGGACGAATAAAAAATGTGAGAATCGAGAAGAGAATGCAGAAATTAAAATCCAGAAACCAAATATTCCAAAAGATTTTAGATTTAATAAAAAGACGCAGTAGAACAAAAAAAAAATAATTAGATCTACCAAAAAATCATTCATATCTACTAGATCTAAAAAAATAATCACACAAAGAAAATCGAAGAAGAGAAATGCAAGGTTCAGCAAGAAAATGCAAATATAGAATGAAGTCTGAGGAGAATACAACACATACGAGCTAGAGGGAGAAAAAAGAAACAAGATGAAGGAAGTTAAATTGAATGGCGAAAGATGAGAGAAGATAAGAAGAGAGAGAAACCGGTGAGTAAAGGGGAGAGTAATGAAAACGCGTCATAATAATCAAGGAGTTGACGATTGTAAAACGATGGGTTACCAAAAATCCACCATTTAATGCTTATTGGTAATCCTAACGGTGGTTGGGAAATTTAAACCCAAGTTGGGTGACCAAACACCCTCTAAGTTTTAATTATAGTTTCAATTTAGTCCTCAGGTTGTAAAATGTTACAAGTTTACCTTTGAGATTTGTGTTTTATTTCAATTTGGTCTCTAGATTTTAAGATTAATACTTTTAACCTAGATATTTTTCATTAAATACTCAATTTTCCTCTTTAGTGTTAATGTCTATTATTTAATTAAACATAAGTAAGAGAATTATAATTAATTAAGTTTCACTATTTTTCATCACTATTAAAATTTAATATAAATTTTCACTTAATAAATTATTTTAAATTAATCAATAGACATTTTGTGTCAGTGTCTAAATATGAGTATTTAATGAAAAATCGAGATTAAAATGTAAAATCTTAAAATTTAGAGACCAAATTTATATAAAACTCAAATCTCAAGAGTAAAATTGTAACTAACTAAATTTAAACTAAACACTAAACTTAGGTACTAAACATGTTATATTCTGAAACCTAGGGAATAAATAAACACTAAATCTAGTGACAGATCCACGTAGGGGTCAGGAAGGCATGTGTCCCCTCAAATTATTGAGTTTTATATTCTTAACATAAATTGCTAGTAACAGTTAATATGTATATATAATTATGAAAGATTCACACAATGTCCTACTTCACAAGTAATATTTTGCAAATATATCCTAAACATTAATTATATTTCATAATTAATTTTATGCGTATTTTTTGGATAATTTTAACCTTATGATATGTTTCTCTCATATTATATATTTTTATTATTTTATAATTAAAATATTTAAGAAAATGCAAACTGCATTTATCATTAATTATTTAGAGATTATTTTTTAAACAATCAATAATTTTACTATATATCATAATTAACTACGGATTCTCATTTAATGATTTCTTATTTTATTTTATTAACTAATATGATATATATCCCGAAAAATAAAGAATATGATATGTTGATTACACTTTATGGTCAGAATTTTATGGATATTCAAGACCTGTCGTTTAATTTCATTTATTTCAAATACATACAAGTTATTTCAAATATACATGGGATTATTCCAAATGCATTTAGAACAAGTAAAAATTTAGTGTTGATATATAATATATACTCTATATTTTAACTTTAATATCATTTATATTGAGATAGATATTCCACATACTTTGTCATATATGCATATTAGTTATTTTGCAAATATATACTTTTTCTTTTTTGCATATTTCAGTTTTTTGTTTAAAATTTAGTGTCCCCAATTTTGGTGGAGTACAATTAACGTAGAATTATGGTTGCAAATCTTCGTTTTTATTTGTTTTACATTTTTATGTATATATACGAGGTTTATTTTAAACATATACGAGATTATTCCAAATGCAATTAGAATAATACAGATTTATGGTGTTATATAATATATGCTCCATATTTAATTTTAGTCTCATTTCTATTGAGATATATATTCTACATAATTTTTTATATTTACACATATATATTTAGTTATTTTGGAAATATATATTTCATATTATATAATAATAATGCTAACACGATAAATTAGGACACAAGTTAATATAGATGACATTTATTTTAAATAAACTCATATATTTTTTTAATTGAAAATAAAATGCACATATAAACCACATATATATTATGTACTATAGCACAAGTGACGGTCACGTGTGATTATAACTATACGATAAGGAGTGAAACTATCCAATCGATGAAGCTAGTTGATCTAACGATTCTAGTCGACAAGTCATCTCCCAATTTAAAAAATCCTTAAGAAAGAAAAAAACAAAAAATAGCAGCTTATTGCAAAAGAAAACATGAGAAAATGAAGCGCTTTAGCTTCGACGCATAAAGCCCTCAATATTTTTCCTTCACTTAACCATGAGTTACACTAAAATAACTATTTAAGACAAATAAATATGATGGACGCATACTTGGATATTGGAGGGAAATAAGTTGACTAAGTATTAGTAGGAAAGGTAGTAGGAAAGGAGTAGGACAAATACTTGAAAAATCAAAGGCCATGTTGGACGTATACCTTGAGAGTATAACTTGAATGCATACCTTGTGAGTGAGGCACTTGATATCAACATTGGACAAGGAGGGGAGGTTATCTTAGATGTATAACCTCAAGAAATTGGCCTTGATACATCTTGGACGCCTAAAGATTCCATTGGATGTGTAGAGGAACCCTGCTTCACTGCATGGGTGAAGAGTAGGAGGAGGGAGCATAGAATGCAAAGGTCATTAGGAAGAGAAGAGCTATCTTGGACGCATGAAGAGAAACATGCATTGAACATAGAGGTAACATACGTCCAAGGTAAGGTAGAGATGCGTTGATCTAAAGGTTACTTGGGGTGCAATGTCAAGTTGACAGCTAAAGGGAGTATGTGGCTAATTTGGATGAAGTCTTGACTAAGTTCAAGTAAGAGGTGGCTACCTATTAAGCAAGGAAAAACCATGCAAAAGTTTGGTGAAGACACCTCCAAGGAGGGTGTTGTGCTAGGATGTGCATGCTAAAGACAGATCAACATGCATGCAAGGAGGAGCTGGTACAAGAAAGAGTACTTGGGACTAATATACATAGAGGGAAAGGAAGGGTTTAGTTCTTCCATTCCAATTGAGAAAATTCCGGTTTTTTTAAGTCAAATTAAAGATATTTGAGTGTAAAAAATACCCCTAGGTTGCTGGAGTAATGAAAGTTTAAGAGATCTAGAAAAACTTGGAAGGAAAGGAGAAATGTCAGACTACCGGATAGGCCAAGTAGTGCCCAGCCCAGCACCAGCTTTACGTTTGTGTGCGTCAACAGCACCACCAGTGTCCTTTTGCGTGTCTGTCCGCTAGCCATCATGTCCTACGCGCTCAGACTGCACCAAACGCACATCCAACCTATCTCTTGTTGCCCTTTGAGTCCCAAAACACCTAGTTTGCCCAATTTTGTGTTGGTAAGCTAAGTTTAGGGCCAGAAAGGTATTCTAAGGTTATTTTAGCCCTAGTTTTGAATTCTAAGCTAATCTAGAATAAATTTAGGGCAAGTTGGAGTCTGAAGGAAATCAAGAGTCCAAAAACAGACTAGGAAGCTGGGACGACTTGGAGAAAGAGGAATTCTTGTCAGTGAACCGTGAGTGTTTTATTTTCAAATGTTTTGGTTAATGTTATATACATATATGGTATTATAAATATATGGTTTGGAATGCTTGGCATGATCTGCTTACGTTTTATTCTGGTTGAAAACTCTCGATTTAGATAAATATATTTTTATCTATGGTTTGTAAAAAACATGTTTTCTACCAGATTGTATACACTATTCCAAAATGTTTTTCTGTTGAAAAAGGAAATGTCTAAACCTCTAGTTTGGTTTGATAAAATCATATTTTACTGTGGTTTGAGGAGTAAGATTTCAAACCACCGAAAGCTACTTGTTGTACCCTGATGGACCGCATAAGATGGTCAGAAGATCTATGGATCGAGATTCTGAGCCTATAGTTAAGTCTCCCACTGGATAGTCAAAAGATGAGCTGATGGAGGAAATCTCATATAGGATGGCCCCGAGCCTATGACGAGATTCTATGTTGACATGTGCACAAGGTCGGTTTATATTAAGTTTAGGGACTGATTTTAGAAACTTGGTTGCGGATTACGTGGATTTATTCCTAGATATGTTCGAGGAAATTAAATATCATGCTATATTACTATTTATTATGATGATGCTCATGTTTTGGAATTTAATTGAGTATTTCGATATTCTGGTATTGATTTACATCTAAAATGATTTGTAACAGATTTTCAAAAGAAAAACCTATGTTCATATTAAAATCACCACTCACTGGGTTTCCCAACTCATGTTTTCCAAATATTCTGGTTCCCTCTGAAGGAACTCTTAACGAAGAGCATCCATGAGCGTTCGGATCTTTTCGATTTCTTTGTGACTTAAATACAACCCATATATTCTAATAGATAGTTATGCAAATTAACACTAATTAACGACATGCTTCGATAAATAAAACACAAGAGAAAGAGTTCTCATACCAGTAGAAGACTCTCGTCAAACGTTGAACTCGAGGCAGCGGAAGAACCTCTACACTAACTCTATCGTCCAACAAACCAGTTGGCTGCGGCAGCATGATCGTCTACACGAACGGTAGCAACACAAACAGTCACGAACAAGTAAGAAGTAGGGACAACACCACCAGTTGGAGTCCTTGGTATTCTCAGAGTAAGAATCTAAAGTGTGGTCTTTGGTGAATTTGGTAGAGGTAGAAGGAAAAGCTTATCGTGTAGACGATAAGCAAGTGGGAGAGATGAAGACAACTATCGTATAGCAGGGATGCTTATCGTTTAGACAAAGCTACACGATTGTGTAGGTTTTACTAAGCGATCGTCTAGTAAAATGTAAATGATCGTTTAGAAAATGCGGCACGCTATGCGATCGTTTAGAAAATGTGGCATGTTATGTGATCGTTTAGGAAAACTAAGCAATCGTTTAGGGAATGGCGTGCGATCATTTAGGCGCTGGTGTGCGATCGTTTAGACAGTGAGACTCTATCGTATAGGCTTTCGAGCTAAGTGATCGTTTATGTTTCCACATCGATTGCGATTTTTTGAACCCTTTGCAAAATGAAACAAATTTTCATTTTATTCTTCAGTTACAATAACTGAATGAGGACCCACTAACGCACGATTGAGGAGAATAATACGACCAATTATCTCATAATTAACCAATTTAATAATAAATGAATATAATCATATTATATTCTAACCCTATAGTTCTATATCACATATCTGCTATAGTAATTTCTCCTCCACTTGATATAAATCATATTTATATCTAATTTCCTCCAAAATTAATGTATCTCATACATTTAATCAATTATATCATATATAATTAATCAGTCCAATTATATCATATATAAACGAACTCCCTCTTGTCAATTTAAACATTTCAAACTGACCCAAATATTGATTTTCGATTTTATCCAAGCTACTTAGGGGACCTAATGGGCCTGTGGCTCGAAGCTCCAACGGTCTGTGAATAGCTGACTAAATTATTTAGCCACGAGATCCACCATCCGTTAACTGCCAGGCATTCCACTAAAGACCAACAACCGAACTCTTCTTACCACAGATATATTTTTATATCCATTAGATATAACCAATCATGAGTAGAATGACTCTTCACATATGCTCGTAAGTATAATTGGGCCAATTTACCCTTTTTCCCCTGTAGTTACATCTCACTTCTTAAGTACCACTGATTCCTCTAATGAACAATACAACATAGTCCAACTATATGTGAACACCTCTCGAGCCAAGAGAAGGTGTGTGGCACCACATCGTTCAAGCCTTGGAATCAGTCCTTAAGGGAGCTATCTATCTACTTGCCCCTACTTTGAGGAAGGAGTGAATTCCATCTTGTGTAGCTGAGTTCCTAGCTCCCAAATCAGACGAATCCCCAAAATGGTAGGTATGAATCGGCGACCTGGCCACTCGCACCTATACAAATCAAAGGACCGCCCTCAATAGCAAGAGTTCCCAACTCACTCAGGATTGAGGTCATGTTACCTATGGTCATCTTAATGAAGTGAAGTTTCTATCATGAACGGTGTTATATAACAACACTTCGTGGTCAGGTCTTATACAAACTCTTTATATAGGACGCCCCAGCTCACATGTCCCCTACACGAATGATCAGGATCAGACTATCTGTGACAAGTCACAACACTTGTGCTTCCACAAAGCGTGCCGCATCCGTAACATTACCAGGACAAGGTTTCCCTCCTATATCCATATACTATAGACCATTTTGGTTATCATTCAAGACATGATCCACTTATATGTCACCACATACATGCTTAAGTTACATACAAATAACCAGAGATTTTATGTTTGTTGGTTTGTGGTAAAGCAAATAAAGTAGACAACTGAACAAAACCAAGATGTGAAGTATCATATATTATACAACACAAGCATTCGTACAAATAGTTTACAAACTATAGGATACGATACTTTAGGGCATCAACCCCAACACTCTCCCCCAGGTAGCAAAGGGAAACGAGTTCCCTGGTGCTGCTTGAGGTCAAGTTTTGCCACACGATAAAACTAATTCTTTATCTTACTTATTGGAGGGGTCTTTAAAGTCTGTTTGTAGGTATTGGAGTTGGGAATTTGTAAATACAAGATGAATAAACATTAAAACTTGGTTGTAATTAAGTAAACTATTTGTAAGTAAGCAATCTTCTGAATTTTATAAGTAGTGGGCAAATTAGGTTAGAGTGATCAGTAAATACCACAAAAGGATGGTATTTGTTGTCTTCACGCCTCCTTCTGAGTGAAAGAGGTAAATTCGAAAAGGGGCATGACACTTTGAATGGACCTCAGACAGACAACGTTTGAATGGAGCCCTCAAATCTACTTCAACGACGTTAGAGAGCGGAGTTTGCCAAAATGCAATGGTTACATCGGTCCAAAAATGCTATTGTACGCGCCAAGATGCAATGCTTGACACGTGCGACTGAGGAAGAGGAAACTCGCCGAAAAAGAAGACCTCAAGGATGGCAACTAGCAGGAGCGACTCATGGACAAGGGGTGTGCAACTGCCATTTTCATGATAAAAAAAAGGAGAGAGAAAGAAAGAGGGAGAGGGACGGGAGAGATGAGGTTTTCGATTTAATATTTATTTTTCAAATATTTTCCTTTTATGGTTTTTCTTTATTTTTCAATGTTAAAATTATTTTCCATATATGGTGTTTCTTTTTTTATTTATTTAAAAAAAAACTGTCAGATCAAATATGCAATGGTGTAGATGACATTTCGGCCTGATTTTTATGAAATGTCATGGCCCATTAGGCTATTAATGAAAAAAAAAATCGTCGCTTTAAGCTATTGGTATAATTAGGCCTATTTAACTAGGCTATTAACGTAGAAAACCCTCTATATATATATACAAATTCTTAATATATTTCAAAAACCTTGCATGGACTGTTGGTGTCACTGTTTTCCTTGCTCGCATGTGTCCATGTTCGATTCCACTACAGCCATTTAAAATTAAAAGAAACATTGCATTGTCTTCACCTAATGGGAGAAGTTTTTCCTTCAAAATTTAGATAAATTTTCAATCTCAACAACATTCCATTAGAAAATATAAAAGGTAATGTTTGATTTTTATTCGTACGTAATTTTCACTTTCACATTATATATCTAAATTTTAGAGTTATGAAATAGTTTATCACTCGTAAGGGTTACTCATACGATTGATAAATAAGTAATATTTTTACTGTGAATATTTTTATGGAATTAACTCTAAATCAATATAGAGATATATTTTAAAAGAGAATAAGAATCGAAATAGAGCCTATAAAATCACCATCTTCAAAGAAAAAAGTCTTTTTTTTATTAGTTATTATTTTGTTAAAGTTGATTTAAATCGGTTTTATACAAAAATCAATCTAGGATAATTAAGATTTTGACCTAAAAACTAAAACTTCTATTATAGCTATAATATTTAAGATTAAGTTCATATATTTATAAAAGCGTCTTTGTCTGCTCTCAACCTATATATAGTACAATGAGACCTTTAACATTAATATTGTTGTTTTCAAAATTTATTAGAGAAATATTGTTGTTTTGGGAATCCGAGGTTAGAGGTCAAACGTTGAGAACTTGACGAACAAAGAAAAACTTGGAAACAATACATAAGCCGAAACTTCAACCCTCGACAAGGGAAATCTCGCGAATCTCGCTTAGGTTGTCGAAGTTGAAGTTTCGACACACATCCACCCTCGAGATTGCAGATTTATTACTTTTCTTTTTCCCTCATAGAGGAAATAAAGTAATGAGATGGTATACTATATGTATCTGTGTACTCGAGCTTCTTCTAACAACCTATGCATTTTGTTATCATTTCGAATTAAACGAATGCTTGTGGGATTGACGTGAGGGGGTGGGAATGGCTATATTTCTGGGAGCGAACTCCAGGCGAATATGAAGCGCATGGATACAAGTTATGCCTTGGAATGAAAGACAATTCCGAATTAGCTTTGTCTACGAACAAAAAAGTAGATCCATAATCAAAAAAGTGTTTGTGGTTGTTCCAGAAGAAATGAAACCTAGTAATCATTAATGGAAAAATAACAACAATAACAGAGAGAGCAAGATCTAAGGAGAGCGCGAGAGCGAGATCGAGATCGAGAGAGCGAGATCTTAGTAGAGAGCGATACTGAGAGAGCGAGAGTGAGAGAGCAAGATCTTAAGAGAGAGCGAGATTGAGAGAGCGAGAGTCTTCACTTGATTTGAACTTTCCATAGACTGTAATTGAATATATTAGATTATTATACTATAATTGAATAATCATTTGACAATAAATTGAATATATTAGATTATTATACTATAATTGAATAAACAATAGACAACAAATTGAATATATTATATTATTATACTATAATTGAATAATCATTAGACAACAACTTGAATATATTAGGTATAATCATTAGACAATAAATTGAATATATGAGATTATTATACTATAAATTGAATATATTAGATTATTATAATGTAAAACTTTATTGATTACAAAAAAAAAAAAAAATTGAATATATAGTAGATTATTATAAAAAAAAATTGAATATACAATAAATTATAATAAAAAAATTATTTATTATTCAATCCCTAACTATCTGGAGCCCATCTTAGTAACGAAGGACACTTCCTTCGATTATGTTCTAACTGGTTACAAAATCCACATCGTTGTCGAGTAGTTGATTCTGTCCAATCCATCTCGTTGTGATAACGTGAACTTGCTCAGATAACATTCTTCAAATGCGTGAACTATTTCAAGAAAAGAAGAGCAGAAATAAAGGATGCATTGGAGCATCAAGATAAACCCAGGACCTGTTGATCCCGATGTTTTGTATGACCAGTTCATTCATCGATCATATGTTGTATAGCGAGATCGTACTACTGGAGAAATATCTTGCAGACGTTGAGAGGCGGGATTTATTCAGTTGGACTGGCATCTGATCACAGCCTTGGTCGAGAGATGGAGGCCTGAGATGCATACATTCCATATGTATGTTGGAGAGTGCACTATCACTCTACAAGAAATAGAAATGTTGTTGGGGTTACCTGTTGACAGGGAGCCGGTCACCGGAGTGATGTACGATGACTAGTTAGAAGTTTGTCAACTGTACAACCACACCTGCCGACAAGATTAAAGGATCGAGGTTAAGTTTAATATGGTTAGGAACACAATTTCGTGAGCTCACACATGATGCAGACGAGGAAACCGTCATAAGATATGCACGAGCATATATACTACAAATGATGGGTGGAAGTTTGTTTTCAGATAAATCAAGTCATTTTGTTCAATCGATGTTCTACCACTGTTAGCTAACCTCCATGATGCGGGGAGGTATTCGTGAGGTGGAGCATGCTTGGCATGGTTGTATAGACAACTATGTAAAGCAACAAGACTTGAGGTTTGAGAGATAGTTGGGCCTCTCATACTTTTGCAACTATGGGCTTGGGAGCGATTTCCAACAATGGCTGCACAGCTACATCATATTAATGACGCTCGGTTAGTTGAACGAGCCTACGGTTCTCAGTATGTTGTTTTAATTCAATTTAATTTTTATATCACTGATCTAGTTAATTTAAATTCTAAATTATCAATTTAAAAATTTAGTGGAGAGACTAAATTTGTGTGACTAGGACAGCCACACATGTAGTCAACCAGTATAGATACATGTTTGATCTGCTTCAACCTGAACAGGTACATTACACTAAACCTAATTGATTATTTTATTCACATTTTTATTGTATTTGTCTTTAATATTCTAATATAATATTTTGTGTTTCAGGTTATTTGGGAGCCGTACAAAATTATTGTGCATACTTTGCCTAATTTTTGTACGAATGGTCAAAACATATGGCGGACGATGAGTCCTCTCATATATTTTCACATTGGTGAGTGGCATCTTCCTGACATGGTGATGAGATAATTCGGTTTTCAGCAAGATATCCCATCGCCTTGTAATACTAAATCCGTACTGCATGATATTGACCTAAGGACTGGAGATTGGCCCGAAAAAGTTGCACATTTGGTAGTGCAACACTATCGTGCAAGGTTTATTGCAGTGGGGGTTTCTCTTGAACAGTTTGACACAGATGTCACTCCAGAATATATTCATTGGTATAATAATATCACAAGGCACTACGTCACTCATCCGGGAGCAGTTGTGGGTCATCTGGTAAATGAATGAATATTATCTAATTTTTTTAATTTAAATTTATTTTAAATATTGTCTAATTGTTTTATAATTCACAGAGATCAAACAACAGTAGACTCCGTGAGGTTGCGAATGATCTGAACCAGGTTCTTACTATATGTAGTGACAACCAAAGCTATATGGAGGAAATTCATTATATGTACGATATACATATTGTTCCTCCACCAGCTCCTAGATGTAGAGGACTTGTTCGGGAAGAGGATGAGTTTAATGAGGTTGCACATAATGTGGAAGAGTTCCCCCTATGATGTAGACGCAGAGTCAAACTGATTATGTTAGTCCGATGATGATGATGCCAGCATTTGGTTCAGGACATTATGACTCAGAGGCTGGTCCTTCGTCTTCATACGTGCATGGACATGGTCGGGATCGTGGAGAGCATAATGAATATTTATATTATGAAGCGCCTGCAAAGGTACCAGAGCAACATCAAGAAGAACCCGAGCAACCTCAAGTTCGAAGTCGACGATGACAACCAACTCGAAATCGACGACGTCCGCCTTATGGGACACATTGATTTTTGTAATTATTTTTATATAAATGAGATATTTAATTTACATTTTTTTATTTTTATGAGTTATTATTATTTTTAATTTATTTCTTTTAGAGTTTAAATAAAATAATAAATTTTTTTAGAATTTTTTTTTTATAAAATGAAAAATTAAAAAAAAAAAAAAAAAAAAGAAGAAGAAGAAATGATTAGAAAGAAGGTGGAATGTGTAATAATTAAAAAGGGAAATTTGTACGGTATTCTCGCTCTCTATCAAAATCTCGCTCTCGCTCAAAATCCCGCTCTCTCAAACTCTCACTGTCTCTCATAATCTCGCTCTCGAATTTGATTAGCTCGTTAGCTCGTTATCGTAAAAAAGAAAGAGATTCATTAGCTCGTTATTTAGTCAGACTCGCTGAGATGACAGAATCCATTTGAAAACAACAATATTTTTCTTAAAAAAAAAAAAAGGAAGGTCGAGAGTTCAAAATTCGACCATAAACTATTTAAGAAAATATTGTTGTTTTCAAACTATTTGTAAAAATATTGTTGTTTTCGAATTTTCAACCCTCGACTTATTTAAAACAACAATATTTTTACAAATAGTTTGAAAACAACAATATTTTCTTAAATAGTTTCTAAAAGTACAATATTCTTTTAATTTTTCCTAGTACAATGCCTCTATATAAAATTTTTGGATACGTCGTGGACTAAACCCAAAATCTAGAGATCAAACTGATATTTTGTCCTTTTTTTTTTTATTATTATTCTTACTTATTATCATTTAACAAAATAAAAGTGGTAACTCTAACCAAGCTAAATGAATAAGACAATAATTATGACCTTAAAATTTGAACTTGCAATTGTTGGAAGTCAAAACAAAATTAATTAATTTGTATTCATTTTAAATAATAGCCTACAATTCATTAACCTTCCCAGCCATTTGTCTTGCGGCACCAAATTCCTTTTTCCATGGCCCTTTCATCTTTCTTAAATAATACTGTTTATTTATTTATTATTATCATTATTCTTTTATGAATTTTATTATGCCCTTTTTATTTCTATTACACTAAGACTTACTCAAAATATTTTGTATTTTTATTAAAATATCAATTTTGATCCATATACTTTGACTTTCATTCTTTATTAGTCCTCATACATTACTTAAATTTTAAATTTGGTCAACTATTTTAAATAAATCTTAAATAATCTACTATACATTACTTAAATTTTAAATTTGGTAAACTATTTTAGATAAATCTTAAATAATCTAAAATTAATTTGTATTGAAATCAATTAAACTTTCAAATTTTAAAAATGTATATATACTCTGTAAAAATATTTTCAAAACTTTTTTAATAAATGTTAATCAAGACTAAATATATTCACAAAATTTATAAAAAGAATGTTAATGGAGACTAAATTTTGTATGAAATTGTCAAAACAAACAACGGGCAACAACATGGATTATTTTCAAGAATTATTGTAAATACATACACTAAAACAAAATAAGATCTGAGATACACTGTAGTTTAACGTTTTCTTTTCTAACAGCATAAGTTCAAAATATAATTATCATTAAACCTCAAAAGGAAATTTGTATGTATGCATGTAGCAGATGCAACGTTAAATTGTCACGTTGAAAGGTATGACCCCAATGGGCCGCGAGTCGTCGAAGCTTTGGACTGTGATATGAATTGGGCTTCATAGGTATATGGCCCCAGCTCGAAAGCCCATGGTCCATCTCAGAGTTAAACACTCTCACAACACAACGTAAAATACCCGATGATCTAAAAAAATCCAATCAATCAAATCAAACCCATATGATTAGGGTTGAATAATTAACTCATTTTGATTGGGTTGGACTCAAATAAAGAAAATTTAATACATTGAATCGGTTCATAAGTTCATCTAAAATAATTTAAAGAAGTTTATACATAAAAGGCTTAAAAAATAGACACATATTACATTAATGCCTTGAACATTTCATTTTTTTTTACAAAAAAAGACCTACTTGCTTCCCTATTTTCACTAATGTCATTAGCTATTTACAATTTAGCCTTCATCTATGTTATATATATATATATATATATATATATATCCCTATGTATATTCTCTCCCATGCATATTCTCTCTCCGCCATGCATATATTCTCTTCGATGGCGTGGGGCGAATTGATGGCTCCACACGAAGTGATGGCGATAGACGGTGGCGCGGACGGCGTGGAACGAATCGACGGTGATAGGTTAAACAAATTCGTCGACGACACGGTGGGACGAGCAAATCTAGTCGACGACAACAGGGAGAGAGATCCATGAGAACCATGACTGAAGAAGAATAAGAGATGAAGATGGAGGGTTATGTACTATAAATCCCCATATGAAGATGAACTTTATTTTTTCCTATTTTTTATATATACTCTGATATATTTGTACTTTTTTTTTAACTTTTGTAGGAAATTTGATATATACTATGATATATGTATTCATTTATTTGATATAAACGAGTGTTTTTTTACTTAGACTTATTGTATTATGATATATATACTCTAATATAAAAGAAATTTATAAAGATTTATGTACTGTTGTATATTTCATATATTAGTTTATACTGTGATTTATGTCAAGTAATGAGTCAATCTCTAATTTATAAACTATAATATATTTCATATATTGGTTAGAATATTTTCAAATACCTAACAAAATGTTGTAAGATATATTTAAAATAATTATAAATCCTTTAAAAAAATTAATAAATTGATATGCGAAAACCAACGTAAAAAAAAAAAATCATTAAATGCATTTTTTTTTCCAAATTGAAAAATAGAAAAATAAATTAAAATAAATGTATTTTCTCTCTCCAAATGATAAATGAGAAAAACTATATTAAATGCATTTTTTCTCTCCATCATTAAAATAACTTCAAAAATAAGATAGAAAAAAAGAATATATATATATATACATATATATATATATAATGATAAAAAATTTCAAAAATGACACTAAAAGACCTTTTTGAAAAAAAAAAAATCAAATTTAAAGACATTTATGAAAATATATAGCCAAAGATAGATTTTTTTATGTAAATTTTTCTAACCCAACACTACCTGAATATTACAACAAATAAGGCTGTAACATAGCACCTATATTTCATTTTTGTCAAACTTTTTGCTTATCTATAATATTGTCTAGATGGGATTCTTTATTACACAAATATTATAGTCCAATTACACTTTAGTTTCCAAGTACATGGATTTAGTTATAATTGTTTTGGGGGAAAAGTTGGAGTTTTGTGTGTTCGTTGATGTTTATGAAGTTTGAATGTTGTGGGGGTGGGTAGAGTTTGGTTATACTCGTTTTAGAGTTGAAGTTGGAGTTTTATTTGTGTGTTTTTGGATGCTTATGAGCATCGGGAATGTTGTGGGGATGGGTAGAGTTTGGTTATACTCGTGAGTTGAACTTGGAGTTTTTGTGTGTTTGTGCATGTTTATGAAATTTAAATATTGTGGGGGGTGAGTTGAGTTTGGTTATGATTGTTTTAGGGAGAAAGTTGGAGTTTTTTGTATGTTCGTTGATGTATGAAGTTTGAATATAGTGGGGTGGGTAGAGTTTGGTAAGCCTCATTACGGAGTTGAAGTTTGAGTTTTTTGTGTGCTTTTGGATGTTTATGAGTGTCGGAAATATTGTAGGGGTGGGTCGAGTTTGGTTATACTCGTTTTGGAGTTGAATTTGAAGTTTTTGTGTGTTTGGGGATGTTTATGAAGTTTGAATGTTCTGGGAGTTGAGTTGAGTTTGCTCATAATTGTTTTGGGAGGAAAGTTGAAGTTTTTTTATGTGTTTGCAGATATTCATGAAGTTTGAAGATGAGGTTGGAATGTTGTTATTGGAGATGCGGTGTTGGAGATGTTGTGTTTTAGACATTGTTTTAATGTTCTTTCTTTTATGTATTTGTGAAGACATATTTCTTGACGTTGTTTTCATGTTCTTTCTTTTATGTATTTGTGAAGACATTTCTTTCGTAAACTATCTGATAACTTTTCTCTATTTTTGGTAATAAAGAATAGTATGGACTTTGTTTGTTTGTTTTATTTATTATGTGAATATGTTTGAGGTTCTTAATAATGTTTTATAGGTTATTCAAATCAAATTAAGAAAAATTATTTTTTATTTTAAGAATGAATATTCCCCACGCCTGCTAAGCCGTTGAGAGTTCAAATTTCAATTTAAGAAAATTTGAATATTATAAATTACTGAAATTGAACTCCTGACGGCTTACTAACGCCGTCGGGAGTTATAACAACTCCCCACGAGTTACAATAAATGTGTCAGCAGTTTGTTCAAACTCCTGACAGATGGTTTTCGGCATCGAGAGTTCTTCTCTCGATGGACTTCTCCAGATCAAACTCACGATGACTGGTACGTTGTCGGGATTGGATCTGCCGACGCGTTTTAGACAATTTCTCGGTGATGTTAAGCATTAGGAAAGGCATTATTTCTTGTAGTGAAATATTTTGGTGATGTCCTCCTTACCAAGTTCGTGATCTTGCTGTGGTTCCATGTTAATGTAAAAAGGAGAGGTTCGTTATCTCTTGCTGTGCAGAGGAAATGTGAAGAAGTATTTTCTTCAAGGGTATGTATTCCTATTCCATTTCCTCTCATTTTTCTGTAGAGAGTTCCATGAGCGTGTTCAGATCGCTCCAATCTCACCGTGATCGAAATAAAAATTATATACATTCAACACATACAGTCATGCAAATAAATCTAATTATCGGCATGCTTAAAAAATGATAATTAAAGGGAAAGGGTTCCATACCAGTTGAAGACTATCTTCACACTTCGAAACTCCAAGCAGCAGAAACCCTCTAACAGATCTACCAACACAAATCGGGAACATCCACTGTAACAACATGATCAACGCGAACACGAACCCCGCAACAGGGACGACACCACCACTAACGAGCCATGGGTATTCTCAGAGTGAAAACCCAAAGGTTGGGCTTTGGTGAATTTGGTAGAGCATGGAGTCGATAAGCAAGTGGGAGATAAAACGATGCTATCGTATAGCAGAAGTGCTTATCGTCTAGAGGAGCTACACAATCGTGTAGAATTTGCTGAATGATCGTTTAGGAAAAGGTATACGATCATTTAACTAAAATGGCACACTATACGATCATTTAGGCGTGAGGTATACAATCGTTTAGGCTGGAAACGCTATCGTATAGGCTCTCAAGCGATCATTTTGAATCATCAACCCGCGCTTCACGAATTCTTTTTTTTTTTTTTTTTGGCGATTGCACGATTCAAAATGAAAATTTTTTCATTTTTAACCCATCAGTTACTATAACCAACGCTGCCCACTAACCCAGTCCAAACGTGAAAAAAAAAGGATTAATTATCATATAATTAATCAATTAATCAATTAGTAAATATAATCATATTACAGTTATATCCTATAGTTTGATATCACATATCTACTACAGTATTTTCTCCTCTACTTGATATACATCATATTTATATCTAATTTCCTCCATAATAATGTATCTCATACATTTGCCAATTATATCATATATAATTAACCAGTCCAATTATATCATATATAATCGAACTTCCTCATGTCAATTTGAACATTTCAAATTAATCCTAATATTGGTTCTCGACTTTATCCAAGCTACCCAGGAGACTTAATGGACCTGTGGCTCGAAGCTCCAACGGTACGTGAATTGCCAACTAAACTCTTTAGCCACGAGATCCACCATCTGTTAACTGTTAGTGATTCCACTAAAGACCAACAACTGAACTCTTCTTACCACAGATATATTTCTGTGTACATTGGATATAACCAATCATGAGTACGATGACCCTTCACAGATACTCGTAAGTATAGTTGGGATAATTTACCTTTTTTCCCCTATAGTTACATCTCACTCCTTAAGTACCATTGATTCCTCTAATGAATAATAAAACATAGTCCAATATGTGTGAACACCTCTCGGGCCAGGAGAAAGTGGTGGCTCCACATCGTTCAAGCCCCGAAATTAGCCCTTAAGGAAGCCATCTATCTACTTACCCCTGCCTCGGAGAAGGAGTGAATTCCATCTTGTGTAGCTGAATTCCCAGCTTCAAAATAAAACGAATCCCCAAAATGGTAGGTTTGAATCGGCGACTTGGCCACTCGCACCCATACCAATCAAAGAACTGCCCTCAATAGCAGAAGTTCCCAACTCACTCAGGTTTGAGGTCATGTTACCTATGGTTATCCTAGTTAAGTGAAGTCTTTGTCATGAACGATGTTATATAACGAGACGTTAACACTTTGTGGTCAGGTCTTATACAAACTCTTTGTATAGGACGCTCCCGCTTGCATGTCCCCAACACGAATCATCTGGATTACACCATCTGTGACAAGTCACAACACTTGTGACCATTCCACAAAGCAGGCCGCATCCGTAGCATTACCAGGATAAGGTTTCCCTTTTATATCCATATACTACAGACCATTTTTGTTACAACTCAAAACATGATCCACTTGTATGTCACCACATACATGCTTGAGTCACATACATATAACCAGGGATTTTATGTTCATTGGTTTGTGGTAAAGCAAATAAAACACGTAAATGATCAAAACAACAAGATTTGAAGTAAGTATCATATATTAATAATCACATGTGTTCATATATACTGTTTACAGACTACAAGACACGAGACTTTAGGGCATCAACCTCAACAATCTTCCACTTGTCCTAAAGTGAAGTGAGGTGTACAAAAAACTAAGTACAAAACAATAAACTAGGGCACATAAAAGCCCAGTACAATAAAATCTCCCACTTGCCCTAGTGCAGCCGCGGGCGATCCTGTAGACCCATGCTCCTAGGTTACCCTCAAACAGTATAGCCGTGAGAGCCTTCGTAAACGGGTCAGCAATATTGTGCTCCGAAGCGATCTACGTGACGATCACGTCTCCTCGATACACTATCTCGCAGATCAGATGATACTTCCATTCTATGTGTTTGTCGTGCCAGTGACTCCTTGGCTTCTTGGAGTTTGCCATTGAGTTTGCCATTGCCCCACTATTATCACAATACAGGGTAATGGGCCTAGACATATCTGGAACAACTTTCAAGTCTGTCAAGAATTTTCTGAGCCAGATGGCCTTCTTAGTAGCTTCGCAAGCAGCTACGTACTCTGCCTCCATAGTGGAGTCGGCAATGCACCCCTGCTTAGTGCTTCACCACACTAAAGCTTCTCTGTTAAGAGTAAAGACTGACCCTTATGTGGGCTTGTGAGAGTCCTTATCAGTCTAAAATTCAGAATCTGTGTATCCTGTAAGGATCAAATCCCTCCAATCATACACGAGCATGTAGTCCCTCATTCTATAAAGATACTTGAGGATGTTCTTCACTGCACTCCAGTGACCCTGGCCTGGGTTAGACTGATACTACAGACGAGTACAGAGCATTGCGTATATCAAGTTGCCAATAGAAGATGCATATGAACCCGTCTTATCTTCTCAACCTCTTGAGGCGTCTTAGGACACATTTTCTTAGACAAAGTTACTCCATGCTTGAACAGCAGTAGGCCCGTCTTGGAGTCCTGCATCGAGTACTTGAGCAATATCTTATCAATGTACGATTCTTGAGATAGTGCAAGCATTTTATTCTTACGATCCCGAAAGATCTGTATACCTAGAACAAACTTAGGCTCTCCCACATCTTTCATTCGGATTTGGGTCGCTAGCCAGTTCTTAAATACAGTCAGTAGACCTACATCATTCAAAATTAGTAGGATATCGTCTACATACAATACTAAGAAGACTACTAAAGCGTTGACGATCTTCTTGTAAACACAAGGTTCATCAATGTTTTGGTCAAAACCATACGACTTAATCGCAGTATCAAACACTACATTCCAAGATCGAGACGCTTGTTTCAGTCTATAAATGGACCATTCAATTTGCAAACCTTTTGATCTTGACCTTGGGCTATGAATCCTTCGGGCTGCACCATATAAATGGTCTCCTCAAGAATTCCATTTAGGAAGGTCATCTTGACGTCCATTTGATAGATCTAATAATTATAATAAGCTACAATGGACAGGAGAATACGGATAGACTTTAACATGGAAACAGGCAAGAAAGTCTCCTCTTAATCAACTCTCTCTACCTAGGTATAACCCTTTGTCAACAATTCAGCCTTGAAGGTATGTACCTTTCCATCAACAACCCGTTTGTGCTTGTAGATCCATTTACAACCGATAGGGCGAACCCCATTAGGCTGATCTAGAAGATCCCATACCGAGTTGAAGTACATCGACTCCATCTCGAGATCCATGGCCTTGACTCATTCTTCCCGGTTAACATCCTACATTGTCTTCTTATAAGACAACGAATCCTCAACATCACCATCTGCCACCATAGTAGGATTTTCGTGAAACTCAGATAGCGAACGGGTGGGTTCGCAACCCTTCTACTACGTCAAGGTTCCCTCAACTCTTGAGGTGGAACCAATCCACTGGATGAACCCCCATCAATAACTTTTGTTGATGTAGCAGGCTCAGCAACAACTCTTGTTGAAGTTTTAGTAGTTTCTTTGGAAAGCTCACGCAACACGACTTTGCTTCGTGGGTTGTGCTCCCTTATATGATCCTCCTCTAGGAAAGTAGCGTTTGTTGAAAAAAATACCTGATTTTCCGTTGGATCATAAAAATAACCCCCTCTGTACCTTTTAGGTAGCCTACAAAGAGGCAAGACCTCGACCATGGTTCAGACTCTGGATTAGCCTCAAGCACATGTGTAGCATAACCTCAAATGCGGAAGTGATGTAAACTAGGTTTACGCCCGTTCCACAACTCCAGAGGTGTTCTTGCAACACTCTTGGAGGGAACACAATTGAGTATGTACACCGGAGTTTCCACTGCAAAACCCCAAAATGAGTTCGGTAAGGAAGCGTAACTCATCATCGAGCGAACCATGTCTAACAAGGTCCTATTTCTCCTCTCCGCTACACCATTCTGCTGACGTGTACCCGGCGTAGAGTGTTGTGAAACGATTCTATGTTCTATCAAATAGTCTTGGAATACCGAGTCCAAAAACTGTCCACCTCGATCTGATCAAAGTGTTTTAATCCGTCTATCTAATGCGTTTTCAACTTCAGCCTTGAACTCTTTGAACTTTTGAGAGGATTCTAACTTCCGCTGCATAAGATAAACATACCCGAACCATGAGTAATCATCACTAAAACTGATAAAATACTCATAGCCACCTCAGGCATGTACATTCATAGGACCACAAAGGTCCGAATCTACTAACTCAATAGGCTCCTTAGCTCTAGAACCTTTACCAGTAAAAGGTCGTTTAGTCATCTTATCCTCAAGGAAAGATTCGCACACAGGTAAACAATTGTCTTCTAACTCACTTAGAAATCCATTCTTCACCCATCTCTTAATCCTATTGAGATTGATGTGCCTTAAACGTAGATGCCAAAGTTGGGCATTTTCTTCTGGATAAATTCTTCGACGTTTTGATTGAGTTACAGTAGTTCTGAACATTTCAGTATTATGGAGGGAATTAATGGCTAACGACCTTAGCACATATAAATTCGATTCCAGATTTGCTGTGCAAATAAAAACACCATCTTTATGAATAAATGCTTTGTTCACTTTAAAAGAGATAGTATATTTACATTGTAATAAAGTCTTTACAGAAACAAGGTTCCTTTTTAGTTCAGAAACAATATATAAATCATTTAAAACAAGAAACCTATTCTGTAAAGCTAACTAGAGTTCCCCTACTGCCACAGCTGAGACGACGTGCCCGATGCCTACTCGCATCATCATCTCACTGGCCTCCAGTTTTCACCAAGATCTAATCCCCTGAAAAGAAGAACAAACATGGTTAGTGGCGCCTGAATTAATTATTCAAGCAGAATCATCATTCTCCACTAACCAAGTTTTAAGCAGAAGTAAATGACATTTACCTTTATCTGCCTTGGACTTAGCCTCGGCTGTTTTTTTTCTCTTTCAGATACCGAGGACAGTTCCTCTTCCAGTGTCCATCTTGGTTGCAATGGAAAAACTTTCCCTTAGTAACTTTTGACGCCTCTTTGGGGCGACAAGCGGTGGGTTAGTAGGTGCCTTCCCTTTTCCCTCACCACCCTTCTTCTTCTTCCCCTTTGCAGAGTTAGAAGCAGAAGGTGCAGACTTCATTCCTGAGGTCGAACCTCTATGAAACGTCCTAGGGGATGAAGCAACATTTTCCTCATCCTTTTGCCTCTTCTTACTTTTCAGTAAAGATGGATATGTCTGCAACTCGTTGAGGAGAGTTATTAGGTTATATTTCACTTTGCTAAGAATCACATTACTAACAAAGTGCAGGAAGCTGTCCTGCAAAGAATGCAGGATTATGCTAACCCGATTGCCCTCATCGATGGTAGACTCATTCAACACTGCCACATTAAAGTGGACCATCATGTTCACATGTTCACGAAGAGAGGTGCCTTCTTGCATTTTGGAGTTGAATATGTATTTAAGATCGCCATGCATAAGTTGTTCAGACAGTTGTCCAAACATCCCCTGCAGGGACTCCATGATCTCATGCGCTGAGACCATAGGCTCATGTTTTTTGGCCAAGACATCAGAAAGACTCGCCAAGATGTAGGCTCGAGCCTTCTCATTCGCCCTTGTCCATCGCTCGTATTCCTCCTGAACATTTCAAGCGGAATTTGAAGTTGGAATAGAAGGTCAAACCTCCGTGAGAGTGAACATAAGATCCTCAATTATTAGAATCATCGTGATCATGTGTTTCCATGGTGCGAAATTATCGCCAATAAGTTTTTCGGCGTTTAACAATGCTGATGTGGTTTTAGCCATTTTAAAAATAATTCTGAAAATACGAACAAAACTTTATTAGATTTTTCTGAACCACTTTTAAACCAATCAGTTTTCCAAAAAAGTTACAATTACTGTAAGTTATAGACTTCTATTTTGCAATAATGCCCTAGGGAGACAGGACAAACGCTACTGGTGGGGTGATCAGTTGCCCCTTCGCTGGGATGAGACATTCTCAACCATTATGCAGAACCAACTCTTGGAACTGAACCTAACAACCACAATTATTCAATGCAAAACAATTAACTTTTAGCTATTCCATATAAGTGTAACCCCTCGTTTTCGGTGCCAGAGTCCAGCTATAATGCACTTATCGTAGGAAAAAGATAGATTGGGATAAGAGACTAAGTTACCTTATCCTCTTACAGGAGGTCAAATAAAGAAACACGCAAAACTACCATCCTTTAGGGGCACACTCCCAGGGTGCCTCAAGGCGATGCGCAGTAACTTTATTCAACCTAACGATGGAGACCGAGGGATATGCTGTCGCATTTCCCGCTCCCACTTACTATGAACATTCTCTCCATCGACCTTGATATTGACCTACCCAAACACCGTCCGTTGGGGAGACATGCCAAAGGTTTCGCGAGGTCGAGGATAAATCTCACAGTGTGGACTATTTAGGAGAAAAGTGAAAGGTTTAAGTGAAGTATCTCATGCCCCAAGTACCTCCTACTGAATGTTCTACCCAGGGATTCATTAACCTACACCATTCAGCTACTGATTTTAGTGTACGTCGTTTTTTTAAACTTTACTCATAAACAACGTTTGTCTATGAAATATGAACAAGTTCAAGTAGTCACATTTAAACACTTTAATGGACTGTCCTTAACTTGCATGCATGCATCAAATCTATCTAATTCACCTTTCCAAGTAAGCTCCCAGGTATGGGTGTTACGTTTCCGTCAACTTAAACACCCCAACCTAGACAGAACTCGCCTTAGACAAAAGGTCCCTTATAGATAGATTTGCTACACTTTAACCTTTTATTAGCCAATTTAATCCTATTAAACTGATTAAAAGATTAAAGCCTTAGGGTTACTAATCGTATTAGAACCGTGATCTTAGGTCTATGTGATCCATCTTTTAAACAATTTAAAACCATGAATTAAACCTAAGTGAGCATGCATGTCTTTCTTATTTCTTTTAGTTCTAATTACTCTTTAACTTTTAAAATGAAACAACTAAAAAATATTGCGTATAACGAGGCGTTTATAACATTCATAAAGTAACCTATGTGTCATGCTTCATGCAATGTCTGGTCATTACTATATATATAACTTTTATATAACGCGTAACAACCAAGCAAACATGTTATAATTCACCCTTATACGATAACAATTATAATCTAAAGATGATGCATGTCAATGCCTTTTATGCATGCATAAATATAACTCTTATATTATATGATGCATGAGCATACTCTTACAAAATTAAATCATGCTACTATAAATTATAACAATTATAATAAAGAGATGTTGCATGACCATTGCATAACCTAAGGTGGGATTTACTATATGTGCATACAATATGACATATAAAAACATACATCACATGTAAGAAACAAAGGATTAATGGACCGGAATGAGCCTTTACAAAAAAGTAGAGTGAAAAAATCTAACTATTACATTTTTCATCGAGCAAACCGGTTCATAGGCAAATCGGGTCTTGAACCGCCAGGAGGTCTTCATCGGGTAGAAAACTCCAACAGGTAGACGATCATTCATCTCGCACTAGACGATCATTCAACACGACGACGAGGCTATTAATCCTGACCGTTCATGTGATCGTGTAGCGCAACGACAGGTAAACGATTTACCCTTAGTTACTAAGCGATTGTTTAGTCAATTACTAAGCGATGAAGCTTGCTGACTTAAATGATCGTCTAGCGCGCGCACTTTAAACGATACACGAATGTCTCATCGTCTACACGATGCGTGCAACCAGATAAACAATTTACCTTGTGATGCTAAGCAATCGTTTAGTCAGTTACTAAGGGATGAAGCTTGCTGACCTAAACGATCGTCTAGCGCGCCCGCGAGTTAAGCAATCTGCGAGCATCTCATCATCTACATGACGCGATACACAGCGATCGCGTACTCGATCGTCAACCTGATGCGACCAACTTTTGATCGCATTCCCCATCGTTTAACCGATGTGTTCAACAACGATCGCGTACTCTTCATCTTTACGATGCGATGACAACGATCGCGTAGATCTTCTTCTGCACGATGCGATCAATCCTAGATTACCTCCTTCCTCGAAGAGTCGCAACCTTTGCCTAGAACTTCGATGAACAAGGACGACATCACCACTAACGAGCCACGGGTACTCTTGGAAAGAAAATTGAAAGGGTGGACTTTGGTGAATTTGGTAGAGGACGGAGGAAACATGAGTCGTGTAGTCGACAAGCAAGTGGGAGAAAAAATGATGCTATCGCATAGCAGAAGTGCTTATCGTCTAGAGGAGCTACATGATCATGTAGGATTTACTGAACGGTCGTTTAAGAAAAGGTATACGATCATTTAGCTAAAACGGCACACTATACGATCGTTTAGGTGCGCGGTATACAATCGTTTAGGTGGAGAATGCTATCATATAGCCTCTCAAGCGATCATTTTGAATCACCAACACGCACTTCACGAATTCTTTTTTTTTTTTTTGGGGGATTGAACGACCATCGATTGCATGATTCAAAATGAATTTTTTTTCATTTTTAACCCAACCATAACTAACGTTGCCCATTAACCCACGTCCGAACGGGAAAAAAAGATTAATTATCATATAATTAATCAATTAATTAATTAATATCATATTATAGCTATATCCTGTAGTTTGATACTCACATGTCTACTATAGTATTTTCTCCTCCACTTGATATAAATCATATTTATATCTAATTTCCTCCATAATAATGTATCTCATACATTTACCAATCATATCATATATAATTAACCAGTCCAATTCTATCATATATAAACAAACTTCCTCTTGTCAATTTGAACATTTTAAATTAACCTAAATACTGGTTCTCGACTTTATCTAAGCTACCCAGGAGATCTAATGGACCTGTGACTCGAAGCTCTAATGGTACGTGAATTGCTGACTAAACTCTTTAGCCACGAGATCCACCATCCGTTAACTGTCAGTGATTTCACTAAAGACCAACAGTTGAAGTCTTCTTACCACAGATATATTTCTGTGTCCATTGGATATAACCAATCATGAGTAGGATGACCCTTCACAGATGCTCGTAAGTACAGCTAGGCCAATTTACTATTTTGCCCTTGTAGTTACATCTCATTCTTAAATACCACTAATTCCACTAATGAACAATACAACATAGTTCAACTATGTGTGAACACCTCTCGGGCGAGGAGAAGGTATGCGGCCCTACATCGTTCAAGCCCCGAAATCAGCCCTTAAGGCAGTCATCTATCTACTTATCCCTGTCTCGGGGATTGAGTGAATTTCATCTTGTGTAGCTGAGTTCCCAGCTCCCAAATCAGACGAATCCCCAAAATGGTAGGTTTCAATTGGCGACCTGGCCACTCGCATCCATACAAATTAAAGGACCGCCCTCAATGGTAGGAGTTCCCAACTCACTCGCATCCATACCTATGGTCATCCTAGTGAAGTGAAGTCTTCTTCATGAATGGTGTTATATAACGAGACGTTAACACTTCGTGGTCAGGTATTATAAAAACTCTTTGTACAGGACGCCTCTGCTCACATGTCCCCAACACGAATGATCAGGATCAAACTATCTGTGACAAGTCACAACACTTGTGACCATTCCAAACAACAGGACGCATCCGTAGTGTTAAATGTATAAGGTTTCCTTCCTATATCCATATACTACAGACCATTTTGATTATCACTCAAGACATGATCCACTTGTATGTCACCATATACATACTTAAGTTACATACAGATAACCAGGGATTTTATGTTCATTGGTTTGTGATAAACAAAATAAAACAGGTAAATGAGCAAAACAAGATGTGAAGTAAATGTCATATATTAATAACACAAGCATTCGTACAAACTGTTTACAAACTACAGGATACGAGACCTTAGGGCATTAACCCCCTAAACCAATTGTTCATTAAAGGATCAGTGGAACTTAAGGAGCAAGATGTGATATCGGGGTAAAAAAGCATATTGACCTAGCCGTTATTATGAACAACTTGTGAATGGTCGACTTACTGATTATAGTTAAATCAAGTAGACACAAATATACAGGAGAGTGCAACTATCGAGCTATATTGGTGTGACTTGATATTTAATGAATACTGATTAATTTGGTCTAAAATTTTTAGCCAATTAATCTTAAATCAATTGAGCCCACGATCTTTAGATCCATAAGGTTCATTTACTATCTTGTAAAACATGAACACCATGAATTAATAAATTGAGTGAATTTTTAATTATATCAATTTGAAGTGTTCAAAATGAAATTAGGGTTTGAATTTGAATAAGTTCAAAATCACATTAGGGTTTATATAATTATATTTGATAGAATTAAACATTTAATTTATCGAAATTAGACAAAATTAGAGAGTTTATAAAATTTAAATATTTATTTAAATATTAACTACATGAAAAGAATTCATGTTTAAAATTAGGTGCGTGATCAATTAAATATTTTGATATAAAATTGTTATTTAATTAATTAAAAATCAAATTATTTTTCAATTTCAATTCAATGTGAGAAATTGAATTTCGATGTTCTAATTAATTATGAATTAATTAAATTAAAATTTAGTTAATTTTGAAACTTAATTAAAATTTATTTTTGAAAAACCAAAATTTAAAATTTATGCTTTAGTGGAATTTTCCCACAAAATCATTATGGAGAAGCTGGTTTCTCCTAATCACACCATCTATCCACTTGAAAATTCAACTTTAGTGCTGACATTCAAATTGTCCATCAATGCTTGCATGAGTGGAGTTTACAAACAACTCTCCTTTTTTGGCTGACGAGAGGTTACGGTTGCTGGAAATGGTTTCTACTACAACTTTCATCTTCACCTGAAAACTTACCATTTTTTCCTTCACAAATTCACTCAAATCTAAGTTATACCACTCAAATTCAAGGTTGAGAATAGTAGAGAAGATCTCTTTGTGGTTCACTGTTGAATTGAAGCTGGAATCACGTGAAGAGCGGCTTGGAATTAGAAGAATTCGTCAAAGGTGTGTAGTTTAGAAACCCTCTTCTGAAGTTTCTATTTAAGCATGCTTTTACAAATCAAATTAAAAGTAATTAGAGTGCTTATTGATTATATTTTCTTCCATTGTGTGTTATCTTATCCTAACACATGTCTACTTGCAAATGGTCTGACTATGCTACGTCATCCACCAAAGTATTTTCCCGTTAAACTTGTTTCGGTATATCTTCTTCGTTTGAACTCCGATTTGAGCGATTCAAATTACTTGGAACTGTTATTCCGAAACACTTAAAATTTTTAATGAAAAAAAGTAGGTATGTTATCATCAAAATATTTATCAATTAATTAATTAAAATGAATTAATTTGGGATTAAGGGCCAAAAAGCCATAAATCTACCCCTTTTTTATGATGACAAACTATCTAATTCACCTTTCCAGGTAAGTTTCCAGGAAGAGGTATTTCATTTCCATCAGCTTAAGAACCCCAGCCTAGATAGAACTCGTCTTAGACAAAAGGTCCCTTATAGATAGATTTAAAACAAATTTAATCTTTTATGTCAATCAATTTATTTCTATTAAATCGATTTTAAAAGATTAATCTAGGTTACTAATCTCATTACAACCAGTGAACTTAGGTCTACCTCAATCCAATTTTAAAATCCTTTAAAAAAATTGAGTTCACCCTAAGTCCACATGCAACTCTTTCTTATCGATTTTAGTTTTAGTTTCCTTTATAAACACTTATAACGGAAATAACCAAAACCACAACGGAAAGCTAACACATGCAAGACATTCATAACGATTATAAACAACCTAACTGTCTAGCTCAATGCATTGTTCATTCATTGCTATTTCTTTTATATAATGCTTATATAAAACATCAACGAAATAAACACAGCATGCTTCCATTCACCTTTATACTATAACGCTTACAATAAAAGGATGATGTATGATAATGCTTACTGCATGCAAAATATACCTCTTATATTTCATGATGCAAACGCATGCTTTCATGTAATTTCTTCATGCAAGATTATCACATTTACAATACATGATGCATGAATGCTTGCACAACCTATGGTGGGTTTCAAACTATATGCCAAACATTTTGCCATATAAACATCTACATCACATGTATAATAAACAAATGTTGTTGAACCGGGTAAAATTGCCTCAAATCCTCAAAACTAAAGCTAACTATTTCAAAACCAAGGAGTATCTAGTTCAAACAGGCGAACCGGGTCTTGAACTGCCCGGGTGAAGCACCGTGTCTTCAACCATCATGCAACAAACACCCCGCGATCGTCTACACGAAAGAACAAACACTTTGCGCTATCGTTTACCAACGCTCCCAGAACTAAACGATCATTTAGCAACAATCGTGTACCTTTTACTAAGCGATAAAGCAACAAGGTACATAATCGTCTAGCGCGTCGCACAACGGCAGCCTGACAAGATTGTCTAAACGACTACGATGCGGCAAAACACCATCGCCTAAACGGTAGTTGAGCCAGCGCCATTATATCGTATACCACGTGATCGTGTAGGTAGTAACTATACGATGAGGCATGTTAACTACACGATCGTCTAGCACGCGCGTTCTACTAAATGATGAGCATCATATGCTTCCACTGCGATCGCCAACCTCCAGTGTCTACACGATTGGGCAACCAACGCTACGCGATAGAGTAAACCATTTACCCCACCGTTTAGCATTAGCTAAACGATCGTTGAGTAAGCACAACATGATTGTATAGAAAAATCTACATGATTGCTTAGATAAATCCCAACAATCGTTTACCTTAGGCTACACGATACGACCAACTCTTGGTCTTCTTCTTCGTTGAGAACGGTATCTTCATGCTTTGACACTTCAACACGAACAACTCGACTAACTCAAACTCTTTGAATTATGCCGTAAAACACAGGGGTTCTTACAAATTAACACTTTTTAATTGAAGAAAACTTTAAACAGAGGCAATTAAACCCATAAACATCCATCAACTCCATCCACAAAAGTATTTAACAATTAAACACAAATATAGAAAACCCATCATGACTATAAAAAAAGTTCAAAACAGAATTGAAATTTGGAATATCATAACAACCTGGCTCTGATACCAATTGAAAGAAATCAGACACAAGGATTTCCATAAGCAACAAAATGATCTTTCCATATTTCAATCGTATATGAACATTTCAATTACAATCACAAACGAAAACAACGGTTATGCATAAAACAGAAATTACAGCATGCTTCTCTAAAGATTAGGGGAAGAATCAAAAAACCTTTAAAGACTCATCTTCAAGGTCCTTAATCACGAAAGTTCGATCACAGTAACACACGAACGTTTATCCAACATGACTGCTACACTGCAAGAACTCAGCGAACGCGAACAAAGCAATCACCAAGGTCACGAACAAACCCAAACACCGCGAACGGTCGCAACAGAAGCTTGACTGTGTCGAGTTGAGTATGAACCCACCAAGAAGGTTACCTTTGCATTTTCGGTGTGAGAATCCAGAGGGTGGGCTCTAAGTGGACTTGGTTAAAGGCAGAAAAACATAGGAAGAACAATTGTCTAAACGATTGAGCATGTGGGAGATTAAACAACCTATCGTATAGGTCGATGCCCAATCGTTTAGTAAAAGCTATGCGATCGTCTAGAAAAAACTATGTGATCGTTTAGCTCATCATCTAGTTGATCTATCGTGTAAGAACACTCCACGATTGTTTAGCTAACTACAAGCTGTCGTTTAGTAAATCTGATTTACTTGAATCCATGAGTAATTTCAAAAATTGGAAATCTCAAATCAACTATGCAAAACCTACTAAAATTAGGAAAACATTTGTTCTTTTATCTCACGATTACTATAAAATCACCAATAACCTTTCACTCAATTGGTTATTAGAGAAAAAGAGATAATTATTCAAAAAATAATATTATATAAATATAAAAGGTAACTAACTTACCATAATATATTTATAACCAATAGTTTTAATATTTCATCTCAGGAAACATATAAACCATAGATCTTTTTCTATTCCATGGCACTTAATGTAAATCTCATTTACATTAATCCTCCGCTCGATGTATCTCATACACCATACCGATCATATCATATATAATTGAATCATCGCTCAATTTGAACATTTCAAATCAATACCAAGAACTAATCCTCAATTTGAATCCATTGAGCTACCAAGAAGACCTTATGGACCTGTAGCACGAAGATCCAATAGTAAGTGAATAACTAACTAAACTATTTAGTCACAGGATCCACCATCCGTTAACTGTCAAGCACTCCACTAAAGATCGACAATTGAACTCTCCATACTACATATATAATATGTGTCCATCTTAACCAATCAACAATGCAACAACCCTTCATAGATCGCTCGTATGTACAGCTCGGCCAATAATCGTTATGCCCCAGTAGTTACATCTAACTCCTTAAGTACCACTGATCCCTATAATGAACATAAAGTTCCCTCTTCAAAAGATAAGTTGTGGCCACTATGTTCAAGCTTCGGAATCAGCCAAGGGAGCAATCTATCTCTTACCCCTACTTAGGGGGAGAAGTGAGTTCCATCTTGTGTAATTGAGTTCCTAGCTCCCAGATCAGACAAGTCCCTAAAAAGGTAGGCATGTTGAGTTGGCAATCTGGTCACTCTCACCCATAATAATCAAAAGACCGCCCTCAAAGGCAGAAGTTCCAAACACACTCAGGATCGAGGTCGTGTCACCTATGGTCGTTTAGGTGAGATGTAAGTCTCCTGTATCATCGGCGTTATATATAGAGTCTTGTTATCTCAAGGTCCGTTCTTATACAAACTCTTTGTATAGGACACCCCCGCTCGTAGTAATTTACAACATGAATGGTCCGGATTTACTATCTGTAGTAGTTTACAACACTTGCAAAGCTCTAAAAAGTGGGTCGTATCTGTAGTGTTATCAGGATCAGGTATCCCATCTTAATCCTTATACTACAGAGCTATTTCGGTTATCACTCAAGGCATGATCCACTTGTATATCTCATATATATGCTTAAGTTTACATAAGATAACCATTGAGCTTTGTTTATTGGATATGAAAAAATGCCAAAACGAAATAACAATTATTTATTCATAAACAATGTATATAGTTACAAACAACGAGACTCAAGGAGAATTAGGACACCAATCCCAACAGAATATACCATTACAACTCTCCTCAACGAGTTGCAGACATACCAATCTTTACTGAAAAGTAAGGAAAGGAAAAGGGGTGAGGCAAATGTTACCTCATCTTCTAGAATATTCCATCGTGGTTCAACCACAGGGATGAAGTCTGCACCTTCTATTTCTAACTCTGATAAGAGGAAGAAGAAGAAGGATGGTAAGGAAAAGGGAAAGTGCCTGCTAACCTGCCACCTTTCGCCACGAGGAGGCGTCCGCCGTCGGTCGAAAAAGAAAAATGCTTTCACTGCAACCAGGACGAACATTGGAAGAGGAATTGTCCTCGCTGGCTAAAGGAATTGAAAGTAGCCAAGGCTAAGGTCAAAGCAGAAAAAGGTAAATATGATTTACTTGTGCTAGAAACTTGTTTAGTGGAGAATGATTATTCTACCTGGATAATTGATTCGGATGCCACTAATCACAGTTGTTCATCTTTTCTGGGATTAAATCCTGGCGACAGCTATAGGCTAGTGAGATAACAATGCGAGTAGACATCGGACACGTCGTCTTAGCTATGGCAACTGGAGGCATCCAGTTAACTTTACAAAATAGGTTTCTTATATTAAAAGATGTTTTTGTTGTTCCTGAATTAAAAAGGAATCTTATTTCTGTAAAGTGCCTATTACAATGTAAATACACTCTTTCTTTTAATATGCCTAAAGTATTTATTCGTCAAGATGGTGTTGAGATTTGTACAGTTAAACTGGAAAATAACTTATTTATCAAAAGAACATTAGCCTTAAGTTCCCTCCATAATATAGAGATGTTTAAATTTGTTGTAACTCAATCTAAACATCAACGAATTTCTTCAAAAGAAAATGTTCAACTTTGGCACCTTCGATTAGGGCACATCAATCTCAATAGGATTGAGAGATTGGTGAAGAATGGCTTTCTAAGGGAGTTAGAAAAAAAATCTTTACCAGTGTTAGCACATCAATCAGTGGTACTTAAGGAGTAAGATATAACTACAAAGGCAAAACGGTAATTAGGCTCAGCTGTACATACGAGCATCTGTGAAGGGTTATAGTACTGATGATTGGTTATATCAAATGGACACATAAATTTATCTCTGTAAGAAGAGTTCAGTTGTCGTTCTTTAGTGGAATGTCTGGCAATTAACGGATCGTGGATTTCATGGCTAAAGAGTTTAGTCAGCTATTCAAGTACCGTTGGAGCTTCGAGCCATAGGTCTATAGGGTCTCTTTGGTAGCTTGGATACAAGTTGAGAATCAGTTTTTGGGTGAATTTGAAATGTTCAAATTGACAAGAGGGAGTTCAATTATATATGATATGATTGAACTGGTTAATTATATATGATATAATTGCCTTTATGTATGTGATACATTAATTTGGAGGAAATTGGATATAAATATGATTTATATCTAGTAGAGGAGAAAACGCCATGGTTGATATATGATATTAAACTATACGTTAGAGATATAATATGATTATATTTATTATTTTATTAATCTGGATAATTATGAAATAATTGACCAATGTTTTCTCCGTAACCATGCGTTAGTGGGAAGTTCCAATTCCATTTTCGTCACTTAAGAATAAAATAAAAATTATTTTCATTTTGCAAATAACACGCTTAATTTTTCATGAGGTGTTTGCATTCTATCACTTAGTGAATATAGAGCCTATACGATAGCTCACTTTTACTAAACGACCGCTTACACGCGCGCTCGTATTTACTAGACGATCGCTTACCTGTTCCTAAACGATCGCTTAGCGCCCGATATTTACTAAATGATTGTATAAACGATCGCTTAGCTTTTCCTACGGAATCGTATACCTCTCCTAAACGTCAAGCACCCAATCTATACGATAGACGTTGCTTTCTCCCACTTGCTTGATTATTGAAAACGACCTGTTTTCCTCCTCCCCTCTGCCAAATCCGAACAGAGTCTACTTTTTGGATTCTCACTCTGAGAATATTAAGGGCTCCAAATGGTAGTGCCGTCTCCATCTTTTTGATATTCGTGTGAAACCGTTCGTGGTAGACGACCAGGGTGTAACTTAACGATAGCTTGTTGTTCTAGCGAGAGCACAATGAGTCCGTTCGTGGAGAGAGCGAGACTTTTTTATAAGAAATTCTTCAACTGGTAAGTTCCTTGTTCTTTTTTTTATTTATCTTTAAGTATGCCGATAATTTAGTAGTTTGATGCATATCTCTGTGTGTGAATGTAAATGTGGAAACTCTGTCACAATGAATTGGAAAAATCCACTTCCGCTCAGAGGTACTCTTGAATAAGAGTTCTTTCACCCACCAGCTTTGAGGAAGCAACAAACAGCCTTGATACTAGACAATGGATTGAGGCAATGAATGATAAAATGAAGTGCCTCAACCAAATTGACACCTGACAGCTGGTACCTTTGCCTAAAGGATGCAAACCTATTTCATGTATGTGGATTTATAAGTTCAAAGAAGAAATTCCAGGGGTGAAAAAGTCTAGGTTCGAGGCATGGCTAGTTGCTAAAGAATTCACACAAAAGGAAGGTATAGATTACACTAAGGTCTTTCCTCCAGTGGTGAAGCATACATTTATTAGGTTGCTCCTCGTCTTAGTTGTTCAAAAAGACTTGGAGTTAAACCAATTGGATGTGAAGACAACCTGTTTACATGGATTGTTGAATGAGACTATTTACATAAAATAACCTCAAGGGTATGTGAAAATGGGAGAGGAAGACTTGGTGTGTTTGCTAAATAAGTCTATCTATGACCTCATGCAATCGCCAAGGTGTTGGTATGAGAGGTTTGATGAAGTGATCTCCAAAATGGGGCTCAAGAGAAGCTCATATGATTGATGTGTATATACAAATTCTAGTAGCCTCAAGGAACTGGTTTATCTAATTCTTTATGTAGATGACATGTTGCTGGTCGGGAGTTCCACAGAAGAGTTGAGACAAGTTAAAATGCTTCTAAAGAAAGAGTTTGATATGAAAGACTTAGGGGAATCAAGAAGGATCCTAGGCATTGAGATTGAAAGAGACAGAAAACAAGGTAGATTGCGTGTGAGTTAATCAGAATATTGTGCAAAAATATTGCAAAGGTTTAAGATGGAAGGTGTTAAACCAATTGGCACTCCTCTTGCACCTCACTTCACGCTTTCATCTGCAAATAGTCCAAAAAGTACAAATGAAGAGCACATAAACCATATGAAGGTTGTTCCCTATTCCTAAGCAGTGGGATCTCTGATGAACCTAATGACTTCTACCAGACCAGATCTATCTTATTCTAAAAGTATGGTCAGTAGGTACATGGCAAACCCTGGTAAAAGACATTGGGAAGCAGTCAAATGGATACTGAGGTATCTGTGTTCATCAAAGGAAGCAAGAATCTTATATAGACAGAATGAGCCTTCCAATGATGAGATGTATGGCTATGTTGATGCAGATTATGCATGGGATTTGGATAGAAGTTTCTCTCTATCAGGCTATGTTTTTCTATGGGGAAACAATTTGATAAGCTGGAAGGCTAGTTTGCAGCTTGTTGTGGCCCTTTCCTTAACACAGGTTGAGTTTACAGCACTGTTTGATGTTGTGAAAAAAGGTTTGTGGCTGAAGGGTTTACTAAATGATTTCGACATTACACAAACAAAAGTCAGAATATATTATGACAACCAGAGCATAATCTACTTATCTAAGAACCAACAGTTTCACAGCACAACCCAACACATTGACATCAAATATCATTTTATTAGGCAGGACATTGAGAAAAGAGAAGTTAAGGTAGTGAAGATTCATACCTCAGACAATGCAGCTGATAAGCTAACTAAAACTATTCCATTAAGCAAGCTTGGTCGATGCTTAGACCTTCTCGGTTCGAGTTACCTGAAAATGGTTAGCTTAAGTCAGCTCAACAAGCAAAGAGAGAAAGGTACTTTGGATGCTTACAAAGGTGGAGAGTGTTATAGAAAGAATCGAAGACAAGAAAACAAGATTACAGGAAGTTGAAACGTTGTCAACTTCTTTCTGTTAAGTTGTTGTAAAAGAGACCCTCACGATTTTCACAGTGGATGTAGGCCTTTGGCCAAACCACTTAAACACTTATGTTCTCTCTTTCTTGCTCTACAATCGTTTACTTCAGCATTGTTCACATGATCGTTTAATTCCTATCAGATCATGGACACGATCGTTTATCTCCGCATCCAATCGTCTAGCTCTTCAGTTGTCTTCTATACAATCGCTTAGCTCCTATCAATTGTCGTCTACACGATCATCTAGCGCTTCGTTCTATCGTTTACATAATTGAACTATCGTCTAATTATTGGATCTTCGTCTATACGATTGAGCTGCCGTTAGGTAAACGACATAAGAGTTTTGAAGCCTCAAGCATACAGCCTCCCCCGACTCTTGAACTGTACTTGACCATTAATTCTAAGTAATTTGTGATTGTGAACAAGAAGTTCATAGTTACCTGGCACAACAGTGGGAAATGCACCCTTTTACATGGCTAACTGTTGTCTTCATTTGAAGACACTTGTCCCACTAAATCTCACCTTTTAGAGTTAGTGAATTTTTAGTGTCAAATTTTCATCAAACTTAAAGTTGCATGTTTACATGTCATGGTCTTTAAAAGGGAGCGTTTAATGCTTTTGAAGAACTTTTGGCCATAGTGGGTTTAGATGAGATTATGTGATAATTTAATCCTTTTTTCTCTCAAATATTTAGCTTTTTCCTTTCAAATTAGTCACTCACGGGATCCCACTATCCGATTCTAATTCCGAAGAATAGTCGGGAAGACTCTCGTGGTGGTCTACGAATCGTTTATAAGGAGATTGGACCTGATTTGGAGAAGATTCAAAGACCACCAAGGTCGTATTGTTTTCCCTTTTTACTTGTTTGATTGCATACTGAAGGAGTATATTAGCATGCAGTGGAAGAAACAATGACGAATAAGCATTCTAATTTAATTTTGGTTGTAAATAAAACATGCTCATACAATAATAAGAGGGTTTCATGTCATACCTTTGTAGAACATCTGGAAAATCGAATTCAACTGTAAATCTTCTCTAATTCTTCTTGCGAACCACCTCAAGGTCTTCTCTACTATTCTCTTGGAGCCTTAGGTTGAATTGTGGGATTTAAAATAAGCTAGAATTGAGGAAATTTGAAAAAGAAATTCACTGTAGAAGCTTAAAGAACATTTTTCAACCTCTCAAGTTTTGAACAAAACTTCAGTAAGTTAAAAAAACCATTTGCGTCAACGATTTTCACTTCAATTTTCCCTATTTATTGCCGGAAAATCATGCAATGAGGAAGGCTACATGGAGAACACCGTATGCTTGGAAGATTGAAGCAAAAACTTAAGTGGCTTTTGAGTGAGCTACTAGAGTAACGGTGGAGAAATCCAAATTTCCAAAGTCAGTGTTTTTTATTTTTCGAATTTTAAATTGATTTCCAAAATCAACTTTGATTTTACAAAATTTAAATTATTATTAGTTTTACAAAATTAATTTCATAAATTAATTTTTCTAATAAAATTAATAATAAATAATTAGTTATACAATTTAATTAATTCTAATTAAATTAATATCAAATATTAAATTAATTTCACACAAATTCCACCTTCATGAATTTAATATTTAAATCATATTTAAATATTAGTTATTTTCTTCAATTTAGTGTAATTCTAAAATTTAAATGCGTAATTATATCTTATATAATTACTAATTCCCTTAATTCTTATTTGAACGTTTCAAATTAACTTATCCCGCTACTCTATGGCTAATCCATTTACGGGCTAGTAGGGGAACCTCGTGGACCTACAAATCTTGGGCTCCAATGATACGAGATTAATTGGCTAAACTCTTTTCACCGAATTAATTCCCATTCTTTAACTTATGGGTCAATCCACTAAAGCCCATAGTGGCATTTCCCTCACTGTAGATATATTATGACCACATGATTTAACCATAATTAATAAGTCGACCCTTCATAGGTTGCTCGTAATAACAGCTGGATCAAATGTCTGTTTTACCTTTGAGATTATGTCTTATTCCTTAAGTTCCTATTGATCCTCTAATGAACAATTAGTTTGTGATTCAGTCACTAAACCAGATCCCTCTCCGCCTAGTAAGAGAGTGGGGCCCCTTGTTCAAGACCTGGATTCAATACTTAAAAGAACAACCTTTTTCCTATCCCTAAATCGGGTAGGCATGAATTTCATCTTGCGTCCTATGTCCCCATCTATCTACACGGTCTTATCCCTGAAATGGGAGGCTTATTTAGCCGGCATTGTTGAGCCAACCCTCATCTATGCAAATCTAAGGGTTCTTTGGCTCTAAACCCATTTCCAGAAAAACATATATTTGTCATTTTACCCTCAAGACAAGATTCATAAGTTGGTAATGAATTGTCTTCTAACTTATTTAGATGACCATTCTTGACTAGTCTCTCAATCCTATTAAGATTTATATGACCCAATCTCAAGTGTCAAAGATAGCCATTTGGAGAAATTTTAATTTTCTTATGAGTCTCAGCGGTTTTAAACATCTCTATGTTCAAAACGGCTTTAACCTCAGTCGGTTTTAATAAATACAAGTTATTTTCTAATTTTGCAGAACAAATTTGTTTAGTTCTTGTATTGATGAACACTTCATCATTTTGAAAGAAACTTTAAATTTAGTTCAAGCAAACAAAAGATAGATATTAGATTCCTTTTCATAGAAGGAATGTAATAAACATTTTTCAAATAAATGTACTTATCTCGTATAAATAACTTCATATCCCCCACTACTTTAGCTGAAACAACCTCCCCGGTCCCCACCTTAAAGATTGTTTCACCTTCTGTCAGCTGTCTCCAAGAACTTGTTTCCTCTTGAAAAGTACAGACATGATTAGTGGCACCAGAATCAATTATCCAAGTTTTATCATTTTCCACTAAACATGCTTTTATAACAAATAAATCATATTTATTTTGTTGTTCGAATTTTTCATTGTCATCTATAATGTCCAAAACTTTAGATGTGTTGGGAGACAGAGGACAATCCTCTGTTAAAACTCTATTGAAGATATCAATTGCTAGTAATTTGATTGTTGAGTATTCTAGAAGAATTCGACTTGCTGAAAATTTTAAACAAATTCTAATTAGCAAATTACAACTAAATCCAAAATCAAGTTTTAGTAAAACAAGTAATATTGTACCCATAACCATTATTTATTTGGAACGATACTATACTGAGACAGAGTACGTTCTACCGAGGGGTAGTCAAATACTCCTTCACTAAGGCAAAACAATTTTTACCAAACACTATCTCCAGAATAACTCTTATTCCTATAGTCGTTTAGTTATCGTTTTAGGTCAGAAATTACTAACACTTTAGTAATTCTTGTAAATGTAACCCTCCATTTTCAGATGTCAGAGGTCGGCCCCAACTAAGCTACCAAAATGGAAACTCAAGGTTGGGAATGGACCTAAGAAATCCTATCCATTTCTGGAGTTTGAGTTGTTCTGAATCTTATGTTACATCCCTCTAAGGGGATGACCATCGTTAAACGACTAGCAATGGCAGCCTAGAGCAAACCAGTCGGTGAAACATAGAAATCTCACGATCTAAACTAATGGAAGAGACCGTAGAAAATGTTGACACATATACTTCACTCACTTACTTTGAACTATGTGGAGACGTGGCAGTTGAAATCTATTTACCATATCTTTGATTTATATTTGAACAAACTCCCCTTATTCACCAAAATCAAGATTTATGCAAATACTTTCCGTATGGAGGTCACTCACAGGGTGACAAGAAGTATCGCTTAAATCTCGATTATGAATTCTTAGGGACGTGAGAGCTAAAAATAACATATCATATATGTCCCACTGAAGTGTTCTAATAACTTTATCATATATAAGTTATTAAACTCCTACTGAATTGTTGTATTAATAAAGGTAAAAAAAAACTTAGGTTCTTTTCAGCGAATTTAAAACAACCCTAAGTCTAAGTAGTTTATCCAAGTATAACGCTTATAATTGGATTTTAACCTACAATGTCTAAGTGATAAACCGTTTTATTACCTCACACTGCTCATGTACGCTTAAAAAGCCAGTTAACAATACTCAATTATTTGGCCATAATCCCCAGGTAGGAGGTGTTTCATAAACCGACAACTTAAGTACCCCCACCTTTAGACAGGATTATACGCCGGTTGAGTTTGTAACTGTGATTTATAAGATAGCAACTTATTTTAACATATTAAAATAGGTGATTAACTTACGTGAGCATGCAACTTATCTTCGTTATGGATTTTAAGATCTATCACAATTTTATAACAACTTATAAAAATAGACATGCTTTTACACCCACAACATGCATCAAAGGCGTTCAAATTTACTATAACAGTTATATAAAATAACAGAAACCCTAAATATGCATTCTATACATTATAATAGATTATAACATATACATAATACATGTAACATGCTTCCTATGGTGGAATTTTAAATCTACATGACATATTGTATGCACATACAAGATTTATTTAATTATAACATACATCACATGCATAAATAATTAAACATATACTGATATGGTTTTAGTCTTGGCATAACCAAGCAAACAAAGGCCTAAGGAATACAAAACAACAAGAAACATCCAAACCACTTTCGAACCGCACGAACCGTCTCAAACCGAACCCAAAAAGCTTGAACCGGACCAATCAAAACCCACTTCAAAGTGAATCGGGTCACGTTTGAAGGAAACTGGTCAAACCAGTCAATCCTCAACGGTCTTTGCTCAATAAACGGGTCAAATTCGTCAAAACTGGTTAAAAAAATCTTGATCAAACTCGATCTCTCGCTCCTAGCTCGAAATCTCGCTCGAATTTGATTCAAAATCTCGCTCGAACTTGATCTATCACTTGAAATTCCATTAGAATCTCGCTCGAGCTAGAAATCTCACTCAAACTCGATTCAAAATCTCGCTTGAACTTGAAATCTCGATCAGAATGAAATATTGCTTGAAACTTGATCAAATCTCGCTTCTTGAATTCGATCTCGCTGGAATTGTGAATAGCGTTGCAACGCTCAATGGCAGCGTCGTAACGCTACTTTTTAAATCTCACTCTCACTGGTTTTGAACAAGAATCTCGCTTGAAATTCAAACGAAAACTCACTCTCGCTGGAACTTTGAGAACCATTGCAACGCTGCCCTTGAGCTGGGTAGAAGTTCACGATCTAGAAACAACTGCTCGACCTTCTTTACTACTTTCTTCCATTACAACTTAATTTCAACTCTAATAACTCCAAATAAATTACAGACTCTTGAGCACACATATAAGCTCATCAAACAATAGTCAATTACAAATTTAATTAAGGAATCAAAGAGAAATTAAATGTCAAAACTCAGAAAACCATATTAGTTCACCATTTTCATATATCTCGTTAAAAAACACCCACCAAACTAAACCAAATTGAATACTTAAATGATGTTCTAATACCAATTGAAGGAGTATATCAGCATGAAGTGGAAGCAACAAGGATCAATAAGCATTCTAATTCATTAATTTTGATTGTAAATAAAACATGCTCGTACAATAATAAGAGGGTTTCATGTCATACCTTTGTAAAGTCTCTTGAAACTCGTATTCAGCTACAAATCTTCTCCAATTCTTCTTGTGAACCACCTCAAGATCTTCCTTACTATTCTTTTGGAGCCTTAGATTGAGTAGTGGGACTCAAAATAAGCTTGAATTGAGGGAATTTGGAAAATAAGATCATTGTAGAAGCTTGAAGAACACTTCTTCAACCTCTCAAGTTTTCAACAAAACTTCAACAAGTTCAAAAACCATTTGCATCAACGATTTCCACTTCGATCTTCTCTATTTATTGCAAGACAATCATATAATGAAGAAGGTTGCATGGAGAGTACCTCATGCTTGGAAGATTTAAGCATAAACTTAAAGTGGGTTTAAATTGAGCTACTAGAATGATGGTGGAGAAATCCAAATTTCCAAAGTTTGTGTTTTTCATTTTTCGAATTCCAAATTGATTTTCAAAATCAATTTTGATTTTTTAAAAAATGAAATTATTATTAATTTTATAAAATTAATTTCATAAATTAATTTTTCTAATAAAATTAATAATAAATAATTAATTAAACAATTTAATTCATTCTAATTAATTTAATATCAAATATTAAATTAATTTCACACAAATTTCACCTTCATGAATTTAATATTTAAATCATATTTCAATATTAATTAAATTCTCTCATTCCATTTAATTCTAAAATTTAAACATGTAATTATATCTTATATAATTACTAATTCCCTTAATTCTTATTTGCATCATGCTACTCTAAAGCTAATCCATTTACGAGATAGTAGGGGGACCTCGTGGACCTACAGATCATGAGTTCCAACGATCCGAGATTATTTGGTTAAACTCTTTTTACCGAATTAATTCTCATTCGTTAACTAATGGATCATTCCATTAAAGCCCATAGTTGCACTCCTCTCACTGTAGATATATCATGTTCACATGATTGAACCATAATTAGTAAGTCGACATTTCACAAGTTGTTCGTAATAACGATTGGGTCAAATGTCTGTTTTGCCCCTGAGATTTCATCTAATTTCTTAAGTCCCTATTGATTCTCTAATGAAAAATTGATTTGTGATCCAGTCACTAAACCAAATACCTCTCAACCTAATGAGAGGGTGAGGCCCCTTGTTCAAGACCTGGACTCAATACTTAAAAGAACAACCTTTCTCCTATCCCTAAATTGGGCAGACGTGAATTCTGTTTTGTACCCAATGTCCCCAGCTATCTACCCGATCTTACCACTAAAATGAAAGGCTTATTTAGCCGGCACTGTTGAGTCAACCCCCACGTATGAAAATCTAAGGATAATCTCGAATAAACAAGAGTTTATAGTTAGCTCAGAATTAAGATTAAGTTACCTAGGTCATCTAAGTGAAATAGTCAATCTTATACAGTAAACAGTGTTATAAAGTAAAAGTAATTTATTTCTTTATCTGATCTTATGCAAACTCATTGTATAGGACGCCCCCACTTCTCATGTCAATATATGAACGAATCTAGATTACTTCATTTGTAGTATCTTTACAAATACTTTTAACAGCTATTAGTAGGCCGCATCCAATAGTGTTACCAGAATAAGGTACCCAACCTTAATCATGTACTATAGACCGTTTTTGTTGTTTACTCGAACTTGATCCATCTCTACGTCTCTACATAAAATTCAAGTATTCATATAATAGTCATGGATCTTAGTTTATTAGATTTAGACTTTTACATATGCAATTTATAGAATCAATAATAAGTTTATTGACTATAAAATATGTTTATCTTTTACAAACTATGAGTTTTAGGACATAAAATCCAATACATGCATGTTTATCTTTATAATTAATCTTATTAGAGTACTTTAGATCCATTTTTCTTATGTTGTGCATGTGTGCGTTCCATCAATGATGCCTAATATCAGTATGCTTAGTCCTAGAATGATGGATAGGATTCCTACTCAAATTAATAGCACTAGTATTATCACAAAATATGGGCACGTCATCAAACTTTAATCCAAAATCACAAAGATTTTGTTTCATCCAAAGAATTTTTGCACAACAACTAGCAACCGCAATATATTTAGCTTGGATAAAGCAACCGAGTTTTGCTTTTTGCTGTACAAGGATACTAAGAAACTACTAAGAAACTGGCAAGTCCCACTAGTACTCTTACAGTCAAGTAAACTACCAACGAAATCCGCATTGGAATATCCAACCAAATTAAATTCACCATTTCTTGGATAACACAAGCCTACATCGATAGTTCCAAGCAAATATTTAAATATTATTTTCATGGCTCTGATATCAATTGTTGGATCGGTATATAAATGTGATTCCTTAGGACAATATTAAAATCTAGTACATACACATACACTAAACATGATATCGGGTTACTAGTGGTCAAATAAAGTAAAGATATGATCATACCTCGATAAGTCTTTATATCCACATATTTACCTTTTTCATCTTTGTCGAGCTTAGTGGTAGTGCTCATAGGAGTTTTTGCAATTTTACCTTCATTGAATTTGAATCTCTTGAGCAAATCCCTTGTGTATTTTTCTTGACTTATGAAGATACCATCTTTGAGTTGTTTGATTACGAGTCCAAGAAAGAATCTAAGTTCTCCCATCATATTCATCTCAAACTCACTATGCATACACTTAGAAAGTTCTTCACATAAAGATGGATTAGTATAACCAAATATAATATCATCCACATATATTTGCCCTATAAGCATATCATTATCCTTAACCTTAATAAAGAGAGTAGTATCAATTTTTTCTATTTTAAAGTCATTTTAAAGTAAAAAGTTACTAAGCCTATCATACCAATCTCTTTAGGCTTGTTTTAAGACATAAAGAGCCCTTTTCAACTTACAAACATGATTAGGCAAATCAAAACTTTCAAAACCTAGAGGTTGTTCTACATAAACCTCCTCCATAATATAACCATTTAAAAAAGAACTCTTCACATCCATTTGATACAAAATGAAATTCTTATAAGAGGCAAAAGCAAGCAACATTGTAATAGCTTCTAATCTAGCAACCGGTGCAAAAGTTTCTTCATAATCTATGTCTTCTTCTTGACAATAACCTTAAGCTACAGTCTAGTTTTATTTCTAATGATATTTCCATTTTCATCCATTTTATTTCTAAATATACATTTAGTTCTCATTATAGATGCATTAAAAGGCCTAGGACATATTCCCAAACTTTTTCCTTTCAAATTGATTTAATTCTTCTTGCATAGCTAAAATCCAAAACTCATCAAGTTCAGCATCTTTAAAACTTTTAGGTTCAATTTGAGAAACAAAAGCAAGATTACTAAATAAATTAAGAGAAGAACGAGTTTTCACTCATTGATCAAGATCACCAAGAATCAAATCCTTGGGATGGGATAGAGCATATCTGTTGGGGATGATGCCCTAAACTCTCGTGTCCTGTAGTTTGTAAACACAGTTTTGAACGAACGCTTGTGATGTATAATATATAATATTTTCTTCACTTATTTTCTTTAAACATTGGATGTTTTAGTTGCTTTACCACAAACCAATAAACTAAAATTCCTGATTGTCATCATGTAACTTAAGCATGTATATAGAGAAATACAAGTGGATCATGTCTTAAGTGATAACCAAAATGGTCTGTAGTATATGGATATAGGAGGGAAATCTTATCCTGGTAACCCTATGGATGAAGCCTGCTTTGTAGAATAGTTACAAGTGTTGTGACTTGCTACAGATAGTCTGACCCTGATCATTCATGTGGGGATATGCGAGTGGGGGCGTTCTATACAAAGAGTTTGTATAAGACCTGCCCAAAAATGTTAAAGTCTAGTTATACAACGCCATTCATCACAGAGACTTTACTTCACTAAGATGACCATAGGTAACATGACCTCAATCCTGAGTGAGTTGGGAACTTCTGCCTTTGAAGGTTGTCCTTTGATTTGTATGGACGAGAATGGCCTGATCGTCGACTCAATCCTACTACTTTGGGGATTCGTCTGATCTGGGAGCTAGAAATTCAGCTACACAAGATAAAATTCACTCCTTCCCCGAAGTAAGGATAAGTAGATAGATTGCACCCATAAGGGCTGATCCCAAAGCTTGAACAATGTGGCACTACATACCTTCTCATGGCCCGAGAAGTGTACACACGTAGTTAGACTATGTTGTATTGTTCATTAGATAGATCAGTGGTACTTAAGAAGTTAGATGTAACTACAGGGGCAAAACGGTAAATTGGCCCAGCTGTACTTACGAGTATCTGTCAAGGGTTATCGTACTATTGATTGGTTATATCCGATGGACACAAAAATATATTTGTGGTAAGAAGAGTTCAGCTGTCAGTCTTTAATGGAATGCCTGACAGTTAACGGATTGTGGATCTCGTGGCTAAAGAGATTAGTTCGCTATTCATGTACTATTGGAGCTTCGAGCCATAGATCCATAAGATCCCCTTGGTAGTTCAATGGATTCAAGCTGCGAATTAGTTTTTGGATCAGTTTGAAATGTTCAAATTGACAAGAGGGAGTTTGATTATATATGATATGATTGAACTGGTTAATTATATATGATATGATTGACTTTATGTATGAGATACATTAATTGGAGGAAAATGGATATAAATATGATTTATATCTAGTGGAAGAGAAAACACTATGGTTTATATGTGATATTAAACTATGGGTTAATGAATATAATATTATTATATTTATTATTTTTATTTGGACAATTATAGGATAATTTTGCCATGTATCTTCGTAACCGTGTGTTAGTGGGAGGTTTCGTTCTTTTTTTTTGTAACTAAAGAATAAAATGAAAATTGTTTTCATTTTACAAAGAGATCATGGTTATTTGTTCAAGAGTAGTGTGCTGCCTATCGCTTATTAAAATCAGAGACTCTACGGTAACTCGAGCTTACTACACGATTGCATACACGCATGCGTTACCTTTCTAAAAGATCACTTACCTTGTACTAAACGATCGTCTAGTGCCAAGCATTTACTTAACAATCGTATAGACGATTGTTGCCCTTTTCTTACACAATCGTATACTTCATAAACGATCAAGCATTTTATCTATACGATAGATACAACCTTCTCCCACTTGCTTGATCGTTGTATATGATCTTCATTCCTCCTCCCATTTACCAAATCCGAACAGAGCTCACTCTTTAGATTCTCATACCGAGAATACTAAGGGTTCCAAGTGATGGTGTCATCCCCATCTTCTTCTATTCGTGTGGAGTTCATTCGTGGTAGACGATCGGGTGTTGGTGAATGATAGCTTGGTGTTCCAGCGAAAGCGAGAGCATCCGTTAGAAATAGATGTTGCATCGACTTACTCTTTGAGCAAGACAAATCTGACCTGTAAGTCGTGTTGTTCGAAATGAAGTGTTTACCAAGAATCAGGCTTAAATTTGGAGAAATTTGGACCAGGAACGGAGCGAAATGAACAAAGGATAGAAGTAGAGGTTGCATTCTACCTTGGAGCGTAAGGCACAGCATAATTACGCTACACATTACGCTGTAACGCCGAATGCCCAAGACGCTGAGGCAGAACATAGCAACATTGTATGGAGCGTAGTGTTACGCTACTCAAGCTCCAGACCAACGTAACTACGCTCCTTCCGAATGTCGTTATGCTCCGAGGGATCGCACGCATCAAGGCGGTTGGTGATCATGTGTTCGAGGCTTGCTGAGGCAGTTTAAAGGCAGTTTTTTGCAATTTTGAATTTAATTTTAATTAATTTAATTAATTTAAAAGTTGTATTCATTTAATTAATTGTTTAGGATGCCAATTTTTTGTCCAAAGTTGTTGTTTATTTTTTTAATATTGCATATTGTATGCTATATAGTTTAAAATCCCACCATAGGATAAACATATAATCATCCTCATTTTAATATAAATGTTATATTATATAGTTGTATGAATTAATTAAGCATGCTCATGCATCATATTAAATATAATTGTTATATTATATGATTGCATGCATATATAACATGTCCATGCATCATATTATATTATAATTTTTATAATATGTAGTTTGAATGATGGATGTTATATTTTCTTTATATTATAAGAGTTATGTTGTGTAATGAAAATGAGAATGCATGAAGCATGACACTACATAGAATTTATAATTGTTATATTTCATATATGGCATTAGATGGATGTTTATAGGTTTTAATTATTTCATTAATCTTTATAAGTATTATAAAATATTGAAATTAGAATTAGAATCTATAATCAAGAGTTGCATAGCAAACATAGGTTTAAATTAATTTTAAATATTTTAAAATTAATTTCATATAGACATATGTTAAAATATTTTTAGTGAGACTAGAAATAAGTTAATATTTTATTTTCTCTTTAATAGGATTAAAATAGATTAATAAAAGATTAAATTTATAACATAATTGTCTATAAGAGAACTTTATCTAAGGAATATTCTTTTTAAGGCTAGAGTATTTAAGCTGACGGAAACGAAACACCCCTATCGTGAAACCAACCGGGAAGATGAATTAGACAATTATGTTATAAGCATGCAATTAATGATTAGGTTTATTAAAGTGCTTAATAAACGAGAATCATTATTGTTAAACTATCCAAAATAAGAGTTATATTGGACAAATTTAGCAATCACTTGGTAAAACTGTTAGCCGAATTTATCTAAGTTAATAATCCCTAGGTTTAAAACACTTAGTTCGAGGAACATGATGTATATAATATGTCAATTTCCTTTCACGTTTATGAAGGAACTCATCTACAAGAGATCCATGAGCAAAAGCGGATCGTCCAAATTCCATTATGATTGAAAACATAAATTTACAGTAAACACAAACAGATTATGCATACTAACAAAAATTACAGCATGCTTTTGAACAAGAAAAAGAGTTCAGAGATTATACCTTTGAAAAACACTTCTTCGCGTAAATCCCTCGAACAAACAGCAAACAAGAACTTGAAAACCTTCTTCAAGAATCTCACGAACCAAAAGGTTGAACACACTACCACTTGGTATCCTTAGTATTCTCAAGGTGAGAACCCAGAAGTGGTGGGCTTTGACTATTTTGGTTAGGAGGGAGTTTGAGAGTTTAAAGAAGGAAGACGATTGAGGAAGAAGCACTATCGTATACCAAGTTTCTCAATCATGTAGTCAATAAGGTCTATTGTATAGCCTCTGTCAATTCGTGCAGTGTTGTGTTTTTGAAAAAATAAAATAAAATCATATTTTATTTATTCTATTTGTCAAAAAAAACTGCTTAACCACCCACTAAGGTGGTGAGAGAGAAAAAGGGATTAATTATCCAAAATAATAAATAATATAAATAAATATGATAACCAACTTATCAAATTATTTTTATAACCTATAGTTTTAATATTGCATCACATACAATATAAACTATAGTTCTTTTTCTCTATTTTATGGCATTTAATACAAATCATATTTATATTAAATTTAACAATTATGAATCTCATTCATAGAAAATATATTTGAATCACATTCAAATATTTGTTCCTCCAATCAAACTATAATGTATCAAATACATTATGTCAATTCTATCATATATAATTGAATTGATTTAATTATATCATATATAATTAAATTCCCTCTAATTAATTTGAACAATTCAAATTAACCCAAAAACTGATTCTGAACTAAGTCCTTTTGAGCTACTAAGGGGACTTTATGGACCTGTAGCTTGAAACTCCAACGGTATGTGAATAATTAATTAAACTCTTTGATTACATTTCCACCATATGTTAACTGTCAGGCTATTCACTAAAGACCGACAGCTGCACTCTTCGTACTATAGATATATTTCTTTATCTATTGGATATAACCAATCAACAATACGATAACCCTTCACAAATTTCTTGTAAGTACAACTGGGTGAAATTACCGATTTGCCCCTATAGTTACATCTAACTCCTTAAGTACCACTGATTTCTCTAATGAACAATAGATCATAGTCCCACTATGACTAAACCCTTATCAGGCCAGGAAAGGGTGTGGCGCCACATTTTTCAAGACCCGGAATCAGCCCTTAAAGGAGCAATTTATCTACTTATCTCTACATCGGAGAATGAATGAATTCCATCTTGTGTAGCTGAGTTTTCAGCTCCTCAATCAGATAAATTCTCAAAATGGTAGGCATGTTGAGTCGCAATCTGGTCACTCTCACCCATACAAATCAAGGGACTACTCTCATAGGCAGGAGTTCACAACTCACTTGAGATTAAGGTCACATGGTCATCCTTGTGAAATGAAATTTTCTATTATGAACGGTGTTATATAATGAGACTAAGCATTTCGTGGACCAGTCTTATACAAACTTCTTCATATAGAATATCCCCGCTCGCATGTTTAATACATGAATGATCAAGATCAGATCATTTATAGCACTTTACTATTAAGAATGTCTTAGAACTCGTAGTTTGTAAATTTTTTGTTAAACATTCTATCAATAAAATATTATTGAGTATCTTATTCGATAAAGTTGTTGATATTGCATTCTATTATGAAAATCCAATAAACATATCCATGACTATAGTATGAATACTTTAACTTTATGTGGTGACATAAACATGATCGAGTTAATAGTATATAGCCTAAATGGTCTATAAGTATATGGATGAAATTAAGTATCTCATCTTGGTAACACTATTGGATGAGGCCCATTTTGTATGCTGGTCTACAGATCATTCATGTAGAGACATGTCAGTAGGGGCATCCTATGCAATGAGTTTGTATAAAGACTAGACCTCAAAATTAAGTATCTCATCCTAGTAACACTATTGGATGATGCCCTAAAATCTCGTGTCCTATAGTTTGTAAACATATTTTATACGAACGCTTGTGATGTATAATATATGATATTTTCTTCACTACTTAACTTTGCTCATTAGATGTTTTATTTGCTTTACCACAAACCAATAAACCTAAAATCCGTGGTTGTCATTACGTAACTTAAGCATGTATGTGGTGACATACAAGTGGATCATGTCTTAAGTGATAACTAAAATTGTCTGTAGTATATGGATATAGGAGGGAAACCTTATCCTGGTAACTCTACGGATGCGGTCCACTTTGTAGAATAGTTACAAGTGTTGTGACTTGCTACAGATGGCTGATCCTGATCATTCGTGTGGGGACATGCGAGCGGGGGCGTTCTATACAAAGAGTTTGTATAAGACCTGACCACGAAGTGTTAACATCTCGTTATATAACGTTGTTCATGACAGAGACTTCACTTCACTAGGATGACCATAGGTAACATGACCTGAATCCTGAGTGAGTTGGGAACTCCTACCATTGAAGGTGGTCATTTGATTTGCATGGGTGCGAGTGGCCAGGTCGCCGACTCAAACCTACCAATTCGAGGATTCATCTGATTTGGGATTTGGGAACTCAGCTACACAAGATGGAATTCATTCTTTCCCCAAGCAGGAGTAAGTAGATAGATTACTCCCTTATGGGCTGATTCCGAGGCATGAACGATGTAGAGCCACACACTTTCTCATGGCTCGAAAGATGTTCACACATAATAAGACTATATTGTATTGTTCATTAGAGGGATCGGTGGTACTTAAGGAGTTAGATGTAACTATAAGGGCAAAATGGTACATTGGCCCAGCTTACTTACGAGCATCTGTGAAGGATTATCGTACTCATGATTGGTTATATATGATGGACACATAAATATATTTGTGGTAAGAAGAGTTCAACTGTTGGTCTTTAGTGGAATACCTGGAAATTAACGGATGGTGGATCTCGTGGCTAAAGAGTTTAATCAACTATTCACGTACCGTTGGAGCTTCGAGCCATAGTTCCATAAGGTCCCCTTGGTAGCTTGAATTCAAGTTGAGAATCAGTTTTTGGGTCAGTTTGAAATGTTCAAATTGACAAAAGGGGGTTTGATTATATATGATATGATTGAACTGGTCAATTATATGTAATATAATTGACTTTATGTATGAGATACATTAATTTGGAGGAAATTGGATTAGCTATGATTTATATCTAGTGGAGGAGAAAACACTATGGTTGATATATGATATTAAACTATAGGTTACGAATATAATACGATTATATTTATTATTTTATTAATCTGGACAATTATGAGATAATTGGCCACCGTTTTCTACGTAACCGTGCGTTAGTGAAAAGTTCCAATTCGGTTTTCGTAACTAAAAAATAAAATGAAAATTGTTTTCATTTTGCAAATAACACAGTTAATAGCTCACGGTGTGTTTGCTGCCCATCATTTAGTGAATTGAGAGCATATACGATAGTTCGAGTTTACTAGATGATCATTTACACACGCACGTTGCCTTATAAACGATTGCCCACCTTTTCCTAAACGATCGCTTAGCGTCAAGCTTTACTAAACGAACGTATAGACGATTGCCTACCTTTTCCTACAGGGTCGTGTACATCACCTAAACGATCGAGCACTTTGTCTATATGATAGATGCTGCCTTCTCCCACTTGCTTGATCATTGTATATGATCTCTTTTCCTCCTCCCCTCTACCAAATCTGAATAGAGCCCACTCTTTGGATTCTCCCTCCGAGAATACTAAGGGTTCCAAGTGGTGGTGTCGTCCCTATCCTTCATCTGTTTGTGTGGAGTCCGTTCGTGGTAGACAATTTACTCGTTCTCTTGTTTATTTATCTTTAAGCATGCGGGTAATTAGTAGTTTGATGCATATCTATATGTGTGAATGTAAATGTGGTAATCCTGTCACAATGCTTTTGGAAAGACCCGCTTCCGCTCAGAGATACTCTTGTATAAGAGTTTCTTCAGTCCCAAACTTCCTTTGTTGTCTTCATAATGCTATAGTAATCATATAGATTATCAGTCAAACCATTTAAAATGAAATTTTTACTCAAAGTCTTTTTCTTCTCAATCAGCAAATATTTTTATTTGTTGTTCAGTCGAATCTTCATTCAAAACGGTTGGCTTATCTGTGGTACAAGCATCGGCCACTTTCTTGACGGTAAAGAAAAATAGCATATTCTGCTTCCACCATTTGAAGTTCGCTTCTTCGAACCGAATTGGACAGTTGAGGTCAGATGTCATAATGTCGTTATTACTTGTGAGGTTCATCACAGCAGCGGCAGATAAACGTTTTAAAATTGTTAAAACCGGCTAACCTTAGATGATGAAACTTGACAGTAGCGAGTGGTCACGAACGACGGTCGTCAGAAATGTGGAACCTGCAAAACAAAAACTCGTTACAAGCTGAATTGCGAATCTCGCTCTCTTTAAGATATCGTGTTGTGTCTCACTGCCAAAAAACGTAAAGAACGCTCGACCAGAGAACGTGCAATTCCGCAAAATGTGTGGAGCCACGACGGACAGTGGTGGCGCCTATGGGATGTCCACCATACCTGTGTATATCTCCTCACTCCCTCTAAAATATGGGTACCCCTTGGGGCTCAAACCCAGATGAGAGTATATGAAGGAGAGTTCACTTCCCAACCTAAGCAATGTGGAATTCTCAAAAGCAATTCTTCTTTTTTAAAAAACCCAAATTTGCAGAAGTTCAGGTGAAGTTCAAGTGAAGGTCAAATGTGCCCTACAATTACCAAACCATGGACATGATTTGCAGAAGAAGAAAAAAAAAATTCAATTTTCATCTTCCCTCTCAATCGAACAGAGACAAAATCCTCTCAATTGGTTGAAAAAACTTCTTAAATTGTTCTCCTCCATATAAAGAAGGGGATATCAAATCCTGGCTTAATTGATTGGAGTTTAAATGGAAGCAAAATTTTATCACAATTAGATTCATCCAAATTGAAGATTTGGGTGGATGAATGCATGTTTTGAATTTAGCCGGTCAAGTCAAGATTTGAACAAACAAAATATTGAGATTGTTCTAAAAAAAAAGAAATCAAATGGAGATCCAAATTCTATCGAGATTCAAGTAAAATTCAGAATTAATTGTGAGTCGACGCCAGACAAAAATCCAAGTTCAAATCTTCTTCCTATTTCTATGGAGTCCAAGCTCCCCTACACTTAATCTATTTCAAAAAGAAACTTCCTCTAAATCTAAAATCTTGGACTTCTAAGAAAAGTTTAATCTTGGAAGAAGTCAAATTTCAATTATAATTCAAGAATCAATTCACCCAAATTGGAATGGTTATCCCAACCCAAATTAAACGGTCAAATTCAAAATTTGGCCATATTCCAATCCAAAATTTATGTTTGGTTTTATTCTTAGTTAAATTAAGGATAAAATCTCAAATGGATGTAAAATTCAAATTTGGAAATCTTTCAAATTTTATATCAAATTTATTTAAATTTAGGTCTTTATCCATATTTTCAAATCAAATCAAATTGTATAAAGGTTTAAAATTCATCCCAAATTTTCAAATTCAAATTATTCAACATTGAGTTTTTTTTATGTTTAATCAAAATAAATTGCGGATAAAAAAATCTCAATTGATCTCATATTAAAATTGAGACATATTCCAAAATTTATCTTGAATTCAAATTAAGTTTAACTTTTCTCCTCAATGAAAATCAAATTGGGGATAAAATCTCAAATTAAAATTTGGTCATATTTCAAATTTTATCCCAAATTCAAGTTAAACTTATGTATTAAATTCATACTGAAATTGAGGTCAAATTTAAAAACAAATATATTTGAACTTCAATTTCGATAATGCCACATGTTTCCTTCATAACCGTTGGATTGAATAAAATTAATTCAGCCCAATTTGATATTATTATTTCAACTAAAAGTCCAATTGAGCCTAAGAATAGGCTTAATTTGACTCAAATGTCAAACAAGGCCTAAATCCAATTAGAGAACTCTAGAAGTCAAGAACATCCACATGCTTCCATACATCAAGCGTGCGTATTGAACCGAGAGAGAATTAGAGGATTAAGTATTAGAGATCGAACTACATTCGCATCAAATTTACATCAACATATTTTGTCAAAAGCCACGTGGGAACACTCTTCAGAAACAAGTTCAAAGACCGATCATCCAAGAAGATAAATAAACACAAAAGTCGATCATCCAAGAAAATCAATCAATTTAAAGATTAAAGTTTATTTTGAAAGCATCAAAGAACTATATATTGATGATTGTACTTGTTCTACTAAAATTAATATAAATACAAAAATTTAAATTCAACTAAACAAGTTTTTTTCGGAAATCTGGTGTCAACGACAATCCAGTGATATTTTCAAAAAAGAAGAAAAAACGATCCAATGATTTTTTCAATACCACTCACATTGATTCTTTCGTAATCGATTAAGAGAAAAATATATATATTTTACAAATATTTAATGATGACACTCGAAATTTGTTTTATTAAAAAAATATTTTTAAAAAACCATTTGATGACTTCGACATTTTATATACCCAAAGCGCATATAATAAAAACAAAAGTTGTAGTACGTGGATTCACACAACAAAAGATATGGTACCCAAAGTTATATATTTTCTCTCTTTTGAGCTCATAATTTAATATGTTTAGGGAAAAGGAGAGAAAAAGGGGATACGTTACCATTCAAATACGCACCTTTCAAAATATTAAAACATGTTATTATAATACATCGTATTACAAAACAAAACAAAACAAATAGTAAATATATGTTACTTCTTAGGTATTTTTACGAAATTTCCTTTATCCACCTCTTTTTCCAAATCTTCTCGCTCTCCATTTTATTCTCTAATCCCCATTAAATTCTCTGGTATTGAATCGATATTTTCTGTGGATAATCTCAGGTTGGGTTTCTATATAGAATTATCTCCACTTTTGTTTTTATTTTAAAAAAATCAATAAACTTAAATCAATTTTAATTAGATGGTTAATTTTTCTCTAAAAACATTATTTGAATGATTAATCTCACATTGTATAAAAAATTAAAAATGAAGAGAATTTAAATTTATTAGTGAAATGAAGTAATTACCTATCAAATTATCCATATATATTATCTAAATCTAAAAATTCAAATAACAAAACTTGAAATTTAAATATGATGATGATGAGGATGATATAAATTTTTTTTTTTAAAAAAAAAAAGTAAATGTAAAAGAGCATGCTCGTCTCTTTTCCTGTTTAGTTTATGGAGAAAAAATCTCACAAACTTGAGCATAGTTTAATTGTCGAACATATCCTTGTCAATTAGCTTTCAAATGATATATTTTAATTTAGACTCGTAGGATTCCACTTGGTTGCTTAATTAGCAAGTAATGTAGATCATCGATGTACACATTACTTTAATACATGGGAAAATCTAGTGTATCTAGGTTGTTGGTATGTGTCAGTTTTATTTTTAAAAAAATAAAAATATATATTTTTTAATAAAAGAGAAAAACACGATATTTAAGTGTAGTTCAAACTGTACTTAAATATTGCTCTTTATACGATAAGTTGATTGACAAGTTGTACTATAGTGGTAGGAAATTTGAAAGTTTGGTAGGATGAGAAAAGGTTAATGGAAAGGGGCAATGCGAAGAAAAACAGAGACCAAACCATTGTCCTTACAATGATAAACAAAAGAAGAGGAAGAGAAAAATGGATGGAAAAGATGAGGCACAGACTCAGCCTAAGCGTCAACAGTGTATATAATGGGCATTGAATTCAAGGTGTGTGTAGTCAGAAAAATGGAATTTCGTGCCACTTTCCAACGTGACGCTTTCAAATTCTACACTAGAAACCAAAATTATATAAAGAAGGAATTGACGGTTACTTCCTAAACAATATAAACAAATGAATCACATCCTTGTGGTAGAGGGGGACGGGAAAATCTAATTAACTCAAACTGAAATCCCCATCCACATGCACGCTTCCAACACATCATTAAGCAACTAAACTTGCACTTCCACATTTGAAAGTGATGGAAATTGGATACTATTTACGACTTGTGAGGGACCCAATTTTGATGTTTCCACGAAATTGGGTCTTAAGCTTTTTCCGCGAAAGTCGTCCATCTGTTATTGGGCCGAAGAAAAAGCCCAAAACTAAAGTGAAAAGAATTCAAAAGTAGCATATGGATTTCCCATATATATATAAAATAGATTATTGTCCTTACGTATTTTAATAATTTCTATTTTTTTTAAAATGATTTGGATCGTAAATATGAAAATATCATATCTATGATGGAGATATATATAAATGGACAGTCATGTTCTAGTGGTTATATTTATAGGGCATAATCTATCGTAATCTAACCGTGGGATATGTTTGAATATACACTAACATCATTTGTTCTATTTTAACCATGTAAGAGACTATCTCACTGATTAAAATTTTCTTAGTTTTTTTTATATATGTACGAAAATAAAACTATAAATTTCATGATATTTAAAGAAAAAATGCTGATATTGTGAAAATGGGATTGAGTTCACGTGGGTATCTGAGTCCTGGTCTCCAAAAAGCTCCAGGATGTCACGTGACTTTAAAATATATATCTCCTCTCCTTAAATCTAATCAGTAATCCCATATTGCATTATTATCTTTGCTTTCCATGTCAATTTTTCTATTCATTACTTACTTTACACGCCTCTCTCTCTTTCTCTCTCTTAATCATCACATCAAATCTTCATATCTACTCATTAGCCACCCCTCTTGACTAACTACATCTTCTCTTTTCATATATACCTTCTTCTTCTTTTTTTCTTTTTTTTTTTTAAATGGCAATGCTTGACTTCTTCAATCACAATAAATATTATATACTATTGAGGTTTTAATTGAGTCTTTCCTAATCCAAATCCAATACAACCTAACCCATTAATTATGAGACTCAATTTTCAATACGATTTTTAGGCAATCTTTTTTGCTTTTTGTGTTGTCCTTCATCATAACACTTTAAATTAGTCAAAAGGAAGAAAACACAAGATAAATAAAATTATGAAATTGGAGAGAGACGGAAAGCTCGGAGAAGTCATCATTCATACATATCACAAATATTTTCTTCAATAATAATATTAATTTACTTTATATACAAACATATGAAATCAAATAAGGAGACATAATAATTGGATTAGTAAATTACTATATTTTTCTTTCTACAAATTAAACTAATTTAATTTGACTATTTTTTTTTGGGGGGGAGTTTTCCTTCTTTTTTTTTTTCTTTTTTTTTTTTAATAGAACCAACTACAACTAACCGAGGCCCCAACCAAAAAATCCTGGGTTTCTGGGGATTTTCCTCTTTGATTAATTACCTAATTTGTTTTGTTTTTTTTTTAATGGGCTAGGCAAATTCTAATACGTATCCAATCCAAGCGTAGCATTAGCAAGCAGCAGAAGGCTTGGTGAAGGCTTTGAAAAACCGGGGGTTAGGAGCCATCGAAAATGGGCCCTTGGAATTTCCGTCGCCGTTAACGGCGGCGCCGCCCCCGCCGATCCGCTCGCAAGACGGGCACATAGTGAGTGTCGCCGCCGGCATTTGCATGAACAGAGGTTGCGCTAGTTTCAGGGCTTTCAGTTCCTGCAGCTCTTTTTGCAGCCTCCTGTTTTCGTCTGTTAGCGTTTCGCAGCATCTCTTTAGAAACTCACAATCTACTTCTGTTTGCTTTAGCTTTGTCCTGCAAATTCATTCAACCTCCCCTGTTTTAGTTTCTTTGATCTGATCCCAAATCCCCAATTTTAATTTTGAGGAAACACATTAATTAATTAATTAAATACCTGGCTCTCCTATTCTGAAACCAAACTTCAACTTGTCGAGGCCGGAGATTTAACTCTCTGGCTAAGGCTTGCTTTTGTTTCTGTTAATTAAATCAAATCGAAATCCAGGTCAGAACAAGGTTAGTTGATTAAGAAACTGAATAAACAAGAAAATGAGGAAGAACACATACAGGGTTGAGAGTACTGTGAAGTTTAAAGCTCTCCTCCAAAAGGGCAGATTGGTCTTTAGTTAACCTAAGTTTTTTTCTAGCGTTAGAACCATCTTCGTCTTCATCACTGACTCGAGACGAAGCTTTCTCTTCTTCAATATCTTCACCGGAAACATCTCTTTCACGCTTGACCCTGCCGCCAGAGAAGGAAGAAATCGCACTGTGAGGCGAGGGTTGGCGAGATAAATCAGGCGCTTCAGAAGGGTGAGTGTCGACGGTGGAAAGCCCCAAAGTTAAGGAGGGCTCAGATTCAGGGGCGGGAAAACAGAGGAAATCCACAGGCTTCTTGGGTTTTTGAGAAAGATGAGGAGGATTAGAGGGAAGCGTTAATCCCAAACCCAGTAGAAGGCCTGTATTAGAAAGATCGTCGAAACCCATCTGGGAAAATGAATGAAGAGATTTGGGTATGAAAAGTTTTGGTGTGGGAGGGAGAGGATGGGGGGTTTTAAGAAGAGGAGAATGGGTTGGTGGTGGGCGATGTGTGGATTAATAATCAAAGCAAAGAATGAGGAGACAGACGAATCTTTGGCATTGGATCAAAAATTATCAATGCTTCTTCTATCTCTCGCTACTTACATAGGTTGACCATATGTACCCCACTACTCATATCCCCCCTCATTATTATACCCAACAATAAATAAATAAATAAATAAAAATCCCCAAAAAAAAAAAAAAAAAAAAAAAAAAAAAAAAAAAAAAAACCTATATCTCTAATGGGAGTGGGGAACATATATACATCAAGGGACAATTCTGTATTATGAAATGCCGTGTATATGCGCCAACCATAAGCACTTGTGGGATTTTTATTTTAATTAAAAAAAAATAAAAATAACCTTGCTTAATTATAAAATAGCCCAATCCATGAAACGGAAAAGGAACCAATTCGTTTGTTCTTTTTGTTAAGCCGTTACAGGACTCAAAAGATAATGTCTAATTTAAGAATTTTATGGGAAACTTTTTAATTATTTGGAGGTGTTAACTTGAAATGGGTTTATAATATAATTGGTATTTGGTATGATTTGGTCCGGAATGTTCCCTTTTGGTGGATGCCTTTCTTTTCTTTTATTGAAACCACTAAGCAAATCAGTATCAAATAGGCTCCCTTTGGAGAGGATGTCGCAATAGCAATCACAATAGCAAAGTAAATATATTATCACATGGCCTGTCTCTCCCTCTCTCTCCCTCTCTCTCCCTCTCTCCATCACCATGTGTTGCCCAATATGTACACGACTCCATACATCTGGACATGGGTATGTTTTACCTTACCCTTAACCCCAAAAAAGAAAAAGAAAAGAAAAGAAAAGAAAATCGTGTTTTTATATATGATTTAATAAATAAATATGAGTAAGAAAAACAGAAAAGTTGGAAGGGGGTTACTTTTTTGCTTGAGTGCAAAGGGATTAGCTAGAAAGAGATGGGCACTAAAGAGTATAGGCTAACATTATTGGAATAATAATTATGATACTTTTCTTTTGTTTGTGTTGTGGGAACTTTAAAAATAAAGGAAATAAGAGATTAGAGAGAGAAAAAGTTGGTAGACGACAACATTGGAATTTTGTTCAAAGAGTTATAATGATGCTAGAATATGATTCATCAACAAGAATCCACACCTTTACCTCACTACAAAGTAGTTGCTCGAGTGGACTTTGGACCTACTTTAGTACTTCGTTTTTTTATTTTTATGTTTATTTTTTTTGTAATAAACATTTTCTTTCTATTTGATTTTTTTTTTTTTAGAAAAAAAAAAAAACATGTGTCGGCATTGCTGAGATGACAAGTTAGGTCATCTAAATAGCATGACGAACCAACAAAAACCAAACACTTCAAAAGTTCAACACGATTTCTTCATTTTGCCTTCTTTAATTGACATTTATGCCTAAACATTCAGACATATACCTTCTCCCTTACATTTTATCTTTCTCAAAATTACATAATTTCACTAATTTCATTCAATTCTTAGTCCCTAATATATATATTTTTTTAAAAAAAAATTAACAATTTAGTTCTGACTTTATACCATTATTTAATTATATAAACTCGCGAATTATAGGTGGACTTTTGCCTGACTTTTATTCTTTATTAATTTAAAATATCGGAATCTGATTTGTATGAAGTTCCTGAATTAAGTAAAGCAACTCGCTCGTTCGGATGGATTAATATAAAATAATTCCATCTGTTTTAAAGGTCAATAAATAATGAAGTTGTAAAGAGAAAAAAAAACAATAATATATATATAGAGAGACGTGTCGATGGAGTGATAAAAATAAAGAAATAATAATGAAAATAGAGGGGTGGGGGGAGTATAAGACAGGCGTGGCCCACCAATGATTTTGTTGGGATGGGCATTTGATTCGCTGGCGTTTGATTGTGGAGCGTAGAATTTGGCAATAATAATGGAGGTAAATATTAAATACAATAATTTTATAAAAGAATATGGATAAGGTCTTCCATATTATTCTTCTCTTTCTTCCCCCATCCGACCGTATTTGCCTCTTGTCTTCTACCGTAGCCAAACCTATCATATTTCCTCTCTCTCTCTCTCTCTAAATTATTAAAGACTATGTTTGGTTAGATCTTGGTACACTTTTTCCCATTAATAAATGTATACATTATATTCAATACTCACTATTGCAACTCTATATACGTTTCGTTCACCACAACGTATTTATTGAATATACCTTACTCTATTATACTATATATCATAATAACAATTCCCCATGTACGATTAAATAATTTATCAATTTTAATGAGTTTTTCTTTTCACAATTTTCAAAAGAAAAACGAACCAATTTATTTATAAATATAACAAAATGTCACTATCGATTAATAATAGATCGCAATAAATTGCAATAGACATTTATCAATATCGGTGATAAATGTTTATCACGATCTATCATTGATAACAATGACATTTTCTTATACTTAAAAATAATTTCAACAGTTTTACTATTCAAAACAATTATCCTTTTTCTTTTCTTTTCTTTTTATTATTATTTATTTAACTTACGAGAGCAGCTTTTATAAATCACAGCAATACATCGTAAACTACATAGACTAAATTGTTATAATTTTTAAAAGGTGAAGATCAAATTGTTACAAAAATTTAAAGTAGATGGACCAAATTATTATATAATATAATTTAAAATTTGTATTTTTACTTCACACAATTGCCCGAGACAAGGCCCAAAGTCCAAAGAAAACTAGGAGATAACATGAAGAAACTCGCATCCCAAAAGGAAAAAGTCAAAGGCTCAAATCATGGGTTGAACAATCGAGTTGGAATAATTCAACTAATTGGGAAACAACTAAGCAAATCTCAACCTTAACACCCTATAACCTCAAGGGCCACAACCACTTTGACATTGCCAACATTACACGTAACTATAGACGAATGTCATAATAATTATATTATAAATAGTCTCATCAAACAAGGATCTCTAAAAGGGGAAGAAGTAAGTAATCTCTAAGCGAGAACTAATCTACTTTATGTTTAGTTTAAATATACACTAACTTAGGTATCAAAGTGTGGTCGGTGAGAGTAACTCACACGCAGGTTAACTCAGAGAATGAGATCAAACTAGAGTAGAAAGTCAACAAAGAAATCTATAAAGTATCAGAGATGACGACGAATGCGTGCAAGTTTCTTAGTCAATAAAGTAAATCATTAAAACATTTTTTTTCCCTTTTTATTAAAAAGAAACTTGTATATATTGTGCAATAAATTGAAAAATATGAGAGAATTAATTACGAGACATTGAAATTGATTAGAACCTACATAGGGTTCAATCTAATCATGTAAAAAAGAGAAGCAAATTGCGCGCAATGTGACAAATACAATCCACCGGCGGTGGAAATAATAGTCAATAGCATAATCGAAGCTCTCCGATAAAAGAATAAATAGAAAGAAAAAAAAATGTCACCATCTAGGGTAGATATGAATGCGTGGAAAGAAGATCATATAGCATTAATTGGGCAAACATAAGTCTAGTCACCCCAATATGATGTCATTATTGTTTGATTATTTTCAGGGTAGGGGTGGAAAGTAAGTTTGTTTATTTATCACATCAAACAAATAAAAAATATATAATAATATAAAACCTTCTCTCTCTCTCCTCTCACCGACTTTTTCTATATTCATCATATGATTTTTACCTTATCTCCATCTCCAAGTAACAAATTATTTGGACTAATAATTTCGAGTGGTCTATATTTGAACGTGAGACTTAGATGTTTCAATTATTAGTATTATTGTTTTTCTTTTTTCGAACTTATGGAAAATATTCGGTTAGGATTATGACAATTTTTGAAATGTTACATAATGTAATAATGGTAGGGAATTATTGTATTTGTGATATATATTATAGAGTTCTAGATGGTGGCTATGATTTGTATGTGGATGAATGGTCCTGCAGTTATAGCCTAGCATTGACATAATTCTACATGAATAAAAATCTAGGTCCAGAAAGTAAAGATGAGAAAAGTAGTCCCTTCTCTTTTCTCACATTGAATTGGCATGAATTAAATAGTTAATGTTGAAAATTTTAAATATCAAATTTGAGAATAAATTATTGTCCTTCAACTTTTGAGATAGTGCTACTTCCCACATCTAAATTTATAGACTTTTAAATGACGCTCATCGATCTATTGTTATTAGGATAATAAACAAATATATCGATGAAAATCTTACATTCTTTTTAAGTGAATCAATTTATATCTATCATTAAATTTTCATTTTAGAACTAAAAATTTATAATTTATGTATTTCATAATTTTTTTTTTAAATATATAGATTAACGTAATATTGGAATATAATAGATGATAGCGATTTTTCATTAATATGAGTCGCTTCTTATTATTTTATACTTTTCTCAACCTATTTGAAACTAGTCTAATAGTTTTTCTACCCTTTTGCAAAATTTCTTTTAAAATTCAAACACTTTGTTAGAAATTTTGCAAGCACACATCCAATATATTCAAATCAAAAGCGAAAGGATCTACTAACAAAATTAGGTTGAAAATTAAATACTTCATCCGTCATTAATGTAAATAATTTAATTATTACACTTTTACATGCAACCCTCGTTTTTTTATTGGTGACAATTTAGTATTTAAATTTTAATAATTTAGTCTTCAACCATATATCTATGTAAATAGATAAATATTTACGGTTAAGTATATTTTCATAAACCATAAAAAATAAATTGTTACATAATATATATCAATATTTATCTTAAATGAAAATTTTCATGATAGGCCATTATAAATTTTAACTATGAAAATTAAGACTTAGTTTGGTAATCATTTTATTTTTTTATTTTTGTTTTGAAAATTAAGCTTGTGGATATTATTTCTATTTTTTTTTTTGTTATCTAGTTTTTACCAATAATTTAAAAAAACAAGCCAAATTTTGAGAATTATAAAAGTATATTTTAAAAAGTTGTTATTGTTTTTAAATTTTGGCTAAGAATTCAATCATTATACTTAAGAAAGATGTATATCATTATAAAAAATATAGATGAAATAGACTTAATTTTTAAAAACAAAAACAAAAAATCAAATGGTTATCAAATTGTGCTTAAATTATTTTGATAATTAAATTGGTACTTTTTTTATTGAAAAAAAGAAAAAGAAAAAGAAAAGGAGAGAATAGAAGTGTGAACGAAACTTGTAATTAAATAGTAAGGGAAAAAACATAAATAATTGGAATGGGAAGGATTGTCTGGAAAAAGAGATTGGGAGTGAAAGGGCTTTTCACATTCACACAAAGCGTGCTTGCGTTTGAAAGTAGTTAAAAGCAAAGCGCCACGTCAGCAGCTCACCGGCTTTCCATCACACAGAAAGAGAGTGAGAGGAGGTGTCGTGCGCACGCAACTTTGGTGAGGGTACAGTGCACGCATGAAGCTCACATGCAGACACGTGGGCCAGATGAAGGATAAAAAAGTAATAACAACAATAATTGTAATTTATATTAATTATAATAAAATATAAAAGGAAAAATAAAATAAAATGGGTAGTTGGAGACTCGTGGTTGCCGGCAGAAACAGTTGGAAGGTTTTTGCTTGCTTAAAGTGTCGCACGCGGCTTCGCTTTGGGCTTACCTGCCTCTGATTTTTATTATTATTTTTTTAAAAATTTTTTTAAAGAAAATCATTTGAATTTTAGAACTTCAAGATTATTATTATTATTATTTTGTTTATTAAAAAAATAAAATAAAAAAAGAATTGATTCCAGTTAACGTGTCAAATCAAATCAAACCGTCTTTTTAGATGGATGGACTTTTAATTGGGTTGAATTGAATATTCCTTTTAAACTGTTCTATTCAATTCCCACATGTCCAGCCTACAGGGGTCGTTCATACATATTATCCCATCCACTATTTTTATTTTTCTATATTTTCTTCAATTTAAATGTTACTATATTAATACTGAGAGCTACGTAGATATTTTTCCATTCTAAAAACACAAATGAAATATTGCTTCTTTTCCCTTTCTTTTTTCAATCAATCTACCTCATGTTGTTAAATTCATACAGAAATGATAATACAAAGAAGCTCAATAATGGAATAAATCAACTCATGTTTATCACGTGTTGAAGCAGCATGTGTTCATGTGTTGTCATGAATAAAATTAGGCACCTAAATATTCTACAATTTTTTTAATATCAATTTAAATTAGTAGAAGTTTTGATAGATATTTTTACACATGTAGATTTAGAAGATTTATCAACATATTTGACCAAATAGATAATCAAATTAGTAATTTCATATATAATATGAAATCTCATCTAGAATAATTATGATGTGTTGAATTAATCATCCCGTCCATTTATGAATTTAGGAATTTGATTACTTATATATATATATAGGTGACATATAATCATTAAGTGCCTACAGTCTTAATATTTGAAATGATGGATAATTAATTCGAAAATGAATAGAACTTATAGGTATGGACATGTCCTTTATGATTCGGTACATTGAATATTTTTTAATCACTGTCCAATAGTTAGCTTAAATTACTTTAATAATAATAATTAACAAGTTTTAATGAAAATAACTGTTTTTAAATAATTTGAATATCTCCTTTATTGATTAAACTTGATCATTCTATATAATTTTATCGTTGTTGACTCAATAAATATTAATTTTCAATTTAGATGGATGAAATGTGAGATAACAATACATACCCGTATATGTTTTATCAGTCTATGCAGTCAAATTTAAAATATTATGTTATGTCATATATATATATAGCAAGTCTAATAAATTATGTGTAAGCTCTGTTACCATTAGGGTGTGAAAGTGTGGAATCGAATGCAATTGTGGAAGCTTTGAAGAAACTGAATTGTAAGTGACGAGGCCAAGATTATCCGGTGGAAATCAAGACTGATTATTTGGAAATTGTAGACTCTTGGACCTTATAGAATATGATTTGTTCGAGGTTTATTTTTTTGTCAGAAAGGCTCTTAGCCTCACTTAATCTATAAATACAGTTCTTTTTTGCAAAGCTCTTGGAAAGTAGAATAAAGTAGTCTAAAATATAGTTTCTTTAGCCTCTTCTTTGGGCCCTCTTGCCTTTTGGGACTTTGGCGGAGTCAAAATTTTTATATAGGAGATCACAATATGTACAAGTTTAACCTAAAAAAAATCTAGAAATGAATATTAAAAAAAATGTTCCTAACTTCATGAATTAACTAATTTAATACGTTACAATTGTTATCTACGAATTTTGATGTTTTGAAATCGGTTCATGATAACTTCAATATCTAGCTTATCAAATAAATCATTTTCAATATAGGTTAGAAGACAATCATTAATCCATTAACCTCCCATTCGATTACGCAATCAAGTCTTCACAATATGCATAACAAAAAATGTTATTTGTACAATAGTTGTTGCAACATGTAAAATCAATGTCAAAGTGAGTAATTTGTAAACTAATTGATAGACCTTGTCTTATTCGTCATGACCATTCTTACTGCAATATCACATATATTTTTTAGCTCAACAAACTCAATATTTGAACGCATATCAATAATATAATTTTGAAGTTGATCTTCAAGTATAAAGAGTTCAATAGCTAAAAAGTTTTTTGGATAAATTTGAGCAAGTTAACTAAGCTTTTTTCTATCAAAATAAACAAATGAATTACTCGAATTTGGACATGTCTCACAGAGAAACAATACTGTATTTGTTTTAGTAAAGTGATTATTCAGCTCTTGAAGTTGCATATCAATGATGATATAGAAAACTTCAACATGATAATGATGTAAATTTGTACTTGGTTGAGAATTTTGCCTTTGTCGTCATTGAATTAGAAATAGGTCATCCATTTTAAGGACTTAAATATCATGACTATGACAGAAATCAGAAACCATATTCAACAACAAATCTCAATCAAATTCTCTTGTTTTTTACGGCATTTCTTTACGAATTTTGACTAAATTAATTGCATTCACGATATCTCAGACCAAGATCTGCAGGTAGTTCTTCCAGATTTATTTCTGTATTAGATTGATTAGAATCCAAAACATTTTTCTTCTTTGAAAATGACGTCTTTACGGTCTCAATTATTATTTTTCTTTTATAATATCTTCCCATATTAATTTTGAATTAACTCTACAAAAGTATTAATAATAAGAATATTACATTCTATTATATAGATTTAAAAGTATCAAAACTTAAAATCTAAGAATATTTTAAACCTTACTTGTCGAGCTCGTATATCAAAATGAGTGACAACAAATAATCTTAGCTTAAACTTTGAAATTAATTTTAGAAACCTATACGAGTAATGTGAATGTAAAAATAACATGAAAACAAATAAGAATATATATAGCGTAATGTGAATATAAAAATTATGTAAAAAAAAGTGACTGAAACCATTTTAATAGAAGGTTCTTGAGAGTTGAGATTGAAAAGTGAATTTCGAAAAGAAGAAAAAAGTTTATAAACTACCTAGTTATGTTGTCGATAAAAAAAATATTATTTGATTGTTTATTTTATTAAAAAAAAGACATATTATATTTTATAGGACATATTGTTTGACTAGCTTTACTTTGTTAGGATTTACCTCAGTTGGGCTTTAAAAGCTTATTAGAGATGAAAATTTTGGGTCAAAAGTCATTTAAAATTCAAAATAAAATATTGGTAAGTGAACCCTTGTGCTTTACCAAATAGACAATACTCCACACCAACAAGTTAGCACCAATATTGTTATTTAAGTTAAACTTTTCTATATATATTAATACATATCACTTTATAATTTATATTAAAAATATAAAATACGGATAAATTGAGGGGTACGTGCCCCCGGCCCCTATGTGGCTCTGCCCATGTTTGGGAAGTTTGATTGTTTTTTTTTTTTTTGAGTACAATAATTAAGGGTTGGGGGATTCAAACTCCATACATCTTGGTTACTAACACTCAGATGTCAATTCACCTGTTTATGATTATCAATTTTTTTTTTACTTGGTTTATAATATTATAAAATTAAAAGTTGAAAAGAATCTATTAAAATATTGAAAATATCCCAAATTATTATTGAAATCTAATTATTAAATATATTATTAAAAGTTATGACATGTTGTGAAATATTAGGTTGGTAAGGGCCGTTTGATAACATTCTCATTTCCTTTTTCTTATTTATTATTTCTTGATTGTTTCTTGCTTTTAGGAACTAGAAACAAGAATATATTTGGTAACTAGTCACATTTCTTTATTTTCGAGAAACAAAAACATGTTTGATAACTATATCCTATCTCTCGTTTCTTGTATTTTTTTTCGTTACCTTCTTCTTTTATTTATAATTTAAATATAATTTAATTATATAAAATAATATATATCAAAATGTCACTATCTATCGGTGATAGATATCTAAGATAGATATTTATTACTATCACTAATAAATAGTGACATTTTTCTATATTTAAAATATTTTCAGCAATTCTATCCTTTAAAATAATGACCCATTTATATATAATATTCACTAAGATGTAAAAGATAGTTATAAAACATTTATATTTGATTTGAAATATTATTTCTCACTAATACAATTGTTTCTCGATAAAGTCATTTACATTTTAGTCGAAAATATGAGGTAAAAATTCAATTTTGATCCTCATACTCCAAACTCTATTCAATCTTAACCCCTATACTTTCAATAATTCAAATTTAGTCCATGTACTTTCAATAAATCTTAAATTTAGTTACTCAAAATTAATTTTTACCGAATTTGATTAACAATAACAATTTTCATGCAATGAAATATATTATTTGAAGCTACTGAATAACAAAAAGTTTTTTTTTAAAAAAAAACCCAACAATAAACCAGTGTTGGGGACTAAATTCAAATTTTGTTGAAAGTAGAGAGACTAAAATTGAACAATTAAAAGTATAAATACTAATACAGAACAAATTTCAAAGTATGGGAGACCAAAATGATATTTTAACTAATATATTATTTGCCACCTAAATATTAAATGATGTTGACTAAAATCCAACTCAATCATATTATTATGTAAATATTGTTGTTGTACAATATTAAAATGAAGTGTCAAAATAAGCTTGACTTGGTAGTATTAGCATGATATCCGCTCTCCATCCTACACTTATTATACTAAAAGAAAAACATATATTGAAGTGATGAAGTGAAGTTGAATTAATGTTTTAGTGAACAAAACGTATATAAAATTCTAATCATTTAAATGTATTAAAAATAAAAAGTTAGTTAAAATAATATATAAAAATCCCTATCGCAAAAAAATATTTAAATATACTTATTAGAAATTAAAATAATATATAAATCTAAATATCATAAAATTCAAACTTTAAAATTACACAAATATATAAATATTGCATAATTAAGAAATTAAAAAATATTAGGAAAAAAAAACTTATTTCGGATTCAAACCTGCGACTAGAGGGAAAGGAGGTCAAATGGCGCGCCTGTGCCAACGTGCCAGTTTTGTTTTTGTTTTCTTTTTCCTTCCTTTTTTTTTTCTTTTCCTTTTTTGATATGTTAATATAAAAATGGTAATGATTATGAAATAGGTTTGAAATAAAAATAAGAAACAATCAATTATCAAACGAATCCGTAGTTTGCTAATTTCTTATATCAATGAGTAGTACGCTAATTCCCTAAATTTTTTGGACCGTTTAATTTAAAGTTTTGTAGATGCGTGGAATAGGATGCCTGTCAATATTTGATAATCAAACATGGTCGTGTTTGGTTGTGTACAAAAAATGCTATCAAAATTTTATTAATAAAAATTACGTTTGATAACAATTTTGTTCTTTATTTTTACTTTTGAAAATTAAACAGTCTATGGACATTATTTTCCTATTAAAAATAAATTTAATTTTTAAAAATAAAAATAAAAAATAAAATGATTACTTAGTGTTCTTGATTTTAAAAGTTGATTTGATGTTTTTATATATATGCTAAATGTATAAATCGTTCATCTCTATAAATAATGATATATTCTAAATAAGACCCTTTTTTTGGGCTTTACGGTGAGAGAGAAATATTTCGATGTTCAATTTATTTAAATCGTTGAAATACTAAAAAGATAAGAACGGGGGATGTTTCTACACTGTCTTAATTACTGTGTTGAAACTTAAAAAGCCAATATTCCATTTATTTTTTGTTTGAAAAAAAAAAAAAACGGAATTTTCTTTTACAATAGAAAAATGCATGACATTTATGTTGAAAATTAAAAAAAAATATATGTTATTATTCTCATGTTGATATTTTTATAATGATATTTCTGTTTGACTTAATTGCAAATCATTCGTAAATTGATTGTCATTCTTTATATGAATGATTAAGAATAGATTCCAATCTAATCTTGATTCTAATTCCTTTTACTTTTTATAGAAAAGCCGAATTATAATTATGAATATTAGGGTGGGCAGAAATATAAAATGAGTTGACAAGATGTGGAGCCACCTTACTATTGAAAAAGCTTTGAAACATGTGGAGAAAACTCCCATATGGCCACCGGAGCATATTTTCCCTATAGATATATGATTGGTTTCACTTTTTTTCTTTTTCTTTTTCTTTTTACAGCACCAATAATCATCTTCATGGGTAAATTATAAGTTCATTTTTTTTTTTAAATTTTAAGAACTTATGAGTTGGATCTCTAAAAACATATGTAATTTTTTAGCATAATTATTCAGTTCGTATATTTTAAAATGAGTGTAATATATTTAAACTTTTCAATTTAAAGATGTTTTATTATTTTAAAAAGTCAACATTAAATTACACATAAACTTGTACAAAAATAGCTCCACACAATATTGTTTATTTATTATTAGAATATTATAAGTAAATGTTAGAATCTAATAGATTCAACTTGCAATTTAATTTTACTTTATTTTTTATTTGCCCTGAAAAAAAAAGTAAATGACGACCTACAGTCTTTTTTCTTATAATTTTTTTTTATATATTTTTAGAAATATATTTTTAGATAGTAAAAATAGAGATTCAAACCACATACTTTCTTGTTCGGTTAATACATCGAGCCTGGCAAAAATTATACATATTTACATTATCTGACAAAGTTTTTTTTAATGAAAATAATTGATAAACTTTCAAAATTTTAAAAATGTAGTTTCGTGCATCTAAAAGAGGGGATGACACGACAAAAGTAAGATTAACATAGCATATGGCATATTGTAATTTACGAATATAGTGTAGTCTACTCAAAAATTCTTTTGAAAAATAACATATGCAAAATAAAAAACCACAGAATTTCCACATTCAGAGAATCAAATGTTATGTCACTTTAGTCTAAAAGAAAGATGAAAGTTTAAATATATGATACATCAAACATTATTTTTTCTATAAAAAAAAAAATACACATTAGGATTAAGTTTATTTCCACCCATAAGTTTTGTTATATTATATCAGATAAATATGAGATTATATCTCAAAATTATGATTGATAATAAAGAGAGCAACAGTAACTCATGTATCTTAATATAAAGATTATGAGGTCTCACAATCTTTCAAATGTCGAATCTTCGATATAATCTTTTTCGCCATTTGTTGGAGGAGAAATTTCAGACAAATCAAGGACCGCCACGTCATTTGCTAAATTAATGATGGAATTCCGAAATCATCAAATTTGTGACCAATTAAGAGTCACGTGTCTCAAATTGAGATTGAGGACAAATTCTGTATTTTCGTCACATACATCGATTGAGTAAAATTAATTTCAACTAATTTGACACTATAATTTGGGGCATTGGCCTAGTTATGCTAGGCTTAAGGTGGGCATAAAATGCCAAAATATGCCTAAGCCCAATTAATTGGGCCTAAAGACCAGGCTCAAGTCCAATTAATTAAACCCAAAGGTCAAGCCCAAATCCAATTAAATTAGGCCCAAAGACTAGAACCGGGCCAATCAAGGCCAGACCCAAGCCCATGAAGCCCACCAGGGAGCTTTATAAATAGAGAAGCTCACCTTATTTGCAGGGGTCCGCATTTTCTATCTTCAGAGAGCCTAGAGAAGATTCCCAAGACTCCCGAGGCTGACTCTTCCAAGACTTCTACTCCAAGCGGTGCTTTTCTTCTTCAAGTAAAACACATTCACCCACCTGAGAGAGAATCAGAGGATCAAGTATTAGATATCGAACCATATCGCATCAAATCAACAACTCTACAAAACATGTTTATCTGGAAAGCTCGTGTGAACACCGATGCTTAAAGAAACCCGTCCAAGATTTGATAACTAAAAATAGTAATCTCAAGACATAAAAATAAAAGATGATCATCAAGGTAAAGAAATATAAGCTATAGCTGTAATAAAAAAAAGAAAAATAAAAATGGGGAGAAACGAAATAACCAGTAGACATTAAAACCAAGATTAAACCTAACGTAGAGACTAGAGAAGGGAAGTGAGCGGCAAGGAAATTCTCCACGAGAAAACTCCGACGACACCCACGTGAAGTTGGTCCCCATCCATAATATTGAATCCTGTCCGTTCATCAATCCACTTTGCCCGAAAAATTGTAGTACGAATTTAATTTCAATGATTTGAGTGTCTTAAAAAAAGGCAATAAAAATGTGGGAAAGTTTAACTAATTTCGTCCACCATCATTAACACAAATTGAAATAAATCATAAACTTTTAACGATAAAACTTTAATAATTCTTTTAACCTAATTAACTAGCATATATCACTAAGTGTATATGTGTATATATACTTTATATTTTGTTTAGTTAATTAATGGTAAGGACGTGACATGAATGGTTAAAATAGAATAATCAAAAAAGAAAAGACGGCAAAATGCATTTTTATTCTCTATCATGTCAAATGGAATGACTATAAGAATCTTATCTTGTGTGGAAAGATTAAAAGCCTATCTGAGGTTGTTTTTAAATATACTCTTGGGCTGTTAGATAGTTATAAAAGTGTATCAGATGAATTTGGACTATTAGTTTATTAAGCCTATGTAACAAGTTTATCCAAACCACACTTCTCTGAATATATATGGCCATAGCCCTTTTTAATAGAAGTGTGAGGACATTTTTAAAATTCCATTGTTAATATGGTATCAGAAGACATTTCCCTCTAAAACTATTTTCCCCACCCCTTTCCGTTTTTTTCATCATCTTCAACCTCCCGCCAGGACCAACAAAAATATTTCATTCAACACTGAAGAACCAGTCAATCCTGAAATTATTCCTCCAAATAACTCATTCACATCTTCGATTTCTCAAAATCAACCTGAAACTTACCTCAATCCGTATTATCTTCATCACAATGACGATACCAATCTTGTTTTTGTATCAGAACCTTCAACTAAAGATAACTATGTTTCTTGGAGTCAAGCCGTAGTGATCGGTCTCTCTGTTAAAAACAAACTTGGTTTGATCGACAACGCTCTTCCTCGTCCAACTAGTGAACTTCTTCCGGCATGGATTTGAAATAACAATATTGTTATTTCTTGGATCTTGAACTCAATTTCGAAGCCCATATCCGCCAGCATTATCTTTGCTAATTCCGCACAAATGATCTGACTTGATCTACAATAACGTTTTCAGAAGAAAAACACTCCACGAATCTTTCAACTCAAAAGGACTCTTGCGACTCCATCTCAGAATCAAGATTTGGTGAGTATGTACTTCACCAAATTTAAAGCAATCATTGATGAACTCAATATATATCGTCCTTCTTGCAACTGTGGAACGTGTAACTGTGGAGGAATCCGTGATATGGCCAATTTTCTTCAAACCGAGTATCTGATGGATTTTCTAATAGGGCTTAATGAATCTTTTTCTCGTGCCCAAGCTCAAATCCTTATGATGGATCCTACTCCCTCAGTTACTTGTGCTTTTTCTTTAATTCTTCAAGAAGAACAACAAAAAGCTATTGAATCTTTTCCAGTCATTCCTCCTGTTGTTGCTCATGTTGTCTCTGCAAATAACTTGAAGAATAACTCTTCATCAAAACAATGTAAAGATCGACCTATATGCTCTCATTGCAACATTGTTGGTCATACAGTTTAAGTGCTACAAAGTTCATGGCTATCCACCTAGATACAAAACTAAGCAGCAACAACCTAACTCTAACAATGCTATAAGCATTAATTCTACTAATTCAGTCACTGCTCAACCAATCAGTTCTATGAATGCAATTTTATAGTGCCAAAAATATCCTTCATCAACTACAGTTTCAACTTCAACAACAACCTCATCCGAATCTTCATCACATTCTTCAACCACGTCCTCAGCAGACTCTCATATTATAGATACTCATTCTACATTTTATTGGATAGTTGATTCAGAAGCATCGCTCATGTGTGTTGTTGAAAGAATATTTTTACTACCATGACTACTTGCTCCACTTTTATCACATTGCCTGATAAACAGACTATTTTAATTAAAAATATTGGCATTATTCCCCTCTCGTCTACTTTAATCTTCAAAAGCGTGTTCTACTTAGCTGATTTTTCATTCAACCTCTTATTAGTAAGTGTTCTCATAACGGACTTACCATCAGCGACTGTTGAATTTGATAATAATGGTTACATAATTCAGGATAAGTATGTTAGCATAAATTCTTTATATCTATATTGAATAGATAAACCCTAGGATCATTCATGTCAAATTGTCAGGAATAACATACCGGATTCCATTGCAAAATTGATGATAGCTTCAAGATGATGATGGATGACTATGGTCTTCCTCAACCAAAACTCCAAATGCCTTAGTGGGATCTCTCTCTAGATGGGATTCAAGAAAGACAGAGTGCTTATTGTTTTGGTATATTGAGGACCATAGCCCTAAGGTCTCTTTATATAATAGCTCAATTAGGGTTCCCATTAAACTCTAATTAACTAGGAATGAGCTTCTACTCATTAAATCCACACTCAATTAGGAATCAAGGCCTTAATTAATTAGATCATATAATAGGGTCCAATCTAATAAAATAACCTAATGTGATAAATTGTTAATCCACATACATAGCCCATACTTTAATTAAACATATTATTATTTAAATATGTCTAATAATCTCCCACTTGGGCTATGTCTATGTACCTAATATAATTAAATCACATAAATCTTAAGCGTGCATAAATAGGTTATTTCAATAATAGAATTTCCCTTTAGTTCAATCTGGTCCATCTCCTGTATTAGCATCGAATCAAGGCGGCTTTCGTCACTACCCCTGTAACTAAACATTCCTTTATCACCAATTCCAATACATTCAATGACATAGATCAAGTATGGATGGATAGCATGGAAAGTATATGCAAAGTGATCTGGATCATGCCTGTTTCCAACTGGTCCAAATTCCTTAATGAGATCATTCTAAAAAAAAACCTTTATGCTAAACTACATGCATGATAAACAAGTTCGAATAATAAAACATAAACCATCAAGTTTATTCTATATAGAAAATAAACAAAATAAGGTCAAAGAATATCCTCAATAACAAACTCTCACTGAACCATAGAATCAGAAAACTGACTAACACCCATGTGAGCAACATGCTCATGAAAAACTTTAGGTGGTAAACCTTTAGTCAATGGATTTACCACCATAGAGTTTATTCCTATGTGTTCTATCGAAATTTGACCATTCTGAACTCTTTCTTTAACAACCAGAAACTTCACGTCTACATGTTTTGACTTCGTATTGCTTCTGTTGTTATTGGAATACATCACAGCCGACTTATTATCACAAAATAATTTAGTGATCTTTCTATGCCAACCATTATCCGCAGTCTAGTGACAAGATTTCGCAACCATATTCCATGATTGGATGCCTCATAACATGCTATAAACTCCGCACCCATGGTAGAAGAAGCCATAAGTGTTTGTTTAGCACTTTTCCAGGATACAGCTCCTCCAGCCAACATGAAAATATAGCCTGAAGTGAATCGTAAAGTGTCTTGACATCCAACATAATCAGAATCAAAATACTCAATGATCTCCAAAACTTATGATCTCCAATAAGTGAGCATATAATCTTTTGTTCTCTGTAAATACCTTATAACCCGTTTGGTTGCTTTCCAATGATCCACCTCTGGGTTACTTAAATATCTGCCTAACACTCCAACTATGAAAGCAATATCTGGACGCGTACATACTTGAGCATACATTAGACTTCCAATGGCCGATGCATAGGGAACCTTCTGCATCTCCTTAGTCTCGAGTGTGGTCTTGGGGCATTGACCTAAATGAAATTTATCACCTTTAGTGATCGGGGTATCTCCCTGCGCACAATCTTTCATGCCAAATCTACTCAAGATCTTTTCAATGTAGTTCTTTTGAGAAATCTCTTAGTGTCATGCAATAAACCTACATCATTACTAGCTATGAGTATATCATCAACATATAACACCAGAAAGATTGATTTACTCCCACAGAACTTATGATATACACAATCTTTCACAATGTTCACCTCAAAACCAAATGAGGTTATCACTTCATGGAATTTATGATACCATTGACGAGAGGCTTGCTTGAGACTGTAGATAGATTTCTTTAATTTGCATACCACGGACTTTGAATTATCAGACACAAAGTTTTCTTGTTGCACCATATAAATCGTCCCATCAATGTTCCCATTGAGAAACACAGTTTTTACATCCATCTGGTGTAGCTCTAAATCAAAGTGAGCTACCAATGCCATGATTACCCTAAAAAAGTCTTTCGATGAAATCGAAGAGAAAGTCTCTTTGTAATCAATGCCTTTCTTTTGAGTAAAATCCTTTGCAACAAGACGAGCCTTATATCTTTCGATATTGCCATGTGAATCCTTTTTGGTTTTAAATATCCATTTACAACCTATGGGTTTCATTCCTGATGGCAGTTCGACAAGTTCCCAAACGTCATTGTCTTTCATGGATTTTATTTCCTCTTCCATAGCACTTATCCACTTTTGAGAGTTAGAACTTTGTAAAGCTTGTTGGAAGTTGATTGGATCATCTTCCATTACGCCTACATCATCCTAATGTTCTTGAAGAAACACAATATAATCATCTGGAATTGCACTTCTTCTCTCTCTAGTAGATCTTCTTAATGGCACTTCTTGAGGTTGTTGAGTTTGAACTTCAGGTTCAACAACGGGGACTTCAATGTTGTCTTGTTCTATAATTGGTTCAATAATGAAGTCAGGAATTGAAGCCTGAACATCATTTATAATCACATGAGGAAAAGAAACCAATTCCACTTCAAAGACAACTTTCCTTATATTATCTTCCCCCCAAACTCAACATCCTCAAGGAATCTAGCATTTCTTGTCTCAAACAATGATCTAGAAGTGGAATCATAAAACTTGAAACTCCGAGAGTGCTCAGAATACCCAACAAAATAGCAGCTAATAGTTCTTGAGTCCAATTTTCTTTCATTAGGCCTATAAGGCCTAGCCTCAGCTGGACAACCCCAGATGTGAAGATGCATAATACTAGGCTTCTTTTCTGTCCATAGCTCATAAGGGGTTTTGGCTACTGCTTTACTAGGTACCCTATTAAGGATATATGCTGCAGTCTTTAGTGCCTCACCCCAGAAGGATTCTAGTAGAGAAGAATGACTAATCATACTTCTTACCATATCCTTAAGTGTTCTATTTAGCCTCTCCGCTACACCATTCATGCTGGGTTTGCCCGACATAGTGTATTGCGGGACGATTCCACATTCCTCTAGGTATTTGGCAAAGGGCCCTGGACTTTGTTCACCTGATCCATTGTATCTACCGTAATATTTCCACCACGATTAGATTTGACAGCCTTAATTTTCTTTCCAAGTTGAAGTTCGACTTCAGCTTTGAAAGACTTGAAAACGTCCAAGGATTGAGACTTCTCATGAATTAAATATAGGTACCCATATCTTGAATAGTGTCTATGAACGTAATAAAATATTGTTGTCCATTCCAAGAGGCCGTAGGGAATGGACCACAAATGTCTGTATGTATTAGTTCTAAGACGTCTGAGCATCTGTTGGCACCTAATTTTCTTATGTTTGTCTGTTTTCCTTAATACATTCCACACAAACGTTGAAGTTACTTAAATCAAGGGAATCAAGAATTCCATCTGACACAAGTCTCTGAATTCTCTGTTTAGAGATGTGACCTAAACGCTTGTGCCATAACATAGAAGAATTCTCATTTAATTTACGCTTTGTACCACATGAATTAGATAACAGGATCTTGTTAAATGAAGCAAAAGAATCAAGCATATATAGATTATCAATTAAAGAACCGGTACCAATAAGCTTAGAATCTTGAAAAAGACTAACTTTATTATTTCCAAAAGAACAAGAAAAACCAAATTTGTCCAAACTGGAAATAGAAACTAAATTCCGTCTAAATGACGGTACAACAAAAGTCTCATTCAGATCCAAATAACAACCAGTTTTTAAAAGTAATCTAAAATTTCCAATAGCTTCAACTGGAACTGCTTTGCCATCGCCCACATAGATGAATCTTTCAGCATCACTTGGCGGCCGGCTCCACAGGCAACCCTGCATTGATATACTTATGTGAGTAGTAGCACCAGAATCTACCCACCAAGTATCTGTAGGTACAGAAGCTAAATTAACTTCAGAACAAACCAAAGTAAGAAGTTTACCCTTCTTTACACGCCACTTGGCGTACTTGGGACAATCTTTCTTGAAGTGACCTTTCTTTTTGCAGAAAAAACAAGGATTTTCAGTAGCTTGTTTCTTGTTTTTATTCTGCTGAGATGTCCCTTCTGCAACATCCATAATTCTCCTTTTCTTCTTATCACGAGAGCCTATTGCCAAATGAGCACTTTCTGTCCTTTCTCTCTTAATCCTATCTTCTTCTTGCACACATTGTGAGATAAGCTCATTAATACTCCATTTATCCTTCTGAGTATTATAGCTTATCTTAAACTGAGTGAATTGTGTAGGAAGAGAGATAAGTACCAGATGCACGAGTAAATTTTCATTTATCTCGATATCAAGTGCCTTTAATTTACCTGCGAGATTGGACATTTCCATAATGTACTCCCTTATGTTTCCATTGCCCTTATACCTCATAGAAGTTAAAGAAGTCAAAAGACTACTTGCTTCCCCTTTCTCATTTTTAGCAAAATATTTCTCAATTTGAGCAAGGAACTTATTGGCATTTTCACTTTCCGTGATAGAGCCCCGAAAAGACTCCGGAATGGAGTGCCTAATGATCATCAGACAACATGCGATTTGACCGTTCCCACTTCTCTATATTAGCCATATTTGGCTGTTCCTCAGTAGAAGTAGGTTTATCGGTCCTTAATGTAAGGTCCAAATCCCATACACCCAAGAAGTATCTCTAGGCTTTCTTTCCAAATCTTGAAGTTCGATCCATTCAACTTAGGGATTGAACTTAGATTTCTAGATATTTGAGTAAGACCAACTGAAACAATAAACAACAAAACATATGCTCACAATTAAAACATAACAAAATAATTTCATATATGTGGTGGGCCCTTTAACAAGATACCTAGCACAACATTGATGTCCAGCCTTTGGGCAAAAAACACCAACTGTAAATGGTACTCTCAACGTAGTAATCAAAGTACTGACAATTAACTCTGTAAAAAAAAAAACCTTTCTTTGGACCGACTACTTTTCACATGAGCAATCCTTATAATTGCCACATACTCATTACCACATGCATACCCACAATTTGGCCAAATAATTATCTTCCTTTGGGCCGATAATTATCCGCATAAATTCATGAATATGCACATCTTATATTTCATAATTAAAACGATCTAGATAATAGAGGCTACTTTGGTAACATATTATTTTTTACCAATTCAATCTAAAATATAAGATACAATAATATAATAATATTATTGTACAAAAAATAAAGGAAGAACACCAAATATCTTTTACAAAATTCACTTAATAATTGCATACACATAATACAATTAAAGTAACATAAACATGTGAATATCACAAAAACAATCAAATTGTAGATTTTAATTCACAAACTTATCAATCAAGAACTAAGAACCATTTTCAAGAATTTCACCAAGTTATTAATCAATAAAACTTAGAAACGCGGGCAAGAAGTTCAATCAGCAATTAATCCAAATAGTTGACAAATTCAATATTATCAAACTATTAAAAAATAAATTCACTAAATTCAATCAGTTTTTTTTAACCTTAAAAAAAAAACCACCAGTGTCCAAAATTATCAATCACAATTCAGTTTTTTTTTTTTTTTTTTGAAACTCATATTCATTTATTAAGTATTAACATAACTTTTAAGTTCAAAGAATATTTTTACTACCATGACTACTTGCTCCACTTTTATCACATTGCCTGATAAACAAACTATTTTAATTAAAAATATAGGCTTTGTTCCCCTCTCATCTACTTTAATCTTTAGAAACGTGTTCTACTTAGCTGATTTTTCATTCAACCTCTTATTAGTAAGTGCTCTCATAAGGGACTTACCATCAACGACTGTTGAATTTGATAATAATGGTTGCATAAGTTAGGACAAGTATGTTAGCATAAATTCTTTATATCTATATTGAATAGATAAACCCTAGGATCATTCATGTCAAATTGTCAGAAATAACATACTGGATTCCATTGCAAAATTGATGATAACTTCAAGATGATGATGGATGACTATGATCTTCCTCAACCAAAACTCCGAATGTCTTAGTGGGATCTCTGTCTAGATGGGATTCAAGAAAGACTGAGTGCTTATTTTTTTGTTATATTGGGGACCATAGCCCTAAGGTCTCTTTATATACTAGTTCAATTAGGGTTCCCATTAAACCCTAATTAACTAGGAATAAACTTCTACCCATTAAGTCCATATCCAATTAGGAATCTAGGGCCTTAATTAATTAGATCATATAATAGGGCCCTATCTAATAAAATAACCCAATGTGATAAATTGTTAATCCACATACATAGCCCATAGTTTAATTAAACTTATTATTATTTAAATATGTCTAAAAAAGTACACTTTGAGAAAGATTGACAGTGCTAATTTTGTACGAGGCTTATATCCCTTAAATATATAAAGTCTTGGTACCTCATTGAACCACATATGTGTTGTAAAGGTTACTCTCTAGCACCAAAGATTGGGTCATCCCTCTACTTAATGCATTACTACTTTGCATAATGTTTTGAATTTGAATCCTAGCTTACTTCAAAAACATTATCCATGTTATTAGCTCTGAAAAAGAACTAAATTTATAGCCTTAACTTCCTATATTTGGGTAATTCTTGAATTTTATTGTCTTATTTTGTAGGATAATTAACCCTATTGAGTAGACACATGGATAAGACAAAGAATCGAGCCAAAAGAGTAGAAAAAATGGAGTCTAAACATACTAAATCGAGTTGAGTTGAAAAAGGACGATTTTTCCCTGCGCTGACATTGCAACACTCATATTAAGCCTAAGTCAATGCTCATTCGACACTGTAAGGCAGTAGTATCAGGAACAAGGTGGCATCGTAACACTGCCCTGAGCGTCACGATGCTTCGGAGTTGAGACACCTCCACCGTCGCAATGCCCCCTGACACTGGAAGACAGAAGTGCAGTGTCGCAATGCTCCTTTAGAGCATCGTGATGCTACAAACATTGATAGAGAATCAGAGGCGCGCACGCTCGTAAATCGAGTGTCACACCTACCGTCACGACGCCTGCTTGATGCTTCCTGGACAACGTTGCAGCATCGCAACGCTTAACCTCAGCGTTACGACACTGCTGGGATGCTATAAATAGGACCCTTGGGGTTAGCCTTGAAGACCACCACGACTCATTCGAGAATAAGCCCGATTAGAGAGAAATTTGAGAGTTTTGTCTAGTTTTTTAGTGTTTTGAGTCAAATTGCTGAGCAATTATTGGTATAGTCAACCTCGATTCCCTTTTTTTATCATTGTATTCTAAATATGCCTTTTAGAGGCTAAATTATTTTCTTGGGATAGTTTGTATGTCTTAATTCTTGAAGGCCAACTAGTTTATTTTATTCAATTGTTGTGAACCCTTTGAGGGATTTGTTTTATTTTTAATTGAATTCAATAAATTTTTCTAACAAATTGATTTGTTGAATTTCATGTTTGCAAAATCTTTCTAGCCGATGCATCGTTGAATGATTAAGTTGCAAATATTAGGATCGCATGGTTAAGATCTAGACTTTTTCTGACCGAGTTCATGTGGTCCTAATATAATCTTTCCTAAATAAATCATGCAACCAGATATGGTTTTCCATCTTGTTGTATATCTGAACATTTGAACCCTTTCTTAATGCGTTTAAGTTTTAGCTTGGGTATCGCTAAGAAGGAAAAGTTTTTAAACTGAATTAGGGATGATTTAGATTTTTATAAAAAATTGACTAATTGGGCTATTAGAAATTCTAATAGGTTGAGGGGTTTAAATAATTGGAAAAAAATAACTAATACCTAAGGATAGAAAATAAAAAGCATACAAACTAATCCCAAGATTTTCTCTCAATTTGATTCAAACCCATTTTCTGTACTTGCTCTTGTTTCTTTTCTCTATTTGTTTAATTTTCCTCATCAAAACCAAAACCACCGAAACCCCTTTTATTTGGAATTCATAAATTGTCATACATTGATTCAACATTCTTCTTGTGGATTCGATCCTGATCTTAATGCTTTGATACGTTTGTGGTATAAGTTTTAGATCGGTGAAAATAAATTATTGTTGTTCGATTTTGGGGTTAAGTAACGACATCGATTCCGAATCCCGAACACATGTAATGTGTATCCTTTAGCAAAACAAAAACACTTACTTTTTGTCTCCAATAGTCATTTGTCCTTTAATGCTTTTGATTTAATTCATGGGGATATTGGGGTCCCTTATCAACTGTTACTCTGCTGAATAATCTTTTTTTTTTTTGTTTCTGATTATTGTTGATGATGCAACTTGGTTCACTTGGGTCTTCCTACTCAAACACAAGTTTGATGTTTCTGTCATTATTCTTCTATTTTTTAAACTTGTTATAACTCAATATGATAAGAAAATAAAACAGTTCAAATCAGACAATGCTCCTGAATTGATGTTCACTGAATTTTTTCTAAGGAAAATGGAGTTATACACCAGTTTTCATGTGTAGCTTGCCCTCAACAAAATTTTGTAGTAGAAAGAAAGCACTACCACATTCTCAATGTTGCAAGAGCACTATTTTTCCAATCTCAAGTCCCACTATCATTTTGGGGTGCATGTGTCTTAAATGTAGTATTTCTCATTAATAGAGTTGTAAGAAGGGGGGGGGGGGGGTGTGGAGGAGAAAGATATATAGAAAGTGTGGTATAAGTTTTCAAAAGAACTACGGTCTTCGACTTTACTTCTTCTCAGATACAAGCTATACAACTAGAAATTTCCTTCCCAGGTACTCACTGGTTCCATACCAGACTACCAAATGATGAGAGTCTTTGGATCCTTATGTTTTGCATCTACATTGGCTCGAGGGAGACATAAATTTCAACCAAGGGCTATACAAGTTGTGTTTGTTGGTTATCGCCCCTGTATGAAAGCATACAAACTGTATAACATTAACACAAAAGGTTCTTTTACTCAAGGGATGTTGTTTTTCATGAAGAAATATTTCCTTTGATAACATCTCAGCCAATGGGAACATAGTTGATCCTTTTCCTGGGATTGTTTTGAATGAACTCTTAACGAAGAGCATCCATGAACACGTTCAGATCTTTCTGATGTCATCGTGACCGAAATACAACATATACATTCCAATAGACAGTTATGCAAATTAACACAAATTAACGGCATGTTTCGAACAATAAAATACAAGGGAAAGAGTTCTCATACCAGTTGAAGACTCTCTTCAAACGTTGAACTCAGACACAACAGAAGAACCTCTATGCGTTGTATCGCCCAACAAACCAGTCGGTTGTAGCAACACGATCGTCTACACGAACAATAGTAACTCGAACAAACACGAACAAGTAAATAGCGGGGACGAAAACACCAGTTGGAGCCCTTGGTATTCTCAGAGTGAGAATCCAAAGTGTGGTCTTTGGTGAATTTGGTAGAGGTAGGAGAAAAGATAGATCGTGTAGACGATAAGCAAATGGGAGAGAAAGAGCTATCGTATAGCAAGGGATGCTTATCATTTAGAAGAAGCTACACGATTGTGTAGGTTTTACTAAGCAATCGTTTAATAAAAGGTAAATGATCGTTTAGAAAACGCGGCACGCTATGCGATCGTTTAGGAAAGCTAAGTGATCGTTTAGGGACGGGCGTGCGATCGTTTAGGTGCTGGTGTGCGATCATTTAGATAATGAGCTACTATCTTATAGGCTTTCAAGCTAGGCGATCATTACGTTTTCACACCGATTGCGAATGTTCGAACTTTTTACAAAATGAAACAAATTTTCATTTTATTCTTCGGTTACAATAACCGACTTCGGATTCTCCCACTAACGCACGACCGGGGAGAGGTTTTCGTTCAATTATCATATAATTAACCAATTTAATAATTAATGAATATAATCAAATTATATTCTTACCCTATAGTTTGATATCACATATCTACTATAGTAATTTCTCCTCAACTTGATATAAATCATATTTATATCTAATTTCCTCCAAAATAATGTATCTCATACATTCAGTCAATTATATCATATGTAATTAACTAGATCAATTATATCATATATAATCGAACTCCCGTTTGTCAATTGATGATAGAGATAGAAACAAATACAAAAGAGTGCCAACGTCTTAACACAGATCTGGATGGAGAAATCGCTTGCTGACATATGGATTGAATGGAAGGATGAGCATCCCTTTTAGGCTTGCTCAACTGGTCCTATTCACTACTCTAAGACAAATTAAACCGACAACTGTTACTTTGCCTAATCAGTCTCAGCTTCTGGTTGAATTTGTTGGGGATATTCAAATCAGTACAGATATCATGCTACAAAATGTGCTATATATATCATATTTCTGATTCAACTTAATTTCCATAAGCTCTTTAACTTCCTATCTACCCGTCATGGTCACTTTTTTTAGTGATTTTTGCCTCATTCAGGACAATTACTCTTTGAAGACGATTGACAAGGCTAACAAATGGAATGGATTATACTTGTTGCAAGCATCAGTTGATAAGTTCTTACATACTACTTCTAGATGTATGCGTTATTAATGAAATGCTTATAGTATGCTATGCATTGTCACAAGTTTCCTCACGTTGAAACCAAGTATAATTCCACCGTAAGTTTCTCGGAGTGATTCGATGTCGAACACATGGATTGTTTTAGGTTAATTGTGTTACATTTGTGATATATGCGACCGAGGGTTTTTCAATTTAATAAAAGTGAGGTTGTACATGCGATAAAGGAAAATCATGCAGTAAAATAGAATTGCGATAAAACAAAGTTGTGCAGTAAAATAAAGTGCAATAAAAGTAAACCTAAGCTATGATGATACAAGATATAGATTACATGATACATGATACTGAGTTTGAGACTGACTGTGAAGGTTATATAAAGAATCGTGTTATGCGGTGGAAATGCTTTATGTACGAAGCAGAAAGAGAAAAGACAATTAGTACAAACATCGCAAGTACATTAATTGCGTTAAAGATATAACTGCAGTTCCACTTTCCGTTGGCGTACACCTCTCGGTGATCGGTCGTGTTCCCACATCTCTGTGGTGAAACCGGGATGAACGTAATGAGTGCAAGGTTGCTTCCATCTCTGGAAGTACTTCTCGCTTTAGTTAACGCATTCTTCTAACCTTCTCTCGACAGATCAGAATGGCATCTTCACTTCTGCTCTCACAGATGAAGATGCCGTCTAGCATGCTTTAGCTAAACATGTTTATTTCTTTAGCACAGATTAATTTACTTGTTTAATTCATTCTAATTACCAAGGGATTAAGAAAACATCGTGGAGAAAGCGATTAATGGAGGAATGGAAATACACAAAAATATGGAGATGAAAATGATCATGACATTTAATTATAGAAACAAGCGTCTGATACATGGTGTGAATGATTTAGACTAAGAATTTCAAACGGACCCAAATACTGATTCTCGACTTTATCCAAGCTACCCAGGGGACCAAATGAACATGTGGCTTGAAGCTCCAATGGTCTGTGAATAACTGACTAAACTCTTTAGCCACAAGATCTACCATCCGTTAACTGTTAGGCATTCCACTAAAGACCAACAGCTGAACTCTTCTTACCATAGATATATTTCTGTGTCCATCAAATTTAACCAAGCATGAGTACGATGACCCTTCACAGATGCTTGTAAGTATAGCTGGGCCAATTTACCATTTTGCCCCTATAGTTACATCTCACTTCTTAAGTACCACTGATTTCTCTAATGAACAATACAACATAGTCCATTTACATGTGAACACCTCTCGGGCCAAGAAAAGGTGTGTGGCCCCATATCGTTCACGCCTTGGAATCAGCCCTTAAGGGAGCTATCTATCTACTTCCCCTACCTCGGGAAAGAAGTGAATTCCATCCTGTGTAGTAGAGTTCTCAGCTCCCAAATCAGACGAATCCTCAAAATGGTAGGTTCGAATCAGTGACCTAGCCACTCGCACCCATACAAATCAAATGACCGCCCTCAATTGCAGGAGTTACCAACTCACTTAGGATTGAGTTCATGTTACCTATGGTCATCCTAGTGAAGTGAAATCTCTGTCATTAACGGTGTTATATAACGAGACGTTAACACTTCGTGGTCAGGTCTGTTTACAAACTACAAGACACGAGACTTTAGAGCATCAACCTCAACACATAGTCCAACTATGACCAAACTCCTCTTGAGCCAGGAGAAGGTGTGGCGCCACATTGTTCAAGCCCCTGCATGTTATATTCTTGAAACCAACTTTAGCAGAAAACTGTTTTTGACATGCTTTTAGAACTCAAATTAAATGTATTTAGAGTGCTTTTTTTATTATGATTTCTTCCACTGTATGTTAGTTTACTCTATCAACATGGGCGTACCTCTCGAATACAAGCCTCTTTTCTCAATTCAGGGGTAGAAAATGTTCAGCAAACTTGACAAGTCCATATACGGATTAAAACATACTTCAAGGCAGTGGTTTGCCAAATTCTCTATCTCCTTTTGTCTTTAGGTTTCAAGAAGTCAAAAGCAGATTATTCTTTCTATATTAGAGGAAAAAATGAAACCTTTCTTGCTCTCCTTGTCTACGTGGATGACATCATAATAACTGAAGCTAGCTCCATTCATGTTGAAATTTCAAGGTTGCCCTAACTAAAGCTTTCAAATTCAAAGACTTAGGCTCATTGAAGTTCTTCCTTGGTCTTGAACTAGCTCGTTCTCAGTCAGGCATTTTCTTACCTCATAGACGCTATGTTTTACAGCTTGTTGAAGATTCTAGTTTACTTGGAGCCAAGCCAACCAGTCTACCAATGGATGTACATAAAGTTAAAACATGATGACAGTGATCTCCTTAAAGATGCATCTATCTACAAAACATTAGCTGGAAAACTCTTGCATTTGACAATTTTAAGGTCTGACATTAATTTTGCAGTCCACAAGTTCAGTCAGTTCATGAGTAAACTAACTCAAGCTCATCTCAGTGCAACTCACCATCTAATCAAATATCTCAAAGGCTCCCCTGGCAGAGGTATATTTCTGTCTAAAACTTCAGATTTCTCTATTCGGGCATTTGCTGATGTAGACTGAGGAACACATATTTGAAGAAAATTTTCAAAAAAGATCCTTTAAGCGGAAGCAAGATCGACCCAAATTTCATTTTTCTTTGAATATAAGTTTTACAGTAAAACAAGAACAAGATATACATTTACATAAATTATAGCATGCTTTAAAAAAAAGTTTAGTTAGGGTTTCATAAATCCTTACCTTTGAAGAACCTTTGCTTCAAGAACTCCCTCACACAGACCACGTACGGGATTCCTTCTCCACGCGGATCTCCTTCTTCAAAACGCACACCACCACTTGAGAACCTTCCGTATTCTCTTGAGATAAAGGATTCAAGCAAGAGTTGTGGGCTTTGCTTGAATCCTTGGAAGAGGGAAATGAGATGGAGAGGAAGAAAGGGAAGAGAATAACTTTTCTTCTTTGTAAAACTTTTCCAGAGAGAACTATTCTCTCAGAAAGAATTGAGGAAGAAGATGAATCTCCAACTATTTGAATCCCATGTATAATAATTGAGAGAATGGGGGAAGGGAGTTGTAACTCCTTCCCTTTAATTAGTTTCAACTAAATTTATAATAGTAATTCAAATATATATATATATATATATATATATTAACTACTCTATTATATATATACACTATATGTTAAATCAAATATAACACGTAGGGTTTTATATTGCATCAAATACAACATAACCTATAGATTTGATTTTCTCCCAACAATACATGATATTTAATATAAATCACATTTATATTAAATTCACTTATATGAATCTCATTCATATAATTGATATTTGAATCATATTCAAATATTTAATTCATTTCAATATAAATCATATTTATATTAAATTTAATTACATAAAACCCATTCATGTTAATTTAATTAACTATATCATATTTAATTAATATATCAAATACATTATATTAATTATATCACATATATAATTAATTTAATTAATTATATCATATTTAATTAATTTCCTCAATTAACTTGAACACTTCAAATTATCCAAAATTAATTCTCAATTAAATCATTGTTAAGCTACAGAGAGAACCTTATGAACTGGTAGATTGAAGCTCCAACAGACTCGGATAATTAATTAAACTCTTTAATCAAATTACGTGACACTCGTTAACTGTCGGTCACTCCACTGAAGATCAAAAATTGCATTCTTCACACTATAGATAAATTTCTGTGTCCATTGCATATAACCAATCAACAATGCGATGACTCTTCATAAATTGCTTGTAAGTATAGCTAGGCCAAAATACTGTTTTGACGCTATAGTTACATCTAACTCCTTAAGTACCACTGATTCCTTTAATGAACAATAAACTGTAGTCCAATTATGACCAAGTCCCTCTCGGGTCAGAAGAGGGTGTGGCCACTATGTTTAAGACTCGGAATCAGCCCTTAAAGGAGTAATTTATCTACTTGCCCCTGCATCGAGGAAGAAGTGAATTTCGTCTTGTGTAGCTATGTTTCTAACTCCTAGTTAGACGAGTCCAAAAAATGGTAGGCTTGTATCAAAGGATCACCTTCATGAACAGGAGTTCACAACTCTTTCAGGATTCAGGTCAGGTCACCTATGTCATCCTAGTGAAATGTAAGTCTCTATTATTTATGACGTTACATAAAGAGACTAACTATTTTGTGGTCTGGTCTTTAACAAAGTCTTTGTGTAGGATACCCCCGCTCACATGTTTCCACATGAATTATCAGGATCAGATCATTTGTAGACCTTTACAACACTTGTAACACCTACAAAGCAGGTTGTATCCGTAGTGTCACCAGGACAAGATAGCCAGTATTATCCAGGGGTGATCATCGGTAGGTCGGGGTTGTTGTTTTGACCAGATCGACATTGAACCGACCAGAATCAGTTTGGAATATGACCAAACCAATCCTGATCGTCGACTGAGTAGAAACACGACCAGCGGACCGATCAGTCGGTCGGTCAGTTTGGTCAATTTTTGTATTTTCCTTTTTTTCTAAGAAATTATATTAATTTATTAAAACTCTTAGAAAAAATGCTATTAGGTAAAATTTATATTTAGTTATAAATAATTATCATTATAAATAGAATTTTTTTAATACAAATAAAAAACCAACTATTATTTAACTTCATTATCATTCCTGTTTAGTTTTCTCTCTTAATTTGTGATTGTGATTCAGAATTTAAGATATTATTTCACATTTTAATACCTAGGGAATAAAGGTATTAAAAATAAAATATTGACATGATTTGATTTGACGACCACTAATATGAAAGTCGAGAGTGTACATCACAAATAGAAATGTCACATGACACATAGTCACATACAATCAAATTAGAAATTACAACATAAAGTCAATTGTAAAATACAACCAAATTACAATAAAACATAAAGTCAATTGTCAAATACAACCAAATTACAATAAAATCAAATGATAAATGCGTAATTGATAAGTGAAAACTTTACAAAATCTGGAAGGTCTTGAATCTCTTTTTTATTGTCCATAACCGCTCTGAATCCTATATATTTAAGATTATGAAGAGAAAGACAATCTCATTAAGATTTTAAACTAACAAGTTACAATTACAAAATACAAATGAATAAAGTTTAAAGTTAAACAATTGACTAAATACCTTCTTCAAATAATGAAGCTTTTTCCATGTCATGTTGATCTTCAAGATCTATTGTACCAGAATTTAGCCAATTTTGAGTACAAATGAGAGCCTCCATTATTTTTGGAGCCAATGAACAACGTGATGAATCAACAACACATCTTCCTGTACTAAAAGTCGACTTAGACGCTACAGTAGATACTGGAATTGCTAAAATATCTCTAGCCATACGACTAAGAACCTCAAACTGATGATTGTTCATCTTCCACCATTGAAGTATGTCAAAATCACATTCATTCTTAACATTGGCTTCCAATAAATAAATATTAATCTCTGACCCTTGTTTGAAAGGTGTAGTCTCATCGCCTACAAAATCAATAACAATTGTATCACAGACAAAGTCTTCACCCACTTTTCAGTTGGATCACAATTAATCATGGTCTCCGAGGCTGAGACAATTGGTGTATTAGTAGTAGTACTCGCACTCGTACTCCCACTTTGAGTAGTACTGTACTCATGAAGAGACGTCTACAATATTGCTCCACTACATTTCCCATAGATTTGGAAACGTCTAGCCTAAAAAAAAAATTTAAGGCAAAAAGATACAAACCTTCACTTTTTTCGAGGATCTAGCACAATAGCAACATACAACAATAAATTATTTTTTTTCATTGTTCCCCCAATACTTCTCAAATTTGGCCTTCATGTTATTGGTCATTCCAACTAGCATTGCATTTGCCCTACCAACATTCAAACGTATACAATTTTAAACCACTGTAATCTGATGAAAAACCATATTCGAAGTGGTGCACAAAGACCCTGAAATTTTCAACGTCACATCATAAAAGACCTTTAAAAACCTAATCAACATCTTATAATTTGTCCAATCTTCTTTATTTTGTGACAAATCATGTCTATAAGAAGTATCTTCATCTTCTATTCTATCAAAAGTCTTTTCAAACATCACAGCTGCCTCATGTTGGGTTTCATGTCCTAAGACTCGTGGTTTGTAAATAATAGAACTTATTCTGAATATTCAATAAGTTTTTATTGAATATATGTTTTTCTTATTAGAAATCCAATAAACCTAAAAAGTCCATTGACTACTACATGAGTACTTGAACTTAGGAGACATAAAAGTTGATCAGGTTCGAGTAAATAGTCAAAATAATCTATAGTATATGAATAAGTTTGGGTGCCTTATTCTGGTAACACTATTGGATACGGCCTACTCTATAGTTGTTACAAAGAGTTGAAAAGTGCTACAAACGAAGTAATCCTAATTCATACATGTTATGACATAAGGAGTGGAGGCGTCATGTGCAAAAGGGTTTGTACTAGATTGGACCACGAAATTAGTCACTCTTACTTTACGAAGTTGTTTACTGTTTAAGACTAACTTTTTCAAAGCGATGACCTAGGTAACTTGACCTCGATCTTAAACTAACTATGAACTTTTGTTTATTCGGGATTATCCTTATATTTGCATAGGTGAGGGTTGACTCAACAACGCTGACTCAATAGCCTCCTATTTCAGGGGTAAGACCAGATAGATAACTAGGGACATAGGGTGTAAGAAGAAATTCACTCCTACCGACTATTAGGGATAGTAGAGAGGTTGTTCTCTTAAGTTATGATACTGGGTCTTGAACAAGGGGCCTCACCCTCTCATTGGTCCGAGAGAGACTCGTTTTGTTGATTGGATCACAAATCAATTATTCATTAGAGGATCAATGTGACTTGAGGAACAGGAGGTAATCTCTAGGGTAAAACAGAGACTTGACCCAGCCATTATTACGACAACCTGTGAAGGGTTAACTTACTATCATGGTTATATCGAGTGGACATAATATATCTACAGTGAGAGAAGTTCAACTATGGGCTTTAGTGGAGTGACCCATTAATTAATGAATAGGGGTTAATTCGGTCTAATGAGTTTAGCCAATTAATCTCGGATCGTTGGAACCCATGATCTGTAGGTCCGTGAGGTTCTCTTACTAGCTCGTAAATGAATTAGCTTTAAAGTAGCGTGATAAGTTAATTTGAAACGTTCAAATTAGAATTAAAGAAATTAGTAATTATATGAGATATAATTACACATTTAATGTTAAGAATTAAACGGAATTGAAGAATTAATCTTTAAAAATGATTTAAATATTTGAATGTGGAATTGTGTAAAATTAATTTAATATTTGTTATTAAATTAATTGGAGTTATTTAAATTGTTTAAATAACTATTTATTGATTTTATTAAGAAAATTACTTTTTGTAAAATTCATAATATTTTCAATTTTAGAAAGAAAAAAAAAATTGTTCTTTGAAATTAATTAAAAATTGAAATCCATTACTTTAGGCTAAACCCATTACTTTAGCCTAAAATTGAAAAATATTTAAGAAAAACACAAAAATAGAAAGTTGGATTTTTCCGTTATATCTTCATAGTTACTCACACAAAACCCATTACTTTAGGCTTCAATTACTCCAAGCATGAGCTGCATCTCATGCAACCATCTTCTTTGCATGATTGCGCGCAATATATTGAGAAGATTGGAGTGAATTTGAGACATGCAATCTGTAGAATTTTTTTTCTAAAAAATTCGTTGTGAAGAAGGCGTTCTTCAAATGGGTTGCTGCTGTGAGTTTTTCTCCAAACTCCCTTCATTCAATCTTATTTTGAGTCCCACAACTCAATCTAGAGCTCCAAGAGAATAGTGGGGAAGTTCTTGAGGTGGTCTACAACGAGATTTGGAGAAATCTGCACCTGGAAATTTTGATTTCCACAGTTCTACAAAGGTATGACTTGAAACTCATTTGTTTCTGCAAGAGCATGTTTTAGTTTCTACCAAAATTAATGAATTAGAGTGTTTAATGATCCTTGGTTCTTCCACTGTTTGCTAATACAAATCAAATATCTAGAATTTCATATAGTGGGAACATCAAATAACACATAACTCTTACAAGATTTTTTTTTTTTCAATTTCAATGCACTTTTTAAATTTAAAAAAAACGTGCAGGAGAAGATCTTATAAATGGTACAACATATCGAATCTTTTAAATGCAATCATTATGTTCCTTAAAAGTATGACATACTATGAGATTTAATATATGAGCAACACAACGAACATGCAGGAATTCTCCACCAAACAATAATCCCTTATTGAATCTTTTCAGTAGATAAGCAATAGCAGTGTCATTCGAACTTGCATTATCAATCTTGAAAGTCATTACCCTTTCAATGCCTCAGTCCTCCAAATTCTTTTCAATGGTTTTACCAATAGTAGCACCTTTATGATTCTCAATTGGACAAAAACTAAGTATCCTTTTACATAATCTCCAATCAGAATCTATGAAATGGGCAGTTAGTAGCATGTAATTTATATTTTGTCTCGATATCTAACAATCTGTAGTGAGAGAAACTTTATACTTCCTGTTCACAAACATGTCTTTCAAACGCCTTTTCTCATTAACATACAACTTAAGCACATCTTTAGCCACAATAAACCAAGACGGAACAATAAATATAGGTTGACTTGCACATGTTAATCTATCAAGAAATTTCTTAAATCATTTATCCTCCACAAATTTAAATGGCAATTTGTCAACAATTATCATTTCAACCAACGATTCCCGAAAACTCTCTATACTGTATGACTCACATACAAGTTGTGACGTATTATCCCCAACATTGTTTTTGCCTTTAGTTTTGAAAGCTAATGTCATTTGGGTTGGATCTCTCATTTTCTGGTAAGGGTATTTTTTACAATTTTCCAAATGATTCTTCATAGTCCCAGTACCATTACATTTAGAATGACATGCATAGACAATTCCACAGTACTTACATTGAGCATGAAGGTCTTTAAATCACCTTTTAGCCTCTCAAAATGATCCCAAACCATGGATTTTTTTCACAACCTTCCTTATTTTTGGTGGATTTGGAATATTTGATGTCTCATTTGCTGAATCAAATTCAATGATATTTGTATTGACATATGTTTCTACATTTCATTCATTTTTTGAAGCATCAGTTGCAGTTCCATAGAACTCCATGTCCATTGAATCCATGTAGCTGAACCACACCATGTTAGACGTCGGTTAAACAACTAACAAAAACTCAAAGTATTTCAGCTTTACAAAAACTCAAGTCTCAAAGTATTTACAAAAACTCAGATACTCAAAGTATCTACACTGCCTTCATATACTTTGATAACTCAAAATTAATCTCAGCAAGATTGTTAAGTTCATGCACATTAAGGATGGCCTGGACAATAGTTTTAAAAAACTAATTTCCATTTTTTGTTTTCAAAGTACTAGATTATGACATTGACCACTGTGTACAATACATTACAATCACTACACACACATCCATAATTTTACATATAATGGGGAAGCATTGAAATTGAAACTACTAGAATGGAAGATACGGATCTGTAGAATCGGCGACGACTGAAATGGAAGGAAGAACGAAGAAGAACGACGACTCAATGGAATGGAAGATACAGCTGAAATTGAAACGGCCGAAATGGAAGGCGATCGACGGCGGCTGGAACGAAGAAGAAGGAAGAAGAACGACGACTGGAACGGATTTGATGGCTGTCGACTGGAATGAAAAAGACGGCTGGAATGAAGAAGACGGTAGGCTACTCAATGAACGAAGAAGAAGATTGTTAACCCTAATTTTTTAAAATGGCATTTTAGATTATATATTTTTTAAATAATAAATCAGTCAAGTCGGGTCGAGACTCAACCTATAACTCGCCTCGACCGCCGCTGGATTCGTGTAACACCCCGAATTTTTATTATTTATATAATTTTAGTAATTTGTATTAATTGATGACATTTTTGGAATTTTTGGACTTAAGTGTAATTGCGGGATTTAACTATTGACGTTGAAATTATTCAATTTGAAAATTAATGGATTGACGTTGAAATTATTCAATTTGGAAATTAATGGATTGACATTTAAATTATTCAATTTGAAAATTAATGGATTGACGTTGAAATTATTCTATTTAAAAATTAATGGCAGGAATTAATTTCATTTTGGAAGGGGGTTATATCACGCAGATTTAGTTTTAAATTAATGTCAAGAATCAATTTCATTTTGGAAGGGGGTTATGTCACACAAATTTAATTTGAAATTAATGTCAAGAATTAATTTCATTGTGGAAGGAGGTAAGTTAAATTCTTTGTGAATTGAAAATTTTACGGGAGAAAAGGATTAAAAGTTGGAAGCAGGGTCTGATTGAAGGAAGATTATGGAGATTAGAATCTTGAGAGTGGTTCTTGCTCAGGCTTCGTTGGGGAATTGAATTCAAAGATTTATTATTGAAGACTTGTTGATTGGATCGATATCTGAATTTAGTATCGAGGTAAGTTATCTCACTACTGGAACTGCACTAGTGCCAGGCAATTATAATCATGATTTATTGAGGATATATTGATAGTTTGATGTTTATGTATGTCTTGCTGACATGAGGGTTTAAAAGACTAGTTGCGCATAGAGATGTTTGAATACTAGTATGATTTGAGTATATTATTGTTATTGGAGATCCTGCTGAATCTGAGGATGATGAGATGCATACATATGTTATAGAGCTATGATGAAGAAATTCACATGAGTGTTAAAGAACCATGATTTTGAGATGTATATGTATGTTATGAGACTAGGATGATAAGAGGTATATGTACGTTGTAGAATCATGATGATGAGATATATATGTATGTTATAGAACCATGTTGTGATACTTGTGATATTGAGATTGTGATAGTGTCCTCACTGATTAGTTAGATATTCACCAGATATTGTGTTCCCTTTGGGATTCACCAGATATTATATTCCCTTTGGGATTCTCCAGATATTGTGTTTCCTTCAGGATTCACCAGATTGTTTTTCCTTCGGGATTCACCGGATATTGTGTTTCCTTCCTTCGGGATTCACCAGATATTGTGTTTCCTTAAGGATTCACCAGATTTTGTTTCTTTCGGGATTCACCATATTGTGTTTCCTTCGGGATTCACCAGATATTGTGTTTCCTTAAGGATTCACCAGATTTTGTTTCTTTCGGGATTCACCATATTGTGTTTCCTTCGGGATTTACCAGATATTGTGTTTCTTTCGGGATTCACCAGGGGTTTTGTTTCCATGAGGATTCACCGAGGGTTGTGTTTCCTTCGATATTCACCAGGGGTTGTGTTTCCTTCGAGGTTCACCAGAGATAGTGGACATACTTAACTATCATAGGATAGAAATTTCATGTATGTATGTATCCCATGAGGACTAGAGAAGTTTATATGTTCCACCAGAGGTAGGTATCTAGAGGACATAGATGCCTAGCCTGACCCTAGTGGTGGGGTTACTTACTGAGTGTTTAATACTCATTCTTTCTCATGTTGTTGTTTTAGGAAAGGTAGAGATGCACCGGCGATTGTTAAGAGAAATCCATGAGCCACTGGAACCAATTTTATGCTTCTGCTCATGAGATTTAGATTTCTTTTCATGTTTTTCTTAACTTTCAGTTTTCATGTTTGAAACTTACTATTAAGAATTGTTTTCAGACTTATTTATTATCATTTATGATTTATGGGTACCCTATTGTTGTTTTTAATATTTGAATGTAATGAAGGACTTTTGAACATACCTTATTTATTTAACATTTATTTCACCATAAAAGGGTGTCATTTTAAGTTCCATGCATGCATGTATTTAATAACGGCCTAACTTAAGTCCTAGGGGGTCAGGTCGTTACTATTCGATTCGAAAAATCGAAAACTGACACCGACTGCTCTGCGTAGATTTCCGATCGTCTGACTCCATTTCGGCTAGTTTGGATTGGTCGTGTCATTTTTCGGTCTAGCATGCTCACCCCTAGCCTTATCCATCTACGATAGACCGTTTAGGTTATTATTTAAACAAGATCTACTTGTATGTTTCTACATACTTGTTTAAATTGCATGAAATAATCTCTGATCTTAGTTTATTGGATTGAGTATATGCTTATAAAATAACACTAATTTTATTAACAAAAATATGTTTATATACAATTTACAAACTATAAGATTACAAGGAGATTTAGGACACCAATCCCAACCGTATTGACACAAGGCGATCTATAACTGATTTTTGTGTCTTCTTGGGGAACTCCCTTGGGACCTGGAATTCTAAGAAACAACAGATAGTATCTCGTTCATCAGCTGAAGCTGAATACCAAGCATTAGTAGTCGCAAGTTGTGAGATCATTTGGCTCAAAAGTCTCCTTACTGAAATGCATATCACTTTACCATCACTAGCTCTTATTTTCTATGATAATCAGGCAGGCGTTTACATTGCAACCAATTCTATGTTCCATGAAAGAACAAAACATATAGAACCAGACTGCCATTTGTCCAAGATCAAGTAGCCAATGGGTCCATTAAACTATTGTCAGTACATTCCCGTGATAAGTTGGTTGATGTGTTCACAAAGCCTTTATCTGTAGCTTCATTCTTACCGTTGCTTGACAAGATGGGATTACAAGACATTTTTTTGCCCATTTTAAGGGGGAGTATTAGAGGTTATTTGTAAATATACTCTCATGTTGTTAGATAGTTATAAAAATGTAACTGATGTATCTGGGCTGTTAGTTTATTAAGCTAATTTATCCAAACCACGCTTCTCTGTATATATATATGGCCATAACCCTTTTAAATAAAAGTGCGATGACATTTTTTAAATTTTGCTGTTAATAAATTCCACCATAAATCATCTAAGTCTCTTTGGATTGCAATGGAGGAAGAAGAGGAGGGGCCAATATTAGATTTAAAATGCAAGGACTGACAAGAGAAACAACAAATTTTAAAGTTTCATTTGGAAAAATGGAAAAAAAGTTTCAAAATTATAAAAATAGCAAAACAAATTTATATAATAAAAAATACTAATTAGTAAATGACAAAATTATCCTAAAACAACTAAATTAAGTACAAATGAAAATGAAGAGATACACTACAAAAATAAGCTGAATACCCCAAATACACTCTACCTAGACATTCTAGAATCACGAATACATAGTATATAAATATTCCAAAAGCAAAATTAAAAATCACCCAATATGGTCCTTTATGTAAAGGAAGATGACGAGCAGTCGATGGGGGTCATTAGAAACTTATGGATATATACAACAATAAACTTCCTCCAAGGTGAGAAAGAGCAAAGTTGATTTTACTAGTAAAGTTTTTTTATTGACAAGTGAATATGTTAAGGAATTGCAACTTGATGTGATCATTGGAAGTATGATTGTGTATGATAACAAACCACTTGTAGGGAGTCTCATCATCCTCATTCAATGTGACCATTTAAAAAACATGTGTACAAGCGAAAAAAAGGTCGGCAACCTGGTGAGGGTGGTCGTTAAAAGCTAATCAAGATGATGAAATTCAAGAAAGAGTTATTGAACCAACGATCAAAGACATAAGATTGCAAAGGATAAAATGAGATTTTGGGGGCGGCTAAATGAAGAATATGAGATTTAAGGTTTTTTGTTATTTTCTTTTAATAAATAATAATAATTATGATGATGATAATAATAATAATAATAATAATAATAAACTGAAAAATATATATATACACACATGTTTCAAACATTTAAAATTTAATTTCCATTTATATGTTTTTTTTAGGTTGAACAAACCATTTTTACATGTTTGTATATGAAAAATTGAAAACATCGAAAATATAGAGAAAAAAAAGATCAAATTAATTTGATAAAAAAATCAAATTAATTTGATAACAATATATATAAAATAATAAAAAAATACTTGGTTAGTTGGATATAATCAAATTTGATAATAAAAAAATAAATTCAGATATAAATGGGAGAGAAAAAATTAAAAGAAATCGATAAGTAGTTCGATAAAATCTAATTTGATAAAAAAAAATATAAATTCAAATATAATTCGGGGAGAAGAATAAGGAAGGGAGTTCGTTTATTTACAATGTAATTTATAATTTCGTTTTCATAAAGCTTCAACATATTTATAATTTCATCAACCACAAAAACCTATGAAAAAGCCTAACTCGTTCGTTGTAGAGGCATAGTAAAAACAATAAGATTGCAAAAGTGAATACTTATTTGTTTGTCAAAAAGCCAAATTAATGATATAATAATATAATAAGATGATAATATGTATAAAATATTCCGTAAAATCCTAATTAAAATAAAAAAATTAATTCAAATTTAGAATAATAAAACATGAATAAAATAATATAAAGATATATCATAAATTAAAATCCAAATAGTGATAAATAAATTAAATATTGCTTAATTCTTACTATTTTCGAAAAGTGGTTAAATCAAAACAAATAGCTAATTTGAATGGGAGAAAAATGAGGATGATATTAATTTATTTTAAATCAATTTAGTTATCAAAATCTAATTTCTATATTAAAAATAAATTTAAATTTCAAAAGAGAGAAAAATGAGGAAGAGATTGATTTATTTTAAATCAAATCATAATGGTAAAGTTACAGCAAAAACAATCGTTTGTTAAAGAAATCACACAAGAATGATGAAACATTTGTGTAAGTAACAAAAGTTATGGAGATGTAGGGATCAACAATCCAACTTATTATTGTAAAATTAATGCATGACCACTTTTTAGGAAGTGATATTTCTTAAAAATGTGAGAAATATAAGTTAATTCATTAAAAATGTATGTATACAATTATGAAAAATAATCTAAAGATTTGATTAAAGTATATGGATAAAAGAAGTTTTAATAATATATGGATATTTCAAATATAAATTTGATAGAAAAATTTGGATATTTTATAAGATGAGATAAATTCGAAAAATAATTAAATAGAATCTCAAATAATAATAAAATATAGAGATTATGTTAACTGAGTAAAATTAGGATGACATTTGTCTTTGACAAATATTAACAATTAACTTGTATATATATGTCGGCCCTGTTTTCTATTTCAAAATTACCTGGTATTTCTTGAAACCTTAAATTCCGTCATACACTTCAATTTTCTAAAATACAATGGGGGCTAAATATTCGGTTTCTTTTCTTTATTAAAAAAGAAATATATATATATATATATATATATATATATATCTTCCAACTGTTTTTCAAACGGGAAGTGGATTGATTGGCCCGCGCAGTGCCCACTATGGGTTGATGCTCCTAAGTCCCACGGATCTGTATGAAATGGTCTAGAGTTGAACCGTAAGGTCAAAGGCTACCAAGGCCCGTTCTACGGCCTTTGGGTTCGGATGGATTGGGCTTAAATTGGGCCCGGGATAGCAGTGGATACGAGGCAAATACAGATCCGGAATACCCAATTGCATCTCTCTACAAATATTCACAAAAACAGTAGGTTTTAAATATTATTTTGCTTTTGGTTGATTTAGGCCCTTCTACTCTCAATTTTTTTAATTTTTATCTTCATATTTTCAAACCTAGTCACTGTAGTTTCAAAATATCCATTTTAAAATGATAATTATTGTGTATAAAATTTGTGGTAAAATTTCGTAGATAAGGATCAAAATGGTCATTATATAAACAAAATACAAGAACCACAACAAGTGTTTGGGAAGTACAGAAAAAGTAAAATAAATAGAATCGAAAGTACGTGATGAAAATAAAATTTGAACAAAACAATAATACCCAAAAGAAAGAAGCTTTCATTGGAATAAAAGAAACTTCAGCACTTGAAATTGTCTTCATTTTTTTAAATTTAAGACGTCTAATTTATATTTTTAGATGAACAAATTAAAATGGCATGTTCAATAATTTTTTGTTTTCATCAAAATATATAATATATCATACACTGCATTATTTTGGGAAAAAAAAGGACAAGAAATTGCCTAATATTGCTCCTAAAATCATGCTAGAAACTTGAAAGGTTGTTAAATGCCCATGAATGATAGAACGGTAAATTCCATAAATGGGCGTTGGGCTTCTCGATAGTTGAAAGATTGGGCCCAACTGTCCATACACGGCCCAAATCAACAGTTTAAAAAGCTAAACAGCAACGTGACGTGGATTTCATTGCGGACTGTCGCACTCAATTTAATTCCTTTCCTTCTGCTACAAAGCGGACTGAGATTTTCACAAATCTTCAATTAATCTTTACCTTATTTTAAATTCTAATAATCAGGCCGTTAATTTGAGAATCAAATGGGAATATAAAAAAAAGAATCGTTAAATGGATTAACAGCAAAACGACGTCGTAGATTTCATCTCCTTCTTGTTGTCCGCTGACTTTGTTTTGACTGTATCGTGTGAATTTTGCTGTGAGCCAACGAGGACTGAGAGAGTAAAAAGTAAAAGCGATTCAGAGCGGAAAGAAAGTAGACCAAGTGGAAGGAACCCGATCATGGTTCCCACTTCAGAGAGGGAGTGAGGAGAGAAAGCAAAAGTAGGTTTCTTCTTCCAAGATCGGTCGTGGCTGAGCGTCGAATTGAGGAGATTTGAGTGTATTAGGGTTTGTTTCCCTTTCCAATTCGGACTCCGAAATGGCGAGTCCGCAGTCGGCCGGAGTTACTTTGAGTTCCGGTAAGGGTTTGTCTCTGACACCTGGTTCTAGGGTTTTGCAAACCCCACTTCCCGATGAAGCTATCTGGAGGCGTCTGAAAGAAGCTGGCTTCGACGAGGAATCCATTAAACGTAGAGATAAAGCTGCGCTTATAGCTTATATTGCTAAACTCGAAGCTGAGGTTTGTCTTCTTCAGTTTTTTGAGATTTACATTTAGTTTATCTACTATCGTTTTTGTCTTAATTACTGATTCTTTGTAATTCTGCTGATGCACTTTAGGTGCATAACGTTTGAATCATTTCTGTCAGTTGTGTAACCGTATTGAAATTAATGATCCATTTTCTTATTAATATTTAGAACCAAAAGTGAAACTTAGACTATCGAAGGGTTAGGTAACCTACCAATTGTGTAACTCCTGTTTTCTTATTATATCTCAATTTCATTTTAAAGAGTATTGTTATTCGAATTTATGATGATATGAGAATTTAGTGTCATGTTGCAATATGACTCCATTTGAAATTTTGGAGCTCAAAATTATGAATTTGATGTAATATCTCCAAAAATTCATTGAGGTGTTCTTTAAGATTCTGTATGAAATTCACGATTGTTTTATTGGTGCCTAACTTGGATTGACTTCTCATTAGCATCGTAAGGTTAACTAATAACTTTCCTTACATTTATTGAACATGAAGTAATATCTCATCGCAGGTAGGGTTCATTTGTTTCGTTCTAGTAGCAGTGTATTAAGAAAGGGTAGAAAAGAGATTCGTACACTTGCAATAATGAATTTAGTAATTTTTAACTTTTTTTTCCCTACTTGAAAAGGATGTAAGAATGACCAATTTGGTCTCTTTTTATGATAGGTGCTCTGAATTTGATTTATATCTAATAGTCATTTGTTTCATGGTTTAATCTAATAAGATAGGGCTCTAATTTGCTTTACTGACTTGTGTCTGCTATCCTAGGGTGGAAATTGCTTTGAACTTTTTAGTTTCTTATAGTTCAACTTTCACACTTTGTAGTGTGCCTGGACCTTTATCATCTCTTTTCTGTCATTGGACTTTCTAACAACAATGAAGGACATTTCTATGGTCAGTGGTGTAGGACTAATGTGTATAATACTATTACTGTTGTTTGTCTTCAATTACCTCAACTCTATACCTTCTTAATATAAAATTCTCCTCGTGAGTAAATATTGTGAAGTTTTGAATTGGTCTTTCTTCTAATGGGCTTGCATCTTAATTGAAAGATCTCTGGTTTTTTTTTTATTGTACTTTTAAATTTTCCATTTTTTCCTACTAAACTAATATACGTATTCTTGTTAGATATTTGATCACCAACACCATATGGGCCTTCTCATACTAGAAAGGAAGGAGTTGGCTTCAGATTACGAGCTGATGAAAAGTAAAGCTGAGTCATCTGAATTAATGTATAGGCGTGACCAAGCTGCCCACTTGTCGGCTTTAACTGAAGCAAAGAAACGGGAGGACAGTTTGAAGAAGGCTATTGGTATCAAGGAAGAGTGTATTGCAAGTGTATGTTTTTGTCTGTAAATGAGTTTTCTTGACCATGCGATGCATTTATCTATGCGTAATTTTCTGCTTTGTAATATAGCTCGAGAAAGCTTTGCATGAAATGCGTCTAGAATCTGCTGAAACAAAGGTTGCAGCTGAGAGTAGATTGGCTGAAGCACGCACTACGATGGAGGATGCTCAGAAGAGATTTATCGAGGCTGAAGCCAAACTACATGCAGCAGAATCTTTACAAGCGGAATCTAACCGGTGTAATCGTGCTGCAGAAAGAAAGCTCCTGGAAGTTGAGGCACGGGAAGATGATCTAAGGAGGCGTATGACACGTTTCAAGTCCGAGTATGCATTCTGCTCTCGTTTATTTTATTCTTTCATCATATTTGATGTGATTTCTCGTATTCATTTTTTTAAAAATATGATTTGGTTCTCCTCTCTGTAAGTGACACTGTGACCTATCACTTATCATTATGAACTTCAACCTTTGATTCTTCGCCTGTTTTCAACTTAAGAGTGACAATTTTTGAGACAAGACCAATGATGATGATTTTTGATGATCACCCCCCACCCCCCACCCCCCACCCACAAAAAAAAAATCCCCCAACACAGAGAGTTAGAATGGGTAACATACAGAGTGTAATTTCAAAAAGAAAATTAGGGAACACCATATGAACAATAAAACGTAGAAATCTCAAAGGCTTCATCCAAATAGCATTTGTTGTCATTGAAGATTGAATTTATTTCAGGCCATAACCTTTAATTACGCTGATTCAAAGAACTTGTTGCTGGTCTTTTCTTTACCCCTAATCTGATTGACTAGGTGACCTGAAAGTTACAACATAGTAGCTTCATTATCAACTGTAGATCCACAACATTAATTTCTCATGAAATGGAAAGATAAAAAATATTGACAAGTCGTAGTAGCTCGCACAAACAATATGGACCATCAGTTGTGACAATAACTTCTTCACTTTTGCTATGGTGGATGAATAGTTGTTATACTTTTTCGGAAACTTCTTCTGTTCTTAGATTTATAAACATTATAGAAATTAATAGAAATATATACTCTCTTTTTTCAGTTGTGATAAGAAAGGGGAGGAGATTGTGCTTGAGAGGCAATCTTTAAGTGACAGACAGAAAGCATTGCAGCAGGAACATGAGAGATTACTTGATGGACAAGCTTTGCTTAATCAGCGGGAGGAATATATATTAAGTAAGACTCAAGAGCTAAATCGATTTGAAAAAGAGTTGGAGGAGTCGAGAGCTAACATTGAGAATGAGCGCAGAGCAATTCATGATGAGAAGTCCAAGTTGCAACTTTCAGAAGCGTCTTTATCTAAGAGAGAAGATGTTAGTTTTTTTCTCTTTATTTTGGATAGGATATTATCCCGTGAATAATTTTTTGTTTTTTCCTGAAAATATAATTGGTTCATCTTCTGGGTTTTCAGGCTGTCAATAGAATGAAAATCTTGCTGAACAGGAGAGAGCAAGAGCTACTTGTTTTACAGGAAAAAATTGCAACAAAGGAATCTGTGAGTTTCTCTGACCTATTCTTGAGCTATACTTTTGCAACATTATGGTTCATCTTATTATTTTACGCGCACCTTAAGGAATGTGGTTGAAATTTTTTCCCTCCTGGATTGCACCCTATTCCATCCTAAGTAAACTGACCTACTTTTTGAAGCATTCGTTACATTCTAATTCTTCTCTGATTGAGTTCTGCAGAATGAAATTCAAAAAGTTGTTGCAAACCATGAAAGTACTTTGAGAACAAAGATATCAGACTTTGATGCTGAGCTGCAAGTTAAGCAGAAAGCAGTTGAAGATGAAATTGATGGCAAAAGACGTGCTTGGGAGTTGAGAGAGATGGACCTTAAACAGCGGGATGAGCAACTTTTGGAAAAGGAACATGACTTGGAGGTTCAATCTAGATCATTGGTAACAAAGGAGAAGGAGGTAGATGAATTATCCAAGTTTCTTGAGGAGAAAGAGAAGAAACTGAGGGCTCTTGAACAGGAGCTTGAACTTAATAAAGTACTCCTGCAAAAAGAGAAAGATGAGTGCTCTAAAATGAAGCTAGAGCTCCAGTGCTCCCTTGATTCTCTTGAAGACAGAAGGAAACAAGTTGATTGTGCAAAGGACAAGCTTGAAGCCTTTAGGAGTGAAACAAATGAATTATCTCTACTAGAGATGAAACTTAAAGAAGAACTTGATTCAGTTCGAGTTCAGAAATTGGAATTGATGGATGAGGCAGATAAATTGATGGTCGAGAAGGCCAAATTTGAAGCTGAGTGGGAGATGATTGATGAAAAAAGAGAGGAGCTGCGCAAAGAAGCTGAAATTCTAGCTGCAGAGCGGTTAGCTGTGTCCAAGTTTATCAAAGATGAACGTGATAGCCTTAGATTGGAGAGGGATGTAATGCGAGAACAATTCAAGAATGATATGGAGACACTTTCTCGTGAGCGTGAGGAATTCTTGAACAAGATGACATGTGAACGGTCTGAGTGGTTGAATAAAATGCAGCAAGAACGTAAAGATTTGCTAATGGATGTTGAGGCACAGAAGAAGGAGCTTGAGAATTGCCTTGAGCAGAGGCGTGAAGAATTAGAAAGCCAGTTGAGGGAAAAACTGAAAAACTTTGAGCAAGAAAAGAAGAATGAACTGGAGAAAATTAGCTTCCTTAAAGACAAAGCAACTAAGGATTTGGGAGAGGTTGCATTAGAAACAAAAAAACTCGAAACTGAGAGAATGGAAATTACTTTAGATCGTGAAAGAAGAAACAAAGAATGGACTGAACTGAACAATTCCATCGAGGAACTCAAGGTTCAAAGGGAGAAACTAGAAAAACAGAGAGAGTTATTGCATGCTGACAGGGAGGAAATTGTTGCGGAAATTGAACGCCTGAAGAAGTTCGAGAATCTGAAAGTTGCTTTGGATAATATGGCTGTGGCTGAGATGAACCAATCTGATTTAGAACCTGCTCAGCCAATAAGTTCTCCAGGAAGGCATCTGAAGCAACGGGCACTTGTTAGAGATGCTGATTTGAATTCACAGCACCAGATAGATACTCAAAAGATTACTAATGGCTTTGACTCCCCATCTATGCTCAAATTAGATGGTGATTCACCTCCTACTTCTCGTTTCTCGTGGATTAAACGTTGCTCTGAGTTGATATTCAAACAATCTCCGGAGAGAGAGAGGCCATTTACAAAGTATCCTGTTAAGAATCTGATCAGTCAGGCTGACAAATCCAGCTCAATTTCTGGACAACTCTTTCAGTCTCAGGATTTTGAAATGGATGGGGGTAATGGGAAGTCTCAAAGAACTTTTGCTGAAAGGCAGGATGTGAAATATGCTATTGCAGAACCAAAAGTAATTGTTGAAGTACCCCCAGCAGGCAAGGACATGAATGGAGTACCTATTCCGGAACCTGAGGTTGTAGATGATGTTACATTGTCTGATCATAGGGTTTTGGCTGGAAGGAAAAGGAGAGCTACCAACATCACTCATCCCGATTCTGTAGGACAACCGGAGTTAGAAATTAACAATAAGAAACAGAGACAAGAAGAAATTTCTGCGGACCCTATGGAAGATGATTCTAGTTGCCCGTACGTCTTTTTTGTCTTGTCAAATAAAATTCATTCATTTTCTATTGATCTTTAGTTCTCACTCTTCCTACAATGTCTCAGTACCTAGTTCATCTAATGGTTTTTGGATTAACAAAGTTTTATAACTGATTTTAAAGCGATTAATTTGATTTCAGTGAAGAAGCAACACAAATGAATGTGCCTGAGGATTCCAAGGCATTTGTATCATCCACAGAAAACCAAGAAAGTGCCAAAGAGGCTGAAGTTGTTGTTGTAAGTACAGACATTAACATCATTGAAGTTACAACTTATAAACAGAAGAACTCTGACATATCTTCTGACCAAGATACGTTGAACCATCAGGAAACTCTTTCAGAAAAGGTATGCTGCTTATTATGAAATTCTTTATTCAAATGCAATTTGAGCATTCTAAATTTATGGATGGTATATTACCCTGCAGTATTGAAATCCATGGAATGGTTCAGAATGTACGCTTAGGAAATGTTGAACAAGCTGCTATTTGCTGTTAGGTATATGTTATTTTGATATGAAGTTGAAATTATTCATAAATAATTTTTTAAATTTATTTGGCATGGATGGAGTCTAAAGTCATTCCTATAATAGGCCTAATAGAGGTAATCACGGAATGAAAAGGCATCATGTGCTTGAATTATGTTACCGTATTTCTCTTTGTTTATTTAATTTTCTTTTTTTAGAACTACCTTATTTCTCAATTCTGACAAGGTAATTTAATTGGGGGGAAAATTATTTTTTTAGTAAGTTGGCAGTTATTTGGTTTGTCTATTGGGTAGGAGGGTATCACCGTAACTGGAGTGACCTAACTCTTGAAATCCCAAGAACTTGGCTGTAATATTCTGGTTTCTTATATTCGTATCATCTGGTATCAAAGTGGAACAAACTGGAATGATTGGAAAAAAGTTCGAAGGAAAGGTAAAATCGATCAAAGGGAGAGTGGGTGGTGCTTTCAGGAAAAGTACAGAATGGCATGCAATGGTGATTGGACCCAATGTTAAAACAATAGTTGCTGCTGAAGAGTTTGGAGCCTTCTCCACCTAAAACGGAGGACTCAGCTGAGATGCTAGAAACGATGGTGAGGGGAAGGGAAGAGGGAAAGGAAGAGAAGAGGTGAGCGGAGTTGTAATTTGAAAGGAGGAGGAGTTGGGAGCAGAAGGTTTGTTCCAGAGATGGTTGAATTTTTATTTTTGGCTTCTTGCTGATATATTCAAACATTTATGCTTGCTGGGGACTCTCTCTTGTTATTGTTATTCTGTTTACAATTTTCTAGTTTTCTTTGCATCTTTCCAGTTTTCTGTGAATGAGCCGTATATCAACCTCATGCCATAATACGCTATTTTCTTTTTTATTTAGGAATTACACCTCCGCGAGAGTTATAGAATGTGCAGAGAGAGCCCGAAGGAGGAAGGGAAAGAAAAATCATTCACATGTTGAGAAAGGAATTTGTAAAGCAATGGTCTGAGAATATATCTGTTTCTATTGTTTGCCTTGGTCTTCTTGTGGCGATGAATCAAACTAATTTTTGGCAGAGCGCTTGTGGAAGTGTCGTGGCTCCACCCCCTTCTAATGCATAGGTATAGAGTGGCTTTATTTTCTAGCATGTTAATATTCTTAATTGCTACGAATTAAGATGTCAATAGATAGTTTGATAGTAGAAAGGGCTTTTAGTAACAACATTTATGTTAGTATCCATGCCTTGAAGTGGGGGTTGGACTTTGGGTGGTGTGTATATGATTCTTTTGTTGACTGTGTTTAAGGAATGGGTTTGTATTTTCTTTAAAAGGATGCACTTTGAATATTTTATTTAAAACTTGATAAGTATGTAACCGCATATTTAGTATGCACTTTAATCTCTCATATTAAAAGTATAGTTAATACAAAATTGAACTTAAAAGTAAAATTGATTTTGGCTACTTGCAAATGGTGTCGGGGTGGGGGTAAGAAGTTCTAGTTTGTCAGGCATTGGCAACTACTTGAAAATGGTGTCATTTTCAATGGTGTGATGTCTACACGTCAAAGTAAAATTGATTTTGGCTACCATTTGTTGCCTTCAATAGTGTGAGGCAGAGTTGGCCAAAGAGAATGTAATTTTTTTTTATAATTCATTAATTATACATATTACATCATATTATATGTACTTCTACCCATAATTTGTCTTTAGATTTCCATTACTATTTTATTAAACAAAACCATTGTTCAGAAGAACTGTGACTATTTCAACTGTCAAGTGCCTCTCTTCGAATTTCTTAAAAAAAAAAAAAAAAAAAAAGAAATAATATCTTTTTGGCCTATAAATTTTGGTTTTAGTTTCTATTTGGTCCTTAAGTTTTAAAATATTACAAATTTAGCTCGTAAGTTCTAAATTCTATTTCAATTTAATTTCTAAATTTTAAAATGTTACAATACTCTTGAGATTTAAGTTTTATTTCAATTTGGTGATTGGGTTTCAAGATTTTACATTTTTAACTTTAATTTTTCATTTAATACCCATTTTTAATAATTGATGGCATTTTCTATTAATTAATTAAAAATAATTGTAAAGTAAAAATTTAATTTTAATTTTAATTTTAAGAGATAAAAATAGTGGAACTTAATTAATTATAATTTTTTTTTATGATTTTTAATTTATCAACATAAATTAACTCGAAAAGTGAGTATTTAGTTACAAAATTGAGGTTAAAAGTGTAAATTTTGAAACATAAGAATCAAATTGAAGCAAAATTTAAATGTCAAAGGTAAAATTGTAGTATTTTAGAACTTGGGTTAAATTGAAACAAAACTCAAAATTAAGGATTAAATGTGTAACATTTTAAAATATAGGGATTAAATAGAAATTAGATTTAAAATATTTAAAAAAAAAAGTACTCTTTCCAGGAAAAAAGAAAGAAGAAGCAGGGAATGCGTTTGTTTTTTGTGATATATCCACACGTATGTTATAATTCAATTTGTTTGTAGCTTACAATATTCTCTGTAAATTCGTCAAAGTACATTTGGAAATCAAGTGTTCGAGTGACACGCGAGCAACAATTTGAATGGATACACGTTTAGATTACTATAATTGTTGGCAACAACTTTATAAGATTTGAACTTAGATCTTTAAGACAAATGATAATTTAACTATAACGGGTTAGAGAGTTCATTCGTATACAGCTTGACCTAGGATGTGACGTGAGCATCAAATAATTTAGTATTATATAATGTTTGGAATTGATGGTTCAGATGGAGACAACATAAAAAATAATTTGCAACACATTAACGAAGAGATCAGAGGAAAGATGAACAAATGCTGTTTCTATTTAGTTTTCTATGGCAATGTATTTTTATGCTCTTAAACTGTTTGATTATGCTAATTTGATTTGATTTAATGACTTTAACGTATTTACCATGTAAGTTTAGGAGAAACATGGTTGTAAATGGCAAAGTAAAAAAACGGCCAGAATTCAATTAATAGATTATTTGACCTTATGAATTTATTTAACGTACGATTTATACTAATAAAACTGGACCAATAAACGATTAAGTCCTTACCAAGATAAACATAAACTAAAACATGACATAAATTTTGTTTAATAACATAATCTATAACCACAAAAAAAGATTATTAGTTATTTATATATAATTTTGTTTTCTTCGAGTCAACGATGATATAAAGAGTTGGAAAAGGAACATATAGCTAATTCATTGTTGGATAAGTTACTACACATTTGGATAACTCCATGCCTTTAACAAGACACTGTAAAGGCATCGTTTTTCAACTGTAATTAATTATTAGGGAATTCATTTTAATCCAATTATTTATTTATTTTTCCTTTCGTTTGGCAATTTTCTCAGTATATAATTTATCTTTTAAAGAAAAAAAATCAATAAAAGACTAATCACTTGCCAGACTGGAAGGGGAAAAGGAAAAAAAAAAAAAATAAAAATAAAGAAGTAAAACTAGCATTTCGAAAATAGTCACCCCACATATTAATATTTGTTTCAACATTGATAATAATAACAACAATAAACTCTTCCTAAATTTCAAATCAACGACTATTTCCCTCCAATTTCCTTTTTAAGAATATTACATTACAATGTATGAAAGGTCTTGAAGCTATACTACAAAGATTGAGACAATTATTTATTTCCTATCTATACAAATACAATTTTATCTTCAGAATAAAATAAATTCTCACTTTGTGGATTATTTCATACTAAATTAGTAAAGTTTAATTTAGAATTATAACGCTACTTATTTAAAAGAAAAAAGTAAACGGAAAAGAAAAACAAGGAATTCCCATTAAAAAAGGGAGGGAAGAAAAGAAGGGGAAACAATATTCAATATTAAATTTCCATTTGTTTTTTTTCAACCATTTGTTTCCGTCCGAGAGAGAGAGAGAGAGGGAATCGAAGGAAAAACGTGGGAGTCGAATTCACAGTGAGAGAGAGAAATGGAGGGCAGCGCCGCCGTTGCAGGTCTCAGGCCAAATTATCTTCTATGTTCTTCTCGCCATTATTCTCCTTTTCTTCATTCCTCTTCATCTTCAGCCTCCTTCTTCCATAGAAAGCATTCGTCTTCTTTCTTTCTCAAGGTCTTTCTCCCTTTTCCCTTTGTTCGAACGATTGCTGTTTGACCTTTATTGCTTCTGTCTTTTTCCTTCATTTTCACATTGTTTTCGTCTTTTCTTTCCAGAAGAAGCTTTGTTTTCCTTCCTTCCATGCTAGCCAAACGGCTTCTCCCGTCAGGTGTGGTGAAAATCTTGTTTGGTAACTTTACGGTTTCTTCTTGTTCTTGTTTTCTATCCTATATGTACGATTTACCTCGGTGGAATCCATCTTTCTTGGTGATATACTCGATTAATATAGGAATATATTAAATTAATGGTGAGAAATGTAATTTGATTGGAAGAGCAGGAAGTTCTTTTATCATATTTCAGTTCATAATCTCTTGTGATTTATGGTCAAGTTTTGGGATACTTCTGGGGATGACATTAATGAAATAAGATTATATGAGCCCTGGTGAAATGGTTGAGTACTAGCTCGGTTTTTTCAGTGCTTTGGAGGATTAAGATCCTTAGAAAAGTGAGCTTCTTTATTTGACAAGTTTTACCCAGCTGCACCAACATGATGAATCACTTAAGAGGAAGTTGCTCTTGCTTGTTGGCCCTTTTTCTGTAGCATTCTCTGTCGAGAGGCAGAGGAAGACCTGCACCATATTCTTTGGTGTTGTGAGTTTGCCAGTTCAGTTTGGGATTTATTTATTTATTTTTCCTCCAATGGTTTGACATTGTGGTTGCTTGTCTTAGATGTTTGTGCTATGATCGCGGAGACTCTTCTCAACTTGCCTTATGAGGAGAAGGGTCGCTTTATTTGTTCTGCAGGGCTACTTGTTATTTTGTGGGTTCTGTGGGGAGAGCGAAATAATAGGGTTTTTTGTAACTATTCCATAGGTGTTATTTTGCATAGTTGGAGTCCCTTCTTATAGAAGAAACTTCCTTCTTTTGTGGGATGGTTTTTCATTTGCCCTTATATTCTTTCATTTTTTTCCTCAATAAAAATTGTTGTTTTCATTAAAAAAAAAGGGTAAAATGGTTGAGTATGTATAGATAATCACCCCAAGGGTATCAGCAGTTGTCCGATGTTACTTCACGATGTTGCACCTTATAAAAATGGTTATATATCTACGTACGAAATACCCTGTGCGGAGTGTTATGTTTCTTACGTTCAACTGATATCCAACAACATTTTTGCAACTCTGCAGCAAATCTGCAACGGAAATACCTGAGTTAGATTGGGACAACCTTGGTTTTGGAATAATTCCTACTGATTATATGTATGTCATGAAATGTCCTCAAGGTGGCAATTTTTCCGATGGTGAATTAAAGCGATTTGGGAACATTGAACTGAGTCCTTCAGCTGGAGTCTTAAATTATGGGCAGGTTACAACATTCAATTACTTTAAACGTGATATTTATCTTTTTCTTACTTTTGAAGTTTGTCTCATGTTCTATGTATGAAGTAGCATGATTTAATTTCTTGCTTTATCATTTTCAATTGGTTTAGTTTTGCATTTGCTCTCTTTCACTCTTGTCTGAGGTTGGTTTTATCCTTGTTATGACTGTAATTTAATCTTGCCAAAGTTCTGCCTAATCGGCTAAAGAGGGTGCTTTGTCGACAATTTTTGACACGCAAGGAGCTTTTATTACTAGGAGACAGATTTTGGATCATGCCCTTATTGCTAATGAAGATATTGAGGATTACAAATCACAGAAGAAAGGAGTGGTTATTAAGACTGACTTTGAAAAAGCTTATGACTATGTGGATTGAAACTTTTTGGATAAGGTGATGAATAAGAAAGACCTTGGTTATAAATGAAGGATATAGATGTGTGTTGCTTGAGCACTGTTTGTTACTCTTTCCTTATTAATGGGAATTCGAGGGGTTAATTGGTGGCTTCGAAAGGGCTTAGACGAGGAGACCCTCTGCCCCCCTTTTTGTTCCTTCTGGTAGTGGATGTTCTTTCTTCCTATCTTGATCTTCCTCTTGGAAGCATTCTCAAGTTGATCGCTTTGTGGGATTTGGTGGTGGATAAGTAGGTTAGCTTCTTGGAAAAAAGGATTCTTTTCTAAAGCAGGTAGGCTTTACCTTGATTAGATTTGTCTTGAATGACATGTCCATTTATTTCTTTTCGCTTTTCATATCCCTGTGCAAGGTCTAAAAGAGCTTGGAGAGATTGATGTGTGATTTCCTTTGGGAAGGGGTCGATGAAGGGAAAGGTAAAGCTTCGCACTTGGTAAGGTGGGAGATTATTGAGAGGTCGATCTCTAAGGAGGTTCTTGATATTGGAAATCTTAGGTTCTGTAGTAAAACCCTTTCAGCCAAATGGTTGTGGTGTTTCTCCTTGAACCTAATTACCTTCGGCGTAAGATCATTGTTAGTAAACATGACTCCGTCCTTTTGAGTGGTTGTCTAAAGGGGTTAAAGATACTCATTAGAACTTTTGAAAGGATATTTCAAAAGAGCTCCCTTCTTTTGTTCATTTAGTCCATTGTGTAGTGGGGGAGGGAGAGATTTGTACTTCTGGGAAGATCATTGGGTGGGGATAGACCTCTCTGTGCCTTATTTTTAAACTGTTTCGTTTGCCTTCTCTTAAAAACTACTTTATTATTGTAGATTTCCTTGTTTGCTTTGGGAGCTCGTGTTCTTCTTTACTCGAGAGTCAATTTTTTAGGTGTGAGAGAATGGATGTGAGAGTTTGGAGATCCAGTCCTTCAGAGGGATTTTCGTGTAAGTTCTTTCGTCATGGTCTGGTTGATCATTCTCCCTTAGATGACTTGGTCTTTTTGTTTCTTTGGAGGATTTAGATTTCTAGGAAAGTTGAGTTCTTTACATGGCAAGTGCTTCACAACCATGCTCATATGATGGATTGAGTTGTGAGTAAGTTACCTTTGCTCGTTTGTCGTTCTGTTGTATTTTTTGTTGAAAGGTGGAGGAAGATTTGGTCCATCTGGATGACTGGATCATATCTTTTGGCAATGTGAGTTAGCAAGTTTTGTTTGGGAGCTATTTTTTCGGACGTTTGACATTTCTTATACTCGTCAGGGTTATAGTAGCAGTATGTTCGAGGAGTTCCTCTTCAATCCACCTCATAGGAAGAAGGGTCGCTTTTAAATTGCAAATTACGCTTGTCAGAGTTCCTCCTTATGGATTTTGTGGGGGTGAGCAAAATAATAGGACTTTTAGAGGGAGGCATAGGGACCCAAGTGAATTTTGGTCTCTTGTTTGTTATCATGTTTCTTTATGGGCATCAATTTCGATGACGTTTTGTAACTTTTCTATAGATATCATTTTGCATAGCTAGAGTTCCTTCTCGTAGAAGGACGTCTCTTTTGGACTTGGTTTCTTGTATGCTCGTGTGTTCTTTCATTTTTTTGAATGAAAATTGTTTTTTCTATTTATCTATTAAAAGAAAAAAGATTGAAATCTGATCTTAATGGTTGAATCTTTTCTCACAGTTCTTGTAAAATTTGTTACCCCTGTTCCTCTCTCTTTTGTTCTTAATGGAGGTTGTTTTGTCCTTGTTTTGACTGAACTCTGATCAGTACCAGTAGATAACTTTCCAGAAAGTTCTACAGAATTTGGTACCATTTGCATAGCTCTCTTTTATTCTTATTTCAGGTTGATTTTATCCTTGTGATTAAAATTTGTTCTTACTAGACGTCAATCTTCCCACAAGTTATGTAGAAGGGTCAAATATTTTTAAGGGACAATGAATAGATGGACAAAACAGCATTGATGTAATCTTATTGAGTGGCTAGAATTGGACAAAATGCCTTCTGAAAGGGAGGGAGAAAGTACATTTGTCACAAAATTTGTTACCGTGTTCAAGGAGATTTTAAGCATGGGCATACAAAGCACCACTTATTGTAAACTTGAACGTTGTTGGGAACATTGGACATAGGAGCACTTAGGCTTAGACGACCTTACTTGAACAGGATTTGTTCTATAGGTTGTACATCTGTATCCTTGAGCTTTAAGATGCACTTAAGCTTAATAGTCGTAGTATTATAGATCTGTAACATCTGTTGCATTTTATGACTAATTCAACTTGCCAGTTAGGATCCTGACCGTTGTATACTTGTATATGATCACACATTAAGGATACTTGTATTCAACATGATTGAACTACTAATGCATTCTTTTCATTATATAATTTATAAGATCCTGTATTTTGCTTGATAAATATTATTCTCTCCGAGTAGGGATTATTTGAGGGTCTAAAGGCGTACAGAAAAGAAGATGGTTCTATTCTTCTCTTTCGTCCAGAGGAAAATGCGTTGAGGATGAGGATGGGTGCAGAGAGGATGTGCATGCAATCACCAACTGTTGATCAGTTTGTGGAAGCAGTGAAGGCAACTGTTTCGGCTAACAAACGTTGGGTAATGAATATTATTGTCTACAGTTTGTTTGGGATGTGCTTTTTTTTTTTTTTTTTTTTTTTTTTTTTTTTTTAAATAAAAAAATAAAAAGTTCATAATTAGTTGCTCTTGCATCTCAGGTGCCCCCTTCAGGTAAAGGTTCATTGTACATCAGGCCTTTGCTGATGGGCACCGGAGCAGTTCTTGGTCTTGCCCCTGCTCCTGAATACACATTCATAGTTTATGTTTCACCTGTCGGAAACTATTTTAAGGTTTGTCATTTTGTATATCCATGAATGTTCAAAAATTATATTCGTAAATGTTAATTATGTTTTTTTGGGCCTTTTCACATGTTTTTGTTCATTAGTTGATTCATAATTCAAATTTCAACTTAAATGCCGCTATTACTGGTCACAATGCAACCTTCGTGATTTGGACAAATGGTCAACTCCTTAGTGCTGAAATTTATAAGCTCGAAAGTTATAGTGTTAGTTTGAGAAATCCACTATATCTGCATTGTTGGAAGCAAAACTGTCAATGCTAGAGTAATGCTTGAAATATATTGTGACGTATGGTCATTTCCGCAGCTACATATATATATATATATATATCTTTTGAGAAGATTTCCCCCAGCTATAAAAACTTATATGTGATGTCATTACATTAATTAGTTTCTCTTAATGTTGTGTTGTATCGGCTTTTTACTCTGCTTTAAAATTTTAAGATTTATATTTTTTAATACAGGAAGGCCTTGCACCTATAAATTTAGTTATTGAGCATGAGTTGCATCGTGCTACACCTGGGGGTACTGGAGGTGTAAAAACCATTGGCAACTATGCGGCGGTGAGCATGCTTTCTATTTTACATTATTTATAGTTACTGGGTTATGTAACAGTTGATACCGTTTTCAATAGCCATTTGCTATTTTCTTATTTATTATTTTGGAATAAGAACCGTTTGCTTCCCGACTAAACCAGGGCCAGTGCATGAAGCTTTAGTTATATTATTATGGAGTAGCACAATCACGTTTAACCTCCTAAGTTAGAAAATGTGTAATTTGATCTTAATTTGTGATTGACTGATGAAGGAAACTAAGTATTTCCTCTTTTATAATGCTGTTAGCTGAATTACTTAAATGAAGATGTTCTCCCCACAAAATTATGGTATGAGACTGATGGGAAAATCACTCCTATTATTGGGATAATTGATATTGTTTCTGCCTGTTAAATTCTTGTTCGTAGGTCCTGAAGGCGCAATCTGCTGCAAAAGCAAAAGGCTATTCTGATGTTTTGTACCTTGATTGTGTACATAAAAAATATCTCGAGGAGGTTTCTTCATGCAATATTTTTGTTGTGAAGGTACTCTGCTGAACACTATAGCTTATTATTATTATTATTTTTTTTATTTTTTTTTTAAAATTATTATTATCACTTTCTCAGTTAGAAACAAATGTCATAAATAAAATAAAATTTACTGACAGAATCTAAGAGGGTTGTAGTCACTTAAAAGAGTTACTAAGACGTCTATTAGTAAAGTTCTAAAAAGAGGACTCAAGAAAATAATGTCTTATTTATGGAAATACCCCCTCCTGGAAGAAGGGCTTCTCTTCCTCTCAAGCCACATTCTACAGAATAGTTATCATAGATGAGGCCAAAATATTTTTGCATTTTTCTGAAGGATTCACAGAAAGGAGAGCTGTGCGAGTTTTTATGTTTGGAAATCCATGGCTTAGTTAAAAATCTGCAGCTTCTGGGTCCACAAATTTTAGATGACACAAGGGCTAAAAATATGGATGTTTCGTTGGTTATTGAAATTTGACTTATATTTCCTATAGGAAAAAAATTAGCTTGTATATTAGTCAGCACCTTGGAGTACCACACCCCAAAAGCTAGTATAAGGGTGGGAGAGCCAAGCCACTTAAGTCCCACATTGGTCATCCTATTCTAACCAATGTGGGACAAAGGCAACCCATACTACCTTGGTTCCTAACAATACCCCATCCTCAGAAACCCGATGTCCTGGCGGTTACTTCGACAGTATTTCACTTGGCCGTACCCAGTCAAAACCATCCATCCGTCTATTCCACTCTAGAACGTTAACAACCAGCTCTGATACCGTTGTTAAGTACTTTAACACTTTGGAGAACCACACTATTGGAGTGGGAGAGTCAAGCCAAAGTACCACATTGGTCATCCCATTCTAACCAATGTGGGATAAAGGCAACCCATACTATCTTGGTTCATAATAAAGGACTCACCAACCAAGGACCTAAGGAATGAGTTCATTTATTTACGACTTTTTTCTAACAATTTAATTGATCTACAAGACTATAACTTACTTTTAGAAACACTTGGTTAAAGTTGTACCATATTTTATTGATTAAATCATATAAAATAGGAAAATACTTAGGTGTATCGGGTATTACCCATCTTTATGCATCCCACTAAGTTGCCCAATCATAATTTGCCATGTGCCAAATTATTTTTATTTATTTTTTGAAATATATATATATATATTCTTTTTGTTGTGAGTGAAGAGAGGGAAAGCATAGAGATGGGTGCATCCCATCCTTTTATTATTATTATTTTATTTTTGTTAAATTGGTTTTTTTTTTTTTTTTTTTTTTTAAACGAGAAAAATATCAGAAATTTTAGAACAAATTTGTCACAGGAAAAAAGGCCTTAATTTGCTTATATATATATTCTTTTAAAAGAACATTTCTCCTTGTAGATGCTCCAAATGTTCACAGTTTTTATGATTGCATTATTCTGATGTTAAATATAGAGATTAGCAGTGACATCTCAATCTTCTGTGCAAACATTAATAGCTACACGGTTCCAAGGATTAGTTTTCCATGCTCTGCATGGTGAGAAACCCAATAGGGACTTACCCTTGATGATTTCTGCGAGCCATTACTTCAAATAATTCTGGAAATTAGCCAAAAAAATAGGCGTTGCCTGCCCTATCGTCGAAGGTTATCTAATGTCTTCACTATTAAATGAGCGCTTTATTTCTTGAGTCAAGTCTCTACTATTCTCAGACATTTGTGTTTTTGAACGTTCTAAAGGTGTATATCTGATAGAATCGTCATGAAAGCTTTATTAGAAGTATATAGGTATGTAAATCCTTCTAGGCAGAGACTGGAGTTGTGTAGCTTTTTATAAATTTATTTGGATTATATGATTATTTACTTTAGCTGCGATGCCTAAGATCTCACGGAGGGTTTTGAGGGTCGAATTCAGAAACATACCATTAAACTGTTTTTATTTCTTTGTTCTAAACCTGTCCATTTACGTTCCGTAAGTTCTTATCACTCTTACAACCTGAATCTCCTGAACAGTTACTGTAGTGTCAGTCCTAACCAGCAACCTGATATTCTCTAACGTCCTTTATTCTAGTTCAATTAATTTTCAATTATCTTAGCTCTTAAATTTACAACTTTTTCCTGCTGGACTAAGGAGGCTGGATGATACACCTGACTGACAAAATTTATACGAAGTATTAACGCGTGAATTTTCTTTATAACCTTTAATTCTGAAATTGTCTTGACGATCTTGATAATTACATGAGCTGGATTTTTCCTGTTGCATTTTTGCTGTCCGCAATGGTCTGTTTGTTTTGAAAAAATCTTTAAATTGAATATGGGTTCACGTGAATGCACCTGACATTCTCATTTGTATTGATCGGCTGATGCAATTGCACCCGGCTCTTCACTTTTTTTTTTCTTATTAGGGGGATGTGATATCTACTCCTGCCATAAAAGGAACAATATTACCTGGAATTACGCGAAAGAGTATCATTGACGTTGCTCGTAGCCTTGGATTTCAGGTTCTTCAACATTATAACTTCCATCATTTTTTTGTTTTCTATTTTCGTGTGAAGTATAGTTGATGTTGCTCATATCCTTGCCAGCCCGAGGTATTTAAATGATTAAGGACGGTTTGGTTGACAATCTAGATTCTGTTTTATGTTTTCAAATTCTTTAAGTTCAACAAATATGTATTTAGCAGATAACTTAGATTCTGTTTTTTAAAACCATTTTTGGATTCTGTGATTTAAACAGTACAAATTCTAAAAACAATATTTTTTTGTTTTCATTGTATCTAGAATTTGAATTTTAAAATTTAAAATGCAGGATTATATTAAATAAAGATAAAAATATTTAGAAATATAATATGTTATGTTATAAACTCAATTAATTTTTTAAAATTAAAATATGGATTATGTAATGTACTATTATAAATCAGGCTAAATTGCAAATTTGGTCTCTATGGTTTGGATGGTTAGGAGTTAGTCGCTATGGTTTTAAAAGTGAGTATTTAAGTCTATGGTTTGATATAACTCTATATATAGTCCCTATGGTATGTTAAAATCCTCTTAACTAATCCCTAACTATTTATGAAGTATTTACCAAATCATGAGAATTAAATTCTAACTTCCTCCAAACTATAGTTATCCTCTAAATTATATAACATTACAAAATAATAATTATACAATTTTTTTAATATAAAACATTCAAAAATAAATTAATAATAGTTTACTATCAACTAATATTTAGTGGGTAATGACAACTTGATTGTAATAGTTTAAATTAGAATTTAATTCCTGAATATGTTACCAAACATATATTTGAAAACATGAAATATAATTCTATTTTCATTTAATTTCTTATTTTCAAATTTTTGTTTTCAGATTATCTATCAAACAAGTCCTACAAATACTCCATTTGTCTTTGTTCCTTTTGGTTTGGGCTTTTTTGTTTTTTTTACTATAAATATATACCAATGGAAGATCGATTATTTTAATGCGAAAAAAAAGGAAAATAGGCCACCCTTATTTTGTTCAATGATTGAGGGCGAGCTCCAGTGGCAGCCTAGATATCTTTGACTTCATTTTTTTCGTCGTAGGGTCAAATAATTGTCATATTAGATCACTTAAAAGGTCCTTACAATGCATGTAATAAAACCATTTGTGAAGCTTAATCGTATTATTTGTTAAATGGTTATATTTAGCAACTAAGTACTGTATAATAGTTTTGAGAGGAACTACCACATGTTGATCTAGTGGTCAATAACAGGGCCATATGACAAATAGATGACTTAGAAGAGATGAATTCAAACTATGTTGGTCATTTGTACTTGAGATTTTTTATATCTCATGGACTTGTAGCCATTTTGACAACGGCTGTCCCATAAGAATAATTGAAGTTCACCCTAGCTAACAATTTAGCTTGGGTACTCACGAATTAAAAAAGAACAAAAACTATGTATGGGGAATTTGTACTATTCAAGTTATTATACGACTATCAACATATTCATGATTTTCTTAAAATCATTTTAGAAACAACTTTCAAATGTAAACCATTATCGATTGGTTTAGTAGTCAATTAGAATTATAGATTTGATAAAAGAGTTAGAGGGAATGAATTCAATCAATGACTACTACTTAGGATTTAATATTCTATCAGTTTTTTTGAAACCTAAATGTTGTAAGGTTAGATGGATTGATTTATGAGATTAGTTGAGGTGTCCACTCATGGATATTAAAAAAAGAAAAAAAACAAAAACTTTTAAATGTAACTTCTGATATTTAGATTTTATCTCAAGAGGCGTTCTTACAAATGTTTTATAGACGGAAATGTGATTGAGTTGGTCATTTCTTTAGGTGGTTTAAATACTTATGTAAGGAATATTAATTGTTTATCTTGGTAAAAAAAAAAAAGGGATTCTGATAAAAAGACGAGAGAAGTTGGCACTGATTTGAATGAGTGTCAGGTTGAGGAACGATTTGTGGCAGTGGATGAGTTACTTGAAGCTGACGAGGTCTTTTGTACGGGGACGGCAGTGGTTGTATCACCTGTGGGCAGTGTCACATATCTCGGGAAAAGGTAAAATTTACAAAAACAATATCTGGATACGTTGTGAGACAGCGAGACCGTGGATTGAGTAGTTGGGAAATTGAATTTGCCCTCTGATTGAAAGTACTCCCGTATTCATTTGTTTTTTAATTAGAAGACATTTCGACATGCTTAGAATGGGATTAAGTCTCCTCAACATAAACCATTAATTATCTCTAGAGGACTTGGAAATGGGAGATCGTTTAACTAGATTGAGATATATCTCCCTTCTTTTTGTACGTCAGTTGCTTTGAGTAGGGGCAATGACTGGACGTGTGGTTTCTGGAGTGTTAGACATGAAAGCATTCTCCTTGTATTGATTTGATGGCTGAATTTTGCAGGATATCTTATGGAAATGGTGTTGGAGTTGTTTCACAACAACTCTATTCTGTGCTTACCAGATTACAAATGGGCCTTATCGAAGATAAAATGAATTGGACTGTCAGTCTATCGTAGGCATAGGTGATTTTGTAGAATCATCGTTTACCTTTTCTGCCAGTCCCAGAGATTTTGTAATTTTCTCATTTCTAATTAACGGTGTAGATAGATTTGGAAAATGTTCCAAGAATAATTATAAGATTTTTCTGTATGCTTTGGTTTGAACTGGAAATGAGTGGCCAATGGCATTACGAATATCAAAAACTATTTTGCATAATTCCTTTGCTGGCCATTAATATTAAACCCTCTGAGCAAGTCGTTCGTCCATGGAATAATTGGGTGAACTGCCACCAATTCTTTAGTTCACACGTAACATTATATGGAATTGGACAGGCCTAGAAAATAATTGAATTGCCATATTTTAGACCATCTAGACTGTTTAATTAAATATGCACTAATTTGATTAGAGCATTGTTTTTCTTCCCTTCTAAAGTTTGGCCAAAATGACTTCCTTAAAAGCGCTCATGTTTTATTATTTAATTATTCCCTTTTTCTCGTGTGAATTTCAAAGAAATTGATGCAACATTTCAACAATCCCAGTGAAATATAGTTGGCAAGCATATGTAATAGAGTGGGACTTGCACTCCTATTTTATTATTTATTTTTTTTTCCAAATTTCTTGTTTGACTATTTTGCTATGTACTATGTTTAGATTGAGAAAGATAATGTTGTAAGTGAAAAAATCATTAAGAACATCCTTATGCAATGAAACGTCATTTTTCTTCTTTTGATCCCTCAACTAAATAAGTTTGCTTCAATTAAATGTGAATGAACTAAGCTACATGCAAGTATCCATTTTGATGTAGCAAAAAAAGGTATTAGGCTAAGTAAACAAATATTAAATTAAAATATACTAATTATCTTATTACATAGTTATTTAATTCTTCTCATTACATAATCAGTACCTTATTGCACCTAGGATGACTCTTTCTAAATTATTGGTGAAGCTTCAACCCTGCAATATTTGTAAACCAACCACCAACAACTTGACTATCAATTTTAAAATGAGAAATGAAAGACAAAGGCGTATGAAAAATAGTAGAGTAATAGTAGTTAAATTCAAACAAAGTAGATAGTGTGGGAGTGCAATTAGAAGTTACAACTTTATATGTTGTCTATTCCCATTTATAGTTCGTACTGTTTTACAACTGTTGAAAGAAGAACAAAAACAATTTCCCATAATTTGTAACCCACATCTCTCTCTTTGCGACCAAAAAACAAACAACAAACAACAAACAACAACAACAATATTAAAATAAACAAAAACAGGGAAGCTGCAGGCAAACATCAGTCTGAAAAGATAATGAAATGAAAGCTGGAAACAAATCTTATCAATCTTTCATTGACCATCACAACATAATAATAATAATAATAATAATAATAATCATAATAATAATATAAAAATTTATCAAATTTTCTTCAAGTCTTTGTCCTGTTGCCTCAGGAGTCCAAAAGTAGGTCAAATTTGGAAGTAAAATAAGCTACACACATTCCATCTTGTCATCCACCTAGCCCAACACCTCCCCTAATTCACACTTTGAAATCTTCAATATTTCCTATTTTGTTTTCATCTCTCTATTAACTTTTTATTTTTTTATTTTTTATTTTTGACCTTTTGCACCCTCTCTTTATTTATTTTTTTAAATTAAAAAATAAAATAATAAAGGGTTCTTTTTCCTTTTTAAACTCAAAGGACACCTGGATCTAAAAGAGATGGTTAGAGAGGAAATTAAAGCTCTCCCATAGCTGACTATAGCTTTAGCTTTATTGAGGAAGAAGAAGTTGATTCCATGGAAAAGGTTTAGTTTCAGTGGCCATTTATATAAATATTAAAGCTAATTTGTACTTTAAGACTTTGTTTGAGTTTAGCCAATTTGTAAGAATGATTCCAATAGTTAGCTAAGCATGATATCATTTCGATGTCCAACCCAAATCTCGTGTTTCCTTACATTTACATTGCTTTTCTCCAGTGTTTTCTAAATTTGATTGTAATTAGGAACCGTGTGAAGAATTAAGTAGATGTTTGTTTGAAGATAGGTTTTATTATTTAATGTGTTTCTAGATGTTCTTAATTTTCTTGCAGTTCTGTTGATTTTTCCCCACATTTATATGGTCATACACGTCTTTGTTTAAACTTAAGAGAATCACATTCACTTGAAGCCATTAAAAGAAAATTAAACAAAAAAAGGAAAAACTATATGATTAAATTGAATAATGGGTAAAATGAATATATATATATATATGTGTGTGTGTGTGTGTGTATATATATATATATATATATATATAAAGGCTTAGGTTGTTATACTAGCCACTTGGGTTAAATTGAATATGTCAACCTATATAAATTTTCCTATTGGTAGGCTCAAATACTAATATGCATTGGAAATATTAAATTTTGGAAGTATTGAATTTATCATAATCTAATAATTTAAGGTACTTTTAATTTAGGGGTAAAGTATTTGTGCATCTCACAAATATGATAGGAAAAAAACTTGTGTATTTTTTCATTACCAATCTATTGAAATTGGTTGACACAAGGTTTGTAAAAGAAAATGGGATGATTGACAGTTGGTAATAAGTTTGGGTTGGTTATGTATTTAGAATTTAGAAAACCAACTACATAAGTATACATATGAAAACATAGGGCTGACTTCTTGATTTTGGTCACACAAATATAATTTGCATATTAAATACTACTCTCCAAATATTTTATTTGGATACTATTGTGAATTTTAGAAGCACACAGTGCACAACGAGAACACGGATATAGAGAAAATATAATATTAAAATAAATATAATAAAATATAATGATAAAATATTATAAAATAAATAAAAAACAAAAGTTAAATTTCTCCACTTTCTCCAATCTTTTTGGATTTGTTACCAATGTGTGTCATTCAAAACCCAACAAATGTCAACATTTATAGACAATTTGGCAAGTAGGAGGTAGATTACATGGACAACACATGGGGTAATAGATAAGTGACACATGACCAATTGACATTAATAATGGGCTTCTACATTACACCTAATTTAACATATTTATAATACTTCCCCTTAGATGCCCATTATATATAAAATATGCATTGTTAAAATCTTACTAGGAAAAAACCCACTGGGAAAAAATCATAGTGAAGGAAAAAGAGTACATATTTCATATAATCTGATACTCTTAAAAAAATACAATATATTTACTCCCCTGGAAATATCACTTGAGATCTCTGAGTCGCCATATTCCAATGTTGTGCACCTCAAAGGTTGTGATTGATAATAATTTTGTAAATAAGTCTATCAGGTTATCCTTCAAACAAATTTGCTATACAGTGATGTCACCATTTTCTTCAAGATCATGAGTACAGAAAAGTTTTGGTGAAATGTCCTTTGTTCCATCTCCTTCAATATATCCTCCTTTGATTTGGGATATACATGTTGTGTTGTCTTCGTATAATATCATTGGAAGATTTTATTAGAAGACAAACCACATGTTTCATGAATATGGAGTCATTGATCTTAAGCATACACATTCTTGGCTAGTTTCGTGAATTGCAAGAATTTCAGCATGATTTGAGGAAATAACCGTTATGGCTGTTTAACTAACCGCCACGATACAACAATTCCTTCACACGTGAATAGATAAACTGTTTGAGATCTAGCTTTGTGTGAATCAAATAAATATCTAGAATCTACATAACCAACTAGATCAAAATTTGATTTGTTTGAATAAAACAAACCCATATCAGTCGTTCATCGGAGATAGTGGAGTATATGCTTAATCTTGTTCCAATGTCATTTTGTTGGAGAAGAACTATACATTGCTAATAAATTTATTGAAAATACAATATATGGTCTTGTATTATTAGCAAGATACATTAATACACCAACTGCACTAAGATATGGTACTTCAAGACTAAGAAGTTTTTCATTATCATATTGAGGTCAAAATACATCTTTCTTCACATTTAGTGAATGAACTTCCATTGAAATATTAGAATGTTCAATGGATGTGCTTTGTTCATATAAAATTTTTTCAAATTTTTTCTTGTATAAGTTGACTGATGAATAAATATCTCATATGCTAAATGCTCAATTTGCAAGCTAAGGTAAATTTTTTTTTCCGAGATCTTTCATCTCAAATTCTTTCTTATTCTATTGCCTTTGAAAGCTCTTCAGAAATTCCAATTATATTTTAGTCGTCAACATATATAATTATAATGATAAATTATGACTGTGATTTTTTTTATAAAAACACACGGACATATTAGATTATTTTGGTATAATTCTTTCAACAAATATCCACTAAGGCGATTGTACTATATTCATCCTGATTATTTCACTTCATATAACGACCTCTGTAACTTTATTGAATAAAATTCCCGAAAATTTGATTTATATGTTTTATGCATCTTAAATCCTTCAAGGATTCTCATATAAATATCATTATCAAGAGATCTCTATAAATATGCTGTTAAGATGCATGCCCATATTTTCATGCACAATTAGACCAATTAAATATCTTAATGTAATTGCATCCACCATCGGAGAATACGTCTCCTCATAATCAATATCAGGTCTTTGTGAAAAACTTTCTGCAACTAATCTTGCTTTATATCTTGTAACCTCATATTTTATTTCTTTTCCTCACAAATACTCATTTGTATCCCACAAGTTTGACATCTTCTTGTGTTCGGACTACTAGTCTAAAAACCTGACGTTTTAAAAGTGAGCTTAATTCTACCTTAATTGCTTCTTCCTGTTGAAGCCAATCTTTTCTGTGCCAACATTCTTCAACAAATTTTGGTTCAGGTTCCTCATTTTCAGATATAATACCAAGAACAACATTATACGCAAAAATGTTGTCAATAACTACATTAGTTCGGTTCCATCTTTTTCCTGTCATGACATAGTTTATTGAAATTTCATTATTATCTTTAAGTACTTCACCTTCCTCACTAGTCATGTCAAAGATTTCTTTATGGGTATTTACATCCTCAACCAAGTTCTTTTTACTTTAAATTATTTTTTTTTCGAGGATTTTTATCTTTGGAACCCACTGGTCTGCCACACTTCTAGCATGTTCCAGACTCATTAGTAACTACTTGCTATTTTGTGATATTAATTTTTGATAAAACATTTGTAGCTGGTAAATGTGACTTAGATACTTTCTTTGCATCTATAAATACATCTAGTAATTGATTTGCTATATTTTGCAAATAAATTATCTTTTGCTATAAATACATCTGGTAAATACATCAAGTTGACATTGATTTGTATAGAGATATAAATGAGACAATAGTGATGCATTCCATGTAATTTCTTTTTTTCAATTTCTTAATCCTTCTAATGTTGGAAAATTTGTCTCAATAAAATAATAATCAACAAATCGTGTAGTAAATACATCACCCATCAGGGGTTCAAGATATTTAATAATTGATGGGCATCATACTCAACATGTATTTCTAACCTCATTTGAGGACCCATTTTAGTACATTGTGGTAGAGCAATTGGAACATATACTGCACTTCCATAAATTCTTAGATGGAAAATATCTGGCTTATGGCCTTAAGCTAATTGTAATGACGAGTACTTATGATAAGCTTCTGGCCTAATGTGTACAAGTGATGCTACATGCAAAATAGTATGTCCCCTTACAGATGAAGAAAACTTAGATTTCATAAGCAATGATCTAGCAATTAATTGCAAATGTTTCATGAATGATTTTGCTAAACCATTTTGTGTATTAACATGAGTTACAGGATGTTCAACACTTATCCTAATCGACATACAATAATTATCAAAAGATTAAGATGTAAATTCACCAGCATTATCAAGATGAATGATCTTAATTGTATAATCAAGAAATTGTGCTCTTGACTTATTATTTGAGCAAGTAAGCTTGCAAATGCAAGATTTCGACTTGATAATAAGCATATGTATGACCATCTGCTGGATGCGTCTATTAATACCATAAAATATCTAAATGATCTACTCGTTGGGTTAATAGGTCCATATATATCACCATGAATTCGTTCTAAAAATGCATGGGACTCAATTCCCACTTTCGCTGGTGATGGTCTAATTATTAATTTTCCTTGAGAATAAGCATCCCATGATAATTCATTAGATTGAAGAATCTTCTAGCTCTTCAATGAATGTCCATTTGAATTCTCAATAATTTTTCTCATCATTATAGACCCTGGATGACTCAATCTGTCATATCAAATAGCAAATATATTTGGATTCATGAACTTCAGGTTCATTGTTGCATATGTTTCAATTACTCGTATATAAGTATAATATAATCCAGAAGATACTCTTCCAGTATACATTTTTTCATATGAGATAGTAGATATGATATGTAGACATTCCACATTATTCTTACTATTAGTCTCAATATGATAATCATTACAACGTATATCTTTAAAACTTAGTAGATTTCTCTATGATTGACTAGAGAACAATGCATTGTCAATTGTAGAATTTGTTCCTCATGGTAAAATAATATTTGCCTTTTCAAATCCTTCAATTAGGTTAACTTGATATTGTATTAACTTTTGCTTCCAACATTGTTAGTTTGGAAAAATATTTTTTTACTTGTAAGTATTGTATGTGTAGTTGCATTGTTTGGCAGACATATATCTTCTTTGCTCATTTTTAATCACCCAATATGAAAATAATCCATGTTTCCTCATAAAAAAAAATAATTACAATAAGAAAAACAATACTTGGAATGTACAAAAATTAACATCTATTAAGAGGAAAAAAAATATGGAGATGAATAAAAAAAAATATTAAGTCTAGATATTTTCAAAGTCAAATGAAATACTTGATATTTCATCAATTCTGCCGATTTTCTCTTCAAAAGATTCAAAGAAGTCCGTCACATCCAAAATTTTCATATGGGATGGGTCACATATGTCATTATCCTAGTATACAAAATTTACTTCCACATTTTTCTATTTTTCTTTCAGGGAGGTTTGATAGAGATCGAATAAGTGTTTTGATGTACGACAGGTAGTGACCAATGGCTAGTCATTCTGCATCGGAAGCATTTCTTTTCAACACTTTTTGAATTCTTCTCTTATGAGGCTTTCTCTTTGTGATCATCATTTTGTGTGGTTCTTTTGAAATTTGAATGATTAGAACCAACACCACGAAAATAATAATTATTTCTTCCTCTGCCATGGTCTTGACCTCGACCATGACCTTGGCCACGATTATTATTAGGGAATGATGTCGTTCTGGTTGGTCGAGATTCATAATTTTTCATCAATAACTTGTTACTTTGTTCGGTCACGAGAAGACATGAATTAGTTTAAAACCTTTCTCTCGATATTGCTACTGTAGGAGCATATTCGAGATATGAAATATAGAAAATATCTCCTCTAACATATCAGCATCAATAATTTTATCTCCGCATAATAACAGTTTCAAACTAATTTTAAATAATGCGGAGTTGTAATCACTTACTGATTTGAAATTTTGTAACCTCAAGTGCATCCACTCATAACAAGATTTAGGTCGATTAATTATTTTTTTTTATGATCATACCTTTTTTTTCAAAATTTTCTACAAGATACGTGGATTTTTTATTGTAAGTTTCTCCATCTTCAATCCCTCGTGGAGATGATGATAAAGGAAAATCATAGCATTCGCTTTATCCTGACTGGATGTCGTATTTCCTTATCTAATAGTCTCTCAAGGATTCATAGCATCCAGGTAGATTTCGGCATCAAACACTCATGATAAATAATTATTATTGTTAATATCAAGGGTGAAAAATTCTAATTTTGTGAGATTCGTCATAACAGTCATAAAATATTGTATTTATATTAGAAATTTAATCTATATTTAATATGAAAAAGTACATTAAATTTAACGAAGAGGGAAAAAACGACATACCTTTAGGACCTACCTTTAGCGGGAGAAATGACAGGAGCTCATGCTGATAACATGCTGTGAATTTGAGGAGCACAACGGCGCACAATGAGAACACGGATATGAAGAAAATATAATATTAAAATTAAAAATAATATAATATAATAAAAATATTATAAAATAAATAAAACAACAAAGATGAATTTCTCCACTTTCTCAAATCTTTTTGGATTGATCACCAATATGTGTATCTTTCAAAATCCACTAAACACCACGATTTATAGACAATTTGATAAGTGGAGGTGGATTACATAGATACTAATAATATGTAGTTTGGAGGCACATGGACAACACATGAGATAATGAATAAGTGACACATGAACCAATGAATACTAATAATGAACATCTACATTACACCTAATTTAACATGTTAATTAAGTTGTCAAGTAGACCTAGAAGAATTAGAAAAATGCAGGGTCTTTCATCCATCAAAGCCACTGAAATAAATTTCAGCAAATTAAATCTCTTATAAGATCTTATAGGAGGCAATGCTAATTGGCCACACACACACAACAATTTATGGCATCCTTAATTATGAGTGAAATCACCATGGTTATTCTCAAAATCACTTGAAAATAATTTTATTTTGAAAATATGAAAAATACGTTAAAAAATATAAACGTAAACATTAAATTAATTTTAAATGATTAAAAAGTATATTTCAAAGTGATTTTAAATATAATAAAAATGATTTTAATCATTTACATAAGTAAAACTTAAAACATATTTGAAAGTGAGGATTGAAATGACTATAATATTTAAAATAGAAAAATGTCTTTTAATATATATTTTTTCCAAGTGATCTTGAAAACAACCAAAGTGCTTTAAATCAATTTAAAAATACTTTCAAACATGTCCTTTTTATCACCACGATAAAAGAAATAAATAAAATAAACATGCAGAGAAAAAAAAAAAGAAGGGGAAAAGGACATAATCTCTAGGACATATATGGACACTGTTAAAAACAAATATTTGAAGGGCATATTATATGCATCCCACATCACAAACACAACCATATTATATGAGAGAGATAGAAGGCAGGGGCCAGGAAGACCATTTCCATCCCTTTGGTGTTGACAAAGCCATATGTTGTACTTACCTTTTTTTTTTCTCTCTCCATTCATTATATAAGAGGGGGAAAAAAAAAAAAACCAAGATAAAAAAGATTTAAATTACAAATTTAACCACTCAGTTTTAAAGTTGCGTCTATTTAGTCTTTGAAATTAAAAAAATATCTCATAGCTAAGTCTCTAAACTTTCAATTTAGTGTCCGATAAGTTCTCTAAATTTTAAAACGTCTAACAAATTCTTCCACTTATGAGTTTGTGTTTAATAAGTTATTAAGCATTCGGTTTCGTATTGATCTATTTTACAATGATTTTTACCATATATTTTTAAAGTTCAAGAATCTATTAAACAAAAAGTTGGATAGGACTGAAAACATATTTGTATAAAATCGAACCTTTAGGGTGAGTCAAGTCAGCAAATGCACATTTTAATGGGATGAGATTAATTAGTGATAATATTTAATATTAAATTATTTGAAAGAAAAAAAAAAGCAGTAAAGAAAGAATTAGTGAAAATGGAAATTAGGGGGAAATAAATGTGGGAAAAGAAAGGCACGTAACATATGTGAGGGAGAAGAAAATATAGGCCAAATTAAGGTGACGCAGTTGATTTGACAGTGGCTGCCTCGTTTTCTTGTGCTACCAATTCCTTCTCATAACACACAAACAAAGAGACAGACAGTGCATCTTTGTCAAAGATTTCTACTCACCTTTTTGGGTCCCATTAGATGACATGTGCCATTTGTCTATTGGTTATTGCCCATTATATCCTTTCCCTTTCAATAACACTACCTTTCTTTTACTTATAATTTATTTTAATAATTCACAACGAGTCTTTCTTTTTCCTTTTTTTGTTAGCTAACCAAAAAGTCACTCCCATTATTGTTGTCATAATTTGAAACTTTTCTTTCTCCTTTCTCTTTAACTTATTTTATTATCCTATTCCATTCATTTCATTATTTCTTATTATTTTTCCCATTATTATTTATTATTATCCCAATTTACACCCATTTCAATTGTTTCTCTTCTCATTTGGTCACCAACCGTTACGAAAATTTACCCATTTATTCACACATGGATGGGTCTTTGTTTCTATGTAAACATTATCTTTACCTTCTAGATCTTTTTTTTTCCCTTCATTTAATAATTTTGAATTTTATTTAGATATATACGTTGTCATGTTTTCGTGTTTCATAATTTTTTAGTTCTTGAAATTGTGTCTATTTCTTTTCTATCTCTCTAAGGTTGTAAAATGTAATTTCAGCTTGATTAATTTTTAAGGAAGGTTTTTAGAAAAAATTATTTATACAAAATAGCTAAATTTTAACCTTATTTGATAAATGTTGATAAAAGTTTATCAGTGTTATCAGTGATAGAAATTAAAAGTAGAAGTCTATCAGTGTTTTTTTATTATTATTTTTTGTAAGTAGTTTGATATTTTTACTATTTGTGTGAAAAAAAATTTCATTTTTTATTTTTTTAAAAAATCTTACAATCGCACTTAGAATGAAAAATTGGAATTTAATTGCAACCTCTAGAAGAAAATATATTTGTAAGTTGATATTTGACTAAACCTTTTTTAAAATTTCAACGGCTAAACATATTTTAATACAAGCATCATTGCTTGAAGTATATAAAAAGGTAACAACCTTTGGGAAAAATTAATTACATGTGTTTAGCTAGCTTTGGAAATGTTTGAGTAAAATTGGAAAATATTAAGAGAAAGGAAATGTTTGCTACACCTATATATGTATATTTCCGAATAAAATAAGTTTTGGAAATCGTTGTTTTTAGTATGTTTAGGATCGAAAAACATGAATCTGGGTGTTTGAATTATGAGAAAGAATAAACGTTAATTACCTGTTAATTTGGTTATTAAGCTTCTATAATTTTATTTAATAAGTCCACATTTTTTAAAAGTGTGTTTGATAAGGTCATTGGATTTCTAATTTGTATTTAATGATTTTCTAACATATTTGAGTTTTTTTTTTTTTTAAAAAAAATCATAGACTTGTTAGACATAAAATTGAAATATTTATTTAGACTTGTAATTTAATAGATTCCTCTTAATTGTGTAGGTATATAAGTAAAATTTGTACATCTAACAGTGATGTGATTTTTTTAATATTATGTAGACGTGAAATTTAATAGAAATTAAATTAAAAATTTAAAAATCTATTAGATATTTCTAAAATTTGGAGATCTTTTACCCTAAAAATTGAAAGTTTATGAAGACTTAATTGTTATATTTTAAAGTGTTAGAGGTTCATTATCATCACCATTGCCACTAATTGGTGTACTAAATCTAAACTGTTAGATAACTATGATGCTTATACCATTTTCTTTAATTGAAAGATTTTCCTTCAACGTTCCTTTATATTCTTTACCTTTATCAATAAAGCGACCTTGTTTTCCGTTTAAAGAAAAAAACTTAGAGGTTTGTTATCCAACACAACTTTTTAAGAAGATTAGGGACTAAACTTATAATCTAATGAGATTAAATTATTGAAACCTAAAATTTTGTCACCTGAGTTGAAGTGGTGCATCTATGACTGGTGAAAATTAGTCAGTATGAAAATTGAGTTTATTTAGGGATAATCAATCTAGTTGAAATGTTTTAATTGGTCTTCTAACCTTGTTTTTCCTGAGTCTTTCAAAAAAATCATTTTAAACAACAAATTAACAGAAAAATAGAAACGATGAAAAAGAAATATGAAAACACAATTTTTAAGAACTAAAAATTAAAAACTAAATAATAAATCGACAAAGCAGCTTTAACTTCGTAATTGATTGTTGATCTTTATAATCCCTCTTGAACTTAATGTTATATCTTTATGGGAGATGATGAAGGTGGTAAGAAGGTATCTGCCTAATAGAGATGTTTGGGTGCAATTCCTGACCCTTTGTTTCATTCTCTAAAAGAAAAAAAAAAATCTCGTAATTGATTGTCAAAATGAGCAATAACTCAATGTTATATTATAAACTTTGAACTAAGAAGTTCGATTCTTCTGCCACATATCGTAAAAAAAAAAAAAAAGGAAAGAAAAGAAAAAGAAAGCTTCATAATTAATATCAAATTACAGAAACAGATCCCACAGGCCAAACATTGTATAAAAAATATATAGCATTGTTTATGATTTGTTTTCATCATGTGTGTGATGAGAAAGAAAAAAGTTGAGCCCTAAATAACTAGGGATGTGCATATAGTTTTCATTTATCAGTTAGAACTTAAAAAGTGAGAAAATATTTGGTGAAAAAAAAGAGAGACCAAAATGATGGCAGAGACCTATTGCCCTAACACTATTTTAGGTTTAGAATATATCCTGTCAGTCTCCCACTCAGAAAATGTTTTTGCTTCACTCTACAGTCTAATATTTCTTTTCTTTTAACTCTATAATTTCTCTCTTTCTGACCCTCTCTCCCAAAACCTTATGCACATTGATTTAACTGCACAAAAATTGTTGATTTAATTTAAAGTCTCAAAGTACATATGGAAAATTTAAGTTTAATTTACGAGGTAGTGAGGCATGGGGTAAGTTATGGTAATTGGTATATAGATGATAAGTTAGAAGGATTAAATGAAGAGATGAGAAGAGGAAATTAAAGCAGATAAGTATAAATATTAGCAGCAAGGCAACACCAAATCTCTCTTATGTACCGAAAAAGCCCTGCTCTTGCCCCCAATGCTATCCACCATCATCTCAACTTTTTTCCTTTACAAACCTTTTCTAAATTTTTTTTTTTTTAAAATATAAGAAATAAGAAGGGAACAACTTTGCCTGACCAATTCAAAACAACTTTTTTCAAAAAAAAAAAAAATAGTTAAGAGGGTATTCCCCTTTCTATAGGACACACAAACAAACACCCACATATGATACCATAAAAATATTCTTCATACTTTTGTTACTTTGGAACCATTCTTTCCTCTTCCTGACCAAAGCCCCATGTGAGAAGAGAACCCTTCAAATGACTATTCTATACACACTTTCCCCTTCTTTCTAATTCTATTTCTATTGGGTTTTCTTTTTTAAAAATAATTTTTATGGTGAATAGTAGTAAAAAAAATTATAATATAATAAATATGAGAGAGAGAGGGAGAGGTGGCTGGAGGGGGATGAATGTTTATATTAGATTAGAATGAGGGGGAAAAGGTCAAGGACAAAAAAGAAAGCTTTTTTTAAGTCTACCTATTGTGGCAAAATTTCAATTTCTTTATGTATTAAATTATAAAGTTGGGATCTTTTTCCAAAACCCCCTTTTGAAATCCTATGTGTGTGTGACCCCTTCCTTCCATGCATTCTCTTCTCCTCCAGCTACTACTCTCTCTCTTTTTCTCTTATATTTATATATATATAAAAACCTAACCATTATCATGTTGGTACCAATCACCAACAAATTAAATAGCTGAAAAACCTCAAAAGAAAAAGAAAAGATCAAGATGGGAAGAGCTCCTTGTTGTGACAAAGCTAATGTCAAAAAAGGTCCTTGGTCTCCCGAGGAAGATGCCAAACTCAAAGCTTATATTGAGCAATATGGCACCGGCGGTAACTGGATTGCCTTGCCTCAAAAAATAGGTGCCACTAATTAAATCATTTTCAATTTTTCTCCTGTTTTCTTTCAAATTACTCGTCATTAACAAGAATATTATTGTTAGGTCTTAAGCGATGTGGGAAAAGTTGCCGGCTGAGATGGCTGAATTATCTCCGCCCCAACATCAAACATGGAGGCTTCTCCGAGGAAGAAGATAACATCATTTGTAGCCTCTATATAAGCATAGGAAGCAGGTAATTCATTTCAATTTGTTGGGAAAAGAAAAATTAAATCCCTTTTTTGTTTCTTCAACATTTAATCTAGAATTTTTTTGATTTTGTAGATGGTCAATAATTGCAGCTCAGTTACCGGGAAGAACTGATAACGACATAAAAAACTATTGGAACACAAGATTAAAGAAAAAGCTTCTGGGAAAGCAGCAACAAGCTCTAGCAGCTCGTCGAATTATTCAACCCCTCAAAAAGGATGATTTTGATAAAAACTTCAACAATAATATCATTCTTCATCCTGCAGCTTCAGTCTCGTCCATGAATCTCAATAATTATGAAGCCCCATATGTTCCGACTCCCAACACAAGCAGCCAAGATCATCAAGTTAGAGACTTGATCTTGAAAATGGGTGGAAAGTTTTTTTGTTCTGATCATCATCATCATCATCCTCAATCATTTCAATTCAACAACCCATTAATGGATAATCAAAATCCATTAATGTTTCAAAGTTCAAATTTTGATGAGTTCAACATGCAATTTGGAGTGAGCAATGATGCAATATTCCATGGAGCTGATCAAAATACAAATAGTAGTGGTGAATTTGGAGATCCAATAATGTTGGAGAATTTTGAAAATGGGTTAGTGGAGGATTTTAATTATGGGATTATGGCAAGTAGTAGTAATTCTGGAGAAAGCAGTAGTTTGGGTGAAATCAGCTCTTTGGGTTTTAATTATTCAGATTTTGAAGCTTCCCAACATCATAATCATCATGTTATTGCTCCTGCTTTTGCTCATCACTCTACACATTATTCCCTCCAATGACAAAAACAACCTAAGCCTCTTCACTACAAAAAGGGTTTGTAAATTTGTATTGGGTTTTCTTTTCCCCTTAATCCAATCTCATTCAATGCTCCATCTTTAACTTCATATATCTCTCTCTATTATTTATTTATTTTCCCCCTAATTTGAGTTTGTTCCTCTAGAACTTCTAATTCTTCTTATTTTCTATCTTAATCTTTATCCCACTTCATATATATCCATATAATTTTTATTTTCTTTCCCTTCAATCTTCTATTTAGTTATGTTTCTGGAAACTGAAAGGTCTCCAAGGGTAAGAATACTAATTCTTCACTTACTGTCACAGGGTAGCCGACACTTTTACACTGTTACATGTGAATTTAAGATACTTTTAATTTGTAGTTTCTAATGATATCATACATATAATGGTATAAAACTGTTTGGATTATTTATAGTGGCTCCTCAAATCATTTGCTTCATTTTATAGTAAGGAGTGAAATTGTGAACTCTATTGGCCCATTGAATTAGGGTAAATGGAGTTGTGAACTCCACTCCTTTGATCCAAGAAATTTATTGGTCACACGACTAAAAAAACATCAATTATACTTTATTAACTCCATACATACCGGAATTATAGGAGTTCACAACTCTACTTCTTGCTCTAGACGCTCCCAAAGAGTTGAAAATTTTGGAAAGTTGCGAACTTCTAAAATCTATAATATAGAGTTAATATGATATAAAATTATTATTTTTAATTGTGATACAAAAAGTGGAAGTTCGCGATTCTATACTCCTAATTTCTTGGGCCAAATACCTCAACAACAAGTATATGCATATTACCAAAACTAAGTAGTACTTGAAAGAAAACTCCATTGGAAAGAGAGAACATGGTTTTTAGGGAGTACAAAAGCAAAGAACTTGATGGAAAACCATGTTAAATATAGTGTGATTAATGATTTGATAAATTAGGGTTGGGATTATCCATGAAAGGGATGGAAGTGGAAGGTGGAAGAAGAAGGTTCGTTATATATAGACACAGAGTGTGTTGGCTGTGAGTTAGTTGTTATGTAGCAAAGAAAAGCATCCATAAAAATGGCTTCTTTCTCACACCAATTTTCTCCATGTCTGTGTACAGAGTTTTGTTTCCCACATAAACAGCCATCCCATGTAATTCCAACCAAAAAACGAAGCATAAATTTGAATAATATAAGAATATGGGGGATTGGGTATTGTAGTAAAAGTGTCAGAATCTCATATCTGTGTGTTTATAGAGAGAAAATCAAGAAGGAATTGAAGGAGTCACCCATTGGACATTATATATAATCATTATATAATTTGGTTTTGGAATAATATACATCAGCTGTACCATTCAACAGCATTATTACTGTTCCTTTCTTCACAACTTGGACCATCCCTTGTCTCCCATTATTAGTATTACACACAATACAACCTTTACCACTTGCTTATTATCTTTAAATCCCTATGGTCCCACTATTCTTTCACAATTTAAACATATCTCTTAATCAATCACTTTCCAAATCCTTTCATTATTCATTATATCCAAAGAAGTTTCTTTGTTTTTTCTTAAAAATTTAAGATAATTTAATATATACTTAAATCCTTATCTCATTCATACATATGGATTGAATGTTAAGTTAATTAAGTGAAAGGTTTTGAATGATGAGGAGATCTCAATATCTTAATAAGATACACGAGTCACTTCTCTCATTGTCGCCAACTGGTCTTGAGATGAAAACTCATGCTTATATAATATGATATTCGAGTTTATAAAGCTCAAAAAGATATTTGGTTGAAAGAAAATTGATATCTGGTCTAATCATTTTGTGTTTCATAGATTTATGAAGTGTAACAAAGATACTGAATAAGTTAAAGATTTATTTGATTCAAAATGGAAGATAATTTCAAAAGTGTACTAGTTATAAAATTAAAAATTTAAAGACCTATTATATACTTAGTACACAAAAATATGAAAGTTACTAACGAAAATTTAAACTATGATTTAAGTTGTATAGAATAAAAATGTCAATTAATCTCCACCTATCTCATGCTTCCCCTTGTATTTACACAGTAAAAATAAAATAAAAACAATTCAATTCAATTTTTTTACTACATAACTTTTTATTGGGTGTTGTTCTCGGTTGCACAGAGACTACACACAATTTTTTTTTCAAATAAAAAACATATTGGAGATTTGATCATGTATGGCATTAGTCATAGGAGGTTACAATATTTAATGCTCATCACTAGTGAGAAATGAAATGGTCCTTTTTGGATGTACTTAAAAAATTTATAGTATAACCTTTTTTTAAAAAAAAAATAATTTGACATGAAAGGAATCAATAAGTGCAATAAAATATCTCAACTAAGTTAACATAGTCTAGCACTTTCATCACACTTCAAAGTCTAAACGAGAATGCAATACGATAAAAATGAACAAAGTCCAAAGCAGTCAAGAAGTTAGAAGGAAACTCTAATATAACTAAAATTTAAAGACCATGTTTACAAATATTTGAGTTGAAGTTCTTTATTTTTGTTTCAACAATAAGGTGAAAGTTTGGATCAATTGAACTACATTATAAGTTGAATATCTTATATAACTTAAATATAACATATCATTATTGCACCTAAGATGTCGTATCAACAATTTTTTCAATGACATGTAAAATATGTTCAACGATTTGTACCAATCAACAAATATATCTTCAACCCAGAACTTTACTTTTATGAATTATACTTAATTATATGTATAATATTTCTATTTTGAAGAGAAAACTTCAAAAAAAAAAAAAAAAAAAAAAGAAAAAATTTAACTTTTAGTACAATTTTCTATAACTTAAGAGGAGGCAAGGTCATCCCTTCTTTTGTGCTTTGCCCTTATTCATCACAAATAACTTACTTTTCGAATCTTATAGGTGCTAATTCGTCTCTACTTTGGATGTAACCTAATCTTGAAAATGAAATTATGTTGAATAAAACAAAAAACATAATCATAATGCATCATACAATTATAGATGAGACGATAATAATGAACTCAAATGATTAAAAAAATAGGAATCTAAGCTATGGGAAATGACAAATTTGAAAGTGAAGCACAAAAATCACTCAAGTTTCAACTTTCTTTATATACTTGTAAATTGTAATATATATCATATATATTTCTAAAGTCAAAAGCAGATTTTTTTAGAGTTTTAAGTGCAAAGGTTAACGTGCAAGTTGGACCATGTCTGTCAATGTGTTCCAATCCAAATTCAGCTTTCCTTCCGTCAATTTCACCATTTTTCACATCATTCTTTGACATTTTGAGCTGACTTCTTTGAAAATAAACCTAAATTATTACCGTTTATTATTTATTTATTCATTGTTAATTCATATTAGTAGATTTATAATCATTCTAATGCCTAGGCTGGCACTCATTTTGTTTTTGTTAAGATCAATTTAATGACTTGAAGAGTCTTCTCAATTTTGTTTGTGTCAGTCATCGTTATTGCTGTGACATACTTCCGCATAATACTTTGAATTGTTGATATCAATTTTATGAGAATAAATAATATTATTTGGAACAAAAATTTCTATGGTTTCAATATTAATATGAGACATGAATTGGTATCTTCATTATATTATAAAGAATTCATAAAACATAAAGAATAAGTAACAAAATATCACTAATGTAAAAATATTATAAATAATAAACATATTAAACTTGTTTAAAGATCATACAAGGTTTATTTACTAATTTAAATTTATTTTTTTATATTTTTCTAAAAATATTCATCGACATCAACATTTTATCGATATTTTTGTAAAATTAAAATTTCAATATATTTTTCTTATATCGACATTTTAAACTCTGTGGGTGTGTGTATGTATATTGAGGTCTTAATTATATATATAGTGTCAAAATGTATATTTTAACATTCATGATTAATAATAAAAATTATTGAGATTAATTAATAAAATTTCTAAAGGTAAAGAGATTAGCATTTTTTTTATTGTATACTTTCTTGTTTTTGTTAGTCATTATTCAAATTTAAAACAGGTTTGTTGACGATCGACTTGATTTATGCAAATAATTTTCTAGCTCTTATTATATAAGATAGGTGCCTTTGATTAAAATTATTCACCAATATTGAAAGAAAAATAAAATCAAAGGTTCGTATTCTAAATAATAATAATAGGGTGCTTATGCTGCATAATGATAAATTGTTTTGTGTAATAATATATTTGTAGTTGACAAAACAAACGTCTAATCGATCAATGTAATCACGTGGTTGTTGAAAAGTAATGAATTCAATATAATCTCAATTATGATGCTCTAATAAGACCAAGTTTTATTTAATTAAGATTTCAACCCAAGAAAAGTTGACACATCATTTGTAAATATACTAAAGGAAGCCAAGATTGACTCAGTCAATTAGTTACCATGGAAAATTCTTCCATTTTGAGGTTATTATTGTAATTTTACTTATGTTAATTTAATCTCTAATATTAACTAACTAGTCAATTCATCAACGTGCGAATAATATAATGCAACATAAAAGTTAGTTTAATCTTTAACTCTATTCTCAAAATGAGTTTAACTTAATTGATATAAAAAATTATATTATCAATTTTGAGGTTAGGGATTCGATCTTCTCTCTTCATATTGTCAAAAAAATAAAAAAAATAAAAAATAAAAAATCTTACCTCTATTTATTAGATTGAATATATTATTTGTGAATATTATATTAACAAATGTCGAAGAAAAGATCTAAATCTACAATTTTAGATTGTAAGATCTCCGCATTTTTTTTTTAGACTTTATGAGCTTTGATATTATAATGGATAATATGAGACAAGTAATTTATGTATTTTAAAGGTTTTTTTTTTTCTTTACAAAGCACTAAGAATAGTCATTTATCCATAAATTAAATAAGGGTCTAATATTGACGGTCAAAAGTACAAATATTTTTGTGGCGTATAATGTCTCAACTTAGAAAATCAAGTTTGGAAAATATTGTAATAATGAAGCCAACTTATTTGATGGCTGATGCCTTCTTTAATATAATATTAGCCAAAGATAGGAATAATATTTAGTTTAGACGACAAAAATACTGAAAAAACAAATCCACATAATCTTCCAAACATTCTCCACAAACAACAAGGAAACAAATAACATTTCATTATTAAACAAAATTAGCTTATTTTAATTATTGCAAAACAATAAATTGTTTTTTTCTTAGAAAAAAAAGGATGGAAATCTAATCCGAAGCAAAAATTGGTTATGCGGCGGCTAAGATGTTATTTTAAATGCACATATATACGACGAGACATTTTAAATTCATACACTTTTTCTTCTTTATATTGAAATAATATGTGCATCCTAGGGGCTAATTTTAGACAAAACTTAGGCTAAGGTTAATTTAATCATTTAATATATATTTTGTACATTCTCTCTAGTGACATAGTGTGAAACCTTAAATATATAATAGTAATTTAGTTTCCACAATTTGAATAGGGAAGGAAATACCAGTATTATTGAAAAAGCGGGTTTGAATATAGATGGTCTCACCCGAATACCACATTAAATTGTCATTATATATAAGCTTATAGTTTTAACTCTACATAGAGAAAATGGATTGTGATCGAATAGAGTAAAATTGCAACTAAAATAGATTGAGAATAATAATAATGAAGAAGAAGAAATGAGAAAATAACACACAGTAATTTTACGTGGAAAACTCCTAAACAAATTAGGGTAAAAACCACGGGCAAGGATAGAAGAATTCCACTATATGAAAATAAGAGTTACAAACTTTCTTATAGAGGAACACCAAACTCTCTTACAAGAAGAATCTCTCTCTATTTTATCTCTCATTTGTTGGAGATTTTGAGATAGTTTGGCAACCATGGATCCTCACCTATTTATAGCCCAAAGAAACTTGGGCCATCAGGCAAATTCAATGACTCCAACTTGTTTTTGATAGATGTGAATGATCTAATGGCTCCAATTGTCCTAGAAAGATGTGAAAGATCTAATGGCCATGAATTGATCTTGGATAACGTGTAAGATCCAATGACCCAAAATTATCTCCAAGAAACTTCTTAATAATAAATAAGCTTCTTGAAAAATCTTGATAATTAGCCAATAAGCTTTTATCAAGATCACCTACAAAATCTGAGTTAACATATCCTCTAACAATAAAGTTAGATCCTCCATAACACAAAGCAACATCTATGGATCCTTTAATGCATCTAAAGATCCTTTTAACAGTATTCTAATGCTCTCAACCAGGATTCGCCATATACCGACTAACAACTCCCATTGCATGTGCAGTGTTTGGTCTGGTACAAATTGTGGCGAACATTAAACTTCCCACTGCTGATGCTTATGGTACTCGAGATATCTCCATCCTCTTTACTTCATTGCTAGGGTTCATACTAGAGGATATCTTAAAATTAACAGGAAGAGTGGTAGAAATTGGCTTACAATCTTGCATGTTGAAGCATTGCAAGACATTTTTCAAATAATTTTTTGTGATAGCCAAATCTTCCTATTATTTCTATCTTAGTGAATTTACATCTCCAAAATCTTGTTTGCTTGTCTCAAGTCGTTCATTTCAAATTTCCTAGCCAATTGAGCCTTTAATTCTTCAATACAATCTTTGTTGGGGCTTGTTACCAACATGTCATCAACATACAATAGCAGGACAATGAAGTCTTTTTCTCCAAACCTCTTGAAATATGCACAAGGGTTTGCATTAAGTCTGTTGTATCCAAGGCTCACAATGAAGGAATCAAATCTCATGTACCAACACCTCGGCGCCTGTTTGAGACCATACAGAGATTTATGTAACTTGCAAACCAAGTTCTCTTTTCCTTTTACTTCAAAATCTTCTGGTTGGAGCATATAGGTTTCTTCTTCGAGATCTTCATGAAGAAACATAGTTTTAACATCTGACTGCTCCAAGTGTAAGTTAAATGTAGCACACATTGCCACGACTATTCTAATAGTAGTAAATCGAACTACTGGAGAAAAGATCTCATTGAAGTCGATACCTTCTTTCTGAGTGTATCTCTTTACCACTAATCTTGCACAATAATGCTCTACTTGGTCATCATTGTTCCGCGTGATCTTATACACCCACTTGTAACCAATGGGCTTTCTCTCTTGTGGTAGCGTTACAAGTTCCCAAGTCCTCTTCTTATGAAGAGCTTCTATTTCTTCCTGTATTGATGTCATCCACTGAGCAGCATCAGAACTTGTCATTACCTCTTTGAGAGTTAATGGATCTTTATCCTCGGATAGAAGACAATATGCAACATTGTGCTCCATAATATATTCAAATTGCTAACCTGGTGGCTTTATTATTCGATTAGATCAACGTGGTACTTGTGACTCAGCTGGTTCTTGGATCTCATGCACTGGTTCAACTTTAGAAGAGTCCTCTATAAATTCTTGCTCCACATGTACTTTCGTAGTATGAGCTTTCGTTTATAGTGCTATCATCTGCTACTTGTTTCTTATCTTCCATAAAGATCACATCCCTGCTGAAGATAATATTATGGGCAATGGGATCCCACAGACGATACCCCTTCACACCATTAGCATACCCCAAGAATAAACATTTCCTGGATTTTGGATCCAACTTTGTAGTTTCTTGGGCATTGTACATCGCGTACACAAAATTTCCAAATATATGGAGGTTCGAATAATCAACGGGCTTATTAGTCCATATCTACATTGGTGTCTTCAACTCAATTACAATTGATGGAGCATGATTCACTACATAACAAGTGGTATTGACTGCTTTCATCTAGAAAGTTTTCTCTAAGCCTGAAGCTCCCAACATTGCTCTTGTTCTCTTTAACAATGTTCTGTTCATCCGCTCTGCTACCCCATTTTGTTGGGGAGTATAAGTAGTAGTGAATTGTCTTTCGATGTCTTCTTGATTGCAAAATTTTGCAAACTCGTTGTTTGTATATTCTTCTTCATTTTCCATCCGTAAACACTTAATCTTCTTACCAGATTGAAGTTCCACTTGCGCTTTGAATACTTTAAAGATTGAACACACATCTACCTTTGTTTTTGATGGGATACACCTAACATCTTCTGAAGTAATCATCTATAAAGGACACAAAGTACCTTACTCCTCCTAGAGATGTAACTGGTGCTTGCCATACATTAGAGTGAGCCAATTCTAGGATCATTTTACTTCTAGAATATGATGTGTTGAACTTTAATCTGTGTTACTTACTTGTTTTGATGTGTTGAACTTTAATCTTTGTTACTTACTTGTAACACAATCCTCACAGAAGGATAGAGATACCTTAGTGAACCTTGCGAGTAGATTTTGCTTTGCAAGAACTTTTAATCCTTGTTCAGACATGTGCCCAAGTTTCTGATGCCACATCATCGAAAGATTTTCACTTGGACTACTTGAAGCAATTGATACTTCTCCTTCTTGCAAAGTTTCTCCCTCTAACATGTACAAGTTTGCATCCACCTTTCTTCCCTTCATAAGTACTAGCGCACCTTGAATCACCTTCATGATTCCCTTCTCAACTACAACCTTGTAATCAAGATCATTAAGTTTACCTAATGAGAGCAAGTCCTTTTTCAGGTCTTCTACATGTCGCACTTGTTGAATCGTACGAATTGTATAATCATGGAACTTCAATTTGATAGTTTCAATATCGACAATCTTTAAGGCATGATCATTACAGCTGAAGACAGGTCCTCCGGAGGCAAGTTCATAAGGATGGAACCATTCTTGGCGAGAGGTAATGTGATAAGTGGCTCTTGAATCGAAGAGCCATACATCAACCATTTTTTTTTCTGGCTTCTGTAGTTGTCACTGCTTCACAAGACAATGCACCACTTTCATTTAAGGTGCTTGCTACATTTCCCTGAGGATTGAAATCTTTCTTGTTTATATTCAAATATTCCTTCTTCAGATGTTTTTTCTTTCTACAATTGTAGCACTTCATATTCTTCTTGCTTCGTGATTTTGACCTTCCTTGATTTTTGCTCCCACTTGAGTCATGTTCCATTAATTTGCCTCTTGTCACGGCCAAGGTTTCTGCTTGCTGTGAACTTACCAACTAATCTTTGTTCTTGCACTGATTTTCCTCTTCCATGATAGCAGTTGCAATATTATCAAAGCTTAGATAGTCAGTGAGAACATTATTTATCAGATTGATGACAAGTTGATCATACGAATCACGAAGACTTTGAAGTAGAAGTTCAACACATTCATTTGGCTCTATTTTATAACCTAACAATGGAGAAAATAGAGTATTCAACATGTTCATGTGCTCTATCATTGACATGGATTCTGACATTTGAGGAGTATGTAACTTCCTCTTAAGGAAAATCTTTTTGTGAAGTGATATGGCCTCATACAATTTTGTGAGATGGTCCCAAATCTCCTTTGCGATTTTTCTCTCTTTAATACTTGACAATACATTATCAGCTAATGCTAGATGAATATTTGCCATAGCATTCCTACCTTAGCATTTCTGTCCATCTCGTTCCATTTGTTATCATCTGTGATCTCTGTCGGTCTCTCGTCAATGGCTGAAAGGCAATTAGCTTTTCTCAAGAAAGCCTTCATCTTCAACTTCCACAACGTAAATTAGTTCCGTTGAACCTCTCAATCACGAACTTTGTTGCCATTACTTCTATCACAAAATATAAACAATTCTCAATTGTGCCTTTTAATTCGGATGAAAATATCTTACTTATTTTCTGATGTGGAGAATCCAACTATTAATGGCAACTACAGAGCATATGATAAGTAGATATTAATACACAAAACTAAGCTAGACTCTGATACTACTTGTAGTGAAAATGGATTGTGATCGAATAAAGTAAAATCGCAACTAAAGTAGATTGAGAATAATAATAATGAAGAAAAAGAAAAGAAAGAATAACACACAGTGATTTTACTTGAAAATCCCCTAAACAAATTAGGGTTAAAACCACGGGTAAGGATAGAAGAATTTCACTATATGAAAATAGGAGGTACAAACTTTATTTCTTATAGAGGAACACCAAACTCCCTTACAAGAAGAAACTCTCTCTATTTTATCTCATTTATTTGTTGGAGATTTTGGGATAGTTTCGCAACCATGGGACCTTACCTATTTATAGCCCAAAGAAACATGGTCATCAAGCAAATCTAATGGCTTCAAATTGTTCTTGATAGATGTGAATGATCCAATGGCTCCAATTGTCTTGGAGAGATGTGAAAAATCTATTGACCATGAATTGATCTTGGACAACGTGTAAGATCCAATGACCCAAAATTGTCTCCAAGAAACTTCTTAATAATAAATAAGCTACTTGAAAAATCTTGATAATTATCCAACACCCTAGTAGGCTTTATTGAAAAAAAAAGTTAAAATACTATTTTTGTCTCTATACTTTAAGACTTATTTTATTTTAGTTTTTATGTATTATCAAATATTTAATTTTAGTTTTCACACTTTTAATAAATCTTAAATTTAGTTTCTATTGTTGACTATTATAATTTTTTTTATTACCTATTACCATTTTTATTATGAATTATGGAAACATTTACCTATCATATTTTCTTGCATAAATATTATTATTATTATTATTTAACCAATTTTGATAAAAAAAAATCGAGAGACTTAAATTGAGGTCTATTAAATATGTATGAACTAAAATTGAATAAATTTAAAATACAAAGACTAAGATGATATTTTAACTAAAAAATTTGAAGGTATTCCAAAAAGAATTGAAAAGGAAGGGTTTAATTATTCTATCTAAGATAGAAGATGTGAAGAGATATCTTTCAAAGAAACTTCTTAATCAATTCCAAAAATTGAAGCAATAATTTCAAAAGGGTGTGTCTATATAGAAGAGTCTGTTAAATAAATAAATAAATATATGTGTGTGTAAGCAATGACATCAACATGTTAAATAGTAGCTAGACTCAACATACAATCATTATTATAAATATCACAAATTATGTATAAAATAGATACCTATTCTTAGTGTCAAAAAGTCAAATATCACTTTCTCTATGCTCCATGTATATAGCCATGCATGTATCTTGTAAATACTCATTCTTTGTGTCCATATAATCCACTTCCTACTTGTTAAATCGCCTATAAATAGTGGCATTTGGTGGGTTTTAAAACACCCACACATTGGATAAAGTCCATGAAAATTGGAGAAAGTGGAAAATTTAGAGAAATTTCTTATTTCATATTTTATTAATTAATTAATGTACATATATATATATATATTTTAATTTATTTATTTTATTATTATATTATATTATATTAATTTTAATATTATATTTTATTACTATTCGTGTTTCCATTATGCTCTTTAATTTCACAACACGTTATCAGCATGAACTCCTATTGTTTTTCCCGCTAAAGGTAGTTCTAAAGGTATGTTGGTTTTTCCCTTTTCGTTATAATTAATAAATTTAATATAATTTTACATATTTAATATCTATTAAATTTTTAATATAAATACAATATTTTATGATAGTGTTGTCATGACAAATCTCACAAAAGTAGAATTTTTCGCCCTTGATATTAACAACAATAATTATTTGTCATGGGTGCTTGATGCCGAAATCCACCTGAATGTTATGAATCTTGGAGAGACTATTAAATAAGGAAATATGACATCCAGTCAAGACAAAACAAAAACTATGATTTTCCTTTATCATCATTCCCATGAGGGATTGAAGATGAAGTATCTTACAATAAAAAATAACTCGAAAAATTTGAAAGAGATATGATCATAAAAAAATAGTTATTTTTCCTAAAACTCGTTATGAGTGGATGCACTTGAGGCTACAAGATTTCAAATTAGTAAGTGATTACAACTCCGCATTATTTAAAATCAGTTCAAAATTGTTGTTATGCGGAGAGAAAATTATATGTTAGAGAAGACATTTTCTACATTTCATGTCTCGAATATACTTCTACAGTAGTAATATCGAGAGAAAGTTTTAAACAATATTTTAAACTAATTTCATGTTTTCTCGTGGAATAACAAAATAACAAGTAATTGATGAAAAATCATGAATCTCGACCAACTGAAACGACACCATTTCTTGAAGTGAATGTTGTAAATTTTAATAATAATCATGGTCGAGGTTGTGATCGTGGCAGAGGAAGAAATAATTATTAATTTCGTGATGGTCGTTCTAATCATTCAAATTTTAAAAGAACAACCACACAAAATGATGATCACAAATGAAAACCTTCACAAGATAAGGGTTCAAGAAGTGTTGAAATAAATGCTTCCGATATGGAATGAGTGGGCATTGGTCACATACCTATCATACGTCAAACACTTCGTTGATCTCTATCAAGTCTCTCTGAAGGAAAAAAGAAAAAAATGTGGAAGCAAATTTTGAATATCAGGATGACATATTTGACCCATCCCATATGATAATTTTGGATGTGGCGGACTTCTTGAATCTCTTGAAGAGAAAATCGACAGAATTGATGGGACATCAAGTGTTTCCTTTGACTTTGAAAATATCTAGATTTAATTTGTTTTTTTTTTATTCATCTCTATGTTTTTTTCTTCTCTTAGTAGATGTTAACCTTTGTATATTCCAAATGTTGTTTTCTTATTGTAATTATTTTTTTTTAATGAAGAAACTTGGATCAATTTCATATGTTGGGTGACTAAAAAATGAGTAATGAAGATATATGTCTGGCAGAGAGTGCAACTACACATACAATATTTACAAGTAGAAAATATTTTTCCAAACTGTCAATGTTGGAAGCAAAAGTCAATACAATATCAGGTTCTGCAAATCTAAGTGAAGGGTTTGGAAAAGCAAGTATTATTTTTCCTAGAAGAACAAAATTTATAATTGACAATGTATTGGATATGAGTCCCCATCAATTATCAAGTAACTTGAACCCCTGATGGGTGATGTATTTATTACACGATTTTCTGATTGTCATTTTAATGAGACAAATTTTCCAAAATTAGGGGAAGAAATTAAGAAGTTGGAAAAAGAAATTAGATGGAATTCATCGCTATTGTCTCATTTAGATCTCCGTACAGATCAATGTGAACTAAAGTTCAGAAAATATTTCATTTACAAAATATAGTAAATTAGTTACTAGATGCATTTATATTGTAAGAGTGTACAACATGCAGCGGAAGCAACAAGAATCAATAAGCATTCAAATTAACTAATTTTGGCAGAAACTAAAGCATACTCATCTAATAAAAGAGGGTTTGTAGTCATACCTTTATAGAAGTTTTCAAGATCTTGATCAACTGCAGTTGTCTTCTCCAAAAAATACCGTGAACCACCTCAAGATCTTCCCCACTATCCTCTTAGAGCTTTAGAACGAGTTGTGGGACTCAGAACAACTTGAAGCAATGAATAAACAAGGAGAAGCTCACTGCACCACACTGCTTTGAAAACTCTTCTTCAACCCGAAATTTTCTCTCAAATTTCTTTAGAATGTCTGCCTCAAATTCACTCCAATCTTCTTTATTTATTGCAGTTGAACACACAAAGAAGAATACTGCATGGGTTGCAACTCATGCTTGGAGTAAATGTAAAAAAAGGAAGTGGTGTTTGTGTGAGCATGTAGAAGATGATAATGGAAAAAACTGATTTTCCATTTTGTGCATGTTTCCAACTTTTCAATTTTTTCTCAAAATCAAGTGATTTTCAAAAATTGAAAATTTTATTAATTTTATAAAATTAATTTCATAAATTATTTTTAATTTTTAAATAATTCTAATTAATTTAATATCAAATATTAAATTAATTTTTACACAAATCCATCTTCATATATTTAAATCATATTTAAATATAAATTCTCCTATTCCGTTTAATTCTAGTTTGAACGTTTCAAATTAACTTCTCAAGCTACTTTAAAGCTTATCCATTTATGAGTTAGTAGGGGGACCTCGCGGACCTATAGATTATGGGCTCCAACGATCCAAGATTAATCATCTAAACTCACTAGACCGAATTAACCCCCCATTCGTTAACTAATGGGTCACTCCACCATAGCCCATAATTGAATTCCCCTCATTATAAATATATTATATCCACTTTATATAACCATAATCAGCAAGTTGATTCTTCACAGGTTGTTCGTAATCACAGTTGGGTCAAAATAACCTTTTTACCCCTGTGAATACATTTTGTTCTTTATTTTTCCATTAACCATCTAATGAACAATTTTGATTCATAATCCCTATAAATCAAGTCCTTTCTATATCATGAGAAGGCGGGGCCCCGATTGTTTAAGACTTGGAATCAATACTTAAGAGAACAACCTATCTACTAACCCTAAATTGGGTAGGAGTGAATTTCATCTTGCAGGGCTATGTCCCCAGCTATTCATCCGGTCTTATCCCAAAATGGGAGGCTTATTGAGCAATGCTATTTGGACTACTCTCGCCGTTTGCAGATCAAAAGATAATCCTGAACAAACAGAAGTTCATAACTAGATCAGGATTAAGATCAAGTTAACCTAGGTTACTTAATAGATGAAATAGTCAGCTTTAAAAGTAAACAAGCGTTATAAAGAAAAGTGACTATTTTCGTATTCTACTCTATATGCAAACTCATTGCATAGGATGCCTCCATTCACATGTCTCAACATGAACTATCTATGGATCACATCGTTTGTAGTACTTTACAACTTCTTGTAACAACTACAGAGTGGGTCACATCCAATAGTGTTACCAAGATAAGATACCTAATTTCATCCATATACTTTTTAGACCATTTAAGCTATATACTGTTAACTTGATCCTGTTTATGTCACTATATAAAGTTACAGTATTCAGACTATAGCCATGAATATGTTTAGTGAATTTTCATAATAGAATGCAAAATCAACAACTTATTATTATTGATAAATATAATATTTAACACGAACTGCGAGTTCTAGGACATTCCCAACATTTATAGATGCAAAGAAAGTAGGTAAATCACATATACTACTGCAAATGTTCCATCGAAAATTGATATCCTAACATAGAAAGTTGTCATTAATGAGTTTGGAACACACTAGAAGCGTGATAGACTAGTGAGTTCCAAAGATAAAAATCATTAATAGTAAAAAAGACTTGGTTGAGGATGCAAATACCTATGAAGAAATCGTTGATATGATTAGTGAGGAAGGTGAAATACCTAAAGATAATAATGGGATTTCGATAAACTTTGTTATGATAGGAAAAAGATGGAACCCAGCTCATATAGTTATTGACAATATTTTTACGTATAATGTTACTATTGATATTATATCTGAAAATGAGGGTTCTAAATCAAAATCTATTGAAGAATGTCGACATAGAAAAGATTGGCTTTAGTGGAAAGAAGTAATTGAGGTAGAATTAAACTCACTTTTAAAACATCAAATTTTTAGACCAGTAGTTCAAACACTAGAAGGTGTCAAACCTGTGGGATACAAGTGGGTATTTGTGAGGAAAATAAATGAAAATAATGAGGTCACAAGATATAGAGCAAGACTAGTTGCATAAGGTTTTTCACAAAGACATGGTATTGATTATGAAAAGATGTATTCTCTGGTAGTGGATATAATTATATGAAGATATTTAATTGATCTGATTGTACATGAAAATCTAGACATGCTTCTTATGGATGTAGTCATAGCATATTTATATAGATCTTTTGATAATGATATTTATATGAGAATCCTAAAAGAATTTAAGGTACCTAAAACATATAAATCAGATTCCCGAAAATTGTATTCAATAAAGATATAGAGATCGCTATATGGATTGAAACAATCAAGACGAATATGGTACGATCGCTTGAGTGAATATTTGTTGAATGAATGATATCAAAACAATCTAATATGTCCATATGTTTTTATAAAGAAATCACAATTAGGATTTACTATTATAACTATATATGTTGATAACTTAAATATAATTGGGACTCTTGAAGAGCTTTCAAAGGCGATAGAATATCTTATGAAAGAATTTGAGATAAAAGATCTCGAAAGAATAAAATTTTGCCTTGACTTGTGAACTGAGCAATTAACAGATGGGATATTTGTTCATCAATCAATTTATACAGGAAAAGTTTTGAAAAGGTTCTATATGGACAATCCATTGAAAATTCCAATGGAAGTTCATTTGCTAGATATGAAGAAAGAAATATTTCAACCTCAAGATGATAATGAAGAACTTCTTGGTCTTGAAGTACCATATCTTAGTGCAATTGATGCACTTATGTATCTTGCTAATAATACAAGATCAGATATTGCATTTTCAGTAAATTTATTACTAAGGTATAGTTCTTCTCCAACAAAAAGACATTGGAATGGAATTAAGCATATACTCCACTATCTCCTAGAAACGACTAATGGGGTTTGTTTTATTCAAATAAATCAAAATTTTATCTAGTTAGTTAGGCAGGTTATGAATATTTATATGATCTGCATAAAGCTAGATTTCAAATAGGTTATCTATTCACATGTAGAGGAACTGTTGTATCATGGCGACCAGTGAAACAGAGCATAATGACTACTTTCTCAAATCATGCTGGCAATTCATGAGGCTAGTCGAGAATGTGTATGGCTAAGATCAATGACTCAGCACATTCATGGAACATGTAGTTTGTCTTCTAGTAGAATCTTCCAACGATATTATACGAAGACAACACAACATGTATATCTCAAATCAAATGATGATATATTAAAGAAGATAGAACAAAACATATTTCACCAAAACTTTTCTACATTCATGATCTTGAAGAAAATGGTGACATCACTGTAACGAATTTGTTCGGGATAACCTAGTGGACTTATTTACAAAATCATTACAAATTGCAACCTTTGAGAAATTGGTACACAATATTGGAATGCGACGACTCAAAGATCTCAAGTGATGTTTCCATGAGAGGGAATAACTATACTGAATTCTTTTTAAGAGTATTATATTATATGAAATATGTACTCTTTTTCCTTCATTAGAATTTTTTTTCCCAATGGGGTTTTTCCTAGTAAGCTTTTAATGCGACATATTTCATATATATATAATAGGTATCTAAGAGGGAACATTATAAATATCACAAATTATGTGTAAAATAGATACCTTAATGTCAAAAAGCCAAATGTCACCCCCTCTATAGTCCATTATTTAATTATATGTCTTGTAAATACTCATTCTTAGTGTCTATGTAATCCACTTTCTACTTACCAAATCGCCTATAAATAGTTGCATTTGATGGGTTTTGAAAGACACACATATTGGGTAAAGTCCATGAAAATTGGAGAAAGTGGAGAATTTAGAGAAATTTCTTATTGTATATTTTGTTAATTTTATTTATTTATATATTATGTTTAATTTAATTTATTATTATATTATATTTTATTGGTATCCTTGTTCTATTGTTCTCCTTAAGTTCACAATAGACACACACACACATATATATATATATTCATTATTCATGATCCTATTTCTGATATTATTTTTCTAAATTAAAATTCAAACAAGGACATTTAATTAGTCATTATGTGCAATGAAATTTCAATTCTTGTGATATACCATTTAGGATGTTCAAATAACCTGACCATCCAAACAACTCGAACTACCTAATTCAAAATATAAGGGTTGTATTGGATTAATTTTGTTCTTGGATTAGATTGAGTTAAACTTTTTCTATTTTTGTTAGGTTGGGTTGGATCGTGAGTTGGCTAAAAAAAATTGGGCTGACTCAACCCAATTCGAATTTATATATATATATATAGAGTTTGATTATTTAGTATTGATTAATTTGTGAATTTTTAATATTTTCTTTTAAAATTATTATGATATTTTTCTTTGTCTAAAGTTTACAATATATATCATAAATATTAGGTGATTAACATTTGAATTTTATGAGATTTTAGTTATTAGTCATATGTTGTATATAAATTTACATATTTTTAATTAAAAAGAAAACATAAGTTATGACCCGACAAGACAGCCAAACTCAACCAACCCAAATTTTAAGGGTTGGGTTAGGGACTTTATTTGGGTCCTTTGGTTGTCAATCTAATCATCCGAAATTTTCAAGTTGGTCCAAAAAACATTCTCAACCCAACTCAACCCAATCCTCAACCCATATACACCCTTAATATCATTACCATCCAATTTAACAGCTTTTTCTATAACTATAATATTTATCTTTTATTTCCTTGTACTTATCTCTAGCTATTTTATCATTGTTTTAATCAATATTACAAATGTATTGGTGAAAATTTTGAACATTCAATTTACAAAAGAAGTAATAATGTGCATAGATTGACTTGAGAAAAAAATGTTTTTAAAAAAATTTATTTTTATTTAAATACTTTTTGATAAAAAGGGATTAAAATACACTTAAAAAATTATTTTGAATGATTACCAAACACTCAAATTTCTTACAAAATGACTTATTTCAGACATTTTAATTGAACTGTACATTCAACTTTACTAGTTTATATATATTTGATGTTTTGTTAGGTTTCTGGTTTTATTTTAAGAGTTATATGTTGGGAAAACCTCACATTACTATCAAAGAGTTAAATGGAAAAAAAATATCGAGAAATTAAATAAAGCAATAAAATTAGGAACACAAGATTTAGCATAGAAAAACTCTATACCAAAGAAAAAAAAATCACATACTAGAAAAATTCTACTATATGAAAAATTACGATTTTCAAAATCTCTCTCCAGTCCCAATTATAAGAAAACACTCTCAAAGTATTGTACCACTCCATTCTTTATTCTCACGCTCTTAAACTGGAGCATACAAAAGAGAATTTAACTTAAGTCAGAATATCAACATTTAAAATATTTTAATTGGGATAATTTGAAATCAAAGGTATAGACTTCTTTTATTGTGTTTAAAACCTACCACTTCTTTCAATTTTTTCAACGTGGAACCATTGCTTTTCTAATATTTGATCAAAACCAATATTATAATGAGTCGATCCACCATATATCTTACTTTTCTTTTGCAAATTACTTCAAGTCAAAGAGATTCGAATCTGAGGGTAAAAAAGAAAATTTAGATCTATTTGATAATGGTTTAAAAATTATGCTGGTTTAATATTTTCATAAGCCTTTACGGTAATTTTCATATTCCTTTTTTCTAAAATAATATATATATATATATATTTGAATAGTTAGTCAAAATAAGCTTTCAAAATAAAACCATCTGTTTGGTTCTTGATTTGATTTTGTTACATATGTACATTTTAAAAGTGTGTTCAAAATATTTTGAAAACCAAAAATTAGTAAATATTGAAAATTTGTTTTTATTTTTTAGAATTTACCTAAAAATTCAAAAGTTTATTTAAAAAAGATGAAAATTATGCTCAGAATAAATTACTATCGGCCTCTTTTTTAGTTTTTAAAACTTCTTTTGATTTTTTTATGCATTAAGACTTTAAAAAATATTTTTTATCTTCTAAAATCATTAAAGAGGTTATATACAAACACAATTCCAATATTAATTTTTCTCAAAGGTTCGTAGAAAAATTGATTTTCTAAATGAAAAAAAAAAACCATTAAAAAAAATCATTTCAAACCCACCATTAATCCAAAATCCAATTCAAGGAATATAAAAAAGAAAAATTATAATAAAAGGAAAAATGAGGAACAATATTTATCAATATAATACCATTTAAAAATAATTACGCATATGACAAATGTTGAACAACCACATTTTTAACTTTTTTTTAATTTCCAAATTTACTCTATTACCTAAAATTTTCTTATCACCTACCTTTCTCTGAAAAAAAAGGTCAAACAAGATTATTATCAAACTCTCTCATGACAAAAAAAAAAAAAACATAAAAGATATATCATTAATTTACAAGTTTAACCTCTAATATAAACAAACATAAAAAAAATAGAATTATTTCTATTTACTACGTCTTTAAACTTTCAAAAAAATGTCTAATAAATTTTTAAATTTTTAGTTTTGTTTATATTACGTCCACGTTAGAAATGACCTAATAGTGGATTTTTAAGCTTTCAATTTTATGTCCATAAAGTTTACGAAATTTAAAAAGTATCTAATAATGATCTCTAAATTTTTCGATTTTGTTTTTTAATAGTTAGATTATAATTTTACATTTATCTTTACCCATCCGTTTCAGTTTTTTGTTATAATTTTTATTTAAGATGATATAAAAGAAAATGGTCCAAAAGGTAACCGGTCAAACCCTTGAAATAAAATTCTATCTAATAGATTTATTATCAATATTTTTACTAAAAAATTGAATATATATATATATATATATATATATATATATATATATATATGAAATCTATTAAATACAAAATTTAAAATTTAAGTATTTATTAGAACACAAAACTTAAAGTTTTCGTTCAGAAATTTTTTAGACGCTTTTAAAAGTTTTATGATGAAATAGACACACAAACTTGATTGTTTATAGATTAAAAATGTATTTAGATTAATTTTTTAAGTATTTAATTTTAAAAATAAATTATTTTAGAAAAAATTAATGTATTCGATAACCAATGAAAATAGTTTTTAAAACATTCATTTTAAACCGTTTTATAAAAAAAATAAATAAAAATGACCTTTTTGGAAAAACCCTAACCTTACAAAAGCTTAAATCAAAATGATCCGCAGGCTACAATCTTCTACTAATTAAAGTTGGTTGAATATTTTAAAACCTACTTTTATGAGTAATATTATTTATTATTATTTAGGGGATGGGAAGAAAGGGAGGACGCCATAAGAGAATTGATTGAATCCAACACAAGCCACGACAAAGGCCTCCCGACGATCCTTCCAATCCATACAACCTGTTTTTCCATTTTCTATTTAATTATTCATATCAAAATTCATAAATTCCTCCCATTCACTTTATTTTATTTATAGATGTTGACACTCACTAACACTAACCCTAATTTTATATTTATTCTAGTCCTAATTTATATACCTCATTTATTACATTATTAAACTATAATCAACCTTCTGTATTGCATCTAGTGTTTACTTGCGTCCATCAAAAAATAACTCGCTTTCTTTTTCCAAGAACTTGGCACACTATCAATATGGAATTTTAAATTTCTTATAAATCTACTATCGATGTTGGCAAATAATCCATCGCTTAAAAGAATCAAAATTTTGATAATCAATTCTAAAAGTTGAAGCTTTGAATCTTTTCCTTTCTTATTTCAATTGTAACAATAATATAAATAATTACTTTATTGATGACATATCTAAGAGCACAATTTCATATAAAACTCTAAATCAATGTCTATGCATGATCATAAAGTTTAAAATGTATGTAATAGATCGTTAGATTTTTTATTTTATGTATAATAGATTTATAGGATCTCAAACTTATATCTAATAAAAGTCTCTTACATATACATTAAAAAATGTTAGCAATTAATTGAAATGTGTCTATAGTCAATATGTCTGATTGGACATTTTTTAGGAAAAAATCAATCTACTATCCATTATTGACTAAATTGAACTGTTAAGACTTAGTTAGATGCAAAATTAATTTTTTTTAATTTTTAAGTTTTTAAAAATGTGAATATATCTAAAACCTAAGTGATACAAAATTGGGAATTTATGAATATATTAGATATTTATAAGAGATTTATTAGATACACAATTTAAAATTTAGAGATTTATTACGCATAATTTTAAAATGATAGAGAATTCATATAAATAAAATACAATAATTTAACATCAAAATTAAGTAATGTTAATTTTTTAAAAAATTATAATAAAACCTTTATAAAATTATCCATCCAAAAAAATAAAGACAATAATAAAATTTGAAATATCTGTGAAAGTTTCTTAAAATAAAACTGAGTTAAGACAATTAATTTTCTTAAACTAATTTTTTTTTGGATGGTTCCTAAATTAATTTATTAGGGATTAGAAAGTATTTATGCATTGTATATGTATATATATGGGATAAGAAAATAAAAAAAAATATACATAAATTATAGTTAAAAGAAAATATTTAGTTGGAAATTGAGAAAATATAACTAAAAGGTGCAAAATAATATACCTTTTAAAAAAAAAAAAAAGAAAAAGAATCATGACATTTGAAAACGTTAAAAAGGATGAAAATATGAAATTAAATGAAAATGAACCAAAATGTGGGTTTCGAACACAGGACAGGGGGGCAGCACATAGTTTTTGTATTATCAATTACTACTCAGCAAATCTGTTAATTTATTTATTAAATTTATTAATTGACGGGTCCCCCTGGCCCCACGTAGCTCCGCCCACGTAACTCTGTTAATCTTCAAGTTTAGTTTATACAATTTAGTAATGTATTTGTTGAGAAATATGGAGCCCAAATATGCAAAAGGCTCATTTACACAGTAACTGAAAAATTAAAACTGCAGGGGAAGTTCTCTCATGGGTGGTTACTGAAAATAGTGTGTGAAAAAACAGGAAAAAAAATTATATATATATAGAGAGAGAGAGAGAGAGAAAGGCAGTAGCCTTATTTGCTCTTGACTTTTGTGTAGGTATGTTTTCTTCCCATCGAGGAGTTTGAATGTTATCGTAAAAGTAATTTGTGAGCATTTTCTTTCTCGTGGTAAATTTTTGGGTTCTTCTCCTAATTATTTTTAGTGAAACAGAGAACTAAATATAGTTCATAATAGGTGAATCAGTATAGATCGGTGTCACCTCTTTTTCCTTAAATTCGATTTAGAATTTTTCTTATTGCTTGAAGTTTAGATTATTTTATCTATTCTTTTTAAGTCTATGAATTTCAATTAATTTATTCCATTGTATGTTGGAACTCGAATATGATTTGAAATTGTTAGATAATATATATTGTCTGAATTGGGTAGCTTAATTTAGATTGATATAGGTTCCGTTTTGGATTGCTGCTTTTAAAATAATTGCTGAGAGTTGTGCGTTAGAAAAATCAACTGTGAAATGAAGTAAAATAGTGTTTGAAAAATTTTAATTTTAATTTAGTTATATGAACCAAACTACGTTTGTTGTTTCAATTATTTTTATATGGATAATTAATTTATAATTTATTTAAAATTGGATGTGATTTAATTAGAATTTAAAAATAGACCTAACAAATTATATTAATTTGAAATAATATTATTAAAATATATTTATTTAAAAAGTAAAGAAGTTAGCAATTTTTTGGAAAAGTCAAATCTAAAAACAATTATCTATTAATTTTTACAAGTTAGTTAAAATTAAGAACTAATTATGATAGATTGTTAAATAGTTCATTTTACTAAAGAGTAAGGTAGTTAAGATTTTTTAATAATAGTTTTTTATAATTTCATATGCAATTCCAAACGGAACCATAATATTATTCCTTATAAATTGTGGGGGTGTTGAGAAGTTTTTATTTTGAAAGTTTTTTTTTTATTATTATTATATAGTTTTGTTTTCTACTTTATATAGATACCTTTATATCTACCTTTTATTAATAAGTATTAAAAAAATATTCTTATTGAAGAAATAAAATAAAATAAATTGTTAAATTGTAATCATCTATTCATATTAATAACTCAACACCACTCTCACTAAAGAAAGAAAAAAAGAACAATACAACAAAATTTAAAGTTCTTTTAACATTACAAATTTTCAATAATTCTATTATCGACATTAAGAAATCCGAGAAAATTTCACCATAGAGTAAAATTCAAATAAATGCATTATGAAGTAATATTAAGAATTAGATTTAAATATTATTTTGATCTCTTTGGACTTTAATTCATTTTGATTCTTATACTTCTAAAATATTCATTTTGATTATTATACTTTTAACTTTGACTCATTTTAGTCTATATAATTTGAAAACATTTATTCTTGTTACTCTACTTTAAAACAATGACTATTTTAATCTTTTTATTTTCATTTCTATTTTAGGTTTATAATCAAAATTTTAGTGGGACATTTTTCACTAAATTTCTTAAAATATAGTCGTAAAATTATATTGAAGAGTTTCCACTAAAAGAAATGAAAATGAATTAAAGCGAAAAGTTGATATGAACCTAAAAATTATATATGAAAATGAATTGAGAGGTATATATATGATGAATTTTGCAGCATTATAGGGGTGTATCTTGAGCCGTAGATATGGGCCTTACAATCCATGTATCATTTTTAGACTAAATAAAGTGGACTAAGCTGGTCCAAGCCCAACGGGCTATAAAGGCCCTCCCTAAATCCTAATTATGGGCCTCCCTTTCTTCTTAGGAAATTTATATCAAATAATAATACAAAGAGGAAAAAAAAACATATCCTATTTTCCACGTTTGGAATATTTGCTAATATAGCACTGTTCACCGGTCAAGATATTAGTTTTTTCAAATTTTCAAAATTGTCCTCTCTTTCCCTTTATTATATTTATTTTTTACATTTTCGATTTGATTCTTTTCAGGAGCGCGTCTTTGTTTGAGAGGGAGGAATGTTTGACGAATTCTAAATTTCGAAGCTTTCTTATTTGAAATTGTCTCCTGATTCAATCTCTCCGATTCAATTCGCCATTTTCATTTTCTCTATTGCATCTTCGACTGTGATTTATTTTACTTTGAGTGTCTTTTTTCTGATTTTGTTTGTTTTCTTTTTCGATTTTTCAGCTCATTTACTCTTTTTTTTTTCTCTTTTTCTCAAGAACCTAATTATTTCTTCAACTCACTGTGAACCGAATGGATTATAAGGGGAGTTTGTTGTGCTTTCATTTAGTTTTGCTTTCTTCATTGCGTTGTTTAGTTTTTCTTTGATATTTTGATTTTTGATTGATTAATTAAGTTAGGATTTGCATTCTTTACTCTTTTCTTTAATTATTTTGAGGTTTGTGTTCTTGACTCTTTTATTTGATATTTTCTTTTAAATTGTATAATATTTCTAGAAACATATATATTTTGATGTTTAATATTTATAGGTTTGATATTAAGGCTATCTTGTCTTTTTGTTTGTCATTTATGATTTTCTGCAATTTTCACTGTATCAACTTAGGCTTTAGAAGCTACTATCATCAATTGGAAGATATTAGTTAGCTATCATTGATAGTGACTATCACTAATAGAATATATGTGACTGCTATATATATATATATTTTATGTATTTATCGTTTCTTATTGATATCCATTGAAAGAAATGCCTAGTTATAAATTGGTATAAGTGATAGTGATAGGTTTATATTTGCTTTTGATAGATATTATAACCTATTGATATTGTTATTCAAGAGTTTTTGTTTTACTTTTGTAGGAATTTTAAAACATGGTCATTCCAATAGTTGTTTTTCATAGTGGAATCTGGAATAAAAAACACTGTTATGTGAATTACAAATCTATTGGAGTTTTAGTAATGGTTTTTGAAGATTTTGTGGGTTTAATAGTGAAGGAGATTTATTTGGATGCCTCTACTTATTCTATAGAACTTTCAACTTTATTAGATTTTGTTATGAATAAGGTTCAAAATGTAGTTCAAATTCGTGAAGATAAGGATGTAGCTTGGTTTTTGGCTTTAGTTAAGGAACACAATACAAGACATCCTTTGATTGCTCATGTCACTAATTCATGTTTGGAAGTGTCTTCTAATGTTGTTTCTAATGGAGCTTCCAATGGAACTGAGAATTATTTGTTTGTTGTTCCTTCTTCTAAGCCTATGATTGATGATGATGATTTCCATGTGACTATGGATATACATATTTCTTGTAATTTGAAAAAAAAGGATGCGTTTGTTAGTAAAGAGATTTTATCAAATTGTTTTTACTTGATAACAGTCAATAAGAATTTGAATTTAAGACTGCCACGTCAAATTCAAGAGCAATTGTATTCTTATGTGTTCAAGATGGTTGTCAATGGTATGTGAGGACATCTCATTACAAGCGCAGTGTTTTGTGGATGCGTAGGAAGTCTATTGATATTCATGATTGTTCTATAAAAAGTATTCAAACTTTTTATAGGTAAGCTTTCTCATCCTTAATAGCTGAATGTTTGAAAAATGATTTTAGATTTAGTTCTTCTCATACCTCAACCCTAGTGATATTGAAAAAGGAATTTGGAGTAAATATTAGCTACTATAAAGCATGGAGGGCAAAAGAGCAAATAATGAAATTTTGAAAGACGATGCACGCGAATCTTATACTTTGATTTCAAATTTTTCGGTGAAAGCTTATTGATGGGGTTGATGTCCTAAATCTCATGGATTCTATAGTTTGTAATTGTAATGTACAAACAATTTTTTTTATTTAATAAAATATGAGATATTTTATTCGACATTTAGTAGCATTAACCCAAAACCAATAAACTAATATCCAAAGTTATCTTTTGTAGCTTAAACATGTATGTAGAGACATACGGATAGATTCGTTTAAGTGATAACCTAAATGGTCTATAGTAGATGGATAGGGTTGGGTTCCTTATCCTGATGATATTACGAATACAGCCCGCTTTATAGATGTTACAATTGTTGTAAAGTGCTACAAATGATCTGATCCTAATCATTCATGTAGATATATATGAGTGGAGGTATTCTATACATAGGAGTTTGTATAAGACCGGGCCACGAAATGAATAGTCTCATTACATAATACTATTAATAATAGAGACTTACATTTCACTAGGATGACCATAGATGACATGACCTGAATCCTGAGTGAGTTGTGAACTTCTGCCTATGAAGGCAGTCTTTTGATTTGTATGGGTGAGAGTGGCGAGATCGCCGATTCAATAAACCTACCATTTTGAGGTTTTGTCTGATTGGGTAGCTGGGAACACAACTACACAAGATAGAATTCACTTCTTCCCTAATGTAGGGTTAAGTAGGTAAATTGCTCTATTAAAGGTTGATTCCGAGGCTTGAACAATGTGATGTTACACCCTCTCTTGGTTCGAGAGGGGATTGGTCATAGTTGGACAATGATTTATTGTTCATTAGAGGGATCAATGATACTTAAGAAGTTAGATGTAACTATAGAGGCAAAACAATAATTTTCGCCCAACTGTACTTACGAGCAATTTGTGAAGGGTCATCGCACTGTTGACTGGTTATATCCAATGGATACAAAAATACATCTGTAGTGCGAAGAGTGCAGTTGTCGGTCTTTAGTTGAGTGATCGATAGTTAATAGATGTTGAATAATTTAATTAAAGGAGTTTAATTAATTGTTCAAGTACCATTGAAGCTTCAATCTACAAGTTCATAAGATCCCCCCTGTAGCTCAATGTTAGAATACTGATTCTTGAAAATCTTTATTATCGTAACGGGTTGGTACACTCTCTGAAAATAGCAATTAAACGATGAACAACTTCTTTATTAAATGATAAGAGTCAAACAAGACTAAACGGTCGCTTGCAGTTGTTACTCGATCGCTTACCAAACGCTAAACGATCGTTTATAAGTTCTGCACGATCGCTCAGTATTACTAAACAATCGCTTACAAAATACTCCATGATTGCTCACAAACTTCTACACGGTCGCTTATTACACGATCGCTTACCAGTTTCTATGCGATCGCCTACCAAATGCTACACATGAGCTCTACTACATGATCGCCTAGTAGAAGTAGACATTAGACGACACACTGCGATGATGTCTCCGTAACAGAGACTTCCGAACTCCCATTCTCGAGAGCTCTTCTTCCCCACTTTTGATATTCAGACTACGCTATCCTTTCTTTCCGTTTCATTCTTCTTTTAAACCTCCAGTTCTCCCAACGGAATTGGAAGTCATCCTTAACTGATTCAACCGCCTCTCCTCTATTCTTTCTTTCTTGAAATTGCCACATAATTGGAGTCCTATCACTCAAACAGGGATTATTGAGAAAAAAATTTGGATTAATTTGAATTGTTCAAATTAATGGAGGAAATTAATTATATGTGATATAATTAATTTAATGTATTTGATACATTATAAAATAAAGTTTATTAAGAAATAAATTAAACATTTGAATATGATTCAAATACTAATTATATGGATGAGAATTCATAGAATTATGTTTAGTATAAATGTGATTTATATTAAATATCATACATTAATGAGAGAATTTAAAACTATAGGTTATTGTATTTGATACAATATAAACTATAGATTATGTGTTATATATGATATAATATATAGTTATATATATACATATAATAAGTTAGTTATTATATATATAAATTATTATTTAAATTAAATTAGATTTAATTTGATTTATTTTTAAGTTTTAAATTAAAGGGAGGGAAATAACTTTCCTCCACTTAATTCTCTCAAAATGTGTGTAGAGAGTGTGGTGTTGGAAGTTACGAGATTTCTTCTTTTTATTTTGGCCATAGACTCATAGAGGGTCTCTGAATGCTCTGCAAGATCTCCCTGAAATTTCCTCTCTCCAAATACTCTCATTCTTCCTAAAAGAAACACAAAGCCCACACCTCCTATGATTCTCATCCTCTATAGAGAATACAGAGGAAATTTTTGGTGTCCAAAGTTGGGTTGCTATAATTTTGTTCAAGGTGTTTGTGATTGTTCGTGAAAGATTGAGAAGAAATTTTGTGAAGTTTTTTAGCTTCAAGGGTAAGATTTTCCTTCTCCCTAATTTCTTCTATTAAATGCATATGTAATTTTTGTTTTGATGCATAATGTATGTACTGTAAATTTTGATTTTTGTGAAAATAAAATTTGGGAGCGATCCTACTATCACAATTGAACTTCACCGTTCTTTCACTTCTATCACTGGTAGGAGTCTATCACTGATAACATAAAAGTGATGGAAGCTATTGGTGATAAACTCCAACCAATGATAGAATCTATCATCGATAGGGATCAATCAATTATATACCTTTTGTAATTTGGCTTACTTGTTAATTTTCATGTTTATCTTATTTTAGGTATATTCACTGCCTATGAAGCTAACATAAATGAGCATTTTAAGTATTGTTATATGGCTATTAGAGCATTAATTGAGGGTTGGAAACATTGTAGACCTAATATATCAGTTGATGGCAGTTTTTTGAAATTTAAATATGCTGGGACTCTTTTGACGGCTTTAACAATTGACATTAACAATCCGAATTTTCTTCTTGTTTTTAGTATTGTTGACTTTGAAAATGATGCATCATGAAGATGGTTTTTTGAGAATCTAAAGAAAATTTTTGGTGAACGAGAATGATTAGTCATTATTTCTTATCGGCATTTTAGCATTTCAAAAGGTGTCATGAATGTTTTTCAAAATGTTGAGTATTGTGTTTGTTTACGACACCTTTTGTAAAATATGAAGTTGACTTATAAGGATTCTTTAATCAATGACATATATTATAGTTGTGCAAAAGCTTATACAATTGAAAGTTCAAGTTTTATATGAAATGGATGAAATCGATATATTCTACTATTCGGGAATATCTTAGTAAAGTTGGTTTTGAGAAGTGGGCACATGCACATTTTAGGAGAAGAAGGTATAATATGATTACTACTAATATGTCAGAGTGCTTGAATAATATTTTGAAGAAACCTAGGGAGTTCTTTGTTGCATCATTACTTGATTCCATTAGAGAAATACTTCAAAATTGGTTTTATGAAAAAGGTCAATCAAAACAATCCAATACTTCAAAATTGGTTTTATGAAAAAGGTCAATCAACATTATCCATGAAGATTGTTTTGACTAGTTGGGTTGAGGCTGAGTTACGAGAGCAACACAGTCATCAAGAAGATTCAAGCTACAAATAACTTCGCCAATAGAATGTCGGGATTGATGCCCTAAATCTCGTAGGGTTCAGTAGTTTGTAAACACCTGTATGCACAAACATTTGTGATGTAATACTATGAGATATTTTCTTCACTATTGTCTTTGAAATATGAGATATTTTAGTTGCATTAACCACAAACTAATAAACTAAGATCTCTGGTTATCATTGTAACTTAAGCATGTATGTGATAACATACAAGTGGAACATGCTTTAAGTGATAACCTAAATGGTCTGTAGTATATGGATAAAGGAGAGAAGCCTTATCATGTTGACGCTACGAGTATGGCCTGCTTTTAGATGTTAAAGTGTTGTAAACTGCTACAAATGGTCTGATCCTGACCATTCATGTATTAGACATGGGAGCGGGGATGCTCTATACAAAAGAGTTTGTATAAGACCGGACCACGAAATGTTTAGTCTCCTTATATAACGCCGTTTATAACAGAGACTTTCATTTCACTAGGATGACTATAGATAACATGACCTTAATCCTCAGTAAGTTGGGAACTCCTGCCTATGAGGGCGGTCGTTTATTTGTATGGGTGCGAGTGGCCAGTTTGCTGACTCAAACCTACCACTTTGGGGATTCGTCTGATTGGGGCTTTGAACTCACCTACACAAGACAAAATTCACTCTTTCCCCGATTCAGGAGTAAGTAGATAAATTGCTGCCTTAAGGGCTGATTTCGAGACTTGAACAATGTGGTGCCACACTTTCTCTTGGCTTGAGAAGGATTTACTCATAGTAGGACTATGATGTATTGTTCATTAGAGGAAGTGGTACTTAAGGAGTTAGATGTAATTACAAGGGCAAAATGGTAAATTGGCCCTACTGTTCTTACGAGCGATTTATGAAGGGTCATCGTATTATTGATTGGTTATATCTAATGGACACAGAAATATATCTATAGCGCGGAGAGTATAGCTGTCATCTTTAATGGAATGCCCGATAGTTAACGGATGGTGGATATCGTGATTAAAGAGTTTAGTCAGTTATTCATGTATTGTTGGAGCTTCAAGCTACCTGTCCATAAGGTCCCCTTGGTAGCTCAATGAATTCACGTCGAGAATCAATTTTTGGGTTAGTTTGAAATGTTCAAATGATCAAGAGGAAATTTGATTATATATGATATAATTAAATTGCATCAATTATATCTATAATTGACTTAATGTATTAGATACATTAATTAGAAGAATTATTATTAAATGCTATAAGGGAGAAAAAGAACTATGGTTTATATATTGCATGAGATGTGATATTAAAACTATAGGTTATGAATATATTATTTATTTGTAATAAAATCAATTATAGGATAATTGGTTACAGTTTTTTAAGGAACTTTTATCCAAGAGAACTCATGAGCAGAAGTAAGATCTTTCCAAGCCTGTTGTGACATAATTAAAGGTATTCACAAACATACAGAACGATTATGCATTTTCTAACAAATTATAGCATGCTTTAGTAATTAAATACAAAAGGAACGAGAGACATACCTTTGAAGAACTCTTTTTCTGAATTCCTCTCTCTCTTGTGATCATTGGAACAACAACCTCTCGTTGTCACTTATAACGCCTACCCAATCTCTTGTTTTCGCTTAGATCACGAACAAACATCCTTTTAGACACCACCACTCGACAACCTTGGTATTCTCGGAGTGAGAATCCAGAAGATGTGGGCTCTGTTGGATTTGGTAGAGGGATGGAGGAAGGCAACGATCGAACCAAACAACCAAACAAGTGGGAGAAGGAACTGTCTATCAAATAGACTTTGTGTACTTGATCGTTTAGTAAATCTTGCTAGGTACACGATCGTTTAGTTAAACACTCTTCATCATTGATGCGTTATTTTATGCGATGAAATAATGAAAGGATTGTGTTGGTGGAAAATGCGTTGTGCAAATAAGTTTTCTCAGCAGGACCCAAGTATAAATCCTATCGAGTTTCCTGGTAAGCCCAGGGTCGAACTCAGGGACTAAAGAAAACAATATGCGGTAGTAATTTTTAGATCACTTTGCAGTAACAAATAAATTAATGGTTTGGTTGGTTTGTTGTTTGAAGTATAAAAAGTATTCGGCAGATTTGAGAAAAGATTGATTATGCGACAGATACACTGAGTATGCGAAGAAACGGGTTGATAAGGTCTTTAGTTAGCGTTTTCCGAGAATGCGTTCAAACTATGCGATCATGCTACACTCATGCGATAGCAAATCATTTCCCAATGCAAATGTGGTAGCTCCTAATTCTAGGACGCATGCGATGAATGTGATAGTGTCTATAGAGCTTATTCTTAAGTCTCTACTTCTTGCTTATGCGATGATGTGAGATGCACACAAGGACAAGGTGACCGCCTACAATCATAACCTATCTCTAGGATGCATGCGATGCATTAATAGCAAACAGCGGTTATTCCTAAGCTCCTATCTCTTGATTATGCATTTCTAATCTGACTCTCTCGAGCCTAGATTCTAACCTGACTTTTCCAAGCCTAGATTCTATCCTTAGACTACCCTTCCGAGTACCTCTAATGGACGAATGATGCATACATAATATAAGATAATCGCATAGAATGAAGATCCCCAGTTATGCTAGCTAAGTGCTTCCCAACCCATTCGATAGATTTAGCTACTCATACGTAATATACAAAGAGTGAACAGATATAAAAATGTAAATTCCATTTCTATAAATAAGTTCAGAGTACACAATGACAATGGAAGATAAGGATAGAGAGTCTGGTAGCAATTCCCTGCTTCCCAAGGCTTTTACACTATTAACTCTATTCTGCTCAAAAGATATTCCTGCTTCTGCAGGAGTTGGCCCTCTCTCTAATCTCAACACTTCCGGCACTCTTCCAAGTTCATCGGAACGATCTCTCAGTAAAATCTCACTTCCCTCGCTTCCGTTTTCTAAGTAAAAGAAAAATTATGAACAAGGCTACTTCTATCTATATGGAAAATTATCTAACTTTCGAACTCCTTCTCTGAAGGTGGCCTTTGGTATTTATAGAGCTTCGAGGTGAAAGGCTTTTTCTCTCTTATGATTGCACTGATGGGATGACATTAATTCTCTGTATGATGCGCTGAATATTTGTCACCGAAAAGTTGAGTGTACTTGCTACAGTAGATCGTTAACGACTTATCAACATAATTCAGAATCAACCGTCATCAGCTCTCTGTCCCATCGTTATTTATTACGCTTTTCACCCAGATGCATCAACTCTATGCGGTAACCTTTTTGAGTAGATATTTGCAAGCGCAAATGATCGCATAGCCTTGCGTCAACGCAATCTTTTAATGTGCTCAGACGTTAATTTTTGTGGATCGCATTTCCACCTTGTGTCAACGCATTTTCTGCACAAAATACACAAGTTAGTTATTTTAATGTGATGGACACATGCAACCGCAATATTGTGAACTTAATGATTTTGGATGCAATATTGTATATTCTTATCATCGCAATCCTACATTGTTTTATAACTTAGCACTGTAATAACGTGCATTTCTGCCCGTTACCACACCCCTAAATTTAAACAATGCTTGTCCTCAAGCATAAGCTAAAGATTCTCTTTAGAAAGTCAACCGTTTCTTTTTCCTAGATTTCTCAAGGATGCCTTATTCAAATCCTATGCACCAAAATCTCCTCAATTTTTATCCAGGTCTCTTCTTAAAATATTTCTAAAATTTATGGACCGCAAGCTTAACCTTCAAAAAGACTTTACCAAATTCCAGGGCATCGCATGATTCATTTCATAAAAACTTTTTTCACTGGGGTATTTTCAAATGATTTTTATCCTTGCGTATTTTAGACATATATTTTATTTTATATTATTTTTTTTATGACCTTACGAACATCTAACTATGAGCAAGGCGCTTTTCCTTAGTCTAGACTCATGCCCATTTGGCAGCGGAGTTGCGATCATTTATTTATGAATTGATCATGATTCCTACCTTCATTTTGGCTTGCCCCCACGGGGTCATGCGGACATCCAACTACGAGTAGGATCCGAGCGCAACGTTATGATATTTTTTTTTTGTAAGGCTAAAAATAGCAAGGTCGAAAATGAATACCGCACCCCCAAATTTAAAATGCGGCAATGTCCTTATTGCCAAAAGATTGAAAGAAGTCATGCGATGCTCTTAAGAAGTTTCGTAGAGGGTTAGTTTTAAAGAAAGCTAGCAAACCACTAACTTCTAGAAATATTTTATGAGGTGACTGTCCTAAAATTGTGTTGACTCTAGCATATATGAAAAACTAGAGGCATGCGTTTCATCATTGAAATGATAATTGGTAAAAAGAAATCATGTGGTGACTTACTAAATTAATCAATGTTAAATGATTGCGCCAACTAAAGAGGATGCAGTGATAAAATTTTCAAAAATAAAATGCGATGCGATAGTGCAAAAATTTGGAATAAGGTTAAGGAAAGATACAACCCCCAAATTTGCGCTGTCGTCTGCATAATTTTAGACGCATCCTGCTTTGCGGCGATAGGTTTTCTTTCGATTGTGGTGGCAAAATAAGTAGTTGCGTCTTCGTGTAGTGCCTTCGCAATCGTTTACCTCGATTGTTTGCAAAGAAAAACATTGAGAAGGTCATATAATATTAAAAATACGAAGTTAACAAAATTTTCTCCTTTTTTTATATGTAATATAAAGATGAAGACAGATAAACGATAATTGAAATAATATCATAGTAGTGAGAGTTCATGAATCATAAGTAAGAAAAGGATAGTCCATAAGACTTGTGCCCCAGATGATTTTCTGTCATTCCAACGCTTTGCTCGTTCTTTGTAAGTTTTGGCATTTTCATAAGCTTGCGTTCTCCACTCATCAAGCTCAACCAATTGGAGTTTTCTTGCTTCCCCTGCTGCTTTTAAGTCGAAGTTAAGCTTCTTCACCACTCACAGTGCTTTGTGCTCCAGCTTCAGTGGTAAATGACATGCTTTACCAAACACCAATGCATTCGGAGACATGCCTATAGGTGTCTTATAGGCGGTTCTGTATGCTCATAGCCCATCGTCCAGCTTTGTTGCCCAATCTTTTCGTGAAGGTCTTACCACCGTCTCCAATATTAAATTAATTTCCCAGTTGGACACTTCAGCCTGACCATTCGTCTGTGGATGGTATGCGGTGGCCACTTTGTGGAGGATATTATATTTAAGCAATAGATTTTTGACAATGTAGTTGACAAAGTGGGAGCCTTCGTCACTTATTATGGCACATGAGATGCCAAAACGAGTGAAAATATTTTCCTTTAGGAATTTTGAGACTATTGCCGCATCGCTTTGTGGCGCATGCTACCACTTCTATCCACTTGGAAACGTAGTCGACGACTAACAGAATATACTTGTGACCATTCGAAGGTGGGAATGGTCCCATGAAATCAATGCCTCAGACGACGAACAACTCCAGTTCTAAAATGATGTTCATGGGCATCGCATGTTTCCATGAAATATTACCCATGTTTCCTTGAATAGTGTTGGCCAATAATACCCACTTTTTAATACTTTTTTTGTTGTACGTTGGCCTCCAAAGTGCCCACCATATGGTGAATCATGACATTGTGATAATATGCGTTGGTGAGCAGTATCCGGTATAGTCGCAGAATCTGGTTTGACCCCCTCTTATACAGATTTGGCACATCCCAATAATAAGATCTGCATTCATGCCTAAGTCGCCTTTTTTGGTGGTCAGTATAATCTTCGAAAAATCGCTCGCAAACCAGATAATTTACCACGTCTGCGTACCATGGAAATTCTTCAATATGAAATAACTTCTCGTTTGGGAACATTGTGCTCACTTCTGACTGATTGTGGTTAATCTCTGGATTTTCTAATTTGGATAAATGATCCGCAACTTGGTTCTCCATCCCCTTGCGATCAATTATTTCCATATCGAATTCCTGGAGGAGGAGAACCCATCTAATCAATCTCAGTTTCACATCTTTCTTTATCATTAAATATTTTATCGCCGAGTGGTCAGTGTGGATGAGTATTTTTGTTCCCAGCAAGTATGCTCTGAATTTCACCAACGCAAATATTACCGCAAGCAACTTTTTTTCTGTGGTGGTGTAGTTAGTTTGAGCAGGATTTAACATCTTACTCGCATATGCGATGGGATGTAATATTGTTTTTCTCTTCTGCGCTAGCACTGCTCCCATCGCATAAGCACTCGCATCGCACATTAATTCAAAGGGGAGTGTCCAATCTGGTGCGATCAACACAGGCGCGATCGTTAATGCGTTCTTCAAAATCATGAATGAATTGATGCATTTGTCATCAAAGTCAAACTTTCTATTTGCCTTCATCAACACATTCAGTGGTCGTGCTATCTTTGAAAAGTCCTTGACAAAACGTCTGTAAAATTCGGCATGTCCCAAAAAGCTTCTGACAGTCTTTACACTCGTTGGAGGTGGGAGCTTTTCAATCGCTTCAATTTTTGCCTTGTCTACCTCCAACCTGTCCCTAGAGACCTTGTGCCCCAGCACAATGCCCTCCTTCACCATAAAATGAAATTTCTCCCAATTAAGCACGAGGTTCGTCTCCTCACATATTTTCAATATCTTTTCCAAGTTTTCAAGATAGACTTCATATTATGTGCTCATACACAGAGAAGTCGTCCATGAATATTTCTACCGAGTCTTCAAGATATTCCGAAAAGATGGCCATCATACATCTTTGGAAAGTGCTCGGCATATTGAAGAGGCCGAACAGCATGCGTCGAAATGCAAATGTTCCATACGAGCAGGTGAATGTGGTCTTTTCTTGATTTTCAAGAGTGATCATGATCTGGTTATAACTAACATACCCATCCAAGAAGCAGTAGAAGCCATTTCAAGCTAGACGATCCAACATTTGGTCAATAAAAGGTAAAGAGAAATGATCTTTCTTTGTTGTCGCATTTAGTTTGCGGTAGTCCATGCAAATCCGCCATCCGGTGACGGTCTTTTGTGGTATCAGCTCATTATTTGCGTTAGGGACTACCGTCATCCCTTCTTTCTTCGGCACGCATTGCATGGGGCTGACCCACGTGTTGTCTGCTATTGGATAGATGATGCTCATGTGTAACCACTTGATTATCTTTTTCTTTATGACCTCTTTCATCGCAGGGTTGAGTTTGCGTTGACGTTTGATCGATCCTTTGTGATTCTCTTCGAGACGAATTCTATGCATATAGTATGGGAGGCTAATTCCTTGAATGTCTGCGAGCGTCTAGCCAATTGTTTTTACATATTTTCTCAGAATGCTCAACAGTGCATATTCTTGGTTTTCATTAAGTGCAGAGGAAATGATTATCAGTAGCTTTTCATTCTGCCCCAGGAACGCATACTTCATGTGGTTAGGAAGGGTCTTCAGCTCTATTGTTTGTGGTTGTTCTAAGGATGGTTTTGTTGTTTTTCTTTCTTTATTCACTGTCAGATTAACTTCTTAGGCTGTGATCACCTCATCTTCCTTGTTTTTTTTTTTTTTTTTTTTTTTTTTATGATCGCATTGCATGCTACAATGGATGCGATCACATCTTCATCTTCGTTTTCATTTTCAGGCTTATCTTCTTCATTCAAATTTTGTTCATCGTCGGATTCATTAAGGTCTTCTTCGTCAAGATATTTCATGGCTCGGATAATGTCAAACTTGAGCTTCTGTCCATTCACGCTCAAGGTAATCTCTCCTTTGTGCACACCAATCTGGGCACGACCGGTTGATAAAAATGGTCGCCCCAGAATGATGGGCATATCCTTGTCGGCTTCGTAGTCCAAGATGATAAAGTTTGCTGGTAATATAAATTTGTCGATTGTAACCAGCACGTCCTTCCCCTTCCCCTCTGGATGCACCAGAGATCTATCTACTAATTGGAGAGTCACCGTTGTGGGTGTAAGTTGCCCCACAATCAGCTGCCTGAAAATTGACAGAGGCATTAGGTTAATGCTGGCTCTAAGATCGCATAGCACTTGCCCGATGTATAATCCTCCAATGGAACAAGGTATATTGAAACTTCTAGGATCGCGCATTTTCGGTGGGATTATAGATTTCGAGCTTTGCGTCAAAGCCACCATGGCAAACTTACCAGTACCTCTCTTCTTTGTCACCATATCCTTTAGAAACTTCGCATATGCGGGCATCTCCTCAATTGCTTCAGTGAACGGAATATTAATATGCAACTGTTTTAACATATTCATGAAGCGTTGGTACTATACCTCATCATTTTTCTTCTTTCTGAGTCTCTGTGGGAAAGGTGGCAGTTGTATTCTTATGGTTTCCTGTTCTTTTGGCTCTGAGGTGGACGCAATCTCTGGCTCTATCGCCTCTTTTTCTCTTTCTTCTTCTCGAATCACCGCAATCTCTGGTTCCAGCACAATTGAAGCAGTCCGGCTAGGCTCTTTCTTCTCCCCTGCCACAGTCTTTCCACTCCGCAATGTCACCACTTGACATTGCTCTTTACCTGTACCCCTTGGGTTGCATGGGAGTTCTGTTGAACTCGGCAGGGCCTCTTGCGGTTTATTCTTGAGTTCGCCTGCAATCTGGCCTATCTGTATTTCCAGGTTTTGGATAGACGTTGCTTGGTTTTGAAGCACAGTTTCGTTCTTTTCAATATATTACTTTAACGAACTTTCCAAAGAGGAAGATTGCGGCGTCTATGAACTGCTAGTTTGATTATTCATTTGACTGTTGTTTCGCGGGAAAAATCCAGGTGGCCCTTCTTTTTGCGCCACTGATTGAAAATTTTGCTGTGGATTTTTCCACGCGAAATTGGGGTGGTTTCTCCCCCCAAGGTTGTACGTGTTAGAGAATGGATTATTCTTTACAAAATAAATTGACTGTGGGTTTTGCAGGCATTCCTCCATTGTGTGTCCTTCATCACAAATAACACACCTTGCAGTCGTTTGGCTAATTGTGTTCACTTGCCCACTATGCGTTGTTGGGCTGTTGATTGTGATTCCCTGTATTAAGTTCACCATCGCAGTCATTTGACTCTGAAGGGATCCGATATCACCATTGTTCGCGTCACTGTCCTTGATTCTCATTCTTTGATCGCTTTCTCTCCAGTCTTCATGGTTTTTAGAAATGCAATCAAGGATGTTCTTCGGTGGAGATATTAGGGAACATGAAAGTATTGCAGATCTCTATAAAGCTCCGGAGGTGGCCGTGCAGGTCCTCGCCACGCCTCCCACCAAACTGTCCAGTCGTCTGTATGATCTGCAGCATCACCGGTTTCATTTCGAATCGCGATCCATCAAGAGCGAGCCTCATGATTCCTGGGGAGAAATCGTAGAGGTTGGGCGACGCATAGCCCTAAATGGGCCTATTGCAGTCGTTCACCAATAGGATAGGATTCGCCATGACGTTATTTTCATTTGGTGCTCCGTTTCCAGGTTGTTCTGCCATGTTATATTTCTCTTGTTGTTGTTGTTGGCGGCTGTCTCTCAGTCTTTGTCGGAACCTTCTTTCAATATCTGGTCATAATTCATCAGAGATTCAAAGCTGCAAAGAAATTAGAAAATTACTGTTAGCACACTATATTGTCGAAGTCCCCGACAACAGCGTCAAAAACTTGATGCGCTATTTTATGCCACGAAATGAAAGGATTACGTTGGTGGAAAATACGTTGTGCAAACAAGTTTTCTCAGTAGTACCTAAGTATAAATCCTATTGAGTTTCCTGGTAAGCCCAGGGTCGAACTCAAGGACTAAGGAAAACAATATGCGGTAGTAATTTTTAGATCACTTTGCGGTAACAAATCAATTAATGGTTTGGTTGGTTTGTTGTTTAAAGTATAAAAAGTATGCGACGGATTTGAGAAAAGATTGATTATGCGAAAGATACACTGAGTATGTGGAGAACAGGTTGAGAAGGTCTTTAGCTAGCATTTCCCGAGAATGCGTTCAAACTATGCGATCATGCTACAATCATGCGACAACAAATCATTTCCCAATGCAAATGCGGTAGCTCCTAATTCTAGGACACATGCGATGAATGCGATAGTGTCTATAGAGTTTATTCCTAAGTCTCTACTTCTTGCCTATGCGATGATGCAAGATGCACACAAGGACAAGGTGACCGTATATAATCATAACCTATCTCTAGGATGCATGCGATGCATTAATAGCAAACAACGCTTATTCCTAAGCTCATATCTCTTGATTATGCGTTTCTAATCTGGCTCTCCCAAGTCTAGATTCTAACCTGACTTTTCCAAGCCTAGATTCAATCCTTAGACTACCTTCCCAAGTATCTTTAATTGATGAATGACGCATACATAATACAAGATAATCTCATAGAATGAAAATCCTTAGTTATGCTAGCTAAGTGCTTCTCAACCCATTTGACAGATTTAGCTACTCATGCGTAATATACAGAGAGTGAAAAAATATAAAGATGTAAATTCCATTTCTATAAATCAATTCAGAGTACAAAATGATAATGGAAGATAAGGATAGAGAGTCTGGTAGCAATTCTTTGCTTCCCAAGGCTTTTACACTGTTAACTCTATTCTGCTCAAAAGATGTTCTTGCTTCTGTAAGAGTTGGCCCTCTCTTTGATTTCGACGCTTCCGACACTTTTTCAAGTTCATCGGAATGATCTCTCGGTAAAATCTCACTTCTCTCGCTTCCGCCTTCTAAATAAAAGAAAAACTATGAACAAGGCTACTTCTATCTATATGGAAAATTATCTAACTGTCGAACTCCTTCTCTGAAGTTGGCCTTTGGTATTTATAGAGCATCGGGGTGAAAGGCTTCTTCTCTCTTATGATTTCACTGATGGGATGACATTAATTCTCTATCTGATGGGCCGAATATTTGTCACCGAAAAGTTGAGATACTTGCTACAGTAGATCGTTAACGACTTGTCAACATAATTCAGAATTGACCATCATCAGCTTCCTGTCCCATCATGATTTATTACGCTTTTAACCCAGATGCAACCACCATGATGCGTCGGCTCTATGCGACAACCTTCTTGAGCAGATATTTTCGAGCGTAAATGATTGCATAACCTTGCGTCAACGCAATCTCTTAATGCGCTCGGACGTTAATTTCTGTGAATCGCATTTCCGCCTTGCATCAATGCATTTTCTGCACAAAAATACACAAGTTAGCTGTTTTAATGCGATCGACACATGTGACCGCAATATTGTGAACTTAATGCTTTTGGATGCAATATTGTATATTCTTATCATCGCAATCCTGCATTGTTTTATAACTTAGCACTGTAATAACATGCATTTCTGCCCGTTATCAATCATTTACACAATCGTTTAGAGAATCTTGCTTGCCACGCTATCACTTAGTAAATCGCTTTACACGATTTCTAGTAAACGATGCTAGTACACGATCGTTTAGAAAAACAATTAAAGGCTATCGTGTAGTCTCTCTTGAGCTAAACGATTAGTCATGCACCTAATGAAGCGATTTTTTTCAAAATGATTTTTTTTTTCATTTTATCCTTCAGTTATGAAAACTGAACATAACATCCCATTTTCACGCACGGTTAAAGGAGAAACCACCCACAATTATCATATAATTGTTTTAATTATAAATAAATATAATAACTAACTTTTGATATTATATTTATAACCTATAGTTTTAATATCACATCATATGTAACATTTAAACCATAGTTCTTTTTTCCTTTATTTAATATAAATCATATTTATATCAGAATCCTCCAAATAATGTATCTCATACATCATATCAATTATATCACATATAATTGAGCCAATTTAATTATATCATATATAATCAAACTCCCTCTTGTTAATTTGAACACTTTAAACTAACCCAAAAACTAATTCTCAAATTAAATCCATTAAGCTACCAATGGGACCTTATAGACCTATAGCTTAAAGCTCCAACGGTATGTGAATAGTTGACTAAACTCTTTAATCACGAGATCCACCATCCGTTAACTATCGGGCACTCCACTAAAGATCGACAACTACACTCTTCTCACTACATATATATTTCTATGTCCATCGATATAATCAGTCAATAGTACGATAACCCTTCACATATCACTCGTAAGTACAGTTGGGCCAATTTACCGTTTTTCCCTTGTAGTTACATCTAACTCCTTAAGTACCACTTATCCCTCTAATGAACAATATATCATAGTTCTACTATGAGTGGATACCTCTCGGTCCATGAGAAGGTGTGTGGCGCCACATCGTTCAAGCCCTGGAATCAGTCCTTAAGGGAGTAATCTATCTACTGACCCCTGCTTTGGGAAAGAGTGAATTCCATCTTGTGTAGCTGAGTTCCCAGCTCCCCAATCAGACAAATTCCCTAAGTGGTAGGTTTGAGTCGGCAATCTGGCCACTCGTACTCATGTAAATCAAAGGACTGCCATTATAAGCAAGAGTTCCCAACTCACTCAGGATTAAGGTCGTGTACCTATGGTCATCCTGGTGAAACGAAAGTCTCTATCATGAATGGCGTTATATAACAAGATTAAACACTTCGTGGTCCGGTCTTATACAAACTCCTTTGTATAGAACACCTCCACTCGCATGTTTCCACATGAATGATCAGGATCAGACCATTTGTAGCACTTTACAACACTTGTAACATCTACAAAGTGGGTCGTATCTATAGTGTCACCAGGATAAGGTTTCCCTTTTTTATCCATATACTACAGACCATTTAGGTTATCACTTAAGGCAAAATCCATTTGTGTGTCTCCACATACATGTTTAAGTTACAACGACAACCAGGGAACTTAGTTTATTGGTTTGTGGTAAATGCAAATAAAATATCTCATATTTCATAGACAACAGTGAAGAAAATATCTCATATTATTACATCACGAACATTTATTCATACAGATGTTTACAAACTACAGGACCCTTTGAGAATTTAGAGCATCAACCCCAACAATCTTCTACTTGTTCTAAAGCGAGTGGGTGTACAAGATAAAAACAAGTACAAAACAATAAAATAGGGCACTAAGGCCCAATACAAAAATCTCCCACTTGCCCTAGTCTAGTTGCGGGCAGTCCCGTAGACCCATGCTCTGAAGGTGACCCTAAAAAATTGTACCGTTAGAGCCTTCGTAAATGAGTCAGCAGCGTTGTGCTCCGAAGCGATCTTCGTGACTATCACGTCCCGTCGATGCATTATCTCGCAAATGAGATGATACTTACGCTCTATATGTTTGCTGCACTTGTGACTCCTAGGCTTCCTGGAGTTCACCATAGCACCACTATTATCACAATAAAGGATGATGGGCCTAGACATGTCTAGAACAACTTCCAGATCAGTCAAGAACTTTTTGAGCCAAACAGCTTCCTTAGCAGCTTCACAAGCCGCTACATACTCGGCCTCCATCCTGGAGTCAGCAATGCACCCCTGCTTAATGCTTCGCCACACTACAGCCCTTCTGTTAAGAGTGAACACTGAGCCTGAAGTGGATTTCCAAGAATCCTTATCAATCTGAAAGTCAGAGTCCGTGTATCCTGTAAGGATAAAATCCTTAGATCCATACATGAACATGTAGTCCTTCGTTCTCCAAAGATACTTGAGGATGTTCTTGATGGCGGTCCAGTGACCCTGCCGTGGATTAGACTGATATCTATTGACTATCCCCACAGCGTAACAGATGTCTGATCTAGTACACAACATCACATACATCAAACTACCAACAACAAATGCATAGGGGACCCATCTCATTTCCTCAACCTCTTGAGGTGTCTTAGGAAACTATTCCTTAGATAATGTAACTCCATGCCAAAAAGGCAGTAGGCCCCTTTCGGAGTTCTACATCGAGTACTTGATTAACATCTTATCAATGTATGATACCTGAGACAGCGCTAGCATTTTATTCTTTTGATCTCGAAAGATCTGAATACCAAGAACAAACTGAGCCTCTCCCAAATCTTTCATTTGAAATTGGGTCGCTAGCCAGTTCTTAATTGAAGTTAGGAAACCTACATCATTCCCAATGAGTAGGATATCGTCTACATACAACACTAGGAAAACTACTGAACTATTGATTATTTTCTTGTAGACACAAGGCTCATCATCGTTTTGGTGAAAGCCGTACGATTTGATCGCAGTATCAAACCGAATGTTCCAAGATCGAGATGCCTATTTCAGCTCATAAATAGACCGATTTAGTTTGCAAACTTTTTGCTCTTGACCTTGGGCTATGAATCCCTAGGGCTGCACCATATAAATGGTCTCCTCAAGATTACCATTCAGAAAGGCAGTCTTGACATCCATTTTCCATATCTTATAGTCATAATATGAGGTAATGGACAAGAGGATGTAGATAGATTTCAACATGGCAATAGGCAAGAAAGTATCCTCATAGTCAACTCCTTCCATCTGAGTATAACCATTTGCCACAAGTCTAGGCTTGAAGGTTTGCACCTTCCCATCAACACCCCGTTTTCTCTTGTAGATCCATTTACAACCTATAGGTTTTACCCTATCAGGTTGATCTACAAGATCCAATACTGAGTTGAAGTATATAGACTCCATCTCGAGATCCATGGCTTTGACCCATTCATCCTGGTCAACATCCTCCATTGCCTTCTGATAAGACAACGAATCCTCAACCTCGCCATCGCCTACCATAGCCAGGATTTTAGTGAAACCCATATAGCGAATAGGTAGATTCGCAACTATCCCACTACGTCGAGGTTCCCTCAACTCTTGAGGTGGATCAGACCTACCAGATAAACTTCCATTAACAACTCTTGTTGACAAAGCAGACCCTTCAACAACTCTTATTGAAGCTTCAGTAGTTTCGTTGGAAAGTTCACACAACACAATCTTACTACATGGATTGTGCTCCCTCATATGATCCTCCTCCAGGAAGGTAGTGTTCGTCGACACAAACACTTTATTTTCCTTAGGATCATAAAAATAACCCCCTCGTGTACCTTTGGGGTAGCCTACAAATAGGCACAACCTCGAACGTGGTTCCAATTTACGCCCATTCCACATCTCCAAAGGTGTTCTGACAACACTCTTGGAAGGAACACAGTTGATGATATAAGCTGCAGTCTCCACTGTAAAACCCTAAGCTACAGGTTCATAAGGTCCCCTTGGTAGCTCAATGGATTCATGTCGAGAATCAATTTTTAGGTTAGTTTGAAGTGTTAAAATTAACAAGAGGAAATTTGATTATATATGATATAATCAAATTGCATCAATTATATGAGATATAATTGAATTAATGTATTAGATACAATAATTGGAGGAATTATTATTAAATGCTATAAGGGAGAAAAAGAACTATGGTTTATATATTGCATTAGATGTGATATTAAAACGATAGGTTATGAATATATTATTTATTTGTAATAAATCAATTATGGGATAATTAGTTACGATTTTTTAAGGAACTCTTATCCAAGGGAACCCATGAGCAGAAGCAAGATCTTTCCAAGCACGTTGTGATAGAATTAAAGGCATTCACAAACATACAAAACGATTATGCATTTTCTAACAAATTACAACATGCTTTAGTAATTAAATACAAAAGGAATGTGAGACATACCTTTGAAGAACTCTTCTTCTGGATTTCTCTCGCTCTCGTGATCACTGGAACGACAACATCTCATTGTCGCTTAGAATGCCTACCCAATCTCTTGTTGTTGTTTCGATCACGAACAAACTTCTCCACGAACAAAGACCCTCTTAAACACCACCACTCGGCAACCTTGGTATTCTCGGAGTGAGATTCCAGGAGGTGTGGCTCATTCTCCCAATAACCAACTTAGTGGGAAGTTGTGATCAGTTATGGTAACTGATGGATAAAATGAAAATCGTTTCCATTTTTACAGAATGTGATCATTAAGCGAGTAATCAGACGCACAAAAGAAAAACTATACGATAACTTGAGAGCATAACGATCATGTAATGAGTTTTCTATGCGATAGTCATTTGTTTTCTAAACGATCAAGTACATAGTCTATACGATAGACTATAGTCATCTCCCATTTACTCGATCGTCTATACGATTTGTCAAATTCCTCCTACCCTCTACCAAATCCATACAGAGCCTACAAATCCTAGATTCTCATACCGAGAATGCCAAGAGAGTTGAGTGTTATTTGTTCTTGATCGAGAAGATTGCTGAGGTGTGACTTTCGTGTTGTTAGATCGATGGAACGAAAATAAAATTTCTTCAAGGGTGAGTTCTCTTGGTCCTTAGTATTATCCTTTTGAATCATGTTGTAATTTAGAATTTTTCCATAACTATTACTATTTGATTGTAAATGTGTATGTTCTGTCACATTGGGATTTGGAACGATCTCGCTTCTGCTCACTGGTCTCTTTGATAAGAGTTCCTTCATAGAAGATATCACTAATTTCAATTTATCAGTGATAGCTTCTGACATTGATAACATGTTATCAGTGATAGCTCCTGTCATTTATAACATGTTATCAGTGATAGAAGCAATCACTAATACGTTTTGTTTCACTTATAGCTTGAAAACATTTCATCAGGTAGGGATAGTATCACTTACGTTTTCATTTATATTTTAGTTTTCAGTGATATGCGATAACTTCACCTAGTTGATTACATTTTGTTGATTATTTTGTCTTTCAGGTTGATCCTATTAACAATAAAGAATATAAAGTAGTTGACGGAGACATTCATTTTGTGGTAAATTTGACCTCTAAATCGTGCAGTTGTTGTGTTTAGGGTTTAGTGAGATTCCATGTGTTCGTGTTTGTGCTGTTATTCGTGGGCTAAATTTAGATATATTTGCTTTTGTGTCGGACAATTATTTTTTCGGTACACTATTATCAACCTATAAAGGGTCAGTTTATCCTATTGGAAATCATTTTGACTAGAGATCTATCGATGTTGGTGTGAATGTATTACCTCCAACAGTTAAACGTCTAGCTGGACAACCATGAAAACAAAGAATATTGTCAATTGGTGAAAAGAAAAGCATCTCAAAGTGTAGTCGATGCCATTGTCGTGGTCATAATTGTAGGACATGCAAATTTTCACTAGTTGTTTAATGAAGAAGCTTGTTTTGTTACTGATGTTTGTCATCAATTTATCCATTAGATTGTAGCTGATTTTTTGTTACTGATGTTTGTCATCAATTTATCCATTAGATTGTAGCCAATGTTTTGTTATTGATGTTTTTCATCAATTTATCCATTAGATTGTAGCTGATGCTTGTCATCAATTTATTAATTAGAAAGTGAGACAACTTGTTACTGACGTTTGTCATGAATTTATCAGACAACTTGTTACTAATGTTTGTCAATTTATCAATAATAGCTAGTGAAACAAACTTTGTTGTTGATATATCTATTCTTTAGCCAATATGATGCTTTTGTTTATGATGCTTTCGTTTTACTTTAGCCATAGGAAAGAAAGAAATTTGCGATATGTCTCTATACTAATATCAAGCTATCAATGATAGCTTCTCTCATGATATCAAGCTATCAGCGATAGCTTCTATCAATGATATAATATTGTCAGTGATACCTTCTATCACTGGTCTCAAGTGTTTAATTTTTGAAGTGAAGAATCTATTTCATCCACTTTAACTATCTGAATATCTAAATGAAACAAATGTATTCTCTCGCCAAGAAATTAATTCAACTAAAGTAACTATACTAAAAGATAAGCATTTTGGCATTATGATAAAGAAAAGCTATAAATGATAGACTCTATCACTGATAGCATGTCTATTACTGATAACATACTATCAGTGATAAAAGCTGTGTAGCTATGTTTAAAGTTTGAACAACCGAACAACCTATCGAAGAACACTGAAGTAAATTGAAAGTTGTAACTATATCAATCTAATTTCTGAAATATTCATATGGATTTTGAAATAAAAATATCTTGTAAAATAACAATATAATTTCCAAGAAAATTATAAGCATAACAATCACTGTCAAACAAAAACCCATCTATTATAAACAAACAACCATCATTGTCAAACAAAAGTCTATCTATTGTTAAAAAAAAAAAAAAAAAAGTCTATCTAGTGTTAAAGAAACATAATAAGAGTTTTGATATTTTGAGATCAAAGCTTGGAATGTCATCCTTCCACCTCGAAGAATGCCTTGTAGCTTTCCTTGAAGAAATTTTCTTGGTTGGTTTTGCTTGTCTCTTTGGTCTCTTATCCACAACAAGCTCCTCCATATTTTCAACTACAACCTTTGGTCCATATTTTTTTGGACTTTTTTTAAGAGTCTTTTCAACAACTTGAAATCATGGAATCAAATATAACATGACATCTATTATGCTATCAGTAAAGTAAATAAAGCTTCCTATCATTTATACTATCATTGATAGATGCTATCATTGATAGTGTATTATCACTGGTAGTATGTTATCAATGATGTCATATATCCCTGATAGAAGGCTAACCCTATATTTAAAAAGATCAATCAATCAATATTCACCTTCTTTTTGGTCATATGTTCTTTATCTACATTTTATTCCTTTTCTTTATCTTTTTCCCCTTTTTCTTCATGATATTTCTCTTCATCTTCAAGATCTTTCTCTTCATCTTGTGATTGTTTCTGCTGGTCATTCTCTTTAGCCTCCTTATCCTTAATTTCTTGAGCACCTTTTTCTTCAACCTCTTTCTTCTTAGCAGTTTCAACTTCAGTCTGCATGCATATATCATTTATGTTATTGTACTTCTGTATACAAAAAAAAAAAAAAAAAAAAAAAAACACAAATTTTACCTCTTTGTCTCCAACATCTATAACTTTCAAATCTGCATATAAAAGCTTCAAACTAGATGATGATGCTTTGTTCTTCTCAAGAGATTCTTCAACATCATAACAGGTGAGAAAGTTTCCTCATAGTCAACTCCCTCAACCTGGGTATAACCCTTTGCCATGAGTCTAGTCTTAAAGGTTTGCACCTTTCTATGTACTCCTCTCTTTCGTTTATAGATCCACTTACACCCTATAGGTTTTACCTCATTAGGCAGATCCACAAGTTCCCAGATATTATGAAGTACACAGACTCCATCTCCTGGTTCATGTCTTTAATCTACTCATCCTTGTCAACATCCTCTATTGTTTTCTTAAAAGACAATGGATCCTCGAACCCATCATTAGAAATGATGTTTTGGGCTTTAGTCAAACCCATGTAGTGATCTGGTGGGTTCATAACCCTTCCACTATGTCAAGGCAGTCTAAACTCTTGAGTTGGTTGGCTAGATGTACCGACATCGACAACTCTTATTGATCTGTCAATCTGTTCAACAACTCTTGTTAAACCCTCAGTAGTCTCAGTCTCACTATAAATCTCGCATAAAACAACCTTACTTCGTGGCTTATGGTCCCTGATGTGGTCTTGTTCTATGAAGATAGCATTTGTGGAAACAAACACTTTGTTCTCACTAGGATCGTAGAAGTATCCACCCCTCGTTTCCCTAGGGTAGCCTACAAAGAGGCAAACTTTCGAATGCGATTCCAACTTCTTCGGGTTAGTCACAAGCATATGTGCCGAACATCTCCAAATCCAAAAGTAGCGTAAACTACCTTTACGACCTCTCTATAACTCAAAAGGTGGTTCACAAACACTTTTCGAGGGAACATTGTTCAAAATATAGCATGTAGTCTCCACTGAAAACCCCCAAAACAAGTCTCATCATAGACCGAACCATGTCCAACAAGGTTCTATTTCTTCTTTCTGATACACCATTCTATTGAGGTGTACTGGGAGCCGAGAGTTGGGACGCAATCCCATGTTCTATCATATAGTTATGGAATTAGAGGCCCAAATACTCTCCACCACGATCAGATTGTAATGTTTTTATCTTCTTACCTAACAAGTTTTCAACTTTAGCCTTATACTCATTGAAATTATCAAGGGCTTCAGACTTACGTTACATTAGGTAGAGATACCCGTACCTTGAATAATCATCTATGAAATAGATGAAATATTCATGTCCACCTCGAGCTCTAACACTCATCGGACCACAGAGGTCTGAATGTACGAGCTCCAAGACTTCCTTGGCTCTGTAACCTTTTCCAGTAAAAGGTCGTTTGGTCATCTTGCCTTCGAGGCATGATTCACATACCGATAAGGAGTTTTATTCTAAATTCCTTAGAAGTCCACTTGTCACCAACTGCTCAATCCTATTGAGGTTGATGTGACCTAACCTTAGATGCCAAAGATGGGCATTTTTCTTAGGAGAAACCTTTGGTCTTTTAGCTGTTGCCGTTGTACTGAACATTTCAGTATTAAACAAGGCTTTTATGACCAACGACCTTAATACATATAAGTTACTTTCCATTGAACCAAAACCAATCTCCATTCCATTCTTGAAAATAAACACTTTATTTTCAGAAAAGGAGACGATATAACCTTGTTCAATGAGACAAGAAACCGAAATTAAGTTCCTCTTGATATGAGGAACTATGAAAACATTATTCAGTAATAAATAACATTTCTTGTCCAAAAATAACTTCAGCTGTCTGCAGCAACAGCTGAAACAACCTCACCAGTACCGACTCAAAGAGTCATTTCTCCCTACGGCAACGTTTACTAGGAACTGAATTCTTGGTAAGAGGAACTGCCGTGATTAGTAGCACCCGAATCTAGGATCCAGGCAAAATCATCATTCTCTACCAAACAAGTCTTCAAGACCAATAAATCAAATGTACTGTCTTTAGCATCCTCCTCTTTTGGAGAGTAGTGGGATCTGTACATAATCTAAATAAGCTATAAGTTCCATTTCAGCACTTCTCTTCTATGAACTTTAATAGAGTCACAACACTTGCTTCCTCTTTCTGGAGTTTAACTTGGGAATTGACACTACTGGTTTTATCATCCAACCCTCTATGCTCAAAAAGTAAGAACTGATGTTCAAAATTTTTTTTGCAACAAGTCCATGATCTCACGTGCAATGACTATGCTCTCAACCCTTTTGGCCAAAACATCAGGTATACTAGCCAATATGTGAAGTCGGACAAATGAATTAGCCTTAATCCACACCTCATATGCATTACGAACACTTCGTGGTGCATCAAGGGTCAAGACTTGAGGACATTCCTCAACCACGACAAATTCAAGGTCGTTTACCATGAAATACATTTTACAAGACTTTTTCCACTGTATGTAATTAGTCAAATTTGAGGCATTAAACAGAAATACTAACAAGTTGCTAAAAACAAAACACATTGACCTATGTTAGGTTTTAAGAAAATACCCGTTGAAAAAGCATACAACATCTAATAAGGTTTAGCAAAACTAACATGAACCCTGTGTGACATCTAATTTCGCAATGACTCTTCAAAGGGTTAGGACAAAAGCCGCCGAAGGGAGGTCAATGATCCCTCCTCTGAATTGAGAAATTATCAACCAGTCATTAATACTAGAACAACTCTTGCTCCTATAACGACTAGCCATCATTGATTTGGTCAAGAGATCATTAACTTACTTAATAATCTCCCGTAAGTGTGACCCGCCATTTTAGGCTCTAGAGATCTGCCCCAAGCAACCAATCCAAAGGGGAAAAAAATTCGATTGGGGAAAAACCTAAAGCGACCCTATCCATTTTTTGAGTTCACCTTGATCTTGACCAACTGCATAAAACCCATTCGAAGGGGGACGCTCTCAAGGTGCCACGAGGGAGTATAGAATGACCTCACGATACAAACCAATGACAGAGACCGTAGGAGTGTTGACACACACCCTTTACCCACTTACTATAAACACTCTCTCCATTCACCTTGATATTGACTCATGCAAACACCATCCGAAGGGGAATGTTCCTAGGGCACCACGAGGCCAAGCATGAATCTCACGGTGTGAACATTCAGAGAGAAAAGTGACTGGAATCATTGACATCTCAAATACATCTCTCCCTCCCACTGAGTATTTTATAACCTAGGGTTTAATTTACTTAGAAAAAATACGGCTAAGGATTTTAACTAAGTGAATGTTTAGGTTTGCCCAAGAGTAACTTTTACCTTGGATAGTTAAACAATTGATCATCATCCATTAAACTCTTTAATGGAGTCTTTGACCAACTGTCGCATGCTTGTAGAAAATCTATCTAATTCAGCTTTCTAGGTAGGTTCCCAAGTAAGGGTGTTCCGTTTCCATTAGCTTAAGTACCCCAGCCTAGACAGAACCCGTCTTAGACAAAAGGTCCCTTATAGATAGATTTGATACAATTTTAATCTTTTATGCCAATCAATTTAATCCTACTAAATCGATTTAAAAAGATTAAACTAGGTTGCTAATCCCATTAGAACCTTTGAACTTAGGACTATTTCAATCCAATTTTAAAACCCTTTTAAAACATGAGTTCACCCTAAGTCCACATGCAATTCTTTCTTATCGATTTTAGTTCTAATTTCCTTTATAACACTTATAATGGAAACAACCAAAATCAAATACAACAAAAAGCTAACACATATGAGGCATTCATAACTTTTATAAACAGCCTAAGTGTCATGCTTCATGCATTGTTCATTCATTGCTACCTTTTTATATAACACTTATACAAAATAACAACGAACCAAGCAAAATATATTTCCATACACCCTTATACATAACGCTTATAAGGGTGTATGAATATGCTCATTGCATGTAAAAATATAACTCTTATATTTCATGATGCATGCGCATGTTCATCATGTCATATTATAACACTTATAATATGATGCATGAATAATTGCACAACCTAAGGGGGTTTCAAATCTATATGTCAAACACTTTGCCATATAAACCACATATATCTCATGTATATTAAACAAATGTTAATAAACCGAGAAAAATGGCCTCAAAATCCTCAAAACAAAAGCTAACTATTACAAAAACAATGATTCTCTGGTTCAAACAGGCGAACCGGGTCTTGAACCGTCTGGGAAAAGCAACGCGTCTCCACTGATCGTGCACCAAACACCTCGTGATCGTCTACATGAAAGAACAAACGCTTTGCTCAATTGGTTACCTATGCTTCCAGAGCTAAACGATCATTTAGCAACGATTGTGTACCTTTTACTATGCGATGAAGCACGAGGTACGCGGTCCTGCAGCGCGCTCCGCAATGCAAGCCTTATACGATCATCTAAATGACAATGATGCGGTGAAGCACTATCGTCTAAACGATCGCTGTGCGAGCGTCTTCGTATCGTATATTGCGTGATCGTGTAGTTAGTGACTATGCGGTGAGGCATGCTAACTACATGATCATTTAGCTCGTACCTTTTTCTAAACGATAAGCATCATATGCTCCCACTACGATCGTCTACCTCCAGCGTCTCTGCGATCAGGCAACCAATGCTTCGCGATAGAGTAAGGATTTACTCGATTGTTAATATAGTTTAGTAAGTACTACACAATCGTATAGAAAAATCTACACGATCGTTTAGTTAAATCCCAACAATCATTTACCTAAGACTACACGACACGACCAACTCTTGGTCTTCTTCTTCGCAGAGAGCCGCATCACAATGCTTCGAAACTTCATCATGAACGACTCGACTAACTCAAACACTTTGAATTACAGACTCGATAACATGTTAATTATGCCCAAAACCACAGAGGCCCTTACAAATTAACACTTTGTAATTTAAAGAAAGCTTTAAACAGAGGCAATTAAACCCGTAAACATTCATCAACGGCATCCACAAATGCATTTAACAATTAAACGCAATGCAGAAAACCACCACGACTGTAAAAGAAGTTCAAAAAAGAAGTGAAATTTGGAATATCAGAACAACCTGGCTCTAATACCAATTAAAGGAAATCGAAACATGAGGATTTCCATGAGCAGCAGAATGATCGTTCTAAATTTCATTCGTATTTAAATATATATAATCACAGTCCACAAACGAAACCTAACAGGCTATGCATAAAATGAAATTACAACATGCTTTACTTAAGATCAAGGGAAGAATTCACATACCTTTGAAGAATCATCTTCAATATCCTTGATCACGAATGCTCGTTCATAAAAAGACGAAAATCACGAACGCTCATACACCACCATCGCAACACTGCACGATCACAATGACCTCAAACACAGTGATCTCCAAGATCACGAACATCACGAACGGCCTCCAAAAATCTTGACTATGTTGAGATGAGTACGACACCATCACAATGGCTACCTTGGTATTCTTGGTGTGAGAATCCAGAAGTGTGGGCTTTGTATGGACTTGGTTAGAGGAAGAGACCGAAGGAAGAACAATCGTGTAAACGATTGGGCAAATGGGAGATGTCAAAGTCTATCGTATAGACGATGCCCAATCGTTTAGAAGAAGCTCCGCGATCGTTTTTAAGAAGCTTCGCGATCGTTTAACTAATCGGCCAGCTGAGTGACTATCGTACTTCACGATTGTCTAGTCTCTCTTCAGCTGTCATTCAGTAAATCTAATTCACTTGACAACCACTGTGAGTAATTCTGAGAATAGAAAATCTCACAACATCAACTTCTAAATTTAAGAAAAAAATTTTCCTTTTATCTCACATTTACCATGAATCCACCAATAACCTCCCACTAAATTTGTTATTAGAGAAAAAGAGATAATTATCCAATAATTAATATTATTATAAATATATATGATAACCAACTTACCATACTATATTTATAACCTAAAGTTTTAATATTTCATCTCATGAAACATATAAACCATAACTCTTTTTCGTTTTCATGGTACATAATGTAAATCTCATTTTACATTAATCCTCCACTTGATGTATCTCATACATTGCACCAATCATATCATATATAATCAAATTATTGATGCGTTATTTTATGAGGTGAAATTATGGAATGAGATGCGGTGATGGAAATGCATTGAGTAACAAATTTTCTCAGTGGAATCCAAGTATAAATCCTACTGAGTTTTCTGGTAAGTCTCGAGTCGAACTCAGGGACTAGGGAAAATGGTACGCAGTGATAATTTTCCAAAAGACTTTGCGATAACCGGTAAATCAAATAGTTGTTTGGTGTTGTTGTTTACGGTATAAAGTAAATGTAAGCGACAGATTTGAGAAAAGATTGATTATGCGAAGATACATGGAGTATGCAGAGGAACAGGTTGAGAAGGTCTTTAGCTAGCATTTCCCGGGAATGCGTCAAACTATGCGATCATGCTACACTCATGCAACAGCAAATCATTTTCCAATGCAAATGCGGTGCTCCTAGTTCTAAGATGCAGTGTTGAATGCAATAGTATCCATAGAGCTTATTCCTAAGTCTCTACTCTTTTCCTATGCAATGATGCAAGATGCATACAAAGACAAGGTGACCGCACACAATCATATCTTATCTCTAGGATGCATGCGATGCGTTAATAGCAAACAGTGCTTATTTCTAAGCTCCTATCTCTTGATTATGCATTCTAATCTGACTCTCCCAAGCCTAAATTCTAACCTGACTTTTCCAAGCCTAGATCCTGTCCTTAGACTACCCTCTCGAGTATCTCTAATGGACGAATGATGCATACATAATACAAGATAATCACATAGAGTGAAGATCCCAGTTGTGCTAGCTAAGTGCTTCTCAACCCATTCAATAAATTTAGCTACTCATGCGTAATAAACAGAGAGTGAACAGATATAAAGAAGTAAATTCCATTTCTCTAGATGAGTTTAAGTACAAAATAACAATGGAAGATATGGATAGAAAGCTTGGTAGCAATCCCTTGCTTCCCAAGGCTTTTACACTATCAACTCTATTCTGTTCAAAAGATAATCCTACTTCCGCAGGAGCTAGCTCTCTCTCTGATCTCGATTCTTCCGACACTCTCCCAAGTTCACTGGAAAGATCTCTCGGCATAATCTCGCTTCTCTCACTTCCACCTTAAAATAAAAATAAAAAAAAATCTAAGAACAAGGCTATTCTAACTATGGAGAAAATTATCTAAGTATCCGAACTATCCGAACTCCTTTTCTGAAGGTTTCCTTCGGTATTTATAGAGCTTCGGGGTGAAAGGCAGCTTCTCTCTTATGATTGGACAGATGGGATGGCTTTAATTCTCTAACTGATGCGCCGAATATTTGTCACCGAAAAGCTGAGTGTACTTTGTTATCGTTAGTGGCTTGTCAACTTAATTCGGACTCGACCGTCATCAACTTTCTGTCCCATCGTGATTAATTATGCTTTTCACCCAGATGCGCCCACCAAGTTGGGGTGGCTCTATGCGGAAATCCTTCTTGAGCAGATGTTTGCGAGCATAAATCACTGCAAAGCCTTGCGATAATGCTGCGCTCAACCGTTGATTTTTTGTGATCTTAACCAATAAATAGTGCGATAACCCTTCATAGATCGCTCGTAAGTACAGTTGGGCCAATAACCGTTATGTCCCTGTAGTTACATCTAACTCCTTAAGTATCATTGATCCCTCTAATGAACATAAGTCATAGTCCTACTATGACTGAGTCCTCTCTTCCAAAGAGAAGCTGTGGCCACTATGTTCAAACCTGGAATCAACCCTTAAGGGAGCAATCTATCTACTTACCCCTGCTTCGGGGAAGGAGTGAATTCCATCTTGTGTAACTGAGTTCCTAGCTCCCAAATTAGACAAGTCCCATAAAAGTTAGGCATGGTGAGTTGGCAATCTGGCCACTCTCACCCATACTAATCAAAGAACCTCCCTCAAAGGCAGGAGTTTCCAAAACACTCAGGATTGAGGTCATGTCACCTACGGTCGTTTAAGTGAGATGTAAGTCTCCAGTATCAACGACGTTATATGTAGAGACGAATCATCTTGTGGTCCGATCTTATACAAACTCTTTGTACATGACACCCCCGCTCGCATGTCTCCACATGAATGGTTAGGATCTACCATCTGTAGTAGTTCACAACACTTTCAAACCTCTACAAAGTGGGCCATATCCATAGTGTAACCTGGATGAGGTATCCCACTTTAATCCTTATACTACAGACCTATTTAGGTTATCACTTAAGGCATGATCCACTTGTATATCTCATATACATGCTTAAGTTTACATACAATAACCATGAAGTTTTGTTTATAGGATATGAGTAAATGCCAGAAAAAATAACTCTTATTTTATTCATAACAATGTGTATAAATTACAAATTACGAGACTCCGGGAGAATTAGGACACCAATCCCAATAATCTCATAGACCTAGAGTTTCTGGATGACCTTCAAATACTTTAATCTTGAGAGCCTTTGTAAATGGACTAACAACGTTGTGCTCCGAAGCAATCTTCAAGCCAATCACGTCACCTTGATGCACAATCTCTCGAATCACATGATATTTTCGCTCAATGTGTTTGCCTCTTTGATACTCCTAGATTCCTTAAAATTTACCATAACACCACTGTTATCACAATAAAATGTGATGGGCAAAGACATATTTGAAACAACATCCAAATCAGTAGGAACTTCTTAAGCCAAACAACCTCTTTAGTAGGTTCACAAGCAACTATGTATTCGGCTTCCATAGTGCAGTCTGCGATGCATCTTTTTGATGCTTTACCAAACTACAGCTTCTCCATTCAGAGTAAACACTGACCCTGATGTGGATTTCTATGAATCTCGATCAATCTGAAAGTCAAAGTTCGTGTATCATGTTAGGATCAAATTCTTATCTCCATACATAAGCATATAGTCCCTCGTTCTCTGAAGGTACTTGAGGATTATTTTGACCACTGTCCAATGATCTAATCCTGTTTGGATTGATATCTACTGACAATCCCTACTCCATAGTAAATGTCTGGTCTGGTACATAACATTACATACATAATGCTACCAATAGCCAATACATATGGAATTCATCTCATTGCCTCAACCTCTTGAGGTGTCTTAGGACACTGCTTCCTAGACAATATAATTCCATGTCTGAAAGGTAATAAACCTTTCTTGGAATTATGCATCGAATATCTGACAAACATCTTGTCAATATAAGATGCTTGAGATAAGGCCAACCTTTTATTTATGATCCCTAATGATCTGAATTCCTAGAATAAACTGCGCCTCTCCCAAATCTTTCATTTGAAATTGGGCGGCCAGCCATTTTTTTACATCGATTAGAAAACCTACGTCATTCCCAATGAGTAGGATATCATCCATATACAACACGACGAAAGCTACTGCGTTGTTGATGATTTTCTTGTAAACACAAGGCTCATCAACATTCTGATTAAAGCTATAAGTTTTGATCACAGTATCAAATCTTATACTCCAAGATCGAGATGCTTGTTTCAGTCCATAAATGGATTTATTAAGCTTGCAAAACTTTTGCTTTCGATCTTGTTCAATGAATCCTTTTGGTTGATTCATGTAGATGGTCTCTTCAAAATTGTCATTCAAAAAGGAAATCTTGACGTTCATTTGCATATTTCATAGTCATAATATGTGGCTATGGATAAGAGAATTCTAATAGACTTTCACATGACAACAGGTGAGAAAGTTTCTTTATAGTCCACTCCCTCAGCTTGGGTATAACCCTTTGCCACAAGTCTAGCTTTAAAGGTATGTACCTTTCCATCTACTCCTCTTTTTCTCTTGTAGATCCATTTATAACCTATAGGTTTTACCTTATCAGGTTTATCTGTAAGATCCCAAACAAAATTGAAGTACATAAACTCCATTTCTTTAATCCATTCATCCTTGTCAATATCTTCCATTGCTTGTTTATAAGACAATGGATCCTCAACACCATCATCAACTATGATGTCTTGGGCTTCTATTAAACCCATGTAGCATACAGGTGAGTTCATAACCCTCTCACTACGTCGAGGCAATCTTAACTCTTGAGATTGATGCGATGACTAGATGAACCAACATCAACAACTCTTATTGATGTATCAAATCCTTCAACAACTCTTGTTGAAGTTTCAGTAGATTCATTAGAAATTTTACTTAAAAAAATTTTGCTTCGTGGTTTATGTTCCCTCATGTGGTCTTCTTCTAAGAAGGTAGCGTTTGTCGATACAAACATTTTATTCTCACTTGGATTAAATAAGTACCCACCTCTCATTTCCTTGGAGTAGCCTATAAATAAGCATACTTTTGAACAAGGTTCCAACTTTTTGGGATTTGGCATTAGCACATAAGCTGGAAATCCCCAAATTCTAAAGTGGTGTAAGCTACCTTTATGACCTCTCTATAACTCAAAAGATATTTTAGAAACACTCTTTAAGGGAACGTTGTTCAAAATGTAAACAACAATCTCTATTGCATATCCCTAAAATGAGTCAGAAAGTTGAGCATAGCTCATCATAGACCGAACCATGTCCAATAGGATTCTATTTCTCCTTTCCGATACAACATTCTATTGAGGTATACCAGGGGTTGAGAGTTGAGACATAATTTCATGTTTTATCATATAGTTGTGGAATCTTAAATTTATATACTCTCCACCACGATCAGATCATAGTGATTTTATCTTTTTATCTAACAAGTTTTCAACCTCAATCTTGTGCTCCTTGAACTTTCAAGTGCTTCGGACTTGTGTTACATTAGGTATAAATACCCATATCTAGAATAATCATCTATGAAAGAGATGAAACATTCATAGACTCCTCGTGCTCTTACATTCATCGGACCATAGAGATCTGAATGTATAAGTTCCAAGGTCTCTTTGGCTCTATAACCTTTTCCAGTAAAAGGTCGTTTTGTCATTTTTTCTTCAAGGCATGACTCACATACAGGTAAAGATTTTTCTTCTAACCATTTAGAATCCCACTTTTCACCAATCTATCAATCCTATTGAGATTAATGTGACTTAACCTTAGATGTCAAAGATGGACATTTTCTTTAGGATAATCTCGGTCTTTTGATAGTTGTTGCCATTTTGAGTATTTAAGTATTTAGCACACCTTTTGTAACTAACGACCTTAGTTGATACAAGTTACTTTCCATTGAACCAAAGCCTAGCTCCATTCCATTAATATAAATACTTTATTTTTAGAGAAGGATATGGAATACTTTTGTTCAATCAGACAAGAAAGAAAATTAAATTCCTCTTAATATTAGGAACTACATATACATCATCCAATAACATATATCATTTCTTGTCCAAAAATAACTTAAGACTGTCTATAACAACAGCTAAAAAGGCCTCACCAGTACCGACTCTAAGAGTCATCTCTCCAGCTACCAATTGTCTTCAGGAATTAAATTTGTGATAGGAAGAACATACGTGATTAGTTTAAATGATTGCGAACAGTGCATTCATGCATGGGGATTAAAGATGTGATGTGTTTATGAGAAAGCTTAAATGAATGCAATAAAGGAATTCTAAACAACCAACACCGGGTAAGAGTTGCAACTTAGTAAAGTGTGGTTCTGTAGACTCAACAAGAAGAGTTTATGGATGTGAAAGCACTTGAGGAAAAGTGACTACTTAACTCAATAAATCTTATTTGAGATGTTATCATAGTTCATACCCCTGATTGGCATACATATCTCGGTGATTGCCTCTACTGGTCATATTTCTATGGCGCATAAGAATGAGTACAGAGAATACAAGGTTTTTCTATCTCTAGAAATACTTTTTGCTTTACTTAACAGGTTCAACTACCATTTCTCTCTCGAGATGATAGCTTTGTTACTTGGCTCTATTTTCATAGACAAATATAATCTCTAAATATGTTAAGCAAACATGATAGAACCTTCAAACTTGATTTAAATTGTAAGAGTGACTTTCCCCCTTGCGCTATGGGATTTAGTGATGCATGGGGAAGGTAATGACAACTAAACACTTATGAGATGAGATAGAGATGAACATGATGATGATATTAAGTTAATAAAAGAGTTCAAATACAAGATGCCTAATATCTTAGTCAAACGAGTACTATAACACGTTAAAAACAGAAGAAGGAAATGGATTCGGGATTGATATCAGTATCTCGATAATTAGTCTGCTATCTTTGACGTAGTGGATGAAGCGGGTGAGACCCTCTCGGAATATTTCTCCTTCGCTAATGAGATGGGATGGAAGTGATAGTGGAATCTTCTCTACAACTCTCAGTTTTTCAATTGATGTCTTTTCTTTTAGCACTGAGGCTCTATTTATAGAACATTGCTCTGCTTTGCGTTCAGATCCCCACACTGATTGGTTGTTATCATCTGTCAAGGTAGGTGAGAACATCAGCGTTGCATCATGGTCAATGATCAGAAAATTGTCAGAGTATCAGTTGATACGACTTCAGAAATTCCAAGGCATGCGTCATCTGCATACTTTTTAAAGGATGAGCGCATGCGATATTCCTGAGTTTTCTTGCAAAATTCAAGCTTTGGTGTACTTTGCCCACGAAATGCGGTCAGCGGGTGTGTTTTAAGTATCTTCATACAACTTTGATTTTTACATACAAATTCACTCATGAATTGTTCATTTTCTTCCTTCTCGTTATTGCATGTTCTAAGAAAGAGGCACAAATAACTTGTATTTCTACACGTTATCAACTGTCGATCACTCCACTAAAGACCGACAACTGCACTCTTCGCACTATAGATACATTTCTATGTCCATTGGATATAACCAGTCAACAGAGCGATGATCCTTCACAAATTGCTCGTAAGTACAACTGGATCAAAATTACCGTTTTGCCCCTATAGTTACATATAACTTTTTAAGTACCACTGATCCCTCTAATAAACAATAAATCATAGTCCAACTATTACCAAAACCCTCTCGGGCCAAGAGAGAGTTTAGCCACATTGTTCAAGCCCCGAAATCAGCCCTTAAGGGAGTCATTTATCTACTTACCCCAACATCAGGGAAGGAGTGAATTTTGTCTTGTGTAGTTGTGTTCCCAGTTCTCCAATCAGACGAATCCCCAAAATGGTAGGCATATTGGGTCGGCGTTCTGGCCACTCTTACCCATACAAATCAAAGGACCGCCTTCATAGGCAGGAGTTCACAACTCACTCAGGATTCAGGTCATGTCACGTATGGTCATCCTTGTGAAATGTAAGTCTCTATTATTAACAGCGTTATATAATGAGACTAGTCATTTCGTGGTTCGATCTTATACAAACTCTTTGTATAGGATACCATGCTCACATGTCTCCACATGAATGATCAGAATCAGATCTTCGTAGCACTTTACAACACTTGTAGCATCTACAAAGTGAGTCGTATCTGTTGTATCATTAGGATAATGTACCCAACCTTATCCATCTACTACAAACCGTTTAGGTTATCATTTAAACATGATCCATCTGTATATTTCCACATACATGTTTAAATTATAGAAAATAACCTAGGATCTTTGTTTATTGGATTGAGTGTATATATGCTCATAAAATAACAATATTTTATTAATAACAATTTTTTTATGCAGTTTACAAACTACGAGAATACAAGAGAGACTTAGGATACCAATCCCAACACTGTCAACAAAGTATCAACAAACTATGAACAAACAAATATAATTTGAAATTGAAATCAAACCTACTCACATTGATTTTAGCAATAGAATCGAACACAATATAATAAACAATGAATGAACTATCAACATATCAACAAATATCAGCAAATACTGTCACAGTGACTGTAATAAAATAGTGAATGAAATACCTAAAAAAATATAGAGAATGCATGTAGCCCTAAATTGGAGGAAGTCATTGAACTATCAACAACATATCAATAAATATTAGCAAATATCATTTTAGGAAGAATCAAAATTATTATTGTCAACGGAAGAAGAACGATGCCCTACGGTTTCAAAGTTTTGCTATCAGTGATGAAGAGACGAAGAAACAAGGAAGAAGAGATGAAGGAACAAATAAGAAGAGACGAAGAAACAAAGAAGAAGAGATGTACCTTTTGAGTTTTGGAGCAAAATCAAAGGGAGGAAGATGAATTGCACGATTGGAGTGAAATCAAGGGAGGAAGATGGATCGCTTGCAATTGATTTGTCTTCCCCGATTTCAAAGGATGGTAGGGCTTGAAAATGAGCCAGACCCATGGAAGAAGGATGGTTGACGAAATAAACTTCTCTTCAAAATGGGCCAAATTGTGGTGTCCATTTTTATATCGGACTTTTCTTATTGGTTTTTCTGAAGATTAGACCTTTGCTAAGAGTTCCTTTCAGGTACCAGAGGATACGTTCAACTGTTGTCATATGATCCTCACATGGAGCTTGCATAAACTGACTGACAACACCTACTGCATAAAAAATATCTAGTCTTGTGTGAGACAAGTATATCAACTTCCTGACTAACCGGTGATACCTTTCTTTACTAACAGAAACTTTATCATTCTTATCACTGAGCTTCACATTGTACTCTACTGGTGAGTCAACAGGTTTACACCCAGTCATGCCTGTTTCCTCTAGTAAGTCCATAGTATATTTTCGTTGAAAGCTGATATACCTTATTTTGAGCGAGCCACTTCCATTCCCAGAAAGTATCTTAGCTTCCCGAGGTCTTTAATTTCAAATTCTCGGGCCATCTCTGTTTTGAGCTTCATGATCTCTGCATCATCATCCCCAGATAAAACAATGTCATCAACGTAAACAATAAGAACAGCCATCTTCCCTGATGTCGATCTTTTTATAAAAAAAAATGATCAGAATGCCCCTGAACATATCCCTATGCTTTCACAAAAGTTGTGAACCTGTCAAACTAGGCCCTTGGAGACTGTTTCAATCCGTATAATGACTTCCTCTTCAAGTTCCCTATTCAAAAAAGCATTTTTATCACCAAGTTGGTGTAGGGACCAATCCTTATTTACAGCAACTGACAAGAGCACTCGAATAGTGTTAAGTTTGGCCATAGGAAAAAAAGTTTCAGAATAATCTACTCCATAGGTCTGAGTAAAGCCTCTTGCAACGAGTCTAGCCTTGTACCGGTCAATCATCCCATCTGACTTGTATTTTATAGTAAACACCCATTTATATCCGATTGTCTTGTGCCCTTCAGGCAAAGCCACATGTTCCCAAGTTCCATTCTTCTCGAGAGCCCTCATTTCTTCCATAACAGCAGACCGCCATTCTAATTTTTTCATTGCAACACTTATGTCATTTGGAACCACCTCAGTGTCCAAACTAGTAGTGAATGCTTTGAACTCGGTTGCCAGATTACTAGACGTCATGTAATTATGCATAGGGTATTTAGTACATGAACGAGTGTCTTTCCTCAGAGCTATAGGAAGATCAAGCGATGCATCACGTTCTTTCAACTCTCCAGTCTCCTCACCATGATCGACTATCTGTGTATTAGAGACTTCAGTAGTATCCTTCACATCATCATTAGTAAGAATCATTTCATTTTGTGTTGTCTCTCCTTCTGCCATTCTTTCAGTATTACTATTTCCTTTTCCTTTGTCTTGCCTGCATTCATCAATCTCCATACATACATCAACATCATTAATTTTAGGAATGTACGTACCTGGATATGATGGTGGGTCTGACTCATGCACTGGAGCTGGCAGTTCTGGCTGGACAGGTGACACTGCTTCCTTCCTCAGATTCTTCCTATAGTAAGTTTTCCAAGGAACTTGGTTGGTAGGAAGGACCAGACTATCATGTTGGTTGGTAGGAAGGACTAAACTATCATGCTCAGAACTAGGTTTGGTTTGAATGGAAGTTGATTCTAAGGGAATAACATAAGATGACCAGTTAGTCTCTTCATTCATGTTCTCCCCCTAAAGATGACTAACAGGGAAAAATGGCTAATCCTCGAGGAAGGTGACATCCATTGAGACATAGTACTTACGAGATGACGGGTGATAGCACTTATATCCATGTTGATCAAGTGGATATCTAACAAAGACGCACTTCTGAGCACGGGGAGTAAATTTTGTGCGGTTTGGACCATGGGAGTGAACAAAGGCAACACAACCAAAAACCCGAATAGGAACATCGGAGATTAATCGAGTAGCTGGAAAGGACTTTTTAAACAGTTCTAAAGGAGTATGAAGATTAAGAATATGAGAGGGCATCCGATTAATGAGATGGGCAGCAATGAGAACTGCATCCCCCCATAGGTATGATGGAAGAGTGGCAGATAACATAAGAGACCGAGCTACTTCAACCAGTTGACGATTATTTTGTTCAGCTACTCTATTTTGTTGCGGAGTGTAAGCACACGAGCTCTGGTGGACAATATCCTTAGAAACAAGAAAATCCCTTAATGAGGCATTGAAGAATTCTCACCCATTATCACTTCGTAAAAGGCCAATCTTTGTTTTAAATTGAGTTCTGATAGTTGTATAAAATTGTTGAAAAATAGATGACACCTCAGATTTTTCAGTGAAGAGGAAAACCCAAGTAAGGCGGGTGTGATCGTCTATAAATGTGACAAACCACCGTTTTCCAGTGGAAGTAGTAACTGGTGAGGGACCCTATACATCAATATGAAATAGGGAAAAAGGACTCGAGGGTTCGAAAGAAACACGGCTTTACTTGGCACGAATACACACATCACAATTTAAAGAAGAAGTATTAACATTGTGAAATAAATGCGGAAACAAATACTTCATATAATGAAAATTCGGATGTCCTAAAAGGAAATGCCACAACATAAAGTCATTTTCAGAAACAGAAAAATTTAACGACATAAACCCAGTTTGATGATCATCTCTAGAGGAAGGTTCTTCAGAAAGGAAGTAGAGTCCACTATCGTGCTAGGCAATGCCAATCATCATCCCCAATTTTAGATTCTGAAACAAAACGGAATCAGGTGAGAAAACTGGCTGACACTTCAAATCCCTTGTAATTTTACTGACAGACAACAGATTATAAGATATTTTAGGCACATGTAAAGTATCACGCAGAATTAAATCGTCAAACAGAGAGATATGGCCTTTCCCCGCAACAGGGGCAAAATACCCATTTGCAATGCGAATACGCTCATTTTCAGCACTTGGGTTATACAACATAAACAATTATGAAGAACTTGTAAGATGATTTGTGACCCTTGAGTCCACAATCTATGGTTTTTTACCATTTATACTAATAAGGCCAAATGACGGGAAATTATCTGACTGTGCAATAGCACACACCCCCACCGTACTCAAGTTGTTCTTTCTGTTAACGGAAGACTGCGTCTGAGTCTATTTATCTATTGAGTCACTTACCAGAGCACGACCAGTATTAGATTTGTCATGAGACTGTTGTCGCCTGTTGTTTGGAGGCTTCCCGTGCAATTTTCAACACTAGTCCTTTGTGTACCAGAGCTTCTTATAATGTTCACACACAGGTGGGGGGTTTTTTATCGCCATCAATACTTAACGACTTTGCAACGAAGGAACGTCAGTTGTAGGAATGGGATTATTCATGGTGCACGACCGATCCTCTTCAAGCCGTACTACGGACACCATTGAATTTAGGATTAAACACGATCTGCCTCTTCAATTTTCAAGTATTGAGCCCCATCTTGTCACAGGTCCATCTCTTGCCACAACATTGATAGTTTGTTAAAATAAGATGTAACATCCATGGATCCTTGTTTGCATTCATGAACTTGTTTGTGGAGCGTATATAGTCGAAAAGCATTCTATCTTTTTTAGTACAAATATCGCGCTGCCTCTCAGATATCCTTGCCGGTTACAGCATATAATAATGGCCTGCCTATTTGAGGCTCCATACTATTCACCAAAACAGAGTGTAACAGCGAGTCTTCTCCTTTCCAGATTCGTTCTTGTGGATTGCATGGTGCTGGTTTTACAATCTCCCCTGTCAGGCACCCAAATTTGTGACGCCCTTCCAAGGCCATTCGGATTGATTGGGGCTAGGAGAAACAATTCTGGCCATTTAAATTTTTCCCTACAAGAGATCCTGCAGAATTGTCCATTGAACTAGATAAATAAGAAACATTTGGCAAAACAGGGAATGAATTTACCGGGTTCTCTGAATAGACTGGTTGAACCGATTGGGGATTTGTGCCAAACATTGTATCCAAACCTGAAATATGTTGTTGTAGATAAGCCAACAGTTGTCTCACATCGTCTGGGTAATGGGTCGAACCACAAGCGGCTGGAAACGGGGCTGCTACTGTCGGCTGAAAAGACGTCACCGACTGGAAGGCAGTCGTCCACTAGAAGGAGGTCGCCGGCTGGAAGAAGGTCACCAAAAATTGTGAATAACCTAGCCGACCGGACGGTTCGAGATGATCGTCGGCTGGATGGCTCGTCTTCGGGTAATGATCATCAGCTGGATAGCTCTTCGTTGGTCGAACCCATTTGATGGGGGAGATCCAGTCGCGCTCGCGCTCGGCAGAGCCCCTTGGAGGTCGATCTGACCTGATTCGAACTGGAACACCGGCGTGACCCCGACTGGCACAGACGTCTGTGATGGCGCAGCAGACTCTAACGGTATGGAAGGCAACACCTTGCAACCTGAAATGGCCAGATCTATCTGTTTGTGATCTGCCTGTCCGTCGATCGAAGCTCCTGTCTGGTGCGGCGGCTCCTACGGATGGTGGCTCTCTGTTGACTGCTGTTGACTGCTTGAAAACACTCTTTTACGACTGCTCGAATAGCCATCTTCATGTCAAATCTCGAAGTTCCATCAGCAGAAGATAATTGTGCTTAATTCTCTTCCATTATGGCTAGGGTTTCGTCGCCTAGCTCTGATACTATGTTACAAATAAAAGAGTAGGGAAGAGAATAACACAGTTACGTTGAAACCCTAGTACAAGGAGAAAAACCACGATATAGAGACTTTTCTTATTATTTTAATCTGATACACTGAATACACAGGGATACATTGTATAAATAGACATTAGGAAACCCTAGGGATCTACACAATTACATAAATGTCCCTGGGTTAGGAACCCTATTTTCAAAAAATATATTATAAATAAATATGATAACCAACTTACCATATTATATTTATAACTTATAGTTTTAATATTTCATCTCATGAAATATACAAACCATAATTTTTTTCTATTTTATAGTACTTAATGTAAATCGTATTTACATCGTATTTACATTAATTCCTCCATTTTATGTATCTCATACATCACACCAATCATATCACATATAATTCAATTTCCTCTTGTTAATTTGAACACTTCAAACTAACCCCAAGAACTGATTCTAAACTTGAATCCATTGAGCGACCAAGGGGACTTTATGGAATTGTAGCTTGAAGCTCCAACGGTATGTGAATAACTGACTAAACTCTTTAGTCACAAGATCCAACATTTGTTAATTGTCGGGCACTCCACTAAAGACCGATAACTACACTCTTCTCATTACAGACATATTTCTGTGTCCATATCAACCAATCAACAGTGCGATAACCCTTCACAGATCACTAGTAAGTATAGCTAGGCCAATTTACTATTTTGCCCTTATAGTTACATTTAACTCCTTAAGTACCACCGATTCCTCTAATGAACAATAAGTCATAGACATACTATGTCTGGGTTCTCTCTTCCAAAGAGAGGATGTGGCCATTATGTTCAAGACCCGGAATCAGCCCTTAAGGGAGCAATCTATCTACATACCCCTGCTTTAGGGAATGAATGAATTCCATCTTGTATAATTGAGTTCCCAGCTCGTCAATCAGAAAAATCGCCAAAAAGGTAGGCTTATTGAGTTCGTAATCTGGCCACTCTCACCCATATTAATTAAAGGACCGCCTTCAAGGTAGGAGTTCCCAAAACACTCAAGATTAAGGTCATGTCACCCATTTTCGTTTAAGTGAGATGTAAATCTCAATTCTCAACGACGTTATATAAAGAGACTAATCATCTTGTGGTTCGTTCATATACAAACTCTTTGTATAGGTCACCCCTGCTCGCATGTCTCCATATAAATGGTCAGGATCAGACCATCTGTAGTAGTTCATAACACTTGTAAACCTCTACAAAACGGGTTGTATCTGTAGTGTCACCAAGATAAGGTATCCCTTCTTAATCCTTATACTGCAGACCTTTTAGGTTATTACTTAAAGCATGATCCACTTGTATATCTCATATATATGCTTAAGTTTACATACAATAACCACGGATCTTTGTTTATTGGATATGAGTAAATGCAAATAAAATAACTCTTATTTTATTAATAACAATGTATACAAAGTTTACAAACTACGAGACTCCGAAGAATTAGGACATCAATCCCAACATATTGACAGCTGCATTTTTTATTAACAGAACCCTTTCCCCTGTTTTAGACTGGAATACCCCCTATTTTCATCTTCACTAATCATAAGTTGATTATTCAATGCTTCGAGTGTTTGGTTGTCTTTGTTTTGTTGCTTCTCTGCTTTCCCACAAATCTAAATTTCATCTACGAGCTATTCCATCGGTTTTCATGGGGTATCCTCCTAGAATGAAAGGATACAACTTGTATGATATTGAAAACCAGAGGTTTTTTGTCTCAATAGATGTGATTTTCCATGAAACTATATACCCTTTTAACAAAATCACACATAAGGACCATGTTGTTGATTTATTTCCCGATCTTGTCATACCTACATCCTTTGACTATTCTGGCGGTTATACAACCCATACAACAACAGCTAATGAACATAACCACACAACTAATACATGCCCCAGCCACTTCCCTAATTCTGACATGGATCCTGTTCAGACTGACAACTCTCCCTCAAACCACAACCTTTCTCCTACATAGGCCCCAATTACTTTAGCCTCAATCTCACCTCCTGAACAAAACCAAATTTCACCAGATATGCCCTCACAAGGTCTTAACAACCAGCCAGTCATTCTTAGACGTTCTACTCGAGCCATTAACCTTCTTTCATACTTAAAAGACTACCACTGTAGTCTTCCATAGGCTCAACCACTTTCATCTTCAACAACAAAATTTCCTATACATAAATACCTTGGGTATGACAAGTTGTCTTCTGATTACAAGCACTTTGCTTTATCAGTCTCACGAACATTGACATAAGGCAATGATTGAAGAACTCACAGCCATGGAAACAAACGACATTTAGTTTGTGTTCCCTCTTCTAGTTAACAAACATTCCATTGGTTGTAAATGGGTTTATAAAGTCAAGTTTAAAGTAGATGGAACCATTGAAATATGTAAAGCTCGCCTGGTTACAAAAAGGTATACCCAATAAGAGGGACTTGATTATATTGAAACCTTTACCCCGGTAGCAAAACTTGTGACGGTCAAAGTTTTACTAACCGTAGCTGCGTCTCTCAACTAGCCATTAGTCCAACTCAATGTGAACAATGCATTCTTACATGGTGATCTCCTTGAAGAGGTGTATATGGACCTTCTTTGGGCTACAAGCATAATCTTGTTACATCTAAGGGGGAGAAACTTGTATGCAAGCTTCACAAATCAATCTACGAGTTGAAACAAGCCTCACGTTAATGGTTTGATAAGTTTTCTCATGCTATTTTACAACTTGGCTTCAAACAATCCAAGAGTGATTATTCTCTTTTTATTCGTGACAGTGGCACTTCTTTCATTGCACTTTTGGTTTATGTAGATGATATTATCATCACAGGTGCGTCTACTAATGAGATCACTTATTTAAAACAACTGTTGAATGCCAAGTTCAGGTTAAAGAACTTGGGTTCCCTGCGTTATTTCCTTGGATTAGAGTCGCTCGTTCAGCAAAAGACATATTCTTGTCCCAAAGGAACTATACACTACATATATTAGAAGATTCAGGTTTTTTTGGCAGCCAAGCCATCTTCTATCCCTATGGATCCTAATATAATATTGCGCATTGATGAAAGTACACTGCTGGAAGATCCAAGTTTGTATCGTAGACTGATTGGGAAGCTCCTCTACTTGACCATATCTCGATTTGACATCACGTTTGTTGTCCACAAACTTAGCCAATTTATTGCTAAGCCAAGACAGTCTCATCTACAAGCTATCCACACTCTTTTGAGATACTCAAGTCGTCTCCTGGTCAAGGCATATTTTTACAAGCTTCTTCTTCATTTCAGTTGAAGACTTTCTCTGATGCTGATTGGGCCTCATGCCCTGATTCACGAAAATCCACTACAGGCTTTTGCGTTTTTCTTGGAGATTATCTTGGCTCTTGGAAAGCCAAGAAACAAAGCACTGTTTCCCGATCTTCTGCTGAAGCGGAATACCATGCATTGGTTGCCACAAGTAGTGAGCTACTTTGGCTACATCAGCTGCTATCCGGCTTACAAATAACTTTAAATCCGCCAACTCTGATATTTTGTGACAATGATGCTGCTATTCATATAGCAACTAATCCAATGTTTCATGAATGTATGAAACATATTGAACTAGATTGTCATTTTGTTCGTGATCATGTTGTCAAAAGAACCGTAAAGCTCATGCCAACTCGGTTTTCTTCCCAGCTAGCAGATCTCTTTACAAAATCCCTTTCTCATTCTGTCTTTCTTCCTCTACTGTCCAAGATGGGTGTCATTAATTTCCTCACTTCATCTTGAGGGGGAGTGTTAGAGTTTGTTAATTTGTTGTACTCTAACTACTTTGATTAGAGTTAGTTTTAACTCTAACTACTCTAACTAGAGTTAGTTTTATTTCTTTTGTATCTTATATATATACCCACCTGTACACTTTAATAAAAGGACGAGGGAATTATTTTTTATCAAAAGACTCAAGGCTTCAATACATATTGATCTCTTCACGTAGTATCCATGTTTTTTTTAAAATAAAAAAAACATTAATTAGTATTATTAATTTATCTCAAAGTTTTTGTATCCAGATTTTAACAAAACAGTTAATGATTAAAATTCTTGAAATATTGTCATAGTTTTGTATTATTAAACATTTTTCATTATATAAATTATGTATGTTATGCAGTGAAAAGACGGTGTAAAAACAATAAAATGGAAAATGGAAAAAGCATATAGGACAAAGGATGAATCCGTGATGATTTCCATTACCATGCAAAATGACATAATTCTTGACATTCTCAAAGGACAATAATTGTGCGTAAGATTAATAAAAAAAAAAGAATTAAGTCCCTAAACCCTTTTGCACAGAACAAAAGTAAGTAATAATATTAAAAAGAACACGAGTGGGTGAAAGAAAAGGAAAAAGCATATGGAAAAAAGATGAGTGTAGATGTAGATATTTTGATGGAAAAACGGATAGGCATTAACATTATTGCAGGTTCCGGGAAAGGTTGGGAGAGAAGCAAAATAGGAATACAAAGGAAGGGCAAGTGAAGCGGAATATTTGGGATACCTCACCCACTTTAACCACCAAAAACCAAAAAGCCAAACTTTTGTTGCTTCACATTTGACAGACATAATTAATATTCAAGGTATATATGGTTTTTGAAGGTCCCTTGGCCCATCCTCCAATGCCGATTCCCCTTCGACATATTCCACAAATCTCCATATCCTTTCTCCCATTTCCTTTTATGTCCCTAAATCCACGCTTATTGTACTACAAAAACACTTCTCTTTTACTTCTTTCCCTGTGAAATGAACTTGGATGGAGTTTCTGAATTTAGAGAGGATAACATGGGCTGTTTCTCATTTTTCTTGTAACATATTTCCAACATATGATGCTGCTTATGTAATCTTACATCAATTACAAATAATATAGCTCAAAAGGGCAAAGTTGAATCTATAAGTAAAAAGGGTAATGATTAAAATTCAGTCTAGTCCATGCATCCCTTTTCTATGCACAAAATAATAATAATAATAATCAAAACAATTCTTTTTTAAAAAAAAAAAAAAAAAAGAAAAAAAGAAAAATGTTTTCCATATAGCAAAGTTTATTGGAAAATTATTTGGGTTGCATAAATATAGGTTCCAAGCAACTTCCAAAATTTTTTCAAGTAAACCTTGTTCAAACCTTAAAACTACCAAGTGTATTAATAAATCGTTCAGATAATGGTAAAGGGAAGCTTAAAAGATTAAACAAATATAATTAACTTTTTTATTTGAGGGAAATTAGGTTATTGAAAATGCAGAAAATATATAGTTGTACATCAATTGTGTGTAAGGAACATATTTTAAATGCCTGCACAATGTCAACATTTTTGTAAAGCAAAATACCATATTATACCATTATTATGGGTGAAATCCAATTTGTAATATACTAGAATTGGAAGACCAGTCCAAAGGAGCCCAGTGAAAAAGGTCCAGTATGTTGGCCGGGTCTTGACCGACGAGGGCCCATTATGAACTAGAGCCCAACCTGAGGTTGGTTTTATTGGCTCAGGCAACCCGTAGACCCGACCAACTAGCTTCGCTCTGGTTCAGCCTAATACGTGCCTTCCAAAAACCTAGACATACCATATAAAAAGGTTGGTAGGAATTGTATCCATCTCTATGCATCTCTTTCAATAATAAAAGGAGAAAATATATATAAAAGGAACATCTTATTAATAGGAAAAATAATTATTACTTGACAATTTGTGATTGAACACTTAGATGAATAACACAAAAATGAGTGTTTAAGATTTTTATTTCTAAAATTCATAGCTGATTTAAGCATTGGAGAGTGTGGTAAGCATCATATCAGTACCCAATATTTGTGTTAGATTCGTGCATGTACCATATAAAAATTTATGAAGGTTAATCAAAGTCATACCGGGTAGAATTACTAAAACAAAGTATATATACTATAAGTACATATTTTATGTTATTCTCTAGCACTAGCCAATCAATTTGTTATAATAACTTTTGTTACGATAATTTTAGAATACTGTTCAAATCTCTTTGGATATTAACAATTAAAAATCTTCTCGTACCTATGACACCAATGCAATTTAAATTAAATAGCAAATTGCACGCTCTCTTAGTTACAAAATACTATTTGTTTGGGGCTAATAACTCAACTAGATTCGTGTGCAATGGACTACCATGAATTCAAAACATAAACTAAGGGGAAAATACATGAAAATTGCAATAGAAAAATATGGATACGTAAATATCAAATAGCTAATTATATGATGAATAAATAATAATAATAATAACTCCCAGAAATCATGCAAAAAAGTCAAATAAAAAGACAGTGACATGATAGTCAAGAACATATCCTGCAAATAGATTGCAAAACTTTCAAAAAAGCAAGATCTCAAATATATATACGATCCTCATGCAGATAACCGTTTTGTCTACAAATTAAATTAAAACATGTTTTGATTTTTCTTCTTCATGCATGGTCACGGTCAGCTCCACTGCACAAAAATCTTTTCTTTTTTTTTTTTTTTTTACTTTTTTCTTTTTTTCCTAACTTCAATATCTAACTTTATAGATTTCCAGATCCGTTCAGGTAGATATTTAATTCATGCGTTTGAAAAACTTTGGATAATTTGACGTGTGTTTTTAAAAGATGCGGAGCAATGAGATTTTCTTAGAAGATAGAATCAAAAACTTCAAGATTGATAATACAAATTCATACCGTCAAATTATGTTCATATTGGTGTAAAACATTATTTTTAACTCAATTTATATGAATTAACTACCCTAATTTATGATATACAAATATAACTGTGACTTAATGATAATTATTTTTAATTATTTGATACCAAGTTGGTTTTTATACCGATCTTCAAGACTTGGGATAAAAACAATCATCATTATTATACAATCTAAAAAAAGAAGAAGAAGAAGAAGAAAGAACTAGGCTGTGCTTTTACATTAATGTTTAGATATTGCTGGAAATGAAAAGAATTTCGTAGAAGGTCCTCGATTAGGAAAGTTTCTCATGTCGTATTTTTTGAGAAAGAAATCGAGGAGAAAATATTTATGATAATTATATATTTTTTCTTCTTCTTGTTCTCAAATTAGAAAAAATAAATAATAAATAAACACTTATCTCTAAAATAATTTTGAAAAACTGTATGCTACATCAAAATACGTTGTTGTTATTGTTTTTTTTCCTTTTCTTTTTAATATCCTATACCATTGTCATGTAAAAATTTATAAAACGATAATAGTTATAGTATGTCGAGATTCTTTGATACACACATTTAATAACCTTTATATCACATGAATAAAAAAAAACAACGATACATATAGACAACCAAAATGAATATGGTAAAGATAAGAGAGCTATGTTTGGTGCAAATTTAATTGTCTCTATGGGATGAGACGATGAGTAGGGTTTTTGGTGCTAAAAAAACACATAAAAAATAAAAAGCAAGTTAAATTTTTTTGTTGTTGCTTCAAAGCCAAGGTATAGCTAGCCATAAATGAGAAGACAAAGGCTCTGAGCCTTCTGATCCCAATCATTCAAAACACAAGAATCAATAGCAAAATCTAAAGACAAAGTCCAATGAAAAGATTACAAGTGTAGGAGAAAAATGTTAATGGAAGGTGTGAAAAGCCGAGTCATGTTCCTTTGGCCCTCCTTGTCTCATGCTGCATAGGCATCACCAGAGGAAGAGCCACAACAAGTTGCTCCTTATAAACCCTTAAAAGAGAGAAAATATATAATAATAATATTAATAATAATAAACCCTAATATCCCTTCATGCCCTTTTCCCAACCCTACTACGTATATCCTTAATATAATAAGATAAATTATTTTTTTCATATATTTATTATTTATAACATATTATGCATGTATATATATTATATATGCATGCAGGTGTTTTATGTTCCCTTTTTAGCATGCATGTGCTACACATAACTTGTTCACGTGAAACCCACATGACTTCCATACCATCATGTACCTTCGTGAATGAGAGATCAAAGAGCTAGCCTACTTCAAGATTTGCTAATAATAATAATAATGATGATGCAACAAACCTTAGCTTCTAGTTTCAATTATTCTCAATTATTGCCTTATCTTGTTAATTAGTTATTAATCACACGTTATTAAAGAAAAAGGATATGTTTTTCTTCAACGATTTCTTTCTTTAAAAAATGTTAGGTGTATTTGATATATAACTATTTTCCTTTGTGGGTTGTTGTATAATTTAGCTAAAATTCAAAAGTGTGTGGCTTTGGAATGAATGAAAAATAAAACAATAGAGGTGATGAACAAACCTAGAAAAATAAAAACAAAGAGATGGTGAACAAATAAACCTAAGTTTTATTTTGTTACAAATAAACCTAAGCTGACTCGAATTATGCCCCCTTGCCAAATATTAGCTTCCCTCTGACATCATTCGTCTCATCTACACCAAAGGAATAGAGCCAGCATCATGTGGAGTAATATTATTGGGATAACATATGGAAGTTGTGGAACGAGAGAAACAATCGGATATTCCACGATTCCTAGAGGACAAACAATGGTATTTGGGAAGGCATCATCACCGTGTAAAAAATTCCTCCTCTTTAATAGTTATGATGCTTCTACTATTGCACTAAATTTGAAAGCCTTTCCTTAGCCTCCTCTATCTTTGTATTTTGTTTTTTGAGTATCTCTATTACTCCTCAGGTACATAACTCTTTTTTTATGGATTGCATCGCTTTTAGACTTGGGTGTAATGAGGATGCTAAGAATGTGCTAATCTAGTTGAGATATTCTGGTGCATCTACTGATCCCATATTCTCTAGTATCTTGTTAAAAAAAAAAAAGAAAACCTAACATCTAAATAATGAAAAATAAAAAATGGACATCGTTATCAAATGGGAGTTGAATTATTTAAAAATTTAAATTAGGATAAAATTAGATTTATGCCTTTCTTGTCAATGTCTCAGATGATTTTGTTAACTTGACATCATGGGTTGAATATATGGGTCTAATGGGTGATAGATATGTGTAGTAAGAGTTTGTCCCAAAACATCTCTTTCAATCAAGGGTTTTCATGTCCTTTTAATTATATTACTTTGATGTCTATGCTTGAAAAGCCTTGTTGATTAGCTAATTGCCGACTTTACCAACATCTTTAATTAATTACCTAGGCCATTCAACCTCTCTTTCCTTTTTCTAGATTAAACTTGTTTCTTAATTACTCTGTGCTTTTATTTTTTTTATTTTTTTTTCATCGTGTTTCCATCTACATATTCACTCTTGGACTCGTTAATTTAATTTTTAGTTCAACTAAATATTCAAATCAAATTCCATATTTTTGTATAAAATGAATTAATATCAAACCTAATGAGGCTAAAGTATTTATTGGACTAGTTGATAATGAGTTTGATTTTGATGGGTTGGGTTGGGTTTTAAGCTATAATTGTTTACCACCAATTTTCTTTGTAATTTTTTAAAATATACTTGATACTTCTAAGGAATCTGTAAAATACCCAAGCCAAGTATAAAAATTAAGAATAGTCATAATGATTAGAATTTAGAATGTATAAAGTAGAAGTCGTTTGGGTATATTTTGTGAATCTATATAGTAATAATAGAGTGGAGGTTCTAACTATTTTTTAATATATCTAACATTATAAACTTATTATAGCTTTGGTAGAACATATTTTAATTTTTTTTTAAAAAAAAAATAGAAAGGTTTCTTTAATTGAGATTCTTGAAATAGAAAATGAAATCAAAGATACAATCTTGGCTTTTGCACCGTCCAAAATTGAAAAAAAAATAAAGGTTGTTTACATGTTATATTGATATTGAAATATAACATAAAAATATAGGGATTGGAGTGAGGAGCCGTTACGCGGAAATCAGTGTGTTCTCGTTGAACTTAAGTATCAAATCATGTGTTATTGTGCCCTTAATTAATTAAATTAATTCATAAATAGAATTATTTAAAATAAAATTATTGCATTAGTGGGAGAAAATTAAAAAAAAAACAAAATCAGAGCACTTGCCCAACCGAAACCAGGCAAGTTTTGTGGCACAAACAGGTTTAGTCAAACCCCAACACCCAAAAAAGATCGACCAATATTCTCTTGTTTTTGGTTTTTCTTCATGTTATGTTTTATAACTTGATAGTCCCCACCACCTAATTTAATTGCAAAACTTCATTATAAATATTTCCATATCTTTTTAAAACTACTAATTATTTTATTCATATTCAAAACTATCATCTTTTCAACACAATATTTTATTTGCTCCCATATTTACTTATTTTAATTTCAAACCCAAATTTGGAATGGGTTGTTAAAAGTTGACTACCGTTAAAGTATTTTAAGGATATTAAATTCGGTTTTCTCATATATATCAAGCCATTTTCACATAACTACGTCAAATATTTCCTTTAATCAATAGTGCTGAAAACAGGAGCTTTAATTAATTCAATCCCAAGGATGAAAAAAAAAAAAAAAAAACTTTCGATTCATGGTGATTTCTTTTATTTTTTTAGAAAAGGATATACTTTATTACATAGGTGAGAAACCTATCGAAAGTAACTACATAAAAACATATACGAAGCTATAATTACTTATGAAAAAAAAACTATATAATTCAGCACAAGGATGATAAATAAAATTTTATTTTAACATACGATGATTTTATGTTTAGGATATGACTTGCTATCCTTTACTTTAAATATCTTTTATTTTTAGAATTTCTCAAACTACAATTTTGAAATGGATAATTGAACCTTTGATTACATGATAAATTATATAAACTTATGTTAGTTGAGCTATGTTCGTATCGACATGGTTCAAGCTACAATAATGGTAGAAGTTTCAACAATTCTTTTATTTTAGTTGATTAAAAGTATTCATTAAAAATTTTAACTTAACACTTCTACTTCTAAAGTAAAGCACATGCCAAACACACACTTAATTAAGAGAATCGATTAAAAATATAATTTTCACTTCTTAGAAGTCTGTTTAGTATTTATTATTTGAAAAATGATGAAGCAATTTTGGAAATTTGATTGATAATAAAGAATATCTACAATATGTGTGGAATAAAAACAGTGAGCATGAAGAGAAAAAAAATAATTTATGAGGTATGATGAAGATACTAAAAATGTGTCAATCTAATTGAAATATTTTTGTGCACGAAAGAACATCCTTATTTGATGTCTTTTTGTTAAGAAAAAATGGAAAGATATTAATTGAGAGGTAATAATTCTTTTGAATACTACATAGCATAATCGGCGTTGTATGGAGGTCAATCGAGGTCGGTGTCTGCTCTAGTTCACCTTATGGTCTCTATGGTTCGTGCTCGTGCTACTTCTTGGCGAGTTGACCTTCTTGGTCTTATCTAGTGTGTGTACGGATGTTTTTTTCTTTTTGAACTTTACGTTGTTCTCTGTTTTGTTGTAGTCCCTAATTTGTGGGGTTTTGGGTTCTTTTCTCTATTTTTCTCCTTGGTGGTTTGCGAGTTTGTGTTTATGTGTTGGTTTTGTTTTGGTCTTATCCTGTTAGCTTTGTTTTGGTTTTGTTGCCATGTTTTGCTTTGAGTTTTGTTGCTTTGATACCTTGATCTCGGGCTGTGGGATTCCTTTGTTGTTGTATAATAATATCACCTATTCTAAAATATATATATATATATATATATATATATATAGTTGAAGAAGTAAAAATATAAGGATGCATATACATAGAGTAATTGGCCAAAAAAAATATGAAATATTTACGTTGAAACCAGTTTTTTTAATATAAAAAAGATTAATTAAATCCAAAGAACTAAAACAGAAAACTATAAATAAAATAGTAAAATAATTCAAAATAATTTTTTAAAAAAATTATATAATATATATGTATATATTTATATATTGGAGTTCAAGGACAAAAAAAGTTATATATAAATAAGGTAAATCGAATATAAAAATGGAATTTTTATATAATATTCGCTTCAGAAAAGAAAGAAAAAAAGATATATATAATATATTGTCGCCCCTCCCCCTATTTTGGCGTTTGAAAGTTGATTAAAAATAATAATAATAATAATATGGTGGTCGGTAGGCGTGCTTATTTAGTACAAGCACATGACATATACGTCAGCCATTTAATTCCTTTTACACCCATCCTTATAATTTACTAATATTTGTAATTTTAATATTATATATCTCTTACAAGTTACGGCCATGACATTAGCAACGTAGTTCGTATTATTATTTGAAAAAGGAGGGGGAAAAATAATTCCTGCAATCATTCTGGTATAATTATTTAATGTATCTTAATCAATCTGATTATTGGTAATAGAGTTTAAAACGGTTACAATTAAATTTATAATTCAAAATCCAATAAAACTCACAGAGATATTCTAAGATCTTTAAAACTGACTTAATCATATCCAATAATTTTAAACTACCTCCATGATACATTTAATGATTTAACATATTCTTGATACTTCCGTTTAAAAATTGGGTATGATCATGTGGAAAAATACAATAATTATGGATAATGTGTCAAATAATTATACAACATGAATTATAATACATTAAGTTGATGTGAATGGAATCATTTAGGGGATCAAGATCAAATTTCTTGCTTGACTGGTTGGTTTATTTAAAAAAGAATTTAGAGATGATAATAATGGGGGTAAATAGGGAGGTGAATGGATAAATACATGTAAGGTTAAGGGTAAGGTTGTGTCTAAGTGCATGGTTTTGACTAGTTCAAATAATGTAGGAGTTGAATATTGGAAAAGAGGTGATAATTATAATGGAGATTTAGGAGTTGAAAGGAAGCAAAATATAAATGCATGGTATTGGTAGGGGAGATTAGATAGTTGGATTGGATGTGATAATTATTGTGTGTTTTTGGGTTTGGATTTTGGAGGAGTTAAGAGAGAGCGAATTAAACTGATTAGTCGGCAAGCTTTGGGGTTTGGAACCGCGTATTTCTTTGATGAGACAACCTACTTTTTCATAACTACTAAATCTTACAAACTTCAAATCATTTCTTCTTTTATTATTATAATATCATCAAATGGAGTTTCTTCTAAGGAAACTCCCTACCCTTTGCTTTTTCTACCTCTCTTTGGTATGGTCACTTTCCAAGTTTCTTTTTTTTAAAAAAAAAAACTTTTACAATGTTTATTTCTTACCCAAAAAAAAAATCTTTATATTATTTTACCATGTTAGACTTTTTTATTTTATTTTATTATACCCTTCATAAACTATCCAAAATTATCTTAGATGTTAGAGTTTTGTTTCACGAGATAGCTACGATGAATGTTAATAGTATCTTTGTGTGTCTGCATTTGCATCTTTCATATAATTTTTTGGGCTTTGTCTTCTCTCTCAAATCATTTAAAATAGTATAGACGAGATGAGTTGAGAGATGTCAAATATTAAAGCCAAAATTAAAAAATTAATGGATGAAATTGAAAGGAAAAACGATTAAACTATACAAAATAATACTTCAGGTTGGCTTCAATATTGACTTTAAGGGGTGTTTGACCTAGGAGTTGGAGTTAAGGAAATGGAGTCGTGGATTTTACTTCTTGTTTGGTCTAAGGTGTTTCTAGGTCCCACAACTAAAAACATCAATTTTATCGACTTTATTAACTTTTTACATCTTAATATATATATTTCATTTTTCAAAATCGAAATTTTTTTGTTTTTAGTAAAAGATGATTATTACATAGATTTCTAAATAAAATGTTTTTTAAAAGGAAAAAAAATGAAAGTTGTAGAATGTTAGATGCAAAGTTGAAACTTATCACATATTTTAGAGAAAGTAAAATGAAGACAAAGTTTAATCTGATTGTTTGATATATCTGACTTAATTATTATTTTTTTTTTTTATCTTTCCTGTATAATGTCATAATTTTTGTAAACCAATTTGAACAGGCATCATGTGAGATCAATAATATCCAATTTTATTAGAGTTAATTTAAAATGCTTTAAAGAAAATAAAAAGAGTGAGATTTTATTTAGGTCAATTAAAAGTGGGGAAAACAAGAATTGTTGAAATGGGGACAAAGTTTGATTCTTGGAGGGCCTAGGCATTGAAAACCTACATAATGCTTTGACTGTCTTTGCCTAATCTGACCAACAACCCACTTGGGATTGGCGTTGTTTTGCTGTACAACACAACACACAACACAAATTGCTTAAAATCACAGACTTTATTATAATTATTATGATTTTGTGTTTGGTTTTTGTGTAATAGAAAGAGGTCGGTTTCGGTTGGCAATCCCATGAACTCAACCAAATAAAACCGGTTCATGTCGGCACACCTTCTAAAAATTTAAAAAGAAAATAAAAATAAAAATAAACCCCACCGTCTTCAGCCGCTATTCTCGCCAACGGCGCCGTTTCCCTCGCCACCACTCACACCTTTACAAGCCATCTCTTTCTATATTATTATTATTCTTCCCTATAACATTAAATATTTATAATAATAACTAAATAAAATCTTCTCACATGGCCAACCATTATCGTTTCAACACATGATAACATCTCGCATAAAATCCTCCACGTTGGAAAATTCATTCGATTCTATATACTTCAATTAAATAAATATTCTAATGTTAATTAGTGAGAGAGAATCAGAGAAAGAGAGAGATATCAGAATTAATGAAAAGGATTAATAATTTAATTTAATTAATTAATTAAAGCCACTACTAATCCCACAAGGGACCGAGTGCATTTTTCTTTTCTTGTTTCTCTAATTACAATATTTAAAATTTAAAATTTGTAATATTTCAACAAGATAAAAACAAAAAGAAAAAAAGAAAAAAAAAATCCCCCAAATAGAATATGTTCAGTAAAAACCAGGCTATCGTTCATAATGGAGCTTGCGGTTGGCTTCTTGAACCGATTGCCGGAAAACCCATTTGGTGAAAATGTTTTTCTTGATGTTCTTGCAAAATTTGTTGTCATGATTAGCGGAAACGTCTGGAGTAGAGACGGATCTCAATTCTTGTACAAACGACTTCAATCTTCTAATAGCGAGTTTCAATGTTGATTGTGACATATTAGCAAAACAAACACGGAACCAGCCCGGTTCAGTGCAGTGGCAAGATGAACCTGGTGAAATATTCAAACCCACCTCGTAAACTATCTTCTTCCAGAGCTTTAATTCAGATTCAAACGTGTTGGATTCCAACAAATGCCTCATGTCAACCCAACAAAACAGCCCAGCATTGCTCTCCAAACACTTAATCCCAGCCTTTTCTAATCCAGACACCAACATTTGTTGTCTTTGTTTCAACCTCTTTTGATTCTCCGAAATATAGTTTCTTGTAAACTTCTTGTCGGAGAGCATTGCTGAGAGAAGATATTGTGTTTGAGATGACACCAATCCAAAGCTAGACATTTTAGTAGCGGCAGCCACCACCATTTGATCATTAGAGTAAATTGCACCAACGCGAAAACCTGGAAGACCTAAATCCTTTGACAAACTATAAACAGTATGAACTCTTTTCCAAACTTCCTCATCTTCACTACTCCTCTCCTTAAGCACTTCCATCGCGCTGACGAACCCCGGAGACCCGAAAACGGTCCCGGAGTAAATCTCGTCGCTGATCAAATGAATGCCTTTAGAGGTTATGAAATCAAAAACCAAGTCGAGTTCATGTCGGGTCATTGTGGTCCCCAATGGGTTGGATGGGTTTGTGACCAATACGCCTTTGACACGTAGGTTTCGAGTCTGGGCTTCTTTGTAGGCTTGTTCTAGAGCGGATTTGGTGACTTGAAAACCGTTGGAACTAGTGCAATGAATTGGCACAATCTCAACTCCGGTTCTCCATTTCAAATCTCTATCAAATCTGTTATGGTAAATTAAAAATGATTAGAATATAATTATTGGATATAGGTATAACTTGAAGTTATCGTAAAGGATTATTAAATTTAAGTGAATGTAAAGGAATTAATAATATACTAACCCTGGATAGTATGGAGTTGGAAGGAGAAAAGCGTCGCCAGCCTCCGCAAGGCAGAACATAAGTGTTTCATTGGCTGAAGTTGCGCCAGCTGTGAGGACTATGTTGTTAGCCTCAAATGTTACTTTGTTTCCTCTAATTTCCGCCATAAATTCAACCAATGCCTGAAATTAAAAATATTTACCAAACAACATTAATAATCATTCACTGATCAATTATTTTCATTAATGATTCAACATGTTTATTTATATATATGTATACCTTTTTGAATGCGGGTAAGCCGTGGTAATCTTGGAAGAGAGCCAGCTCTCTAAAAATTGATTTGCCATCACGTTTGAAGCTGGCTGCATCTGGGTTCTTTGTAAGCCATGATTCAAGAAGATCAAATGATAGCTGCAAAAAGTGAGAAGAAGATGGTAAATAATTGAGGTATAGAACAAAAGAGGCGAATTAATTGTTGAAGGGATATTATATGAATAATTACTTGATTCTCGGCAAGACCCATCTGAATGATGCCCTTGGGATTAGAAGTTTCATCAAAGGGATTTTTCTCATAAGCCTCCCATCCTAAGAAGTAGGAGGAATCTTGACCGTGGGAGTTGCACGTGGCTTTTGTGGAAAGCATCTTCATTTTTCAGTTGATGAAGAAGAATTTGATTATAAGCTTAACGTTGAGGTATATAGTTAGATAGGGAGGAAGAGATTATGAGATTGAAAAATGTATCAGAAATAGAGAGAGAGATAGAGAAAAAAAGTGGAAGGTATTGGTTGGAATGTGGTAGATGGTTCGAATGTTTGAGTTGGAGAGGTCTCTAGCAAACATAGGGTCGTATTTATAGGACAAAATCCATAGGCCACGTAGATGTGACAACAAAAACTTTTGACCACATGTGGGGTCTGGGATTTGGTTATTAATTTAATTAAAAATAAGAGACAAAATATATATATATATATATATATATATATATATTCAAATGTTAATTAATTTAGAGATAGATAATATCATTAATTAGAGTTATTTTAGTGTGAAGTGATGATTTGAGGGATTATTTTTGGAAAGTGTCTCCGACCAAGTTTGATATGGAAGATGAAATAGGGAAGGGTTAATTGATATTAGGAAACCAAAATGGATGAGATTATGAAAAATGTTTTAATTTGGGGGTTAATTGTTAGGGAAAAACATAGAAAGAAACAAACATTAAGAGGAGACCGACAACAGGGCTTAGAGAAGATGGGTGAAATAGACCCACCTGATCCTCAAAAATCAAAAAATCAACTACAGGATGGGGCCCATATGTCTCCTGATTGCACAAGCCCCATCCACCGTGTGTCTGCCATTTTCTTTTCCTCTGCTTTCACCTTAATTAACATCATCTGCTCTTTCTGCCCTTTATTCATTCATTCATTCCTTCCTTCTTTTTTTCTTTTTTTCTTTTCTTAAATACAATTTTATTCCTTATATTTTGGATTTAATTTTTCATTTTATCAATATGTTCAAAATGTTACTTATTTATACTTGAGGATCGATTTTTGTTTCAATTTGATCACTAAATTTTAAACTTTAACATTTTCAATCTCGACTTTTCATAAAATACATGTTTTCAGTCATTGACATCAATATCTATCAATTGATTTTAAAATTGACTAAACTCAAAAGTTAAAAGACTAAAAAATTGTCTTTTTCCTCAATAAATTAATTAACTTTTTTAAAAGCTTAAGTTGCATCTTAATTTCCCACCTATTACCCGTCAATTTCAATGCAACAAACACACTTTCTAAACGCTGAAAAGGTTGGACAAAACAGGCCTAATACCAAAAGTTTATGTCCGTCGGCCGGAAAAACACCCTACTTCATGTCTCTATACGCACACCTAATTTTTTCTTTTCTTTTTTTCAAGTACCTCTAAGGGGTTGGTAAGTATTTTGAAAATCAATTCCATATGATACATATTCTACATTATTTATTAAAAAAAAAACATTTTTCATCTAAAATTAAAGAGCCTAATTGGCTACCAAATACTTTAAATCACGAATTGATCCAAAAAACTAAACTTAAAACTAGTGGATGAAGGTAAATTTAATTATATATCATCTTACGATTATTTTTTTATATTATTATTGTTGTTATTTTTTATTATTATTATTTTGGTTTTACAAAGCTTTTTCCAGCCTCTGGTATTTTTCTTATGTAATGGAGCTTTAAATTTCATCTTATTATGATCATGGTGGCTTTGAATATAATTTTAAGTGACTGACGGTTAGTCGTGACTAAAAAAAGTCCTCTTTTTTATCTGACTTGCATCAATTGGTAAAAATAACTGAAAGCTAGGGTAGAAGAGTTGCGTAATTCACAAGTTTGGAATATGCTTTAAAAAAAAAATCCCCCACTTACCCGTTTGGTTTAAAAGTAATGTTTAAATATATGTGAGCTTTTTTTTGAGGAAATATGTGACCTATTAATCTAGCCATAATGTCTGTTTTGATATCTAAAAATTAAAATATATTTATTATCACCTGTATTTGCATATTTATCAAAATCATAATGTTGTTGTTGTTCTGAAAATACTTATATATCATTTTAGTTAATAAAATAGTGCGCCTTTTTATATAATCTAAGTTAATCTTTATATATTTTTTTAATTTGTTTAGTGTGCACTTTTTACTTTTTATAAGTTTATTCTATATTGTAATTAATTATTATTATAATCTCAATTTCTTTTTATAATGTACCAGCTGTTACCATATTAAAGATTGATGGTTTCATAAACACAATCCATAATTTTTATTGAACTAAAAAATTATACCAATTTATTTTTCAGAGAAAATTTTGTTTTAGAAATATCAAATAACCAAATCTAAAAAACTAATTGTATTCGAATCTTTGTCTTTCTTAGATGTACTAAAAAAAATATATTGAAACGCACTTTTATTAGATTGCAAGTTCAATCACCCTTTTACCGTTGCTGAACTTAAGAAATACTAATTATTAACAATTATATATGTCTTTCAAAAAAGTTAATTGTCATATATATATATGTGAGATTATTATATATAAATTGAAACTTCAATCCTTTTTTATCACTGTTGAAATGAGATTCCCTCAATTTATCATATTTTACAATTTTAATATAAAATTTATGTAATATTTAACCATAAATATATATAAAAAAAATAAAAATAAAAAAAAAAACCAATATTTTTTTAATATCTGAAAGTGGTGTAATAGTAATAAGTGCATATACAAATTATATCGGTCATGGGTTTAAGTCTATTCAGCGTTTTCTTTTTTAAATTTAAATTATTTTCGCTTATCTATTGTTGTACTCTACCTAAAAAAGAATTTAGGATATTATAAAAAAATTAAATTGTCTTTAAAAAAAATAAGACAATAATGAAAAAGAATTTAGGTTTTCTTAAAAAAACGACTCTAAACTTAAATTTTCTAGGAGTCATCTCAACAAATATTTAAAAAGAGAAAAATCAACGACAATTTCTTTTGATTATAGATATTTTTTTAACCTAAATTTTCACTTTCGAGTCTCACCAACATTTTATTTAAAATGTATCTTAACTTTTTTTTGTACCTAATTTTTAGATTCGTATTACTTAATATATATTTATTTTAATTAATTTTAGAATTAAAGCTACAAGATAACTTTCTCTTTCCATATAAGGATATGCGTGTCATACCATTTACAAGTAAGTTTCAAATTTTTATCGATCTTTTTAATTTTCATACTTTTAAATTTATGTAATACATCATAATACTTTTGTAAAGTTAATTCTATATCAATATGAATAGATATTTAAAAAGAAAAATAACAATAGAGACCATAAAGTCATTGTCTTCAAAAAGAAAACAAACCTCTGATTTTGATAGATCTTATATAGAAATCAATTTATGAGAACTACTAGCAGATCTTGGTCTAAGAGTTAAAATTTCTAAGTATAATGATAATATTTAAGATCAAGTTCGTAGACTAAGGTCTTTGTCAGCCTCAGAATCATATTTTTCTATTCAAGAAATTTGGATCAAATTTAAAACATAAAAACTCATAGAGGACAGTTGTAATATGTACTAAATTAGTTAATCCATCAAGCTATGTATATTTTTCTTTTACATTTTTTATAGTTTTTTAATTACATGGTGTCCCTATATAAAATTTATGACTCCGCAACTAACTATAATATATATTTTAAATTCATACTAAAATTTTATGATTTAAAAAGTATATATATATATATATATATATAAAAGATCTACCTTTGTTATATTGATTAAATCTTTTAAGAGAAAAATATTACCATTAGAAGGCATAGCATAGCATATCATATCAAAGACTCCTCTCCTTCCAAATAGGGCCTACATAAACAATCCCTCTTGGAGTTTCTTAAATTAACATTTCTTTTAACAAACTATTAAAAAAGAAAAAAAAGAAAAAAAAAATTGAATTCAAATTCGGTGGTCTCTCGAAAGTTGATGGCCCATTGGATGCATATTTTGATAGTCATATTTCCACTGATAATCTGGAGCATGTGAATGGTAAAAGATTGGTGGATTTTCCTTTACGAACCATAATTTTTTATAATACTTTTGAACATAATGCATAATAATTTAATATTATTAATATTTTAATAATAAAATTTTCCCCGATATAATCCATAGTTAGCCCATATCCACTCCGCTATTGGTTTTTGCTACATGGTATCTGGTTCTGTTTGGGTTATATTTAGTGAAGTTAAGTAGCATTCAGCTTGGTTTTCTTTCTAAAAATAAAAGAAAATAATTAGTCTAAGTTTTAGAAAAAGGAAACTGCCGGCCCTAAAAGTAATGAACACTCATTCACATGAATCTATTGGTTGAATTACAATTATCGACTATTTACTAAGTATTTTGAGATCTTCCATAATAATTCTTATCTCTTTGAGAAAGAAAAATAATTAGGAAGCCAATTTGATTCAGAGAAAGGGTTTGTCCTTATGGGTAGATGACATTATCTAATTGATCCTCCTAGAAGGTGACTTTGCCTTCTTCATGGGTCAACTCTTACGCGCAAATAGATATTATTGAACTTTCTTGTCGCAAACAAAAAAAAATAAAAAGACACAAGATACAACAATGAAAGAGATGTTTCTTTCTTTTTTTCTTTTTTTTTTTTTTGGTTTTTTTTTACTGATTTATATGATGAAATAATATTGATTGCCAAAAAAACAATAATGAATAATATTACATTTTGGAGTTTTCTTTTTTCCTCATAATAAGAAACTCGCATGCAATTACGGGACTTTCATGTGCTCTTTGTTAGTCGAATACACTCTAATATTTAAGTTAGAACAAAGAGTGAATCAACCAAGCATAAACAAAATGGTTAGAGTTCTCCTTTTAAGTTTATTCATTTCTTCCTCATAGAGTAGTCAAATGGGGCTATACGCATGTAACACCAAGCACCAGGATCAAACTCGACTCAATTACTTTTTTATTAGTATAATTCCTTAGGCTTGGTTGGTTGGTCTAGAATTCGAAGGTTTTGACTTTCTCATTTTGAGACGTGTGGTTCTATTATATCCTGCTTCTTGGTTTTGTATGTTGGGGTTGGACTCGCTAGTAAGGGTGTTTGTGGGTTGGATTGAAGCAATTTTAGACCCAACTCAATTGTTCAGTTTGTAAATTTCTTTAATCCAAATAACCTTTATTAAATAATAAAAACAACCCAATTCTATCCAACCATGAAACATTTTGGTTGGGTTGGTTCGAGTTAATTTGGTCCTTATTTGAATTTGTGTTCTAAAAATAAGTAAAATGTTAATATGTAAAAGTTTTATTTAATTATTTTCATATATTGAATTAAGATTAATATCTCAATTTTAATTTATATTATAAAAAAATTCTTTCCAAAGTGCTAAAAGATTTTTTTAGGAGTTGTTGGAGAATAAACTAACAAAATAAATCATGAATTAAAATAAAATAAACATACTTATATGTAAAAATAATTGTATAATAAGTAAAAGCAACATACTTTTTAATATCAACGATAAGTTTGGGCTGGTTCGGGTTATTTTATGTGAACTCATAAACCAACCCAACCCATAAAATTTTCATTTATTTGAACCCAACCAAACCCAAATGAGTTCATAACCAACCCAAACCATACGGATTGGGTGATCGATTTTTTCACTCTGATTTTTTTAACACCTCTACCCCCTAGTGGACCTTGGGCCTTGCTCCGAGCAACACTCAACTAGAACAAATTTTCATCATATAAAATTAAGATAACGTGAGATGTGATAGAATGTATTAGATAAAAAAAGTGCAAGATCCTTTGATTTAAAATCAAAGTAGATGTACTTATCTTTATCATAGGCAAGCTTTCAATTAATCTTATGATGCATATATTTTTGTCATACAAATATACGATAAAGTGAAAATTTAAAGCTTTCATTAGGGAAGCTTATATTTTAATTGGAAGAAGTAAAGAGAATATTACGTTCTTGTTTAATATAATGTATAGTAAAAGAAAAGATGTAGGGTTTCATTCTTTATGGTATACAGGTCGAGGTTGGTAAGTGTGGCAGTGACGGCCACTTTCGTTCCCCAATTTGGAGGCCATATCTTTTCTCGTTTTTAAACTTTTTTTTTAGGGAAAAAAACATTCATTTTTATTCAGCTTCGTCTTCAAAAAGAAAACAAAGAAAAAAAAAGAAAATCTTCCATTAAAAAAAAAAAAAACAAACAAATGGAGAGAGACAGGTCATGGTTCCTTTGCCTTTTGTTGATTCTTAATATGTCTGAGTGTTTCCCAATGTCTCAAGAGAAAGGAAACAAATAAATTCTGAAATGGAAAACATTTGCATCACAAATTTGTACAAGACAATAGAAAAAAAAAGTGGACCATATATATTATCATTAAAAAGAACAAACCCCTATGTTTTTCTCTCTATCTCTTTCTTGTATGTCTAAATTGGGGTATGATTAATTAAGACATTTATATATATTTAGAGAAATTAGAGAGCATTGATTTAACATAATATTATATTTTGGAAAGGAAAACAACAGAAGAAAGTACTAGAGGAATTCCGAGGGTGGTAAGGTAACTTCATATTAATAATTTATAAACAAAAGATGTCCACAGGGAGAAACTGGAGAGAGTGTGTAATAAATTAGAGGTCTCTTATTTTGGGAGAATGATCTGATTGATGCAAAATGAAAATGTGTGACAAATAAGCCTTTGGGCGCTGTGGGCAGACAAGGGAAGGACATGGTAGAAAGATGCCAAATTTTCTTGATTAGAAAACCAGATCATATAAATACTCTTGTATTATATTATAATTTAAATATATTCTAGTTTTTTTATTAATTAATTCGGTCCCTTTAGCAGCTTATCGATATGATTTTGGGTTTATCTTTGTTGGACTTTGATCCTTCATTCATTAATTATTCCTCCCTAATACATCTGTTACTGTTCTAATACTTTGACTGTTAATCACGCCCTGCTCTTTGTACTTCTTCTTCGTCGTCTTTTTTTCCTTAAAACTCTCCTTTTTTCTTTTTTTTCCTTTTTTCTTTTTTTTCTTTTTTTTTTTTTTGTATTTTAAGGATTCTGAAGGATTGAGGTTTCTGACTGTGGGGGATATTTCTAGAATAATTTAGGAAATTTTGAATTTGAATTGGTTAGCTTTATAATTTATTAAAACATTTACAAATATATGTTTTTTTTCTTTTTTAGGAGTAGGGGTGGGATTCAAATATTTGATATGCCAAGAAACTAAGAACATAGTTAAGTTTGACAGTAAAGAGAGAGTAGCTAGGCAAAGTGAAACATTTTTACAATATTTGATAATCCCTATTATTGTACCTTTTGTTTTCACGTTCTTAGGTGTGCATTTACAATGAGCCAATAAGATAATTAGTCAAAAAGAACCCAATATAGAAAGGCAAGCATAACATGAACCAAATATATGCATGAGCTAAAAATGTGTTCTTTTAACTGATGCAGTTGAAGACAAGAAATAATGCAGAAAGTGGAAGAACTAAAAACAAAAAAAGAATCTAATTAACCATCACTTTTAAGTCTTTAAACAAACATACAAGTGAAGGATTAAGACAAATGTCAATGCATTTAAGTTGTGGACAGGTATGTAGGTTGGTGCAAATTAAGAGTGAACCGTAGTGTGCGGTGATAAGTAGCAGTGTTTTTGTTTCCAAGTACGAAACCCTCATTCAATTAATTAGAACAAAACCCCAATTAGGATCAATGTGTGAGAGAGAATAATAATTACTTAAATTACTTTGAATCTATTTAATCCCTAAATTTCTAAAACAACGAGAGGAGTTATTTAATCTAAAAAGTTTATTTGTGAGACCTACGGAATAGGTCTGAATTGTTAACAAAATATCTAATAAATCTTTATCCTTTCGGTTCTTTGTCCACTAGGTTTTTGAATTTTCAATTTTATATAAGTCATTGACCCTATTCGATATTTTTTAAACTCCATAAATCTACTAAACACAAAATTGAGAGTTTAGAGTTTCAAAAACAAAATTCGAATTTTGAATATTATAGATTGATTAATTTTTAAGATCTTTAAAAATGCCAGAGACCTATTATAAATAAAATTGAAAGTTTAAAGATGGAGGTATCAAATCGTTTTAGAAGGTTAGAGACCAAATGATATCTTTTAAGGTTCAAAAACTAAATTTATAAATTAAGGTAATAATTAATTAGGAAAGACCACGTGATTTGTAGGAAGAAGGGTTATTAGGGCATGTGAAAACCTCGGTTAATTGCCCCCACCACCACCATTTAAACCTTACACACATAAGATTCAGTGACCATTTCATGAGACAATCTCTTACGGTGACAACTAACATGATCCTCACGTTAGTCCATTCCTCACCCTCTTCCGAGGAGACACTCCCATGGACCCTCTTTGTTTCCTCTCCTTCAATTTTGTAGGACCCTTTTAACCTCTCTTCTCTCTAGTTTATACTTCAATTCTTTCACTAATCTCCAACTAATCATCTCCTTAATTAACACAAATCTCTACTTTAATCAAGTCTCTCTCTCTCTCAGAAGATCAATACCAGTGGTTGTGTTGAGTTTATCCTACAAATTGGAATGGCAACCATGGCTTCTCTGCTCTTAACTCTCAATGTAATAGTTATGTTTTGTTATAGAGGAAATTGCTTGTCAAAATATGGAAAGGAGAAAGAGAAAGAAAACATCCAGACATTCAATGATCGCAAATTGACTAGAATTTGGTAGATCTACAGATTTTGGAGCAGACAACAGAGAAAAGAAATGTCCCTAAGTCCAAAAAGAAAACCAAACCGTCCAAAGTATTTATTAACTTGAAAGGAGCATTGAAATGGTGTAGACCAGGATTTTGTCGCTAAACCAATTATATGCAAGTGGGTCATTAGCCGCTAAGCTTTGATGACACTCAGCATGGAGCCATTAAGCTCTTGTCCTTTCACTCACACCCCCAAAATATAAAAAAAAAAAAAAAAAAAAAAAAAAAAAAAAAAAAAAAAAAAAGCTGATATATTCACCCACTTCTACAAAATTAACAGTGCTGCTCCTTCAGGACAATAGGGACCATTTTTCTTTACACTCCATTCCAAAATCCAGCTGTGTTCTCTCTTCTGCTACCTAACACTTTCACCTTGATTTAACTGGTTTTTGTTTCTACTGGTTTTTTGACCCTTCATTTTCCTAAATAATTTGAACAGTTGGGTTCTTCTGGAGAAAAGTATTACATGGAATGAACCTTAAACTAGTCAAGGTTTAATGCCACATTGCATGCCATTGGTTTATCAAACAGTGGGTGGTGGTGTGAGTTGGAGTTTGGGGCCTCAACAGTGTGTGACTAGTCACAAGCCTGCAAATTGGAGTTGGCTATGGCCATTTACAGACATGCTATAGCTATTTGCTCAGCTAGCTAGTTAGGCAAGGTCCACCACATAATTAGAGACTAAGCTGTCATGTCTCGAAACTCATGAAAATGACTACTACATTACACATACAAACCATTCTCTCTACACAAAGTTCCAATTTCAAAGCTTACAAATGAATGAATTTTGAGTATGTATGCCTTGCGATTGCTCAAATTGCCAGCAAAGTTAGAAGGGATGTTGCAAGTGTATGCATGTGGATTCAGAGTTGGAAAAAACCAGAGATGAAAACCCAAAATCTCTCAAGAAATAATGATTTGGAGAACATGGTGTGATTCAAATGAAGCTAGCCCATTTTTGGTTTGGCTGTGTGTGTTTTATGTGTGGGTGTGTACTTGGAAAGGCCCATGAAGGAAGATGGATTGACCCACAGCCAGCTGGGTTTACTGAGATGAATAGCTACATAGTTTGTAATCTGGAAAATTAATAACGATTGGATGATGGGTTCCTAAATGGGAAACACCAAGAGCTGAGATGGGCCAGATAGACATATGAACCAGCATTTCACAAAACATTCAAGGACCCTGACCCAGTGAGATCAGGACCCATCATTCTGGTAAAAAAAACAACAATTTTCATGTTTTTATAATGGCACTGTATCAAAGTTGGCAGAAATTGGTTGCAAAGAACCCGACTGCTGCATACAATTATATCTATTTACAACCTGAACAGTACCATTCAAGCACTTGCCTTTTCACTATGGACAGAGTTTCCTTGGAATTATATCATGTTGGAACTTGGGAGTGTTAAACATTTAAAACAAGAAGATGATGTGTCAGAATTGAAATGATACGGAATTGGAAGATTCTAAGCGAATTGATGAAGCAATCAATAAGGCCCAAATCATTTCTTGGTTTTGAAACCTGGCATAAAAAAATAGTCCTACTGAGAAAGCTAATCATAATTAACCAATTACTAACCTCTTAACAAAATCTCTCAAAGGTTGGCTTTGATCGTCAAAGTTAGCACGGATACAACCATGTAGCTTCAATCGCATCCTGGGCCTCTGTTTTTCAAAGCCCTCTGATTTTCTCTCACAGGGCTGTTTAGGTGGCAGGCTATATATTGCATGATATTCAAATCTGTTAAGCATAAGCATGACAGGATACTTCACAGGAAAATGGAAAAGAAACACAGCAATAACTAAAATCATCAATGGTTTCAATTCGAAATCAAATTTATTATATTTTTTCTACAATCTGGCACTTAGCAATTCAAAATTGTCTTGTAGACTTCAAGATATGGAAGCAATTCATATCCACTTCAAGCTCAAGTCATTTCTAAACTACAAGGTTGAAAGAATGGATGGAATATCTCGATAATTTGATAGCATTCCTTGACTCTCTTGATGAACAATTGAAACCCATTTTCCAGGAAACGAGATTTTGCTATAATAGACATTACCATTTAATACCAACACAATTCTATGTACTACGAAAACTTCAAGGATGCATGGATTCAGAAGACAGCCATTGAGTTAAAGTTACTTGTAACTGTATTCATGAGAATAACATGGACAATCTCTGCGCACATTTGTTTTGTACTAAAAAAAAACTCCAGTAGAAACAACAATCTAAAGTTTAGAAGATAAATTACTGTACACTATCAACATCTCGGCAGGATGCATCAGATATATGCTTGCTGAAGTTCAGAGTCCAATCGATTGAGTGAGAAGGACGAGTAATAGGTAGAAAACATACTAAGAAAGCAAAGAGCCAAAACGATATGAATATCAGTTGTATTTATCTCATTAAATAAAAATAATTAATATATCGTAACGTAAGAACTTGAGAACACTAAAATCTCCTGTGGTTGACAATTTTGTGCCAATAATATTCCCCCAGCCCACCATCAAAAGAAGAAAAAGACAAAAAGCGTACATCAATTGCGGATTCTCCACCTCCCTAGCTTCTCTTATGTTTGTTTACAACATAAGAATGACAAGATAAGGAGACAAAAAAGAGGGTAAGAAAATAATTTCATATCTTGTGACTTGATATCAATGGTATGAATTGAGATGGAAAACTTGGCAGCCGGGCTTGTAAGACTGCTTGGTTGCTGCTTGCTTAAATTTCTTGGCAGCGGCTTCGTCCTCTTCTAAGCTTGTTTGGACAAAAAATCGAATCCACCAAGACGAGCTCCGCATTTTGGCCTTCAAATATGAAGTAATGTATCCATTACTCTCTCAAAAAATCGATATATCCATTACATTAATGAAATCACACAACCATATTATTTCTTATCAAAAGAAAAAACAACCATATTATGAACGTCTAGTATACCATGTAAAACATATGCTCTAACTATTTTCGGTCTTAATTCATCCAATTTGAGATTGAATCAAGATATTTACTCGCTGTTGTATGGTGGGGCTTTTGGTCTCCCAATGTTCACTTCATGAAGGTATCTTAAGCTTAAAGCATTAGACATAAACCTCTTTAATGTATTTTTTTTTTTTTAACAAGAAACAACCCACTTCATTAAGATAATGAAAGATGTTACAAGAGAATGAAAGGAAACAAACACTAGAAAACAAAACAGAGGATCAATAAATGCACCAGGACATCTCAACTAGGTTGACACCTCCGTAACACTCTCATCATATCCTAAAAAGTAGAGCGGAAATTCTAAAACTGAGTACTAATCTGACTAGTCCATGTCTGATATAAAGGCTTACACCAAAATGAAAATCTGAAAATTAAGCTGTGGCCAAAATCTAATTTTTTTAACCTCTTTAATGTATATGATTCCTTAAATTTTTACTTTTACCCCTTTAAATTTCTTCTTCAATCATTCATTTTAGATAAAGCAGCCACTTCCATTGAGGAAAAATATTATATATATATATATATAAGGGCATGCAGAAAAAAATGCCCCCAAAATGGAACCCCGCTAAAGAAAAGGGTCAGCAAAATAGTGCCTATAGAATAGTTAAAAAAAAAATTGAAGTTGAAACCAAAGGGAAACACAAAACCTAATAAGAGCCCAAACATCATTAGAATCCTTATCCAACCCTCTAAACATTCGGTTGTTCCTTCACATACCCACCTAGAGCTTCCAGCTCTATACAAATGTCTAAAGTCTGAAACTCAGATACTTCTACTCATATTTTTCCTCCAAAAACTATAGTCTATTCGTAACAACTATTATTTATAAAAGAATTAACCCAAACAATTTTGTTGGAAACGTCTACCTTTAGTTTGTGATAATAAGCTGAGTTAGCAATGTTTTAAAAATATGATAAGTATAAAGCATATTATTTCTTTTCATGAAACCTAACTTTCATTAACAACAATGAAAAGGCAAAAGCATGGGCTATACCAAACCAGAAATCCAAAATAAAAGGGAGCCTACAAAAGTGAAACGGAAAAGGAAATGAGCCTCAAGCTAAATGATAAGGACAACGGAATCTCCACCTATTTCTACAATAGAATGATTATACACTTTGGGCATAAACTCTCATGACTTTGCTTTTGGAACCACCCCAAAAGGCATCATACCAGTTGAGATAATTATCCTCACTTACGTACCATAGATCTTTCTTCCCTAACCAATGTATGATTTTGTTTGCACTCCTAACACTAAACAAGCTTAATTTGAAGAGAGATTTCAGAAATGCTTGTCTTTGGATTCCCAAATGGGGGCACAGAAATGAATCAAGGGCAAGCAAAAGGTATTGTCACAAGCTTATCTAAAAGAAGATTATCGAACAATCCTTAAAAAATGATTTTCTATAGGTCATATCTCTAGCTCTCCAGCTTACCAACAATATACAAGAAATTAAATCTTCAAATTTATATTTATTTATTTATTACTATTTTTTTTATAAGAAACAATTTCATTGATGGTATGAACAATCTTCAATCTTCAAATTGTTCACTACCCTTTCTTCATAACTCTCTTTATTATGTTAGTCAGCTGAATTCTCATTGTAATTAAAGTTATTCTTGAAAATTTAAATAAACAACAGATATCCCAAATTATGAAATATCAAAAAACACTGTAAACTGTAAAATAGACTCGATGATAAATTACAAAAAGGTTTGTGATTGCATTGTATATATAGTTTTCAAAAACATAGAGATACAAAGTCTACCTACAATCAACAGAGAAGCAAATTTTCAAAATTTAAACATTGCAATTTATTTAATCTTAGATAGGCTATGATTTGAGGAAGGGTCAATGTACAACTTTCCTAATGCTGGATTCGTGCAAAAATTGTGCAGAGAGAAAAAAATCAATACCTAAATGTTTTATAAAAACGACTTTCATTGAGACAAAATGAAAGAACAACTTTGTACAGCTTCTTAATTGTAATATGACTTAAACCACAACTATGGAAGCCATATGATTACGTTTTAAAAGCTTGCTTATTCATTATAGTTCCACTAGCAATCACATCTGTGAATTCACATATCATCCATATTGTTTATAATTTTTTGTGAGAAACACAAAATCATTATGCATGAGCATATCCAATAAAGATGGCTCACACAAGATTCAAATAACATGCAATAAGTAGTAGCTTACCGGCCGTCCAAACTTTGATAACTCATTTACTTTTGCTTTCTGCTGGCCAGGGGAACCTAGACAAAAGAGAGACAGTAAAAGGTCAAGTTCCCTATCAAATGGAGTAATATTAATATTGGATAAGAAATAATGAAGACCAGCATCAAAATGTTGTTAGCAAGAGAAATAGAATAAACAAGATATGCAATAGAGAAGACTCTGAATTTTATTAGTTGTTTCTCAGTATCCATAACGTAGTGACAAGATTTATAGTCCAAATGATTGTGTATGATTGTTATAGTGACAATCAGCTGAGAGGAACTTTCCAATTGGTTCCTTGTGGGTCAAGAAAAGAAGTGAAACATTTGAACATTAGTCGCAGCTTTTATCTCAAAACAAAGTAATCTTAATCCTCAATGATCGCTCAACTGGAAAATGCTAGTTAACTTAAGTTTTCCATCCTAGATTCAAATCCTCTGTACCTAACTTGTACAGTTAGTAGGAACAGAGCATCCAACATTCAATGAGGATATTCACCACATGATTGTGGAGTTTCCAGAGTGACAGCAGATACACTTCAAAAAAAAGTTGAAAATGAAGAGTGTAAAACAGAAAGTGCTTGGTAGTGAAATTATGATGCAATAGAAAGATATCTTTATGATGTTGCATAGAGCTTTCAAACAGTTACCAGTAAATATAACAAGACCATCAGAAGAAACCCTTGCGAATTCTGGAAGAGTTTTGTTCAGGTATTTGGGGGATAGATAATCCAATGCATCTGACACGATAACGTGAGAAAATGACTTTGCCCTATAGGGTAGAGGGAATTTGATATCTGCCACACGTACAATGCCTTTGTTCACAAGTGATTTGCAGTTTCCATCAGCATCTTCTATGTCATATGGTTCTATGCCCCATGCTTCTGTTTCACCTTCTTTCAACAGCTTAGATACCACAGAGCAGGTATCGGGACCAACATGCAAAACTTTACGCATGCTATCACCATATGCTTTCTTTAAGATGGGTATTGCTCTTTGCAACTCCAATGTGCATGAAAAATCACCTACAGGTTCAATTTCGATCTATCTGTTTAAATACCTCCTCAGCCAACAAAACTATAATTTTGAAAAGTAAATGCTCGTAGAAGCAATCAAGTTATAGAAACATCACTAGGATTAACCATTAAAATACTTACATAGTAACTTGATCAAGATTATCAAACCACCATATGAAATTTTTATATATCACAGCCTTTGCAAGTTAGTTAAAAATAACCCATCAAACAAGACACGAGAAATATGAATGTGATATCATCATTCCGAATGAATCAAGACATGGAGGAAAACGAACAGTATAAAATTGCAAACTTATCTAGGAAACTTCCATATGGAATTGAAAATAGACCAAACTATACAATACAATAATAAAACCGGTGCAAGAACATAAGAAATATCTATCAAAGATGCTTCCCACTCTAATCAACTTCCTCCACCTTTTATCATTTTGCCGCAGTTTGAATTTTTAATTGTATACTTATAACATAGCTGAATTTTTAATTGTATACTTATAACATAGCTATCCTTAATGCTTAGTCTGCACTATTTCAGCCAATGCATTACTTCATTAAAATAAATTAAACTAGTGCCACAATAACCAGAAAATAATAAAAACATGCAATTAAATTTAGTACGTGGAATCCATAACCCCTGGGAGTTGTTGGGAGAGAAGATAGTAGACGTTGGGAATTTCTTGATCCCAGGGGACCTATCGACCGCTTTATGGAAGATGAATGTCTAGAAAGAGTAAATGTCTTAACATGGATTCTTCTTTTGGGAGGCTCAGATATGGCAGATAAAGTACAAGAAAGTGATACAGTTACTGTTAAGTTCAAATTGTTGCGTGCTCTGTTTTGCAAGTAATGGAGGATGAAGCTGTCTTTTCTTTCATTGTTCATATAGTTTGAAGTGTTGGGGGCAATATTTCACCTCTTTGGATGTTCTGGGATCTTGGATCTTACCCAAAGGCCAAAGGAAAATATCTATCAATTGCTAGGTAAGCATAGATTCAAAAACAACATTAAAATTTTGTATGTCAATGGAATCAAAGCTGTCATTAGAGGATAGTGATCTGAAAGAAGTCAAAGAATTTTCAAAGGCATAAGCATAAAAAAAGGTGATAAAGAGGGAGATAAGCAAGCTCCCTAAACGTCAAGGAGACTACAAAAGGAAATCTTACTTTACCTTCAATTTTGCTGACTATCTTGCTGCCTCCAAATAAACCTGCATTAATAAATAATAGTTCAATGAATGAGACAACAAACCCCCACTTTTTATTTCTTTGACCATAATCAAAGTATACCAGCCCAAACTATAATGTAATGAAAACTCTATAAAATGTAAAATCGAATGGGAACCTGGTCCACTAAAAGCATAGACAAGTAGAAGAACTGCCCCCTGTGAAAACCCAGAAAACAAAAAGGTCAAAATTCAATTACCAACTATATGGATTATATTTTACTGAGTGGTAAAAGTACTGTGCAATCACAGATTATCATCCACCCACCGCACTAGTCTAAAGAAAACGATAAGAAATAAAAAAACAAATATGGAAAGAAAATTGATTCTCAATCATGGCAATTACCACAAGGACCAGGCATATGGATAACAAGGGAGATGATTTTGATTTTGCATTCAGGGCCCCAGCAAATGGAAAGCTTCCATTGCGACGCGTGGAAGTAGGTTGCCTCCGTTGCATGATTAATAGTTCAAAAGAATATGAATCTGCATTTGATAAAAACATAAACAAGTGATAGTTAGATTGCATATCCATTAAATAGACAATATGATCCCATGGAACCAAAACTTTGTTAAAAAAATATGCACATCAGTCCCTAAAATCATTGGCCTGAATGTAGCAACTTGTTATAGAAAGTCACCGACACTTGGATGAAACCCTTGAGGGAAATTTCAGATCCTATACACCTGTGGTCACTCATTTCCATGCCTCCCCCACTTCCAACATCCCAACCCAACAAAATCGAGTAAATCAGCAAACAACACGAGCTGCAAAGCTCAATCTATTTTCTAAATCATCATTTATGGTCTCCATAAGCAGAACACTTATTTATAGCCTATAATTTCAGAGATTTAGAACCCAGAAAACAAAATCCGAGAAAGTTAACGAAAAGAAGCAAATTTAGCCCACGATTGAAGAGGGGAGAAAAAAAAAAACACCAACCGGACAAAACAATATAATGTCATACTGGTAACTGAAGAAAGCACATAGATCGCCGTAATGTAGCATTGTGGGTCGATATCTTTCACATTAGAATAAAGAAACAAACAAACAAACAAAAAAAGCAGTATAAACCTTCCTTCCGAGTTGTGAATAAACTACAGAAATTGAGCTAAAAGAATAGATAAAGGAAACAAACACAAAGGTAAGAGAAACATATTGGGATCTAGGAAAATCACCTCAGATCAGATCAGATCAGAGAAGAAGGAAAGCAGCAGCAGCATTTAGTGTGTGAAAGTCCAGATCTTGGATCTGAAGATTAAATTTTCCTTTTTGGGGTTTTATTAGTCGTTGTGCGTAGTTACATCCAACAAGAGGGGAGAGAGAAGGAGAAAGAGGAAATGCAAGTGGGAAATAGAGAGGAAGGGGTCGTAATTTTAGCGGTTGATGTAATGAGATTATTGAGTAGTGAGAGAAGAGGGCAATGGCGGGACCCTTCAACCCGCGCACTGTCACGCGCCTTTGCAATAATTGAATGGACGGCATTTCTGTCGGCCGTACTCGGCCCATCATCCAAACCCACAGGGCCAAGCCTTCAGCTCATATTTCCGGCCCGTAGGCCTTGCCAACAACCTAAACTTAGGCCCACAAATTCTAATTCTCAACATACATTGGCCTAAGAAGTAATAGTCGAGCTACTAGTAGTAATAGTCCCTTTTTTTTTTTTTTAATAGTCGGCACAAACAAGAGAATATGCACATTGGTACAATATTTGTTCCAACACACCTTTTTTAAGTTATTAAATTTGAGTTTGGACTTAGTTGAATAAGTTAAGATTATGCAATTCATGTGCAAGGTGACTCTTCCAACTTAAAATGAGTGTTTCGATAATTTTTTTTATTATACTGACACATTTACACATGTCAACTATTATATGAATTTTTTGTATGTTAACGTAATGATCCTCCAAATTTAACTCGTTGTCAAGTATTATTATATCAATTTAGAATCATACTAGAATAAACCCTCCTAACCACACTACTCTCCCTTCACAACACCTCAATATGCATCCACAAGGATGTTCCATCCCATAGGTTATGATCTTTATTAGCCATGGTTGAGTTAATTGTTCATATCAATCATTATGCTACTATTTGTTTTTCTAAATTTGTAAACTTTTTTTCTTTATGCTAATTAAAACTATTGTATTGAATTTCAATATAATATGAAATTCCTTTTTTAGACCATTATTTTTTTAGTTCAAATTACGTAAATGGGCTGTTTAGGGGCCAACATGATATAGTATATCCCCATATCCTATATCATCTTAATGTTTGGAGGTCCTCGCCGATTTTAATTGTTTGTAAGCCCATTTTCGAAACGTGTTTCGTATCCCACTGTCATTTTTCTTCCGTGTATCGTTTATCATCTTAATGCTTGAACATACTCATCAGAACTCTCTAGACATTAGAACTCTCCAGACATCAGAACTCCCCACATCTTATATCATGTCCCCCAAACAACTCCAAAAGGTGACGATTATCTTATCTACCAAGATAGTCATAATTTTTTTTTTCCAAAAAAAAAACAAAAACAAATTAGCAGTTTCTTTCCTTGATAGCATTTTCATAGATTTCTTCCCATATTTCTTTATGATATAAATTAATCATTTTTGTTGGATGTTCTATAACCTAACCTCAACTATTGAATTACAAAACCAATCTAATACAACTTAGCATTAAGGTCTAGTTACACACTTCCGCTTATATTTAAAAATTATATATTTAGATTTTCACTAAAATATTTGTGAGGTAAACAAAACTATAGAGAATAATCAGAATTGAACGGAGCTTCATTAGTTAAAAATAAATTTTGATAAAACTGCGATAAGTGTTTACATAGGTGTGAAATATATGTCCATCTAAGTAAAATTGAGTAGAAAAAACATTTATTACCTTTTCTAAGATTAAATTTCAAGTAACGGAAAAATAAAATAAATGTTTTAGACCACTTTTGGTTCTTGAATTTTTATTAAAGTTACAATTTACTAACTTCTAATTTGTAGTAATTTAAGATTATTTTCAAATTTGTAATAATTTTAGATTATCACTCATCCATTTTTACTTTAGGTTAAAAATCTTAGAGTTCAGAGAATTTAAGATTTTAACCTAAAATAAAAATAAAAATAAAGAGCAGAAATTGTGTAGTGTGTAAAGCATATTTGCAAAAGAAGAAACTACATCTGTCACTAAGAAACAATGTTTAATATTCCATCAATTCTCACTTTTTTCGACGGACTGCAACAATTGGGAATCAGATTCACATTCATATTTTTCACCATTGCAAGTAAAGATTTCAAATATTCTTAATTGGGAATTTATATCTTTTAATATCGTTATGAAATTAATATTTTAGATCAAAGTTCATGTTTTATTGAGATTTAGTTTCAAAATCTCTGTTAAAATTAATAAATAAAATTATTGTAAAATGAGTCCTTAATGACTAAATTTGATTTAAATTTGGACTTGGTTATGAGCTGGATGTATTTTCTCATCTTCAAGAACAAGTATAGAATATGTTCAAAGCTTTCTGTTCTTGTCACAACGGTCAATTAATCTGTCCATTCTGTCCAAGTATCATCTTATCATATTTTCTATATTGTTCTAATACTTTATTTTATCTTTCGGTTGCAAATGGTAGTCCTTAACACCATGAGATTTTCTATTTTGATATATTAAACTTTTGTATAACAAAATATAATTTCCATTAGTATCATTAAATTTTCAATTTTAGTTTCAAATCGTTAATGCTTAGTTCAAGAGTGTAATATTTAAAAAAAACAAACAAAAAACAAAACAAAACAAAAAACAAAAAAAAACAAACAAAGAGTTTGCACTTGGAGAGTGGTTATGATTCACTAAGGTGGGAATTTCTACAACTTTCTAGGAAATGGAACATAATGAACACGTTCCATAATAAAAGAGATCTTAAGTCGAAAGAAGAGATCCATAGTATAAAAATGAAGAAAATTATTTCTATTAATATAAATCTATTTTGAGTAGGTGAAACCAAAAATAAATCAATAAGAAGTTACCCCAAGACAATATCATAACAATATAGGGAGCTTGTTGCTATTAACAAATAGCACAATTAAAAGAAGCTTAACAAAAGATTAATACATACTGCCTACTAGAATAGAATAAAATGCACTTTATTATCTATAGCTCAATTCTCCTTTGGTTTGATTGTATAGTAAAACACTACCAATGGTGTTTTGGATAAACCTATCCTCAAAAGTCATTAAAAAAAAAAACTCAGCTTAAAATTGTAGAAATGCAAAAGTTTCAAGTATAAAAACACGATTCAAATCACCTTGTATGAAGTGAAATCCTTCTGATACAAAAGAAGCTAAACATACCAACCAAATTAACCACACACCAATTAACTAACCATACAGAATCTGAGATGGAACAACCATAGGATGTCTTCTTTTTCCTGTCTCCAAGAATTTCAGAGCTTTTTTAGCTAGTTTTTGAAGCTTCTCTTTCTGAACCAACACCAACAAGTCAAGGAGAAGAAGCAGCTAGTACTGAAAATGGGAGTGGAATATAGTTGCTGCACTACAGGATTTTTCGGTCGCATTGGAATAGTCATCTTCTTGGTGTTGTTTGCTGGGTTGATGTCTGGCCTCACTCTTGGGCTCATGTCTATGAGCCTTGTTGAGATTGAAGTTCTTGCCAAGTCTGGAAAACCAAGTCACCGTAAACATGCTGGTCATCTATTCTTCTTCATTCTCATCCTTTTTATTTCACTTTCCTGGGGAAAAATTTATGTGTTTTCTTTCTCAATGGGGTTTTTCTTTTAATCTTTGCTACTAACAAGAATTTGGCAATCTCTCATCAACATGACAGCAAGGATATTGCCAGTTGTTAGAAGACAACACTTGCTGCTTTGCACTTTATTGATCTGTAATGCTGCAGCCATGGAGGTAATTGTAAACTGTTGGAAAGTTAAGCTTTTTGTTGTATTGTATCAGCTGAAGAAAACACATCATAGTTTTGCATTTGCTTTAACAGGCACTTCCAATATTTTTGGACAGCTTGGTGACAGCTTGGGGAGCTATATTGATCTCTGTCACTTTGATCTTATTATTTGGTGAGGTGATATATCAAACTTTCACTTAATTACCTTTGTTAGTATTCTTAGTGAGAACAAGTTATGTAGCTTTTAGGCCAAGTTAATGAACAAGGTTAAGGGCATGTTCTTATGTGTTGCTTCCTTTCTGCAGATTATTCCTCAAGCTGTTTGTTCTAGATATGGTTTAGCAATTGGTGCAACAGTGACCCCTTTTGTAAGGGTTCTTGTTTGTATTTGCTTTCCTGTTGCATATCCTATAAGCAAGGTAATTGTTTTCTTCAGCCAAATTTGATTGCTAAAGCACATTTAATAACAAAAAGTTGTTCATTCACTATATTTGTTTTGTGATCTAGTTTTAAAACATTTGTAGGGTAGAAGTACATGGCATAACAAAAGAAAAGGTTAACAAACATAACGATAAAGAAAAAACAGAAAAAACAGTACATATGCATATCTATATACACGAGTCTCAATTCATGCCGTCTAATTTCAATTTTTCAAGAATGAACTGAATCGCAGTTTTAGTCCCCAAGTGGGTGGAAACAGAACAGTATCAAAAACCCAAAAAATTGATTGTTTGATTTCATTTTGACTAGCTATTGGACTTTTCATTGGGTAAAGACCATAAAGCTTTGTTTCGTAGAGCAGAACTGAAAACACTTGTAGATTTTCATGGAAATGAGGTAATTTGTCTCAAACACAAGTAAACTGTCTTTCTCACTCATGTTCTCTTTTGTGAGGCTAAGTTTGGTTCCTTAAAACTGCAGGCTGGAAAAGGAGGAGAGTTGACACGAGATGAAACAACCATAATAGGAGGAGCACTAGAACTCACTGAGAAGGTCGCGAGAGATGTCATGACTCCCATTTCTAAAACTTTTGGGATCGATATTAACGCTAACCTTGACAGGTTTACTACCTAAGCTGATCATCACCTTCCCCACAGAGAAATGCACCAACTTCATTCTTCTTCTTTCCTCCATCCTAATAAATATATTGATGAAAACAATGCAGCAACTTGATCAAGTTAATTCTGGAGAAAGGACATAGCAGAGTGCCTGTGTTCTATGAACGCCCTACAAATATCATTGGCCTCATATTGGTAATGTTCATCCATGCCAATTAGTAATAATAATAACAGTAACATTCTTTTACCTGAAATCTTCATATTTAAATTGTAGGTGAAAAATTTAATAACTAGGCTTTCACCAGATGGGGTACCAATTAAGAACTTCCCAATTCGGAAAATTCCAAGGTACTTTTATGCCCCTAATTTTTCTGTATACTCCATATTAGGAAGTATTTTCAGATAACACAGCTGATCTAAGAGAAGCTGGACTACCACATCATTCCCCATCACTATCAGCCATATGATTTTTTATTCTTTAATCATCAGTAATGGATACTAATGCAGCAGTAAGCAAAATGAGGATTCTTTCTGGACTCCTTGTTTACTTCCCACTAGGCTTATGTTAACATACAAATGAATGCCTGCTCATTTAGGCTAATGTGATTATAGAAACCCCTTCACTTGGGTTAAATCGAAGAACATAGTTACAAAACCTAAATATAAAACGCATTTCCTAGTTGAAAGAAAAAAAGAACTTTCATTTTCACTAAAAATCCAAACTTGTCCATCAGGGTCTCAAAAACAATCCCATTATACGACATTCTAAATGATTTCCAGAAAGGTCATAGTCATATGGCTGTTGTCGTTAGAGAAAAAGAAAATCCAGAGAAGTCTGTCAACGGAAATCAACTTGAGGGTAAGCATTTACCTTTTTCATTTCTACTTAACTTGGCTTCTTCACTTTGACAATGATACCTATAACACAAATGAACATGCAGCAAACGATGTGAAAGTGGATATCGATGGTGAAAATCATCAACAGGAAAAGAGTTTAAAGAGCAAGAGATCGCTAAAAAGGTTAAACACATTTGTCGATCGTAGTAATTCCTACCGAAAGTTCTCTGGAAGTAAAAAATGGTCCAAAGACCTCAACTCAGAGGTCTTGCATATTGCCGATGACCTGTTGCCCAAGCTCTCTGAAGAGGGGGAAGCAATCGGCATCATAACACTTGAAGATGTCATTGAGGAGCTTTTACAGGTATAGCACATCCTCTATCTACAATTCTATCTTCCTATCAATGTTACAAAGTTTGATTATTCTAGTCTTAATTGATGTTCACTGCAGGAGGAAATCTATGATGAGACAGATAATCGCACTTAGAGGTCATTTGCTAAAAGTCAACATAAAGGAAGAACTCAAAAAAAAAAAAATGAAGTGATACAAGACATTGATTTAATTAGATTATATTAGCAACTGCTAAAGGGAATGCTTGATTTTTTCTACTTGAAAAGGAACCTATTATTACTTTGACATGATCATTTGAAAGTTTATACCTCACTTTTCCATGGACAGAAGTATAACATCAGTTTCTTGTTTCCCACGTTCCCTTTGACACTGCCTGATGAAATAGGCATGTAGAAGATTTAAGCTCAATGCAGAAATTTTCTTCAAGGTATAGAAACATAACCCTGCAAGAATTGCCAAACTAAAGGAAAGGTAGAAGTAGTTTAAGTTGAAAGAAAAGTAACAGTTCTCGGGTAATTGATCTATTGAGAAATTTACATACATAAAGTTGCAGATGTCAGGAACTTTATATTCCTTGAGAAGTGAATTTCTCACATAGTGATAGAACCACATAGTAGTACTAGACTTTGGCATAGAACTTCCACGCTAATTGTTGGATCAGATGGATATACCTATTTCAAATTGATCCAAGTGCTTTCTGCACCAAGCAGATATTTCAAATCAGCAAAAATTAAAACTATCATCTTCTTTATTTATAAATAAGACGAAACGATGAGAATGCATACATTTGAAACCAAAAAAAAAAAAAAAAAGGTTAAGGTAGAGATAAATCATATTAATGATAAAACACAAAGCAAAATCTCCGTGGACTCAGATTGAATCACGATCTAACGTTTCAGCTGTAATGGTTAGGATCCTGTACAGATTAATTCATAGCGATGCTTATATCTGCCTGTCAGAGCAAACTGTCTTGTGAGATTTAGAATTTGTGTTGTATAGATGAGAGCAATACTTCTTTACACAAAAATATATATATTTCTTTAATCATTTTAAAAAAAAATGGCATGTGTCAACTCAAGTATTTTGGGAAATTTGTACGGATGACCCAAAAATTGGGCCCAAAATGTGAAATGACCCATTCTTAAAAAATAATGTCAATTGACCCGCAGCTGACATCATCGTCAAACCAAATTACGTAAATTGTCTTTACACCGGCCTCACGTGGTAAATCTCGCTCTTGTCTGATTAAATGCTCTTGCTCTCACTCTTGCTCTCGCTTGAAATTCCCTGGTTTGATGTGATTGTTTGTCAGTGTACTGTTGATTTGACAAAATGTCACGACGGAACCCTCAAATCAAATCAATAATACCTAAACACAATACAATGGTGATTTATTTAAACTCTAAACTTCATTTCAAAGGTGATTACTTCTCTGATTTTCGCCGGTGTTTTGTTGAACGAAGATTTTTCGAACGGGGATTTCCAAGACGAGGCTTTCTCAGAAAGGAACAACTTTTTCAGAAAGGTAAATTATTTTGAGTCTGTTTAATTATTTTTTATGTGTTATTTCTGGAAGGGTAGAATTACAAAATTTTGTATTGGGAGAGAGTAAGAAAGAGGAAAAGTAAGAGAGAGAGCGAGATTTTGAGCAAGAGCGAGAGCGAGAGCGAGATTTTGAGAGAGAGCGAGAATACACTTCAATTGCTTGTACAACTTAATGACAAATGTTCTCTTGCTTTGTAGGATGACAGAAAAGTGTCTATTTATTTGATTTGGAGGTGAATGGGATGAGAATGAAAGTTCATATATTGGGGGACAGTTGAAAGGAATTGTTGTGCCCCCTACAGTGAATCATGAAGAACTTAAATCTCGCATTTACAGGGCTACAAAAGTCAGTTCTTCAGAGTTTGATTCTATCCTGAAGGTTAAATATAATCTTGAATTTGAAGCCCCTCCACAATACATAATGGATGATGATGATCTTCACTTCTTTCTTTTGCGAGAAGAGCTTAGTAGACTTCAGATAGCTGTAATGTTGAAGTCTAAACAGACGAAAGGGTTGGAATGGGGTTTGGAAATATGAGTTATGATGATACGGCTGTGGACAGACAATACGAGGAATCATATCAGTTTCGTCGGGAAGAGGATGATATTCCATTGTCTACCAACACTGTACCATCAACATTCGATTATATGGATTGTGGTCTTTCAGTGGATGTGGATGTGAATGAGCAACCAACAGAATTGAATGAAATGGATCGTGATCATGGAGATGTGCGTCGTTCTACAACAGCTTCATTGGTTCTACCATCTGTGTCTTCAAGTCATAGGACAGAGTTGATTATGCCTAGCACCTCTTCATCTGGGACAAAGGACGTTGAAGTTGGTCAACTATTTTTTAGCAAAAAGGACTTGAAAATGAGATTGTCTATTCTGTCCAACAACAAAAATTTTGAATTTAAGGTCAGGAAATCAACCAAATCTCTGTTCACTATCAAATGCATTGGGGAGACATGTAAGTGGAGCCTTCGTGCAGTCAAAATGGAAGGGTCTGATATATTCAAGATCACAAAGTACTGTAGTTCGTACACATGTTCCATAGAAATTTTGAATCACGACCATAGACAAGCAACTACTACAATAGTTGGTCAACTCATCAAAGATAAGTTCACGGGCATAGGACGTATTTATAAACCTTGTCATATCGTTGAGGATATGAGGAGAGATTATGGCGTGAACATAAGTTATGATAAAGCGTGACGTGCAAGGGAAGCCACATATGATCTCGCTAGAGGTACTCCAGAATACTCATACTTCATACTACATGCCTATGGAGAAGCGCTAAAAATAGAGAATCCAAGTATAGTCTTTGAGATCAAACTTGAAGATGAGGTGCATTTCAAGTATATGTTTATGGCATTAGGGCCTTGTATTAGAGGTTTTGCAAGTTGTTGGCTTTGTATTATTGTTAATGGGTCGCACTTGAAAGAAAAATACAAAGGCACCATATTGGTTTCGGTTTCTATGGACGGGAACAATCAATTATACCCACTAGCATATGTAATAGTGGACAATGAAACCGATCGATCATGGAAATGGTTTATGTCAAACTTGAAATGCAGTATCGGAGAACCCAATAATCTGGTGTTTGTGTCTAATAGGATGGATCTATCGGCAATGCTATTCGTGCATTTTTTTCCCACAACATTTCATGGATTGAGCACATGGCATATAGAACAAAATCTTGTTACAAACTTTAAGAGTAGCACGGTTGTTGGGATATTTAGAGATGCAGCAAGGGCATTTCGCATGATAGAGTTCCAGACAAAATGGGACGAACTCCGCAGTTTTAGAGATAGTGTTGTCACGAAATATTTAGAAGACATCAGTCTTCAAAGGTGGGCACGGATTTACCAAATAGAACGAAGATATGATAACATGACATCCAACAGTGCAGAGTGTTTCAATTCCTTAACTAAAGAGTATCGACTGATGCCCATAGTATGCTTGATTGAACATGTTAGAGAAATGCTCTAATCATGGTTCTACGAACGAAGGAATTACTGGGCATCTCGAACGACTTTGCACTCTGACTACTGTGAAACCCGATTGGCAAGTGAAGCTGATAAAGGCAGACGATATCGAGTGGAGCCTATTGATTGTTATCGGGTACATGTGCAAGATAATCGATTGAACGGTATTGTCAATCTTTATACGAAGGAATGCACGTGTAAGGAATTCGACTCACTTGGTATCCCGTGTTCCCATGCAATTGTTGCTGCCAAGGAAAGAAATATACTCACCCACAGCCTTTGCAGTCAATTTTATATAGTTGACTCTCTAATAACTGCGTATGCGGAGCCTATAAATCCACTTGGCTACATATCTGAATGGAAAAGACCTTCTGGATACGTAGAAAAGATTATCCTTCCTCCGAAGTTTATGCCACAAGCTGGGAATGGAGAGTGAGAAGAATACCATCCAGAGGAGAATTTCGCAGACAAATGAAGTGTGGTCGGTGTGGGAATTATGGACATAACCGCCAAAATTGTACTGAACTACTTACAACCGTGCGACGTGCCGAAAATACCAGAGACCAAGACACAAACATCCCTCATCCAGTTTAGTTATAAATACCATTGATCATTTTTTCATACGTCATACTTGTAACATACTTCATACTTGTAACACTTCATACTTCATACTTTCATCTTGTAAACCAAAAACAATAACAAGCTGGAGTATTTATATAATAGCAATATTCATACTCTCTCAATCTTCATACTCTCTCCATCGTCATACTCTCTCAGTCTTCATACTTGTAACAAAAATGGATAACTTCATACTCTCTCAATCTTCATACTGAAAACAAAAAACAATAACTTCATACTCTCTCAATCTTCATACTTGTAACAAAAATGGATAACTTCATACTCTCTCAATCTTCATACTTGTAACAAAAGTGGATAACAAATACTCTCTCAATCTTTATAAGTATAACAAAAAAACAATGACTTCATACTCTCTCAATTGTCATACTTATAACAAAATGGATAACAAATACTCTCTCAATCTCGCTCTCTCTCACGATCTCGCTTTCCATGAATCTCGCTCTCTCTCAATCTCGCTCTCTCTGGACATCTTGTTCTCTCAATCTCGCTTTTTCTGAACATGTTGCTCTCTCAATCCCGCTCTCTTTTACAATCCCGCTCTCTCAATTTCTCTCTCTCTCACAATCTCACCCTCTCTCAACATCTCGCTTTCTCAATCTTTGAACTTTGAACCTTGAACCATATAATGTTCTAAACTCAATTATGCATGTTCTGATAAAATTCTGATATTGAACTTTGAACTTACATAAAAAAATAGATGTTCAATAATACAATGAAAAAAGCAGTAGCTCTATTATAAATAAAAAATGCATGTTCTGATAAAATTCTGATATTAAACTTTGAACTTTCATAAAAAATATATGTTCAATTATACAATGAATGTTTTTACATACATAAAAAATAAATGAATATTTTTACATATATAAAAAAATAAATGAATATTTTTACATACAATAAAAAATACAATGTTCTATACATATAAAAAATATGGAGTGTTTGCCCATAGCTGACACGCTAATTGCATCCTATATTCACTCATCTTCTCCTGAGTGATTACAAATGGATCAGCACCAGTCACCAAGTGTTCCAGTAGTTTTATTGCGAAGATGCCACAATCAAGCGACCCGTGTTATATGTCGACGTTTATAGGTCGCGAGATTCAACGGGCTGTGGATAGGTCTGGCTTCGATCGATCCATGTCACAATAGTGAAGTAAGGATGGTACTATGACCGTCAATGGCTCTAGCCAATTCACCAGCTTTGTCATTGGTGTGTATGACGGAAGTGAATCGAACAAAAATATGTGGCCTCTGTTAATGTCCATTGCAAGGATCATCCAGAACTGTTATTCATCTTCGTATAAACGAAATCCACATCTGCCCATTTGACATCGAATTTACCGGTGACGTAGTCCTTATACGTGTCTTCATCTTCCTAAGCTAGGGCAGCCTCCAGAAGTGACTTATTCTTTATTCATTTAAATACCCCGCCACGAGCATTAAGGTGACTCTGTCAAATAAAATGAGAAGTTAAGTAAAAAAGTAAAGACCAGGAAACTTAACAAAATGAGAAGTTAAGAAACGAAATATCAAAATTTACCGTTAAACCAATTGGCAAGATGGTGAACTTGTGCATGCACATGTCGGGACGGGTATAAAATTTATCTTTCATAAAATAAAATAAAGTATTTATGGTTTGCACAAAAAAATAATATGTCAGTAAAAGTACAAGATAGCCAACATGTAAAGACGTAAAGACTAAGACACTTACATCGCACTCGACCAACGAATTCGGGGTAATCAATTCCTTGGAGAATTGCTTGGCGAGTGGTTTGATGGAGTTCTCTCGAACCTCATTGTCTGTATTGTCGTCTGAGATCCAGCCCATCATTTCTGTCAGGATATTGTGTGGAACATCATGTGCTACGTTATATGTGACGATCGATCTGGATATTGACGTAGCTACATCTGGGAAAGGATGTTTAGCCACACTTTTCTTCTTTACTTGGGCTGGGGGTATATATTTATCAACCGGTTTTCTCTTACGATTAATTCTTCGAGATTCCTACATAAACAGATAAAAAAACGTTACTCATCAAAAAATATAAAAATATAAACAAAGATTACTGATCAATAAATTACTCATCAGTGGAACTCCTTCTATGGTCGTAACAATCCCATAAGTGTCTGCCTCTGGGATGCCAGACATGTTAGCCTCTGTATGTGGCATGGTAAGTAAGACAGACATGTCAGACTCTGTTTGTGGGACGTCAGCCAGTATAGGTTCGACGTCAATCGGTGATGTCGTGGCAGTGGTGGTAACGGGCTGTACAGGGGGGTGGGAGTAGGTAAAGTGGTGGTATCGGGCTATAGAAGGGGGATGGGGATAGGAGTGTCAGAGGCAGTCGCAGTCATATCGGGATCCCGATATGGGATGGGTGATCTGGTCGTCTCCTCATTCACCGTAGAACCCTTCAATTAGTAAAGTAAAATGGTGAGTTCACGAACACGTAAAAGCTAAACACATAAAGACATAAAATGATGCAAACCTTATACATAGACTGCAACAATGACAGGATGGCCGACAATTGCCCTTTCATGTCAGTCATGTTTTCCTCCATACTAGATACACGACTATCTAAACCCGATATACGACCATCCAACCTCGATAGTGAGCTGTCATTGGACCGCAGGTATGAATAAATAGACTCATCGACATTGGCTCCCTCTCTGTGGCGGGCAGCACGCTCAGGACACTCCTCATCCACAGGTCGCTCTATACCAGAGTCTGCAAGAAAGACATCAACTTGGTTCAACTCGTCCTCCTTGCGTACATCCCCCGTCATATCATGGAACATATCATCACTACATGTGTATATCCCTCCTTCCACCCTTCCATATTTAGCATCCTCGTGCTCAGAATGCTCGGGTTCATCCCCTCCCTCCATCCTGACAACCTCATCATTGTCATCTCCACGATGGTCATCACTGCCACTTTCACTCTCGGGACTACCCCCTCACTCGTCGAACTATTTCCACTTTCAGAACTATCATCATCCGTACCTAGCTTAAATATAGGTCGTCGTTCCACTGGGGTATCCCGAAACTCTCTTTCAACATCTGACATCACAATGCCCTCTTTAACCTTTATCTGCATTAACAACCCAGTAAACTGGTTAGTGTCAATTTAGCAATCAGATAAACATATTATGCATAGAGTAAACGTACATTGTTAGACTCAAATATCTCTCTCTCAAGTACTTTGAAGGACACTGAGTGGGAGCATGACCATCGTAATATGCAGGGCAAAGCCACCTTGCTCCTTCGCTCCGCAATGTTCTCAGCTATCGATAAAGCTAGGATCTCGTACGTCCATACCTAAATAAAATTTAAAATATATTAAGAACAATAGTAATTCTAGATCAAACAATACGATTATTATGTTAATCAAATTTACCTGGAACGCTTGTGGAAATCCACGTAAGGAGTACTTCACAACGTAGTTTTTATTTGCTTTGACCCTCGTCTTGTATAGACTGCTCTTATCATTCAAGGAAGTCTTTAGGGCATCCAATGTCCTCTCCCAAATAATGGTACCCCAATCAAGACTAGTACTCCAAGTTTTGAACGTCCTTGAAACGTTTGAGGTTGACGGCATTTTTCTGTTTATTTTCCCCATCATTGTGACCTCAGTATAGTAAACTAGGCTAATCTTCACAGCATCATCATCATTTTCAAACTCTAAGTCCCTGTATTTTTCTTCAAGTTCACGAAGGTGTAAAGTGTCCTTCGTCACTCGATTACCAAAATACTTGATAGCAAGTTCATATGAGGACTGCTGGTTCCAATCAACTCGTGATGGGGATTGCTACAAATCAGTCATCACCAAAAAGTCATCCTTCGAAAAGGTGTCAACCTTCCCACAGACAGAGAATGACATTGAGTCTGATTTTGTCCCCTTCACTTCTCTAAGTAACATATGATGGACAATTGAGCTGTTAAACACCATATCAACATCAACAAATCACCCAAAAACTGTTCTCTTGAACATGGCCAACTGCGTTGGCGTGAGTTTCTCTTTGACAATCTTGTTTGCATTAGCAATATGGCCAAGCTGGTTACTTGACCGAAAAATCAGTCAGCTTTGGCTATTCTGAAACGTGTAGCCATCTTAAATCACTCCTGCATTTATTAAAAAATTCAATCAGTAAACTCTTTCAGAAAAAAAAATGTAAAACAACATTCTGTTTAAATCTCGCTGGCATCGCTCTCGCTAGAATCGCTCTCTCTAGTGTTGCTCTCACTATCTCCCTCACATTCTCTCTTTTTACTCATCTTCAACCACATAACACATCAAAAACCAAAAAAACAAACAAAAAAAACCATAGGTTCACTTATCTCGCTCACATTCGCTCTTTCCGGTGTCGCTCTACCGATTTCACTCTCACTTATCTCGCTCACAAACTCTTTCTACTCGTCTTCAACCACAGAACACATCGAAAACAAAAAAAAAAACCATATTGAAAGATTTACCGATAAGATTCGATTTGTCGACGGCAGTAGAATCGTTTGCAAGCTGGAAATAGTTTTTTCGTTTATGAGCACTACGAAGCTGTTAGCCTTGAAAAATTTGAATGAAGAATAATTTAGTTTTTGTGGGTTCTCAGTAAAAAGGTAAGAAGACGAAGAAGTAAGGGCAATTTATGTAATTTGGTATGAGGATGATGTCAGCAGAGGGTCAATTGACATTATTTTTTAAAAATGGGTCATTTGACATTTTGGGCCCAATTTTTGGATCATCCGTACAAATTTTACAAGTATTTTCCGTACAGAAAAACATTTGAAATCATTTTGATCAGGCTAATTTCGAGTCATTTGATTGGAAGATCAAGAAAGTTCTGAACAAATGCGAGATTATTGAATTTCTTTAATTGAGTTAAGTTGTACTTGTACACATATTTTTGGCCTAAGAATGTAAAAACACATACTTTTGGCCTAAGAATGTAAAATCTTCCATTACTTTTGTTCTAGATGGATAAAAGTAATGTTGAGTTGTAATTTGTCTTTGTGAAGAAGATTATTTATCCTCTTAAACCCCTGTGATTATCTTTGGCTTATGAAGAAGATTATGAACGAGTCTGAAACCACCTATGACCTATTTTCTTAATCCATCAGGTAATAATCACTTTTCCATCAGTGCAATAAACACAGTTACACAACAGATGGTTAAATGGGTATCCATCTTCATTTTTTAAACAATATCTTTATCCTGAAAAATAAAAAACCATCATCTATGCACATGAAGCAGGAATCTGCTTCATCGAGTGATCAACAAGAATCACAATAAGAAATCTAGCAAGGTTAAAAATCACAATAAGCAAAAAATAAAATGAAAAACACAGTTCATAACCCTCCACCCAGCAGTAAATGGTGGTCTTTGTAATACCTCCAAATTTGAACGGATGAAAAAACTCCAAAGAAGAGTTTGATATAGATAACAACTTCCGGTCCCTGTCCCACGGAGATTGGTCAATGAAGCAATATCATTCTTTTTCTGGTGCAAATCGAAAGAAATGACTAAGATGCTGAGCATGGAAGCAATTAGCAACCAAAATGCCATCATAGGGAGTTGACAAAATAAGCAGTTGTCTTGATCTTCATACTTAGCAACACCAAGATTAAGGTGTTTTGCCTACTCTTCTCCTTGTGGTAAGTTTTAGACCACAAGATCCCACGTGCAGTCTCTTCACTAACAGAATACACCTATCATTGATATCGGCTGCAATAAACCGAAACAAAAAGCCAAAGAACACTTCTCATCAATTCCGTAAAATGATGGAGGACGGGAGCTTGTTCGAGTAGCAGTTATGATGCACCAATCATTGAAGACAAATCTTTTACAGAAACTGCAAAATGAATCTTTCATCGGGACAAGGCTCTTAAATTACAGGGTTTTAGTTTTCTTGTGAGCTCCGCTCCATCGGCGTCTACGTCCTCTTCTTTTCCTTCCATCTATTTTGGTCTTGATTTTCTCTTTTAAATCTCTCTCCCCTGTGAACTCTAGAATTAATGACTATGCTTGACAATTTCCAAAATTACTTATTGTTTTAAAAGCATGTTGAATAAGGTAGGTTTATTTGTTAAGATGTTTCAATAAAAAGGAATATGTGAATATGCAAATAAAAGGAAATTTTCTAGGTGATAAAAGAAAAGAGATGAAATTTGGTTAAGTAATTGGAAGAGTGGAGTGATTAAGTAAGAATTAAATGTGGAATTGGGAGAAAATTATTTAATATTTGTTTATATATAAATTAAAAGGGATTAATTTATAAGTATTAACAAAATGGGAATAATTTGCCTAATTGAACGGGGTAATCAATTTAAAGTAGCTGTTGAAATTTTTAACGAGAAGAAAAGGTGTTGAAAGTGCATATAAAGTAGCAGATTGTGAAGGTCCATGTTCAGAAATTCATCGTGCAATTTTTGAATTTTTGCATAAACCCATAGGAAATTGAGTGGAGAAGACAACCTAGGGCTTCCGGAGTGAATCTCAATCGAAAAGATGGTAAAAAAGGAAAAAGACTTGAGGTTGGTCTGAATTCGGACAATTTCGAGCAAGTTGTGGTATTTTGACGACTTCGAGCTGTAGAAAAGGAATTAGAAGCTGAAATTTTGGGGTTATCATGAAAAGAGGTCTATTAACAGTTTTCATGAAGGATGTCTGTGTATGGATGAAAACTAGCGAATTTGTAGGTAAACCAAGGCTATACGAGAATTTAGTTGAAGCAGAGTAGGAGTAGTTTTGGGAGCTGATTTTGAAGTATTTGAGGAACTTTAAAGCTGCAAATCCTCATGTTAGTAAATTAAGAAGTTGTTTATGAGTTTAATGTAAGAAATTGAGGGAATTTGGTTTAGAAATTGATGAATTAAGGGTTGAGTTGTATACCTGTAAAGAATTTGAAGAATTTCTCTCAAACCAGTTGATCAATTGGGATATTTGCTTCATGAATGTTGAAAAGAATCGAGTAAGGAAGAACTTCAAGGACTGCTTAAGGAGAACGAATTTGGGAAGGCCATCAATTTTGAGGAAAACAATGGGTTGTGCAAAATTTCGCAGAAATAGGGTAGTCGAGATTCAATTGAAATTTTAAGCTATCCAAGGTAATTTGTGAACTCTAACTTATTGGGGTAATTTAATTTAGAGGTAGTTAATGAGTTTTGTAGAAGAAATTTGAGTGGCTTTGGGCTAGATTGGGTGAAATCGAAGCTTAAAAGCTTGAAAGTAGCTGTCAAAAAACAGAGCAACTTTCAGAAAATTTGTGGTTTGAAAGAGGAAGATGATGTTTGTCATCTTTTGTCCATCATCAAAATCCTATTTTTGAGATTTAAGGTCATTTAAATAATTTGGAGCTATTTGTTCAACACTATCTTTGAACTTAAGGATGCTTTAAATCGAAAAAGGTATTTTATAATAAATTTGAAAGATTTAAGGTCGTTTTATTATTATTATTATTTGAATTTGTTTGAATAATTTAAAGGCTAAGGATGCTTAAACCCTAAATTTTGGCCATAATAGGGATTATTTAGGGGTTAAAGGAATTATGGTAAAATGAGTTGTTTATGTAGTATTTGGACTGGATAGCCATAAGTTAATAATATGATTTTCGGGCCAAGTTCAATTAGGATAGGCTTATAAATCCGAAGGATCGAGCCGAAAATTGTGAGTGATAAAACTAAGTGTTTTTCAAATGTTTTAGCAAGCACATGTCTACTTAAAAGTTTAAAATCATGTTTGCCTCATTTTATGATATGCTTAAGTAGTTTCCAATCAAACTAGTTTTTCAAAGAGCTTATTAATACATACTCAGTTTAAAGAAGTTTATGAAAGCATGATTCTCAATATTTACACATTTTAAGTTTTAAAAGCATGTGTTAGAAATTCATGATCACATGATAGAAAAGTTAAACACATGTTTTATGCTATTTATGCTTTCAAGTATACATGTTTTGCTGTATGAGTATTTATGATGATTATGTTAAACCTGATACTGAGAGACTTGAGAAGGTATCTGAGCAATAGTACCTAAGGTATGACGGTACTTAATTATTACCATGTGCACGTAGGTAAAGTTGACATTGGTAATATTGAGACTACTCCACACCAACTAAGGATTGACGTTGAGTGATTGAGCAGAAGGATTCTCTCTCAACTAAGGATTATGTTAGTTATATTTTTCGGAGATACTATGTTTTAAAATGTTTTATGTATGAGTTTGCTTTGCAGTTTTTAGTTTCAAGCATGATGAATATGTTTTATTAGTCACTCACTGGGCAAGTAGATCATTCTTTCAAATGTTTTTCTTTTTCCAGATAGTGGTCATCTCCCCAGAGGTTAGCTGTCATGCTGTTCTACTACTCAAGGACTCTAGTTAAAAGTTCAAAGTCTTAAGAGAAGTTGTAGGTGTTTATTCTGTAAATGTCTGTACATATGTGTTGCTCATATTAGGGATAGTGAAGTATGTTGGGACCCACTGAACTCTATACCTATTAATATGATGTAGTTATGTGGTTGTTGATCCCTAGTGTTCTGAGGTTATTTTTAAAGTTTTATTAGTTTGGTGAATGTTATATATATATATATTCCATGGATTTCTAAACAGGTTAAGGATGTAAGTTAGACAGTAAGTGCCATAAAAGGGTTGGTAACTGTTGTCCTCACATTCTCTTTTGAATTAAGAGTGTAATCTGGGAGGGGGTATGACACCCCCCGTCTCTTATACATTTTGAAAGTGATTTGCCTATCTGCAGCCATCTTCCTCATCTTCTCTATGATCTCTACAGCTTTCTATTGTAAAGTTTCTTTAGGTCGTGCATTAGCTTAGTAGAAATATCTGGCTGTGGCATTAGGTCTGCATCCATCATGTCTAAGCAGTACGAACAAGCCTCCTTCAATCGCCCATTTGAAAAAAGTGCTTAAATCCAAATTGTCTAAGAATTGTCTAAGCACTGACATTAAGTTCACATCCTTTGGTAGTTATACAACTCCACATGTTTTTTGCCATTTCAAGATTTTGGGCTCTCAAAAGAGCCTTCGTTAACTCCTTCAAAGTATCATACCGTGGAGTAGATAATAGGCCTCTTTTAAACATTTCTTTGAAGTAATCACAAGCTTCAATTAGACGACCTTGACTAAGAAACCCATGAACCATCATAACATATGTGTCAAGACCTGGATTAAGCCCACTTGCTTCCATTTCACCCCAAAGTCAAACAGCTTCCTTAAGCTCCCACAACTTGCATACTAACCTTAACACTGTATTATAGATGTTAAGGTCTGGTAAGCAACCAATCTTCCTAATTTATTATATGAGTTCCGTACACTCTTCCAACTCTTCTTTCTTTTCATGTGACATCATTATGCACAAATAACTCAACTGACTAGGATCATGGCCTTTCTAAATCATATTATCCAATATCTCATAAGCTCTGTCTGTGTTCCCTCACTTGCAAAACCCACTTATTAGAGTTGTATAAGTCACAACTTCTTCCTCGCATCCATTCCCCTGCATCTTAATGAAAATATGCATTACCTCATCCATCTTTTCCATTTTACAGAATGCCTGAATCAAAATTGTAAACGAAGCTGCGTTTGGCCCACGATTCACTTTTCTCATCCCCTCTAAAATATCAAAAGCATCCCCCATTTTTTCTCCTTGAGCATACCCACCAAGTAAATTGTTATAAACCACAATGTCAGGCTCAAATCCAGCTTCCTTTATTTGGACCAATACATATTTCGCCTCCATAATCTTCCTTTATCGACACCAACCATATAACAATGAATTAACTCTTAACGAAGAGCATCTATGAGTGCGTTCGGATCTTTCCGATTTCATTGTGATCGAAATACAATACATACATTCTAACAGATAGTTATGCAAATTAACACTAATTAATGGCATGCTTTAATAAATAAAATACAAGGGAATGAGTTCTCATACCAGTTGAAGACTCTCTTTAAAATCAAACTTAAAGCAGCGGAAGAACCTCTACGAACTCTATCACCCAGCAAAACAGTCAGCTGCGGCAGCATGATCGTCTACACGAACGGCAGCAACACAAACAAGCACGAACAAGTAAGCAGCGGGGATGACACCACCAGTTGGAGCCCTTGGTGTTCTCGGAGTGAGAATCCAAAAAGTGGTCTTTGGTGAATTTGGTAGAGATAGAAGGAAAGGCTAATCGTGTAGACGATAAGCAAGTGGGAGAGAAACCTATCGTATAGTAGAGTGCTTATCGTTTAGACAAAGCTACACAATCGTGTAGGTTTTACTAAGCGATCGTCTAGTAAAAGGTATACGATTGTTTAGAAAATGCGGCACGCTAGGCGATCGTTTAGACGCTGGTGTGAGATCGTTTAGACGATGAGACTCTATCGTATAGGTTCTCGTTTAGGCGACCGATACTTTTCCACACCGATTGCGAATTTTTCAAACTTTTTGCCAAATGAAACAAATTTTTATTTTATTCTTCGGTTACCATAACCGAACACGGCTGCTCCCACTAACGCATGATTGAGAAGAGTAATTCGATTCGATCAATTATCTCATAATTAACCAATTTAATAATAAATGAATAAAATCATATTATATTCTTACCCTATAGTTTGATATCATATATCTACTATAGTAATTTCTCCTCCACTTGATATAAATCATATTTATATCTTATTTCTTCCATAATAATGTATCTCATACATTTAGTCAATTATATCATATATAATTAACCATTTCAATTATATCATATATAATCGAACTCCCTCTTGTCAATTTGAACATTTCAAACTGACCCAACCACCGATTCTCGACTTTATCCAAGCTACCTAATGGATCTATGGCTCGAAGCTCCAACAGTACGTGAATAGCTGACTAAACTCTTTAGCCACAAGATTCACCATCCGTTAACTGTCAAGCATTCTACTAAAGACCAATAGCTGAACTCTTTTTACCACAGATATATTTCTGTGTCTATCGGATATAACCAATCATAAGTATGATGACCCTTCACAGATGCTCATAAGTACAGTTGGGCCAATTTACCGTTTTACCCCTATGGTTACATCTCACTTCTTAAGTACGCGCGCTTTAAATGATACACGAGCATCTCATCGTTTACACGATGCATGCAACCAGGTAAACGATTTACCTTGCGATGCTAAGTGATCGTTTAGTCAGTTACTAAATGATGAAGCTTGCTAACCTAAACGATCGTTTAGCGCACCCGCGTGTTAAGCGATCCGCGAGAATCTCATCGTCTACACGAGGCGATACTCAACGATCGTGTACCCGATCGTTAAAACGATACGATCAACTCTTGATCGCATACCCCATCATTTAACCGATGAGTTCATCAGCGATCACGTACTCCTTCATCTTTACGATGCGATCAACACGTAGAACATCTTCTACACGATGCGATCAACCCTAGATCGCCTTCTTCTTCGAAGAACCACAACACTTGCCCAGAACTTTGACGAACGACTCAAAACTTCAAACAAACTTTAAATACAGACTCGATAACGATTATTAATGTGCAAAAACGCAGGGACCTTTACAAACAATCGCAAATGTAAAAGGATTTAAATCAAACTGAGGCTAATCATCCCAAAAACATCCATTAATCTGCACATCCACAGCAAATTTAACAATTAAATAGCGTAGAAATGTACCATCATGATGTAAATCTCATTTCGTTGCAATAGATGAAATCGGAGTATCAGAACTTGACTCTGATACCAATTAAAGAATCTCATATCTAAGAATTCCATGAGCGCATTCGGATCGCTCCGATCTCATCGTGACCGAAATACATATTACATACAATTATGCAAAAAAATATTAATTAACGGCATGCTAAGAACAAGAAAACAACAAGGGAAAGAGTGCCATACCAGTTGAAGACATTCTTCACATTTCGACACTCCACAGCGGAACCCTCCAAGCGATCTACCAACGCCCAACAGTAGCGTCAACAACAGTAGCACGAACAATGCACGAACACGAACGCCGCGGGGACGACACCACCACTAAAGAGCCCTAGGTATTCTTGAAGTGAAAAGCCAAAGGGTGGGCTTTAGTGAATTTTGTAGAGGAAGGAGGAAACACAAATCGTGTAGGCGATAAGCAAATGAGAGGGAAAAAGCCGCTATCGCATAGCAGAAATGTTTATCGTTTAGGAGGAGCTACACGATCGTGTAGGATTTGCTGAACGATCGTGTAGGAAACAGTACACGATCGTTTAGTAAAACCGGCACATTATACGATCGTTTAGAGAAGCTATCGATCGTGTAGGAAATAGCGTGTGATCGTTTAGGTGCGAGATAGACGATCGTTTATGCGGAGAGTGCTATCGTATTGGCTATCGAAAACACTTAAGTGTTCGTTTTCCTTTTTACCAACGCGCTCTCTCTTTCTATTGAACGACGATTGAACGTTTTTTTCAAAAATGAAACGATTTCATCTTTTATTTCGTCGGTTACAATAACCGACTCATTCCCACTAACCCACGTCCAAACCTGAAAATTTGCTTAATTAACATATAATTAACAAATTAATTAATTGATTAATATAATCAAATTATATTTTTATCCTATAGTTTAATATCACATATCTACTATAGTATTTTCTCCTCTACTTGATATAAATCATATTTATATCTAATTTCCTCCAAAATAATGTATCTCATACATTTAGCCAATTATATCATATATAATTAACCAATCCAATTATATCATATATAATCGAACTTCCTCTTGTCAATTTGAACATTTCAAATTAACGCAGATACTGGTTCTCGACTTTATCCAAGCTACCCAAGGGACCTAATGGACCTGTGGCTCGAATCTCCAACGGTTCGTGAATAGCTGACTAAACTCTTTAGCCACGAGATCCACCATCCGTTAACTATCAGGTATTCCACTAAAGACCAACAGTTGAACCCTTCTTACCATAGATATATTTCTGTATCCATCAGATATAACCAATCATGAGTACGATGACCATTCACAGATGCTCGTAAGTACAATTGGGCCAATTTACCGTTTTCCCCTATAGTTACATCTCGCTTCTTAAGTACCACGGATTCCTCTAATGAATAATACAACATAATCCAACTATGTGTGAACACCTCTCGGGCCAAGAAAAAGTGTATGGCACCACATCGTTTAAGCCCTGAAATCAGCCCTTAAGAGAGCTATCTATCTACTTACCCCTGCCTCGGGGAAGGAGTGAATTCCATTTTGTGTTGCAGAGTTCCCAGCTCCTAAATCAGACGAATCCCAAAAATGGTAGGTTTGAATCGACGAACTGGCCACTCGCACCCATACAAATCAAAGGATAGCCCTCAATGGCAGGAGTTCCCAACTCACTTAGGATTGAGGTCATGTTACCCATGGTCATCCTAATAAAGTAAAGTCTCTGTCATGAACGGTCTTATATAACGAGATGTTAACACTTCGTGGTCAGGTATTATATAAACTCTTTGTATAGAACACCCCTACTTGCATGTCCCCAACACGAATGATGAGGATCAGACCATCCGTGGCAAGTCACAACACTTGTGACCATTTCACAAAGCGGGCTGCATTCGTAGCGTTACCAGGATAAGATTTCCCTCCTATATCCATATACTACAGACTAATTTGGTTATCACTCAAGACATGATCCACTTGTTTGTCACCACATACATGCTTGAGTCATATACAGATAACCAGGGATTTTATGTTTATTGGTTTGTGGTAAAGAAAATAAAACAAGTAACTGAGCAAAAAAACAAGATGTGAAGTAAATATCATATATTAACAACACAAGCGTTCGTAAAAACTATTTACAAACTACAGGACACAAGACTTTAGGGAATCAACCTCAACATCTTCATCACAAACGCTCGATCACAGAAACACCGTAACCCACGAACGCTCGTCTAACACGACCGCTACACTGTACGAATGCGCACTAGAACTCAGTAATCGCCAGGGTCTTGAATACCACGAACAGCCTCCACAAAACCTCGACAATGTCGAGTTGAGAATGACACCACCAAGAGGGCTACCTTGGTATTCTCGGTATGAGAATCTAAAGGGTGGGCTCTGTGTGGACTTGGTTTGAGGTAGAAAAAAAAAACCACAATCGTGTAAACGATTGAGCAAGTGGGAGATGGAATAACTGATAACTTGTAGAAATACAAGTTATTTTTGCTCTTAAGTTGGAACAACTAAGGTTTTTAATGATAAATTCTCCTCGTGTTTAGAAGAAACGTATGGATTTATTCAAACATTAGCAAACTTATGCAAAAGAAGTTTTATTACTAAATATTGCAGTACTAACGCATTGTATATCAGGATTTCAATGCGAGGATAAACGCTAACGCATTAGACAAGTGCCGCAGGAAAAGTTGTAACGCATGAGCCATGCGTCGGAGGGAGTTCAACGCAGAGAAGATTCATTAATTCAGGCTAATTGTGTCACATCACAACTTGCAAGTATGGGCACTTGCAGCAGGCGGCGCCTGAAAAGCTTCCGAGAGTCAGACGGCTAACCAGGGCATGGAGTTTAATGCTAACCAGGGCATGGAGTTTAATGCTACCCATTCACCAAGTGGACATGACCAACACTTATAAATAGATGAAGTCCCTCTAGAATCAAAAGTTCGAAAATTATCAAGATCCTTACTCTCTATATAGTGTAGTCTTAGTCTTAGTCTTTTAGAAGTTGTGCTGTGGTGCCAAGGTGATCAAAAGGGTTGAGAACCACTACCACTGCCGGTCAGGGAGCGGAGGAAGCCAATCATGAGAAAGACACTTCGTCCAATTCCTATACAAGTGATTGTACACAACGAGATTGAGCCAAAGAAATACAAGAGATTGTATTCTTTGGCTTAACTCAGTTTCCTTCATCTCATTTATCACTTTCATTTCATTTGGTTAAATATTGCGTTTGTAAAGACTCTGTTTCTTTATAAAATTCATATATTTGATCCATCACACTTTGCCCCTGTCTGTCTCTTGTTTATGTTGAATGCATTAACACTTTATGCAAACTTCTTTTCAACGCTTAAGCCAACTTGAAAAATTGGTAAAAAGCATCTTTAACTTAGAATGTTCGAAAGAATAACTAAGCTGCATCAAATAGGACGCCTAGTACAGCTAGAGATAAACTTACTGGTGTTTGTTGCATTCTGTGTTAGACGCATGCATCCTAGAGATAGGTTTTGTATGTTATTCGCATTGAGAAATGTTGAATGAAGTCTAACGCATAAACAAAAGATAAGAAAATTACTTCATCTCATCCACATCACATCCTGGGTTATGTACATTCATCTTAGACCGACGCATCCACTTACATTAAACTCCATTCTCACATGATCCATCACTAACTACTCGACTCTTTTGCATCTCTTGCACAAGCACAACAATTTAGTGTAAATAAACCATTTCTCACATTTCTTTAGGAAAACCCCTACAGAGATACAACGCAAGGTCTGCGTTTGATTAACTGAATCCCTAAGTTCGACCCTGGATTTACCAGGAACCTAATTAGATTTATACTTGGGTCTGGTTAGGAAAACTTGAACGTCATTAGAAGAAGTTGTATATGTTCTACTGCATATATCTAATGCCCCAACGCGTTACAATTACTTAAACGCATCAAAGCATAAACGCATCACTTATACTTAGAACTTATTCTTCCAATTTATTTTATACAAAACACTCCTAGAGCGAATCAATAACCTATCATATAGGTCGATGACCAATCGTTTAGGAAAAATTAAGGGATCGTCTAGCAAAAGCTATGTGATCGTTTAGCTCATTGCTTAGCTGAGTGTTTATCGCCTAAGAACACTCCATGATCGTCTAGCTAACTCCAAGTTATTGCTTAGTATATCTAATTTACTTGACAACTCTCCATGAGTAATTTCCGAGATTAGAAATCTCAAATTCACTTCTTTTGCAAAAATTCCTAAAATTAGAAAAATATTTTTCCTTTTATTTCACGGTTACCATGAAACTACCAATAACCTCCCAATCAATTGGTTATTAGAGAAAAATAGATAATTATCCAATAATTAATATTATTATAAATATAAATGATAACCAACTTATCATACTATATTTATAACTATAATTTCAATATTTCATCTCATGAAACATATAAACCATAGCTCTGTTTCTATTTCATGGCACTTAATGTAAATTTCATTTACATTAATCCTCCACTCAATGTATCTTATACACCATACCGATCATATCATATATAACTGAATTACCTCTTGTCAATTTGAACATTTCAAATCAACACCAAGAACTGATCCTCAACTTGAATCCATTGAACTTCCAAAGGGACCTTATGGACCTGTAGCTTGAAGCTCCAACGGTACGTGAATAACTGACTAAACTCTTTAGTCACGGGATCCACCATCCGTTAACTGCCAGACACTCCACTAAAGACCGATAGTTGAACTCTCCTTACCACGGATATATTATGTGTCCATCTTAACCAATCAACAGTACAACAACCCTTCACAGATCGCTCGTGAGTATAGCTCGGCCAATAACCGTTATGCCTCTGTAGTTATAACTTCTTAAGTACCACTGAATCCTCTAATGAACATAAGTCATAGTCCTACTATGACTGAGTCCTCTCTTCCAAAGAGAAGTTGTGGCCACCATGTTTCCAAGTTGTCGCTTAGTAAATCTAATTTACTTGACAACTCTTCGTGAGTAATTTCCGAGATTGGAAATCTCAAATTCACTTCTTTTGCAAAAATTCCTAAAATTAGAAAAATATTTTTCCTTTTATCTCACGGTTACCATAAAACCACCAATAACCTCCTACTCAATTGGTTATTAGAGAAAAAGAGATAATTATCCAATAATTAATATTATTATAAATATAAATGATAACCAACTTATCATACTATATTTATAACCTATAGTTTCAATATTTCATCTCATGAAACATATAAATCATAGCTCTTTTTCTATTTCATGGCATTTAATGTAAATCTCATTTACATTAATCTTCCACTCGATGTATCTCATTCACCATACTAATCATATCATAATGATGAATTACCTCTTGTCAATTTGAGCATTTCGAATCAACACCAAGAACTGATCTTCAACTTGAATCCATTGAGCTACGACTTAATGGACCTGTAGCTCGAAACTCAAACGGTACATGAATAACTAACTAAACTCTTTAGTCACAGGATCCACCATCCTTTAACTGCCAGATACTCCACTAAAGACCGACAGCTGAACTCTCTTTACCACAAATATATTATGTGTCCATCTTAACCAATCAACAGTGTGACAACCCTTCACAGATCGCTTATAAGTACAACTTGGTCAATAACTGTTATGCCCCTGTAGTTAAATCTAACTTCTTAAATACCACTGAATTCTCTAAGCCATAGTCCTACTATGATTGAGTTCTCTCTTCCAAAGAAAAGTTGTGACCACTATGTTCAAGCCCTGAAATCAGCCCTTAAGGGAGCAATCTATCTACTTACCCCTGCTTCAGGGAATGAGTGAATTCCTTCTTGTGTATTGAGTTCCCAACTCCCAGATCAGACAAGTCCCAAAAAAGATAGGCATGTTGAGTTGGCAATATGGTCACTCTTACCCATACTAATCAAAGGACTGCGCTCAAAGGCAGGAGTTCCCAAAACACTCGGGATTGAAGTCGTGACACCTATGGTCGTTTAAGTGAGATGTAAGTCTCCAGCATCAACGGCGTTATATACAGAGATGAATCATCTTGTGATCCGGTCTTATACAAACTCTTTGTATAGGACACCCCCGCTCGCATGTCTCTACATGAATGGTCAGGATCTACTATCTGTAGTAGTTTACAACACTTGCAAACTTCTACAAAGCGGGCCGTATCCGTAATGTCACCAGGATCAGGTATCCCACCTTAATCCTTATACTACAGACCTATTTAGGTTATCACTTAAGGCATGATCCACTTGTATATCGCATATACATGCTTAAGTTTATATAAGATAACCATGGAGCTTTGTTTATTGGATATGAGTAAATGACGGAATGAAATAATAGTTATTTTATTCATAAAACAATGTGTATCATTACAAACAATGAGACTCCGGGAGAATTAGGACACCAATCCCAACACAGCTATTGGTCTTCAGTAGAGTACCTGGCAATTAATGGATGGTAGATCCCGTGACTAAGGAGTTTGGTCAGTTATTCACGTACCGTTGGAGTTTCGAGCTATAGGTCAATAAGGTCCCATTGGTAGCTTAATGGATTCAAGTTGATGATCAGTTCTTGGTGTTGATTTGAAATGTTCAAATTGACAAGAGGTAATTCGATTATATATGATATGATCAGTGTGGTGTATGAGATATATCGAGTGGAGGATTAATGTAAATGAGATTTACATCAAGTACTTGTTTCATGAGATGAAATATTAAAACTATAGGTTATAAATATAATATAGTAAGTTGGTTATCATATATATATTTATAATAATATTAATTATTGGATAATTATCTCTTTTTCTCTAATAACCAATTGAGTAGGAGGTTATTGGTGATTTCATGGTAACCGTCAAAAAAGGAAAAATATTTTCCTAAATTTAGTAGTTGTTAAATTGAGATTTCTATTCTAAAAAAGTTCTCACTGGTGGCTGTCAAGTAAATTAGATTTGCTAAACGATAGCTTGGAGAGACTAGATGATCGTGGAGTGTTTCTATACGATAGACACTCAGCTAGCCGATGAGCTAAACGATCATGCAACTTTTGCTAAACGATCGCATAGTTTTTGTTAAACGATTGGGCATGTTACCGAGACCGTTTGTGTTGTTCATGTGGAGTCTGCTATGTTCATGATCTTGGAGATCGCAATGTTCGAGTTTTTTTTTTTTTTTTTTTTTTTGAAATAAATAGCAAATTTTAAGACATTTTTTATAATTCAGCCTTAATGTTATTTATAATTTTTTAAAAATTCAAAACAGGTCAAATTACAAGTTTCATGCACCAACTTTTCCAAACTTAGGTAACCATATGTGCCACAAGTGCCAGTTAGTGAACTGAAGCGAACAGGCGAAATAAAACAGCAAGGATACAAATTGAAAACCGAACTAAAGTTCTTTTATGAAGTTATGATGATCATTTATTTTACTTCTTTTTCCACTCTAAATAACATTGATAATGGTCAACGTCATGTTCTGGATTTCTTTTCTTTTTTCTTTTTTCTTTTTTTTAAGAATTGAGATTGGCTCAACAATCATTCAATGTATCAGATGTAATTGAAAATTCCGATTAACGTCGCCGAAGCAGTAGGAGAAAAACCTATTTTAAATCAAAATCTGCTCATCCCAAATCCCAATCATACAGGCCTCTATCTAAAGATCGTTTTTAATCTCCATTCATGTTTGATTTCTGACGGTGAAGCAACAATTACAAGGCTCTTAAACGTTAATTTCATTTTGAAAAAATCGCCACTATTACATTGAAACACGCTTGTTAAACTATAATTTATCACCTGTTTTCAATACAAAATTGTGTGATCCACTGGCTATCAACCCATTCAGGATCGACAAGCCAAAAAACATCAAAATCAGACAGAATTCTTCTTGCGTCTGTTGTTTTGATCATCATTTTTGCCTGCTCTTTTCCCCACCACCACGACGTGATCTCTTTGGAGCCTATTTTTAAACAAGTCAAAAATGCAATTAACAACGAGTAGGTTAGTGAAGGATCAAATTGTTTAAACAAGGCAAGAATGCCATTAGCAATCACTATTCTGAGATTACCATTAGATTGAAACAAGCAAAGACGTACCTCAGCTGAAAATGTTTTAAGAGGATCTTTATCGTTTCTAGATTTTCTTTTGAACCCACGCCGACGGCCAGACTGCACATTTCCCATTGCTGCTCTAGCAAGTTTGATAATTTTGCTGGCTTCTTGAGTTACTGGATCAACAAGATAGTCGGGCACGTCCCGCAGGTGAGGAGCAGGGGGATTCTTGCTTAGAATCTTGTCATGTTTCAACAAATCTGTACGAGAAAGTCCAATCAACTTATGCAGCATAGATGGGTAAATGTTGGTAGAAACAATTAAAAATTCAGCAAAAGATGTTACCTAAGTCCCTCGGATTAGATTCAAAGTGAGCTTTCAATCTAGACAGGAAGCAGAACGAGAATATGTTATAAATTCATCAAATGGATGTAATAACACTCCTACATTACAAGTTAAATTGGATTATGCGCACGATAAGAGAGACAAGGACATGCTGGTTAAATGAGTATGATTACAACTTGAGTGGCACGGCAGCTGGAAAATAATTGTTTTTCGAACATAAAGCAAAGAGAATAGCACTATTTTTCATAAATTTGGAGAAGTAGGGGAAACAGCTCACTTTTCAGAGTTAAGAATCTCATTCCTCAAATCCAGAGCTCGGGATTCTCTAATAGCAAGTTTTGTCACGCTCTTAGAAACATCCTGCAAAAGCACGCAGATTACATCAACAATGAAAGTTTAAAATCTAAATGGCCAACCTTGAGAAATATGCTATATGTATCACACAAACCTCAGCTCTATAACGTAAAGACTCTACTGCATTTTTAGTAAGTAATGGAAAAGGAACAATAATGTCTGTATCCCCATCAGCTCTCAGAAGAGATTGTATTTCTCCAAAAATATCCATCTCATCTGGAGAAACCTATCACGACAGAGAGGAAGACAGAAAAACAGAGAGTATTAATGAGATATCAACACCAACATTCGTTGCAGTTATATTTACCAAGCACACATGCTTCCTGTTACAAGGAGACAACATAAGATACTATCTAATCAAATACACAAGCTCACTAGCTGTGTAAAAGGATGTAGAAGCACTGGAGGAGATCAACATAGAGGGCAGTTATAATTAACAAAGTAAAATATTAAATAGGTCAACAGAACAAGAGATATAAGAAAACATCAAACCCCTAAAAGAAAATGTCAAGTAAATAATCACTACAATGACATGAAGTACAAACAGTATCTTAAAATACCAACCAATGAGATAGATGCACCAGTATTATAAGCTCTTCCAGTACGTCCAATACGGTGTATGTACCCTGCTACACTTGGAGGCAACTCAAAATTTATAACCTGAACATATGGCAGTTAAGGTGCTGTTAAAAGCTTGCGTGAAAAAAAGAATATCAGTTATCAGACAATAAGTAAATTATGTAGCATGATCATTGATAATTCACATAATACAAGGTAATATATACATGGGTAGTAGTAATTAAAATTACTTATACGATGAATGACAAACACATTAAGAGACCTAAAAGCAATAAATTAATGGAAAAAATCATGACCTCTCTTTTCCCACCATGGAACAAAAGATGAACAGAAAAACAAGGGATTCGGTTCATAAAAAATCTACCACGTACAAAATACCAAGTAACTAAAGAATAATTGACATATTTTAATCAAAACATATTATTTAATACTTTTCAACTGTCAGAAGAAACAAGGGAGAGAGATTGATTTTCATACTGTGTAAACATTTTTGAAGTCAATTCCTCGTACTACTCCAAATTCAGAATCTATCTTTTGCTTGTCACGTTTTCTGGGCTTTCTCTTATCAACATTACTGTCCTCGTTTGTGTCTTTTTCTTTTGTTTGACTGTCATCGGTTGCAATTAGGTAGTCAAACAGCCCAGCATTAAACTCCTGTCGAGCCAAAGAAATGGCAACGAAACATATATACTAGGTAAATAACACACCAAAATTGCTTAGCATTAAACCACCTCATGTAATCTGTACCAACACTAAGCTTTTATAAATAGGCATACCTCGAGAATATGGAGGCGAGAATTTTGCGGCAACTCAGCATTTAGAACAGCAGATTTAATTCCAAACTGCATGAGGTAAGGAGCAAATCAGCTAATAATAAATTTTCGGGTAGGTCACCTAGGATGGGTGGTAAGGGGAGCATCTCAGGTTATCATGGACATGAAGTAGAAATATAAAGAAGTTAAATAAAAATACTCTATCCCCAAAGAAGCTGCTGAAAAAGAAAACAATAGTATACAAGAATGATCCAAAATCATCTGCACTAGATGATAACTTTGTACATGATATACGTAAAAGAAAGGAATGTACAAATAAAATAAAGATGAAAATATGTTTGTTAAGAATAATATTTCAGGAATACTGAACAGAAGAAAAAAGTGAACCAGAGTCATTTACCTTCTCCAGAAACAATTTCAACCTGAAGCCCATGTCTATGGTATTTGTGAATATGAGAATTTTTTTCTGAACCAAGTCCAACTTTAAGAGTGAAAGAATATGAAGTAACTTGTCTCGAGCATCGCATGAGATCTTGTAACAATAAAAGGAGACACAAACATCAATACTTTTCAAATATAAGTTTATAGAGGAGGTAAAGAAAAAAATTATATATGAATAATAAACACAAAAGAATGTTTAGCACTTGGTCAAAGTCCAGGAAATGAAATTATTAAAATGAGAACAAAGAATAATAAACTCACACACAAATTTTCAAGAAAAAGTTAAATAAGTAAACTCGTAGTAAACTCATAAACACTAAGTTCTGAAAATTGTTAAAAGGAATAGCCTTGATTTTTCTAAAAACTGATTATTACAAACTTCCAGGAGTACCAATCTAAATGATTTTGTATTTAGAGGATACCAATGTAGATATGTTCACATAAAGGGCAAGAGTGAATACTATATTTTTCAATGACGAGCACAGAAGAACCTACCCAAAATTGTTGAACATTTTTTGGAATTAGATCATCTTTGACGTCTCCCACTTCAGGCAAAGTCAAAATGAAGGGATTATGCAAGATCAACTTCTTCAATTTTTCAACATCCGCACTGTCAGATATTCAAAGACCAAAATGAAATATCCCCATTAATTGATCAAACGATGCATAAAATTCCATAAACTAATGAGATAAAATTCAACCAAGCTAATTTTAGATAGCTAAAAGCTAAGAAAATGAAGAGTGGATACATGTCGTCCTCTATAGATAACAATAACATATGCAAAAATAATAAATAAATGGACAAACTGCCACCAAGTTAAAACATAGTCGAGCAACATAAAGCCTCCAAGAACATATCACTCCGCAGGCACTGAAAAATACAACTTGTGAAGGCAGCGTAGATAACAACCTTGATGTAGCAGACATAAGAAGGCATTGACAGGAACGTGGGACATGTGCTGCAAAAGCTTTTATATCATCTTCATAGCCATATGACAATAGTAAATCAGCCTGAAAACAAATATGAAGCGATTTATCTACCAACACTTAGTCCTATAAGAATTTTTTTAATCAGTGTGATATTAAGAAACTCAGGATTCTATATTTTTAAAATCCTAGAATCAGAGTTTTTCAAACATGTGGAACAGAAACATGTGGAAGGGTGTAAAACAAAGCACTCTTTTAAGCTTTTTACTCTGTCCTATTTAGTTTCCAATTGAAAATGTCATTTGTTATCACCAATAACAATCACAGTTTTTCAAACATGTAGAACAGAAACATGTGGAAGGGTGTAAAACAAAGCACTCTTTTAAGCTCTTTACTCTGTCCTATTCAGTTTCTAATTGAAAATGTCATTTGTAATCACCACAAAATAAAACACACACACACACACACACAAAAGGAGACAAACTAAAGAAAGGGCCTCCAATCAAGTAAAACGAGATCCAATAGTTGATTATTAAAAAATAAAAAATAAATAAATAGAGTGTTTCTGATAAGAAGAAATAAAATATATCACTCCTTGGAATAAACTACACCAAGTATCAGTCCATATTTTTCCTCTCTCAATGATTCTAAAATCAAATTACTAACATAAAACAACATGTAGCATTCCTAGGGAAAAAATCCAGAAGAAAATGCCCTGATGAACTTTTATTACCACTTAAAATAGATGTTTTTCATTTAGCTCAGCCACTATTATTCAATCTAAGAAACACGAGCACTTGAGCCGTGCATTCTTTGCAAAACAGACTCAGAGAAACATGCACTCTGCTGAGTAAAATAATAATAATAATAATAATAAACATGCTCAGTTTATGGGCTGAACTGATGCTTTCCCAAATTTTCTTCATGTTCTATCACTTGGTTGCTTATAGGCACGATGTGTTCAGTGTTTGGTGTATATGGTTGGAAAAGAACAAAGAATTTTTGGGAGGTCGGAGTCCAATTCAACTGGTTTATGGGATCTCATTTGCCTCCCGTCTTCGTCATGGTGTTCTCGCACAAAATTGTTTTGACAATACGATTTATTGCATATTTTTGTCAATTGAGAGGCCTTTTCATAACCCTCAGACTTTGGTTGTAATACCCCATTCTCTTTCTTTTGTATATGCCTCTATCAGTATATTATCACTTCCTTCCCCAATCTCCCACCCAACACCCCTCCCCTTCCCCCCCCGCCTGGCAGTGCTAAGGAGATTTTAAAGTTGAACCATGAACATCCACATCTACCACCACCCATTGAAAAAATGAGAAGTAAGAATGCTGATCAAATAAGTACCATAATATTACCTCATCCAGAACAAGAATTTCAAGTGACTCATTAATGGAGCTTGGTTGGAGAACACCGGCAGACAAGCACTTGGGAATGCAAGCAGGTGTAGCAACAATGATATCAGCTGGTCCTGCCAATGCTGTTCGCTGCAATAGACATTTATCAAATAGATTCAATATCCAGTACAACAGCCTGAGTCACCTTGCTATTTGCTACATCTAATTGTTTATTTCAGAATCTATTCCTTCCAATATACTTGTGTAAACAAAAATGAACCTGAACCAACCAAATCAGAATGTGACATGCTGCTTGTCAATTGGGCAACTTTCACTTGAACTCGACAGGTTTCAATAAGAGATGAAATTTCCTTATAAACCTGTATGCATAAAGCACATAAGCAATTCATTGACTGATCAATTAAAGATATTAAACTAGAAATATAACTACAACCTCCCTCAAATCCTTCCCAGATGCATTTGCAGAAAAGCAATACCTGCTGACTTAGCTCCCTGGTCGGAACCAGAACAACTGCACTTGGACCTGACTTCTTCTTCGTACTAGAACCAGTAAACAACTTCTGAAGCAATGGAAGGAGGTATGCGAAAGTCTTCCCAGAACCAGTCTTCGCCCGAGCCACCACATCCTTACCTTCCTGAGACAAATAGAAGGTCAAAAAATACTTCCTCAAATCGAGCGAAAAGTAAAATATATATATATAAATCAAAACTTGGAAATTTTCTTTTCCAAGCATGAAAACAGTAACTAAAATGCAACAAAGCAGCATCAAGCTCGTTGCATCAAGAATTGAACAGTCCCTCCCTCAAATCAGAGAGCGCAGTTCTTGGGGTGAATGAAACAAATACCAGAGGCGTCACTGATGATTAATTGCGTACCAAAATTAACGGAATTGCGACGTGTTGTACGGGTGTTGGCTTTTGAATTTCCTTCTTGATTAACGCGCGAACTAGACGAGGGTCCAATCCAAGTTCTTCGAAACTCAGGTCATCTTCTTCGCCTTCCTTTTCCTCCTCGTGTTCAACTACTTTAGAAAGCTTCTCCATGCTTCAAGTAGAATCAGTACCAATCAACCGAAAATAGAAGCCGAAAGAATGAAAACCCAGGGGTTTCGTAGGGTTTTGGGTGGGAGAGAATCGGAGATTGTGAGGAGCCGAATTTGGGCTTGGGTCGGGTCAAAAACCCATTTGAAGACGAGTGGCCCAAAATGATTGAGCCCGGGCCCATTTTTAATCATGGAAGAAGCCGCTCGGCTCGCGATCGTGGCGCGGCTATGAATACCGGAGTCGTTTTGTTTGGAGAGAAGAGGAGGACGTTATTCATTTTCTTCATAAATAATCAGAAAATAATTAGAAATAATAGTCCAATAGATTTGAATGACGCCTCCCCACCCATCATAATTTCCGTCGATAATGTCATAATTAATATATTTAAATATTTAAAATATAGATTCATAGATGCTCCACACCTACTTTAGGGCCTTAGGCCATTGAATGCTAAAATACATCCCTCGTGAATTTTATCCATCCAATGAACTCTTCAACTGAAAAATAAAATAATATGAATTTTAATTTATTCTATTTCTTATTTTCAACCCATTAACAACCGAACAACGAAGGAATATATTGCAAAACGTTGAGATATACTTAGATTGCCTTTTAATAATTACAATCGTATCATTGAACTTTTGTTGAACACGACAACACCCTTTAGCATAAATGCAAAGCATTTATTAGGCACAATAATTATAACTAATTTCCCAAAGTTTTTACGAATAAAGAAAAGAAAGATGTAAACAAATTGGGAGGAAGAAAGCCCAAAAGAGACAATTGCCCCACAATGGATGGCCCAGGCCCAAAGAAAAATCCCAAAGAATGGGTGGCAAATGGGGCCCAACTCATGATGAAATGCATGCCATTCTCGGAAGAGCCATTAATTTCGGGGAATGAAAGCATGTTTGACTTTGACCCATCGTCCTCTTTCTCACACTCATTTCATCTCCTTCCCCTTTACTTTCGGTGCGAGCCTGAGGTCTAAACTCGAAGAAGATTTCTCTAATACGGATACTACTCCCATTAATTAATAATTATCGGCATAGTATACTTACATATAAACTCAAACGATAGTACACTCATAACTTGTCGGTTTAAACCCTCTTTATTAAATCACTCAACAGATGAGTGCTATTCCTGATCATGACATGCACACAATCCCTGCCCCACCAACAAACCTTTCTTCCAAAAACAAATGTCTATTTTTATAAAGAAAAATTACCCACTTTTAACTTTTACTTCTCCTTTTGATCTTTTTCCAAAATCCTTTTCCCCCACTTTTTCCTTTCTGTAATCTACAGACGCTGTTGCCAACATCATACAAACTTTTCTGCGTATTTGTCTAATTCTTGTTGTTTCCTGTTTGGATTAAGAAGTTGTGAAGAATATTTGCAAATTTGGAATCAGTTTCATTCCATTCCTAAGGAATAAGCATTTTAAAATCTTTTTCCTTCCGATTCTTTTAACTCATTCTCCATTTCCACCGTCAGTAAATTCCAAAGTTGTTACTATTCAACGACCGTTTTGTATCAGATAACTTCAATGAATTGCATTTGAGTTTTGGACTGATCCACAACAGTATTACTGACTCCTCTGAGTTTCAATTTTCATACTCCATCTCTCCAACCAACCAACCCACAAAATCATATTCCATAAATATGCAAAATATAATAATAGTATTCCATCATATTATTTTATGACACTTCAACTAAAAGAAATAAAAGTTTCATCAGTTTTTGTATTTTTTTTTTTTTTTTTCAAATAAAGTTGTCCAACTCGGCAGATGGAGGCGGTAATAATGCTGCCACCTCAACTACAGTTTAGGGTAAAAGGCGTTTGTGCTTCACAAGAAACTAAACTAAACAGTGTTTGATTTGTAAAGGGAAAGGGGGGGAAAATGGGAATTCTCTGACGCAATTGCACAGTAGAGTCTAATAACGGTATGGCTTAAATTCAAGTAAAGCCCAGACATTCAGAAATTTTAGAAAAACAAAGAAAATGATGGATGTGCGAGGAGTGATTGAAGCTACAATAGAACAAAAAAGGGGCAGGTATAAAGAGAACAAATTTGACCAAAATAAATTGGCAAACAGACAAGGGCGGAACATGTAAAGCACATAGGCAATCTGTGTGTATGTTTGGTTGGTTCCAACTCCAAGCCGAGTTTCAAAATGTGAAATCAATAATAATTGCTTCTTGTCCTGTCCTTACACTCACTATACAAATCTTACCATGTAAAGAAGTTTTTTGTGCTTCTGTCTTCGAACAGCTAAAGAAAATGAGGCAACTGTTTGAAGGCAGCACTAAATTTTATATTACAGAGAAAACACAGTATATACCATAAGATGGAAGAAAATGGGAGCGCATCTTGATTTTAACCAATGGGTTTTTTTTTTTTACATTGTTGATTGTTTTGGGAAGAAAATGGCTAAAAAGGTGAGAGGCAAAAAAAAAAAAAAAAAAAAAAAAATGAAAAAGAAAAAGGAAAAAAGATCCCTCTCCGATGTTGAATCGAGAGAGCATCTCCCAATTACAAAAGGCAAAAGAAAAGGACTAAACCATAACTGGTTTAGGAAGGGGGAGAAAGAGAGAGGAAAAAAAAGAGGGGAAATGGTATATACCTGAACAGAAATTTTATCAAGAATTACAAACTCGTTAATCTCTGCTTGAAAATGGGTGATTAAGATCAATAATCGGGCATGAGCTGACTAATTTTTCCTTCTTCAACCACCATCTTCCGCTCGGTAATTTTCAGCCATATACAAACGGCGGTGAAGCTGAGTACCAAGCTAACGAGTCCACTCCCTAAACCGATTCCAACAATGGCGATGATGGAGAGGCCCCTGTTCTTCAATGGCGCCAAAGGGTAGCCGTAAAGATCCTTGTTGCCTTCAAAGGAAGAGGCATTAAATTTGGGTAAATTCCCACTTCGATTTCCGAGCGTGGAGGGGATTGGTCCGGAGAGACGATTATTAGAGACATCGAAAGTGGAGAGCCTAACGAGAAGACCCAATCGCTGGGGAATCTGACCGGTAAGCAAATTGTCGTGGAGATCGATAACGTTCAAATAAGCACAAAATGCGAGCTCCTGAGGGATCTGGTCGGTGAGACGATTACCGGAGAGGTTGAGGACAGCGAGATTAACGAGATATTGGAGGTCGGAAGGGATGGGACCAGTGAGGAAATTGGAGGAGAGGTCGAGGGCTTGTAAATTTGTGCAGTTGGCAAGAAAAGGAGAAATAGTACCGCGGAGGGAGAGATTATTGAGGGAAAGTTTGTAAATACGGCCGCCGTTGCAAGTGGCACCATGAATGTAAGAGTTGAAGCCATTGCAAGGGTTAGCAAGGTTGGATTGGGTCCAGTTATGGAGTGAATTAGTTGGGTCTTCTAAAGATTGGCTTAGATTGATGAGACAGGCCTCGTCGTTCGGATCTGAAGAAGACAACGGGAAAGCGGCGAAAGCCAACAAGCCAAAGATCAGCAGGGTGCAATCAACCATACTGATTGCTGAGGCTGAGGAGAGGGAGGAGCCCACAGACTTGTAATCAAATTAGAGCTCTCAGAACTCTAATTTGCCTATGAATATTGGGAGAAAAAGTAATACAGAGAAAGAGAAGGAGGAAGAGATAAAAACCCAGATAAAAAAAATGGCTAGTGTAGGGAGGTGCAGAGGGTAGTGGTTCTGAGTCTGGTTGGGTGTAGAGATGGTAGGTTGAGGTTCGAGCTTATAGGAGGGGATTTATTGTGATGTGAGAAAAGGGTTTTGATGGTGGAGGAAGAAGGAGGAGGTGGTGGCAGTGAGAGCGAGAGAGAAAGGAGGAGGAGGAAGAAGAAGAAGAAGGGAGAAAATGGAAAAACTGGAGCTGGGAATGGTGGGGGTGCGAAAATGAAATTGGGAGAGTATTTTAGACAGGGAAAAGGAGAGGGGTGGGGTCTGCGCCTTGGGGGATTCGGCTACGCTTGTGGGGGCGGCGACTGCGCATGTGAAGCCGAGGATAGCGACCACTCCAAGGGTATTTTCGTCACTTACTCCCCCCACAACACACTCTTAAAGTTTAGAGACTCAGCTCAATTCAACAACCACCCGTTATTTCTAATTAATTGTTTAATATAATAATATTTCTTTATCAGGACAATACAATTTTCAAATTCACACGTTATAAAATAGTATTTATACTATGATGAAATTCATATTCTTTTATAAAATAAATCACATACCTTCAATCATAGTAATTAAATATGAAATACGTTAAAAGTATATCATATCATTGTTAACCTATCTAATGCTTTAATTTGTGTCTGGATAGAGATCTAAACTCTTTAGGAAAAAAACTCTATGTATATTCTTTTCCATTCAGAAGAACAAAATGGAATGTATCGATTTAAATAAAAAAATCTAACCATAGAGAGATTTTTGGATAGTGGGCCACTAACAAAGAGTAGAAAGTAAAATCAAAATTTTCAAATTATTTTAAATATTTAAATAACATATACGTATATAATAAATTAAACAACTTACATCTTTCACCTCAAAAATTATAAAGGAAGACAAAAATGATGGTTTAAATTATACATTATCATATCCGTGTCTTATAAAATCATTATGCTTTATATGGTATCTCAAACGAATTAAAAATTTTAATTTTATGTCTCTTAAATCTTCATTCTTAAAATGCCCAACATTTTAAATCCGTCTAATAACCTTTTGTTTTTTATTTTTATTTTTTAAAATTAAGTATATGTACACTACTTCCATCTTCAAATTTATTCCTTTGTTATCTACTTTTTACTAGTGGTTTAAAAAATCAAGCCAAATTTTGAGAACAAATAAAAGTAACTTTCAAAATGGATTTTTTATTTTTGAAATTTGGCTAAGAATTTAACCATTGTACTCAAGAAAGAAGCAAATTATTTTAAGAAATGTTGATAAAATAAGCTTAATTTTTAAAAATAAAAATAAAAAATCAAATGGTTACCAAATAGTAACTTGACTTTCACTTTTATGTTTTTAGGTCGTTTGATAAAAGTAATCTAATGGGCAAATAACCTATTCAACATAACACCGACTTTTTTTTAATTAAATACAAAATATATTACATTCCATTATATGTAAAAATAAAATTTAAAGAAGCTATTAGATCACATACAGCTGAAAGTCAATATTGTAATTTGCAAATAGATAAATTAGAGACGTGATGTGAAATTGCCAACAAAAGCCCTCAGTATAAATAAATAAATAACAAACCTCCCAAAGAAATATGCAAGAGGGGAAAAAATAATAAAAATAAGTTTGTGAAGATTTGTCTAAATTGACTTTCTAAATTAAATACAACAATAGTGCTTTTAAACACTCAAACAAGTCCCATTTAAACAAACCCAAATGTTAGTTGTTATCATTCTTGTTGGAAATAAAAGTTGTGTTTGTCCATACCATCGGAGTACATAGTTTGATGGCTAAGGGAGATACAAAATAAATAAATAAATAAAGTCTTAAGACCATTTTAGTCCATATTTTAAATATCACAATTTAATTTCTACACCTTTTATAAATCATAAAATAATTTTTTATGACTAGATTGAATTTAATTTTTTATCAAACTCAAGAAAATCGATGATAATGACAAATTGGTGAGAAAAAACTGATTTTTCTTTTAAACTTTTATAGAAAAAACAATTTAGTTCCTTGACTTTTGTTTGTAATGAAAAGCGTGTTCTTTTAAATTTGTAACGCCTCCATGATATTGCTTTGGCAATTGTAAAAAGTGATTATGTGAAAACAAACAACTTATATTGTATGTTAAAACAAATTACTTATTAATCAAATCAGAATCACGCTCAAATATATTATAACCTCTAAAAATTATTAGGTAAAGCTTTTAGATTTTAGCTTTCATTAAAATTTGGTATCTTCTCTTACCAATCTCAAATTTATCAACCAAACCGAGCATAGCTCAATTGGCATCTGAATTTGTCTATCCACGATGTTTGTGGTTTGAATTCCCCACCCCCGAATATACTAAAAAAAATCCCTAATTTATCATTTCATATTAATTTATTTTCTCGTATTTATTCCAAATTTTAATCGGTTCAATTTCTTATAACAATTATTTTTTAAAAAAATATCAAACAATTTAGATTTAAAAAAATACTTCCAATTCAAATCATATATATTTTCAAATAATTGTATTATAATAAATCATAAATTGAATATGAATATAAAAAAACAATTGAAATGGTGCATATAACTAAAATTACACAGTTTTAGTAATAATTTACTCGTAACCAGTTTTTTCTAATTTTAAATTAAAATTTGCCAAACACTATTTTATTTCTTCTCGCATGTGATTTTTCTAAAAGAACGGCTAGTAACAATTATTTTAAAAGCTACAACAATTCCAAAATAAGTCTCAATATATAAATTTTAGTAAGTAACAATTTAGTACTTGTATTTTGAAATTTGTAACAATCTAGTTCATTTCATGAAAAATCTCATCAAAATTAAGTATAATTTTTTTTACATAATAATCTGTTCTTTATCATTCATAAATTAATTTGATTTTCAACGCGTTATTGATCCATGTGCATTTAGTTTTTTGTAAAAATTTTAATAACACATGTTCACCGTATTGACTATATCATTACAAATTGTAAGGTACGTATATTAATTTGCTACCTATAAAAGTTTATAGGTTAAATTATTATAAAACTTAAAATATAGATCAACTAAAATTTAGATGCTAACACTATCGTAAAAATATAAATAAATAAAAATAAAATAAAGCATATCCAAACATTAGAAGTAGCCATCGAGAGTTAAATGGTCAGGCAGTAAGACTTTTACATTGTACTACAGGCGTCGGGAGTGATCACTAACTCTTGACGCTATATATTACGTGTTAAGAGTTTAGTATCTATCTCCAGACATCTTACTATAACCATTGGGAGTTAGTACTATCCCTACGTATAATACGGAGAGTCGAGATAGCTTAACCCTTAAATCTGAATGGATTTCAGATCTAAAATCGATCAAACCTAAAAACACACACAGCGTTGTCTCGTTCTCCCATCTTTACATAGTCTCTTCCAATCCATCTCCTACTAATCTGTCGCATCGTCACGTTCACCGTTGCGCCTTCTCTTCCATTAACAAGCGACTGAGGTGCTTCAAACCGCACACTTCACACATTTTTCTTCTCAAGTACTCTCTCTCTCTCTTTATGACTCATGTTCTAAAGCTTCAAATTTTCCCCCAATCCCACTCTATTTCGGCTTAATGAACAGTGTAGCTCAATTCCCTTTTGCTTTTCATGTTGCATTCAAAACCTAGGCACGTAATTTCGGGCCTTTATAAAGTGATTTAGCTGCTTTTTTATTCAATTTCTATAGTCTGCAATTCTTTGTTTGCTTGGATTACCTTCTCTAATGTTTTAGGTCTAACTCTGCTTTCAAAGAAGATTTGTGATAAAACCATACAGAATAAAACTAGGTGAGTATTCTTATTCATTATCAAAGATTTATGAGTAGTCATGAGTATTCGTATGTGGATGAGAATATGTTTATGGTTGCTAGTTTCTATGGTGGTGTTCTATTGTTGAGTTTCAATCGAAGCCTTTTCTCGTGTAGTTTAATTCTCGAAAAGGGCCGCGAAACAAAAAAAAATTTCTAATACACCAAACTACTCTATTACTTAAAAAACGTAGCAAAAGTGGTAAGTGCGGGGTCGAACCACAAAGGGGTCAATAATTAAATCTCTTTTAAGCTAAATTTGATTATAAAAGCAGTAAAAACTGGGTTTTGATTTTTGGACAAATTGAAAACATGGAAGAAATTAAAATGTAAAGGGTAAACGTAATTTACATTTAGGAATGAAGTACATCTAATTTCTAGAGTAAGAGGGAGAACGCTATGTAATTTCTATCATGGAACTCGATAAATAAACAAACGTTCAATTCGTGCGTGCACAACTACAAAATTGATATGATTTAACTGGTCTCTACACAGACTGACAATTAATTAAAACAAAGTCAAAAAAGTGTCCTAATTATCAATTAAGGTCGGAAAGCCAATACCTTAATTGAACTATATGCTCTTAATTCTACTGGGTTCTCAGTGATCATATAGAATTAAAAATCATATGCATTAAGAATGAGGATTCAATTGTGTGATTAACTGACTGAATAGACTTATTCAATTAATCAACATATTCTTCAAATCTATAATAAACACAGATTACGAAGACTCAAGACCAGCCTATAAATCTAAGCATTCACATTCAATCTTTTGCCACTTGGGTGATTTCAGACGCAAACGAATACAAATGAAACGCGCAAGCTCGAAATCAACTAGCTAAAACATGCGATTATGATAGGTTCGTCAATCCAACACATAAATGCAAATCTAAATTATAGAAAGATTCAAAGAAAGCATAGAATTGAAGAATGTAAAATCCAATCAAAGAAAATTCAAGAAAATTACATCGAACCTCGTCCTCAAAGAAATTAGACGGATTTACCTCTTAGTTCATAGACAAATAAAAAAAAAAAACATCCAATCCAACAATTACAGCCCGAAATAAAACATAAAACTAACCTATTGATACTGAAAATACAAAAGGTAAGGAAGAAAACATTGTCTCTCCTCGACTTCCATGAATCTCAACATTGTTTTTAACCTAAAAATCGAAGAGAGCACATATAGAATTAGTTGTAGCGTTGCAACGTTAGGGAGAGCATTGCAACGCTCTCATCGATTTAGCCCTCAAGCATTGGGCATGCGTTGCAACGGTTTTGCGACTCTCCCTTGCGGCAGGCGTGCGCGCGTGGACGCTTGGCATTCCATTAATCATCGCAGTGTTGCAACGCTGCCCTACATCCTTAGCTTCTACCATTTGGCGTTGCGCGAGCATTGAAGCTATGCATGTTCCAGTGTTGCGACGCTCTCCACAGGGGCAGTTTGGTCATTTCCACTCCTTTGAAGCCCGGATGCTCAAATCAGCTCCAAATTGCTTCAAATTAACCTCGTTTCTCACCAAATAGTTAATCCTACCTCTAAGTTGCTCGGTGTCACGGTCGTACTTCTCCAATTGTGCGGCACCATGATTCAACCGTGATCATGGTCAGCCTTAAGGGATGCTCAAGTCGCTTATACGTGTATTTTCCCTCCTGTGCGACTCTAGTTAACTTGCCTCTACTATCTAGTCTGAGTCCTAAGGCTCAACCTTACCTATATATGAGGCCAAGGTCGTCACACTAAAATGTCGCATCTCTATTCATCTTCTTGGTTCCCAACAACACGTCTCTCATACTTTTGCATTGCTTCAGAACTTCACCAGGATGAGTTCTGACCCTTCGTTGGGTTAAAACGAGCTTATAACACTTTACTGGGGCATGTCGGGTGATTTAGACACTTATCAGGGCTTTTCGTGACATTATAGTGCTTACCAGGCTCTATCGGCCTACTTCGACGCCTACCGAGGTTCTACTGGCCTAATCGTCACCTATGGGGCTTTACCAGGCCATTACAACGCTTATCAGGACAACTCGGGCAAGTATCGTTCAATCGAAAACTATCGAGTCCCATTGATGCTTCTGTTGGGGTTGATGCCCTAAATCTCGTAGGGTCTTGTAGTTTGTAAATGCCTATATGAACAAACGCTCGTGATGTAATAATACGAGATATTTTCTTCACTGCTGTCTATGAAATATTAGATACTTTAGTTGCATTTATCACAAACCAATAAACTAAGATCTCTTGTTGTCGTTGTGACTTAAGCATGTATATGGAGATATACATGTGGATCATGCCTTAAGTGATAACCTAAATGGTATGTAGTATATGGACAGAGGAGGGAAACCTTATCCTAGTGACACTATGGATACGACCTGCTTTGTAAATGTTACAAGTGTTGTAAAGTGCTACAATTGGTCTGATCCTAATCATTCATGTGGAGACATGTGAGTGGGGGTGTCCTATACAAAGGAGTTGGTATAAAACCAGACCACGAAGTGTTTAGTCTCATTATATAACATCATTCATGACAGACTTTCATTTCACTAGGATGACCGTAAGCAACATGACATTAATCTTGAGTGAGTTGGGAACTCCTACCTATGAGGGCAGTTCTTTGATTTGCATGGGTGAGAGTGGCTAGATTGCTAACTCAAACCTACAACTTTGAGGATTCGTCTGATTGGGGAGTTGGGAACTCAGCTACACAAGATGGAATTCACTCCTTCCTCAAAATAGAGGTAAGTAGATAGATTGCTCCTTTAAGGGCTGATTTTGAGGCTTGAACGATGTGGCGCCACACACTTTCTCATGGCCCGAGAGGTGTTCACTCACAGTAGGACTATGATGTATTATTCATCAGAAGAATCAGTGGCACTTAAGGAGTTAGATGTAACTACAGGGAAAAAACGGTAAATTGGTCTAGTTATACTTACGAGCGATCTATGAAGGATCATCGTACTATTGACTGGTTATATCCAATGGACACATAAATATATATGTAGTGACAAGAGTGCAACTATCGGTCTTTAAAGAAGTGTCCAATAGTTAACAGATGGTGGATCTCGTGACTAAAGAGTTTAGTCAGTTATTCACGTATCATTGGAGCTTCAAGCTACAGGTTCATAAGGTCCCTTTGGTAGCTCAATGGATTCAAGTTGAGAATCAGTTTTTGGGCCAGTTTGAACTGTTCAAATTAACAATAGGGGTTTGATTATATATGATATGATTAAGCTGGTTCAATTATATGTGATATAAATAATATGATGTATGAGATACATTAATTGGAGGATTTTGAAATAAATATGATTTATATTAAGTAAAGGAGAAAAGAACTATGGTTTAAATATTACATATGATATGATATTAAAACTATAGATTATAAATATAATATGATAAATTAGTCATTATATTTATTTATAACTAAACAATTATGAGATAATTGTGGTTAGATATTTTTCTCCATTAACCGTGAAAGTGGGAACTTATGTTCAATTTTCATAACTGAAGGATAAAATGAAAAGAGTTTTCATTTTGTCAAGATTGCTTCATTAAGTACTCTTACCAATCATTTAGCTGACTAGAGACTACGCGATAGCCTTCTAAGTGAGAGCCTAAATGATCATGCAAAGCACATTTTACTAAATGATCATGTAAACGATCCAATGTGTTTTACTAAGCAATCGTGTGCCAAGCGAGATTCACTAAACGATCGTGTAAACGATCAAGCCTCTTTTACTAAAAGATTGTGTACCTTCGAGTTTTACTAAACAATCAAGCATCTCAATCTATGCGATAGACATTACATTCTCCCACTTGCTGGATCGTATAGTTCGATCGTTGTTTCTTCCATCCCTCTGCCAAATCCAACAGAGCTCACACCTCCTGGATTCTCACTCCGAGAATACCAAGGTTGACGAGTGTTAGTGTCGAAGGGGTTGCTTGTTCGTTGAGAAGATTGTCCTTGATCTAAGTGACAGTGAGAGATTGGCTAGGCGATTGTAGCAACAACGAGAGGTTGTCGTTCTAGTTCTTCATGAGAGCGAGAGATCTTCAGAAGAAACGTTCTTCAAAGGTAAGTCTCTCACTCCTTTTGTATTTAATTATGAAGGCATGACATAATTTGTTAGAATATGCATAACTATTTCGTATGTTTGTTAATGCCTTTAATTCTGTCACAATGGGCTTGGAAAGATCTTGCTTCCGCTCATGGGTTCTCTTAAATAAGAGTTCCTTCAACTTCAGGAAGCCATCTCAAGTGTCGGGATGTCATCATCTTTCTCTCTTCTGCTTGGACACACTTATCGAGAATGATCGTCAACCAACCCACGGGCAACAATCCAATTTGGGAATTTCCAGACATCCTTCCATCTAGAAATAATCGAGACTTAGACCCTTTCGAGCCCTTGTCTAATCTGTTGGGGTTTGTGCTCTAAAGTCTCATATCTAGTAGTTTGTAAACAACTTTGTACGAACACTTGTGATGTATAATATAAATGATATTTACTTCACTACTTGACCTTGCATATTTAGATTTTACCACAAACCAATAAACTTAATATCCCTGGTTATCTGTATGTAACTTAAGCATGTATGTGGTGACATACAAGTAGATCATGTCTTGAGTGATAACCAAAATGGTATGTAGTATATGGATATAGGAGGGAAATCTTATCCTGATAATGCTACGGATGCGGCCCACTTTATGGAATGGTCACAAGTGTTGTGACTTGTCACAAATGGTATAATCCTGATCATTCGTGTAGGGGACATGTGAGTGAAGGCGTCCTATACAAAGAGTTTGATAATACCTGGCCACGAAGTGTTAACATCTCGTTATATAACACCGTTCATAACTGAGACTTCACTTCAGTAGGATGATCATAAGTAACATGGCCTCAATCTTGAGTGAGTTGGGAACTCCTACCATTGAGGGCGGTCCTTTGATTTGCATAGGTGCGTGTGGCCAGAACATCGACTCAAACCTACCATTTTGAGGATTCATCTAATTTAAAAGTTGGGAACTCAACTTCACAAGATGGAATTCACTTCTTCCCCAAGGCAGGGGTAAGTAGATAGATAACTCAAGGGCTGATTCTAGGGCTTGAACGATGTGGTGCCACGCACCTTCTCATGGCTTGAGAGGTGTTCACACTTAGTAGGACTATGTTGTATTGTTCATTAGAGGGATCAGTGATACTTAAGGAGGAAGATGTAATTATAGCGGCAAAACGGTAAATTGGCCTGCTGTAATTACGAGCATCTGTGAAAGGTCATCGTACTGATGATTGGTTGTATCTAATGAACATAGAAATATATCTATGGCAAGAAGAGTTCAACTGTTGGTATTTAGTGGAATGTCTAGCAATTAATGGATGGTGGATATCGTGACTAAAGAGTTTAGTCAGTTATTCACGTACCGTTGGAGCTTCGAGACATAGGTTCATAAGGTCCACTTGGTAGCTTGGATACAAGTTGAGAGTTAGTTTTTGGGTCAATTGAAATGTTCAAATTGATAAGAGGGAGTTCGATTATATATGATATAATTGAACGAGTTAAATAAATATGATATAGTTAACTTTATGTATGAGATACATTAATTTGGAGAAAATTGGATATAAATATGATTTATATCTAGTAGAGGAAAAATATTATAATTAATATATGATACTAATTTATAAGTTATGAATGTGATAAGATCACATTCATTGGACGGTTATAAAGGAAATGGGAAGGCACCTCTTCGTTCTAAATAACGGATGAGTGCATTATAAATAGCAGACAGTGTGTTGATCTCGGTGTGTGCGGATATTGTGAAAAAAATAGTGTCATCGATTAGAAAATTAGTGCTTATACGGTAGTGACTGCACGATCGCTTACATATATGATATTGCTAAGCGATCGCATACCGATTACACCGTAGCGAGCTATTATCTAAACGATCGTTTACCTTTTTGCTAAGCGATCATTTAGCTCCTGATATTTACTAAACGATCGTATAAACAATCACTTAGTTTTTCCTATGCGATCGTTTGGACGATCACTCACCCTTTTCCTACACGATCGTTTAGACGATCGCTTACTTTTACTACACGATCGTATACTTCACCTAAACGATCAAACATATTGTCTATGCGATAGACGACCACATCTTCCACTTGCTTGATCGTTGTGTATGGTCTCTCTTCCTCCTTCCCTCTACCAAATCCGAACAAAACCCATACTTTGGATTCTCATTCCAAAAATACTAAGGGCTCTGAGTGGTGTTGTCTTCTCCGTTTCCTTCTGTCCGAGTGGTGATTGTTCGAGGTAGACGGTAGGGCTGGCAAAATTCCTCGCGGGGCCCTACCCTGATTGAGGCGAGGAATCCTCGGTTTGACCGGGGATGGGGTCAAACCGGAAAATTTTTTCGAGTCCCCGTCTGGAGATGGGGCAAGGATAGGGATGGTATCCCAACCTCGACCCCGACCCTGACCCCGATTTTATATAGTTATATTTTTAATATTTTATAAATATATATTTATAATATATAAAATAACTTATTTATATGTATGTTTATAATGTATACTATAGACTTATAGTGTTGTAAGCCCAATATTGAATATATAAATTCTAAATTTAAGCCTAAAAGTCAAGCTCAAATTTAAAAAATTAAAAGAAAAAAATGAAAAATCCCCGCGGGGATCTAATAGGGGATTCCCCGTGGGGAATTAGTAGGGGAATCCCCGCCCCCGTCCCCGCTTTCAAATGGCGGGGATGGGGGGGAATTCCCCCACGGGGCCGAGGACGGGGGACACCCCCTCGCCCCGGCCCCGTTGCCAACCCTGGTAGACGGTTAGGCTTCAGACTTGCTGTGAAAAGGAAATCTTCATCTTGTATGATTTCTTGATCCCTTTGACATTATGAAAGTATATTTGAATGTATATGCGGTAATTCTGTCAGAATGAATTGGAAAGATCCGTTTTTACTCGTAGGTACTTTTGAATAAGAGTTCATTCATAATCAAAACAACATGTCAAGTGCTACATCGAATCTTTGGCCCATTAGACGAGGCGCAATGCCGGCACACCCATGTCGTCAGATACTGCTTTGAGACCCCATTCTCGATGGAAGGCGTCCACGACTCTTTTCTTGTAATGCTTGCCCATGCCATGATACACGCACATGCCATGGGGTAGCTCACTTAGGCCACAGGGCTCAGGGATGGCGGAGAGCTGACACCATGCCTCCCTCTATAATGCATTTTGAACATTTCCTCTTTGCCACCCATGCATGTGAAATGTGGCGAGCGGTCACTCACCAACGTAGAGCGCCCGTCTGAACTCCGATTGACATGAAATTCAATGTGCTTGCATATCTTATCATTATCCTTCTAACTCTATAGCCGTTCGTCCAAACTCGCGATGAAATCTCACCTTCCGAGGTCATGGTTGCTTGTCTTTCTACTTAATGTTCAACATGGCATGTTTGTCCACTTATGTTCGTGTGTTGTATGGCACTTCTCTTGGCCCTCTGTCTTTGCCAAATGTGTCGACACTCACGTGTCACAACTTCACTGTCTGCACAAGCTGATTCAAAATCTACTATCTCAAAATTAGATTATGCACTTTCCCTCACTTAAACTGTCATCATCCTCAATGAAAAACTTGAGGATGCACTCCACTTTCATTATTGTTGGATTGCAACACTCGACACCTACAAAATAAGACAATTAACACATAAAACACATTAATGAATCTAAATTAAGCTAGTAAGTATAGCTCTTTTTTAGAGCTACAAAGTTCGATGAATTATTTTCTTTTGTTTTAATTGATTGGTTCAAACAATTTTGATGGATAATTTGTTTGGTTTTCTGTTGTTATATATATACTTAATATGACTATGTTATTTTGTTTTTGGGGCCATAATATATATGAAAGGATAATTCACCTACTTAATTTAGGGTATGGATTCTTAATAGATTTGTGCAATAAGGGCTTACAATAATCTATATCTTTCCTAAATGTTTAATAGTAAAACTTAAAAAAAAAAAAAAAAAAAAAAAAAAAAACTTTCTTGTTGTTTATATTGGAATTGTAGCCATCGTGTGTTTTGAGTTTAAGGTCAAAACTTGGAAGTGACTCCCTACTCTTTCTCCATTTTCTCCTCCTTCTTCTCCATGGTTTCTTGTAGAAATTTTCTCAAACCTATCCTTGTCTATTGTTTCTTCTAAAGCTCCAAAATTCTCTCTTTTCATTTTCTTCCATGCATGGAGCTTTTTCATGGTTATTGTTTTCAATATCATTATTATTCTATGTTTTAGTAATGCAACTGGTGTTGCCGTCACAGATCCATTTCTAGTAGGTGCCTTACTTTTGCAAATGTTGGGTTGAGAGTTTTTCATTTTAACGACCCGACTTTTGAAGACATCTCATAAGACTGTTACTACATGCATGCATAAACATTTACATCGAAAATAAGAAAAATTGGATTGTTTTATTAAATAAAGAATTTAAATAAAATTTCACCTCAAAATTCTATATCGTTTAATTTGGGGTACCCCTAAAACATAAATTTTAAAATAAGGTAAATTAACCAAAAATGAAAAACTCCTTACACCTAAATTCCTTAAAAAAAAAAAAAAAAAAAGTTTATGAAAAGAAAACTGTAAAACATGAGAAGAGAAAAGATATATGAACCCAACTGCGGAAGCATTTTCTAGTCTCATTGGCGCTATCACGGATTCCTCTTGTCAGTCACCCAAGTATCTTTGCTCGTACCTGAAAAACATATAAACATAAAGGATGAGTATAAAATACTCAGTAAGTGATCCCATTACCGGAAGGGGGCTATGTATTCACATGCAGTGAATGTTTTGGCTATTGGGTCAAGAAAACTGAAACTGTTTCTGAACGGCAAACTAAGGGGATAACCTATCTCGTCTTTGAAGGATCTCATCCCGAGAGTTCCATGAACGGGCTTAGATCGCTCTGATTTCACAGTGACCGAAGCATAAACGATATGTATTCCATACAAACAGTTATGCATATTAAACTCATAATCGACATGCTCAGAATACAATAAAACACAAGGAAAGGGTTCATACCAGATGAAGACACTCTTCGAACGACTGAATCCAAAGCAGCAGAAAACCTCCCACCGATCTACCAGCACCCGACGAGTCTGTAGACTGCAACAGCACGATTCGAACATACACGAACAATGTCACGGGGACGACACCACTACAAGAGAAACCCGGGTATCCTCGATGCCAAAAACCCAAAAAGTGGGCTCTTGTGAGTTTGGTAGAGGATGGAGGAGAAGACGTCGTGTAGACGATAAGCAAGTAGGAGATGAACTCTATTATCATATAGCGGAAATGCTTATCGTATAGTAGAACTACACGATCGTTTAGAAAAGATGTATACGATCGTTTAGAGAACGTATGAACTAGACGATCGTTTAGAGAACGAGCTTCTATCGTATAGGCTCTCGTGATCGCTCTTTCACGGATTCTTTTTAAGTGCGGAGGATACGAATGCACTATTGAATAATAAAATGAAAACAATTTTCATAGCTTTAACCCGCCGGTTACCATTACCTTCGCAGCTCCACTTCCCACATCCGAACGTGGATTAATCGGTTAATTATTAAATAATTAATCAATCAATTAATTTAATTAATAAATATAATCATATTATATTTATATCCTATAGTTTGATATCATATATCTACTATAGTATTTTCTCTTCTACTTGATATAAATCATATATCTAATTTCCTCCAAAATAATGTATCTCATACATTTAGCCAATTATATCATATATAATTAACCAGTCCAATTATATCATATATAAATGAACTTCCTCTAGTCAATTTGAACATTTCAAATTAACCCAAACACTGATTCTCGACTTTATCTTAGCTACCCAGGTGACCTAATGGACCTGTGGTTCAAAACTCCAACGGTACGTGAATAGTTGACTAAACTCTTTAGCCACGAGATTCACCATCCGTTAACTATCAGTGATTCCACTAAAGACCAACAGCTGAACTGTTCTTACCACAAATATATTTATGTGTCCATCGGATATAACCAATCATGAGTACGATGACCCTTCACAAATGCTCGTAAGTACACCTGGGCCAATTTACCGTTTTGCCCCTGTAGTTACATCTCACTCTTTAAGTACTACTGATCCTTCATTATAAGGATACAACATAGTTCTACTATGTGTGGACACCTCTTGGGCCATGAGAAGGTGTGTGGCACCACATCGTTTAAACCCCGGGATCAACTCTTAAGGGAGCAATCTATCTACTTACCTCTTCTTCGGGGAATGAGTAAATTCCATCTTGTATAGATGAGTTCCCAACTCCCAAATCAGACGAATCTCTAAAGTGGTAGGTTTGAGTCGACGACCTGGCCACTCGTATCCATGCAAATCAAAGAACCGCCCTCAAAGGCAGAAGTTCCCAACTCACTCGGGATTGAGGTCATGTTACCTATGGTTATCCTAGTAAAGTGAACTCTCTATCATGAACGGTGTTATATAACGAGACATTAACACTTCGTGGTTAGGTCTTATACAAACTCTTTGTATAGGACGCCCCGCTCGCATCTCCCCAACACGAATGATCAGAATCAGACCATCTATGACAAGTCACAACACTGGTGACTATTCCATAAAGCGAGCCGTGTCCGTAGCATTACCAGGATAAGGTTTCCCTCCTATATCCATATACTACAGACCATTTTTGTTATCACTCAAGACATGATCCACTTGTATGTCACCACATACATGCTTGAGTCACATACAGATAACAAGAGATTTTATGTTTATTAGTTTGTAGTAAAGAAAATAAAAAAAATAATCGAGCAAAACAATAAGATATGAAGTAAATATCATATATTAACAATCACTGATGTTCGTATATACTGTTTACAAACTACAGGACACGAAACTTTAAGGCATCAACCCCAACAGCCTTGACCCGCATGCCTAGTTGCCTGATGGCACACCGACAAAACATGGAAAAACATGAAAGTGAATCTATCGATTCACAGAATCGTAACATACGAATGAACCCGTCAGCGCACATTTCTAGTGGCCTAATGACGCACCGTCAAAACATGGAATTGGACCCATAACCCCCTTAAATAAAACATGCGTCGAGGCGAGATAGTAGATCGTCCCTACTGGTCTAATCATGCATCATATACATAAATTTCATTAATGATCTCACAACACAAATCATAACATATCATGTAAATTCAATCATGTTGATAATACCCATAACTATGCAACAAAAAGTGTATCACATATTCCAAATCATGCTTCTAGAGTCCATTAAATAACTTGATAAATCTAAACTAGAGCGCTTGATACGAAGGCATCGCATCGGTAATTGTACCACTTACCTCAAGGCTTAAGCTCAAATAACATACAAAATAATCCCCTTCTTGGCTTAGGAATCTTGGACCAAGGTCCCTAATATAAAAACACAACATTCAATTTCAACTTTGGGGCCAATTCTAAAAAAAAAAAAAAAAAAAAAAAAAAAAAAAAAAAAAAAAAAAAAACTCATTCTAGTGGTCCTCAAATAACTTACCTAAATCTTACCAAAAAACACATTTACAAGTGTTGGATAGCCTACCTAAATGCCTCAAACCTCAACTCGTCTCCTAAATTCAAAATAAAACACCCACCAAGAAAAAATTTACAATAGGAAATCAAGATCTTCAAGAAAACCAAAAAAAACCCACCCAAAACAGTCAATCATACCTAAACCAAAATTCCAGAGAAAACCCCAAAAGAACGGCATTGTACAATCACGATTGGCGCTAGACAGAACCCACAATCGGTGCTTGGACGAAACCCCCATCGATGCTTGGACGAAACCCACATCAGCGTGGCTGGAACAACGATCGATGGCGAGGCTGACGGAGACTTCACTCGAGGCTTGCTTCAACACACTGAATGGTAAAGAAAAAGGAAAAGGGAGAAATGGGGTTGTCCACGCGTTTTTGGAGAAGGAGAGAGATTTTGTTTTATTTTTCTTTATTTTTCTTCTTTCACGCCTGACGAGTATATATATATATATATATATATATCCACTTAAACCTAATTCCCCACATGTGAATATATATATAAAAAATATAACCATTTTTCCTTTTCTTGGATACATTCTAATTTCAAATCCAATATTCCTTTCATTTTCCTTCTTAGACAAGAAATTTTAATCAAAAAGACATCCCAAATTTTCTTTCTTTAAAAAAAAAAAAAGACATCTCATTTTTTTAAAAAAAAAAATCAATTAAATCCAAATAATTTAATCATCCCTAAAATCAATGGGAGATAATTAATCAAATTCTTTAATCAATTAAATTCAAGATAACCAATGAGGTTTTACAATGAACTCAATTTGATTCCAAATTTTTAAAGTTAAAAGGAAATTGAAATTCAATAATTCGAGATAATTATAAAGTTTCTGGAAACTCGGGATGTCACATTCATACATTTAATCTTGATATAATAGTGTGCTCTAATGTCTCAACTTAATGTAATTGTAGGTAGGCTATTGTTTTGGAGGTGTCTTTTGGGCAAGCTAACAACACATGTCATCAAACTTTCTTCTATATATTCCCCCAAGCATATTTTTTGTGGACAACCATATTATATATGTAAATATGATTCTCTAACACACCTCTCTTTCTTTTATGTAATAAAGAATACTATCGACGACTTTATTTGTTTTGGAATTTATATGAAATCGTTTGGTTTGTTTAATTATTATGTTCTAAATTTTAGGTTATTCAAATTAAAATTTAAAAAAAAAAAAAAAAGGAATCACCCCCAAAAAAAGGGCCTTATCTCCGAATGAGTCTTCGAGAGTTTAGCTATCTCCCAACGGGCATGTATGTTATCTAGAGTTTGATTCAAATATTGAGTTTTTGAATCAAACTTCCAATGGTATCGTACATGTTCGGAGAACGATACAATGTCCGACGATATCTCAACACCATTAAGAGTCCTTATCTCCCGTCAGTGTATATTATGCATTGAGAATTCATACATACTCCCGATGATATGGCTTTATGCGTTGGAAGAGTGTTTCCCAACGAGTATTCCCTGATTATTCTCCTGACGAGCTTGATTGCGTCAGGAGTTGATCTCCCGATATATGTTTACCTAATTCCCGTCGAATTTAGACGTCAGGAAAGTTTTCTTGCATTGTAAATTGTTGCAGTAATATTGTTTTTTATCCTAATTATTTCTATACACTAAAGTATATAGTCGCGTTCTCAAAATGTATAGTGAGAAAAGTTTGTGGTGAAAAGCTATTAAGATTGAATCTATTTTTGAGAAGTTAATGATAATAATTAATTTTAATTATTTTCAACAAAAATACATTCGTAGGATTAGGCTATGAATGGACATTTGAAATTAAAAGTACCTTTTAAAATATATCTAAATACATTAAATTTCAAACATTAATTTAACTTTTTATGTTTATTTAAAAAAATAATTTTTACTATTTTATAGAAAAAAACATTAAAACAATATTTTAATTTTAAAAAATTCTCCAACACACTTGGCTCGATTCTTGTTTCCCTATATTAGATGATATAATTAAATGTGTTTTTATCCATTAGCTTGAGCTTTTGTCTCATTCTTTCTTTTTGCTTCTTTCAATATTATTGGAGATCAATATGATTTCTTTTTCTCTAATTAGTTATTTAGAAAAGTAATAATAATAGCAGTAGTAGTCAAATACTTTTTTCTTTAAGAAAAAAAACTATCCCATTACTTCTTTGAGTCATTTTTTTAAAGAATGTTCTCTAGATTTTTATGGATAGGACAATTTAGTTTTTGAAGCTAACTTGAAATTTAAATTTATAATAATTTAGTTTTCGATATTTAAGAAGTAATAATTTAATTCACATGTTTTAAAAAAATAACATTTAATTTTAGTAAGAATTTTCATGATAAAAATTAAACTGTTACCAACTTAAAGGTATAGGTACTAAATCGGTACCAACTACAATTTCTCAATTAAATGGTGACTTTCAAGTTTAGATACAAAAAGTATTTTTTTAATTTCTAACTTTTTTTTAAGTACATTATAATGAAACGGTTAGTTATTCGTTGATGAGATACTCATTTGCTTACCAATTAGAATAGGTCTAAATAAATTATTTTAGATTTGTACAATCTGAAAATAACTAACTAATGATGTGAGTTAAATTACAAACTAATTATTACTTGGAGGGGGAGGGGGGGCTTTGAAAGTTATGCCTTATTTAAACTATTTTTGAGTTTGCATATCTATTAAAAGGGATAAAGTTCAAGAATATTGTGATTTTTGAAATTAATGACAAAAATGAGGTAGATGGAAAAGAATTTTGAAAAATAGAGTGAGAATGTAAAATATTGACAAGAATAGGGTAATTTTTGGGAAGGATAATCATGTAACCGGTACACGAATAGATTTTAATCCAGTCAGCGTCGGTGGACTTGGTCAAAGCCAAACTTGTGGATGGGATCCACGATTTGACAATTTCTTTCTTTTTCTTTTCGACTTTGATTTTTTTTTTTTATTTCTAACTAACAAATCTCTTCTTCTAAACTTAGTTATATATTTTGTTGTGTAGTTTGTGGCCATATTAAGAATAGAATTTTGACTTGACTAAGTAGTACGTCCCTCTAAAAAAAAATAGAACTCATGTATATGGTAGAGTAAACTTTAGAAAAAAAGAAATTAGTTCTTTAATTTCAAAATAGAAGTTTACATATAGTATATGTAGAGGGGTTGTTTTTGTGTGCCTGTAAATTAGCTTCGCCTTGTTAACATTGTCGTCTATGACGAATACATTTTCAATCAGTGTCAGCAACATTGAGTTATCTATTTGTTGAATAATACTTTCTACACTAACCAAGGTATGGTCACACATTAAACCCAACTCTGGTAAATTATATTGTACTGAATATTGTTGTACATCTTGGACAAAATTATTTTGTACAATGAAAATAACTAATATTAAATAATATTCATATCATACATTTGAGAAATATAAGATAATAAATCTCTTACCATGCAATAATAGTAAGCGCCATCATGTGTGATAAATCACCTCGTGATTGAATCATATCAAGAAAAATAGTCATGTGATACAGCTAGTCCATTTGTTATTTCTACTTACGCACAACGATCATGACGTACACGCCATTATGATATATATTTTGCCTAAATTCGGCACCAGTCTTGGTCGTTTTTACCTTTCAAATCAATATGGTGCAGTGTTAGGAGTGTATAGCATAATGAAAGTACTCTTTGTCACAGACCCAATTGTCTAAATACATGATCTCATGATGCCACTCTACTATATGGAAACATATAAAAGAGCTAACAGTTAACCAGATGCCGTGACTATCACAATAGTAATCAAGTAGTGATGACCAAATATCTTGCGTGTATGGCGTCCAATTAATCTGACAAAAAAAAAAAAAAACAATTAGACACCCAAAAAGTTTTTAATATTAATTTATATATAGATTTGTTACCTGATTATGCATGAGTCTGTCAAATATTTGTTGGTATACTAGCTGAAAAAACTCTAAATCTAGAGAACCAGCGAGCGGAAGTAGATCGTTCCAAACCCCATTATGAAAGAACGTAAACATTTACAATCGAACAAAAATAGTTATGCATTAAAGGTAAATTACAACAAGCTTCTAAGTTAAAAACAAAAGGATCGAGTAAGACAATACCTTTGAAGAACTATTTTTTAATATATTTCCTTGATTGATCAACAATGCGTCCAACAGCACGAACACAACAAACAATTCAGTAAATAACACGAACTGGAAGATCCTTGATCACAACCGATCCTCGGCCCTCGAAGAGAACTCGACACCACCACGAGACTACCTTGGTATTCTCAGTGTGAGAATCCAGGAGGTGTGGGCTCTGTATGGATTTGGATAGAGGGATGAAGGAACTAGACGATCGAGTAGGTGATAGAAGGAATAAGCCTATCGTATAGACATGAGTACTCGATGACAATCATTTACTCCCTCGAATATAAAAACGATCACATGATCTGTGTGTTGTCTTGAATGAATAATGAAAAACTCTTTTTCTTCTTTATCCATCAGTTAGCCATAAACCATGCATATCCAAGCACTAAGTGGGTTATTGGAGAAAAACTAAAATCAATTATCTCATAATTAATTTATTATAAATAAATATAATAACTAATTTATCATATTATATATATAGCCTATGGTTTTAATATTACATCATATGCAACATATAAACAATAGTTCTTTTTCTCCTTTATGGCATTTAATATAATTTATATTTATATTTATTCCCCCAATCAAATAATGTATCAAATACATCAAATCAATTATATCATATATAATTGAACTAATTTAATTATATCATATATAATCAAATTCCCTCTTGTTAATTTGAACATTTTAAACTAGCCCAAAAACTGATTCTCAACATGAATCCATTGAGCTACCAAGGGACCTTATGGACCTGTAGCTTGAAACTCCGATAGTATGTGAATAACTAACTAAACTCTTTAATCACGATATCCACCATCCGTTAACTGTCAGGCACTCCATTAAAGACCGATAGTTGCACTCTTTGCACTACAAATATATTTTTGTGTCCATCAGATATAACCAATCAACCGTACGACGATCTTTCACAAATCACTCATAAGTACAGCTGGGCCAATTTTCTATTTTGCCCTTGTAGTTACATCTAACTTCTTAAGTACCACTGATCCCTCTAATGAACAATACATCATAGTCCCACTATGACTAAACTCTTCTCAGACCAAATGAAGGTATGACGCCACATTGTTCAAGCCCCGGAATCAGCCCTTAAGGGAGCAATTTATCTACTTACTACTGCTTCGGGGAATGAGTGAATTCCATCTTTTGTAGTTGAGTTCCCAACTCCCAATCAAACGAATCCTCAAAGTGGTAGGTTTGAGTTGGCAATCTGGCCATTTGCACCCATGCAAATCAAAGGACCGCCCTAATAGGCAGGAGTTCACAACTCACTCAGGATTAAGGTCATGTTACCTATGGTCATCCTAGTAAAATGAAAGTCTCTATCATGAATGACGTTATATAATTTGATTAAACATTTCGTGGTTCGTTCTTATACAATCTCCTTTGTATAGAGTATCTTCGCTCACATGTCTAATACACGAATAATTAGGATTGTAGCACTTTACAACATTTGTAACACCTACAAAGCGGGCCATATTCATAGTGTCACCAGGAAAAGGTTTCCCTCCTTTATCCATATACTATAGACCATTTAGGTTATCACTCAAAGCACGATCCACTTGTATGTCTCCACATACATGCTTAAGTTACAACAATAACTAGGGATCTTAGTTTCTTGGTTTGTGGTTAATGCAACTAAAATATCTCATATTTTATAAACTGAAGTGAATAAAATATCTCATATTATATATCACAAAACTGTTTGTTCATATAAATGTTTATAAACTATAGGACCATGCGAGATTTAGTGCATCAACCCCAACACTAGTAACATATTTGTTGATTGTTTAGGGGTAGCTAATACGCCACTCCATCTAAAGTTATAAAAAAAAATACAATTAATTTATATTCTTACATAAAATGATAACGGAATAAATATATAAATGAAATAATACTTGGCACTGAGTGGACGATGACCTGGGGCCTCTAACTGGACTTTTGGTGTTATAATTTTAAATCTATCATAAGCTCATACCTGCAGTAGTATCAGTAACTCCGCTATTTCCAACGCCTGTGCATTAGTAGCCCGACAAAGTTATCTAAAAAGCCATTCAAGACATGCACCACCCCACGAGTACATACCAACATGCTCGAAATCAGACAATAGAGGGAGAAACATAAGATGAACCAGATGAAGGAACTCTAATTATAGAGGACCTAGAGCGGAAGCGGATTGCCCAAACTCTATTATGAAAGAACTCATATATTTACAGTAATATTAAAAAAATTATGCACTAAATCATAAATTACAACATGCTTCTTGAAATAAATACAAATGTTAGAGAGACAATACCTTTGAAGAATACGTTCTTCAAGTATATCCCTCGATCAAACTTGAATGCAACTCGAACTCGAACTCCCTCGAACAACAACGAGTAACAACTCGATCCTCAAACAGATTTTCTTGGTATTCTCGGTGTGAGATTCCAGGAGTTGTAGGCTCTGACTTATTTTGGTTTGAAGGAATGATTGGAGTGAAGGAGGAGACAATCGAGTAAACGAATGAACGTATCGTGTAAAAGATGGAAGTCTATCGCATAAACTGGATACTCGATCGTTTAGATAAGAGCACTATCATATAGTAAACTCGATGCTATCGTGTAGTCACTCGATAGTTATTAATCTAAGTCGTGTTTCGTAGAATAATTAGAAAACAACTTCTTCATCTTTATTCCACTTTTGCCTTAAAAACCGTATAACTACCCACTAAGGCTGGTTATTGAGAAAAATAAATTTAATTATCAAATAATTAATAAATTATAAATAAATACAATCACTAACTTATCATATTATATTTATAATCTATATTTTAATACTGCATCATAGACAATATATAAACCATAGTACTTTTTCTATATTTTATGACAATTTAATAACTATGAATCTTATTCATAGAATTTATATTTGAATCATATTTAAATACTAATTCCTCCAATCAAACAATAATGTATCAAATAAATTATATCCATTATATCATATATAACTGCATTAATTTAAATATATCATATATAATTAAATTCCCTCTTGTTAATTTGAACATTTCAAACTAACCAAAAAACTGATTCTCAACTTGAATCCATTGAGCTACCAAGGGGACCTTATGAACCTGTAGCTTGAAGCTCCAACGGTACATGAATAACTGACTAAACTCTTTAGTCACATTATCCACCATCCGTAAAAGTCGGACACTCTACTAAAGACCAACAACTACACTCTTCATACTACAGATATATTTTTGTGTCCATTGGATATAAGCAATCAACAGTACGATGACCCATCACAAATCGCTCGTAAGTACAACTGGATCAAATTATCGTTTTGCCCCTATAGTTACATCTAACTCCTTAAGTACCACTGATTCCTCTAATGAACAATATATCATAGTCCCACTATGACTAAATCACTCTCAGGCTAAGAGAGGGTGTGGCCCCACATTGTTCAAACCTTGGAATCAGCACTCTACCCCTGCATCGGGGAATGAGTGAATTTCATCTTGTGCAGCTGAGTTTCCAGCTCCCCAATCAGATGAATCCCTAAAATGGTAGGTTGTTTGAGACAGCAATCTGATCATTCTCACCTATGCAAATCAAAGAACCGCCTTTATAGGCAGGAGTTCACAACTCACTCAAGATTAAAGTCATATTACCTATGGGCTATGGTCATCCTAGTAAAATGAAAATCTAAATTATGAACAACGTTATATAACGAAACTAAACATTTCGTGGTTTAGTCTTATACAAACTCCTTTGTATAGAATATCCCCGCTCGCATGTCAAATACACGAATGATCAGGATCAGACCATTTGTAGCACTTTACAACATTTGTACCACCTACAAAATGGGTCATACTCGTAGTGTCACTGGGATAAGGTATCCCACCTTATCCATATACTACAGACCATTTAGGTTATCACTTAAAACACGATCCATTTGTATGTCTCCACATACATGTTTAAGTTACAACGATAATCATGGATCTTAGTTTATTGGTTTGTGGTTAATGCAACAAAATATCACATATTTCATAGATTGAAGTGAATAAAATATCATATATTATAAATAAAATAAAAAAGTGTTTGTTCATACCGATGATTATAAACTACAAAACCCTACGAGATTTAGGGTATCAACCACAACATCAGAGTGTTCGATTTGTTGGCAAACAAAAATCCTCCAATAAACTGCATAATGCATGCTCATGCATACCTACGTATGTTGATGTCATCAGCATTGGGAGGAAATTCTGGAAATTGGGACACTAACCACGGGATACTCAATCTTGAGCCTTTCAAATCATATGGTAAAATGACCATTAGCTCGTCACAAACAATTTTCCAATCCTATTGTAATGAATCTGTCAAGGGTTTTCCATCCTCTCATAACCCAAACTGAATAGCAACATCCTGCAACGTAAATGTACATTCCCTACAAGGCAGGTGAAATGTATGGGTTTCTAGTCTCTATCACTTTACTAACGCAGTAATGAGATGCCAATCAAGTTGGATAAGCCCAATTTGTGCAACCCTAAAAAAATCAGCCTGTTGTACGTAAGTAATAATACATGGATCAAATGAGATAATATGTTGTGTAGATGCCTCCCTTCTCCGACAACCCAAAACTATAGTAGAAGAACTATCCCATATCAATTGTGAACGATGAATATTTTGTTGATATAGTTGCACAAGATTAGAAGGACCGCACTCCATTACCTAGAAATTCAAATTATATTACATATAGTCAATTCCATAATAAAATCCATTATATAAAAAATTCCATTACATAAAAAATTTCATTGCATAAAAAATAAAATTAAAGAAAAAATTAAAAAAAATTAAAAAAATGGATTACATAACAAAGTCATCAACAACCCGAAGAGGAAGCACCTAATGTATGTTGTAGACAAGTACGCTTGTTATGTCATTCTTCCTTGCAAATTGTACATTGAATTTTTTGGCTAGCCTCTCTCTAATCCATTTCATTACGAATGCGCGTACTTTTTGGGCGATCTTATTCTTTTAGTAAATTTGCATTCGAACGAACTTCTGTAATTGATAATTCTGGCCAATAATCTGGGTGTTGTATTGGATGAAAGCGACCTTCATAACAACGCTTGAAATGGGATAATTTGTAGCATTTATTAATAAGAGGTATGTATGTTAGATGTATGTAATTACAAATTGCAATTACATAAGAGCATGGATTCTTTAATGACTTCCACTTATTACAAAAACAAGCCCATTTTTTCAAGCTCACAACTTGTGTGTGTTGGCCTTTATAGGGAGAAATCGTACTTATGTCAGTTTGTAATTCAAAAGTTTGAGTTTCTATGTCAACGGATGTCATTGTATGTGCAAATGCTCGTTTTTCCCACCTTTAAGTTTTCTCATGGCACATTTTGTATACATGTCCCCACGGTCGAGTGTTTTGCTTATCTCTTATCTTTGATGTTCAAAATACAATATTGTGTGGTAGAATGTTAGCCTAACCAAAGAAGTAATTGGTAACATTCTAGCACCTTTGAAAACACTGGTCATACATTCAACTGCATTGCTTGTCATCCACCCATAGTGATACCCATCATCATGTGACCGTGTCCATTTTTTTAAGTTAATATCAGAAAAATATTCAAAGTACTCAGAGTTCAATTGTTTCAACTCTTTCATGCACCGAATGAATTTGTGCTTTTGGTGTTGATTTCCTACCTTAAACATCAAGTCCTTTAGTTGTTTTGATTTATATTTCGTATTGAAATTACTAGCAACATGATGAAGACAATATCGATGGTATGCTCTAGGTTCACTCCAACTAATCTTCTCATTGTTAATTGCAGTCAAAATGCTCTTATATCTATCGAAAACCAAACAAATACCATCTCATTGGGTAACATATTCACGCAATATCCATAAAAACTATGACCAATTGGATGAGTTTTCACATTCAACAATAGCAAAAGCAAGGGAAAATATATGCCCGTTCGCATCAATAGATTATGCGGTCAGCAATTTTTCCTTATACTTTCTGTAGAGATGAGTTCCATCAATCTGAATTTGATCTACAATATTTGAACCCTTCTCTTGCAAGACCGAAGGACCAGAAAACTCTACAAAAATTAGTCGTACCTAGCGCATCAAATGAAAGAAAACATCAATTTGATTGTGTTTCTGGATTGTAATGAACAACAACACTCAATCAATACAGAAGCTTTGAATATGATTTATCCCAATTACCAAACACAACAATCAATGCTTTTCTCTTGGCTTGCCACGCCCGTCTATAATTGACATTATACCCATATTATTTTTTTTTAATAACATTCCTTTTTGTATTAATCTAGAATCATCTACGCATCTATTCCTTTCCTCCAATGTTGACCCTCATTCATAGATTGAATTAGTAATTTCTAATCTATTTTTGTGAGCATCTTTTACGGTACCAACTCAAGATCATGTTCCTCACTTCTATCATTTCCAAATAATTCATCGAGTTTTACATCAATATCACTGTCTCCATCATTTCCAGGTTCAAGAATGACTAAATTTTTAGGACGCATCAACATATTTACTCAAATTTTTACAACTTTTATAGTTGATAAATAATATGTTAATACGACAAGAAGTTTGTTTCTTCTTTTAAGCAGTCCAAATAAATTAATACTCCAAATATTTTTTTATGACCAGTCCAAACAGTCAAAATATTTTCCTAAATCAGCTCAAAAAATCTAAAAAAACCAGCCCAAATATTTTCCTAAGTCAGTCCAAATATTTTCCAAGTGTCGCTTTCAAAAAATTCAAGTTATGATACAATCCAAAAAATCTAAAAAACCCGACAATCCAAGTTATGATATTCAACTAAAAAAAAAATAATCAGCCAAAATATGAGATCTATGGAGTGTACATTTAAATCAGTCCAAATGCAAACAAAATAATTGATCCATATGAATCATACACTTAAATCAACCCAAATGAAAATAAAATGGTAGATCTATGGAGGAAAATCTATTCTTTTACGTATAATCTCATATATTGAATAAAAAATTTTAAAAAAATTACTTACAGTGGAGGGTAGATGGGCGGCAAGAAGGATGGTGAACGGTAGATCGGTGAATGATGACAACGATCGACGGAAAATGAAAACAAATAGATCGGCAGACGGTGGTGGCAGTCGTACCGGCGGGGAGAGAAAGGAAAAAAGTTGGAAAGTTTTGGATGGGAAGAAAAGGGAGGAGAAGGTCGTGGGGCGTATTTGGGACCATTAAGTCGTGTGCCCGGTACATGACTTAAGGTAATCGTAGACCCCGTCCACGATGGCCTAGTCAACGCTAGATAAGGCATATTCATGTGCTCTGCAGGAAGTCGTGTACCGGGTCCATGATTACACCTCTTTTTTTACAATAGTTTCAGTCCAACCCTATTTTTGTTAATATTTATTAAAATAACATTAATTTTTTTAGAAAAAAAATCCCTATGAAAAGTTATGTAGGAAGTATAATTTTATTTATTTATTATTTATTTTATAATTGGAAAGTTTAAATTTGATAGATACTTTTAAAATTACTAGTTGGAACTAAAATAAATTTGAGTACTGATGAGTGAAAGAAAAAAAAAATATATGTAATTTAGTTTTGATCTTAAATTAATTCTAAAAATATCTTTTGTATTTATGATCATTCATTTTTAACTTTAAATTTAAGATCAAATCTCGGAGAAAATTCTTTTGTATTTATGAGCATATCTCCAATACAAAGATCATGGTGTGCATAAAATAGATTGATAAAAATACAAATTTTTTGTTCGTAAGATAGAATAACAAAAAAAATTATTTACATTAAATGAAAAAAAAATAGAATTATATTTATATGCAGAGGAATAATAAATATGTTTACATTATGGAGAGAAGCTTCCCGTTCACATCTTCTCTTCTTCACCTAATTATGCTAGCAATAATGAATTTAGCAAAAAAAAAAAAAAAAAAGCTCATAAATGCATATAAAATTATGAGAAAAAAGTTTTTTAAAAAACAAACAAAAAAAATGGAACAAACAAAAACAAAAAATACCTATAACAAAATATTTAAAAAAAAAAAAAGAAGGGAAAGAAAGATAGCTTAAAATTTCGATTCGATTTTAATCAAATCTCGAGGGAAAAAACCAAAACTAAAACCAAAATTTCTATGTGACTTATAATTTTTTTTTATATATATAATAACTTTTTTAAGCTAAAAGGGAAAAAAATCTATTATCACTTTAAATCGTTAAATTAAAAAAAAATCTCTAATTTTAGGCATTCACGTTAAAAAATAAAATAAATATATATATACAAACAATATTTTTTCTCTAATAATCCCTATCTAGGTTAAAAGAAAAAAAATAAAATAAAATTGGCTATAAAATTAATCTTATAGAAAATCAAAAGCATTGAAGAGAGTTTATGGAAAACTACGTAATAAAATTAATAAACCATCTAAAAAAGTGAATGCAAAAAAAAAAAAAAAAAAAAAGGCTGAAAAGACAATTATCTTTTATATTTATAAACAAAAAACTTTGAAGAGAGCTTATGAAAAACTACTTTGATGAAATTGATTATAGAAAAACTCTAATAGATAATTGGGGATTTAATTCAGTTTATGGGATAATTTAGATTTCAAATTTTTGAAACGTAATTGGTAGAGACGACACATCCAAAGTAAAACCTAAAAGCTTAAGGGCCATTTGTTTTACGGACATCTTAGATTCTCATGGAGTGGGCATCTAGATTGCCGATATTGTATACCCTGGCATCTGAAGATTCTCATACATCTTAAAATGCCTAGATGGAAGGTATATGAAGAATTTCAGATGTCATTCTGAAACGTGGTTTTTCCAGATTTCCGAGTTGAGGATATCCCCATTTTATATTTTTGTCCTTCGTTTTTATTTTATTTTACATATATATACTAATCTTCATTTATAATGACAATAAATATTGTCAACCCTATATATCATATAATTTTAGCTATATCGTAATTCTTATTACTTTTTAGCAATATATTCAAATTTAAATTCATATTTATTCTATAAAAAATCTTAAATTATGATATATTACTATGTTGAGAAAAATAACATACAAAAATAATATAAATTATATTATTTTTAAAAGAAATTCAAATTGATAAAAACAAACATGTTATATATGTTCAAATTATATCAAATTAATTATAAATTAATAAATAGTTGTAAGGGTATTCTTTGAACATTATGTAAATTTAAGATATTCCCAAGTAAAATCCTTTGAAACAAATACAATTATCAAAATATTCCCAGATATCTGTAAAAATATTCTTACAAAACAAACATGGTAATCTAAAGATTCCCACCATCTATAATTCCTAATATCTATTGTTCGCACGAGGTTTTCGGAAAAACTTAATTCTTAGAATTTGAAATTTTGTATTTGTATTAATTTTAATGTAGCAAATACAATCTCTAATATAATAATTCTTTGAATCTTTCAAAATAAACTTTAATTTTTAAGCTGGTTGATCTTCTTGGACTATCGACCTTTGGGTTGTTGATTTTCTTGGAAGATTGGCCTTTAGGGTTGATGATCTTCTTGGATGATCAGCCATTGGGCTTGTTGCTTTTCTTGGATGATCGGCCTTTGAGCTTGTTGATCTTCTTGGATGATTGTCCTTTGGTCTTGACAATGTTCTTAGATGATCGGCCTTTGGGCTTGTTGATTTTCTTGGATGATTAGTGCTCGCACAAGGATTCCGGAGAAACTTGTTTCGTGGAGTTGAACTTAAGTTGCTGTTAATGTTGATGTTGATTTGATGCGATGTGGTTCGATCTCTAGTACTTGATCCTCTGACTCTCTCTCCGTTGAATACGTATAATTGATGTATAGAAGCAGGGCATGTGGATGTTCTTGAGCTTGGAGTCTTGGAATAATGCTTGTATCTTCAAAGGACTTCAGTTTTCAAGCGTGGTCAGAATGCTTGTATCTCCAAAGGACTTCAGTCTTCAAAATGCTTGTATCTTCAAAGGACTTTGGTCTTCAGAATGCTTGTATCTCCAAAGGACTTCAGTCTTCAAGCGTGGTCAGGGTGCTTGTATCTTTAAAGGACTTCGGTCTTCAGAATGTTTGTATCTCCAAAGGACTTTAGTATACAAGAGTGGTCAGAATGATTGTATCTTCAAAGGATTTCGGTATTTAGAATGCTTGTCTCTCCAAAGGACTTTAGTCTTCAAGCGTGGTTAGCTTTAGAAGTCAAGGAGTCAGACTCTTATGATTGTAGAGAAGAAAACCTCTCCATTTATAGAGTTCTCAGTGGGCTTCATGGGCTTAGGCTTGGGTCGTCGATAGACTTAGCCCCCAAACTCAACTAATTAGGCTTGTGCCTTATTGCTATTTGGGTCAAATTAAGCCTATTTCTGGGCTCAATTGGACTTTTAACCCAAATAATAATATAAAGTTGGATCAAATTAATCTTATCTGATTCAACGGTCATGATAAAACCACGTGGCATCATCGAAATTTGTCTTCAACTTCAATTTGGGACACATGTCACCTCCTAGCGCTACAAGAAATCGCACTTCTCCCGACATCACAATTCGACGGGAAAGGATGGAAAACACGTCAGGAGAAGCTCTCCCGATGAATAATAGATCGTCCGGCGTTTGGTCGAAAAAAATCCGTTGGGAGAGGAACTCCCGACGCATGAAACAAAAGTGTCGAGAGTTGGTCGAAGAACTCCCAACGCATGTATATGGCGTCAGGAGTTCCTCAAACTGCCGATGCATCATATACGACGTCGGCAGTTTGAGGAACTCCCAACGCTCTATACATGTGTCGTGAGTTATTTGGCTAACTTTCGACGCCTTGTTTATGCGTCGGGAGTTCTCGAACTCCGACGATTTGTTTCATGTGTCGGGAGTTCAAGAACTCCCAACGGTTTGTTTTATTTCGGGAGTTACAGGAACTTCTGACACAGTAAAATATACGTGGGAAGTTCCTTCATTAGTTGAATATTATCTTGTAAATATTTTTAATTTTTAATTTGTAAATTTTTTAAATTTGATCTGAATAACTTGTAAAACATAATTAACCAACTTAAAAAGATTCAAATAATAAATAAAACGAAGAAAACGAAGTCCATACTATAGTAAATAAATGAAAAGTTACAATATCCTATAATAAAACAAAGTCGATACTAAATAAAAGAAATTAGTTTTCACAAATACATAAAAGAAAAAAATGAAAACAACGTCAATAAATACAAAAAAGAAAATAACGTCTGGAACAATGCATCTTGAACAATCGTTGAAGCTCATCTCCGAACAGCATCCTACAATAAAACAAAAACATTCAAATATTACCATTTTAAAGCATCCACAACACGTTCAAACTTCATAAACAAAACATCCACAAATGTCATAATTGTCCAACCAAACTTCATAAATAAACAACAACACATTAGAACTTCGTAATCATCCAATCAAACTTCATAAACTTCATAAACAAGAGCGAACACACATAAAACTTAAACTTTCTCCCCAAAACTATCTCAACCAAACTCAACCCACCTCTCACAACACATTAGAACTTCATAAACATTCATAAACATACAAAAACTCCAAGTTCAACGACAAAATGAGTATAATCAAACTCTACCCACCCCCACGACAAACATGAAACCTCCCGAACAACAAAAAATACACAAAAACCTACAAATTCAACTCCAAAACGATTACAACCAATTATTATTTTTTTTCATTTCTTCCATTTGTCTTGCATGATCCTCTTTCATTTGTTTCTGAACGTTTTCAAGTTCTTTAATCCTCGACTGAGACTGTTCGAAATTGGCTCTCAATTCCTTCATCCCCTTCTCCGTTTTTTGAATAGATAATGAACTCGATGAGCTGCTACCCCTTACTGACTTAGGTTTAGGGCCCCAACCTAGGCCTTTTGAATATCTGAGTCGTCTACCCAAAATCATCTCACAGATTTCATCCCCTGTTAGTTCTTGAGAACCTTCTAGAGTGTGGTTGGATTGTAATTCTAACATTTGATTCTAGACATATTAATTAAATGTGTAAGTACGAGCGACTGAAGTTAAAAATGAAAAACAACACGAAAGTAAAGCAAAAAATGTTACATGTGCATTTCCAGCTGCCTCGTTCACGAACTTGCCACCTTTAGAGTGTGTTTCCCTAAATAGGTCAACATGACCTTCCTTTGCCTACAACTCTGCCTGAATTTGTAGGAATGACTTTGATCCGCCTACGTGGTCGAACGGTAATTTCTCTCTATTTTTCCTATTTCTCTCCGACATTTCTTACATTTCAACAAAAAAATAAATAACAAATATTCTATAATAGTAAATACAGTAAATGATACACACCCTAAATTATTTTAACCTAAAACGTTTCACTCTCGAAGTGGTCACACAAAAAATACCAATCTTCTGGCCTATTTTTAAGCCAGCTAGGCAAGTTGGCACGTGCTTGCTGAGGACCTCCACATTTCCTGTAATGTCTATACAAATCTGCTCTAAATTCTTTGAAGAAGTTTTGAATTTTATGTTCTATAAAATGGTTAAGTCGTTGAAAGGACAGATTAAGTACGAAATGAGGCTACAAAAGAATGAAGGAATAATTAACATATATGATGTTTATGACTCTTAGTCTACAATTGACTTCAAAAGAATAAACTTATAATTACTTAAAAACAATTGACTCTTAGCCAATTCTATAAACTCGTTTGGAACCTCAGCAAAAGTACGAACTCGTACAGGAAATGCAGATCTCACAGCGACACCAATCGCATTACTAAAACGTACTGAATGTTGAGAAATCGACTTCGTCTCCCCACTATTTATCACGATTGTAATTCTACCATGTTTTTTGATGTATTTTTCCAACTCGATGTTCCGCGAATGCTCGCGTTTTCTCTGAGTGGATGTTGAGCTACTATTTGAGGAATAAAAAATTTAAAATAGTTTATGATGTATTTCAGTTAACAGAATATATTTCAAAGTATACTAACCTGAAGTCTCACCCACAAAAGATCCCGTGTTGCCTAGATATATCTCCTGGAATTCTTCATCAGGCTCCTGTTGCCATTAGGGGTTGATATTGTATCTATACGAACACAAAAAAGACAAAATAATATTAAATTAATATGAAATACGTGTAGACGGAGAAATAGAGAATTGAGTAGATACATGATTACTCATCATTGTAATCTAAATCAAATTATTCATCAGCACTTGAACTGTTATTGGGAGATAATTGTTCTTCATTATCATTGTTTATGAAGTCATCATCGCCATGTCCAATAATTGCTCTTTCCACAACTATAGGATCAACGTCAACTTTTCATAAAGTAACCTTCTCAATGGTTTCATCCACTCAGACTCCATCGATAATTTCTAGTAAATCTAGTTGTGCATTTTCAACATCATCCACTTCTGATACATCCAATATTCGCTTATTTTGGACTACTTGAAAACCTTTCCAATTGCTACCATATTTGATGTCATCAATGTAAAAGGCTTATTGTGCTTGGATAGCAAAGATGAAAGGCTCATAAACATACCAAAAGTGTGATGTATTGATCGATTTGTATCCTAAATCCACATGTGTCCTATTACTTTTGTTGTTATCCGTGTCAACCATCTACACTTCAACAAAACAAAAAAACACGTCTTCTGTTTGCATATTGGAAATCTAATACTTTGTCTACACCGTAGAAATTGTTATCCATACTTCCATTCCTACTAGTCTCCCCAACCACTAGGACTCCACTATTTTGTGTAGCTTGATGATTATCACGCTCTATAGTGTGAAACCGTACCCCATGAACAATGCATCCATTGTAAGAGCGCACCTCAGAAGAAGGTCCCATTGAAAGTGAAAAGAAACCATCGGAGATATCTTCTCTCTCGCGCCATTGTAGAACCTGATAATTAATTATACATTAAAAGTGACTACAAAAAATGAATCATCTCTCAACTTTCAATACTATATATAACTGAGATCTGAACCAATCAGAAAATTTGTGTTGATGTCTTATATATGAGTCAGAGGCGCTTTGAGCTTCACGACGAAGTAACCTCAAGTGTTGCCTACAAAATTGATCATTTGAAAGTTATATAAAAGGATTTACCCAATAATTTAGAAATTTATAAAGTTTGAAATGTAATTGCGATAGTCTGTTATTTCTTTTTATTGAGAATGTACCAATGCGAGATACGCTTTTCCTTCGTTGGTAGCGTTCGTAAAGTTGATGCCCCTAATGATCGTACCCTCTACTTAAATGATTCAAATTCACCAAATATCTCATGATCGGGGATGTTAATATTATTTCGTTCATCTTTGTTGAATCTCGTTTCAATCCCACTTAGACATCGTGAGCAGAAGTTCCATGATTCATTCATTGCATATGCTTCTACTATAGACCCCTTAGGACATGCTTTGTTCTGTACAAATTGTTTTAATGTTCGTAAACTTCTTTCAATAGGATACTGATAACGGGCAAAAATGCACGTTATCATGGTGCTAAGTTCTTAAACAATGTTGGCTTGCGTTGATAAAATGTGTTGGATTGCGTCCAAAAAGCATTAAGTTTATTACATTGCAGTCGCATGCGTTCATCGCATAGGAACAGTTGATTTTTGTATTTTTATGCAGAATATAAGTTAACGCAAGGCGAAAATTGCGATCATAGGAAATCATTGGTCGAGTGTAGCATTACCACAAGGCTTTGTGGTGATTTTGTTCGCAAACATTTGCTCAAGAAGGATTGCCGTAACTTGGTGGGTGCATCTGGGTGAAAGGCATAATTAATCGCAATGGGACAAAAAGCTAATGACGGTCGAATCCGAATTAAGCTGACAGCCGCTAACGATAACAAGTACATTCAGCTTTTCAGTGACAAATATTCGGCGCATCAGTCAGGGAATTAAAGTCATCCCATCTGTGTAATCATAAGAGAGAAGCCGCCTTCACCCTAAAGCTCTATAAATATCAAAGGCATCCTTCAGAAAAGGGGTTTGAAAATTCAGAAGTTCAAATCAGTTAGCTCAGCAGTCTTTGTCCATAGTTTTTCTTTTTATTTTAAGGCGGAGCAAGAGAAGAGTAGAGATGCCAGAGATCGCTCAGGGCAACTCGAGAGAGAACCTTGATGCGTAGAAGTAGAAAGCAGGCCGACTCTCGCGAGAGTAAGATTATCTTTTGAACACGAGTTGAAAGATAGCATAAAAGCCTGGGAAGCAAGAGATTGCTACCAGACTCTTTATTCTATTTTTGCATTGTTGTTTTGTACGTCATCTTTATATTTATATAATGGAAGTTCTTATTCTACACTTGTTCACTATCTTATATGCATGAGTAGCTAAACTAGTCGAATGGGTTGAGAAGAATTAAGCTAACAGGACCTAGAAAGTTCATTGCTTGCGATTATCTTGTGTTAAGCTATGCCAAATATCTCTTTAGAGCTACTCGAGAGAGAGTCTGAAGAAAGAACCTAAGACTCGAGAGAGCTAGGTTAGAATCTAGACTCGAGAGAGCAAGATTAGAACTGCATAAACAAGAGATAAGAACTTAGAGATAAGCTCTGTTTGCTAACCTGCATCACATGCATCCTAGAGATAGGAATGATATTATGTGGTCGCCTTATTTGTGTGTGTGTGTCATTTGTCTTCGCATAAATAAGAATAGAGGCTTATTTGTAGGTCCTATAGACTTATCACATATATCGCATGCGTTATAGCCTTAGAAGCCGTGGCATTCGCTTCGAGAGGTGGTTTACTGTTGTATGCATGTTGCATGATTGCATAGCATGAACACATCCTAGGAAGTGTTAGCCGAAACTTTTCTCAATCCGTTCACCTCATACTCATCACATCTTCCGTTTTATCAACTCTTTTTAAACTCCGCCACATTTGTTTATTTTTCATTACTGCAAACAACAACCTCAACAACTATTGATTTATTTTGTTACTGCAAGGTTTTCCTAAAAATTACCATCGTAACCAAATTTTTCCAGTCCTTGAGTTCGACCCTGGACTTATCAGGAACTCAAGAAATCGCATTTTATCATCGCAATTCATCCATAATTTTACATTATAAAACAATGTATCAGATACATACAACTGTAACTAATTGGACCCACCACTTTGGTTTCATATGTTAGATGAACGACAAGGTGTACCATTACATCGAATAAGGCAGGCGAGCATATTTTCTCCAACTTACAAAGTATGACTATGATGTCTACTTGTAGTCTGTTCAATTCACTTACACATATTGTCTTTGCACATAAATTGCGAACGAATGTACACAATTCAACAATATAGTGGATACGTTCTTCGGTAGGTATTCTTGAATACCAATAGAGAGTAGTCTGTGAAGCAATACATGACAGTCGTGTGTTTTCAGCCCCGATATTTTTCCATCTTTGTCATTCACACATAGTGATATGTTAGACACGAATCCATCCGGAAATGTCACTGATTTCAAATGCTTACAAACAAAATCTGTTCACCATTAGTTAATGTGTACGTTACATGTGGTTTTACAAATCTGTTATCGACCTGTATCAAGTGTAGGTTCTTTTTTATCTTCAAATCTTGTAAGTCTAATCGAGCGTTCTTTGTATCCTTTGTCTTTCCTTCAATATTTAACAATGTGCCCACCAAATTGTCGCATATGTTTTTTTCAATATGCATTACATATAATTTATGTCGTAACAATAGTCTGGACCAATATGGAAGTTGGAAAAAAAATACTTTTCTTAGTCTAGTTTAGAATTCGTTTTCTTTTTTTATCTTACTTCGATGAATGTTTGCTAAGCACAGAAAATTTTAACGTATTTATTTGTTGTAAGATCTCTTCTTCATTCATTACGACTGAAGGAGATCTACGTTCAACTTTTCCATCATGTTGCTTACTTCGACGCCAACTATGATTCTCTGGAAGATAATGTTGATGTCCGATAAATGATATTTTTCCTCTTACCCCAAAGGACGAACTATCTTCTTTGCATAATGGACATGTTTTATAACCTTTTGTACTCCACCCAGATAGCTCCTCGTACGCAGGGAAGTCATTAATCGTCCATAATAAGGTAGCATATAGTTAAACAAAACTCACCAATAACAGAATCATAAGTTCGTACACCAATTGTCCATAACTGTTTCAACTCTTCAATCAACGGCTGCAAGTAAACATCAATTTCCTTTCCAGGAGATTTTGTATCAAGTATGAACAAATACATGAAGAAGTTTGTCTCCTTTACGCATTTTCAAGGGGGCAAATTATAAGGAATTATCACTACATGCCACATATTATAAGAAGTGCACATATTTCCAAACAGACTAAACCCATCTGAAGCTAATCCCAAACGAACATTTCGGGGATCTGATAACTTGTAGAAATACAAATTATTTTGCTCTGAAGTTGGAACAACTAAGGTTTTTAATGATAAATTCTCCTCATTTTTAGAAGAAACGCATGGATTTATTCAAACATTAGCAAACTCATGCAAAAGAAGTTTTATTACTAAATATCGCGGCACTAACGCATTGTATTGCGGGATGTTTACAAAAAGCTAATGCATAATCAAGAAGGTGCCGCAGGGAAAACTATAACGCATGGGCCATGCGTCGGAGGGAGTTCAATGCAGAGAAGATTCATTGATCCAGGCTGATTGTGTGTCACATCACCACTTGCAAGTATGGGCACCTGCAGCAGGCGGCGTCTGAAAATCTCCCGAGAGTCAGGTGGCTGACTAGGGCATGGACTTTAATGCTGACCAGGGTATGGGCTTTAATGTTGCCCATTCACCAAATGGACATGACCAACGCCTATAAATAGATGAAGTCCCTCTAGAGTTCGGAGTGAGAAAATTATTCAGTTCAGAAATTTTCATGATCCTTACTCTCTGTAATTAGTGTAGTCATAGTTTAAGCTATGCTGTGGTGCCAAGACGATCAGAATGGTTGAGAACCACCACCACCACCAGTCAGGGAGCGAAGGAAGCCAAGCTTGAGAAAGACAGTTCGTCCTCTTCCTATACAAGTGATTGTACACAACAGAATTTAGCCAAAGAGATACAAGAGATTGTACTCTGCGGCTTGACTCAATTCCTTTCATCTCATTTATCACTTTCGTTTCATTTGATTGAATATTGCTTTTGTAAAGACAATTTGCTTCTTTATAAAATTTATATATTTGATCCATCACATTTTTGTCATTGTTTATTTCTCATTTATGTTGAATGCATTCATACTTTATGCAAAACTTTATTTCAAATGCTTAAGCCGACTTGATCACTTGATAAAAGCATCTTTAACTTAGATTATTCGAGAGAATAACTAATCTGCATCAAGTAGGATGCCTAGTACAGTTAGAGATAGAACTACTGGTGTTTATTGCATTATGTGTTAGACGCATGCATCCTAGAGATAGGTTTTGTATGTTATTTGCATTGAGAAATGTTGAATAAAGTCTAACGCATAAACAAATGATAAGAAAATCATCCCATCTCATCCATATCACATTCTGGTTTGTGTACACTCATTTTAGACCGACACATACCACTTACATTAAACTCCATTCTCGCATGATCCATCACTTGCTACTCAACTCTTTCGTATCTTCTTGTACAGGCACAACACTTTAGTGTAAATAACACATTTCTCTTCATATATTTAGGAAAATCCCTACAATAGATACAACGCAAGGTCTGCGTTTGTTTAACTGAATCCCTGAGTTCGACCCTGGACTTACCAGGAACCTAAATTGGATTTATACTTAGGTCTGGTTTAGGAAAACTTGAACGTCAATAATAGGAGTGTCGTGCGTTCTGATTACATCTCTCTAACGCACCAATGCGTTACAATTACTAAACGCATCAAAGCATCAATGCATTTATACTTAGATTTTTTTTCCAATCTGTTTTACATGATACACTCCTAAAGCGAATCACGATAGCAACAAAAAAGTTTTTGGCGCCGTTGCCGGGGATTCAGAAACAAAACTAACCATAAATTTCGTTTGTATTTGTTGCAGGAACACATCGGTCGAGGGAGTATTGCAAGCTAAGCCTAAGCTTGTGAACATTTATGAGCAGGGAGAGCACTCCTAAACTCATATATGACCCCGAGATTGAAAGGACCTTCCGGCATAGGAACCGATCTAACTGTCGTCGAAGGTTGAAACGACAATTTCTCAGACAATAGAACAGGCAACGAGTAATGGTAGAAGAACAGGAAAATTAGCAACTAGCTCATGTTGCACATAATCCAATCCTAATGGCGAATAGCAGCATGCGTCCTATGAGAGAGTACGCGTCCCCTGTACTGTATGATTTCTCTCAAGGAATCGTCTACCCAACGCCAGGCGGGATTAGGTTCGAGATGAAATCTGTAATGCTCCAAATGCTCCAGACTACTAGAAAATTTGGGGGTGGTCGTGGTGAAGATCCTCACGCCCACATGAAGCATTTCCTGGAAACGTGTAATTCATTTATGATTCCTGGAATCACCCCAGAGGCGATTAGGCTGTCTTTGTTCCCTCATTCTTTGCGTGATGACGTAAAACAATGGGTGAGCTCACTGGAGCCTGGTGAAATCACCACCTGGGAGAAGTTGGTGGAAAAGTTTATGCAAAAATACTTCCTACCTACCATCAATGCAAGAATGCGTCGAGAGATTATGAATTTTGAACAAGAATAAGCTGAAACCATAAGCGCCGCATGGGATCGTTTTAAGGGATTGGTCAAGAATTGCCCAAACTATGGACTACCTCTAACTATCCAAATGGAGACGTTTTATGGAGGATTGAATAGAGCATCGCAGATGGCAGCAGACGCAGCAGCGGCTGGTGGACTTATGGAAAAATCTTACACTGAGGCTAAAGAGATATTAGACCGCATTACTAAACACAATATGGAATGAGTGGATGATATGTATGATGAAAGAACTGACAGGAAGAAAAGATCTTAGAACGTTAATTCTATCGATGCCAATGCAATAGCCACATGTTCTGCTCAAATGGCTACGATGACTAGTCTTTTGCAGAACATAACGCAAGGAAACACATCAAATCAGTAGAAGGTGAATCAGGTAGAAGCGTTCGGGCAGCCCATGGTTAGCTGTGTATGGGTTGCGGAGATCCCCACTTCTATGCTGAATGTCCACAAAATCCGTAGTCAATATGCTTCATAAAAAAACCCATTTTCCAATACATATAATCCTAGATCGAGAAACCATCCAAATTTTTCTTGGACGGGAGGAAATCATCAGGAGCACCACCCAGGAGCGAACCAAGAACAAAGGAATGGACCGCTGCCTGCATTTCAACAAACGCATCAGCCACATCAACAGCCCTTTAATAGAGAAGGATAGGCGTCGAGCTTAGGATCTATGCTTGAGAACCTATTGAAGGAATACATAGCCCAAAATGACGTGCTGCTGAAAAGCCGGGCGTCGTCTATCAGACACCTGGAAATCCAGGTAGGGAAGATAGTGAGCGAGTTGAAAAGCAGGCAGCCTGGAGTTCTACCTAGCAATACTGAAACAACTGGGAACAACAATGGGAAGGAACAATGTCACACAGTGACATTGCGAAGTGGAAAAGCTCTTGAAGAAAGAAGAATGAATCTAAGAAACAGCAGTCCTTTGAAAGAATGCATCACACGTTCAATGGATCAAGAAGAAAGAACGCCCGAGACTACTATCCATTCAGAACCCAGTACGTCTAATGCGGGAAAGCCTGAGGTGCCGCTGAACGCACCATTTCCTTAGCGTTTGATGAAGAAGAATGATGAACAACAATTCAAGCACTTTCTTGAGCTTCTAAGGCAGTTGCATATCAACATTCCACTTATAGAGGCCTTGGAGCAAATGCCAACATATGTCAAATTTTTTAAGGACATTTTGACGAAGAAGAGAAGGGTCGGTGAGAAGGAAGTAATCGTGCTAACGTAGGAGTGCAACACGTTAGTAAGCAAAAGTCTACCAAAGAAGCAGAAGGACCCTGGGAGCTTCACCGTTCCTTGCTCAATAAGAGGATTGGATGTGGGTCATGCGTTGTGCAATTTAGGAGCTAGCATTAATCTCTTGCCACTCTCAATTTTTAAGAAACTGGGAATTGGCGGAGCATAACCCACTTCTGTTACACTTCAGCATGCTGACAGAACAATTAAGTACCCAGGAAGAAAGATTGAAGACGTTCTGGTAAAGGTTGACAACTTCATATTCCCAACAGACTTTATTATCTTGGACTATGAAGCAGATAGGGAGGTACCAATTATCCTTGGACGCCCCTTTTTAGCTACTGGAAACGTTTTAATAGACGTGCATAAAGGAGAATTAACTATGCAATAGATAATTAAGAGGCGAAGTTCAATGTGCTCAATGTATTGAAATTCCCAGATAGTGAAGATTGTCAACTAAACAGTATTGAGTTGCCTGAAGAAGAGACCCATGTATGTGCGGTCCTCACGTTAGAGGAGAACCTGAAAGAATCAGAGCCGCCAAGTCTGAGTGAGTGGCGGACAATACCAACGTGTCCATCATTTGAGGAATCATCAGGACTCGAGTTAAAACAGTTACCTAGTCATCTGAAATACGCATTCCTTGGAACCAACAACACTTTACCTGTGATCATTTCCGCAAATCTTACAGAGCCTAACGAGAGATCTCTCTTACAGATGCTGAAAAAACACAAGCGTGCAATAGGCTGGATGCTTCCGGATATCCGTGGCATTAGTCCATCTTATTACATGCATAAGATTAGGTTGGAAGAAGGGAAGTTGGGGTCAATTGAGCCTCAAAGAAGACTGAACCCCATAATGAAAGAAGTGGTCAAGAAAGAAATTTTAAAATGGTTGGACGCGGGAGTTATTTATCCTATATCCGACAGTAGTTGAGTAAGTCTAGTCCAATGTGTCCCAAGAAAGGGGGAACGACTGTGATAGTCAATAGCAATAATGAGCTCATACCTTCGAGGATTGTCACGGGCTGGCGCATCTGTATGGATTACAGGAAGCTCAACGCAGCAACTAAGAAAGACCACTTCCCCCTTTCTTTCATCGATCAAATGCTTGACAGACTTGCGGGCAAAGAATTTTAATGCTTTCTTCATGGATACTCTAGTTATAACCAGATTTTGATTGATCCAGAAGATCAAAAGAAGACAACATTTACCTGTCCCTTTGGAACATTTGCATTCAGACGTATCCCCTTTGGGCTGTGTAATGCACCGGGGACATTTTAAAGGTGTATGATGGCTATCTTCTCCGACTTCTTAGAAAAGACCGTTGAAGTCTTCTTGGACGATTTCTCAGTCTTTGGAGACTCATTCCACTCATGCCTAGATAATTTGGAGGCCGTCTTCGCTCGATGCGAGGAAACAAACCTTGTACTGAATTGGAAAAAATGTCACTTCATGGTGACTGAAGGAATTGTCTTAGGCCACAAAGTATCCAAAGCTGGGTTGGAAGTAGATGAAGCCAAGATAGATGTCATAGCAAAACTTCCACCACCATCGAATGTTAAAGCTTTAAGAAGTTTTCTAGGGCATGTTGGCTTCTATAAAAGGTTCGTTAGAGGATTCTCTCAAATTGCGCGACCACTAAGCGCATTACTAGAGGCAAATCGGCCCTATCATTTTAATGAAGACTGCACTGACGCGTTTCAAACCTTGAAATATGTGTTGACGACAGCCCCGGTTTTAATAGCACCGGATTGGACGCAACATTTTATTCTCATGTACGACGCAAGTGATGTGGCAGTTGGAACAATGTTAGGGCAGAAGAAGGGAAATTTGATACATCCCATCTCTTATGTGTCCAAAACTCTGAATGACTCTCAGAAACACTACACCACCACTGAAAAAGAAATATTGGTTGTAGTGTTTGGTATTGAAAATTTTAGATCTTACCTAGGTTGTGCGTTAGCCACCATATATACCGATCACTCAGACATAAAATTCCTGATGAGTAAAAAGGACGCGAAGCCAAGATAGATAAGATGAGTGCTACTGCTACAGGAATTTGATATAGATATTCAAGACAGAAAGTGAACCGAGAACCAGGTGGCTGACCACCTGTCCAGGCTAGAACATCAAGAAATGAAGGATCAAGAAAGTGAAATCAAGGACGCATTCCCTGATGAAAGCCTGTTTAGAGTTGAAGGCAGTTAACCTTGGTATACGGACATCGTCAATTACTTAACTACCAAGCAATTCCCTGGGAACTTCAACTTTAAGCAAAAGAAACGGTTAATACATGACAGCAAGTTTTATTTTTGGGATGAACCGTTTCTATATAAGCAAGGCCCTAACTCCATAATACTTCGATGCGTTACGGAGGAGGAGACACAACGCATCTTAGCTGAGTGTTATGACTCTCCTTACAGAGGGCATTTCGGTAGGCAGAGAACCGCTACGAAGATCCTTCAGAGTGGATACTTCTAGCCCACCCTCTTCAAAGATACAAGGGAGTTTGTTCGTAATTGTGACCCCTGCCAATGCACTAGGAATATTTCTTCAAGGGATGCAATACCCTTGAACAATATTCTCGATGTTAAGCTATTTGATGTTTGGGGTATTGATTTTATGGGACCTTTTCCCTTGTCCTGCGGCCAACAGTATATCCTGCTTGCAGTAGACTATGTGTCAAAATGTGTAGAAGTAGTAGCCTGTGCTAGGAATGATGCGTCCATTGTTTCCAAGTTTCTTACCAGGAACATTTTCACGTGATTTGGAATGCCAAGAGCCCTGATAAGCGACGAAGGTACGCACTTCATTAATTGCATCATTTCTAAATTACATGCAAAATATAATGGTAGGCACAAGATCGCTACTACCTACCACCTGCAAACAAACGGTCAAGCGGAAGTATCCAATCGAGAAATCAAATCTATCCTGGAAAAGGTTGTCAATGCAATGCGGAAGGACTGGGCACAGAGGCTGGATGAAGCGCTTTGGGCCTACAGAACTACTTACAAGACCCCTATAGGTATGTCTCCATACTCTCTTGTATTTGAAACAGCTTGTCACTTACCTTTAAAGTTGGATCACAAGGCGTTTTGGGCAGTTAAGAAGCTAAACCTGAACTTGGATGCTGCGGGCGCCCAACGCAAACTTCAGCACAATGAGCTCGAGGAGTGGCGATTGAATGCATACGAGAACAAAAAGCTATACAAAGAAAAGACAAAGCATTAGCATGACCAACGCATCAGTAAGAAAGAACTTGTTGTTGGCCAAAAAGTTCAATTGTTCAATTCACGTCTACATTTATTTCCAGGAAAGTTAAAATCCAGGTGGTCAGGACCCTTTATCATTAAGACAATCTTTCCATATGGAGCAGTGGAATTAATATGAGAGGATGGCACCAACGCATTCAAAGTAAATGGCTAAAGAGTGAAGCCATACTTTGAAGATGAACTGGAACGTTAAAAGTCGTCTCTCGCACTACGCGAAGCTAGCCGAGGCCAGTGTCAAAGCATCCCTGCGTTTGCAACGCCATATACTCCAGGTACGCTTCCTCTATCCTTATCTTTTTTGCATTCTGTATTTTACAATGCATTTGAATTTGTTGGTTTGTTTATTTGAAAATTGATTATTCTTTTTTTCTGCCTTTATAAGTTAGAAATTTTACTGGTTTTCTTTTTAACAAAAGTTGTGTATAATTGAGTTGGGAATAACGGACGCGTTAGACTCAAGTCTAACGCATGCCCCAGTTAAAGGGTCGCGTCTCGAGAATACAAAAGCACTCAAGTGCTTAGAAACCCAAGACGTCCCTTCAGCTTCATATTTATTACAGACGCCAGGCGCCGCCTGACGTCAGCCCACTAATCCTCTCTCAGCCTATAAAACGAACGAAGGTTCATTTTCTTCTTTTTCTTCATTTCCCTCTCAAGCTCTCTGAAACTAAAAAGAAAAAAACCTAGCCTCTCTGTTTCCCTCACCTCCGATCTGCTCAAGCTTATCTCTGACCACAATGTCGTCTGCTTCAGATAGTCAGAACCAGACCATGAGCTTTGGGAACGACTTGCCGATAAGTTCCTACTCTTCCTTATCTGTTTCTCTTTCGCCTCCCCTAAGCCCTAAAAAAACCTCCAAACCCTCTGTCTAATCCAAACCTACGCACGACGGATCCACCTCCTCCTCCGTACGGTCGTCGAAGTCCACCACAACACCTACAAAACTCCCTTAAAAAACCTCCAAATTTATCGCTACCCTTTCCGGCCAAGACCCCTCAACCAAAACCCAAAACTACCCCTAAGCCAAAGCCTAAAACACCTGCAAAGCCAAGGCTGGGTCCGTCATCTACGGCCGCCTCTAAGCTCTACACCAAGCCTGCCCCACCATCATTCATTCCTAACATAACTATGGTGGGTACAACGCATGACCCACTTCCAGCCTATCTTCACAATGCACCGTCACCAGCCGTGCGTCCACCGCCTCCACTCTCAATCCAACTTTTAGAAACCATCTACACAGTCGACTCAGACACATTAAGCCAACCACCGCATTCGCCCATTGTCATATACTCCCTGGGACGCCACATACCCCAGTGGGTACCCCTCTATTTACTCCACCCATACCCCCCTCTGACAGTCCTGCGTTAGAGCATAACCCTAAAGAGTTGGTTGAATTGGCTCGACTGGACGAGTAGGAAGTATTTGGAGCCATTTTGGCGAGCCTCAATCAAGGCCAAGAGGAAAATCATGTGATGTGTTTCGACCCACCTAACGCATCACTTGAGTTGGACGAAGCGGAGCAATACGTTATGATGCTAGAGGCAGAATTAGAAGAATAAGATAGAAAAGAAGATAGAGAAAAAGATGGGAGAATTGGCCCAGACGTGTCTCAATCATGCCAAACCAATGCAAATGAAGGGCTTTTAAAATCAAAGAGAGTGACAAGGAAAAGGAAATTGATATTGGAGGAAGAAGATAAGCAATCAGCATCCGATCCTGAGGATGCAACGCATGGGAGTTGCTCAAGGCACGATGCACTAGAGAAGGACTTAGAAGACTACCAGCCCGCGAGGCAAGGGCGAAAGAAGACAGCTCTCCAAAGGGAATTGGAGAATGAATTGAGAGAGCTGGCAAGAGAAGCCAAAAAGCACGCGGCAGGAAAACACAAGGTAACCGACGTGTTATTTAAGAAGACCTCGGGAAGAAAGCATCAATTCAGTGACATACTTGTAGAAAAGGGCTTCTTTCTCGAGCGTCACCCACTGCCAATATACATAACAGAAAAAATAAACGCATAGGGGTGGAGGCAGTTCTGCATTGGGCACACGCGTATTTGGCCCACCTCATCTGCATGTTCTACAACAGCAAGTTTGACATGGAGAATAACATAGCCTTTGTTGATGGGGTATTAGTGCGCTTCTCAGCCAACAAGATCAACGAAGTGTTTAACATTGATAGTAATCCGGACACAGAAGGTAATCGCATCTTGAAGCAGCCAACGGCAAGTCAATTGGAAGATGCATTAAGGACAGTAGCAAAATCTGGAAGCAAGTGGCAAACATCTAGAAACAGAGCAAAGATGCTAGCCTCCAGGAACTTAACTCCAGACGCAAGCCTATGGTACTACCTGATAAAAAAGAGCATCATGCCTACAACGCATGATGAAACACTGTCAAAGAAACGCGCCCTGGCTACCTATTGCATCATGCAATGCATCCCTTTAAAGTTGGAAGAATAATAATGGATCAGATCAAGGCCATTAAGACCAAACCGCGAGGACAACTATACTTCCCATGGCTGATCTGTGCATTGTGTGAACGCAAGGGCATCCCTCTAGGGGATGATCATGAAGAGATCGATGGTTTGATAGATATCAAGTTAGTAAGGTGTCTACTTCGCGGTTCACTGCATCAACCTGCCTTACCCACCAAAGAAGTGGCAACCAAACCTCGATCATCCAAATGCACCCCCAAAAGAAGACGCGTCCAAATTGTTGAACACAGCGATGAAGCTTCAGAGCATGAAGAGTATGAAGCAGAGCTTGAACTTATGGAAGAAGAAGTGCGCCCAAGCCTCAACCTTACTATCCATGACTCGCCATTGGCCCCGCCAGAAGGGAGTCCTAATCAAATGCACCAAGAACCAACTCATATGGATCACGACATCTCTTGTTCCCTTCCTTCGCCCCCACCAAGTCCAATTCCTAATTTTGTGCCTCCTCCAATAATCTTTGAACCAACTAGGTTAGGATCGAGCAACGCAACAAATTTTGAAGACCCAGTTGGAAGAAGTGAAAAACCAACACCACCTCAACGAGTTGACTTAGAAGAGTTGAAAACTTTTATCAGTGATCAGCTCAGACCATTGGCCGCGTCCATCGAAGGTCTTCAGTAACAAAATCGGGTTCTAAGAGATTATCTAAAGCAGCAAACACGAAGGATGCAAGACCAATTTGTTTATACAATGCAATACATCAATCAGGTCTTAGTTGGAATGTTTGCTCTGCCTCCATGCCTGCCCATCTTAGAAACCCTCTGCGCTTTATGGATGAACACCCTGGAGAAGAACGCAGAGATGACGCGTCAGCACAATAGAGTTTTGGGGTGTTGGGTTATTTTTGTATTTTGATTTAATTGATGTTCTTTTGTATTTGCTTGACTTGTTTGTTTGCTTCATGCGAATCTATGAAAATGAATGAGAAATTCCTATCATTTTTTTCCTTGCGTTTGACCTTAGCATACTTTATTTTTGTTCTTTAGATATTTTCTAAGTCTTGTGCATTGCCTCACCTCAATGATATCAACTATATGAAATCTATAAGTATAGAGTAGGCGTTAGGAAAATCAACAAGGCCTGAACTTCTCTAAAAAGATTAAGTTTACTTTCTAACGCGTGCAAGCTTCAAGTCTTAAACTCCTTTCGGACTCTCAAAGCCGTTTTGAAAATTTTGTTTCTCTTTTAGCAATGAGGATTTAGCTCGTCTCCAAATTTAGGATAAGTATAGCTCATCTCCAAATTTGGGGATGAGGAAAATCCGAGTTAAGACGCATCAAACGAGTACATCATAAAGAAAAAGGAACAAAATAAGAAAAATGTTAAATGCAACTTCTCTGTCATTACTTCAAAAGAAAAACCTTAAAATGGCATGAGTTAAGTTGGAAAAGGAACTTAGCCATAGTTGGATGCTCGCATGACACCCGTGGGGGCAAGCCAAAACGAAGTTAAGTCTCCTCCACCAACGCATCCCATAGAACTCCTCTATCTAGTCTGAAGAAAATATATCTTGAAACGCATGAATATTAGATATGAGTTTAGTTGTGACGGGTTCTCACCCATAGTTGGATGCTCGCATGACATCCGTGGGGGCAAGCCAAAACGAAAGTGGGATACTTGGAACAATGCATGGGTAAGTGAATTCATAATTTTTTTTCTTTTTATCTGGCATTTATCTTAAAAAGAACATCTAACACATTGTTGGTTTAGAAAAAACGAGAATGTTTTGAGAAACAAAAGGAGTTATTGATAAAAGGCCTGCTGCATCTGAAACTGAACATTAGTCCTTTTTAGAAAAGAGCCAATCTGAGTTGCATTTTCCAAACTCTTGTCTCAAACTTATGATTGAATATGATGAGAGGCAAACTCTGCATACCTAAGACAAAGGAGATAACAAAGAATTATTTTGGAATACTTGAGGACAAGCATTATTCAAATTTGGGGGTGGGGATAACTTGTAGAAATACAAGTTATTTTGCTCTGAAGTTGGAACAACTGAGGTTTTTAATGATAAATTCTCCTCATTTTTAGAAGAAACGCATGGATTTATTCAAACATTAGCAAACTCATGCAAAAGAAGTTTTATTACTAAATATCGCGGCACTAACGCATTGTATTGCAGGATGTTTACAAAAAGCTAATGCATAATCAAGAAGGTGTCGCAGGGAAATCTCTAACGCATGGGCCATGCGTCGGAGGGAGTTAAACGCAGAGAAGATTCATTGATCCAGGCTGATTGTATCACATCACCACTTGCAAGTATGGGCACCTACAGCAGGCGGCGTCTGAAAAGCTTCCAAGCAGCAGGCGGCATCTGAAAAGCTCCCGAGAGTCAAGCGGCTGACCAGGGCATGTACTTTAATGCTGCCCATTCACCAAGTGGACATGACCAAGGCCTATAAATAGATGAAGTCCCTCCAGAGTTCGGAGTGAGAAAATTATTCAGTTCAGAAATTATTAGGATCCTTACTCTCTGTAATTAGTGTAGTCATAGTTTAAGCTGTGCTGTGGTGCCAAGACGATCAGAAGGGTTGAGAACCACCACCACTGCCAGTCAGGGAGCGAAGGAAGCCAAGCTTGAGAAAGACACTTCGTCCTCTTCTTATACAAGTGATTGTACACAACATAATAGATACAACGCAAGGTCTGCGTTTGTTTAACCGAATCCCTGAGTTCGACCCTGGACTTACCAGGAACCTAAATTGGATTTATACTTGGGTCTGGTTTAGGAAAACTTGAACGTCAATAATAGGAGTGTCGTGCGTTATGATTGCTTCTCTCTAACGCACCAACGCGTTACAATTACTAAACGCATCAATGCATCATTTATACTTAGAATTTATTTTTCCAATCTATTTTACACGATACACTCCTAGAGTGAATCACAATAGCAACGAACAGGATCTAAAGCGAAATGAGGAAATTTACGATCAAAATGTTTCCACCCCTTTGCATCAGTTGGATGTCGCAATACATCCTTCATTTCAACTCGCTTATCTTTATGATATCTCATGTCAGAAGCGCCTTCTTTTGATACAAACAATCGTTTTAATCTCGGTATCAATGGAAAATAATGCAATATCTTAAGTGGTATTTTTTTTACCCTTGCCATCATTAACTTTGTACCGAGACTCACCACAAAAGGGGCATTGTTGCAAATCTGCAAACTCTTTCCAATACAATACACAATCATATTTGCACGCATGAATAGACTCATAACCTAGGCCTAAATCACGAAATTTTCGCTTGGCTTCATAAAAGGAAGTAGGTATAGCGGTGCCAGTTGGAAACGCTGCTTTTAACAATTCCAGCAACATGTCAAATGATTTGTTACTTTAGTCGTTGAGAACTTTGATATGCATCAACTTCACTAAAAAGTTCGCTTTGGTTATTAAATCCTTGAATAAGTTCGTGGTATCTCTTTCTTGACCATTAGAGGACATTTCATTCTCAATCCCTTTTTCATTTGCATATTCGTTTTCAATTGGAACTTCTAAATCGTTTATAAGATTCAACATCTCATTTTCTTTGACAACATTACCCTCTATAATATCTACTTCAATATTCTATATTGAATGAGTTGTATGACTTTCAAAACCTTTAGATAATTTGTATGAGGGAGATATTCTATATGTTAATAGATGTCGTTCCACGATATCTATTTTTTTCCAAATTGAATTCATACAATTCTTTCATGGACATCTTATTCGTCTGTAATCATTAACATGAAACTTCACCATATCTAAAAATTGGGATATTCCTTCTCTATACTCCACTGATAATTTATTCCTTAGTTTAATTCATTCTTTATTCATCCTTAAAAATAAATCTTTTCTGACCAACTTGTAATCCAAAACAATAACCTGGATTAGAGGACAAAGTATAAAGTCTTTATTAAGCATGAATTTTGATTAATTTAATAAACAATTCCAAGTTTGTTCGAAGAATTTAAATTTTTTAATAATTTCTAATAGGTGATTTGACTTTTTTTGCCCCTAAAGTTATTGATTTTTTTTGCCCCTAAACTAAGTCCAAAATTAAGTAAAAATAGTCCATTTTTCCCCTTTGAAAACCAAAATGTTTTTAGGAGTATAGAGTTTAGGGATACAAACATCATAATAAATTAACAATAACATCCATAATATTAATTACATGTGACATCCATATTCCACAATTCACAATAACATCCACAATCCACCAAATTGCAGAAATTATAACGTAAAAATAACAAATGAGATAGATGCTAAATGACAATAATCCACCAAATTGCATAAATTGTAACATCCATAACCCACAATTCACAATAATCCACCAAATTGCAGAAATTGTAACATCTATTATAGTAAATTAAGTAATCCATAACCTTAAGAATTAAAAGGAAAAAAACTCAATCTACAATAACATCCACAATCCAAAATTCATAATTCACATTAGATTATCAACATGCTAGAAATTAAACATTACCAACATGCTAGAAATTAAAAACAATGACTTAAATTAATATACAAAATAAAAGAAAATAAATGAAATGGATGAACCTTGTTGAAAGCTTGAAAATAAACAACAAATTTGCAAGCAATAAAGGGGCAAGGCGGCGGCGGACGGCGGCGTGAAGGGGGAAGGAGAAGGCAACGGGCGGCGGCACGAGGGGGGAAGGGCAGGCGGCAATACGGGTGTGAAGGAGGCGGCACGGGGAAGAAGGAAAATGGGGTTGCGAGCGTGAGGGAGGTGGAGCGACGGGGGAAGAGGGAAAATGGGGGGTGACGGGCTAGGGTTTTGTGATAGAGAAGAAGGGGAAAAAAATGAAGAAGACGAGGATTTGACGGGTGTCGGGAGAACCATATAGGAACTCCCGACGGGTAGCTTAAGGTTTCGAGAGTTCCTAGTCCCTTATGGCGTTGGGAGTTCCCAAAGAACTCCCGACGATGCTTTATGGCATCGGGAGACAGGGTTTTCTCTCAACGACCGAGCTCCCGACGATCGATTTAGGCATTGGGGAGCTCATTTTTATTCATAAAAAACAAACGGACTTTTAAAGGAGAAGAAACAAAAAAAAAAAAAAAAAAAAAAAAGTAATTGAAAGAAAAATAAAATTGTACAGCTGAAAAATAATCCTAAACAACATAAACAAATTGGAGCTACAAAAAGAAAAAGAATAGTGACGAAAAAGAAATAAAAAAAATAAGGTAGAGAAAAAAGAGAAAGAAATAAACATATCTTTGAAATTTTGGAAGCAATTTATAAGCCCTAAATTATTATTATTTTTCTTAAATATATGAATCAATGGTGTGTATTTACAAAAAAAAATTGAAAAAAAAAAAAAGAAAAACAAACGAGAAGTAGAATCACTATACTGAACTCACGTTTATATTTACAAAATTGAAAAGTGAAAGAAAAATTATAAAGCCACTAAATTACTTAAACCTCGGTAACAATAATCTGCTGCTCAACCATCTTCAATGCGTGAGAATCTTTTGTAGTCTTCTTTTCCAACGTCTTCAATATGTGGGGATCACATCAATCTGTTTATAAAAACATTTTAAATAAAAAAAAATTACAATAAATCTCTCATATACTTTTAATCATTTGAAGTGATGATTAAAAAAATAATGAAAGTCAAAATTTTAAATCAAATATAAACAATTTATTTTGAAACAAAAATTTGAGCGAAAAAAATTGGAGAGCAGAAAAAGAAATAGAAAAGAAAAGGGAGATGAATTACCGGATCGAAAATGAGAGGTTTAAAGAGAAAATAAGAGATTATCCTTTTATTTTAGGTTCTGGATTTTGGATTCGTTTAGATAGAGATAGTATATAAATTTTTAATTTTTACTCTTATTCTTTTAAACCGTTAAATTTTAAATTTTATTATTATTATTATTATTTTCATAGACATTTTTTTTTTTACTTTTTATTCTTATTTACACGTGAATTATAAATCTAGAGGTGGAGGTATAATTTTTTTAGTTTTATATTAATTATTTAGGTTTTTAAAGATGTTTATTGAATATGAATAAAATAATTATCTAACTAATTTAAACTTCATAAGAAGACATGGATAAAAATAATCATATAACTCATTTAAACTTGAATTAGGATTTATTGCAATCAAATATAGGTGAATGGTATTTTTTTTAATATTTTTTAATCATACCAAAATCTACTAATTTAATTTATACAACAATATCAAAACCATATCTAATTTATAAGTGAGGATTAAGGTTTATTGGAATCAAATATTAGAGATAATCAAATTTTAGATCAATAAAATCAAATATCCAAAATTTACATGTGAATGGTATATATATATATATATATATATATATATATATATTACTTTAATAGTTTTAATGTAAAATTACGTTAAATAACCTCACAATCAATCACTAAAAGTGACAAAAGGGAAAAATTTATGTTTCTCTCTGTAGCTTAGATAATATAGATGAATGTCTCTTTCACAAAAACTCAATAAACTTTTTTTTTTCTTTTGTTTAAACTTAATTTTTGAACCAAAAGTATCCCATCTGTAATGCCATTTAACACAAAAATGCTCCAAGGGAAGATATGAAATATAGTTTCATAATTAAATTCAAGATAGAGAGCGGCCCCAATTTATGATTACTCACCATGTGAGCTTCCTATGGATGACATTATTTGTTGTGTGAGACCAAATTTCACAGTTTATGTTTTTTTTAAAAAAGAAAGTTCTACCACATGATCTGAAATCATGGAGAGTCAACCTGGCTACCAGTTGCAATTATTCACATGCCTATAATGAAAGTAATTTTCGTTTTAAATGATTTCAACATATCAAATCACTCAATTTCTTTATACATTGCATACTACTAAATGAATTTCAATATTCCAGTCATGTACCAAGAAAATCTGCACTGGGATCTAATCGAATTTCAATGGGTTTTATTTTATTTATCTGAATACTAAATTACTGTCCGATCACACTGCTTTTTAAATAGTTTTTTTTTTCTTTTTTAAATTTAAATATTAGGCAAAATTTTAAAATAAAAAATTAAATAAATAAATTTATTAACATTACTTTTAGAGCTTGCCAGCAGGACAATGATGCTGGGTTTAAGTTTGTTCTTTGTTCTATGTTGTTTTTCTTCCTAGGCAAGTCCCTAAATTTTAAATTTTAAATTTTGTTATAGTCAATTATTATTTTTGTAAGTTATTTTTTTAAGAAAACCAACCAAATGTATAATTTGAATGTTAAACAAACTCGCTTAGATAGTTACTGTTTTGTTGTTATTCCTTTAATGAAAGATATTTTTTAAATTATTGTTTCTTATTTTAAGAGATTCCTTTTATTTTTTCCAATATTCATAGTCGAGCTAAAAACTGATCACCTATATATTGAGATCTAAATATATATACAATATATTTTAATATACTGAAAAGTTTAAATATACATAACATATTACCATGACTTTTTTTTGTTCGTGTGTTTACAACTATACTATAAAATGTAACATTACGCAGATTATTTGATATATAAAATTATATATTATATTGTATCAAATATACCTTTATTTATTTCTAGAACATCAAAATATATATTTAATATATTGTATTGTATATATCAAATATAACTTATCCTTTGAAGTTTCTTGTCATTTTTTTGCTTTTGTTTAGGGAGAAGGAAGAATAAAAATTTAAAGAATAGTATAATTTATGCCTATTTTTTTTATAATATATATGTAGACGGCAAGTAGTAGTAGTAGGAATATTATTAATAATAATAATCTATTCAAATATGACCCATGTAATGGCATCTGAACATTTCATATAATAATCTTTTGGTTTGTTCTTTCTAATAATTATCACCAATGATTGTGCAAAATTCAACCTTTACCTCTACGGTTGATAAGATATATTGATTTTCACCGCAAACCTTCAATTCAATCGAATTTCACCTCGAATCTTTAACAAGTATTGCCATATTTGCCTCAAATTCAATTTTTTTTTTAATGTGCAATTGTAAATACAACTATAGTAATTAGTTTAAAATATTTACAATATATACTATATAAAAGAATTTATAGATATAATAAAATTTTATTTTTCTTTCAAAATTTATAAGTGATAAATTATATTGTTAGTAGGGGTTTGTAGTGATAGATCATATCATCGATAGGATCCTATTTTTTTCTACAGATTTTGCTATATTTAGAATTTTTTTAAAAATGCTACTATACACATAACTATTAGCCTTAAAAATACCATTCAATGTAATTATAAAAGAAAAAAAATCTGACCTTGTATATTAGTAAATACATGGAACTAAATGAATCCTAAATAATTTAGGCTTATGTATGAATATTAATAAATAAATAAATAAATAAAAGAGTATGAATTATGAGTAAAAAAAGTAATTAATATAGTTATCCATAAAAAAAAAAGAGTAAATAATAAATACTCATCTGTTCTTTATCATTCATCGCGGCCGAGAGGAATTAAATTAATTGCCAAAACTTTTAAATTGAAACTTAAAACTTACCCAAGAAATTTAGAAATATAATATAAGTCTAATTACAATCTAGGTGTCCTTAAAAAAGTCATTTAACAATTTCCAGTCAAGCAAGTGGGGCGGGGGTCCACGTGCCACCCGAACTCGAATGACTTATTTTCCACTTCCGCCGATCACAATATGACGGGCTAGCGAGAAGCGCATGAGCCAATAAAAATAAATTATAAATTATAACGGTTCCCAAACACGGATTGTACGACTCGGTGTGGGAAAATAAATTAAAATAAAATAAACACCCACAAATTAAACGAACCCACGTGTTCTCGACAACTTTTTTCCCCTGGCATTACTATCTAAAACAATTTAAATTCTAAAACATTCTTTTTTTTTTTTTTCCTGATTTATTACGTGAAATTTAAATAATACAGTACATGGATCTTCAATTGATCGATGACAGTACTGTAACTTTCTTAATCTTAAATTTATTAATTGAATTGTAAAGGGTTTCTACATTGAAGACCTAAAAAAAAACCCTACCATTTATAAATTTTTTAAAATTTGAATTTTTTTCAAAGATGACTTTTACGATTAGTTGTGAACAATTATACCTCTTTTATTTAATTATATCAATTTTTATATATTTTTTCGAAGTTACTTTAATGAACAGGAGAGAAACTATATTTGTTATAGAGAATGAAAATGTATTTAATATATTTTTTTTTATTTATCAATTAGAGAGAAAAAAATACATTTATTGTAATTTTTTCCCATTTTTCAATTTGAAAAAAAATGCATTTAATGAAATTTTATTTTCTATTTACGTTGGTTTTCACAACTTTTTTAATAGAGGTTTTCACATATCAACTTATTGATTTTTTTAACAGATTAATGGTTATTTTAACTATACCTTAGAATATTTTTTGAAAATATTCTAACAAATATATGAAATATACTACCGTTCATAAATTAGAGATTAACTAAATGTTTGACATAAATCATAGTATAAACCAATATATGAAATATACTATAGTATATAAATCTTCATAAATTTCATTTACACCATAGTATATATATTATAATACAAGAAGTCTAAATAAAAAACACTCTCGTTTATATCAAATAATCAAATAGATATACCACAATATATATCAAAATTCATACAGAAGCCAAAAAAAAGTACATATATATCATAATATATCTAAAAAATAGGAAAAAAATAGAACTAAAAGTTGAATTGAGTTTGTCGTTTGTCTACTCCGAATCCGCCGTCACCATCCATTTCTCCGAGTTCATTGTTGTCGTTTATTCGCTTTGAGTCCGTTGTCATTTGCTCTGAATCTGTCATTGTCGTTCGCCTGCTCTGAGTCCACCACCATCGTTCTTACTGTCTCGTGCTCGCCCCGTTGCCAGATTGGCCCATGCCATCCTTTCCAGAAAAAAGAGGAGATGGAGGGAGAAGGAGAAAAGAGAGGGAGGAGGAAGAAATAACCTTGAAGCATGGGGAGAGAGAATGTGCATGTGCATGGGGGAGGGAGAATATGTATGAAGGAGAGAATAATATACATCTAAATTGTAAATAACTACTGATATTAGTGAAAATAGGGAGACCAATATATATTTTTTTTAAATGAAATGTTCAAGACAACCTATTTTTAAGGCTAGAAATCCCATATAAAAAATAGTCCATGAATGTGACTTTGCTTCAATTATACTTTTAAATATTTCATTTTAACTCAAAGTTGTATTTTTTCAAAATGACACATTGAAGATTATTTTTTCATATATGTGTTTGGGTCAATTTATAATCGTACAGGACAAGCCCTCATCACACTGTACACAACATTTGAATGTCAAATAAATTTGTAGTATATTTAATCCTAGGTAGATGACCCTTTTGAATTGAACCTACAACCTCTTAGTTTTTTATCGAGAGAATATTTATTTTTTTTATCACTAGGCCAATATGTGATGGTTAACGTGTTGAAGACTTTGGGAGTCAGATTTATGGATGGGTAAGTTTTTTTTCCCAGTAATCCTAAAACTAAAAGTATTTTTGGAAATATTGTTAATGGGTATTTGATATTGACAAATGTGCCCCTACATATAAGAAAACCTAGTAGGATTGAAGATGTTGATTGAAAACAAGTGGTAGAATAATCAATGAAGAGTATTGAAAAGTGAAAATATTTGTCAAAAGTTGAAGGAGAAACTAGGGGTGGAGGGCATAAATTTTATGGCTTTAACAAGCAAATATTAAATGAGGAATAGATTTAGCAACACTTTTAGTGTTGGGCATTGCGAAAATTGCACATATTTGAAAATTCAAAGAGAAAAACGACAGAGGGGATTGGGGTGGTGGTAGAGGTGGGGTTGGTCCTCTTTGAAAGCGATAGCCTTTTGAGCTTCCTTTTTAAAAAAAAATAAAAAAAATGTATTGGTTTCCTTAAAAAGGCAGTCAAAGGTTAAGCCTCCTTGATTAACATGAAGCTCACTCCTTGAGAAGCTGCTTCATTCCGGAAATATATACAACACATTTTCAATATTCTGAAACATATGCTTTATTCCGGAAATTGATCTACACATAGATATGCTTTATTCTGGAAATAAATCTACACATTTTCATATATTTCGAAAGATACTTTTTGAAACGGCTTCTTAATATCAATTTTTTTTTAAAAAAAAGGCTCTTCTTTGTATGAGTGTGCCACCAACCTACCAAATAAAAGAGTGTTTGAGGCTTAAATTGAGATGAGATGAGATAGATACGAAGTCATCTCATTGTTTGGAGTCCAATATGGTATCTCACTCACTTCCTATTGTTAGAGAAAGCCATGTCAGCAGCTCAGTCAGCATTACACATGATAAATGAGTGCAACGTCTACTGAAGAACATAACAAAATTTTCCATTCATTTTTTTTGCATTTTTTTCTTCAACTTTAGGTTCCACTATTTGGTGGTTAATTTTATATTTTCTCTTTCATGGTTGTTATGATGGACCATTGATACTTTGCCATGTGACATTTTACATGTTAATAAATAGCGCTACACAACAAGCCATACCTATCATGGAAGGCCGATCGTCTTAATCCATTTTCTCTATCGTTTATTCTCTCTACCTATCGTATAGCAAATTACTTCTATCGTCTACATCCTATCGTGTACTCTCCATCGCCTACACGCTCAACCCAATCGTGCAGTCTCTTACCCTATCGTCTACACTCTCACCTCTATCGTGTAGACGCTTGCCCTATCGTTTAACTTTTTTCCAACGATCGTTTAGCCTTCACCTCTCAACGATTGTTTAGCCTTTCCTTCTTCCTATCTCTTACATGGTATCAGAGCTCTAAAGCATCCTGCCCTTCTTTATGGCGTCGAGCTCAGGAACATCTGAAGAAAACTTTACCTTACCAGTGACATCAAACCCAGGTATTCATTCAACTGTTCTATCTCCGACCACCATATCTATATTTTCTCCGTCATTTACCCCACCTGCTACTCAGTGTGCCCCTCCCCCTGCTCAAAATCTATTCTACCCTCCGCAATATGGCCCTCCACCACCACCCCTTCACCCTCACTATGCTATTTTTCCCAACCATCATTCTTTTTAAAATCAAGTAGCGATTAATCCCTTCCCCACTCTCCCACTCCCCCCATCGCAAACTTCCCTCATATGTCCCAATCCCTCACTATCAAGCTAAATGATTCGAATTATCTTCTCTGGAAGAATCAGCATCTCAACCTTATCATGGGCTATGGCCTTGAAAGCTTCATTGACGGTACCTATCCTCAGCCACCAAAATACCTCGACCCTCAGCAAACTCAACTCAATCCTCATTTCTCTTATTAGCAGAAGTGTAATCGCATGATTATGAGCTGGTTTTACTCCTCTTTCAACGAAGATAAAATGGGAGAAATCGTCGGATATGAATCCGCACTGAAAATCTGGGAAGCACTTCGAACAGTATATGAATCCTCTTCCACAACCCAAATAATGGGTTTGCACTCTTAGCTTCAAAAGTTACGAAAGGATGGCATCAGCATCTCTCAATACCTTGCTAAGATCAAAGACATTGCCGATAAAGTTGCTGCTATTGGAAAACAACTGTTTTATTTGCTGCTATTGGAAAACCACTGTCTTACTGTGACCATCTTGCATACATTCTTGAAGGCCTCGGCAATGAATACAATCCGTTCGTGACCTCTATTCAGAATAGAACTGATCACCCATTGATGCACGAAAATTGGAAGTCGATTTCTACTCGACAACCAACTTCCCTTGGACATATTATGTGATGCATGTTCCTAAGATATGCATTGATAGTCATGCGTCGATGGTCATGCGTTGGAATGAAAATTGCGTTAACGAATGTATGTGATGACCATGCGTCCTGCCACAAATTTTCTTGCATTCACGCCAAGTATAACATAGACGCAAGTTTCTCGGGTAATCCAAGGTCAAACACAGGGACTTGTAACTATATGTTTGCGGTGATTGTGCATGCGACGGTTGAATAAAAGAATAAAGGGGATGTTATTAAGTTAATCCTACTCCTACTCCTACTCCTATCTATCAGACAACGCAATGAGAATATGCATGAAAGGTAGAGATGCGACAGACATTGACATGAAATAAATGAATGGGAAAATGGATAAAATGCGGAGATGTTTTCATTGCAAAGCTTAAGAGTGATCGCAAGGGCAACCCTAGTCAACGCAATCCATGTAATCATGCTATTACCATACACAGCAAGTCCTTTTCCAATGAAATGCGATGCTCCTAATTCTAGGACGCATGTGTTGAACGCAAAGTGTCCATAGAGCTTATTCTTAAGTCTCTATTCTTGTCCTATGCGATGATGCAAAATGCATGAAAGCAAGGTGACCGCATTCAATCGTATCCTATCTCTAGAATGCATGCGATGCGTTAATAACAAATAGTGCTCATCCCTAAACGCCTATCTCTTGTTTTATGAGTTCCAATCTGGCTCTCCTGAGCCTAGATTCTGATCTAACCTTCCTAAGCCTAGATCCTGTCCTTAGACTACCCTCCCGAGTATCCCTAATGGACGAATGAAGCATACATAATACAAGATAATCGCATAAACTTTGCTGACCTATGGTTGTTACTATCCTTAGGGAACAACGCATACCTTGCTTAATGCGTCTAACCACTTACCCTCCCGGGCAGTTGATTGTTGCTGGCTTTACTCATAGACAAGTAATGCATTAACCCATAGACATGCGTTGCCGCAGCTTCACACTAAGCAAATAAGGTTACTCACGCACTCACGCAACGCATACCTCTCGGTAGGTTGCTACATGCTTCATATCCCTAATCCACATGACTAAATATGCAATACTCAAGCAATCTTACTAAGTGTTACAATGAAAGTAAAGATGTTAAGCAAGAAGATGGAGATGAAGTCGAAGGAAAGAGAAATGCATTGAAAAACACATTGTATTAATTTCTTCATTCCAAAATGTTATAAAATACAATATGAGAAAAGAAAGGAAAATCAATGACCGGCTGGAAGCAAAGATTTGCTTCCAGTGGATGTACGTCAAGGCTACCGGTGATGCCATGGATGGGCGGAGGAGCTGACTCTCTTGAGATCTAGCTCTGGTCGAAGGCTCAGGTCGTCACTCGGAATGGATGAAGGAGGTGAAGAACTCTCAACCATCTTCTCATGCAGTTTGTCTGGATCGCGGGAAAAATCCCCGATTGAGGGATAATCTCCATATCATTTGGAATTTTGCTCATCGGCTTCTATTTATAGAGTTTGGACCACTGACAGCATTAATTGGACTGTTCTGAGTCTGATGTTCGGCGCGTCAGTCCTTTCTGAACCTCTACCACCGATGGCACGGTAGGTGAAATGTCAGCATCAACTTTGGATTTTCTCAAGGTAGATGCGTTGATGCGTTCATTCCACCAACCTTACGTTCATTCCACAATCATTTAATGGCCACATTCGCTTAACACCGCAACTCTACATGATGACCGCAATTGCTTGACGAGCGCAACTCCCATGCGATAGACGCATACGACTGATTACCGCAACATCCATGTGTTGATCGATGCGTTTGCCTTGCGATAGAATGTTTCTCCGCATGCGGTCGTCTATGTGATGGTCCGGTTTTCGCGTTTGCGTTCATTGCCTGCATTGGCTACAAAAATAGAACGTTGAACGCACAATTAACGCAAAGTAATGGGTTAGCTGAGATTCGCCATGCTGATTGACACAAACTTCTTTTCTCATGAATTCCTATCATGATCGACGCAATTTCTACCTAATAACCTTCATAATTCTAAGTAAAAGGACTAAGATGGCATGCATTTCTACATGTCATCACCCATCTATCACCGATGTCCACAGCCTCCTCATCGCATATGACTGTCGGTTAGAATCCCAGTCTGCTATAGACCAACTTCAAAAATACAAGCCAATGTCGCCCATCTCTCACTACAACTTCGACGTCCTCACTGGCCGCAAACTACCAGGTCATCTTTCCGACCTCCTCCATCTCTTTCAGGTATTCTTCTTAACCCTCCTTTCTCTGCTGTGACTGCCACAAATTATACATCTCATAGACCACCCACCCAAGCTCAACGACCAACCACCCATCAACCATCTCAATCCTCCAATCGACCACAATTTCAAATCTGCAACAAGTTTGGCTATACAGCACTATCATGCTACAATATCAACAATCCAAAATACAGAACCATTCAACATCCCCAGGCCCATTTTGCTCAAGCAACACCAACCCCAACTCAGCCATGATCCTATATTGCTACTCCCCCTGCTCCAACAATAAATCATCCCAATGAAGGCTGGTATATGGATTCCGGAGCTACTCATCACATGACCCCTGACCTGTCCAACATCCAACAACCTGTCCCTTATTATGGTGGTGAACAAGTTGTCATAGAAAACGATAAGTCCCTTCCCATCTCTCACACTGGTTCCTCCTCCTTTCTTTCATCTACATCTCTCCGATTTACCTTTACTCTGTTTTTCACACACCTTCAATATCTTGAAATCTAATTAGCATCGACCGTTTATGTTATGATAATAATGCTTATGTTGAGTTTTTCCATGACTTCTTTGTTATGAAGGACCTTCAAACCAAGAGTCCACTCCTCCGAGGCACACTTGATCGCAGCCTATACAAGCTCTCTGTCAATCCATCTACTACACGATTATTCAATTCCTCCTCTCATCCAACTGCCTTCATCTTAGCACTCACAGACTTCTTTTTGTGGCACTGTCGCTTAGGACACCCCTCCCCTCCAGTAGTTCAATCTTCAACCTATTTTGTCTAAATACAAACTGAAGTACAAAAATAATTCTGATGTATCAGTTCTTGAATACTGCCAAATGGCCAAGAGCCATCGTTTACCTTTTCACTCGTCTAATTATCGTCCACGCTCTCCCTTTGATATAGTTATGCCGATGTATGGGGTCCTTCCCCAATCAATTCAGTAAATGGAGATAGATATTTCTTGCTATTTATCGATGCTTTCTCTCATTTTACTTGGATCTATACAATGAAAGCAAAATCTGAAGTTCTCTCATGTTTCCTTAAGTTTCAAGCTATGATTTCAAATCTATTTTTCATAACTACTAAATCAATTCAAACTGATGGAGGAAGGGAGTTCAAAGCTCTCTCACCTATACTAGACAAAATTGGCATAATTCATCGTGTATCTTGTCCTTACACACCCCAACAAAATGGCACTGTCGAACGAAAGAACAGACATGTCGTTGAAGTTGGTCTAGCAATGCTTGCCCACTCCTCTATTCCACATAGCTTCTGGCCCTTTGCTTTCCACACCGCCATCTACCTCATCAATCGACTACCTACACCTCTCATTGCAAACAAGTCCCCCTATAAAACCTTATACTTTAAACTTTCTGATTACCAACTTCTTAAAGTCTTCGGCTGCACCTGTTTCTCATTCCTTCGGTCGTTCAATGACAATAAACTCCAATATAGGTCTCATCCGTGCGTATTCTTAGGTTACTTTTCCTTGCATAAAGGATATCTTTGTCTTCATCGCATAATCGGTCGAATTTATGTCTCTCGGCATGTCATCTTTAATGAAACTGCTTTCCCCTTCCTTGATAACTCTCCATTAATCTCTTCTCCTTTAAACTCTTCCTCTCAAGTCCTTTCCATTCCCATTCCAATCAGTTCTTCTCCCTTACATCAGGTCACTACCAATTCTGAAGGCAACTATGTTCATCATCATCATTCCCCCCACCTACCTCCTTCTATACCATCCTCATCCTCCCAACCCACACCTGCAACTACACTACTCAATCAACCCACTCCCTATCTTCCCCAATCACCTGAACCATCAATAGATCCACCAGCTCCCATTATTTCCTTTCCCTCACCACCACCCACCTCTACTCTCCCAACTCCCCCTGCTTCCCCAACCCCAACCCCAACTTTCCTATCACCTTAGAACCAACACCATCCCTACCCCTCACAACCAATAACCACCCCATGATTACACGGTCAAATATAGGCATTTTTAAACCAAAGGCTTGGCTGCCAAAGTTACTGACTTGGATAAAACAGAACCACAATCCTACAAGGAAGCTATCTTTCATCCAAGCTGGAAACAAGCAATGCTTGGGGAATATGAAGCCCTCATAAAAAATAATACATGGTCTCTCACACCTCTACCCCAGGATTGCAAGGTAATTGGCAGTAAATGGGTATTCAGACTCAAACAAGCTCCATCTGGTGAGATTGCTCGTTACAAGGCTCGTTTGGTTGCTCAAGGCTTCAACCAAGACTATAGCATCGATTACTTTGAGACCTTCAGTCCAGTTGTCAAGCTTACTACCATTCGGCTTGTTCTGTCAATTGCTCTGTCTCATAACTGGATCATTCGGCAACTTGACGTACAAAATGCCTTCCTCAATGGCGACCTATCAAAGGAAGTATACATCAAGCAACCACCTGGTTTCATAAGTGATCAACACCCTGATCATGTGTTACTTCTACACAAGACACTGTATGGCCTCAAGCAAAGTCCTTGCACATGGTTCTCCAAACTCAGCACCTGTCTGATACAATGGGGCTTCTCCAATGCAAAGTCTGATACATCTATGTTCATTTTCCGCAACTCACATACTTTAATTCTCTTTCTTATCTATGTTGATGACATTATTGTAACTTGTAATAGCCCTGCAACAATTCATCACTTCATTACTTGTTTAAACACTCAGTTTGCACTTAAAGATCTCGGTGAACTATCCTTTTTCCTTGGCATTCAGGTGCTTCGCTCATTAGATCACTTACATTTGTCTCGGTCCAAGTACATTCACAGTCTTCTTGAACGTGCACAACTTACTGACTGCAAGCCAATTCACTCTCCAATGACTGTTGGCGACTCGCTGTCCCTCATCGATGGACAATCACTAGACAACCCCTTTAAATACAGAAGCCTAGTTGGTGCTCTCCAATATTGTACGCTAACCAGACTAGACATAAGTTTCAGTGTCAATAAGCTCTATCAGATCATGCATGCCCCAACTAGTTCACATCTTCACGTAGCAAAACGCCTCCTTCGCTACCTCAAAGGCACGGCCAATCATGGTATTCTTCTAACCAAGTCCTCTATTTTTGCCTTATCTTGCTACACAGATGCAGATTGGGCCAACTGCTCAGATGACAGACGAAGCACGAGTGGATTCTGTGTCTTTCTTGGTTCTAGCCTTATTTCATAGAGCTCATCTAAGCAAAAGGTCGTCTCTCGATCCAGTGCTGAATCAGAATATCGTGGTCTGTCCAATGCTGCCGCTGAGGTATTATGGATTCAAGCAGTTCTCACTGAAATTGGTGTCAATTGCATCTCCACCCCTCTACTGCACTGTGACAATCTTAGTGCCACCTACATGGCCACCAATCCTGTGCTTCACAACCGGACAAAACATCTTGAGATTGATCTTCACTTCCTCAGAGAAAAGGTTGCCTCCAAACAACTTTCAGTTAGACTTCTTCCCTCTAAGGATCAGCTAGCCAACATCATGACAAAAGCCTTACCAAGTCCACGCTTTCTCAATTTGAAGACCAAGCTTACAGTCGCGGTAACTCCTCGTTCGCTTGCAGGGGGATGATAAATGAGTGCAACGTCTACTGAAGAACATAACAAATTTTTCCATTCGTTTTTTCTGCATTTTCTTCTTCAGCTTCAGGTTCCATTATTTGGTAGTTAATTTTGTATTTTCTCTTTCATGGTTATTATGTTGGACCATTGATACTTTTCCATGTGGCATTTTACATGTTAATAAATAGCGGTACACGATGAGCCATACCTACCGTGGAAGGCCGATCGTCTTAATCCATTTCCTTTATCGTTTATTCCCTCTACCTATCGTATAGCAGATTATTTCTATCGTCTACATCCTATTGTATACTCTCCATCGTGTACACTCTCAACCCAATCGTCTACATCCTATCATATACTCTCCATCGCCTACACACTTAACCTAATCGTATAGATATTTGCCCTATCGTTTAACTTTTTGCCAATGATCGTTTAGATATTTGACAACGATCGTCTAGACTTTTGACAACGATCGTTTAGCCTTCACCTCTCAATGATCGTTTGACAACGATCGTTTAGCCTTCCCTTTTTCCTATCTCTTACAACACATACACAAAGGGCACCTCCAAGTCAGCTACACCATTGCCAAATTACCTCCCTTCTAGAAGATCAATTGGTTAGAAGGAAGATTTCATTTAATCAAGCGCAAGTGTACATCTGTATTAAAAATATTTCATTCATTTTTTCATTATTCTTCTCCAACGGCTATATATGCCTTGTATCATTTTACCATACGACACAGTGAAATATAGAGGAAAAATTAAATCTTAGCGCCTTCTCTCTCCTTTCTGTTTCCTTACTTGGTATCAGAGCCATCAATGGCTAACGCCTTTTCCATCGGTTCGTTTTCTTCATCCACCACCACCTTCAGCAATCCACCAGTAAACCAACTGCTTAATCAAATCACTACAATCAAACTTGACCGGATCAATTACCTACTATGGAAAACTCTAGCACTACCAATCCTAAAAAGCTAAAAGCTAGAAGGCCATCTCATAGGCAAAAAACTTTGTCCCTCAAAGTTCATCACTGCAACAAGTGAAGAGTTAGGTCTTCTTCAAGGTGGAGACATTACCAAAAGTGTCGATGAAGCATCGTCGAGCTCCGCTCGCTCCAGAACAATCAACCCTCTGTTCAAACATTGGGTCACGACAGACCTTCTGCTCCTCGGATGGTTGTACAACTCGATGACCCATTGAAGTGGCTCTGCAACTGTTGGGCTTCAACAATGCAAAGAACCTATGGGAAGCCACTCAAGATATCTTCGGTGTGCAGTCGAAAGCAGAGGAAGACTTCCTCCATCACATCTTTCAGACGACAAAGAAAGGTAACTCCAAAATGGAGGATTATTTGAATATTATGAAAATTAACGCAGACAACTTAGGACAGGCCGACAGCCCTGTACCTAGACGATCGTTTATTTCTCAGGTCCTTCTCGGCTTGGAAGAAGTCTACAACCCGGTGATTACAGTCATACAAGGCAAACCAGACATTTCATGGCTGGATATGCAGTCCGAGCTCCTCATTTTTGAAAAATGTTTGGAACACCAAAACTCTCAAAAGAATCTAGGCAACATTTTACATACTGTAAACGTAGCCCAAAGTCGAAATCCAAATGATGCTAGACAAATGAACAACTACCACCAGCCAAACTCTCGACCTCAGTTTAATCAACAACGAAGAGGAGGTAATGGTAATTCTAACTCCGGTTGAGGACGAGGTCGTGGACGTGGAAACAAACCCACATGCCTAGTCTGTGGTAAATATGGACATTCAACCCTTATTTGCTTCAATCGGTTTAACAAAGAGTTCGCTGGAAATTTTAGGCAAAACAGAGGTGGTCAGAACACAAACACTGGAAACAATACTGGACCCAATCCTGCTGCTTTTGTAGTAACTCAAAACTCGAACCCCTTTTCCGTACCTGAGACCGTTGTGGATCCAAACTGGTATGTGGATGGTGGAGCCACAAATCATGTTACAGCTGGCTATGTCAATCTAAACAACCTAGGTGAATATTCAGGTAATGAAAATGTCATTGTTGGAAATGGTAACAAATTAAAAATCTCTTATATTGGTAACACCTCTCTGTCTGATGGAAACAATACTGTTCTACTTGAAAATGTGTTGTGTGTGTCTAAAATTACAAAAAAATTGGTGAGTGTGTCTAAGTTAGCTCAAAATAACAACATTTATTTTGAGTTTCATGATGTTCATTGCTTTGTTAAGGACAAGGATACGGGTCGAACTCTTTTGAAAGAAAATCTTAAGGATGGGCTATATCATCTGGATCGGGTGGCTGTGAAGATGAATGAGGAGTTGAAGTATCATTATCCTGAACACAGAAAGCTTATGGACAAAAATAAGAACACCTCTACATTAATTTTGTCTGGAAAAATAGCAAACATTAATGTAGCAGTATCTAAAGCCCTCTGACATAGACGTGTATGACATCCTTCACAAAAAAATTTGAATTCTATCATTAATGATTGTAATCTTCCAATTAAAATAATGAAGAGTATCTGTTTTGTGAATTCTATCCAATGGGTAAAGCTCATAATCTACCGTTTCCTACGTCTGAAAGCCACGCAACAAAACCATTTGATTTGATCCACTCTGATTTATGGGGACCAGCCCCGATTGTTTCCTCGGATGGCCACAGATATTACATTTTATTTATTGATGATTATAGCAGATATACCTGGATCTATCCATTAAAACAAAAGAGTGGTGTCTTTGAAGCTTTTCAGCATTTTCTTGCCTATGTTCAGAATCAATTTAACAAAAAAATAAAAGTGCTTCAGTCTGATAACGGAGGAGAATATGCTAAAATCCATCAGTTATGCAACTCTAAGGGTATTATAACCAGACTATCATGCCCCTACACCTTTGCTCAAAACGGTCGAGCAGAAAGAAAACACCGACATGTAGTAGAAATCGGTTTCACACTACTAGCCCAGGCCAGTTTGCCATTGAGTTTTTAGTGGGATGCTTTCCTCACAGCCACGATGCTCATGAATGGATTACCAACAGAAGTACTACAAGGTAAATCCCCTATCTCTGTTCTCTTTAACAAGAAATTAAACTTTTCAGAGCTCAAAGTTTTTGGTTGCGCCTGTTTTCCATATCTCCGCCCCTTTCAGAACAACAAGTTCAATTTCCACTTAGAAAAATGTGTATTTCTAGGTCATAGTCCACTGAACAAAGGCTTCAAATGCCTAACCAAAGCGGGCCGTGTCATTATCTCTCGACATGTCTCCTTTAATGAAGATGAGTTTCCCTTCACCCAATTTTCTTAAGAAAATCCAAAGCACCATCACATACCCTCACCTAACCTCACGCTACCTGTCCTTCCACCTTCTACCACCTCAAACACTCCAAGTCCTTGCCCACAAAACAACCTTATACCTGATCTTTTACCTCAACCCCATCGCTCACCAACTTCATCTCTAAACGATCGCTCACCTAATGCCCATCGCTTACCCTTATCTAATCGCCTACCCAATCGTATACCAAATTCATCCCTAAACGATCGTTCACCCACTACCTATCGCTTACCAACTTCACTACCTAATTGCCTACCAAACTCATCATTAAATTATCGCTTACCAATTACCCATCACCTACCCTCACCTGATCATCTACCCGATCATTTACCAAATTCATTTCTAAACGATCATTCACTTATTGCCTATCATTTACCTACACCTGGTCATTTACACGATCGTATACCCATATCAACCCCATCCATTTGTTTACCTTTCCATTCCTCACCCGATCGTCTACTGAACTCATCTCTAATCAATCGCTCACCTAATGCCTATCGTCTACCTACACCCGGTTGTTTACACGATCGTATACCCATATCAACTCTATTCGATCGTTTAACTATCCCTTCCTCATCCAATCGTCTACTAGACTCATCTCTAAATGATCGTTCACCTAATGTCTGTCGTTTACCTATACCCGATCGTTTACACGATCGTATACCAATATCAACACAATCCGATTGTGTACCTATGGCGTCTTAAACCTGACCTCTTCAACCTTACCCACTCATCCCATGATAACCCGAGGAAAAGCTGGCATCTTTAAACCAAAAATTTTCACTACTTCCTCCCTAGTTGACTGGTCTGTAACCAAACCCACTCGGACTCAAGACGCCATTGCTTCTCCTCCTTGGATGCAAGCCATGGACGTCGAATATGCCGCTCTAATGCGGAATCATACTTGGCATCTTGTGCCTCCCACACCGAAGATGAATATTATGGGACACAAATGGGTACTCAGAATCAAGCGAAACTCTGACAACTCCATACAACACTACAAAGCAAGGCTTGTAGCAAAAGGCTTTCACCAGAGCCCGAGAATCGATTTCTTAAAGACTTTCAGTCCGGTTGTAAAGCCATTGACGGTTCGAGTTATTCTTAGTACTGCTGCCTCTCACAGGTGGAGTCTTCGGCAACTTGACTTTGACAATGCCTTCCTGAATGGCACTCTAGAAGAAAATTTATACATGACACAACCGTCTGAGTACATAAATCAGTCATGTTCACACCATGTATGCAAGCTTGACTAAAACAGGCCCCAAGGGCCTGGAATGTCGCCTTAACAAAGGAATTTCTTCGATGGGGATTCATAAACTCCAAGTCAGATCCATCCTTGTTCATTTATAACAAACATTCCTCTGTTGTTTTTCTCCTGGTGTATGTTGACGATGTAATCATCACTGGCAATGATCCTTCGACCATCAGTCATCTTATTTGGTCGCTCGACAAATCATTTGCTCTAAAATATTTGGGACAACTCACATATTTTCTTGGTCTTCAAGTGCACTATCTTGATTCGGGTCTCATCATCAATCAAGAAAAATATGTGGATGATCTCCTACGACGATTACACCTTAAAAATCTCAAGCCTACCTCATCCCCCAATGTGCTTGGCAAACACCTATCCATTGCTGATGGTACTCCTTTCGATGATCCCTTTATCTGCAGAAGCACAATTGGTGCACTGTAGTACCTCACCATAATAAGACCTGACATCGCATACATCATTAATCACTTAAGCCAATTTCTTCAAAGACCAACTGATATTCACCAGCAGGCTGTAAAACGTGTCCTTCGGTACATCAGCGCCACTAAACACTTTGGTCTGTTGTTCCAACCCAGTTCCGACCTGTCAATCTCTGTATACTCTGATGCAGATTGGGCTTCCAACATCGACGACCAAAAATCAATTACAACATACTGTGTATTCATTGGCAACAATCTGGTATCTTGGTCTTCCAATAAGCAAACGGCTGTAGCTCGATCGAGTACTGAATCTGAATACCTGGCCTTAGAACATACTGCCTCTGAAGTTATTTGGCTTAATCAACTGATGTCGAAACTTGGGACGTTATCCTCTGTAAAACCTATCATTTGGTGTGATAACTTAAGCGCCAGTGCCATTGCTACCAGTCTTGTCTTTCATGCCAAAACTAAACACATTAAGATTGACACTCATTTTGTAAGAGATCATATTCTTCGGGGAGCCTTGAAAGATCAATATGTTCCTTCGACCAATCAACTTGTCGACTGTCTCACAAAAATGCTCACACATTCTCACTTCCAGCCTCTTCATTCCAAACTCGGTGTACTTGATGTACCCTCTCGTTTGAGGGGGGATGTTAGAGAAAGCCATGTCAGCAGCTCAGTCAACATTACACATACACAAAGGGCAGCTTCAAGTCAACTGCACCATTGCCAAATCACCTCCCTTCTAGAAGAGTAATTGGTTAGAAGGAATATTTCATTTAACCAATCATAAGTGTACATCTGTATTAAAAATATTCCATTCATTTTTTCATTCTTCTTCTCCAACGGCTATATAAGCCTTTTATTATTTTACCACATGACACAGTGAAATACAGTGGAAAAATTAAATCCCAGCGCCTTCTCTCTCCTTTATGTTTCCTTGCTCCTATATCCAACTACATTGAGTTGAAAATGCGCAGTGGAAGAAAATAGGATCATTAAGATTCTAATTTGTCAATTTTGATATTAAAATAAACATGTTCATGGGTATAAGAGGGTTTCATTACATACCTTTGAAGATCCTCTTCTTCAACAAAATGCAGCTGCAATCTTATCCAATTCAGGTCATGGACCACCACTCGAGCTTTCCTATTATTCTCTAGAGCCTTAGATTGGGTTATGGGACTCTAAACAAACTTGAACTTAGGAAAATTGAAAAATTGGAGGAGAGATTTTCTGGTTTTTCAGCTTGTTGAAGAACAATTTCTTCAGCCTTCAAAACTCAACAATTCAGCAATTGCATGTCCTTTTCCACTCAATAGAGTGGTTTTATTACATGACTCTCATGCAAACTGATCACTTGAAGTGATTCTACACCTACTCCTTGAATTTGGTGGTGGAATTATGTATAAAAAGGTGACTAACTTTGTTACTTGAGTGTGGAAAAATCCTACATCCCTTTCGATTTTGAAATTGATTTTCAAAATCAAAACCTTTTCCAATTTTAATTCTTTAATTAAAATTGAAATTTATTGATTTTATAAAAAAATAATTCAATAATCAATTTTCTAATGAAATTAATAATTAATAATTAATTAAATAATTTAATTAATTCTATTAATTTAATATCAAATATTAAATTAATTTGTCACCAATTCCATTACCATGAATCCCTATTCATGAAATTAATATTTAAATCATATTTATATATTAATCGATTCTCCAATTACGTTTAATTCCAAAATTGAACATGTATTTCAAATCAACTTATCGTGCTATTCTAAGGTTAATTCTGTTTGTGAGCTAGTAGGGGACCTAATGAATTTACAGATCATGGCATCCAACGATCCGGAATTAATTGATTAAACTCTTTACACCAAATTAACCTCATTCGTTAACTGTCAGGTCACTCTACTAAAGCTCAATAGTTGCACTCCCATCACCGTATATATATTGTGTCCACTCGATATAACCATAATTAATAAGTTAAGATTACCTCTTGTTTCTTAAGTCCCAACTTGAGAGGGCGGGGTCCCTTATTCAAGACACGGAGTCAGCACTTAAGGGAACAACCTCTCCACTATTTATCGATTAACGGAATGAGTTTATTGTTTACAAACCACAATTTTTAGGACATAAAACCCAATAGCTTTCGGTCTTTCCTCTCTCACATCTGTCACTCTTCCTTCATCTCTCTTAATAATTCGTCTGAAATCCTAGCTTTTTCTTGTCAGACCTCTCCTCTATGAAGTTGGGTTTTTAGAGATCAAACAAGTTTTCCCCTTCAATCCTTGTCTCTCTCAACGTCAACAATAAAAGAAAATGGATTTTTTAGAGATCGAACGAGTTTTCCCCCTTAAAATCTCCTCGGTTTCTATAATAATTGCAAGAAGAATCTTGTACATATTTACATGTACATGTTCGAACCCTTAATTCAAATTCCCCCTTTAGTTCAATCACAAACACTTCTTCTTCTTCTTGTATTTCAATTTAATTAAATCAAATATGTAAAATCCATTGGCTTTGTTTAAAAAGAAGGTTTCAAAATTAAACCCTATACCATATTTCAAAATTATCAATGTACATTTGTCCTCTAAAAAAGAAAAAAAAAATTGCAACTCATATTTTACTCAACACAAAGATGAGTAGAATTATTTAATTTTTTTTAAAAAAATAGTATCATATAAACAAATTATTTTAGAATTAAAAAAAATCGCATCAGATACTCTGACGTATGAACTCAACTATACACCTCATATACAGACATATGAACAGAGATAAAATAACTTTGCACCCCAAACACATACATACAAACTTCACAAATATTTTTTCAAACATATAAATTCCATACATCCTATATTTATTTAGTGCTCCAAATAGCTACAAAATCTCATTGCCATGAAAAATGTATATTTTAAATGTGTCTTTTATGTTCCTTTATTTATCATTATTTTTAATCGTGATTTTACTTTTTAAAAGTCTAAAAGGTTTTTTTTTTTTTTTTTTTTTTTGGTAAAAAAAGTTTAAAAGGTTCGAAATATATATTTTTATTCTTTAAATTTTCATTTTTTTTATATAAAAAAATATTCTACTTTTACGTGACTTGATTTAGTTATTGGAAGTGGAACCTCCATAATGGATTGTTTAAAGATATTGTTATTAAATCTTAACAGTGCATTTGCCAAAAAAGAAAGAAAGATTAAAAAAAAAATGCACAACAAGTTTTAAATTTGCTATAGAACTCAATTTATGTGACATAAAACAATTCTAGATATATATATATATACCAAAATATAAACAATAGATTTACATTCAAGATTTAAGAAAAAAGAATGTAAAATTATTTTGAAACAGTCTATATCTATGCTATATATTAAATAAATTATAGAAGAGAAACTTTCCCTCCCAAATTTAGATTTTCTGTTCGAGAGTAATATTGCCTTAGCATCAATATTTTGTAGCATTAAATCAAATAGTAAAAAAAAAAAAAAAAGATTAATTTATATTTTGGCTTTTGCATTTTAATTTTAGATCAAATATACCAAATGATTACTATACTAACATATTAATCAATATTCCCAATTTGGTATTAAATCTTTTAACCTACGAATTTGAATTTAAGTTGTTCATTAACTATTTGAAATTTACTATATACTTGTAACCGTTCATATAACCTATATGTTATATTTTGTTATTTACTTATGATAATTTGTTTATTAAAGAAAATATAATTTATTTTAAAATATTAATATCTGAAAATTGGGCTCAACTATATTTACATTTTGTTTTATTATTTTTTAATATATTTTTTTGAATGGTTTTAGAAAACACATTGCAAGGATTTAATTTTAACCAGTAGATATAAATTCCACGCCATCTAATATAGTCAAATATATTATTGTAAAAAATAAACGAAACATGGTAGAAGATTTAGAACTTGTTTAGATTAAATTTCAAGAAGTCATTTTCATTTCAACACTTTATCATACACTTTCTCAATAGTATTTTTATATACAAGTTTGTTAGTTTCTAATAATGGTCACGAGAGTTGATTGTTGGAGATGGTTGTCGAACACTAGAGTATTTTTTCTAAAAATTGATTTTCAAGTATTTGTTTTAAACCAACTTATTTCATAAATTCAAATTTTTAAAAACTATTCCGAATGGTGGAAAATACTTCAACTTTTTTTTCAAAATTAAATACTTGAAAACAGTAGGTTTAATTGTGAGGTATGAAAAGTGAAATATGGTTTAATAGAAAAAGAAAAAATAGTTATAATATTAGGGGTAAAAGGGGAAGAAAAGAAAGTGGGGGCAAAGAAAAGAAGATAGGGGAGGATTGAGGAATGAGGAGGCATTTTGTGTGTAGAGTTGGAGTGAAGTAGACAGCGTAGTTGAAATAAAATCCAAAATGGTGAGGGCTCTTTCAGCTTTGAGTTTCGATTGAATGTGCTTCGTCTTAAGTAAACATGGTGGCCAACATGAGTGCCAACACAGCAACACACTGTTGGGATCACCTCGACCCATTCTCACCCTTGAAAGTGAGCCTTCCACTGGGCCCATTCCCCTACCCTTAACATCCTGGCCCCATTCCCCAGGCCCACTCAAGCCCACCTATCTCTCTCTCCTCCCATGCTTCTTCACCGTTTATTCTTCTCCATTTCAATATATATATATATATATTTTTTAGTTTCTTCTTCATTTTTTAAATCAAGTACGCTAAATATAACAATTATTCTAGGAGATATTTGTACGAATGACAACATTTTGCTCACGTTAGAGTACAATATCGCATTTTATAGCATATTGCGTTAGCGATGACCATGTCTATAGTAGCCATATCGCAATAGTCATCCATATCACGATCTTCGTTTCTTTCACCCTATATTCATGGGAAAACACGGCAAACTCTACACATTTTATAATATATGAAATTGGGTAGGATCAGGTGTACCCTTAAGGTTATGTCATCTCTATTGTGATCTTCATTTTTCTCACCAGAAAACAGAACAAACTATGAGAAAAATGGGGAAAATACAATAAAAAAAATGAAGATTGATATAGAGATGACCATTGTGTTAGAACTATGATAGACATGATCATCCCTAATACAATACGTTATAAAATGTGATAGTGCGTTCTAAGGCAAGCAAAAAAAGTTCGATTTCATATATTTGTAGGATCTAGTCATTAAACATAAAGGTACATGCAAATGTGTTATCCATAAAAAAAACATGCACATATATATATATTGACCTCGCCCTTTATTTAAAAAATACCACTATAGTTTTAAAAGTTACAATATTACTTTTTAAACTCTCATAAATATTTCAAAACTATCATTGAAATAAAAATCAATTGGAATTTCTAAAAGCAATTGAGATTAGAAAAGTGTGACAACGACCTAATATGATGTGGTGATCTAAATTTTATTTTAGGTCACCGTCTGTACCATTTTTTTTTTTCAATTTGTATAAAAAAAACAGTTTTTATTTTAAAGATATATTTAAAACATTCATAAATGTTACTTTTGAAAATATAAAATTACTTTTTTTAAACGAATGGTAAAGTTAAATGGTATTTTTCTTATATAAGTTGACCAATTTAATTATTTGTGTTTGAGTTTCTAGTGGTCTAATCCAATAGCGGAAAGTCTAGAAAGCTTCAACTTCTTCAATCAGTGGCTCTCTGCCTCCTAATGTAGACACACTTTTGCTGTTCCAAGGCAAGACTGCTATTCAGTATTTGGTATTTTTCTCTCCCAAAATAATCAAAATCAGTTGACTTCTTAATTATAAGTATAACAAACACCTCTACTGTTGATAAAAAAGGGCGTTATAAAAAGAAAAATCCAATCACTCGAGTCACAAAAACAATTTCTCTCATCGTACACCTGTTTATTTCCACTCCTAATAAAAAGTAAACATTTAAATCATGAAGTATTTGACTATTTCACACCCACACACACACGCACTCAAATATTTATTAAAAAAAAAATAATAAAAAAGACAAAATAGTTTGTATGGTATTTTGGAAAAAAGTATTGGTTTTAGGAAGAGTGTTAATTAACAAGTGGTTAAGAATGCATAGAATCCAAAACTGGGAAGAGACATAATCTGTAGAATTACAAGACTCTCGAAAAGCACAAACGATATAATTGAGGTTGAGGAGGAGCACGGACAAAAGAAATCTGATTTCCTAAAATAATTCTCACACATACTGGGCTATATAGAGACTACCATATCTTTTTTTTTATTTATTTATTAAAAAAAAGAAAAGAAAGAAAGGAATAATGATAATAAAAATAATAATAGAGGAGAAAGAAAACAAAAACGTTTGACCAGAGTCCACGACAAGACAGTGAAGTAGGGGAAGGGGAAGGACAAAGGCACGTACAATGTAGAATGGCCAAGGTTGTCGACGGGCCCTGACGACAACAATATCCACGTCCACCATTGATTTATTATTATTATTTGAAGGAAGAAAAAAAGAAAGAAAGAAGAGAAAATAGGACTGGGAGGCAGGGGAGCAATTTAGGGGGAGGATGAGGGTTAAATTAAATATATTGAAAGGTGTGAGACAAAACAATGTGTGGAGTTGTACCAAAATGGAGTTTGTGGGAAATTAATTTTGGGTGTGTGGTGTAGGTGTGGCTTATAGCTTATAAGTTGTAAGGAAGACAAGGAAGCCAACCCACATTTCACTTTCACCTTCTGCCTGCACTGCCACACCCCGTACCCCTTTTCTGCACCACGCTTTTGGATTTTACACAACAAGATTCTTTTCCCTTTTTAAACTTTATTTCTCCTCTATTTTTTATTTAGAAATTTAAATTATTAAATCAGTCAGAAAACATTTGTGCAATATTATTGCCAGATAAGGCCCAAACCCATACCCAATCCAACCAACAAGCGCCAATAGGCCCAACTTCCCAGTCCATGCCAAAACACAACCTAAACCATTTTTCAGCTTTCATTTTTTTCTGCTTAACATATCTGCTATGGTTGACACACAATTCTTTCTTAGATTACAGTTTCAGATATACATTAAACGTATAATTTTTTTTTTAAAAAAAATTAATCAAATTTATAATATTTTACGGAAGCGACAATTCAATTGACATACAAGTGCATTAGCAACCATGATGTATATGGTTTGAATCATATACCCCTATAAAAGAAACTTCATGTATTTTTATTATTTAAAAATAATAAAAATTAATAATTTTATAACTAACATGTGTATTTATTGGGTGGTTAACTTCTAGTGGATGGTTAATGTACCCTATTGTTATTTTTTGAATATTATATAAATTTATCCTTCAAATATTATACTTTTGGTTTGAAAGTCTATCTCATTAAAATTTATTTTTTTGTTACATTAAATAAATTAATATATATTAATGTAAAAGAAGAATACAAAAAGTCTATAAAAAGGAAAATGCAGAAAAGCTCAGTAAAGAACACTATTCATCCATTACATATTTAAGGAGAAAATTAGTGTCACATGTCAATAGCTGAAAGGAGAGCTAATGATAGAAAATGAGAGCAAAAATCTAAACAAAATAACAAAGACAATCTTCATAACGGTAGGGAGAAAGATATAGAATGATAAAAGAATACAAATATTCTTATCATCCCACCTTGAGTAAACGTGGTGCTGAAGCAATAGTGAGCTTGATCTTAAGACTGAGAAAACGAGAAGAAGGGAGCGCCTTAGTCATGATATCAACAACTCGTCATCGGATGGCACAAACTTAACAGAGAGCTAACCCCGAACAACCCTTCTCCCTTATGAAATGATGATCGATTGCTATATATTTTGTGCAGTTGTGAAAAACAGGATTAACAGCTAAATAAGTAGTAATAATATTGTCACATAATAGTAAAGGCGGAGGAAGATTACAAAATCCAAGTTCGAATAAGACAGACTGAATCCACAAAATCTCAGCAGCAGCATATGACATTCTCCTATACTCAGACTCGGAACTTGAATATGAAACAATTCTCTATTTGGATGAACTCCAAGAAACTAAACTTGAGCTGAGAAATACATGTAAGCTACTTGTGCTTCTCCTATCATCCGGGCAACTTGCCCAATCTGTATCAGTAAAACAAGTTAAGGCTAAAAGAAGATTTGGAGAGTGCAATATGATGATTGACCATCTCCTTTAGGTAGTGAAGGAGACACTTAGCAATTTGAAGGTGAAACATGGTAGGGGCGTGCATAAATTGACAGAGTTTTCCCACAGAGAAGCTAATATTTGGTCGAATAAGAATGCAATATTGTAAAGCACCAACATGGCTTCTATATTCAATAGGATTTTTCAGTACTTCACCATCATCGAGAGATAAATGCACACAAAATGCCATAGGGGAGTGAATAGTCTTATAACGAGACATGCTTCGTGCTAACAACTCATTCATATACTGTGCTTGAGACAAATGCATCATAGATTGATTTTGCAAAACTTGAATATCAAGAAAGAAGGATAAATCACCAAGGTCTTTAAGAGAAAACTGAGTATTCGAACTTGATATAAACTGCTAAATTAGCAAAGTACTATTTCCAGTAACAACGATGTCACCGACATAAATTGAGAAAATGACTATAGAGTTATCCTTGCGTAAAATAAACATCGAAGAATCATATTGGCACTGAAAAAGCCCCACTGAATCAAACAAGAACTAAGTTTTGAGAACCACACACGAGGAATTTGCTTAAGGCCATAAAGAGCTTTGTGAAGAAGAAGCACATGATTTAGGTACTTTGAGTCAATGAAACCAGTCGATTGCTTGATATGAACTTCCTCACATAAATTACCATTGAGAAAAGTGTTGTGGACATCAAGCTATCGAACAACCCAGTTATGAGACAAAGCAATACTCAAAACAATTCGGATTATTGTTGGTTTAACAACAGGGCTAAAGGTTTTAAAGTAATCTATTCCATAATCTTGGCTAAATCCTTGAGCTACAAGACGGGCCTTATAGCGATCAAGCTCTCCTGATTGCTTTAATTTCAAACGAAAAACCCATCTACTACTAATTATCTTACGGTTTGGAGGTAAAAGGACTAAAGACTAAGTGTGATTTCGAAGAAGAGCATTATATTCATCACTCATTGCTTGTTTCCACTTTTGATGCAATAGAACATTCTTGTAATGGTTCTACCTTATCTAAATCCACAACCACAACAACCTAAGCCTTAGGTTAAAAATCCCTGCCTTAGATATGGTGACCATGGGATGATTATTCAGTGTAAATGGAAGGATCTAAGAGGATTGTAAAGGATCAAGGAGAGGGGCAGGGAATTGGAGAAAAGAAGAGGCAAAACCAGAGGAAGTGAAATATGGTTGGGATGAGGAAAGGTTAAGGCTAAGGGCTGATACATGTGTTGGGGTGGGAACAAAAACAGGGGAAGATGTATTGGGTAAGTGAGAGTGGTATGAGGTAGAGATAGAGGATAAAGATGATGTTGAAATGGGGGAAGAAATAGGAAAGTCATAGTGATGAACAGAGTTGTCATTAGATATGAGCAAAATACTACCAATAGAAAGAGAAAGAAGGGATCAATTTGTGGGGTAGAATTTGGAGTAGTAGTAGAAGGAGGAGATTTGGTAAAAGGGAAAACAGACTCATTAAAAATGACGTGGCGAGAGATATAGATTTTACCACTATTGTGATCAAGACACAAATAGCCTTTATATGCGAAAGTATAACCAAGAAAAACGCATTCATGAGATCGAAATTGCATCTTATTATCATTGAAAGTTCGAAGAAAAGGAAAACATGCACAACCAAACGTTGTAAGGAGATGATAATCAGAATTTCTATTTATTGAGATTGGTGTCCTAATTCTTTCGGAGTCTCATAGTTTGTAAACTGTACACATTGTTATGAATAAAGTAAGAGTTATTTTATTTGGCATTTACTCATATTCAATAAATATAGCTCCATGGTTATTGTATGTAAACTTAAGCATGTATATGAGATATACAAGTGGATCATGCCTTAAGTGATAACATAAAAAGGTATGTAGTATAAGGATTAAGAAAGGATACCTGATCCTAGTGACACTACAAATACGATCTGCTTTGTAGAGGTTTCCAAGTGTTGTGAACTAGTACAGATGGTAGATCCTGACCATTCATGTGGAGACATGCGAGCGGGGTGTCCTACAAACAGAGTTTGTATAAACCGGACCACGAGATGATTTGTCTCTGTACATAACACCGTTGATACTTGAGACTTACATCTCATCTAAACAACCATAGGTGACATGACCTCAATCCTGAGTGTTTTAGGAACTTCTGTCTTTGAGGGCGGTCCTTTGATTAGTATGGGCGAGAGTGGCCAAATTGTCAACTCAAAATGCCTACCTTTTTGGGGATTTGTCTGATTTGGGAGCTGGGAACTCAGTTACACAAGATGAAATTCACTCCTTTCTCAAAGCAGGGGTAAATAGATAGATTGCTTTCTTAAGAGCTGATTCCGGTTCTTGAACATAGTGGTCACAACTTCTCTTTGGAAGAGAGGACTCAGTCATAGTAGGACTATGACTTATGTTCATTAGAGGGATTAGTGGTACTTAAAGAGTTAGATGTAACTACAGAGGCATAACGGTTATTAGCCTAGCTGTACTTACGAGCGATCTGTGAAGGGTTATTGCACTGTTGATTGGTTAATATGGACACATAATATATCTGTAGCAAGAAGGGTACAACTGTCGATCTTTAGTGAAGTGCCTGATAGTTAACGGATGGTGGATCCTGTGACTAAAGAGTTTAGTTAGTTATTCATGTACTGTTGGAGCTTCAAGCTACAGGTTCATAAGGTCCCCTTGGTAGCTCAATGGATTATAGTTGAGAATCAGTTCTTGGTGTTGATTTGAAATATTCAAATTGACAAGAGAAAATTCGATTATATATGATATGATCGGTGTGATGTATGAGATACATCAAGTGGAGGGTTAAGGTAAATGAGATTTACATTAAGTACCATGAAATAGAAAAAGTATATGTTTCATGAGATGAAATATTAAAACTATACGTTATAAATATAATATGGTAAGCTGGTTATCATATATATATTTATAATATTAATTATTGAATAATTATATCTTTTTCTCTAATAATCATTGAATGGGAGGTTATTGGTGGTTTCACGGTAACCGTGAGATAAAAGGAAAAAAGATTTCCAAAATTTAGTAGATTTAAGATGGGGTTTTCATTCTCGGATACACTCACGATATACTGTCAAATGAGAATTGTTTTCACTAAATGATAGCTGAAGAGAGACTAAACGATCGTGGAGTGACATTAGACGATAGTTCACTTAGCTGGTCATCTTCTAAACGATCGATGGGCTTTTGCTATATGATAGCTTGCCGTCTTCTAAACGATTGGGCGTTCGTTTACACAATAGACTCCTGTCATCTCCCACTTGCTCAATCCTTTACACGATTGTTATTCCTCCGATCTCTTCCTCTAACCATGTCTACATATAGCCTACACTTCTGGATTCTCACACCGAAAATACCAAGATAGCCATTATGGTGGTGTCTTATTCAACTCGACTAAGGTCGAGGTTTAGGAGGTCGTTCACTATGTTCGTGATCTTGGAGATCGTTGAGTTCGTGTTCGTTGTGATCGTGTTGTGTTGCGATTGTAGTGTTCGAGCGTTCGTGTGTTGTTATCTCGGAGACTAAACGAGTGTTGGTGATCGAGGAAGTTTGAAAATGAGTCTTCAAAGGTATGTGTAATCTTTCCCTTGATTATCTAGTAAAGCATGCTTTAATTTCGTATTGTGCATGACCTGTAAGTTTTCGTTTCTTGACTGTAATTATGTATGTTCAAATATGAATAAAATTTGAAACGATCATTCCACTGCTCATAAAAATCCTCATGTCTGATTTTCTTCACTATTATAGAGCATCATATATAAAGACTTGTTATTTAGAACACCAATAGGAAGTCGACTGATGAGATACACAGTTGTTTGAAAAGAAAAATGCCAAAATTTGTGGGGAACATTTGAATGAGTAAGAAGGGAAAGACAACCTCAACAACATACTTGTTTTTCCTTTCAACGCTTCCATTTTTTTGGGGAGAATAAGGGCAAGACATTATGTTAAGAATTCCATCGTTATTAAAAGTAAACACAAGGGATCAAAACTCCCCTCCAACACCACTTTGAAGAGTTTTTATGGTTGTAGAAAATTGATTTTTAACTATAGTAAGAAAATGAATAAAGGATGTTAGAACTTCAAATCTAGCTTTCAATATATGTATATATACATGTGAATCTAGAGTAGGCATCAACAAATAACGAGAAAAACGTGTTTCCCTTAATTGAGTTAACTGGGGATGGACCCCATACATCAAAGAACACAAGTTCAAAAGGATAAGAAACATGAGAAACAGAGTGTGAAAAAGGTAACCTATGGCTTTTGGTCATTTTACAAGAATTGCAAAAAGGAGGTGCACCATTATTTTTAAACTTCATATCACATTGAGATAACATAAGTTTTACAATATGAGATGATGAGTGACTTAGTCAACAATGCCAGAGAGACATATTTTGGAATATGGAAAGAAAAACAACAGGCATGTTGTGATCTTAAGTACCTTGGATGGATTGGGAAAGAAAAGACAACTTTTATAGACCACCATCAAGCTTGTCCCGAAGAAGAAGACTCTTGGTTTGAAGACCCGTCACAAGAAAAGAATCATAGAAGAATTCTACATAAGCATTGTTATCATGACATAAGCGACCAATACTTATAAGATTATGAGATATAGATGGACTGTGAAGGACAAAATTCAAGTGAACAAAAAAAATTGAATTAATCGAAGGAAATTGAGTTGAACCAATATTAGATATAGGTAAATATTTACCATTACCAATGACAACCTATTCACTTCCATAATAAAGGAAATAATTTGAATATTAGCTATGTACGGAGTCATGTGATGGGTAGCACCGGAGTCCATGTACCAACTGTCATCAGGATGTGTGGTACTAGAGGCAGGGGTTAGGTTCGGTTAAGGTGTGACATGGCTTTGAACAGGGGAGGTTTGGGCAAAGTGAGCTTGAGGTCTTGAGGAAATTGAAGGGACACGAAACTTTGGATTGTCTAAATTGTAACAAGTGAGAGCTTCATGGCCAAGTATATTTCAGATTTGGCATTATGAATGATTTGAGGATTGGGTTGGGGGGCCATTTTGGTGGTCGAGATGGTGGTTGAAAGTTACCAAAATTAGAGGAAAAAGGCATAGGAGAAGAGGGCATACCTGAAGTTGGAAAACGACGAGAATCTTTACCAATCGGGGGGCCAAGGAGGACAACGGTAGTTCTGTCCAAAAGAGACATTTGCAAGATTGGCTTGAATCATATTCAACTGTTCAGTAGCTGTTTGTTTCTCTAAACAACCCTTATAAGCGATGAGCAAGCTTCAAACATCTGCAATAGAAGGACGATCAATACGGTTCTGGATTGAAGTCACAAACGGATTATATTCATTTCCAAGTTCTTCAAGGATATAGCCCAAATGATCTTTGTACGATGTTCACCAGTGGCAGAGAATTTATCAGCCACATCTTTAATCTAAGCAAATATTGTGTCACAGAGAAACCATCCTTCTTGATTCTCTGAAGTTGCGAGTGAAGGACCATGATCCGAGCCATAGAAGAAGACTCGTAAACTATACGCAATGCTTCCCAAATTTCAAAAGAAGTATCATATCCTACAATTTCTCCCATCTTGTTTTCATTGTGCGATGAGTAGAACCAACTCATAAGACTACGATTACATTTCTACCAAAAATAAAAATGAGGATTTACATGAGTACGTTGTGGATCCATGAACTCTGAAGGTTGAAGAGATGAGCCATCGATAAAGCTTTCTAACCCATGGCCCATGATTAAGTTGAGCAACTGATTCTTCCAAAACAGATAATTTATGTCTAATAATTTAATAGTAAGAGATTGTGCAACATTTGGAAAAGAGGCCATAGTCAGCTAAGGAGTAGGGTAATAGGGACTATGCCCCTTCTGATTCCTGAAATTGATTTTGAAATGGTATATTGTTAGGGAAATTTTGATTTAGGAAGGGTAAAGGGTTTGGTAAGTTATTGAAAACGAGTGGATATTGAAAACTTGATTGATATTGAGCAGTATTAATGTTGCGGTTTGGGAAAAAAGGTAGACGTTGAGTAACTGGAGGAGTAATCAGAGGGTAGTGTTGACTGAGTTGGTAGAGTCAGCCACAGTGGATGTCATTGGAAAAGTCGTAGTCGTTGGTTCAATGCTATCGCCATTCAAAGTTCCTGAGCTTGACGCCTTAAAAAAAAATAAAGAAGGAACTTTACAACTCTAATGCCATAATGTGAAAGAGGAATACGAAAAGTCTATAAAAAGAAAAATGCAGAAAAGCATCATTAAAGAGCACTATTCATCCACTACATATTTAAGGAGAAAACTATTGTCACATGTCAACAATTGATAGGAGAAAACTAGTGTTACATGTCAACAACTAATAACAAAAATGGAGAGCAAAAATATAAACAAAATAACAGAAGGCAAAAATATATAGAAAAATAAAGGAATAGAAATCTTCTTATCATTTACCACTATCTACAATTCAATATTTATATTTTATCGATCTATGATACCATTTTCTAAACGAGTACCTTTTTGGATAATCTCTACTATATTAAAAGGGGTAAGATGGGGAGAATCTCTAACTCTCCATTTTGTCTCGAGTCTGCCATTGTTGTTCTTGTCGTCCCATGCTCGCCTCGTCGTCGAATCGCCTCACGCCATCTGTCTCCCACCTATAACTCACATCGCTGGAAGGAAAAAAGAGAGGGAGGGAGAAAGAGAAGAGAGAGGGAAGAGGAGATGGCCTTGAAGCATGAGGGAAAAATATATGCATGGGGAGAGAGAATATACATGTGCATGAGGGAGAGAGAATAATATGTATATAAAACGTAGGTGAAGGCTAAATTGTAAATAACCACTGATATTAGTAAAAATATGGGAGATTAATAAGTCTTTTTTTTTTTGTAAAAAAATGAAATGTTAAAGACATTAACATAATATGGACCTATTTTTAAGGTAGTTTATGTAGAAATCCCTTGATATATATATATATATATATATATATATATATATAAAGAAGCCCATTGTTACCCTTGGTCTTACACACTAGAGTTTTGGTTGTGCTTGGTCCACAGAGGTTGGGCCAGACTTGAAGCCCAAATCTCATAGGTAGCCTCTGAAGGACCAATATTCGTCTGTTGCATAGAGGTACAGTCCTGTTTTATAAATACACATCCTATCCAGTTTTATCAATAATTATACCAAATACAATTTCCAAAAAAAAAAAAAAAAAAACCTATACCAAATATAACATCCTATGATTAATCCCACAAATTGAAACAAATAAAGAGTCGAAATGTTTATTTTAATAATACCTCATATTTCAAAAGATTTTATATGGTCAATATATATATATATATAGAAGAACATGTATAAAATCTATTGAAGAAGCTTTCTAATCTAACTAGCAACAGCAAGCTAATAAAGGAACTATGGATTTGGTCGCTGTTGTAAGCCGATTTTCAAGGATAAATCACTAATTTCCCTCCACCTTTATCATACATGTAATGATTCTAAACATCAAATTAAAAAAAAAGTAGTCAATACACATTTTTTTAAGTTGCTTTCAATTTAAAATTATGACTTTTGTTAAATTTATAGATGGAAAGTGTGTTTATTCATGTGAACAAATCTAAAAACATAGGTATAGATTAGTGAATCATAACTATTATCTTCGTCTTCCTTTCAATCTTACCATTCTTTTTTTTTTCTTTTGAAAAATGATTTTTTTTTGCTAACCCTAACATCCAAATTACTTCCTATATTTGTTTAAATTTGTTCACCGAAACAATAAATAAATACATACAAACTTTTGCATCTATAAATTTAACAACAAAAACTTTAAAAAAATTGTTTTCAAAGTTCGAGATATCGATAAAATATTATGAAATTTGAAGGTGGTTAAAAATAAAAAGTAAAAAAGTAAAAAAGTAAAAATTCACTCAAAAACGCAAGGTATCTTTACCCATAAAATTAAACTTTGAACAAACTCACGTGTCCTTTTATTCCCATGCGGCAAGTTTTTCAACTTTTAGTCTGTAAAGAGATGTGAATCCAAATCCAAAGAAGCTTTTTTCCAACCCAACCAAACAAAAAAATTCTCTACCAAATCCCAAATCGCAACCAAAATTCCCTTCTATTCCACCGTTTTGAGCTTTTCAACTCAAACATTACCTTTTTTGTTCCATAAAATGCTCATTTCTCAACTCTCCAACAAAGAAAAAAAACAACACCCATTTTTAAAAACACTCTCTTTTCCCCTTTTTTGAATGTTTTTCCCCCTTGATTTACTAATTCAATTACAATACAAACACAACACGCTGAGATCTATAAGCCTTATTGCAGCCAAATTCCAATGGAAAATGACCCTACCTTTTGACTTACAAATCCTTCTCTCCACGCCATTCCCTGAAACTTTTATTTTTTTCCACATACACCTTTTGTTTATACATGCTGCTTTCTTAGAGTTTTAGGTGTCACTTTGTTTATTCTCTCTCCAAATAATTCTATTTTATTATTATTATTGTTGAATAAGACATTTTTAATGCATTTTTTTTTCCTCCTCCAGTATTAAAAAAAAAAAAAGGAGAAATTATGATTTTATGATCAACCTGCCAAGTACAAAGGATTATGAGTCCCCACGTGTGAAGGTACGTGCACACGATGGAAATTTAGATTGCTCACAATAATTCAAAATTTGATTATTAGGATTTAGAATTCCTTTGCTTTAATTCCCAACATCATGATTGAACAGTGAGTGTATAAATGTGGAGAAAAAGGACTGTATATAGCACTACACAACGCTTTTTATTATTATTTATTATTTTGAAATAAACGCATATTCTTTCTAAATAAAGCAGAAATTTTTTCTGTCAATTATGGGCCAATATGTCTGTAAACAAACACATGTTTAATCCTGGTACGGTTGTTTAATTTGCTACACTTGAAAGGGGGAAAAAATCCTTTTAATTTTTCTCTTTGGATTATGGAAGGAATGTCTGTCACTTTGCAGAAAAGCTAAGATAAAAAAGAGGGAATCAGTAATGATGATGTTATGGATGAAGATTGATAGATAAAGGATTTTTGTTTGTGGTCAAAGGCTTTTAAAAGCAAAAGGCCACAACTGAGCTGATCCATCAGCTCTATTTTTTGCTGGGCCACACTTTCATCCACAGTTCATTTTTGTACTTCAGAAACACCAATAAAGCTGAGAACTCAATTATGATTTAAAAACAAAAGAAAAAAAAAAACAGAAAGATAGAGATAGAGATAGAGAGAGATTCCAATTTGAACTTCAATTGTCTATGGTTTAAAATATTCCTCATCTTTCAGAATGTTTCTCACAAAAACTTTTACCTGATAAGGATGGTTTTGGGAGTGTTGAAGTTCTTGATCTTTCAACATGGGAATAAGCTATATCAGGAAATATCAAATGGATTTTTTTTTGGTTCTTAAGTATCAGTCCAGGCAGCAAAAACTGGCAACTGACTCATACAATTTGCTGCCCTTAACTGTTGGGCAGATGCAATCCAGGAGGAGTTCATATTACTAGCCGAAGCAGTAAATGGTTTAGATGTCGATTGAGGCATTCCGAACACCATCGAAAGGCTTGTCTTGTCTGGACTCTCCTCCCTTGAGCTGCTCAAGCTGCAGCTAGTCCCCATTGAAGATGGATTGGAGAAATGAGCTCCCATTCTGGCTGAATCTTCGACTCCAAGTTGTGATCCATCATCGTTTATCGCAGACAATATTCGTGGCTTCGGAATGAGCTGCTGTGATGACTGATAAAGAGCCATCTTCCAGTCTGATTCACTTTGACTACTACTCTGTGAGGGCAGAGGCATAGCTTCTGAATTGCTATTGTGAGTATGAGGGCTTTGTCTAAGTGATTCATTATCAAACTCTGGCTGCTGCTTTCTCTTAGCTAGATCACCACTAAGGAGGGTATTGCTGGCAATGATCCGCTCCACGTCATACCTCGTAATATCAAAATTAGTAACCGCATTCATTCCTCGAAATTTAATGGCTGCTATGTCATAGGCCTCAGCTGCTTCCTCTTGAGTACCTAACGATTTCATATAGCAAAGGGATTACAAAACTTTTCTTCTAACCAAAAATTAAAAATCAAAGTAAAAAAGCTGTACTTCTGTATGCATCTGTAGAAGAGCATCTTTGCTCAACCAAGAAAAGGATTAAACAATTACAAAGCGACTCAAGCACAGCCTTATTTTCAGAATAGTTGGTTTTACAATGTGAGCCCTACCATTCCCAAAGCAAGAAAGAGACTCAATTTCACTCTAGGACATGACTTATTTATGACAGCTTTAACAAGTAAGATGCAAAACACAGGAAACAAAATTCAAACTACTCAATCAAAATATTCACATAAAAAAAGTATCTAAAAGCACTCACTGAATGTCCCAAGATACAGATCTTTGTTACCAGCAACTCGGCCAATACGAGCCTGCCATCTTCCATGTTGATGATGTCTGCAATATAATATAAATGGGAACAGAGAAACTTCAGACAGAGATTCACTGAAAAAGCCACATAAAGTCCAAAAGCAAAATGATCAAGATCATAAATCTATTACAAAGCTTTGAGTTGAGACTTATTAGACCTTGTTACTCCTCGGTATATTGAGGCCCCTCTCGAGAACCCGCTACTTCTTCTGAGAGATGATTGAATTACAAATTTTAGATTTTTAGTTTTTGTCCATATATGATTGAAGGAATATACCATAAATAATTAATACACATGGTAAAAATGAGCTTGCCTTCTCAGGTGAGCGACATATTCCTGCCTACTCATGTTTTTCATTTCCTCTAATTCTTTCTGATAGTTTTCCAACTGCTCAGAACAAGGATTAACTTTGAGTAAAGCATGACAATTATTAAAGAAATTTTAAATTAGATTTAAGAAAAAAGTAGTATTACAGGAAAGTTAATGTGAGTGGAGGGTCCCCAATACTTGAGTGCAGCAAGATCATAAGCTCTAGCGGCTTTTTCTTCCATATCATAACCTCCTAAAAAAACCAATTTTTGGAACCACTTGATTAATCATTAAACAAGGGAAACAAGGGGGAAAAAAACTTGACCAATAATTACTCAGTCGAGATTCTGAATGCTTACCAAGGTACACTGGACATCATCATTTGAATCCAATGGCGATCCCAGCCCAAAAATAAATAAAAATTGAAAACAAAGAAATAAAACCAATTGAGTGTGTTATGATTTTAGCAAGAACAAAAAGAAACAACAAAATGTGGATCCATGGATGAAACAGAAGCACCATAATGTTTTTTTTTAACTCTTTTTTCTTGGTGAGGGTGGGGGGGATTTTTATTACCTTGCCTTCCCTTCCTGCTTTGACCTTCTTTCTTGCAACTGTTGTCCCATAAATGTGCTTCATACCTACCCGTCCATCTGTGCCTGATTGACATAATGAAACATTGGATCATGGAATGAAAATGAAGATAAGTAAAACAAAACAAAGTAGCTTCCCCCCATAATGTAGATCAAAGAAAAATGACGAATTGTGCAGTGAAGAAATTTAGCGAAAGGAGAAGAGGAAGACCTTGTAACCCCTCGATACTGTGAGGTTCTCTGTCCAAAGGTATCTAAAGACTTCCTATGAACAATTTGCTTGTGATCAACCTTCTCATGGCCTCTTTTTTTTGTATCCATGGCAGAACAGTCGGCCATGGCAGGTGAGACATGCTGTGTGGCTGTGACACAGCTTGACTGAGAGCTTGGGCTCATAGTCATAGACAAGCTCAATGACTGTAAATCTCCATAAGCCATGGCATTAATGGGACCAGAATCACCACCATTTTCACTCATGCAACTTACCATCTTCTGCTCGAACGAACCATTGTTAGTGGCAGCATAGTTTCTAGGAACAGCCCAATTCTTCAAACCAGAAATATCACTCTGGGCTACTGCTGGGTGCTGCTGCTGCTGCAGATTGCACCCATCAGGCAGGATTACCTTCGAGTCTTGAAGCATCAGTTCACGGCTTCTCAAGGATGAGAAATGTGCAAAGGGTTGGTTGTTGGACTCGTGAGTTTGGTTTTGATGGCAAAATATGCTGTCTAGGCTGAGAGCCATAGCTTCCCTGTCATTGCTTTCATAGTGATGGGACCCCATAGTTGCACCACCAAAGAAATCCTCTAGTTTTGGAGTAGAGCTACTTACCACTTCAAACCCAAAAGGGAAACAATAAAACAAAATAAGATTGGAAAAAAAAAATTAAGCTTTTTATTTTTCTTTTAACTCGAGCACAGAGTAACAGGAGCATATTCAAACCTTGTGGATGCTGCCTGCTGAGAGCTTCCATTGAACAAATTGAGCCATCTGACTTTAGTGGCATGGCAGACAATGGTGAATAAAATCCACCATGTTCTCCATCAACACCATAGCAAATGCCATAGTTAAACTGAGATGGAGAGTGAAAAAGATTTGCAGGAATCGAAGGGGAGACAGAAGTAGCAGAGGAAGAAGAAAGCTCCATGTTAACGTTAGGGGAGACAGAGAAACCTAGCCAGTTACAGTTGTTGCCATTAACATTATTCATGGAATTCCCTCTACCTTCAGTTCAATCTACCCCTCTTTTCAACACAATGCTCTAAATTTTAGAGCAAAATCTCAATGATTGGAGGAAGAAAAAAAAAAACTAATGATTCCAACAAATCCTTATTTCACCCCCACTTTGAAACCGGATATATTTTGTTTGTTTGCTAGCAGCAGAGAGAAACATGTCTAACCCTTCATATAAAGAAAACCAAAAAACCCAAAGTTCTACAACTCAAAGTCTATTAGCCAACACTACCAACAAAACAACCTGCTCTTTGTTTGAAGAAAGCAAATGGGGTATAAATGGAGCAAATAGAATGAGCGTTGGGAGGCATAGCATGGCTTTGCCTTTGGTGCATTTCTATAGGGATCTGTGTGTGAGAAAGACCATCCTTTTGCTTTACCCTACGCTCTCTCTCCACCTACCCTTTTCCTTTTTACTTCTTTTATGCTCTTGGAATTAAGGCATGATTTTATAAACATGCAAATCCTTGGCATACTAAATACAACAAGAGAGATGGAGGATGCCTCTCATTGCTCTCTGTATAATCTAAAGACTTGAATGGCACCCCCACCCCACTTAAGCAAAATGTGAAGTACCCTTTCAAAATTATTGACTAATAGTGGGGTCTGTTGAAGTGGGTTCCACCATATTAATGTGATTAAATGGTCTGATGAAGCCTCTGTAGACCTTGAATTAGATTTACACATACGGAAGACAAACTGTCCCTTTAGTCACTTCATATATTCAGCAGCTTCTGTACTGCTTGGACCTACGCATCCCAAACACCACCCTTGTAGCCATTTGCCAGCTACAGCCACCAAAACAAATATATATATATAATTAAACTCTCCTCATACGGCGCCGTTTCTCCCTATTACTCTACTGCTCATCCTTTGACTAAAAACCCCTTGTTACTTGGATGGATATGGATCATACTCTTTAGTCTTTAGGCCTTTGCCTTTGCTTCTTCGTGTAAGCCTTTTTTTTTCGCCCCCTCCATTTTGTAGTCTTTTTATTCGGTGCCTGCTTACTGCTTACTGCTTACTGCTTCAGAAGGAGGAAAAACAAAAATAAAGTGTTAAAGAAACTCCTTTTTTTCAAAATGGCACCTCGTTGAATGCGTTGGATCAGATAGCCAGCCATTAGCCACCAACTAAACAACACTTTTTCATTCCAATTAAGACCTGGGAGAATCTTCTTCTTAGCCATTGAGCTTTTGGTGGGAATGCGTTTCGAGAGTTTTTGACCTGTTTTTTTCCCACATCAGAATCAGCACATGCTTATAAATATTGCCTACACAAACAAATATGCTACATTTAAATATTTTCAAATCCTAAATCAGAGCAGAAAGCATTTGATTCATGTATAGCCTATGATTGAGAAGTTAGACTTGGACACACTATTTTTCATATAATTTTATATACTGTTGAGTCAAAACGCGCATAGTTTTTATATTTGAACTTTACCATAAATACCTCTTATCAATAGAGATGTAGTCTTTACTTGTACATCATGTGGGAGTGATACTATGATGACGTCGCCATCAAATCAATAGTAATTGATGCTTTTATTTTCTTTTTTGACTAATAGGTAGCTCGAATAATAAACATCTCAATCCAAATCTTTTTAATGTATATTCACCTCTCTTTTCTACCTAAAGTAAAGTTAACTCAAGGAGGTGAAAATTAACCAAACGGTAAGAAAGAAGATGGTGAAGAGTTATTAGATAAAAGAAATAATTTTGTGAGATCTTTTGCATTTGTCTGGTATCAAACCTCTGAAAGCTGCCAATTCCACTTCTTGACAAATAGTACTATTTACCAAATACTGAGAAACTTCAAAAATCTAATTTAGCAAATACTCTGTTCTTAGCTGCATCTAATTATACACAGTGATTTCAATTATTGAGCAAATTAAAAGTGGTTGATTTGGTGGCTACAGGACCGGCAAACATTCACAATTATTCTCCTTCCCCACCATGGTTCTAACATCTTGAGAGTTGTCGAGTTTTTTCTACTATGCTTCTGTTTTTAATTGGATATTCATTTTATTTTAATTTATTGTTTTCTTTTCTAAAAGAATTAAGGCTATTTACTAGGTTTTTTTTTCTTCTTTTTCTTTTCAATTTTTATGAATCCTTTTGAAATGCTAGCTAACTTCCAAAAACATAAAGTAATTCTTGAAAACTATTTTTTTTTATCCAGATTTCATAGTGGTTTTGTCTTCAAATCTCTCTTTTTAAAAAAGCTTGTTCAATACCTGCCTGTTTCTAAGAAAAGTCAATAGAAAAATTTTCAAAACTGTTTTCAATATTTAAAATTTGAACTAAATTTCAAAAAGTAAATTTCAAAATAAAGATAATAATAAGAAACTAGTTTTGTGTGTGTTTGTGTGTTATTTTAAGGAATATTATTAAATGATATTTTGGCTTTCAAAGTGGCTATGATTGTAAAATTGTTTAGAAAAAAGGTCTATTATAAGTTTATAAAACAAAAGAAATCATTGATAATTAAATATACGAAATCTTTAGAAAAATGAGGGACTAAAAACAAAATTGGGAACAAACTGTCTTAAGCATCAGCAAACCAACTTGGAAAAATGAGACTTTAGAGTCCAATTTCTCATGATTACAAATTCCCATTTCTGGGTCCCTTTTCAAGTCTCAATCCCATCCATCTGAAATGAAAAATATAATTCCCACCATATTTATATTTTTGCATGTAATTTTGCATGACTAAGTTCTTGGAGACAGATTTTCAAGAGGACATCATTTGGTTTTCTAAAGGAAAGTGGGATTTTTTATTTCTCCTTTTTGTAATATTTGAAACTGGGAAATTATATTAAAGAGAGAAACCCTCTCTTTTTGATTGCAGCAATGATGAGAAACTTCATCATTCGCCTCCTTCCCCACAATAACCCACAATGACCAATAGCATTTCATTGCCAAAGGAACTTCAAATATAGTGATACATGTCAAATCAAAAAGGTTCAAAAAATGAAGAAAAAATTGGACTGAAACTGAACTAAAGGATAAATTTGAAACCCAAAGAAAAGGTTTAACGAGCCTCAGCACAGCAACAGCCAGCCCCCCCCTAAGTTTGATCCTACACAAAAGCGCTCTACTACTCCTACAACCTCTGGCATTTAGGACATCAAAATCCATAGTAGAAAAGAAGGGGTATTTAGCTAACAGAATAGGCGTATAGGGCCCTAAAATTCCTTCTCTAAACACAGTGAGACTGAAATGGTTTATTAAATGATATTCTTGTAAGAACAGAAAATGCAATCCAAAACAAAATCTAAAGCAAAGATTACAGAAATGGACAGAGGTCAACAGAAAAAGTAAATTGTGGATAGCAACCGAACTGAGAGCGACCACATAACTGTGTGTGGGTACACTACTGTTTGCATGGGGATTAAAGTTCTCTGCCCACTTTCCCTTTTTTTAGAGAGAGAAAGACAGTATCTTTCTCAAAACTTAATGGCCTACCTCTCCATCAAACCAATGCCATCTCCTGCCATTGCCAACCCCATTGCTCTCTTTAAGTTGCTTTACCATTCGGTCCATCTCTCTCTCTGCTAGAATTAAGAAACATGTCATGTCCCATTCAAATTTTAGATTCTTTCTTTATGGGGCTTTGGTGGTGACTCATAAATGTGATAACAAAAAAAAGAGGGGGAAAAAAAAAACTCTGACCATAAGAAATGAATTACTCAATCACCCAGTTTTGAGGTTTAAGATAAACGAAAGTTTGGGATATACTGTGGAAAATCTTGTGGGCTTAGCTTAGTAGTACAGTGCTTTTATTGCTCAAGTTTTTGTAACTTCCAAAAGAAGAAAGAAAAGAAAAGCCCTCCACAAAGACAAAGCTGTAAAGCAATCAGAAACCCAAATTCAACCCAAAAAATTAAGTTTAATCTTAGTACTTAACAGAGGAATCACCAAAATGCCCTCTTTCTTTCTTAGGATCCCTATGTTATCAGACAGATTGAAAACAGAGAAAGTCTCGTTAGAGAGAAGGACTAAAAGAAAGAACTTTTTTTTTTCAAGACAATTTTTAATTAGCTTTGGCGCTGGGTTGGGTTGCTTTAAGGAAGAATCCAAATTCGCACCTCTACTTGATGAACAAAAGATGTGCCTTTCACATCCATTCTGCTACAATGTCCAGGAATTATGAATTGATTTTGTTTCTTTTCTTTTCTTTTCTTTTCTTTTAACTTTGTCTAATTCTAGAGATTAATACAGCATATCAAATGTGACTTTTGGACAAGTGTTTATTTATTGGCCTTATTTTCCTCCTGGACTATGAAGGGCTGTAAGAGTAAGACATGGTTGGACTTAGAAAACGTACTGAAGAAAGAGACAGCTACAGGTTGCTTTAACACCAAGACAATGGAATCCAGCCTACACTTTAATTTTTCTTTGCCTTATATACCTAAAAGGAGGATGTAATCAAAATCTCAGAAATGAATTGTTGTATTAACTTTGTCTTTTGTTATGACGGTTCAAATCAAGCAACGGGGTCCTTAAAACTAGCGAAATCCTCTACTGTAAAACTGAAAATGAGACTAAAACAAGGTGAGAACATAAAACAAACAGTTGGTGTGCATCCCAGCTGTTCGTGTTGCGAACGCCTGGCTCTGTTTTAGGCTTTGGTTTTTCTTCAGCCTCTCGTCTCATCTGATCAATCATCAAATCACCGAACGGCGAAAGATTTTCAATTTGTCATATAGAGAAACCAGGCCATATCTATCAAGGTCGCCATCTGTCTCCCGTAGCCCTAACTCCTTTGCCCTGTTTTTCGCAAGTTTTGGGGCTTTTACCCATTTCACGCTGCTTTTCCAAAATAATACTACAATAGTAAATCAAGAGGATGAATAAATTAAAACCACCAACCACAACCACTAAAATAGTCACTTTATGGTTTGAATCTTCCACTCTTATTAAAAAAAATGAATTTTTCGCTTTATTTAACTTGTAATCAACACAATATATCACAAAATTTGTGCATTTAAAAATTATTTCATAAATAAGCAAAAAAAAAAAAAAAACAGCTAGTGATTTCTAGGTTTATTTCAGTACACAAATGTAAAAATTATACATTAACAATCTAAAAATGAAATCATCATGTCTAAGTTAATTGGTTTACCAAATTTTATGTTAAAATAAGCTTAACTAAATAGTATTGACATACACTCCAATTACTCAATAACTTTTTAGGAGTTGGTTTTGGTTTGCCCCTTATTCAAGTTCAAAACAGGTGGGATTCTTTTAGAGATTTGATTCAGTTACTAATTGGCATATCCATAATGAAAACTTCATTCTCGATTCTACGAGAATTTTTATGAAAGTCTTTCATTTGCTTCTCTTCGATGGAAGTTTTGTTTTCAAAGGGGTCGAAGGTTGAATCTCCCATCCCGCAATGGTTGTACTAAAAAAATTATTAAAGTTTAGAGCTTTAGTTTATATTTTTATGATTTTGAGGTATCCATTCAATTGTAAAATTTAGGGATATATATGGCAGCTTCTATATCTTTAAAATAGATTTAATTTTTTTTTTTATAAAAAAAATAGACAGTTAGTGATAAGTTTAGGGATGGAGAATTTTAAATAAACATTTGGTACCATTTTTAATTTTCAAAAAAGAAAAACAAAAGCCCAAATTTTTTCTTTTTTCTTTTATTTTTCTTTATGAAAATAAAATCTAATAATTTAAGATAAATGAAGGTAATAGAATAATAAAACGTTGGTACTTTATTGAATATGTTACTAAGTTGAGTACTTTATGGCAAAATAAGAAAAAAATAGTAAAGCTTTTCCTTTTCGTGATGTGTGAAAAAATCGTGCCAAGCCAAATAAAAGTGGATTATTTCGACTAGAGTAGAAACGAAGTTTTGTAGGGATCTTGTAATAAATTACAAATTTGTAAGTCCTTAAGTTGGAAAAGTAGTTTGGTAAATAGCAAGCATAATTAAGTAGCTCCTATTAAAATTATGAAACAATAGGTCACATCACAAGGCTTTAGATAGACTGCTACATCAAATCAAGGTTGCTCGACTATGATAAAGTATGGAAAATGGAATGCCTCGATCAAGTCTTAACATTCAAAAAGGTACGTATTAGCTCGATTGTCATGTGATAGTTACGTGATATTCAAAATAATCATTTTTTTTTACAATAAATGGACTTGTTAAGTAAACACATGAGCTCAACTCCAACAATATCCAATTTATTATTCCAACAAAGATATTTTGGCAACATATTGAAATTAATGAAAAATATCAATTTTTATCTCTAAACTTTAGAAGTTATATAAATTAAAACTATAAACTAATAATTATATCGATTTAGATATAAACTCTTCTAAATGTATCAATTTATATCTTTCTTTAAGAATCATTTAAATAAACATTGAAACTTATAATTTTATCAACTAAACTCCTAAATTTTCACAAGCAAATCAAATTGAAATCTTAGAGAGAATTTTCTTTGAAAACTATCTATGCATCAATTCTAATCATGTATTTTTTTAATTCAACATTTGAAAAAATCTGTACACGGATAAGATTTGATGCATTCATAATTTCAATTATAAGTCACACAATATTTTTCAAATCAAATATGAAGAAAGGTGGATTGATATACTTTAAGGTTCAATATTTAAAAATGATACATTCTCCATTGATACAAATATAAAGTTTAGAAATATAAATAAATATTTCTCCAAGTCAGAAAAGTATTTAAAATTTTGTTTAACATTTTACAAACTTTAATTCACAACAATGGAAGGGGCAACAAGAAGTACAGCTAAATCTAACCACCTTCATTTCGAAAATAGCCAACCTCCCTTTTTTTAAAAAAATAAATAAATAAATAATAATAAAAAAGAAGTTTTTCAGTCAAATGTCCAAATTTCATTGTGACAAAAATATCCTGCGAGATACATTTTGAACCACCTACCAAAAGCAACAAAAAAGGACGAAAGAGATGGAAGTTGTATTGAACAAATGTAACAACGTAATGAAGAAAAAAAAAATCTAAAACTTAATTTAAACGGTTGGAAATGACTATTGAACTTAAGTCCATAGTGAAACTAAAAGAAATGGAAAAATATTGTTGGAATTTGTGCCTAAAACCTCGTAATTAATTAATTTGTCAATTTAATTATACAATATTAATTTATCTATTAATAGAAAAATCCAAGGTTATCGTGCGTAGCCTTGAAAAGTATGTAGTTGACATACATGGTGGATCATGTTCAAGAGATAACCTAAAAGATCTATAGTATATGGATAAGATTAGGTTCTTTATCCTAGTGATACTATAGATACAACCCACTTTGTAATAATTACAAATAGTTTGATCTAAACCGTTTATGGGAAGACATGTGAGTGGGGATATCATATACAAAGAGTTTGTATAAGACCAAACTGTGAAATATTTAATCTCTCTTTGCATATCCATTAATTGATGAGATTAATATTTCATAGGATGATCATATGTGATTCGATCTTAATCCTGAGTGATTTATGAACTCATAGTCTGTGAGTTGATTTTTTTTTATTTGTATGGGTGAGAGTGACCCAAGTTGCCTATTGAATAAGCCTACCATTTTAGGAACTTGACTAAATAGAGAGCTGGGAACATAACTTCACAAGATGGAATTCGCTCCTTCCCACATAAGATAAGTAGATGAGTAGTTTGCTTAAGTGCTGATTTTGAGTCTTGAACAAGGGGTCCACCCTTTCACTGACTTGAGAGTGATTTAGTTTATGGTTGTATCATAAACAAATTATTTATTAGAAGAATTAGTGGTACTTAAGAAAAAGAGACAATTACAGGGGTAAAACAGACATTTGACCCAGCTATAATTATGAATAACTCATGAAGGATCGACTTGCTTATATTAATTATATCCATAGACACAACTTGTCCTATAGTGCATAAGAATTCAACCAAAGGTATACAGTGATTTGCCCTATAATTAATGAATGAAAGCTCGTTTAATTAATTAATATTGGATCATTTAGCCAATAAGAGTATAGCTTAATTGGCATAGTGTTTATACTATTAACCTTGTGGTCTGAGGTTCGATTTTCCAATAGGATCAAGTATGTTGAAAGAAAATTTGAACATTTTTATGAGGGAAAATATTAATTGTATTGGATACAATTAATTGCATGAATTTATTATAAGTTAATTTGAATGAGATTAAGATTATTAATTTTATAATATGAAGAATTAATTTATTTGAATTGGATGAGTTCCATATAAATAATAGAATATTTATTTTGAATAAGATTCAAATTAAATAAATAATGGGAGAATTTATTTACTTGAATATGATTCAAATAATTAATTATTTGGATGAGATTCATATAATTAAGTTATTTTGGAGGAAGAATTAATTAATTAATTTGAACTGGATTCAAATAATTAATTATTTAATTTGGATGAGATTCAAATTGAAGATTTTGCGAGAGATAAATATCTAAATATAATTTAAATATTCTAAACCATTTAATATGAGATACTATTTGGGTAGATATTTATTAATATTATATATTATTAAATATTTAATTTAAAATCTCTATAGAAGGGTTATCCTAATATAATTAGCAATAACACATAGAATTTTATAAATAGAGCCATTAAGAGCCCTCATAGAACACACTCTAAACTCTCTACAAGAATAATCTCTACGACTACACTAAAACTCCCCCTCTAATATTCTCTCAATTTTCTTAGAGAAATTTATGAGAAAATTCTTCTTTCGTATTCCCTCTATTCTTTCAAAAAATGGTTCCCATAAGCCGGATTCTTACCAATGTCATAGCAAGGAAGATCTCTGGAACTAGAAGAATCCAAAAAGGAGACTACCAGTTTCAATAAGAGATTTTGTTACAATTGTGGATTGGTAAAGGTATGTTGAACATTTTTCATGTCTATTTGTTTTTTAGTTGTTTCAAGAAACCAAAGAAAGCGATCATATACTTCTATCGGGATTTAATTCTCTTCAAATATTATCCCACATTGGAGAATTAAGCAATGCCTAAATGGTATAAACACTAAGACATGATAGAGGTAACTTTAAAGTGTGGTGGTGATGAAAGTATAACCCTTTCACCACACATGTGCCACCACGGGTTTAGATTTGAGTAATTGTGCTTATATGGGAAAGAAACAACTTTTTATTACTAATCTATTTATTTTTTTAACCTAATATTAAATGAATTTGAATTTCATTAATAACTTTTCTTCCCGTGATGCTCGTTTCTCTTCTCCTTCAACCCTAGTCGTTTCATATGCTTCTTCTTCATCAACCTAGACATCGATATATACTAAGATATCATTTTTCAATATCGTTTTCTGTACTGGGCTTTCTCATCTTCCTTCATCTGTTATGAGCATTATTTTTCTTCGATTCCAATCCATCTTCTGGCGAATGCATGCTTGAAATTGGATGCCATGTTAACCATGGGAGAAACCGACACAACGATTGGCACTGAGATCACACCCGAATTGCTTTCAGGTCAGTGGTACCTCCACGATGCAACAATTCTTCGACATCTGTATTTCACACTCTGAAAGCAATTATTTTCTCCAGATGTCAATCAAGAGCGGTAAGGTCCTCCCTGATCTGTCCAAGCTCAAATTACAAGATAGAGCGAACCATCATTGGTCTAAAAAATTGCTGATCTTCTTCGAGTAGCTAGGAATTGATTATATCCTCACCACATAAGCACTTTCTGCTACCAAGAAGGTATCTACTATCATTGATCCAAATCTTCCAGAGAACCCGTCAATATTTCTAACCAAGCGAGGCAGCGTTCTGAGATCGATACTAATAAATACGAGAAAGACAACAAAACAGTATGTGGTCATCTACTCAACCATACGACAGACCCCATGTTTGATCTGTTTGTGGTGTAAAAATCAACTAAGGCAATCTAGAACTTGTTGGAGTCTCGATATAGAGGAGATGATGCTTGACGGAAAAAATACGTCGTCATAAAGTTGCTACAATTTCAGATGATTGACAAGAAACCTGTTGTTGCTTAAATCCATGATTATGAAAACTCGGTAGGAAATATTATGTCTAAAGGCATAAAGATGTGCGAAATTCTCCAAGTAGATGTGCTGCTTGAGAAGTTTCCCCGATCCTGGAGTGAATATCGAAACTATCTGAAACACAAAAAGAAGGATCTCATACTCTGGGAGCTGATCAGTCACATGCGTATGAAAAAAGCAAACAGGCTAAAAGATAAGTTAATTTCTGAAAATTTGAATTCAGTCGGTGCTAACTTTATTGAATTTTCTACTGTTACCAAAGACAGATTCAAAAATCACAACAAGCAGCCTGGCAAGAATAATTCCTTTGAAAGGAAGGGACATCACAAAGCTGCTGGTGGGAAGATTGAAAAGAAGAAATTAATTTGCTATGTCTGTGGGAAGTTTGGGCACAAATGCTACCAATGCAATTAAAGAAAAGGAATACCAGATCAGCAATCCACCCCACAAGTCAATCTTTTTGAACAAGATGACATAATAGCTACTGTTAAAGAAGCCAATTTGGTGGGAAAAAACTTTAACTGGATTCTTGACATCGGAGCTTCAAGACACCTTTACTCGAACCGAGAACACTTCCAAGACTATCAGGAATCTATTGAAGGAGAGTGTGTATTCATGGGTAACTTTGCCATGGTAGAAGTACTTGAAAAATGGAACATTTTTTTTAAAAAAATTAACCTCTGGAAAAATTTTATCCTTAAGTAATATGTTATATGTAACTTCCTTACAAAGGAACCTAGTATCAGGAAGTCTATTGAATCGGGTTGGACTTAAAATTGTACTAGAAGCTGACAAAGTTATCCTCACAAAAAATGGAGACTTTGTTGGTAAAGGGGTACCTAATTGATGGTCTTTTTTGTCTTGAACGCTATTCCTATTGCGAATATGATGAATGAAAGTGCTTTTAATTCTGTTTACATAGTTAAGTCTCTTGATATATGTGACGTGGTAGATTAGATCATGTGAATATTGCATCGACTAAGAAACTTAAAGAATTAAAATGGATCAATGCATCTAAACACTTGAATTTTGCAAATGTTCTATTTGTATGGAAGAAAAGTTTATTAAGAAATCTATTAGACCTGTCACCTATGAAAATACAAAATTGCTTAAATTAATTAATTCTGATTTAGCTTGTTTTAAAAACACCACAAGTAGAGGCGGAAAAAATTACTATATATCTTTTGTTGATAATTTCTCTAGATATACTAAAATCTATCTTTTGAAAACAAAAGATGAAATTGGTAGTATGTTTTTGAAATATAAAGAATAAATAGAAAATCAATTAGATAAGAAGATTAAAAGCTTAAGGTCAAATAGAGCTGGTGAATACAGTGATAATTCTCTTAAAGAATTTTGTGAATCAAATGGAATTATTCATGAATTTACTGCACCATATTCACCATAATAAAATAGTATAGCAGAACATAAAAATAGAACTCTTAAGGAAATGATGAATGCTATGTTGTTAAGTTCTGGACTGTCTGATAATATGTAGGGGGAACTGTATTTTCTGTTTATTTTATTTTTTTACAGGATACGTCACAAAAAATTGGATAAGATATACCTTACAAACTTTAGAAAGGTTATGCACTTAATCTCAATTACATAAGGGCATGAGGATGTTTGGCTAAGGTAGCATATCCTACATTCAAGAAACCTATGGTAGGATCTAAAACTTTTGATTGTGTGTTTATTGATTATGTTCAAAATAGTGTTGCATATAGATTTATGTGCTTGAATGATAGATCCATATGTGAATATAGGGATACCAAATTTTTTGAACGTATATTTCCAATGAAAAAGGCAAAATTTGAATCAAATAGAACATCTAGAGAATATAATTACTTCTATGCCTTCGTCGCTTAATAGTATGAATGAAAATGAAAATAGTAAAGGTTCTAGTAGTATGCATGAAATCGAAAATAATAAAGTTTCTAGCAATATGCATGAAACTGAAGACATTAGAACTTTTGATAGAATGCATGAACTTGAACCTAGAAGAAGTAAGTGAAGGGATCAAATCCCACAGCGAAAGCGTTGTGAACACCTTGCATCCCACAATTCGATTTTTACATAAACATATTCAGTATACTAAAACAAAATATAAACATGTAATATAGCATGCTTTAGGGAAAAAGATTAGAACCATTCTTATCTTTGTAGATTCTCAAGCTTCACGAACAATTCTTTTTAAGTTCCAACGAATGACTCCTCCAACGATCTTGATCACAAACTATTTCTCTAACAATCTCGAAAACTACCACGAGAGGAGCCTCATTATTCTATAGGATTCAAATAGAGGGATATGTGGTGTCTAACTATCTGGAAAGGGAAAGGAGAAAATGGTTTTGGAGAATAGAGATGACTCTCTTTGTGGCTCAGGAAAAATTTTGCACAATAACACTTGTATGTTGTGTATTGTCAATGTCAGTGTCATTGTCAGTGTCTCCCAAAAAGGCCATATGGAGGTCTTTTTATAGAGAAGGGCTAAACCCTTTTCTTAATTATTTTCCTATTTTCCTTTTACACAATTAATTAATTAAATAACACTTATTTAATTAATTAGTACAATTAGATAACACTTATTTAATTTAATTTACACATTAATTAAATAACTATTAAATCTAATTTAATGTATATATATTTGATTATTATAAACATCGTATGCATATGTGCAATACCTTTCTATTAATTAATTCTTTGTAAATCTAATTCACTTGAATTAACTAATTGAATCTTATTCAAATATTACTTTCCAATTTAATTTGAATTATAGATCATATCCATAATCATTTATATATTAATCACATTAATATATGGTTTCCTCAAATTAATTTGAACAATTCAAATCATCTCTCTTAAATATCCTCTAGTGATCTAACAAGGGGACCTGATAGACATGTAGATAAGAAGCTTCAATAATATGAGATTAATTGGCTAAACTCATTAACCAAGTGAATCAATATTTGTTAACTGTGGATACACTTCACTAAAGACCCATGATTGCACTCTTCTCACTACAGATATATTTCTGTGTCTATGGATATAGACCAATAACAGCAAGTTAGTCTTTCACTAATGTTTATAACTCCAACTGAGTCAAATTATCGTTTTACCCTTGGGTTACCTCTGACTCCTTAAGTACCAGTGCTTCTCTAATGAACAATCTGTTTATGGTCCAACCAGTAAACATAAACCCCTCTCTAACCAATGAGAGGGTAGGGCTCTTTGTTCAAGTTTTAGAGACACCACTTAAGGGAACACTTATCTACTTATCCTTAAGGCGGGAATAAGTGAATTTCATATTGTATTATTATGTTTCTAACTGCCCACTAGGTCTTACCCCAAAATAGTAGGCATATTGGGTCGGCGAACTGGCCTCCCTCACCCATACAAATCAAAGGACAATCCCTCGTAAACAAAAGTTTATAATATACTCAAGATTAAGATTAAGTTGTCTAGGTCATTCTATTTAAATAGGAACCTAACTAGTTAATGGTTACATTTCGTGGTTACTATTTGCGGTCCAGTCTTATACAAACTCATTGCATAAGATACCTCCACTCGCATGTCAACTACACAAATGCGTTGGATCATTGCATTTTATTGAATACAAAGTGGGTCATATCCAAAGTGTTACCTGTTGGAATTGGTGTCCTAATTCTCCTGTAGTCTCATAGTTTGTAAACTTCGTACACATTGTTATTAATAAAATAAGAGTTATTTTATTTGTATTTATTCATATCCAATAAACAAAGATTCGTGGTTATTTTATGTAAACTTAAGCATGTATATGAGATATACAATTGGATCATGCCTTAAGTAATAACCTAAATGGTTTGTAGTATAAGGATAAAGAAGGTATACCTTATCCTGGTGACATTACAGATACGACTACTTTGTAGAGGTTTACAAGTGTTGTGAACTACTACAGATGGTTTGATCCTGACCATTCATGTGGAGACATGCGAGCAGGGGTGTCCTATACAAAGAGTTTATATAAGACCAGACCACAAGATGATTAGTCTCTTTATATAACATCGTTGATAATTGAGACTTACACCTCGTAAAACGACCATAGGTAACATGACCTTAATCCTGAGTGTTTTGGGAACTTCTGCCTGTCTATGAGGGCGGTCCTTTGATTAGTATGGATGAGAGTGGCCAGATTGCCAACTCAACAAGCCTACCTTTTTAGGGATGTCTGATTGGGGAGCTGGGAACTCAGTTACACAAGATGGAATTCACTCCTTCCCCGAAGCAGGAGTAAGTAGATAGATTGCTACCTTAAGGGCTGATTCCAGGTCTTAAACATAGTGACCACATCCTCTCTTTGGAAGAGAGGATCAAGTCATATTAGAACTATGACTTATTGTACATTAGAGGAATCAGTGGTACTTAAAGAGCTAAATGTAACTATAAGGGCAAAATGGTAAATTGGTCCAGCTGTACTTATGAGCGATTTGTGAAGGGTTATCGCACTGTTGATTGGTTAATATGGACATAAAAATATATCTGTAGTGAGAAGAGTGCAGTTGTCGGTCTTTAGTGGAGTGCCCGGTAGTTAACGGATGGTGGATCTCGTGACTAAAGAGTTTAATCAGTTATTCATGTACCATTGGAGCTTCAAGCTACATGTCCATAAAGCCCCCTTGGTAGCTCAATGGGTTCAAGTTGAGAATCAGATTTTGGGGTTGATTTGAAATGTTCAAATTAATAAGAGGAAATTTAATTATATATGATATAATTGGTGTGATGTATAAGATAAATCAAGTGGAGAAATTGATATAAATATGATTTATAGCAAGTACCATAAAATAGAAAAAGAACTATGGTTTATATGTTTCATGAAATGAAGTATTAAAACTATAGGTTATAAATATAATATGATAAGTTGGTTATCATATTTATTTATAATATATTAATTATATTATAATTAATTTCTTTTTCTCTAATAATCGATTGAGTGGGAGGTTATTGGAAGTTTTATGGTAACCTTGAGATAAAAAGGAAAAATGTTTTCCTAAATTTAGTAGTTATTTCACTCCGAAAGTTCTCATAGAAATAAGCTATCAAGTAAAAGTGTTCTACTAAGCGATAACATTGAGAGATTACATGATCAGCTAAGCGTTCACTTAGAATTTACTATATGATAGTCATTCAGTTGATCGTTGCTACACGATCGAGTGGCTAAGTCTATACGATAGGTTGTCGTTTACTAAACGATCGAGCACATCGTCTATACGATAAACCAACTTCTTATCTCCCACTTGCTCGATCGTCTACTCGATCACAAACCTCCAATCTCTTCCTCAAGCCAAGATCATACAGAGCCCAGAACTTCTATATTCCTCCATCGAGAATACCAAGGTAACCATTATGGTGGTGTCTTTACTTTGTTCGTGAATCGAGTTGAACTCAATTGGGTTCGAGGAGTTGTTGGCCGTTCGTTGTGTTCCTGATCGTGTTGTTGAAGTTTCTATTTGTTGCGTTCGAGTGTTGTTGTTTGTGGGCGTATTGGAGACTGATCGAGGGATTCCTGAAGAATGGTTCTTCAAAGGTATGCATCATCTATCCCTTGTATCATCGTATAACATGCTATAATTTTTGTATTTGCATGACCTGTTAGTTTCCGTTTTATGACTATGATTGATTGTGTTCAATTCGAATGGAATTTGGAACGATCTCTTCCGCTGCTCATGGAAATCCTCGTGTATGATTTCCTTCATTACCAAGATAAGGTATCCTTATCTCTATACTATAGTTTCTTCAGGCTGTATCTTGAACATTAATCTCTATATGCCGCCATATACAGTTTAAGACTCATAAGGCACCTTTGGATATTAGTTTATTGGATTAGGGTTATTAAGAAAAAATAGACAAACAACACAAATAATAACATTTATTGAGTTAATATCTATAATTCTTTATAGATGATGGTCAATTAATAAAATTTACTATATACGAGTTTTAGGGCATAAAACCCAACAAACTCCCACTTGAACTAGAACTCTAGTCAGTGAGTTACACATAATATCAGAATCCAAAAGACGGAATAATGCTAAATAAATACAATAAACTAGGGCATCCATATACCTATTACACATCTCCCACTTGCCCTAGATTATACAATATACATGTTTCATAGACCTAGATTCTATAGATGACCCTCGAACACTTTAGCCGAAAAAGAACCTTTATAAATAGAGGCATTCACTATTGTCACAGTATAAGGTGACGGGCAAGTCCATATTTGGAAACACTTCCAAATCACTTAGGAACTTCCTTAGTCATACTGCTTTCTTCATTGTTTCACATGCAGCTACATACTCAACTTCCCTAGTGGAATATGAAATACATTTTTGTTTGATTCTACGCCACACTACAGCTCCTCCATTCAGGGTAAACACTAATCCTGACATAAATTTCCTAGAATCCTTGTCAGTTTGAAAATCAGAGTTAGTGTATCTTGTAAGGATCAAATCTTTTGCTCCATAAACCAGCTTATAGTCCCCCGTTCTTCTGTGATACTTAAGGATGTTCTTAACCGCAGTCTAATGGTATAATCTTGGATTGGATTGTAACTTGTTGACTATTAATGTCAGTAAGGTACCCTACATCATTCCCAATGAGTAAGATATCATCCGCATAAAGTACTAGAAAAACTACTTTATTATTGACGATTTTCTTATAGATACATAATTCATCAATGTTTTTATCAAAACTAAAAGATTCGATCATTGTATCAAATCTAATGTTTCAAGATTTGGATGCGTGTTTTGATAATGGGCAGAAATGCACGTTATCATAGTGCTAAGTTCTTAAACAATGTTGGATTACGTTGATGAAATATGTTAAATTGCGTTCATTAAGCATAAATTCTATAATATTGCGGTCGCATGGGTTCAACACTTTAGAACTATTGTTTTTTATATTTTTGTGCAGAATATGCATTAACGCAATGCAAAGATTGCGATCATAGGAATTCATTGGTCGAGTGCAACTTCGCCCGAGAAGGATCGCCACAACTTGATCAGTGCAACATGGTGGGCGCATCTGGGTGAAAGGCCAATTAAGAGCGATGGGGCAGAAAGATGATGACAGTCAAATCCAAATTAAGTTGACAGCCGATAACAATCACGAAGTATATTCAGCTTTATCGGTAACAATCATTCGGTACGTCAATCAAGAATTAAAGTTGTCCCATTTGTACAATCGGGAGAGAGAAGTCGCCTTTCACCATGGATGCCCTATAAATACCAAGTTCATTCTTTAGAAAAGGGCTTGACGAGAAAACCAGTTGCTTTTGTTCATAATTTCCTTTCCATTTTAAGGCGGAACAAGAGAAGAGTGGTGGCATCGAAGATCGCTCAAGGCAACTCGAGAGAGAACCTTGGGGCGTAAGAGCAGAGAGCGGGCCGACTCTCGTGAGAGCGAGAATATCTTTAGAACACGAGTAGAAATAGTGTAAACGCCTGGCAGCAAGAAATTGCTACCAGGCTCTTTATTATACTTGCATTGTTATTTGTACTTCATCTTCATATCTATTCAATGGAAGTTCTGTTTCTACATCTGCTCACTCTCTTAATACACATGAGTAGCTAACTAGTTGAATGGGTTGAGAAGAACTAAGCTAACATGACCTAGGAAGTTCATTGCTTGCGATTGTCTTGTTTTATGCTGTGCAAAATACCCTTTAGAGTTACTCGAGAAAGAGTCTAAAGAAAGAACCTAATGTCTTGAGAGAGCTAGGTTAGAATCTGGACTCGAAAGAGCAAGATTAGGCTTGCATAAACAAGAGATAGGGACTTAGAGATAAGCTCTATTTGTCAACTTGCATCGCATGCATCCTAGGAGTATGAATGATATTATGTGGTCGCATATTTGTGTGGATGTCATTTTGTCACTGCATAAATAGGAATAGAGGTTTATGTGTAAACCCTGTAGACTTATCGCATATATCGCATGCATTCTAACTTTAGAAGTCGTGGTATTCGCACCGAGAGGTGGTTTACTATTGTATGCATGTTGCATGAACGTATTCTAGGGAGTGTTAGTCGAAACCTTTCTCAACCCGTTCACCGCATATTCATCGCATTTCCCGTTTACCAACTCTTTTCAAACTCCACCGCATTTGTTATTTATTTTTAATCAACGCAATTGACAAACCAAACACTTTATTTATTTTCCCGGTTACCGCAAAGTTTATCCATTGGTTCTTGTCTACGTCATTAATTACCTATTTATAGAACCATGGATCCTCGACACCATCATCTGACATGACAACTTGAGTATCAGTTAAACCCACAAGTCAATCTTGCTGAACAAGATGACATGATAGCTACTGTTGTAGAAGCCAATCTGGTGGAATCCAAATTTGACTGGATTCTTGACATTGGAGCTTTAAGAAACATTTGCTTAAACCGAGAGCTCTTCTAAGTCTATTAGGAATCTATTGATGGAGAGTGTGTATTCATAGGTAACTCTGCCATGGCAAGAGTACTTGAAAAAGAGAAGATTTTTTTTAAAATTAACCTTTGGAAAAACTTTGTCCTTAAGTAATATGTTGTATGTACCTTCCTTACATAGGAACCTAGTATGTGGAAGTCTATTGAACCAGGTTGGACTTAAAATTGTACTAGAAGCTGACAAGGTTATCCTCATAAAAAATGGAGACTTTGTTGGTAAAGGGGTATCTAGCTAGTGGTCTTTTTGTCCTGAACACTGTTCCTATGGTGAATATGATGAATACAATTTCTTCTAATTCTGCTTACATAGTTAAGCCTCTGGACATGTGACATGGTAGATTAGGTCATGTAAATATTACATCGATTAAGAAACTTAAAGAATCAAAACTAATTAATGCATCTAAAGACGTGAATTTGGTAAATGTTCTATTTGTATGGAAGAAAATTTTATTAAGAAACCTATTATACCTATCACCTATAGAATTACATAATTACTTGAGTTAATTCATTCTGATTTAGCTTACCTAACAAAACAACAAAGTAGAGCCAAAAAATTATTACATATCTTTTGTTGATGATTTCTCTAGATATACTAAAATCTATCTTTTTTAAAAAAAAGATGAAGTTGGTAGTATGTTTTTTAAATATAAAGCAGAAATAAAAAATCAATTAGATAAGAAAATTAAAAGGTTGAGATCAGATAAAGGAGTGATAATTCTCTTAAAGAATTTTGTGAATCAAATGACATTATTCATGAACTTACTGTACCTTATTCACCACAATAAAATAGTATAACAGAACATAAAAATAGTGAAGGATCTCATACCGAGAGTTCCATGAGCGTGTTCAGATCCCTTCGATTTCACAGTGACCGAAATATAAATATATACATTCAACATAGAGTTATGCAAATCAACTCTGATTAACGGCATGCTACGAACAAAGATAAATAACAAGGAGACAGAGTTCCATACCAATTGAAGACTATCTTCAATCTCCGGAACTCTAACGCAACGGACCCTCCAAATGTTCTACCGATGCCCGACGAAAAATGTCGACTGCAGCAGCACAATCAACGCAAACTCACGACTGCAACAGGGACGACACCACCATTAATGAGCCCCGGGTATTCTTGGAGTGAAAACCTAAAGGGTGGGCTTTGATGAATTTGGTAGAGGACGGAGGAAACACAAATCGTGTAGTTGATAAGCAAGTGGGAGGGTGAAGGCTGCTATCGCATAGCAGAAATGCTTATCGTCTAGAGGAGCTACACGATCGTGTAGGATTTATTGAACGATCATTTAGAAAAATGTGTACGATCATTTAGTTAAATTGGCATACTATACGATTGTTTAGAAAAGCTATCCGATCATGTAGGCGAGAATGTGCGATCGTTTAGCGCGAGGTGGACAATCGTTTAGGCGGAGAAGCGACTATCGTATAGGCTCTCAAGCGATTGTTTTCTTTCACCAACGTGCGCTTCATGAAATCTTTCGGGCGATAGACAGATTATTGATTACACGATTCAAAAATGAAAACTTTTTTCATTTTAACTCATCGATTACCATAACCGATGCTGCCCACTAACCCACGTCCGAACGTAGAAAAAGGATTAATTATCATATAATTAATCAATTAATTCATTAATAAATATAATCATATTATATTTATATCCTATAGTTTGATATCACATATCTACTATAACATTTTCTCCTCTACCTGATATAAATCATATTTATATCTAATTTCTTCCAAAATAATGTATCTTATACATTTGCTAATTATATCATATATAATTAACCAGTCTAATTATATCATATATAATCGAACTTCCTTTTGTCGATTTGAACATTTCAAATTAACCCAAATACTGGTTCTCGACTTTTATCCAAGCTATCCAGGGGACCTAATGGACCTGTGGCTCGAAGCTCCAACGGTACGTGAATAGTTGACTAAACTCTTTAGCCACGGGATCCACCATTCATTAACTATCAGTGATTCCACTAAAGACCAATAGCTGAACTCTTCTTACCACAGATATATTTCTGTGTCCATCGGATATAACCAATCATGAGTACGATGACTTTTCACAGATGCTCGTAAGTACAGCTAGGCCAATTTACCGTTTTGCTCCTGTAGTTATATCTCACTCCTTAATTACCATCGATTTCTCTAATGAACAATACAACATAGTCCAACTATGTGTGAACACCTCTTGGACGAGGAAAATATGTGTAGCACCACATCGTTCAAGCCCCGGAATCAGCCCTTAAGGGAGCCATCTATCTACTTACCCCTGCCTCGGGGAATGAGTGAATTTCATCTTATGTAGCTGAGTTCCCAGCTCCCAAATCAGACGAATCCCCAAAATGGTAGGTTTGAATCGGCGACCTGGCCACTCGCACCCATACAAATCAAATGACCGCCCTCAATAGTAGGAGTTCCCAACTCACTCAGGATTGAGGTCATGTTACCTAGGGTCGTCCTAGTGAAGTGAAGTCTCTGTCATGAACGGTGTTATATAACGAGACGTTAACACTTCGTGGTCAGGTCTTATACAAACTCTTTGTATAGGACGCCCTCACTCGCATGTCCCCAACACGAATGATCAGGATCAGACCATCTATGACAAGTCACAACACTTGTGACCATTCCACAAAACGGGTCGCATTCGTAACGTTACCAAGATAAGGTTTCCCTCCTATATCCATATACTACAGACCATTTTGGTTATCACTCAAGACATGATCCACTTGTATGTCATCACATACATGCTTGAGTCACATACAGATAATTAGGGATTTTATGTTTATTGGTTTGTGGTAAAGCAAATAAAACAAGTAAATGAGCAAAAATACAAGATGTGAAGTAAATATCATATATTAACAACACAAGTGTTCATACAAACTGTTTACAAACTATAGGACACGAGACTTTAAGGCATTAACCCCAACTAAAATAGAACTCTTAAGGAAATGATGAATATTATGTTGTTAAGTTCTAGACTGTCTGATAATATGTGAGGGGAAACTATGCTTTCTGTCTATTTTATTCTTTACAAGATACCTCACAAAAAAATTGGATAAGATATATCCTGCATTCAAGAAACCTATGTGAATATAAGGATTTTATGCACCTAATCTCAATTACCTAAGTGTGTGGGGATGTTTGGCTAAGGTAGCATATCCTGCATTCAAGAAACCTATGGTAGGACCTAAAACTTTTGATTGTGTGTTTATTGGTTATGCTAAAAAAAGTATTGCATATAGATTTATGTGCTTGAATGATAAATCCATATGTGAATATAAGGATGCCAAATTTTTTTAATGTATATTTCCAGTGAAAAAGGAAAAATTTGAATTAGATAGAACATCTAGTTATGAGAATGTATTTACTTTTATGCCTTCATCGCTTAATAGTTTGCATGAAATTGAAAATAATAAATGTTCTAGTAGTATACATGAAACCGAAAATAATAAAGTTTTTAGTAGTATGCTTGAAATTGAAGATATTAGAACTTTTGATAGAATGCATGAAATTGAACCTAGAAGAAGTAAGAAACAAAAAATTGAGAGAAAATTTGATCCTAATTTCTTGACTACTTTTTTAGTTGAAAGGCTAGATGATATAGACTGAAAGTTTACATATATGTATCTAATAGATGAGGATCTTAAAACTTACGAAGAAGCCTTAAGTTCTGTAGACTCTAGCTTATGGAAGAAAGCCATTAAGAGTGGACTAAATTCTCTAACCATGAACCAAACTTGGGACTTAGTGGATCTTCCTAAAGGAAGTAAGCCTATTAAGTACGAATGGATTTTCAATATGAAAATTAGACCAGATGGTTCAATTGAAAGATATAAGGCTAGGTTAGGGTATATAAAAAAACAAGGTATTAACTATTTTGACATGTATTCCTCTGTAATAAAAATAGCTACAATTAGAGCCTTGATTGCACTAACTACCATCCAAAAATAAAGTGTGTATACTTAAAACAAATATTTTTATGGTCTTAAGCAAGCTTCCGGTATGAAAAATTCAATGATACTTTAATAAACAATGGATTAAAAGTGAATTCCTCTCATACGTGTATTTATTCAAAAAAGATTTTAGCAGAATATGATTGTATGCTTGTATGATGATGATGTGCTCATCTTTGGAACAAACATAAAGGTAATAAATAATACCAAGTTGTTATTATCATCGCATTTTAAAATAAAAGATCTAGGGGAAACTAACATAATATTAGGTGTTAAAACAAGAAAAACTGAAAAGGATTTTCCTCTGTGTTAATCACACTACATGGAAAAATTATTAAAGAAATCTGATTGCTTTGATGATCCTCCTGCAAGAACACCTTATGATGCTAGTATAAGTCTTAAGAAAAACAAAGGAGATAACGTGTCTCAATCTAAATATGCAAAGATCATAGGTAGCTTTATGTTTCTAACGAACTATATCAGACCTGATATTGCATACACTGTGAGTAGATTGAATAGATAAACACATAATCCTAATAAAAATCACTAGAGTGTTCTTCATCGTTTGTTGAGATATCTTAAGGGCACAATAAACAATAGTTTTCATTTCAATAAATTCCTTGTAAGTTAATAGGTTATTGTGATACAAATTGGGTAACATATAATGACGAGGTCAATTAGTGGATATGGATTCTTACTTGGAGGAAGAGCCATATCATGGAAGTCTGCAAAATAGATGTGCATATCTAGATCCACCGTGGAATCTGAATTTATTGCTCTAGAGTTAGCAGGACAAGAGACTGAGTGGCTTAGAAGTCTACTAGGAAATGTACCATTGTGGAGGCATCAATACCAGTCTCAGTGCATTGTGATTCACAAACTACCATATTGCCAAGAATAGTGTATGTAATAGCAAAATAAGACATATCTGTCTCAAACATGGAGCTGTGGAATGGTTATTAAAAGGAAGAGTTATTTCCTTAGAGTTTGTGAGGTCTCAGATGAATATGGTTGACCATCTAAACAAAGGACTAACAAGCAAAATAATTTTAGAATTCTTAGTGAACATGGGGCTTAAACTCTTACAGTGGTCCATAATCATTTATCTGGGTGGTTTATTGCGATAGACTTAATGGTCTATGGCCCTTTTTTTTGGGAGGTCTATTGCGATAGACTTGATGATCTATAGTCTTTATTTGGGTGGTCCAAGTACGGACTTAATAAATAAAACTAAAACCTTTAAATGATCCATAGCATTTTCTTTGGGTGGTTCTAATATGGATTGGATGGATAATGATGAAATCTTCATAGCTCAATATTTGAGTGATTTGTCTTTGACAGACTTGATGAAGTTGGTCTTGGTACGAATTAGATGAAGTCTTCATAGCTCAATTTTGTGTGGTTTGTCTCGACAAACTTGATGTAGTTAGTCTTGGTACGGATCAAATGAAGTCTTCATAGCTCAATTTTGTGTGGTTTGTCTCAACAGACTTGATGAAGCATTTGACATGATAGTGAAGGTGTAGCCACCTTCTATGAAAGAGTTGAAGGGTCTCTTTCTAGAGTTTTCACGGTGACCCAAGGTTTATGTGTATGGCGTTAATTAGCACACTTTATATTGTGGAATCAAGGAAAAAAACTACTTGGAGTAAAACGTGTTGCAGGGGTCTCAACTAATGTTATTGAAAGTTCAAGAGGTAACTCACTTTCTCTTATGAAGTTGTTGCCCTACTTCATTATACATAAATTCAAATCATTAGATATTAGTGTTTAATTTTGATCTCCTATCTTTGCTCAGAACAATTTCTTCAAATAATTTGTTTTATTTTAATATTGCTATAACAATTCCTAGGTGTATTCCTGCTTTTCATTGTAAAATGATACGTAGGAGGATCAAAATAATGGATCAACTGGTTCACTTTTCACCTTTTTATCTTACGATATTTTCGTTAATAAAGTAGATTCTTCTTAGTCTTAGAAAGAAAGGTATGATTCTATCGTGAAGAGGCCATCCTCTATTCTTAAAGCTCTATTTAGCGATCTCATACCGGTATGTCTAGATTTGGTTAAAAGGTATATCCCTTGGGCTCTTAAAATTCCTTATGAATCTTAGACTGAACATTGGTGGCTACCGAAATGGTCATCGTCACTTGTCAAGGATTCAACATTTAGAGTATCGGAAGTTAAGAAAACTCCCTTCCACTTGGAGCTCTTTGCAGTCTCCCTGTAGGATAAGGTTTCTTTGTTTGGTGCTGATGGTAACAACCCGAGCTTGAGTAAGAACTCTAGACTATGACCATTTTCAGTAGAATGTAAAGAGTGGCCTCTTGATACATTCTGCCTTTGTTTCGTTATTTTGATTTTCCTGGGAGGATTATTGAAAATGACTCTTGGGCTTAGAACCATAGAAAAAGTTCAAAGAAACGGGAGAATGTTGTCCCATATTGGAGAATTAAGCAATGCTTAAAAGGTATAAATACTAAGTGCATGCTGGAGGTAACTCCAAAATGTGGTGGTGGTGGAAGTATAACCCTTTCACCACACGTGTGCCACCATATTCGTCCGTCCAATAGGACGAACGGGTTCGAGTAACCGCATTTGTGCGAAACTTTGTACTACTTATCCGTTTAATTTTTTGACCTGAAAATTAAAATTTCTAATATTAAATGATTTTCACTTTCATTATAGTGTGACTGTTTGTTTATCTTCATAAACCTATACATCGATCTTAGATGTTGTGTTAACCTTGGGGAGTAATCGACACTCTTCGACATCTATATTTTACATAAACTTGTTTCCATCTTAAAAAAAAATGAAAAACCTAATTAAGTACATGGATCAACTATATACTTGACAAATTATAACACATATTAAAAGGCTTAGAATTAGTATATACTAGAGTTACATCAAGATGAGTTAGGATTAGTATATATTATAACTACTTCTTGATAAGTTAGGATTAGTGGATATTAGAATTACACATAGATAAGTTATCAATAATATATATTGAGAATTCCACCCAGATAAGGTAGAATTAGCATAATACACTACATAAGTTAAAAATTACACTTATGGGACATTTAGCGAGCAGAATTAGAATCTTAAGCTTGAAAATGTTAAGTCTGGAGGCTAGACTAGAAGTTTAGGTAGTCAAGTTTAAGAAAACCATGTTTGAAATACAAATTTTAGAAGTTAGGGTTTAAGAATCATTGTGTTTGGAGTGTAGACCTAGATCTATAAATCTTAAGTTTGTGAAATATAAACTTGTATTTGATTAGTGGTTATATTTTGAATTTGTTTAAAAAAAATTTCTTAATTATTTTAATGTAGTTAAGTTTAAAATAAATTTAAAAAAATTAGAAAAATATCTGTTTCTTTTTAAATTTGAAATAGAATTTTGATTAAAATTATAAGTTTAATTAATTTCTTGTTTTAATAATTTGATATTTTGATTTTACTAGCTTTTGAAATAAAATTTTATAGCTTTTGTCACTTGAACTAATTTGAAAATGATCGGTTTTTTTACCATAATATGCTAACCTCAAATTGAAATAAACTATTGTTTTAATCTTAAATTAAATTATAATTTTTTTTTTTATCAAATTACATTCGAGGAATAAAAAGTACGTAAATTTTGAATTTTAGTTTTTATTTGGTTGTTAAATTGTTTCCAGCTTACATTTAAAAAATGATTCTAAGTCTTGAAGAGTGGAGATAGAATTACAAAAGAAATACAATAATAATAATAATAATTTTAAGAAAACTCCAAAAGAAAAAAAAATTAGAAGAAAAAGAAAGTTAGTTTTAAAAATATTATTATAATTAAACTAAGGGCCCGTTTGGAATAACTTATAAAAAATGTTTTTGAAAATTCATTTTTTTTAAACACTTTTCATAAAAACTCCTTAAAATAAAAACACACATGGATTTGACGACTCTTTCTTAAAAGTATATGGATTGTTACATATTAAAAGTGTTTTTATTAAAGTTTTTTTGAAGTTGGTCCATAGTGGTTGCTGGGAGTTTACCTGTGGGTTGCCGGAGTGGCGGCTGGAGATTGGTTGTCGGCGATCACCAGAGGTGACAATTAGAGTTGGCCACGCCGGTCACGGAAGTGGTGTATTCTGGAAGTTGGCTAGTGAACTTCCTAGATTGAATTAGAAAAGAAAAAAGAAAAAAGAAAAAAAGATAACGCATGAGTTTGAATAAGTGTTTCCTATTCAAACGCATGAGAGAAGAGTGTAGAAAGCCAAGACATCCTAGAACCTTGTCCAAAACAAAGGTTGGCTTTAGCATGTCTAACCCATCGAAGCCCAACCCTTGAAACAAACACCCTCTTGGATATGTCATTTTCGTCCTTATATAGAAGCAACATGAGTCGTGGAAAAAAAAACTTGAAGAATATTGGTTCCTACCAAATGTAGTATATACCAATAAATACATGTTGTGAACAATGTAATGTGATGTGGAAAGTTCAAATAACATAGAAAAATGAAGTTAATATTGAGAAAACAAATACATTAGCCATTAGGTTGAGGCACGAATATCTTGCTCTCTTGAAGGAGATTCAAGCCCTTTATGGTGTGTGTTGTATCTCTTTATATCAATCACCAGTGCTGTAAATATTTCTCTGGTATGTCTCATCCAAGATATAACAACCCAACTAAAATGTTGTGTAACTCAAACCACTCTGCACTAAAAGGTTGAACTCAAAGCTTCACAACTAAAAACACCCTTCGTTTGGCCAATTACTCTTAAAAGATCTAATGAGAGAAAATAAGAGAGAAAGATATATTGAGTATTGGTTGATATGTTGTGTTGTGATTTGAGAGAATGAAATACTAGGTATTTATACTAAATTTTAGATCTAGATAATTAATATATAATTAATGAATTTTATTATATATTTCTCCAAATAACCACATCAAATATGTTTTTCGCTTATTTATCAATAAAAATCTCTTTTAATTTTCTAACTGTCTCATGTATAAGATAAAACACATTAAAACAAATTAAAAATGTAACAACAATCCCCACTCATTTTTAATATTTAAAATAAGCATCAAAATAGAAATGGTCAAAAGAAAGATAATCATGCATTAAAAAAAATGTAACTCTGCATTGATCTTTTACTAACGAAATAATAATCTATGTTCCAGCATTAGTAGTAGTTTCTAACTTGAACTATAATATTAATGGAGAAATAGAAAACTTATTACCCACACGTAATTATCCAAGTGTTGACATGAGCTTTATTGGTGAGCATTTTAAAGCCTTGTGTTTATCCCAGTATTTCATGAGTGCATTAAATAAGCCTCATATTCTCATAGAGAGTGACCCCATTCTCACACCCATATAGGTAAAATTTGTCAAAGATGTTTCTATAACATAACACACCCCACTCATAAGAGCTATAAATTTTATTAAGAGTTTATTGAAAAACTCAACCCTTCACATCGTTATAGGATAATGCACTCATATCACAGGGATGGATCAAAATATAAAGATAGTGCATTTCTCGGCCACCTTATAATTCATTCTTTTCTTTGAACCTACTTCTAATGATCTATGATCACTAGATGGGTATTCTTATATATGGCTCATGACAATTATAAGGGCTTCAACCCTATCCCCTTCGATATGTTCCAGACCATTCTTTAGTTAAGGTCTTTGTTAACGAATTTGCAAGATTATCACAAGATTTAATGTAAATCACATTAATGATCCCATTACTCAAATAAGATCTCACGGTACTATGTTTTCTTCTTATAGGTCAGGATTTACCATTATAAAAATGATTTTTTACTCTACCAACTGTGGTAGTGCTATCATAGTTTATCAAGATAGGAGGTATTGGTTTCTCCCATATTGGAATTTCAGTTAATAAATCTCTTAACCAACTTGCTTCATCACTAGTAGAGGTTAAAGCAATAAGCTCCGCTTCCATAGTGGAGTTGGCAATAATGGTTTGTTTCTTAGATTTCCAACAAATAGCACAACCTCTCCCAATGTAAAAATATATCCTATAGTAAATAAGGAATCACCTGACAATGTATTATAGTCAGTATAAAAAACCTTCAATAACATCAGGATATTCTTTATAAAATAAGCCATGATCTTTCGTATCCAATAAATATTTCATAACACGATCAATGGCATGCCGATATTCTTTACCTAGCTTACTTGTAAATCTGCTAAGAACTCCTACTGCATATGCAACGTCAGGTCTAATACAAACAGTTGCATGTCGTATGCTACCAATGACACTAGCATATTTCTTTTTATTAATTATATCACTTTCATTTTCAATATAAAATTAGTGAACACTTGAATCAAATGGAGTTGACATATGTTTACAATCAAAGTAATTATATTTTCTAAGTATTTTCTAGATTAATATGACTGGTTAAGCAAAAATCCATCTGGATTTTTCGTTGTTTTTATACCTAGAATAAAATTATCCCAACCAAGATCTTTCATATCAAAATGATTACTCAACAACTTTTTTGTTTTGTTTATAACAAAATTATTTGAGCCAAAGATCAGTAAATCATCAATATATAAGCTAATAATAACATAAGAATATTTTCATGATTTACCATAGATGCACTTGTCACATATGGTTTAAAACCATTATTTAGGAGGAAAGAATCAAATTTTTCATGCCGCTGCTTTGGAATTTGCTTTAAACCATATAAGGATTTAGTAAGCTCACACACTTTGTTCTCTTGTCTATGCTCTATAAAACCTTCAGGTTGGTCCATATAAATTACTTCTTTTAAATCACCATTTAGAAAAATTATTTTCACATCCTTTTGATGAATATTTATCTAAAAAATTACAACAATTGCAATTAACGATATAATAGATGTGATTCTTGTAACCGAAGAAAAGGTATCATAGAAATATAAATCTTCCTTTTGTTTAAAACCTTTTGTGAGAAGTCTAGCCTTATACTTGTCTATACTACGATTCGGTTTCAATTTATTTTCTTAGAACCCATTTACACCTAATAGTTTTACAACTTGATGGTAAATCAACTCATTTTTAAGTTTTATTGGAAATTAGTGACTCCATCTCATCATTTACAATTTCTTTCTAAAAAATTGTATCTAAAGATGTTAAAGCTTATTGTAAAGAATTTGGTGTTTTCTGAATATTATAAACATAAAAATTATGACCAAAATAGTTCACAAGATCTTTTACTCCTCCTCAGTTCAACTGGAGAATTGTTGTCATTATTATCATTAGAAGTAGAGGAACCAAACTTAGAAATTTATTCATTGCTTTGACCTCCACTGTTTCTTGACTTGAAAGGAAACCTTTCTTCATGAAAAGTTCCATTGTTTAATTCAAAAATCACATTATGTTCAATATTAAGAAATCTATAAGCTAGACTATTAATTGCATATCCAAGAAAAAACATGAGTGGTAGCTTTAGACCTTAATTTCGGTCCTTTAGGATAAAAGCTAAACATCCACAAACTCTTAAATATCCCAAATTTGACTTAGACCCTTTCCATAATTAAAAATGGGTAATTTTGGTCTTTTTATGTGGCACTCTATTTAACACATGACAAACAGTCAAAACTACTTCACCCCAAAGAATTAAGGATGTACCTACTTTTAATAGCGTGACATTCATTGAACCAATTAAAGTTCTATTTTTCCCCTTTGCTATTCCATTAGAAGCTTGTGAACATGGGAAAGTAGTTTCATGAATTTTTCCTAATGATTTAACTTATGAATTAAATTTAAATGATTCATATTCTCGACCTCTATCACTTCTAATTCTTTTAATTTTTTTTTTACCGAATTGAGGTTCAACTTCAAGATTTTTTTTCTTAAATTCTTAAAAGCATCACTTTTATTTTTCAATAAATAAACATGAGTATATTTTAAAATCGTTTATAAAAGTGATAAAATATCTATTTCCTCCTCTAATTAAAACTCCTTGAAATTCACGAATCAATATGAATTAATTCTAATAATTTAGGATTTCTTTCAACAGTTTTTTGAGGTCATTTTGTGATCTTAACTTTGCCAAATATCTCACATTTCTCAAAATTATTTTTTAAGCTAGGAATTAATTCAAGACTACTCGTCATCCTCACATAGTTACTATTTATATTACACAAACAAGCATGCCAAAAATTTAAAGAAAGTACACAGGTAGATGCTTTATTGATATTTTCAATGTTCAATTTAAACATTCTATCACAAACATAACATTTTCCAACAAAAATTTGCTTTTTTTGTATCACATACTGATCAGATTCATATTCTATTTAAAGTCAACTTTATTAAGAAGATAACTCGACATTAAATTCTTCTTCATAAAGGGTGTGTAAAGCACATCTTTCAATATTATAACCTTTCTAGAGGTGAATTTTAATTCAATCTCACCAATTCCTAAAATTTGAGCGGTATTAGAATTACCAAGCATTATTATTTTAGGCTCTTCAAAAGGAGTATAAACTTTGAACTAATTTTGTCATCATGTCTATTGACTCCAAAATCAGCCCATCACCCTTCAACACTTTGAACCATAAGTATATCACTTATCATAGCCATAAATGGGTCTTCGATAACATTGGCTTGTGGCATAAATTCTTGTTTTCGAAGTCTGTAAACTCGAGCAATATGCCCATGACTTTTGCCACAAACAAAACGAATTGATTTGGAGTGTTAAAGATGTGTTTGGTTCTTATTCACTTAGTTTGGATATCTCTTATTAGAAAATTGAGTTTTATTGTTTTTTTTTTTCATATTATTATGCTTTGGCTTAAAATGACTATTGTTAGGAACCTGAGCATAGATAAATTATCATTAGAAGAGATTAGGTTTACCTTTGTGGGATTTTCTTTGACTTCTTGAATCAAAGCATCTTCTCCCCTTGTCTCTTCTTCCATACCAATGCGAGTAATTAATACTTCTAGAGAGACTTTCTTTTACTTATGATGCATATTTTTCTGAAATTCTCTCAATGATAGTGGAAGTTTATCAATTATGCCGGCAACAATAAGATTGTCTCCAATCTTAATTCTTTCATATGCTAATTCAGCCAATATCATCTGAAAGTCTTGTGCTTATAGATTTTCCATCTACCATTTGAAAGTGAAAAAAGCGACCGACAACATATTTTTTCGCATCTGCTTCTTCAGTATCATATTTACTCTGCAAAGTTTTCCATATTTTCTTGGCAGATGTGAATGTGATATCATAATAATCATAAAAATAAACAAAAAGAAAATTTAAAAGATAATATCGATATACTCATATTTCTCGTACTTATCAATTTTCTCTTGGTGTCCCATGAACTCTTCAAAGATCCATGCTTTCAGTATCAATCTTTTTTGGATTTTTTTTTTTTTTTTTTGTGAGGATATATGCCACTTTGAGAAATTAAGGTAGAACAACACTTTTCCTTTCCATCTCTTAAAATGTGCTCCCTTAAATCAAAATGACTCGTGGAGATCTCCGACATTCTCATTTAGTTTCTCAATAACGGACTCTATCATGTCCCCTCCAAGATACAACAACCCAACTGAAACATTGTGTAGATCAATTGCTCTTAAAAGAACTAATAAGAGAAAGTAAAAGAGAAAGAAATATTGAGTATTTGTTGATGTGTTGTGTTGTGATTTAAGAGAAAAAAATACTAGATATTTATACTAAATTCTAAATCTAGATAATTAGTATATAATTAATGAATTTTATTTTACATTTCTCAAATTACCACACAAAATACGTTTTTTTTTTTCTCTAATTTACTAATAAAACCTCTTTTAAATTTAACTTTCTCATATATAAGTTAAGACACTTTAAAAATATTAAAAATATAACAACATAATGTATATAAACTTGACAATTATAATAAGAAAAAACAAAATAAAAATAAGCTTCGAAATTGAATTTCTCAACCATTTGAAAAACCAAAACTCCTACACCTCAACAATTAAATGAAACATAGAAAAAAAAAATATGCAGAGTCTATAAATTGAAATCAAGAAAAAAATTGGAACACCCAACTACAAATTATTGAATGAAATATGGGAGAGTTCACCAATAAAGTGCCTGAAGTGGAGAAAATGGAGGAAGACAATGCAGTCCATTGCAACTCCACAGGGAGACTCAATAAATACTAAAGAACCATGAACCATAGATACTTCTAATTAGACAGAGAATTGATATCTCAGATATACATAAGTTTAGATACGTGGTAGATACGTATCTGATACGTCATTTGAAGTATCTGATTTTAATTTTTTTTTTTTAATTTTTAGATACGTGTATCGACTTCCAAATAAGTGAAGGGGATACACTAGGTCATTATTTTTTTTTTCTTCCAAATTTAAGCATAACCACTTAAAAAGTTCAACCCACAACCCATTTTATTTAAGAGTTCACTTAAATCTATCAATTCAAAACAAAATAAATTAAAAATGATAAAAACAATAAAGAATAAAACAACAAAAGTTAAAAGAAAACACCAAAAACGTAATTAAATCTTCATTCTTCTTTTCTCTCTCACTATCTAAATCATGATTCACACCCCATTCATATTCTTCAATCTTCATCTTCTACTTTAATCTACTTTTATCTAACTTAAAATAAGTATTATAACAATTAATTGGGCATTATCCTATATATATATATATATATAATAACGTATCTTAAATGTATACATATCTTAGTTTTTTTAGAAATTGGTGTATAGTCTTTCTTAACTAAGGAAGAAGAAAGTATAATCTAGTTATGTACTAAGGGTCCATTTGGATTCATTGGAGAAAAAAATGTTCTAAAAAATTATTTTCCATTTAAACTTTTTTTAATATAAAAAAGTTTAAAATGAGTGTTTCAAAAGTAAATGGTTACTAAACATTCTAATTTTTTTTAAATGACTTAGTTTCAAAATTAAATACTTGAAAAAGTTAATCAAAAGAAACCATGATATACAAAATTAAATACTTGAAAAAGTTAATCAAAAGAAACCATGATATACTTTTTAAGCTCCAATATACGTTTTTAAAGCTAATCAACTGGATTTTCAACTACCAAATCGGATATTGGATAGTTAATATAGGTGTATGTATAATGGAAACAAAATTTTTCCTCCTAAAATCGTGATAATCACAATTCCAAACAACAAACTGTTTAGGTTACACTTCGTTAAGGTCTTTTCTTTTTAGTCATTGAACTAGAATGAGTAAAAGACACGACAAGCAAGCACCTCGGGCCACTGAACCACAAACTTGGAGCCTGGAGGGTAGCCCATGACAATTGTCATTACTACCATAATCATCATGGGCCTTACAAGGCCCATAATTCAAGCCGACTTAAGAGGCAACTACACATATGGGCCGAGTTTGTACCTAATATTACAAAAGTATCCCACAGTTTCTGTTTGGGTTAAGATTTTGATATCGATGTGGTGTTATAGGATTAATTTCAATGCTTATTTGGATTTTGTAAGAGAAAATTGTGTGTGTTCGAATGAGTTTTTCGGAGAAATTTATTTCGTGGAGTTGAACTTGAGTTGTTATTGGTGTTGGTGTTGATGTTGATTTAATTTGATGCGATGTGGTTTGATCTCTAGTACTTTATCCTATGATTCTCTCTCATTCGAATGCGTACGCTTGATTTGAGGAGGCGAAGCGCGTGATGTTCTTGGAGTTGAAGTCTTGGAAGAATGTTTGTATCTTCAAAGAACTTCAGTCTTCGATTGTGGTCAGCTTCAGGAGTCTACGAGTCTTTTGATTGTTGCGAGTTCTCAAATGGGCCTCGTGGGCTTGGGTTTGGTTGGTCTATGGATCTGACCCTTGGACCCAATTAGTTTTGTTAATCCATGGGTCTGGCTTTTGGGCCCAAATAGTTGGTTTTTGACTTGATTTGACATTTAGTTCCAATTCAACCTATTTTCTGTTGGCTTAGTTGGACTTTAACCCAAATAATAATATAAAATTGGGTCAAATTAATTTTATCTGATTCAACGGTCATGATGAAAACATGTGACATCATCGGAGTTTGTCTTCAAGTTCAATGTGGGACACATGAACTCCTAATTTGTCCCAAAATTGATGATTTAGGATTTCGCCATTAATTCAGTGAATTCAGTGTGTTTGTTTCATTTCCCAAATTTCATGTTTATTTGTTTGTTTGGTATAATATCATGTATTTTTTTTCATCCCTCAAATCCCCCTTTATGTTTTTTCATTCCCCAAATGAATTATGAATATGAAAACAGTTAGTAGTATATAGTTTGAATTGGGCGTATGAATAAAATGTGGCATCGTATGTATTTTTCACCTAAAATTAAAATCTAAAAAGTAAATGACGAGTTTCAATTTTACAAACCAAAATTAGGGGAGAAAAAACCTTCCTTTCTCGTACCCACAAAATTCAAAGCTTCCATTTAATAATTAAAAACCAATAATAACTAATTTTGTAAGGATATTTTGGTAAGCTTCGAATTAGAAAAAAAAGAGAGACGAAATCGATGACTAAAAAAATAAAGTCATTTGAGACAATTTTTTAAAATATACCCTAAAGTTTAGTCCATTCCACATAATTTTCTCGTTTTGAGCCTCTTGTTGGATGAACCCCCAACCCCCGTGTAGCCCAAGTTCAATTGGGCTGTTTAGAAGAGATATGAATATAACCAGGCCCATTTTAAACCGAGGGCTTAACTCAGCCCAGCCCATTAAAGGGCCAAGGGAAAGGGTAGAGACAAAGCATCAATCCCTTTCTTAAAGGGCGCTCTCGCTCTCGAGGTCTACCAGAAAAACGTTTAAAAAAAAAAAAAAAAAAAGTAGTGGAAAATGAGGTTAAAGACAGATCCATCACTTTTAGGAACCCTAATTCTTCTTTAAGACAAGTGGGGGAAAAATATCTTTTGAAATGATAAGGTCACGTGGCCACGCGACTTCGAAGCACTCCAGCTTCTCTCCGAAGGTTATTTTCCATTTAATATCGTGTCCCTCCCCTATTTATTTATTATTATTTTTTTTTTTTTTTTTTTTTTTTTTTTTTTTTTTTTCATTTTAACATAAATAGGAAGCAGAAAATTTACCTCATATATTTAGGCAAGTACATTCATGGAGTTAATAAATATTGGTAAATTTTATTTACATATAATATGATATCAGGTTTTAATTTGCAAATATATAATGGGGGTCAGGATCACTTTTTGCCTTTGGACTTTATTTTATAGAATTATTAGATCCCATGAAATGTTAGGTTAAAATTAAAAGTAACGCGCAATAAAAAGAAAAAAAAATTCCTATCATCATGACTCATAATTAATCTTTCTAATTTACAATACAAAGTTTAAGTTTCCGACACATATTAATTACCATCACAACCTTTAAGCTACACATTTCAATCAGAAACATATTAGTAATCTATTTTAAAGATGGGTGAATAATATGTGTGTATTTTGACCTTGAATAGTGGGACTCAACCACCAAATTATAAGCATGTATAAAAGAAAGTATATGTTTAGAATATTTGCTAAAGTTCTACAACATGCATCCAATAAAGATATCATATCAAATAACCTAATAATATAGTTGATCAAGACATGACAAATTTATAAATTTGTATTATGTTAGGATAAAATATATACTTTTTTCAAGACCTAGATCTACAATTCATATATTAACAAATATTTGACATCCAAAAAGTAGAAAGAATATTTCATGGATCATTATATGCTAAAGTAATATAAAGTTTTTAGCTAGTTCAAATAAATTATGACAAAGCTATAGTCAAATAATTGACCTATATATATATATTACAGGTTTGTTAAAGAGTTAACAAAAACATGTAACTCATGAGATCAAACAACCATAATCACATGCACTTATATTCGTGCATCACATTTTAGACCATACATATAAAAGAACAATAATAAAAAGAAATTAAAAAGAAAAGAAGTCAGAAGAGTTTGCTAAGTGACAAATTATAATATTGAAGAATTGTGTTATAATACACAAAGATGAGTATAGTTCAAGATGCACCAAAGTATTTTGAACAATATTTAGGATATGCCTATCTAAATTGTGCATCTCGCTCTAGTAACATTAAAAAAAAAAAAAAAAAGGGAAGAAAAGAATTTTACATGGCAAACTACAATTTGACAATAGAGTATGATGCAAGAAGAAAAAAAGCGTAACATGTGTATTTTTTTTCCTAAGTATCACTCATTAAAGATTTTAATTAATTAGTATATAATAATAATATATTAAAATATGATATACAAGACCTCGTACTCTCATACATAACTTATAACATGTTTGAGAGTGATTTTATAATTTATTTTTAAATTATCGATATTGGTTTTAAATAATTAAAAATATATTTTGAAGTGCTTTTAATATTATAAAATCAGTAGTAAACATGTATTCTTACATACACATCAACCAGAGTACTTTGCAATTAAAAAAAAAATTACATGTCAAATCTAAGTATGGTTTAAAACATCAATTACTATTGTAGTTTAATTCTTAATTTTTGTAGTTATATATATATATATAAAAGTAATTTACATAGTGCTGACCAAATATTGAGAAAAACATATATTTCTATTATTGTTTATTTAAGACTGAAAACCAAAAAAACAACAATTGAAAAACGTCAAAAAAAAAAAAAAAAAAAAAAAAGGAAACTTTAATACAGAAGATTGGAAATCAAAGAATGTAGTTAAAAAAATTATATAATCCGACAAGGACCATGGAAAAGTCACTAAAAACATAAGTGAGAGAGAGACATCCTTAGTTGTGTTGAAAAGAAGAGAACATAAGAGGATATGGAAGAAATGAATAGAGTTGGAATAAAGTAAGGTTACTTGAATTGACCATACATTGTGGGTATAGGTTATAGGTTTTATGATACACATTAATACACAAACTAACTTTAATGCTCTTTCTTTTGGATTATGCAATCATTAATGCTCCATTATTATGACCAATGCTTGTAAATTTTGTACTACCCCCATTTCATGCACCCCATCCATTCATTTTTAATACTCACTAAATACTTTTTTTTTCTAAGGGAAAAAAGACTCACTAATACTTTATTATTATTGTCCTCTCAAAATAAACCCGCTGGCCAAATTTATTTTTACATTACTGCTATATATATATATATATATATATATATATTTTTTTTTTTTGAGTTTTGAAAAAGATAATTTAATTTTTATGATGGAGTATGTTTCGATTATCTTTTCAAATATTCAATTTAAAAATTAAATCATTTTAAAAGAAGTTCAAGTGTTTGACGACCATTCAAAATAGATTTTGAAAAAATGAGTTTATCAACTTTAGAGTAAATATTTGAAATCAACTTTTGTAAACACTTTTATAATTCTTGAAATTATAAAAATGTCCCAAAAATCATTTACCTCACTTTTATTACGTTGTTGTGACTACCACCATTCTCCATTGACCAATTCCGACGACCACCACTGACGATCAACTCCAGTAGTCACTCCGGTCACTGTTGCCCTCGACCAACTCGGACAAGCACCTCTAACCACCATTACTGTCCAACTTTGGACACCACCACTGGTGGCCACTCTGACAATCATTATTTTAAAAAATTATTACTTCATAATATTTTATAGTCATCATTTATAGTAATAAAACTTTTAATATATAGCAAACAAAATAAATTTGTAATAAAAAATATTTTTGAAAAAGAATTTATCAAATACATGAATGTTTTTATTTTAATTTTTTTTTGTCAAAAGTATTTAAATGAAAATCATTTTTTAAAAAACATTTCTTTTCTAAATTAATCTAAACATGGCTTAAATAATGTGATGTATTTGTTCTTTTTTACCTTTTATTGGTCTCTTGTTCGTCGATTTTATTAACAGTTATGAGTTTTGATTTACGGGCTGATCTTGTATATTGATTTGATTGAGGAAGTTTTCCTTTCATTGATTTGTTAAAATTTTGTTGTATCGAAATGCGTGAATTTTCTTTTTGGAAAAATTGAAATTAGTAGATGAAGGTAGGTGAAGTTATATGCAAAGAAGGATTTACAACATTTATCCAACATCAAATTGAAGTTTAAAGTTAAAATTAAAAAAAAAAAAAAAATAGCAATAAAGACTTCATTTAGTAATGGAATATTCTTAGCAAAATTTTAAAAACAAAAACTATTTTTTTTCCTCAAAATTTGATTGATTTTTAAAAATATTTGTAAAATGTGGATAATAAAACAATAAATTTAGAGGTAGAACGAATATCTATAGATTTAATTTTAGAAAATTAGAAATAAAAAAAAAACAAATAGTTATCACTTTATCAATTGATGTCAAATGATTTTTTTTAAGTACAATTGAAAATATGATGATTTGAACTAGATATCAAAATGATGAACTCAAGTCAAGTGTTAAAAGAATGGAATTTCTTATTTTTGTTTATAATTATTATAAAAGCAACAGATATTAAATAAATATTGGTTTAAAACCTAAAGAGAAAGAAAAGGGTTGCATTGGATTCTAGTAGACCCACCAGTGAGTAAGCTTCTTTTGGCTCATAATTACGCCCAATGCTTACCCTCACCCCTACCATTATGCACAAATCACAATGGCTACGCAAAACGCCTTCTCTTTCTGTTAATATTCATAAAAGCCTATCCTATATATATATATATATATATTAGCCTTTTAATGCTATATATTATTTCAACCTACCTACGGCTCACAATTCCATATATATGTAGTCCAAATAAACCTAAGCAAAAAGAAAAAAGAAAACATATGTATTTTTCTATTTGTCTTTAATCAAACTCACTCACTCAATAATTAAGACATTGGTAATATTCTTAATTAAGCTGAATGTTGGAATCCTCACACCGCAATTATAATTCTATTATTTATATCCTGAAAAGAAAATTTTATCTATTTCCCCTACCCTGCCTCTAATTTCTATAATGTTAACCTCTTTTATTCTCCTCCCTGCCAAGGTCAAAGGGGTTAGTCAAAAAGCTACGATATCCTAATGTTTTATTGGAATTGGTATCTTCAAAATAAATGTTAGATACTATATTATTTCAAAATTTATTGTCCACATTTATGATTACTAATTTCAGTTTTATTATAACAATGATATTTAACTGTCTAATTACGATTGATTAAGACATATGACTAAAAATGATTAAAATGTATCGATTTCCATCTTGATCAAGCCGTGATTCTTAGCATGCGACAGCTTAAGGACGGAGGGGCATTCCTGCACTGAACCCACCCCAAATAATAGTTTATTATTATTTTTTAAATATTTATAAACTAATATATAAAAATAAGAAATAATATATTATTATTGTGTTTTCTGTTTAGTTTATTAATCATTTTTAGTTTGTAAATTTGTGATTAATATGTACTATCGTCGTTATTATGATCAATTATCAACATTTTGAGTACAATTAATATGTATTATTTTCTTGTAGCTTAATGTTATCTTTGAATATGATTGAATTTTGCATATGACCACTAATGTTATTTAGTTATATAAATTAAATTTCTTTCATATTTATATTCAATTTTTATTTTTTGTTTTGAATTGTATGCATTTTTCTGTATTAAAAATTTTATTGGACAGAAAAAAGTAAGAATTGTGCAATAATTTTTTAAAAAATTATTCTTAGATGATTTTAGAATTTTGATTTAAATTTCCAAGTTTAGCTTCATCTTGGAGACTCTACGATAACTTGCAGAAATAAGTTATTATAGTCCTTTACTTAGAATAATGAGCAAAGATAAGAAGAATATGCGTCAATTTAGTTAATAATTCATGCTAAATATTAAACTTCCGTTGAAGTATCTCAAAAACACCCGTTGACCGCATATCATGAATTATGTTGCGCCAAAATGTCTATTTTGCAGTTGATCGCAGGACTTCGTTACATGCGCAGAACCTCTACCCGACGAACAAACAATTGGTTGCATGCCTCAGAATCTTTGAGCTAGTACTAGCGATCTTCTGACAAGCATTCAGAATGTTGATTATGATTGATGTGCCGACATCTGCACCTACCGTGTCAGACGATAACGACTTATTAGAGCGGGAATCCCAACAATTATCAACGCAAGGCTCTATAGCCTTGACGCCATGAAGAAGTGATGGACTTTTAGACTAGAGACTTTAAGATTTTATGAGAGAAAATTCCACCTCCATATTTCACCCTAATTCTTCATTCGAGCTTCGCCGAAGCAAGAGTCTGAGAGGGCCTCTCTCCATTATCATCAACAACCTCGACATTCATCTGTTGGAAGCAGGAGATTGCTAACAACTGCCCTTCACCTTATCTCTTTACAACTTTAGTTGTTGTATTGCATTTTGTTTAAGAGATTGTTCATATGTGTATTCAACAACTCTATTTCTATTTTAATATCATCATGTCCACTTTCATCATCTCTCTATCTTCACTTTTACTTTATCTTTTGTCATGAGTAACTAATTCTAACGGGGTAAGGGGGAAGATTAATATCATGATCTAAGTAGAATTTGTGAAAGTTATCCTGTTTGCTTAATGTATAAGTATTAAAATTCTTGCCTATGAGTACTCATCGAGTCAAGTAGCTATGACTAACTACCAGAAAAGGAAAGTAGTTGTGGATCTCATTAAGCAAAGCAAGAAGTATTTTTAGAGATAGAAATAACTTTGCGCTCATAGCAATCTCACTCACGTGTTGTAGAAATATTATAAGTGTGGCTAGCCATCAAGAGGTGTGCGATAATCAAAAGTTGCAAGCAAAGACAAACTTTCACGATAAGCTTAGTGATGTGGTATTGATCTCCTCCAAACCCTGCATTCTCCATATATTTTCTTCATGTTAAGATTGTTGCTTCTCTTAAGTACTTTCAGAATCTATCTCAAAGACATCTCTGTTAGTTTAGATATTTAGATCACATAAATTAGTTAATCGCATGAACTTGACGTTATTTTGGCAATATTTCCTTCGCTTCATATGCAAATTCACCTATCACTTTAGTACAAATCCCCGTCTTTGACCTTGGGTTATCTTGAGAAACTCGTAATCTTGTTATACTTGGCTTGATAACGAGAAAACTTGTGATTAGTGCGTGATTACTGCAATTAGACGTACAATATTGATATCGCATCTTCAATCTAGTGTAGTCACAATAGACGCATCATTTACAAGTGCAACACTTTATATAAGAGTTTCCTTCAGTTCCGTAGTAATGTTGTCATGAACAAGCTGCACTACAACCTGATCACCCTTCTTAATGAGTTACAGACGTATCAGTCCTTGATGAAAGATAAGAAACGGAAAGAAGGCAAATGTTGTCACTTCCACGAAGAAGTTTCATAAAGGTTCGACCTTTGGGACGAAGTCTGTATTTTTTTTCTTTTGGCACCAAAATGTGGAAGAAAAAGAAGGGAGGTCAGGGAAAAGCTAACCTTGCTGCAACTTAGAGGGACAGAAAAGCCAAGATTTCCAAGGGAATCTTCTTCTATTGCAACCAAAAAGGACATTGGAAGAGGAATTATCCCAAGTATTTGGCAGAAAAGATGAAAGACAAATAAGGTAAATATGATTTATTAGTACTGAAAACTTGCTTCGTGGAGAATGATGATTCTTCCTGGATAATTGATTTAAACACCACTAATCATGTTTGTTCTTCTTTTCAAGGAATTAGTTCCTGGCAGTAGCCCAGTATTGTACTGGGCCTTAGTGCCATATTTTATTGTTTTGTACTAGTTTTATGTACACCCCACTCGCTTAAGGATAAGTGGGAAACTGTTGGGGATGATGCCCTAAACTCTCGTGTCCTGTAGTTTGTAAACACAGTTTTGTATGAACGCTTGTGATGTATAATATATGATATTTTCTTCACTACTTGTCTTTGAACATTGGATGTTTTACTTACTTTACCACAAACCAATAAACTAAAATCCTTGATTGTCATTATGTAACTTAAGCATGTATGTGGAGACATACAAGTGGATAATGTCTTAAGTGATAAACAAAGTGGTTTGTAATATATGGATATAGGAAGGAAACTTTATCCTAGTAACGCTACGGGTGCGACCCGCTTTGTGAAATAGTTACAAGTGTTGTGACTTACTACAGAAGTTCTGATCCTGATCATTCATGTGGGGACGTGTAAGTGGAGGCGTCCTATACAAAGAGTTTGTATAAGACCTGACCACGAAGTATTAACGTCTCGTTATATAATGTCGTTCATGACAGAGACTTCATTTCACTAAGATGACCATAGGTAACATGACCTCAATCCTGAGTGAGTTGGGAATTCTGCCTTGGAGGGCGGTCCTTTGATTTGCATGGATGCGAGTGGCCAGGTTGCCGACTCAAACCTACCACTTTAGAGATTCGTCTGATTTGGGAGTTGGGAACTCATCTATACAAGATGGAATTCACTCCTTCCCCGAAGCAGAGGTAAGTAGATAGATTGCTTCCTTAAAGGCTGATCCCGGGGCTTGAACGATGTGGCGCCACACACCTTCTCATGGCCCAAGAGGTGTCCACACATAGTAGGACTATGTTGTATTGTTCATTAGAGGGATCAGTGGTACTTAAGAAGTTAGATGTAATTACATTGGCAAAACGGTAAATTGGCCCAGGTGTACTTATGAGCATTTGTGAAGGGTTATCATACTGTTGATTGGTTATATCCGATGGACACATAAATATATCTATAATAAGAAGAGTTCAGCTGTTGGTCTTTAGTGGAATGTCTGACAGTTAATGGATGGTGGATCTCGTAGCTAAAGAGTTTAGTCAGTTATTCACGTACCGTTGGAGCTTCGAGCCATAGGTCCATAAGGTTCCCTTGGTAACTTAATGGATTCAAGTTGAGAATCAGATTTTAGGTTAGTTTGAAATATTCAAATGGACAAGAAGGAGTTCGATTATATATGATATGATTAAACGGGTTAATTATATATGATATGATTGACTTTATGCATGAGATACATTAATTGGAGGAAAATTGATATAAATATGACTTATATCCAGTGGAGGAGAAAACACTATGGTTGATATGTGATATTAAACTATAGGTTAATGAATATAATATGATTATATTTATAAATTAATTGGACAATTATGGGATAATTGGTCGTTGTTTTCTCCATAACCATGTGATAATAAGAAGTTCCAATCAGTTTTTCATAACTGAAGAATAAAATGAAAATCGTTTTCATTTTGCAAGAGATCACGTAATTTGCTCACGAAGTGTATATTGCCCATCACTTAGATAACCGAGAGACTATACGATAGCTCAAAGTTACTACCCGATCGTATACACGCGTGCCGCTTTCCTAAACGATCGTCTATGTTTTTCTAAACGGTTGTCTAGCGCCTAAGAATTTACTAAACGATCGTATAGACGATCGTAGCCTATTTACTACACAATCCTTACTCCCTACTAAAAGATCAAGCATTGTCTATACAATAGACCTTGCCCTTCTCCCATTTGCTTGATCATTGTATACGATCTTCATATCCCCCTCCCCTCTACCAAATTCCAATAGAGCCCACTCTTAGAATCCTCACACTGAGAATACTGAAGGTTCCAAGATGAGGTGTCATCCTCAACACTTGTAACTATTCCACAAAATGGGCCGTACCCGTAGCGTTACCAAGATAAGGTTTTCCTCCTATATCCATATACTACAGACCATTTTGGTTATCACTTAAGACATGATTCACTTATATGTCTCCACATATATGCTTAAGTTACATAATGAAAACCAGGGATTTTAGTTTATTGGTCTGTGGTAAAGCAAATAAAACATCCAATGTTCAAAGACAAATAATGAAGAAAATATCATATATTATACATCACAAGCGTTCGTACAAAACTGTGTTTACAAACCACAGGACACGAGAATTTAGGACATCATCCCTGACAATCTCCCACTTGTCCTAAAGCGAGTGGGGTGTACATAAAATTGGTACAAAACAATAAACTAGGGCACTAAGGCCCAGTACAATACTAGGTTACTGCCAGGAACTAATTCCTTGAAAAAAAGAACAAACATGATTAGTGGTGTTTAAATCAATTATCCAGACAGAATCATCATTCTCTACTAAGCAAGTTTCCAATATTAGTAAATCATATTTATCTTATTTGCCTTTTCTCTTTTCTGCCAAATACTTGGGACAATTCCTCTTCCAATGTCCTTTCGTGTTGCAATGGAAACAGATTCCCTTGACAACCTTGGCTTTTCTGTCCCTCTAAGCTGCAGTGTATGAGAGGTTGCAATAGGATTGAGAGGTTGGTTAAGAATGGACTTTTAAACGAGTTAGAAGAAAATTCTCTACCAGTGTGTGAGTCATGCCTTGAAGGAAAAATGACTAAAAGACCTTTTATTGGAAAAGATTATAGAGCCAAGGAACTCTTGGAACTTGTACATTCTGACCTTTGTAGTCCTATAAATGTTAAGGTAAGAAGAAGGTTTGAATATTTCATCTGTTTTATAGATGATTATTCAAGATTTGGGTATGTTTACATAATGCAACATAAGTTTGAAGGCCTTGCAAAGTTCAAGGAGTACAAGGCTGAAGTTGAAAATAAATTGGGCAAAACAATTAATACACTACTAACTGATCGAGGTGGAAAGTATATAGATTTGAAATTCTAGGACTATTTGATAGAACATGAAATTATATCCCAACTCTCTGCACCTAGTACACCTTAGTACAATGGTGTGTCAAAAAGGAGAATTCGAACCTTGTTGGACATGGTTCAGTTTATGACGAGTTATGCTCATTTACCTTATTCATTTTGGGATTATGCAATACAGGCTGCAACTTATATGTTGAACTGTGCATCCAAGAGTGTTTTTGAAACAGTTTTGAAATTATGGAATTGTCGTAGAGGTAGTTTACACTATTTCAGAATTTGGGGTTGCCCAACATATGTGCTTGAGGCTAATCCTAAGAAATAGGAGTCTCGTTCAAAACTATGTCTATTTGTAGGCTACCTCAAAGGAATGAGAGATAGTTACTTCTACGGTCCTTAAGATAATAAAGTGTTTATGTCGACAAACGCTACATTTTTAGAAAAAGACCACATCAGAGAGAATAAACCACACAGTAAGATAGTGTTAAACAAGCTTTCCAGTGAAACTACTAAACCTTTAACAAGAATTGTTAAAGAGCCTAGTACATCAACAAGAGTTTTTTATGTCGGTTCATTTTTTCAATCATATCCACCTCAACCGTTGAGAGAACCTTGACGTAATAGGAGGGTTGATAACCCATCTATTTGTTATATGGATTTAACATAAATCCTAACCATCGTATCTGATGGTGACATTGAGGATCCATTGTCCTATAAACAGGCAATGAAGGATGTTGACAAAAATGAATGAATCAAAGTTATAGATCTTGAAATGGAATCGATGTTCTTCAATTGAGTATGGGATATTGTAGATCAACCTGATGGGGCTAAACCTATAAGTTGCTAATGGATCTACAAGAGGAAAATGAGTGCAGATGGTAAGGTGTAAACCTTTTAAGGCTAGACCGATGAAAAAGGATTATACCCAGGTTGAAGAAGCTGACTATGAGAAAACTTCTCACCTGTCGCCATGTTAAAGTCTATCCGGATACTTATGTTTATTGTCACATATTATGACTATGAGATTTGGCAAATGGACGTCAAGACTACCTTTCTGAATGACAATCTTGAGGAGACCATCTTTGTGCAACAATTAGAGGGATTCATTTCCCAAGGTTAAGAACAAAAGGTTTGCAAGCTTAATTAGTCCATTTATGGACTAAAACAGGCTTCTCAATCTTGGAATAGAAGATTTGATACTGCAATCAAATCTTATGGTTTTGATCAGAATGTTGGATAGCTTTCCTTGGGAGAAGCGCAGTTTGTTATTGGGATCCAGATCTTTAAGGATTGAAAGAACAAATTGTTAGCCTTGTCTCAAGAATCTACATTTACAAGATACTTGTCAAATATTTGATGTAGAATTCCAAGGGAGGTTTATTACCTTTCAGGTATGAAATTATCTTTTTTGAGGATCAATGTCCTAAGACACCTCAAGAAGTTAAGAAGATGAGACAGATCCCTTATGCATCGGTTGTTGACAGCCTAATGTATGCAATGTTATGTATTAGACCTGACTTTTGCTATGCTGTGGGGATAGTTAGTAGATATCAATCTAATCTAGTATTGGATCACTGGATAATAGTTAAAACCATCCTTAAGTATCTTAGAAGAACGAGGGACTACATGCTTGTATATGTGTTTAAGGATTTAATTATTACAGGATACACTGACTTTGATTTTCAAACTGATAGGCATTCTAAGATATCCACTTCAGTATCAGTGTTCACTCTTAACGCATGAGTTGTAGTCTAGAAGAGCACTAAGCAAGATTGCATAGCTGACTCTACCATAGAGGCAGAGTATGTAGCAACTTGTGAAGCTGTTAAGAAGGCTATATGGCTCAGAAAGTTTTTTACTGACTCAGAAGTTGTTCTAGACATGTCAAAGTCCATCACCCTTTATTGTGATAATGGTGGTGTTGTGGCAAATTTCAGGGAATCTAAAAGTCGCAAGCATGGAAAGCACATAGAGCGCAAATATCACCACATATGAGAGATTGTGCATCAAGGGGATGTGATCGTCACGAAGATCGCTTCAAAGCACAATGTTGCTGATCTATTTGCAAAGGCTCTCACGTCTAAAGTGTTTGAGGGTCACATGGAGTGTTTGGGTCTATGAGACAGGTCTCATCTAGTCTAGGGCAAGTGGGAGAATTTTACTAGGCGCACAATGTATACCTTAGTTTCTTGTTTTTGTGTACTGTACCTTGTAGCTTTACTTTGTATTTGTACATCTCACTAGCTTTAGGATAAGTGGGAGATTATTGGCCTAAATTTTGTGGTCTTATAGTTTGTAATTGTGTTTGTACAAATTATTTATCTAATAAAATAAGTTGTATTTTATTTGACATTTAGTTACATTAACCCAAGAACTAATAAACTAAGATTTGAGGTTATTATATGTAACTTAAACATATATGTGGAGACATATAGGTGGATCATATTTAAGTGATAACCTGAACGGTCTGTAATAGATGGATAAAGTTTGATACCTTATTCTGGTAACAATACGGATATGACCCATTTTGTAGTTGTTATAATTGTTGTAAAGTACTACAAATGATATGATTCTGATCATTCATGTGGAGATATGTGAGCGGAGGTATCCTATACAAAGAGTATGCATAAGATTAGACTACGAAATGAATAGTCTCTCTTTATAACACTATTGCTAGAAGCAACTTACATTTCACCAAGATGACCACAGGTGACTTGATCTTAATCTTGAGTGAATTGTGAACTCCTGACTATGAGAGTGATCATTTGTTTTGTAATAGTGAGAGTGGCGAGATTCGCCGACTCAATAAGCCTACCATTTTGGATTTCTGATTGGGGTGCGGGAACATAACTACACAAGAAAGAATACACTATTTTCTATTGTTAGGGTAAGTAGATAAATTTCTCCCTTGAGGGCTGACTCTAGGTCTTAAACAATGTGGCACCACACCTTCTCCTGACCTGAGAGGGGTTCAGCTATAGTTGGACTATAACTAATTGTTCAGTAGAGAGATCAGTGATACTTAAAAAGTTAGATGTAACTACAAGAGTAAAACGATAATTTTGACCCAGTTGTACTTACAAGCAATTTGTGAAGGGTCAATACACTATTGATTGGTTATATCCATGGACACAAAAATATATCTATATTGTGAAGATTGCAGTTGTCAGTCTTTAATGGAGCAACTGGTAGTTAATGAGGGTTGATTAATTTAATTAAAGAGTTTAATTAGTTAATCAAGTATCATTGGAGCTTCAATCTATAGGTCCATAAGGTCCTCATGTTAGGTCAATTAGGATTAATGAGAATCAAATTAAGCTTGGATTAATTTGAATGGTTGAAATTAATTAAAGGAATTTAATTATATAAAATATATTAATATAATGTATACGATATATTATAATATAAAATTTTAATGAGAGAAATAAATATTTGAATATGATTCAAATATTAATTATATGAATGTGATTCATATAAAAGCTATAGGTTAAAATTAATGTAAATATGATTCATATTAATACTATAAAGTATATGTGTTGGTGTTGCCAAGTGTTAAGGTTGATGCCCTAAATCTCGTGAGTCCTATAATTTGTAATCGTATTGTACAAACAGTTTATTTATTTAATAAAATCTTAGGTACTTTATTCGACATTTGGTAGCATTAACCCACAAAACCAATAAACAAACATCCAAGGTTATGTGGATTGTGTTTAAGTGATAACTTGAATGGTCTGTAGTAGATGGATAAGGCTGGGTACCTTATTTTGGTGATACTACGAACACGATCAGCTTTATAGATGTTACAATTGTTGTAAAGTTCTACAAATGATCTGATCCCGATCCTTCATGTAGAGACATGTAAGTGTGGGTGTGATATACAAAATTGGTTGTATAAGATTGGACCCCGAAATGAATAGTCTCATTATATAACACTGTTAATAGTAGAGATTTACATTTCACAAGGATGACCATAGGTGACATGGCCTGAATCTTGAGTCAGTTGTGAATTTCTATCTATGAAGGCGATACTTTGATTTGCATGAGTGAAAATGACCAGTTTTTCGACTCAATATACCTACTATTTTGGAGATTCGTTTGATTAGGGAGTTGAAAATACAGCTACACAAGACAAAATTCACTCATTTGTAATGTTGGGGTAAGTAGATAAATTGCTCCCTTAAGGGCTGATTCAATGGCTTGAACAATGTGGCACCACACCCTCTCTAGGCTCGAGAGGGTTTTGGTCATAGTTGGACTATGACTTATTGTTCATTGAAGGGATCAGTGGTACTTAAGAAGTTAGATAACTACAGGAGAAAAACGGTAATTTTGGCCTAACTGTACTTACAAGCAATTTGTGAAGGGTCATCGCACTATTGACTTATTATATCTAACAGACACAGAAATATATCTGTAGCGCGAAGAGTGCAACTTTCAATCTTTAGAAGTGATCAGCAGTTAATGGAAGTTGGGTAATTTAATTAAAGGAGTTTAATTAATTATCCAAGTACCATTAAAGCTTCAATCCACAGGTCCATAAGGTCTCATCTGTAGCTCAACCGAGATTATTGAGAATTAAATTAATTTTGGATTGATTTGAATTTTTCTAATTAATTGAGGGCATTAATTATATGTGATGTAATTAATTTAAATTAATTATATGTGATATAATTAACATAATGTATTTGATACATTATAATATAAAATTTATTTGAGAGGAAATAAATATATGAATATGATTCAGATATTAATTATATGAATTCTATTTATATATGTTTAATATAAATTTGATTTATATTGAATACTGTAAATTATTGAGTAATTCAAACTACAAGCTATATTGTATTTGATATAATATAAAAACTATAGGTTATGTGTTATATTTGATATAACATATAGTTTAATATGTACTATATGATAAGTTGGTTATTATATATATATATTAAATAAATTCAATTTTGAATTTTTTGAAGGAGGGAGATATGTAACTCCTTCCCCTTTAATTCTCTCAACAAAAACGTGAGAGTATGAGTTGGAGGAATTTTTTTTTTTATTTTTTTTTATTTTCATTTTTGGTCTTCTTCCCCAAAATTTTTTTTCTTCACAGAAGGTCTGTGAAGATCTTTAACATACAATTACCAAAAAAATATCCTCTCCTCTCTAATTTTCCTCTGCCAGAGTTAAGAGCAAAGACCACAACACTTGCTCGTATTCTCACTCTAAGGAGAATACAAAGGATTCTTTTGTAGTAGTGTCCATATTGGGTGTTGCCATTTTTGTTCGTGTTCCAAGGTGGATTTGTCACTGGTAGGAGAGGAAATTTGTGAAGATCTTTGGACTTCAAGGGTTAATATCTTTGAACCCTATTTTCTTCCTCTCTGTAATGTTTTGAGCATGTTGTAATTTATCTTTATAGAATGCATGATAGGGTGGATTTTATTTTTCTGTGTAAATTTGAAATTGGGAAATGATCTCGCTTCCATTTAGGGTTTTGACAAACCTTCACAAAGTTCGGGAGATCAAGAAGAGTTTTGTTCATGTTCGTGATAAGGAGAAGAAATGCATATTTTGATTCTTCAAAGGTTAGTCCCTCAATCCCTTTCTCCTCTTTGTAAATCTCAATAGAAATGCATGCCTAATTAATTTAGTTTATCGAAGTTTCCTTCCCTTTGTATTTCATATTTTGTAAAATGAAATTGGGACACAATGGCAGTCAATTACTTACACTTTGGGGTATTCCAAACCCTTCAATCTATTGGTAACCTAACCTAGTTGGTTGGAGATCCTAAGATCTAGGTTCAATAGGCAAACTAGTTGGATAATTCATAGTTGATACACTAAGAAACTTATAGTTTCTTCCCATTTCTATGATGTTCTAGAGTGCGCAATCTTTTGGTGTTAAAGTTATATTGATATCTTCTTTTACAAGAGGAGTAATGACATGATTCTCTTAATCAATATTACCTATATGAGAGTAGAAGTGGGGTTGCTTCTATGAGATCTTTTCAAATGGCTTATGTTCTTTAAAGCTCTCATGAATTCAGAATTTTGTCTAGATCAAAATGGACACAAACGTATAGAACTTAAAGATACAAGATTAGCTATGTGTGATATCTATTGTCTCGATTCACAAGTGAGAAGGATAGTTCCAGAGTTTAGTCTCACTATTTTTCAGTAAATTCAATGGATATTCACTACGGAAGGTTCAAGTCCAGAAGACACCTCTCCTTATACATAACTTGGTATGTTTGCTCTCAACAGTTTTTGTTTGATTTTTCTCACTTTCTTTCATGTGGGAGATTGCTGGATATATATATATATATATAGATAGATAGATAGATATAGATAGATAGATAGATAGATAAATATAGATATAGATTAACAATTGAATATTGAAACATAAAATTTGATTTAATTGTGTAGATTACATTCATTGTTCAAAAGCTTTCGAATTGGATTGAAACTTCGAATTAAAATGATGTTTCATGTACAAATTTAAAATGTATGAAAGTAAAATTTGTAGTTTCTTCAATTTGAATGAGTTATGTTTGACTTTTGTCAAGTAACAACTCAAATGAGTTAAAATTAACAAATGTTTTCATTTTTTTGTATTTATTTGATTTTATTTTGTATTTTGGAGAGTTACTAAGTTGCTAACCTATAAATAACAACTTGATTCTTCATTTGTAGCATCTCATTCCAAAGGGACAAGTTCTCTTCTTTCTTTCGTTTTTTCTTTCTTTCTTTCTTTCGTTCTTTCTTTCTTTCGTTCTTTCTTTCTTTCTTTCTTTTGTTCTTTCTTTCTTTTGTTCTTGAGTTGAGTCAAAAGCAAGTATCCAAGAGTTCTGCCATATCCGAGTAGTTCGAGCTTACAGTTTTACTGGAGTTATGAAGGAATGGTGACGTTCTGCAGGAAGCAAGATCGTCCCAATTTTTTTTTTTTTTTTTTTTACAGAATCCCAAATTTACAGAATAAAAATATTAATGCATTATAATTTTATAACTTGCTGAAAAATGAAGCAGAGAAGAATTGAAGCTTACCCTTGAAGCTAAAAAATCCTCCACGAATTTCCTCGAACTGGTCACGAACACCTCGTACCAAGAACAACAATATAAAATTGTTGGGGTTGATGCCTTAAAGTCTCGTGTCCTATAGTTTGTAAGCAGTTTGTACGAACGCTTGTGATGTATAATATAAGATATTTTACTTCACTTCTTGAGTTTGCTCAGTTGAATGTTTTATTTGCTTTACCATAAACCAATAAACCTTAAATCCTTGGTTGTCTGTATGTAACTTAAGCATGTATGTGGTGACATACAAGTAGATCATGTCTTAAGTGATAACCAAGATGGTCTATAATATATGATATAGAAGGAAAACATTATCCTGGTAATACAACGAATGTAGTCCGCTTTGTGGAATGGTCACAAGTATTGTGACTTGTCATAGATGGTCTGATATGATTTAAATATATGAAGATGGTTTTGTGTAAAATTAATTGAATATTTGATATTAAATTAATTAATATTTTTTAAATTAATTTATGAAATTAATTTTTTAGTTTTAAAATCAAAATTTTGATTTTAAGATAAAATTCGAAAATTCGAAAACATGTACAAAATGGAAAATTGAAATCTTCCATTATCATTTTCTTCATGCTCACACAAAACCCACTTCTTCTTCTTCATTAACTCCAAGCATGAGCTGCAAGCCATGCACATTTCTTCTTTGCATGTTCATCTGCAGTAAATAAAAAAGAATGAAGTGATTTGTAGGCATGTATTCTACATAAATTTGAGAGAAATTTTCGATTGAAGAAGAGCTCTTCAAAACTGAGTGTTGTGAGCTTATTCTTGCGTTTTACATTGCTTCAAGCTGTTCTTGAGTCCCACAACTCGGTCTTAAGCTCCAAGAGAATAGTGGGAAAGATCTTGAGGTGGTTCATGGTGATCTTTGGAGAAGACTACTGCTGATCGATCGAGATCTTGAAGAGTTCTACAAAGGTATGATCCAAAACCCTCTTATTTAGATGAGCATGCTTTAGTTTCTGCCAAAATTAGTGAATTTGAATGCTTATTGATCCTTGTTACTTCCGTTGCATGTTATTACACTCTTAAAATTGGTATCAGAGTATCATATAAGCATTCAATTCGTTTAATTTTGGTGTGGTTGGTGTTTTTCATGAGAGATATGAAACTAATGCACTTATATGGTTTTCTGAGATTTGACATTTTAATTCTCTTTAATTTCTCAATTAAATTTATAATTGGCTCTTGTTTCATGAGCTTATATGTGTTAACAAGAGTCTGTAATTTATTTGGAGTCATTAAAGTTGAAATTAAGATGTAATTGAAGAAACAAGTGAAGGAGGTCGAGCTGCTTTTCTAGTTTTTCAGCTTTTGCTTAAAATCGTTGTCGAGGTTTAGTTGCTAAACGATCGTCTAGTTCTAGGCATTACATGATGAGAAGAAAAGCTAGACGATCGTATAAGAATGGGCGTTAGTTGTTGTGATGTTGAACGCTAGAAAAGCTATACGATAGCACTATGCGATCGTTTAACTTTTTCATGGGAACTAAACAATACATTGGAGGTGCTATATGATGGCTCTACACGATCATGTAGCTGCGACGCGTGCTAAGCGATGCGGTGAACTGCTATGCGATAGCGCTAAGGGATTGTCTAGATGCGGTGCTAAGTAATGCGTAAAAGATTCTATGTGATGGAACTAAACGATCATGTAGCTAGGGTGCTAAATGACGTGATGATTTTCTATTCAATGGAACTAAGCGATCGTTTAGCTACAGCGGACACTAAACAATGACATGAAGCGCTAGGCGATGGCGTTAAGTGATCGTGTAGTTCTATCCAAGAGCTAAGTGATTGCACTATGTGATAGACATATGACACTAAGCGATCGTGTACCTCTTCTCAACACAAGGCAATGGTGTTAGATGATTGCCTTCAGTGCTACACGATCGGCCTTAGCGAGACTTTGAGGTTGGACTGAGAGCATTCGATTCAACCAGTTTTCTCAAGGTCTAATCCGGTTTAACCTTAAAGGGTTTTTGGCTGGTTCGGTTCAAACTTTGTTGGTCTGATTCAAACTCATCCAGTCCAATTCAAGATGCTTGGGTTCGGGTTTGGAGCAGTTCAAAGATGGTTTTGAAGCTATTTGTAATAGTTAGACATCTGTTTGCTTGTTTATGCCAAAAATAAAACCATATCAATTAGTATTTAATTCATGCATGTGATGTATGTAATAATTAAATAATTCATGTATATGCATACAATATGCCATATAGATTTAAAACCCTACCGTAAGAAGCATGTTACTGAAGGATCTCATACCGAGAGTTCCTTGAGCGTGTTCGGATCGCTCCAATCTCACCGTGACCAAAATATAATATTATACATTCAACACATACAGTTATGCAAATAAATCTAATTATCGGCATGCTAAGAATAAACAAAAACATAAAGGATAGAGTTCCATACCAGTTGAAGACTATCTTCACACTTCGAAACTCCAATGCAGTACAAACCCTCCAAGAGATCTACTAACGCCCGGCGAGAACGTCGACTGCAATAGCATGATCAACGCGAACACGAATGTCGCAACGAGGACGACACCACCACTAATGATCCCAGGTATTCCCGGAGTGAAAACCCAAATGGTGGGCTTTAGTGAATTTGGTAAAGGATGGAAGAAACGAGTCGTGTAGGAGATAAGCAAGTGGGATAGTAAACAATGCTATCGTATAGCAGAAGTGCTTATCGCATAGAGAAGCTACATGATCATGTAGGAAATGTTGAACGATCGTTTAGGAAAAGGTGTACGATCGTTTAGGCGGAGAAGCAACTATCGTATAGACTTTCGGGCGATCGTTTCACAAAATCTTTTGGGCAGAAAGATGAATATCGATTGCATGACTCAAAAATGAAAACTTTTTTCATTTTTAACTCATCGGTTACCATAACCGATGCTGCCCACTAACCCATGTCCAAATGTGGAAAAAGGATTAATTATCATATAATTAATCAATAATATAATATCCTGTAGTTTGATATCACATATCTACTATAGTATTTTCTCCTCTACTTGATATAAATCATATTTATATCTAATTTCCTTCATAATAATGTATCTCATATATTTAGCCAATTATATCATATATAATTAACCAGTCCAATTATATCATATATAATCGAACTTTCTCTTGTCAATTTGAACATTTCAAATTAACCCAAATACTGGTTCCCGACTTTATCCAAGCTACCGAGGGACCCTAATGAACTTGTGGCTCGAAGCTCCAACGGTACGTGAATTGCTGACTAAACTCTTTAGTCACGAGATCCACCATTCGTTAACTGTCAGGCATTCCACTAAAGACCAACAGTTGAACTCTTCTTACCACAGATATATTTCTGTTTCCATCGGATATAACCAATCATGAGTACGATGACTCTTCACAGATGCTCGTAAATACAACTGAGCCAAATTACTATTATGCCCCTGTAGTTACATCTCACTCCTTAAGTACCACTGATTGCTCTAATGAACAATACAACATAGTCCAACTATGTGTGAACACCTCTCGGGCCAGGAGAAGGTATGTGGCGCCACATTGTTCAAGCCCCGAGATCAGCCCTTAAGGGAGCCATCTATCTACTTACCCTTGCCTCGGGGAAGGAGTGAATTCCATCTTGTGTAGCTGATTTCCTATCTCCTAAATCAGACGTATCCCTAAAATGGTAGGTTTGAATCGGTGACCTAGCCACTCGCATCCATACAAATCAAAGGACCACCCTCAATGGCAGGAGTTCCCAACTCACTCAGGATTGAGGTCATGTTACTTATGGTCATTCTAGTGAAATGAAGTCTCTATCATAAACGGTGTTATATAACGAGACGTTAACACTTCGTGGTCAGGTCTTATACAAACTCTTTGTATAGGATGCCCTCGCTCGCATGTCCCCAACACGAATGATCAGGATCAAACCATCTGTGATAAGTCACAACAGTTATGACCATTCCACAAAGCGGACCGCGTCCGTAGCGTTACCAGGATAAGGTTTCCCTCCTTTATCCATATACTACAGACCATTTTGGTCATCACTCAATACATGATCCACTTGTATGTCACCACACACATGCTTGAGATAACCAAGGATTTTATATTTATTGGTTTGTGGTAAAGCAAATAAAACAAGTAAATGAGCAAAAAATCAAGATGTGAAGTAAATATCATATATTAACAACACAAATGTTCATACAAACTGTTTACAAACTACAGGACACGAGACTTTAGGGCATCAATCCCAACAGTTACATGCATTGAAAGTATGTTATAATTATTATAATATATAGTATGCATGTTAGGATTATGTTTAATATAATGGTTATATTAGATGCCTTTGTTGAATGTTGTGGATGTTTAGCATGTCTAAAATTTTATAAGTTGTTATAAAATTGGTTAGACGTTTAAAATCCATAACAAAGAACAACTGCATGCTCACTTAGGTTAACAACTAGTTTTAAACGTTAAAATAAATTGTTACCTTATAAAATACGGTAACAAACTCATATTGGTTCATAAATCTGACTAAGGTTGGGGGCACTTAATTTGATGGTTTATGGAACACCTTCTACCTGGGGATTATGATCGAAATATTGATCGTTATTAACTGATTTTATGAGCTTGCGTGAGCGATGTGAGGTAATAAAATGGTTTATCACCTAGACATTGTAGGTTAAATCCAATTATAAGCGTTATACTTGGATAAACCATTTAGACTTAGGTTGTTAAAATTAGCCGATATACCTAAGTAAAATACCCAAAAATTTAGAAAACTTCATTGGGAGATTAACAATATATTTGATATATAGTTATTAGCTCTCACATCCTCGAGTTCACACCATGAAATCCATGCTCGGCTTCGTGTTGCTTTTACTGAGACTGCTCCATTTGGAAAGTGTTTGCATGGGTCAATAACAAGGTGAATGAGGGAGGTAGTTCATAGTAAGTGGGTGAAGGAATGTGTCAACATTGTCCTACGGTCTCCTCCATTAGTTTGAACAGTGAGATTCCTATGTTACGCCTGCTGTCGTTTTTAGGCAGCACCAGCTAGTCGTTAACTGCGGCGATACCCTCGGAGGGTTGTAACATAGGATTCAGAACAACCTAAGCTTCAGTAAAACAATTAGGGTCTTATAGTTCCGTCTTGGATATTGTCTTTTATTTCAGAGAAAAATTCATACCGTCCTATAAGATCTGAAAATGGCGAGTCATGCTTACAAGAATTACTAATTATTAGTAAAGAAATTGACTGAAAGCGATAACCAAAAGAACTATTGGAATATGAGTTATTCTGGAAATAGTATTTGGTCAAGAACTGTCTTGCTTCTGTGAAGGAATTCTTGACTACACCTTGGTAGCAATTGTTCTAAATCACTTAAGTATTGTTGCAAATAAGTAAAGATTTATTGGGTACTTTATTAAGTTTTGCTAAAAATGAATTTAGATGCATATTTAATAGAGTTTGTTTAAAATGTTTCAGCAATATCGAACTCAATCATACAATTGCTTGCTTCTGATAAATTTAATGGAGATGGTTATTCAAACTGGAAGTCAAACATCAATAAGATATTAGTTGTAGACGATCTGAGATAGTGACAATAGTGGAAAACAATGGTGTTATTGCCTATCACACTGTATTGTGACAATAGTGGTGTTATTGCCAACTCGAAGGAACCCAGGAGTCATAAACGTAAAAAACACATTGAAAGAAAGTATCATCTCATCCAGGAGATAGTGCATAGAGGAGATGTGATTGTCACAAAGATTGCCTATGAAGACAACCTTGCCGATCCATTCACAAAGGACCTCTCGGCTAAAGTATTCGAGGACCATTTAGTTGGACTAGGACTCCGAGTAGTGTAATCTAGGGCAAGTGGGAGAATATCTATGGTATTAGAGATGCCCTAGTTTATTTTATTTTTCCCATTATGTTTCTCAACATTATATTGTACATAATTGTTCTCACTGAAGTTTTAGTCCAAATGGGAGATTGTTGGGAATGTCCTAGAACTCGCAGTTCATGTTAAACATTCTATTTATCAATAATAATAACTTGTTGATTATGCATCTTATTATGAAAATCCAATAAACATATCCATGTCTATAGTTTGAATATTGTAACTTTATGTAGTGACATAAACAGGATCAAGTTAACAGTATATAGCTTAAATGGTCTAATAAGTATATGGATGAAATTGGGTATCTTATCCTAGTAACACTATTGGATACGACCCACTCTGTAGTTGTTACAAGAAGTTGTAAAGTGATACAAATGATGTGATCCACAGATCGTTCATATTGAGACATGTGAGTGGGGGTATCCTATGCAATGAGTTTGCATATAGACTGGACCACGAAAATAGTCATTTTTTCTTTATAACGACCGTTTACGGTTAAAACTGACTATTTCATTTATCAAATAACCTAGGTTAACTCGATCTTAATCCTGAGGTAGTTATGAACTCTTGTTTGTTCGGGATTATCCTTTGATCTGCAAACGGTGAGTGTAGTCCAACAACATTTCTCAATAAGCTTCCCATTTTAGGGATAAGACCGGATGAATAACTGGGACATAGCCTTGCAAGATGGAATTCACTCCTACCCGATTTAGGGTTAGTAGATAGGCTGTTTTCTTAAGTACTGATTCCAAGTCTTAAACAATCAGGGCCTCTCCTTCTCATGAGAGAGAAAGGATTTGATTCATAAGGATTATGAATTAGAATTGTTCATTAGAGGTTCAGTGAGAACTTAAGGAACAAGATGTATTCACAGGGGTAAAATGGTTATTTTGACCCAGCTGTGATTACGAACAATCTGTGAAAGATCGACTTACTGATTATGGTTATAAAGTGGACATAATATATCTACAGTGAGGGGAGTTCAACTATGGGCTATAGTGGAGTGTCCTATTAGTTAACGAATGGGGTTAGATCAGTCTAAAGAGTTTAGTCAATTAATCTCAAATGGAGCGCATGATCTGTAGGTCTGCAAGGTCCCCCTACTAGCTCGTAAATAGTTAAGCTTTAGAGTAGCTTGAGAAATTAATTTGAAACGTTAAAATTAAAATTAAACGAAATAGGAGAATATATATTTAAATATGATTTAAATATATGAAGATGGTTTTTTGCAAAATTAACTTAATATTTGATATTAAATTAATTAATATTTTTTCGATTAATTTTAGAAAATTAAATTTTCAGTTTTAAAACCAAAATTTTGATTTTCAGATAAAATTGGAAAATTGGAAAACATGCACAAACTGGAAATTTGAAGTTTTCCATTATCATCTTCTTCATGCTTACACAAAACCCACTTCCTCTTCTTCATTAACTCCAAGCATGAGTTGCAAGCCATGCACATTTCTTCTTTGCATGTTCATCTGCAATAAATAAAGAAGAATGGCATGATTTGAAGGCATGCATTTTATAGAAATTTGAGAGAAAATTTCGGTTGAAGAAGAGTTTTTCAAAACTGAGTGTTGTGGGTTTCTCCTTGTGTTTTACATTGCTTCAAGTTGTTCTTGAGTCCCACAACTCGGTCTAAAGCTCCAAGAGGATAGAGGAGAAGATCTTGAGGTGGTTCACGGTGATCTTTAGAGAAGACTGCTGCTGATCGATGGAGATCTTGAAGAGTTCTACAAAGGTATGATCCAAAACCCTCTTATTTAGATGAGCATACTTTAGTTTATGCCAAAATTAGTGAATTTGAATGCTTATTGATCCTTGTTACTTTCGCTGCATGTTATCACAATCTTACAGACTTCCATAGTGGAGTCTGCGATGCATTTTTGCTTGATGCCTTGCCAAATTATAGCTCTTCCATTCAGACTAAACACTATCCCTGATGTGAATTTTTTAGAATTTCGATCAGTCTGAAAGTCATAGTCCGTTTACCCTATAAGGATTAAATACTTATCTCCATACACAAGCATATAGTCCCTCGTTCTATGAAGGTACTTGAGAATTTTTTCGACCGTTGTCCAGTGATCTAATCTTGGATTGGAATGATATCTACTGACAATCTCTACTGAATAACAAGTGTTAGGTCTGGTACATAACATTGCATACATAAGGCTACCAACAGCTGATGCATAGGGATTTTGTCTCATTGCCTCAACCTCTTAAGGAGTCTTAGGACACTGCTCCTTAAACAATACAATTCCATGCTTGAAAGGTAATAAACCATTCTTGGAATTGTGCATTGAAGATCTGACAAGCATCTTGTCAATATACGATGCTTGAGACAAGGCCAACCTTTTGTTGTTATGATCCTTGATGATCTGGATCCCTAAAACAAACCACGCCTCTCTCAAATCTTTCATTTGGAATTGGGCGACCAATCATATCTTTGGTAGAATACACAAGCATGCAACGGAAGCAAACATAATCAATAAGCACTCTAATTACATTTAATTCGAGTTCTAAAGCATGCTTCAACAGAAAAACTAAAGAGGGTTTCAAATTTAACATACCTTTAATGAATTCTCCCTTATCCAAGCTGCTCTTCACTCCAAATCAGCTCCAAATTGACAGTAAACCACCAAGAGATCTTTTCTACTATTCTTAGCCTTGAATTTGAGTGGCGGAACTCGATTTTGAGTGAATTTGGTGAAGAAATTTATGGGTTTTAGAGGGAGAAGAAGATGTAGCAGAAAAACTCTCTTTTTTTTTTTTTTTCCAGCTTACTCTATATGTTCTTCTTCATCATTCAATGTTTTTAATAACTGAATACATGCAAGTAACATCTCTTCAATGTTTTTAATAACTGAATACATGCAAGTAACATCTCTTCAGCTCAATAGCCAGAAACTACTTGAAAGTTTAATGGGATTTGTGTGTAATTGTAGGAAGAACACCTCCTACTTGAGGTGTTTGTGGGCAAAATCCACTTGACCCAATTTTTCCAAATTTTCATCTAAAAAATCAATCAATTCAAAAATTAATTAATTAAAAATAATTTAATTATTTCATAATTAATAAAATATCAAAATCCAATTTCTTAAATTGAATTTAAAATTGAAAATTAATTTGAATTTGAATTAATTAATTAATTAATTAAATATTAATTATCACATTAAATCACACATCAAGTTTTAAACATTAATCCTATTCATGTAATAAATATTTAAATCAATATTAAATATTATAAACTCTCCAATTTTGTTTAATTTCAATAAATTAAATGTTAATTAATTATATCAAATATAATTATACAAATCCTAATTTGATTTTGAACTTATTCAAATTCAAACCCTAATTCAATTTGAACAATTCAAATTGATATCATTACAAATTCATTCAATTTATTAATTCAAGGTGTTCATGTCTTTCGAGTTAGTAGAGGGACCTTATGAACCTACAGATCATGAGCTCCAACGATTAAGATTAATTGGCTAAAACTCTTTAGACCAAATTAATCAATATTCGTTAACTATCAAGTCACACCACTATAGCTCGATAGTTGCACTCTCATCACTGTAGATATTTTTTTGTCCACATGATTTAACCATAACCAGTAAGTCGACCATTCATAGGTTGTTTGTAATAACGGTTGGGTCAATATGTTGTTTTACACCCAATATTACGTCTTGTTCCTTAAGTTTCTATTGATTCTCTAATGAACAATTGGTTTATGATCTAATCACTAAACCGGATCCCTTTCAGGCCAGTGAAAGGGTGGGGCTTCTTGTTCAAGACCTGGATTCAATACTTAAGAGAACAACCTTTCTCCGATTTCTTAATCGGATAGGCGTGAATTTCGTCTTGCACTCTATGTCCCTAGCTATCTACCCGATCTTATCCTTGAAACGGGAGGCTTATTGAGCCGGCGTTGTTGAGCCAACCTTTACCTATGCAAATCTAAGGATAATCCCGAATAGACAGGAGTTCATAGTAAGCTCAAGATTAAGATCGAGTTACCTAGGTCATCTAAGCGAAATAGTCAGTCTTAAACAGTAAACAACATTATAAAGTAAGAGTGACTTATTTCTTGGTTCGATCTTATGCAAACTCATTGCATAGGATGCCCCCACTCCTCATGTCAATACATGAACGAATCTGGATCACTTCGTTTATAGTATCTTTACAACAATTTGTAACAGCTATAGAGTAGGCCGCATCCAATAGTGTTACCAAAATAAGGTACCCAACCTTAATCATATACTATAGACCGTTTTGATTATTTACTCGAACTTGATCAATCTTTATGTGTCTACATAAAGTTCAAGTATTCATATAATAGCCATGGATTTTAGTTTATTGGATTTAGACTTTATGAATGTAATTAATAGATTCAATACCTTTATTGAAGAAATGTTCAATAACATCTTTATTGATAATAGAATATGTTTAATTTTTACAAACTGCGAGTTTTAGGACATAAAACCCAACAATCTTTACATCAGTAAAAAAAACTACATCATTCCCAATGAGTAGGATATCATTCATACAACACGAGGAAAAGTATTGAGTCGTTGATGATTTTCTTGTAAAGATAAGACTCATCAACATTCTGATCAAAACTGTAAGATTTGATCGTAGTATCAAATCTTATATTCCAAGATCGAGATGCTTGTTTCAGTCCATAAATAGACCGATTAAGCTTGCAAAACTTTTGCTCTTAATCTGTTCAATGAATCCTTTTGATTGATTCATGTAGATGGTCTCTTCAAGATTGTCATTAAAAAAAAGCACTCTTGACGTCCGTTTGCCATATTTTATAGTCATAATATGTGGCTATGTACAAGAGAATTCTAATAGACTTTAACATGATAACAGGTGAGAAAGTTTCTTCATAGTCCATTCGCTCAACCTGGGTATAACCCTTTGCCATAAGTCTAGCTTTAAAGGTCTGTACCTTTCCATCTACACCTCTTTTTCTCTTGTAGATCCATTTACAACCTATAGGTTTTACCCCACCAGGTTGATCTATAACTCCAAATAGAATTGAATTACATAGACTCCATTTCTTGATTCAGGGTTTTAATCCATTCATTCTTGTCAACATCTTCCATTGCTTGTTTATAAGACAATGGATCCTTAACACCATCATCAGCTATGACGTCTTAGGCTTCTGTTAAACCCATGTAGCGTACAGGTGGGTTCATAACCCTCCCACTACATCAAGGCAATATTAACTTTTGATATGGATATAAATGACTAGATAAACCGACATCAACAACTCTTGTTGATGTATCAACCCCTTCAACACCCTTGTCAAAGTCTTAGTAGTTTCATTAGAAATTTCACTTAAAATTATTTCACTTTGTGGTTTATGGTCCCTCATGTGGTCTTCTTACAAGAAGGTAGTATTTGTCAATACAAACACTTTATTCTCACTTGGATTAAAGTACTCACCTCTCATTTTCTCAAGGTAGCCTACAAATAAGCAAACTTTTGAACGAGGTTCCAACTTGTTAGGATTTGTCATTAGCACATGGGCTGAACATCCCCAAATTCTGAAGTGGAGTAAACTACCTTTACGACCTCTCCATAACTCAAAATATGTTTCAAAAACACTTTTTGAGGAAACGGTGTTCAAAATGTATTCAACGGTCTCTACTGTATATCCCCAAAACGAGTTAGGAAGTTGTGCATAGCTCATCATAGACCGAACTACGTCCAACAGGGTTCTATTTCTCCTTTTCGATACACCATTCCATTGAGGGGTACCAGGGGTTGAAAGTTGGGATATAATTCCATGTTTCATCATATAGTTATGAAATCTTAAGCTCATATACTCTCTACCATGATCAAATCGTAGTGTTTTTATCTTTTTACCTAAGAAGTTTTCAACCCCAAACTTGTACTCCTTGATCTTTTCAAGTGTTTTAGACTTGTGTTGCATTAGGTATAGATGCCCATATCTAGAATAATCATCTATGAAAGAGATAAAATATTCATACTCTCCTCGTGCTCTTACATTCATCGAACTGTAGAGATATGAATGTATAAACTCCAAAGTCTCTTTGGCTCTATAACCTTTTCCAATAAAAGGTCGTTTTGTCATATTGCCTTCAAGGAATTACTCACATACAGGTAAAAAGTTTTCTTCTAAACCATTTAGAAGACCATTTTTTACCAATCCCTCAATCCTATTGAGATTAATGTGACCTAACTTTAGATGCCAAAGATGGGCATTTTCTTTAGGATAAATTCTCAATCTTTTAACAGTTGTTGCCATTTTGAACATTTTAGTATTTAGCATAGCTTTAGTAACTAATGGCCTTAGTACATAGAAGTTACTTTCCATTAAACCAAAGCCTAGCTCCATTCCATTCTTAAAAATAAACACTTTATTTTTAGAGAAGGATAGGGAATACTTTTGCTCAATTAGACAAGAAACAGAAATTAAGTTCCTCTTGATATCAGGAACTACATATACGTCATCCAATAACATATATTATTTCTTATCCAAAAATAACTTGAGCCTGCCTACGACAATAGTTGAAATGGCCTCATCAGTACCGACTCTAAGAGTTATCTTTCCAACTACCAATTATCTCTAAGAATTAAATCCCTAATAGGAAGAACATACGTGATTAGTAGCTCATGAATTAACTATCCAGGCAGAATCATCATTCTCTACCAAGCATATCTCCAAGACAAATAAATTAGATTTACTTTCTTCAGAGTTCTTCCTTTTTTGGAGAGTAGTGGGATTAGCTTCATAACCTATATCATAAACTCCAAGTTTCATCTCAGAGGACAATCCTCGTTTATTAACTTCACTACATTCAGCAACATTTTCTTTCTTTATGTGTCCCTTGACATTCAATATGGATTAGAGTTTATCGAGGGAGATGACATTATTGGTTTCATCGTTATCAACCCCATTTTGTTTGAATTGTGAGAACTTTCGCTCAACAATTCTTGTATTGATTGCATGATCTGATGTGCAGTGACCATGCTTTCAAATCTTTTGGCTAAGACATCAGGTATGCTCGTCAAAATGTAAACTCGGGCCTTATCATTAGCTTTCGTCCACATTTCGTATGTGTCACAAACATTTTTTTTGTTGCATTAGGGGTTGGGATTTGAGGACAATCCTTAGTCAAGACGATGTTGAGGTCGTTAACCACGAAAAATATTTTATTCAAATTTTTCCAAGTTGCATAATTAAAACCGGTCAAACAAGTAGAGGCAAATAACGGAAAAATACGATTTGACATTTTTGCTAAAAAGAAACAAATTGATCTACATTAGATTTTAGCATAACTCTAAAACATCCAATCAATTTTTAGCAAAAACTAAATGAACCCCAATTAATATCTAATTCTTGCAATGATGCTTTAGTGATTTAGGACAAAAGCCGCTGAAGGGTAGTCAGTTATCCCTTCACTGAACCGAGACACTTTCAACCAATTATTACACCAGAATAACTTTTATTCATATAACAATTAATCATCATTGATTTGGTCAATAAATTATTAACTAGCTTACCAATTTCTCGTAAGTGTGACCTTTCATTTTAGACCATAGAGTTTCGCCCCAATGAGCCAACCGAAGGGAAAAATAGATTGGGACAAAAACTAAAGTGATCCTATCCATTTTTGGAGTTCGCTTTGATATTGACCTAATGCACAAACCATCCAAAGGGGGATGCTCCTAGGGCGCCTCGAGGCGGTGCAAGAATATTTCACGTTGCAAACTAATGAAGGAGACCGTAGGACATATTGATACACATCCCTCTGCCACTTACTACAAATACTCTCTCCATTCACCTTGATATTGACCTATGCAAACACCATTCGAAGGAAAACGCTCCCAGGGTGCCTCAAGGCCACGCATGAGTCTCACAGTGTGAACATTAAAGGAGAAACGTGAGTGAAAAATTGACGTATCGTATACATATTTTTCTTCCCACTGAGTATTTTAAAAGCCTAGGGTTTATTTAACTTAAGAAAAATACGGTTAATTATTTTAACTAAGTGATTGTTTAAGTTTGCCCAACAGTAATACTTATATTGGATAGTTAAATAATTTTGATTAATGTTCGTTAAATACTTTAACAAACTCTAATCAACAATTGATGTTTGTAACAAATCTATCTAATTCATCTTTCCAGGTCAGTTCCCAGGTATGGGTGTTCCATTTTCGTCAGCTTAAATATCCTACCCTAGACAAAACTAATCTTAGACAAAAGGTCCTTTATAGATACATTTGCTACAAATTTAATCTTTTAATAAAACAAATGTAATCCTATCAAACTGGTTAAAAAGATTAAACTAATTTCTAACCTCATTAGAAATTTGTGATCTTAGGTATATATGAACCATATTTTAAAACTATTTAAAAAAAAATGATTTTTCCTAAGTTTGTATGCAATTCTGAATTATTGATTTTAATTTCTAATTTTGTTTAATTATAACAATTATAAAATAAATGAAACAAATTAAAATCATTCATTGCATCAAATCACATATTTAATAAATTATCTAAAGTAGTGTCATGACATGCATCATGCATATTATATGATGCATGAGCATGCTATAATTAAATCATGCAATTATATATTATAACATTTATAATATAAATGATGCATGAATAATGCATAACGTATGGTAGGATTTTACTATATAGCATACATTATGACATACATAATAAAATTAAATCATATATCAAATGCATAATTTAAACAACAATTTATGGACTGGGATTGGACTAAACCATTAATTAAATTAATATAACATTTATATTAATTTAATTAATTAAAAGACTAATTATTACATAAAATAATAGCCAAACCAATTCAAAACAGGTGAACCGGATCTTGAACCAAGCAAACATGATGCGAACTAGTTGAACCACGAACCGAACTACATGTGTATCGAAAAAAAAATCGTCTCAGAGCATTGCCATGCTGTGAACTAGCATTGCAACGATACGGAAAAAAATTTCGTCCGCCTTTTGCAACATTGCAACGCTAGGGCACAACGTTGCAACGCTACTGTACAATAGCCACTGTATAGTTGTGATCTGCGTCGTTTCTTCTCTGATTTGAGCCTCGTTTTCACCAGTACATTGTCGGAACCATCACAAACGACTCAAGACTATGAATTTACAGACTCTATAACAATTAATGCCCAAAAGAATGAGCCCTTACAAATCAAATTTGTAAAAATTAAAGCAATAAAGACTACAGATCAATCATGAGACATCCATAAATCACAAACAAAACATTCAACCATTCATCACATGAATAATACAGAAGCATATCCACCATTAATCTGTAAAAGAAAATTCTAGAAATAAAATAAAATTGAGAAACCAACAACCTCGCTCTGATACCAATTGAAGGAATGGTGAAGTTCCGCAGCAGAAGTGGGATCGTCCCAATTTTATTTTTTTTTACAGAATCCCAAATTTATAGAACAAAAACATTAATGCATTATGATTTTATAGCATGCTGAAAAAGGAAGCAGAGAAGAATTGAAGCTTAAAAAAGGAAGCAGAGAAGAATTAAAGCTTACCCTTGAAGCCAAAAAATTCTTCTCAAATTCCCTCGAACTTATCACGAACACTTTGTACCATGAACCAACAACACAAAATGGCCACCACCACTTGAGAATCCTCTGTATTCTCCTTAGGGGTGTGAATTTAGAAGTTGTAGGCTCTAAATTTTGGGAGAGGGAGGATGTTTTTAGAGGAAGAAGAAAAACTTTTTCTTTTCTATGTTCTTGGGGAATTACTAGAAGAAACTCTTCACATACACACTTTTTGAAGAAGACGAAGAAGGCGTCAAAACTAAATGCACTTTCCACGTTTTTCTAAGAGTAAATTAAAGGTAGGGAAGTTGTAACTCCCTCCCTTTAATTGTTAATAAATTAAAATAAATTTAATGTATATATATATATATAATTATTATATGTTATATCAAATATAACATATAACCTATAGTTATTATATTGCATCAAATACAATATAACATATAGTTTTATTACTCTCAATAATACATGGTATTTAGTATAAATCACATTTATACTAAATTTAATTATATGAATCTCATCCATATAATTAGTATTTGAATCATATTCAAAAATCTAATTCCTCTCAAAATATATTTTATGTTATAATGTATCGAATACATTATATTAATTATATCACATATAATTAATTCCCTCAATTAATTTGAACAATTCAAATTAATCCAAAATTAATTCTCAATGATCCCTGTTGAGCTACAGAGAGAACCTTATGGACTTGTAGGAAGCTCCAATTGTACTTGGATAACTAATTAAACTCTTTAATTAAATTACCCAATATCCATTAATTGCTGATCACTCCACTAAAAACTGACAACTATAGTCCTCGCACTATAGATATATTTATGTGTCTATTGGATATAACCAGTTAACAGTGCAATGACCCTTCACAAATTGCTCGTAAGTACAGTTGGGCCAAAATTACCGTTTTGCCCATATAGTTACATCTAACTCCTTAAGTACAACCGATATCTCTAATGAACAATAAGTCATAGTCCAACTATGACCAAATCCCTTTCGGGCCAAGAGAGGGTGTGGCCATATTATTCAAGCTCCGAAATCAGCCTTTAAGGAAGTAATTTATCTACTTACCCCGACATTAAGGAAGGAATGAATCCCGTCTGTGTAGCTGTGTTCCCAACTCCCCAATCAGAAAAATCCCTAAAATGGTAAGCATATTGAGTTGGTGATCTAGCCAGTCTCACCCATGCAAATCAAATGATCGCCTTCATAGGCAGGAGTTCACAACTTACACAGGATTCAGGTCATATCGCTTATGATCATCCTGATGAAATGTAAGTCTCTATTATTAACGGCGTTATTGATGCGTAGAATTATGATGTGATGGTGTGAGTATGCGATGATGTGTGTTATATGATGATCATGCAAGTTTTCCAAACAAAGCCTAAGTATAAGCCTTCTTAGGTTATTGGTAAGTCTAGGGTCGAGCACAGGGACTATTAAATAGATATACGATAGACTTTTTGATTCTATTGCGGTGGTAAAAAAGAAGTGGATAGTGTTTTAATTTAGATTTTTCCTGTGCAACGGAGTTGAACGCGGAGTGATGAAAGCGTAGAGTTACAATAAGTATGCGATGAAGGGGCTGAAAAGGGGTTTAGCTAACATTTTCCAAGATTGTGCACAAGTTATGCAATCATGCTATACACAAATATCAGTACTACATTTCTCAATGCAAAATGCCACAATTTCTATTTCAAGGACGCATGCGATGTATATACGAAGCAGTCGATAGAACTTATTTCTAAGTTTCTACTCTTGCTTATACGATCTAATCTGACTCTCTCAAGCCTAGATTCTATCTTTAAGCTACTCTCTCAAGTATGTCTAAATGATGTCGCACACATAAGACAAGATGACCACATATCACCATTTCTATTTCTAGGACGCATGCGATGTGTATATAGCAGACAGAACTTATTTCTAAGTTTCTACTCTTGCTTATACGATCTAATTCGACTTTCTCAAGCCTAGATTCTAATCCAACTTTTTTAAGCCTAGATTCTATCTTTAGACTACTCTCTCAAGTATGTCCAAAGGATGAATGATGCATACATAAGATAAGATGATTGCATAAAATGCATATCTTAAGTCATGCTAGCTAACTACTTCTCAAGCTATTCAGAAATTTAGCTACTCATGCATTGTGTGGAGAGATTGAACATAAATCGAAATGAAGTTTCCATTTTCTGCAATTAAAGTGCTGAATACAAAATATCAAATGGATTTGAGAGATAACAAGCCCGGTAAGCAATGTTTTGCTTACCGTGGCCTTTTACACTACTCTTTATCACTTCAACTCTGTTCTAGTTGTGGATTCTTGCTCTCGTAAGGGTTGGCCTTCTCTCCTTTGTATTACTTTCTGGCAATCTCTCGATCTGTTCGGGAGCGATTTCTCTCAGCTCTGCCTCATCTTCTTGCTTTCTTCGTCCTCTATGTATATGTATATATATGTGCGTGTATCCTTCTCTCCCTGGTGGCATTCGATATTTATAGATTTCAAGGTGAAGCAGCTTTTCTTACTAATGATTGCAATGATGGGCGATATTAATTTCCCTACTCTGTTGCACCGTTTAAAAGTCACTGAAAGTTCAATGTACTTGCTATAGTATGGCTTTTAACGACTTGTCAATTGAATTCGAAATCGACCGTTATCAGCTTTACGTCCCATCATGATTTATTATGTTGTCGCCTTGATGCGAGGTCTTTATGCGATCACTTTTTGAGAAACTTCTCACGATCGCATGACTTACGATTGCAACTTTAAGCGCGCTATCACATTGTGCCCTTGGATCGCAATTTCATATATGCCATCGCATTGTACTTGCACAAAATAGGTAAATTAACTGCTTTTATGCGATGAGCATTAGCAATCGCAATTTCTTTCAGTTTGGCGCTTTCGGACATAATATTGCCTATTTTACCATCGCTTTCTCTCATTGTTTTACTTATTTGAGCTGTAATAACTTGTATTTCTACCAGTTATTAGTTATATAATGGGACTAATCATTTCGTCGTCCGGTCTTATACAAACTCTTTGTATAGGATACCCTCACTCACATGTCTCCACATGAATGATCAAGATCAGATCATTTGTAGCACTTTACAACAGTTTTAACATCTACAAAGCGAGTCGTATTTGTACTGACACTAGGATAAGGTATCCAGCCTTATCCATCTACTACAAATCGTTTAGGTTATCATTTAAACATGATCCACCAGTATGTCTCTACATACATGTTTAAATTACATAAAATAATTTAGGATAATTGTTTATTGGATTGAGTATATGCTCATAAAATAACAATTATTTTATTAATAACAATTTATTTATATAAAGTTTACAAACTACGAGAATACAAGAGAGATTTAGGACACTAATCTCAACAGTTAGTCGTTGTATCCTACTGAGACGATCGCTATAGTCTGCTTGCAGTTCGTGCAGAGTGAATAATTGTCTTCAGGACAACGTTTATCAGAAACATGCCTCAACTACATTTTGGAGTTTCCAAAGGTTTTGAGGTTCTTTCAAGTCTTTGGTTATTTTCATATCTAAGCCTTATTACATCGTTTGACTTAAGTTTGAGTTTGAATACTATACAATTATTTCTAGTTGTGGTGTAATCAGTTTGCTAGTGTATTCAATTCATATATATTCTATTTCCTCAACAATAAATTCATCATGTGGTAGTTTGAATCAAAGTTCAAAACATCGATGTTGATGGAGATATCGTGGTCTCGATTTTATGGAAATATTGATAGAAATATTGATATTGATGGAAACTTCGAGAAAAATTATGAAAATTGATGGAAACTGTTATAGTTAGTTACTGAAACTTTCATTGTGGCTTAATTAGACTATAATCAACCATTTTTAATCACAATTTCTTTAAAGTAAGCAACCTTTCTATCTATCGTAAATGTATGTGTAAATATTGATGCAAAAGCAGAAATTTTAAAAATAAATGGAAAAATAAATAAAAATGACATAAAGTTTAAAAATATTCTGAGGTGAAATGATGTGAACATTATGAAAGTTTTGGATGGTAAAAGAAAAAAGAACTCGCGTGTCAAATCAATTCTGAGGTGAAATGATGTGAGAATTTAATGAAAAAGTTCCAATGCCGTTAAAAATAAATATAGGCTATTTTTGTGGTCTTTTCAAATCCAATTTCTTTAAAAATGAAAGTTTTTGGTTGAAAATAAAACTAAAAATTGAGAAAAGTTGAAAAGTCGAAAAGTAGCACATAAAAAGGCTTAATCCTTTGTCGAAAATGACATTGAAATGTAAAACTATATATTTTGTCGAAAATGATATTGAAGTGTGAAACTAGATACTTGTATGTAATCAGAACCATAAAATTAAAAAACTTAATTGCGCTAATGTAACTAATTAAAAAATATTGAAATTTTCTTAAAATGTTATTTTCTCGAAATTTCATTGAAATGGGGAATCAGAATATTTGTCTTGAGAAATTAAATCATAGTTTGAATTTTGACTGCGATTAGAATGTATGTGTTTGATTTATGTGTTGAGAATCAACATGCTCACTTTGACACTAGAAATGGAAGCAGGTTATGCATCTCTCAAATTGTAGATATTATTCCAAGAGGCCACTGGTTAAAATATTTGCTTCTTAAAATGTATGAGAGAAAAATGGTAAAAAAAACTAAATATATATTCAATGGTTATTATTATTATTATAATTTAGTACCAATAGATTGGTTTAACTAAGTAAGAGACAAATACATATTAATTTGCTCCTTAAAATGTATGAGAGAAAAATGGTAAAAAGAAAAATTAAATATATATTCAATGGTTATTATTTATTATCAATAAAGTGGTTTAACGAGGTAGGAGACAAATACATATTAATTACCACTAAACGATCTCACTTTGATTTTCATAATTATTAAATAATGTAAAAATACAAATTCATATTTAATAGTTATTAAAAAAGGACAAATTTTATTCGAATTTTTTCTCTCACCTTAAAAAGATTAAGGCAATAGTTAGATGCAACTAATCCTATGCAACTATTTTCTATATATCAAAGAAAAAATAAATAAAAGCAATCCCATATAACCATTTTCTATACACAAAAGAAAAAAATAAAATAAAAACAATCAAATTTATATATAAAAAATGTGACCTGACATATTTTTATTGAATGCAGTTTGAACCATGATAGATTGGTACAGCTTAAGTTTGTACTAAAGTTTTAAATTTTTTTTAAAAAAATATTATATCATTGTCTTCATACTAGCTAAAATTAATAATGTTTTGATCTATTTTATTGTTTAGTCAAAATAATGCTTTGCATTTAAAATGTCTATTTGGAGTACTATAAATAGATGGCTATGTCAAATGAGTGCACATGTCCTAATTTAATATACCAACTACTCAACACATATAAATTATTTAAATTTTTAATTAAAAAACTAATCACACTATTTCCTTTTAACAAGTCTCACCATATTATAGATTTTAAAAATCAAATGATTGTACTTATTTTACATGATTTTTCCTTCATAATATAGTGCAATGATATTATTTTTCACCATCTGCTTTATATAATTTTTCTTACATTAACTTGGTTTGTTAGAGTCAAAGTTATATATCTAAGGACCACACCTACCATTTTCCTAGTCAATGGATTATCTCAATAATAGTTGTTGTACTTCAACAGCTGCACATGTTGAAAATAGGATTCTGAGTGAAAAGAAACCCCTTATTCATCCATATATTTGTTTAAGCATTGTTTTTAGAAGCATTTTCATTATTACATATATTATGATAATATAATATTGTTAGGAAAATTTTTAAAGATAAAAAAAATGTCAAATTATTTAACTGATAAACTCCTATCAACCTCTATTAGATAAGATTACAATTTTACTATTTTGTGTAAATAATTTATTTTATTTTTTTATTTTTGAAAATTCTCCTATTGTTATTTTCATTTAGTGATTTAGTTAATTAACTACATACATTGATTTTAAAAATGTTTCCATTTTTGCCAACAACAAATATGATGAAAGTTTTCAAGCAGAAGAACAACTCAACTCAGACACTCAATATAGTTAGTTAGGCAAACAAGTTTAATTGTTGTGCTTTACAAAGGAAAAAATAATAGTAATAAAAAGAAAAATAAAGAAAAATAAAAAGTTGCTATGTTGCTCAATGGGTTTTATTTTCTAGAATTTTGTTTACAAATAATGTTGATTAAAACAATATTTGAATTTTTAGTCGAATTTCAATAACAAAATATGTTTTTAAAAATTATTTTTTTTTAATTTCTAAAAAAATATTTTTGTTTTCTAAATTTGACTACGAATTCAAACTTTTATTTAAGAAATGAGGATCATAATAAAGATATAGTGAGTAAACAAGCATAAATTTCAAAACAAGATCATCATCAAATGATGCATTAGGGCAGTTTGGTAGACAAATTGAAATATGTTTCTAAAAATTGTTTTAAGATGTTTTGATCCAAATAATGCAAATGAAAACAACAATTTTATGTTTTGTATCCAGATTATGAATACAGAATTTTAAAATATAGGATTATATTAAAAAAAGATAAAAATGTTAATACATGTAGTATTTCATGTTACAAAATTTACATTCATTTTTGTTAAATTAAAATATGTATTATATAATTGAAATAATTATAGGTACGAACTGCACGTCTAATGTTGTTAAGAATAATGTTACAATATTCTTCAGAACAATAAATAATAACAAACAGACAAATAAAAGAAATATCAAAGTTTGGTAAAATACTACATACATCTAAGGGACAGTGTGCCCAAAAAAGATAATTTCACTAATATAAATTATAAAGAATTACAGCGTAGTACTTATATGTAACAATAACACGACTACATATGTAACAATAGCACGACTACAGTAACATCCATAGAGCTTAATCACTCAACCAATCAACTAGGCTCCCCAGATGTGAGACTCCCTCTCACAATAACTTAAACTACCCTGAGTGCGAATATTAGTGAAGGACTACTTAGAGAAGGACTACTTAGATACCCTGAGTGCGAATATTAGTGAAGGACTACTTAGGTTTTTCCTAAGTTTGAGATTCCCTCTCACAAGATTTAAGTTTCCCTTAAACCGTGAGAGTCCCTCTCACTTAAACTTTATCTTTCCCACTCAAATGAAGACTACTTCACTTGAATAGCTTACATTTCTCCTAAGCTCGAGAAACTCTTCTCAAAATGTTGACGAATAGGACAATACCATTCAAGTGAATCTCCAAACTACAGCTACATGACTTTTGCTTCTTCAAAGATTGACATACTTGTGAAGATGTTCTCACAAGACAATGACATTTGTAATTTTCATGAAAATGACCAACTTAAACCCAGATAACCATTCCTTTAAATATGCACAACGAAAAAATAAATGAGGAACTCTAGATTCCGCAACAGTGGCATATAGGGAAGATAAGAAATCTACAAGAATGAATGCAAAAGAATTTTTCACATAAGGAAAAAAAATTCATAGGATCAAGATTTCAGAACAAACCTTTGTTTGATATACTTGACACAGAAACAACCTGAGAAACATCTACCAGATTTAAACAAATATTGGCAATATAATATTTCTAACAAGAGAAAAACTTGGATGCTCCTTTGGATGCACTTATCTTTATGCATTCTAAGTATAGTCGAATAAAATATTGGCACATGGCAGTTTTCTTTTTTAAAAAAATTATTTTTTTTTCTACTTTCCTTTTTGTATGGTAAAGAAGTGGGAAGCATATAAGTTAGCTACCACTAATAATTACTCTTCTAAAAATAATGTAGTATAAGTCGATGTGACACTACAAAATAATAGTTATGAACAATTTTCAACATAAAACATGTTAGTAGATTAATGATTAGTGGTTTATATTCAACCTAATATTTTATAGGTAAATCATTACTAACTAGTTTTATGGTTTATAAATATACAATCAAATGTGTTCTTAAAAAATTGTTTACCTAAACATATATCCGAAAGCATGAAATACAATATATTTTTTTTAATTTTTTATTTTTAAATTTCTATTTTCGTAATAAAAACCAATGACTACTACAAAAAGGTGTTGCTGGGGGTTGTACCGATATCGATGATTATATGTGCTCTCAATATTTCTTCAATCCATCATAATTCTTGATATTTATTACACACGTCCATTGTTAGTTAACAGTAACGTGTTAGGTCATCTATAACAAGTTTCAATCAGAATTTGCAAAGAAAAAAAAAATTATATTTATGATAGATAAAGCTAAAATATCTCGACGAAACTTATAAGTTATATCCACACATTCACAAAAAATAAAAGAATAAAAGAAATTTTTTTTCCATTTATACTTTCATTCACGTGAAGGGAATTCTTTCTTTCTTTCAAAAGCACCATCATTTCCCTCATATTGCAAGAGCGAAAGATATTTATTTTTGGAAACTCTAAGTTCCTCTTATAAAATTTCAAACTCCCATCAAATTTGAAAATATTTAATATTATATCGACAACCATTATCAAATCTTCCAACATGAAAAGAATATTATTTGATATTTGATAATCATTTACTTTTTATTCTTTAAAATTAAGTTTATAAACCTTCATTTCACCTACCTTTCTTATTTTTTTTAATACAATTTATCAATATTTTTCTAAAAAAAATCAAGTCAAATTTTGAAAAAAAAAGTAATCTTTAAAAATGTATTTTTATATTAGAATTTGACTAAAAATTGAACTCTTGTACTTGAGAAAAATCTAAATAATTATACTAAGTTGAAAAAAAAATATACTTAAATTTCAAAATAAAAAAAAAAAATAGTTCTCAACGAAATATTAAAGGTGTTTTGACCCAAGGAGTTGGAGAGTCAGAGTTGAGTTCATTCAGGAGTTCGTGGGTCACACCGTAAAAAATATTATTTTATACCTTATCTATTCCATGTTTTTGCTCCAAATACTCCTTTAATTATTATGATATAAGAGATAATAATTGATGTCTTCCTTTAATTATTATGATATAAGAGATAGTAATTGATGTGTTGTCGGAAAATATTAGACTTAAATTGGACATAACAATAATATAGAAGAGTGATAAGATAAGTTTAAAGGAAAAACATTAAAGATTGGGAGATGTCTTAAATTGTAAAAAAAAATTGAAAAGGAGGAAATGGAGTGAAAGGAAGTGGCTGGGGAGAAAGAGGGTGTCAAGGGAAGCAGAAGGGGGGGTTTGGAGGAATATCTGAAAGAGGAGAGAGGGGCTCAAAACGAGGGGTGTTGGTGGGGTCACGTGGCTATGGCATCAATCTTGTATATATTAGTTCATGCAACCACACGCCACTCGGCTGTGCCCCAAATAGTGACAGATAAGACCCATCGTCAAACCTTAGCTTTGCAACCCAAACTTAACCACTTTCAATTTTTTTCTTCAAAAAAGATGATGTTTTTCTTTTGCAGGAATTTGGGTTTTCCATTCATTTAACTCTCTTAATAATAAAACCACCTACTTTTAGTGTCAAAGTGTTAATTGATTATTCTTTACAACTCTAAACTTTGACCACATTGATGATGTTCATGATCCTTTTCTTCAACTACTGAATCTTCTTTTTTGTATTGGTTGAATCTTTCTTGAGTTAAATCACTAACCACCCACTATAATGCTTCCTTTTTTAAGGAAATTTTGCCAACAACAATGCAGGGATGAATTTTATTTGTTTTTATTTGATTTCCCCCCTTTTTCTTTTCTTTTTATTCTCTCTTTTTCATGTGGGTGGTCGAGGGATTTTTATGATTGTGATAATTTTAAAAGAAAATTTTGTTTTGAAGAAGAGTGATAAATTAAATTTGTGGTGAGTGGTGGTAGGGTGTATGCGAAGCTCGAGTGTGTTTGGTTTGGTACTCCTAGCTTTGTCTGTTCCCAAACTTTCAACTCTATCGATCTCTCTCTCTCTCTCTCTCTCCAATTATTTTTAATTTTTCCCTTTCTCTAAAGATCAACCCTTTAAAAATTAGTTCCTTCCCCACGGTACACAAAACCCAACCCAAACCCAAGATGCGCCTCTGTCTCCTTCTTTTCCATCTTCTTCGACCTTCTTCTCCCATTTCCTTCTCCTTTTGCCTATTTTCTTTAATGAACTACTAATGCTTACAAGAGATTTTGTAGATTGGTGTTCTTATCCAGAATGGACTTTGGGGTAGTGGGGTTGGATAGTTTTGTGGATTCAAGTGATGCCCCTTCTCCTCACCCTGTATCAGACCCTGAAACTAAGCTCAAATCTCTTGGATCTGCTTTTTCTAAGCAGGATAGATCTGGGTTTGTTGATGATGATGACTGGAGGAACTCCAAGATTCCCAAAACTGAAAATGTCTCTGCTTCTTCTAAGACAATGCCGCTTCATCAAGGCTTCCCTTTGCTGAGATCTAATACTTTGCTTTCTAGTGATGGGCGCCAAAAGGAGCACATGCTTAGCTTCTCTTCAGTCAAATCTGAGACTAACTTGCAAACTAAAGACTCTGAGCTGATTGCAAGGAATACCCAAAACTCCATTTTCCCTTACAATCAACACAAATCTTCAGTTTACTCTAGAAGTACAGGTAAATGATAGCTCTGTTTCTGTGAGTTTCATTGACTTGTCTGTTCTTTTATTACCTACTTCTTGAGGTTTGGTTCAGTGGATTGCCATTGTCTTTTATTGATAAATTTACATCATGAGATGTGCTTCAATCTGTGGGAATGGCTGAGTTGCATCTTTGTGAGAAAGGGTGGGGTTTGTTTATTTAGCTTTGTTCCCAAATGTCATTTTTTGAGACTTGTCGAGGAAAACTCTAGCTTCCATGATTAATTTCTGGGATCGGTTTGGTTTTGGTGGTGATTTTCAGTTCCTAGACTAGAAACCAGAAGGAAAATAATCGCTTTAAAACTGTTGAAGAATCTGAAGAGGGTCCACAATATTTACCAAAACCTTCATTATTTTTAATAGAAACATCAGCAATGAGTTGAAGGTTTTGTTGGTGTGCAGGATGTGTTTCTGGAAGCTATAGTAGCATGCATGGGCCTGTAGCTGGGATTAGAGGACCATTTACACAATCTCAATGGATTGAGCTTGAACATCAGGCATTGATCTACAAATACCTCTCTTCAAATGTGCCTGTACCATCTAATTTGCTCATTCCACTCAAGAAATCCCTCTATCCCTATGGCTTGACTTGCTCTTCTGCTGGATCCTTGCCTCCAAACACAAGTAAGTTTGTTCTTTCTATTTAACATGTAAATCAATTACAATGTTGCTTTTCAGAACTCTGCTCTAATTTGTCTTTGTCTTTATCTTTCTTATTGCTTATGGGGTTGGGGAAGGTGTGTTCATATGCATATGCCTGCATTTTCAAAGTTGGGAGGAAGATCTGTATTCTTTCTAGCCATTTTCAAAAAGTAATGCGTATTGGAATTGATTAAATATTCCATGATATGAAAAAATCTGGAAGTTCTATTGTGTTTTTATCCATCATCACATGTTATCTAGTATTATTGCAAGAATATATGCTGGTTTTGGAGAAGAATATGTATGCTTAATGCTTTTCCCTTTGTCCGAGTTGTCTTTTGTCTTTCTTTATCTCTCTCTCTCATTCTCCAATTCTCGTGTCTTTCTTCATCAATGTACTGTAGGGTGGGGTTCTTTCCATTTGGGTTTCTCCGGCAACACTGATCCTGAACCAGGAAGATGTCGTCGAACCGATGGAAAGAAATGGCGGTGCTCTAGAGATGCCGTTGCCGATCAAAAGTATTGTGAAAGGCACATAAATAGGGGCCGCCATCGTTCAAGAAAGCCTGTGGAAGGCCAGACTGGCCATTCCGCCCCTGGGACCACTAATCCAACAGCCATGGTGGCAACGATGTCTACGTCGTTGTCATCGACGGTGATGCCCAGCGGCGGTGCATCCAACAACCTCCCTATCATTCAACACCAGCTCAAGAGTTTGCATCCTGTTGCTGCTTCCGATCCTGGTGCCGATGCCCCTGTCAATAGGTGACATTTCTTCACTCCACACAACAAGAAGCCTCATATCTATATCATGATCTTGATTAGAACAAACTTACATTCACCAACATGAATAACATAGACCAGAATTCAAACTCTTAACTCCTCCACTTTAAGGTTGATGGTAGACCCCATGATTTCATCTTTGCTTTGTGAAAGTGACTTCTCAACTTAGTTGAGACTTAGGATTCCTTTTCCAGGAAGATATCATAATATTGCTATCATTTTCAATTACTTTGAATACAATAGTTGGGTTAAAGGCATCTTGATTAATGGCATCCCCATTTTAATGGGCCTCTGGCTATCATCAACTCAGTTAATGTATACTTTTTTTTTCCTTTTAGGGTAACTTTCAATTTACCTTTTTTTTCTGCACATTTGCTTTAGGTTGCTAAACAAAGAGACTGTGTGTGGCAGAATCCAAGAGTCTGGGGGCCTCTCAATGATGTCTTCCACTGTCAATCTCATGTCATCTAATGACAAATCTCAAAAACAAGAGATTTCATTAGGAGAATCCACACAATCTGAATTTGGACTTGTTTCCACTGATTCCCTCCTAAATCCTTCACAGAGGGGATCTTATCCCAATCCCAAGAACTATGACTCCTTCCTAATATTCAATGACCAGGAAACCCAAGACCAAGACCAACATCCACTTAGACAGTTCTTTGAAGACTGGCCCAAGGACCAGTCGAGTCGTTCGGTCATGACCTGGCCTGAAGAATTCAAATCAGATTGGACACAGCTCTCCATGTCGATACCCATGTCTGATTTCTCCTCATCATCGTCCTCTCCAACGCATGAGAAGCTAGCTCAATCCCCTCTCAGGCTGTCTAGGGAGCTTGAGCCAATCCAGATGAATTTAGGGGTAAGCAGGAATGATGATGAGCTAGTTCAAAAGCAAAGCAACCAGCTAGCAATGTCGTGGGGAAGTTCAATGGGAGGTCCTTTGGGAGAGGCATTAACAAACGCCAGCAGCTGTGTGAAGGCAAGCAAAGTGCCACCATCACTGAACCTCTTGGCCGAAGGATGGGATGGCGGTCAGCTTGGATCGTCACCTACTGGTGTGTTGCAAAAGGCAACATTTTGCTCCCTTTCGAACAGCAGTTGAGAAAAGCAGTTCAAGGGGGGTGGGGTGGGGTGGCTGAGAAGAAAGAAAGCCAATGTTGCTGCTGGCTGAAGCTCCTTTCTTCCTTTTCTGTAGTCAGGAGCTTTTATTAATATTCATAAAGAAGGAATGCCAAAAAAAAAACGGTGAACAGAAAAAGATGGAGAAAAATGGTTGTCTGGTAGAATATGTGATTGATTCAGAAGTTGGGACCTTTTTTTCTTTTTAATTTGTTCCATTTTCCAGCTCAGTGTAATCTTCTTTTTATTTTTTCCCCCTTTTTTTCCAACTTATTTGTTTGTTTGTTTCATTTTCTAAAGTATTGACTTATGCTTAATTCTAATTCAAATAGGGCATTCACTGTTTTTTCTCCCCTTCATGTGGGTTTGTTGGTAATCTACAGTTTTGTGAATTTGAATGAAAATCGTTGATGCTTTTCAGCATTTCCTCCCAATCCCAGTCTCATCCAGCATCATTCTTCTGGTTTGGTAAAATGGAAGCATCAGGGAATGTTGAGAGAGTTGATAAACAGTCCAAGGAACTATTACCTGTAAGTTGCAATCTTCACATGGACAAATATTCATTAAAAAAAAATCAGATTCTGTATGTTTGAAGCTCAATGCAATGTCAGTCCCCCATAGGAAATCCTAAGTAATTTAGTTGAGAGATGATGAAGGGAAAGTGGAGTGGCTTTAGATTGGGGCATGGCAGAGTCTGTGGTGGTTGCAGAGAAAAGAGAAAATGTAAGAATGTTTTAGTTGGAATTAGCATTTGGATTTGCATGGTCTTTTATGTTATGATGAATGAGTATTGAAAAGGAAGAAGAAAAATGGGGAGAAGGCAAGGAGTTCTGAGTTTGGCAGACAGGAGACACTTCTGTGGGCTGTCAACCAGGCAGATTTCATCCAAATGGGCCATACTTCACCAACCTGGGCCCCCTTCAAACACTTTCCCTTATTATTTGGCCCATACCTTTTACCTCTTTCTCTTGTCCTCTTTCCTTTTTTTCTTCTTCCAAATCAATCATATATCTACATGTACATAGAGTAATGTTTTCCTTCTTTCTTTCTTTCTTTCTTTTTTTTTTTTTTTTTTTTTTTTTTTTTTTTTTTTTAAATAATAATTTAAATCTAGTTACTATTTCATTATAAATGAAAATCAAATAATGGATGTAGAGAATAGGAAGCAGGCAATAGAAAAATAAAATCCAACAATACAAGTTATGTTCTTTTCTTTTCTTTTTTTTTTCTTTTTTTCTTTTTTTTGACAATAAGTCAAATGTTTTTAAATAAGTAATTCTACAGTTTTCAATGCTTTATGAATTATTATTATTATTTTATTAATTTTCCTTATGAATTAGTTAGATATGCTTATTTTGAAGGTGAATGCATAAGGCTTAAGTTAAACTTTTGACCAGGATGGGGAATCCTGCCCCACTGTTGTGTCCCTTTGTTTTGGCTTCTTCTTAATGGAACTTATGCATTCTATAAAATATAATAATTGCAGTTTTGAATAAAAATGAGTGAGAATCAATCAAGATAAATAACCTGAATTTCAAATATAAATGAAAAAAGATTAAGAACTATAGCAGGTGCCATGATTTATATATATTTTAATTAAATTAATAATTTCTTCCATAAATTAAGACTTAAAGTCCTATTTTGATTCTGTTTAGTTTTTAAATATTAAGTTTATAAATACTATCGCCAAATGAATATAGCAAAATGTTAATGTCCTTAATGATGATGATATAATGATAGACATGTAGTCATCTATCCCAAATTATACGTCTAGTAATAAATTTTCAAACTTAGTGTGTTAAGGAAGCCAACATGGACAGAAGTCACTAAGAGTAGAACCACTCAGCAAAACAGTCAGCAAGGCAAAGCTCTCACAATTACAAAATTACCAGATAACAGAGAAGGAATATAATTGGTTACAAACGAACCAATCAAAGTGCAACACTTGTATTATAATTATATCATTTTCTCATATTCATTTATTCTTCCCGATTCTAGGGATTTCCTTTGTATAAAGGGTGGCTCCCCTGTACAGTGAATAGACAAGGAAATACAAAAGCAATTTGCCGAGGGTCTCTTCATTTTCCTTTCTCGTCTGCTGTAAGTCTCTTCGTCTTCCATTTCTATCTTGGTATCAGAGCTTCATAATGATCAACGTCAATCAAAGTAACCTAGGTTCGAACTTCGGCACAGCTAATTTCAGCAGTCCACCCCCTGAATCAACTTCTCAATCAAATAACCTTCATAAAACTCGATCGCAGTAACTTCCTCCTCTGGAAAAATCAAGCGCTTCCAATCCTTCAGAGCTAAAGACTCGAAGGACATTTAACTAGACAAAAGGTATGTCCCTTTATGTTTTTTTAATTTGCAGTTGGTGAAAGTGGATCGACTGGAGCAAGAGCTGGACCATTCAACTCAGAAGGGAGTCTCGGCAGCAGAGCTTCTAGCTCGTTAATCACACCTGAGGTAAACCCTCAATATGAAGCGTGGATGGCTGTAGATCAACTCCTCCTTGACTGGCTATACAATTCGATGACTCTTGAGGTAGCCATTCAAGTAATGGGATGCGAATGTACAAGGGACCTGTGGACAAGCATTCAACAACTATTTGGAGTTCAGTTTAGAGCTGAAAAGATTATCTGAGATATGTGTTTCAAACAAATAGAAAAGGTAACTTGAAAATGGAAGAATACCTACGAACTATGAAAGTAAATGCTAATAATCTCGAGCAGGCTGGTAGTCTAGTACCTCCGAGAGCTCTTATTTCGCAGGTACTGCTGGGACTTGATGAAGAATACAATGCTATCGTGGCCACAATCCAAGGGAAAGCCGAAATATCATGGTTGGATATGCAATCAGAGCTTCTTCTGTATGAAAAAAGGCTTGAACATCAAACAAATCAGAAGACCACAATAGGTTTTAAACAAGTCGGCAATGCATTAGTAAACATGGCTAATACAAGGAACGTCAACCAAAACAACAACACCAAATCTACCAGCAACAACAACAGTCAATCAGCTGATGGAGGACAACGAGGAGGAGGCCATGGTAGGGGCCGTGGCAGGGGAAGGAACAAAAAACCGATTTGCCAAGTTTGTGGAAAGATTGGACATATAGCTTATTTATGCTTCAACAGATATAATCGAGAGTTTGTCCCAAATCATCCCCAAAATAAGGGATCACCCTTCACCAACAATCAGATTAAGAGTGTGCCCCCACATCCGACTGCTCTAGCCACTGCCCATGGCAATAATCCTTTTCTGACAAGTCACGAAACCATGGCTGATGCAAATTGGTATTCTGACAGTGGAGTCTCCAATCATGTCACCTCTGACATCAACAATCTTGGCAACCCGACTGAATATGCAGGTACTAAATTAGTCACTGTGGCTAATGGTAATACTTTAGAGATATCTCATGTTGGGAATGCTTATCTGTCTAGTGATGCATGCAATATGAAATTGAATGACATGTTGTGTGTGCCTGCCATAGCAAAAAACCTGGTCAGCATATCTAAGTTAATAAAGGACAATAATGTGTTCATTGAATTTCACACAAACTATTGTCTTGTTAAGGACAAGGGTATGGGACAAACCATACTGAAGGGAATACTTAAAGACGGACTATACCAGTTAGAAGATGCAGAGGTTAGCTCAAAGACCGTAGAGAACAGAGCCCCATTGCAGTCAATGCACAAAAATAACAATCTGTCTGCCCTTACCTTATCCTCTAAACATAGGGTGTCTAAGAATACATGACATAGACGTCTTGGTCATCCATCACCAAGAACATTAGAGTTTATCATCAAGAATTGTAATCTTCCTATATTATCTAATGAAGATCTCAAATTTTGTGAATCTTGTAGCTATGACAAATCACATTCCTTAGCATTCCCTAACTCTAACTCAAGGACATCAACAATGTTTGAACTCATACACACTGATCTTTGGGTTCCAGCACCTCTATTGTCGACGGATGGATACAAATACTATGTTATATTTGTAGATGACCATAGTAGGTATACATGGATCTATCCTCAAGACTAAAAAGTGACACACTCGCAGCTTTTCAGCACTTCCTCAACATAATTCACACTCAATTCAATACCATAATCAAGTCTCTACAGTCGGATAATGGAGGAAAGTTTGTAAAAATACATAAGGCTTACCATCAGCTTGGCATCTCCTCTAGATACTCCTGCCCATATACCTCAGCACAAAATGGAAGAGCTGAGTGAAAACATAGAAATATCGTGGATACCGGACTAACCTTACTTGCCCAAGCACATCTTCCTCTACATCACTGGTGGGATGCATTCTCATACTCGACACTCCTAATCAATGGCCTTCCCACCCTTTTCCTAAAAGGGAAGTCACCTATGGAGGTAATGTTTAACAAGAGACTCAAGTTTGAAAATCTTCGAATCTTTGGGTGTGCTTGCTTTTCATGCTTGAGACCATACAACTCACATAAGCTGAACTATCGCACAGAGAAATGCACCTATCTAGGACCTGGTGTGAATCACAAAGGGTATAAATTCCTCAGCTCCAATGGTAGGGTCTTTATATCTTGACATGTAATTTTTTATGAAACTGATTTTCCCTTTCAAGTGTCTTTCTTAGATGGCAGGGCAGATAAGCAAGAAACAGCAGCATGCCCTATCCACTGGCTTTCTATCAGCTTAGTCACCCCATACAGTGACTCAATCTCCCACACACCCACTCTCACACCCCCCCCCCCCCCTCATCTTAGCATCACCAGTGCCTGCAGGCCACTCTGTCGATCCTTCACCATCTTACTCTGCACCAGCTAACATCCACCCTACCAAACACCATGTCTAGTGTCCACAATCCACATCTACCGTGTATCCGCAAATAACTCCCTCTCATTCTGACAAACAACCGAGTATACCTCCCCTCCTTCCCTCCCATCATAGAAACATCCAACCCAGTCACAAAACCTTCACTACCACTTCCAACTCACCTAATGATTACCCATGCAAAGGTAGGAATATTTAAACCCAAAATCTTGGCGTCCCACACTAAAAAGGACTGGTCCTTGACTGAACCTACAAGAGTCACTGATGCATTGAAGACCACTCAATGGAACAAAGCTATGAGTGAAGAATTCACAGCACTGATGATAAACAAGACCTGGACACTATTTCCTCCATCACCTTCGATGAATGTTGTGGGAAACAAGTGGATATTCAAAATCAAAAGAAGTTTAAATGGCTCTATTCTACGCTACAAGGCATGACTCATAGCTAAAGGATTTCATCAAAATCCTGGCATTGACTTCTTCGAGACATTCAGTCCAGTAGTGAAGGCATCAACAATTCGGATCATCATCAGTCTAGCTGTATAAAGAGGGTGGCAGCTAAGACAACTAGACTTCAACAATGCATTTCTCAATGGAGTCCTAGATGAAGAAGTATATATGTGCCAATTATAAGGCTTTGTTAATCCCCAACTCCCAAATCATTTATGCCGCTTACACAAGTCCATATATGGTCTTAAACAGGCACTAAGGGCCTGGAATAACACACTAAAAACAGTATTGTGCAGCTGGAGATTTCAGAATGCCAAATCAGATACATCTTTGTTTACATATCGAAATGAATCTACATTGTTTCTATTATTAGTCTATGTTGACAATGTTATTGTTACAGGCACTGATCAGCTGCTAATCAACAAAATCATCACTGCCTTGGACTCCAAATTTGCGCTGAAAGATCTCGGCAACCTCGGCTACTTCCTTGGAGTACAACTTCACAACGTGGCCAATAGGGTCATACTCAGTCAAGAAAAATATGTTGAGGACCTACTCAACAAACTTGATCTTGGTGACTTGAACCCAACACCATCTCCAAGTGTGCTGAACAAATAGCAATCCATCACAAACGGCACGCCCCTTGAAAATCCCTATATCTATCGAAGCACAATGGCGCCTTACAATACTTAACTATAACAAGACCAGACATTACATACGTTGTTAATCACCTAAGTCAATACTTAAAGCAACCGACGGACATCCACTGGCAGGTGGTAAAGAGAATACTCAGATACATAAGTGGCACCAGACACTTTGGCATCTACCTTCACCAGGGAACAAATTTGTCCATTTCTGCCTTCTCCGATGCAGATTAGGCAGCTAATGTAGACGACCAGAAGTCCATTGCCGCATACTGTATCTTCCTTGGAGGAAACCTCATTTCATGGTCTTCAAAAAAACGATCCGTCGTAGCTCGATCAAGCACGGAGTCTGAATACCGAGCTTTAGCTCATGCCTCTGCGGAAATCATATGGATCCAACAACTTCAATCCTATGGTGTGACAACCTCAACGTGGGTGCACAAGCTGTGAATTCAGTATTCCATGCCAGAACCAAACACATCGAAATCGACATTCATTTTGTTCGTGATCAAGTTCTATGAGGCTAGCTTGATGTTCAATATGTACTGTCTTCCGACCAAGTAGCTGACTGCCTAACCAAGACATTAACGCACTCTCAATTCTTCGCCCTTCAATCCAAACTCAGAGTAGTTGCACTACCCTCTCGTTTGATGGGATGTTAAGGAAGCCAACATAGACAACAAGTCACCAAAGGTAGAACCACTCAACAACACAGTCAGCAAGGCAAAGGTGCAATACCTATATTATAATTATATCATTTTCTCATATTCATTTATTCTTCAAAATCCCGATTTTAGGGATTTATACAAAGGTGGCTCCCTTCTACTGCAAGTCTCTTCGTCTTCCATTTCTATCTTAGTGTAGGTATTTAATAAGATTTGAAAGTTTCAAACTTTTTTAAACAAGAAAGTTTCAATTTTAAATTCATAATTTAAAATTTTTTAATTATGTATCAATAAGTATTGATATTTTTTTAAAAGAAAATTCATGAATCTATTGAATTTCACTTTTAATTTTTCAAATTTCAATTTTGTGTAGTTGAAAGTGTTTGGTGGGTGGTTAGTACAAATCTAAACTTTTTTTGGTATAAATATCCAATCTCATATCTATTAAATAAAAACTTGAAGCACAAATCCAGAGTCTAAGGAATATAACTTAATTTTGGACCAGTAAACCCATAAGTTATAAAATTGAAAATCGAAATCCTTATTAAATACAAGATTGAGAATTCAACAACTTACTAAAAACTAAAAAAAAAATTAAATTTAAAAACTAAAAGTTTAGTTTAACCTTAGTGAAATTAATGATTTATCATTCATTCAAATTAAGAATTGGATCAATCAAACAAGGCGATCGTTTGAAGAGAAAAGTATGTTCAAAATATTCTGTGATAATGGGGAAATTATAAGCAGATGAATGTCGAAAATAAAAGAAAAGAGTAACCCTAATTAGTAAACAGAAAGATGTGTGTGGAAAACAGGATTCGAGATTGAGGCAGAAGGGGAAGAAGAAGAAGGAAAAAAAAAAAGAAAGTGGAAGAAGGCTCAGACACGCACAAACGCAGTCATCAAATCAAAGAAGCTTCGGTCCGTCTGTGAATTAACACAGTTTCAGATTCGAGAAATGTAATTAGTCATCATTGCCTCATTTCCACACCAATATCTTTTCCAGTTTCCATCCCCAAATTCTTCAAACTAATCATGGAGAATGTAAAGATTTTTGAAGCACATCAAGCAAAGCCAAAACAAAATTAAGATTAAGAAGATACCAAAATCAACGGAAAATGAAGAGAGATGAGAGTGCAGTGCATTCCGCTTCTGCAAAACCCTAAATTCAAAGCGAAGAATATATAATTGGGATCTAACAAAGTGGGCCGCAAAGCCCAATTTCTTACTAAATGTCCAACTACAATGGGCCTCACACTTCCCCAATGGACCTTATGTCTATTTGTAGAGCCTAGTTTATAGTGTATATATATGAAAGTTATAGCTTTATATATTTTAATACATAGAAATAAATGTTCTAACAAAATTCTTATTAGTAAATTATTCTATGAAAAATATCTAGATGCATCTCAAACTGCACCTCATTCAATTATCTAATTAGGATTTTTATTTCTTTTACTATGTAATTAAAGGAGATCTAGGAAGATGAGTGCAAATGTAACCAACTAATACAAATAGTTTATTACATCGTTTGACCCAAATAGTTATAACTATTTGACTATAAAGGAAAATTTCTAAAATTTTCTTTACAAAAAAAAAAAAACCAATAATAAATTTCTAAGATTTTAAAGGGCAAATGACATGGTTAACATATTTTTAATGGTTAGATCATGGGTCTAGGTCACATTTGTACACAAAAGAATAAATCACTTTGTCGTGTAATCGCTTGGACTTGAATAGTTATAAAAGGACAAAGGACATGATTGTTAGTTCAAACACATCTCTACCGTTAGATGGTGATGTTTCATGATCTTACTCACACCCATTAATAAAATGATACATGATAACTTGTAGAAATACAAGTTATTGTTTTCTTGAAGTTGGAACAATTAAGGTTAAATAATGAGAAATGCATTCAATTTAGTTGAAAAATATATGAAATTGCATATAGGCATTCAACAAAGAAAAAAACACTCTTTTAAATGAAAACTACATTACTGATGCATTATAATGCTGGAATCAAGGAAATTTACCAAGTGTTAAAAGAAGCCAATGCAGGAAGTATGCGTCGAACCCCATCTGACGCAAAGCAATATATTTCGCTCGTGCATTTAACGTCAAATCACAACTTGAAAGTATGGGTGATGTGACAAGCAACACTTGAGCATATCAGAGCAACACTATTAATTAGAGAGGTTTTGCCAGAGATAGATGTAACGCCTCGGGCCCAGGATTTGGACCAAGATTAAGAATTCGAATTTGGCCCTCGATGGCCCTGACATTCCCCTGCGACCTGGCTACGTCATCCTCCTTTGCCTTGAATATTTTTTAGAAGTGAAAGTTGTCCGCATAAACCAACACGGGTCTTTTCAGCATGCTTTGTCCTCACTCACATGCATCCTAAGAAAATTTCTAAGAGGTCACCTAATATAGGATTTCTCCAAGCTAAGCATGCTTGGAGTTCCTATGATTAAGCCATCGAAAAGGAAGGTGCACTTTGTTGGTATAGGTAGTAACTTTCAATTCTTTTAAGCCTCTCTTAACCATACTTTCATGTCCTTCGGATCCCTCTCATTTGGATGTGATACCGGTTGATTTATGTACCCTTCCTGAACTCGGGTCATTACAATAGAGCTCGAGAAAAACACCCTTCAGCACGTCCTCACTTAGTCACCAACAATAAGCACCAAAACAAACCAAAGAGAGCAAGACATTAAACCCGACGACTTGACTTTTCTTTCTCCCTTACTAAACATTTTCTTCCATTGTTTAACTTGATTAAATTGGGATTCTATAAAAATACTTGATCATTATTAATGATTTCATCCATCTTTACAACTTCTCACTTGATTTCCTTCACCATGAACAACTAAATTCAATGTGGGTTGAGTTGAGCTAAATGTTAATCTATTAAGTTACATGTGTGTGAATTTCAGCTTGCTTGATGTTTACTTAAAATTTTATGCTTGAATCCATATGATCAATTGATTTAAGTAGAAATAGTCAACTGCTCAAGAAAGTTTGTAACTGTGGAACACATTGAGTATGGGCGTTGAGTAGCTTTAGAGATAGAGTTAATCATATTGTTCATGTTGTTCATTTTATCCAACACATGCATCTTAGATACAAGACAAGTGTGGCAATCACATCGAGAGATGTTGAAGATAGGCTTAAGTCAAGAACAAAACCTGAACACATCACACATGTACGCTTAGAGTTTAGCAGATACTCCTCTCAACCCCATTTCATTCTATTGATTTCATAAAGGCTTGTTGTCTGTAACTAAGGAATCAATGCATCCCATTCCACTGCATAATCCATCTCGTTAACACATCATTTTCATTAGTTTATGTTTCTTTTTCCATACCTGTTGCTTTTAGTTTTATGTATAAACTCAATGCTTATATACATTTTAAGAATCAATGCAGAAGGTCCACTTAACCATATTGTATTAGTGCTTACTAGATCCCTGCATTTGACCCTAGACTTACTAGGAACTTGAATTAGATTTATACTCGTATCTACCTTGAGGAAACTTTTTCTCAACTAGGGTTGAATCTATGTATGAAATATTGGATATTATCACATAGTTAACTCATTAACCCAAGATAAACAAGATAGAAATCATCTCACAACAAGTTTTTGGCACCGTTGCCGGAAATCTTGGCAATGTAACTAATCTTGATTTGGTTTATTGAATCTTTTCGCAAGACTCTCAATCGTCATTATTACAAGTTGAGCTTGAGCTTGTAAACGTTTTATAAGCACATAAGACACTTTTGAGCTCAAATACGACCTAGAGATTGAAAGAACCTTCTGTCAAAGAACTAGAGCTAATAGAAGATGAAGGTAAAGGCAAAGACGAATGGCTGATGATCAAAACAACCAAAACTTAACTAGACAGTTGGCAATTGTTGTCAATAATCCCATCCTGATGGTGAACAATAGTACATGGTCAATGTGTGAATATGCTTGACCTAATCTATATGAATTTCCACATGGATTATATATTTAACTCTTGATGGGACAATATTTGAAATGAAATCAAACACACTTAAAACGCATCTTGGAGACATGTAACTCATTTTTTATTCTTGGAATCACATTTGAAGTAATAAGACTATTTTTGTTTCCTTATTTTCTAAGGGATGATGTGAAGCAATGGCTAAGCTTTTTTGAACCTGGCGAGGTGACTACTTGGGAAAAGTCAGTAGAAAAATTTATGCTAAAGTTTTTCCCTCCAACTGACAATGCAAGGCGATAAAGAGAAATCATGAACTCCGAATAGAGAGGTTTTGAAAATTTAAGTGATGCATGGGAGAGGTTTAAATGGTTATTCAAAAATTGTCCAAACCATGGGTTATCTCTCACGGTTCAAATGGAGATATTCTACACTGGCCTAAATAAACCTTCCAATTGGTAGTAGACTTAGCCGTCGCAGGAGGCATCATAATTAAGTCTTGTTATGAAGCCAAGGAAATTTTAGATCGCATAGCCAAACACAACATGGAATGGGGAGATGAGTTACAATTGGAAGATAGACGTCGAAAGCCAGGAATGATAGACAATGATGTAGTTACTAATCTAGCAAGGCAAGTGGCCGCCATGACGAACATGCTGAATAATTTAACCATGAACAACATAACTTAAATAAAGAATGTTCATCATATCGATGCGTTGGGACAATTCATGATTAGTTGTGTGAGTTGCGGCAAGCCAAATTCCTTTGATGTTTGTCCATAAAATCCAAAAACCGTCTGCTTTGTGAAGAATAACCTATTCTCTAACACATACAAACCAGGATGGATAAACCATCATAACTTCTCTTGGGGAGGTCATCAATAAAACCAAGATTAGTCTGGTATGCCACAACAGCACAAGTAGGGTCACCCGTCTGGATTCCAACACGTACATCAAGAACCACTTCAACAATCTCACAACAAAGGTACCAACGCGTCGAGTTTCTCATCTCTACATGAAGCTTTGTTGAAAGAATACACCGTTCAGAATGATGTAATATTGAAATGTTAGGCGTCGTCGATTAGAAACTTGGAGATGCAAGTAGGCAGATTGCTAATGGGCTAAAGAACCGGCCGCATGGTATCCTGCCAAGTAATACTGAGGCCACAAGACAACACAACAATGGCAAAGAGTAGTGTCAAACAGTGACACCGTGAAGTGGTAGACCTCTAATCGAGAATAGAAGAAAAAAAAAAGAGGATGACTGCCCTAATCCAATAATGAATACACTTGAGCAACCATTTGAGACAACCAACGCATATGAAAGAGTTAGAGTAGAGAGAGCACCTAGCTTTACAAACCATTCTCCAGCGAACACCTCCAACGCAGGGGGAATAACTGATGCACATCCAACTACGCCTTTCCCTTGACGCTTGTAGAAAAAGAATGATGAAAATTAATTCAAATATTTTCTAGAAGTTCTCAAATAGCTGCATATAAATATTCCACTAGTAAAAGTGTTGGAGCAGATGCCTAGTTATGTTAAGTTTTTAAAAGATATTCTATCAAAGAAAGGGAGGATCAATGAATCTGAACTGTGGTGTTAACTCAACAATGCAGTGTTTTATTCAAAAGAAATATCCCTGAAAAGAAAGTTGACCCAGGTAGCTTTACCATCCCATGCTCAATTAGAGGAATCGGCGTGGGGCATGCATTATGGGATCTAGGCGTGAGTATCAATTTAATGCCCCTATCACTTTTTAAGAAGTTGGGAATTGACGAAGCCAGACCAACCACGGTAATATTACAGTTGGCTGATAGATCCATTACTTACCCTGGGGGGAAAGATTGAAGATGTACTCGTGAAGGTTGATAAGTTCATCTTTCCGGTAGACTTCATAATCTTGGATCATGAAGCAGAGAGAGATATCCAAGTTACTCTTGGACGTCCATTTTTGTCCACCAAAAAAGTTCTTATTGATGTACATCAATGAGAGCTAACAATGTGAGTGGACAATCAAGAAGTCAGATTCAATATCTTCAACACATTAAAGTTCCTAAATGAGTTGGAAACGTGCCAGTCAATCGAAACTGTTGAATTACTAGAATAAGAGGAAAGCCAAGAAAAGTAGGACCAGGAATGGGAGGTCTATGCACTGGGTGACAGTAACAAGAAGTTCAAACTGCTCTACCTGAACGAGAATCAATCACAACCAACACCTCTTTCTCTCGAGGAGCCGCTAACGCTTGGGCTCAAACCACTTCCTGATCATCTAAAATATTCCTTTCTTGGAAATAATGATAATTTACCTGTGATCACTTCATCAAAACTCTCTCATAATAACGAAAAAATTTTATTGTAGGTATTGAAGAGGCATACATGAGTCATAGGATGGACGCTGGCTGATATCCGAGGAATCAACCCATCATACTATATGCATAAAATAAGATTGGAAGAAGGAAAAACCAAATCTGTTGAGCCCCGACGTAGGCTCAATCCTCTCATGAAAGAAGTGGTGAAGAAAGAAATTATAAAATGGCTCGACAAAGGGGTCATTTACCCCATCTTCAATAGCAACTAGGTTAGTCAAGTTCAATGCGTGCCAAAGAAAGGAGGCATTACTTTAGCTAAGATTGAAGCCACAGAAAAATTGCCACCGCCTACTAACGTGAAGACACTCTGAAGCTTCTTTTGGCATGCTAGATTCTACTGAAGATTTTTCAAAGATTTCTCTAGAATTTCTAGGCCTTTGAACCTGTTATTGGAAGTTAATAGACCTTTTGAATTTTATCAAATTTGTTTAAGAGCCTTTGAAACATTGAAGCACGCATTGGTTACAATGCCTATTTTGATCGCACCAGATTAGTAAAGCCATTTGAATTGATGTGCAATGCGAGCGATTGCGATGAGAGAAGCCTTGGCACAATACAAAAAAAAAAAAAAAAAAAATTCTACATGCTATCGCATACGTAAGCAAGACTCTCGATAGTGCATAAGAGAAAGAGTTGCTCTTGATTGTATTTGTAGTGGAAAATTTTAGACCATACTTGTTGGGATCAAAAGTGATTATTCATACAGATCACTTAGTAATTAAATACCTGATGACCAAAAAGGACATAAATCTGTGTCTAATCAGATGGGTATTACTACTTCAAGAGTTTGACACCGTGATCGTTAATCGCAAAGGATCAGAAAACAAAGTCGTTGGTCACCTATCGCGACTGGAGAATGTTGAAATTGATTGTCGTCAACCAGAAATGAACGCCTCTTTTCCTAACGAAACAATATTAAAAAATTGATGATTTCTTGCCTTGGAATGCAGAAATTGTTAATTTTATGGTCTGCAAGCAATTCCTAGAGGACTATACGTCGTAACAAAAGAAGAAACTTATGCATGAATGTAAATTTTACTACTAGGACGAGTCACACCTTTATAAACGAGACCTATATCATATCCTAAGGCAATGCATTCTAGAAACTTCCTTTCATCGGATTTTATATCAATGTCATGAGTCACCATTCAGTGGCCATTTTGGAAATTAGCGTGCAACAACAAAAATACTTCAGAGTGGGTACTATTGGCCCACACTGTTCAAAGATGCTAGAGACTATGTTATGAAATGCGGCAGCTGCCAACACATAGGAAACATTTTCGAAAAAAATGAGATGCTGTTGAACTTTATTCTAGAAGTTGAATTATTTGACGTATGGGGAATTGACTTCATGGGCCCATTCCCTCTCCAATGGACATAGTTACATTTTAGTAGCTGTTGACTATGTTTCAAAATGGGTTGAAGCAATTTCATGTGCCTCAACCGATGCGGCAACAATACCCAAGTTCTTATAGAAAAATATTTTCACCCGCTTTGGCACACCACGTGCTATTATAAGCAATGAGGGAACTCATTTCATCAACTAGATTGATAACAAGCTTCTGATCAAATACAATGTCCATCATAAAATTGTGACAACTTACCATCCTCAGACTAATGAATAAGCTGAGATGTCCAACAGAGAGATTAAATCCATACTTAAAAAGGTTGTCAACGCAACTCAGAAGGATTGGGCACAAAAGTTGGATGAAGCACTGGGCTTACCGAACAGCATATAAAACGCCTATTGGGATGTCCCCGTATGCGCTAGTATTTGGTAAAGCTTGCCACTTTCTTTCGTGCCTTGAACATAAGGCATTTTGGGCCACAAAGAAACTTAATTTTGATATTGACACATCTAGAGAAGCAAGGAAGTTGAAATTACATGAGTTCGATGAATGGACGTTGCAAGCTTATGAAAATACTAAAATCTACAAGGAGCTAATGAAGCATTGGCATGACTAACACATTAGTAAGAAAAATTTTGAACTTGAGCAAAAAGTTCTAATATTCAACTCATGACTCCTTTTGTTTCTAGGAAAATTAAAGTTGCGTTGGTCAGGACCGTTTGTTGTCAAAGAAATCTATCCTTATGAAGAAATGGAGCTAACGTATGAAGATGAATAAAAAACATTTAAAGTCATTGGCCAGCAGATTAAACCAATTTTGGAGGTGATATTAATTAGGAAAAAGTCTCCATTGATCTCGAAAAACCTAAATGATGTTGAGTGGATAGTCCCTGCGTTCAGAAAGTTGTCATCTTTTCAGGGACATATCATATCTTTTTTTTTTTTTTTTTTTGTATTTTTTTTATGTTCTCTTTTACTTTGCTTTTACTTTTTAGTTGATTTATTTCCTAGATTTTTTTTTGTGATTGCTTCATGAGATTGTGTCTGATTGAGATTAGCTGGAAATAGGGTTTTTAAAATGCAATGAGTGTTGCGATGAGTTTTTGGATGCGTTGAAAACTCAGCTTAGCGCATCCAAGCATGACTCATCGCAAGAGAGGGAACCTTAAACATAAAATATCTGACCTTTAGGGTTTCTAAAAGGATGCAATCATGAGTTCCGTCTGACGTAATTTTACATCAACATTCATTTAGTGCGCGCCCATCACGATGATGTCAATCATTGAAGAAAGCGTCCGATCGTTTCCTCTCCCCCACCATGCCTATATAAACTCATTCTTCCTCCTCATTTCTCTTCTTATGCTTTCGAAGGAACCCTAGCTTTTGCAAATCTTCTGGTGATCATTCCATCTGACAGCTTTTCCGTCATAACTTTCTTCTTCTCTGAACTCTCATTTTAGTCCCCTAGCCCTTCTTGTTGCACAAATGGCCCACAAAAACCCATCTTCAGCCATTTCCTCGCATCTCCAAGCTACATTGCAATTCCTAGAGGATCTACCACCTTAGGATCACAACAACAATGATGCAGGCGAAAATTAAATTTGGGGGTGTTTTCTTTGAAGTTTTTGATTTATTTTTTGTTGTGAACTTGCCATCTCATATTTTCTAATTAGTCAATGAATTTCGTTCCATGTTTCAGCTGCTTTATACTTTTTCTTTATGCTTGTCAGTTGTATATCTTTATTGCTTTCTTAATATGCTCATTTAGTGTTCCATAAACAACCTCAATGATGATACTTGTGCTAGCCGACACATTGATTAGTAGCATTAGTTTTAGTACTTAGCTTTAGGACTTTGCCTTAGGAAGCATTTATTGAAGTTAGTATGTGTGTAAGCTTTATCTCAAACCTCTTTTGCGATATATTTCTAAGTCATCGTATATTTTGATTTTCAGCAATGAGAACCTTGATGCCTTTTAAATTTGAGGGTGAAAAAGGTTTGAGCTAAAAAAATAAAAATTTATTTATTAGAAAATAAAACAAATAAATTTTACTAATGCGTTGAAATTGGAACCTGCTCATAGCTGGATGTCCGCATGACACTCGGAGGGGGGGGGGGGGGGGCAAGCTAGAACAAAGGCAGGAATCATGATCAACGCATTGCAACTCTGTTGCCTATATTGAAAATTTCCAAAGGCATGACTTAAGTCCTTTGGTCCTCAGAATAACTCTTTAATCCTATAGTTCTTTTGGTTATCGTTTTCGGTCAAGATCTTTACCAATTAGTAATTCTTGTAAGTGTGAACCGCCATTTTCAGATCTTATAGAACGGTATGAATATGCCCCTGAGATGGAAGACAATACCCAAAACGGAATTATAAGATCCTATTCATTACTGAAACTTGAGTTATTCCGAATCCTTTGTTACAACCCTCCGTGGGGATCACCATGGTTAATGACTAGCTAGTGTCGCCTAAAAACGAAAGCAGGTGTAACATAAGAATCTCACGGTTCAAACTAATGGAGAAGACCGTAGGACAATGTTGACACATTTCCTTCACCCACTTACTATGAACTACTTTCCCTATTCACCTTGTTATTGACCCATGCAAACACTTTCCGAATGGAGTAGTCGCGGTAAAAGTAACACGAAGCCGAACATGGATCTCATGGTGTGAACTCTTGAGGACGTGAGAGCTAATAACTATATATCGAATATATTGTTAATCTCTCACTGAAGTGTTCTAAATGTTTAGGTATTTATTTACTTAGGTTAATTTTTAACCAACCTAAGTCTATATCATTTTTATCCAAGTATAACATTTATATTTGGATATAACCCTACGATGTCTAAACGTTTAGACCAGTTTTAAACCTCACAACGCTCACGCAAGCTCATAAAATCTGTTAACAACGCTCAATCTTTCGGACATAATCCCTAGGTAGGAGGTGTTACGTAAACCGTCAACTTAAGTACCCCCTGCCTTAGACAGGTTTATGAACGTATTTGAGTTTGTAATAAAATTTTATAAGGTAACAATCTATTTAACGGTTAAAACTAGTTGTTAACCTAAGTGAACATGCTGTGTATCTTTGTTATGGATTTTAAAGTCTAATTACTTTTTATAAAAACTTACAAAAATTAGACATGCTAAACATCTACAACAATCATCAAAGGAGTTTAATATAACATTTATATTAAAAGAAGCCCTATACATGCATATTATGTATTATAACAATTTAGAATATACTTTCAATGCATGTAACATGCTTCCTACGGTGGGATTTTAAATCTATATGACATACTGATGCATATATAAGATTTATTTAATTATAACATACATCGCATGCATAAACAATTAAACACATACTGATATGGTTTTTAATTTTGGCATTTTTAGGTAAACTTCCTATGTATTACAAAAAACAGTTGATAGCTCCAAATTGCTTCTTGACCGCTTCGAATAGCTCCAAAACCAGACCCAGAAAGCTTGAATCGGATGTGAACCACCTGAACTAGGTCTATTAAACCAATTTTGAAAATGAACCGGGTCAAGTTTGAAGAAGACCGGTCAAACCAGTCAATCTTCTTAAACTTGTTTAAGAATCTCGCTTGGATTGAAATCTGACTAAAACTTGATCTCTCGCTGCAAGTTGAAATCTCGTTCAAAACTTGATCTCTTGTTGGCTCATTGAAATCTCGCTCAAACCATCAGAATCTCGCTCCTGGCTTGAAATCTCATTTGAACTTGATTCAAAATCTCCCTCGAACTTTAAATCTCACTAGGACTTCCATTAGAATCTCGCTCAAACTTGATTCAAAATCTCGTTTGAACTTGATATCTCGCTCCAAATTCCAATAGAATCTCGCTCGTGCTAAAAATCTCGCTTAAACTTGATTCAAAATCTCGCTCGAACTTGAAATCTAGCTCGAAATTCCAACAGAATCTCGCTCGAACTAGAAATCTCGCTCAAACTTGATTCAAAATCTCACTTGAACTCAAAATCTCGTTCGAACTGGGTCCAATCTCGCTGGAAATTCAAACAATAGCTGAAGAACTGAAAATCTGCAACTCGACCTTCTTCACTTCTTTCTTCAATTACATCCTAATTTCATCTTTTAATGACTCCATATGAATTACAGACTCTTAAACACATATTAAGGCCCGTCAAACATGAGCTAATTACAAGAGAAACAACATAATTGAAAGACTTAAAACGCCAAAACACTGGAAAAACCATATCAGCATATTATTTCATGCAGTTCATGAATAAACACCCACCAAACTCAAATTAACAATAGCTAAGCGCTTAAATCATGCTCTAATACCAATTGAAAAAAATGATATATCATGCAACGGAAGATTACAGAATCAATAAGTACTTAAACTACATTCAATTTGAGTTTTAAGCATGCTGTTCATATGATATTCATAAGATGGTTTGAAACACATATTACCTTTGAATATTTCTCCATGAATTCAGCTGAAAAACACCAAGATAGAGCTTGAATCACTGAGAGGACTACCACCGAGATCTTCTCTATTATGCTCAAGCTGGAACGTATGGTGGAAACACTTAAATCAAGTTGAATTGATGAAGAACAAGTGAGGGAGGTATGTAGAGTTTTTAGGTTATCACTTCAGTAAGTATAACTCCGAATTGCTTCATGTTCTTCATGCATTGAGCTTCTATATGTAGGAAGAATTCATGCAAATGTATAGGGTTGCATGAAGAACAACTCCAACTTGAAGAACATTAAATCTAGAAATGGAATTTGGTGATTATCCAACAAATGTGTTAGTGGGTTTTTCCCAAAAATGGAAAAACCTATTAACTTGAAATGATTTAAAAAAGATCATTTTATTGAAATTAATTTTATAAAATTAATTCAAAATAATTAGTTTAAATAAAACTAATTTTAATTGATTTTTAATAATATTAATTTAATATCTAAATATTAAATTAATAAAATATTAATATCACCAATGAATCAATTTTATATTTAAATTATAATTTAAATATTTATTGATTTTCCAATTTCGTTTAATTTCAATTGAATAAAATGTTTATAATTGTATCATATACAACCAATTGAAAACCCTAAAAATTGAATTTGAACATTTCATGTTCATAACCCTAATTTCATACATCAATACTCAATTTGTTATTCCAATTTAATGAGCTAGTAGAGGGACCTAATGGACCTACAGATCATGAACTCCAATGATTTGTAATTAATTTGTTAAAACTCTTTAATTGAATTAATTACTATGCGTTAATTATCAAGACACACCACTATAGCTCGATAGTTGCACTCTTCTCATTGTAGATATATTTTTGTCCATATAAATCATAATCAGTAAGTCGATCCTTCACAAGTTGTTCGTAATTATAGCTGGGTAAAAATTACCATTTTACCCCCGTAAATACATCTCGTTCCTTAAGTTCTCACTGACCCTCTAATGAACAATTCGATTCATAATACTACTTATGAATCATGTCCTTCTCTATCATGAGAAGGCGAGGCCCCGATTGTTCAAGACCTGAAATCAGCACTAAGAGAACAACCTATCTGCTAACCCTAAAAATGGGTAGGAGTGAATTCCATCTTGCAGAGTTGTGTCCCAACCTATCCATCCGATCTTATCCTCAAAATGGAAGGCTTATTGAGCAGTGCTGTTGAACTACTCTCACCCATACAGATCAAAGGATAATCCCGAATAACTAGAAGTTTATAGCTAACTCAGGATTAAGATCGAGTTATCCTAGGTTACTTTAAATATGAAATAGTCAGTTTTAACAATAAATGGCCGTTATAAAGAAAAGTGACGATTTCATGGTTCAGTCTATATGCAAACTCATTGCATAGGATGCCCTCTTTCACATGTCTCTACATAAATGATCTGTGAATCACATCATTTGTATTACCTATACAAAATGGGCTGCATGCAATAGTGTTACCAGGATGAGATACCCAATTTCATCCATATACTTATAGACCATTTAGGCTATATACTATTAACTTGATCCTATTTATGTCACACACATAAAGTTAAAGCATTCATACTATAGCCATGAATTTGTTTATTGGATTTTCAGATTTTCATAATAGAATGCAAAATCAAAAACTTTATTGAATGAAACACTTAATAATATTTTATTGATAGATAGAATGTTTAACATAAAATTTATGAACTGTGAGTTCTAGGACATTCCCAACACTTATGACCCTTAAAAGTTATAAAATTGTGCTTTTTGAAATGTAGAAATCTTGTCGTGCGATCAATAGTTCATCGCAGAGGAAATTTCTGATACCAACATTGAAATCGCATAGCTGAGATGCATAGACTTATGCGATAGAAGAAAAGGAAGGTGACATGACGCATAGGCGATAGAAGTCAAATCAAAGACCAAGTTAGTAGCTGACAAGAAAGGTTCACGACAGAGCCAATGAACTTCTAACGCGAAGCAGATAGCGCATCAGAGTATGGAATTTAATGCATGCCATCAGAAAATCATTAGTGAGAGATGGAAAATCTACTTCGTGACGTCTATAAATACCCCACAAGATTTCCATGCAAAAGAGAGTAAAGAGACGTTGAAAAAACTCTACAAAAATCTTTACTTCACATATTTCTTTCAAGCTCTCGTGAAATCTCAAGAACTCTTTTGGATCAGAAGGGAATCCATTTTCTTCAACACAATCCTCAAGAAGCAGTTGTTTAAAGAGCCAGAAGGAGCAAGAAAATGTCACCTACGACTTGACTTTCTATCGTTATCTTTCTATATCTTCTTTTTACTATAGTTGTTCATATTGTGTAAAACGTTGAAAAATTCATTTTATCAATATGAATGCATTCAAAATTTATTATTCATCTATCTCGTTATCTTTATCCATGAATAACTAATTTCTGTATGGGTTGAGAATCATTGCAACTAACATAAACTAAGTAAAGCCTGATCATGTGTTTAACATGTTTTATGCATGCTTCGTAAGCTATTTGAATCAATTGAGAGATTGCTTTAAGTAAACTGAATCTATGTTTGAAAAAGTAAAGGCTTTAGGCTGCATAAATCAAGAAGATATTACCTTTAGAAATAAAGAAATATCTCCTGCATTAAAAGCTCATCACATGCATCCTAGAAATTAGACAATATGGTTAAATACACTGAGAACTGTAGTTATGATTTGTGAGTAATTTGTTTGAATGTATGGTTTGAGCATTTACTTAGGGAATGTTAGTGAATATGTGGCTCAATCTTAATTCATCCCTTGGAAAACTCCATCACATTGCATAAGCGGCTTCCGTTACGATTATGATTTTCAACGCAATCATCATCGTTCATTTTAACACTTAGGAACATAAACTCATCGCCTTTATTTAATAACAAATTAGCGTCAAGATGAAAACAATAGTGTCATGGCATCAGTAGCAAGCAATCCCTGTATTCGACCCTGGACTCACTAGGCGCCTAGTTAGATTTACACTTGGATTTAATTAGGCAAAACCATGCGTTCTTTAAAGCATCATAGAAAATTTAACCATCACATATGTCAAAATGCATCAGTTAACAACAATACCAGCATTGGTGGTTCCTAACTGGACGCAGTCGTTCATTCTAATGTGCGATGCTAGCGATGTGGTAGTAGGTGCAATGTTGGGGCGAAAAAAAGGGAACCATTATCCATCTTATTTCCTATGCATTCAAGACATTGAATGAATCTTCAGAGAATTATACTACAATAGAGAAATAAATATTGGAAGTAGTGTTTGCTATTGATAAATTTTGAGCCTACTTGGTTGGATCATCTACAACAATTTACATAGATCACTCTGTCATAAAATACTTAATGTAGAAGAAGGACGTGAAGCCAAGCCTAATCCATTGGGTGCTGCTACTACAAGAATTTGACTTAGAGATCAAAGACAAGAAGGGAACTGAAAATCAGGTGGTTGACCACCTATTTCACTTGGAGAATAAAGAATTTCAGTTGGGTTTGATAGAAATCAAAGAAAAATTCCCTGGTGAACACTTATTGAAAATCAAAGACCTGAAGCCTAGGTATGTCGATATTGTTAACTACTTAACCACCAAGGAATTACCTGAAGATTTCAAAGTCCAACAACGAAAAAGGCTTATACATGACAACAAATTGTATTTGTGGGACGAGCCATTTCTCTACAAGCAAGGCCCTGATCTTATTATGTGTTGGTGTATTATAGAGCTAGAAGTACAACACATCTTTTTCGAGTGCCACGATTCTCTGTATTGGTGGTCACTTTAGGTGTTAAAGGACTGCTGCCAAAGTTCTTCAGAGTGGTTACTTTTGGCCTACATTATTAAAAAAAGCGAGAGATGATGTGCTTAGATGTGACCATTGTCAATGCATAGGTAACATCTCAGCTCGAAATGAAATGCCGTTAAATAATATACTTGAGGTGGAACTATTTGACGTATGAGGCATTGGCTTTATAGGATCATTTCTCCCTTCCTATGGTCAACGATACATCTTAATAGTAGTGGACTATGTATCCAAGTGTGTTGAAGTTGTGGCATATGCCAAGAACGATGCAGTTACTATCTCAAATTTTTTTAACTAGGTATATCTTCACGTGTTTTGAAACACCTAGGGTGTTGATCAGCGACGAAGGTATGCACTTTGTTAACCATATTATTTCTAAATTACTTGCTAAATATATTGTCAAGAATAAGGTAGCCACTCCTATCACCCTCAAACAAATGGGTAAGTAGAAATTTCCAACAGGAAAATCAAGTCAATTTTGGAGAAAGTTGTCAATGCATCAAGAAAAGACTGGGCACAAAGATTAGATAAGGCACTGCATATCACACTGCGTACAAAACACCAATTAGAATGCCGTCATATGCCCTAGTGTTTAGGAAAGCCTGTCACCTGCCAAATTACAATCGTATATGAACTTTACAGTTAAAATCACAAATAGAAACATACGGTTATGCAAAAATACATAAATTATAACATGCTATACAAATGATCAAGGAAAAGAGCAACACAATTTAGTCGACTCATCACAAAGTTCCTTGATCACGAACGCTTGATCACAACAACACAGCAACACACGAACGTTCATCCAACATGACCACTACATTGCACGATCATCGCACACTCGAACTTATTGATCGCCTAGGTCACGAACACCCAAAAAAACACGAATGGCCTCCAGAGAACCTTGACAGTGTCGAGTTGAGTATGACACCACCAGGAAGGCTATCTTGATATTATCGGTGTGAGAATCCAGAGGGTGGGCTTTTTCTGGACTTGGTTTGAGGTAGAAGACCGGAGAAAACATAATCGTGTAAATGATTGAGCAAGTGGGAGATGGAAGAACCTATCGTATAAATCGATGCCCAATCGTTTAAGAAAAACTAAGTGATCATTTAGGAAAACATTTAGCTCATCGTTTAGCTGAGTGTCTGTCGCCTACTAACACTCCAGATTGTTTAGCTCACTCCAAGCTGTCGCTTAGTAAATCTCATTTACTTGACAACTTCCGTGATAATTTTTTTCGAGATTTCTTAACCCTAAAAAATCTTACTAAAAATAAGAAAACATTTTTCCTTTTATCTCACAGTTACCATTAAACCACCAATAACCTCCCACTCAATTGGTTATTAGAGTAAAAGAGATAATTATCCAATAATTATATTATTATAAATATAAATGATAACTCTTATCATACTATATTTATAACCTATAGTTTTAATATTTCATCTCATGAAACATACAAACCATAGCTCTTTTTATATTCCATGGTACTTAATGTAAATCTTATTTACATTAATCCTCCACTTGATGTATCTCATACACCATACCAATTATATCACATATAATCGAATTACCTCTTATCAATTTGAACATTTCAAATCAACACCAAGAACTGATCCTCAACTTGAATCCATTGAGCTACCAAGGGGACCTTATGGTCCTGTAGCTCGAAGCTCCAACGGTATATGAATAACTGATTAAACTCTTTAGTCACGTGATTCACCATTCATTAACTGCCAGACACTCCACTAAAGACCGACAGCTGAACTCTTCTTACCACAAATATATTATGTGTCCATCTTAACCAATCAATAGCGCGACAACCCTTCACAGATCGCTCGTAAGTACAGCTCGGCCAATAACCGTTATGCCCTTGGAGTTACATCTAATTCCTTAAGACCACTAATCCCTCTAATGAACATAAGTCATAATCCTACTATAATTGAGTTTTCTCTTCCAAAGAGAAGCTGTGGCCACTATGTTCAAGCCCCAGAATCTGTCCTTAAGACTATCTCTCTACATACCCCTGCTTCAGGGAAGGATTGAATTCTATCTCGTGTATTGAGTTCCCAGCTCCCAAATCAGACAAGTTCTAAAAAAGGTAGGCATGTTGAGTTGGCAATCTGGCCACTCTCACCCATACTAATCAAAGGACCGCCCTCAAAGGCAGGAGTTTCCAAAACACTCACGATTGAAGTCGTGTCACCTATGGTCGTTTAGGTGAGACGTAAGTCTCTAGTATCAACGACGTTATATACAGAGTCTAGTCATCTCGTGGACCGATCTTATACAAACTCTTTGTATAGGACACCCTCGCTGGCACGTCTCCACATGAATAGTCAGGATCTACCATCTGTATTAGTTTACAACACTTGCAAACCTCTACAAAGTGGGTCGTATCCTTAGTGTCACCAGGATCAGGTATCTCACCTTAATCCTTATACTATAGACCTATTTAGGTTATCAGTTAAAGCATGATCCACTTGTATATCACATATACATGCATAAGTTTACATAAGATAACCATGGAGCTTTGTTTATTGGATATGAGTAAATGCCAAAATGAAATAACAGTTATTTTATTCATAAAACAATGTGTATAATTACAAACAACGAGATTCAAGGAGAATTAGGACACCAATCCCAATAATCTCCCACTTGTCCTAATGCCTCGAGAGACTAATGTACAATACAATAAAAAACATGTATAATATACATAAACTAGGGTATTCCTCAGTTTCATCTCTCACTTGCCCTAGACAAGATGTCGCATGTCCCGCAGACCTAGACTCTCCAGGTGACCCTCGAACACTTTAGCCATGAGAGCCTTTGTAAAGGGATCAGTAATATTGTGCTCCGATGCGATCTTCATGACAATCACATCACCACGATGCACAATCTCCCTGAGCAAGTGGTATTTTCGCTCTATATGATTAACCCGATGATGACACCAAGGTTCCTTCGAATTTGCCACAGCCCCACTGTTATCACAATACAAAGTGATAGGGAAATCCATATTTGGAACAACTTCCAAATCTGAAAGGAATTTCCTCAACCAAACACCTTTCTTAACTGCTTCACAAATGGCTATGTATTCGGCTTCCATATTGGAGTATGCGATGCATCCTTGCTTGATGTTGTGCTAGACTACAGCCTCTCTATTCAGAGTGAAAACTGACCTCGATGTCGATTTGTGAGAATTCTATCAGTCTGAAAGTTAGAATCCATGTATCATGTAAGGATTAGATTCTTATCTCCATATACGAGCATGTAGTCCCTCGTTCTCCGAAGATACTTGAGGATCCTCTTGACCGCTTCAGTGATCAAATCCTGGATTGGACTGATGCCGACTGACAATCCCTACTACACAGCAAATGTCGGGTCTGGTACACAACATTGCATACATTAAGCTTCTTATAGGCGAAGCATAGGGAATCCGTCTCATTTCCTCAACCTCTTGAGGTGTCTTAGGACATTGATCCTTAGACAAAATGATTCCATGCCTGAAGGGTAAGAAACCCCTCTTGGAATCCTGCATTTTGTACCTGATTAACATTTGATCAATATACGATGACTGAGACAGGGTCAACCATTTGTTCTTACGATCCCGAATGATTTGGATCCCTAGAACATACTGTGCCTCACCCAAATCTTTCATTTGGAACTGGGAAGCTAGCCATTTCTTAATGTCAGTCAGATACCCTACATCATTCCCAATGAGTAGGATATCATCCACATATAGTACCAAGAAAGCTACTAAGTTGTTGATGATCTTCTTGTAAACACAAGGCTCATCAATGTTCTAATCAAAGCCAAACAATTTGATCATAGTGTCAAATCTGATGTTCCATGATCTAGATGCTTGTTTCAGCCCATAGATGGACATATTAAGCTTGCAAACTTTTTGTTCTTGATCTTGAACAATGAACCCCTCTAGTTGAGTCTTATAGATGCTCTCCTCAAAATTGCCATTAAGAAAATCAGTCTTGATATCCATTTGCCATATTTCATAATCATAAAATGTGCTATGGATAGGAGTATCCGGATAGACTTGAGCATGACAATAGGTAAGAAAGTTTCCTCATAGTCAACTCCCTCAACCTGGGTATAACTCTTTGCCACGAGTCTAGCTTTAAAGGTTTGTACCTTTTCATCTATACCTCTCTTTCGCTTATAGATCCACTTACACCCAATAGGTCTTACCCCATCAGGTGGAGATCAACAAGCTCTTAGATGTTATTGAAGTACATAGACTCCATTTCCTGGTTCATGGCTTTAATCCATTCATCTTTGTTAACATCCTCCATTGCTTTCTTAAAAGACAACGGATCCTCGACCCCATCATTTGAAATGACATTTTGCCTTCAATCAAACCCATGTAGCGATCTGGTGGGTTCATAACCCTTCCACTACTTCGAGGCAGTCTCAACTCTTGAGCTGGTTGACTAGATGTTCCGACCTCAACAACTCTTGTTGATCTGTCGGCCTGTTCAACAACTCTTGTTGAACCCTCAGTAGTCTTAGTCTTACTAGAGATCTCACAAAAAACGAGCTTACTTCGTGGCTTATGATCCCTCATGTGGTCTTCTTCCACTTTGTTCTCACTCAAAACATAGAAGTATCCACCTCTCGTTTCCTTGGGGTAGCCTATAAAGAGGAAAACCTTCGAACACAGTTTCAACTTCTTTGGGTTAGTCACTAACACATGTGCCGGACAACCCCAAATCCTGAAGTGGCGTAAACTACCTTTACGGCCTCTCCACAACTCAAAAGGTGTTTTAGAAACATTGTTCGAGGGAACGTTGTTCAAGATATAGCATGTAGTTTCCACTGCAAAACCCCAAAACGAGTCAGGAAGATGAGCATAATTCATCATAGACCGAACCATGTCCAACAAGGTTCTGTTTCTTCTTTCTGATACACCATTCTGCTGAGGTGTAACAGGGGCCGAAAGTTGGGACACAATACCATGTTCTATCATATAGTTCTGAAATTGGAGGTCTATATACTCTCTAGCACGATCAGATCGTAGTGTTTTTATCTTCTTACCTAACAAGTTTTCAACTTCAGCCTTATACTCCTTGAACTTGTCGAGGGCTTCAGGCTTACATTGCATTAGGTAGAGATACCCAAATCTTGAATAATCATTTATGAAAGAGATGGAATATTGATACCCACCTCGAGTCTTAACATTCATCGAACCACATAGGTCTGAATGTACAAGCTCCGAGGCTTCTTTGGCTCTGTAACCTTTTCTAGTAAAAGATTGTTTGGTCATCTTGCCTTCGAGGCATGATTCACATACCAACAAGGAGTTTTCTTCTAAACTCTTTAGTAGTACACTTTTTATCAACTTCTCAATCCTATTGAGGTTGATGTGACCTAACCTTAGATGCCAAAGATGGGCGTTGTTGTCGTACTGAACATTTTAGTGTTAAACAAGGCTTTTATGACTAACGATCTTAGTACATATAAGTTACTTTCCATTGAACCATAAGCAATATTCATTCCATTCTTAAAAATAAACACTTTATTCTCAGAAAAGGAGACGGTATACCCTCGTTCAAAGAGACAAGAAACCGAGATCAAGTTCATCAAAGTTTGAGGAACTACAAAAACATTATACAGTAATAGATAATGTTTCTTGTCTACAAATAACTTTAGCCTGCCTACAGCAACAACTGAAACAACCTCACCAGTGCCGACTCGTAGAGCCATCTCTCCTTGTGGCAACGTTTGCCATGAACTGAATCCTTGGTAAGAGGAGCTGACATGATTGGTAGTACCCGAATCTAAGATCGAGGTAAATTCATCATTCTCTATTAAACACGTTTCAAAGATCAATAAATCAGATTTACTGTCTCTCCTTCTCTTTTGGAGAGTAGTGGGATCAGTGTCAGAACGATTGACACTATTGGTTTCTTCATCAATCCCTTTATGCTTGAAAAGTAAGAGCTAACATACAAACAAATCTTACAACGAGTCCATGATTTCACATGCAATGATCATGTTCTCAACCCTTTTGGCCAAAACATCAGGTATGTTAGCCAAAATGTGCAGTCGGGCCAACGAATTAGCCTTCATCCATACCTCATATGCATTGCGAACACTTCGCGGTGCATCAAGGGTTAGGACTTGAGGACACTCCTTAACCATGACAAAATCGAGGTCGTTTGCCACGAAATACGTTTCACATGATTCTTTCCATTGTATGTATTTGATCATATTAAAAGCACTAAAGGGAAATACTAACAAGTTGCTGAAAAGAAAAACACATTTACCTACGTTAGGTTTTGAGAAAATACCCGTTGTAAAACAAACAACATCCAATAAGGTTTTAGCAAAACTAATATGAACCCCATGTAACATCTAGTTTCGTAATGACGCTTCAAAGGTTTAGGAAAAAAGCCGCCGATGGGAGGTCAATTATCCCTCCTTTGAATTGAGAAGTTCTCAACTAGCCATTAATACTAGAACAACTCTTGCTCCTATAATGACTAGCCATCGTTGATTTGGCCAATGGATCATTAATTTACTTAATAATCTCCCGTAAGTGTGACCCGCCATTTTAGGCCCTAGAGGTCCGACCCAAGTAGCTAATCCAAAGGAAAAAAATTCGATTGAGGCAAAACCTAAAGCAACCCTATCCATTTCTGGAGTTCACTTTGATCTTGACCAATTGCACAAAATCCATCCGAAGGGGGATGCTCCCAGGGCGCCACGAGGGAGTACGAAATGATCTCATGGTGTGAACCAATGACAGAGACCATAGGACGTGTTGACACATACCCTTCACCCACTTACTATAAACACTCTCTCCGTCCACCTTGATATTGACTCATGCAAACACCATCCGAAGGGGGATGCTCCCTGGGCACCACGAGGCCAAACATGAATCTCACGATGTGAACATACAGGGAGAAACATGAGTGGAATCATAGACATATCAAATACATCTCTTCCTCCCACTGAGTATTTTATAACCTAGGGTTTAGTTTACTTAGAAAAAATACAGCTAAAGATTTTAACTAAGTGACTTTTAGGTTTGGCCAAGAGTAACTTTTACCTTGGATAGTTAAACAACTTTTGATCATCATCCATTAAACTCTTTAACGGAGTATTTGACCAAATTGTCACATGCTTGTAGAAAATCTATCTATTTCACCTTTCCAGGTAGGGGTGTTACGTTTTTGTCAACTTAAGAACCCCACTAGCTAGAACCCGCCTTAGACAAAAGGTCCCTTATAGATAGATTTAAAACAAATTTAATCTTTTACGTCAACCAATTAAATCCTATTAAACCGATTTTAAAAGATTAATCTAGGTCACTAAACCCTCTAGAACCATTTGAACTTATGTCTATCTCAATCCAATTTTAAAACCCTTTTAAAAAACTTGAGTTCACCCTAAGTTCGCATGCAACTCTTTTTTATTGATTTTAGTTCTAATTTCCTTTATAACACTTATAAATGGAAACAACCAAAACCACAATGCTAAGCTAACACATGCAAGGCATTCATAAACAATTATAAACAACCTAAGTGTCATGCTCAATGCATTGTTCATTCATTGCTACTTCTTTTATATAACACTTATACAAAATAACAATGAAACAAGCACAACATACTTCCATTCACCCTTAGACTATAACACTTATAAGAAAAGGATGATGCATGATAATGGTTACTGCATGCAAAATATAACTCTTATATTTCTTGATGCATGCATATACTTTCAAGTAATTTCTTCATACAATATTACAACATTTATAATACATGATGCATGAATAATTGCACAACCTAAGGTGGGTTTTTAAACTAAATACTTTTCCATATAAGCACCATACATCACATGTATAATAAATAAATGTTGATGCACCGGGTAAAATTGCCTCAAATCCACAAAATTTAAAGCTAACTATTACAAAAACAAGTAGTCTCCGGTTCAAACAGGTGAACTGGCTCTTGAACCGTCCAGGAAAAGCTACGCCTCTCAATCCATTGTGTACCAAAATCCCTGCGATCGTCTACACGAAAGAATAAACACTTCGCTCTATCGTTTACCAACGCTCTCAGAGCTAAATGATCGTCTAGCAACGATCGTGTACCTTTTACTAAGCAATAAAGCCCGAGGTACATGATCGCTTAGCAGGCTCCACACAACGCATGCCTTATGCGATCATCTAAACGATTACGATGCGGCAAAGCACCATTGCTTAAACGATCGCTTAGCTAGCAGCTTCTTATCGTATACCACAAGATCGTGTAGGTAGTAACCAAGCGACGAGGCTTGCTAACTACATGATTGTCTAGTGCGTGCCTTTTACTAAACGGTGAGCATCAAATGCTCCCACTACGATCGTCTACCTTTAGTGTCTACGCGATCGAGCAACCAACGCTATGCGATAGAGTAAACGATTTACCTCATTGTTTAGCATTAGTTAAACGATCATTTAGTAAATACTACACGATCACATAGAAAAATCTACACAATCGCTTAGATAAATTTCAACGATCATTTACCTTAGGCTACAAGATACGACCAACTCTTGGTCTTCTTCCTCGTTGAGAACTGCATCTCCATGCTTCAAAACTTTATCACGAACGACTTAACTAACTCAAATTATTTGAATCACAGACTTGATTGTACGTTAATTACACCAAAAAACATAGGTGCCCTTACAAATTAACATTTTGTAAAAAAAGTTAATTAAACCCGAATACATTCATCAACTTCATCCACAAATGCACTTAACAATTAAACATAAATGCAGAAAACCCACCAAGACTGTAAAAGAAGTTCAAAACAGAATTGAAATTTGGAATATCAAAATAACCTATCTCTGATACCAACTGAAGGAAATCGAACATGAGAATTTCCATGAGCAGCGAAAAGATCATTCCAAATTATAATCGTATATGAACTTTACAATTACAATCACAAACAAAAACATACGATTATGCAAAAATACATAAATTACAACATGCTATACAAATGATCAAGGACAAGAGCAACACACTTCAGTCAACACACTTCACGAAGCTCCTTAATCACAAACACCCGATCACAACAACACAGCAACATACGAACGCTCGTCCAACACGACCGCTACACAGAACGATCACCGTGCACTCGAACTCAGCGATCATCTAGGTCACGAACACCCCGAACAACACGAACGGCCTCCAAAGAACTTCGACAGTGTCGAGTTGAGTATGCCACCACCAAGAAGGCTAACTTGGTATTCTCGGTGTGAGAATCCAAAGGGTGGGCTCTGTATGGACTTATTTTGAGGCAGAAGATCGGAGGAAACACAATCTGTAAACGATTGAGTAAGTGGGACTTGGAAGAACCTATCGCATAGGTTGATGCCCAATCGTTTAGAAAAAAACTAAGCGATCGTCTTGCAAAACGTTTAGCTCATCACTTAGCTGAGTGTCTATCGCCTATTGACACTCCACGATTGTTTAGCTCACTCCAAGCTGTCATGTAGCTCACTCCAAGCTGTCGCTTATTGACAACTTCCATGAGAATTTTTCCAAGATTTCTCAACCTTATAAAATCTTACTAAAAATAGGAAAACATTTTTTCTTTTATCTCACAGTTACCATGAAACCACCAATAACCTCTCACTCAATTAGTTATTAGAGAAAAAAAGATAATTATCCAATAATTAATTTTATTATAAATATAAATGATAACTAAATTATCATACGATATTTATAACCTATAGTCTTAATATTTCATCTCATAAAACATACAAACCATAGCTCTTTTTCTATTTCATGGTACTTAATGCAAATCTCATTTACATTAATCCTCCACTTGATGTATCTCATACACCATACCGATTATATCACATATAATCGAATTACCTCTTGTCAATTTGAACATTTCAAATGAACACCAAAAACTGATCCTCAACTTGAATCCATTGAGCTACCAAGGGGACCTTATGAACCTGTAGCTCGAAGCTCAATGGTAGGTAAATAACTGACTAAACTCTTTAGTCACAGGATTCACCATCCGTTAACTGCCAGGCACTCCACTAAAGATCGACAGCTGAACTCTCCTTACCACAAATATATTATGTGTCCATCTTAACCAATCAACAGTGCGACAACCCTTCACAGATCGCTCGTAAGTACAGCTCGGCCAATAACTGTTATGCCGCTGTAGTTACATCTAACTCCTCAAGTACCACTGATCCCTCTAATAAACATAAGTCATAGTCCTACTATGACCGAGTCCTCTATTCCAAAGAGAAGCTGTGACTACTATGTTCAAGCCTCGGAATCAGCCCTTAAGGGTGCAATCTCTCTACTTACCCCTGCTTCGAGGAAGGATTGAATTCCATCTTGTGTATTGAGTTTTCAGCTCTCAAATCAGACAAGTCCCCAAAAAGGTAGGCATGTTGAGTCAGAAATCTGGCCACTCTCACCCATACTAATCAAAGGACCACCCTCAAAGGTAGAAGTTCCCAAAATAATCAGGATTAAGATCGTGTCACCTATGGTCATTCAGGTGAGATGTAAGTCTCTAGTATCAACATCGTTATATACAAAGTCTAGTAATCTCGTGGTCCGGTCTTATACAAACTCTTTGTATAGGACACCCCCGCTGGCACGTCTCCACATGAATGGTCAGGATCTACCATCTGTATTAGTTTACAACACTTGCAAACCTCTACAAAGTGGGTCGTATCCTTAGTGTCACCAGGATCAGGTATCCCACCTTAATCCTTATACTATAGACCTATTTAGGTTATCAGTTAAAGCATGATCCACTTGTATATCACATATACATGCATAAGTTTACATAAGATAACTATGGAGCTTTGTTTATTGGATATGAGTAGATGCCAAAATGAAATAACAATGATTTTATTCATAAAACAATGTGTATAATTACAAACAACGAGACTCCGTGAGTATGAGGACACCAATCCTAACACCAACTCCAATATCTAAGGCTAAGGAAAAAGAAAATATATAGATTAGATAAGAGTTTAGTCGTGAAGGTTACTTACTCGGAGTTGGATGTCTGCATGAGATCCGTGAGGGCAAGCCAAAACCAATGTAAGTGACCTGAATCGATGCATGGATGAGCATTAAGCAATAACAGACTGGAAAAAGAGCTTTTATAAAGAGTGAACCTTCTAACGCATTTTTGAATTTGAAATATAAGAATGTTTAGAAAAGAAAAATGATTTTCGAGGAATGTGCTTGCCGCATAAAAGATCAAGGATATATTTCTTTGGGAAGGAAGCAAACTTACATTACTTTATGTTGATCTCAGACTCTAAGTTGGAAGACATGATGAGAGATTGAGTTGGTTGCATTGAGACTTAAATGAGTTTGCTAAGGGAATATTTTGGGAATGCTTGAGGATTGACTACAACCCGACCACTTTGCTCAATGCGCTACAGACTTTCCAATCCTTGATGAAAGTCAACGAACATAAGGGTGAGAAAAATATTGCCTCGTCCTTCAAAAGTTCTTCAGAGGTTCGCCATTTGGAAATAAGTTTGTATGATCCTCTTCTGACACAAAAAAGTTGAAGAAGAAGAAAGATGGAAAGGGGAAAACTAACCCACTAGCTACTGCCTAGAAGGGTTAGAAAGTCAAGGTTGCAAAGGGAATTTGTTTCCATTGCAACCAAGAAGGACATTGGAAGAGGAATTATCCCAAGTACTTGGCAGAAAAAAAGAAGATCAAACAAGGTAAATGTGATTTACTTGTATTGGAAACTTGTTTAGTGAAGAATGGTGATATGACCTGGATAATTGATTCAGGAGCCACTAACCATGTTTGTTCTTCATTTCAGGAAATTATTTCCTAGCAGTAATTGAACAGTAGTGAAAGGATTTTGACTTTATTTACAGAAATCATATATTTTATTAGATAATGTATATGTGATTCTAGGCTTGAAAAGGAATGTAATTTTTGTAAAATTTTTACTTGAACAGTAATACTCTTTAAATTTTAATGTAAACAAAGTGTTTGTGTACAAGAATGAAGTACATGTTGTTCTGTAAATCTTGAAGATAATCTTTATGTGCTAAGATCGTTAGCAACTAAAGCTCTCCTTAATATTGAACTGTTTAAGACTGCGGTAACTCAGAATAAAAGATATAAAATTTCTCCTAAAGAAAATGGCCATCTTTGGCACTTAAGATTAAGGCACATAAATCTCAATGGGATTGAAAGATTGGTCAAGAATGAACTTCTAAGCGAGTTATAAGAAAATTATTTACCTCTATGTGAGTCATGCCTTAAAGGCAAAATGACTTAGAGATTTTTTTTTTCAGAAAAAGGTCACAGGGCCAAAGAATCCTTAGAACTTTTACATTCAGACCTCCGTGGTTCAATGAATGTTAAGCCAAGAAGAAAATTTGAATATTTCATCACTTTTGCTGATGATTATTCTAGATATAGGTATGTTTATTTAATGCAATATAAGTCTGAAGCCCTTGAAAAGTTCAAGGAGTACAAGGTTGAAGTTGAAAATAAAACAATTAAAACATTAAGATTTGATCGAGGTGAAGAGTATATGAATCTAAGACTATTTGATAAAGCATGGAATTGTATCCCAACTCTCCGCACTTGGTACACCTCAGCAAAATGGTGTATCAGAAAGGAGAAATTGAACCCTGTTAGACATGATTCGGTCTATAATGAGTTATGCTTCTTTACCTGACTTATTTTGGTTTATGCATTACAAAGTACAGCTTACATTTTGAACTACATCCAAAAGTGTTACTGAAACACCTTTGGAATTATGGAATGGTTGTAAAGGTAGTTTACGCCATTTCAGGATCTGGGGTTGCCCAGCACACGTGCTTGAGACAAAACCTAAGAAATTGGAACCTCGTTCAAAATTGTGCCTATTTATAGGTTACCCTAAAGGAACGATAGGTGGTTATTTCTACGATCCTAAAGATAATAAAGTGTTTGTGTTGAAAAACTCTACCTTTTTAGAAGAGAACCACCTAAGGGAGCATAAACCCTGCAGTAAGATAGTGTTAAGTAAAAATTCAAGTGAGACTACTGAACCTTCAACAAGAGTTGTTAGTTGGTTCATCTAGTAGGTCAAATCTACCTCAAACGTTGAGAGAGCCTCAACGTAGTGGGAGGGTTGCGAACCTGCCTATTCATTATATGGGTTTAACAGAAACCCTAACTATCTTAGCTGATGGAGATGTTGAGCATCCATTGTCTTACAAGAAGACAATGGAGGATGTTGACAAATATGAATGAATCAAAGCTATGAATCTCGAAATGGATTCTATGTACTTCAATTCGGTTTGGGATCTTGTAGATCAACATAATGGGGTTAAACCTATAGGTTGCAAATGGATCTACTAGAGAAAACGAGGTGCTGATGCTGTTGAGGTTGATGCCTTAAATCTCGTAGGGTTTTATAGTTTGTAGACCTTGTATGAACAAACTTGTATGTGATTAATAATATTTGATATTTTATTCACTCTGTCTATGAAATATGTGATATTTTAGTTGCATTAACCACAAACCAATAAATTAACATCCAAGGTTATCGTTGTAACTTAAACATATATGTGGAGACATATAGGTGGATCATATTTAAGTGATAACCTAAATGATCTGTAGTATATGGATAAGGTTGGGTACCTTATCCTGGTAATACTACGAGTATGGCCTACTTTGTAGATGTTACTGAAGAAATTCTAATTCTAGAGGACCTATGAGCGGAAGCGGATCGTTCCAAACTCCATTGTGAAAGAAGATAAACATTTACAATCAAACAGAAACAATTATGCGTTAAAGATAAATTACAACATGCTTCATAAATAAATACAAGGGATCGAGTGACAATACCTTTGAAGAACTTTCTTCACGTATTTCCCTCGATCAGTCACTAACGCAGCAATCAACTCGAATGCAACGAGCAACTGGAAATTCCTCGATCACCAGCGAGTAAAACTCGATCCTCGAATAGAACTAGACATCACCACAAGATTACCTTGGTATTCTCGGTGTGAGAATCCAGGAGTTGTGGGCTTGATGCTTGATTTTATGAAGTGAAAATATGGATGATATGCGTTGATGAAATGCGTTGTGCACTCAAGTTTCCCCAGCGGAATCCAAGTGTAAATTCCTCTGAGTTTCCTGGTAAGTCTAGGATCGAACATAGGAACTTGTGAAAACAGATTGTGATGGTAATTTTTATGAAGAATTTTGCGTTGATGAAAAATAGATAAAAGCGGCGAAGTTTGAAAAGAGTGGTAAACGGAAGATGCGATGAGTATGCGGTGAGCGGGTTGAGAAAAGTTTCGGCTAACACTTCCTAGGATACGTTCATGCTATGTGATCATGCAACATGCATACAATAGTAAACCACCTCTCGGTGCGAATGCCACGGCTTCTAAGGTTAGAATGCATGCGATATATGCGCTAAGTCTATAGGACCTACACATAAGCCTCTATTCTTATTTATGCGATGACGATGAAGATGAAGGGCTACACAACGTATCAATCAACTTGTATAAATATGAAGATGAAGTACAAAATAACAATACAAGTATAGAATAAAGGGCATGGAAGCAATCTCTTGCTGCCCAGGCTTTTACACTGATTTCTACTCGTGCTCAAAAGATAATCTCGCTCTTGCGAGAGTCGGCCCACTCTCTGCTTCTTTACCCCAAGGTTCACTCTTGAGTTTCCCTGAGCAATCTCTGATGTCACCACTTTTCTCTTGCTCCACCATAAAATGAAAGAAAACCGCGAACTTGTGGAACAAAGAATAGTTGAACTCGTGAACTGGTTAACTCGTCAACCCATTTTCTGAAGAATGCCCTTGGTATTTATAGAGCATCCATGGTGAAAGGCGGCTTCTCTCTCATGGTTGTACAGATGGCACAACTTTAATTCCTGACTGATGCGCCGAATAATTGTCACCGAAAAGCTGAATGTACTTTGTGACCGTTATCGAAACTTAATTCAGATTCGACTATCATCAGCTTTCTGTCCCATCGCGATTGATTAGCCTTTCACCTAGATGCACCCACCATGTTGCACTGACCAAGTTGCGGCGATCTTTCTCGGGCGAATATTTGTGAACACAATCATCGCAAATCCTTGCGGTGAAGTTGCGTTCGACCAATGAATTCCTATGATTACAATTCGTGCATTGTGTCAATGTATATTCTGCACAAAAATACAAAAATCAACTATTCTAATGTGCTGAACGCATGCGATTGCAATATTATGAAATTGATGCTTAATGGACACAAATTAACATATTTCATCATCGCAATCCAACATTGTTTAAGAACTTAGCACTATGATAACGTGCATTTCTGCATTTCTGCCCGTTATCAGGGCTCTGTATGATTCTGGATAGAGGGATGGATTGGAGTAGACGATTGGGTATTGAACAAAAAGATCGTATAGCAAATGGAAGTCTATCGCATAGACTCGACACTCGATCGTGTAGTAAAGGAGTACTATCGTATAGTAAACTTGATACGATCGTTTGGTCTTTCGATGGTGAAAATGACAACTTGTTTCATTGTATTGAGAATTTTGAAATCATATTTATTTTTATCTCACAGTTAGCCATAAAACCGTCTAAAACCACCCACTAAGGTAGTGTTGGAGAAAAAGAAAATTAATTATCTAATAATTAATAAATTATAAATAAATACAATAACTAACTTATCATATTATATTTATAACCTATAGTTTTAATATTGCATCATATGCAACATATAAATCATAGTTCTTTTTCTCTTTTTATGGAATTTAATATAAATCATATTTATATTAATTCCTCCAATCAAATAATAATGTATCAAATACATCATATCAATTATATCATATATAATTGAATTAATTGAATTATATCATATATAATCAAATTCCTCTTGTTAATTTGAACATTTCAAACCAACCCAAAAACTGATTCTCAACTAAATCCTTTTGAGCTACCAAGGGGACCTTATAGACCTGTAGCTTGAAGCTCCAACGGTACGTGAATAATTAATTAAACTCTTTAATTACATTATCCACCATCCGTTAACTGTCGGGCACTCCACTAAAGATCGACAGTTGCACTCTTTACACTACAGATATATTTATGTGTTCATTGGATATATCCAATCAACTGCTGGGTTTTATGTCCTAAAAACTCATAGTTTGTAAAATGATAAACATTTTCTATAATCAATAAACTTAATATTAATTTCTAAATTGTATGAAAGTCTAAATCCAATAAACTAAGACCCATGACTATTGTATGAGTATTTGAACTTTATATGGAGACATAAGAGTGGATCAAATTCGAGTAAATATTCAAAATGATCTATGGTATATGAATATGGTTGGGTACCTTATTCTAGTAACACCATTGGATGCGACCTACTCTGTAGTTGTTACAAAGAGTTGTAAAGTGTTACATACGATGTGATCATAATTCGTACATGGGACATGAGGAGTGGGGGCATCCTATGCAATGAGTTTGCATAAGATCGGACCAAGAAATAAGTCACTCTTACTTTATAACGCTGTTTACTATTTAAGACTGACTATTTCACCTAGATGACCTAGGTAACTCGATCTTAATCCTGAGCTAACTATGAACTCCTGTTTATTCGAGATTACCCTTAGATTTGCATAGGTGAGGGTTGGCTCAACAGCGTCGGCTCAATAAGACTCCCATTTCAGGGGTAAGACGGAGTTCGAGATTATCCTTAGATTTGCATAGGTGAGGGATATAGGGTGCAAGACAGATTTCACGCCTACCCGATTTAAGGATAGGAGAAAGGTTGTTCTCTCAAGTATTGAATCCAGGTCTTAAACAAGGGGCCCCACCTTCTCATTGGCTGAGAGAGTTTGGTTTAGTGATTGGATCACAAACCAGTTGTTCATTAGAGAATCAGTAGGGACTTGAGGAACAAGACGTAATCTTGGGGGTAAAACAGATATTTGACCCAGCCGTTATTATGAACAACCTGTGAAGGATCGACTTGCTGATTATGGTTAAATCTTGTCGACATAATATATCTATGGGCTTTAGTGGGCTTTAGTGAGGGGAATACAACTATGGGCTTTAGTGGAGTGACCCATTAGTTAACGAATGGGGATTAATTTGGTCGAATGAGTTTAGCCAATTAATCTCTGATCGTTGGAGCCCATGATCTGTAGGTCTGCGAGGTCCCCCTACTAGCTCGTAACGGACTAGCTCTAGAATATTCTGATAAGTTAATTTGAAACGTTCAAATTTGAAATAAGGGAATTAGTAATTATATGAGATATAATTACATATTTAATTTGAGAATTAAATGGAATAGAAGAATTTATATTTAAATATGATTTAAATATATAAAGAAGGATATGTGTAAAAATTAATTTATATTTGATATTAAATTAATTAAGTTTTATTTAAAAAATAATTTATGAAATTAATTTTATTTTTCAATTTTTAGATCAGAATGGATTTTAAAATCAAGTTTTGATTTTTGAGATAAAAATGGAAAATAGAAAAACAAAACACAAAATGGAAAAACTTGGTTTTCCATTATCCATCTCCTAACTTGCTCACACAAAAAGCATTCACCATTGCCTTGTCTTACCCAAGTATGAGTTGCCGCAACTCTCTCCCTTGCATGTTGGTTTGCAATATATTGAAGAGTTTGGAGTGAATTTTGAGAATGGAATCAAGAGAGAATTTTGGAGAAAATTCATGCTGAAGAAAGAGTTCTTTAACCAGATTGCTGCAGTGAGCATTTCTTCTTCATCCCTTGATTCAAGCTTGTTTTGAGTCCCATAACTTAATCTAGAGCACCAAGAGTGGGAAAGATCTTGAGGTGGTCTGCAATAAGATTTGGAGAAGATTGCAGCTGGAGAACAAGCTTTGAAGAAGTTCTACAAGAGGTATGTCTAAAACTCACTTGTTTTCTGCAAGAGCATGCTTTATATTTTGCCAAAATTAGTGAATTAGAGTGTTTAAATGATCCTTGTGCTTCCACTATTGCTCATAAAATCCTACATCAACAGTACGATGACCCTTCGCAAATTGCTCGTAAGTACAATTGAGCCAAATTACCGTTTTGCCCCTGTAGTTAGCTTTAACTCCTTAAATACCACTAATCCCTCTAATGAACAATAGATCATAGTCTCACTATGAATAAACCCCTCTCAGGCCAAGAGAGGGTGTGGCATCACATTGTTCAAGACCCGGAATCAACCCTTAAGGGGCAATTTATCTACTTACCCCTACTTCGGGGAAGGAGTGAATTCCATCTTGTGTAGCTGAGTTCCCTGCTCCCTAATTAGATGAATCCCCAAAATGGCAGGCTTGTTGAGTCGACGGTCTGGCCACTCTCACCCATACAAATTGAAGGACCGCCCTAATAGGTAAGAGTTCACAACTCACTTAGGATTAAAGTCTTGTTACCTATGGTCATCTTAGTGAAATAAAAGTCTCAATTATGAACGGCGTTATATAACAAGACAAAAAATTTCGTGGTCTAGTCTTATACAAACTCCTTGTATAGAATATCCCCGCTCGCATGTGTAATATATGAATGATTAGGATCAGATCAGTTGTAGCATTTTACAACATTAATTTGTGAAGGGTCATCGTACTGTTGATTGGTTATATCCAATTGACACAGAAATATATTTGTAGTGTGAAGGGTGCAACTATCGGCCTTTAGTGGAGGGTCTGACAGTTAACGGATGGTGGATAATGTAATTAAAAAGTTTAATTAATTATTCACATACGGTTGAAGCTTCAAGCTATAGGTCCATAAGGTCCCCTTGGTAGCTCAAAAGGATTTAGTTGAGAATTAGTTTTTGGGTTAATTTGAATTGTTCAAATAAATAAGAGGAGATTTAATTATATATGATATAATTAAATTGATTCCATTATATATGATATAATTGATATAATTTATTTGATACATTATAGTTTAATTGGAGGAAATAATTCTATGAATGAGATTCATAGTTGTAAAATTTAATATAAATATGATTTATATTAAATGCTATAAAATAGAGAAAAAAAGCTACAGTTTATATTGTATATGATACAATATTAAAACTATAGATTATAAATATAATATGATCAGTTGTTATCATATTTATTTATATTATTTATCTTTTTTGGATAATTGATCCGTTTTTCTCTCTAACCCCCTTAGTGGGTGGTTAGTTGGTTTTTATGACAAACTGAAATAAATAAAATATGATTTTATTTTTTTCAATATCCAAGCTACACGAAATAGTGAATCTACACGATTTACACAGAGCATATACGATATGTTATACAGTTGGAGAACTTTCTCTACGCGATAGTAGTTCTTCTTCCTCCTCCAAAATCTCAAAGTCCCTCCTCCAAACTCTCAAACTTCCTCCTAACCAAAATAGTCAGAGCCCACCAATTCTGGGTTCTCACCCTGAAAATATCGTGGATACCAAGTGGTTGTGTCCTTCCCTTTTGGTTCGAGTTTTGTTTCTATTTGAGGGGTTTGTGGCTGTTCGAGGAGTTTCTAATAGTTCGAGGAATTTACGTGAAGAAGTATTCTTCAAAGGTATAATCTTCGAACTCTTTTTTTAGTTTAAAAACATGTTGTAATTTTACTTAGAATGCATAATCTGGTTATTTACTGTAAATGTTTAATTTCAATCAAAATGAAATTTGGACGATTCGCTTCCGCTCATTGATCTTGTGAATTGAGTTCCTTCAGATGGGAAGGTGAAAACCTTCAAGGCTAAACTTGGGGCAAAGGGTTATACTCAAGTTGAGGGAGTCGACTATGAGGAGACTTTCTTACCTGTTGCCATGTTGAAATCTATTCGGATACTCCTATCCATTACCTCATATTATGACTATGAGATTTGTCAAATGGATGTCAAGACTGCTTTTCTGAATGGCCATCTTGAGGAGACCATATATATGGAGCAGCCTGAGAGATTCATAATCCAAGGTCAAGAGTAAAAGGTTTGCATGCTTAATTGGTCCATTTATGGATTGAAACAAACATCTCGATCTTGGAATATAAGAGTCGATACGACGACCAAATCTTATGGCTTTGATCAGAATGTTGATGAACCTTGTGTTTACAAGAGAATCATCAATAGTTCAGTGGCTTTTCTTATGCTATATGTAGATGATATCCTACTAATTGAGAATGATGTAGATCTACTGACTGAAATTAAAGATTAGCTGGAAACCCAATTCCAGATGAAAGATTTGGGAGAGGCGCAGTTTGTTCTAGGTATTTAGATCTTTAGAGATTGAAAGAACAAAATGTTGGCTCTGTCTCAGACATCGTATGTTGACAAGATGCTTGTCAAGTTTTCAATGCAGAACTCCAAGAGAGGCTTGCTCCCTTTCAGGCATGGAGTTATTTTGTTTAAGGAACAATGTCCTAAGACACCTCAAGAGGTTGAGGATATGAGACAGATCCCCTATGCATCAGCTGTTGGTAGCCTACGGTATGCGATGTTAAGTACTAAACCTAACATCTACTATACAGTGGGGATAATGATGCTTGATTTTTATGAAGTGAATTATGGATGATATGCGATGGTGAAATTGCATTGTGCACTCAAGTTTCCTCAGTGGAATCCAAATGTAAATTCCACTGAGTTTCCTGGCAAGTCCAGGGTCGAACTCAGGGACTTACGAAAACAAGTTGCGTTGATAATTTTTAGGAAGACTTTGCGATAACCAAATAAAAAAATTGTTGGTTTGATGTTGATTGCGTTAATGAGAAAATAAATAAATGCGGCGGATTTGAGAAAAGTCAATTGTGTGATAGATGCACTGAGTATGCAATGAACGAGTTGAGAAGATCTTTAGCTAGCGTTACTTGTGAATGCGTCAAACTATGCGATCATGCTACAACCATGCACAACAAGTCATTTTCCAATGCAAATGCGATGCTCCTAAGTCTAGGACGCATGTGTTGAATGGAAAAGTGTCCATAGAGCTTATCCCTAAGTCTCTACTCTTGTCCTATGCGATGATGCAAAATGCATAAAAGCAAGGTGACCGCATACACTCATATCCTATCTCTAGGATGCATGCGATGCGTTGATAACAAATAGTGCTTATTCCTAAGCTCCTATCTCTTGATTATGCGTTCTAATTTGACTCTCCAGAGCCTAGATTCTAACCTAACCTTCCCAAGCCTAGATCCTGTCCTTAGACTAGCCTCCCGAGTATCTATAATGAAGGAATGAAGCATACATAATACAAGATAATCGCATAGAGTGAAGATTCCCTAGTTGTGCTAGTTAAATGCTTCTCAACCCATTCAACTAATTTAGCTACTCATGCGTAAATAACAGAGAGTGAACAGATATAGAGAAATAGATTCCATTTTGATAAATGAGTGAAGTACAAAATAACAATGGAAGTTAAAGGTAAAGAGCCTGGTAGCAATTCCTTGCTGACCGCGGCCTTTACACTGTAAATCTCTATTCGATTCCAAAGATGTTCTTGCTTCCGCAGGCGTCAGTCCTTTCTCTATCCTTGAAGATTCTGGTGCTCTCCCAAGCTTACCGGAACTATCTGTCAACACCACCTTCCTCTCTCGCGTCCGCCTTGAAACGAAAGAAAACTAAGAACAAAGACGTGCGAACATAAGAATTTCGAACTAATGAATGGTGAACCCCTTTTCTGAAGGATGCCTCTGGTATTTATAGAACATTCAAGGTGAACGGCGGCTTCTCTCTCATGATTGTACAAATGGGATGGCTTTAATTCCTGACTGATGCGCCGAATATTTGTCACCAAAAAGCTGAATGTACTTGTGATCGTTATCGGCTGTCAACTTAATTCGGATTCGACTGTCATCAGCTTTCTATCCCATCGCAAATAATTAGCCTTTCACCGAGATGCGCCCACCATGTTGCGCTGACCAATTTGCGATAATCCTTCTCGGACGAATGTTTGTGAACACAATCATTGCAAAGCCTTGCGGAGAAGTTGCGCTCGACCAATGATTTCCTATGATCACAATTCTTGCATTGCGTTAACACATATTCTGCATAAAAATACTAAAATCAACTGTTTCTATGCGATTAACGCATGCGACTGCAATATTATGAAATTGATGCTTGATAGACGCAATTTAATATGTTTTATCAGCGCAATCCAACATTGTTTAAGAACTTAGCACTATGATAACGTGCATTTCTGCCCGTTATCAGATAGTTAGTAGATATCAATCTAATGTTAGATTTGATCACTGGACTGCCGTTAAGAACATCCTCAAGTATCTTAAACAAACGAAGGACTATATACTCGTGTATGGTTTTAAGGATTTGATCCTTACAGGATACACAGACTCTGATTTCCAGACTGATAAGGATTCTAAGAAATTCACTTCAAGATCAGTGTTCACTCTTAACAGGAGGGGTTGTAGTCTGAAGGAGTACCAAGCAGGGGTGCATTGTTGACTCCATTATGGAGACTGAGTATGTAGCAGCTTCAAAGAAGCTGTGTGGCTCAGGAAATTCCTGACTGATCTGGAAGTGGTTTCAGACATGTCGAAGCCGATCATTCTTTATTGTGATAATAGTGGTGTTGTGGCTAATTCTTGAGAGCCTAGGAGTATATGAAGTGAAGTTTGGATGATATGCGATGGTGAAATTATGTTGTGCACTCAAGTTTCCTCAGCGGAATCCAAGTGTAAATTCCATTGAGATTCCTAGTAAGTCTAGGGTCAAACTCAGGGACTTGTGAAAACAGGTTGCATTGGTAATTTTTAGGAAGACTTTGCATTAACCAAATAAATAAATTGTTGGTTTGTTATTGATTGCGTTAATGAGGAAATAAACAAATGCGGTGGATTTGAGAAAAGTCAGTTGTGTGATAGATGCACTGAGTATGCGATGAACGGGTTGAGAAGATCTTTAGTTAGTGTTACTTGGGAATGCGTCAGACTATGCGATCATGCTACAACCATGCACAGCAAGTCATTTTCCAATTCAAATGCGATGCTCCTAAGTCTAGGACGCATGTGTTGAATGCAAAAGTGTCCATAGAGCTTATCCCTAAGTCTCTACTCTTGTTCTATGCGATGATGCAAAATGCATAAAAGCAAGGTGACCGCATACAATCATATCATATCTCTAGGATGCATGCGATGCGTTGATAACAAATAGTGCTTATTCCTAAGCTCTTATCTCTTGATTATGCGTTCTAATTTGACTCTCTCGAGCCTAGATTCTAACCTGACCTTCCCAAGCCTAGATTCTGTCCTTAGACTAGCCTCTCGAGTATCTATAATAGAGGAATAAAGCATACATAATACAAGATAATCGCATAGAGTAAAGATTTCCTAATTGTGCTAGCTAAATGCTTCTCAACCTATTCAACTAATTTAGCTACTCATGCGTAAATAACAGAGAGTGAACAGATAGAGAGAAATAGATTCCATTTCAATAAATGAGTGAAATACAAAATAATAATGGAAGTTAAAGATAGAGAGCATGGTAGCAATTTCTTGCTGACCGCGGCTTTTACACTGTAAATCTCTATTCAGTTCCAAAGATGTTCCTGCTTTCGCAGGCGTCGGACCTCTCTCTATCCTTGAAGATTCTAGCGCTCTCCCAAGCTTCTCTCTCATGATTGTACAGATGGGACGGCTTTAATTCCTGACTGATGCGTCGAATATTTGTTACCGAAAAGCTGAATGTACTTGTGATCGTTATTGACTGTCAACTTAACTCGGATTTGACTGTCATCAGCTTTTTGTCCTATCGCGAATAATTAGCCTTTCCCCAGATGCGCCCACCATGTTGAACTGACCAAGTTGCGGCAATCCTTCTCGGATGAATGTTTGCGAACACAATCATCGCAAAGCCTTGCGGTGAAGTTGCGCTCGATTAATGATTTCCTATGATCGCAATTCTTGCATTGCGTCAACACATATTCTGCATAAAAATACTAAAATCAACTGTTCCTATGCGATGAACGCATGCGACCGAAATATTATGAAATTGATGCTTGATGGACATAATTTAACATGTTTTATCAGTGCAATCCAACATTGTTTAAGAACTTAGCACTATGATAACGTGCATTTCTGCCCGTTATCAGATAGTCAGTAGATATCAATCTAATCCTCGATTTGATCACTGGATTGTCGTTAAGAACATCCTCAAGTATCTTCAGAAAACGAAGGACTATATATTCGTGTATGGTTTTAAGGATTTGATCCTTACAGGATACATAGACTCTGATTTCCAGACTGATAAGGATTCTAGGAAATTCACTTCAAGATCAGTGTTCACTCTTAACAGAAGAGGTTGTAGTCTGAAGGAGTACCAAGCAGGGGTGCATTGCTGACTCCACTATGGAGACTGAGTATGTAGCAGCTTCAAGGAAGCTGTGTGGCTCAGGAAATTCCTAACTGATCTGGAAGTGGTTTTGGACATGTCGAAGCCGATCATTCTTTATTGTGATAATAGTGGTGTTGTGGCTAATTCTTGAGAGCCTAGGAGTAAAAACGCGGAAAACACATAGAGTAGAAGCATTATCTCATTCAAGAGATTGTGTATCGATGAGGCATGATCGTCATGCACATAGCTTCAAGCATAATGTTGTTGATCCATTTACAAAGGCTCTCACGGCTAAGGTGTTTGAGGGTCACTTGCAAAGTATGAGTTTATGGGACATGCCACATCTAGCCTAGGGCAGGTGGGAGATTTTGTACTGGGTGCGTATTATGCCCTAGTTTCTTGTTTTTGTGTACTTTTATATTAGTATGACTTTTATGATGTACACCCCACTAGTTTTAGGACAAATGGGATATTGTTGGGGTTGAAGCTCTGAATCTTATGGGTTATGTAGTTTGTAATTGTAATGTATGTACAAATGATTTAATCATTTAATAAAATATGAGGTCTTTTATTTGATATTTAGTAGCATTAATCCACAAAACCAATAAACTAACATCAAGGTTATTTTATGTAGCTTAAACATGTATGTAGAGACATGCAGGTGGATCATATTTAAATGATAACTTAAATGGTCTGTAGTTGATGGATAAGGCTAGGTACCTTATCATGGTGACACTATGAATACGACCCGATTTGTAGATGTTACAATTGTTGTAAAGTGCTACAAGTGATCTAATCCTGATCATTTCATGTAGAGAACATGTGAGTAGGGGTGTTTTATACAAAGGGGTTTTTATAAGACCGGACCACGAAATGATTAGTCTCATTATATAACGATGTTAATAGTAGAGACTTACATTTCACCAGGATGATCATAGGTGACAAGACTTGAATGCTGAGTGAGTTGTGAATTCCTGCCGATAAAGGCGATCCTTTGATTTGTATTGGTGAGAGTGGTCAGATCGCTAACTTAATAAGCCTATCATTTTGGAGATTCGTGTGATCGGGGAGTTAGGAACATAGCTACACAAGATGAAATTCACTACTTATCTAATATCGGGGTAAATAGATAGATTACTCCTTTAAAGGCTGATTCTGAGGCTTGACGATGTGGTGCCACACCCTTTCTTGGCCTGAGAGGGGTTTGGTTATAGTTGAACTATGACTTATTGTTCATTAGAGGGATCAGTGGTACTTAAGGAGTTAGATGTAACTACAGGGACAAAATGGTAATTTTGGTCCCGTTCTACTTATGGGCAATTTGTGAAGGGTCATCGCACTATTGACTGATTATATTCAATGGATATAAAAATATATCTGTAGTGCGAAGAGTGCAGCTATCGGTCCTTAGTAAAGTGACCGAAAGTTAATGGATGTTGGATAATTTAATTAAACTTCTTTAATTAAATTATCCAAACACCATTGGAGCTTCAATCTACAAGTACATAAGGTCCCCTCCATAGCTCAACAAGGATTATTGAGAATTAATTTTGATTTAATTTGAATTGTTCAGATTATTTGAGGGAATTAATTATATTTGATATAATTAATTTAAATTAATTATATGTGATATAATTACTATAATGTATTTGATACATTATAACATAAAGTTTATTTTGAGAGGAGTTAAATATTTAAATATGATTAAAATACTAATTGTAGGGATGAGATTCATATAATTAAATTTAATATGAATTGGATTTATATTAAATACCATGCACTGATGAGAGAAATAAAAATTATAGGTTATGTGTTATATTTGATACATATATATATGTATGTATGTATGTATATATAATAGGTTAATTATTGTATATGTATTTTTAATTTATTAAATTATTATTTTTAAATGGGGGGAAGGGGGGAGTTACATCTTCCCTCCCTGTAATTTTCCCTCAGAAAATCGTGGTATGTACTGTATGGGGGTGCTTTTACGATTACTTCTTCTTCTTCATAGTAAAAGAACACCAAAGGTTTGTGTATGTTTTTTTTCCATAAGATTTCTTCCAAGCAAAATTTCCTCTCCTCTCAAATCCTCTCCCTCTTCCAAAATCATAATAGAGCCCACACACTTCTGTTAATTCTCAACTCTTATGGAGAATATAGAGGTAAATTTTGTAGTGGTGCCCATTTTGGTTTTTCGCTCGTGAACACTCGTGGAGAGGAGATCGTGAAAAATTATTGGCTTCAAGGGTAAGTGTTGATCTGACCCTTCTTCCTCCTTTTAGATGCATGCTGTAAAATTTGTGATAATGCATATGAATATTCTCTGTATTTTTAATTATGTGAAATTTCATCCCCGCTTCTTTTACAGACCTCACAGTCCTTAAAAAATTTCATCCCCATGACTCCTATAGTATAGATTCATTTGAGCAGTAGACTAACGTTATGTGAAATTACTAGTGTGCCCTTGTACTTTGAAGCTCCTAAGAAAATGTGTACCCATGTCTTTTACTTATAAAGGTGGTAGTACTACTTGGTAGATATCAATATTTAAGTTACATTGTTTTAGCACTTTATTTTGTTAGACATTAAGTTAAAAGTGAGTGTAAGACTTTTAAAATGAAGCAACCACATTTTAAAATCAAACACAATCGTGTAAACGATTGAGCAAGTGGGAGATAGAAGAAGCTATCGTATAGGTCAATGCCCAAACGTTTAGGAAAAACGAAGCGATCGTCTAGCAAAACATTTACCTCATCACTTAATTGAGTGTCTATCGCCTACTAACACTCCACGATCGTTTAACTCACTCCAAGCTGTCGCAATCTCATTTACTTAACAACTTTCGTGAGAATTTTTCCGAGATTTCTCAACCTTACAAAATATTACTAAAAATAGGAAATTATTTTTCCTTTTATCTCACGGTTACCATGAAACCACCAATGACCTCCCACTCAATTAGTTATTAGAGAAAAAGAGATAATTATCCAATAATTAATATTATTATAAATATAAATGATAACTAACTTATCATACTATATTTATAATCTATAGTTTTAATATTTCATCTCATGAAACATACAAACCATAACTCTTTTTTCTATTTCTTGGTACTTAATGTAAAACTCATTTACATTAATCCTCCACTTGATGTATCTCATACACCATACCAATTGTATCACATATAATCGAATTACCTCTTGTCAATTTGAACATTTCAAATCAACACCAAGAACTGATCCTCAACTTGAATCCATTGAGCTACCAAAGGGACCTTATCGACCTGTAGCTCGAAGCTTCAATGGTACATGAGTAACTGACTAAACTCTTTAGTCACGGGATCCACCATCCGTTAACTGCCAGGCACTCTACTAAAGACTGACAATTGAATTCTTCTTACCACAGATATATTTTGTGTCTATCTTAACCAATCAACAGTGCGACAACCCTTCACAGATCGATCATAAGTACAACTCGGCCAATAATCGTTATGCCCATGTAGTTACATATAACTCCTTAAGTACCACTGATCCCTCTAATGAACATAAGTCATAGTCTTACTATGACTGAGTCCTCTCTTCCAAAGAGAAGCTATGGCCACTGTGTTCAAGCCCCGGACGCAGCCCTTACGGGAGCAATCTCTTTACTTTCCCTTGCTTCAGAGAAGGAGTGAATTCCATCTTGAGTATTGAGTTCCCAGCTCCCAAATTAGATAAGTCCCCAAAAAGGTAGGCATGTTAAGTTGGCAATCTTTTCACTCTCACCCATACTAATGAAAGGACCGCCCTCAAAGGCAAGAGTTCCCAAAACACTCAGAATTGAGGTCGTGTCACCTATGGTCGTTTAGGTGAGATGTAAGTCTCTAGTATCAATGGCGTTATATACAGAGTCTAGTCATCTTGTGGTCTGGTCTTAATCAAAGTCTTTATATAGGACACCCCCACTCGCACGCCTCTACATGAATGGTCAAGATCTACCATCTGTATTAGTTTACAATACTTGCAAACCTCTACGAAGCGGGCCGTATCCGTAGTGTCACCAGGATCAGGTATCCCACCTTAATCCTTATACTACAGACCTATTTAGGTTATCACTTAAGGCATGATCCACTTGTACATCACATATACATGCTAAAGTTTACATAAGATAACCATGGAGCTTTGTTTATTTGATATGAGTAAATGCCCAATCGTTTAGAAAAAAACTAAGCGATCGTCTTGCAAAACGTTTAGCTCATCACTTAGCTGAGTGTCTATCGCCTATTGACACTCCACGATTGTTTAGCTCACTCCAAGCTATCATGTAGCTCACTCCAAGCTGTCGCTTATTGACAACTTCCAGGAGAATTTTTCCAAGATTTCTCAACCTTATAAAATCTTACTAAAAATAGGAAAACATTTTTTCTTTTATCTCACAGTTACCATGAAACCACCAATAACCTCTCACTCAATTAGTTATTAGAGAAAAAAAGATAATTATCCAATAATTAATTTTATTATAAATATAAATGATAACTAAATTATCATACGATATTTATAACCTATAGTCTTAATATTTCATCTCATAAAACATACAAACCATAGCTCTTTTTCTATTTCATGGTACTTAATGCAAATCTCATTTACATTAATCCTCCACTTGATGTATCTCATACACCATACCGATTATATCACATATAATCGAATTACCTCTTGTCAATTTGAACATTTCAAATGAACACCAAAAACTGATCCTCAACTTGAATCCATTGAGCTACCAAGGGGACCTTATGAACCTGTAGCTCGAAGCTCAATGGTAGGTAAATAACTGACTAAACTCTTTAGTCACAGGATTCACCATCCGTTAACTGCCAGGCACTCCACTAAAGATCGACAGCTGAACTCTCCTTACCACAAATATATTATGTGTCCATCTTAACCAATCAACAGTGCGACAACCATTCACAGATCGCTCGTAAGTACAGCTCGGCCAATAACTGTTATGCCGCTGTAGTTACATCTAACTCCTCAAGTACCACTGATCCCTCTAATAAACATAAGTCATAGTCCTACTATGACCGAGTCTTCTATTCCAAAGAGAAGTTGTGACTACTATGTTCAAGCTTCGGAATCAGCCCTTAAGGGTGCAATCTCTCTACTTACCCTTGCTTCGAGGAAGGATTGAATTCCATCTTGTGTATTGAGTTTCCAGCTCTCAAATCAGACAAGTCCCCAAAAAGGTAGGCATGTTGAGTCAGAAATCTGGCCACTCTCACCCATACTAATCAAAGGACCACCCTCAAAGGTAGGAGTTCCCAAAACAATCAGGATTAAGATCGTGTCACCTATGGTCATTCAGGTGAGATGTAAGTCTCTAGTATCAACATCGTTATATACAAAGTCTAGTAATCTCGTGGTCCGGTCTTATACAAACTCTTTGTATAGGACACCTCTACTGGCACGTCTCCACATGAATGGTCAGGATCTACCATCTGTATTAGTTTACAACACTTGCAAACCTCTACAAAGTGGGTCGTATCCTTAGTGTCACCAGGATCAGGTATATCACCTTAATCCTTATACTATAGACCTATTTAGGTTATCAGTTAAAGCATGATCCACTTGTATATCACATATACATGCTTAAGTTTACATAAGATAACCATGGAGCTTTGTTTATTGGATATGAGTAGATGCCAAAATCCTAACACCAACTCCAATATCTTGTATATCACATATACATGCTTAAGTTCACATATACATGCTTAAGTTTATTAGGACACCAATCCTAACACCAACTCCAATATCTAAGCCTAAGGAAAAAGAAAATATATAGATTAGATAAGAGTTTAGTCGTGAAGGTTACTTACTCGTAGTTGGATGTCTGCATGAGATCCGTGAGGGCAAGCCAAAACCAATGTAAGTGACCTGAATCGATGCATAGATGAGCATTAAGCAATAACAGACTAGAAAAAGAGCTTTTATAAAGAGTGAACCTTCTAACACATTTCTGAATTTGAAATATAAGAATGTTTAGAAAAGAAAAATGATTTTCGAGGAATGTGCTTGCCGCATAAAAGATCAAGGATATATTTCTTTGGGAAGGAAGCAAACTTACATTACTTTATGTTGATCTCAGACTCTAAGTTGGAAGACATGATGAGAGATTGAGTTGGTTGCATTGAGACTTAAATGAGTTTGCTAAGGGAATATTTTGGGAATGCTTGAGGACGAGCATTATTCAAAATTTAGGTGTGTGATAACTTTTAGAAATATAAGTTATTTTTCTCTTAAAGTTGAATAATTAGGGTTAAATAATAAGAAACACATTCATTTCAATGGAAAAACATTCAACACAGACAAAAGCACTATTTTAAATGAAGACTGCATTACTGACGCATTGTAATGCACGAATCAAGGAAATTTACCAAGTGTTGCAGAGAAGCCGACGTAGGAACTATGCATCGAACCCCCTCTGATGCAGAGTGATACATTTCGCTTGTGCACTTAATGTCAAATCATAACTTGCAAGTATGTGTGTGTGTGACAAGCTGCATCTGAGCAAATCAGAGCAGCAAGCGACTAAGGCAGGGTATGAAATTTAATGCTATCACATCACAAGTTCTTGAGCTGAAATGCCTATAAAAGAGGAAACTGCCCACTAACAAAAGGTTGGATAGTTACACACTTAGGAAGTTAGATAGTTAGAGAATTACTATGTAAATACGCAGTCTTCTAGTCGTCTACAAGAAGAAAAAGAAGAAGGAAACCATTTCCACCTTTGATCAGAGAGGTTTTGTTGGAGATAGAGCTCGAGAGAGACACCCTCCAACATGTCCTCACCTCAGTCACCAACAACAAGCACTAAAAGGGAGCAAGACATTGAACCCGACGACTTGACTTTTCTTTCTCCCTTACTAAACATTTTCTTCCATTGTTTAACTTGATTGAGCTGGGATTTTTTAAAAAAAACTTTATCATTATTAATTCAATCATGATTTCATCCATATCTACATCTTCTTACTTGATTTCCTTCACCATGAAGAATTAAATTCACTATGGGTTGGGTCAAACTAAATGTTAATCTGTTAAGTTGCATATGTGTGAAGTTCAGCTTGCTTAATGTTCACTTAAAGTTTTATGCTTGAATCCATTTGATCAATTGATTTAAGTAGAAATAGTCAACTACTTAAGAAAGTAAGTAACTGTGGAACACATCGAGTAAGGGCATCAAGTAGCTTTAGAGATAGAGTTAATCATGTTGTTCATTTGTTCATTTTATCCAATGTATGCATCTTAGAGATAAGACAAGTGTGGCAATCACATCGAGAGATGTTAAAGATAGACTTAAGTCAAGAACAGAACTTGAACACATCACACATGTACATTTAGAGTTTAGCAAATACTTCTCTCAACCCCATTTCATTCTATTGATTTCATAAAGGCTTGTTGTTAGTTATTAAGGAATCAACGCATCTCATTCGAACTCATAATTCATCTCGTTAACACACCCTTTTCACTAACTTCTGTTTCTTTTTGCATGTGTGTTGCATTTAGTTTAGTGTATAACCTCAATCATACATACACTTTAAGAATCACTGCAGAAGGCCCACTTAACCATATTGCATTAGTACTCACTAGATCCCTATGTTCGACCCTGGGCTTACAAGGAACTCAAGTTAGATTTATAATTGTATCAACCTTGAGGAAACTTATACTCAACAAGTGTTGAATCTATTCATGAAATATTGGATTTTTATCACATAATTAACTTATTAAACCAAGATAAACAACATAGCAATCAACTCACAACAATACACCACTTTAATCTAAATAGCTAAGGACAAAATAAGCATTGTTAAAAAATGTAAGGACAAATATAGATGTAAAAATTGTTGGGGTTGATGCCCTAAATCTCGTGGATTTTGTAGTTTATAATTGAAATGTACAAATTATTTATTTATTTAATAAAATTTGAGGTATTTTATTTGACATTTAGTAGCATTAACCCACAAAACCAATAAACTAACATCCAAGGTTATCTTCTGAAGCATAAACATGTATTTAGAGACATACAATTGGATCGTGTTTAAGTGATAACCTAAATGGTCTGTAGTAGATGAATAAGATTGGCTACCTTATCTTGATGACACTATGAATACGACCCGCTTTGTAGATGTTACAATTGTTGTAAAGTGCTACAAATGATCTAATCCTGATCATTCATGTAGAGACATGTGAGTAGGGCTGTTCTATACAAAGGAGTTTGTATAAGACCGGATCACAAAATGATTAGTCTCATTATATAACAATGTTAATAGTAGAGACTTACATTTCATCAGGATGACCATAGGTGACATGACTTGAATCCTGAGTGAGTTGTGAACTCCTGCCTATAAAGGCGATCATTTGATTTATATGGGTGAGAGTGGCCAGATCGCTGACTCAATAAGCCTACCATTTTAGGGATTCATCTGATTGGGGAGTTGGGAACACAGCTACACAAGATGGAATTCACTGCTTACCTAATATCGGGGCAAGTAGATAGATTACTCCCTTAAGGGCTGATTCCGAGGCTTGAACAATGTGACGCCACACCCTCTCTTGGCCTGAGAGGGGTTTGGTTATAATTGAACTATGACTTATTGTTCATTAGAGGGATCAGTAGTACTTAATGAGTTAGATATAACTACAGGAGCAAAAGGGTAATTTTGGTCCCGCTACTTATGAGCAATTTGTGAAGGGTCATCGCACTATTGAGTGGCTATATCCAATGGACACAAAAATATATCTGTAGTGCAAAGTGTGCAGCTGTCGGTCTTTAATAGAGTGATCGACAGTTAATGGATGTTGGATAATTGTTGGATAATTTAATTAATTATCCAAACACCATTGGAGCTTTAATCTACAAGTTCATAAGGTTTCATCCATAGCTCAACAAGGATTATTGAGAATTAATTTTGGACTAATTTGATTTGTTCGGATTATTTGAGAGAATTAATTATATTTGATATAATTAATTTAAATTAATTATATGTGATATAATTACTATAGTGTATTTGATACATTATAACATAAAGTTTATTTTGAGAGGAGTTAAATATTTGAATATGATTCAAATACTAATTATATGGATGAGATTCATATAATTAAATTTAATATGAATTGGATTTATATTAAATACCATGCATTCTTGAGAGAAATAAAAATTATAGGTTATGTGTTATATTTGATAAATAAATATATATATATATATATATATATGTATATATATATGTATATATATGTATATGTATATGTATATATATGTATATGTATATGTATATGTATATATATGTATATGTATATGTATATATATGTATATGTATATGTATATGTATATATATATATATGTATATGTATATGTATATGTATGTATGTATGTATGTATATGTATATGTATGTATGTATGTATGTATGTATGTATATGTATATGTATGTATGTATGTATGTAATAAGTTAGTTATTGTATATGTATTTTTAATTTAATTTTTAAATGGGGGAGGTAGTTACAACTTCCCTCCCTTTAATTTTCTCTAAAAAATCGTGGTGTATGGGTGGTTTTACGATCACTTCTTCTTCTTGAGGTAGAAGAACACAAAAGGTTTGTGCATGTTTTTTTTTTCAGAAGATTTCTTCCACGCAAAATTTCCTCTCCTCTCAAATCCTCTCCCTCTTCCAAAATTATAGTAGAGCCCACACACTCCTGCTAATTCTCAACTCTTATGGAGAATATAGAGGTAAATTTTGTGGTGGTGCCCATTTTGGTTTTTCGTTCATGAACGCTCTTGGGGAGGAGATCGTGAAGAATTATTGGCTTCAAGGGTAAGTGTTGATCTGACCTTTCTTCCTCCTTTTAGATGCATGTTGTAAAATTTGTGATAATGCATATTAATATTCTTTGTTTTTTTAATTCTGTGAAATTTGAAAATTGACAACGATCTCTGCTTCTTTTACAGACCTCACAGTCTTTCAAAACTTCCATACCCATGACTCCTTAATATAGATTCATTTGAGCAGTAGACTAACATTATGTGAAATTACTAGTGTGCCCTTGTACTTTGAAGCTCCTAAGCAAATGTGTACCCATGTCTTTTACTTATAAAGGTGGTGATACTACTTGGTAGATACCAATATTTAAGTTTCATTTTTTTAGCACTTTGTTACATCTTTTTGTTAGACATTAAGTTAAAAGTGAGTATAAAACTTTTAAAATGAAGCAACCACATTTTCAAATCAAACACTAGATAATTCAAAGTTGTACTTCAATCATTTTAATCCGTGCACAATTGTTAACCAATCATAAAAGGTAAATATAACTTAACTCGTCAATCGCATCAAAAATGCAAATTTTAGTAAATAATACTCCTTTAAGTATTTCTAAAAAATATATGCTTTTCAAACCATTTGTTTTGAGGTGGTAACAGATAATCCTTACTTGTTTTTTTAGTTTTGTAACAGTAACTACTTTCTTTTATAAGTAAGTGGTTAATTATGCATTTTTTAAGCATATAAATTGTTACATTTATAACTAAGATTTAGGGTGATAGATCAAGTCATCCAAGAAGTCATAATTTTGAATAATCCAATCACCCATACATCATTCTAGTTTTGTTATATAATCAAACCAAACTTTTAATTCAATTAAACGTAACAATCATAAATAAACAAAGACAACAATACTCATATTAAGAAGACAGAAGATTTGATTGTCTCATCCCGTTAAAAGTCTTATATTATTTATTACACATCGAATTAAATGGAGTTAGAGGAAGAAACATGCAAGTTGGACAAAACATGTCAACTTATGGTATAATTCAAACGCATACAATTTAATTTGGTGTAGTATTTATTTATTGTGATTTCGTGTTATTTAAGAAAAGCCATGCTTTTACATTAAAAGCATTTCCATAAAGTTCTTCAATAAAACTAATTGGTGTAATTTTTCCTTGCACTTAACTCCAAAACCCTTAGCTCTCAGCTGCCACCAACTAATTTTATGTTCAAACATTCAATCAAATAACAGCCGCCAACCATGAATTATTCTTAGCCTAATCCTTTAAATAACTGTCCCATGCATTCTTTTTTTCCTATTCCTGAAAGCGAACCATTGTATTTTTAATTGGTTTTGATTTAAAGACCTTGGTTTCAACGTAATATATAATTTTATTTGATAAGGGCTTTAATTAATTAAATGCTTCCACCTACCATTAACGTGGACTTCCCATTACGCTTCAAGTACTCTTTACATTTTTGGTGCGTGTGGTGGCTCTATGTGTATTTTATGATTTAATCCATTTTTATGAATTTGGAAGACATTGCTTCAAACATTACATTTCCACTTAATGCCGTTTTTTCTTTTTAAATGAGTGCATGATGCACTAAGAAACTTTTGTTTTACAAGCATATTGATCTATTCGTAATTGAAAAGGAAATCTTTATATATTAAGCAATAATGTTGGGTTCTTAATCCATTTGTTCTCCATTTGTGTGTTATGATTAAGGTTTACAATATCAAATCAACAACAACATTGTGGTTTCAATTTTATGGAAATGTCGGTTAAATATCGAAGTCAGTGGATATTTCTAAAAGGATTTAAACAAAATAAAATATATTTTAATTAATAAATAGATATTCTATTCTTTAAATGGTTTATTATTTATATTATATTCACATTAAGGTGGCGTTTCGTTTGTCTGATGATATAATATTAAATTTATTTTTATCCATTAAGTTAAACTTTAGAGTGAATAATTGATTTAACATGGCATTGAAGCAAGTGGTTTAAGGTTCCTGTGTTCAAACCTCTACAATATTCATTTTCTTTCCAAATCAATATTGATTTTCATATTGCAAATTCACACTTGAAGAGATTGTTAGATGATGTAATATTAAATTTACTTTCATCTTTAAACTTACGCTTTTGGGTCAGTTAGTGATTTAACATTGTTGTTTTTTTCTTTTATGTTTCATGAATTTTTTTTACAGTACAATGAAATGTCAATTCATCCCTTATGTCTATGTCAAATTCATGAAAATATGAAAATATCGACATGTCAATGAAATTTTTTATTTGAAAAAATATGTTGATATAAGTAATTCCGACGTAAGGGTGTAATTTTTCAAACAGGAGAAACACAAAGAGGGAAAAAAGAAAAGCAAAAAATAATAATCAAATTAAATTATCTATGGTATTGATCAGATGAAGGTTGGATCAAGTTTGGAAGTAGGGTTATTATAGAGTTCAATTCTTGAAGAGAGTGAATTATATTAATTTCAAATAGGGGTCTATTTTAATCTGTTTGTAGTCAATTTTCATCAGCATTTAATTTGTCAATTTAATATAAGATTAGTCAATTCTATTTGAAAATGATCTTTGACTTTTCATGTGAACCTATTTTGAAAATTCGATCTATCCCAAACTTTCAACGTATAGGGAGATAAATATTTAGATTTGGCTTTTCACACTTATTTTGTAATGTTTAATTTAAACTCTGGAGAACAAAATTATTTTAGTTCTTTATCATTAATTTTCTATTAACTATTTCACATAAATCTAGATCTATAGCCTCAAAATGTTTATAGATATTTACTGGTAAGAAAAAACACACCTTTGCGGCATTTCAGTTTAGTTGTTTGATGACTTGTGTTCTTTCTCAAAAAAAAAAAAAAATAAATAAATAATAATAACCCTATACTTAAATTACTCGAGTAACTTGTTAGATGATATATAACTAAATTTATTATCCACTAGCTTAAACTTTTCAGGGATGTTCTGTGTTTAAATCCCTCCAATGTTATTTCCTCCTCATTTAATATTGATTTCCACTTGTTAGGTCTTTTTTCATATTTCAATCCACAAGTGAGAGGTGTTAAATGATATATAATTAAATCTACCTTCATCTATCTTTTGGGTCAATTGGTGATTTAAGATGATGTACCAGAGTAGATGATTCAAGGGAGTCCTATGTTCAAGCCTTGCAATGTTTGTTTTCTTCCTCTTCCCTAATTAATATTGATTTTCACATTTTTTGTTTTTTGTTTTTTTTTTACAAAATTGTTTGATCATTAAGTAGTCATTCATAAATAAAAATAAGTTCAAAAATATTGAAATTATTTTGAAAATATGCATCCGTTCATTTCTAGATTCCTGTCACTATAGATTGATTGTCATAACACGGGAGAATTCAGAGTAATGATTTCCGCTAGAGCAGCCGGACGGACTACTATAGTGAGTCTAATGACTACGTCAATCGAATTGAGTCAAAAGATATGGTATAACAGCTTTTTCGAGTGAGACTCTAGGATCTCTTGTAAACCCCCATGATGTGATAAAGGGAGGATACTAAGGGAAGCAGTGAGTGTAGATTCCCGTGCAAAGAGCTGAATGAGGGGAGCTTTCACATTCGATTTGGAGGGCGGAGATATCATTATGCCTTTACAATATTATTTGGTTTAACTCTATTTGTGACATTTTCTCGTATGTGGTAGATTTTATTTATATCTCTAGACTTAGAAAAGTTTCATTTTAAGTTTTGAATTTTGAAATTGTTAAAAAAAAAAAAAATGCATCCATTTAAGCAGGAGATGTAAATTGATTTATCATGAAATTTAAAAAACATGATCATCTATGGTGCGTAGGTCAATTTTCATCATTTTAATGGAAATCTTAAGACACTTATTCTTTTGAATAAATAGAAAATAAATTAGAAACTGAACGATAAAAATGAAACATTCTAAAATCTATAGCCACAATTCAAACTTACACCCAACGTTTAAGGTTTGTTTTCCTATTATTATTATTATTATTTCTAAAGTTCATTCTAATTAGTACCTTTGCTATTGAATTTGTTTCCCTGATCTTAGATCGAAGAAATTACAAAATCTCACAATGTTATTATAAGATAGATATAAATCATTTCAATTTAAAATCAGTTTGAATTGACTTAATAAAAAAAAAAATTTATCAAACATTCAATTTTTTTCTAAAATTATTTATTTTTAAAATTAAACACTTAAAAATATATTAGATTATATTTCAAAAACATCCGTATTCAATTATTCCATGACAATAATTCATTGTTCCTTTCTAGAATACATTATTTAAATAGCTTGGGATGGCAGAAAAGGCAAGCGGATTCAGTTATTGGAATGAAACTAAATTCCACGTTTACCGCCCCAAATACATAGAATATGAATAAACAAAATAACATTCAAACAAACTCCTTATCCAAATTACCCCATTACACAAATCTCCTTTTTCCTCTCCCTTCCTCTTCACGTCATACCATACTCTTCCTTCCCTTTTTTCTTCCTCCTCTTTTAAACCCCCACTGTATGACCCTCCCCCTTTTCATAATTATCATTTTTCATCATTACAAATTATCATCATCATCATTATTATTATTAATGACTCACAGAAATGTCCTTTCCCAAGGAAATCTTCCCTTCTCATCTGACCAAAACCCAAACCCCGGCCTTTCTAAGTTCTGCTTCCGGGATTTTCAAGCCCTTGCCTTACATTCCTCCTCTATTCACTACCAAACGCCACATATTTCTCAATTCGACGTCGTTTCTAAGATTCCTCCACCCCCCTGCCGGCTTCCTCCCCTCCGTTCGGTTAGAAACGCCGCCGCCTCTGCCAACGAGGACGACGACCCTTTTCTCGTTGCCTTTAAGGAGTGTACTAAAACTGTCAAAAATGCAAAATTTTTGCCCCACAAAGGAAGTAAACGAGGTGTTGCTGCCGTGAAGAAGAGTAAGTTGTTTGGTTTTTCTTGTAAGAGTATCGATTCTTGTGAAGTTAGAGATAGTTTCTTCAAGATTCGTAGAGATAGCGATAGAATTCATGTCTCAACTTGGAAATAATGACGTCCTTAATTTACTCCCCCTCAATAAAATTCTTCTCAATTAGTTTTTGAGATAAAATCTCTGTTCATCTAATCCGCTATCCGAAATATGTTAAATTGCAAATACTGCATTAAATGTGTTTAGCGGTTGGCATCGGCCTAGCGGCAATCTTGGGCTTTCGAAGACGTTGGGCTGTTCATTTCTTGAGAAGCGTGAACTTGATGGGCCAACTTAGTGGGTTTGTGGGGTATTTGTAACGGGCCAGCTCTCGCAAAGCTAGTAGGCCCATTAATGATTAGTCGAGCGTAAATAAATATCTGGCTTTCATTGTCATTTAAGCCAACGCCTCGATATGCGCCACCAACTTTGGTGGTCAAATACTACTTTATAATTTTGAAACCAAGTGGATTTCATTGTATGAGCTGATGCTTAAATTTGTGAAAGATGATGTTACTGGTGGCGAATTTCCCTAAGGGGGAGAAAAAGGTTTTCTTCTTGAAAAAAATGTGGTTAAATTATTAAAAGTATCTTTTTTCTTCAAAAGAAAAATAAAGTCTATTGTTTCTTTTTTCTTTTCTACGTGTGTGGTTGTTTGAACATATGTGTGGTGTGGCAATGAAAACTATTATTGTGGATGAGAAGATGAATGTATTTAGATTGCTTAATTTGTCCCGTTAATAACTATTTGATTTTTTTTTAAAAAAATTAATTTATATACATTTTGCTTAATCTATGAGTTCTTTGATCTATTTTCTAACCATGTTTTCTATGTTTGATCAAAGATTGTGATGAATACTTTAGGTTCCGTTTGGTAACCAATTTTGTTTTTTGTTTGTATTTTTTAAAATTAAGTCTATTTTATCTACATTTTTTACCATGATCTACATTTTTCTTGAGTACAATTGAATTATGAGTTAAATTTCAAAAATAAAAACAACTTTTTGAAAGTTAATTTTTTTTAAGTTCTCAAAATTTGGTTTGGGTTTTTAAACAATTGGTGAAAAGTAGATAATAAAGGAAGAAATTTGGAGGTGGAAGTAGTGTACATAGATTTAATTTTTAAAAATAAAAAGAAAAAAATGAAATGATTATCAAACGAGATATTAATAATTAATTAACTATTTTGAAGATGAATAGATGTTTTTTCATTATTGAAAGAACTCACAAGAGGGTCATTTCATTCCATCACAACTGCTATTCATTTTGATATGAAAAATGATTGATAATCATCTTTTTTTTTTTTTTTTTTCTAAGAAGTGAAGTGCTGTTAATTAGATTAATCTCCACAGTTTAAAAAGCTGTCTTTGGTCGTAAAAATAGTTTCTATGTATTTTTTTCTTCTTAAAAAAATCGAATTGAGTTGACAGGAAAAGATATCCATTATTAATTTATAGATTTTTTCTTTGGGAAACAGATTAAGTGCTAAAAATTATAGCCACACTTCTAAAATTATTTTTCTTATTTTTATTGGATTGTGTTTCTTTAAAAAAATGCAATATTGAATTGCGAAACATTTTAAAAAGTGTCCATATTTTTAATGTGAGAAAAGAGATCTTCTTTTTTGGATAAATTAAGAACATCAAGATTTTTTTACACATAAAGAACACTATTAAACACTTAATCCAGGGGATCAAGCAATTAAAAATTTTGAAGAAGATAAGTACTTTCAATGAGTCTTTTTTTTTTTTTTCCCTTTCCTTCCCATTTTATTCTCTTTCAGTCCAATATAATTACAATGATGTTCTTTAGAACTATAATTGATGTTTTACCTATCAAATTACATTACTGAACTTAAAGTTATTAATCAAATCCTATTGGGTAATCCGACAATAATAGTAATTATATATATATAGAAAGAAAAAAAAAAGCAAAATATTAAGGGCCCAGTTAAATGGAAAAATGATGAGGCTTGACAATCATTTGAGGTTCACTCTAAGGAGTGCTCAATAATTGAGAGGGTGTGGTTAAAAAGAATTAGTATATTAATGTTCAATTTGGGGAAGAAAATGCATTATAAGAAAAGAAAAATATGAAGAAACATGGAATGAAGTAAGTAAGATTAATTTTGTGTGCAAAATAAATAAATAAATAAATAATAGTGGAAGGAAATTAGAGGACAAAGCCAAAATGGATTAATAATGAATGTGATTTTTAATAATGGTGTGGGGTTATGTTCTGGAAAATTAGAGAAGCAACCCATAGTTTTTATTATAACTTGCAAGTGAAGAAATCAACAGAGAGACCATTTTTCTGCCCTAAAACTATCAACCTTTTTGCTTTGATTTGATGTTCATTTCCATCCTCACCGACTACAAGAATTTTGCAAATTTGGCAAAATAATTTAACTTCAAGTAACACAACTTTAAAGTACTGTTCATTATTGTCTCATCTTATTTTTCAATCTTCTGTTTTGGAGGAATAGGTATTTTTTTTAAATGCATAAAAATAGGATTCTTTTTCCAATAGTTGAGAACAAGTGATTAAAAAAATTTTCATGTTTTCAAATATATATTTGGTAGACTATTCAGTAATTAAATTCAAATTTAAACAAATTTTCAAACTGTGTTTGAAAATATATTTAATCACTAATGACATACTATGTTAAATATAAACCATTACTAATTAATTTATAAACTTATCTCATGTTCAAATTTTTGTAAAGTTATTATGTCGTAGCATCATATCATATGTAATAGGTAGTATATCACATATTTTAATTTAACAAAAAATAATGAAGTTTATGACATAAAATAATATATTTATCATTGTTTTTATCACTGTTTATATAATTCTACATTTTAGAATGTTAAATTCAAAATCTGAATAGTTGTTTTCATAATTTATACTTTCTGGATCATAGAATTCAAAAACAAAATTCGAATTATCAATTAAAATATTAGTTGAACTCAATAAATTTGAAAACATAAATAAAATCTAAATTACCTATCAAACAAACTTCTTAGTTTTTGGGATTTTGGAGAAAATTTTAAAAATTAAAATAGGCAATTTTTTATTTTAATTCTTTTGACTCATTAGGGTTTCTGGAGATTCTTTTCCCTGGAAAATAAACCAACATATTAATTAATTATAAAAAGGTTTATGTTATACAAAACAAGGATGACCCACAATTAATTAAAGTGGAGCCTATAAATACAGAAGTAAAATTTGTCCCATTTGAAAATAAATTTTAAATTCATAATAGATTGAACTTTGTGGTGGAGTTCTATAGTCCATTAAGTCTACTAGGTATGACCTAACTACACCGAAGAAAGTTCTCATGACGTTTTTATTTTTATTTTTCGAGTTGATCTACCATGTTTTTTTTAATGATGGTCTACCAATATTTTCAAAAATTACACAAACTTTTGTTTCTTGTTGAAATAGATTAGTAAAACATTCTTTTTTTTTTTCTTTTTAATATAAAAGAATTCAAACTATAAATCTTTTAATCGCTAACACATACCTACATCAATTAAATTAGACTCGTTTTAGTAATAAAAAGTTTATTAGTGTAAAAGGTGTTATATAAAAGAAATCTAATACAACTTAAATATATGGCTATTCATAGTCTTAACAAACAAAATATAAATTACAACAATTAAATCCTAAATACTAATTAACTAATTAATTAACTAAATAATAATTAACAAATTATTTTCAAAATGCTCCAACTTATTTACATATATGGGAAACTATCACTATCTATTAGTGAATTACAATGATGGGTATTGATGTTCTATCAGTATCTAGCATTGTATGTCAGTAATAGATAACAACGTTTTATTATATTTAAAAATACTTTGAACAATTTTTATTTTGAGTCAATATTTTCTTTCTCCATGACAATGAATCATGGCAGACTAAAACTTCCAAAAATTACATATAAAGCTTTTTGAAGTGTTTTCATTGCCACAACAAGTTTAGTAATGTTTCACTTGTCATCTTCACCCACCACTAAAAGAAAAAATAAATAAATAAACTAGTTTGATTTTTTCTTGTCAATTTATTCTTTTAAAAAAAACGACTCTAAAATCATTTATCTTTTATCTTTAGTTGTGCGGGGACAACAAATGAAAATGACTTTTTTCTTCTTCTTCTAAATTAAAAGACCTTTAAGTTTTTATTCAACAACCTTTAAATTTGAAGTTATACAACTAAAATTAAAATGTAGTTTCGAAAATAGCTGAAATTAAATTGGAAGATATGTGTCTTCGAATGAAAAATAACCATCACATTAATTTATGGTAGGATCAATGCATTGTCTTCTCTTTCCGATCATACCCTAATGCACATATTTACTTGGACTTTATTTTTTATTTGAAGTATTTTTCATCGCTAATCTTTATGTCATCCTTTATTAGAGTTAGTTAAAGTTTGTTACTCTTAACTATAGCTAGTGTTGTACTTACCTCAATTAGTTCTGTATAAGTGGCTATATACATATCATCCATTGATCATAATAAATTAATGTAAGAGTAATTTGATCACCTCGTATCTAATATGGTATCGATTGAAATATTCCATATTTTTCTCTCGATGTAGGTATTCTTATGTTCTTCTTCATCATGCCTTCCGATTTGGAAAACTCTGAAAATACTTCAAGCTCTTACAATTCTTCTTCATAGCCGATCAATCCTATTGTTCTCGAACAATATGGTAATCCATTCTTTCTTCATCCTTCCAATGGCACAAACCTTGTTCTTGTTTCGAATTTACTTATGAAACCAATTATACTTCATGGAGTAAGTGTTGGGGTGTATGCCCTAAACCCTCGTAATTTTATGTTAGTTGAATCAATGGTTGATTATTTTATATTATTTGTGCAATAATCCATTAATCTAAAATCCAAGGCTATCTGATGTAACTTAAACATGTATGTGGAGACATATAGGTGGATTATGTTTAAATGATAACCTAAATGATCTGTAGTATATAGATAAGGTTGGGGGCCTTATCCTGGTAACACTATTGATACGACTCGCTTTGTAGTTGTTACAATTGTTGTAAAGCGCTACAAATGATCTGATCCTGATCATTCTTATGGAGACATGTGAGTAGAGGTATCTTATACAAAAGAGTTTGCAAAAAGACCAGACCACGAAATGTTAAATCTCTCTTTATAATGCCATTGCTAGAAGAGACTTACATTTCACCAGGATGACCATATATGACTTTACCTGAATCCTAAGTGAGTTGTGAACTTCTGCCTATGAGAGTGATCCTTTGATTTGTATAGGCAAGAGTGACCAAATTCGTCGATTCAATAAGCCTACCATTTTGGGGATTCGTCTGATGGGGGAGCTAGGAACACAGCTACACAAGAAGGAATTCACTCCTTCCCTATAGTTAGGTGATGACATGCAGAAATGCACGTCATCTTAGGCCTTTTATTTAGAATTAGGAAGGCTGATAAGCAGAATATGCGACAATTATGTTAGGAATTCATGAGAAAATGAGTTTGTGTCGTTCAGCATTAAGAATCTCGGCTAACCCACTATTATGCGTTCAATTGTCTATCTTTGTAGTTAATGCAGAAAGCGGACGCAGACACGGAAGTCGGGCTATCGCATAGACGACCGCATGCGGAGAAATTCTCCATCGCAAAGGCGAATGCAAACGTTCAATGCATGGGTGTTGCGATAATCAACCGCATGCGTCCATCACAGAGGAGTTACGATCGCTCAAGCGATTGCGGTCATTATGTAGACGTTGCGGTAATCAAGCGAATGCGGTCATTGAAAAATTGCGACTACACGATGATAACCATAATAGTGGGATGAACGCAAGGTTGGTGGAATGGAAACAGTAACACATATCTCGGGAGAATCAAAAGATGATGTTGACATTTCACCTACCATGCCGTTAGCAGCAGAAATTCAGAAAAGGACCAACGCGCCGCGAATGTCAGAATTAGAGCAGGTCCATTAATGTTGTCGGCGATCAAGCTCTATAAATAGAAGCCGATGAGACTAATTCCATTTTATCCAAGTTTCTACCTTTGGGTGGATCCTTGTGATCCAGACCAAAGCTTGAGAGTCCTTCATCTCCTTCATTCATTCCGAGTGACGACCGGAGCCTTCGTCAGAGTTAAATCTCGAGAAAGTCAACTCCACCACCCTTCCATGGCACCACGTGCAGCCTTGACCCACATCTACTGAAAGCGAGACATCACTTCCAGCTAGCCTTTTCCATTTCTCTTCTTTTCTTGTATTGTATTGTATTACATTTTGGCTTAAGGAATTAATAAATTTTGTGATCAATGCATTTTTGTATTTCCTTCAATTCCATCTCTATCTTCATTATTTAGTATCCTTAACTTTCATCGCATAACTTAGTGAGGTTGTTAGAGTATCGCATACTTAATCATGCGGCATAGGAATATGAAGCATGTAGCAAAGCACCGGGAGGTGTACGTTGCATGAGTATGTGAGAAAGCCTCATTTGCTTAGTGTGAAGTTGTAGCAACGATTGTACTTTCGAATCGGATGCGCTCGCCCAGCGAGAAAGGCCCTGACCCTGCCAACCAAGTCCAAATCAAAAAGAAAGAAGAGAACGAGGTTTTTGGTTCACTCGACCTACTGCGGCCATAACATCTTTTCTTTCCCACCGCACCGGTAGATGAGATTATGTTTAAGCTCGACCAGCGTCCGGGCTCTTCTTTCATTCCTCTTGTTCAAATGCTTTCCCTTGGCTTCGGTGCCAGCTATCCCGGAATTCGCTTTCTTCTTTGATTCCGCCCGGTAGCCAAGATTCAGTCTGTTCGTCTCCTTTTTTTCTTTCTTTCACTAATTCCTCTTAGCAATTGGCAGGGAAGGTAAAGTGGACACAATACTTGTTTATGAGTAAAGTCAGCAACAACTAACTGTCCGGGAGGGTAAGTGGTTGGTCGCATTAAGCAGGGTAAACAAGTGTTCACTAGAGATAGGAATAATCTTACATCAACCAGGCTTTTGCGGTTACCTTGTCTTATATATGCGTCCATCACACCTTTAGAGCTACTCGAGAGAGAGTCTAAAGAAAGAACCTAAGACTTGAGAGAGCTAGGTTAGAATTGATGCTCGGGAGAGCTAGATTAAGATCGCATAAACAAAAATGGAGACTTAGGAATAAGTTCCGTTTGCTAATACAAATCACGTGCATTTGCAGCGGGCGTGTATGGCATAATTGCATTAGTCTGCATTGGTTGAGGTTGCCCTTGTGGTCAAGCCTAGGGTTGCGATGAAGACATCCTTACATTTTATTTATTTTTCATGCATTTTACTACGCGTCAACAGTGTCGTGTCTCTACCTTTCATTCATACCTCCACTACTTTGTCTGTTAGTTAGGAGTAGGAGTAGTTGTAGCTTAAAACCCCCATCATTCTTTTATTCATCCGCCGCAAACACATTACCGCATAGCATTTAGTTATAAGTCCCTGAGTTCGACCTCGAATCACTCGAGAAACTTGCGTTCGCGTTATACTTGGCGTGAGCACAAGAAAACTTGTGACAGGAACGCATGGTCATCGCATATAAGAGTAACGCATATTTTCATTCCAACGCATGAGAACTAACGCATAGCTTAAGACATGCATTGCATATTGCATTCACCAATTTTTGTCACCATTAGGGTAAGAAGATAAATTTCTCCCTTAAGGGATGATTCCAGGGCCTGAACAATGAGGTGTCTCACCCTTTCCTGGGCTAAGAGATGTTTGGTCATAGTTGGACTATGACTAATTATTCATTAGAAGGATCAGTAGTACTTAAAGAGTTAAATGTAACTATAGGGGGTAAAATGATAATTTGACCCGGCTATACTTATGAGCAATTTGTGAAGGGTCAACGTACTGTTGATAGTTTATATCCAAAATGGACATAGAAATATATCTAAAGTGTTAAGAGTTCAGTTGACGGTCTTTAGTAGAGTGACCGACAGTTAATTAATGTTGATTAGTTTGATTAAAAGAGTTTAATCAATTAATCCCGTATCATTGGAGTTTCAATCTATAGGTTTATAAGGTCCTCTCATTAGCTCAATGAGAACTAATGGGAATCAAATTAATTTTAGTGCGATTTGAATTGTCTAAATTAATTAAAAGGAATTAATTGTATAAGACACAGTTAAATATTGTATATTGATATATTATATAATATAATGTATGTTAATACATTTTTATGAGAGAAATAAATATTTGAATATGATTCAAATATTTATTATATGAATATGATTCATATATTTATTATATGAATATGATTCATTAAAAACTATATGTTAAAATTTAATGTGAATATAATTCATATTAAATTTAAATATAATTTTATGAGAGAAATAATGTTTGAATATGATTCAGATATTAATTATATGAATATGATTCATATAGGAACTATATATTAAAATTAATATTGATTAATATTAAATTTATATATTTTATTGAGAGGTGTTATAATTTGAATATGATTCAATTATTATTTATATGAATGTGATTCATATAAAAACTATAGGTTAAAATTAAAATGATTTTAATTCATATTAATACCTTAGATTATTTGAAAGAACAATAAACTATAGTTTATGTTATATGTGATATAATATTAACTATAGGTTATATGTTATTTGTGATATAACATATAGTTTAAATATATATTAAAGTGGTTAATATATATTTTAAATTCAAATTTAGATTCTGAATTTAATTATTTCAAATTTAATAAAAGGGAGAGAGCTACAACTCCTTCACCCCTTAATCTCTCATTCTTTCACGTAACAAATGAGGAGAGACAAAGTTCCCTCCCTCTCACTCATTCTCTAGTTCTTCTCATTCACTCTGTGTTGTTTACAGAGAACAAGAAATTATCTCAATTCTTTTCTCCTTCCCTCCTGCTAAACTTATGTGCAAGCCCACAACTCTACACGATTCTCGTCCCTAAGAATGATGGGGAAGATCCCTGAAGGAAATCAAACCAGATGATTTCCATGAGCAGCGGAAGGGATCGTTCCAAATTCCATTCGAATGAACATAAACAATTATAGTATTAAACTGAAACTAACAGGTCATGCATATATAGAAATTACAACATGTTATAAGCGATTCAAGGGATATAGTATGCGTACCTTTAAAGAACCATTCTTCAAGAATCCCTCAAACGAAGTTCAATTCGTCCAAAAACAGCAACACTGAAACGCAATGAACGGACCACCAATAGCATGATACTCTTCGAACACAATCGAGTCCAACTCGATTCACGAGTAGAGTAAGGACACCACCACAATGGTTACCTTAGTATTCTCTATTGGGATTGGTGTCCTCATTCTCCCCGAGTCTCGTTATTTTGTAAAGATACACATTGTTCAATCAATAAAACAAATGTTATTTAATTCTAGCATTTACTCATATCCAATAAACAAAGCTTCTTGGTTATCTTATGTGAATTTAAGCATGTATATGTCATATACAAGTGGATCATGCCTTAAGTGATAACCTAAATAGGTCTGTAGTATAAGGATTAAGGTGGGATACCTAATCCTGGTGACACTACGGATACAACCCACTTTGTAGAGGTTTGTAAGTATTGTAAACTACTACAAATGTAGATCCTAACCATTCATGTGGATACGTGCGAGCGGAGGTGTTCTATACAAAGAGTTTGTATAAGACCTGGACCACGAGATGACTAGATTCTGTATGTAACCCCATTGATACTAGAGATTTACATCTCACCTAAATGACCATAGATGACACGACCTCATTCCTGAGTGTTTTAGGAACTCTTGCCTTTGAGGGCAGTCCTTTGATTAGTATGGGCGAGAGTGGCCAGATTGCCAACTCAACATGCCTACCTTTTTGGGGACTTGTCTGATCTGGGAGCTAGGAACTCAATCCACAAGATGGAATTCACTTCTTTCCCGAAGCAGGGATAAATAGAAAGATCGTTCCCTTAGGGGCTGATTCTAAGGCTTGAACATAGTGGCCACAGCTTTTCTTTGGAAAAGAAGACTCAGTCATAGTAGGACTATGACTTATGTTCATTAGAAGAATCAGTGGTACTTAAGGAGACAGATGTAACTACAGGGGAATAACGGTTATTGGCCCAGTTGTACTTACGAGCGATCTGTGAAGGGTTGTCGCACTACTCATTGGTTAAAATGGACACATTATATATATGTGGTAATGAGAGTTCACTTTTCAGTCTTTAGTGGAGTGCCTGGCAGTTAACGGATGGTGGAACCCATGACTAAAGAGTTTAGTCAGTTATTCACGTACTATTGGAGCTTCGAGCTGCAGGTCCATGAGGCCCCCTTGGTAGCTCAATGGATTCAGTTGAGGATTAGTTATTGGTGTTGATTTGAAATGTTCAAATTGACAATAGGTATTTTGATTATATATGATTTAATCGGTTTAATGTATGAGATATATCTAGTAGAGGATTGATGTAAATGAGATTTATATTAAGTACCATGGAATAGAAAAAGAACTATGGTTTATATGTTTCATGAGATGAAATATTAAAACTATAGGTTAGAAATATAGTATGATAAGTTGGTTAGCAAATATATTTATAATAATATTAATTATTAGATAATTAATTCTTTTTCTTTAATAACCAAGTGAGTGGGTTGTTATTGAGTTCATGGTAACCATGAGTTTAAAAGGAAAATGGTTTTCCTATTTTGAAAAGAAGTTTTACGAAATGTTGTAAAAAGTTTTTTGAGTTTTCTCTCTCGCGCAAAAGAAACTCACGTAGTTGTCAAGTAAATTCAGATTTACTAAACAATGGTTGGGTGAGCTAAACGATCGTGCAGTATTTACTATCGCATAGTTTTGCTAGACGATCGTTTGCCTAAAGTAAACGATCATGCAGAGTCTGTAGGCGACAGACCAACTAAATGATCGCATAGTTTTTACTAGACGATTGTTTAGCTTTATCTAAACGATTGGGCATCGACCTATACAATAGGTCTCCGTCATTGCCCACTTGTCTAGTCGTGTATGCAATCAGTATTTCCTCCTTCGTCTGCTTCATACCAAGTCCAAACAGAGCCTACCCTCTGGATTCTCACACCGAGAATACCAAGGTAACCTTGTTGGTGGTGTCAGACTCAACTCGACACCGTCGAGATTTCTGGAGGCCGTTCGTGGTGCTGTGGAGATCGTTCGTGTTGCTAAGGAGTTCGTGGCCGAGGCGATCGTTGAGGACGAGCGCGAAGTGTTTGTTCTATGTTCGCGGTGTTGCAGTCATGTAGATCGAGCGGCTGTGGTCGCTGTTGTTCGAGCAATCGTGTGAAACTGAACGTGGAGACACTTTTTCGATTGTTCGTACAGTTTGCTCTCTATTCATTGAGTTTTCATGCTGTAATTTCTTTATATGAATTGTATCCGTTTGTTTGAAGTTGACTGTAAATGCATTGTTCATTCATGATTGTGATTTGGAATTATCTTTCTTCCGCTGCTCATAGAAATCTGGAATCTGATTTCCTTCATTCTTGGTATGAGAATCCAAGAGTTGTGGGCTCTGTATGATCTTGGCTTGAGGAAGAGAGGAGGTCTATGATCGAGTAGACGATCGAGTAAGTGGGAGATATAAAGCAATCTATTGCATAAACGATGTATTCGATCGTTTTGGAAAATGAAGCCTATCACATAGACTTTGTTACTCGATCGTGTAGCAACGATCAAAAGGTTAACGATTGTATTGTCAACTCATAAACGATCGCTTAGACTCTCAATGACTATCGCTTAGTAAAACAATTTTACTTGATAGCCCTTTTTCATGAGTACTTTCTGAATGAAGCAACTTCTAAATTTAGGAAAACAATTCTTCTTTTTATCTCATGGTTACCATAAAACTTCCAATAACCACGCACTCAATCGGTTATTAGAGAAAAAGAATTAGTTATCATATAATTAATATATTGTAAATAAATATGATAACCAACTTATCATATTATATTTATAACCTATAGTTTTAATATTTCATCTCATGAAACATACAAATCATAGTTCTTTTTCTATTTTATGGTACTTAATGTAAATCATATTTACATTAAATCCTCCAATTAATGTATCTTATACATCACACCAATTATATCACATATAAATGAATTTTCCCTTGTTAATTTGAATACTTCAAATCAACCCCAAAATCTGATTCTCAACTTGAACTCATTGAGCTACCAAGGTATGGACCTGTAGCTTGAACTGTCGAACACTCCATTAAAGACCGACTACACTCTTCTTACTATAGATATATTTCTATGTTCATATAACCAATCAACAGTGCGATAACCCTTCACAAATCGCTCGTAAGTACAACTGGGCCAATTTACCGTTTTGCCCTTATAGTTACATCTAACTCCTTAAGTACCACTGATTTCTCTAATGAACAATAAGTCATAGTCCTACTATGACTGAGTCCTCTCTTCCAAAGAGAAGATGTGACCACTATGTTCAAGACCCGGAATCAATCCTTAAGGGAGCAATCTATTTACTTATCCTTGCTTCGAGGAAGGAGTGAATTCCATTTTGTGTAACTGAGTTCCCAACACCCCAATCAAACAAATCCCTAAAAAGGTAGGCTTGTTGAGTTGGCAATCTGACCACTCTCACCCATACTAATCAAATGACTGCCTTTATAGGCAGGAGTTCCCAAAACACTCAGGATTAAGGTCATGTCACCTATGGTTGTTTTTGTGAGATGTAAGTCTCAATTATCAATGGTGTTACATAAAGAGACAAATCATCTTGTGGTTCAATCTTATACAAGCTCTTTGTATAGGACACCCTCGCTCGCATGTCTAAACATGAATGGTCAGGATCAGACCATCTGTAGCAGTTTACAATAGTTGTAAATATCTACAAAGCGGACCGTATTCGTAGTGTCACCAGGATAAGGTATCCCTTCTTTATCCTTATACTACAGACCATTTAGGTTATTACTTAAGGCATGATCCACTTGTATGTCTCACATACATGCTTAAGTTTACATGAAATAACCACGGATCTTAGTTTATTGGATATGAGTAAATGCAAATAAAATAACTCTTATTTTATTAATAACAATGTGTACAAACTGTTTACAAACTATGAGACTCCGGGAGAATTAGAACACCAATCCCAACAATCTTGTTGTGGTGTCCGATTGCAGTGTTCATAGCATTGGGAGAAGACAACACGAATTGGAGAGGAACATGGAGAATTAGTCTTCAATGGGTAAGTGATTTCTTAATCATTTCCTCTCTAATTTGTACTGTAGAAAGCATGCTTAGGCTTATGTTTTTCCATGGTTTCTATCAATCTGAATTTTATGCGTTCAATAAAATGAAGTGTAGAGATTAATGCGTCCAATTGCATCCGTTACGGGAAATTTCAATGCCTTCAGCCAGTCCATGATTATTGGTCTTACCATGAAGAAAAAACTAGGTTTTGTGGATGGAACTATACCACGACTGACTGGAACATTGTTGAGTTCTTGGATTATCTACAATGAAGTTGTTCCAGCATGGATTCTCAATTCTTTGTCAAAGGAGATTTCGACAAGCATCAATTTCTTTGATTCTACAAGAGAAATTTGGATTGATCTTTAAAAACGTTATCAATGCAAAAACCGTTCGCGTATTTTTCAACTTCGCCAAGAGTTTTCGAATTTATCTCAAGATCAATCCTCTATTTCAGCCTACTATGCGAAATTGAAGGCACTATGGAATGGAACAAATTGGTTTCTCACAAGCTGTTCTGTTCTTGTGGTAAATGCACTTGTAGAGGAGTCAAGAATCTCGTCAACTATCTTTAGACAGAGTATGTCATGACCTTTCTTATGGAGTCGAAACCTTCTATCAATTGTGTTTTTTCTCTTGTCGTTCAAGAAGTTGAACAACGTGCTATTTGTCTTTAACATTTGATACCCTTTATTTCATCGATCACAGCTCTTCTTGTTAAGAACATATCTGGTATACGTGAAATTACTCCTCCTGCTAATTCTTCTCATATTTCTTCTACTAGTTTTATATCAAAGAAGAAAGAAAAACCTCTTTGCACAAACTATGGTATTCATGGTCACACAGCTGATTGGTGTTACAAGCTTCATAGTTATCCACCCGGACATCATCTCCACCAAAAGTTTCCCTGGAAAATCTTATTCTTCAATTGATTCTATATCTTCCTTAACTGCTGAGCAATGCCAAGGATTATTATCCTTACTTCAAAATCATTTAGCCAAGGCCAAGGTTAAATATGAAAATAATGCAATTACCTTTACCAACACTTCACATGTTGTAGGTATTTATTCTATTTTCACTACTTCTGGTACAAAATCTGATGCTTGGATATTAAATTCAGGGACTATTGCTCCTATATGCTTTCCACGATGTAGGATTTAAATCCTCAGCAGAAGCGAGTAATTACCTTGTGTTAGTGTATTACATTTTGGAAAGCACTCAAAACAAGAGAGAATAATTATACAGAAGGATAAACATAAAATAATATAAGCATGCAAGTAAATATGCAGAGAGAAAAAAGGGAAAAGAAAGTCACGAACAATGATATCATCCTTCGTACAGCACAACATAGGAATAATAATGCTCTTGGACACCACCAAAAAATCTTCCTTGGTATTCTTAGGATAAAAACCAGAGGGACTTGTGGGCTATTCTCTAGAGTTTTGGGAGAAAGGAAAAAGAATACTAGCAGAATGATTTTTTTTAGAGTCTTTTTTCCTGTGAATTTCACGCTTTAATCAATCTCTCCTATATTCTTAATACATAGATAATGAAGAGGGTGGACGGAGTTACATAACTCCCTCACGTGAAAAACTAAATAACTCCCCTAAAGTGGGGAGTTATTATATTAAATCATATCATATTATCACTATAAGAATTTTGGTTATTTCTGACGAAACTTATCCTGACGCACAAAAAAATGTCGGCAGATCCAACATATCCTGACGGTAAAAATAAGGGATTGGGATAAAACGACATCCCGACGGTGTATTAACAAACTGTTGGGCATTCAACTACTGAGCGACCGTCAGGCTTTTAAATTGCCCTCGACGGTTCTTGAGGGAGCGTCGGGGTTTCTATAACTTCAGCCGACGATACAAGGAGGACCGTCGGCCGTTCAAGTTTTCACTCAACGGTTATTTACGGTCGTCGAGCGCTCCCATCTTCCTCCAACGGTTCAAGAAAATCGTTGGGAGTTCTTATTTTCGCCCGACGTTGGTTGAATAATCGTCGGGCGAGGTGTGTAATATAAAAAAAATATTTATTGGAGTTTTTAAAGTTAGCTCGACGATTCGCATTTAACCGTCGGAATTTTGTATATTCACCCGACAGTTATTGCTGACCGTCGGGCATTCCAATCTTCCCCCGACGGTCTACGAAAACCGTCGAGAGTTCTTATTTTCGCTCAACAGTGGTCGATCAACCGTCAAGCTGTGTAATATAAAAAAAAATATTTATTGGAATTTGTAAAGTTAGCCCAACGGTTCGCGTTTAACCGACGGACTTAGAGATTTATGCCAACGATTTTCAATAAACCGTTGGGCGTTCTGTCAGGCGAGGGTATACTATAAAAAGATTCTTATGGAAATTTGGAAAAATTTTTCCGATGGTTGTGTCAGAGCACCGTCAGGAGTTTGTAAAGTTTGTCCGACGTTTCGATTGTCACAATCGAGAGTTCTAAGTTTTATCGACGGTCGGTCGCTGACCGGCGGCAAAGATCATTTATTTTGACAGTCTGACAGACGACTGTCGGAAAAATCCTGATAAAAATATTCCCCCTCCTTCCGTTTTTCTCTTCTCTCCTTCGTCCGCTCGGGCTCGCCGTCTCCTCTTTTCTCCTTCATCCGTTCATCCACAGGCGTCTCCTCTTCTCCTTCATCTGCTCCGATTTCTTCTTTTCCTTCGTCCGCTCGCCATGGTCGCCATCCGCTCGCAAGTAACTATGTTCTTCCCTATCAATTTTACTATTGTTGCTTATGATGTTAAACGAATTGGAGAACATTAGTCTTAATATACTAATCATGGAGTAAAATTCGCATGCTAGCATTCATCAGAAACATGAGCTTAGATTAAGTTTAGTGATTTTGCTTAAGTTCAGTTTACTGTTTAATCTAATTTTCACCAAGATTAGTTTGCTTAAGTTCAGTTCAGTGATTTTGATTGTGTACTGTAGAATTGAGTAATTTTTCATTTTTTTTAAACTTATTATTATTCCTATGGACTTTTTATTTTAAAAATTATGTAATTCAAATATAGAAGATGGGAATTTGAAGTTACCAACATACTTGACTACTTAAAATATGTTTTGGATCAACATTATTTCCTTTAAATTAGAAAAAAATATTCTGAAATTTTTTTTTGTTCTTATGATTTCATTCATATATTATATATATTAAATATTGAATTCAAATGTTGATCGAAGTTTTACTAACTTAAAAGAAAAAAAGTTGAATATAAACTTATGTAATCATATCATATGCATTTCATAATAATGTCAATACTCCACTTGACCCTTTGATTGTGTATGAATGATTACCATAAACTAACAAGTTCGTTTTAATTGTGTTTCTTATTCTTTGAATAGTTTAAGCCAAGTTGAATATAAACTAATGTATGTCATTTTAAAATTTAGTAGGTGCTCCTAAACTAATTAAAAATGGATAAATAGTAGATTAAGATTAGAAACAAGTTATCAACTGAGTATGCAGAAATAGTATATTGATTCCTTGAAGTTGCAAAACTTCATATTAATAACTTGGGGAAAACAAGATGTTTATGTAGAAAATGTATGAATAGCCAATGGATGGAGTTGAACGACATTTATTCATTAATGAATTTCTCCATCGTATCATCAATGGTTATATCATGGAGACCCAGTCAACTTGTCTACGGGATACCGGAGCATATTTAGGTTGTCTAAGGGACATTTCTTTTTGTTGCAAATGCATCTCCCACTATGTACTTTGTTATCATGTAATATTTTTTTGGATTAAGAAATTGTGGATCTTATGGTTTGGATTAAGGAATTGTGGATGTTATAGTAACTCTTGGATTAAGGTTGTAGTTTATACATGTTTTCTATATATTGTTTACTATCTATTATAGACATTTACTTGCTTTTGGTAATCTTATTTTAGTTTGATTAATATTTGTAAGATTCAAACAGGTATGACATTTGAAAAAAAAAAAACAGATCTAAAAAAAAGAAAATAAATAAACAGATTCCAATAGGTATGACATTTGGTTAAATATATAATCCCGACACTAAAAGAAATCCCCAACGGTCCCAACAGTCAGGAAAATCCACAAAAGCACTTATTCGGACGACCAATTTACTATCCCAACGGTGACCATAAACTGTCAGGATTTAAAAGATATCTAAACGGCGACAAAAAACCGTCGAGACTAATAGATATCCTGACGGTGGCCAAAAACCGTCGGGATTTAAAAGACATCCCGACGATTCCTAGACACCATCGTGCTATATTAACATCTCCCGACGGTGCTTAGTCACTATCGGGTTAAAGTAAAATCGCCCGATGACACCTGCACCATCGGGCTATATTAAATTATCTCGACGGCTTCTACACCGTCGTGATAACCTGCCAATCTCGACGATGGTTATAAATTTATACCATTGAGTGTTGTCCCTTTCTCCCGATGGCCCAATGGTTTTGTTTAGGGTCGGCATAAAAGCCCCATCCTATATATGTTGAGATAATTTTTCCCCTATGGCACGGCTTCCATACCATCGGGAAAACCTTTCCCAATGGCCTTTTTAGCTTATGTTGACGACTTTCACCGTCGAGAAAGGCCCAAATTCTTATAGTGTATAATTAATTAATCAACCTTTAATTAATTAACTATATATTATATATTCTAATCATATTAAAATGCAACTCTCCCTTATAACCTATAGTTTTAATTGAAGAAACTCTTAAACAAGAGCATCCATGAGCGCGTTTGGATCTTTCCTATTTCATTGTGACTGAATTACCACACATACATTCTAACAAACAGGTATGCAATTTCACACTAATTATAGGCATGATTTCACAAATAAATAAGAACAGATTGAGTATACATACCAATTGAAGACTGTCTTCACACGAACTCTATCAAGCGGAAGCAAACCCTCTACGGTCTTTATCGTCCAGCAAACAGTCGGCTGCCAGCAGCACGATCATCTACACGAACGAAAATGCACGAACAAGTAGGACCGGCGATGACACTACCACTTAGAGCCATTGGTATTCTCGGAGTGAGAATCCAAAGAGTGGTCTTTGATGGAATTGGTAGAGAATGAGGAAAGGGATGATCGTGTAGAACGACAAGCAAGCGGGAGAAGGCTATCATATAGTGGATGCTTATCGTTTAGAGAAAGCTACATGATCGTGTAGGTTTTACTAAGCGATCGTTTAGTAAAGAGTAAGCGATCGTTTAGAAAACTCGGCACGCTAAGCGATCATTTAGGAAAACTGAGCGATCATTTAGAGAACGCGTGCGATCGTTTAATACGCGAGGTATGCGATCGTTTAGGCGATATGGCACTATCGTATAGGCTCTTAGCTAAGGGATCATTACATTTTCACACCTTGAGCGATTTTTTCGAACTCTTTGCAAAATGAAAAGAATTTTCATTTTATTCTTCAGTTACAAGAATCGAATTTGATTTTTCCACTAATGCACGATTTAGGAGAAATATCCGGCCAATTATCACATAACCAACCAATTAATTAATAAATGAATATAATCATATTATATTCTTAACCTATAGTTTGATATCATATATCTACTATAATAATTTCTCCTCTACTTGATATAAATCATATTTATATCTAATTTTCCTCTAAAATAATGTATCACATACATTTAGTCAATTATATCATATATAATTAACCATTCAATTATATCTTGTTATATAACGGTGTTATATAACGAGACGTTAACACTTCGTGGTTAGGTCTTATATAAACTCTTTGTATAGGACGTCCCCACTCGCATGTCCCCTACAAGAATTATCAGGATCAAACCATCTGTGACGAGTCACAATATTTGTGACCATTCCACAAAGCAGGCCACATCCGTAACGTTACCAGAATAAGGTTTCCCTCCTATATCCATATACTAAAGACCATTTTGGATATCACTTAAGACATGATCCACTTGTATGTCAACACATACATGCTTAAGTTATATCTAGATAACCAGGGATTTTATGTTTATCGGTTTGTGGTAAAGTAAATAAAACAAACAACTGAGCAAAATCAAGAAGTGAAGTAAAATATCATATATTATACATCACCCGTGTTCATACAAACTATTTACAAACTACATGACACGAGACTTTAGGGCATCAACCCCAACAAACATGTATCATATTCATATTAATTTTACCTATAGTTTTATATGGATCTCATTCAAATAATTAATATTTGAATCTCATTCAAATAATTATCACTCTTATCAAACTTTATATTATAATGTATCCATATATATTATATTAATTGCATTTCATACAATTAATTCCCTTAATTAATTTGAATATTTCAAATTAATTCAAAACATAATTGATTCTTATTTAACTCTTAGTGAGCTAGTAAAGGGACCTTATGAACCTATAGATTAGAAGTTCCAATGATACAAAATTAATTAATTAAACTCTTTAATTAAATTAGTCAACATTCACTAACTATCAGTTCATCCACTAAAGACTAACAACTGCACTCTTTGCACTGTAGATATATTTTTGTGTCCATGGATATAACCACGTAGGATCGATATAGCAACCTTAGAGGAGAGTGAATCAGGTTTATTAAACTTATGAAAACTTTTTCCTAAATTTCGGTCCAATTAAGTAAATTAATACACTTTTGCTAATAAGTAATTTAAACAATAATTTTATACATATACATTCGCTTCAAAATGATTAATAAATTGACACGTATTATTTCAAGCACCCAATTTAATTTCAATGATAAGATTGATAAGAGATATGCAAATTAAAGAACTACCAATCAAAGTAAACAAATATGAGCAATTAATTTCAAGAACAAATATTGGAATTAATTTCATGTAATAAACTATAATAACACATTAATTGCAAATTAAAGTAGTATACGGATAGAGAAATTAATACCAAAAATTTTTATAGTGGTTTGGTCAAATTCGACTCACATCCACTTTCCTAAAAGTCTCTTAGGATTTTGAATAAAGATCTCATCGATTTTTTCCACGGATTAGAGCCCAACCGCTACACTGCTCTTTTTGCAAGTTCAAGAAGAAACTTAATCCTTTCTATGGATTGGGATCAAACCGTTACAACCGCTTTGTTTATCTATCAAAAGAAACCCTTACAAAATGTTTGAAAAAAATTAAAGAACACACTTGAGTAACTATCTAAAAGAGTGGATTTACAAATTTTGAGCTCACAACAAATCAATCCTCACCATACATAAATCTCTCTCATAATAAGATGAAAAGGACGAAAATTGAAGCTTGGAGAGAATAACAATGGAGGCTTAATGAATTATGAAGGATTGAAAATAATGTGTAATTGTTATTTTAATTTTGGAGAAGATGAAGAGTTTAAAAATACAAGGAAAAAGTGAAAACCAAATTCAATTTAGGCCATTGGATATTGGTAAAAGAAAATTTAATGATGAAGATTTAAACTCAACTAGCCGTTAAACCCAAACAAAATATAATATTAAATTTCTTTTCTTTTTAAAAACCCAACAAAAAAAACCAAAAAGTGTCCAAAACTAGCTGTTAGACACAAACATAAAATAATATTACATTCATTTTCCTTTTAAATTCATTTTCTTTTTTAAAAATCAATCCAAAATCAAAAGCTCAACATATGTCGCTCCTCCATTACTCCAAATGGTACCTTTTAATTGGTCCACTTTGATGAGAAAAACCTTATCACGTCATCAACTCGAGATTTTTCCATTGAGTTTGTTTCGGTCATATCTTCTTCGTTTTGAGCTCCGATTTGAGTGATTCAAATTGTGTTGAAATCTTTGTCTAAACTCTATGCTACTATTCAAATACTAAAATTGTTAATGAATAAATTAAGGTTTGTTATCATGAAAACATTAATTAATTAATTAAAATTAATTAATTTGAGATTAAGGGCCAAAAAGCCATCAAACCAGGTAATAATTGAAGGAAATTGAACACGAGAATTTCCATGAGCAGGGGAAGGATATTTCCAAATTACAATCGTATATGAACTTTACAATTACAATCACAAACGAAAATATACGGTTATGCGAAATACATAAATTACAACATGCTTTACAATAGATTAAGGACAAGAAATAACAAACCTTTGCAAACTCGTCTTCAAGATCTTTGATCACGAACGTTCGATCACAACAATACAGCAACACACGAACGTTCGTCCAACTCGACCGCTACACTGCACGAACACCGTGCACTCGAACTAAGCAATCGCCAAGGTCACGAACACCCCGAACACTGCGAACAGCCTCCATAGAACCTTGACAGTGTCGAGTTGAGTATGACATCACCAAGAAGGTTACCTTGGTATTCTCTGTGTGAGAATCTAGAGAGTGGGCTTTGTATGGAATTGGTTTGAGGCAGAAAACTGGAGGAACCACAATTGTGTAAACGATTGAGCAAATGGGAGATGGAACAACCTATCGTATAGGTCGATGCTCAATCGTTTAGGAAAAGTTATGTTATTGTCTAGCAAAAGCTATGTGATCGTTTAGCTTATCGCTTAGCTGAGTGTTTATCAACTAAGAACACTCTACGATCGTTTAGCTAACTTCAAGCTGTCATTTAGTAAATCTAATTTACTTGACAACTATCTCCATGAGAATTTTTCAAGAGTGGAAATCTCAAATTAACTTCTTACCAAAATTAGGAAAACATGTTTTCTTTTATCTCACGGTTACCGTGAAACCACTAATAACCTCCCACTCAATTGATTATTAGAAAAAAAAAATAATTATCCAATAATTAATATTATTATAAATATAAATCATAACTAACTTACCACAATATATTTATAACCTATAGTTTTAATATTTCATCTTATGAAACATATAAACTGTAGCTCTTTTTCTATTCCATGGCTCTTAATGTAAATCTCATTTACATTAATCCTCCCCTTGATGTATCTCATACAACATACTGATCGTATCATATATAATCTAAGTACCTCTTGTCAATTTGAACATTTCAAATCAACACCAATAACTGATCCTCAACTTCAATCCATGGAGTTACCAAGGGGACCTTATGAACCTATAGCTCGAAGCTCCAACAGTACGTGAATAACTGACTAAAGTCTTTAGCCACGGGATCCACCATCCATTAACTTCCAGGTACTCCACTAAAGATCGACAGTTAAACTCTCATTACTACAGATATATTATGTGTCCATCTTAACCAATCAACAGTACGACAACCCTTCATAGATCGCTTGTAAGTACAGCTCGGCTAATAATTATTATGCCTTTGTAGTTACATCTAACTTCTTAAGTACCACTGATCCATCTAATGAACATAAGTCATAGTCTGACTGAGTCCTCTCTTTCAAAGAAAAGTTATGGTCACTATGTTCAAGTCCCGGAATCAGCCTTTAAGGGAGCAATTTATCTACTTACCCCTACTTCAGGGAATGAGTGAATTCCATCTTGTGTATTGAGTTCTCAACTCCCAGATCAAACAAGTCCCCAAAAAGGTAGGCATGTTGAGTTGGACATCTGGCCACTCTCACCCATACTAATCAAAGGACTGCCCTCAAAGGCAGGAGTTCTCAAAACACTCAGGATTAACGTCGTGTCACCTATGGTCGGTTAGGTGAGATGTAAGTCTTTAGTATCAACGACGTTATACACAAAATCTAGTCATCTCATGGTTCGGTCTTATACAAACTCTTTGTATAGGACACCCCCACAAGCATGTCTCTATATGAATGGTCAGAATCTACCATCTATAGTAGTTTACAACACTTGCAAACCTCTACAAAGCGGGTCGTATCCATAGTGTCACCAGGATCAGGTTTCCAACCACTTAAGGCATGATCCACTTGTATATCACATATACACGCTTAAGTTTACATAAGATAACCATGGAGATTTGTTTATTGGATATGAGTAAAGGTTAGAATGCAATAACAATTATTTTATTCATAAAAAAATGTGTATAATTACAAACAACGAGACTTCAGGAGAATTAAGACACCAATCCCAACAATAACATGCCTACCTTTTTGGAGACTTGTCTGATTTAGGAGTTGGGAACTCAATACACAAGATGGAATTCACTCAGGATTGAGGTCATGTCACCGATGGTCGTTTAGGTAAGATGTAAGTCTCCAGTATCGATGGCGTTATATACAAAGTCTAGCTCAATTGAAGGCACTCTTAAAAAAGAGTAACCATGATCGTGTTCGAATCTTTCTTATTTCATTGTGACTGAATTACCAACACACATTCTAACAAACAGGTATGAAATTTCACAAAAAAAAAAAAAAATAATAATAATAATACAAGAGATTGAGTTCACGTACCAGTTGATCTTCACTTCAAACTTAACCCAGCAGAAGCAACCCTCTACGGTCTTTATCGCCTAGCAAACAGCCGGCTACTAGCAGCACGATCGTCTACACGAACGGATGCACACGAACAAGTAGGACCGGGGACGACACCACCACTTAGAACCTTTGGTATTCTTGAACTGAGAATCCAAAAAATGGTCTTCGATGGAATTGGTAGAGGAAGAAGGAAAGAGATGATCGTGTAGAACGAAAAGCAAGTGGAAGAAAGCTATTGTATAGCGGATGCTTATCGTTTAGATAAAGCTACATGATCGTGTAGGTTTTACTAAGCGATCGTTTAGTAAAGAGTAAGTGATCGTTTAGTAAACTCGGTGTGCTAAGCGATCTTTTAGGAAAACTGAGTGATTGTTTAGAGAACGTATGCGATCGTTTAGTACACGAGGTGTGCGATCGTTTAGGCAATAGGGCACTATCGTATAGGCTCTTAGCTAAGCGATCTTTACGTTTTCACACCTTGAGCGATTTTTCCGAACTCTTTGCAAAATTAAACCAATTTTCATTTTCTTCTTCAGTTACAATAACCAAATTTGATTTTCCCACTAATGCACGACTGAGGAGAAAGTTCTGGCCAATTATCACATAACCAACCAATTAATTAATAAATGAATATAATCATATTATATTCTTAACCTATAGTTTAATATCATATATCTACTATAGTAATTTCTCCTCTACTTGATATAAATCATATTTATATCTAATTTCCTCCAAAATAATGTATCTCATACATTTAGTCAATTATATCATATATAATTAACCAGTTCGATTATATCATATATAATCAAATTTCCTCTTATCAATTTGAACACTTCAAACTGACCCAAAAACCGATTCTCGACTTTATCCAAGCTACCTAGGGGACCTTATCGACCTGTAGCTTGAAGCTCCAATGGTACGTGAATAGCTGACTAAACTCTTTAGCCATGAGATCCACCATCCGTTAATTGTCAGGCATTCCACTAAAAACCAACAGCTGAACTCTTCTTACCACAGATATATTTCTGTGTCCATCGGATATAACCAATCATGAGTACGATAACCCTTCACAGATGCTTGTAAGTATAGATGGGCCAATTTATCGTTTTGCCCCTGTAGTTACATCTCACTTCTTAAGTACCATTGATTCCTCTAATGAACAATACAACATAGTCCATCTATGTGTGAACATCTCTCGGGCCAAGAGAAGGTGTGTGGCGCCACATCGTTCAAGCCTGGAATCAACCCTTAAGGGAGCTATTTATCTACTTGCCACTACTTCAAGGAAGGAGTGAATTCCATCTTGTGTAGCTGAGTTCTGAGCTTCCAAATCAGATGAATCCCCAAAATCGTTGGTTTGAGTCGGCGACCTGGCCACTCGTACTCATATAAATCAAAGGACCACCCTCAATAGCAGGAGTTCCCAACTTACTCAGGATTGAGGTCATGTTACCTATGGTCATCCTAGTGAAGTGAAGTCTCTATCATGAACGGTATTATATAACGAGACGTTAACACTTCGTGGTCAGGTCTTATACAAACTCTTTATATAGGACGACCCCGCTCACATGTCCCCTACACGAATGATCAGGATCAGACCATCTGTGACAAGTCACAACACTTGTGACCATTCCACAAAGTGGGTCACATCCGTAGCATTACCAGGATAAGGTTTTCCTCTTATATCCATATACTACAGACCATTTTGGTTATCACTTAAGACATGATCCACTTGTATGTCACCACATACACGCTTAAGTTACATACTGATAACCAGAGATTTTAAGTTCATTGGTTTGTGGTAAAGCAAATAAAAAAAAACAACTGTGCAAAATCAAGATGTGAAGTAAAGTATCATATATTATACATCACAAGCATTCCTCTTCCGACGGATTTTTCCTGACTAAACTCCCGATGATCTATTATTTATCGAGAGAGGTTCTCGCGACACATTTTCCACCCTTTCTCGACGAATTGTGACACTGGGAGAAGTGCGATTTCTTGTAGTGAAATGTTGTTAGTATTGTAAATTAATTTTACAAAACTCATAAACAGTTTTATCTTTATGTTAATTAAGTTTGTGTCAAGATCTGAATAACTATTTTTAAAAGAAAAAAAAAAAAGAAAATATATTGTTCTCATTTTAACAAACTAGTAAAGGCACAAACCTGCAATGAACGTGAAATTTAGTTGTCTTAATAAATTTTTTTGAATATATTAGTTCTTTAGCATGTAATAAATAAATAATGTATATGTTTATTTAAAAAAATTTTAATTACTACCACACTTAAAATTTAGATAATGTAACAATTATTAATTACTTTTGAATAGATCATCACGTTATGGTAATTCGATTTAGTATTTAGTAGACTCTTCGCTGATTTGCATCATAAAGAGGCAATCCGAGGTTCTTCCTTTGTTAATCACAATTGCAATTTCATTACTCACAAACTTGCTACATATGCCATAGACATCGAATGATATCAATTTGTCTTGAAGATCACCCACCATGGGTGGATTTCCTTTTAAAAATTGATCATTGTTTTTCCTCATTTGTTGTTCCTTATATGTTTTTTTCAAAAAACAAAAAATGATAATAATAATATACGAATTTTGATTTCAATGTTTTTATATTATCATTATTTCCATAAAAATTCTTCTATACTCATCATTAAGTTATAAAATAAATATGTTTACAATTTGATATTTTAATATACATAATGCGACAATTTTATTTCAATGTTATTACATAAATGTTGTTATAGTTACAAAAACACGCACGCACGTGCATACGCACACACGCATGCATACGCACGCGCGAGTACACACGCACAAATAAAGAGTATTAGTATACACACAAGTAAAGAGTATTAGTTTTCGTTTTAAGATTACTTATATCATATATATATATATATATATAATTTAAACCTTGTTTTCATAAAAGATATTATGGGTTACATTTAAATTGTTTTTTTTAAAAAATCATTCACAACTCTTCCATAAAATAAGTTTTTTTCTTTAAACATTTTCTATAGGTTCGATTAAAAGTTTAGTTTTTTCTTTTTTTCTTTTTTTTTTTTTTTTTTAAAAAAAAAGAAAAAGACAGTTTTATTTATCTCTCATTGAATGTAATAATAAAAATTGAGGTAGTTTATCTTTTGGTTTCAAAGATTTTGTTGGTTTTATAAATTATGAAAAAAAAAATCATTTTCAAAAAGGAACACAATCTTTTTTATTGTTAAAAAAGTCTACAACAATTTTGTATATATATTTAAAATATTAAAATAGATACATCATTTATAATTTTTTAAGTAAAATATTAAACCTTCTTTTTTTTTTTTTCCCCACAAATCTCAACATTCTAATTTTAATATTTATATTAATATTTTAAAATTTGAAAAAAAAAATAGTTTTTAAAATAATTGGATTAGTTAATTTTTTTTATTTCAAATATTTTGTGTGTTCTATAAAATTATACAGAAAAATCAATTTTTTAAAAGGAATAAAGCTAAGTTACAATTTCAATATTTATGTCAATATTTTATCGTCATGAATAAAACCTATATTCATGAAAAAAACCTATATTTTATCACTATTATTTTTAAATGAATCTTCTTATTTTCAAGGTAATAGTTTTTTTCTATTTCATTTATTAATTCAATGGAGGTTATAGTTAACTTACCTACTATCAGTTGTAGTTATAAATTTATGATGTCATGAAAAAATACAAGAAAAATTAAAACTAAGATAAAAATAAATATAAAATATTAATCACAATGCCATTTGAAGATATAGTTTTAAAAATTGGGATGAAATTAAAATTAGGAAGTCAAATTTTATCTAGTATCTTACTAATATTCTCCCCATATCATCTTTCCCTAATTTTTTCAAATCGATCCTCCTCTTTCCAATTTTCTCAACATTCATAAAATAAAATCCTCTCATGTGGATTTAGAAAAAATAAAGTAGGCTAAAGAAGTACTTACATTTTTTTAGAATATTTTGAACATTTCCTCCAATATCTTCTTATTCCCTAATTTTCTCAAATTGGTTTTCCTTTCAACTTCCTCACATTATCATAACACATTCTTCTCAATCAAAATAGAAAAACATATATTTTTTTATTTTAAAAAAAATATTTAAAAGATTGTCAAGTACTCATCTTTCATATTTTCCTCTTTCCTAAATTTCTCACGTTAATCTCATCTCTCAGATTTTTTTCATCTTCTCCATCAAAATAGAAATCTTAATTTAAATTAAATTCTAAAAAGTAAACCTTAATGTGAATTAAAAGAAAAAAATTGAATTATATCAATTATCAAGTATGACTTGCATTTTTCTGTTTGATATTTTTTTTTTTTAGAATGTTGAGAAAAAAAATGTAGGGAGGTGAACACATACAATAACAAAAAAAAAATGTGTTTTCACAAATGACTATAGACCAAAATAAAAGAAATTTAAAATTCCCTAAAAAATAAATGTAGAATGCCTGGAAGAAATTGTGATTTTAAGTAAACACGGGAGGATTTACATTTTTTTTCTTTATGCTTTTTATGAGAATTTTGAAAAAAAAATATTGGGAAGAGAACACATATAATAATACACAAAAAAAACTCCAAAACAGAAAACAAAACAAAAGAAAGGAAGAGGAACAAAGTGTTTAGAAACAAATATAAATCAAAATAAAATAAAAACAAAATTTCCTAAAAAAATAAATGTAGAAAAAACAAATATAGGATGGTGGTTATTATTATTATTTGTTGAAATGGTGAAGTGAGGAGAAGAAAAAGATTAATGGTCTCTTTATATAAAGGAGTGTTTGATAACTCGTCTCCTTTACAAATAGGTGTTTTAGGGAAGCGTATGAAAAAAAAAAAAAAAAAAGGTTATAAGTAACAATTAAATGAGGGTATAATAGGAATACGATTAAAAATTAAGGGCATAATAGGAATGTGAAAATTCTTCTACTTATACCCTCTTTTAATATAGTATAGATAAAAAAAGTTGAAAACTATGGACGCATTTGGTAATCATTTCGTTTTTGGTTTTTGATTTTTGAAAATTAAGCTTATTTCTTCTCACTTTCTTTCATAGTTGATATTTTTATTAAGTATAAAAGTTGAATTTTTAATCAAATTCTAAAAACAAAACTTTTTTTTTTTTAGTTTTCAAGATTTGACTTGATTTTTTAGAATATAGATAAAAGAAAGATTTCAAAGTAGGAAAGTTAGAAGTAGAGTGAGTGTTTATAGATTTAATTTCCAAAACTTAAAAAATAAACAAATGATTATCGAAATAGTTGTCAAATAGAGCCTAAAGGATTATATATCATATTATAATTTTCTTTTTGACACATCATAGAATGCTAAATCATATATCATATTTCGCAAACATTATATGAATTATAAAATTTGTCTCTAAATACCCCCAAAAAATAAAAAGAAAAATAAAAGACACAAGAACAAAAAGAATGATAACAACTCCTTGTTTTATCTGTCAGTTGGGATATCAAATTCTAAATCCACAAGATTGATGGGCGTAATTTCTTTTTAAAATCTGAGCCAAATAAGACCATTAAATTTAGGACAAATTATAAAAATTACTCATAATTTTACGATGGTAATTAAAATTAAATGCTTTAAACGTGAATTTAAAACTTATCTGATCAAAAGCTAGTGATTTGATAGCTCAAAAAAAGAAAAAAGCTAGTGATTTAAACTGCCGGGTAAATATTCCAAAACACACCACCTCTCAAACTATTATTCATAAAGTGCAAAAAGTAACACAATAATACTATTTCTGCCGGCTATAAGATAAACAATTAAATTGATAAAAAATTACACATTTCAAATACTATTAGTCGCTTCATAATTTGAATCTATCTTACTCATTTATTTTCCTATAAAATATAAATTAAATTTGAAAAAAAATGAATGCATGCTTTAAAAAAAAAAAAAAAAACCAACTTTATGGTTAATGTAATAAAATATTGGCAACTATATTGATGGAGATGAAAAGAAAAATAGAAATAAACCAAAGTTTGGTGGAGAAAAAACAATGTTATTGGGGAACTGTTTACGCCATAATACTATGCGGGGACTATCCAATGCATCTTATTGGATGAATGGCTTTAACTTGCAAAATCTACTAAATTGATTATGGGATAAAAAGAAGTGTGTTTGTGGATCAAAAAGAGTGAGTGTTCTATAACAAAAGTTTCAAAATAATATTAAACATATACTTTTAATTGGATTGTGATCAATATTGGGGTCATACACTTGACTCTTTTTCTTTTAAAATAAAAAAAAAAAAAAAAAAAACTATGATCGATTGGAATAGTTTTCATTCTTAAAATTATTGGACTACTATAGAATTGTATTTTAATATAAATCTTTTCAAAATTTCCATGAGTGTAAACATCGGACCATAACTTTATCACATTGTATCAATTTGGATCCTAATTTTTCAATTTCAATCAATCATGACCATAAAATTACACAAATATTGCAAGTTTACACCTTAAATCAATTTTAGCTAATTCACTTACTAGTTTTAACAAAAGATGATGTAAAATTGTTTATAAAGTTATAAATTTTACATAAAAAATCTAAATTCAAATTAACGATTGAATAACATTCAAGAAATCTATAAGTTTCAGGAAAAAAAAACGTCTAATGTTGTTTTCTCTAAAAATATTATCAATTTTATCGTATATCTGTTTTATAATTCATTAAATGCATTTGGAAGAACTCTCTTAACAATTCTTGGAGTAAAAACTTGTCAGATGATTAAAATTGCAACTGTTATTTAAGGTTAGAATTTAAATGGATGAACATGGAAGTTTATGGTCTAAATTGATAGAACCCGTAGGATGGCTAAAATTGATTGTTTTCCTATTATATTTATAATTAAATTGTGAATTTTGTTTAGAGAGGTTTAAATTTTGATAAAAAAAAATTTCAGAATTTGAATTTATTAAGTCCTTCAACAAAATTTACAATTTGAAGAATATTGAGTGCAATAAACGTCACTTTTTTGTTCTTTTTATAAAAAAAAGCTTTTATTTCTACAATTAACATTAGAACTTCAACATATAAATAATATAATCAACTTGTATGTATATACGTTAATATTGTAAATTTGATTTGGTTTATGGCAACTTGGCATAAGCTAAGAAGTTAAAAATCTCCCCCACCCAAATTCTTGTGCTTAAAAAAATTTGGTTTGGTTTATTAGTTATAGCACACAACCAAACCGACAAAAACCATTTCAATTCTTCCACTTTTAAAATCAAACCTATCAATGTCGCATAAAACCTAAACCAATCCGATTGAATTGGTCTGCTTTAATTTCATTGGTTTTATTTATTTATTTATTAATTATTATTATTATGATGTTGAAGAGAACATCATGTCTAAAGGTCTATTTGGATTGACTAGAGAAAAAAAATGCATTTTAAAAAAAATAACAAATTTTTTTCTATAAAAGCGGTTTAAAATACACTTTGAAAGTATTTAATACACTATTTTGATTGGTTAACAAATACTTCAATTTTTTCAAAATTAAATAATTGAAAAGTTAAACTAAACAGGTCTGAAATCCATATTATAGAATTTTTATAGTATCACATTGTGATATAAAAAATTAAACTTCTAATTTTTGAAAAAGAAAGTACATGTCAATTATCATTGTTTGAATCTCACTTAAACTACCATTCCTATTAAATTGATATACACCAATTTGTTTTTTTTTTTTTTTTTATGAAAATGGGTGAAATAATTTATTTTAATGACCTCTTTTTTGGCTCGAATAAAACGTTAAAGCCATTTAACCACTAATTTGTTTGTTTATTAGACATAAATTGAGATCCCATATCTCTCAGAGTTATATTCTTAAAATTAATAAGAAACGGATAAAAAAAGGTTCATAAAGTTAAACGAAGCAACTGCCTCCAGCTCCCAGAAAAGTGATGGACGTCATGAGGAAATTAGATTACAATTTAGCAATAATTGTCTGACATCTTATAAAAATAGGCTTCACATCCTTTTAACAAATATATAATATAATATAATATAATATAATGAATCTCCCCCTTTTCGTATGTATCGTAATATCATTTAAAATGACAACTGTGACCCTGGATAGCTAAAAGCATATAAAACTTAGTAGATGGACATCATCGACATTTCACAGTTTCATTATAAATTTATAATTGTCACCTCGTGAATAAGGCTAAGTTTATTATTTTACATTATTCCAAAAAAGAAAAAAAAAAAAAAGAAAGTAATAAAACACTGTTTATTAGAATAGGAATGGTGTAATTGGTCCCATGCATCTCGAATTTTTAAACGAAATCATATGCGGATTTGCTAAAAAAGAAAAAGAAAAAGAAAAAAAAGGATTCTTTGTTTAAATAGTCGATATATATAATATATAACAAGAGAAAATGAAAACAATAAAAAAAGGGGAAAAAATGCTTATTTAAATTAAGCATAGCCATTACTAATAAAGCTAGTCGCCGATCTTCTTTTACACACTATTAAGTTGCTTCAAAAATAGCGTAAAACCCCACCAATAATATAATATTATATATATATTTTTCTCTAGCAGCAATTTTTTTAGTTTACAAAGAAGAGAGAGAGAGAGAGAGAGAGTGGTTCAGAAATTGCTTCTTCTTATAATAGTCTGTGGTTGTGTTTAGCAATTAATGAGGTTGTTGTTGTTGTTATTAAGGATATATTGGGATTGCGATTGAGAGATATTTGGGGGTTGTTCAAAGGCGTTGTAAGGGGAAGCATAACCCAATTGTCGTTGGAATTGCCGGAAAATTAATACTCGTCGGCTGTACAAAAGTTTCTGACTCAGAATTGTGTGTTCTGTCTGGAGATGGTCGTTTTCTGTCCGTACACGGTTCACTTCATAAACCGTGAACCGCAATCGGTTTGACAGCTCCCGGTTTTCTACTTTCAGCTTGTTCACCATGTTCCTTAAGTTTTCTAAGTGCTTCTGTTTACGCATCCGGGACCGCCTCGCCGACTCCCGGTTCGACTCCATTCGCCGTCGTTTTCTTTCGTCTATCACCTCAACTTTCCGGTCCGGTTCACACGGACCGGTATCCATCACTTCCGGTTCATCCCGGTTTTCGGAACTCGAACTGGAAATCACCGGGTTTGGGGACTGGAAAACGTCCAATAATCCGGTTGGTTCAGGCATCTGGAACACAACCGGCAGGAAGTCGTAGTCGTGGCATTCCCACGGCGTGGAAGCGACCGGAAACGGGTTTTCGAGCATGGACTCGTACGGAGAACCGGTCGGAAAAGTGGACAGCATGACGACAGGATAAAGAATTTGCTCAACAAGACAAAGGAGGAGAGAAGGAGGAGAAAAGGGAAGAATTGCAGCGTAGAGGGCTTCTATTTAAACATTGAAACACCTGGGGATATATCCGTAAAACAGGTTAACAGTTAAGGGTAGTTTAGTCATTTAAATGAATTAAGATATCTAAGTGGCATAGTAGTGGAAGTGTGTAAGCGCGCTTTTCTTTTTGGCGGGACAGATGGGTGATATAAGCCAGTGGGGCCGTGACATTGGTGCATCGTGCATGGGGTGATATTAGCTTCGTAGTGAAGAAACAAAGTTTGTGGGTTCCACAACGCTACACGTGGCCACGATTAATTAGACATTAACGTCATACCCAATTCTTATTTAATAAATATAATTCTACACTAAACATCTGTATAAATAAAATATTGTAAAATCATCAATTCAGATTTTTTTTTCTCTCCTTTTAAAAAAACGATTAGAATAAAAAACCACGAGGCTCGGTCGCACTCTTGACTTCGGCTGCGCCATCGACGACTACGGCGGCTTAGGATTCGCGTAGATGTAAAAAAGTGCAAACTCAGAGGGTTGAGTTGTCATTTTACATATTGATAATTAGTTTACTATGGAATATGTTTAGCTTAAAGTTTGACTTTATTTTTTCATTTTAATTATTAGCCCATTATTAATATTCTGGCCGTCTGCGTGAGGAGATTCGTATGTTGAAATTACAATACACGATTTAAGTACTATAAATAGTACTGCTAATTGAATTGCAAGATTGATAGAATTGATGTCTAGATGATATGTGTAGAATTCAAAATTATATATTTCTTCTAAATAATAGGAGTAGGGGGTTTGATTTACAGACCGAGTATTATTTATAACTAGTTTAATTTTAATATGATAGTTTGATATGTTATATGTGATTTCCATGGAATGATAAGATAATTTCCAATATAAAGGGAGCAATGAAGGTTGAAGAAGAAAAAAATTGAAAGGAAAGGTAAGGGTGGAAAACGAGTAAAGAGATAGCCGTCAGTTGAGAAAATTTGGGAGACATGAAGCCGTCCAAATAAAAAGCTAAGCTTATTATTCCACAGAATGATAGAGAGAGATGGAGGGAAAGATTCCTATTAATTAAATACCACCAAATTCCTAACTTTAAAAAGAGTAGAATATCTGCTCAATCTAAAAGCTGATTGACTAAAACGGGCAGTTTACTTGTTAAATACTCCATGCACATAAGAATTTTATTAGAAGCTTTTGTAAGGGTTTTTAATTGAAGAAATATATTTATATATTTGGTGTTTAAATTTGTAAAAGCTGCAGGAGTTGGAGTACAACAACCTTAAAAGATTCCTGTGTTTATTCGGAAATTATATAAAAGGAGTGGTTGGGAGTTGAGAGGAAAGGCAGAAAATAAAATGGGTAATGATCTCCAAAAATTCTAAAGACTTGGGCCATCCATAGTAGGCCTCATGTGGAACGACACTTCTTTTTGCCCATAAAGATGTTTTTTTTACTTAATTTAGTTAAATCCAACTTTATTAAGTAATTAAAGTATCCCTTCTTCTGTTTGGTGTAATATAAACTCTAAGCTTAATCAACTCTAATATTAGTCCATTTAATTTGCCCCATCTATATAAATATCATTACGTATTCTATTTGTATAATCTTACCTATAAAAAAGGGTTAAAAGTAACGAAATTCAACCAATTATTACAATAACACATTTTAAATATATATTTTTTAAAAAATTATTTTGTATATATGTATAAATTCAACAAACAATAATATTGTTGAGTTTTCGCAAAATGTTACAAGTGTGTATGTCCTATATCGGAATTCAAGAAAATTATGAGTTTTAAGTAATGCAAAAGGAGTATATGCTTTGAGAGAATGTTCTTATAATCGAGTCATGAAGAGATCTTTGTGTGATTGAAATAATTAGTAGATTTTTCTTATTCGTGATTTTTTTCTCCATTTTGAAAATTTTCCACATTAATGTTTGTGTTTCTAGTTTTATTGTTTTCTTTTAAATTTCTTAATTGTCTGTTTGTTTATTCATGCCGTAGTAAAGAGATTTTTTTCCCTTCCTAACAAATATATCATGGGATATACAAATTTATAATGATTTTTGTTTCATCCAAAATGCATAAAAAATAAATAAAAATGTTCTGTTATTTTTAGTACATGGTTGATCATTTTTTTTAACAAAATACTAGAAGATAAAGGGATCAAGAAGTATACCAGATCATCTTGACTAAGTTGACACAAACGTAATACCTTCATTATATATCCCAAGTCTAATTGAGATGCACTCGTTCAGAAAAAGATAAAAGCTATATGTACAAGAGAGTTAGAGAAGAGCTCAAAGTCCAAAAAAACAAATAGAACAAGACTAAAGAAAAGTCTTCTAGATCAACGCTATCGATGAAACATCATAATTATAAAATAATATATGGTTGATCTTGACATAAACCTATGTTTGTATTGTATCTCTTACTAAATTGTATTCGTGAGATTTTCATCTCAAATAGTTATGTGTTCAATTCGTTCAAAGTCATTGGATCGTTTTTCTCATTCGACAATTTCCTGCGTTGCTACGTTTCATCTCTTCTACATTACAACATTTAGACGAAATCTTGTCAATATGAACATAGTAACGGTTAAAACAATACTTATTCATTCTCTCTTGAGATCAGAGGCTTTCAATTCTCAATACAGGAAGGACACAGAGTTAATTAAATGAGATAGAAATCGGGAGAGTGGGAGTTAACCGTTATAGAAAAGAGAGAAAAGAAGAAGAAAAGGAAAGGGAGGATGACTTTAACTTTAAATTCCAGAGAAAGAGGAAGAGGGCACAAGTTTGGAGGTGGGTTTGTTTGGACATAGCACATGTGAAAGTATACTAAGAAAATCCAGGACAAGCTTTTGTGGTGCAAAATTCTGAAAGAGGAGTTCCATTAGGGCAACTGAAAGTTGTGTTGTCCAAAGAGATAGTACAATATGCATTTGAAATTTTGAATGGGAAAGGCCAAAGGGAGTTTGCAGTTGCAGTTGAGTTGGGCTTTAGATGACCAACTTTGATGGGTGAAAGATTGATTGGGATTAATGATATGGTGAATGTCTTTGTTTTACTACTTTTTTCACTGTTCATTTGTACCTTCGTCTTGCTTTTTTATTGCCTTTCTTTACACATGGCTCTTTAACTTTTGCTCCAATTCCAACCATGAAGGGCTTGCCGTGTGGAGAGATTGCCCAAGATTTTGTTGGATTTTACTTTTTTTTTCCTTTTCTTTTTAGTCATTCAACATTAGTGGTACACAATGCTAACATGACACCTTTTTTTTAATAATATCAAATCTAGAATGAATACCACGAGTTACATACTATGTAGCGTCGGAAAAAAAATTCTCACTTCTACCGAAACAAACCAAACCGAAAATAATGGAGAAATCCAAGAATATATGTCAACAAAATTTGAAATTAATGTGTTTGAGAAAATATTTAGGTATATCGTACAAGCTACATCTATATTTGTATATTTTATTTAATTATCCAATCATAATTTGTCATTGAATAATTTATTATTATTTCTTTTTAAAAATATATGTTTTTTTTTTTTTTTTTGGTGATTAGAGTGGGATACAAAAAGATATAAGTGTACATCTTGAAATGTACCAAAACATTTCTCTTCGTTTGACTAACTTTCAAATGGTGCTCTAGTACTTAACCAGACTTTATTTCAATAGAATGCATAACATTATACTAACTAGGAGATCAATATTAGGACAAAGTCTAAGGTCCAACAGATGGATGACCCAAAAATTAGGCTTAATGTGCGAAATGCCCCGATTTATGAAAAAAATGAAGAATAACCCTTTGCTAACGTCAAATTGGGCTTAAATTACCAAAATATATTCACATGCACGCGGAAAAGCAAACTCGCTCTTGCTCTCGCTTGTCTCCCTCTCCCTCGTGTCCCTCTCGCTCTCGCTCTCGCTTTCACGTGGAAAAGACCCATTTTTCTTTTCTTTCTCACCGGTCTCGCTCTTCCTTTCTTTACATATTCTTACCAAGAGCCTAAATCAACAATCGCTCTCCTCGAAGCTGCTCTTGTGAACTCACCATGCTAGAAAAGAAGAAGATACAATGGAGAAGAAGTCGGAGAAGAAGAAGATGCACCGAAAGAAGTTAGAGAAGAAATCAAGAGAAAGGAAGAGGAAGAAGAAAAAAAAGAAAAAAAAACATGGAGAAGAAAACAAGAAAACAAGGGCACTGTTGTAATTTCAGTGATCATGACATCATCAAAGGGACACACAACAGCTGCCATCATTAATTATTTTATTTTATTTTATTTTTTTCAAAAATTTCCTATTTTCAATGAATCTTCTCCCCATGTCTTTTCACTTTCTCTCCCCACCTCCTTTCAATTTTCAAACAACGAGTGTTCCAACAACAAGGTTTAGGCGTCCTCTTCCTTCTTCTTCGTTCGGCGACCAACGATCAACGACAAAGGCCAATAGAATATCAATGGTGAATGGGCTGTAGGCGACTGTTCGACGGAATATCAACATCGAATTATCGATGGCGGACAGTAGGCGACCATTCGACGTGGATTTTCTTCCTTATTCGGCAACCGTTCTTCTTTCGACTACGAACGTTCAACCAATAAGCGAATGTATAATCGACGGCCAACGACGACGAAATTCCTACTGCAGTCGATAGTGAAATTGAAAATTTTCTAGTATTACCCTAATACCTACTGCAATCGACGACCAAATTGAAAAAGGCATATCCCTCTATGATACTACTATAGACAAAATCTATGTACTGGTGTTTATTGAAAAAGGTATACTGTGGAACATAACGATTAATTATATTTTCCATATACGATTAGTAGACTATGTACTGGTGTTCATTGATAATAAACTGCGTAAACTAATGTTTATTGATAACTGCATAGACAAATTTTTTTTTTTGAAGTAGATATAGATAATGTGGAAAAAATTGCCAACTCATGTTTATTAATACATTATCTCAGTATGTTTATTATTGACCAATATTTGACGAAATATATACATAAGTTAATTCAAGGGGATATGTTGGCTGATGTTTATTAAATATATATAGGCATTTGAATATGATGAAAAGTATATAGAAATGCTTTTTTAATATCATAGGACTATTTTGAACACTATGTGCCATATACTATCTTATATAAGTCTTAATATAACTGTTTTGATGCTTATACTATATAGATGTTTATTTTCCATATATAGAGAAATAATATGTACAGATGTTTAATTCCAAAACATATTAAGATATATAAATGAAATGATATGTACAGGTGTTTATTGTTTATAAACTGCATACAAATTGAATTATCCCCAAGATGATATAGACAATATGGAAAGTTTGTTTTTGGCCAACTGGGAATTATTAATATATTACCTCAATATATTTGTTATATGCCGATATGTGATAAATATATACATATGATAATTTGATACACAATATGTACATGACTTAGTTCCAATAACTAAAGGAAAATGGTACGTGCTAAATTACCGTGTCAAACTTCAAATAGAAGAAGAAGTGATAGACTTTTGGCATCTACCAATAGAATGGGATCCAAGGTAAAAACTAAAAAAATTGTTGTACTCAACATTTCATCGGATGATGTATGTATGTTACTAATATATATTGGTTTATCTACCATTTCCTATAAGAAATTATTCTTCATTATATATCGTATAGGATGAAAAACAAATGGCTCAACATAATGAAGGTGAAAAGAAAACATATTCAAACTTTTTCGACCGATTATTTGGAGACATGGCAGATGACTTTATATCATTGAGAGTCGTAGTACCCGAAGAAGAAAATGAAGAAGAAGATGATATGGAAACGGTTGGAATACAAATAGTTCCATATGGATACTCTTTTGAGATATATGTCATTACCACAATTATAAGATTATAACATAATAGATTTCGTTGAAATTAATGCAAATACTCTTTCTATGTGAAATACATGTAGAGGGAAAATCCTGAAATAAACGTTGTTAGGGAAACAACTACTAAGTCTGAAAATGAAATAATGGATGAGGTAACATGATATAACCCTAAAATATTCTAACATGATATAACCCAAAATATTCTACACTCTATTATATATATTAAGATGGAATATAAAGAAAGAACTATAAACTTATTAAATTTGTTTCAGGAGATTGTATGTGAACGCCCTAAGATCGACGAGGTAACATAAAATATAATGATAAACAATGATATATATCATTTACTGTATGGTTTATATACTTCAATATATAAATGGTGGTATATAACATTTACTGCAGCCTTGAATAATATATAAACGATCATTTATATCTCATATATTATCATGCAAACAAGAGGACAATGTGTCCCTTGAAGTTAGAAAGGAAAAGTTGATAATGGAGGCAAGGAAACAAAAAATACCAACTGTTCAAACAAAAAAGGTATAAATACTGATATGTGAGACATATATCTAAAATTCAAGTATATTCTATAAACTTATAAAATAAATAGTCCTTTCAGGCTTCTACACAAGTTATAAAAAGACAAACAAGGGAGGTTGAGATTGCGAAGGAATAATACGACTTTATATTGAATACATATATGCATATTAAGTTATAAAAACGTTGCAAATGTATGGTTTATTGAACCTAAATCTCAATAGAAAATGAGGAAGACAATACATACGAGGAAAGTTGAGAAAACTAGCAGTGGGAAAAAAAATCAAGGGTAAGTAAGGTTGAAGACAAAAAAAAAAAAACAAAAAAAAAAAAAAAACAAAAACAAAGAAAGAAAGAAAGAAAGGTATGAATTTAATATATTACTGATTATAAAAGTCCATCATATTTATGATTCATGATATCAAGTTCTCATTATGCACATTTAGGAACCCAAAAAGATAGAATGATCCAGAGAAGTTGTGAAAGTCAATCGTCGGAATAAATAATCATGGCCTAATTCACCTAAGGAGAAAAACCCAAAGGTATGTATCTAATTTACTAATGTATAAATTACGGTTAACCTGAAATATACTTTCATACAAACTAAGGCATACACAAAATATAACAGACCAATCAGGGAAAAACTAAGTTGAATACAGAAAACTATGGATGAGGAAATATAAGGCAGCCCGACATGGACACATTATATGAGATATGTATTAAATATTAATATTCAGTATATTAAAAATATTCTATGGTTTATATCTACTTAAAGGTGAACTATTGTTTCATGCCTCGGGATGCACCCTTGTTGTTACCTAGAAGTAGGTGGTCTAGTGTACAAAAATTGAAAATTTGAAACCATCCAAAACATAAGATAACCTTAAGGAGAAATATCTCAAGAATTTCCGATGTAGTCCATTTTCCCATCCAAGTTACTAAATTTCCTACCTAATTTTTATACCACTTAATCCGTCGATAATGTAGTATAACAAGACAAGATGAGTTAATGCTCAACTTTGAAGGAAAGACTTTTAAGTTTGGAATAGGTGAATTTGAAAAGATCACAGGACTTAACTGTGGGGAATTGCCAACATTGGATATGAGGAAATTTAGAGGGAGGTTTATGAAAAAAAAAAAACTTCGACAACCAAAAAACAATAAAAAGATCAACTTTATTTGAACATGTTCCTGGAAAAAGATTCAGTGAAAAAAAAAAAAGACCGAGTGAGACTTGTCAAACTATACTTCTTACTTAATTTCCTTCTTAGAAAACAAGTTACCATTGGAGTGAATCCAAATCATGTTAGGATGTTGGATGATGAGAGATAATTTGATCAATATCAATAGGTCGTATCGCGTATATGAAAAAAGTTCAATCAATCAAGAATGCGATCAAGAATGCGAATGCTTTACAAGTGGGAATTGTTGGATTCCCATAAGCCTTGGTCATATGGGCTTTTGAATGCATCCCTAGCCTTTCAGGCCCTTCAATATGTTGTTACCAAAGAGTGTCAAATGGAAAATAAAAAATGAACAACTAGTTGGCTGATGTGCATCTAGAATGGAATGAGTTAATGAGGAAAGTCTTTGACAAAATAGATGTAAGATTTATTTTAATTATGTTAAATAAATGACAGTTTATATGCTACCAACCATAGTTTATATATTATTAACCTTATCTATAGTTTGAAATATATGAGATGGTTGATGAGGATGATGAAGGAGTACGGACTACCGAACGTGGAGAAAGCAACAGACAGAATGAAGAAATTGCAGGAGTTGGATTTAAAATACCAAAATATTTTGAAGAGTTTTATGATCTTGTAATGAGAAAGTTTGGAGAGATGGATAAGAAGATAGAGATTTTGATTAAGGAAGTTAAAAAAAAATACAAATGGAGAATGAAAAAGTACAAGGAAGTGAGGAAAAATATGATGAACAAAACAACAAATATGAGGGAGGGAACGAAAATAACACAGGAGGAGGAGTTGATGGAGGGAATAAAGAAGGACATGAAGGGGACGATGTCGTTACAAAGGTATATTCAAAATATACTATAACTTATTTGATGTTTGAATATATCGTATAAACTTCAATTTTTTTATAACAGTCATTGTTTTTCACAAAACATAAGTAGAGTGATGGAGGTATTGATGGAGGAAACAAAAAGGGACATGAAAGGTAAGAAAAAGGAATTGAAGCAAAAGAACCTAGTGAGGGGCAAAAGGGTTGTTTTTGAGGTATATTCAAAATATATGATAGCTCATTTTAAATTTGAATATATCAAACAAACTTGAATTTTATTATTATTATTATTTTTTGTAACATCCTATCTATTGGGGAAACCAAGAGCAAAATGTTCAGGGAGTTATGGATACACATGCAGAAAAATGTTAGATGAGGTATGATACTAATAATTTCCACATTAGAAATTTAATTATACATATTAGGTTACATCTAATTATAATAAAGGTACATGTAATCATAATTATGAAGATACTAATTGATGTTACTTATTGCAAACTAGAATGTGAAAGCACTGCAAGAAATCACACTTCTCCCGACGAATAAAATCATCGGGAAATGGTAGAAAACGCGTCGGGAGATCCTCTCCCAATGATGTACTGATTGTCGGGAGTTTGGTCGGGAGAATTCCTTCGAAAGTGCAACTCCCAATGCCAGAAAGGGACCGTCAAGAGTTGTTCATGAACTCTCAACGCAAAAGGTAGGTCGTCGGGAGTTACGAAAACTCCCGACAGTTAATATACGTTGTCAAGTGTTCCAAGAACTCCCGACGGGCTTTTCTATGTAAGAACTGCCGACGGCCCACTAGTGCGTCATACGCAAGGAAGTCATTAATATTCCATAATAAGGTGGCATATAGTTGAAAAAAACTCACCAGTAACAGAATCATAAGTTCGCGCACCAATTATCCATAACTCTTTCAACTCTTCAATCAACGACTACAATGTTGGGAATGTCCCAGAACTCACAATTTGTGTTAAACATTATATTTTATCAATAATAATGACTTGTTGATTTTGCATCTTATTATGAAAATCCAATAAATGCATCTTTGACTATAATCTGAATGTTGTAACTTTATGTAATGACATAAACAGGATCAAATTGACAGTATATAAGCCTAAATGGTCTAATAAGTATATGGATGAAATTGGGTATCTCATTTTGGTAACACTATTGGATGCAACCCACTCTGTAGTTGTTACAAACGATGTGATCCATAAATCGTTCATGTTGAGACATGAGAGTAGGGGCATCCTATGCAATAAGTTTGCATATAGACTGGACCACAAAAATAGTCACTTTTCTTTATAATGCTCGTTTACTGTTAAAACTGACTATTTCATTTATTATATAACCTAGGTTAACTCGATCTTAATCCTGAGCTATTGTTCGGGATTATCTTTTGATCTGCAAACGGTGAGAGTAGTCCAACGGCATTGCTCAGTAAGCTTACCATTTTGGGGATAAGATCGGATGAATAGCTGGGGACATAGCCTTGCAAGATGGAATTCACTCCTACCCTATTTAGGATTAGTAGATAGGTTGTTCTCTTAAGTACTGACTTCAGGTCTTGAACAATTGGGCCCTGTCTTCTTATGATAGAGAAAGGACTTGATTCATAGAGATTATGAATCAGAATTGTTCACTTGAGGATCGGTAGGAACTTAAGAAACAAGATGTAATCGCAGTAGTAAAATGGTATTTTTGACCTAGTTGTGATTACGAACAACCTGTGAAGGATCAACTTACTGATTATGATTATTAAGTACACATAATATATCTACAGTGAGGGGAATTCAACTATGGACCATAGTGGAATGTCCCATTAGTTAACGAACGAAAGTTAGATCGAACTAATGAGTTTAGCCGATTAATCTTGAATCGTTGGAGCCCATGATCTGTAGGTCCACGAGATCCCCCTACTAGCTCGTAAATGGATAAGCTTTAGGGTAGCTTGAGAAATTAATTTGAAACATTCAAATTAAACGGAACAAGAGAATATATATTTAAATATGATTTAAATATATGAAGATGATTATTGTGCAAAAATTAATTTAATATTTAATATTAAATTAATTTATGAAATTAATTTAAGAAAATCATTTTTGAATTAAAATGGTTTAAAAATCATTTTATGTTTTAAAATGAAAAATGAAAATTCGGTTTATGCATGTTGCACAAAATGGAGATTGAATTTTTTCCATTACCTTCATCTTCATGCTCACACAAAGGCAATTATCCTATCTTCATTGATTCTCCAAGCATGAGCTGCAAGCCACGCACTTCACTTCTTTGCATGTTCATCTACAATATATAAAGAAGATTGAAGTCATTTGAGAGAGAGGAATGTAGAATTTTTTAGAGAAAAATTACTGTGAGAAGAAACTGTTCTTCTTGTCGACTGTGTGAGTTCTTCATTGTTCTTCACTTCTTCAAGTTGTTTCTGAGTCCCACAACTCTGCCTAAAGCTCCAAGAAGATAGTAGGGAAGGTTTTGAGATGGTTCACAGTGATATCAAGTGAAGACTGCTGCTGTACACTCGGTTTCTTGGAGAGTTCTTCAAAGGTATGATCTTAAAACCCTCTTTTTAGAAAAACATGTTTTATTTTCTGCGAAAATTAGTGAGTTTGAATATTTATGGATCCTTGATATTTTCGCTGCATGTTATTTAACTCTTTCATGCAAGTAAACATCAATTTCCTTTCCAGAAGATTTTGGATCAGGTATGAGCAAAGACATGAAGAAATTTGTTTTCTTCATGCATTTCCAATGGGGCAAATTATAAGGTATTATCATCATAGGCCACATACTATAAGATGTACTCATATTTCCGAATGGATTGAACCCATCTAAAGCTAATCCCAATCGAACATTTCGGGGATCTAAAGTGAAATGAGGAAATTCACGATCAAAATGTTTCCATCTCGCTGCATCAGCTGGATGTTGCAATACATCCTTCGTTTTAACTCGCTTATCTTTATGCCATCTCATGTCAGAAGCGCCTTCTTTTAATGCAAACAATCATTTTAATCTCGATATCAATGGAAAATGACGCAATACATTATGTGGTATTTTTTTTACCCTTACCATCATTAACTTTGTATCGAGACTCACCACAAAAGGGGCATTGTTGCAAATCTGCAAATTCTTTCGATACAATGCACAATCATATTTACACACATGAATAGAGTCATTACCTAGGCCTAAATCACACAATTTTTGCTTAGCTTCATAAAAGGAAGTAGGTATATCGGTCGCAGCTGGAAACAATGCTTTTAACAATTCCAGCAACATGTTAAACGATTTGTTACTTCAACCGTTAAGAACTTTGATATGCATCAACTTCACTAAAAAGTTCAAGGACGAAAATTGCGAACAACCAGGGTATAGTTCATCATGTGCTTCGGTCATTAAATCCTCGAATAAGTTTGTGGTATCTCTTTCTTAACCATTAGAGGACATTTCATTCTCAATCCCTTCTTCATTTGAATCTTCGTTTTCAATTGGAACTTGTAAATCGTTTATAAGATTCAACATCTCATTTTCTTCGATAACATTACCCTCTATACTATCTACATCAATATTATTGTGTATTGAATGAGTTGTATGACTTTCAAAAACCTCTAGATAAGTTTATTGGCTCTCCATGATATCCCATTCACAGTATGAGGAAGATATTCCATATGTTAATAGATGTCGTTCCACGAGATCTAATTTTTCCCAAATTGAATTCATACAATTCTTGCATGCACATCTTATTTGTCCGAAATCATTAACATGAAACTTCGCCACATCTAAAAACTAAGATACCCCTTCTCTATACTCCACTGATAACTTATTCCTTATTTTAGTCCATTCTTTATTCATCCTTAAAAATAAATCTTTTATGACCAACTTGTAATCGAAAACAATAACCTGTATTATAAGACAAAGTACAAAGCCTTTATTAAGCATGAATTTTGATTAATTTAATAAATAATTCCAAGTTCGTGCGAAGAATTTAAATTTTTAAATAACCTCTAATAGGTGATTTGACTTGTGTATACACAACATCCGTTGAATATAATTTATATCAAACACAACCCATTTTCTCATAGGTATATGACTTGTCAACTACCTCACAACATTCAAGTCAAATAATAAACCTCACACTCTAAGAAAAATTAACTAAGCATTAGTTCAACAACCTCAACACACGTTTCCACTCAAATAATTGCTAGGGTTGATGCCTTAAATCTCGTAGGGTTCAATAGTTTGTAAACACCTGTATGAACAAACATTTTGTGATGTAATAATATGAGATAATTTATTCACTACAGTCTTTGAAATATGAGATATTTTAGTTGCATTAACCACAAATCAACAAACTAAGATCCTTGGTTATCGTTGTAACTTAAGCATGTATATGATGACATACAAGTGGATCGTGCTTTAAGTGATAACCTTCCTTGAGGAGGATCATATTGAAGGAAATCAGACATGAAGATTTCCATGAGCAGCGGAATGATCGTTCTAAATTTCATTCGTATATGAACGTTAACAATTACAATCAAGAAACGGAAACATACTGGTTATGCACAAATGAAATTACAACATACTTTACTATACGATCAAGGGAAAGAATACACATACCTTTGAAGACTCATCTTCAATCTCCCTTGATCACGAAAGCTCGAACTAACAGCGAGACTACCATACACGAACTCTCGTACACTACGACCGCTACACTGCATGAACACAACAACCCGAACACAGTGATCTCCAAGATCACGAACACCACGAACGACCTTCAAAAACCTCGACTAATGTCAAGTTGAGTACGACACCACCACAGTGGCTACCTTGGTATTCTCGGTGTGAGAATCCAGAAGTGTGGGCTCTGTGTGGACTTAGTTAGAGGACGAGACCGGAGGAACAATCGTGTAAACGATTGAGCAAGTAGGAGATGACAGTGTCTATCGTATAGACGATACCCAATCATTTAACAAACGTTATGCGATCGTTTAGCTAATTGATCAACTGAGTGACTATCGTATAGTAACATTCCACAATCGTCTAGTCTCTCTTCAACTGTCGTTTAGTCAATCGTATTTACTCGACAACCAAACGTGAGAACTTTCCGAGAATAGATATCTCAATTCAACCACTTCTAAATTTAGAAAAAAAAAAAAATTCTTTTATCCCACGGTTACCATGAAACTACCAATAACCTCCCACTCAATTGATTATTAGAGAAAACAAGATAATTATCCAATAATTAATATTATTATAAATATATATGATAACGAACTTACCATACTATATATAACCTATAGTTTTAATATTTCATCTTGTGAAACATATAAGCCATAATTCTTTTTCTGTTCCATGGTCCTTATTGTAAATCTCATTTACATTAATCCCCCACTTGATGTATCTCATACACCACACTGATGATATCATATATAATCGACTTACCTCTTGTCAATTTGAACATTTCAAATCAACACCAAGAACTGTCCTACACTTGAATCCATTGAGCTACCAAGGGGACCTTATGGACCTGTAGCTCGAAGCACCAATGGTACGTGAATAACTGACTAAACTCTTTAGTCATAAGATCAAACATCCGTTAACTGCCAAACACTCCATTAAAGATTGACTGCTAAACTCTCCTTACTACAGATATATTATGTGTGCATATCAACCAATCAACAGTGTGATAACCCTTCACAAATCGCTTGTAAGTACAGCTGGGCCAATAACCATTATGCCCCTGTAGTTACATCTAACTTCTTAAGTACCACTGATCCCTCTAATGAACATAAGTCATAGTCGTACTATGACTGAGTCCTTTCTTCTAAAGAGAAGTTGTGGCTGAAGGAAATCGGAGCTGAGATTTCCATGAGCAGCGGAACAAGATTATTTCAAATCACAACCATAAATGAACATAACATTTACAGTCGACTTCAAACAAGCGGTTATACAAATAATACAGAAATTACAGCATGAAAAACTCAAATGAACAAACAGAACAATTCTACGAACATTTGAAGAAGCGTCTCCACATTCTGATGCGCATAACTGCTCGAACAACAGCATCCGCAAACGCCCGATCTACACGACCCAACACATCATGAACTATTCGCACTTGTCCCCAACGATCGCCTTGGTCACAAACTCCTTAGCAACATGAACGACCTCCATAGAACCTCGATGGTGTCGAGTCGAATATGACACCACCAACAAGGCTACTTTGGTATTGTCGGTTTGAAAATCCAGAGGGTGGGCTCTATTTAGACTTGGAATAAGGCAGATGAAAGAGGAAACACCGATCGCGTACAGGATTGGGCAAGTGGGAGATGGCGGAGACCTAACGTATAAGTCGATGCCTAATCATTTAGATAAAGCTAAGCGATCGTCTAGTAAAAGCTATGCGATCATTTAGCTTATCGTTTAGCTCGGTCTGTCGCCTACAAACACTACACGATCGTTTACTTTGGGCAAGCGATCGTCTATCAAAACTATGCGATCGTTTAATAAATATTGTACGATCGTTCAGCTTGCTACTGCACGATCGTTTAGCTCATCTAGCCGTCGTTTAGTAAATCTGTATTTACTTGACAGCTATGTGAGTTTCTTTTGCACGAGAGAGAAAACTAAAAAAAAAAATTGCGAAAACTTTTCAGTGTTTGTAAATCATCCTAAAATTAGGAAAATCATTTTTCTTTTAAACTCACGGTTACCATGAATTCAATAACCACCCACTCATTTGGTTATTTAAAGAAAAAGAATTAATTATCCAATAATTAATATTATTATAAATATAAATGATAACCAACTTATCATACTATATTTATAACTTATAGTTTTAATATTTCATCTCATAAAATATATAAACCATAGTTCTTTTTCTATTCTATGGTACTTAATGTAAATCTCATTTACATCAATCCTCCATTAGATGTATCTCATACATCATACTGATTATATCATATATAATAAAAATACATCTTGTCAATTTGAACATTTCAAATCAACAACAAGAACTAATCCTCAATCGAATCCATTGGGCTACCAAAAGGACCTCATGGACCTCATGGCCGTATCTGTAGTGTCACCAGGATCAGATATCCCACCTTAATACTTATATTACAGACCTATTTAGGTTATCACTTAAGGCATGATTCACTTGTATATCACATATACATACTTAAGTTCACATAAGTTAATCAAGGATATTTGTTTATTGGATATGAGTAAATGCTATAATTAAATAGCGTTTATTTTATTCATTAAACAATGTGTATCTTTACAAAAGAACGAGACTCCGGGAGAAGTAGGACACCAATCCCAACAGTGGCCACTATGTTCAAGCCCCAGAATCAGCCCTTAAGGGAACAATCTATCTACTTACCCCTGCTTCGAGGGAAGAAGTGAATTCCATCTTGTGTAACTGAGTTCCTAGCTTCCAAATCAAACAAGTCCCCAAAAAGGTAGGCATGTTGAGTTGGCAGTCTAGCCATTCTCACCCTTACTAATCAAAGGACCACCCTCTAAGGCAGGAGTTCCCCACTTATGTTCGTTTAGGTGAGATATAAGTCTCCAATATCAATGGCGTTATATATAGAGACTAGTCATCTCGTGGTCCGATCTTATACAAACTCTTTGTATAGGATATCTCCGCACACATGTCTCCACATGAATGATCAGGATCTGCCATCTGTAGTAGTTCACAACACTTGCAAACGTCTACAAAACGGACCGTATCCGTAGTGTTATCAGGTATCCCTCCTTAATTCTTATACTATAGATCTATTTAGGTCATCACTTAAGGCATAAGTCACTTGTATATCTCATATACATGCTTAAGTTTACATACAATAACCATGGAGTTTTGTTTATTGGATATGAGTAAATACAAGATAAAATAACCCTTATTTTATTCATAAAAATGTGTATAAATTACAAATTACGAGACTCCGGGAGAATTAGGACACCAATCCCAACACATATAAAGGAGCATAGTCCGATAAGTAAAATTGTATTGAGTGAACTTTCCAAAGACACTACTGAAACTTCAATAAGAGTTGTTGAAGGGTTTGCTACATCAACAAGAGTTGTTGATGGAAGTTCATCTAGTAGGTCAAATCCACCTCAAGAGTTGAGGGAACCTCGATGTAGTGGGAGGGTTACGAACCCAGTTGTTCGCTATATGGGTTTAACTGAAATCCTGGTTATGGTAGTCAATGCGAGGTTGAGGATTCATTGTCTTATAAGAAGGCAATGGAGGATGTTAACAGAGATGAATGGGTTAAAGTCATGGATCTCGAGATGGATTCTATGCACTTCAACTCAGCATGAGATCTTGTAGATCAACTCAATTGGGTTACACCTATAGATTGCAAATGGATCTACAAGAGAAAACGGGGTGCTGATGGGAAGGTGCAAACCTTCAAGGCTAGACTTGTGGCAAAGTGTTATACCGAGGTGGAGGGTGTTGACTATGAGGAGACTTTTTCTCCTGTTACCATGCTTAAGTCTATCTGCATCCTCTTGTCCATTGCCTCATATTATGACTATGAGATATGGCAAATGGATGTTAAGACTACCTTTCTAAATGGTAATCTTGAGGAGACCATTTATATGCTGCAACCCGAGAGATTCATATTCCAAGGTCAGGAGCAAAAGGTTTGCAAACTGAATCGGTCCATTTATGGACTGAAGTAGGCGTCTCGACCTTGGAACATAAGGTTTGATACTGCAATCAAATCTTATGGCTTTGACCAAAACATCGATGAGCCTTGTGTTTACAAGAAATTCATCAACGGTTCATTAGTTTTCCTAGTGTTATTTGTAGACGATATCTTACTCATTGGGGATGATATAAATTTATTAACTTCAGTTAAGAACTAGCTAGCGACCCAATTCCAAATGAAAGATTTGGGATAGGCTCAGTTTGTTCTTGGGATTCAGATCTTTAAGGATCAAAAGAACAAAGTGCTAGCATTGTCTCAAGTATCGTATATTGACAAGATGTTGATCAAGTACTTGATGCAGAACTCCAAGAGGGGTCTATTGCCATTTCGTCATGGAGTTACATTGTCTAAGGAACAATGTCCTAAGACACCTCAAGAGGTTGAGGAAATGTGTATGGATCTAAGGATTTGATCCTTACTGGATACACAAACTCTAATTTTCAGACTGATAAGGATTCTTGGAAATCCACTTTAGGATCAGTGTTCACTCTTAACAGAGGAGTTGTCGAGTGGCAAAGCACTAAGCAGAGGTGCATTGCTAACTCTACTATGGAGGCCGAATATGTAGCAGATTTTGAAGCTACTAAGAAGGCCGTTTTTCTCAGGAAGTTCCTGACTGATCTGGAAGTGGTTCTAAACATGTCTAGACCCATCATCCTTTATTATGATAATAGTGGTGATGTGGCGAATTCCTGAGAACCTATGAGTCACAAACGCGACAAGCATATTGAGCAGAAATACCATTTCATCAGAGAGATTGTGCATCAAGGGGACGTGATTGTCACGAAGATAGCTTCGGTGCACAATATTGCTGATCTGTTTACGAAGGCTCTCACGGCTATAGTGTCTGAGGGTCATCTTCAAAGCATGGGTTTACGGGACCGTCTACTGCTAGATAGGGCAAGTGGGAGTATTATTGTATTGGGCTTTTGTACCTTAGTTTATTGATTTGTACTTGTAATTTTCTTATACACCCCACAAGCTTTAATGCCCTAGCTTCGAAGCATAATGTTGTTGATTCGTTTACGAAGGCTCTCACGACTATAGTGTTTGAGGGTCATTTTTAGAGCATGGGTCTATAAGACTGTCCGCGGTTGGACTAGAGCAAGTGAGAGTAATGTTGTACTAGCCTTTTATACCCTAGTTTATTGATTTGTACTTGTAATTTTCTTGTACACCCCACAAGCTTTAATGCTCGAGCTTCAGTGCATAATGTTGTTGATTCGTTTACGAAGGCTCTCACGACTATAGTGTTTGAGGGTCACTTTTAGAGCATGGGTCTATAAGACTATCCGCAGTTGGACTAGGGCAAGTGGGAGAATTATTGTACTGGGCTTTTGTGCCCTAGTTTATTGATTTGTACTTGTAATTTTCTTGTACATCCCACTTGCTTTAGTACAAGTGGGAGATTGTTGGGGTTGATGTCGTAAATCTCGTAGGGTCCAGTAGTTTGTAAACACATGAATGAACAAACATTTTGTGATGTAATAATATGAGATATTTTATTCACTAAGGTCTTTGAAATATGAGACATTTTATTCACTACAGTCTTTCAAATATGAGATATTTTAGTTGCATTAACCACAAATCAATAAACTAAGATTCCTGGTTATTGTTGTAACTTAAACATGTATGTGATGACATATAAGTAGATCGTGCTTTAAGTGATAACCTAAATGGTCTGTAGTATATGAATAAAGTAGGGAGACCTTATCCTGATGACGCTACGAGTGTAGCCCACTTTGTAGATGTTCCAAGTGTTGTAAAGTACTACAAATGGTCTGATCCTGACCATTCATGTATTAGACATGCGTGCGGGGATTCTCTATAAAAAAAAGTTTGTATAAGACTGGAGTATGAAATGTTTAATCTCATTATATAACACCGTTCATGACAAAGACTTTCATTTCACTAGGATGACCATAGGTAACATGACTTTAATCCTGAGTGAGTTGGGAACTCTTGCTTATGAGGGTGGTCCTTTGATTTGTATGGGTGCAAGTGGCCAGATTGCCAACTCAAGCTTACCACTTTAAGGATTCGTCTGATTGGGGAGCTAGGAACTTAGCTACACAAGATGGAATTCACTCCTTCCCAGATTCAGGGGTAAGAAGATAAATTGCTCCCTTAAGGGCTGATTCCGGGACTTGAACAATGTGGCGCCATACCTTCTCTTGGCCCGAGAAGGATTTACTCATAGTAGGACTATGAAGTACTACTCATTAGAGGAATTAGTGATACTTAAAAAGTTAGATGTAATTACAGGGGTAAATTGGTAAATTGGTTTAGTTGTACTTACGAGCTATTTGTGAAGGATCATCATATTGTTGATTGGTTATAAGCAATGGACATAGAAATATATATGTAGTGTGAAGAGTGCAGCTGTCGGTCTTTAGTGAAATGTCCGATAGTTAATGAATGGTGGATATCATGATTAAAGAGTTTAGTCAGTTATTCACGTAGCATTGGAGCTTCAAGCTATAGGTCCACAAGGTCCCCTTGGTAGCTCAATGGATTCATGTTGAGAATCAGTTTTTGGGTTAGTTTGAAATATTCAAATTAACAAGTGGAAATTTGATTATATATGATATAATTAAATTGCATCAATTATATGAGATATAATTGACTTAATGTATTAGATAGGAATTATCATTAAATATTATAAGGGAGAAAAAGAACTATGGTTTATATATTGCATGAGATGTGATATTAAAACTATAGGTTATAAATATATTATTTATTTGTAATTAAATCAATTATGAGATAATTGGTTTCGGTTTTTTCTCCCAATAACCGACTTAGTGGGAAGTTATGATAAGTTATGGTAACCGATGTATAAATGAAATTTTTTTTTTCATTTTTCCACTAGGCGATCATTAAGCAATTGATAATCGTACGCACAAAAGAAATAGCTATACGATAGATTGAGAGCATAAATGATCGTGCAACGAGTTTGCTATACGATAGTCACTTGTTTTCTGAATGATCGAGTACTTAGTCTATACGATAGACTTTAGTCATCTCCCACTTACTCGATCGTCTATACGATCTGTCAATTCCTTCTACCCTCTACCAAAACCATACAAAGCTCACAACTCCTGGATTCTCACACCGAGAATACCAAGGTAGCCTTCTGGTGGTGTCTGCTTCCTGTTCGAGGGTCAAGTGTGATTTGTTCTTGTTTGAGGAAATTGCTGAGGTGTGACATTCGGTCTGGTGAATGATCGTGCTGTTAGATCGAGGGAACGAGAAGAATATTTCTCCAAGGGTAAGTTCTCTTGATCCTTAATATTTTTCTTTTGAAGCATGTTATAATTTAGAGTGTATGCATAACTATTACTGTTTGATTGTAAATGTGTATGTTCTATCATAATGAGATTTGGGACAATCTCGCTTCCGCTCACTGGTCTCTTTGATAAGAGTTCCTTCAACAATGATATTGTGATCTCTAATAAAACACTTCATATGCCCTAAATTCATTAATTATTCCTACCCTTTAGACTTTTCAAATCTTCAAACACTCCGTTCATGTCCTCTTTCTCATGAAAGATATATACACCCACATTCCCTACGACCCTTGTACTCTAAGCTAAATTTGTTGTGATCAAAACTCATCATAACATTTTCAATTCAATTTCAAAGTTCAACAATGCACCATAAATTTTCCTCCAACCACTGGCGTTGCCTCTGCCAAATACCTCCCACCATATGCAAACTCCTAAAACAATCAAAGCAAACTTCTAATCATAATATTTATATTCAATAACAATAACAATAACTAAATTAATATGTATATTCAATAGTAATAACAATAACAAAATTAATATGTATATTCAAAACAATAACAAAACAAATATTGGATTTTGATTTTGATTTTGATTATGCCACAAAAACAATCAAAGCAAACTTTCAATCACAATATGTATATTCAATAAACAAAACGGCAAATGAAGTACTTACCAGCGGTTGTGGAGTAGTTCGAACAGGCGGCTGAGCTAGTTGATGACAAGCTCAACAGCGATGGTGAACGGGCTTTGAATGGGCTGATTTATCGTGGCCAATGATTGATGTGAGGCGAGCGCACAGGCGTGAGGCGTGCGCACGGGTGTGGGGCAGAAGGCATGAGACGCGCGTACGGACGAACGATCAGCGAACAAATGATCAAGAAGAAGGGGATTTGGGACGACGGGCTGCTAGGGTTTGAAGAAAAAGAAGAAGGGGATCTGAGATTTTATACTAGATCTCCTGATGGTGCACAGACGGGCAGTGTACTAGCATCGGAAGATACTCTAAATCTCCCGACGACTAGTATATGGCATCGAGAGTTATTTCTTGAAGGAGCTTTAAATATAGAAGACCTGTGAGCGGAAGCGGATCGTCCCAAACTCCATTGTGAAAGAACACATACATTTACAGTCATTCTAAACAGATTATACATTAATCATAAATTACAACATGCTTCTTGAAATAATTACAAAGGATCAAGAAAACAATACCTGAAGAACACTTCTTCAAGATAATCCTCGATCAAGCACGAACGGAACGAGCAAGAATTTTATCTCCCTTGAACACCAGCAAGTATAAATTCGATCCTTGAACAATCGAACACAATCACTAGATTACCTTGGTATTCTCAGTGTAAGAATCCAAGAATTGTGGGCTCTGACTTATTTTGATTTGAGGGAAGGATTCTAGTAGGTGATCGAGTAAGCGATAACACAATCGTGTAGTAGATGAAGTCTATCGTATAGACTTAATGCTCGATCGTTTAGATATCAAGGCTATCGTGTAGTCTCTGAAGCTATCGTGTAGTAACTCGATAGTGTATCTTATAACCAGTTGGAACAATAGAAAATTGTTTTCATTTTATCCCTCAATTATCATAAAACTGTGTAACCACCCACTAAGGTTGGTTATTGAGAAAAAGAAATTTAATTATCACATAATTAATAAATTATAAATAAATACAATAACTAACTTATCATATATATTTATAACCTATAGTTTTAATATTGCATAGTTTTAACATTGCATCATATGAAACATATAAAAAAAATAATTCTTTTATTTATTTTATGGCATTTAATATAAATCATATTTATATTAAATTTAATAACTATGAATCTTATTCATAGAATTTATATTTTAATCATATTCAAATACTAGTTCCTCCAATTAAACAATAATGTATCAAATACATTATATCAATTATATCATATATAATTAAATTCCCTCTTGTTAATTTGAACATTTCAAACTAACCCAAAAACTGATTCTCAACTTGAATCCATTGTGCTACCAAAGGGACCTTATGGACCTGTAGCTTGAAGCTCCAACGGTACGTGAATAACTGACTAAACTCTTTAATCACATTATCCACCATCCGTTAACTGTCAGCACTCTACTAAAGACCGACAGCTGCACTCTTCGCACTATAGATAAATTTATGTGTCCATTGGATATAACCAATAAACAGTACGATAACCCTTCACAAATCGCTCGTAAATACAACTGGACTAAATTACCACTTTGCCCCTCTAGTTACATCTAACTTCTTAAGTACCACTGATTACTCTAATGAACAATAGATCATAATGCCACTATGACTAAACCCCTCTCGGGCCAAGAGAGAATGTGGCGCCACATTGTTCAAGCCCCGAAATCAGCCCTTAAGGTTCTACTTACCCCTGCTTTGAGGAAGGTGTGAATTCCATCTTGTGTAGCTGAGTTCCCAGCTTCCCAATCAGACAAAATGGTAGGTTTGTTGAGTTGGCAATCTGGTCACTCTCATCCATGCAAATCAAAGGACCGCCCTCATAGGCAGGAGTTCACAACTCACTCAAGATTAAGGTCATGTTACCTATGGTCATCCTAATGAAATGAAAGTCTCAATTATGAACAGCGTTATATAACGAGACTAAACATTTCGTGGTCTGGTATTATACAAACTTTTTTGTATAAAATATCCCTGCTCGCATGTCTAATATACAAATGATCAGCATCTGATCATTTATAGCACTTTGCAACATTTGTAATACCTACAAAGCAGGTCATACTCATAATATCACCAGGGTAAGGCATCCCTCCTTATCCATATACTACAGACCATTTAGGTTATCACTTAAAATATGATCTACTTGTATGTCTCCACATGCATGTTTAAGTTATAATGATAACCATGAATCTTAGTTTATTATTTTGTGGTTAATACAACTAAAATATCAAATATTTCATAGACTGAAGTGAATAAAATATCATATTATAAATCACAAAATGTTTGTTCATACAAGTGTTTACAAACTATAGAACCCTACGAGATTTAGGGCACCAATCCCAACATTTCTAACTCCCGACATTTCTTTTACGTCGTCAGAAGAGACTCTATCTCCCGAGGTGGTTTTGGGCATCGTGAGAGCCTCTTTTTCTTGCAGTGAATGTATATGTTTGAGTTCTATTGAACTTAGCAAAAACTTCTTATTTGAAGTAGAAAAGATAGAAAAAGAAGTTATTAAGCTATATATATCCATATTTAACTGTTAATTATAGATTACTTTATAATGATATTGGCTTTTAATATGAATAGTTGTATATATTGTAGGGAAAAAAAGAAGGTTGATAGCACATGTTAGGACAATAAAAAGAAGACATCGAAGACAAAACATGTAAGTTACAAATTATTGAAATTTAATAAATCTATTACATATTTAGGAGACTAAGCCTAATATATTACGGTTTATTTTGAAACAGGTGCAAGGTATTGCTCCAATGGCAGAAAACAACCCAGAAGAACAGAGGAGGGAGGGGGGGAGGATAATCATACCTTCGAAAACGATGAAGTCACCTTTCACGACGAAGTTCGGGTTAGCTGAGGAAAAAGAAAAAGGGAAGAAAGTGAAACTAGAAGATTGTGCACCTTTGTTCAACTTACTGTCACAATCATAGTTACCGTCCCAATAACAACCATTGATCGTACTTGTTTAGCAGATATAGAAAATATGAACTTTCCTTTGTTTTGATTTTGTTGCTAGTAGGCTAGATATTGTTTTCTTGTTGCTGCTAGATATATTTTTTTTTTATGTTGCTAGTTTTTTTTTTTATAAATGTTAAGGACAATCTCATTACGATTTTTGAATCTCATTGGGATTTGTGAATTTCAACTTCTATGGCACAAATATATGAACCTACAGTGAAGATATGCTAAATATATTCTTTATATAAATAACATCATAAATATAAAGAATATACTTGAAAAATACGAAATATACTTCGCAATATACTTGAGGATATTCATGACATACACATTTCTAAAATACAATATGTTTAACTAAATAAACATATTCATATTAAATATAGGCGGAATATGATGAAGACAAAAAACAGAATAATACTATGACACAAATATATGAACCTATAGTGAAAATATGCTAAATATATTCTATATATAAATAAATCATAAGTATAAAGAATATACTTGAATATATACGAAATATACTTCGCAATGTATTCAAGAATATTTTGTACTTATGCAAAATAGACTTTTTTAATGTACTCATGTATATTCATGATATATATATGTTTCTGAAATGCAATATTGTTCACTAAAAATGTATGAATATATTGAATATACTTAGTTATGTGATGAAGGAAAAAAAAAAAAGAATAATACCAAAACAAATAAATCCAAAATTATATAAAAGCAAAAGTTCAGATATCTCAAAACTAAATATTAGTAATATTATCTCCGCTAATATAAGGAAATAAAACATTTAACAATTTAAACTTAAAAAACCAACAAAAAAACTACTACGAAATCAGATATTTACATGACCTTCGATTATTCTGATTGTTCCCAACCGTTCCACAACGACCATACTTGACACTATTCTTAAACTCCATCTGAGAAGAGATTCTCAACTTCTTTGGTCTACCAATTGGATGCTTGGTATTAGGAGGTAGAATGTTTATCGATCTTACTTCTTTAGGTATGTTTCAACCACATGGATCACCTAACGGGTGGATGAAGTCTTTGTATATTGAAGAAAGATTCTTGTTAAGATAATACGGTGAAACATAATCCTTAGTTAATAAGTGTTTTTTATTCAACACAGCACATGCATGAGGGCACAAAATTTATAAAATATCTCACATCCTGCAACTATAACTTCGAGAAGGCAGGTGCACATCATATTGATTGGTTCCTTCTATCACTTGATATTGAATGTTGTTCACTGGAAAAATTTGCAAACCAGTGATAAATATTACTATGTATATCTGACATATATTGAAGTATATACAACAAATACATACCTCATCGATCTGTTTTGAGCAATTTGTTCCCTTAAATGGTTCTCTGTAGCTTTGGTAAACACAGTCATTTGGTATTCTACTTCATTCCTCCTATCAAAGAACCATCTTTGCATAATCATCCTCAAATCATCAAGCATCAAGAAAATCGGTAGATCCTTAGCATTTAAAATGATAGAATTTAGATCCTATAAAAGGCAGTACATAAAAAATCATATATAGAAACAGATTTTTAAAATATAGCAACAAATTCAATATATACCTCAGTATGTAAAATTTGAAATAACAAATATATCATATATACATATCAGTATACAAAGAAATATAACAACAAAATCAATATATACCTCAATATATAAATTTTGAATAGTAAGATATCCTATAAAAGGCAGTACATAAAAAAATCATATATCTAGCATATAGTACATAAAAAATCGTATATTCAACATATTTTTAAAGTAACACATATATCATATATACATATCAGTATACAAATAAATATAACAAAAAATCTATATATATATATATATATCAGTATATAGAAAAAAATAATAGAATACACAAACTGAACAATGTATACAAAATATATATCTCAGTATATAGATAAAACTAACAGAAATAATAGAAAACTAAACGAAATGATAGTAAAATCTTCAAAAAAAAAAATAATAGTAAAATGTATACACAACATTTGAACATTTCAAATTAACTTATTTCAATATCGGGGAAGAATTGTAATTAACTTATTAAATCTGCAGAAAAAATGAAAAAAAAAATGAAAAAGGGAATTGAAAGCATAAAAAATGGAAAAAAATTTATATAAAAAATGAAAAGACGAAAATGAAGAAGAGGGAGTAGGAGAGCTAATACATGAAGACAAAAAGAAAAAAGAAAATGCATGAAAAATCGAGTAATGGAGAAAAACACACACCTTTATATTGTCGAAAGAGAGAGATGAAGAAGAACAAGAACAAGAACAAGAATCATTAAAAAGAGTTTTTCACAATAAAATATTAAAAATGATTTAGAATATAAAATATCATTCTTTGGCACCTTAAACCATACGTAAAATACAATAAAAGGTGGTTCAAATAATGATTATATGTAACCCAATAATTAAAAACGAATATAAAAAAAGAGAAATAATTATATACAAAACAATTATAAACATTTTTTTTTTAAAAAAAAAATGGTAAATTTGTCCAAAAAATACAAAAAGCCTTCAATGAAAAAATACAAAAGAAAAGACATTTTTAAAAAATATCATCCAGTGATTATTTACGTAAAAATTTCAACTCTAAACATTATCAAAACCCTTAAAAAATTAGGAATTGTTTTTTTTTAAAAAAAAAAAAATAAAGAAAATTAATATCTTGCCACTGTATTGAAAATTTTAATCTAATTGCAGTTTTTTTTTCTTTTTTCTTTTTTCATTTTTTTTTTAAAAAACATTAAGAATGTTCTGTATACATTTATTCTGTTAAAATATAATTTTAGTTTTTGTTATCAATAGGTAGGTTAGTCAACTTTAATATATGTATTAGGGGATCTATCTAACTTGGTACATATTTTGATGAACAATGTTAACAAGAATTTTTCAATTAAATCATATTTTCAAAGATTTATAATTAAATTAAATAGTTAGTTTTTTTTTTTTAATGAGCTCTTCATTTCAAGTATATGTGAAACTAAATGGTAAATTAAAAAAAGGAAAACTACGCATCACACATCTTTTTCTATATTTTTTTAACCACTCAATAAATTTTATCGTTTCTCTAATTAGTGAAAATGTAGGATCAAACCATCCACTAAATAATAATGAAATCATATTTCTTTGCCTTATACATGAACAATGTCATATGGCTCGGCTTAAATGGGCCGATGACATAATACAAAACCTGGCTAATGGTTATAATTAGGAACGGATTATTATAATTAAGAAAACTATGTCATAATTAGTATATTCTAATGCTGCTAGCTAGGCAGAAGGGATTTGGAGGGGTTGCTATTCCTTTCAAGAAAATGATGGGAAAATGACATTATTATTATTTTACATTTGCAATCCATTTGTCACCTTGAAATTCGACAACGTACAAATAGTTCACTCAAAGGATTAAGATTAAGTAGGTGTAAAATACATTTGGTTGGGTGTTGATTATTGCATCTTCCTATTTAACTTAGACAAATCACATCACTTTATTAGGTAAATTACATTAATTAGGAAGCTTAATTGCAGTATCACAACCGTGTGTCATCTTATATCAACCGCTTTTATGATTGTTACATTGGATTGATTCTCTTTTGAATGTATATATATTTCAATCGATAGTGATATGTATTCGGATTATTTAACCTATAAATTTTTATTGAAAAAAAAAAACAACAACAAAAAAAGAAAAGAAAAGAAAAAATCACTGGATGAGTTAGCTAAGTTAAATTAATTTCACCTTAAAAGTTTAGTTTTTTCCCCCAATTTTACCCTAAATTTGAAGATAGGTAAAACTGATACCCACTACTCTCTCAATTAATTTAAAACAGTTTGGATGAATTTTTAAATGTTTTTTTCCAAATAAAATCTTTTTATAGAAAATTTATGGGGATGTTTTTAAATATAAAAAAATATTTAAAAATATTTACCCTTCTTAAATATTTTTGGAGCGCATTCTTTCTATAAACCTTAATATTTTAATTTTGAAATTGTGTTCTTTTATATGAAAAAACAAAAACTGGCCTTTTTTGGATTTTTTTAAAAAGTTTTATTCATTATTTTGGTTGATTATCTTTTTAAATGGTTAGCCAGCATAAATTTGAAAAATTTGGAAAATTCTTATAAATAGAAAAAACTAAAAAATAATTACACGTTATAGCAAAAAAAATTCTAAAATATTTGTAGTTTTGAAACTTTTTGCATGTAAATATTTTTAATTTTTAAAAAGACCCCATAAAATTAAATAATCATTCCTAATTTCATGCCTCTCATTTTTTTATACAGTAAAAAAATAAAAAAATATGTAATTTTATTTTTTTAAAAATTTGTCAAATGATAAATTTTTAGTAGTGTATATCACAAATAACTGCTCCCTTTTTTTAAGATCTTTAATGAAGTAAAGTTAATAAAGGAGAAAAAAACAACAGTCGTTCTGTGCCTATCAGGAGGGGGGAAAAAAAGGTTCTGTACGGAACTTCAAAAAGTATGGGAAAAAAATAATAATAATGGGTACGTTGAAAGATAGAGAATTATATATAAAGAAACCAATATCTTATATTAAAATATAAAGTAGGGGTTATTAACACAAAATTAAGTTTTTTAAATACAGAGTGGCACTGAAGTGAGTTTTTTCTTCTTCAAGAAAGAGAGCATTGGGGTGATTTGTGCTGTATGAAGTAGGCAAATCAAATGCATAAACAAATCAATAAAATTAATATTAGTACAAAAATCAACTTCGTCCATCTTAGAAGTTAAATTTCCTCACTTTATTTATAGTAAAAAAAAAAAAAATCCCACTAACTTCCTTTACATTTATTTATAATGGCCGTGTTTATACATCAATAATTAAAATTGTTCCAATCATAATAGGTCTCATTCATGTGTTGATCGTAATAGATGAGAAAAATATATCATTCCTATCGTACAAATTAACACAAAGATAATAGAAAAATTAAAAGAAAACAATAAAATTGGAAACGTAAGAATTAACGTGGAAAATTTCCAAATCGGAAAAAAAATCACATACCAAAAAGAAATCTACTATGTGAAAAATTATTACAATCACACAAAATAATCTTGTGGTCTAATTCCAATTATAAGAGCACTCTCTTAAAGCTTTTATACAACTCACACAATTTTCCCACTATTAAGCTAGAGAATACATAAATGAATTTAACTAGAGAGTTAACACACTCAAGCTTAAAGTGTTTCTAATTGAGACAAATTGAAACCTAAAGCATAAGTTTCTTTATAGTGTTTGGAGTCTATCACTTCCAGAAACTTTTTTTATGTGGGACAATTGCACTTCCAAAATTTTGCCAAAACTAAACATTCCAATTGGGCAAGATATTTGGAGAATCCACAACTTCTACTACATCCATTGTCTTTACCAACAATCATAATTCTCAACCTAGAAAATTATAACCTACTCTTACCATAAAAAGCAGATCACTTGACATCTTCCAAAATTTATCTTTTTTATCACCCTTGTCAAAACTTATGGTACAAACTTCCACCTATTTGGCTCACCTGGAAATTTTCCGGCCATCAATACAACTTCCACCTCATACCTTACATAACTGTAAGTCAATGTCTCATGTACAAACTTATGAAACCACTAATATCACATCTTCTATCATTCTCTGTGTACGTATTTTGAAAGCTCAAGATATTAATTATATATAAACGAATACAAATAAAAGAGCACATAATTAATACGAGGGAAAACCCAGTCAACTAAATTTACCTTAAAATTGCGTAATAATTTTTCACCCCAAACATTCAATTTCATCCAATTGGATACTGAATTTAGATGAAGTCACCGTTTTTACCCTCAAGTCCTTTGTACTAATTCACATATTAATTTTAACCCAAAAATAAAATCCAAATAAAGTTTTACACAAAATTTGAATAAAAATAAGTTCAATAATTTCAATAAAAAACAAAGTTTTACACACGATTAGATTTGATCCGTTTGAAAAAATTTACTAGTATAGAAAATTTTCATTATTTCAATACAAGTTAAGCTGGTTTTCGCTTTTCTTTATACTATAATTATCAATTTTGTAACTAACACATATATATGGTTTTACATGAACACACAGGATAATATCTTCTTTTTTTTTTTTCTTCTTCTAATGATCTTTTGAATAAATAATCTGTAGTGTAATATTTTGTACAGTTTAAGGTTAAAAATGGTAAAATCTATCTAAATATGAGGTGCTATTGGATGAATTTTAAATTGCAGTGAAAAATTAGACAAACTTAGTAAATTTTGTTCTTAATATAAATTACTGGATAATAAGGTATGTTATTATAGGCAGAGCCCATCGTGAAACCCAATGGACTTTCGATTTTGGAATGGATTTGACTGCAGCTGCTGACAGAGTTTGAATGGCTGATCCAAACACAAAACAGGCTCTTTTATTTGGACCTGATTTAATATTTTCCAAAAATATATATCTAAATTTATAAGAAATAACAATTTTTCTTTTTTTTAAAAAAAATATTGACTGATTGTTTCAAAATTTTCTATTAGAATAAAAAGCTGCTTTAGAATTTCAGATGTAAATTGATACATAAAATACCATAGTTGATCATCTAGAATAAAAATTTGAATGGTCTGTTGTTTTAATTAGATCATCATCACACTATTATTTAAAGTCTCACTTTCCATCCAAAATTTCAATGGATTTGTACTTTAAGAATGATTTTGAAGTGTTTATGAACAATTAAGAATAATATTCGTAACTTTTGAAAAAATAAGGGTACTTTTGAAACACATGACAAAGTTCTTGGTTTTTTTTTTAGCCTTAATTGAATGATTAGTAAAAAAATCAATTAGTCAATAGATATATAATTTTGGTTTAAATACTATTTTGGTCCCTATACTTTTGGTTCTTGTTCATTTTGGTTAATATACTTTCAAAATGTTCATTTTAATTCTTATATTTTCAATCTTGGTTCCTATAGTTTTAAAATATTCATTGTCATTTTTTAAAAGTACAATAACCAAAATAATTAAACTTAAGAGTATAAAGACCGAAATGAATATTTTGAAAGTATAAGGATCATAATGAATTAAAGTTGAAAATATGTAGACCGAAATGGATACTCTAAAAATACGAGGACCAAAATGAACCAAAAACAAAACTATATTACCAAAATAATATTTAAACCTATAATCTCCAAATTAACACTGTATAATCAATTTGAAAGTCACTTCATAAACTACACTCTTCTTTCATTGTTCAACCACAAAATGAAGAAGGAAATTATAGGGAAAGAAAAGCGTCTAAAACTCCTCCTTTTGAAAATTATTTAGGTATTTTGAGCTTAATTCTTTACCCTTCATCACTTTACTTATACTTTTTGACCAAAATATTTATACTAATTGATGTACAAGTACAACTATGTTGTCACAAAGAAATAGCAAAGAATACTACTATAGCTTTAATGATGTGAATAATTAAGATATAATAAAAGTAGTGCACACACGTTATAATTGGAATTGGAGGCGACCTGTAGAGGATAAAAAATTACAGGACCCATCCATATATTATTGCTTGTGTTCATATGGTGTAGTCAAATGCGCACTCGGCATTTTTGGAATCATATGATTATTAAGCCAAACAATTTCTCCAAAATATTTGACAAAAAGAAAAGTTTCTTGGGAAATTCTGTCATTTATGCAACACATTTTCTCTCATGGAACCCACAATATGCTTAGAAATTCTCACACGTAAACGTTAAAAAAAACATCATTAATCCATGTTACATATGTACACATTACAAATAAAAACAACACTGACAACTTTAATTCTGTTTGTGTTTAATTTTCTATTAAAAAGAAAAAAGTTTTTCCGAGTTTTGCTCTAATCAGCATTTTATTTCAGGTAAATGGTTTACAGTAAAGAAAAAGACTTTGAGTAACCAAATAATAATTTGTCGTTGTTGTCGTATTTCAATTTTTTTGTTCCAAATGTAATAGAAGTGGGAGAAACATTATATTTGAAATTATAATAATAATGTCTTTTTAATTTAGATCATCAAAAGATTTAATCAGACGAAGTGCGACAGCGGCATATCTTGTTCTTGAAGCAAATTACGAGATTGATTCTTTATGTTCTTTTTTCTCTGTCTTTCTTTTCTTGATCTTTTAATTTCTTTTTAATTGTTTTGAGTCTATAATTTATTCTTATGAAAATTATGATTACAGCTTTCATAAAAAGAGAAATTCTTATTGACTACAGCCGCAGTTTTATATAACGGTTTCAAAGAAAGGAATCTTTGAAATATTAGTTATATACATTTCAACTTTTGTTCATGTCCAAAATAATAATAATAATAATAAATTTATCTTTAGTCGATTTAGTAATTTGAGGTATACTCATTGTTGTTTTTTCCATTTCTTCTTCTTTAAACTAGGTCACTCTATTTTGTCCAATACTATGTCACACGATCATTTTTTAAAGAATATAGAACATTGCAAATGTGTGAGTTTAGATTTTAAAATATTATAAAAACTAATTAAACAATATTTTTTTAATGAGAAGCTTAAAATCTCCCCTCCACATGTTATTGAAATAAAAAATAATATAGTAAAAAAATATTAATAATGTTTTAACTTCTTTTAGAAAATTAGAAGAAAAATAAGAAACTAAAAGAGGTAACATACATATCATTAGACACAACAATATCGACTCATGGATTGGAGGGATAATCATAAATCTAAATACCTAAGAGGTTGGTCTTTCTTGCATCAACTATTTTTGAAAAATAAAAGAGAAACGATATCCAATGTCTCGTCATTAGTAATAATCTTAATTGCCATCAACATAGACTTAAACTTCGTTATTCAAATGATCTGATTGGACCTCGAATAATTTTCATAGTCCACTTTCACTTAAAAGCGACGGATCCCAACCTCCAAAACTATAATCACACCGTCCAAAATGCAACAAAACTCTCAACAAGTTCCTGTTAACTAATGCTTAAACTAATTGCATTCATACTTATGTCAGCGTAATCCATAATTTAGTTAGAATTTTTTAAGTTTGCAAACTAACATGGGTATAAGAGAGACTTTATTGACTATAGACTTGTTACAAGGATAAATCTATTTTAAAATGTTAACCTAATGAATTTAATTACTATTTCCCAATTTATGGTCAACTATATATGAAAAAGTATTTTATTTTTCTAGATCAGTATATCCCCTGACTGCACCTACTTCTAAACATTTTCACACATATTATCCCTTCACCCACACATTTGTTGGTCACTGTTCGAACGAGATTTCTAGAGAAACTTGTTTCGTGGATTTGATGTGGATGTGGTTCGATCTCTAGTATTTGATTCTCTTATTCTTTCTCAACTGAATGCGTACGTTTGACTTAAAGAAGTGGAACGCGTGATTTTCTTGAAGTTGAAGTCTTGGAAGAGTCCTTGTATCTTTAGGAGACTTATGTCTTCAAGAAGTGTACAACTTCAAGAGTTTAGGAGTTTTCTTATTGCTGAGAGAATTATCTCTATGCTCTCTGAAATGTAAAATTGTTGACCCCTACAAATAAAGAGAGTTCCTCTATTATAAAGTTCTCTGGTGGGCTTAGTGGATTAGGCTCGGTTGATCCATAGACCTTTGGGCCCAATTAGTTAGACTTGAGCTTGGTCCATGGGCCTGGCTTTTTGGTCCAATTAGTTGGATTTGGGCCTGATTTGACATTTGGGTCAAATTCAATTTTTTTTTTTTTGGCTTAGTTGGACTTTAACCAAAATAAAAATATCAAATTGGACCAAATTAATTTTATCCGATTCAACCATCATGATGAAAATATGTGATGTCATCGGGATTTGTCTTCAATTTCAATTTGGGACACGTGTCAACTCCTAATTTGAATTTTGTCATTAATTTAATAAATGGTGTGGCGGTTTGTGATTAGTCTAAAATTTCTCCTTCAACAAATGCTCCATTTCGATATTTATGCATATATGTGGGTGGATGAATCTCGAAAAAGATGAAGTTGGAGTCAAGATACAAGTTATTTTCTCTTGATTTAAACTTCATTTGATGTGCCAGCCAAACTATGAATTTAGTACTAGAATTTGAGATAAATTTTGAAATATAGCCAAATTTTAATTTGAGATTTTGCCTCCAATTTGATTTGGACTGAGGGTAAAAACTAAACTTGATTTAAATTTGAGATAAATTTTGGAATATAACTAAATTTTAAAGGAATTTTAGATTTTACTTGCAATTTGATTTAGAATTATGGATAAGAACCTAAATTTGGATGAATTTGAGATAAAATTTGAAGATGCCCAAATTTGAATTTTACATCAATTTGAGACTTTATCCTTCATTTAATTTGACTTGAGGATAACAAAGTGTGTAATTTGAATTTTGGATAAAATTTGAAATATAGCCTATTGGATTTTATTTCCTAAAACTCGTGGTTTGTAAACAATAAAACTTATTCTGAAAATTCAATAAGTTATTATTGAATATATGTTTTGCTTATTAGAAATCCAATAAATCTAGAAAACCCTTGACTATTACCTGAGTACTTGAACTTTATGTGGAGACATAAAGGTGGATTAGGTTCGAGTAAACAGTCAAAATGATCTATAGTATATGAATAAGGTTGGGTGTCTTATTCTGGTAACACTATTGGATGCAGCCTACTCTGTAGTTGTTACAAAGAGTTATAAAGTGCTACAAACGAAGTGATCCTAATTCGTACATGTTATGACATAAGAAGTGGGGGCGTCCTGTGCAAATGGGTTTGTACAAGATCGGACCACGAAATCAGTCACTCTTACTTTATAACATTGTTTACTATTTAAGACTGACTATTTCAAAGCGATGACCTAGGTAATTTGACCTTAATCCTGAGCTAACTATGAACTCCTGTTTATTCGGGATTATCATTAGATTTGCATAGGCGACGCTTGGCTCAACAGTGTCGGCTCAATAAACCTCCATTTCAGGGATAAGACCAGGTAGATAGTTGGGGGCATAGGGTGCAAGAAGAAATTCACGCCTACCCGCTTTTAGGGATAGTAGAGAGGTTGTTCCTTTAAGTGCTGACTCTAGGTCTTGAATAAGGGGTCCCACCCTCTCATTGGCCCGAGAGGGACTCGATTTGTTGATTGGATCACAAATTAATTGTTCATTAGAGGATTAGTGGGACTTAAGAAACAAGAGGTAATCTCGAGAGTAAAACAAATATTTGACCCAACTGTTATTACGAACAACCTGTGAAGGGTTAACTTACTAATTAGGTTGAAGAAGTTGTTCTTCAAGTGGGTTACTGCAGTGAGTTCTTCAAGTTCCCTTCATTCAAGCTTATTTTGAGTCCCACAACTCAATCTAAAGCTCCAAGAGAATAGTGTGGAAGATCTTGAGGTGGCCTACAACAAGATTTGGAGAAGTTTGTAGCTGAGAATCGAGATTTCAAGGATTCTACAAAGGTATGACTTGAAACTCTCTTATTTTAGTATGAGCATACTTTAGTTTCTACCAAAATTAATGAATTAGAGTGCTTATTGATCCTTGTTGCTTCCGCTGCTTGCTGATATACTCCAACATAGCCAAATTTTAATTTGATATGGATTTGAGATTTATCATTAATTTAATTTGGCTTTGGGGGTATGAGGCTAAATTTGGGTGATTTGAATTCGGGGATGAAATTTGAAATATGTCCAAATCTCGTTTGAAGATAAATTTGAGGACAATCTAAAAAAAAAAGAATAATAACCTTGACAGAAGAATCCTTAATTTGATTTTTTTTAATTTAATCCAAAAATAGGATAAAAATCAAATTAGGACCAATTTCTTAAGAACCTGGTGAATCCTCTATAAATAGGACTCTAAATCCCTACATTCCTAACTCAGGCAGCCCTACACAAAGGTAGAAGAGAAAAACTCTTTTTTTTTTTTTTCTTTTTTTTTCAATTCTTTTCTTTCTTCAATTTTTTTTTTTAATTTACATTTTCTATCATATAGAATTTAATTTTTTTTTTTATTAACATACCCCCATTTGTTTACAGGAATTAAAGCTACTCGTAACTTGCATTCAAAGGAGTAAATTTTTTTATCTCGCCAACTTTTTTTTTGCAAAGGGTGAGTTTTTTTTTCCAGCAATGCCCCGATATGTCGCCTTGATACACATAGGGATGACCCTAGAAAGGTCTAAACAACCATATTATATCGCCACTTCTTAATCAACATAGGGATGGCCCCAGAAAGGTTTAACAACCCTATCTGATCAACATAGGGATGACCTCGGAAAGGTCTAAACAACCTTATTACATCCTTTCTTAATCAACATAAGGATGACCCCAGAAATGTCTAAGCAATCATATTACATCACTTCTTGATTAACATAGAGATCACCTCGAAAGAGTCTAACAACCCTATTTATCAACATAAGGATGACCCCGGAAAGGTCTAAATAAACCTATTACATCACTTTTTGATCATCATAGGGATGACCCCGAAAAGGTTTAAACAATCCTATTACATCATTACTTCTTGATCTACATAGGGATGACCCTGAGAAAGGTCTAACAATCCTATTTGATCAACATAGGGATGACCTCGAAAAGGTCTAAACAACCCTTTACATCATCACTTCTTAATCAACATACGGATGACCCCGGAAATGTCTAATAACCCTATTTCATTAACATAGGGATGACCCCAGAAAGGTCTAACAATCCTATTTCATCAACATAGGGATGACCTTGGAAAGATCTAAACAACCTTATTACATCACTTCTTGGTCAACATAGGGATGACCTTAGAAAGGCTTAAACAAACCTATTACATCACTTCTCGATCAACATAGGGATGACCCTGGCAAGGTCTAATTACATCATCACTTCTTGACCAATATAGGGATGACCCCGGAAAGATCTAACAACCCTATTTGATCAATATAAAGATGATCCTAGAAAGGTCTAAACAACTCTATTACATCAGTTCTAGATCCAATATTATATCATGGTTTGGTTTGAAGGAACTCTTAACGAAGAGCATCCATGAGCACGTTCGTATCTTTTCGATTTCATTGTGACTGAAATACAACACACACATTCTAACAAACAGTTATGCAGTTTACGCTAATTAACAACATGCTTTGAAAAATAAAATACAAGGGATTGAGTTCATATACCAGTTGAAGACTCTCTTCACTTAGAACTCAACGCAGCGGAAGTAACCTCTACATTCTTTATCGCCTAGCAAAAAATTTGGCTACGGCAGTACGATCGTCTACATGAATTGAAGTAACACGAACAAGCACGAGCAAGAAGGAGGGGGGGGGGGACGACATCACCACTTAGAACCCTTGGTGGAGTGAGAATCCAAAGCGTGATCTTTGTTGAATTTGGTAGAGGTAGGAGGAACGGGCTGATCGTGTAGACAATAAGCAAGTGGGAGAGATGGCTATTGTATAGCGGATGTTTATCGTTTAGAGAAAGCTACACGATCGTGTAGGTCTTATTAAGCGATCTTCTAGTAATAGGTAAACGATCGTTTAGAAAGCATGGCACGCTAGGCGATCGTTTAGAAAAGTAAGCGATCGTTTAGAGAAGAGTATACGATCGTTTAAGCGATAAGCTCTATCGTATAGGCTCTCAGCTAAGCGATCAAAGCGTTTTCACACCTTTTGTGATTTTTGCGAACCCCTTGCAAAATGAAACATATTTTCATTTTATTCTTTAGTTACAATAACCGAATACTAAATTTCCCGCTAACGCACGATCGAAGAGAAGATTTTGGCCAATTATCACATAATTAACCTATTTAATTAATAAATGAATATAATCATATTATATTCTTACCCTATAGTTTGATATCGTATATCTACTATAGTAATTTCCCCCCCACTTGATATAAATCATATTTATATCTAATTTTATCCAAAATAATGTATCTCATACATTTAGCTAATTATATCATATATAATTAACCAGTTCTATTATATTATATATAATCGAACTCCTTCTTGTCAATTTGAATATTTCAAACTGACCCAAAAACTGATATTCGACTTTATCCAAGATACCTAGTGGACCTTATGGACCTGTAGCTCGAAGCTCCAACAGTACATGAATAGCTGACTAAACTTTTTAACCATGAGATCCACCATCCATTAACTGTCAGGCATTACACTAAAGATCAACAGCTGAACTCTTCTTACCACAGATATATTTCTGTATCCATCAGATATAACCAATCATGAGTACGATGACCCTTCACAGATGCTCGTAAGTACAGTTGAGCCAACTTACCATTTTGCCCCTGTAGTTACATCCCATTCCTTAAGTACCATTGATTCCTCTAATGAACAATACAACATAGTCCAACTATGTTTGAACACCTCTTGGGCCAAGAAAAGGTGTTTGGCGCCATATCGTTCAAGCCCTAGAATCAGCCTTTAAGGGAGCTATCTATCTATTTGCCCCTGCCTCAAGGAAGGAGTGAATTCCATCTTGTGTAGCTGAGTTCCCAGCTCCTAAATCAGACGAATTCGCAAAATGGTAGGTTTGAGTCGGCGACCTGGCCACTCGCACCTATACAAATCAAAGGACCACCCTTAATGGCAGGAGTTTTCAACTTAGGATTTAGGTCATGTTACCTATGGTTATCCTAGTGAAGTGAAGTCTCTGTCATGAACAGTGTTATATAACAAGACGTTAACATTTCGTGGTCAGGTCTTATACAAACTCTTTGTATAGGATGCCCTTGCTCGTATGTCCCCTACACGGATGATCAGGATCAGACCATCTGTGACAAGTCACAACACTTGTAACCATTCTGCAAAGCGGGCCGCATCCGTAGCGTTACCAGAATAAGGTTTTCCTCTTATATTCATATACGACAAACCATTTTGGTTATCACTCAAGACATGATCCACTTGTATGTCACCACATACATGCTTAAGTTACATACAGATAACTAGGGATTTTATATTTATTGGTTTGTGGTAAAGCAAATAAAACATACAACTGAGCAAAACCAAGATGAGAAGTAAATATCATATATTATACAACACAAGCGTTCGTACAAACTGTTTACAAACCACATGACACAAGACTTTAGGGCATCAACCCCAACATGGTTCACATAGGGATGACCCCGAAAAGGTCTAAACAACTTTATTATGCCACTCTTTGATCCAATTTTGAAAATGGGGCAGATACACCATTGAGTTTTGAAGATGAGGCAGATGTGGCATCGAGCTTTGAAGTAGAGCTGGATAAACTAGACTTAATCTCGCATATGAGGCGGAGCCAGTCGGATCGAACTTAAGCTCACATATAAGGTAGATCTAAGCAAACCGGACTTGATCTGGCATATGAAGCGTAGTCATGCAAACTTGACTTAATCTTGCATATAAGGCGAAGTTAGACTGTCGAACTTAATCTCGCATATGAGGTGAAGAGGCGAACCAAACTTGATTCCGCGTATGAGCACAACTAGAAATATCAGACTTGATCTTGCATATGAGTAGAATCTAGCAGACCAGACTTGATCTCACATATGAGGCGAATCCAAGAAAACCAGACTTGATCTTACAGATGAAACAAAGCTATATAGACTTGACTTAATCCTGCATATGAGGTAGAGCCAAGCAATTGGACTTGATGAAGTAAAGTCACAACAAAATTGTCTTTCTCGCAGTTGACAAGTTTGCATTTGACTTGCTTTTCCTTCTTCTGCATAGGTCTTGACTTTTCGCCTTCCACGTTAAGCTTGACTTTGTGACTTAAGCATATAAATGACATCACAAAGTCTCCAAACCTGAGTATGAAGATGGAGGATCGATGAATCCTCCGAACTTGAGTTTGATGAAACATCAGAGGATCCTTCTCACTTGAACTTGAAGAAGCATTGACGAATCCTGAACACTTGCTTATTAAGAAAGCTTCGGCAAAATCTCCGAGCTTGCATTTGAACAAGCCTTGATGAAACCAATTTGAATTTGAGGAAGCATCAATGAAACCTTTAAACTTGATTTTGAAGAACTTCTAAACTTGAAGATGAAACGTTGATCTTTAGTTAAGCAATGCCCTTATAAGCAGCTAACTTGTAGTGTCTTACTCCTATTGCTACACTTTTTTTTTTTTTTTTTTTTTTGGATTTCCCCCAATAAGGATAGACATCTTTGATTTGTTGAATTACATCCATTAAGGTCGTCCTCAATTCTTAGTTACATTCTTTAATACAGATGAACATCATTAATTTTCTAGTGTCACACTTTAGGTGGTGGTGACTTTTTTCTTGGATTGAAATTAATTTCTTTAAGTTCTCTATGTACCCTTTAAGAAAGGGATCAAGTCGTGACGTGGTTCAATTGATTTTTTTTCTTTTACTGGACTGAACTTGAAGTTTTCTTCAAGATGCTTACGTGCCCTTTATAATGAATATGGATCAAGTCATAACATAGTGTAAAATATTTTTTCTTGTTGTTTACTTTGTAAGCTCATGCAGACTCGGAGCACCATGCAGTTTATACTCTTACGATAAGGAGTTTTTTTTATCACGGTTTTTTTTTAACATTTATCAAGAATAAAATTTCATAAGAAACTTGTTGTTGATTGGGCCAATTCTTAACTCGTCTTGATCAACGATCTTATCTGCTCCATATATGTAGACCTCTTTGACGATGTAAAGTCCATCCCATTTAGGTATGAATTTATTTCCCATATGTCTCGGCGTGATAATGGGTCTTCTTACAGGAAGCACCAGATCACTGACTTGAAAAAATCGAGGTTTCACATGCTTATCAAAAGCTTTATACATTCGTGCTTGGTAACAGTCCAATGTGTGTTGAGCTTCCAGTCATCTTTCATCATATGCTTCTAACTCTTGAAGACGTAACTTGACATTGTCTTCTATAGTCAATCCCTATCGCACCGCCATCCTTAGTGACGAAATTTCTTTTTTCAAAGGGAGGATAGCTTATACTTCATAAACAAGAGAGTATGGTATGACTTCTATAGGGGTACGTTGAGTGGTTCGATAAGCCCACAATGGCTCACAAATCTTCTCTTGCCAATCTATCTTTGATTTAGGGACAATTTTCTTCAGCAGGTTGCACAACGTTTTGTTGAATACCTCTGCCAGCCCATTTGCAACAATGTTGTACATGGATTAGTTGAATTGCTTGAACTTGAACTTTTCACACAACCTGTCCATCAAGCCATTGAAGAACTGACTCCCATTATCTGTCATAATACGATAGGGGATACCGTACCGATAGTTGATGTGAATGCGGATAAAGTCCACCACATTTTCTTTCTTAGATTCTCGCAAAGCGATGGTCTTGGCCCACCTTGAAAAGTAATCAGTGGCTACGAGGATGTTAGAATGTCCTGCTGATGACTTAGGTGTTATAGGGCCAAAAAAATCAAGTCCCGACGCTTTAAATGGCCACAAAACTATAGTCAGATGCAGAGGCTCGGGCAATTGATGAATGAATGCATGGTATTGACAAGCCTCACAGTTCTTTGCATACTTTATCGAATCTTGGATCATTCTTAGCCAGTAGTAACCTATCCTTTTTAGTTGGAATTGTAGCTTTGGTCCAAATTAATGGTTGAATGCGCTTCTACCAAAGCCTTCATTGATTCCTCTTTTTCTCAGGCATCGAAGAAAGAATAGGATGATTTGGAATTTCGTCATTAATTTAGTAAATGATTGGCGGTTTGTGATTGGTCCAAAATTTTTTCTTCAATAGTCACATATACATATAAAATAAATTATAGGTTAAATTAAAAATATGCTCCTAAACTTTACAGTTTGTGTAAAAAATGCCCTTGAAGTCTCAAAAGTTTGAAAAATACACTTAAACCTTCAAAAAAAAGTTCAAAGAATACCCTTAACGTTAGTTTTGGATGGAAACCGTTAAAGTTTTGTTTTAAAAATACCCCTGAACTTTCAAACGTTTAAAAAATACCCTTAACTTAATAAAAGTTCAAAAATACCTTCACCGTCAGTATTGAACAAAAATCGTTAATTCTTTGTGACAAAAATGTCTTTAAAAAAATGCTCCTATTGATCAATTTGTTTGAAGCTTTCTTAAGTTCGAAAAAACTAATTTTAAAATAAATTATATAGATATCCTCACTTTTTTTCATATAGGTACTCTCATATTTCTCTTAATTTTTCAATTCTTAGCTTACACCAATGTTCTCAACAACCAAAACAAAAACAAAAAAATTAAGTTAAAACATAAAATACCAACAAATTTCACAAAACTCCAAAATCGAAATCTCCTCTTGAAACATACCAAAACGATGAATAGTCAAATAAAAAAAAGTATTTGATTATTTATCGTACATATAGGTACTCTCATATTTCTCTTAATTCAATTCTTAGCTTACAGCAATTTTCTCAACAACCAAAACATACCAAAATTCTGTGACGCTGAAGGCCCCCTAACGAAGTGCCTTGGAGAGCAAATTGGAAGGAGTGTCTCTTCATGCACGTGTATCAAATTGAGAGCGATGTGGCACCACAGGGCAGGACTGCGACACTTGCTTAGCAGACTGTCTCTATGAATGGCGCGGGGCACACGTGTCGTAGCACTTGTGCAACGACTTACCTCTCTTTGCTCGATTTCATCGTTTTGCCCCCCATTGCTTGCTAATTGCTCCATTTAAGTTTGAATTTCATCCGAAACGTACCGACGGCTTGCTTAATAACCTATTTAAGAACTAAAATAAATATTAAATTCCTAAGAACCAACATGATTTAGGTTGATACTTTTTTTATTTGACTATTTTATCATTTTGGTATGTTTAAGAGGAGATTTTGATTTTGGAATTTTGTGAAATTTTGTGAAATTTTGTGGTATTTTATGTTTTAACTTACAATTTTAGTTTTTATTTTGGTTGTTGAGAAAATTAGTATAAGCTAAGAATTTGAAAATCAAGAGAAATATGAGAGTAGCTATATGAAAAAAAGGAGGATATCTATATAATTTATTTTAAAATTGATTCTTTTCGAACTTAAAAAAAACTTTAAACAAAGTGATCAGTATGGGTATTTTTTTTTATTTTTTTTAATTTTTAAAGTTATTTTTGCCACGAAAAATTAATGATTTTTGTTCAAATATTAACGGTTGAGGTACTTTTGAACTTTTATTAAGTTAATGGTATTTTTGAAATGTTTTGAAAGTTCAGGGGTATTTTTTTTAAAAAAACTTATACGGTTTCCATCCAAAACTAATGGTAAAGGTATTATTTGAAAGTTTAAGAGTATTTTTGAAACATTGGAAATTTCAGGAGCATTTTTGACATAAAGAGGTTAATTAGAAAAATAGGGTTGTTTTAGATTTTAATTAGGTAAAAGGGAGAATTTTCAAATTATTTAGGAAAAAATGGTGGTTTTTTTGTCTCTATTTGAATGCGTCGAAGAGACACATTCATGAATATTTTTTTTACCCGTCTTCCGTGAATGCGTCTCTTGAAAAGACACATTCATATAAAAATAAAATAAAAAAAGGCTGCAAGAGACACATTCATAAAAAAAAATGTTAAATTAACATTTGAACTTAAGTTCACAGTCAATTTATTTGTTAAAAAATGTTTGTTCGAACAATAGGTTGAAAATAGAAAGTATGCGTTATTAAATTAGCTTTTAATTCTTAACAAAAAAAAAATGCTTAATTAACATATTTGGATGCAAATTGGATAACATTCTCATTTCCTATTTTTTGTTTCAAGTTTCCTATTTTTATAAAGGAATATATATATATTTTTAATAATATACACCTTAAACAAAATAATAATAATAATAATAAAATAGGTACAAAGTCATGTGAAAAATGATTTTTTATAAATAACAAAAATATATTAATGATAAATATTCTTACCATAGACATGCATCCTCATTTTGGAAATCAAGGATGAATATTCTTTTATATAGACATGAATCTTTGTTTTTTAATCATCATAAAAGTTATAATATTAGGGTGAATAATACAACTTAATCTAGTGCCTATAACACAAAATATATGTAACAGAAAATTCCAAAATAAATTGTAAACATAATAATAATGATAATGACTGAATAAATCGATGACTAAATAAATTGTAAACATAACAACAACAATAATAACAATAACATTAACATTCAAACATTTAATATGCAATCATAAATACATCGTTTCAGATAAAAGTAAATAACTATATGCATAAATTGATTGTAGATTTTTTCTCATAAATAATATCCACTGTAAACAAAATAAAAAAATAAATACAAAATTATGGACGTTTTAGACATTTACATTTTTGTTTAATTTGAGAAATAAAACGTCCAATTAACCCACTATAAAATAAATTCTCCAATTAATCCACTATAAAATAAAGAAATAATATCCACTATTAAAAAATCTACATTATTTTTTTTTCTTTTTTGTAGTCTGTATACAATTACTTTACATTTTTAAAAGTGTCTAATAAATCTGTAAGTTTTTTTTTATAGTCCATCTGATAAGCTTTTTATAGTACATTTGATTTTGAGTTTAATAGGTCATTGACTTATTGAAATTTTTAAAAAAAACTAGAACCATTTAGAAGTCTAATAACCTATTTTTAATAGTTAACCTAAGCATATATAACCCAATGGTAATTACATGTAATTCTCCCTTATGAGAAGCTATGAAACTAACCCACTATCAAAATAATTATCAGAATCAATACAAAAAAGTTAATCCACTATAAAAAAAAATCAATACAAAATTATAAAAAAAAAATTAATTTTCTATTAAAAATCTATCAACTTACTAAAAGAAAAATGTTGCACCTTACTAAAAAAAACTTGGAATGATAGTTTATAGAATTTTTCTCCAAAATAATATCCACCATAAATAAAATAATAATAAAAAAAACCAGTACAAAATTATTAAAAACTTAATATTTTATTAAATAACAAAAATATATCAACTTACCAAAAGAAATATTATACTGAAACAAATTAATAATATGAAGATGGTGGAAATTATGATGGCCGTTAAATTTTGGGGAAAAATATTTTGAAGATGTTAAAAGAATGGTCAGGGAGACAATATGAAGGAGATGGAAGACTGGTTCTAGATTGGTGTTTATGGAGAAAATGAAGAAGAAGGTGAAGGAAATGAGGGAAAACAGGTAGAATCTATGTTGATATTGAAGTGGAAAAAGACAAAATTGAAAAGCAACTCATGGACTCACGATCAACGAGGCATGGTAGGCACGACAGGCGAACCTGAATGCATCTGTTGAAGGAAGTGATGGGAAGAAAATGAGGGAAAAACAGGTAGAATCTATGTTGATATTGTAGTGGAAAGAGAAAAAATTAAAAAGCAACTCATGGACTCACGATCAACGAGGCACGGCAGGCGTGGTAGGCGAGCCTGAATGCATCTGTTGAAGGAAGTGAGGTGAAGAAAATGAGGGAAAAACAGTTAAAATCTATGTTGATATTGAAGTGGAAAAAGACAAAATTAAAAAGCAACTCATGAACTTACGATCAACGAGGCGCGACAGGCGAGTCTGGATGCGTCGATTCAACATACGCATTCAGAGTGATTTGACCTTTCGTTTTTTTAATTTATTTATATAAATTTGAGGGGAGACGGGTAAAAAAAATAATAAAATATTTATGAATGCGTCTCTTGAAGAGAAACAATCGGATAAACACAAAAAAACCACCCATTTTTTTCTAAATAATTTGAAAACTCCTCCTTTTACCTAATTAAAATCTAAAACAACCCTATTTTTCTAATTAACCTGAAAAGGAGTCTCAAAATATTTCTAATTAGAGACTATTTTAGAAAGTAAAGTTGTTTTTAATTATTAAAGGGTGGCGGGGTGCATGCGCATGGCAAGCCCCACTTGTTATATTTCATACAATCTATTCAACCAAATAACTCCACAAAAATTTCAACATATCTTTTTTTCTATTTTTTAAATTCAATGAATAAATTCGAAAAAATCATTATTATTGTCGGGATCTATTTCTCCTTCCCGACCTGCAAGAATAGTGTGAAATTGATTTCCATATGGTCTCTCTAGAGCTTGGAAAACTGTTTGCAGCTGAGAATTAAACAGAGTGCTTAGAAAATAGAAAGATATTTTACCTCGAGTTTAGATTTTTTTTAAAAAACATATTTAAATTAATGTACACATATATTTTGATGGTTGTTTAAACTAGTTAAGATATGTATGCATATTATATTTACCATAGTGGCATTTGGTCGATGTTGAATAGTTAAATCATCCTATTAATATTAAAAAAAAAGTGTATGGATAAGGTTATAAATATAAATATTTTAACAAGAACCGATGAAAATGTACTAATATTGATGAAAATGTTGGCATGCATGTTTGATAAAAAATTTATATGTACCATGATTTTAGTTAGGGAAAAAATATGAAAAAAGCAAAGAGAAAAAAAATATCTTTTTTAGAACGATACTTGTCTAGTAACTATGTTGATTCATTTTTTCAATACTAACACTACAAGAATTTAGACATTTTTCGACGAAGGTAATCGTCGGAAAAAGTTTAAAACATTGTCGGCAAAAGCTATCCCGACGGTAATCCAATCATCGATAGTATCGTCTGGATAGCATCATCGGAAAAACCTTTCCCATCTAAAAAAAACTTTATCGAGGGGAAAGAGAAAAGGTATCTCGACGGAACAAGGATGGGGTTTTTTACCGACCCTAAATGATACCATCCGAACAAGTTATTTCTCCCGATGGTAAGAATAAATTTCTACCATTGGGAAAAGTCAGTTTATGCCGACAGTTCTTTTTGGCATCTGAGGATGGTTACTTATCCTGACGCTTACTCGACAATCCTACCGTCGGTAAAATTTTTCTTCAAAACTATTTTAGCGTGAAATTACACTTTTTCCAACCCTTATACCTATTTTAACATTGGAAAAAAAAAAAAAAAACAAGCATGAGATTACACTTTTTCCCGACCCATGTATTGTCGAGATTACATATTTAAGAGTTGAATATATCTTTATTCTTTATTTACTAAATTTTATATTTGTTTTTATTTTTTTTTACAAATGTCATACATGTTTGAATCTTACAAATATTAAATAAACTAAAATAAAAATTGCTAAAATTAATTAGATGTCTACAATATTAAATAATATCTAGAAAACATGTTTAAATCTTAAATATTTGTCAAATAAATAACTACTAATACTATTGGTCTTAAATATAACATAATATCCACAAATCCTTAACTCCAAAATAACATTACATAATAACAAACTAACTATAAAACACAATTCTACAACCTAATTAAGCTTGTAGGGAGATGCATCTTCAACATAAATCTCGAGATATCTAAATAAGTTTAATGCTCAATATATAATATACCAATCTCAATGAATATAGAACTTAAACCTTAACTAAGAACATTAATGAATTGAAACAAACCAACTCAAATTTACATATAAATAACAATCTCAATATCAATATATAACTTAAAACTCAACTTAAGCATAAACATAATTAGACAATCACCCCTATACGAATAGGAAGCCAACATAAAAACACTAACAAATTCAAATGAACTTTATTCAAAATGAATATAAAACTTAAAACTCAACCTAAGAATATTAACAAATTGAAACAAACCAACTCATATTTATACATTTCAATATCAAACTCAATATAGAACTTAGAACCCAACTTAAAGTTAAATATAATTATACATTTTCCCCTTACCTCTTTACCAATTTTAAACCTAACATAAAAATATGAACAAATTCAAGTGAACTTTATTTAATCTCCCCTCCCTTTTATTTTAACCACAAACTCAATATAGCATATACTCATCTCAAAATTATTTTCAATCTCAATATATAACTTAAAACTCAACTGAAAGCATTAAGAATTGAAACAAACCAACTCATATTTACATATTTCAATCTCAAACATAATATAGAACTTAAAATCCAACTTAAACTTAAACATAATTATACACTTACCCCTACACCAATTTTAAACCCAACATAAGAATATGAACAAATTCAAATGAACTTTATTCAATCTTCCCCCTTCCCCCGCCCCACTTATTTTAAACATAAACTCAATATAGCATATACCCATCTCAAAATTATTCTCAATTTCAATATAGAATTTAAAACTCAATTGAAAACATTAACTAATTGAAACAAACCAACTCATATTTACATATTTCAAACTCAAACTCAATATAGAACTTATGTGGAAACTTAAACTTAAACATAAATTGACCCCTATAACAATTTTAAACCCAACATAAGAATATTAACAAATATAAATGAAATTTATGCAATCTCTCATCTCAATATTAATCTCGAACTCAATATAAAACTTAAAACTCGACTTCAGAACATTAACTATACTTTACATACATATGTGTTTATGTTGTTAGCATAATTGCTGGATAACAACATACGTAGTCTTCTAATTAGTTTATTGTGAAAGTTGATGAGTTCATACCTAGTTCGATTTATCTTTCATGAGTTGTAAGATCATAGCTTTCATATCATCCATCTCAGTTTGTCTTCTTTTTTTTAGTTCGTCTAATATAACCAATCTAGCCCTTAAGGATTCTATCTCTTGTTGTTACTCCTTTATAACATTCAAGGAGGATGCACTTGAAACTTTTTATTTTTTATTTTTTACACTTTGGTGTCCTACCAAGGCTCAATCCTGTGCCTAACACCTGCTTGCATATTTCTTCTTCCGATATTGGTTCAGACCTTTCCTGGGTGGAGGTTTCTCCCAACTCGACCATTGGACTATATATCAATAATTATGTCTAATTATTGTATGAAAATTGTTTATAAATAAAGTTACATTGCGGAATAAAAACTTACAGATGCATCATTAGCGGCCTGATTAACAAATGAGTTGTCACTGTTAGAGCGCGTACGCTTAAATAAGTCTACTAGGTCCATTATTTGATTGGCGGATCCTTTCTGTAAAACAGCTCACATAGAAGATATTAATAATACTTTCTTAGAAATCAAATACAGAAATACTTTTATTTCTACCGTGGTTCTCATATGCGTATGAAAGTCTTAGAACCAGCTGTATGAGTGAACTTTAGAGCTAACCGATTCTTTTGATTAGTCTCTGCCACTTTCAAAGAAAATGAGAAATTAAGAGGGAATGAGCAATTGAAATGTAAGTAAACCAAAATAAACACAAAAGTTCTTACTTTCCATTAGGTGGATTGAAACTTGGTGCATAAAAAGTATCAATCTTTGATGGCGTCTTTAAATCGATTCGGTGGGTGCGCTCATACCTCTTTAGGACTTGCATATTTTTATAGTGTTTATGTAGTTCCGCCGAATACTCTTTAAACAAATTTTTCTTCTATTCATCGATGAAATCATTGACCAATTGGACAAGTCAAACACAAAATGTTTCTAATTTTTTTTTTAAAAAAAACTAATTAGTATCCATTTACACATATATATAATTTGTAAAATATAAAATAACCATCTTACCATTAATTGACTTTTAACAAGCTCTTTAGTTTCTATTGTTACCTCTTTCCATGTTCCATAACGAACAGAAAAGGATTCCCGAACTTTGGTACCAATGACATTACTAAAATTTGTTGCATTGTTACAAATTGGTTCTCTCATATAGGGTCGATCTCGATAGGAATTCTCCCAAATGCTTGGACATATTTATCCAAATCAATATTCCGAGATTATCCACGTCCCATCCTATTAGTCGTACAATTGGCTTCTGAAGAAATTATACGTTGTTAGCTTAATTAAACATTAGTTTAAATACAAATTATATATTTTTTTAATAAAAATAACACGTGTATATAAAATAACCTAAATTATCTCTCACAGAGGATGATTCACCAATATGCTCAGGCTCCAAATACTCCATTAATGCCTCCTCATTAGTGTGACTTACCCTTGTTCTTGTACAAACAAAAATATAGATGTTATACAAAAATATGTAAGTTGTGAAATGTAGAAAATAACAAGTTTTTTAAGTGGTTTTTTATTGGATTTTTTGGAAATTTAAAGGCCCAATGGCATTATTGTAATTATTGAGCAGTGGCAAATTTGTAATTATCCCTATCTTCTCCAAAATTAGGGCCTTTTTTTCGTGGGTCTCCTTTTGCCGCGAAAAAATAAGCAGCAGCAGCTGGCAAAGATGAGTGGGACTAACGCAAGACCAAAATCGAGAAAGCCGCCTGGGACACTAATCGGAGGCCGCCGGTGGAAGTAGATCACGATCGATCGATGAGCGTGGTGCTTGCAGATCAGCGGGCAGCGTGGGAGGTTTCCGTAAGGCGGTTCGGTCTTTGAAGTTCACGGCGTGGGAGGTTTTCGTGGTCCGGTCTGGGAGGTTAGCCGATCTAAGTAGCAGGCAGTTCGGTTTCGCCATGGTGGTTGCTTCTGACAGCATTGAGAGATACGCGCGGGCCTATGCGTGATTCGCCGGTCAGAGGCGATAACACACTTTTTTGGGCTGTTTTGCAATGGGTTGTTCTCAGTTTTCAGAGGCGATGTTGTGTGCGGATCTCTCGGTATCAGTGGATACTTAAAATTATAGATTGGTGATTTTGTTGATTATCTGTAATTTGTAAAATTCCTTTATTGCTCATTAATAAATTAATTCAAGCTGGTTCTTAAAGTGGATGTAGACCAAACTGGTTGAACCACTATATATCTTGGTGTTCTTTATTACTTTCGATTTATTTCTGCTGATTGTTTGCGTTCTGTTTGGTCATCTAAATTAGGTTCAGAAACTCTCACAAGTGGCATCAGAGCTCCAGTTGATCCAAAGAGGTTGTGCGGTAGTGTGTGCTGACATATTCTTTGTTCAAGTTTTTTTGTTGGAATTAATTTGACGGATGGCTTCAATGTCTTCACGGTTCGAAGTTGTTAAATTTGATGGGAAAGGTGATTTCGGGTTATGGAGGAAAAAGATTAAGGTTATTCTGGTACAACAAAAGGTAGCCAAAATCTTAGACAAACATAACCTTCCACCAACAATTACAGAAGCTGAAAAAAGGGATATGGATGAGATGACCTATTCAACAATAATTCTATATCTGTCAGATGGAGTGCTTAGGCTAGTAGATGAGGTCACTACTACAGCGGAGTTGTGGAAGAAATTGGAAAGTCTTTATTTGACCAAGTCCTTGCCAAATAAATTATATCTAAAGGAAAAATTGTTTGGATATAAGATGGACTCAAGTAAAGGCTTAGCAGAAAACCTAGATGAATTCTAGAAGATTATAGTTGATCTCAATAACATCGGTGAGAAGTTGTCGGATGAAAATCAAGCAGTTATTCTTCTGAATCCTTTGTTAGAATCGTATCGAGAAGTTAAGGCAGCTATTAAATATGGACGAGATTCATTGTCCATGGATATAGTGTTGGATGCCTTGAGAATGAGAAATCTCGAGATTAAAAAGGAACGCAAGGATGGAGAGTTACTCATGGCCAGAGGCAGAAATGAGAAAAAGAACGGAAAAGGAAAGGAGTCGAGATCCAGGTCGAAATCAAAGGGAAAAAGCAAAAAGTGTTTCCTATGTCATAAAGAAGGACACTTTAGAAAGAATTTCCCTTTAAAGAAGAACAAGGAAGCATCAAGTAGCAAGCATATAGGGGATTCTAGTGCAGCAAATATTTCTGATGGGTATGATTCAGCAAAGGTTTTGATGGTGTCTAGTAGGGACATTCAGAATGCTTGGATCATGGATTCAGGGTGCACGTTTCACATGACTTCTAATCAGGATTTCTTGATTGACTTTCAGAAAAATGATGGGGGATCAGTTCTGCTTGGTGATAATGGTGTTTGTGATGTAAAAGGAATTGGGTTAGTTCGAATTGCAACACATGATGGTATGATCAGAATTCTTACAAATGTAAGGTATGTTCCAGAACTCAAACAAAATCTAATTTCTCTGGGCAAATTAGATAGTGCAGGTTATTCTTATAAATTTGAGAATGGAGTTTGAAGGTTATCAAGGGTTCTTTGGTTAAGCTGTGGGGAACTTGAGGAATGGTCTTTATGTGTTGGAAGGTGCTGCAGTTTCAGGTAGTGCTACTATTGCATCTAGGAAAGAAACAGATAAATCTATGTTATGGCATAACAGATTGGCTCATGTAAGTGAAAGAGGTCTACAAGCTCTTTCACAACAAGGTTTGCTTGGAGGAGTTAAAGACATTGAACTCCCATTTTGTGAAAATTGTATAATGGGAAAGTCTATCAGAGTGAAGTTTGGGAAAGGGAAGCATTCTACTAAAGAAATTTTAGATTATATTCATTCAGATTTGTGGGGTCCTATAAAGGTACCTTCTATGGGAGATTCGAGATACTTTATGTCAATCATTGATGATTTTTCAAGAAAGATGTGGATGTATCCACTAAAACAGAAGGATGAAGCTTTTGGAAAATTTCTTGAACTGAAAAAGTAGGTTGAGAACCAGACAGGCAGGAAGGTAAAATATCTGAGCACAGACAATGGTTTAGAATTTGTGAATCACAAATTTGATAAATTTTGCAAATCTGAGGGAATTACGAGGCATTTCACTGTTACGTACACGCCTCAGCAGAATGGTTTAGCTGAGAGGTTCAACAGAACAATTATGGAGCGTACAAGATGTCTCTTGACAAATGCTTCATTACCCTTGAAATTTTGGGGGGAAGCTGCCCAAATAGCTTGTTATCTTATTAATAGGAGCCCGTCTTCCGCTTTAGGCCTAAAGACTCCTCAGGAGATATGGACAGGAAAAGCTCCAAGCTTGGATCATTTTAAAGTGTTTGGATGTTCAACTTATGCTCATGTTAAGGAAGGAAAGTTGAACAAGAGGGCACTGAAATGTATGTTTATTGGCTATCCTCTGGGTGTTAAAGGATATAAATTTTGGTGCTTGGAAGAGGGCAGAAATAAATGCATTATCAGTAGAGATGTGACCTTTAATGAAACAGAGATACCCTTTCGTGTCAAAGAGCAGCAAAAGCAGCAGACAGTTGATCAGGTTGAGGCAGATGTTAGAATTGATTCTAAAGCACAACCATCAGTTAGTTCAGGTGATTCCAGTGATCAATCATCCAGTTCTGATGATAGACAACCTCAACTGCAGAGAACTTTGATTGATGAGGGAGCTTTTGGTGAAGAAAGCTCAAGTGGCAGTGACCTACAGAACTATCAGCTTACACGTGATAGGCCTCAGCGGGTGAGGCAAGCTCCTACGAGGTATGGTTATGTTGATTTAGTTGTTTATGCTCTTACTTATGCAGCTGATAGTATTGAAGCAGAGCCTCTTACTTTTGAGGAGGCTATTGTATCTGATTCGAAGGAACAGTGGAAGGATGCTATGGAAGCAGAGTTGTTCTTGTTGCAAAAGAATCAGACATGGTCATTGGTTCCAAAGCCTCCTAATCAGAAACTCATTCAGTCAAAGTGGATTTATAAAATCAAGCCGGGTACAGGAGGTGACAGCAAGCCTAGGTATAAGGCTAGATTGGTAGCCAAGGGCTACACTCAAAAGAAGGGAGTTGACTTTCATGAGATTTTCTCTCCGGTGGTGAGGCATTCATCCATTCGATTAATTTTATCTATTGTTGTTCACTTTGATATGTTTGTTGAACAGATGGACGTTACCACAGCTTTCCTTCATGGTGAATTGGAGGAAGTGATCTACATGGCTCAACCTAAGGGCTATGAGGTGAAAGGAAAGGAAGACATGGTTTGTCGTCTTCACAGGTCCATTTATGGACTGAAGCAATCGTCGAGACAATGGTATATTAGGTTTGACACCTTTATTCTGAAGCAGGGGTTTCACAGGAACTCATATGGTACCTGCGTGTACTAGAAACTATCTCAGAAAGGTACATATACTTATCTACTTCTGTATGTAGATGATATGATTCTGGTGTCTAAGAATTATTCTGAAATCTGTGATCTCAAGAAACGATTGAGTAGTGAATTTGAGATGAAAGATTTAGGTTACTGAAAAATACAAAAGGCCCATTATCAAACTACTAACAAGTCGTATTAATTGATATATACCCCAAATCCATGTGTACTTTATTGGTCTTTTTAGGGTCTATGTCAATTATTACTCATAAATCCTCCTCACGTTCACATAGCAATAAGAAATGAGAATTGATAGCTAAAGTACGTACAACCCCTGTACAAAAGGCAAGACTTTCAACATGAATGTTACAAAATTGAAGCATTTAACAATTTAGACCAAGATTAACTAGCTCCACCAAAAAAATACGTGAATAATAATCCAAATTGACCAATTCAATACAAAAACCATTATAACACAACTAATCCAAAAACCAATGTCAAAGGGCACAAATTTATATTTCTATAATCTATTTCCTGCATAATCCAATCTCAAAATTTCCAGCGTCAAACTTATCCAGACTCAATTTTATTAAATCATGAAATTTAAAAATTGATAACGGATGATGAGCAAGAAAATCCACGAATCCAATTGAAGAAATCTATTGACCAAAAAAATGAATCTAACACCTTCTTTAAAGATCAAACTGCTAAACTAGGAGATGACCCACATTTTGTAGTGCACTAAGAACAACATACTTCAAAATAAATAAATAAATAAGTATCCGATAACTTGAAGGATAGTCTTACCAAGAATTAATTTGCAATTACAACAACTAGGTATGAAAATTTTGAATACCCAAATTAAAAAAAAAAAAAAAAAAAAACAATGCGACACTACTGACTTCTCCCGATGTCACAATTCGTCGGAAAAGTGAGGAAAACGCGTCGAGAGAGCCTTTCCCAACGAATAAAGGGTCATCGGGCATTTGGTCGGGAGAAACCCATTGGGAGAAGAACTCCCGACGCACTTTAAAATGGCGTCGGGAGTTAGTCGGGGAAGTCCCGACACACATATAGGGACTTCCGACGTTTGTGAAATTTTGTGAAATTTTGTGGTATTTTATAAAATAAATTCCAAAATTCTAGAACTCCCGACACCCTATATGTGCGTTGGGAGTTCCCCGATTAACTCCCGACACCGTTTAACGTGTGTCGGGAGTTCTCGAACTCCCGACGGTTGTTCCATGCATCTGAAATTTCAGAACTCCCAACGGTTTTATTTAATGCGTGGGGAGTTCATTCATTAGTTGAAAATTATCTATCGAATATTTTTAATTTATCGTTTTTAATTTTTTAAAATTTGATCTGAATAACCTGTAAAACATAATAAACCAAATAAAGATTCACATAATCAAACAACGAAAATGAAGTCCATATTATAACAAGTAAATAAAAAAATTACAATATCCAAACAAATTCGATACTAGAAGTTCATAAACATTCATATCACAAATACATAAAAGAAATAAAATGAAAACAACATCTAGAACACGTTTGGAACATAACATTTTCAACAATTGTCCCAGCTCATCTCCGAACAGCATTCTACAATAAAACAAAAACATTCAAATGTCATATCGGTAAACATCCACAACACGTTCAAACTTCAATACGGGTGTAATGAAATTCTACCCACCCCCTATGACAAACAAGGAACCTCCCGAACATAAAAAAATACACAAAACGAGTAAACAAGGACCAACACACATAAAACTCAAACTTTGTCCTCAAAATGGTTTAAGCCAATCTCAACCCACCCCCCAACAACACATTAGAACTTCGTAAACATTTATAAACACACAAGAACTCCAAGTTCAAAGACAAGACTGTTGTAATGAAACTCTATCAACCTCCCATGACAAACATGGAACCTCCCGAATATCAAAAACACAAAAAACGAGTAAACAATGACCAACACACATAAAACTCAAACTTTATCCCCAAAATGGTTTAAACCAATCTCAACCCACCCCCCAACAATACATTAGAATTTCGTAAACATTCATAAACACACAAGAACTCCAAGTTTAAGGACAAGACGGGTGTAATGAAACTCTACCCACCCCCCACGACAAACATGGAACCTCTCGAACATCAAAAACACACAAAACGAGTAAACAAGGACCAACACATAAAACTCAAACTTTGTCCCCAAAATGGTTTAACCCAATCTCAACCCTCCCCCCTCCACAACACATTAAACTTCGTAAACATTCATAAACACACAAGAATTTCAAGTTCAACGACAAGGCGGGTGTAATGAAACTCTACCCACCCCCCACGATAAGTACCAACACACATAAAACTCATACTTTGTCCCCAAAATGGTTTAACCCAATCTCAACCCACCCTCAAGAACACATTAGAACTTCGTAAACATTCATAAACACACAAGAACTCCAAGTTCAAGGACAAGACGGGTGTAATGAAACTCTACCCAGCCCACACAACAAACATGGAACCTCCTGAACATAAAAAACACACAAAACGAGTAAACAAGAACCAACACACATAAAACTCAAACTTTGTCCCCAAAATGGTTTAACCCAATCTCAACCCGTCCCCTCCCATAACACATTAAACTTCGTAAACATTTATAAACACACTTCAACAAGAAAACATCTACACTTCAATAAGAAAACATGTCTTATGTTCACATATTGGAAATCTAATACTTCATCTACAACACCGTAGAAATTGTTATCCACACTTACATTCTTACTGATCTCCCCGGCCACTAGACTCCACTATTTTGTGTAGCTCGATAATTATCACGCTCTACAGTGTGAAACCATACCCCATTAACAATGCATCCATTGTATGAGCGCACCTCAGACGAAGGTCCCATTACAAGTGAAAAGAAATCATTAGAGATATATTCTCTCTCGCACCGTTGTAGAACCTGATAATTAATTATACATTAAAAATGACTACGAAAAATGAATCATCTCTCAACTGTTGCCTACAAAATGACTATGTATACCTGAGATTTGAACCAATCGGAAAATTTGCGTTGATGTTTTATATATAAGTCAGAGGCGCTTTGAGCTTCACGACGTATTAACCTCAAATGTTGCCTACAAAATTGATCATTTAAATGTTATATCAAAGGAGTTACCCTAGAATTTAGAAAAGGAAAAAGTTTGAAACGTACTTACGATAGTCTGTTAATTCTTTACAATTGTTGAGAATGTACCAATGTGCAATATGCTTTTCCTCCACTGATAGCGTCCATAAAATTGAAGCCCCTAATGGTTGTACCCTCTACCTAAATAATTCAAATTCACCAAATATCTCGTGATCAGGAATGTTATCATCATTTCGTTCATCGCTATTGAATCTCGTTTCAATCCCACTTAGATATCGCGAGCAGAAGTTCCATGATTCATTCATTGCATATGCTTCCGCTATAGACCCCTCGGGACATGCTTTGTTCCGTACAAATTGTTTTAATGTTCGTAAACTTCTTTCAATAGGATACATCCAAATGTAACTAACTGGACCCACCACTATGGTTTCATATGGTAGATGAATTGCAAGGTGTACCATTACATCGAAAAAGGCAGGCGGGGATATTTTCTCCAAGTTACAAAGTATGACTATGATGTTTGCTTGTAGTCTGTTCAAATCACTTACACATATTGTCTTTGCACATAAGTCGCGAAAGAATGTACACAAATCAACAATAGAAGTGGATACGTTCTTCGGTAGGTATGCTCGAATACCAATAGGGAGTAGTCTGTGAAGAAACACATGACAGCCGTGTGTTTTCAGCCCCGATATTTTTCCATCTTTGTCATTCACACATCGTGATATGTTAGATATGAATCCATCAGAAAATTTCACTGAATTCAAATAAATACAAAATGAAATCCGTTCACCATTTGTTAATGTGCATGTTGCGTGTGGTTTTACAAATTTGTTATCAACCTGTATTAAGTATAGGTCATTTCTTATCTTCAAATCTTGTAAGTCTAATTGAGCGTTCGTTGTATCCTTTGTCTTTCTTTCAATATTCAACAATGTGCCCACCAAATTATCGCATATGTTTTTTTCAATATGCATTACATCCAATTTATATCGTAACAATAGTCTGGACCAATATGGAAGTTGGAAAAAAAATACTTTTCTTAGTCCAGTTTAGAATTCGTTTTCTTTTTTTATCTTGCTTCGATGGATGTTTGCTAAGCACAGAAAAGTTTAGCGTATTTATTTTTTGTAAGATCTCTTCTCCATTCATTACGACTGGTGGAGGTCTACGTTCAACTTTTCCATCATGTTGTCTACTTCGACGCCAACTATGATTCTCTGGAAGATAACGTTGATGTCCCATAAATGATATTTTCCCTCTTATCCCCAAGGACAAATTATCTTCTTTGTATATTGGACATGCTTGATAACCTTTTGTACTCCACCCAGATAGGTCACCGTACGCAGGGAAGTCATTAATCGTCCATAATAAGATAGCATATAGTTGAAAAAACTCACCAGTAACAGAATCATAAGTTCGCACACCAATTGTCCATAACTCTTTCAACTCTTCAATCAACGGCTGCAAGTAAACATGAATTTCCTTTCCAGGAGATTTTGGATCAGGTATGAGCAAAGACATGAAGAAGTTTATTTCCTTCATGCATTTCCAAGGGGGCAAATTATAAGGAATTATCACCACAGATCACATACTATAAGAAGTGCTCATATTTCCAAACGGATTGAACCCATCTGAAGCTAATCCCAAACAAACATTTCGGGGATCTAAAGCGAAATGAGAAAATTCACGTTCAAAATGTTTCCACCCCTATGCATCAGCTGGATGTCGCAATACATCCTCCGTTTCAACTCGTTTATCTTTATGTCATCTCATGTCAGAAGCGTCTTCTTTTGATGCAAAAATCGTTTTAATCTCGATATCAATGAAAAATGACGCAATACCTTATGTGATATTTTTTTACCCTTGCCATCATTAACTTTGTATTGAGACTCACCACAAACGGGGAATTGTTGCAAATCTGCAAACTTTTTACAATACAATATACAATGAAATTTGCACGCATGAATAAACTCATAACCTAGGCCTAAATCATGCAATTTTTGCTTGGCTTCATAAAAGGAAGTAGGTATATAGGTGCCAGCTGGAAACGTTGCTTTTAACAATTCTAGCAACATGTCAAACGATTTGTTACTCCAACCGTTGAGAACTTTGATATGCATTAACTTCACTAAAAAGTTCAAGAACGAAAATTGCGAATAACCAAGGTATAATTTATTACGTGCTTCGATCATTAAATCCTCGAATAAGTTATTGGTATCTCTTTCTTGACCATTAAAGGACATTTCATTCTCAATCCTTCCTTCATTTGAATTTTTGTTTTCAATTGGAACTTGTAAATCGTCTATAAGATTCAACATCTCATTTTCTTCGACAATATTATTCTCTATACTATCTATTTCAACATTCTATATTGAATGACTTGTATGACTTCTAGATAAGTTTACTAGCTCTCCATGATATACTCATTCACAATATGAGGGAGATATTCCATATGTTAATAGATGTCGTTCCACAATAACTATCTTTTTCCAAATTGAATTTATACAATTCTTGCATGGACATCTTATTCGTCCGGAATCATTAACATGAAATTTGCCATATCTAAAAACTGGGATACTCCTTCTCTATACTCCATTGCCATATCTTATTCCTTAGTTTAATCCATTCTTTATTCATCCTTAAAAATAAATCTTTTATGACCAACTTGTAATCCAAAACAATAACCTGGATTAGAGAACAAAGGGCAAAGTATTTATTAAGCATGAACTTTGATTAAAAATTTCCATGTTTGTTTGGAGTATTTAAAATTTTAACTAATTTATAATACGTGATTTGACTTTTTTTACCTCTAATGTTATTGATGTTTTTTCCCTAAACTAAGTCCAAAATTAAGTAAGTTGAAACATCCACAATCCATGGCTTATATAAAAAACAATGCTAATTAAAAACAATCCACAATAACATTCATACTCCAAAAAATTGCATAAATTGAAACATCCACAATCCACAATAACAACTCAATCCATGATTACATGCTATAAATTAATCCACAATCCACAAAAATTGCATAAATTGAAACATCTACAATCAACAATAACAACTCAATCCATAAATTAATTCACATTCAACAACAATAACAACTCAATAACAACTTAATCCATAAATTGAAACATCCACAATCCATGGGAATTTTTGGAGCTTTTGAAAATGGTATTTGGAAAGTCAAATTAATTCATATTCAACAACAAATGGGAATCGATCAATAATGATTAATTAAAACATATACAATGATTAATTGAAACATCTACAATAACACAATAACAATTTTCATAAATTATTTAAATCATGATTTTAAATTAATCAATTAATAATTATTAAATTAATATACAAGAGAAAATAATGATTTAAATAAATATACAAGAGAAAATAAAATGAGAAGATTACAGGCGGCGGCTGAACGAGAGGAGGAGACGATGGCGGCGTTCTGAAAGGAGGGGAAAATAGGAGAGGGAGGGAAAGGAGTGGGGGGAGGGCGAAGGGGCAGCGGCGACAGGGAAGGAGGGGAAAAATGGGAGAGGGGAGGGAGAGGAGTGGGGGGAGGGCGAAGGGGTGGCGGTGGCGGGGAAGGAGGGGAAAGATGGGAGAAGGAGGGAGAGGAAAGGGAGGCGGGCGAAAGGGCAGTGGGGAGGACGTTGGGGGCGCGGGTTAGGATTAGGTGAAAGGGAAGAAATGGGGAAAAATGGGGAAGAAGGGATCTGGTTTATACAAAATCCCATCTCCCGACATTGCCCGACGGACGTTGGGGGAACTCTCGACGCACATTTTTAATCGGGAACTCCCGACGGGCTTTTACGGCATCGGGAGTTCCCCAAAAACTCCGAACGGACCTTTATGGTGTCGGGAGAGTCTGTTTCTCCCGACGACCAAACTCCCGACGCTCGATTTAGGCATTGAGAGAACTCATTTTTCTTGTAGTGTGAGAATCAGGCAACCATGGGTGGATGGGAAGGGGAAAATAGAAAAAGAAAAAAAAAGTAATTCGTACCTGGTTGCGGACGACGATTGAGGGCACACCGAACGTCAGGAAAAATTGAGCAGACTGGAAAAGAAAAAAGAAAGAAGGAGAAGAAAGAAAGAAGAAAGAAACTGTGGGCGGCAGCTACACTGTATGGTTTTAATTGACCCTCTCCGATGTTCTAAAAATCGCCAAGATAAGTAGCATCTCCCGATGGCTTTTGGACAACCGTTGGGATAAGTACCTTCTCCTAACCATCGTTTGGACCATCGTCGGGATAAATCTGATAAAAATTCCCCAACCTTTTTTTAAATTGACCCTCCCCTGACGATTGTAAAACCGTCAGCTAAATAGGTTCTCCCGATGGTCGTTTAGATCATCGTTGGGATAACTCTACTAAAAACTCCCCAAGTTTTTAAATTGACCCTCTTCCGACACACTGTCAGGCGAAGTACAATATCCCGACAGTTGTGTTTACATACCGTTGGGATAAATTTAATAAAATTTCGATAACCTTTTTATTTATATTCACCATCCCCTGACGCTTCTATAACCATCGGGCTAAATATCTTTCTCGATGGTTATTTCACCCACCATCGGGATAATGCTGATAAAATTTTTTCAATATATTTTTTTAATTGAATCCTCTCTCGATGCTCGTAAAACCATCAGGATACGTACGTTCTCCCAATGGTGGTTTGAAATACCGTCGGGATAATTCTAATTAAAATTTTCCAACCTTCTATATCGCTGGGATAGGCACTATCTCTCGACGATGTAATTTTAGTGTCAGGAGAGGCCAACAAGTCTTTTCCTAATGCGGTTTATCCCGACGGTCAAAGAAAAAGGCGTCGAGATAACCGAATTTATCCCAATGCTAGTCAATTTTCGTTGGGATTTCTACATCCTCCGACGCCACAGAATAACATCGGGAAAAATGAGCTATCCCGCTTTTTTCTGCATCGAAAAAAGTTTTGTTGAAAAAAATCAAAATTTCGGTAGTGTAGTTTATCCACACACCTGATAAAATGCCAAAATATTTAGAGACTATTTGGTAGATAATAACCCAAAATTTGAAAACAATTATTCAATGATAATGAAATTGTATTTCATGTTATTCAGATATATGTTTGGTAGTAGATTTACAATTAAATTTTAATTTATTTATTTTTTAAATGTGTTTGATAATATATTTAGAGGAAAAATATCAATTTATACTTTTGAACTTCGAGTGTTGTATCAATTTAAACCCTAAACTTATAATTATATTGATTTAAACCCTGAACTTTGGGGGATCATATCAATTTAGATCCTAAACTAATAATTATATCAATTTATACTTTGAAGTTTTATAAGTATATCAATTTAAACCCTAAACTTTCATGATTGTATCAACTTAAACCCCCTATTATGTTTTATTTGGATATACTTATGAAAGTTTAGGATTTAAATTGATACATTTATAAAAGTTTAAGGTTTAAATTGATATGATTATGAAAGTTCAAGGTCTAAATAGATACAATTATTAGTTTGAGGTTTAAATTGATACAACTCTCAAAGTTTAAGGTTAAAATTGATACAACTCCTAAAGTTTAAGGTTTAAATTGATACAATTCTTAGTTTAGAGTTTACATTAATACAACCCCAAAGTTTAGGGTATAAATTGATATTTGTCCTATATTTATATAAACCATAAAACTAACTCGAATTACTCACTAAATATCAGGTTGAATATAAACTACTACTAATTAATTTATGAACTTGTTTTATATTAAATTTTTTTTTTTTATGTGTGTATATGTGTACATATATATATGTATGTATGTATAATTGAGTTTATAACAAAAATATTTTAATGTAACAAAAATAATTGAGTTTATAACATGAAATATTAGTTTGAGGTTTAAATTGATATAACTCAAAAGTTCAGGATTGAATATAAACTACTACTAATTAATTGAGTCTGAATTCGATTTGACCTCACGTTCAAGGTCTAAATTGATACAATTATTAGTTTGAGGTTTAAATTGATACAACTCTAAAGTTCATGGTTAAAATTGATACAACTCCTAAAGTTTAGGGTTTAAATTGATATAATTCTTAGTCTAGAGTTTAAATTAATACAACCTCAAAGTATAAATTGATATTTGCCCTAACCATAAAACTAACTCGAGTTAGTCACTAAATATTAGGTTAAATATAAACTACTACTAATTAATTTATGAACTAGTTTTATATTTAAAAAAAATGTATTTGTATATATATGTGTGTGTATAATTGAGTTTATAACAAAAATATTTTAATGTAACAAAAAGAATTGATTTTTTAACCTGAAATACTATATTCGTTAATGTTTTTTTAATCTTTTTTTAGTATAATATGCCTTTTAAAATTTTAAAATTCAAAATTTGAATATATTGAAAATATAAGAATGTTATTTTTCGAATTTACATTGTTTAGACGGATAATTTGTAAGCAGTTTTCAAAATAGAATTTCGATTTATCAAACACATATTCGCAAAACCCAATATTCAATCTAAAAACATAAAACATAATTTGAATTGACTACCAAATAAAGTCTTAAAAATAGAAAGTGAAAATTGTAAAATTTACCACAAGAGAACACGTGGTCGAGCCAAAAATGATGCAACCATAATTAGTAGTAAGTAGTGAATGTTCATGTTTAATTGATCAAAGAGGAAGTTTTGCTATTTTTACTTGGTGTGAACAGTTAATGAAATTAAGGACCTACTCCTCTGGTTAATGGAATGTTACAAATCCCATCACAATGCCTTGAAAATTGAAGGTTGATTTTCTTCTTCACGATTTTAATGATGGATGTCGCCTTAGTCCTCCAATATATCCAAATCAATTGTATTTTTCAATGCTCAATTTCTATATGTCATCATGACTTAAACCAAGCCTCAGCATGTACACCCAATAAAATCTAGAATTTTCTTTTCCTCTGATAAAATTGAAAATTCATGAGAGTTGTCAAAGAGAATACATACCTAGTATCTAATACTCTAGGGACCTTATTCACAATTTACCATTAAAAAAAAAACTCTTTGCAATAATGAAAAATAATAATCACATAATATCTCTTACATCTAAAAGAGTCTCTAGGTTGCATTTATGCATTAGGTAAAAGGATTATTATGTGATTAATGAGAAAATATTGGTAGCATAAAGTGGGTAGAAAGGTTTATACAGCTGCAAGAGAAGATTTGGACTGCACAATGTGATATCATCATGAAATGGCAAAAATAGTTAAAGAACCAAAAGCAAAAGATTTTGATTATTTCAATCAACATATAAAAGCGTCTAGAATTCTATTTTTGCCAATAAATTTTTAGTTTATTGTTTTGGACTTTTAATATGTGTATACTTTAATGTCTGAATTTTTAAATTTATTTTAGTTTTGGTCCCAATATATTTGAAAATGTTGATTTTTTAGTCTATATTAATTCTCAAATTTTACTATATTTTGGTTACAAAATTTACAGTATACATATACTAGTATTTATACTACTATGAGCGTGGTTTCAAACAAAAAAAAGTTGGAGATTAATATTAGGAAATACAGATTTGAATTAATGGGTCTTTCCCCTTCGTTTGATGATAATAAAAAGGTGTCATGGTCCTCGTTCTTTTGGGCAAAATGACATAAACTAGATAAGAACAAAAGCGATAACTGATTGTTGTCCGAGGAAAGTTGAAAGAGAGGATGAAGAAGAGTGACGTGATATCATTAAAAAAAATTAATTAATAAAATTTGAAAAATAAGCTATACCTTACCACTCATCATTTATGTTAATTGAATTTAACTTAATGATAATTGACATACACTCTCTCGATATCAAAGATCCGATTAAAATAAAATGAACTCATCATTTAACATTTATATCAATTTAAAAAAGTTGGATTGTTTTGAAACTTCGTAAGTTAAATAAACGCCGATCTCAAACTTCATGGCATAACAGTCCAAAAAAAGACTTCAAAAGTTAAAGTAATTAAAATGAAATTTGTAAGGTAAAATAAATTACGTATCTCTCTTCTCAATTATGTGTAGGGGGTTACGTCTGTATTAATTATCTTGAGATGATCATGATTTGACCTCAAGTTACGTTTTATCTCCATAATCTTGACCACCAATCAATTAACCTCACTGTGCTTTTGGCCAATCCTAGTGGTCTAGAACTCACTCCAAACCGTAGATTAATATCCCAAAAACAAAATATATAATAATACAATACACGAATCTAACGAAACCAAAATTAGAACATGTTTTCGGTGCTTCCTTTTTGAAAAATTTAACTCTCATGTATAATAATTCAAAATGTCAACTTTCACGTCCACCTTTCATTCTTCTTTTATTGTGTGCTTCTCTTTGATAATTCCATTTATGGGTTTTTGGTCCACGATCTGCTGCTGCTTATACAAAGTCCAAGCAGCACCTTCTCAAGTTCACACGTATTCCCCCAATTCTTCTTCTCCTTTTCCTTTCTTATTTATACCAACTTCTTCTCTTTACCGTTTCATTTCCCAACTGTTTCCTTTTATCTTACACACACTTTCAAATAATCCACACCCATGCCTTCTAAATTCATCATCTTTCCCTTCATCATCTTTCTCCTCCTCCTCTGCCACAGGCCGCCCGCCTTCGCTGCCCGCCCGGCTCCCACTTTCACGTCCGAAACAGTCCCTGCAGAAATCCCAAGTCAGGTTTGTAAAAAATTACAGTATCAAGTTTATCGTAATCTATTAAGGGTCTTTTTCTTTTTTTCTAATGGTTGTTTTGTATAGGGGTTGGAATCAGAAGAAAGTGATAGTGAGATGATGGATGAGAACTGCCATGGAGTTGGCGAAGATGAGTGCTTGATGAGACGAACTCTAGCTGCACACTTAGATTATGTGTATACACAAAAGCATAAGCCATAATTACTTGTATTATTTGAAGATATTTGGAAGAAAGAAAAGCTTTGATTTTTATTATAATTCCTTCCTGAAATATATATAAAGTTGTATGAATTTGGGTGGCATGAAATGTGAAAAGGAAAATTAATAATTTTGATTTAGAACATGATGGAGCATATTGAAGGTATAGGCCATAGTGGATGGAAGGGGAAGGACCATGCAAGATTTTAGGCCTCTTTTGACCAATTATTAAGTATGATTTAGAAAGGTAGAAGAGAAGAAATAAATGAAGAAAAGTAAATGGTCCCATGGAGCCGCGCTTCTTCCATCTTTATACGTTTAGCGTTATATAACCAAATCCAAAGTTGATATGCGGATCAAAAGTGGGCGGCCACTGCCAATGGTGCCTCCAACGCGCAGCAATTAAAACATGAGCGTCGGAGAAAAAGGCAATTGGGGGCCCTGTTTTGACCGCTATTCAAACTCCCGCCCCATCTCTCTGGGTGCGCCAATCTTTATCCATAGCTTGCTGCTTATCGGTGCAGGATTTTGATAATTTTACTCCTAAACATAGTTTTAATAATTCTCATGGTATGAAAGTAATATTAAAATCAAACACTAGACCAATTTTGATTGTATAAATATGTGTTTTAAAATGATCTTAAATATAACAAAAATTATTTTAAAATCATAAGATACCTTTTTAATTACTCAAAATTAATACAATGTTTTCATTTTTAAATATATTTTCATGCTATTAAAACGATTTTGAATGATCTAAAAGCATTATACAAGTGATTTTAAAAATAAAAAATAATAATTTTAACCATTTTAAAATATAATGACATCCATAATGTCGCTATAATATCATGATCTCTCTTAGCAGTTTTAACGTGGATTAAAAAATCAATATGTTTTGTAATGAAGAGTAGATTTAAATTCAAAATACTATTTGTAATTCTTCTCCTATATCTAACAATCCAAAATTGTCCAACAAAATTATAGTACAACAAGTATATGTTTAAAAATATGATTAAATTTGTCTTCATAAATATATACTTTTTAATGATATGATCACACTATTTTTAAAAGGACAAGCAATTAAAAAATAGAGGTAGTATATGAACAAAAATTTATGAAACTTATCCCAGAAATTTTTTCAAATTATCAATCACATTGAATTTATAATCAAATTCAAAAAGGAAAAAGAATTCTTAAAAATAGAAAATAAAACGACGAAATTTATAAATAAAAATTACGTTTATATAAATTCAATTTTAAAAATTCAAATAATTATCAACATAATAGTTATCCAATAGACCATTAAACAATCCAGATGGCCGTCCAATGTGTGTGTCATGTGTGTATCCATTTGATAGGCAAAACTAGAAACTAAAAAACTAAGCTCTCTTTAAATAATAAATAATAGGAACGTAGCAAAATTCAACCAATATCCATTAGTATAATCAAGAACTCTTAGCCCACTATCTTAATTACATTATAATTGAGATAGTATTCGTGGTTCGATCTTTTAAGCAGTCTATTATATATATATATATACTAAATACAGGATTCAATAAACTATATTAAAAGCCAAGATCATATGTTAGTTGGAATTTTCTATAGTAAATTCACTATGGTATACGGACATGTGGTTTATGTTGATTGAAATTTTAATTGTGGAAAAGTTGCCTTTATGAAATTTTGGGATTTTTTTTTTTTAATTTTTTATGAAAACATATGGAAATTGGGGAATTAAGCAATTAATCCAACAACCCTTTTAATAAATATTTCATATATTGCCCTTGTACCTAACCAAAGCCACCATCCTAAGTGCAACAAAAAGGTGTCTCCATATTCCATACACAAGTCAACTCAGTCTCCTAAGTTGCCCATTTTAATATTTTTGGAGCACATTAATTGAAAGTTTATGTTCTTAATTAATTAAAAAATCAAGTATCTTTGAGCACTCTTTCGTACCCATATTTGAGATTTGGATAATTAACATATATGTATTATAGTGAACTTAGGATAGTAATTAATATAATCTTCTTTCCCAGATTTTGGAGACACGATCTCTCGTCCTATAATTCGTGTACTAAATAATTAACATATATGTTTAAAGCTCTCTATTTTATCATTGTTTTTTTTTCCTTTAAGTTTTTAGTTTCTGAAATCCAACATCTGAAGGTTTTGTATATTTGGTATATGTTTAAAGTTTTTGTCGTGATAGTTGGTCTTTTTGTTATTTATTCTAAATATTTTATTTTCATCAAACAACATTATTATATAGACTTATATATTTCATCCGTTTGACTAGTATTAAGTTTGAATAATTTGAAAGAAACTATTTTATACACAAATTTATGAAATAAAATACAAATTAAAACCTTTTAAAGAAAGAGATAATTTCTATAAAAATTATTATCATTTAATTTGAGCTTTTTTTTTCCTTTTAGCAATTTCTTACATAGAACTATTTTAAGTATAGTTCATTTTTTCCCGTTGAAAATGATAAATTTGTAAATTGTTGAACAACTTGTTGAATTAAGTATTAAAATCCATTCAAATGCAAATCTATACCATATATAAATGGGGCTAAAAAGGAAGAATTTTTATCTTTCCTTTTTGCCCTTATTTTTTTTTTTTTCAAAATGCTTATTCTATCTTTATACCCCTTCATTCTAAAATCATATTCTTGAAAAGACATTTCATCCATAAAAGATCAAATCTTAACAATATAATAAAGAGTTATTATACGTTCTAAAACCACCTTTCACTACAGGAATTTTGGCTTCTCCTGACGTCATATTTCGTCGGGAAAGTGTGGAAAATTCGTCGGGAGAGGATCTCCTGATGCATAAACGGTCGTCGGGAGTTTGATCGGGAGAAATCCGTCGGGAGAGGATCTCCCGACGAACTTTTGAATGGCGTCGGGAGTTAGGGGGAACTCCGGATGCCTATGTGGCGTCGGGAGTTAGGGGGAACTCCCGATGCTTAGTATACGGCGTCGGGAGTTCTTGGAACTCCCGATGGGCTACACCGCGTCGGGAGTTCCCCCTAACTCGCGACACCACATAGGCGTCCGGAGTTCCCCCTAACTCCCAACGCCATGTCGGGGGATCCTATATAGATAAACAATTTAATTTCCTATATGGATAAAATTTAATATATCGTTTGTAATTTTTTAAAATTTGATCTGAAATCCTGTGAAATATATTATACCAAATAAAGATTCACATAAAAAAAAATGAAGTCCATTTTATAACAAGTAAAAAATTACAATATCCAAACGTTGTCCCAGCTTTAGAACACTTGTCCTTTATATTCAGAAATACATAAAAGAAGTAAAATGAGAACAACATCTAGAACACTTCTCGAACACAGCATCTTCAATAATTGTCCCAGCTCATCTCCGAACAACATTCTACAAAAAAACAAAAACATTGAAATGTTATATGGATAAACAATTCAATTTCCTCTATTTTTCAAATTTTGAAAGTCCTATATGATCTTTTAGATTGGAATCTAATAAAAATTAAATTTACATGAGAAGTATGTAAGAAGGGCTAGCTTATCTCAAAATAATATTAGTGCATGCATAGGATAATGAGGTAGAATAATAGTAAAGAAATATTGTTGGAAGGGGGAAAGAAACAAAAACAAAAACCATAATAAGATTTGGGTGACCTAACTTTAGTTTATTGACATGACAAGGCATGGCAACCTTTTGAATTGATTATTAACTTTCTAAGCATCATGTTCAAAAAGGAAACAAGTTGGCCTATTACTGATAGATTTTATTATTTTACAATTCTTTAAATATATTGTTGTTCACTTGATTAATACTCCTAAAAGTACCACTTATTGCAATTACCCTTTCTTCTTTTATTCTAATGGGTCCAAGTGGAAAGCTTTCAATTCAAATCCGTATCCATTTATGCAAGTTTGGGCCTTAGGAATATTGAAACAACAATTGTTGCAGGCATTTCATTTCTCTTGATGATAGGATGGGCCTTGATTCTAGCCCAATCCATAGTTGAGGTTCATTGGGCTAACTACCCCTTTGCTATGTAATTTGCTTAAGTCTCCCTTTTAATTCCTTTGTTATCACAAGTTAAGGCTCCCTCTAATTTATCACAAGTTGAGTCTAATGCTCAAAGTACAAAGAAACAAAAATAATAGTGAGAATACAATGGAAAATTCGCCACAACTAGAATAAGATCAAAAGAAAGGACCATCCCTAAGAATAGGAAAAAAAAACAACATCCAATTAACAAAAGTCTCTGAATGAAACAGTTGAGAATTTCTTATTCGTTGCTTACATTACAAAATTAAATGATATGGCATGGTGGGATGCTTATCTAATTTGTATGAGAGTGTTGAAGCTGCTGAGGGCATCTATGGATGTGATTACTTTGGATGTCAATCAGGGTGTGAAACTACTGAGGGCATCTTTGCAAGCGAGATACATGGAAAGAGCGAGATTCATGGAGAGAGCGAGATACATGGAGAGAGTGACATTCAGGGACTGTGATTGGGCTTTTGAAACATTAAGGCATGGTGGGATGCTTATCTAATTTGTATGAAAGTGTTGAAGCTTTAAATGACACATATTTACAACCAAATCAGAGTAAAGACACCCTTTTGAAGCCTAATATTTGAATCTTTAACTGATCAAATGAAGTTATACATGTGCTATGACATTCATGGAGAGAGCGAGATACATGGAGAGAGTGAGATACATGGAGAGAGAGAGATTCATGGAGAGAGCGAGATACATGGAGAGAAGGGCATTCAGGGACTGTGATTGGGCTTTTAAAACATCAAGGCATGATGGGATACTTATCTAATTTGTATGAGAGTGTTGAAGCTGTAAATGACACATATTTACAACCAAATCAGAGCAAAGACACCCTTTTAAAGCCTAACATTTGAATCTTCAGTTGATCAAATGAAGTAATACATGTGTTATGACATTCATGGAGAGAGCGAATATACCTCATCATAAAAAGATCTAAGCCCTAACAATATAATAAAGAGTTATAAATAGAAGATGATTACTTGGGAAAGTAACAGAAATTTATATCGTCTTCCAAATATCTTCCGAAAGAAACTTTAGTGTGGTGATGATCGTCAGAGAAGAAATCTTTGCCGGCATGAGCATTCTTCACAAGGCATATCATGTCTCCCAACAATTCTTTGTTAGTTTCTTTTTGTTGTCGTCTAACAAAAGAATACAAGTTCTTTTTCCTTTATTGATATTTTCCCTTTTTGCCAATTAATTCAAATGAATAAACTTAAAACAAATGGTTTCTAAAATTGGTCATGAATGAATAGAAAATTTCTTGAAAAATTAGAAGAAATTTAGATCGTCTTAGTTAGAATGTGAGGTTTAAGGATATGGCTTGACTCACGCTGCGGACGATAGCACTTAGACAAGGTAAACGATAGTGTCAAAGATAGACAATAGTGTTTTGTGGAGGTAGACGATAACGTTTGCGGGAGGTAGACGACAGCTTCAAGAGATAGGCGATATCGTGTAGACGACTGTGATAGGAGGTAGACAATATCGTGTAGACGATGGCGTCAGGAGATAGACGATAGATGATATCGTGTAGCAATAGCGTCAGGAGGTAGACGATAGATGATATCGTGTAGCAATAGCGTCAGGAGGTAGACGATAGATGATATCGTGTAGACGACTGCGATATGAGGTAGACGATATCGTGTAGATGACTGCAACAGGAGGTAGACGATAGTATCAGAAAAGGTAAACGATTGTTTTAATCAAGTAGGCGATAGGCAGTAAACGACAGTGGCAAGCCAACTTTTCCTTTATGATTTATTGAATTTGAAATGTACATGGGTGATGTATTTATACAATATGAAATCCCTAATTTGGGAATACAAAATAACTCAACAAACACAAATGGTTAGATATTTGGTTATAACCAACCTATTCCTTTGGTAAGCCCTATTCTTTTGGTAGATAGGCAAGACTTTATGTGTTGGCATCCTTAATATCCTTAATATCCCCCCTCAAATGAGAGGGTAGTTCTACTACACCGAGTTTAGATCGAAGGTGGAAGAACTGTGAGTGTGTTAAGGTTTTGGTGAGGCAGTCAGCGATTTGGTCGGAGGATGGTACATAACGAACATCAAGCTGACCACTGAGGACTTGATCATGAATGAAGTGAATGTCGATCTCAATGTGCTTGGTCCACGCATGAAACACCAGATTGATGGCTAGAGCACCGGCACTGAGGTTGTCACACCATAGGACTGGAGCCGACTTATGTTTGACACCAATCTCAAACAGTAGTTGTTGCACCCAGATGATTTCTGCAGAGGCATGAGCGAGCGCTCTATATTCAGACTCTGTGCTGGATCGGGCGACAACAGATTATTTCTTGGAGGACCAGAAGACAAGATTACCTCTTAGAAAGATGCAATAAGCAGCAACTGATTTTCGATCGTCTATGTTGGCTGCCCAATCGGCATTGAAGAAGGTTGAAACAGAGAGGTCGGACCCATGGTGAATATAGAGGCCAAAGTGTCGAGTGCTACTGACATATTTTAGAACTCTCTTCACTGCTTGCCAGTGAATGTCCGTAGGTTGCTTTAAGTACTGACTTAGATGATTAACCCCATATGTAAGATCAGGTCTCGTGGTGGTTAAGTATTGTAGGGCGCCAATTGTGCTCCGATAGATATAGGGATTGTCAAGAGGAGTGCCATCAGAGATAGAGAGTTACTTGTTTAGAACACTTGAAGAGGGTGCCAGTTTTAGATCCCTAAGGTCAAGGCGGTGAAGTAGGTCCTCAACATATTTTTCCTGATTCAGTAGAACTCCATTCGGGGCAGTGTGCAGTTGGACTCCAAGGAAGTAATGGAGTTGGTCAAGATCTTTTAGAGAAAACTTGGAGTCCAAGGCTGTACAAGCTTGTTGATTGCCCACTGATTGGTGCCGGTGATAATTACACCATCAACATATACTAGTAAGAGTATCAAGGCAGAATTGCTCCGATAGATGAAGAGAGATGTATCAGACTTAGCATTCTGAAAGCCCCAACTACATAGTGTTGTTTTCAGTGTGTTGTTCTAGGCCCTTGGCGCTTGTTTGAGGCCATATATGGCCTGTGTAAGCGACATACATGATTTGGTAGTTGAGGATCAACAAATCCTTACGGTTGGCACATGTAAACTTCTTCCTCGAGGACGCCATTAAGGAAGGCATTATTGAAATCTAACTGTCTCAGCTGCCACCCTTTTGATACCGCAAGGCTAATGACGATCCGGATGGTGGATGCCTTTACCATTGGACTAAACGTCTCAAATAAATCGATGCCTGGGTTTTAATGGAAGCCTTTTTCTACGAGGCATGCCTTGTAGCGTAGAATGGAGCCATTAGGACTCCGTTTGATTCTAAATACCCATATGTTGCCAACAACGTTCATTGACGGTGACGGAGGAACTAAAGTCCAGGTCTAATTGTTCACTGGTGCTTGAAATTCATCACTTATTGCTTTGTTCCACTGCGTGGCTTTGAGCGCATCACTGACTCGGGTAGGTTTGGTTAGGGACCAGTCTTTTTGGTTTTGGGAGGATAGTATTTTGGGTTTGAAGATGCCTGTCTTTTCTCGGGTAATCATGGGATGAGTAGACACGGGCACAGGGTGTGGGACAGTATCGGGTGAAGACTAGGTAGTAGACGATGAAGGTAAACTATTGGTGGGTTGGGCAATAGGCGATGGTGAGTCAGGTGGTAAACAATCGGAGGGTACACGATCAGTGGTATACGATCAGAGGAAGAAGGTGGGAAGGTTGGGTTATCTGTTGAGGTATTAGCTGGTGATTGGGTGTGGGTTGTTCTGACAGTTGGTGACGGTGAGGTTGTGGACGTAGAAGGCATGGAGTCACTATGCGGTGTGTCCTGACTGAAGGGCAACCAGGAAACCGGGTGGACGGCAATTGCTTGCTTGGCTGGTCTGCAAGCTAAAGGAGACACCTGACAAGGAAAGTTCGTTTCATCAAACACAACATGCCGAGATATAAATAGCCTGCCACTGGGGTTGAGGCATTTATAGCCTTTGTGATTCACAGCCGAACCGAGATAGATGCATTTCTCTATGCGATAGCTCAACTTTTGTGAATTGTACGGCTCAAGCAGGGGAAACATGCACACCCAAATATTCGAAGCTCCTCGAACCTAAGCTTATTTTTTAACATCACTTCCATTGGAGACTGTCCATTTAGGATATGAGTAGGAAGGCCATTAATCAGCAGAGTTGAGTATAAGAACGCATCCCACCAATGATGTAAGGGAAGATGTGCTTGGGCTAGTAGGGTTAGCCCTGTCTTAACTATTTGTCTGTGCTTCCTCTTAGCCCTTCCATTTTGTGCTGATGTATATGGACAGGTGTATCTGGAAGCAATGCCAAGCTGATGACAGACTTTGTGTATCTTGACAAATTCTCCACCATTATCCGACTGTAGGGACTTAATCAGTGTATTGAACTGAGTTTGTACCATAGTGAGAAAGTGTTGAAAAGCTGCCAGTGTATCACTTTTTAACCTCAGAGGATAGATCCATGTGTACCTTCTGTGATAATCAACAAAGATAGCATAATATTTGTACCCATCTGTTAACAAGAGAGGAGCTGGACCCCACAAATCAGTATGTATAAGTTCAAAGGTTGCAGATGCTCTTGAGTTAGAGTTAGGGAAGGCTAAAGAATGCGATTTTCCATAGCTACAAGAATCACAAAAGTTAAGCTCTTCATTAGATAACATAAGGAGATTACAGCTTTTGATAATAAACTCTAGTGTTTTTTACGAAGGATGGCCAAACCTTCTATGCCAGGTAATCTTAGACACCCTATGCTTTGAAGATATGCTAAGAGCAGACAGATCTTTATTCTTGTGCACTGGTTGCGATGGTACTCCGTTTCCTACTGACTTCGAGTTGACTTCTGCACCCTCTAACTGATACAGTCCATCTTTAAGCATTCCCTTCATTACCGTTTGTCCCGTACCCTTGTCCTTAACAAGACAGTAATCCGTGTGAAATTCAATAAACATGTTATTGTCTTTTGTTAGCTTAGATATACTGACCAAATTTTTTGCTATGGCAGGCACACATAACATATCATTCAGTTTCAAATTGCAGGCATTACTAGAAAAACATGCAGTTCCAACATGAGAAATTTCTAGAGTATTAGCATTAGCTACAGTGACTGCTTTAGTACCTGAGTATTTAGTCGGATTGCCAAGATTGTTGAAGTATGAGGTAACATGATTGGAGGCACCACTTTCAACATACCAATTTACATCAGTCATGTTTTCTTGTCTTGTCAAAAAGGGGTTACTTCCATAAGCAGTGGCTAGGGCTGTTGGGTGAGGTTGTGTGTTTTTGGTATGATTGTTGGGGAAAGGTTGTCCTTTGTTTTGAGGAGAATTGGGAACAAAACCTCTGTTATACCTGTTGAAGCAGTAGAACGCTATGTGTCCCACCTTCCCACAGACTTGACACACAGGTTTGTTGTTGTTTCTTCCCCTGCCTCGACTTCTGCCATGGCCACCACCACCTCGTTGTCCTCCCCCAGTAGACTGATTGATGCTATTGGTCTTGTTGTTTTGGTTGACATGTCTATTGTTTGTCATATTCACTGATGCATTACTGACTTGGTTGAAGCCTACTGTCGTCTTTTGTTTGACTGATGTTCCAATCTCCTTTCATACAAGAGAAGTTCTGACTGCATATCAAACAACGACATGTCCGCTTTCCCCTTGGATCGTGGCCACGATGACATTGTATTCTTCATCAAGTCCTAGTAGTACCTGTGAAATAAGAGCTCTTTGTGGCACAGGACTAGGGGTGGTCATTCAAACTACAAAAACCGAACCATTTCTACAAACCAAACTGAAAACTCAGTGAAACCGAAAAATGCGATTCGATCCGGTTTGAAGAAATTTTGAAACTGAATTAATTCAGTTCGGTTCGATTTCACTTTTGAAAACTGAATTTGAAACCGAACCGAACCGTTTTTAACTAATATATATATTTATTTATATATATATTTAAAAAAAAAAAGAGTACAACCGAATTTAAAATTGAACCGCTTTTAATTTAAAGAACAAAAACGAACCGAATCGAACCGTTTTTAATTAAAAAAAATATATAACATGGGTTTTTTAAAAATGCCAAAACCGAATTTGAAACCGAACTAAACCATTTTTAACTAATATATATATTTAAAAAAAGAGTAAAACTGAATTTAAAACCAAACCGTTTTCAATTTAAAACCGAACCGAACTGAACCGTTTTTAATTAAAAATATATATATAACATGAATTTTTTCAAAATACTAAAATCGAATTTGAAACCGAACCATGCGGTTTGGTTCGGTTCGGTTTAAACCAATAAATCAGTTTGGTTCGGTTTCACATTTTAAAAAATTCGGTTCGGTTCAGTTTGACCACCAAACCGAACCATTGCTACCTCTACACAGGACTACCTACTTGCTCGAGATTGCCAGCATTCATTTTCATAGTTCAAAGGTACTCTTCCATTTTCAAATTACCTTTTCTGGTTGTTTGAAACACATGTCTTAGATAATCTTCTTCAACCCTGGACTGAACACCAAAGAGTTGCTGAATGCTGGTCCATAGATCCTTTGCACATTCACATCCCATCACTTGAATGGCAACCTCTAGTGTCATGGAGTTATACAGTCAGCCGAGAAGAAGTTGGTCTACAGCCATCCACGTTTCAATTGAGGATTTACCTCAAGTGCTGTCGACGAGCTGGAAGCACCACTGTCGGAGCTTCCTTCTGTGCTGCGCAGAGCAGCTCTTGCTCCAGTCGATCCAGTCGGTATGCTCTCACCGACTGTAGGTTGCAGAAACATTGGGGGACAAACTTTTTGTTCGGTCAAATGTCCTTCGAGTCGAAAACTCCGAAGGATTGGAAACGCTACCTTTTTCCATAGGAGGAAATTGCTGCGATCAAGTTTAATGGAGTTATCTGATTGAGAAGTTGGTTCAAGGGTGGGTCGTTGAAGTTGGCTGTGCCGAGGGTGGCTCCCAGGTTTCCTTGATTGACGTTGGTCATTATTAGCTCTGATACTAAGTTAGAATGTGAGGTTGAAGGATATGGCTTGACTCACGTTGTGGACGATAGCACTTAGACAAGGTGAACGATAGCGTCAAAGATAGACGATAGCGTTTTGTGGAGGTAGACGATAACGTCTGCGGGAGGTAGACGACAGCTTCAAGAGATAGGCAATATCGTGTAGACGACTGCGATAGGAGGTAGATAATATCGTGTAGACGATAGCCTCAGGAGGTAGACAATAGATGATATTGTGTAGACGACTGTGACAGGAGGTAAACAATATCGTGTAGACGACTGCGACAGGAGGTAAACGATATCGTGTAGACGACTGCGACAGGAGGTAGACGATAGTATCAGAAAAGGTAAACGATTGTTTCAATCAAGTAGACGATAGGCAATAAATGACAGTGGCAAGCCAACTTTTCCTTTATGATTTCTTGTATTTGAAATGTACATAGATGATGTATTTATACAATATGTAATCCCTAATTTGGGAATGCAAAAATAGCTCAACAAACACAAATGGTTAGATATTTGGTTGTAACCAACCTATTCCTTTGGTAAGCCCTATTCTTTTGGTAGATAGACAAGACTTTATGTATTGGCATCCTTAATATCCTTAACAGTCTTCAAAATATCTCTCAATGCTAGACCAATAATCTTCTAAATGAAACTTTTGTGGTGTGGTGGTAATTGTTAGAGCAGTAATTTTAGCTGTAAGCTTTGCCCGCGTGAGTATTTTTTTTACAAGGCACATCATGTCGTCCAACAATTTTTTTTATTCAACAATTAGTTTTTTTTCCTTTTGTTACCGTTGGAGAAGTTCTTTTTTCTTTATTGATATTTTTTCTTTTTTCAATAAATATAAAATGAATAATTTCTAAAATTATTTGTGAAGGAAAATGATTCATGTGGTTAAGTAATGATGTTTGTTTGTTTTTTTTTATTATGGATATTTTTTTTTTTATTTGCGGGCATTTGATTGAGAGGATTATTTATCTATTTCACTTGCCATTTTGGAGGGGCTATCACAACTCCTATATAATAGTTTTTCCTAAATATTTTAATATACAATTTTATGAACTTTTTTCATAAGTTTTTGCAGATTTCTCCCCCATGCGTTTATCGATCTCATGAAAGATGTAAGTGTTTATTTGATTGTATTTACTGTTAGTGTTGGATTTAATTTAGGGGCTTATTGTTTTTTTTCCCTATATATTACATCATTAAAATTTGAGATATATGCTTATTTGGTCTATTTAATTAATTTATTATTTTCTAACACTTCTATTGATTTTTTTTTCTTGTATTAAGATGGAAAAGTGTAGAATAAAGAAGAATTGGAATGCCAAAGAAGAATTATAAGTCAAGTATGTATATTTTCTCTGTTAGAGATGTCATAGATCGATCTCTATCCAATTTGATTTTTTATGTAATTGTAATGAATTTAATAGATTTAGATATGGGAAAAAAAAAATAGAAAAGAGAGATAAAGAGGGAGGCGAGAAATTTAGGGGAGAGAAGAAGATACGGAGAGAGGAGAAAACTAATAAGAAGTAAAATGGATTAAATCTGCTTCATTTTAAAAAGCATAAATTTGATCTTTCTCCTTTTTGTTTTATGAAGGAGGACATCAATTTTTTTATTTCTTTAGTTTTTTTTTTCCATTGTTTGTTTCTTTGGTTTTTTTGGTTTCTTTGGTCGGGTTTTTTAAATTAATAAGATGTTATTTTAAAACTAATTATATTTTTATTTAATTAGCAATAGTGGATCTTAGAAGTTATAAATGTGTAAAAACAAACTTAAATATTTAAAATAATAAGCATCAAAACTATTTAAATGACACATAATCACGCAAATAATTCAAAATAGAATAGTTTCAATTCTTTAATTTAATTTGCATATTCTTTTATATAATGTATTTTATATTGAGTTTATCTTATTTGTATTTTGTTAAAAATAATAATAATAAAATAACTCTATATAGTTCAACCAATAAATTTGTTATAAATTAACTTCCAAATTTATTTTCACATGTACCTAGATATTTTGAAACTCGTGGTATCTAACCGTTGCTCTATTAAAGCAAACTGCATGATAATCTTTAAGCTTTTTAGAAAAATATATTAGAAAAGTACTTGCTTTCAACTTTGAAATTTTTATTAGAATTTTAAGAATAGTATAAGACAAAATTCCAATTTGTTAAGAAGCCGTAACATTTTGAAAGGTTGATTTTTCCGCCGAAAGAATTAATGTTAGGGTTTTCGTTCTTTATCTTCCTTCTTGAAATACTCGTAGACATCGGTCATCGATTTCTCCGTGACATAAACATTAAATATAGAGCGTTGGACCCTTAACGACATGCTCACTGCAAATTCGTCGCTAAATATACGTTATACATTAACTTTGAATCTTATTCTATTTGAAAAGAACCAATTCTCTAAACTTTTAAAAAAATATTTATTTTGATCTTTATTATTAAGATTTTGTTAATTCTTTTATAATTTTATGTCTAACATATGTTAAACAAAATGAAGTGAAATAAAATATAAACAATCAATACGTCAAAATACTGAACGATCAAAATATTGAACGTAAAATGACTTTTAAGATTTATAGAAAATCGTTTTATCAACTAATTCAAAATTGAAATCCTATATTTTTTTAACATGACTAGCTTCTTTGGTAACATAATCATCTAAAAATACAAATTATTTCATCATTTTATTTAAGAATTAACATAATTTTAATAGCCATAGACCAAAATAAACATTTTTTAAAAGTTAAAAAGACTAGAATAGTCTTTTTTTAAAAAAAAAATTCTGGACCAAAATAGAATAAGATTTAACATTTATTAATCAAAATAAGATTTAAACCAATATATTATATAAAATTGTTCTTTATTTATTTTTTATTTTGAGAAAAATATATCATTTAATTTGCTCCTTGGAAATTGGTCATCGCATGATTTTTTGTGATTATGGTCACGTTGACCAAAATCCTAAAATCTAATTTTACATGACGGTTCGTACAAGGTAGATATGGAGGAGGAGCTCGTTTATAAGCATTACATCCAATTTAATAGAATTGATTGTTTCGGTTCTCATTAGGGTCAATTTCGGATTAATATTTACTTCGGGAATAATAGTTTTGGAATTTGTATAACAATTGGGACTATTTGTGGAATGCACAAAAAAAAAAAAAAGGTTATTATTTTAGAATACGTTAGTGGGAAAAAAAGTTAAATTTCACCTTAAACTTGCATAATTAAGTTGTATTAATTTTCTCTCTTAAACTGTTGGCTTCATCAAATTGTTAGTCAAGTATGCGTTATTAACTTTGATTACTATGGTTAAGTATGGTCGAAATATTGTTAATTAAAAACATGTATTCTGATATGCATTTAATGAATTTTAAAGCATATGTATGATAAAAAAAATTGGTAAGGTTTTTAAAAAACCAACTTTTGAGCTAAATTTTTGTTATAATTGTTCAAAACTTAATATTATTTAAATTAATGATTTTGTGGAGGTTTTTGCGTAGCTTTTTGTTACAAAATCACAATCATGGGTGAACTAGTGATAATTGAAGGTAGGTACAAATTGTAACATTTATCTAAACTTAGGATCTATTTTTTAATGATATTTAAAGTTTATGGAGAAAATTGATGTAATTTGATAGATATAAGATTTAAGTGTAAAATTCAAATCCCCCACTTTATAAACTTTTAGAGAAATTATTTTAAATGGAAAAAATGCTAAAATATTTTCAAATATAACATAATGTCATAGTATATCAGTGATAAATGATAATAGTCTATTAGTATTTATCAGTGATAGTCACATTGATAGATAATGATACTTTGTTATATTTATAAATATTTTGGTTCATTTTTCTATATTTTAAAATAGCCCAAACTTTTGTTTGAAGAAAAATATTATTTGATACTTCATAAATAACATGAATCTCAAAATAATAATAATAATAACAAAATTGAACTACAATGAGACCATTAATTTGATTTTGAAAAAATCAATCTCTGGCAGCAATTTGCGTGTTTGGCTAGAAGAAATTTGAAAAATCTCAATTATCTTTGATATCATTGTTTTTGCTTATATTTCTCGATGTATAAATAAGTTAGCTGATATTGTAGCTAAGAATGCTAGAATATTAGGAATTAATGATGTTTACATAGATTTCTAGCTTACGTGCATTCAAAATCTAACTATAAATGACTTATCTCAAATTGTACACTTGAGATTGAATAAAATAGTTCATTTCTCAATAATAGTAGTAATAACAACATGTTAACTGTTAACAATTTAGTTATTCATTTTATGTAACTAGAAGTCATGTAAATCAATTTTGTTAATGAGTTTTAATTGCATTCGGTATTCCTAACCATTATAACCAATTATGAGAACTTAAAAAAAAAAAAAAAATTAAAATGATGAAAGCACTATTCTTCGTCCAAATTGAACACTAGAATAATTGAAAGAATTATTACTCTGTAGTTCAAAATTCAAATTGTCATTAAAGAAATGTCTTATAGTTCATGTATTATTTTTAGACTAAAGTTTTGTGGCTTACCTAAGTAATTATAGGTAACTATGTTGCTAGTTATCTAACTTTTCCATTGTTAGCTATTAGGCATAATTTATTGACTTAGAAATGTATGAATTTTGAATCTCAATTTCTAACTATTTTCTTATTGAAATATGAATGGTACTAATATGTAATGCAATATATTATGATATTAATTCCACATATTAAAAGTATTGAAGAGAATATAAAAACTTCAATTTGCTAACTTGAGTCTGACTCCATAGTCAGACATATAGTTCCCATGCATTAAAAAAAATTCCACACTATGTACACAATTCAACAAATGGATAAAAACCATCCCCAGACAAACATTTTTCTGGAAAATTTCCAAAAATAAAATACCTGAAAACAAAACAAAAAGGAATCTGTCTTTTTGCAGTTTCAGGCAAGAAAAAAAAAAAGAAGAAAAGAACTAATATGCCAGCAAGAACCAGGAAGTTGTGTCAAGAACATGGAAGCATAATGAAAGACAAATTGTAGCAATCACAGAGGTTTTTGAAGCTACGTACCTCACAATTTCCAGCCCTCTCTCAATCACTTCCTCATTCACTATATCCACACACCGTTTCATTCCTTCGTATATCCTCTCCAATAATACTTCTATGAACGACCTCACCATTTCAAACGTCATTCTCCCTGTCCAATTCACTATCACTTTCTTGTTCTTCCCCCACCCTCCATTTCTCGGCCGTTTTCCATATTCCCTTTTGGGCTTCAGGCCCATTTCCATTTCCTCCAACTCCTCCACCTTTTTCCCTGGGCCTGGGCCTGCTTCCATGGCCCAATTCCCATGGCCCGATAACAGCACTTGATGGGACGTTTTGATCAAAGTCTTGACTGCGCCGTTGGAAAGGCAAACCAACAACTCTCTCATTTCCTTTTCGTGCTTCGGATTTGTTAGCCCCGAGAATATTTGATCGAACGTATTGATTTCCATTGTCTTCTCCAAATAAACCGATACCGCTGAACTCACAAACATTCTAATTAACTCGCCGATTAATTCCCTGCTTTTTCCATCGCACACCACCACCCCCATCCATCTCTCCAAACTACTACTCCCCGATTTACTCGCCTCCATCAACGCCATCACCAAATTTCTAGCGAAACTCCCAACCACCACAGAAACAAACCCACACCCAGATTCACTACACAGCTTCTCCATAATTCTATCCGTAAAATTACTCGATTTCTCATTTTCATTCTCCTTACCACCGCCTCGGGAGTACTGATCGTAACCTCGAAAAATTCCCAGAGTAATCGCCTGGGACAGACGAGTCAGAGAATTGGAGATCTCATCAGACCGAGCGAGTTTAGCGATTTGCTTCAAACTGTGAGGGATTTCATCGGAATCGGAATGAAGAAACTCCTTCAAATCTTTAGAAATGGTAGCGACACAGTCGGCGGAAGCGGAAAATGCTGAAGCAGCAGAAGATAAAGCAGCGAAGAATTTGGAAATCTTAGCCCTCTTTCGGGCGATTGAAGGGAAATGATAAATTGTGTAAGCAGAGTAGCCGGTAAATCCAAGAGCCGCCATTAAAAGGATCCAATTACTCCGACGGGAAACTTTAAAGTCCTTATCCATATCCCTCATCGTATATTTCGGAGGAAGAGATTCAATCCATTTGGGAGAGTTGATGAAGAACAGAGACGAAGGCGTTAAGGTTAAAGTGAATAAGAAGAAATGAAAACATATCCATAAGTGTAGAGGTGGACATGACACGTGACAAGTTGACCGGGTAAATGGATAATAATTAATATTATTATTACTACCAAAAAAAAAAAAAAAAACTTAGTTAGTAAAGTTGGGAGTAGAGAAGCACCGCCCTCGGAGAGGAAAAAAGCGTGATCGTTTCTTGAATATGGATATTAATTATGGCAGTATGGTGCCACGTGGAAGTATGGGCTTGGTTCGCCTTGGGCCAAGTTTTAGTGGGCCTTTGATTGCGACTTATCTTCTACTGCTACTATTTACTAGATTCTTCTCTTCTGACATTTCTTCTTTATGACATCTAAACTTCCTTTTTTATTTATTTATTTATTATATAATACCGCCATTATTATTATTATGGTATTTTATATTTATTTTATTGGTTTCATGGTGAAGGGATATGAGTATGAGTGAAGAAGATTCAAATTCAATCTTGTTGAATATTCGATATAATCTAAAGTCGGTACAAAAATCAATGTGTGATGGATCATGGTCCATGGATGAGGGTTAATTTAATTCCTTTTTTAATGAAGAGATAATTTAGTTTTTTATTCAATTGAATGTACACCTCTCATTTACATTTTATCTTATTTTAATTTGTTTTGTTTGCATTTATTAAAAAATTAGACATGGCAAAATTTGAAAAGAAAAACAAGTACATAAACGAAAATGGTGTACACATGGTTATGGATAAATTTTTTATCCATCACAAATTGTCACATCATTTACCAAATTAATGACGAAATTACAAATAATTGGATTTGGGATGAATTAAGAGTTGATGTGTGTCCCAAATTTGAAAACATAAACGGACAAATCACGATGAGGTCACATGTTAATTTTGTCCAATTTGATATTATAATTTGCATGTGTCCAATTGAGCCCAAAAAATTGGTTTAATTTGGCTCAAATGTCAAAATAAACCAAAATCTAACTAATTGAACCAAAGGGGCCAGGTCAATAGACCAATCAAACCCAAGCCCACAAAGCCCACTAGAGAAATAGAGGGGTTCTCTTCATTTATAGGGGTCAGTAATTCTACACTCCTGTGAGCCTAGAGAGAATTCCTTACAATCAGAAGACTCCTCCTATAGCTGATCACACTTGAAGACTGAAGTTCTATGATTTCAAATTTCAAGAACACTATGCGCTCCGCTCCTTTAAGTCAATTGTGCACATTCAATCGAGAGAGAATCAGAGGATCAAGTTTTAAAGTTCGAACCACATTTGTATCAAATTTACATCAATACAAGTCTAATTCCACAAAACAAGTTTCTCTGGAAACCTCGTGCAAATAAATTAGCACACCTAGTGGGACATCTCTACCTCTCATCTCTCTCGTCATCCAAATCAACAAATCAACAAATGACACCAAAGAAAGTTGCATCTAAAGTAACTGCTACAAGCGGCTGCTATATAAGACCTGTCTCTCAAACACTAAAAGGGGTTCCTGCACGAGAAAGAACAGGGCTCTGTCATCGCAGAGAAAATCTCGGAACAGCTGACAAAATTTTCTAAAGGCGGGATCGTCATCAGGGAAAATCCCTTGTTCAAAAACTCTGCTCCTACTTTGGGTCGATCAGAAAAAGAATCACACTTTGATGTAATGTCTATCATGATGGCTAATATAACAGCAGAGTCAACCATGGTAGAGATGGAAGGGAAGACAAATCTGAGACCATGAAATCTTTACCTTAAGAGATCAAATACAGGCTCGAGAAACTGTTGAAACGAGTTAAACTCCAACTGCCAAAACTAATGACAAAGGAAAGACTATTTTGCAGGAAAGTCAACCATTGTCGCCTCCCTATCAGTTCAACAACTGCAGGATATGATTACAAACTCCATAAGAGCTTAGTATGGAGGACCATCACAATGTTCTTTTATGTACTCCAAGCTGTACACCAAGAAAATCGACAACTTAACAATGTTAGCTAGGTACCAACCCTCCAAGTTCCAACAATTTGATGGAAAGCGCAATCTGAAACAACATGTTGCTCACTTCATTAAAACGTGTGAAAATGCAGGAAGTGATTGACAGTTGAGAACAGTTGTAAAAGAGTTCCTCAATCGCTTTTATAACACTAGGAATATCATATACTGATTTAGGGCCAGAAGTGATTGACAGTTGGGAACAGTTAGAAAAAGAGTTCCTCAATCGCTTTTATCACACTAGGAATATCGTCAGCATGATGAAGATGACAAGCATTAAGTAGCGAAAAGGAGAGCCGGTCATCGACTACATCAACTATTGGAGAGATCTGAGTTTGGATGGAAAAGATAGTCTCACTGAATTATCTGCAGTGGAGATGTGCACCCAAGGTATGCACTGGGAGCTTCTCTACATCCTAAAAGAGATAAAACCTCGTACAATTGAGGAGTTGGCAACACGCGCTTAAGACATGGAGTTGAACATCATGAACAGGAGAACTACGATTCCTAGTCATTGAAGGGGAGAAAGGATAAGAAAGAAATCAAAAGCACTAAAAATATTGTAAGTAGTGTCATAACGGAATCTATGGTCGTCAATATGACCCCACTAAATTTTTCCTCTAAAGGAAAACAAACTAAGTTTTAATGAAAACACAATGAGGGCGAGAGGCATCGCCCAACTCTTTAAGGAAAGACAGGAAAAAGTTTATCCATTCTTTGACTCTATATTGCAGACATGTTTGAGCAATTATTAGAGAAACAACTCATTCAACTGCCAGAATACAAATGACTGGAGTAGTTAGGAAAAATAGACGATCCTAACTATTGCAAGTATCACCGAGTAATTAGCCACTCAATGGAAAAGTTCTTTGTGCTAAAAGATCTAATTTTGAAGTTGACTCGTGAAAAGAAGATTGAGCTGGATCTTGATAAAATAGCTCAAACAAATCACGTTGCAGTAGTAACGACTTCATGTGTTCCTACACCGTTTGCATCTTATGATCAAAGAAAAAGCTTCATCTAGTTTGGGACCTTTGAGTCTATAGTCGTTCGGTTCCAACAACAGATTTCTGAAACAAAAATGATCCTGTTGAAGATGACAATGAAGGGTGGATAGTTGTGACTCGTTGAGAAAGAAGACAGCCAAATTCCACCCAAAAAGAGTCGCACTCTTATCGAAGCTATAGAAGAGGGAACAAGACTCATAAAAAGAAAGGCCAAAAGATGGCATGGAAGCCTATGCCTACTAAGAAAGAAGACGAGGACTTCCCTTTGAAGGATCTCTTACTGAAAAATTCCATAAGCGCGTTTGGATCACTCCAATTTCAAAGTGACCGAAATACACAATATACATTCAAACGCACAGTTATGCAAACGAATAGTCAATTAAAGGCATGCTTTGAACAGAAATAAACGAGGGAGAAAGTTTCCATACCAGTTGAAGTCGTTCTTCAAACTTCGGAACTCAATACAGCGGAAACCTCTACCTGATCAACCAATGGCCGAACAACCGCACAAACATGAATGCCACGGGGACGACACCACAAGAAAAGAGCTCCAGGTATTCTCGGAGTGAGAACCTAAAGCGTGGTCTTTGGTGAAGTTGGTAAAGGAAGGAGGACGAACAGATCGTCTAGGCGATAAGCAAGTGGAAGGGAAGAAATCGCTATCGTATAGCAAGATGCTTATCGTTTAGGAGAAACTATATGATCGTGTAGATTTTAATGAACGATCGTTTAGAGAATGGTATACGATCATTTAGCAAACACGACGCACTATATGATCGTTTAGGGAAGCTATCTGATTGGGTAGGAATGAGCGTGCGATCGCCTAAGCGCAGAGCGACTATCGTATAGGCTCTCGAAATACTTAAGCAATCTATTACTTTTCACCGGTGCGCTCTTTCTATTTCTTTTTGAACGAACGATTCAAAATGAAAACCAATTTCATTTTTGGTTTTCATTTTAATTCATCGGTTACAATAACCGACGTTATCCTACTCACGCACGTCCGAACGTGATTTTTTTATTAATTATCATATAATTAACCAATTAAAATATTAATAAATATAATCATATTATATTTTTACCCTATAGTTTGATATCACATATCTACTATAGTATTTTCTCCTCTTCTTAATATAAATCATATTTATATCTAATTTTATCCAAAATAATGTATCTCATACATTTAGCCAATTATATCATAGATAATCGAACTTCCTCTTTTCAATTTGAACATTTCAAATTAACTCAAACACTGATTCTCGACTTTATCCAAGCAACCCAGAGGACCTAATGGACCTGTGGCTCGAAGCTCCAACGGTCCGTGAATAGCTGACTAAACTTTTTAGTCATGAGATCCATCATCTATTAGCTGTTAAGCATTCCAATAAAGATCAACAGCTGAACTTTTCTTACCACAGATATATTTCTGTGTCCATCTAATATAACCAATCATGAGTATGATGACCCTTCACAGATGCATGTAAGTACACCTGAGCCAAATTACCGCTTTGCCTCTGTAGTTACATCTCACTCCTTAAGTACCATTGATTCTTCTAATGAACAATACAACATAGTCGAACTATGTGTGAACCTCTCGGGTCAAGAAAAGGTGTGTGGCGCCACATTGTTCAAGCCCCGGAATCAGCCCTTAAGGGAGCTATCTATCTACTTACCCCTGCCTCGGGGAAGGAGTGAATTCCATCTTGTGTAGTTGAGTTTCTAGCTCTCAAATCAGACGAATCCCCAAAATGATAGGTTTGAATCGGCGACCTGGCCACTCGCACCCATATAAATCAAAGGACCGCCCTTAATGGCAGGAGTTCCCAACTCACTAAGGATTAAGATCATGTTACCTATGGTCATCCTAGTGAAATGAAGTCTCTGTCATGAACGGTGTTATATAACGAGACGTTAACACTTCGTGGTTAGGTCTTATATAAACTCTTTGTATAGGACGCTCCCACTCACATGTCCCCAACACGAATGATCAGGATCAGACCATCTGTGACAAGTCACAACACTTGTGACCATTCCACAAAGCGGGCCGCATCCGTAGTGTTACCAGGATAAGGTTTCCCTCGTATATCCATATACTACAGACCATTTTCGTTATCACTCAAGACATGCACCACATACATGCTTGAGTTACATACAGATAACTAGGGATTTTATGTTTATTGGTTTGTGGTAAAGTAAATAAAACAAGCAACTGAGCAAAATACAAGATGTGAAGTAAATATCATATATTATACAACACAAGCATTTGTACAAGCTGTTTACAAACTTCAAGACACGAGACTTTAGGGCATCAACCCCAACAATATCCCACTTGTCCTAAAGCGAAGTGGGGTGTACAATAAACTAGTACAAAACAATAAACTAGGGCATAAAAATCCCAGTACAAGAAAATCTTCCACTTGCCCTAGTCCAGCCGTGAGCGATCCTGTAGGCCCATGCTCCGTAGGTGACCCTCAAACACTGTATTCGTGAGAGCCTTTGTAAACGAGTCAGCAACATTGCGCTCCGAAGCGATCTTCGTGACGATCACGTCCCCTCGATGCACTATCTTGTGGATCAGATGATACTTCCGTTCTATGTATTTGTCGCGCCTGTGACTCCTCGGCTCCTTGGAGTTCGCCACTGTCCCACTATTATCACAATATAGGGTAATGAGCCTAGACATATCTGGAACAACTTTCAGTCCTGTCAAGAACTTTCTGAGCCAGACGACCTCCTTAGCAGCTTCGCAAACCACCACCTACTCCGCCTCCATAGTGGAGTCGGCGATACACCCTTGCTTAGTGCTTCGTCACACTACAGCTCCTCTGTTAAGAGTAAAGACTGACCCTGATGTGGACTTGCGAGAGTCCTTATCAGTCTGAAAGTCAGAATTCGTGTATTCTGTAAGGATCAAATCCCTAGAACCATACACGAGTATGTAGTCCCTCGTTCTCCGAAGATACTTGAGGATGTTTTTCACTGCGGTCCAGTTACTCTGGCCTGGATTACACTAATATCTACTGATTATGCCGACTGTGTAGTAGATGTCTGGACGAGTATAGAGAATCGCATACATTAAACTGCCAACGGAGGATGCATATGGGACTCGTCTCATCTCCTCAACCTTTTGAGGCGTCTTAGGACGCATGTTCTTAGACAAAGTGACTCTATGCCTGAACAGCAGTAGGCCCCTTTTGGAGTCCTACATCAAATACTTGAGCAACATCTTGCCAATCTACAATGCCTGAGACAGTGTTAGCACTTTGTTCTTACGATCCCGAAAGATCTGTATACCTAGAAAAACTGAGCCTCTCCCAAATCTTTCATTTAGAATTGGGTCGCTAGCCAGTTCTTAACTGCAGTTAGTAGACCTACATAATTTCCAATGAGTAGGATTTCGTCTACGTATACCACTAAGAAGACTACGGAAGCGTTGATGATCTTCTTGTAAATACAAGGTTCATCAATGTTTTAGTCAAAACCATAAGACTTGATCACAATATCAAATTGTATGTTCCAAGATCGAGACGCCTGTTTCAGTCCATAAATGGACCGATTCATTTTGCAAACCTTTTGTTCTTGACCTTGGGCTATAAATCCCTTGGGTTGCACCATGTAAATGGTCTCCTCAAGATTGTCATTCAGAAAGGCCGTCTTGACGTCCATTTGTCATCTCAAAATTATAATAAGTTGTAATGGATAGGAGGATACGGATCGACTTTAACATGGCAACAGGCGAGAAAGTTTCCTCATAGTCGACTATCTCTACCTGGGTATAACCCTTTGCCACAAGTCGAGCTTTGAAGGTCTGTACCTTCCCATCAGCACCCCGTTTGTGCTTGTAGATCCATTTACAACCTATAGGTCCAACTCCATTAGGCTGATCTACAAGATCCCATATTTAGTTGAAGTACATCGACTTCGTCTCTAGATCTATGGCCTTGACCCATTCATCCCGGTCAACATCCTCCATTGCCTTCTTATAAGACAACAGATCCTCAACGTTGCCATCTGCTACTATAGCAAGGATTTTTGTTAAACCTAGATAGCGAATGGGTGGGTTCGCAACCCTCCCATCACGTCGAGGTTCCCTCAACTCTTGAGGTGGAACTGACCTATTGGATAAACTCCTATCAAAAACTCTTGCTGATGTAGCAAGTTCTTCAACAACTCTTGTTGAAGTTTCAGTAGTTTCATTGGAAAGCTCACGCAACATGACTTTGCTTCATGGATTGTACTCCCTTATATGATCCTCCTCCAAGAAAGTAGCGTTTGTTGAAACAAATACCCTATTTTCAGTCGGATCATAAAAATAACCCCCTTGTGTACCTTTGGGGTGGCCTACAAAGAGGCATAACCTCGACCATGGTTTTAACTTCTTGGGATTAGCCTCAAGCACATGTGCAGGGCAACCTCAAATGTGAAAGTGACGTAAACTACCTTTACGCCCGTTCCAAAACTCCAGAGGTGTTCTCTCAACACTCTTGGAGGGAACACAGTTGAGTATATATACCGCAGTCTCAACTGTGAAACCCAAAACAAGTCCGGTAAGGAAGCGTAACTCAACATCGAGCGAACCATGTCTAACAAGGTCCTATTTCTCCTCTCCGTTACACCATTCTGTTGAGGTATACCCAACATTGAAATTTGGGAAATGATTCCATGTTCTATCAAATAGTCCTGGAATGCCGAGTCCAAAAACTCTCCACCTCAATCCGATCAAAGTGTTTTAATCCATCTATCCAATGCTTTTTCAACTTCAGCCTTGAACTTTTCAAAGGATTCAGACCATTGCATAAGATAAACTTCAGCCTTGAACTCTTTGAACTTTTCAAAGGATTTAGAATTTTGTTGCATAAGATAAACATACCCGTACCTGAAGTAATCATCAGTGAAATTGATAAAATACTCATAGCCATCTCGAGCTCGCACATTCATAGGACCATAAAGGTCAGAATGTACTAACTCAAGAGGCTTCTTGGCTCTATAACCTTTTCCAGTAAAAGGTCATTTAATCATCTTACCCTCAAGGAAAGATTCATACACTAGTAAAGAATTTTCTTCTAACTCACTTAGAAGTCCATTCTTCACCAATCACTCAATTTTATTGAGATTGATGTGCCCTAAACGAAGATGCCAAAGTTGAGCATTTTCTTTTGGAAAAATTCATCGACGTTTTGATTGGGTTACGACATTTCTAAACAATTCAGTATTATAAAGGGAATTAATGGCTAACGGCCTCAGCACATATAAATTCAATTCCAGATTTGCTGTGCAAATAAAAACACCATCTTTATGAATAAACGCTTTATCCACATTAAAAGAGATAGTATATTTACATTGCAATAAATACTTTACAAAAATAAGGTTCCTCTTTAGTTCGTGAACAATATATACATCATTTAAAATAAGAAACCTATTATGTATAGTTAACTGGAATTCTCTCACTGCCACAGCTGAGACGACGTGCTCGGTGCCTACTTGCATCGTCATCTCACCAGCCTCTAGCTGTTGTCAAGATCTAGTCCCCTGAAAAGAAGAATAAACATGGTTAGTGGCGTCCAAATAAATTATCCCAGCAAAATCATCATTCTCTACTAAACAAGTTTCAAGAACAAGTAAATCACATTTACCTTTATCGGCCTTGGCCTTAGCCTTGGCTGCTTTCTTTTCTTTCAGATACCGAGGACAGTTCCTCTTCCAGTGTCCATCTTGATTGCAGTGGAAACACTTTCCCTTAGCAACCTGTGGACGTCTCCTTGGGGTGATAGGTGGTGGGTTAGCAGGTGTCTTCCCTTTTCCCTTACCACCCTTCTTCTTCTTCTCCTTTGCAGAGTTAGAAGTAGAAGGTGCAGACTTCATTCCTGAGATCGAACATGGAACATCCTGGAGAATGAAGTAACATTTTCCTCATCCTTGTTCCTCTCCTTACTTTTCAGTAAAGATTGGTAGGTCTGCAACTTGTTGAGGAGAGTTGTAAGGTTATATTTCACTTTGTTAAGAATCACATTACTAACAAAGTGCAGGAAGCTCTCCGGCAAAGAATGCAGAATTATGCTAACCTGGATGGCCTCATCGATGGTAGACCCATTCAACTCTGCCACATTAAAGTGGACAATCATGTTAAGCACATGTTCATGAACAGAGGTGCCTTCTTCCATTTGGGAGTTAAATATGTATTTGAAAGCCTCATGCATAAGCTGTTCAGACAGTTGTCTAAACATCCCCACAGAGACTCCATGATCTCACGCGTCAAGACCATTGACTCATGTTTCTTGGCTAAGACTTCAGAAAGACTTACCAAGATGTAGGCTCGGCCCTTCTCATTTGCCGTTATCCATCGCTAGTATGCCTTCCGAACATTTTGAGCGACATTCGAAGCTGAAATAGGAGGACAAGCATCCGTGAGAGCTAACATGATATCCTCGATGATCAGGATCGTCGTGATGATGTGTTTCTATGTTGCGAAATTATCGCCAGTAAGTTTTTCGGCGCTTAGTAATGCCAACATGGCTGTTGCCATTTTGAAAACGTTGCTGAAAAAACAAACAAAATTTTATTAGATTTTGCTAAAAAACTCTTAAACCAATCAATTTTGTTAGACAAACTCAAGTACCCTAAGATATAGACTTCTATTTTGCAATGATGCCCCAGTGAAGAAGGACAAATGTTACTGGTAGGGTGATCAGTTGTCCCTTCGCTGGGATGAGACATTTTCAATCATTAGGCAGAACCAACTCTTGGAACTGAACCTAACAGCCACCATTTTTTGGTTCAGAATTGTTAACCTTTAACAATTTCGTGTAAGTGTGACCCCTCACTTTGCGTGTCAGAGTCCAGTCCTAATGAGCCCACCGTAGGGAAGAAGCAGATTATGACAAGAGAATAAGTTACTTTATTCTCTTACAGGAGATCAAATAAAGAAATGCGCAAAATTGCCATCTTTTAGGGGGACACTCCCAGGGTGCCTCGAGGCGATACGCTGTAACTTTATTCAACCTAATGAGGGAGACCGAGGGATATGCTGTCGTACTTTCTGCTCCCACTTACTATGAACACTCTCCCCATCCACCTTGATATTGACCTACCCAAACACCATCTGTTAGGGGGACACGCCAAAGGTGCCTGAGGCTGAGGGTAGATCTCACGGTGTAAACTATTTAGGAGAAATGTGAAATGTTTAAGTGAAGCATCTCATGCCTCAAGTACCTCCCACTGAATGTTCTACCTAGGGGTTCATTAACCTAGACAATCTGGCTACTGATTTTAGTCTAAGTCATCTTTTTAAACTATGCTCATAAACAATGTTTATCTATGAAATATGAACAAGTTCAAGTAGTCACATTTAAACACTTTAATGGACTGTCCTTAACTTGCATGCATGCATCAAATCTATCTAATTCATCTTTCCAGGTAAGTTCCCAAGTAGGGATGTTACGTTTCTGTCAAATTAAATACCCCGCCTAAACAGAACCAGCCTTAGACAAAAGGTCCCTTATAGATAGGTTTGCTACACTTTAACCTTTTATTAGCCAATTTAATCCTATTAAACTGATTAAAAGATTAAAGCCTTAGGGTTACTAATCGTATTAGAACCGTGATCTTAGGTCTATGTGATCCAAGTTTTAAACACTTTAAAACCATGTATTAAACCTAAGTGAGCATGTATTTCTTTCTTATTTCTTTTAGTTCTAATTTCTCTTTAACTTTTAAAAACGAAACAACTAAAACCATTGCGCACAACTAGGTGTTTATAACATTTATAAAGTAACCTATGTGTCATGCTTCATGCAATTTTCGGTCATTACTATATATAACTTTTATATAACGCATAACAACCAAGAAAACATGCTATCATTCACCTTATACTATAACGATAATAATATAAAGATGATGCATGTCAATGCTCTTTATGCATGCATAAATATAACTCTTATATTATATGATGCATGAGCATGCTTTTACATAATAAAATCATGCTTCTCTAAATTATAACAATTACAATAAAGAGATGATGCATGACTATTGCATAACTTAAGGTGGGATTTACTATATGTACATACCATATGATATATAAAAAAACCTACATCACATGTAATAAATAAAGGATTAATGGACCGGGATGAGCCTTTACAAAAAATTGAAATGAAATAACCCTATCTATTACATTTTTCATCGAGCAAACCGGTTCACAGGCGAACCGGGTCTTGAATCCTAGGAGGACTCCATCGTGTAGTAAACGTCGTAGGTAGACAATTTTCCAGCGCGCACTAGATGATAGAAACATAATTAAACGATCGCTTAGGCGACAACGAGGCTGCGAAACCTGATCGTCTATGCGACCGCTTAGCACGACGATAGGAAAACGATTTACCTTGCATTACTAATCGATCGTTTAGTAAGTTACTAAGCGATGAAGCTTGCTGACCTAAACGATCATCCAGTGCACGCGTGCGTTAAATGATACACGAGCATGTCATCGTCTACACGACTCGATACTCTGCGATCGCGTACCCGATCGTTAATACAATGCGATCAACTCTTGATTGCATACCTCATCGTTTAAACTGATGCGTTCAACAGCGATCGCGTACTTCATTGTCTTTACGATGCAAACAACAGCGATCATGTACCACATCTTCTGCACAATGCGATCAACCCTAGATCACCTCCTTCCTCGAAGAACCGCAACGCTTACGCCGATCTTCTTCTTCGAACGACTCAAAACTTCAAACAAACTTTGAATACAGACTCGATAACGATTATTAATGCCAAAAAATGCAGAGGCCTTTACAAACTACTGCAAATGTAAATCAAACCAAGGCTAATCATCTACGAAAACATCCATTAATCCGCACATCCACAGCAGTTTAACCATTAAAAAGTGTAGAAATGCACCCACCAAGAACGTAACTGTCATTTCGTTGCAACATATGAAATCGGAGTATCAGAACCTGACTCTGATACCAATTGAAGGATCTCTTACCGAAGAGTTCCATGAGTGTGTTCAGATCGCTCTAATTTCACAGTGATCGAAATACACAATATACATTCAAACGCACAGTTATGCAAATGAACAGTCAATTAAAGGTATGCTTTGAAAAAAAATATATGAGGGAGAGAGTTGCCATACCAGTTGAAGATGTTTTTCAAACTTCGGAACTCAATGCAACGAAAACCTCTACCAGATCAACCAACGCCCGAACAACCGCACGAACACGAACGCCGCAGGGATGACATCACCAGAAAAGAGCCCCAGGTATTCTCGGAGTGAGAACCCAAAGCATGGTCTTTGGTGAAATTGGTAGAGGAAGAATGATGAATAGATCGTGTAGGTGATGAGTAAGTGGGAGGGAAGAAGATGCTTTCGTATAGCAAGATGTTTATCATTTAGGAGAAACTACACGATTGTGTAGATTTTACTGAACAAACATTTAGGAAATGATATACGATCGTTTAGCAAACTCAGCACACTATACGATCGTTTTTCCCCTGTAGTTACATCTCACTCCTTAAGTACCACTGATTACTCTAATGAACAATACAACATAGTCCAACTATGTGTGAACACCTCTCGAGCCAAGAAAAGGTGTGTGGCGCCACATCGTTCAAGCCCCAGAATCAGTCCTTAAGGGAGTTATCTATCTACTTACCCCTGCCTCGGGAAAGGAGTGAATTCCATCTTGTGTAGTTGAGTTCCCAGCTCTCAAATCAGAAGATCCTTAAAATGGTAGTTTTGAATCAGCGAATGGCCACTTGCACCCATACAAATCAAAGGACTACCATCAATGGCAGGAGTTCCCAACTCACTAAGGATTAAGGTCATGTTACCTATGGTCATCCCAGTGAAGTAAAGTCTCTGTCATGAACGGTGTTATATAACGAGATGTTAACACTTCGTGGTCAGGTCTTATACAAACTCTTTGTATAGGACGCCCCCGCTCGCATATCCCCAACACGAATGATCAGGATCAGACCATCTGTGACAAGTCACAACACTTGTGACTATTCCACAAAGCAGTCGCATCCGTAGTGTTACCAGGATAAGGTTTCCCTCCTATATCCATATACTACAGACCATTTTGGTTATCACTCAAGACATGATCCACTTATATGTCACCACATACATGCTTGAGTTACATACATATAACCAGGGATTTTATGTTTATTGGTTTATGTTAAAGTAAATAAAACAAGCAACTGAGCAAAATACAAGATGTGAAGTAAATATCATATATTATACAACACAAGCGTTTGTACAAGCTGTTTACAAACTTCAAGACACGAGACTTTAGGGCATCAACCCCAACACCCTCAACTTTGACTCAATAACTTTGGTAGAATTTCTCCTCAGAAGTTTCCTCGATAATCATCTAGAGGAAGTATCAAAAGTTATTGCATGTCACGCTGTTAGCATAGCGGAAGTCGACAACAACCATATAACTATTGAAGAAGTCAATGATTCAAAAGAAACTAAGCAAAGAGTTTCTATCTCGATCGTATCAAGCCTTCAACTACTCGATCTTTAGTCTTCCAAAGATTGAGTATGGCCACGATGGAAGAAGAAAACCAATGTCTAACGTCAACTTGCACTTGAACTTCAACCTTCAAAAGGCTAAGTATCTCCACATCAAAGAAAGATCAACCTTCAACATTTGTTTTTTATCGTCTCAAATTGACAAGTGATCAACATGAAAGAAAAATAAAAACCTTGAAGGCAAAACCATTTCATGAAGAAAACAATGACGAGAAGATTCACAGTTCGTGTCCCTTCACACATGAAGAGGAAGTTGGCTATCGACATAAATATAGAAGGTTCTTTGATGGTGAAGCCAAAACTTATCATATTGACAAATCCTACAAATGAAGAGGATGAACAAAACCATGATGAAAGTAAAAGTTGCTGAAGTATAAATGTAATAGCTCTTCATCGCAAGAGCCTAAACCGCATGTTGCTCTTAGCCTACATGAGTTTAAAAGGTGAATAACAAAAAAAAAAAAAAAAACTTATCGTAAGAGCCTAAACTACATGTTTCTTCTGACCCGCATGAGCTTAAAAGGTGAATAGCCCTAAAAAAAATCTTGTGAACTACGTTATGACTTGGTTCCTATTTATTATAAAGGGTATGTAGGTAGCTTGAAGGAAACTTTAAGTTTAGTTCAAATAAAAATATATATATATATATCTTGACTACGTCACGACTTGGTCCATTTATTCAAGGGTATATAGGCAACTTAAATAAATTTAAGTTCAGTCCATCAAAAAGGGTACCACAACCACCTAAGTGTGACACTACAAGATTGATATTATTCATCCTCATTATAGAATGACACTCCACATTAAAGATGGTAATCTCTGTTGAGAGCAACACATAAATTTGAAGATGTTCATCCTTATTGGGGGCAACACAACAAATTGAAAATGTTCATCCCTCATTAGGAGGTAGCACAGTAAATTAAAGGCACGCACTTGGAATGGCGCTTCGCTTCCTCTTCAAAGTCAAGTTCGAAGGCTTCATCATTTCCCTTTCAAAGTTAAGTTTGAAGGCTTTGTTGCAACGTCTTCAAAATTCAAGTTTGGTGTGGTTTCACTGCTTCCTTTTCAAAGCTCAAGTTTGGTGCAACTTTGCTCCCTCTTAAATGTCAGTGCAACTTTGCTTCCTCTCCAAAATATCGGTGTAACTTCGTTCCTTCTATTGGTGCAGCTTCGTTACCTCTCACAAACAATGTTGGTACAGTCAGCCTTCTCCCTAAAAGCATTGTTGTATTTCAGCCTCCTCTATGAAAATGTTGGTGTAGCTCCATCTCATCTCCAAAGATCAAGTTCGGTTCGTCTGCCTCTACCTCATATGTGAGATCACATTTGGTCTGCCTGGCTTCATCTCATATACAAGATTAACTCCAATCCACCTAGCTACGCCTCATATGCGACATCAAGTTTAGTCCACCTAGCTTCGTCTTATATGTTAGATCAATTCTGGTCAACCTGGCTCCGCCTCATCTACAAGATCAAGTTTGGTCATCTGGCTCTGCCTCATACGCGAGATCAACTCCAATCTATTTGGCTTTGCCTCATTTTCAAAAATCAAGTCTGGTCCGCTTGGTTTCACCTCATATGCGAGATCAACTTTGGTTCGTTTGACTCCACTTCATCTTCAAAGATCAAGACGGTCCGCCTAGCTCATCCTCACATGTGAGATTAACTTCGATATGCCTAAAACCACCTCATATGCGAGATCAAGTCTGGTTCACCTGGCCTCATACGTTAGATCAACTCCAGTCTGCTTGGCTTTGCCTCATATGTGAGGTCAATCTGGTTTGCATTGCTCTTCTTCATCTACCAGATCAAGTGCGGTCTTTCTGGCTTTACCTCATCTGTGAGATAAAATCTGATATATCTGGCTCCGCCTCATCTACGAGATTAAGTCTAATATGCCCGACTTTACCTAACTACACAGTCAAGTCTAGTATGCCTTGTGTTACAATCACACTTTTGGGAGCTTCTCTTAACAATTGTGCGGCAAAAAAAGAGAGAAAGAAATATTTAAAAAAAAGGAAGGAAAAAAGAAAAGAAAAAAAGGAGAGAAGAGGAAAAGAAAGAAAAATGAAAGAGTAGGAAGTAGAAGGAAAAAGAAAAGAAAAAAAGAGAGAGAAACGTGAAAAAGGAAATGATGTGTGGTTGAAGCCCTATTAATAAATTATAAGTAGATGTTTTAAATCCTAATTTATTTAGGCTTTGGAATCAAATCTATCTTAAAATTTTATCAATTTTTTTTTTCAGATCGAATAGAAAAACTTAATCTTTATCCCCAAGTTAAGATTTGGTCATATTCTAAATTTTATCAAAATTCAAATTATACAAGCTAAAATCTCGAATTTATCTTCAATTAAAATTTGGTCATATTCCATATTTATCCCAAGTTCAAATCATCCATATTTAGTCTACTATTCTCAAACCCAAATTAAATTAGGGATAAAGTCTTAAATTTATCCAAATTTTATCTCAAATTCAAATCCCCAAGTTTAGGTTTCTGTCAAGTCTAATTAAGTTGTGATTTCACCCCAAATTTATCTCAATTAAAATTTGGTCATTTTTAAATTTTATTCCAAATTCAAATCATCCAATTTTAGCCTTCTATTCTCAAAGCCAAATTAAATTAGGGATAAAGTCTCAAATTTATCTCAAATTAAAATTTTCACATATTCTAAATCTCAAATTCATCCCAAGTTTAGGCTTCTGTCACGTCTAATCAAGTTGTGATTTTACCCCAAATTCATTTCAAATTAAAATTAGACCATATTCTAAATTTTATCCTAAATTTAAATTATTCAACTTTGAGCTTTTATCTTCAAATCAAAATACATTGTGGATACAAATCTCAAATTTATTTCAAATTAAAATTTGGGCAGAATTCAAAATTTACCCCAAATTTAAAGTAATTTTAGGCTTTATCCTCAAGTTAAATAGGATGAAACCTCAAATTCATCTCAAATTAAAATTTGAACATATTCCAAATTTTATTTCAAATTTTAATTAAACTTATGTACTAAATTCATAGTTTGATTAATGGAGCTAAAATCAAGAATAAATTACTTGTATATTGACTTTAATTTTATCTTTTTCGAGATCCACCCACCTATATATGTGCGTAAATCTCATAAATTTTGGACCAATCATAAATTTTCACGTCATTTACCAAATTAATGATGAAATTATAAATAATTGGATTTGGGACGAATTAGAAGTTGACGTGTGTCCCAAATTCAAATTGAAGACATAAACTGACAAGTCCCGATGATGCCACATGTTTTCATCATGACCATTTGATTGAATGAAATTAATTTGATATTATAATTTGGGCTAAAGTCCAGTTAAGCCAAAAAAATGAGTTTAATTTGGCCCAAGTGCCAAAACAGGGCCAAATCCGACTAATTGGGCCAAAGGGCTAGTTCCATGGATCAATCAAGCCCAAGCCCAAGCCTACAAAGCCCACCAGAGAACTCTATAAATAGAAGGGCTCTCTTCATTTATAAAGGTCAACAATTTTACGCTCCAGAGAGCCTAGATGAAATTCTCTACAATAAGAAGACTCTTAATTCCTAAAGCTGATCACATTTGAAGACATTTCAAGAACACCATGCGCTCCGCTCCCTCAAGTCAAGCATGCGCATTCAACCAAGAGAGAATGAGAGGATCAAGTTTTGGAGATCGAATCACATCTGAATCAATCTGCATCAACACAAGTCTAACTCCACGAAACAACTTTCTCCAGCAACCTCGTGCGAACACAAATAAGTTTGATAATCATTTGGACCTTGTTTGTAGTTTTTAATTTTTAATTTTTAAAAATTAACCTATTACATATTTTTCTTTAAATTTATTGCTTTGTTATCTACTTCCTATAAATGTTTTCAAAACTCAATATATTTTCTGAAAATTTTTTTAAAAAAATCATTTAAAAAAAATAGCTAATAATTCAACTACTAATGAAAACTATTGTAAATAATTGAGAGGAAATAAGCTTAATTTTCCAAATTCGAAAAATTGAAAACTAAGGTCTCGTTTGGTAACCATTTCATTTTTAGTTTTTGAAAATCAAGTCTATTTTCTCCCAATTTCTTACAATGATTTGCACCTTTCCTAAGTACAATGTGTTGGGTTTTATGCCATAAACCTCGTAGATAGTGAATATAATATTTGACCGATCAATAATAAGGTGTTATTCATGTATATTGCCATAAATAGTTATTGTTTATCTTGTATTTATCTTGCCTAAATAACCATAATCCTATAAATTAACATCCTAAACTATTGTATGAGCCTTGAACTGTATATGGAGACATATAGGGATCAGTGTACAAGATATAACTTAAAGGGTCTATAGTATATGAATAAGGTTGAATAGCTTATCTTTTCACACTATGGATACGACTCACTTTGTATTTGATACAAATGTAATGATCCAATGTATTCGTGTAGGGGATATGCGAGTGGAGGTATTCTATGCAATGAGTTTGCATAAGACTTAATCACGAAATAGTAACTACTAGATGTAATTCCGTTGACTACTAGTTAAGTTTCTATTTTACCTAGGCAATTTAGTCTTAATTTTGAGTGAGTTATGAACTCTTGTTCATGAGGGGTTGCCTTTGGTTTGTATGGGTGAGAGTGACTAGTTCGCTGACTCAATAAGTCTACCATTTTGGGGACAAGATCGAGTGGGCAGCTGGGAACATAATTTCACGAGATGAAATTCACTCCTTCTTGACTTTAGGTAAGTAGATGAATGTTCCCTTAAGTGGTATCTCTGGGACTTGAACAAAGGGCCCTACTCTTTTATTGGCCCGAGAGGGGTTTCTGTTTAATGATTGGACCATAAGCAGGTTGTTCATTAGATGAGCATTGATACTTAAGAATATAGAGATAACTCAGGGGTAAGACGGTATTTTGATCTAGGTGGTGTTACAAACACTCGTGAAGTACTAACTTGCTATCATTGGTCTATACCGTGGACATAGAAATATATCTATAGTGAGAAAAGTGCAACTATAGATCTCTAGTGGAGTTTACCAACAGTTAACGAATATTGTTTAATTGGTTAACAAGTTTAGCCAATTAATCTCATACCGTTGTAACTTCTATTCTGTAGGTCTATAAGATCCCCTTCCTAGCTCGTAAAAGGAATTGAGGTAACTATACTTGAAATGTTCAAATTCACTTAGGGAAATAATATAATGTATAGTGATACATTATAATATAAAGTTTATATTTTTATTAAACCTTATAATATAAATTTATTTTTGGATATGGTTCAAAATTAATTTATTAGAGAATTAAATATTTGAAGGAGTTCAAATATTAATAAATCAGATTCATATTGAAACTATAGGTTAAAATTAATGTGTATTTGATGCACACTAAAACTATAGGTTATGAGAGAAATACAATTGAATATATTCAAATGTGAGCCAAATTAAATATTTGATATCTAATTTGGAGATAATTTAATTGGAGAATTCAATAATTATTTAATTAAATTAATTGAATTAAAACTATAGATGATGTGAGAGATCTTTCATTTAATATGATTTAAATGAAACTCATTAATTAAATTAGATTTAATTAATGATTAATTGATTTATTAAACTAAATTAATTAGATAACTCCCAGTTAGAGGAGTTATATGAAAACGTGGTGATTCCAAATTTCTCTCCCTATCTCAATTGATCAAAACAATTGGTTTTGATCACAGATAAAAAAAAAAAAAAAGAGAAAAATCCAGAATGTCTTTTTATTTCTCTCAAAGCAAATTCCTCTTTCTCCCTTTCTTTTTCCAAATTCATTTGGTTCCCATATACCAAAAATTACTAAATGTTTCTCAGACGATAGGAAGATTGTTTTTTGGTAGTGTTCTAAAATCCCGGTTGGAGAATTGGATTCTCACTTAGTTTTACAAAGATAAAGGTTTTTAAGAAGAATAGAAGGTTGGTCTGTTGGTGGTGTTCGAAGATCGAGTTGGAGAATTGAATTCTCACTTGTTCTACAAAGGTAAAAGTTTTCTATCCATTTTCTGTAATTTTTAAACATGCTTAACCTAGGTTATAATTTTTTTTTTTTTAATTTTCTTTGGCTCTGTATTATTTTTGAATTGCCCATGGGTCTTTTAGAAATCTGAATGAATAATGAGTTTTAGGTATGTGCTTTCCACTTCGATAGGGCTTTGATCCCTACACAATAGTTGAATTTTTAGCCAAATTCCAAAACACAAAAAAAATAAAAATTTAAAAACTACTTTTTTTTAGTTTTCAAAATTTGGCTTGTTTTTTTTTTAAAGCATTAGTAAAGAGTAGATAACAAATGAATAAATTTAGAAGTGGAAGTAGTGTCCATGATAGGGTTGGCAAAAAACTCCGCGGGGACCTGACCCGTTCGGGTTGGGGATTCCCTGGTTTGATCGGAGGTGTGGTCAAATCGGGAAAATTAATCGGAGCCCGTCCGGGGACGGGGCAGGGATAGGGACAGTATTCCCACTCCGACCTCGACCCTGACCCTGATTTTATATATTTTATTTTTATAAATATATATTTAGAATAATATAAAATAATTAATTTATATATATGTCTATAATTTGGAGCCAAGAAGATCTAAAAAAAGCCCAAAAGAAAAAGCTCATTTCTCCTCTTCTTCCTCTTTTTTCTCTTTCCCTAATTCCCTTCTCTTCTATTCACACGGTTCTGATCGAAAAGTCCCCACTCCCTACCTGCCCCTTCCCTTCCCCTACCTTTCCAGTTCGGCCTTCCCTTTCGCCTTTCGCCTTTCGCTTTCCCTAGTACCTAGCCGCCTGCCGCCCCTACTTGAGTCCCCAGGCCAGCGAGGCTTTTTCTTTCCAAAAACATGAGGCGTGCTGTGCCCTAGTACCTACGAGTTGCGATTGTCGAAAACTGAAAGTCTAAAACGCGACCGCCGTCCGCCAGCCTGACTCCGTCGTCTGCCAGCCGTCCACCATCCGCCGAAAACTAAAAGTCTCTAATCTTTAACGCGACTGCCCTGTCGTGAAGCCGGTAAAAATTTCCTTTCGTTTTCCTTTCGAGTTTCGTTTTTTTCCCATAAAGTTCTTAGTTTTCTTCTTCAGATTTTTTCTATTTGTTAATTAAGATACATTTGTTTGTTAATTAAGTATAAATATGTTCAAAGTCCACAATGGTAAAAGTATAAATATGTTAATTAAGATTTGTTTGTGTGTTTGGTTTGTTCGTGTGTTAATTAAGATTTATTTGTATGTTTGGTTTGTTTGTGTGTTAATTAAAATTTATTTATGTGTTTGGTTTGTTTGTGTGTTAATTAAGATTTGTTTACATATTTGGTTTGTTTGTGTGTTAATTAAGATTTGTTTGTGCGTTTCGTTTCAAAGTCCACAATGGTAAAAGACTCTTGAAGGAGAGATAATGGCTAAGTAAAAATGAGAAAGATTTCTCACAATAAGATAAAAGGATATAGTGCTTATTCAATTTTGATTTTTCCATGTAGTAGAGAACTTTTTCACTCAACTTTGAAACTTTTTGTAATAGTACTATTTTGTAAAATCTTTCAAGTCAAAATCAATAACAAATTGAGTGGTTTACGTATAAGTAGACATTTTCTCCTATAAAGATTCCATTTAACATAAGTTTCTCTATTCTCTAGTTCAAGATGTGACCTAAAGACCAAAGAGGGCTTTTTAAATTAAATCTTTGGTAGGTTGAAAACAATGTCTTCATCACCTTCTACAAATAAAGATTCTCCAAGTCCAATCCCAGATTCAACCCAAGATTCAACCCCAAATTTAACTTCATGCTCTTCGGATGATGATAATTTGAATGTTGATAATTTTGTTATTCTTGGTGAGGATATTGAGAAGGGATCTTTAAAGAGAAATTGATATCGGTTGTTTGGAACCATTTTAAGAAACAAAAAATAGATGAAGTAGACAAGGCGGTTTGTAATTATTGCAAACGAAAATTAGGAGGTGAAAATAAAAATGGAACCAAACATTTGTATGATCATATTAAGATATGTCCATATAAAGTACAAAAGAACATACGACAATCCCTATTGAATCCTAACAGGAAGAAGAACAATACATTGAGTTTATATAACTTCAATCAGGAAGCTGCAAAAAAAGCATTAGCTAGGATGATAATAAGACATGAATATCCTCTCTCAATAGTTGAGCATGAAGGTTTTAGGGAATTTTGTAATGTCATCCAACCATTATTTAAGATGGTGTCAAGAAACACAACAAAGAAGAAGATTTTGAAAACTTATAAGACTGAAAAGTTGGAAACCATGACATTGTTGGATGAGATTAAAGAAAAAATTGCCCTTACAACGAACATGTGGACTTCCAACCACCAAACAAAAGGTTATATGGCTGTCATTACTCATTTTGGTGATGATAGTTAGGTTTTGCAAAACAAAATAATTAGGTTTATATATGTCCATTCTCCATACACTTCTAAGATGCTTCATGAAGAAATAATGGAATGTCTGTTAGATTGGAATATTGATCGAAAATTGTCATCTGTAATTTTAGATAATTGTAGTACAAATGACTCCATGGTTAATATGCTTGATAGTTTGTGCGAAAACTTAATATTGGATGGGAGTTTATTTCATATGTGGTGTCGTGCTCATATTCTGAACTTGATTGTGAAAGATGGGTTGGCAATGATAGAAGATGGGATCGAAAGAGTACGTAGTAGTGTGTTTTTTTGGGTGCATACACAAAAAAAGAAGGATAAATTTGAGGAAACTGCTGGACAGTTGAATGTTTATGATGGTCAAATGTTGAGTCTTGATTATTGTACTAGGTGGAATTCTACATATTTTATGTTACCTACTGCATTAAATTACAAGGCTGCTTTTTATCGATTAAAACAATGAGAACCAAAGTACAAGTGTTTGTCTTTGGATAAATATTGGGTATTAGCAAAATAGATATGTGAGAAACTGAAAATATTTCATCATGTGACTTAAATATTTTCTGGATCCAAATATCTACTGCTAATCTTTTTTTCCCAAAAATTTATAAATTGAAATTGGCTATTTCTGAGTGGACTAATTCTGACATTCAAGAGATAAAGACATGGCTTCAAATATGACGTCAAAGTTTGATAAGTATTGGAAGAAAATTCATGGGGTAATGGTCATAGCTGCAATTTTAGATCCACTTTACAAATTGAAGTTGATTGAGTTTTTTCCCTAGATTTTATGGAGATAGTTTTTTCTTGAAGTGGAAAGGATTAAAAAAATTGTTCAGATTTGAAAACAGAATATCAGCTGAAACATAAAGGTGAAGGTGATGATTATCACGCTAGAAATTTAGAGGGAACCTCACATAATATAGAATTTGATGATTTTAATGATTATGACTTGTTTGTATCAAATTCCAATAATATGAATCAGAAGCAAAATTTTGATGCATATTTGGATGAACCTGTCTTACCAACTTTGACATTTTGAGTTGGTGAAAATTGAATGATGTTAAGTATCCAATTTTAAAAGAAATTGTAAGAGACATATTAGCCATCCCGTTATCTAGTGTTGCATCAGAGTCTGCTTTTAGTACCTGTGGTAGGATTGTAAGCCCACATCATAACAAACTTATCCGAAGACGATAGAGGCTTTGATGTGCGTTCAAAATTGGATTGCAGCTGAAGTTTTGACAGGTTAGTTTGTTTATTTTGTTTTACCTCTTTTTAGCATTTAATATATTAATAAATATTTTATTTTATTACAAATATTTGACAATATAAGATACTAGCATGGGAAAAGAAATGGTTAAACATTTAGTAACTGTTTTAGAAAATGCAGACGATTCTGATGAAGATGACGTGGTGACTAAGGTATGCTTAAGGATTAACATTATTTTGTGGTCTAGTTTTTTTTTTTTTTTTTTTTTTTTTTTTTTTTTTTTGTGATTGCTTATTACATTTTAAATGTAGGAATGAATAATACTCACAACTAAGGATGGGATTATGCCAAGAAAGGAGAAAGATTTGATTGTGAAGTCATCATTGAGGAGAGAAAGACGAGCTTTATTGAATTTTATGTTATAAACTTATTGGGATGTATAAGACGTTTACCTTTAATTGACTTCTTTATTCTATTGAATTTTAAGTTGTAAACTTTTTTAATAGATTTGTTAGTTTTTAAATTGTGTTTATTTGAATGTATAAGATGTTGTGCACTAGTCAAATTTCAAATAAAATCACTTGAATTAAAAAATGAGGAATTCGATAAACTTATTTAATATATTTTTTGTGGGCTAATCAAATTTTAATTAAAAAAGAATGAAAATCCTTGCGGGAAACAAGGGCTTGCGAGGATCTTGTTTTCCCTACGAGGAATCTTCGCCCTCGTCCCCGCCTTCAAATGACACAGATAGGGTCGGGGACGGGGGACGCCCCCGGTCCGGCCCGGCCCCGTTGCCAACTCCAGTCCATGAGCTTAATTTTTAAAAACAAAAAAGCAAAAATGAAATGGTTACCAAATGAGGCCTAAATGGTTACCAAACGATTAAAAAAAGTATAAGAGTTTTTTGTTTTTTGTTTTTAAGAATTTTGTAAGAATTCAATTCTTCAATCATTGTAAATTTATAGGAAATAAAATAAAATTTAAAAAATCAAATAATTACCGAACGAGATCTTAATTATTTAAATTCATTAAAAATAGATTTAATACTATAAATTGAAAAAAGAAATAGATGAAATCACTACTATCTAATTGATTTCAAATAAAAATCACTGCTATCTAATTAAGTGTCATCTATTTGGACTAACAAGAGTTTAAATATTATAAAATATTCAAAAAAAAAAAAAAATTATACACATCAATTTGAATATAGTCCACATAGGTCCATTTGGTAACCATTTAGGCTCGTTTGGTTACACCTGATTTTTTGTTTTGATTTTTTAAAATTAAGTCTATTTCATCTACATTTTTTACAATAATTGCATCATTCTTAAGTACAATGGTTGAATTCTTAGCGAAATTCTAAAAACAAAAACAACTTTTTGAAAATTATTTTTTTTTAGTTCTCAAAATTTGACTTGATTTTTTAAACCATTTGTGAAAAATAAAAACAAATGAAAATTTTAAGGTGGAAGTAGTGTCCATAGGCTTAATTTTTAAAAACAAAATGGTTACCAAATGGGGCCTTCGTTTTTTTTTTTTTTTTTTTAAATTAAGCCTATAGACCCTATTTCCACGTCGGTGAAATTTCTTTATTTGTTAGTTACCTTTTACCAATTATTTAAAAAACCAAATCAAAATTTAGAAACTAAAAAAAAAAGGTAACTTTTAAAAATTTATTTTTATTTATGAAACTTGGTTAAGAATTAAACCATTATACTTAAAAAAATGCAAATCATTCTAAAAAAAATGAAATAGACAGGATTTTTAAAAATAAAAAATAAAAAATGAAATAATTATCAAACGGACCTTAGTTTTATTTTTGAGAATATATTTCACTTAATTTACATGTATGTTATTCATCATAAGAACATGAATTGAGATTTGGACTTTGATTAGTTTCAATTACTTTACATCACAAATCTCTAAAAGTAATTATTGTCGAGTTACACGGAATTAAAAGGCATAAGTGGATTGCTTTGTTTTCATTATATAAAAATTTCAAAACAATATAAATGTCTAAAGTGATATATAAATATATATATATATATATATATATATATATATATATTTAAAAAAAGCTCCTATAATTTAACTTGCTTTTTGGGAAAAAAATAAAATTAATGAAATTCATAACAATAAAATGTTAAATTATTCAAGACATTAAAATGTTGTATAAATTGAATTATACTAAATTAATATGTGTATTAAAAAGATATTATTTGAATAATAGATCATTTTAAGACCTTTCATTTAGAATTTTTGTAAAACAAATGTGATAATCTAAATATTTTTATGATTTTTTAAAAAATAAATATGATTATCTAAAAAGGTGAAAATCTATATTTTTAAGCATCATTTACAATTCTAAGCACTTCATTAGAAAACAAACTTTATATAATCTCAAATCCAAAAAGAGATTTGGGTCAATTTAAAATAGAGTTTTCTACACTTGAAGGTCCAATAAGTGACCTATATTTCATTAACGTTCGAGTTTTTCCTTATTTATACAATAATAAATTAATTATATGTTTTCTAAAATTGTAAAGAGAAAAGGGTTTTAAATTAGGCGCACTATTTTAGACAAAATATATTAAATCATAATATTTTTCAAATATCCATAACTTTCCATATTTTTCAGTTTCTCTCTCAAAACCCTCGTATGTATATATATATATATACATATTGTGGTATAAATATTCGATATATACTCTGATATATGTACATTTTCTCTGTTTTTTTATAGCTTTTGTAGGAAATTTGATATATACTGTGATATATGTTCGTTTATTTGATATAAATGAGAGTTTTTTTTAGACTTCATATTATTATGATATATATATAAATTTTGATTTGTTGAGATTTCTGACTATTTAAATGATATATATGATATATATAATGTGATGTAAATGAAATTTATGATATATACTGTAATTTATGTCGAACATTAAGCCATATGAGATTTATATAATGTGATATATTTCATATATTGGTTTATATTGTGATTTATGTCAAATATTGAGTCAAACTCTAATTTATATATATTACATATATTGGTTATGATATTTTCAAATACTCTAAGGTATATTTAAAATAACCATGAATATGTAGATAAAGCAATAAGTTGATACGTGAAATTAACATAAATAGAAAATAAAATCGTGTTAAATGCATTTTCTCAATCCAATTAAGCAAAAAAAAAAAAAAAAAAATCTTAACAAATAAATGCATTTCTCCTTCCAATTAAACAAAATGAATACAATCTCAACAAATAGATGCATTTTCTCTCTCCAACATTAAGGTGCTTTGTAAATATGTAAAAAAAATTTCCAATACTACATTCTCTCTCCAGTCACCCATCACATTCAATGATATTTTAGTCTAAAAATTCCATTAAATCTTATATATGAAAATATAAAAAAGTTTGAACATTTATGAAAATAAGTTTTTGAAAATGGATTGAATATATAATAATTCCTTTAAAATAAAACCATGTCTACCAAAATGGTTTGGTTCAAATCTAAAAGAGCCCAAATCAAAAGAATTGTGGGCTCAACCCCAACTAAGACCAATAAAAAAAATTATTAAAAAAAAATAGGCGGATAACAATTTGGGAGTTAGTGCAAGTTTGAAAATCATTTTTAAATAGTTAAAATCACATTTTCCATATTTAAAAGTATTCCAAAATATACATTTAATAATTTGAAATCAGGTTTAGTTTTTCTTTTAAATTCAATTTTCATATTATTAAAATTGATTTTAAATGATAAAAAATATTTTCGAAACAATTTAAAAAAGACAAAAGTGATTTTTTAAAATCACTCTTAAACATGACATTAGACTCCAAGAAGAATAAAAACATATGAAGAGTTCAAATACCCAAAGTCTTTAAACATTTGAGGATTTTGAAGACAATTTAAAGACACATGAACTTTTAAAAACCTCATGATCAATTCTTTTACTAATGACAAAGGAAGATTTAATTTTTTGAAAAAAAACATACACCACATATATAGAGAGAGAGACTTGAATTGTACTATTAATGTAGTACTAACTTAGTACAAAGTTGCAATTTATATATGCGATATTTCGATTTAATGATTATTTGAAATTTACCTTTAAATACATTTGACAAGTAACAAGTTTATTCTTAAAAAAAAGATAGTTGAAATGATAAATAGATTCAAAGAATAGAAGTGGAAAGAAACAACTCATTTGATTCAACATGAATATAAAAAAGAAAAAGAAAAAAGAAAAGGCTAAAAGGATATTCACGAACATTTTTGTTTGTTGTAAAGAACAACTCAGCGTTCAATTAATCAGATTGAGATTATGCTAAAGAAGTTTCCATGTTGAGTTTGACTTCCGAATAAAACCAACTCGATTTCCCAATCTTTAGAGAGGCGGCGAAGCGTAGAACCAACGACCACGCCAACAACAATTTCGAATTATTGGATAAACTCCCATCATGGATAACATCAATTCTACAATCAATTTACAATTTTAAGCCATGATTCAAATATTTATTGATACGTTAATATATTTATAAATTAAAATATTTGACATCGATATTATAGATTTGTCATTATCTTTGATATTTTTTTTTATGAATACGCATGAAACGTTACAATTTATTGTTTATTAATCTTAATATGAATATGAATACAATAATAAAATTTATAACTAAGTATGGAAGTAAAAACAACTCGGTTATTAATTTAAAAAAAAAAAAAAAATCAATTTAGACCCTAAATTTGTAGAGTTGTATCAAGCTAGTTCTTAAATTTTTAATTTCATAAAATTGGACCCTACATATAACAAAGTGTTGTAATTTTTATGTCAGTTCAATTTTCACTAATTTGCTCACTAATTTTGAACAAAAAAGTGTATACATCTCCATAAACTCGAAATTTCGTTAAGAGTTGTCCTAGATAAAGCGTAGCCCAAGAAAAATCGTGAGGTGACATTGGAAATGTGCATCCCAAAAGGGAAAAGTCAAAGTCTCAAGTTCTAGAACGACCAACCGAGTCAGTAAATATATACCAATGAGGAAATAACCTAGGCGTGCTCGGTCTAGCACCGTAAACTACCCTGACATCGTTAGAGTTATACATAACTACAGATATCAGAGGAAGATTATTATAAATAGCCTCATTCGACAATCGTAATGGAGAAGAGTAAGCAACCTCCAAAGGAGAGCCACGACCTTATTTTTGTGTATTTAGTTGAATTGTATACTTTATGTATTGACCTAGGCATCAAATTGGAGTAGTGTCACAACCCCTCCCGGATTATCCTTTGAACTCAAGAGAAGATGTGAGGATAGTAGAGGCCAACCCTCTTATGACATCTACCATCCAACTTGCCTGCCTTGTCTTAAACTTAAACACAACATAACATATGCATACAACTTGAAAATATAAAGTCAACAACTTTGATTAAGAACTTGGACAACTCATCACATTCTTGAAAGCAAGTTTATTTACACAATAAATTGTGACTTTAGCATCTACTGGTTACTTCTTGTGTCTACTACCTTTGCGCATGACTCCCTACAATACAATGAGTGACACCTTTAGTAACATGACATTCCCTTGTTCCCCTGTGCCAAGCACATACTAACCTTCCCAATTCAACCCTTAATGCATCTTAACTCTTGAACTTAAGCCCTTAGGTTTTACCAGAAACCCCTAACTCTAACCTTGATTAATTCCTGATTTTCCTAAACATACTGACTCCTTGGATTTCTTACTAACTTAGTTGACTTCCTAGTCTCCCAGGTTTTTCATAAACTAGTGTCCTTTCCTTTATAGCTTTTCCCTTTAGATTTCCCTAAACAACTACTCTTAGACTTTCCCTGAGCACATAACCCTCAAGTTTCCCTGAATCCTTGCTATGATACCAACTTATCACACCCCCTCCCAGATTATCCTCTAAACCCAAGAGAAGATGTGAGGACAACAGATGCCAACCCTCTTATGACATCTACCATCCAACTGACCTGCCTTGCCTTAAACTTAAACACAACCTAAGATATGCATACAACTTGAAAATATAAAGCTAACAACTTTGATTAAGAACTTAGACAACTCATCACATTCCCGAATGCAAGTTCATTTACAAACCAAGACCCTGACTTCATCTCTACTGAGGTTATTGGATACATGCTAACTTTACCACATCGAGACTCTTTAATGTTTGACCTATGAAATGCTCTGAGATGGTGGATGGCTGACTCTGGCAGACTAAGCAGCCTAAAACCTTTGAACCCTGGAACTATCTTGCTACCTGGGGGGGGGGGGGGGGGGGAGGGGGACAAAACATTAGAAAACATGAGTTGGGGAGCCCAGTGAGTGGTATATTTTATATTAACATAGGTTTTGAAGGAAATTGAATTCGAGATTTCCATGAGCAGCGGAACAGAACTATTCCAAATCACAATCATGAATGAACAATGCGTTTACAGTTTACTTCAAACAAGTGGTTATACAATTCATATAGAAATTACAGCATGAATAACTACAAATGCACAAAGGAAAAACTGTACGAACATTTGCAGATGCGTCTCTACGCTTCGATGCGCACGATCGCTCGAATAACAGCAACTTCGAACGCTCGATCTACACGACCGCAATATCATATGAACATAGCAGAACACTTCGTGCTCGTCCTCAATGATCGCTTCGGCCCTCAGTAACAGCACGAACAACCTACACAGAACCTCGACGGTGTCGAGTTGAGTATGACACCACCAACAAGGCTACCTTGGTATTCTAGATGTGAGAAACCAGAGGGTGGGCTCTGTTCGGACTTGGTATGAAGCAGACGAAGGAGGAAACACTAATCCTGTACATGACTAGGCAAGTGGAAGAGGGTGAAGACCTATCGTATAGGTCAATGCCTAATCATTTAGCTAAAGCTATGCGATCGTTTAGCTCATCGCTTAGCTCGGTCTGTCGCCTACAGACTCTACACGATCATTTACTTTGGGTAAGCGATCATCTAGTAAAACTGTGCGATTATTTAGTAAATACTACACAATCGTTTAGCTTGCCACTGCACGATCGTTTAGCTCACCCAACCGTCGTTTAGTAAATCCGTATTTACTTGACAACTACGTGAGTTTCTTTTGTGCAAGAGAGAAAATTCAAAAAAAAATTACAAAAACTTTTCAACAGTTTGTAAAAAATCGTCCTAAGATTAGGAAAACCATTTTCTTTTTAAACTCACGGTTATCATGAATCTAATAACCACCCACTCATTTGATTATTAAAGAAAAATAATTAATTATCCAATAATTAATATTATTATAAATATAAATGATAACCAACTTATCATACTATATTTATAACCTATAGTTTTAATATTTCATCTCATCAAACATATAAACCATAGTCCTTTTTCTATTCCATGGTATTTAATGTAAATCTCATTTACATCAATCCTCCACTAGATGTATCCAATACATCATACCGATTATATCATATATAATCAAAATATCTCTTGTCAATTTGAACATTTCAAATCAATACTAAGAACTGATCCCTAACTGAATCTATTGAGCTACTAAGGGGACCTTATGGACTGTAGCTCAAAGCTCCAACGGTACGTGAATAACTGACTAAACTCTTTAGCCACGAGATCCACCATCCGTTAACTGCCAGGCATTCCCATAAAGACCGACAGCTGAACTCTTCTTACCACAGATACACTATGTGTCTATCTTAACCAATCAGTAGTGCGACAACCCTTCACAGATCGCTCGTAAGTACAGTTGGGCCAATAACCGTTATGCCCCTGTAGTTACATCTATCTCCTTAAGTACCACTGATCCCTTTAATGAACATAACTCATAGTCATACTATGACTGAGTCTTCTCTTCCAAAGAGAAGTTGTGGCCACTATATTCAAGCCCCGGAATCAGTCCTTAAAGGAGTAATCTCTCTACTTATCCCTGTTTCGGGAAAGAAGTGAATTCCATCTTGTGGATTGAGTTCCCAGCTCCCAAATCAAAAAAGTCCCTAAAAAGGTAGGCATGTTGAGTTGGGAATCTGGCCACTCTCACCCATACTAATCAAAGGACCGTTCTCAAAGGCAAGAGTTCCCAAAACACTCAGGATTGAGATCGTGTCACCTATGGTCGTTTAGGTGAGATGCAAGTCTCTAGTATCAACGGTGTTATATATAGAGTCTAGTCATCTCGTGGTCCAAGTCTTATACAAACTCTTTGTATAGGACACCCCTGCTCGCACATCTCTACATGAATGGTCAGAATCTACCATATGTAGTAGTTTACAACACTTGCAAACCTTTACAAAGCGGGTTGTATCTGTAATGTCACCAGAATCAGGTATCTCACCTTAATCCTTATACTACAGACCTATATAGGTTATCACTTAAGGCATGATCCACTTGTATATCACATATACATGCTTAAGTTCACATAAGATAACCAAGGAGCTTTGTTTATTGGATATGAGTAAATGCCAGAATTAAATAACACTTATTTTATTGATTAAAAAATGTGTATCTTTATAAAACAACGAGACTCTGGGAGAATTAGGACACCAATCCTAACAATCTCCCACTTGTCTTAATGACTCGGGAGACTAATATACAATACAATATAAAAAAGTACAATATACAATAAACTAGGGCATACCCCAGTATCATCTTCCACTTGCCCTAAACAAGATGCCGTATGTCCCGCAGACCTAGACTCTCCAGGTGACCCTCGAACACTTTAGCCATGTGGGCCTTTGTAAAAGGAACAACAACGTTATGCTCCGATACGATCTTTGTGACTATCATATCACCGTGCACAATCTCCCTAATCGGGTGATATTTTCGTTCTATGTGCTTACTCCGATGATGACTCTGAGGCTTCTTTGAATTTGCCACAGCCTCGCTATTATCGCAATACATTGTGATTGACAAATCCATATTTGGAACAACTTCCAAATCTGAAAGGAACTTCCTCAGCCAAACAACCTCCTTAGCTACTTCACAAGCCACTACGTACTCGGCTTCTATAGTGGAGTCTGTGATGCATCCTTGCTTGATGTTTCACCAAACTACAGCCCCTCCATTCAGAGTAAACACTGACCCCGAAGTCGATTTGCGAGAATCTTGATCGATCTGAAAGTCAGAGTCCGTGTATCTTGTAAGGATCAGATCCTTATCTCCATACACAAGCATGTAGTCCCTCGTTCTCCAAAGATACTTGAGGATTGTCTTGACCGTCGTTCAGTGATCAAATCCTAGATTAGACTGATACCGACTGACAATCCCTACTGCATAACAAATGTCGGGTCGAGTACACAACATTGCATGCATCAAGCTTCCTACAGCAGAAGCATAGGAAATCCGTCTCATCTCCTCAACCTCTTGAGGTGTCTTAGGACATTGATCCTTAGACAGAACGATTCCATGCCTGAAAGGTAACAAACCCCTATTGGAATCTTGCATCCTATACCTGATCAACATTTGATCAATGTACGATGCCTAAAACAGGGCTAACCGTTTGTTCTTGCGATCCCGAAAGATCTAGATTTCTAAAACATACTGTGCCTCATCCAAATCTTTTTATTTGGAATTGGGTAGCTAACCAACTCTTAATGTCAGTCAAATACCCTACATCATTCCCAATGAGTAGGATATCATCCACATACAGTACCAGGAAAGCTACTAAGTTGTTGATGATCTTCTTGTAAACATAAGGCTCATTAACGTTCTGGTCAAAGCCAAACGATTTGATAGCAGTGTCAAATCTGATATTCCAAGATCCAGATGCTTGTTTCAGCTCATAAATGGACCTATTAAGCTTGCCAACTCTTTGCTCTTGATCTGGAACTATGAACCCCTCTGATTAAGTCATATAGATGGTCTTTTCAAGATTACCATTAAGAAAGGTAGTCTTGACGTTCATTTGCCATATTTCATAATTATAAAATGTGGCTATGGACAAGAGAATCTTGATAGACTTCAGCATGACAACAGGTGAGAAAGTTTCGTCATAGTCAACTCTCTCAACTTGGGTATAACCTTTTGCCACGAGTCTAGCTTTAAAGGTTTGCACCTTTCCATCTACACCTCTCTTTCGCTTATAGATCCACTTACACCCAATAGGTCTTACCCCATCAGGTGGATCAACAAGCTCCCAGACGTTATTGAAGTACATAGACTCCATTTCCTGGTTCATGGCCTTAACCCATTTATCGTTGTCAACATCTTCCATTGCTTTCTTAAAAGATAAAGGATCCTCAACCTTATCATTTGTAATGACGTTTTGGGCTTCATCAAACCCATGTAACGATCTGGTGGGTTTATAACCCTCCCACTACGTCAAGGCAGTCTCAACTCTTGAGTTGGTTGACTAGACGTTCCGACCTTAACAACTCTTGTTGATCTGTCGGCCTATTCAATAACTCTTGTTGAACCCTTAGTAGTCTCAGTCTCACTAGAGATCTCACGTAAAATGAGCTTACTTCGTGGCTTGTGACCCCTTATATGATCTTCTTCCAAGAAGATAGCATTTGTGGAAACAAACACTTTGTTCTCACTTGGATCATAGAAGTATCCACCTCTTGTTTCTTTGGTGTAGCCTACAAAGAGGCAAACCTTCGAACGCGGTTCCAACTTCTTTGGGTTAGTCGCTAGCACATGTGTCGGACAGCCCCAAATCATGAAGTGGCATAAACTATCTTTATGGCCTCTCCATAACTCAAAAGGTGTTTCAGAAACACTTTTCGAGGGAACATTGTTCAGGATATAACATGCAGTCTACACTGCATAACCCCCAAACGAGTCTGGAAGATGAGCATAATTCATCATAGACCGAACCATGTCCAACAAGGTTCTGTTTCTCCTTTCTGATACACCATACTTTAAACATATCATAGCATAGGTATATACTTTGAAATACTTTTGAAAGTAAGAATCACTCACCCTTGACCAATTCCTTTTTACCCTTATGGTTCGTTTGGATCGCGGATATTGTTTCATGGGGATGAATGATAAATATATGGGATTTAAATATCTGGAATAATAAATGTATGTGTTTGGATGTGCAGTATAATTGATGTCTTAGATTTAAACGTCTGTGTTAAAATTTAAAATAGTAATTAAAAAAATCAGGAAAAAATTAAAGCTAGTATTCAATATTTTTACCTTGTTAATTTAATAATAATATCTTAATTATTTAAAATATAAATAATAATGTTATTGCTTTGGAAGAAGAAAGACAATAACTTTTTCTGACACAACCAGTTTTTTCTCTCTCATGCACAAGTCCACGAGTGAAATCCTATCTTTTTAAAGGATAATAAAAACTCGTACTTAGGGGAACTTTTTTAGTTAAAGATAATTAATACCTAGGATTTTGAAAACTAAAATTCATGAAACAAAAACATGTAATATTTTTCCTCATAAAAACTCATGTCATGTTCCGTGAAGCAAACAGGGGGTTAAGATTTACTAATTTCCTTCTGCAAACCAAGCAACCCTTACTTAAGCAATGACAGCCTCAAACCAATACAAGGCTACTTTGGGTGCATGACAACCTAGGCTGGGGCACACACGGCCAAGCATTGAGCATTGGGCACTGGACCTGCTGCAAGACTGGGTGCAGGCGTCGAATGTGAGTGCTAGAACTCAAACACACTGCAGCTGAATGTACAGCAGTCCACGCATAGGGTAGGCATCGAGCGGGCGATGCGCTGAAGCTACTAGGCACTCAACTAACCGCATGGCAAACTAGTGCTTGGCGCATAGGACGCTCAGCGACTGCGAGGATGGTGGGCGCAAGACACCATATGCGTGCAACTTAGATGCCCACCAACAACCAACCTTCCCTGCCCATCTTCTTCAACCTCTAGCCAACAACCCCTCTTTCAAACTTCCTGTTTTCCATCATTTTTCCCATACTTAATGAAGGGATGGAATTCTCGAAGCAAAAGTGTGTGAGCGCATTCGTGTCTCTAATTTTGTTTTTACAGAACTTTAAAATGCAAAGTGATAGAAACAACAGGATAAACAATAGAGAATCTAAGCGTGCTTATACTGTAAAAATACAGAGAGAAAAGGGAAATATTACTAACCCTTGAAGAACCGTCTTCTCGCTTCCCTTCCATAGCAAGAACATGATCAAGATCTCCAATGCTTCTCTTGAACTCAGAAACTTCATGACCACAGTAGAAACAATGAAGACACCACCACAACATCTTTCTCTAGATGAGAACCAGACGGAGTTTGTGGGCTTGTCTTTTGGTTTTGGTGAAAAGGTAGAGATGTTTTTTAGAGGAAAAATGGTAGAGGAGAAGAAGATCAAGACGAACAGAACTCTTCTGTCTCCAATAAAAATGAAATCACCTTCATCTATCATTGTCTCCTCATTTTTTGCATTTTTGAAAGAATAAAGTGAGAGTTATGGAAAACTCCTCATAACATTGGGAGTTAATTTTCAAAAATTCAAATTTTAATATATATTAAAATTAAACAATATGTTATATCACATATAACCTATAGTTTATATTCTCTCATACAAATTATAATATTAATATGAATCAAATTCATATTAGCTTTAACCTATAGTTTTTATATGAATCATTTTCATATAATTAATATTTGAATCATATTCAAATATTTATTTTTCTCATTAAAATTTTATATTATAACGTATCACATGCACTATATTAATTGTATAATGTACAATTAATTTCCTTTAATTAATTTAAACAATTCAAATTAATCCAAAATTAATTTAATTCTCATTAACCCTTACTGAGCTAATAAGAGGACCTTATGACCATATAGATTGAAGCTTCAATGATGTGAGATTAATTAATTAAACTTTTTAGTTAAATTAATCAACCTCTTTAACTGTCGGTCACTCACTAAAGATCGACAGTTGCACTTTTCGCACTATAGATATATTAATGTGTCCATTAGATATAACCAATCAACAGTACATTGACCATTCAAAAATTGCTCATAAGTACAACTGGATCAAAATTACCGTTTTACCTTTGTAGTCACATCTAACTTCTTAAGTACCACTGATCCCTCTAATGAACAATTAGTCATAGTCCAACTATAATCGAATCCCTCTCGGGCCAAGAGAGGGTGTGGTGCCACATTGCTCAAGACCTGGAGTCAGCTCTTAAGGGAGCAATTTATCTACTTACCCTAACAATTAGGAAAGAGTGAATTTCTTCTTGTGTAACTGTGTTCTTAGATCCCTAATCAGACGAATCCTCGGGTAGGCATATTGAGTTAGTGAATCTGGCTACTCTCACCCATGTAGATCAAAGAACTGTCCTCATAGACAGAAGTTTACAACTCACTTAGGATTAAGGTCAAATTACCTATGGTCATCTTAGTTAAATGTAAGTCTTTTCTAGCAATAGTGTTATAAAGAGAGACCATTCATTTCGTAGTTTGGTCTTATACAAACTATATGTATAGGATACCTCCGCTCACATGTTTCCACATGAATGATCAGGGTCAGATCATTTGTAATACTTTACAACAATTGTAACAATTACAAAGCGGGTCACATCCATAGTGTCTCCAGGATAAGATACCCAACCTTATCCATCTACTACAGACCGTCCAGGTTATTACTTATACATTGGATCTTAGTTTACTGTTTTGGTTTATGCAACTAAATGTCAAATAAAATAATACTTATTTTATTAAATAAATAATATGTTTATACAAATACAAGTTACAAACTACAAGACCATGAGATTTATGACATTAACCTCAATACTTAAAACATTAATTCCAGCCCAAATTGAACCAAACTTCCTTCATAAAATTTCTTAAACAACATCTTAAGAAGTTTACCTCCAAATTTGGGCTTCTAATTCCTTCCCAAGAGCTCGAAACCTTCCAAAATATTTAGCTTGTTCGGATTGCTCCAAAACTTAGACCTTCCTTGAGTTTTCTTCAACGTTGAGCATCTTCTTGGTTGAGATCCTCCATGGCAGCCCTTGGACAGCCTCTCCACTGGTGAAGCTCAAACCAAACTAAAAATCTCCCCATTTTCTCAAATAATTTAGGCAAACTAAACTCTTCTTTCAACCTTTTATTTATAGATCTAACTGCATGGCTCATTTGCTTAAGAACTTGACACCTACTTCATTTACTTGGCACATCCTTATATGGTTAGCCTCTCCATTTGCATACTCAACCTTCATGCAAAAAAGAGCTACTAAACCTTTAAACTGACTTCCCTCTTACGACCACCAACTACACCAATACATCCTTCAAGCCGTTTCATTAACACATGGATAAACTTCTCACCAATGCATCCTTTAAGTCCTCACTTCCCTTGTCTTCCATGCACAGACCAACATATCCTTCCACTGCATAGCTTGTCTTTAACTCATAGTTCCCTTAGCTCATGCACCTGTCAACCCTCAACTTGACTGCCTCTCCTCGCCAAGCCTTTGGCCCATGGCTTTCAACGCATGGCTAACCTCTATTGCCTTGACCTTCCATGTATATCCTTCAACACCCAGACATGCTAGCTTGGCCAACACTCCACATTAAGTCCTAGTCCACATGCCATCCTTCACCCAACTATGCCGCACACATTACAAACACATACTCACCTTTCTTTCCTTTGCAAGCCAACGTCTAGGCCTCTCTTCCCATGACCAACACTTAAAATTTTTCTAAGTACCTTAAGCCAATGCATACCTCAATACTCCTATTTACCTAGCTTGGAATATCCTAAGGGAAGAGTTGTAGGACTTATAGGTAGGCTCAACACCACATCAATATGTGGATCTTTCATGTAAGCAGGCTCAAAAATCGAGATTAAGCCAGGACAAGTGGGTCGGAGGTCAAGCTCACAAGGATTCTACGACAACGACAAATGCATGCGAGATCCTAACGACTACAAATTTCAATAAAATAAAATTTTGCACAAAAATAACTGTCTAATGCACAAATTAACCATAGAATAATTTTGCTAAAATTCATATATTTAAAAAAACTCTAATGCCACTTTGCTCTTAAGGGTCATTGTTTGATGGGCATCAAAGATTCCCACTAAATGGGCATTTAGATCAGTACATTTGTTTTGTGGTAATGTAAAATGCCCTGGCTTTTTTAGATTCCTAGGTATCCTAAAATGTCCTGATGGAGGGCATGAGGTTTGTATCCTTTTGAAACATGGATTTTTTGGATTTCCAAGTTGAGAGCATGGTTTCCAAATTGTTATCTGCCTATATTCCTTTTGAAACATGGTTCCCAAATTGTTATCCGCCTATATTCCTTTTGAAACATGGTTCCCAAATTGTTATCTGCCTATTTTTTCTGGATTTCACTTTTTTACCATTTCATTTTTCTTTAATATACATTACCTTTTTTATTTTCATTTTATAACTAAAATAAATACGAACTATATATATATATATATATCACTTTTTGCTATATTGGAGTTGTTTTTATTTTTTAAAAAAATATTTAAATTCAAATTCAAATTAATATTTATTTTATAAAAATCTTAAATTAATATATATTATTTTATTGAGAAAAAACATATAAAATTAATATTAAAAATTCAAAAATAAATTCAAATTAATAAAAAGTGTCATAAGTTCAAATTATATATTAAAGATAATTATAAATTAATAAACAGCATTAAGGGCATTCTTGAAAAATTATGTAAAATTAAAACTTTTTTTAGTAAAAATCCTATGAAGCAAATAAAATTATCAAATATTCTAGATTTTGTTGATCGGGGTCGGGGGTTTATATAATTTAGTAAAATTAAATATAATGAGTGAAGCTTGAATTTGGGTCTAAAAAAGGCTAGAAAGTAAATTTACCACTTGGCTACCTAATGGTTTTGATTAGAGATGTCCATGGGGCGGGGACGGGGAAGCCTTCCTCATCCCCTTCCCCGTCCCCTATTCCATTCCCTGTCCTTGCGAATTTTTCCGCAGAGAACGGGGTGGGGATTTCATGGGGATCGGATTCCCTGCAGGGAAAAATTTCTCACCTTTATTTTTCTCTAACATTTTTTTAAATTTCAATAAATATATTTTTTTATAATTCTTTAAACATTTTTAATGGAATTTTCATTTAAATGAAATATTATCAATTTTACTAATTAAAACAATAATACACATGCAATTCAAAAAATATAATTAAAATGCTAAATTCTCATAATTTGTAAAAATTAAAATTCAACATTTATAGTATCCTATCTTAAATATTACAACATTTAAAGAATTAAAGTAATAAAAATCTTGAACTTAAATAACTAAATATACATAATTATCTTAATAAAATCTACAATATTAATATGAATATATATATATATATATATATATATATATATATTAAAAATTTATAATTTATATACAAAGTCGGGGCGGGGGACGAGGAATACCCCGTCCCCGGCCCCGAATTGTAAATGGAGAAAAATTCCCCACTCTCTCCCTCATTTCCCGTGTATTCGGGGATTCCCCGTCTTGTTCAGGAAGTCTCCAACCCCACGGATTTTTTGGACATCTCTAGTTTTGATATATATATATATATATATATATATATATATATATATAAAGAGTATAAAGCTGAGGGGTCTCGAACCCCCTGGGCCCATACTAAATCCACCCATGGACACTTGTAATTCTATTTCTAGACATCTAAAAATTTTAGTTATCTACATCGAAAAAAAATAAATAAATAAACAAACGACCCCTTAGATTTCATTAATTTCATATTGTACATATATTTTATAATTCATTGAAAACATAAGACAAAAAAAAAAAATTCAACGACATTTGTTTTGGCATTTTTAAAAGATCTATATTATATTTTTTAATTAAAAAACGATTCGATTCAGTTCGATTTTAAAATTTGGTTTTGTTTTTTAAATTAAAAACGGTTCGGTTTTAAATTTGACTTTACTCTTTCTTTTTAAATATATAAATAAATATATAAATTAGTTAACAATAGTTCGATTTGGTTTCAAATTCAGTTTTCGAAATTGAAATTGAACCGATTCGGTTTCAAAATTTCTTCAAACCAGATCGAACCACATTTTTCAGATTCACTAAGTTTTTTGTTTGGTTTGGTTTGATTTTTAGAAACGATTCGATTTTTGCGGTTTGAATGACCACCCCTAGTGATAAGTTATTAAAGGATTAAGATTACATCATTTATCTAAGTTTTAGGTGCAATTTAAGAAATTAAAAGTTTTGAAGATTTTTTATCCTAATTTAAAATAATTTTTAAAAATTTCTTTACTTACATAAAATATTTAATTCATATATCCATAAAATTGAAATTACAATCTTTAAGTTTGAGGTGGAAAAAAAATGGGTGGAGAGAAGAGGAGAATGAATTTAGAAGTATTTTTTGGATTAATCGAAATTGAAAATCCCAAAATGACGTGATTTAGTTTGTAGCCGTCCGATAGCTTAGATACGTAGGAAATGAAATACCAAATTCAAATACACACAAAGAAGATTAAAGATCCATCCCCACTCCCGATCCTCCGGAAGAACCTCACAGCCTTCAGGGGTTTCTTCCTTTTTCATTTCCCTTTTTATGACGGACACGTGGTGACGTTTTCGTACGGGCAGCCGCCGCAATTGGACAGCATGGAAACCATCCACTTCCGCCACGCCTTCGCCGACGTGGCAACCCGCCAACGAAAGGAAACTACTTCATCACGTTTTCAATTTTCTTCTTCTTCTTTTTTAAATAAACGTATTAAACTCGAAATCAAAACCATTTCATGTTTGTGCGAAGCAAACCAAAGCCCCTACTACATCTGTCTTTATATATATATATATAGAAGTGGCTCGATTCTGTTGCCGCCAAACTTTTTGCCCTTTTTCTAATCATAGTCACAAACAAACTACCTTCTTCTTCTTCTTCTTCTTCTTCTTCTTCGTTTCGTTTTACTTTCGTTCCATAGTGGTTTCAATTTTCATATTCGGAAGATCTGGAGATTGGAAGATGTGTTGTTATTGAAGGGGAAAAACAGAGGACAAAGAAACAGAGATTATATATCCTATAGGGATGGAAACTGTGTATCAGCCTTATTACGTGGATCCTCAGTTAGAATTACTCATTGAAAGAATTTACCCTCCCAGGTTAAATAACACGTCAAGTTTTCATCTTTTTATTTCTTCACCAACACATGTTAGGTTTTAATTCCTCTCAGAATTGGGATTTCTTTTTTCTTTTGCCATTTTGCAGAGTTTGCATAGACAATGATACATTTCAGGATTGCACCCTTGTGAAGGTTTGATCCTTTTCTTCAAACTTTCTCCATTCAAATTTAATTTATGTTCATCATATTCTGCTCTTTCCATTGTTGCCATATATAAACCCATAAAAAACGGGAGATTGAATTCATTACCTCTTAGCTAAGACTGAAAATTTTAATCTTTAAGTCTAAGACTTTTGGGGGTTTTGTTTGTTATTTTTATTTGAAAGGTTGACAGTGCAAACAAACATGGAATTCTACTTGAGATGGTGCAAGTTTTGACGGATCTTGACCTTGTAATCTCCAAATCTTACATTTCTTCAGACGGTGGATGGTTCATGGACGGTCAGTACTCACCCACATATACAAATTTATCCCACTTATAGTTGTTTTATGTTCTAATTGGTTGATTAAGAAAATATATAATAATTGTTTCTAACTAGCACTAAGATGAATGGAAGCTGACTTATGAGATAAGAGCTTATACTAATGTTAATTTTAGAGGAAGGAGACGCGAAATTTCCAAATTGTGATACCTTTTTCCAGAGTGATGAATGATTATTGATGTAATTTTATCATAATGGAAGCTGATTTGTAATGGGTTGTGTTTATACATATGTTTGGTGCTGCAGTTTTCCACGTGACAGATCAGTTTGGAAATAAAGTCACAGATGAAAGTCTCATCCATTACATTAAGCAGGTCTCTTTTTAGTGTTACAATTCCAGCTTGTTTTGACCTCATAAACTATGCTTAGTTAACAAAGAATTTATAATATATACTCAAAATCCTATGCAATTACAGGCATTGTGTGCGAGTAGGAGAGAAGGGTCATCAAGAATAATAAGAACGTGCAATATGGGAAAGGAATTGTTGTCATCAGAGCATACGGCGGCGGAGATCACCGGAATTGATAGGCCAGGTCTCTTATCGGAGATATTCGCCGTACTGGTTGAATTGGGCTGCAACGTCACGGCGGCCGTCGCGTGGACCCACCACAAAAGGGCAGCGTCCATTGTCTACATTGAAGAAGGTTGGAATGGTGGAGTGATAAAGGATCCAAAACGGCTGGCCCATGTGCAGGAGCAACTTGAGAACGTGGTTGACGCCCATAATGGACAGGGGGAAACAAGCAGCGTGAAGTTGACAGCTCCATCAACTGGACGGACCCACACCGAGCGGCGGCTCCACCAGCTGATGTATGCCAATGGCGATTACGAGCAGTGTCGATGTCGAGACCATAGTGAAATATGTAAAAAGAATTGCACTCCTACACATGTAGGGATTGAGAGTTGTAAGGAGAAAGGATATTCAATTATCAATATTAAAAGTAGGGACCGTCCGAAGCTGTTGTTCGATACGGTTTGTGCTCTTACCGATTTACAGTATGTCGTGTTTCATGCTGCAGTGAGTTCGAACGGGACTGTGGCTGATCAGGTAAAACTTTTGTTTGTGTTCGTAATGGCCTAGAATGTGAATATTGCAATTAATTGCATATTGAGGTTATTTTGTGCTTCCCTAAGTTCATGTGCCATTTCCGTTCATGTGCCATTTCCAATCCAAGTTGGCTCTTGTTTTGGTCCAAACATTGTCAAGTTGTGTGTATGGTGGACCTGATGTAGCTTTGTCTTTTGTGTTCAAATTGGCAGGAGTATTTTATTCGACATAAAGGTGGTTGCATCTTAGATTCAGAGAGTGAAAGGAAAAGGCTTTTACAGGCCCTTATTGCAGCCATAGAGAGAAGGGTTTCACATGTATGTTTCCTGCAAACCTCTTAATCATCATCTTACAATTAGCTCCTTCAACCTTTCCGTCTACCATAACAAAATGGACTACATAACAGGGATTGAGGCTGGAACTCGATGCTTTAAATCGAATGGGACTGTTATCAGATATCACACGGGTATTTCGTGAAAATGGTTTTTCGATCTCTACAATTAACGTTGGAACCAATGGCGAGAGAGCTTTTGGATCCATTTTTGTCACAGATGCGTCAGGGTATGAAGTGGATGTGGATCCACAGGTGTTGGAGTTAGTGCTCAAAGAGATTGGAGGATCGATTGCTGTTGTGCAAGGGCCTTCAAATCGGGATGATCGAGCCTCCTCTTCAAGAGCGAACCAGGGAACCAAAGTTACTAGAGTTGAAGATAAGCCAAGATTTTCATTAGGCAACTTGTTGTGGTCTCAACTTGAACGCCTTTCGAGTAACTTTGGCTCGGTTTAATCACAAGGGAAGGGATTCTAATGTTTGATGTATATCTTGTAAAATAAAGTTGTACAGAAAGTATTGTAAGGTTAATCGTGAGTGACATAATAAAGATTAGTTATGAACAATCTGTTTCAGCTGATTAGCATACGTATTTCTTATTTGAGTGACATAACCAAGATGAAAAATAATCAATGTTCAAATGCCCAATCTTATTAGGCAATTGAAGTAGTCACTGTAATTTCAAATACCATGAAATTTCGCAAGCAAATGGATTTTATGCAAACAAATAACAAGAAAAAAGAAATGATATCATAAAAGTACAACGGTCTTATAAATGGGCTCCATTACAAACACAGAATGACACCATGATAATTACGACAAAGCCATCCATTATTTGCATGTAAATGAATTTTGAGTTTTACAAGTTTTTCTATATACAGAGATATCATAACATAGTTTCCAAACGCTTGATTCATATAGAGAAAACACATGATATACATCGAGGAGATAAAATTCAATGAAAATAGACAGATTGAAGAGTTTTAACGAAGTTGTCACATTGAATCAATGTCATCGACATTAAGCCAGTCACTTGATTCCTTGCGGCTGCCTACCTGCCCAGATCCAACATGCTTATTCTCTATGGTGTTTGTGTCCTTATCTGAATCACCAGAAGTCCGGCTAAGCTGAACCCAATCTCGGGAATCTTTAGTTGAAGAGTCAGAGCCAGATGTACCTTTCTTATGATATGCCGGAACCTCCTGGTCATCGTCCTCAAGGTCGCTAAACGATACATCCTCGTCATTCCCGATAGGAATGTTAGTTCCACTGTCGCCATCAATCTCAAGAGTCTCCTCTTTCAACCAATCATCTGCATCATCCACGTCTATGTCATCAAAAACTTTGGAAGGACCAGAGTGGGAATGTTCAACACCGGTTTGCAAGGGTGTTTCCTCAATAATAGGCTTGTCTACAACTTGGATTTCCACGTTCTTATTTGGATGCTTATCAGTCTCAACATCAGTCACCGTTGAGGATGGGGCTGTACTATCAGGGGATTTCTGAACAAACAGTGGTTCAGATTGATCTCTAGGTGGAACAGAGAGAGTCTCCTCATTTGATGAATCAGAAGATCCTTTTGAACTGGTAGAGATATTTCTAGATATCTGAGGCTCCATCTGTTCCTTGGTTCGTTGTTGCAATTCATGAAATTGTGCTCTGGCTTCTAGTACCTACACATATGGTCGAACAAGTTTGGAAAAATTAGTTATGCAGAATAGGGAAACACAACTTGGATTAGTCCAGCAACTTCTGATGCATATTTGGGGTAAAAAGAATTACTTAAGTAATGCCCAAACCAACATTTGACAGACTGCTTCCAATATAACAAAACACTCGAGGCAAGAAAGCAAATTTTCCAAGTCAGTAGAATTTTACTTCTCCAATTAAGGAAATTCGACTAAATATAAAGCAAACATTTCAGCATCATGGCCATTGATAATCTGAAACCCTGGGAAACTTCAAACTATAGAAGAGAACTTACCCCAAAGGAAAATTTTCTACCTGTAAGAATGAGCTTGCCTCACTAAAACCCAGAAAGAAACTAGGATGATTGGCTCATGTCTTCCTTTTTCTACAATAGTTTCAGCATCATGGCCATTGCTTTCTTCTTTCAACTGAGAAAAATTCAGCCAAATTTAGAGGCCAGCTACTGGGTGATGAGACAAACACGTACGAATATGAATATATTCACATTGGGCTAGTGGCTGATGATGAGCAAACTACTTTTGCAATAATCATCTGACCATTCAACAGACTAAAGTATCGATGGTATCTTTATCACTGACTTTGATAATCTGAAACCCTGGGAAGCTTCAAACTACAGAAGAGAACTTACCCCAAAGGAAAATTTTCTACCTGTAAGAATGAACTCGCCTCACTAAAACCCAGAAAGAAACTAGGATGATTGGCTCATGTCTTCCTTTTTCTACAATAGTTATACCAACTTGTAAAATCATGCCTCAGAAAAAGGCAATACCTTAAAAGTAAGGCAACATTAATAATATATCTTAAAAGCAACTTGTTTGCTCTAACAGGTGATAGCTACTGAAGATAACTCAGATAGGAGACAAATTTTCTTATAGTATTAGAATCCCACAAAAAAATTCTAGTATTAGAGGTTATGAGGTAGCTAGGGATGGGCAAAGCTCCTACCCAGAGACTGCCATCTTCCAACTCAAGGGCAAGTTAAGGGAGATGATCAAGGTACAGGATCGGCTGTTGTCATCAGGGTTTCACTTTCATCGCCCCTCAGTCCCCTCATTGGAGCCCCATGCCATGTCTGCTGAAGATGCTCCAATTTTGGACACTTTGATTATTTACACGAAAGCGCCAACGGTGACATATATACCAAGTGGACCAGCTAGCCTCTTGGCAAAAGGGGGATAGAGATGAAATTATGCTCGACGTCATCTTTACTAAGATGACAAAAAAGGATGGGACAACAAAAGGAAGCTTCGAAAGCTGGGATCTGACAACTTAACCTTGTTCAAATAACAATGAGAAGCCCACTAGATTGGGCCATTTATATAATGAAGATCATGTTTGAAATATTAGAAATCTGGAAATCAGAGAGTTATAAATAGAGTATTGATTAATTCCATTTAAAGTCTGGATCGAACTGGTTTGTCCTCTCTGGATATCATTGGAGCCAAGGGGAGGGCATGCTTATGTTGTAGAATGAAGTATCACCAACTGTTTCAAAGGTGGTGGAAGGTTCCTTCTCCCTAACCTTTCTGTCAGAGTTTCTCCCCAATCAGCCTAGTTGCCAGCTTATTAAGCATACATGGGCCAGCCCAGCCACAAACCACCTCAGGAATAAGGTTTTGTTTGAGTTTGAGGATTTTGTTGTCGCATGATTAGAAAACTATTTGGAAAAGGAATCAATTGTGCAATAACAGGAAAGAGGAATCATCCACATGCTGCTGTTAAATTGTTGGCCCATCACCTTATAGCTGACCTTCATGCATCACAGAACATGTTCTCTCAATCCATACAGAAACATGTAGTATTTTCAACTGCATTAATTGTTGAACTACAATATTTTTCAACACAGAAATTGAAGATAAATATACTACATAGTACATGTTAGTTTTTTATGATAAGGAACTATTTCATAGAAAGAAAAAATAGACTCACGGGTGACTAGTTTAGGGTTATTTCATATCCAGATTAGTTTTGTAGGTCCATCTCACACCATTTAATTTACAAAGAAAAATGGTAGGTTGGAGAGGTTTTTGGTTTGCATTTCATCTCATACAGGTGGCTAGTTTAGTGTTATTATGCATTTACTAACCGCAATTTCCATTTTATAATTTCCTCTGGCAATCTCCAGGCATATACTCCATTGTCATTGCATCATAGATATAAAATATATACTTTGGAACTCAAATTTCCCAATATCATCCCTATCTAACATATTAAGCTAAAATTCATCCCCCACCTACATGTTAAAAAATGATGCAATACTTCCTTGGGCCTTGGCAAGGATCAAGGTCTCCTCTCGTGGATTAATAACCAAGGATGTTAATAGAATATTCGATGGGAATTTAAGTTTACAGATCCAGAAGAACATTAAGTAAAAGAGAAAAGAGGAATGTCTCATAATATTAATGAGACTTGAGTCTCTCCCATAAGGAACTACAGAACACAGTCTTTTTCCTCTACTCACCTACTATAAACTATAAAGCAATCACCGAAGTGCGAAGAGGGCCCCACTAATCTCATATACAAAATTTTCCCTTCCCACCCCATCACGTAAATAACTATTACCCTTTTCTATAATGTTTTATAGTTAAGTTAAGATGGTGGTTGTTTTCTGACTCCTATTGTCTTACGTTTTCCCTTCTCTGCTACTCCCTCTCATTAAGAACTCAAGGACATAGTTGTACAACCTATAGAACATATCCTATTCAAGTAAGGTCATCTGTTTCTCCCTCTCCATTTTTCATTTTTCTCAATGAAAACTAGTTTTGAATATAAAGGCACATAATTTAGACATTTTTTAAACTAAAACTACAGTTTTTTTTTTGTTTTTCTATGTAGTAAGCATCAGAAATTTTGAACCCTTAAAATAATGAAATATGAGGACCTCTTCAGCCCATTGAGTGGTATACACAGGAACAGTGCAAGGCCCAAACGCAACCAGAAAGAATGGTATTTAATAAGGACGCAAGCAACTTACTTGGGATGTTGAGAGAAGTTCAGCATCATCCTTGCTAAGTCTAGGATGCAAGAGCACAAAGTAGATCTTCCAAAAGCAATCTTCACTCATGTACTGAGGACAAAGCTCAATCCTCAAAGCAGCCAATCTTGGAACAAGATGCTCAACAGCTAAAGCATGTTCTTGCTGGGCATCAGATAACTCAAGATCTGTATACGAGTGATCGAATGAGAAAATTAGCTAGTCTAAGATTAATGTCGATCTGCTGATAAATATATCTACACATGAAAGAGTGAGGTAACTAAAAAGATTAACAAGAAGTATAATAGCTGTAAAAGAATAACGGAAGCTCAAGATATTCGGTCAGAAGCACATTCGTGATCACTCGAAATTTAAACTTACTAAATATATTGACATAATACCATACTACGCATCGAAGATTTGTATCCAGTAAAGTAAAAAAAGTAACATTCAATTTGTGCAAATGGAGAAATTATCAGATAGAAAATGGGAGGTACCGTCAGCATCGTCGTCATAAGGAAGAGGAAAGTCCAGCCAGGTCTCAGGATGCTCGACGATACTCCTCACAAATATCAGAACCTCCTCTGTTACACCAACCGCGGTTCCGACATCATAATTCTCCAAAGAATCCTCTGATCCAAACTGAAGAAAATTGGAAGCAATCTTGGTGATCTCAGAAACAGTCTTGGTGTTCGAAAGCTTGGAGATCCCGGTCTTAAACTTCCCGCTAATTTCCGCAAAATCACTGCGGATTCCGGCAATTAGATCTTCTTCAGACAATTTAGGGTCAGATGGATAGTCGGTTGTTGACTTATCAAGCGGTTCGTTAGGTTTTGAATCAGAGACTTGAGAATGTGAAGCAGAATGCTCAGGCGGAGGAGCGAGGAAAGAGGCGACACCCCAGAATTGGCGGGTTAGGGTATTTTTCAGCTCGGACAAATCCTCTTTGACACCTCTGGCAGTGGGAGTTGAAGACGACGACGAGGGCGGGGAAGGAGAATCCGTCTGATGGTATTGATTAGATGCGGAATCGGATTTGAGCGGTGATTTGGGGTTGGCAACAGCATTCTCTTCGTCTTCATCGTCATCATCAAGCTTCAATGAATTTGCAATGGATCTGGCCAGCCAAGCCATGGTGTAATCTCAATGCAGGTAAGGTAAAGAGTCTGGAGTGAAGAGGATCGTAGCTTGGAGAGTGGGAAGTGAAGGAGTTTCCTCAATCGGAGAATACTCACGATGTTCAGTTTCTTCTTTCAACCGAAGCCAGCCATTTTTCGTCATCGTTCATCATTTACTTGACCAAAAACATTGAAACTATGAACGACGTCGTTCTACCGAAAGCAGAGCATGGGCCTGCACGTGGGCCACGTTGGCCTTTGCAATTTGGGGTCCTCTCTTTTCAACCCAATTCAATTGTAACGCGCATCAATAATGGGAAATTGCGATATATAGCTTCATTTGACGATTCATTTGAGATTTGGCAAAATCTCATTTGATTTAAGCTTAGTGTAAAATCCTAAATTTCCCTCTAACATATTTAAGCTTAGTGTAATTTAAATTTTTCATTAACAGATTTGGAAATCTTATTATTTATTTTTTTGCCATTCTCATCTTCTCTTTCTTCTTCGTTGGTCCTCCAGCCTGCCCACTTCATATTATGAATGTGCAATGGAGACTTGAAATTGTGGACGAAGCATGAGAATTTTATAATTTAATTGCATTTAGAATTCTATAATTAGAGTGTATTCAGGTGGTCTATAGGTGGCTCAAATTACCGTGTATGTAGATAAATATATGTAATGAATAGGGCTTAAACTTGGATCTGGAGGAGATAATAAGATAAATTTACCATTAACATAAAATTGAGGGGACTAGGCCCATACTAAATCTGCCTTTGTGTTGGTTGGTACTTTATTTTTTTTTAGTATAAGCAATACATTCTAACCATGCTTTCACTTAATAAACATTTTTTGACGTTAAAAATTTTGTTAGTTAAGATGCTTTTTAAAAATGAATCAAATCTATGTGCTAAAAAAATCGAATAAAATCTAATTTTGTTACTGCTAAAAAATATGTGATTTTTTAAAATTTAAAATGGATTTGAAATAAAGATTGTAAATTTGAAATTAGAAGATAAGTAGAAGAGAAATAATTAATAAATAATTATTTTTTTATTCTCATTAATTTTAGACCCTTAATTTATAGAATTATTGACTATTTAGTAAGTAGTCATTATTTGATTATTTCTTTTGTTGTTGACCAATTTTTCTTCGACAATATATTAAAATTTAAATATAATCAATTAATGAATATCACAAAATTTTCAAACAATCATATCAATTACAATGTAATACAATTTTAATAAATGTCTATTAAAGAAAAGGAAAATTTGACTGAATAACATACTTTTATGTTCCATTTATGAATTTAGTAAAAAGAATTTCAGTTTATTTTCCCCTCTTATTTCCCCCTCATGACCATCTCATTCTCCAAATTTTGTAGCAGATCTCACTTTTCTACCAACTTTTATTGTGTTGCAAGGCTCAATCTCAAGCATGACAGAGAAAATACAAGGTTTACACTATAATTAATTTTTTTTCGCCAATCATTCTTAATTTGCAATGAAGAGTTTCTTTAGTTTTCGAGTTCGAATGAGGTTTTTATGTCTTAATCTTAAGAATAGGTCAACTATTTATTTTAAATGTTTAGATCACATTTTAGTTTTTTAGGATGTTGGATTGTCTCTTAGTTTTTAGAAGGTTGAGTCAAATCTTATTTTCTTTAAATAAAATATATTTTAAATACTAATAAAATCTAGATTATTAAGATTCAAAAAAATATGTATTTTAGAATAAATTAACTGTATATACTATTTGGGTATTTTTGTAATCTAATAATTAGTAATTAATTATATTCAAATTCGTTTTTCTATTTTTCCTAACCTAAATACATCTTGCTATTTTCCAAAATGAAGGTTTGATAAATGCTATTTCTCTTGTTAGCTCATCAATAATCTCTCTTCTAGAATTGGTGTGATAAGTTGGGGCTGACATCGAATGGGGTGGAGAATCTCTAATTGGATGGAGAATAGGGAGGGAGCGAGGGAAAAAATTTCTCCATTGGCTAAATGGGATCGAGGATAGAGATTATATTCTCCACCTGTGAAAACTCTAAATGGAAGCAAGATTGTTTTCCAATTTTAAATTTACACAAAAAGATAAAATTAGAACCCTATTATGCATTCAACAAAGGAAATTTACTACAGAGAAGGGATTTGGGTTTTTGGGTTACTAACATCTTGAAGAATCAATTCTTCACAAAAAATTCCTCTCGCTCCAGTCGTCTACTATTCTCTTTGAATCTCGATCCCCAAAATACAACAATTTCTCCAAATGGGCAGCACCAAAAAGAGCCCTTGTCTTCTCTATAGGGTATGAGAATTCTCAGAGTATGTGGGCTCTGATGATTTTGAGAGAGGGAGAGTTATTTTAGATGAGAAGAGAGAATTTTCAAAATGTAAACTGCAGTCTATATTGCATATCCCAAAACGAGTCAGGTAATGAAGCATAACTCATCATAGATCGAATCATGTCCAACAGGGTTCGATTTCTTCTTTATGATACACCATTCCATTGAGGTGTACTAGGTGCTGATAGTTGGGATACAATTCCATGATCTATCAAATAGTTTTGGAATTTCATATCCATATACTCTCCACCTCTATTAAATCAAAATGTTTTAATTGTTTCATTTAATGCATTTTCAACTTCAGCCTTGTCTCCTTGAATTTTAAAGGGCTTCAAATTTATGTTGCATTAAATAAACATACTCATATCTAGAATATTCATTAGTAAAACTAATGAAATATTCAAACCCTCCTCTTACCTTAATATTCATCGGACCACAGAGGTCTAAATGTACAAGCTCTAAGGGTTCTTTGGCTTTGTGACCCTTTCTAGTAAAAGGTCTTTTAGTCATTTTGCCTTCAAGACATAACTCACATACATGTAAAGAATTTTCTTCTAACTCACTTTAAAGTCTATTCTTAACTAATCTTTTAATCCTATTGAGATTTATGTGTCCTAATCTTAGGTGCCAAAGATGGGCATTTTCTTTAGGATAAATTTTCTACCTTTTATTCTGAGTTACCGCAGTTTTAAATAGTTCAGTATTTAAGAGATCTTTAGTTGCTAACGATCTTAGCACATATAGATTATCCTCCAGTTTAGTAAAACAAATATTAATACCATTTTTTTTTTTTTTATAAATAAACACTTTGTTTACATAAAAAGATAAAGTATAATTTTGTTCTATAAAACACTTTACAAAAGTTAAGTTTCTCTTTAAGTCAGTAACTACATATACATTTTCTAACAAAATATAATTTTCTTGTAACGTAAGCTAAAGTCCTTTCACTATCCTTGTAGAGACAATGTACCTAGCTTCTACACATATCGTCATCTCACCAGGTGTCAGCTGTGCCAGGAATCAATTCCTTGAAATGAAGAACAAACGTGGTTAGTGGTGCCTGAATCTGTTATCCAGGCCAAATCATCATTCTCCACTAAACAAGTCTCCAATACCATATCTACCTTGCTTGGTCTTCTTTTTTTCTGCCTAGTATTTAGGACAATTCCTTTTCCATTGTCCCTCATAGTTGCAATGGAAACATATTCTCTTTACAGTCTTGGTTTTCTTGCCTTTTTGGCCCACAGCTGGTGGGTTAGCCTTCCCCTTTTCACCTTTTTTCTTCTTCCACTTTTTAGTGTCGGAAGAGGAAGACATAAACTTAGTTCCAGAAGTCGACCCTTTATAGAACTTTTTGGAGGACGAGGCAACATTTGCCTTACCCTTCTATTCCTCGACTTTCACCAAGGATTGGAAAGTCTATAGCTTGTTGAGCAAGGTGGTCAGGTTGTTGTCAGTCCTGTTCATAACAACATTGCTACAGAACTGTAGAAAACATTCAGGTAAAGTTTTGAGGATAAAGCTAACCTGACTGTCCTCATCAATGACAGACCCTTTCATCTCAGCCACATTAAAGTGGACCATCATATTCAGAATGTGTTCTCAAATAGGGGCCTCCTTTTGCATACAGCATTGAAGATGAATTTAAGAGCATTGAACATGGTTGAGCATTGAAGATGAATTTAAGAGCGTCACGTCTGAGTTGAGTGAATGGTTGTCTGAACATTCCTCTCAAGGACTCCATAATCTCACGGGCAATGAGCATGGGCTCTATTGGGAATGTCTTAAAACTCACAGTTCGTGAATGTTAACATATTTTATTCATCAATAAAAGTATTATTGAGTATTTCATTCAATAAATTGTTATTGATATTGCATTTTGTTATGAAAATTCAATAAACAAATCCATGGCATAATATGAATAGTTTAATTTTATGTGGAGACATAAAAGTGGATCAAGGTTTAGTATATAGTCAAAATGATCTATAAGTATATGGATGAGATTTGGTACCTCATCCTGGTGGCACTATTAGATGCGGCCCATTTTGTATCCTGATATAAATGATGTGATCCAAAAATCATTCATGTGAAAACATGTGAGTGGAGGCATCCTGTGCAATGAGTTTGAATAAGACCGGACCTCGAAATAAGCACTTTTTCTTATAACAACCGTTTACTGTTAAAATTGAATATTTCAAACTCAATGACCTAAGGTAACTCGATTTTAATTCTAAGCTAACTATGAACTCCTGTTTATTTAGGATTATTCTTTGATCTGCATAGGTAGAAGTAGTCCAACAACACTACTCAATAAGCCCTCCCATTTTGGGGATAAGACCGGATAGATAGTTGGAGACATAGCTTTGCAATATAGAATCCTCCTACCCGATTTAGGGTTAGTAGATAGGTTGTTCTCTTAAGCGTTGATGCCTAGTCTCGAACATCAGGTTTCCGCCCTCTCATGAAAGAGAGGGTTATGGTTTATAAGTTAGACTATAAATCAATTGTTCAATGCAGGATCAGTTGGAGCTTAAGGAGCAAGATATATTTACAAGGGTAAAATGGTAATTTTTGATCCAATTGTAAATACGAACGACCTGTGAAGGATTGACTTACTGATTATGGTTAAAATGGACAGAAATATATCTATAGTGAGAAGAGTGCAACTATCGAGCTATAGTGGAATGTCTTGGTAGTTAACGAATAGTGATTAATTTGGTTTAAAGAGTTTAACCAATTAATTGCAAATCGTTGGAGCTCATGATCCATAGGTTCATAAGGTCCCTCTACTAGCTCATAATTTGGATTAGTAAATTGAGTAATCTTGATGTTTGAAATTAGGGTTTAGAATTTGAAATGTTCAAATTCAATTAGGATTTCAATTAATTGTATTCGATACAATTGAAATGTTTAATTTTATCGAAATTAAATGAAATTAAAGAATTTATTAATGTTTAAATTATGATTTAAATATTAATTACATGGAATTAAATTTTATTGTAGTAAAATTGGTGTTTTATTAATTTAATATTAGATATTAAATTAACAAGATTAATTAAAAAGTTTAATTAATTAGTTTTATCTAAAAGTAATTAATTGAATTAATTTTCATAAAACTAATAAACAAATAAATCAGTTTATTTATTAAATTGATTTTAGAAATCAATTTTGAAATTACAATTTGAAAAACAAAAAGGGAAATTTCCAAAAGTTTGAAATCTCTACTAAAGGTGCAAGCACCTTATTCATCCAATTCCACTCAATCTCCATTAATTTCATGAAGAAGAAGCTGACCTTCATGCAAGCTCTAAGATTGCATGTTAAAAACTTTATAAATTGGAGTGTTAGGCTGAATGATTGGTCATGAAACTTGAAACCTTCAGTAAATACCTTCTTCAGTTCTATCAAAACCAGCTCAATTTAGTGTTTCTACCACACAATCCTTGCAAGAGAATAGTAGAGAAGATCTTTATGGTGGTATACTTGAAGATTGAAGCATCGTTTCATGGAGCTCAGCTGGTTTTGAAAAAGATTCATCAAAGGTATTATGTTTAGCAAACCTTCTTGTGAAATAGTTTTTCTAAAGCATGTTTTAAACTAAAATTAAGTGTAATTAGAGTGTTGATTAATTCTGATTTTCTCCACTGCATGTTAGTTTACTCCATCAATTGGTATTAGAGCACGATTTAAGCACTCAATTATCAGTAATTTTAAGTTTGGTGGGTGTTTTCCATAAGCTGTATGAAAATAGTGAACTGATATGGTTTTGCTGAGTTGGCATTAAAATCTCTTCAATTATGTTGTAACTCTTGTAATTGGCTCTTGTTTTATGGGCCTTATTGTATGTTTAAGTATCTGTAATTCATTTGGAGTCAGTAGGATTGCAATTAGGATGTAATTGAAGAAAAAAGTGAAGAAGGTTGAGCAGTAGGAACTGGAAATTCAAACAACTGCCATATACTCAATGCTCGATGGAATACTCGATGGCATACTCGATGGTATTTCATGAAATGCTCGATGCACGATGGCATACTCAATGGTACTCGATACGTTTACTCGATGATATTTCATGAAATACTCAATGCTCGATGCTCATACTCGATGGTATTTCATGAAATACTCGATGCACGATGCCATACTTGATGGTACTCAATGCATGATGCCTTACTCGATGGTCAATGGGCTTTACTCGATGGTATTGAAATACTCAATGTTCTATGATGCTTGATGTCATACTCCATACACATTAGCATACTCGATGTTTGATGGCATGCTCGATGGTATTCATTGCTTGATGGTACTCGATGGGTTTTGCCCGGTTCAGCCCAATTTTAACATTGGAGGTCCAGTTCGACAGGTTCGGGTCTGGTTCAAGGCGGTTCAAGCGATCTAGAAGGTTTTTGAAGCCAGTTTTTGCTGAATTTTGTAATACTTAGGCCTTTGATTGCTTGAAAATGTCAAAACTAAAACCATATCAGTTTGTGTTTAATTATTTATGCATGTGATGTATGTTATAATTAAATAAATCTTGTATGTGCATAAGGTATGCCATGTAGAATTAAAATCCCACTATAGGAAGCATGTTACATGCATTGAAAGTATGTTATAAAGTGTTATAATATATAGCATGCATGTATAGGGTTTCAAATGTTTGAATATAAAGGTTATATTAAATGATGAATGCCTTTGATGTATGTTATGGATGCTTAGCATGTCTAAAATTTTGTAAGTTGTTATAAAATTAAATTAGACATAAAAATCTATAACAAAGATATACAACATGCTCACTTAGGTTAAGAACTTATTTTAATAGTTAAAATAGGTCGTCATCTTATAAAATTTGGTTACAAACTCAATCGATTCCTAATTTTATCTAAGGTTGGGGATATTTAAGTCGACAGTTTATGTAACACCTCATACTTAGGGATTATGACCGAAATGATAAGCATTGTTAACCGGTTTTATGAGCTTGCATGAGTGGTGTGACATGAATGGTGTGAGGTTTAAACTTTGTTTAAACACCTAGACATCATAGGTTGAAGTCCAAATATAAACATTATACTTGGATAAAATCATATAGTCTTAGGCTTTTTAAAATTAGCCGAATAAACCTAAGTAAAAGGTTACACAAATATTTAGAACACTTTAGTAGGAGATTAACAATATATTTGATTCATCAAAGGTTGTATTTCATAAAACCCTTTATCTACGAAATCTGTTTTTAGCATGCTTTTAATCTCAAATTAAGTGTAATTAGAGTGCTTATTGATTCCGATTTCTTCCGCTGCATGTTAGTTTACTCTATCAGGCTCATGCTTCTTGGCCAAGACCTTGGAAAGACTTGCCAAGATGTACGCTCGAGCCTTTTCATTTACCCATACACAGAATTTGTATGCATCCCGAATGTTTCAAGTGGTATTTGGAGCTACGACTGAAGGACATTCCTCTACCAGGACAAATCATAAGTCATCGATGATGTAATTATCGCCGGTTAATTTTTCGGCAACGAGCATATTAAGAGTCGTAGAAGTCATTGATAATATCGCTTAAATATACAATTTATTTATATTAGTAATCCATGCATTAACCATTTTGGAAAAACCAATCAAATTTAGCAAAATAATTTAATACACCCTTTGTGATATCTATTTTGTGATGTTTCAGTGAGATAGGATAAAAGCCACCATAGGGTGATCAGGTATCCTTTCACTGAAATGAGACCATCTCAACCAATAAACAAAACAACTCTTTGTTCTTGTATTTATCAATCACCATTGTTCAATCCAGAAATTGTTAACTAGCTTAACATTTTCTTGTAAGTGTATTCCCTACATTTTAGATATTCTAGAGTTTTGCCCCAACGAGCCAACTGTCGGAAAAAATCGATTGGGGAAAAGACTAAAGTAACCCTATCTATCTCTGGAGTTTGAGTAAAGAATCATGCAAATGCCATTTGTAAGGGGACACAAGCAAAGGTGCCTCGAGACTGAGCATGAAAATTTACTACAAACTCATAAGAGAGATCGTGAGATGTGTTGACACACGTTCCGCTCCCATTTACTATAAACACTCTCTCTATTCACTTTGGTATTGACCTATACAAACACCACCCGTAAGGGGGACACAAGAAAAGGTGCCTCGAAGTCGAGTATAGGTATCACGGTGTGAACTATGAGGGAGAAACGTGATAAGAACAATGAAGTATCATATACCCCATTTTTCTCCCATTAAGTGTTTTACCTAGGGCTAATTTAACTTAGAAAAAATACGGTTACTCATTTTTAATAAGTGATTGTTTAAGTTTTTCCAAAATTAACATTTACTGTGGATAGTTAAACAATTTTGATTAATGTTCATTAAACATTTTAATAAATCTTTAAACAATAATTGCATGCTTGTAGTAAATCTATCTAATTCACCTTCCAGGTCAATTCCCAGGTAGGGGTGTTTCGTGCTGAAATACCTCAGCCTAGACAGAACTAGCCTTAGACAAAGGTCCCTCATAGATACATTTACTACAACTTTAATCTTTTACTAAAAACCAATTTAATCCTATTAAACTGATTAAAAAGATTAAACTAATTTCTAATCATATTAGAAATATTGTGAACTTAGGTCTATGTGAATCATATTTTAAACTATTTAAAAAATGATTTTAACTTAAGTTTGCATGCAATTCTTTATTATTGATTTTAATTTCTAATTTTATTTAATTATATTAATAATAAAATCAAATGAAATAAATTGAAACCATACATTGCATTCGATATCATACTTAGGAAAATTATAACAATTATAAAATTACCTAAAGTAAGAAATGCTTCATGCAAGTTCCATTTCATTACTCAACATACATAACATTTATATATTAAAGTAATGAAATTAATAATGACATTCATCCAAACATGCTTACTATATATTATAACAATTATAACATAAATTATGCATGATAATGTCATTAATGCATGCATTATATATTATAACATTTATATTATATGATGCATGAACATGCTATAAAATTAAAGCATGCAACCATATTATAACATTTATAATACTTATGATGCATGATTTACATTATAACATATAGAAAAAATAAATCATACATCAAATGCATAATTTAAAGAGCAATAAATGGACTGAGATTGGACTCCTAAACAATTAATTAAATCAATATAACTTTTATATTAATTTAATTAATTATAAAAGTAATTATTTCATAAAATAAGCAGCTGACAAACCAAAACAGGTGAACCAAGCCGCAAACCGTGCGAACCATTCGAACCCACGAATTGCATGCAAATCGGCCAAATCATGACTGAACCCCGATAATTTTCCATCTTGGAACATTGCAAAGTTGTGCCCTAGCATTGCGACGCTAAGGAAAATTTCTTCCATTGGCCTCTTCGCAGTGTCACAACACTAGGGCACAATGTTGCGACGCTGCTGTATAGTTGCCTACTGTACAGTGGCAATTTCTACCATCTTTGCTTCTATTTGGGCTTCATTTTCTTTAGAACTTCATCAGAACAATCACGAACGACATAGGACATAACAAATATAGATGTTCGAAGCCTTTTCCGATGTCGTTTGATTCCCGAAAAGCGCCCCAAAACAAAACAAAATTTATAATTCACCGAACTAATCTATTACTATAAAAATGTAACAACAGTGGTAAGTACAGAGTCGAACCACAAAGAGGCCAAGAATTAAATCTCTCTTAAGCTAAATTTGACTATGAAAGGAATAAAAACTGGATTTAGATTTTTGGACAAATTGAAAACATACAAGAAATTAAAATGCAAAGGGTAAATGTAATTTAGGAATGGAGTTCATCTAATTTCTAAAGTAAAAGGGAGAAATCTATGCAATTTCTATCATGGAACTTGATAAATTAACAAACATTCAATTCATCCATGCACAACTACCAAATTGAGATGATTTAACTAGTTTCTACAAAGGTCGACAACTAACTAAAACAAAATCAATCAAACATTTTAATTATCAATTAAGATTGGAAAGCCAATACCCTAATTGAACTATATACTATTGATTCTACTGGGTTCTCCGTGATCATATAGAATTAAAAATCATATGCATTAAGAATGAGGGTTCAATTGTGTGATTAACTGACCGGATAACCTTATTCAATTAACCAACATATTCTTCAAATCTAGATTAAACATGCATTACCAAAATTCAAGATAAACTTATAAATCTGAACATTCATATTCAATTATTTGCCACTGGGGTGATTTTAGGCACATACGAACATAAAGGAAACCCATAGGCTCGAAATCAGCTAGCTAAGACACGTGATTATGATAGGTTCGTCACTCCAACACGTAAATACAAATCTAAATTCTAGCCAGATTCAAGGAAAGCACAGAATTGAAGAACATAAAATTCAATCAAAGAAATCTAAAAAAAATTGCATTAAACCTCTTACTCAAAGAAATTAGATACAAATCAAGAACGATCATCTAATCTATCGATTACAACCTAAAATAAAACATAAGACTAACCTATTGATCCTGAAAACACAAAGGGGAAAGAAGAAAGTCAGGCCTCTACTCGACCTCCATGAATTTAAACATATTTTTAACCTAAAAATCGAAGAGAGTATATATAGAATTAGTCATAGCATTGCAACGCTAGGGACAACATTGCAACGCTACTCTGAGAATGGTCAGAAGAAAAGCGCGTGTGGATGGCTAGGAATCGCATAAAAAATCGTAGCGTTGCAAAGTTGCTTTGCGTCTTAGCCAATTGTTTTTCAGCGTTGTGCGAGCATTGGGCATAGAAATATACTGAGTGTTGCGACGCTCTCCACAGGGGAAGTTTGGTAATTTCCACTCCTTTGAAGCTTGGATACTTAATTCAACTCAAAAGTGCTTCAAATTGACCCTATTTAGCTCTAATCACTCGATTCTACCTCTTGGTTGCTTGGTACCTACAAAATAAGATAATTAACACATAAAATCCATTAACAAACCTAAATTAAGCTAGGAATAATAGCTCTTTTTGAGAGCTATCAAACACCTCAAACTTAACTCTTGCTCGTTCCGAGCAAGGTTGGAGCATACAATCAAACCAATATCACTTAAAAACATGCTTGCTCAAGTTGCAAAAGTTGTTACTCTAGTCTCAATAGTCAAATAGGATGAAATTTTCAATCAACAATGAAATTCGATTAAATCAATCAATGAAGCACATTTTAAAGAAAATTTCTAAATTTATTAATGCATGAGTGAGTCTAAAGTCTTGCTAGTTAAGCTTGCATGACCCGAAAAGATTTTATAAGGTCCTCAATTCATTTTCTCCATAATTTGGCTCGATTATTGACCTTGGACATGTTAGTTTCAACAAGCATGCAGTGGAAGAAAAAAAAATCATTAAGCACTCTAATTCATCAATTTTGGCTTTAAATTAAGAATATTCATCTAGTGAAAAGAGAGTTTCAAAAATACCTTTGAAGATCTCCTTCAAACTCGAGAATCTACTGCAATCTTCTCCTCTTCTGATCATGAACCACCACTAGGATTTTCCTACTATCCTCTAGGAGTCTTCGATTAATTTGTGAGACTCAAAATAAGCTGGATTAAGGGAAGAACTTGAGAAGACACCCACTGGTTTTCTCCAGCTGAAGAAGCTTTCTTCATTCTTAAATCTCAGGTAAATTCAGTAGCTTGCATGTACTTTTTCCAACTGAAAACTTGTGTGTTTTATGCAGGAGCTCCATGCAATCAGATTGCATCAACAAGCTACAACTCCTACTTGAAATTTGAGTGGATTGAAAGTGAAATTTGAGCTAGGTGCTTAAAGTGGGAAAATCCCACTTTTTGCAATTTCTCAAATTTAAAACAAAAATCAATTTAAATTGAATTTTCTTTTAGAATTCGATTTGTTTAATATAATTTCCAAAATTAAATTAAAATAAAATTGATTTTCTAAATTTGAATTTTCAATTTTCAATTTAATTGATTTAATTAATTCTAGTTTAATATCAAATATTAAATTAATAACTTATCAATTCCTCAACCATGAATTTCTATTCGTGAAAATAAGATTTAAGTCTTATTTAAATATTAATCAATTCTCCAATTTTGTTTAATTTCATAATTAAACGTGTAATTATATCACGTATAATTACTAATTCTTTTAATTCGAATTTGAACATTTCAAATTGACTTATCACACTATTTTATGGCTTATTTCGTTTGTGAGCTAGTAGAGGGACCTAATGGACCTAAAGATCATGGGCTCCAACAATCCAAAATTAACTAGCTAAACTATTTAACCTAATTAACCACCATTTATTAACTATCGAGTCATTCCATTAAAGCCCATTAGTTGCACTTCCCTCACTGTAGATATATTGTGTCCACTCGATATAACCATGATTAGTAAGTTAGCCCTTTATAAGTTGTTCGTAATAACGGCTAACTTCGTTGGAACGACTTATAAAGGGCTATTTGCTCCTCTATTATCTCAATATAGAGTGATAGGCAAATGCATATTTGGAACGACTTCCAAATCGGTCAAGAACTTTCTGAGCCACACCGCTTCTTTAGCTACTTCACTGGCAGCTACATACTCAGCTTCCATTGTGAAGTCAACAATACAACCTTGCTTGATATTCCTTCACACTATTGCTTCTCTGTTCAGAGTAAATACTGACCCTGAAGTAGAATTCCTAGAATTTATATCAGTCTGATAGTCAAAATCAATATATCTAGTAAAAATCACATCTTTAGCACCATACATGAGCATATAGTCCCTCGTCCTCCGAAGATACTTGAGGATGTCTTTAACGGAAGTCCAATGATCATATCCAGGATTTGACTAATATCTGTTGACAATTCCAACTGTATAGCATATGTCGGGACGAGTACACAACATGACATACATTAAACTCCCTACTACTGATGTATATGGAATTCGTTTCATAACCTCAACCTCTTGAGGCGTCTTAGGATATTGTTCCTTAGATAGATAAATTTCATGCCTGAAAGGAAACATACCTTTCTTGGAATCTTGCATTTTATATCGAGGCAACATCTTGTCTATCTAAGATGTCTAAGACAAGGCAATGGATCTGTTCTTGTAGTTCCGAACGATTTGGACACCAAGAACATACTGCGCTTCTCCTAAATCCTTCATTTGGAATTGCGTGGCTAGCCATCTCTTAACGTTAGCTAGAAACTCTATCTCATTACCAATGAGTAGAATATCATCAACATATAGAACCAAAAAAGCTACAGTTTTGTTGACAATTTTTTTGTAAACAAAGGTTCGTCAACAGAACATACCTAACTTACAAAAAGGAAACACTAAGACAAGGGTGCCTAAACTCACGCAAACAAAACATAAAAGGCATTTACCTAGAGGGCTAGGTTTCACACTCAACCACCAGGAACCTAACCATTTTTTTCTCACAACGTCCTAACTAGACATGGTGGAGGTTACTCTTTTCATCTCCATCCATGCACACAGACACTATTTTTTATTTTTTATTTTTTGCAGGCAAGCTAACTATTGCCTCATTTTCTTTATGTATTTTTTTCTTCAAGCAACTAATTTGATTTTCTTTTATTTATTTATTTATTTATTTTTATATATATTCACGCACTAGGCCTTTTTTATCCACTTTGTCTAGGTTTGCTCTAAAACAAGTAGGTTACTCCTAAGTCAAAGATGGATCTTTCGGGGTGACAATAAAAAAATATAAACTAACCCAATTCTAAGCATGCAAGACTTTAATTTTACAAGAAAAATGACTTAAAGATGCATGAGAGACAAGAAAATTTTTAAAACTGGGCTAGAAATCATTATCATGCTCTTCTAATGTTATTTCATGCATATTTTATCACAGGAAGAGTGTGTCATGAACTATCATCATAACAATCAAAGCAATGGAGCAAACAAAACAATTAGGCACACAACATTGTTCGAGCACAGCGCTCTAGGATCCCAAGCTAAAATATACTACTCAACAGGTACCCCACCCCCAACTTAAATCGATACATTGTCCCCAATATATTCCTAAGTAAAGCTTAAAAGTAAAAAAGGATAAGGAAACAAAAAACCTCTCCTGGAGACATTATCTTGCACAGGGTGATGGTTGGTCCACCACTCTCTTCAATTCGATTTTCTTTTCTTTTAGGACCAAAGAGAGACCTACAAAAAAGAAAAACAAAAGGAAAACAAAGAAAAGGAAGAAAAGAAAGCAAATAAAATTAATCATCTAGCTGCCTCTAGGAAGTGCAAATTTTTAAGTTGGTTGCTCGACGTGACTTGTCTCCTATCAAAGCACAAAAAAATTATCGTATTTCTCTGGTTCCTTCTTAGATGAGTCAATATAGCCCGGTAAATCTATAAGGTTATTCATCTCATGAAGAGAACCATACAGGTCGAATTTGGGATTTTTAATTTTGGCAAAAAAGTGAAAAAGAAAGAATCAAAAGACTCAAGTGGCTTTAAAGAGTCAAAATACTCAAAAGACTTAACTGAATTTGACTCGTAAAGAAAGGATGAGCCATAACTGAAAATATAAGAAATTCCAAGTGAAAGAACTGATGGAGGCTTGAAAGCCTCTAACTCTTTTACCTGAGACTCCTCCAAGTGAGGCATGAGCTCATACTTAACTTCACTGACTTATTCTGAACATGACGGAGGATCAACATCTTCATCATCATCAGTCCAAGGGAATTACTCAATAAGATCGGCCTTGGGGCTAAGACGATGGGAAACTCTAAATGATTCCCCAATGTCAGCACGAAATGTGCAAGATGAGGGTTAGGATGGACCTCAATTGGCACGGGCGCTTGAGTCTCCAGGTGAGACTCAATAGTCTGCTCACACTCAAAAGAACCATTGGCAAGTTCACACATTATAGAATCCAACATTTTACCTTGGCCAATAGCTTGAGGAACCAGGTGCTCAACTTGATGATCAATGCTAGTCGTTTCACTGCTTAATTCAGTATGATCAAAAGATGGTTCCATCCAGGACTCTTCAAGTCGACCAAATGATTCAGTGATCTGAGCAACGAGGTCACTCAGATTCTGGAATGCAGTTTTAACTTTGGATCCGGAATGGAAGCTATCCTACTGGAAACTTGAGAATTCTTGATAACTATAGGGAGGTTTCTACACAAACTCACCAAAGCTGTTAGAAAGTTCCCTAATCAAATCTTCTAATGAAATACCTGAATTGGAAGAAGAGGCATGCATCGATTACGGTGCTTGGCTATGCATCTCCTATGCATCTCATATGAAGCGCATAATAGATATTCAAATCGTTTGCCATGATAAAACAAGTAGACACAAGAGAAAGAAAAATATTTTTGGGGTTTTTAAAGTTAACAAGTCAAATTCAACTAAAATAGATTAATTAGTTTGCCTCCCTAGCAATGACACCATTTTATTCGGAGCATTTTCTGGTGTCTTTTGATTCCCAAAAGGGCCCCGAAATAAAACAACATTTATAATTCACCGAACTACTCTATTACTATAAAAACGTAGCAATAGTGGTAAGTATGGGGTCGAACCACAGAGAGGCCAAGAATTAAATCTCTCTTAAGCTAAATTTAACTATGAAAGTAGTAAAAAGTGGGTTTTGATTTTTGGACAAATTGTAAACATGCAAGAAATTAAAATGCAATGGGTAAATGTAATTTAGGAATGAAGTTCATCTAATTTCTAAAGTAAGAGGGAGAATTCTATGCAATTTCTATCATGGAACTCGATAAATAAACAAACGTTCAATTCATGCACGCATAACTACCAAATTGATATGATTTAACTAGTCTCTACAAAGGTCAACAACTAATTAAAACAAAATCAATCAAGTGACCTAATTATCAATTAAGGTCGGAAAGTCAATATCCTAATTGAATTATATACTCTTAATTCTACTGAGTTCCCCATGATCATATAGAATTAAAAATCATATGCATTAAGAATGAGGGTTCAATTATGTGATTAACTGACCGGATAGCCTTATTCAATTAACCAACATATTCTTTGAACCTAGATTAAACATGCATTATCAAGATTCAAGACTAGCCTATAAATCTAAGCATTCACATTCAATATTTTGTCACTAAGGTGATTTCAGGCACATACGAACACAAAGGAAATGCGCAAGCTCGAAATCAGCTAACTAGGACATTACAAAGAGAGTTGGAAATATTTAAATATGATTCAAATATTGCACACATGAATAGGGATTCATGATCGGGATTGGCGTTTTTTATTAATTTAATATTTGATATTAAATTAATTTGATTAATTAAATTATTTAATTAATTATATAAAAATAATTTGATATTTGATATTAAATTTAAATTAATTTAAAATTAATTCATTTAGAATTAATTATATTTAAAATTTATTTTAAAACTAATTTGATTTAAAATTAATTATTTGAATTAATTTTAAATTTTGATTTTTTTGGAAATTCAAAATTACATGTTAGTGGGGCTTTCCCACATTCGAGCTTGATTAACACCTCAAATCTTACTCAATCTTGTTTAATTTGGTGTCAAGTGGAGATGAAATTAATTTTGCATGTTCTCTTCTTTAAATAGAAGGAGAAATTGTTGAGAATGGGTTAAAATTCTGACCTTTTGAAGGGGATTTTTACTCTCAAACCTTAAGCCTCCAAATACTCTCCAACTTCTTTTTTTTCCCTCAAAATTCATTACCAATTTGGATCCCACAATCTGTTCTAAGGTCGGAGAATAACGAGAAAGACTCTAACGGTGGTCCACAAAGTGTTCGTGATTAGAAACAACCAAAGGACAACTTCAATTTTAAGTTACATTGAGGTTGGCTCTTAAAACTCTTGTTTTATAGTTTTGAACTAGCATGCTTGATCCTTAAATTTGAAATTATAATGCTTAATATCCTAATTGCTTCCGTTTCTATGTTCCTAAATCCATCATTTATATGAGAGATGCACATTTCAATATGATTCAAATTAGTCAAATTAAATATTAAATATTTAATTGATTAATTAAATTGTTTAATTTCAATTTTAATTAAATTAATCTCTTTTAAATTAAATTAAATTAAATCAAACTCCCCTACATTGTAGGGGAGTGGGACAATAGGAGATCGAAGAGAGGGCAGTTATCCTCTCTCTCTTTCTCTGTCTTTAAATCTACAATGAGTCTGCAGTTGAAATGTGTTGGCGAAGCATTGTGTTGTCTTTACTCTTCCTATCTCTCAATCTCTCTTTTTTTTTAAAAAAAAAAAAATCACTCTCAGATAAAAAGTTTTGTATTTTTCCTTTCCTTTCCTTCCACAAACCTCCTTGTTCAAAGAGGATAGTAGAGAATGTTTGTGGTGGTGTCCTACTCATAGAAGCTGTTGGTACAGTGTTGTGAAAGAAAACTCCAAGTGAGTGAAGAGATTAAAGATCGGTCTTCAAAGGTAACATCCTTTTCCTTTTAATTTATTAATAGCATGATCAATATTATAGCATTGTTACTGTACTATTTAAAATTTATATAACACAATTAAGGAAACACAATGATCACAGACTTCCGCATAAGAATTCGATTCTTTCAATTGGTATCAGAGTCCAATTTTGCCTTGAATTATTGTGTTGAATTTTAAAGAATGGTATGGTGGGTTCTTTTTTATGCATTTTGATGTATGAGTTGGTTTTCATAATAGATGTTTGCAAGATTGACACATAGTTTCATATTAATTCCATTGATATGATTGATGTAAGGGCTCAATATTTTGGGCATTTATATTATATAATCAAGTCTGTAAGTTTGAGTTTTTGTTTTTAGTAAGAGTTGCTGAGCATGGAGATCAAGTTTGGAGCAATTTGGAGAAAAGATCAAAGCATAGTATTGTATTATGTGTTAGAACGTAAGGCACAACGTTGCAATGCTATGCTTTACACTACGACACAGAAGGCCCAACATTGAGAGACTCAGTAGCAGCATTATGCTACAACAACCAACCAGACCAGCGTTGCAACGCTCCAAGCATCAGACGCGCGTGTGCAGGAGGTTCCAAGGTTGTGGGTTCGATCCTCAAAGCGAATTTTGAAGTAGGTTTTTTTTTATTAATTTCTTTTTTTAAAATTTTTTTATGATTAATTAAATTAATATAATTGTTATATTGATCTAATTAATCCTTCTAGTGCCAATCTTAGTCTATTAGTGCTTTATAATATAGTTTTTAATGGGATATATACTTTAATTATATTGCATATTGTATATTATATGCCATATGGTCTAAAATCCCACCATAGAATTAGTCATGTTCATGTACCATATTAGAATATAATTTATTATATAATATGATAGCATGTCTTACTATTTCATTTTTTTAATATAAGAGTTGTATTATTTAACTTTACATGATCATACATATTTGATATACATGTGCATGTTAAATAGTATGTGTGTTATAATATAATTATTATATTATATAGTTTAATGTATGATTAAAATTTGTATATTCTATCGTTTTATTTTTTATTAAATTTATATAAATGTTATTTTAAATTATTTAATGAAAATAAAATGACGCATATTATAGGTTTTAATAATTAAAATTCATAATAAAGAATTGTATGCAAATATAGGGTTTTACTTTTCTTTAAAGAGTATAAAAATTGGTAAATTAAAACTTTATGTTAAAGTGTTTCTAATAAGATTAGAAAATAGGATAATCTTTTACTTGTTTTAATAGGACTAAAATAAGTCAATAAAAGATTAAATTTATAAAATGTTGACCATAAGGGACCTTCGTCTAAGAAAGGTTCTGTCTAAGAATTGGGGTATTTAAGTTGACGAAAACAGAACACCCTTACCTAAGAACCGACCTAGAAGGTGAATTAGTCAAGATTTTATAAGCATGCAATAATATATTAATTCATTAAAGTGTTTGGTAAATTAAAACATTATGTTTATCTAATATAAGTGTTATATTGGGCAAACTTAGACATCACATAGATAAACGACTTAACCTAAGTTTAACTAAGTAATGAATCCGTTTTTGTAAAATACTTAGTAAGAGGAAAAGTATATTAGATATACATTTACTTTCATGTTCTCCGTTAAAAGTTCATACCGTTTGATCCATACTCGACCTCGCGGTGCCCTGAACACATCCTCCCTTTGAAAGGTGTTTGTATGGGTCAATACCAAGGTGAATGGAGAGACTATTTATATTGAGTAGGAGAAGGTTATGTGTCAACATTTCTATGATCTTCTTCATTAGTTTGTAAAGTGAGATTTCATATTCGGTCTCATGGGTTCATAGGTGCATCCTCCCTTCGAAAGGTGTTAATGTGAAATCAATATCATGTAAAAGTCTAGTAATGGATAGGGTCACCTTAGTTTTTCTACCAATATAGTTTTTCCCTTTAGTTGACTTGTGGGGCGAAACTCTAGGATATAAAATAAAGGATTACACTTATAAGAACTATTAAATAAGTTAATGTTTTCTTGAATAAAATAACGGTAACTAAGCACTACAGGAATAATAATTATTCTGAAGTATTGTTTGGTTAAAAGTATCTCAATGCAGTGAAGGAATAACTGACTACCTTTTGATGACTTTTAGTTCTAAATCACTAAAGTATCATTGCAAATAATGAGTTTAAGGGTTTTCATCATTATAATTGCTAAACTAGATTGGTTTTAAGGAGTTATGCAACTATGTAACTTAGATTAATTTTTTTTATTTCAGCGTTACGTGCGGTAATTAATTTACTTTCTGTTGACATTGACAAACTTACTGGTGATAATTACACAACATGAAAAAACTATTAACACTGTGTTAGTCATCGACAACCTAAAATTCGTCTTAATTGAGGAATGTCCTTAAATACATGCTCCTAATGCCGACTAAAATATTCGTGAGGCATATGAAATATGGATTAAGGACAACGAAAAGGCTCGTGTTTATGTCTTGGCCAACTTATCTGAAGTTCTAGCAATGAAACACGAGAACATGTTCTTTTCTCGAGAGATCATGGAATCGTTGTGTGATATGTTTTAGATAGTCGTCCACATAAGTCAAGCACGGTGCCCTCGAGTTTATCTTTAATGTTCGGATGCAAAAAGGGACCCCTGTCAGAGAACATGTTCTCAACATGACAGTTCACTTTAATATAGCCGAGATGAATGGATCGGTTATTGATGAAGTCAGCCAGGTCAGCTTTATTTTGGAGACTCTTTCGAAGAGTTTCTTCCAATTCCTTAGTAACGTTGTTATGAACAAGTTAGACTATAAACCTAACCACTCTTCTTAATGAGTTGCAATCCTATGAGTCTTTGATGAAAGTCAAAGGACAAGATGGGGAAGCAAATATTGCCAGCTCTTCTAAGAACTTCTATAAGGATTCAATCTCTGGAACTAAACCTGGACTTTATTCTGGTTTAAAGAATTGGAAGAAGAAAAAGAGTAAAAAGGGGAATAAAGTTGTCCTCTTGTTGTTACCCCTCCTGCTACTGCCCAAAAGGGCAAGAAAGTCAAGCCAACAAAGGAAATCTGTTTCCATTACAATGTAAATGGGTACTGGTAAAGGAATTACTTGAAGTACTTGATCGAAAAGAAGAAAACCAAAGAAGGTAAATATGATTTTCTTGTCTTAGAAATTTGTTTGGTGGATAATAATAGTTTTTCCTAGATAATTGATTAAGGAGCCAATAATCATGTTTGTTCTTCTTTATCGTGAGGGTCGAAACAAAAAAGGTCATCTAAGTTGTTGCCATGGGGAGCATAAAATTATCTTTCAAGAAATATTATTATTATTATTAAGTAATGTATTTATAGTTCCTAATATTAAAAGGGACTTGATTTCAGTTGCATGTCTTATGAAATAGATGTATTCAATTTCATTTCTATGAATAAATCGTTTATTTTCAAGAATAGTGTTGAGATTTGTTCAATAACTTTAGAAGATAATTTATAAATACTAAGACCGTTAGCATAAAAAATGCTCCTCAATACTGAATTATTCAAAATGGAAACGACTAAAAATAAAAATACAAAAATTTTCTCCTAAAGAAAATGTCCACCTTTGACATTTAAGCTAGGTCACATAAATCTCGATAGGATTGAGAAATTAGTAAAGAATAGACTTCTAAATGAGTTAGAGGAAAGTTCATTACCAGTATGTGATTCATGCCATGAAGACAAGATGACTAAAAGACCTTTTATTGGAAAAGGATATAAAGCCAAAGAACCTCTAGAACTTGTACATTTAAACCTTCGTGGTCTGATAAATGTTCAAGCAAGAGGAGATCTTGAATATTTCATCTCTTTTGTATATGATTATTCAAGATTTTGGTATCTTTATCTAATACAACACAAGTTTGAAGCTCTTGAAAAGTTCAAACAGTATAAGATTGAAGTTGAAAACTTATTAGATAATATAATTAAGACACTTCGATCTGATAGAGGTGAAGAGTATATGGACTTGAAATTCCAAGACCATATGATAGAACATGGAATCACATCCTAACTCTCAGCACTCGGTAGACCTCAATAGAATGGTGTATCAGAAAGGAGAAATAGAACCTTATTGGACATGGTTCAGTGTATGATTAACTATGCTCGTTTACCTGATTTCTTTTAGGGTTATTGATAACTGGCAGAAATGCCAGTTATTATAAGCCTTTTATTTAGAATCATAAGGGCTAATAAGTAGAAAATGCAGTGATAATACTTAGCATTTGCGAAAAATTGAGTTTTCCATTGATTAGCACCTAAATCCTCACTGACCCTAATATTATGCGTTACTCCATGCCAAAGTATCTATTTTTGTAGCTATCACAGGAATCAAACACATGCGTTTGAAATAAGCAATTGCAGACAAACGCATGCATTGAAGCCAGGCGATCGCAAAGACAAATGCATGCGGTGAAAATTGGATCGCATGCGTCTATCGCATGGAAGTTGTGGTGATCGAATGTGCCCATCACATGAAAGTCGCGGTGATCAATTTGGAATTGCAGCCACGAAGTGACAACCATAATAGAAGGACGATCACAAGATGGGTAGAACGCGTTGATGCTTCAGCTGAATCAAGCTCGGACGCATACCTTGGGAGTATCAACAAGATAAGACGATGTGACATTGCCCATACCGCGATAAAAGCAGTAGTAAGCCATAACACAATCATAATAGCTGTTGGCGTTTAAACTCTATAAATAGCCTTTTGGACTTTCATTTCAAGACATCTGAACTTCTGCCTCAAGGCAGAGGTTTGCGATCGCAGATGAGAGCTTAAACGAGATTTTTAGTGAGAATTCTTCATCTCTACAAACTAGACTGAGTGACGACCAGAGCTTTCGCCGGAGATAGAGCTCGAGAGAGACATCTCCACCATTCATCCATGGCACCACCGGCAGCCTTGACGCAGAGTCCTTCATTTCTCTTCTAATCTCTGTATTGTATTACATTTTAGCTTAAGATATTAAGATATTTTGTGATCAATGCAAATCTTGATTCCTTCACTGTCGTCTTCTTCATCATCTTTATCTCTATCATTTTTTATCTTCAGTGTTTATTTATCAAAGGTGATCACATGCTTAATCGTGTAGCCTAGAGATAGGACACATGTAGCAGCCCATTGAAAGGTGTGTGTTGTGCGAGTATAGTGAGTTAATCCTCTTTGCTTGGTGAAAGGCTATAACAATGCTTGTATATGAGATGTTGCATTGATTGTCTATAAGTTAATAGCCACATCTAATTGCCTGAGAAGGTAAGAGATGGAACGCACTAAAGCAAAGTTCGTATTGTTCTTAGAGATAGGCACAATCTTATGCTCGACGCAACCATGCACTATAGAGATATAGTCATGCGGCTGACCACCGAGAGGTGTGTGATGCATTAGTGCAATGAGTTGGGATTACTCGGGCAATTTAAGATAATAAACATTACTATGCGTTAATAGTTGTTGTGTATCCACCTATTCTCATCGCAAGTCTTCTATTGCTCAATTTGTTTAGTTAGAAGTATGAGTAGTGTGTAAATCTATTAAACTTCTTTTTTATTTTATTCATCGCCTCAAATGCATTGCCTCACAAGCATTATTGAGTGACAAGTCCCTGTGTTCGACCTTGGATTACCCGAGAAACTTGCGTTTGCATTATACTTGGCGCGACTGTAAGAAAACTTGTGATAGGAATGCGTGGTCATTGTATACTAGATTAACGCATTTTCATTCCGACGCATGACCTCAAACGCATAGGCGTAAATGCATAGCTTAAGCCATGTCTAACACATGCTTGCATGTACAACCCCATCCGTCCCTAATAAATTTTGTTGAACCAACAATTATGCAATAGAGATTGTAGTATATATCCTAAACAACGTTCCATCCAAAGTGTTTCTGATACACCTTTTGAATTATGGAGAGGTCGTAGAGGTAGTTTACAACATTTTCAGAATTTGGGGATGTCCAACACATGTGCTGACAATAAACCTAAAGAAATTGAAATCTCGTTTGATGGTATGTCTATTTATAGGCTATCCCAAAGAAACTAAGGGTGGTCTCTTTTATGATCCTAAGGAGAACAAAGTGTTTATATTGACAAGTGCCACATTTTTGGAGAAATATCCTATAAGAGATCACGAACCATGCAGTAAATTAATTTTAAGGAAAATTTCAAACGAAAATAAAGTACTTCAACGAGAGATGTTGACAATGCTAGTACATCAACAAGAATTGTAAATGATGCTAGCACATCTAGTCAAAATCCTCATTAAGAGTTGAGAGTGCCTCGTCGTAGCAGGAGGATTATATCATGTACTACGAGATATATGAGTTTAATAGAAGTCTATTCATCATATCTGATGATGACATTGAGGATCCATTATCTTTTAAAATGACAATGGAAGATGTTGACAAAAATGAGTGGGTTAAAGCCATGAATCTTGAAATGGAATCTATATATTTCAATTCAGTTTGGGATCTTGTAGATTAACTTGATGAGGTAAAATCTATAGGTTGCAAATGGATCTACAAGAGGAAAATGGGTGTAAATAGAAATGTTTGAACCTTCAAAGCAAGGCTTGTGGCAAAGGGTTATACCCAAGTAGAAGGAGTTGATTAGAAGGAGTTTCCATGTTAAAATTTATTCACATTCTTTTATCTATTGCCACATATTATAATAGTGAAAAGCAAATAAATGTGAAGACTGTTTTTCTGAATGACAATCTTGATGAGAACATCTACATGAATCAACCAGAGGGATTTATAAAACAAAGTCAAGAGCAAAAGATTTGTAAGCTAAAATGATCCATTTATGAATTGAAGCAGGCATCCAGACTTGCATGCATGCATCAAATCTATCTAATTCACCTTTCCAGATAGGTTCCCAGGTAGGGGTGTTCCGTTGCTGTCACCTTAAATACCCTAGCCTAGACAGCATCCGCCTTAGACAAAAGGTCCCTTATAGATAGATTTGCTACACTTTAACCTTTTATTATTGATTTTAGTTCTAATTTCATTTTATAACCTTTATAAAAGAAACAACTAAAACATACATTGACACATAACGGGGTATTTATAACGCTTATAAATATAACTCTTAATAAATAATGCATGCATAAATATGACTCTTATATTATATGATGCATGAGCATGCACTTATGTAATTTAAATCATGCTTCTCTAAATCATAGCACTTATAATAATGAGAAGATGCATGACCAATGCATAATCTAAGGTGGGATTTTCTTATATGACATGCCATATGACAAAAAAAAAAATCTCATGTATAAAACATAGATTAATGGACAGGGATAAACCACCTCAAAACCGGAATGAAAAAATCTATCTATTACATTTTTCCACCGAGTCAACCGGTTCACAAGCGAACTGGGTCTTGAACTGCTGGGTGAAGCTCCCATTGTTTAGTAAACGCCTAGAGGTAAACGATCGTGTAGCACATTAGACGATAACACGCAAATGCTTAATGATTGTATAGAGGACTATGAAGCTACGAAGCCCGATCGTCTAGACAATCGCTTAACACACGATAGGTAAACAATTTCCACGCGATCTACTCCGCAATCATATAGTCAGTAACTAAGCGATGTTAAGCTATACAATCATCTAGTGTGCTTAAAACAGCTCCCGAGTATCTGATACTCAGCCATCGTCTACCCATCGTCTACATGACCCGACCAATGCTTGATCGTCTTCATCCTTGAAGATCAACAACCCTTTCTACGAAGCTTCTTCGCAAACGACTCACAGACTCAAACTAACTTTGAATACAGACTCAATAACAGTTAATAATGTCCAAAAACGGAGGCCTTTACAATGAACTTGAATTGTAAAAGAATTTAACAAACCGAGGTTACATCCCAGAAACTCCATTAATCCACACATCCACAAACGAATTAAAGTTTAAAACAGAGAGTAGACATGCAATTACCCAACGTGAATGTAAACGCAATTCTTTGCAGCAATGAATTTGGAATATTAGAAACCGAGAGCTCTAATACCAATTGAAGGAACTCTTATACAAGAGTACCTCTGAGCGGAAGCGGATCTTTCCGAAAGCATTGTGATAGAATTATCACATTTACATTCGCACATACAGATATGCATCATAATACTAAATTACTGATACACTTAGCGATAAATAAACAGAAGAACAAGTAAACTTACCAGTTGAAGACTCTCATCGCAGCAAATCTCACTTTCGCTGGAATGGCAAGCTATCGTTCAACAATACCCAATCTTCTATCACGAACAGCCTCTACATGAACAGATGAAGAAAAGGGACGACACCACCACTTGGAACCTTTAGTATTCTCAGAGTGAGAATCCAAAGAGTGGGCTTTGTTCGGATTTGGTATAGGGGAGGGGAAAAAGGATCGTTAAGAGATCGTATACAACGATCAAGTAAGTGGGAGAAAGACTCGTCTATCGTATAGATAAAACGATTAATCGTTTAGATGAAGTATACGATCGTGTAGAAAAAGCTAAGCGATCGTCTATACGATCGTTTAGTAAAGCTCGGGCGCTAAACGATCGTTTAGTAAAAGATAGGCGATCGTTTAGTAAGTAGTGCGTGGGGGTGTAAGCAAATCGTTTAGTAAACAACACTATCATATAGGCTCTAATTTACTAAGCAATGACCCCTTAGAATCGCAACATACCGTGAGCTATTTAAGCGTTTCAAAACGATTCTTCATCTTACTCATCAGTTAAGAAAACAAAAGAGACGCCAGCCAATTATCCCATAATTGTCCAATTAATAAATAATAAATATAATCACATTATATTCATAACCTATGGTTTGATATCATATATTAACCATAGTATTTTTCCTCCACTAGATATAAATCATATTTATATCCAACTTCCTCCAAATTAATATATTTCATACATAAAGTCAATTATATCATATATAATTAACTAGTTCAATTATATCATATATACTCGAACTCCCTCTTGTCAATTTGAACATTTCAAACTGACCCAAAAACTGATTCTCAACTTGTATTCAAGCTACCAAGGAGACCTTATAGACTTATGGCTCGAAGCTTCAACAGTACGTGAATAACTGACTAAACTCTTTAGTCACGATATCCACCATTCGTTAATTGTCAGGCATTCGACTAAAGACTGACAACTGAACTCTTCTTACCACAAATATATTTTTATGTCCATAGGATATAATCTTCACAAAAGCTCGTAAATACAGCTGGGATAATTTACCATTTTGCCCCTATAGTTACATCTTACTCCTTAAGTACCATGGATCCCTCTAATGAACAATACAACATAGTCCTACTATGTGTGAACACTCTCGGGCCATGAGAAGGTGTGTGGTGCCACATCGTTCAAGCCCCAAAATCAACTCTTAAGGAAGCAATCTATCTACTTACCCCTGCTTCGGGGAAGGAGTGAACTCCATCTTGTGTAGCTGAGTTCCCAACTCCCAAATCAGACGAATCCCCAAAGTGGTAGGTTTGAGTCGACGCTCTGGCCACTCGCACCCAAGCAAATCAAAGGACTGCCTTCAATGGCAGGAGTTCCCAACTCACTCAAGATTGAGGTCATGTTACCTATGGTTATTCTAGTGAAATGAAGTCTCTGTCATGAATGGGATAATATGACGAGACGTTAACACTTCGTGGTTAGGTCTTATACAAACTCTTTGTATAGGACACTCCTGCTCGCATGTCCCTTACATGAATGATCAGGATCGAACCATTTGTGACAAGTCACAACACTTGTAACTATTCCACAAAGCGGGCTGCATCCATAACATTACCAGGATAAGGTTTCCCTCCTATATCCATATACTACAGACCATTTTGGTTATCACTTAAGATATGATCCATTTGTATGTCACGACATACAAGCTTAAGTTACATAAAGACAACCAAGGATTTTAAGTTTATTGGTTTGTGGTAAAGCAAATAAAAAATCCAAATGTGCAAAGCAAAGTCAAGAAGTGAAGTAAATATCATATATTATATATCACAAGCATTCGTACAAACTGTTTACAAACTACAGGACATGCGATTTTTGGGCCTCAACCCCAACAAGGTAAACACATAGAATGGAAGTATCATTTGATATGGAAGATTGTGAAAAGAGGAGACGTGATTGTCACACAAATAGCATTGAAACACAACATTGTTGATCCATTTACAAAGATTCTCATAGTTAAAACATTTTAGAGTCATCTAGAAGGTTTAGGTCTACGGGATATGTATCACTTAGACTAGGGTAAGTGAGAGATATGACTAGGTATATTGTATGCCTTAGTTTATTGTATTTATCTTTTACATGTTTTGTACATTACATTGTACATCCCACTAGCTTTAGAACAAGTGAGAGATTGTTAGGATTTATATCCTAAATCTCGTAGTTTGTGTAAATTTGTAAACAACATTTTTAATACATAAATAAAGTATTTATTTGATGAATAAAGTATTTTATGGTTTGCCTAATTCAATATACAATAAACTAAGATCCAAGGTTATTTAATGCGACTTGAACAGTATGTAATGGACATACAAATAGATCGTGTTCAAGAAATAACCTAAAAAGTCTATAATATATGGATAAGGTTAGGTGCCTTATCCTGGTAATACTATGGATAACGCCCACTTTGTAAATGTTACAATAGTTGTAAGTGTTATACATGGTTTGTTCCAAATCGTTCATATGATGATATGTAAGTGGGAATATCTTATATAGTGAGTCCGTATAACACCGACCTTGAAATATCTCTCTCCTTGTAAAACCGTTAATTGAAGAGTTTTATATTATAAACAATAACCATGTAACTTGGTCTTAATCCTGAGTCAGTTATGGACTCCTACTCATAAGAGTTGTTCTTTGATTTATATGGATGAGAGTGACATTAGTTTTCGACTCAATATGCCTACTATTATGGGGACAACACTAAGTGAGGAGCTGGGAACATAGATTCACGAGATGGAATTCACTCCTTCCCCACTTTGAGGAAAGTAGATAGATAGTTCCCTTAAGAGCATACTCTAGGACTTGAATAATGAAGTCTCACCCTCTCACTGGCCCGAAAAGGACTTTGTTTATAGTTGGATTGTATATAGAACTGTTCATTAGAGGATCAGTGGTACTTAAGGTACAAGAGGTAATCAAAGGGATAAAATAGTAATTTGACGCAACTGTAATAACAAACAATTTGTGAAGGGTTGACTTACAAAATATGGTTAATTAAATGGACACATAAATATACTGCAGTTCATGGGAGAGCAACTATGGATCTTTAGTGGAGTGCTCCATAGTTAATGAATGGTGATTAACTTAATTAAAGAGTTTAATTAATTAATCATGAATTATTAGAGCTTATGACTATAACTCTATTAGGTCCCTTTGCTACTTAGTTGGTAATGTGTAGGGGTGGGGCGGAAGGAAGGTTCCTCTGAAGGAAATCAAATCCGAGGATTTCCATGAGCAGCGAAATAGATCATTCCAAATTACAATCATGTATGAACATTACAATTATATTCGTAAACTCAAACAAACTGTTATACAATCAATATAGAAATTCCAGCATGAAACAACAACTGAACAAGGAGAAAAGCTACGAATGTTTGTCGACTCGTCTCCATGCTCCTTGCTCACAAATGCTCGAACACAGCAACCTCGAATGTTCGGACAACATGACTGCTCCATAGCACGAACACCGCGTACTCGCCCTCTACGATCGCCTCAGTCACGAACACTCCAACAGCATGAATGGCCTCCACAGAACCTCGACTATGTCGAGTTGAGTATGATATCACCAAGAAGGTTACCTTGGTATTCTCGATGTGAGAATCCAGAGGGTGGGCTCTATGTGGACTTGGTATGAGGAAGACGAAGGAGGAAACACCGATTTTGTACACGCTTGGGTAAGTGGGAGAAAATAGAAACCTATCGTATAGGTCGATGCCCAATCGTTTAGCAAGGCTAAGTGATTGTCTAGCAAAAACTAAACAATCGTTTAGCTCATCGTTTAGTACCGTGTCTATTGCTTATAAAACACTACACGATCGTTTACTAAAACAAGCTGTCGCTTAGTAAATCGATATTTACTTGACAAGCTCCGTTCCGTGAGATTCTTTTCCCAAGAGAAATCTCAAAACAATTTTTGCCAAAAAACTTACTAAAATTAGGAAAACAATTTTCATTTTATCTCATGGTTACCATGAACCACCAGTAACCTCCCAGTCAATTGGTTATTAGAGAAAAAGATTTAATTATCCAATATTTAATATTATTATAAATATAAATGATAACCAACTTATCATACTATATTTATAACCTATAGTTTTAATATTTCATCTCATGAAACATATAAACCGTAGTTCTTTTTCTATTCCATGGTACTTAATGTAAATCTCATTTACATTAATCCTCCACTAGATGTATCTCATACATCATACCGATCATATCATATATAATCAAATTACCTCTTGTCAATTTGGACATTTCAAATCCACATCAAGAACTGATCCTCAATTAAATCCATTGAGCTACCAAGGGGACCTTATGGACCTATAGCTTGAAGCTCCAACGGTATGTGAATAACTGACTAAACTCTTTAGTCACGGAACCCACCATCCGTTAACTGCCAGACACTCTACTAAAGATCGACAGCTAAACTCTTCTTACCACAGATATATTATGTGTCCATTTTAACCAATCAGCAGTGCGACAACCCTTCACAGATCGCTCGTAAGCAATAACCGTTATGCCCCTATTGTTACATCTAACTCCTTAAGTATCGATGATCCCTCTAGTGAACATAAGTCATAGTCCTACTATGACCGAGTCCTCTCTTCCAAAGAGAAGCTGTGGCCACTATGTTCAAGCCCTGGAATTAGCCCTTAAGGGAGCAATCACTCTACTTATCCTTGCTTCGGGAAAGAAGTGTTTTCCATCTTGTGGATTGAGTTTCCAATTCTCAAATCAGACAAGTTCCTAAAAAGGTAGGCATGCTGAGTTGACAATCTGGCCACTCTCACCCATACTAATCAAAGGACCACCCTCAAAGGCAGGAGTTCCCAAAACACTCAGGATTGAGGTCATGTCACTTATGGTCGCTTAGGTAAGATGTAAGTCTCTAGTATCAACGGTCTTATATACAGAGTCTAGTCATCTCGTGGTCTAAGTCTTATACAAACTCTTTGTATATGACACCCCCGCTCGCACGTCTCCACATGAATGGTCAGGATTTTCCATCTTTTGTAGTTTACAACACTCGCAAACCTCTACAAAGCGAGCCGTATCCGTAGTGTCACTAGGATCAGGTATCTCATCTTAATCCTTATACTACATACCTATTTAGGTTATCACTTAAGACATGATCCACTTGTATATCACATATACATGCTTAAGTTCACATAAGATAACCAATGAGCTTTGTTTATTGGATATGTGTAAATGCCAAAATTAAATAACAATTATTTTATTCATCAAACAATGTGTACCTTTACAAAATAACGAGACCCCGGGAGAATTAGAACACCAATCCTAACATCCTCGATCCCATCCCCAATGGGGTAATTTACCCCCATCACTACCCTCATCTCCTGCCATTTAAAGGTGAGGATGGGGGCGGGGATTCCTCATCCGAGAAACGGGTCCCACGGGGACCCATAACCTGTTTCCCTTTTTTTTTCCCCATGGGGATTTTTTTTTATAAAAAAAAATTCCTAAATTTCCTTTTGGTTGGGCTTGTACACTTTAGTGAAAGAGTGTACCAACATGCAACAGAAGCAACAAGGATCAATAAGCATTCAAATTCATTAATTTTGGCAGAAACTAAAGCATGCTCATCTAATATAATGGTTTGTAGTCATACCTTTGTAGAACTCTTCAAGATCTTGATCAACAGCGATTGTCTTCTTCAAAATTGACTGTGAACCACCTCAAAATCTTCCTCACTATCCTCTTGGAGCTTTAGAACGAGTTGTGGGACTCAAGAACAGCTTGAATCGATGGAAAACAAAGGAAAGCTCATTGAACCAGTTTGCTTGAAGAACTTTTCTTCAACCCGAAATTTTCTCTAAAATTTCTTTAGAATGCATGCCTCAAATTCACTCCAATCTTCTTTATTTATTGCAGGTAAACATGCAAAGAAGATCACTACATGAGTTGCAGCTCATGCTTGGAGTAAATGTAAAGAAGGAAAGTGGTATTTGTGTGAGCAAGTAGAAGATGGGTAATAGAAAAAGTCATTTTTCCATTTTGTACATGTTTTGTAACTTTTCAATTTTTTCAAAAATCAAATAATATTTCAAAACTGAAAAATATTATTAATTTTATAACATTAATTTCATGAATTAATTTTTTAATAAAAGTAATAAATAATTATTTAAATAATTATAATTAATTTAATATCAAATATTAAATTAATTTTTACACAAATTCATCTTGATATATTTAAATAATATTTAAATATAAATTCTCCTATTCTGTTTCATTCTAATTTGAACATTTCAAATTAACTTATCAGGCTACTCTAAAGCTTATCCATTTACGAGGTAGTAGGGGGACCTCGCGGACCTACAGATCATGGGCTCCAACGATCCAAGATTAATCGGCTAAACTCATTAGACCGAATTAACCCCCAATTGTTAACTAATGGGTCACTCCATTATAGCCTATAATTGAACTCCCATCACTGTAGATATATTATGTCCACATGATATAACCATAATCAGTAAGTCGATCTTTCACAGGTTGTTCGTAATCACAACTGGGTCAAGATAACCGTTTTACCTCTGTGAATACATCTTGTTCCTTGAGTTCCCATTGACCCTCTAATGAACAATTTTTTTTATTCATAATCCCTATGAATCATGTCTTTTCTCTATCATGAGAAAGCGGGGTCTCGATCCCGATTACTCAAGATCTGGAATCAGTACTTAAGAGAACAACCTATTTGCTAACCTTAAATTGGGTAGGAGTGAATTCTATCTTGCAGGGCTATGTCCTCAGCTATTCATCTAGTCTTATCCCAAAATGAGAGGCTTATTGAACAGTGTTGTTGGGCTACTCTCACCGCCTGCAGATCAAAGGATAATCCTGAACAAATAGGAGTTCATAGCTAGCTCAGGATTAAGATCGAGTTAACCTAGGTACTTAATAAATGAAATAGTCAGTTTTAACAGTAAACGATCATTATAAAGAAAGTGACTATTTTCGTGGTCCAGTCTATATATAAACTCATTGCATAGGATGTCCCCACTCACATGTCTCAACATGAACGATATGTAGATCACATCGTTTGTAGCACTTTACATCTTCTTGTAACAACTACAAAGTGGGCCGCATCCAGTAGTGTTACTAGGATGAGATACCCAATTTTATCCATATACTTATTAGACCATTTAGGCTATATACTGTTAACTTGATTCTGTTTATGTCACCACATAAAGTTAAAGTATTCAGACTATAGCCATGGATATGTTTATTGAATTTTCATAATAGAATGCAAAACCAACAACTTATTATTATTGATAAATAGAATGTTCAACACGAACTGCGAGTTCTAGGACATTCCCAATATTTAGGTGGGCTTAGATTTGGCTAAACTAAAAACTAGGCTAAATGTAAGAAGTTGAATGTATATATATATATATTTATTTATTTATTTATAATATTTAAAAATCTAATCGGGGCAGGGTTGGGATCCGGGACGGGGTAGCAATACCCTCCCCATCCTCAGTTCGGGGAACCTAAAGAGGTCCTCGATTTGAACCCATCCACTATCAAACAGGGGTTTCCCCGCCCGAATCTGACCTTACGAGGAATTTTGCCAACCCTACTCTACTAGCTCATAAACGAATTCAACAAGGATTTTAAAGTGGAAAGAATCTGAAGAGTTCAAATTAATTTAAGAAAATTAATTGTATAATATAATTGCATATGATACAATTAATACACATGATAAATTAATTTTGAATTAGATTCAAAATTAAACTATATAATATGAGAGTATTAATATTTGAATAAGATTCATATATTAAGTTAATAAAATTAGATTTATATTAAAATTATAGGTTATAAATAATGCAAATAAGATTCATATTAAAACTATAGGTTATATGAGAGATGCACATTTGAATAGATTCAAATTAGTTAAATTAAATATCATATATTTAATCGATTATTTAAATTGTTTAATTTCAATTTTAATTAAATTAATCTCTTTTTAATTTAATTTAATTAAATCAAACTCTTCTGATTGTAGGGCAGTGAGAGAATGGGAGAGTAGAGAGAGGGCAGTTACCCTCTCTCTCTATCTTTAAATCTGCAGAGAATCTATAATTGAGATCGGTTGATGAAGCATTATGCTGTTTTTACTCTCCCTATCTCTCAATCTCTCTAAAAAAAACTCACACTCATAGAGAAAAAGTTCTACATTTTTCCTTTCCTTCCACAAGGTTCTAATAAACCTCCTTGTCCAAAGAGGATAGTAGAGAAGGCTTGTGGTGGTATCATACACATAGAAACTGTTGATGCAGTGTTATGAAAGAAAATTCCAAGTGGGTGAAGGGATTGAAGATCGGTCTTCAATGGTAACATCCTTTTCCTTTGAATTTCTTAATAGCATGAATAATCTTATAGCTTTGTTACTACCTTTGAATTTCTTAATAGCATGAATAATCTTATAGCTTTATTACTGTACTGTTTAAAATTCATATAACACAATTAAGAAAAATAGCGATCACACGCTTCCGCACAAGGAATTCGATTCCTTCAGCCTTTACACTCTTTGAATTTGAAGGAAATTTATTTTTGAAAATTTAAAGCCATTAACTTGTCAACTTCTTTCCTACTACTTTGATTTCTGACTTGCTTGAAAGGAAGAGAGCCATCAGACTTACTATTTTTAGAATTAAATTTGCTGGACTTCTTTCCAAATCTTTTGAAAACCCGATTGAACTGTTTTGAAAGCAATGAAATAGATTCAACAAAGGAATCTTCAGACTCTCTATCAGGAACATCATGCTCATCATCAACTGAGGACTGTAGAGCAATTCCCTTATTCTTCTTATCAGGCTTTCCATCTAGGGACATCTAAAAAATGAGCAAAGAGCCAAATAGTTTATCTACTTTCAAGGATGTTATGTCTTGAGCCTCTTCGATGTAGTAACTTCCATATTAAATTTCTTATGAAGAGACCTAAGCACCTTTCAAACAAGTCTTTCTTTTGAAATTTTCTCTCCTAGAGCAAATGACTCATTTGCAATGTTTAGCAACCGAACATTAGCAAAGATTCATCATCATGCATTTTGAGATTCTTGAACTTCAAAGTTAACAACTGCAGTCTTGACATTTTAACTTTTGAAATTCCTTCATAAACAATGGACAAGATATCTGATGCATCCTTAGCAAAGACACATGTATTAATCAGTCTGAATATTTTGCGACCAACACCATTAAATATGGTGTTCAAAGCTTGAGAATTTCCTAATGATGCTTCATCTTCAGCTTTAGACCATTGTGATTCTGGTTTCAAGATTTCCATCACCAGTTTTGGTAGTTGGATGAGACCAGCCAGTAACTATAACATTCTATGTTTTACTATCAATCGATTTTGGAAAGGCAGTCATTCAAGCTTTCCAATATGAATAGTTTTTTCCATCTAGAACATGAGGATGACTGGTAGAGCCACCTTCTTTGATTCTGTCAATGATCAAAGCACCTTAGATAAAAGTGACCCACTGTACCAATAGAAAAAGTGATAGGTTAACTCGTCACTTGAATTATGGATGTTAAACAGAAAACACTAACAAACAATGTAACAACAAAATAATAACAACAAGAAAACAAGTAAATGCACAAGTTCGTAACCCAGTTCAATGATAAACCACCTATGTTTGGGGGATAGTGTCCTAGAAAAGATAATCCACTAATATTAAAGAGTTAAACAATTATAGTGTAGTACTTATCTGTAATATATCGACTACTATACTCACGTAGAGCTTAAACTCACAAGTCCCCTAGGCTCTCTCTAGATGTGAGACTCCCTCTCAATTGTACTTAGGCCCCCGAAGGCGTGATAATATTAGTATTGAAAACTTCGGGTATCGATAGTGTGTGAGACTCCTCTCCACTTGATTGTCTTCCTTGTAATTCAGGGAACTCTCTTCCCTGAAGAATCTAAGATCCTCCCTACGATGGAGAAATTCTTCTTGTGTATGAGTCTTAGGCTCCCTCGAAGACTAAGAATCACTTCTCTTCAATGATGCCTTAGACTCCCTCTAAGATAGAAGTTCTTAAATGATTCAACCAATGAAGTTGCACAGCGAAATAATGTGAGCAAAGATCAAAACATCATGTTGCACAAATCAGCCAGCAAGAATAAAGACACTCTCCCACGATGACAAATGCTACAACCTTAAACGAGAGTCATTATTCTCCTTTTAAAAATTGTGGCCAATTAAGGAAGGAATTTCCAAAAAAAAAAAAATAACTATTTTCTTTTTGTCAGAATAAGGTTGTGCCATAAATAAGAAAAATATCAAGCAATATACATATGCTGAGAATTTTCAGATTTGGAAATAAAAATATTCCGCTTATAATTTCTAGAATAGGAAAATAAAATATCCCGTAGGAATTAGTCATGTTTAAAGCAAATGTTAAGACTTCATTTGAAGTAATTGCAAAACAATCAGAAACTGTCTTAGAAAAATGTAGAAACAATAAGCAAATCTCGAACAATAACAATTCAAAATTTATATTAAAATTTGAAATAGAAATTAAGATATTCGATATAAGATTTTATAGTTCAAGTACATCATCATCCTAAAATAGCATATAACTTAGATCGCACTTATTATAGTATGAGAAAAAGGGAAAAACGTATTATACTTGTTTCTCCACATTTGGCCATAAATCAAAGAATTTTATTTTTGGATATTCTTCAAAACCGACTTTAATTTTGGCTGTAAAGTTATAATTTCCTTTTTTTCATCCTCTCCTTTTATAAGTTCTTAGAAATTTGGAACCAATACATTAAATTACAAATTTAGTTATGAACTTTTTACATTATATCTAAATCATTTTTAAATTTATTTAAATTCACTAACTTACTACATATAAAATTGAATATTTTAGAACAAAATTGAATATTTCCTTTAGACTATAAAATTTAATTTTACATGTAATAGATCGATTAGTTTTCAAAATTTGTCAAAAGTCCTATTGAACAATAAAAATTGACAGCTAAGAGATTTATTAGACACAAGATTGAAAGTTTAGAAACCTATTAGATACTTTTAAAAATTTAGCAATCAAATGGATAAACTTCAAACTTTAGAGCTAAGAGATCTATATTAGACACAAGATTGAAAGTTTAGAAACCTATTAGATACTTTTGAAAATTTAGCAATCAAATGGATAAACTTCAAACTTTAGAGCTAAGAGATCTATTATAGTTTAAATTTGTAATTTGTTTTAGTACAATGACAGTAGGGTAGGCGATCAAGAAAAGTCATGCTAATTACTATTGAGTTAAGTTTATTTTGACACATTTATAGTATTTGACTCAAAATTGTAATGACCTAATTTTTTTATAATTGTGAATGAGAGCTTAAATCAATTAATTAAGATAAATGTTATTGACTCAGAGGTCAAATATTTAAATTTCTATCCTCACTTGTTAAATTAAAAAAAAAAAAAAAAAAAAAAAAGAAAGAGAAGAAATGGTTGCTTTAGCTTTCTAAATTTTATACATAAATCTTAAAGGTATTTATAGCAATACAGTAAGAGAGTTGATTATATGACAAAAACGAGTGAATTTATTTACCAATATAGTAAATAATTTAAACATTATTAAACCAATGGCAATATGATTTTTAATATTGTTGAATTTCAATATTACCCTTATCTTTGAAGGATTTTTTTTTTACACGTGTTTTCCCTTGGTATCAGATGGAAAATCACAAACCTTAATTTTCCAAGTCGCAACTCTCCGATGAGTTTCTTTTTTAGTTGCTACAGCCGCCACCGCCCCTCGTTTCTCGTTTTATATATTTCGTTTGAATTTCATGTTTATCTGTCATTATGATTAGGATGATTATTGCTCTACATTTCTGATATGAGAAGTGCATTATAATCTTTTGGTTCTCTGTAAATACGTCTAATAATCTCTCTTTTGGTCTATGTCTGTGTACTTGATATAACTAAATCACATAAACATTAAGCGCATAAACAGGTTATTTCAAGAATAAAATTCTACTTTAGTTCAATCTGATCCATCTTCTGTATTAGCATGGAATCAAGGCGACTTTCGTCACTACCCTCATAATTAAACCTTCGTTGATCACCAATTCCAATACATTCAATGACATAGATCAAGTATGGATGGATAGCATAGAAACTACAGACAAAGTTATCTAGATCATGCTTGTTTCCAATTGGTCTAAATTCCTTAGTGAGATCATTCTTAAAAACTTTATGCTAAACCGCAATTGCAAAACTGCATGCATAATAAACAAGTTCAGATAATAAAACATAAACCATCGACTTTATTTTGTATAGAAAATAAACAAAATAAGTCAAAAAACATCCTCAATAACAAACTCCCACTAAACCATAAAATAAGAAAAGTGACTAACACCCTTATGAGCAACATGCTCATGAAAAACTTTAGGTGGTAAGCCTTTAGTCAATGGATCTACTACCATAAAGTTTGTTCCTATGTGTTCTGTCGAAATTTAAACCATTATGAACTCTTTCTTTAACAACCAGAAGCTTCACATCCACATGTTTTGACTTCATATTGCTTCTGTTGTTGTTGGAATATATTATTGTCGACTTATTGTCACAAAATAATTATAGTGATCTTTCTATGGTAACTACTATCTGCAACTCAGTGATGACATTTCGCAACCATATTCCATGATTGGACACCTCATAACATGCTATAAACTTCGTAGCCATGGTAGAAGAAGCCATCAGTATTTGTTTAACACTTTTTAAGGATACAACTCTTCCAACCAACATGAAGATATAGCCTGAAGTGGATCGTAAAGTGTTTTGACATCCAACATAATCGGAATCAGAATACCTAATGATCTCCAAAACTTATGATCTCTAATAAGTGAGCATATAATCTTTTGGTTCTCTGTAAATACCTCATAACTCGTTTGGCTACTTTCCAATGATTGATCCCCAAGTTGCTTAAATATCTCCCTAACACTCCAACTATGAATGCAATATCTGGATGCGTACATACTCAAACGTACATTAGATTTCCAACAACCGATGCATAGGGAACCTTTTGCATCTCCTTAATCTCGAATATGGTTTTAGGGGGCTTTGATCTAAATGAAAATGATCACTTATAACGACCAAGATATCTCCTGGTGCATAAATTTTTATGCCAAATCTACTTAATTTTTTCAATGTAGTTCTTTTGTGACAATCTCAAAATACCTTGAGAATGATCTCGCAGTATTTCAATTCCTAATACAAAAGAAGCATCACCAAGATCCTTCATCTCAAAATTCCTTTTGAGAAATCTCTTAGTTGAAGGAACTTTTAAACAAGAGTGTCTGTGACCGGAAACGGATCTTTCAAATTCATTGTGACAGAATTTTCACATATACATTCACACATATAGATATGCATTAACAACTAAATTACTGGCATGCTTTCAGATAAAAAACAAGAGAACAAGGACTTAACAGTTGAAGACTTTCTTCAGAACAAATCTCGCTCTCACACGAACGGACTCCTTGTGCTCTCCTTAGAACGTCAAATAATTGTTCAGCAACACCTCAGTCATCTACCATGAATGGCTTCACATGAACACCAGGAAATGGGGGCGACACCACCACTTGGAGCCCTTAGTATTCTTGGAGTGAGAATCCAAAGTGTGGGCTCTGTTCGGATTTGGTAGAGGTGAGGAGGAAAGGATATCAGGTACAAAGATCAAACAAGTGAGAGAAGAGAACGACTATCGTATAATCAGGGTGCTTGATTGTTTAGGCAAGGTACATGATCGTGTAAGAAAAGCTAGACAATCATCTATACGATTGTTTAGTAAGGCTCGAGCATTAAGCGATCATTTAGGTAAAGGTAGGCGATCGTTTAGAGAAGCACGTGTGGGGTGAACGATCATTTAGTAAAATGAAGCACTATCGTATAAGCTCTGGTTTCACTAAGCGATTGATTGCAAGTCACACCATGAGCAATTATGTGTATCTTATGAAAAATGAAAATCATTTTCATTTTATTCTTCAGTTACGAAAACCGAATTGACCTTCCAACTAACACATGATTTCAGAGAAAACGCCGGGCAATTATCTCATAACTATCCAATTAATAAAATAATAAATATAATCATATTATATTCATAACCTATAGTTTGATATCATATATCAACCATAGTGTTTTCTCCTGATATAATCACATTTATATCCAATTTCCTCCAAATTAATGCATCTCATACATTTAGTCAATCATATCATATATAATTAACCAGTTCAGTTATATCATATATAATCAAACTTCTTTTTGTCAATTTGAACATTTCAAACTGACACAAAAACTGATTCTCAACTTGTATCCAAACTACCAAGGGACCTTATGGACCTATGGCTCGAAACTCCAACGGTACGTGAATAGCTGACTAAACTCTTTAGCCACGAGATCCACCATCCGTTAACTGTCAAGTATTCCACTAAAGATCGACAGCTGAACTCTTCTTACCACAGATATATTTTTGTGTCCATCGGATATAACCAATCATAAGTACGATAACCCTTCATAGATGCTCGTAAGTACAATTGGGCCAATTACCGTTTTACCCCTATAGTTACATCTTGCTTCTTAAATATCACTGATCCCTCTAATGAACAATACAACATATTCCAACTATGTGTGAACACCTTTCGGGCTATGAGAAGGTGTGTGGTGCTACATCGTTCAAGCCCCAGGATTAGTTCTTAAGGAAGTAATTTATCTACTTACCTCTACTCCGAGGAAGGAGTGAATTCCTTCTTGTGTAGTTGAGTTTCCAGCTTCTAGATCAGACGAATCCCCAAAGTGGTAGGTTTTAGTCGGCAGCCTGGCCACTCGCACCCATGCAAATTAAAGGACTGCCTTTAATGGCAGGAGTTTCCAACTCACTCAGAATTGAGGTCATGTTACCTATGGTCATCCTAGTGAAGTGAAGTCTCTGTCATGAACGGTGTTATATAACGAGACATTAACATTTCGTGGTCAGGTCTTATACAAACTCTTTGTATAGGACGCCCCTGCTCACATGTCCCCACATGAATGATCAGGATCAGATCATCTGTGACAAGTCACAATACTTGTAACTATTCCACAAAGCGGGCCGCATCCGTAGTGTTACCAAGATAAGGTTTCCCTCCTATATCCATATACTACAGACCATTTTGGTTATCTCTTAAGACATGATCTACTTGTATGTCACCACATACATGCTTAAGTTACATAATGACAACCAGGGGTTTTAGTTTATTGGTTTGTGGTAAAGCAAATAAAACATCCAAATGTGCAAAGTCAAAAAGTGAAGTAAATATCATATATTATAATACATCACAAGCGTTCGTACAAACTATTTACAAACTACAGGACACGAGACTTTAGGGCATCATCCCCAACATTAGTATCATGCAATAAACCAACATCATTACTTGCTATGAGTATGCCATCAACATATAACACCAGAAGACTGATTTACTCCCAATGAATTTATGATATACATAATCTTCCACTATAATCACCCCAAAACCAAAGAAGATTACCACTTCATGGAATTTGTGATACCATTGACGAAAAGCTTGCTTGAGACCGTAGATGGATTTCTTCAATTTTTACACCATAGAATTTGAATTACCAGACACAAAGTTTTATGGTTGCACCATATAAATCGTCTCATCAATGTTCGCATTGAGAAATGCATATTTTACATCCATCTGGTGTAACTCTAAATCAAAGTGAGCTATTAGTGCCATGATTACCCTAAAAGAGTCTTTTGATGAAATTGATGAGAAAGTCTCTTTGTAATCAATGTCTTCCTTTTGAGTAAAACCCTTTGTAACAAGACAAGCCTTATATCTTTCGATATTTCCATGTGAATCCCTTTTGGTTCTAAATATCCATTTACAACCTATGGGTTTCACTCTTGATGGCAATTCAACAAGTTTCCAAACATCATTATCTTTCATGGATTTTATTTTTTCTTCCATAGCATTTATTCACTTTTGAGAGTTAGAACTTCGTGGAGCTTGTTGGAAGTTGATTGGATCATCTTCTATTATGCCACATCATCCTAATGTTCTTGAAGAAATACAATATAATCATCTAGAATTGCAGTTCTTTTTTCTCTAGTGGATCTTCTTAGTGGCATTTTTTGAAGTTGTTGAGTTTGAGCTTCAAGTTTAACAACGGGGACTTCAATGTTGTCTTGTTCTATAATTGGTTCAATAGTGAAGTTAGGAATTGGAGCCTGAACATCATTTATAACCACATTAGGAAAGGACACTAATTCCTCTTCAAAGATAACTTTTAAATTTTCTTTTGTTAGGCCTGTAAGGCCTAGCCTCAATTGGACAACCCCAGATGTGAAAATGCCTAATACTAGGCTTCTTTCTTGTCCATGACTCATAAGGAGTTTTAACTACTGCTTTACTAGGTACCCTATTAAGGATATATACTGTAGTCTTTAGTGCCTCATTCAGAGAGATTTTGTTAGAGAAAAATGACTAATCATACTTCTTATCATATTCTTAAGTGTTCTATTTTTCCTTTCCACCACACCATTCATGTTGAGTTTGCACGACATAGTGTATTGTGGAACGATTCCACATTCCTCTAGTTATTTGGCAAAAGGCCTTGGACTTTGTTCACTTGATCCATCATATCTACCGTAGTATTCATCACTATGATCAGATTTGACAGCCTTAATTTTCTTTTCAAGTTGAAGTTCAACTTCAGCTTTGAAAGACTTGAAATCGCCCAAAGATTGAAACTTCTCATGAATTAAATATAATTTCCCATATCTTGAATAGTCGTCTATGAACGTAATAAAATATTATTGTTTATTCCAAGAAGCCGTAGGGAATGGATCACAAATGTTTGTCTGTATTAGTTCTAAGACGTCTAAGCATCTATTGGTACCTAATTTTCTTATGTTTGTTTGTTTTCCCTTAATACATTCCACACAAACCTCAAAGTTACTTAACTAAAGGGAATCGGGATTCCATCTGACAAGTCTCTAAATTCTCTATTTAGGGATGTGACCTAAACACATAACATAGTGGGCTTTGTACCACATAAATTAGATAACATAATCTTGTTAAATGAAGCAAAAGAATCAATCATATATAGATTATCAATTAAAGAACCGGTACTAATAAGCTTGGAATCTTGAAAAAGACTAACTTTATTATTTCCAAAAGAACAAGAAAAACTAAATATATCCAAACTGGAAATAGAAACTAAATTCCGTCTAAATGATGGTACAATAAAAGTCTCATTCAAATCCAAATAAAAACCAATTTTTAAATGTAATCTAAAATTCCTAATAGCTTTAACTGGAACTGCTTTGCCATCGTCCACATAGATGAATCTTTCAGCATAACTTGGCGGTCGACTTCACAAGCAACCTTACATTGATATACTTATGTGAGTAGTAGCACCAAAATCTACCCACAAAGTATTTGTAAGTATAGAAGCTAAATTAACTTTAGAACAAACCAAAGTAAGAAGTTTACCATTCTTTATATGCCAATTGGTGTACTTGGGACAATCTTGCTTAAAGTGACCTTCCTTTTTGTAGAATAACAAGGATTTTCAGTAATCCGTTTCTTTCTCTTATTCTATCGAGATGTCCTTTCTGCAGCACCTGTAGATTTCCTTTTCTTCTTACCACGAGAGTAGTTGCCAAATGAGTACTTTCTATCCTTTCTCTCTTAATACTATCTCTTTCTTGCACACATTGTGAGATAAGCTCATTAATACTCCATTTATCCTTCTGAGTATTATAAATTATCTTAAATAGAGTGAATTGTACAGAAAGAGAGATAAGTATTAGATGTACTAGTAGATTTTCATTTATCTCTATATCAAGTGCCTTTAATTTACCTGTGAGATTGGACATTTCCATAATGTACTCCCTTATATTCTCATTGCTCTTATACCTCATGGAAGTTAAAGACGTCAAAAGATTACTTGCTTTCCCTTTTTATTTTTAACAAAATATTTCTCAATTTGAGCAAGGAACTTATCGACATTTTCACTTTCCATGAAAGAGCCCCGTAAAGACTCCGGAATGGAGTGTCTAATGATCATCAGACACATGTGATTTGACCGTTCTCACTTCTCTAATTAGCTGTATTTACTTCAAATGAATAACAAAACATATATTTGAGTAAAACCAACTAAAACAATATCTCTAGACTTTCCTTCCAAATCTATACACCCGAGAAGCATCTCTAGACTTTCCTTCCAATCTTAAAGTTTGATCCTGAACTCAAATTTCTATATATTTGAGTAAAACCAACTAAAACAATGAACAACAAAACATATACTCACAATTGAAATACAACAAAATAATTTTACATATGTAGTAGGCCTCTTTTACAAGATACCTAGCCTGTTGACAAAGACACCAATTGTAAATGGTACTTTCAATATAGTAATCAAAGTATTGACAATAAACTCGGTAAAAAAATAATCTTTCTTTAGACCGAATACTTTTCACATGAACAATATTTATAATTGTCAAATACTCATTACCACAGGCATTCTCATAATTTGGCCAAATAATTATCTTTCTTTGAGTCAATAATCATTCACATAAATTAATAAATATGCACATCTTATATTTTTAGAATTAAACTAATCTAGACAGCATGGCTACTTTGGTAACATATTATTTTGACTAATTCAATCCAAAATATAAGACATAATAATATAATAATATAATTGTACAAAAATAATGAAAGAAGAACACCAAAATAGTCTTTACCGAAATCACCCAATAATTACATACACATAATACAATTAAAGCAACATAAATATGTGAATCGAATCTACAACATGATCAATTAAATTTGAATCTAATCAATTATATTTGAATCCACAACATGATAATCAAATTTAAACCTAAATTCAGAATATGATTAATCTAATTTAAGCTTGAATCATCAATCAAATTTTAGATTCAAATTCACCTAATCATCAATTAAAAATCTAGATTTTTAATTCACAAAAGTATTAATTGAAAAAAAAACTAAATTCGAATTCACTAAAATTATCAACCAATTCCTAATTTATCAATCCACTCCTAATCAAGTAGGAATTACTGAAGCATTGATTAATTTTGATTGATTCTTGACCAATACAAGATTTACAATCAATCAGGAAGAAACCATTGAATTTACAGTCAATTTTGAAAAACTTCATCCACAAAGCTGATTGAATTTAAGCTGGCAGGAAACCATATTTCCTATTTTTTTTTTATAATAATAATATAAAAAAAACCGGATAAATGGTGCAACCGACAAAGTTTTCCTTCTCATTTTATTTATTTATTTTCTTAAATACATATCTCCAACTTGTGGCACTAGATCGCCGTACGGTCAAATTAATTTTCACACGGATACACTATCACCGACGGAAGTCTGAAAAACGGTTAGTGTATTTTTTTTTTTAATTCTTTAAACTTCTTCACCAAAAAAAATTAAATCAAGATGAATGATAAATTAATTAAAAATCCGACAATCTAACATGAAATAGGTATCTAAAAATCCGACAATCTAACATGAAATAGGTTTTGATACCACTTGATAACCAAAAAAAAAAAAAAAAAATTAAATCTATATTGAACAGATTAACCATAGAATCATTTATGTCAAATTGTCAAGAATAACATATTGGATTCCATTAAAATTGATGATGAATATAAAGTGGCTAGTGTTTTCCTGAACCAAAACTCTGACTTCAGATGGGATTCAAAAAAAATTAAGTGTATATTGTTTTGATATATTGGATACCATATTATTATTCAAATATTTCTAATATCTTCTTCTTCTTTCTTTTTCTCAAGAATTCTTTGCATTCAATTGATTGCATTTGTTGGCGTTTGGATTTGATCTTTAAGTTGGTGTTTCAATCATTGTGATTGTGACTTTATTTTTGATTGTGGATTTTATCATGGTTTCCTTCAAAGTTCAAGGATTAATATTTTAATTTCATCTTTTAAATATTATACATTTTTTTTGTTCTAAAAATTGAGGATGGAGTTTTAAATTTGTAATCTCTTTTTTTTTTTAATACAACAATTACAAGGATGGAGGATCAGATCGAATATTTGACCTTTAGAACAAAAGGTTATGCCAATTACCCTTCAACTAAGTTCACTTCGACATATTTGTAAGCTTTTACTCAAAGTTATATTAATTAAATATTTTATTTTAATTGTGAACCAGAGCTTAATTCAGTTAGTTAGAGGTTAAATGTTTAAATCTTCTATCCTCATTTATTGAACTTGAAAAAAAAAATGATTGCTTTAGCTTTGTAAATTTTGTACGTAAATCTTAGAAGTTTTATACTTTAGGTACAAAAATTCAAAACCAGTCTTTAATTTCTTAGGTATCAAAAAATTCATTTATGTCTCTAATTTTTTTGATACAAGATGATCAAATTTTCGACTTTTAGCTTTGTTTTTATTTCTTAATATCATAGTTACATCAAAAGTTAGGACTCCGTTGGGTAATCATTTAGTTTTTGTTTTTGAAAATTAAGCTTATATCATCCACATTTCTTACGATGATTTGCATCTTTCTTATGTACAATAGTTGAATTTTTAGCCAAATTCAAAATACAAAAATCACTTTTTGAAAGCTACTTTTGTTAATTATCAAATTTTTGTTTGATTTTTAAACTATTGATGAAAAGTAGATAGAGAAGAGATTTGGAGGAGAAAATAGAATCTATAGACCTAATTTAAAAAAATAAAAAAAAAATAAAATGATTACTGAACGGAGATATATGATTTAAATTAAGTACATGGAAAGCAAAAATTTGATGAACTTAAAATAACCTATATTATTTTATTATGTAAATCTGATTTCAAAAGGATAGTTACTATATTAAATAGCCGCCCCATCTGATCTAACTTCCGTTTCATCTCAATTGGCGTAGAATAAGAGAATTGAAAGCTTTCAAAAACTGAATAGAAAACAAGTTCATTCAACACAAAGATCCGCAAGACAGATTTGCTAGGTGCAAATTGATTGGTCAAAAAAAAAAAAAAAAAAAAAAAAAAACTATACTTAGCTTTGAATAATCCAGTTTTATTTAAAGAACCAATACTATATAATTTCTCGGGTATAGGAAAAAAAAAGTTTGTCTGAGTGAGATTGAACATACCGATATTTTAATGCAAATAATACATATTAGTTTGATCCCCAACAGTTGTTGAATGATAAATTTTAGACCAATAAAAAAATTGTCACGTTATTTATCAAATTAATGACGAAATTACAAATAATTAAATTTGAGACTAATTAAAAGTTGACATGTATCCCAAATTAAAATTGAAGACATAAATTGACAAATTTCACATGTTTTCCTTATGACCGTTGGATTAGATAAAATTAATTTGGTCAAATTTGACATTATTATTTGGGTAAATGCCCAATTGAGCCTAAAAATAAGCTTAATTTGACTCAAATATCAAATAATGCTCAAATCTAATTAATTGGACCTAAGGGCTAGGTCCATGGACCAAGCAAGCCCAGACCCACAAAACTCACATGAGAACTCTATAACTAGAGGGATTCTCTTCATTTGTCGGGTAAAAAATTTTAGATTTTTGAAAACCTAGAGAGAATTCTCTACAATTAGAAGACTAGACTGTTGAAACTAACCACACTTGAAGACTTGAGTCCTTTGGTGATACAAGCATTATTTCAAGACTCAAACTTCAAGAACATCCACAAGCTCCGCTTTCATACTCCAACTTCAAGAACATCCACTCGCTCTGCTTTCATACATCAAGAGTATGCATTCAACCGAAAGAGAATCAGAGGATCAAGTACTAGAGACCAAACCATATCTGCATCAAATCTACATTAACACAAGTTTAACTCCACAAAATACATTTCTCTAGAAACCTTGTGCGAACACTAATCTAGTAAGAAGATCATTAAGTCCAAAGACCAATCATCTAAAAAGATCATCAAGCCTAAAGACCGATCATCCAAGAAGATCAACAAGCCTAAAAACCGATCATCCAAGAAGATCAACAAGCCTAAAAACCGATCATCCAAGAAGATCAACCAGCTTAAAGATTATAGTTTATTTTGAAAGCATCAAAGGATTATGTATTAGAGATTGTATTCGCTGTATTGAAATTAATACAAAAACCAAGTTCGACTCCATGAAACAAATTTCTCTAGAAATTTCATGCGAACAAATTCACAACAACGGATGGGCTATGTGTCCCAACTGAAGGATGTGTGAACACCTAATGCAGAAGTGGATCGTAGTCCCAATTTTAATTTTACGGTAAACATACATAAATTCAAAAGATGAAAATATGGAACACATTTAATTAAGCATGCTATACATAAATTTAAAAGGAATTGAAGAGATTTGAGTCTACTTACCCTCGAAGACTAAATTATCTTCACCAAATGCTCTCTGAATATGACCTTCTCAAATTCTCCCACGAACTCGAACATGCCAAAATATAGCAGCACAAAGAACCTAAAAACAAACACCACCACAATAAAACCTCAATGTTCTCGAAGGGTGAGAATTGATAAGAGTATGTGAGCTTCATTTTTAATTTTGGTAGGGAGAGAATTTTATTGTAAGTAGAATTGCAGAGAAGTTCCTTTTTTAGGTCTACTGTTCTCTCAAACTCAAGAGGAAGAAGTAGATTAAAAACCAACTCCCTCCTTATATGCATGATAAAAATGGGGGAAAGTTATACCCTTAACTCCATCCCATTACGTTAATTCAAAAAAAAAAAAGAAAAAATTCTTTTAATATATATATTTATATATATAGTTTATATTATACCACATTGATAGTCTTGTAAAGAACTATCTTATTAGTATTAATTTCCTAAATTATTCTTCAATTATTTGCTTAAAATATCTATTTTGATAGGTAAATTTCAATCCCGACTCAAACGAAGTTATTTTGAAAGATTTGGAGCTAATTCGAGCCAAATGACACCAAAGAATCACTTAACAGGAAGATCAAGATTAATTATCACTTTGACTCTCAAGAGGAACAATTCAACACACTTCAATAATGCTTGCAGTGTCGCAACGCTCCTTGCAATACTGAACCTAACGCTAGCTCGACGCTTGAAGACAGAATGCACCTATTTGTTGCAAAAATAGGGTTGCGTCACAATGCTTTACCCAGGATCACAACACTCTAGAGATTTACGGAATCGTCTGCACGCAGCGCGCCTTGTGCAACTGAGCATCAGTGCAGCGTCAAGACGTTAGCCCAACGCTTCTATTACGATTTAACGTCGCAACGTTAGCCTTGGCGTCGTGACACTACACCTGCAGATTTAAATTCAGTTGTTTTATTTTCAGTGAGAACGAGGACAAAAATTCATTTTTCAGTTGATAAAGAACTAAGAACAAAATTAGAGAGGAATATACCCAACTTTGTGATTTGTATGAGAGATTTCTTACAACTTTTACGATTCCCTTGTGAATTGCTTGATGGAATTCATCATACTTTCAAGAACTTCTTCAAGATTTCTTAATTCCATGGCTAGGTAATTCTTTTTCTTGGGAATTTTCAATTCTAGGTTTAATTCTTGATTTCTTTTTTTTTTATATTTTCTTGAATTTTCTTCATCATTGAATGTTCTTGGGCTGAATTTGGATAGAAACTAATGAATGATAATTGATGCTTTGATTCCTTGAATTCTTATGTGTAATTCTTGCTTCACGCTATTGCATAACGGTGAGATAGGTTATAAAATTAAGTTTTCTTGTATTAATTAGGACTTTTTTCCGAATTGAACTCTTGAAATTCTTAACTAGAACATTCATTCAATCATTCTTGAAACTTACTCTAATGTGTCTCTTGAATGTCACAATCATAATAAACCATGTCTTTAAAGCAATCTAAAAAAAGAACATGATAAATGCTATATGGAAGTATTTTTGACATAGAATTAGGGATAATTGATGTGATTCATGTTAATTAGCTATATGGGTCTTTAAGGGTTTTTGCTTATTGGACTGTGGGATGTTGAGTTTTCAATTGTTCAAGAACAATGATAAGATTAAACCTAGCACAAGAATTCCCAAGAATATTTTTCTATCAACTTTCTTCTAACAAAAATAGTAAGTTTGTGTTACAATTTGCCTTTATATTCATTTTAGTTAGCTTTTAATCTCTTTACAAACAACCCCAACCCCCAATTACTATCTTTTTGAATTTAATGATTGTTTTTGGCCAATTAATAGAGTATCCCTTGGGATCGACTTCTTACTTACACTTTAACTACGTGTTAGTTTTGGTAGTTGTTAGAGTCTTATAAATTTTATTTGCTTGGGTAAGATAGAATTAATGACACCTATTTTGCACCAACTACATATATAATATAACCTATAGTGTAACCTTCTCTCATTTAACTTATAGTATTTAATATGAATCAAGTTCATATTAAATTTAATCTATAGTATTTATATGAATCACATTCATATAATTAATATTTGAATCATATTCAAATATTTATTTTCTCTCAAATAAAAACTTTATATTATGATGTATCATATACATTATATTAATTATATCATATATAATTAATTCCTTATATTAATTTGAACTATTCAAATTAATCCAAAATTAATTCGATTCTATTAATCCTAACTGAGCAACAGAGCAGGCCTTATGGACCTATTAGATTGAAGCTTCAATGGTACTTGATTAATTAATTAAACTCTTTAATTAAATTAATCAACTTCCATTAATTGTCAGTCATTCCACTAAAGACCGACAGCTGCACTATTCGCACTATAGATATATTTCTGTGTCTATTGGATGTAACCAATCAACGATGCATTGACCCTTCACAAATTGTTCATAAATACAACTGAGCCAAAATTACAGTTTTGCCCCTATAGTTACATCTAACTTCTTAAGTATCACTGATCCCTTTAATAAACAATAAGTTATAGTCCAACTATAATCGAACCCCTCACGGACTAGGAGGGGGTGTGAAACCACATTGTTCAAGCCTCAGAATTAGCCCCTAAGGGATCAATTTCTCTACTTATTCCAACTATAGAGAAGAAATGAAGTTCTTCTTGCTAGTTGCGTTCCTAACTCCCTAATTAGACGAATCCCTAAAATGGTAGACATATTAAGTCGGCAAAACTAGTAACTCTCGCCCATGTAGATCAAAAGACCGCCTTCATAGGAAGTTCATAACTCACTCAGGATTCAAGTCAAGTCACCTATGGTCATATTCATAATGTCACAAGGATAAGGTACCCAATCTTATCTATCTACTACAGACCATTTAGGTTATCATTTAAACATGATCCACCTATATATCTCCACATACATGTTATAGAAGATAACCTTGAATTTTAGTTTATTGGTTTTGTGGGCTAATGCAACTAAATGTCAAATAAAATACTCTTATTTTATTAGATAAATAAAAAAAATTGTACAATATAATTACAAATTACAAGATCATGAGATTTAGGGCATCAACCGTAACACCAACCCAGGTTGGCGCATAGAGATACAACAACTTCACAATAAAGGATGAGCTAGTGTATCTCACCTTAAGTTGGCACATGTGTATGCATCAACTTCACAACAAAGGATGGGTTAGTATGTCCCACCCTAAGTTGGCACATGGGGATGCAATAGTTTCACAAAAAATGATGGGCTAGTGTGTCCCACCTAAGTTGGGACATGAGGATGTATCAGCTTCATGACAAAACATGACCAATGTGGCACCACACCCACTCCTTCCCCAATGTTAAGGCAGGTAGATAAATTGCTCCCTTTGAACAAGTGGAATCTCCTGGTCCTAGAGGGGTATAATCATAGTTGGACTATGATTTATTGTTCATTAGAGGGATCAGTGGTACTTAAGGAGTGAGATCTAACTATAGGGGCAAAATGGTAATTTTGGCCCAGTTGTACTTACGAGCAATTTGTGTCATCGTACTATTGATTGGTTATATCCAATGGACACATAAATACATCTATAGCGCGAAGAGTGCAGTTGTTAGTCTTTAGTAGAGTTCCGACATTTAACGGATGGTAAATAATTTAATTAAAGAGTTGAGCTTCAAGCTACAGGTCCATGAGGTCCTATCGATAGCTGAATGGGAATAAATGAGAATCAGTTTTTTGGATTAGTTTGAATTATTCAAATTAATTGAAGGAAGTAGTTATTTATGATACAATTAATTTAATTTTAATTATATGTGATATAATTACTATAATGTATTTGATACATTTTAATATTAATTATTTATGAGAGGAAACAAATATTTGAATGTGATTCAAATGTTAATTATATGAATTAGATTTATATTCTTAAAATTAATGTAAATGTGATTTATATTAAATGCGGTTCGTAAGAGAAAAGAAACTATAGGTTATATTGTATATGATACAATATTAAAACTATAGGTTATATGCTATATTTGATATAACATATAGTTTAATATATATTATATGATAAGGTAGTTATCATCTTAATATATATTAAATTATTTATTAAATAAATAATTTTTTGATTTATTTTAATTAGTTAATTTTGAATTAATTAATGGGAGGGGGTTGTAACTCCCTCCTCTCTTTTCTCTCCTGATCCTGTGAATGGTGGGTGTGTCTTCTTCTTCCTGCAAAAAGAAAAAGAAGAGAGAAGACAATAGAGTTCTGAGATCTGATCAAATCTTTTTTCCCCGACTCCTTAATCCTCTCTCTCTACTTTCCCTCTCAATCCAAATCAATAGAGCACCACACCTCTTGGATTCTCATCTAGAGAATACTGAGGTCACCAATTGATAGTGCCTTTTTGGAGTGTTCATGATTTTCACATAGAAGAGGAATAATGAAGATTTTGAATTCTTCAAGGTAAGTCTTTTCCTTCCTTTTCTCTCTTCTAATTTTTAAGCATGTTGAATATTATAGAGTAAATGCATAATAGTCTTCTTCCACGGTAAAATTTAGAGTTTTGTAGAATTGGGGATTTGGTTAGATCCGCTTCCGCTCATGGATCTCATCTAGGACCCTTCAATCAATTCTCAAAGTAAAGAGAATTTGTAAAAATAAATAAATAAATAAAGGGCACTAATAAAAAAATCAAGGTCTTTTGGCTTTGTTGGAAAAAAAAAAGTAGAATAAAAATAAAAAGAAAGAAAAATAAAAAAAATAAAAAAGCTCACCTTTTTTAAAAATATGTAGAAGTCAACAAGATAAAAGGGTTACTCCCTGGATGCAAGTTACGATAGTTTAAATTCTTGTGAAAAAATGGAGACAAGTTAGTAAAAAAATAATTAGTTCCAAATGAAAAAAAGGAGGAAATTAAAAAAAAGAGAGAGAGAAAAGAGAAAAAGAATGAAGATAAAAGAAAATGTGAGGAAAAAAAGAAGAAACAAAAAAAGAAAAAAGAGAAAAAGGAAAAAAGTAAAAATGTGAGGGAAAAAAAGAAGAAAGAAGAAAGAAGAAAGAAAGAAAACGAAAGAAAATAAAGAAAAAAATGAAGGAGAAGAAAAAAAGAAAGAGGAGAATAGAGTATGAGTGGAAGATGATGGATTTAAATGAATTTTCCTTAAATCAAATGTTAGAGATATCACAATCCATTTACATCAAATTTAAATTTAAAGTATATCCCAAATTTTATCTCTAGTCCACATTATTTAAATTCAGTTTTTATCCTCATGCCAAATTAAATTGCTGATAAAACCTTAAATTCATCTCAATTTAAAATTTGGTTATATTTCAATTCATTCTCCATTAATCAAACAAATCAAATAGGATGAAATCTCAAATTTATCTCCCACTAAAATTTGGCCATATTCCAAAATTTTAACCTAAATTCAAATCATTCATTTTTATCCTCAACCAAATTTAAACGGGAGGTAAAATCTCCAAATCTATCTCAAATTAAAGTTTGGAATATAAAATTTGGCCATGTTCTAAATTTCATCCCAATTTCAAGTCATTAATAGGGTTGGCAATGGGGATGGGACGGGGGTGGGAGGACTCCCCGTCCTCGTCCCCGTCCCCGCGAGGGTATTTCCCCTGTCCCCGCCAATTGAAGGTGGGGATGAGGACATGGATTCCCTGTCGGGGGAACGGGTTCCTCCTCGATTTTTTTAATATATATAAATATAAAAATATTTGTAATTAATATATATATATATAATAAAAATTTTAATCGGGGTGAGGATACCCTTACCGTCTCTGCCTCGTCCCTAACCGGGGACCCGGTTTGACCCCTATCCCCGGTCAAACTGGGAATTTCCCGTCCCAATCGAGGTGGGGACCCGCAAAGACCTGACCCCGCGGGGATTTTTGCCAACCCTAGTCTAGCTTAGTCTTCTGCGAAATTAAAATTGATGGTAAAATATCAATCTTATCTCAAATTAAAGTTCGGTCATATTCCGAATTTTATCCAAAATCCAAATCAAAGTTATGTACCCAACTCATAGTTTGATTAATTTGATACATCAAGTAGAGGCAAACTCAAGAACATATAACTTGTATTTTGATTCCAATTTTATCTTTTATTTTTTTAGATTTGTCCAGCCATGTACGTGTATAAATATCGAAAATGGGCATTTGTTAAATGAGAAATTTTGGACTAATAAAAAATTGCTATGTCATTTACCAAATTAATAACGAAATTACAAACAATTGAATGTGAGACTAATTAAAAGTTGACATGTATCCCAAATTGAAAATGAAGACATAAATTGGCGAATTTTGATGATGTCATATGTTTTCATTATAACCGTTGGATTGAATAAAATTAAGTTAGTCCAATTAGATATTATTACTTGGGCTAAAGTCCAATTAAGCTAAAAAATAGGTATAATTTGACTCAAATGTCAAATAAGATATAAATCTGATTAATTGGAACTATGGGCCCGATTTGTGGACCAAACAAGCTCAAGCCCACAAAATCCACCTGAGGACTCTATAAATAGATGAGTTATCTTCATTTCTGGGGTAAGAAATTTTAGATTACAAAGAGCCTCTCTACAACAGAAGACTCATTGACTCTTGGAGCTGACCACATTTAAAAACTGAAGTCTTTTGGAAATACAAACATTCTTCTAAGACTCCAACTTCAAGAACATCCACACATACCACTCCTTTGGAAATACAAACATTCTTCTAAGACTCCAACTTCAAGAACATCCACACATACCACTTCCATATATCAAGCATACGCATTCAATTGAGAGAGAATTAGAGAATCAAGTACTAGAGATCGAACCATATCCGCATCAAATTTACATCAATACAAGTTTAACTCCACGAAATATGTTTCTCCAGAAGTCTCGTGAGAATATTCATCCTCCAAGAAGATCATCAAGCCCAAAGGCCGATCATCCAAGAAGATCAATAAGTCTAAAGACCAATCATCCAAGAAAATCAACTAGCTCAAAGATTATAATTTATTTTGAAACCATAAAAGGATTATGTATTAGAGATTGTACTCACTATACTGAAATTAATACAAAAATCAAGTTCAACTCCATGAAACAAGTGTCTCCGAAAATCTCGTGCGAACAACAGTCTTATAGGTTATTGAGCTTAATTTCAATATGGTATTTATCATTTTTAAAGTTTCAACTTGATTTCAAATGTTTAAGGTTATTCAGTTCTTATTTACCAATGTGAGCTTAGTTCAGTAATATTGACATGTGCTCCGATTTAAGAAGTTGGAGGTTCAACCCTATACTCTGCAATTGTTGTAGTAAAAAAAATTATTTAATTTTTATTCCTTACAATCTGGTTAACTGAAGAAAAACTTAGGCCTAAACCATATAGGACAACAATATTGTTGAAAGACCATGTCGAACTTCGAACTCCAATACATAATATAGCTAAAGATCAAAGTAAAATGTCGATACAGTTTTTTTTTATTAGTATCGAGTCATGTTGCATCTCATCCGAACGCACATATATATTGGATCATTCAAATACTTCAACAATCTAATAAGATAAAGATTTTTTAAAAATTAAATTGGATTATTCAAATGAAGTTGGAATGTTCAAACAAATTTAGTATGTACAACCAATAATTTTCTTTTATATATAAAAAAAAGTGAAATGTTTGGAGGGAAAAAAAACTCCCTTTTTTCAAAATTGGAAAACCTTTAAAAAAAATATTCATCCCGCAGTTATTGTATTTTTTTTTTTTTTTTTTTAAAAAAACCATCAAACCTCTTCCCTTCCTCTATTGTTGATTTCAAAAAAATAATTCAATGGGAAAGGAATTTTAGTTTTATATATTGACATTTTTGGCCAAAGCACTCGAGTCTTATTAATTGTTTTTAAATTTAATTATAGCTTGTTTGAGTTTGAATTGGAATTATAGCATGCTTGCGTCTAGTGGCAATATTCTTGTTTTGGCATTTCTTCATGTTTAAATTTGAACTATATAGCATGCTTGTGTGGAACGATTATATTATATTGGTATTTTCTTAATTGATATTATTTAATTTTAATTAAGGTGATTGTGGTTTAATTAGATTTAACTTCCTTCTTTTGTCAATTTCATTTTCCATATTATGGGATATTGGAACATTTCAAGATAAGAAGATTAGTGAAACATTTATTCACTCTCAATTGTCTTAAATTTGTGTTATTTCGTGATTTTTTTTTTACATAAAATTATAAAAGTGCGAATTTTGTTATATTTGTGAGAAACATTTTCATAGTCGTAGGGGAAAACATATCCACCATGAAGGAAGTTCAAACAGTGGTTCACAATATTGAGGAACTTTGTATTTGAAATGATTTAATCTAAGGAAAAGTTGATCAATCATTACGATGTGATATAAGAAGATACATTTTTTTATGCATAAGTCGACATTGATCGTAAATTATATTAACATTTGATTTATTAATCTTTTTTCTCTGTGTGTGGCATCATGTAGGTTGAAAATCTCTCTCTTGAATTGTTGTAATCTTTTAATTCATTGTTATATTTAATAAATTGTTTAAATATCATTAATTAAGTTTATAAAATTTTAATACAACATTTTAGAATCTCAATTAAATCCTTTTAAACAATCACCACAAGAACTGGGATATAAGTTTAAAATCTATATGTTTCTCAATGATCATTTGACGATTGTTCAAAATTTCTCTCAATATACTTTTTTTTCTCGATAATATATAGGTGAGTACGAAGAATTGAACATTTAACATTTTTTTTTAATACAATTGAACTTTTATCTCGATTGAGGTTAATAGTTCAAGTTTATACTGAGTTAAAGTTTAACTTTTATCTCAATAATAATAGTGTAAAGTAGTTAGGACATAAATTTAAATCTATGGGTGTGTTTGGCTCACCAACATGATTGAATTGAGTTGATATAATATACAACTCATTGTTTGACCCACCAACTTTAAATGTTGGTGGAGTTGAGATGATATATTTTACTAACTCATCCCAACTCTCCCTTCTTCCAATGTTTTCAATGGCTCCACCCATTGGCCACTGTTACACTCTAGGAACTAACTCCGGGCTCCAACAACCACCTCCGATGACAACTTCGGCGACCAACTCTATGTTTAGTTTTATGTCCTAAAACTCGTGGTTTGTAAACATTAGAACTTATTCTAAGAATTCAAAGTCCCTTGACTATTATATGAGTACTTGAACTTTATGTGGAGACATACAAGTGGATCAGATTTGAGTAAATAGTCAAAATGATTTATAGTATATGAATAAGGTTGGGTACCTTATTATGGTAACACTATTGGATACGACCTACTTTGTAGTTGTTACAAAGAGTTGTAAAGTGCTACATACGAAGTGATCCTAATTCGTGCATGTTGAGACATGAGGAGTAGGGGTGTCCTGTGCAAATGAGTTTTATGCAAAATCGGACAACGAAACCTGTCACTCTTACTTTGTAACGTTGTTTACTGTTTAAGACTAATGATTTCAAATCGATGACCTAGGTAACTTAACCTTAATCCTGATTTAACTATGAACTCCCGTTTGTTCGGGACTATCCTTTGATTTGCAAATGGTGAGAGTAGACTAATTGCCTCTACTCAATAAGCTTACCATTTTGGAGATAAGATCCGGTTGAATAGTTGGGAACATATGGTGCAAGAGGGAATTCACTCCTAACCGATTGGGTTAGTAAAGAGGTTGTTCCCTTCAAGTGTTGATTCTGGGTCTTGAACAAGAGGTCTCACCCTCTCATTGGCCTTAGAAGGATTTGATTTGTTGATTGAATCACAAATCAATTGTTCGTTAGGGGATCAGTGGAACTTAAGGAACAAGAGGTAATTTCGGGGGTAAAACAAAGATTCGACCCAGCCATTATTACGAGCAACCTGTGAAGGGTTAACTTACTAATCATGGTTATATCGAGTGGACATAATATATCTATAGTGAGGGGATTCGGCTATGGGCTTTAGTGGAATCATCCATTAGTTAACGAATGAGGGTTAGATCGGTCTAATGAGTTTAGCCGATTAATCTCGAATCGTTGGAGCCCATGATCTGTAGGTTCGCAAGGTCCCCCTACTAGCTCGTAAATGGGTACGCTTTAGGGTAGCTTGAGAAATTAATTTGAAACGTTCAAACTAAACGGAATAAGAGAATAAATATTTAAATATGATTTAAATATATAAAGATGATTATTGTGCAAAAATTAATTTAATATTTGATATTAAATTAATTTAAGAAAATCCATTTTTAAATTAAAATGATTTAAAAGTCATTTTGTTGTTTAAAAAGAAAAATGAAATTCATTTTGCATGGTTTGCACATAATGGAAAAAGGGTTTTTTCCATTATCATCATCTTTATGCTCACAAACAAACCATAAACTTCTCTACCTTGATTCTCCAAGCATGAGCTGCAAGCCATGCATTCTATCTCTTTGCATGTTCATCTTGATATATAAAGAAGATTGGAGTTGTTGGAGAAGAAGATGAATATAGAATTTTGAGAGAAAAATCATGGTGAAGAAGAAGCTGTCTTCTTCAACTTGCTGCTGTAAGCTTCCCTTGTTTCTCCACATCTACAAGTTGTTCTTGAGTCCCACAACTCTGCCTAAAGCTCCAAGATCATAGTAGGGAAGGCTTTGAGGTGGTTCACATTGATATCAAGTGAAGACAACAACTGAACAAACGATTTTCTTGAAGAGTTCTTCAAAGGTATGTTCTGAAAACCCATTTTTATGAATAACATGCTTTAGTTTTTGCCAAAATTAGTGAATTAGAATGCTTATGGATCCTTGATTCTTCCGCTGCGTGTTGTTTAACTTTAACACTCTAGGGTCTGACAACCACCTCCGATAACAACTCTGGTGACAAAATTTGGCCCCTGATAACCACTTCTAATGATAGCTCCAGCTACCAACTTCGACAACCAATTCTGAGCTCCGACAACCACCTGTAGTGACCCAACTCTGATGACCACCTTTGCGCTACCAACTCCGACAATCACCTTTGTAGGCTCAGAAAATCACCTCTGACTATAAACTCCGATGAAAATCACCTTCGATGACCATCTTCGAGTGAGCAGCTCCGACGACCAACTCGAGGCTTCGACAACCACCTCTGACAACAAACTCCACTAATTAATTCTTATACCATATTCATGTGACTAACTTCGGGCTCTGACAGCCACCTCTGACTACAATTCGTAACGAAAATCATCTTCGATGATCAACGACCACTTTGGCCCTACTAACTCCGGGCTCTGAAAACTGCCTTCGATGATAAAATTTGACGATTATACTCCAATACCATCTTCATGCGACAAATTTTAGGCTTTGATGACCACGTCCAACTACAAACTCCAGCAAAAATCATCTTTGATAATCAACTTCGACAACCATTTCCGACTATCATAAGACATGACTGTTAAAGTATGTTGTAAGATTGTTGATTATATAAATAAAAGTATTTTGTTTACAATAACTGCAATACTTATATGTAAAAATCTGTAAAAAAATATTTTTATTTAATTGAATTCACATATCATTAAGAATATTTAGACAAAAAGTATGCAACATATAACCAAAAAACCATAAAATGAAACATTTTTCCTGGAACATTTTCTAGCAGGAATTAGTGAAAAATGAAGATTTATTCTATAATGATTCTCCAAATTTAAAGGAATTGAAAGTGAAATTGTTGAAGAAATGTGGTGATATTCTATTGACTACTAAGATGATATGAGAGATTGAATTAAATAAAGTTCATGACAGCGTAAAAATATAGAGCAACATCAGGAAGAAGAAGCAAAAGAAGAAGACGATAATAAAACTCATGGGGAAAGATTAGAAATAAGAAGTTTTGATTTCTCTTTGATTTCCCATTTTATTTAACCATATTTCTGCAAGAAATGTAATGGGTTAATTGTTATTCATTGCTCAAAAAAGAAACAAAGAAAGAAAAATTTTAAAAATTAAAAGAAAAACAATTACGATCCATATTTTATTCAAACAAAGATAGATAGAATCAGTGAATAAAAAAGTTTCAAAACAAAAATAGTAATCATAAAAGCAGATTATTTTGGTCCCGTTTGGTAATTATTTGGTTTTTTTGTTTTTGTTTTGTTTTTTTAAAAATTACATCTATTTTATCTCCATTTCTTATAATGATTTGCATCTTTCTTAACTATAATGATTGAATTCTTAGCCATATTTAAAAAAACAAAAATAATTTTTTGAAAACAACTTTTTTAGTTCTCAAAAATTGGTTTAGTTTTTTTAGTGGATCTTCAAAAATAGAAAAATAATGGAAAATATTTACACAAAAAACCATAATTTAATCAAGTCTATCATGCTATGTGATATACGTTGATAGAAGTCTATCAATGTCTATCAGTATTTCTTTTACTATTTCTGTAAATAGTTTGACATAGTCATATGAACTCCAAAGATATATGAATTTCACAGACATATGAACTCCAGACATCCTATCTCAACTCAACATCCCAAACAGTCCCTATATTTTTTCTATTAATCATTTGACTTAAGTCTGATTAGGATTTTAAATTTTCTCTCAATATAAATACAATGTGCAATAATTAATAAAATGAGTATAACTAAACTGTCATATAAAATGTATTAGCGATTTGAAATAATGTGATTTGAATTCTCTCGCTTTAATATATATATATATATATATAAAACGTTGGTTACCTTCCAACTTAGTTAATTGTTTTCTTATACATTACCATCATGTCTACTACTTTGATCTCGACACTTCCACCCATTGAAAAACCCTCACACAGTCAACTTTTCTATCTTTGTTTTTGTTTTTGTTTTTTTTTTTTTTTGTTGTGTCCATACTCATTGATGGATTTTGTTCGGTCATGAAAATACCTGAGTATCTATTTGTAACTAATTAGTTAAACTTATTTGACTAAAAAATAAAATCCTATAGAATTGCTTTACACTCTACTTTAAGAAAGAAATTTATAAGCCTGTGTAGTATTAATACAACATAATATATATCTTGGATGATTATGAGGTCAGTTTTTTGAACGAATAGAATCATAATCTAAAGTTAGATAATATTAAACAGTTAATTAACCTAATATCCTAAATTAAAAAAAATATATCGTTACAGAACATTCCAAAAATGTGGGAGTTGAGTATATGTGCGTAAAAAATGAAAAAGAAAATAATTTTAAGAGTAGAATATTTAATTTTGAGCTGAGAAAAAAAGGCAACAGTCCAAATTCAATGTTCACCATTAAAGACAAGTTATTAATAAGCAAAATTGCATCACATAATCTCTACGAGATCGTCTTCTTCATAATCTCAACCAAAAGTTTTGCAATCACAGTCAAACCTCCAAAATCCAATTCTTCTCTCTTTTATTTTTATTTTATTTTTTTAAAGCCCATTTCGGATAATTAAGGAATTTATGGGTATTATAATATATGTGAAGGAAAAGAACAAGAAAGAGGCGGCTGGGGTGGTTTCCTATTTGTGTTAAAGCCTTCTCCAGCTACACCCTCCCGAATGCGTTCGTCACGCATACTAATATAAAATCATACTCATTTTATTTTTTTAATCATATAAATTCTTTTTAATGTAATAATTCTTAATTAGATGCTTCACCAAAATATTTTCTTTTTAAAGGTATTATAATTAAAGTGTAGGATAGGGGAATCGTACATCTAATCTCGAGATCGATAATACAAATACTATATCAATTGAGTTACACAGTTGGCTTCACCAAAATATATTCCTTTGCTTAAACTCACTTCATTAATGCCTTATAAGAGGCCCACAACTCCAAATTATTCAATAATTTGAAGTCAAACCAATGGCTTTGACTTTTTTTTTATATATACTTTATTTCTTTAATGTAATTGGTGCCCCATACCCTGCTACGATAGATGACAAATTGACAAAATGCCACATATTTGAATTTTGACTTTGTTTTTCTGCCGCCTCAAAATCTTTATATAAATGGTGTACTCTTTGTTTTTGGGTCTATAATTTAACTTGGATTTTAGTAGAAATTGGAAATGGATGCATTTTGTGCTTATACTTCTTCATCTTCTTCCTCCTCTTCCAGCTTTTTGGCTAAAAAAAATGAGCAATCTGAGCACCGAGCTGTGAGGAGGGAATTTTCGAGTTATTCGAATGATAATAATCATAATCTTCATTGTATTCGGAAGCCGATGGCTAAGCCGTGGAAGAAGCCGGCGATTGCGCCACTGCCACCCACTCGGCCCAGGGTTTACAAAGTCGACCCACTTAACTTCCGGGATTTGGTTCAGAAGCTCACCGGTTTGGCTGAGCTCCGATCTCCACGCCTCCAAAAAATGGCGCCACCACCACTTGATATATCTCGCCGTCCAGACTCGGGTTCCGCCGCCGTGGAAGCCACCCTGTTTAAGGCTTCGCCGCCTGTGAAGCTTGATAATGAGGCGGTGGACGGTGGCAGCTTTCTTGAGCTGAATTTGTCGCCCTTCAACAAAAATTGGTGCTCCTTCCCTGCTTTAAGCCCCGAAACTCTTGCCATTTTGGATGCAATTTAGATTATTATTATATATATATATATTTTTTTTTTTAGTTATGGGAAAAATCAAATATACAAACTTGGTAATAATGTAATCAAAATAATAAACACATATGGAGATCATGGGTGGGTTCTCCAAGTTGGTTTCAAATTCAGATTTGTGAAAGAATTTTTATCAGATGATTTTTTTTCCTTATTGAGTACAAATTATTATAATCTTATCAAATGTCCCTCTCGTAAAATGGGGTGATATCAAAATATAAAAAGCTAAAAGTATAGTATAGTATAAACTGTTGTAAGATTACAGCCATTATAATTTAATGGCTGTAACTTTAATTTCTTCTTTTTCGATTAATGTCAATAATTTACCTGATAGGAAGACGGGTTGAAAAATTAGTGTTGTATTTTCATTTTTAATAATGATTTTGTTTTTATTAAAAAGGTTAGGGATAATTTACGCTCGGTTTGTAACTATTATATTTTTTGTTTTTGTTTTTGAAAATCAAATCTATATCATCTATATTTTTTTTTATCATGATTTGCATCTTTCTTATGTATAATGGTTGAATTCTTAACCAAATTCCAAAAATAAAAACAATTGAAAGCTACTTTTTTAGTTCTTAAATTTTGGTTTGGTTTTTTAAGCCATTGGTAGAAAGGAGATAACAAAGAAAGAAATATGGAGGTGAAAGTAGTATCTATAGACTTAATTTTAAAAAATAATAAACTAAAAAAATTACCAAACAGGATCTTTGTGAGATTACCCTTTTCTTTTTGGTATATGGGTAACTGGATGAATCAAATTGTATGTTAATCTTTTCATGAACTCAAATGGAAGAAGTTCATGACAAAATAGATGATCATTAGTAGCTTGTACAATATAAAAGTTGCATTGAGATTGATTTAAAAATAAGAAATTATACAAATTTTGTCTTTAAGATTAACACATACTTTTCATTAACATCAAACTAGAAAATACCTTTGTGGAAAAGAAGTTGAAGATAACTGAAATTTTAGAATGTGATTCCTCATATACTATGTCACACACGTCTTAGCAAAGACAGAGACAATAAGAAAGCAACAGAGAGCAAATCAAGAATTAACACACAAGGATTGATAATCTAGTTCGATGATGAACCACCTATGTCTGAGGGATAATGTGCCTGGAAAAGATAATAATCCACTAATATATAAAATCAAGAAATTACAATATTGTACTTATTTGTAAATAACGAAGATTACAGTGACACACGTATTACTCGACTTAGCGAACCATCTAGGTTCCCCCTAGATGTAGACTCCTTCTCACTTGAACTTAGGCTCCCCTAAGTATGTGTGTATTAGTGTTGAAATACTTAGGCTCCCCTTAAGTGTGTGAGACTTTCTCTCACTTGATGATATCTTTCCTTCTATTTATGAACTCTCTTCATGTGAGAACTTAGGGTCCCCTAATTCTTGAGAACTTCCTTCTCGATGAATATTACCTTAAGTCCCCTAAGGTGTGAGAAATCCTTCTCGATCAATAAAGTCTTGGATTCCCTCTAAGATCAAACAACCTTCATTGTTATGAAATGCTCACTGTAAGAGCAAGTGAAGAACATGCCGCCATAAACAAAGCACAAAACCTTCTTCTTGAATTCAATACAATGCAGTAGATTCTGTCAAACACTGTCAACGATCTCACAAAATAATACGTGTGACAACCTTAGCATGAGGACAACGTGAGCTTAAATAGCACAATAGAATGATAGAAAATAACCCCACATAAAATCGTTAGTTCATCAAAAAGGAAAACATCCCATATAAATACTTTGCAGAATAAATTAAATTAGGAAAGAAATATTCTATAGATTTAGTAACTTGAAGAAAAACCTCTAAGACATATACCACCAGAGATAAAAGCAGAGACAATACCTAAAAGCCCAAGGAGCAAATGTCAGGAATACTAAACAAATATATTTGGTGAATATTAAATTTCTAACAAACTCCCCCTTTGGCTAAGATATATTTTTTTAAGATAGTGCAAATTTATACCAACAAACACATACTAGAAATTTAACAACATTAGTTAGAGATTTAATCAAACTATTAATCCATAGTAGTAAAAAGAATCTAAGAAGAAATAAAAATAAGTCAGCTACCTCACAACTTTCATCCAAACAAAATAGTCCATGCTGATAAAAAAAAAACAACCCAACAACATTAGATACAAAAACCAATCCACCAATAGTGACAGCAACAGCTGAAGCATGATGACGGGCAGAAATGCACGTCATCAAAGGTATTTTATTTAGAATTATGAGGGTTGTTAAGTAGAATGTGCGGCGATTATATTAGGAATTCATGAGAAAATGAGTTTTTGTCGATCAACATCAAGAATCTCGGCTAACTCACTATTATGCATTATTATGCGTTCAATTATTTATTTTTGTAGCAACCGCAGAAAGCGATTGCATGCGCGGAAGCCAGGCTATCACAAAAACGACCGCATGCGAGGAATCTCTCCATCACAGAAGCAAACACATACATTCGACACATGGATGTTGCGGCCATTAATCGCATGCATTCATCGCATAGAAGTTACGGCTGTCGAGCGAATGGGTCATCACATAGATGTTGTGGCCATCAACCGCATTCGTTCTTCGCATAAAAGTTGCAGCTGTCAAGAAATTGCGGTCATCATAGAGAGATTGCAACTATAGAATAATAACCATAATAGAAGGGTGATCGCAAGGTTGGTGGAATGCAAACATGAACGCATACACTAGAATTATAAAAAAGATGATGTTGACATTTTACCTACCACGCCGTTAGCAGCAGAGATTCAGAAAAGGACCATCACGCCGCGAGTGTCAGAATCAGAGCAGGTCCATTAATGCTGTCGGCGATTAAGCTTTATAAATAGAAGCCGTTGAACAGAATTTCAAATCATCCAAGTTTCTACTTTCGGGTGGATCCTTGTGATCCAGACCAAAGCGTGAGAAGATAGCTTGAGAGTTCTTCATCCCCTTAACTATTTCGAGTAACGGCCGGAGCCTTCATCGGAGTTAGAGCTCGAGAGAGTCTACTCGTTTGCCCATCCATGGCACCACCGGTAGCATTGACACACATCTGCTGAAAGCAAGACATTGCTTCCAGCTGGCCCTCCATTTCCTTTCTTTATATTGTATTACATTTTGTGATCAATGCATTTCTATATTTCCTTCGATTCCATCTCTATCTTCATTTACTTAATATCCTTTACTTTCATTGCATCACTGAGTAATACTGTTAGAGTATCACATACTTAATCATGTGACATAGGAATATGAGCATGTAGCAAACCACCAGGAGGTGTGCGCGTGAGTGTTGTGAGAAAACCTTATTTGCTTAGTGTGAAGCTGTAGTAACGCTTGTCTATAGGTGGATGCAATGTTTGTCTATGAGTAGAATCAGCAGCAACCAACTGCCTGGGAGGGTAAGTAATTGATCACATTAAGTAATGTAAGCAAGTGTTCACTAGAGATAGGAATAATCTTACGTCACCCATGTTTATGTGATTACCTTATCTTATGCATGCGACCATCACCCTTTTAGAGCTACTCGAGAGAGAGTCTAAAGAAAGAACCTAAGACTTGAGAGAGGTAGGTTAGAATCTAGGCTTGAGAGAGCTAGATTAAGATTGCATAAGCAAGAATGGAGACTTAGGAATAAGTTTCGTTTTCTATTACACATCGCGTGCGTCTTCATTAGGTGTGTATAGCATGACCACTTAATTTTGCGGTGGCTGGGGTTACCCTTGCGGTCAAGCTTAGGGTTGCGATGAAGACATTCTCACCATTTTATTTATTTTTCCATGCATTTTACTACGCGTCAACTGTTGCCATGTCTCTACCTCTCAGTCATTCTTCTACCGCTTAATCTGTTAGTTAAGAGTAGGAGTAGTGCTTAGCCCATAACTCTCATCATTCTTTTATTCATTCGTCACATACACTTTACCGCATAAATTTGGCTACAAGTCCTTGAGTTTGACCTCAGATCACCCGAGAAACTTGCGATCTCGTTATACTTGGCGAGAGCGCAAGAAAACCTGTGACAGTTACGCATGGTCATTACATATGAGATCAACGCATACATTCCATTTCAACGCATGACCACCGACGCATGAGAACCAAAGCATAACCTAAGACATGCATCGCATAATTACGTTCACAAATTCTCGTCACCAAAGCACCAAATAAAAAATTTGCAGCTACGGTCATCCAGCCAAGCACAAATAAGTGGTCTTCCACAATTCCCCCTCTGGCTTAAATAAATATCATGAAGAGGCCCAACCTGATCCTGATCATCAGCAGCTTGTCTAATCAGATTCAACAACCCAATAACTTTACGCTTTTGATCAGAGGCACGATCAATAATATCATGAAGCATTTTAAGCTCTTCAAGAAGAGAGTGCATGAGATGATGCCTGTTGACTCTTCACTGATAAGTATGATTGATGATGTTCTATGCTCGAAATGATGCGATACTACTGCTAGATATGCGTTAATTATGGATGTTCACGTAGTATGCCATGCGTTTTCACAAGTTTCCTTATGATGGAACCAAGTGTAATTCCACCGCAAGTTTTTCGATGTGATCTGAGGTTGAACTCAGGGACTGTTTTAGGTTATTGTGATATGTTCATGATATATGCGACCAGATTTTCAATCTTTAAAAATGTGTTTGTTCAGGTATATAAATTGCGATAAAATAAAGTAAAACAGTAAAGATACGATAATAAAATAAAATACAATAAACCTAAGCTAGATGATACAAGATACAGGCTTCATGTTACAAGATGTTGGGGTCAAGGCTGGCTGTGAAGGTTATGCAAAGACGTGGAATGCGGCGGAAAGTCTTATGAATAGAATAGAAAGAGAAAGATAAATAATATAAACAGCGCAAGTTCTCAATTGCGTTGAAGCTAGAAATACTGTTCCGCTCTTCTCTTGGTGTACACCTATCAGTGATCAGCCACACTCCCACATGTCTATGGTGAAACAGAGAATAACGTAATGAACATAAGGTTGCTTCCATGTCTGGAAGTACTACTCGCTTTAGTTAACGCATTCTTCTAACCCTCTCTCGATATATTAGAATGGCATCTTCACTTCTGCTCTCACAAGTGAAGATGTTGTCTAGCATGCTTTAGTTATACGCATTTTATACCTTTAACATAGATTAAGTACTTGTTTGATTCATATTAACTATCAGGGGATTAAGAAGACATCATGGAGAAAATGATTAATGGAGGAACGGAAATAGACAGAGAATGGTATATGAAAGCTATCGAAACATTAAATATATCTATTAAGCGTTTGATACATGGTGTGTGAATGAAAAGATAAGAGAAAGTGAAATACAACGATGAAAGAGATAGAATAGATACAAACAAGTGCCAATGTCTTGGCACTGATTTGATGGAGATCTGCTTGCCGGATAGGATGGATTTGATGGTAGGAAGATCTTCCCTTTCAGGCTTGCTCCACTGATAGCAGAGATCTTTACACAGAGCTTCCGATCGGGTATTCGGTAGGTTAGATCTGAGATTCACCTCTCGTTATCTCGTCTTCTTCCCGAAAATCTTCAATTAAGCACTCAGCTCAGCCTTTTCTCTCAACACTTTAGCAGCAATTCACCCCGTATCAAGTAGCATAAGTTTTCTCTAAAATCTATGGGGTATTTATAGGTGCAGGTTTTTTACTCCGGCCTTGTGGTCCCCACTGATGGTTATGGTAATTCCGAAGATTGAGGGATATTATTCCTTCTGTTCAGGCTGTCAATTCTGCACAACCGTTAGTTATACACGTGTCTCAATCCTCCGCTTTTGTGTTGCTCACCTGCATCTTTCGATCGTGGATTTGCATGCGGTTGAAAGTTAGCTCTGGATCGACTGTTGCATTATGCCGACATTGCGGTGATCGTCTCTTCATTGTTGATTGAAGGGCACAATGTGACAGAGATGCGTTAATCAGTTTCTCAGAGAGCTTTGAGCGCAAGCGGTGACTTGGTTTCTTGCAAAACAGAGTAAAACTCGGCTTGTCTTCCATCTTTATGGCATTAGTGGGTGTAATTGCGATCATTTATAATTATTGTAATTCTAATCTAATCTTCATACAATCGGCGCATATTTACTAACTTTTGGTCGCAATATCTAGATAAGGTGGCATAAATAACTTGTATTTCTACAAGTTATCAATGCCTAAAAGAGGACGTGACAAACTTAGCACTTGGTGCTTCTTCAGCTATACTGGGAGGAGGGGTAACGTTTGGAACATGATGTCCTTGAAATAACTTGTATTTAAAGTTCAGCAACCCTGGATTGGTACCAATGAGCTCATCTACTATGAGAAGGTTAGGCTTCTAGGACAACAATATTCCACAAATCAGCCCAGGATATGCAATAGGTAATCAGAGAGCTTGGGAACCAGTACATATTCGTAGCTATTCAATGACAAATGTCCCATAGACAAAAGTAGCCATTTTTCAATTTGAAACAACAATGTAGCTAGAGAAACTGATAGACAAGAATGATGTGACGAAGGACATTAATTTGCAATCTCAATGCGAAACAACACAACATATTTTTCTTTGAGATCAGTAGAGGCAAGCTGTCCAGTCTTAGGTCAAGCATTCTTCAATCCTCCAAGTTAATTCAGAAACTAATTCTCTCATTGATGGGCGCCACTCATAAGTGTTAAAGATAACAATCCTATCAAGAAACTTGTTAATAAAAGTAGTAAGGAAAACAAAATTGTGACCTCTGACATGAACTTTGTGAAAGTCAGGAGAGTTTGAATCACCAACAGAAGGAGAGAGGTTCACAATTAATTCTCGAACAAGTTTACAATAATAAGAACCACGATTTAACATAGTCTTGATAAAATCAGTTTTAACAATGAGTTCCATGATGTCAATACACTTTTGAGCCCTATTAGAGAGTTCTTTCCCATAAAAAATTTTCCTCTTGACTACAAACTTCCAGAAGAAAGCACTTTCCTTAGAGTGAAATGAGATACCATCAAGAGGCACGTGAGGAACAATAGGAAGTGGACATTTTCTTTTGAACTCGAGCAGATGTATGAGTCATTGGTCCTTGAATTTTTTCAGAATCGTCTTCAGAACTACTTATCAGAGCCCAATCTCTAGAAGATTCGAAAAAATTTTCAACATCATTGCCATTAGAGTTTCCTTTTGAAGACAGAATACATATTAGCATCCTCTGCTACACCTTTTGATCTTGGACAACATTTGACTTAAAGGCACATCATCTTGACTGAAATTTTCTGACTCATGAGGATCAAAAGAAGGTTTTGCAGAACTCTCCCCCTTTTTCAAATTGACCGTGATCAATATTTATTCTATTTTGTTCACCACTCTCTTTAGTCACATTTTCGACATTTTCCCCAAAGGTAACATGTCAGCAGATTCTCCTATTATTTGTTTATTTATTTCTTCATTTTTTATTAGAATCACAAGCATCATCATAAATAGATTCAATTTCAACAGAAGCTTCAACAACACTTTGCTTTTCAGGCACAGACAATATCACAGTAGGATCACTAGGTTTAGAAGCAGACACATTCACCTCAACATCAACATTAGATATCAACCCAGACTCATGCACAATACGGTCAATTAATTTAGATGGACTAACCACATTAAATGGAGGAACATCACTATCTTTAGCCACATTAGTGGGACTATGTTCAGTATTATGATCATCATGACCGAGACAGAGGGAATTTTAGAAACCCTAACTTATTCATTGAAGGGTTCACCACTATCATGCATAGATGTTCTTTCAGTGCTACGACTAACCACACTATAGCCCTGATCAGAAGTCGAACTACTAGAGGATTTATTTGAATAAGCTAGAATAGTCTTACCTGATCCCACTAAATCAGTCACAGTCAGTGCAATTGTCGTCAACAAGTCAATTTTCCCCTTCGTTGTGATAGAAGAAGTGATATTCCATCTCTTCCATTTAATTGAATGTGAAATAGCAAGTTTATCTTTTGATGGAGAATGAAACCCCCACATGCGAATACCATATGCATTGGTTGTTGTTGCAAGAGCGTCATCTCCAACAACCTTCTTTCTGTTTGGTTTTTCTTTGTAACGGACCATCTTCGAATCAGAAACATAGACTTTCTTTTGAGTATTCACCATTTTGCAAAGACAATAATCACAATAGAACACCAGGACAGTTTGAAAAACGTAGGGAAAAAGATGAACAACCACCTTATGGGAAGTTAGCGCCTCAATTAATAACTGCCACCTACTTAATTTCAAATTTAAATTGATCTCATCATTAAACCGAACATGGGCTGCCAACAGATTACTATCAATGGGCTTTTCAATCATCAAGGCTTAAACCTACCAAAAAAACCAAAATGAATTAATTGCTACAATTTAATTTATAAAGGCCTAAACTCGCTCTTAGTGCCTCAAATTGGGCAACATCTAGAGCTTTTGTAAAAATATATGCAAGTTGATCCTTAGTTCTAACATGTTCAAGCATAATTTGTTTATTTTTATCCAGATCACGAATGAAGTGAGACCGAATATCAATATGCATTGTTCAATTATGCTAAACTATGTTCTTTAAAATATTGATTGCACTAAGGTTGTCACATTAGAGTGGCATGGCGTCCTGTGGAACATCATATTCTTTTAACATTTGTTTCATCCACATCAATTGAGTACAACTATCACTTATTGCAATGTATTCAGCCTATTTAGTAAATAATGAAACATAGTTTTATTTCTTACTAAACCAAGATATTAGATTGTTTCCAAGAAAGAAACATCCTCCAGAAGTGCTTTTCCTACCTTCAAAACACCTTACACAACTAGTATCATAGTAGCCAACAAGAGAGCTACTTGTATCAAAAGTGTAGAATAGTCCCTAGTCACTTGTCCCATTAATATACTTGATTATTATCTTTGCACTAAGAAGATGATTAAATTTAGGAAAAGATTGATATCGAGCATAGACTCCAATGGCAAATACAATGTAGAATCTACTGGAAACTGGGTCAATCGTTCATACTAGGCCATGGGATCCCGCTTAAGGCCATAGAGAGCCTTGTTGAGCTTGTACACACAATCAAGATGAGAGAGATCAATAAACCCGTTAGATTGCTCAACATACATTTCCTCATTCAAATACCCTTTTAAGAAGGCATTTTTTACATCCATCGAAAATAATTTAAATTTCAGTAAGCGCGAAATACCTAGAACTAGACTTATAGCTTCAAGCCAAGCCACAGGGCAAATGTTTCATCAAAATCTACTCCTTCAATCTGAGTATAACCCTGCGCTACTAAATGAGCTTTATTCTTGATGATATTTCCATTCTCATCAGATTTGTTCTTGAAAATCCATTTTGTCCCCATAACATTAGCATTTTCCTGATGTGGAATTGTTGAGATGTATGCTCGAAAGCCTCTTAGTTAATATGTTATTTGAAATAATTGGTGATTATTTTATATATGCAATTATCCATTAAGGAAAGATCCAAGGTTATTCTATGAAACATGAGCAGTATGTGATAGACATACAGGTGGATCATGTTCAAGTAATAACCTAAATGGTCTGTAGTATATGGATAAGGTTTGGTGCCTTATGCTTGTGATACTATAGATACAACCCACTTTGTAATTGTTACAAGAGTTTTAAAGTGTTATAAATGATTCGATCCTAATCATTCATGTGGAGACATGCGTATGGAGGTATCCTATACAAAGAGTCTGTATAAGACTAAACCTAGAAATGATTAATCTATCTTTATAACACCATTGACTGAAGAGATTAACAATTCATAGGATGACCATAGGTGACTCGACCTTAATTCTGAGTGAGTTGTGAATTCTTGTCTATGAGAGCAGTCCTTTGATCTGTATAGGTGAGAGTAGCGTGCAAGAGCTATAGCTAGTCTCCTGGTTCTATTAGAAGTGCGAAGCCCGACTCCGGAATTCTCAAGTGAAACGACTTAGCCGCATTCTTGGCTCTCTAGCTAGATTCTCCGACTCAATATACCTACCATTTTGAAGATTTGTTCGAGTAGGGAGTTGGGAACATGACTACATAAAATGGAATTCATTTCTTCCTATCTTTAGGGTAAGTAGATAAATTACTCCCTTAAATGCTAACTTTGGGTCTTGAATAATGGGATCTCTCCATCTCATTGGCACGAGAGGGTTTTGTTTATGGTAGGACCATAAACAGACTATTCATAGAGGATCATTGAGATTTAAGGAGTTAGATATAATTGCAAGGGTAAAATGATAATTTTGATCTAATTGTAATTATGAGAGATTTGTGAAGGGTCGATTTACTGTTGATTGGTCATATTCATGGACACAAAAATGTATCTATAGTATGAAGAGTGTAGTTGTGGGTCTTTAATGAAGTGACCTGTAGTTAATGAATGTTGATTAGTTTAATTAAAGAGTGGGTAATTGCAATTGGTAGCATTTTTAGGAATAATAACCAAGCATATAACATTATTTAAAAAAAATTGCAAATATCGATAAGTCTATCAGCGATAGACTTCTGTGGAAGTCTATCAGCGATAGACTTCTATCACTGATAGACTCTTACTAACGATATCGTATATCACCGATAGATTCCTACCAATAATATGGTCTATCACTGATAGACTATTTAAATTTAGCCATATCTATAGTTTTTTTACATTATCTTATATCTGCTAATACTTTAGGTCTAATGTCTATATTTGCATCTGTCCCTTAATGAATGTTGATTAATTTAATTAAATAGTTTAATTAACTAATCTAGTATCATTAGAGCTTCTAGTCTATAGGTCCATTAGATCCCCTTACTATCTCACTAAGGGTAAAATAAGAATTATCTAATTTTTTATTATTTTGAATTATTCAAATTAAGTAAAGGAATTAATTGTATGAGATACAATTAATATAATGTATATAATTACATTATGATATAAAATTAATTTGGAATAAAATTTAAAATTGTACTTTATTTTACGAGAGAGATAAATATTTGAATAAGATTCAAATATTATTTATATGAATGAGATTCATATAAAACTATATGTTCAATTTAATATGAATGAGATTCATATTAAAACTATAGGTTATATGAGAGAAATAAATATTTGAATAAGATCAAAATATTATTTCTATGAACGAGATTCATATAAATCTATAGGTTAAAATCAATATGAATGAGATTCATATTAAACATATAAGTTATATGAAAGAAGTAAGAATTTGAATAAGATTCAAACATTATTTATATAAATGAGATTCATATAAATCTATAGGTTAAAATGTGTGTGAGTGAGATTCATATTAAAATTATAGGTTATGTAAGAGGATATTATTTAAATATGACCAAAATGAAATTAAATATATGATATTTAATCAAATCATTAATTAATTGTTAATGAATTAATATTTATTTAATTATATATTAAATTTGTTTATTTATATATATATATATTAAATGAATGAAAATAACTCCCAATGGTGGAGAGGAGTTATAACTCCTCCTCCAGCCAAGTCTTTCACATTCTCACAGTAAGAAAACTTTGTCTTCTTCTCAAATTCTCTCTCACAAATTTCTCCATTCCAAATAAAGATCCCACCATCCTTGATACTTGTCTAGAAAATAGCAAGGAAACTAAGTGGTAGTGTCTCACTCGGTGTTCGTGACTGTTTGTGGGAATTGAAAGAAGTCTTGAGTTCGTGTCTACTCGTGAGATTGACGCCAGGAAAAGGATTTTGTCGAATACGGTCTTCAAGAGGTATTCTTCTCATTCCCTAAAAGCTTGCTATATAATTAATGTTTATTCTATACATGTTTTATGTATTTTATCTGTTTTTCAAGTTTTTCAAAACGAATTTCATTAGTACATGCATTCACACGTTTTCGATTAGGAATTCGATTCCTTCAATTGGTATTAGAGTCAAAACGTGCCTATATTTTTCATTTTTTAAACAAACATTAGAGAAAACGTGGGTTTTTTTTTTTTTTTTTTGCATAATGTATGTGAGTTTGCGTAATAGACGTTTACAAATATTGACACTTAGATTTACTTTTTTTTTTTTACTCTGATTTGGTTGATGTAAAGACTTGGTGTCTTAGGCATCTATTATGTAAATCAAGTCTATAAGTCTGGCTCATTCGTGATGAAGTGTTTGTTGTAAAAAAGGTCAAAATAGAGGTGAAAGACGGATTTTGGAATGCATACCTGAGAGATTTTTGTACATATTTATACCACCTGTCATGTTTTATGCATCATTAAACATTTTTTACTGTACATCATTGTTTGTGCGTCATGGAAAGGTCGAGACAGCTTTCCTCCAACATGAACATGCCAGTTTTCTTCAAGCACAAAAGTGGTTGTTTTCTTCCAATAGTTGAATGTAGTTTTTGTGTTTTTTAAAATAAATTAATGTAATTTAATTTATTATTTTTAGTGCCAATATTTGGTCTATTATTGCTATAGTATAGTTTTAATATGCATGAGATGTATGTTTAATTATATTAATTATATAGATTAAAATCCCACCTTAGGATAAACATGTTCATGCTTCATATTTAATATAAATGTTATATTATTTGGTTGAATGATATAATAAGCATGTTCGTGCATCATTTTAATATGTGTTATATTATATGATAGCATGTTTATTATTTTCATTTGTACTAATATAAGAGTTATAATAATTAATGAAAATGCATGAACATGGGTTATATTTAAATATAAATAGTTTATAGTCCAACTATAAACTAACACCTCTCGGGCCAGTGAGGTTGAGGCCTAAATGTCCAAGACCCGAAATCAACTATTAAGAGAGTAATTTATCTATTTTTCCTAAGTTTGGGACTCTCTACTTGGACAAGTCCCCAAAATGGTAGGCTTGTTAAGTCGACCACTCTCACCCATACAAATCAGAGGATTGCTCTCATAGACAAGAGTTCACAACTCACTTAGGATTAAGGTCAAGTCATCTATGGTCATCTTAGTGAAATGTAAGTCTCTTCTAACAACGATGTTATATAGAGAGACTATTCATTTCACGGTTCAATCTTATACAAGCTCTTTATATAGAATACATCTGCTCGCATGTATCCATATAAACAATCAGGATTAAATCATTTGTAGCACTTTTATAACAATTAAAATATCCACAAAGCAGGTTGTATTCGTAGTGTCACCAGGATAAGGTACACAACCTTATCCATCTACTATAGACCATTTAGGTTATCACTTATGAAGGAAATCGAACATGAGGATTTCCATGAGCAGCGGAAGGATCATTCAAAATTACAATCGTAGATGAACATTACAATTACAATCACAAATAAAAACATATAGTTATGCGAAATACAGAAATTACAGCATGTTCTACATAAGATCAAGGCCAAGAGCAACACACTTTTGCAGACTCATCATCAAGCTCCTTGATCACGAACGCTCGATCACAGCTACACAGCAACACTCGAACGCTCGTCCAACACAACTGCTACACTACATGAACGTCGCATACTCAAACTAAACGATCGCCAAGGTCACGAACACCTCGAACACCACGAACGACCTCCATAGAACCTCAACAGCGTCGAGTTGATATGACACCACCAAAAAGGTTACCTTGGTATTCTCAATGTGAGAATCAAGAGGTGGGCTCTGTGTGGACTTGGTTTGAGGTAGAAAATGGGAGGAAACACAATTGTGTAAACGAGAGCAAGTGGGAGATGGAAGAACCTATCGTATAGGTTGATACCCAATCGTTTAGCAACAACTAAGTGATTGTCTAGCAAAAGTTATGCGATCGTTTAACTCATAACTTAGTTAGCATCTATCGCCTAAGAATATTCCACGATCGTTTAGCTAGCTCCAAGCTGTCGCTTAGTAAATCTTAATTTACTTGACAACTCTCCATAAGTATTTTCCGAGATTGAAAATCTCAATTTCAACTTCTTACTAAAATTACGAAAACATTTTTCCTTTTAACTCACAGTTACCATGAAACCATTAATAACCTCCCACTCAATTGTTTATTAGAGAAAAAGAGATAATTATCCAATAAGTAATATTATTATAAATATAAATGATCACTAACTTACCATAATATATTTACAACCTATAGTTTTAATATTTCATCTCATGAAACATGTAAACCATAGCTCTTTTTCTATTCCATGACACTTAATGTAAATCTCATTTACATTAATCCTCCACTTGATGTATCTCATACACCATACCGATTATATCATATATAATCGAATTACCTTTTGTCAATTTGAACATTCAAATCAACACCAAGAACTGATCCTCTACTTGAATCCATTGAGCTACCAAGGGGACCTTATGCACCTGTAGCTCAAAGCTCCATCGGTACGTGAATAACTGACTAAACTCTTTAGTCACGGGATCCAACATCGTCAACTTTCAGGCACTCCACTAAAGACTGACAACTAAACTCTTCTTACTACAGATATATTATGTGTCCATCTTAATTAATCGGCAGTGCGACAACCCTTCATAGATCACTCGTAAGTATAGCTTAGCCAATAACCGTTATGCCCCTGTAGTTGTGGCCACTATGTTCAAGCTCCAGAATCAGTTCTTAAGGGAGCAATCTCTCTACTTACTCCTGCTTCGTGGAAAAAATGAATTTCATCTTGTGTAAGTGAGTTCCCAGCTCCCAGATCAGACAAGTCCCCAAAAAAGTAGGCATGTTGAGTTGGTAATCTGGCCACTTTCACCCATACTAGTCAAAGGACCACCCTCAAAGGCAAAAGTTCTGAAAACACTTAAGATTGAGGTCGTGTCACCTATGGTCGTTTAGGTGAGATGTAAGTCTCTAGTATCAACGACGTTATATACAGAGTCTAGTCATCTCGTGGTCCGATCTTATACAAACTATTTGTATATGACACCCCCGTTCACATGTCTCCATATGAATGGTCAGGATCTATCATCTGTAGTACTTTAAAACACTTGTAAATCTCTATAAAGCAGATCATATCCATAGTGTCACCAGGATCAGGTATCCCACCTTAATCCTTATGCTATAGACCTATTTAGGTTATTACTTAAGGTATGATCCACTTGTATATCACATATACATGCTTAAGTTTACATAAGATTACCATGGAGCTTTGTTTATTGGATATGAGTAAATGCCAAAATGAAATAACAATTATTTTATTCATAAAACAATGTGTATAACTACAAACAACGAGACTCCGGGAGAATTAGGACACCAATCTCAACAATCTTCCCCTTATCCTAATGCGTCGGGAGATTAATGTACAATACAATATAAAACATATACAATATACAATAAACTAGGGCATACCCTAATATCATCTCTCACTTGCCATAGACAAGATGTCGCATGTCTCATAAACCCAGATTAAGTGGTATTTTCACTCTATATGCTTACCCCGATGATGACTCTAAGGCTCCTTCGAATTTGCCACAACCCCGCTATTATCAGAATATAGACTAATAGAAAAATCCATATTTGGAATAACTTCCAAATCTGTAAGGAATTTTCTCAGCCAAACAGCTTCCTTAGCTGCTTCACAAGCAGCTATGCATTCGGCTTCCATAGTGAAGTCCACGATGCATCCTTGCTTAATGCTTTGCCACACTACAGCCCCTCCATTCAGAGTGAACATTGACCTCGATGTCGATTTGCGAGAATCTTTATCGGTCTGAAAGTCAGAGTCCGTGTATCTTGTAAGGATCAGATCCTTATCTCCATACACGAGCATGTAGTCCCTCGTTCTCCAAAGATACTTGAGGATCATTTTGACCACCGTCCAGTGATCAAATCCTAGATTAGACTGATATCGGTTGAAAATCCCTACTGCATAACAAATGTCGGGTTTGGTACACAACATTGCATACATCAAGCTTCCTACAGTTGAAGCATAGGGAATCCGTCTCATCTCCTCAAACTCTTGAGGTGTCTTAGGACATTGATCCTTAGACAAAACGATTCCATGCCAGAAGGGTAATAAACCCATCTTGGAATCTTGCATCATGTACCTAATCAACATTTGATTGATGTACGATGCGTGAGACAGGGCTAACCATTTGTTCTTATGATCCTGAATGATTTGGATCCCTAGAATATACTGTGCCTCACCCAAATGTTTCATTTGGAATTGGGTAGCTAGCCATTTTTTAATGTCAGTCAGATAGGATATCATCCACCTATAGTTCAGGAAAGCTATTGAGTTATTGATGATCTTCTTGTAGACACAAGGCTCATCAATGTTCTGATCAAAGCCAAATGACTTGACCGCAGTGTCAAATCTAATGTTCCACGATCTAGATGCTTGTTTTAGCCCATAAATGGACTTATTAAGCTTGCAAACATTTTGCTCTTGATTTGGAACTATGAACCCCTCTGGTTGAATCATATAGATGGTCTCCGCAAGATTACCATTAAGAAAAGCAGTTTTGACGTCCATTTTCCATATTTCATAATCATAAAATATGGCTATGGACAGAAGTATCCAGATAGACTTGAGCATGACAACAGGTGAGAAATTTTCCTCATAGTCAACTCCCTCGACTTGGGTATAACCCTTTGCCATGAGTCTAGCCTTAAAGGTTTACACCTTTCCATCTACACCTCTTTTTCGCTTATAAATCCACTTACATCCAATAGGTTTTACCCCATCAGGTGGATTAACAAGCTCTCAGACGTTATTGAAATACATAGACTCCATTTCCTGGTTCATGGCCTTAACCCATTCATCTTTGTCAACATCCTCCATTGCTTTCTTAAAAGACAATGGATCCTCGACCCCATCATTCAAAATGATGTTTTGGGTTTCAGTGAAACCCATGTAGCGATCCGGTGGGTTTATAACCCCCACTACGTCGAGGCAGTATCAACTTTTGAGCTGGTTGACTAGATGTTTCGACCTCAACAACTCTTGTTGAACCCTCAGTAGTCTCAGTCTCACTAGAAATCTCATGCAAAACGAGCTTACTCCGTGGCTTATGATCCCTGATGTGGTCTTCTTCCAAGAATATAGCATTTTTTGACACAAACACCTTATTCTTACTCGGACCATAGAAGTATCCACCCCAAGCCTAGAAAGAGGCAAACTTTCGAACGGGGTTCCAACTTTTTACGGTCAGCCACAAGCACATGGGTCGGACATCTCCAAATCCTGAAGTGGCGTAAACTACCTTTATGGCCGCTCCACGGCTCAAAAGGTGTTTCAGAAACACTTTTCGTGGGAATGTTGTTCAAGATATAGCATGCAGTCTCCACTGCAAAACCCCAAAATGAGTTTGGAAGATGTGCACAACTCATCGTAGACCGAACCATGTCCAACAAGATTTTGTTTCTTCTTTCTGATACACGATTCTGCTGAGGTGTACCAGGGGCCGAGAGTTGGGACGCAATCCCATGTTCTATCATGTAGTTCTGGAATTGGAGGTCTATATACTCTCCATCATGATCAGATCGTAGTGTTTTTATCTTCTTACCTAACAAGTTTTCAACTTCAGCCTTATACTCCTTGAACTTGTCAAGGGCTTCAGACTTACGTTGCATTAGGTAGAGATACCCATATCTTGAATAATCATCTATGAAAGAGATAAAATATTCATACCCATCCCGAGCTCTAACATTCATCGGACCACAGAGGTCTGAATGTACAAGCTTCAAGGCTTCCTTGGCTTTGTAACCTTTTCACGTAAAAGGTCGTTTGGTCATCTTGCCTTCGAGGCATGATTCACACACTGACAAGGAGTTTTCTTTTAAACTCTTTAGAAGTCCACTTTTCATCAACTTCTCAATCCTATTGAGGTTGAAGTGACCTAACCTTAGATGCCAAAGATGGGTGTTTTCTTTAGGAGAAACCTTTGGTCTTTTAGCTGTTGTTGTCGTACTGAACATTTCAGTGTTAAACTAGGCTTTTATTACTAACAACCTTAGTACATATAAGTTACTTTCCATTGAACCATAATCAATCTCCATTCCATTCTTGAAAATAAACACTTTATTCTCAAAAAATGAGACAGTGTACCCTTTTTCAATGAGACAAGAAACTGAGATTAAGTTCCTCTTAATGTGAGGAACTATGAAAACATTATCTAGTAACAGATAACGTTTCTTGTCAACAAATAACTTCAGCATGCCTATAGCAACAGCTGAAACAACCTTACCAGTACCGACTAGTAGAGTCATCTCTCCCTATGGCAACGTTTTCCAGGAACTAAATCCTTGGTAAAAGGAACTGACATGGTTGGTAGTACCCAAATCAAGGATCCAAACAGAATCATCATTCTCTACCAAACACGTCTCCAAGACCAATAAATCAGATTTACTGTCTTTCTTCCTCTTTTGGAGAGTAGTGGGATCAGTGTCAGAACAACTAACACTACTGGTTTCGTCATCCATCCCTTTGTGCTCGACAAGTAAGAATTGACGATCAAACATATCTTGCAACAAGTCCATGATCTCGCGTGCAATGATCATGTACTCAACCTTTTTGGCCAAAACATCAGGTATGTTAGCAAAAAATGTGAAGTCAGGCCAATGATTTAGCCTTCATCCACATCTCATATGCATTACGAACACTTTGCGGTGCATCAAGGGTCGGGACTTGACGACATTCCTTAACCGTGACAAATTCGAGGTCGTTTGCCATGAAATATGTTTCACATGATTCTTTCCACTATATATATTCAGTCATATTAAAAGCACTAAACGGAAATACTAACGAGTTGCTGAAAAGAAAAAACATATTGGCCTACGTTAGGTTTTAAGCAAATACCCGTTGTAAAAGAAACGAAATCCAATAAGGTTTTAGTAAAACTAATATGAACCCCGTGTGACATCTAGTTTTGCAATGAAGCTTCAAAGGTTTAGGACAAAAGCCGCCGAAGGGAGGTCAATTATCCCTCCTCTGAATTGAGAAGTTCTCAACTAGTCATTAATACCATAACAACTCTTGCTTCTATAACGACTAGCCATAATTGATTTGGTCAAGAGATCATTAACTTACTTAACAATCTCACGTAAGTATGACCCACAATTTTAGGCCCTAGAGATCTGCCCCAAGCAGCCAATCTGAAGGGAAAAAATCCGATTGGGGCAAAAACTAAAGCAACCCTATCTATTTTTGAAGTTCACCTTGATCTTGACCAACTACACAAAACCCATCCAAAGGGGGACACTTCCTGGGCCCCACGAGGGAGTACAGAATGATCTCATGGTGTGAACCAATGATAGAGACCATAGGACGTGTTGTCACACATCCTTCACCCCCTTACTATAAACACTCTCTCCGTCCACCTTGATATTGACTCATGCAAACATCATCTGAAGAGGGATGCTCCCAGGGCACCACGAGGCCAAGCATGAATCTCACGGTGTGAACATACAAGAAGAAATATGAGTGGAATCATAGACATATCAGATACATCTCTTCCTCCTACTGAGTATTTTATAACCTAGGGTTTAGTTTACTTAGAAAAAACACGGCTAAGAATTTTAACTAAGTGACTTTTAGGTTTGCCCAAGAGTAACTATTACCTTGGATACTTAAACAACCTTTTAATCATCATCCATTACACTCTTTAACGGAGTCTTTGACCAAATTGTTGCATGCTTGTTGAAAATATATCTAATTCACCTTTCCAAGTAGGTTCCCAGGTATTCCGTTTCTGTCAGCTTAAGAACCTCAGCCTAGACAGAACTTGCCTTAGAAAAAAGGTTCCTTATGTTGGGTTTTATGTCCTAAAACTCGCAGTTTGTAAAATGATAAACATTTTCTATAATCAATAAACATTTTCAAGTATCTTCGGAGAACAATAGATTATATGCTCGTGTATGGTGCTAAGGATTTGATCCTTACTGGATACACTAATTCTGACGTTCAGACCGATATTGATTCAAGGAAATCAACTTCGGGGTCAATATTCACTCTAAACGGAGGAGCAGATGTAGGGAGAAGCATCAAGTTGAGTTGTATTGCTGACTTCACAATGGAAGCTGAGTATGTAGCTGCAAGTGAAGCAGCAAAAGAAGCAGTATGGCTCATAAAGTTTCTGACAGATCTGGAAGTAGTTCCTAATATGCACCTGCTTGTCACTCTCTATTGTGACAATGGTGGAGCAGTTGCAAATTCAAAGGAACCACGAAGCCATAAAAGGGGAAAGCATATGAAGCAGAAGTACCATCTCATCAGGGAGATTGCACACAGAGGAGATGTAATCGTCACCCAGATTGCTTCCTAAGACAACTTAGCTGATCCATTTACAAAGGTCATCTCGACTAAAGTGTTCGAAGGTCACCTAGTAGGACTAGGACTACGAGTTTTGTATCACTAAGGCAAGTAGGAGAATTTATGGGTATTGTAATGCCCTAGTTTATTGTATTTGTACATTTTATTCTCTCCATGTAAACTCAACATTGTATATATTTGTACATATTGATCCACTGGAGTTTTAGTCCAAGTGGGAGTATTGTTGGGTTTTATGTCTTAAAACTCGCAGTTTGTAAATATTTTCTATAATCAATAAACTTATTATTGATTTCATAAATTGTATGAAAGTCTAAATCCAATAAACTAAGACCCTGACTATAGTATGAGTACTTGAACTTTATGTGGAGACATAAGAGTGGATCGGGTTCGAGTAAATAGTCAAAATGATCTATGGTACATGAATCAAGTTGGGTACCTTATTCTAGTAACACCATTGGATGCGGCCTACTCTGTAGTTGTTACAAAGAGTTGTAAAGTGCTACATATGATGTGATCCTAATTCGTACATGTTATGACATGAGGAGTGGGGGCATCCTATGCAATGAGTCTGCATAAGATCAGACCAAGAAATAAGTCACTCTTACTTTATAATGTTGTTTACTGTATAAGACTGACTATTTCACCTAGATGATGTAGGTAACTCGATCTTAATCCTGAACTAATTATGAACTCCTGTTTATTCGGGATTGCCCTTAGATTTGCATAGGTGAGGTTGGTCAACAACGCTAGCTCAATAAGACTCACATTTCAGGGGTAAGACCGAATAGATAACTGGGGACATAGGGTGCAAGACGGAGTTTACGCCTACCCGATTTAGGGATAGAAGTAAGGTTGTTCTTTCAAGTATTGAATCCAGGTCTTAAACAAGGGGCCCCACCCTCTCACTGGGCTGAAAGAGTTTGGTTTGGTCATTGGATCACAAACCAATTGTTCATTAGAGGATTAGTAGGAACTTGAGGAATAAGACGTAATCTCGGGGGTAAAACAGATATTTGACCTAGTCGTTATTACGAACAAACCGTGAAGGGTTGACTTACTGATTATGGTTAAATCATGTGGACATAATATATCTACAGTGAAGGGAGTACAACTATGGGCTTTAGTGGAGTAACCCATTAGTTTACGAATGAGGATTAATCTGGTCTAATGAGTTTAGCAAATTAATCTCGGATCGTTGGAGCCCATGATTTGTAGGTCCGCGAGGTCCCTCTACTAGCTCGTAACGGACTAGCTCTAGAATAGCGCGATAAATTAATTTGAAACGTTCAAATTAGAATTAAGGGAATTAGTAATTATATGAGATATAATTACGTAATTAATTTGAGAATTAAACGAAATAGGAGAATTTATATTTAAATATGATTTAAATATATAAAGATGGATGTGTGTAAAAATTAATTTAATATTTGATATTAAATTAATTAATTTTATTTAAAAATTAGTTTATGAAATTAAGTTCATTTTTTCAATTTTTAAAATCAAAATGGATTTTGGAAATATCATTTTTAATTTTATGATAAAATTGGAAAATTAGAAAAGTAATACACAAATAGAAAATTTTGGTTTTCCATTATCCATCTCCTAACTTGCTCACACAAAAGCCATCTTATTTGCCTTGTCTTTCTCCAAGCATGAGCTGCAACTCATGCAACTCTCTTATTTTCATGTTGATCTACAATATATTGAAGGGTTTGGAGTGAAATTCAGGCATGCAATCAAGAGAGAATTTTAGAGAAAATCTGGGTTGAAGAAAAAGTTCTACAACAAGATTATTGCTGTAAGATTTCCTCCTTCATCCCTTGATTCATGCTTGTTTTGAGTTCCACAACTCAATCTAAAACACTAAAAGAATAGTGGGAAAGATTTTGAGGTCATCTGCAACAAGATTTGGAGAAGATAGCAGCTGGAGATCGAGCTTTGAAGAAGTTCTACAAGAGGTATGTCTTGAAACTCACTTGTTTTCTGCAAGAGCACGCTTTATATTTTTCCAAAATTAGTGAATTAAAGTGCTTAGATGATCCTTGTGCTTTTGTTGTTGCTGATACAATCCTACACCTTATAGATAAATTTAAAACAAATTTAATCTTTTATGCCAACAAATTTAATCCTATTAAACTGATTATAAAAGATTAATCTAGGTTACTAAACTCTTTAGAACCATTTGAACTTAGGTCTATCTCAATCCAATTTTAAAACCCTTTTAAAAAAACTTGAGTTCACCCTAAGTCCGCATGCAACTCTTCCTTATCGATTTTAGGTTAATTTCCTTTATAACACTTATAAACGAAAACAACCAAAACCACAATGCTAAACTAACACATGCAAGACATTCATAACGATTATAAACAGTCTAAGTGTCATGCTCAATGCATTGTTCATTCATTGCTACTTCTTTTATATAACACTTATACAAAACAACAATGAAACAAGCACAACATGCTTCCATTCACCCTTAGACTATAACACTTATAAGAAAAGGATGATGCATGATAATGCTCACTGCATGCAAAATATAACTCTTATATTTCATGATACATGCACATGCTTTCAAGTAATTTCTTCATGCTTGATTATCACATTTATAATACATGATGCATGAATAATTGCACAACCTACAATGGGTTTTTTAAACTATATGTCAAACACTTTGGCATATAAACACCATACATCACATGTATAATAAACAAATGTTGATGAACCGGGTAAAATTGCCTTAAATCCACAAAAATAAAGCTAACTATTACAAAACCAAAAAGTCTCCGGTTCAAACAGGTGACTGGGTCTTGAATCGTTCGGGCGAAGCAATGCATCTCCAACCATCGTGTACCAAACTCCCCACGATTGTTTACCTGAAAAAACAAACACTTTGCTCTATCGTTTACCAACGCTCCCAGAGCTAAATGATAGTTTAGCAATGATCGTGTACCTTTTACTAAGCGATGAAGCTCGAAGTACGCAATCGCCTAGCGTGCTCTGCACAACGCCAACCTTATGTGATTGTCTAAACGACTACAATGTGGAAAGCACCATCACCTACATGATCGCTTAGTTAGCGCCTTCGTATCATATATCGTGCGATCGTGTAGGTAGTAACTAAGCGATGAAGCAAGCTAACTATACGATTGTCTAGCAAGCGCCTTTTACTAAATGATGAGCATCATATGCTCGCATTACGATCGTCTATCTCCAGCGCCTACGCGATTGGGCAACCAATGCTACGCGATAGAGTAAACGATTTACCCGATCGTTTAGTAAATACTACACGATCGTATAGAAAAATCTAAACGATCGCTTAGATAAATCCCAACGATCATTTACCTTAGGCTACATGATACGACCAACTCTTGGTCTTCTTCCTCGTTGAAAATCGCATCTCCATGCTTCGAAACTTCATCATGAACAACTCGACTAACTTAAACTCTTTGAATTACAGACTCGAATGCAAGTTAATTACGCTCAAAAACACAAGGGCCCTTACAAATTAACACTTTGTAATTGAAGAAAGCTTTAACCCGAAAACATTCATCAACTTCATCCACAAAAGCATTTAACAATTAAACACAAATGCAGAAAATCCACCGTGACTATAAAAGAAGTTCAAAACAAAATTGAAATTTGGAATATTAGAACAACCTAGCTCTAATACCAATTGAAGGAAATCGAACACGAGAATTTCCATGAGTAGCGGAAGGATCATTCCAAATTACAATCTTATATGAATATTACAATTACAATCACAAACAGAAACATACGGTTATGCGAAATACAAAAATTACAGCATGTTCTACAAAAGATCAAGGACAAGAGCAACACACTTTTGTAGACTCATCTTCAAGCTCCTTGATCACGAACACTCGATCACAGCTACACAACAACACACGAACACTCGCCCAACATGACCGCTACACTGCATGAACGACCGCTACAAGGTCACGAACACCACGAACGGCCTCCACAGAACCTCGACAGCGTCTGATGACATGCATAATTACATGTCATCTTAGGTATGTCATCTTAGGCCTTTTATTTAGATTTATGAAGGCTGTAAAGCATAATATGCGACAATTATGTTAGGAATTCATGAGAAAATGAGTAGTTTAAGGCGTTCAACATTAAAAATCTCGGCTAACCCATTATTATGCATTATTATACGTTCAATTGTCTATTTTTGTAGCTAACGCAGGAAGTGGACGTAAACGCGGAAGCTGGACTACCGCATAGACGACCGCATGTGGAGAAATTCTCCATCGCAAACACGAACGCATATGATCAACGCATGGGTGTTGCGGTAATCAGCCGCATGCGTCCATTGCATAGGAGTTGTGATCGTCAAGCGATTGCGGTCATTGTGTAGAAGTTTTGGTATCAAGCGAATGCGGCCACTACATAATTGCGGCTAGCATAATAGTGGGATCACCGCAAGGTTGGTGGAATGAATGCATCAACGCATCTCTTGGGAAAATCAAAAGATGATGTTGACATTTCACCTACCACGCCGTTAGCAGCAGGGATTCAAAAAAGGACTAACGCGCCGCATATGTCAAAATTAGAACAGTCCATTAATGTTGTCGGCGATCAAGCTCTATAAATAGAAGCCGATGAGCAGAATTCCAATTTATCTAGGGTTATCCCTATGATCCAGACTAATGCGTGAGAAGAAAGCTTGAGAGTTCTTCATCTTCTTCTTCCATTTCGAGTGACAACCGGAGCCTTCGACCGGAGCTAGACCTTGAGAGAGTCAGCTCCACTGCCCATCCATGGCACCACTGGCGGCCTTGACACACATCTGCTGGAAGCAAGACATTGCTTCCAGCTGGTCATTTCATTTTATCTTCTTTTCTTGTATTGTATTGTATTACATTTTTGGATTAAGAAATTAATACATTATGTGTTCAATGCATTTTTGTGTTTCATTCGATTCTATCTTCATCTTCTTTACTTAGCATCCTTAACTTTCATTGCATCCCTTAGTGAGATTGCTAGAGTATCGCTTACTTAGTCATGTTGATTAGAGATATGAAGCTTGTAGCAAACCACCGAAAGGTGTGCATTGCGTGAGTGTGTGAGAAAACCTTATTTTCTTAGTGTGAAGTTGTAGCAACGCTTGTCTATAGGTGGACACAACGCTTATCTATGAGTAAAGTCAGCAATAACTAACTGCCCGGGAGGGTAAGTGGTTCGTTGCATTTAGCCATGTAAGCAAATATTCACTAGAGATATGAATAATCTTACATCAGCCAAGTTTATGTGGTTACCTTGTCTTATGAGTGCAGTCATCACGCATGAGCAAGAATGGGGAACTTAGAGTTAAGCTCCGTTTGCTGTTACATAACATGTGCACCATACGGATAGGATATTGCATGCGCCCAGAAGTAGGATACGATGGTATGCAGTCATCACGCTCATGCGACGAGAGCACGTGAAGGGTTATGGAGGTTTAGGCAGGCATAGGCTTCTCGGCACTATCGCATATACATCGCATGCGTCCTAGAATTAGGCTCAAGTGTATGTAGCATGATCGCATAGCTTGCGTTGGTTGAGGTTGCCCTTGCGGTCAAGCTCAATGTTGTAGTGAAGACATCTCCACATTTTATCTATTTTTCCATCCATTTACTTCCTGTCAATAGTTGTCGTGTCTCTACCTTTCATACATATTCTCATTGCGTTGTCTGTTAGTTAGAAGTAGGAGTAGTGTTAGCTTAACAAACCCTCCATCATTCTTTTATTCAACTGCCGCATGTACATTACCGCATACATCTAGCTACAAGTCCCTAAGTTTGACCTCGAATCACCCGAGAAACTTGCGTTCGCGTTATACTTGGCATGAGCGTAAGAAAACTTGTGACAGGAACACACGGTCAGCGCATACATTTGTTAACGCATAGTTCATTCCAACGCATGACCACCGACGCATGATAATGAACGCATACCCTAAGAACACGCATCACATATTACGTTCACTTAATTTTAGTTATCAAGTCCTTGATGATTTGGTAATCTAAAATTTCCATCATCAAGTTTTTAGTTGAGTATGACACCACCAAGAAGGTTACCTTGATATTCTCGGTGTGAGAATCTAGAGGGTGTGCTCTGCGTGGACTTGGTTTAAGGTAGAAAATGGGAGGAAACACAATCGTGTAAACGATTAAGTAAGTGAGAGATAGAAGAACGTATCGTATAGGTCGATTCCCAATCGTTTAGCAAAAGCCAAACGATTGTCTAGCAAAAGCTAAGCGATCGTCTAGCAAAAGCTATGTGATCGTTTAGCTCATCACTTAGCTGAGTGTCTATCACCTAAGAACATTCCACGATCGTTTAGCTACTCCAAGCTGTCGCTTAGTAAATCTTAATTTACTTGAAAACTATCCATGAGTATCTTTCGAGGTTGAAAATCTCAATTTCAACTTCTTACTAAAATTAGAAAAACATTTTTCCTTTTAACTCACGGTTACCATGAAACCACCAATAAACTCCCAGTCAATTGGTTATTAGAGAACAAAAGAAAATATCCAATAACTAATATTATTATAAATATAAATGATAACTAACTTACCATAATATATTTACAACCTATAGTTTTAATATTTCATCTCATGAAATATGTAAACTATAGCTCTTTTTCTATTCCATGACACTTAATGTAAATCTCATTTACATTAATCCTCCACTTGATGTATCTCATACACCATACCGATTATATCATATATAATCGAATTACCTGTTTTCAATTTGAATATTTCAAATCAACATCAAGAACTAATCCTCAACTTGAATCCATTAAGCTACCAAGGGAATAACTGACTGAACTCTTTAGTCACGGGATCCACCATTCGTTAACTGTCAGCCACTTCACTAAAGACCAACAGCTGAACTCTCCTTACTACAGATATATTATGTGTCCATCTTAACCAATCAACAATGTGACAACCCTTCACAGATCAATCGTAAGTACAGCTAGGCCAATAATTGTTATGCCCCTATAGTTACATCTAACTCCTTAAGTTCCACTGAATTCTCTAATGTACGTAAGTCATAGTCCTACTATGACTGAGTCCTCTCTTCTAAAGAGAAGCTATGGTCATTATGTTCAAGCCCCGAAATAAACCCTTAAGGGAGCAATTTCGCTACTTACCCCTGCTTTGGGGAAGAAGTGAATTCCATCTTGTGTAAGTGAGTTCCCAACTCCCAGATCAGTCAAGTCCCCAAAAAGGTAGGCATGTTGAGTTAGCAATCTAGCCACTCTCACCCATACTAATCAAAGGACCGCCCTTAAAGGCAGGAGTTCCCAAAACACTCAAGATTAAGGTCTGTCACCTATGGTCATTTAGGAGATGTAAGTCTCTAGTATCAACGGTGTTATATACAGAGTCTAGTCTCATCTCGTGGTCTGATCTTATACAAACTTTTTGTATATGACACCCTCGCTCGCATGTCTCCACATGAATGGTCAAGATCTACCATCTGTAGTAGTTTACAACACTTGCAAACCTCTACAAAGTGGATCACATCTGCAGTGTCACCAGGATCAAGTATCCCACCTTAATCCTTATACTACAGACCTATTTAGGTTATCACTTAAGGCATGATCCACTTGTATATTACATAAACATGCTTAAGTTTACATAAGATAACCATGGAACTTTGTTTATTAGATATGAGCAAATGCCAGAATGAAATAATAGTTATTTTATTCATAAAACAATATGTATAATTACGAACAACGAGACTCCAAAAGAATTAGAGCACCAATCCCAACAACTTAAACGTGATCCACCTGTATGTCTGCACATACATGTTTAAGTTTCATAAAATAACCTTGGATCTTAGTTTGTTGTATTGATTTAGTGCAGTCTAAACATTACTAAAATACCTCTTATTTTATTAAATATATAATTTGTCTTTACAAATTACAAGATGCACTCGATTTAGGACATTGACTCCAATAGTGCATTGACTTTCGAAAGCTAAATGAAGTAATGAAAAAAGATCATTTTTCAATTTCTTTTCTTGACCGGATGGTGAAACGGCTTATTGGGAAGCTATTCTTTGCTTTCTTGATGGATTCTCAGGTTTCTACCAAATCTTGATCGCTCAAGAGAAGTAAGAAAAGATTCCCTTCACCTGCACTTATGGGACCTAAGCCTTTAGGAGGATGCCATTCGAGCTTTCCAATGGCCCAAGTATATTCCAAAGGTGCATAATGAGCATCATTTCAGGTTTTGTAGAAAAATGTATTGAGGTCTTTATGGATGATTTTACCATTTACGGAGAGTCTTTTGATGAATGTTTGCACAACCTTAGTCTGGTCATGAAACGTTGCATTGAAACAAATTATGCTTAACTATGAAAATTGTCATTTTATGGCTTCCCATGGCATTGTGTTATGACATCTTGTTTCTTCGAAAGGCATTGAATTTGATAAAGCTAAAATAGATGTAATTGCTAACTTTCCCTATCCTACATGCATAAGGGAAGTTTGTTCTTTTCTTGGAAGTGCGGGTTTTTATAGGCATTTTATCAAGGACTTTTCAAAGTTACCTCTTCCTCTATCCACATTGCTACAGAAAGATGTTTCATTTGAGTTTGGTAAGCAATGTGAGAAGGCCTTTGACACTTTGAAAAAGAAGTTGACCACTACCCAAATTTTTCAGCCTTCACGATGGGATATCTCGTTCGAAATTATATGTGATGCTAGTAATCTAGTAGTAGGAGCAGTTCTAGGGCAATGGGTTGAAAGAAGAGCCACATCATATGTTTTGCATCAAAGACCCTCAATCCCACTCAAATCAACAACTCCATGACTGAAAAAGAGTTTTTGGCTATTGTTTTTGCGTTGGATAAGTTTCGTTCTTATATTCTTGGTTTTCCTATTACAATCTATACTGACCATTCTACCCTTAGGTACCTCATTACTAAGAAGGAGTCCGAGCCTCGACTTTTTCAGTGGATTCTTCTCCTTCAAGAGTTCAACCTGACCATCAAGGATAGGAAGGGAGCAGAGAATTCAGTAGTAGATTATTTGAGCAAGATAGTGCAAGAAAAAGATCTGACACCTATGCGAGAGGACTTTCCTGACGAGTATTTGTTCCAGAACCACGTCAATACCATGGTATACTGACATGGTTAACTTCTTGGTGACCAGTAAGTTCTCTCATGATATGCCTACTTCCAGGAGAGCTAAACTGCGTAGTGGCTCTAAATACTTTATTTGGGATCCACCTTACATTTGGAAGATTTGCTTTGACCAAATCATTAGGAGGTGTGTCCCAGATGAAGAACTTGAGTCAGTATTATCATTCTGTCATCAGATGAATGGCCAGACCGTCAACCCTAAAAGAAAGGTTTGGAGTACACGTCTCGGTGATGCTCTATAGGCGTATAGGACAGCTTATAAAACTCCATCGAGATGATGCCTTTCAAGCTTGTCTATGGAAAGGCGTGCCAATTACTAGTCAAGATCAAGCACAAAACTTACTAGGCAGTGAAATAGTGCAACATGAGCTTAGCCCAAGTCGGTGAAGAAAGGCTCCTTGAACTACAAGAGTTAGAAGAGTTGAAACTTGAGGCTTACAAGAACTCGATAACCTACAAGGAGAAAACCAGAATGATTCATGATAAGGGTCTCGTGAGGAAAGACTTCAAGGTTGGTCAAAAGGCTTTGCTTTTTAATTCGCGCCTCCAACTCGTGCTAGATAAGCTTAAATCCAAGTGGCTTGGACCGTTTGAAGTTGTTGACCTTTTTCCTTATGGTATAGTTGAGACTAGGAGCTTAGAGACAGGAAAAGAATTCAAAATGAATGGGCACCGTTACAAGATTTTTAATGAAGGGGAAGTGAACCTTGCTCGCTCAAGCCTGGTTTTAACTTCACCCTCGATCACTTGAGCCCATCATCACCCAACATCGAGCAAACGAGGATAAACATTTGTGTTTCCTAGAGGCAACCAGGCATCAAATTTCCCTGCTTAAATTTTTTTTCCTATTTTTTTCCTTTATTTTTCACCTTTTTTGTTTATCTTTTCATTTTTTCTTTAAAAAAAAAGCAATAATTGAAAGAATGTTGGTATTTCTATTTCTCTTTACAGGAATTTTTTGGCTCCTCGAAGAGAGCAACTTGCTCCAAATTCATGCTCGCGTCCGAATTTAGGGGAGTTTTTTTTTTCCTATTCCCCTAGCTCCCTTTATTTGTCTTTTTGCATGATTTTTAGCTTGGCAATACATTGAGAACAATGCATGTTTTTAAAGTTAGGGGTGGGTGCGAAGCATGCTTTTCTTTTCTGATATTATGCATAGCATTTAAGGTTCATTTTTGGGGGATAGCTGAATACTTGGTATACTTGGTATAGTTGAGACAAAACTGTTGAATTCTTTATGATAAATGAATTAATTCTTTTATACATGTGATCTCTGGTTTGCCTTGAGCATCTGAGCTCGACTTTTATGATCTGAATTTTTTATTGGTTACTGTGAAATGGAATAAGAATCTCTATGCTGAAAGCATATCTGGATGTTTCGTGTTTTATGCATGATTTATTTGCTCAGTTTTTCGTTTCCTTTCGATGATATGTCAATGATGCACTCACTGAGTTTTATGCTTTTAAGAAGGGAAAATTTTCATGATTTTGAGCTCAGTCTAAAAAATTGTTTCATGAAAACTCATGCATAATGAGCCTAGGCCAATTTTTGTTTTAATCCTTAGAATCGTAGAATTGGGTTACCCTCTTAGATTTTTGTTGTCACCTCAAAAGGTCCTCTTTCGGCTTAGGAGTAACCTTTAGTGCCTAAGAGTAAAATTAGACAATGAGAGAAAAAAAATGGCCTAGTGTGTTATAAAATAAAATTGAAAAAAAAAAGGCAAAAGCTAGCTTGCCTGCAAAACATAATGGCGTATGTGCATGGATAGAGGAGAAAAAGAGCTACCTCCGTCATGTCCAATTAGGGCCCCGCAAGAAAAGAGTAGTTAGGTTCCTGGTGGTTGAGTGTGAAATCTAGCCCTCTAAGTAAAATCAATGCCTTCTAAGTTGTTTGTGTGTGATTCTTTGGCACTCTTGGCTAAGTGTTGCTCTTTGATTAGCAAGAATGGTATGTCTTAGGCTGATAATCGAGCCAGAGTAGAGGAAAGATGAAATGGGAGTAGGATAAAGCTTTTTCAGACGTTCTTTGATTTATGAAAAAAAAAGGTTTTCAAGGCCTTAATATTCATTTAAACATGATCTTGATTGCAAAAGTATATTTTACAATGAGCCTCAAATGAGTGTTTGAATTTGGGTTGTTATGTGATTAATTGTGTAGCTCGAAAGACTGTTAAGACTTGAGTCAGAGACCGTTAAATAGAGTGAAGAGCACCTTGTTGATTGCATGATTGTATGTTACAACCTTGCTCGGGACGTCCAAGAGCTAAGTTGAGGGTGTTTGTTAGCTCTCAAAAAGAGAGAATATTATGCCTTTAATCCATTATTCAAGGTACGGGTATGTTTACTTAATGCAACAAAAGTCTAAAGCCTAAAAAGTTTAAAGAGTACAAGGTTGAAGTTGAAAATGCACTAAATAAAATAATAAAGACACTTCAATCTGATCAAGATGGAGAGTATATGGAATTAAAATTCTAGGACTATTTGAGGGAACATGGAGTTGTAACCCAACTCTCGATACTTGGTACACCTCAGCATAATGGGGTATCAGAAAGGAGAAACTAAACCTTGTTGGACATGACTCGATTTATGATGAGTTATGCTCTTTTACCTGACTCGTTCTAGGGATATGCAATACAAACTATAACCTATATTTTGAATTTTTTTCCATCCAAGAGTGTTTCTGAAACACCTTTGGAATTCTAGAATGGCCATAAAGGTAGTTTATGCCATTTCAGAATTTGGGGCTGCCCAACGCATGTGCTTGAGGCAAATCTTAAGAAATTGGAGCCTCATTCAAAATTATGCCTATCCGTTAGCTATCCCAAAGGAACGAGTGATGTGAAATGTGTGTGCGCAAGCAAACGCAGTCAAGTTATAATATATTAAAATAGCTTAAGAGGTCGAGTATTGTCCTCAGGGATCAAACAAACATTTTTTACTTAACTATTCATAACTATATCAATTTTAGATAGGAAGTTGGAAAGTCGAATTGAGTGATCTTGATTTAATTTTTAGCAAAGCAAGACAAACAAATAAAATTTCAAATTTAAAGAGTGTTCCAGGGTGTCGGTTTTCATTACACACTTCATTGAACAATATTTAGGTCGATCTAGAATTAAGCACATGTTTATCTAAGTCTAGAAACTAAATTTTGAATTATTATCTTTCAAAAACAATTCTTTCTCGTGTGATTCTAAATGATAACTAATGTCATGATATCAAATTAAAATCCATGGCATTAAACATTAGTGAGCAACTGTTACTACTCCCCTAACTACATACGTGATAGGTTAATAGCAATTTAATGTTACAAGTCTGATTAAACATACAATCTACTGAATTGAACATTCAATCTAACATTTATTGATGGCCAATAAAAATAAATTAAAACAGTAATATTAAAAGATAATTAGTTATGCAATTCCATGACATCCCTAAATATTAACTCAAATTCATATGTAAATCCAATAACACCCTAAAACTAAGAGTCTAGCCACTCATGATTTTCAACAACATATTCTTATACAAAATTGAGGGCATTCGAGTTAAGAGAAAGAAAGATTAAGAGAAAACCCTATTTGAAGTGCTCTTCCTCTGGTGAAAATCGCCAATCTTCTCTCCTTTATCACGTCAAAAAGTTCAATGGTCTCACAATCGGTCTTCAATATTTACTCTTCAACAAGAACTCTCTCTCTTTTGTCTTAATAACCTCGCAGTAAGCTAGTATTGAGTGGAATGACCAAAGAAACTATAGATAAATCAACAAAGGATGTTGATTAAGCTAGTCCTTCAACAAGAGTTGTTGATGAAATTGGTCCATCACATCCTTCTCAAGAGTTGAGAATGCCTCGACGTAGTGGTAGGATTGTTCAACAGCCTGACCATTACATGGGTTTAATAGAAACTCAAGTCATCATACTTAATGATGGCTTGGAGGATCCATTGACCTTTAAAGGGGCAATGGAAGATGTGGATTGAGACTAATGAATAAAAGCCATGGACCTCGAAATGGAGTCTATGTACTTCAATTAAGTCTGGGAACTTTTAGATCAACTAGATGAGGTAAAACCTATTAGTTGCAAATGGGTCTACAAAAGAAAGTGGGACCAAGTTGGTAAGGTACAAACCTACAAAGTTAGACTCGTGGCAAAAGGGTTTACCCAACGAGAGGGGGTGGACTATGAAGAAACCTTTTCTCCCGGTTGCCATGATTAAGTATACTAGAATACTCTTATCCATTACTCATTTTATGATTATTAGATATGACAAATGGATGTCAAGAAAACTTTTATAAATGGCTATCTTGAAGAGAGTATCTATATGTCTCAATCAAAGGGGTTCATTGAACAAAATCAAGAGAAAAAGATTTGCAAGCTTAAAAAGTCCATTTATGGGTTGAAACAAGCATCTCGATCTTGAAATATAAAATTTGATAATGCGATCAAATCTTATGGCTTTGAACAGAACGTTGACAAACCTTGTGTTTACACAAAAAGTGTCAACAAAAAACTATAGCTTTTCTAGTATTATATGTTGTGATATTATACTCATTGGAAATGAGATAGAATTCTTGGCTGACGTTAAGAGATGGTTGGCATCGCAATTCCAAATAAAGGATTTTGGTGATGCTCAATATGTTCTTGGAATCCAAATTGTTTGGAATCACAAGAATAGAATGCTTGCATTATCTCAGGCATCATATATAGACAGGATGTTGTTAAATATAAAATGCAAAATTTAAAAGAGGTTTTTTACCTTTCAAATATGGAATTCATTTATCTAAGGAACAAACACCTTAGAAGGTTGAGGTTATGAAACGAATTCCTTATGCATTTGCAATTGGCAATTTAATGTATGTCATGTTGTGTACACAACCAAACATCTATTATGCAGTTGGAATAGTTAGCAGGTTTCTGTCCAATCCTGGATATGACCATTGGACTATCGTTAAGAACATCCTCAAGTATCTTTGAAGAACGAGGGGCTATATGCTCGTGTATAGTGCTAAGGATTTAATCCTTAAAGGATACACTAATTTTGATTTTCAAACTGATGTGGCTTCTAGAAAATCTACTTCAGGATCAGTATTCACTCTAAATGAAGGAGCTATAGTATGGAGATGTATAAAGCAAATTTGTATTGCTGATTCCACCATGGAAGTGACGTATGTAGCTGCATGTAAAGCAAAAGAAGCAGTATGGCCAAGGAAGTTCTTGACTAATTTGGAAATGGTTCCAAATATGCATCTTTCTATCACCTTCTATTGTGATAATAGTGGAGCAGTTACAAATTTAAAAGAACCTAGAAGCCATAAGCGTGGAAAGTACATCGAGTGCAAGTATCATCTCATCAAGGAGATAGTATACCGAGGAGACGTGATCGTCACAAAGATAGCTTTAGAAGACAATCTGGCTTATCCATTTACAAAGGCCCTCACGGCTAAAGTGTTCAAGGGTCATCTAGTGGGACTAGGACTACAAGATTCATAAATCTAGGGCAAGTGGGACAATTCATGGGTATCTGATGCCCTAGTTTATTGTATTTATAGTTTATTCTCTCTTACTCAACATTATATATATTTGTATATATGTATCATTGGAGTTTTAGTCCAAGTGGGTGTTTATTGGATTGTATGTCCTTAAAAAGTTTGTAATCTTTAAACATATTCTATTTACAAAAAAGTTGTTAGTGAAGTTTATTCAATAAAGTTGTTATTGAACATGTAAATTTCATTTGCAATAGCCTAAATCCAATAAACTAACTGACTCTTGGCTATAGCATGAATAGTTACACTTTATGTGAAGACATAAAAGAGGATTAGGTTTGAGTATATAGCCAAAACAGTCTATAACTATAAGGATGGGGTTGGATACCTTATCCTAAGGATACTATGGATGTGGCCCACTTTGTATTTGCTACAAACGATGTGATCCCAAAATTATTCATGTGAAGACATGTGAGTGGAGGCATCCTATGCAAAAGATGTTTGCATAAGACCAGACCACGAAATAGTCACTTTTCTTTTTAACGATCGTTTACTCTTAAAACCGACTATTTCAACCTGATAACCTAAGGTAACTCGATCTCAATCCTGAATTAACTATGAACTCCTGTTTATTCGGGATTATCCTTTAATTTGCATGAGTGAGAGTGGCTCAACAACACCACTCAATAAGCCTCCCATTTTAGGGGTAAGACTGGGTAGATAGCTGGGGACATAGTTCTATAAGATGGAATTCGTTCCTAATCTATTTAGGGATAGTAGATAGGTTGTTCCCTTAAAGTACTGAATTCTAGTCTTGAATAAGAAGTTCCACCCTCTCTATGACTGAGAGGGGCTCAGTTTATTGGTAGAACCATAAACCAATTGTTCATTAGTAGATCAGTGGAGACTTAAAAGGCAAGATGTATTATAGGGATAAAATGGTAAATTTAACCCAACTACCAATACGAATAACCTGTGAAGGATCGACTTACTAATCATGGTTAAATCGAGTGGAAAAAAATATATCTACAGTGCGAAGAGTGTAGCTACTGGGCTTTGGTGGAGTGACTCGGTAGTCAACGAATGTTGATTAATTCGGTTAAAAGAGTTTAGCCAATTATTCTCGGATCATTGGAGCTCATGATCTGTAGGTCCATTAGGTCCTTCTACTATCTCACAAATGGATTAAACCTTAGAATAGCGTGATGAGAGAGTTTGAAACGTTCAAATTCGATTTAAGAAAATTTTTAATTATATACGATATATTAATTATTTATATATGATTTATATATTAATTACATGTATTAGGATTCGTGTTTGTGGAATTAGCAGTTTAACAATTTAATATTTGATATTAAATTATTTTAATTAATAAATTAATTAAATTATTTAAAATGAATTTTTTTTTAAAATTAATTATTTGAATTAAATTTATTTAAAATTTCAAATTTCAAATATATGAAAATTCAAATATTAAAATCATTTTTGTTTTAATTCAATTTTTTAAAATTTAAATTGAAATTTAAAAAATGATAAAAAAAAATAGATTAAGTGGGATTCCCACTTAATCCATCTAAAATTCCACTATTTGTTGTTGAGATTGGGTGTCATTCTTTTGTTGGAGTTAATGTCCTAAATTGAGTTTATCTTGTAATTTGTAAATAAAAATTATATATCTAATAAAATAAAAGATATTTTGTAATGTTTAGACTGCATTAAATCACTACAACAAACTAAGATCCAAGGTTATTTTATGAAACTAAAACATGTATGTGGAGACAAATAGATGGATCACGTTTAAGTAATAACCTAAACGGTCCATAGTAGATGGATAAGGTTGGGTACCTTATCCAGGTGACATTACGAATATAGTCTGCTTTGTGGATGTTACAATTATTGTAAAGTGCTACAAATGATCTGATCGTGATCGTTCATGTGGAGACATGTGAGCGGGGGTATTCTATATAAAGAGCTTGTAGAAAACTAAACCGTGAAATGAATAGTCTCTCTATATAATATCGTTGCTAGAAGAGACTTACATTTCACTAGAATGACCATAGGTGACTTGACCTTAATCCTGAGTGAGTTGTGAACTCTTGTCTATGAGGGTGATGCTCGTATTTATGAAGTGGAAATATGAATGATATGCGTTGATGGATTTTCGTTGTACACTCAAGTTTCCCCAACAGAATTCAAGTATAAATTCCTCTGAGTTTTCTGGTAAGTCCAGGGTCGAACACAAAGACTTGTGAAAATAGATTGTATTGGTAATTTTGATGAGAACCATGCGATAACCAAGTAAATAAATAAGTGTTGGGTTTGTTGTTTGCGTTGATGAAAAGAAATAAATAAAAGTGGCGGATTTGAGAAAAGACAGTTGCATTGATAGATGCAATGAGTATGCGATGAAGAGGTTGAAAAGATCTTTAGCTAGCGTTACATGGGAATGCGTCAGACTATGTGATCATGTTACAACCATGTACAACAAGTCATTTTCCAATGTAAATGCGATGCTCCTCAATCTAGGATGCATGTGTTGAATTCAAAATGTCCATAGAGCTCATCCCTAAGTCTCTACTCTTGTCCTATGCGATGATGCAAAATGCATGAAAGCAAGATGACCGCATACAATCATATCCTATCTCCAGGATGCATGTGAATGCATACGATGTGTTGATAACAAATAGTGTTCATTCCTAAGCGCCCATCTCTTGTTTATGTGTTCTAATCTGGCTCTTTTGAGTCTAGATTCCTAACCTTGCCAAGTCTAGATCCTTTCCTTAGACTAACCTCCCGGGTATCTTTAATGGACGAATGAAGCATAGATAAACAAGATAATCACAAAGAATGAAGATTCCCTAATTGTGCTAGCTAAATTCTTCTCAACCCATTCAACTAATTTAGTTACTCATGCGTGAATAACAGAGAGTGAACAGATATAGAGAAAGAAATTCTATTCTTATAAATGAGTTGAGTACAAAATAACAATGGAAAGTAAAGGTAGAGAGCCTGGTAGCAATTCCTTGCTTACCGAGGCTTTTTACACTGAAATCTCTATTCTGATCTAAAGATGTTCCAGCTTCCACAGGCGTCGGCCCTCTCTCGGTCCTTGGAGCTTCCGGTGCTCTCCCAAGCTTATCGGAACGATCTACCGGCATAACTTCTTCCCTCGCGTCCGCCGTAAAATGAAAGAAAACTAAGAACACAGACGTGCGACTTATGGAACAAAAGATTGTAAAAATGGTGAACCCCTTTTCTGAAAAATGCACTTGGTATTTATAAAGCATCCATGGTGAAAGGCGGCTTCTCTCTCCTTGTTGTACAGATGGGACAACTTTAATTCCTGATTGATAAGACGCATAATTGTCACCGATAAAGCTTTTATGACCGTTATCGGCTGTCAACTTAATTTGGATTCGACTGTCATCAGCTTTCTTTCCCATCGCTCTTAATTATCCTTTCACTCGAATGCACCCACCATGTTGAGCTGACTATGTTGCAGCAATCCTTCTCAGGCAAATGTTTGCGAGCACGATCAACGCAAAGCCTTGCGGTGAAGTTGCGTTCGATCGACGATTTCCTATGATTGCAATCTTGCATTGCGTTAATGCATATTCTGCACAAAAATACAAAGATCAACTATTCTAATGCGCTGAACGCATGCGACCACAATATTATAGAATTTATGTTTAATGGACGCAATTTAACATATTTCAGCAATGCAATCCAACATTGTTTAAGAACTTAGCACTATGATAACGTGCATTTCTGCCCGTTATCACACCCCCAAATTTAAACAATGCTTGTCTTCAAGCATAAGCTAAAAATTCTTTTAGCAAGTCAACCGCAAAGTTCTTTTCCTAGATTTCTCAAGAATACTTCGTTCAAATTCTATATACCAGAATTTCTTTAAGTCTTATTTAAGTCTCTTCTTAAAATATTTCTAAGACCTAGGGATTGCAAGCTTAACTTTCAAAAGGACTTTATTAAATTATGAAACATCACATGATTTATTTCAAAAAGAAAATTTTCTACCGGGGTGACAATGATTTTATCCTTGCACAAAAATTTTCTTCATTGATATTTTTTTCTGACCTTATGCTGATTCAAGTGCCTTGCCTTCATTTTGGCTTGCCCCCACGTGTGTCATGGGACATCCAACTACGAGCAATGCACTCTTTCTCAGACTAAACTCATACCGATTTGGCAGTGGAGTTGCGGTCATTGATTTATGTGTTGATCCTGGTGACTTACTTTCGTTTTGGCTTGCCCCACATGTTTCATGCAGACATCCAACTATGGGTAAGTGCCTTTCACAACTTAACTCTTATCAATATGGGTTTCCCATTGCATTGACAGTGAAGTTGTTATTCTCAAAATATATATTTTTTTAGAGAGAATAGCAAAGTCGAAAATAAATACTTCACCCCCAAATTTAAAATGCGGCAATGTCCTCATTGCCAAAAGAATAAAATAAGTCACGTGATGGTCGTAGAATGCGTTGTAAAGAGAGTTTAAAAGAAAGCTAGAAAACCCCTAACTTCGAGAAATATTTCATGAGGTGATTATTTTAAGACTAAGTTGACTCTAGTATATATGAAAGACATAGAAGCATATTTTTCATCATTGAAATCATACTTGGCAAAGAAACAGAATGCGGTAAACTACTAAATTTATCTATGTCAAATGATTGCGGTGATTAAAGAGGATGCGGTGATAAGACTTTTAAAATTAACATGCGATGTGATAGCACAAAATTTGAAATAAAGATAAAGAAGAATACACCCCCAAATTTTTGCGTTGTCGCCCGCATTATGTATTGACACATCCTATCTTTGCGGCGATCTCTCTTCTTTGGGTTGTGGTGATGGAGTAAGATAAATACTTCGTCACGTAACATCTCCACAATCCTGTTCCTTAATCATTGTAAACAGACAAAGAAAGGTCAAATGATTTAAAACAAAACAACAAGTTTTTTTTTTTTTTTTTTTTTATATAGAGAAAGAAGTAAAATTTAGTAAGATTTAGATAGCTAAATACTAGTAAAAGAGACGAAGGAATAAGAGTTCAAGAATCATGTAGAGGGATAGTCCAAGTCTTTCAGCTTCACGGAGACTTTTTCTGACTGAAAATCACCTCTGCAATATGCTTTAACTCATTGTCCATTAACCTTAAATGTCCGACTGCCATCCTCAGTGATCAGCTCCACCGCACCATGTGGAAATATTTCTTTAATGATGAAGGGACCGGACCAGCGTGATTTTAATTTTCTCAGGAAGAGCCGCAGTCTTGAATTGAAGAGTAAGACCTTTTGCCCTCTTACAGCATATGCATTTGTCATGCCAGCGCTTGGTGCGCTCCTTATAAATCTTCGCATTCTCACATGCATTGATCCTTCATTCTTCTAGCTAGACCAGTTGCATTTTCCCCGCGTCTCCTGCTTTCTTCAAATCAAAATTCAGCTTCTTAACCACCCACAGTGCCTTATACTTCAGCTTCAAAGGCAAATGACATGCCTTGCTAAATACCAACGCATAGGGGGACATACCTATTGGTGTTTTAAATGCGGTCCGGTATGCCCACAACGCATCGTCAAGTTTTGTTGCCTGATTTTTCCATGAAGGCTTTACTACCTTCTCAAGTATCAACTTAATTTCACGATTGGATACTTCAGCCTGACCATTCGTTTGTGGATGGTATGCGGTGGCCACTTTGTGGAGGATGTTGTATTTGCGCATCAGCTCTTTGATATTATGATTGACAAAGTGGGATCCTTCATCACTTATGATGGTACGAAGAGTGCCAAAATGTGTGAAAATATTTTTCTTCAGGAATTGGGAGACTACCGCCGCATCACTTGCAGTGCATGCTATTGCCTCTACCCATTTGGAGACATAATCGATGACCAATAAAATGTAATGCTTGTCATGCGAAGGAGGGAATGGTCCCATGAAATCAATCTCCTATACGTCGAATAATTCCAGTTCCAAGATAATGTTCATTAGCATTTCGTTTTTCCATGAAATGTTGCCTGTGCGTTGACACCGCACATTTCATTGCGTAATAAGTAGCATCCTTGAATAATGTGGGCCAAAAGAATCCACTTTGCAAAACTTTGGCTGCAGTGCGCTACCTTCCAAAGTGCCCACCATATGGTGAGTCGTGGCATGCTGACAATATGCGTTGTTGAACTGCATTCGGTATGCATAATCGAATAATCTGGTCTGCACCTCTCTTATACAGATTTGACTCATCCCAATAATAATGTTTGCATTCGTGCTTGAGCTTCTTCTGTTGATGATTGGTGTAATCTTCAGGAAATTGCTCACCAACCAAATAATTAACGATGTCTGCATACCAGGGAAATTCTTCTATGTGGAATAGCTGTTCATCCAGGAACACGACACTCACCTCAGTCTCATTGCGGTCAACTTCAGGATTTTCCAGTCTACACAAATGATCCACAACCTGATTCTCTGTCCCCTTTCGGTCAATTATTTCGATATCAAATTCTTGAAGGAAAAGAACCCATCTGATCAACCTCGGCTTTGTGTCCTTCTTTGTTATTAAGTATTTGATCGCCGAGTGATAAGTTTGGATGAGTTCTTGGTTCCCAACAGATATGCGCAGAATTTTTTCAATGCAAAAATCATAGTCAGAAGTTTCTTCTCTGTGGTGGTATAATTTGTTTGAGTAGGGTTTAAAGTTTTACTCGCATATGCGATAGGGTGCAAAATTGTTTTCCTCTTTTGCGCTAAAGCTGCCCCCATCGCATACCCGCTTGCGTCGCACATGATTTCAAATGGTAATGTCCAGTTCGGCGCAATCAGTACGGGTGCGGTAATCAGCGCATCTTTTAAAACTTTGAATGTGTTGAAGCAGTTGTTGTCGAACTCAAATTTTCTGTCAGCCTCTAACAATGCACTCAGTGGTCGTGCTATCTTCAAAAAGTCCTTAACAAATTGTCTATAGAATCCAACATGCCCCAAGAAGCTTCGCACAACCTTCACGCTGGTTGGAGGTGGAACCTTTTCAATTGTGTCAACTTTTCTTTGTCCACCTCCAACCCATCCCGGGAGACTTTATGTCCCAACACTATACACTCTTTACCATGAAATGACATTTTTCCCAGTTAAACACCAGATTCGTCTCTTCACATATCTTCAGAATTTTCTCTAAGTTGGCTAGGCAGACTTCATAAGTGTTCCCATAAACGGAGAAGTCATCCATAAATATTTCTACTGAGTCCTCGAGATAATCTGAAAAGATTGTCATCATGCACCTTTGGAACGTGCTTGGCGCATTGCAGAGGCCAAATGGCATGCGGCAAAAAGCGAATGTCCCATATGGGCAGGTGAATGTGGTCTTGTTTTGATCTTCAGAAGCTATCATGATTTGATTGTATCCAGCATACCCATCCAAGAAACAATAAGAATCATTCCCTGCTAGACGGTCTAGCATTTGATCGATGAATGACAGGGGAAAATGATCTTTCTTTGTGGCCGTGTTCAACTTGCGGTAGTCCATACATATGCGCCATCCAGTGATGGTCCTTTGTAGTATTAATTCATTGTTCTCATTTAGGACTACCGTCATTCTGCCCTTCTTCGGCACACATTGCACGGGGCTGACCTACGTGTTATCTGCTATAGGGTAGATAATGCCTACATCTAGCCATTTGATAATCTCCTTCTTGATGACCTCTTTCATCGCAGGGTTGAGTCTGCGTTGATTCTCAATTGTAGCCTTGTGGTCATCTTCAAGATGAATGTGGTGTATGCAGTACGCGGGGCTAATTCCTCTGATGTCAGCAAGCGTCCAGCTAATTGCTCGCACATGTTCCTTGAGAATGTTCATCAACGCATTCTTCTGATCTTTGTTGAGCACAGAGGAAATGATCATTGGCAGCTTCTCATTCTGCCGTAAAAAATGCGTACTTCAAATGGGTTAGTAGGGTCTTTAGTTCAAGTGTTGGTGGCTCCACTAAGGAAGGTTGCATTATTTTTCTTTAATCTGTTTTTGTTGGCTCTTCTTCTTGCTTTGCGATCATTTTTTCTTCCTTGTTTGTTTTTGTTGTGATCGCATTACAGGCAGCAACGGATGCGCTGACATACTCTTCATCAGACTTTTCTTCTTCAATCAAATTTAGGTCATCATCAGAATCTTGCAGGTCTTCTTCATCCGGAAACTTCATGGCACGAATTATATTAAATTTGAGCATCTATCCGTTGATACTCAAAGTGATTTCTCCTTTATATACATAAATTTTAGCATGACCCGTTGATAGAAAAGGTCGCCCCAAAATGATGGGCACATCTTTGTCGGCCTCATAGTCTAAAATGATGAAGTCAGCTGGCATGATAAATTTGTCAGTTGTTATCAGTACATCCTTCACCTTACCTTCTAAATGGACTAGAGATCTGTCAGCCAATTGGAGAGTCACTGATGTGGGCATAAGTTGCCCCACATTTAATTGTCTAAAAATCGACAGCGACATCAAATTTATGCTGGCCCTGAGTCACACAAGGCTTGCCCAATATAGAGTCCTCCTATGGAGCAAGGAATAGTAAAGCTCGTAGGATCGCTCATCTTCAGTGGGATTATGGATTTGGAACTTCGCGTTAATGCCATTATGGCAAATTTTCCAACTCCTTTCTTCTTAGTTACCATGTCCTTTAGAAACTTGGCGTAAGCAGGCATTTCCTCAATCGCTTCACAGAAAGAAATGTTAACATGTAATTGCTTTAACATAGATAAGAAGCGTTGGTACTGTACCTCTTCGTTTTTCTTCTTCCTTAGTCTCTGAGGGAAAGGTGGTAACTGGACTTTCACGGTTCCCATTTCAGTTGGCTTCGAGGTCGACGCAACCTCAGGTTCTTCTACTTCATTTTCTCTTTCTTCTTCTTGTGTTACCGCAATCTCAGGTTCAGCTACAATGGAAGTTGTTCTACTATGCTTCTTTTCTTCTCCCTCCACAGTCTTCCCACTGCGCAATGTCACAACCTGACATTGCTCCTTACCTGATCCTCCCAAGTTGTGTGGAAGTTTGGTTGAACTTGGCAACGCCTCTTGCAGTCTACTTTTCAGCTCACTTGCAATCTGACCCATCTATAATTGAAGATTGTAGATGGACGGGGCCTAACTTTGAAGCACTGTCTCGTTCTTCTCTATATATTGCTTCAATAGGCTCTCCAAAGAAGAGGATTGCAGTGGTTGTTGTGAGCTACTTTCTTGATTGCTCGGTTGACCGTTGTTACGTTGAAAGAATCCTAGTGGCTCTTCTTTTTGCGTCATAGGTTGAAAATTTTGTTGTTAATTCTTCCAAGCAAAATTGGGGTGGTTTCTCCACCCAGGGTTGTAGGTGTTTGAAAGGGTATTATTTTTCATAAAGTAAACAGATTGTGGATTTTGCGGGAAATCTTCCATCGCATGCCCATCACCGCAAGTCGCACACCTTGCGGTGTTCTGATTGATTGCGTTGATTTGCCCACCTTGCGGTGTTGGGCTGCTAATCACCATTCCTTGGATTAAATTCATCATTGCGGTCATTTGGTTTTGTAATGAAGTAATAGCACCATTGTTTGTGTTAGAGTCTTTAAGTCTCAATCTCTAGTCACTCTCTCTCCAGTCTTCATGGTTCTTGGAGATGCAATCCAGGATATTATTCACCTCATCATAAGTTTTGTCCAGTAGACCACCAGCGGCTGCCGCATTGGCAACGATCTGCGAAGCAGGATTCAAACCATGATAGAAAAACTCCATTTGAAGGCAGTCTGGTAACCCATTATGCGGACAATCCCGGACCAACCTTTTAAACCTCACCCAAGCATCGCTGATCGATTCGTCCATATCTTGTTTAAAATTTGTAATAAGCTTCCTTTGTCTTGCGTTCTCGGTAGGTGGAAAATACTTCTTCATAAATTTCTCCACTACCTACTCCCAATAAGTGATCTCTCCCGGTTCGAGAGAATATGCCCATTTCCTAGCCTGATCACAGAGAGAAAATGGGAACAACGTTAATCGAACTTCTTCAGCAGAGATGTTCGAGAACACAAAAGTGTTGCAGATTTCAATAAAACTTCAGAGGAGAGCGTGCGGGTCCTCGCCACACCTTCCTCCGAATTGACCTGCAGTCTGGATCATCTGCCGCATCATTGATTTCATTTCGAATTTGCTTCCGTCGAGGGCAGGCCTCATGATTCCCGGAGAGAAATCATAGAGATTTGGCGATGCATAGTCCCTGATGAGCCTATTGCGATCGTTTTCCAACAGAATCAGATTCGCCATAACATTATTATCATTTGGTGCTGCATTTTCAGGCTGCTCTGCCATCTTTTCTTTGTCTGATTGTGGTTGTTGTTGGCGGTCTCTCAATCTTCGTCTAAGAGTCCTCTCAATCTCTGGGTCGTAATTCGCCAGAGATTGAGAGTTCTGCAAAGAAATAAAAAAATTACAGTTAACAAACTATTTTGCCGAAGTCCCCGGCAACGGCGCCAAAAACTTGATGCTCGTATTTATGAAGTGGAAATATGAATGATATGCTTTGATGGATTTGCATTGTGCACTCAAGTTTCCCTAGCAGAATTCAAGTGTAAATTCCTTTAAGTTTCCTAGTAAGTTCAGGGTCGAACACAGGGACTTGTGACAATAGATTATGTTGGTAATTTTGATGAGAACCTTGCGGTAACCAAGTAAATAAATAAGTGTTGGGTTTGTTGTTTGCGTTGATGAAAAGAAATAAATAAAAGTGGCGGATTTGAGAAAAGACAGTTGCGTTGATAGATGCAATGAGTATGCGATGAATGGATTGAGAAGATCTTTAGCTAGCGTTACTTGGGAATGCATCAGACTATACGATCATGTTACAACCATGCACAGCAAGTCATTTTCCAATGTAAATGTGATGCTCCTAAATCTAGGACGCATGTGTTGAATGCAAAATTTCCATAGAACTCATCTCTAAGTCTCTACTCTTGTCCTACGCGATGATGCAAAATGCATGAAAGCAAGGTGACCGCATACAATCATATCCTATCTCTAGGATGCATGCGATGTGTTGATAATAAATAGTTTTCATTCCTAAGCGCCTATCTCTCGTTTATGCATTCTAATCTAGCTCTTCCGAGTCTATGTTCTAACCTGACCTTCCCAAGTCTAGATCCTTTCCTTAGACTACCCTCCCGAGTATCTCTAATGGACGAATAAAGCATAGATAAACAAGATAATTGCAAAGAATGAAGATTCCCTAATTGTGCTAGCTAAATGCTTCTCAACCCATTCAACTAATTTAGCTACTCATGCGTGAATAACAGAGAGTGAATAGATATAGAGAAAGAAATTCCATTCTTATAAATGAGTTGAGTACAAAATGACAATGGAAAGTAAAGGTAGAGAGCCTGGTAGCAATTCCTTGCTTATCGAGGCTTTTTACATTGAAATTTCTATTCTGATCTAAAGATGTTCCCGCTTTCACAGGCGTCGGCCTTCTCTCTATCCTTGGAGCTTCCGGCGCTATCCAAGCTTACCGGAACCATCTACCGGCATAACTTCTTCCCTCGCATCCGCCGTAAAATGAAAGAAAACTAAGAACATAGACATGCAACTTGTGGAACAAAAGATTGTAAACATGGTGAACCCCTTTTCTGAAGAATGCACTTGGTATTTATAGAGCATCCATGGTGAAAGGCGGCTTCTCTCTCCTGGTTGTACAGATGGGACAACTTTAATTTCTGACTGATGTGCCGCATAATTGTCACCAATAAAGCTGAATATACTTTATGACCGTTATCGGTTGTCAACTTAATTTGGATTCGACTGTCATCAGCTTTCTGTCCCATCGCACTTAATTATCCTTTCACCCAGATGCACCCACCATGTTGTGCTGACCAAGTTGCGGCAATCCTTCTCGGACGAATGTTTGCGAGCACGATCAACGTAAAGCCTTGCGGTGAAGTTGCGCTCGTCCGATGATTTCTTATGATCGCAATTTTGCATTGTGTTAACGCATATTCTGCATAAAAATACAAAGATCAACTGTTCTAATGCGCTGAATGCATGCGACCGCAATATTATAGAATTTATGCTTAATGGACGTAATTTAACATATTTCATCAACGCAATTCAACATTGTTTAAGAACTTAGCAATATGATAACGTGCATTTTTGCCCTTATCAGAGAGTAATCCTTTGATTTGTATGGGTGGGAGTGGCCTTGTTAGCCGACTCAACAAGCCTACCACTTTGGGGACTTGAGAGTTGAGAACACAATTACACAAGATGGAATTCATTTCTTTCCCAACCTTAGGGAAAGTAGATAAATTGCTTCCTTAATAGCTGATTCCGGGTCTTGAACATTGAGGCCTCAACCTCTCACTGGTTCTAAGGGTGTTAGTTTATAGTTCGACTATCAACGGTTTGTTCATTAGAGAGATCAGTAATATTTAAAGAGTTAGATGTAACTACAGGGGTAAAACGGAATTTTGACCTAGCTATAGTTATGAGCAGTTTGTGAAGGGTCGACTCACTATTTATTGGTTATATCCGTGGACACTAAAATAAATCTACAGTGCGAAGAGTGCAACTATCTATCTTTAGTGGAGTAACAGGTAGTTAATGAAAATTTATTAATTTAATTAACGAGTTTAATTAATTAATTTTATATCATTGGAGCTTCTAATCTACAGGTTCATAAGGTCTCATTATTATCTCACTAAATGGTATATAAGAGGAATGGTTTAAATTATTCAAATCAATTGCATATTAATGAGATTAATATAATATGATCAATTATAGATGTGATCTATACTTAAGAGAGAAATATTTGAATAAGATTCAAATATTAAAGAGATGCATACATATAAATATGTGATAATTAAATATGATTTAATATAGTCGTTTAATTGATTAATTGATGGTTAATTAATTAATTAATTAATTTTTGAGAAGTAGAGATAAATAAACATGTGATGTTTATTTATTTATTATATATGTATATTAAATTAGATTTAATATATATGGTTATTTAATTATTGAACTGATTAATTAAATAAAAGTGATTTAATTAAATTAGAACTAAACTAGGAAGAAAGACTAGAAGAAGGGGGTCACCCTTCCTATCTATAAATAGCTCTCCATGGGCCATGTTTATGACATAGTTGAACGGGGAATTCTGAATCCTAATCTCCTACTACTTCTCTAAAAATCTCTCTTCTTTTCTCTACTACTTCTTCTTCCTCTTTCAAATCTTGGAGACCACACATCCAATTCTTGGGATCCTAGAAAATAACAAGGTTTCATTTACGATAGTGTCCCTTGATCATTGAAGATACGTTCTGGAGAAGGTGTGGAGGGAATCATGAAGAATTTGGGAATATACAAAGGTAAGTTTTAGCTCTTCCCTCTTTTAATAAAATGATTTCAATCAACTGAAAAATAGGATCATGTAATTTTCACTTCTTGATGAAGAAAAGGTTCATCATTTCCAAGAAAAAAACTCTCTCCAATCTCCATTGAATTCCCTAAAATTAAGACTCAATTTGGATCCCACAATCCAATCTAAGGGCCAAAAAAATAGTAGGGAAGATCGAGTAGCGGTTTATAAGCTATTAAAGAAGAAAATCGAGCCGAGGAGTTGTTGATTTGAAGGAATTCTTCAATGGTATACACTGAAACCCTAAATTTTGGAATTTATGACCTTGCATGCTTGTAATTTAAAATTAATGTAGTTAGAGTGCTTAAGATCCTAATTGTTTTCGCATGTTGATTGTCAACACCAACAACAATGCTCCCTTGCCTTTTGATACATTGCATTTTTCCTCTCTTTTCTTTACTCCCTTTGGTCCCTTGCTATGTTTGGACTCCTTTAAGCCTAATTTGGTCCTTTTTGTCTTGTTTTGAGTATAGTTCACTTCTCGATCATAAATCCTAGAAATCACTAGCAAACACATTTGATAAAAACATATTAAAAACAACCTTAAATCTAAGGCAAATAATGCACATTTTGTGTGCATTTCAACGCGAGGTGGTTACTTCTATGATCCAAAAGATAATGAAGTGTTTGTGTAACGACCGGATCCTTACACATTATGATCCGACCTCTACGACATGCATACTTAGACTTTTCTATCATGAGATGAGTTTTGGTGAAAATTTCAAAGAACATATCTAAATTTTATTAATTAGATAGAAAAACTATATAAAAAGTTTATTTATCAAAACACCAGGATCCATAAAACATTAGCGTGGTGGTACAAAATGCATGTGTTCTTACCTATAAAGTCTGTAAAAATATAGGATGAGTATATAATATACCCAGTAAGTAGTTCTCACGTAGGGTAGTGACCAAATGCACAATCACAAACAACATGTCATGAAAACATATGGTTGGGACCGAAAACTTATAATAACATGTGGTGGTCGGTTATGCTTCCAACATAAATATCTCCGCCCTGATAGGAAGATGAGAACCTAAGTGAAAACTAACCTATCTGATGATTAGCGGGTCATGCAGTCAGTAAGGCCAAAGTCACATCCAACATCAACCATTAGCATAAACGTAATATTGGACTAGAGGGGTGTAACCATACATACCCTACTAGTCCCTAGCATAAACATAATGTAAGATTAGGCCTGGAGGGGTGCAACCATACATGCCCTACCAGCCATGGAAGCATAAATTTCTCCGCCCTGATAGGAAGATGAGAACTTAAGCGGAAACTAACTCATCTGTTGATTAGCGGGTCATGCAGTCAGTAGAGCCAGAGTCGTATCCAACATCAACCATTAACATAAACGTAAGATTAGACTGGAAGCATAACTTACACCTAATTAAAACTTTGATTTTAACGTAATCGTGAACAAACATAATGCATGAGGTCCCTTGTAGAGAAACGTGTTCTAAACATGTAATGCAATATAACAATTAACATAATCATACAACATAATAAAGGTACACTACCATAGAACATTTAAAGAGAGGATGAGATAAACTACTTATCTTGACTGTGATCTAGTTATTCCTTATTATTCTATATGATTTGATCAGTAGAGCTTTCCCTTTTTAAACTAGAAGGAAATTTGGGCAGCACTTACCCGAGCTTTTCTCTTTTAGCCTCACAAAACTTCCTCACTCACACTTACTCTTTCACACGATTCTTTGTTACTGATATTTTTTTGAGAATGGGTTAAATCTTCGGCAAAGGGTCCTATTTATAGTAGTTTTGAGCTCTTCTCAGTGTGACAAATCATCGTACAGGTAGCTTCTTTAAAATTACTTAGGGTTTAAGGATTCCCCTCAATAAGACACCTAATCTTGACTAACGTTTGCCCTTACGTCATCATTCTTTGTTTGTATTCAATTTTAGGGTTTTTCTATGTATAATCTGTAAGATCATGGCAAAATTCAACGCATAATCCACGCTTCTGTCCAAATCTCGCTCTTTTTGTTCTCAAAATCTTGCTCTCTCCTGCTTTCTCGCTGGTTTAGCTCTCGCGACTCTCGCTTTCGCTCTCGCTATCACTAGTCGCGCTCTCGCTCTCGCTGGTCTCGCTCCTGCTCTTGCTCTTGCTCCCACTCTCGCTCCCGCTCTCGCTCTCGCTCTTGCTCCCGCTCCCGCTCTCACTCTCGCTCCCGCTCTTTTCTACTGTCTCGCTAAGTATCTCGCTCTCTCCAATGTTCTCTCCAATCTTGCTAGTTTTCACGCGTGGTTGCCTTCACTGCTTGTGGATTCCACTTCCTCTTTTTAGCTCTTTCAAATTTTAAGAGTATATGGGCAATTAATTCACCTTCAATTCTTCCAATGAGCAATGCCCAAACAAAAAGTTATCTACTGCTCGTTGTCTCCTGAATTAGCTAGCGTCCAACTTCTAATTAATCCTCCCTGATTCTACTCCCTTATTCATTATTTTTGGATAATGAATAAATTTCCTATTTTTCCCCTTCTAAATTTCCACCCGATTTTCCTATTAAATTTATATATTTTTCATTCTTAATTATATATTTTTTATTTATTTTCCTGCTTTCTAAATTAGGGTTAAGGTACTACATTTACCACCCTTTTAAACAAAATTCCGTCCTGCTTAATATTTGACATTTAATTTCCTGTATGCATACAAATCTGGGTCGTTACAGTTTGTATCGACAAACATTACATTTTAGAAGAGGGCCACATTAGAGAGCAAAAACCACGCAGTAAAATAGTATTAAATGAGATTTCTAGCAAAACTACTAAACCATCAATAAGAATTGTTGAAGAGTCAAGTACATTAATAAAAGTTGTTTATGTCAGTTCATCTAGTAGATCACATCCACTTTAACCGTTGAGGGAACCTCGACATAGTGGGAGGGTTTTGAATCTTGTTCGTTATATGGGTTTAACAGAAACCCTGACCATCATATCTAATGGCGATGTTAAGAATTCATTGTCATATAAGAAGGCAATAGAGGACGTAGACAAAGATGAATGGATCAAAACTATGAATCTCGAAATGGAGTCTATGTACTTCAATTTAGTCTGGAATCTTGAAGATGAACCTGATGGGGTAAAGTCTATAGGTTGAAAATAGATCTACAAAGGGGTACAGATGGGAAGGTGCAAACCTTTAAGGAAAGATTAGTGGCAAAGGGTTATGTCCAGGTCGATGAAGTTGACTATGAGAAGACTTTCTCACCTGTTACCATGTTAAAGTTTATCTAGATACTCCTGTCCTTTGCCACATATTATGACTTTGAAATTTGGCAAATGGACGTTATGACTATTTTTCTAAATGGCAATCTTGATGAGACCATCTTTATGCAACAACCAGAAGGATTCATAATCCAAGGTCAAAAGCAAAAGGTTTACAAATCTTAATCGCTCCACTTATAGATTAAAACAAGCTTCTCGATCGTGAAATATAATATTTGACTCTACGGTCAAATCTTATGGCTTTGATCAAAATATTGATGAACCTTTGTTTACAAGAAAATCATCAACAATTTAGTAGCTTTCTTAGTGTTATATGTAGACGATATCCTACTCATTGGGAATGATGTAGGACTACTGACTGATATCAAATAGTGGCTGATGGCCTAATTCCAAATGAAAGATTTAGGAGAGGCACAATTTGTTTTGGGCCTACATGTAAACCCCAAACCTTTATTTTCCTACTTAAGTATGATAATTGGTATGTTAATTAAGGTAAAGTAAAAGCTAATGTTATGTTTATAGGGAAAGCTTGAAAATGGTTAAGAAGAAGGAAAAGTTCTAAATATTGAGAAATAAGGCTCTCGAGTAACAAGGTATTGATGACATTTAGGAAGGAAAATTTTCGCTTAGTGTGGAAGCTAGATATGCCCAAGCGTTGGGAACCCATGTGTTGATGCTGTTGAGGTGTGCGACAACCATGTTTCATGGAGGTTAGTTGAGCACGGGGAGCGACTAAGTGTAGGCTGATAGGATGTTATGCGTTGAGCAAGGGTATGTATTGGCCAAGCTCATTTTGAGGTTAGTTGGGCACTTGACATTGGTGTTGGGCGTTGGCCATGCGATGGTTTTAAAGGCAAGGGCGCGCATGGTGGAAGAAAGTTGGCCGCAAGTGTCAAGGTAAGAGCCATGCATTAGCCACCATGCTAAGCAATAGTGCAAGGAGATGATTAGCATACGTTGGTCAGATGTGTGGTGAGGGCAAGCAGGACCAAGCGATGGTCACTAGCCCGAGTGATAGGGGCAGGATGTGTCAAGGCATGCACTAACCAGTTGGTGTGTGCGCTGAGTTCTGCCATACGTTGATAACACTGAAGATTTGGGCCTTGCATTGGTACTTAAAAAAGGAGTTTCAGCTTAATCAATGCCTTTAATGGGCCAGCTGTCAAGATTAGGGAAGTTAAACCCACTTAGTAGGCAAGCTGGCAGTTTGAGATTAAAAGAAAGTCATGTAAATTTTAGTATAAAAAGGAAGCCTCAGTTTCGAAGCTCGGTTTGAGAATTTTACTTATGCTATTGAAGTGATTTTAGAGCCATTTGAAAGCTTGAAGAGTGAAATAGAAGCTCCAGGGCTGTTAAAAGAAAAATCCTAAGGATTCAAGTTGAAATTTGAAGAAAACTTCAAGAAGGTCAGGTTCTCGGAGGAATCTGAGCCAGTGGTAAAGATTGAAGGCTTCCAACTAAACTAAGGGAAATTTTGAGCTCAAATTTTAAGGTAAGTAAGACATTTTTAAACAAGTTTGTAGAAGGAATTTTTCCAAGGAAAGGCCTGGAAATTTTTTATTCAAGCTAAATTTTAATATGAAATTTTGGTTAAACAAGTAGGCAACTACAATCGTTAGGCAAGCAAGCAGCTCAACCTGGGCATGCTACAGGCGCGCACGAGGGGCTGGTTGAGCAAAAGGCATGTGTTGGACTGTGCCCAAGGATGCGCTGGTATGCGTTAGACCATGCGGGCATGTGCTGAAGTCGTGAGTGCAAGGGAGACACTGTATGGGCATTGGTGAGCGGCTGGTTAAGTGCCTAGGACATGCATTGGCATGGGTTAAGGCTTGATAGCCACATGGTTCAACCTTAGTACTTAAAGATTTTCCTAAGTGTTGGTTGCATAGAAAGGTATGCGTTGAAGCTAAAATGTGATGTTTCAAGATTAAATGTTAAGTTCTTTTATGAGAGATAGTCCCACAAGAAAACCAATGGCATTGGCTAAATATGTTATTCATTTCCACAGGGTTAACGCCAATAGGAAGGGCTTATCAACCCTAGGAGGAACAACCAAGGTGTGAGTGAAAAATTTTAAGTGTTTAACAAATGATTTACTGGATGCATGTTATTAAAACTGTTAACGCATGCTTTGAATGATAGCATTGCAAAGAATATTTTCAAGAAAACTCGTTTCATTAACGCATGCTTAGTTTAAAAGAAGTTTATGAAAGCATGTTCTAAGTGTTTATGTACTTTATGTTCACCAGGCATGCGTTAGAAGTTCATATTTATATGACAAAGATGTTAAAGCATATGTTTTATGTTACTATATTTTCAAGCATACAAGCTTTAATGAAAAGTAATTATGTTAGTTATGATTAACCCGATACTGAAAGACTCTGAGAAGGTATTTGAGCAATAGTACCTAAGGTATGATGGTATTTAGTTTAAAATCACGTGCATGTAGGTAGAATTGATGTTGGTTGTGTTGAGAGTACTCCACACTAAGGTTGACGTTGAGGGATTGAGCAAAAGGGTTCTTTCTCAACTAAGGTTTATGATGGATTATGTTTTCAGCTACGCTATGTTTTAAAAGTATTAAGTATGAGTTTTCTTGGTAGATTTCAATTAAAAGCATGATGTTTATGATTTATTAGTCACTCACTGGGCTAGTAGCACACTTGTTTTAAATGTTTTTTCCTCCCCAGGTAGTGGTCAATTCCCCAGAGGCTAACTACACTACTGCTCAGCCACTCAAATACTCCAGTTAAAGATCAAGGAAAAGAGAAGTTTTAGGTGTTTACTTGTAAATGCCTATACATATGTGTGCTCATGTTAGGGATTAGTGTTAAGTATTGGGACCCATTGAACTCTGTTTCTGTATGTATGGTGTGAATATATTGTTGTTGAACCCCGGAGGTTGTATAAGTTCTTAAAGTTTTAAAAGCCTATTGAATGTTAAGTAATATATCTAAGGTTTCCCAAGCAGGTTAAGGAAGTTAGTTAGGCAGTAAGTGTCATAAACGGTTGATAACTACTGTCGTTGCATTCTCTTCCTGATTAAGAGGATAATCTGGAAGGAAGTGTGACAAGCTGGTATCAGAGCATAAGGTTTTGGGGAAAAGAGAGAGTTCATGTATTAGTTCAGATCCATATTATGAGTCCTTAGCATATGTACTTCATAATTAGGTAAGGATGCTAAGAAAGAGTGGCAAGCAGAGCAAGCATATAGCAGACAGGGACTCTGACCCTACCATTAGAAATCCTGAGGTACGAGGGGATACAAACAAAAGAAAAGGTAGAGACCCTATAGTTTAGGAAACGACTTTAGAGGGTGAGTCGAGTACTCCACAGGTAGGAGCAGATCCTCAGCTAGTGAAAAGGGTGTTTGATAGGATCGCCTAGTGATTAGCGGCAAGTGTTGGATCTGTGCAGATAGATCCAGAAAAGAAGTATGGCATCGAAAGGCTCAAAGCCCTAGGTGCAACAACATACAAAGGAGCCACAGATTCAGTAGATGCTGAGATCTAGTTAGATTTGATTGAAAAGTGCTTTAATGTGATGAGATTTCCTGACAATTGCATGGTCGGGCTAGCAGTGTTCCTATTGCATAAAGGAGCCAAGAAATGGTGGAAGATCGTAGATGCCAAAAGGAACCGATTAGGGATTATGATCTGGTCGGAGTTTAGAAAGGCTTTTGAAGATAAGTATTATCTCAGCTCGTTTAGAGAAGCTAAGAAAGATGAGTTTCTCTAACTAGTTCAAGGATCGATGACGATCACTGAATATGACCAGAAGTTCACTGACTTGTCTCAAATGCTCTTATAGCGGAAGAAAAATAGATGCAGAAGGTTTGAGAATGGCCCGAGGAAGGAAATCGGTGTTGGGGTTGATGCCCTAAATCTCGTAGGGTTCTATAGTTTGTAAACCTTGTATGAACAAACATTTATGTGATTAATAATATTTGATATTTTATTCACTTTTTCTATGAAATATATGATATTTTAGTTTCATTAACCACAAACCAATAAACTAACACCCACGGTTATCATTGTAACTTAATTATGTATGCGGGGACATGCAGGTGGATCATGTTTAAGTGATAACCTAAATAGTTTGTAGTATATGGATAAGGCTGGGTACTTTATCCTTGTGACATTATGAGTATGACTCACTTTATAGGTGTTACAAATGTTGTAAAGTGCTACAAATGATCTGATCCTGATCATTTATGTATTAGACATGCGAGCGAAGATATTCTATACAAAGGAATTTGTATAAGACTAGAACATGAAATGTTTAGTCTCATTATATAACGCCATTCATAATAGAGACTTTCATTTCACTAGGATGACCATAGGTAACATGACCTTAATCTTGAGTGAGTTATGAACTCCTGCCAATGAGAGTGGTACTTTGATTTAAATGGGTGAGAGTGGCCAGATCGCCAACTCAACAAGCCTACCATTTTGGGGATTCGTCTGATTGAGGAGCTGGGAACTCAACTACACAAGGTGGAATTCACTCCTTCCCCGAAGCAAGGTTAAGTAGATAAATTTCTCCCTAAAGGGCTGATTCTGGGTCTTGAACAATGTGGTGCCACACCCTCTCCTAGCCCAAGAGGGGTTTAGTCATAGTGGGACTATGATCCATTATTCATTAGAGGGATTAGTAGTACTTAAGAAATTAGATGTAACTACAGGGGCAAAACGGTAAATTGGCCTAGCTTACTTACGAGAAATTTATGAAGGGTCATCGTACTATTGATTGGTTATATCCAATGGACACAGAAATATATTTGTAGTGAGAAGAATGTAGTTGTAGGTCTTTAGTGGAGTGCCCGACAGTTAATGGATGATGGATAAAGTAATTAAAGAGTTTAATTATTTATCCACGTATCGTTGGAGCTTCAAGCTACAGGTCCATAAGGTCCCCTTGGTGGCTCAAAGGATTTAGTTGAGAATCAGTTTTTAGGTTAATTTGAAATGTTCAAATTAACAAGAGAGAATTTAATTATATATGATATAATTAAATTAATTAAATTATATATGATATAATTGACATAATGTATTTGATACATTACAGTTTGATTGGAGGAACAAAAATTTGAATATGATTCAAATATATTTTTTTGTGACTGTTGGGGTTGATGCCCTAAATCTCGTAGGATCCTACAGTTTGTAATTGTATTGTACATACATTTTATTTATGTAATAAAATATGTGATGTTTTATTTCAAAATTAGTTGCATTAACCAAACACCAATAAGCTAACATCCAGGGTTATCTTGTAGCTTAAACACGTATGTAAAGACATACGGGTGGATCATGTTTAAGTGATAACCTAAATGGTCTGTAATAGATGGATAATGGCCTGCTTTGTAGGTGTTACAATTGTTATAAAGTGCTACAAATGATCTGATTCTGATCATTGATTTGGAGACATGTGAGCAGGGATATTCTATCAAAGGAGTTTGTATAAGACTGGACCACAAAATGTTTAGTTTCATTATATAACGCTGTTCATAATAGTGACTTACATTTCATCAGAATGACCATAGGTAACATAACCTGAATCCTGAGTGAGTTGTGAACTCCTTCCTATGAGAGCGGTTCTTTGATTTGTATGGGTGAGAGTGGCCAGATTGTCGACTTAACAAGCCTACCATTCTGAAGATTCGCCTGATTAGGGAGCTGGGAACACAGTTACACAAGAAAAAAATCACTCATTCCCCAAGGTCGAGGTAAGTAGATAAATTGCTCCCTTAAGGGCTGATTCTAGGGCTTAAACAATATGGCGCCACACCCTCTCCTGGCTCGAGAGGGGTTTAATCATAGTTGAACTATGGTTTATTGTTCATTAAAGGGATCAATGATACTTAAGGAGTTAAATGTAACTACACAGGAAAAACGGTAATTTTGGCCCAACTATACTTACGAGCAATTTGTGAAGGGTCATCATACTATTGATTGGTTATATTCAATGGACGAAGAAATATATCTGTAATGCGAAGAGTGTAGTTGTTAGTCTTTAGTGGAGTGCCCAACAGTTAATGGATGGTGAATAATTTAATTAAAGAGTTTATTTAATTATTCATATACCGTTGGAGCTTCAAGCTATAGGTCCATAAGGTCCCTTCAATAACTCAACGGGATTAAATGAGAATAGATTTTTTTATTAATTTGAATTGTTCAAATTAATTGAGGGAATTAATTATATATGAGATATAATTAATATAATTTATTTGATACATTATAATATTAAGTAATTTAATTGAGAGAAATTAAATATTTGAATATGTTTCAAATATTACTTATATGAATTGGATTCATATAATTAAATTTAATATAAATGAGATTTATATCAAATATCGTTGTTGAGAGAATTAAACCATAGGTTATATTGTATTATATACAATATTGAACTATAGGTTATATATTATTTTTTATATAACATATAGTTTAATGTATATAATAAAGTGGTTATCACACACACATATATATTAAAGTTTATTATTAATAAAAAAAATTAGTTTTAGGGAGGGAGTTGTAACTCCCTCCCCTTATTTCTCGTCACAACGTGTAGGAGTGAGAGGTAATTTCTTTTCTCTCAAAAAATCCAAAATAGTAAGAGCCCACACCTTCTGAGTTTTCTGCCTAAGAATACTGAGGTTTCCGAGTGGTGGTGCCCAATTGGCCATTTCAATTTTATTCATGATTTCATAGGGAAGAGGAAACGTGAAGTTTAAAGTCTTTAAGGGTAAGCCTCTTATTCCCTTTATTTTTCTCTTCTAGTTCTTTTTTAACATGTTGTTTTCTAAATTAAATGCATGATTATGTATGTTTTTACTGTAAATTAATATTCTGTAAGATTTGGGAATTTTGGGAAGATCCTTCTCTTCCGCTCAAGGACCCTTCATTGGGATCCTTTAGTGACTAGTAAAGTAATTCTATGTAACCAGTCTGCTTATGTATTATTTGATCCTGGTGCTACACATTCATTTATATCTAGCATGTTTGGCTATGATTAGCTTAATGAACTATCATATAGTTCAAGCTCCACGATTGCTTAGTTTCTGCACAGTTATCACTTAGTGAAACTATTTCACTTGATAGCTTATCCATGAGTAATTTTTCAAATGAAGTAACTTTAATTTTAGGAAAATAATTTTTCTTTTATCTCACGGCTACCATAAAACAGTCAATAACCTCCCACTCAATTGGTTATTAGAGAAAAATAATTATTTATCACATAATTAATTTATTATAAATAAATATGATAACCAACTTATCATATTATATTTATAACCTATAGTTTTAATATTTCATCTCATGAAACATACAAACCATAGTTCTTTTTCTATTTTATGGTACTTAATGTAAATAGTATTTATATTAATTCCTCCACTTAATGTATCTCATACATCACACCAGTTATATCATATATAATTGAATTTTCTCTTGTTAATTTGAACATTTCAAACTAACCCCAAGAACTTATTCTTAACTTGAATCCATTAAGCTACCAAGGGGACCTTATGGACCTGTAGCTCGAAGCTCCAACAGTACGTGAATAATTGACTAAACTCTTTAGTCACGGGATCCAACAATCATTAACTTTCGGGCACTTCACTAAAGATCGACAACTGAACTCTCCTTACTACAGATATATTATGTGTCCATCTTAACCAATCAACAGTACGATACCCTTCATAGATCGCTCATAAGTATAGCTGGACCAAATTACTATTTTGCCCCTGTAGTTACATCTAACTTCTTAAGTACCATTGATTCCTCTAATGAACAATAAGTCATAGTCCTACTATGACTGGGTTCTCTCTTCCAAAGAGAGGATGTGGCCACTATGTCCAAGACTCGGAATCAACTCTTAAGAGAGCAATCGGTCTACTTACCCCTACTTTGGAGAAGGAGTGAATTCCGTCTTGTGTAACTAAGTTCCCAGCTCCCTAATCAGACAAATTCTCAGAAAGGTAGGCTTGTTGAGTTGGCAATCTGGCCATTCTCACCTATACTAATCAAAAGATCGCTCTCATAGGCAGAAGTTCCCAAAACATTCAGGATTAAGGTCATGTCACCTGTGGTTGTTTAAGTGAGATGTAAGTCTCAATTATCAACGACGTTATATAAAGAGATTAATCATCTCGTGGTCCGATCTTATACAAACTCTTTGTATAGGACACCCTCGCTTGCATGTCTCCACATAAATAGTTAGGATCAAACCATCTGTAGTTGTTCATAACACTTGTAAACCTCTACAAAGTGGGTCGTATCTGTAATGTCACCAAGATAAGGTATCCCTCCTTTATCCTTACACTACAGACCTTTTAGGTTATTACTAAAGGCATGATCCACTTGTATATCTCATATACATGCTTAAGTTTACATACAATAACCACGGATCTTCGTTTATTGGATATGAGTAAATACAAATAAAATAACTCTTATTTTATTAATAAACAATGTGTACAAAGTTTACAAACTACAAGACTCCGGGAGAATTAAGACACCAGTCCCAACATGTGGAATATCAAAGGGTAGTGCTTCAGATATTACGAGAAAAAAAGTTGTATGCTAAGTTCAGTAAATGTGATTTCCGCTAGATCAAGTTGTATTTATGGGGCATGTAGTATCTGTAGCAGGAGTTACTGTAGATCCACAAAAGATAGAAGCCATAATGAACTGGGAACGATATACTATGGCATCTGAGGTACGTAGTTTCCTGAGTTTAGCAGGTTACTACAGGCGATTTATGGAAGATTTTTCTAGGATAGCTTTTCCATTGACTAGTTTGACCAAGAAAGATGTGAAGTTTGAGTGGTCTCCTGAATATGAGCATAGTTTCCAAGAGTTGAAATGGATATTAGTATCAGCTCCAGTACTTACATTTCCTACTTCAAGTAAGGAGTTTGAGATTTATTGTGATGTATCGTGACAAGGACTAGGATGTGTTTTAATGTAAGAGGGTAGAGTGATAGCCTATGCTTCTAAATGGTTAAAGAAGCATGATCTGGAGTTAGCGGCAGTAGTATTAGCTCTAAAACTGTGGAGGAATTACTTGTTTGCTGAGTGTTACCACATATTCACTGATCATAAGAGTTTGAAGTATATCTTTGATCAGAAAGATTAGAATTTAAGACAGAGAAAATGGTTAGAGTTGATCAAGTATTATGATTGTACTATTGAGTACCATCCAGGAAAAGCGAATGTTGTCACACCCCCTCCCAGATTACCCTCTTAATCCAGTTAAAGAATGTGATGGCAGCAGTTAACAACTCTTTATGCACTTACTACCTAACTAACATCCTTAACCTGTTTAGGAAACCCTGGATATATTACTTAACATTCAATAAGCTTTTAGAACTTTAAAAACTTAAACAACCTCCGTTCAACAACAACATATTCACACAATACATACAAAAATAAAGTTCAGTGGGACCCAATACTTAACACTAGTCCCTAACATGAGCACACATATGTACAAACATTTACAAGTAAACACCTAAAACTGCTCTTTTCCTTGATCTTTAACTGGAGTTTTTGAGTGGCAGAGCAGCAGTACAGTTAGCCTCTAGGGAATTGACAACTATCTGGGAGGAGAAAACATTTAAAACGAGTGAGTTACTAGCCTAGTGAGTGACTAGTAAATCATAAACATCATGCTTTGAACTGAAATCTGCCTAGCAAACTCATAATTATGACTTTTAAAACATAGCGTAGCTGAAATCATAATTCATCATAAACCTTAGTTGAGAGAGAACATTTTTGCTCAATCCCTCAACATCAACCTTAGTTGGTGTAGAGTACTCTCAACACAACCAACGTCAATTCTACCTACGTACACGTGGTTTTAAATTTAATACCATCATACCTTATATTCTATTGCCCAGATACCTTCTTAGAGTCTTTGAGTATCGGGTTAATCATAGCTAACATAATTACTTTTCATTAAAGCTTGTATGCTTGAAAATATAGTAACATAAAACATATGCTTCAACATCTTTGTCAAATAAATACGAACTTCTAACGCATGCTTGGTGAACATAAAGTACATAAACACTTAGAACATGCTTTCGTAAACTTATTTTAAACTAAGCATGGTTTAATGAAACTAGTTTTCTTGAAAATATTCTTTGCAATGCTATCATTCAAAGCATGTATTAATAGCTTTATAAACATGCGTTTAGTAAAACCTTGGTAAACACTTAAACTTTGTCATTCACAGCCTTGGCATTCCTTCTAGGGTTGATAAGCTCTTCCTATTGGTGTTAACCCTATAGAAATGAATAACATATTTAGCCAATGCCATTGGTTTCCCTGTGAGATTATCTCTTATAAAGGAGCTTAACATTTAATCTTGAAACATCACATTTTAGCTTTAATGCATAACTTCCTATGCGACCAACACTTAGGAAAATCTTTAAGTACTAAGGTTGAACCATGCGGCCATCAAGCTTTAACCCATGTGCCAAGCATGTCCTAGGCGCTCAACTAGCCGCTCACCAATGCCCACACAATACCTCCCTTGTGCTTATGGCTTCAGCACACGTCTGCATAGTCTAACGCATACCAGCGCATCCTTGCGTACAATCCAGCGCATGCCTTGTGCTCAACCAACTCCTCATACGCGCCTGCAGCTTGTCCGGGTTGAGCTACTTACTTGTGCAACGATTACTTGCAAGCTTTTGAACCGAATTAGGAGGAGAAATCGAAATAGAGACAACAAATCACGAATCAGAGTTACCAGTTTGAAGACTTGAATTCAAAATGAAGGATGACTCAAATCAAAATTCAATTTGCAAATGGATGAGTTTAAAGGGTTTGAGGTTAAGTTCCGTATAACACGACTACTAAAATAAAAGTACAAGATATTTGTGCGGTTCAATTGATGAAGATTTTAGTTATTTTTAATAAAGGTATTTTCATGGCATAGTATAAGGTACATATTTAGAAGGTTCAATTTAGGTTTTTTAGTTATATTTTCTAGTTGTTACAAGGTATCTAGCGAATATTTAAATTGTTGGAAAAGGTATTTTGTGTTGCTAAAAGTCTAATAAAATCTTAGCTAGTTTTAGTACAAGGTATTTGTGTGGCAAAAAAAAGTGAAGAAAATTCTAGCCTTTTAGACTAGAAGATACATGTGGAGCTTAGTTGACAAAGATTTTAACTTGTTTTTAATACAAAATATTTGCTCTAGTGTTTTAAATATTAGGTGATTTTCGATGAAGGGATGTTATAGATATGAAGTAAAGAAATTGGGAATATAACATGTGACGAATAGAGATCATAACAAAAATACTCTTTTTACAATTATGAAAATTAGATGATTAATGAAGAGGGTTTGTTCACTAATAAAGAAGCGGGTAGGTGGGTATGGGTGGGTGGGTATGTGCCATGGTTTTGTATGTTGTCCTAGTGAATTGAGATATTTGTAGGGAAAAATGTATTTACATGGGTCTGATTGAGAATTCTAAATTAGGTCTTCTTCACATACACTGTAATTTTACATTCCAAATTAGATTATACTTTTTCTATCACACATATTTAGATTTTTTAAAAATTTTACATTATCCATGAATTTTATGTTAAGTTATATATAACTTTTAATCAGTTGTTAATAACCATTTTTTTTTCTTGATTTTAGGAGTTGTTTTTTGGTTTTTTGGATTTTTTGGATTTTTTGGATTTTTTGGATTTTTTTTTTTTTTTTTTTCCTTTTGTTAACTAAAATAAATGGTAGAGGATTGTAGACTTAAGCAATTAGTTTGTTTTTATTTGAAAATTAGGATTTTATATAATTTTACCATTTCATTTAGATATTCTATTAAGGATTCATATATTAATAAACATTATCTATGAATTTTACCTTATTAAAATTTCTGGAAAAAAAAACCATTTGGCCATTTATTAGAGAAAGAGTCTGGGGACCATATTTTAAAATGCATATTTAAATAGGAAAGTGTAAAAAATAGCAAAATCAGGAGGTGTCTGTTCACACGAGATTTCAAGAGAAATTTATTTCGTGGAACTTGAACTTTGTATTTGTATTAATTTTATGGAAAGTGAGTACAATCTCTAATACATAATATTTTGATGCTTTCAAAATAAACCATGGTCTTTAAGCTTGTTGATCTTCTTGAATGATCGGCCTTTGGGCTTATCGATCTTCTTGGACGATCAGCCTTTGGGCTTGTCGATCTTCTTGGATGATCGACATTTATGCTTGATGATCTTCTTGGATGATCAGCCTTTGAGCTTGATGATCTTCTTGGACAATCGGCCTTTAGGCTTATTGATTTTCTTGGATGATTAGTGCTCGCATGAAGCTTTCGGAGACACTTGTTTCGTAGAGTTGAACTTGAATTGGTTGAATGCGTATGTTTGAATGCGTATGTTTGATGTATAGAAGCAGGGTGTGTGGATGTTCTTGAGCTTCGAGTCTTAGAAGAATGCTTGTATCTTCAAAGGACTTTAGTTTTCAAGTGTGATCAGAATGTTTGTATCTTCAAAGGACTTCAGTTTTTCAAGCGTGATCAGAATGCTTGTATCTTCAAAGAATTTTAGTCTTCAGAATGCTTGTATCTTCAAAGGACTTCAAGTCTTCAAGCGTGGTCACCTTCAGAAGTCAAGGAGTTTTTTTATTGTAAAGAATTTCCTCTAAGCTCTCTGGAGTGTAGAATTGCTGACCCCTCCAAATAAGGAGCACTTCTCTATTTATAAAGTTCACAGGTGGGCTTGGGCTTGACCCTTAAGTTTGAAGAGATTGAATTATCAGCTTGTACGTTGTGAAGATATAGTCAGTTTGTTGAAATCCTCTAATCTTCAAAGCTTCAAATAGTTCAGATCTTCAATGCTTCAGAATTTGAGAACTTTAATCTTTGAAGCTTGAGAAGCTTCGGTCTTCAACACTTGAGAGCATGAGTCTTGGATCTTGGGAGCTTAAATCTTCAGAGCTTTAATATGTCTTCTGATCTTCAGAGTTTTAGTGTCTTCTGAATTTCAAAGTTTTGATCTGTCTTCTGATTTTCAAAGCTTTAATGTCTTCTGATCTTCAGAGCTTTGATATGTCTTCTGATCTTTAGAGCTTTAGTGTCTTCTGATCTTCAAAGCTTTGGAGGAGTTATGCTCTTCAGAACCTTGGAGCTTCAAACTTCTGATCTTTAGAGAGATTTTGTCTTCAATTCCTTCTCTCCCTAAATGAATAGATAGAGTCTCTATTTATAGAGGTTTCTTATGAGCCTTAATGGGCTTGGGCCCAAATTGGGCTTGATTGGTCCATGGGCATCGCTTTTGGACCCAATTAATTGGATTTGGGTCTGATTTGAAATTCAGGTCAAATTCAATATATTTTTGGGTTTAGTTGAATTTTAACCCAAATAATAATATCAAATTGGGTCAAATTAATCTTATATGATTCAACGGTCACGATGAAACCACGTGGCGTCAGTGGACTTTGTCTTCAACTTCAATTCAAGACACATGTCCACTCCTAATTGGTCCCAAATTTGATGATTTGAAATTTTGTCATTAATTTAGTTAATGACGTGACAATTTGTGATTGGTCCAAAATATCTCGGTCAACAATGTCTTTTGATTTTTGTCAAAAAAAAATAAAAACAATAAGATTTTTGGCAAAAGTGTGCCGTGCAAATTACATATATGTTTTTAATTCCCAAATTTCCCTTGGTATGATCGATTAATAGTTTTTTCAAGTACTGTGTAATTATTATATCGTGTATAAATTCTCAATAGAAATATGGTGTAAATGGAATTGTCTATTACGAGACCATGTATTAATTCTCAATAAAAGTACATATAAATGGAATCATCGGTTATGAGATTTCAACCTAACGAATTCAGGAGATAAATGTGTCAGATATTTCTCCTATTTTGAAATTTGAATTGTTTATTTTGATTTAACCACTTTTTGAAAATATTGAGAATTAATCAATCTTTAGTTTGTTTATCACCATTTTGATTTTAATTTATAATATATCTTTAGACTTTATATTATTTTACTCGTATTTTATTATTTTCAATTCGAATTAAATTTTTTTTATCCTGGTTAATATTTTACTCAAGATTTTATACATATTATCATCTAACACTTGTATATTTCATTTAAATTTTATCATTTTTGTGTTGTTTTAATCACATTTTATTCATTATCATCTTATTATATCATTATACAATTAATTTTTTTTTTACAAATAAATAAGTATTCACTTTTGCAATCTTACAGTTTTGTTATACCTCTACAACGAGTTAGAATTTTTTTGTAGGTTTTGTGGTTGATGATGTTATAAATACAACGTACTTATTGAAGCTTAAATGAAAAATGAAATCATGAATATAGTGTAATTGTAAATAAACGAGCACCCTTCCTGATTTTTCTCCCCCGACTTATATTTGAATTTATATTTTATTATCAAATTAGATTTTATCTAACTACTTATCGAATTAATCATAATAAACAAAAACTTTTTGATTTTACTCTCCAATTTATATATGAATTTATCATTTATTATCAAATTTTATTTTATCTAACTAACTTTCAATTTGTTTAAGTGCTTGTTACAACAATTGTATCTAAATATTTTTTTCACTATTTTATTCATATTGATATCAAACTAATTTATATATATATATACATGTTTCGTTCTATTCTTCATCATCATCATCATGACCACCACAACCAACATCATCATCATTAAAATAAGATAACAAAAAACCCTAAATCTCATATTTTTCATCTTCTTTATTGAGCCGCCCCCTGAAATCTCTTTTTCTCCTTCTCAATCTCATGTTTACGATCTTGGTTCAACAATTCTTTCTTAAATTCTATCGCTAGCTTTTGATGCTCAACCTTGCTAGGTTGCCAATCATTTATGCTTGCACACATCTTTCCTACTGTTGTTTCTACTTTGAACATCATTTTCAATTATGACATTATGGGATTGATATTATTTAATGTTGGTTTTCAAGATCCTATGAGAAAAATGGTCACATAGAATGAAGATGATGAAACTCTCTACAATTGATTTGGTATCAAACGTAATCATATTTCCAATAGTTACATTATCCTGAAGTTACAATTCTTTCAAATACTCACTTGCTAACAACTTCACTGGTACAATCAACTTTGTTCTTTCCGATAGTCACATCGTCCCCAAGTTGCAATTCTTTATCTAAAATATTTAGATAGAGTATATTTTTTGTATTAAAGTTGTTTTTGAAGCAGTGAAAGTATTTTCTATTATATAAATTCATTTAGCTATTTTTATAATTTCGAAACCTTTTTACCATTTTTCTAAATGAAACTTTAAAATTTGTTATTTCTCTTGTTAGCCCTATTTAAAATAGGTCATTTATGTTGTTGCCCATGAAAAGATTCGCCGCCCCATGGGATCAGAACAGACCCATGGGCTTTGGGCCTCCGGGATAGAAGGATGTTCATTCAAAACAACCACAATGTCACACGTGTGAACACGATCATCCACAAGTTCATTAACACAAAAAGCCCATTAGAGACCATATTTGGGCCGTTCGTAATCTCACTACTTAAGGCCCAATCTGAGCTTGGGCTTCAACCATGGATTCATGATTATTAGCCCCAAGGAAATTTTTATTTGTTTAAGTTGTCCCTTTTTACTTGAGAAATTGCAATGGGGTGAGTGGTTCTAAAAAATATCTAATTTGAATTTTTTACTTAAAAAATGTCTACCGTTAGAAGTGTTCGGCAATTTATTAAGTTTAATTTTCATTTTCACCCTCAAAATCAATTGATTTTTTTATTTATTTAGAATCTCGGTTGTTTAGGTTGTTGTTGTTTTTTTTTTTTAATAGAAAAAAGGGGTTTTATTGATTTGATTGGATTTTATTTAGATACTTGTTATTTAGAGTATATTTAGTGATTTTGAAAATTTTGAAATAATATCTTTTTAACTAATTAAAATAAATTTATGCTATTTATTCCTATTTTTCAAATCTGATAGATTTGAGTTGGTTTGTTTTAAAAAAAAATTGTAGGTTTGATATGTGATTTCTTATAGTTGTCGTCATTGGTCTCTACGTAGGTGAGATTTCATGGGTTTTGTGTATGTAAGTATATACATATTTCTTAATTGTTTTGTACATGGTTGCATTTTTTCATCTTTTAAATTTGCAAGATTACAGTCATGTACAGGAGAGGTGGGAAGAGAATAATTGATACCATGACTTCAATTTATCTTTCTCCCACATCCAACTCAACTCTAGTTTCAAACACTTTAGAGAGTGTATTGATAGAAAGTTGTGTCTTGTGGTTAGAAAGTTAATACTTGTTTGGTTATGTATAGGAATGAGTCGAGTAATTCCAAACTAATTACAATCAAATGATATAGATACATTTTTTTTGTTTATGTCGGTTATTTTGGAGAGTTTGTCTAGTGATTTTTGTATAATCATTGAGCTTAAAAATATCTCAAATACACTATATCCTTGCAAGGTAACCATGAGGACACAATTATTGGACCAACAAATTTACGGTCAATAGAAAAATACTATTTTATTTTTTTATTATTATTTTTAAAACGGTCCATTGATTAATTTAAAATGGTCTGTTGATTAATTTTAAAACGATTCATTTCGATGCTAAAGGCCTATAAAAGGCGAGGTCTTCAGCAATTCGTGAGACACAAAATTCATTTTTCTAAATTCCCACTTCATTTTTCTCTCCTCCTCCATCTTAGCTTTCCGAGTAGTGAGTTTAGAAACGGTGTACGTTCCGATCGGTAACGGTGCATTTTCGATTGGTTTTCATTTGGCTGTTTTATCTTAGGAACGACGTGGAAATTTTCAGACCTGCTTGCACACTTGGACAGAGCTGCGAAACGTCTTAAAGAGAGTGAGCTCCGCAACTCAGCCTATAACGAGATTCTGTTTTGCAGGTTTTGCTCTTCGCTTGACCGTTGTGCCTTGATGGCTTACAGTTTGTCGTTCTGAGGGCCCTGCTATTTCCAAAAATTTTAAGACGTTTCCACATCTTCAATGGCCCTAAGTAGCAACAATGAGATATCTGACCTCAACCGTCCATTTCGGTTCGAAGGAGCGAACTTCAAGCAGTGGAAGCAAAAGATGTTGTTCTTCCTCACCGTTAAGAAAGTTGTCGAAGCTTGTACCAGCGCTAAGTCGGTCGTCCCTTTAGAAGAACCAACTAAACAACAAATAAAAGAAGCTGCTGACTGGGAGGAGAAAGACTTTCTATGTAAGAATTTCATTTAAAATAGTTTGACTGATGATTTATAGACTACTATAGTACAATGAAGACAACAAAAGAGGTATGGGATGCCCTGCAAAAGAAGCATGACACCGAGGAGGCCGAGTCGAAGAAATATGCGGTTAGCCGTTATCTCAAGTTCCAGATAACGAATGAAAAATCTGTGGAGGCCCAATCCCATGAACTCTAGAAGATAGCCCACGAGATAATTACTGAAGGTATGCCTCTAAACGAACAATTCCAAGTTGCTGTTATTATTGATAAACTGCCCCCCTTGTGGAAAGATTTAAGAACACTTTGAGGCATAAGACAAAAGAGCTCTCCTTGGAGAGTCTTATAACTCGACTAAGGATCGAGGAGGAAGCCCTCGGTAGCAACAATGAGATATTTGACCTCAACCATCCATTTCGATTCGAAGGAGCGAACTTCAAGCGGTGGAAGCAAAAGATAGTATTCTTCCTCACCGTCAAGAAAGTTGCCGAAGCTTGTACCAGCGCTAAGCCGATCGTCCTTTTAGAAGAACCAACTAAACAACAGATAAAAGAGACTGCTGACTTGGAAGAGAAAGACTTTCTATGTAAGAATTTCATTTTAAATGGTTTGACTGATGATCTGTATGACTACTATAGTACAATGAAGATAGCGAAGGAGGTCTAGAATGCCCTGCAAAAGAAGTATGACAACAAGGAGGCCGGGTAGAAGAAATATGCGGTTAGCCGTTATCTCAAGTTCCAGATGACGGATGACAAATCCGTGAAGGCTCAATCTCATGAACTCCAGAAGATAGCCCACGAGATAATTACGGAAGGTAAGCCTCTAAACGAACAATTCCAAGTTGTTATTATTGATAAACTGCCCCCCTTGTGGAAGGATTTTAAGAACACTTTGAGGTATAAGACAAAGGAGTTCTCTTTGGAGATTCTTATAACCCGACCAAGGATCGAGGAAGAAGCCCGAAAGTAGGACCAAAGGGAGGAGGTGAACACAGTATCTAGGAAACCTACCTCTGTCGTGGTAAAACCTGACCAAAAACCTAAGGGGACAAAGAGAAAAGGTCAGAACCGTGGCTCCAGCAACTAGAACCAACAAAAAAAAAAAAAAAAATAGAAGCCCCCTTCAGGAGAAACAGTACAATTCCTCTACTTTAATTGTAATAAACCTAGGCACATGGCTAGGAATTGTAGGAACAGGCGTCGTCCTGCTAGTCAGGCGAACCTGACAGAAGAACCGTTAGTCACCATGATCACAGAAGTAAATGTGATCGGTAGTTGTATACTTAGGAATTCTGAGCCTCTAGATTTGATTCATTCTGATGCTGTGAATTTGATGGCATATTGACTAGGAACAATAAAAGATATTTCATTACTTTTATTGACGACTACTCTGATTTTACTTTCTGATTTTACTTTTGTATACCTACTGAAAAACAAAAGTGATGCTTTTGATGCCTTCAAACCTTTTCTTTCTGAAATAGAGAATCAGTTTAATAGAAAATTTAAAAGACTTTGTAGTGATAAGGGAACCGAGTATGACTCGGATAGTTTTAATGAATTCTTTAACTCACATGAAATAATACACGAAAAGACCGTACCCTATTCGCCTGAAATGAACGGAAAAGTCGAAAAGAAAAATAGAACTTTAGTTGAACTAGTAGTTGTTATTTTACTTAGTTCAAGAGCCACGTCTTATTAATGGGGTGAAATCATCCTTACCGTATGTTATGTCCTAAATAGAATCCTAAAATCTCAAAATAAAACTTCACCTTAAGAAATTCTCAAGAATAAGAAACCAAATTTGTCCTACTTTAGAATATGGGGTTGTCTAGCCTTTGTAAGGATTCCTGACCCAAAAAGGAGAAAGTTGGCTAGTAGAGCTTACAAGTGTGTCTTTATAGGTTATGCCTTAAATAGTAAAGCCTACAGGTTCTATGATCTAGTGAACCAAGGGATCATTGAGTCAAATGATACTGACTTCTTTGAAGATAGGTTTCCTTTTAAATCAAGGAATAGTGGGGGCTCTGGTTCAAGTGGTATAACCCTAGTTAGAAATCCTAACCCTAGAAAGGAAACTGACCCAGAACCTAGAAGAAGAAAAAGAGCTAGAACCGCCAAAGATTTTGGAAATGACTTCCTGACCTACAATCTAGAAGAAGATCCTAAAGATCTAAGAGCAGTCTTGTCCTCAGTAGATGTCAATCTATGGCAAGAAGTCATAAATGATGAAATGGACTCACTTGAGTCAAATAGAACTTGGCACTTAGTAGATCTACCCCCAGAATGTAAGGCAATAGGGTGCAAATGGATCTTAAGGAGGAAACTTAGACCTGATGGGACCGTCGACAAATTTAAAGCCAGGTTAGTAGCGAAAGGTTTTAGACAGAGAGAACGTAGATTTCTTTTACACCTTCTCCCCTGTCACTAGAATTACCTTATCTGTGTCCTGTTCTCTCTTGCTGCCCTTTATAACCTCGTAGTATATTAGATGGATGTAAAAACCCCTTTCCTAAATGGTGAACTTGAAGAAGAGATTTACATGGAACAACCTGAGGGTTTTGTTGTCCATAGTCAAGAAAATAAGGTGTGTAAATTAGACCAATCTCTCTATGGACTAAAACAAGCTCCTAAGCAATGGCATGAAAAATTTGACAATCTTATCCTATCTAAAGGTTTCAAGGTCAATGAAAGTGACAAATGCACCTACCATAAGTTTGATAAAAACCTTTGCACTATCTTGTGTCTATATGTAGATGATTTATTGATCTTTGGGTCAAACTTGCACCTCATAAATGATGTAAAATCAATATTGAGTGCGAACTTTAACATGAAAGACTTAGGAGAAGCTAGTGTAATATTAGGCATAAAAGTAAATAGGTATGAAAAGGGAATTTCTTTAGATCAATCTCACTATATAGAAAAGATTCTAAAAAAATATAATTACTTTGAGTGTAAACCAGCCTGTACTTCTTATGACCCTAGTGTCAAGTTGTTCAAGAACACTGGTGACAGTGTTAATCAATCTGAGTATGCGAGCATCATAGGTAGTCTTGGATACGTTACCGACTACACTAGGCCTGACATAGCTTATGCTATAGGACTACTTTGTAGGTTTATAAGCAAGTCTAGTAAAGAGCATTGGAATGCTATAGAAAGGGTCATGAGATACTTAAAGAAAACCCAAAACCAGGATACATTATCAAAAGTTTCCCACTGTCTTGGAAGGGTTTGACGATGCTGATTGGAACTCTCTTTTGGATGATTCAAAGGCGACAATTGGTTATATCTTTAATATAGCTGGCGGAGCTGTCTCTTGGAAGTCCAAGAAATAGACTATTTTAGCCCAATCTACGATGGAGTCAGAAATGATAGTACTAGCAACAGCTAGTGAAAAGCAGGCTGGCTTAGAAGTCTGCTATCAGAGATTCCCTTATGGGAAAAGCCGATACTAGTCATATTGATCCATTGTGATAGTACTGCAGCAATCGCAAAAGTTCAGAACCATTACTACAACGGAAAGAGACGTCAAATACGTCGTAAGCACAATACCATTAGAGAGATTCTCACCACTGATGTAGTTAGAGTGGATCACGTACGGACTGATGAAAATTTGGCAGATCCTTTGACGAAAGGATTGGCCAGAGAAAAGGTTTTCAGAACCTCAAAAAGGATGGGACTCATGTCTATTGAAAGATGAATCACCATGAGGAAAACCCAACCTGTAGACTGCATATCCCAAGGAACAGGTTCAATGGGTAATAACTGATTACGAGTGATATATAGTGAATCATGCTAAACCAAACACAGAGTTCCATTCCTATGACTTAAAGTCTGAGCATGATATCCTGAAGTGTAAGAAAGGTTGAACTCAGTTCTTAATGAGATCTATACTTGATGACAAGTGGGGTACCCAGTTATAGGAGTACCTTTGATAGACTCACCTGTATGAATGTGGAAGTAAGGGCCGCTTCCTATGGAGTTTTTAGGTAAACTCTCTAGAGCATTCAATAAACCGAGATTCACGTTCTAGGCCTTAAAAGCACGGGCTTTCACCTACACCCGAATGACACTCTATGTAAGATGCTGTCAGAGATAGAGTTCAAAACTAAGGGTTACTCTAGTATATTCTGAATCATCTACACTATGTAAAAGTTCAAATCGTAAGACACCTTTGCTTGTGCACAGTGTTCTATAGACTAAAACTGCTCGTGAAAATATTTTCTCTATTTTCCTTTTGTTTAAATTTCCAACTGGGGGATTGTTGGGTGAAAATTTAACTTTCAAAACAAAGAAGGAACCAACTTTGTTGGTTGGAGAATCCTATATTGAAAAATTTGGTGTTGGAAGTCTACTTTATGTACTCCAACCTTGTGTATGTGTGATGATTATTTTTAATAAAAAATTATATTTTATTTTATTTTATTTTTTATTATTATTTTTAAAACGATCCGTTGATTATTTTTAAAATGGTCTGTTGATTAATTTTAAAATGGTTCGTTTCGATGTTGAAGGCCTATAAAAGGCGAGGCCTTCAACAATTCGTGAGACACATAATTCATTTTTCTAAATTCACACTTCATTTTCCTCTCCTCCTCCATCTTAGCTTTCCGAGCAGTGAGTTTAGAAAGGGTGTATGTTTCGATCGGTAACGGTGCATTTTCGATCGGTTTTCATTTGGCTGTTTTATCATGAGGACGACGTGGCAATTTTTAAACCTGCTTGGACACTTGGACAGAGCTACGAAACGTCTTAAAGAGAGTGAGCTCCATGACTCAGCCTATAACGAGTTTCTGTTTTGCAGGTTTTGCTCTTCGCTTGACCACCGTGCCTTGACGGCTTATAGTTCGTCGTTCTGAGGACCCTGCTATTTCCAACACAATTTCATTAAATTGAATCTTAAATTTAGTTATGTGTTGCATTCTTTATCTTGGTTTATTATATGCTAATTTATAAATTAATTTTATAAGAAAATATTAAAAAAAATCTTCATAAACTCATTACATTCGATAAAATAAAGTTTTTGCACAAAATTAATTTTGAGTAATACATAAATTAATAATTGAATAACTCTACTAAAATTCATAAATTTACACAATTAAGCCATTTCTCTCAAGTTTTAAATTTCTAAATCGTATATATATATATAGTTCAACACATGAAAGACAACTTGTCTTTTATCATATTTTGACTAGAACTTATTAAAGGGTCAAGATTGCAACATTTATCTAAATTTAAGGTATAATTTAATTAAATTCGAAGTTTAAAATTTAAATTGACAACATTGGATAAGTTTATAGTCAAAATTAATTTTTCTCATAAAATTTATTTGCAAAGTGAAAATTGAGATAGCCATATTTATAGCGCAGGGACAAAACAGAAACAAAAGAAATATAGATTTAAAAGGACTTTTAATATTAATATTGTTGTTTTCAAAACTTATTAGAGAAATATTGTTGTTTTGAAACTTATTAGAGAAATATTGTTGTTTTGGGATTTCGAGGCTAGAAGTCGAGGGTTGAGGATTCGACTAATGTAGAGGTCGAGCGTTGAGAACTCGACAAACAAAGAAAAACTTGGAAACAATACGTAAATTAGGATTGTCGAGGATTGAAGTTTCAACATACATAAGTAGAAACTTCAACCCTTGACAAGGAAAAGGAAATCTTGCTAATTTTGTGATGAGGATCTCGCTCTAGAAGGGAATCTCGCTATATATTAGGTTGTCGAAGGTTGAAGTTCTGGCATACATAAGTCGAAACTTCAACCCTTGACAAGGAAGATAAGTGGTTGAAGCAGATTGTAAGAGAGAGCGAGATTATAGGAGAGAGCGAGATTGAAAGCGAGATTGTAGGAGAGAGCGAGATGGAAAGTGAGATTGTAGGAGAGAGCGAGATTGAAAGCGAGATTGTAGGAGAGAGCGAGATCGAAAGTGAGATTGTAGGAGAGAGCGAGATTGAAAGCGAGATTGTAGGAGAGAGCGAGATCGAAAGTGAGATTGTAGGAGAGAGCGAGATTGAAAGCGAGATTGTAGGAGAGAGTGAGATTGAGTCTGCCACATGGATTAAACGGTCAACCAGTCAGCTGACGTGGTCTGCCACATGAAATCGTCTTCACTTTATTTACTTTCCATAAGTCTGAAAAAGTTCATATATATATCATCAAACTGCCCCTGCTCCGATTCCCCTACACGATTCTCTGCATGCATTGACGTTATTCGATTCCTCTGCTCTAATTCCATGCATTCATTGACGCATGCATGCCCCTCTGCCATAGCTTTAATGCCTTTTCAACCACCCTAAACCCGTGGGTCGAGTGTTCAACACTCAACCTACATCATTTTAAATCACCATCCTCTTCATTTTTCCTTAATCACTCCCTCGATAATTTTTGAAGACTCACTGCCCTTGATTTTGCTCATTCCTCTCCCCTTAATTTGCTCAATGCCCCTTCATAACTCACTGCCCTCTCACTGCCTTCGAAAATAAGCCTTCGAAATCATCTTCCTCTCCTCCCATTTCCATTTCCATTTCTCTTCTTGTATTTCGTTTAATACAAATTATTCTCACACAACTATACTGGTTCGTTACTCTACTAAATTTTTATTTTTTAGGAATAATTATAAATTTTATTTTTTTTCTTATATTATTATTTTTTTTATAAATTCTAGTTTTTTTTTAATTTTTTGTAATTGTTGTCAGATAACAAATAACAGGAAAAAATAGTGAACATTGTCACTTTGAATGAAAAAAGAGAACTACCGTCAAATCTGTGAGTTGAACTTATGATATTTTAAAAGTTTAGTTTATTCTTATGATATTTGATTTGTTTAGTATTAACTTTGATGTTTATGGTGTTAAAATATTTAGTTTATTGTTATGTTTAAGAAGTTGATATTTATAGTTTAATACAAAATTATTGTAATAGTTAACAAGTTTAGTATAGTTTCAAAAGTTTAATATAGTTTGAAAATTTTAGTTTATTCATATGAAAATTATTGTTGTTAAGTTTATTGTGATAAGTTGATATTTTCTAGTATTAACTTTGAAAATATAGTTTAAAATAGTTTGAAAAAGTTTAATTTAATTTAATTTTTTATTTTGTATTAAATTTGAAAAAATAGTTTAAAAAAGTTTACCTCATTTTAATTTGAAAAGTTTAATTTGTTGTTATTTTTAAAAATAGTTATAAAAAGTTTAATTTATTGCTATGTTTAAAAATAGTTATAAATGTAAACAGTGGAATTGTATTTAAACAATTCATTCAAATGGTTGGGATGTTACTTAGTGTAGATATGGGAGCAAATCAGATAAAAATAATATATAGACATCCCAATCTAGAATCATCAGGATCAATAAGATATATGTCATTCCCTATTTCGAATGCACAAGCTATGAACTTGATGTTCTCAATGGCAATGCTAGTGCCAAATGTAGTGCATTTGTATGTAAATATAAATATGATAGGGGTGGATCCTGATACATCATTTAACCAGTTTGAAGATCCAACTCAATGTATCGATCCTGATCCGGAGTTAGTTGCATCGCTATGTGATAATGAAGATATGGCGGCTAACAACCTGTACAGAGACTTCAGAACAGAAACGGATGACGAATTTGAAGAGTTGGATTTCGATGGTCGTGAACATGAGATGCTTTCAGATACATTCAATGATTTGGATATGAATGTATTGGATAACATTCAGGAACATGACCCAATTGTAGCTCCTGTGGACGTTGACAATATGCAATTGTATAAAGGAATGATTTGTCAAGACAAGGAAATGCTACAACACGCGGTCAAATGTTTTGCAATAAAGTGTCACGCACCATACGAGGTCGTTGAATCTACACCGATGATTTGGACAATTCGGTGTAAGAAATGGGAGGAAGGTCGCAAGTGGAGACTTCGTGCAATAAAGAAAAAATCGCATGGCTTGTTCGAGATCACTAAGTATGATGAACAACATGCATATTTTTATTCAGAATTAAGTCAAAGTCACGTGCAATTGGATTCATCAATGATTGCACTGGAGTTCTGTGATGCCGTAAGAGAAAAACCATCTATTAGTGTGGCACAACTGCAGTTTGACATCAAATCAAAGTTTGGATATCATGTTCCTTACCATAGGGTATGGGAGGGAAAAAGAAAATTGTTGGCTAATGTGTTCGGTGATTGGGATGAGTCTTACAAATTGTTACCCAGGCATTCGGCATTCAGCATTCCATGCTCGCATTTTATGGTCGTTTGCTCACATTTTAACATGAAAGTCCATTCTCGAGCGTGGTAACTTGCATAACTAAATCTTTGTTTTTAGTTTAATTATATAAAAGATGGAAGTTTGAGCATTTTACCTTACAGATGTGTAACGTCTTGAGTTAATTCAAAGTGTACTAATTAATGATAACATAGCATCCATTAATGATAGTTCTTATGATTAAATTAATTAAAACCTTTTAACAACGTATGTATGAGAAATGTTGAGGATATGGGATGATTGCATAGGATTAATTAGACTAAGCTTATCCTGATTGTGTAAAGAACATTAGGCATGGCCGCTCTCTCCTTCAATCTCGCTCTCTCCTACAATCTCGCTCTCTCGTAACATCTGCTTCACCCACTTATCTTCCTTGTCGAGGGTTGAAGTTTCAACTTATGTATATCAAGACTATACAAAATTAGCGAGATTCCCTTCTAGAGCGAGATTCTCATCACAAAATTAGCGAGATTTCCATGTATGTCGAAACTTCAACCCTCGACAACCCTAAAGTGTTTCTTTGTTTGTCGAAATTTCAACCCTCGACAATCCTAATTTACGTATTGTTTCCAAGTTTTTGTTTGTTTGTCGAGTTCTCAACGTTCGACCTTTACATTAGTCGAATCCTCAACCCTCGACTTCTAGCCTCGAACTCCCAAAACAACAATATTTCTCTAATAAGTTTCAAAACAATAATATTTCTCTAATAAGTTTTGAAAACAACAATATTAATATTAAAAGTCCTTTTAAATCTATATTTCTTTTGTTTCTGTTTTGTCCCTGCGCTATAAATATGGCTATCTCAATTTTCACTTTGCAAATAAATTTTATGAGAAAAATTAATTTTGACTATAAACTTATCCAATGTTGTCAATTTAAATTTTAAACTTCGAATTTAATTAAATTATACCTTAAATTTAGATAAATGTTGCAATCTTGACACTTTAATAAGTTCTAGTCAAAATATGATAAAAGAAAAGTTGTCTTTCATGTGTTGAACTATATATATATATATACGATTTAGAAATTTAAAACTTGAGAGAAATGGCTTAATTGTGTAAATTTATGAATTTTGGTAGAGTTATTCAATTATTAATTTATGTATTACTCAAAATTAATTTTGTGCAAAAACTTTATTTTATCGAATGTAATGAGTTTATGAAGATTTTTTTAAATATTTTCTTATAAAATTAATTGATAAATTAGCATATAATAAACCAAGATAAAGAATGCAACACATAACTAAATTTAAGATTCGATTTAATGAAATTGTGTTGGAAATAGCAGGGCCCTCAGAACGACGAACTATAAGTCGTCAAGGCACGGTGGTCAAGCGAAGAGCAAAACCTGCAAAACAGAAACTCGTTATAGGCTGAGTCATGGAGCTCACTCTCTTTAAGACGTTTCGCAGCTCTGTCCAAGTGTAATCGAAAAATATGTATGTAATCGAAAAATTCCTGAAACATTTTCCAATAAGAATTAGTGAAAAATAGAGATTTTTTCTCTGATGATCCTCCAAATTTAGAGGAAATAAAAGTGAAACTATTGAAGAAATGTGATGACATTCTATTGGCCGTTACGATGATAGGGGAGATTTAATTAAAAAAATAAATGACATAGTAAAAATATAGAGCAACAATAAGAAGAAAAGAAAAAGAAGAAGATGATAATGAAATTCATGGAGAAAATTGATTAGAAAGTTTTGATTTCGCTTTAATTTCTCATTTTATCTTACCATATTTCTACAAAAAAATGTAATGGGTTAATTGTTGTTCATTACCTAAAAAAGAAAGAAAGAAAGAAAAGTTCTAAAAATTAAAAGAAAAAAATTACCATTCATATTTCATTCAAACAAAAATGAGTAGAATTATTGAATAAAAAAATTTCAAAACAAAATAGTAATCATAAAAGCATATTATTTAGAGTTCAAAAAACTGTATCAGATACCCAGATATATGAACTCAACTCTACACTCTAAACACAAGTATATGAATTCAGACTAAATAACTCTGCACCTCAAACACAGATATATAAACTTCACAGATATATGAACTCTACAGACATATGAACTTCAGATATCCTATCTTCATTCAGCGTCCCAAACTGCTTAATAATAATAAATATAAAACATCTTTCACTAATAATTAATCATAAAATACCTAATTTCTTGTAGTGTACTCAGGTTTTCTATTTTGCTCTTGAATCATTGAGCTAAAGATGTTGAACCAAGTTCTTTTGGTCTTCTTTGGGTCATGAGTGTGAAAATTGCTCGTGATGAACAAAGAAGCTCGTCTCAGCTTCAAAGTGGTCAAACCTGATTGAACCTGTAATTCACCTTACCGTGAGTGAGTTATTTGAATTTTGGTCTTATCCACAACTTTGACCTTAACATAGCTTACTTTTTCCAAGTTCTCATAATGTTAAATTTATCAAATTTTTTTTTTCATTTCCAATAAGATTTTTGAAGCATCAGTGTTTTCAAAATCTAAAATTTGAAAAATACTTTTTCAACTCTAACATCCCGTAAGTAATTTTATAAGGTGTTGTTTTCTCTCATTTCTATCCAATATGTTTCTATCATTTTTGTTCTAACTCTAGGTCATAGGTAAGAAGAAAAATAATCCATTAGCAAATGACAGTTGATGCAAAACACGTGTTAGTATAGATATGTCACTCACCAAATAATAATATTAAATTTTGGAAAATACTATTGAAATATTACTCCAATGTCCACCAATATATAAGTAGTGATGGATCCATAACTTTTATGCATATAAACTAATTAAAAAAATCTATAAAAAACACCATAAAAAAATATTCATAATCATAGTTTCAGAAAAAAATTCTAAGTATATCATCTAAATGGGCGATAAAAAATTATTCTCTAGTTTGAATTCTGAAATGAATTAAAAAAATATATATAAAAATGTGTGAGTAATGTGAATGTAAAAATTATATAGAAAATTAAAAAAAAAATACATGTTAACAGTGTGAATGTAAAATTTATGTGAAAGAAAATGAATGATACTATTTTAAAAGGAAAAGAAATTCTACTCCCCCACCAACAAGCCAGCTAACCACCTACTTTGTTACAAATGTTTAGTCCTTAAATACATATTTTTTAAAATTTTACTTATAATTTATATTAAAAATATAAAATTAAGACGTATAATTTGAGGGGCATGTGCCCTTGAACCCTACGTAGATCTATTCATATAAGATAAATCTTGACTTGAAATAATTTATTCTAAGTCCAATAGAATAGATGCTTGAATTAATGACATTTCCACAATTGCATGAAGATAGAAATTTTGGCTTGAAATAATTTATAAATAACTTAGGAGCATTGAGTTGGCTATCACAGTTGCTAGTTATTATAGTCTATAGAATATAATAGTCTGTGTTTGGAGAACAAATTATTTTAGTATGAGTTATAATATTCTAGTATTTGGAGTGCATACTATTTTATTATAGATAGAAAATAGTAAACATGATAGAAAAAAAGAGGATGGGTAGGAAATAAATATCGTAACAAATAGTAAATACTGTAATAAAAGATGAATTTGAAATAATAATACTGTAGTTAATTGTACACTATAATAGTTGGAACATCAAATATTATATAAGAGTCCCAAACATTGAACACCAACTCAAAGTTGGGGCCAAACACTATTGATTTCTCTTATTAACATTATTAGGTATCAAATATTTTAGATTTTTTTTTTTTTTTTTTTTTTTGTCCATCTCAACTTTATTGAAGGTTTGTTTTTCTATTTTTGACACATTGATTAATCTAAATAACTAGAGTTATAAAAGTTATGAAATAATTCAAGTAATAACAATTTATTTCTACTATTAAAATTTATGATATATTTGGTTTAACGATTTTGAAAATAAATTTTTCTTTTTTTTTTTTTTTCCTTTAAAAACATGAAGTATTTTATAAACACTCAACATGTATTTTAAATCATTTTTAAAAAAATTAAAAATAAATTTGTAAAAAAATATTTTCGTCTATAATCATTCCAAACATATCCATAATAGAATAATAGAATAATAAGGAAAATGAAGAAAATGCTAAAGGTTGCAAGAAATGGTCAAACCTTTTTTTTTTTTTTTTTTTTTTTTAACCCAGAGCTAATGGTTTAATCAGGTTGACTCGATATGGAATTTGGATTTTAATTAACTAATTAAATTAATCGAAATATTCTTCTTCGGTTATTTCATAGCATTCCAACTTGTCTCCAACTCCATTGCTTGCTTAAGAGGCGTTTTATTGTTTTTTTCTTAATTATTCTTGATGGTTGACCTTTTAAATATGATTAAATTCATTTAACCTTATCCCTCTATACAATTTTAAACAAAGTAAGAAATATATGACTGAGTCATTTTTTTAATTATATAGTTTTCATAACTATCATAAAAAATTGTTATAAATGCGACAATGAGTTATTGACAACACATCCTACAATATAAGATTCATAAAATAACTCCATCAAATAAACCGTTGGCTCTAAAGGAACTGAGTTGGTCTAAAATCAAATTAATAGAAATTAAGATTTGAAATGGACGATATCTTACCTTATATCGTAAATATATGGAGGTATCATTGTTTTAATTTTAAAAATATTTAAGCTAGTTTGATATTTCATACCTACTCTAAATTTTTTCCTCGATTGTAATCAAAATTTGAACACTAGCAAATAGTATTTATATTTTGACAATTACAAGTTGTTTTGATCGTCATCTCAATCACTATTAAGTGAAATTTTTTTAAATCATTGTGGCTCATTATGGAGCTCAATTTGAAAGTTTTAATTTTCCAACAAACTTCTAAACCTAATCAAGTTGTGAAGTAAATTCTAGATTTTAAATTCCTTAATGACTATGCTTGAGAATTTACAAGGTTATTTATTGTCTTAAACGCATATTAAGTAAGGTAAGTGTTTCAATAAAAAGGGAGTATGTGAATATGCAATTAAGGGGAATTAATTGAGTATGGAATTGAAGGGGGAAAACTAAATTGGTGAATAATGGGAGAATAAGAGGGAATTTTGGAGATGTTTTAAGTACTCGAGAGCTATAAGTTTGGTTGATATTATTTATTTAAGGGAAATTTGCCTAGATTTTTGAGCAAAATAATAAATTAGAGTGACATTTTGTTAGAAAGAGATTTAAATGGAGAATTTGGAAAGTAAAGAAATCAAGTTGGAAGGGGTTTTAAAAGGATTTTTTTTTATGGCAAAGAATTAAAAAGGTGACTAAATAATTTGGGGGGAAAATCCTTCAAATTATTTTAATTGGAAGTGGAAAATGGGGACTACATGGATGATTAAAGTGTTTCTGAGCAATTGAGGTAATATTGGAACTTAATTTTGAAGGGTTAAGTAGCTAAGGGATAGATCTAGAGAATTATGCAAGAAATTTGAAGGAATTTGGTTTAGAAATGGATGAAATAAGGGCTGAATGCTATAAATGTTGTTGTCACGTACAGGGGTGTACCTGTGGAGAATTTAAAGAATTTCTCTCAAACCAATCGAGCAATTAGAATATTTTCTTCACGAAAGTTGAAGAGGATTGAGTAAGGAAGAACTTCGAGGGCTATCGAAGGAGAACGGATTTGAGAAGGCTATCAATTTTGAAGAAAACAGAAGGCTGTGAAATTTTTTCGAAAAATAGAGGACTTCGGTTTTTATGCAAATTCATGGGCTTATAGGCTAATTCAAAGGTAAGTTGATTCTAAGGTCCCTCTAAAGCTTTGTAAAAGTTATTTGAAGTTTTATTGGCTGGAAACGTCAAATTTAGACCCTGAAAATTTTGCAACTTTTTCATCGAAAAAACAGGGGACCGAGGAGGGTTTGACCGATTTTGGGAGATTCAGGGCGATTTCAGGCTCCAACCTTTGTGGTAAGTTAGTTTAGATGATCGGTAAGAGGTTTATATAAATTAATTCGACTGGGTATGGCTGAAATGAGAGAATTTGGTCACCGGAAGTATCACTGGAAAGCTGGCCGAAATTGGAAGAAAATATGGGTTGGACCACTATCTGTCATCTTTTGTCCGTGATTAAAAGCTGGAAATCAAATATTATCATAATTAAGGTGTACTTAAGCATAATTAGTGGCCCAATTGATATTAATATGATACTTTAAACATGAAATTAGAAGAAATTGGAATCCTAAGTTGAATTTGAAGTTGATTAAGGGGTTAGTTTATAAAGTAAACCCTAATTAGGGTTAATGGAAAAATTAGATAAAATTGGACAAGATTAAGATTAATCAAGATGTTCCTAAGCTTAATTTAAGTCCTCATGGGTATTGTTTAGGTGCTTTGACCTTGGGATTGAATTGATTTGGAATCCTAAGTTAATTTTAAGGTAATTTGAGGATTAAAATATAAGGTGAAACCCTAAATTGGACTAAATTAGGGTTTTAGGGAAGTTTAAGTAAAATTAAGATATTTTAGGGATTGTTTAGGGGTTAAGGGAATTATGGTTAAATGACAAGCTGTTGATGCACTATTTGGACTGAATAATCATCTAGAGAATAACCATAAGTTAATAATGTTATTTTCAGGTCAAGTTCAATTAGGAGAGGTTTATAAACCCGAAGGATGGAGCTGAAAATTGTGAGTGACAAATTTTTATAAATGATTTTCAACGCATAGTCAGTTTAACATGCGACTTTTATATCATGATTTTCTCGATGCATGCTTTAAATATATGTTGATCGCATGATTCATAATTTTATAGATTGAAATTTTATATATGAAATTGGCATGCATTTTTATAAGCTTATGCCAAAGTTATGAAATATGTTGAATTTCTACAAAGAAATTTATGATCATGATTAATGTTTACAAGGCACTATGTGATGAAATGTAACTTTAAAGTTTAAATCATTTTATCATTAGGTATGTTGTTTTATGTTTATGGAATGTTTTAATAATTTGTGCCTTGTACAAAAGCCTTAGTCCAAACGTTGGTACCAAATGTATGGTAAGGTACCCAAATTCCCAATCATGCTAGGGATCCCTGATACCAAAGATATGGTAAGGTAGTCAAGATCCTATTTAGTTCTACATGTACGTATGACCTATGTTATCGACATTGACGAGATCGAGCAAAAGGGCTCTCTCTCAACTGAGGATATTAAGGATTGAGCAAAAGGGATCTCCCTCATGTTCATGTAGAGGAGTAGAGGTTCTTTACAAGAAAATGATGATGATTTTATTCCAGGGTTTTCTTTTTTTAAGTACTATAATTCCACGTTTGCAATTTTATTTTCAAACCTTGAAAATAAAAATGCAAATGTTTCATGTAAAACATGTTTATGTTTATTTATGTATGAAAATATGTTTCTTTTAAGGAAGTCACTCAGTTAGCATTTTTAAACTCATTCTTTCAAATGTTTTCTTTCCCTATGTAGCAGTTGACACCCAAAGGCCTAGCAATTCTGCCAGTCAATCACTACTTAAGGATCATAGATGTTGGGGTTGATGCCCCAATTCCAAAGGAAATATTTGGGAGATACTCACTTTATTCTTGGAATTCAGATATTTCAGGATCAAAAGAACAAAGTGCTAGTACTGTCTCAAGCATCGTACATTGACAAGATGTTGATCAAGTACTCGATGTAGAACTCCAAAAAGGGCCTACTGCCTTTTCCGCATAGAGTTACATTGTCTAAGGAACAGTGTCTTAAGACACCTCAAGAGGTTGAGGAAATGAGACGGGTCCTTTATGCATCTACCGTTGGTAGTTTGATATATGCGATGTTATGTACTAGACCTGACATCTGCTACACTGTGGGGATAGTCAGTAGATATCAGTCTAATCGAGGACAAGGTCACTGGATCACCGTCAAGAACATCTTCAAGTATCTTCAGAGAAGAGGGACTACATGCTTGTGTATGGATCTAAGGATTTGATCCTTACTGGATACACGAGCTCTAATTTTCAGACTGATAAGGATTCTCATAAATCAACTTCAGGATCAGTGTTCACTTTTAATGGATGAGCTGTAGTATGGTGAATCACTAAGCAGGGGTGCATTGCTGACTCCACTATGGAGGCCGAGTATGTAGGGCTTGTGAATCTGCTAAGGAGGCCATTTGGCTCAAGAAGTTCCCGACTGATCTGGAAGTTGTTTCAGACATGTCTAGGCTCATCACCCTTTATTGTGATAATAGTGATGTTGTTGCGAATTCCAAGGAGCCTAGGAGTCATAAGCACAACAATCATATAGAGTAGAAATACCGTCTCATCCGCGAGATTGTGCATCAAGGGGGTGTAATAGTCACGAAGATAGCTACGGAGTACAACGTTGCTCATCTATTTACGGAGGCTCTCATGGCTACAGTTCTTTAGGGTCACCTAGAGAGCATAGGTCTATGGGACCATTCGTAGCTGGATTAAGGCAAGTGGAAGATTTTGTACTGGGTCTTTGTGCCCTAGTTTATTGTTTTGTAATTGTATTTATCTTGTACACCCCACTAGCTTTAGGACAACTTGGAGATTGTTGGGGTTGATGCCTTAAATTTCATAGGTCTTGTAGTTTGTAAACACGTGTATGAACAAACATTTGTGATGTAATAATATGAGATATTTTCTTCACTATTGTCTATAGATATGAGATATTTTAGTTGCATTAACCACAAATCAATAAACTAAGATCCCTGGTTATTGTTGTAACTTAAGTATGTATGTGGAGACGTACAAGTGGATCATGCCTTAAGTGATAACCTAAATGGTCTGTAGTATATGGATAAAGGAAGGAAACCTTATTCTTGTGATTCTATGAATACGACCCACTTTGTAGATGTTACAAGTGTCGTAAAGTACTACAGATGGTCTGATCCTGATCATTCATGTGGAGACATGCGAGCGGGGTTATCCTATACAAAGAAGTTTGTACAAGACCGGACCACGAAATGTTTAGTCTCGTTATATAACGTCGTTCATGACAGAGACTTTCATTTCACTAGGATGACCATAGATAACATGACCTTAATCTTGAGTGAGTTGGAAACTCCTACCTATGAGGGCAATTCTTTGATTTGTATGAGTGCAAGTGGCCAGATCGCCGACTTAAACCTACCACTTTGGGGATTCATCTGATCGGGGAGCTGGGAACTTAGCTACACAAGACGGAATTCACTCCTTCCCTGAAGCACGAGTAAGTAGATAGATTGCTCCCTTAAGGGCTGATTCTAGAGCTTGAACAATGTGGTGTCATACCTTCTCATGGCCCGAGAAGTGTTCACTCATAGTAGGACTATGATGTATTGTTCATTAGAGGAATTAGTGGTACTTAGGGAGTTAGATATAGCTACAGGGACAAACGGTAAATTGGTCCAGTTGTATTTACGAGCAATTCGTAAAGGGTCATCGTACTGTTCATTGGTTATATCTAATGGACACATAAATATATCTGTAGTGTAAAAAGTGCAGCTGTCAGCCTTTAGTAAAATGTCCGATAGTTAACAGATAGTGGATATCACGATTAAAGAGTTTAGTCAGTTATTTATGTACCGTTGAAGCTTTAAGCTACAGGTCCATAAGGTCCCATTGGTAGCTCGACGGATTCATGTTGAGAATTAGTTTTTAGGTTAGTTTGAAGTGTTCAAATTAAAAAGAGGGAATTTGATTATATCTTACATAATTAAATTGATTAAATTATATGTGATGTAATCGATTTGATGTATTAGATACATTAATTAGAGGAATTAATATAAATATGATTTATATTAATTGTCATAAAGGAGAAAAGAGCTATGGTTTAAATATTACATATGATGTGATATTAAAACTATAGGTTATAAATATAATATGATAAATTAATTATTATATTTATTTATAACAAAAACAATTATGAGATAATTGTTTGGTTGGTTATTCTCTCCTTTAACCGTGAAGTGGGAAGTTATTATCAGTTTTAATAACTGAAGAATAAAAGTAAAAATCATTTTCATTTTTCAGTATCGCTTAACATGATCGAGTGAAAAAAAGAGCTATACGATAGCCCTTTGAGAGAATGAATGACGAGCGAGTTTACTTGGCGACTCCCTCTCGTTTACTAAACGATCGAGTATCAAACTCTATACAATAGAGGTTTCTAATACTCCCACTTACTCGATCGTTTAACTTGATCATATACTTCCTCCTTCCCTCTAAAAAATTCACACAGAGCCCACACCTCCCTGATTCTCACACCGAAAATACCAAGGCAACTGATTGGTAGTGTCGAGTGTTGCTATTCACTCGATTGGGTTCGAGGATCTGACAGTTCATGGAATGCACTAGTTATTCGTTACATTCGTGCTCGTGATCGAGTTTGCTAGGACGACTAACTCGTGTAGATCGAGGGAACACTTGAAGAAGTGTTCTTCAAAGGTATGTCACTCAATTCTAGTTGTTTTTAAGAATGAAAGCATGTTGTATTTTACTCGACGATGCATAACTATAGTTGTATATTTATAAATGCTTTATTCTCTCACAATGGGTTTGGAACGATCTTGATTCCACTCAATGGTTCTCTTGAATAAGAAATCCTTTAAATAGAGAGCTTGAATTTTAGGTGGTCCACTAAAATTTTGTAGGACAGGATCGGAGAAACATTGTGAAAAATAGACGAAAGAAGATGATCGATTGTGTAGACAGAAGAAAGAACGGTCTCTCCCCAAAATTTTGTAGGACAAGAGGCAGACAGGAGATGAACTCAAACAGAATTCAGAATGTGACGATGTTTACATTGCACTTGCCCATTCTATTGAGAATATGGGGACAAAAGCACTGTATAAGAGTTCCTTGTTAAGTGAGATAAGAAAGAAGACCAGAGTCTTTATATTCCAAGGCATTATCTATACGAAGATTTTTTATTGTATGAGAGAATTAAATGTGAACCATATTAGCAAAGTCAATATATATTTGAGACAAGAAAAAATGATGTTTAAGAAAATATATCCAGGTAAACCGAGAGTAATCATCAATAAACAAAACAAAATAGCAATATCCAGTGACAGTTGAAGTAGGAGCAGGGCCCCAAATGTCGGAATGAATTAGGTCAAAAGGTTGACACATATAGAACTAAACTGGGAAAAGGACAATGCATGTTATTTAGCAAATTTGCAATATACACAATCAAAAGGAATAAACATGGAAACATTATTCAAATTTTTAATAGAAATCAAATGACAAAGTTTATCGGAAGAAGCATGACTAAGCCAAAGATGCCACTGATATATAGCAAAGTCGGTGACAGGAGCAGAAAGAGAACAAAGAGGCAGCTAAAGTGATGTGAGCTCAAAACATTTTTCCACTTTGCGACCTGCGCCAACTGTCTGTCTTGTCTATAGATCCTGAACCTGACACCTAGTAAAAGAAAAGGAAAAAAAATTAAGCCAAGATCACACAATTGTCCGATAAAGGCAAGATTAAATATCAACTTTGGAATACATAAGTATTAGGAAGTTATAATGACGGAGTGTCAACAGAGCTAACATGTGATATGGTCATACAATTATAATCAGCAACATAAATAAGAGGAAGAGATCTGGCGGGAGTGGGTGTAGTTAGAAGAGAACAATCATAAGTCATATGGTTACAACAGGCAGAATCAAGGAGTCACCGATTACCTGAGGAAATCATAATGGTAGATGAATTGGATGAAATCACTTATTTAAGCAAATTTTATAAGTCACTCATTTGAATGGTAGATGGAGAAGATTCGGGCTCAACAAAAGAGACAGCAGCCGCAGTAGAGGCAGGGCCAGACTTGACATGTCTTGACTTTGAAAAATGTTTCGGAGGTCGGGGTGGTCGGTGTTGGTGTTTGTGCCTAAAGTCTCATGTCCTGTAGTTTGTAAACAACTTTATACGAACACATGTGGTATATAATATATATGATATTTACTTCAGCTCTTGTCTTTGCACTTTTAGATGTTTTTATTTTACCACAAACCAATAAACTTAATATTCCTGGTTGTCTTTATGTAACTTAAGCATGTATGTAGTGACATACAAGTGGATCATGTCTCAAGTGACAACCAAAATGGTTTGTAGTATATGGATATAGAAGGAAAACTTTATCGTGGTAACATTACGGACGAAGCCTGCTTTGTGTAATAATTACAAGTGTTGTGACATGTCACAAATGGTTTGATTCTGATCATTCGTGTAGGGGGCATGCGAGCGGAGGCGTCTTATAAAAAGAGTTTGTATAAGACCTAGCCTCGAAGTGTTAACGTCTTGTTATATAACTTCGTTCATGACTGAGAGTTCACTTCACTAGAATGACCATAGATAACATAACCTCAATCCTGAGTGAGTTGGGAACTCCTGCCATTGAGGGCGGTCCTTTGATTTGCATGGGTGCGAGTGGCCAGAGTGCCGACTCAAACCTACCATTTTGGAGATTCATCTTATTTTGAAGCTGGGAACTCAGCTTCACAAGATGGAGTTCACTCCTTCCCCGAAACAGGGGTAAGTAGATATATTACTCTCTTAAGGGCTTATCCCGGGGCTTGAATGATATGACACCACACACCTTCTCATGGCCCGAGAGGTGTTCACACATAGTAGGACTATGTTGTATTGTTCATTAGAGGGATCAGTGGTACTTAAGGAGTAAGATGTAACTACAGGAGCAAAACGATAAATTGACCAGCTATACTTACGAGCATCTGTGAAACGTCATTGTACTGATGATTGGTTATATCCATTGGACATAGAAATATATCTATGGTAAAAAGAGTTCAACTGTCGGTCTTTAGTGGAATGTCCGGCAGTTAACGGATGGTGGATATCGTAGCTAAAGAGTTTAGTCAGCTATTCACATACCGTTGGAGCTTCGAGCCATAGGTCTATAAGATCCTCTTGGTAGCTTGGATACAAGTTGATAGTCAGTTTTTGGGTCATTTTAAAATGTTCAAATTGACAAGAGGGAGTTCAATTATATATGATATAATTGAACTAGTTAATTATATATGATATAATTAACTTTATGTATGAGATACATTAATTTGGAGGAAATTAGATATAAATATGATTTATATCTAGTGGAGGAAAAATACTATGATCGATATATGATATTAATCATAGGTAATGAATATGATGTGATGATATTCGTTGTCTATTAATTGGACGGTTAAAGGGGTAATAGGACGACGTCTCTTTTGTTTTCATAACAGATGAGTAAGTTAAAAAATCATTTTGAGATGTTTAAATAGCTCACGGTGTGTTAAGCATTGGATGCGCGGACATTGTGTTGAAGAGTGTCATCGCTTAGTAAAACCTGTGCCTATACGATAGTGCTTGGAAGATCACTTACCTATACGATAGTGTTGAGTGATCGCTTAACGATTACACCCGCGTACGCTATTTACTAAACGATCGTTTACCTTTTCCTATGCGATCGTTTAGCACCCGATATTTACTAAACAATTGTATAGAAGATCGACTAGTTTTTCCTACACGATCGTTTAGATGATTACTTACCTTTTTCTACACGATCGTATACTTCACCTAAACGATCAAGAATTTTGTCTATACGATAGACGAACCTATCTCCCACTTGCTTAATCATTGTATACGATCTCCTTTCCTTCTTTCCTCTATCAAATCCGAACAAAGCTCACACTTTGGATCCTCACTCCAAGAATACTGAGGGCTCTGAGTGGTGGTGTCATCCCCGTTTCCTTCTATTCATGTGGAGGCTGTTCGAGGTAGACGATTAGGTTTTGCTAAGCAATAGCTTACCGTCTCAGCAAAAGTGAGATTTGCTGTGAAGAATAAGTCTTCAACTGGTATGATCTCTCGATCTTTTATTTATTGTTCTTTTGAGAATGTCAATAATTTAGCATTATGAATGCATTTTAGTATGTTTGAATGTATATGTAGAAATTCTGTCACAATGAATTGGAAAGATCCGCTTCCGCTCGTAGGTACTCTTGAATAAGAGTTGCTTCAGTCAGATGGGACAATTTTCTAGGATATGACCATGCTTGTGACAGTATCGGTACTCAACTGCCAGGCAGTCAGCAAACTTGTGCTTAGTGAGCTTACAACTTTTGTAGAAGAGAGCTCTAGAGGTGCCAAGCAAATGAGTGCTGGCAAGGACAACCTTGGATTGCTTGGAAGAGATGATGCTGAGGCATTTTTCTTCAAACAGGATTTCTTGTATCACTGAGTCCAGTGACGGAAGGAGATTGCAGTGTAGCAAAGCAACACGGATAGATTCGTATTCTAGATAACCCCATAAGAACCTTAATAAGATGGAGATGATCAACACTAATTTCAGCTTGATCCAACTGTGTCCAAATTGGTTGGAGTGTGGCCAAATAATCATCAACAAATTGACCAATCTCTTGAGTAAGACTAACAAGAGTGCTATGAAGTTGATAATAATAGGCTAAGCCAATAGACTGAAAGCACATGACCAAGAAATCCCACAAACTCTTAGCATCAACAAAGGCATCAAACTGAATATTGATGGCAGGTATAGAAGTATTATCATCCTCTATGGACAACCTGACTAGCTGGGGACTATCACCAATGACAATATGCCATAGCTTTCGCCCAATTAAAAAACTCTTCATTTGATGGACCCACGTAAGATAATTCGTCGCATCAAGAATAGTAATAATTGGGCAAAAGACATGATCTTTCTCTATGTGGCTTGGCGGTAAGGGGAGCTTGGCTCAAATAAGAAGAAAAGAAAACAAAAGGCTTGGCTTGGCTCAACGACTCAACGACTTGGCTCAGTTGGAAGAAAAATAGCTCGACTTAGCTAAATAGCTTGGTGGCTTGGCTCAACTGAATCTTGGTGACTCGATTCAGTGACTCGACTAAGCCGGCACGCAATAGATCGGCTCAGCGGCTCGAACAAGATCGATTCAGCTCGTCTTCTTCCCTTAATCTGCTGGATTTGATGTGTTTGGCTCGTTGAGTAGAGATCCGGGTCTGAGTCGTCAAATCTGGGAAGTCTTCTTGACTCGTTGACGAATAGTTAGGTACTCAAATATTAGTCAACTCAGGCGCTTGACGGATCTGGGACCGGTTAGAGCTAATACTTGGGGGAACGAACACGAAAAATAGAGGCACACGGCAGATCTAGGACTGTCTGGAGCTAATACTTGGGTGGACGGACACGAAAAACAAAGGCATAGACAGACGGATCTACACGAAACGGGAAACGGATGTTGGATCTGGGACAGACGAGCAGAGGTCAACGAACGGTGGTGATGGCTCCCTAGTTGGGCTCTGATACCATATGAATCAATGTATTTCCTCAAGTTATCTTGTATAGAGAAGTAATGAAGGTATAAATACAACTTTATGGGCTAAGAATAGCAACTAGAAAAACTCAACCAATCCTAAAGACTCTCTGACCTCTACTAACCACAGACTAAATATATATACATTATTAACAGCTGAAATGAGAGAATTTGGTCACCAAAAGTCTTACTGGAAAGGTGGCCGAAATTGGAAGAAAATATGGTTGAAGATGAGCACTGCCTGTCATCTTTTGTCCGTGATTAAAAGATGAAAATCCAATTTTATGGTAGTTAAGGTGTTCTTAAGCATAATTAGTGACCCAATTGGTATTAATATGATACTTTAAACATGAAATTAGAAGACATTGGAATCCTAAATTGAATTTGAAGTTGATTAAGGGGTTAGTTTATAAAGTAAACCCTAATGAGGGTGAATGGAAAAATTATGTAAAATTGGACAAGATTAAGGTTAATCAAGATTTTTCTAAGCTTAATTTAAATCCTCATGGGTATCAACTAGATACTTTGACCTTGGGATTGAATTAATTTGGAATCATAAGTTAATTTTAAGGTAATTTGAGGATTAAAGTATAAGGTGAAACCCTAAATTAGATTAGATTAGGATTTTATGGAAGTTTAAGTAAAGTTAGGATATTTTATGGATTGTTTAGGGGTTAAGGGAATTATGGTTAAATGACAAGCTGTTGATGCACTACTTGGACTGAATAATCATCTAGAGGATAACCATAAGTTAATAATGTTATTTTCAGGGCAAGTTCAATTAGGAGAGGCTTATAAACCCGAAAGATGGAGCCAAGAATTGTGAGTGACAAGTTTTTATAAATGATTTTCTGTTCATAGTCAGTTTAACATGCTGCTTTTATATCATGATTTTCTCGTTGTATGCTTTAAATATATGTTGATTGCATGATCCATAATTTTAAAGGCTGAAATTTTGTATGTGAAATTGGCATACATTTTCAGTAAGCTTATGCCCTTGTTATAAACTATGTCGAATTTCTACAAAGAAATTTATAAGCATGATTAATGTTTACAAGGCACTATGTGATGACATGTAACTTTAAAGTTTAATCATTTTATCATTGAGTATGTTGTTTTATGTTTATGGAATGTTTTAACAATTTGTGCTTTGTACAAAAGCCCTACTCCAAATGTTGGTACCAAAGGTGTGGTAAGGTGCCCAAATTCCTAGTTATGCTAGGGATCCCTGATACCGAAGGTATGGTAAGATAGTCATGATTCTATTCAGTTCTACGTGCACACGTATGACCTATGATATCGACATTGACAAGATCAAGAAAAAATGCTCTCTCTCAACTAAGGATATTAAGGATTGAGCAAAAGGGCTCTCCTTCATGTTCAGGAAGAAGAGTAGAAGTGCTTTATAGGAAAATAATGATGAGTTCTATTCCAGGGTTTTTTTTTTTAAGTACTATAATTCCATGTTTACAGTGTTTATTTTCAAACCCTAAAAATAAAAATGTAAATGTTTCATGTAAAACATGTTTATATTTATTTATGTATGAAAACATGTTTCTATTCAAGGAAGTCACTCACTTGGCATTTTTAAGCTCATTCTTTCAAATGTTTCTCATTTCAGGTAGCAGTCGACGCCTCGAGGCCTAACAGTTCTGCCAGTTAGTCACTACTCAAGGATCATAGAGGGCTTGAAGTCTAGGTGGTCTACTATGTCCTGTTTAAATCCTAGTTTTGTTTGTACATGTCGTAGGAATCAAGGTAGAACTTGTGTCGAACTGTTGTTATAAATAGGCCTGGTTTTTCTGAAACTATTATATATGTTCAAGTTAATATTCTGATTAGTATTAATATGTATGCTTTGAGTTGTTGCTGAGATTGTGTGTTAAGTTTTGGAGAACTATAAACTGCTGATAAGGACACAAGTTCACATGAGTATGTTGGGCAGTTGTTGTCATAAGAGGGTTGACATCTACTGTCTTCACATCACTTCTAAGTTAAAAAGGTAGCCTGGGAGTTTCTTCTTTCAAAGATTTTTTTTATTGGTAAATTAATCATGAAATGATATGAATTCAGAACAAATCTTCCGAGTATGTTATAAATATATGTATTTATATAAGATACAACCACGATAGTTATTTTGCTTAAATAAAATTATAATCTAAACACTCAATTCTAATATAATATAAATGAACCTCTTATCTGCATTATATTATTCATTAGTTAACAAAAATAATTGTCAAATTAAACCATGCTTATCACTAGACGATGAATTAACTATACATTTTGACTAGATTCGTGCTGAATTTTTCGTTGTCGAACTTAAAACCCCATGTTAATTCTTCCCTAGAAGTGCTAAACTTCCAATTATTGGGATGGAGTTGAATTATTTGGGAAAATTGTTTGACCGAAAGAAAATTTTTAAACTCATTACAACCACACGACTTATATTATTAATATCAAACTTCCTGATTAATTAATTTATGATGTAATTCTAAATAAGTCTATCAAACTTTGCTGTTTATAGTTGAACTGAATATAGCTTAATTGACAATTCAATACAATTAAAAATTACGAGGTCTGTGGTTTAAATCACGAGCTCAATGAGGATTTAAATCTCCTTACCTCAATTGTATCGATAAAACCTTTACTTTTCCTATTTTTAGCCATCTGAACATAATTTAGTAATTTTTGTATTATTTTAATTAATTTATTTATTTTTTTATTTCTAAGTGATTCATGCATACCTCACCCTCATTGGCCAACTCAGTTTGGTCTAATTCGTTGCTTTATTTTACTTTGATTATTTTCCAACTTAAACCGTAGCCATTATGATTTTCAAACCCTTATTTTTGACCAAATTAATTTGCAGTCATTAGAAGGCAACCTTTTCTTAATTATATTCAAGGCCTGCACATTGGAATCGATCTTTTAGCATATGCATAATATAAAATTATATCCATCATCAAATTGTAAAATAAATAACTACAACTGAATTTATATGATTTTTTTTCATATCAATATTTTTCCTTTTTAGCTTTAAAACACTGACCTCCTAATAAATGAATAATGTTTTCATTATTTTCATAATTTATAAATGTTTTAAAATGTCATGCCGATTTTTCATCAATATATTGTTTAAACTCGGAGAAGTTTCATGAGCAAAAGGCTTATATTAAGTTCTTTTTAGTTCCACTGACTTTGAGAGGAGTTCGGAATCAATCATCTATAAAATGTTTTGCCTATTGAATTGTGCTTGAATTCACTTATGTTGAAGAAAAATTGATGTAAAATATTATGAGTCAATATAGAAGGTGAGAGAATTTGAAGACATACTTCTTTATCCTTAATATATGCTTTATGTTAATTGAATTAAGCTTATTTCTTGAATTTATGATATTTTTGCAACAAAAAAGCTAATAAATATTAATGTTTGGTAAGCTCCATTTAAATGCCGAAAAATACATACAAAGCCAGACAAAAAAAAAAAAGGCATTACTCAGGTTTTTCTTACTTTTGTTTTTGCCATTCTTTAAGCACTTTGTAGTGGTCGAAATGCCATTTATTTATTTGTTTGGTCAAACCCTCACTTTGAAATACATTTTTAAATATTTAATTTAAAAAATAAGTGATTTTGAAAGTAATTAAAGTGTTTGATAGTCACTCAAAATAATTTTTTAAGTATATTTTGATCTTTTTTTTTTTTATCAAAAATATTTAAATAAAAATAATTTTTTTAAAAAATATTTTTTTCTTAAGTCAATCCAAATGAGTTCTTAATCATAAGAAAAATTGACCCATTAATTAAATTAAACACGGTTGGCTTTTCAAGTTTGAAATTGGACACAGTACACGGTGAGAGATCAAGAAAATTTCAACACAAGAATAGAAGCCAGTGGGTGACACCTTACAGAACTAGCATGTTTTTTTAAAACACCTAAAAATAATTTTTCTCGATCTATCTCGCGAGATCGACCATCGAGAATTTGTTAAAAAAACTAATTTTTTCTAACTTCTTGTTAAAAAAATTAACTTTTTCTAACTTATCGATTGCTTGGGGTCTTCTCGCTACGTTTAGTCTTGTTACACACCGAGATTTACTAATTTTTTTTTCATGTAATCTTTCCAAATCTTATATTATTTTCAAATATTCTATGAATTTGGTTATGTTTACTAAATATTATATCAACTTATTAGGTAATTTTTCAAATCTTTAGCATAAATTATGTTTTCACAATTATATGAATTTCCAAAATTTTAAATGGATTTTCCAATTATCAAAATAGATTTTTCAAATTGATTCAACATTTTTAAATTTTGGGAAATATCAAAATTTTTTAAAAATTGGGTAAGATTTGAGATATATATAGAATCGCAGTATTAATCCTGATCGAGATTCCACCCAAAAAGCTCAAATATATGAATCTCGATGTTAATTATGCCTGATATATAATCTCAGTGTTATTTTGCCCGAGATTAGCACGACGATGTATATAATCTTGATGTATAAAATGTGTCGAAAAAACCCCAAACAATAGATAAGTTAGAAAATGTTGATTTTTTATCTAAAATCTTGTGATCGATCTTGTCTGAGATAGATTTAGAAAAACTATTTTTACGAATTTTAAAAAAAAATGCTAGTTTTATAAGGTAAAAAAATTAAATGTATTATTTCTGAGAAAATTTAAAGTGTAAATGCTCTTTCATAATAAAATATGTTAAATTTCATTTTTGGCTATGTACTTGATACTTGTTTATTTTTAATCTTTATGTCATACTTTCAATAAATCACAAATTTAGCCTCTTCTATTAGTTTATTGTTTATTTTTTTAAAAAAAAAATTATCTATGAACCTTTCCATTCTAAAAGTTAAAAATATATTCACATAATGTATTTTCTTACTTGAAAATTATCATAATTATTATATGATAATTTCCCTATCAATTTCCATAAAAACAGAAATTAACTTTAAACGACAAAATTAAAATTTTATTAAAAATACATGATTAAATTGAACATTTAAAAATTGATGCACTAAAATTGAAGAAATTACAAAGTATAAAATGGTATTTTAAACTAAATATATATGTATATATATATGCTTTGTCATATATCGGTTTTGAGTTTTGACAAGGTCTTCCTTTCAAGTCTCTACCGTACACAAAAAATAAAATAAAATAAAGCCTCTATTTTGGAATTTTCTCTTAGAAGAATTAGACGTTTTGATCCAATAATATATATTTCTTTCACTGTTAAATTTGTAGTGATGCAAATTTAAAACATTTCGATACTTTGATTTGATTTTATTAGTTATAATTTTATACTTTGTAATTAAATGAAAGCATGTAAATTAAGGTCAATCAGTGGCTTGCAAAATGATATTAGAAGATCATTAAGGGATCTAAAGTAGTAATAATAATGTTTAATAAGATTAATGATTAAGTTAAGTTAATCAAGTAATCAGTTACGAGATCTGTTTTGCTTATTCTTGGTTTTTATTAATGGCACAACTAATTAATCACTTTTCTTTCCATTAATCCTACTGTACATCAGATCTCTTGTAATCATAATTGTATAGTCATTATGATTCATATAATTATCAAGACTTCTAAATTAATTAACATGACACTTTTATTTAACAAGAAAGTTAAATTATAAAATTGTGGTTTGGGTACAGTTTTAAAAAGTTTTACCATTTAATCCCTATGATTAGTCTTTCATAGTCTCTTTGAAAAATTAAAGTATTTTCTTCTGATTTTTCATCACTCTTAAATCTTATATACAATCAATTAAAAACAATTAAACAAATAGAACATATTAAGCTCATTGCGACTTAAATAGTTTAGCCAAACTTCACAACGATCCTTACAAACCATCAAATTCTATATGAAAATGTATTTAATTTGATCATGATATTTGTACATGCTATTTATCTCTTTTCTTTCCTTCTTTAGCAAATTCATTCATTAGTAAAGAGATCATTTAGTTCAATATTTAATAGTATCTTGAACTTAAAAAATATATAATAAATCTCAACTTTTAAATTTTGTGTTAAATAGGTCTACAAAATTTAAACATGTTTATTAAGTCACATAACTTAACTTCCAATAAATTTGTATCTATTAAAATTTTTTAGTCAATTAGAGATTTTAAAAATAATTACTCGTGTCCATCACATAGCTAGATACTAGCTAAGAAGGAAAATTACAAGACTAAGAAAAAACACCTTGCTATAACCTCTTTGAGCTAACAAATCCGCTGTCTTGTCCCATGACATAACAAGACTAAAATTTAAAGAACTAAGGGGGAGTTCCACAAATTTGAGATATACACCGCAAAATTCTCAAGAATACCAAATAGAAGGCTGAAAGTCACAAGATCCAATCTTGACCACTAAAATAAGTAATCAATAATCTAATCACACAAAGAGAAACATGAGCCAGAGGCTGAGATTCTACCTCATTTCTCTCACCCCATATAATCCAAGTCCCACAAAAATCACAATTTACTTCCAATGATATAGATAGTAGAGATGTCGTGGGGTTGGGATGTCATTCCTCATTACATCCCCGCTCCTCATTTCATTCCCCATCTTCGTGAAATTCTCCATGGGATCGGGACGGGATTCCCCGCAAGGAATTCGCGGAGATCGGGTTCCCCACGGAAAATTTTTTCCCCTTACTTTTTTTTTTATTTTGTAAAAAACTAATTAATTTAAATTGAGCAAATTTTAATTAAATAATTAACTTTATCATTAAACTGTTTATTATGGTAAGTTTTATATGACAATTTGAATTTAAAGATAAATTACTCAAATTTTTGTCTAAAAAAGTTAATTAATTTTTTTTTAGTAGAAAGAAAAAATATAAATCAAATTATTCACATATATAATCTAAATTTAAACATTCAAATTAAACATATTCATTATGTTTCAATAAATAATCAAATTTGAAATTTAAATGTAATATTTATATAATAATAATAACAACATAACATTAGATAACTATACTAAATAAATATGTAAAAGCTAATCGAAGCAGGGAAAGGGGCGGGGCGGGGACGGGGACGGGGAATGCATTCCCCGTCCCCGTCCCCGTCCCCATTTAGCTCACGGGAAATTTTTTTTTCCACTCCCTCCCTCATTTCCTGCCTAATTGGGGAATCCCTGCCCCCTTCGAGGCGGAGCCCACGAGACTCATCTCATGGAAAAATTGGACATCTCGAATAGAAAGTCAAGAGTAAGATTCATATTAAAGATATCCAACATTTATCAATTAAATAAAAGATAAATCATTTTGGTTAAAAAAATAAGTAGGAGTACCTTTATTTATATTATCTTTCTCAAAACTCTACATAATAATAGTCTTTGACACATTCCTCATTCCCCCAAACTCCATCTCTATATATACACACACACACAAACACTACGACCATTCCCAATTCAAACTTCCTCCGATTCCCACTCACCGGCGATTTCAGATTTTCAGACATCCACGGCGGCGCGTACGTCGCAAAAAAAAGTAACTAATAAAATGGAGAAAACAAAAAAGGGGGATCAAGGGAAGAATATGAACAAAGGAAACAAATTGAGCCAACTAGCAAAAGCCTCGAGCCGGCTGTTGTCCAAAGTCCGAGATTTCTACATAAGAAGCCTCACGGACTGCTCCAACCACCTGGACTATGGGATGGCGCTGAGCGGGCCGGGCGGTCAGCTGCCCACCCATCTACCCAGGAGTTACAGCGTGGGGTCCACCGCCTCCAGCCACGGTGGCGATGACTATAGTGAGCTTATGAGAGCGGCGTCGATTCGGAGCTTGAGCAAGAAGGTGGAACCCGATTTGGAGGCAAAGAAATCGCCGATGAGAGGCGAACCGAAGAACGTGCCGAGGAGCCAGAGCGTGGGGATTGGGAGAATTGACGAAGACAAAACTTATGAATTTGAAGAGGAATTCAAGGTGAGTAATTTCAATAATGCGTACCCCAGAAGCAAAAGCTATGCTGTTCATAGAAGATCATCAAGACGGGTGTATTGAAATTCAAACTTATTAATTCTATAGTGTGATTAATTAATTTTGATATTTTGATGTTCTTGGAAGAATTATTCTATAGTGTCGTGATTAAAATATATATGTATATCGAATTAAAGAAATTGCTATAAATATTCTTGTAGCAGCATCCTCGTTTTATAATGTTTCAAATCGATCGAAGTCGCAAGAAGAAAGAATCTATATTGGAGAGGCAGAGAGTTGAAATTGGGACGTGCCGGCCGATTATTGCTTATTTTTTTAAAATCTCCGATTGCAACGCGCTCATCCATTGAAATTGCAATTGCAAATTAATTCAAATGAAAAAAGTCTGGACTTTAATTTTAAAATTATTAATTGGATGAGTTGAATTTTGGATTTGTGTCAAAGAAAGGAGAGAAACTCTCTCGTATCGCATGCTCAAGCTCAACAACGTACTACGAACTACCACACTTGCCATTTGATTTCAATATTCAGGAATTTCAGCAATCATTTATAAAAAAAAGTCAATTAACTTAAATTTACTATAATATTTACTATATTTAGATGTGGTTTGATATTTATTTATTTTTTATTTTTAAAAATTAAGCATATTATTCTCAATTTATTATAATATTTTTGTGTCTTTTCTTTAATATAAAAGTTGAATTCTTAGAAAAATTCCAAAAACAAAAAATAAATTTTCAAAAATTTTCAAAACTTAACTTAGTTTTTGAAAATATTGATAAAAAGTAGATATAAAATAAGAAATTTAAAAATGAAATGGTGTTTATAGCTAGGTTTAATTTTCAAAAACTAAAAACTAAAAACAAAATGCTTATCATACGGAGTTTTATTTATTTTGTAATCCAATCTATTGGTTAAAATATTATTTTAGTCATGGTACTTTATTCAATTTTAGTCTCGTACCTTAATATGTTAAATTTTAATCACTGTATTTACAATAGATCTTTAGCCTATTTGACTTGGTTATCGATGATTTCTCTAAAAACATTTTATTACCTAACTTCTTTTAGTATAAATTTTGAAAACATATTCGTGTATAATATTTTTCTGCATACAAATTATTATAGTTATTTAATCAATTTTCATAAAAATTAATTTTGAAGTTATAAATGTAATATTTATCAAAAGTACAAGAGATGAAAATAATTTGAAAGTGGACTAAAATGGTACAAACCTCAAACCATTGCCAAAATGATATTTTGCTGGTTTTGTATATATTTTTTTAAATGATTCAACGCATTCTTTTAATTAAAAAAATGAAATGGTTTTAAAATTTAAAGTATTAGTCAATGAATTTAATTTTTGAACAATAAAACCATTAATTAAAGCTTCCTTCTAAAAGCATCAACCTATATATTCATGTTTATACAGATAAAAAAGATTATAAGATAAGATAAAGAATGATTATAAAAACAAAAGGATTCAATATATATCATTGGTTGTATGTTAAGCTAAGAAAATAAATAAATAATGATATTTTGATTTTTTAAAATTCAAATGGATATTAAATTAAATTTCTAATGGATGTTATAATTAATTTTGTGTCTAATCATTTAATTTTAACAAATGTCCATGAAGTTTTAATTTTGTAATAGGTCATTCTTGATTTTTATTATTTCTTTTTGTATTTAATAGATACTTGGAACTTATAATTTTTTTTTTGTCTAATATGCAACTTTTAAGTTTACATATCTATTATATTCACCATTGGAAAGTTTATGACTTTCTTAACTAGGACCCACCATTCAATTTTACATTTAATTGATTTATTAATTTAACTTTTTTAAGTAAAAAATTTATTAAACACAAAATAAAAAAAGATGAAATTTTGTTCAGGTACCTATTAAAAAAATTGAAAATTTAAAGATTTGAAATATATTTTCTGACGTTCCTGAGTCTATTAAACATAAACGAAGTTCATCGAGTGAATGATTTTTTTTAGTACACATTTAGGGATCGATATATTCTATGAAGCACAGATACTTCATGTGAGGTAAAAAATCAATATCAAACACGTATCAGATACCGATCAAAATATGTATTTGACACGCGATTTGATATATCTATACTTCCAAATACTTTCCATATCTGACACGCGGTTTGACGTATCTATTTCTATGTGTACTTTTTTTTTTAAGAAAAAAACGCAAGTAACTCATAATCTAATTTTTCCCAAGTAACTCATAATCTAATCTTTCCCAATCTAAAATTAACCTATTTAAAAAACTCACCCAAAACTGAAAGAAAAATAAATAAATAACGGACCAAATCCTATACTAGAATCATCTAATCTCCATCTTCACATTTGAGTCCCCACAAAGTCCTTCTCCCTCTAATCTTCTTCTTCTTCTTTGCAATATGAGTCACTTTTCTATTGCATTTTATTAATTATTGTACTTCAACATCTTAGATGTTGTTTTTTTTATATTGTATTTCAGTGTTTGTATTCTATTTTGTGCTATTATTATTAACTTGTATGCTAAATTTATCTATATCCTAGATTTTTTTTAAAGAAGAAGATGTGTATTTTCAACGTATTAGTATCCTCGTTTTTTAGAAATATATATATTAAAAAAATATATAAAAAATGACGTATCCTTAGACGTATCCGTATCTTAGTTTTTTTAAAAATTGACGAATCATCGTATCCGTATCGTATAACCGTATCTGTGTCTGTGCTTCATAAGATATGCTATTATTGTTGTTATTATTATTATCCTTATCATTATTCTTGTGGCTAAAGGATTAGCCTAATTATAAATAAGTCAATAAATAATAGATAAGTAAATAAATCTATATATATATATATAAAAGAATGAATTATTCTTTCATCTAAAAGAAAGGGATTTTAAAAAAAAAAAAAAAAAGAAGAAGAAACGACTTTATAGAAAGGTTGATGACAATAATATAATATTCTTATGAATAGGGAAATACGCAATCCTAAATTCAACGAGTTTTGCCATTAAAGTTTTCTTCTTTTGAAGAATATTATAAACTTTTATGACTAAGTTGTGTCATATCAAATTTTGCTATAAAAAATTTAAAAGCATTTCCATGGAGTAAGCAACTTTTTAAATTAAAATTTACAGTAAATTGACTATTTCCATGAATCAAAGTCCAACTATTATTTTTTTCCGAGATCAAATTGACTATTTCTATAAAATAAAGTCCGACTATTACAGATTTTGAATGAATGTAATTAAATTTTCGTTAGGTTTTAATTGTTCCCCTAAACTTCCAAAACTTTCAACTTTGCTCTTAATTTAAAATTGAAAAGTAGTAATACTTACTAAAATGAGTATAACCAATAATTGAACACCCGTAACTGCAAGTATACATGTTAAGTTTTAATATAATGATCAATGGACATCAACACAGATATTAGATATGTTTGGATTGCATTTTCAAATATTTAATTTAAAAAATAAATCATTCTTCCAGAAATTGAAGTATTTGATAACTATTCAAAATAGCTTTTCAAATATATTTTAATCCGTTTTTACCAAAAGTATTTAAATAAAAATAAATTTTTTAAGAACATTTTTTTTCTCAAGTCAATCTAAACGTCCAGGTCACAAATATGGAAGAAACAGGTATTTTCATGACTCTACCACCCAGTCAATTCTGTTCCACTTAATCTCTATTTCATGGCCACATCTTTTTCCGGCTAAGGAATGGGAAACCGCGAGGGACTAACAAGTTCAGTAAGTAAAATAGGGGTAGGGGCTTTGTTTGGGGGAGCAATTCCCCTTCCCTTCCTTTGGAAGAACCGAACCTGACAGACACATCTTTTTCCTTTTGGGAGGGTACTCCGACTAAAGAGAAGAGAAAGGAAAGGAGGCATTCGTCAGCGTAGGAAGGCCCACCGAGCGAAGCTCGAAGGTAGGAAAGCAAACCCTAAAGTAAGGAAAGGTAGTCCGAAAGGGCGGATCCTTTTCTACTAAAATGGATGTAGGCTTAACTAAAGTCCAATGCAGGTTGAACTCATCCCATTAGAATCCAACAGAAAATGTTCGAAGAATCAGCTGCCTCTCCTCTTCTGGACTCTTCTCTCTCTATGGTTGATTTTCTATTTCACAGTAATCCAATTTTATTGAGATAGTGAAACCAACAATAGAATTAAGAACGAAATTTTCATTTGAATAATAAAATATTAAAAGACATATCAATGGAGAAAAGGCACTTCTAAGAAATTGATTTCCCCCATGCATACAAAGCCAAAAATTTTCTACTCCCATTCGATACACTAGAAAAAACCAAAATCGAGCATGCAATCATATATAAGTTAATGGAGAGATCATGATTTTTAAAATCTCGCTTAATAATCCTTCGATGTTTTGTTTTTTATTTTTTAAAAATAAACATATAAATACTGTTCCATCTCTAGATTTGTTTGCTTTATTTTTAAAAATAATTAATTTATGGTAAAAAATAGAGGAAACAATCATAATTTTCGAAACTAAAAATAAGAAACAAAATTATTACCAAATATGGTTTAAAATATTAAAAATCAAATTGTGATTCATCTTGTATTAAATAAAATTACAGTATACTAATTAGCTTAATATAATTTCCAAGAATTTAATAAAATCTTTTTTAATAGGGGTGGAAACTGTTCGGTTCGATTTGATTTAGCCTTAATATGTGGAACCAATGCAGTTTGGTTTGGTTTTAAATTCGATTTTGGTATTTTAAAAAAATCTACATTATATTTTTTAAATTAAAAAACAGTTTGGTTCATTTCGATTTTAAATTCGACTTTGTTCTTCAAATTAGAACGGTTATATATATATATATATAAAGGTTAAAAACGATCTGGTTTAGTTTCAAAATCACGAAATTGAAACTGAACGAAACCAAATTAATTCAATTTCAAAATTTCTTCAAACTGAACCGAATCGTATTTTTTGGTTTTATTGAGTTTTCAATTCGATTTGATTCGATTTTTGTGGTTTGAATGGTCATCCCTAACTTTTTTTTGTGATCACCTGAATACACAACATGGATTGGATTGTACAAACTTTTTGAAAAAAATTGAAACAGGACAGGATCTTGAGAGAAAATTTAGAGGGTTCTTTCAATGAAGAAATGTTGACTATCCTTGTAGGGATTTAGAGCATAATTTTTGTCAATAATAAAAATTATATTTTAATAGTTATATATATCAATGTACACATATAACTTGTTTGAATGTCAAATCTCCTGCAAATCTACAATTATATTCAAATTTCTGACATAAAAAGTATATGCTGTAATCAAGAAGTGTTTAGCTATTTATGTAATTTAAGCTACACCTATTTTTTATATGTTTTCAATTGTCCAATTATAATTTTCTCTTTTACTTGTACGGAAATTACAATGAACAAAATCAAACTAAAATAAAATTTAAACTTTTATTAAAATTTATGGTTAGCCTCCAGACCTTTTAAGTTCTTGGTTTGATGGCCAATTTAAGCATAGTTCAACTAGAAAAATATATACACTCAATCAAGAGATCAAATATTTGAATCTTCCATCCCATTGAATTGAAAAAAAAAAAGAAAATTCTTAAATTGACTCTATGATGTTCAATAAGTTTTGAACTTTGGATGATCAAACCATCAACTTTTAGAATGATAATTAATGTCTTATCCACTAAGCTATACTTAATTGACAAGTTCATAAAATAATTAGACACAAAATTAAAAATTACGAATTAGGTACTTTACAATAAAAATATATTTTTTTTTAAGAAAAGCAACATAAAAAGTAAAACCCAAACAACTACATGATAAAAACTTGAGTCATATGCATATTAAACTACTCGAGATAAGGGGTCTGAAGGATTATAGACTCTCAATCCTCCAAAAGGCATACAAACAACAAAGTGAGCCAACTTCATTTTGGCTACGGTGAACATGAGAGAAAGTAACCACTCTCATTCAACCACCTCAATCCTTAGCCTCAGTAATAAAAGAAGAGACATTTGTCAAATCAACAGCATCACCATTCAAAAGACTGACGATTTTCAAACAATCAAAATCCACCAAAACATTTGAAATCGTAAAAAGGAAATACTCTCCAACCTAGCACATATCACTTCACTTCAAGAATTTTCACCTCCTTATGAGATGAACTTCAATCTAGAAAGTCAAACACGCCCCACGTGGTCTTGGAGCATCCAATCTAGGATACTCAAGATTGTAATAGGATTCCAAGCAAAAATCAATATTCAGTTCCCAACATGACATAGCAAGAGGTTCCATCGTATCCTTGGAGAGGTTTTCCAGAGAGAGTCGACTTCTTGCCTTTGCCATCAGTACCTAATCCACCATTTCGAATCTCAAGTATAAATTTGTGAATTGAATCATTAATAGATTCCAAATCAACTTATTTGTTTCATGCCTCCCAAATTTGCCAAGATACCTTTTAAACTTCAGGACCTATATAACACAAACATAGTTTTATTGTTATCATTATTATTTTTAATTTTTTGTAAAACGAAAACTTGAGAGACTAACTTATAATAATTTAATAAGGGATATTATATATATTACCTCATACTTGTCAAATTACCTATAAATAGTAGAATTTGGTGGATTTAAGAAAACACACAGGTTAAAAGAAATGATTGGAGAATGAGAAATTTAGATTTCCATAAAGTCCATAATTTTCCTATTTTCTATAATATATTTTATTTTATTTATTTATTCCAAGAATTATTTATTTAGCTATTTTATATTATTTGTTTTTATATTATATTTTCTTCATATTTGTGTTTTCGTTATGCTTCTAAATTTTACAACACATTATCAGCATGTGCTCCTATCATTTTCCTCGCTAAAGTAGACCTTAAAAGTATGTTGTTTTCTCCCTCCTCATTATAATTAATAAATGTTTATTTTGCGTATTTGGTATATAATAAAATTTTAATATAAATATAATGTCTTGTGATAGTGTTACCATGACAAATCTTACAAAATTAGAATTTGTAGAATTTTATATTAATGGTAATAATTATTTGTCATGAGTGTTTGATGCCAAAATACAGCTGGAATGCTATAAAAATATGATCATAAAAAACAATTATTTTTCTTAAAGCTCGTTACGAAAAGATGCACTAAAGGCTCCAAGATTTGAAATCAATATGTTAGAAAAGATATTTTTTTTACATTTCGTGTCTCGGATATATTCCTGCAGTAGCAATACCGAGAGAAATATTCTAAAAAGTATTATGAACTTATCTAACATCTTCTTGTGACTGAACAAAATAACAAATTATTGATTAAAAAAAATCACGAATCTCAGCCAACTAGAGTAACAACATTCCTGAAGTGAATGTTGTGAAATTTAATACTTATAGATGAAAAAATCATGAATCTCGACCAACTGGAACAAATCATTTTCTAAAGTGAATGTTATGAATTTTAATAATCGTGGTCGTAGTCGAGGTCAAGACTGCGGTAGAGGGAGAAATAAGTATTCTTTTCATGGTGGTCGTGATAATCATCTAAATTTCAAAAAGAAGCACATGAAATAATGATTATAAAGAAAAAGCTCCACAAGATAATAATTCAAGAAAAAATAAAATTGTGGAAGCAAGATTTGCCTAGCAGGATAATAATATATTTGACACATCCAATATGATAAATTTAGATGTAACAGACTTGATGGTATAGCAAATGCTTCTTTTAATTTTGAAAATATCCGGGAATAATGTTTTCTTCAGAATCTATCTTTCATGTTATTTTTAGCTAAGAATAAACTTTTAATATTCTAAGTTGCATTTCTCTTATTCTGATTATTTTGTTTAATGAAGAAGCATGAGCAGTTTTCATATGTTGATTGAATAAAAAATGAGCAATGAGGATATATGTCTAGAAGGCAGTGCAACTACGCATACAATATTTACGAGTATAAAATATTTTTTTTTTCAAATTTACAATGTTGGAAGCAAAAGTCAATACAATATCGTGTTTTACAAATTTAATCAAAGGATTTGGAAAAGAAAATATTATTTTTCCTAGAGAAACAATATTTATAATTGACAATGTATTGTTCTCTAGTCAATCAAAGAGAAATTTACTAAGTTTTAAAGATATACATTGCAATGGTTATCATAATGAGACTGATAAAAAGAATAAGATAGAGTATCTTTATATCATAGCTACCGTCTCACATGAAAAACGTATACGGAAAAAGTTGTTTAGTTTATCTTCTAGATTATATTATACTCATACACGAGTAATTGAAACATATGCAATAATAAACCTGAAGTTCATGAATCTAGACAAATTTACCATTTGGCATGACCGATTGGGTCATCTAGGGTATATAATGATGAGAAGAATTATTGAGAACTCACATGGACATCCTTGAAGAGCCAAATAATTCTTCAAATTAATGAATTATCATGTGATGCTTGCTCTCAAGGCAACTTAATAATTAGACCATCACTAGCTAAAGTGGAGATAATCACCACGAATTTATGGTGATATATGTGGACCTATTAACCCCCCAAGTGGACCATTTAGATATTTTATGGTATTAATAGACACATCCCGTAGATGGTCACACGTGTGCTTATTATCAAGTCAAAACCTTACATTTGCAACACTAGAAGAATTTCGGGCTTTAATGTCGGTTTAAACCGACATTAAACATAGTATTATTAAAGCCCTTTAATGTCGGTTGTCTTTAATGTCCGCTTTAAACCGACATTAAAGGGCTTTAATAACACTGTCTTTAATGTCGATTGCAACCGACATTAAAGCCCTCTAATGAAATTTGCAACCGACATTAAAACCCTCTAATGAAATTTGCAACTGACATTAAAACCCAGAATCTATCCCTTTTTTTAAATTTCGTTGCCAAATCCATTTTCTTGGTCAAAAAGTATAACATGACACATCATCATCGAACACTGTGGCTATGACATATTATTTATGTATGGATTGTAAATCTATTACATTTAATCCACAAATTCTGATATAAAATTATAATTTAAAAGGCCGTACAATAATTCAGCCCTTGAAAACACAAATTACAAGTATACAAACATTATGAGTTTACTATCCCTCTCCAATTGGTAAGTATGGATCCCTTCTAATTCTTCTTGAAGAGATCCCCCCCAGCTTCAGCAATGTCTGATTATAGGCATCTTTGTCTGATCACTTTTGTTCAAAGGATCACAAATAAAAAAAGTTTAAGACAAAGGATTGAAAGTGAAAATGTGATCAGAATTGATATTCAACTAACCGTGTTTATTGGAAATGTGTATAAATGGTATATTCAAGGAAAAATTCTTTACTAGAGTTCCCCAAGAAAAAGCATAAAGAAGTTGCGAAACCAAATCTTTACTCTTTTGTTGTACCTGCAAAACAAGAAAACTCAATAATTGAATAAATGAGAGAATCTTCTTTGTAAAACTGTGAGTCATGAACTAAAACTTATTAAAACTGTGAGTCAAACATTCTTTTATTATATTTAATTAGCATAATGCACATATTCTCAAGCCAATCAATCGTTTAGTTCCTGCAACTATCGCTTAGCTCTAGCAGCCTATCGTGTAACTCAATCGTTTAGTAAATGATCTTGCGCATAGGCTATCGTTTAGCTACCGCGCCCATCGTTTAGCGCTGACGCCATAGTCTAACACATTCGCCTATCGCTTAACATCATCGCCTATCGCTTAGCCTTCCGCCTATCATGTAGTGCATCTACACATTGTCTAGCACAGCACGACTATCGTCTAGCGCTCATGCCCATCACGTAGTGCCATCGTGTAATCTATCACTTAGCACCCACACATCTGTTATACGATCGTCCAGCACTAGCCTACACGATCGACGATTGTCCAGCGCCCGCCTACACGATCGTCCAGCGCTCGCGCATCTACTATACGATCGTTCAACGCTCGTCTACATGATCGAAGATCGTCCAACGCCCACCTACATGATCGTCCAGTGCCCGCGCATATCTACACGATTGTTTAGCGCATCGCTTAGCTCCGCACATCTACTATATGATCGTCTATCTCATCGTTTAGCTCCCTGCATTGCTACACGATCGCCTACCTCATCGTGTAGCACTACCCATTTGCTACACGATTGTTTACCTAGCGCCTTACGCTTAACATTTCGCTTTTGCTGCTCTTGCTCACGCATACCCAACGCAGGAGCAACTCTTGGCAACACCTCTTGCCAATACTTCAACAAATGTATCATATACAACAAAACCATTAATCAAATCGAATTTCAAAGGCCATAGACACATAAAAAGGCCCAAATATAGGAGCAGAGAGATATATTGAAGTGAAACCGCAACTCTTTCATTGAGACATTTACACAAACAGTTGAGAGGCGTAACATAAGAACAAATTTTTTTGTGAGTTTAAGAGAGGAAAGAGAAAAAGAGCATACTGATCTGGACGAACGACGAACGATGAACTTCAGATCTTCAGATCTGGACTTCAAATCAAACAACGAACAATGGCACACGGATCTGGGTGACTGGGTGCGGCCGATGACGGACGAATGAGAGAATCTACACCACAGACGACTGGGTGCGACTTCAGATCCGAGCTAGATCTACACCACGATAGACTCCACGATCGATGGACGAATGGCAAGGGTTTGGAAGAGAGAAGTGAGAAAGAAGGGGGTCTAAAGAGGGAAGTGTGAGAATGAGAGGAAAAAGAAAATAGGGGGAGAATGAAGAGGGAAAAATTAAGCGGGTCTTTAATGTTGGTTTAAAACCGACATTAAAGATCCTTTTTTTTTAAAAAAAATAAAACCGACATTATACATCCGATTTCATTTTTTTCAATCGACATTAAAGCCCAAAATTCTTGTAGTGTAAGATTACTTGCTCAAATAATTAAGTTAAGAGCAAAATTTCCTAATTATACAATTATGACCATTCGTCTTAAAATATTGGTGAATTTACATCCCAAGCTTTTGATAATTATTATATGTCAATAGGGATAAGTGTTGCACATCCTGTAGCTTATGTTCATAAACAAAATGGTTTAGCTGAATCATTTATAAAATATTTGTAGTTAATTATTAGACCACTACTTATGAAAGCTAAGCTTCTTACTTCTGTATGGGGTCATGCTATTTTGCATGTTTCGTCACTTGTATGCATTAAGCAATAGCTTATCATAAGTACTCGCCATTACAATTAGCTTATGATCATGAGCCAAATATTTTCCATTTGAGAATTTTGGATGTGCAATATACGTTCCAATTGCTCCACCACAACATACTAAGTGAAGGGATTGAATCCCGTAGCGGAAGCGTTTAGTCGCTTGTGGCCCAATTTTTGTTATAAAATAAATATAGAACAGTGAAGGAAAAATAAACATGCTTTCTACAAGAATGAAAAAAGATTATACCTTTGTAGAATCTCTTCAATGTTTCTTCTTCTGGTCTTGGTAAACTACAACACGTTCTAAATAGTGTGACACGACAAAGATCTTCTCAACTATCCTCTTTGGATAAAGAGGATGGTGGGATCCTTCTTGGAAGTTAAAGGAATATATGTAAGGTTTGGTAAAGAACTTTTTCTGAAGTAAGTGAGAACCAAGGGAGTGAAATATTATACAATGGGGATAATTCTGCCGAGGAAAAAACTGAGAACAAATTCTCAACTTCTTCATATTTAATACATGGGGGAATTGTAACTCCGTCCCCACCTCACTACTCCATTCCCCTATAATGTAGGGGAGTTAATCCATGTTAATTAAATGTATTTAATTAAAAAAAGATAAATTATTAATTAAATTAAATTAAATTGATTAAATCTTACTTAATCAATCTAATTAAATATTTAAAATAATGTACATAATCTCTCTTAACCTATAGTTTTAATATCAATCTCAATTCACATTAGTTTTAAATCTATAGTTTAAATATAAATCTAATTCATATTAAAGTAATATTTGAATCTTATTCAAATATTAATATTTTCATATTATGTAATTTAATTTGGATCTTATTCAACTTTAATTGTATATTATAATGTATCAATATATATTATATTAATTGTACTATATACAGTTTATCCCTTAAAACAATTTGAACATTTTAAATTTCTTCCAATTTAAAATCCTTATTGAGTATATTTATGAGCTAGCAAAGAAACCTAATGGGCTTACAATTATAAGCTCCAATTATTCATAATTAATTTAATAAACTCTTTAATTAAGTTAATTATCACTCATTAACTATGGGGCACTCCACTAAAGGCCCATAGTTGCACTCATATGAAATGCAGTATATTTATATGTCCATTGAATTAATCATATTTTGTAAATCAACCTTTCACAAATTATTCGTAATTATTGTTTTACGCCTGTGATTGTCTATTGTAACTCAAGTACCACTGATTCTCTAATAAACAAAATCCCCTTCGGGTCAATAAGAGGGTGAGACATCATTGTTCAAGTCCCATAGTCAGACTTAAGGGAATAATCTGTCTACTTTCCCTAAAGTCAGGAAGGAGTGAATTCTATCTTATGTAGCTATGTTCCCAGCTCTTCACTATGTACCATTCCTAAAATGGTACACATATTGAGTCGGTAGCTAAGGACACTTTCACCCATACAAATCAAAGAACGACCCTTATGAGGATGAGTTCAAAACTTATTTAGGATTGAGATCGAGTTACATGGTTATTGTTTGAAATATGAATCTCTTCAATTAACGGTGTTACAAAGAGAGATTATATTTTGTGGTTCGATCTTATACAAGCTCACTATATAGGATATCCCCACTTGCATGTCATTACACAAACGATCTAGATCAAATCGCTTGTAAAACTTACAACTGTTGTAACATTTAAAAGTGGGTCATATCATCGTGTTACCAAGATAAGGTACCAAGCCTTATCCATATACATAGACCTTTCATGTTATTCCTTGAACACGATTCAATCATATGTCAACCACATATTGTTCAAGTTACATTAAAATACCTCGGATCTTAGTTTATTGGATTTTGAATTATGCAAATAATAGAATATTTTATTCATTCAATAAACACTTATTTATTTATTAAAAAATCTGTTTACAAATTTTCACAGACTACTAGATTTAGACATAAAATCTAACAATCTCCTACTTAACCTAAAGTTAGTGGGATGTACAAACATATAAAAGACAAATACAATAAACTAGTGCATACAATATACCCAGCCATATCTTTCGCTTGCTCTAGTCTAAGTGATACATATCTCGTAAACTTAGACCCTCTAGATGACCCTCGAACATTTTAGCCATGATAGTCATTGTAAATGGATCAACAATATTGTGCTTTGATGCTTTTTGTGTAACGATCACGTCCCCTCGTTGCACAACCTCCTGTATCAGATGATACTTTCGTTCTATGTGCTTTCCTCGTTTATGGTTTCGAGGTTCCTTTGAATTTGCCACATCACCATTGTTGTCACAATAAAGGGTGATAGGTAAAGACATATTTGAAACAACTTCCAAATAGAAAAACTTTTTTAATCACATTGCTTCCTTAACAGCTTCACAAGCAGCTACATACTCTGCCTTTATAGTAGATTAACAACACAACCTTGTTTTATGTTGCGCTAGACCACAGCTCCTTCATAAGAGTGAACACTGATCATGGTGTGGATTTCCTAGAATTCTTATCAATCTGAAAATCAGAGTAAGTATATCCTGTAAGGATCAAATCCTTAACACCATACACAAGCATATAATATCTCAGGATACTTAAGGATTGTCTTTACTGTCGTTTAGTGATCAAATTATGGATTAGATTCCTACCGACAATCCCAATTGCATAGCATATGTTAGGTCTTGTACACAACACGACATACATAAGGCTGCCTATAGCCGATGCATATAGAATCCGTCTCATTTTCTCAACTTCTTGAGGTGTCTTAGGATATTCCTTAGGCAAGGTAATCTCATGCCTAAAAGGTAAATTACCTTCCTTGGAAGCTAACGTTATGTTCTTGCGATTTCTAATAATTTGAATACCAAGAATATATTGTGCTTCTCCCAAATCTTTCATTTGGAATTGAACAAATAGCTATTTTTAATATCAAGAAATCATATATCATTCTCAATAAGTTGGATATCATCTACGTACAATACTAGAAAAGTAATGGTACTTTTGATGATTTTCGTGTAAACACAAGGTTCATCAACATTTTGTTCAAAGCCATAAGATTCGGTTGCATTATCAAACTTTATGTTCCAAGATGTGGATGCTTACTTCAATCATAATTGGACCATTTTAGCTACAAACTTTTTGTTCTTGGCCTTTTTTTATGAATATCTCTGGTTGATTTATGTAGATATTCTCATCAAGATTGTCATTCTGAAAGGCAGTCTTGACATCTATTTGCCATGTTTCATAGTCAGAATATATGGCAATGGATAAGAGAATGTGAATAAACTTTAACATGGCAACAAGAGAAAAGGTTTCTTCATAATCAACTCTTTCTACTAGGTATAACCCTTTGCCATAAATCTTGCTTTGAAGGTTTGAACCTTTCCATCTACACCTATTTTCCTCTTGTAGATCCATTTGAAACCTATAGATTCTACCTCATCAGATAGATCTACAAGGTCCTAGACTGGATTGGAATACTTAAATTCCATTTCAAGATCCATAGCTTTGACCCATTCATCTCTGCAATATCTTCCATTGCCTGTTTAAAAGATAATGGAAACTTAATGCCATCATCAGATATGATGACTAGGCTTCTGTTAAACCCATATATTGCGTTGGATGGGATATAGGCCTCTCACAACGACGAGGCTTTCTCAACTCTTGAGAAGAATTTTTTTACTAGATGTGCTAGCACCATCAACAACTCTCGTTGATGTACTCGCATTATCAACATCACTTATTGTACTGTTATTCATTGGAAATTTCACTTAAAATTAATTTACTGCTTAGTCTGTGATCTCTTATATGATCTTCCTCTAAGAACGTGCCGTTCGATGTAAATATCTCGTTCTTTTTAGGATCATAAAAAAGACTACTCTTGCTTTCTTTGGAATAGCCTACAAATAGACATACCAGTTGTGGTTGATGCCCAAAATCTCATGGATCCTATAGTTTGTAATTGTAATGTACATACATCTTATTTATCTGATAAAATCTTAGGCATTTTATTTGACATTTAATAGCATTAACTCACAATACCAATAAACTAAGATCTAAGGTCATCTTCTGTAACTTAAACATGTATGTAGAGACATACAGGTGGATCGTGTTTAAGTGATAACCTAAATGGTCTATAGTAGATGGATAAGGCTGGGTACCTTATCTTGGTGACACTACGAATACGACTCGCTCTGTAATTATTAACTTGTTGTAAAGTACTATAAATGATATGATCCTGATCATTCATGTGGAAACATGTGATAGGGGGTATTTTATACAAAAAGTTTGTATAAGATCGGACTATGAAATGAATAGTCTAACTATATAACACTGTTGATAGAAGAGACTTACATTTTACCAGAATGACCATTGGTGACTTGACCTGAATCCTGAGTGAGTTGTGAACTCTTGCCTGTGAAGGCAGCCCTTTGATTTTCATGGTTGAGAGTGGCCAATTCGCCGACTTAATATGCCTACTATTTTGAAGATTGTCTGATTCGAGAGCTGGGAATGCATCTACAAAAGAAGGAATTCATTCATTCTCTATAGTTAGAGTAAGTAGAGAAATTACGCCCTTAAGGGCTGATTCCAGGTTTGAACAAAGTGGCACCACACCCACTCTTGGCCCGAGAGGAGTTTGGTCATAGTTTGACTATGATTTATTGTTCATTAGAGGGATCAGTGGTACTTAAGGAGTTAGATGTAACTATAGGAAAAATGATCATTTTTGCTCAACTGTTCTTACGAGAAATTTATGAAAGGCCATCACACCATTGATTAGTTATATCCAATGGATATAGAAATATATCTATAGTACGAAGAGTGTAGCTGTCGGTCTTTTGTGGAGTGACCATTGTTGGGGATGATACCTAAACTCCCGTTGGGTGCTGTAGTTTATAAACACAGTTTTGAACAAATGCTTGTGATGTAATAATATATGATATTTTCTCCACTTTTGTCTATGGAACATTAGATTTTTAATTTCTTTACCACAAACCAATAAACTAAGATCCCTGGTTGACGTTTGTAACTTAAGCATGTATGTGGAGACATACAGGTGGATCATGAATTAAGTGATAACTAAAATGGTCTGTAATATATGGATATAGGAGGGAAATCTTATCCTAGTAACGCTACGGATGCGGCCCACTTTGTAGAATAGTTACAAATATTATGACTTGCTACAGATGGTCTTATCCTGATCATTCATGTGGAGACATTCGAGCAGGGGCGTCCTATACAAAGGAGTTTGTATAAGACCTAATCACGAAGTGTTATAGTATCGTTATATAATGTCGTTCATGACAAAGACTTCACTTCACTAGTAGGGGTGGAAACGGTTCGGTTCGATTTAGTTTGGTGGTTAAATCGAACCAAACCGCATATGCGGTTCGGTTCGGTTTTGGAATTTTTAAAAAATCCATGTTATATTCTTTTCTTAATTAAAAGTGGTTCAGTTCGGTTCGATTTTTAATTCGGTTTTGTTCTTTAAATTAAAAGCGGTTCGGTTTTAAATTTGGTTTTACTCTTTTTTTAATATATATATATATATATATATATATATATATATATATATATTTATTAGTTAAAAATGGTTCGGTTCGGTTCCAATTCAGTTTTTGAAAGTGAAACCGAACTGAACTGAATTTTTCGGTTTCACTGAGTTTTCAGTTCAGTTTGGTTCAATTTTTGCGGTTTGAATGACCACTCCTATTCACTAGGATGACTATAGGTAACATGATCTCAATCCTGAATGAGTTCGAAACTTCTGCCTTTGAGGGCGGTTCTTTGATTTACATAGGTGCGAGTGGCCAGATGGCCAACTTAAACCTACCACTTTGGGGATTTTTCTGATTTAGGAGCTAGGAACTCAACTACACAATATGGAATTAACTCCTTCCCCGAAGCAATGGCAAGTAGATAGATTTCTCTCTTAAGGACTAATTCCAAGGCTTGAACGATGTGGCACCACACACCTTTTCATGGCCCGAGAGGTGTCCACACATAGTAGGACTATGTCGTATTGTTCATTAGAGGGATCAGTGGTACTTAAGAAGTTAGATGTAATTAGGGACAAAATGGTAAATTGTTCCAGTTGTACTTACGAGCATCTGTGAAGGGTTATCGTACTGTGATTGGTTAGATATGATGGATACAAAAATATATCTATGGTGAGAAGGGTGCAGTTGTCGATCTTTAGTGAAATGTCTGGCAGTTAACAGATGGTGGATCTCGTAGATAAAGATTTTAGTCAGCTATTCACGTACCATTGGAGATTCGAGCCATAGGTTCATAAGGTCCCTTTGGTAGCTTAATGGATTCAAGTTTTTGGGTAAGTTTGAAGTATTCAAATTTTTGGGTTAGTTTGAAGTATTCAAATTGACAGAGGGAATTTGATTATGTATGATATGATTGAACTGGTTGATTGTATATGATATAGTTGACATGATGTATGAGATACATTATTTGGAGAAAAATGATATAAATATGATTTATATCTAGTGGAGGAGAAAAAGACTATGGTTAATGTATTGCATATGGCGTGATATTAACCCATGGGTTATAAATATAATGAGATTATATTCATTATTTAATTTAAACGATTATGGGATAATTGTTGTTCGAATTTTTCTCCATAACCGAATGATAGTGGGAGGTTGCATTAAGTTTTTGTAACTAAAGGATAAATGAAAATTGTTTTCATTTTACAAAGGATCAGACATTCGCTCACGAGTTAGTGTATACTATCTATCACATAGAAAATTGAGAGCCTACACGATAGCTCAACGTTTCTAAATGATCGTATACACGCGTGGTTTACTAAACGATCACATAGGATTTGCTAAACGATCATCTAACTCTTTCTAAACGATCATACACCCGAACGTCATACTAAACGATCGTATATACGATCACACACCTTTTACTACACGATCGTGTACCTCTACCTAAATGATCAAGCATCGTCTATACAATAGACACCCGACTTTTCCCACTTGCTTGGTCGCTGTATACGATTGTCTATTCCTCATTCCCTCTACCAAATCCAACAGAGCCCACACCTCCTGGATTCTCACACCAAGAATACCCAAGATTCCGAGTGGTGGTGTCTTCCCTGCTACCGTGTTCGTGAGGTGTCCGTTTGTGGGTAGACGATTTAGTGGACGATAGCTTGGACATTTTCAGCGAGAGGAGCAGTCCTTGGACGAAAACGATTTTTTCTGTGAAGAAGGGTTCTTCAACTGGTATGCATTTCGTTCTTTTGTTGTTTAAAGTTTCAAAGCATGCCTGTAATCTATTGTTAAATGTATATATTTTCTGTTTGATTGTGAATGCGGTAATTCTGTCACAATGAGTTTGGAACAATCTTGCTTCAACTCAGAGGTTCTCTTTGATAAAAGTTCCTTCAATTGGTATCAGAGCCAGGTTCTGATATTCCAAATTCATTGATGCAAAGAATACCATTTACTTTGTCGGTGGGTAAAAGCATGTCTACATTCTGTTTAAGCATTAAACATGTGTTTGTAAATGTGGATTAATGGAGTTTTCTGGGATGAAGTCTCTGGTTATTTAAATTCTTTTACATTCATAGTTAATTGTAAGGGCCCCTGTGTTTTTGGCATATTAACTTGCTATCAAGTCTGTAATTTCAAAGTGTTTAAGTCTGTGAGTCGTTCGTGATGAAGCTTCATGGCAAGGAGTTGTTGTTCTTTGAGGATGAAGACGACCAAGAGTTGGTCAGGTTGTGTAAATGATGGGGTAAACGATCGTTGAGTATCCGGGAGCAGGTTGACGCGCACGCACTAGACGATCGTCTAACTCAGCAAGCTTCATTGCTTAGTTCCTGAATACACGGTTGCGGAGTAAATTGTTTACTTAATCATTTGTTATGTAATCGTCTAGCGATCGTGCTTCACGGCAACGTCGTCATCTAAACGATCATTTAGACTTGCGTGTTTTGTCTTTTATGCTAAACGATCAGGTACCTCATGCTTTATCGCATAGTTATTGCTACTCGATCATAGCTAAACAATTGTGTATACCCGACCACATTTACTAAACAATGAGAGCTTCGTCTAGGCGGTTCAAGACCTCGTTCGCTTGTGAACCGGTTGGCTTGATGGAATATGTAATAAATAGAATTTTAATTTCTATTTTTTTAGGCCGTTCATCCTGATCCATTAATCTTTGTGAATGTACATAGGATGTATGTTTATTTATATGTCATATGGTATGTCACATAGAAGAAATCCCACCTTAGGTTATGCATTGGTCATGCATCATCTCTTTATTGTAAGTGTTATAATTTAAGGAAGCATGATTTAAATTACATAAGAGCATGCTCATGCATTATATAATATAAGGGTTATATTTATGCATGCATAAAGCATAGGCATGCATCATCTTTATTATAAGTGTTATAGTATAAGGGTGTATGGAAGCAGATATTCTTGGTTCGTTACTTGTATATAAAAGTTATGTATAGTAATGAACGGACATTGCATGAAGCATGAAAAATAGGTTAAATTTATAAGTTTTATAAATACTTCATTGTGTGGCAATGTGTATGATTTTAATTATTTCTTTTATAAAGGTTATATGGAAATTAGAACAAAAATCTATAAGAAAGACATGTATGAGAACTTAGGCTTGAATCATGGATTTAAAAGTGTTTTAAAACTTGGAGAAGATAAACCTAAGAACACGGTTCTAATAAGATTAGCAACCTTAGGCTTTAATCTTTTAATCCGTTTAATAGGATTAAATTGACTAATAAAAGGTTAAAGTGTAGCAAATCTATCTATAAGGGACCTTTTGTCTAAGGCGGGTTCTGTCTAGGCTCGGGTATTTAAGGTGACGGAAAAGAACACTCCTACCTGGGAACCTATCTGAAAAGGTGAATTAGATAGATTTGATGCATGCATGCAAATTTGAGGACATTCCATTAAAGAGTGTAATGTGACTACTTGAACTTTTTAAATTCAAAGATAATTTTTTTTTAGCAAATTAAACTAGCTTAGATTAAAATTAGTACCCGAATGGTCTAAGTTAATGAATCCCTAGGTAGAACATTCAATGGAAGGTACTTAGGGTTTCTGATACTTCATTTTAACCTATTGCTCCTTTATTGTCCACACAGTGGGATTTATCCTCAACCTCGTGGTACCCTGGGAGTGTCCCCCTAAAGGATGGTATTTGGGTAGGTCAATATCAAGGTGGATGGAGAGAATTTTCATAGTAAGTGGGAGCGGGACGTGCGACAGCATATCCCACGGTCTCTCTTGTTAGGTTGGATCAAGTTTTTGTGCATCACCTCGAGGCACCTTGGGACTGTCCCCCTATAGGATGACAGTTTTGCATGTTTCTTTATTTGATCTCCATTATAGGATAAGGTCGTTTAGTCTCTTGTCCTAATTTGCTTTTTCCCTACGCAAGGCGCATTAGGGTGGGACTTTAGGGAAAAAAACAAGGGGTTATACTTACGCATAATTCTTAAAGGTTAATAATTCTGGACCGAACGAATGGTGACTGTTAGGTGCAGTTCCAAGAGTTGGTTCTGCCTAATGGTTGAAAGTGTCTCATCCCAGTGAAGGGGCATCTGTTCACCCCACCAATGATGTTTGTCCTGCCTCGTTGGGGCATCATTGCGAAATAGAAGTATTTTCACTTAGGGTACTTGAAATCTATTTTGCTAAAATTAAAATTGGTGTTAACATGTGGCTAAACCATAGACTTATAAAGTTTTTTATGTTTTCAGAAACGTAATAATGGCAACCGCCACTTTAGCTCTACTTAGCGCCAACAAACTAACTGGAGAGAATTATGCTAGTTGGAAACATATGATCACAACAATACTTATCATCGATGATCTCATGTTCGTCTTTAGGAGGAACATTCTCCTATTCCACCTCCTAATGGCGCTCGGAATGTTCGAGAGACCTACGAGCGTTGGACACGAACGAATGAGAAGACCCGAGCTTATATCTTGGCCAGTCTTAATGATGTTTTGTTGGATTGTATCAACAAGCAATGGAAGTTATAAGGATCATTAAGCACTCTAATTCATTACTTTTGGCAGAATATAAAGCATGCTCTTGCAGAAATAAATGGGTTTCAAGTCATACCTTTGTAGAACTCTTGAAATTTCTATTTTCAATTGCAAATCTCTCCAAATCTTATTATAAACCACCATAAGATCTTCCCTACTATTCTCTTGATGTTCTAGATTGAGTTATGAGACTCAAAATAAGCTTAAATCAAGGGAACTTGAAGGATAACAATAGCAATCCTCTTGAAGAACTTCTTCTTCAACCCGAATTTTCAGCAAAAATTCCACAGATTGCATGCATCAAATTCACTCCATTCTTCTCAATATTTACATAAAATCATGCAATGAAGATGGCTAAATGAGATGTAGCTCATGCTTGGAGTAATTGAAGCTTAAAGAGATGGGTTTCGTGTAAGCAACTTGAAGATGTAATGGAAAATACCATTTTTTCATTTTGTGTATTTTTAAATTTTCAAATTCCAATTTTGATTTTAGGAAAACAATTTGATTTCAAAAATAAAAATTATTAATTTTACAAATTAATTTCATAAATTAATTTTTCTAATAAAATTAACAAATAATTATTTAAACAATTTAAATAATTCTAATTAATTTAATATCAAATATTAAATTAATTTTACACAAAATCACTTTCATATATTTAAATGATATTTAAATATTAATTCTCCAATTCCGTTTAATTCTTAAAATTAAACGTGCAATTAAATCACATATAATTACTAATTCTTTTAATTCTAATTTAAACGTTTCAAATTAACTTATTACGCTACTCTAGGGTTAATCCATTTACGAGCTAGTCGGGAGACCTCGTGGACCTACAGATCATGGGCTCCAATCATCTGAGATTAATTGACTAAACTCATTAGACAAAATTAACCCCCATTTGTTAACTAATGGGTCACTCCACTAAAGCCCATAGTTAGATATGTCCACGGGGATTAATTGCCCTCCTATTCGAATCCCCGTCCCTACGAATTTTCCCACGGGGAATGAGGCGGGGATTCCGCTGGGATCGAGTTCACCGCGAGGACAAATTTCCCGCCTTTATTTTTCTTTAACATTTTTTTAATTTCAATTAAATATGTTTTTTTTTTTACAATTCTTTAAACATTTTCAATGAAATTTTCATTTAAATAAAATATTATCAATTTACTAATTAAAACAATAATACATATGTAATTTAAAAAATACAATTAAAATGCTAAATTCTCATAATTTGTAAATATTAAAATTCAACATTTATAGCATCCTATCTTAAATATTACAACATCTAAAGAATTAAAGTAATAAAAATCTTGAACTTAAATAATCAAAACATCCCTAATTATCATAATAAAGTCTACAATATTAATATGAATATATATATATTAAAAATTTATAATTTATATATAAAGTCAGGGTGGGATGGGAAAACAGGGCAGGGCTAGTGTCGGGGATTCCCCACTCCCTCCCCCATTCCCCATGTATTCAGGGATTCCTTGTCCCGTTTGGGGTGGCTCCTCGCAGGGCCCCGACCCTACGGATTTTTTGGATATCTCTACCTATAGTTGAACTCCCCTCACTATAGATATATTATGTCCAATTGATATAACCATGATTAGTAAGTTAATCCTTCATAGATTGTTCGTAATAACAGCTGGATCAAATCTCTATTTTACCCTCGAAATTACCTCTTTTTCCTTAAGTCCCACTGATCTTCTAATGAACAATTGATTTGTGATCCAATCAACAAATCGAGTCTCTCTCAGGTCAGTGAGAGGGCAGGGCCCCTTGTTCAAGACTCAGAATAAGCACTTAAGGGAAAAACCTCTCTACTAGTGTTAATAGCGGGTAGGATTAAATTTCTTCTTGCATCTTATGTCCCCAACTATCTATCCGATCTTACCCTTGAAATGGGAGGTTATTGAGTTGGCACTGTTGAGCCAACCCTCACCTATGCAAATCTAAGGATAATCTCGAATATAAAGGAGTTTATAGTTAGCTCAGGATTAAGGTTAAGTTACGTAGGTCATCACTTTGAAATAGTCAGTCTTAAACAGTCAACAACGTTATAAAGTAAGAGTGGCTGATTTCGTGGTCCAATCTTGTACAAAACCCATTTGCATAGGGATACCCCCACTCCTCATGTCATAACATGTACGAATTAGGATCACTTTGTTTGTAGCACTATACAACTCTTTTTAACAATTACAAAGCAGGCCGGATCCAATAGTATTACCAGAATAAGGCACTCAACCTTATTCATATACTATAGATCATTTTGATTATTTACTCGAACCTGATCCACTTTTATGTCTGCACATAAAGTTCAAGTACTCATGCAATAGTCAAAGGACTTTTAGGTTTATTGGATTTCTAATAAGCAAAACATCTATTCAATAACAACTTATTGAATTTTCAGAATAAGTTTTATTGTTTACATACCACGAGTTTTAGGACATAAAACCGAAAAGTTTTAGCCAAAAAGCATGAGCCCATGGTCTCAGCATGTGAGATCATGGAGTCCCTGCGGGGGATGTTTGGACAACTGTCTGGACAACTCAAGCACGAGGCTCTCAAATGCATCTTCAACTCCAAAATAGAGGAAGGCACCTCTATTCGAGAACACATGCTTAATATGATGGTCCATTTCAATGTGGCAGAGATGAACAGGTTTGGATCGATGAGGTCAGTCAGGTTAGTATTATTCTGCATTCATTGACGGATAGCTTCCTGCATTTTTTTAGCAATGCGATTCTTAACAAAGTGGACTATACCTTTACAACTCTTAACAACGAGTTGCAGACATTCCAATCCTTACTGAAAAGTAAGGAGAAAAGGGGAGGTAAGGCAAATGTTTCCTCGTCTTCAAAGAAGTTCCATCGAGGTTTGACCTCAGGGACTAAGTCTACACCTTTTACTTCTTCTTCAAAGAAGTTCCATCGAGGTTTGACCTCAGGGACTAAGTCTGCACCTTTTACTTCTAACACTGGAAAGTGGAAGAAGAAGAAGGGTAGTAAGAGGAAGGGGGAGGTGCCTGCTAACCCACCGTCTGTCGCCCCTTGAGGAAGGTGACCAAAACCCAGAGACAAAGGAAAGTGTTTCCATTGTAACCAGGATGGGCACTAGAAGAGGAATTTTCGTCGCTGGATTAAAAAGAAGAATAAGGCTAAGGCTAAGGCCAAGATGAAACAAGGTAAATATGATTTACTTGTGTTAGAAACTTGTTTAGTGGAGAATGATGATTCTGCCTAGATTATTGATTCGGACACCACTAATCATGTTTGTTCTTCTTTTCAGGGGATTAGATCTTAGCGGCAGCTGAAGGCTAGCGAGATGACGATGCGGTAGGCACCGGGCACGTCGTATCAGTTGTGGCAGTGAGAGGAGTCTAGTTGACTTTAAAAAAGAAATTTCTTATTTTACATGATGTATTTGTAGTTTCTGAGTTGAAAAGGAACTTAATTTCTGTAAAGTGCTTGTTGCGGTGTAAATATACTCTTGAATTTAAATTGAATAAAGTGTTTATGTCACACCCCGAACCAAATTACCTTTCTAACCTGGATGGAATGGTGACTACAGTAGTTACCAACCCTTTTGCTGGCACTTACTACCTATCTTACCTATTAAATTTTGCTCAAACCTTGAATACATACAAATTAACTCAGAACTTAATACATTTACATTACAGGGTTTCGCAACATTGTTTATACATGGATATTACAACTTAGTGAGCCCCATCAAGAATACTAGTCTCTAGACAGACACATGTGTACTAACTAATACAGGTCTTCAAATATGCTTCCTTCAACCTGTTCCTTTGAGTAGTAGAGCAGCAGCAAAAAAGTCTTTTGGGAACTGACTGCTACCTAAAAGAAAAACATTTGAAAACATAAGCTAGAAGCCCAGTGAGTGAGTTAATTAAACATAAATCTCATGCTTAAACTAAAAGCTCGAAAATATAATACTGGAACTAAAATATACCAAGCAAACGTGTACATAAAACCTTTAAAACCATTGTATCTGAACCCTGAATCTTAGCTGAAAATGAACATTCAGCGCTCTAATTTCCAGTGCTAAGCCATGGCCAAATGAGACCTCTACTAAGATCTCTTCATACTGAATTATGGCTAGGAGAGATCCCTACTTCGATTCTTTAAATATATCGATGGGCATCTCAAGCAACTTCCTCTAAACATTTAACATTGATAACTACTCTTTAGCACCATTAAACATCATTATTCCCTAGTTGAGAACGAGCATACATCGCTCTAGCTCTCAACGTCTGTTATCGGCCATGAGACCCATGCTTCAACCTCTCTTTGCTGGTTTAGGGCCTAGGAGACCCATACTTTAACCTCTCCTTCAGAACTACCTATGTGCATATGGAGGTTTCTATGTACTGTCAACACCTTAGGTACATTTATTAATATACCTTTCTTATTCCTTTTCATTGTGTTTAGGAATACCAACACATGTACTTTGGCAATCTTAGGTATTTAAACATAGTACATTAAGCTTCACTCAACCTTAGTTTTAACCCTAACGCATGCTTCATACTTTGTAAAATAAGTTGGCTTAAACCGTGTTGAACTAGCTTGTAAAAACCATTAGAAAGCGTTAGACATGGAAAACATACTTGGAAAACTCATACATTAGTAACATCATGCGTTGATCATGCTTTCAATCATAAAAATAAGTTGTTTGGAATCACCTAAAATTTAGCATGAGAATAACCTTGCTCAATCCCTCGACGTCGTATTACTTACATGCACATGCTCATAACTGAGTACCATCATACTTTAGGTACTTAACAAGGATAATTTCTCGTGGTCCTTCAGTATCCTTAGGATATCTTCTCATTGTCCTTCAGTATCCGTCGTAAAACTAGTTATAAGCATTTAGCTAAAAACTAAGGCTTAGTGCTCAAATTATCATACTAGTTCATCCATCTTACTAGTTCTTCATAAAAATGGAGTTACTAAAACATGCTGAAAGTATTTGAACAAGATAACATATTTAAATCATGTCAATTTCCATAGAAAACATGCTTTACTTAGCATGAGAAATAGCTTGAAACATACGTTGCTTGGCACTTCATTTAAACACTTAGCATGGGAAATAACTTCAAAGAAATCATAGTTTCTAAATCATTAAAACATTAATTAGCAAAATACCTCAAATAGTTCATTTACTAATTGAACTTTCCTCAACAAAACCACATTACTAGCGAGATAACCATTATGAGTGAATTCTTCCTCATGAGCAAGATCCTCATGAGCGAGATCAAGCATTTCTTTAACAAACTTCAACCTAGCGATACTCACCATACTAACGAGATTCAGCTCAATTTCTAGCGATATTTCCTTCTTGAGCGAGATCCTCATCACAAAATCAGCGAGATCTTCATCCTCCTCATCTCGCTCTCGCTCTTCACGGTAAGCTGTTTGCTTGTTCTTCCCAAGCAGCTCTCTGCTTCTGCACAAACTCTCTGTTTCAACTTCAAAAATTCATAACTCAAAGTCCTGAACTCTTTTCAAGAAACTTCCTTCTACAAACTTATTTAAAATTGAGTAACTTTCTTACATCAAAATATCAGCTAAAACTTCCTTATGGTTTGGCCTGGAGCTTCCAATCTTTACCTTGGGCCCTAATTAATCCGAGATTCTGCCTCTTCTATAAATTCCTCACTTTTTGTTCTTCTTCTTCTACAATCTTTCTCCGAAAAGACAACCTCAAAAACTAGATTCTCCCAGCTTTCAAATGGCACCGATTTTACTAAATTTTCTCATGTAGATTGCCAAAACCAAGCTTTCGAAGTTCCTCTTCCTTTTAATCTTCCTGCTGCCTTCCGAGTTCAAGGATTAACCGCCACATCACCCTATATTTAGTGCCTCCAGCCCAAACCAATAAGTGAGCTTCCCTATTTAATATGTTTTTCTTTTCCTTTCTCCACAACTCCTATAAATAACATGGATTTTCACTTATTAGATATTTAATATATCATTCCTTTGGCTAAACATACTTGTCTAGGAAATTTTGAATTCGAGGTTTACATTCATCTCCCTCTTAAAAAGAAATTCGTCCTTGAAATTTGCTCGGCCTTATTTATAACTAGAGTTTCATAACATCCTTTGGTCGTAAACTTTATAACCTTCTTATTTTCTCTTTTTTTTATTTTTTTTTATTTTTACTATGCTTTCGCTACGTTACTCTGATATTACATTTGTTCATGGTAAATAATACTAGTACGTATGAACAACTTGGTCATCATAGTTCACTGTATTTGTCACATCTTCTGGTGACTCTTCCATTCTCACTGAGTCATAGTACTCATTTATTACTAGGGTGGTTCTTTTCCATTTCCCAACAATACCACTAGAACATTCTTTTCTAGTTTTCACACCTTTGAATTAATTTACAGCTGTAAAATCAATATTTAGGTCAACTAGACTTCTCAATCTAACCGGGGGCACTCTTCTTAGAATGTCCTTCCTATCCATATTTGGGAGAAAATATTCCTTCTACTATAACCTTTCTCAACTTTGGCTTATGATACTGTATACATAAGGTTTTCTTAACTGTACTAGTCCCTAGCTCAGTTACAATTCAAACTTCGAGCTATTACCTGGAATATCAGAAGATCTGGACTTTTTCCTTTTTGTCTTCTGCTGACCATTTTGTTCCTTATTTTTATACTCAACGTACCTCTGGTACATTTTGAGCTCATTGTTGCTCATCTTTTTCCTCCTCTTAGGATTTATCTGACTAGGACTTCCTCTAGATTACACCATTTCCTTGGAATTCACTAGAATAGACTTAACGTTTGCCACTAACCTTTGAGCAAACCTGCTATACATTCTATTTCTAGTGAAAAGTCTATGTTTACCTGCGTGGCTCCCGACTTCCCTTCAGGTACCAGTAGTGGATTGAGTTATCCTGTCGGCCTCTACCCTTCAGGTTTCAGTTGTTGACAAATCAAACATCACATAGTACTTTTCTTATCTTGCTAGACTATGCCTTAGTCTATTAGTCTAGAGTGGCCGTTCTACTCACTCCTTATCATTCTTTACTGTGTTACTACTTAATCGGGAAGGAACCCTTTTGTTCACTCCCTAAAACATAATTTGCATCTTTAGTTGAGAGAGAACCTTTACTCAATTCCTCAACGTCAATCCACAGTTAGTGTGGAGTGATCTCGACACTACCAATAATAACTTTTCTTTCATCATGTGATTCTAGTTTAAGTATCGTCATACCTTAGGTACTACTGCTCAGATACCTTCTCCGTGTACTTCAATATCGAGCTGCTCGGATACCTTCTCCATGTCCTTTAGTATCGAGCTATTCAATTTCTAAAACTGAGCTTCAGTACCTTCTCCGTGTACTTCAGTACTGAGCCATTCATACTTAACTTACATATTCTTATCTTTCAATGACTTAGTTGCACAAAAGCATTCTATACTAATGCATCCTCATGGTCATTGAAAAGCATGGCATAAATATAACATTAATGTAAGATGCGTTGCTTGATAACTATTTGAGAATAGTTGTCATAAATAGCTTTCAGTAAACATGCATTGCTAAACATTCATAAGTTTTAGCAATTTACTTAAAACATTTAAAGCATCCAGAGTCACTCACTCTTGCTGCTGGAACCATATGACCATAAAATATAACCTGGTCTAACTAGAAATCACATTTATTGAACGTGGCATTTAACTGCTTCTCTCGCAGCGTCTGCAAAACTATCGTCAAATGGTTCCCGTGATCTTCCCTACTGCTTGAATACACCAATGTGCCATCAATGAAGATTATCATGAACTGATCCGAGTAGGGATGAAATATCCTATTCATCAAGTCCATAAATACTGCGGGGCATTCGTTAGTCCAAATGGCATTACTAGGAACTCGTAATGTCCATACCTCGTCCGGAATGCTGTTTTTAGAACATCCTAATCCTCCTCATCTCGCTCTCGCTCTTCACGGTGAGCTGTTTGCTTGTTCTTTCCAAGCAGCTCTTTACTTCTGCAGAGACTCTCTCTTTCAAATTCATAAATTCATAACTCAAAATCCTGAACTTGTTTCAAGAAACTTCCTTCTATAAACTTGTTTAAAATTGAGTTACTTTCTTACCTCAAAATATCAGCCGACACTTCCTTATGGTTTGGCCTAGAGCTTCAAATATTTACCTTGGGGTCTAATTAATCCAAGATTCTGCCTCTTCTACAAATTCCTCACTTTTTGTTCTACTTCTCCTGCAATCTTTCTCCGGCAAGATAACCTCAAAAACTAAATTCTCCCAGCTTTCAAATGGCATCAATTTCACTAAATTTGCTTATGTAGATTGTCGAAACCAAGTTTTCGAATTTCCACTTCTTTTTCATCTTCTGCCGCCTCCCGAGTTCAAGGATTAGCATCCACGTCACCCCATATTTAGTGCCTTCAGCCCATACCAATAAGTGAGCTTCCCTATTTAATATGTTTTTCTTTTCCTTTCTCCACAACTCCTATAAATAACATGGATTTTCACTTATTAGATATTTAATATATCATTCCTTTGGCTAAACATACTTGTCTAGGAAATTTAGAATTCGGGGTTTACAGTTTATTCATAAAGATGGAGTAGAAATCTGTATAGCATATTTGGAAAATAATTTGTATGTGCTAAGGCTGTTAGCAATGAGTTCCCTCCATAACATAGAGATGTTTAAAACTGTCGTAATTCAAAACAAAATTCAACGAGTTCCTCGAAAATCAAATGCCCTACTTTGGCACCTTTGATTAGGGCACATCAATCTCAATAGAATTGAGAGGTTGGTGAAGAATGGAATTTTAAGTGAGTTAGAGGAAAATTCTTTACCAGTGTGTGAATCTTGCCTTGAGGGTAAGAAGACTAAAAGTCCTTTTACTAGAAAAGGTTATCAAGCCAAAGAGTCTCTAAAGTTAGTACATTCTGATCTCTGTGGTCTGATGAATGTGCGAGCCAGGGGAAGCTATGAGTATTTCATCACCTTTACTGATGATTACTCTAGGTATGGGTATGTTTATTTGATGCAACGAAAGTCTGAATTCTTTGAAAAGTACAGAGAGTTCAAGGCTGAGGTTGAAAATGCATTGGATGAACGGATTAAGATACTTCAATCGGATCAAGGTGGAGAGTTTTTGGATTCGAGGTTCCAGGACTATTTGATAGAACATAGAATCATTTTCCTACTCTCAACATCGGGTACACCTCAGTAGAATGATGTAGCGAAGAGGAGAAATGAACCTTGTTGGACATGTTCGATCGATGATGAGTTACACTTCCTTACCTAACTCATTTTACAGTTTTGCAGTAAAGACTGCAACATATATACTCAACTATGTTCATTCCAAGAGTTTTGCGAGAACACCTCTGAAGTTGTGGAACGGTCTTAAAGCTAGTTTACATCACTTCTGCATATGGGGTTACCCAGCATATGTACTTGAGGCTAATCCAAAGAAATTGGAACCACGATCGAGGTCGTGCCTCTTTGTAGGCTACCAAAAGAGGCACGATGGGGTTACTTTTTAATCTGACAGAAAACAGAGTGTTTGTTTCAACGAATGCTACCTTCCTGGAAGGAGCATAGTCCACGTAGTAAGATCGTGTTACAGGAGCTTTCCAACAAAACTACTAAAACTTCAACAAGAGTTGTTGAAAGGCCTGCTTCATCGGCAAGAGTTGTTGATGATAGTTCATCTGGTGGGTCGGTTCCACCTCAAAAGTTGAGGGAAGCTCGATGCAGTAAGAAGGTTGCGAACACACATGTTCGTTATATGAGTTTCACGAAAATCTTGGCTATGGTAGCCGATGGTGACGTTGAGGTTCTGTTGTCTTATTAGAAGGCAATGAAGGAGGTTAACCGAGATGAAAAGGTCAACGCCATGGATCTCGAGATGGAGTCGGTGTATTTCAACTCAGTGTCGGATCTTGTAGATCAACCTGATGGGTCGGACCTATAGGTAGAAAATGGATCTATAAGAGGAAACGAGGTGCTGATGGGAAGGTGCAAACCTTCAAGGCTCAACTTGTGGTAAAGGGTTATAGCCAGGTGGAAGGAGTCGACTATGAGGAGACTTTCTCCCTGTTGCCATGTTGAAGTCGATCTGTAACCTTCTGTCCATTGCCGCTTATTATGATTATGAGATTTGGCAAATGGATGTCAAGATTGCCTTTCTGAATGGTAATCTTGAGGAGACCATTTATATGGTGCAGCTTGAGGTATTCATTGCCTAAGGTTAAGAGCAAAAATTTTGCAAACTAAATTGGTCCATTTATGGGCTGAAATAGGCATCTCGAACTTGAAATATTTTGTTTGATACTGAAATCAAATCGTACGACTTTGACCAAAATGTTGATGAGCCTTGTGTCTATAAGAAAATCATCAACGGTTCAGTAGTTTTCCTAGTGTTGTATGTAGACGATATCCTACTCATTGGGAATGATGTAAGACTACTGACTGCAGTTAAGAATTGGCTAGCGACCTAATTCCAAATGAAAGATTTGGGAGAGGCTCGGTTTGTTATGAGTATACAGATCTTTCGGGATCGTAAAAACAAAGTGCTAACGCTGTCTCAGGCATCGTACATATAAAAGATGTTGCTCAATTACTCAAAGCAGAACTCCAAAAGGGGCCTACTGCCGTTTAAGCATTGAGTAACTTTGTCTAAGGAAATGTGTTCTAAGACGCCTCAAGAGGCTGAGGAAATGAGACGGGTCCCATATGTATTTGTCGTTGGCAATTTGATGTATGTGATACTCTGTACTAGACCAGAAATCTGCTATGCTATGGGAATGGTCAGTTGGTATCAGTCTAACCCAAGCCAGGGTCACTGACCGCAGTTAAGAATATCCTCAAATATCTTCGAAGAACGAGGGACTACATGATCATGTATGGAACTAGGGATTTGATCCTAACTAAATACACCGATTCTGACTTTCAAACTAATAAGAACTCTCGGAGGTCCACTTTAGGGTAAATTTTTACTCTTAACAGAGGAGAAATAGTGTGGCGAAGCACTAAGCAAGGGTGCATTGTCGAATCCACGATGGATGTTGAGTACGTAACGACTTGTGAAGTTGCTAAGGAGGTCGTTTGGCTTAGGAAGTTTCTGATTGATCTGGAAGTTGTTCTAGATATGTCTAGGCTCATCATCCTCAATTGTGACAATAGTGATGCTGTGGCGAACTCCAAGGAGCCAAGAAGTCACAAGCGCAACGAACATATAGAGCGAAAGTATCATCTCATCCGCGAGATAGTACATGAGGGATGTGATAGTCACGAAGATCGCTTCAGAGAAAAATATTGTTGACCCGTTTACGAAGGCTCTCATGGCTACGATTTTTTAGGGTCACCTTCAGAATATGGGTCTACGGGATCACCCGTGATTGGACTAGGGTAAGTGGGAGATAGTTTTGTACTGGGCCTTAATGTCCTAGTTTATTTTTTTATACTAGTTGTTTGTACACCCCACTCACTTTAGGACAAATGGGAGATTGTTGGAGATGATGTCCTAAACTCTCGTTGGGTTCTGTAGTTTGTAAATAGATTTTTGAACAAACGCTTGTGATGTAATAATATATGATATTTTCTTTACTTTTGTCTATGGAACATTGGATGTTTTAATTTCTTTACCCCAAACCAATAAACTAAGATCCCTGGTTTTCGTTTGTAATTAAGCATGTATGTGGAGACATACAGTTGGATCATGTCTTAAGTGATAACCAAAATGGTTTGTAGTATATGGATATATGAGGGAAACCTTATCCTGGTAACACTACGGATTCAGCCCACTTTGTAGAATAGTTACAAGTGTTGTGACTGCTTGCTACAGATAGTTTGATCCTGAGCATTCATGTGGAGACATGCGAGCAGGGGCATCCTATATAAAAGAGTTTGTATAAGACCTAACCACGAAGTGTTATACTCTCGTTATATAATGTCGTTCATGATAGAGACTTCACTCCACTAGGATGACCATAGGTAACATGACCTTAATCCTAAGTGAGTTAGGAACTCCTGCCTTTGAGGGTGGTCCTTTCATTTGCACCGGTGCGAATGGCCAGATCGCCGACTCAAACCTACCACTCTAGGAATTCGTCTGATTCGGGAGCTAGGAACTCAACTACACAAGATGGAATTCACTCCTTCCCCGAAGCAGGGGTAAGTAAATAGATTGCTCCCTTAAAGGCTGATTCCGAGCCTTGAACAATGTGGCGCCACACATCTTCTTATGGCATGAGAGGTGTCCACACATAGTAGGACTATATTATAGTTTTCATTAGAGGGATCATTGGTACTTAAGGAATTAGATGTAACTACAGGGGCAAAACGGTAAATTGGCTCAGTTGTACTAACAAGCATTTGTGAAGAGTTAATGTACTATTGATTGGTTATATCCGATGGACACATAGATATATCTGTGGTTAGAAGAGTACAGCTATCGGTCTTTAGTGGAATGCTTGGCAGTTAACGGATGGTGGATCTCGTGGCTAAAGAGTTTAATTAGCTATTCACATACCATTGAAGCTTCGAGCCATAGGTCCCTACGGTTCCCTTGGTAGCTCAATGGATTCAAGTTGAAAATCAGTTTTTGGGTCAGTTTGAAGTGTTCAAATTGACAAGAGAGAGTTCGATTATATATGATATGATTGAATTAATCGATTATATATGATATAGTTGACATGATGTATGAGATACATTAATTGGAGGAAAATGAAATAAATATGATTTATTTCTAGTGGAGGAGAAAAAGACTATGGTTAATGTATTGCATATGATGTGATATTAAACCATAGGTTATAAATATAATGAGATTATATTTATTCTTTAATTTAAACAATTATGGGATAATTATTGCCCAAATTTTTCTCCGTAACTGAATGATAGTGGGAGGTTGCATTCAGTTTTGGTAACTAAAGTATAAAATGAAAATTGTTTTCATTTTGCAAAGGATCAGACATTTGCTCACGAGTTAGTGTATACTATCTATCGCATAGCAAATTGAGAGCCTACATGACAGCTCAATGTTTCTAAACGATCGTATACACATGCACGGTTTACTAAATGATCGCATAGGATTCTAAATGATCGTCTAGCTTTTTCTAAACGATCGCGTGCCCTATCGTCTTACTAAACGATCGTCAATACGATCATACCCATTTTACTACTCGATCGTGTACCTTTACCTGAACGATCGAGCGTCGTCTATACGATAGACACCCGACTTCTCCCACTTGCTTGCTCGTGGTATATGATTGTCTATTCCTTCTTCCCTCTATAAATCCAACAGAGCCCACGCCTCTTGGATTCTCATACAGAATACCTAGGGTTTCGAGTGGTGGTTTTTTCCCTACTATCGTGTTCGTGAGGAGTCCGTTCGTGGGTAGATGATTTGGTGGACGATAGCTTGGACATTCTCAGCGAGAGCGAAAGAAGCAGCCCTTAGACAAGAACGAGTTTTTTTGTGAAGAAGGGTTCTTCAACTGGTATGTATTTCGTTCTCTTGTTGTTTAAAGTTTAAAAGCATGCCTGTAATTTGTTGTTAAATGCATATCTATTATGTTTGATTGTGAATGCGGTAATTCTGTCATAGTGAGTCTGGAACGATCTTGCTTCCACTCAGAGGTACTATTTGACAAGAGTTCCTTCACGACAGTTAATGGAAGTTGGATAATTTATTTAAAGAGAATAATTAATTATCCAATTACCATTGAAGCTTCAATCTATAAGTCTATAAGTTCCCCTCGGTAGCTCAACTATGATTATTTATAATTGAATTAATCTTGGATTAACTTTAATTATTCAAATTAATTAAGGGAATTAATTATATTTGATATAATAATTTAATTTAATTATACGTGACATAAATAATATAATGTATTTGATACATTATAATATAAAGTTTAATTTGAGAGGAAATAAATATTTTGATATGATTCAAATATTAATGAATTGGATTTATATAAAAATCATAGCTCAAATTTAATATGAATTTGATTTATATTAAATACTATAAGTTCAATGAGAGAATGTCAAACTATAGGTTATATTATATTTTATACAGTTATAGGTTATGTTATATAGTAAGTTAGTTATTATATTATTATTAAATTAAATTTTGTTTTTAATTTGTTTTAATTAATTTATTCTTCCCCCCTCCCCATTATTCTCTTGTAAAAAAATCATGGAAGTGGGGTTGTTGAGAGATAGGACTCTTCTTCTTCCTCTTAGATGTTCACACAAAAAAAAGAAGAAAAGGAAAGAGTTGATCTCTGTGATTTCCTTGAAAAAAAATTTCCTATCATTTTTTTCCTTTCCATTCCTTCTTCCAAAGTTAAAAGGGGCCCACAAATCCCCTATTTGATTCTCACCCAAGGAGAATACGACGGTTTCCATTGTGATGGTGTCCAATCAAATATGATCTTGGAAGTTGCTGTCTTTTTTGGTGTGTTCATGATCCAAGAAGTCTTTGGAGAAGGGTTTTGTGACTACAAGGGTAAGTTTTATCACTAGAAGAAATTTGGGCAAACTGACATTAAAGGGCTTTAATGTTGGTTGACAATCGACATTAAAGATAGTGCTATTAAAGCCTTTTAATGTCGATTGCCTTTAATGTCGGTTTTAAACCCACATTAAAGGGCTTCAATAACACAACCTTCAATGTCGGTTGCAACCGACATTAAAACCTCTATTTTTTTTAATTATTAACCAACATTGAAGCCCGAATCTGTCCGTTTTTTTAAAATTCCATTGCCGAATCCATTTTTTTGATAAAAAAGTATAACATGACACATCATCATTGAACGTTGTGGCTATGATATATTATTCATGTATGGATTGTAAATCTATTACATTTAATCCACAAATTCTGCTATAAAATTATATTTAAAAGGCTATACAATAATTCAGGCCTTGAAAACACAAATTACAAGTAATACAAATATTATGATTTTACAAACATTATGAGATTACTGTCTCTCTCCACTTGGTAAGTATGGATCCCTTTATAATTCTTCTTGAACAAACCCCCTAGCTTCAATGTCTGGTTATAAGCATCTTTGTCTGACCATGTTGTTCAAAGGATCATAAAGAAAAAAGGTTTAAGACAAAGGATTGAAAGTGAAGATGTGATAAGAATTCATATTCAACTAACCGTGTTTATTGGGAATGTGCATAAATGGTACATTCAAGGCAAAATTCTTGTAGTGAATGTGTTGGATCTAAAGTTCCCCAAGAAAAGCATAAAGAGGTTGTGATACTAAATATTTACTCCATTGTTGCATCTGCAAAACAAGAGCTCAATAGTTGAATAAATGAGAGAATCTTCTTTTTCAAGATCTTGAAGAAGAGAAACTTGGTTACCTAGATATGAGATACGAAGACGATGAAAAATTTTCAGCAGCATAACGATGCTACCACAAAAAAACCAAAAATTTACCTTGAACCTGTTCAAAGAAACACACTCCCAAAAATATTTCACAACCACTTGTTCTCAACAGAACTATCAGAATTCCCAAAAAATGAATATTCAAGAACACATACATCAATAAGCAAATTTAGCTCACAATATACTTCAAACCTCAAAAGTTGTCACAGAGACTACCATAGTGCATGGATAACCCCAAACTACCATTGTGCGACCTACAAACTCGAGCACCTTGAATCAAATCTAAACTACAAATAAATAGTACCCATGAGTCATAAACGAGTGTTACATTCTAATCCAATATGGTCCAAAGAGAAATAAACACACTATAACTTCTCAAACAGGAATTTTCATATCATTAGAGTCACTTGAAAACACTTAGAAATTGTGCTTAAAACTGTAAGCATTCAAAAATGCACTTACCAGGAACAATTTTCACCTGAATCCCTTGTTGTTGCAAGAAATCCATCTCCTCCCCACCCCTTCCAAACACCTAAAAAATACACAAACAAAAAAGGTTTAAGACAAAAGATTGAAAGTGAAAATGTTATCAGAATTCATATTCAACTAACCGTGTTTATTGGGAATGTGCATAAATGGTACATTCAAGGCAAAATTCTTGTAGTGATGCTTATCGATTGATCAAATAATTTAAATCGAATATTAGAATGATGCTTATTGAATCTTAATATGAAAAATGTTACTAATATAATAGAAATACCGATTCTGTTATAGAGCTAGATACTAACTTTTAAATCGGATGTTAAAGAACGCTAGTAGAGAAAATTAATCATAAATTCATACTTGTAATGATTTTTAGCTATATGCTAACCTAGCGTTTTCACATTTATTCTAAAATTTCTGGGACATTTTAAAAATTGAACTGAAATTTAAATATTCAACAAGAATTTCAGGAATATATACATAGATAACCATATAATAAATTCAAATCTACAAATGAGAATGATGGTTACAAAGTTCTAACCTTCGATGAAGGTTCCACGCTTAGTGAATGAATCTGTGCTCCTAAACCCAATGTCAACATTACACAACAAGCGCTTCAGACACTTGTTAAAGTGTACTCATTTGGTTCCACAACATCCGAGAGCATCTCGGCGAAGAAACTTAAACCCTTAGCTTCTTGACCATTATCACAACAGGAAGATACAGTGGCTAGTAATGGCAATCGTGAGCGCATCTCAGCGAGCGGCAGGGCGAGGTGCAGTGGCTGGTAATGGGAGGGAGGAGGTGGCTAATTGGGAAAATAGGGTTTAGAAAAGGGATAGATAGGGAAGTTTGGGAATGAAAGGAAAAAGGAAATTGGGGGGGGAGGGGGGGGGAGGGAAGCGGGAAATGAATAAAAAAAAAAATGGGGGGAATGGGTTTTGTTTTTTTTTTTTTTTAAAAAAAAAAAGAAAAGCGGATCTTTAATGTCGGTTTTAAACCAACATTAAAAGTATACCTACAATGTCGGTTTAAAACCAACATTAAAGATCCACTTTTTTTAAAAAAAAAAACAAAACTGACATTATACATCTAGTTTCACTTTTTCCAACTGACATTAACGTCCAAAATTCTTGTAGTGTATCCTAACCCTAATTCCTCTTCTCTTTTCATATTTTGTTTTAAAGCATGTTGTGTTTTTTTTAATGCATCATTTGTTTTCGTTCTCTGAACTATTATGTTTCTGTAAAATAATTAAAATGGGACCCGATCACGCTACTGTAGGATTTTCACGAACCTTCAATTGATATCACAACGAATATTTTTTAGTCCCATTTTTCATTATTTTCGAAATTAATTCAGAGTTATGGTTGGATTTTAGTTTTTCTGTGTATTTATGTGATAAATGTGTGTTTACGCATTTTGGATATTTTCATCGAGATTAGCTTTAGTTTACTGTTTTATTTTTACAATTCAGTTTGTAAGAGCCCTTTTGTTTTTGGGCGTAATTGAAATCGAGTTTGTAATTTGTTAAGTCTAGGTTGTTCATGGTTCAGATGAAGATTTGGAGGTTACAAGGTCGAAACGGAAGAAAATCGGAGCAGAACTGCGCTGTACAAAAGCTTTTTGTACAGAAGCGTCGTGACGCTGTACCTTAGCGTTGTGACAATCTGACGCGAGGCGAATGGAAAATGTTCTCGTAGTGTCTAGATGCTAAGGTTGAAGGAACCTATGAAGGCCCTAAATAGAAATGTGGAGATCACCCCAATTTTATTTTCATAGAATACAAATTTTACAGTAAACAGAACATGCATAAATAAAAAAATTTACAACATGCTATTGAAAAATAAACAGGAGGGATAAGAGTGACATACCTTGAAGAATCTTTCTTCATGTGATCCTCTTCTCCACAGACAGTCGCAAACAAATCATGAACAATCTCCAATAGCCACCACCAATTAGAAACCCATGTATTCTCTTTAGGGATAAGGATCACAAGAGTGGTGGCCTCTGTGAATTATGGTAGAGGGAGTGAGTTTGAGAGATCTAGGAGAAGGAAAAAACCTTGGAGATTTTTTGTAGAGAGAATTTTTCACATGATGATCTTCTGTAAAGAAGATGAATTAAAATAATGTCAATAATCAAAACTCCCCTTCAACTTCCCCACTCTTCACGATTATCAGAGAGAATTAAGGGCAAGGAAGTTATTTCTCTCCCTTTAATTTAAAATAAAATAAATTTAATTTTAAATAAATATAATATATCTATAATAACTAATTTATTTTACATATATACATATATATATATATAACTATATGTTATATACAATAACTAATTTATTATACATATATATATATATATATATATATATATATATATATAACTATATGTTATATCATATATAACACATAACTTATAGTTTTTATATTGTATTAAATACAATATACGCTATAGTTTTAATTCTCTCATTAATGCATAGTATTTAATATAAATCTCATTTATACTAAATTTAATAATATGAACATATAATTAATATTTGAATCATATTCAAGTATTTATTTCGTCTCAAATAAACTTTATATTATAATGTATCAAATATGTTATATTAATTATATCATATATAATTAAATTAAATTGATTATATCACATATAATTAATTCTCTCAAATATTAAACAATTCAAATTTATCCAGAATTGATTCTCTTGTAATCCCTGTTGAGCTACAGAGGGGACCTCATGGACCTATAGCTTGAAGCTCCAATAGTATTTGAATAATTAATTAAACTCCATTAATTAAATTATTTAACATCCATTAACTGTCGGGCAGTCCATTAAAGACCGACAACTGCACTTTTCATACTACAGATATATTTCTATGTCCATTGGATATAACAGGCAATAGTGCAATGACCCTTCACAAATTGCTCGTAAGAACAGTTAGGCCAAAATTACCATTTTGCTCCTGTAGTTACATCTAACTCCTTAAGTACCACTGATCCCTCTATGAATAATAAGTCATAGTCCAACTATGATCAACTCCCTCTTAGGCTAGGAGAGGGTATGACACCACATTGTTCAAACCCTAGAATCAGCTCTTAAGGGATCAATTTATCTATTTACCCCGACATTAAGGAATGAATGAATTTCGTCTTGTGTAGTTGTGTTCCCAGCTCCCCAATCAGACGAATCTCCAAAATGGTAGGCTTATTGAGTCAGCAATTTGGCCATTCTCACCCATAAAAATCAAAGGATCGCCTTCATAGGATAAAGTTCCTAACACATTTAGGATTCAGGTCATGTCACCTATAGTCATCCTAGTGAAATGTAAGTCTCTATTATAAATGGTGTTACATAATGAGACTAGTCATTTCGTGGTCCAATCTTATACAAACTCCTTTGTATAGAATACCCCGGTCACATGTCTCTATATGAATGATCAGGATTAGATCATTTGTAGCACTTTACAACAATTGTAACATCTACAGAGCGGGTTTTATTCGTAGTGTCATCAGGATAAGGTATCTAACCTTCTCCATCTACTTCAGACCATTTAGGTTATCACTTAAACACGATCCACTTATATGTCTCTATATACATGTTCAAGCTACAAAAGATAACCTTGCATGTTAGTTTATTAGTTTGTGGGTTTAATTTTACTAGATGTCAAATAAAATATCTCATATTTTGTTAAATAAATAAAATGTTTATACAATACAATTACAAACTAGAAAACCCTATGAGATTTAGGGCATCAACCCAACAATCTCCCACTTGTCCTAAAGCTAGTGAAGTGTACAATATAAAAGTCATACTAATATACAAGTACACAAAGCAATAAACTAGGGCATAACACACGTCCAGTACAAAATCTCCCACTTGTCCTAGATAAAATGTGGCATGTCCTGTAAACCCATACTCTGCAGATAATCCTAAAATACCTTAGCCGTGAGAGCCTTTGTAAATGGATCAACAACATTGTGCTTCAAAGTTATCTGCGTGATGATCACGTCTCCTCGATGCACAATCTCTCAGATGAGATGATACTTCTGCTCCATGAGCTTCCCACGCTTATGACTTCGAGGCTCTTGGGAATTAACCACAACACCACTATTATCACAATAAAGGATGATGGGCTTTAACATATCCGAAACTACTTCCAGATCTGTCAAGAATTTTTTGGGCCACACAGCTTTCTTAGCAGCTTTACAAGTCGCTACATACTCAACCTCTATGGTGGAGTCAACAATGCACCCATACTTGGTGCTTCTCCAGACTACTACTCCTCCATTAAGAGTGAACATTAATTCTGATATGGATTTCCTAGAATCCTTATCAGTTTGGAAATCAGAGTTCGTATATCTTGTAAGGATCAAATCTTTAGAACCATACACAAGCATGTAGTCCCTCTTTCTCCTTAGATACTTAAGGATGTTCTTAACGGTTGTCCAATGATCAAATTCTGGATTATATGATATCTATTGACTATCCCCACCGCATAACAGATATCAGGTCTAGTACATAACATCGCATATATCAGGCTGCCAATAGCTGATGCATAGGGGATCCGTCTCATTTCGTTATCTGATGTGTCTTAGGACACTATTCCTTAGACAATATAACTCCATGTCTGAAAGGGAGTAAACCCTTCTTGGAGTTCTGCATCAAAAATTTGGCAATCATCTTGTCAATGTACAACGTCTGAGACAGGGCTAGCGATTTATTCTTTCAATCTTTAAAGATCTGAATGTCTAAAACAAACTGCACCTCTCCCAAACATTTCATTTGGAATTGGGTTGCTAGCCAATTCTTAATTTCAGTCAATAGACCAATATCATTCATAATGAGTAGGATATCGTCTACATACAGAACTAGAAAAACTACTAAACTATTGATGATTCTATTGTAAACACAAGGCTTATCAACATTTTGATCAAAGCAATAAGATTTGATCGTAGTATCAAATCTTATATTCCAAGATCGAGAAGCTTTCTTTAATCCATAAATAGATTGATTAAGCTTGCAAACCTTTTGCTCTTAACCTTGGGTTATGAATCCCTCAAGCTATTCCATATAAATGGTCTTCTCAAGAATGCCATTCAGAAAGGCAGTCTTGATGTTCATTTACCAAATCTCATAGTCATAATACGAGGCAATGGAAAGGAGGATCCAGATAGACTTCAACATGGCAACAGGTGAGAAATTCTCTTTATAGTTGATTCCCTCAACTTGGGTATAACCCTTTGCCACAAGTCTAGCCTTGAAGGTTTACACATTCCCATCAATTCCCCGTTTTTTCTTGTCATTCTATTTGCAACCTATAAGTTTTACCCCATCAGGTTGATCTACAAGATTCCAAACAAAATTGAAGTACATAGACTCCATTTCTAGATTCATTGATTTGATTCACTCATCTTTTTTATCAACATCCTCCATTGCTTTCTTGTAAGACAGTGGATCCTCAACATGTCTGTCAGCTACCATAGTTAGGATTTCTGTTAAACTCATATAACAAATAGGCGGGCTCCCACTACGTCAAGGCTTCCTCACACTTGAGGTGGGTTTAACCTACTAAATAATCCAATTTCAATAATTCTTGTTGAGGTGTTGGATTTTTCAACAACTCTTGTTAAAGATTAGTTAGTTTCCTTGGAAAGTTCATTCAACACAATCTTACTATGGGGTTTATGCTCCATTATGTGGTCCTTTTTAAAAAAAGTAGTGTTTGTTGACACAAACACTTTATTTTTTTATGGATCATAAAAGTAACTACCTCTTGTTCCTTTAGGATAACCTATAAATAGGCACAATTTTGAATGAGGTTCCAGTTTTTTAGGATTTGCCTCAAGCACATATGCTAAGAAACCCCAGATCCTGAAATGGCGTAAACTAGCTTTACGACCATTCCATAATTCCAAAGGTGTTCTTGTAACACTCTTGGATGAACAAAGTTCAAAATATAAGTTGTCGTTTGTACTACATAACCCTAAAACAAGTCCGGTAGGGAAGCATAACTCATCATAGAACAAACCATGTCCAATAGGGTTTGATTTCTCCTTTCTAATACACCATTTTGCTGAGGTATACCAAGTGTTGAGAGTTAGGACACTATTCCGTGTTCTATCAAATAGTCCTGGAATGTAAGATCCAAAAACTCTCTACCTCGATCAAATCGAAATGTCTTAATTGTTTTATTTAATTCATTTTCAACTTCAACCACTCTTTGAACTTTTCAAAAGTTTAAGACTTTTGTTGCATTAAATAAACATATCCATATCTTAATTAATCATCAGTAAAAATGATGAAATATTCAAACCCTCCTCTTATCTTAACATTCACCTGACCACAGAGGTTTGAATGTACAAGTTTCAGAGTTCTTTGGCCCTATGACCTTTTCTAGTAAAAGTTCTTTTAGTCTTTTTTCCTTCAAGGCATGACTCACACACAGATAAACAAATTTCTTCTAACTCATTTAGAAGTCCATTCTTAACCAATGTTTCAATCCTATTGAGATTGACGTTCCTAACCTTAGGTGCAAAAGATGGACATTTTCCTTAGGAGAAATTTTAAGTCTTGTATTTTGAGTTACTGCAGTTTTAAGCATTTCAGTGTTTAGGAGGGTTTTAGTTGCTAACAGTCTTAATACATAAAGATTATCTTCGAGATTTATAGAACAAATATATATACCATTTTTTAGACAAATACTTTATTTACTTCAAATGAAATAGAATATTTTTGTTCTAATAAGCACTTTATAGAAATAAGGTTCCTTTTCAAGTTTGGAACCGCATATACATTATCTAATATAATATATGATTTTTGTAAACAAAGTTGAAGTCCTCCCACTACCACAGTCGAAACAACGTGTCCAGTTCCAATACGCATCATCATCTTTCTAGCTTCCAATTTCTGCTAGGAACTAATTTCCTAAAATAAAGAACAAATGTGGTTAATGGCGCCTGAATCAATTATCCAGGTTGAATCGTCATTCTCCACTAAACAAGTCTTTAATACAAGTAAATCACATTTACCTTGTTTGGCCTTCTTCTTTTCTGCCAAGTATTTGGGATAATTCCTCTTCCAGTGTACCTTATGGTTGCAATGGAAACAAATTCGCTTTGCAGCCTTGACCTTCTTGCCTTTCTGGCAGCAGCTAGTTGGTTAGCTTTCCCCTTTCCCCTTTTCTTCTTTTTCCACTTTTTGGTACCGAAAGAAAAAGGCACAGACTTAGTTCCTAAGGACGATTCTCTATAGAACTTTTTAGAGGACAAGGCAACATTCGCCTCTCTCTTTTGTTCCTTGTTTTTCATCAAGGATTGAAACATGTATAGCTCATTGAGCAAAGTGGTCAGGTTGTAGTCAATCTTGTTCATAACAATATTGCTATAGAACTGCAGGGAACTTTCAGATAAAGATTCTGGTATAAAGCTAACCTGATTGGCTTCATCAATGATAGACCCATTCATCTCCGCCATGTTGAAGTGGACCATCATGTTGAGAACATGTTCTCTAATAGATGTCCCTTCTTGCATACGAGCATTGAAGATGTTTTTAAAAGCATCATGCCTGAGCTGTACGAACGGTTGTCTAGCCATCCCTCATAGAGACTCCATGATCTCATGGGCAGTGAGCGTGGGCTCATGTTTCTTGGCCAAGACTTTAGAAAGGCTTGCCAAGATATATGCTCTAGTCTTTTCAATAGCCCTTATCCAGCGCTTGTATGCCTCTTGAATGTTTCGAGTGGCATTTTGAGTAGGAATAGGAGGACAATCCTCTAATAGGACAAATCTCAGGTCGTCGATGATAAGTATTGTGTTAATTGTGTTTTTTCACGTTGTATAGTTTCCGCCAGTAAGTTTGTCAATGGAAAACAAGTTTAAAGTCGCGGAATTCATAATGTAATTTGATGAAACCATACAATTTATTTATATTAGTACTCTATCCATTAACCCATTTAAAAAAAACCAATCAAATTTAGCAAAATAATCTAATGAACCTTGAATGACATCTATTTTGAAATGATGTTTCAGTGAGATAGGACAAAAGCCACTATAGGGTGATCAGGTGCCCATTCACTGAAATGAGAGTATCTCAACCAATATACAGAACAACTTCTTGTTACTGTAACTATCAGTCACCAATGTTTAGTCTATAAATTGTTAAACTCGCTTATCATTTTCTTGTAAGTGTAACTCCTAATTTTATATTCTAGAATTCTGCCCTAATGAATCAACTGTAAGAAAAAATCAATTGGGGCAAAAGCTAAAAAAACCCTATCCATTTCTGGAGTTTGAAGTAAAGAATCATGCAAATGTCATCCATTGGGGAACACAAGCAAAGATGCCTCGACTTTACTACAAACTAATGAGAGAGAACGTGGGATGTGTTTACACATGTCCCACTCCCACTTACTATAAACACTCTCTTCATTCATCTTGATATTGACCTATACAAACACCATCTTAAGGGGAGCAAGGTGCCTCAAGGCCGAGTATAGATTTTATGATGTGAACTTTTAAGGAAAAACATGAAAAGATGAAATGAAGTATCATATACCACATTTTCCTTCCATTAGGTGTTTTCCCAGGGTTATTTAACTTAAGAAAATCTTATTACTGATTTTAGCTTAGTGATTGTTTAAATTTTCCCAAAAGTAACACCTTTGGATGGTTAAACCACTTTGATTAATGTTTATTAAATACTTTAATAAACTTCAATCAACCATTGCATGCTTGTAGCGTATCCATCTAATTCACCTTTCTAGGTAAGTTACCAGATAGGGGTGTTATGTTTCTGTCAACTTAAATACCTCAGCCTAGACAAAACTAGCCTTAGACAAAAGGTCCCTTATACATTTACTACAAATTTAATCTTTTAATTATGAACCAATTTAATCTTATTAAACTGATAAAAAATTAAACTTAATTTCTAATCTTATTAGAAATGTGATCTTAGGTCTATGTGAATCATATTTTAAACCTATTTAAAAAATGATTTTAACCTAAGGTTTGCATGCAATTCTGAATTATTGATTTTAATTTCTAATTTCATTTAATTATAACTTTTATTAAAGAAATGAAACAAATTAAAATCATTCATTGCATGTTATGATGTACTTAGTAAAATTATAACAATTATAAAATGACATAAAGTAGTGTCATGCATCATGCAATTCTATTTCATTACTAGGCTTATATAATAAAACAATGAAACAATTAATAACATACAACCATCCATACATACATACTCTATATTATAACTCTTATAATACAAATGATGCATGGATATGTTATTAATGCATGCATGCATATATTATAACATTTATATTATATGAGGCATGAGCATGAGCATGCTATAAAAATAAAATCATGCAACTATATATTATAATATTTGTAATATAAATAATGCATGAATTATGCATAACCTATGGTGAGATTTTTACTATATGGCATACATTAGAACATATAATAATAAATAAGAATCATACATCAAATGAATAATTAAAAATAATAATTAATGAATTGGGATTTGACACCTAAATAATTAATTAAATTAATATAACATTTATATTAATTTAATTAATTCAAAAACATCTAACTATTACAAAATAATAGACAACCGGTTCGAAACAAGTGAATCGGGCCTTGAACCACTCGAATCAAATCGCGTACTACTCAAACTAACCACAAACCGGCCTAAAAGAAACCAAACCAACCGAGCAAGAGAACCGACAAACTAAACTGGACTCAACACTCCATGAGTCGCACACGAATCGACCTACTCGTGAAATTTTCGTCATGGAGCATTGCAACATTGTGACCTAGCATAGCAACGCTAGGAAATTTCAATTTGCCTTCTAATTTGTAGCATTGCAACGCTACTGTACAGTTGCAAAATTCGTAAATCTCCACTTTTTTGCCTCGATTTCTCCAGAATTTCACCGAAACGATCACGAACAACTCAAAACTTTAAATACAAGCTCTAATGCATTAATTATGCCTAAAACACCAGGCCATTATAAACCAAAATGTAAAAGATAAAGCGATAAATCTAAATCCAATCCCGCAAACATTTAACAATTGAAAACCATTCATCACAACATTCATTACATGAACACGAATTACAAAACTCACAAAAACTGTAAAATAATTCTGGAAAAAATAAAAATTGGAATAAAAAACTCCGCTCTGATACCAATTGAAGGAAACTGTGAAGGCCATGAGCAGAAACGTGGGGATCGCCCTAATTTTATTTTCACTAAATACCAATTTTACAGTAAACATAACATGCACAAATAAGAAAATATACAGCATGCTATTGAAAAATAAATAGAAGGGATAGGAGAGACTTACCCTTGAAGAACCTTTCTTCACGTGATCCCCTTCTCCAAGACAGTCACAAACAAATCATGAAAAATCTCCGATGGCCACCACCAATTAGAACCTTTTGTATTCTCTTTAGGGATGAGGATCAAAAGAGCGGTGGGCTCTATGAGATTTGATAGAGGGAGTGAGTTTGAGCGATCTAAGAGAGGAGAGAATTTTTGCAGAGAGATTTTTCACACGATTGTCTTATGAAAAAAAGATGAATTAAAATAATGTCAATAATCAAAACTCCCCTTCAACTTCCCCACTCTTCACGATTATCAAAGAGAAATAAGGGGAAGGAAGTTATTTTTCTCCCTTTAATTTAAATAAAATAAAATTAAAAATAAATTTAATTTTAAATAAGTATATTATATATATAATAACTAATTTATTATACATATATATTTATATTATATGTTATATATAATAACTAATTTATTATATATATATATATATATATGTAACTATATATTATATCATATATAACACATAACATATAGTTTTTATATTGTATCAAATATAATATGTCCTATAATTTTAATTCTCTCATTAATGCATGGTATTTAATATAAATCCAATTTATACTAAATTTAATTATATGAATCCAATTCACATAATTAATATTTGAATCATATTCAAATATTTATTTCCTCTCAAATAAACTTTATATTATAATGTATCAAATACTTTATATTAATGATATCATATATAATTAAATTAATTATATCATGTATAATTAATTCCCCCAATTAATTTGAACAATTCAAATTAATCCAAAATTGATTCTCATTTAATCCCTATTGAGCTACAAATGGGACCCCATGGACCTGTAGCTTGAAGCTCAAATGGTACTTGAATAATTAATTAAACTCCTTTAATTAAATTATTCAACATCCATTAACTGTCGGACACTCCACTAAAAATCGACAGCTATACTTTTCGCACTACAGATATATTTCTGTGTCCATTGGATATGACTAGTCAATAGAGCGATGATCATTCACAAATTGCTCGTAAGTACAACTAGGCCAAAATTGTCGTTGTGCTCCTATAGTTACATCTAACTCCTTAAGTACCACTAATCCCTTTAATGAGCAATAAGTCATAGTCCAACTATGACCAAATCCCTCTCAAGCAGGAGAGAATGTGGCGCCACATTGTTCAAGCCCTAGAATTAGTCCTTAAGGAAGTAACTTATCTACTTACTCCGACATTGAGGAATGAGTGAATTCTGTCTTTTGTAGCTAGGTTTCCAACTCCTCAATCAGATGAATCCATAAAATGGTAGGTTTATTGAGTCAGCGATCTGGCTACCCTCACTCATACAAATCAAAGGACTGCCTCATAGGCAGGAGTTCACAACTCACTCAAGATACGGATCATGTCATCTATGGTCATCCTGGTGAAATGTAAGTCTCCATTATGAATGGTGTTATATAATGAGACTAGTCAATTCGTGGTCTATTCTTATACAAACTCCTTTGTATAGAATATCCGCAGTCACATGTCTCTACATGAATGATCACGTTCAGATCAATTGTAGCACTTTACAACAATTGTAACATGTACAAAGCGGGTCGTATTCGTAGTATTACCAAGATAAGGTATCCAACCTTATCCATCTACTACAAATCATTTGGGTTATTACTTAAACTTGATCTACTTGTATGTCTCTACATATATGCATGTTTAGCTACAAAAGATAATTTTCGATGTTAGTCTATTGGTTTGTGGGTTTAATGATACTAAATGTCAAATAAAACATCTCATATTTTATTAAATAAATAAAATGTTTGTACAATACAGTTACAAACTACAGGACCCTACGAGATTTAGGGCATCAACCTCAACAAGGGTACAACATTGGGACGCTCCGAGATGCAAAGGACGCACGCTTGGGAGGCAGTTCGGTTCGCGGGCGGTTTGGCTTTTTCCCAGGTGATTTAGCAACTTATTTACTTTAATTTATTATTGTAATAATTAGTTTTTAATTAATTAAATTAATATAAATATTATATTCATTTAATTAATTGTTAGATGTGTTTCTTTTTATATTATGCATTGGATGTATATTTTTTTATATATATGTCTTAATGTATGTCAAATAGAGAAAATCCCACCACAGGTTATGCATTATTCATGCACCGTGAATATTATAAATGGTATAATGTAGTTGCATGATTTATTTAATAGCATGCTTATGCATCATATAATATAAGAGTTATAATGTATGAATGCATGTATTAATAACATTACCATGCATCATTTATATATAATGGTTATAATATATAGTAAGTATATATGGATGAATGTTGTTAATTATTTTCATTACTTTAATATATAAATGTTATGTATGTTAAGTAACGAAAATGAGATTGCATGAAGCATGACAATAGATGCAATCTTAGACTTTAATTTATTTAATTTATTCTTTATAATAGTTATAAATAAATGAAATTATAAATTAAAATTTATAATAAAGAATTGCATGCTCACATAGATTAAAAATCATTTTTTAAATAGTTTAAAATATGATTTACTTTAAACCTACGATCACATTATTTTTAACAAGATTAGAATAGGTTTAATCTTTTAATTAGTTAATAGGATTAAATTGGTTAATATTAAAAGATTAAATTTGTAGCAAATGTATCTATAAGGGACCTTTGCCTATGGTCAGTTATGTCTATGCTGATGTATTTAAGCTAATAGAAATGGAACACTCCTACCTAGAAACTGACTTGGAAGGTGAATAAGATTTGTTACAAGCATGCAATGATTGATTAAATTTTATTAAATCGTTTAATGAATAATAATCAATATTGTTTAACTATCCAAAATAAATGTTACATTGGGCAAAGTAAACAATCACTTAGTAAAACTTAGCCGTATTTTTTCAAGTTAATTAACCCTAGGTAAAACACCCAGTGAGAGGAAAACAGGGTATATGATACTTCATTTTTTCTATCATGTTTCTCCCTAAAAATTCACACTGTGAGACCTTTACTTGGCCTCGAGGCACCTTTTCTTGTGTACTCTATGGGTGGTATTTGTATAGGTCAATAACAAGGTAAATGGAGAGACTATTTATAGTAAGTCGGAGTGGGACATGTGTCAACACATCCCATAGTCTCCCTCATTAATTTGTGGTAAACTTTTATGCTCAACCTCGAGACACTTTTTCTTGTGTCCCCCTACGGATAGCATTTGCATGAGATTTTACTCGAACTCCAGAAATGGATAAGACTATTTTAGTTTTTGCCCCAATTGGGTTTTCCCTATGGTGGGCTCATTGGGGCGGAACTCTAGAATCTAAAATGAGTAGTTACACTTACAAGAAAAATGTTAAGCTAGTTAACAAATTTTTGGACCAGAAAATGGTGACTAATAATTATAAAAACAAGAGTTATTCTAACGTAATTATTGGTTTAGATAGTCTCAATTCAGTGAATGAGTAATGGTTCACCCTACTATGGTTTTTACCTTACCCCACTAAAGCATCATTACAAAGGGTGCATTAAATTATTTTTCTAAAGTGATTAGTCGTTTAAAATAGGTAATGTTTGTGTTACTAATTGAAAGAACTATTGAAGGCCCTTGAGAAAAAGCATGAAATCGGACCAAATTTTCAAAATTTACATAACATAAATTTTAGAGCAAAAACATACAGATTATGCATTTAAATTATGATTGTAGCATGCTTTAAAACATAGATTATAGAAAATAAAAATGGATTAAGAAACCTTACCCTTGAAGAACTCTTCTTCAAGAGATTCCTTTTCCGAATCTTGTAACGAATAAACTCAAACCCTCTAACCATCAATGAGGACACCACCACGAATGTAACCTCTGTATTCTCTAGGTGAGAATTCAGGAGTTTTGTGGGCTCTTGCTACTTTGGAAAAGAGGGATTTTGAGAGATATGGAGGAAGTGATGATATTTTTCTCAGAACATTTCGGTGTCTCTCTTCTCTTTGTGAAACCACATCAGGAAGAAGAAGAACTATTTTCCCCTTCCCCACCAGCACATTTTAGAGAGAAAAGAGGGGGAGAAAGTCACAACTCCCCCCCCCCCCCCCCAAATGATTTTTAAAATAAAATAAAATAAAATAAAATTATTTATTTTTCATAAATCAATTTATATATATTAATATGGTAACTATCTTATCATATAATATATATATATACTATATGTTAGATCAAATATAACACATAACCTATAGTTTCTATATTGTATCAAATACAATATAACCTATAGTTTCTATTCTCTTACGAATGACATTTAATGTAAATTCCATTTATGTTAAACTTAATTATGTGAATCAAATTCATATAATTGATATTTGAATCATATTCAAATATTTATTTCCTCTCAAATAAACTTTATATTATAATATATCAAAATACATTATAGTAATTATATCATATATAATTAGATTAAATTAATTATATCACATATTTGAACAATTCAAATTAATCCAGAAATTGATTCTCATTAATTCTTATTGAGTTATAGAGGGGACCTTATGGACCTGTAGCTTGAAGCTTCAACAATATGTGAATAATTAATTAAACTTCTTTAATTAAATTATTTACCATCCGTTAACTATCGGACACTCCACTAAAGATCGACAGTTGCACTCTTCACACTACAGATATATTTCTGTGTCCATTGGATATACCACTCAACAGTACGATGACCCTTTCACAAACTGCACGTAAGTACAGTTGGGCCAGAATTATCATTTTGCCCATGTAGTTACATCTAACTCATTAAGTACCATTGATCCCTCTAATGAACAATAAATCATAGTCTAATTATGACCAAACCCCTCTTGGGCCAAGAGAGTATGTGGCGCCATATTGTTCAAGCCCCGAAATCAACCCTTTAAGGTAGCAATTTATCTACTTACCTCGACATTAGGAAAAGAGTGAATTTCTTCTTGTGTAGTTGTGTTCCCAGCACCCTAATCAGACGAATTCCCAAAATGGTAGGCTTGTTGACTCGGCGATCTGGCCACTCCCACCCATACAAATCAAAGGACCGCCTTTATAGGCAGGAGTTCACAACTCACTTAGGATACAGGTCATGTTACCTATGGTCATCCTGGTGAAATGTAAGTCTCTATTATGAATGACATTATATAATGAGACTAAACACTTCATGGTCCGATCTTATAAAAACTCCTTTGTATAGAATATCTCCGTTCATATGTCTCCACATGAATGATCAGGATCAGATCATTTGTAGCACTTTACAACAATTGTAACATCTACAAAACGGGTCATTCTTACAATGTCACCAAGATAAGGTATGAAACCTTATCCATCTACTACAGACCATTTAGGTTATCAATTAAACATGATGCACCTATATGTCTTTACATACATGTTTAAGCTACAAGATAACCTTGGATTTTAGTTTACTGGTTTATGGTTAATGCAACTAATTTGGAAATAAAACATCACATATTTTATTATATAAATAAAATATTTATACAATACAATTACAAACTATAGAACCATGCAAGATTTAAGACATCAATCCCAACGCTAATATAGATAAATTGTAGTTTCAACAATATTCAAAATGATATCCGCTACTTAAATATGCTTGCATACATAGAGTACGTCTTGACAAGCCTATTCGAGGTATTGGCCAAGAAGCATGAGCCCATGCTCACTGCTCGTGAAACCATGGAATCCCTGAGGGCAATGGTTGGACAACCGTCTATTCAACTCAGACATGATGTGCTCAAGTACATCTTTAATGTCTGCATACCAAAGGGGGCCTTTGTTTGAGAACATATTCTAAACATGATGGTCTACTTTAATGTGGCGGAAATGCATGGGTTTGTCATTGATGAAGCCAATTAGGTTAGTTTCATCTTAAAAACTTTACCTGAAAGTTTCCTACAATTTTGTAGTAATGCTATTATGATCAGGATTGACTACATCAATCCTCGATGAAAGTCAAGCAACAAAAAAGTGAACCAAATGTTGCCTCATCCTCAAAGAAGTTTCACAAAGGTTCGACTCTCTGGAACCAAGTCTATACCCTCTTCTTTCGACACCAAAAAGTGGAAGAAGAATAAGGGACGCTAAGGGAAGTCTAACCCATCAACTTCTGTCTAAAAGGGGCGAGAAGGAGAAGGTTGCAAAGGAATATGTTTCCTTTGCAACCAACGAGGACATTTGGAAGAGGAATTATCCCAAATATTTGGCAGAGAAGAAGAAGGCCAAAGAAGGTAAATATGATTTATTTGTATTGAAAACTTGCTTAGTGAAGAATGATGATTCGACCTGAATAATAAATCCATGCACCACTAACCACGTTTGTTCTTCATTTCAGGGAATTGATTCTTGGCGGCAACTAGCAACTGATGAGATGACGATGCATGTTGGAACTCGACACATCGACTTAGCTAAGGAAGTGGCAGGACTTTAACTTACTTTACAAAATTCATGTATTTTGTTAGAAAATGTTTATGTAGTTACTGATTTGAAAAGAAACTTGATTTCTTTAAAACGTTTAATTGAACAATCTTACTTTATAAATTTTTCTGTAAATAAAGCATTTATTTGAAAAAATAATGTTGAGATTTATTCTGCTAAGTTGGAAGATAATCTTTATGTGCTAAGGTCGTTAACAACAAAGACTCTCCTTAATACTGAACTATTTAAAACCACAGTAACTCAAAATAAAAGACAAAAAATTTTCTCTAAATAAAATACCCATATTTGACACCTAAGATTAAGTCACATCAATCTCAATAAGATTGAGTCATTGGTTAAGAATGAACTTGTAAGTGAGTTAGAAGAAAATTCTCTACCTGTATATGAGTCATGCCTTGAAGGCAAAATGACTAAGAGATCTTTTACTGGAAAAAATTACAAAACCAAAGAATCCTTAGAACTTGTACATTCAGACCTCTATGGTTCTATGAATGTTAAAACAAGAGGAGTTTTGAATATTTCATCACCTTCATTGATGATTATTCAAGGTATGAGTATGTTTATTTAATGCAACATAAATCTGAAGCTTTTGAAAGTTCAAGGAGTACAAGGCTGAAGTTGAAAATGCATTTGTTCGAGCCAAAATCGATGTCCTTAATTCAAGCTTAACCTTAACAAATAAAATTTGTAAAACATGTACAACAACTAAAACTAACACGTAGTAATAGTGGAAGCACGAGGTCGATCTCTAGGGAACCTCTTAGCAAACTTGACTTTTAAATTCCCAAATGTAGGGAGTTTTGGATTTTTTTTTTTTTTTTTTAGAAACAAAGTAAAACTAAAATAAGAAGTGATATGAATTTTGTAATGAGATTAATGAGAGAGAATAAAAGAAATATCGTAAGAATTTCAATGAAAAATGATCTTGGGGATTTATATAGATTAACCTAATTCTATCATAGACTTAATTGATCTTATGCAACTCATTTGTTCCATAGCCCATTAAGGCTAAGCCCTAATGCCCTAATTAGTTAATTAACCTAAAATGGTTAATTAACTCTAATTTAGATCATAGATGTTTCCTAAATACATTCCACATCCAATTCCTAAATTGCATGTATTTCTAGGGTTTTCTCAACTATGACATTCTTGAAATACAAAAGAGTGAAATTAAGCATGATTAATGTGAATGTTCTAAACTAGTAAATATTTTCAAGTAAATAGGAAATAAGTCCAGATTTTCCATCAAAATCACTAGTTCTTGCAACTTCATTACAATTGTGCTATAGAGCTATGTAATTTTGCAAAGAAAAATCAATTAAATTTGAGGTGTCAATTCATCTTTAATAGATTTTATTGAGATTAAGTGTAAGAACATTCAAGTACAATCAAGTTATACAAGAAAATTTCATGAAAAGTCTCAAGAATTGGTTAGTCTAGCATTATCCCCAAGAAAGAAAACTTACCTACTCATGAAATGGTAGAATCTTCAAGAAGTCCATTGAATCTTACAAGAATCTGTATAAAGATTGAAGAAATTTACAGAAAAATGACTAACAAAAGGAGAAAAGCTCTCCAAGATTTGTGGTAATAGTCCCTCAAAATGAAAGTTTTATTCTTTTCTCTTAGAAATCTGGAAAAATCAACTTTTATAGTGCAAGTCATAGTGTTGTGACATTGGTGCGACGCTCATTTGTGCCAAAAGGCGCGTGCGCGGATTTTTATTTTTTTTTTCAATATCCGTAGCATTGCAACGCTGAAGGAGGCCGTTGTGACACTCCAACTTTGACATGAGGTGTGCATATTCATTTCAACTGAGGGGTAAATTGGTAATTTTCAAAAGTTCTAAGTTGATCCTTTGCTTATTTTTGCTCTTTTTAGCTCCATACTTCTTCTAATCACTCCAAAACTCTCGACAATAGAATTAACCTATAAATTCATCATTTTAAGCACATGAGTGGTATAGAATTAGGGGATTTATGCACTAAAACTCAGCTCTTTTCAAGAGCTATCAAAACACCTCCAACTTGGCTCTTGCTTGTCCCAAGCAAGTAGAACTAGAAACATACGAACATTTAAATAGAATAAGATTCACTTATTTGTTCATCTTATTCATTCAAGTTTGTTTACATGCTCATTCAATCTACACAAACAATTGATTCTCAATTCTTTTCTCAGCAGTCAAAAAAGCATTGATACAAGCAAGCATTTAGAAAGTTAAAATTTACTATCAAAGAATCGAAACTTATTTTGAAAAAAAAAAAAAACCATTTCCTAGTAAAATCATAAAAGAAAGGATTGCAAAGCTTTAGTTTATTTAAGAATCAAAGGCTAGTGGAAAGGTTATCTAATTCTCAATTCCTCTTTGCCCTATACTGGTCCGATTATCAGTCTAAGATATACCTAAACTTGCAAAAAAGAGAGGCAATTATAAGAGAAGGGTGCCTTTATACTCACGAACACAAATCTTAATTGACATATTTTTTTTACCTAGAGAGATAGCTTTCACACTTTGACCGTCGGAAACCTATCACTCTTTTCTCGCGGACCCTAACTAGATACGGTGGAGGTAGCTTTTTTCACCTATATCCATGCACACACACAGTTAGTAAACTAATTCATAGACGTTCGCAAACTTTATTTTGACTTTTTTTTAATACTAATAACCTTTTTTTAATAATAGACCTTATTTTGTTCCATGTTTTCTAGACTAGCTTCTAAAACAAATTGGTTGTTCTCAAGATCAAAAGTTGTCCTATCGGGGTGACAAAGAAAATCAAGTAGACATTACATTTCTAAAAGTCTAAGATTATAAATAAACATAAAGCAAAGCATTCAAATTTTCTTTTTTTATGAAATTAAAAGGAAAAGAACTTTTCTTAAGAAAAAAGGTTTCGAAATTTTGTTTGAAATTTTTAAGATGTCTAAAATTTTGCTTGTATCTTACTAAAAAGAGTGTGCATCAAAATTTCATCGATAAGAATCAAGTAATCATGTAAAAATCAATTGAGAATATAAAACAAAATGAATGTGATTCTTTTATTTTGTGTTTTCATGTATTTAATCAATCATGCATTATTCGTTCATAGCAAAATGAGTAAAGAGTCAAAGAATAGTCTTTTGGAGCATAAAAAAGAAATTATGAAGAATTATTTTTAATATGAAAGACATATTTCATTAAGAAGTAAAAAAATCACAATCTTAAAATAACAAAATCATCATCAAGATATTAGAGCCATCAACATATAGTCAAGATATCGAAATATCAAAATCACAAAATCTAAATCTAACCTGAGCTCAGATGCTCAAGGGTTCCAGACATGCATTTATATCATCAAAGAGCAAAAAAAAATAAAAAAAAATAAAATAAATGGCTGATTTTTCAAAATTTTCTCAATAATAACAAAAATATGCAATGTTTCCCTACTCCTAACATTAGAATGAAATATTGTCCTCAATTTTTAACTATGCATATAAAAGCAAAAAGACAAAAATGAAAAGGATATAGAGAAACCTCCTGGTTTTTGGTGGGTGTTTTTCTTTGTTCAAGAGCAATTCCTTATTTGACAATTCACCTTAAAAGAATAAATCATTTTTTTATTAGACTATACTAAAAATCAAAAATAAAAAAAAAAAACATGAAAAATAAGAAAGATGAAAATCGAAAAGAAAAATTTGTCTTGCTTTTGCAAATTTTTAGCATTGTTTGCTCGATGTTGGTGAAGATGGGTGTCAAGTATACGAAGGATGGGTTAAACACAAGTTCAATTGAACTTGGTTTACTTGCCTTTCGTTGTACATTTTGAGCCTATGCCCATTCATTTATTTTCTTTACTCATCTTAAGGAACATCAAAATTCTCAGTTTTTTTAGGCCCTTTCTTCTTGGGATTGTTAAAACAATCACCCAAGAACTTGCTCTTCTTAAGAGATGGGAGAGCCTTAGGCTCAATACTATTTACCTGTACTTTAAAAACAGAGCAAAAGTTAGAAGCTTTCTTTTGTTTTTATTATGACAAACAAATTTAGAATTAGAATCATGAATTGAAGGTTTTTCTTTCAAACAAACATTTTTCAAAGAAGTTGATATTTATTTATTATAAGAATCATTCTTTTTTCCCAACTTGTCTAAATCATTGAAATCATCATCTTTTAAAGAAGATTGAACATCTTTACAAATTTTAAGAGAAGAATTGACTTTTTTACAGAAGTTCAGAGAAACATTAGAAGAATTTTGATAAGTCCAATCAAAGTATCCATAGAAGAAACTACCAAACAATCAAAATTTTCATACAACATGGAATCAATAACATCATCTATCTCATCATGCAAGTCAATAGAGTAAAGAAAAAAGTACTCCTCAAGGAATTTCATGGTATCATATATGTTGAATGATTTTACTTCTCTATCAAATTCTACTGAAAAAGACTCTTTATCTACATCAAATTTTGTTTTACCATTTTTCATGAAAGGTCTTCCTAACAAGACAGTAGAACAAGATGTAGAATAAACCTCATCCATTTTGAAAATATAAAAATCCATATGAAAAATCAAATCATCTACTCGTAACAAAACACCCTCAACTATGTTAAGTGGTCGAATGAATGGTCTATTAGCTAATTGAATACACACATTAGTTTTTTGTAAGCCATTTAATTTTAGGTCTTCATACACATGATAGGGCATAATATTTATTGATGCTCCTAAATCTAGCATGGCATGTGAGATTATTCTATCACCTATTTTGCATGACAAGGTAAACATTCCAGGGTCTCTACATTTCTCAAGCATATTGAGGATTCATCTGATTGGGGAGTAAGTAGAGAAATTGCTTCTTTAAAGGATGATTCCAGGGCTTGAACAATGTGGTGCCACAATCTCTCCTGGCCTGAAAGGGGTTTGGTCATAATTGGACTATGACTTACTGTTCAATAAAGGGAACAATGGTACTTAAACAGTTAGATGTAACTACAGGGCAAAAAGGTAATGTTGGTCCAACTGTACTTACGAGCAATTTGTGAAGGATCATCACACCATTGATTAGTTATATCCAATGTACATATAGATATATCTGTAGTGCAAAGCGTGCAACTGTCGGTCTTAGGTGGAGTGACCAGTAGTTAATGAAAGTTGGGTAATTTAATTAAATAGTTTAATTAATTATCCAAGTACTATTGGAACTTCAATCTAGGTCCATAAGGTCCTCTCAGTAACTCAACTGGGATTATTGAGAACCAAATTAATTTTGGATTAATTTGAATTGTTCGAACTAACTGAGGGAAATAATTATATATGATATAATTAATACAAATTAATTATATGTGATATAATTAATATAATGTATATGATAGATTATAATATAAAGTTTAACTTGAGAGGAAATAAATATTCGAATATAATTCAAATATTAATGAATTGGATTCATATAAAAACTATAGCTTAAATTTAATAAGAATTCAATTTATATTAAATATTATAGGTTTAATGAGAGAATTTCAAACTATAGGTTATATTATATTTGATATAATATAAGCTATAGGGTATATGTTATATTAGATATAACCTATAGTATAATGTATATTATATAGTAAGTTAGTTATTATATAATTATATATTAATTTTAATTACAAATTGTTTTTAATTTGTTTTAATTAGTTTAGTTTAAATTAATTAAAAGAGAGAGTTATGAAAATAACTGCCTCCATTATTCTCTCGTTAAAAAATCGTGGAAGTGGGGCAATTAAGAGATAGGTCTCCTTTTCTTCCTGTTGGATGTTCTCACGAAAAAAAAGAGAGAGAGAAAGAGTTGATCTCTGTGGTTTTCTTGAAAAAGTCTTTCCTTTCATTTTTTTTCCCTCTCCACTTCTTCCAAAATTAAGAGAAGCCCACAAACTCCCTCTTTGATTCTCACCCAAGGGGAAATGTTGTTGTTTCCATTGTGGTGGTGTCCAATCAAATTAGATCTTAGAAGTTGCTATTTTTTTTTGGTGTGTTCGTGATCCAAGAAGACTTTGGAGAGTTTGTTGAAATCATCAATTGAAGAGGAATTCGAGAAGGATTTTGTGACTACAAGCGTAAGTATTATCCTAACCCTAATTCCTCTTCTCATTTCTTATTTTGTTTTAAAGCATGTTGTGTTTCATTTTGAATGCATAATCTGTTTTTATTCTCTGAACTATTATGTTTCTATAAAATAATTAAAATGGGATTCGATCACGCTTCCGTAGGGTTTTCACAAACCTTCAACACCCTCGAACGAGGTTCCAATTTCTTTTTGTTTGTTATCAGTACATGTGTTGGACATACCCAAATTCTGAAATGTTGTAAACTATCTTTATGACCTTTCCATAATTCAAAAGGTGTTTCAAAAACACTTTTGAATGGAACATTGTCCGGGATATATACTGCAATCTCTCTGCGTAACCTCAAAAGGAATCAGGTAAATAAGCCTAGCTCATCATAGACTTCACCATGTCCAACAAAGTTCAATTTCTCCTTTCTGATACACAATTCTGTTGAGGTGTACTGAATGCTGAGAGTTGAGATGTGATTCCATATTATATCATATGGTCTTGGTATCTCAAGTTCATATACTTACCAACTCGATTAGATCGACGTGCCTTAATTGTTTTTTACCTAATAAGTTTTCAACTTCAGTCTTATACTCTTTAAACTTTTAAAGAACTTCAGATTTATGTTGCATAAACATACCCAAATCTTGAATAATCATCTATAAAGGAGATGAAATATTCAAAACCACTTCTTGCTTGAACGTCCAAGAGGCCACAAAGGTCTGAATGTACAAGTTCTAAAGGTTTTTTGGCTCTACAACCTTTTCTAGTAAAAGGTCTTTTAGTCATTTGACCTTCAAGGCATGACTCACATACTGGTAATGAATTTTCTTCTAACTCATTTAAAAGTCCGTTCTTTACTAATTTCTCAATTCTATTGAGATTTATGTGACCCAGTCTTAGGTGCCAAAGGTGGGTGTTTTCTTTAGGAGAAAATTTTGTCTTTTATTTTTAGTTCCTGCTGTTTTGAATAATTCAGTATTGAGGAGCATTACATTCCTAGCGCATATATGTTATCTTTTAAAGTTGATAAGCAACTGAAATCAAGTTTCTTTTGATATCAAGAACTACAAATACATTATCTAATAATAGAAAAGATTTCTTGGAAGATAATTTTATCCTTCTCATGACAACGACTGAGATGACATCTCTTGTTTCGATTGAAGGTATCAAATCTCGCAACGGAAGCGTCTCACGTGAGATCGTCTTGCATCCTGCGATTTAATTTTACATTAAACAAAATCGTTACACTAAATAGAATAAATAAACATGTAAATTATCATGCTTCTAAAGAAAAGAGTTAGAACGGTTCTTACCTTTGTAGATTCTCTAGTGCCACAAACAAGCCTTTCCAAGGTTCCGGCGAACGGATCTCCAAATGATCTCGATCACGAATAACTCCTTGAGCGATCTTGAATACTATCATGAGAGAAATCTCATTATTCTATGGGATTCCAATAGTGGGATAGGTAGTATCCAACTATTGGGGGAGAGAGAGGAGAATAGAGTTTTTGGAGAATTAAGAGGATTTATGGCATAGAGAATATGTATTGTCAGAGTTTCTCTACAACCAAAGTTATGCATGAATATGTATTTGCAAAGAACCATGGGGAGGTCTTTATATAAGGAAGGGTCAAGGATCTTTCCTGATATATTTTCCTTTTTCTATAAATATATATTTTCCTTTTCTATAATTAATTAAATAACACATATTTAATTAATTAGTTCATTTAATTAAATAATATTTATTTAATTAATTAGCTCATTTAATTAAATAACACTTATTTAATTTGCACAATTAAATAACACTTGTTTAATTTTAATTTGCACAATAATTAAATAACTATGTATACATTAATCCAAATTTAATGTATATATTTAATTATTATATACATCGCATGTATATGTGCAATACCTCTTTATTAATTAATTCTTTATGAATCTAATTCACTTGAGTTAATTAATTTGAATCTTATTCAAATATTACTTTCCAATTTAATTATAGATCATATCCATAATTAATTATATACAAATTAATTTCAATAATTCAAATTATCCCTTTTAAGTATCCTCTAGTGAGCTAACGAAGTGACCTGGTAGACCTATAGATCAGAAGCTCCATCGATATGAGATTAATTGGTCAATCTCTTTAACCAAGTTAATAAATATTCGTTAACTATGGATATACTCCACTAAAGACCCATAGTTGCATTCTTCTCACTGCAGATATATTTTTGTGTCTACGGATATAAACTAATAATAGTGAGATAATCTTTCACAAGTGTTCGTAACTCCAATTGGATCAAATTACCATTTTACCCTTAGGTTACCTTTAGCTTCTTAAGTGCCAATGCTCCTCTAATGAACAACCTGTTTATGGTCCAACCAATAAACAGAAACCCTTCTTGGGCTAATGAGAGGGAGGCCCTTTGTTCAAGTTCCGGAGATACCACTTAAGGGAACACTCATCTACTTAACTTCAAGGAGGGAAGAAGTGAATTTCATCTTGAATATTTATGTTCCCAACTCCCCACTCGGTCTCGTCCCCAAAATGGTAGGCTTATTGGGTCGACGACTTGGCCACCTTCACCCATACAAATCAAAGGACAATCCTTCGTAAACAAGAACCAAACTAAGTCGTTTAGGTCATCCTATTGAAATAGGAACCAAACTAGTCGATGGTGTTACATCTAGTGGTTACTATTTCATGGTCCAGTCTTATGCAAATCATTACATTTGTATCGAACACAACTGGGTCATATTCATAGTGTTACCAAGATAAAATACCCAACCTTATCCCTATACTATAGACCCTTTAGGCTAAATCTTGAATATTGATCCCCGTATGTCTTCACATACAGTTCAAGACTCTTAAGACAACCTTGAATGTTAGTTTATTGGATTTAGGGCTATTAAGACAAATTAGACAACAATACAAACAATAAAATTTATTGATTGAACATCCATAACTCTTTAGTAATGATAGTTAATTAAGAACATTTACTATCTACAAGTTTTAGGGTATAAAATCCAACACCGATCTTCATGGTCATCTCGCCAGCCACTAACTGCCTCCAGAAAGTAATTCCCTATAAAGAATAACAGACATCATTAGTGGCTCCTAAATCAATTATCCAGGTAGAACTACCATTCTCCACCAAACAAGTTTCTAAGACAAGCAAATTATACTTACCTTATTTTGCTTTCTTCTTCTCAACCAAGTACTTTGGCAGTTCCTCTTTTAGTGTCCATCTACATGGCAATTGTAGACTTGGCTTTCTTGCCTTTTTAGACAACAACAAGAGGGGATGTAGGGATTACCGAGGCCATTAGGTGCCAAATCAGGATTCTAAATCTTGATCTTAATCCTTGGCTTGGGGCGCCACAGATATAATATTTTCTCTAGCATGGACAACAAGCTCAACAACTCTATGAAGATGGATATTCACAAGATAGACTTAGGATCACGTTGTTATCTTCAAGCATTAGTTGCAGTTATTATGAGGCCATGGAGATGTGTTTTCAATTGCATGTCCAGGGATTTCAGGAACCTCATTTTTAGAGGGATTTCTAGACTCGTTCGTAGTAGGGTATAAGTAATGATATGCAATTGTTTTAAGACTTAAGAGTAACATGATAATTGTCTAGATTAAGTTTTACAGTCCTTGGTAGTAGAAAGCCTTATGCCGAGTTTCTAATGAGTATAAGACTTAATTGAACAAAGTTGTTTCTCAGACACATAGCTACTAAGAAAGACATCACAGTTTCCGCTTCTAGAGTATGAGCAATTTCCAATTGACCAAATCACTCTGCTAAGTAGTTTGAGATTACAGATATATAGTATGACCAGTTGCTCTATCGCACGTGTAGAGATTTCTTTGTGCCAGTATAATCAGTTCAGATACATGTTTTTAAATAAGACTTCACATCAGCTCACAACAGTTCTCAAAGTGAATGTGTTGAAGTATTGTTGATTTTCAATATATTAAGTTGTATAATTGTGGGTAATGAGTTCACAACTATATCACAACTCTGTGGGTAATGGGTTCACAACTATATTACATCTCCATGGAGCAACGAGTTCACAATTGTGTTATAGTTCCATGGATCAATTATATTACAGCTCTGTGGATCGATGGGAACCATGTTACACTTTTTATTAGGATGGGTTAAACTATTCACTAGAAGACTATCCATGAATGGTTGAATTATGCATGTCTCACAAGCATGTTTGCATTTATAGGATATAAATGCACAGTCTAACCCCAGTAGTGGGTTTACATACTAAGTATTTTTATACTCCTCCTTTATTATGATATGTTTTTCAAGTATAGACAAGGAACGTACTAGGCACTTAGCGAGGAGAATTGTTGAAGGTGCCATATGGGAAAATTGTTAATACTTTTGCTCAGTTTCAATTTTTAAAAGATTTTGAATGTGTTTTCATCTGAAATGATTGAGTTTGGAAATTTGACATTTAAATATTTTGTTTTTATTAAAGTTTTTAAGGATCCTGAACCAAATCTTATTTTTGTTATTTATGTATTTAGAAATTTATTATTTTACATTAACATTGTCAAGTGATTTCTACTTTAAAAATTGCACAAATGATAGTAATGACCCGCTAGAAATCTAAAAAAGTTAGGTCGTTACAGGCAACTTTATTCCTCTTACCATCATTTTTCTTCTTCCACTTCTTTGAACCAGAAAAAGAAGGTCTAGGTTTAGTCCTAGAGGCCGAACCTCTGTGGAACTTCCTAGAAGAGCTAGCAACATCTGCCTCCCATGTTGCCCTTTGATTTTTATCAAGGACTCATGGGTCTATAACTCATTAAGAAGAGTGGTTAGGTTGTAGTCTAGCTTATTCATAAGGTGTTACGATGGAATTGGAGGAAACTCTTCGGAAAAGTCTTCAAAATAAAGCTGACCTGGCTGGCTTCATCAATAACTGACCCGTTTATCTCAGCCACATTGAAATAAATCATCATGTTGAGAACATGTTTTCTGATAAAGGTCACTTCTTGCATCTGAGCATGAAAGATGAATTATGGATGGCTGCCTAAACATATCACGCAACGATTATATGATCTCTCGAGCAGAGACCACGTTCTCGTGCTTCTTAGCTAGAACTTCAGACAAGCTAGCCAAGATATATGAACGGGCCTTTTCGTTGGCCTTAATCCATCTTTTATATGCCTCGCGAACATTTTGTGCAATATTAAGGGTAAGTATTTGAGAATATTCCTCAACTAAGATGAATTTCAGGTTGTCAATTACCAACACAGTGTTAATAGTGCTTTTCCAAGTTGTGTAATTATCGCCAATAAGTTTATCAGCAAAAGGCAAATTAATTATGACACTAGTGTGTTTGTTGAAATAAACAAATTTTAATCTAAGTTAGAAAACTACATAACTCTTTAAAACCAATCTAGGTTAGCAATCATAATAATGAAAAACCTTAAATTCATATTATTTTGCAATGATACTTCAGTGATTTAGAATTAAAAGTTATCAAAGGGTAATCAGTTATTCCTTCACTAAATTGGGACACTTTCAACCAAAAAAATACTCTAGAATAACTTTTATTTCTATAGTGTTTAGTTATCATTATTTTAGTCAAAAAAACATTAACTTATTTAATGGTTCTTGTAAGTGTAACCCACCATTTTAGATCCAAGAGTACCACCACAATAAGTCTACCGAAGGGAAAAACCATATTGATGCAAAAACTAAGGCGGTTCTATCCATTACTAGAGTTTTTCCTAATATTGACTCCATACAGACACCTTCCGGAGGGAGGATGCGCCCAAGGCACCGCGAGGTCGAGTATGAAATTTGAGACCATAAGAATGTTGACACATACCCTTCTCCCATCACTATAAATATTCTTTCTATTCACCTTGGTATTGATCCATACAAACACCTTCCGAAGGGAGGATGCACCTAGGACACCATGAGGTCGAGCATGGATCTCATAGTGTGTACTTTTAATGGAGAACATGAAAGTAAATGTATATCAAATATACTTTTTCTTCCACTATGTATTATACAAATTATGGTTCATTACTTAGTTAAACTTAGTTTAAGTCGTTTATCTAAGTGATGTTTAAATTTGCACGATATAACATTTATATTGGGTAGTTTAACATAACGTTTTAATTCACCAAGCACTTAAATGAATTAATGCATTATTCCATGCTTATAAAATCTTGACTAATTCACCTTCCAGGTCAGTTCCCAGGTAAGGGCGTTCTGTTTCTGTCAATTTAAATACCTCAATCCTTAGACAAAGGTCTCTTATAGTCAATATTTTATAAATTTAATCCTTTATTGACTTATTTTAATCCTATTAAAACAAGTAAAAAAAAATTCTATTTCTAATCTTATTAGAAACATTTTAACATAAAGTTTTAATTTTCAAACTTTTAGACTCTTTTTAAAAACTAATTAAAACCTTATGTTTGCATGGAACTCTTCATTGTAGATTGTAATTTCTGTAACAATAAAATCTATAACATGCATCATTTATTTTCATTAATGAAAATAAAAAACATATATATAATATACATGCTTTAATCATACATTAAACTATATAATATAATAATTATACTATAACATGCATACTATATAACATACATCATGCACATATACAAAATATGCATGATCATGCAATTTTATTAAATAATACAACTCTTATATTAGACTAATGAAATATTAAAACATGCTATCATATTATATAACAATTATATTCTAATATGATGCATGAGTATGTTTAATCCTATGGTGGGATTTTAGATTATATGGCAAACAATATGCAACATATAATATAATTAAAGTATACATATCATGCACATTAAAACTGTATTATAAAGTAATAATAAACCAGGAGTGCCACCTTAAAAGAAATAATTAAATTAATAAAATAAAACAATACAGAACAATGAAGCTCTTGCTAAAATTGTGCTTTACGCTATGCTGGAGTGTAACGCACAACATAGTAAAGTTGTTCTGAACAACTTCTTGACGAGCTTCTTCCTTAGGAGCTCTTGCTAAAATCAAAGACCTAGACTTGCAGACTCGATGGCAAAACATAAATGCCCAAAACAACGAGCTCTTACATCAATCTTATCAATGGAAATAATTCTGAATCTACATGCCAAACTTGCAAACATTTATTACACAAACCTTTCTCATACATCAAAATGCATACAAGAACCCGCAATACTATTTTGTAAAAATTTAGAACAACAATTCAAGGAAAAAAAAACCTGGTTTAATACCAATTGAAAGGATTGAATCTTATAGCGAAAGCATAGAGTCGCTTTTGCCCCAATTCTTATTACATAATAAATACAGAACAATGAAGGAAAAATAAACATATTTTCTACAGGAATGAAGAGAAGAAGAACTATACCTTTGTAGAATCTCTTCAACAGTTCTTCTCCGGGTTTTGATAAACTACAACATATTCTAAATAGTGTGACACGATCAAAGATCTTCTATGCTATCCTCTTTGGACAAGGAGGATGGTGGGACCCTTCCTGGAAGTCAAAGGAATATAGGTAAGGTTTGGCAGATAAATTTTCTTTGTAGTAAGTAAGAACCAAGGGTGTGAGACAAATTATACAATGGGAATAATTCTGCAAAGGAAAAAATTGAGAAAAAAATTCTCAACCACTTCATATTTAATACGTAAGGGGAATTGTAACTCCCCTCACCCCACTACTCCACTCCCCTATAATGCAGAGGAGTCAATCCATGTTAACTAAACATATTTAATTAAAAAAAAGATTAATTATTAATCAATTTAAATAAATTAAATTAAATTAATTAAATCTTATTTAATTAATCAATTATATATCTAAAATCATGTACATAATCTTTTTAGTTTTAATATGAATCTCAATTTACATTAATTTTATTACTATATATTATAATGTATCAATATACATTATATTAATTGTATCATATACAATTTAATTCCCTTAAAACAATTGAACATTTCAAATTTCTTCCAATTTAAAATCCTTATTGAATCTGTTTATGAGTTAGCAGAAGGACCTAATGGACCTACAGTTATAAGCTCCAATGATTCATGATTAATTAATTAAACTCTTTAATTAAGTTAATCACCATTTAATAATTATGAGGCACTCTTCTAAAGAGTTATAGCTGCACTCTAATGAACTGCACTATATTTATGTTCCATTGAATTAACCATATTTGTAAGTTAACCCTTCATAAATTTCGTAATTAAAGCTGGGTCAAATTACCATTTTGCCCTTATGATTACCTCTTGTACTTAAAGTACCATTGATCCTCTTATGGACAATTCTATTATAGTCCAATCATAAATAAGGAGGGTAGGACCTCATTGTTCAAGTCTGGAAGTCAGCACTTAAGGGAAAATCTATCTACTTTCCTAAAGTCGAGAAGGAGTGAATTTCATCTTATGTAGCTAGATTCCCAACTCCTCACTTGGTATCGTTCCCAAAATGGTAGGCATATTGAGTCGACAGCTAAAGCCACTCTCAGCCATACAAATCAAAGAACGATCCTTATGAGTAGGAGTTCATAAATCACTCAGGATTGAGATCAACTTATATGTCATCATATGAACGATTTAGATCAAATCGTTTGTAACACTTACAATTGTTATGACATTTACAAAGTGGGTCATATCCATAATATTACTAGGATAAGATACCCAACCTTATTTATATACTATGGACCTTTCAGGTTATTCCTTGAACACGATCCAATTTTATGTCAACCACCTACTGTTCAAGTTACATTAAAAAAAACCTTAGATCTTAGTTTACTGGATTTTGAATTATGCAAATAATAGAATACTTAATTCATTAAATAAACATTCTCTTTATTTATTAAAAAAAAAAATTGTTTATTACACAGACTATGAGATTTAGGACATGAATCCTAACACTAAGATGAGTCCTCAAAGGAGGTTAGGAATATATGTTGGATATGATTATCTGTTAATTATTAAATATCTAATACCCTTATCAGGTGATGTATTTACGACACGATTTGTTGATTATCATTTTAATGAGACAAATTTTCCAACATTAGGGGGATGAATTAAGAAGTTGAAAAAAGAAATTACATGGAATGCATCATTATTGTCTCATTTAGATCCACGTACAGATCAATGTAAACTTGATGTTTAGAAAATAACTCATTTACAAAATATAAGAAATCAATTACCAAATGCATTTATAGATGCTAAGAAAGTACCTAAATCATATATACTAGCTGCAAATGTTCCATTGAAAATTGATATCCCAACACAACAAGTTCTCACTAATGAGTCTTGAATACACCAGAGGTATTGTATACCAATAGGTTCCGATGATAAAAATCCTCAAAAAGAGACAATAGAAAAAACAGACCTGATTAAGGATATTGATGCCCATGAAGAGACCCTGGACAGGACTAGTGAAGAAGGTGAAATACCTAAAGATAATAATGATCAATAAACTATGCCATGACAGGGAAAAGATATAACCGAATTAATATAGTTATTCACAACACTTTTGCATATAATGTTGCTTTTGATATTACATATGGAAATGAGGATCCTGAACTAAGATTTGTTGAAGAATGTCTACATAGAAAAGATTGGTTTCAATGGAAAGAAGCAATCGAAGCAGAATTAAACTCACTTTCAAAATGTCAAGCTTTTTAACTAGTAGTCCGAACACCAGAGATGTCAAGCCTGTGGGATATAAATGGGTATTTGTGAGAAAATTAAATGAAAAAATGAGGTCGTAAGATATAAAGCAAGATTAGTTGCTCAAGGATTTCCATAAAAACCTGGTATTGATTATGAGGAGATGTATTCTCTAGTGGTGGATGCAATTACACTAAGATATTTAATTGGTTTAACTGTGTATGAAAGTTTGTACATGCATCTTATGGATGTTGTCACAACATATTTACATGGATCTCTTGATAATGACATTAATATGAGAATCCCAGAAGAATTTAAGATAACTGAAGTATATAAATCAAGTTCCCAAGAATCAAATTCATAAAGTTATAGATATCACTATATGGATTGAAACAATCAGGGTGAATGTGGTACAATCGCTTGAGTGAATGTTTGTTGAAAGAAAGATATCAAAACAATCTGACATATCTGTGTGTTATTATAAAGAAATCACAGTAAGGATTTGGTATTATAATTGTATATATTGATGACTTAAATATAGTTGGAACTCCTAAAGAGCTTTCAAAGGCAATAGAATATCTTAAGAAAGAATTTGAGATGAAAGATCTCGGAAAAACAAAATTTTGCTTTGGCTTGCAAATTGAGCATTTAGCAGATGAGATATTTGTTCATCAGTCAACTTATACAAAAAAAATTTGAAAACATTCTATATGGACAAAGCAAATCCATTAAACATTCTAGTAGAAGTTGTTTCCCCTGGACGTAAAGAAAGATATATTTTGGCCTCAAGATGATATGAAGAACTTCTTAGTCCTGAAGTACCATATCTTAGTACAATTGGTGCACTTATGTATCTTTCTAATAATACAAGACCAAATATTGAATTTTCAGTAAACTTATTAGCTAGATATAGTTCTTCTCCAACAAAAAGACATTGGAATGGAATTAAGCATATACTCCATAAATCTCCGAGGAACAATTGATGTGGGTTTGTTTTATTCAAATAAATCAAATTTTTATTTAGTTGGTCATACAAGTTCAGTATATTCATCTGATCCACACAAAGCTAGATCTTAGACAAATTATTTATTCACATGTGGAGGAACTGTTATATCATGGTGACTAGTGAAATAAACTATTAACTGCTACTTCCTCAAATCATGTTGAAATTCTTGCAATGCATGAGGATAGTCGAGTATGTGTATGGTTAAGATCAATGATTCAGCACATTCATAAAATATATGGCTTGTCTTCTGGTAAAAATCTTCCAACGATATTATACGAAGACAACACAACATGTATAGCTCAAATCAAAGGGGGTATATTAAAGGAGATAGAACAAAACATATTTCATCAAAATTTTCTACATTTATGATCTTAAAGAAAATGGCGACATCACAGTACAACAAATTTGTTCGAAGGATAATCTGGCAAACTTATTTACAAAGTCATTACCTACCACAACCTTTGAAAAATTGGTGCATAACATTGAAATTCGACGACTCAGAGATCTTAAGTGATGTTTTCGTGAAAGGGAACAAATATATTGTATTCTTTTAAGAGTATAAATTATATGTGTTGGGTTTTATGCTCTAAAACTCATAGATAGTAAATGTAAATAATTGATCATCGTCAATAAAGAGTTATCGATGTTATTTCCATAAATGTTATTGATTGTGTTGTATTCTATTTTGCCTTAATAATCCTAAATCAAATAAACTAACATTCTAGGTTGTCTTATGAGTCTTGAAATGTATGTGGAGACATACAGGGATCAATGTTCAAGATAAAACTTAAAGAATTTATAGTATAGGGATAAGGTTGGGTACCTTATCCTAGTGACACTATAAATACAACCCAATTTATATTTGATACAAACACAATGATCCAATGCGTTCGTATAGATGACATGGGAGTGAGTATATCCTATGCAATGAGTTTGCATAAGAGCAGATCACGAAATAGTACCCACTAGATGTAACACTGTTGACTAGTTAGATTTCTATTTCAATAGGATGACCTAGGCAACTTATGTCTTAATCTTGACTGTATTATGAACTCCTGTTTACGAGAAATTGTCCTTTGATTTGTATGGGTAAGAGTGGCCAATTTTCCAACTCAATAAACCTACCATTTTAGGGACAAAACCGAGTGGAGAGTTAGAAACATAATGATACAAGATGAAGTTCACTCATTCCCCATTTTAGGGTAAGTAGATGAGTATTCCTTTAAGTGGTATCTCAAGGACTTAAACAAAGGGCTCCACCCTCTCACTGGCCCGAAAGGGATTTCTGCTTAATGGTTGGACCATTGTTCATTAGAGGAGCATTGGTACTTAAGAATACAGAGGTAATTTAGGGGTAAAATGGTCATTTGATCTAGCTGGTGTTACGAACACTCGTGAAGAACTAACTTGTTATTATTGATCTATATCCGCGAACACAAAAATATATCTGCAGTAAGAAGAGTGTATATGTGGGTCTTTAGTTGAGTGTACCCATAGTTAACGAATATTGATTAATTTGGTTAATGAGTTTAGCCAATTAATCTCATATCGTTGGAGCTTCTAATTTGTAGGTACACCAGATCCCCTTGTTAGCTTACTAAAGGATATTAATGAAGAATGAGTTGAATTGTTCAAATCAATTGAGGAAATTGTATTTAATGTGATTAATATATAATTAATTATAGATGTGATTATAATTTAAATTATGTTAGAGAGAAATATTTGAATGAGATTCAAATATTGAATTTATGTGAATTAGATTCATGAAGAATTAATTAATTATAATGTTAAAGAGATGGAAGCATATAAATATGTGATGTTTATATATTAATTAATTAATTAGTTATTAAATAAGATTTAATATGTGATTATTTAATTAACGCGTCAATTAATTAAATAAGATGTTATTTAATTAATTGGCATCAAGGGTGAAAAAAGAAATACTTGGAGAAGGAGTAAACCTTTCTCCATATAAATTCATCCTATTAGCCCATTTAGGGCAAGCATTCGTTTGTACAAAAATATACCCTAGCCTCCAAAATAATTCATCTCTACACTCTCTCTACAATCTCTTTATCTCTTCCTCTTCCAGATATTGGAGACCACTCATCCAGCTCTTAGAATCCTAGAGAATAACAAAGTTATTCTTGTGGTGGTGTTGGTGATTGTTGAGAAGATGTTCGTGTGAAGAACAAGAGGAATTTTGAGAAGTTTGGGAATCTACGAAAGTAAGAATCGTTCATCCCTTTTGTTTCTCCTTTATATGCATGTTTATTATGATGTTTATCCTCTTCTATTCTGTTTTAGTTTTATGTAGTTTGTTTCTTTAAAAATCGAATTTCGAAATGCAAGGCATTCTCACGCTTCCGTTTGCGATTTGATCCCTACAGTATGAAATATGTTTTTTTTTTCCTTCACTAGGATCTTTTTTCCATTGGTTTTTTTTTTTTTTTTTTTTTTTGGTAGTAAGCTTTCAATGAGGCGTATTTCATAAATTTAATGGCATCTAAGGGAGAGTGTTATATATACTACAAAATATATGCACAATGCTTAATGACATTCTTCCACTAACCTCATGTGTATTTATGCATGTTGTCCATATGTCCTACAATTACAAATTCTTAGAGGGTGTTTGGTGTATAGTGGAATCTTAAACTTGGAATGTTAAGTCTAGGGATTAGGCTGAGAGGTTTAGATAGCATGAGTTTAAAAATACTTTGTCTAGAATGCATGTTTTAGAAGTTTGGGTTTAAGAAACCTGTGTTTGGAGTGCAAATTTCGGAAGCTTGTGCAGATTTATAAATCTTGAGTTTTTGAAATATTTTCTTGTATTTAATTAGTGGTTAGATTTTGGATTAGTTCAAACTTGACATCTTAATTATTTTAATAATAGTAAGTTTAAAATAAACTAAAAAATTTTTGAAGAATATTTTTTTTAAAAAAAAATAGAGATGTGACTAAATTTATAATTTTATTTAATTTATTTTTTTAAATAACTTGGTATTTTAATTTTACTAGGTCTTGAGACAAGGCTTCATAAACTTTGCCACTTGAACTAATTTGAAAATGATCAATTTTTTTACCATAACATGCTAACTTCAAATTGAAATAAACTAGTATTTTAGTCTTAAAATCAATTATTGAAACATTATGATTTTTTTTAATCAAATTACATTTTAGGAATAATAAAATTCATAAAGTTTGAATTTTTATTTTCATTTGGCGCTAAGTTGTTATCAACATTTTAATCCTTTATGTTTAAAAAAGAATTCTCAATCTTAGGGCTAGTTAAATTGACCAATGGAAAAAAATGAAAATATTAAATTAAGTTAGGACTTTCTATACACATATATAGTCTAAATAAATATACCTAATTATACAATTACAAATATATTCGACATATACTTGAGATCTCAATATATAGATGACCAATTTTCAATTGGAAAAATAGAAAATAAATGAAGTCTCCTAAAATAAAGGAAACATTAATTTTAAACACGGAAGAAGAGAGAACTAAAAAAAAATCTAATAATTAATTAAAAAAGTAATTGCAATTGATAGCATTTTTAGAAATAATAACCAAGTGTATAATAACATCATTTAAAAAAATTACAAATATAGCCAATTCTATCAGTGATAGATTTCTATCGTTGATAAATTCTTACTAGTGATATGGTCTATCATGATAGACTCCTATCAATAATATGGTCTATGACTATTTAAATTTGGCCATGTTTATAATCTTTTTTACATTATGTTATATATGCTAAACACTTTGGGTAGTTAAAAGTTTTGTTTCAGTTTTTTTTTTTTTTAATTATAATTATTATTATTATTATTATTATTATTATTATTATTATATACTAATAATTAAAAAAGTTGAGGTGAGGGCAAGGATCGGGTTCGGGGTCAGGGATGAGGGTGGGGGGAGGGGATCCCTTCCCGACCGGAGACCCGATTTAAATCCCCAATTTGACCTAAATACCTAGTCAAACCGGGGATTCCCCGTCTCGATCGGATCAGGACCCGCGGGAAATTTTGCCATCCATAATCAATGAACATTTTTTTCTAAGTCATTCCAAAGAGACCTTTAGTTTAATTACAATAATATTTTTTTAAAAAACACTCTCTTCTATTTTTTTTTTTTTTTTTTAGAGACGGTTGCAAATATAGACATTAGACCCAAAGTATTAGTAGATTTAACATAATGTAAAAAAAATTACAAATATGACCAAATTTAAATAGTCTATTAGTGATAGACCATATCACTGGTAAGTGTCTATCAATTGTTTCAGTTATTTTTTTTAATTTTAATTTTCTAATATAATAAATTTTATAATTAAAAATATTAAAATATTTTTTAATTGTTAATTTAAACAAATATATGTAACAATAATACTAATTTATTACATAAAATTTAAAATTTCAATATAAATACTAATTTAGTTAATTTAAAATAATAAAATAAAAAGAAAAAATTTTTCCCTACGGGGACCTGAATCACCGACCGGGGATTCCCCAGCCCCGACCCCGACTCCTTAAAATGGGGAATAGGGTGGGGACGAGGATTAAAAATCCCCATGGGGATGGGGAGTGTATCCCCGCCCCGCCTCAACCCTGTTGCCATCCCTATCGTCGATGGGGTTGCTAGAAGTGGCGGAGTTGGCCAATGGTAGTCACTGGAAGCAGTCGAAATTGGTCAGCGGCAGTCACCGAAGGCAGTATCCAGAAGTTGATCGACAAACTTCCTAGATTAAGTTAGAACAAAAAAAAAAACCCATGAGTTTGAATAGTGTTTACTATTCACTATTCAAACCCATGGAAAAAAGTATAGGAAAGATCATTACCCCAAACAAGGATTGGACTTATGATGCCTAACTCATCCAATCTCAACTCTTGAAATAAATACCCATTTTAGTGTGCTTATACCTCTCAAATTGCTTATAAATAATGGTATTTTGTAGTTTTAAGAAGACACACATGGACAGAAAATTAAAAGAAAGGATTGAAGAATGAGAATTCTAGATTTCCATAAATTTAATTTTCCTATTTTCTATAAATTTCTTATATTTTCTCCATACCTATGTTTAACTGCATCTAAGTTTAGGAGAAGGAATAATTTAATTTTGTGCTCGAAATGATATATTGTCAATTTTTGAGGGAGGGATTTAGAGCATGCGATTTAATACAATTACCCTCCGAACGCCAACAAGAAGAAGTGTTTCTTCGAGTTTGCAAAACCCTGAACCCTAACCCTAGTTCATAACGCTCTGTTCCTGCGTCCTTCAGCAACCAACCAAATTACCATCATCAGTTCTTACGATGGCGGAGCTGAAGCTGTCGGAGAGCCGCGACCTAACGCGAATTGAGCGCATTGGGGCGCACTCCCACATCCGCGGCCTCGGCCTTGATTCCTCCCTTGAACCACGGGCCGTCTCGGAGGGAATGGTTGGCCAAACCGCCGCTCGTAAGGCCGCTGGGGTCATTCTTCAGATGATCAAAGAAGGAAAAATTGCCGGTCGGGCTGTTCTCCTCGCTGGTCAGCCTGGTACTGGCAAGACTGCTATTGCCATGGGCATGGCTAAGTCCCTTGGCCTTGAAACTCCTTTCGCGATGATTGCTGGCAGTGAGCTCTTTTCTCTGGAAATGTCCAAAACTGAAGCATTGATGCAGGCCTTTCGTAAATCAATCGGCGTCCGAATAAAGGAAGAAACCGAGATAATTGAAGGAGAGGTCGTTGAGGTTCAAATAGACAGGCCAGCGGTTGCCGGGGCAGCGTCGAAGACTGGGAAGCTTACTTTGAAAACGACGGACATGGAGACGGTATATGATTTGGGGGCGAAGATGATTGAAGCTTTGGGAAAGGAAAAGGTGCAGAGTGGCGATGTAATTGCGATTGATAAGGCCTCAGGGAAAATTACTAAGCTAGGGAGGTCTTTCTCTAGGTCCAGGGATTATGATGCAATGGGTCCCCAAACAAAGTTTGTGCAATGCCCCGATGGTGAGTTGCAAAAGCGGAAGGAGGTTGTACATTGTGTCACACTCCATGAGATAGATGTCATCAATAGCAGGTTATTTAGTTTTCCCTTAAACTTTTCAAATCCATTTTTGTCGAGTTATGTGTCTTTGAAAATTGTGCAGCTGAGACTAATAGAGCAAACAATGTCGCTTAGAATTATTGGTCTCTGCAAATTATATACACATAGAGTCATACGATTGAAATATTTTGCAAGGTTTTGTTTGTTTACAGTTAGAAGTAATTGAGAATCGGGATTGTGGTATCAGATGCCCTCCAATGATGGTTTGTGAAAATTTTGTTTGCTGTTTGTTACTGAGAGCTGTCAATATAATTTCCAATGCGATGGGATGGTAAACAGCACCTATATGACCAACCGTACTGATATTAAGTCACAACTTCATGGCTCATTGCCTTGCAAAAAGAGGAGTGGAAGAGGAATGCTTCCTCTTTCTCCTTTCTCCCTACTCGGAGTGGTTTGTTTCGGTATAATCCCTTGATGTAATTCTGTAGGTTGTGTGTATTTTTGTAAAAAGAACTAATATGTCTCAGCCTAATGTTTTTTGTAAAGGTTTTGACTCTATTGTATCTCTTTTTGCTTCTCCAAAGCGGGACTTTAAATTACATTTCAGGTGCTTCAGCTCCTGTCTATTGCATTCTTTTTTGTAATTAATGCAGATTCAATTCTGCTTTACTCTTGCCAAGTTGACATAATACCTTCTTTTTAGAATGTTTGATGTCTTGGTCTGTGTCTATGTAACTTGCTTACCATGCAATGTATGTTATACTCCAGTGTATGGGATTGGGTTTCCCCAGTCGGTCTTTGTGTTTCCCAAAATGTACCTTCTCTTCTTGACGAACTTCTATAAGTACATGTACATCTAGCATATTGAGCTTAGGTGGAATTGACATACTTGTGTGACTTTGGCAGTTACTACCACTAGTCATAATGTAGTTTGTTCTGTTATTTTGCACTTCCTCAACTTTTGTTAATTCAAGGAGATTTGAAGGATTCGATCTCTGTTTCTCAATATATCATATTGCATGTAATGGTCTCATTCCCCAATTACATGCATACTGTGTGTTTCACGCCATTGATCATGCTTTTCCCCCTTTCTTGGTTTTTTGTTCTTCCAAGGATGGGAAGAATTGAATTACTGACCTCTGTTTTGTAAGACATAGCATTGGGCAATTTTGTTTTTGACTGCTTACCTCTATTAAAGGCATAATATGTCTTTTCTCAATACTTTATGTGTAAATTAATTATACTCTTCAGTTTACGACTTTATACAATTGGTCATACTCATGGCCTTGTATATTTCTGGGAGTTATGTTCTCATTTTATTGTCCTTTGTCTCCAGAACACAAGGTTTCTTAGCTCTATTCACTGGGGATACTGGAGAAATTCGTGCTGAAGTAAGGGAACAAATTGATACCAAAGTGGCTGAGTGGAGGGAAGAAGGCAAGGCCGAGATAGTTCCGGGTGTTCTCTTTATTGATGAGGTCCACATGCTTGATATTGAGTGCTTCTCTTTCCTTAATCGTGCTTTGGAGAATGAGATGGCTCCAATACTAGTTGTTGCTACTAATAGGGGGATTACCACAATCCGGGGAACAAACTACAAATCCCCACATGGTATTCCTATTGATCTTCTTGATCGATTACTTATAATTTCTACTCAACCTTATACGGAGGATGAAATACGAAAGATTTTAGATATCAGATCTCAAGAGGAAGAAGTGGAAATGTCTGAAGAGGCGAAGAGACTTTTGACCACAATTGGCGTAGAAACATCACTTAGATATGCCATCCATTTAATCACAGCAGCTGCATTGGCATGTCAAAAGCGAAAGGGGAAGATTGTGGAGATGGAAGACATAAATCGTGTATACCACCTGTTCTTAGATGTGAAGAGATCAACTCAGTACTTGATGGAGTACCAAAATCAATATATGTTCAGCGAATTGGGAGATGCAGAAGAAGATGATTCTAATGCTATGATGAACCCTTGACTTCTTTTGTAGAAGAATTTTGGAGGCTAAATGAAGTTGTCCTGTAGTTACTAGGAGTTCGAATTTCCTGCAGTCCATATATTTACCTGGTTGATTATTTAATGGCTATCTTGATTCTTCACCAGTGTGTAAGATGTATATCTAATCTTCATGTTTGATGCTTATTGTTCCTTGTTTTCTGTACCATGTTTCTGTGAGACTGTTAGATATTTCTTTTTGTTTAACTCGTGTTATATATGATTTCTCAGAAGAATAGTTTATGAAAACAGTCAGAGTAGCCACAGAGAACTCTGGAATTTGAGTGTTTTCACAAATTCTTTTGTGAAATTTCTGCTCTCTTTAGACAGGAAGCCTTTTGATTAGCTCACTGCCATTTAGGTTTAGGTCGTTTTTCTATTTTTTCCGTCAAACTAATGTCCAATCTTGTTTCAAATGAAAGAATTAGTTTCTAAGTTCGATACCCAATATTTATAGGCTTTAGATTCTGCCCTACATTTGACTTCATGGCTAATGCTTTTCAAATTCCTCCCTCCTCTCTCAAAAGAAACTTCAAAAGTGATATTTCCATCCTAACTTGAGAGTGATTTATTTTAATATAATTAAAACCACTTTTTTCATATTAATTTAGCACAATCTTCATATCAAATTTAATTTTTAATGATTAATCATTCTAGAATCACTCTCAAATATAGAATTACCCATATCACATGTAATCCTTTCCTTGCCTATCTGATCCTCCAATCTTTCTAAGCCATGATTAAGATAGATTTCTGTTTGTTATCTCTGTTGGTCTCACTCTTTGTTTCTCCTTCGATGCCTTATAAATGGAACCTTTGTGTTTTTGGTTGACTTGTGGAGAAACATTAATACTGGGAATGAGTTTTAAAATACCCCGATAGCAAATAAAAATAAATGTTACACAATTCTTACATTTATGGTGACTTTATTCGACAGTTGTATTTGTTTAACGAGGGCCAGAGCATTTATGTCTTCCCATGCATTTACAATCATGTGTATATATATAATAAGTACAATAATATATTAGCTCATTGAAGCCATAACAGTAACCGACAGACTAAAAGCTGAAATTGAATTATTGCATGAAAGTACGGCTTTGTATTTTTATTTTTATTTTTCGTAAATATATTTTCTCTTTCTTTATTACAAAGACACAAGTATTGTTATTCTCAATGTGAGAGATTTAAATTTTATTTCAATCAAATACAAATTAAGATCATGTTTATGGAGGGAGAAATGTAATTAAATGGTAACTTCAAAAGTGGACTTCATTCGATCACGTTTATTATTGTTTACAAGTGCTCTATAATCAAATGTAGTGAGGGACCCATCTCTAAATTTGTAATTAAAACATGCAATCTATTTGAAGAACGAATTATATTCAATCTGATTGTGTTTGAAGATATATATACATACGTAGATATATAAATATATACACACATTAAAGGTTCATCACTTCACATGTTATATTTTTTTTTTCAAGAATTCACATGCTATATTCTGAACAATATAAAAAATACGTGTCATAATTATTTGAGTCACTAATGGTATTAGACTTGCTCTTAATATAATTATAGAGATCATAGGTTTTACTCCCACGTTTCACCCCGTATATGTTGTATGTCCTGAAACTCATGGTTTGTAACATTAAACATATTCTATTTTGCAATAAAGAAGTTATTGGGGCCTATTCAGTAAATTGTTATTGAATATGTGAATTACACCGTTTTAAACTTTAAATCCAATAAACTAAGAACCCCTGGTTATAGCATGAATACTTGGACTTTATATGGAGACATAAAAGTGGATCAAGTTCGAATAATAGCCAAAACGGTCTATAGTATAGGGATTAGACTGGATACCTTATCATGGGGACACTATGGATGCAACCCACTCTTTAATTGTTACAATAATTGTGAAGTGTTACAAACGAAGTGATCATGAATCGTTCATGTGGAGACATGCGAGTGGGGCATCTTATGTAATGAGTTTGCATAAAATCAAACCACGAAATAGTCACTTTTACTTTATAACACTGTTTACTGATAAGACTGACTATTTCAATTCGATGACCTAGGTAACTTGATCTTAATCCTAAGCTGAGTTCATGCTGACTATGAACTCTTATTTATTCGAGATTATCCTTTAATCTGCATGGGTGAGAGTGACTCAACATTGCTGACCCAATAAGCCTCCTATTTTAGGAGTAAGACTGGGTAGATAGCTGGGGACATAGTCCTGCAACACAAACTTTCTTCCTACCCGCTTTTAAGGTTAGTAGATAGGTTGTTCTTTTAAGTGTTGAATCCAGGACTTGAAAAAGGAGTCCCACCCTCACTAAGGCTTGAGAGAGACTCGTTTTGATGGTTAGACCATAAACCAATTGTTCATTAGAGGATCAGTGAGACTTAAGGAGCAAAATGTAATTATAGAGGTAAAACTGTAATTTTGACCTAGCTGAAATTACAAACAATTTGTGAAGGATTGATTTACTAATCATGGTTAAATCAAGTGGACAAAAATATATCTACAGTGAGGAGAGTATAGTTACTGGACTTTAGTGGAGTGTCCTAATAGTTAATGAATGTTGATTAATTGGGTTAATAATTTTGGGTTAATGGGTTTAGCCGATTAATCTCGGATTGTTGGAGTTCATGATCTGTAGATCCATTAGGTCCTCCTGCCAGCTCATATCGGACTAAATCTTGGAACAGTGTGATGAGAGAATTTGAAGAGCTTAACTTCGATTTAGGAAATTATTGATAATTATATGTAATATAATGTTTAAGTGTTATGCATGAATAAAGATTCATGTTTGGGATTGATGTTCATTGTTAATTTCATATTTGATATTAAATTAATTTTATTAATTAAATTATTTAATTAATTATTTAAAATTAATTATTATAATTAATTTTATTTTTAATTAATTTTAAAGAAATCTTATTTAAAATTAATTAACTGAATTAATTTTAATTAAAATTAAAATTAAATTTTAATTGATTTTTTGAAAATCAATTTTTTAACGAAAAAGGGATTAGTGGGAAAACTCACATTTCCCATATTCAACACTTAAAATCCCACTTATTTTAGGATTGATTTGGTGTCAATTTATCATGCATTTTGAATGCATGGAAATATTCTTTAAACAGAGAAAAATTTGACTAAACTTGGGTTAATGCAATTCTGAAAATTAAAATGAATTGTTCTCTTTTATTGCTATTCATACAAAACCTCTCCAATTTCTCAAATTCCTCTCAAATCTCTTTTTAATTTGAGTCTCACGACCCATTCTAAGATCGAAGAATAGCAAGAAAGACTCTAACGGTAGTCCACGAACAGTTTGTGATCAAAATTCAACAAGAAGTTGCTATAATTTGAGTTTCATCAAAGGTTGTGTTCTTGAAACCCTAAATTTATGTTAACATGACCATGCATGCTTGTTAACTAAAATTGATGAAATTAGAGTGCTTATAATCCTAATTTCTTATGTTTGTTAATTGTTAAGATCTCAAGTGGTATCAGAGCATGATTTAAGTACTCAATTTACGTTAATTTTAGCTTGGTAGGTGTTTGTTCATGAGATGAATTCAATGGTTGCTGAAATGTATATATTACAATTTTGGCATTTAGATTTACCTTTATTTATGTTGTAATTGTTTTAATTGGTTCCTTATTTATGGGCCTTAATGTGTGAAGAAAGGTTTGTAATTTTGCTAGAGTCCTTAGAGTTGAAATTGGGCTATAATTAGAGAAGATTTGGAGCATGCGCAGTAGGAAAATGAAGCTGGTTCTGCTTCGGTCAAGAGGCGTCGTGGCATTGTTCTTCATTTTTTTTCCAGAATCGCGAGAGTGCCACGGTGTTGTTCTTCGTCCAAACCAGAAGCATGCTTGCACGAGAATTTGGTTCGACTGAACCAGTTAATGCAACCTTAGAGCCTTGGAGGTCCAATTCACCCTATTTGCAGCCTTGGAGGTCCATTTCAAGCATTCTCTAGTTGGTTCGGGCCGGTTCGAATGATTCAGGAGCGGTTCGGAGTAGTTTATGGATTATTATTGTAATAATTTAGGTGTTTGTTTGATTAGAATGCCAAAATTAGTCTATTTCAGTGTGTGTTTAATTTATTATGCATTATGAATGAATGTTTTAATTAAATAAATCTTGTTTGTACATAAAGTATGTCATTTAGATTTAAAATTACACCATAGAAAATCATGTTGCATGCATTGAAAGTATATTATAAATGTTATAATATGTAGTATGCATGTTTAGAGTTTCATGAGATTTTATATAGGTTATTATATTAGATTATGGAATGTTGATGTATATTATAGTGAATTTCGTCTTGTATAGTTGTGTTTCCAGCTCCCTAGTCAGACGAATTCGCTAAATTGTAGGCTTATTAGTCGATGATCTGGCCACTCTCACCCATAAAAATCAAAGGATCGCCTTCATCGGCACGTGTTCATAACTCACTCAGGATTCAGGTCATGTCACGTATGGTCATCATGGTGAAATAAGTCTTTATTATGAATTGTGTTATATAATGAGACTAGTCATTTCGTGGTCCAGTCTTATACAAACTCTTTTGTATAGAACACCTTCACTCACATGTCTCTACATGAATGATCAGGATCATATATTTGTAGCACTTTACAACAATTGTAACATCTACAAAGCAGACTGTATTCGTAGTGTAACTAGGATAAGGTATCTAGCCTTATCCATCTACTACAAACCATTTGAGTTATCACTTAAATATGATCCACCTGCATATCTCTACATACATGTTTAAGCTATAAATAATAACATTGGATGTTAGTTTATATTATTATTATTTTAATAATAAGAAAGGGAGTTATAACTCTCTTCCCTTTCTTTTCTCTCCACCCACGTGGTTATTTTTGGCAAGTAGGAAAGAAAAAGTTTCTTCTTCTTCTTGCTAAGGTTGGTTAATCGAGATTAAGAAAGAAAGAAAGACAACAGAAGAGTTTTGTGGTTTTGAGTGAGTTCTGTGGTTTTGAGTCTTTAAGAGAGTTCTCTAGCTTTCCTCTTCTACATCAAGTTTTCCCTCAAAATCCAAAATAGCTAGAGCCCACCACTCCTGGGTTCTCCACCTTGAGAATACCAAGGTTAATCTTAAAGAAATTTTTCAAGTTGTTCGTGAACCGTTCGAGGGAAAACGTGAAGAAAGATCTTCAAAGGTGAGGTTTCTTGAAACCCTTTCTAAAGTATGCTGTGATTTAGAATTAAATGCATATCTTGTTACTTGTTTACTGTAAACTTTGTATTCAATGAAAATGGAATTTGTTCAAACTGCTTCCGCTTAAGGTTCTCTCCCATTAGAGTTCCTTCAGAGTGGACTATGAAGAAACTTTTTCTCCTGTTGCCATGCTAATGTCGATAAAGATACTCTTGTCCATAGCCTTTTTTTTTATGATTATGAGATCTGAAAAAATGGATGTCAAGACAGCCTTTCTGAATGACCATCTTGAGGAGAGTATCCATATGGCTCAACTAGAAAAGTTCATTGAACAAAGTCAAGAGCAAAAGGTTTGCAAGCTAAAAAGATTCATTTATGAATTGAAACAAGCGTCTAGATCCTAGAATATGAGATTTGATATTGCGATCAAATCTTATGGCTTTGAACATAATGTTGATGAACCTTATGTTTACAAGAAGATTGTCAACAAAACTAACATTTTTAATATTGTATATTGACGATATCCTACTCATTGGGAATGATGTAGGATTCCTGGCTAACATTAAAAGATGGTTAACAACAAAATTCCAAATCAAAGATGTGGGAGAAGAACAATATGTTCTTGGAATCAAAATCATTTAGAATCGCAAGAACGGAAGACTAGGCTTATTTCAGGCATCTTGTATAGACAAGATGTTGTCTATATATATAATGCAGAATTCTAAGAGGGGTTTTCTACCTTTTAGGCATGGAATTCATCTGTCTAAGGAACAGTGTCCTGAGACACCTCAAGAAGTTGAGGATATGAAACATATTCCCTATGCATCAGCAGTAGGTAGCCTGATGTATGTCATGTTGTGTACACGACTTGACATATGCTATGCAATGAGAATTGTCAGCAGGTTTCAGTTCGATCCTAGATATGATCATTGAACCGCTATTAAAAATATCCTCAAGTATCTTCGGAGAACGAGGGACTATATGTTTATGTATGGCGCTAAGAATCTGATCCTTATAGGATGCATTGACTCTGATTTTTAGACCGATGTAGATTCAAGAAAATCAACTTCGGGATCAGTGTTCACTCTAAACGAAATAGTTGTAGTTTGGAGGAGTATAAAACAAAGTTGTGTTACTGACTCCACTATGGAAGCAGAGTATGTGGCTGCATGCAAAGCAGTAAAGAAGGTAGTATGACTTAAAAAGTTCTTAACAGATTTGGAAGTGGTTCCAAATATGCATCTGCCTATTACCCTCTATTGTGATAACCGTGGATCAGTTGCAAATACAAAGAATCTAGAAGCCATAAGCGTGGAAAACACATTGAGCGCAAATACCATATTGTCAGAGAGATAGTACATCGAGGAGACGTAATCGTCACACAGATAGCTTCAGAAGACAACTTAGTTGATTCGTTAACAAAGACCTTCTCGACTAAAGCCTTTGAGGGTCACCTAGTGAATCTAAGACTATGGGTTATATAAATCTAGGGCAAATGGGAGAATTCGTGGGTATATGATGCCTTAGTTTATTGTATTTATGTTCTTTCTCTCACACTCAACATTGTATATATAATCCACTGAAGTTTCAGTCCAAGTGGGAGTTTGTTGGATTATATGTCCTAAAACTCGTGGTTTGTAAACATTAAACATATTTTATTTTATAGTAAAGAAGTTACTGGCGTTTATTAAGTAAATTGTTATTGAATATGTGAATCGCACCGTTTTAAACTTTAAATCCAATAAACTAAGAACCCTTGACTATAGCATGAATACTTGGACTTTATATGGAGACATAAAAGTGAATCAAGTTCGAGTAATAATCAAAACTGTCTATAGTATAGGAATTAGGTTGGATACCTTATCCTGAGGACACTATGGATGTTGCCCACTTTTAATTGTTACAATAGTTATAAAATGTTACAAACAAAGTGATCTTGAATCATACATGTGGAGATGTGCGAGTAAGGGCATCTTATGTAATGAGTTTTCATAAGACCATATCACAAAATATTCACTTTTACTTTATAACACCCTTTACTGATAAGACTAACCATTTCAATTCGATGATCTAGATAACTCGATCTTAATCTTGAGCTAACTATGAATTCCTGTTTATTCAGGATTATCCTTTAATCTACATGGACGAGAGTTGCTAAACATCGCCAACTTCATAAGCCTCCCATTTAGGGGTAAGACGGGATAGATAATTGAGGACATAGTTCTGTAAGATGAAACTCACTCCTACCCGCTTTTAGGGTTAGTAGATAGGTTGTTCTCTCAAGTGTTGAATCCAAGTCTTGAACAAGGGGCCCCGCCCTTTCTAAAGCTTGAAAAAGACTCGGTTTGATGGTTGGACGAGAAACCAATTATTCATGAAAGGATCAGTGGAACTTAAGGAGCAAGATGTAATTACAGGGGTAAAACAGTAATTTTTACCCATTTGTAATTATGAACAACCTGTGAAGGATCTGAAGAGCTCCGATCTCACCGTGACCGAAATACATATTATACATTCAATACATACAGTTATGCAAACAAACACTACTTATCGGCATGCTATGAATAGCATAAATAACAAGGGAGAGAGTTCCATACCAGTTGAAGACACTCTTCGACACTTTAGAACTCAACACAGCGGAACCCTCCATGCGATCTACCAACGGCCAGCAGTAGCGTCAACGACAGCAGCACGAACAACCACACGAACACGAACTCCGTCGGGATGACACCACCAAAAAAGAACCCCGGGTATTCTCGGAGTGAAAACCCAAAGGTTGGTCTTTAGTGAATTTGGTAGAGGAAGGAGGAAACACGAATCGTGTAGGCGATAAGCAAGTGGGAGGGAAAAAGATGCTATCGCATAGCAGACTGCTTATCGTTTAGAAGAAGCTACACGATTATGTTGGATCCATTGAATGATCGTTTTAGAAATGGTATACGATCGTTTAGCAAAATCGCCACACTATACGATCGTTTAGAGAAGCTATGCAATCGTGTAGTCGACTGTGTGCGATCATTTAGGCGCGAGGTGGATGATCGTTTAGGTGGAGAGGAGCTATCGTATAGGCTCTCAATTTTCTTAAGCGATCATTTAGGAAACACCAGCGCGCTTTCTCTTTTTCTCTTTGGGCGACCTGACGACAGGGGATCAAAATGAAAACTATTTTCATTTTTAACTCATCAGTTACAATAACCAATGTTGCCCCCACTAACCTATGTTCGAACGTGAATTTTGGATTAATTATCATATAATTAACTAATTAATTAATTAATAAATATAATCATATTATATTTTTATCCTATAGTTTGATATCACATATCTACTATAGTAGTTTCTCCTCTTCTTGATATAAATCATATTTATATCTAATTTCCTTAAAAATAATGTATGTCATATATTTAGCCAATTATATCATATATAATTAACCAATCCAATTATATCATATATAATCGAACTTCCTCTTGTCAATTTGAACATTTCAAATTAAACCAAATACTGGTTCTTGACTTTATCCAAGCTACCCAGGGGACCTAATGGACCTGTGACTCAAAGCTCCAATGGTCTGTGAATAGCTGACTAAACTTTTTAGCTACGAGATCCACCATCCATTAACTGTCAGGCATTCTACTAAAGACCAACAGCTGAACTCTTCTTACCAAAGATATATTTCTGTGTCCATCAAATATAACCAATCATGAGTATGATGACCCTTCACAGATGCTCGTAAGTACAGTTGGGCCATATTACCATTTTGCCCCTATAGTTACATCTCACTCCTTAAGTACCGTTGATTCCTCTAATGAACAATACAACATAGTCCAACTATGTGTGAACACCTCTCAGGCCAAGAGAAGGTGTGTGACGCCATATCATTCAAGCCCCGGAATCAGCCCTTAAGGGAGCTATCTCTCTATTTATCCCTGCCTTGGGAATGAGTGAATTCCATCTTGTGTAGCTGAGATCCAAGCTCCCAAATCAGACGAATCCCCAAAATGGTAGGTTTGAATCGGCGAGTTGGCCACTCGCACCCATACAAATCAAAGGACTGCCCTCAATGGCAGGATTTCTCAACTCACTCAGGATTGAGGTCATGTTACCTATGGTCATTCTAGTGAAGTGAAGTCTCTATCATGAACGATATTATATAACGAGACGTTAACACTTTGTGGTAAGGTCTTATACAAACTCTTTGTATAGGACGCCCCCCGCTCGCATGTCCCCAACACGAATGATCAGGATCAGACCATCTATGATAAGTCACAACACTTGTGACTATTCCACAAAGTGGGCCACATCTGTAGCGTTACCAGGATAAGGTTTCCCTCCTATATCCATATACTACAGACCATTTTGGTTATCACTCAAGACATGATCTGCTTGTATTCACCACATATATGCTTGAATCACATACAGATAACTAGAGATTTTATGTTTATTGGTTTTGTGGTAAAGCAAATAAAACAAGTAACTGAGCAAAAATTTAAGATGTGAAGTAAATATCATATATTAACAACACAAACGCTCGTACATACTGTTTACAAACTACAGAACACGAGACTTTAGGGCATTAACCTCAACAGGATCGACTTACTAATCATGGTTAAATCAAGTAGACAGAAATATATTTATAATGAGGATAGTGCAACTATTGGGCTTTAATGGTGTGTTTGGATAGTTAACAAATTTTGATTAATTGAATTAATGAGTACAGCCAGTTAATCTCAGATCGTGGGAGCTCATGATCTGTAGGTTCATTAGGTTCCTCTACTAGCTCATTTCGGACTAAATCTTGGAATGGTGTGATGAAAGAATTTGAATCATTCAAATTCGATTTAGGGAATTATCGATAATTATATGCGATATAATGTTTAATTGTCGATACTACTACAAAAACAGTGTTTCTTAATGTTTTTTAAATGTCAAGTTCCATTTTTCTTGAAATTTTAAAAAAAGTCAAGAAATCTAGTGTCAAGAATGTTGACATTCTCGACTAGGAAAAAACGTCAAGATCAGTGGCACTTGACATTTTTGAAATGTCAAGAATATTGGCGTTCTTGACAAATAAAAAATGTTACAAACAATTTCACTTGACGTTTTTGCAATGTCAAGTGTCATAGTTCTTGACATTTTAAAAATGTCAAGACATCCAGTGTCAAGAATATGGCCATTCTTGACAATGAAAAACCGTCAAGATATATCGTACTTGGCATATTAGAAATGTTAAGAATATGGAAGTTCTTAACCTGTTAAACATGTCAAGAATATCTATAATCTTGACACGTTCCACATGTCAAACCTGCTTGTGATTTTTTTTTAAAAGAGTGTAATCTTGACGTTTTTACTTATAACTACTCCTGTATTTTGTTCCAACAACCACATTTGGTATATATATATAACATATATTCATCAATCAAATAAACAATACACATAAAATCTTATATATCAACCAAATTTTCACCAATATCTTTATCAAAAGTTCACTTATTTAACATTGTCAATATGACAATCTCATGAAGCATTTCTAAGTTAAAAGAATATAGAAAACCTCATATGAATAATTCCAACATATAGTCAACCCCATATGAACAATTTCGAAAGTATGACAACTATCAACCTTCATATGAATACATTTCCTATTGTACAATCAAACCTCATCCCCTCTATGGACAAAAAAATTACACCTATCGATCCCATATGAAGTAATCCTAGCCAAATCTTTCTCACTATGCTTCTGCCTCCACAAGAATAACGTAGCCCACCTTGTACTCGTCACTTTTAGCACCTACATCAATGAAATAATATACCAAAACTACAGCATAAAGATTGAAATAACTTAAAATTACTAAACTTAAGCACCATAACCTACAAAGTCGTAAAACTTAAAGAAAAAGCAAGAATGGGATAAAGAGCATGCGCACAAGATCTAGAAAGATGAATACACACAAATGTAATCCTTGTATCCTATAATTCATTCCTGTATCAAATGTCACAAATTTACACAAACATAACATTAGAAATAGATGTAGAACATAGTGGAAATAATATATGTTAAATATACAAACATGAGGTTGGACTCATACCTGAAGGATCCCAAATTGAAGGGAATCGTGAGAAAAAGAAAGATTGTCCCAAATCCATTTTTCATTGAATGTAAATTTTACTATAAATAAAGACTAGATATGCATTTATATAAATTACAGCATGCTATTAAAAAGGTTTTAGAAATCTTACCTTTGAAGACTTTTCTTCAGGAATCCCTCGAACAACACACAAACATCTTGAAGACTCTCTTCAAGAAAACCTCGATCAAGAGCCGAACACTACCACAAAAACTTCCTTGGTATTCTTAGGTAGAAAACCCAAGAGTGGAGGGCTCTAGCTATTTTGGAATGAGGGAAATTTTGAGTAGAGAGGAGGAAGAATTGAGATTGTTCACCAACAAAATCAAAACTTACCGAACTCTTTTGTTTTTCTCCACTGTCAAAATCGGTGAACAGAGATTATTGAAGAAGGATACTCTTTTCAGTTTTTCAAAAAAAAAAAAAAAAAAAAAAACCACAACCACCCACTTATGTGGGTGGAGCGAAACCCTCCCTCATTTTTATTTATAAATAAAATAAAAATGATATTTAATATATATAAATATAAATATGATAACTAACTTATCATATTATATATATATAATTATAATTATATGTTATATCAAATATAACATAAAACCTATAAATTTAATATTATATCACATACAGTATAACCTAGTTTCTTTTCTCTCTTAAATGACATTTAATATAAATCGCGTTTATATTAAATTTAACAATTATGAATCCAATTCATATTAATAATATTTGAATCATATTCAAATATTTATTTACTCTCACTAAAGCTATAATGTATCAAAAAAATTATAATAATTATATTATATATAATTAAAATAACTTAATTATATCATATATAATTAAATCCCTCTATTAATTTGAACAATTCAAATTAATCCAAAAATCGACTCTCATTTAATCCTATTGAGCTACCAAGGGGACCTCATGGACCTGTAGCTTGAAGTTCTAACAGTATATGAATAATTAATCAAACTCTTTAATTAAATTATTTACCATCCATCAACTATCGAACACTCCACTAAAGACCAACAGCTGTACTATTCGCGCTACGGATATATTTCTGTGTCCATTAGATATAACCAATCAACAGTACGATGACTCTTCACAAATTGCTCGTAAGTACCGCTAAGCCAAAATTATCATTTTTGCCCTTCTAGTTACATCTAACTCCTTAAGTACCACTCATTCTTCAAATGAACAATAGATCCAATTATGACGAAACCCCTCTCTGGCCAGAAGAGAGTATGGTACCACATTGTTCAAGCTTTGGAATCAGCCCTTAAGAGAGCAATTTATCTACTTACTCTGACCTTGGGGAAGGAGTGAATTCCTTCTTGTATAGTTGTGTTCCCAGCTCCCCAATCAGATGAATCCTTAAAATGGTAGGCTTGTTGAGTCACCGATCTAGCAACTCTCACCCATACAAATCAAAAGACCGCCCTCATAGGCAGGAATTCACAACTCACTCAGGATTCAGGCCATGTTACCTATGGTCATCCTGGTGAAATGTAAGTCTCTATTATGAACGACGTTTATAATGAGACTAAACATTTCATGGTCCAGTATTATACAAACTTCTTTGTACAAAATATCCATGCTCACATGACTATACATAAATGATCAAGATCAGATTATTTGTAGCACTTTACAACAATTGTAACAGCTACAAAGTGAACCATACTCATAATGTCACTAGTATAAGGTACCTAACCTTATCCATCTACTACAGACTATTTAGGTTATCGCTTAAACATGATCCACCTATATGTCTCTACATAAATGTTTAAGTTACAAGAAAACTTTGGATGTTAGTTTATTGGTTTGTGGTTAATGCAATAAAAATATGGAATAAAATATCATATATTTTATTAAATAGACAATGAGTTTGTTCAATATATTTACAAACTATAGGACCCTACGAGATTTAGGGCATCAATCCCAACAATCTCTCACTTGACCTAAAGCTAGTGAGGTGTACAATATAGTCAAAATACAAAGTACACAATAATAAACTAGGACATAACACGTGCCCAGTACAAATCTCCCACTTTCCTTAATCTAGACATGGCCTGTCCCATAGACTCATACTCTGCAAGTGACCCTCAAACACTTTAGCTGTGAAGGCCTTTGTAAACAGATCAGCAACATTGTGCTCCGAAGCTATTTTCATGACAATCACGTCCCTTCGATGCATAATTACTCGGATGAGAGATACTTCCACTCTATATGCTTCCCGCACTTGTGACTCCTAGGCTCTCGGGAACTAGGCACAACACCACTATTATCACAATAAATTGTGATGGGCTTTGTCTGGAACAACTTCCTGATCAGTCAAGAATTTCCTGAGTCAAACAGCTTTCTTAATAGCTTCACAAGTCGCTATATACTCAGCTTCCATAGTGGAGTCAACAATGCACCCTTGCTTGGTACTTCTCCATACTATTGCCCCTCTATTAAAAGTAAACACTGATCCTGATGTGAATTTTCTAGAATTCTTATCAGTCTGGAAATCAAAGTCTGTGTATCCCGTAAGGATCAAATTCTTAAAACCATACACGAGCATGTAGTCCCTCATTCTCCGTAGATACTTGAGAATGTTTTTAACGGCTTTTATCCAACTATATTTAAATATGGTAATGAGCTTTGAACCTTGTACTAATAATCAACTTTGAACCTTGCTTGTTTCTCTCAATTTTTAAAGTGCAAAACTAAAGATTAACTTACTAAAATTGACTTCTAAGTTCAATCTACTTCAAAATATCCAAAATCTTTCTTCCAAAATCTCAAAACCAACATCCTAGGGTTGGACATCTTAAATAGCATTGAATGAACAAAAAGTCCTATGAATAAGTTAAATTTAATTTAGGAAACAAAAAATAAAAATCAATAATCAGTTTAAAATAAAAACCAATTAACAGTACAACAAAAACATAGCTTAATTTTTCCGAAATATTAGTAATGATTCCCTAACCTTTCATTCTCCAATTCTTATAATTTAATTAAACTCACTCAAATATAAATAGCAAACACAGTTAGATTAATTAGAAGTGCTCTAAATATGGACAAGAATATGCTTCATACTTACCATCTGATTCTTAGCGGTGTCTTTAGTGAAATGGTACACATGGATTGGGTGATCATTTGGACCAATATTTTTTTTCTTCTTCTGGAATAAAAAAAAAAAAAAAAAAAAAAAAAAAAAAAAAAAAAAACGAGGTAAGAAAAAGGCCACAAAGTAACCAACGCAAAGAGAGTTCATATTTTGAAAAATCTAAGAAATTTCCTTGCAGAAATGCACCTCTTCTGCTTGCAAAGTCCAATATTAATCATTAATGTTCTCAAATCTTTTCATTGGAAGCAAACACATGAATCAGGTGATAGAACTAAACTATGAAGATAGGTTATTCGTCTTCAGTGTCCAATAAAAGAACGTATACCTAATTTTACGACTATTATTTTCTCAATGAAAATGTCTTTTGCATAAACTTATTAGTAGAGTCAAAATTTAAAATAATATATCGGTGATATAAAGTAATAGTCATTCAAAGACCTTTTACGGTCACACCTTGTAGATCTTATGATAGAAAACATCAAGAAATCTGAGTTTTGTATCTGGATTAGATAATTCAACCTATTTATAAGATAAATTGTAAGTACAAAGATAAATACTGACAAAAAGACACAAAAGAGATGGGTATTGTGAGTATATACTCAATCACTATAGAATATATACTCAGTTCACCTTTAGTTGCATGATGAAACGCTACTTTAAGAGATTTTCACCATAAACTATAATAAGAAACTCTAAATTTCAAATTAATATCAACAGTAGGGAACACAACTCAAGGAACCAAAACAACAGTTAAAGGTGTTCCGCTTGCATCTACATAAATTTACCATCCTACATAATTGTACGTCAAAAAGAATTTTATAACTTTTTTCTCCGTAATTCAATCACTTTTAAGCGAAAACGGAAGTAGAAAATGCTAATTGCTAACAAGACTCCTAACATCTGAAATGAATTTTAGCTTATGGCATCTGGTTACAAAATAAATAGATAATTATAAGTTCACAAAATACATAAATATATGAAAAAAATAAATCAACTTCCATATTTTATTAATTTGAAGCTACGATTATCATAGTTGCAAGATAGTCAAAAGACTCTATCACCTTGTCTAATCAAATATTTTAGAATAAAATAAGAATTGTAAAAATAATTATACTCAGTTATCGAGACCATACAAATTTCAAAGGAAATCATGAATAATTTTCAGATCCCATTTGAAAATTTGAGTTATTCTCAACCTCACCAAGCTTGTTTCTTTTGTTCTAAAATGATAATTTAGAGGAAAACTCACCAAATATTGACTTGACAGCTTGTTCCTCTTCAAATGAGACCCAAGAACTACATTCATCTCTTCATATCCCAACAAAATCACACCTCAAAAACATAAAACTCCTACAATGGTTAACACTTGCGGAAGTCTACACCACCTTATCTTCATGTCATTGATCAAGATAATGGCTCATAATGCATCCATAACCACATCGAAAATACAAGATACAAATAGAAAAGTGCATTTAAGAGAGAAATAAAAGTAGATTAATTGATTGGCACAACAATTACAAACATGAAAAAAAAACTCCAATTGAAGCACTAAATTTCTATTTTCTTTTCATTTTTTTTTACTTTGCCACCCGTGTTAGGATAAGAATCCATGAACAAACAAGTTGAATACCAAAATTAAAACAACAATTTTTCGATTAATAGAACTAGTCTTAAATCTCCTTTTATTTAAAATTGATTGACGGAAGTTGTTGGTGATTTTGGTAAGAGCAAAATATACATAGCAATGAAATCAACTGCATCAGTAAGACATTGAATGTTCTAAAAAGTGAAAAATAAATTTCTTACTAATCAGCTAACATACAAGGGCAATCATAACGAAAGGAGTAAAGAAACTAACAAATTCATGAAGAGTGGAGAGTGGAGTACATCTCAATCCAAGAGATGGTCAGATGGAAAACAGGCAATTATAAAAAAGAACAATGTCTGCACCATATTTCAACAATTGTCAAACAAACACCTTAAAATTCAGTCTTAATTGATTTTTTGTAAATCAAATTTTTAATGAAAAAGGGATTAGTGGGAAAATCCCCCATTTCCCATATTGAACACCTTAAAATTCCACTTATTTTAGGATCGATTTGGTGTCAATTTATCATACATTTTGAATACATGGAAATCCTTTTTAAATAGAGAAAAATTTGACTGAAATTGGGTTAAAGCAATTATGAAAATCAAAAAGAGAATTGTTCTCTTTTATTACTATTCATACTAAACCTCTCTAATTTCTTAAATTCCTCTCAAATCTTTTCTCAATTTAGGTCCTACAACCCGTTCTAAGATCGGAGAATAGCGGAAAAGACTCTAGCAGTGGTCCATGAACAGTTCACGATCAAAATTCAACAAGGAATTACTGTAATTTGGAGTTTCATCAATGGTTGTGTTCATGAAACCCTAAATTTCTGTTAACATGACCATGCATGCTTGTTAACTAAAATTAATGAAACTGATGAAAAGTAAAGAGAAGAGAAAAAGGCACACAGTTGTTACATGGAAAACCCTAATATAGGGAGAAAAAACCATGGTGCAGAGAACTTTTATTATAATAAAGTGATACTAAGTAATGCCCAGAGGCTATAATTTAAATAGAAAAAGATGAAACCCTAGGGTACACATGAAAAGACAAAAATGCCCCTAGGACAAATATTCTATTTTTCAACACTCCCCCCAAGTTGGAGCGTAGATATCAACGAGACCCAACTTGCTAACACATGAGTCAAAGAGTTGTCATGATAGCCCTTTGGTGAGTACATCTGCAATCTGCTAATTAGAAGGAACATAGGAAACACAGATATTTCCACTGTCAAGTCTTTCTTTAATAAAATGTTTGTCAATCTCTAAATCCTTCATTCTGTCATGCTGAACAGGGTTGTTTGCAATACTTATAGCAGCCTTGTTATCACAACAGAGTTTCATTGGCCCATCATGGCTTTGGTTAGGATCAATTAGGACCTTTTCCAGCCATATTTTTTTGCATATCCCAAGGCTCTATTCAGCTTCGGCACTACTTCGGCAACCACCCCTTGGTTTTTACTCCTCCATGTAACAAGGTTACCTCAAACAAACGTGCAGTAGCCTGATGTCGACTTTCTGTCGACCACTAAGCCTGTCCAATCAACATTTGTATAGGCCTCGATGCATTGTCTATTTGACTTTCTGAACATTAATCCCCTGCCTAGAGAAGCCTTTAAATATCTCAAAATTCATTCCACTGCCTTCATATGTTCTTCATAAGGAGACTGCATAAATTGGCTAACCACACTTACTACATGTGCAATATCTGGTCTCGTATGGAGAGATAAATGAGCTTCTCGACTAAACGTTGATACCTCTCCTTGTTAACTGGTGCACTATTACTCAGATCACTCAGCTTAGTATTTGTTTCCATAGGAGTGTCAACTGGTTTACATCCTGTCATACCTGTCTCTTTAAGTAAATCTAGTGTATACTTTTGTTGAGAGATAAGATACCTTCCTTCGATCGGGCCACCTCCATTCTGAGAAAGTACCTTAATCTTCCAAGGTCCTTGATCTCGAATTCTTCAACCATCATTTTCTTCAACCTATCTATTTTTGAAGCATCATCCCCCGAGATTACAATGTCATCAAAATACACAATTAGAACTGCCATTTTCCCAGAAACAGACTTCTTTGTGAACAAGGTGTGGTTTGAATGTCCCTGACTGTACCTTTGCGATTTTACAGATGTAGTAAATCTGCTAAACCGTCTAAAGTTGTTTCACGACTGTAGTTTCGCAACTGAAGTCGCGCGTTTGAAGTTGTTTCGCGGTTAGAGTTTCGCAAGTGGAGGCTCGCGTCTGTGTCCGGGTAGAACGTCGGAGCTTCGCCCGCGTCTGGAGCAGTATATGGCTAGGCGGCGACAAGGATCGGCATTGGAGGAAACCCATCGTCCAGCGCGTGAGGCTTGGATTCAATCGAAGGTTGCTAGGTATTCCGGTCGTCTCCATATGCGGCTGGGATTGAAGACCCGTGCGGCTATCCTGTTCGGCTTATCAATGGCTAATCCAATCATCTCCCGAAACCGAAGCATCATCATCTGAATATACTGTTCCATGGTTGTTTTAATGACTACTTCTTTTTTTGTAGTCGTAGTGCCAGATGGCCCTTGCGATTCTCTTGTTGGGATTTCCTCAATGGTGGCCAGGGTTTCATCTTGCTCTAATACCATGATGAAAAATAAAGAGAAGAGAAAAAGGGCACACACTTGTTACGTGGAAAATCCTAATACAGGGAAAAAACCACATTGCAGAAAACTTTTATTATAATAAAGTGATATTGAGTATTACCCAGAGGCTACAGTTTAAATATAAAAAGATGAAATCCTATGATACACATGAAAAGACAAAAATGCCCCTAGAACAAATATTCTATTTTTCAACCGAACCTAGAGTGCTCAAGATTCTAGTTGTTTCTGCATATTAATTGTTAACACCTCCGTCTTTGAACTAAAAAAAAAATGTGCATATGCAAAATTGGTTACTTAGATACTCCAATACTTCATTTCAAATCTTTCCTTTCTTAATTAACAAAAAAAAAATGTAAACAATAGTTTACAGTAGTATGGGGCTCACATAGATAAAAGCTAAAATTAAGCCCACTTCGATCATACATATAATAAAAACAGCTCAATAATCTAATCTAAATGATATCATATGTTTTTATTTTCTAAAAAGTTACGAACTTTCTATCAAATCAAATCCTTAGAAAAATACAAACTGTCAGAAAATGAAGTGAAGCTGGAGAATCAGAAAGTCAATGCACATTCCAAACAACCTACAAAGATATGTGTAAGGTCAGTTTTAGACAGGTCAATAACACTCGGAGGTTTTAAAATTTCTCATTTTATTTATTACTTATTTATTTTCACTACTTTATATTTTGTCCTCTTGGATGCGTTGTCATAGGTATTTCCTGTTTCCAAGGTCATTAGAGATACGATTGGATCACCTTAATTTGGAGTGGTACCGATAACATAACATAATATTATCAACAATTTTAATTCCTCAAATTTAAGTTAAATTTAAAAAAGAAAAAAAAAAGTGAGTCAATTCGTCCTAATTAAAAGGACGACAACCTCGCATGCACCACCCGACAGTATGATGCTTCCATTATACAAAAGTTGGGTAAAGTAAGAAAATATTATCCATTAATCCTTTTTTTTTTCTCCTAAAGTAAAAGGAGAAAATTATCCTTCAATCATGGCATCTATTTTTGCGGAGCATTTAAATTGAAATACCATAAGTCATCCACTTTTCATAAGCATCGCCATAATCGCCGGGGAAGCCAATTACGAAATCATGTCTGCGCTTTACAAGTTTTTATGACTTTTAATTTAGATTGAATCATGAATTTTGTTTATTTAATTTCTAACTTTAAACTTTAAAAATTTGTCTAATAATTTTTTTCAAATTTTGTATCTACTAAAGCTCTAATAAATTCCAAAAAAAAAAAAAATGGTTGATTTATTAGGTATAAATTTATTTTTATCTAATTTGATAGTAACTTGGTTTTAAAAAATTGTGAACTATTTCTACCATGTTTTAAAAAATTAAGCCAAATTTTGGAAGAAAAATTAAGATTTTTTTTTTTTTTTTGATTTTTTTGAATTAGATTAAGAATACACGTGTTTCTTTTAAAAAATGGGACAATGATGACAAAGTTTGGTAACTAAGTGAATTTTTACTTTTTAAAATTAACTTTATCTTATCTCAATTTCTTGCAACAATTTTCATCTTCTAAAATAAAAGAGTTGAATTCTTGATTAAATTACAAAATTTTTCAAAAATTGGTTTCGTTTTAAAAATACTGGTAAAAATTACATAACTAAGTAAGAAATTAGAAACGAAATAGACACAAGTGTGAAAGTGAAAGGAGTGAGTTTATAATTTAACTTTAATTTGATGATAACAAATTGATATACAAGTTAGTCAATTAATACAAAGTGAGCTTAAATTCAAAAGATAATTCACATGTGATACCAGTTTAGAGGTTGAGATCTTCCCTATCTCCACTTATTGATGTAATAATAATAATAATACACGTTACCCTTTTTGTCCTATCCTTGAAACAGACAAGTTTAACCATTTGCAAAAGAGTAAAATAACATCTCAATTTGCATTACCCAAGTTAGCAGTTTCTTTATCATATTTTGAAATTGGTTTCCCCCTTTTTCATATGGATGGGTTTTTCAGATGCTTCAAAACAAAAAAGTGTACTCTAAACAATTTTGGTTTGTTTAGTTTTGGGGTGAGAGATTTGCTACAAAACCTACCTTCTGAACGTCAAAGACTTTTATAATCACAAACGGAACGAAAACTACTCTCTTTCTTTAATCCATTTTTCTATACAATTGCATATATAGATGTGCGAATCTAAGATTCCGACACACCATCCCAAAATAACTTCAAAGTTTCATTAAAACCACCAACCAAACACAAAGAAGAACATTTTCCAAAAGCCACTTAATAATTACTATTCCAACAAGATTACACTTTTCTTTTCCCTAAATCTTACACATACCCACTTCAGCTTTCTCTTTAATTTGGCAGATAAATATGACTCCAAATTTGACCCAAAATTACGTACCTCTCCTTTTTCTCTATAATCTAGGCAGGGTAATCATAAGGCAGTTCAGAAACGGAGGGATCCAGTGCATCCGGGTGCACGAAACCATATTTCCTAAGCACTTGATTGTCAGCAAAATTCAAAGCATTGCGCATCCCATCCCAACAAGATCCACCAGAATACATCTGATTATGATCCCCACTGCAAGGCTGACACCCCGTGAAGTGTGTGATAAAAGGCCTTCTCCAACTCCCTTTCCCATTTCCAGCGTCTCTCAAATATTTCTCCCTAAACGCACCGTATTGCTCGCTCACCTTCTCCGCATGCCGCCGCCGCAGCTCCCGTCCTCCTCTCTCCATCTCCGTATACTTCTCGGTGATGTTATCAAATGTACTCACAATCTCCTCCCAATACCCTTCGAAATAATACTCCCCTTCTAAATAAATCTTGTCCGCCCATTTCTCTTTCTCCTTGTACAGTAAATAAACCAGCCCCGTTTGATCGTCTGACTCCGGGAACAGCTTGTCCGGAATCGTCGATTTCAATACTTGTCCCCACTTCTCGTAATTTGGTGTTTGTGGGCCCATGCTGGCCCACACGTCCATGAAGTCCATGGACCATTGGCAGTTTCTGATGAGAAACACGCCGGCGTTCAATCCCGTCCAGCTTTTCCGATCGTATATCAAGTGGGCCCAGCCGTGCACGATAAGGTTGTGGTTTTTGTAACGGTCTAGTGGGAGCTTGAATTCCATGTCGGTGAACAGCGCGTCCGAGTCTACCCACCAGATCCACTCGGCTTCTGGGTGAGCTATCATCGCTGCTCGAACCACCGGGAGTTTCGCCCAGTATGAGAACATTTCCGGCTGGAGCAGAGCGTTGTTGTAGAAAATGTCGTGGCCATGGATACGGCAGTAATCCACTTTATTCTTGAAAAATCTCAGAAGCAAGTGGTCGCCGATGGGGTTCCGACACGGCGTCGGCTGTGAAGCCGTTAGAAGAAGCACCCTCTCAGCGGCTCCGGCGGCGAACGAAGGGTGCTGTTTAAGCCAATGACGGCGTTTCTCGTCCCAATTCTTCATGGGTTTCTGTATGGAGTAGCTGAGTTTGGGGTCATCGTAGAAATTGATGTCCGGTGGGTCGTAGGCCAGAGAGGGGTGGTGATTTTGGGAATTTTGTGAAGAAGAGGGAGAATCAGAAGGAGGGTGAAGGGTGTTGAATTTGGAGTTTGAGGAGTCAAAATTAGTGGCGGAAGGAGTAAGGAAAGAGGAAAGGGTCCAGAGGAGAAGAAAGGCGAGGAATGAGCCGGCGAGGAAGCGGAAAACGTCGGCGAGACAGGCAGAAGCCTTGTGGCGAAGAGTGGGTTTGGCCATGGAAAGTGAGGAGGAGGAGTGAGGAGAAAGCATGGTGAGGGTTTAAAAGTGGGTTTAGGGAAAGAAAATCATGTGAGTGTTGGTTGTTGAGAGTTTACGGGGGGCAAATCCATCGAAATGGGTAGCGGGGGTTGGTTTGAGTAAAAATGGTAAGTTTAACCTCACAGAGGGAAGAAGGAAGGAGAGATTAGAGGAAGGGCGTCGGTTTAAGAACGATGGAAATTTTGGTGAAATGAAATGAAGTGCGTGAAGAGCGTCAGAAGTGGCGCCCCCCTTCTGTCTCTGTTTGTACATGCCTATTTATCACAAGACGACTCTATTTACTCTTCTTTATGCCATAACGATCAACGGGGTTTCCTCTTTTCTTTCTCCCCTTCCATATCCCCAAATTCTCATTTTTCAACTCCCAAAATATTCTTTTTTTTTCCAAGAAAAAATTAAAAGAAACTCATATTAGTCCAACTATCATAATATTTATATTACTAATTATAAAAAAAAAATTGATTTTTTTCCTCTTCAATATGGGGCCTTAATCTCCCTTTTTACGAGATGGAAAAAAATTGTAAAAACTTATTTTCTAATTGCAATTATACTTTTAAATTTATATAAGTATTAAAATTGGACTCTCCAACTTGTATAATTATGGAAATGGTAACGATGATATAAGTTTGAGTATTCAATTTTTATCATTTAAGTTTAATTTTTCAAATTATTATTAGTTTGGAGGGTTCAATCTTATAAGTACTAATTTTGAATACTCGATTTTTATAATCGAGAGTTTAAAGATGTAATTATAATTACTAATATGGATTAGAGGAGGTTTTTGCAATTTTCCTTAAAATATAAAAGCAATTAAAGAAAAGAAGAAAAGTAGAGGAGCGGAGCGGATTTCCCGCTTGCATTTGGGAAGATAGGAAAATGTAGGAAAAACTCCGTTCAAAATCAACCCATAAAACGGTGCAACGTGTTATGTGTGACCCGACTTTTTACTATCCTCGTCCCATCTCTCTCATTTTTCGTTTTGAAACTTTCCTCTTTCTCCACAATATATTTTAATTTAAATAAGAAAATAAAATTTGATCTTAAAGGCTTTGAAAAAAAATGCTAGCTATTAATATATTAGCGGTTAAAATTGCTATAGGTTCCTTTTCGGGTTGAGTTAAAAAATATGTAGTTTTTTAAAAAAATAATAAGAAATATAGGGTGGTTTTGTTAAAAAAAAAAAGATTTAAATAATATAAAAAAAAATGATCTACTGACAAATTTCGAATAGTCACCAATCCAAATCTCTTCACCCATGTTGACTATTTTTATGGAGCTCGTGTAAGACGTCCCACGATTTCTACCTTGCCCAAACCTTTAAGAATCGATTGAAACCTCCAACTATTCATTTTCCTAATATAACTCTTAAGTTGTAATATGAAAAAGATCTAAAATTCAATTATCATTCAATCCTTCTTCTATATATAGTGCCAAATAAATAAATGATTCGTTCATTGACCGTCTCTTTTCTTAATTTAACTATACAAAAAAAAAAAAAAAAACGTTTGTCCTAATTTAACTTATAAAAGGTAAACGTAATAAATAAAAGACCTTAGATTAAATTATTGATCAATTTTACTTTAAAAAAAAAATAAATTCTAAAAACCAAGTGCAACCCTAACCAATCTTCCATTCCTCATCAAGTAACATCACGATTCGACATTCACCACCATCACCACCCGAATGGCCAATCTTCCATTGTTCGCCTTCACCATCTACTCACAATTTTTATTGAATTTAGGGAGCATTTGGCTCACCAATATGAATTGTGTTGGTATAATATACTAATTTAATGTTTGACCCACAACTTTAAATATTGGTGAAGTTGAGTTGGTATATTTTACCAACTCACCCCAACTTACCACAACTCTTATTTCTTCCAATGTTTTTAATGGCTTCATCCATCAGTCACTATTGACGACTATCGATGCCACACTCTAAAAACCAACTCTGACCACATTCATCCGACCAACTCCGACGACCAATTTTGGACTCCGACAACAAACTTCGATGACCACTCCGACAACAAACTTCGATGACCACTCCGACGAATATCACCTTCGATGACCACCTTCGAACAAGCAGCTCCAACAACCAACTCTTGGCTCCTACAACCATCTTCAATGACAGAACTCTGGTAATCAATTCCAATAATACCTTCATGCAACTAACTTTGAGCTTTGACAACCACCACCGACTACAAATTCTGGCAAAAATTATCTTTGATGGTCAACTTCGACGACCACCTTCGCACGACCAAATTCAGGCTTCGAAAACCACCTCTAACGACAAACTTCGGTTACTAACTCCAATACCACCTTCATACAACCAACTTTAGGATCCGATAACCACTTTCAACTACAAACTCCAGCGAAAATCATCTTTGACAATCAACTTTGATAACCACTTTCAACTATTATAAGACTGATGACGGTTAAAATATGTTATACAGTTGTTGATTATATAAATAATAGTATTTTATCTACAATAAGTATAATATTTATACGTTGAAATTTGTAAATTATATTTTTATTTAATTGAATTTACCTATCAAATTAATGTTAATAATATTTGAAAAAATATGTACGTAGTTGAATTGTATGTAACATATAACAACGACAATATATATATATATATATATATATATATATATATATATAATGAATATTTTTTTCTAAAACATTTTCTTATAAGAAATAATGAAAAGTAGAGAATTGTTCTCTGATGATCCTCCAAATTTGGAGGAATTAAAAGTAAAATTATTAAAGAAACGTGGTGGCATTTCATTCGCTAATAGATAATAAGGGAGATTCAATTAAAAAATTTATGACAAAGTAAAAAATACAGAGCAACAATAGGAAGAATAAAAAAAAAGAAGATGACTATGATAAATTCATGGAGAAAAATGAAGCATAAAAAGTTTTTATTTCTCTTTGGTTTCCAATTTTATTTAACCATATTCCTCCAAGAAATATAGTGGGTTAATTGTTGTTCACTACAAAAAAAAAATAATAAACAAAGAAACAAAGAAACAAAAACTTTAAAAAATAGAAAATAAAACAAAAAAATTGCAATCCATATTTTATTCAACACAAAGATGAGTAGAATTATTGAATAAAAATATTTCAAAATAAAAATTGTCATCATAAAAGCATATTATTTAGAGTTAAAAAAACTGCACCAGATACTAAAGACATATGAACTCAACTCTGCACCCCAAACACAGATATATGGTCTCAAATCAAATAACACTGCACTCTAAACACAAACTTACACTACAAGAAAAAAGATATCTATTGATGACCAAAATCGTCAGGTAATCACAAAAGAAAAGCGTCGAAGAAACATCTTCCAACGTCGTATATATTTTCGGCCACATCATCGCGAGCTACCCATTGGGAGATGATCTCCCGATGCCTTGTAGAGAATCGTCAGCAGATATGCCTCTCTCTCAATGCCAACATACGGCGTCGGGGAATAATTAACTCCCAATGTCGTATTAACTACGTCAGGAGTGAGGTCTCTCTATCAACACCTTTGTACAATATTGAAAAATATCTTCTTCTAGCCAACAACTTGATTGCCATTATTGCCAACGCTTGCATCAGGAGATCTAATGCAATTGGGCTGGCTGTTGGTATAACTGCTGACAACATCTTCGAGAGATATACAAACTACCGACGATATTCGTCGGTAATTGCTTTTTTTCGTAATTTAATTTTTGGTTCTAATATTCAATTATGATCAAAACTCTATTAGAGAAAATGTCACATCAGCAACCAAGGAGGAGTCAAGAAGACACATCAGATGAAGGTTGTCATATCACTATGGAGAGTCATGAAGAATTATTCCCTTTAGCACTCTAAATTTTTGTTAGGATTGGTGATAACAAACAAATATTCTTTCTTCATGTATTGGACCATTTGTCCTCATTTCATTAGTTGTTTAGTATATAATTTTTTAATTCTTTGAATCCCTAAAATAAGGAACAATGTATAAATCAGGCATGTTGCCCCTTTTCAATAATATACAGAATACGAAGAGGCAAAACTAATATCATTCTGCCTATCGCTTAGTGAATTTGATTTCATCGTGTACAATGATCAACTAAACGATTGAATACATCATTCATCGTTTAGCACCTAGAGCCCATCATATACAATGAAAGGGTAGACGACAACCTCCATCGTGTAGCACCAGCATCCTATCGTTTAGTACGACAAAGGTAAACGATACTACTATTGCTCAGTCTCCGCGGCTCCATCGCTTAGTACGACAAGGTAGACGATAAGGTAAGCAATATCACTATCCCTTAGTCTCCGAGGCTCCATCACTTAGTAAGACAAAGTAGACAATAAGGTAAGCGATATCACTGTCGCTTAGTTTCCGAGGCTCCATCGCTTAGTACGACAAGGTAAACGATAAGGTAAGCGATACCACTATCGCTTAGTCTCCAAAGCTCCATCGCTTAGTACGATAAGGTAAACGATAAGGTAGTCTTACATCGTTTAACCGCGTGACTTGATCGTACACAACAAAGAGGTAAATGATACCGTTTCCATCTCTTTATATTTTCTAACCTGGTATCAGATCTACCATGGCAAACGCCACTATCATAGAACTCAAAGCGACCACTGAACCGTTGAAGTTCAGTACACCTCCTCTTAATCAACTGCTGAATCAGATAACCAGCATCAAGTTGGAGAGAGGTACTTTTATGTTATGGAAGACGTTATCTCTTCCTATCCTGAAAGGATACAGACTTGAAGGTCATCTATCCCGAACAAAGGTATGTCCTCTTATGTTCATTTTGTCTACTTCATCAGTAGCTAAACCTGGAGAAGTAGACTCTCAAGCCTCAGAAGGAGCTTTGAGCTCCACCTACATGAAGTCCTTGAACCCACAGTATGAAGCTTGGGTTACAGCAAATCAACTTCTATTAGGGTGGTTATACAACTCAATGACTCGTGAAGTTGTTGTACAGCTGATGGGGTACAAGAGCGCTAAGAGTCTATGGGATGCCATACACTTGTTGTTTGGAGTTCAGTCGAGGGCATAAGAAAACTATCTTTGCCAAGTTTTCCAACAGACACACAAAGGTAATAAGTCGATGTCTGAATATTTGAAACTTATGAAGTTTCACTCTAATAATCTGGCTTAGGCTGGGAGCCCAGTATCTACACGTAACCTAGTGTCTCAAGTACTACTTTGACTGAATGAGGAGTACAATCCAGTGGTTGTCGTTATTCAAAGCAAGCCAGAGATATCTTGGTTGGATATGTAATCTGAACTACTGTCATTCGAGAAGATGTTGAAACATCAGAACACTTCAAAGGCCACTACAACATTTGCTCACAATGCCTCTGCCAATGTTGCTTACAATCGAAACAACTCTTCATACAAAGCCTCTAAACAAAGAAACACATAAGGAGGTAACAAACAACAATTTAATAGATCCAGAGGAAACAACAACAGTGGAGGAAACAAAGGAAGAGGTTGAGGCAGAGGAAATAGGCCTAAATGTCAGGTTTGCTCCAAGTATGGACATGCTGTAGATGTGTGCTACTAGAGGTATAACCGAGAGTTTGTCCCAAATTAAAACAATGGTAAAGGAAATGCTCAGACTCAGAGTCAAGGCAACCATGGAGCAAATCCCTCAGCATTTGTCATCTCACAGTAGGGGTGGAAACAGTTCAATTCGGTTTGGTTTGGTGGTCAAACCGAATCAAATCGAATTTTTTAAAATGTGAAACCGAACCATTCAGTTCGGTTCCAAATTCGGTTTTGGCATTTTTTTAAAAAATTCCATGTTATATTCTTTTTAATTAAAAAACGGTTCGGTTCGGTTTGATTTTATATTCTATTTTGTTCTTTAAATTAAAAGTGGTTCAGTTTTAAATTCGGTTTCACTCTTTTTTAAATATATAAATATATATATATATATATATATATTAGTTAAAAACGGTTCGGTTCGATTTCAAATTCGATTTTTGAAAGTGAAATTGAACCGAACCGAATTAATTCGGTTCCAAAATTTCTTCAAACCGGATCGAACTACATTTTTCGGTTTCACTGAGTTTTGGGTTCGGTTTGGTTCGGTTTTTCCAATTTGAATGACCACCCTTACCTCACAGAACCTGAATTTGTTTCTTCAAATCAAATCAGCAGGGGACTTTAATTGGTATGCAGATAGTGGAGCAACCAATCATGTGACAGCATATCCCAACAATATAGCAAACCCCTCTGAGTACACAGGTAATGAACAAATTATAGTAGGGAATAGACAGCAGTTAGATATATCTTCAATAGGAAATGCATATTTAAGTTCCTCTAGTTGCAATCTGAATCTGAAAAACATACTGTGTGTACCAAATATTGCGAAGAATCTGGTTAGCATATCAAAACTGGTTCAAGTTAATGATGTTTCTGTTGAGTTCTATAATGATTGTTGTGTTGTTAAGGACAAATGTTCGAGACAAGTACTGGTGAAAGGAACTCTTAAAGACATACTATATTAGTTAAATGAAGCAGAGGTGATTCTAGTTGATGTAAATATCAAAGAGGCAAACTGTTTTCTCAACCCAATGAACAAAAATAACAATTCTACAACCTTTGTTCTGTCAAAAAGTGGAGCAAACTTAGTAGAATCTAAAGGGTTGTGAATAAGAGACTAGGTCATCCTTCTCTTTGAATTTTGGAGAATATATTGAAAACTTGTAATCTTCCTACTAAGCTGAATGAAGAGATTAAGTTTTGTGAACCTTGCTGTCTTGGTAAAGCCTATTCCCTACCCTTCCCTAATTCTTTGACTTGTTCACAACACAAATTTGATTTAATACACTCAGATGTATGGGGTCTAGCCTCTACAAACTCCACTGAATGATATAGATATTACATATCATTTATATATGATTATAGCAAATATCTCTAGGTCTATCCTCTTAAATAGAAGTCTGATACACTACAGGCCTTTAAACATTTCCTCCAAGTTATTCAAACACAATTTAAAACAAACATAAAAGTACTGCAGTCAGATAATGGTGGTGAATATAACAAATTGCATCAGTTATATAGCTCACAAGGCATTGCCTCTCGATTTTCTTGTCCTTATACATCTCCACAAAATGGAAGAACTGAAAGAAAACATAGACTCCTAGTAGAGATGAGGCTGACTTCGCTAGCACAAGCATCAATGCCTCTTCAGTTTTGGTGGGATGCGTTTCTCAATGCCTATCATCTGATAAATGGTCTTCCCATGCCGGTACTAAAGAACCAGTCACCTATATAACTGATGCAATTTGTTATATTCACAAAACTGATGTAGGTAAACTACTTGATGTCACAAAACTAAGAGTGTTTGGTTGCGCCTGTTTTCCATGTCTTCGAGCATACCAGCCAAATAAGTTTCAGTTTCACTATGATAAATGTGTTTACTTGGGTCTAAGCATGGTTCACAAAGGACATCGATGCCTCAACAAAGATGGTGTAGTATTCATCTCCATGAATGTTATCTTTAATGAATCTGATTTTCCTTTCTCCTATGGCTTTCAGGTACTTGGTCCTTCAACAGACAAAAATATAGTGAATAATGGCCCTCAAGTCCTCTTTCCCGACATAACTCCACTATTGCAAAGTGCCTTCATTCACTCATCACAATATGTTTCAAACCCTTATAATAGTCTCTCACCATCCAACACTTCCATACCAGATGTCAATCCAGCCTCTTCCACCTCTCCTATACCTACTGAACCTATCCTCTTTCCTCAAACATCAGATGCCTTGCCTAGCAACTATCCAGAACATACAGCCACCCAAATTCCCATGACTAGCCCTTCCAATCAGTCACTAGCAACACCTTTCCGCATACCTCACATACAACCCCTGTTCCTAACACCTCTCATCCATTGCAGCCTACTCATCCAACATTTACGAAAGCAGTTGGCATTTTCAAACCAAAAGCTTGGCTAAGCACTACTCAACGTGACTAGTCCTTGGCTGAACCAACGCGAGTGTTTGATACACTTGCTACACTTCAATGGAAGCAAGCTATATACACTGAATTTCAAGCACTCATCAACAACCAGACTTGGCAGTTAGTTCCTCCATTGCCATCCTTTAATGTGTTGGACAAAAAATAGATTTTCAGACTAAAGAAAAATCTGGATGGGTCAATACAGAGATACAAAGCACGTCTAGTAGCCAAAGGGTTTCATCAACATCCTAGAATTGATTTCTTTGAAACGTTCAGCCCGGTGATTAAAGCAATAACAATCAGAGTTGTCTTAAGCATTGCTATCTCCAAAGGATGGGTCCTTCGTCAGCTTGACTTCAACAATGCATTTCTAAATGGCAAACTAATAGAAGATGTCTACATGCATCAGCCACCCGGGTATGTCAACTCTAAGTTCCCTAATCATGTATGTGAATTGAACAAGGCTATATATGGACTAAAACAAGCTCCTCGGGCTTGGAATGCTCTACTCACCACTACTCTAATTAGTTGGGGATTCACCAACTTGAAGGTAGATACGTCGTTGTTTATACTTAACTCAAAAGATTCAACTATATTCCTCCTTGTCTATGTGGATGATGTTATAATTACAGGAAACAACAACCACTTGATCTCTCGATTAGTGGCTACTTTGGATAACATGTTTATTCTCAAAGACCTAGGAAAGCTGAATTACTTCTTAGGTATCCAAGTTCAATATCTGGAGCATGGGTTTATATTGAATCAGTCGAAATATGTTGATGATTTGTTACAATGGATTGGCCTTTCAAATCTGAAATCTGCAGCTTCACCGAGCAACCTAGGCAAATATTTATCTAACAATGATGGAGTTCCTCTCACTGACCCATTTCGGAGCACTCCAGTACCTAACCAACACCCATCCGGACATCACTTACATGGTGAATCACGTCAGTCAATTCCTCAAAGCTCCCACAGATGCTCACTGGCAAGCAACAAAAAGAGTTCTTCGATACATTAGTGGCACCAAGAACTATGGCCTTCTGTTTCAACCCTGTCATTCACTTGAAGTATCAGCTTATTCAGATGCAAATTGAGCAGCAAATATTGATGATAGAAAGTCAGTAGTTGCATACTGTGTATTTGTTGGTGGAAATCTTGTCTCCTAATCCTCAAAGAAGCAAACAGCAGTAGTTCGATCAAGTACTGAGTCAGAGTATCGAGCCCTTGCTCACACGGCCTTAGAAATTGATTGGCTTCAACAACTACTAAGTGAAATCCAGCAGTCCCATTCAGCCAAACCAATAATCAGGAGTCAAAAAGACACGTCAGCTGAAGGTTGCCATGTCACTATGGAAAGCCATGAAGAATTATTCCCTTTAATGTTCCAAATTTCTGTTAAGATTAGTGATAACAAACAAATATTCTTTCTTCATGTATTGGACCATGTGTCCTCATTTTATTTGTTGTTTAGTATATAATTTTTTAATTCTTTGATCCCTAAAATAGGGAACATTGTATAAATCGGGCATGTTGCCCCTTTTCAATAATATACAGAATACGAAGAGGCAAAGCTAATATCACTTTGTCTATCACTTAGTAAATTTGACTTCATCGTGTACAACGATATGCTAAATGATTGAATACATCATTCATTATGTAGTGCCTAGAGTCCATCGTGTACAACGAAAGGGTAGACGACAACCTCCATCGTGTAGCATTAGTGTCCTATCGTATAGTACGACAAAGGTAAACGATACTACTATCGCTTATTCTCCACGGCTCCATCGCTTAGTACGACAAGGTAGACGATAAGGTAAGCGATATCACAATCGCTTAGACTCCGAGGCTCCATCGCTTAGTAAGACAAGGTAGACGATAAGGTAAGCGATATCACTATTGCTTAGTTTCCAAAGCTCCATCACTTAGTACGACGTAGACGATAAGGTAAGCGAGACCACTATCGCTTAGTCTCTAAGGCTCCATCGCTTAGTACGATAAGGTAAACGATAAGGTTAATCTTACATCGTTTAACCGTGTGACTCGATCGTACACAACGAAAAGGTAAACGATACCGTTTCCATCTCTTTATATTTTCTAACTAACTCGAACGTTTGAAACTAAATTTTTTTTGTTAATTTAGTTTGTAGTTTTAATATTTGAAAATAGACCAAAACTCAAACATTTGCAGCATAAGAATATAAATTGCAATTGATTACACACATTGAAGTAGATTAATTAAAGAAGTTCACAAGACCATTAATACATATAAAAGTGTCAGTACATATAAGATATAAATAAAGTCTCAAAATAGTTTCATCGTAATACAGGCATATTTTTAGTGTCAAACATCCGAACTCAATTAAACCTCAACCCAAAAGCATACTCTTTTCCGCTCCTGCATCAACTCGGAAGTATATGCACCTAGAGTAAAGACAATTCAAGATTCAATTAAAAGAATACAAACAAACATTCTCCTACAATCAAAAGAATACAAACAAAGAATACCATAACTATAGGATAGCTGTATATATCTTCAAATACTCCTTTACAATCAAAAGAATACAAACATTAAATCTACCCATTAAAAAGTTTGATGTGCATCAACGTCACTAAGAAGTTTAATGGCGAAAATTTAATACACCCAGTGCACAATGGATTACGTGCTTCAGTCATTAAATCTTCAAATAGATTTGAAGTATCCTCTCATGGACATTAGTAGGTATCTCATTCTCATCATCTTCTTCCCCTACATTTTCTTCGTCAACTGGAACTTGTAGCTCATTTAGAAGATTAAACATCTCATATTCTTCAATTGCATTAGACTATGTAATACTTAATCCATTACCTTGTACCGAATCATTTTGGTGCCTTTCAAATCCTCTAGATAAGGTCATTGGTTCTCCATGATATACCCATTAATTGTAAGATGAGGATATTTCATATGTGAATAAATGGTGTTTCATATCTTCTAATGACTCCCACATTGAATTCATATTTTTTTTGCATGGACACCTTGTTTTTCTGAGTCATTAATGTGGAACTTAACCATATCTAGAAACTGGCTACTCCTTCTCTATACTCAGTCGATACCTTATTTTTAAGTTTAATCCACTTTTTATTCATTCTTAATTAGATATTTTTTAAACCAATGTGAATTCATGACAAGTTATAACTTGTATCATTTACATAAAATGTTAGAGGCAACGATTGATTTAAAAGTTTTGGCCATTCATAGTTTTAGTCCTTAGAAGACTTACACCAAGCAAGTATTTAACATCAAACCTTGATTTAATTTGTAAGGAAAAATATCTCTTTTATGTTCATGATGGATGCATTTGATTTGATGAAAGCCCCAAGCTTGTTTTTCTTTCATTCTTAACAACTTCATTATCATTGTCTCTATATCATTTTGCTTTCACATGTAATAGTTGATAATGGTCCCTTCTATAACAAAGAAAACAGACTATTGAATAAAGACTTGAAATTATGGTTAAAAGGGTTTTAATTTATAGTCCATGTTCTAAAAGACCATTGACACGTGCGTAAGCATTGAATAAGTATTTAAACTTTTGGTCTTCAGTCTTACACATTCAGTGAAAGTCTTAGTTACATTTAACTTCGACACTTAGGCTTAATTTCAACCATAAGAGACTACTGAACCATAAACTTCAAATTATGGTTTAAAATTGTAGTCAGTGTCTTAAAATAATAGTGAGACTTAAGCATCCAACAATTCTCTAACTTTTAAGACTAACACATATAGAGACCAGTTTAACAAAAAGAAAAAGTTAATTTTAGTTTTAGCTTGGGAGATATGGTTTTGCCCAACAAATTAAAATAACTTTGATCCACACAAACCCAACAAACTAAACCTCCCAACAAAAAACAAAAAGCAATCAAAATCCCTCCTATAAAAACAAAGGGGAAAAACAGAGAGTAGGGAAAGATATCTAAAATAGCTTAATCATATGCTATCATTATTGTTTCTGCCCCTTGCGAAGTGTCATCGATGAAGACGAATATTTTCTTGCAAAAGTAAAAACTAATATACAAAATTTTGACACCGAGAAAAGTACAAAGATCGATGAAAATATAAAAAACGACGAAGGTATTTTCCTGCTAAAAAAAAAATTAGAATCACAATAATTCATAGATTCATAGCTCAATAACATGAACAAAAGGAAGGAGGAACATTAGCTATTGACAAAGTCAAAGGGAACTACCATAACTTTTCTGTTTAATTTGGAAAATGAATTGAATGTGTATAATTTTGAGAGTATGTATAAAAAGAAATTAAAAACAAACAACAAATTATAACAGAAAATAGTAAATGCATAAACATTACCAAACTATAATGCATGCCATAATAATTTAATTTTCTTCTTGGCTTTCATTACTTTGATCCATATATGCTTTCTATATATTCCACTTAACCTAATAATAATTATTATTAAAAAAAACAATCTCACCAAAATCTAAAAGTTGAAGAATACAACAGAGAAGAGAATATACTAAAGAAGCATTTCACAATTCACATGCGGCTCTTTATTAATTACCACCACCATAATCAAACATAAAACTCCTTTTCCAACATTATACAGTAGTAAAAGATTCTCTTTTCCAAAACTAAAAATTTCATTTGAAGAGTGCATGAGATTCCTATCAATGGATATAGTCATTTATGCTGACCTAAGATTCTTTTGCATCAATTTTTTGAAAGTTTTCAAGAACCGCACTCATAGATTTTAACTTTTTAAATCAAAGAAGACCTTGAAGGATGCATAAACACCTGATAAGGAAGTGGATTGCACCCAATTTTATTTTTACAGAAACATACAAAAAATCAAAGGAATGAAACAATCATATGCAATCGGAAACAACATGATTAATTACACAAAAAGAGAGGAAATAAGGGATTTGGTACTACTAACCCTTGCAGACTGATCTCTTCACCAAATCCTCTGCGGTCACGAACTTCTCGAATTCTCCCACGAACTCGACGACGCCAAAATACAGTAGCACAAAGAATCCAAAAGCAGACACCGCCACAATGAATCCTCAGTATTCTCGAAGGGTGAGAATTAACGAGAGTGTGTGGGCTTCGCTTTTAATTTTGGGAGCAGGAGGGAGAAAGATTTTGAGAGGAAAATTTTTTTGCAGAGAATCTTCTGGAGAACACTCTCTTCTGCGTTGAATACCAAGGGAGAAGATAAAAACAGGAGAGTAAAAATCAACGCTCTACAAAAACCTCCCACTTACATGAGAATCAATGGGGAGTTATCAAATAATTTCCTCCCAAATAAGTTATTAATTTAAAAATTAATTAATTAAAAAACTAATTTTCAAATTAATTAATTTAGTAAATATGTATAAATATAAAATAACTAATTTACTATATACATCATACATCAAACTATATGTTATATCTAATATAACATATAACTTATAGTTTATATTATATCATATATAATATAACCTATATTTTAATATTCTCTCATTTAACATATAATATTTAATATGAATCACATTCACATAATTAATATTTGAATCATATTCAAATACTTATTTTCTCTCAAATAAAACTTTATATTATAATACCTCATTTACATTATGTTAATTAAATCATATATAATTAATTCTCTATATTAATTTCAACTATTCAAATTAGTCCAAAATTAATTTGATTCTCATTAATCCCAATTGAGCTACCGAGAGGACCTTATGGACCTATAGATTGAAGCTCCAATGGTACTTGATTAATTAATTAATTAAAGTCTTTAATTGAATTAATCAACTTCCATTAACCATTGGTCACTTCATTAAAGATCGGCAGCTGCACTCGTCGCACTATAGATATATTCTTGTGTTCATTCGATATAACCAATCAACGACGCATTGACCCTTCATAAATTGCTCCTAAGTACAGCTGGGTCAAAATTACCATTTTGCCTCTATAATTACATCTAACTCCCTGAGTACCACTTATCACTCTAATGAACAATGAGTTATAGTCCAACTAAAATTGAACCCTTCTCGAGCCAGAAGAGGGTGTGGCGTCACATTGTTCAAGCCTCGGAATCAGCTCTTAAGGGAATATTTCTCTACTTACTCTACCTATAGAGAATGAGTGGATTTATTTTTATATAGTTGCGTCTTCAGCTCCCCAATTAGACGAATTACCAAAATGGTAGGCATATTGAGTCAACGAAATCAGTCACTCTCACCCATGCAAATCAAAGGACCTCCTTCATAGGCAAGAGTTTACAACTCACTCAGGATTCAGGTCAAGTCACCTATGATCATCCTGGTGAAATGTAAGTCTCTTCTAGTAATGGTGTCATATTGAAAGACTATTCATTTCGTGGTTCGGTCTCATACAAACTCTTTGTATAGAATATCCCCACTCACATGTCTCCACATGAATGATCAAGATCAGGATCAGATCATTTGTAGCACTTTACAACAATTGTAACAACTAGGTCGTATTAGTAGTGTCATCAGGAAAAGGCACCAAACCTTATCCATCTACTACAAATCATTTATGTTATCACTTAAATATGATCCACCTGTATGTCTACACATAAATGTTTAAGTTACAAAAAATAACCTTGGATCTTAGTTTATTGATTTTATGGGTTAATGCAACTAAATATCAAATAAAATACTCTTATTTTATTTGATAAATAAAAATTTTGTACATTACAATTACAAATTATAAGACCACAAGATTTAGGGCATCAACCCCAAAAATCTTTCACTTATCCTAAAGCTAGTGAGTTGTACATCATAAAAATCAAACTATTACAACAGTATACAAAACAAGAAATTAGAGCATGCAATATGCACCCAGTATAAAATCTTCCACTTGCCTTAGACTAGATGCGGCTTGTCTTATAGACCCAAACTCTCCAAGTGATCCTCAAACACCTTAGCCATAAGGACCTTTGTAAATGGATCAGTAACGTTGTACGTCGAAGTTATTTGCATGACGATCATGTCCTCTCGATGCACAATCTCCCATATCAGGTGATACTTGCGCTCAATATACTTTCCATGCTTGTGGCTTCTAGGTTCCCAGGAATTACCCATAACACCACTATTATCACAATAAAGGGTGATAGGCTTTGACATGTCTGGAACAACTTAAAGATCAGTCAAGAATTTCCTAAGCCCAACAGCCTCTTTGGTAGCTTCACAAGCCACTACATATTCTGCCTCCATGGTGGGGTCAGCAATACACCCCAACTTAGTGCTTCTCCAAACTACAGAACCTACATTAAGATTGATCCTGAAGTGGATTTTCTAGAATCCTTATCAATCTTAAAATCAGAGTCAATGTATCTTGTAAATATCAAATCCTTAGACTCATAATCGAACATGTAGTCCTTCATTTTATGAAGATACTTGAGGATGGATTTAATGGCAATCCAATGATCTAATCCTGGATTAGACTTATATCTACTGACTATCCCTACTACATAGCAGATGTCAAGTCTAGTACATAACATCGCATACATTAGACTGCCAACAATAGATGCATAGAGGATCCGTCTCATCTTTTCAACTTCATGAGGTGTCTTGGGACATTGTTCCTTAGACAAAGAAACTTTGTACCTGAAAGGTAGTAAACCTCGTGTGGAGTTCTGTATCGAATACTTGACAAACATCTTGTAAATGTATGATGCCTGAGATAAGGCCAACAATTTTTTCTCTCTATCCCTAGAGATCTGAACACCCAAAATAAATTGTGCCTTTCCCAAATATTTTATTTGGGATTGGGCCATTAGCCATTGTTTTATCTTAGTCAGTAGACCTATACCATTTCTAATGAGTAGGATATCATCTACGTTAACACTAAAAAAGCTACTAAACTATTGATGATTTTCTTGTAAACACAAGGTTCATCAACATTTTGATCAAAGCTATAAGATTTTATCGCAATATTAAACCTTATATTCCAAGATCAAAAAACTTGTTTCAATCCATAAATAGATCAATTAAGCTTACAGACCTTTTGCTCTTGATCTTGGGTTATGAATCCCTCTGGTTGTCGCATATAGACGGTTTTCTCAAGATTGTCATTCAAAAGACAGTCTTGATGTCCATTTTCCAAATCTCATAGTCATAATATGCAGCAATGGATAGGAGTATTTGGATAGACTTCAACATGGCAACAGGTGAAAAAGTCATAGTCAACTCCCTCAACCTGGGTAAAACCCTTTACCAAAAATCTAGCCTTGAAGGTTTGCATCTTACCATCAACACCATTTTTTTCTCTTGTAGATCTATTTGCAACCTATAGATTTTACCCCATCAAGTAAATCTACACGATCCTAGACCGATTTGAAGTACATAGACTCCATCTCGAGATCCATAGCTTTGATCCATTCATCTTTATCTACATCCTTCATTGCCTTCTTATAGGACAATGGATCCTCAATATCATCATCAGATACGACGATTAAGGTTTCAGTTAAATCCATATAACGAATAGGCGGGTTCGTAACTCTTCCAATACGTCGAGGCTCCCTCAATGGTTGAGGTGGATGTGATCTACTAAATGAACCAACATCAACAACTTTTGTTGATGTATTTGGCTTTTCAACAACTCTTGTTGAAGGTTCAGTACTTTCGTTAAAAAGCTCATTCAATACTATCTTACTACGCCTAATATGGTCTTTTTCTAAAAATTTAGCATTTGTAGACACAAACGCCTTATTATCTTTAGGATCATATAAGTAACCATCTCTCATTCCTTTGGGGTAGCTACAAATAAACACAAATTTGAACAAGGTTCCAATTTTTTAGGATTAGCCTCAAGCACATGTGCTGGACAACCCCAGATCCTAAAATGGCATAAATTACCTTTACGGCCATTCCATAATTCCAAAGGTGTTTCATAAACATTCTTAGATAGAACAAAGTTCAAAATATAGGTTGCAATTTGTACTGCATAACCCCATAATGAATCAGGTAAATGAGTGTAACTCATCATAGACCGAACTATGTCCAACAAGATTCGATTTCTCCTTTCTGATACACCATTTAACTAAGGTGTACCAGGTGCCAAGAGTTAGGATACAATTCCATGTTCAATCAAATAGTTTAGGAATTTGAAATCCATATACTCTCTACCTCGATCAGATCGAAGTGTTTTAATTGTTTTACCTAATGCATTTTACACTTTAGCCTCGTACTCCTTGAACTTTTCAATGGCTTCAGACTTATTGCATTAAGTAAACATACTCATACCTTGAATATTCATCAGTAAAGGTGATGAAATATTCAAACCCTCCTCTTGCCTTAAAATTCATAGGACAACAGACTTATTGCATTAAGTAAACATACTCATACCTTGAATATTCATCAGTAAAGGTGATGAAATATTCAAACCCTCCTCTTGCCTTAAAATTCATAGGACAACAGAGATCCGAATGTACAAGTTTCAAGGGTTCTTTGGCTCTGTGACCTTTTCCAGTAAAAAGTATCTTAGTCATTTTGCCTTCAAGGCATGACTCATATACTGGTAGAGTATTTTCTTTTAATTCACTTAGAATTTCATTCTTAACCAATCTCTAAATCATATTGAGATTTATGTGACCTAATCTTCGGTGCCAAAGTTGGACATTTTCTTTAGGAGAAATTTTGTGTCTTTTGTTTTGAGTTACCGCAGTCCTAAACAATTCAGTATTTAGTAGGGCCTTAGATGCTAACGACCTTATCACATAAAAATTATCTTTCAACTTTGCAGAACAAATCTCAAAACCATTTTTTAAATGAAACTTTATTTACAATAAAATTAACAGTGTATTGTTGTTCTAATAAGCACTTTTTAGAAAGCAATTTCCTTTTTTAAATCATGAACAACATATACATTTTCTAGTAAAATATAAGATTTTTGTAAACAAAGTCGGAGCCCTTCTACTACCTTAGCCGAGATGACGTGCCCATTTCTAACCTACATCATCATCTCATCAGTCTTCAGCTGCCACCAGAAACTAATTCCTTGAAACGAAGAATAAACATAGTTAATGACGCATAAATCAATTGTCCAAGCAGAATCTATTGGTGTTGATGCCTAAATCTTGTAATGTTCTGTAGTTTATAATTGTATTGTACAAACATTTTATTTATTTAATGAACTATGAGATGTTTTATTTGACATTTAGTATAATTAAACCCATAAACCAATGAACTAACATCCAAGCTTATATTCTGTAGCTTAAACATGTATGTAGAGACATATAAGTGGATCATGTTTAAGTTGAAGGGAAACTCAACATGAGGAGTTTCTTGAGCGGAAGCAGATCTTCTAAATTCCATTGTGATTGAACGCATACATTTACAGTCATACATAATGGATTATGCATCAGAAACTAAATTACAGTGTCGAGTTGAGTATGACACTACCAAAAATTATTTCAATAAACATTAATATATATTTGTTTGATAACCAAATTGTTGGTTTATAGAAACATGTAGCGGAAGAAAACAGAATCATTAAGCATTCTAATTCCTCAATTTTGACATCAAATTAAGCTTGTTCATGAGGTATCAAGAGGGTTTCATTAAATACCTTTGAAGATCCTCTTCTTTAACGAAATACAATTGCAATCTTCTCCAATTCAGGTCGTGGACCACCACTAGAGCTTTCCTACTATTCTCTAGAAGTCTTAGATTGAGTTGTGGGACTTAAAACTCAGCAATTCAACTTTCAAAAACTTAGGGAAATTAGAGGATAGGTTTTCTGGTTTTTCAGCTTGTTGGAGAATAACTTCTTCAACTTTCAAAAACTCAGCAATTCAGCAATTGCATCGGCTTTTCCATCAAATCAAGAGTGGTTTTATTACATGACTCTTATGCAAACTGATCACTTGAAGTAATTTCAGCTACTCCTCAAATTTGGTGGTGGAATTATGTGTAAGAAAGTGACTAACCTTTTTCCTTGAAAGTGGAAAAATCCCACATTGGGATTTTTCTCCATTTTTAATTTCCCTTTTGATTTTGAAATTGATTTTCAAAATCAAAACTTTTTCCAATTTTAATTCTTTAATTTAAATTGAAATTTTATTAATTTTACAAAATTAATTCAATAATCATTTTTCTAATAAAATTAACAATTAATAATTAATTAAACAATTAATTAATCTATTAATTAAACAATTAGTTAATCTATTAATTTAATATCAAATATTAAATTAATTTGTCACCAATTCCATTACCGTGAATCCCTATTCATGAAATTAATATTTAAATCATATTTATATATTAATCGCTTCTCTAATTACATTTAATTCTATAATTAAACGTGTAATTATATCACATATGATTACTAATTCCCTTAATTTGAATTTAAATGTTTCAAATCAACTTATCACGGTATTCTAAGGCTAATTCTATTTGTGAGCTAGTAAAGAGACCTAATGTAACTACAGATCATAGGCTCCAACGATCCGAGATTAATTGGCTAAACTCTTTAGCCTAAATTAACCCTCATTCCTTAACTACCGGGTCACTCCACTAAAATCTAGTAGTTGCACTCCCCTCACTGTAGATATATTGTGTCTACTCGATATAACCATAATTAGTAAGTTAACCCTTCACAGGTTATTCAAAATAACGGTTGGGTCAAAAGGTTGTTTTACCTTCGAGATTACATCTTATTCCTTAAGTCCCACTGATTCTCTAATGAACAATTGGTTTGTGATCCGATCATTAAACTGAGTCCCTCTCGGGTTAATGACAGGGTAGGGCCCCTTTTTCAAGACCTGAAATCAGCACTTAAGGAAACAACCTCTCTACTATCTCTAAAAGCGGGTAGAAGTGAATTCCCTCTTGCACCCTATGTCCCCAGCTATCTACCCGGTCTTACCCCTGAAATGAAAGACTTATTGAGTCGGCGCTATTGAGCCAATCCTTACCCATAAAAATCTAAAGATAATACTAAATAAACAGGAGTTCATAGTTAGCTCAGGATTAAGGTAGAGTTACCTAGGTCATCATTTTGAAATAGTCGGTCTTAAACAGTAAACAACATTATAAAGAGTGATTTATTTCTTGGTCTGATCTTATGCAAACTCATTGTATAGGACACCCCCACTCCTCATATTGCCACGTGAACAAATCAAGTGAAGGAACTCTATGAGGAGAGAACCTTGAGCGGAAGCAAGATCGTCCCAAATCCATTTTTCATTGAATGTAAATTTTACAGTAAATCAAGAAAAAGATATGCATTTACATAAATTATAGCATGCATTAATAAAGGAAAACTTAGGGTTTCAGAAACTCTTACCTTTGAAGATTGTTCTTCAAGAATCCCTCGAATAAGTCACGAACGGATCTCCTTCTCTAAAAGGGACACTACCAAAATGAAGCCTCCTATATTCTCCTTAGGGATTGAGAATGACAGGAGATGTGGGCTCTGCCTTAGGGTTTTGGAAGAGGGAAAGAGATGGAGAGGAGGAGAGGAAGGAGAAGAACTTTCTTCTTTTTTTCGTTTTTTTCAAAGAGATCTATTCTCTCAGTTGTTTCATGGAGGAAGATGAATCTACAACATCCCATTCTCTGACCCCTCTCATCATGTATTTCGCTGAGAGAAATTAGGGAGAGTTACCTCCCTTTAATTAATTAATATTAATTTAATAAAATTAAATTAATAATAATTATACATATAATAACAACCTTAGTATATGTATATAAAATATATGTTATATCCCATATAATACATAATCTATAGTTACATATTGTATCAAATGCAATATAACATATAGATGTATTTTCTCTCAACCGTACATGATATTTAATATAAATCACATTTATAGTAAACTCACATAGATGAATCTCATTCATATAATTGATATTTGGATCATATCCAAATATTTAATTCCTCTCAACTTATTTAAAGTATTTAATATAAATCATATTTATATTAAATTTAATTACATGAATCTCATTCATATAATTAGTATTTGAATCATATTCAAATTCCTCTCATATTATCTTATATTATGATGTATCAAATACATTATATTAATTATATCACATATATAATTAATTTAATTAACTATATCATATATAATTAATTTCCTTAATTTAATTAATTTGAACACTTCAAATTAATTCAAAAATAATTCTCAATTCAATCCTTGTTGAGCTACAGAGGGGATCTTATGGACCTGTAGATTGAAGCTCCAACGGTACTTGGATAATTAATTAAACTCTATAATTAAATTACCTAACATCCGTTAATTGCCGGTCATTTCACTATAGACTGACAGTTGCACTCTTCGCACTACAGATAAATTTCTATGCCCATTGGATATAACCAATCAACAACGTAATGGCCCTTCACAAATTGCTCGTAAGTATAGCTGGGCCAAAATTATCGTTCTCCCCCTGTAGTTACATCTAAGTTCTTAAGTACCACTGATCCCTCTAATAACCAATAAGTCATAGTCTATCTATGACCAAGTCTCTCTCGGGCCAGGAGAGGGTGTGGCCACTTTGTTCAAGCCCCGGAATCAGTCATTAAGGGAGTAATTTATTTACTTGCCCCTGCATCAGGGAATGAGTGAATTCCGTCTCGTGTAGCTCTGTTCCCAGCTCCCCAATCAGACAAATCCCAAAAACGGTAGGCTTATTGAGTTGGCAATCTAGCCACTTTCACCCATACAAATCAAAGGACCGTCTTCATGAGCAGAAATTCACAACTCATTCCGGATTCAGGTCATGTCACCTATGTTCATCCTAGTGAAATGTAAGTCTCTATTATTAATGGCATTATATAAAGAGACTAATCATTTTTTGGTCTGGTCTTCTACAAACTCTTTGTATAAGGTACCTCCGCTCACATGTCTCTACATAAATGATTAGGATCATATCATTTGTAGCACTTTACAACACTTATAACACCTACAAAGCGGGTTGTAACCATAGTGTCACTAGGATAAGGTATCCAGCCTTATCCATCTACTATAGACCGTTTAGATTATTATTTAAACAAGATCCACTTGTATGTCTCTACATACTTGTTTAAATTACATAAAATAGCCTAGAATCTTAGTTTATTGGATTGAGTATATGCTTATAAAATAACTTATTTTATTAATAACAATATGTTTATATAAAGTTTACAAACTACGAGATTACAAGAAGAATTAGGACATCAATCCCAACATCAGGATCAATACGTTTGTAGCACTTTACAACTCCTTGTAACAACTACAGAGTGAGTCGTATCCAATAGTGTTACCAGAATAAGGCACCCAACCTTATTTGTATATTATAGATCATTTTGACTATTTACTCAAACCTGATCCACTCTTATGTTTCCATATAAAGTTCAAGTATTCATGTAATAGTCATGGATCTTTTAGTTTATTGGATTTATTTCTAAAACGAAATAAGCAATTCATATATTCAATAACAACTTTATCAATTTACAGAATTAGTTTATTGTTTATAAACCACGAGTTTTAGGACATAAAACCCAACACAAATCTAATATATAATACATATTATATTTAATATATAATATATACTAAACTGTATGTTATATCAAATATAACATATATCATATAGTTTAATATTGCATCAAATACAATATAACTTATAGTTTTCATTCTCTCATTAATGCACGATATTTAATATAAATCTCATTTATATCAAATTTAATTATATGAATCCAATTCACATAATTAATATTTGAATCATATTCAAATATTTATTCCTCTCGAATAAACTTTATATTATAATGTATTAAATATATTATAGCAATTATATCATATGCATTAAATTAAATTAATTATATCACATATAATTAATTGCCTCAATTAATTTGAAGAATTCAAATTAATCCAAAATTGATTCTCATTTAATTTCTATTGAGCTACATAGGGAACCTCATGGATCTGTAGCTTGAAGCTCCAATACTTACATAATTAATTAAAGTCCTTTAATTATATTATTCAACATCCATTAACTATCAGACACTCCATGAAAGACCGACAACTGCACTCTTCACAGTACAGATATATTTCTATGTCCATTGGATATAATCAGTCAATAGTATGATGACCCTTCACAAATTGCTCATAAGTATTGCTTTGCCTCCTGTAGTTACATCTAACTTCTTAAGTACCACTGATTCCTCTAATGAATAATAAATCATAGTCCAACTATGACCAAACCTCTATCAAGCCAAGAGAGACTGTGGTGTCACATTGTTTAAGTCCCGGAAGCAGCCTAAAGGGAGCAATTTATCTACTTACCCCGACCTCGGGGAAGGAGTGAACTTCGTCTTGTGTAGCTGTGTTCCCATCTCTCCAATCAGACGAATCCCCAAAATGGTAGGTTTGTTGAGTCGGCGATTTGGTCATTCTCACTCATACAAATCAAAGAATCGCCCATATAGGCAAGAGTTCTCACTCAAGATTCAGCTCATATCACCTATAGTCATTCTGGTGAAATGTAAGTCTCAATTATGAACGGTGTTATATAATAAGACTAGTCATTTCATGGTTCAATCTTATACAAACTCCTTTATATAGAATACTCCCACTCACATGTCTCCACATGAATGATCGGGATCAGCTCATTTGTAGCACTTTACAACAATTATAACATCTACAAAGTGGGTCGTGCTTGTAGTGTCACTAAGATAAGATATCTAGTCTTATCCATCTACTACAGACCATTTAAGTTATCACTTAAACATGATCCACATGTTTATCTCTACATACATGTTTATGCTACAGATGATAATCTTGGATGTTAGTTTATTGATTTGTGGGTTTAATGCTACTAAATGTCAAATAAAACATCTCATATTTTATTAAATAAATAAAATATTTGTACAATACAATTACAAACTACAGGACCTTACGAAATTTAGGGCATCAACCCCAACACTGTAGAGCCGTGGCACTATGAACTTCAACGAACGCGCGGTGCATCTTAGCAACGCGGCGCTGTCCCGAGCGCCAAAGTGCCACCGACCTACTATAAATGAAATTTAGGTCGTTTTTATAAAGGAAAATGTCGTTTTTCCATTTTCTTCACCTGTAATCTCCAACTCTCGGCTGTAAATGTTAGTTTATCCCATTTTTGGTTAAGATTGAACTTGAAGAACTTGATTTTGAAGATGACCAATGGATAGAGCTAAGAACTTAGCTTGGGTCTTTTGGTTTATTTCCATTCCTTTAGAATTTTTTAGACTTGGGATTGTATTTTGCTGAGATTTTCTGATTTAATAGAGATTTCATCTTGTAATCATTCTTCAATCTTTATTTCATGGGATTATCTGATAAATTAGTCGTGCTAGTTTGATTGTTTGCTTTCGAGTAGCACTATTTTGTAATCGGTTAGTAAGTAATCACTTAGAAGCAAAGGTTAAGTAAGGTTTTCATGTTAATTTGAGTTTCCAATTAATAAGCACTCTTTCTAATCTACATGAATCTCACCTTAAGTAGTCGATTAGATGATGGAAATTGATTATTCAACTTAGCATACCCTTAAGCTTAATGTTTATTAGTATATCATTTAGAGGAGGATTCTTGCTTAAGCTTTGAATTAACTCGATCTTGTGGATTGCCACTTAGAAATGAGTTGGTTAAGTTTTAATTGAAAAGTATCATGCTAATTTTGTGATTAAGTCTATGATAGAATTATAAGGAATGAGAAAACCTAAACCAACCCAAGCTATGTGTTTGCTAAATTAATTAATTAACACTCAATTCACTCAATTTGCTCAATTCACACTCCGTGCATTAAATGCACTCCCCAACATTTTATTTCACAGAATTTACATTTATTTTGCATCACCAATCACACACCCTCCGGTTACTTCCTATAAGCTTTGTGGTCTAGAAATCTTGACGACTCCCTGTGAATCGACTCTATACTTTCCTTTGCTATATTTAGTAGAGTAAGGCACGGAATTTATATGCCTCGGATCGTTAGGTTTTTATGATGCCCTAATGGTTGCGATCACAACTATATTAATTTAATTAATAAAAAAGATAAATAAAGAATTATTGCAAATAATAATTGAAAAAATAGGGAAAACCCGTCGTTGGACCACCAAGAGGAGTCGAACCGTCGGTCAAAACCACTTGACCACAAACCGCTTGTCAAAACGGTTCGTGCGTGTCACTCAACTCGGAGCATCACGACGCTACTGTACAAACAGGTTCTGTATAATGCATTTTTGCTCTAAAATTCTCCGTTTTGGCTCTGAAATTTACCAAATTGGCTTCGAATCTCGATCAGGATCGATAAGGACTTCAAATTACAGATTCGATAGCAATTATTATGCCCAAAAACGGTGGGCCCTTACATATCGAATCATAAATAAACAGTGGCAAAACTAAAGCTAATCCCAAAAATATCCAAAACGTGCAAACCCACATTCATCATACATAAATGCAAAACAGTAAACACCCACCACAACTCTAAATTTAATTCCAAAAAATAAAACTGGGACTCAAATGCACTCTTTAATACAAATTGAAGGATGCACGAACACCCGATGCGGAAGCGAATCATAACCCAATTTTATTTTTACAAAAGCATACATAAATTCATAGGACAGAAACAATCATATGCAATCAGCATACTTAATTATACAAAAAGAGAGAAAATAAGGGATTTAGTATTACTAACCCTGATCTCTTCATTGTGACTTCTCAAATTCTCCCACGAAATCGAACACGTCAAATATAGCAACACAAAAAACCTAAAAGCAGACACCACCACAGTGAAACCTAAGTATTCTCAGAGAGTGAGAATTAACGAGAGTGTGTGGGCTTCGCATTTAATTTTGGGAGAGTGACGAAGAAAGATTTTAAGAGAAAAAAAATTGCAGAGAAATCTTTTGGAGGACACTCTCTTCTGCATTGAATGTCAAGGGAGAAGACAAAAATAGAAGAAAAGAAATCAACGCTCTGCAAAGACCTCCCACTTACACGTTCATTTAGAGAATCAATGGGGAAGTTATCAAATACCTCCCTCCCAAATAAGTTATGAATTTAAAAATTAATTAATTAAAAAATATAATTTTTAAATTAATTAATTTAATATATATAATAACTAACTTACTATATACATCATATATCAAACTATATGTTATATCTAATATAACATATAGCCTATAGTTTATATTATATCATATATAATATAACCTATAGTTTAATATTCTCTCATTTAACATATAGCATTGAATGTGATTCACATTCAGAAAATTAACATTTGAATCATATTCAAATATTTATTTTCTCTCAAATAAAACTTTATATTATAATGTATCATATACATTATATTAATTATATCATATATAATTAATTCCCTATATTAATTTGAACTATTCAAATTAATCCAAAATTAATGTGATTCTCAATAATCTCAATTGAGCTACCAAGGGGACACAATGGACCTATATATTGAAGCTCCAATGGTACTTGATTAATTAATTAAAGTCTTTAATTGAATTAATCAACTTCCATTAACTGTGAGTCACTCCACTAATGATCAGTAGTTACAATCTTCACACTACAAATATATTTCTGTTGCCATTGGATATAACCAATCAACAGTGCATTGACCCTTTACAAATTGTTCGTAAGTAAAATCGAGCCAAAATTACCATTTTGCCCCTGTAGTTACATATAAACCATTGATCCTCTAATGAACAATAAGTTATAGACCACTCTACATGTTTAAGTTACAAAAGATAACCTTGGATCTTAGTTTATTGGTTTTGTGGGTTAATGCAACTAAATGTCAAATAAAATACTCTTATTTTATTAAATAAATAAATAATGTGTATAATACAATTACAAACTACAAGACCACGAGATTTAGAGTATCAACCCCAACAATTATCACTTTCTAAATCCAAGAATCAGAGCAGAACAAATAGAGGAAAAAGATACAAAGAACCAAAAATAAGAAAATATCTAATCTAAATTATATGAAAAAATTAAAATGAGGAGATAATTGAGAGGAGCAGCTGGACGGACGAAAAATTAAAACCTAAAATGGGGGAACTTACCTCTAGATGGTCGATTTGTTGAAACAAAGACACGAAGATGGCATGGAGACAATGCCAGTCGACGACAGGGAGTAAAGGTCGGAGATCAATTGAGAGGCACAACTAGGCGAAAAGTAACAACAGAAGATCGATGGAGAGAAATGCACGCGGTGTAAGCCCTAATAATTTGGATAGCAAATTTGGAAGGGGAGAGGAATAGATCTATCGATTTGAGGTTTTTTTAACCCATATCCCAACGACTTAATTAACGCATCGGAAGTTCTAACCCATCTTCTAACATGTAGGAAAAATGCGTATGGAGTTTTTACAAACTCACGACGGGCTCTATTCGGCGTCAGGATTAGTACTTACTCCCAACGCCTACAATACAATGATAGACGAGAGACTTTCTCTCGACTATCCATCTCCTAACAGGTAGTTGTAGTGTCAAGAGAGTATATTTTTCTTGTAGTGTTATGAACTCCGCAGATATATAAACTCCATAGACATATGAACTCCAAACATCATATCTCAACTTAGCACCCCAAAAAACCCCTTAGTCTTTTAGATGTTCAAATCATGTACGACCCACGATTTTCATAGCACACACATGGCAAATTTTCTATGTAGGTCACGATTTTTGTTTAGACCATGTAATCAGTGTATATCCAAGTCATGTAACTTGCCTAAATAGTAGACATGGTACATGTGTAAATCGTGTACTACGTCCGCGATCCATTAACGTACTCATGGATAAAGTACACAATTTATCTAACATTGTGTATCATGTCTACGAGTTAACAACCTTATTTTTAGTAATAATTTCATGTCAACTTTATTTTTATAATTAATTATTTAAATTACATTATTTTCTTTTAAAGAAAACTATTTCCTTACATATCTAGTTACTTTTGGAGTTCAACAACGTGGAAAAGGAATTTGAACCACCATTTCATTTGAGATTAATGACATTCAAGAAATAATTATAAATCCTGGTGATGCCAAAAAGTAGACTAATTGTAAGTTTGTAATTTAGAGAAAAATCATACTAATACCCTGCAAAATGAAGAAATTGAATGCTGGTATAGTGTCGAGCCATCAAGACTTGATGCTCAAGTTAATAACGGGTTAAGATAAGTAATATTAGTGGATAGTAGCATGGAGTATTTTTAAGGTACCTTTGTCGAATAAATCATGTTGCTTATATAAGCTTAGTCTTATGTAGCATACACTGAGACTCATAATTGCAGCTCTTTAATTCATGAATCTGCTAAGTTGTTATTCTTCATATAGTTACGATACTGTTACTCAAAAAGACAGCTGATGCCTCACCCACTCAACTTTCCACTAACTCCTCATGAACTTTTTGTTATGAATTTGGACCCTTAACGCTCACCTTAGTGCAAGAGTCTAATGATTCTTCTTGGTACTGCTAAAACTTTCATGGTACTATTAGGCCCTCCATTTTATGATTAGGTCCTCTACAAAAGTGTTCTATTGGTCTTCCATGATACTGCTAAGACCTCTATGATACCACTAAATTCGACTACATGTACATGGGTCCTTCATGATACTACTAGAACGTCCATTGTACCACTAGGCACTACTACATGGGTACAGTACCGTTATATATTACTAATTACCACCTTCATGATACCACTAGATACTACAACATAGCTCCTCTATGATAAATAGGGGTAATGATTGGGTACATCCCAAATGCATTCATCTTTATGCATCTCTCTCTCACCAAACACACTAAAAAAGAATTTAAATATTTTAGAAAAGAAATAAAATAAATTTTTCATATGATAAATTATGATTAGACAATTTAATTGAATGTGTAAAGATAGGCATCATTGAAACGAACATAAAATTTTTTTAAAAACAATTATTTCTTAAGACAAAAATAAAAGAATAGGTTGTGGGTAGAGTAAAAGTTCCCAATAATATAAAGCTGTAAAATGAAAATTGGTTGATTGAGGTGAGAGAGATCTATCGTTTTGAAGGGTACCCTACAAGAAAATTAAATACGCACCATATGTGTACACATTATAATGTCTGTCTCCAAAAAGCATCAGACCATCCTTGTGCTTGAGCTTGTGCTTGAGCTTGTGCTTTTGCAATCCCCAAAAGACGCAACGCCGACACATTTTTGGTAATAAAAGCAAAATTAGAGGAAAGAAAAATGAAAAATGAAAAAACAAAAACAAGAAAAGGGAAAGTAGTAATTTGAGCGTCATCCCCACGAGGCCAAATGATGAAGTTAAAATTCTTGATTTCCTAGATATAGATTTCAACTCACTACGAGTCTAAATTTTCAATTTCTTGTTTAATATTTTATTGACATTATTATAAAAAAAAAAAAATTCCATTCAAAATAAATTTAATTTTAATGAAATTTGATTTTTTTTAATGTTGTGTTTAATAGGTCTATAAATTTTAAAATATATCGAATAGGTTAAAGATCTATTAAACATAAATATGAAATTGGGGAATCTATTCCATTAAAGATTGAAAGTTTAATGACAAACTAAACACACTTCCCTTTAAATGGACGGCAGAAGATTTGGTATTAAATCTCTTTAACCTTTTTAGGTGTAAAATAAAATTCTATACTTCTCTTATTTTGAGTGTAAGTTTTCTAATTTTAATTTTTACTAATAAGACATGCATAATAAAAGTCAAATTTTGCAATTCAATCATCTAGGATATTCAAACATGTACACTATGCAAATCTCAAATTTATAGTCTCAAGCTATACAAGTTTAAATTTATTGGAATCATATAAGTCAAATGTTTTCGTGTCAATTTGAAGTACACTTGTTAGGTTGTTTGAAGCTAAAGTGAGCGAGCAAAATTCTGCGACAAATGAGATGTAATCTTTCTATTATGGTTGAAATGTTATATCTCACATATTGTATTAAAAAATATATAATTGAAGTAATAATTTTATATAGACTATATATTATATCTTATCTTAAATCATTTTAGATAATGTTTGGTTTATCGGAATCTTTGATGTCCCATCTTATTAATTAACATCCAAGATCCTCACATTTGTTTTATGGGATATCACATACAAAGATTTCTTACCCACTAATATAAATGAAACATTTTGATTCATGGCACTTGGTGGGTATGGGTATGAATAATGGCATGTTCATTCTATACTACAACATATATTGTGAAACTTTATCTTAAATACATTTGTATTCATCCATACATATGTGCATGTGTTTATTAGGTAAATTAAACTTTTAAAACTACATAAAATTAAAGAAGAACATCTATCTTGGTGCATTCCAAGTATTTTCTAATAAAATATTGTTATGTGGCATTTTTGTTTTTTAAAAAAATAATTTTTTTCCTAATTCTATTTTTGTGTGGTTAACAAGTGGGGAGTACAAGGGTTCGATGCAGCCAATCATTTTCCAAAATTAAAATTGTGTCCTATCCTTGGTCTCACCCAATAGTTCCTTCAAGTTGAATTCCAATGTAACAATCCTTAATGGGGATATGGGTATTAGAGCCATTGTTCCTCCAGTACAGATTTTTTTTTTTTTTTTTTTTGTCAGATTCCAATTCCCCGATTATCTAGAACATCTTGATTGGAAATCTCGATATACTAATGAGATTCAATTTTTTTTTGTTGATTCCCTCCATGATTTATATCAATGTCACTTGAGTTAAGGCTTTTTTTGGTCAATCGTTAGTATAACTAATGTTGCTCATGCTTTCATGCTTGTTGTTTCAAAATTTCAAAAATCCATGAGTGGATTCTATTTTAATTTTAAATTTGTTTAGTTCTTAATTTCTTTTGTATTCTTTTTTAGCATTGTACTAAGAAAAAATTGTGTAGTTGAAAATCTTGATTATTCATATTTGAGATATTTGAAAGTTCTGGGCATTCAATTTAGAGCCGTAAATAAAGTCACCTACACCAATTTTCCTAAAATTTTCTTCTTTATGGGAGTGAGAAAAAAGAAAAGCTCGATTCATTGATCATTCACCGTGAGGATAATCAAACGGCAGAGAATAAACCGCAGAGGAACTCAAATCAGAGTGGACAAAACCATACGTGCGAAGCACCTGATTATCCGCAAAATTCAAAGCCCTACCAATCTCCTTCCAACACGTGTCTCCATCATAAGTTGGATTATGATTTCCACTACAAGGCTGACATCCCGCGAAGTGCGTGACAAATGGCCTCCGACCGGCTCCACTTCTAAACCCGGCTTTCTGAATCTCCGGTTCTCTCAAACCCCCATAGAACCGGCTCACTCTCTCCGCGTGTCTTCTCCTCAACCTTACCTCTCGTTTCTCCATCTCCCTGTAACCGCAGGTGATGATATCATAACTCTCCACCACCCCAATCCAATGCGACTCCAAATAATACTCCCATTCTAAATAAACTTTGTCGCCCCATTTTCGTCTGTCCTTAGAGATCAAATAAATGAGACCCGACTGATCGTCCGGAAGTGGAAATTGCTTGTCCTTGAACGTCGACGTCAATATTGGGCCCCATTTTTTGTAATCAGGTGATTGGGGGCCCATATTGGCCCATGAGTCCATTAACTCCATGGACCATTGACAGTTTCTTATCAGGAATACTCCAGCATTGAGCCCGGTCCAGCTTTTATTATCTCTGTCCTCGTAAACCATATTGGGCCAACCGTGGACCACGAGGTTATGATCCTTGTATCTCTCTAATGGAACCTTGAATTCCATGTCTGTGAACACAGCGTCCGAGTCCATCCACCAGATCCATTCCACTTCTGGATGGGCCAACATTGCGGCCCGGATTATTGGAAGTTTGGCCCAATAAGAGCCCATTTGAGGTTGTAAATAAGCGTTGTTGTAGAAAATCTCATGGCCGTGGATTCGGCAGTAGTCCACCTTGTTTTTGAAAAGTCTCAGAAGAAGGTGATCGCCGATTGGGTTCTCGCACGACGATGGCTGTGATCCGGTGACTAGCAATATTCGCTCGCCAGCTCCAGCGGAGAAAAAGCAGTGGTGATCCAACCAAGTTTTCCGTTTGTGGTCCCAATTCTCCATTCGTCTCTCAATAGAGTAACTGAGATTTGGGTCGTCATAGAAGGTTGGTTCTGGTGGATCAATTTCGCAGGAGAATTCATCTCCGGCAACAGATGCATTGTTAAATATGGAAGTAGAGTAGAAGCTAGTTTTAAAGAGGAAAACCAGAAATGATCCTACGAGAAAGAGAAAAACATTACTAAAGAACCAGCAAGTTTTGGTTTGTATTGCCATGGAGAAATTTGGGACTTGAGAAGTGTAGGAGAAGGCAACCCCATTTGTAAGTGTTTGGAGATGTAATTTGTTGCACAATATTTGTATTATTACAATAGATGGCAATTTGGGAAAGTAGAGTGAGCAGATTCGTTGGCAAAAAAAGACTTGAAAGAAATCAATAATGTTCCTCGAAAGCTTTTGACTGTACTTGGTCATGGCGGGCTCATTCGCATCTGACAGATGATGCTTACCGTATAAATATAATAATATAATAGAGAAAGAAAAAATGAGCCATAAATGGTAATATAATTATGCATTTCTTCCATTCCATTTAAACAATACTAAAAAAATAAAATACATCACTCTTAGTCTTCACTCCTCAAAATCCCTCGGCTGTTGCACGCCTCGGACAGCATCATCATTTTAAATGATCGATCTCATGAGACAATTATAAAAATATAAGATCCCAATAATTTAAATCCTAATGACGCAGTTTAAGATAGATAATTATTTTTGATAACCGAGTTCACACGAAATACAATCATCATGCCCATGTACAGAATGTGGTAAAAATTTACTTCATTTAAAGGAAGAAGGATATAGGAAAACCTGTAATGCACTGCAAGAATGTAGAATTAACCTTTCAAAATAGTGGGAGTTGAACATTGAGAACGAACCCTCTCATCGATCTTTCAACCATATTGTAGGAAAAGCATGAAGCTGGTTCTGATCTTACACTGAAGTGTTGGGACTGGGAGTAAGCTTTTTTTCCAAGTCCAGCTACATATTATATACATACATATCCAAAATATTTAACTACATTCCAACAGTGCACTATGCTTGTTGAAATTCTAATCTAACAACCTTGCAGGTCACGCCACTTGAGGTAAACCAGTCCTGCATGATAATGAGTATACGCCCCAGCAACAACTAGAACATGGAATAGTTGGTGGCTGTGGCCAGCAATGTCAAATTTTCCAGGCATCCATCGCTCGGGAATCCTTGCCGCATAAACGAGGGCTCCAAGACCATAAAATATCCCCATCAGTATCTCATACCCTGTTGTATGGAGTGCTTCGGGTGAGCCCCAGAACAGGATAAGCTTGTGTAGAATAGGGGCAATCCCGCACAAGCCCATGCCGAGGAAGAGGGATGCCCGAAAAGTGCGATATGTGGGGCTTTGAAACATTGGCAGCAGAGACACCAAGATAGTTGCAATTCCCAGGAGAGTAATGAACCCCATATAGAGACTGCAAAAGAAGGGGTAGCACATGAAGGAGTAGTAAACGGGGGGGTAGAAAGAGGTAGATATAAGGGCAGCAATTCCGGCATAGTCAAGTCTGAGCATTATGTATGAGACACGCTCAGAGTGGCAGGAAAGAAGGTGGCAGGTGCTGCTGGCAAGCAGGCAAAACATGGCCCCACCCAAGAATGCGAAGAAAGGCCACCGAGTGATTGGTCTCATAGCTAAGGGTGCTATCATGTTGGCAACGTCCTCCTTCATACTTCTCTGGATTAAATCAAGAAAATAAGAATGCAGAAAACAATTAGTTTATAGCAAAACAAGTTTAGTCTTCTTATATTGTAAATCCTAAGAACTTAGAAGAAAAATCAGAAATGATAGATGCACTAAATACTAATAACATAAGGAGCTGCAACGTAAAGTATTTGAAATCATCACAAAATTACTTGAAATTTATTCCCATTAAATCATCAGGGATAGTAAGACTAGAAAAGCACGGCAAACCATTTCAGAAATTCATTCAACACTGCACATAAATATCAGGAGGTTTCTGCAAATGGTCCAAGTGTCACAATAAACTGTACAATGGCTTAATGGGCATCTTCATTGAAGGAATTTTTTTTGCCGGAATACAAATATCAAAGTCTACGCCCCAATAGTGAATACAATCTTTGATTAGGCCAGCAGAAGTTAGGAAATTATAGGATAAGTTTCAGGTAAAATTTCAGAGGTTTTGGACTACAGTAGGAAATATAAAATCAGGTTCTTCTGGATGAATCCCCAGGAAAAAAGGGAAGAAACTAATAACATAAAATTCCACAGAATCCAGTAAAATAACCTGGGAATCCCAAGATTAGAATTGAGCATACAGCTTACCAGAACACAGTCATCCGTTTGATTTCCATGGGAGAATCGCTCTGGTAAACAATTGTATAGAAGTTCCACGACATGCCACCGAGATAGTGATGAAAGCATATCCATTGAAGGCAATGCAGTTTTCAACTCCTCCCTGAGTTTCTGCAGATCAGGGAAGTGAGGCAAGGAAGGAAGGCACGTCAAGAGTTCTTCTCGCAATTTGTGCATATCAGCTTTCTTCAACATGTCAGGCAAACGTTGAAGAGGATGAATGTCAACTACATCAGGAATCTTCGTTGCAGTGTATATGGTCAAGGAGAGAAAGAGGAAAAATCCAATTAAATGCCTGAAAAATACAGTATTCAAATGAAGTGGGAAAGGGGCATGAAAGGAAGAAAATATCAATCTAGCACATAACAAAGAATAGGCAAAATTCGTTGCAAAAACTGATGCTGAACTTAAGGGCAAAGCACAAAATTTCTTGATGGATAAAAAGGATTATTTCTCATAGTATAATTTAAAATAAGTTTCCAAAGGAAGAGGGAAATAAAAGAGGGGGAAATAGCCCACTGCAATACTGAGTTGAAGATTGTTAGAATTTATTAAACTAAAGTGTTCAAGACATAAAGCAACTTCTTTAACAGTGTCATGAACCAGATTACTATAGAGGAAGCTTTCAGATTTTGATTTATACTCCTCAGAGATTTGTCTTTATTGCAAGTCCCATCGTCATATCAGAAAATATTATTACTTCACTTCTCCCGTCTCCCCAGCTAATAATCTTAAAAGACTTACACCAAACAAAGATATGGCAGACACCATGGTTTTCTAGAAACAAAATTTCCACATTGTGCACAATGCTCCAGAGATTACAGAACATAACAATCTAAACACGTTACTTGGTACATCTAATATAAAGTTCGACAATCCCATTGGTAATTAAATTTAAGAACAATGATGATTTTATAAACAAACATGATCTTCGTGCTTTTTAGTTTAAATTCGTATTTAATCAAAAGTTAACGACATCAAAGCGAAGAATGTGCCAGCATAACTTCTTCTCAATCTCATTAACATGAACAATTTTATATTTTTTAAAAAGCCTCCAAAGTAGATAGCAAAACGGAGTGAAAAGCCTTACGTCCAAACATTAAGAGTCTCGTTGTGAATGGAAAAGATGCTGAGCAATGTCTGCTTCATAGGCCAGTTGGCACGGTAATGACCTAGAATGAATTCATTATCCCTCAAGTAAGCTGGTAAAGCGTGGTATTCAACCAGCTGATACTTGACCTTCTTCCAAAGTCTTTTCCCCTTTCCCTCCTTCGAAGAATACTTATGATGGCCCTCCATTGTTTCAGCAGTAGTTTTAAATTTCTCAGTCATTTCCTCGTACGAATCCATCTCCTGCTCAACCAAATGAACAACACGCTACGAACTATAACCAACCAATATTCTTCCTCAAGCCAATCAATTCAAAATAAGAAACAATTGAAAATTGTCTCAAACATGATCATAAACTTCTTATTTCCCGCCATGATTGACTAACAAAACATAAGTCTTGAAATCGATTGTTAGAAAATGTAATATTCCAAACGATCAAACCAAGAAAAGATAACAAACCCATTTTCATTCCTCTTTTTCCAAAAAAACACACTCAGAGGTAAAATTAGAAGCGAAAAACACGTCAACAACTCGGAGAATCAAAGAAGCAAAGAAAGCCCCAGAAGAAGCAAAGAAAAAAGAAATACCTAAAATTGGAAGAAGCCCAGAGGAATAGAGAGGGTTAGAAGCAAACCCTCGTCCCCTCCAGCAGCAGCAAGGGAAAAAAATGAAAATTAGCGGACGGAATCCTGCAAGAAGGAGAATAAGAAGGGGAGCAAAGGAAAATGCATTAAAGTAGGGAAGAACAGGAAAATCTAACCACTAAATTATGAAGGAGAGAGAGTATGGTGGATGAATTCCCGACGTCGGAGACCCCCACGAGGAGAGAAAGCTTAGAAGTTAACGAAAATGAAGCTATATGATGCAACGAAGACAAAAGAGAGAGATTCGTTGGCGAGATGCGAAGATGCGATTTGGCATGTACGAGATTAGTTGGCGCAACTTCAATTTCTCCTCAACTTAACCGCACAATTTGATTCTATCAACCTTTCTTTCTCTTCCATTTTTATTTTGCTTAATGTATGCTTTTTCCGTAATTAAATAATTAATTAATTTTGTTGGTGTTGAGGATTACACTCTTTAAGCCGACATATCTGTTGAGGATTTAATTTGAATTTCCCACTTATATCCTATTTGTCACTCTCTTTTTCCTTTTGGAACGAATATTCATGATTTGTCGAAGTTAAAAAAATAATTTTTTCATTACAAATATCACTTTAGGCTAAGACCATGTTTACTTTCCATTTAAACATAATTCATGAAATTTGAAAAGTGAGTCTTAATTTATTACTACTAATGAAATATAGATTCCACTATGAAATATGTAATCAACACAAACGCAATGCTATTGCAGTAGAAAGGGTCATCAATTCAATTATCTTTGAATATTACTTGGAACTCACGCTCTCTTTTTACTAGTTTTTCATCATTTACGCTTTTCATTATGTTTACCTATGGAAGTAAACAATGTCAATGAATGTTTTATTACGATTGTTTAGTAAATACAATTAAAGGAATCTCATTCCCTTTGCAATTAAGAGTCATTACAATTGATACATGAATGTAAATTTATTACAATTGCGGCAATTTTAGTATAGATTAGTAAACATGGCCTAAGTTCTATTCACTAGAACTTTGAACTAACAAGGCTCGAACCCAAATGGAATCAAGACGAGGCATAAAGGAACCGATGTGTTGAAAGAAAAATGTTAGAGCCTCAGAATTTGGGTCAACCAACCGAGCTGGTAAAATATACCAATAAGAAAACTTCAAGACCAAGTATAAAAGAAAACAAGTAAAGTATAAATCAATTTTAGAACTTTAAAATGTTATAATTTAAACATGAAATAATTTCATTTTAACAATTGAGTTGCACTCAATCTAATATCTTGTAGCCTCAAGCGTAAAAAATAACCCTGACATCACCTAAATTACACGTAACCATAGACAACTGTAAGGAGTAGGGCATTATAAACAATCTCATTTGACGACTCAAATGAGAGAGTATATAATCTTCAAAGGAGAGCACCAAATCTCATCAATGTGTACTTAATTGAACTATGCATTCTTTATACTAACTTAGACATTAGAGTATGATATACTTGACACCACCATCGGTGCAAGGGTCTCTTATGCAAATTCGCTCGAAAAAGCAAGATCATACAAAGAGAAAAACGTTAGAGGTCAAATCCATATAAAACTCACGATGAGAACAAATGCATACAAGGTTAGAGCACCAATAATATTTTTCCTAATTTGAAAATTTCGAAAGTGTGCCTTAATTTATTAATATTTAATAGTCTTTAATGCTTCATAAATATAATACAATTTGTCTAAAAAGAATCATAATGAATATTGAATAAATTATGGACTACATCAATCCATGTCGATATTGCGTAAGTGGATTTTATATCAGGATTTCAAACCTGCAGGCTGCGTCCCAATTTTTCAAATATTTTATAGCCACCTTGTAGGTATCCAATTTCTGTCCAAGTAGTTATCTCCAACCAACTTTTAGTTACCTATTAAAAACATCTAAACTTTTGTATTCATTTCACTGGTATGGAATATAAATTATTGACCTAAAAATTAGAAGTTTGATCTCTCACTTCACTTATTGTAAAAGAATAAATTTGTAGATTAATTATAAAATAATATATTAAAAACGAAGGCGTAAAAGTTATTGCAAACATGAGTTTCTGGCATTTTTTATATTATCAATGAATTTGATTTAAATTTTTTAATTTTTAAATATTTTATTCATCTCTCCCTTTTGAAGTATTTATAGAGTAATTTTGCATACCCAACATCTTTGAGATGTTCACAATTACAAAATGCACAGAGTTCATATAAATACATGTACATGTTTGTGAATGAATTTTGAAATGACCAAGTTAAAATTATTTTTACAATGTCTTATTTAAAATTACTATTTTAATCATTTAAAATTAATTTAATATTTAATTTTACATTTTTAAATAAAATTCTCATATTATCAAAATTTGATTTTAAATTATTAATATATTTAAAATTGATTTTGAAAATGAGAAAAATAATTATAACCATCTTACAATTACTTACAAACTTGTTCAAAATGTTAAGTTTAAATCAAATTTAATTTTGAAAAAAAAAAAAAAAAGAAGTGGCGTTTGGAAATTTTTTATTTGAATGAATAAGATAGGGGTTCAACGTATTGTGTGGTATCTTGACTAGGAAATGGCGGCTTCGTTTATAGTGAGAATTCAATTACCGTATTGTATTGTAATGGACGTTTTTTTTTCCTTCGAATTAATTGTTAACAATTTATTTGGATTATAGACTAATATTTTCATTTAAAACATGACGAGCTTGTTTTTTTAGCATTATCTAGTGGTTGAAATGTGTGGAAGTTGCGATAAAAATTGCACCACAACTACTAGGCAATAATAATAGAATTGTGGTTGAACATCTTAAATGTAACAATAAATCTTCCAATACATAGAGAACGAAAGGGAGCAGTAAAAAAATTTATCCGAACTAGAATAAAACAGAGACAAAGTTTATATTATATGTCACTGGCTCGGTTCCGTCCCAATTAGGGGTATACATGGGTTGGATTGGGTTGGGTTGAAAGACTTTTTAAACCCAACCCGTTCGGATTGTAAATTTTTTCAACATAAATAACCCTTATTAAAAAAATGAACTCAACCCAACCCAACCATGAAAAAATTTGGGCTGGGTTGGTTCGGGTTAATCGGGTCATTTATTTAAAATTTTGTTCTAAAAATAAGCCAAACGTAAATATGTAAAAATCTAATTTAATTATTTTCATATATTGAATTAAGATTAACTACTCAACTTCAATTTATATAGTATAAATTTTCTTTCTAAAGTGCACAGAAACTATTTTAAGAGTTGTTGAAGAATAAATTATTAAAAAAATATTGGAATTAAATAAAACTAAAATCAACATATGTATAAATAATTGTGTTATAAGTAACAAAATAATATATTTTAAAATTAATAATAAATTTGGGTTGGTTCGGGTTGATTTGGATTATATTAAGTGAACCCATAAACCAATCCAATCAATAAAAATTTCATTTATTTGAACCTAACCCAACCCAAACCGCATGGGTTGGGTTGGGTTGATCGATTTTTTTGGGTCATTGGGTTTTTTGAACACCCCTAGTCCCAATTATTATTATTATATCCTTAAAAGCATTCTAAAACTTTGAGGTCTATGTTGTTGTAATATTTAAAATTGTATTTTGGTTGAAAATAAATTATTCTTTTGGTTACAATTTTTTTTTATTTATTATTATTATTGAAATTAGTGGGCGCCTGAACATCTCAACGATGAAAGGATGGTCGGCCCAACTTAGCTGTACACGATGAAGTTCGATTTTAAATACACGCTGCCCATGTTCAGTTCTAAGGCCCAATAATATGCATTCTAAAGGCCCAATCTTAAATTATCATGCAAATTTGCTAAAGTTATTTCACAAATGTTATTTTTTCTTCCAATCTTACCCTTATTTAAGATTCTACATTTTGAATTTATATGCTTTTCTTCGTATTTTATTAAGACCGTTATTTCATACATTTATGATAGATCTGATCCTCGAAAATAAATTGTTTTATTCATTACACATAATATTTATAATTGTAGATACTAAAATCTAGATGAAGAAAAACACACCTAATTTTTATGGGATGGTATCGTAAATTTTTATTTCAAAGAGGAGAGGATCTGCAAAATAAAGAAAAAATGGCTCTGATACCTAAGTCGAAAATAGAGAACTCTAGAATGGAGAGGAAGTCATAAGTTCAAGTTTCGTATTAAGATCAAGTTCAAGATTGAGATCAAATTAAGATAGCTCATATGGAGTCTAGAGTTATACGAATGCAATATCTACAGGGATAATAACATATTAGGATGAGAAGAATCTTTCTTTATCCTACATAAATTAGGATTAGATCTTATTGGATTTGACACCCGAACTTATTTAACCTCAAACCACTTTATTTTGGATTTATTATCTGATTTTTTTTTCTTAACATTCGACCTATTTTGTCAAGATCAAATCACCCATAATATTAACATCCACTCCAAAATTGGAATTCATGGTTCAACTTTTTAATTGTTAGAGGGATACTTGAAACTCAACTTTTGAATACTATTTTCTAGAACATACGGTTTTACAAAGAACCAAATAGTTATAATAAAATAATCATATCATGCATCATTTGGTTATTATCTAACATGAGATTTTGATAAGCTCGCTTTCAATTTTTAACGTAGCATTAGAAATAGTGAGTTTGAAATAAAACTTCTTTAGGATTTTGCAATTTGGTAAAAATCTTCAACATTGAAAGACACTTTATGTATGATTTCTTTGTTTCAATCTAAGGTCATAGTGTCTTGCATTATTTGTTGTTATTGTTCGTTCTAACCTTAAAAGGGTTTGCCTGTTCATTAGATTTTTTTTTTTTTTTTTTTTAAATTTTTAATGGGCTGAAATTCTTCAATATCTCGTGTCACAAGATACTTTTTCCCACCTAAAGTTTGTATTTCTCTAGTTTACGATGGTTGATGTGAAAGTCCCAATGTATTTTGTCGCAAGGCTTTTCTCTTAGGTTAAATTACGAACAAGTTCAACTTGGTCTTTATTTTCTTAAGTTTGGAATACAAAGGTAGAGCACTCTCGTCCCCACAGATGCCACCAATTGTTGATGGAAAAATCTGATCAAGAAATTCATATGACCTTTATGTGTCCCTAACTGCAAAGGAAAGAGACTTGCAAAACAAAAAAAAAGAGATACACCAGTGGAGTATCTGCCATAAGAACTTCAATACTAAATCAATTTCAGCAAAGGACCAAAGCAAGTGCTTTTAAAAGAATATCAACTTACCTCTCGTTGATGTTTTTGTCTCCTATATATAGAGGAGGGAACCTAGGGTTTGTCTTTTTCTATTCTTGGTAGGACTCAAAAGGAGTTAGGTTTGGGCTTCATTAGATAGATAAGTTGTGCCCTATGGGAAGCGGACTTCCTCAGAAGGGAGGATGTGGCCAAGTTAAGCCTCTTGGGCCTCAGCCTAATTCCCTCACTTTCCCTATGCCAGACTTTCTCCTGGCCTGTTTTCTAGTATGTTTATATTCCAAGGTTTACCTTTGGCATCACATCTCTTTTAGGCTTGAGGTTCTCGTTCAACATTTCAAACTTTTAGGCGAAAAAAAGCCTCACATATACCACATGCACATTTTTTTTTTTTTTTTTGTATTGTTCATTGTAGCCACATATACCAGTTATTATTATTGTCACACCAAATATAAGTAATAATATTAATTTAATATAAATACAATATATGTACACCATTATTTATAAATTATTCCACATATTTCATCATATACACTTAATATATTTAGTTATTTGCAAATATGTTCTTACTATATTCATATCTTAAAGAAAAATAAACAAAATGTACCATATATTATTAAACATATTCATACATTTCAAAATTATATAAACAATTAGACAACGGTAAAGAATTCTCCTAGCGTTTAGTTTTTAAATATATAGTTAGTTTTCTAGCCATTTTCTACAACCTAGTTTTCATATTTCAAATATTTGAATTATTAGTTGATTTCTTAAAATAAGAACAAGTTACAACTATTTTTTTTTTTTTAAAAAAAATCAAAACTTCATTTTGTTTTTTTAAAATTTAACAATTATAGGGATGAGATCAAAATTTCGACCTCTAAAAAGAAAAGTTATACCGAAACTGTTGAGTTAACCTCATTTTGATTTTTATCTTGACATCTAAAATACTCTAGAAAAACAATAGATTACATAGCAAATGAACACAATTTTTTAAAACTTTACCGTTCACACCCACGACTGGGAGTGAATGAGTAATGATAGCGTCGTGGAAAATTGGCAGCCGCATTTGTGTTTTGGCTCTGAAAAAATTGGAGTCAAAGGGGGTTGCCAGTTGACTTTCATCTAACAAAATTCGGTAAGAAAAATTTGATAGTGGTATTTCTTTTTCTTGTTTGGTAAAATAACATTAGTTTCCGAAAGCCTAACTAAAAGAATACGTACATGAACACGATGCATTCGTTATAACTTCACCATATCCTTCAATTCTCATTCCTCCATCAAAATGTGTAATTGACACATGTTTTTAGTTTCAACTTCAAACTTTTACATTTTTATTTGTTGTACTAACAAAATATTTTCTCCCACGTGTCAATTTTAAAAGGTTTTGGATTTAAATCTTATAGTCAAAGAGTGAATAAGAACATCAAATGAAGAATTTATGAATAAAGAATGAACTTACTTCTTCTACATAGCTACAAATAATGTATTTTATTGCGGTAGTTGATTTGGGTTATCTCTAATAATCTTGAATTTATAGTAGAATTATCCTTTCATTCAATGGCCGAAGCATGCGAGGGATGTGTCCCATTTGGCCTTTTGCTAGGTTCGACCTAGGCGATCACTTTCTTCTATATCTATTTTGGCCAGGCGTACCCCATTAGATATTTTGTTAGGCAAAACCGTGGCCAAGTAGATTCGCTCGAACAGTCCAAGTCAACACATTCTCTTAACCTCATTTTGGTCATTGGGAGTTCTTTTTTGTCCAAATCTAATTATTTTCATGCCCCCTCACTTATGTTATTGTTTCGTATCGATTATGTATTATTTTATCCAACATCACCTATTATATAAGAAATTATTTTAGGAGCGATGGGAAATTTGATTGATAATTGAGAGTCTAAAACCACTATTAGAGGTAGATAGATTTTAAATATACAATAACGAATAACAATTCTTGACGGTCCAACTGCTGCCTATAACATAAAAAATTATTTGAGGAGCAATGAGAAATATGACTGATAATTGAGAGCTTAAAACAATTATTAGAGGTAGCTAGATAGATTTTAAATATACAATAATGACTAACAATTTTTTATAGATTAGGGCCTTAATAAAAAAAAAAATTGGTTGTAGCTTCTGTTGGACACATTTAAAGAATAATATGTTTAATTAAAGTATGGGCTAGGTATGTGGATTAATAATTTATCACATTGGCTTATTTTATTAGATTGGGCAGTGATCTAATTAATTAAGGTCCTAGATTCCTAATTGAGTATGGACATGATGGATAGAAGTCTATTCCTAGTTAATTATGGTTTAATGGGAACCTTAATTCAACTAGTATATAAAGAAATCTTAGGGCTATAGTTTCCTATATACAAAAAAACACTTCATCTTTCTTGAATCTCATCTAGAGAGATCCCGGGCATTCGGAGTTTTGGTTGAGGAAAACCATAGTCATCAATCATCATCTTGAAGCTATCATCAATTTTGCGATGGAATCCGATATGTTATTCTTGACAATTTGGCATGAATGATCTTAGGGTTTATTTATTCAATATAGATATTAAAATTTATGCTAACAAGTGCTATCCATGAATTTCGTATTGGACTGTTGGTGTAGATTTGTTTTCCGTTGGGATTTTGATTTTTGGTTAAAGAATTTAAAGATTATTTAAAAGAAAAAGAAAAAAAAGGTTAGAACACAATTTTACTGAATGTTCAGATTTTTTCATGCGGATTTGTGTTCTTTTGCAATTTGAATTGTGTTCTTTAGCATTTTAATGTGATGAAAATTGGCATGAACAAAATTTTTATTTCAAATTTTTTTTAATGCTTTTCGCAATTTGGTACAAGTTCTTGGGTAGGCAATTTGTGTTTTTGCACAGTTTTTTTTTCTTTTAATCGACGAGTTCAGTAGATTCAAGTCCAAAGAACTGATTAATCAATTTTGTTAATAATTAATCGATCCATTTTATTCCCAATAGATGTTAGATTAGAAAAAATGGATCAAATTGATTAATCAGTTCTTTGGACTTGAATCTACCGAACTCGTCGATTAAAAGAAAAAAAAACTGTGCATTTAAATTTCAATTTGATTGATGATATTTAGCGATATTCACATGTTTATGTCGCTTTAATTGTATTATGTGTATGCAATTATTAAGTGAATACTGGTAAAGGTTATTTGGTATTTTTCCTCCTTTATTTTTATACAATAATATTATTATATTATGTGTCTTATATTTTCGATTGAATTGGTCAAAATAATATTTATCTAAATTAATTTAATTCTAAAATATAAGATATGCATATTCATGAATTTATGCGGATAATTATTAGCCCAAAAGAAGATAATTATTTAGTCAAATTATAGGTATGCATGTGGTAATGAGTGTGTGACAATTATAAGGATTGCTCATGTGAAAAATAGTCTGTCCAAAAAAAGTAATTGTTAGTACTTTGATTACTACGTTGAGAGCACCATTTACAGTTGCTTTTGCCCAAAGGTTGGACATCAATGTTGTGTTAGGTATCTTGTTAAAGGGGTCCACCACATATGTGGGATTATTTTGTTATATTTTAATTGTGAGCATATGTTTTGTTGTTTATTGTTTCAGTTGGTCTTACTCAAATATGTGGAAATTTGAGTTCAATCCCTAAGTTCAATGGGTCGAACTTCAAGATTTGGAAGGAAAGCCTAGAGATACTTCTTGGGTGTATGGATTTGAACCTTGCATTAAGAACCGATAAACCTACTTCTACTAAGGAACAACCAAATAGGCTAATATAGAGAAATGGGAACGGTCAAATCGCAAGTGTCTACATTCCATTTTGGAATCTTTTCGAGGCTCTATCACGGAAAGTGAAAATGCCGATAAGTTCCATGCTCAAATTGAGAAATATGTTGCAAAAAACGAGAAAGGGGAAAAAAGTAGTCTTTTGACTTCTTTAACTTCTATGAGGTATAAGGGCAATGGAAACATAAGGGAATATATTATAGAAATGTCCAATCTCACAGGTAAATTAAAGACACTTGATATCAAGATAAATGAAAATTTACTCGTGCATCTGGTACTTATCTCTCTTCCTATACAATTCACTCAATTTAAGATAAGCTATAATACTCAAAAGGATAAATGGAGTATTAATGAGCTTATCTCACAATGTGTGCAAGAAAAAGATAGGATTAAGAGAGAAAGGACAAAAAGTGCTCATTTGACAACATGCTCTCGTTATAAGAAGAAAAGGAAATTTGTGGATGCTGTAGAAGGGACATCTCAGCAGAATAAAAACAAGAAACAAGCTATTGAAATCCTTGTTTTTTCTGCAAAAGAAAAGATCACTTCAAGAAAGATTGTCCCAAGTATGCCAAGTGGCGTGTGAAAAAGAGTAAACTTCTTACTTTGGTTTGTTCTGAAGTTTACTTAGCTTCTGTACCTACAGATACTTGGTGGCTAGATTCTGGTGCTACTACTCACATAAGTATATCAATGCAAGGTTGCCTGTGGAGTCAACCGCCAAATGATGCTGAAAGATTCATCTATGTGGGCAATGGAAAAGCAATTCTAGTTGAAGCTATTGGAAATTTTAGATTACTTTTAAAAATTGGATGTTATTTGGATTTGAATGAGACTTTTGTCATACCGTCATTTAGACGAAATTTAGTTTCTATTTCCAGTTTGGACAAATTTGGTTTTTCTTGTTCTTTTGGAAATAATAAAGTTAGTTTTTTTCAAGATTTTAAGCTTATTGGTACCCGTTCTTTAATTGATAGTCTATATATGCTTGACTCTTTTACTTCATTTAACAAGATCTTGTTATCTAATTCACGTGGTACAAAGCGTAAATTAAATGAGAATTTCACTATGTTATGGTACAAGTGTTTAGGTCACATCTCTAAACAGAGAATATAGAGACTTGTGTCAGATGGAATTCTTGATTCCTTTGATTTAAGGAACTTCAATGTTTGTGTGGAATGTATTAAGGAAAAACAAGCAAACATAAGAAAATTAGGTGCCAACAGATGCTCAAACATCTTAGAAATAATACATACAGACATTTGTGGTCCATTCCCTACGACCTCTTGGAATGGACAACAATATTTTATTACGTTCATAGATGACTATTCAAGATATGGGTACCTATACTTAATTAATGAGAAGTCTCAATCCTTGGACGTTTTCAAGTCTTTCAAAGCTGAAATTGAACTTCAACTTGGAAGAAAAATTAAGGTTGTCAAATCTAATCGTGATGGTGAATATTACGGTAGATATGATGGATCAGGTGAACAACGTCCAGAGCCCTTTGTCAAATACCTAGAGGAATGTGGAATCGTCCCACAATACACTATGCCGGGCAAACCCATCATGAATGGTGTAGCGGAAAGTCGAAATACAATACTTAAGGATTTGGTAAGAAGTATGATTAGTCATTCTTCTCTACCATAATCCCTCTGGGGTGAGGCACTAAAGACTGCAACATATATCCTTGATAGGGTACCTAGTAAAGCAATAGCCAAAACCCCCTATGAGTTGTGGATAGGAAAGAAGCCTAGTATTAGGCCTCTTCACATCTGGGGTTGTCCAGCTGAGGCTAGGCCTTATAGGCCTAATGAAAGAAAATTAGACTCAAGAACTATTAGCTGCTATTTTATTGGGTATTCTGAGTGCTCTTAAGGTTTCTAGATCATTGTTTGAGATAGGAAATGCTAGATTCCTTGAGGATGTTGTGTTTGGGGGAGGGGGGGAGGGTGAGTTAAGATTACATAATTGGTTTCTTTTCCTCATGTATTATAAATGATGTCCAGGCTCCAATTCTAATTTCATTATTGAACCAATTATAGAACAAGACAACATTGAAGTCTCCATTTTTGGACTTGAAGTTCAAACTCAACAACCTCAAGAAGTGCCACTAAGAAGATCTACTAGAGAGAGAAGAAGTACAATTCCAGATGATTATATTGTGTTTCTTCAAGAACATCTGGATGATGTGGGCGTAATGGAATATGATCCAATTAACTTCCAACAAGCTTTACAAAGTTCTAAGTCTCAAAAGTGGATAAGTGCTATGGAAGAGGAAATAAAATACATAAAAGACAATGACGTTTGGGAACTCGTCAAACTGGCCTCGGAAGTGAAACCCATAGGTTGTAAAGGGATATTTAAAACCAAAAGGGATTCACATGGCAATATCGAAAGATATAAGGCTTGTCTTGTTGCAAAGGATTTTACTTAAAAGGAAGACATTGATTACAAAGAGACTTTCTCTCCAATTTCATCGAAAGGCTCTTTTAGGGTAATCATGGCACTGTAGCTCACTTTGATTTAGAGCTACACCAAATGGATGTAAAAATTGTGTTTCTCAATGGGAACATTGATGAGACGATTTATATGGTGCAACCAGAAAACTTTGTGTCAGGTAATTCAAAGTCGATGGTGTGCAAATTAAAGAAATCCATCTACAGTCTCAAGCAAGCCTCTCGTCAATGGTATCATAAATTCCATGAAGTGATAACCTCGTTTGGTTTTGAGGTGAATATAGTGGAAGATTGTGCATATCACAAGTTCAGTGGGAGTAAATCAATCTTTCTGGTGTTATATGTCGATGATATACTCATAGCTAGTAATGATGTAGGTTTATTGCATGACACTAAGAGATTTCTCAAAAGGAATTTTAAGATGATCTTGAAGATGCTTCTTTTGTATTAAAAATTGAAATACTGCGAGATCAATCTCAAGGTATTTTGAGATTGTCACAAAAGAACTACATTGAAAAGATTTTGAGTAGATTTGGCATGAAAGATTATGCACCAGGAGATACCTCGATCGCTATAGGTGATAAATTTCATTTAGGTCAATGCCCCAGACCACACTCGGGACTAAAGAGATGCAGAAGGTTTCAAGGTGATGCCATTTGGTCTAAAGAATGCCAGGGCAACCTACAACCCCAAGTATAGAAATGTGCTAAACTTGCTTTCCTTTCTTATTGATGGTGATCTTTTTCTCTTTCAGGGCACGGACAACCTTGAACTCTTCCATGTCCCACAGAAAATTCTCGTTTAGATCGATATTTATCTGCTTCTTGTCTGGGCCAGAGCTCCATGCAAATTATCCTTTCAAAGTTGCAAAACACAATCCCTAACGTAAGTCGCAATCAACTTGATGCACTTTGTTGGACGGATTCATGAGTATAGGACGAGGACGTAATGTGAGGTCGTGGGCGCCCATATACCACTTCAAACGGTCTTTGTTTGGTTGCCGAATGAGTTGTGGTATTGTACCACTATTTTGCCCATGGTAACCAATGCGTACCCTATGCATCGACCATTGGAAGTCTAATATATGCTCAAGTATGTACCGTCCAGATATTGCGTTCATAGTTGGAGTGTTAGGCAGATATTTAAGTAAACCAGGGATGGATCATTGAAAAGCAGCCAAACGGGTTATAAGGTATTTACAGAGAACAAAAGATTATATGCTCACTTATCGGAGATTAGAAGTTTTGGAGATCATTGGGTATTCTGATTCTGATTATGCTGGATGTCAAAACACTTTGTGATCCACTTCAGGCTATATCTTCATGTTGGCTGGAGGAGCTGTATCTCGAAAAAGTATTAAACATACACTTATGGCTTTTTCTACCATGGTTGCGGAGTTTATTGCATGTTATGAGACATCCAATCATGGAATATGGTTGCGAAATGTTGTCACTGGGTTACAGATAGTGGTTGGCATAGAAAGACCACTAAAATTATTTTGTGACAATAAATCAATAGTGATATATTCCAACAATAACAGAAGCAATGAAGTCAAAGCATGTAGACATGAAGTTTCTGGTTGTTAAAGAAAGAGTTCAGAATGGTCAAATTTCGATAGAACACACCGGAATAAACTCTATGGTGGCAGATCCATTGACTAAAGGTTTACCACCTAAAGTTTTTCATGAGCATGTTGCTCATATGGGTGATAGTCACTTTTTTATTCCATGGTTTAGTGAGAGTTTGTTATTGAAGACGTTCTTTGACCTTATTTTGTTTATTTTCTATATATAATAAAGTTGATGGTGTATGTTTTATTATCTAAACTCGTTTATCATGCATACAGTTTAGCATAAAGTTTTTTTAGAATGATCTCATTAAGGAATCTGGACCAGTTGAAAACAGGCATGATCTAGGTCATTTTGCATGTAGTTTCCATGATATCCATCCATACTTGATCTATGTCATTGAATGTATTGAGATTGGTGATTAAGAAAGGTTTAGTTACAAGGATAGTGACGAAAGTCACCTTGATTCCATGCTAATACAGGATATGGACCAGATTGAACTAAATGGAAATTCTATTATTGAAATAACCTGTTTATGCACGCTTAAGGTTTATGTAGTTTAATTATATCAGGTGCACATACATAGCCCAAATGGGAGATTGTTAGACATATTTAAATAATAATATGTTTAATTAAAGTATGGGCTATGTATGTGGATTAATAATTTATCATATTGGGTCATTTTATTAGATTGGACCCTATTATGTGATGTAATTAATTAAGGCCCTAGATTCCTAATTGAAGATGAACTTAATGGGTAAAAGCTTATTCCTAGTTCAATTAGGGTTTATCTATTCAACATAGATATTAAGAATTTATGCTAACAACTTCTGCATAGACACTAAATTTTCTTGACACACGCACGTCTCATGATTATTAATACACTTGTATGCCTGTTGAGCAACGTCTACTTTACAAAAATTTTCTTATATTACTTATTTGATTCCTTGCATATAAATGATTTTATATAGTACTTCGAAATAAATATTGATTTTTTTTTTTTGGCAAAGGAAAAGGTCTTTATATATGTATACATATGTGTGAGTGTGATCCACAACTGTTAATTAGCTGTGTTTTTTCATATAGTTACAAAACAGTGGCTCTTGTAATTAAAATATTTTATATATCAACATTTATAGTCCGAATAGTTTTGGCCATACCATGCCCATCCGAAATCTTATTTGGCATATGATTACAAGCGTTGAAAAGTCAGTAATATCTAAGATTGTATTAATCGTTAAGGCTTAAATGATGAGAAATGGATCCCATTCATTTTAATGTAAACTATGATTCAGCTCCTCTTGTCAAATTTTCTCTCTCTTTCTCCATCCCTTTAAATAAGTTTGGAATTTTCCCAACAAACGAAAAAAGAATGTACTATTCAAAGCCTTTCGTAGTGGGACACATAAACGATTGTTACTTGTAGATCCGTTTTTCCAATAACATGCAATAATATTTGATATACTAAAATTATCTAATATTTGTTGTGAATTTTAGGAATACAATGGGAATACGGATGGTAATAAAATATAATATTAAAATAAATAAATATTAAAAAATAAAACATAATATATAAATAAAAAAATAAAATAAAATAACAAAATGAGAAATGAGAAATGAAAAAATTCTCAAATTTCTCCACTTTCTACAATTTGTATGAAATTTGTCTAATGTGTGTGATTTTAAGATCTATCAAATGTCACTATTTATATGCAAAGTGGCAAGTAAGATATGGACTTACATAGACTCCAAGCATGAACAAGGCACATGAACAACATGAAGGGTGACACATGGCTTTTGGGACACTAACCAATGGGCATCTACTTATTATTATAATATTCATAATACTCCCCCTTAGATGCTCATATATATATATGAGATATATCTTGTTAAAACCTTACTAGGAAAAACCCAATGGGAAAAAATCTCAGTGAAGGAAAAAAAAGTACATATTTCATATAATATATACTCCTAAAAGAATACAATATATTTACTCCCCTTCATGAAAACATCACTTAATATCTTTAAGTCGTTGTATTCCAATGTTATACACCAATTTTTTAAAAGTTGCGGTTGGTAATACCTTTATAAATAAGTCTGCTGCAGATTATCCTTCGAACAAATTTGTTGTATAGTGATGTCGCTATTTTCTTCAAGATCATGAGTGTAAAAAAGCTTCGGTGAAACATGCTTTGTTCTATCTCCATCAATATATCCTTCTTTGATTTAGGCTATGCAAGTTTTGTTGTTTTCGTATAATATTGCTGGAAGATTTTTATTAGAAGACAAGCCACATGTTTCACGAATGTGTTGAGTCATTGACCTTAGCCATACACATTCTCGACTAGCCTCATGAATTGCAAGAATTTCAACATGATTGAGGAAGTGGCTATCATAGTCTGTTTCACCGATCGTCATGATATAGTAATTCCTCCACATGTGAATAGATAACCTGTTTGAGATCTAGCTTTATGTGAATCATATAAATATCCAGAATCTGCATAACCAACAAAATTTGATTTATTTGAATAAAATAAACCCATATCTATTGTTCCTCGGAGATAACAGAGTATACACTTAATTTCGTTCCAATGTCTTTTTGTAGAAGAAGAACTAAATCTAGCTAATAAATTTACTGAAAATGCAATATCTGGTCTTGTATTATTAGCAAGATACATAAGTGCACCAATTGCATTAAGATATGGTACTTCAGGACAAAGAAGTTCTTCATTATCTTCTTGAGGTCGAAATATATCTTTTTTTATATCCAATGAACAGACTTCCATTACAATATTTAATGGATGTGCTTTGTCTATATAAAATCTTTTCAAAATTTTTCCTATATAAGTTGAATGATGAATAAATATTTCATCTGCTAAACGCTCAATTTGAAAGCCAATGTAAAAGTTGTTTTTTCAAGATCTTTCATCTCATATTCTTTCTTAAGATATTCTATTGCCTTTGAAATCTCTTCAAAAGTTCCAATTATATTCAAGTCATCAATATATACAGTTTTAATAGCAAATTCTGATTGTGATTTCTTTATAAAAATACACAAACATATTGGATTATTTTGATATTCTTCTTTCAATAAATATCCACTTAGGCGATTGTACCATATCTGTCCTGATTGTTTCAATCCATATAGTGATCTCTGTAACTTTATTGAATACCATTCCCGGGAATTTGATGTATATGTTTTAGGTACCTTAAACCCTTATGGGATTCTCATATAAATATCATTATCAAGAGATCCATATAAATATGTTGTGACTATATCCGTAAGATACATATCCAAACTTTTATGCACAGTCAAGCCAAGTAAATATCTTAGTATCATTACATCCACCACTGGAGAATATGTTCTCTTCATAATCAATACCAGGTCACTGTGAAAAATTTTATGCAACTAGTCTTGCTTTATATCTTGTGACCTCATTATTTTCATTTCTTTTCCTTTACAAATACCAATTTGTATCCCACAGGTTTAACACCTTCTGGTGTTTGGACTACTGGTCCAAAAACCTAACGTTTTGAAATTGAATTTAATTCTGCCTCGATTGCTTATTTCCACTGAAGCCAATCTTTTCTATGTCGACATTCTTCAACAGATTTTGGTTCAGGATCCTCATTTTCAGATATAATATCAAAAGTAATATTATACACAAAAATGTTGTCAATAATTACATTAATACGCTTCCATCTTTTTTCTGACATGACATAGTTTATTGAAATCTCATTATTATCTTTAGGTATTTCACCTTTCTCACTAGTCATGTCGAGGATTTCTTCATGAGTATTTACATCCTCAACCAAGTCTTTTTCACTATTAATTATTTTTCATTTTCGAGGATTTTTATCTTTGGAACCCGCTAATCTAACACGCTTCTGACGTGTTCTAGACTCATTAATGACAATTTATTGTATTGAGATATCAACTTTTTATGGAACATTTGCAGCTGGTATATGTGACTTAGTTACTTTCCTTGCATTTTTAAATGCATCTGGTAATTGATTTACTATATTTTGCAAATGAATTATTTTCTGAACTTTAAGTTTACAATGATCTGTAGGGGGATCTAAATGAGACAATAACGATACATTCCATGTAATTTCTTTTTCTAATTTCTTAATTTCTTTCCCTAATGTTGGAAAATTTGTCTCATTGAAATGACAATCGGTAAATCGTGCAGTAAAGACATCATCCATCAGGGGTTCAAGATATTTAATAATTGATGAAAAATCATATCCAACATATATTCTTAACCTCCTTTGATAACCCATCTTAGTGCGTCGTGGTGACGCAATTAGAACATATACTGCACATCCAAAAATTCTCAGATGGGAAATATTTGGCTCATGACCATAAACTAATTATAATGACAAGTATTTATGATAAACTACTGATCTAATGCGTACAAGTGACGTTGCATGCAAAATACATGTCCTCATACAGATGAAGGAAGCTTAGCTCACATAAGTAATGGTCTTCCAATTAATTGCAAACGTTTTATTAATGATTCTGCTAAAGCATTTTATATATGAACATGAGTTACAAGATGTTCAACACTCCTAATTGATATACAATAATTATAAAAAAAAACTTGAGATGTAAATTCACCAACATTATCAAGACGGTCTTAATTGTATAATCAGAAAATTGTGCTCTTAACTTAATTATTTGAGCAAGTAATCTTGCAAATGCAAGATTTTGACTTGATAATAAGCACATGTGTGACCATCTACTGGATGCATCTATTAATACCATAAAATATCTAAATGGTCCTTGGTGGGTTAATAGGTCCACACATATCACCATTAATTCGTTCTAAAAATGCAGGTGTTCAGTCCCCACTTTAGCGGTCTAATTATCAATTTTCCTTGAGAGGAAGCATCACATAATAATTCATTAGATTGAAGAATCTTCTGGCTCTTCAATGGATGTCCTTTTGAATTCTTAACAATTCTTTTCATCATTATAGATCTTGAATGACCTAATCAATCATGCCAAATTGTAAATATGTCTGGATTCATGAACTTCAGGTTCATTGTTGCTATGTTTCAATTACTCGTATATAAGTATTATATAATCCAGAAGATAAAGCAAACAACTCTTCCAATATACGTTTTTCATTTGAGACAGTGGGTATAATATATAGATATTCCACATTATTCTTACTACCAGTCTCAATATGATAAACATTGCAACGTATATCTTTAAAACTTAGAAGATTTTTCTTTGATTGACTAGAGAACAATACATTGTCAATTGTAAATTTTGTTCCTTTAGGCAAAATAATATTTATTTTTCCAAACCTTTGATTAGTTTGTAGAATCTGATATCATTTTGACTTTTGCTTCCAGTATTTTGGAAAAAGATTTTTTACTTATAAGTATTTCTATATGTAGTTGCATTGTCTATCAGACATAGATATTCTTTGCTCATTTTTAAAATACCTAACATATGAAAATGATCCATGTTTTTTTAGTAGGAAAAACGACAAGAGCTCGTGTTGATAAAGTATTGTGAATTTGAGGATCACAATGGAAACATGGATGGTAATAAAAATATAATATTAAAATAAATAAAATAAAATAAAATAACAAAATAAAAAATGATAAAATTCTCAAAATTCTCTATTTTCTCCAATTTGTATGGAATTTACTCAATGTATGTGTGATTTTAAGATCCACCAAATGCTACTATTTATAAGAAAAGTGACAAATAGGATGTGGACTTACATGGACAATAAGCATAAATAATTACAAGGCACATGAACAACATCAAGGGTGACATATAGCTTTTAGGACACTAAGCAATGAGCATCTATTTATTATTATAATATTCATAATAATATTCAATTATCCTATATTATTTGTATTTATATAGTGCCATCTCACTTTAGTCGTTGTCTTACTTTATATTGTATTTAATGAATCTCTCATATAACTTTATATATCAATGATACTATTAAGAATTAATTAGTAACAAGAATACAAATGATCTTTTTGATGTAAGTTTATACTTTGATTCTCAACTTTTAAAGATATCAATTTCTATGAACTTCCAAAAGGTGTCCAACTTAGTTACCATATTTGTTGGGGCTGTTTAAGGCAAGGCCCAGACCCACACATGGTCCCAAATTCAAGGGCATTCTATAAGTATGTCTAGAAGTATCAGTGTCTATAAATAGAAAATTAAAGCCTTGAGTATTGGATAAGTTATGTCGAACTTGATCCTTATCACCAAATGGATATCAAAGGCTAATGATTGGAAATCTGTAACATTGGAGACTATATTTATAGTGACATTGGTGATATTACATATGTCCCACGCGGATGTTAGACATTGGACTCTATAAATAGTCTCGTTTTTCCATCTCAAGAGATAAGTAATACTCAGAGTGTTTCGGTGGATTAAACACTTAATGTATTAGCTGAAACACTTAATGTACTAGCTTAAGTACCATAATATGTTCGACTGACATTACACCTGTGCGAGTTTTTTTAACAAGAGAGTACGTTAGAGGTTTGATTGCAACCATTAACAAACTATATAAAGGTCAATTAATCAAATTAAATAAGTCAAGAATGTAATTATAATGAACTATATAGTTCAAGGGGTGATTAATCAAATTAACCGTTTGAGAAGGTAATTGTAACCCATTCGGATAGTTTTTGCAATTTTTTCTAAAAGATTAGTAATTAAAATGAAATTTAAATCTACAATTTAAAAGTGTGTAGGTTAATATATATATTTTTCACGAGGGTAAAAAGTAAAAGAGGGAGGCACATGTTTTGGCGTAGGCAGAATAGGTTGGAATCTCCCGTCAAGTTTGAGTCACATCCCAAAATTAATTGTCCACGTCAGCATCCCATACTTGGACCTTTTTTTTTTCCTAAAAAAAAAAGAAATAAATATTTGTTTTCAAAAAAGAGCCCGGCCCAAACCGGTCCTTGGGGCCAACTCTGACCGTCCCTGAAACCTGAGGTCAGTAACTCAGCATTAAAGAGATACAGTCGGAGATGGAAATTCAAGTTTCCAACCTCCTTTTTCCTCAACAAAATTCATATTTTATTATTATTATTTTTAAAGTTTATGTTTCAAATTGATAGATTCTAAAAACGCTAATTTTCTTTCCTAAATGAAATTGAGCAAATATTTATCACTTTGTAAAAATTTATGTTTATTTTCTTCTAATTTTTTACCATTGCGGTTATGTTTAGGGATGAGATATTGCATATTAAAAAAATAATAGAGGGGGCCACCCCTATCTTGTAAGGACCCAGTTGGGTTTTGCAGATCTTACACGTTTCGAGCAGATGGAGCTTTCAGTTCGTACTCCAATATTACGTTCCTTCTGATCCATTATAAGTACCCATTACCCAACTCACCAACTTCATTCCATTCTTTACCTTCTCTCAAAATTTTAAGAATTTGAAAAAAAGAGGAAAAAGAGAGAATTGGGGGAAATTTATTTATCTATCTTCGTTTGTATCGTATACCTTTTCTTCTTATTGTTGTTGGTGCTTTAATCGTTTAGAGTGATCTGGAAAACGTCACGTCCTTTGTTCAGAGTAGAGATTCTTGACGTGCATCGTGGAGAGAGCAATCAAAGAAGGCGTCAGACTCATTTACTCACAATATATATCATTAATCTCGCTCGTGTGTAGTCTCTGATTTTGTAGCTTAAAACTAGCCTTACTTCCAAAAATTAAGCCACTCCCAACAACAACGCACGCGACGCACACGCGCAGTTGGAATTTTGCTGAGTTGAAAGAATGGGAAACTGTCAGGCGGCGGAAGCAGCGACGGTGGTGATTCAGCACCCTGGGAATCAAAAGATCGAGAGGATTTATTGGTCCGTAAGTGCACACGAGATCATGAACTCTAACCCAGGCCATTACGTTGCTCTCCTTCTCACCTCCTCTACTACGAAAACCGAAAATGGAACCCCAATCAAGCAGCTCAAGCTCCTCCGCCCCGATGACACGCTTCTCATCGGCCACGTCTATCGCCTCATCACATTCGAAGGTTTTTTTTTTTTTTTTTTTGGATTATTATAACATGATCGTATTTCTTTATTTTTTTCCTTTGAACTTATGAATTGAAGTTTATAGAACTAGAACTATTCATATTTTAGCTATGAATTATAATTTTAAAAATAAATAAATAACTGTATTTTGAACTTAGATATCATAGTTATTATAATTTTTATATAATAAGAAAGAGGAGAGAACGATGAATCTCTAACTTCAAGTTGAAAGAATATTTTTTAGGACAAATACTGGACGTAGCAGCATCCCCTTTTTCATACATAGGAAAAACAAAATCAAATGTTTTATATAAAAAATTGACACATGACAGATTTTTATTATGTTCTAGGCTAAACTACACCCAAATCTTTTTTCATTCTTTGTGCGGATTGTGTCCTGCTATTTTTTCTGGTTATTAGACCTATTTGCTAACTGTAAATGTATATCTTATTATTATTTTTCTTTATCCCTTGGGTCAAATTTTTTCCGGTCTAAAATTGGATTTTTTTTCCCTCTTTCAGATGTACTGAAGGAGTTTGCTGCAAAGAAATGTGTGAAATTAGGGAAGTTGCTGAAAGAGGGAGGAGCGCTTTCGGTTGGGATGAAGATAAAGGGCTCAGACAATTCTGCTTCAAATCCTAATGCTAATTCGAAATCCCAAAATTACATGAAGGTAATCAAAAACCCATAACTCTTAATCATGCTACGAATCCCAGAAAGTGGATCTTTTTTTCTTTTTCTTTTTTTTTTTTTTAAAAAAATCCCATTGGTTGGGAAAATATAGCGATTTTATTGAATTTCGTTTTCATGATTGCACTCTGATTAAAAGCCAAGAAATAAAAGAAAAAACAAAAAGTTGTTTTTCTGAATAAAGAAGCATCTGAAATTGGTTTGAAATTTAAGGCCACGGATATCGAGGGAGAAAGGCTTTTTATGGGTCACTTCATGAATCTTGTCAGGAATTGAAGTAGAACTGTATACCGCAGATGTATTTAATTTTATTTTAAAATTCAACCCCATTATAAATTAAGTAAAAGAAAATAAATAAATAAAGCGGAAAATTTTAATCAGCTTTTGCAAGCATTCCCTGCATGCTGTGTCTTGTGGATTTAGAAAAAGAAAAAGAAAAAGAAAAAAAAAACAGTTTGCTTAACTTAAAAGTTGAATTAATCATTCAAGGGACCAAATTATAATGCGGCTTTGCCTGTATATTGAAATTAACTCATTTTGAATTTGAGTTCCATTTCCCACTTCAACAACAATTTAAACATTTAAATTTAAAGTCTTTCGGTATGATTAAAAATTATTTTTATTTAAATTCTTTAGTAATAACCATTTAAAATACACTTTGACGATACAAACTATTTTGAGTAGTTGTCAAATATTAAACACGTGAAAAGTTAAACACAAGACGTCTTTTGAAACTTTTTTGCTGTTGGGATCTTTTCAAAAGAACACTTTCTTTTTCCCTCTTTTTAAAAAAAAATGTAAATAACATGGCCTTTTCTTTGATCATAATCATAAAGTTGAAAGATATTTATTTGATTTCTCTTTTGCAAAGTCTAAAACCCAATATCTTCAAATGAACGTGAACATTCCTACTTTTTCATCTTTGGGGTCAAATCAAAACATGATGCTAAAATAATCTTCTATCATCAATATGGTCAGCCGGAGCAGGACGGTGGACGTAGCGACGCCGGAAGCAGCGGCGGAGGAAGAGGCGGAGGAGGACAGAGAGGCATGGGAAGGCATTATGGTGGTGGAAGTCAATGGAGGCCAGCTTTACAGAGTATTGCAGAAATTGGAATTAATTGAAAAAGAAAAAAGGAAAAGGAAAAGGGAAAAGGCAATATGAACAAAAAACAAACGCTGGCATGAATATGATCTTCAGATGCAAATTGACCCTTTCGCTTTCATGGTCTTCAATGAATAATTACCAGAACAAGTTAACGTCAAAAACCCAATCTCTATCTTTATATACCTTTGATATTTTTCCCTCTATTATTTAGATACGCGTTTCTGTGTATTTGCAGTAGTGTTTAGTTCTTTCCATCTAAACTTTGCACCTTTTTTCATTTGGAAATTAGTGTAAGGAACTTCATTAGTTTAGATGCTTTAGTTTTCATGACTTTTCTTAAATGTAAATTATCAGCAATTACCCATAATAATTTTCTGTTAATTAACTTCCTTTCATTTCATTTTAAATTAATTGGATCATATGTCATGTTTGATTATATTGGATCAATGTATCATATAAATTTTGATTATCCAGAATAGTACGTGTTGTATTGAGGATCCTACTTAGAAAGATCATAGGATCTCACATTTTTATAAGATATATTGTTTATTCCTTTCATTTTTAGTTGGTTTTGAGATGTAATTCTACATTATTTAATAGGTTGGATATATTAATTGCATCAAACCAGAAAGCTTCCTATTATCGTTAATAGTTGTCCTTAAGTGAGAGGTAAATTGGAAATTTCTATTAAATTATAATCTCAAATATATTTCTAGAAAGAAAACAAATCTAATCTAAAATAAAATTGCCAATTAGAGAGAATTTTGAATCTTGAAAGATTTGATCAATTATTTTACTTTCGAACTATTCATATCCAGACTTTTTTATTATAACCAAAAGGCACATATGGTTCCGGATCCGATATGATTGTGATCATTGAGCCAATCATTCATACATGTTGTATTCATAAACAAAATGATACCGGTACGGCATTATATACTTATGGATTCATTTGAATCATTTCTTGAGATTCTAATTATTTTTTTTATCATATATTTATTTGTAATTGCATTTTTTTACGATAGGTAGGTGGAAGAATCAGATTTCTGACTTCAAGTTTGATAATATACGTACTATGCTAGTTAGGTACACTCATTTTGGCTTGTAAACTGTATTCCTTAATCACTATTCTTCCATTCTTTTCAAAATCTACGCGTAGAACTTAGAAGGATTCTATCTAATTCACAAGCCTTCCATTTCCAATTTCAGACATATATATTTTTCTCATAAATTATTCATGATTTAGGTCGGTTGAATGATAAATTTTAGCTAATCACAAGTTGTCATGTCATCACAACGAAAGCGTGGACTCATTATGAAAATTATAAATTGGATCAGGTAGAGTAATTAAAGTTGCTCGAGTCTAACCTAATTCAAGTCCATGGTGAAGATTTGGTCCAAATTAAAGACTAGGCTTGTAAACCTCTGAACTTGTCTTACTAGTTAATTAAGTTTAAGTCCTCTTGATTATGTGTCTAAGACATGTATTAATAATAATGGAAAAAAATGTACTAAGTATGTTTAATGAAGATTGCATTTGAAAGGCTAGGAGAGGAAATATTTTCTAAGTGTTGCTTGTATATGCGTTCAGATGGTGAACCTGGTCGATGCGTAGGTACTGGAGAACAATAAAGGCAAGTAAGAGGAATGGCAAGAAAATATGCTAAGTATAAAAGCTTAAGCTCTCAAGTAGAAAGGGATACAATGATGCCTAGTGGTAAGATGGAGAAATGGCTGTGTGAGATAGATGTTGAGAGCCATGGTGAGTCCAAGAAGGTAAACGCATAGAGGATGCAGCAAGGGAGACATTGAGTCAATGGCTAGATGGTTCACAGGACATAAGACGTATGTTGACTAAGGGCGAAGCCTAGGCATCGTACTTGTGGGGCAATGGCCAAGTAGTTAGAGCTTATGCGACAGACCAGGACGTGCGTATAAGCTTAAAAGGACGATGAAGAGTGCAGTGGAGGCTTAAAAGTAGTGATAAGCAGCATGCGTTCATGCATGGGTTTAAGTAGAGATTTCCACGAGGCGGGGTGGGGCCGAGGATGCCATTCCCCATCCCCATCCCCATCCCCGCTCCCCATTCTATTCCACATTCCCGTGAAATTTTCCACGGGGATTGGGGCGGGGATTCCCCGTAGGGAATTTACGGGGATCGAGTTCCTCGCGAGGAATTTTTCCCTGTTACCATTTTTTTTTGTTTTGTAAAAAGCTAATTAATTTAAATTGAGCAAATTTTAATTAAATAATTAACTTTATTACTAAATTGTTTATTATGGTTAGTTTTGATATGAAAATTTGAATTTAAAGATAAATTACTCAATTTTTTGCCTAAAAAAGCTAATTAATTTTTTTTAGTAGAAAGAAAAAAATATAAATCAAATTATTCACATATATAATCTAAATTTAAATACTCAATTTAAACATATTCATTATGTTTCCCAATAAATAATCAAATTTGAAATTTAAATGTAATATTTATATAATAATAATAATAACATAACATTGATAACTATACTAAATAGATATGTAAAAGCTAAACAGGGCGGGGACGGGGTCGGAGAATGCATTCCCCGTCCCCGTCCCCGTCCCCATTTAGCTCACAGGAAATTTTTTCCCCACTCCCTCCCCCATTCCCCGCCTAACAGGGGAATCTCCGTCCCCATAAGGAAATTGGACATCTCTAGGTTTAAGCTGTGAAAGCGTGACACAAAGGTTGAGATGCGTTGGCCGAAAGAAGGGAATGTGTTGCAAATTTAGCCAATGCGATGGTTTAATAACCTAGGCGTTGGTGAGGAGACAGAAGATTTCAGCTTAATCACTGAACTTAGTGGAACAGCTATCGTGTTTAGATGCTCTATACATGTTTAGTGGACTAGTTGTCATGTTAAGCATACATGATAACCATGCACTTCCAAGTATATAAAGGAGGTTGAAAGAAGAGTTCAGTTTGGTTGATCCAATTATGCTAAGGGAGAAGAGTTCAACTGACTTAGAAACTTCATTGAGGTTGAGGAGGATTGAAGGTGCCGAGAGGAAATTCTCGGATTGTGAGTTGGAACTCGAGGAGTTTTCTAAGGATTCAAGAGCTTGTAGACCTGATCGAGCAAAATGAGAAGATTGATGAAATCTAGGCTCGTTAGGAGGAATTAGGAGCTCAAAATTTGAGGTAAGAAAGTTAGGATAATTACGAATAAGTTTTTAGAGGGAAATTTCTTGAATTAATGTCTGGAATTTAAATTATTCATGCGATAAAGTTGAAATCTAGAAATTGGTGGTTGCATAAGCAGGCAGCTACTTACGAAGAATAAGCAGGCAACTGGAAGCTCCAGTTGGGACGTTGGCAAGTGCACGAGCATACATGTTAGTGGTATGTGCAAGGGGTGAACACACGGCCGAAAAGGAGAGTTTTAGCTGAAGTCGAAAAGAGATACGTGAGCAAAAGCGTGGCACATTAGCACGGTAAGCATTTCTTAAGGCATAAGAAAACACTTGTGGTTGCATGGCATCCATAAGCCAAATGCGAGGTAAATTTGGCTAAGCGTGGGATGCGTTGAGAGGTGCAATGCGATGACGAGTGCGATGGTTACCTTAAGTTTAATATCAGGCTTTATTGTTTAAGCTAAGCTCAAAAGGGAGCTAGTGGCGTTAACCCAAGTACAAACGTCTATAGAATAAGCCTATCAACTCGATTGAGGGAGGAGTAATGCATGCCTGTAAAATGAATGTTGAACGCATAATCAATATTTCCAAATGTTGAAGTTATTTATGAATTTAGCATACGTTTTACAGTGAGCCTTTACTATGTTGTATCGCATAATGGAAGTTATGTAAGGAAATTTTATAAACATACTCCATATTTTACAAGGTACCATGCATTACTATGAAATCATGAAATTTAATCATTTTAAATGCACTTTGTATATGTTTTATGCGTTTATATGTTTATGCCTTGTACAAACCCTACTTCAATGTTGGTATTGAAGGTATGGTAAGGTACCGAGATTCCAGTGATGTTAGGGATCCTTGACACTGAATGTATGGGAAGGTGGTCAAGGTCCACTTCAGCTCTGTGCGAACGTATGACTTTGTTATCGACGTTGATGAGATCGAGTAAAAGTACTCTCCCTCAACTAAGGTTATTAGGAATTGAGCAAAAAGGCTCTCATGCATGATCAAACAGTGGAGTAGTGGAGTTTCTGAATGATGTTAATGAATTTATTTCAAGGTTTCACAAAATATATCTTATGATTTCACTTTCATTTTCAAAACCCTGGTTATGGTTTTATGAATATTTCCAGCCTATATTATTTATGATTTAAAGTATAGTTTTTATTTAAGATAGTCACTCACTAGACTTCTCAGCTCACACTTTTAAAATATTTTCCTCCCTAGGTAGTGATCGACGTCCCGAGGCTTAGTTGCTCTATAAGTCAGTCAAATCCCTGATCACACAACAAGTGAAAGTTTAGGTGGCTCATTATGTTTTTGTCTTTTAGGTTATGTTCATGTCAAGGGAAAGGAATTTGAGGAAATTTTGTGATGTTTATAAATTTGGTCTCTGAACTATTATATATATGTTGATATTTTTTAGTAACAGTAAACTATATGTTGAGTTCCAGAATATAATAAACGGTTAATCGAGTTGAACAGGTGTCAGTAATACAGGTGTTTAGAAGTTATCATAAAAGGATTAACAGTTGCTGTCTTCACTTCCCTTCTCGGGTTAAGAGGGTAATCTAGGGAGGGGTGTGACGGGGCTGAAGCCTAATATTTGGGCTTAACAACATCTGTGTCCAAGCCATATAAGGCCCATGAGATACCTTTATAAATAGAGGCCTTGCCTTTTCATTTGGGGGAGGTTGAAAGAGCTTGGGAGATCAAGATTATAGCTTTAAAGCTCTCAAGACTTTAAAGTTCTGATCAATCTCGAAATTACCATCTTTTGAAGATTGAAGACTTGGAAGACTAAACCTTTTTTGAATTCTAAAAGATTAAAGCTCAAATCGATTTAAATATTACAACCTTCTGAAAATTGAAGACTTGAAAGACTAAAACTGTCACACTTCCTCCCCGATTACCCTTTGAACCCAAGAGAAGATGTGAGGACAGTAGATGCCAACCCTTTTATGACATCTACCATCCAACTGACATGTTTTGCCTTAAACTTAACATAATATAACATACGCATATAACTTGAAAATGTAAAGTCAACAACTTTAATTATACAGAACAACTCATAACATTCCTGAATGCAAGTTTATTTTACAACCATGACCCTGACACCACCTCTATTGAGGTTAATGAATACATGTTGACTTTACAACAAAACTCTTGATACTTAACCTATGAAATACTCTTGGACGGTGGCAAACTGACTCTGGCAGACGAAGTGTCACGATCATACTTCTCCAACCATGTCGCACCATGATTCACCCATGATCATGTTCAGCCTTAAGGGATACTCAAGTCCCAATTCACTTTTTGGTTTACTCTTTGAAGATTCGTCGGACCTTAGGCGAGGTTATTCCATCCTCAACCGAACTGAACTCATATGGAATTGAAATTCATTCGGCCATACACATCACCCGTATGTGTATTTTCCCTCATGTGCATCTCTAGCCGACTTTCCTCTACTCTAGGTCAAATCCTGAGGCTCGACCTTGCCCATATATAAGACTAAGGTCATCACAATGCAATGTCGCATCTCTTTTCGTGATCTTGGCTCCCAACAACACATCCCCTACACTTCTACATCACAATTTGTTCGTTTTTTAGCAACGTAAATATGGCTACCGCCACATTAGCTATTTTAAATGCCGACAAATTGACTAACGAGAATTGCGCTAGTTGGAAACACATGATCTACCTGAGGTTCGTCCTTACGGAGGAGTGTCCTTCTATTCCACCTCAAAATGCCACTCGAAATGTTTGGAAGGCATATGAGCGTTGGACACGGGCGAACGAGAAGGCCCGAGCTTAATCTTGGCCAGTCTTAATGACGTTTTGGCCAAGAAGCTTGAGCCTATGGTCTCAACACGTGAGATCATGGAGTCCTTGCAAGGAATGTTGGACAACCGTCTGGACAACTCAAGCATGAAGCTTTCAAATGCATCTTCAACTCCAAAATGGAGGAAGACACCTCTATTTGTGAACAGTGCTTAATATGATGGTCCACTTCAATGTGGCCAAGATGAATGGGTCACGTATCGATGACGGCAACCAGGTTAGCATAATCTTGCACTCGTTGCCGGATAGCTTTCTTCCTTTTGTCAGTAATGCTATACTAAACAAAGTAAACTATACCCTTACAACTCTCCCCAACGAGTTGCAGACATTCCAATCCTTGTTGAAAAGTAAGGAGAAGAACGTTGGTGAGGCAAATGTTGCCTCGTCATCAAAGAAGTTCCACAAAGGTTCAGGAACGAAGTCTACACCTTCTACTTCTAACACTTCTGCGTGGAAGAAGAAGAAGGGTAGTAAGAGGAAAGGGAAGACACATGCTAATCCACAGTGTGTTACCCAAAGAAGGCGACCAACGCCCATTGACAAAGAAAAATGTTTCCATTGCAACCAGAATGAGCATTGGAAGCGGAATTATCCACGTTGGATCAAGAAGAAGAAGAAGGCTAAGGCCAAAGCAAAACAAGGTAAATATGATTTAGTAGTTTTGGAAACCTGATTGGTGGAGAATGATGATTCTACCTAGATTATTGGCTTTGGGGCCACTAATCATATTTGTTCTTCTTTTCAGGTGATTAGATCCTTATGACAACTTGAGGCTGGAGAGATGACGATACGAGTTGGCATTAGACACGTAGTCCCAGCAGTGGCAGTGGGAGGGTTCCAGTTGACTTTATAGAAGAAGTTTATCATTTTGAATGATGTTTACGTAGTTCCCAAGTTAAAGGGGAACTTAATTTCTGTAAAGTGTCTGATTCAGTGTAGACTCTTAATTTTGAATTGAATAAAGTGTTTATTCATAAAGATGGAGTTGAAATCTGTTCAACAAAACTGGAAAATAACTTGTATGTGTTAAGGCCGTTAGCAACGAGTTCCCTCTATAACATAAAGATGTTTAAAATTGTTGTAACTCAAAACAAACGACAAAAGGTTTCTCCTAAGGAAAATGTACAACTTTGGCACCTTCGATTAGGGCAAATAAATCTTAATAGGATTGAGTAGATGGTGAAGAATGGAATTCTAAGCGAGTTAGAGAAAAATTCTGTACCGGTGTACGAATCTTTCCTTGAAAGCAAGATGGTTAAAAGACCTTTTCCTGGTCTAAAGAATGTGCGAGCCAGAGGAGGCTATGAGTATTTCATCACTTTTACTGATGATTACTCTCGTTATGGGTATGTTTATTTGATGCAACGAAAGTCTGAATCCTTTGAAAAGTTCAGAGAATTCAAGGTTGAAATTGAAAACGCATTGGATAGACAGATTAAAACACTTCGATTGGATCGGGGTGGAGAGTTTTTGGATTTAAAGTTATAAAACTATATGATAGAATATGGAATCATTTCCCGACTCTCAGAAGAATGGTGTAGCAGAGAGAAGAAACAGAACCTTGTTGGACATGATTCGGTCGATGGTGAGTTACGCTTCCTTACCGGACTCGTTTTGGGGTTTTGCAGGCTGCAGTGTATATCCTAATCTGTGTTCCTTCAAAAAGTGTTACGAGAATACCTTCGGAATTGTGGAATGGGCGTAAAGCTAGTTTGCATCACGTCCACATGTGGGGTTGCCCAGCACATGTGCTTGAAGCTAATCCAAAAAAACTGGAACCACATTCGAGGTTGTGCCTCTTTGTAGGCTACCACAAGGGTACATGAGGGAGTTACTTTTATGATCCGAAGGAAAACGGAGTGTTTGTGTCTACGAACGCTTCCTTCCTAGAGAAGGATCATATGAGGGAGCATAGTCCACGTAGTAAGTGTTGGGTTTGATGCCCTAAAGTTTCGTGTCTTGTAGTTTTTAAATAGTATGTACGAACGCTTGTATTGTTAATATATGATATTTACTTTACATATTGTATTTTGCTCGATTGCTTGTTTTACTTGCTTTACCATAAACCAATAAATATAAAATCTCTAGTTATCTATATGTGACTCAAGCATGTATGTGGTGACATACAAGTAGATCATGTCTTGAGTGATAACCAAAATGGTCTGAAGTATATGGATATAGGAGGGAAACCATATCCTGGTAACGTTACGGATGCGGCCCACTTTGTGGAATGGTCACAAGTGTTGTGATTTGTCACAGATAGTCTGATCCTGATCATGTGTTCGGGAAATGCGAGCAAGGGAATCCTATACAAAGAGTTTATATCAGACCTAACCACGAAGTGTTAACATCTCGTTATATAACACCGTTCATCACAGAGACTTCACTTCACTAGGATGACCATAGGTAACATGATCTCAATCCTGAGTGAGTTGGGAACTCCTGCAATTGAGGGTGGTTCTTTGATTTGTATGGGTGCGAGTGGCCAGTTCGCCGATTCAAACCTTCTATTTTGGGGATTTGTCTGATTTAGAAGCTAGGAACTCAGCTACACAAGATGAAATTCATTCCTTCCCCGAGGTAGGGGTAAGTAGATAGATAGCTCCCTTAAGGGCTGATTCCGAGGCTTGAAGGATGTGACGCCATATACCTTTTCTTGGCCTGAGATGTATTCACACATAGTAGAACTGTTGAAGGAAAATTAGGGATGGATGGGGTTGTGCACAAAATCATGCATTAGACATGGCCTAAGCTATACGTTTACGCCCATGCATCTGAGGTCACGCGTCGGAATGATAATGCGTTAATCTGGTATGCATTGACCACGCGTTCTTATCACAAGTTTTCTGACGCTCACGTCAAGTATAACGCGAACACAAGTTTCTCGGGTAATCCGAGGTCGAACACAAAGACTTGTCACTCAATAATTCTTGTGAAGCAATACGTTTGAGGCAATGAATAAAAATAAAAAGAAGAAGTTTAATGGATATACACACTACTTCTACTCTTAACTAAACAGATAGAGCAATAGGAGACTTGCGATGAGAATTAGTAGATACACAACAACCGTTAACGCATAGTAAATATTTATTATCTTAAATCGCCCGAGTAATCCCAGCTCATTGCACTAACGCATCGCACACCTCTCGGTGGTCAGCCGTATGACTATATCTCTATAGTGCATGGTTGCATCGAGCATAAGATTGTGCCTATCTCTAGGAACAATGCATACTTTGCTTTAGTGCGTTCCATCTCTTACCTTCTCAGGTACTTAGACGCGGCTATTTAACTTAAAGATAAGCAATGCAACAACCCATAGACAAACGTTGCTACAACCTTTCACCAAGCAAAGAGGATTAACTCGCTATACTCGCACAACGCACACCTCTCGGTGGGTTGCTACATGCGTCCTATCTCTAGGCTACACGATTAAGTATGCGATCGCCTTTGATAAATAACTGCTGAAGATAAACAATGATAGAGATAAAGATGATGAAGAAGATGGCATTGAAGGAATCAAGAGCTGCATCGATTACAAAATGTCTTATTATCTTAAGCTAAAATTTAATACAATACAGAGGTTAGAAGAGAAATGAAGAACTCTACATCAAGGCTGCCGGTGGTGCCATGGATGAATAGTGGAGATGTCTCTCTCGAGCTCTATCTCCAGCGAAAGCTCCAATCACTCGGCCTGTTTATGGATGTAAAGAAATCAAACTGAAAATCTTGCTCAAGCTCTCATCTGTGATCGCAAACCTCTGCCTTGAGGCAAAAGTTTAGATGATTTGAAATGAAGGTCCAAGGGGCTAATTATAGAGTTTACACGCCGACAGCTATCATGATTGTGTTATGGCTCACTGCTGCTTTTGTTGCGGTATAGGCATTGTCACATCATCTTATCTCGTTGATACTCCCAAGATATACGTCCGAGCTTGATTCAGCTGAAGTTATCAACGCGTTCTACCCATCTTGCCATCTTCTATTATAGTTATCACTCCGTGGCCGCAATCTCCAAGTGATCACCGCATTCACTTGATCACCGCAACTTCCATTCAATGGATGCATGCAATCACCACATGCATTCGTCTATGCAATAGCTCCATTTTCAGCGCATGCGTTTGTCTTTGTGTTCGCCTGGCTTCAACACATGCGTTTGATTGCGAGTGCTTATTTCCAACTCATGCGTTTGATTCCTGCTATAGCTACAAAAATAGACACTTTGGCATAAAGTAATGCATAATATTGGGTCAGTGAGGACTTAGGTGCTAATTGACGCAAAACTCAATTTTTCACAAATTCTAAGTATTATCATCGCGTTTTCTACTTGTTAGCCCTCATAATTCTAAATAAAAGGCTCATAATAACTGGCATTATGCAAGTTATCAAGAACTATGTTGTATTGTTTATTAGAGGAATCAGTGGTATTTAATGAGTGAGATGTAACTATAGGGGCAAAACGGTAATTTGGCCCAGCTGTACTTATGAGCATTTGTGAAGGGTCATTGTACTCATGATTGGTTATATCTGATGGGTACAGAAATATATTTGTGGTAAGAAAAGTTCAGCTGTTGGTCTTTAGTGGAATGCCTGACAGTTAATGGATGGTGGATCTCATGGCTAAAGAGTTTAGTCAGCTATTCATTGACCATTGAAGCTTCGTGCCACAGGTCCATTAAGTCCCCTGGGTAGCTTGGATAAAGTCGGGAACCAGTGTTTGGATTAATTTGAAATGTTTAAATTGACAAGAGGAAGTTTGATTATATATGATATAATTGGACTGGTTAATTATATATGATATAATTGGCTAAATGTATGAGATACATTATTTTGGAGGAAATTAGATATAAATATGATTTATATCAAGTAGAGGAGAAAATACTATAGTAGATATGTGATATCAAACTATAGCTTTAAAATATAATATGATTATATTAATTAATATATGATAATTAAGCCAAAATTCACTTTCGGACGTGGGTTAGTGAGGAAACATCGGTTATTGTAACCGATGAGTTAAAATGAAAAATGTTTTCATTTTCCACCGCCCATCGGTCAATCGCCCAAAAAGAAAAGCGAGAGCGCGCATTGGTAGAAAGCAAAACGATCGCTTAAGAATTTTGAGAGACTATACGATAGCTCCCCGCGCATAAACGATCATCTACCTTGCACCTAAACGATCACATGCTATTTCATATACGATCGGATAGCTTCTCTAAATGATCGTATAGTGTGTCGGTTTTAGCTAAACAATCGTATACCTTTTCCTAAACGATCGTTCAGCAATAATACATGTTCGTGTAGCTTCTCATAAATGATAAGCAGTCTGCTATGCGATAGCGTTTTCTTTTTTCCTCCCACTTGTTTATCACCTACACGATTCGTGTTTTCTCCTTCCTCTACCAAATTCACCAAAGCCCACCTTTTGAGTTTTCACTCCGAGAATATCCGGAGCTCTTTAGTGGTGGTGTCATCCCTGTTGCGGTCGTGAGTTCGCGTTATTCGTGCAGCTGCAGTCGATGTTTCTGTTGGGTGTTGGTAGATTGATTAGAGGGTTCCGCTGCTTGGAATGCCGAAGTGTGAAGAAGTCTTCAACAGGTATGGCTCTCTTTCCCTTGTTATATCTTTGTCTTAGTATTCCATTGATTAAGTTTTGTTTGCATAACTGTTTGTATTGAATGTATAATATGTATTTCGGTCATGGTGAGATCGAAGCTATCCGAATGTGCTCATGGAACTCTACGATATGAGATCCTTCAATAGTAAGATCGTGTTGCGTGAACTTTCTAACTAAACTACTGAAACTTCAACAAGATTTATTGAAGGGCCTGCTCCATCAACAAGAGTTGTTGATAGTAGTTCATCTTGTAAGTCAGTGCCACCTCAAGAGTTTAGGGAACCTCGACGTAGTGGGAGGGTTGCGAACCCACCTATTCACTATATGGTTTTCACGAAAATCCTAACTATGGTAGCCGATGGCGACATTAAGGATCCATTGTCTTATCATAAGGGAATGGAGGATGTTGACCAAGATGAATGGGTCAAAGCCATAGATCTCGAGATGAAGTCGATGTACTTCAACTCATTATGGGATCTTGTAGATCAACTTGATGGGGTAAAACCTATAGGTTGCAAATGGATCTATAAGACGAAACATGGTGCTAATAGGAAGGTGCAAACCTTCAAGACTAGAATTGTGGCAAAGGGTTATTCCTAGGTGGAGGGAGTCAACTATGAGGAGACTTTCTTGCCTATTGTCATGTTGAAGTATATCCTCATCCTCCTGTCCATTGTCACATTTTATGACTATGAGATATGGCAAATGGATGTTAAGACTGCCTTTCTAAATGGTAATCTTGATGAGACCATTTATATGATGCAGCCCGAGGGATTCATAGCCCAAGGCCAAGAGCAAAAGGTTTGCAAACTGAATTGGTCCATTTATGGACTAAAACAAGCGTCTCGATCTTGGAACATTCAGTTTGACACTGCGATTAAATTGTACGGTTTTGACCACAATGTTGATGAGCCTTATATCTACAAGAAAATCATCAACAGTTCAGTTGTTTTTCCAGTATTGTATGTAGACGATATCCTACTCATTGGGAATGATGTAGGTCTACTGACTGCAGCTAAGAGGCTAGCAACTCAATTCCAAATTTAAGATTTGGGAGAGGCTCAGTTTGTACTTGGTATTCAGTTCTTTCGGGATCGAAAGAACAAAGTGCTAGCACTGTCTCAAATATCATACATTGACAAGATATTGCTCAAGTACTCGATGCAGAACTCCAAAAGGGGCCTACTGCCTTTCAGGCATGAAGTTACATTATCTAAGGAAATGTGTCTTAAGACACTTCAAGAGGTTAAGAAGATGAGACGGGTCCTCTATGCATCTACCATTGGCAGTTTAAAGTATGCGATATTGTGTACTAGATTAGACATCTGCTACGTTGGGGGATTGTCAGTAAGTATTAGTCTAATCTAGGACAGGGTCGCTGAACCACGGTAAAAAATTTTCTCAAGTATCTTCAGAGAATGAGGGACTATATGCTCGTGTATGGATCTAAGGATTTGATCCTTACTGGATACACGAACTCTGACTTTCATACTGATAAGGATTCTCAGAAATCCACTTTAGGGTCAATGTTCACTCTTAATGGAGGAGCTGTAGTATGGCGAAGCACTAAGCAGGGGTATATCATCGACTACATGATGGAGTTCGAATATGTAGTGGCTTGTGAAGCTGTTAAAGAGGCTGTTTGGCTCAGGAAGTTCTTGTCGATTTGGAAGTTGTTCCAGACATGTCTAGGCCCATCAACCTTTATTGTGATAATAATGATGCTGTGGTGAACTCCAGGGAGCCCAGGAGTCACAAGCACGAAAAACATATAGAGCAGAAGTATCATCTCATCTGCGAGATAGTGCATCAAAGGGATGTGATAGTCACGAAGATTGCTTCAAATCACAATGTTGCTGAACCGTTTACAAAGGTTCTCACGACTACAATTTTTTAGGGTCACCTTCAGAGCATGGGTCTACAGGACCGCTCGCGGCTGGACTAGGGCAAGTGGGAGATTTTTGTACTGGACCTTAGTGACCTAGTTAATGTTTTTGTACTTTTTGGGGATGATGCCCTAAACTCTCGTTCGATCCTGTAGTTTGTAAACACCTGTATTAAATAAACGCTTGCTATGTAATAATATGATATATTTTCTTCACTGTTGTCTAAGAAACATGAGATGTTTTATTTGCTTTACCACAAACCAATAAACTAAGATCTCTGGTTGTCGTTGTAACTTAAGCATGTATATGGAGACATACAGGTGGATCATGCCTTAAGTGATTATCAAAATGGTATGTAGTATATAGATATATAAGGGAAACCTTATCCTTCTGACACTATGGATGTGGCCCACTTTGTAGAATTTTACAAGTGTTGTGACTGACGGAACATGAGACATACGCAACGGAATAAGGATCTAATTACACTCTAATTTCTTTTAATTAAAAGGAAAAAACATGCAAAAAAAAAGGAAAAACAGTAAATTAAAAAGGAGTAAAGTACAACCTTTGTAGCTCCCGAAAAGAGTTTTTCCTTGTTGAATCTCGACCAAAACTCTTTCGGACCACCACTAAAGTTTACCCGCTATTCTCTAGACTTAGAACCGGGTTGTGAGACCCGGTGAATGAAGGAATGAAAAAAGGAAGAAATGGTGGTTCAATGTTAATGTATGAAAGAAAGGATAAATTTTGGTGAGAATTATGGAAAACCAAATTAGAAAAAATTTTCCAAGAAGAAAAGAAAAAGATTTCGAAAATCTCTTTTTATTAAACAATTACATGCATCTAATGCATGTAAAAAATCACTAAAATTTAACACCTCACAAAGCACTAAACCAAAGTGGGCTATGTGTAATTCTATAATGTTTACACATAGTCAACTTAAGTTAGTGGGATTATCTAACAATGTTGGATAATCCCACTAACTCTTAGTCAAGGGCAAAATGCTCTTTTTCTATTTGGTCAAAGTCAAACTTTGTCTTTTAGCGAAAAATTCAACCCTTTGACTTTTTACAATTTTGACCCTCTTGACTAATTTTGACCTCCCGAACATGAATCCGCATTCATATTTTTGAAATTCAAATCACATTTGAATATAGAGCGCCATATAAAAACCGATAGTGATATCGCATATACTTGTCGGTTTTAATCTCTTTTCCTAATTCGAACAATTCGAATTAATCCAACATACTGTTCTAAGTTTAATCCATATGAGCTAGTAAGGGGACCTAATGGACTACAGATCATGGGCTCTAATAATCCGAGATTAACTGGTAAAACTCTTTAACCTAATTAATCAAAATTTGTTAACTAAAGGGTCATTCCACTAAAGTCCCGTAGTTGCGCTCCCTTCACTGTAGATATATTTCTATCCATCTGATATAACCATAACTAGTAAGTCAATCTTTCACAGGTTGTCTGTGGTCTTGGCTGGGTCAAAATACCGTTTTAACCCGAGAACACTTCTTGTTCCTTCAGTCCCAACTTCTAAAGATCAATTGATTTGTGGTCCAACCAACAAATCCAGTCCTTCTCAGCCTAGTGAGAGGATGAGGCCCCTTGTTCTTATTCTGAAGTTAGCACTTAAGGGAACAACCTATCTACTACCCTTAGAGACGGGTAGGAGTGAAGTTTGTCTTGCACCCTATGTCCCCAGCTATTTACCCGGTCTTACCCTTGAAATGGGAGGCTTATTGAGCCAGCGCTGTTGAGCTACTCTCACCCATGTAGATCTAAGGATAATCCCGAATAAACAGGAGTTCATAGTTAGCTCAAAATTGAGATCGAGTTACCTAGGTCATCAAATTTGAATTAGTCAGTTTTAAACAGTAAACGGTGTTATAAAGTAAAAATGACTAAGACTTGGTCCAGTCTTATACAAACTCATTGCATAGGATGCCCCCACTCACATATCTCTATAGGAACGATTCAAGATCACATCGATTGTACTAACTACAAAGTGGGCCGCATCTATAATGTCCCCAGAACAAGGCGCCCAACCTTATCCCTAGATTATAGACCATTTTAAGCTATATACTCGAACTTGATCCATGTTTTATGTCATCACATAAAGTTCAAGTCTACATTAAACAGCCTCAGAACCTTAGTTTATTGGATTCAAGATTATAATTTCAATAACAATTTTATCGAAAAACAAAACAGAATATGTTTATCAATTTACAAACTACGAGTTTTAGGACATAAAATCCAATAGTGACGTGCTACAGATGGTTTGACTGATCATTCATGTGGAGATAAGTAAACGGGGGTATCCTATACAAAGGAATTTATATAAGACCAGAAAACGAAGTGTTTAGTCTCGTTATATAATGTCGTTCATGACAAAGACTTCACTTCACTAGGATGACCATAAGTAACACGACCTTAATGTTAAGTGAGTTGGGAACTCCTGCCTTTGAGGGGGGGTCCTTTGATTTGCATGGGCGCGAGTGGCCAGATTGTCTACTCAAACCTACCACTTTGGGGATTCATCTGATTGGGGAGCTGGAAACTCAGTTACACAAGATGAAATTCACTCCTTCCCTGAAGCAGGGGTAAGTAGATAGATTGATTCCTTAAGTGCTGATTCTGGGGTTTGAATGATGTGGTGCCACACACCTTCTCATGGCCCCAAAAGTGTCCACTCATAGTAGGACTATGAGATATTGTTCATTAGAGGGATCAGTGGTACTTAGGGAGTTAGATGTAACTATAGGGACAAAATGGTAAATTGGCCTAGCTGTACTTATGAGCATCTAGGAAGGGTTATCGTACTGTTGACTGGTTATATCTGATGGACGCAGAAATATATCTGTAGTGAAAATAGTGCAGCTGTCAATCTTTAGTGGAGTGTCTGACAGTTAATGGATGGTAGATCTCATGGCTAAAGAGTTTAGTTAGCTATTCATGTAACGTTGGAGCTTCAAGCTACAGGTCTCCTTGGTAGCTCAATAGATTCAAGTTGAAAATTAGTTTTTGGGTTAGTTTGAAGTGTTCAAATTGAAAAGAAAGAGTTTAATTATATATGATATGATTAAACTGATTCAATTATATATGAGATAGTTGACATGATGTATGAGATACTTTAATTGGAGGAAAATGATATAAATACGATTTATTTCTAGTGAAGGAAAAAAGGACTATGGTTTAAATGTTGCATATGATATGATATTAAAACTATAGGTTATAAATATAATATGTTAAGTTAGTTATTATGTTTATTTATATTTAAAACAATTATGAGATAATTGTTAGTAGTTTTTCCATAACAGTGCGTGAAAGTGAGAGGTTTCATTCAGTTTTTCATAATGAATGATAAAATGAAAAATGTTTTCATTTTGGAATGAATCAGAGTATCGTTTGATAATTATACACTGCCTATCGTTTAGCTCACGAGAGCCTACACAACAGCCTCAAGTGTTTCCTAAATGATCGTGTACATGCGCAATTTCCTAAACGATCGTGTAGATTTTAATAAACAATTGTCTAAACGATCAAACCTGTTTCTTAAACGATCGTGTACCTTTTTTCTAAACGATCAAGCCCAAGTCTATACGATAGACACAAAACCTCTCTCACTTGCTTGGTTGTTGAATACGATCGTTTTTTCCTCCTGTCCTCTACCAAATCCAACAGAGCCCACACCTCTTGGATTCTCACTCTGAGAATACCAAGGTCATTGAGTGGTGGTGTCCTAGTTGTTGCATGTTCGTGTAGAAGATTGTTCATTTACAAAGCGACAATGAGATTTGGGTAGACGATTGGCTTGCCGTTTGCAGCAACAGCGAGATGTGCTGTTCTTGATGAGAGCGAGAGGTAAACAGAATAAAAGTTCTTCAAAGGTGAGTCTATTATTCCTTTGTTATTTATTTATTGAAAGCATGTCGTAATTTGTTTTGAAATACATAACTTGTATGTATGTTTATGAATGTTTGCTTTTCTGTCACAATGAATTTGGAACGATATTGCTTTCGCTCATAGGTTCTCTTTGATAAGAGTTCCTTCATTCAGGACGCTCGACGACCATAAGGCTGGCACGTGCAAGACACCATATGTGTGCAACTTGGATATCTACTGACAACCAACCTTCCTCGCCTATCTTCTTTAACCTATAGCTGATATCCTCTCTTCCAAGATTCCTATTTTCCACTATTTTTTTCGTACTTAAAACATTAATTCTAGCCCAAATTAAACCAAACTTTTTTCATAAAACTTGTTAAATATCATCTTAAGAAAATTACCTTCAATTTTGGGCTTCTAATTCCTTTCTAAGTGCTCAAAATCTCTCAAAACATTCAGCTTGCTCCAATTGCTCCAAAACTCAGACCTTTCTTGAGTTTTCTTCAATTTCATGCATCATCTCGCTCGGCTGAGATCCTCTTTGGCAGCCCAGGGTCTCCTTCCCTACTGATTTCTCTAAAGAGTAACGGAAGAAACACTCTTTTTGCCGAGCCAAATGATCAAATTAAGCATATCTTTCTATCCCTATTTATAGATTTGGTTGCATGACTTCCTTGCTTTAAGAACTTGACACCTCTACTCCCACTTGGCTAACTTCTCCACTTGCCACCTCAACCTTCATGCAAAAGAGAGCCACCAAACCTTTAAACTGACTTCCCTCTCTCGGCCACCAACTACATCAACGCATGGTCATGCTTCTCCAACACATGGTCATTTGTCTTCTAAACTCTACGCCTAGCCAAAGCCTTCCCTTGCCTTCCACATAGAGACCAACATAACCTTCTACCACATAGTTTGTCTTTGATTCAAAGTTCCCATAACTCATGCGCTTATCAACTCTTGACTTGATCACCTCTTCTCACCAAGCCTTGGCCCTATGGCTTCCAATGCCTGGCTAACCTTTATTATCTTGACCTTCCATGCATGCATGCTCCTTTAATACCCATGCATGCTAGCTTAGGCAACACTCCACACTAAGTCCTAATTCTCATGCCATCCTTAGCCCGACTATGCCTTCCTTTGCTCGCTCAGTAAGCAAGACTCCCGACATGCCACACAATTTACTAACACATACTCACCTTTCTTTCCTTTGCAAGCCAATGCCTAGGCCTCTCTTCCCACGACCAACACTTAAATTTCTGTAAGTACTTTAAGCCAACACATACCTCTATTTACCTTAGCTTGGAAAATTCTAAGGGAAGAGTTGTAGGGCTTACAGAAACTTTCTTGGGTTCTAGAAGATTGAAGTTCAAATTGATCGACTGTAGAATTTTAAATTTTAAATTTTATCCCATGTTTGAGAGAAAATATCAAAGGATCAAATATTAGGGATTATATCCACTATACTATCCTGAAATCAATATAAAAATTCTACGAATTAAATTTGTCTGAAAATCTCGTGTGAATAAGACCATTGTCTTCTCTTATGATCTTTTGTTGTAATTAGATCACAAATAATAACATCGGTTTCCTTTTTTTTTTTTTTTTGTTGACATAAATTATTTTCCTACTATCACCACTATATTTGAACAACCTTATACGACCATAAACGTCATAAAAAAATGAAATAAATGCCCACTTTTTGTTATTTAGAAAAACTATAAATTTTAGGTTAAAATACCATTTTGTAGTTTGAGTTCTATTTCATTATTTTAGATCGGATCAAAATTAGTTAAATAATAATAATATTTTACATGCAAAGAAAAGAATATATAAAGAAAATGCTAATAGAGATTAAAAATTTTAGAACAAAGTAACAATAAATTAATTGCGTATATTAATTTTAAAGTTTATTGAAAGTACTCATATCAAAATTGGATATTAAAAAGTACATTAATCTAACAAAAATCAAAATTATTTTTTTAAAAAAACGAAAATGATATTTTTACAAAAAAATTCAATTTCCTCCATCAATTTTAGCAGCTTATGTTTATTTTTCTCTTTCAATAACACAAATTTCTTTTTTTTTTTTTCCTTTTTTTTAAAAAATCCTTTTGGGTAGGCTTCAATTGGAAAAGGTTACTAGTCTTAATCTTGTAAAAATAAGGTAAAGGAATAAAACTTTGGTTTGTGGTTATGAATGGAAGAGCACCGATGTGAAATGATAATTGATATTGGCTTTTTCACTAAAAGGAAAAAACCGTGCCCTTTTTACCTTTACCAAATATTTGTTTGAAGGTATGGTATATATGTTGCTTTTCTTGGATTCCTATGGTCCTTAAGAAAATATAGCTTTTCCCCCCACCTTTTGTTTTGTTGTATTACACATTACATTCTTTTGAGCAATATTATTAATCAATTTTTTTCGGAACTAGGTACGGTTTGGCGTGGCTTTCGGTAGTTTCATGTTCATCCATCTTTTGGTGGGAAAATGACCAATTCGCTTTTAGATGTCAAAAAAGAAATTAACACATTCTCTACATTTCTACCTCATTGGGTCTTTTACTTTGTCTCCATTTTATTTTTGGGTCCACGTCAATTTCGTTGCTTGTTGTGGATGCTTAAGGATATATTTGGCAGTGATTTTGATGAGGCTAAAATCACTTTTAATATTTTCAAAATCAATTTTTTTTTTAAATGATAATGTTTGACAAAGAAATAAAATTGATTTTGTAAAAATCAAAATCATTTAAAATTAATTTTTAGAATATCATTTATAGGTGATTTTTGTAATGGCTCATCGACCAGGAATTACCATTGCCCTCTTTTTGGACTTCTATTGGAACTCCATTTATGAATAGGGTTGTTTTTAAATATAAAAAAATAAATCAAAATATTTACAAAATATAGTAAAATTTTAGAACTGTTAATGATGGATGTTAATGATGGATGCTGATAGATATTAATAGACTTCTATCAGTGTCTAGTCTATCATTGATAATTTTAAAATTTTGTTATATCTGGTAAATATTTTCAACAGTTTTACTATTTGAAATAATTTCCAATATTATAATATCTTAAAAGATACGTCAAAACCCCTCTCCTTTTATTACCAAAAGTTACCTTTTTAATCTCCTCCAATTTTTCTTGTGAAAGTTAATTTTCAATCCATCAAATTAACAACCAAGACACTAACATCATATTTTCAGAACCTCTCCCATGAAGTGTTTGTAATTAATAATAATTTCAATAAAAAAAAAAAAAAAAAACAGACACAAACATAAATACACACAAAGTTTCAATTTTTTTTTTTTTTTTTTTTTTTTTTTTTTTTTTTTTTAAAATGTTAGAGTGTTCAAAAATTGCAGTTCAAGAAGAAACTATCACATCATCAGAAGATTGTAAGTTTTATACTGGATTTTATTCTCACGATTGTAGAGGGAAAAATCCTCAAATTTTAGTATTAAACTTTGCATGATTTATAATTTTTTTAAAAAAAGATTAATATGCATTTTACAAGCAAATTTTATCTCGCTGAAGCCGAATATCCACAAATTAAAGGATATCAAAGCCTTATAAATGTGGAAGATAGCATCTTCTTGATTTTCATTGTATAGGGGAGTCAACCAAGAGGTAATAAAAAAATATTTAATTATAGACATTAATCATAAACATTTATCATTAAGGTGCATAATTGAGAGGACATTTGGTGTTTAGAAAAATAGATGGAAAATATTACGTCATATGCATTTCTTTCCTTTTAAAAAACAAGTGAAGATCATTGTTGTATCAATTAGGGTTGGAAATGGGGTGGGATGGGGCCGTGGATGCACTCCCCATCCCCATCCTCGTAGGGATTTATATTCTTTGTCCCCACCCCATTCCCCGTTTTGGGGAGTCGGAGATCGGGTCCCCGTGAGAAAAATTTCTCCGTTTATATTTTTTATTTTTAATTATTTATTTATTTAAAATCAATTAAATTTTGGTATTTATATTCAAATTTTAGATATTTAATATAATAAAGTAGTATTATTATTATTTTATTTATTTAAAATAATAATTAAATAATAATTATTTTATTTATTTAAATTAATAATTAAAAATATTTTAAATTTAATAAAAAGTATAATATAATTATTGTAACAACCCAACCTTTTAGTACTCTAATAAGGGTTGTTACTCATAATTACACATTTACATTCAAAATATTTTGACCATTGATGAAAATAAATTTTATTAAAATAATAAACATAGTTTTCCAAAATAAATAACAAATAAGTAAAACCTTTTTCGGGGCCCCTAAAATAATGAAGAAAAAAAATAACTTAAACAAATAAAATTTTGACCAACATTGAGTTTCAAATCAAAACTTTTAAATAGCTTGAAAACGTAAACTGAGCGGAAAGCGATTTACATGTCCCATATGGCACGATCACAGGTCCCTCTCGTCACTCGCCAGCCCGTTCCTATCATTATCTGAAAAACATAAATTAAGAACGGTTGAGTATAAAATACTCAGTAAGTGATCCCATTATCGGGATCAGGCTATGCATCCACAAGCAAAGAAAAATAGCCCGTGGCTCATACAACTACATCGGTTTTTTATGATGAAAGGAAAACTAAAAGACGTACTATCTTGCCTTGATACGCATGTCTAGCGGCCGTAGGCACACCGTCAAACATGAAAATAACATGAACGTGAACCTGTCGACTCACGCATGTCTAGCGGCCCCGTAGGCACACCGTCAAACATGGAAATAACATGAACGTAAACCTGTCGACTCACGCATGTCTAGTGGCCCGTAGGCTCGCCGTCAAACATGAAAATAACATGAACGTAAACCTGTCGGCTCACGCATGTCTAGCGGCCCGTAGACACACCGTCAAATATGAAACATGAAAATAAAAGTAACATGAACGTAAACCTGTCGGCTCACGCATGTCTAGCGGTCATAGGCACACCGTCAAACATGGAAAAATAACATGAACGTGAACCTTTCGACTCACGCATGTCTAGCGGCCCGTAGGCACACCGTCAAACATGAAACTAGACCCGTAGGTCATCTGAAATAAAACATGCGTCAAGGCGAGACAGTAAACCACTCTATTGGTCTATTCATGCACCACATACATAATATCAGTACTGATTAGAAATTCGAACATGCTCATAATACTTATAACTGTCATGCAACAAGTAAAACATAATGACAAAATCATGCTTCAAGAGTCCATTAGTTAACTTTATAATTCTAGACTAGGTCGCCTGGCACAAAGGCACCGATAATAGTACCACTTACCTCAACTTGGTAAAAAACGCAAAACAAAATCTCCTTAGAACTTCTTTAGCACACTTGAATCAACCTAAAGTTGTGGCTTGGTCCAAGACAAATTCCAAAACTTGATTCAATTAGCCAATCTGATCAAGAATTAAATCCAAAATCAATAACTTAATTTTCCACTATTACTCTCAATCCAAAAGAATAACCATCCAACAACTTACAAAACTTACCGATCTTCACCAATTTTCTGCAAAACAAAATGGTCTCTAGCTTGATGGTCAATGCCTCAAAACTTCCAAATCTTGAATCTAAGTTTCACACCAAAGAGAGGTTACTAATTTAACCCAAAATCAAATGGGTGAATTTCACCTCCCAAATTATAAGGAAAATAAGTCTTACCCAAGGTTTTTCTCAAGATTCCGGCAAAGATCGGGCAGTGGCGGTAGATGGCGCGTCGGCTCGTGGATACTATAGATAGGCAGCGGGTGTTGCTGTCAGACGGCATAAATTGTTTAGGCTAGCGCTGGTAGCGAGGGTCTTGCATGAGGAGGGTTTGCGAGAGTGGGAGAGAAGGGGAATTTCTAGTTTTACAGATTTTATTCAGCAGCAATTACGAACAAACCATAGCTTCAAACAACGATCCAACCGTTCAAAATGAAACTCCATATGTCTCGAACAGACTGACCAAATTTGAGCACGATCCAACGGTTCAAACTCTGGAAATCGACAATTTTGTGAAAGCTGTCGCTGAAAAACCGAATTGCTTTCTCCCAATTTTTTTTTTTTTGCCTTTTTTCACTCTCATTTAATTTCGAAAAAATCTCAACTCTTTTATTTTTTTTTTCAAATTTTTAAAAGATAAATAAAATATTTTATCACAATATCTCCAAAATCTCCAAAGATTCTATTAAATTTATAAATCAATTAACTTTTCAAATTATCTTAATTTAGGCTTCAAAAACCAAAATTAAAGGCATAAAATCCATCAATTTGATACAAATTAAATCCTTCCAAATATTTAAATCAATTCAAAACCACATGAAATTAATTATCTCTTTAATTTTTTTTTAAGTTGGCCCTAAAATCCAAAATCAAAGGGAAACAAAATTCAATATTTTCAAGATAATCAGTTCGAATATCTAATCAATTAAATTCAATTTAACCAATAAAAGTTTTTCAATTATTTCAATTTAATCTCAATTTTCCAAATGAAGGGAAATTTAAACTCAATAATTTTAGATAATTAACTTAAATTTTTCTGAAATTCGGGATATTACAATTATAATTAAAAAAATTAAAAAAAAGGTTAAAAGAATAAATAGTAGCAGCTACTATTACATATACATTTATACGTATGTATGTGTATATATACATATATGTATTAATTATTATTAAAAAATATTAAAAAAATATTTGGGGCGGGGTCGGGGACGAGGACGGTTTGGGGATACCGTCCCCATTCTCGATCGGAGACTCGTATTTTATCCCTGATTTGACTCCATCCCCGATCAAACTGGGGATCGGGGCGGGACTCGACCCACCGGGGATTTTTGCCAACCCTAGTATCAATACACTTCAAAACTTTATAAAAACTCATTCTGCAACTCACTTTGAGTCCAAGTTTTATGACAATGATGAAGATTTTCTCTAGACTCAAGTGTTATAGAAGAAAGTGAAATTTCTTGTCATGGAAAGGAGATGGAAGAAGAACGAAGTCTATCAATATTACGTCATATAAATTTCTTGTCACATATCAATCATGCATATAATAATTTATTAATGACACAAATGAAAAAAAAAATTTAATAAAATTAGATATTTATTTTAATTATTTTTCAAAATAAATGTCCCAACGTAAAATGTCCTTTTTAGTAATTTGATAATTTTAAAATCACTTTTAGAACCAAATATAATAATTCAAAATTACTTTTATATATTTGAAAATCACTTTAAAAAGTTTGGAACCAAACATAAATTAAATTTTTTAAAAATCAATTGTACTGAAATCTCTTTTTCTAAAATCACTACTCCAAGTATCACTACCAAACATACCCTAAGTCCACGGGTTTCAAGTGGATATGAATATGGTTAAATTGGTGAAATAATTAAATTTATTATAACTCAACATCTAATAAACATTAACTCCCTGAAAAGAAGGTGATTCAGCCACGCTTTCTAGTATGGCTACCTAGCTTTAAACTTTTTAGTCAATCAGTGATTTAATATGGTATCAAAGTAGGAGTTCATGTGTTCAAGCTTTTGTAATGTCATTTTTTCCTTAATAAATTTTGAGATGTATCGATGCCAACATACGGACAGGCGAATATATATTTGACCATTACATGACAACGATGGTAAATTTATAATTCGAAGAACCAGTTCTTCAAGATGAAAAGATCTTCATACCAGTGTATATATGTGCAACAAGTAGAGAATTTGAGTATTGTAATAAACTTACTTTTCCATTGTACTATCTTGATGTATTGATAAATGTAGGTAACCTAGGTCCTCCAATAAGATTTCGAAGTTGCATTGGGGTTATTTTTTTTAATTCATTGGGCTGGAGCTTGCCTTGTTTGGCATTTTGTTGGGGTTGGCTTGGCCACGCACCTTCCCATAGCCCTATATTGGGCCTAAGGTGATCCCATGGGGTCGGGGAATGGGTGAGACATGCCTCATTAGATACTTGAGTATGTTGGGTTGGGACAAGGCCCAAACCAACTCCCTTCTTTAAGTCCATTTTGGTCCTAGGTTTTGTCTCGAATCTTGTTATCTTTTTAGTTTTGTCGATTTTATCCTTCCTTGATACTAACTAGTCCAAAATCACCTACAACGAAATGAAACTCATTTTATCTAATAAAAATCCATAAAAATTAAATAAAGGTGTTCAATTATTTAATTATTTCGCTAAAAATGACCGCAATTGACATAAAATAAAATTAAAAAAATAAATTCAATTGAAGTACAACGGACGAAAGCTTGCACAACCACGCATGAAGAGAATGACTATTTGATTGCAATAAACTTGAAAATTTTGTGTTGTTCAACTAATTATAGCATTTATGTCTTGAAATTTCGTGATAAAAACATATATTTTTTTTCAGTCTTAGAGAATAAGGGAGAGAAAGTGAACAAACAATTCTATTATATGATGTGCATGCATTTTTACAATATTGTAGGGATGATTTTGGACCAAAGGACACAATCGACATCAAACAAAAGTAGAAACAACATAGTAAAAAAGATAGCAAGATTCGAATAAGAAGTGACAACTTAGGATCAAAATGAGGTTGGAAAAGCGGGCTGGTTTGGCTGGCTTTGGTAAAGGTTGAAGTTGAGCATCACAAAATACTAATGGGACATGCCTTGCACATGCCTCACCCGAAAGGATCATCTTAGAGCTAATATATGATCGAGAGAGGTCAAAGCCGACCTTAGAAAAATACCAAACGGGTAGAGCTCAAAGCAAGGTAAGCCCCAAAAAAGGAAAGTGACATGGGCTTAGCTCATGCCATGATGCTTGACCTACATGAGCCGAAGCTAACCAAAAGAACCCGCCAAAGAAGGGATGCCACATGGAAAATCCAGACCAAAAAGGAGGATAAGATAAAAAATAAAAAAAAACTCAGAAATTAGAAGAGGATGAAAACAACATGCATTATAAATACATGGCAAAACTCCAGGGAAAATAAATCATTCTAATACTCCAATTTTCTAGTTGCTACACAAATATACTTTCTAACCTAGCATTGTGTGGTAATGGCAAGCACCACACTGATATGTAGATTTTTTAATCTTGCATGTCACCTTCTTCCCCAAATTACAAATTTACAGTTGTTTTTACATGAAGGTCAGATGCGTTTTTCGTAGTTTAAATTTTAACAATAACAAATATAATATCATAAATAAAAGAAAACTCAAATACGATGGTGTTAATGATCTAAATTAATAACCAACAACTTAACTTGACCAATTAAGATATACATCATCCACACATAGAGATCATGAAACTATCATCTCCATTCTTAAAAAAAAATTAAAAACAAGAAGTTTGATCACTGTAAGTCCATGCATGTTTGGCTAAATATTCTGACTACCTCTCTTGAGATGCAAGGATCGAATCTCCATTTTTGTAGGTAAAATAAAAGATTATATTTCATTTTCCTAAGGCTTTTGACATAATTTGGGCCTATGCTGAATGCATAGTACCACGAACTGATGATGTTACAAGCCCGATCTACAATATAATGACAGCTGGGCTTCAATCTTGCTTTCTTGCGTGTGTCTTTAGTGGCCCATTGGGCTTTCCTCGTATTTCACGAATAATGCGATTTTTCTTTAGCATCTTTTGAACTGAACACTTGGCATTCATGCAATATCCATTATTGATGACACACAATAGACTGTCCGGAAGTTTAAAATTGTTTGTTCTCCAAAAAAGGAAAAAGGCTTAGACTGTTCCTCCGGAATTTATCCCAACAGATTGTGTAATTTGATTATTTTTTAACATCAAATCATGCAAATTCCTCTATAATAAAATCTCCATTCCCATCTCAGTAATTGTGAGAATAATACAAAATAATAATAATTTATGAAAATCTGTGCTTCTTTTTCTTGCGTCCGATTCGTCAATGTTCTCTATAGTCCGCACTTTATCAATTTCACTCCTATCAATCTAAATCGATCCTTTGAATATTTTGATTTGTAAAAAAATATTAATTTGAATGGATTTTTTATTTGAAAAATCAACCAAAATCGAATTGATCAAAGTATATATATATATATCCTTAAAAATATATTCTAACATTAAGTATGTTTTAATATTTTAATTATTATGATACATATGTATTTGTTGTTTAGAAAAAAGACCATATTTTTATGGTGTTTATATATATTTTTATTTTAAACGTGCCAAAAAAATAAAAGAAAAATCAAATTTCAATTTCTAGAAAAAAAAATCAATTTTAATTTAAAATTAGCAAAAACTAAACGATAATAAGCGAACCAAATAAAAATCATTCTATTGATTATATTCTTTACTGAACATTAGTTTGAATCTTCGTAAAATAATTAGTTTAATGTGATTAAACCGACTATCTCTGCTTCTTATGAAATAACACACCTTTTTTTTTCTAAAAAAAAAATCCTAAAATGTCATGGGTTAAAAAAAAAGATTTATATTGAATTTACTAAATTGCCCACGACATTCCTCCACGTGCCCTTTCCAAATTCGCTCCCATCTGCTGAGCTCAACTCAAATGAAATTCCCCATCCACAAATGAATATTCCCGGCTGCAAGTCACGTGCAATGGGTACCCCGCCCCATCCTAATTTCTTCTTAATTTCTAATTACGAAAAGTTCAATTTAAAAATCGAGACAGGAATAAGCATAAAGAAAAAGAAAATTCGAATAATACCAATGACTCATTTCTTTTGTCTTTCTCTTAAATAATTGACATGGATTCAGACTGTTTTTTTTCTTCTTTATAAAAAATTCTAATTTACGTCCATGAATGCAGAGGTCATCAACTTCCCAATTGCCATTGCTCAATTATTATATAAATATTAACGAATAAGCTCAAAATCGAACCTCACCAACCGCTTCCCCTATTCTTCTATTTTATCGCCACTGCACAATTCCTAAATATTTTTTACTCTTCAAACTTGATTTCTCTTCTCCCCACCGTTTCGCCGCGTTTCGCCATTCTTCATCCTTTGCTCTGTTCTCTCTGTTTCAGTTTCCCAATACACTATTGAAAAGAAAAAGTGTTTTCTGATCTGGGCGGCGGCGGTGATGGCTACTCCGACATCGAGGACGTGGGTTTTTCCGAAGAGTTATCACCGGGAGTCATGGTCTGATTTTAAGTCGGTGGGTGTGAGGCGTGGGTGCAGAGAGAATTTCCGGCGGCGGCGGACGATTGAGGGTCCGATGAACCATGAGAGTGGGAGAAGAAAATTGAATTTGGGATTGGCGGCAGGGAGGGTCTGCAAACGGGAGGAGGCTAAAACAACCGATCTGGGGCCGGAAATTGAGACAAAAAATGATGCTTATCATAATAAAGTTTCTGAAGAAGACAGGAGATTTATTGAAGAATTCCGAGATGCTTATCCCTATATTTTCTCCCATATCGGCCGTACTTTTGTCGTCGTTATATCAGCAGAAATTGTGGCCAGTCCTCGCCTCCATGCCTTGCTTAAGGTCTCTCTCTCTTTTTTCCTGGAAAAAAATTGCTTCTTTTACTTACTTCTATCAATGGCGGATTATTATACACTAATTTTAGTTATAGTTAAGTGGGAACTTAACCAAAGCCAAGAGACATAGTGAGAAATGATCAAGTGGGGCCCTTTGTTTAGATCATCACGAAAAAGAAAAAGAAAAAGAAATAAAAAAAACTTCAAATTAATGTCTTCGTCAATGTTAATTTATTTTAAACTCAAATATCTTTACGTCACACATTATTTATTTTAAAAGTCCAATCTTTGGAGATTTGGACTAGGGTGCTCATGGTTGGATTGAGTTAAAAAAATTTTTAGACCCAACTCAATTATTTGGGTTAATTTTTTCAATTTAAATGATAAAAAATGAATCAACCCAATCTAATTATGAAATATTGTCAAACGTAAATATGTAAAAATCTAATATAATTGTTATCATATATATAGTGAAAATTTTCAAATAATTATGTTATAAGTAATAAAATTTTTTTTTTTTTTTATTGTTAATAATAAATTTGGGTTGATTAGAATTGGTTTAAGTTATATTAGGTAAACAACCCATCCAATCCATAAAATTTTCATTTATTTGAACTCAATCTAACCCAAATGTTGATAACCAAACCCAAACTACACATCAGTTGATCAGTTTTTTCGGATCATTTGATTTTTTTAACACTCCTATTTGGGACCAAACCCACTCTCCCAAGTTTTTATCTTTAAAGAAAAAAAAATCGGAAATTGGAAGTACTTTGAGGTGGAAGCGCTTTGAAGGGCCAAATCAGAAGTGCTTTTACAAGTTGAAGGTGAGATTGAGACAGGCTTTTGTTTTGTCGCTCGATCTATATTGATTCTTGCGTATCTCATCGGCTCTTCGTTGCTTTGAGGGGGTTTATGATAATGTTAGAAAAAACAGCGAATGACAAAGGCCAAGTGTAGAACTAAGCTTTCAGTTTCACCACCACAGTTTCGTTTAGTCGCGTCTTCTTTTTCTTATTGCACGTCGTTCTCTTCTCGCCGTGCTTCTCATCTTTCCATGGCTCCAAACAAATCTGATAGCGATAGCCACTATCCCAAAAGAATTGGGCTCAGCCCATTTGGAGTTTCGTGGCCCAAAAGGTCCAAAATTCTACGACCCTTTTCTCGGTGGTCGGCGGCTTGGCCATGACTTTTATAAGTTGTAAACTCCAAAATTCTATTTTGTCACCCTCTCGTCTCGGTTCGTCTGCCATGGCTGCCTCCCTTTCAAGCTCTCAGCTGTATTTACAAACTCCCCGAGGTTTTCCTTCTAAAAATGTCCCTTATAGACGTAGTTTCAGAAATGGGAAGGCAATGTTTAAATTCAGTAAGGTAGAATTATGGGACAAGGGACTGAAGAAAGTTGGGGAAAACTCGAGAAGGTTCAATCTATTGAACTACGGAAATGGGGAGGTGGAGGAAGAGGATGAGGATTACAATTCCGTGGAGGATAAGCAGTTTGTGCGGTGGTTTAGGGAGGCTTGGCCTTACTTATGGGCACATAGAGGAGGCACTTTCGTTGTGATGATTTCTGGGGAAATTGTATCTAGCTCTTACTTAGATCTTATTCTAAAGGCAGGTCTTATCATCATCTCTGTAATGTGTCTATTCTCGTGTTTATATTGATAAAATTCTTCTTGTTCTATGATGTAATGCTTGAGTTTTGGTTTTGGCGTCAATTATCCCGTTGAAGCTATTTGTATGTGCAGGACATTGCTTTTCTTCATCACCTTGGAATTAGATTCATTCTTGTTCCTGGGACCCACGTTTTAATTGACAAACTTTTGGTAGAGAGAGGTTTGTAACTTGATGTCTTTTGTATATCATATGCAATATCGTTGAAATCAAGGACTTGGGTCACTTTATTATTATTCTTTTAGTTTACTAAAACAAGAATTTGTTCTTTTTTCAGTTCTCTTTCTTTCTCAATGTTGACCTTAATATGTTTTTTTTTTAAAAAAAAAAAAAAAAAAATTGTACTCGTTACAGGAAGCAAGCCGAATTTTGTTGGTCAATACAGGGTTACTGATAGCCAATCTCTAGCAGCTGCAATGGAAGCGGCTGGAGGTATCAGGGTGATGATTGAGGCAAAGCTTTCCCCAGGACCTTCTATCTGCAACATTCGTAGACATGGTGACAGTAGACGTTGGCATGAAGTTGGTGTAAGCGTTGTTAGTGGCAACTTTCTTGCTGCTAAGGTAGAAATCTTTTTAGTTTGTTAATGTGGTTTTTGGAATGAAACGGTATCTGATATTTCTGTGGTGATTTGGGATATTATTTAGTTGTAAATTTGTAGAATGAGTCGTTACTCTCCTTTTGCAGAGAAGGGGAGTTGTTGATGGTGTTGATTATGGGGCAACGGGTGAAGTTAAGAAAGTAGACGTAGCTCGCATGCGTGAGAGGCTTGATGGTGGTTGTATAGTTATATTGAGCAACCTTGGTTATTCTAGTTCTGGCGAAGTTCTGAATTGCAAGTATGCAATGAAGCTTGTAGTTATCTGTTGTTAAAGCTTGTTTATAGTTTCTTCTTTGATAATTATGACTCTTTTTATGGGCTATTGATCAGTCAGTCTCTCTGTCATGCGCATTTCATTATTTCTCAGCTTCTGTAATTGTTTCCCTTGTATATCCGTGAAGTAATTTACAGAAAGAGAAAGTGGATAGTCGTAATGCTTTTTATTCCTATAAATGTAGTGCTTAAATTAAAAGGGTGGATATTTAGTTAAGAGGTAATGCCATTACTGATGATTTTTTGTTTTGTGGGTTTCAGTACATATGAGGTTGCAACAGCATGTGCCTTGGCTATTGGAGCTGATAAGCTTATATGCATTATTGATGGTCCTATTCTAGATGAAGCTGGACGCCATATCAGTTTTCTAACTCTTCAAGAAGCAGACATGTTAATTCGTGAGAGGGCTAAGCAATGTGAGATAGCTGCAAATTATGTGAAAGTTGTTGGTAAGGAAGATTTCACTCGTTATAATGATTCGAATGGGAGTATCCATCTGCAGAATGGAACAGCTTCTTTGGAAGATCATACTCCATTCCAGAATGGGGTAGGTTTTGGACCTCATCATATGCCAGTATTCCAAAATGGAGTTGGTTTTGGGAATGGAGCAGGGCTTTGGTCCTCTGAACAGGGTTTTGCAATTGGAGGTGAGCGGAATAGCCATATGAACGGTTACCTCTCAGAATTGGCTGCTGCAGCTTTTGTTTGCCGGGTAAATCCTTCATATACTACCATTTACCAAGTCTGAACATGTTCCTAAACCTTTTGCTCAGTATTTATCATATTTAAGTCTTTAACTATTTCAAATTGATATTCTATGCTTTAAGTTATCATTAGCGGAGGAGCGAAAAGGAAAGAAGGAAGTAGGGGGCAATTGCCCTCCAAATAGTTTATTGTAATTCAAAAATTATATACATAGTATTTAAGATTTTGTAGGTATCCTCTAGTTACCCCCCTAAATTTCTAGAATTGAATGATTTTTTATTTTATTTTATAGGAAACAAAAATTCCATTGAAGAGATGAAATTATGAAAGGGGATCTATCCAATTGATTACAAAAAAAAAAACTTCTCCAATTAGTCATAAGATTTGATAAACTATAGTTACAAATAGAGGAGATCAATTTACACCAACTTAGGGATAAGAAAGTAATAGACGAGAGGGTTGCATTGTAGTCTTGCTCTTTATATGTAAAGTAGAATTGAAAGATCACATATACAAAAAATTAGAATGCAGAAATTTGCCCATCTCTACAAAAATTCCTTGGTTATTATGTGAGCCTTTTATATTTGATATTGGTTCATGTTCCCTTTGTCCATTCTCGACCTTTGTTCCTTGGCATGTGGCTGAATACATATTCAATGCTTGGAAAATTACCTGAATTATCCACATCGTTGTGGAATGAATTATTTTCAGTTCATGTTGATGATTGTTCTGAATTGGGCTTTATCGAGTTTGTGGCCATACTTTTAGGGTGGTGTTCAAAGAGTACATTTGCTAGATGGCACTATTGGAGGAGTTTTATTGCTGGAATTGTTTAAGAGAGATGGAATGGGCACCATGGTAGCCAGGCAAGTCTCTTTTGTTATATCTTCAACTCAACGATATACTATCAAATTTCAACTCAAACAATGGATATACTTGACAATAAGTTTCATGTAATTAAGGGCCGAGTATCATTTGGGTTTTTTCCCCCTCAGTGAAAATTTCCGTTCTTGTTCCAAATTTTGTATTGTTAGATTTTTTGAGGTCTACTAGCGCACATTCTAATTGTGTGTTGGAAGCAATTTTAGTTTCTGTTGGTATTTCAGTTTCACTATATTCATCTAAATATTGTTGATGAATGTATTGTTGGTGACTAGACTGTTAAAATCATTTCTGAGAAGGATCAATAGTAATGCTCTGGGAATTATGTTTATGAAAGAATTCGTTTGTAATTAGAGTGATAACCTTTTGGCTTTTTGTTTTTGAAAACTGTGTGCCTTTTTTTCCCCACCATTTCTCCATAATGGTTTTCATCTTTCCTTAAGAAACATGTGAATTCTTAACCAAATTCTAAAACACAAAAATAAGTTTTTAAAAATTATTTTTTTTAGTTCTCAAATTTTTGCTTGGTTTCTTAAAAACATTTATAAAAAATAGATTACATAACAATGAAATTCAGAGGTAGAAGTAGTGTTTATATGCTTGATTTTCAAAAACTAAATAGTTATCAAATGAGGCTTTAAAAGTAGTCAATGGATTATTTTTTATCTATTAACTGATACGCACGACAAACTTTTTGTTTCTAGTGATCTTTATGAGGGAACACGAATGGCCAGAGTGTCTGATCTTCGTGGAATTAGACAAATTATACAACCTTTAGAAATGGCTGGTACCTTGGTTCGTAGAACTGATGAAGAGGTTCGTATTTGAACTTCCATGCTTTTCAGTTTTTTGCATGAACCACTGCCCCATAAGTTATTCCAAGTTTGTGGTTATTGATATTTTATTTCCCTATGGAGCTTAAGTGGAGTTTTGAGATTGATTCATTGGAATATTTGACTATCCTGTTTTGTTATTGCAGCTACTTGAATCACTGGACTCGTTTGTTGTTGTTGAGAGAGAAGGTCAAATCATTGCATGTGCTGCTCTCTTCCCTTTCTTTGAAGAGAAATGTGGAGAGATTGCTGCTATCGCAGTTTCTGCAGAGTGCCGAGGGCAAGGGCAAGGCGACAAATTGCTTGGTATGATAATTAATTGTCGTTTTATCACATACTATATGGAAGGAGTGAATCCCGTTCAACTAATTTAGGCCATGGTTTACAATGCCTGTATATGGTGACATCAAGTGCCTATTATAGTAAAGATGGTTTGTATTTGGATTGACTTTCTAAGTATTTTAAAAAACATTTTTTACGCTTCAAAACAACCAAACAGCCGATATATTGGTTAGCTCTTAGGATGGCATCTTATGTAGGGTCTCCAAGCCGTTGTGCCACAATCAGTTTCCTGCGGCAATTCTTTTTATAAAAAAAATTGGAAGAGTTTATTTTGTATAGCTTTTGTTCTGTTCTTTTTCGGTAGTTGAAATGAAGTTAATATAAGTTCATTGCTGATTATTGTGGAGCAGAATGCTCCACTGGAAATTTGTTTTCTGATATAAATAGCCACTGAGATTACCATTTGAACCATTCAAAACGAGTGTTTGCTTTTCATGTTTTAAGTGCTGAGTTCAGTAATGTGGCAAGTGAAGTACATAACTATAGACTAAAGCCAAATTATACTCATGCTTGAACTCTGAGTGAGATAGAATAGTTAATGTACATGTTTTCTAAATTGTCCCGAAGAGTACATGGTTTAAAACCTTGAGATTTTGATAGGTATCTTGGGAAATATTATTTATGAACAGTAGAGAACAAGGTGAAAGATATTACCATATAAACTCAGCCTGTTTGAGAGGGTTGTATTCTATCCTAAATAGCTCTACAATCTCCAATACAAAGATACCCTCCTCACTTAGGACTAGGTGGTTTCACTTTTTTCTTTCTTGAATAAACATTAATAAAAAGCGGGCCTAACAGATTTTTACTAGCCAATTCAGGTGACCTGGGTGCTTGCTGTTTCCATCAACTGATACGTAATTTTGCTTACTGAACTGCAGATTACATGGAAAAGAAGGCCGCCTCCCTAGGACTGGATAGGCTCTTTCTGCTGACAACACGAACGGCAGACTGGTTTGTTTGCAATCTTACCTAATTTTATTGCATCTCTTCCTGCAACAGTTCATCTATTTTTAGATTGATTTGAAATAAGTTGCTGGATGCTTTACCAAAGCAGCAATACTCATCCACTTACACATATAAGCTCTAGCATAACTTTAGTTAGCAATGTCATTTTCATATTCAGATCACTCATCTTTTTATTGATATTAGTCTGAATTCGAAGATGGTTCTCATTAGCTTTTGAGAGCTAAATTTTATATCCTTCTCGAATTGCAATGTGATAAGATAGGAAAATGTCAACTTGTTCAGTTATAGCTTTCATTAGTAATTTAGTTGATTATCTAAATGGAAGGAAATGATTTCCCAGTTGTTTAACAGGTTTGTGAGGCGTGGTTTCTCAGAATGTTCATTTGAATCAATACCTGAAAAGAGGAGAAGTAAGATAAATCTATCCCGAAAATCAAAGTACTACATGAAGAAGCTGTTGCCAGATAGGAACAGGATTGGTAGTGTCGATAGGGCCTTTGCTTGAGGTTTAATGGAGCATTGAAGAAGCATTCCATTCCATATGTTGGTCAGGAATAACATATGTTTTGACCATAAGAAAGCAAAATTTCCTCTTGGCTACCTGATACTCATGGTCCTTGTTTTATCCTGTATCCATGTCAGTCGTCACCTCGTCATACTGGATGATCATACGTAGTTCACCAAGACGTACATATTCTTGCTGAAAAGAAGTTGATTATAGGTCTCCTTATAAAATTTTGATTGTCTACATCATATCAATCCAATGCAATGTATTTGTGACACCAAGGTTGTATTTATACTTTGTTTGGCAAATGAAGTACATAAATAGTGCCTTTAGAAAAAACTAAAAGGAGTATAGAAATAGCGACAAAGTCAAAAGGGTTCCCCGATGAATTTTTTATTCTCTACATAATATTAAAAACAATCTAATGCCACAGGTTGTAATTATGCTTTGATTTGGCAAATGAAGTGCATAAATCGTGAGGAGGTTAAAAGGTCTTTCTGGGCAAATATCAAACCTATAACTTTAAATCATGGACTAATAATTATAGTGTATCAATTTATATGAGTTATTATGCCAAGCTATTGGTTTTGGCTGAGTTCAGTCATCAGCTCAAACTAATGGTTGATTGATTTCTAATGATATTTCTTTACAAATATCGGCTGCTTGTTTTAATTTCAACAGCTTTATACCATATAGGTAATACCTATACATATATAGTTTGTTTACTATATTTCTAAATTTTCTATTCTTCTATCACCTCCTAACCGATTCTCTTCTCTTTATCATCTTCTACTTCCTCTTTTATTTTCCTACTTAATCTCTCCCTATTTCTCTTTCCTTCCTACCCCTTCTCTCTTTTCCTTTCACTAGAGGGAGTCGCAGAGAGAAAACCACCGTGATCTCCACCTACTCTCCTTTATGACTTTCCTCAAACTATAAATTTCTTTTTCTCAAAATAGATGCCGACCAACAGACGAACAACCAGTAAACTCCAGTAAAGTTAAACCTTCATTACACAGGTGGGAGGCTGCAACTATCATCTGAAGCAGAAAATAGCCAGTACTCCCGAGTTACAGCGTGCTCCCGATAATATTTTGCACATGATCCATTAACTTTGTCGAATGTGGACTATGTTTGTGATATGGCTCAAAGTTAATCAGCACTGATTAAAATAACATTCATGGAATTATGCTATACACCATTACTAAAGATTCTCCTTTCATTGCACAAAACAATCAACTTATCAACTCCTATGCTCGTTCGTTACTCGAGATGGGTGATTCAAATGCATACGAACTTCATTCAATGTTCTGTAACGGTAACGTAAAGAGAGAACAAAAGTTAGAAGGTCAAGCGAGTATAAACCACGGTTCTCACTTATTATAACCAACTTCCTCAAAAATAAGCAACAAAATGGACTACATAAACCCCCCAGTCTGTTCCGCCTCCAATTAGATGAGAAAAAAGAGTGTCGAACAAGGTTTAGGCCTCCTTGGCTTCAGGAGGGCCCTTCCATTTGAAATTATCCGCATATGCCTTCACCTGCAGTCAAAACAGGGAGTTAAAAATTTTTTCTGTTTCTTTATTTTGGATGCTCGCATTAGTTAGATGACATAAAGAAAACAAGCAGCATCAAAATTCCTTCATCGGTGGATGCTAACATGATTGACTTTCAAGCCAATTTGTCAGTCTTCATCCTCCTCCTCCATCTATTTTAAAAGGAACTCTGAGCTGTTAGTTAAGACATCTAAAGTACTCTAACAGTAGCAACCCAAACTTAAGTCACTCGGGAAAGGATTAGCATACACTACCGAAGCAACTATTGGCACCAAAAGGAAACTGGAACTGAGCTCTCCTAAACTAAACACAAGAAGACTCTAGATTCCTAAAGGATTTATAATTCCCACATAAATGCCAGCAGAACTTTAATGACAGATGAAAGAAGTTGCATTAAACAGAGGAATAAATTTTAACATAAGGGATCATTCTTTGAAAATAGTTGAAGTTTGTATATGCTTCAGCGTGGCACTATGGAGGGCAAGCAACCCCCCTCTTCCAAAAAAGAAAATACATTCACAGTACCATAGACAAAATACAAACTCAGTGAAATTGAAATAATGGGAAAGAATCTCAAACCTTCAAAAGTGGTGTGTGGCGCTTCTGAACCTACAAAAAAGAGGGAAAAAAATTCAAGAAACACAATCAACAGAAGGATAAGAAATTAACCCAAATTTTGGGGATGGTATCAATGTCTCATGAACTTTCTTTATCATATGGACCAAATTGAAATATAAACTGACTTCTCCCCCTCAAATTTCGCCTCTTGAAATTTATGAAGTTTAGCTTCAAACTAATACTGGGACATTAAATAACCGAATTAATTTCCACTGTCTTCAAAAAAAGATCTTACATTCGGATTCAAGTGCCAAGTTATAGCCCAAATGCAGAAATCATGAATCATATTGTTATTCTAAATAAACATATTAAACAGCCATATCCACGGTCAATTTCATAAATCTGTGGGAGACGGTTTCCTCAACCCCTACCCTTAGGCTGTCCTTTTGACTCTTTTGAATTATTTATTCAGAATCAGAATGCATTATTTCACTTTCAACTTGCACAAAAGTGAAGATCATTGTCAAAAATATTTGCGCAATTAATCAACACTACCAACTATATTTAATACTTATTTGAAGGAAACTGACAGTGGAAAAATAACATGGTTAATAACTAACCAAAGATTGACAACTCAAACTACATATAGGTATTTTTTTCAAAAAGATTAATCTTTCTTTACCCGAGTTGATTTGAACCATAGACCTCTTGGTCCTCAATACATACAAATGCCAGATGAGTTAAACTCTTTTTGGCAACTACATATAGGTATTACATGAAGAAAATTCTTTCCAAATGGTTAAACCAAGCATTACCACATATTCCCATCCATGTTTCTCAGCAAATGCCTTTGCAGCTTCTTCACTATCAAAAGACAGTGCAGAATCCCCTACATTGGCATAGGGGTCCCCAGTAGAAGTCCACCCCATCAATGGATTTTCCCACCTACATACATGACAGAGAAGCATTAGAAAACCCTTTACCCTTCTGTTTGATATTTTCCTTCTCTAAATGAGAAACCAAGCGTTTATGAAAATAAATGAAATATTACACACAGGCAATACAAAACAGAATCAATTCACCACAAACGGTGCCTGATCAGAGAAAAAGATTCTAAAGAGAGAAAAATTAAAAGGGAAAAAAAAATCTATAACTGTTGAGAGTAAGAGAACAAGGACCAATAACTTTTAGGCACTTGAAGTTTGCCCAGTATAACATGTTGTGCACAATATTACAATCTAAAACCTAGGAATTGAGTTGAAATTTCTGTTAACTAACGAAGCAACAATTTCAGATTTTTTTTGTCTTTAAAATCAAACTCGGAAACAAAGAAAGAAAAAAAAACCAAAGAAGGATCCATACTTTTGTGTTGACATAAAATTGATTTTCCACTTGCCAACCTTGCCTGATCCTTGTTGGGATGCAGTTCTAGCAGGAGAGTAAATTATAACCTGACATAATTTCATAAAAGGAAGACAAATGAATCGTGATGGTCAGTATAGAAAATGATTAATATGACAGGAAAATCCGCACTAACGATTTTCATATTAGCTTACAATATTAAACCTCAATACATGTAGAGTTCAATCCCAAAAAAACGAAGTCCAGAATTTTATTTGTTTTTTTTTTTTAAAAAAAAAAAAAATCTCAACATTTGCCTTACATACCTAAACAATGGATCATTCAACAATTGGTCCTAATAACTTACAGAAACTGTGAGATAGTTATTGATCAAGCCTTTGTTAAATCAACTTAAAGAAACGGATTTCTGCTCGGCAACTGATTAGGATCTTGAGACTGCAATCGATAGCAATATACAAGTAGCGCATAAGGAGACAAAGAAAAGGTGTAGGTGTTCTTTGGGATTGAACCTCGGGCTCCTCTACATACTTTAACCTTATTCTAATCAGTTTTCGGTCATCAACAGCCGGAAATTTCCATCTCCTTATCAGAACTGACTACATTTCGACGCAGTAGTAACAGAGTAACACCTAATGGGTTTAGCCACTACAGATATTTCAGAAAAGGCAAGCTATAAACAATCAAGAATACCCAACCAGACGGGTACAAAAATACCTAATCCCCAAAAAACATCAATAACATCCCATTACCCGATCCCTCGAAATTCAATTAAACGCAAGCAATCAGAAACTCGTTGATAAAAAAAATACAGAAAATGAATGTCTGGGCTATACCCTTCTGGTTAGGTGTTCCTCTGGAATTCCGGAGACCATACCGATCTCGCCAGGCTTGACTTGAACCAATGAATCAGTGGAGAATGACCTGCAGAGAGGAGCCACAGTACCACGGAGAGCACATCCGTGACTCCAGATTCGCTGCAAGGAGTTCGCCATTCGTCGATGAAGAAAATTCCACGCGAAAACTAGTTTTCCGTCAGCCTCGTCCCCTGTTACAAATACACTTCCAACTCGATTGTACTTCAAACGACGGAGAAGAGATTTACGGAAAATTTCACAAAATAACCCAAAAACCAAAAACTTTTACCACTTTGTAGAAACTTATCCACCTTTTTATGATGTGAAATACCATTTTTAAAACCTCCTCGCAACCTCTACATTCTTCCTCCTTCAACGATTTATTTAGCAATTGTATTCAATACAATCCAATACTGTACCCATTTATTCTCAACTAATATTATACCACCATCATTGAATGTTATTGATATAAAAAATAAGATAAGTAATGGAAGACCACTCTCGATTATTCTGAACATTTTCAGTGAGCTCATCGACTTATTCTCCCATTGTTCTCTAAGAGTTTCACTCTGACATTCTCATCATTAATCACTTCCATCGATCGTTCAATTCATTTTATCTTTGGGTATAGAGCAAGATTGTTCGTTAGAACCAGAAACAGAGAGAATGTAAGTGTTTACGGAATATTTTTTCTTACAAGATGACTTTCATAAAGATACGAGATCGCTCACCATAATGTAAGTGATCGTTTAGTATTATATGGGTGATCGCTTACATTAATATGAGCGACTGTTTAGAACTTACTGGGTGATCGCTTATGATGTACTAGACGATCTTCTATAGTTTACTGGGCGATATCTTAGAACTTACTGGGTGATCACGTATTACTCATTGGGCGATCGCTTTTTTAGTAGCAATTTTAATCCAATTGTCAATTTTCTGATTGCAGATCAATGATGCTACTTCATAAATGATATTCCGTGTAAGGAATTAGTGAGTGTTCTACACCAACAACTAGATATTGACCCATATATGTTTGATATACACATCAAATGTTGTTACAATCTATTGGTCCCGTGTGAAATCTGAACCCTATTTTCCCTATTTAATTGTTGAAATTAGTAAAATGAGGGATTTGATATTTAAGTAAAGCGCAAATGTAGGGAAATGGGTAAAGGATAAGGAAATGAAGAAGGAAAATGCTTAGGTATTTGAAATTTGACTCTCGAGTGTTTATAAGTTGACTAGCAAGAAGAAATTTTGGTTAAGTGTTGGTCGTGAAAAGGGTAGTCCAACATTGAGTAAAGGTCATCGTACATTGAGTAAAGGCCATCATGCATCAAGTAAGGATCATCGTACATCGAGTAAAGGCCATCGTGCATCGAGTAATGGCCATCGTGTATCGAGTAAAGGCCATCGTGCATTAAGTAAAGGCTATCGTGCATCAAGTAAAGGCTATCATGCATCGAGTAAAAGCTATCGTGCATCGAGTAAAGGCCATCGTGCATCGAGTAAATGCTATCGTGCATCGGGTAAAAGCCATCATGCATCGGGTAAAAGCTATCGTGCGTCAAGTAAAGGCCATCATGCATCGAGTAAAGGCCATCGTGCATCAGGTAAAGGCCATCATGCATCGAGTGAAGGCTATTGTGCATCGAGTAAGGGCTATCGTGCATCGAGTAAAAGCCATCCTACATCAAGTAAAGGCTATCGTGCATCAGGTAAAGGCCATAGTGCATCGAGTAAGAGCCATCGTGCATCGAGTAAAAGCATTGTGCATCGAGTAAAGGCTATCATGCATCAAGTAAAGGCCATCGTGCATAGAGTAAGGGCCATATGCGAGCGAGGAAGCACTTGGTTACTTTTTTAAAAAAAAATTGAGAAATTGAGGGATTTGAACGAAATTAGGGGGAAAGGGGGAAATTCAAAAAGGATAAAGTAGAACTGAGTTTTTGATAAAGCTTGAGAAATCCAATGAATTGAGTTGTTAATTTGTGATTTGAGGGAAAAAATGTGGGAGATGCATCAGCTAGGTGTTGGACTAATCGAAATTAGGAGCTATTAGCTGAAAATTGAAGGGTGGAATGGAAAGAGTTGAGGTTCTCGGCCTATAAAAGGGGAAGAAGGAAAATGAGTTGGAACAGGCTCAATTGGAGCAATTCCTTGAGGGAAAAGTAAGCTAAACCTCTGGGTAATTAGTAGGAAAGACATTGGGAGAAGAAAATGTGGCGGAACAAGCAAGAAAACAGAGAAAAACACGGTTGGTTGGAGGTCGAGCAAAATTCACGATGTTGTGCAACTTTTGGGTAAATTTGTGGACTTAAAGAGTGATTTGATACTCCAAATTTCAAGTAAGATACTTCTAGGGTTCCTTGGGAATTCTGTGGCTTTTAATTTGATTATTTTAAGTTGGAATTGAAGAAATTAAATTCTAAATTTTCTCACTGGAAAATAGGTACCTATGGGAAGTTTGATCGATTTCAGGCGTTTTGGGGCAAATCAGACGTTCAAACTTTAAGGTAAGATAGTTTAGATGATGAATAAGGGAATTTTATTGATTCATTAGAGTGAGTATGACTGAATTAAGAAAATTTGGTTGTCGGAGGCTCGTCGAAAAAGCTAGTCGAAATCTGGAAAAACTTAGGTTGTAGGTTGAAGAAAGAGTTGACCTATTAGGTTTGAATTTTGTCTGTTATTAAAAGCTGGAAAATTCAAATTAAGTTAATTAAGGTACTCCTAATCATAATTAAGAGTTGATGGCTTGTAGAAATACAAGCTATTGCAGCCTTTTACTTAGAATTATGAGGGTTAACGAGTAGAATATGCGTTGATATTGCTAAAAATTTATGTGGAATAATGAACTTGTGTTAGTCAGCACTAAAAATCCCCGCTAACCCTATATCATGCGTTATCTTACATCAAAATGTCTATTTTGTAGTTTTCGCAGGAGTCGAGCGCATGCGTTGATCCCAAACCATCACAAAGTTGATCACATGCGTTGATTTCAATGAAGAAAGTTGGTCGCATGAAATGCCGCAACTACAGAGTGATAGCCATGATAGAAGGTATGATCACAAAGAGTAGGTGGGATACGCTGATCCTGCAGAAGAAGCAAGTATGAACGCATACCTCGGGAGTATCAAAGAGATAAAATCATGATGACATTCTCACCTACCGTGTCAGTAATGACAATGATTCGAAGTGGGGTTATCAAAGTTGTCGGCGTTTGAGCTCTATAGATAGAGCCTTGAAGCCGAAATTCAAGCATCCAAGATTTCTGTGATCACGGGTGAAAGCATGAGCAAGAAATTCTTTGAGAGTTCTTCACTTCCACAACTTCCTTCGATTGACGACCGGAGCTTCGCCAAAAATAGATCTCGAGATGGACTACTCCGCTACCTATCCATTGCACCACTGGCAGCCTTGACACACATTTGATAGAAGCAAGAGATTTCCTACATCCAGCCATCCATTTCTCTTTCCACCTCTGTATTGTAGTACATTTTGGCTAAAGACATTAATACATTTGTAATCAGTGCATCTCTTTAGTGCCTTCAATATCATTACATCATCTTCTTCTACTCCATCTTTTACTTTCACCGCCATGAGTTAAGTGCAAATTGCAAGTGTTATCGCATACTCAAACATGTGGCATAAAGATATGACGCATGTAACAAACCACCGAGAGGTGTGCGTTGCACGAGTATAGTGAGTCAATCCTGTTTGCTTAGTGTGAGGCTATCGTAATGCTTGTCTATGAGCGGAGTAGCTATAACCAATTGCCCGAGAAGGTAAGTAGTGGAACTCACTAAGAAAAGTAAGAAGTGTTCCTACAGATATGAATGACCTTAAGCTCAACGCAACCATGCGTTATAGAGAAATAAAGCATGTGGCCGACCACCGAGAGGTATGCGATGTGTTAGTGTAATGAGCTGGGATTACCATTGCGACCAAAATTAAGGACTTGGTGAAATCTCCTCCCCAACCCTACTTCTCCATGCATCTTATTACGTGTTAACAGTTGTCGCATCTCTACTGATTCTCATAGTCAAACTTCAATTGTTCAGTCTGTTTAGCTAGAAGTAGGAGTAGCGCATAGTTAATCAGGTTCTTTCTTTTTATTTTTATTCTCTGCCTCAAACACATTACTTTATATTTTACAATCATCTTTTAATTGCAAGTCCCCGTGTTCGACCTCGGATCATCCCGAGAAACTTGTGATCTCGTTATACTTGACGAGAGAGCAAGAAAACTTGTGATAGAAATGCATGATCATCGCATACACAATTAATGCATATTGCATATTCTTCAGACCAATGCATGATCATTGCATGGCCATCAACGCATATCAATTAATGCAGACCAAATTAATTTCTCCAAACAAGAGTCTAATTGGTATTAATAGGATAAGTTAATATGCAATAAGAAGAAATTAGGATCCTAAGTCAATTTTGAAGTTGATTAACGGGTTAATTTAAAGTAAACCCTAATTAAGGTTAATAGGAAAATTTTGAAAATTGGACAAAATTAATATTAACTAACTTTAAGGATTTATAAAAAAAGCCTGTGGGACGAGAGTTCAAAAGGAAAACAAATTTACGGTGAGTGGTTTATATTTTTGAATGGTTGGTTGTATTATATATTTGTACCAGTTTGGTAAATTTGGCATGATCTGAAAATATACATTTTCTTGGATTATTATTGTTGTTCTTTTGTTTGAATGATTGTTCCTTTGTGAACCTTGGCTTGGATGTTTTTTCCTATTGGTTTGACTGGAAACTGAAAATTGTACCTCGATATTATTAGCATACATCATGGACGTTGGACTAGAATTGTCAATATATATCTGGTTGGGGTTATCCACGTGCCCGAGTATGTCTAGCAGAAATTGTTGACATGTGCACATTCGACGGGTTGTTTGGAGTACTAAAAATTGTTTCCTCACACCGATTTATGGTGATTTTCTACGTAATTGGAGGATTATGTGATCATGCCAACTTCGTCTCATTTTTTTAAAACTGAATGTATTTATATTCGATGGTCGTATATGTTGTGATATTGCTTTCTCAAAAATGTTTTGAAAGCAAATAATATTTAAATTTGAACTTACCACTCATTAAGCACTCTCGCTCATATTTTCTAAATGTTTTCCTAAGTCCCTCTAGGTATCAAAAAGAGGGCGATGGAATTGGCTTAGGACCAGTCGATGGAGTGAATGCAGAAATCATCCTGCCTTGGCAGCTGTATTATGAGGGTTCAGACACATGCTAGCAATGTAACTTCATAATTGATAAACAATAATGTATTGTATAAAACACTCTTAACTGTAATAGCTCAGTTATGTTTTAAAAAATTTTAAAAAAATCCTAGACAATACAAGTTCCTAATATTTGTAGTCCTCACACTTCCTTTGGGATTTGAGTGGTCAGCTTGGGAGGGGGTGTGACAAGTTGGTATCAGAGCCAGGTTTCTGGGGAACCTAAGATGTAAGTTCAGGAAAACCTGAGGGTTGTAGATTTCAAAGGTTTATGTAAAACCTGGGAGGAATAAGTGCACCTAGAATTATAAAAACCAAGAAAGATAAAATTGCCTCGAAACTTGGAAATGAGGGTTGGAAAAGGACGACCAAGGAAAGGCTCCAGAAATATGAAACTGGCGAACTAAATCGACATTCGGGAAGGATGTACACTCTCACTCAAGAGGAACCTAAGCCGACAAATAAAGGGAAGGCTTCAGAAATATGAAACTGTATGTAATTTCTAATTATTTGAAATAGAACATCATTTCCATCCTTAATTTGTAGATTGATTGATTAAGAATTTTGGAAAATTTCGAGGATGAAATTTTAGAAGGGGAAGTAATTGTGAAACCCGAACCCTACTTTCCCTATTTAATTGTTGAAATTAGTAAAATGAGGGATTTAATATTTAAGTAAAGCGTACGTGTAGGGAAATGGGTAAGAGATAAGGAAATGAAGAAGGAAAATCCTTAGATATTTGAAATTTGACTCTCGGGTGTTTATAAGTTAGCCTAGCAAGAAGAAATTTTGGCTAAGTGTTAACCGTGAAAAGGGTGGCCAAGATCGAGTAAAGGCCATCGTACATTGAGTAAAGGCCATCGTGCATCGAGTAAGGGCCATCGTACATCGAGTAAAGGCCATTGTGCATTAAGTAAAGGCCATCGTGCTTCAAGTAAAGGCCATTGTGCATCAAGTAAAAGCCATCGTGCATCGGATAAAGACTATTATGTATCAAGTAAAGGCTATCGTGCATTGAGTAAAGGCTAGTGTGTATCGAGCAAAAGCTATCGTGCATCGAGTAAAGGCCATCGTGTATCAAGTAAAAGTCATCATACATCGAGTAAAGGCGATCGTACATCGAGTAAAGGTTATCGTGCATCGAGTAAAGGCCATCATGCATCGAGTAAAGGTCATCGTGCATCAAGTAAGGGCAAAACGCGAGCAAGGAAACGCTTGGTTACTTTTTAAAAAATTTTGAGAAATGGAGGGATTTGAATGAAATTAGGTGGAAAAGGAGAAATTCAAGAAGGATAAGATAGAATTGAGTTTTTGATCAAGCTTGAGAAATTCAAGGAATTGAGCTGTTAATTTGTGATTGAGGAACAAAAGTGGGAGATGCATCAGCTAGTTGTTGGACTGATCGAAATTAGGAGCTATCAGTTGGAAATTGAAGGGTGGAATGAAAAGAGTTGAGATTTTCGACCTATAAAAGAAGAAGAAGGGAAATGAGTTGATACATGCTTAATTAGAGCAATTCCTTAAGGGAAAAGTAAGTTAAACCTCTAGGGAATTAATAGGAAAGAAATTGGGAGAAGAAATTGTGGCGGAACGAGCAAGAAAACAGAGAAAAACACTACTGGCCGGAGGTCACACAAAATTCATGGTGTTGTGCAACTTTTGGGTAAATTCATGGACTTAAAGAGTAATTTGAGACTCTAAATTTCAAGGTAAGATACTTATAGGGTTCCTTGGGAATTCTGTAGCTTTTAATTCGATTATTTTAAGCTGGAAATGAAGAAATTAAACTTTGAAATTTCTCGTCGAAAAATAGGTACTCGTGGGAAGTTTTATCGATTTCAGGCGTTTTAGGGCAAATCAGACGTTCAAACTTTAAGGTAAGATAGTTTAGATGATGAATAAGGGAATTGTCTTGATTTATTAGAGTAGGTATGGCTGAATTAAGAAAATTTGATCGTCGGAAGCTTGCCAAAAAAGCTGGCCGAAATCTGGAAAATTTTGGGTTGTAGGTTGAAGAAAGAGTTGACCTATTATGTTTGACTTTTGTTTGTCATTTTTTGTCCGTTATTAAAAGATGAAAAATTCAAATGAAGATAATTAAGGTACTTCTAATCATAATTAAGAGTCTGATGGTATTAATAGGATGCGTTAATATGCAATTAGAAGAAATTGGGATCCTAAGTCAATTTTGAAGTTGATTAAGGGGTTAATTTAAAGTAAACCCTAATTAGGGTTAATAGGAAAATTTTGCAAATTGGACAAAATTAATATTAACTAAATTTCAGAATTTATCAAAAACTTGTGGGACGGGAGTTCGAAATGAAAACAAATTGACGGTGAGTGGTTTATATTTTTGAATGGTTAGATGTATTATATATTTGTACCAATTTGGTAAATTTGGCATGATTTGAAAATATATGTTTTCTTGGATTATTATTATTGTTATTTTGTTTGGATGACTGTTTCTCTGTGAACCTTGGCTTGGATGTTTGTTCCTATTTGTTTGACTGGAAACTGAAAAATTGTACCTGGATATCATTAGCATGCTTCGTGGACATTGGATTAGAATTGCCAATATATCAGGCTGGGGTTATCCACGTGCCCGAGTATGCCTAGTAGAAATTGTCGACATGTGAACATTCAATGGGTTGTTTGGGGTATTAAAATTGTTTCCTCAAACCGATTTATGGTATTTTTTTTAAGAAAATCGGAATCATAATTTCCATGAGAAGTGGAACAAAACTATTCCAAATTACAATCATGAATCAAAAAATCATTTAGAGTCGACTTCAAACAAACGGTTATGCGATTCATACAGAAATTACATCATGTAAAATACAAAGGAACAGAGAGTAAAACTCTACGCATATAGGTAGAAGCGTCTCCACGCTCCATTGCGCACTCTGATCGAACAACAGCAACCACAAGCGCTCGATCTACATGACCGCAACATTGCACAAAAACAGCACGAACACTTCGCGCTCGTCCTCAACGATCTCCTCTGCAACACGAACAAACATCGCACTCGTCCTTAGCGACACGAACGGCCTCCACAGCACCATGAACAACCTCTAGAAAACCTCGACGATGTCGAGTTGAGTCTGACACCACCAACAAGGCGACCTTGGTATTCTCGATGTGAGAATCCATAGAGTGGGCTGTTCAGACTTAGTATGAGGCAGACGAACGGAGGAAACACCGATCGCGTACACGATTGGGCAAGTGGAAGATTGCGGAGACCTATCGTATAGGTCGATGCCCAATCGTTTAGATAAAGCTATGTGATCTTCTAGCAAAAGCTATGTAATCGTTTAGCTCTTCGTTTAGCTCGGTTTGTCGCGTACAGACTCTACACGATCGTTTACCTTAGGTCGGTGATCGTCTAGCAAAGCTATGCGATTGTTTAGTAAACACTGCACGATCGTTTAACTCGCACATGCACGATCGTTTAGCTCGTCCAGCCGTCGTTTAGTAAATCTATATTTACTTGATGACTTACATGAGTTTCTTTTCACGGAGAAAAAACTCAAAATCCTTTTCGAACTTTTGTAAAAAAAAAAAAAAAACTTCTTTTTCAAAATAGGAAACCTCCCATGATCCAATAACCACCCACTACTTTGGTTATTTAAAAGAAAAAGAATTAATTATCTAATAATTAATATTATTATAAACATAAATGATAACCAACTTATCCTACTATATTTATAACCTATAATTTTAATATTTCATTTCATGAAACATATAAACCATAATTCTTTTTCTATTCCATGGTACTTAATGTAAATCTCATTTACATCAATCATCCACTAAATGTATCTTATACAACATACCAATTATATCATATATAATCAAAATACCTTTTGTCAATTTGAACATTTCAAATCAACACCAAGAACTGATCTTCAACAGAATCCAAGCTACCAAGGGGATCTCATAGACCTATAGATCCGAAGCTCCAACGATATGTGAATAACTGACTAAACTCTTTAGTCATGGGATCCACCATCTGTTAACTGCCAGACACTCCACTAAAGACCGACAGCTGAACTCTCCTCACTATAGATATATTATGTGTCTATCTTAACCAATCAGCAGTGTGACAACCCTTCACAAATCGCTCGTAAGTACAGCTGGGCCAATAACCGTTATGCCCCTGCAGTTACATCTGTCTCCTTAAGTACCATTGATCTCTCTAATGAACATAAGTCATAGTCTTACTATGACTGAGTCTTCTCTTCTAAAGAGAAGCTGTGGCCACTATGTTCAATCCCTGAAATTAGCCCTTAAGGTAGCAATCTCTCTACTTATCCCTGCTTCAGGAAAGAAGTGAATTCCATCTTGTGGATTGAGTTCCCAGCTCCCAGATCAGACAAGTCCCCAAAAAGGTAGGCATGTTGAGTTAGCAATCTGGCCACTCTCACCCATACTAATCAAAGGACCGCCCTCAAAAGTAGGAGTTCACAAAACACTCAGGATTGAGGTCGTGTCACCTATGGTCGTTTAGGTGAGATGCAAGTCTCTAGTATCAACGGCGTTATATACAAAGTCTAGTTATCTCATGGTCCAGGTCTTATACAAACTCTTTGTATAGGACACCCCCGCTCCACATCTCCACATGAATGGTCAGGATCAACCATCTGTAGTATTTTACAACACTTGCAAACCTCTACAAAGCGGGTCGTATCCGTAGTGTTGCCAGGATCAGGTATCCCACCTTAATCCTTATACTACAGACTGATTTAGGTTATCACTTAAGGCATGTCTACTTGTATATCACATATACATGCTTAAGTTCACATAAGATAACCAAGGAGCTTTGTTTATTGGATGTGAGTAAATGCCAGAATTAAATAATACTTATTTTATTCATTGAACAATGTATATCTTTACAAAACAACAAGACTTTGGGAGAATTAGGACACCAATCCCAATATTTTTTTACATAATTGGAGGATTATGTGATCATGCCAACTTCGTCTTATTTTTTTAAACCGAATGTATATATATTCGATGGTCGTATATGCTGTGATATTTCTTTCTCAAAAATGTTTTATAAGCAAATAATATTTAAATTTGAACTTACCATCACTGAGAACTCTTGCTCATGTTTTCCAAATGTTTTTCTAAATCCCCCCCAGGTATTAGAAAGAGGGCGTGGCTTAGGACCAGTCGATGGAGTGATTGCGGAAATCATCCCGTCTTGGCAGCTGTATTAGGAGGGTTCAGACACATGATAGCAATATAACTTCATAATTGATAAACAACAATGTATTGTATAAAATATTCTTAACTGTAATAGCTCAGTTATGTTTTTTTTTTTTTGAAAAAAAATCCTAGACAGTAGAAGTTCCTAATATTTGTAGTCCTCACACTTCCTTTCGGGTTTGAGTGGTCAACTCAAGAGGAGGTGTAACATCCCAGTTCCCCCAATTGACATAGTCGACGATGAAGATCTTAGTTTATTTTTGGAAGGTAGTGTTGCATCCTGGATGTCATTGTTTGTATCTATTACACCTTATGAAAGTCATGGAGTAGGCATAGATAGTATGTACCAGCAATGCAATCCAACAATTCAGACCAATCCAACCAGTCAAAACTTTGGGTTTGCAACCATTCCATCACATAATATTCCCACCATGTCTTCACTAGATGAGAATATTGAGCCATGTAACCCGGGGATGATATAAATGAAGATTGGATTGGTCACAATATCCAATCTAAATGTACTCCATAATTTGATTCTGACCATGTATATGTACAATCTTCGGGACCACAAACAATTCCAACACACTCCATTCATATTCCAACCCCACCTACTCCCATACCACCAGTGGTGATGCCTTTAGTTCAAATGAATTCCACTATTCCAACTTAACCATTTGTAGATATACCTAGACCATCAAAGAGTTCATCGTATGACGACATCATCACAATACTGTAGGATTGTATCAATAGCAACGGAAGCACAAGGATCATCTAAGCACTTGATAACATGCAGAAATGCACGTCATCTTAGGCCTTTTATTTAGAATTATGAATGTTGTTAAGCAGAATATGCAGCAATTACGTTAGGAATTCATGAGAAAATGAGTCTGCGTCATTCAACAATAAGAATCTCGGCTAACCCACTATTATGCATTAGTATGCGTTAAATTGTCTATCTTTGTAGTTAACGCAAAAAGCGGACGTAGATGCGGAAGTCGGGCTATCGCATAGACGACTGCATACGGAGAAATTCTCCATCACTAATGCGAACGCATATGTTCAATGCATGGGTGTTGCGATAATCAACCGTATGCATCCATCGCATAGAAGTTGCGATCGTCAAACGATTGTGATCATCGTGTAGAAGTAGTGGTAACCAAGCGAATGTGGTTATTGCAAGATTGCGGCTACACGATGATAACCATAATAGAGGGATGAACGCAAGGTTGGTGGAATGGAAGCATCAACGCATATCTCGGGAAAATCAAAAGATATGTTGACATTTCACCTACCACGCCGTTAGCAGCAGAGATTTAGAAAAGGACCAACGCGCCGCGAATGTCAGAATCAGAGCAAGTCCATTAATGCCGTTGACGATCAAGCTCTATAAATAGAAGTTGATGAGTAGAAATTCATTTCATCCAAGTTTCTACCCTCGGGTGGATCCTTGTGATCCAGACCAAAGCGTTAGAAGAAAGCTCGAGAGTTCTTCATCTCCTTCATCCATTCCAAGTGACGACCGGAGCCTTCGACGGAGTTAGATCTTGAGAGAGTCAGCTCCACCGCCCTTCCATGGCACCACCGACAGCCTTGACACACATCTGTTGGAAGCAAGACATTGCTTCCAGCTGGTCCTTTCATTTTCTCTTCTCTTCTTATATTGTATTGTATTACATTTTGGATTAAGAAATTAATACATTGTGTGTTCTATGCAATTCCATGTTTCCTTCGATTCCATCTCCATCTTCCTTTACTTAGCATCCTTAACTTTCATTGCATCACTTAGTGAGATTGCTAGAGTATTGTATACTTAATCATGCGGCATAGGAATATGAAGCATGAGCAAACCTCCGGGAGGTGTGCATTGCGTGAGTGTTGTGAGAAAACCTTATTTGCTTAGTATGAAGCTGTAGCAACGTCTGTCTATAGGCGGACACAACACTTGTCTATGAGTAAAGTCAGCAACAACTAACTGCCCGGGAGGGTAAGTGGTTGGTCACATTAAGCAATGTAAGCAAGTATTCACTAAGATAGGAATAATCTTACGTCAGCCAAGTTTATATGGTTACCTTGTCTTATGAAAGCATCATTCATCATTTAGGTATACTTGAGAGAGTAGTCTAAAAACCAAATCTAAGACTCGAGAGAGCAGATTGGAATGCATAAGCAAGAATGGGGAACTCAGAGATAAGCTTCGTTTTCTATTACACGATGTATGCACCCTACGGAGAGGATATTGCATGCGTCCAAGAAGTAGGATACAGTGATATGCGGTCATCTTATTTATCTGTGGGAGCACAGGAGTAGAAATAGAGACTTAGGAATGAGTCCTCTCGACACTTTGCATATACATCGCATGCGTCCTAAAGTTAGGCTCAAGTGTGTGTGTATCATGATTGCATAGCTTGCGTTGGCTGAGGTTGCCCTAGCGGTCAAGCCTAGGGTTGCGATGAAGATATCCTCACATTTTATCTATTTTCCATGCATTTATTGCGCGTCAACAGTTGTCGTGTCTCTACCTCTCATTCATACTTCCAATGCTTTGTCTGTTAGTTAGAAGTAGGAGTAGTTATTAGCTTATAACCCCCATCATTCTTTTATTTATCCACCACAAACACATTACCGCATACGTCTAGCTACAAGTCTCTGAGTTCGACCTCGGATCACCCTAGAAACTTGCGTTCGCATTATACTTGGCGTGAGCGCAAGAAAACTTGTGACAAGAACGCATGGTCATCGTATACATTCGTTAACACATAGTCTTATTCCAACGCATGACCATCGACGCATGAGTATCAATGCATAACTTAAGACATGCATCGAATAATTGCGTTCGCTAAATTTCATCATCAAGTTTTTAGCACCGTTGCCGGGGACTTGGCAGCTAATTATTTGTTGAGTTTTGTGTTCTTGCAGGCAACCTTTTTATCTTAGGAGTATTGCAGCTTGTGCGACCAAGTTGCAACTATTATTGAAGTGTAGGCGATGCGCCGAAAGCCAATATTTACCTTGAGGTAGGAGGGCAATTAGTCGCATGAGCTGAAGGTAGTTTTAAGCGCAGAACAGTCGCATGCGCCCACCAATTGTCGGAGGTTCCAATGGTCAGGACGAGCTTCTTGACCCAAGCAGTTGAGAGAAATCTCTTGTATATGAGACTCTTTGTGGTGACAACACTCTAATTTCTCCAAAGACGTCTTCTATTCTATTTTTACCTTGTTTTTCTAGATTAGTTATTTTCATTGTTATTTTAGATAGCGGTTGCTTCCTTGGTTGTGGTGCGTTTTCTCCTTGTAGGTGCGATAATAATTCTCCTCGGTGCGTAGTTACAACAGAAGAATTCCCTTCATCCTTCAACGCATGGCTTTGATCGCGTGGATTCCAATGCATAATCACATGCGTTATTACGCCTAAGGTCCTTTCTTGTTATCCTTTATGCATTATTCTTTTGAAACTCTCCTTGTCAGATTGTGTTCCTTTGCGATGCATCTATTATGGTACGTATAATTCATCGCATCTACTAACTACGCATCGCAAGGCGCTCCTTACTTTTAATAGCTTCTTCAAATTTTAGAAGTCTTAAGTTTTATTATGTGCAAACCTTGGCTCAAACATTTATTACCGCATTCCTATTGATTTTGTTTTTAGCTTTGTGGTGAAAGCGCTACCAACCTCTAAGTTTGGGGGTGGTAGCGATCCCGGAGAATTGCGTTCATTACATTGCGATTATTTCTACAATATATATATATATATTGAGAATAACAACTCCACTGTCAACGCAATGGGGAAACCTATGTTGATAAGAGTTAAGTTGTGAAAGGCACTTATCCGTAGTTGGATATTCGCATGACACATGTGGGGGCAAGCCAAAACAAAGGTAAGTGCCAAGATCAACACATAAGCGCAACTCCTCTGTCCGACGCAAGCCAAATCAAGCAAGACAAGAGTTGAGTTAAATATGGAACGCAATTGAAGTTGGATACCTGCATGACACACGTGGGGGTAAGCCAAAACGAAGAGCGTAACCAGGTTCAATGCCGCATTCTAATAAGTAATCGCATAGTTTTGAATTGTTTTAAATGAACACATTCTCAAAAGCTAAACGCAAGGTTGCGGTGAATGAATAAAAAGTTTTTGAGCAAAAGCTTGGTAGATTTAAACTTAGAAAATATCTTTTGAAGAAGCAGCCGAAGTTGAGGAAAGCGTTGCGGCCATGGTCAGCTGTATGAGTAAATTATATTCTGAGAGATTAGTCATCACAAAGGAAAGTAAGAAGGTGAGTTAAGAATTTCTTGAGTATAACGCATGCTTGAGGACAAGCATGATTCTAAGTTTGGGGGTGTGATGACATGTAGAAATGCACGTCATCTTAGGCCTTTTATTTAGAATTATGAAGGCCGTTAAGCTGAATATGCAGCAATTATGTTAGGAATTCATGAGAAAATGAGTCTGCGTCGTTTAGCATTAAGAATCTCAGCTAACCCACTATTATGTGTTAGTATGCGTTAAATTGTCTATCTTTGTAGTTAACGCAAAAAGGGGACGCAGACGTGGAAGCCGGGCTATCGCATAGACGATCGCATGCGGAGAAATTCTCCATTGCAAACGCGAATGCATACGTTCAACGCATGGGTATTGCAGTAATCAACTGCATGCATCCATCGCATAGGAGTTGCTATCGTCAAGCGATTGCGGTCATCGTGTAAAAGTTGCGGTAACCAAGTGAATGCAGTCATTGCACAATTGCGACTACACGATGATAACCATAATAGAGGGATGAACGCAAGGTTAGTGGAATAGAAGCATCAACGCATATCTCGGGAAAATCAAAAGATGATGTTGACATTTCACCTACCATGCCGTTAACAGCAAAGATTCAGAAAAGGACTAGCGCGCCGCGAATGTCAGAATCAGAGCAGGTCCATTAATGTTGTCGGCGATCAAGCTCTATAAATAGAAGCTGATGAGTAGAATTTCATTTCAAAGTTTCTACCTTTGGGTGGATTCTTGTGATCCAGACCAAAGCGTTTGAAGAAAGTTTGAGAGTTCTTCATCTCCTTCATCCATTCCGAGTGACGACCAGAGCCTTCAACGGAGTTAGATCTCGAGAGAGTCAGCTCCACTGCCCTTCCATGGCACCACCGACATCCTTGACACACATCTGCTAGAAGCAAGACATTGCTTCCAGCTGGTCCTTTCATTTTCTCTTCTTTTCTTATATTTTATTGTATTACATTTTGGAAAAAGAAATTATACATTGTGTGTTCTATGCAATTTTACGTTCCCTTCGATTCCATCTCCATCTTCCTTTACACATCCTTAACTTTCATTGCATCACTTAATGAGATTGCTAGAGTATCACATACTTAATCATGTGCCATAGAAATATGAAGCATGTAGTAAACCACCAAGAGGTGTGCGTTGCGTGAGTGTTGTGAGAAAACCTTATTTTCTTAGTGTGAAGCTGTAGCAACGCCTGTCTATAGGCGGACACAACGCTTGTCTATGAGTAAAGTTAGCAACAACTAACTGCCCGGGATGGTAAGTGATTGGTCGCATTAAGCAATGTAAGCAAGTATTTACTAGAGATAGGAATAATCTTATGTCAGCTAAGTTTATGCGGTTACCTTGTCTTATGAGCGCATCATTCCATTATTCCACGTCAACCAAGTTCAAATGAATTCCACTATTCCAACTTAACCATTTGTAGATATACCTAGACCATCAAAGAATTCATCATATGACGACATCATCACAATACTATAGGATTGTATCAATAGCAGCGGAAGCACAAGAATCATCTAAGCACTCAAATTCACTAATTTTGGCATAATATAAAGCATGCTTCTGCAGAAAAATGGGTTTCAAGACATACCTCTTGTAAAACTTCTTCAAAGCCCTTTCTCTAGCTACAATCTTCTCCATATCTTGTTGTAGACCACCTCAAGATCTTTCCCACTATTCTCTTGGTGCTCTAGATTGAGTTGTGGGACTCAAAACAAGCTTGAATCAAGGAATGAAGGAGAAAAGCTCGCTGCAACAACCTTTGTTGAAGAACCTTTATTCAAACCAAATTTTCTCTCAAAATTCTATAGATTTCATGCCCGATTTTCACTCCAATCTCATCATTATATTGCATATCAACATGCAAAGAGAAGAGTTGCATGAGTTGTAGCTCATGTTTGGAGAAGACAAGGCAAATATATTACTATAGGTGTGAACTAGTTAAGTGATGGATAATGGAAAAACCCATTTTTCCATTTTGTGTTTTAGTTTTCTTTTCCTTTTTTAATTGTATCTAAAAATCAAATTTTGATTTAAAAATCTATTTGATTTTAAAAATGAAAAATGAATTAATTTCATAAATTAATTATTAAATAAAACTTAATTAATTTAATATCAAATATTAAATTAATTTTAACACATATCCATCTTTATATATTTAAATATGCTTTATATATTTAAATCATATTTAAATATATAAATTCTCTTATTCCATTTAATTCTAAAATTAAACATATTATATCTCATATAATTACTAATTCCCCTAATTCTAATTTGAACGTTTCAAATTAACTTATCACGTTATTCTAGAGCTAGTCCGTTACGAGCTAGTAGGGGGACCTCGCGGACCTTCAGATCATGGACTCCAACGATCTGAGATTAATTAGCTAAACTCATTAGACCAGATTAATCTCCATTCGTTAACTAATGGGTCATACCACTAAAGCCCATAGTCCCCTCACTGTAGATATATTATGTCCACATGATTTAACCATAATCAACAAGTCGACCCTTCACAGGTTGTTCGTAATAATGGCTGGGTCAAATATCTGTTTTACCCCCAAGATTACGTCTTATTCTTCAAGTCCCTACTGATCCTCTAATGAACAACTAGTTTGTGATCCAATCACCAAACCAACCTCTCTCAGCCCAGTGAGAGGGTGGGGCCCCTTGTTCAAGACCTAGATTCAGTACTTGAGAGAACAATCTTTCTCCTATCCCTAAATCGGGTAGGTGTGAACTCCGTCTTACACCCTATGTCCCCAGCTATCTATTCGATCTTACCCCTGAAATGGGAGTCTTATTGAGCCGGCGCTGTTGAGCCAACCCTCAACTATGCAAATCTAAGGGCAATCTCGAATAAATAGGAGTTCATAGTTAGCTCAGGATTAAGATCGAGTTACCTAGATCATCTAGGTGAAATAGTCAGTCTTAAACAATAAACAACGTTATAAAGTAAGAGTGACTTATTTCTTGGTCCTGATCTTATGCAAACCCATTGTATAGGATGCCCCCACTCCTCATGTCATAACATGTACGAATTAGGATCAATGGTGTTATCAAAATAAGATACCTAACCTCATTCGTGTACCATAGATCATTTTGACTATTTACACGAACCCGATCCACTCTTATGTCTCCACATAAAGTTCAAGTACTCATAAAATAGTCATGAGTCTTAGTTTATTGGATTTAGACTTTCATACAATTTATGAGATCAATAACAAGTATATTGATAATAGAAAATGTTTATCATTTTACAAACTGCGAGTTTTTAGGACATAAAACCCAACAATACTCCTATTTGGACTAAAACTTCAGTTGATCAATATATACAAATATATACAATGTTGAGTTTACATGGAGAGAATAAAATGTACAAATACAATAAACTAGGGCATTATAATACCCATAAATTCTCCCACTTGCCCTAGTGATTCAAAACTCGTAGACCTAGTCCTACTAGGTGACCCTTGAACACTTTAGCCGATAGGGCCTTCGTAAATGGATTAGCTAAGTTGTCTTGGGAAGCAATCTGAGTGACAATGACGTCTCTCTGTGTACAATCTCCCTGATGAGATGGTACTTTTGTTCGATATGTTTTCCCCTTTTATGGCTTCGTGGTTCTTTTGAATTTTCAACTGCTCCACTATTGCCACAATAGAGAGTGATAGGCAGGTGCATATTAGGAACTACTTCCAGATCTATCAGGAACTTTCTGAGCCATACTGCTTCTTTTAGAGTGCAACTATGGGCTTTAGTGGTATGACTCATTAGTTAATGAATAGAGATTAATCTGGTCTAATGAATTTAGCCAATTAATCTCGGATCGTTGGAGCCCATGATCTGTAGGTCCGCAAGATCTCTTACTAGCTCGTAACGGACTAGCTCTAGAATAGCGTGATAAGTTAATTTGAAACGTTCAAATTAGAATTAAGGGAATTAGTAATTATATGAGATATAATTATGTTTAATTTTAGAATGAAATGGAATAAGAGAATTTATATATTTAAATATGAGTTAAATATATAAAGATGGATATGTGTTAAAATTAATTTAATATTTGATATTAAATTAATTAAGTTTTATTTAATAATTAATTTATGAAATTAATTTATTTTTCATTTTTAAAATCAAATAGATTTTTTAAATCAAAATTTGATTTTTAGATAAAATTGAAAAAGGAAAAGAAAACTAAAACATAAAATGGAAAAAATGGGTTTTTTCCATTATCCATCACTTAACTAATTCACACATATAGCAATATATTTGCCTTGTCTTCTCTAAGCATGAGCTGCAACTCATGCAGCTCTTCTCTTTGCATGTTGATCTGCAATATAATGAAGAGATTGGAGTGAAAATCAGGCATGCAATCTACAGAATTTTGAGAGAAAATTCGATTTGAAGAAAAGGTTCTTCTACAAAGGTTGCTGCAGTGAGCTTTTCTCCTTCATCCCTTGATTCAAGCTTGTTTTGAGTCCCACGACTCAATCTAGAGCACCAAGAGAATATTGGGGAAGATCTTGAGGTGATCTACAACAAGATATGGAGAAGATTGCAGCTAAAGAAGGGGCTTTGAAGAAGTTTTATAAGAGGTATGTCTTGAAACCCATTTTTCTGTAGAAGCATGCTTTATATTATGCCAAAATTAGTGAATTTGAGTGCTTAGATGATCCTTGTGCTTTCGCTTCTATTGATATAATCCTACAATTGGTATCAGAGCATCAAATAAGCATTCAATTCGGTTTAATTTTGGTTTGGTGGGTGTTTTATATGAGAAATATGAAACTGGTGCACTGATATGGTTTTCTGAGTTTTGGTTGTTTAATTCTCTTTAATTTCTCATTTAAATTTGTAATTGGCTCTTGATTGATGAGCTTTAATGTGTTCCCAAGAGTCTGTAATTTATTTGGAGTCATTAGAGTTGAAATTAAGCTGTAAATCAAAGATTCAAGCGAAGGGGCCGAGTTGCAGTTCCAGAAAATCAGCCTCTATTCTTATCGTCGTTGTGGTTCAAGTATCTAAACGATTGTCTAGCTCCAGACGTTACACGATGTAAAGAAAGGCTAGACGATCGTATAGCAATGGGCACTGGTCGTTGTGATGTTGAACTCTAGACGATCGTGTACCTATGTGAGCTAAACGATCCATTCAATATTCTATACGATAGCATTAAACGATCGTTTAGTTTTGCCATGGGAACTAAACAATACGTTGAATTTACTATACAATGGTACTATGCGATCGTTTAGCAACGATGCGGTCTAAGTGATGTGATGAAGTGTTATGCGATAGCGTTGAGCGATTGTTTAGATGCGGAGCTAAGAGATCGTGTAGATGAAGTGCTAAGCAATGCGTTGAAGTTTCTATGCAATGAAACTAAACAAATCGCTTACCTACGATGCTAAACGACGCAATGATGTTCTATATGATGGAGCTAAGCGATCGTTTAGCTAGACGTCGGATACTGAACGATGACATGCAGCGCTAGACGATGGTGTTAAGCGATCATTTGGTTCTGTGCGATAGAGCTAAGTGGTAGCTATATGATTACTAAGCGATGCGATGAAGAGCTATACGATAGCCCTGAGCGATCGATTACCACGATCATTTATCTTTGATCGGGAGCTAAACGATGCGTTGAGTTACTATGCGATAGCACTACGTGATCGTTTACCTCTATGCGGCAACTAAGCGATGCGTCGAGTTGCTATGCGATAGCACTACGCGATCGCATACCTTCGTGCAGTAACTGGGCGATGTGTTGAATGCTATGCGATGGCATTAAACGATCATTTACCTTTTGCACATGCTATACAATCAAGGATTTACAAAACGATCTGGCAAAATGCTAGACGATGGTCGTCATTGCTAAACGATGAGACTTAGCGAGACGTTGAACATGTGCAAGGGCTGCCGGTTCGACTGGTTCTCTTATAGTTTGGTCCGGTTCAGCTTTGAATGGTTCTTGGCTGGTTCGATTCAGACGGTTTGGAGCGGTTCGGGAGCGGTTCGGAAGCTGTTTTGTAATAGTTAGGCTTTTGTTTGCTTGTTTTTGCCAAAACTAAAACCATATCAGTTTGTGTTTAATTATTTATACATTTGATGTATGTTATAATTAAATAAATCTTGTATGTGCATATAGTATGCCATTTATATTTAAAATCCCACCATAGGAAGCATGTAACATGCATTGAAAGTATGTTATAATTGTTAAAATATATAGTATGCATGTTAGGGTTTCTCATATTTAATATAAATGTTATATTAAATGTTGAATGCCTCATGTATGTTGTGAATGTTTAGCATGTCTAAAGTTTTATAAGTTGTTATAAAATTGGGTTAGACATTTAAAATCCATAAACAACAGCTGCATGCTCACTTAGGTTGACCACTTGTTTTAATTGTTAAAACTTATAAAACCTAGGTTACAAACTCAACCGGTATATAATCCTATCTAAGGCTGGGGGTTCTTAAGTTGACAGTTTACAGAAAACCTCCTACTTGGAGATTATGGCTGAATTATTGAGCGTTGGTAACCGATTTTATGAGCATACGTGAGTGATGTGAGGTAATAAAATGGTTTATCATCTAGACATCATAGGTTAAAATCCAATTATAAGAGTTATACTTGGATAAATCACATAGACTTAGGGTTGTTTTATTAGCCGAAAAGAACCTAAGTATAAATATACTCAAATAGAACACTTCAGTGGCAGTTTAATAACTTCTATATGATAAAGTTATTTGAAAACTTCAGTGGGAGATTAATAACATATATGATACGTTATTTTTAGCTCTCACGTCTCTGAGAGTTCACAATCCAGATTTAAACGGTACTTCGTGTCACCCTGGGAGTGACCTCCATTCGGAAAGTATTTTCTAGCTTAAATCTAGATTTCGGTGAATAAGAGGAAGTTGTTCAAATATAAGTCTTTTATACGAAAAATAGATTTCAACTACAACGTCTCCACATAGTTTACACTGTGAGATTCATATGAAGCTTCGTATCACCCTGGAAGTGGCCTCCATTTGGAAAGTGTTTTGTATGAGACAATATCAAGGTAAACGGAGGAAGGAGTTCATAGTAAGTGGGTGAAGGATATGTGTTATATCCTACGGTCTCCTCCATTAGTCTGAACCGTGAGATTCCTATGTTGCGCCTGCTGGTTTGCTTTAGGCGGCCCTTTGCTAGTCGTTTAGCGACGACTATCCCCTCAGAAGGTTGTAACATAGGATTTGGAACAATACAGGCTTCAGTAAAATGAATAGGGTCTTATAGTTCTGTTTTGGATGTTGTCTTCTATTTCGGAGGCAAATTCATACCGTCCTATAGGATCTGAAAATGGTGGGTCATACTTACAAGAATTACTAAGTTGTTAGTAAAGACCTTGGCCGAAAATGATAACTAAATGACTATAGGAATAAGAGTTATTCCGGAGACAATAGGAATAAGAGTTATTTCGGGGATAGTGTTTAGTCAAAATTGTTTGTTTTAGTGGAGTATCTGACTGCCCCTCGGTAGCACATATTTCGACTCACTAAAATATCATTGCAAATAAATAATGGTTATGGGTACATTATTACATTTTGTTAAAACTTGATTTTGGATTTAGTTACAATTTGCTAATTATAATTTATTTGAATTTTATCAGCATGTCAAATTCTGTAATACTCGCTTCCGATGTACATAACAGTAAAATCAAATCAACAAACAAATTACTAGCGGTTGATTATATCAAAAGAGTTTTAACAGAGGATTGTCCTCTATCTTCCAACTAATCTGAAATTATGAATTATGTAGATGAGAATGTTGAATTCGAACAACAAGATAAATATAATTTACTTGTTATCAAAGCATGTTTAGTGGAAAACCATAAAATCTTGATAATTGATTCAGGTGCCGCTAATCATGTATGTACTATCTCACAGGAAACAAGTTCCTAGAGATAGTTGACAGAAGGTGAAACAATCTTTAAGGTAGGGACCGGGGAGATTGTTTCGGCCAATGGGAGATATGAAGTTCTTTATAGGAGATAAATATATTTATTTGAAAAATGTATATTATATTCTTCTATGAAAAGGAATCTAATATCTGTCTCCTGTTTGCTAGAACAAAATTATAACGTTTATTTCAAAAATGATGAAATGTTCATCAATATGGGAAATAAACAGATTTGCTCTACAAAATTAGAAAATAACTTGTACATGTTAAAACCAACTGAGGTCAAAGCTTTTTTGAACATAGAGATGATTAAACCTGCTGGGACTCAAAAGAAGAGGAAGATTTTTCCAAATGCCTATCTTTGGCACTTGAGACTGGGACACATAAATTTCAACAGGATTGAGAGATTGGTTAAGAACGATCATCTAAATAAGTTGGAAGACAGTTCATTACCACCATGTGGGTCTTGTCTTGAGGGAAAAATGACAAAAAGATCTTTTTCTAGAAAAGTCTTAGAGCCAAAGAAACCCTAGAGTTTATTCATTTAGACCTTTATGGGCCTTTAAATGTTAGAGCAAGAGGAGGGTATGAATATTTCATTACTTTTATAGATGATTATTTCAGGTATAGGCATGTTTACCTAATGCGCCAAAAGTCTGAAACTTTTGAAAAGTTCAAAGAGTATAAGGCTGAGGTTGAGAACCAATTAGATAAAAAGATTAAAACGCTTCTGTCGGATTGAGGTGGTGAGTATATGGACATAGAATTCCAGAACTATTTGATAGACATGGAATTCAGTCTCAACTCATAGCCCCTGGCACACCTCAGCAGAATAGTGTGGTAGAGAGGAGAAACATAACCTTGTTAGACATGGTTCGTTCCATGATGAGTTACGCTTAGTTACCAAATTCTTTTTGGGGACACGCAGTTGAGGCTACGGTGTATATTTTGAACATGATTCCCTCGAAAAGTGTTTCTGAAACACCTTACGAGCTCTAGAGAGGACATAAAGGAAATCTATATCACTTCAGGATTTGGGGTTGTCCAGCACATGTTTTGGTGCAAAATCCTAAAAAGTTGGAACACGAGTAAAAAATATGCCTATTTGTAGGCTATCCAAAAGAAACTAAAGGTGGTCTCTTTTATGATCCTCAGGAAGTTAAAGTGTTTGTATTGACAAATGCAACCTTCCTAGAGGAAGATTATATAAAGAACCATCAAGCTCGCAGTAAGCTAGTAATAGAAGAAATGTCCAGAGAAACGACAAATGTATCAACAAGAGTTGTTGATCGAGCAGGTTCTTCAACAAGAGTTGTTGATAGATCAGGTCTGTCAACAAGAGTTGTTGATGAAACTAATATTTCACATCCTTCTCAAAAGTTGAGAATGCCCATCGAAGACCAATGGATTAAAGCTATGGACCTTGAAATGGAATCTATGTATTTCAATTCTGTCTGGGATCTTGTAGATCAACCGGAAGGATTAAAATCCATCGGTTGCAAATGGATCTACAAGAGAAAACGAGACCAAGCTGATAAGGTATAGACCTACAAAGCAAGACTTGTGGCAAAAGGGTTTACCCGAAGAGAGGGGTTAGATTTTGAAGAAATCTTCTCTCCAGTTGCCATGATAAAGTCTATTAGAATATTCTTGTCCATAGCCACATTTTATGATTATGAGATATGGAAAATAGATGTCAAGATAGCTTTTCTGAATGCCTATCTTGAAGAAAGTATCTATATGTCTCAACCAGAAGGGTTTATACAGCAGGGTCAAGTGCAAAAAGTTTGCAAGCTTAATCGATCCATTTATGGATTAAAACAAGCTTCTAGATCCTGGAATATGAGATTTGACACTGCGATCAAATCTTATGGCTTTGAACAAAATATTGACGAACTCTGTGTCTATAAGAAAATCGTCAATAAAACTGTCGCTTTTCTTGTGTTGTATGTTGATGATATTCTACTCATTAGGAATGAGGTAGAATATCTAGCTGAAGTTAAGAGATGGTTGGCTTCACAATTCCAAATAAAAGATTTGGGAGAAGCACAGTATGTTCTTGGAATCCAAATAGTTCGGAATCGCAAGAACAGAACATTGGCATTATCTCAAGCATCTTATATAGACAAGATGATGTCTAGGTATAAAATGCAAAATTCTAAGAAAAGATCTTTACCTTTTAGGCATAGAATTCACTTCTCTAAGAAGCAGAGTCCTAAGACACCTCAAGAGGTTGAGAAGATGAATCGAATTCCATATGCATCTGTAGTTGGGAGTTTGATGTATGCAATGTTATGTACTCATCTCGACATATGCTATGCTGCAGGAATTGTCAGCAGATTTTAATCCAATCTTGGTCATGACCATTGGACTGCTGTTAAAAATATTCTCAAGTATCTTCGGAGAACGAGAGATTATATGCTCGTGTATGGTTCTAAGGATCTGATCCTTACTGGATACATTGATTCTGACTTTCAGACCGATATTGATTTGAGGAAATCAACTTTGGGGGTCAGTATTCACTCTGAACGGAGGAGCAGTTGTGTGGAGAAGCATCAAACAGAGTTGTATTGCAGACTCCACAATGGAAGCTGAGTATGTAGCTGCAAGCGAAGCAGCAAAAGAAGCAGTATGGCTCAGAAAGTTCCTGATAGATCTGAAAGTAGTTCCTAATATGCACCTGCCTGTCACTCTCTATTGTGACAACAGTGGAAGTACCCAACCTCATTCATGTACCATAGATCATTTTGACTATTTACTCGAACCTGATCCACTCTTATGTCTCCACATAAAGTTCAAGTACTCATACAATAGTCATGGGTCTTAGTTTATTGGATTTAGACTTTCATACAAGAGATCAATAACAAGTATATTGATAATAGAAAATGTTTATCATTTTACAAACTGCGAATTTTTAGGACATAAAACCTAACAAATACCTCATGACTGTCTGAATGAGGATGATATAAAGGTTGGTCATATTTTCTTTTCGAAATATGACTTATCAGTTAAATTATCAATACTTGCAATAAGAAAGTGTTGGGAATGATGTCCTAAATCTCCTTGTAATCTCGTAGTTTATAAACTCTATATAAGCATATTGTTGTTAATAAAATAAGTGTTATTTTATAAGCATATACTCAATCCAATAAACTAAGATCTGAGGTTATTTCATGTAATTTAAACAAGTATGTAGAGACATACAAGTGGATCTTATTTAAATAATAACTTAAATGGTCTGTAGTAGTTAGATAAGGTTGGATACCTTATCTTGGTGACACTACGGATACGACTCGCTTTTTAGGTGTTACAAGTGTTGTAAAGTGTTACAAATGATCTGATCCTGATCATTCATGTGGAGACATGCGAGCGGGGGTATCCTATACAAAGGGTTTGTATAAGACCGACCACGAAATGATTAGTCTCTCTATATAAACGGTTAATAGTAGAGACTTACATTTCACTAGGATAACCATAAGTGACATGACCTGAATCCTAAGTGAGTTGTGAACTCTTGCTCATGAAGGCGGTCCTTTAATTTGTATAGGTGAGAATGGCCAGATTTCCAAATCAACAAACCTACTATTTTGAGGATTCGTTTAACCGGAGAGCTAGAAACTCAGCTACACAAGACAGAATTCACTCCTTCCCCGATGTAGGGGTAAGTAGATAAATTGCTCCCTTAAGGGTTGATTCCGGGTCTTGAATATAATGACCACACCCTCTTTTGGCCCGAGAAGACTTGGTCATAGTGAGACTATGACTTATTGTTCATTAGAGGAATCCATTATACTTAAGGAGTTAGATGTAACTATAGGGGCAAAATGGTATTTTGGCCTAGCTATACATACGAGCAATTTGTGAAGGGTCATCGCAATGTTGATTGGTTATATCCAATGGACACAGAAATTTATCTATAGTGCGAAGAGTGCAATTGTCGGTCTTTAGTGGAGTGACCGACAGTTAACGAATTTTGAGTAATTTAATTAAAGTTTAATTAATTATCCGAGTACCGTTAGAGCTTCAATCTATAGGTCCATAAGGTCCCCACTGTAGCTCAACAGGGATTTAATCTTTGGATTAATTTGAAGTGTTCAGATTAATTGAGGGAATTAATTATATATGATATAACTAATTATTTTGTATTTGATACATTATGAGAGGAATTTGAATATGCTTCAAATACCAATTATATGAATGAGATTCATGTAATTGAATATAAATATGATTTATATTGAGAAGAATAAAATATTTGGATATAATCCAAATATCATTTATATGAATGAGATCATATAAGTGGATTTAATATAAATTTGATTTATATTAAATGTCATGTATAGTTGAGAGAGAATAAAAACTATAGTTTATGTGTATTTGATGCAATATAAAACTATAGGCTATATGTTATATTTGATATAACATATAGTGTGTATATAAAGTAGTAATTATATATTCTATTTTATTAATTTATTTGAAATTAATAAAAGGGAATAAGTTATAACTCCCTCCCCACATTCTCTTAAAGAAAACTAACGTGTGATAAAAGAAGTTGCGAGGATCATCTTCTCCCAAGATTCACAATCTAAGAGAAAAGTTCTCTAGAGAAAAAAAAAAAAAAAAAAACTTCCCTCTCATCCTCTCATTCTCCTTCCTTCTTCCAAGGATTCAAGTAAAGCCCACAACTCTTGCTTGAATCTTTTAATTCTAAAAGAGAATACAGAGGGTTTTCAACTGGTAGTGTTCGTGCATGAAGAAGAAGATCCACGAGGAAGGAGTTCTATTCGTGGCTCGTATGAGGGATTACTTGAAGAAAGGTTATTCAAAGGTAAGGTTTCTTGAAACCTATTTTTCATCTAAAAGCATGCTGTAATTTAACCTTGAATGCATATCTATTTGTATGTTTGCTGTAAATTTTGTATTCAATAATTAATGGAATTTGGACAATCCACTTCCACTCAAGGATCTCCTCATGTCGAGTTCCCTTCAATTGATATCAGAGCCAGGTTTGTAGGTTTCTGATTCCAAATTCCATTCTTGTATTAAATTCGTTTACAGTTCTGGTGGGTTTTATAATCTGCATTGCGCTTATGTGATAAATGTTTTGTGGATGTTTACGAGATAGAAATATAAGTTTGTGGCTTTCTGTTTAAATTTACAAAGTTAATTTGTAAGAGCCCCTGCATTTTTTGGGTATTAAATATTGCAATCGAGTCTGTAATTTGTTAGTTTTGAGTCACTCATGAAGCTTCAAAGAAGAAGGGTTACAGTGTGTTTCGATGGAGAAGATGAAACGGAGGTACGGAGGTTTCCGCATCATGTAGCTAGAGCTAAACGATCATTTAGTTTTTTTGTTATGGAATTGTGTAGAATTTGCTACACGATCGTGTAGCATTTACTAAACGATCATGTTGCGTTGGTTGCATGATCGTGTAAGCATTCACTTGATAGATGATCGTGCAGTATGAGATACTCGATGCATCCTTGCGTGTTATACGATCGTGTAGACTATCATGCTCATCGCATAGTCATTAGCTACACGATCGCATAGTATATGATACTCGACATATGGATGTTTACTATACGATCGCGTAGACTTTCATGCCCATCGCATAGTCATAAGCTACACAGTCGCATATAAACGATCATATATACTCAACGCCTAGCTACTCGATGATTAGGTGTTTGCTACACAGTCAGCTACAAAGGTTCTTTGTGGAGTAGTTTGAGGCAAGCGGTTCAAGACCCAATTCTTTTGTCCTAATCCGGTGGACTCATATTTGTAATAATCAGCCTTTTATTTCCTTGTTTTAGAGAGTTTCAATCTCGGTCCATCAACTTTTAGTATAAATATACATGTGATGTATGTTTTTATTATATGTCATAATGTATGTCATATAGTTTTAAAACCCACCATAGGTTATGCATTTATTTTCATGCATCATTTTATATTATAAGTGTTATAATATACTAGTATGCATGATTTAAATTACATAAAGCATGCTTATGCATCATATAATATAAGAGTTATAGTATATGTATGCATGCATTATAGCATATCCATGCATCATTTATATTATAATTGTTATAATATAAGGTTGAATGGTTGTATGGAATGTATGCTATAGCATGGTTCATTCTTAGTTATATAAATGTTATATGTTAGTAATGAATGAACATTACATGATGCATGGCATTACATTAGGTAATCTTATAAACGTTATAATTTTATAAAGTATGTAAATGCCTGCAATGTCGGTTTTAATTTGTTTCATTTACTTTAGAAGAGTTATAAATAAATACAAATAGAAATTAAAATCAATAACCAAGAATTGCATGCAAACTTAGGTAAAATGATTTTTAAAATGGTTTTAAAATATGATTGAGATAGACCTAAGTTCACAATTTTCTAATGAGATTAAAAATTAGACTAATATTTTAAATCAGTTTAATAGGATTAAATTGATTTCAATAAAATATTAAATTTATAGAAAATATATCTATAAGGGACCTTTTGTTTAAGGCGGATTCTGGCAAGGCAAGGGTATTTAAGCTGATGGAAACAGAACACCCCTACCTGGGAACCTACTTGGAAAAGTAAATTAGATAGATTTGCTACAAGCATGCAATTGTTGGTTAACATTTGTTAAAGTGTTTAACGAATATTAATAAAAATTGTTTAACTTTTCAAAGTAAGTGTTACTTTTGGGCAAAGTTAAATAATCACTTAATAAAAATAATTAGTTATATTTTTCCTAAGTAAATTAAACCCTAGGTTGTTAAAATACTCAGTGAGAGGAAAAGATGTATATGATATGTCATTTTTCACTCACGTTTCTCCCTTAATATTCACACCGTGAGATTCATGCTCGGCCTCGAGGTGCCCTGGGAGCGTTGATGCATGGAAAATGGAGTAAATAAATATGCGTTCATTGTTCGTTCTCCATGTGTCGCTGGTCATGCATTGGACGAAGGGATATGCAATATGCATTTGATGACCATGTGTTCCTGCCACAAGTTTTCTTGCTCTCTCGCCAAGTATAACAAGATCGCAAGTTTCTTGGGTGATTCGAGGTCGAACTCAGGGACTTGTAGCTAAATGTTATGAAGTAAAGTGTTTGCGGCAAAGAATAAAAGAATATTGAAGGTTATGGGCTATGTGCTACTCATACTCCTAACTAACAGATTAAGCAGTGGAAGTGTGACTATGAGAGGTAGAGACACGACAACGGTTAACGAGTAATAAGATGCATGGAAAAATAGATAAAATTGTAGGAATGTCTTCACCGCATCAATAAGCTTGATTGCAAGGGTAACCCAGTCAACGTAAGCTATGCGATTATACTACACACACTTGACAAAGATGCATGCAATGTATATGTGATAGTGTCGAGAGGCCTTATGTTTAAGTCTCTATTCTTGCTCACGTGCTCTCACACATAAAGAAGATGACCGCATACCACCATATCCTATCTATAGGGTGCACACGTTGTGTAATAGCAAACAGAGCTTATCTCTAAGCCTCTATTATTGCCTATGCGATCCAATCTGACCCTCTCAAGCCTAGATTTGGTCTTTAGACTACTTTCTCAAATGTGTCTAAATGATGAATGATGCGCTCATAAGACAAGGTAATCACATAAACATGGTTGACATAAGATTATTCCTATCTCTAGGAACACTGCTTATTTTACTTAATGCGTTCCACCATTTACCCTCCCGGGCAGTTAGCTACCGCTGATCAGCTCATAAACAAGTGTGGCTACAACATCTCACTAAGCAAATAGGATTTTCTCACAACACTCGCGCAATGCACACCTCTCAGTGGGTTATTACTTGCTTCATATGTAGTATGCAATACTCTAGCAATCTTACTTAGTCTTTGCAGTGAAAGTAAAGAATGATAAGAAAATGAAGATGGAATCGAAGGAAATAGAGAAATGCATTGATCACAAAATGTATTAATCTCTTAAGCCACAATGTAATACAATACAGAGATAGAAGAGATATGGAGGGCCAGATGGGCAATGTCTTGCGTCCATCAGACGTGTGTTGATAACTTGTAGAAATACAAGTTATTTATATTGTTTTATTTAGATATTACGGCCAAAAGGAAGGAAAGTTGCATCAATTGTATAGAAATTAGCTAAAAAATGCAAGAATTATAAACTGTCGTCAATACACCCACTGACACCATTGCGATGGTAGAAAAGAATGTTTCAAATTTGTTTTGCAGGAAATCAATTCACCATATGCATTCAAGGCTCAAGATAAAAAGAACAACGCATCTATGTCACATTGCGCCCGTCATTCAGAAATGAATAGATGATCAACGCAATAAAGGCGAATGCGACAATCGATCCAGAGCTTTATCTCAACCGCATGCGATAGTAAAAAATAACACCGCATGCGGGCAAACAATCGAAGATGTAAAGAGCAACGCAATTGTGGAGGATTCTGACGCATGTACAGCTGACCATTGTGCATTTTGGACAGGATTGATTGCATAACAGAAAGAATATTCACTCAACTATTTCAGGAACTACCTTAACAATAAAGTGGGGACCACAATGCAAAGACTCAAAGCTTCGCCTATAAATAGCTCCAGCATTCCACTGAAAGATATGCTTGAATACAGAGAAAAGTGTATATACTGATCTGAGAGAGAGACTGGTTGAGCGACTAATCAAAGTAGATCTGGGAAGAATTAAGAGACAAGGCCAAGAGGTGAATCTTCAGGCAAGAAACCTTCTGATCTCCGTCATTGAAGCTCTATACGAAGGTCACTTCTACAGGACGAGCAAGCCTGAGAGGGAAGCTCTCCTCTTCATCCACTCCACACGCTGGCAAGCAATTCCACCATCCAGATCTGTGTCAAGACGTTGACACTCTTCTATATTTGTTTCTATCTCTTTTCATCACCTGTACTCTTCTTCTTAATCTCTATCATTCACACCATGTATCATACGCTTAATTTTATAATTAAATGTTATGATCATTTTCATCTCCATCTTTTTGCCTATTTCCGTTCATCCATATTTTACTTTCTCCACGATGTTTTCTTAATCCCTTGGATAATTAGCAATAATTGAGCAAATGAATTAATTTGGTTAAGGAAATAATTATGTTTAGTCAAGGCATGCTAGACGTCATCTTCACGTGTGAGAGCAGAAGTGAAGATGCTATTCCGCCTATTGAGAGAGGGTTGGAAGAATGCGTTCACTAAAGCGAGAAGTACTTCCAAAGATGGAAGCAACCTTGCGTTCACCACGTTCATCCCTGTTTCACCATAGAGATATGGGAACGTGGCTGATCACCGAGAGGTGTACGCCAAGGGAAAGCGGAACCTTAGTTATATCTTTAACGCAATTAGCAAACTTGCGATGTTTGTACTAATTATTCTTTCTCCTTCTGATTCATCCATCAAGCCTTACCATCGCATACCACAATCCTTTATATAAACTTCACAGTCAGTCTCGAACTCAGCATCATGTATATCATGTATCTTGTACCTTGCATCACGTTAGCTTAGGTTTATTTTTATCGCAATTTATTTTATTAACGCAACTTTGGTTTATCTGCACAATTTTACTTTACCGCAATTTACTTTCCTGTACACACACAATCTTTATTAATTGTAAAAACACCGGTCGCATATATCACAAATTTAACACATTAACGACAACAATCCTTGTGTTCGACCTCGGATTACTCTGAGAAACTTGCATTGGAATTATACTTGGTTTCAATGCAAGGAAACTTGTGACAACGCATAGCATACTACAAGCATGTCATTAATAACGCATACATCTAGAAGTAGTATCACATAAAATGTAAATAAGCATAACACAACATCCACACTCTATCTCCATCTTTCCAAGTCATCAAGTTTATGGCAACATGAGCTTGTATGACTCACATTCATCATTATCCATATCCATATATGCTTATTTAAAGAACATCAATTCAGTAATTGTACATGTGTCAAGGCTGCCGGTGGTGCCATGGATGGGTGGTGGAGTAGTCTCTCTCGAGATATATCTCCAATGGAGCTCCGGTCGTCACTCGGAATGGTAGGAAGAATGAAGAACTCTCAAGACTATCTTCTCAAGCTTTCGTCTGGATCACAAAGATCTGCCCGAAGGTAGAAGCTCAGATCCCTTGAAGTTGTGCTCTAAGGCTTCTATTTATAAAGCTTGATCGCCGACAGCATTAATGGTCCTTCTCTGAAATTCTGCAGCTAACGACGTGATGAACTTGCTCTGAATCTCTACTTCTAACGGCATAGTAGGTGAAATGTCAACACCATCTTTTGATACTCCCAAGGTATGCGTTCATGTTTGGTTTTTGAAGTATCATCGCATTCCACTACCTTTGCGGTCATCCCTCTATTATGGTTATACTCTGTAGCCGCAACCTCTATTCGATGGACGCATGTGGTTAATGGTCGCAACATCCATGCGTCGAACGTATGCGATCACGTATGCGACACCTCTGAGATGGCGAAATTCACCGCATGCAATCGATTCCTGCGTTAGCTACAAAAATAGACAATTGGACTCAAAGTAACGTAGAATAGTGGTTTAGCCGAGATTTTATATGTTGATCGTTGCAAGCTTGTTTTCTCATGAATTCTTAGATTAATCGCCGCATATTCTTCTTATCAGACCTCATAATTCTAAATAAAAAGCCTATAATAATGTACATTTCTGCCCGTTATCAAGCGTCCCCCTTCGAATGGTGTTTGCATGGGTCAATATCAAGGTAAATGAAGAGAGTATTTATAGTAAGTGGGAAAGGGATACGTGTCAACATGTCCTACGATCTCTTTCATTGGTTTGCATCGTGAATCCTTCTTGCACGGCCTCGAGGCGCCCTGGGAGCATCCCCCTTCGAATGGTTTGTGTAGTTGGTCAATATCAAGGCAAACTCCAAAAATGGATAGGGTCGCTTTAGTTTTTTCCCTAATCGGTTTTTTCCTTCTGTTGGCTCATTGGGGTGGTACTTTAGGATCTAAAATGAAGGGTCACACTTATAGGAAATTATTAAGCAAGTTAATGAGTTCTTGACCAAATAAATGATGACTAATTATTATAGGAATAAGAGTTATTCTAGTGTAATGATTACTTGAGAGTGTCTCAATTCAATGAAGGGAGAAACTGACTTCCCTTCAGTGGCTTTTGTCCTAAATCACTAAGCATCATTGCAAAATTAGATGTTAAATGGGTTCATTTAGATTTTGCTAAAACTGGTTGGATTTTTTTTTCTAAAGAGTTATGCTAAAATCTAACGTAGATCAATATGTTTGTTTTTTCAGCAAGATGTCAAATAGTGATTTTCCTTCAGTTGCCTTTTCAAGTTTGACCGATTTTAATTACATGACGTGGAAAGAATCTATTAAAACTTTTTTCGTGGTAAATGACCTCGAAATTGTCATGAATGAGGATTTTCCTCAAGTCCTAACCCCTGATACACCACGAAATTTTTGTAATGCATATGAGGTGTGGATGAAGGCTAATTCGAGGGCCCGAGTTCACATTTTGGCAAACATACCTAATGTATTAGCCAAAAGGTTTGAGAACATGGTCATTGCATATGAGATCATGGAATCAATGTGAGAATTGTTTGAACGTAAGTTCGCACTATTCAAACAAAATGGGATTAATGACAATGAAACCAGTAGTGTCAGATCCCAAGATAATCTCCAGTCCATATTAAATGTCAAGGGACTAACAGAGAAAGCAATTGTTGCCAACTGTGATGAAGTTCATCGACGAGGATTGTCCTCTGAAATGAAACTTGGAGTTTATGATTTGGGTTCTGGTACTGATCCTACTACTCTCCAAAAAAGGAAGAACTCCAAAAAGAATAAATATGATTTACTTATCTTGGAGACGTGCTTAGTAGAGAATGATGATTCTGCATGAATAGTTGATTTAGGGACTACTAACCACATGTGTTCTTCCCATCAAGGATTTAGTTCTTGGAAACAATTAGAAGCTGGATAGATGACTCGTAGTCGGTATTGGTGAGGCCATTTCAGCTATTGCTGTAGCCAAACTTAAGTTATTTTGGGACAACAAACGATATCTTTTATTAGATAACATATATACAGTTCCTCATATCAAGAGGAACCTAATTTCTGTTTCTTGTCTGATTGAACAAAATTATTCAATTTCCTTCTCTAAGAATAAAGTGTTTATTTTTAAGAATAGAATGGAGTTACGTTTTAGTTCAATGGAAAATAACTTATATGTACTAAGGTCGTTAGTCATAAAAGTTGTGCTTAATACTGAAATGTTCAAAACAGCAACAACTCTAAAAAGACCAAGAATTTCTCCTAAAGAAAATGTCCATCTTTGGCATCTAAGGTTAGGTCACATCATGCTCAATAGGATTGAGAAGTTGGTGAAAAGTGAACTTCTAAATGGTTTAGAATAAAACTCTTTACCAATATGTGAGCCATGCCTTAAAGGCAAAATGACCAAACGACCTTTTACTGGAAAAAGTTATAGAGCCAAAGAAACCTTGGAGCTTATACATTCATACCTCTATAGTCCGATGAATGTAAAAGCACGAGGTGGATATGAATATTTCATCTCTTTCATAGATGATTATTCTAGATTTGGGTATCTATACCTAATGCACATAAGTCTGAAACTCTTGAAAAGTTCAAGGAGTACAAGACTAAAGTTGAAAACTTGTTAGGTAAGAAGGTAAAAACACTACAATCTGATCGTGGTGGATAGTATATGGACTTAAGATTCTAGAACTATATGATAGAACATGGAATCACATCCCAACTCTCAGCCCCAGGTACACCTTAACAAAATAGTGTATCAGAAAGGAGAAATAGAACCCTGTTGGACATGGTTCAGTCTATGATGAGTTATACTCATCTTCCAGACTCGTTTTAGGGATATGCAGTAGAGACTGCATTTTACATTTTGAACAATGTTTCTTCAAAGAGTGTTTCTGAAACACCTTTTCAAGTTATGGAGAGGTCGTAAAAGTAGTTTACGCCACTTCAGAATTTAGGGATGTTCAACCCACGTGCTTCTGGAAAACTCCAACAACCTCGTTCAAAAGTATTCTATTTGTAGATTACCCCAAAGAAACGAGAGGTAGATATTTCTATGATCCAAGTGAGAATAAAGTGTTTATGTCGATAAACACTACCTTCATAGAAGAAGACCACATGAGGGAACATAAACCACGAAGTAAACTTGTTTTAAATGATATTTCTAATGAGACCACTAAGACTTCAACAAGAGTTGTTGAACAGGCAGATAGATTAATAAGAGGAGTTGATGTCAGTTCATCTAGTCAATCATCTCGAGAGTTGAGATTGCCTTGACGTAGTGAGAGGGTTGTGAACCCACCTATACACTACATGGGTTTAATAAAAGCCCAAAACATCATATCTGATGATAGAGTTGAGGATCCATTGTCTTATAAGCAAGCAATGGAAGATGTTGACAAAGATGAATGGATTAAAGCCATGAATCTAGAAATGGAGTCTATGTAGTTCAATTCTGTCTGGGAGCTTATAGATCAACCTGATGGGGTAAAACCTATTGGTTGTAAATGGATCTACAAGAGAAAAAGAGGTATAGATGGAAAGGTACAGACATTTAAAGCTAGAATTATGGCAAAGGGTTATACCCAGGTTGAGAGAATGAACTATGAAGAAACTTTCTCACCTGTTGTCATGTTAAAGTCTATCAGGATTCTTTTGTCCATAGCCACATATTATGACTATCAGATATGGCAAATGGACGTCAAGACTGCCTTTTTAATGGTAATCTTGAGGAGACCATCTACATGGTTCAAATAGAAGGATTCATTGAACAAGATCAAGAGCAAAAGTTTTGCAAGCTTAATCGGTCCATTTATGGATTGAAACAAGCATCTAGATCTTGGAATATAAGATTTGATACTGCGATCAAATCTTATGGCTTTGATCAAAATTTTGATGAACCTTGTGTTTACAAGAAAATCATCAACAGCTCAGTAGCTTTCCTCGTTCTGTATGTGGATGATATCTTACTCATTGGGAATAATGTAGGTTGACTGACATTAAGAAATGGCTAGTTGCCCATTTCCAAATGAAAGATTTGAGAGAGGCACAGTTTGTTCTAGGGATCCAGATCATAAGGGATCGAAAGAACAAAAGGTTGGCCTTGTCTCGGGCATCGTATATTGACAAGTTGCTTGTCAGATATTTGATGTACAATTCCAAGAAAGGTTTATTACCTTTCAGGCATGGAATTGTTTTGTCTAAGAAACAGTGTCCTAAGACTCCTCAAGAGGTTGAGGAAATGAGATGGATTCCCTATGCATCGGCTATTGGTAGCCTTATGTATACAATGTTATGTACTAGACCTGACATTTGCTATGCAGTAGAGATTGTCAGTCGAATCAGTCCAATCCAAGATTAGATCACTAGACAACGGTCAAAACGATCCTCAAGTGTCTTTGGAGAACGAGGAACTATATGCTCGTGTATGGAAATAAGGATTTTATCCTTACAGGATACACAGACTCTGGCTTTCAGACTGATAGGGATTCTTGGAAATCCACATTAGGGTCAGTGTTCACTTTGAATGGAGGAGCTATAGTATGGCGAAGCATTAAGCAAGGATGCATCACAGACTCCATTATGGAAGCTGAATACGTAGTCACTTGTGAAGCTGCTAAAGAGGTTGTTTGGCTTAAGAAGTTCCTTATTGATTTGAAAGTTGTTCCAAATATGTCTTTGTCCATCACACTTTATTGTGATAACAGTGGTGTTGTGGAAGAGTCACCGAAGAGGCAAGCACATAGAACGGAAATATCATTTGATCCGGGAGATTATGCATCGCGGTGATGTGATTGTCACAAAGATCGCGTTGGAGCACAACGTTGTTGATCCGTTTACAAAGGCTCTCGCGGCTAAAGTGTTCGAGGGTCATCTAGAATGGGTCTACAGGATATGCGACACATTGTCTAGGGTAAGTGGGAGATGTTACTGGGTATAGTGTATGCCATAGTTTATTATATTTTGTATTTTATTTGTATTGTACATTAGTCTCTTTAGGTTTTAAGACAAGTGGAGGATTGTTGGGATTGGTATCCTAAATCTCCTTGTAACCTCGTAGTTTGTAAACTTTGTATAAACATATTGTTATTAATAAAATAAATGTTATTTTATAAGCATATACTCAATCCAATAAACTAAGATCCAAGGTTATTTTATGTAAATTTAAACAAGTACGTAGAGATATACAGATGGATCTTGTTTAAATAAGAACCTAAATGGTCTGTAGTAGATGGATAAGGTTGGGTACCTTATTCTTGTGACACTATGAATACAACCTGCTTTGTAGGTGTTACAAATGTTGTAAAGTGCTATAAATGACTTGATCCTAATCATTCAAGTGGAGACATGCGAGCGAGGGTATCCTATACAAAGAGTTTGTATAAGATCGGATCACGAAATGATTAGTCTCTTTATATAACACCGTTGATAATCGAGACTTACATTTCTCTAGGATGACCATAGGTGACATGACTTGAATCTTGAGTGAGTTGTAAACTCCTAGTCATGAAGGCGGTCCTTTTTGTATGGGTGAGAGTGACCAGCCAACTCAACAAGCATGCCATTTTCGGGATTCGTCTGATTGGGGAGCTGGGAACTCAGCTACACAAGGCGAAATTCACTCCTTCCCCGATGCAGGGGTAAGTAGATAAATTGCTCCTTTAAAATTTGATTCCGGATCTTGAACATAGTGGCCACTGTTGGGGTTTGTGCCCTAAAGTCTCGTGTCCTGTAGTTTGTAAACACATTTTGTATGAACGCTTGTGATGTGTAATATATGATATTTACTTCACTTCTTGACTCTGCATATTTAGATGTTTTATTTGCTTTACCACAAACCAATAAACTTAAAATCCCTAGTTGTCTTTATGTAACTTAAGCATGTATGTGGTGACATACAAGTGGATCATGTCTTGAGTGACAACCAAAATGGTCTGTAGTATATGGATATAAGAGGGAAACCTTATCCTGGTAACACTACAGATGCAACCCACTTTATGAAATAGTTACAAGTGTTGTAACTTGTCACAGATGGTTTGATTCTGATCATTCGTGTAGGGGACATACAAGCGAGGGCATCCTAAACAAAGAGTTTGTATAAGACCGGACCACAAAGTATTAACGTCTCATCATATAACTCCGTTCATGACAGAGACTTCACTTCACTAAGATGACCATAGGTAACATGATCTCAATCTTGAGTGAGTTGGTAACTCCTGCCATTGAGGGCGGTCTTTTGATTTGCATGGGTGCGAGTGGCTAGAGCGCCGACTCAAACCTACCACTTTGGGGATTCGTCTGATTTAGGAGCTGGGAACTCGGCTTCACAAGATGAAGTTCACTCCTTCCCAGAAGTAGGGGTAAGTAGATAGATTGATTCCTTAAGGGCCCGGGGCTTGAATGATGTGGTGCCACACATCTTCTCATGGACCAAGAGGTGTTCACATATAGTAGGACTATGTTGTATTGTTCATTAGAGGGATCAGTGGTACTTAAGGAGTAAGATGTAACTACAGGGGCAAAACGATAAATTGGCTCAACTGTAACGAGCATCTGTGAAGGGTCATCATACTGATGATTGGTTATATCCAATGGACATAGAAATATATCTATGGTAAGAAGAGTTCAACTGTCGGTCTTTAGTGGAATGCCTGGCAGTTAATGGATGGTGGATATCGTGGCTAAAGAGTTTAATCAGTTATTCACGTACCATTGGAGCTTCGAGCCATAGGCCCATAAGGTCCCCTTGATAGCTTGGATACAAGTTGAGAATCAGTTTTTGGTTCAGTTTGAAATGTTCAAATTGACAAGAGGGAGTTCGATTATATATGATATAATTGAACTAGTTAATTATATATGATATAATTAACTTTATGTATGAGATACATTAATTTAGAGGAAATTGGATATAAATATGATTTATATCTAGTGGAGGAAAAATACTATGGTTAATATATGATATTAATCCATAGGTTATGAATATAATGTGATTACATTTATTGTCTATTAATTGGACAGTTATGGGATAATTGGTCAGTGTCTCTTCTGTTTTGATAACGGATGAGTAAAATGAAGAATCGTTTTGAGATGCTTAAATAGCTCATGGTGTGTTAAGCATAAGATGCGGACATAGTGTTGAAGTGTGTCATCGTTTAGTAAAAATCAGAGCCTATACGATAATGCTGAACGATCGTTTACCTATACGATAGTGTTGAACGATCGCTTAACCCTTACACCCGTGCGCACTATTTACTAAACGATCGCTTACCTTTTACTAAACGATCGTTTAGCACCCAAGCTTTACTAAACGACCATATAGACGATTGCTTAGATTTTACTACATGATCGTATAGACAATCGCTTACCTTTTCCTATACGATCGTATACTTCACCTAAATGATCAAGCATTTTTTCTATACAATAGACGAGCCTTTCTCCCACTTACTTGATCGTTGTTTACGATCTCCCTTCCTCCTCCTCTCTACCAAATCCGAACAAAGCCCACCCGTTGGGTTCTCGCTCCAAGAATATTGAGGGCTCTGAGTGGTGGTGTCTGATGCTTTATTTTATGAAGTGGAAATGTGGATGATATGCGTTGATGAAATTGCATTGTGCACTCAAGTTTCCTCAGCGGAATCCAAGTGTAAATTTCACTGAGTTTCCTAGAAAGTCCAGGGTCGAACACAGGGACTTGTGAAAACAGATTGCATTGGTAATTTTTATGAAAGCCTTGCGGTAACCGAATAAATTAATTATTGGTTATTGTTGATTGCGTTAATGAAGAAAAAAAATAACAATTGTGGCGGAGTTTGAAAAGAGTTGGTAAACGGAAAATGCGATGAATATGCAGTGAACGGGTTGAGAAGGGTTTCGGCTAACACTTCCTAGAATGCGTTCGTGCTTTGCGACCTTGCAAAATACATACAGTAGTAAACATCTCTTGATGCGAATGCTACGGCTTCTAATGCTAAAACACATACGATATATGCGATAAGTCTATAGGACCTATACATAAGCCTCTATTCTTATTTATGCGATGACAGAATAACACACACACAAATATGGCGACCACATAATATCATTCCTATCTCTAGGATGCATGCGATGCAGGTTGACAAACAGAGCTTATCTCTAAGTCCCTATCTCTTGTTTATGTAGTTCTAATTTTTCTCTTTCGAGTCTAGATTCTAACCTAGCTCTCTCGAATCTTAGGTTCTTTCTTCAGACTCTCTCTCGAGTAGCTCTAATAGGGTGTTTTGCACAGCATAAAACAAGACAATCGCAAGCAATGAACTTCCTAGGTCATGCTAGCTTAGTTCTTCTCAACCCATTCGACTAGTTTAGCTACTCATGCGTATTAAGAGAGTGAACAGATGTAGAAATAGGACTTCCATTGTATAAATATGAAGATGAAGTCCAAAATAACAATGTAAGTATAGAATAAAGAGTCTGGTAGCAATCTCTTACTGCCTAGGTGTTTATACTGTTTTTCTACTCATGCTCAAAAGATAATCTCACTCTCGCGAGAGTTCGGCCCGCTCTCTGCTTCTAATCCCCAAGGTTCTCTCTCGAGTTGCCCTGAGAGATCTCCGACGTCACCACTCTTCTCTTGCTTCGCCTTAAAATTAAAGAAAACTATGAATAAGGGCGTGCGAACTTGTGGAACAAAGAATAACTGAACTCGTGAACTTGTCAACCCCTTTTCCAAAGGATGCCTCTGGTATTTATAGAATAGCCAAGGTGAACGGTGGCTTCTCTCCCATGATTATATAGATGGGATGATTTTATTTCCTGACTGATCGCCGATTATTTGTCACCGAAAAGCTGAATGTACTTGTGATTGTTATCGGCTATCAACTTAATTCAGATTCGACTGTCATCAGCTTTCTGTCCCATCGTAATTAATTAGCCTTTCACCTAGATGCGCCCACCATGTTGCGCTGACCAAGTTGCGGCAATCCTTCTCGGGCGAATGTTTGCAAGCACAATCATCGCAAAGCCTTGCGGTGAAGTTGCGCTCGACCGATGATTTCTTATTATCATAATTCTTGCCTTGAGTTAATGCATATTCTGCATAAAAGTACAAAAATCAATTGTTCCTATGTGCTGAATGCATGCGACCACAATATTATGAAATTAATGCTTGATGTACGCAATTTAACATATTCTATCAACGTAATCCAACATTGTTTAAGAACTTAGCACTATGATAACGTGCATTTCTACCTGTTATCACACCCTCAAATTTAAACAATGCTTGTCCTCAAGCATAAGCTAAAGATTCCTTTAGCAAGTCAACCGCAAAGTTCTTTTCCTAGATTTCTCAAGGATACTTCGTTCAAATCCTATATGCCAAAATTTCCTTAAGTCTTATTCAAGTCTCTTCTTAAAATATTTCTAAGACCTAGGGACTGCAAGCTTAACCTTCAAAAGGACTTTACTAATTTCCAGAACATCGCATGATTTATTTCAAAAAGAAAATTTTTCACCGGGGTGTCAAATGATTTTATCCTTGCATATTTTGTGACATTATTTTTTTTTCTGACTTTGCGCTGATCCAAGTGGCTTGCCTTCATTTTGGCTTGCCCCCACGTGTGTCATGCTGACATCTAACTACGAGCAATGCGCTCTTTCTCAGACTAAACTCATGCCTACTTGGCAGTGGAGTTGCGATCATTTATTTACGCGTTGATCCTGGTGACTTACTTTCATTTTGGTTTGCCCCCACGTGTGTCATACGGACATCCAACTACGGGTAAGTGCCTTTCACAACTCTTATCAACATGGGTTTCCCATTGCGTTGACAGTGGAGTTGTTATTCTCAAAATTTTTCTCTTTTTCTCTCTCCCCTCGTTTTTTTTCAAAATAGCAAGGTCGAAAATAAATACCTCACCCCCCAATTTTAAAATGTGGCAATGTACTCGTTGTCAAAAGATTGATATAAGTCATGCGATGTTTTTAGAAAGCTTCGTAAAGAGAGTTTGAAAGAAAGCTAGGAAGCCCCTAACTTCTAGAAATATTTTATGAGGTGACTATCTTAAAGTTAAGAAAACTCTAGTATATATGAAAGACATAGAAGCATATTTTTCATCATTGAAATCATACTTGGCAAAGAAACAGCATGTGGTAACTTACTAAATTTATCTATGTCACATGATTGCGGTAATCAAAGAAGATGTGGTGATAAGACTTTTAAAACTAAAATGCGTTGTGATAGCACAAAATTTGAAATAAATATAAGGAAGAATACACCCCCAAATTTGCGATGTCGCCTGCATTTGTGTATTGACGCATCCATTTTTGCGGCGATCTCTCTTCTTTAGATTGCGGTGATGGAGTGAGATAAGTTGCTTCTTCACGTAACATCTCCGTAATCCAGCGCCTCGATCGTTGCAAGGAAAACAGAGAGAGGGTCAAATTATTTTAAACAAAACGATTGTTATCGCAATCTCCATTTTTTTTTTGTAAGAAATAAAATAAGGATACATAAAGACTGAAAAGATATAGTGAGAGTTCCAAATAGTAGAGAAGAATTGAAGAATTGATGTTTCTCAAAACTTGCATCCCTGATGAATTGCGATCGTTTGATAATGCAGGGCCACCTACTTCCTTCTTTATTCAAATTTCTTTAATTCCACGGAGTCAACTTGGCGATGCCATCCTTCTCCATGATATGCCTTTACTCGCTATCCATTAACTTTGAATATGTTGGTTCCGTCATCATTTGATAATTCTACCGCGCCATGCGTGAATACTTGTCTAACTATGAACGGTCTGGACCAACATGACTTTAGTTTTCCCAGGAAGAGTCACAAACGTGAGTTAAAGAGTAAGACCTTTTGTCCGACTTGGAGGTTCTTACCGCATATGCATTTGTCATGCCAGCGCTTGGTGCGCTCTTTATAAATCTTCGCATTTTCATATGCGTTAATCCTTCATTCTTCTAGCTCGACCAGTCGCATTTTTCATGCTTCTCCTGCCTTCTTCAAATCAAAGTTCAGCTTCTTTACCGCCCATGGTGCCTTATATTCCAGCTCCAAAGGCAAATGACCCGCCTTACTAAATACCAACACATATGGGGACATACCTATTGGTGTTTTAAATGCAATCCGGTATGCCCACAACGCATCCTCAAGCTTCGTTGCCCAATCTTTCCGTGAAGGCCTTACTACCTTCTCAAGTATCAACTTAATTTCTCGATTGGACACTTTAGCCTGACCATTCGTCTGTGGATGGTATGCGGTGGCCACCTTGTGGAGAATGTTGTATTTGCGCAGCAGCTCCTTGATATTATGGTTGAAAAAGTGGGACCCTTCATCACTTATGATGGCACAGGGAGTGCCAAAACAAGTGAAAACCTGTTTCTTCAGGAACTGGGAGACTACCGCCACGTCACTTGCGGCGTATGCTATTGCCTCTACCCACTTGGAGACATAATCGACGGCTAATAAAATGTAATGTTTACCATTCGAATGAGGGAATGGTCCCATGAAATCAATCCCTCATACGTTGAACAATTCAAGCTCCAAGATAGTGTTCATTGGCATTGCATGTTTCCATGAAATATTACCTGTGCGTTGGCACCGATCACACTTCATTGCGTAGTAGCTGCATCCTTGAATAATGTGGGCCAAAAGAATCCACTTTGTAATACTTTGGTTGCGGTGCGCTGTCTTCCAAAGTGCCCACTATATGGTGAGTCGTGACATTGCGATAGTATGCATTGTTGAGCAACATTTGGTACGCATAATCGAAAAATCTGGTCTGCCCCTCTTTTATACAGATTAGGCCCATCCCAATAATAATGTTTGCATTCATGTTTGAGCTTCTTCTGTTGGTGGTAGGTGTAATCTTCAGGAAATTGCTCGCAAACCAAATAATTGACTATGTCCGCATACCAGGGCAATTCTTCTATATGAAACAGATGCTTATCCGGGAATACGACACTCACCTCAGACTCGTTGCGGTCAACCTCAGGATTTTCCAGTCTAGAAAAATGATCCGCTGCTTGATTCTCTGTCCCCTTCTGGTCAATTATTTCTATATCAAATTCTTGAAGGAGGAGAACCCTACTGATCAGCCTTGGCTTTGCGTCCTTCTTTGTCATTAAGTACTTTATTGTCGAATGATCAGTATGGATGAGTACCTTTGTTCCCAACAGATATACCCAAAATTTCTCCAATGCAAAAGTTATCGCCAGAAGCTCTTTCTCTGTGGTGGTATAATTTGTCTGAGCAGGATTTAGTGTTTTACTCGAATATGCGATGGGATGCCAAATTGTTTTCTCTTTTGTGCCAGGGCTGCTCCCATCGCATACCCGCTTGCGTAGCACATGATTTCAAAAAGAAGTGTCCAATCCAGTGCAATCAATATGAGTACAGTAATCAGCGCATCTTTCAAAACTCTAAATGCATTGAGGCAGTTGTTTTCAAACTCAAATTTTCTATCAGCATCTAATAACACACTCAGTGGTCGAGCTATTTTAGAAAATTCTTTGATAAAACATCTGTAGAATCTAGCGTGCCCAAAGAAGCTTCGTACAGCCTTCACGCTTGTTGGAGGTGGAAGCTTTTCAATTGCTTCGATTTTTTCTTTGTCCACCTCCAACCTATCCCGGGAAACCTTGTGTCCCAACACTATGCCTTCTTTCACCATGAAATGACATTTTTCCCAGTTAAGCACCAGATTCGTCTCTTCGCATCTCTTCAATATCTTCTCCAAGTTGTCTAGACAGACTTCATAAGTGTTCCCATAAACAGAGAAGTTGTCCATAAAGATTTCAACAGAGTCCTCAAGATAATATGAAAAGATGGCCATCATGCACCTTTAGAATGTGCTTGGCGCATTGCAGAGGCCAAACGGCATGCGGCGAAAAGCGAAGGTCCCATATGGGTAGGTGAATGTGGTCTTGTTGATCTTCTGGAGCTATCATAATTTGGTTGTACCTGACATAATCATCCAAACAGCAATAAAAATCATTTCCTGCTAGTGGGTCTAGCATTTGATGAATGAATGATAGAGGAAAATGATCTTTCTTTGTGGCCGCATTCAGCTTGCGGTAGTCCATGCAAATGTGTCATCCAGTGATAGTCCTTTGCGGTATTAATTCGTTGTTTTCATTCAGGACTACCGTCATGCCGCCCTTCTTCGGCACATACTACACGGGGCTAACCCACGTGCTATCTGCTATAGGATAGATAACACCCGCATTTAGCCATTTAATGATCTTCTTCTTGACGACTTCTTTCATTGCAAAGTTGAGTCTGCGTTGATGTTCAATCATTGCTTTGTGGTCCTCTTCAAGACGAATGCGGTGCATGCAGTACGCTGGGCTAATTCTTCTAATGTCAGTGAGCGTCCAGCCAATTGCTCGTACATGTTTCCTGAGAATGCTTATCAACGCATTCTCCTGGTCTTCATTGAGCACAGAGGAAATAATAACAGGCAACTTCTCATTCTGTCCCAAAAATGCGTACTTCAAATGGGTTGGTAGGGTCTTCAATTCAAGTGTCGGTGGCTCCAATAGTGAATGTTGCGTTGTTTTTCTTTCTTCTTTTTCTGTTGACTCTTCTTCTTGCTTTGCGAACATTTCTTCTTATTTGCTTATTTTTGTTATGATTGCATTATAGGCAACAATGGATGCGCTGGCATCCTCTTGTTCAATTTCTTCATCAAACTTTTCTTCTTCAATCACATTCTGGTCATCATCTAAGTCATGTAGGTCTTCTTCATCCGAAAACTTCATGGCACGAATTATGTTAAACTTAAGCTTCTGTCCATAAATGCTCAAAGTGATTTCCCCTTTATGCACATCAATTTGAGCACGACCCGTTGATAAAAAAAGGTCGCCTCAGAATGATGGGAACATCTTTGTCGGCCTCATAGTCCAATATGATGAAGTTAGCTGGTAGGATAAACTTATCAATGGTTATCAGCACATCCTTCACCTTTCCCTCTGAATGCACTAGAGATCTATCAGCCAGTTGGAGAGTCGCTATTGTGGGCACAAGTTACCCCACGTTCAGTTGTCTAAAGATTGACAGAGGCATCAAATTTATACTGGTTCCCAAATCACATAGGGCTTGCCCGATGTACAGTCCTCCTATGGAGTAAAGAATGGTAAAGCTCCCAGGATCGCTCATCTTTGGTAGAATTATTGATTTGGAACTTTGTGTCAGCGCCACCATGGCAAACTTACCAACTCCCCCCTTCTTAGTTACCATATCCTTCAGAAACTTTGTGTAGGCAGACATTTCTTCAATCGCTTCACTGAAAGGAATATTAACATGTAATTGCTTTAACATAGATAGGAAGCGTTGGTACTGTACCTCTTCATTCTTTTTCTTCCTTAGTCTCTGCGGGAAAGGGGGTAACTGCACTTTCATGGTTCCCGTCTCAGTTGGCTTTGAGATCGATGCAACCTCTGGTTCTAATACTTCTTTTTCTCCTTCCTCTTCTTGCGTCACCGCAACTTCAGATTCTGCCGTAATAGAAGTTGTCCGACTTTTCTCCCTCCACATTCTTCCCATTTCGCAATGTCACAACCTGACATTGCTCTTTACCTGATCCCCCCGGGTTACGTGGAAGTTCAGTTGAACTTGGCAGAGCCCCTTGTGGTCTACTCTTTAGCTCACTTATAATCTGGCTCATCCGTAATTCTAAATTATGGATGGACGTAGCCTGAACTTGAAGCATCGTTTCGTTTTTCTCTATGTATTGCTTCAATAGGCTTTCCAAAGAAGAGGATTGCGGTGGTTGTGAGCTACTTGCTCGATTGCTCGTTTGACCATTGTTGTATGGAAAGAAACCTAGTGGCCCTTCTTTCTGCGCCACAGGTTGGAAATTCTGTTGTTGATTCTTCCAAGCAAAATTGAGGTGGTTTCTCCACCCAGGGTTGTAGGTGTTCGAAAAGGGGTTATTCTTTACAAAGTAAACAGATTGTGGATTTTGCAGGCAATCTTCCATCGCATGCCCATCACTGTAAGTCGCACACCTTGCAATGTTTTGACTGATTGCTGATTTGCCCATTTTATGGTGTTGGGCTGTTGATCGCAATTCCTTGTATTACACTCATCATTGCGGTCATCTGGTTTTGTAGTGAAGCAATAGTACCATTATTTGCGTCATTGTATTTGAGTCTCAATCTCTGGTCACTCTCTCTCCAATCTTCATGGTTCTTAGAGATGCGATCCAAGATATTCTTCGCCTCGTCATACGTTTTATCAAGCAAACCACCAGCAGCTGTCGCATTGGCAGCGGTCTGCGAAGCAACATTCAAACCATGATAAAAAAATTCCATCTAGAGGCAGTCTGACAACCCATTGTGTGGACAATCCCTGACCAACCTCTTAAACCTCGCCCAGGCATCGTTGAGCGATTCGTCCATGTCTTGTTCAAAATTTTTAATCAATTTTCGTCGTCTGGCGTTCTCAGTAGGTGGAAAGTATTTCTTTATGAACTTCTCCACGACCTGTTCAGAAGAAGTGATCGCTCCCGGCTCGAGAGAATATGCCCATTTCTTAGCCTGATCACAGAGATAAAATGGGAACAAAGTTAGTCGAACTTCTTCGATAGAGATGTTCGGGAACACAAAAGTATTGCAGATTTCGATAAAGCTTCAGAGGTGGGCGTGCGGGTCCTTGCCATGCCTTCCTCCGAATTGTCCTACAGTCTGGATCATCTGCAGCATCACCGACTTCATTTCGAATCTACTTCCGTTGAGGGCAGGCTTCATGATTCCCGAAGAGAAATCATAGAGGTTCGGCGATGCATAGTCCCTGGTGGGTCTATTGCGATCGTTTGTCAACAGAATTGGATTCGCCAAGACATTGTTATCGTTTGGTGCTCTGTTTTCAGGCTGCTCCGCCATCTCTTCTTTATCTGATTGTGGTTGTTGTTGGCAGTCACTCAGTCTCCTTCTAAATGTCCTCTCAATCTCCGGGTCGTAATTCGCTAGAGATTGAGAGTTTGCAAAGAGATCAGAAAAGTTACCGTTAGCACTTTATTTTGCCGAAGTCCCCGGCAACGGCGCCAAAAACTTGATGCTTTATTTTATGAAGTGGAAATGTGGATGATATGCATTGATAAAATTGCGATGTGCACTCAAGTTTCCTCAGCGGAATCCAAGTGTAAATTCCACTGAGTTTCCTGGTAAGTCTAGGGTCGAACACAGGGAATTGTAAAAACAGATTGCGTTGGTAATTTTTATGAAAGCCTTGCGGTAACCGAATAAATAGATTGTTGGTTTTTTGTTGATTGCGTTAATGAAGAAAAAAATAACAATTGTGGCAGAGTTTGAAAATAGTTGGTAAACGGGAAATGCGATGAATATGCGGTGAACGGGTTGAGAAGGGTTTCGACTAACACTTCCTAGAATGCGTTCGTGCTTTGCGACCATGCAACATGCATACAATAGTAAACCATCTCTCGATGCGAATGCTACGGCTTCTAATGCTAGAACACATACGATATATGCGATAAGTCTATAGGACCTATACATAAGCCTCTATTCTTATTTATGCGATGACAGGATAACACACACACAAATAAGGCGACCACATAATATCATTCCTATCTCTAGGATGCATGCGATGCAGGTTGATAAACAGAGCTTATCTCTAAGTCCCTATCTCTTGTTTATGCAGTTCTAATCTTGCTCTTTCGAGTCTAGATTATAACCTAGCTCTCTCGAGTCTTAGGTTCTTTCTTCAGACTCTCTCTCGAGTAGCTCTCTCGATAGTGCTTCTTTTTCAATCCTCTTCCTCCTCAAAACTCACAAATATCCTCTTAACCAAAATAGTCAGAGCCCACCACTCCTAGGTTCTCACTCTGAGCATACTAAGGAATCTGAGTGGTAGTGTCCTTGTTGGTTCGAGGATCGAGTTGTTGTTTGCTGCTTGTTCGAGAGAAGTGTTCGTGACTTGTTTGAAGCATTGGTGAACAAGTTGGATCGAGGGATTAGTTGAAGAACAATTCTTCAAAGGTATAATCTCCCAACCTTTATTTCATTTGAAAAGCATGTTGTAATTTACTTTGATTGCATAATTTGTTTGTATGACTGTAAATGTATGAGTTCGATCACAATGGAGTTTGGACAATCTGCTTCTGGTCAAGGAACTTCTCATGTTGAGTTTCTCTTCAGTCAGAGTATGTAGCTGCTTGTGAAGCTGCCAAATAAGTTGTCTCGCTTAGAAAGTTGTTGATAGATTTGGAAGTTGTTCCAAACATGTAAATACCCATCACCCTTTATTGCGATAATAGTGGTGTTGTGGCCAATTCTAAGGAGCCAAAATGCTACAAACAAGGTATGCACATCGAGTGTAAATATCATCTCATTAGGGAGATTATGCAATGGGGAGATGTGATTGTCACAAAGATCGCTTCGGAGCACGATATTGTTGATCCATTTCCGAAGGCTCTCATGACTAAAGTTTTTTAGGGTCATCTGAAGAGTTTGGGTCTACGAGATATGTGTCATCTTGTCTAGGGCAAGTGGGAGTATTATGGGGTATAGAGTATGTCCTAGTTTATTGTATCGTGTAATTTACTTTATATTGTATTTTGTATTGTACACCTCCTTTGCTTTAGGACAACTAAGAGATTGTTGGATTTAATGTCCTAAATTTCATGGATCCTGTAGTTTGTAATTTATAAATACAAATTATTTATTTAATAAAATAAGAAATTTTTTATTCAACATTTAGATTGCATTAACTCGATCCAATAAATTAAGATCCATGGTTATTTAATGAAGCTTGAACAGTATGGGGTAGACATACAAGTGGATCATGTTCAAGTAATAACCTAAAACGTCTGCAATATATAGATAAAGGTTGGGTGTCTTATCCTGGTGACACTGCAAATACGACCCACTTTGTAAATGTTACAAAAGTTGTAAGTGTTATAAATGATATGATCCATATCGTTCATGTAGAGACATGTGAATTAGGGTATCTTGTATAAAGAGTTTATATAAGATCATATCATGAAATGATTGGTTTCTTTTTATAACACTGTTACTTAAAGAGACTAACATTTCACTAGGATGATCATAGGTGACTTGAACTTAATCTTGAAGGAGTTGTGAACTCTTATCTATAAGCAATCATTTGATCTGTATGGGTGAGAGTGGCTAATTTAGCCGACTCAATAAGTCTACCATTTTGTGGATTTATCCGAGTAGAGGGTTAGAAACATAACTACACAAGATAGAATTCACTCATTCCCGTCTTTAGGGAAAGTAGATGAATTACTCCCTTAATAGTTGATTTCGGGACTTGAACAATGAGATCTCACTCTCTCATTGGCTTGAGAGTTAGTTTATAGTTGGACTATAAACTATTTGTTCATTAGAGGGATCAATGGTACTTAAGGAGTTAGATACAACTACAGGGGTAAAATGTTAATTTAATCCGACTGTAGTTATGAGCAATTCATGAAGAGTCGACTTACTGTTGATTGGTTATATCCATGGACACAAAAATATATCTACAGTGCGAATAATGTAGTTATTGATCTTTAGTGGAGTTGGAGTGACCGATAGTTAATGAATGTTGATTAATCTAATTAAAGTGTTTAGTTGATTAATCTTGTATTATTAGAGCTTTTAATCTGTAAGTCCATAAGGTCCCCTTGTTAGCTCACTGAGATAAAAATAAGAAATAATTATTTTTAGAATAATTTGAATTGTTCAAACTATTTAAGGAAATTTAAGCTATTATTTATATTAATATGAATAAATAAAGTATAGTGTATATTGATGCATTATAATGTATAGTTAATTATAAATGTGATTTATAATTAAAATTATATACTATGTGAGAGACAAATATTTGAATAAGATTCAAATATTATTTATATGAATAAGATTATATAAATACTATATGTTAAAATTAATATGAATATGGTTCATATTAAAAGTATAAGTTATAAGAGAGATGTGCATTTTAATGTGATTAAAAAGCATATAATATGATTGATTAATCAATCATATAATAAATTTGTTATTATAACATAACATAATATTATATTATATTATAATATTTATAACTCCCCAATAACTCCCCACTATAATGGAATTATTCTTCACGTGGATGGGAGTTCTTCGTTTAAATATGTATTGAAAATACAGAAAGAGGGGTTGTTGTTTTTACAGAACTTGAAGAAGAAAAATTCTCTCATCTCTCATTTTCTCTATACTCACCTCCTCTGCTAAAAACAAAGCAAGAGCCCACACATCCATCATTCCTTGGTTTTCTTAAGAATAACGAGGTGGTCAAGTGGTAATGTTCATTCTTGGTGTGTACGTGTTTTTAGAAGTTTTTCACTGTTCAAGTGTAGAAGCGTTGTTGTCCAAATCGGAGAGGAAATTTCATGAAGAAGTGTTTCTACAAGGGTTAGCATTCCTTATTCCTTTTCCCTCTGTTAGAGAGCATGCTTATAGTTTTATTTAATTTGTTTAGCTTGTTGAACGTATTTCTGTATGTTTTTATCTATTTTAAGTTTTTCCAAAATGAAATTCATTGGCACATGACGATCATTCTCTTCCACTGAGGAATTCAATTCCTTCGGTTACATGGTATGGAGGGGAAAGAGATATGAGGGGGATTTGTTCATACAAAGAAGAAGAAAGTTGGGTTTTTTTTAAAAAAAGAAAAAAATCTAAACTTAATATATTTTACAATATATACCAGTGCATCATTATAATGTATATCAACAATATAGCTCAGTGTATCATTATCAAGTTTATTGACAGTATATTAGTAAAGTATATTAGTAGGTAAAGTGTATCAAGTGTATATCAGTAATGTATGAAAGGTATCACGAATATCAAAGGTATCAAATGTATCGGTAGTGTAACAAGGGTTATTAAGTGTATATTAGTAGTGCATCGGGTGTATTGAGTATATCAAGTATATATCAATAGTGAGGGCATAGCGAACATTTTACATACTTAAACGTGGTCTAGGCTTCTGCCATTTTTGCAAACCTAATACATATGGGCTACAAGCCTAATTTTTAATAATCTTTTGTTCTCCCTGCAATCACCCCTTAATAAAATATGAAATTACATATAATAACGTATCGATGTTCGAGTAGGGAAATATTGAGTAGGATGTCAAAGTAGGTAGTTTGCAGTGTCTAAAAGGAGAAAAACAATGAAATCAATTAAAAAGTGAAATAGACAAAAAAAAATGTTTACAAATATAAAAGAACCCATAAGGGTTAAAAGTAATGAAACCTAATGATTTAGATTTATACGATAATGATGCATTAAGAAAATTGAAGTCTTATTGTAATTTGTGGGCATCTATGGTTTTACAAATAAGCTGCAATGTAAATATAACGCCCTAATATTTCAAACGTTTTGAAGTTTAAAAGCAATATTATCTTGTGGGGATACCCTACTATAGTTCCAAGTTTGGAATGGAATTTTAGATTTATAGAAAATGTTATAAAGGGTCATATGTCTTGGTTTAGGGATTATGTTTCCCTCTTGAAGTGAAAAGTGCACCTTCAAGTTGTTGGGTTAAGCAAGGATAAATATGAAGAAAAATAAAAGTATTTAAGGAATTTTTTTTTTTAATCTGGAGAAGTAAATGGAAATTAATGTGTTCAAGACTCCCAAATAGTTAAGTATGATTTGGATTTTAAAACATGATATGGGTGGATACAAGGCATTGGTTTTAGTGTAAAGGAGGAATCTCTTATTACCATTTGGAACTTTGGATTGCAGTAGGCATTATTCAGGAAAAAAAAATATAGCTTACTTAGGTTGTTGGATTGTAGACTGTGGAAAGGGATTCGAACAGTCACATGTTTTGATATAGATATATTTCACTAGGAAAGTAGAAAAGAGCATCTTGGATTTATTGGTCTTGGAAAAGACAAGGGTGAGGGAAAATGAAAGTATTTGAGATATATATATATATATATATAAGGTAACGGGAATTAATGTCTTGAGATTAAGAACAAAGGTTTGATTTGGTTTCCAAGATAGGAAATATGTGTTTACGAACCTTTAGAGTTGCTATGAACAATCTCGTTACTATTTGAAACTATGGATCTTAGTTTTGTTGGTTAAATGGATATCCTGCCTAAGCTATTGGTCATGGAACTCAATTTTAGCATGGGAATTTGATTAAGCTAGACTATCACGTAGTGGAAGAGTGCTTAGCAATCTTCTTCAAATTATAGTGGAGTCGAAGGAAATAACGTTTTATGAAAGGATGTTTAGTAGAAATAGTTGCTAGAAACTATGGAAATGGAAGGGGTAAAGCCTCGTTAAAGAGGGGAAATACGTTGAAAGGTATTAGTAAGGTTTGGAGGTTTTGATTGTGGACACGAATATCTAGAATAAGGAATTAATGAAGCCATCGATTTGATTTGAAGGTGCAAGTAATCTAGCTTCAAGTAAAAAACAAGCTATATGAGTATTAAGGTTGAGTAAATTTGATCTCCCAGAATGACCCCTAGCACTAGAGATGAACTTGAGTTGAGGGCAACTCCTATCCTTAAGGCTCCTCATAGAAGGTCTCTAGTAGAGTTGGAATAGCCTAAGTCACTAATACAAGAATCATTTAGAAAAGTATTTCATATATGTCTTAATGTTTTGCTTTGGAGCACATCAACTTTGTTTATTAGGAAAGAAAGATGATTCATGAGACTTTGTATCAACTATTACGGATTGAATATGATAGCGTATCTCGGTTGTAGGGGATGCAGGGGAATGCCGGGGCCATTAGGTGTCGAATCCGGATTCCAAATCCTGGCCCTGAAGCGTTACAGATGGTATCAGAGGGAACCTCTCCCAGTAAGATGTGGTTCGGGGATGAACCAAGCGGAAGCTGGTGGGCATGTAATGACTCGAGTTCAAGAGGCGTATATGAATGAACCGATATCACATCCAAATGAGAGGGATCCTGAGGACATGAAAGTATGGTTAAGAAAGACTTAAAAGAATTAAAAGTTACTACCTATACCAACAAGGTGCACCTTTTTTTTCGGTGGCTCAAGTGTGCTTAGCTTGGGTCAATTCTATGTTGGGTGACCTCCTGGGAACTAGAAGCATCCAAGGCAAGTGAGGATGACGCAGCTAGAGGAATGTTAGGTACCAGGATTCCATAGATAACTATGGTCTTCCTCAACCAAAATTTCGAATACCCTTAATGAGATCTCTCTCTAGATGGGGACCATAGCTTAAGGTCTCTTTATATACTAGTTCAATTAGGGTTCCCATTAAACCCTAATTAACTAAGAATGGACTATGTTCAAATAATCCGACAACCTAAACAACTCGGACTACCCAACCCAAAATGATTATATTCTTAGGTTGGGTTAAAAAATTTCTATTTTTGTCGAGTTGGATGGGTCACGGGTTGGCTAAAAGAAATTTGTGTTAACCCAACCCAACCTAAATTACATATTCTTAATTTAAAAAAATATACAAATATTCCTCTTTGTTTAAAGTTTGATTACTTTGGATTGATTAATTTGTGAATTTTTAATATTTTTATTTTAAAATTATTATAATGTTTGCCTTTATTTAAACTTTGTAATAAATAGCATAGATATTTGGTATTTAGCATTTGAATTTTATGAGCTTTTAAGAATTAGGTTGGAGGTTTTGTTCGGGTCTTTTGGGTTGCCAATCCAACCTACCCTAATTTTTTAATTGGTCCAAAAAATGTCATCGTTCCAACCCATATACACCCAGAATGTAAATGAGGATAATGTTGACTAATGATACATGATAATATGATAATAACAAAAATAATTATTATTTTGAAGCATAAAACTGCTGAAAATATTTACAAGTAATAGCATAATATCACCGTTTATTTGTGATAGATCGCGATAGACTACTATTTGTAACTATCCGATAGTAGTCTTTCGCGGTCACAAAAAAATATTGAAATTTTGCAATATTTATGAATATTTTTTTGTCTACTTTTCTATATTTGAAAATAATCTTAATAATAATTACTATATCATTTTGTACATATTCATAATAATAATTATTATGAATAGTTGAGCTTTTAAGAATATATATATATATATATATATATATATATATATATCAAGGAGTCATTAGACAAATAACAACGAAAAAAATAGAGGAAATAATAATCTTTTCTCTAAATGTTGGTTTTCGTCCAGTCGTCCATTCATTAGTCCAAATTCAAAAAGAAAAAAAAAGAAAAGAATAAGGCATATTAGTCATATGAATTTATACCTGGTCTATTATAATAAATCAAAATATTTATAAAATATTGCAAAATTTTAGAACTATCAATAATAGACGTCGATAAACTTTTATTAGTGTTTATTAGTGACATTGATAGATGCTAATAGAAGTCTAACAATGCCTATCATTAATAGTTCTAAGACTCCTCAAGAGGTTGAGAAAATGAGACGAACTCCCTATGCATCGGCTATTGGTAATCTTATGTATGCAGTGTTATGTACTAGACCTGACATTTGCTATGCAGTAGGGATTGTCAGTCGATATCAGTCCAATCCAGGATTAGATCACTGGACGACGGTTGAAACGATCCTCAAGTATCTTCGAAGATTGAGGGACTATATGCTCGTGTATGGAGATAAGAATTTGATCCTTCCAGGATACACAGACTTTAACTTTTAGACTAATAGAGATTCTCGGAAATCCACATTAGGGTCAGTTTTCACTCTGAATGGAGGAGCTATAGTATGGCAAAGCATTAAGCAAGGATGTATCATGGACTCCACTATGGAAGCCGAATACGTAGCCGCTTGTGAAGTTGCTAAAGAGGCTGTTTGGCTTAAGAAGTTCCTTGCTGATTTGGAAGTTGTTCCAAATATGTCTTTGCCCATCACACTTTATTGTAATAACAATGGTGTTGTGAAAAATTCTAAGGAACCTAGGAATCACCGAAGAGGCAAGCACATAGAATGGAAATATCATTTGATCTGGGAGATTGTGTGTCGCGATGATGTGATTGTCACGAAGATCGCGTCGGAGCACAACGTTGCTGATCAGTTTACAAAGGCTATCATGTCTAAAGTGTTTAAGGGTCATCTAGAAAGTCTGGGTCTACGAGATATACGGCACCTTGTCTAGGGCAAGTGGGAGATGTTACTAAGGTATAGTGTATGCCTTAGTTTATTGTATTTTGTACTTTTTTTGTATTGTGCATTAGTCTCCCTAGGTTTTAGGACAAGTGGGAGATTGTTGGGATTGATATCCTAAATCTTCTTATAATCTCGTAGTTTGTAAACTTTGTATAAACATATTGTTATTAATAAAATAAATATTATTTTATAAGCATATACTCAATCCAATAAACTAAGATCCGAGGTTATTTTATGTAAATTTAAACAAGTATGTAGAGACATACAGATGGATATTGTTTAAATAATAATCTAAATGATATGTAGTATATGGATAAGATTGGGTACCTTATCCTGGTGACACTACGAATACAACTCGCTTTGTAGGTGTTACAAATATTGCAAAGTGCTACAAATGGTCTGATCTTAATCATTTATGTGGAGATATGCGAGCGGGGGTATCTTATACAAAGAGTTTGTATAAGACCGGATCACGAAATGATTAGTCTCTTTATATAACACCGTTGATAATCGAGACTTACATTTCACTAGGATGACCATAGGTGACATGACTTGAATCTTAAGTGAGTTGTGAACTCCTGCTCATGAAGGCGGTCCTTTTTGTATGGGTGAGAGTGGCAAGATTGCCAACTCAACAAGCATGCCATTTTGAGGATTCGTCTGATTGGGGAGCTGGGAACTCAACTACACAAGACGAAATTCACTCATTCTTCAATGTAGGGGTAAGTAGATAAATTGCTCCTTTAAGGGCTGATTTCGGGTCTTGAACATAGTGGCCACACCCTCTCTTGGCTAGAGAGGATTCAGTCATAGTGGGACTATGACTTATTGTTCATTAAAGGAATCAGTGGTACTTAAGGAGTTAGATGTAACTATAGGGGCAAAACACCCAACTGTACTTACGACCAATTTGTGAAGGGTCATCACATTATTGATTGGTTATATCCAACAGACACATAAATATATCTGTAGTGCGAAAAGTGCAACTGTCGGTCTTTAGTGGACTGCCCGAGAGTTAATGGATGGTGGATAATGTAATTATGGAGTTTAATTAATTATTCACGTACCATTGGAGTTTCAAGCTACAGGTTCATAAGGTTCCTTTGGTAGCTCAAAAGGATTATGTTGAGAATCAGTTTTTGGGTTAATTTGAATTGTTCAATTAATAAGAGGAAATTTAATTATATATAATATAATTGATATAATGTATTTATACATTAATTGGAGGAATAAATATTTAAATGAGATTCAAATAGTTGTTAATTTAATATAAATATGATTTATATTAAATACCATAAAATAGAGAGAAAAGATTATAGTTTATATTGAATGTGATACAATATTAAAACTATAGGTTATAAATATAATATGATAAGTTGGTTATCATATTTGTTTATATTATTTATTATTTTGAATAATAATCTTTTTTCTAAAAAACTACCTTAGTGGGTGGTTGTGAAAATTTTATGACAATTGGAATAAAAGAAAAAAATGTTTTTTTCTTTTCTTAGAAGATTTTGAAGAAATCAAAATTACAACAAGATCGCAAAGAGAGATTATACGACAGTCTACACGCCAAACTTAGAGCATATACGATAGGCTCTCTTTGTCTATGCGATAGTCTATGTGATAGGAAATTTTGCTATGTGATAGCCTAAACGATCGAGAAGTTTGCTATGCGATAGTGCTTCTTCTTCAATTGTCTTCCTCCTCCAAACTCACAAATATCCTCTTAACCAAAATAGTTAGAGCCCACTACTCCTAGGTTCTCACCCTGAGCATACTGAGGAATCCAAGTAGTAGTGTCCCTGTTGGTTCGAGGTCGAGTTTTGGTTGCTGCTTGTTCGAGAGAAGTGTTCGTGACTTGTTTGAAGCATTCATGAACAAGTTGGATTGAGGGATTACTTGAAGAACAGTTCTTCAATGGTATAATCTCTCAACCTTTATTTTATTTCAAAAGCATACTGTAATTTACTTTGATTGCATAATCTGTTTGTATGACTGTAAATGTATGAGTTTGATCACAATGGAGTTTGGACAATGTACTTCCACTCAAGGAACTCCTCATGTTGAGTTTCCCTTCAGGCAGAGTATGTAGCTGCTTGTGAAGTTGTCAAATAAGCTGTCTGACTTAGGAAGTTGTTGATAGATTTGGAAGTTGTTCCAAACATGTCAATGCCCATCACCCTTTATTGCGATAATAGTGGTGGTGTGGCCAATTCCAAAGAGCCACAAAGCTACAAACGAGGATTGCACATCGAGTGTAAATATCATCTCATTAGGGAGATTGTGCAACGGAGACATGTGATTGTCACAAAGATCGCTTCGGAGCATAATGTTGTTGATCTATTTCCGAAGGCTCTTATGGCTAAAGTTTTTAGGGGTCACCTAAAGAGTTTGGGTCTACGAGATTTGTGTCATCTTATCTAGGGCAAGTGAGGATATTATGGGGTATAGAGTATGTCCTAATTTATTCTATGTAATTTACTTTATATTGTATTTTGTATTGTACACCTCCCTCTCTTTAGGACAACTGAGAAATTTGGATTTAGTGTCCTAAATTTCATGGATCTTGTAGTTTGTAATTTGTAAATACTAATTATTTATTTAATAAAATAAGAATTATTTTATTCAACATTTAGATTGCATTAACTCGATCCAATAAATTAAGATCCATAGTTATTTAGGACAGTATGTGATAGACATACAAGTGTATTATGTTCAAGTAATAACCTAAAATTTCTGCAATATATAGATAAGGTTGGGTGTCTTATCCTGATGATATTGCGAATACGACCCACTTTGTAAATGTTACAAAAATTGTAAGTGTTACAAATGATATGATCTATAGTTCATGTAGAGACATGTGAATGAGGGTATCTTGTATCAAGAGTTTATATAAGATCATACCATGAAATGATTGGTTTCTTTTCATAACACCATTACTTAAAAAGACTAATATTTCACTAGGATGACCATAGGTGACTTGACCTTAATCTTGAGGGAGTTGTGAACTCTTATCTATAAGAGTAATCCTTTGATCTATATGGGTGAGAGTGGCTAATTTAGCCAACTTAATAAGCCTACCATTTTGGGGATTTATCCGAGTAGAGAGTTAGGAACATAACTACACAAGATGAAATTCACTCTTTCCTGTCTTTAGGGAAAGTAGATGAATTACTCCCTTAATAGCTGATTCCGGATCTTGAACAATGAGATCTCACCCTCTCATTGGCTTGAGGGTTAGTTTATAGTTGGACTATAAACTGTTTATTCATTAGAGGAATCAGTGGTACTTAAGGAGTTAGATGTAACTACAAGGGTAAAATGGTAATTTAATCGACTGTAGTTATGAGCAATTCGTGAAGAGTCGACTTATTGTTGATTGGTTATATCCATAGACACAAAAATATATCTATAGTGCGAATAGTGCAGTTATCGATCTTTAATGGAGTGATCGATAGTTAATGAATATTGATTAATCTAATTAAAGAGTTTGGTTGATTAATCCCGTATTATTGGAGCTTTTAATCTGTAGGTCCATAAGGTCCCCTTGTTAGCTCACTAAGATAAAAATAGGAATAATTATTTTTAGAATAATTTGAATTGTTCAAACTATTTAAGGAAATTTAAGCTATTATTTATATTAATATGAATAAATAAAGTATAGTGTATATTGATGCATTATAATGTATAGTTAATTATAAACGTGATTTATAATTAAAACTATATAATATGTGAGAGACAAATATTTGAATAAGATTCAAATATTATTTATATGAATAAGATTATATAAATACTATATGTTAAAATTAATATGAATATGATTTATATTAAAACTATAAGTTATAAGAGAGATGTGCATTTTGATGTGATTAAAAAGCATATAATATGATTGATTAATCAATCATATAATAAATTTGTTATTATAACATAACATAATATAATGTTATATTATATTATAATATTTATAATTCCCCACTATAAGGGAGTTATTCTTCATGTGGATGGGAGTTAACTCCCATCCAATCTCTCTTCGTTTAATCTGTATTGAAAATACAGAAAGAGGGGTTGTTGTTTTTACCAAACATGAAGAAGAAAGATTCTCTCATTCTCTCATTTTCTCTATACTCACCTCCTATGTCGAAAACAAAGCAAGAGCCCACACATCCATCATTCCTTGATTTTCTCAAGAATAACGAGGTGGTCAAGTGGTGATGTTCATCCTTGGTGTGTACATGTTTTTAGAAGATTTTCACTATTCGAGTGCAAAAGCGTTGCTGTCCAAATTGGAGAGAAAATTTCATGAAGAAGTGTTTCTATAAGGGTTAACATTCCTTATTCCTTTTCCCTCTGTTAGAGAGCATGCTTATAGTTTTATTTAATTTGTTTATCTTGTTGAACGTATTTTTGCATGTTCTTCTCTATTTTAAGTTTTTCCAAAATGAAATTCATTGGCACATGACGATCATTCGCTTCCAATGAGGAATTCAATTCCTTTGATTACATGGTATGGAGAGGAAAGAGAGAGATATGAGGGGGAATGGATTTATTCATACAAAGAAGAAGAAAGTTGGGTTTTTTTTAAAAAAAGAAAAAAAATCAAAACTTAATATATTTTACAATATAGACCAGTACATCATTATAATGTATATCAACAATATAGCTCAGTGTATCATTATCAAGTTTATCAACAGTATATTAGTAAAGTATATTAGTACGTAAAGTGTATCAAGTGTATATTAGTAATATATGAAGGGTATCACGAATATCAAAGGTATCAAGTGTATCAATAGTGTAACAAGGGTTATTAAATGTATATTAGTAGTGCATTGGATATATCGAGTGTATCAAATGTATATCAGTAGAGAGGGCATAGCAGACATTTTACATGCTTAAACGTGGGCTAGGCTTCCTTTGTTGCCATTTTTGCAAACCTAATACATATGGGCCACAAGCCCAATTTTTATAAATTCTTTTGTTCTCCCTGCAATCACCCCTTAATAAAATATGAAATTACATATAATAACTTATCGATATTCGAGTAGGGAAATATAGAGTAGGATGTCAAAGTAGATAGTTTGTAGTGTCTAAAAGGAGAAAAACAATGAAATCGATTAAAAAACGAAATAGACAAAAAAATGTTTACAAATATAAAAGAACCCATAAGGGTTAAAAGTAATGAAACCTAATGATTTAGATTTATACGAGAATGATGCATCAAGAAAATGAAGTCTTATTGTAATTTGTGGGCATCTATGGTTTTACAAATAAGCTGCAATGTAAATTATGGTGTTCAAATAATTCGACAACCAGAACAACTCGGACTACCCAACCCAAAATGTAAGGATTGAGTTAGGTTAATTTCATTCTTAGGTTGGGTTAAAACTTTTTCTATGTTTGTCGAGTTGGATTGGGTCACGAGTTGACTAAAATAAATTTGTGTTAACCCAACCCAACCCAACCTAAATTACACATTCTTAATTTTAAAAAATATATTCAAATATTCTTCTTTGTTTAAAGTTTGATTACTTTGGATTGATTAATTTGTGAATTTTTAATATTTTTATTTTAAAATTATTATAATGTTTGCCTTTGTTTAAACTTTGTAATAAATAGTATAGATATTTGGTATTTAGCATTTGAATTTTATGAGCTTTTAGTTATTAATCATGTGTAGTATATTAATTTACCTATTTTTAACTAAAAAGAAAAACTAAGTTATAACACGAAAACCACCCCAACCCAACCTAAATTTTAAGAGTTGGGTTGGAGGTTTTGTTCGAGTCTTTTGGGTTGCCAATCCAACCTACCCTAGTTGGTTTAAAAAATACCTTCGTTCCAACCCATGTACACCCAGAATATAAATGAGGATAATGTTGACTAATGATACATGATAATACGATAATAACAAAAATAATTATTATTTTGAAGCACAAAACTGCTGAAAATATTTACAAGTAATAACACAATATCACAGTTTATTTGTGGCAGATCATGATAGACTATTATTTGTGTCTATCAGTAGTCTTTCGCGATCGCAAAAAAAAATATTGAAATTTTGCTATATTTATGAATATTTTTTTTCCACTTTTCTATATTTGAAAATAACCCTAGTAATAATTATTATATCATTTTGTACATATTCATAATAATAATTATTATGAATAGTTGAGCTCTTAAGCAAAAAGATATTAGACAAACAATAACGAAAAAATAGAGGAAATAATATTTTCTCTAAATGTTGGTTCTCGTCGAGTCATCCATTCATTGGTCCTAATTCAAAAAGAAAACAAAGAAAAGAAAAAGGCATATTAGTCATACGAATTTATACCTGCGCTATTTTCAAATATAAAAAAATAAATTAAAATATTTACAAAATATAGCAAAATTTTAGAACTATCAATGATAGACGCTGATAGACTTATATTAGTGTCTATTAGTGACATTGATAGACAATGATAGAAGTTTATCAGCGTCTATCATTGATAGTTCTAAAATTTTGCTCTATCTTGTAACTACTTTCAACAATTTTCCCATTTGAAATAATTTCCCTTTATACTAATATTAATGAAACTCAAATTAATCATATGTGAGATATGAGAGAGATTGAAAATTAATTATAAACGTCTCGATTCCCAATTTTTCAATATTTGTAAATTTTCTTAAATCATTCATTGATCTAGAAGCTTAAATTAATGGACGGCAGATTTAATCTTATATCATCTAATTTTTTTCTCTTACTTGTGAACTTGAAATATGTAGAAGAGTGGAAATCAATATTAACTAGACTATATGCTCTGATATCATCTTAAATGTAAAATCATTTTTTAAAAATTTATAAAAGATAATTTAGAAATTGTTAACTGAATATGAATAATTATTTATAAAAGAGAATTTAGAAAATCTGTTTGAATTTAGTTTTTTCTTTTTTTCACATGTTTATTATTATTATCTCTTCCTATTCAATTTTTGTTTTCCTGTATTCTACTCTCCCCTCTCTCTTTTTCGTTTCAAATTTAATTTTTTCCCATTTAAATGATTTAGGAAAGTAATGGCAGTTGACTAAAATCAGGATTCCTATTAGAAATCTTTTGGTATTTTCCATTAGAAAATGGGGATTCATCACTGGTATATACTATTATAATATTTACGGTCAACCTAACCATTATGTGTGGCTCAAATTTGTGTTTATATACATACATACATATACATATATATATATATATATATGTAGTTCTTAAAATTTGAAAAATATATAATAGGTCATTTAATTTGTGTGTTTAATACGTAATAACAAATATATATTTAAGAAATAATGTATATATTTACTACAAAATTAAAAATTAAAAATTTAGTTGTGTAAGCCCTCACCTCTTTTTTCTTTCTCTTCTGGGAATTATTTAAAAGATTATAAGTTGAGATTGAACTTGTGACTCAAGATTAGGTTTGATATGAAACGTTTAACTAAGATATATACTTGGAATAAAAAGGAACTAAATCGATGTTTTCTTCACTAAGTAAGAGAAGGTAAAGATTGATGAATAATTTGAGGGTAACAAACTTAATTGAGATTATTGTAGGATAATTGTGGATAAAGTTGGTATGCTCGGGATAAAGTCAAAGTCAACGATCAACAGTCAAATATCAAAGTCAAACAAAAGTCAAACATATTTGGAAATGGTGAATTTTGGGAAATTTCAAGGTTTTAATTGTAAATTTGGGGAGTTATGGGCTTGTTAGAAATAGCTTGGGCTGGGATTGAAGAGAAATTGAAAGAGAGAAAGGGGCTGAGAGAGAAAAAATTGGGATTTTGGGGGCTTTTGGATAAAATTTGAGTTGTCTTTATCAAATTCTTTCGTTAGAGCAACAAGAAATGAAGGGTTGGTTAGTCAGCTAAGTATGTGGTAGACCTCTAGTGGGAGATGACAACTAGAAATTGAAGCTGGAATTTGAGTTTGGAGTTTTGGCTGACTTTAAAATGGGGAAGAGTTTGGAGATCGGATTAAGCGTGTTTGAGGGTGTTTTAGTGAGGCAAAATTGAACTTAGAGGAGAAGCAAGGGAAAAGTTCGTGGGAGATTTGAACGGAAGAATCTTGGCAGGAAAAGCAAAGAAAAAGGAGAAAATTAATGGCGGCCGGAGTTGGACGAAAATATGGGCTGCTCGAATTTTTTACTGATCCATGGAGTTAGAGGTTAATTCGAAACTCCAAATTTGAAGGTAAGTTAATTCTAAAGGTTAAGATTAATTGAAATGTTCCTAAGCTTGATTACTAATGAATATCAATAATATACTTTGGCCTTGGGATTGTTTAATTTGGGACCAAAGTTAAATCTCAATTAAATTTTAGGATGTTTTTAGTGACCCTAAAATTTGGAATTAGGGTTACTAAAAACATTAGGAAAAAATTAGACAAAATTGGCTCATATTGAAGAATAAATTTAGGGTTAATGGAGTATTTTTAGGACTGATTTTTTAGCTTATTTAGTATAGTTAAGACACTTTAACATTGGAATTAAGTTAATTTGAGATCTTAAGTTAATTTTAAGATAATTAAAGGGTTTAAGTATAAGGTAAAACCTAAGGTTAGAATGAAATTAGGGTCGATGGCAGAATTTAAGAGAAATTGGATCTTTTTGGAGAATAATTATGGAGATATTTAAATTATGGCCGATTGATGAATAATCATGGAATTATCAATTAAATTTCAGGATAATCAGAAATTTGAGGAATGAGACCCTTCCTAAAAGAAAATTCCTATTTTTACAATTGCTTAAAGGTATTTGATGAAATAAACTATGTTAATGAAATATTAAAGGCTGTTCGGAGTTTATAAATATGATTTTATCATCACGTGTCAAATTATAGATTTAAATATAAACTCTTGTTTTGATTATTCATGTGATATTCTGAAAAGTAATGGTTTGAGAAAGAAGTTTTCAAACTATTAGATCTAGTACCCGCAACTAGTTACTTGAACTCTTTATGCATGTATTACAGTTGCTATGCGTTGAGTTGGTCCGCATTAACAAAGACTGGGTGTGTTGAGTTGGTCCACCTCAGTGACTGAGTGTGTTAAGTTGGTCCACCTCAGTGCCTAGATAGGTTGAGTTGGTCTACCATGGGGATGTTTGGGTACAGATATGATGATTGATTTATCATGCATTTTATTAAGTTTCATGTGTTCTTTGTTATAAAAAGTTTATCATGTGTTTATATGAGTTTCTATTAAAAGAACATGCGTTAAAAGATATTTCTTTATTTCACGTGTTTAAAAAGAGTTTCTGATTAAAGTTTTAAAGCATGCGTTGTTATAAGATTTCAATTTTGTTTTGAAACAAAAAGGCAGTATCATAAAATATCACTAATCGGGCTTCCCAACTTACGTTTTCCAAATGTTTTGTTTTTCCCCTAAGTAACAAAGGAGTTCTAGTTGTCGCTTGAGGTCGAGGTCTACCACTACCATGGGATTGGATGTGTTGCATAGTTTCAGTGTCTTAGGGTTTCGGGTTGATATCAATGAATTCCAATTTAATCAGGTTCTGAATGTTGAACTTGATCATAGTCTTGTTATATTATTTGTGAGAACATTGGAGTTGGTTATTAAAAATAAAGTTATATTTGTTTATGATAACTTGGGACTTATTCAGGTAGAACATGTTTAATTGGACAATAAGTATCACAAAAGATAGTATCTGTCATCCCCACATATCCTTCTAGGTTAAAGAGGTAAATCGAGAGGGGGTTTGACAAATTGGAAATGAAAATAATATTTTTTGTCAATTTAAAATAGTTACTTTTTAAGCATTTTTAATATCGATAATTGTTTTAAATGACAAAATTGTCGAAAATATTTTTAAATATAGCAAAATGTCAATGTCTATCAGTTATAGACACTGATACGTCTATCGGTATCTATGAGTGTCTATCATGGATAAACAATGATATTTTGTTATATTTTTAAATAAGTTACTCATTTTTCTATATTTAAAAATAAATTTTTTAATATTTTATGAGATTTATTAAATACTAAATTAAAAATTTATATATTTATTAGACATTTCCAAGAAACTTATTAGGTTTAAAATTGAAAATTTGGATATTTATTAATCATAAATTTTAAAATTGTTGATTAAGCTTGTAAATTTAACTTGAATGTAATTTTAAATATATTAAAGAATATTATAATTTAATTTTAATATTTTATGACTTATGATGTATTTTTTTTTTTTTTAACTAAGGTCAAATTTTCAAATATTTGAAATAATGAAGGAGGAAGGAAAAAAAAAAGAGTAAAATAAATGGTGAAGTTGGTGTGGTTTTTGTCATACACAAATTTAAACATCGTTTTTATGTTTGTAGATTTAGATACACATACTTTTTCAAATTAACTCAACTACAATTTTATGTGAAGTTTACAAAACGGGTAAATGGGTTATTTCAAATATGTTTTATATCTTACTCCAAATCAATATACGATGAATAGGTTATCTCATTCGACAAATGAAGTAGATAAAATTAGACAATATTAACAATCTTTTACAACATTAATCATCTTTATTTACACGTTGGTTTCAAATTTAAAATAACATCTAATCTAATCTTTTGCGACTTATAACTTTTGCTATGATGTGATGATTATAAATGACTTTCATTTCACATTACAGTCTACCTTAAAAAAGTAGTTATCAAAGTTATCTTATCTTCTAAAGCACCGCAACAATAATTGCTTAACATCACACAAGATAAAATTATGTAGTACATACTCATTGACTGCTATCACACTCTTAAAATTTCATCGCACAAAACAATCGTAGCAAAAAGTAATCGGTTCGAAGAGAACAATGCAACATTGCGACATTACAAAAGTAGCATTGGGTCTATCGTGGAGCCAAAAGTGTTTTGTTCGGGACATTGCAATATTATAGATATGCCATGAGTTTTTTTTTTAAAACTTATGTTTTTCCATCTTTGTAACTATTGTGATGATATTTGTAACATTCGATTGTTCTCTCGAGTTTACTAGTTTACTAGTCCAGTTAAATTACATTGACTATGCAACCCCAACATATCTCTATCCCCTCCTCGAAATTCCTACCCATTTTAAAGATGATATAGTTTTCGAAATTACCAACTGTTGATTAATGTTTTATTAATTAATTTTACTATTTTTTTAAGAATCAAATATCAAACATAAAATATGACCGTATAAATTTTATGGTAGTTGAGCAATATTTGTATTAGTCACCTTATTGGAATACATATATTCATCGACATTTGGAGCTACGCAGCTTTTAACTTTTACTTTATCCGCCAAAGTCCAATTGGCAGTGATTTGTAATTTGCTTCAAACGAGGGTGTGGTTGAATTATTATGACAGATAAATTGAGAGTGTCCCTCCCATTCTCAATTTCCCACTTTTTTCTCTTCTCTCTAAAGCTATTTCCTCTTCATTCTTCCTTTTTTCTATCATTTGTTCGTTCCTCCCAAGATTCGGCTTGTTTGGATGACGATGTGACCGGACCGCGAAATTTATCCGCTTCAAAATAATTTATCGGATCTTTCTTTCGATCAGGCGCGCGCACACTCTTAAATTGCCGGAAAAACGTTTAGTACAATCTGAGCGACAAAAAAATGGTTTAAGCTCCGGGCTTTCTTTCTTTCGGAAGTTCAACCCAACTACGAGATTCTATTGTTCCCTATTTCTTGTAAGGTAAGAAGACACAGAATTTTGTTTCAAGTTCTGTTTGTTCAATTCTTGCTTCTGCGTTTTCAGTTTGAATGAATTGTTCGGTAGAAATAGAAGTATTCCTAGAAGCTCGGACCGTTTCGGGGAGAGAATTGATTAGATATGTCTAACAATTTGAATAATTGGGTAGAAATAATCTTGCATCCATCTTTATTCGATCAACAACTTTACAACTTCGGTGTTAAATGTGACATAGAGGTGTCAGAAATCTCATGAAGGATGCATTCGTTTTACAAGGAAACATTAGCTACCCTCTCGTCCATTTGAATTGTTTACCATTTGTTCGTTTTGCTCTAAAATGGACAAAATTTGCGTTGAAAGCTTTTTATGAGCAATTTCATGTACTTTGAAAACACTCTATTTCTTGTAAACAATGGAATTACTAAATTACTTACTGGCCAGTGATTTGTGTTCCTTGAGTTGATTTGATTGCTTAATGGGAGTTCGCTAAAAATGCTGCAAAAATTGTTGCAGTGTCGGGTGGGCTTTTGCAAATGGGTGCGCCAAAGCAGAAATGGACAGCTGAAGAAGAAGCTGCCCTTAAAGCAGGAGTGATCAAGCATGGAGCAGGAAAATGGCGCACAATACTCACAGATCCTGAGTTCAGTTCAATTTTGCATCAACGTTCAAATGTGGATCTCAAGGTGCCTCCCCCCGCCCCCTAATTCTTGTTCACTGACCAGAGTAATTAAGTCACGGAATGTAGAAATTCACCAAGCATCTCATGTTAAGTTTTTCTTTCATATTCTATTTGGAGACATAATGCTCGGTTTACCGAAACATTTAATGTTTTTTCAATGTAATTTTGGCTCTGAACAGGATAAGTGGAGAAATATAAATGTTACTGCAATATGGGGGTCTAGGCAAAAGGCTAAGCTCGCACTTAAAAAGAATTCTATGGCCATAAAACAACATGATAATCCTATGCCTGTAAGCACCGTGCTTCAGAATGAGGAGATTGTTGACGCTAAGCCACTAGCAATTTCGAATGGGACAATTCGCTCTAATGGTCCAAAAGAGCCACTAGCAAGGTCTCATGGCAGCTAATCATGTGAATCTTTTTTGTTCCAGGGTGAAATAGTCAGATATTTATTGTGATAATTGCCTAACCAATTATTATTTGGGTTCACACGGTTCCATTTAAAATATCAAATACCATAGCACATAGCCGGCTAAATTTTCTGGTAAAGTAAATCTTGGCTTTGATGCATTACCAAAGCCCTCGACCTTATTGCATTTAGTGCCACTCTATTTTTTTTTTTTTTAAAAAAACTCGTTTTGGAGGCAATATTTCTTCAATTTATTGTTCATCTTTCCTGTAATCAGATGAGGAACAAGAGGTTTTTTTGGCTCTATAATGTTACCTTTTGCCCCTATGGCAGTTATCTTGAACTAAGATATGACACATTAAGGATCTAAGTGATCTTTCACCTCCATTCAGAATGGGAAAATATAATTGCCAAATTGGTTTATATCCATTAGACATCGTTTTCAAACATCGCGCTCTAAAATTAGTCTTTCATTGGAAGCTGCAGGTGCTTCATCCTTCCTTTCTTGATTTTTAATTGATTTATAAGACCTCTTTTGCATGGTGTAGACTGGACAAACTTATATCAGAGGCAATTAACAACTTAAAGGAGCCAAGGGGTTCTGACCGGGCTGCAATTGCTATGTACATAGAGGTGCTACTGCATAAAACATTTGAATTTGAATGTTTGAGAATTTTTTATGTGCATTAAAGATCTTTCCTGCTGGCTTCCTTAATTATTTCTTAGGCATGGAATGGAGAATTAGCAAGACCTTACTGTTGTAATTGTTATGTGCTTCTGTGATATGTCATTTTCTTTCTGTGGAAGGGATGCTGAGCAAAATTCTACTAAAATGTGATTTCTTTATCTGTTTATAACATTACATGATAATCTCTGTGTGTGAGTGTGAAGTAAGAAATAACTTTCATTCAAAAAGGATGAAAGGAACAAAATGAGTAATAAGACATCTAACAAAAACCAAGGAGATTACAAAAAGGTTCTCCTCTTGTTTATCAAATTCACTTATTTCAGGCAGTTCTATCATCTCTTAGATCGGTACTTAGTTTATATAACTTTCAGGTCCTGGGTCTTTCTCATTCATAATTTAGATCCCTAACAAATTGTGTACTCTGATCATTTGAAGGTTTAGATTATAGTAAATCCTCACATAAAAAATTAAAAAAAAAAAGCATAGATGAATACAGAAGATTTTATGACCCTAGCTTTATACAATTTTCAGTTCCTTCTTCTTACCTTGATGCCTCTACATGATTTTTTTTTTTGTTGACAAAAATGGTTCTATACATTCTGAAATTTTCATTTGTTTTATGTAGGAGCATTACTGGGCCCCACAAAACCTTAAAAAACTTCTTTCAACAAAATTAAAGCATATGACCGCAAATGGAAAGTTGATAAAGGTAACTCTCCTACTATTATAGAGAAATTGTAGCCCCCAAGGGGTTGCCCAATTGGCAAGGGCTTGGGGTCTCCTGGTCATACCAGCTTAGAAGTCCCATGGTGTACCAAGGGGCCTTTTTGTAAAACTAACCAAGGAGTTAGTTAGTTAGTAGTTGTTATTTTGTTAGCATCTTATAATCAATTTTCCCATAGAGACTTCCTCCCTCAGTTAGAAGGAGAGATTCATTTTGATAAAAAATTTAGATTTGGTTTGACACCAAAAGTGGTATCAGAGCACTCCAAGATTTGGGGATCAATGGCCGGAAGAAGAGCCAATCAGTCGATTGGTGGAGACAACTGTGAGCAAGAAAAAGAGGTGGAAGAAACCCCCATCCTCTCTCCAAGAACTAAAACACGACACTTGCTGTCCTTTGGGAACTCATTGGGGGGAATTCAAGAAACGTTAATAAGTCTTCAAGAAAGCATGGAAACCCTTACTTGAAAGGTAGAGTTGTTGGCAACAGCACTTCAAAATCGGGAGAATGCCCAACCATTCATGCTAGAATGGGGAGGAAGAGGAAAGAGAGGCAGCGGACAACCAAGAGGAGGGAGAAACCAGCATAGGAAGCTCCAAGAAAATCCAAGAAGACACCCATTATTCAAGAAAGGCATCAAGAAGATCAAGATTGGGATTCATTGAGTGAAGATGATCAAGAAGAAGAGTTTTATACTCCAAGAAGAGGGCAAGAAGGAAGATATAAAGCTAGAGGTGAAATGCACGATTACAAAATCAAATTTGACTTACCGGTTTACAACGAGAGTCGTGATATTGAGACATTTCTGGATTGAATCAAGAATATGGAGAACTTCTTTAACTACATGAACACCACAAATCACTAGAAGGTGCGCTTAGTAGCCTTCAAGTTGAAGGGAGGGCGTTCGTATGGTGGGATCAAATGGAGGTTAATCGGCAAAGGCAGGGGAAGAGGCCTATTCAAACATGGGAGAAGATGAAACGACTGCTGAAAGGGAGATTTCTGCCTCCGTATTACGAGCAATTGTATAATCAATATCAAAATTGTAGACAAGGGTCGAGGAAAGTGGCAAACTATGTGGAGGAGTTCCATCGGCTAGGAGCAAGAGCCAACTTGGCAGAAAACGAACAGCACATGATTGCTAGATTCATCGGTGGCCCTAGAATGGATCTCAAAGAAAAGGTGAAACTTCAACCATTTCATTTACTTGTTGATGTGATTTCTTTTGCTGAAACTGTGGAAGAATTAAATGAGATACGCTCCAAGAATGCTTCAAGAAAAGCCTCATATGATGTAGCCACCAATAGGAGAACCCAAGTTGTTGGTAAGAACCACAAGCAAGCATACCAACCTCTTGCAACATGAGGAACAGATAAGGAAACCCAAGAAACTTTGGAAGAGAAGAAAACAGAGGTAGGCGACTAGAAGAAATCTCAAAACCACTGCAACCAGCCTTCTTTAGGGAAATGCTTTCCGTGTGGCCAAGCTGGCCACCTATCCAATACATGCCCACAACGCAAGAGAGTAGCCTACATGGAAGAAGATGAAATCTCATATGAGAACAATGAAATTAGTGAAGAAGAAGCCGAAATGATTGAGCCAAAGGATGGAGATAAAGTCTCATGCGTTCTCCAAAGAGTTTTGATCACACCAAAGGGAGAATCTAATCCACAAAAGCATTGTCTTTTCAAGATAAGATGCACCATCAACGGCAAGGTATGCAATGTTATCATTGATAGTGGAAGTAGTGAGAACTTCGTGTCTAAGAAGCTTGTAGTGGCATTGAATCTCAAGGTGGAGCCTCACTCAAGTGCATGCAAGATTGGTTGGGTGAAGAAGAGTGGAGAAGTTCAAGTCAATGAAATTTGTACAATTGGAGATGCAATGTTATTGGGAGTGGATACAAAGATCAAATTGTGTGTGACGTGTTGGAGATGGATGTATGCCATATCCTCTTGGAGAGACTGTGGCAATTTGACTCTCGAGCCTTGCACAAGGGGAGAGAAAATACATACGAGTTCCAGTAGATGGACAAGAATATTGTATTGCTCCCATTGAACAAGAAGAATGATGAGGGAGTAAAGATGAAGAAAAAAGACAGCAGCCACTTGTTTATTACAATTAGTGCCAAAATATTGATGAAGGAAAGGGAGGCTGATATTCTAGGACTTGTTGTTACTGAAAAGTCCAAAGAAACACAAGAAGTTGAAGCTCCTCCAAAGGTACAAAGGCTGTTTGTTTGATGAATTCCCTCAACTTAGAGAGGAACCCAAGGGGCTATCTCCCTTGCGAGACATCTAACATCACATTGATCTAATCTCGAGAGCTACTTTACTACATTTGCCTCATTATAGGATGAGTCCTAAAGAGTATGAAATCCTTCATCAACATATCGAGGAGTTACTAAAAAGGGCATATTCAATTGAGTTTGATCCCGTGTGTAGTGCCAGCCCTACTTACACCAAAGAAAGATGGAAGTTGGAGGATGTACGTTAATAGTAGAGCTATCAACTGGATTACAGTAAAGTATAGCTTCCCAATCCCTAGAATAGGTGATTTACTTGTTCATCTCGGAGAAGCCTTGATTTTTTCAAAAGAGGACTTGAAGAGTGAATACCACTAGGGACGAGTGGAAGACTGCATTTAAGCGCTACATCTCATTTGTAGACTGAAGGCCAAACAAAGTTACCGTATTGAGTTGCCTTGTGACCTACATATTAATCCAATATTCAATGTTATTGATCTTAAACCTTATTTTGCTCCTGATGACTTCCAGTTGGTGTCCTAATTGTCATCCTCGAGGATGAGTCTGATTTTAGGGGATGGAATATGGTGTACCAAGGGGCCTTTTTGTAAAACTAACCAAGGAATTAGTTAGTTAGTTGTTATTTTGTTAGCATCTTGTAATCACTTTTCCTTAAAAAATAAAGATCTCCTCCCACATTTAGAAGGAGAGATTCATTTTGATAAAAAATTCAGATTTGGTTTGACACCATTCCAAGTTCAAATCTTTGGGTGAGCTTAATATCAAAAACCCTTGCGGGGTGTTTGACCAAGGAGTTGGAGTTTGGAACTCCATTCCTTGTTTGGTCAAAGGAGTATGTAGGTCCCACGACTAAAAAACATCAATTTTATGCTCTATTAACTTCTTACACTGTGAGCCCACTACTTCGCCACTTTTCAGACTTCACAACTCCACTTTTTGCTCCGCAAACACCTCCTTGATGTCTTATGGGTCCAAGTTTGGCGTAGGCGCCCCACTAAGTATAAAGGGCAAAGCTTCAACTCCTGGTTATTGAAAAAAATAATAATAGTACTGGAACTATATGGAACAATGATTATTGATGAACCAACTGCCCAGTAAACAGCAACAGAGGCGGAGTCTCCGACGAACAGTGTTGAAACATAGGCAATGGAATTAGCACTGGCGAACAAACTGGGAATAACTTGCAAAATAGAACCTTGTGAAAGTAGGCTGAATCGCGGATCTCACTCTCTTTAAGACGTTTCACGGTTCTGTTTGGAATGCAAACAGTTTGTAGTAGATGCCACGTCGTCCCCAAGATAAAACAGCCCAGGTAGAAACTTGTCTCGATCGGAACTGTACTGAAAGCTTATCGGAATACTCACACCCCTTCAGACTGAATATGCTCAAAGAACGTGAAGGGAAAAAAGGGAGAAGGAAAGTAGGGAGGGAAGAGTTGATTTCTGATTTGTGTATCTTCCTTCTAAAGCACCAAAGGCAATTTGTAGGCCTTGGGAGTGTGCAAAGAAGGGGAAACGTCGTATAAACGCACAAGGTGGGAGCGGAACGAACGTGACGGAAGACCACGTAAAAGACGGATGACCACGGTAAGTTCGGATGGCTGAACGGAACGGATGATGATTTTTTTAATAAAAAATAAGAAAAAAAAAATTAATAAAAAATAATTCCACACGCGTGCGTGCCGCGCTGCGCCTCGTCACGCCCGACCGGACGGCAACGGTGCGCGTGTGGGATGACCACTATATCCACATTTGTCTACCTTCCCACCCTTTCTAAAACTTAGGTACCCCTTGGGGCTTAAACCCACAAGGAAAGGTGGGGTATATGAGGAGGCAACTCCTAGCTAAATTAATCAATGTGGGATTCTTTACTTCCCTTTTTCTTCATTTAAAAAATATAAAATTTCACCAACAATTATAATAGCTGCTCTTCATTCTCGAGACTGTTGAGCTGCAAAGCTAATTGAACATTACTGGTAAGCCTGTGCTAATGTCTTCGCTAGGAGGAAGGCGTGAAGGAGCAGCGGCTTAGGAAATTATAGAATAGCAAGGGTAATTGGAAGGATGTTTCAGAACTTTTATGCACGAGAATGTGTCATTCTATAGTGGGGAGTGTTCATAAGGTATGTCTAAGGGGAAAGTAAGGTTGTAACTACAATGTAAACAAAATAAATCAAAAGGGGAGCGGGGAAAGGGTAAGCTGGTTACAGTATCTAGTAGGAGAGAGCAAACCGGTCAAAAATTCTGTGACCCCTGCTGTTTGAGTAGTCCTTTTGGCAGCCAATTTTTGTAATTGTTTGGTTGGGGAAACAAAATTATTGAAGTCAGATTTTATCAATGGGACACAAGCCCATGTTTGAGTAGACAGGCCATGCTTGATGACGAGGTTATTTGTTTGTGTCTTTTTTAATGGAATTTTGGTTTGTAGCCCTATTCTGGATACTTGTGTCCAGCATGATCAAAAGCTATATGCTAACCTCCAGAAATGTGATTTGCCTTAATGGAACTGGAGTACCTCAGTTATTACGATGGGTGGAGTGTCGGCTGATCAGCAGAAAATTCAATCCCTACGTGTCTTGTGTGTTTCAAGAATGTTGAAGGTTCCTTTGTTTAACTGGGTACTAAAGAAATTTTGAGGGTGTTTCGCTCACTAACATGAGTTAAGTTGAGTTGGTATAATATACCAACTCATTGTTTGGCCCACCAACTTTAAATTTTGATGGAGTTGAGTTGGTATATTTTATTAACTCACCCCAACTCTCCCTTCTTTCCATCTTTTCAATGGCTCCACCCATCGACCACTGTCACACTCTGAGAACTAACTTCAAGCTCCGACAATCACCTCCAATGTCAACTCCGGGATCCGACAACCACCTCCGATGACAATTCCGGTAACGAAATTCAGACTCCAACAACCACCTCTGATGATAGCTCCGTTGACCAACTCTGAGCTCCGACAACCTTCATCGGACCAACTCCGACAACCAATTCTAACCTCCGACAACCACCTTCAGTGACCTAACTCCAACGGTCACCTTCGTGCTACCAACTCCGACAACCAATTGGCTTCGACAATAAACTTCAATGACCAATTCCAACAACCACCTTCGTAGGTTCTAGCAACCACTTCCGACTACAAACTCCGATGAAAATCACATTTGACGATCACCTTTGAGCGAGCAACTCCGACAACCAACTCGAGGCTTCGACAACCACCTTCGATGGCAAACTCTGACAACCAACTCTAATACCACCTTCATGCGACTAACTTCGGACTTCGACAGTCACCTCCGACTACAATCTCTAGCGAAAATCATCTTCGATAATCAACTTCGACGATCACTTTCGCCCGACCAACTCTAGGATTTGAAAACCGCCTCTGATGACAAACTTCGACAACCAACTCCAATACACCTTCATGTGACTAACTTCGAGCTCTAACAACCACCTTTGACTACAAACTCCAGCAAAAATCATCTTTGATAATCAACATCGACAACTACTTCCGACTACTATAAGACTGATGACTTTTAAAGTATGTTGTAGGGTTGATTATATAAAAAAATATTATTTTGTCAACATTAAGTGCAATATTTATACGTAATGAATTCACATATCAAATGAGTGTTAAGAAGATTTAGACAAAAAGTATGTATATAGTTGAAAAGTACGTAACATATAACAAAAAAAACCATTAAATGAAAAAGAATTTCCTGAAACATTTTCCGGCAAGAATTAGTGAAAAATAGAGATTTGTTATTTGATGATCCTCTAAATTTAGAGGAAATGAAAGTGAAATTGTTGAAGAAATGTGGTGACATTCTATTGGTTGTTACGATGATGGGGAAGATTTAATTAAAAAAATTCATGACATAGTAAAAATATAGAGCAACAATAAGAAGAAGAAAAAGAAGAAGAAGATAATGAAATTCAAAGAGAAAAATTAGTTAGAATCAAAAGTTTTGATTTCGTTTTAGTTTCTCATTTTATTTAACCATATTTTTACAAGAAATGTAATCGGTTAATTGTTGTTCATTGCTCAAAAAAAGAAAGAAAGAAAGAAAGAAAGAAAGAAAGAAACGTTTTAAAAATTAAAAGAAAAAATTGCAATCCATATTTTATTCAAACAAAAATGGGTAGAATTATTGATTAAAATGATTTTAAAACAAAAATAGTAATCATAAAAGTATATTATTTAGAGTTCAAAAAATTGTATCAGATATCCAGTCATATGAACTTAACTCTGCACCACAAACACAGACATATGAACTCCACAGACATATGAACTTCAGGCGTCCTATCTCAACTCAGCACCCCAAACAACCCCTTTATGAAGGATAATGAACGCATTTTGTGGCCACTCATGGAATCATTGAAAAGGGACCAGTTCATAGATACACCTAAGCCAACAAGCTTGTCAGCAACTAAAAAGAACCATGGTTAGGTTCTTTCTTTACCGAAATTTGAGCAGTTATTTGTTGTTGGAGGTTGGTGCCTACGTTGTGGGAGTTTGGCAGTTTAATGCAAAACGAAAAACCTATTGCTCTTTTCATTAGACGTTGGGTCAGTGAGGAGCAAGGGCAGCCTTGGTGTATGGAAGAGAACTAATTGCAAGAGTGCTAGCCATCCCAAGAATGGAGTCCTTACACCGGTGAGTCTAGATAGTCACTATAAGAGTCTGTAATTCTCGATTAAATGATGGCGGGTATTCTCGATAAAATGATTGTGGGTAGAACTTCTCTAAGTGATTTAATTGGAGGAACCTCCATTCTGTGCAGCCTTGACTATGGAGAATATCTTCGACCCCAAGGTACTCAATGGAGAATCGGGGCAAACATTCTTTTTTCTAACGTTATGTCCAATCTAAAGGACTGTTAGAAACTAGAATTTGAATTAGAAATAACCGAAAATAGCAGCAAACTGAAGGAAGACTGCAGTTCCCTAAACACTGAGAGAAGCTTGGACTCCAAGAAACTATTTACGGATTCACTACTTACTTCTTACTTCCCTAACCCACATTGTATATAACCACCATTTATTAACCAACCCTTTGTCCAATGATCAATACACCCTTGATATCCTAAAAATATTTTGAATGTTCATTCTAATAATATTTCTAACAAGAACCAATCTGTTATTTTCTCTGGGATTTAACTATGGTGGAATTATCCTAACTTTTCATAGAAGCTAATTGGGGTGCTAAAAGGAACCTCTTGCTTTGTGAAGTTCCTAGAAATGATCAACTGTGAATTTTTTTCTGGACGGAATGGAGTCAGATTTCACACTAAAATGTGATAAAAAATGGATTATTCTTTGACGGCAGCTCTGTAGGATTGTTACGACCTTTATCTCAGCAAGTCTAGTAGGTAATAACAGTGGATTTTATGGAAGACTTGCTCCACTCCGAAGGACAGTACCATTCTTGTGGTGGCAGATAGGGCTTATAAGTACCATTCTTCTTTGCTGCATCCCTTTGCAGCTTGAGTAGTGAGGGACCCTTTTTTTTCTGAAAGAGGCTCCGTGGATTTTTTTTAATCATATCCGACAAAGAAAATAATTTCCTAGTTTTTTTATTTTTGGCAACAGCTATTCAGGAAACTGGATACATAGTTGAAGAATAGTAAGTTCCTTTCATCTACAAATGGACCAGTCCAAAGTTGTAAACAGACTGCTTAGAGGCAGATCCTTGACGCTGCACAGATAAATCAAAACAGTGGATGTGCTGGATGCATTTGGGCCAAAATTGTTATAACAATTCATACCTTAAAACAACTTCTTTTAAGGCACTCTGTGGTCAAGACCTAATCACAGTTAACTGTTGGGACGGATTTGAATTGGAGGTCTTGAACTTGAGTTTGTGAAAGACTCTTGCCTCTCCTCTGCTGAGCCTTTTCTTATCTCCTTTGCAAGAAGCTCCGCAAGCCCGTTCTTTCAAATTCATTCACTTCAAGGCACTAAAGCTGAGTCACTAATGGAGTGGCAAAGGACCACATGTTGCACATAAGCCACCAGGTCGCCACCTTCCCTTTTCCATCGTCCATGAAGAAATCTCTTAATGCTTCTTTATGGTAGGGAGAGCTCTTAGATCCTCAAAACTTCGTAAAGTCTCTACAAAAGTCCATCCTCGCCTACATTGTGCCCTTTGTTCCAAAGCCTGACATAAATTATATTCCAGGGGTGGCATATATGTGTGAAGACATTGGTCAATAAGAAGAGGAAGGATTTGAGTTTTGTAGTAGGTGACTTGGTTTTTCTTTTCCTGAAGTTACCCCCTATAGATGACATTCTCTTGTTTAGTGATCAAATATGAAACTTGTGCCCACTCTCTGCAGCCGTTTTCCCAAAGAGAATTAGGATTAGATGTGGAAGGTGGCATATCAATTGACTCTACAGCTGCTAGCCTTTGGTGTTTCACGTGTCCCTACTTTGTCCAAATCGTGGCTCTACATACAAGGTTTGCCTCTTTCACATATCTCAACTTTGAATGGGATTTGCTGTGGAACCATAAACAATATCGAATGCCTTCAAAAAGAGCTTGCTCAGTCAAAATTTGATGGAGGGGTTTAACTGACCCTGATGTTTGAGTCATAATAACATGGCACATTGAACGCTTTAAATGTGCCAGGTTATGTGGTTAAGAATTTATTCAAGTGCATTTTGAAACATTTCCAAGTATTTTATTGTAGGCACAATTTCAGAAAATATTTTGTAGGATGGTCCAGTAAGCCGTGTATAAAGAATTCATGCTCAAATTAGAGTAATATTTTGTGAAGGCACTTTTAGTTGGTTTTGACTGGAATGTGGTCTTACCGAATGACACTTTTAGTTGGTTCAGATTATTTTCATTGATCTTCCTTTTAAAGCTTCCAAAGAGCAATTGTGGAAATGCATTATCTCTGCAGTTCTGTGGAAAATTTGGGAGGAAAGAAATGCTCGTATCTCCAAGGAGATATATAAGACTTCTAAAGACATCCTAGACTCTGCCATCTTGAATGCATTATTTTGGTGTAAAAATATATTATTTTGGTGTAAAAATATACCGGCTCCCCCACCACCACACCACCCTCCCCCCCCCCCCCCCCCCCAAACAAAAAAAAAAGGTCAAGGCCCCGTTGTAAATTGTAACGCTAGTAATACTGAATTTGTCAAAAAAATCATGAAGAAAATGGCAAACTTGACACTGGCAAATGAATGGTAATGCTGGAATTTGCTATTAGATCATTTATATGGATTTTGTTTGGGTAGGTAAAGCACAAGTACAGGATTGCTCCAAATTCTCCCTTGTCTGGAAGAAGAAGTGCTCCATTGTTACTTCTTGAGGACAAGCAGATGGATTCTTCAAAGACCGAGAAGAATGAAGTCAAAATTATCACTAAATCCCAGGTTGACTCGGAACTTTCAAAGATGAGGGTAATGACTGCAGAGGAGGCAGCTATAGCTGCTGCACGTGCAGTAGCTGAGGCAGAGGCTGCCATTGCGGAAGCTGAAAGGGCAGCAAGAGAAGCAGAAGAAGCAGAGGCTGAAGCTGAAACAGCACAAGTTTTTGCTGAAGCAGCAATGAAGGCATTGGAGTGCAGAACATTCCCTAGTAGAAGTCCTGTTCAGAAAGTACTTCTCCAAGGTAATGCAACGCACAGCTTCAGTCATAAATTACCTCGTAGTTTATACTCCTGCATTATCTTGTTTAATTAGCACACAGTAAACTTGCATATGCACATGTGATATCAAGATTTTTCATAAACTAATCTCAACTTTAAAAAGGACAACGACACGAAAAGCATTATACAAATTGACAGTTGGCATCTTTGCTGACGTTTTAAGAAAATTTCTTCTTTCATTTTTGTATCTCGTGGTCTGCTATTTTAGATGTTAACGTCTCACCTTCCACTTCACTACCCCTTTCTTGGCTATTGACCAAGTCAGTTTGAGTTCTTATATAAATGATTCCACATTTGATTTTTTGTTGTTCACCTGGTTGACCCTCTTGCAAGGTATCATTTTATTCTCGTTTTCTTGCATTGATGTCTAGCACTATTGGGCTCGTATGGTACAAAATAACCATGAGAAGGAAAATTCAAGCCTTGGTTTTTCTTTTTGTGTCACCTAACTTTTTCTTGTTGCTCCCTTTTATTTTATGTTATGTTATTTTATTTTGGCAGATAACAAAACTTTGCAATGACAACTGTAGGCAATGTGTTCTGAGAAGATGAAGGTGCTGCTGCTGCTACATTTCCATGTGCAAGTGAATGTAACTAAACTGTAGATATTGTTAGCATTGTAAATCTGCAGAATATGATTGCCTTATGAGAAAGACGGCTTCTGGGGTTCATATCATCGGAAGTGCATGTCGGTAATGTGATTTTAGATTCAAACAAAGAGCAAAGGATTTTGGAAAGAACAATGCGTTCTTAATCTGAAAATGGTGTTTTCTCGCCAGATTGTCTTTATGATTCCAAGAGAAATCAAACCTGTAAATTAATATTTTCCGTTTGCTTTCTCGGTAGACCGTTTTTGTGATTCGGTTAATGATTCTGATAAAATATGAGGACATTGACATCTTTCAGAGTAAAACAGCCGCAAGAGATAACATCTTAATTTGAATGGTTTGTCTAGAAGTAAAAACAAGATTAAATATGACTGGTTTTATAAAATGCTCGTTTGGATTAAACTTAAAAAACAAATGTTTTTTAAAAATTCATTTTCATTTAAACAAAACTGTTTAAAATATAGACATTAATAGCTTTCAAAATCTATTTTGAGTATTTGTCAAATATTTATATATATTTCAAAATGACTTATTTTTTAAATTGAACACTTAAAAAGGTATTTCAAACATCAACAAAATAAAGGATGTGTCAACTCCAATTGCTAATCAAAGTATTTGTGAAGTTATGAAAATGAACATCACCTAGTAGAGAGAAAAGAAACAAGTTTCGACGTGACAACCAATCGACCAATTATTAGTTGAAATTGTCGTCTTTTGTTTGATCTGTGCATTTGAGCATGATACTAATAAAACCATCATTGGTGCTTCAGTACATACACGTATCCTTAGAAATTCAGAGACTAGGCGGATGTTCTTAAAGGTTTTGATATTTGGAAACTCACATATTGGGAACGATGATCAAATTATTCAACAACATTCTTTTGAAGGGTCTCCAATCCATTTGTGAAGGAAGATAAAAGAGAAAATTTTATTAATATTAATTAACTAAAAATTCTTTAAAATGAACTAACTTATTTACTCATATAACAAAATATCAGTTGATAGACTATAATAATAACATCGCAGTCTATCACTAATACATTTTATTATATTTAAAAATGTTTTTAACAATTTTATCATTTAAAACAATTATCCTTAATTATGGTCTGTTTTTATTAGGGCGATATTCAGATAAAGAAGATATAGAAACCCCTTATCAACTTGAGTTTCAAATGAGACCTTGCATGTTTTCCCTAAATAATAATCAGGGACCAAGGATGCCTCAGCGTCTGATCAACCCATTATACAACAAAATGATAGCCGTAGATCAATTCTTTCACAACTTTTCGCCAACAAATCAAGGCCACAAGAGAAGCAGCGGAATGAAAACTGTTTCATTGTTCTTCAAGAATCTCAGGAAAGAACAAAATACATATAGCTTTTCCCGCATCTCAAGGAAATTTTGCTAAACTAAAAGTAGAGATTTTTCGTATATCACACATGTCACATGAGTAGAGAGAAATGAAGAGCTTTTAGAACAGATTCGTGCTCTTCGTTTACATGGGGATTATAGATTTGCTAAATTCTTCAGGTCCGCCTAAGAACGTCAGAATGAAACTGATTCTCATAGAAAATCCGGAGGAGAAATGCCAAAGGGAAAAAAACCAAATGTACTTTGAATCTCAAGTCAAGCAACAATATGATTTTGAATTGTAATCTTCATAAATCTTGGCTCTTTGAAAAATTTTCGTTAGTCCTCAAACAAGGGCAGCATTATTTTACTCCAAAAAGAACATATGAAATGACGGAGAAAAAAAAGTCATTCCAGTACCGCAGTAGCTCCCAATTCCTTTAGCTTTTCAATAATTGGGTTTCCTTGATCTTTCGTTACTCCCTTCTTGAGCACCACCGGCACCTTCTCCACCAAATCCTTAGCCTCCTTCAAACCCAAATCAGTGAACGTCCTTACCTCCTTTATGATCTTGATCTTCGCCGCCGCATCAAATTTCTCGAGCTTTATATCAAAAACGGTTTTCTCAGCCTCTTTTGCTTCGGCAGAGGCAGATCCGGCGGCGGCTGAACCTGGTGCGCTTAGCCCAGAAACTGCAGGCCCGTACTTGTTTAAACCCATTTTCAACCGGAAGAGGATGGCGTAGTCGTGTCGTTCGATTTTAGTGAGGTCGAGGAGCTCATCGGCGATCCTCTCGAGTTTCTGGGTGCGTTCCTTGGATACGGTGCTGAGGGAGCGAACTAGCAACGGTCTTGGAGCGACAGTGAGAAGTCTCACTAACGCTTTGGCCGGAAGTTTGGAGGCAATCGATGGCATTTCGATGAATTAGGGTTTCTGGCGGACACCGTCGATAATATTCGCAAGTCACAGAAAATCGTCTTTCATTGAAGCACCGACGTCCTACAGGTGTCTGAATTCATTAGGATTAGGGTTTCCCCGTCCAACAGTGACCCTCAAAACTACTTGACATTTTGAAATTTGTCTACAATATCAACAATTTGAGTAATAGTCCAAAGATAGGCAAAAAGTCCACGTTACCCTTTGACAGAATCTCACACAATTTTGGTTCATATTCACTTTTGGTTATTGTAATAGGATGGTTTTCAAATACAACCAAATAAAAACTTATTTATAAATATGGCACAATATTTAAAAATATTTTAAGTAGTTTTATCATTTAAAATAGGGCAAATATCAATTTATTCTCTTGAACTTTAGGTGTTGTATCAATTTAAACCTTAAATTAATAAATGTATTAATTTAAACTCTAAACTTTGAGGATGGTATCAATTTAAACTCAAAACTAATAATGGTATCAATTTAAACCTCGAACTTTTATAAGTGTATCAATTTAAATTTTAAACTTTCATAATTGTATCAACTTAAACAGTCTATTATATTTTATTTGGATACATTTGTGAATGTTTAGGGTTTAAATTGATATATTTATGAAAGGTCATGGTTTAAATTGATATGCTTATGAAAGTTTAAGGCTTAAATTGATATAATTATTAGTTTGTTAAATTAATACAAATTTCAAAGTTCAAGGTTTAAATTTCTACAACTCCAAAGTTTAAGGTTTAAATTAATACAACTTTTTAGCGTTTAAATGGATGCAATCCCCAAAATTTAGAGATATAAATTGATATTTGCCCTTTAAAATAACTACATGGTAATTTTAATCAATTTATTTTAGTATTTTTCAATTTATTTTAATACTTTCAAACGGCTAAATTTAAACCGTGTACTTTAAATAAAATTTATAATTGATTTCTATTCTTTAAAAATACATGTTAAATCATCAATTGACTCAAAAGTTTAAATTGATGTTTAAAGGTAAATTTAATATTATATCATCTAACAACACGTTAGTATAGATAAAGCAAAACAATTCACTATATTAAGATAAATTTTCATGTTAAAATATCTTCAAAATTATTTCAAGACACTAAAATTGAACCTTGGAATCATTTGACCCACCAACTTCTTAAGTTTGTATAAACAACTTAACTTTAATATTAAACATTATTCAAGTTTGTACACTGGGTAATTTCATATTCTATTTTTTCCTACATTTCACATTTCCTATTTTCACTTTTTATAATTATCAAATAACTTCATTTTCTTTCTTAATCTACTTTTTACAATTATCAACAAACTTCGTCTTATAACTTTATACATCAGATATAAATTTACTAAATCCAACGTATTATCTTCCGACTTAAAGTGACACGTCATAAAAATTTGAACACTTATTGAGAGGTTGTTTCCCAGTAAAACATCCTTTGCTTGCGTTATGAAAAAAGGCCGCCTCAACATGATAGTGAAATGCAACGATTTAAAGCTATGATTATGCAAATTGTGTAAATATGTACTATATACAGACACATAACAAGACATTACTAAAGTGTACTAATTCAGAGGGTGGAGAAATAACCCATCGGTTTTCCTCTCCTCTTTCCAGGTTTTCAGTATTTCATTGACAGAAGGCAAGTTTGAATCATAAGAATCATCAAATCCATCAAGTAACATGTTAAGTCCTTCCTCATCATCTTCGCTGTCATCACACAAATCAATAGTCGAGAGCTCATTGATGGAACGATCTGAAAATTGGTCAGTACCTAAAACACCTTCAGAACTACTCTGTGACCAAGGGGACACCTCTGAGTCACTCTTGACCTTCATGTTCAAGCTTGCATGGTTAACAGGAATGATATCCAATGACTCATCACAACAATCAGTGACGCGATCTGGGTGAAGCTTCATATTCTCCGTGTTTTCAGAACCAGGAAGTTGTAATCCATCGGTTACATCATGGTCACAAGCTACAGACTGGGAGGTGTTCTCTGGTATGCCTAGTTTGCAAAGAGACTGCAATGACCTCGACAAGTTCGAGACCGTGGCTTCTGATGCATCACAGTTGCCAAGAGCATCCAATAGTTTTTTCAAGTTTTTCCAACAAATTCTGTCCCTGTTCCCTTCAAAAAGTTCTGTCCATTGCCTTTCACTCACTTGAAATGGAGCATATCCCATGGTTCTCACTAAGGTGACAGCCTGCTCATAGTTATCTTGAGTTGTAAGGTGCAATATCATTTCTGTGAACAACAGTGGATGAGGAATCTGTCCAGCTTCCAAGATTGAGTCAAATGCATGATCCAATAGATACCACTGAAATAGATAGACTTCAGCATATTAGTTCAGGTGCCCATCTATTTAGGACTAACTTCACTACAAATAAAGGGGCATATAAAATTAAAAGATGGATGTCAAGAAATAACCAAACACTGGAAGGATTCTGCTAGCATGCAGTTTTCAAGAACCGAGTTGCATTTCATACTGGCTAAAGGTTCTAGAATCTAGATAAATGAAAGAAAAATGGTTTTTACCTTCCCAGCTCTGGATGCTTCCACAAGTAGCCTTGCATGTTTACTCTGATCAAGCCGGTATCCCGACAGAGCCATTTCCCTGTATACATTCTCAAAATATTCCCATTGGAGTGCACTAGCAGCTGCCTCAAGCATTGAGCCATACGTATACTCATCTGGAACTAAAGAAGGAACAGCACTACTGTGGGAGGAACAATCAGCTTTTCTCTTTATTTCTTCAAATAAATCTTTAGCTTTTAAAAACATATCATTTCGGCCATAAACTTTAAGCATGCTATTTATGGTCCCTATATTTGGCGCACATTTTTGCTTCATGTACTCGAAAATAGATATACAATCATCTATATGTCCACCATCGAAGGAAGATAAGATCATGCCAGTGAAGGTCACCACCAAAGGTTTCATGTGTGACAGTGTTTTCATTTTTTCCACCTGCAGTCACATTTAATAATGAGAACAGAACTTCCTACCTGCTATTGTTACAATCAAGGTTGTGTTGCTACACGATCATGAATGTGATGATATTTTTTTTTCATAAAATTCGAATGCATATAACACCTAAGTTTCGACTTGTTATAAACATTGCCGCAACCCTTTTGGAAAGATTGATTGCCAGAATCATGAAGAGGAAGAAAAAAGAAAAGAAAATCATCATTGTAGGTTGAACTTAAATTTACTGAAGTCAGGATATGGAGATTATAGATCTAAATAAAGATATGATCCTAGTCCTAGACAAAGGTCCTTATAAGTTATATGCTAAATAAGATATATATATATATATATTGACGAGGAACCTACCTCTACTAATGCATCTTGCCACCTCCCATTGTAGCACAGACAACAAGCTAGTTCATAATAGACACTGGCAGATCCAACTACTCCTCTTTGTTCCATATCCCTGACTGCCTCAATAGCTCCATTGACATTTCCTTCCTCCCAAAAAGCTTTGACAAGAACTACAGTCCCAAGTCAGAGTCAGAGATATATTAAGTCAACAATCCAGACAACAACCATTAGTAGAAGACATGCAAATGAAACTACCTCTGTAAGTGTTTGCCTTTAGAGTTTCTCCGCTCTTCTTCAATTTTGTAAAAAGCTTGTGAAGTTGCTCATACTTTCCAGATTTCAGCATAACCTTTCAACAATCATGTATAGTAAGCCTTGAACATAAATATCTCAAAGACGGAGAAATATCAAGTAACATGTTTTCCCCCACTAAAAACATCAGACAAGTTGCCTCTTATTGAAAGAAATAAATAAAACATCAATCCTACAGCTTACTGGGAACATTCCAAGAATATCATGGAGAGTCTAACAAATTATCAGCGCAGAATAGCAAAAAGGGCAAAAATATAATAAATAATATGCTATTATATATGTCCAAGAGCGATGATTCAAATAATTGTTGTAGTGGTTAGTTAATGCGGAGCATTAGAGGTGAATTATACTGCTTAAATATGATTTTTAGATTCAATATAAACATGGTTCGAGAATAAGGCTACTAATGCACTTTCATCATTCCTATCCAATGTGACCCTCATCTTTTCAATGGTGCATGAAGAATACCTATAAAAAAAACTACATAAAAAGTGGATAATGATCCCTTCTCCTCTCCCTTTTTTGAAGATCAAGGTCAAGCAGCTAGCATTGGATGGATAACCTACCTATCCTCATTTTGTTGTAAGAAGTGAGCAACTGAGGTACAAGCTTGTCCAACCCGATCACAACTCACTGATGCATTGTTGAAAGAATGATACTTGAGTTCAATAAATGACTGTGAAGGATAGCTCTAAACTTATTATAAGAAGAGTTGCAAAAAGATGGTGAAGGATTTCTCAGCAAATTGAAGTCCATCAATGTTGTACAAAGCTATGTCTCCTACAGGTTTGTCACAACCCTTTACCTTCACCATCCTTCTTTTCCCCCTTCCATTTTTATGAGAAACCTATGAGTATAGACATAAGGCATGGGACAGCATTTTGAACAGTCTTGTGGAAGTTTTACAAAAGATAGAGTGAAAGGATTCACCCCAGATATTCCTATTAGAATTGATATTTTCATCCAGTTTGAATCCAATAAGAGAGAAGTCAAAATTTATATTTTCCAGATCTCTAACATAGTCGTTTAGTGCAAGAACGTAAATAGGCAAAGCATAGAGTGCAGATACAAAAAACAATACCACCCAATCTCGAAACAATAACTTTGAATCAAAGTGCATGTGTGTGCAAGTATCATGGAGAGAGACAGCTCTTTTTTGGTATTAACCTCACGGTCTTCATTCATAATTTCAATGAGGCACCACCATGAGCACACTCCATTACACACACACACACACACACACACACAAAAAAAAAAAAAAACCAGGAAGTTTAATTCAAGAAATAGGATACAGCAAGTACCTCCATAGAAAGTCCGTATGTTGCCCCATTAGGTCTCAGACCACTCTTTCTCAATTGTGTGAACACCCAGTAGACACCTTTCCACTCAAGGGTGGGAATGCATGCGTTCAAAATCTAGCAACAATTTTGGAGGGGATCAATAATTTCTACTAGTACAATGACTGAATAATGAAAAAAGAAGGTAGCACTACTTGTAGTTCATGTCACATGAATTATTTTAGCATTCCTTTGAACACTCCGAATTTCTAAGAAATGAGCCAATCTACGTGACAGTATATTATAGGAGATAGAATGGAGATTACAAGTACTTTCACCATACTAAAAAACACATTACTGAAAAATATAAGGACGTGTCAAGATGCTACATAAATATGATCTCTTACAGCATTGTATACAACAAGGTCGGGTTCAACTGCAGGATCCCAAGATTTGCGGCACTTGTTTCTAACTTTTCTAGACGGTTGCTGCCTCATGCATTCAACAACTTTCAGCAATTGTTTCAAGAGACCAGCTTGACCTAGCGTAACAGCTATACTGTGATATGCAGCCATGTCAGGATATATCTGGCCATCTCCCTGAATAAGGTAGCTATAACATATCTAACAACATCACTCACACATTGAAAAATACTTTTGGAATATGAAAGAACAAAGGCACTATAACATTACCCTCATCAAATGAAATATCTGAAGGGCTTCCTGAGGTTTCCTCGACATCCCAAGAACAGCTAAAAGCTTTGTGTAGACAAACCTGCAAAAGGCACAAGTTTTTTAACAACAGAAAAACGCGTACTTCATGAGTGAACTGAAAAATAACTAATTGTTAAAAAAGAGAAGAGGGAAGAGAAAACAACAGGATTACGTGGAAACCCTAGTGCAGGGAGAAAAACCACGATATAAAGTCTTTTCTTATTAAAACTGATACACTAAATACATAGGGACTCACTGTATAAATAGACAGTAGAAAGCCCTAGGGGTCTTGCACAATTACATAAATGCCCCTAGGTTAAAAACCCTATTTCCAACACTCCCCCTCAAGTTGGTGCATAGATATCAACAAGTCCCAACTTGCTTACACAATAATTAAAATTTTGTCTCAATAACCCTTTTGTAAGAACATTAGCAACTTGTTGATTCGAAGAAATATAAGGGATGCATACGTTTCCACTGTCCAACCTCTCCTTAATGTAGTGTCTGTCTATCTCCATGTGTTTAGTTCTGTCATGTTGAACTGGGTTGTTTGCAATACTGATGGCAGATTTATTATCACAAAATAATTTCATTGGAAGCTCATTATCTTGCTGGAGATCTGATAATACTTTCTTCAACCAGATTTCTTCACAAATTCCTAGACTCATGGCCCGATACTCTTCCTCAGCACTACTTCTAGCAACAACTCCTTGTTTTTTACTTCTTCAGGTGACTAGATTTCCCCAGACAAATGTACAATATCCAGACATAGATCTTCTGTCAACAACAGACCCTGCCCAGTCAGAATCAGTGTAAGCTTCAACAGATCGTTTATCAGTTTTCCTGAACATTAGACCTTTACCAGGAGTTCCTTTCAAATACCGAAGAATACGTTCAATTGCTAGCATATGATCTTCACAAGGAGCTTGCATGAACTGACTCACAACACTTACTGCATAAGAAATATCTGGTCTTGTGTGAGACAAGCATATCAACTTCCCAACTAACCGCCGATACCTTTCTTTATTAACAGGAATTCCATCATGCTTATCACCGATTTTTGCATTGTATTCTACTGGCGTGTCAACAGGTTTACACCCAGTCATACCTGTTTCCTTTAGCAAGTCCAGTATATATTTTTGTTGAGAAACTGATATACCCTTTTTTGAGCGAGCCACTTCCATTCCCAGAAAGTATCTTAGCTTCCCGAGGTTTTTAATTTCAAATTCTTTAGCCATCTCTGTTTTTAGCCTTGTGACTTCTACATCATCATCCCCAGATAAAACAATATCATCAACATAGACAATAAGAACAACAATTTTCCCTGATGTTGATCTTCTTACAAAAAGAGTGATCGAAATGTCCTTGAACATATCCCTGTGCTTTCACAAACGTCGTGAACCTGTCAAACCAGGCCCTTGGAGACTGTTTCAGTCCGTATAGTGATTTCCTCAATCTACACACTTTATTTTTAAATTGACTCTCAAACCCGGGAGGGGGGACTCATATAGACTTCCTCCTCAAGTTCCCCGTTCAAAAAAGCATTTTTAACATCAAGTTGGTGTAGGGGCCAATCTTTATTCACAGCTACTGACAGAAGCACTCGGATCGTGTTAAGTTTAGCCACAGGTGAAAACGTCTCAGAATAATCCACTCCATATGTTTGGGTGAAACCTTTTGCAATAAGTCTAGCCTTGTATCGGTCAATTGTCCCATCTGACTTGTACTTTATAGTAAACACCCATTTACATCCTACTGTTTTGTGCCCTTCAGGCAAAGTCACCAGTTCCCAGGTTTTATTCTTTTCCAGAGCTCTTATTTCTTCCATAAGAGCAGCGCCATTCTGGTTTTTTCATTGCAACACTTATGTTATCTGGAACCACTTCAGTGTCCAAACTAGTAGTAAAAGCCTTGAACTCGGATATCAGATTACTATACGTCATGTAACTATGCATAGGATATTTAGTACATGAACAGGTACCTTTCCTCAGGGCTATAGGAAGATCAAGTGACGCACATCACGTTCTTTCACCTCTTCAAGCTTCTCATCATGATTTACTATCTGTGTATCAGAAACTTCAGTAGTAACTTCCACATCATCATTAGCACGGACTATTTCATCCTCCGTAACTTCGATCATTCCATCATCTACAGTTTCCCTTTCTATTACTCTCTTAGTATCACTGCTTCCTTCCCCCTTGTCATGCCTGCCTTCATCATCCTCCATACATAAATCAACATCATTAGGAATACACGTACCTGGACCTGATGACAGGTCTGACTCCTGCACTGGAACTGACAGTTCTGGTTCAACAGGTGACACTGCTTCCTTCCTGAGATTCTTCCTGTAGTACGTTTTCCAAGGAACTTCATTGGTAGGAAGAACCAGACTATCATGATCAAGATTAGGTTTAGACAAGGTTTGAATAGGCGCTGACTCTAAAGAAATAGCATAAGAGGACCAGTTAGTCTCTTCTTCATTTATGTTCTCCCCCTGAAGATGACTAACGGGAAAGAACGACTGATCCTCAAGAAAGGTGACATCCATAGAGACATAGTACTTTCGAGATGACGGATGATAGCACTTATATCCACGTTGATGGAGTGAATATCCAACAAAGACACTTCTGAGCATGAGGAGAAAATTTTGTGCAGTTTGGACCATGGGAGTGAACAAACGCGACACAACCAAAAACCCAAAGAGAAACATCAGAGATCAACCGAGTAGTAGGAAAAGACTCTTTAAGCAACTCTAAAGGGGTATGAAGATTAAGAATACGAGAGGGCATCCGATTAATGAGATGAGCAGCAGTAAGAACTGCATCTCCCCAAAGGTATGACGGAAGGGTGGCGGATAACATAAGAGATCGGGCTACTTCAACCAGATGTCAATTTTTACGCTCAACTACTCCATTTTGTTGTGAATTGTAAGCACACGAACTCTGGTGAACAATACCTTTAGAGTCGAGAAATTCTCTGAAAGAGGCATTAAAGAACTCTCGCCCATTATCACTTCTTAAAATCCCAATCTTTGTTTTAAATTGAGTTTCGACAGTTGTGTAAAACTGTTGGAAAACAGAGGACACTTCAGATTTATCAGTGAGCAGGAAAATCCAGGTGAGACGGGTGTGATCATCTATAAACGTGACAAACCACCGTTTTCCCGTGGAAGTAGTAACCGATGAAGGACCCCATACATCACTATGAACAAGAGAAAAAGGACTCGAGGGTTTATAAGGCTGAGAATGAAAAGAAACACGATGTTGCTTGACACGAATACAAACATCACAATTAAAAGAAGAAGTACTAGCATTACGAAATAAATGAGGAAATAAGTATTTCATATATTGAAAATCCGGATGTCCTAAGCGAAAATGCCATAACATAACATCATTTTCAGAAACAGAGAAATTTAAAGACATAAACCCTGATTGGTGATCATTCCTAGAGGAAGCCTCGTCAGAAAGGAAGTAGAGTCCCCTATTGTGCCGGGCAGTGCCAATCGTCATACCCGATTTCAGGTCCTGAAATAAAACTGAATTAGGTGAGAAAATCGCCTTACACCTCAAATCTCTTGTTAGTTTACTGACAGATAACAAATTATATGATATTTTAGGCACATGTAAGGTATCACGTAGAATTAAACCATGAAATGGAGAGATATTGCCCTTTCCTGCAACAGGGGCAAAAGACCCGTCTGCAATTCGAATCCTCTCATTACCAGCACACGGATTATATGACATAAATAACTTTGAGGAACTCGTAAGATGATTTGTAACCCCTGAATCCACAATCCATGATTTTTTACCATTCACACTAATTAGGCCAAAAGAAGGAAAATTACCTGACTGTGCAATTACACTAACCCCAACGGTACTTGAACTGTGTTTACCATCACTAGGAGATTTCTTCTGAATTTGGTCATCTACTGAATCACTTGCCAGGGCACGACTAGTATTAGATTTTTCGTGAGACTGTCGTCGTCTGCTATTTGGGGGCTTCCCGTGTAATTTCCAACATTGATCCTTCGTATGCCAAAGCTTTTTACAATGTTCACAAACGGGAGGAGGTTTCTTATCATCATCAGTACCGGACGGCTTGGCAACAAAAGCAGCTGCATCAGTAGTTGAGGTGGTATTATTCATGGCACACGACCGATCTTCTTCCAGTCGTATTTCAGAACAGACTTCTCGAAGTGAAGGAATCGGACCCTGGCCCAAGATCCGACTACGAACCCATCAAACTTTGGATTTAATCCAGCCAAAAACACATAAACACGATCTGCTTCCTCAATCTTCAAATATTGGGCCCCATCCTGTGGACAATTCCAGACAATTTCTCTACACAAGTCCATTTCCTGCCACAGCATCAACAGTTTGTTAAAATAAGAGGTAACATCCATAGACTTTTGTTTGGATTCATGAACCTATTTATGGAGTGTATATAGCCGAGAGGCATTCTGTCGTTTAGAATATAGATCTTGCGCCACCTCCCAGACATCCTTGGTTGTGGCAGCATACAGTAACGGTCTTCCTATCTGGGGTTCTATATTGTTCACCAAGACAGAACATAGCAATGAATCTTCTCCTTTCCAAATTCGTTCTTATGGATCACCTGGGGCCGGCTTTGGAATTTCACCTGTCAAATATCCAAACTTGTGGCGCCCTTCCAAGGCCATCCGAATCGATTGAGACCAAGAAAAATAGTTCTAGCCATTTAATTTTTCTCCGACAATAAATTCTACAGAATTACCCATCGAACCAGATAAGTAGGAAACGTTAGGCACTATAGGTAATGAGTTTACCGGATTTTCTGAATAAACCGGTTGAGGATTTGCACCGAACATCGTATCCAGATCAGAAATCTGCTGTTGCAGGTAAACCAACCGTTGTCTTACATCGTCTGGGTAACGAGCTGTACCACAATTTATCGGAACAGGTACTGGTTGCTCGAGACCTCGGTTGTTGGATGTGAAAAAACCATCAGTTCGACTATTGAAGGAAGCCGGATTATCGGGTCGGGCAGGATTGGCTAAAAGTGGATCGGCTGGTGCAAAAAACTGGGTAGAAGAGCTTTCGGGTCGGACAGATGAGCTCTCAAGTCGTGGGTCGGATCGTAGGTTAAAATGAAGGGATCGCGGGTCGGACTGAAACACAACGTTTTGTCTCGGGTCGGATCGGTTCGGGTCAGAATTAAAATCAAAATACCGGTGGCTGGTCTACCCTGGTTCAACCCGAACCGGTCCGGTTTGCTCCAGACTGATACTAACCCTAATTTGATCCTCCCCCCTCTGCTCCTCGCCCCTGATACTGCTTCCTCTGCCCTGATAATTCCGATCGACGATCAACACCTCCTCGCGGCCAGCTTGTTCCTTACGTCCGAGACCGCCGAATCTGCCGTGACCGCCACCGACTCTGCCCTGATGGTGATAGCTCCGATCGTGAATCGAAGGTTCCTCGCGGCCGGCTCCAGCTCCGATCGGATTCTGACTTGTTCCAGAATAGTGATACCCGGTTGGCAGAGGACGATTTTCCAAGGATTGTACCTGAACGTAGATATTAATTCCGGTAGGGCGTCCTGAAAACATTCCTTTACCGCTGCCCGGATTACCGTTCTCATGTCGAAACTTGAAGACCCATCAATAGACGAGGATTGAGGTTGATTCTCTTCCATAACAACTAGGTTTTCGTCACCGCACTCTGATACCATGTTAAAAAAGAGAAGAGGGAAGAGAAAACAACAGGATTACGTGGAAACCCTAGTGCAGGGAGAAAAACCACGATATAAAATCTTTTCTTATTAAAACTGATACATTAAATACACAAGGACTCACTGTATAAATAGACCGTAGGAAGCCCTAGGGGTCTTACAAAATTACATAAATGCTCCTAGGTTAAAAACCCTATTTCCAACACTAATACATTGATCAAAACATGTACAAATAGCAATTAATCAAACTTGAGGAAGTTTCCAACCAAGAAGGTAACAGACAACATTCACCACTCTAATTGTTCACATATGTTATACACTGTGGATTAAATAACTTACCTGCTTTTAGAATGACTGTGACTTTTAAGATTGTACACCCACTCGACCACTGACAATGCCTGTTTCCAACATCCCTTAGCACCAAGGGCATCCAAAATTTTAAGTAGTTGACCTTCATTAAACTGCAATCCTGACCGTATCATCATCCTTGAGAATTTCCAATCTCTCATGGAAATTGGTCTCGAACTGAGCCTGAAAATAGCAACATTGCTATCTTAAATTATCGAAAATTTCAAAATCGTCGGCAATTGTTCATAAACAACAAACCTGTCAACAAGGAAGCGAATAACCTCTCCATCGCCGCGCCTCCGTTCCATGGCGTCACGGTGGTCATTTTCACTCTCCAACCACTCTTCCTTCAGTTCCACATCGTCGTCCAAAACCCACTGCAATTCCTCGAGCTTACGAGCCTCAAACAGCTTCCTCAATTCTCTCAAACTCTCCTTCTTCAGATTATCCCGATTGTATCCCGTTCTAAAACCCGTAAGTTCTTTAAGGTTAACTCTTTCCAGTCTCTCCCAAGGCCTTCCGACCATCAAGCCACCGGCTGGTTTTGCCTCAATGGCCTTCGAGAACTCCTTGTACTCGCTTCTCAACGTCAGAAAATGAGTTTCCTCGGCGATTAGTTGCTTTTGGGACTCAGAAAGGGGTGGCGACTGATCGGCTTGTCGTTCGGTCAGTCGCTTGAGTTTGCGATTGTACTTCTGGATTTCTTTCTTGCGGAGAGAGCGGACGATTCTGGGAGTGGGATGAACACCCTTGTGGACGAGCGTTCGCTTAATTTTCTCGATATCTGGTTCAAACTTGGGTGAAGGAATTGGCGAATTTGTGCTCAAAGCTTCCATTTCCGGAAGCAAAGATTCCACAGAAATTGCTTGGGGATAAAAAGGCGCTATTGGTTTATTATATATGCCTTCTAACTGAACCCCACGCACGCAAGAGCACAAGCGTCCTCTGGATATTTAGTCTCACGAAAAATCTAAATGGGTTAAAAATACATGTTAAAGCTATACTTCTACTTCTAAGTTTGTGTCTACCCCGATCGTAAATTTAGCTCTTAAATTTTGATATACTTCTTAAATTCACTCCTCGTTTTAACTCAAAATTAAAATTTTAGAGTTTCATTAGACATAAAATTCAAATTTATAATTAGTAGCTAAATTATTTTGAAGGCATCAAGATCAATTTAATACAAATTTTAAAATTTAGAGATATTTTAAACACTTTTATAAATTCAAAGATAAATAGTAACAAACTTCAAAGTTCAATGTCTAAACTTATAATTTTATCTATAATTTATTATATATTAATTTTATAATTTAAAATTGGTTAAATTATGTCGGTATACCCCAATTGTCTAGGATATGTGGCATCTAAACTCTTTTAAGTGTAAAAAATTTTGAATTTTCACTCCAAATGTTATTGGATTAAAAAGTTTGTTAAACTATCAATTTAACTCCTGAACTTTTTTTATTGTGTGTTCAATAAGTGTTAGGGAGCCTTTTTTATTTAGTTCAATACGAAAATTTGGATTTTGTTTGATAACCATTTGATTTTTTGTTTATATTTTTTAAAAGATTAAGCCTATAAACACCTTTTCCACCTCTAAATTTCTTGTTTTATTATCTACTTCTTACCAATATTTTTAAAAATCAAACCAAAATTTGAAAACTAAGAAATTTAATTTTTTTAAACTTTTTTTTTTAGGAATTTGTCTAAGAATTCAACTCTTTTACTTAATAAAAATGCAAACTATTGTAAGAAATTAAGAGGAGGTTTTAAATTTTCAAAAACCAAATATTTATCCAGGGGCCAACTTTTAACATTTTGGTTGAGAATATAGGGACCGTTTGGGATGCTGAGTTGAGATAGGATGTATGGAGTTCATATATCTGTGGAGTTCACATATATGTGGAGTTCATATGTGTAACACCCTAGGCCCAGGATTCGGATCATGATTTGAAATCCGAATTCGATACCTTATTTACCCAAGCATTCCCCTGCATCCCCTGCAACCTGACATGTAATCCTCTTTGCTTCCAAGGCTGAAGACTATCCCCACAAACCAATACTGGTCCTTTTAGCATGCTTTGTCCTCACTCACATTGTCACATCCCTCCCAAATTTACCTATTTCACCCGGAAGGAGGCGTGAAGACAATAAATACCACCTTTTTGTGATACTTACTGTCCGTCTTGACATGTTTTGCCCAACTTGATATCTACTAGATTTTTATAATCTGACAATACTTTTAAGAATAACTTGGTACCTTGGTACCTTTGAATAATCTGACAATACTCCCAACATGTTTTTCCCAACTTTTAACAATACATCACAATGGCTACCTTGGTATTCTCGGTGTGAGAATCTAGAAGTGTGGGCTCTATGTTAGAGGAAGAGACCAGAGGAAGAACAATCGTGTAAACGATTGAGTAAGTGGGAGATGACAAAGTCTATCGTATAGACAATGCCCAATTGTTTAACAAATGATATGCAATCGTTTAGCAAAAGCTCCGCGATCGTTTAGCTAAAGGTTAGCTGAGTGAACTATCACATAGTTTCACTCCACGATCGTTTAGTCTCTCTTCAGCTATCGTTTGGTGAATTTAATCCACTTGACACCATCTGCGTGAGATCTTTCCGAGAATAGAAACTCTCACAAAATCATCAGCTACTAAATTTAGGAAAACCTTTTTCCTTTTATCTCACAGTTACCATGAAACCACCAATAACATCCCACTTAATTGGTTATTAGAGAAAAAGATATAATTATCCAATAATTAATATTATTATAAATATATATGATAACTAACTTACCATACTATATTTATAACCTATAGATTTAATATTTCATGTCATGAAACATATAAACCATAGCTCTTTTTCTATTTCATGGTACTTAATGTAAATCTTATTTACATTAATCCTCTACTTGACGCATCTCATACATCACACCGATCATATAATATATAATCGAATTTTCTCTTGTCAATTTGAACTTTCAAATCAACACGAAGAACTGATTCTCAACTTGAATCCATTGAACTACCAAGGGGACCTTATGGACCTGTAGCTCGAAGCTCCAACAGTACATGAATAACTGACTAAACTCTTTAGTCACGGGATCCACCATCCATTAACTGTCAGATACTCCACTAAAGACCGACAGCTAAACTCTCCTTACCACAGATATATTATGTGTCCATATCAACCAATCAACAGTGCGATAACCCTTCACAGATCGCTCGTAAATACAGTTGGGCCAATAACCATTCTGCCCCTATAGTTACATCTAACTCCTTAAGTACCATTGATCCCTCTAATGAACATAAGTCATAGTCCTACTATGACTGAGTCCTCTCTTCCAAAGAAAAGTTGTGGCCACTATGTTCAAAACCCGGAATTAACCCTTAGGGGAGCAATCTATCTACTTACCCCTGCTTTCAGGGAAGAGTGAATTCCATCTTTTGTAACTGAGTTCATTTCTCCAAAATCAGACAAATCCCCAAAAAAGTAGGCATGTTGCGTTGGCAATCTGGCCACTCTCACCCAAACTAATCAAAGGACCACCCTCAAAGGCAAGAGTTCCCAAAACAATCAGGATTGAGATCATGTTACCTATGGTCGTTTAGGTGAGATGTAAGTCTCCAGTATCAACGACGTTATATATAGAGACGAACCATCTCGTGGTTCGGTCTTATACAAAATCTTTGTATAGGACACCTCTGCTCGCATGTCTCCGCATGAATGGTCAGGATCTACCATCAGTAGTAGTTCACAACACCTGCAAACCTCTACAAAGTAGGCTATATCCGAAGTGTCACCAGGATTAGGTATCCCTCCTTAATCCTTATACTACAGACTTATTTAGGTTTTCACTTAAGGCATGATCCACTTGTATATCTCATATACATGCTTAAGTTTACATACGATAACCATGGAGCTTTGTTTATTGGATATGAGTAAATGCCAGATGAAATAACTCTTATTTTATTCATAACAATGTGTATAGATTACAAACTATGAGACTCCGAGAGAATTAGGACACCAATCCCAACACAAATAACCTTTTACTGGAAAAGGTTACAAAGCCAAGGAAGCCTTGGAGCTTGTACATTCTGACCTCTGTGGTCCGATGAGTGTTAGGGCTTGAAATGGGTATGAATGTTTCATCTCTTTCATAGATGATTATTCAAGGTTCGGGTATCTCTACCTAATGCAACGTAAGTTTGAAGCCCTCGACAAGTTCAAGAAGTACAAGGCTGAAATTGAAAACTTGTTAGGTAAGAAGATAAAAACACTACGATCTGATTGTGGTGGAGAGTATATGGACCTCCAATTCCAGAACTATATGATAGAACATGGAATTACGTCCCAACTCTCGGCCCCAGGTACACCTCAACAGAATGGTGTATCAGAAAGGAGAAGCAAAACCTTGTTGGACATGGTTTGGTCTATAATGAGTTGTGCTCATCTTCTAGACTCATTTTGAGGTTTTGCAGTGGAGACTTCATGTTACATTATGAACAACGTTCCCTCGAAAAGTGCTTCTAAAACACCTTTTGAGTTGTGGAGAGGCCGTAAAGATAGTTTGCGGCACTTCAGGATTTGGGGGTGTTCGGCCCACGTGCTTGTGACTAACCCGAAGAAGTTGGAACCGCGTTCGAAAGTTTGCCTCTTTGTAGGCTACCCCAGAGAAACGAGGGGTGGATACCTCTATGATCCAAGTGAGAACAAATTGATTGTTTATACAAATACTATCTTCTTGGAAGAAGACCACATCAGGGATCATAAACCACGAAGTAAGCTTGTTGTACGTGAGATTTCTAGTGAGACTGAGACTATGAGGGTTCAACAAGAGTTGTTGAATAGACTGACAGATCAACAAGAGTTGTTGAGGTTGATACATCTAGTCAACTAGTTCAAGCTGCGACTGCCTCGACGTAATGGGAGGGTTATGAACCTACCAGATCGCTAGATGGATTTGACTGAAGCCCAGAACGTCATTTCTAATAATGGGGTTGAGGATCCATTGTCTTTTAAGTAAGCAATGGAGGATGTTGACAAAGATGAGTGGATTAAAGCCATAAACCAGGAGATGGAGTCTGTGTACTTCAATCAAGTCTGGAAGCTTATGGATCAGCCTAATGGGGTAAAAATTATAGGGTGTAAATGGATCTATAAGCGAAAACAAGGTGTAGATGAAAAGGTGCAAAACTTTAAGACTAGACTTGTGGCAAAAGGTTAAACTCAGGTTGAGGGAGTGGACTATGAGGAAACTTTCTCACCTGTTGTCATGCTCAAGTCTTTCAGGATACTCCTGTCCATAGCCACATTTTATGATTATGAGATATGACAAATGGATGTCAAGACTGTCTTTCTTAATGGTAATCTTGATAAGATCTTCTACATGGCTTAACTAGAGGGGTTTGTAGTTCCAGATCAAAAGCAAATAGTTTGCAAGCTTAATAGGTCCATTTATAGGCTGAAACAAGCGTCTAGATCATGGAACATTAGATTTGACAGTGCGGTCAAACCATTTGGCTTTGATCAAAACGTTGACGAGCCTTGTGTTTACAAGAAGATAATCAACAGCTCAATAGCTTTCCTGGTACTGTACGTGGATGATATTCTACTCATTGGGAATGATGTAGGGTTTTTGACTGACATTAAAAAGTGGCTAGCTGCCCAGTTCCAAATGAAAGATTGGGTGAGGCACAGTATGTTCTAGAGATCCAGAACATTCAAGATCGTAAGCATAAGAGGTTAGCCTTGTCTCAGGCATCGTACATCGATCAAATATTGATCAGGTATAGGATGCAGGAGTCCAAAAGTGGTTTGTTACCCTTTAGGCATGGAATCGTTTTTTTTTAAGGATCAATGTCCTAAGACACCTCAAGAAGTTGAGGAAATGAGACGGATTCTTTATGCTTCAGCTGTTGGAAGCTTAATATATGCAATGTTGTGTACCAGACCCGACATTTGCTATACAGTAGGGATTGTCAGTCGTTATCAGTCCAATCTAAGATTAAACCACTTGACGACTGTCAAAACGATCCTCAAGTATCTTCGGAGAACGAGGGACTACATGCTCGTGTATGAAGATAAGCATTTGATCCTTACATAATACACAAACTCTGACTTTTAGATTGATAGAGATTCTCATAAATTGACATCGAGGTCGATGTTCACTCTGAATGGAGGGGTTGTAGTGTGGCGAAGCATCAAGCAAGGATGCATCACGGACTCCACTATGGAAGCCGAATATGTAGCCGCTTGTGAAGCAACTAAGGAGGCTGTTTGGCTAAGGAAATTCCTTACAGATTTGGAAGTTGTTCCAAATATGGATTTGCCAATCACTCTTTATTTTGATAACAATGGGGTTGTGGCAAATTTGAAGGAACTTCGGAGTCATCGTCGAGGCAAGCATATCAAACAGAAATATCACTTGATCAGGGAGATTGTGCATCGTGGTGATGTGATAGTCACAAAAATCGCGTCAGAGCACAACGTTGCTGATCCATTTACAAAGGCTCTCACGGCTAAAGTGTTCGAGGGTCACCTGGAGAGTCTAGGTCTGCGGGACATGCGGCATCTTGTCTAAGGAAAGTTAGAGATGATACTAGGGTATAGCGTCTGCCTTAGTTTATTGTATATTGTACTTGTAATTTTTCATGTATTGTACATTAGTCTCTCGAGGCATTAGAACAAGTAGAAGATTGTTGGGATTAGTGTCCTAATTCTCTCGAAGTCTCATAGTTTGTAAACTGTACACATTGTTATGAATAAAATAAGAGTTATCTTATTTAACATTTACTCACATCTAATAAACAAAGCTCCATGGTTATTGTTGCAAACTTAAGCATGTATATGAGATATACAAGTGGAAACATGCCTTAAGTGATAACCTAAAAAGGTTTGTAGTATAAGGATTAAGGAGGGATACCTGATCCTGGTGACACTACGTATACGGCTCGTTTTATAGAGGTTTGTAAGTGTTGTGAACTACTACAGATGGTAGATCCTGACCATTCTTATGGAGACATGCTAGCGGGGGTGTCCTATACAAAGAACTTGTATAAGACCGGACTACGAGATAACTAGTCTCTTTATATAACGCCATTGATACTTGAGACTTACATCTCACCTAAATGACCATAGGTGACATGGCCTCAATTCTGAGTGTTTTGGGAACTCTTGCATTTGAGGGCGATCCTTTGATTAGTATGGGTGAGAGTCGCTAGATTGTCAACTCAACATGCCTACCTTTTTGGGGATTTGTTTGATTTGGGAGCTGGGAACTCAGTTACACAAGATAGAATTCACTTCTTCCTTGAAGCAGGGGTATGTAGATAGATTTCTCCCTTAAGGGCTAATTCCAGGTCTTTAACATAGTGGCCACAACTTCTCTTTGGAAGATAGGGCTCAGTCATAGTAGAACTATGACTTATGTTCATTAGAGGGATCAACGTTACTTAAAGAATTAGATGTAACTACAGGGGCATAAAGGTTATTAGCTCAACTGTACTTACGAGCGATCTGTGAAGGATTATCGCATTGTTGATTGGTTGACATGGACACAAAATATATCTGTAGTAAGAAGAGTGCAGCTTTCGGTCTTTAGTAAAGTGTTTGGAAGTTAACAGATGGTGGATCCCGTGACTAAAGAGTTTAGTAAGTTATTCACATACCATTGAAGCTTCAAGCTACAGGTCCATAAGGTCCCCTTGGTAGCTCAATGGATTCAAGTTGAGAATCAGTTCTTCGTGTTGATTTGAAATGTTCAAATTGACAAGAAGAAATTTGATTATATATGATATGATCGGTGTGATGTATGAGATACATCAAGTGGAGGATTAATATAAATGAGATTTACATTAAGTACCATGAAATAGAAAAAGAACTATGGTTTATATGTTTCATGAGATGAAATATTAAAACTATAGGTTATAAATATAATATGGTAAGTTGGTTATCATATATATTTATAATAATATTAGTTATTGGATAATTAAATCTTTTTCTATAATAACCAATTGAGTGAGAGGTTATTGGTGGTTTCATGATAACCGTGAGATAAAAAAATGTTTTCCTAAATTTAGTAGATTTTGTGAAAGTTGCTATTCTCGGAAAAACTCACGGAATTATTGTCAAGTGAATTGGATTCACTAAACGATAGCTGAAAGAGAGACTAAACAATCATGGAGTGACACTATACAATAGTTCACTCAGTTAGTCGTAGCTAAACGATCATGAAGCATTTTTTATACGATCAATGAGCATTTGCTATACGATTGGGCATTCGTCTATACGATATACTCTTGTCATTCCCACTTGCTCAATCGTCTACATGATTGTTACTCCTCCGGTCTCTTTCTCTAACCAAGTCCACACAGAGCCCACACTTCTGGATTCTCACACCGAGAATACCAAGGTAGCCATTGTGGTGGTGTCTTACTCAACTTGATTGAGTCGAAGTTTTTGGAGGCCATTCGTTGGGTTTGTGATCTTGGAGATCGTTGAGTTCGTGTTCACTGTGATTGTGCTGTGTTGCAGTCATTGTGTTCGAGCGTTCATGTGTTGTGGTCTTAGAGATTGAACGAACGTTTGTGATCGAGAGAGTTTGAAGACGAGTCTTCAAAGGTATGTTTGATCTTTCCCTTCATTATCTGGTAAAGCAGTAATTTCGTATTGTGCATGACCTTTAAGTTTTCGTTTCTTGACTGCAATTGTTTATGTTCAATTTCGAATGTAATTTGGAACGATCATTCTACTGCTCATGGAAATCCTCATGTCTGATTTCCTTCAATTTAAACATGTATGTAGAGACATATGGGTGAATCAAGTTTAAATGGTAACCTAAACGGTCTGTAGTAGATGGATAAGGCTTATGGATACGACCTACTTTGTAGATGTTACAAGTGTTGTAAAGAGCTACAAATGGTTTGATACTGATCATTCATGTGGAGACATGTGAACGGGGGTATCCTATGCAAAAAGTTTGTATAAGACTGGACCACGAAATGACTAGTTTCATTATATAACACCGTTAACAATAGGGACTTACATTTCACCAGAATGACCATAAGTGACATGGCTTGAATCCTGAATAAGTTGTGAACTCCTGCCTATGAAAGTGGTCCTTGGATTTGTATGGGGAGGGTGGCCAGATTGCCAACTCAATATGCCTACCATTTTGGGGATTCGTCTGATCAGAGAACTGGGAACACATCTATACAAGACGAAATTCATTCCTTCCCTGATGTCAGGGCAAGTAGATAAATTGCTCCCTTTAAGGATGATTATGGGGCTTGAACAATATGGCCACATTCTTTCTTAGCCCGAGATGGATTTGGTCATAATTGGACTGTGACTTATCATTCATTAGAAGGATCAGTGGTACTTAAGAAGTTAGATGTAACTATAGGGAAAAAACAGTAATTTTGGCCCAACTGTATATACAAGCAATTTGTGAAGGGTCATCGCACTGTTGACTGGTTATATCCAATGGACACAGAAATCTATCTGTAGTGCGAAGAATGCAGTTGTCGGTCTTTAGTGAAGTGATCGACAGTTAATGAATGTTGGGTAATTTAATTAAAGAGTTTAATTAATTAACCAAGTACCATTGGAGCTTTAATCTACAGGTCAATAAGGTTCTCTCTATAGCTCAATAAAGATTATTGAGAATTAATTTTGGAATAATTTGAATTGTTCAAATTAATTGAGGGAATTAATTATATATGATATAATTAATTAAACTAATTATATGTGACATAATTAATATAATGTATTCAATACATTATAATATCAAGTTTATTTTGAAAGGAATTAAATATTTGAATATGATTCAAATACTAAATATATAGATGAGATTCATATAACTAAATTTAGTATAAATATGATTTGTATTAAATACCATGAATTATTGAGAGTAATAAAACTATAGGTTATATCGTATTTGATACAATATAATAACTATAGGTTATGTGTTATATTTGATATAATATATAATTATATATATATATATATGTATGTATATCTAATAAGTTAGTTATCACACACACACACATATGTACGTGTTATTAAATTAAATTTATTAACAATTAAAAGTAAGGAGTTATAACCCCCTCTCCCCCCTCTTAATTTACTCTTAGAAAAACGTGTGTGGTGGGAGGTTATGTGACATTCTCTTCTTCCATGGGCTTTGGAATAGAGAAAATACTCTATGTGTTTTTCTGAAAAAGAACTCCCAAGAACACATAAGAATTAGGTTTTCTTCTCCCTCTTCCCAAAACCAGAGCCCACAACTTCTGAATTCTCATCCGTAAGGAGAATATAGAGGTTCATTTGTGGTGGTGACCATTTGGGATTTCAATTTTGGAGATCGAGTTCCAGATGGGGAGTTCGTGACCAGAGAAGGAATTACATGAAGACCTTTTGGCTTTAAGGGTAAGTTGTTACTTCTTCCTAATTCCCTCCTTAGTATGCTGTAATTTTTCTGATAATGCATTATATTTTCTATTATGTAAATTGGGCTTTTGTGAAAAACAAAAATTGGGAACTGATAACGGGCAGAAATGCACGTTATCATAGTGTTAAATCCTTATATTGCGTTGATGATATATATTAAATTGCGTCCATTAAGCATAAATTCTATAATATTGCGGTCGCATGCGTCCAATGCATTAGAGCAGTTGATCTTTATATTTTTGTGCAGAATAATGCGTTAACACAATGCAAAGAATCCGATCATAGAAATACATTGGTCGAGCGTAACTTCACCGCAAGACTTTGCGTTGATCGTACTCGCAAACATTCACCCAAGAAGAATCACCGCAACATGGTGGGCGCATCCGGATGAAAGGACAATTAAGATTGATGGGACAGAAAGTTGACGACAGTCAGATCCAAATTAAGTTGACAGCCGATAACGGTCACAAAGTACATCCAGCTTTATCGGTGATAATTATCCGGCGCATCAGTCAGGAATTAAAGTTGTCCCATCTGTACAACCAAGAGAGAGAAGCCGCCTTTCACCTTTGATCCTATAAATACCAAGTGCATTCTTCAGAGAAGGGGTTAAGCAGTCGATTACCTCATCACCATTACGAGTTCATACCTCTGTTCATAGTTTTCTTTTCCATTTTACGGCGGAGCAAAAGAAGAGTGGTGATGCCGGAGATTGTCCAAGACAGCTCGAGAGAGAACCTTGGGGCGTAAGAGCAGAGACCGGGCTGACTCTTGCAAAAGCGAGAATATCTTTAGAGCACGAGTAGAAACAGTGTAACGCCTGACAACAAGAAATTTCTCCAGGCTCTTTACTATACTTGCATTGTTATTTTGTACTTCATCTTATATCTATTCAATGGAAGTTCTATTTCTACATCTGCTTGCTCTCTTAATACGCATGAGTAGCTAAACTAGTTGAATAGGTTGAGAGGAACTAAGCTAACATGATCTAGGAAGTTCATTGCTTGCGATTGTCTTGTTTTATGTGGTGCAAAATACCCCTTTAGAGTTACTCGAGAGATAATCTAAAGAAAGAACCTAATGTCTCGAGAGAGCTAGGTTAGAATCTGGACTCGAAAGAGCAAGATTAGGCTTGCATAAACAAGAGATAGGGACTTAGAGATAAGCTCTGTTTGTCAACTTGTATCGCATGCATCCTAGGAATAGGAATGATATTACGTGGTCACATATTTGTGTGAATGTCATGTTGTCATCGCATAAATAGAGAAAGAGGTTTATGTGTAAACCCTGTAGACTTATCGCATATTTATCACATGCGTTCTAGCCTTAGAAGCCGTGGCATTCACGCCGAGAGGTGGTTTACTATTGTATGCATGTTGCATGATCGCAAGGCATGAACGCATCCTAGGGAGTGTTAGCCGAAACCCTTCTCAACTCGTTCACCGCATATTCATCATATTTCCCGTTTACCAATTCTTTTCGAACTTTGCCACATTCGTTAGTATTTTCATTAATGCAACAACAACCCAACATTTATTTATTCAACTGGTTATCGCAAGTTTTCATAAAAATCTCCAATGCAACTATTTTCACAAGTCCCTGTGTTCGACCCTGGACTTACCAGAAAACTCAGAGGAATTTATACTTGGATTCCTCTGGGGAAACTTGAGTGCACAATGCAATCCACCGCACATATCATCCATAATTTCCACTTCATAAAATTCAAACATCAGAAACGATCCTACTTCCTTTGCGGAACTTCACCGTTACTTCAAGTCATCATGCACATAGAGCTGAACTGGGTCCTGACCACCTTACCATAGCTTCGATGTAACGATCCCTAGCATAACTGAAATCTGGGTACCTTACCATACCTTCGATACCAACATTGGAGTAGGGTTCATACAAGGCACAAAACATTTATGATCATGGCAGAATATACATTCATTTAAAACATTCCTCAAAGTTTCATTATCATCGCATGGTGCCTTGTAAAACAATAAGCATGCTAAAAAAATTCCTTGATAAAACTTTATCATGCTATAAAACATGTCATAGGCTTACTGAAAACGCATGCTAAATTCATAAATAACTTCATCATTTAAAATATGAATCATGCGATCAACATTCATTAAAAGCATGCGTTTACTCAAACATGATATGAAAACTTCATGTAAACTGCCTATGAATATTCATAAAAACTATCTTTGGAAAAACATTTATCAAAAATTGTCATACACTGTCTTAAGCTATCTATCCAAGGGGTCTGTAAGCTTCTCCTACTTGCGTCTGTCCTGTAATAAGAAGAGGTCCCTTGGTTAGTATCATTAGCTCCCTTTTAAGCTTAACATAATACTTAAATTAACATTATTATATATCATCATCACATCATAACTGACTTCATCACATCCCTTATACTTAGCCACTTTACCTTTTTCTTGTCTAGATACTGGTTTCCCTTTCTACTGGGTGCTCTATGGTCGCAAGGACACCCTTTCGTGCCTATGCATCAACCAACCCTCACGTGCCTTACTTCCTGCCTTTGTACGTCATCGCATTCCTTGACAAACTAGCTGCTTGCTTAATCTTCGTATGCAGCTGCCTGCTTATTCATCCATAATTTATTCAGATTCAACAATTTAAACCTCATAATTCTATTTCCATCTATTAATGAACTAAATTTCCTTTTGAAAAACTTGCTTAAAACGTCATAGCTCACTTACCTTAGAATTTTAGCATCAAATCCTTTTTTGATCTTGAAACTTTCTAAAAAATCCTTCAGCACCTTTAGAGCCTTAACAAGCACTCACACTTCTCTTAGGCATAGGAAAATTTGCAAAACAATCTCCTTCTTTGCTAAGCCTATTTATAATTAGGCTTGCACGAATAGTTTGCTTAATTAAATGCCACCTGGCCCATTAATCCTTAGTTAACCTTTCCTAAGGCTGCCATTTAGCCCACTAACAAATTATTAAAACTAAAATCCTCAACTTATTTCCATCGAATAGGGCTTGCGATCACTTGGGCCCCTTCATTGTTTATCGCATAATCGAGCCATCATCGCATTGTTTTTCCTGGAACATTATTGGCAAGCCTTACGTAAATAACTAGCCCTCATTCATTTCCATAACCTACTTTGTACTTGGCTGTTATTTTGGCCGCATGGTAATTAGGAGCTAATCGCATACCACTCTGTCTAGCTTCAGCCAATGTCATACTCGACCCTTAACTTATCTTCCTTCACGATCTTCCCAAAACCTCACGACCACACTTAGACATAATTTCTTTTTCCTTAAACACTTGGTCGCATGTCATCTAGAAGAGTTGGTTGCATGAATTGGCATGACTTGTCGCATACATTGACATGATTTCATCACATGGACATCTTTGTTTTCCTTTAAGTGTTAATTCTTCTTCACTCATCCGAGAACTTAACCTTCCATACTTAGAATATTTTTCTGCCTTCTAAAGAACCCGAGAGCCTTACCCTTAACACTTAGAGGAAAACAAAGATGTCCATGCATCTTAAACACTTAATTAAGAAGACTTAAACATAACTATTTAGTAAAACGAGCTTAGGGGTTTACAAGTTGGCCATCTCAATTGCATGCACCAACTCATGCGTCTAAGTGTCAATCTCTAATGTTTCTTCACCTCAGATTTTGCCACCTTTTCTTATACTTAGCCAACTTTTCTTCTTCTTTCACCACCTCCTACTTCCAACTCCAACAATCGTGGCTTTAACTTCTTAACCACTTACAAACTTATTTTGGACGCATGGTTCCAACCTACCTTGGACACATGGTTCCCACACCATGCGCCCAACCTTCCCTTCTTACTTCTTTTTTGGGTTTGTCTCCCTCTCAACGCATGGTTTCTTTCTTGTTTATTTTTTTAAATGTTTAAGCTTACTCACCCTCTTACTTTACAAGTATGCGTCCAAGCATAGCATCCAAGATGTCCTCTATGTGTCCAAGGTGTATCAAAGCTAACCCCTTGAGGTCATGCATCTGAGATGACCTTCCTTTCTCTTATTTAGTGTTGATGTCTAGTGCCACACCTTAAGGCATGCGTCCAAGCTTCCATATTCTCCATATATGCGTCCCAATGTCTTTCTAGGGTTGCTTAGTGCAACTCTCCTCAAGGTAGATGCTTCATACTTGTTTATCCTTCTTATATGCCAAGATATTGTCCAAGAATATTCTTCTATGTGCCCAAGTTACCCTCCTATGCGTCCAAGGTTGTTCTACACAACTCTCCAAGTATTTCTCAAGTTTGATGAGTTGAACCGACTCTTATGCTGTCAACACTTAGCCAAATTTCCATCCTTGATCAACCATGTGTCCAGATTACTCCTACAATGCATTCAAGATGCGTCCAACGCATCCTTCTTTCAAATGATGTATCCGAGACCAATCTCTCGTGGTCATGTGTCCAAAAACATCCTCTTGGGTCAAGCATCCAATGTCTTCTTCTTTTGTTCACATCATGTGTCCAAGATGGTCCAACATGTAGCCAACTTTCAACCGTCAAGTTTTGAAGGGATCGAATCCCAATGCAGAAGCAAATTATCATTCTGTCTTTGAATTGGGATTGGGAAAAATCCAAAATTGATTTACAGATACCTAATTTAGGCTAAGCATAGAGATATTTTTCAATTAAAAAAACAAAGATGAAGGAATTAATACCTTTGTAAAAAATCCAAATCTTCACAAAATTCTCCTTCTAAGGTCATAATCAAACCTTCTGTAAAAATACCAGAAATTGTTCTACCTAATAAGAACACCACCAATATGAAGTCCTTGTTATTCTCAGACACAAGGATGAAAATGTGGCATTTTTGAATTTTGGTAGAGGGAATTTTTTTTAGAGAGAGTGAGAGCAAAAAACATTAAAAAAAAAAAAACAATCAAAGAGTCTAATCTCTCTCTATGTTTCATGCAAAAATGAAGAAGGAGGAGAAGAGGAAGGAGTTACGTTAACTCCCTTCCCACATTATGCAGAAAATAACTCCCTTAGTGGGGAGTTATTTTATTTAATATTAATATAATATTAGTAATATGGTTAATCTAACTATTAGTAACCATATTATATGCATTTATAATCACATTATAATTCAACCTCCTCTTTTAACCTATAGTTTTAATATGAATCAGATTCATATTAAATATTAATCTATAATATAAAATCCATTGAAAATATTTGAATCACATTCAAATTTTTCTCTCTCACATATTATATAGTTTTAAATCATATTTATAATTAACAATATTCAATAATGCATTGATATACATCATACATTATATTAATCATATTAATATAATTAATTACTTAAATTTTCATAAATAATTTGAACAATTAAAAGTATTCCAAAAATGATTAATCCTTGTTACTATCCTTAGTGAGTTAACAAGGGACCCATTGGACCTATAGATTATAAACTTCAACTAAACTCTTTAATTGGATTAATCAACATTCATTAACTGTCAGTCACTCTACTAAAGACCTACAGTTGCACTCTTCACATTGTAGATATATTTCTGTGTCCATTGGATATAACTAATCAACAGTAAGTTGACCCTTCACAAATTGCTTGTAACTACAACTAAGTCAAAATTACTGTTTTACTCCTATAGTTACATCTAACTCCTTAAATGTTACTGATTCCTCTAATGAACAAACAATTCATAGTCCAACTATAAAATAATCCTCTTGAGCTAATGAAAGGGTGAGGCCTCATTGTTCAAGATTCGGAATCAGCTATGAGGGAGCAATTTATCTACTTTCCCTTTCTATGGGAATGAGTGAATTCCATTTTGTGTAGTTGTGTTCCCAACTCCCTACTCGGACAAAATCCCAACAGGCATTTTGAGTCGACGAAAAGACCACTCTCATCCATACAAATTAAAGGTCTGCCCTCATTAACAGGAGTTCACAACTTACTCAGAATTAAGGTTAAGTTACCTATGGTTATCCTAGCGAAAAGTTAGTTTCTTCAATCAACGGTGTTATTATGAGACGCTAGGTTTGGCCTTATATAAAATCTTGATATAGGTTACCCTCAATCACATTTCTCCACATGAACAATATGGATCATATTGTTTGTAACACTTATAACTGATGTAACTATTATAAAGTGGGTTGTATATGAAGCATCACTAGGATAAGACACCCAACCTTAACCATATACTGCAAACCTTTTAGATCATTATTTGAACACGATCTAGTTGTATGTCTACCACATACTGTCCAAATTTCATTAAATGACCTTGGATCTTAGTTTATTGGTTTGATGTAGTGTTATCCAAAGGTCAAATAAAATACTGCTTATTTTATTAAATAAATAATTTGTATTTACAAAACTACAAATTACAAGGTAAACGAGATTTAGGCACTAAATCCAACAAGATTTCAACCCTAGTTTCCCCTCATATGTCCAACCAAGCTCCCTAGATGCATCCAAGTTGGTCTCTTTGAACTAGCATGCGTCTAGGTGGTCATTTCCTTGGCCTTATCATGCGTCCAATGGTCTAAGAGGTACATTGTGGTGATGTTTTATATTGGCTCAAGCTTCCTAGATGAGTATGTCTTTTGTCTACATGGTATGAGTTTAAAACTCCTCAACCACGCTTCTAACTTTAAGCTGATGAGTTGAATCTCCCCAACCACGCTTCTAACTTTAGGCTGATGAGTTGAATCTCCCCAACTATGCTTCCAATCTTAGGATGATGAGTTGAGTTCCTGACTTCCTACAACAACATGCGTCCAACCTTCACGTCCAACACTTAACCAAAATTTACTCCTTCCTTTCTTCATCTACTAGTCCCAATGCATGCTCTACTCCTATAATTTCCCCTAGGTTCAACGCATAGTTTGGACACTTAGCCAAAATTTTGACTATAATATACTATGCTTCCAACTTTTTTATTTCAACCTTTATCCACTAATACTTAGGCAAATTTTTACCCTCCAAAATTTTAGCATGCGTTCCAACTAAGTATTCTTAGCTTCGATTATTGTTTAGAGATCTTTGAACCTAAGTGGAGGGAAAATAAATTAATGGGTTACACACATGCATACAAAAAAAATTCTAGGAGGTCACTCAACATAAGATTGCTCCAAGCTAAGCACTCTTAAATTTGGAGTTCCTATAATTGAGCTATCGAAAAGGAAGGTGCACCTTGTTGGTATATGTAGTAACTTTCAATTCTTTTAAGTCTTTCTTAACTATACTTTCATGTTGAGATCCCTCTCATTCAGATGTGGTCTCAAGTTCATCCATGTTCCCCTTAAGCTCGGGTCGTTATATGCTTACCAGTTTCCACTTGGTTTGTCCCCGAACTATATCTTATTGGGAGAGGTTTCACTCTAATACCATCTATAATGCCCCAAGACTAGGATTTGGATCAAGATTTAGAATCCAAATTCAACACCTTATTTAAAATGACATTCCTCTGCATCCCCTGCAACCTAACATGTTATCCTCTTATGCTTCCAAGACTGAAGACTATCTCCACAAACCAACACTGGTCCTTTCTGTTGGGAATGTCCTAGAACTCGCAGTTCATGTTAAACATTCTATTTATCAATAATAATGACTTGTTGATTTTGCATCTTATTATGAAAATCAAATAAATGTATCCTTGGCTATAATCTGAATATTGTAACTTTGTGTAGTGACATCAACAGGATCAAGTTGACAGTATATAGCCTAAATGGTCTAATAAATATATGGATGAAATTAGGTATCTCATCTCGATAACACTATTGGATGCGGCCCACTCTATAGTTGTTACAAGAAGTTGTAAAGTGCTACAAATAATGTGATCCACAAATCGTTCATGTTGAGACATGTAAGTGGAGGCATCCTATGCAATGAGTTTGCATATAGACCGGACCACGAAAATAGTCACTTTTTTTTATAACGACTGTTTCCTATTAAAACTGACTATTTCATTTATCAAATAACTTAGGTTAACTCGATCTTAATCCTGAGCTAGCTATGAACTTCTGTTTATTCGGGATTATCCTTTGATCTGCAAACGGTGAGAGTAGTTCAACAATACTGCTCAATAAGCTTACCATTTTGGGGATAAGACTGGATGAATAGTTGGAGACATAGCCTTGCAAGATGGAATTCACTCCTTTCCTATTTAGAGTTAGCAGATAGGTTGTTCTCTTAAGTACTATTCCAGGTCTTGAGCAATCGGGGTCCCGCCTTCTCATGATAGAGAAAGGATTTGATTCATAGAGATTATGAATTAGAATTATTCATTAGAGGGCCAGTAGGAACTTAAGAAACAAGATGTATTCACAGGGGTAAAACGGTAATTTTGACTTAGTTGTGATTACAAACAACCTGTGAAGGATCGACTTACTGATTATGGTTATTAAGTGGACATAATATATCTATAGTAGGGGATTCAGCTATGGGCTATAGTGGAGTGTCCCATTAGTTAACGAATGAGGGTTAGATCGGACTAATGAGTTTAGCCGATTGATCTCGAGTAGTTGAAGTCCATGATCTGTAGGTCCGCGAGGTCCCCCTACTAACTCGTAAATGGTTAAGCTTCAGAGTAGCTTGAGAAATCAATTTGAAACGTTCAAATTAAACGGAACAGGAGAATATATATTTAAATATGATTTAAATATATGAAGATGATTATTGTGCAAAAATTAATTTAATATTTGATATTAAATTAATTTATGAAATTAATTTTTCAGTTTTATAAATCAAAATGGTTTTGAAATCAAAATTTTATTTTACAAAGAAAATTGGAAAATCAGTTTTGCATGTTCAGAAATGGAAAATGTTGATTTTCCAATATCATCTTCTTCATGCTCTCACAAAGTCTATTTTCTTCTCTTCATTAATACTCCAAGCATGAGATGCAAGCCATGTAATTCTATTCTTTGCATGTTCATCTGCAATAAATAAAGAAGTTTGGAGTGATTTGAAGGCATGCTAACACAGAAATTTTGAGAGAAAATTTCAGTGAGAAGAAAGAGTTCTTCCAATTGAGTTGTTGTGAGTTCTTCACTGTTCTTCATCGTTTCAAGTTGTTCTTAAGTCCCAAAACTCGGTCTAAATCTCCAAGAGGATAGTGGGGAAGATCTTGAGGTGGTTTGCGGTAATCTTTGGTGAAAACTGCTGTTGTACAATCAAGTTCTTGGAGAGTTCTTCAAAGGTATGGTCTTAAAACACTCTTTATAGAAGATCATGCTTTAGTTTCTGCCAAAATTAATGAATTTGAATACTTATGGATCCTTGATACTTCAGCTACATGTTATCTAACTCTAATAATTGGTATCAGAGAATCTTTTAAGCATTCAAATCGGTTTAATTTTGGTGTCATGGGCGTTTTTCATGAGATATATGAAACTGACACACTGATATGGTTTTTTGAGTTTTGGCATTTTAATTATCTTTAATTTCTCGATTAAATTTGTAAATGGCTCTTGTTTGATGAGCTTTTATGTGTTAGCAAGAGTTTGCAATTTATTTGGAGTCATTGGAGTTGAAATTAAGATGTAATTGAAGAAACAAGTGAAAGAGGTCGAGTTGCTGTTTCAGTTTTTCATCTTCTACTAAAATTCGTTGTTGAGGTTCAGTTGCTAAGCGATCATTTAGTTCCAGACGTTACACGATGTGAAGAAAAGCTAGATGATCTTTTAGCAATGGTGCTGATCGTTGTGATGTTGAACGCTAAACGATCGTGTACTTGCGGGAGCTAAGCGATGCATTTATTTGCTATACGATAGCACTACGCGATTGTTTAGCTTTGGCGTGGAAACTAAACGATACGTTGGATTTTCTAAACGATGGCACTACACGATCGTTTAGCTACGACGTTCGCTAAGCGATGTGATGAAGTGCTACGCGATAGCACTAAGCGATCGTTTAGATGCAGAGCTAAGCGATCGTGTAGAAGAATTGCTAAGCGATGTGATGATGTTCTATACGATGGAGCTAAGCGATCATTTAGCTGCGGCAGATAATAAGCAATGACATGAAAGTGCTAGGCGATGGTGTAGTTCTATGCGATAGAGCTAAGCGATAGCTAGGCTATGGTACTAAGCGATCGTGTAGTTCTATACGATGAGCTAAGCGATCGTTTAGCTTCATCAAACACTAAGCGATCGTGTATCTCTTCTCAACATAAGGCGATGACACTAGACAATTGCCGTCAGCGCTACACGATCGACCTTAGCAAGACTTTGAGGTTGGATCGAGAGCAGTCGGTTCAACCAGTTTTCTCAAGGTCTAATCCGATTCAGCCTTAAAGGGTTTTGACTGGTCTGGTTCAGACTCATCCAGTCCGGTTCAAGTTGCTTGGGTTCGGTTTGGAGTGGTTTGAGCGGTTTAAAGATGGTTTTAAAGTTGTTTGTAATAGTTAGGCATCTGTGTGCTTGTTTATGCCAAAACGAAAACCATATCAGTTAGTATTTAATTGTTTATGCATGAGATGTATGTAATAATTAAATAATTCATATATATGCATACAGTATGCTATGTAGATTTAAAACCCCACCGTAGGAAGCATGCTACATGCATTGAAAGTATGTTATAACAGTTATAATATATAGTATGCATGTTAGGGTTATGTTTAATATAATGGTTATATTAGATACCTTTGTTGAATGTTGTGGATGTTTAGCATGTCTAAATTTTGTATGTTGTTATAAAATTGGTTAGACATTTAAAATCCATAACAAAGAATAATTGCATGCTCACTTAGGTTAACAACTAGTTTTAAACGTTAAAATAGATTGTTAACTTATAAAATATAGTTACAAACTCATATCGGTTCATAAACCTGTATAAGGCTGGGGGTCCTTAAGTTGACAGTCTACGGAACACCTCCTACCTAGGGATTATGACCGAACGATTGAGAGTTGTTAACTGATTTTATGAGTTTGTGTGAGCGATGTGAGGTAATAAAATGGTTTATCACCTAGACATTATAGGTTAAATCCAATTATAAGAGTTATACTTGGATAAAACCAATTAGACTTAGGTTGTATGAAATTTGTCATCATGCCTAAGTAAATTACCTAAACATTTAGAATACTTCAGTGGAAGATTAACAATATATTTGATATATAGTTATTAGCTCTCATGTCTTCAAGAGTTCACACCGTGAGATCCATGCTCGGCTTCATGTCGATTTTACCTCGACTGCTCCATTCGGAAAGTGTTTGCATGGGTCAATAACAAGGTGAATGAGGGAGGTAGTTCATAGTAAATGGGTGAAGGAAATGTATCAACACTGTCCTACGGTCTCCTCCATAACTTTGAAACATGAGATTCCTATGTTGCGCCCGCTGTCGTTTTTAGGCGGCACTAGCTAGTCATTTAACCACGATGATCCCTTCGGAGGTTGTAACATAAGATTCAAAACAACCCATGTTTCAGTAAAATGAATAGGGTCTTATAGTTCTGTCTTGGATATTGTCTTCTATCTCAGAGGCATATTCATACCGTCCTATAAGATCTGAAAATGGTGGGTCACACTTACAAGAATTACTAATTGTTAGTAAAGATCTTGACCGAAAATGATAACCAAAAGAACTATTGGAATATGAGTTATTCTGAAAATAGTAGTTGGTCAAGAACTGTCTTGCTTCTGTGAAGGAATTCTTGGCTGCCCCACAGCAGCATTTGTTCTAAATCACTTAAGTATCGTTGCAAATAAATAAATATTTATTGGGTACTTTATTAGTTTTTCTAAAAATGGATTTAGATGCATATTTAATAGAGTTTATTTAAAATGTTTCAGCAATGTTGAACTCAATCATACAATTGCTTTCTTCTGATAAATTTTATGGAGAGGGTTATTTGAATTGGAAGTCAAACATCAATACGATATTAGTAGTAGACGATCTGAGGTTTGTGTTGATGGAGGAGTGTCCTTTAGTTCCCAGTGTTGGGGTTGATGCCCTAAAGTCTCGTGTTTTATAGTTTGTAAACAGTATCTACGAACACCAGTGATTATTAATATATGATATTTACTTCACATCTTATTGTTTTGCTCGGTTATTTGTTTTATTTGCTTTACCACAAACCAATAAACATAAAATCTCTAGTTATCTGTATGTGGTGACATACAAGTGGATCATGTCTTGAGTGATAACCAAAATGGTATGTAGTATATGGATATAGGAGGGAAACCTTATCCTGGTAATGTTACGAACACAACCCGCTTTGTGGAATGGTCACAAGTGTTGTGACTTGCCACAAATGGTCTAATCCTGATAATTTATGTTGAGGACATGCGAGCGGGGACATCCTATACAAAGAGTTTGTATAAGACCTGTCCACGAAGTGTTAATGTCTCATTATATAACACTGTTCATGATAGAGACTTCACTTCACTAGGATGACCATAGGTAACATGACCTCAATCCTGAGTGAGTTGAAAACTTCTACCATTAAGGGCGGTCCTTTGATTTGTATGGTTGCGAGTGGCCAAGTCGCCAATTCAAACCTACCATTTTGGGGATTCGTCTGATTTGGGAGCTGGGAACTCAGCTACACAAGATGGAAGTCACTTCTTCCTCGAGGTAGGGGTAAGTAGATAGATGGCTCTCTTAAGGGCTGATTCTAGGGCTTGAACAATGTGGCGCCACACACCTTCTCTTGGCCTGAGAGATGTTCACACATAGTTGGACTATGTTGTATTGTTCATTAGAGGAATTAGTGGTATTTAAGAAATGAGATGTAACTACAGGGACAAAACGGTAAATTGGCCCAACTGTACTTACGAGCATCTGTGAAGGGTCATCGTACTCATGATTGGTTGTATCCGATGGACACAAAAATATATCTGTGGTAAGAAGAGTTCAGTTGTTGGTCTTTAGTAGAATCACTGACAGTTAATGGATGGTAGATCGCGTGGCTAAAGAGTTTAGTCAGCTATTCACATATCGTTGGAGCTTCAAGCCACATGTTCATTAGGTCACCTGGGTAGCTTGGATAAAGTCGAGAACTAGTGTTTAGGTTAATTTGAAATGTTCAAATTGACTAGAGGAAGTTCAATTATATATGATATAATTGGACTGGTTAATTATATATGATATAATTGGCTAAATGTATGAGATGCATTATTTTGAAGGAAATTAGATATAAATATGATTTATATCAAGTAGAGGAGAAAATACTATAGTAGATATATGATATCAAACTATAGGATATAAATATAATATGACTATATTTATTAATTAAATTAATTGATTAATTATTTGATAATTAACCGATTAATCCACGTTCGGACGTGGGAAGTGGGGCTGTGAAGGTTATGGTAATTGGCGAGTTAAAGCTATGAAAATCGTTTTCATTTTATTATTCAATTGTGCATTCGTATCGCCCGCACCCAAAAAGAATCCGTGAAAGAGCGATCGCAAGAGCCTATACGATAGAAGCTCGTTCGTCTAAACGATCGTCTGGTTCACGCGTTCTCTAAACGATCGTATACATCTTTTCTAAACGATTGTTCAGTTTTTCCTAAACGATTGTGTAGCTCTACTATACGAGAAGTATTTCCGTTATATGATAGCAGAGTTCATCTCCCATTTGCTTATCATCTACACTACGTCTTCTCCTCCATCCTCTACTAAACTCACCAGAGCCCACTCTTTGGGTTTTTGATGCCGAGGATACCTGGGTTTCTCTTGTGGTGGTGTCGTCCCTGCGGTATTGTTCATGTACGTTCGGATCGTGCTGTTGCAGTTGACAGACTCGCTGGGTGCTGGTAGATCGGTGGGAGGTTTTCCACTGCTTTGGGTTCAGCCGTTCGAAGAGTGTCTGCATCTGGTATGAACTCTTTCCTTGTGTTTTATTGTATTCTGAGCATGTCGATTATGAGTTTAATATGCATAGCTGTTTGTATAGAATGTATATCGTTTATGTTTCGGTCACTGTGAAATCGGAGCGATCTAAGCCCGCTCATGGAACTCTCGGTATGAGATCCTTAACCCAGTTCAACGGCTACCTGAAATGTTCGAGACGTCTATGATAGGTAGGTGAGGGCGAACGAGAAAGCCCCGGCCTATATATTAGCGAGTATATCTGATGTACTTAACAAGAAGCATGAGGCCATGCCCACAGCTTGTGAGATTATGGCATCATTACAGGAGATGTTCGGGCAACCATCATCTTCTGTTAGACATGAAGCCATCAAATATGTTTATATGACTCGCATGAAAAATAAAACCAACGTAAGAGAACACGTTCTCAACATGATGGTTCATTTTAACATTGCGAAGGCTCACGGGGAAATGATAAACGAGACAAGTCAAGTGAGCATGATACTGGAATCTTTTCCTGAGAGTTATCTGTTCTTCAGGACAAACGCTGTCATGAACAAAATCACTTATAATTTGACGATGCTGTTGAATGAGTTGCAAGCTTATCAATCAATGATGAAACTGAAGGAAAAAGAAATAAATGTTATTTCAAAATCAAAAAAGTTTTATAAGGGGTGTTGACATCAGGGACGAAACCCACTGATGATAAGAAAACTGGTCCTTTTTTGTCTAAAGATAAATCCGATCAAATGAAGAAGAAAGGAAAAGGGAAAAAGAAAGCCACTGCAAAGAAAAACAAAAACAAAACTCCCAAGGGAAAATATTTTCATTGTGGAGAAATTGGCATTGGAAACGAAACTGCCCAAAATATCTGTTTGATAAGAAAGCAAAAAAGGCTAAACAAGGTAAATTTGATTTACTGGTTGTTGAAACATGTATAGTGGAAAATTCTCACCTTACTTGGATATTGGATTCAGGCGCTGCTAATCATATTTGTACTTTTCTACAGGAAACTAGTTCTTGGAGAAGTCTTTCTGAATATGAGATGACTTTCAAGGTGGGAACAAGTGAAGTCATTTCAGCTGAAGCAGTGGGAGATGTGAAGTTTTTTTTGGAGATTCTTTTATCTTGCTTAAGAATGTGTTCTATGTACCAAAGATGAAAAGAAATCTAATCTCCATTTTCTGTCTGTTAGAAAATATGTACAGTGTATCTTTTGAATGTAATGAAGTGTTTGTTTATTCAAGAGGTGTACATATCTGTTCTGCAAGACTTTATAGCAACTTATACATATTAAAACCAACCGAAGCAAAAGCCATTTTAAATTTTAAATATAGAGATGTTTAAAACGGCTGAGACTCATAATAAAAAGCGAAAAATTTCTCCTAACGCCTATCTTTGGCACCTCAGGCTTGGTCACATTAATCTCAACAGGATTGAGAGATTGGTAAAAAACGGTCATCTAAATCAGTTAGAAGACAGTTCCCAACCTTCATGCGAATCATATCTTGAGGGAAAAATGATGAAAAGATCTTTTTCTGACAAAGGTCTTCGTGCCAAATAACCTCTTGAACTTATACATTCAGACCTATGTGGTCCAATGAATGTTAAAGCTCGAAGAGGATATTAGTACTTCGTCAATTTTATTGACGATTACTCTCGATATGGCTATAATTACTTAATCAGTCACAAATCTGAAACTCTTGAAAAGTTCAAAGAATTTAAGGTTGAGACTGAAAATTTGTTAAGTAAAAGAATTAAAACACTTCGATCTAATCGAGGTGGTGAGTATATGGATTTGCAATTCTAGAACTATCTAGTAGATCATGTAATTCAATCCAAACTCACAGCACCTAGAACACCACAACAAAACGATGTTGCAAAAAGGAGAAATCGAACTTTGTTGGACATAGTTCGGTCTATGATGAGTTATGCTCAATTATCTCAGTCCTTTTGGGGGTATGCAGTACAGATTGTAGTTTTATTCTGAATGTTGTTCCATCCAAAAGTGTTTTAGAAACACTATATGAATTATGGAAAGGACGCAAAACGAGTATGTAATTTCTATATTTGGGGTTGTCCAGCACACGTGTTGTTACAGAATCCTAAAAAATTGGACACACGTTCAAAATTATGTCTTTTTGTAGGATACACCAAAGAAACAAAAGGAGGATTATTTTATGATCCCCAAGAAGATAGAGTATTTGTATCGACAAATGCTACGTTCTTGGAAGAGGATCATATTAAAAATCATCTACCTTATAGTAAACTAATATTGCAAGAACTGTCTAAAGATACTATAGAAAGATCAACAAGAGTTGTTGATCAAGCTGGTCCATTAATAATGTTTGTTGTCCCGTTACGTCCATCTCAAGAGTTAAGGATGCCTCGTCGTAGTGGGAGGGTTATTCAACAACCTGAATACTACATGAGTTTAACAGAAACTCAAAACATCATACAAGATGATGGTTTAGAGGATCCATTAAACTTTAAGCAGGCAATAGAAGATATCGACAGGGAACAACGGATAAAAGCCATGGACGATAAAATAGAGTCTATGTACTTCAACTTTATCTGGGAACTTGTAGATCAACCACAAAGGGTAACACCTATAGGTTGTAAATAGATCTATAAGAGAAAACGAGACCAAACTGGAAAAGTACAGACCTATAAAGCCAGACTCGTGGCAAAGGGTTTTACCCAAAGAGAAGGAGTTGATTATGAAGAAATTTTTTCTCCTGTTGCCATGATCAAATCAATAAGAATACTTCTTGTCATTGCCACATATTATGACTATGAGATATGGAAAAAGGATGTCAAGACAGCTTTTCTGAATGGCTATCTTAATGAAAGTATTTTTATGTCTCAACCAGAAGGGTTCATCGAAAAAGGACAGGAACAGAAAGTATGTAAGCTTAATTGATCCATTTATGGATTGAAACAAGCGTCCAGATCCTGGAATATAAGATTTGACACTGCGATCAAATCTTATGGCTTTGAACAGAACGTTGACGAACCTTGTGTATACAAGAAGATAGTCAACAAAACTGTAGCATTCTTAGTTCTATATGTTAATGATATGTTGCTCATTGAGAATGAGACAAGTTTTCTTGCTGACTTAAAGAGATGGTTAGCAACATTATTCCAAATGAAAGATTTGGGTGATGCTCAGTATGTTCTAGGAATACAGATCTTTGAAACCAAAAGAATAGAACATTGGCACTATCTCAGGCATCTTATATTGATAAGATGTTGTCAAGGTATAGTATACAAAATTCCAAGAAAGGTTTATTACCTTTCAGGCATGGGATTCATTTGTCCAAGGAATAATGTCCTAAGATACCTCAAGAAGTTGAGGAGATGAACAGAATTCCATATGCATCTGCAGTTAGGAGTTTGATGTATGCTATGTTGTGTACACGTCTTGATATATGTTTTGCAGTTAGAATCGTCAACAGGTTCCAATCCAATCCTGGACACGGTCATTGGACCGCTGTCAAAAATATCCTCAAGTATCTAAGGAGAACGAGGGACTATATGTTTGTGTATGGACCTAAGGATTTGATCCTTACAGGATACACTGATTCTGATTTTCAGACTGATGTAGATTCCAGGAAATCTACCTCAGGATCAGTTTTCACTCTTAACGGAGGAGCTATAGTTTGGAGAAACATCGAGCAAAGTTGTATAGCTAACTCCACCATGGAAGTGGAATACGTGGCTGCATGCGAAGTTTCTAAGTAAGCAGTATGGCTACGCAAATTCTTGGCTGATTTGGAAGTTGTTCCAAATATGCACCTGCCTATCACACTGTATTGTGACAACAATGGTGTAGTTGCCAACTCAAAGGAACCCAGGAGTCACAAACATGGAAAACACATTGAAAGAAAGTACCATCTCATCCAAGAGATAGCACATAGAGGAAATGTGATCGTCACAAAGATTGCCTCTGAAGACAATCTTGCTGATCCATTCACAAAGGCCCTATCGGCTAAAGTTTTTGAGGGCCACCTAGTTGGACTAGGACTTCGAGTAGTGTAATCTAGGACAAGTGGGAGATTGTCTATGGTATTATAGATGCCCTAGTTTATTGTATTTTTCCCATTATGTTTCTCAACATTATATTGTATATATTTGTTCTCACTGGAGTTTTAGTCCAAGTGGGAAATTGTTAGGAATGTCCTAGAACTCGCAGTTCGTATTAAACATTCTATTTATCAATAATAATGACTTGTTGATTTTACATCTTATTATGAAAATCCAATAAATGTATCATTGGCTATAGTCTGAATGTTGTAACTTTATGTAGTGACATAAACAGGATCAAGTTGATAGTATATAGCCTAAATGGTCTAATAAGTATATGGATGAAATTGGATATCTCATCCTGGTAACACTATTGGATGTGGCCCACTCTATAATTGTTACAAGAAGTTGTAAAGTGCTACAAATGATGTGATCCACAAATCGTTCATGTTGAGACATGTGAGAGGGGGCATCCTATGCAATGAGTTTGCATATAGACTGGACCACGAAAATAGTCACTTTTTTGTATAACGATCGTTTACTGTTAAAACTAACTATTTCATTTATCAAATAATCTAGGTTAACTCGATCTTAATCCTGAGCTAGCTATGAACTCCTGTTTGTTTGTGATTATCATTTGATCTGCAAACGATGAAAGTAGTCCAACAACACTGCTCAATAAGCTTACCATTTTGGGGATAAGATCGGATGAATAGCTGGGGACATAGCCTTGCAAGATGGAATTCACTCCTACCCTATTTAAGGTTAGCAGATAGGTTATTCTCTTAAGTACTGATTTCAGGTCTTGAACAATCGGGGCATCGCCTTCTCATGATAGAGAAAGGATTTGATTCATAGAGATTATGAATCAGAATTGTTCATTAGAGGGTCAGTAAGAACTTAAGGAACAAGATGTATTCACAGGGGTAAAACGGTAATTTTGACTTAGCTGTGATTACGAACAACCTGTGAAAGATCGACTTACTGATTATGGTTATTAAGTGGACATAATATATCTACAGTGAAGGGAGTTTCGCTACGGGCTATAGTGGAGTGTCCCATTAGTTAACGAAAGGGGGTTAGATTGGACTAATGAGTTTAACCGATTAATCTCGAATTGTTTGAGTCCATGATCTGTAGGTCCACGAGGTCCCCCTACTAGCTCGTAAATGGTTAAGCTTTAGAGTAGCTTGAGAAATCAATTTGAAATGTTCAAATTAAACGGAACAGGAGAATATATATTTAAATATATGAAGATGATTATTGTGCAAAATTTAATTTAATATTTGATATTAAATTAATTAATATTTTAAATTAATTTATGAAATTAATTTTAGAAAATCATTTTTCAGAAAATCAAAATGGTTTTGAAATCAAATTTTAATTTTAAAAAGAAAATTGGAAAATCGATTTTGCATGTTCAAAAATGGAAAATGTTGATTTTCCAATATCATCTTCTTCATGCTCACACAAAGTCTATTTCTTTCTCTTCATTAATACTTCAAGCATGAGCTGCAAGCCATGCAATTCTCTTCTTTACATGTTCATTTGCAATAAATAAAGAAGTTTGGAGTGATTTGAAGGCATGCTAACATAGAAATTTTGAGATAAAATTTCAGTGAGAAGAAAGAGTTCTTCCAATTGAGTTGTTGTGAGTTCTTCACTGTTCTTCATCGTTTCAAGCTATTCTTGAGTCCCACAACTCGGTCTAAAGCTTCAAGAAGATATTGGGGAAGATCTTGAGGTGGTTCACGGTGATTTTTGGTGAAGACTGCTGTTGTACAATCAAGTTCTTGGAGAGTTCTTCAAAGGTATGGTCTTAAAACCCTCTTTTTAGAAGACCACGCTTTAGTTTCTGTCAAAATTAATGAATTTGAATGCTTATGGATCCTTGATATTTCCGCTGCATGTTATCTAACTCTAACACTTTCAATATGCTTTTTCCTCACTCACATGCACCCTAAAAAAATTCCCAGAAGGTCACCAACATAGGATTGCTCCAAGCTAAGCACGCTTAACTTTGGAGTTCCTATGATTGAGCTACCAAAAAGGAAGGTGCACTTTGTTGGTATAGGTAGTAACTTTCAGTTCTTTTAATCATTTCTTGACTATACTTTCATGTCCTCAAGATCCCTCTCATTCAGATATGGTCTCAGTTCATTCTTGTCCCCCTCCTAGACTCAGGTCGTTACGATATGTCCGTGTTTGGGGTGCAGAATTATTTGGTCTTAGTTCATATGTTTGTGTTTGGGATGCAGAATTGAGTTCATATGTCTAGGGTATCTGATGCAGTTCTTTTAACTTGAATAATATGCTTTTATGATTACTATTTTTGTTTTACAACTTTTTTATTCAATAATTATACCCATCTTTATTTGAATAAAATATGATTTGCAATTTTTTTTTTCTTTTAATTTCTAAAGCTTTTCTTTCTTTCTTTCTTTCTTTCTTTTTTGGGCAATGAACAACAATTAATCCATTACATTTCTTGCAGAAATATGGTTAAATAAAATGAGAAACCAAAGAGAAATTAAAACTTTTGATTCCTAATGTTTGTCCATGATTTCATTATCATCATCCTCTTCTTCTTTTTCTTCATATTGTTTCTCTATGTTTTGTACTTTGTCATGATTTTTTAATCAAATCTCCCCCATCATCATAGCACTAATGAAATGTCACCACGTTTCTTAAACAATTTCTCTTTCAATTCCTCTAAATTTGGACATCAGAGAACAAATCGCTATTTTTCACTAATTTTTGCTGGAAAATATTTTAGAAAAAAAATTCATTTTAGGGTTTTTTTTTTGTTATATGTTACATACTTTTCAACTACATACAGACTCTTAGTCTAAATATTCTTTACACTCATTTGATATGTGAATTCAATCAAATAAAAATATCTTTTACAATTTTTTACATATGTAGACAAAATACTATATTTTATATAATCAACAACTCTACAACATACTTTAACAGTCATTAGTCTTATAATAGTCGGAAGTGGCTATTGAAGTTGACTATTGAAAATGATTTTCGCTGGAGTTTGTAGTCGGAGATGGTTGTCGGAGCCTAAAGTTGGTCGCATGAAGGTAGTATTGGAGTAGGTCGTCGAATTTTGTCATCGAAGGTGGTTTTCGAAGCTCGGAGTTGGTCGGGCAAGGTGGTCGTTAAAATTGATCATCGAAGATGATTCTTATCAGAGTTTGTAGTTAAAGGTCACTGTTGGAGCCTAAAGTTAGTCGCAGAAAGGTGGTATTGGAGTTGGTTGTCAGAGTTTGTTGTCGGAGGTAGTTGTCATACCCAGAGTTGATCATCGAAGTTGCTCGCTCAAAGGTGTTCATCAAAGGTGATTTTCGTCTGAGTTGTAGTCGGAGGTAGTTGTCAAAGCCTACGAAGGTGGTCATCAAGTTGGTCATCAGAGTTTGTTGTCGGAGCCTGAAATTGGTCGTCGAAGTTGGTAATGTGAAGGTGGTCATTGGAGGTGGTTTCCGGAGTCTAGAATTGGTTGTCAGAGTTGGTCGCACGAAGGTATTCAGAGCTCGAAGTTGGTAGCCGGAGCTATCATCGAAGGTGGTTATCAGAGCCTGGATTTCATTGTCGGTGTTGTCATCGGATGTGGTTGTCAGAGCCTGAAGTTAGTCGGCAGAGTTTTCATCAAAGGTGGTTGTCAGAGCCCAGAGTTAGTTCTCAGAGTGTGATAGTGGCCGATGGGTAGAGCCATTAAAAAATTGGAAGAAAGAAGAGTTGGGGTGAGTTGGAGTGAGTTGGGGTGAGTTGATAAAATATACATACTCAACTCCACCAACATTTGAAGTTGGTGGACCAAACAATGAGTTGGTTTATTATACCAACTTAACTCGGCTCATGTTGGTGAGCTAAGCACGCCCATAATAATATTTTTTAACCAATTGAGTTGTACTCAAGTAACAAATTGTCTATACTTATTACTTATTATATATAAAATTGGGAAATTTTTTCAAAATGACCTTAAAAGCAAAACCTTTTCTATGACTGATCTCTTTCTAAAAACTTGTTTGGTATTGACCCTTTTGAAATGTGAAATACTATTTTTACCTTCAACAACCAAATAACAGAACTTCCATTCTCTTCAACCTTTGGCTTTTGTTTGTCAATAACCAAATAACAAACATCAATGCAACAGTAAAATTTGATTCCATTCTCTTTGAACATTTATTCTTCTCAATCTCTTTGAACATTTATTCTTCTCAATCAATGATGTTAAATCAACATTCAATAGTATTGATATCAAGAATTTGACAAGTAATGGAAGATCACTTTCAGTTCTTTATTTTCAATCGAACAATCTCACTTCTTGCTCAGTTCTATGACTTTCAATCGAAAACTCACATGGTCGATCACTTTCAACTTCTTCCAGCTATTTTGTGGGTCTAGAGAAAGCATTTATCGAAGAAGACCATTCATCTTACCCAGAAACGAATAGGAGGTAAGTGTGCTCAATAATGAATATAATCATTCACCACAGGTAAAGGATTGTGTACCATGTTATTGGCGATCGTATATTATGGTATATGTAATCAGTTAGACAATGGCGTATGATCGCTTATCATTTTATTAACGATCGTGTGCCATGTGATTAATGATTGCATACCATTTTCTTAGTGATTGCATATCATTTTTCGTAACATCGTGTACTTTTTCTTAGCAATTGCATACATTCTATAGTTATTTCATGTGTAATTTCAAATATGATTCTCTCTAATTGGCAAATGACGCTACTTCACACCTTTGTTCAGTATGGTGGGGAGTGGGACCAGACCGGATGTTGATAAGTGAGGATAATGTCACCATCTTCTTCTATAACAGCCTTATCAATTCCTTGGTCAACCACTCACATTAGATCAATCCCTCTTAGTCAATCCTTACTTCATCTCCTCTGTTGTCGATACAAGTCTTGATACAACAATGTTTTGTACATAAACAATGACAACAAGTAAAATATAAATGATATAAACGATCGAGTATATATTGCTACATGATCGTTTATGACAAGCAACATAATAGCGTATAAAGATATACTTGATCACTTATGAAAAGGCATGTGATCACTTACTAGATCACTTATCATATTTACTTAATCGCCTATAAAGTATAAGATCGAGTATACAATGGTACACGATCGTTTAGTCATACAATAAGTTATTCTAACTTACTTTTTTGGGTTGAAAGAAATTCCTCTCCACATCTTCTAAGATGGAGCTTGAGAATAATTCCACTTAAGAATGTAATGAATGTTGGGATTTGTGCTCTAAAGCCTCATAATTTATTAATTAATTAATTTAATTATTAATTGTGCATATTAATTTATCCATTAATTGAAAAAATCCAAGGTTACCATTTGTAGTCTTGAACAATATGTAGTTGACATACAAGGTGGATCATGTTCAAGAGACAACCTAAAAGGTTTATAGTATATGGATAAGGTTAGGTGTCTTATCTTGGTGATACTATGGACGACTCACTTTGTAATAGTTACAAATAGTTTGATCCAAACCATCCATGTGGAGACATGTGAGTAGGGGTATCCTATACAAAGAGTTTGTATAGACCAGACCGAGAAATATTTAATCTCTCTTTGTAAATTCGTTAATTGATGAGATTAATATTTCATAGGATGATTATGTGTGGCTCGATCTTAATTCTGATAGAGTTATGAACTTCTGTCTGTGAGGTTAGTCCTTTGATTTGCATAATCGAGAGTGGCTCGAGTCGCCAACTCATTAAGCCTACCATTTTTAGGACTTGACTAAATAGGAGCTAGGAATACAACTTCATAAGATGGAATTAACTCCTTCCCGTATAGGGTAAGTAGATGAGTAGTTCTGTCACACCCTTCCCGGTTTACCCTCTAAAATCAAAAGGGAACATGACGGTAGCAGTTACCGACCTACTTGCTAGCACTTACTGCCTGACTTAAGTGAAACCTGATTTAGACCTCAATATGCAAAAACGACTTGGAAATAAATCAATTATGACTTAACCAGCATAAAACTTAATTACAAATCCAAAACAACAAACATATGTCCAACAAAAAGCATAAGAATGAACATGGGTCCTAAAATAAGTTTCACAAGTCCAAGACTCCTCTCAAAATATGTGTACATCAAAACAATCTTAACCTAAGCTTTTTCCTTCGATAACCGAGCTTTGAGTGGCAAGCTGCAGTGGGTTCAACTGCGAGGAAACTAACTGCTACCTGGAAAAAAGAAAAACATTTGAAAACAGTGAGCTGGTTGCCCAATGAGTGACTCATAGAAATACAGATCTTCTCAAGCCTTTCATTTGCATTATTGTAAATAAATAAACATGCTGAAAATAATCTCAAGCAACTTACATAGTATCATAGATTAATCATAGCGTCATAATCAATCATACTGTCAAACCTTAGTTGAGAACAAGCATTCATAGCTCAAGCTCCCAACGTCCATTCATGGCTGTGAGACCCATACTTCGGTCCCATTATAAAGGCTATAGCCAAGAGACCCATACTTCGGCCTCTCATAAAGAACTATTTATGTACACGTGGAGTATACTAATTATCGTCAACATCTTAGGTACTTCCTCAGATACCTTCTATACCTTCGGTATCCAGTTTATTAGAAACATAACATTCATAAAAAATTTAGCATCATAAGCTTTAGACATAGTACTTACCTAGCTTTCGCCATAAGAGCATTATTACAATTCAACATGCATGTTTCACAACTATAAACATGTGGTTTGCAATACTCTTTCATTCAATCTCAACATGCATTAGGATTAGTAAAACTCATTTAAATAACTTAAAACAACATGCTTAAGAAATTCCATGAATCCTTTAAGACATAAGTATAAACTTTAGTTGCTTGGAAAACCCATGAACGCTAGCATGAAATTCATTTGGAACGCATGTTCCTTTATATACATAGTTTGAAAACATTTAGTCACTCGTGGATTTTTAGGCTTGATTTTTCCTAAGCTTTGCAGGCCTCTCCAATGAATGTAGCTCCTACACATAAAGGAATAAGAGTTTAGTTTCCACTTTGGTCTCCCTTTTGAGACTACTTTTTTAACCAAGCTCATACTTAGCAAGGGGTTGCCTGTTCGTCCAAAATTTTCAAATTCAATATCTAATGTCAATAACTTGAAAACTCGAACTCATTTTAAGAAAGTTCCTTTTCCAAACATGTTCAGAATTTTGTTAACAACGTTACCTCAAAGTTTCAGTATAAAACTCCTTATGGTTTAACCTGAGCCTTCAAATCTCTCCCAAAAGCCCTAAACTGCAACTCCCTGTTTGAGCAAAGATTTTAGGTTTAACTTCCAAAATATGTAACTCGAACCCCAGACCTTTCCTTGCAAAAGTTCCTCTACATACTTACTTGAAATGATGTTAGCAATAACACCTTAAAATTTTGGCTTGAAAATCCAAGTGGTTCAGTCTAGATCTATGATTCTTCATCAAGTGCCCGAAAATGCTCGAAAACGAACCTTCGACTCTTCCTTCCTTCTCTCACCCTCTTTCCAGTGAGAACTCCCTTGTAAAGGCTTAATTTCAGAAACTAAACTCACAGAGCTTTCTAACGGTACTAAGTTCGTCTATTTTGCTCGAGGAAATCATCCAAAATGATCTCTTGGAGTTCTCTTCCCTTTTTATACTACCATCCAACCCTTTTGCATGAAATCTCCCTAAGTCACCTCACACACTAGTGGAGATTAAGGGCCGAGATTAAGCCATCTGTTCGGATAACTAAAAGAAAAGTTTAAAACTGAGCATTTCGAGCAAACTCGATCCTCGTTAGAAAAACACGATGGAGAAGGGTCATTATTCGATGGAAAATTCAATGTCTCTCTGTTGAATATTCACTGATTGGACTCGATACTTGATGGGATACTCGATGCTGGATGGTTCGTTCAATGCACGCTCCTTACTCGATTGCTCGTACTCGATACACGACACTTCCTCGCTTACACTCGATGCTCGACCCTTCCTCGATCACTATACTCGATGCCTGCCTTATACTCACTCGATGCTCAGTCACCCCTCATCACGACCAACACTTAGCCAAAAATTCTCTCTATAAGGTTAGAGTAGTAAGTATCTAAGAGCTAAGCTTCCATACTTAAATATTTTCCTTCTTTAAACTTATCATTTACCTCAAAATGCACAAATCCAATCTAACTTAAATATTTAACCCCATCATTTTGCTTAACTCAAACAATAAACATAATTAAAAAGGGAAAGTAAGGTGTAGGTTTTACAAGTTTTAAGTGTTGATTTCAAGTCTTGAACCAGAGGTCACACCCTCTCACTGGCCTTAGAGGGACTTAGTTTATGGTTGGACCATAAACAAATTGTTCATTAGAGGAATCAATGATACTTAAGGAAAAGATGTAATTACAGGGGTGAAATAGACATTTTGATCAAAATGTAATTATGAACAACTCGTGAATAATCGACTTGCTTATACTGATTATATCCATAGACACAACGTATACTACAATGCATAAGAGTTCAACTATAGGTCTATAGCGGTTTGTCTCGTAGTTAATTAAAGAGTTTAATTAATTAATCTTGGATCATTGAAGCTTATAATCTGTAGGTCCATAAATCTCTTGTTAGCTCACCATGGACCAATAAGAATCAAATATAGTGAAAGAAAAATTTGAAATATTCAAATTTATGAGGAAAACTATTGAATACAATTAAATACGTGATTTATTATAAAGTTTATTTGAATGAGATTCAAATTATAACTTTATAATATAGAGAATTAATTTATTTGAATATGAATCAAATAATTAATTATTTATTTGGATGAGATCCATATAAATAAATAAATTATTTAATTTGAATAATATTCAAATTAAATAGATATTGGGAGAATTAAATTTTCTTGAGTATGATTCAAATAATTAATTATTTAATTTCAATGAGATTCAAATTAAAGAGCATCTACGAAAATATAAAAATTTAAATATGATTCAAATATTTTAAACTTTTTAATATGAGAAATTAAACGAAAAGATATTTTTTATTAGATATTATTGAATATTTAATTAAAATACCTGCAGAGGAATTTTCCTAATAGGATTAAGAGTGACCCTATAAAGATTTATAAATAGGGCCCTAGGGAACCCTCATGGAACTCACTTCTACTCTCTATAAAAATAATCTCTACGATTACTCTTAAACTCTCCCTCTAGAAATTCTCCCAAATTCTTATTCCCTATTCTCTCTATTCTTTCAAGAGTGGTTCTCACAAGTTGAATCCTTGCCAGAGTCATAGCAAGGAAGATCTTGTGAAAAAGAAAGACTTCAAGGAGAAGACTACCAGTTCAAGGAGAAAATTTTGCTACATTTTTGGATCGACAAATGTATGTTGCTTAACCTTTTTCTAGTTTTTGTATCTTTAATTCTTTCAAGAAATCAAATAACGTGATCACACACTTCCACCATGATTCAATTCCCTTTAATGAATGTGTGGTATTGCATTCCTGCTGACTTTAGTAGTTATGAACTTACTAGATATGGACAATATCTTGTAAGCCCATGCCTATATTTATAAAGGAACATTGTTAGACATATATATCTCACAAATTCATTGAGATAGAAATAAATTGGAAAAGTACATACCTGGAATGCATGTGAAAATCCATTTATAGTATAATATGTGACATGTTTAGGATTTGTCAGTCTCTTCAATTTGTGCGCCTCCTTTTTTCCGTGCAAAATGTTCTTCAGACTTTTCAGAACTTTATTAAATATGATCGACAATAAATCATAGTGTCTGAAGACTTCAATGTTCGGCTATCCCAAATGTCTTTACATTGACTGGGGTTTCTTATCTTTTCCCATCAATACATTTCGATGTACAACATAAATGTCACCTCCACAACATATTTGTCATTTGCAAATCTGAACTTTACAAATGCAGTCTCAACATCCTTGCAAAGTTTATCCTTATCATTTGGGTCCTTCGGTCTAAGTATGAGGTGTCATAGCCTCTCACCATCGGTATCCCTTTTAAGTCTTTCCTTAGCCGACCACAACCCAGCTATCAAACTAAAATCATCTTGGGTGAATGTTACCTTCTTCCCCAGGATGTTGAAGCTTATGACATCTGGCTTCTCATCTCTGACCTCCTTTAACAAAAAATGATGAAAAAGTTGCCTATTAAATACAAGCTTCACATCTAATTGTGGACCAAAGCATGTTTTCCTAAACATGTCCATCTGTTCTTGGGTTAGCTTCTTATTAATCCCATTCGTTTTTCCAATGTGGACCAAGCAAGAGACTGTAGTAGGAAAATATTTCTCAACAGGCCTGAATGCGCCATCATAGCAAAATCTAGCAAACAGATACAACAATAAACAGACAGTGAAGATCGTTGAACAAAAAGTAAGTGATTTCTTAGCAAAAAGCTAACGATCTTTTGGCAAAAGGTAAGCAATCTTTTAGCAAAAGATAAGCGATTGTTTAGTACATGTTGCATGATCATTTAACAAATAATATGCTATCGTTATCCATGTGCTAAATGATCCCTACCCTTCTATTCAACGATCCCTAACCCTATACTCAGCGACTACATCTTCTACACGTTCTGCTAAGGCTAAGCATTCAAACAACAACGAAAATTATCATGCATTCAAGGATAAAAGCATCACACCTTTCAGAATATGAGAACAGTGGAAAAGGTGTGGAAACGAATGGTGAAAAGGTGTCAAAAATCTCGGAGGATGATTGAAGACGATGATTGAAAATGAGATAAATGATTGCGTAATGAGAGACTGAGTACAATGTGAACAATCCCTTGAATGTGTAAGTGAAATAGTACACTCGTCTAACTCGGTAGGAGCCATTTTAAAATCAAGGATAAAAGTAGTATTTCACATGTGAAAAAGGTCAATGACAAATAAGTTTTTTTAAAAAGAGGTCAATTATAGAAAAGTTTTTAGATTTTACGTCATTTTGGACAATTTTCTGGAAAATTGAAAATTCATGAGCTTATCTGATATTTTAAAAACTTGGACAAATTAAAATAATTATAAAGGTGAATGACCAGACGTTTAAAGACTAAAATTGGTACTTTAACCTATAAATTCAAAACGATCTTCTTTTTCTTTAGAAAAAAGGTAAAAAAATTGAATCCTGAAAAATATTCATCACAGTAATTCGTCACACTAGATTATTGCAAATTTCGAAGTATAAAATTAAAACTGCGTGTTAAAAGTTTAACCACTGAGAACTAAATTACTTCATATCAACTAAAATCAAACGTAATGCATCAACCAGTACAAACGAGTATAAATATCCGAGAAACAATGACAATAATAGTTATATGATTGAATTTACTTGAACACCGACAAAATTTTGAAGAAGGAAGAAAATAGAATATAATCTTGGTATTGGAAGTATGTTTGTCATCCGCCCCACCACTGCCACTGGAGTGGGATGAAAATGAAAGAATAAAAGAATGGTGCATATAAAGGAATAGATATTCAATTTAACGAATCGTAGGCCACTAATATAATACATAGAAATCACAGAGCTAAACTAAAGTCCGATAAACAAACAACGGCCTCACTAAATCTATGTGATTGAAGAAACATCTTCCTCTGTGCTTAAATGTGGCTTTGTTTATACTGCAATCATCTTCAAGAAAGCAGCAATTGGCATGCCTAGAAATCCAATCACCACGCTGAAGAGCCACTGCGACATAGTCAGAGGGGTTGTGCTTGCAAATGTTCCCAGGAATTCGACGATGAGTATTTGGAAGATGATGGTGGAACCAATGACAGCAACGAACACATAGTTATTGAGTATGCCTTTGAACACATCGATTTTGTCCATCTCCCTCGAACTTATTTCGTTAAAAATCTGAAACAAGAAAATCCGGTCACATGAGTTGAGTTAATTGAGTAGACAGGTTCGGATAATGTAGTATATAAATTCAGAAAGTGGTTGGATTTGATCATATCATCAACCATCTACTCACAGTAGCATAAATTCAAAAGGTTAGGAACAATAAGTGTGTGTACCTGGCAGAACACAAAGGAATTGAAGATGAGCGTATTCAATATCAGATCAGAATCAGGGCCGTCAAGATCAAACGCTGCTTTCCCTTTGGCCTGCAGAAACCATATGACTGAGAACTGATACAAGGACTGGCCCATGATATTTCTCCACATGACATTGCTGATAAAACTTCCTCTCCTCCCAACAGGTAAACGCTTCATTAAGTCATCAGTTGGAGGCTCAGTGGCGAGAGCCAGTGCTCCAAGTGTATCCATAATCATGTTCACCCACAAGAGCTGGACTGCAGTAAGAGGAGCATTACCTGAAGCAACGTTTTCACACCAAAAGGTTAGCAGAAGAAGGAAAACGAGAAGTTTTGGGCGTAATAATAAAATAAGTGAACCAAACAATATGAGGTGTTTCAACCTGTCAAACAAGCTGAAGAGAAGTTTACGATCAACGCCACTATGTTAACAGTCAGCTGGAATTGCACAAATTTTTGAATGTTTATGTAAACAGAACGACCCCATTTTCCCACAGTCACTATTGTAGAGAAATTATCATCAAGAATGATCACATCAGCACTCTCTTTGGCAACCTGAAAGCCGGAAACAAAGGTCAATCAAACAATCGTAACAGCAGAGAACATCGTAAACTCATATGGATATTTTTACTTGGAGTTCGAGTAGCTCAATGTTAAACTCACCTCAGTTCCAGCGATGCCCATTGCTAGTCCAATATCTGCTTCATGAAGTGCAGGAGCATCGTTTGTCCCATCGCCAGTAACTGCAACAACTTCATCAAAAGTGGTCCGCAAATGCTTGACCAGAGTGTGCTTATCTAGAGGTGAAGATCGAGCCATCACCTACATAAAAATCAGGAGTTTTCTTAACTAACATAGACTAATTGTGGGAAATTGGATGATGCAGATATATTTGGAAAATAACTAAGCACCTGAATTTTGGGAATAATTTGAAGCAATTCCTCTTGACTCTTCTCTCTGAAATCTGGACCCTCAATGGCTATACCCTCATCAGTGAGAATTCCACATTCCCTAGCAATAGCTTTTGCAGTATTGATATTGTCACCAGTAACCATTCGTACAGTTATACCAGCTGAACGACAAACTGCAACAGACTCCTTAACCCCAGGGCGAACAGGATCTTTAATACCCACAATCCCTATACAGGTATAGCCAGAAACTGGAATAGGATCATTAACAGAGAATCCATTTTCCAGTTCCATATAGGCAAGGCAAAGTGTTCGGAGAGCTTCGCCAGCAAATTGATCAATAATAACATTGAGATGCTTGATGGAAGCTTCATCTAAAGGAACAACCTCACCACTCGAGTTGATCACCTTGTCACAGGCAGCTAATACTATTTCCGAGGCCCCTTTAGTGTGAGCACGGTAACCACCTTCAGGAAATTGTAGGACAACACCCATCCGCTTTTTCAAAGAGTTGAACGGCTCAACTTTAATAAGTTTACCTGCCTGTCTCTCAGCCTGAAAATCCCCACCAAGTGAGAGACCAAACTCTAATAATGCAGTCTCAGTGGGAGTACCCAACAACTCACGTTTGCCATCTTTGTTGATTACAACTTCTCCTCCAGTGTTGTTGAATATTGATTGCAGCAAAAGTTTGACAACAGAGGTTGGAAGGTCTGAAGAGAAGCCTGACGCATTATTACATGATTCCTTGACATTCATGCAAATGCATGATTTGACTACTGTCATGTGATTTGTGGTGATTGTTCCAGTTTTGTCACTACAAATACTTGTGGCAGAACCCATAGTTTCACAAGCTGCCAGGTGACGGACGAGTGCCTTATCATTCATCATTTTCTTCATGGCAAAGGCAAGGCTTAACGTCACAGCCAAAGGAAGCCCCTCTGGCACAGCAACAACAACAATTGTAACTGCAACAGCAAAGAATTCCAATATCTCTAATGCGTCATCTCCAGACCAGCTCCAGTGAGTCCCTTCTCGGATTTTACGGGTAAGCAATCCTTGAACCAACACAGCGAAAGTGATGATGGCAAAGAAAAGACCTATCTTCCCAATAATTGTTGCCACCCCATTTAATTTCACCTGCAATGGAGTTTCATCATCTCCACCTTCACTAAGAGTGGCCATCAACTTACCCCATTGGGTTCTCATCCCAACAGTAGTGACCATCATCTTGCAGGATCCATCTTGAACTTTAGTTCCAGACAGAAGATAAGGGTTTTCTGCACTCACCATCACTGGTTCACTTTCTCCGGTCAAACTTGACTCATCAATCAACACAGAAAACCCTGAAACAAATAGGCCATCAGCAGGGACCTGATCCCCAATAGACAGGTGTACAATATCTCCAGGAAGTAAATCGTAGATTGACATTTTCTGTCTATAACCATTCCTTGTAACCTGAATTGATATCTTCTTTTTCTCCTTATCCAAGTCCTTGAACTGCAAGGATTGTCGATAATCACTAGTTGCTGTGACAAACACAACTAATAAGATACTAGCAACAATTCCAAGGCCATCGTGTGCCCCATGTGGCCATCCTTCTGTTATTATGCCAACCACCAAAGAGACAAAAGCACAGAGTCCAAGGATCATGAGAGTCATGTCTTGAAGGGCTTCCCAAACAAACACCAAGAAACTCCTCTGTTCGCTCTCAGCAAATTTATTAACTCCATAAATCTCTTGCCTACGGTTGAGTGCATCAGCATCACCATTAAGCCCATTTGTTGTTGATGTACAGAGCTTCTGTGCAATGCCTTCAACCCCACCATGATATTTAAACTTCTTTGGATCATGGCCTTCAACAATAGACCCAAGTTCATCAGCACAGATATGGAAACCTGCAGCTTTGACTTCCGCGGGAACGGTGTAGTCACTTGGTTGCACACCTAAGATACCATGTCAATTCCATCAAATATAAGAAAACCTCCACAAATAGCCACTTCGTCAAAATTCCAAAACTACTCACCTTGGATGAATTGAAATGCAGCTTTTGAGACTAAAACTGCGATCCTCAACTTCTCCTACAATAATAGGAGTGGGTAAGTCAGCTCATAGCAGAAGAAAAAACCTAAAAGCTTAATACATCAAATTTAATACTCTTATATCAATACTTCTCACTTATGGACTTGAAAATTAGCACGAAACCGAACCCCCTTTTTTTCGGTGTGAGTTTAGCCCAATGAGCAACTATCAATAGTATTTGGAAACTAAACACATTGAAGGGGTTCAAATAAATAACCTCCAGCTTTGATATATCTATACTTTAAACTTAACTGTTAATTCGTGCATTTAATTATTATTGTACAGAGGCCTTGAAAAGATTTAGAGATATTGAAGCATATTTGTTGTTGTTCTTCTTTTTTTGGGTGAGGGGTTCACTTATAGTCACTAATAGAATATACCGAAGAAAAGCATTGAAAAGAACAATGCTGCTTTTCTCTCCGCAAGCGGAAGAAAGCAAAAAAATAAGCAGAATATAAAAATGAATGAGATTGATCATAAGGAGAGATAATGGAAATAGGAAGAGGAAGAAGAACCTGATTATTCTGGCGCATAGCAGCAGCTTCGCCACGCTTAGAGAGATTAGCAGTGAAACGAAACCTCCTTTTGGGATTCTTGACGACTCCACAAAGCTCCCTCCACCTCTGCAGCACCTCCTCAGACGAGTTTTTAGGTTTGACGCCACCAAAATTCTCCTCCAAAAACCTTTCCATTTTTCTCAGTGAGTTAGTGAAAATAAATTCTTAGGTATCCGCAGTTTTTATATTATAGAAACGAAAGGAAGTCCTGATGCAAATTTCAATTTCACTTTCCACGGATGTGGGTCGGACTTGCAGCGATGCTTCGTGAAAATAACAAATTACGACAATTACCAGAAATTAAGTATAATAAAGAGAAATCTCTATCTTCCTCTCTCTCTACGTCGCCATTTTGGATTCAGAAACAAAATCCAAAAAAAGAATGAATTGCAGAGGAGGAAGAAGATGAAGGCAGGGTGAAGGAATTAGTATCAGCTAATCAATCAATTTGAGTGTTGATCCGAAATTTTTTCCATTACTTTAGTTATATAACCGTCAGTCTACTCCTCTCCTGTTTCTCGGACTCGTTCTTAATCCAAATTAGCGAAATTTAGATTCAATTATTAAAACCAAAAAAAAAAAAAGTTTTTGCTTTTTTATTTTTATTTTTCTCCTTTTTATCTGCTTCTCTTTTTTTTTTTTTTTTTTCCTTGACAATAAAGTCAGCGTCTTAACTTTAGTTCCAATCAATATTATAAATTGTTGAATGAAAAAGTATGGTCGTACTTTCTCTCCATTGATTAGAAATAGTTTCCTTATATTTATAATTATATTTTGTTATTTATATCTTTTTTTATTTGTAATTGTGCATATGCTGATATACAATATCAATTGGCTCAAATTGAAATTGAAATTAAAATAATTTTTTAAAGTTGAAATTTCGACATTGATGGCTGGAAAAGACGGAGGGAAATGAGCACTTGGCTTTATTGTTTAGTTTAAAAGAAGAAATAGGAACGAAATGTAAAAGGTGGACTCATAAAGCCGACTTTCAAACGCGTTCAATACGTGGACAACGCGCCAACTTTCTAGCTTATGCGAGGGACAATATTCACGTCTTCCTTATTCTGAAAAAAAATATATACTTTTTTTCTTCCAAATATTCCACTTTTAATTTTAAATTTTAATTTTAATTTAATCCATAAATTTTAAAATATTATAATTTAATTTTTAACGTTCGAATTTTGTTTTAGTTTACATCTTAAATTTCAAAATTTACTCTTTAACCTGATTTTTTTTTTACTAAATACTCAATTTAGTCTTTGATATTATTGTTTATTAATTAATTTAAAATAGTTATGAAATGAAATTTTAAAACTAATTTTAATAGTAAAAAAAAAGATAAAATTAATTAATTATAATTATAATACTAAACATTAGAAGTAGATATTTAATGAAAATGGAGATTAGAAGTGTAAATCTTGAAACCTATAAATCAAATTGAAACAAAATTCAAATATTTATGATAGAATTTTAATACTTTGAAATCTAGTGACTAAATTAAAATCATATTCAAAATTTAAGAATTAAAAGTATAACTTTTTAAAATCTATAGATTAAAAAATAATTTTTATCTATACTCAAAACTTTAATTTTATTTGTGGTAGTTTAAAATAACTTCAATAAAAATTATTTATCTTAAGACCCTCTAAAATCACATGGTAAGGAAAAAAAAAACCTTCACATAGAATTTTATAAACATATAGAGAAATCTAAAGGAATGTGGGCAAATGGAGAATCACTCAAATTCTAGAAAAAAGAAATTACTATCTAAAGGAATTTAAAGGAATCTTATATACATATGAAAATTATGCATTAATTGTTTTAATTTATACCATCTATAAAATTTAAGGTTAGATTTTGATTTTTCTTATATGATTGAATTACAAATTTACTCCCCAAGTTATATATATTTCGAACACAAATAAATGACGTTTAATCTATTTAAGCTGTGTGCAATTATTATTACTTTTTTTTTTTTTTACTTCTTATTTCTTGTTCTTTTTCTTGATAATTAAGACTCGAGCTAAACAATTTGTTTTTTATTTTTGATTTTTAAAAATTATGCATATTTCTTCTTCATTTCTTATCACGATCTGCATCTTTCTGAATTACAATGGTTGAATTCTTAACTATATTCTAAAAAAAAAAAATCAAAAACTTTTTTTTTTTTTAAATTTGGCTTAGTTTTTTAAGCCATCAGGGTAAAAAGTAGATAACAAAGAAAAAAATTGGATGTGAAAGTAGTGTATATAGACACAAATTTCAAAAACAAAAACTCAAAAACTAAGACCCATTTTGTAGCAATTTTGTTTTTTGTTTTTGAAAATTAAGTCTATGAACACTACTTCATCTCCAATTTTCTTTCTTTGTTATCTATCTACTTTTCACCAATGGTTTAAAAAACAAGTCAAATTTTGATAACTAAAAAGAAGTAGCTTTCAAAAAGTTATTTTTATTTTTGGAATTTGACTAAGAATTCAACCATTATACAAAGATACAAATCATTGTAAGAAACGTAGATGAATCAGACTTAATTTTCAAAAAATCAAAAATAAAAAATCAAATGATTAACAAACGGATCTAAATCATTACCAAACAAAATCTAAGTAATTAACCACCACTATAGAAGTAATTATTTAAGAAATTGTAATATAAGGACGGGGAAATTAACTTACTGAAAAGCTCAAGGTTATTCACGCCTTCAAGTGTCTAAACTATGCGTGCATATATAAATTACTAAATATTTTCCATGTTTGATAATATAAAACTTTTTGTTTAACATTATATGATCGTCAATATGAATATAGGTTAATTAGTTAGGACATATACATCTGATCAAAATAGCATGTATTCAAATTCTCTTATCCACGGATTATTAAATTAAAAATACTATTAAATATTCATTACCTTATCGTTGAATTAGTTTGCTGCTTAATTTGACAAAATAAACAATGTCAACAAGTTAATATTTTACGAACATTATGTTAAATGGAACTTAATTGACTAGTCAATGTCAAAAGTTGTTATTAAAGGTAACAACAATTAAATTCGTGAATCCGAATGTATGTTTATTTAAAAAAAAAACAAATAAACAAACAAAAGTTCAGTTGGTTTTATTTTAATGAGAAATTATAAAGTTTCAAAAGTTTTTCTTTATTTAGTTAAAAGAAAAAAAAAATCAAAAGTTGGTCGTGGACAGTGGCTGCCCCTGCTTTATAATAACAATATAAGATCCATGTTTAATGCGTATTAAAATATGAAACATGTAACAACATTTTAGAGAGAGAAGAAAAAGGAGATCACTGCATATATCTTTTTGATTATGCCACGAAAAGATTTTATCATTTTAAAAGTATATACCTAATAAAACAATCATTTTTTTTTCGAAACAGGTTCAAATAAAAATATATTTATGAGAAATAAAAATTACTTTTCATCCTTTTACGTTCATGAAAGTAACAATTTTTGTACTTTCAATGATGTAGGATCCGTTTGATAACTATTTGGTTTTTGAATTTTTATTTTTAAAAATTAAACTCATAGACATTACTTATATCCCCATATTTCTTCATTTGTTATCAACTCTTTATCAATGATTTAAGAAATCAAGTCAAATTTTAAAAACTAAAAAAAGTAGTTTTTAAAAACTTATTTTTGTTTTTGAATTTGGCTAAGAATTCAACCTTGTATTAGAAAGATGCAAATCATTGTAAAAAAATAAGAAGGAAATAAGCTAAATTTTAAAAACCAAAAATAAAAAATGAAATTGTTACCAAACAGGGTCGTAATAATTTAGTTTGATGAGGTTTAGTATATAATAAGGGACCTTTTTAAACATAAAAAAATATTTAAAAATATTTACACTTTATAGCAAAAAGTTCCAAAAGTACAAAACACTTTTAAAAATTTTCCTATGAAGAATGAATATTTTTTGGATTTTTCTATTCATAAGAATTCTCCCTTTAAAATTTATCATCATTTAATTTTTATTGTGAAAATGTGTAACGACCCGACCTTTTGAGTACTCTGATAAGGGTCGTTACTCATAATTACATATTTACATTCAAAACATTTTGACTATTGAGGAAAATAAATGTTCATTAAAATAATAAATACAGTTTTTCAAAATAAATAAGAAATAAGAAAAACCTTTATTCGGGGCCCCTAAAATAATGAAGAAAAGTAACTTAAACAAATAAAATTTTGACCAACATCGAGTTTCAAATCAAAACTTTTAAATAGCTTGAAAACGTAAACTGAGTAGAAACGATTTATATGTTCCATATGACACGATCACAGGTCCCTCTCGTCACTCGCCAGTTCGTTCCTATCATTACCTGAAAAACATAAATTAAGAAATGTTGAGTATAAAATACTCAGTAAGTGATCCCACTACCGGGATCAGGCTATGCATCCACGAGTAGGGAATGATGAGCCCGTGGTTCAAACAACTACATCTATCTTAGATGATGAAAAGAAACCAAATGACGTACTATCTTGCCACGCATGTCTAGCGGCCCGTAGGCACACTGTCAAACATGAAAATAACATGAACATGAACCCGTCGACTTACGCATGTCTAGCGGCTCGTAGGCACACCGTTAAACATGAAAATAACATGAACGTGAACCCGTTGACTCACGCACGTCTAGTGGCCCGTAGGCACACCATCAAACATGGAAAATAACATGAACGTAAACCTGTCGACTCACGCATGTCTAGCAGCCTGTAGGCACATCGTTAAACATGAAAAATAACATTAATGTGAACCTGTCGACTCACGCATGTCTAGCGGCCCGTTGGCACCCCATCAAACATGAAATTAGACCCGTCGGTCCTCTGAAATAAAACATGCGTCAAGGCGAGACAGTAAACAACCCTATTGGTCTATTCATGCATCACATACATAATTTCAATACTGATTAGAAATTCGAACATGCTCATAATACTCATAACTGTCGTACAACAAGTATATCACAACGAAAAAATCATGCTTCTAAAGTCCATTAATTAACTTTATCTAATCTAGGACGCCTGACACGAAGGCACCGGTAATAGTACCACTTACCTCAACTTGGTCACAAAAGTCTACGCAAATAATTCCTTAAAACTTTTGGAAAACTTGAATCAACCCAAAGTTGTGGCTTGGTCCAAGACAAATTCCAAAACTTGATTTAATTAGTCAATCGTCTTTACCAATTTTTTGCAAAACGAAAATTGGTCTCTAGCTTGATGGTCAATGCCTTAAAACTTCCAAATCTTGAATCCAAGGTTTTCCTCAAATTTTCGGCAAAGATCGGGCAGTGGCGGTAGATGGCGCGTCGGATCGTGGATACTATAGATAGGTAGCAGGTGTTGTTGTCGGACGACATAAATTGTTTAAGCTAGCGGCTGGCAGTGAGGGTTTTGTATGAGGAGGGTTTGCAAGAGTGAGAGAGAACAGGAATTTCTAGTTTTATAGATTTTATTCAGCAGCGATTACGAACAAACTAAAGCTTCAAACAACGATCTAACCGTTCAAAATGAAACTCTATATGTCTCGAAACCAAATTTGAGTACGATCCAATGGTTCAAACTCTGGCAATCGACAATTTTGTGAAAACTGTCGCTGAAAAATCAAATTGCTTTCTCTCCAATTTTTTACCTCTTTTCACTATCATTTATTTCGAAAAAATCTCAATTCTTTTTTTTTTTTTTTTCAAAATTTGAAAAGATAAATAAAATATTTTATCACAATATCTCCAAAATCTCCAAAGATTCTATTAAATTTAGAAATCAATTAACGTTTCAAATATATTAATTTAAGCTTCAAAAACCAAAAGTAAAGGACACAAGATCATCAATTTGATACAAATTAAATTCTTCCAAAGATTTAAATCAATTCAAAACCACATGAAATTAATCATCTCTTTTAATTTTTTTTAAAGTTGGTTCTAAAATCCAAAATCAAAGGAAGCAAAATTCAATATTTTCAAGATAATTAGTTCGAAAATCTAATCAATTAAATTCAATTTAACCAATAAATTTTTTTCAATTATTTCAATCTAACCTCAATTAAACCAAATGAAAGAGAAATTTAAACTCAATAACTTTAGATAATTAACTTAAATTTTTCTGAAATTCAGGATGTTACAAAATGATTGTTGATAAATTTCTTACACACGTTGAATTGATAAAGTAATTAGGGACCCCAAATTGGTATATTAGTTACAAAATCTAAATTGTTAAGTAACAGAAATTGCATTTAATTTTAATGAAATTTCTTATTACTATATTGCATTCTTACATATTTGAAATGGGAAAATTAAAAGGGTATTGTTCTTTTAGAAACTATTTAGGAAAATATTGTTGTTTTCAAATTATTTGTAAAAATATTGTTGTTGTTTTTTTTTTAAATAAGTCGATGGTTGAAAATTCGACCTAGATAGGTCGAATTTTGAACCCTTAATTATCATTTCAGAGACCTTCCTCTATCAAAAGATCATATTTCTAAGTTTTCATAGGGTCCCCCTAGAATTCCTTCCAAAGCTTGTTGAATAATTTTTACGGATTCTGTCATCTCAGCAAGTCTAACTAAATAACGAGCTAATGAATCTCCTTCTAACCACTGAACTTCCCAATAAAATTCGAGAGCGAGAGCGAAATAGCGAGATTTTGATAGAGAACGAGAATACCGTACAAATTTTCCCATTCTTTTCCTTTTTAATTATTACACATTCCACCTTCTTCTTTCTAATCCTTTCTTTTAAAAAAAAAAAAAAAAAAAATTCTATTTTATAAAAACAATTTCTAAAAATATTTTATTATTTTATTTAAACTCTAAAAAGAATAAATTAAAAAAATAACTCATAAAAATAAAAAAAAAATGTAAATTAAATATCTCATTTATATAAAAATAATTACAAAAATCAATGGGTCCCACGAGGCGGACGTTGTCGATTTCGAGCTAGTTGTCGTCGTCGACTTCGAACTTGAGGTTGCTCGGGTTCTTCTTGATGTTGCTTTGGTACCTTTGCAGGCGCTTTATAATATAAATATTCATTATGTTCTCCACGACCCCGACCATGTCCATGCATGTATGAAGACGAAGGACCAGCCTCTGAGTCATAATGTCCTGAACCAAATGCTGGCATCATCATCATCGGACTAACATAATCAGTTTGACTCTGCGTCTGCGTCATAGGGGGCAACTCTTCCACATTATGTGTAACCTCATCAAACTCATCCTCTTCCTGAACAGGTCCTCTACGTCTAGGAGCTGGTGGAGGAACAATAGGTATATCATACATATAATGAATTTCCTCCATATAGCTTTGGTTGTCACTACATATAGCAAGAACCTGGTTCGGATCATTCGCAACCTCACGGAGTCTACTATTGTTTGATCTCTGGGAATTATAAAACAATTAGACAATATTTAAAATAAATTTAAATTAAAAAAATTAGATAATATTCATTTATTTACCAGATGACCCACAGCTGCTCCCGAACGAGTGACGTAGCGCCTTGTGATATTATTATATTAATGAATATATTCTGGAGTGACATCTGTGTCAAACTGTTCAAGAGAAACCCCCACTGCAATAAACCTTGTACGATAGTGCCATCGCACTACCAAATGTACAACTTTTTCGGACCAATCTCCAGTCCTTAGGTCAATATCATGCAGTATGGGTTCAGTATTATAAGGCGATGGGATCATGCTGAAAACCGTGGAAGATGTCACTCACCAATGTGAAAACATATGAGAGGACTCATTGTCCGCCATATGTTTTGACCATTCGTACAAAAATTAGACAAAGTATGCACAATAATTTTGTGCGGCTCCCAAATAACCTGAAACACAAAATATTATATTAGAGAATATTAAAGACAAATACAATAAAAATATGAATAAAATAATTAATTAGGTTTAGTGTAATGTACCTGTTCAGGTTGAAGCAGATCAAATATATATCTATACTGGTTGACTACATGTGTGGCTGTCCTAGTCACACAAAATTTGTCTCTCCACCTAAATTTTTAAATTGATAATTTAGCATTTAAATTAACTAGATTAGTGATATAAAAATTAAATTGAATTAAAACAACATATCGAGAACCGTAGGCTCGTCCAACTAACTGAGGTCATTAACATGATATAGCTGTGGAGCCATTGTTGAAAATCGCTCCCAAGCCCATAGTTGCAAAAGTATGAGAGGCCCAGCTATCTCTCGAACCTCAAGTCTTGTTGCTTTGCATAGTTGCCTATACAACCATGCCAAGCATGCTCCACCCCACGAATACCGCCCCGCATCATGGAGGTTAGTTAACAGTAACAGGAACATCAAGTGAACAAAATGACTTGATTTATCTAAAAACAAAATTCCACCCATCATTTGTAGTATATATGCTCGCGTATATCTTATGACGATTTTCTCGTCTGCATCATCTGTGAACTCACAAAATTGTGTTCCTAACCATATTAAACTTAACCTCGATCCTTTAATCTTGTTGGCAAGTGGGGTCGCACCGAGGTACATTTGACAAACTTCTAACCAGTCATCGTACATCACTCCGGTGACCGACTCACTGTCAACAGGTAACCCCAACAACATTTCTATGTCTTGTAGAGTGATAGTGCACTCTCCAACAGACATATGGAATGTATGCATCTCGGGCCTCCATCTCTTAACCAAGGCTGTGATCAGATGATTGAGGAGAGTAACATTTAGCATACGTTGACAATTTGTAGAGTGATAGTGTACACTTCTATGTCTTGTAGAGTGATAGTGTACTGTTCATGTAATAAGTGGCAAGCATTCGGCATTCCATGCTCGCATTTTATGGTCGTTTGCTCACATTTTAACATGAACTACAAAGATTTTATTGAGAACTACTACAAATTGTCAACGTATGCTAAATGTTACTCTCCTCAATTTCAACCTGTACCGCATGAAGATTACTGGATCACACACCCTAATATGCCTGTCTTACATCCTGATCCATCGTTGTTGAGAAGACCTGGTAGACCGAAAAGTTCACGTTATCACAACGAGATGGATTGAACAGAACCAACCACTCGATAACGATGTGGATTTTATAACTAGTTAGGACATAATCGAAGGAAGTGTCCTTCGTTACTAAGACGGACTCCAGATAATTAGGGATCGAATAATAAATAAATTTTTTTATTATATATTCATTATAGTATAATAATCTAATATATTCAATTCATAGTATAATAATCTAGTATATTCAATTTATTCAATTTATTGTCTAATGATTATTCAATTATAGTATAATAACCTAATATATTTAATTTGTTGTCTAATGATTATTCAATTATAGTATAATAATCTAATATATTTAATTTGTTGTCTAATGATTATTCAATTATAGTATAATAATCTAATATATTCAATTAGAGTTTAATAATTATTCAATTATAGTATGATTATTAGCTCTTTTATATATATATATATATATACATATATATATATTTCTATGGAAAGTTCAAATAAAGTGAAGACTCTCGCTCTCTCCTAAGATCTCGCTCTCTTCTTTTATCTTGCTCTCTCACTCTCGCTCTCTCTTAAGATCTCGCTCTCTCAATCTCGCTCTCTCTCAATATCTCACTCTCTGTTATTGTTGTTATTTTTCCATTAATGATTACTAGCTTTCATTTCTTCTGGAACAATCACAAACACTTTTTTTATTATGGATCTACTACCAGAAACTCGATGCGTAATCTTAGCACTCAATGTGTATTCTTGAATAATCTCATTTTTCAATTATTCAACCATTTCATTTTTACCAAGTTCAATGTTAGTCAGATTAGTCATCTCGCTCTCTCCAACATTCTCGCTTTGAATCTCGCTCTCTCCTTAATCTGCTTCAGCCTACTTATCTCTTAATTTCTTTGAAGTTTCGACATGTGTGTAACCTTCGACAACCTAATATACAAAATTTTGTTCGTAGACAAAGCTAATTCGGAATTGTCTTTCATTCCAAGGCATAACTTGTATCCATGCGCTTCATATTCTCCTGGAGTTTGCTCCAAAAAATATAGCCATCCCCACCCCCTCACGTCAATCCCACAAGCCTCCATCTAATTCGAAATGATAAAAAATGCATAGCAGCCCGAGTACACAGATACATATAGTATATCATCTCATTACTTTATTTCCTCTATGAGAGAAAAAGAAAAGTAATAAACCTGCAATCTCGAGGGTGGATGTGTGTCGAAACTTTAACCTTCAACAACCTAAGCGAGATTCGCGAGATTTCCCTTGTCGAGGGTTGAAGTTTCAGCCTATGTATTGTTTTCAAGTTTTTCTTTGTTTGTCGAGTTCTCAACGTTCGACCTCCACATTAGTCGAGTTCTTAACATTCGACCTCTAGCCTCGAACTCCCAAAACAACAATATTTCTCTAATAAGTTTCAAAACAACAATATTTCTCTAATAAGTTTTGAAAACAACAATATTAATATTAAAGGTTCTATTTGAAAGTATACTGAAACTAATAAAACTAATTATGAAAGTACTCATCTCACGAACTGTCATCAATTTGAATTACACGTTTTTTTTACTAGAAGTCAAAATAAAAAAATTAAAAGAAAAAAAAAGACCATTTTTTACTACATTACTAATCTTCTATCAGTATATTGATTGCAAATCATGCGTTGCACTTGTTTTATAAAAGACAAACGTGCATGGCACTCGGCAATTAATCAATTTTTCTTTTAAAGTTGAATTAAACAAAAATAGATTTTCTGTACTCAAAATAAATAAATAAATAAATAAATTTTAGATTTGTGATTTGGACAATATCTTCGTAAATAAGGTTTCGTTTAGTAACCTTTTTATTTTTTAAAATTAAGTCTATGGACATTACTTTTGCCTTCAAATTTATTCTTTTATTATCTACTTTTCACTAATGGTTTAAAAAACTAAGCCAAATTTTGAGAATTGAAAAAATAGCTTTCAAAAAGTTGTTTTTGTTTTTGGAATTTGGCTAAGAATTCAACCATTTTAAAAATTTATTGTAACAAATGTGAATGAAATAGGTTTAATTTTTAGAAAAAAAAAAATAAAAAATCAAATAATTATAAGCCTAAACTTTAATTTTTTGTTTTTTTGGACAAATATAGTTTCTTTAAAAACTTGAAACTTCTACGTGAAGGACAAACAGGGTCGCCAAGATCCCTGAGAGATCCCCCTTGTGAAGTTCAAACTAGCTTAGTGGCGAGGCTTATTAACCCTTAATACCTAGTTGACTTGACTTTGTGGACCCAGCATGGACTTGACCGACTTGACTTCATTGAGACTAAATTACTAGTCCATTTCATTGCAATTGTCATGGAAACTCCCTTCGACGCTTGCCCGTGAACATGGAATCCTTTTTTCTCGATGGATACAGAGAGATTGTTTTTGACTCTACCTCAGGACTAAGTCTGGAAAGTGACATCGAGTTTGGAATGATATTGAAAGAATATGTATTTATGAGCACTTTATTGTTAGAAGAAGTCTCAATTTATACCTTTAAATTTTATGAGTGATATCAATCTAAATTCTGAATTAATGATTATATAAATTTAAGTCTAAGTTTTTGTTGATGCCAAATTTTAACCTAGAAAAAATGCATCTGACTTTCACATGGCAACAACGATAAATTTGTAATTTTGGGAAGAGAGCACTTGCAAAACAAAGAAAAAGGATTTCGATGCCTAAGTCAGTAAGAGAACTATCATAGAGAAGAAGTCATAAGTTCTTAGATCAAGAACCCAGATCAAGATCCAATTCAAGTTTCTATTCCAAGTTACCTCATATGGATTTATAATGATATATTTATCGGGAGAATGAGATAGAGTTCACCTTTTCCTATTATGATAAGAATGAGATAAATCTTTCCTAATCCTAATCAGTTAGAATTAGATATGACTAGATAAATCCACTTTATCTACTATTTATCTTTCCTTATCTTTTCCTAATTTTTTTGCCTATATCGTTACAAGTCCAAATTCATCCACAAAATTAGCCCTCACTCCCAAGTTGGAATTCATTGCTCAACTTTTTTATAGCTAGTTGGACACTTGGAGTTCAACTTGGGAATACTGTTATCTTAAAGCACACAATTTTACAAGATAAAAAAGAATGTAACAAAATAAATGAGCATATTTAAGTTAGCAATTAATAACAAAACTCACTAATAAATCTCAGATTAGAAAATTTCAAGTTTGAAATAAAACTTATCTGGGATTCCATATTCGATAGAAATATTCAAGGTTGAAACACTTTATTTTTTTTATTCCAATTTAAGTCCCCACTATTTTGCATATTTCATGATCGTCTTTGTTATAACCTCTAAGATTTGTCTTTTTGTTGGTTTTTGACTATGGGTTGAAATTAACCAATGTCTTTTACGATAAGAGACTTTTTCACCCTTGGAGTTTGTCTTTTCTTTGGTTTATGACTATATAGATGTGAAATTTCCAATGTCTAGCATAAGACTTTTTCCTTGGGTGAACAAGTTCAAACTGGTCTTGATTTTCTTAATTTTGGAGTAGAAAGTATAACATTCCAAGTTCTCGAAAAAAAGCTAATTATCTCTAATTATTAAGTTTTGGTTTCCCATTAATTTTAGGAGTTTAGATTAAATTGAGATAATTGTAAAACCTCATCAGTTAATTTGAATTTAATTGATCAAAGGATTGAATTAATTATCTTGAAAATATTGGGTTTTACTTCCTATTGATTTTAGAGATAATTGATTTATTTGGTTTTAATTGATATTTTAATTTGTTAATTAAGAAGGTAGAGGAGAAGAATTTTGAATTATGAAAGGGTTTAAATTGAAATTGGAATTTAAAATCCAAAAAGGATTTGGATTTTGGAATTGGATCTTATTAAGGAAAAGGGAAAAGGGTTTTTAAAAATATACATTTGAGTGAGTGCCTAAAGTTCGAGAAAAAGAAAAAAGAGCTATTATATAAGAGATACATCAGTAAGCATGTTTAAAAATAAAAAATAAAAAAGGTAACTTTCATCTTCCTTCACTTAAGTATGTCGGTCGGTTCCTCTCCTCCATGTCTGTTCATTTCCATCGTCGTCCCGTCCTCGTAGCAAGAAGTCGTCGTCGTCTCCGTGTTGAGTTTTATGTCCTAAAAACTCACAGTCTGTAAGATGATAAACATTTTCTATAATCAACATACTTGTTATTGATTTCATAAATTGTACGAAGTCTAAATCCAATAAACTGAGACCCATGAATATTGTATGAATACTTGAACTTTATGTGGAGACATAAGAGTGGATTAGATTTGAGTAAATAGTCAAAATGATCTATGGTACATGAATAAGGTTGGGTACCTTATTCTGGTATCACCATTGGATGCGGCCTACTCTATAGTTGTTACAAAGAGTTGTAAAGTACTACATACGACGTGATCCTAATTCGTACATGTTATGACATGAGGAGTGAAGGCGTCCTATGCAATGAGTTTGCATAAGATCAGGACCAAGAAATAAGTCACTCTTATTTTATAACGTTGCGTACTGTTTAAGACTGACTATTTCACCTATATAACCTAAGTTAACTCGATCTTAATGTTGGGCTAGCTATGAACTCCTGTTTGTTCGGGATTATCCTTTGATTTGCAAACGGTGAGATAGTCCAACAATACTGCTCAATAAACTTACCATTTTGGGGATAAGACCAGATGAATAGTTGGGGACATAGCTTTCCAAGATGAAGTTCACGCCTACCCGATTTAGGGATAGGAGAAATGTTGTTCTCTCAAGTACTGAATCCAAGTCTTGAACAAGGGGTCCTACCCTCTCACTGGGCTGAGAGAGTTTAGTTTAGTGATTGGATCACAAACTAGTTGTTCATTAGAGGATCAGTAGGGACTTGAAAAATAAGATGTAATCTCGGGGGTAAAACAGATATTTGACCCAACTATTATTACAAACAACCTGTGAAGGGTCGACTTGCTGATTATGGTTAAATCATGTGGGCATAAAATATCTACAGTGAAGGGAGTGCAACTATGGGCTTTAGTGGAGTGACCCATTAGTTAACGAATGGGAATTAATTTGGTCTAATGAGTTTAGCTAATTAATCTCGGATCGTTGGAGCCCATGATCTGTAGGTCCACGAGGTTCCTCTATTAGCTCGTAACGGACTAGCTCTAGAATAACGTGATAAGTTAATTTGAATAATTCAAATTAGAATTAAGGGAGCTAGTAATTATATGAGATATAATTATATGTTTAATTTTAGAATTAAACAGAATAGGAGAATTTATATATTTAAATATGATTTAAATATATAAAGATGAATATGTGTTAAAATTAATTTAATATTTGATATTAAATTAATTAAATTTTATTTAATAATTAATTTATGAAATTAATAAATTTTTTCATTTTTAAAATCAAATAAATTTTTTAAATCAAAATTTTGATTTTATGATAAAATTGAAAAAAATAAAACAAACAAAACACATCAAATGGAAAAAGAGGTTTTTCCATTATCCATCACCAAGTAGCTCACTCAAATGACATTATATTTGTCTTATCTTCTCCAAGCATGAGCTACAATTCATGCAACTCTTCTCTTTGCATATTGATCTGCAATATAATGAAAAGATTGGAGTGAAAATCGGGCATGCAATCTATAGAGAATTTTAGAGAAAATTCGGGTTGAAGAAAGAGTTCTTCAACAAGGTTGCTGCAGTGAGTTTTTCTCCTTCTACCCTTGATTCAAGCTTGTTTTGAGTCCCACAACTCAATCTAGAGCATCAAGAGAATAGTGGGAAAGTTCTTGAGGTGGTCTACAACAAGATTTGGAGAAGATAGCAGCTAATGAAAGAGCTTTGAAGAAGTTCTACAAAAGGTATGTTTTAAAACTCATTTTTCCTGCAAAAACACGCTTTATATTTTGCCAAAATTAGTGAATTTGAGTGCTTAGATGATCTTTATGCTTCCGCTACTGTTGATACAATCTTACGCTCAGGTGATCGCATGCCTCCCTCTACAAGCTGCTTGCGTTGTCTAGCCATTAGATGTCCCAACACATTTTATCCGTGAGTCATCAAGTTGACGCCCAGTCGTCTACCGCTACCTTATCTTCGACCTTAGGGTCTCTAAAACCTTCTGTAGATGCTCCTTATGCTCTGCCTCTGTCTTGGAGTAAACCAAGATATCGTCAATAAAAACTATCACAAAAGTTTCAAGGAATTCCTTGAACACCCTATTCATTAGGTCCATAAACACTATCGAGGCATTTATCAGGCCAAACAACATTACAATAAACTCATAATGTCTATATCTAGAATGGAATGTAGTCTTGGGAATGTCACTATCCTTTATTCTCAACTAGTGGTATCCTGAACGAAGATCAATCTTAGAGAAAACTGTAGCTCCTTATAATTGATCGAACAAGTAATCAATCCTGAGAAGAGGGTACTTGTTCTTGATGGTTACTTTGTTCAACTCTCTATAGTCAATATATAGGCATAGTGACCCATCCTTGTTCCTCATAAATAACACTGGTATACCCCAAGGTGATACACTTGGTTATATGAAACCCTTATCAAGCAATTCCTGCAACTGAATCTTGAGCTCCTTCAGCTCCACTGGAGCCATTCTATATGGAGCCATTAAGATAGGGGTAGTGTCCGACTCCAACTCGATTGTAAAATCTATCTCCTGATATGGTGGCAACCCTGGGAGATCCTCTGGAAAAACATTTGGATAATCTCTTATCACTGGCTCTGAAGTCAAGGAGACTTCAGCTTCTCTGATGTCAACCACACTGGCCAAGATACTCCAGATACCTTGGTTGGGCAATTTGTTGGCTTTCATAGTTGAAATTATATTGAGGAAGACCATGGTCCCAACCCCATTAAACTTAAAACTAGCTCTCGTAGGAGGTTTAAAAATCACCTCCTTGGAGTAGTCTATACTGACATGGTTAGCAGCCAACCAATCCATGCCCAATATCGCATCAAAATCACGCATGTCCAAGACTATTAAAGTCATATCTAGCATACGATTCTCTAATTCAATCTGACATGTTGTTATCTTTTCTTTCGCTAACATAATTTCTCTAGACGGAGTAGAAACTGATAAAACATAGTGCAAAGGTTCTAACCCTAACATTGCATGCTTTACAAATACTAATGATATGAATGAATGAGATTGTCCAAAATCAAACAACACCAATGCATAGTGTCCTAAGATTGGAAGTGTATCTGTCACTACAATGTCTAACTTCTCTGCCTCCTTCCGAGTAGTAGAATAAACACAACCTTGTTATTGCTGGTGTTTGTTTGAATCCTCATGTCCATGACCTACAGATTGGGAACAACCTATCCAAAATCAAAACAACATCAAGATTTTAATAGTTCTTCAAAGGTACGTCTTGAAACCCATTAAATTCTGTTTGAGCATGCTTTCATTTATGCCAAAATTAATCAATTAGAGTGCTTATCGATCCTTGTCGTTTTCGCTGCTTATCGATCATGGTCATGGACATGCCCTCTCACAAAATCGAGTCCCTCTCGGGCCAGTGAGAGGGCATGGCCACTTGTTCAAAACCTAGAATCATCACTTAAGGGAACAACCTCTCTACTATTCTTAAAAGTGGGTAGGAGTGAATTCAGTCTTGCACCCTATGTCCCCAGCTATCTATCCAGTCTTACCCCTGAAATAAGAGGTTATTGAACCGACGCTGTTGAGCCAATCCTCACCTATGCAAATCTAAGGATAATTCCAAATAAACAGTAGTTTATAGTTAGTTCAGGATTAAGGTCAAGTTACCTAGGTCATCACTTTGAAATAGTCAGTCTTAAATAGTAAACAACTTTATAAAGTAAGATTGACTGATTTCGTGGTTCGATTTATAAAGTAAGATTGACTGATTTCGTGGTCCGATCTTGTACAAACCCTTTTGCACAAGGACACCCCCACTCCTCATGTCCCAACCGAACGAATTAGGATCACTTCGTTTGTAGCACTTTATAACTCTTTGTAACAACTATAGAGCAGGCCGCATCCAATAGTGTTACTAGAATAAGGTACCCAACCTTATTCATATACTATAGATCATTTTAACTATTTACTCGAACCTGGTCCACCTTTATGTCTATACATAAAGTTCAAGTACTCATCTAATAGTCAAGGGGCTTTTAGGTTTATTGAATTTCTAATAAGCAAAATATCTATTCAATAACACTTTATTGGATTTTCAGAACAAGTTCTATTGTTTACAAACCATGAGTTTTAGGATATAAAACCCAACATATTTTACATGATATGTTATGATCTGCACTGTGGGATCATTAATGAAATTTATGTATGGTGATACATGATTAGACCAGCATGGATGATCTACTCTCTTGCCTTGTTGCATGTTTTATTTCAGGGAACCGACAGGTCCAGTTTCATGTTTTGATGGTGCTCTTTTAGGCCACTAGATATGCGTGAGCCAATGGGTTCATTTACTGAAGGATCCCAATGAAGGGTCCTTAAGTGGAAGAGAAGGATCATCCCAATATTCCCAATTTTATAGAATACAAAATTTTATAGAGATGAAAAGGATCTATGCACTTAATTCAGAAATATAGCATGCTTAATAAAAAAAAATACAAAAAAATACAAAAAAAAAAAATTATGGTTTTAGAAACCTTTACTTTTTTAAGAACGTTTCTTCTTCTCTGTGAAAAATTCGTACGAAATCCAAATGAGCCAGATGGACACTACCACTTGGAAACCTTAGTATGCTCAAGCAGAGAACCCAGGAGGAGTGGGCTCTGACTATTTTGGATTTTTATGAGGGAAAGGAAAAAGATTGAGAGAAGAGAGGAGGAGCAGCAGAAGAATTTTTTTCTTCTAAGAACACAGAACCCTTCTATGTTGCAGGAAGAAGATGAAAAAAAACACCCAACCCCACCCCCTCTGTCAACCACCCACGTAATACGTGGGTGGAGAGAAAATTGGGGAAGGAAGTTAATTCCCTCCCAATAAATCAAATATAAAATAACTAATTTTTTTAAAAAATCAATTATTTAATATATATATATATATAATAACTAATTTATTGTACATATATACATAACTACATGTTATATCATATATAATATATAACCTATAGTTTTTATATTGTATCAAATACGATATAGCCTATAGTTTCAATTTGCTCTCACTAATGGCTTTTAATATAATCACATTTACATTAAATTTAATTATATGAATTCAATTCATATAATTACTATTTGAATCATATTCAAATATTTATTTCTTCTCATAAATACTTAATATTATAATGTATACCTTATAGTAATTATATCACATATAATTAAAATTTAATTCATTATATCATATATAATTAATTCTCTCAATTAATTTGAACAATCCAAATTAATCCAAAAACTAATTCTAATTTAATCCCGTTGAGCTATCGAGAGGACCTCATGGACCTGTAGCTTGAACCTCCAACGGTACGTGAATAATTAATTAAATTCTTTAATTAAATTATTCACCATCTGTTAACTGTCAGACACTCCATTAAAGATCGACAACTGCACTCTTCACACGATAGATATATTTATGTGTCTATTGGATATAACTAATCAATAGTACAATGACTCTTCACAAATTGCTCATAGGTACAGCTAGGCCAAAATTACCGTTTTCCCCCTGTAATTACATCTAACTTCTTATGTACAACTGATCCCTCTAAAGAACATTAAATCATAGTTCAATTATGATCAAACCCTCTCTCGGGCCAGGATAGGGTGTGGCGCCACATTGTTCAAGCCCCGAAATCTACTCTTAAGGGAGCAATTTATCTACTTGCCCCGACATTGGGGAAGGAGTGAATTCATTCTTGTGTAATTGTGTTCCCAACTCCCCAATTAGACGAATCCCTAAAATGGTAGGCTTGTAGAGTCGGCGATCTGGCCACTCTCACCCATACAAATCAAAGGACTGCCCTCATAGGCAGGAATTCACAACTCATTCAGGATTCAGGTTATGTTACCTATGGTCATCCTTGTAAGATGTAAGTCTTTATTATGAATGACATTATATAATGAGACTAAATATTTTGTGGTTCGGTCTTATACAAACTCCTTTGTATAGAATATCCCCGCTCTCATGTCTCCACATGAATTATCAGAATCAGATCATTTGTAGCACTTAGGCCATACTCGTAGTGTCACCAGGATAAGATATCTAGCCTTATCCATCTACTACAGACCATTTAGGTTATCACTTAAACATGATCCACTTGTATGTCTCTACATACTCGTTTAAGCTATTAAATAACCCTGGATGTTAGTTTATTGGTTTGTGGTTATTGCAACTAATTTTGAAATAAAACATCATATATTTTATTATATAAATAAATGTTTGTATATTACAATTATAAACTATAAGACCCTACGAGATTTAGGGCATCAAACCCAACAATCTTCACTTGACCTAAAGCTAGTGGGGCATACAATGTAAAAGTTAAACTATAATACAAAGTACACAAAGCAATAAACTAGGGCACAAACTGCCCAGTAAAATCTCCTACTTGCCCTAGTCTAAACGTGGCCTGTCCCATAGACCCATACTCTACAAGTGATCCTCAAACACCTTAGCCGTGAGGGCCTTTGTAAAAGGATCAACAACATTGTGTACCGAAGCTATCTGCATGACAATCATGTCTCCTTGATGACTAATCTCTCAGATGAGATGATACTTCCACTCTATGTGTTTATCGCGCTTGTGAATCCTAGGCTCTTGGGAATTAGCCACAACACGACTATTATCACAATAAAGTGTGATAGGCTTCAACATGTTTGGAACGAGTTCCAGATCTGTTAAGAATTTTCTAAGCCAAACAGCTTCCTTAGCAGCTTTACAAGCCGCCACATGTTCGACCTCCATAGTGGAGTCAACAATACGCCATTGCTTGTACTCCTCTATTAAGAGTGAACACTGATCCTGATGTGAATTTCCTAGAATCCTTATCAGACTGAAAATCAGAGCTCGTGTATCTAGTAAGGATCAGATCCTTAAAACCAAACACAAGCATGTAGTCCCTCGTTCTCTGTAGATACTTTTAACGGCGGTGAAGTGATCAAATCTTGGATTAGACTGGTATCTACTGACTATACCCACTACATAGCAAATGTTAGATCTAGTATATAACATCATATACATCAAGCTGCCAACAGTCGACACATAGGGGATCTGTCTCATCTTCTCGACCTTTTGAGGTTTCCTAGGACACTCTTCCTTAGACAATATCACTCTATGCTTGAAAAGCAGTAAACCTCTCTTGAAGTTCTACATGGAATACTTGACAAGCATTTTGTCAATGTACAGTGCTTGAGACAGAGCTCGCTTTTGTTCTTTCGATCTCGAAAAATCTGAATTCTCAGAACAAACTGAGCATTTCCCAAATATTTCATTTGGAATTGAGTCACTAGCTAATTCTTAACTTCAGTCAGTAAATCTACATCATTCCCAATAAGTAGGATATCATCTACATATAACACTATGAAAGCTACCGAATTGTTGATGATCCTCTTGTATACATAAGGCTCATTAACATTTTCATCAAAGTGATAAGATTTGATCGCAGTATCAAACCTTATGTTCCAAGATTGAGAAGCTTGCTTTAGTCCAAAAATGGACCAATTAAGCCTGCAAACCTTTTGCTCTTGACCTTGGGTTATGAAACCCTCAGGCTGCTCCGGTCTCCTCAAGATGTTCATTCAGAAAGGCAGACTTGACATCCATTTGCCAAATCTCATAGTCATAATATGACGCAATGGATAGGAGGATTATGATAGACTTCAGCATGGCAACAGGTGAGAAGGTTTCATCATAGTCGACTCCCTCAACCTGGGTATAACCCTTTGCCACTAGTCTAGTCGTGAAGGTTTGTACCTTCCCATCAGCACCCCATTTTCTCTTGTAGATCCATTTGAACCCTATAGATTTTACCCCATCAGGTTGATCTACAAGATCTCATACTGAATTGAAGTACATCGACTCCATTTCGAGATCCATAGCTTTGATCCATTCATCTTTGTCAACATCTTTCATTGCCTTATTGTAAGACAATAGATCCTCAACATCTTCGGCAGCTACCATAGCAAGGATTTCAGTTAAACCCATGTAATAGATATGTGGGTTCGCAACCCCCTATTGCATTGAGGTTCCTTCAACATTTGAGGTGGATTTTACCTATTAGATGATCCAACTTCAACAACTCTTATTAGAGTGTTGGGTTCTTCAACGATTCTTGTTGAAGGTTTAGTAGTTTCTTTGGAAAGTTCATTCAACACAATTTTACTGCGGGGCTTGTGCTCTTTTATGTGGTCTTCTTCAAGAAAAGTAGTGTTTGCTGATACAAAAACTTTGTTTTCTTTTGGATCGAATACCCACCTCTCGTTCCTTTGGGGTAGCCTACAAATAGGCACAATTTTGAACGAGATTCTAGTTTCTTAGGATTATCCACAAGCACATATGCTGGGCAACCTTAGATTCTGAAATGACGTAAACTAGCTTTACGACCATTCCATAACTCCAAAGGTGTTCTGGTAACACTCTTAGATGGAACACAGTTTAAAATATATGTTGTAGTCTCTACTGCATAGCCCCAAAACAAGTCAGGTAAGAAAGCATAACTCATCATAAATCGAACCATATCCAACATGGTTTGATTTCTCCGTCCTTTCTGATACACCATTCTGTTGAGGTGTACCAGGTGCTGAGAGTTAGAATATAATTCCATATTTATCAAATAGTTTTGGAATGTTAGATTCATAAACTCTCCACCTCGATGAGATCGAAATGTCTTTATTGTTTTACTTAATGCATTTTCAACTTCAATCTTGAATTCTTTAAAATTTTCAAAAGATTCAAACTTATGTTGTATTAAATAAACATACCCATATCTTGAATAATCATCAGTAAAAGTGATGAAATATTCATAACCTCTCATAGCTTTTACATTCATCGGACCATAGAGGTTTGAATGTACCAGCACGAGAGATTCTTTGGCCCTGTGACCTTTTCCAGTAAAGGGTCTTTTAGTCATTTTGCCTTCAAGACATGACTCACACAAGGTAAAGAATTTTCTTCTAACTCGCTTAGAAGTTCATTCTTCATCAATCTCTCAATCCTATTGAGATTAATGTGTCCTAACCTCATATGCCAAAGTTGGGCATTTTTTTAGGAGAAATTTTAAGCGTTTTATGTTGAGTTACTGCAGTTTTAACCATTTCAGTGTTATGGAGTGCCTTAGTAAGCATATAAAGGTTGTTTTCCAGTTTCGCAGAACAAATATCAACTCCATTTTTGGAAATAAACACTTCATTTACATTAAAGTTGATAATAAGACTGTTCAAGCAATCACTTTACAAAAATTAGGTTCCTTTTTAATCTAGGAGGTGCCAAAGTTGGGCCTTTTGAGGTCTTAAAGAGAATTGGCCTTGTACCTTATCGGTTAGCATTGCCACTATCTCTCTCTGCAGTTCATAATGTTTTTCATTTCTCTATATTAAGAAAGTATGTACCAAATCAATCTCATGTAGTAGATTATGAGCCTTTGCAGTTGAAAGAGAACTTAAGTTATGAGGAGAAGCCTGTTCGAATTCTCGCTAGGGAGGTGAAGACTTTACACGACAGGGGGATAGCACTAGTAAAAATTTTGTGGTAGTATCACCCGTTCGAGGAGGCTACATGGGAAAAAGAGGACGAGATGAGAGCCTAGTACCCAAAGCTTTTTCATGAATAAACTTTCAAGGGCGAAAGTTTCTTAAGGAAGAAAGAATGTAACATCCTGAGTTTTTGGAAAATAATTAAGATAATTATTTCTAATTATTAAGTTTTGGTTTCCCTTTAATTTTAGGAGTTTGAGATTAAATTGAGATAAATGTAAAGCCTCATAAGTATATTTGAATTTAATTGATTAGAGGATTGAATTAATTATCTTGAAAATATTGGAATTTACTTCCTTTGATTTTAGAGATAATTGATTTATTTGGTTTTAATTGATATTTTAATTTGTTAATTAAGAAGGTAGCAGAGAAGAGTTTGGAATTATGAAAAGGTTTTAAATTGAAATTGGAATTTAAAATCCTTAAAGGATTTGGATTCTAGAATTGGATTTTAATAAGGAAAAGGGAAGGGTTTTGTGAGTGCCTAGGGTTTGAGAAAAAGAAAAAAAAAATTATATAAAACATATCTTGGTGAGCGTGTTTTGAAAAAAATAAAAAAAAAAAGGGTAATTTTCATCTTCCTTCCCACCTGAGTGAATCGATCGGTTCCTCTCTCCCCTGTTTGTTTGTTTCCGCTGCCGTCCCATCCTCGCAGCCAGAAGTCGCTATCATCTCTGTTGATTGTGCACCTTCCTCTACAAGCCGCTCACGTCGTCCATTTATTAGACGTCTCTATACATTCCCGTTCACGAGTCGTCAGGTCGACACCTAGTCGTCCGTCGTCATCCCATCTTTATACGCGGTGGGTTCATTGCTCGCATCTTCGTCTGCCCAGCTGCCTGTCGCAACTGCTAGAAGGGTGTTTTGGGTGAGTTTTGTTTGGTTGTGGGTTTTAGTAATAGGTCTTTGTTATTCAGCAGATTTTGTGTTGATTTAGTTTTGCCCAATGTGTTTGACCTTTAAATTCAAGCCTTGAAGGAATTTTAACTATGAAAGCGTGTGTAAACCCCTGAACTTGTTTTACTAGTTAATTAAGTTTAAAATTTCTTAATTATGTGTTAATGATGTGTATTAAATTAATGCAAGAGTAAGCTAAGTATATTTAATGAGTGATGCATTTGTAATGTTTAAGAGAGGGAAAATCTTCTAATATTAGGAATATATGCTCTCGGGTTGTAAGAGCAGTCGACACATAGAGAGTTTGAGAGTTTAAACAATGACAAGCTAGAAAAGAGTAGGAAAATATGTAAAGTGTGGAATGTTGAGCTCTTGGGTGAAGTAGAAAGAAGTAAATGTTGGGGTTGATGCCCTAAAGTCTCGTATACTGTAGTTTGTAAACAGTATGTAAGAACATTGTGTTGTTAATATATGATATTTACTTCAGTTCTTATTTTTTGCTCGGTTAATTGTTTTATTTTTTTTACCATAAACCAATAAACATAAAATCCCTGGTTATCTGTATGTGACTCAAGCATGTCTGTGGTGACATACAAGTGGATCATGTCTTAAGTGATAACCAAAATGGTTTGTAGTAAATGGATAAAGGAGGGAAACCTTATCCTGGTAACGCTACGGACACGGCCCGCTTTGTGGAATAGTCACAAGTGTTGTGACTTGTCACAGATAGTCTGATCCTGATCATTCGTGTTGGGGACATGCGAACGGGAGCGTCCTATACAAAGAGTTTGTATAAGACCTGACCACGAAGTGTTAATGTCTCGTTATATAACACCGTTTATGACAGAGACTTCACTTCACTAAGATGACCATAGGTAACATGACCTCAATCCTGAGTGAGTTGGGAACTCTTGCCATTGAGGGCAGTCGTTTGATTTGTATGGGTGCGAGTGGCCAGGTCGCTGATTTAAACCTACCATTTTGGGATTCGTCTGATTTGGGAGCTGAGAACTCAGCTACATAAGATGAAATTCACTCCTTCCCCGAGGCAGGGATAAGTAGATAGATGGCTCCCTTAAGGGCCGATTCCGGGGCTTGAACGATGTGGCGCCACATACCTTCTCTTGGCTCGAGAGGTGTTCATTCATAGTTGGACTATGTTATATTGTTCATTAGAGGAATCAATGGTACTTAAGGAGTGAGATGTAACTACAGGGGCAAAATGGTAAATTGGCCCAGCTGTACTTACGAGCATCTGTGAAGGGTCATCGTACTCATGATTGGTTATATCCGATGGACACATAAATATATCTGTGGTAAGAAGAATTTAGTTGTTGGTCTTTAGTGGAATCACTGACAGTTAACAAATTGTGAATCTCGTGGCTAAAGAGTTTAGTCAGTTATTCACGTACCGTTGGAGCTTCGAGCCATAGGTCCATTAGGTCACCTAGGTAGCTTGGATAAAGTCGAGAACCAGTGTTTGAGTTAATTTGAAATGTTCAAATTGACAAGAGGAAGTTCAATTATATATGATATAATTAGACTGGTTAATTATATATGATATAATTGGCTAAATGTATAAGATACATTAATTTGGAGGAAATTAGATATAAATATGATTTATATCTAGTAGAGGAGAAAATACCATAATAGATATGTGATATCAAACTATAGGATATAAATATAATATGAGTATATTTATTATTTAATTAATTGATTAATTATATGATAATTAACCAATTATTCCACATTCATACATGGGTAGTGGGTTGCGTTGGTTATAGTAACCGGCGGGTTAAAAATGAAAATCGTTTTCATTTTTCAAATCGTGCATTCATTATTTTCGTTCGCCCAAAAGAATTCGTGAAAACGATCGCGATAGCCTATACGATAGAAGCTCTTCCGTTTAAACGATCGTCTATCTCACGATTTCTCAAAACGATCGTATATGTTTTTCCTAAACGATCGTTCAACTTTTCATACACGATCGTGTAGCTCTTCTATACGATAAGCACTTCCGCTATACGATAGCACAGTTTTATCTCCCACTTGCTTATTGTCTACACGACGCGTTATCCTCCGTCCTCTACCAAACTCACCAAAGCCCACTCTTTGGGTTTTCACTACGAGGATACACGGGTTTCATTAGTGGTGGTGTCATCCCCGTTGCAGTATTCGTGTTCATACTGATCGTGCTGTTGTAGTCGACATACCCGTCGGGTATTGGTAGATTTGTTGGAGGTTTCCGCTGCATTGGGTTCAGAAATTCGAAGAGAGTCTTCATCTGGTATGAACCCTTTTCTTGTTATTTTTTGTGTTCTGAGCATGCTGATAATTAGAATAATGTGCATAACTATATGTGTTGAATGTATATCTTTTGTATTTCGGTCACTGTAAAATCGGGCGATATGAACACGCTAATGGAACTCTCGGTATGAGATCATTCAATTGGTATCAGAGCCAGGTTTCTGATACTCCGATTTCATCTGTTGCAACGAAATAACATATACATTCATGGTGGGTACATTTTTACGTTGTTTTAATTGTTAAATCTGCTGTGGATGTGCCCGATTAATGGATGTTTTCGGGATAAATCGCCTCGGTTTGTTTAATTCCTTTTACATTTGTGGTTGTTTGTAAAGGTCCCTGCATTTTTGGGCATAAATAACCGTTATCGAGTCTGTATTTAAAGTTTCTTTGAAGTTTTAAGTCGTTCGTCGAAGTTTTGGACAAGCGTTGCAGTTCTTCGAGGAAGGAGGCGATCTACGGTTGATCGCATCGTGCAGAAGAAGTTCTACACGATCGTTGTCCATCGCATCGTAAAGATGAAGGAGTATGCGATCATGGTTGAACACATCGGTTAAATGATCGGGTATGCGATCAAGAGTTGATCGTATCGGGTTGACGATCTGGCACGCGATCATTGAGTATCGTTTAATGCGCATGCGTGTTAGACGATCGTTTAGGTCAGCAAGCTTCATCGCTTAGTAACTAACTAAACGATCGCTTAGTAACTGACTAAACAATCGATTAGCATCGCAAGGTAAATTGTTTACCAAGTTGCACGCATCGGTTAGACGATGAGACGCTCGCGTATTGTTTAAAGCGTGCTAGATGATCGTTTAGGTTAGCAAGCTTCATCGCTTAGTAACTGACTAAATGATCGCTTAGTAACTCAAGGTAAATCGTTTACCTGTCGTCGCGCTACATGATCGCATGGACGATTAGGCTTCGCAGTCTCGTCATCGTCTACGCGATCGTTATCTTATGTTCCTATCGTTTAGTGTGTGCTGAACGATTGTCTATCTGCTGGAGTTTGCTACACGATGAAGACCTTTTGGCAGTTCAAGACCCAGTTCGCTTGTGAACCGGTTTGCTTGATGAAAAATGTAATAGATAGGGTTTTTCATTCTGGTTTTTTTTTTTTTTTTTTGTGTAAAGGCTCATCCCGGTCCATTAATCCTTTGTTTATATTACATGCGATGTATGTTTTATATGTCATATGTATGTACATATAGTAAATCCTACCTTAGGTTATGCAATGATCATGCATCATCTCTTTATTGTAATTGTTAAAATTTAGAGAAGCATGGATTTAATTATGTAAGAACATGCTCATGCATCATATAATATAAGAGATATTTGTGCATGCATAAAAAGCATTGACATGCATCATCTTTATATTATAAATGTTATAGTATAAGGGTGAATGATAGCATGTTTGCTTGGTTATTACGCATTATATAAAAGTTATATATAGTAATGACCGGACATTGCCTGAAGCATGACACATAGGTTACTTTATAAATATTATAAACGCCTCGTTGTGCGCAATGTTTTTTTAGTTGTTTCTTTTTAAGAGTTAAAGAGAAATTAGAATTAAAAGAAATAAGAAAGACATGCATGCTCACTTAGCTTTAATTCATGGTTTTAAAATGTTTAAAACTTGGATCACATAGACCTAAGATCACGGTTCTAATATGATTAGCAACCCTAAGGCTTTAATCTTTTAATTAGTTTAATATGATTAAATTGGTTAATAAAAGGTTAATGTGTAACAAATCTATCTATAAGGGACCTTTTGTCTAAGGCGGGTTCTGTCTAGGCTGGGGTATTTAAGTTGACGGAAATGTAACACCCCTACCTGGGAACTTACCTGGAAAGGTGAATTAGATAGATTTGATGCATGCATGCAAGTTAAGGACAGTCCAGTAAAGTATTTAAATGTGACTACTTGAACTTGTTTATATTTCATAAAGAAACGTTGTTTATGAGCAGAGTTTAAAAAGACCACTTAGACTAAAATTAGTAGCCGGATTGTCTAGGTTAATGAATCCCTAGGTAGAACATTCAGTGGAAGGTACTTGGGGTATAAGATGCTTCACTTAAACCAAATACTTTTCTCCTAACTAGTCCACACCGTGAGATCTATCCTCGGCCTCGCGGCACCTTTGACGTGTCCCCCCAACGGATGGTGTTTGGGTACGTCAATATCAAGGTGGATGGAGAGAATGTTCATAGTTAGTGGGAGAGGGAAGTGCGACAGCATATCCCTCGGTCTCCCTTGTTAGGTTGAATAAAGTTACTGCGCATCGCCTCGAGGCACCGTGGGAGTGTCCCCCTAAAGGAAGGCAGTTTTACGCGTTTCTTAATTTGATCTCTTGTAAGAGGATAAGGTAACTTAGTCTCTTGTCCTAATCTATCTTTTCCCTACAGTAAGTATATTAGGGCAGGACTCTGGCACTGAAAACGAGGGGTTACGCTTACGCGGAATAGTTAAAGGTTAACGATTCTGGACCGAAAAATGGTGGCTGTTAGGTTCAGTTCCAAGAGTTAGTTCTGCCTAATGGTTGAGAATGTCTCATCCCAGTGAAGGGGCAACTGATCACCTCATCGGTGGCGTTTGTCCTGACTCACTGGGCATCATTGCAAATAGAAGTCTATAACTTAGGGTAGTTGAAACTGTTTTGCAAAACTAATTGGTTTAAAAGTGGTTTAGCAAAATCTAATAAAGTTTTGTTCGTATTTTCAGCAACCTTTTCAAATGGCAACAGCCACCTTATCGTTGTTAAGCACCAAAAACTAACTGGTGACAAGTTTTCAACATGGAAACATATCATCACGACGATCCTAATCATCGAGGATCTCATGTTCGCTCTCATGGAAGCTTGTCCTCATATTCCAGCTCCAAATGTCGCTAGAAATGTTCGGAGGCATACAAGCGATGGACAAGGGTGAATGAGAAGGCCTGAGCCTACATCTTGGCAAGTCTTTCTGACGTCTAGGCCAAGAAGCATGAGCCTATGATCTCAGCCCGTGAGATCATGGAGTCCCTGTGGGGATGTTTGGACAACCATCTGAACAGCTTATGCATGAGGCTCTTAAATACATATTCAATTCCAAAATGCAAGAAGACACCTTTGTTCGTGAAAATGTGCTAAACATGATGGTCCACTTCAATGTAGTGGAGTTGAATGAGTCTACCATCGATGAGGGCAGCCAGGTTAGCATAATCCTGCATTCTTTGCCGGAGAGCTTCCAGCACTTTGTTAGCAATGTGATTCTTAACAAAGTGAAGTATAACCTTACAACTCTCATCAACGAGTTGCAAACATACTAATCTTTATTGAAAAGTAAGGAGAGGCAGAAGGGTGAGGCAAATGTTGCTTCATCCTTCAGGACGTTCCATAGAGGTTTGACCTCAGGAACGAAGTCTGCACCTTCTACTTCTAACTCTGCAAAGGGGAAGAAGAAGAAGGGTGGTAAGGGAAAAGGGAAGGCACCTGCTAACCCACTGCCTGTCGCCCCGAAAGCCCCGAAGAGGCGTCCACAAGTTGCTAAAGGAAAGTATTTCCATTGCAACCAAGATGGACATTGAAAGAGGAACTGTCCTCGATATCTGAAGGAGAAGAAATCAACCAAGACTAAGGCCAAGACCAATAAAGGTAAATATGATTTACTTGTGTTTGAAACTTGTTTAGTGGAGAATGATGATTCTGTCTGGATAATTGATTCAGACTCCACTAACCATATTTTTTCTTCTTTTTAGGGGATTAGATCTTGGCGACAGCTGGAGGCTGGTGAGATGATGCTGCGAGTAGGCACCGGGCACATCATCTCAACTGTGGTCGTGGGAGGACTCCAATTAGCTTTACAAAATAGGTTTCTTATTTTAAATGATGTATATATATTGTTCCTGAACTAATAAGGAACCTTATTTCTCTAAAGTGTTTATTGCAATGTAAATACACAGTTTCTTTTGATTTGAATAAAGTGTTTATTCATAAAGATGGTGTTTTTATTTGCACAACAAATCAGGAATCGAATTTATATGTACTAAGGTCGTTAGCCATTAATTCTCTCCATAATATTGAAATGTTCAGAACTGCCATAACTCAATCAAAACGTCGATGAATTTCTCCAAAAGAAAATACCCAATTTTGGCATCTACGTTTAGGGCACATCAATCTCAATAGGATCGAGAGATTGGTGAATAATGAACTTCTAAGTGAGTTAGAAGAAAATTCTTTACCTGTGTGCGAATCTTGCCTTGAGGGTAAGATGACTAAACGAAGTTTTACTGGAAAAGGTTCTAGAGCCAAGGAGCCTCTTGAGTTAGTACATTCTAACCTTTGTGGTCCTATGAATGTGCGAGCCCGAGGTGGCTTTGAGTATTTTATCAGTTTTTCTGATGATTACTCCAGGTACGGGTATGTTTATCATATGCAACGGAAGTCTAAATCCTTTGAAAAGTTCAAAGAGTTCAAGGCTGAAGTTGAAAAAACATTAGATAGACGGATTAAAACACTTCGATTGTATCGGGGTGGAGAGTTTTTGGACTCCGGATTCTAGGACTATTTGATAGAACATGGAATCGTTTCCCAACTTTCAATGTCGGGTACACCTCAGCAAAATGGTGTAGTGGAGAGGAGAAATAGGACCTTGTTAGACATGGTTCGCTCGATGATGAGTTACGCTTCCTTACTGGACTCATTTATGGGTTTCGCAGTGGAGACTGCGATGTACATACTCAACTGTGTTCCCTTCAAGAGTGTTGCAAGAACACCTCTAGAGTTGTGGAACGGACGTAAAGCTAGTTTACGTCACTTCTGCATTTGGGGTTGCCTTGCACATGTGCTTGAGGCTAATCCCAAGAAGTTGGAATCACAGTCGAGGTTATGTCTCTTTGTAGGCTACCCCAAAGGTACACGAGGCGGTTATTTTTATGATCTGACAGAAAATACGGTGTTTGTTTCAACAAACACTACTTTCCTAGAGGAGGATCATATAAGGGAGCACAGTCCACGAAGCAAAGTCGTGTTGCATGAGCTTTCCAATGAAACTACTGAAACTTCAACAAGAGTTGTTGAAGAGCCTGCTACATCAACAAAAGTTGTTGATGGGAGTTCATCCAGTGGGTCGGTTCCACCTCAAGAGTTGAGGGAACCTCGACGTAGTGGGAGGGTTGCGAACCCATCCGTTTGCTATCTGGGTTTTATGGAAATCCTTGTTATGGTAGCAGATGGTGACGTTGAGGATCTGTTGTCTTATAAGAAGGCAATGGAGGATGTTGACTGGGATGAATGGGTCAAGGCCATGGATCTCGAGATGGAGTCGATGTACTTCAACTCAGTATGGGATCTTGTAGATCCACTTGATGGGGTTCACCCTATAGGTTGTAAATGGATCTACAAGCGCAAATGGGGTGCGGAAAGGTACAGACTTTCAAGGTCTCGACTAGAAAAGGGTTATACCCAGGTAGAGGGAGTCGACTATAAGGAGACTTTCTCGCCTGTTGCCATGTTAAAGTCAATCCGCATCTTTCTGTCCATTGCAGCTTATTATAATTATGAGATCTGGCAAATGAACGTCAAAACGGCCTTTCTGAAAGGCAATCTTGAGGAGACCATTTATATGGTGCAGCCTGAGGGATTTATAGCCCAAGGTCAAGAGAAAAAGGTTTGCAAAATGAATCGGTCCATTTATGGACTGAAACAGGCGTCTTGATCTTGGAACATACGGTTTGATGTTGCGATCAAGTCATATGGCTTTGACCAAAATGTTGATGAACCTTGTGTATACAAAAAGATCATCAACGCTTCAGTGGCTTCTTAGTGTTGTATGTAGACGATATCCTATTCATTTGGAATGATGTAGATCTGCTGACTGCAGGTTAGAATGAAGGATCTCATACCGAAAGTTCTATGAGTGGGCTTAGATCGCTCCAATTTCACAGTGACTGAAACACAAATGACATACATTCCATACACACAGTTATGCCTATTAAACTCATTATCGGCATGCTCTGAATACAATAAAACAAAAAGAAAGGGTTCATATCAGATGAAGACTGTATTCGTATGTCTGAACCCTCAGTAGTGGAAAACCTCCAACCGATCTACCAGCACTCGGTGAGTCTATCGACTGCAACAGCATGATCAGAGTGTACACGAACAATGCCGCAGGGACAACACCACCACAAGAGAAACCCAGGTATCCTCGACGTCAAAAACCCAAAGAGTGGGCTCTGGTGAGTTTGGTAGAGGACGGAGGAGAAGGCATCGTGTAGACGATAAGCAAGTGGGAGATGAACTCTTCTGTCGTATAGCGGAAATTCTTACGTATAGTAGAGCTACACGATCGTTTAGGAAAAATTGAACGATCGTTTAGAAAAGATGTATACGATTGTTTAGAGAACGCGTGAAGTAGACGATCGTTTAGACGAACGAGCTTCTATCGTATAGGCTCTCGCGATCGTTTTCACGGATTCTTTTTGGGCGTAGGCTCCGAAAGCACGAATAAATAATAAAATGAAAACTATTTTCATTGCTTAAACCCACCGGTTACCATAACCTTCGCAGCCTCACTTCCAACGTTCGAACATGGATCAATCGGTTAATTATCAAATAATTAATGAATTAATTTAATTAATAAATATAATCATATTATATTTATATCCTATAGTTTGATATCATATATCCACTATAGTATTTTCTCCTCTACTTGATATAAATCATATTTATATCTAATTTTCTTCAAAATAATGTATCTCATACGTTTAGCCAATTATATCATATATAATTAACCAGTCCAATTATATCATATATAATTGAACTTCCTCTTGTCAATTTGAACATTTTAAATTAACCCAAACACGGTTCTCGACTTTATCCAAGCTACCCAGGTGACCTAATGGACTTGTGACTCGAAGCTCCAACGGTACGTGAATAGCTGACTAAACTCTTTAGCCACGAGATTCACATTCCATTAACTGTCAGTGATTCCACTAAAGACCAACAGCTGAAATATTCTTACCACATATATATTTTTGTGTCCATCGGATATAACCAATCATGAGTACAATGACCCTTCACAGATGCTCGTAAGTACAGCTGGGCCAATTTATCGTTTTGCCCCTGTAGTTACATCTCTCTCCTTAAGTACCATTGATTTCTCTAATGAACGATACAACATAGTCCAACTATGTGTGAACACCTCTCGGGCCAAGAGAAGGTGTGTGGCACCATACATTCAAGCCCTGGAATCAGTCCATAAGGAAGACATCTATCTACTTACCCCTACCTCGGGGAAGGAGTGAATTTCATCTTTTGTAGCTGAGTTTCCAGCTCCCAAATCAGATGAATCCCCAAAATAGTAGGTAATCGGCGACTTGGCCATTCGCACCCATACAAATCAAAGGACCGCTCTCAATGGCAAGAGTTTCCAACTTACTCAGGATTGAGGTCATGTTACCTATGGTCATCCTAGTGGAGTGAAGTCTCTGTCATGAACGGTGTTATATAACGAGACATTAACACTTCATGATTAGGTCTTATACAAACACTTTGTATAGGACGCCTTCGCTCGCATGTCCCCAACACGAATGATCAGGATCAGATCATTTGTGACCATTCCACAAAGTGGGTCGCGTTCGTAGCGTTACCAGGTCCCTCCTATATTCATATACTACAAACCATTTTGGTTATCACTCAAGACATAATCCACTAGTATGTCAGCATATACATGCTTGAGTCACATACAAATAACCAGGGATTTTAAGTTTATTGGTTTGTGGTAAAGTAAATAAAACAACTAACCGAGCAAAACAACAAGATGTGAAGTAAATATCATATATTAACAATCACAGGTGTTTGTATCTACTGTTTAAAACTACTGTTTACAACCCCAACAAAGAACTGGCTAGCAACCCAATTCCAAATGAAAGATTTAGGGGAGGCTCAGTTTGTTCTAGGTATCCAGATCTTTCGAGATTGTAAGAACAAAGTGCTAGCTATGTCTCAGACATCATACATTGACAAGATGTTGCTCAAGTACTCAATGCAGGACTCCAAGAGAGGCCTACTGCCGTTTTGGCATGGAGTCACTTTTTCTAAGGAAATGTTCCTAAGACGCCTCAAGAGGTTTAGGAGATGAGACGGGTCCCATATGCATCTTCCGTTGGTAGTTTGATGCACGAGATGCTCTGTACTCGTCCAGATATCTGCTACACTGTGGGCATAGTCAATAGGTATCAGTCTAACCCAGGCCAGGGTCGCTGGACCGCAGTGAATAACATCCTCAAGTATCTTCGGAGAACGAAGGACTACATGCTCGTGTATGGTTTGAGAGATTAGGTCCTTACAGGATACACGGATTCTGACTTTCAGACTGATAAGGACTCTCGCAAATCCACATCAGGGTCAGTCTTTACTCTTAACGGAGGAGTTGTAGTATGGGAAGCACTAAGCAGAGGTGCATCGCCGACTCCTCTATGGAGACGGAGTACATAGCGGATTGCGAAGCTGCTAAAGAGGCTGTCTGGCTTAAGAAGTTCTTGACAGACCTGGAAGTTGTTCCAGATATGTCTAGGCCCATTACTCTTTATTGTGATAATAGTGGGGTAGTGGCGAACTTCAAGGAGCCAAGGAGTCACCGACATGGTAAACACATAAAGCGAAAGTATCATCTGATTTGCAGGATAGTGCATCGAGGGGACGTGATCGTCACGCAGATCGCTTCGGAGCATATTATTGACTCGTTTACAAAGGCTCTCATGGCTACAATGTTTGAGGGTCACCTATAGAGCATGGGTTTACAGGATCACCCACGGTTAGACTAGGGCAAGTGGGAGATTTTCTTGTACTGGGCTTTTATGCCCTAGTTTATTGTTTGTACTAAGTTTTTATACTCCCCACTTAGCTTTAGGACAAGTGGGAGATTGTTGGGTTGATGCCCTAAAGTCTCGTGTCCTATAGTTTTTAAACAGTATGTACGAACACTTGTGTTGTTAATATATGATATTTACTTCACATCTTGTTTTTTGCTCGGTTAATTATTTTATTTGCTTTACCACAAACCAATAAGCATAAAATCCTTGGTTATCTATATGTGACACAAGCATGTATGTGGTGACATACAAGTGGGTCATGTCTTGAGTAATAACCAAAATGGTCTGTAGTAAATGGATAAAGGAAGGAAACCTTATCCTGGTAACACTACGAACACGACACACTTTGTAGAATGGTCACAAGTGTTGTGACTTGTCACGGATGATCTGATCCTGATTATTCGTGTTAGGGACATGCAAGTGGGGGCGTCCTATACAAAGAGTTTGTATAAGACTTGGCCACGAAATGTTAATGTCTCGTTATATAACATCGTTCATGACAGAGTCTTCATTTCACTAGGATGACCATCAGTAACATGACCTCAATCCTGAGTGAGTTGGGAACACTTGCCGTTGAGGGCGGTCCTTTGATTTGTATGGGTGCAAATGGCCAGGTCACCGATTCAAACCTACCATTTTAGGGATTTGTCTGATTTGGGAGCTAGGAACTCAGCAACACAAGATGGAATTCACTCCTTCCCCGAGGCAGGGGTAAGTATATAGATGGTTCCCTTAAGGGCTGATTCCGAGGCTTGAACGATGTGGCGCCACACACCTTCTCTTGGCCCGAGAGGTGTTCATACATAGTTGGACTATGTTGTATTGTTCATTAGAGGAATCAGTGGTACTTAAGGAGTGAGATGTAACTACAGGAGAAAAACTGTAAATTGGCCCAATTGTACTTACGAGCACCTGTGAAGGGTCATCGTACTCATGATTAGTTATATCCGATGGACATAGAAATATATCTGTGGTAAGAAGAGTTCAGTTGTTGGTCTTTAGTGGAATCACTGATAGTTAACAGATGGTGAATCTCGTGGCTAAAGAGTTTAGTCAGCTATTCATGTACCGTTGGAGCTTCGAGCTACAGGTCCATTAGGTCACCTAAGTAACTTGGATAAAGTCAAGAACCAATGTTTGGGTTAATTTGAAATGTTCAAATTGCCAAGAGGAAGTTCAATTATATATGATATAATTGGCTAAATATATAAGATACATTAATTTGGATTAAATTAGATATAAATATGATTTATATCTAGTAGAGGAGAAAATACTATAGTAGATATGTGATATCAAACTATAGGATATAAATATAATATGAGTATATTTATTATTTAATTAATTGATTAATTATATGATAATTAACCAATTATTCCACGTTCGTACATGGGTAGTGGGTTGCGTTGGTTATGGTAACCGGCGGGTTAAAAATGAAAATCGTTTTCATTTTTCAAATCGTGCATTCATTATTTTCGTTCGCCCAAAAGAATTCGTGAAAACGATCGCGATAGCCTATACGATAGAAGCTCTTCCGTTTAAACGATCGTCTATCTCACGATTTCTCAAAACGATCGTATACGTTTTTCCTAAACGATCGTTTAGCTTTTCATACACGATCGTGTAGCTCTTCTATACGATAAGCACTTCCGCTATTCGATAACACAGTTTTATCTCCCACTTGCTTATTGTCTACACGACGCGTTGTCCTCCGTCCTCTACCAAACTCACCAAAACCCACACTTTGGATTTTCACTCCGAGGATACCCGGGTTTCATTAGTGGTGGTTTCGTCCCTGCTGCAGTGTTCGTGTTTGTACTGATCGTGCTATTGCAGTTGACATACCCGCCGGGTATTGGTAGATCTGTTGGAGGGTTTCTGCTGCATTGGGTTCAAAAGTTCGAAGAGAGTCTTCATCTGATATGAACCCTTTCCTTGTTATTTTTGTGTTCTGAGCATGCCGATAATTAGAATAATGTGCATAACTGTATGTGTTGAATGTATATCTTTTGTATTTTGGTCACTGTGAAATCGGGGTGATCTGAACACGCTTATGGAACTCTCGGTATGAGATCCTTCAGTTAACACTTAGAGAAAGTAGAGGATTCCATGCATTAGAGCTATGATGTGCTATGCTACAAATTTTGTTGGACTATGTGGCCAGAAGTCCAAAAAAGGGGACATTGTGGCTAAGTACAGTTAAGTAGGTATGGGGGACAAGTGAAGAAAATATATGAATAGATTCACCAACATTTAGAGAAATCTACTACTAATTACAAATCTAAAGTTGATGAGCATAGAAGACGTGCTTACTTCAAAATAGGAAAATTTGTCATGGTACATTTAAAGAAAAGTAGACTGCCTAAAGGATAACATTCCAAACTCACCAACAAGAAAATGGGCCTCTTTCCTAAAGTAGAGAAATTGGGTCCCAACGCATACTGCATAGATCTTCCACCAACAATGAAAATCAACTCAACTTTTAATGTTTCAGACATATATCATTACCATCCTCTAGATGAATTTGTACTCGGGCGGGTAGAACTAATGTAGGAATTGTTGAATAGTTTTATTTGAATTTTAGTTGATGTAAATATTAAATCAGTTATAATTTAGAGGCAGTAACCATCTATAAAAAACCAACTGTAAAAAAAATGTGTTATTGCCTTCTTTATGATGAAGTAAACTAACATGTAACAAAGAAAATCAGAATCAATAAACACTCTAATTACATTTAATTTGAGTTTAAAACATGGTTTAGAAAAACTATTTCACAAAAGGGTTTACAAAACACAATATCTTTGGTGAACCTTCTTCAAAATCAGTTGAGCTCCACGTAAAAATGCTTCAATCTTCAAATAGACCACCATGCAGATCTTATCTACTATTCTCTTGCAAAGATTGTGTGGTGGAAACATAAAATTGAGCTGGTTTTGATAGAACTAAAGAAGGTTTGTTGAGGGTTTTGAATTCTGCAGAATTTGTGTAGAAATTCTAAATGTTTCAGCCTAACACTCCAATATATAAAGCTTTCAACATGCAATCTCAAAGCTTGCATAAATGTCATCTCCTTTTTTATGAATTGAGTGGAATTGGATGAATAAGGTGCTTGCACCTTTAGTAGAGATTTCCAACTTTTGGAAAATTTCCTTTTGTTTTTCAAATTATATTTTTCAAAATTGATTTCTAAAATTAATTTAATAAATAAACTAATTTATTTGTTTATTGGTTTCATAAAAAATAATTCAATTAATTAATTTTAGATAAAACTAATTAATTAAACTTTTTAATTAATTTGTTAATTTAATATATAATATTAAATTAATAAAACATAAATTTCACTATAATGAATTTAATTTCATATAACTAAAATTTAAATCATAATTTAAATATTAATCGATTCTCCAATTTTGTTTAATTTTGATAAAATTAAACATTTTAATTGTATCTAAAACAATTAATAGAAACTCTAATTAAATTTGAACATTTCAAATTCTAAACCCCAATTTCAAATCTTATCAAGATTACTTAATTTACTAATCCAAATTACGAGCTAGTAAAGGGACCTTATGGACCCACAGATCATGAGCTCCAACGATTTGCAATTAATTGGTTAAACTCTTTAAATTGAATTACTCGCTATTTGTTAACTACCAAGACATTCCACTATAGCTCAATAGTTGCACTCTCCTCACTGTAGATATATTTATGTTCATTTTAACCACAATCGATAAGTCAATCCTTCACAGGTCGTTTGTATTTACACTTGGGTCAAAGATTACCGTTTTACCCCTGTAAATACATCTTGCTCCTTAAGCTCCCACTGATCTTCTATTGAACAATTGATTTATAGTCCAACTTATAAACCATAACCCTCTCTTTCATGAGAAGGCGGAGCTCCGTTGTCCAAGATAAAACATCAGTGCTTAAGAGAACAACCTATCTGCTAACTCTAAATCGGGTAGGAGCGAATTCCATATTGCAAAGCTACGTCTCCAGCTATTTATCCGGTCTTTTTCCGAAAATGGGAGGCTTATTGAGCAGTGTTGTTAGACTACTCTCACCAATGCAGATCAAAGGATAATCCCAAATAAACAGAAGTTCATAGTTAGCTTAGGATTAAGATCGAGTTACCCTAGGTCATTGAGTTTGAAATAGTCAGTTTTAACAGTAAACGGTTGTTATAAAGAAAAGTGACTATTTCAAGGTCCGGTCTTATGCAAACTCATTGCACAAGATGCCCTCACTCACATGTCTCCACATGAATGATTTTTGGATCACATCATTTGTATCAATATACAAAATGGGCCGCATCCGATAGTGTCACCAGGGTGAGGTATCCAATTTCATCCATATACTTATAGACCATGTTTGTGTTGAGAATGGTGTCCTAAATCTCCTGGTAGTCTCATAGTTTGTGAACTCTGTATACATATTGTTAATTAATAAAATAAGTGTTATTTTATAAGCATCTACTCAATCCAATAAACTAAGATCTGTAGTTGTTTTATGTAACTTAAGCATGTATGTGGAGACATACAAGTGGATCATTCTTTGTAGATGTTACAAGTGTTGTAAAATCCTAAAAATAATATGATCCTAATCATTCATGTGGAGACATGCGAGCGGAGGTATCCTATACAAAGAGTTTGTATAAGACCAGACCACGAAATGATTAGTCTCTTTATATAATGTCGTTGATAATAGAGACTTACATTTCACTAGGATGACCATGGTTGACATGACCTGAATCCTGAGTAAGTTGGAAACTTCTGCCTATGAGGGCGGTACTTTGATTTATATGGGTTAGAGTGGTCAGATTGCCAACTCAACAAGACTACCATTTTGGGGATTCGTCTGATTGGGGAGCTGGGAACTCAGCTACATAAGACGATATTCACTTCTTCCCTGAAGTAGAGGTAAGTAGATAAATTGCTCCCTTAAGGGCTGATTTCAGGTCTTGAACATAGTGGCCACACCCTCTCTTGGGAAGAGAGGATTCAGTCATAGTGGGACTATGACTTATTGTTCATTAGAGGAATCAGTAGTTCTTAAAGAGTTAGATGTAACTACAGGGGCAAAATGGTAAATTGGCCCAACTGTACTTACGAGCGATTTGTGAAAGGTCATCACACTATTGATTGGTTATATGGACACAGAAATATATATGTAATGCAAAGAGTGCAATTTTCGGTCTTTAGTGGAGTGTCTGACAGTTAACGGATGGTAGATATCGTGATTAAAGAGTTTAGTCAGTTATTCACATACCGTTGGAGCTTCAAGCTACAGATTCATAAGGTCCTCTTGGTGGCTCAATGGGTTCAAGTTGAAAATCAGATTTTGGGTTAGTTTAAAGTGTTCAAATTAACAAGAGGAAATTTGATTATATATGATATAATTAAATTGATTCAATTATATGTGATATAATTGATATAATATATTTGATACATTATTTAATTGGAGGAATTAATATAAATATGATTTATATTAAATACCATAAAATAGAAAAAGAACTATGGTTTATATGTTGCATATGATGTAATATTAAAACTATAGGTTATAAATATAATATGATAAGTTAGTTATTATATTTACTTATAATATATTAATTATGTGATAATTAATAATTCTTTTCCTTAATAACCGACTGGAGTGGGAGGTTATTTGCGGTTTTATGGTAACTGTGAGATAAAGGAAATTTTTTTTTTCAAAATGATTGAATGCTCATTTAGTTGTATCGTTTCACAAAGAAACACTATCGAGTAAAAATGTTTTACTAAACGATAGTATTAGAGAGCATAACCAATCAACTTTCGAGTTTACTATACAATAGTTACTCGTTGCTCCCGATCGAGTAGCAAGTCTATACGATAAGCTCTTTCTTCTACAAGATCGAGTATCAAGTCTATACGATAGACTTCCTTCTTCTGTCGCATACTTGATCGTCTACTCGATTGTTTACCTCCTCCATTCTTCTATTCAAAGTCATACAAAGCCTAACACTCCTAGATTTTCACAATGAGAATACCAAGGTACCCTTGTGGTGGTGTCGAGTTGTGTTTGAGGGTCGAGGATCGAGTTGCTCTCGATTGTGATCGAGGTGTTTCCAGTTCGTGTTATTTGCCGTGTTGATCATTGCGTTCGAGTTCATGTTTGGATGCGTCAAAGTTTGATCGATGGAAATACGTGAAGAAGGAGTTCTTCAAAGGTATTATACTCGATCCCTTGTGTTTCATTAAGAAACATGCTGTAATTTACTCATTATGCATAATCTCTTCTGTTAGACTGTAAATGTATGAATTCTTTCTCAATGGGATTTGGAACGATCCGCTTCTGCTCACTGGTTCTCTATTTTAGAGTTCCTTCAGTTTGGCTACATACTAAAACTTGATCCTCTTTTATGTCGTCACATAAAAATAAAGTATTCATGTTATAGCCATGAATTTTTTTATTGGATTTTTATAAAAGAATGCAATACCAATAATAACTTATTGAATAAAATACTCAACAATATTTGTATTGATAAATAGAAGGTGTTAACAATATTTACGAACTGCAAATTTAGAACATTCCCAACAATCTCCCACTTGGACTAATACTCGAGTGAGACAAACATATAATGTTTACAATGTCGTGAAATAAAGAGAGAACTTGCCCTAAATTATGATGCCCATAGTCCTAGTCCAACCAGGTGGCCCTCGAACACGGTAGCCGAGAGGGCCTTCGTAAAAGGATCAACAAGCTTGTCTTTTGAGGCTATCTACATGACTATCACGTTTCCTCAGTGTACGATCTCTCTGATGAGATGGTACTTTCTTTCGATGTGTTTTCCACGTTTGTGACTCCTTGGTTCCTTGGAATTAGCAACTGCACCGCTGTTGTCACAATACCGAGTAATGGGCAGGTTGATATTTGGTACCACTTCCAAATATGTCAAGAACTTGCGCAGCCACACTACTTCTTTAGCAACTTTGCATGCAGCTATGTATTTTGCTTCCATCGTAGAGTCAGCTATACAACTTTGTTTAATGCTTCTTCATGCTATAGCTCTTCCGTTAAGAGTGAAAACTGATCCTGAAGTAGATTTCCTAGAATCTACACTAGTTTGAAAATCAGTATCAGTGTATCCTATAAGGATCAAATTCTTAGGTCCATACACAAGCGTATCGTTCCTCGTTCTCCTAAGATACTTGAGGTTGTTTTGACAACTGTCCAATAACTGTGTCCTGGTTAGATTGGAACCTGCTGACGATTCAAACTGCAAAGCATATGTCAGGATGTGTATACAACTTAGCATACATCAGACTCTCTGCCGATGCGTATGGAATTCTTTTCATCTCCTCAATTTTTAGAAGTGTCTTAGGACACTGTTCCTTTGACATATGAATGCCATGTCTAAAAGGTAAAATACCCTTTTTGGAATTTTTCATATTATATCTTGACAACATTTTGTCAATATAAGATGCATGAGATAGTGTTAGGGTTCTATTATTTCGGTTTCGAAAAATTTGAATCCCAAGAATATACTGAGCATTTTCCAAATCTTTCATTTGGAACTGTGATACTAACCTTCTCTTTATGTCAGTAAGGAAACTTGTCTCATTCCCAATGAGCAAGATATCATCAACATAAAGTACCAAGAATGCTACAGTTTTGTTGACTATTTTCTTATATACACAAGGTTCGTCAACATTTTGTTCAAAGCTATAAGATTTGATCGCAGTGTCAAATCTTATATTCCAAGATTTAGAAGCTTGCTTCAATCCATAAATGAATTTCTTAAGCTTACAAACATTTTTTTTACCCTGTTTAATGAACCCTTCTGGTTGAGACATAAAAAATACTTTCAACAAGATGGCCATTCAAGAAAGTTCTCTTGACATCCATTTGCCATATTTCATAGTCATAATATGAGGCAACGGATAAGAGTATTCTTATTGATTTTATCATGGCAACAGACGAGAAGGTTTCTTCATAGTCAACCCCCTCTGTTTGGGTAAAACCTTTTGCCACGGGTCTGGCTTTATAAGTCTGCACCTTGCCAATTTGGTCTCTTTTCCTCTTGTAGATCCATTTACAATCTATAGGTTTAACCTAATGTGGTTGATCTACAAGTTTCTAGACAGAATTGAAATACATTGACTTCATTTCTACGTCCATGGCTTTTATCCATTGTTCCCTATCAAAATCTTTCATTGCCTGTTTAAAGGTCAATGGATCTTCTAGACCATCATCAAGTATGATGTCTTGATTTTCTATTGAACCCATATAGCGTTCAGGTTGATTAACAACCCTCCCACTACGTCGAGGTATTCTCAACTCTTGAGAAGAATGTGATGGGGCAACAACTGTTGTTGATGGACCAGCTTGATCAACAACTTTTGTTGTTTTGTCTGTAGTATCTTTGGTCATTTCTTTCAATATTAGTTTACTGCGAAGTTGATGATTTTTAATATGATCTTCTTCCAAGAATGTAGCATTTATCGAAACCGATATTTTATCTTCTTGAGGATCATAGAATAACCCACCTTTTGTTTCTTTAGGATATCCAACAAATAAGCATAACTTTGAACGTCGTTCCAGTTTCTTAGGGTTTTGTACCAACACGTGTGCTGGACATCCCCAAACTCGGAAGTAATGTAAACTATCTTTACGTCATTTCCACAACTCGTATAGTGGTTTAGAAACACCTTTTAAAGGAACCATGTTCAGAATGTATACCGCAATCTGTACTGCATAACCCCCAAAAGGATTGAGGTAACTGAGCAAAACTCATCATTGATCGAACCATGTCTAACAAGGTTTGGTTTCTTCTTTTTGCAACACCGTTTTGTTGTGGTGTTCTAGGTGTTATGAGTTGGGATTGAATTCCATGATCTACTAAATAATTCTAGAATTGTAAATAAATATATTCACCACCTCGATCTGATCGAAGTGTTTTAATTCTTTTACCTAATAAGTTTTCTGTTTCGATCTTGAATTTCCTGAACTTTTCGAGGGTTTCAGACTTGTGACTTATTAAGTAAATATAGACATATCTAGAATAGTTATCAATAAAACTCACAAAATATTCATATCCACCTCATGCTCTTACATTCACCGGATCATAAAGGTCTGAATGTATAATTTTAAGGGGTCCTTTGGCACGAAGACCTTTTCCAAAAAAAGATCTTTTAGTCATTTTTTCCTCAAGACATGACTTATAAAGAGGTAAAGAATTGTCTTCTAACTGGCTTAGATGACCATTTTAAACTAATTGCTCAATTCTGTTGAGATTTATGTGACCAACTATGAGATGCCAAAGATAGGCATTAGGAGAAATTTTTCGTTTTTTATTTTGAGTTTCTGTCGTTTTAAACATCTCTATATTTAAAATGGCTTTTGCTTCAGTTGGTTTTGATACATACACGCTATTTTCAAGTCTAGCAGAACAAATATTAATACCTCTTAAAAAATGAACACTTCATTAACTTCAAATGATATTTTATACGTATTTTCTAGTAGGCATGATATAGAGATCAAGTTTCTTTTCATCTTTGCCACATAATATACATTTTTTTAACAAGATAAAAGATTCTCCAAAAAACAACTTGACATCTCCCACTGCTTCAGCTGAAATGACTTCTCCTATTCTACCTTGAAAGTCATTTCGTACTTTGAGAGTTGATTCCAAGAACTAGTTTCTTGTAGAAAAGTGCAAACATGGTTAGCGGCTCCTGAATCTAATATCCAGGTCAAGTGAGAATTTTCCACTAAACATGTTTCATTTACAAGTAAATCTGATTTACCTTGATTTTCCTTTTCTGCTTTTTTCTCAGCCAAATACTTCGGGCAGTTTCGTTTCCAGTGGCCGTCTTCTCCACAATGGAAACATTTTCCTTTGGAAGCTTTGTTTTTCTTTGCAGTAGGTTTGTATGTTCTCTTTTCCCTTTTTCTTCATTTGTACACTTTTGTCTTTAAATGATGAAGGGACAGACTTCTTTTTGTCAAAGGGTTTCGCTTCCGATGATGAACCCTTCAGAAATTTCTTTTGTCGTGACACAACATTTGCTTCACTATCTTTCAATTTCATCATTGATTGGTAAGTCTATAGTTCGTTTAGTAAAGTGGTAAAATTGTAATTAATTTTATTCACTATGATATTAGTACAGAAGGTTAGGTAGTTCTTCGAAAGAGACTCTAATATCATACTAGCTTGACTAGTTTCGTCTATGGTAGCCCTGTGAGCTTCTGCAAAATTCAAATGAACCATCATATCTAGGACATGTTCCCTGACATTGGTTCCATATTTCATATGTGAGTTATAAACATAATTTATAGCCTCGTGTCACATAGAAGATGATGGTTGTCCGAACATTTCCTGTAACGACGCCATAATTTCATGGGTTGTGGGCATGGCTTCATGTTTCTTAGTGAGCACATTGGATATGCTCGCTAAGATATAGGCCCTTGCCTTTTCATTTTGCCCTTACCCATATTTCTTTATTTATTTGCAACGATACTATAGTGATTTAGAATAAGTGCTACCCGAAGCAGTCAAATACTCTTTCACTAAAGCAAGACATTCTTGACTAAATACTAGCTCCAGAATAACTCATATTCCGGTAGTCATTTAGCTACCGTTTTTGTTCAAGAACTTACTAACACTTAGTAATTCTGTAAGTGACCCGCCATTTTCAGATCTTATAAAACGATATGAACGTGCCCTCGAATTGGAAGACAATGTGCAAGACGAAATTATAATACCCTATTCATTTCTTAAGCTTGGGTTTTTCTTAATTATATATTATAACCTTCCGAAGGGATCACCACTGTTAACAACTAGCAAGTGCCACATAAAAATGATATCAGGCGCAACATAAGAATCTCACGATTCAAGGAAACCATAGGATATGTTGACACATTTCCTTCACCCACTTACTATGAACTACTTCCCTCATTCACCTTGTTATTGACCCATGTAAATACTTTCCAAATGGAGCAATCGAGGTAAAATCGACACAAAGCCGAGCATGAATCTCATGGTGTGACCTATTGAGGACGTGAGAGCTAAAAACGATACATTGTATGTATTATTAATCTCCCGCTGAAGTGTTCTAAATGTTTGGGTATTCTTTAAATTAGGTTTATTATGACTAATTTTAAACAACCTAAGTCTATGTGATTGTTATCCAAGTATAACGTTTATATTTGGATTTTAACCTACGATGTCTAGGTGTTAAAACTAGTTTTAAACCTCACACCGCTCATACAAGCTCATAAATACCTATTAACAATGCTCATCATTTCGGTCATAATCCCCAAGTCGGAGGTATTATGTAAACCGTCAACTTAAATACCCCCAGCCTTAGATAAGATTATGAACCAATTGAGTTTGTAACCAAATTTTATAAGATAGCAATCTATTTTAACTATTAAAACAAGTTGTTAACCTAAGTGAGCATGTTGTTTATCTTTGTTATGGATTTTAATGTCTAATTCAATTTTATAATAACTTACAAAAATTAGACATGCTGAACATCCATAACTTACATAAAAGATATTCAACATTTACATAACCTTTATATTAAAACATTTTGAAACCCTATACATGCATACTATATATTATAACACTTTATAACATACTTTCAATGTATGTAACATGCTTCCTATGGTGGGATTTTAATTCTACATGATATACTTTATGCACATACAAGATTTATTTAATTATAACATATATCACATGCATAAATAATTAAACACAAACTGATATGGTTTTAGTTTTGGCATTTTCAAGCAACTAAAGGCCTAACTATTACAAAATTTCAGCAAAAATCAGCTTAAAAGACCTTCTGAAGCGTTCGAACTTTCTTGAATCGAACTTCCAATGTTAAAAAAGGGTTGAACCGGGTAAAACCCATCGAGTACCATCAAGCAATGAATACCATTGAGCATACCATCAAGCATTGAGTATGCTAATGTGCATCGAGTATGACATCAAGCATCAACAAACATCGAGTATTTAACAAAATATCATCGAATGAACGCCATCGACCATCGAGTAAGGCATCATGCAGCGAGTATTTCATGAAATCCCATCGAGTATGAGCATCAGCATCGAGTATTTCATAAAATATCATCGAGTAAACGCATCGAGTACCATCAAGTATGGCATCGTGCATCAAGTATTTCATGAAATACCATCAAGTATGCCATCGAGTATTCCATCAAGCACCGAGTATGTGGCAATGGTTTGAATTTCCAGTTCCTGCTGCTCGACCTTCTTCACTTCTTTCTCCAATTACAACCTAATTGCAACTCTAATGACTCCAAACGAATTGTAAACACTTAAATACATATTAAGGCCCATCAAACAAGAGCCAATTACAAGAGTTACAACATAATTGAAAAGAATTAAATGCCCAAACTCAGAAAAACCATATCATTTCACCATTTTCATACAGTTTATGAAAAACACCCATCAAACTCAAATTAACGATAATTGGGTGTGTAAATCATGCTCTGATACCAATTGATAGAGTCAACTAACATGCAGCGGAGAAAATCAGAATCAATAAGCACTCTAATTACACTTAATTTGTGTTCAAAACATGCTTTAGAAAAACTATTTCACAAGAGGGTTTGCTGAACACAATACTTTTGGTGAACCTTCTTCAAAACCAGCTGAACTCCATGAAAAGATACTTCAATCTTTAAGTAGACCACCACAAAGATCTTATCTACTATTCTCTTGCAAGGATTGTATGGTGGAAACACTAAATTAAGTTGGTTTTTATAGAACTAAAGAGGATTTGCTGAGGGTTTCGAATTCTAAAAAATTTTTGTAGAAATTTTGAATGCTTGGCTCATCATTCAGCCTAACACCCCAATTTATAAAGCTTTCAACATGCAATCTCAAAGCTTGCATGAAGCCCTGCTCTTTCTTCATGAATTGAGTGGAATTGGATGAATAAGGTGCTTGCATCTTTAGTGTAGATTTCCAACTTTTGAAAATTTCCCTTTTGTTTTTCAAATTGTATTTTTCAAAATTTATTTCTAAAATAAATTTAATAAATAAACTAATTTATTTGTTATTAGTTTTATAAAAAATAATTCAATTAATTAATTTTAGATGAAACTAATTAATTAAACTTTTAATTAATTTGTTAATTTAATATCTAACATTAAATTAATAAAACACCAATTTCACTATAATGAATTTAATTTCATATAAATAATATTTAAATAATAATTTAAGTATTAATCGATTCTCCAATTTTGTTTAATTTGGGTAAAATTAAACATTTCAATTGTATCGAATACAATTAATAGAGACCCTAATTGAATTTCAACATGATAGACATCCTAATCAAAGAAGGAAGAGTAGAAGGCTTGAAGGAGCGTCAGCGGTTGAGTCTGTTGTGGAGGTTAAGGACCACAACTGAGATAACTTTCAATTTTGTTCGGAAGTTGATCATTTAAAGGAATGAAGAAACAGAAAGGGAGGCACGGAAGTTTTACGTATCTAGAGTTGGGAAGGTGAGCTCTCGAGAGTAGGAGTTTGGGTGTACCATCATATAGTCTCCATCGTCGTGTGTCGATTATCGTTTACTTCTTCTAAGCGATCGAGTAGCAGAGCCCAGCGATCGTGTAGTAATTGGTAAGCGATCGTGTTGTCATCTGTAAGGGATCGTGTAATAGTTTGTAAGCGATCGTGTAGGAGTTTGTAAGCGATCGCGGAGTATTTTGTAAGCGATCATCTAGTATTACTTAGTGATCGTGTAGAACTTGTAAACGATCGTTTAGCATTGGGTAAGCGATCGAGTAGTAATTGTAAGCAATCGTTTAGTCCTGTTTGACTCTTATCGTTTAATGAAGAACTCATTCATCGTTTAACTATTGTGTCGACGAGTTATGTTAATCGAAGTCCTTTAAAGGATTAGTTTCCTAACAGAACATTTCATATTCTAAACCCTAATTTCAAATCTTATCAAGATTACTCGATTTACTAATCCAAATTACGAGCTAGTAGAGGGACCTTGTGAACTTACAGATTATGAGCTCCAACGATTTTCAATTAATTGGTTAAACTCTTTAAAACAAATTAATCACTTTTCGTTAACTACCAAGAGATTCCACTATAGCTCGATAGTTGCACCTTCCTTACTGTAGATATATTTTTGTCCATTTTAACCATAATCGGTAAGTCAATCCTTCACAGGTCGTTCGTATTTACAACTAGGTCAAAGATTATCGTTTTACCCCTGTAAATACATCTTGCTCCTTGAGCTCCCACCAATCCTCCATTGAACAATTAATTTATAGTCCAACTTATAAACCATAACCCTCTCTTTCATGAAAGAGGGAGGGAGGGTCCCATTGTTCAAGACAAGGCATCGACGCTTAAGAAAACAACCTATCTGCTAACCCTAAGTCAGGTAGGAGTGAATTCCATATTGCAAAGCTATGTCTCCAGCTATTTATCTGGTCTTATCCCCAAAATGAAAAGCCTATTGAGCAGTGTTGTTGGACTACCCTCACCTATTCAAATCAAAGGATAATCTTGTATAAACAAGTGTTCATAGTTAGCTCAGGATTAAGATCAAATTACCCTAGGTCATTGAATTTGAAATAGTCAGCTTTAATGTAAACAGATGTTATAAAGAAAAGTGATTATTTCGAGGTCCGGTCTTATGCAAACTCATTGCACAGGATGCCTTACTCACATATCTCCACATGAATGATTTTTGGATCACATCTTTTATATCGTTATACAAAATGGATCACATCCAATAGTGTCACCAGGATGAGGTACCCAATCTCATCCATATACTTATAGAACATTTTTGGCTACAAACTAAAACTTGATCCTCTTTTATGTTGCCACATAAAGTTAAAGTATCCATGTTATAGTCATAGATTTATTTATTGGATTTTTATAAAAGAATGCAATATCAATAATAATTTATTGAATAAAATACTCAACAATATTTTCATTGATAAATAGAAGGTATTAACAATATTTACGAACTGCGAGTTTAGGACATTCCCAGCACTTTATCCGGTTACTTCTCTTAGGATGAACAACTACCTAGGTGATCAGTCACCTTGTGTATATAAATAGGCTTTTATGCCTACATTCTTATTCATTAAATAAAAGTACTCTTGAATTCTTGAAGCAATATACTAACCTCAAAATCTTTTACACTAACACTTCCTTTGGTTTTAAATACCCTCGAGCATTCCTTATGATTCCTTAAATTGCTCTACATAGAGTGATGAGGTCTACTTCCACTTGTCTAAAATCTACTAAACTCAACATCACAAAAATATGTAAGGAATAATATTTAACCTTGTGTCAAAGAAAAATTCTTAATTATGACCGCTACCTTAAAGTTCATTTCAAATGTCTTAGCCTCCATTCATCCCAACTTTTATTGTCCTTATATAAAAATCACAAACCAACACCTAGAAAATCCAAAATATTGTGTCTTGTCCATATTTTTCACTAATAAAAACCAACTTATTTTGAGCCCTAATGACCAAAATCTTTGACACAAGTAGTTTCTAGGGTTTCAAACACCATCAAGCTTACCTTATTATTCCTTTGATTGCACTATTGAGACTTACGAGGTTTCTCCCCACTTGTCCAAAATCTAGTAAAACTCAAGATCATAACCAAATGTATGGATTTTGAATCAATCTTGTGTGAGAGAAAAATCCTTAAATTTGACCGCCACCTTCAATTTCTTTTCAAACGTTTTAGCCCTCGGTAATCAAAAGTTTTATTGTCCTTAAATAAAAAGGCATAAATCAAAACTCAAAATATCCTAAATATTGTCTCTTATCCATAATCCCGATCTATAAAATCCAACTTGTTTTCACCAATGACCTGAAATCTTTTACACTAACACTTCCTTTGATTTCAAATAACCTCGAGCATTCCTTATTAATCCTTAAATTGTTCTATTGAGAGTTATGAGGTTTACTTCCACTTGTTCAACATCTACCAAACTCAACATCACAAAAAAAATGTAAGGAATTATATTTAATCTTGTGTCAAAGAAAAATCTTAACTAGGAGCACCAAAGACCCAAAAACATTTACACTAGCACTTCCTGCGATTTCAAATACCCCCAAGCTTCCTTTATCATTCCTTTAATTGCTCTATTGAAACTGATGAGGTTTACCTCCACTTGTAAATCTAACAAAACTCAAGATCACTAACAAATATATGGAATTTGAGCTAATCTTTTGCCAAAGAATAATGTTTAACTATTGCCGCCACATTCAACTTTGTCCCAAATGTCTTAACCTTTGTTCATCCCAACTTTTATTGTCCTTATATAAAACTACAAACCAACACTCAAAAAGTCTTGAACGTTGTCTCTTATCCAAACTCTTGACTAATAAAATCTAACTTGTTTTGAGCACCAATGATACAAAATCTTTTATACTAGCACTTTCTACGATTTCAAACACCCTCAAGCTCCCCTTATTATTCCTTTAATTGATCAATATCTAGAATTAAGGGGTCGTTTGGTCGGAAGAAAAAGAGGGTGAGAATGGGAATAGGTTTACAAATCCCATGTTTGGTTGGTGGGATTTGTTTATTATCTTGGAAAAGGCAATTCCTAGGTATCTTTTACCCACACAAATGAAGGAATTACATACCCATTGAGAAGTGTGGGTTTTCATTTCTTCTTCCACTTCCTACCACGATTTTTCTTCCTTCCAGCCGTGAAATCGTATAGTATTTTGTTACTCAGCGATCGTGTAGCATTTGGTAAGCGATCGTGTAGCATTTGATAGGCGATCGTATAGCATTTTGCTACTCAGCGATCGTGTAGCATTTGGTAAGTGATCGTGTAGCATTTAGTAGGGCAAGCGATCGTATAGCATTGGGTAGGCGATCGTATAACATTGGGTAGACGATCGTATAACATTTTGTTACTCAGCGATCGTATAGCATTTGGTAAGCGATCGTGTAGCATTTGGTAAACAATCGTATAGCATTGGGTAGGCGATCGTATAACATTTTGTTACTCAGTGATCATCTAGCAGAGCTAAGCGATCGTGTAGCAGAGCTCAGTGATTGTGTAGCATTTGGTAAGAGATCGTATAGCATTTGGTAGGCGATCGTATAGCATTTTGTTACTCAGTGATCATGTAGCATTTGGTAAGCAATCGTATAGCATTTGGTAGAGGATCGTATAGCATTGAGTAAGCAATCGTATAGCGTTTTGTTACTCAGCGATCGTGTAACGGAGCTCAGTGATCGTGTAGATAATTTAAGCGATCGTATAGTATTTTGTAAACGATCGTGTAGCAAAACTCAGCGATCGTATAGTATTTTGTAAACGATTGTGTAGCAAAGCTCAGCAATCATGTAGATAATTTAAGTGGTCTATAGTATTTTGTAAACGATCGTGTAGCGGAGCTCAGCGATCGTGTAGATAATTTAAGTGATCATATTGTTACGAAATCGACAATTAAAGAACACAAAAAAAAGGGAACGTGGAGATAGAGAAGATCGACACACAGATATACGTGGTTCACTAACAGTCTAAACCCTAGGGTCATAATCGTAAATAACTACAAATAAATAAATATGCTGAATACGAATTCTGAATAGGTTTCGAGGGCGTTACCCACGAACCCCTACCAGGGGGTGCAGCCCCTGGACCTTGGCTTGCTAACCGGGCAGCGAGACCCCCGTACTTGGTTGTTCGAAGTGCCAACAAACATATTCAAGGTATTTCAACAAATGCTTGATAGGGACAAGACCCTCAAACTATCTCCACAATGGTATGATATTGTCTGCATAAACACTCATGGTTTTGTTTTTTGTTTCACCCCAAAAGATCTCATACCAATGGAGATAGTCATTCTCACTTATATACTCATGATCCTCCTCTTATCTTTCCTCTTATCTAACCAATGTGGAACTTTCATGTATAATATTTTGTAAACGATCGTTTGGACTTGTTTTCACAATCTCAATTTAATTCCCACATACTATTCTCACGCATATTATTCCCAGACATTGTTCCCCATGCACAATTAAACATAGTCATCCTTGATTCCCAGCAATTTTATTGCCAAACATCTAATTCCTAGACAAAACCTCAATCCAAACGGCCCCTAAAGAGTTTACCTCCACTAGTCTAAAATCTAGCATAACTCAAGATCACAACCAATTGTTTGGATTTTGAACCAATCTCGTGTCAAACTCAAACTGAAGATCGCAATCAATTGTATGGAATTTGAGCCAATCTTGTGCCAAGTTCATCTTATTCGCCTCTGCTTTCTTTCCTCTCCTTATTCTTCCACTCCAATGGAGGTGCAGCCCAAAGAGACAACGAGCACACCCCTAGTGGCGGTAGAGGTGAAGACTGAATGTTAAAATTTAAAAAAAAAAAAAAAAAAAAAAAAAAAAAAAAAAAAGGTTTACAAATTAACAATGCCACTTTCGCTTTTTACACTCTGTATTGGTCTTAAAAATATTGTGGCATAGATACAAGTGATTTTCTAGTAACCACATACATGTCAACGCTTTCTTGTGATAATTAAAATAGACCTTAAATATTCATTTTGAGGTTTCAGATCGACTCTATAACTTCAAGTTTTAATTAGATTTGAAATTTATTTTTCTTGAACTTGATTTTGAGATTTGGTTGTTTCAATTTTTAAAATTTAAAATTTTAATGTTTTGATTTTATTTCTCAATCTGTCTTGATTGTCATTTGATTTCTTTTGTTTGTTGAATGATTTAGGATTTGAGTTTGTTTTGATTTGAATTTCAAAGATTTTGATGTGATTCTATAGATTTTAGGTCATTAATTTTGTTAACTGTTGTTTTAGTTATTTACTAAATATAAATTAATATTAATATTTAAGTATATAATTTAGCCACCCAAAACTAAATACAGTGGAGTTATGAACATAAATAAGATTACTTACGGTGTGGATTACTAATTAAAAAGTCGTTTTAGATGACATGATTACTAAATTTTGTTAGGGGTTTATTTTAGTAAATTACTAAATCTACACTCTGTATACGTGAGTGCTAAAAGAGTAAAATATTGAATAACAATAGGTATAGAAATATTAAACACTTGCAAGCATAGTAGTCAAGCTTTAGTAATTCGGGCCAAGTCCCACGAAATGCTATAGAAGATCAAAACAAGGTGGTAATCTCAAGTGCCATTTATCAAAAATATGATGCGTCGGACAGTCAGGACAATGGTTTCTCTTGAACAACATGAAGAGATTTGATCTTATTTTCTATAAATACTATTCTTCTAACCATAGTAGCTCCAAGGGACCAATGTAGTTGATAATTTTTACCCTTAAAAATTTATGAAGGGAAGTAGCTCAAATTTAATTTACATCCAATTATAATTAACAAGAGACATGAGCTATTTAATCTACATCTAACAGACTTGTGTTTGTATTAAGTGAGATTAGATCTCATCAGCCACTCGGGTTTATAAGAAATTACTCCCTTGCCTTGCTGATTTTGGTGTAGTCTTAATACCTGACTAGGAAATTACATTATCTATAATTCAAAATCTAGTTTGCCCATCTTTACATTATGCTATGTTGGGGTTCGAATAAACGATCCCTAAAACATCCAACCCGAAATTAAAATTCTCTTAAACAGAACATTTCCAATATTTTTCAGAAATCTCCTTGCAATTCAATCTCGCTAACTATGATAACACGTATTCCTAAAATCCAAAGTTGATTAAGCCATTTTGCTAAAGAAAAATCATCAAATGACTTCCAAGAACACTCGATCAAGTGTTAGCAGCAAGAATGGGAGGGAATCCTTCCAAGATTCCTAGTGCATTAATATTTGAATTTTGAGAAGTTTCTTGAATTCGTCGGAAGACCAATGCAAACTAATCTATCTAAAAGACCAATTCAACTAAAACATTATTCCAGTTCTGTAACAATACCAACGACACCACGAAAAGAACAGGTACCCATACACTAAAACCTCCAACACAAGACGCAACGGGAATCAAAAGGGAGATGGCCAAAGACAGCATTATATTTCTCATAGGAATGCAATATTACATTTTAAAATCAAGAAAAATAAATTAGGACCACGTTCATGAACGATTAGACAAAGCAACTATTAACAATTATGTGACACAAAATATATATATATCTTCACGAACTAATAGAAGATTAACTCAATGGATTAAATCATAAGAAAATGCATTCAATTCCTAAAATATACTTCGTGCTCCAAACAAATCAGAAAACCAAAGAAAATTGAATGCCGATATTTGAGCCATCTAAAGCCCATGTCAACTAAAATAGATGTCATCCAATATCTATAGCCCATTTCAAAGATCATGTACTACAAATAAGCAACTGCACTTCCATCAAACAAAGCGTAGAGAGGTAGCAACAGTATGAATCAAACAGGAAGAGTAGCTCATCGGAAAAACAAAATGTGATTTCAAAATACCATAAATGAGGGCCTCCAAAGTCGTCGACAATTATAGCAACATGTCCGAGGAATTTTTTCCTAGTATCTTAAGAACACAAAACACGCTAGATAACTATGAAAGAAATAACAGCTCCATCGAATTAAACATCACCATTTTCAAAATTAATCGACGCTCTGCATGATATCCTCTGCGGTGAATTTGGTACCTTTGTCCTTGTCAGCGGCGGCACGGCCCTTGCCTTTACGATCCAGAAGTGATTTGCGGTCCTTGTCCAGCCTGAGCTTCGTAATCACGACCTTAGAGGGTTTGATGCCGACGTTCACAGTGGAACCGTTAACCTTTTCCCGAGTGATGCGCTCGATGTGGATAACCCACTTCCTACGATACACCTGCACTACCTTACCCTCCCGGCCCTTGTAAGTTCCACGGACGACTTGGACCTCGTCATCTTTCCGGATCGGCATAGATCGAACGTTGTACTTTGACCGGAGGTCAGACGAGAGAGGAGCACTCATAATAACCCGACGAACGCTCGACGGGGCCGTAAAATGAGCCTTGCGGCTCTTGCGGCGGGAACTGGAAACCCTAGGATTGTACTTCATGGCGGCCGGAGAGAGTGGGAAGGGGGAAGGGGGAAGGGGGAAGGGGGAAGGGGATAGGGGACTGGTGAGTGAAAGGCGAAGTTAGGGTTTCTCTTCCTTTTATACATACAATTGCCAAATTACTTTGGGCCTAGCTTAGCTTCGATGGGCCTTAATTTGGACTTACAAACTTGTGGACCGAATTTGGTCTTCCAAAAAGTATGGTAAAGCAAATAAAGGGTATTCATATATTAGTGGTTAATTACGTGTTTAGTTCCTTCAAATTTGGATTTCGTGTCTATTTTATTATTAAATTTGTAAAAATATTAAAAACATTCTTGAACTTTCAATTTATATCTAATAACTCTTAAATAAATTTGATTTTCTTAAAAGTTAGTTAAACTATGATATATATGTTGGGTTTTATGTCCTGTAAATAAACTATTTATTGATTATTAATAAAATAAATTGTTGTCTTATTTTGTATTTAATTTTGCATAACTTAATCTAATAAAACAAATTTTCAAGTTATTTTATGAAACCTTGAACCATGTGTAGTTGAGATACTAGTGGATCATGTAATAACATGGTGTATGGATAAGGTTGAGTGTCTTATCCTGGTGACACAATGGGACTCACTTTGTAATTGTGATAATCGATTTGATATAAATTGTTCATGTGGAGATATGTGAGCGGGTATGTCCTATACAAAAAGTTTGTATAAGATTAGATCGCGAAATAATTAATCTCTTTTTAAATCCATTAATTGAGGAGGTTAATATTTTATAGGATAATCATATGTAACTCGATCTTAATTTTGAATGAGTTATGAATTTCTGTCTATAAAGGCTCATCCTTTGAATTGCATGGGTGAGAATGGTTCGAGCCGCCAACTCAATAAGCCTACACTACAAGAAAAGCTATATTTTTTTTACATTTGCAATTTTAAATTTTGACCTTTTTATGAAAAAATGTCAAGTAATAGGTAATTTTAAAGAGAAACGTCAAGAATTTCTTAGAAAATGCGAAGGTTGTGCAATTTTTTGGACTTTTTTCATGCTGACACACTACTTGATGTTTAAAAAATGTCAAGAGTTCTTTAGGTTATTTTAGGAACTATTAAACTTCTTCAATTCTTTTTTGCCAAAAATTTCACGAGTGAGGTCTACCACTTGTTGTCTTCCCTCTCAAATGAATCCAGCTCCCTCTCGCACAAAATTTTCACGTTGTCACTTTCTTGCCACTGCAGCTTCCTTCCCACTGTTGCTTCCTTGTCATCGCTGCTTCCTTGCCACCACTTCCATGCACGAAGATTTCAGCCTAAGCCCAAGTCTTCATCTCGGCGAATCCAATTTCTTGCTTTCGTTTTTTGCATTTTAGAGGTTTGTATTTTAGGGTTAAGAGGTTCGTTTTTTGTATTTAAAGTTTAAGGTTCATATTTCAGAAACTTACTTTTCGTTTAGTGTATTGCAAAAGTTCATATTTTAGGTTCAGAGTTTCTCCATCTTCTTGCTGACTGCCCAGCCTCATTTCTTGGCTTCGACACCCCCATGTTGGGGCTAATGCCCTAAAGTCTCGTGTCCTGTAGTTTGTAAACAGTTTGTACGAACGTTTGTGATGTATAATATATGATATTTACTTCACTTCTTGATTTTACACATTTAGATGTTTTATTTGCTTTACCACAAACCAATAAACTAAAATCTTTGGTTGTCTTTATGTAACTTAAGTATGTATGTGGTGACATACAAGTGGATTATGTCTTAATAGATAACCAAAATGGTCTGTAGTATATGGATATATGAGGGAAACCTTATCCTGGTAATGTTACGGATGTGGCCCGCTTTGTGGAATAGTTACAAGTGTTGTGACTTGTCACAGATGGTCTGATCCTGATCATTTGTGGAGGGAACATGCGAGCGGGAGCATCCTATATAAAGAGTTCGTATAAGACTTGACCACGAAGTGTTAACGTCTCGTCATATAACCTCGTTCATGATAGAGACTTCACTTCACTAGGATGACCATAGGTAACATGACCTCAATCCTGAGTGAGTTGGGAACTTCTGCCATTGAGGACGGTTCTTTGATTTGCTTTGGGTGCGAGTGGCTAGAGCGCCAACTCAAACCTACCACTTTAGCGATTCGTTTGATTTGCGTCTGGAGTTCCCAAACTCTCGACGGTTTATTTGATGCGTCGGGAGTTACAAGAACTCCCGACGCAGTAATATATACGTAAGGAGTTCCTTCATTAGTTGAAAATTGTCTTTTAAATATTTTTAATTTAAAGTTTGTAATTTTTAAAAATTTGATCTGAATAATCTGTAAAACATAATTAACCAAATAAAAATTCACATAATAAATAAAACAACGAAAACGAAGTCCATACTATAATAAATAAATAAATAATTACAATATCCTAAAATAAATAATAAAAAAAAAATCGATACTAGAACTTCATAAACATTCATATCACAGATACATAAAAGAAATAAAATGAAAACAACGTCTAAAACACGTCTGGAACACAGCATCTTCAACAATCGTCCAAGCTCATCTTCGAACAGCATTCTACAATAAAACAAAAACATTCAAATGTCATAATCGGTAAACATCCGCAACACGTTCAAACTTCATAAACAAAACATCCACAACACATTAGAACTTTGTAAATATTCATAAACACACAAGAACTCCAAGTTCAACGATAAAACGGGTGTAATGAAACTCTACCCACCCCCCACGACAAACATAGAACCTCCCGAACATCAAAAAACACACAAATATCATAAATAAGGACTAACACACATAAAACTCAAACTTTGTCCCCAAAATGATTTAAATCAATCTCGACCTACCCCCACAACACATTAGAACTTCATAAACATTCATAAACACACAAGAACTCTAAGTTTAACGACAAGACGAGTGTAATGAAACTCTACTCCCCCCATAACAAACATGGAACCTCCCGAAAATTTAAACACACAAATATCATAAACAAGGACCAACACACATAAAACTCAAACTTTGTCTCCAAACTGATTTAAACCAATCTCAACCCAACCCCCACAACATATTATAACTTCATAAACATTCATAAACACACAAGAACTCTAAGTTCAACGACAAGACGAGTGTAATGAAACTCTACCGACCCCCCACGACAAACATGGAACCTCTCGAACATCAAAAAACACACAAATATCATAAACAGGGACCAACACACATAAAACTCAAACTTTGTCCTCAAAATGGTTTAAACCAATCTCAACCCACCCCCAAAACACATTAGAACTTCATAAAGAACTCCAAGTTCAACGACAAGACGAGTGTAATGAAACTCTACCCATCCTCACCCCTCACGACAAACATGGAACCTCCCAAACATAAAAAAACATACAAATTTCATAACTGCAGGCTACCATAACTATAGTATAGCCAACAATTCTTTATCATAAAACTACTTAAGACATAACTACTTTGCTACCATAACTATAGGATAGCAACATATAAGACAACTAAATAATGTAGTAATCATACCTAATTCGATGGGTCTCCTCTCTGTGATCGTATCATGTCTTCAATCATTTTTCTCATTTTTTTCATTTGTCTTGCATGATCCTCTTTCATTTGTTTCTAAACGTCTTCAAGTTTCTTAATCCTCGACTGAGACTATTTGAAATTGACTCTCAATTCCTCCATTCCCCTCTCTGTTCCTTGAGTGGATGACGAGCTTGATGAGATGCTACCCTTCTTGACTTAGGCTTAAGGCCCCAACCTAGGCCTTTTGAATATCCGGGTCGTCTACCCAAAACTGTCTCATAGATTTCATCTCCTGTTAGTGGTTGAGAACCTTCTAGAGTGGGGTTGGATTGTAATTCCAACATTTGATTCTAGACATATTAATTAAATGTGTAAGAACGAGCGACTAAAGTTAGAAATGAAAAACAACACGATAGTAAAGCAAAAAATGTTACATGTGCATTTTCAACTGCCTCGTTCACGAACTTGCCACCTTTAGAGTGTGTTTCCCTAAATAGGTCAACACGTCCTATTTTTCGACCTTCTTTTACCTGCAAATCTATCTGAATTTGCAGGAATAACTTCGATCCGCCTATGTGGTCGAACAATAATTTCTCTCTATTTTTCCTGTTCGTCATAGACATTTCCTACATTTCAACAAAAAAATAAATGTCAAAAGTGTGATGTATTAGTAAATGCAGCAAATGATACATGCTTTAAATATTCTACCTCAAACGTTTCACTTTCGAAGCGGTCACACAAAAAATACCAATCTTCTGGTCTATTTTTAAGCCAGTTAGGCAATTTGGCACGTGCTTGTTGAAGATCTCCACATTTCCTATAATGTCTGTGCAAATCTGCTCTAAATTCTTTGAAGGAGTTTTGCATTTGATGTTCTATAAAACGGTTAAGTCGTTGACTGGACAGATCAAGTTTGAAATGAGGCTACAAAAGAATGAAGGAAGAATTAGCATAAATGATGTTCATGACTCTTAATCTACAATTGACTCTAAAAGAATAAACTTATAATTACTTACCAACAATTGACTCTTAGCCAATTCTATAAACTCGTTTGGAACCTCAGCAAAAGTACGACATCATATTGGAAATACAAATCTTATAGCGACACCAATCGCATTACTAAATTGTACCAAATGTTGAGATATCGATTTTGTCTCCCCCGCATGATCACGATTGTAACTTTGCCATGTTTTTTGACATATTTTTCTAACTCGATGTTCTGCGAATGTTCGCGTTTATGATGTATTTCAGTTAACAAAATATATTTCAAAATATACTAACCTGAAGTATCACCCACAGAAGATCCCGTATTGCCTAGATATATCTCATGGAATTCTTCATCGGCCTCCTATTGCCTATTAGGAGTTGACATCGTATCTATACAAACACAAAAAAGACAAAACAATATTAAATTAATATGAAATACGTGTAAACAAAGCAAAAGAGAATTGAGTAGATACATCATTACTCATCATCATAATCTAATTCAAATTATTCATAAGCACTTGAACTGTTATTGGAAGATAATTAAAATGTTATCAGCATATGTTTTTTTCAATATGTATTACATCCAATTTATGTCGTAACAATAGTCTAGACCAATATGGAAGTTGGAAAAAAATACTTTTCTTAGTCCAGTTTAGAATTCGTTTTCTTTTTTTATCTTGCTTCGATGGATGTTTACTAGGCACAGAAAAGTTTAGCATATTTATTTATTGTAAGATCTCTTCTCCATTCATTACGACTGGAGGAGGTCTACGTTCAACTTTTCCATCATGTTGTCTACTTCAACGCCAACTATGATTCTCTGGAAGATAACGTCGATGTCCCGTAAATGATATTTTTTCTCTTATCTCGAAGGACGAATTATCTTCTTTGCATATTGGACATGCTCGATAACCTTTTGTACTCCACCCAAATAGGTCACTGTATGCAGGAAAATCATTAATCGCCCATAATAAGGTAGCATGTAGTTGAAAAAACTCACCAGTAACAGAATCATAAGTTCGCACACCAATTATCCATAACTCTTTCAACTCTTTAATCAACGGCTGCAAGTAAACATCAATTTCCTTTCTAGGAGATTTTGGACCAGGTATGAGCAAAGACATGAAGAAGTTTGTTTCCTTCATGCATTTCCAAGGGGGCAAATTATAAGGAATTATCACCACATGCTACATACTATAAGAAGTATTCATATTTCCAAACGGATTGAACCCATCTGAAGCTAATCCCAAATGAACATTTCGGGGATCTAAAGCGAAATGAGGAAATTCACGATCAAAATGTTTCCACCCCTCTATATCAGCTGGATGTCGCAATACATCATCCATTTCAACTCGCTTATCTTTATGTCATTTCATGTCAGAAGCGCCTTCTTTTAATGCAAACAATCGTTTTAATCTCGGTATCAATGGAAAATGACGCAATACCTTACGTGGTATTTTTTTTTACCCTTTCCATCATTAACTTTGTACCGAGACTCACCACAAACGGAGCATTGTCGCAAATCTGCAAATTTTTTCCAATACAATACACAATCATATTTGCACACATGAATAGACTCATAACCTAGGCCTAAATCACGCAATTTTCGCTTGGCTTCATAAAAGGAAGTAGGTATAGAGGTGGAAACGCTGCTTTTAACAATTCCAGCAACATGTCAAATGATTTGTTACTCCAGTCGTTGAGAACTTTGATATGCATCAATTTCACTAAAAAGTTCAAGAACAAAAAATGCGAACAACCAGGGTATAATTCATTACGTGCTTCGGTCATTAAATCCTCGAATAAATTCGTGGTATCTCTTTCTTGACCATTAGAGGACATTTCATTCTCAATCATTTTTTTATTTGCATTTCCGTTTTCAATTGGAACTTGTAAATCGTTTATAAGATTCAACATCTCATTTTCTTCGACAACATTACTCTTTATAATATCTATTTCAATATTCTGTATTGAATGACTTGTTTGACTTTCAAAACTTCTAGATAAGTTTACTGGCTCTCCATGATATACCCATTCACAGCATGAGGGAGATATTTCATATGTTAATAGATATCATTACACAATATCTATTTTTTTCCCAAATTTAATTCATACAATTCTTGCATAGACATCTTATTCGTCTGGAATTATTAACATGAAACTTTGTCATATCTAAAAACTGAGATACTCCTCTATACTCCACTGATAACTTATTCCTTAGTTTAGTCCATTCTTTATTCATCCTTAAAAACAAATCTTTTTAAATCTTTTCTGACCAACTTGTAATCCAAAACAATAACCTGGATTAAAGGACAAAGTACAAATAGTTTATTAAGCATGAATTTTGATTAACTTATTACAAAATTTCAAGTTTGTTCGGAGTATTTAAAATTTTAAATAATTTATAATACGTGATTTGACTTTTTTTTGCCCCTAATGTTATTGATTTTTCCCCTCTAAACTAAGTCCAAAATTAAGTAAATTATAACATCCATAATCCAAAAAATTGCATAAATTGAAACATCCGCAATTTGTGGCTTAAATAAAAAATAATGCTAATTAAAAACAATCCACAATAACATCCATACTCCAAAAAAATTGCATAAATTGAAACATCAACAATCCATAATAACAACTCAATCCACAATAACATGCTATAAATTTCCACAATTCACAAAAAATTACATAAATTGAAACATTCACAATCCACAATAACAACTCAATCCATAAAAAAATTGCATAAATTAAAAAATAATGATTTAAATTAATATACAAAATAAGAGAAAATAAAATGGGAGGATTACCGACGGGCGGCGGCTGGCGGTTGAAGGAGGAGGCTGTTGAAGTAGGGGAGGCGGCAGCGACGGGCTGCTTGAAGGACCTAAACGCAAAGGGAAGGGAGAGGGATCAGCGGGCGAGGGAGCGGAGCGGGGGGAGGAGATCGACGGGGAAGAAGGATGGGGAAAATGACAGAGATCGACAAAGGGAAAGGGAAGAATCGTAGCGGCGACGGCGGGTTTGGGGTTCGGCGGCGATGGGTTAGGGTTGAAAATGGGGAGAATGGGGAAATGAGGAATAAGAGATCTGGTTTTTACCAGATCCCATCTCCCGACGCCGCCCGACGGGTGTCGGGAGATCCGTCGGGTGGAACTCTCAACGGTTAGAGTATGGCATTGGGAGTGTCCCGCGAACTCCTGATGCCTATTTTGTTCGTTGGGAGTTCCCAGGAACTCCCAAAGCCTATTTTGTTCGTCGGGAGTTCCTGGGGAACTCCTAACGGTTCTTTACGGCGTCGGGAGACACCCTTTCTCCCAACAATCAAACTCTCGATGATCGATTTAGGCGTGGGAAACTCATTTTTCTTGTAGTGGAAATAATAAGTACTGTAAAAAAGAATAAAAAAATAATAAATACAAATAGTAAAAACGATTATTGTAAATACTATAGCAAATATGGGTTTTGAAATAATATTGATTGTAGCTAATTGAGAAATACAAAATAATATTCAATAGGTGATTATAATAGTTTTAGAATAATCATTGTTCTAAACACACCCTAAGCAATTACTATGTTTGTTTTTAATCATTTTTTTTTTCAAAATTTGAAATTTATTATGAAATAAGATATAATCCATTTTTTCGCTTCCTTTTATTTTCCTTTTTAGTATTGTTTATAATATATTATAACGAGTTTAGATTTGAAATACAATCAATAATTTTTTACAAATTCAGTTTATTGTATTAATTTGGTATACAAATTTTGTTTTTTCTTTTATGTATTATTTTGTACTATGAAAACAGATATTTCAATGTGGGCAAAGAATCGATATCAAATATGTATCTATACTGATACATCCAAATACGTGGCAGCTACATGTCAAATACCTATAATGAAATATTTGATTTTTTTCTAAAAAAATTTTTGGACACGTGTGTCCCCTTCCAGATTAATGAAAGGGACACGACAAAAAAAAAAAAAGAAAAAGAAAAAAAAAAAAAAGTGTACACTTGAGCTAAATTTTAAGCCCACAACCCACTTATTTTATAGGGATTTCTATCTAAAAGACTTAAAGGTTAGACACTTATTTTGTTAATGTTTTGAACATTTCATTTTTTTACAAAAAAGACCTATTGGCTTCTTATTTTCATTAATATTAGTGGTTATTTACAATTTAGCTCTCACCTACGTTATTTATATATATATATATTTATTTATTTCTCTCTCCCCCATGCATATTCTCTCTCCTCCGTAATTCACACCAATTTCTTCATCTTTCCTCCATTTTCTCCTTCCTCCCTCTCTTTTCTCCTTCCGGCAGTGTGAATTGCAGACGGTAGACAATGGCGTGGGACAAATTGATAGCTCGACACAAGATGATATGAACGACTTTGGACGAATCGATATTGCAAATGGTATGAGGAGAATCAACGGTGATGGATTGAGCAGATTCGATCGACAGTATGGCGAGAAGAACAAATTCGATCGACGATATGGTGAGACGAACAAATTCGATCGACGATATGGTGAGACGAACAAATTCGGTCGACGACAATGAGAAGAGAGATTTGTGGCAGTCATGACTTAAGAAGAAGAGATAAATATTGAGGGTTATATATTATAAACTACCATATGAAGATGAACTTTATTTTTTCCTATTTTTTATATACATTGTGATACATATGTATTTTTTTTTAGTTTTTGCAGAAAATATGATATATACTATAGTATATGTATTCATTTATTTGATATAAACAAGTATTTTTTTTATTTAGACTTATTGTATTATGATATATATATTGTAGTGTAAATGAAATTTATAAAGATTTATATATTGTGGTATATTTCATATATTAGTTTATATTGTGATTTATGTCTGAGTCAGTATTTAATTTATAAACGGCAGTGTATTTCATATATTGGTTAGAATATTTTCAAATACCTAACAAAATGTTCTAAAGTATATTTAAAATAATTTTGGTATATTTAAAATAGTCATTAATCCGTAAAAAAACTAATAAATTGATACATGAAAACCAATGCAAATAGAAAATAAAATTTTATTAAATACATTTTTTAAATTAAAAAATAAAAATAAAATAAAATAAATACATTTTCTCTCTCTAAATGATAAACGAGAAAAATTATATTAAATGCATTTTCTCTAAATATATTTTCTCTCACCATGATTAAAATAGCTTCAAAATAAGAAAAAAAATATATAAAGATAAATTTGTTATGTAAAAGTCCCTATTATTTTATAAAAATATTACAATCTTCAACGACCCAAAAAGGAAAATAAGTAAAAGAAAAATCAGAAAAACAAAACAAACCCTAAAATAAAATTTCCTTCTCCTCCGATTCAGATTCAGCCCCTCCATTCTCTTCGTCTTCAATGCACGAGTCACGCCGCCCCCATCTTCTTCCCATTTATTCGATTCAGCAAAGCCAAACCTGCACTGGTCGCCGCCGCACCTTGCTGCAGACCATGCCTCAGAAGAAAAATACGAAGGGTAGAAACTAGGACGGGAAGAAGAACACCAAGAAAAAGACGATGAGTCAGTACTCGAGAGGAGGAGAAAAATAAAATGAAGAAGAAGAAGAACAAAAATAAAGAGGAAAAGGGGTCTATGCTATGTAAGAAGGAAGTCGATTGAGGGGCTTTTCATATTTCTAGAAGGAATAAATGACTACATGCAAACTACTGCACATCAACACTGGCTGCCAAATGGCAAGATTTTTCCTACAATTTTATATTTTATAGGATTGTTTAATACTTGGTTGCTAATTTTTTAACACATTTAAAAAATTCTCTACTTTTCCCCCTAAATTATTTAAGCTAATTGTTGTTTTAAATATTAAACAATCTCGTTACTATCATTAAGTTTTTAAAATTCATTTTTTTAATCCATATTGGCTAATTTTAATTATTTTATTATATATATAAAGAAAATATATTAAAAAATAGATATAAAAAATTGATTTATCCTCGAACGTATTCGTATCTTAATTTTTTAGAAATTGGTGAATATTTGTGCTTCATAGATTTGGTATGTCTTTCCTTTAATGTATTTTTGAAGATTTAATGAATAAAATCAAAGGATTTTGTTTTCACTATTGAGTTCAAAATGGGAGAGATTTAGTGGAACGAATGTTGGTTTTTTTTTTTTCAATGGGAACAATATTATGTATTTAAATTTTTTTTTTTGTTGATATTAAAATTTTTTATTTGTAGCACTGAATCTAGATATGCATATCTAAACAAATTTTGCTTGTTTATTTTATGGATAACTTGAAATGCAGACAACTAAGTTAAAAAACTTAAGTAGGCGTTAGTAGATACAAATATTAATGAATGCTCAATTTTCTATCAACTAAAACAAGATTCTATATCCAAACCATTTTTTATTTTTTCTTTTTAATTTTAGGAGTATATAGTTATTTACCATCCCTTATGAATAACATATAATATCATTTTAAGAAAGTAAGACTAGATTTGCATAAAATAAAATAACAATAAAAAGTTTTTTTTTTTTTTTTTTTTTTGAAAACCAATCAAATTTTGTTTAATTTTTTACTATTAGTAATAAGGAAGCTAAAAACGTATCTATCTAATATAAAGTTAAATAATTTAAAAGGTTAATGCCTATTTAAGCTACGTTTTTTTCTAAAAAAAAATTCTTTAATTCAACATTTCACCACTATTTTTTTTTCTCCAAAGATCAATCAATTCAAAAGAACTACATAAAAAAACAAACAGACAATGTAGATAATATTTATTATACTAATTTTTAAATTTTAGTTTATAACTTTTATTTCAATTAAATCATATGTATTCTAATTTTATTTATCATTTTTTTTCTATCTATTTCCCTCCAAAGACGCCTAAGGCAAGCCTAAAAGAAGATTTTCCTCTTCATTAAAGGTCAAATATATAAATAATTTAACTAAATGAAAAATATATTTATTCATCACAAAAACTAATATTCCAAAGAATTTAAACTATGTCTAATTTACTTTATTTTTATGGTAAATTAACCTTAAGTAAATACATAGAATTTTAGTGACTAAATTTATGTCAAATATTTATTATTCAAACTAAATAAAATATATATTCAAATTTCACCGTAGAATTTTAAATTGTAACGTATTTTAACTAGTATTTAAAAAAGATGTCAACAATAGGATCTCTCACATTTGAACATTAAGGACTATATATATATATATTTTTTTTTTTTAAAAAAGCATTATCGTACCTAATTTAAAATAATTTTTTTTGGAAAAAAAAAAAAAGAAAAGAAAGGAAAAAAAGAGTCGGTGCATTGTCTCATGATAATTAAAATAGCAGTCTAAAAAAGAATCGAATCACGCACACCCAACCCAAAAAAGAGCATTATAGGTGTTAAAAAGGCAAGAAAATGGTAAAAAGCAGAAACGTGTAAGAATTCACCTTTTTACTGAGATGAATCCGCTGGCTCCCCCATTTTTAGCCCCGCAAATATTTGCATTTCTCACACGTGCACCACCTTTCCCTCGCTTTTAAGTTTAACACCTCCTCCTTCCAATTTCCATTCCTTCCAAAAACTCCTCTCCCGCAATTTTTCTGCTGCCCCCATTCTTTCTTTTTTCTTTCAGTCCGGCGACGGGAAGGCCAATGGAAGCCGCTTCTTCTTCCTTCGGCCTTCTCAACGATAATTGGAGTCCTACGACTTCATTTGCTTCTCCGATTCCATGGACTCGCCACCAGGATAAGCTTTTTGAGCACGCTCTCGTCATGGTGCCCGAGGATTCTCCGAACCGTTGGATAAAAATCGCCGGTCTCGTTCCCGGTAAATCGGCGGCTGACGTTAGATACCATTATGATGTCTTGGTTTCTGACGTACTGAATATTGACTCTGGACGAGTTGAGTTGCCCAATTATGCCGATGACTTAGCGGCGTTGAGATCGCCGGAGAGGGAGGATTCGCCGCGTCCGTTATCGGAGAAAGCGCCGTCTGAGAGGAAAAAGGGGAAACCCTGGACCAAAACGGAACACCAGTACGTTACGTTACTTCAACTTAATTTAGCTTCTCTCAACATAATTATTAATTAGTTAAAATACCTTTCTATAAAAAAAATTTAAAATACCATTTTTAGTCACATTATTTCGAGAGTTGTTTCATTTTAATTTTGATTTATGTATTTTTAAATGTTCATTTTTAATTCATATGTTTCAAGATTTTTTTTTTTTTTAATTTAATCACTAACTTATTATTGAGACTAAATTTAAGTTTTATTGGAAATATAGATTATTATTATTATTATTATTATTATTATTATTATTATTTAAGAATGACCCAATTCGTCTACTGACAATTCTATTAAGGTAAGGATTAAAATGGGCCATAATAAAATGGAGGAAAACTTTGAAACTTAGGAACCAATTTAAATCAAACCTTAAATTTCAGAAATTAAATGCATAATTTCATTCTATTACTTTTTAGTATTTTTACTATAAATTTTTTTAAATCATTCATATATTATATTTTCTTGTATAATTATTATAATCATTTAATTAATTTTGACTAAAATCAATATTGAGATAAGAAAATTATTTTAAATAATTGAACGGTTGAAAATATTTAGTAAAATATCATATTGTATCTATAGCGATTTTTTCTATTCCTTCGGTTACATTTAAAAATAACCATTTGAGATACTAAATTTAACATATATAGAAAATATATGAATTAAAATGGAATAATCTCTCTAAGTATAACGACAAAAAAAAGTATTTTAATCAATTAATTTTCTGAACAATCGTCAATTGATAAAATTAGATGACTTATTATTATTAAGTAGGTAAAATTTGAAAGTTTAAAAAAAATGGATAGATTTGATATCTAGAAGAAAAGAAATTGAAATGAAATTTCCAAATGAGGCAGGCTATTTTTATTGGGGCTGAAGAAATTTGGAAAGGGTGATTGGAGAAGCATTTCTAGAAACACAGTGATTACAAGAACTCCAACTCAAGTAGCCAGCCATGCCCAAAAATATTTTCTCCGCCAAGAGTCTGGCAGGAAAGATCGGAAAAGATCAAGCATACACGACATCACCACCGTAGAAGGCAGTTTGGTAACGGCGGCGGCTGCCACTAGTCACAGTCAACCAAGTATCTTTTCAGTGGCTCAACCGTCGTCGCCGTCGTTTCCGTTGCCGCTGCAACACCAGTTTGCATCCGGAAGCTATTTTCCTTACCAAAGAAGCTTGCTGGATTACTGAAAGTTTGGGGTTATTTATCATACGCAATCGTAGGTATACCGTATATTTATATATATAATATTTGTATACTAAACAAAATGGCAAAAGTCTGCTTTATTAAGATTTTGTCGTTTTTGAGTTCTATTATCCATCGCCTCCTTAATCAAGGTTTTGTAGCGACGGATCATACCAGACAAATATAAACATATAAAATACTTTTATCTTATGTTTATAAATTTGCTGGGTTGGGTTTTTTATTTGTTAAAGTTTCATTATGTCAGTGGGCTTTTATTTATTAAGCCCAAATGTCAAATATATGTACTTCAAGTCTCTAATCCAGCAGCTTAAAAACCTGAGCATTGCAAGTCGGTTTTTTCAGAAGTCATGCCCAGTGTGGATGCATTTTCGCAAGGTTAAAGTTATGCCCATTCTGCAATCTGTTTTTAACTGAATTTTTTAGCCTCTGTTTTCATAGAACACAGTGGGTAATTTCTGAGTTTTTTATGAGAGATTTGTTGAAGTATTGTCGATCTCTTCTTCTATATTTTGGGCTGTTTTTTCTTCTTGAACATTGAAGCTAATACAAGAGTATTCATTTTGCACAGTATGTTCTTCTCTTTACTCTCTTCTATTTTGATTTAATTTGTAGAATGATTTAGATTTGTATGAAACTGATTGTTGTTTAACTGTTAAAGAGTGGGTTTTGTGAGGTTTTTCGCGCTGATGTTTTTGTTTTTGTTTTTTTTCTTCTTGTTTTCTAAGAAAGATAAAACAAAGTGGTGGGTAACAATAAAGAGAACTGGACGGAACAGCAGAATTTAAAGTTTGATTTGAGAAAATGGCAAAATTAAAAATCTTTTAAATTATGGCAAACTAGGGTGTTGAAGGTATTTCGAAAATGTCTTCTAAATAAGATCTTTAACTCACCAGACCAAACACAATGTAACTGAATTATTATTTTTTCTTTTTAAAATTAAATCTTTAACAATAATACTCTAGTGGTCAAATTGTTCCAAATTGATTAGGTTGGATATTTATAGTAAAAGGAAATTAAGCTTTTGTGAATATTTGAAACATTAAAATGGATTTAATTATGTTTATTAAGTTTAATGTTAGAAACTATTAAATTGGATCGAAACTTTAAATTAAGATGATGTTTCATATAAAAATGTAAAATGTATGAAAGTTAAATGTGTAGTTTTTCAATTTGAATTAGTTATGTTTTATTTTTTTTTTTCAAATAACAACTTAATTGAATTAAATTTGACAAGTGTTTTAATTTTGTATTTATTTAATTTTATTATGTTTGGACAGTTACTAGTTAGCCTATAAATAACAATTTATTTATTCATTTGTTGTATCTCATTCCAAATAAAATTAGTTCTCTCATTTATTTCTTTCGCTTGATCTTGAGTTGAGTTGAGTTGAGAACAAATATCCAAGAGTTATGTTACGAGTAATTTGAGGTTACAGTTCTATCAAAGTTAGTCATTGTATTCTGCTGAGACGAGATTGCTATAATTTGCTTGCAGTACGTGCAGAGAATAATTGTCTTTAGGACATCGCTTATCAGAAGCGTGTCTCGACTACCTATTAAGTCTCCAATATATCATGAGACTCTTAGTCTTCTTATATCATTTGACTTACTTTTGGGTTTAACATTATTATTGTATACAGTGCGTGTACAATATCTAGTTGAGGTGTAATCAGTTTGCTAGTGTGATGTCCTAAATCTCGTGGGTTTCGTAGTTTGTAAATTATTTGTACACAAACTATTTACTTAATAAAGTAAAATGTTATTTTATTCGACATTTAGTTTGCAAATAACTCAATCCAATAAACTAAGATCCGAGGTTATTTTATTTAACTTAAACATATATGTAGTTGACATATATATGTAGATCATATTTAAGTAATAACCTAAATGATATGTGGTACATGGATAAGGTTGGGTGTCTTGTCCTAGTGACACTATGGATACGGTCCACTTCGTGATTGTTACAATAGTTGTAAAGTGTTACAAATGATTTGATCTTACTCGTTCTTGTGGAGGCATGTGAGTGGGGGTATCATATACAAAGAGTTTATATAAAGCCAAACTGTGAAATGATTAGTCTCTTTTTATAACACCATTACTTGAAAAGACTTACATTTCACTAGAATGACCATATGTAACTTGGCCTTAATCTTGAGTGAGTTATGAACTCCTGTCTGTGAGGGCAATCCTTTGATCTGTATGGGCAAGAGTGACTATATTCGTCGACTAAATAAGCTTACCATTTTGGGGATTTGTTTGAGTGAGGAGCTGGGAACACAACTATACATGATGACATTCACTCATTCCCATCTTGAGGGTAAGTAGATGAATTGTTCCCTTAAGGGTTGATTCCGGGTCTTGAATAATAAGGCATCTCTCGCTGGCCAGAGAGGGGCAGTGAGAGATGCCTAGTTTATAGTTGAACTATAACTAATTTTTCATTAGAAGGATCAGTAATACTTAAGAAGTCAGATGTAACTACGTGGATAAAACGATAATTTTGATCCAGATGTAGTTATGAGCAATTTGTAAAAGATCAACTCACTGTTGATTGGTTATATCTGTGGACACATAAATATATCTACAATGTGAAAATGTAGCTGGCAATCTTTAATGAAGTGACCAGCAGTTAATGAATGTTGATTAATTTAATTACAGAGTTTAATTAATTAATCTCGTAACATTGAAGCTTCTAATTTGTAAGTTCATAAGGTCCCCTTGCCAACTTACTAAGGATAAAACAAAGGAGAATTGTTTTTAGAATAATTTGAATTGTTCAAATTATTTAGGGAATGAAAAGGTATCAATTACATTAATATCATTAATATGAAGTATAATGTATATTGATACATTATAGTACATAGTTTATTATAAATATGATTTATAATGAAAACTATATAATATGTGAGAGATAAATATTTGAATAAGATTCAAATATTTATATGAATTAAATTCATATAAATACTATAAGTTAAAATTATTGTGAATATGGTTTATATTAAATTATTGATTATAAGAGAGATGTGCATTTTAATGTGATTAAAAAGCATACTATATAATTGATTAATTAAGTTAGTTAATTAATCATTTATACTGTAAGGTTTGTTATATTATATTATGATATAATATAAAATTAATAACTCCCCACTACAAGGGAGTTATTCTTGATCACGGAGTTGGGAGTTAGAGTAACTCTCGTTCCTTCCCTCTTGCTATTAGTCTAGATTGAGAATACAAATAGAATGAGTTGATCATAACATGAAAAGAAGAAGAACTCTCTCTCCCTCTCTCAATCTCTCCACCTTTACACTTCTCCCAAATAAATCTAAAGAGCCCTCACATATTTATCTATTGTCCTGAGAATAACAGATGATCCAAGTGGTGGTGTCTTGTTCGTTGGAAAAGTTGTTGTGTTTGGACAGTGCTGTGTTTGTGACCTTTGGAGAGGAAATACAAAAAGGGATTTTTCTTCAAGGTTAAGTCCTTCTTCCTTTCCTCTCAATAGAATAGTATGCTTATAGGCTTGACTTATAATGTTTATCATATCATTTGCATTTTCAATGTATGTTCTTCTTTGTATTTTACGTTTTTCAAATTGAAAATTAATTGCACGACATTCACGTGCTTCCGCAAAGGAATTCCATTCCTTAGATGGTGCATTAAGTTTATATATCATTTCTCCTAACAAATTTCACGCTCATATTACTTATTAAATTGGAAAAAGAAATGTGCCAGATATAACACTATGATATTATGAATGTAGATATTTAGTGCCTGTTTGATAACGTTTCAGTCTCCCATTTCCTGTTTCATGTTTCTAATTCTTTGTTCTTGTTTCCTATTTTTTAAGAATTAGAAGCATGAATATGTTTAGCAACAATTTTTGTTTTTTGTTTCTTGAAAAAATAAAGAAAAAAATAGAATAAAAAACTTGTTTTGATAATTATTTTTTGTTTCTCATTTTTTTGTATTATTTCCTCTTACATTTTCTCATATTTTATACTTTAAATATAATTTAATTATGTAAAACAAAAAAAATATATAGCATATATTAAAATATAAAAAATAATTAGAAAGTATAATTTACATTATCAAATACACAAGTCTTGATGAAAAATTAATAACGATAATACAATTGTTTCTATCATTCATATGTTGCTAAAAAATTAATTTGAAATATTATTTCTCACTCAAGTCATTTGTCATAAATGTTGTTTATTCAAATCTAACCTAATTATATTATTATGTAAATGTTGTTGTTGAATGAGAAATTTTGGACTAATCACAAGTTGTCACGTCATTTACTAAATTAATGACGAAATTCCAAATCATTAAATTTGGGCTCAATTAGGAGTTGACATATGTCCTGAATTGAAGTTGAAGACAAATTTCGATGACACCACGCGGTTTTATCATGACCGTTGAATCAGATAAGATTAATTTGGCCTAATTCGATATTATTATTTGGGTCAAAGTCCAACTAAGCCCAAAAATAGGTTGAATTTGACCCAAACATCAAATCAAGCCTAAATCTGATTAACTAGGCCCAAAGGCCAGACCCATGGACAACTAAGCCCAAGTCCAACTAATTTGGCCTAAATGCCAGACCCATAGATTAACCAAGCCCAAGCCCACCTGTGAACTCTATAAATAGAGAAGCTCTCCTCATTTGGAGAGGTCAACAATTCTACACTCCAGAGAGCTTAGAGAAAATTCTCTACAATCAGAAGACTCCTTGACTCCTGAAGTTGACCACACTTGAAGACTGAAGTCCTTTGGAGATACAAGCATTTCGAAGACCGAAGTCCTTTGAAGATACAAGCATGCTGACCATGTTTGAAGACTGGAGTCCTTTGAAGATATAAGCATTCTGAAGACTGAAGTTCTTTGAAGATACAAGCAATTCTACATTCAGAGAGCCTAGAAAGAATTCATCAACAAGCAGAAGACTTCGAAGACTCCTAAAGCTGCACTCCTAGAAGACAGAAGACCCTTGAAGACATAAACACTCTTCCAAGACTTATACTTCAAGAACGTTCGGTGCTTTTATTCTTCAAGTCAAGCACATCCACCCAACCGAGAGAGAATCAAAGGATCAAATACTAGAGATCAAACCACATCGCATCAAATTAACATCAACATCAACACCAACTTAAGTTCAACTCCACGAAACAAGTTTCTCCGGAAGCCTCGTGTGAACACTAATCCTCCAAGAAGATCAACAAGCCCAGAGGCCGATCATCTAAGAAGATCAAAATCAAGCCCAAAATCTGATCTTCCAAGAAGATCATCAAGCCCAAAGGCTGATCATCCAAGAAGATTAACAAGCCTAAATATCGATTATCCAAGAAGATCAACAAGTCCGAAAGCCGATCTCCAAGAAGATCAACAAGTCCAAAGACCGATTGTCCAAGAAGATCAACAAGCCCAAAGACCGGCCATCTAAGAAGATCATCAAGCCCAAAAGTTGATCATCCAAGAAGATCAACAAGCCCAAAGGCCGATCATCCAAAAAGATCAACTAGCTTAAATATTATAATTTATTTTGAAAACATCAAAATACTATGTATTAGAGATTGTATTCACTTTCCACAAAATTAATACAAATACAAAGTTCAAGTTCCACGAAATAAATTTCTATCGAAATCTCGTGCGAACAGTTGTGGTTGTAAAATATTAAAGTGAACTAAATGAATGTCTTAGTAAACAAAATTCTAAGTTTTAGGGTTGCAGTTGGTAGCATTTTTAGGAATAATAATCAAGTGTATAACATCATTTAAAAAAATTGCAAATATAGCAAAGTCTATCAACGATAAACTTCTATCTTTGATAAACTCTTACCAGTAAATAGTCTATCACGGATAGACTCTTACCAATAACATGGTCTATCACTGATAGACTATTTAAATTTGACCATATTTGTAATTTTTTTTTTATTGTTATATCTACTAATACTTTGGATCTAATGTTTATATTTGTAATGGTCCCTAAACAATTTTCGTCTAATATGCTATTTGAACTAAAATTTTGCAAAATTGGACCAGATACTAAAGTTTTCCAACAAAAGCATACTTTTCGAAGCACATAGACTTTGATTATGCTAAAGGTACAATAACTACAACAAAAGTTTTAAAAACAAATGTTAATAGTAAGAAGCGAAAATATGATTTAAATTTAATTAATAACAATAGTTAATTGTCATACCATCCAAATTAAATTACATATGAACTATTTCTATAAATTTCATATTCATTCAATATTACACTTCAAATGAAAGAGGTGAGATTACACCATAAATTACCACCTTAACTATAGCTTGCCTCACTTTTTTTGTTCAGAAGAATTTCAAGATATATATTTCCCACTTAAAACTTGATAGAAAAGTAGGCATGCGCAGCGGAATTGAGGATCAATTTTACTATAATTGCATAAATTAAACATACAACCCTAAATTAGTTAATTAGGGTTTTTTTAGAAACATTACCTTTGATGCTCCTGAAACTCGTCTATCTCCGCTCGAACACGAACCGGACAACCACTAGAGTTGACCTACTATCCTCTGGACTCATAATCGGGTTGTGGGACCTGATGGATGAAGAACCCGAGAGAGAAAAAGAGATGGAAATAGTAGAGTGAAATTTGGGTTGTGTTTGGATTTTTTCAGCCCAATTTTTAAAAATTAATTTTGCAAAATGTCCAAAAGTTTTTCATCTAAAATGACAAGTCCATATTTATAGAAAATGACCATACAAAATTGCATGAAATAACTTCATAAAAGCCCAACACCTAGAATCCACTATCTAAGTGGGCTTAATGTCTCCACTATAAGCCAACACCTACCCCACTATTTTGTTAATGGAATTATCCAACAAAAGTTTGGATTTTCTCACTAACTTTAGTCAAAGGGCAAAATAGTCATTTGGTCAAAGTCAAACTTTGACCGGAAAGTCAACATTTTGACTTTTTATGATTTTTTTGTGTTGACTAATTTTGACCTCCCGAGCATGAATCCGCATTCATTTTCTCGAAATTCAAATCACCTTTGAATATAAGGTCGGTCAAAGTTTGACTTTTTAAAATCAAAAGTCAACTCTTTGACCTTTTACATTTTTGACCATTTCCATTATTTTCGAGCTTCCGAATATGAACGTATTCATATTCTTGATATTTAAATCACATTTAAATATTAAAGTTGTATCTCTAAACTAAAAAACCGACCACTATATCACATACTTGTCAGTTTCTCTCTCTTCACCTAATGCGAATTGCCTAATTCGAACAATTCGAATTATTCTATCATACTGTTCTAAGTTTATTCCATATAAGCTAGTAGGGGAACCTAATGGACCTATAGATCATGGGCTTCAACGATCCGAGATTAGCTAGCTAAACTCTTTAGATGGAGCTAATAAACATTCGTTAACTCACACGTCATTCCACTATAATTCCGTAGTTGCACTCCCCTCACTATAGATATATTTGTGTCTATATGATATAACCATGATTAGTAAGCTAATCCTCCACAGGTTGTTCGTAATCTCGGTTGGATCATAAAAATCGTTTTATCCCCGAGACTACATCTTATTTCTTAAGTTCTACTGATCCTCTAATGAACAATTGATTTAAGGTCCAACCTATAAACCGAACCCCTCTCAAGCCAATGAGAGGGTGGGGCCCTTTGTTCAAGACTTGGATTCAGTACTAAAGGGAACAACCTATTTACTATCCCTATAATGGGTAGGAGTGAATTCCATCTTGTACCCTATGTTCCCAGCTATCCACCTGATCTTACCCCTGAAATAGGAGGCTTCTTGGGCCAGCGATAACGAGTTGCCCTCACCTATGCAGATCTCAAGATAATTCCGAGTGAACAGGAGTTCATAGTTGGCTTAGGATTAATATTAAGTTACCTAGGTCATCAATTAACAAAATAGTCAGTTTTATACATTAAACGACATTTAGAACGTAAAAAGTGACTATTTCATGGTTCAGTCTTATGTAAACTCTTTACATAGGATGCTCCCATTTTCATGTCTTCACACGAACAGTTTAGGATCACATTGTTTGTACTAACTACAAAAACGGGTCGCATCCATAATGTCCCCAGAATAAGGCGTCCAACCTTATTCATATACTATAGACCATTTTGACTATATATATTTGAACTTGATCCACATTTATATCGGTACATAAAGTTCAAACTTAAACTTAATAGCCTCGGAACCTTAGTTTATTGGATTCATGAATATAGAATTTAAATTTATTAAATATTTTCAATAACAACTTTATTGAACAAGAATATGATATTACAAACTACGAGTTTTAGGACATAAAATCCAACAAACTCCTACTTGGACTAAAACTTCTAGTAGGATCAAACGATGCTGAATTTAACTGTGAGAAATTAATATTACATATGAGTACAATAAACATATGAATTCAATAAACTAGGGCATTCACACCCAACATAATCTACCACTTGTCCTAGTTTAGAAACACCGTAGACCTAAACTCTGTAGGTGACCCTTAAAAACTTTAGCCGTGAGGGTTTTTGTAAAATGATCAACAATGTTTTGCTCAGAAGGTATCTGGGTCACTATAACGTCATCACGGTGTACAATTTCTCGGATAAGGTGGTACTGGCGTTCGATGTGCTTTCCCCGTTTATGGCTTCGAGGTTCTTTTGAATTTGCAACTGCACTGCTGTTGTCACAATACAAGGTGATGGGTAGATGCATATTTGGAACAACTTCCAAATCTGTCAAGAATTTCCTCAGCCATACTGCTTCTTTTGCTGCTTCGCAAGCAGCTACATATTCAACTTCCATTGTGGAGTTAGTTATACATATCTGTTTTACGCTTCTCCACACTACTGCTCCTCCATTAAGAGTGAACACTGATCCAGATGTAGACTTCCTAGCATCTTTATCAGTTTGGAAATCAGAGTCAGTATATCCAGTAAGGAGCAGATCCTTAGCACTATACACGAGCATGTAGTTCCTAGTTCTCCTGAGATACTTTAAGATATTCTTAACGGCAGTCCAATGATCACGTCCAGAATTAGACTGATATCTACTGACGATCCTTAATGAGTAGCATATGTCAGGTCTAGTACATAACATTGCATACATCAGGCTTCCAACTGCGGAGACATAAGGAATATTTCTCATATCCTCAACTTCTTAAGGTGTCTTAGGACATTGTTCTTTTTACATATGAATTCCATATCTGAAAGGCAACATACCCTTTTTGGAATTCTGCATTTTATATCTAGACAACATTTTGTCTATATAAGATGCTTGAGACATGGCTAGTGTCCTGTTCTTGCGATTCTGAACCATTTGGATCCCAAGAATATACTGCACATTTCCTAAATCTTTCATTTGGAATTGAGTATCTAGCCATTTCTTAACGTCAGTAAGATATCCTACATAACCCAATGAGTAGAATATCATCGACATATAAAACTAAGAACGCTATAGTAGAATTGACGATCTTCTTGTAAACACAAGGCACGTTAACATTTTGTTCAAAGCCATAAGATTTGATCGCAGTATCAAACCTTATATTCCAGGATCTAGAATCTTGTTTCAACCCATAAATGGATTTTGGAAGCTTACAAACCTTTTGTTCTTGACCTTGTGCAATAAACCCCTTTGGTTGAGGCATATAGATACTCTCTTCAAGATCGCCATTTAGAAATGCTGTCTTGACATCCATCTGCCAAATTTCATAGTTATAAAAGGTGGCAATGGATAAGAGTATTCTTATCGACTTTATCATGGCAATGGGAGAGAAAGTTTCTTCATAGTCCACTCCATCTCTCTGGGTATAACCCTTTGCCACAAGTCGAGCCTTAAAAGTCTATACTTTACCGGTTTGGTCTCGTTTTCTCTTGTAGATCCACTTACAACTAATTGGTTTTACATCATTTGGTTGATCTACAAGTTTCCAGACAGAATTGAAGTATATAGACTCCATTTTTAGGTCCATGGCTTTGATCCACTAATCACGATCCACATTTTTCATCGTCTGTTTATAGCTCAATGGATCCTCTATGCCATCATCAGGTATGATGACTTGTGTTTCTGTTAAACCCAAGTAACGGTCAGGCTGATGAACAACCCTCCCTCTACGTCGAGGCATTCTCAACTCTTGAGAAGGATGTGACTGACCTGATGTACTAATTTTATCTACTACTTTAGTAGATGAACTAGTTTTATCTGTAGCGTCTTTGGAAATTTCATTCAATACTAGTTTTCTGCGAGGTTGATGACTTCTTATGTGGTCTTCCTCTAAGAATGTGGCATTTGTTGATACAAATACCTTATTCTCTTGAGGATGATAAAACAGACCACCCCTTGTTTCCTTTGGATAACCTACAAATAGGCATAATTTTGAACGATGTTCCAATTTCTTGGGATTTTGTACCAACACATGTGCTGGAAAACCCCAAATTCTAAAGTGTCGTAAACTACTTTTACGCCCTTTCCATAGCTCATAAGGTGTTTCTGAAACACTTTTAGAGGGAATGTTGTTCAAAATATGTACAGCAGATTCAAGTGCATATCCCCAAAAAGAATCAGGCAATTGAGTATAGCTCATCATAGAGCGAACCATATCTAATAAGGTTCGATTTCTTCTTTCTGATACACTGTTCTACTGAGGCGTACTAGGTGTAGAGAGTTGTGACTAGATCCCATTTTCTATCAAATAGTCTTGGAATCGTATGTCCATATACTCTCCACCTCGATCTGATCGAAGTGTCTTTATTGTTTTACCTAATTCATTCTCAACTTCAGCCTTATATTCTTTGAACTTTTCAAGAGAATCAGACTTGTGATGAAGCAGGTAAACATGACCATACCTTGAATAATCATCAATAAAACTGATGAAATATTTATATGCACCTCGTGTCTTGACATTCATTGGTCCACAAAGGTCCGAATGTACGAGCTCTAAGGGTACTTCGGCTCTGAGACCTTTTTCAGTAAAAGATCTCTTGGTCATCTTTCCTTCAAGACAGGATTCACATGGAGGTAAAGAGTTATCTTCTAACTGATTTAAAAGTTCACTCTTGACCAATCTCCCAATCCTATTGAGATTTATGTGATCAAGTCTTAGGTGCCATAGATAGGTGTTGGAAGAAACCTTTTGTTTTTTTATTATGAGTTTCTAATGTTCTAAACATTTCAGTATTTAAAACAAAATTTGCTCTAGTTGGTCTTAACTTATATAAGTTGTCTTCAAATGTAGCAGAACAAATTTGAATACCTTTACAAAAAATGAACGCTTCATTTATATTAAAAGATATTGTATATAATTGTTCTACAACACAAGCGATAGATATCAAATTCCTCTTCATAAGAGGTACATACAAAACATTTTTAAGTACTAGATATCTATCTTCAAAAAACAACTTCAGATCTCCCACTGCTTCAGCTGAGACAACCTCTCATGTTCCAAATCTGAGGGTTATCTCACTTTCTTCAAGCTTTTTCCAAGAACTAGTTTCCTGAAACGAGAAACAAATATGATTAGTGGCTCCTAAATCTAGTATCCAGGTCGAAGTATCATATTCCACTAAACATGTTTCAACGACCAGTAAATCATATTTACCTTGTGTCGTTTTCTCAGCTTTCTTCTCTGCAAGATACTTCGGGAAATTTCTCTTCCAATGCCTGTTTTGGTTATAGTGGAACCATTTTCCTTTATTTGTATCATTCTTTCCCTTTTTAATCTTAGGAGCCTGCCTTTTTCCCTTCTTTTTCATTTGAGCTTTAGAGGGTCCAACTTTATTTTTAGAGGACGGTCCTCTTATAAATTTTTTCTTAGTAGTAGCAACATTTGCTTCCACTTCCTTCCCCTTACCTAAAGTAAGGTTGTGGAATCGCTGGAGCTCGTTAAGAAGGGTAATGAGGTTAAATTCTATCTTATTTAAAGACGCATTTGTCTCAAAAGGTATAAAACTCTTCGGAAGAGATTGTAAGATAAAGCTAACTTGGTTAGCCTCATCAATGGGTCCGTTATTTACTTCAGCGATATTGAAGTATATCATCATGTCCAGGACATGTTCTCTAACAGAGGTCCCCTCCTTCATCCGCTTCGTGTAAATGTGCTTAATTGCCTCCTGTCTAAGTGACCATGATGGTTGCCCAAACATTTCTCTTAATGAATCTATTATCTCTTTAGTCGTAGCTAAGGATTCATGTTTTTTTGCCAAAACATCAGACATGCTGGCAAGAATGTAAACACGGGCCTTTTCATTGGCTTTGACCTATCGATTGTATGCTTCCTAAACAGTTCGGTTAGCATTTGTGGCTGGGGTTTCAGGACATTCCTCAGTCAAGACAAATCTTAGATCGTCAACTACCAATAGTGTGTTTAGATTTGATTTCCATGCCAAATAATTATCGCCGTTTAGTTTCTCGGAAGTTAAGAATTAAATTATTGAGCTATTCATGCTGAAAAAAATAAACATATTCTTTTAGAAAAACTATAATCACAAAGAAACCAATTTAATTTAGCAAAAACTAATAATGTACCCTTCATTATTATATTTTGCAACGATATTTCAAAAGTTTAGAGTACCTCCACCGAATGGCAGTCGATTATTCCTCTTTTGAACCAAGACAATCTTGACTAGATGCTAACCCCAGAATAACTCTTTATTCCTATAGCACTTTAGTTATCGCTACTTTGGTCGAGAATATACTAACATCTTAGTAATTCTTGTAAGTGTAACATTCCATTTTTGGATTTCAGAAACCAAAATCAACATGCTCCCGAAAGTGGAAAGTCAATATGAAAACTGATCTAAGAAAGCCTATCCAGATTTGGAGTTCACGATGTTCTGAATCCTATAATACAACCCTCCGAAGGGAAAGGTCGCTCCAGGGTAGACATGCAGGCGCATTATACGAATCTCATAGTGCGACCTAATGGAAGAGACCGTGGATATGTTGTTACATACCCCCCACTCACTTACTATGAACTACTTCTACTACAAGAAAAAGGAGTTCTTCCGACACCTAAATAGAGCATCGAGAGTTAGGTCGTCGGGAGAGACGGTCTCTCCCGATGAAGTAAAGGACCGTTGGGAGTTCCCCGCCGTAAAGGTTCGTCGGGAGTTTCCAGGGAACTCCCGACGCATCAAACTGGCGGGAGTTCTCCGGGAACTCCTGACGCCGGGCTCCAATCAAACCCCTTCTTCTTCCCCACTCTCAAAATTTTCCCTCTTTCTCCCATTTTTCTCATTTTTCTTTACCATTCTTCCTCCCTCTCCCCATTTTCCCATCATTTTACATTTTAACTCCTATTTTCTCCATTTTTCCCATCCAACTTTTCTTCCATTTTTTCCATCAATTTTTTCTTCCATTTCTCCCTTTTCTTCCATCAATTTTTGTTGCTGCCGCCGCCGCCGTCGTCTCCTCGCTGATAATTTTCTCATTTTATTTTATCTTGTATATTTATTTAAATCATATGTGAAATTCCCATTAAAATGTGTTAAATATTGTATTCGCTTTTGTTAATTTTCTGAAATTGTTGTACAAATCATGCCCATCAATATTATGCCCATTAAAATCTTATCTGAAATTTTTAACATTTCGAAGATGTTGAATAAATAAAAGGCCTATATTAATCTAAAAAATATAAAATAAATCTTTAAACCTCCAATTTGGTACTTAACGCATTTAATATTTTAAAAAAGTTTAAAGAATCTTCTAGACATAAAACTAAATTTTGTGTCCAATAGGCTTGTAAATTTTAGAAGATGTTGAATAGATGAAAGGCCTATATTAGACACAAAATTGAAAGTTTGGAGACGTACTAAATAAAACATTTGAAAGTTTTTAAGACAATTTAAGCGGTCTAGGGACCTATGTGTTTATTTTGCCTTAAGAAATGAAAATTATGAAACTTAATGCTTAATAATACTTTGTACTTTGTCCTCTAATCCAGATTATTGTTTTGGATTACAAGTTGGTCAGAAAATATTTATTTTTAAGGATGAATAAAGAATGGATTTACTAAGGAATAAGTTATCAGTGGAGTATAGAGAAGGAGTGTCACAATTCTTAGATATGGCAAGGTTTCATGTTAATGATTCCGGACGAATAAGATGTCCATGCAAGAATTGTATGAATTCAATTTGGGAAAAGATAGATATTGTGGAACGACATCTATTAACATATGGAATATCTCCCTCATATTGTAAATGGGTATATCATGGAGAGCCAGTAAACTTATCTAGAAGTCATACAAGTCATTAAATACAGGATGTTGAAGCAGATAGTACAGAGAGTAATGCTATCGAAGAAAATGAGATATTGAATCTTATAAACGATTTACAAGTTCCAATTGAAAAAAAAAATGCAAATGAAAGAAGGATTGAGAATAATGAAATGTCCTTTAATGGTTAAGAAAGAGATACCAGAGGATTTAATGACCGAAGCACGTAATGAATTATACCCTGAGTGTTTGCAATTTTCATCCTTAAACTTTTTAGTGAAGTTGATGCATATCAAAGTTCTGAACGGCTGGAGTAACAAATCGTTTGACATGTTGCTAGAATTGTTAAAAACAGCATTTCCAGCTGGCACCTCTATACATACTTCCTTTTATGAGATGGCATAAAGATAAGCGAGTTGAAACGGAGGATGTATTACGACATCCAGCTGATGTAGAGGGGTGGAAACATTTTGATCGTGAATTCCCTCATTTCTCTTTAGATCCTCGAAATGTTCGTTTGGGATTAGCTTCAGATGGCTTTGATCCGTTTGAAAATATGAGCACTTCTTATAGTATGTGGCCTGTGGTGATAATTCCTTATAATTTTCCCCCTTGGAAATGCATGAAGGAAACAAACTTCTTTATGTCTTTGCTCATACCTAGTCCAAAATCTTCTGGAAAGGAAATTGATGTTTACTTGCAACCGTTGATTGAAGAGTTGAAAGAGTTGTGGACAATTGGTGTGCGAACTTATGATTCTGTTGCTGATGAGTTTTTTCAACTGTATGCTACCTTATTATGGACGATTAATGACTTTCCTGCGTACGGTGACTTATCTGGGTAAAGTACAAAAGGTTATCAAGCATTTCTAATATGTAAAGAAGATAACTCGTTCTTCGGGATAAGAGGGAAAATATCATTTATGGGACATCGACGTTATCTTCCAAAGAATCATAGTTGGCGTCGAGGTAGACAACATGATGGAAAAGTTGAAGTAGACCTCCACCAGTCATAATGAATGGAGAAGAGATATTACAACAAATAAATACGCTAAACTTTTCTGTGCTTAGCAAACATCCATCAAAGAAAGATAAAAAAAAGAAAGCGAATTCTAAACTGGACTAAAAAAAGTATTTTTTTTTTCCAATTTCCATATTGGTCCAGACTATTGTTACGACATAAATTGGATGTGATGCATATTAAAAAAAAAACATATGCGACAATTTGGTGGGCACATTGTTAAATATTGAAGGAAAGACAAAGGATACAACGAACGCTCGATTAGACTTACAAGATTTGAAGATAAGAAAGGACCTACACTTGATATAGGTCGATAACAGATTTGTAAAACCACACGGCATACACATTAACAAATGGTGAACGGATTTCATTTTGTAAGTATTTGAAATAAGTGAAATTCCCTAATGGATTCATATCTAACATATCACGATGTGTCAATGACAAAGATGGAAAAAAATCGAGGATGAAAACACACGACTGTCATGTGTTGCTTCATAGACTACTCCTTATTGGTATTCGAGCATACCTACCGAAGAACGTATCTACTGCTATTGTTGAGTTGTGTACATTCTTTCGCGACTTATGTGCAAAAACAATATGTGTAAGTGATTTGAACAGACTACAAGCAGACATCATAGTCATACTTTGTAAATTGGAAAGAATATTCCCACCTGCCTTTTTCGATGTAATGGTACACCTTGCAGTTCATCTACCATATGAAACTAAAGTGGTAGGTCTAGTTAGTTACAGTTGGATGTATCCTATTGAAAGAAGTTTACAAACATTAAAACAATTTGTACGGAACAAATCACGTCCCGAGGGGTCTATAGCGGAAGCATATGCAATGAATGAATCATAGAAATTCTACTCGTGATATATAAGTGGGATTGAAATCAGATTCAATAGAGATGAACGAAATGATGATAACATTCCCGATCACGAGATATTTGGTGAATTTGAATTATTTAGGCAGAGGGTACGACCATTAGGGATGTCAACTTTATGGATGCTATCAGCGGAGGAAAAACGTATTGCACATTGGTACATTCTCAACAATTGTAAAGAAATAACAGACTATCACAAATACGTTTCAAATTTTTTCCTTTTCTAAATTCTAGGGTATCTCCTTTGATATAACATTTTAATGATCAATTTTGTAGGCAACATTTGAGGTTAATTCTTCGTGAAGCTCAAAGCGTCTCTGACTTATATATAAAACATCAACGCAAATTTCTCGATTGATTCAAATCTCAGGTATACATAGTCATTTTGTAGGCAACAGTTGAGGGATGATTCATTTTTCGTATTCATTTTTAATGTATAAGTAATTATCAGGTTCTACAACGGCGCGAGAGAGAAGATATCTCCGATGATTTCTTTTCACTTGTAATGGGACCTTTGTCTAAGGTGCACTTTTATAATGGATGCATTGTTAATGGGGTATAGTTTCACACTGTAGAGCGTGATAATCGTCGAGCTACACAAAATAGTGGAGTCCTAGTGGCCGGGGAGGTTAGTGAAAACACAAGTGTGGATAACAATTTCTACGGTGTTGTAGACGAAGTATTAGATTTCCAATATGTGAATAGAAGACGCGTTTTCTTGTTGAAGTGTAGATGGTTTGACATAGATAACAACAAAAGTAATAGGACACATGTGGATTTAGGATACAAATCGATTAATACATCACACTACGAGCCTTTCATCTTTGCTATCCAAGCACAACAAGTCTTTTACATTAATGACATCAAACATGGTAGTAATTGGAAAGTTGTTCAAGTAGTCCAAAATAAACGAATATGGGATGTCCCGGAAGTGGATGATGTTGAAAACGCACAACTAGATTTACTAGAAATTGTTGATGGCGTCCGAGTGGATGAAACCATTGAAGAGGTTACTTTATGCAGAGTTGACGTTGATCCTACAGTTGTGGAAAGACCAATTATTGTACATGGCAATCATGACTTCATAAATGATGATGATGAAGAACAATTATCTCCCAATAACAGTTCAAGTGCTGATAAATAATTTGAATTAGATTACGATGATGAGTAATGATGTATCTACTCAATTCTCTTTTTCTCTATCTTACATGTATTTATTGTTAATTTAATATTGTTTTCTCTTTTTTGTATTTGTATAGATACGATATCAACCCCTAATAGGCAACGGGAGACTAATGAAGAATTCCAGGAGTTATATCTAAGTAACATAATATCTTATGTGGGTGATACTTCAGGTTAGTATATTTTGAAATATATTATGTTAACTGAAATACATCATAAACTATTTTAAATTTTTTATTCTTCATATAGTAGCTCAGCATCCCATCGGAAGAAACGAGAGCATTCACGGAACATCGAGTTGGAAAGATACGTCCAATAACATGGGAGAATTATAATTGTGATAAATGAGGGGGAGATGAAATCGATATCTCAACATTCGGTACGATTTAGTAATGCGATCGGCGTCGCCGTGAGATTTGCATTTCCAGTACGTTGTCGTACTTTTGCTGAGGTTCCAAACGAGTTCATAAAATTGGCTAAAAGTCAATTATTGGTAAGTAATTATAAGTTTATTCTTTTACAATCATGAACATCATCTATGTTAATTCTTCCCTCCCTCTTTTGTAGGTTCATTTCGAACTTGATCTGTCTAGTCAACGACTTAACCGTTTTATAGAACATCAAATGCAAAACTCCTTCAAAGAATTTAGAGCAGATTTGTACAGACATTACAGAAAATGTGGAAATCCTCAGCAAGCCGTGCCAGTTTGCCTAGTTAGCTTAAAAATAGGTCAGAAGATTGGTACTTTTTGTGTGACCGCTTCGAGAGTGAAGCATTTCAGGTACAATATTTGTGGCGTGTATCATTTGCTACATTTACTAATACATCACACTATTGACATATTTTTTTTCTTCAAATATAGGAAATGTCTGTGACGAATAGGAAGAATAGAGAGAAATTACCGTTCGACCACATAGGTGGATCGAAGCCATTTCTGCAAATTCAGGCAGAGTTGTAGGCAAAGGAGGGTCGAGAAATAGGACGTGTTGACTTATTAGGGAAACACATTCTAAAGGTGACAAGTTTGTAAACGAGGCAGCTGAAAATGCACATGTAACATTTTTTGCTTTACTGTCGTGTTTTTTTTTTCATTTTTAACTTTAGTCGCTCGTTCTTACCCATTTAATTATTATGTCTAGCATCAAATGTTGGAATTACAATCCAGCCCCACTCTAGAAGGTTCTCAACCACTAACAGGGGATGAAATCTGTGAGATGGTTTTGGGTAGACGACTCGGATATTCAAAAGGTCTAGGTTGGGGCCCTAAGCCTAAGTCAAGAAGGAGTAGCATTTCATCAAGCTCGTCATCTACTCAAGGAACGGAGGCGAGAATGGAAGAATTGAGAGTCAATTTCCAACAGTCCCAGTCAAGGATTAAGGAACTTGAAGACATTCAGAAAAGAATACAAGAGGATCATGCATGACAAATGGAAGAAATGAAAAAAATGATTGAAGACATGGTACGATCGCTCTCTCACTGAATCTCGCTCTCTCCCTGAATCTCACTCTCTCTCTGTATCTCGCTCTCTCCTTGCCTCTCGTTCTCCCCCTGTATGAAAGAGCTGGTTGGTCAAGAGAGAGCTTTGAGTCTTATCATTATTATTTTGAGTCTGTCTTCGCTTTTCTTCGTCCATGATTCCCTAATGGAAGACTGACGTACTCTTGACACACTGCATATTCACCTTCCCCTAGAATCAAAACTTCTTTTTTTTTTTTTTTTTACTTTTTATTGAACTGTATCTCGCTCTCTCCCTGAATCTCGCTCTCTCCCTGTATCTCACTCTCTCCCTGAATCTTGCTCTCTCCCTGTATCTCACTCTCTCCCTGGATCTCGCTCTCTCCCTAGATCTCTCTCTCTCTCTGAATCTCGCTCTCTCCCTGTATCTCACTCTCTCTCTGTATCTCGCTCTTTCTTTGCCTCTTGCTCTCTCCTTGCCTCTTGCTCTCTCCTATACTATTCTTTAAAGTTTAGACTTTTATCTGCCCCTTATTTCAGCCACATTCATTTTCTCTCTCTCTCAAATATTTGAAAATCTTTTAACAAATTTACAAAATAGTTTGATCAATGATGATGATAATGATGCCACATACCACACACATATACAACTAAAATTAAAATTACATATTGTTTTATGAGATTCTTGTAAGGATGATCAAAAGTTGATTTATAAAATTTTTGTATGAATGACCTTTTTTTTTTTTTTTTTTTTTGCCAATACAATTTGATTAGCTTTTTAAATTTTTTTTGGCGTCACATATTGTTTTAATTGTTTTTTTTTTCTCACTTTTGTTCTAGTTTTTGCTCACTTTCTTACTCTTATTCTCTCCATTTGGTTTATTTGGTATCTAAAAAACTCTGTTTGTTGTCAAAGAAAGAAGAAACAACTTTGTCATTTATTGTCTCCGTTGTTGTGATTAGAAGCAAAATATGGAGAAAGTAGTGTTGTCATTGGTAGAGATGAAATACAAATTAAAGAAGGGAAGGGAAGTAGAGAAAAAAGAGGAGGTGGGAAGATGTGTTTTATTGCGATGATCCTCTCTATTTTCCTTTTAAACGTAAATTATTAATGCACAGAGCAATAGTTAGCTGCAGTCTAAGTTACACCCAATTTCATATATTCATTCCTCAAACCATTTTGGGGACAAATTTGAATTTTATGTGTGTTGGTCATCATTGTTTACTCGTTTTGATGTTCATTACTACCCGTATTGGAGTTTAAATGTGTTGTGGATGTTTATCGATATAACATTTCAATGTTTTTGTTTTATTGTAGAATGTTGTTCGGAGATAAGCTGGGACAATTGTTGAAGATGCTGTGTTTGAGAAGTGTTCTAGATGTTGTTTTGATTTTACTTCTTTTATGTATTTGTGATATGAATGTTTATTGACTTCATTTTGGATATTGTAATTTTTTACTTGTTATAAAATGGACTTCATTTTCGTTTATATGAATCTTTATTTGGTATAATATGTTTTACAGGTTTTCAGATCAAATTTTAAAAAATTACAAACGATATATTAAATTTTAATACTCCTCACGTATATAAGATCCCCCGACGCACTTTAAAACGGTATCGGGAGTTATGGTGGAACTCCGGACACCTACTGGCGCCAGGAGTTAGGGGAACTCCCGACGCATTGTAGTGCGTCGGGAGTTCTTGGAACTGCAAATGCCGTATATTAGGCGTCGACAGTTCCAGGACCTCCCGACGCACTACGATGCATAGAGAGTTCCCCCATAACTCTCGACTCCGTTTAAAAGTGCGTCGGGAGATCCTCTCCTATTTACCTTGATATTGATCCATGCAAACACTCTTCGAAGGGAGTCCGCTCCTAACCACGGCCCAAAGCCCTGCATGGACCTCAAATGTGAACTCTTAGGGACACTAGAGCTAAAAGTACGCTACTTCCCTCTAGCTGAAGAGTTCTATAACGGTTTAGGGTATATATTAAAGATACTTAGAGATATATTTTGGCTAAATTAAACATATCCTAAGTCTAGGTGATAGATCCATATATAACTCTTATACTGTATTTTAACCTATGATGTCTAGGTGATAAACAAATTTTATTACCTCACATCTCTCATGCATGCTCATTGAAACTATAATTATTTGACTTAGATACCAGTTTGATCTCTAGGTAGGAGGTGTTCCGTAAACCGTCATCTTAAGAACCCCCAACCTTAGACAAGATCTCCTGGGTAAGTAAATAACTCTTTGTTTAACAAGTAATTGACCTATTCTAACTCTTTAGAAAAGCCGATTGAAATTGCACCAATTTAATCCTAGGTGGGCATGCAACTTTTACCTTTGTTATAGATTTTAAAGTCTAGGTTATTTTATAACAATTATAAAATAGAATTATAACCATTATAACCCTAGAATCATACATCTATAACATACATTCATACTTAACGATCATGCTTTAATATAACACTTTATATTAAAAAAAACTTAACATACATACTATATACATTATAACAATTATAACATATATCAAATGCATGTACATGTTAACCTATGGTGAGATTTTAAATCTATATGGCATACTATATGCACAACAAGATTCAAAATTTAATTAAAACATACATCAACGTGCATAATTAATTAAACACCCTAAAATGGATTGGTTTTGGCTCTTAAATTAAGCTAACAACTAAATTATTTAATTAGGATTTTTTAGAAACATTACCTTTGATGCTCCCGATACTCGCCTATCTCTGCTCGAACATGAACCGGACAACCACTAAAGCTGATCTACTATCCTCTGGACTCAGAACCGGGTTGTGAGACCCGATGGATGAAGAACCTGAGAGAGAGAGAAAGAGATGGAAATAGTATAGTGAAATTTGGGTTGAGTTTAGATTTTTTCAGCCCAATTTTTAAAAACTAATTTTGCAAAATGTTCAAAAAATTTTCATCCAAAATGACAAGCCCATATTTATAAAAAATAGCCATGCAAAATTGCATGAAATAACTTCATAAAAATCCAACACCTAGAATCCACTATCTAAATGGGCTTAATGTCTCCACTATAAGCCAACACCTAACCCACTATTTTGTTAGTGGAATTATCCAACAAAAGTTTGGATTTTCCCACTAACTTTAGTCAAAGGGCATAATAGTCATTTGGTCAAAGTCAAACTTTGACCAAAAAGTCAACATTTTGATTTTTTTTTATGATTTTTTTCGTGTTGACTAATTTTGACCTCCCGAGCATGAATCCGCATTCATTTTCTTGAAATTCAAATCACATTTGAATATAAGGTTGGTCAAAGTTGACTTTTCAAAGTCAAAAGTCAACTCTTTGACTTTTTACATATTTAACCATTTCCATTATTTCTGAGCTTCCGAATATGAACGTATTCATATTCTCGATATTTAAATCACATTTAAATATTAAAGCTGTATCTCTAAACTAAAAAACCGACCAAAATATCACATATACTTGTCGGTTTCTCTCTCCTCACCTAATTCGAACAATTCGAATTATTCTATCATACTGTTTTAAGTTTATTCTATATGAGCTAGTAGGAGAACCTAATGAATCTATAGATCATGGGCTTTAATGATCCAAGAGTAGCTGGCTAAACTCTTTAGATGAAGCTAATAAACATTCGTTAATTCACGGGTCATTCCACTATAGTCCCGTAGATGCACTCCCCTCACTATAGATATATTTGTGTCCATATGATATAACCATGATTAGTAAACTAATCCTCCACAGGTTGTTCGTAATCTCGGCTGGGTCATAAAAACCGTTTTACCCCTGAGACTACATCTTATTTCTTAAGTTCCACCGATCCTCTAGTGAACAATTGGTTTAAGGTCCAACCTATAAACTGAACCCCTCTCGGACCAATGAGAGGGTGGGGCCCCTTGTTCAAGACCTAGATTCAATACTAAAGGAAACAACCTATCTACTATCCCTATAACGGGTAGGAGTGAATTTCGTCTTGCACCCTATGTTACCAACTATCTACCTGATCTTACCCCTGAAATGGGAGATTTATTGGGCCAGCGATAACGAGCTGCCCCCACTTATGCAGATCTAAGGATAATTCTCAGTGAACAGGAGTTCATAGTTAGCTCATGATTAAGATTAAGTTACCTAGATCATCAATTAACGAAATAGTCAGTTTTATACATTAAACGACATTTAGAACGTAAAAAGTGACTATTTCATGGTTTAGTCTTATGTAAGCTCTTTACATAGGATGCCCCCATTTTCATGTCTCCACACGAACGGTTTAGGATCACATCGTTTGTACTAACTACAAAAATGGGTCACATCCATAGTGTCCCCAGAATAAGGCGCTCAATCTTATTCATATACTATAGACCATTTTGGCTATATATATTTGAACTTGATCCATATTTATATCAGTACATAAAGTTCAAACTTAAACTTAATAGCTTCAGGACCTTAGTTTATTGGATTCACGAATATAGAATTTAAATTTACTAAAGATTTTCAATAACAGCTTTATTGAACAAGAATATGATATTATAAACTATGAGTTTTAGGACATAAAATCCAACAAAACTTCCAAATTCAGTACTATTCATGACACTGTAAATAAAATTCATATATTTCAACTATGATTGGTTAGCCCTAGTCGTATTTATTTATGAATGGTTCAATTGTGAGTAGGCCAAACATATAATCGACCCTTGTGGCAGTGATTCGGCTATGGCCAACATAAGTGGGTTGGTTGATTCACATGGATGACTCATACCTTTTGAGTCAAGCCTCTTGGTGAACAATGGGTCTTGTCATCTGTCTTATCTTTGGACGTCGGACTTCCAATAGGTTTTAGATATGAACTTGGCTTCACATACATAGTCTCCACTCTCAAGTCCAGTTTGTGGGACTAATCACCGTTAATCTACTAGCGATGAGCAATAGGACTCGAAAACTAAATTGATCCACCGAAATCGATTAAATCAAAGTCGATTGACCAGTTTATAGTGCATGGTGGTTAGAGTAGCAAAACTGACAACTTGGCATTGGTCTGAATCCAAAACCAACATTGACCAATAGAGACAACCCTATTATCTACCCCTAAATCATGGTATCCAAGTTCTACCCAAAAAGGGAAAAAAAAAAATCAACAGTATTTTATGATTTTTTTAAAAACAAATATAAACTATAAATCCACATTAAAGCCGCTGATTTACTCGTTCAACCCTACATCTACATGTACAAGTTGCCTTGCCAACAAGAAGAATAAATTCGACAACATACACTAAAAACTAAAAACTTAACTAAAAAACCAACATCTACTTAACATAAAGCTGATTTCTTCTCATTACAACAATATCGTCATCCCCATCATCATCTTCCTCTTCTTCATACAAATCTTCCCCTTCCTCTTCATCATCTCTGCTCTGAACTTTACTCTCTGTTTCTCCTAAACTCGACACCCGAAACACATTCTTAATTCCATTTATCAATCTCTGCCCAATACTACTACTTCTCCCAGATTTCCTATCCCCATCATGATTCGACAACGACCCACGATCAGAAAACGGCTTGCAACCACCGCCAAACTTCAAATACTCTGTCTTGAAATCAGCACTCAGTCGAAAAACAGAGGAGGAAGTTGACCCACGTTGGCCTCTAGCGACGACCTTACTATTATTACTATTGCTCTTCTCCACGCCGTAATGAAAGCTAGCGGAACGGCCACGGCCAGCGTCCTCGGACAAACTCCTCTGTTTCTCAGACTCTTGCAGCTTCTTCTTCATCGATGAGAGTTGGGATTCGAGGGTTCGTATGCGAGAGTTTGTGGCGTGCATAGCGGCCTTCAACTTGGCGGACTCGCGAGCCGCGGCATCGCGCTGGAGAATTGCGCCGAGCGTGAGGGGGTCCTTGGGAATTGGACGCGGCGGTGGGGGTTTGGTGGTGGCAGCAGAGGTAGTACTGCTGATAATGGAGTTACGAGTGTTGAGTTGTTCGATTAGCATGGCTCGGACAACGAATCTGAGCGGCATTACTGGGTTTTGAACCGCGTGTAAGAGTAGTTTGGGGGATAGCTTGTCGCAGTCTATGAAATTGCATATTAATACCTTTTGGTCTTCTGTGATTTTCCTTCCATGTCCCTGCCATTTTCATCGTAAACCGTTAAATTATACACGTTTGACTATTATTAGTCAAATTGAGGGTTGTTTTCTAATTGATTGATTATAATTACGTCATTTTTTTTTCAAATCGATTAAAATAAGAACTTTTTTATAATAAAACAAAATATCATTTATCACACACATCTATTAATGTTATTGATAAATAAAATGACTTTTTGTTACTTTTGAAAAATATTTTAAAGTAGTTTTATCACTTAAAACAATTACCCTCAAATTAAAGATTAATTTACTTTTATTAAACCAACATTTAAATTATTAAACAAAACTTTAAAAATAAATCAAATCAAATCAAATTTCTTGAAAAACTATTGTATTCTTTTGTTTTATGTTCCGTGTCTTTTTTGCCTTTAAAGATTTATTGCTTTATCATCAATTTTTAAAAATGTTTCGAAAATCAGGCCAAAATTTGAAGATTAGAAACAAAAGTAATTTTAAAAATTCGATTGATAACATAAGTCCGATGATTAGAGCATAATTTTCTAAAATAAAAAATAAAAAATAAAATAATTATTAAACGACACCTTAATTTTTCAAAACTTTGTTAAATTTCGAAAAATATGATAGAAAATATATAACAATTGAACAAAAAAATTGATGGAAGTGGGTATTTATAATTGCATTCTAAGACACTAAGTTAAAAGGGACAAGATAAATAAAATTCATGTATATATGTAATACTTCTGTGTATTTCGTTGCACTCAACTTTTCACCGACAATTCAAATTAAAAAATATATATTTTTAAAAAATCAAATAAGAGTTTGTCACATTGCCAATTGTGCTTGGACAATTAGAGTAAAAAAAATACACTCAAATTTCTTTATAAAATATATATAATTTATAGAAATTAAAAAAAAAACCATAACCTATAATTGAATCAAGTGTTATCAATCATTTTTATATAGAAGGAATGAAACTTACTTTGAGATATAGAAGAGCGATTTTGTAGATTAAGTCGTGGCATTTAAACCTGCGGTTCAATGACGAAGCCAATACCATAAAATTCTCTACTTCCAAACATTTGAAATCTTCAAAGCAAGTAATATCGCCATTATCACTCTCATCTTCCAAACTCCACGCTTCAAGGCATCTACTACCCAGAAACGCCATCGTTTCGGCCTCCGGCAGCAACTCTAAGCACGACCGGAACACCACCGACGCGTAATCCCGGTTAACGGCTACAACCCGCCGGAAGTATTTTTCGGTTACATACACCAAATTTTCGTCGTCGGTATTATTTTCCATCTCCGACATTTCGAGCAACTCCGCGGCCGTTCTTAATGCCGCGACGTTGAACGGCGTTATAACGATTGGGGCTCCGTAGCAAAAATCGGCCACTAGAGTGAATGTTTTGGGCGTTATTTTGAGCGGTGGGCTGACCGTTACGTCCGCTGCAGTGGCCAATTGTCGCTTTAAATACGGGGATTTGGATGCCAGAGGATCCTAAGAAGAATTTCAAAATTACGGAACTGTCCCCACATTTGTAATTAATTGCTGACAAAGCCCCCAATTTGTTTCCGTTGAAGTACCATTACTCACAGAGAATTGGAGTACGTCTAGAGAAAGAACACGTTTCCGCAATAAAAACTCACCCTTTATTTATTTTCTCAAAAAGGAAAAAAAAATCCAGGCCTAGCACAAAGAGGTTGCAACCAAAATACACTCATGTATTTTTCTTTTTCAAAATTATACAAAGATGGGTAACATAAAAAAATGATAAAGGTTAGTTAATTTAAAATTTAGCCCTTTTTATTATCGTATATAGATTAAAAATCAAGGTTTCGTCTGATAATTATTTTGTTTAAAAAAATTAAGTCTATGAATACTAATTCCACAGTTTAAATTTTTTCATTTGTTATCTACTTTTTGGTTTAAAAAACTAAATCAAATTTTGAGAATGAAAAAAAAATAGCTTTCAAAAAGTTGTTTTTGTTTTTGGAATTTGGTTAAAAATTCAATCATTGTGCAAGTCATCATAAGAAATGTGGTTAAAATAAGCTTAATTTTAAAAAACAAAAAACAAAAAACTAAGATCCATTTTTTAAAAAATATTAAGCATATAGGCATTACTTCACCTTTAATTTTCTTTGTTTGCATCTACTTTTTACCAATGGTTTAAAAAATTAAGCCAAAATTTGAAAACAAAAAAAAAAGTTACTTTCAAATTTTGGCTTGTTTTTTAAACCGTGGGTAAATAGGTTGGTAGCAAAGAAAGAAAGTTGAGGGTGAAAATAATATTTATAGGTTTAATTTTAAAAATCAAATAATTATCAAACGGAGTCTAAATTATTAAGCTTCATCTATTTTCTAAAAAAAAAAATCATTGGCTAACCATTTTGGTTTTTGTGTCCATTTTTTTTTATATATATTACATTAACTTTTGATTTCTATTTTTTTTGTTATGTACTTTCTAACCATACTATCATATATCAAGTCTACAAAAAGAAAAGCAAAATTTAAAATTTTATTTTTTGCATCTTAAGAAATATGAAGATTTCTGCAAGAAAATTGTAAAAAAAAAAACATATTTAAAGAAAAACAAACAAACAATTGAATGTATAATCAGATGTGATCTTAATTTTTTAAAACACTCTTCCACCTTTAAGTTTATCTATTTTTTAGAAACGATTATAAATGTTTTAAAAATCAGGTTTTGAAAACACAATCTAGTAACTTATTTTTGTGGTATTTGAAGTTTGACACTGTGAATTCAAATGTTTCTAAAGAAAATATGAATACCATAAATGAGAAAACTAGGTACAATTTTTAATTAAAAAAATGGATTCTAAATAGTTAATATAAAGAAAAAGACTTTTGAATTTACAAGTAAGAGGTATGGTCCAGTTCATACATAAATATACATATAATCTCAATAAACAATTCTTATAAAAAAAATCACCTCAATAAGTATGTGTATATTTATGTTGAAAAAGGAAATATGTGAATCACTTATTATTGGTTAACAATGGATAAAGAGGATAAATTATGTTGCAGTTTTTGTGAGTACAAATTATGTTGCTGTTATTGTTGTTATTATTTGTAAAATTTATAACATCATAATGTTACAAGATCAAATAATGTTCTTTATTAAATCCAAAAAAAACAACCATGTTACATCTGAATTTACACTTGTCTCAAAATTATTTAAAATGATTGTGACAATATGAAAATGTCGTATTATCAAAGACATGAAAATTAATGCTTCAAGCAAAACATACCATCATCTTCACTTCCTCTCACTCTCATGTCCCAACCCCCATTTTCAGAAAATAAAATTAAATTAAAATAAAGAAATCAAAATCAAAATCAATTTTTTTTTTTTAAAAAAGTTAATGTTTTAGAAATTAATGTTCTTATTCATTCCCGTTAAGGTTAAATTTTAAATCAAGCCATTCAAAATTATTTAATAATAATTAGATAAATATCACTCTAATCTTATTTATGCATATTTCACTTAATTAATTTGTTTTTTTTTTCAATATTTTCTTGTTTACCCACTACCAACAGCTCAAAAAGAAATTGGTACCAAGCCAATGCTAAATTTGTCTGCTTTCTTTTAATAAAATACATACATATATATGTGTGTATATATATATATATAAAATAGAAAACAAAATCACAAATACTATTTTTCTTTTTGTTGTATATTTTTTCAAGCTTTTTAATAAAATCCCATGAAAAAAAAAATTGAAATGTGGCTAAGACACTAAAACAACAAAAAAACTGAGAAGGGAAAAAAAAAACTTGTAAATTACATTACAATATATACCTTGTGGAGATGAAAACACTGCCCATCAACTCGAATACAAACATCTGTCTTAAATCCAGTTACATTAGACCTAACAATAAAAATTAAACAAAATTAAGTAAATAAACTACAAAATTAATCCCCTAAATTTAAAATCAGAGAGAGAAAGAGAGAAAGAGATTACCATTGGTGAACTCGAGAATGGAGATGCTGAGGAGGCGGCGGAGAGAGTGGCGGAGAGAGAGAAGAAGAGGAGGAGGAAAACTCATAATCTTCTTCATAAATGGTATCGACGGCGCGAAGATTTTGCCAAACGGTAAACTCCTCTGTTTCTTTCATTTTGCTGGAGGTCTGGTCTTTCATTTGGTTGTTCGTAATTCTCTTCTCACAGCCATTACCATTAAATATGAGGGTGGAGGTGGAGGAGGGTGTGTGTATTAATGGCGGCCATGTGATTCCTCTTAAATGCTGCATCCTCCCCTTAATTACCGCTCTCTCTTTACTCTCATCTTTTTGTAAAATTCAAATATTTTTGCAATTACGATACCCATTTTGAATTTTCTTCACTCTGAGAAACAGAGAAAGAAAATGGAATACGTGTCTCGTCTACTCATTTTTCGTTGTGTCGAGCAATTTGGAGGAAAATTTGTGGCCCATTTTTTTGTCCATCCATAGACCCATATTAAAATTGGGATCCTAATTGACAATTTGACACTATGTTTTGTTTTTTCCGGTAAGCAAAATTAATAAGTGTGAATAAATCCAAACATATCACTTTGAGGGTAAGTAAAGTCACGTTTTAAAATAATATAAAAAATGATGTATACACTTCAAAACTAGTTTAGTGGCCAAAGTGTGCTTATGTCAACGATAATTGACATGACATTCTTCTTTAAATATTGTAGGTGTTATAAAATGACTGTGATCAAATAGAGTAAGATCGCAACTAAAGTAGATTGAGAAAAATAATAATGAAGATGAAGAAGAAGGGAGAGAATAACACACACTAATTTTACATGAAAAATTCCCAAACAAATTAGGGTAAAAAACCATAGATAAGGATAGAAGAATTCCACTCTATAAAATCGGATTTACTAACTTTCTTTCTTATAGAGGAATGCAAAGCTCTCTTACAAGAAAAAATACTCTCTATTTTGTCTCACTAGATTTTGCGATGGTTTAGCAATCATGGGTTTTCACCTATTTATAGCCTAAACAAACTTGGCCATCAAGCAAATCTAATAACTCCAAATTATTCTTGATAGATGTGAAGGATTTAATGATTTCCAATTTTTCACTCCCTTGTCTTGTTACATGTCTTCTTCCTCCCTTTTTCTTTTTTTTTTCCTTTCCTTTTCTCTCTTTCTTCGGTTTTCTTTATTTTTTTAAAAATTTTCTTTCCTTCCTCTAGTTTTTGCTTCCATCTCTTCAATCTCCACATCTCTCCAAACATTTCCATCTTTCCCTCATCTTCCAATTTCCCACCATAATCATTAAAAAAAGAATTACGAGACTGAATTTCAAACTCAAGACTTGAAAGTACCTACTCATTAGTGACTTAACACCAACAAGCCAATCATTAAGTTTGATTATTATAATGAAACATTAAATATAAATAGCAAATGAAAACGGATTTGTAAGAAACTACTTTTTTTAGTCCTTAAGTTTGCACCATTTTAAGAAACATTTATTAAAAGTTTGAAATAAGAAACGATAATAGTTAGTAAATAAGCTTATTTCCCAAAAAATGAGAAATGAGAACGTTATCAAACAATTTTTTTTTTTATAGGACTTTAAGAGTATGAAGTTTATTAATAGTATCACTGATAACATGTTATCATGGATAGCATGTTAACAGTGATACTATGATATCATGCTATCAATGAAAACTTTTATGCACAATCAAACAATCTCGATGAGTCACTTATCTCAAATACTACATTACATAATACATAAATACTATAAGTGATATCCTTTACAATGATAGCAATAGAAAGATATCACTAACAGTAGCTACAATGATATCCTTTATGACTACCAATGTAGAAGGATATCATTCTATACCTATAAGCATAAAAAATGACATACAAACACACTACATACATCAACAAATTAATCAAAAGACCCCGATTATTTACAAACAAGTATAACATGATATCAAATTTAAATAACAAAAAGCATAAAAAAACATTATCGTTGCTAGAAACATATCAGTTAGCTACTATTTGGCTATTATTGATAAAAACATATCAGTGATAGCAATTGATAGCCCATTTCTAAATTATAAATAATAATAGCATCATTAATAACAACTATCAATGATGACAACTGATAACACATTTCTCAAATTAAAGGCTATTACTAATAGCAGCATCACTGATAGCAGTTATTAGTGATATTCATTGATAGTAGCATCACTGATAGCAACTGGTAGCAACTATTGGTCATAGCAACTGATAACACACTTCTCAAATAAAAAAGCTACTATTAATAAGAACTATCAGTGATAACCTACTGATAGCAACTATCGGTGATAGCCACTAATAGCAAACTTCTCAAATTGAAAGCTTTCACTGATAGTAGCTATCAGTGATAGCTTTCAATTTGAGAAAATCGGGAAGCAGCATGCAAAATGATGGATGGGCATGGATTTTTTTTTTTTTTTTGTCTTTTACCATTTTTTGTTCTATATATGCAATTATTTTATTCTTGTACTACATATTCTATTATGTTGCGCTTAAATTTTATTCATACAATTAGCCCTAATAAACAAGTTTCTTGAAATTTTTTGATAATTATCCAACAATCTCCCACTTGGAGATTTGGTTGATAATCAATCATATCTTTGCACCATTCTTTCTACCTTGCCATCTTCGTGTTGCTTATTTCTGCTAGGCCACTCGAGGGTTGATACCAATTAAACTTATCAGTGTGACTGCCTTTGTCAAGTAATCTGCTAGGTTTTCTTTTGTATGAATTTTATGCATATCCACTATTCCTTCCTCCACTTTCTCACGAACAAAGTAGTATTGCACTCGAATATGTTTGGACTAAACATGGAAAACTGGATTCCTTGTAAGATACAAGGTGTACTGACTATCACAAAATAGAGAAATTTCTCCTCCAATAGCTTTTTTAACCATACAGCTTATTTGCTTGCTCGTGTAGCTACAACATATTCTGCTTCTATTGTTGACGTAGCCACAACTGACTGTAGTTTGGAAACCAACTTACAGCTCCGGTAGTAAGAGTAAACACATATCTGGTGTTGGATTACTTTTATCGAGATCACCTACAAAATCTGAGTCAACATATCCTATGACAGTAAAGTATGATTCTCCATAACATAACCAACATCTATGGACTGCCTTTAATGTATCTAAGGATCCTTTTAATAGCACTCCAATGCTCTCAACCAGGATTCTCATATATTGACTAATAACTCCCATCACATGTGTAATGTTGAAGGCATGAGTGAACATCCGCACTGGAAGGGGATCGGATCCCAATTTCATTATTTTACAGAATCAATAACTCAGATGATGGAAACCATTATGTATTTCAAATGTTACAGCATGCTACAAGAAAAGAAAAGAGAAGAAATTAGGGTTTTGTAATACATACCCTTGAAGTCACAATTTCTTCTCGAATCCTTCTCCTTGATCACGAACACTTCAAAACCCTTGGATCACGAACCTAAATCCAATTTGGTTGAACACCACCACAATGAAAAACCTCTATATTCTCTAGAGGGTTGAGAACCAAAGAAGGAGTTTTATGGAGTTTTTTTAATTTTGGGAGAGGGAAGTGTAGATTCAAGAGGAAAATTTTCTTCAGAGAATTACTTGGGGAGATCGAGAGCACGGACCTTCCATATTATCTAGGGAAGAAGATAATCTTTTTTAGGAATCTGCCTCACTTCCACGATATTGAATGAGAGAATAATGTAGAGAACTCCCTCATTTAATTAATTCAAATTTAATATTAAATTAAAAACAATTTTTTAATTTAATTAATATATATAACTATATAATAACTAACTTACTATATAATATATATTAAACTATATGTTATATCTAATATTATTGGGATTGGTGTCTTAATTCTCCCGGAGTCTCGTTGTTTTGTAAAGATACACATTGTTCAATGAATATAAGTGTTATTTAATTCTAGCATTTACTCATATCCAATAAACAAAGCTTCTTAATTATCTTATGTGAACTTAAGCATGTACATGTGATATACAAGTGGATCATGCCTTAAGTGATAACCTAAATAGGTTTATAGTATAAGGATTAAGGTGGGATACCTGATCCTAGTGACACTACGGATACAACCTGCTTTGTAGAAGTTTGCAAGTGTTGTAACTACTACAGATGGTAGATCCTAACCATTCATGTGGAGACGTACGAGCGGGGTTGTCCTATACAAAGAGTTTGTATAAGACCTGGACCACGAGATGACTAGACTCTGTATATAACGCCGTTGATACTAGAGACTTGTATCTCACCTAAACAACCATAGGTGACATGACCTCAATCCTGAGTGTTTTGGGAGCTCCTGCCTTTGAGGGCGGTCCTTTGATTAGTATTGGTGAGAGTAGCCAGATTGCCAACTAAACATGCCTACGTTTTTAGGGACTTGTCTGATCTGGGAACTGGGAACTCAATCCACAAGATGGAATTCACTTCTTTCCCGGAGCAGGGATAAGTTGAGAGATTGTTCCCTTAAGGGTTGATTCTAGGACTTGAACATAGTGGCCACAGCTTCTCTTTGGAAGAGAAGACTTAGTCATAGTAGAACTATGAATTATTTTCATTAGAGGGATCAGTGGTACTTAAAGAAGACATATGTAACTATAGGGGCATAACAGTTATTAGCCCAGTTATACTTACGGGCGATTTGTGAAGGGTTGTTACACCGCTGATTGGTTAAGATGGACACATAATATATCTGTAGTAAGGAGAGTTCAGTTGTCGGTATTTAATGGAGTGTTTGGCAGTTAACGGATGGTAGATTTCGTAAATAAAGAGTTTAGTCAGTTATTCACGTATCGTTGGAGCTTCGAGCTATAGGTCCATAAGGTCCCCTTGGTAGCTCAATGGATTCAGCTGAGGATCAGTTCTTGATGTTGATTTGAAATGTTCAAATTGACAAGAGGTATTTTGATTATATATGATATAATCGGTATGATGTATAAGATTCATATAGTGGAGGATTGATGTAAATGAGATTTACATTAAGTACCATGGAATAGAAAAAGAACTATGGTTTATATGTTCCATGAGATGAAATATTAAAACTATAGGTTATAAATATAGTATGATAAGTTGGTTATCATTTATATTTATAATAATATTAATTATTGGATAATTAATTATTTTTCTTTAATAACCAAGTGAGTGGGTGGTTATTGAATTCATGGTAACCGTGAGTTTAAAAGAAAAGTGGTTTTCCTATTTTGAAAAAAATGATTTACAAACGATTGATTTTTTTTTTTCCAGTTTTCTCTCTCGCGCAAAGGAAACTCACGGAATCGTCAAGTAAATACTGATTTACTAAACGATGGCTGGGCGAGCTAAACGATTGTGCAGTATTTACTAAACGATCGCATAATTTTGCTAGACGATCGTTTGCCTTAAGTAAACGATCGTGTAGTGTCTGTAGGCGATAGACCGAGCTAAACGATGAGCTAAAAGATTGCATAGCTTTTGCTAGACGATCACATCGCTTTATCTAAATGATTGGGCATCGACCTGTATGATAGGTCTCCATCATCTCCCACTTGCCCAGTCGTGTATGCGATCGGTGTTTCTTCCATTCGTCTGACTCATACCAAGTCCGAACAGAGCCCACCCTTAGGATTCTCACACCGAGAATACCAAGGTAGCCTTGTTGGTGGTGTCAGACTCAACTCGACATCGTCGAGGTTTTCTGGAGGTCGTTCGTGTCACTGAGGAGTTCGTGGCCGAGGCGATTGTTGTGGATGAGTACGAAGTGTTCGTGCTATGTTGCGGTCGTGTAGATCGAGCGTTCGAGGTTGCTGTTGTTCGAGCGGTCATGCGCAAAGGAGCGTGGAGATGCATCTGCCATTGTTTGTAGAGTTCTTCCTTGTTCCTTTGTTGTTCATGCTGTAATTTCTATATTATTTGTATAACCGCTTGTTTGAAGTCGACTGTAAATGTTTGTCCATTCATGATTGTGATTTAGAATTAACTTTCTTCCGCTGCTCATGAAAATCTTAGATCCGATTTCCTTCAATTGGTATCAAAGCCAGGTTCTCTGATATTCCAAATTACAGATCTGAATTGAACGCATTTTTTAGTCACGGTGGGTTTCTGCATTTGTGGTTAACCGTTTTCTGCATTTATGGATGAATATGATGAATGTTTCGGGTTTAAATTACCTTTTTGTTAAAGCTTTCAGTATTAAAAAGTGTTAATTGTAAGGGCCCATGTGTTTTTGGGCGAAATTAACAATGCAATCGAGTCTGTAATTCAAAAAGTTTGAGTTCGTTGAGTCGTTCGTGATGAAGCTTCGGTGCATGGCGATGCAATTCTCAACAAAGAAGAAGACCAAGCGTTGGTCGGATCGTGTAGCCTCAGGTAAACGATCATAGGGATTTTTCTAAGCGATCATTTAGTAGTTTTTTCTAGACGATCGTGTAGTATTTTCTAAATGATTGTTTAGCTAATGCTAAGCGATGGGGTAAATTGTTTACCATATTGTGTGGCATTGGTTGCGCGATCGCATAGGCGCTGGAGCTTCGCGATCGTAGTGGGAGCATGCGATGCTCGTCGTTTAGTAGAAGGCGCGCACTAGACGATCGTGTAGTTAGCAAGTTTCATCGCTTAGTTACTACCTATGCGATCGTGCGTATGCGATACAGAGGTGCTAGCTAAACGATCGCTTAGGCGGTGATGTTTCGCGACATTGTAGTCACTTAGACGATCGCGGAAGGCGGGCTTTGTGCGAAACACGCTAAGCGATCGTGTACTACAGGCTTCATCGCTTAGTAAAGGTACATGATCGTATAGTAATAGCTAAACGATCGTTTGGATTTTTCTAGACGATAGTATAGTAAATGCTAAACGATCATTTAGCTCTGAGAGCACTGGTAAATGATAGAGCAAAGAGTTTGTTTTATCGTGTAGACGATCGCAGGATGCTAAGTACACGATGGTTGGTTGGAGAAGCGATGCTTTGGTCGAGCAGTTCAAGACCCAATTCGCCTGTTTGAACCGGAGACTCCTTGTCTTTGTAATAGTTAGCTTTCTTTTTGTGTTTTTAAGGCAATTTTACCCGGTTTATCAACTTTTATTGTTTATACATGTGATGTATGGTACTTATATGTTAAAGTGTTTGTCATATAGTTAAAACCTACCTTAGGTTGTGCAATTAATCATGCATCATGTATTATAAATGTTATAATCGAGCATGAAGAAATTACTTGAAAGCATGCACATGCATCATGAAATATAAGAGTTATATTTTGCATGCATTGAGCATTATCATCCATCATTCTTTTATTATAAGTGTTATAGTCTTAGGGTGAATGGAAGCATGTTTTGCTCGTTTCATTGTGGTTTTGTATAAGTGTTATATAAAAGAAGTAGCAACGAATGGACAATGCATAAAGCATACACTTAGGCTGTTTATAATTGTTATGAATGCCTTGCATTTGTTAGCTTTGCATTGTGGTGGTTGTTTCCGTTTATAAGTGTTATAAAGGAAATTAGACCTAAAATCAATAATTTAGAGTTTCATGCGGACATAGGGTGAACTCAAGTTTTTTAAAAGGGTTTTAAAATTGGATTGAGATAGACCTAAGTTCAAATGGTTCTAAAGAGTTTAGTAACCCATCTTTTAAAATCGATTTAATAGGATTAAATTGGTTGAATAAAAGATTAAATTTGTTGTAAACCTATCTATAAGGGACCCTTTGTCTAAGGCGAGTTCTGACTAGGCTAGGGTTCTTAAGTTGACGGAAATGTAACACCCCTACTTGGGAACCTACCTAGAAAGGTGAATTAGATAGACTTTCAACAAGTATGCAATGTTTTGGTCAAAGACTTCATTAAAGAGTTTAATGGATGATGATCAAAAGTTTTTTCTAAGTAAGCTAAACCCTAGGTTATAAAATACTCAGTAGGAGGAAGAGGTGTATCAGATATGTCTATGATTCCGCTCACGTTTCTCCCTGTATGTTCACACCGTGAGATTCATGCTTGGCCTCGTGGTGCCCAAGCTGCATCCCCCTTCAGATGGTGTTTGCATGAGTCAATATCAAGGTGAACGGAGAGAGTGTTTATAGTAAGTGGGTGAAGGGTGTGTGTCAACACATCCTATGATCTCTGTCATTGGTTCACATTGTGAGATCATTCTATACGCCCTCGTGTCTCCTTCGAAGCATCCCCCTTCGGATGGGTTTTGTGCAGTTGGTCAATATCAAGGTGAACTTCAGAAATGGATAGTGTCACTTTAGGTTTTGTCCCAATCGGATTTTTCCCTTCGGATTGGCCTTTTGGGATGGACCTCTGATGATGAAAATTTGGAAGCGCATATATGATGCATGTCTTAAGCTATGCGTTTGTTCTCATGCGCCGGTGGTCATGCATTGGTGTGGAAAGTATGTGTTAATCTCATATGTAATGACCATGCATTCCTATCACAAGTTTTCTTGCGCTTTCGCCAAGTATAACAAGATCACAAGTTTCTCGGGTGATCTGTGGTCGAACTCAGGGACTTATAGCTAAATGTTATGAAGTAATGTGTTTGCGGCGAAGAATAAAAGAATGTTGAGGGTTATTGGCTATGCGCTACTTCTACTTCTAACTAACAGATAAAGTAGTGGAAGTATGACTGTGAGAGATAGAGACATGGCAACTGTTAACGTGTAATAAAATGCATGGGAAAATAGATAAAATGGTGAGGATGTCTTCATCGCAACACTAAGCTTGACCGCAAGGGTAACCCCAGCCAACGCATGCTATGCGATCATGCTATACGCACTTGACGAAGACGCATGCGATGTATATGCAATAGTGTTGAGAGGCCTTATTTCTAAGTCTCTATTCCCGCTCACGTGCTCTCACACATAAACAAGATGACCGCATACTACCATATCCTACTTAAAGGGTGCATACGTTGTGTAGTAGCAAACAAAGCTTAATCTTAAGTTCCCATTCTTGTTTAAGCGATCCATTCTGCTCTCTCGAGTCTAGATTTAGTTTTTTATACTACTCTCTCAGGTACGCCTAAATGATGAATGATGTGCTCATAAGACAAGGTAATCACATAAAACATAGTTGATGTAAGATTATTCCTATCTCTAGTGAACACTTACTTACATTGTTTAATATGATCAACTACTGACCCTCTCGGCAGTTGGTTGCTGCTGATTCTACTCATAGACAAGCATTGCGTCCACTTATAGACAAGCGTTGCTACAGCTTCACACTAAGCAAATAGGATTTTCTCACAACACTCGTGCAACGCACACCTCTCGGTGGTTTGCTACATGCTTTATATGTCTATGCCGCATGATTAAGTATGCGATACTCTAGCAGCCTTACTTAGTAATGAAATGAAAGTAAATGATGCTAAGTAAATGAAGATGAAGATGGAATCGAAGGAAAATATAGAAATGTATTTATCACAAAATGTATTAATCTCTTAAGCCACAATGTAATACAATACAAGGATAGAAGAGAAATGGAGGGCCAGATGGAAGCAATGTCTTGCTTCCATCAGATGTGTGTCAAGGCTGCCGGTGGTGCCATGGATGGGCGGTGGAGTAGACTCTCTCGAGCTCAAACTCCAGCGAAGTCTTCGATCGTCACTTGGAATGGTTGAGGGGGTGAAGAACTCTTCTTCTCACTCTTTGGTCTGGATCACATGGATCCACCCGAAGGTAGCCTTTAGGTAGAGGACCTTGGATAATCTGAAGTTGGGCTCTAAGGTTTCTATTTATAGAGCTTGATCGCCGATAGCATTAATGGTCCTCTCTAAAATTCTGTAGCTAACGGCGTGATGGACTGCTTTGAATCTCTACTGCTAGTGGCGTGGTAGGTGAAATGTCAACATCACCTTTTGACACTCCCGAGGTATGCATTCATGCTTGGTTTTTGAAGTGCCAATGCATTTCACCACCCTTGCATTCATCCCTCTATTATGGTTATTACTTTGTAGCCGCAATCTCACTGCGATGACCGCATTTGCTTGGTCGCCGCAACACCCATACGACGGACGCATGCGATCACGCATGCAATCGTACGATAACGCATAAACAGTTGGAATGCATTTGCTACTTAAAAGCTCTCATAATTCTGCGTTTGCGATTGATTTCTGCGTTTGCTACAAAAATAAACAGTTGAACGCATAATAACGCATAAAAGTGGGTTAGCCAAGATTCTTAAGGTCGATCGACGTAAGCTCGTTTTCTCATGAATCCTTAGTATAATCACCACATATTCTACTTAACAGCCCTCATAATTCTAAATAAAAGGCTTATGATAACGTACATTTTTGCCTGTTATCAACCTCTAGGGCTTAAAATGGCGAGTCATACTTACGGGAGATTGTTAAGTAAGTTAATGATCTCTTGGCCAAATCAATGATGGTTTATCGTTATAGGAACAAGAATTATTATGGTATTAATGACTGGTTGAGAAATTCTCAATTTAGATGAGGGATAACTAACCTCCTTTCGGCGACTTTTATCCTAAACCTTTGAATCGTCATTGCAAAACTAGATGTCACACGGGGTTCATGTTAGTTTTGCTAAAACCTTATTGAATGTTGTTTTGTTTTTACAACGGGTATTTGCTTAAAACCTAACATAGGTCAATGTGTTTTTCTTTTCAGTAACTCATTAGTATTTCTGTCTAAAGTTTTTAAAATGATCGATTATTTACAGTAGAAAGAAGCGTGTGAAACGAATTGTTCGTAGAGTTCTTCCTTGTTCCTTTGTTGTTCATGCTGTAATTTCTGTATTATTTGTATAACTGCTTGTTTGAAGTCAAATGTAAATGTTTTGTTCATTCATGATTGTGATATGGAATTATCTTTCTTCCGCTACTCATGGAAATCTCAGATCCGATTTTCTTCAAATATAACACATATAACCTATAGTTTATATTATATCAAATATAATATAATCTATAGTTTGAAATTCTCTCATTACACCTATAGTATTTAATATGAATCAAATTCAAATTAAATTTAACCTACAGTATTTATATGAATCATATTCATATAATTAACATTTGAATCATATTCAAATATTTATTTCCTCTCAAATAAAACTTTATATTGTAATGTATCAAATACATTATATTAATTATATAAAAAATAATTCATTTCCTCAATTAATTTGAAGAAATCAAATTAATCCAAATTAATTTGATTCTCAATAATCCCAATTGAATTACTGATGGGACCTTTGAAGGAAATCAGACAGGAGGATTTCCATGAGCAATGGAAGGATCGTTCCAAATTCCATTCCAAATTGAACACTAACAATTACAGTCAATAAACGAAAACTAACAGGTCATGCAAAACTAGAAATTACAGCATGCTAACAAGATAATCAACAGATAGAGTATGCGTACCTTTGAAGAACCATTCTTCAAACTCCCTCGATCAATCTACAAGCGTCTACAGCAACACAGCCCTCGAACGCAACAACTGGTGCAACACGATCACCAGCACAAACACAACGAACACAATGATCACAAACCCAACGAACGTCCTTTGGGTCCTCGAAATCAATCGAGTTGAGTGAGGACACCACCACAATAGTTACCTTGGTATTCTCGGTGTGAGAATCCAGGAGTTGTGGGATCTGTATAGACTTGGTTAGAGGAATAGACTGGAGGATAACAATCGTGTAGACGATCGAGCAAGTGGGAGATAACACAGTCTATCGTATAGACGATGTGCTCAATCGTGTAGTAAATGACAGCCTATCGTATAGACAATGTCATGCGATCGTTTAGCTACACCAACTGAATGAACTATTGTATAGTCAATATGCACGATCTTTTAGTCTCTCTACTAGCTATCGCTTAGTAAAACACTTTCACTTGATAGCCTTGTCAATGAGTTATTTCCGAATCAAGTAACTTCTAATTTTGGGAAAATATTTTTCCTTTTATCTCACGGTTACCATAAAACCACCAATAACCTCCCACTCAATTGGTTATTAGAGAAAAAGAGATAATTATCAAACAATTAATATTATTATAAATAAATACGATAACCAACTTACCATATTATATTTATAACCTATAGTTTTAATATTTCATCTCATGAAACATACAAACCATAGTTCTTTTTCTATTTTTATGGTACTTAATGTAAATCATATTTACATTAATCCTTTATTTGATGTATCTCATACATCACACAATTATATCATATATCATTAAATTTTCTCTTGTCAATTTGAATATTTAAAATCAACCCCAAGAACTGATTCTCAACTTGAATCCATTGAACTACTAAGAGGACCTTATGGACCTGTAGCTTAAAGCTCCAACAGTACGTGAATAACTGACTAAACTTTTTAGTCATGGGATCCACCATCCGTTAACTTCCGAGCACTCCACTAAAAACCAACAGCTGCATTCTTCTCACTATATATTTCTGTGTCCATATCAACCAATCAATAGTGCGATAACCCTTCACAGATCGCTCGTAAGTACAGTTGGGCCAATTTATCGTTTTGCCCCTGTAGTTACATCTAACTCCTTAAGTACCACTGATCCCTCTAATGAACATAAATCATAGTCCTACTATGACTGAGTCCTTTCTTCCAAAGAGAGGTTGTGACCACTATGTTCAAGACCCGGAATCAGCCCTTAAGGGAGCAATCTATCTACTTATCCCTGCTTCGGGAAAAGAGTGAATTCCATCTTGTGTAACTAAGTTTCCAGCTCCCCAATCAGACAAATCCCCAAAAAGGTAGGCTTGTTGAGTTGGCAATCTGGCCACTCTCACCTATATTAATCAAAGAACCACCCTCAAAGGCAAGAGTTCCCAAAACACTCAGGATTAAGGTCATGTCACCTATGGTCGTTTAGGTGAGATGTAAGTCTCAAGTATCAACGACGTTATATAATGAGACTATTCATCTCGTGGTCTGGTCTTATACAAACTCTTTGCAAAGGACAATCTCACTCGCATGTCAACACATGAATGATCAGGATCAGATCATCTGTAGTAGTTCACAACACTTGTAAACCTCTACAAAGCAGGCCGTATCCATAATGTCACCAGGATAAGGTATCCTTCCAATATCCTTATACTACGAGACTCCGGGAGAATTAGGTCACCAATCCCAACAACCTTATGGACTTATATATTGAAGCTCCAATGGTACTTGATTAATTAATTAAATTCTTTAATTAAATTAACCAACTTTTATCAACTGTCGGTCACTCCACTGAAGATTGATAGTTGCACTCTTAGCACTACAAATATATTTTTATGTACATTGGATATAACCAATCAATGTTATGTTGACACTTCACGAATTGCTCGTAAGTACAATTGTGCCAAAATTACAGTTTTGCTCATGTAGTTACATCTAACTTCTTAAGTACCACTGATCCCTCTAATGAATAATAAGTCATAGTCCAGCTATGATTAAACCCCTCTCAAGTCAGGAGAGGATGTGACACCACATTGTTTAAGCCCTAGAATCAGCCCTTAAGGGAGCAATTTCTCTACTTTCTCTAACTATAGAGAATGAGTGAATTCCTTCTTATGAAGTTGCGTTCCCAGCTCCCTAATCAGACGAATCCTCAAAATGGAAGGCATATTGAGTCTGCGATACAAGTCACTCTCACTTATTCAAATCAAAGGATTGCCTTTATTGGCAGGAGTTCACAACTTACTCAAGATTCAGATCAAGTCACCTATGGTCATTCTGGTGAAATGTAAGTCTCTTCTATCAACAGTGTTAAATAACGAGACTTCATTTCGTAGTCCGGTCTTAACAAAATCTTTGCATAGAACATCCCCGCTAACACGTCTCCACATGAATGATCAAGATCAGATCATTTGTAGCACTTTACAACAATTTTAACAACTACAAAGCAGGTCATGTTCGTAGTGTCACTAGGATAAGGTACCCAGTCTTATCCATCTACTACAAACCATTTAGGTTATCTATTAAACATGATCCACCTATATATCTCCACATACATGTTTAAGTTAAAGAAGATAACTTGAATCTTAGTTTATTAGTTTTGTAGGTTAATGCTACTAAATGTCAAATAAAATACCTCTTATTTTATTAGATATATAAATTGTTTGTACATTACAATTATAAACTACAGGGCCCACGAGGTTTCGGGCATCAACCACAACAAATGTCTGGTCTGGTACAGATGATAGCGAACATTAAACTTCCTACTGCTGATGCATACAATACTCGAGACATCTTCATCCTCTTTGCTTCACTTTTAGGGAACATACTAAAGAATATCTTGAAATGAACAAGAGGAGAAGTAGAAATTGGCTTACAATCTTGCAAGTTGAAGCTTCACAAGACCTTCTTTAGATAATTTTTCTAAGATAGCCAAATCTTCCTATTATTTCTGTCTCGGTGAAGTTGCATCCCCAGAATCTTGTTTGTTGGTCCCAAGTCCTTCATTTCAAATTCCCTAGCCAACTGACTTCAATTCTTCAATACGATCTTTGTTGGGGCTTGCTACCAATATGTCGTCTACATACAACAATAAGACAATGAAGTCTTTTTTCCCAAACCTCTTGAAATATGCACAAGGGTCTGCATTAAGTATGTTGTATCCAAGACTCACGATAAAGGAATCAAATCTTTTATACCAACACCTGGCCATTTGTTTGAGACCATACAAAGATATGTTTAACCTACAAACCAAGTTCTTGTTGGGTTTTATGTCCTAAAACTCGTGGTTTGTAAAAAATAAACTTATTCTATTAATCTATATATGTGTTATTGGAGCTTAATTCAATAAGGTTATTATTGAATGTATGAATTGCTCATTTCATTTTAAAATAATTGAAATCCAATAAACTAAGATCCATGTTTATTACATGAGTACTTGAACTTTATGTAGAGATGTAAGAGTGAATCAAGTTCGAGTAAATAGCCAAAATGGTCTATGGTATATAGATAAGGTTGGGTACCTTATTTTGGGGATACTATCGGATGCGGCCCACTTTATAGATGTTACAAATGTTGTAAAGTGCAAGAAACGAAGTGATCCTGATTTGTTCATGTGGAGACATGCAAGTGAAGGCATCCTATGCAAAGATTTTATATAAGATCGGACCAAGAAATAAGTCACCCTTACTTTATAACACTTTTTACTATTTAAGACTGACTATTTCAAAGTGATGACCTAGGTAACTTAACCTTGATCTTGAGCTAACTATGAACTCCTGTTTATTCGAGATTATCCTTAGATTTGCATAGGTGAGGGTTGACTGAACAACACTGGCTCAATAAGCCTTCCATTTTAGGTTAAGACCGGGACATAGGGTGCAAGATGGAATTCACTCCTACTCGCTTTTAGGGATAGTAGAGAGGTTGTTCCCTTAAGTGTTGATCCCGGGTCTTGAACAAGGGGCCCCACCCTCTCATTGGCCCGAAAAGAACTCAGTTTGATGATTGGATCTCAAACCAATTGTTCATTAGAGGATCAGTGAGACTTAAGGAACAAGAGGTAATCTCGAAGGTAAAACCACTATTAACCCAGCCGTTATTACGAACAACCTGTGAAGGGTTAACTTACTAATTATGGTTATATCGAGTGGACACAATATATCTACAGTGAGAGGAGTGCAACTACTGGCCTTTAGTGGAGTGACCCGGTAGTTAACGAATGGTGGTTAATTAGGTTAAAGAGTTTAGCCGGTTAATCTCGGATCATTGGAGCCCATTATCTATAGGTCCATTTGGTCCCTCTACTAGCTCACAAATGGAATAAACCTTAGAATAGTGTGATGAGTAAATTTGAAATGTTCAAATTCGAATTAAGCGAATTATTAATTATATACGATTTAATTACACATTTAATTATTGAATTAAACGAAAATGGAGAATTGGTTAATATGTAAATTTGATTTAAATATCAAATCACAAGAATAGGGCTTCGTGGTTGTGGAATTGACTTTTAATTAATTTAATATTTGATATTAAATTAATAAAATTAATAAAATTATTTAATTAATTAAATCAATTAATTTTAAAATTGAAAATTTGAGTTCTGTGAAAATTCAAATTTAGAAAATCAATTTTGTTTTAATTTAATTTTGGAAAATTAGATTAAAATTTAATTTTGATAAAAATTCAACCCATTGATTTTAAATCAATTTTAAAGAAAATTGATTTTGAAAATTTGAAAAATGATTTTTCAATTTTAAATTAAAAATCAAGTTAGCGGGTTTTTCCAATTCTTGGTTTTTGACTCAAAACTTCACTCAAATCCCACTCAATTTTGAAGTAGAAGCTGTCTTTCAATCATGCAATCAAATTGCATGAGGAAGGTGATCAAAACCAGTGTTGTTTGCTAAAGAAATCCATCCATGCAGCTAGGTTTTCTGATTTTGAGAGAAGAAGAAGTGTTCTTCATTCTCTAGTTGAAGAAATAAGAACAATCTCCATATTTCCCTCTAATCTCAACTCATTTTGAGTCCCACAACTCAATCTGAGGTCTTAGAGAATAGTAGAGAAGATCTTTTGATGGTCTACACCTTGTAGCTAAGGAGATTATTGTTGATTTCGTGGATCAAAAGAGTTCATCGAAGGTATTTCTGAAACCCTCTTGTTATTCTATGAACATGCTTAATTTGATGCTAAAATTGATGAATTAGAGTGCTTAATGATCCTGAATTCTTTTGTTGTATGTTTGCTACTCCCAACAGTTCTTTTTTCCTTTTACTTCAAAACCTTCTGGCTGAAGCATATTGATTTCTTCTTAAAGATCTTAATGGAGAAATGCAGTTTTAACACTTAACTGCTCCAAGTGTAAGTAAAATGTAGCACACATTGTCAAGAATATTCTAACAATAGTAAGTCAAACTATTGGAGAAAAAATCTCATTGAATTCAATACCTTTTTTTCTAAGCATATCCTTTTATCACCAATCTTGCATGATACCACTCCATTTGGCCGTCAGTGTTGCGCTTGATCTTATACACTCATTTGTTGCCAATGGACTTTCTCCCTTGTGGTAGTGTTCCCAAGTCTTATTTTTATGAAGAGCTTCTATTTCTTCCTGTATTTTGTCATCCACAGAGCAACATATGAACTAGTCATTGCCTCTTGGAGAGTTAATGACTCTCCATCCTCGGTTAAAAGACAATATGCAACATTGCTTTCATAATATACTCAGATTGCCAACTTGGTGGTTTTATTATTCGATCGGATCAACGAATTTCTGGTACTCATGACTCAGCTGGTTCTTGGATCTCGTGCATTGGTTCAGCTTCAGAAGAGTCCTCTACAAATCTTTCTCCACATATGTTGTTGCATTCTCTGAGCTTTCATTTACAGTCCTATCATTTACCACTCGTTTCTTATCTTCCATAAAGAACACATCCCTACTAATTATAACCTTGTGGGCAGTGGAATCCCACAGGCGATACCCCTTTACATCATTAGCATACCTCAAGAATAAACATCTCTTAGATTTTGGATCCAACTTTGTAGTTTCATGGGCATTGTATACTAGACTTCCGAATATATAAAGGTTCGAATAATTAACCGGCTTGCCAGTTCACATCTGCATTGGTGTCTTCAACTCAATTGCAGTTGATGGAGCGGATTCACTACATAACAGGTGGTATTCACTACGTATGCCTAAAAAGTTTTCTTTAAGCCTACAGCTCCCAACATTGCTTTTGTTCTCTCTAACAAGGTTCTGTGTATCCGTTTTGCCATTCCATTTTGTTGAAGAGTGTAAGCAGTAGTGAATTGCCTTTTAATGCCTTCCAGATTGTAAAATTCTACAAACTCGTTGCTTGTATAATCTCCTCAATTATCTGTACGCAACCACTTAATCTTCATACCAGATTGAAGTTCTTCTTGCACTTTGAGTACTTTGAAGACTAAACACACCCAACACCTTTTGGAGTAATCGTCTATAAAGGACACAAAGTACCTTACTCCTCTTAGAGATGTAACCGGTGCTTGCCATATATCAGAATGAACCAATTCTAGAATACTTTACTCTTAGAATTTGACGTGTTGAACTTTAATCTATGTTGTTTACTTGTAACACAATCATAAAAAGGTAGAGACACCTTAGTGAGCCCTATGAGTAGATTCTACTCTGTAAGAACTTTTAATCCTTGTTCTTATATGTGTCCAAGTTTTTGATGCCACATCATCAAGAGCTTTTCACTTGGACTACTTATAAAAATTAATGCTTCTCCTTCTTGCAAATTTTCTCCCTCCAACATGTACAAGTTCGCATCCACATTTCTTCCTTTCATAAATACTAGCACACCTTGAATCACTTTCATGATTCCCTTCTCAACTTCAACTTTGCAATCAAGGTTATCAAGTTGACCTAATGAGAGGAAGTTCTTTTTCAAGCCTTCTACATGCCGCACTTGTTGAATCGTGCAAACTATATTATCATGGAACTTCAACTTGATAGTCTAGTACCAAAAATCTTCAAGGTATGATCGTTACAGCTGGATACAGATCCTTCAGAGGCTGATTCATAATGATGGAACCATTCTCGACGAGGGGTCATGTGATAGGTGGCTACTGAGTCAAAGAATCATACATCGACCATTTTTTTTCTTACATTCTATAGTTGTCACTGAAGGATCCCAAATTGAAGGAAACCTTGAGCGGAAGCGGATCGTCACAATTTCCATTTCTCATAGAATTTAATATTTACAAAAAAGAAAGAATAAGATATGCATTTGAATAAATTACAACATTCTTAATTAAAAGAAACTTAGGGTTTTAGAAACCCTTACCTTTGAAGACTTTCTTCAAGAATCCCTCGATCAAGATACAAACACTACCACGATGGCTTCCTTAGTATTCTCAGGTAGAGAACCCAAGAGTGGTGGGCTCTGATTATTTTGCAATGAGGGAATTTTTTGAGTAGAGAGGAGGAAGAGTTTAGATTGTTCACCAACAATTCAAAACTTACAAAAAAACCTCTGTGTTTCTTACCATCTGTATTTTTTTTTCCAAATGAGACTCTCCCCTCTCTTTCAAAAGCCAAAATATAACAACCACCAACTTATGTGGGTGGAGAGAAAAGAGGGGGAGGGAGTTGTAACTCTCCTCCCTCATTTAAATTATAATAAAAATTAAATATATATATATATATATATATATATATATATATATATATATATATGACCACTAATTATCATAATATATATGTTATATCAAATATAACATATAATCTATAGTTTAATATTGTATCATATACAATATAACCTATAGATTCTTTTCTCTCTCATATGATATTTAATATAAATCACATTTATATTCAATTTAACAATTATGAATCCAATTCATATTAATAATAATCATATTCAAATATTTATTTCCTCTCACTAAAGCTATAATGTATCAAATACATTATAATAATTATATCACATATAATGAAAATAACTTAATTGTATCATATATAATTAAACCCCTCAATTAATTTGAACAATTCAAATTAATCTAAAAACTGATTCTCATTTAATTCTATTAAGCTACCAAGGGGACCTCATGGACCTGTAGCTTAAAGTTCCAACGGGCAGTCCACTTTAATTAAACGATTCATCACCCGTTAACTGTCGGGTAACCCATTAAAGATCGACAACTACACTCTTCGCACTACAGATATATTTTCGTGTCCATTGGATATAACCAATCAACAGTACGATGACCCTTCACAAATTGCTCATAAGTACAGCTGGGCCAAAATTATCGTTTTGCCCCTATAGTTACATCTAACTTCTTAAGTACCACTGATCCCTCTAATGAACAATAGATCATATGCCAACTATGATTAAACCCCTCTCGAGCCAGGAGAGGGTGTGGCGCCACATTTTTCAAGCCTCAAAATCCGCCCTTAAAGGAACAATTTATTTCCTTACCCCGACCTCGGGGAAGGAGTGAATTCCTTCTTGTGTAGCTGTGTTCCCAGCTCCTCAATCAAACGAATCCCCAAAATGGTAGGTTTTTTGAATCGGCGATCTAGCCACTCTTACGCATACAAATCAAAAGACCGCCCTCATAGGTAAGAATTCATAACTCACTCAGGATTCAGGTCATGTTACCTATGGTCATCCTAGTGAAATGTAAGTCTCTATTATGAACGACGTTATATAATGAGATTAAATATTTCGTGGTCCAGTCTTATACAAACTCCTTTGTTTAGAATATTTCCGCTCACATGTCTATACATGAATGATCATGATCAGATCATTTGTATCACTTTACAACACTTGTAACATCTATAAAGCGGGTCATACTCGTAGTATCACTAGGATAAGGTACCCAACCTTATCCATCTACTACAAACCATTTAGGTTATCACTTAAACATGATCCACCTGTATGTCTCTACATACATGTTTAAGCTATAAGATAACCTTGGAAGTTAGTTTATTGGTTTAGGATTAATGCAACAAAAGGTGGAATAAAATTGACTTAAAGTAAGAGTGAAGTGCTATAAGGAGTTGTAAAGTACTATAGATGAAGTGATCCTAATTCGTACATGTCATGATATGAGGAGTGGGGGTGTCTTATGCAATGAGTTTGCACAAGATCGGACCACGAAATAAGTCACTCTTATTTAAACATGTATGTAGAGACATATAAGTGGATTGTGTTTAAGTAATAATCTGAAGAGTCTGTAGTAGATAGATAAGGCTGGGTATCTTATCTTGGTGACACTATGAATACGACCCACTTTGTAGATGTTACAATTGTTGTAAAGTTCTACAAATGATCCGATCTTGGTCATTCATGTAGAGACATGTGAGCAAGGACGTTCTATACAAAAGAGTTTGTATAAGATCGGTCCAGGAAATGAATAGTCTCATTATATAACATCGTTAATAGTAGAGACTTACATTTCACCAGGATGACCATAAATGACATGACATGACCTGAATCCTGAGTGAGTTGTGAACTCCTACCCATGAAGACAATCCTTTGATTTGCATGAGCGAGAATAGACAGTTCGTCAACTCAATATGTCTACCATTTTTGCTATTTTTCTGATTGATGAGCTCCAAACACAGCTACACAAGACGAAATTCACTTATTCCCTAACGTCTGGGTGTGTAGATAAATTGCTCCCTTAAGGGTTGATTCTGGGGCTTGAACAATGTGATGCCACACCCTCTATTGGCCCGAGAGGGTTTGCTCATAGTTGAACTATGACTTATTATTTATTAGAGGTATCAACAATACTTAAGAAGTTAGATTTATCTACCGGGGAAAAACGGTAAGTTTGGCCCAGTTGTACTTACGAGCAATTTGTAAAGGGTCATCGCGCTATGATTGGTTATATCCAATGGACACAAAAATATATCTGTAGTGCAAAGAACACAGTTGTCAGTCTTTAGTGGAGTCACTGACAGTTAATGGAAGATGGGTAATTTAATTAAAGAAGTTTAATTAGTTATCGAAGTACCATTGGAGCTTCAATCTACAGGTCCATAAGATCCCCTCTATAGCTCAACTGAGATTATTGAGAATTGAATTTTGGATTAATTTGAATTGTTCTAATTAATTTAGCGATTAACTATATATGATATAATTAAATTAAATTAATTATATGCGATATGATTAAATTAAATTAATTATATGTGATATAATTAATATAATGTATTTGATACATTATAATATAAAGTTTTATTTGAGAGGAAATAAATATTATATTAATTATATGAATTTGATTCATATAAAAACTATAGGTTAAAATTTAATACGAATTTGATTTGTATTAAATACTGTAGGGCATATGAGAGATTAATAAACTATAGGTTATATTATATGTGATATAGTAAATGATAGATTATATAGGATATAGGATATAACATATAGTTTTAATTATATTAAATTGTTTTAATATAATTATACAAATGAAAAAGGAGTTATTTCCATTATTCCTCTATTATCTCTCTATTGGAATGACCAACTAGTGGTTTTTGGAGATGAAATGTATAGAGACATCGACTTCTTCTTCAAAAAACTTACAAACTCAAAAAAATCCAGAAGAGTTCTACCTTTTTTAATTCTCTCTAATTTTCTTCCCTCCCTCTGCCAAAATTGAAGCACAGTCCACACCTTTTGCTAATTTTCATCCCTGTAGAGAATACAGAGGTTTCTCTATTGATGGTGTTCAACTGATTATTTTTGGAGTGTTGTGTTTTCTGTAATCGATTACCAAGAAGGGTTTGTGACCAATAGGAGAGGAATTCATGAAGATTAGTTTCTTCAAGAGGTCAGTAAACAAAACCTAAATCTCTTCTCTTTATTTACTTTTTATCATGCTATAAATTTATGACAAAATGCATAATATTGATCTCTGTAATTTTAATTCATTGTGAAATTGTAAATTGGAACCGATTCTCGCTTCCTCATCGGATCTTACAGTCCTTTAGGCCGAGGTAGGGAGAATAGAGATGTCACTTTTGAGAACATACTCGACTTCTAAGGAAGAAGCAACCACGGGCATGGAGGTAGTACCATTTGACGCCCTATGCACGGTCAGAGGAAGGGAAATTTTACGCAAGGATAGAGATAGAGAACGAACCTTAGTCACATCTTCGTCGTCATTCTTTACAATAGACTCATTCCACAAAACCATAGTAAAAGGGCAAATGTCAAGGGGCTTTGACTGACTAGAATTTCTAACATGCAAGGAGAGTTGAAAAATAGGCACATTTTCAGCAGAATTCCTCAGTCCCTAGGATGGGATATCAGAAGAAGAAAATTCCAAGCGAGATCATTTGGAAGAGGATTCTTCAGCAGAAGCATTGGGAATGTCTACCTTAGCCGACAAAGCATTCGTACTGACATGCCATTTTCGATTAGCTTTTTGCTTCATTCTAAGCATTATTTTGCCAAAATTATGATACCACTTTGAGTGTTCACCATGAGGTACTACAAAACTTAAGGAAGAAATATAGGGTGACAGAGGTGTTGGGGTTGATACCCTAAATCTCATGGTCTTGTAGTTTGTAAACTTTATTTGTATAAATAGATTATTTATTTAATAAAATAAGTTGTTATTTTTTTTATATTTAGTTGTATTAACCAAAACTAATAAACTAATATCCAAAGTTATTTGATGAAACTTAAACATGTATGTGATGACATACAAGTGGATCATGTTTAAGTAATAACCTGAACGGTCTGTAGTAGATGGATAAGGCTGGGTACCTTATCCTGATGACACTATGGATATGACCCGTTTTGTAATTGTTACAATTATTGTAAAGTGTGATAAATTATCTGATCCTAATCATTCATATGGAGACATGTGAGTGGGGGTATCCTATACAAATAATTTTTATTAGACCAGACCACGAAATGATTAGTCTCTCTTTATAACACCATTACTAAAAAAGATTTACATTTCACCAGGATGACCATAGGTGACTTGACCTTAATCCTGAGTGAGTTATGAACTCCTACCTATGTGGATGGTCCTTTGATCTGTATGGGTGAGGGTGTCTAGATTTACCGATTCAATATGCCTACCATTTTGGAGATTCATCTGAGTGGGAAGCTGGGGACATAACTACACAAGAAGAAATTCACCCATTCCCATTGTTAAGGTAAGTAGATAAATTTCTCCCATAATTCTAATCCCAGGTCTTGAATAATGTGCGTCATATCCTCTTACTAGCCAGAGAAGGGTCTAGTTATAGTGAAACTATGACTATATGTTCATTAGAGGGATTAGTGGTACTTAAGAAGTTAGATGTAACTACAAGGGTAAAATGATAATTTTAACCCATATTTACTTATGAGCAATTTGTGAAGGGTCAAAGCACTATTGACAGGTTATATCCAATGGACATAGAAATATATTTGTAGTGCAAAGAGTGTAGTTGTCGATCTTTAGTAGAGTGACAACCAATTAATGAATGTTGATTAATTTAATTAAAGATTTTAATTAATTAATCTCTTATCATTAGAGCTTCAATTTATAGGTCCATAAGGTCCTCTTGTTAGTGCAATAAGGATTAATGAGAATCAATTAATTTTGGATTAATTTGAAATGTTCAAATTAATTAAAGAAAATTAATTGTATGAGATATAATTAATATAATTTATGTTGATACATTATATTATAAAGTTTAAATGAGAGAAATAAATATTTGAATATGATACAAATATTAATTATATGAATATGATTCATATAAAAACTATAGGTTAAAATTAATATGAATATGATTCATATTAATACTAAACTATAGCTTATACTATATGTGATATAATAAGCTATAGGTTATATATTATATAAGGTATAATATATAGTTTAATTAGATAAAATTGGTTCATATAATTTGAATTTTTGAAATTCAAATTTATTAACTCCTTAGTTCATAACTCCCTTGCTCGCTATCTCTCATATGTTGAAGTGTGGAAGAGGAATAACAATCAACTACGTGATTTACAATTTACAGAAATCCTCTCTATAATCTTCATCTCCTTTCCTCTGCCAAACTTTCTCAAGAAGAATCCTTACCTTTCACCAAAATTGAAAAGTAAGCCCACGAATCTCTACTGTGATTCTCACTTTGAGAATAACAGGGTAATATTGTGGTGGTATCCTCATTGCGGTGTTTGTGACCTTGCTGTAAACCAGTGTTTGTGAGAGGAAGATCTTCTTCATGATCTTGCTATTGGAGAAGGAATTCGAGAAGAAACGGTTTTTCAAGTGTAAGTCCATTTCCATCCATTTCCTTTCTGTAAAGTTCAGTAGAAAAGCATGCTTAGGTTTATATATGTTTATCTTATTTTTGTTTCCTCTTTTTTGTAAATTTTGAAAATTAAATTCTAAGACACAAATGCGTTTATATGCTTCCGCTTCGGAAAATCAATTCCTTCAATTGGTATTAGAGCCAAATCATGTCTCTGAATTTTGTTTTGTAACTGAAAATCAGAGTTTTGGTGGGTGTTTATTAGACATTGTGAATCTATGGTTTGCACTTGGATGTTTACAAAAATTGGCATTAGATTTACTCCTTTAAAGAGTTTAAAGTTGTAAGGGCCTGCTGTTTTGGTCATTTATTTTTTGCTATCAAGTTTGTAAGTCTGTGTCGCTCGATGTACAACTGTTGCATTTGGAGCAAGATCGGGCTGAAGATCGAAGCAGGTTTTTTCTTTTATGTTAGAGCGTAACAGGCAGCGCAAACTTTACGCCGTTACACGAAATAGGTATCATCGTTACGCTGCAATGGGCATAACTTTATGCTGCAACTGTTAGAGTTAGATAACATGCAGCAGAAGTATCAAGGATCCATAAGCATTCAAATTCACTAATTTTAGCAGAAACTAAAGCATGCTCTTCTAAAAGAAGGGTTTTAAGATAATACCTTTCAAGAACTTGATTGTACAGCAACAATCTTTACCAAAGATCACCATGAACCAGCTCAAGATCTTCTCCACTATCTTCTTGGAGCTTTAGACCGAGTTGTGGGACTCAAGAACAGCTTGAAACAATGAAGAACAGTGAATAACTCACAGTAGCTCACTTTTGAAGAACTCTTTCTTCTCACTAAAATTTTCTCTCAAAATTTTGTGTTAGCCTCCTTCAAATCACTACAAACTTCTTTATTTATTGCAGATGAACATGAAAAGAAGAGAGTTGCATGGCTTGCAGCTCATGTTTGAAGTATTAATGAAGAGAAAGAAATGGACTTTGTGTGAACATGAAGAATATGATATTGGAAAATCAACATTTTCCATTTTGAACATGCAAAACCGATTTTCCAATTTTATTTTAAAATCAAATTTTGATTTCAAAACCATTTTGATTTATAAAACTGAAAATGATTTTCTAAAATTAATTTCATAAATTAATTTTTGCACAACAATTATCTTCATATTTTTAAATCATATTTAAATATATATTCTCCTATTCCGTTTAATTTGAACATTTCAAATTAATTTCTCAAGCTACTCTAAAGCTTAACAATTTACGAGCTAGTAGGGGGACTTCGCGGACCTACAGATCATGGGCTCCAACGATTCAAGATTAATCAGCTAAACTTATTAGTTTGATCTAACCCCCATTTGTTAACTAATGGGACACTCCAATATAGCCCATAGTTGAACTCCCCTCAATGTAGATATATTATGTCCACTTAATAACCATAATCAATAAGTCGATCATTCACAAGTTGTATGTAATCACAGCTGTCCCTCTAATGAACAATTTTATAATCTCTATGATTCAAGTCCTTTCTCTATCATGAAAAGGCGGGATCCCGTTTGTTTAAGACCTGGAATCAGTACTTAAAAGAACAATCTATATGCTAACCCTAAATAGGGTAGGAGGGAAATCCATCTTGCAAGGCTATATCCCCAACTATTCATCCGATCTTATACCCAAAATGGTAAGCTTATTGAGTAGTGCTATTGGACTACTCTCACCGTTTGCAGATCAAAGGATAATCCCGAACAAATAGGAGTTCATAGCTAGCTCAGGATTAAGATCGAGTTAACCTAGGTTATATGATAAATGAAATAGTTAGTTTTAACAGTAAATAATTGTTATAAAGAAAAGTGACTATTTTCATGGTCCAGTCTATATGCAAACTTATTGCATAGGATGCCTTCACTCACATGTCTCAACATGAACAATTTGTAGATCACATCATTTGTAGCACCTTACAACTTCTTGTAACAACTGCAGAGTGGGCCGCATCCAATAGTGTTACCAGGATGAGATACCCAATTTCATTCATATACTTGTTAGACCATTTAGGCTATATACTGTCAACTTGATCCTGTTTATGTCACTACATAAAGTTACAATATTCAGACTATAGCCAAGGATACGTTTATTGGATTTTCATAATAAGATGCAAACTCAACAAGTCATTATTATTGATAAATAGAATGTTTAACACGAACTGCAAGTTCTAGAACATTCCCAATAGCAACGACATTTAGCCTAGCATAATTATTCTCCCGACAATGTAAAGTTACGCTAAGGCACAATTGCAACCAACGTAATGATGTTACACTCCAAGTGGATCGCGCACACCCAAGCGGTTGCAAATCGTGTGTTCAAGCTCAATTGTGGCAGTTTATAGGCAGGTTTTGTAATTTTGAATTATTTTGTAATTTAATTGCTTTTTTAATTAATTAAATTAATATAAGAATTATATTAATTTCATTAATTGCTTAGGATGCCATTTTTTGGTCCAAAGTTGTTGTTTATTATTTTATACATGTGTTCGCAGCTAGGTTTAATAGATACATTGTCGCATACGATCTCTAACTAAACAAAAGAAATATGTTCATTGAACCTAAAATTTATACGTACCAAAATCACAGTAAAAGTAGTAAGAACAAGGTCGAATCCACAGGGAACAATGAACTAGCAAGGTTGATTAAAGAATTCCATATAACATGGGGTTTTGGTTTGGTTTGTAAAGAACTGATTAAAAATAAACATGCAAAGAATCGAAGTTTGAACGAGATTAAACACACAATTGGGTTGAAGTGAATCAATAAAAGGGGGTCTTGTGAATAGTTTGTATGTCCAATTTCAATCATTAGATGCTAATAAATAACGTCGAATCCATGAACTCCAACACCTATTAGTGATACTAATAGCCCAATTAACCAAATTCGAGATTAATCAAATTGAATCTAAATTAATTTTAACTTTTCTTTCTCAGCGAAATCCAAGAAAAAACTAATTCGCATTACAACTAGGGTTCATGCGTTGTGACATACTATAAAATTATAAAGCCTATATTCATAGCATGGTACATTTGGCAAGATTAAATTAGAGCGAACATGCATGAGATCAGAATAGTCTTAGTCGACACATGCAATCCTAATTCGTGCAACATAATGAACAATTATGTATAGTGCCATGAAGATTTTGCAAACAAGAATCTATAAAAGCGATTTGTCAGACCATTTATATCAAATTCCATTAAAAATAATCCAAATCAAACCTAAAAGTTCATAGAATTCAACATTATTAATTAGAAATCTTCAAGAAATTGAACAAACAACTAAACCCAAGAAGAAAATTACCTAACTTTGCATCTTCCTCAAATCGACAAATATTGAGAATTTGAAAGGCATATATGAAAGAGATTGAAAGAATGAGAAGAAAGAATGATGAAACCTAGGTGGAAACTCCTAAAATATTTTCTTCATACCCTTTAGCTGGAACCAAGATCCTTTATTTGTAAAACAATCATTTGTGACGCCTTTGTCAAAATAGACCTCAAGCGTCGAAGGAGTAGAACAACGATGATGCGATGATGTGTTGCACGTGCACAAAAGCTACTTGTTCGTTGGAGTTCGTAGCGTTGCAATGCTCTATTCAGCATTGCAACGCTTCCTATTCACATGCTTTTGTCCAATAGTGTTGAGCTAGAGCGTTGGCATGGCATTGGGACGCTGGTTGTTTGTCCCAAAATTGATGCTTACTACCTCTCAGCGTCACTCAAGGGTCGAGGGAGGGTTGCAACGCTACCCTCAAGGGTAGCTTGGTAATGTTGATGTCTTCTTTCAACATGGTGCATCCAACTCCCATTCTTGCATCTTTTGGGCTCGGTTTCATTCAAATGATTCATTTGCTCTTCGAGATCAATTTACCTCCAAACGAGACAATTTAGGCATAAGAATTACTCAATAATAGTAGGATTAAGGACATATTATTAGCTCTTTATGAGAGCTAACAAACACCCCCAACTTAGCTCTTGATCGTCTCGAGCAGGGTCATAATATACAATCATGCAATCAATAAGGTACTTTTCACTCTATTTAACGGTCCCTAACTCAAGTCTTAACAACCTTTTGAGCTACACAATTAATCACATAATAAACCGAATTCAAACACTCATTTGAGGCTCATTGTAAAAGATACTTTTGCAATCAAAATCATGTAAAAGTGAACACTAAGGCCTTGAAAACTTTTTTTTTCATGAATCAAAGAATGCCCAGAAAAGCCATATCCTACTATCATTGCCAATCAAAGAGCAATACTTAACCAAGAGTGCCTAAAACTCACACACACAAAACTTAGAAGGTATTGATTTTACCTAGAGGGCTAGCTTTCACACTCGTCCGCCAGGAACCTAACCATTCTATTCTCGCGGGCCCTAACTAGACATGGAAAAGGTAGCTCTTTTCTGCTCTATCTATGCATACACGCCACTATTTTTTTTTTAGCAGTCAAGATAACTTTTGCCTCCTTTTATTTTTTTCAATAACACACTAGGCCACTTTTTTTTCCTAATTGTCTAATTTTTCTCTCAGGCACTTAAAGTGGACCTTTCGAGGCGATGACGAAAATTCAAGAGGCATAACCCAATTCTAAGGCTCTTTAAGATTTATAATAAAAAGAAAATTTCGACCTAGGTTCATTATGCATGGGTTTTCATGAAAAGATTTTAGAAAGAGCTCAAAATCATGAGAGAATTTCCTTTGTTGAAAGAATAAAACTCAGTGAGTGCATCATCGACTTATCATCAAAAGGAAACGAAAAACAAAGCGAACAGATCATGCATAAACATCCATATATTTCTTCAGCATAGAGATTCTTATTCCATTTCCCAGCAGCAATTGGAAAGTTCAGATCATAAAAAGCCAAGCTCAGATGCTCAAGGCTAACCAGAGATCACATGTATAAAAGAATTAATTCAATTATAAAAAAGAATTCAACAGTTGCATCTCATTTATATCAAGTATACCAAGAATTCAGCAATCCCTAAAAGAAAATGAACCATATACCATAAATGTTATGCATAAAATCAAAAAAAAAAAAAAAAAAAATGCTTCGCACCTACCCTCAACTTTAAAAATATGCATTGTCCTCAATGCATTGCAAAGTTAAATAGAAGGAGCTAGATGAATAGAAAAACTCCCATGGATTTAGATACGAGCATGAATTTGGAGAAAGTTACTTGACGAAGAGCCAAAAAAATATTTCATGTAAAGAGAAAGAGAATTATCAACATTCTTTCAGTTATTTCTTTTATATGTTTTTGTTTTTTTTTTTTTTTTGGGTAAAAAATAATTGAAAAAAAAAAGAAGAAATAAAGAAAATAAAATGAAAGCTGATAAATTTGATACATGACTGCCTCCAAGAAGCGTAAACTTTTATCATCGTTTGCTCGATGTTGGGTAAGGATGGTGATAGCTCGTAGAAATGCAAGCTTTTGTAGCCTTTTACTTAGAATTATGAGAGCCAATAAGCAAGTATATGCGTTGATAATACTAGGAATTCATGTGAAAAGTGAGCTTGCGTCAAACAACACAAAAAATCTTCACTAACCCTATACCATGTGTTATTTCGGGTCAAAGTGTTCATTTTTACAGATATTACAAGAGTTGATTGCATAGGTCGGTCCCAGACCGCCGCAAGGTTGAACGCATGAGTTGATTAAGTTTGCCTCATGGGATGTTGCGTCCAGAAATCGATAGAAGTCTACTCGCAAGGTAGATGGAATGCGTTGGCACCTTAAGAGAAGCAAGCACGAACGCATACCTTGGGAGTATCAATAAGATAAGGTGATGTTGACATTGCCTATACTGCGACAAAAGGTGGCAGTGGGGCAGAACGCAATCATGAAGGTTGTCAGTGTTTGAGCTCTATAAATAGCACCTTGAACCTTTACTTCAAAGCATCCGAGCTTCTGCCTTAAAGCAGATGCTTTCGATCACAGATAAGAGCATGAGCGAGATTTTCTTTGAGGATTCTTCACCTCCACAAACCATTCCGAGTGATGACTGGAGCTTTCACCACAGATAGAGCTCGAGAGAGACATCTCCACCATCCATCCATGGCGCTACCAACAACCTTGATGCATTTCGGATGAAAAGCAAGAGATTGTTTTCATCGCATCTTCCATTTCTCCTCTTGCCCCTGTATTGTATTACATTTTAACTTAAGATATTAAGAGATTTTGTAATCAATGCATATTTTAATTCCTTCAGCATCATCTTCTTCATCTTCTTTATCTATGTCATCATTTACCTTCATCGTTTAGTTATTAAAGGCAATCGAATACTCAATCGTGTAGCCTAGAGATAGGACGCACGTAGCAACCCACTGAGAGGTGTGCGTTGTGTGAGTATAGTGAGTTAATCCTCTTCTCTTGGTGTGAAGTTGTCGCAACGCTTGTCTATGGGCTGTTGCAGTGCTTGTCTATGAGCTGATTAGCCACAACTAACAACCTGAGAGGGTGAGTAATGACATACTAAAGCGAAGTATGTATTGTTCCTAGAGATAGGTACGATTTTTTGCTCGACGCAACCATGCATTGTAGAGATATAAGCATGCAGCCAGCCACTGAGAGGTGCACGATGCGTTAATGTGGTGAGCTGGGATTACTCAGGCGACCTAACATGATGAACATTATTATGCGTTGAGGACTGTTGCATCTCTACCAATTCTCTTAGTTAAACTTCCATTACTCAATCTGTTTAGTTAGGAGTAGGAGTAGGAGTAGTGCATAATCCTTCAACTTTTATCTTTTTACTTTTATCCATCGCCTCAAACGCATTACTTCAAAAATAACATTTAGTTACAAGTCCATGAGTTCGACCTCGGATCACCCCGAGAAACTTGTGTTCTCGTTATACTTGGTGAGAGACCAAGAAAACTTGTGGCAAGTACGCATGGTCATCGCATATATTCTTAAACGCATCTTGCATATTTCTTAGGCCAACGCATGACCATCGGTGCATGGAGATCAACGCATATCATAAGATCCACGCATATTCATTCCTCATTTTCAATGCAACAAGTTTTTTACGCCGTTGTCGGGGACTTGGCAGCTAATAGTTTGTTAAGTTTTGTGTTTTTGTAGGCACCCCTTTTAGTCTTGGCGTATTATAGCTTGTGCGACCAAGTTGCAAAAAATATTTGAGTGAAGGCGATGCACCGAAAGTCAATGTTGACCCTGAGATAGAAAGGCTATCTATCGCATGAGCTGGAAGCAATCTTAGGCGCATGTCAGCCAACATCCTACATGGAAGACTCCTTGCGATGGCTTCACTCCAATTTCTCCAGGGACGTCTTCTACTCTATCTTTATTTTGCTTTCATAGTTAACTTTAGTTTATTTATTTGATTATTTCCATTTTGGATTTGCGGCTGCTTTCTTGGATGAATGTGCATTAGCTCTTTGTAGGTGCGTTAATAATTCCACTCAGTGCGATGGATTCTTCTCCATCATTCAATGCATGGCTATTTCCCCCGCATGAATTCTAAATATTGACGAAATTGATATTCTGCTCAATAAGTCCTTTCTTGTTATCTTTTATGTGTTATCCTTCTGAAATTCTTCTTTGCCCGCTTGCTTTCTTATGCGTTGATAAACAAGCATCCATGATACTTATAACTCACTACATCCACTAACTAAACGTTGCACAGCTCACCCTACTTTAGTTTATTAGGTGTAAACCTCTGCTTAAATATCTTCTACCGCATTCTTGATGAGTTTGTTTTTAGCTTTTTGGCAAGGATCCCTACTACTCTCTAAGTTTGGGGGAGGCAGTGGTCCGGGAAAATGCGTCCAATCTACACATTGCGATGTTTATTTCCTTAAAAAAAAACAGAGAGAGGGAGAACTCCACTATCAGCGTAAGAGGGAGACCCAAGCTGATAAGAGTTAAAGTTGTGCAAGGAATTTACCCATAGTTGGATACTTCGCATGGAACCCGTGCATGTAAGCCAAAACGAAAGTAGGTGACCAGAATCAACGCATAATAATAACTCCTCTATCTAGCGCAACCCAAATAAGTGAAGACAAGAGTTGAGTTGAATATGGCATGCAACCGAAGTGGATGATCGCATGAACACCTGTGGGGGCAAGCCAAAGCGAAGAGTGTAGCCAGGTTCAATGCATTAATCTAATAATGCATCGTAAGCTTTGAATTGCTTTAAATGAACGCATTGTAAAAAGTTAAACGCAAAGTTACAAGAATTGGGTAAAAAGGTCTTTGAGTAGAGGATTATCAGATTTAAACTTAGAAAATATCTCTTTGAAGAAGTGGCAAAAGTTGAGGAGAGTGTTGATGCCAAGGTAAGAGGTACAAGTGGATTATATGTTGAAAAGTTGGTCATCGCATAGGAAAAATCGGAGGTGATGGAACACGAGACATACACAACGGAAAAGATTACACTCTAATTGCTTTTAATTTAAAGGAAAAAAACATGCAATTGAAGGAAAAAACAGTAAATTAATAGTTACTTTTTCAGCTCCCGAAATGTTTTTCCTTGTTGAATCTCGACCCGAACTCTTCCGGACCACCACTAGAGTTGACCTACTATCCTCTGGACTCAGAACCGGGTTGTGGGACTCGATGGATGAAGAAAACCGAGAGAGAGAAAGAGATGGAAAAAGAAATGGATTTTCTTTTGGTCTGGGTTTTTTTTTTTTTTTTTTTTTTTTTTTTTTTTTTTTTTAACTTCACTCAAAGAAAAGAGTTTTTTTTCAATCCAAATTTTAAAAACTATTTTGGCAAAAATGGCAAAAGTTTTTTCATTCAAAATGAAAGCCCAATTTATAGAAAAATTCCATGCAAAAATTGCATGAAATCAATTTATAAAGACCCAACACCTAGAATCCACTATCTAAGTGGGCTTAATGTCTCCACTATAAGCCAACACCTAGCCCACTATTTTGTTAGTGGAATTATCCAACAAAAGTTTGGATTTTCCCACTAACTATACTCAAAGGGCAAAATAGTCATTTTGTCAAAGTCAAACTTTGACCAAAAAGTCAACATTTTGACTTTTTATGATTTTTCCCGTGTTGACTAATTTTGACCTCCCGAGCATGAATCCGCATTCATTTTCTCAAAATTCAAATCACATTTGAATATAAGGTCGGTCAAAGTTTGACTTTTCAAAATCAAAAGTCAACTCTTTGACTATTTACATCTTTGACCATTTCCATTATTTCCGAGCTTCCGAATATGAACGTATTCATATTCTTGATATTTAAATCACATTTAAATCTTAAAGCTATATCTCTAAACTGAAGAACCGACCACTATATCACATATACTTGTTGGTTTCTCTCTCTTCACCTAATTTGAATTGCCTAATTCGAACAATTCGAATTATCATACTGTTCTAAGTTTATTTCATATGAGCTAGTAGAGGAACCTAATGGACCTATAGATCATGGGCTCCAACGATCCGAGATTAGCTGGCTAAAACTCTTTGAGACGGAGCTAATCAACATTCGTTAACTAACGGGTCATTCCACTATAGTCTCGTAGTTGCACTCCCCTCACTATAGATATATTTTTTGTCCATTTGATATAACCATGATTAGTAAGCTAATCCTTCACAGATTGTTCGCAATCTCGGCTGGGTCATAAAAATCGTTTTACCCCTAAGACTACATCTTGTTCCTTAAGTTCCACCGATCCTCTAATGAACAATTGGTTTAAAATCCAACCTATAAACCAAACCCCTCTCGGGCCAAGGAGAGGATGGGGCCCCTTGTTCAAGACCTAGATTCAGTACTAAAGGGAACAACCTATCTACTATCCCTATAATGGGTAGGAGGGAATTTAATCTTGCACCCTATGTTTCCAGTTATCCACCTGATCTTACCCTTGAAATGGGAGGCTTATTAGACCAGCGATGATGAGCTGCCCTCACCTATTTAGATCTAAGGATAATTTCGAATGAACAGGAGTTCATAGTTAGCTCAGGATTAAGATTAAGTTACCTAGATCATCAATTAACGAAATAGTCAGATTTATACATAAAACGGCGTTTAGCACGTAAAAAGTGACCATTTCATGGTTCAGTCTTATGTAAATTCTTTAGATAGGATGCCCCCACTTTCATGTCTCCACATGAATCATTTAGGATCACATCGTTTGTACTAACTACAAAATGGGCCACATCCATAGTATCTCCAGAATAAGGGGCACCTTATTCGTATACTATAGACCATTTTGGCTATATATTTGAACTTGATCCACATTTATGTCACTACATAAAGTTCAAACTACATTAAATAGCCTCAAGACCTTAGTTTATTGGATTCAAGATTACAATTTCAATAAAAATTTTATCGAAAAATAAAACAGATTATGTTTATCAATTTACAAACTACAAGTTTGAGGACATAAAATCCAACAAACTCCCACTTGGACAAAAACTCCTAGCGGAGTATCACAATGTTGAATTTAAGTGAGAAACATATGAGTACAATAAACATATGAATACAATAAACTAGGCATATACCCAAAAGTTCTCCCACCTGTCCTAGTTTACAAACTTCGTAGACCTAGACTCTGTAGGTGACCTTCAAACACTTTAGCTGTGAGGATCTTTGTAAAATGATCAGCAATGTTTTGCTCAGAAGATATCTGGGTCACTACAATGTCTCCACGATGTACAATCTCCCAGATCAAATGGTATTCACGCTCAATATGCTTGCCACGCTTATGGCTTCTTGGTTCTCTTGAATTTGCAACTGCACCAATATTATCACAATATAGAGTGATAAGCAGATGCATATTTGGAACGACTTCCAAATCCGTCAAGAATTTTCTCAACCATACTGCTTCACATGCAGCTACGTATTCAACTTCTATATTGGAGTCTATAATACAATTTTGCTTCACACTTCTCCACACTACTGCTCCTCCATTCAGAATGAACACTGATCCCAATGTAGATTTTCTTGCATCTTTATCGTATTCAGTAAGGATCAAATCCTTAGTACCATACACGAGCATGTAGTTCCTCGTTCTCCTAAGATACTTGAGGATATTCTTAACGGCAGTCCAATGATCATATCCAGGATTGGACTGATACCTATTGACTATCCCTACTGTGTAACATATGTCAGGTCTAGTACATAACATTGCATACATCAGGCTCCCTATTGCGGAAGTATAGGGAATGTGTCTCATATCCTCAACCTCTTGAGGTGTCTTATGACATTGATCCTTTGACTCAATTCCATATTTGTAAGGTAACAGACCTCTTTTAGAATTCTGCATCTTATACCTAGACAACATTTTGTGTATATAAGTTGCTTGAGACATGGCTAGTGTTATGTTCTTGCGGTTCTGAATAATCTGAATCCCGAGAACATACTGTGTATTTCTCAAATCTTTCATTTGGAACTGCATTGCTAGCCATTTCTTGATGTCAGTTAGGTAACCTACATCATTCCCAATGAGTAGAATATCATCAACATATAAAACTAAGAACGTTATAGTAGAATTGACGATCTTCTTGTAAACACAAGGCTCGTCAACATTCTGTTCAAAGCCATAAGATTTGATCACAGTATTAAATCCTATGTTCCAAGATCTAGAAGCTTGTTTCAACCCATAAATAGATTTTTGAAGCTTACAAACCTTTTGTTCTTGACCCTGTGTAATAAACCCCTCTGGTTGAGCCATATAGATACTCTCCTCAAGATCGCCGTTTAAAAAGGTTATCTTGACATCCATCTGCCAAATTTTATAGTCATAAAAGGTGGCAATGGATAAGAGTATTCTAATCGACTTAAGCATGGCAATGGGAGAGAAAGTTTCTTCATAGTCTACTCCCTCTCTTTGGGTATAACCCTTTACCACAAGTCTGTACTTCATGGTTCAGCCTTAAAATTATGTACTTTACCTGCTTGGTCTCATTTTCTCTTGTAGATCCACTTACAACCAATTGGTTTTACATCATTTGGTTGATCTACAAGTTTCCAGACAGAATTGAAGTACATAGACTCCATTTCGAGGTTCATCGCTTTGACCCACTGATCACAATCCACATCTTTTATCGCCTGTTTATAGGTCAATGGATCTTCTATGCCGTCATCAGGTATGACAACTTGTGTTTCTGTTAAACACAAGTAACGGTCAGGCTGATAAATAACCCTCCCATACGTCGAGGCATTCTCAACTCTTGAGAAGGATGTGACTGACCAGATGTACTAGTTTTATCTACTACTTTAGTAGACTAACTAGTTTTATCTGTAGCGTCTTTGGAAATTTCATTCAATACTAGTCTACTATGAGGTTGATGACTTCTTATGTGGTCTTCCTCTAAGAATGTGGCATTTATTGATACAAACACAAGGCTCGTCAAAATAGACCACCTTTTGTTTCTTTTGGATAACCTACAAATAGGCATAGTTTTGAACGACGTTCCATTTTTTTAGGATTTTGCACCAACACGTGTGTCGGACATCCCCAAATCCTAAAGTGACGTAAACTGCCTTTACACCCTTTCCATAGCTCGTAAGGTGTTTCTGAAACACTTTTAGAGGGAACGTTATTCAAAATATAGACAGCAGTTTCTAATGCATGTCCCCAAAAGGAATCAGGTAACTTAGCAAAGCTCATCATTGAGCGAACCATGTCCAACAAGGTTATGTTTCTTCTTTCAGATACACCGTTCTGCTGAGGCATATTAGGTGCAAAGAGTTGTGACTTGATTCCGTCTTCTATCATATAGTCCTAGAATCTTAAGTCCATGTACTCGCCACCTCGATCTGATCGTAGTGTCTTAATTTTTTTACCTAACTGGGTCTCAACCTCAGCCTTATATTCTTTGAACTTTTCAAAAGAACCAGACTTATGATGCATTAGGTAAATATGACCATACCTTGAATAATCATCAATAAAACTGATGAAATATTCATACCCACCTCGAGCTTTGACATTCATCAGTCCATAGAGGTCCGAATGTATGAGCTCTAAGGGTATTATAGCTCTGAGACCTTTCCAGTAAAACATCTCTTAGTCATTTTTCCCTCAAGACAAGACTCACATGGAGGTAAAGAATTGTCTTCTAACTGATTTAGGAGTCTATTCTTAACAATCTCTCAATTCTTTTGAGATTTATATGGCCAAGTCTTAGGTGTCATAGGTAGGCATTAGAAGAAACTTTTTGTCTTTTATTCTGAGTTTCAGCTATTCTAAACATCTCAGTATTTAAGATAAATTTTGCTTTAGTTGGTCTTAACTTATATAAGTTGTTTTCAAGTATAGCAGAACAAATTTGAATACCTTTTCTGAAAATGAACGCTTCAATAATTTTAAAAGATATTTTATACATTTGTTCCAATATACATGTGATAGATATTAAATTCCGTCTCATTTTAGGAGCATACAAAACATTTTTAAGTATGATATATCTATCATTGAAAAACAACTTCAAGTCTCCCACTGCTTCGGCTGAGACAACCTCTCATGTTCCAACCTTGAGGGTGATCTCGCCTTCTTCAAGCTTTTTCTAGGAACTAGTTTCCTAAAATGAGAAGCAAATATGATTAGTGGCTTCTGAATCCAATATCCAGGTTGAGGTATCATACTCCACTAAACATGTTTCAGCAACTAGTAAATCATATTTACCTTGTGCTTCGTTTGAGGTAGGGGCATGAGGACATTCCTCAGTTAAGACAAATCTCAGGTCATCTATTACTAGTGTTGAATTCAGATTTGTTTTCCATGTTGAGTAGTTGTCGCCGTTAAGTTTTTCAGAAGCTAACAGTTGAACTAAAGAGCTAGTCATGTTGAAAAGAAAAACATATCCCTTTTAGTGAAAAACATTAATCTTTTAAATCCAATCAAGTTTAGCAAAAAATAATGTACCCATCATTATTTATATTTGCAATGATATTTCAACGGTTTAGAATAACCTTCACTAAGGGGTGATCGACTATTCCTCCATTGAACCAAGACTATCTTGACTAGATACTATCACCAGAATAACTCTAATTCCTATAGTAACTTAGTTATCACTACTTTAGTCAAGAATTTACTAGTAACTTAGTTATCACTACTTTGGTCAAGAATTTAAATTCTCATAAGTGTGACCCTCTATTTTCAGACCTCAAAGATCAAAATCATTATGCTCCCGAAGTTGGAAAGACAAGAATAAAAATGGACCTGAGAGACCCTATCAATTTCTAGAGTTCGCGGAGTTCCAAATCCTATAATACAGCCCTCCGATTGGTAAGGTCGCTCCAGGGCACACATGCAGGCGCATTATAGGAATCTCACGATGCGACCTAATGGAAGAGACCGTAGGATGTGTTAACACACTTCTTTCTCCCACATACTATGAACAACTTCCCCTATTCACCTTGGTATTGACTCATGCAAACACTCTCCGAATGGAGTCTGCTCCCAGGGTGGCCCAAAGCCAAGCATGAATCTCTCCATCTGAAGTGTTCTAGACGATTAGGGTAAAAAAAACTCAGCGATACATTTCGGCCAACTTAAACATATCCTAAATCTAGATGATTCATCTGAGTATAACTTTTATACTGGATTTTTAACTTACGATGTCTAGGTGATAAACAAATTTTATTACCTTACACTGCTCACACATGCTCATAAAACCGGTTTAACCTAACTCAGACGCCGGCTCGATCTCTAGGTAGTAGGTGTTCCGTGAACCGTCAACTTAAAAACCTTCAACCTTAGTCATCTTATTTGACTTTTTGCCAAGATCTTGCCGGGTGAGTTTTCTTGTAACTTCAGTTTTACAAGATATCGACCTATTTTCTATGAAAATTGGGATTGCTCGATGGTTAACCCTAAGTGAGCATGCATCTTATCTTTATTATAGATTTTAGAAGTCTAGATTATTTTATAACAATTATAAAATAAATTATAACAATTATAACCCTAGGGCATTCATCTATCATATGTTTCCTTCAAACAAGCCTGCTTTAATATAACACTTATATTAAAACTAAGCATGCATAGTATATATTTTATAACACTTATAACATATAACAAATGCATGTCACATGTTTTTCCTATGGTGGGGTTTTAAAACTATATGGCATACTATATGCACATATAATCAAACAACATTATACATCACATGCATAATAGATAAACAACACTAAAGTGGACCGATTTTGGCATTACAAAAAAACAAATAACTAATTTATTACTGAAATCAGCAACCAGCTTCCCGGAACCGGCTTCAAAAACTTTGAACCATCTGGAACCGCTTAGAAACCACTCGAACCGGCCCAAAAACACCAAAAACAGAATTGAACCGGTCAAACCGGCTCAACCAGGTCAAACTGAATGGTCCAGACCGTCTGGACCGGCTGGTCAACGCTCGCTGGCATGGTCAATGGAAGCGCGGGCGGGTCGGGTCGAACGGAAAGCGCGGAGGCGAGCGAACACGCAAGACAGCTTCGAACCGGGTCGGAATAGAGCGGGCGGAGAAATCGGGTCAGGTCGCAGAACGGGCCGGAGCGTTTCGTCGACAGTTGGCGCGTGCGGAGCTACACCGAACCAGGTCGGATCTCGGGCTGGCAGGCGGGTCGTCGGGTCGTCGGGTCTGGTGGCTGAAATGGTTTTGGAACAAAAATTTCCTTCATTTTGAAGCTGTCCTTTCTCCCGAAACCGAGTAATTACAATCTAATTCCAACTCTAATGACTCTAACAAAATTACAGACCCTTTTTCACACATTAATCTCATAAACATGTGAGCAATTATAAATTTCACAAGAAATTTAAAGAAAAATAATGCCAAAATCATAATAAATCCACTTTAGTGCACATTTCATTCAACATTTGAATAGAAAAGAAAAAACTACCCACCAAAAGAAATTGAGCGTAATTAAAGCATGCTCTGATACCACATGATGGAACACGAGACATATACAGCAGAATAAGGATCTAATTGCACTCTAATTACTTCTAATTAAAAGGAAAATAGCATGCAACCCTAAATCAATTAATTAGGGTTTTTTTGAAAAAATTACCTTTGAAGCTCCCGAAACGCTTTCATCTCCACCCGAACACGAACCAGACAATCACAAGAGCTAACCTACTATTCTCTGGACTCAGAACCGGATTGTGGGACCCGATGGATGAAGAAACCGAGAGAAAGAAAGGGATGGAAACAGGAGATGGATTTTTCTTTTTGGTTTGGGTTTTTTTTTTCAGCCCAATTTAGAAACTAATTTTCTATCCAAAATGTAGAAAGTTTTTTCATCCAATTTGAAAGCCCAAATTTATAGAAAAAAGCCATGCAACATGTGCATGAAACAAATTCATAAAAACCCAACACCTCAAAATCCACTATCTAAGTGGACTTGATGTCTCCACTATAAGCTAACACCTAGCCCACTATCTTGTTAGTGGAATTATCCAACAAAAGTTTGGATTTTCCCACTAACTTTAGTCAAAGGGCAAAATGGTCATTTTGTCAAAGTCAAATTTTGACCGAAAAGTCAACATTTTGACTTTTTATGATTTTTTCCATGTTGACTAATTTTAACCTCCCGAGCATGAATCCGTATTCATTTTCTCGAAATTCAAATCACATTTGAATATAAGGCCGGTCAAAGTTTGACTTTTCAAAGTCAAAAGTCAATTCTTTGACATTTTACATCTTTGACCATTTCTATTATTTCCAAGCTTCCGAATATGAAGTATTCATATTCTTGATATTTAAATCACATTTAATCATTAAAGTCGTATCTTTAAACTGAAAATCGACCATTATATCCTTGTCGGTTTCTCATTCTTCACCTAATTCGAACAATTCGAATCATTCTATCATACTGTTATAAGTTTATTCTATATGAGCTAGTAGGGGAACCTAATGGACCTATAGATCATAGGCTCCAACGATCCGAGATTAGCTGTCTAAACTCTTTTAGATGGAGCTAATCAACATTCGTTAACTAACGGGTCATTCCACTATAGTCCCATAGTTGTACTCCCCTCATATAAATATATTTGTGTCCATTTGATATAACTATGATTAGTAAGCTAATCCTTCATAGGTTGTTTATAATCTTGGCTGGGTCATAAAAACCGTTTTACCCCCATGACTACATCTTGTTCCTTAAATTCCACTAATCCTCTAATGAACCATTAGTTTAAAGTACAACCTATAAACCGAACCCCTCTCGGGCCAAGGAATGGGTGGGACCCCTTGTTCAAGACCTGGATTCAATACTAAAGGGAACAACCTATCTACTATCCCTATAACGGGTAGGAGTGAATTCCGTCTTGCACCCTATGTTCCCAACTATCACCTGATCTTACCCCTGAAATGGGAGGCTTATTGGGCCAACGATAATAAGTTGTCTTCACCTATGCAGATCTAAGGATAATTCCAAGTGAACAGGAGTTCATAGTTAGCTCAGGATTAAGATTAAGTTACCTAGGTCATCAATTAACGAAATAGTCAGTTTTATACATAAAACGGCGTTTGGAACATAAAAAGTGACTATTTCATGGTTCAGTCTTATGTAGACTCTTTAGAGAGGATGCCCCCACTTTCATGTCTCCACATGAACGGTTTAGGATCACATCGTTTGTACTAACAACAAAATGGGCCGCATCCATAATGTCCCCAGAATAAGGCGTCCCACCTTATTCATATACTATAGACCATTTTGGCTATATATTTAAACTTGATCCACATTTATGTCACTACATAAAGTTCAAACTACATTAAATAGCCTCAGGACCTTAGTTTATTGGATTCAAGATTACAATTCCAATAACAATTTTATCAAAAAACAAAACAGAATATGTTTATCAATTTACAAACTATGAGTTTTAGGACATAAAATCCAATAGATGCATGATCATGTTTATCCTAAGATAGGATTTTAAAACTATATGATATACATTATGCAACATATAAAACATACAGTTAAATAATATATTATATGCATATAAAACTATATAAAAGCTATAATAGACCAAATATTGGCACCCTAATTTTAACAAAATTAAAATTACAAAGAGGAAAGCTGCCATCCTTGTGTCGAAGGAACTCTTGTGATTAGCTATCTACCAAGGACGTTACATGATGCACAAACCGAGACGAACAAGGGACTTCCGCTAAACTCCATGCATGGCAGACGAAGTGCTCGATGCATGGTGCCTCATTTGACGCATGGGTTTCGAGTACCACGTGCGTTGGACAATGAAGTTCATCGCATGGGCATCACCCCTCCGTATGCAACCATGAACATTGCATCCACCGCGCCTAAGTCCCTTCACCACATAGGCATCGACTCGCCGCATGGGTATGCTACCTCCCGCATGGGTTTGCGTTCATCCTTGTAAGTGTCGACACATGGTATACGTTGACACGTTTATCTTCAAGCTTATCAGCTTTACAGGGCCATCACCCCATCGCATGGAATGCGTCCCGCCACAAGCTAACACCGCATGCCATCTCGTCGCAGGGCCATCATCACATGCTAGTCGCCACAAACCATCACGACATGCCAATCGTCGTAGGCCATCACCATATGCCAATTGCCGCAGGCGATCATTGCATGCCAGATCCATGCATCACGAGACAGAAGCATATCCTCAGTTCTCTAAAATTTTGGGCTTCAGATAACTTCGATTTTCACCCCAAACGACCCAAAAATTACAGACTCAATTGTAAAAATAAAATGCTCAAACAATAGACCCTTACATTGATCAAATCAACATAAAATTTTACAATCTATCAAGTAAACCTCATACATTTTCAAGAAAAATGTAGAAAAATAACACACCTCATGAACTGAATTTTGTTTCAAAAACAGAAAATCAAAATGCAAGAAAAACATTGGCTCTGATACCAATTGAAGGAATCAAATTTTCGCAGAAGCGTGTGAACGCCTTACATTTAGACATTCGATTTTATGGAAACAAAAATAGTAAAATAAAACATGCATTTGTAGGATAAACATTCAAACAAAACATAAGCATTCTAGAAAAGAGGAAGAAGATGATAAATGAAAACTCATCTTTGTAGATTCCTCTAGCTTTCCTTTTCTACTGTTATCAACAATCACAAACTTTTCCAAGAAGAAGGACATCACCAACAAAGTTACCTTGTTATTCTCTAGGATTCCAAAGAACTTGGAAGAATGGTCTCCAAGAACTTTTGAGGAGGAAAAAAATAGATAATTTTTAGAGAGAAGTTAGAGAGAAGTTGGAGACTTGGAGGCTAGAACTTTGTGTAAATAAATCTCTTGCCCTAAATGGGCTATAAGGATATATTTATATGAATAAGGGTTAACCACTTCTCTAAGTATTTTCCTTTATACCCTTAGTGCTAATTAATTTAATAACCCTTATTTAATTAATTAGTATATTAATTAAATGAACATATATTAAATCTCATTTAATTAATTATCATAAATATCATATATTTATACTAACCTTCAATCTCCATTATTTCTCAATCATCTAAATGACCCCGTGACACATTTAGTTTTGCAATGACGTTTCAGTGGTTTAGGATAAAAACCACCGAAGGGCAGTCAATTTATCCCTCCTCTGAATTGAGACACTCTCAACCAATCATTACACCAGAACAACTCTTGTCCCTATAATGACTAATCGAAAAGAAAGATTTGAACATAGGCAATTAAACCCGTAAACATTCATCAACATCTAACCACAAACGCATTTAACACTTAAACACAATGCAGAAAGCCCACCACAACTATAAAAGAAGTTCAAAACAAAAGTGAAATTTGGGATATCGGAACAACCTGGCTCTGATACCAATTAAAGGAAATCAGACATGAGGATTTTTATGAGCAGCGAAATGATCATTCCAAATTCCATTCGGTATTGAACATACACAATTACAATACAAGAAATGGAAACTAACAGGTCATGCAACAACTAGAAATTACAACATGCTTTAAGATAATCAAGGGATAGAGTATCATACCTTTGAAGACTCATTCTTCAAACTCCCTCGATCACGAACGCTCGTTCAATCTCCAAGACAGCAATACAGGAACGCTCGGTCAACATCAACCATCACACGAACAATGCAAACACACAACAAATGGCCTCCAAAACCTCGAACTCAACCGAGTTAAGTGAGGACACCACCACAATGGTTACCTTGGTATTCTCGGTGTGAGAAACAGAAGTTGTGCGCTCTATATCAACTTGGTTAAAGGAAGAGACTGGAGGAACAACAATTGTGTAGACGATTGAGCAAGTGGAAGATGACAAAGTCTATCATATAGACGATGTGCTCAATCGTGTAGAAGAAGGTAGCCTATCGTATAAACAATGTCCTGTGATGGTTTAGCTACGACCAGTAGAGTGAACTATCGTATAGTGACACTCCATGATCATTTAGTCTATCTACTAGCTATCGTTTAGTGAAACACTTTCACTTGATGCCTTGCCATGAGTTTCTTTTCGAAAGAAGCAATTCTAATTTTAGGAAAACATTTTTCCTTTTATCTCACGGTTACCATAAAACCACCAATAACCTCTCACTCAGTTGGTTATTAGAGAAAAAGAGATAATTATCCGATAATTAATATTATTATAAATATATATGATAACCAATTTACTATATTATATTTATAACCTATAGTTTTAATATTTCATCTCATGAAACATATAAACCATAGTTATTTTTCTATTTTATGGTACTTAATGTAAATCAAATTTATATTAATCCTCTACTTGATGTATCTCATATATCACACCAATTATATCGTATATAGTTGAATTTCCTCTTGTCAATTTGAACATTTCAAATCAACACTAAGAACTGATTTTCAACTTGAATCCATTGAGCTACCAAGGGGACGTTATGGACCTATAGCTTGAAGTTCCAATGGTATGTAAATAACTGACTAAACTCTTTAGTCACAGGATCCACCATCTGTTAACTGTCCATCACTCCACTAAAGACCGACAGTTGCACTCTCCTTACTACATATATATTTTGTGTCCATATCAACCAACAACAGTGCAATAACCCTTTACAGATCTCTCGTAAGTATAGGTGGACCAATTTATCGTTATGCCCCTGTAGTTACATCTAACTCCTTAAGTACCACTGATCCCTCTAATGAAAATAAGTCATAGTCCTTCTATGACTAAGTTCTCTCTTCCAAAGAGAGGTTGTGGCCACTATGTTCAAGACCTGGAATCAGCCCTTAAGGGAGTAATCTATCTACTTACCCCTGTTTCGGGGAAGAAGTGAATTTCATCTTGTGTAACTGAGTTCCCAGCTCCCAAATCAGATAAATCCCCAAAAAGGTAGGCATGTTGAGTTGACAATCTGACCACTTTAACCCATACTAATCAAAGGACCGCCCTCAAAGGTAGGAGTTCCTAAATTACTCAGGATTGAGGTCATGTTACCTATGGTCGTTTAGGTGAGATGTAAGTCTCAAGTATCAACAACGTTATATAAAGAGACGAATCATCTCGTGATCTGGTCTTATACAAACTCTTTGTATAGGACACCCCCGCTCGCATGTCTCCAAATGAATGGTCAGTATCTACCATCTATAGTAGTTCACAACATTTGTAAGCCTCTACAAAGCGGGTCGTATCCGTAGTATCACTATGATCAGTTATCCCTCCTTAATCCTTGTACTACAGACCTTTTTAGGTTATCACTTAAGGCATGATCCACTTGTATATCTCAAATACATGCTTAAGTTTACATATAATAACCATGGAGTTTTGTTTATCGGATATGAGTAAATGCAAAATAAAATAACTCTTATTTTATTCATAACAAAGTGTATAATGTTTACAAACTACGAGACTCCGGAAGAATTAGGACATCAATCCCAACACATTGTTCAAAATGTAAACTGCAGTTTCCACTGCAAATCCCCAAAACAAGTCTAGTAGATGAGCATAACTCATCATAGACTGAACCATGTCCAAAAGGGTTCTGTTTCTTCTTTCTGATACATCATTCTGTTGAGGTGTACCTGAGACCGAGAGTTGGGATGTGATTCCATGCTCTATCATATAGTTTTGGAATTCTAAGTCCATATACTCTCCATCCGTTAATTGTTGGTCACTCCACTAAAGACGGACAGTTGCATTCTTCGCACTACAGATATATTTCTATGTTCATTAGATATAACCAATCAACAGGGCGATGACCCCTGACAAATCGCTCGTAGGTATAGTTGGGCCAATTTACCGTTTTGACCCTGTAGTTACATCTAACTCTTTAAGTACTACTGATTCTTCTAATGAACAATAAGTCATAGTCCTACTATGATTGAGTCCTCTCTTCCCAAGAGAGAGTGTGGCCACTATGTTCAAAACCCGTAATCAGCCCTTAAGGGAGCAATTTATCTACTTACCCCTACTTCTGGGAAAGAGTGAATTCCGTCTTGTGTAGCTGAGTTCCTAGCTCCCCAATCAGACGAATCCCCAAAATGGTAAGCTTGTTGAGTTAGAAATCTTGCCACTCTCACCCATACAAATCAAAGGATCGCTCTCATTAGCAGCAGTTCTCAACTCACTCAAGATTAAGGTCATGTTACCTATGGTCATCCTAGTGAAATGTAAGTCCTAATTATCAACGGCGTTATATAAAGAGACTAATAATTTCATGGTTCGGTCTTATATAAACTCTTTGTATAGGATACCCCCGCTCACATGTCTCCACATGAATGGTCAAGATCAGACCATTTGTAGCACTTTACAACACTTATAACATCTACAAAGCGGGTCGTATTGGTAGTATCACAAAGATAAGGTATCCCTCCTTTATCCTTATACTACATACCATTTAGGTTATTACTTAAGGCATGATCCACTTGTATGTCTCCACATACATGCTTATGTTACATTAAATAACCATGGATCTTAGTTTATTGGATTGAGTAAATGCTTATAAAATAATACTTATTTTATTAATAACAATATGTTTACAGAGTGTTTACAAACTACGAAACTACCGGGAGAATTAGGATACCAATCCCAAAAAAGAAGAAGGTAACAGGGAAAAATTTCCTGCAGGAAACCTGATCCCTACGAGGAATCCCCGCCCCGATCCTTGTAGAAAATTTCACAAGGATGGAGAATGAAATGGGGAGTGGGGATGGAGATGGGGAATGGCATCCCCAGCCCCACCCCGCGCCGTGGACATCTTTATTCACGGGTCATGTTTGTGACACAATTGAATTGGGAATTCTGAATCCCAGTTTCCTACTACTTCTCTCAAAATCCCTATTCTTTTTTCTATTACTCCTTCTTCCTTTTTCAAGTCTTGGAGACCACGCATCCAATTCTTTAGATCCTAGATAATAACAAGGTTTCACTTATGGTTGTATCCCTTCATCATTGAAGAGATGTTCTGGAGAAGACATGGAGGGCATCGTGAAGAATTTAGGAATCTACAAAGGTAAGTTTTAGCTGTTCCTTTTTTCTTCTCTTAAATGCATGCTAATCTTTATTGTTTATCTATTATGTTATTATTTTTATACTGTATTTTGTTTATGTAAAATCGAAATAAAATTATAAGGCGATCACACGTTTATGCTTGGGATTCGATCCCTTCAATTAATTAAATACTAGAGGGAGCATAACTCCCTCACTCACTCTCTGTCATATGCTGAAGTGTGGCAGAGGAATAACAATCAATTATATGATTTACAATTTACAGAAATCCTTTCTACAATCTTCATCTCCTTCCCTCTGCCAAACTCTCTCAAGAAGAATCTTGTTTTAATTCATAATATATCTTTTCATAACATTGTAATTATCCCTACAATGTATCACTTAAGTATTTCATAAAAGCATAAAATTTCCAAAAAAAAAAAAAAAAAAAAAAAAAACATTGGAATCACCCTAACTATTATAGGTACTCCACAAAAATACATAAGTAGTTGTCACTTGAGTCGCATATTCTATTCACATGATTTTTAGGTTGAGATTTCAAAAGCAGCTCGAAATCTCCAACATTACCTAAAATGACATTAATTTAAATAATGAATTAGCACTATTGTTTATTAAAGTTTCCATAATTATGTTAACAAAAAAAATCCAACCAACACTCAAAAGTATAATCTTGAACAATACTTAAACAAAGCAACTTGACAAAAACAAAAACCAATATACACAAATAAGGCAACTTAACAAATTTTCCAAAACTATATCTTAGATAAAAATGAGCAAATATACTGTACCTAAAATAAATAAAAACACCTTGGCAAAACAATCATTATACATTCATTACATATCCAAAGGTTTAAAGAACTTGACAAAGCAATAAAACAACCATTATAACTTCACTTTAAACTAAAGTTACCTGAAGTGTAACAATTTCCTAAACACCCCCCTCCCCCACCCAAATATAAACTAAATTAAGCAAATATTCTTAGACAAAAATAAGCAAATACACTCTACCTAAACGAAATAAAACATCTGGGTAGAACAATCATTATACATTCATTACATATCCAAAGGTTTAGAAACACTTAACAAAACAATGAAACAACCATTATAACATCACTTTAAACTGAAGTTACCTAAAGTATAACCATTTCCTAAACACCCCCCACCCCATAATATAAACTAAATTAAACAAATATCCTTAACCAAAACTTAAAAAAGGGACTTGACAAACAGTACACAAATAAAGCAAATTTCACATTATAAGATCATTGACACAAACAAAGGCTACTATAATTACAGGATAGTCATGTTTCATTCTCCCGTAACTAATTATAGTCATACATAATTATTTTACTACCAGAATTGCAGGATAACAACATATTGAACCTCATTTACAAAGTTTACTAGAATTAGAATATTAATTCATACCTATTTCAATGGTCCTCTTTGTGATTGCACCATGTCTTCGATCATTTTCTTCATTTCTTCTATTTGTCTTGCATGATCTTCTTTTAATCATATATGATCTTCTTGAAGATCCTTCAAATGTGACTGAAAATTCTCAAATTTGACTCTTAGTATTCTCATTTCCATTTCTACGGATGATGCACTTGATGAAGAATTACCTCTCTTCGCTTTAAGCTTGAGTCCTCAACCAAGCCCTTTGAAATAGATCGGTCGTCTACCTAAAACCGCATCACATATTTCCTCTCCTAATTGTGGTTGAGACCCTTCTGAAATAGAGTTTGATTGTAATTCTACATTTGATTCTGCACATATTGTTAAGAGTAAGTTTGAATGAACTTAATTACTTGAATATAAATTAATAAAAAAAAAATTCTAAAAAGTACTATTACATGTGCATCATCAGCCTAATTCTCACAAACTCCCCACTTTTGGAGTGAGTTTAATTAATTAAATAAACCTAATTAACATTGTTAAAAATTAAGGGACACTCATGGAATGCTTATATGAAGCAAGAAGAGCAATTAAAAAATGGTTTTGGATGTTCATGGATGTTTTTGAAGTTAGTGTATGAATGTTAGTTCCTCTTTTTCATCTTCTCGATTTCTTACATGCAAAGTGACTTCTCTTTCCACCGAATTCTATTATAGAAAAAAGAAAAAGAAAAAAAGTTATCTCTTATGTGTTAATGTGCAATTGGAGTAACAATAAAATGTTTTTAACACACACTTCCCACTATATATTACCACAATATGTATGAGTGGTACATATTACCATAATATGTTAATACTATTCAATTTTTCACTATATTAACACCATTCACAAATAACACAATATGTATATCAACACTACATATTACCACAATATGTTAACACTATTGAATTTATCACTATACTAGTACTATTCATATCAACACAATATGTATAAAAAACAAACACAAATATATATTGAAGTTTAATCACCAACACTCAAACAAACAATTAACAACAATTAACATAGATCAAAATCAAACCACTCATTTAAAGACAACCAAGAATTTAAAATTTTACATAGATTAGTATCAAGTGGATGAATTTTCTTCACGTGACATTCAAATACAAAGAATTGCATGACATTCAAATACAAAATATTATAGAAAAGAACCCAAGACAAATCAAAGTTATTTATTGGGAAAAATAATCACTGACGAGGGAGATCTAAAACCGGTTAGGCCTGTGTGCAATAGACGTTTGAACTGGCGGAGGCTTTAAGCGACAAACATTTGAACCGGCTGATGTTTGGGAGGTGAGAGGTGGACGTTTGGCCAAGAATCTAAAATGAGGTGAGGAGACAATCAACGATCTTGTGGGGAGAGGAGGCAGTTAACGATTGGGAAGACTTTGGAGTGGCCAGCAGGAGATTGGGGTGCCAGAGGGCGCAAGTGGAAGTAGATCTGGAAAGAGAGGAGGAGAATAATGGGCGCGCAGCGAGCAAGATGAAATAAAATTGAGGGAGGAAAGTTAGAGTTTTGTTAATATATCTCCCGACATTCATTAAATCTGTCAGCAGAAAGAATTTCTCTTGATGCGCTCTTCTACATCATAAGCAGTTACTAACTAATTCAATTTATTTTCAAGATCTGTCAACGGGTGAAGATAGAGCATTGAGATATAGTGCAAATCTCCCAACGATAATTATACAGCGTTCGGAGTTATTTTTATCTCCCATCAACATATGCTTTTTCTCTCGACTGTATTCTTCTTATTTTGATTTTATGCGTCGACAAAAAACTTTTTTTTTTTTGTAGTGTTATATAATAAATATCGTAAAAGAAATTGGAAATTACTTACCATGGATTAAAACACTCATTTTACTTTTTCGATAGTATATATATTATTGCATAAAAGATCTCATTAATTTAATAATAGACCGATGCTACCTCTAGCTAGCCATGTTCTTACCAGTTTCTTCTCAACCAAAATTCTTCAATCTTTTTTTCCTAGTTGAACAAATTTTAAAATGGGTTCTTAACCATAAGTCTTTGTTAATTTGGCCTAACAATCTAATTTAAATCATATTGTTCAATTAATTAATATTATACTTTAATTCCAAATTATTAAAACAAAATGTTTAATTTAATTTTAAAAACAAGATGCGAGTATTGTACATTTGACCTAATAAAATATAGTATTTTGAATTAATCTATGTCCAAATTAACAATGAAACAAAATGTTAAATTGTGAAACTTATTTGAAGTATCAATAAATTACTCGTACAAGTGGTCTATTTTGTTCATCCCCATTATTTTCCCTTTTTGGCAAAGCAAGTTGTTTGCTATTCTTTATTAAAAGGTTATATATTCACAAGAATTGAAGATATACTTTATTTTTTTATTTTTTATCCGCGTCTATCACTAATTTTAAAATTCTGCTATACTTTGTAAATATTTTCAACAGTTTTATTATTTGAAATAATTTTCTAAAATAAAAATTAAAATTTGTCTAATTGATCTCTAACACCTCATTTGGTAATTATTTGGTTTTTGAAATTTATGCTTGTTTCACATAATTTTTTTAATCATATTTTGTATATAAACGTATGAATTCTTACTCAAATTCTAAAAATAAAAACAAATTTTTTACTATTTTTTAATTTTTGAATTTAACTTTGATTTTAAAAACACTTCTAACATGTAAATTTTTTTAAAAAAATAAATAAAAGTGATGTTTATAGGCTTAATTCTTAAAAAAAAAAAAAAAAATCAAAGGGTTACTAGACAAAAGTTACCTTCTTAATTTTGTATATATTATTCTTTAAATTTTTTAAAAATTTGAATGTTGAGATATTAAATTTACAATTGAAAAAGAAATAGATGTAACTTTTATTTTAGGGTTATTTTTAAATAAAAGAAAATGAATTAATTTATTTATAAATATAGTAAAATGTCATCATTATACTCCGCAATAAACATTTATCATCTATTTCATAGATATTTCTATCGCTTAAATATCTATTGTATGATAGATAGTAATATTTTAAAAATATTTTCGATAATTTTACCAATAAAAGAATTATTCTTTATTTCATAGATCATTCTCAGCTCAAAATTCATTTGATTATTGGAAAGTTGAACCATTGACCTTTTGATCCAAAATAGATATGTTAATAGGAAGAATGAGGAGCACGTGGTGTCAAAGGATAAACAAACAATCAATTCTCGCAAGGCTCATTCATAATCGTTATCGTATTGTTTGAAAAAAAAGCAGAGAAATTAGTGTGGATTCCTTGTGTGGATTCCATTTTCAAGTGACAGCTGAGCCTCTCTCGCGCACGCTGCCTTTGCTTTCCACATCCTCTTTCTGTCGTATCTCAGCCTTTTTCCAGTTGCCACTGCCATATCAGAGCAGAATTACAGGTGGATGCACACCCATTGTTTACGACTAAACTACCTCCCCCGCCTCGTCCGACGGACCTCTTTCAACCATCTTTTCAATTTCAATCTCGTATGTATCTCATATCTACTGGTTTCTTGTTCTTGTATATTCCTGTAGGTTCGTGAGCTAGGCTTTAGGAGGAGTTTCGAATCTCTCTTTGAAAGTACTATTCTGTGTTTCCTGATTCATCTTTCTGCTTTTTGTTGATTTTTGGCATGTTGCTTCCTTCTTCAGTTCCGAGATGGTCACGTTGCAATCGGCGCGACCGCTGATTCGTATGTATGAATACCGATCTTTGGGGAGGTTGAAGCCGGCAAACGTTGCAGTGAACATTGCGATTGGACTGGAGCGGAGTTGTGGAGGTTGGGGGTTCTGTTGCGATGCTGCTGCTACTAGTTTCTTACAACCATTTAAAGCGGCGACGAGCAATTGCTCTGCGATTCACGGTACTTATTATTGTTATTATTATTATTATTTTACAAATCGCATTGGATTTTGTTTATGAAGACTGTTGCATCGAAGAATGTCAGTTTTTCTTTCCGGATAAATTTTTTGAACTTATCTTTAAAGAAATTGGTGTTGTTTGAACTTCTGGAAATTATGAAGGTAATCAATATCATGTAGATCTGGTCTATTTGATTTTTTTTGTAACTACCAACTGGACTGTGGACCAATCTTAGGTTTAAAGCTAAATGCATTTGGCACCTTTTATTCTCAATAAGCTTTAAAAATTTGTAGGCGTATGTGTCAAAGTTTTGCTGCTTCACCTAGCATTTTCACCCAATTTCTCCTTCTGTCCTTACAAAATATCCGATTAATTCACCATCTGGATCATTAGTGGCAATAGTTTGGTAATTATTCGTATTCAATAGATGCAGTACTTGTGCCTTAGAAGAAAGGTAAATCACAAATCACGAGTTTGGCCATGGTTCCGTACGCATTGAAAATTGCTCTAGCTTATCGTTTTTTCCCCCCTCTTGTTTTTGTGCACACTTCTAAGGCTGATGCATGCCAAATTAGCTTTATTGGTATATTGCTTCGAATATAGTTCTTAGATTGAATTTGTAAGATCATGGCCCATGACTCACCAGCCTTGCAGTTTACATAATTTTGAAACTACTTGAGTATCTCTAGTTTCGTCCAACCATCTAATGATTAGGTAAAAGTTGTCTCCTTTTCATCTATCAATGAAAATTTTGTTTCTCCTTAAAAAAAAATTAGGTAAAGGTTGCCATGAGACCTCAACTGGTGGGAAGTCAACAAATATCGTATGGCATGATTGTCCTATTGGGAAGCCTCAAAGAGAAAAGTTGACTCAGCAGAAAGGTTGTGTAATATGGATAACTGGTCTGAGTGGTTCAGGTTAGTTCTCGTTTTCCCAACAGGTGACTGGTGTTATTTTCTGTTGCATTTTTAGGACCATCATCACCATCACCATTATAATGGATATTATTTTTTCTACGATATTTTCACCTTTATCTTGCTCTGAAATTTTTATCCCAGATGACTGTCACTTAATAGTTTCAGTAGTGATTGAACTCTTTTCTTTCCATCCTCATTTGGTTTTCTTTGTTAGCCAGAAGTCTGTAAGACTTACTTCACTGACCAGATTTGCAGGACAGATCACCCGTTTCTTTATGATTGCACATCTGCAATTTGGATTGATATTATCCTTTTGATGTACGGAGTCTACAAGTTATTTACAATTACATGACTTAGCTGTTCCTTTCACAGATAATAGTTCCATTGAGCATGTACTTGGTTAAGAATCTAAATTATTGATCCAATGGACTAGACACAGTTGACTTTCTTGTTGTTTCAACTCTAAACCAATTTGGCATAGAGAGGTAGAGTAGTTTCCCAAGCAAAAAAAGGAAAGAAGTATGTTGTGAAAGAAGGAAATAAAAAATTGGAGCTGCTTGTCAGCAATGAGGCATGTTTATTGTTCATATTTCGTAAGGTATGAGTAAATTTATTGTTCCTAACTAACTTTCATGCTCATCATCCATCAAATTATCTTCTATCATATAAACTTTTCGTGAAAAAGAGGTTTTGGGGTCATAAAACTGGTTTTTCACATTGTACGGTGGTCTGGTACAATTAGAGGATTGTTGTTTAAAATGCTTGTGTAGGATGATCCTTTCACTGTAGTTACTCTCTCTCTCTCTCTCTCTCTCTCTCTCACCTAGGGCTCTAATTATAGGAAAAAGCACTTTGGCATGTGCATTAAGTCAAGGCTTACATTCAAGAAGAAAACTGACCTACATCCTTGATGGTGACAATATTAGGCATGGTCTAAACAGTGATCTTAGTTTTGAACCCGAAGATCGTACAGAAAACATACGGAGAATTGGTGGGTGTCCTTGTCCATCTGATGAAAATTTTTCATTGACGTTTTTTATGTCACCCAAATTTCGTGGATATTAAACCAGATGGTCTACAGGTGAGGTAGCAAGCCTCTTTGCAGATGCTGGGATTATTTGTATTGCTAGTTTAATATCTCCTTTTCGGAAGGATAGAGATGCCTGTCGTGCCTTACTGGCAGAAGGTGATTTTATTGAGGTATGTTATTGTAATTATTGTTGTGCATGTAATCAGAGCATAGTTTCATTTCTTCTCACGGAGTTTGCAACTAGGACAGGGCATTAGAGTTCTGGACGTGGATGGAGGGCAATATCTTCATTGTTGGCATTATGCTTCTGTCATTCTTTTACAGGTTTTCCTTGATGTACCACTAAATGTATGTGAAGCCCGGGATCCAAAGGGTCTGTATAAACTGTCTAGAGCAGGGAAGATACAAGGTACTATTTTGGTTTTTTCCCAATATTTGGCTTCACATGATTCAACCTTTATTGATTTGGTATTTCGAAAAATTTTCTCCATTTTGAATGAAATCTTTCTGCCAATCTTGTCTGTAATTATGTGGTTGACATTGATAAGCAATCATCGCTCATCAAGATTCAACACTACTTGACAGGAATTCTTGTTGCCAATTTTCATGGACCCAATTGAAGAGATTGTAGCTTTAGTTGTATTATAAATTTAAATTTCTGTAATAGATAGAGTTATCGTGCTTCTATTTTTCCACTGATACCTATTTTCAGTTCTTGCGTTGATATTTGCATTCTGTTTTCAGGATTCACAGGGATAGATGATCCATATGAAGAACCATTAAATTCCGAGGTGTGTACTTAAGTTAGAACGACACACATTTTTCCTTTTTGTTTTCATACGGTCAAAGGATTACATATATTCCAACGCTAACACTTAGTTTGAAGGTTTCAATTTATTGCCTCTACCGTTGAAATGAATGACTTTTGTGTTCTTCAAACATCAAACTTAAACTGGTGAAGTGATTTATCATTGATCCAAAGTAACGTAAGCTTTGTCAAATGTTCCTTGTCAATATGGATAACAAATCTATCACACTGTCTTCCTGTTCAAACCCGTAAAGCTCAACTGTTCCTGTGATTTTAATTAATTGTTTCATTCACTGTTTCTTTCTAAGTTTGTTTTTTCAATTTATTTGGTCAGTGAATTATTTGATTTTTCCCTTGCTTTTGTTATTGTCTTAAGACTTGATCTTAAAAAGTTCGAATAACACTTCTCTTTTTGGCAGATTGTATTGCAATACAAAGAAGGGATCTGCTCGTCCCCTAAAGACATGGCGGAAAGAGTGATTTCATATCTAGAAGAGAGAGGATACCTGCAAGCCTAACATGAGGAAATGTGGGACTTCCTTGTTATCAATTTGAAACATACAGAAACTCGGTTTAGTCTAATGCAAGAGGAGATGGAATTACTCCCCTTATTTCTCACTGCTAGGAAACATCTCGTTTCCTTCAGTCTCTGCTTCCCAATTCTTGGGTCATTTAGCATTCTTCGTACAAATAAGGTTAGAAGCATGAGAAAGAGGATATGCGTGTGCTTATTATTTTGTAAGTACTTTGTAACTTTTAATTTTTTTTTGTCAAGTTCACACTAATCTTATTTAAATTCATCTCAAGTTTATTATGTATTTCGGTCCAATTTGATGATACTGATTTATTTTTCAGTAATTTATTTTACAAATTTTGCCTATAATAATTTTATGAAGGGTCCGCTTAGATTAATTTTCTAAGGTGTGAAAGGTCAATTGGATGCTGCGCTACAGCTTCTCCTAAATTAATGGATGATGGTATCCAAATCGGACTAAAGCTTTCCCTTGAAGCATGTATTGAAGCTTATCTTGTTCTTAAAGTTTCTACATCAATGGCCTCGTTGATGTAGAAACTTTTAAGAACAAGATAAGCCATACAGAACTTGGCTGCCCCGTGGCAAGACAAGGAGATCCTCTCTCTCCCTTCTTGTTTATTTTAGTTGCTAATTGTCTAAGTCGTCTTATTGACCATAGCTCGGCATTGAGTCATATTGGTGCTCATCCTATTGGTCATTCAGATTTTACTCCAACTCATTTATAGTTTGTCGATGACACTTTATTGTTCTCTACTGCTGAGAGATCTGCTATACAGAACTTGTTTGACATTGTCCATATTTTTTAATGTGCTTCAGGCCTTAAAATCAATCTTGCTAAGAGTGAGTTTCTTGGGATACATGTCTCTTACTCTGATTTTAACTGGTTATTGTGTTCCTTTTGGTTGCAAACAAGGTTATTGGCCAGGTTCTTATTTAGGGCTTCCTTTGGGTGGTAACTCTAAATCTATTTTGTTTTGGCAGCCCGTGATTGAGAGGTTTCAGGATAAACTCTATAATTGGAAGTATTCATATATTTCAAAGGGGGTGTCACACTCTCATTCAAGCTACACTTTCTAGCCTCCTAACTTATTATTTATCTTTGTTTAAGGCTCCTTCCTCTGTTATTAATTGCCTGGATAAATTGGTCCGAGATTTCTTTTAGGAGGACTCTTGTGGTAATGGTGGTGTGCATAATGTGAATTGGATGGTTTCTCAGCGTCCCCAATTATTGGGTGGCCTTGGCATAGGCAATTTTAAACTTTGAAATTCTGCTCTTCTTGCGGAATGGACTTGGCATCTTTTATCTGAGCATGATGCTTTATGGAGGAACCTAATTGTTGCTAAGTATTATTCCTCTTATTGTGTTTGGCCCTATCTTATCTTTAGTGTTTCTTCTAAGGCACTTTGGAGGTACATCTGTCATTTTACTGAGTTGACTGCTAATGGGGTTAGTCGTCATAGTGGTGATGGTTCATCTACATCCTTCTGGAACGACTCTTGACTTAGTTGTGGAGTCCTTGTCACCACTTATCCACGACTTTTTGGTCTTGTGCAACATCCTGAGGTTACAATTGCTAATGCTTGGAACTCTTCCATGTCTGCTTTGAATTTGAACCTACATCGTAATCTTACTGAGTTGGAGATTGTTGAATGGGCGTCATTATCCCTTCATCTGACATCTGTCTGATTGCGTTCCTCCCCTGATACTTGGTTGTGGCCGCTTGATCTTTCTTTGGGCTTTACTATTAAGTCTCTTATGACTGATCTAGTGGGCGATCTGGTTTCGGGTTTGACTAATCTTTACTCGGTGATTTGGAATGATAGATATCCTAAGAAGATTAAAATCTTTCTTTGGGAACTTAGCTGGGGTGCCATTAATACTGTTGATCGTTTGCAGCGCCGTATGCCTTATATGTCTCTTCCTCCATCTTGGTGTCATATGTCACAAACAAGTTGAATTGTCAGTTCATTTATTTTTTCACTGTTCTTTTGCTACAGGCATTTGGAACCTTCTATTGCCTCTTTTTGGTTGGTCTTTCACTTGTCCTAATGACATTTTCAATGTTTTGGCCGTAGTGTTAGTGGGTCATCCTTTTGGTGGAACTAAGAAGGGTATTTGCTTGGTCTTTATCCGTGCTTTCCTTTGGTGCTTATGGAGTGGAAGGAACAGGCGACTTTTTCGTGATACACGTTTTTCTACTGCTTGTTTTTTTTTGTTAGTTTTGTCTACTGCTTTTTTTTTTTTTTTTTTTTTGTTGTAAATTAAAGCACCTTTTCACTCATTTCAACTTATCTTTTTTAGTTAGTAATTGGCAATCCCTATTGTAGTTTCATTCATCAGGGTTTTCTCCTTATATGTATCAATAAACAGTTTCTTTTACCAAAAAGAAATTGTGCATGTATGTTCCTAGAGAGAAGAATATTGAAATTTAAGGTGCATTGAATAAGAAATTACCTAACGCAAATGTTAGAGGTGTTTAGTCTAAAGTAATTCAAGGATTCTAACTCTGATCATTTCTAGAAATTCTTCTTTGGGTTGATGAATTTTTCCTATGGTGCCTTCAAAGTAAATGTTAGATGTTGTATGTTTATGTGAAGGACAAATCATTGGAGGAGGTTGTCACAATTGGCTAGTAGTTCTACAATGTTGGAGGCATGGGAGAGAAACTCTAGTAGTATTTTGAATCTAATAGTTATTAAAGGAACATATATATATATATATATATATATATATATTTTAGAATCTCTATTTAATGTAACTGGGGATAATTTCATTATGGTTGTCCCATTCAATAATTTTGGAATAGGCATTGGATAAAGAAAGTATGATGAATTTGTTCTATAGTAGCTTCATGAAGTCTCATAATGTTCCATATGTTTCTTTAACTTTGGAAGGAATAAGGATGTGATGAAACTTGGGCAATTGTCTTTTGAGGAATGATATCATGAATAGATGACTCTAAGCTTGTTAGTGGGATCTTAATTGTTAAAGTCTCGTTTGGTAACCATTTGGTCTATAGTTTTTAGTTTTTGAAAATTAGGTCTATAAATACTTGTTTTGAATCTAAATTTCTTGATTTATTATCTATCTTTTACCAAAGTTTTTAAAAACCAAGCCAAATTTTGAAAACTAAAAAAATAATTTTTAAAAATTGTGTGTATTTTTTGAATTTGGTTAAGAATTCTACGGTTGTACTTAAGATTATTGCAAACATTCTTGCAAACCATTATAGGAGAATGGGAGGAAATAGGTTTGATTTTCTAAAAACCAGAAACAAAAAATGAAGGGCTTCGTTTGATAATTTTTTTTTTTTTAAGTTAAGCATATTATCTGTATCTTTCTTAAATACAATGGTTGAATCCTTAACAAAATTTCAAAAATAAAAACAAGTTTTTAGAAACCACTTTTTTAATTTTCAAATTTTGGCTTGTTTCTTAGACCAGTTGTAAAAATTAGATATCAAAGGAAGAAATTTGAATATGAAAGTTGTATTTATAGGCTTAATTTAAAAAAAAAAATTAAAATAAATCAAATGATTACCAAATGGGACCAAAATGTTCACTAAACCAGAGCTAAATTGGTATGTTATCATCCATTTTTTAGTTACTATAAATTTTGTATTTAATAGATTCCTAAAATTTTAAATTTTGTATCAAGCATGTCAATAACCTATTTGACATATATATATATATATATGTATATGTATATGTATATATATGTATATGTATATGTATATGTATATCCACTAACCTATAAAATTGAAACTTTAGAGTTTTATTAGACCTAAAATTTAGGAAAAATATCGTTTTAGTCCTTAAATTTTAAGAATTGATTTAAAAGATCCTCTTTAAATTTAAAATTAAAAAATTTATAAATGCTTACATGTCATGAAAAAAAAATATTTTTCTTAATATTTCTCTTGCTTTCTCCCTCATCCCTCTTATTCTCTCTTCTCTTTTCATCATCTCTCTCCTCCATCCCCATTAATAGGCACACATCATCTTTGTAATATCTAATTTATTTTGTAATTAAGTTTTTTTTTATTGGCTACTTGGATAAATTATATGAGATTTATATTTTTGGCTAAGCTAAAATATAATTTAATTATTTGGAATTAATTAAGTTTTATTTTGGCTTGCATTTGGAGATTTGATTATCTATGGAGATAATTAAATGTGTTTATTGGAGTTTTTAAAAGAAAAATATATATATAAGTATATATATTTTGGAAAATGATTAGAGAATTTGTTTTTTAAAGGAAAAAGGAAAAAGTTTAGTCTTTTATATATACTTGTAGAAAGGCTAAAAAAAAGAAAAGGAAAAAGAAAAAGAAATAAGTTTTCTCTCTCCTCAAGTGCACACGCCTTTCCTTTTTTTTTTTTTTTTTTTTTGTTCTTCTTCTTCCGTTCCTTTCCAAACCCTAGCCGTCGCTGCCGCTAACTGCCACTTTGCCAGCAATAGGGCCGCTGTTCGTCCGCCGCTGTCTAAACCGTCGGGTTGACTGCGAGCCGCCACGCCCAGCCATCTAGCTCCACTTCTGCCGCTGCACCCAACCACAAGTCAACGCATTCGATCGCCACTGCCTATTTGAGTTGGGTAAAAGTTGGTTTGTTTTGGGCAAGGGTTGGTTTTCAAGATTTTGGAGTGTCACTTTGTGTTGGAAACAATTTTGGTTATTACCCATTGTGTCAACTTTCAGGATCAGGATTTTGGAAGATTTTGGGGTGTTGCTATCAAAGAAGAGACCATTCTTTTCGACAGAAAATTTTTGGAGTTGGGTAAGTTTTGTGTAAGTTGGTTGATTATCCTTTGGACTTGGACCCCGAGGATTTATTTAATTTTTGACTCATTTCCTAGGCCATAGTTGCTAAACTAAACTTGTGGTTAATATCTTAGGGTTGATTTGAGTTTTATCCAAGGGCTATTAAGAAAATATTTGTGCAGACTTTTGAGACCAAGTTGAGGTAAGTGGTACTATACTGGTGCCTTCGTGCCAGGCGGCCTAGATTAGACCTATAAAGTTATTTAGTGGACTCTTGAGCATGATTTTTATCATTATGTTTTGCTTGTTGCATAATAGTTATAAGTATTATGAGCATGTTCGAATTTTCTAATCAATACTGATATTATGTATGTAATGCATGAATAGACCAGTAGAACGGTTTACTGTCTCGCATTGATGCATGTTTTATTTCAGATGACCTATAGGTCTAGTTTCACGTTTGACGATGTGCCTACAGGCTGCAAGACATGCGTGAGTCGACAGGTTCACGTTCATGTTATTTTTCCATATTTGACGGTGTGCCTACGAGCCACTAGACATACGTGAGCCGGCAAGTTCACGTTCATGTTATTTTTTCATGTTTGACGGTGTGTCTACGGGCCGCTAGACATGCATGAGCCGACAGGTTTACGTTCATGTTACATTTTTTCATGTTTCATATTTGACAAGGTGTCTACGGGCAGCTAGACATGCGTGAGCCGACAGGTTTACGTTCATGTTATTTCCATGTTTGATGGTGTGCCTATGGGTCGCTAGACATGCGTGAGTCAACGGGTTCACGTTCATGTTATTTTCATGTTTGACGGTGTGCTTACGGGCCGCTAAACATGTGTTTCAAGGCAAGATAGTACGTCTTTTGGTTTTCCTTTCATCATAAAAAAAAAAAAAAAAAACCAATGTAGCTGTATAAGCCATGGGCTATCTTTCTTTGCTCGTGGATGCATAGTCTGATCCCGGTAATGGGATCACTTACTAAGTATTTTATACTCAACCTTTATCTTTATATTTTTTTCAAGTAAGGGCAAGGACACTCGGGCGACTGACAAGAGGTAAGTTGTGCTATTCAGTCCTCGGCTCGGGGGGACTCCACCAAGAGGTTCTCGCGACAGTGCCAAAGGAACCAGATTTCGATTTCGCATTTGACCCTTTATATTTTCTCATGTTTTGTTTTTATTACATTTATGGTTTTATTATAATTTTTTTATATATATAATTTATTTCATGTTAAAAAGATTGCCCGGGTTGAACAATTTAAGATCTTGAGATAATGGCAGAACATTTTCTTATATACCTAAAGCAGTTCAAAATCATGATTATTCTAGTTTATTTTTACTTTATTTACCTCAATGTGAATATTTATACATGCATGCAGTAACGATCCCCTTTTTAGTAGTCCTAGGAGATGGGGTTGTTACAGTTGGTATCAGAGCCCGTGTTTTGGGGTTCTGTAGATTGACTTACTAGGTAAGTCCAGGTTGTTCCTTTTGGCCTATAACGGATTCTTCGTCGTCGCCAGGTATGTCCTTTATGAAAAGTATTTAGGATAATATGCACTCAAGTTAATAGCATTTATGATTGCATTTGATTTTTTTTTTTTTTTTTTTTTTTTTTTTTTTTTTTTTGCTAGTAAGAAAAGTAGCTAAGGAGTGGTTGCGAACAACTGTCATGAAAATGGTTCGTGTTAGGAGAAGAGGAAGTCATAGGGTTACGGAAGGTGGCACGTTCCCAAAGAGCAAAATCCGTCAGTTTAGGATCAATATCCTATTGCCGCTTAGGGACCCCTCAGGGTCAGGGTGGCAGCGAACCCAGACACGAAGTAGAGCCTAGCATACGGCCACGCCACCACAAACGCAGGCCACCCCAGTCGCTCCATTAGAGGTTACCGATTGGGCAACCAGTATTGGGGAAGTAGTTACATCAGTTGTGTTGAGTAAGGTGAAGGACATGCTGGATGAACGACTGGCCCAGTTTGCCCAATCCCATCAGACACCACCACCACAGGATTAGATGCCGCAAGTCCAGACTTAGAACATGATCCAAAACCAAAGCATGTCAGGCCTTTCGGTGGAGGCCAAGCATTTGCGAGATTTCAGGAAGTACAACCCCAGCACCTTCAATGGGTCACTAAAAGACCCTACCAATGCAGAATTATGGATATCCAAGATTGAAACGATCTTTCGTTATATGAAATGCCCATAAGATCAGAAGGTGCAGTGTGCCGTTTTCATGCTTACCGACAAAGCACGGATCTGGTGACAGTTGATAGAAAGGATGTTGGGTGTAGGAGGGGATCCAGTGACATGGGAGCAGTACAAGGAGCGTTTTTACGTGAAGTACTTCTCTGCCAACCTGAGGTACAATAAGCAGAAAAAGTTCTTGGAGCTGAGGCAGAGACACGGGTCAATGAAGAAGTATGACCAGGAGTTTGACACCTTGTCCCATTTCGCCTCGGAGTTGGTCGCCACGGAAGCTATAAGGGCAGAAAGGTTCGTTCAAGGCCTAAAAGACAGTATACGAGGTATCGTGCGAGCATTCAAACCAACCACTCATGCTGAGGCATTTCGCTTGGCAGCCGAGGTGGACCTACAATATTCACGAGCGTTTGGGGCGGGACCTTCCTCAGGTCAAAAGAAGAAGGTAGATCAGAAGGCTTTCGAGCCTCACCCCCATCAGAAGGTTCAAAGCTCAGACAGATCGACTCGACATTTTAAGCAGCAGGCTGCCGAGGCGGGTATGGTGGAAAGAATGCGACCGGTGTGTAGCTCGTGTGGAAGACGTCACTAAGGTCGATGTTTGGCAGGCATCGGGGTTTGTTTTCATTGCAAGTAGGAGGGAAACTCGATAGATAGATGTCCTGCTAGAAGCACGTTCGATTATGGGAACCAGTTTGTAGGCCATGAACAGAGGAGTTCGGGTAGGCTTCAACATCAGCAAGGTCGTGTTTACTCTACCACCCGGTAGGAGGCTGAGAAAGCAGGCACTGTTGTGACAGGTACGCTCCTAATCTTGGGACATTTTGCACTGGTATTGTTTGATTCTGGTTCATCCCATTCGTTTATATCGTCGTTATTTGTTAAGCATGCCATGTTAGAACTAAATCCTTTGCACTATGTGTTGTCGGTTTCCACTCAGTCTGGAGAAATTATGTTAGCAAAGGATAAGATAAAAACATGTCAGATTGAAGTAGCGAGTCATACCTTGGATGTGACTTTAATAGTCTTGGACATGCGGGATTTTGATGTGATTTTGGGCATGGATTGGCTAGCTGCTAATCATGCCAGTATAGACTACTATCGCAAGAGGTGATCTTTAACCCTCCTACGAGAGTCAGCTTTAAATTTAAAAAGGGGGGGACCGTGGTCCTGCCCAAAGTGATTTTCTGCCATGAAAGCCCAGAGGTTGCTTAACCAGGGTACTTGGAGTATCTTGGCTAGTGTCATTGACACTAGAGAGCCTGAGGTCTCCTTGACTTCAGAGTCAGTGGTACGTGACTACCCGGATGCTTTCCAGAAGAACTCCCAGGTCTGCCGCCGCATCGAGAGATAGACTTTACTATCGAGTTGGAGCCAGGCACAACTCCTACAAAAGCTCTGCACATAATGGCCCCAGCAGAATTGAAGGAACTTAAGGTTCAGTTGCAAGAGTTGTTGGATAAGGGTTTCATACGCCCTAGTGTGTCCCCTTGGGGTGCGCCGGTTTTGTTTGTGAAAAAGAAAGATGGGTCATTACGCTCTGCATTGACTATAGGGAACTAAACAAGGTGACTATAAAAAATAAGTATCTACTTCCCAGGATTGACAACTTGTTTGACCAGTTGTAGGGAGCTACAGTGTTTTCTAAGATTGATCTTCGGTCGGGGTATCATCAGTTCGAGGTATGGGCATTATGAGTTCATCGTGATGTCATTTGGGTTGACGAATGCTCTTGCAGTATTCATGGACCTGATGAATAGAGTGTTTAAGGAATTTCTTGACACCTTTGTGATAGTCTTCATAGATGACATTTTGGTTTATTTCAAGACAGAGGCGGAACACGAAGAACATTTACGTAAGGTTCTAGAGACCTTGAGAGCGCAAAAGTTATATGTTAAGCTTTCCAAGTACGAGTTCTGGTTAAAGCAGGTGTCCTTTCTAGGGCATGTGGTTCCAAGAAAGGTGTATCTGTTGACCCTGTAAAGATCGAGGCAGTCACGAGTTGGTCTCGTCCTACCACAGTCGAAGAGGTACGCAATTTCTTGGGGTTGGTAGGCTATTATCGTCGTTATGTGAAGGACTTTTCCTGTATAGCCACCCCTCTGACCCAGTTGACCAGAAAAGGAGCTTCCTTCATTTAGAGTAAGGCTTGTGAGGATAGTTTCCAAGATCTCAAGCAAAGGTTGGTTATTGCCCCAGTTCTTATCGTACCGAATGGAACGGGTGGTTTCGTTATTTACAGTGATGCCTTCAAGAGAGGGTTGGGGTGCGTGTCGATGCAACAAGGTAAGGTAGTTGCTTATGCCTCTCGCCAGCTAAAGAACCATGAATTGAACTATCCCACACATGATTTGGAGTTGGCAACTGTTGTCTTTACTTTAAAAATCTGGAGGCACTACTTGTATGGCGAGAAGATATAAATTTTCACCGACCACAAGAGTTTAAAATACTTCTTCACTCAAAAAGAGTTAAACATGAGGCAGCGTAGGTGGTTGGAGCTAGTGGAGGATTATGATTGTGAGATTCTGTACCACCTAGGAAAGGTAAATGTTGTGGCAGATGCTCTAAGTAGGAAGGTAGCCCATTCAACAACCCTTATCACCAGGCAGACCTGTTTATGTAAGGACCTTGAGCGGGTTGAGATAGCGTTGGTGGTAGGGGAGGTCTCTGCGCAGTTAGCACAATTGTCTATACAACCAAGTTTAAGGCAGAGGATCATTGTTGCTCAACGCAGTGATCCTTACTTAGTTGAAGTAGCGCAACAGGTGAAGACAAGACAGGGTGGTGAGTTCTCCTTGTCCGCAGACAATGGTCTTACTATTCGAAGATGTTTATGTGTACCAGCAGACAGTGACCTCAAGAACGATCTGTTATGGGAAGCTCATAACTCCCTATTTTCAATACATCCTGGCAGTACCAAAATGTACCAGGACCTAAAACGTTGTTACTGGTGGAATAACATGAAAGTTGAGATAGCAGAGTTTGTCAGTAAATGCTTGGTGTGTCAGCAGGTAAAGGCTCCAAGACAAAAGCCAGCAGGTTTGTTGCAACCTTTGAGCATACCGGAATGGAAAAGGAAGAATGTCTCGATGGATTTCATTGTAGGTTTGCCGCGAACCGCAAAGGGTTTTACAGTAATTTGGGTTATAGTGGATAGACTCACTAAGCTGGCACATTTCATCCCAGGGAAGCCTACATATTCAGTGAATAGGTGGGCTCAGTTGTATATGAAAAAGTGGTAAGATTGCACAGGGTACCAGCATCCCCGTGTCTGATAGAGACCCTTGATTTACCTCCAACTTTTGGTAGAGCCTTCAGGCAACATTGGGTACACGTTTGGATTTTAGTACGGCTTTTTACCCACAAACTGACAGTCAAACTGAGCGTTTAAACCAGACACTGGAGGATATGTTGCGTGCTTGTGTGCTAGAATTTGCCTATAATAATAGTTACCAGATAACCATTGGCATGTCACCGTTTGAGGCCCTTTATGGGAAGAGTTGTAGGTCACCCGTATGTTGGGATGAGGTTGGTAAGTGAAAATTACTAGGACCTAAGTTAGTACAAACCACGAACGAGGCAATACAGAAGATTAGGGCTCGAAAGTTGACGGCTCAAAGTAGGCAGAAGAGTTACGCTGATGTTAGGCGTAAGGATCTGGAGTTTGAGGTAGGTGGAAAGGTGTTTCTGAAAGTGGCACCTATGAAGGGGGTGTTGAGGTTTGGCATGAGGGGTAAGTTGAACTCTCGGTTCATCGGGCCATTTGAGATCTTAAAGTGAGTTGGCCCTGTAGCCTACCAGCTGGCCTTGCCCCTATCTCTTTCTGCAGTTCACAATGTTTTTCATATTTCCATGTTGAGGAAGTACTTAGCAAACTCATCTCATGTTGTAGATTATGAGCCTTTGCATTTAAATGAGAACCTAAGCTACGAAGAGGAGCCCATTCGAAACTAGGCCAGGGAAGTGAAAGTTTTGCGCAACAAGGAGATAGCTTTGGTGAAGGTTCTTTCGCAGAATCATCAGTTCGAGGAAGCAACGTGGGAACGTGAGGACGTCATGAGAGCGCTTTATCCCAAGCTTTTTCAGGATTAAAAATTTCGAGGACGAAAGTTTCTTAAGGGGGTTAGAATGTAACATCCTGATTTATTTTGTAATTAAGTTTTTTTTATGTTGGCTACTTAGATAAATTATATGAGATTTATGTTTTTGGCTAAGCTAAAATATAATTTAATTATTTAGAATTAATTGAGTTTTATTTTGGCTTGCATTTGGAGATTTGATTATCTATGGAGATAATTAAATGTGTTTATTAGATTTTTCAAAAGAAATATATATATAAGTATATATATTTTGGAAAATGATTAGGGAATTTGTTTTTTTAAAGGAAAAAGGAAAAAGTTTAGTTTTTTATATATACTTGTGGAAAGGTTAAAGAAAAGAAAAGGAAAAAGAAAAAGAAATAAGTTTTCTCTCTCTCAACTCAAGCCCACACGCCTTTCTCTTTTTTTTCATCTTCTTCTTCCGTTCCTTTCCAAACCCTAGCCGTCACCGCTAACTGCCGCTTCGCCGCATTGTTGCTTTGTCAACGCCAGCGTCGCCTCGCCATCGCCACCACCATCCCCATCGAAAAATATATATAAGTATATATATTTTGGAAAATGATTATCTTTGGGGCGTTACTATCAAAAAAGAGACCATTCTTTTCGACGGAATATTTTTAGAGTTGGGTAAGTCTTGTGTAAGTTGGTTGGTTATCCTTTGAACTTGGACCCTGAGGATTTATTTAATTTTTGACTCACTTCCTAGGCCATAGTTGCTAAACTAAACTTGTGGTTAATGTCTTAGGGTTGATTTGAGTTTTATCCAAGGGCTATTAAGAAAATATTTGTGCAGACTTTTGAGACCAAGTTGAGGTAAGTGGTACTATACTGGTGCCTTCGTGCCAGACGACCTAGATTAGACCTATAAAGTTACTTAGTGGACTCTTGAGCATGATTTTTATCATTATGTTTTGCTTGTTGCATGATAGTTATAAGTATTATGAGCATGTTCGAATTTTCTAATCAGTACTAATATTATGTATATAATGCATGAATAGACTAGTAGAGCGGTTTACTGTCTCGCCTTGTCGCATGTTTTATTTCAGATGACCTACGGATCTAGTTTCATGTTTGACGGTATGCCTACGGGCCCCTATACATGCGTGAGCCGACAGGTTCACGTTCATGTTATTTTTTCATGTTTGACGGTGTGCCTATGGGCCGCTAGACATGCGTGAGCCGACAGGTTCATGTTCATGTTATTTTTCCATGTTTGACGGTGTGCCTATGGGCCGCTAGACATGCGTGAGCCGACAGGTTTACGTTCATGTTACTTTTTTTCATGTTTCATGTTTGACGGCGTTCCTACAAGCCGTTAGACATGTGTGAGCCGACAGGTTTACGTTCATGTTATTTCCATGTTTGACAGCGAGCCTACGGGCTGCTAGACATGCGTGAATCGACAAGTTTACGTTCATGTTATTTCCATATTTGACGGTGTGCCTAAGGGCCACTAGACATGCATGAGTCGATGGGTTCACGTTCATGTTATTTTCGTATTTGATGGTGTGCCTACGGGCCGGTAGACATGCGTTTCAAGGCAAGATAATACGTCTTTTGGTTTTTCTTTCATCATAAAAAAAACCGATGTAGCTGTATGAACCACGGGCTATCTTTCTTTGCTCGTGGATGCATAGTCTGATCCCGATAATGGGATCACTTATTGAGTATTTTATACTCAACCTTTATCTTTATATATTTTTTCAGGTAAGGGCAAGGATACTCGGGCGACTGACAAGAGGAATCCGTGACAGTGCTAAAGGAACCAGATTTCACTTCCGCATTTGACCCTTTATATTTTCTCATGTTTTGTTTTTATTACATTCATGGTTTTATTATAATTTTTTTATATATATAATTTATTTCATGTTAAAAGATTGCCCGAGTTGAACGATTTAAGATCTTGAGATAATGGCAGAACATTTTCTTATATACCTAAAGCAGTTCAAAATCATGATTATTCTAGTTTATTTTTACTTTATTTGCCTCAATGTGAATATTTATGCATGCATGCAGTAACGATCCCCTTTTTAGTAGTCCTAGGAGGTGGGATTGTTACACTCTTCATTACTAAATGTCACCACTTCCAAATTGGAGATAAATTTTGGCATTGATAATGGTAGAATAGTCAGGAGGAGAGAAAAATTGGAAAATATTAAAAAATAATTTTTTTTTCCATGTCATCTTGCTATGTAATCATTTATAACTTTTTTTAATTTCAAATTTAAAGATTTTATTTAGAGAGGGACATTCTTTTTCTGGGTTATTGCATCCTTAACGATTTCATCATTCGAGTTCAATCGTTTGTTCTTGTTCGAGTTCCTTCGATATTAGTCCTTCATTCTATGCTCTGTGCGTATGTAAGCATCGACCTCACATAGCATCATCCAATAATTTAGATAGCTCGAGTTTGGTTACTGCAGAACTAACTAGCACAAACCTCGAGTGAAGAAAGACGGGAGCCACTTGTCTGTGACCTTTTCAAATGGTCCATACAAAAGGGATCTCGTCCGATTCCACTACATCAAATACCACAACACCTAACTCAAGGGCAAAATCGGTAGGCAAGTTTATACAGTCTCCTCAGGTTTCTCATTTAGTGGCTGATAAATGTATTTTGAGATATAAGCTTGACTATTTTGGTGGCAAAAAAAAAAACAAGAAAAAAAAAAGACCAAAATAGGGTCAAAAAGCCAAATGCGAGATAGCATCCGCCATCTTCAATTTCAATCTAACTTATTCTTTAAAACTCAAGAATCAAACTGGCCAATTTAGAACATCTTAAATGCACATATTCTTCATAACTCAGGGACCAAAAGATATTTTTCCCCTAAAATTTAATTTTTTATCTAATAGATCAATATATCATGATCTATTAGATATACAATAGAAAATTTTAGAACTAATTAGATACAAAATTTAAAATTCATGAATCTATTAAACATTAGTGAAAATACTACTATTATACTCCCAATTAGAGATGTCCACGAAGCGGGGTGGGGTCGGGGATATCATTCCCCATCCTCCTTTCATTCCTCATCCTCGTGAAATTTTCCACGGGGATCAGGACGAGATTCCTAACAAGGAATTCGCGGGGATCGGGTTCTCTGCGGAGAATTTTTCCCCATTACTTTTTTTTTTGTAAAAAAACCAATTAATTTAAATCGCAAATTGTAATTAAATAATTAACTTTATCACTAAGTTGTTTATTATGGTTAGTTTTACATGACAATTTGAATTTAAAGATAAATTGCTCAAATTTTGACCTAAAAAAACTAATTAATTTTTTTAGTAGAAAGAAATAAATATAAATCAAATTATTCACATATATAATCTAAATTTAAATATTCAATTTAAACATACTCATTATCTTTTCCAATAAATAATCAAATTTGAAATTTAAATATAATATTTATATAATAACAATAATAACATGACATTAGGAAATTATACTAAATAAATATGTATAAGCTAATCGGGACGGAGCGGGGTCGGAGAATGCATTCCCCGTACCATCACGTAAAACTTTTTTCATACTCCCTTCCCCCTAATCGGGGAATTCTCACCCCATTCGAGGCTCGTCTTTGTGAAAAAATTGGACATCTCTACTCCCTGTACTAAACTTTTTTTTGGAAATCTACACTTTTTTAAATTCAAAAGACTTGAGAATCAGATAAGACACGACAGACGAGACTTGAAATTTATCTTGCAATGCATCCTAGAGAGACCAAACCGATAAGTCGATTTGAATTGTAGGCCGCCTTGTTGTCGTATATTAGGATTAGGAAGACGACATGTCGGCTAAAAGTCAGCTTCGGTAACCTCGTCTGGATTTTGAATCGGTGTGGAAGTAGGAGCCCTAATTGCAGAGATTCGCCAGCTTCCGAGTTCGAAGCTCAAAGGGCCAAAGGAAGATGGGGAAAAAACAGCACAGTAAAGACCGTCTGTTTATTACGAAAACTGAATGGGCCACCGAATGGGGTGGCGCCAAACCCAAGGACTCTCAAACCCCTTTCAAACGCCTTCCTTTCTATTGCTGCGCGTAATTCCTCATTTTTCTCTAATCTCCTCTTACTTATCATTCTTTTCCTGTACAGAATTGTTATTTACTTCTTGTTCGTGCATCTCTCCTGAATTAACAGTTGCAGTTTAATTGCAGGCTTACATTTACACCTTTCGAGGACCCTGTATGTACCGCTGATGGCAGCGTGTTCGAGATCATGTAAGTTTTTCAAGATTCACAGTAATTTGCTGTGTTGGTTTTCTTTTCTTTTCTTTTCTTTTTTTTTTTAATCTTTATGTGCCTGAAATAAGTAAATTGATTGTTCTTCAATTCAATATTGGAACTCGGGTTCAGGAATATCATCCCTTATATTCGAAAGTATGGTAAAAATCCTGTTACTGGAGCTCCCTTGAAGCAGGAGGAACTAATTCCGCTGACTTTCCACAAGAATTCTGAAGGTTGGTTTAGTTTTGAAACCTAAGCATTATGTTGCCTTGAGAAATCATATGAATGCATAATATTCCTGGTTATCAAATAATTCTTTGTTTTGGCTCTGGTATAGGTTTTTACCAATGTGATTAGAGTTCAGTGATGTGTTTTAAAGTTCAATATTTCTATAATTCAGAATGTGTATATTTTCATAATTCAAAATTATATGCTTTGGAAGGTCACATTTTTTGTTGTGGATAATCCTACTGCATTATCGCTTTGATATAGGCGAGTTCCAATGTCCTGTACTAAACAAAGTTTTTACCGAGTTCACTCACATAGTTGCTATAAAGACCACTGGAAATGTCTTCTGCTACGAGGTACGTCGTATTTTGCGGTGCTCTCATTCTCAGTGATCTTTTCTTGCTTCTTCTTGAAGTACTTGGTGCTTCATGCTCGATTTTCTGATATTTCCACCTTATAGGCAGTTAAAGAATTAAATATCAAGACAAAAAACTGGAAGGAGCTTCTCACTGATGAACCATTTAGTAGGGGAGATATTATAACCATTCAGGTAAAAGGGTTCCAGAGTTTGTCCATTGTCAACTATTTCTAGACCTGATAGTAAAAATTTCATTTTTATGCACTTCCTCAAACTCAGTGCTGATTTGCAGAATCCTACTGCGCTTGATAGTAAGGTTCTCCTGGATTTTGATCATGTGAAAAATAGCCTGAAAGTTGATGATGAAGGTGAGCTACAGATCATTTTCCTTTTTTTTTTTTTTTTGTGTGTGTGTGTGTGTGTGTTAATTCCATCCTGCCTGTGCACCATGACTCACTTTACCAACTTCCATTTTTCCCAGAACTTCAGAAAATGAAATCAGATCCAACATATAACATAAATGTGTCGGGGGACATCAAGCAGATGCTGCAGGAACTTGGAACCGAAGAGGGAAGGCAAACTGCACTTCATGGGGGAGGTGGAGGCAAGGCACAAAAAGAAAGGGCGGCTGCACTTGCTGCAATTTTAGCTGCTAGGTCACGCATTAAAGAGGATTCCAAGGAGAATGCAAAAGGAGAGGATAAACCTACGCAGGCATTTAGTATTGTGGATGCTGCATCTGCCTCAGTGCATGGAAGAAGTGCAGCTGCTGCGAAAGCTGCACCAAGTGAAAAAACTGCTGCTCGAATTGCAATGCACATGGCCGGTGAGAGGGCACCAGTGAATGTTAAAATGGTCAGTTGTTATCTACTATTTATTTCTAGATCCATCCCTTCATATTCATAATTCATTTATATGCTTTTTCGATGAGCAAATTGGATCTTTTTGTCCAAAAAATTTGATTAAATTAGAATTCAGGTACTTATATTAAAGAGAAGACCAGTGCTCTCGGTACAATGGATTTTGTAATATTTTTTGGCATCGAAATGATATATTAACACAAGTTGTTATTACAGATGAAGAGTCGTTACACTACTGGTGCTGCATCCAGGTCCTTCACATCTACATCTTACGACCCTGTTACAAAGAATGAATATGAATATATCAAGGTCGAGAAAAACCCAAAGAAGAAAGGATATGTACAGTTGCATACAACACATGGAGATTTGAATATTGAACTACATTGTGATATTACTCCAAGGACATGTGAGAATTTCATCACACTGTGTGAAAATGGCTACTACAATGGAGTTGCTTTTCATAGAAGTATTAGGTAAGATGGTACTGCCCACTGCAGTTTAATAATGATAATCTGATTATCTGGCGTATTTACCCGTTGAAGATGTGATAATGTAGGAATTTTATGATTCAAGGTGGTGATCCAACTGGTACTGGGAGAGGGGGTGAATCTATATGGGGAAAGCCCTTCAAAGATGAACTTAACTCAAAGTTGCTTCATTCTGGAAGGGGTATTGTCAGTATGGCGAATAGTGGTCCACACACTAATGGCTCTCAGTTCTTTATTCTTTACAAATCTGCCAATCACTTGAACTTCAAGCATACTGTATTTGGCAGTGTTGTCGGTGGGCTGACTGCTTTGGCAGCAATGGAAAAGGTTCCTGTTGATGACAACGATCGGCCGCTGGTCAGTTCAATATTATCTTTGTAATTACTAATTATGAACCTTCATTTTTAGCGTCAATGTGATTTCCAGTACCTGCTTCTGTCGTTGGATGTGTTTATATGCATTTCCCTATTTTCACTTCGAAAATATTTAAGAATCCTCCAATTTAAAGTTCAATTAAGTCAGTTCTGTGTGCGTGGGTGATTGAGCATGTTATTGAGATTACATCGACATCTCTATGGAATGATAGCCAAAAATTAATTTGTTTCTTTCCAATGTTTGGACATTAATATCCCCCTAGATGTTTCAAAGTTACATCCTACCGTGATTAACCCAACACCCAACACATCTCATCTTTCTTGTGCAGGAGGAGATCAAGATAACAAGCGTCACAGTTTTTGTGAATCCATACTCAGAACCCGACGAAGAGGAAGAAAAGCAAAAAGACGAGAAGTATGTGGAGGATGCAGAAAACGTTTGTCTCCACAACCCAATGACCCTTATTGAAGCTTATTATAGTATTTACTTCATTATTTGAAAAACTCATTTGATGAGCTCAGATGAGTATGTTTGCTTTCATTTCAGGATAAGGTTGGATCATGGTATAGCAACCCAGGCTCCGGAGTAGCTGAAGACGGAGCTGCCGGTGGTGGTGTAGGGAAATATCTGAAAGCAAGAAATGCCCAATCCAAACCCCCTGCTGTTGATGCTAGTCTAAGACAAACTATCTCGGCGAAGAAAAGAACAGCTGCAGGAGAATTCAAAGACTTCTCTTCGTGGTAAGAGTCCCATAATTGCCAATTTAGAAAAGGGCATCGGTTTTCCAATCTAGCCTAAGTCACTGTTTTCTTGTGGTGTTAAAATCACAGAAGTTATTGAATAGGGGAGCTTGTAAAAAAAGGATGTCTTTGACCTATTGAGTATTGGAATCCATTACTGACGACAAAAGATCATTTCACAAACTCTTGAGTTTGTAGATTATGGCCTAGAAACCCCCACCTCTTCCAAAACCCAAAGAGAGAGAGAGAGAGAGGGAAAAAGGGAGTAAAGCACAATTCAGATATGAATCCTCTTTATCCGACAGTGTGCTGTAAAAATAAACTGCCAGATGCAAGAACTGCTCCTCTTCTTGCAATATTATTTGTTTTCCAAAGCTGTTTTTCTTGTTCAACGTATTGGCCTGGAAGTAAAAGAGGGCACTGCCAAAAAAATAGTGTCTGTTGTGAGTTAGTGAACGAGGAGCACTCTAAAACTTCCCCCAATAAGTCATGTTTGGATGGATACTTTTCTAAGTAGAGGTCTATTTCCATCGTATCCAACACTGCTAAATTATCTTGTGATTCCGTGGAATCTTACTTTGGTCATTTTCTGTCGTTGATTGATCTCAAGTCTCAAACTGATCCCACTTATTTTACCACACAGAGGGACATATTTTGAAGTCATTTGTAGTTCTTATCTTACACTGTTCTTCGCTGGTTGCAGCAGACGACTATTCTTTAGGTCAAATTATTTGTTATGTTGAGTTTTGGTAATTTATATAGTTCCATATAGTTATTAAGTTTCAAAATTTTACATTTTTATTATGAGATTGAGCTTATTTTTCATTTGGCCCCTATATTTTATATAGTTTTCAAGTTTCAAAATTTTACATTTTTTATTCATGAGATTTGAGCTTAATCTCTATACGATGGATTCAAAATATAACATTTTTACTTGAGTTTTGATTCTTTTGAATTTATTTTCAATTTGGTAAGTTGGTTTCCTGATTTTTACAATTTTACCCTTAGTTTTGACTAAGGTTTGTTTTTACGTTTGGTGTTAACTTTCAATTTATTAATTTAAAATAATTATCTTGTGAGAGTTTAATTTAATCTTGATATTGTCAAAAATTAATGAAAATTCATTTAATTATAGTTGAATTACTTTTTAAAATTAATAATCTATACTATATACAGAAGGGGATATGAGGAGGTTCCTTACACCTTTACATAATTCCTATTTTGTCTTGTCACAACTATTTGGGTCGAGGTAGTTATATGCAAAGTGGTTTCTTGTACGGATGTAGTCTAGACCATAAAATATCACAATCTAATGGTGGAGATGTATTTGCGTAGATGGTCCAATAGTGGAGATATGTTTGAAGGACAATAATTCCTTTATAAATTTATGTTTTTTCTCTCTTTTCAAATAGTTAAAAATATTTAGGTCAAACTCTATAAAAAATTATTTGATATATTAATTATAATCTTCTATTTTTTTTCCATATCTGAATAAACTATAAATTTAACATACATTGTATGTGTTAACACAAGATGTTACAAATGAAATATAAAATCTTTAAATTTAGGACCAAATGGAAAATCAAACTTTAAAATGTGATATTTTTAAATCTAACCAGTGAAAACTATGTACAAAATTCAAAAGTAAAAATATAATATTTTGAAATCTAAGTATTAAATATAAAAATGGTAATGAATCCAAAAAAAAAAAAACTTTAAAACAGTTTTTCTCTTTGGAATTCTTAGGTAATGGAAAGTAAAAGAGAAGGATGTTGGTTACTTTTGACTTCTATTGGGTTGTCACTGGGACGTGTTATAGATGAAATTTGTACTTTAATTTATTATAGAAATTAAAAGTTGAAGGTAAGGATAAAATGGCTTTTGACCAAGGTCCAATGTTGCTACCCTTAAAAACGTATTATCTTACGCACGTAATTACAAAATATTATAAAATTTGGAATATGATAACTGGAAACTGACAAAGTTATGATGTGTTAAAGATGTTAGTCAAATATGTTAGTTCACCAATGGAGTAAGCAAAATGCTAATAATTAACTAACAATAGCAATTAATTATTAGCTAAATATTGATCGAGCTGCTTTTAGATTTGATAGAACGAAACTAATCAGACCTTTTGTTTTTAGTTTTTTTTTCGGTAACATTTAAGGGTCCAATATTTTAACATTTGGATAAGGTGAAGGTGAAGGCTTAATTTTTAAATTTAAAAATTTAAGGATATAATTATAAATATTATAAACTTTGGTTAATACTTTAGGGTGGCTAATAACGTGGTATAATTGAAAATTATTGATCCAAGATGATAGTCGTATACCAAGGATATAACGTGGTAAACTAAAAAGGTATTTTACTATTTAACTCATTAGATGATTGATTAAAAAAATCGTCCGTACTATCGACCTCTCAACTGGTATAAAGTTTTGTACTATCGATCCAAACCCATATCCTATGTATTGTGAGAATATTATTTTATCATATTTTGGAAACATGATATTAGTGATAAGAAGCGCCTAAAATTTCATCGAAGTAACTCCTAAATTTAATAAGAAGTATTTTCATACTTAAATATATTATATCGTGTAAGTAACATTGAGCTTATTTTGACAAACGTATATATGTAAGACTTCATTTAGTTCAATTAAAAATTAAAAACTATATATATATTTAGAATGGCCTGCTACATATTGTAATTGTCACATCGATATTCAACTATTTCTTCTTAATCTAACATCTTTTATATTTAAATAAAAATACCATTAACATCTTAGGATTATGTAATTAAAATTACATGGAAGCTGACGAAATTAGGGTTGGTCGTCACTTTTAAGAAAAATAATAAATTGCAATGCTTTCCATACTTTTAAGACAAAGTTTCTATCATGAGCGATGCAGTGAGATTATTTTATTTTATTTTATTGAGAAAATGGAGTGAGATTTTGTGTTCATTGTGGTTTAATGATTTTAATGTAATGTATAGTAGTGTTTTAGGTGACATCCAAACCATATGCAATTTCAAATTAATTTCAAGAAATTTGTTTATTTCCCTTTTATATGTTTCTGTTGAAGAGCTGTCGTCAGCATGAGAGTCATCCATTTCCCCTTCAACTAATGCAATTCCACGATTTTCCACACACAATAATTACTTTTGCACCCATTTATCTTCGGTCTTAAATTTTAAAATTTATTAAGATTACATTTAAAAATTATTCATGCATTCAATTTTTATATGTTTGTAGATTTTTTCAAATGTCGAATTAATAAATTTGATGATTAGAATTAATGTGTTGACAATTTTCAAAGAAAATCTTGGAAATCTAAGATAATTTTTTTATAAAAGTTTAGAATTTTAATTAATAAAATTATAAGTCTAACACAAAATGAGGATGGCCTCACGATGCGGGAATTGTCGTTTAGGCTGGGTATGGGGGAGGGAGTGGGAGAAAAAATAATTTAACTTTTGGACTCTCAATTTAATGTTATGTTATTTATTTTATTATATAAATATTATATTTAACTTTCAAACTTTATTGTTTAATAATCAAAATAATGAATATGTTTGAATAAGTTTAAAAAAAGGGGATATGTTTGAATTATAATCAATTTAAATTATGTATATGAATGATTTGACAGATAATATTTCCTTCAACCTGAAAATGTTGAGTAATTTCTCTTTAAATTCTAATTGTCCATGTGGAACTAATTATATCAATGTTAACCATTTAATAAAAATATTTTCATAATAGTGATTTGTGTTAATTGTTTTTTTAAATTAAATGGTGAAAATTCTCCACAAGGAACCCGATCCCTGCAAATTTTTCATGGGAATTCCCGCCCCAATCTCCGTGGAAAATTTGAAGGGGACGGGAAGTGGGAAAGCCATTTTTTAACCCACCTTGTCCCGTGGATATCTCTACACACGATATTTATCTAAGTAGCACATAATGGATGGTGTAAATTCATACACTAACAAAAGTTTTAAACTTCTAAGAACTATATTTGTTTCAAAATTTGAAAATAGTAATTTATTTTTGTTAAAAATCACTTTTGGTCTAGTAACAATTCAATCTCTAAATTTTAATTTTGTAAATCTTAATAATATTTTTCACAATAAAGACTAAACATGACACATTATAAAGTACGAAAAAATTATCTTTATTAAAGTTCAAGCACTAAATTATTAAAAGTTCAAAAGTAGATAGATTACATTGTAACAAATTTGGAAATACCGTGACTTGTTACAAACTAAAATTTATAAACTAAATTGTTGTTACTTCCATGAATGGCCTTTATTTATTATTTATGGTTTTATTGTTATTTTTTTATATATATGAGTGTAAGCCAGTTTTTGTGCATCTTGACTAATCTCATGAGACAGTTCACCTAACCCTACTACTCATGTTCCTATTTTACCATTAGACAACTAATTATTGTTATTATTATTATACTAACGATCATCATCATTATATTTTGGACTTGGTTTTTCAACCTATATATTAATTGGTCCTTATGGTTTGAATAGGGTAATATTTGGGTACATTCCAAGTAGTACCTATCATTATGCATCTCACTCTCATCACTCACATAAAAAAGTCATTCAAATATTAAAAAAAAAAAAAGAAATAAGAAGAAATTATGATTGGACAATTGGGTAAAATGCACAAAGATAGATACGATGCACCTAAATATTTTTTGTTTGAATATAATAATACTTGTGTGCATTCGAGGTAATCTTTATGCATCACACTCTCATCACTCACGTAAAAAAAAAAAAAAAAAAAAAAAAAAAAAAAATATTTCAAAAAATAAATAAGAATGAATTTGTTTCTATTAAGTCATTCATAATTTATTGTTTTAAAAAAGACACCGTTAGTCTTCACGCATCAAAAACGACATCTTAATTACCAGTTAGCGTGCTAAGGAAAGTTTTTAAGAGAATTGAGAGAATGTTAAGAGGGAAAGAAAGAATAATATTCATCTTGGCACAAGAACCCCATCAACCTCTTCACTTGGACATCTTCAACTTATTTAACAACAACAACAATGTACCTAACAACCAGCGACTAGGCTCAATAATAATCCATATAATTATAATCAACATGTTACGTTAACTATCCCATCATTTCTTTTTTTTTTCTATGATTTGAACCAAATACAACTCGATTATATCAAAACTTTAGAAACAAATTGAAGCATAAAATTCAAACCTTTTAAAATTATAGGGACCAAATAGAAACAAAATTTGAACTTTTATCTTTATTTGGTTTTGAAACTTTTAAACTATGTGACATGATTCTCATTTGTAAAAGTTTTCTAATGGTTTTATGCAAATTCTCTGTCGTCTCACAATACGCTTTAAGAAATTATTCATTTTTCTTAAAGAATAAAAAAAGAAAGTAAAATTATTCAAGTAAAACATATAAAGCATTTTTAGTGAGCCACTTTAGTCTCAAACAGAATAATTATGGAACTAAAAAAAAAACCGTGTGAGCATTAAAATAAATTCAACAGAGAATTGATATAAAGAAAGAAAATTACAAAAAAAAAAAGAAAAAGAAAAATATAATGGAAAGGAAGAAAAAAAGGGGGTGGGAGATGAGTAATATGAGAATGAAGGTTGTTTTAATTTGTGTGCGTGTGAAATAAGACGGAAATGGGGTTCTGTTAGCAATGATGATATCCTGGAAAAAAGAACATATTTCTAAAAATGAAGGACAACAGACACCAAAAATGGAGTTGACCTAATCATTCATGCAGAGAATAACAATACATATTCTCACATAGATTTTCGATCACTACTACACACGAATCATTCACAACAATACATAATCTCTAGTGCACATTCATATCTAAAAATGGAGATTCCAATATAAAAACAAAATGTCCTATAACCTAGAGAGAGAGAGAGAGAGAGAGAAGACAATATTATTTCTAGATAAATGTGGTGGACTGGGAAGTGGTGAAGAAGGACAGAATAGTTGAAGATGGGGAAGGAATGAATGTTTGTGGAGTTGGGATATTGGGGCCAAAGACAAAAAAGAAGAAGAAGAAGAAGAAGAAGAAGAATGGTTGGGGCTATTTGGAGGAAGGGCCTAAGATAAAGAAAGAAGAAGAATGGTAAATATATCAATATAAAATGAGAAAAAAAAAGTGGTAAAACTAAAAGCATGGCATGGAAATTGGGGAAGAGGAATGGTGTATTGGTAATAGAGTAACATCATTATTTATACGACAATATAATGTATGGGTTAATGAAAAGTGGAAGTTAGAATAATAATGGGCAGAGTTTGGAGAGGGATTAGGAGGCAGAGAAATGTGAGTGTGGGTTTGGTAAAATGATGGTGGGTTTGATGATGCTCATGCACGCCGGCAGCTTTACTCTTATTATTATTATTGTTATTGTTATTGTTATTTTCTTTTTTTTTTTTTCTCACTACCCAAATTCCAATTGGCACGCCTGCCTCCACTCAAAAATTCCAATTCCAACTTGTAATTTTAACTCTCTCTCTCTCTCTCTCTATTTCTCAAAAACAATGAAAAGCTAATTCCACTAACACCATTAATGATCTAGACGTGGTTAACTTTTTCTCACACTTTATCATCTTTTTGTCAGACCCAACAATTCTATTTCTTTTCTTTTTTTTTTTTTCTTTTCTTTTCTTTCTTTCTTTCTTTCTTTCTTTTTAAGCTTAGCTAGAGACACAACAGAATCCCCAAACAATCAATGGTCAATATGGGTATTAACATTTGAGATTAGCCCATAAAAAGAATACCACTTACCATAGCTTTGCTTTGAGAAGCATTCGGCATTGTTTCTCATTTTCTTCTCTCATCGATTACACCAAAAGGGGTTTCACAAATAACATTAAAAAAACCCAAAGGGATTCCTTGCTTCCATCTTTCTTACAAGTTAATAATTCACACACCACACCTTAATTTCCTGCCCTGGAGAAACATATCCCCCCCTCCCTTCACTTTCCGTCCTTTCTCATCCTTTCTCCCATAACAATTTGTTGTTCTTGTTCTATGTCCAAAAAACTAAAGAGATTCCCAGTTTTTTTATGTGGGTCTTAAATGGATACCTTGTTTCGGCTTGTCAATCTTCAATCTGAACAATCTTACAATTCCAGTAGAACTAATTCTAGCAGTTCTAGATCTTCTAGACAAAACCAATATCATTACCATCAACACGAAGACGAAGAATGCTACAATCTTCTCATGGATGACGAAGATTTCTCATCGTCTAGTAATTCTAGACAATATTATAACCCATATCATCCTCACCCACCTTCTACCGCTACCCCCACCACCGCCACCGCCTCCACCACTCCAACTCCGATCGATCAATTCTCATTCGCTTCCCCTTCTCCGGATTTCAACTTTGAATTTTCCGGCAGGTGGGCCCCTGATATCCTGCTTGAAACCGCTAGGGCTATTTCTGACAGGAACAGCGCCCGCGTTCAGCAGCTCATGTGGATGCTAAACGAACTTAGCTCTCCCTATGGAGATACGGATCAAAAGCTGGCTGCCTATTTCCTGCAGGCCTTGTTTAGCCGTATGACAGATTCCGGCGACCGTAATTACCGCGCTTTGGCCTCCGCTTCAGAGAAAACATGCTCATTCGAATCAACTAGGAAAGTCATGCTCAAGTTTCAGGAGGTTAGCCCATGGACCACTTTTGGCCATGTTTCTTGCAATGGCGCATTAATTGAGGCTTTAGAAGGCGAATCCAAGCTACATATAATCGATATCAGTAATACATATTGCACTCAATGGCCTACTTTGCTTGAAGCTCTTGCAACACGCACCGACGATACGCCGCACCTCCGTCTCACCACGGTGGTTACCTCTAAACCAAGCGGTGGGACCGGAGTTGCCGCATCTCAAAAAGTAATGAAAGAAATAGGTACAAGAATGGAAAAGTTCGCAAGGCTTATGGGCGTACCTTTTAAATTCAATGCGCTTTACCATTCAGGCGACCTTTCGGAATTGGACTTTGCCAAATTAGACATTAAAGAAGACGAAGCACTTGCCGTTAACTGCGTCGGAGCTTTACGTTCCGTGGCGGCGATTAATAACCGTCGAGATTTCTTGATTTCGTCTTTCCGAAGTTTACGGCCGCGGATAATTACGGTGATAGAAGAGGAAGCTGATCTCGACGTTGGCGTCGATGGTATTGAATTTATGAGAGGGTTTCAAGAATGTTTGCGGTGGTTTAGGGTTTATTTCGAGACATTGGACGAGAGTTTCTCGAGGACAAGCAACGAGCGGTTGATGCTCGAGAGAGCGGCCGGTAGGGCAATCGTGGACCTAGTGGCTTGCTCGGCGGCGGACTCGGTTGAGAGGCGGGAATCGGCAGCGCGGTGGACTCAGCGGCTGCATGGAAACGGATTCAGTCCGGTGACGTTCAGCGACGAAGTGTGCGACGACGTTAGGGCGCTGTTGAGGAGATACAAGGAAGGATGGGCAATGACACAGAGCTCGGACGTCGCCGGAATATTCTTGACGTGGAAAGAGCAGCCGGTGGTGTGGGCCAGTGCATGGAGACCTTGACCTTCAATACTTGGATCATGAAAATGGTCCGGTCCGGTTCGATTCGGTTCGGTTCAATGACTTTTTGCACGTGTCTGAAGGATGGGGGAGTTTTTCGGTAAGGCCGTGTTTGATGGGAAAAAAGGTGGCAAGATAAATTAAATTATCTAATTTGAGTGATTTTAATAGAATTGAGGTACATTTAAATTCTTGATTGATTTGTCATCATTTCCCCTCTTTTATGAACTTTTTCTTTTTCTTTTTTTTTTTTTTTTTACATAATTGCCATTTCAAATTGTAGAAGCATCTTCGTGGATACAACGCATCTCATGTAGAAGGAAAGTTAATGGTAATTTTTTAAATGATATATGTAAAGTTAATGGTAGGAGCAAAATGTTAATGAATATTTTGGTTTGAGGAAAAATAACTTCAAGAAATCAGTAATATTCCCAATGTACGTATCTTAAATTCTTAATCATATTATCCCTATTGCATTCTACATGAGAATTGAAAGAAATGGCTTTAAATTTGATATCTCCTTATAAATATAAATTTTTAGAGAATAATTCTTTCCTTCAATAGGTAAGCATGTTAACCAATCCATTTTCCTTCTTATTCAACCACGAGGCTTAGGGAACTAAGTTTTAAGATGTTTTTAATGCATCCAAAACTTGAACTTATATGAATCTGCATAATAATATAACTCACAATTTTAGTTATTTTCATTTGTTGCCTAAAAAATGCCTAATTATGATTCACCCGTGAATAAATCCAATAAAAAATCAAATATAATTATTTTGTAGATGAGAGATTGAATCTTCAAATTAAAATTGAGTTGATTTAGGCTAAGGGTATTTTATTTCTCTACAAAATTGCAATATATTTGGGAAATCAATTTAAATAATATCTTAGAAAAGGTGGAGATAAGAAATCAAATCATTTTAAATAATATCTTATCCATTAAAATATGCTAGAATTGATTCGGCAAGGTTACATTTTTGTTCTAAAAAAGTGTAAGATACTTGGACTGCATCGGAAATGGACCACTTATATAGAATCATATTATTAAAACGAAAAGTTTCCCCACAATCGTCTCAATAGGAAGAGAAGAGAGGTCCAATTTTACAAGTGGAGTTGGTGGAGAAAGATTATATAGTAAGATGATAACAGGAAGCAAAATGGCATTAAGAAACAAGCTAAATGGTATTAAATTGGAAAGTAATAAAAAGAAGAGGAAAAGAAGGTATGGGGTTTAGGGAACTTTAAGCTTTGAGGAAGAGGGCTTGGAATCTTAGGACGGCCGCTGAGTTGAGCTGTCTCTGGAGGAATCTCTTGCAAAGGTGTTCGCCCATTAGTGGCACAAATGGGTTGTAGTGGCCCTCATGTTGTCTTTCATTTGCCTCTCTATCAATATATCTATTCTCCTTTGCTACAAAACTTTTGAAAAGTCTAGGATCTTTCATATTGGAATTGACAGAGGAAGGGAGGAGGGTGGTTCTGTTCTGGTGTGTGTATTTTTATTTTTAATTCCTCAGTTTTCTTGCTTTTTACATTATGGCCCCCACTAATGAAGGGGAGAGGGGAAGAAAAAAAAAAGGAAGCTCTTCCACCGGTGATGCTGATGCTGCTTTTGGCCCACAGAAGATGGGGGGGTTCGCTTTTAAATTACAAAAATACGGAAATAGAAAGATGAGGGCGTATTTGATGAACTACGTTTATATATAAATAATACCTGAGCCTCACTTTCAAGCTTTCAACCATTTTCTGACTAGTCTTTTCTCAATTGAATAGCCAGCCGTTTATGAAGCGCGAGGCAAGGATTAGGAGCCACAGAAAACTACATGCAAACTTCTATTTCATCGTTGACACTTTAAAGTCTTCGCTTCACATCGCATCTTCTCTTCCAACACATTCTATAAAAGTTGATGTGGGCTGGTCCATATCGTGGCCTTAAAGCTGCTGCTGGCTCTTTCCTTTAGATGCCTAATTGTGTTACTTTTCAGTTTTCACTTCATGGGACCGAACCAATAACCTCCTCACCACGACGTTGAAAACTGGCTCTCAGTTTTCTTTTCCTTTTCCTACTTTTGTTATCAACTGTGGAATAACCCCCACCCATATGAATAGTCTGTCGACTGTCAAAGGGCACGAGTCACCTCATGGGCTGTGCAGGCTGTGCTTCCTTTTTGGTCCCAATATCCTCAACTTCAATTCAATCAAATTAACCAATTTAAACCCCTACTGATTTAGCCAATCTCAGCTTCACCATTGAAGAATAACTTTCTTGCAGGAAAAGTAAAAGATAAAAAGTAACATAAGGTTTGTCTACTCATTCATCATTGAAAGCTTACCAGTTTCGAAAATGTGATACAACCATATAGGTTCAAGCAAAGCCTTTGCCTTCTCTAATTGATAAAGTCCATCTCCATTACATTCTTCTATTTCTCTCTCTATCTGAGGGTAGCAACGTCGTAATGAAGCCAACATTATGTCACCCCACTCTCTGTCGTCAGCACTGTATAGGCTTCGGCACACAAACTGTAGAAGTCCAAGTACCAGCCCAAAATCCTTTCTTTCCAACCCAACTTCTGAACCAACCATAAAAATCACTCCAACTGCATCCAAAATGTGGTGATCTCTTTTCAAAAATGTGACAATCATCTTCAGAAATTTCTTAAATGTGGAAGAATTATGTTTGTTGGAGGATCCATCGTCGTCCCCCTCCTCGGCAGAATCTTCACTCGTATTAGAAAGTTCAATCTTTCCAACGATTGAAAACCATGAGGGAAAATAGAATTTGGTCTGCTCAAAAAGGTTGATGTACGCCTCCTCTCCTTCAACAGGTCTCATTGTGCAACTGGCTCCCAACGCCAAAATCAGATCAGGAAGCCAAGCCTTTGCCACTGCAACAAGACGTGATGCATAAGCAGACCCCAAGTGTACTTCAGTTAAGGCAATCAAATCAAGCAAATAATGACCAAGAATTGAAGTCTCTGTCAACAGGGAATCTTCCACACGTCTTGATATTTCACCCAATAACTTGGCAGCATAGGTCCACGAGCTCTTTAGACACAGAAAAATTTCTTTCATTTCCGCATCGATTTGAATATCTTTGTAAACATGTTGGCCTAAAATCGACGTGATGGATTGCATATACTCTGACGCGAATTTCAAGCACAATTCATACTTTTGTGAAAGAAACCCCATGGAAATAGCATCAACAATGAACTTGAGGACTGCTATAAGGTTCTTCACCTGCTTCAACGTCTTTTCTGAAGCATCAACACATCCTACATGAATAACTACAAATGTCAAAAACAATTTATGCCATTCATGTTTAGAGTAATAGTCTACATGCTAAAAAGCATCTCAAAAAATCCAAGATTTTACTTCAAACTTGAATCCCAAAACAATTAGATGCATGGCTCTTTTTCATTGTCTCCATCAACTAAGTAGATACTATCATCTGACCTAACTTCAAGAATAAGGAAACCTATAAGTCTTAATATTTTGAGTTTATCCCTGTGATTACTGAAGAATTCAAAATCAGAATGATATTACCAGGATTAATACAATAATCATAATCATATTAACTGGAACTGTTTAAAAAATTAAATTATGGAGTATCAAGGCATCTCAACCTGTCGGCTCAATTTAAAAAATTAAGTTATGGAGCATCAGGACATCTCAACCTGTCAGCTCAATGCTAACAAAACAAATACTTTGACGTTCAGGTATCATTTTAGATTGAAGTATTAGTTGAAAAAGTTTTACACTCTCAAGAGTAGAATTTACAGGAGAATTGCTTACCTCCCCGAAGGGAGTGAGATCGATTTGTTCCAGATTCCTTCAGCTTTTGATCTACATGTTGAGTCGATTTTCCATTATCTTGCTTGGCTTCATCAGGGGAATCATCTGACACGTACAGTTTCTTAACACATTCAAGCAAGTGATCAAGCGTCGTCTCCAATTTTTCCTACAGAAGAATGACAGGAATTGAGAGTCCGTTAATATAGAATTATACTGTAAAGCTAAAAAAGTGGAACAGACAGTTCAATTGAAATGCCCCGGCCCACTTAATCAAAAAGAAACTTTGCATTAAACACTTCCCTCAACTAGAATAAGATCTAAATTATAAAACTTCCAATTTTCATCAAACAGGAGTTATTAACTAAACAGCTAAGCAATTTAAGGTGGAAGGAAAAGAGATCTGGATTGGAATATATATCTATTGCAATTTAAGGCACCACATACATTTCATTCTATTATCCAACGGAAAAGGGGCTATTACTTAAGCATGGTTTTATAGACTAACATTAAATAAGCACTTGCCTCTGAACTACAAGAATCTGGAATTTTGTTCTTGGTTCCACTATTACTCGGGATATATTGGCCGGCCTTCTGAAGAGTCATGTGCAAAGCAAGAGATGCATATGCTAGAACGGGAGATACATCCATAAAGTCATAATTGACGCATTGCACAATACTAACTTCGCAGATGACCTTTAAACTAAGAAATATAGTCTCTATAGTCTGGCAACTCAATAAAGCATTCTTTGTTTTTTCATCTGAAAGCAAATCTTTAACTTGCCACGACATTCCTACTGCAACAAAGTAGTCTTCTTCAAAGCTCAGAGACTTTTTTCCACCAAAATGCTTTAATCTAGATAGTATTTTTCCTGATAATTTGCATTTCTTTCTCTTTCCAGAGGAAACACTGAGCTTTGGAATTTCAGTTCCAAATTTAATATGGCAACGATATGCAGATTTCTGCAGTATCAATGTCATGGCTTCAAACATAACGTCCAATGCATCACAAGCCTGAAAAAACTTATGGCCAGACCTCACTTCAGCTTGCTTTTCTATGTCTCCTGATAATCCATGACAGTTTGTAAGTAATTGCATGCACTCATCAAGAAGATCCGTAAAATCATCAGGAGAGAATGAGGAAAAGATGTTGAATAAAGAAGATCGAGCACACCTAGATTGTGCTACCAAGAGCAAGCTCTTCAATTTTTTAGCGGTGAACAAATCTTTGAGATCGATCTTGTAACATGGCTCCTTCGAAATGCAGCTGCAAAGGTATTTAGCTGAAAGAAGTAAACCATCAATGTAATTTTCATCTAGCTTGGCAGAGGACGAAACCAAATCAATTAGCGCTCGAACAAGTTCCACAATGGACTTAAGTGATGCCCCTTCTGATGCAGCAAATTCACAAAATCTTGCTCCAGCCATGGGAGATCTTTTTATAAGTGTAATGCAACGGCTGCATGCCTCTTTAGTTGACACTTTGGTGGGGAAATACGATGGCATCAGCAATCTAGTAATTTTCTGACTAATAATGGGTTGATCGTGTGCAAGTACAGTTAACAATACATCTAAACTGACAACCTGCAGAGAGATTCGGGAATACATTATGGACAAAAACACACCTTTGCAGCATTTTTACTAGAAAAAATAGTTATAGACTTATAGGATACCCTTACCTTATTAAACTGGAAATCACGAACATCCCTGATAAGGAGGAGGAGATCTGCTAGAGCTACTCTTACCAAAAGAGCATTGTCCAGCATCAAATGTCCCAACCTTGGCAAGATCACTTTTAAAATCTCATGAGATTGGGGGTTCCCAAACAAATAGATTACGCCATTCAATGTTGAAAGCCTGACTTCATTGGATATATCACGTGACATTTCATCAAAAATCTTGGTAATGATCTTTGTGATGGTTGAAGAAGGGATAATTTCCCAAAATAAATAAAGAATGCGACAACAACCTTCAACTGCTACAACTCTCACATCTGGACTTTCATCCGTGAGAAGTTTCTCTATTAAAAAGAACTGTCTATCAAGCAATGTGTCTTTCAGCTCTTTTGTAGCATCAGGATTTTCAAGAGGAAACACATCCAAAAGTAGATGCAATGAATTTTGACGAACATTTGAATTTGCAACCTACAAAAAATTCAGCAGGATGATAAGAATCACATACTGACCAAAGCTTAATGTTTATATACTTCCAACTATAAGCAGAATCCCTTGAGTAAACTACACAATAGAAGCTGCACTATATTAACTCATTGTTGTCAGAGTTTCACGAACAAGGTTACAACATGCTGATATCTCTTTTATCCCTCCAAGAATCATAAACATTGGACATTTAAATTTCAAAGAAAATGATTTTACTTTCAACTTGTGAGAAAGACGGTGAATTAAATCAATTAGAACATTAAAAAGCTTAAGCTATTAAATTAGGACAATAGGCTATGAACATAAAACCTGCTACAACTGAGACCTCACTACAAAGCCTAAAACACTTACAAATTTAAAACCAAAACCTTAAAGCTCAACACTTTAGTTCATCTTCTAAAATGTTTACTGAAAACAAGATGATGAATGCAGACTACTGAATCTCAGAATGTTACAACTCACAAGAACATATTAAAAAGAGAGAAATACCTGCAGTGATCGAAATATCACAGGCTCAGTTAGACTGAAGAGAAGCTTCTCAACACCATCAACCGTTCGCTGGTTTATAAACCCTCCTAAAACCCTTCTAATTGAAGCAGCAAATACGCTTGTGCTCGCGTGAATGGCACCCTCCACCAAACCCTGCAAAAATCCATTTTCGATTTCATCCCTTGTATTTTCTTCAGAATTTCGCCAAGCACGAAACACAATGTCTCCATACCCCTCCAACATAGATTTTCTCCCAAACGGAATTTGGGATCGAATAACTGCCAATGCTTCCTTCAATAGCTGTCGACTTAAGCCAAAAGTATATGCAACAAATCGACGACCATCCTCGGTTTTCAAATACAAAGGAGCAATAACGCAACGAATTAGCAAAAATTTCAGATCTTCAATACTCTCGTCTTCAAAATCAAACAAAGAAAATGCCTCCCGAAGCATATAAACCTTGTGCACATCCACCTTCTTCTTTAGCGTCAACGATCTGGAGAGCAGGAAAGGGAGTGACTGAGAGATCAGAGATTCTCGCCCCGGCAAGTCCTCCTTCCACCATTCCTCGCACAAATTAGCAATCTCCGTAGATAATACTGAATCCGACTCAAATATAATCAAATTATCATGCAAGTCCCGAGCACACGGCAGTAAATCAGTCAGAGAAAATACTCTTTTAGGGTGCGAAATGCATAAGAGTACAAGGTACGACAGAATTTCAAGCTCTCCCAGAACTTTCTCCTTTCGTGAGTTCGCATTTGACCCATTACTCTCTAAACCTTCAAATTCCCGAGTTCTGGAGTGTCGCAAAGATCGTCGCAGACGTTTAGTGGAAGGAGGCTGGGGGGAGTTGGAGGGGCTAGGGATGCGTTGTGGATTAGGGTTAGTGCAATTGGAGCCAGTAAGATTCTGAAAAGTTGCGATGGCGCGAGAAATAGGAGGTTGTAGGGCAAGAGGAATAGAGGAGGTGTAGCCAGAAGAAGATTTTACGCCATGAATTAGGGTTTTGAGTGTGTGCTTTGACGACTTGAGGCTAAGTTTTACAGCAGAGGAGACGAATTCTTCCGCCGAGGATTCAAGAGAAGAACGCAACCTCTTCTCCATTGAGAACAGACTATTACGATATCTGTTTCGATATCCCTTTCTGCTATATTTGGAGTTGAAGTTCTTCCTTTGTCTTCAAACAGAATAACCGGAAACTGAAACTGAGGGAAAGCTGTTACTTACTTCCGTCCGGCACCAGAGGAGCATCACTTCATTCTGCTTCAGAATTCAACGGCGTGAACGGAGAAACGATGGCCACGACGGTCCATCTCTGTTCGACTCTGATCTGCGGTTGCGCGTTCTTCTTACAAATCGTAACGGACACGTGCGTCTAGTCTCGTCTAAATTTAAATTGAACTTTTTCGCGCGCTTTTTAAAGTGATGGACCAGAATCAGTCCCAAAATTGACTCGTTCTCAACGTCCTTACACTTGGCCCGGCCCAGTTTCGAGGTTATTTAAATATTTAAATTTAGGTATAATTACAAATATAGCGAAATCTATCGGTAACTCCAATAAACAAGTCTATTAGTAATAGCTAATTAGATCTAACTTTTGCTATATCTTTAAATTATTTTATACTATATTATATCTATTAATACTTTAGGACTAAATATACAATTGCCCCTTAAATTTTTATTAATATATTTATTAAGAAGTTGCCAGCAAATATAATTATAAAATTAAGATAAAAACAATGTTTTTGCTCCTTACATTACTATGAATGATGGGAAGATCTAAATCCCGGAAGAAAAGAAGTGAACTTTAATAATTAATCTATCCTGTTGAGATCTTAATATCCTTTCCTTTCTAATTTACATCATACATATCCTAATTAAATAAGTTCATTGAAATTTCTTTAATATACTTTTTCCTTTTTCTTTCTACAATAGTAATTAGAGCAAGACTTGAATGAACTCTTAACATTGCCATTATTCATCAATATTAAATATAAAATTAACTCTTTATTTGTTTTGATATCAATAGGTTTCTAAAAAAATGTACACAATTTATTACAAGCATTAGTTAACTTACATGATGGATTGAAGAAAATTGACGAGTCAATTAAATTATTTAGTTCTTCTTTAGACATAATTTTGGTTTACTTACCAAAATTCAGTTCCATATATAATAACTTTGAACAAATTGAACTAAGATCAAAAACAAAGTTGAACTCAACGGAATACATTAAAAGAAAGCAGTTATTTATTTTGTCCTAAAAAAACTGTTCTTTATTACTTTTTCTTAATACTAAAAATATATTTTAACAAAAGTTAATGAAGGGATGTTTGCCCACGGACTTCTTAAGTTAGTGTTGAATAACTGAACTACACATGTTTTTAATAATATTCACTATTGAAGTTTGCATATTTATCAAAAAATTCTATATTCTCCTCCTCTCTTTTGCACATTTATCAAGAAACTTCATCGTTTCCTCTTTCTCTGTCTCTCCCTCTAACTCCAACCAAATAAGTACGCATTCCAAACTGATACTAAATAGCTCTAGACTTAAAAACAACTCGGCACCATGTTAGTTTTCTCCAATGTTAATGTGGATGGGTTAAAAACACAAGAAAAGCAATCCACTTAGGAGTGGAAATGGTATTGATGGAATCTTAACACTGAAGTTTGGCTCTCTGACTTTTGTGGATACTTAATTTCCTCTATTGCCTGTGCCTGTGTTTTCATTCCCATGGGGGAAAAACAGTACACTCTGTAGTCATCAAGCACTGTCAGTGTTTCCATTACAAACCATAACTAAAAGAGGGATCATATGTGGAGCCTCTGACACCATTTTGTCAGAAATCTCATTGGCTAACTTCTCCCACCATATCCCAACCAAAACAAATCTCTCACAGTCCCATCTTCATTATCATAATGCATCTCCCAAAGGATGCATCACAACACCAACTTTCAACCAAAATAATACAATCCTGCCCTTCTCCACACTCAAAATAGCTAACAAACCTTTTCTTCCTCCCCCTCTATAATTTCTCAACTAAAGCATATTCTCTACAGATCATATAACCAGACAGACGATAACGTCACATTCGGCAAGTAGGACGAGACATTCCTGAACTTCCCTTTTATCAGAAAACTCTTTTCCTGTTTCTGAATTGAAGGAATTTGAGAACCCTCATAAGGATCATCTTCAGAAACTTCTAATTCAACTTCCATGACAATAAGGAAGAGACCAGGACAGACTAATGACCATAAAATAGGAGAATAGAGTCAGCCAAGCCATATTAAACTCGGACTGTCTTTCAATAGATGAACTAGATATGGTGTCTGTCTAAACAAAGCTAGCTTCAACTTTCAGAGTCATCAAGTGATGAAAGAGTAAGGAGGAATCTAACAGTGGATCAAAAGGTATTCCAAAATTCTTATTAATGTTAGCTGTACTCTACCAAATGGCTCAAATGTTACACAGGAAAGCACAACTTTTCAGCTCCAGTGTATTGAAAGAGAAGGGGAAAGCATCCCAAGCCTCCCATCAAAAGGTAGGGTGGCAACAGATACTTAACAATAAAATTCATGATCATGATGACAAAAATAATGGAAGGAATTAAAACAAAAATAAATAAATATAATGAAAGAGCAAGTGACAACAACAAGTGATCATGAAGACAAAACATTAGCAATAACCACAACCTTCAGTCACCTTCAAGCATTCTCTTGGAATTTGATGGTTTTCTTGCACTAGGTCAGCTTCTTCTTCATCTTCTTCTTCTTTCTCTCCCTTCTCCAGGCTATAGCTATCCCTTTCTCTCATATTTACTTCTCCCTTATTTCTATTTTTCTTGTCTGTCACTGCTGGATCCTTTATTGGGTATTGGAAAAATGGAGCCCCAATCATTCGATCAACAAAATTTTATCTCGAACAACAATGTTGGAGTGAAAAACATCCTAGATTCTCATTATTAATACCAAACTACGTTTTGCTATGGCCGATGAATCTTCTTCTCTGGACAATCTGGATTGGAGTCCTCAAATGTGAGTCGTCTCTTACTCTTAGTACCAGACGCGGAGGTAGCAGAACGGTTGTCAACAATATTAGGTGTGGTGGTGCAGATTGAAGACGATGGAGTGCCAGTTAACTCTTCTTTCACGTTTTCTTTCTCTGTTTTTAGCATCAGATTATAGCAAAAGAAGACATCTTCCTGTTGCATTTTTCAACAATGCAGGAAGAAAATAAGCAAACTAACAAGAAATGCGAGATATGCACATCAAATCTGATTTATGCATTACGAACTATCTGAAAGTAGCATAACTCACATATTCTAAAGACCCAAATGAAGTTATCGCTTTCAATTTAAGCTCCAGTTGTTCTCTTGTCATCTGAGCATCAGATGAAGCTAATAATGAAGCAGCTGCTATAATAGATGGTCTATGATCCACCAAGTTAATCTCTGTAGCGTAAGTCTCAGTTTAATGAACAGATCAATTGAAGTTGCAAACGAAGAAGCAATTAATCATGAAATGGGGGATCGGATGGTACCTTTCACTGTCGCCATTACAAACTTCGCAGCTTTAGAGAGTAATCCTTGTGAATTGGAATCGACAAAGATCGTTCTTATTAAATACTGCAAATAAGAAAAGGGAGTAACTGAGCTCATTCTCCATCCCAAAGTATTGAGAATGTACAGTTCCATTCTTTGAATTGCCTTGCTTTCCATATCAAATCCCTCTACTTGAAGGCTCGATAACTTAGGGGTTTTAGATTCCTCCATCTTAGCAGCCAGTGACAAGCACCCTACAGCCAACAATCGGAAAATCCACGACCTCTTTTGCTGTTCGTCAATTACAGACAGTCAATCAATTAATCAAACACTTGATCGGCAAAACCCAACATTCAGATTGACGGATTAGATTGCTTACTAGGTTACGGATTGATAAAACTCGATCGAAGTAGCTGATGGATAGATACGCAGTATGAAATTGAAATCCAAAAAGTACCCGACTCTGAATCAGAAGACACACAGAAAACCCAGCTATAAAATCCCCAAAAAAAACACAGAAAATGAAAAACAACCCATAAACACAAATCGATTAAAGAGGGGAAGTTCAATTATAGGTTAAAAATAAAAGACGAACTTTAAGAATCCACTCAACAGCATCCCATCGGACACTCCTCAACCAGCTCTGAATTGCAGCCGGGGAATCGTTAACGGGCAAAGGGGTCCTAGATTCAGTCTCAGTCTCTCTTGCAACTAAGATCTCAAAATACTCATCATCATCATCGGCAAAAAAGAAGGGAAGAGGGTCGGAAGGGGAAGTGGGTTGGTCAGTATGGTCATCGTCAGTCAAGAAAGAAGCATCTTCTTGGCACAAAAGACTGGAAAGAGAGAAAGAAGAAGCACGGTCAGTAGTGTACCCCATATCTGGGCGTCGGCTGCTCTGTACATTCGAACAAGAAGAAAAATCTAAGAAAGGGGAATGTGGGTAATTATGTAGAGAAGCTTAACTGGTAAACCCACGAAAGCCCAAGTTGAGTTTAGGGGCAAAAAAAGGAAATAGAGAGAGAGGAGAAGGGGGGGGGGGAGAAAGAAGGGGAAGGTAAGGGAAAAAAGAGGGAAAAGAGTGGACTTTGGGGAGTGGGGAGGCGGGCGAAAATAGCGGTTTCGTTGCCGCCAAAATAAGCGGATGAGATATAGAGTTCTTTTGGATCTTCAATCGCATACCATTTTTCTCTTCATATCATATCAACAATTCTCTCATTCAATCCCTCAATTTCTGTTTTCTTCTTTGTTGTTTTCATATCAATACAGAACCTCTCCATTTTTCATTTTCCTTATAAATAAACTCTGTTTTCTTTACTCTGTACTACACTAAAAAAATTATTTACTATATAACATTTACATGTTTTTTATATTTTTTTCCTTTAAAAAAATACAAATTGTATACGTTTTTAAACATAGCATGTGACTTGTTCTTCTTTTTTTTTAATTTTTATTTTACCCCATTGTTTTTTTTTTTTTTTTTTTTTAAGTGGAAAAGAATGAAAGAAAGGCACTATTATATGGTAATTTTGGATTTTTGTTGAGATAACTTTTTAGAAAATTATAAGATGTTTTTTTATCTTCTCGTTCTTCACTGCTCTCTTTTTCTTAAAGGCAAATTCAAATTCAAGTTTAAAATCACAGCATCTGCAGAATAACTTCACCTGAATTACAAAACGTATATTTAGAAATAATTTTGTGTTGAGTAAAATTTGAACATTAACCTCTATCTCATTCACAAACTTTTTACAGTTAAAAATTCAGTTAGGTGTGGTTTTTTTTTTTTTTTTTCCTTTTTTTCATGAAAACTATTAAAGAGAACAAATTTGAAATCACGGTCAAATTTTAAAATCAATTTCATAAGAAAAACTTAAGGCTGGATTAGTTTTTTTTTTTTTTTTTTTTACATCACTAAGGTTGGATTAGATTATTGTTGCAGTGGGTTTCAGGTATTAGGTCAAATTCATGGCTAAACAAGAAAATTCATCCTTAAATTCAAGAGATCTTTTGAAAACAATTGATGATAAGTGATTAGTATATTAGTTAGTATTTAATTTAATTTATAATTTAGATTAATTGGTGTTTAAATAGTATGTTAGAATTAATTAATTAATTGTTTGATTTCTTTGCAATTGTAGCATGAGACTTTGATTATTTTTATAATAGAACTTTTGTTCTTTTGGAGAGTATTATCGTCTAAGTGATTTATTTCCCTTTTCTTGTTATGGATTGAGTCTAATATCTTTTTCTGTTGCATCAACGATGTTCTATATTCTAATAGGATTTCAAAAGCTTACCATTATAGCCTTAAAATGGCTGTTTAAAAACTCAAACTAACAATTACACTAACATTACTTAGGTTAAAATATTATATTGTTTCGTTCAATTTTTGTTCAAGCACTTTCTATAAATTCTAAATTTAGTCCTCAAAAGTTATTTTTTTTCAAAATTAGTTAAATAAGAATAAGAATTTTCATGCAAGAAATACAATAAACTAATCGTATGAGCTAAGATTAAGACTTTTTAAAAGTACATTGATTATAATTGGACATTTGAAAGTACATGGCCGAAAAATTTTCAAAGTATATAACCAGAATCATATCTTAACAAATTCACTAAATTATACAAATAATTTAACTATTTACCTCATCAATTATTACAGATAATATCATAAATGTAAACAAGTATAAATCTGAAAAAAAAAAAAATTGAAGAGATACTGAACTAAACTATTATTGGCCCAGTCCTAAATAATTCGTACAGCATTGCTAGTTGCAAAAAAAATAAAATAAAATAAAATAAATAAAATAAAATAAAAAAATGATAAGCTGTATAATACAATTTGAATCTTAACAGAAAAAAAAGGTTATATGGTTCACTTAATATTTGGATAGTTGTTTTTTAAAATATATATATTGCTTTCCATAATTAATTATATTATGATGTTAACATATATCTACATTGTTTTTACATATTAAATAAAAATAAAATTTAGGTGACAATTGATGACCTTTGCTGACTTTGAATTGAAGATGAAATTTGGAGTGTAAAATGTTAATGATAAGTAATCATAACGTTAAAGACTGAAAAACTCTTAGAGATCATTAATGTTAAAGTTAAATTAATTGGTAATTGAACTCTAAAAACCTCATATAGAATAAAATTTTGTACACACAAAAATAGTAGGGGAGAGGGGTGATCTGTAAAAACAACAATAATTATAATAAATGAAGAATAATTGAAGTTGGAGTAAATAGTAACTTAAAAAAAAATTAAAAATGGAGGAAAAAAGAAACAAAAAAAAAAATAAAAAAAATAGGTTGGAGGAATTAGGTAAATATAAATAGGGCCAGCTGTGGGGAGTGGAAGTATAAATATTTGTTACTGCTGAAATTTGATTGTTGGATTGTGGGGCTCACTAATTAGTCCTATGATGCATTGTCGTTTTGGTCAATGTCTTATGTAGAAGCAGCTGGCCGATCGATGTGTTTTTTCACCTTTATTTCTTTTATTTTTATTTTTATTTTCCCCATTAATTGCCTCGTATTCTATTTCTCACACCAAGGGATTTAACTTTTCATAATTTCACCCACTACTTCAATGTGTATAAAGGATTTACATTTCATCTCTATTTTTCTTTAAATTCTCGAGATGTGTTTATATATATATATATTTGTTGTTATTTCGTCACGTAATTATCTACTCGCCTAATACAGTTTTCGTTTTAGTCATTCTACGTGGTTTCAATTTAAATATATTCTCGTGTTATTTTCTAGTTACAATATTTATATATTGAGCAATTGACAATTATTAGGAAGAACTAAAATGATTATTGTTCTTTTTTTAGGAAAAAAATAGTTTAGATAAACACTAGACATTTAATGGTTGGAAATTAAAATGAAATAAATAGGGGAAACTCAAACACCAAAATTGAATGACCTTAAGCATTGACATTTGGGATTGAGTGTTCATACCTCTTCCAAAATAGTTTTTATTTATGATAAAATATAGGGATTTTTTTTATAGATTGAAAAAATATTAAACTATTTATAAAAGTACTAAAAAAACATTAATAAAATTTTAGCAATGATAAATTTCTATCACTGATAAAGAAGATTAAAATTTTGTTATTTTGTGTGAATAGTTTTTCTTATTTTTCTATTTTTGAAAATTCTCAAAAGATAAATAAAAATATGTTCGAATGGTGAAATTTGAGGGAAAAAAACAATCGATTTGGAATAAATTTGTTGACTCTAAACTAAGTTCATTATATTGAATTATAAATTTAAATAACAACTTATATATTCGGTTCAATTTTTGTTAATTTACCAACTAATTTTAACAAGGGGCAACATAAAAAAAATCCGTAAGCTTTGCAGCTTTGATCTATGCACTATTTCTTCTCTCTTTTTTTTTTTTTTTTTTCTTTTCTTTTTTTAAGATCAACGTACAAATTAATCGCATATATAATAATTTTGTCAAATTTCAACGATTAAAATATTTATTTATAATGTTGTTTTCTCTGTAATTTTATAGATTTTATAGATTTAGTGTACAAATTAATTTTATAAATTTTCTTGTTAGTTATTTAAATTGCAATACTTTTTAAATCAAAAGGTTAAGATTGTAATGTTTATCTATATCTGATATGCAATTTGAAGAAATTGGAAGTTTTAACGTTAAAATTGAAGGTCAAAATTGATTTTCTTTTTTTTTTTTTTCCTTCCAAGAATTTAAAATTTTATACTTTTATGCACATCTTTCCCACAAATGATCATCATATTCAAACATTTTTTATATATATCTTGTTTATCTGTCACACTTTGAAATTTTGCCTAGTAAAAATCCCCTTATGCGATAAAGTAAAAGTTCATACTTACCGGTGATAGTGAATAAGTAAATTCCGTTATTTAAGAACCACGATTTTAATGCACACAATAACTTTTTAGAAATTATTCAACAATAATTTTAAAAAACAAAATCGATTTACTGAAATATTAGCAACGGTTGTGTTTTTTCCTCTATAATTCTGTCTAATATCTTTATTGAATTGAAATTCATAAAGGAAAAAATAGACTAACCCATGCACACTTCTTTTACTTTTTGAAAGTTTGTGTGTTTGGTCCAACAACTAAGAGGTACATCTTTTTCAGAAAACTTAGCATAAATATGCCCGTTGGAATAGAAACAAAAACCATATTTTTTATAACTATTTTAAAATAAATTTCACAATTCATCCACATTGAGAGAGGAAATCTTCAAATAGAACATGGGGGCTTTCATTTAAATAAATGAAATATATTTTTGTCATTTATATAATCTGCAAAAAAAAAAAAAAGGTAAAAAAGTATATAAATTAAAATTAAAAGGAACAAGAATTAAAATTAACTCCCAACGTTACTTTTCTGAATTTGTATTTTTTATATCCTCGGCAAGGAGAGCATATAGCATATTGAAATATAAAGAAGAAGGAAAAAATAATAATAATTGAAAAGAAGCAACGGACACAAGATCCAAAATCTGGGTTCCCAATCAAAGTGTTTGTTGGATGTCTTGGTTTTATTTTTCCTTTTTTTTTTAATTTATTTTTCTTTTTTCTTTTCCAGCTATTAATAACTTGCAAATAAGATAATATATCACAGTGGAAGGTCTTGGACTTGAAATGATGCATTCTCATGTAGGGTTGAATATTTAAATGTAAATGGATATATAAGGTGTAAACATGCTCCTATATTTATAGCCATTATTATGATGTAATATACTATTTATATGCATACACATTAATTCAAGTTTGAAATATTTTTAGAACACGGACAAAAAGAAAATCAATCTATACCTCTAAACTTTTGTAAATTGGTCAATTCACACTATCCTTGAATTTTTGAAAAATATCATGAAACTATAATTATATCAATTAAACTATGAAATTACAAAAGTGAACTTAATTTAGACCTTGGTTTAGAACTAAATTTAAAATATTCAATGCATTAATTTTTTACACGTGTGTAGTCTTTTTAAAATTGTTGAATTAAACCGATACATGAATAATTTAAAAAAATATATATTAAAGAGAGTCCAAATTGATTAGATTATTAAGTAAATTAATTTAATTGAAAAAATATATTATTTTCGTATATGTTTATCCAAACAAAATATAATTAAAGATATAAATTGATATAATTACAAAAGTTTATAGTTTAAAATGCTAAAATTATTAGTTTATGATTTAAATTTATACTGAGGTCTATATATATTTATATTACTTTCCATACCTGAATTTCTTTTCTATCTTTTGCGTGTAAAGTTATGTTGTTGGGCATGGCTAGGGTGGAAGGGAAAGAAATTTAATAGGCAATGATTTTTATTTTTGGATTTTTCCTTTTGATTTATTCTTTTGAAGTTGGGAGGTTTTGTTTATTTTGTTAATTGCTTTTTTTATTTTCCAGTTTCCTGTTTTGTTCTGTGTTTGAGGGATTAAATAATTGAAAGGTAGGAAAGGTTTGTTTGATAGTTAAGGTTGTGTTTCTAATAAAAAAGAAAACAAAAGTTTGATTGGCATCTTGTTATTTAAGTTCTAAGAAGCATCTCGAGAAACAATTTTTTTACAAATAGTATTTGAAACTTTTAAAATAGTCATACATTAAATAAAGAGATAATTAAGATAAAGGAAAATGAGAATAATCGAAAATCATTTCTGTTCATAGTAAAACGAGAAAGTATTTTATTTATACTTACCTTTTAAAAATGAGATAAAAGAATATATTTTTACGGAGTTAAAAATATGAATTTCTTTCTTTAGTAAAAAATAATTAAAAAAAATAATCATATAATCCTAAACTTGTGAAATCAAGGATATGATGGTGTAGGGTTGGGGAAAGAGGGGCATCCCTGAGCCCATCTTATCCAATGTCATCCCTACCTTTGATGCTAAAGGATGGGCAAATGGATAAATAATGAGATGATGATGTTCATTCCATGGAGTTCTCTATTTCCAAGCACAACTACTTTCTTTTTTTCTTTCTTTGTTGTACATTTTTCCAACTAAAAACTGATTTAACCTCAACTAATTTCAATTCACCCCCTTGAAAGATTTGGATTTTATTGAAAGTTCAATTTAATGTAGAAGTGAAATAATTAAAATTATATACATTATTATTTAATCGAAAGTATTTTTTTTTTTTTTAAGGAAAACAAAAAACCAAACTAAACTATAAAAATAATTATGGGATTCACTAACAGGATAAACCAATCAAAATAAAAAGATGGAAGAAAATAAGATATTTGCTCCTCCAAGGTCTTATGCGCTACACAATACGTCAACTCATCTTGACTTTGACTAATACGAGAAAAGGAGACAACTTGCAGTTTATAACCCATACTCTTAACATATTCGATATAGAACAAGAAACCTCGTAAATGTCCAACACCACATCATTTAGTAGAAGAACAACCTCAAAACTGTCAGAGTGCATCAGTAAGTTTGAAATGTGGAGAGAAGAGATGCTCTCTAGTCTATGGCAAATGGTCATTGCCTAGAGTTGCATCAAAGGATAAATTTCATATTAGAAAGATAGACAAGACTCATATCAACTCGAAGCATTCATCTAAGACCATCTAACTTCTAAACATGACTCCAGACAACATCGATATTCAAATTCTAGAAAGGCATCATTTTTTTCTTGATTAAAATAGTACAATAGGTAAACTTAATGAGCAAAAAATTGACATTTCAATAAATAAAATAGGTAAACACAAATACACACCTCCTTCAAAATGAATGGGCATAAAAGGACATATATATAGGACTAGAGAGAGATTAGGATGGAAATGTTGGCTAGGAAAAAAGAAAAAGAAAAAGAAGCATCTCTAGGAGTAGAGAGAGATGATAAAGGCAAGAAGATTAAGCATGTAATGAGAGAAAGTATTGAAATGAAAATATCTAAACATAAAATAATTAATTGATTAAAGAAAGTATAAATAGACAAAAGTTAAGAATAGAAAACATGCCTAAAAAGAGAAGTTGAGTGATTGTCTAAAATTTTAATTATTCATTTATGTTGACTGTTGAAGTTAAAATATTGAAATTAGGGTTTGACTTTTAAGTTATGATAATTCAAATATGAAATTATCGCTAAAATAATAATTAAAACGATGTAGAAAATAAATGTAATTTAAAACATAAGAGTGAAAAAGTGAAATGAAGAAACATAGTCGTAACGTTTGGAACAGAAAGTGAAGAAAAAAATAGAAATAAAGTAGTAATTAAATGGTATTTATATAAAAAAATGTCAGTTATAAAGAGTTTGAGGGGAGAATGATTGTTTTAAGCGAAGTAAAAAAGAGGGAGGAGCCACATTGATGAATAAAGAAAGAAGGCCAATTTTGGGGGTGTAGTAGTTATAATGCAAATCATGCTTCTGTGCCAATGAATACTTCTCTATTTTTCTCTCTCATCGTCAACTCCAACCCGGTTCCAAACCGATTTTTGGGTTTTTTTTTAATTACAAAAAAAGGAAAATTGATTGGGGATGGCGGAAGGCACGTGACCATAAAAAATGATATAGAATGAGTGTAGGGAGGTTGGAGGAGCGGGTTCACGTGTGAGAGGATATGGACCACCCTCCCTTTGCTGTCACCAAAACGCTCCTCTTTCTTTCTATCCCCGTAAGGTGTCACTCATTTCCTTTATTTCATTAATTTTAATTTCCTTAATACTATACACCTGACCTTATAATATAATAATACTGCGTATTTTCATTTATAATATTTTGATTTATTGTATGGGTATTTGTGTTCGCCTCCTCAAATTTTGAAGCTTTTTCTTTTTTACTCTCAATATCCTCTCCTTTCTGTTTCCTTCCTTCTTTTAACTCAGTTGCACTCTTCTTCCCTTTCAGTTTCCCTCCATTCAATTTGATCACGACATCAAAGTTAAACTACAAATATTATATTATCTATTTAATTTTGTAGATATGTTTGAGTATTTTTCTGTCATGGTTGGTTGATTCTTGAATGGTTTTAATTTAGTTAAAAGTAAAATTCCACTCTGTTTATCAAACTTTTAAATGATTCCAGTAGATTTTTATAATTTCCATCGGTAATTATTTCATTTTTCATTTTCTATTTTTTTTTTAAATTAAGCATATTTCTTCTATCTTTTTATTTCTTAAGTATAAATGTTTAATTTTTACCCAAACAAAAACAAGTTTTTAAAAGTTATTCTTTTAGTTTTCAAATTTTCGTTTGAATTTTTAAATCATTAGTAAGAAGTAAATAACAATAGAATAAAAATTTCGATGTAGAAATATTGTCTATAGACTTAGTTTTTAAAAAAACAAAAATTTTAAAACCAAATTGTTATTAGATGGGACTTAAACTTTTCAATTTTGAATTTAATAGACATCTGAACTTAAAAAAAGTATCTAATATTTTTATAAACTTTCAACTTGAACTCTAATAAGTCATTGAACTTTCTTGACCTATTCAACATATTTAAAATTCAATAGAAAAATGAATGCTTGTGATTCTAAACAACATTGAATTTTATAAAATTTCATAAACCTATTAAACAATTTTAATGTTCAAGAATACCCAACAAACACAAAATCGAACGTTTAGAGACTTATTATATATACGTTGGGACCTTTTTGTCACGAATAAACAAAATTAGGACTAAACTTGTAATTTGACCTTTTAATTTATAATTCAATTTTTGATATGTACTAATTGTAAAGGACTAAAGACTAAATTAAGTCCAAAATCAAATAACAAGTAAAATGGGTTCCTTTTTTAGCCCCTAATATTATTGATTTGGTTTGAAAACCAAAGTGTTTTTAGGGGTACAGAATTGAATTTTCTTTCTTATGCTAGTTGAATTAACCGAGATGGACTAATATAGGAAGAAGTATTTGTATGCAAGAACCAATGAAAATCACTTATACAACCTTAGGCACAAGATCCAACCTATAGATATGCTCCGTATATATTCTAATTTCATTAACAAAGTCAAACTAAGAGAATCTTTTGCATTTAATCACATTAGTTTCTTGTTTCATTTAATTACACCCATCTTCATGTCCCCAAATTTATGAACTCCCATTATAAATTAAAATTCATCTTACTAACAATTTCATTCCATTATAGTGAGCTGGTGGACTTATATTTGAACAATATATGATGTATCGTTTTACTTATATATGAGTCAAACATCTTATAAACTAAATAAGATAAGTGAGTTACTCCTCTCGATATCAGTTTGAATATCTACCTCTTCATGTTTATTTATTGAGAAGAATACCTTTTTTGGTCATTAGAATTTTGTGTTTAGTTTTCTTTTGGTCCCTATATTTCAAAATGTTACGTATTTAGTTAATAAGTTTTGAGTTTAGTTTCAATTTAGCCAATAAATTTCAAAACATAACATTTTTAACCTCGATTTGTCAATAATAACTTTTCGTTTTTACTGTTAATGTCTATTAATTAAATCAAAAGAATTTAAAGATTTATATAATTAATTATTTTTATCACTATTAAATTTAAATTTAAAATTCCACTTCAAAACTATTTTAAATTAATTACTAAACATTAAGGCCAATGACCTAGGTGAGTATTTAATAAAAAAAATTGAGGTTAAAAGTGTAAGGCTTAATATCTATGGACTACATTAAAAAAAATATCGAAATTCAAGGATAAATTTGTAATTTAATGAAATTTATAGACTAAATTAAAACCAAACTCAAAATTTAATGATTAAATGTGTACCATTTTGAAACTTAAGGACCAAAAAGATAATTTTTCTAGTTTTTTAGTACAATAAATATGGGGTACAATGAATTTAAAGCTATTTTTTTAGTATAAATTGGAGGTGAGGAAATTTGAACATAGACTTTTTGGTCATCAGTTGCGAGTTAAGCTAATGTAACATCCCGAATTTTAGGAAAATTTAAGTTAATTATCTAAAATTATCGAGTTTAAATTTCCCTTTCATTTGGAAAATTGAGATTAAATTGAAATAATTGAAATAATTTTATTGATTAATTGAATTTAATTCATTAGATATTCGAACTGATTATCTTGAAAATATTGAATTTTGTTTCCCTTTGATTTTGGATTTTAGGGCCAATTAATAAAAAAAATTAAAGAGATAATTAATTTTATGTGGTTTAACTGATTTAAATATTTAAAAGAATTTAATTTGTATTAAATTGATTGATTTTATGCCTTTTAATTTTGGTTTTTGAAGCCTAAATTAAGATAATTTGAAAAGTTAATTGATTTATAATTTTAATAGAATCTTTAGAGATTTTGGAGATATTGTGATAAAATATTTTATTTATATTTTCAAAATTAAAAAAAAAAGAATTGAGATTTTTTTTCCGAAATCAAATGAGAGTGAAAAGATATAAAAAATTGGGGAGAAAGCAATTTGGTTTTTCAGCGACAACTTCCACAAAATTATTGATTTTTGGAGTTTGAACCGTTGATTGTGCTCAAATTTGGTCAGTCTGTTTGAGACATATGGAGTTTCATTTTGAACGGTTGGATCGTTGTTTGAAGGTATGGTTTGTTCGTAATTGCTGATGAATAAAATCTATAAAACTAGAAGTTCCCCTTCTCTCTCACTCTCGTAAACCCTCCTCATGCAAGACCCTCACTACTAATCGCAATCATAAAAAATTTATGCCGCCCGACAGCAACTCCCGCTGCCTATCTATGGTAGCCACAAGCCGACGCGCCATTAGCCACCATTGCCCGATCTTTGCCGGAATCTTGAGAAAAACCTTGGGTAAGACTTATTTTCCTTTAATTTGGGAGGTGAAATTCACTCATCTAATTTTGGGTTAAATCAGTAACCTCTTTTAAAAGTGAAACTTGGATTCAAGATTTAGAAGTTTTAAGGCATTAATCATCAAGCTAGAGACCATCTTTCGTTTTGCAAAAAAATGGTAAAGATCGTAAGTTGTTGGTTGGTTGTTCTTTTGGATTTAGAGTAATAGTGGAAAATTAAGTTATTGATTTTGGATTTAATTCTTAGTTAGATTGGCTAACTAAATCAAGTTTTGGAATTTTTCGTGGATCAAGCCACAACTTTAGGTTGATTCAAGTGTGCTAAAAAAGTTCTAAGGAGTTTTTGTTTTGCATTTTTTACCAAGTTGAGGTAAGTGATACTATTACCGGTGCCTTCATGCCAGGCGATCTAGATTAAACCTATAAAGTTACTTGGTGAACTATGGAGCATGATTTTGTTTGTCATTATATTTTGCTAGTTGCATAGCAGTTACAAGTATTATGAGCATGTTGAAGTTTTTAATCAGTACTGATATTATGTATGTGATGCATGAATAGACCAGTAGAGTGGTTTATTGTCTTGCCTTGACGCATGTTATTATTATGTTTGACGGTGTGCCTACGGGCCGCTAGACATGCGTGAATCGACAGGTTTACGTTCATGTTATTATCATGTTTGACGGTGTGCCTACGGGCCGCTAGACATGCGTGAGCCGACAGGTTTACGTTCATGTTACTTTTATTTTCATGTTTCATGTTTTGACGGCGAGCCTACGGGTCGCTAGACATGCGTGAACCGACAGGTTTGCATTCATGTTATTATCATGTTCGACGGTGTGCCTACGGGCCCCTAGACATGCGTGAGTCGATGAGTTCATGTTCATGTTATTATCAAGTTTGACGATGTGCCTACGGGCTATTAGATATGTGTGGGTCGACGGGTTCACGTTCATGTTATTATCATATTTGACGGTGTGCCTACGGGCCCCTAGATATGCGTTTCAAGGCAAGATAGTACGCCTTTTGATTTTCCTTTCATAATAAAAAATCGGTGTAGCTGTATGAGTCACATGCTATCTTTCTTTGCTCGTGGATGCATAGCCTGAACCTGGTAATGAGATCACTTACTGAGTATTTGATACTCAACCTTTCTTAATTTATGTTTTTTAGGTAATGATAGGAACGGACCGGTGGGTGACGAGAGGGACCTGTGATCGTGCCATATGGGACATGTAAATTGCTTCCGCTCAGTTTACATTTTTAAGCTATTTGAAAGTTTTGATTTGAAACTTAATGTTGGTCAAAATTTTATTGGTTTAAGTTATTTTTTTTCTTCATTATTTTAGAGGCCCCGAACAAAGGTTTTACTTATTTGTTATTTATTTTGGAAAACTGTTTTTATTATTTTAATGAAATTTATTTTCCTCAATAGGCAAAATGTTTTGAATGTAAGTGTGTAATGATGAGTAACAACTCTTATCAGAGTATTCAAAAGGTTGGGTCGTTACAACTAAGCTCTTGTTGGCTAGTGAATTTGAACCTCAAACTTTAGATAAAATAATATATATTAATTATCGTAGAGTTATGTTGATGTTTGTCACATTCAGATGTCATTTATGTGTGTAAACATATTAAATTGATATTAATTTTTGGAATTTTTAATTGGTCAACAATTGACCACATAATAGACTTGTAAATTATTAAACTACGAAATGTATTACGCCAGCATCATTTAATGTCTTTTTTGAACTTTTGGGGCACGTAGGTGCATATTAAGGGATCCATTATTGTAGCTTGAAAATCTCAAAAATTAGATGGCAATTTATTTTGATGGGTTATAAATACTAAAGAAAAAGTGTTGGGGTTCATAAATTAAAATATTGTACAGAGACTCCTATGAGGAGGATGAGGAGGGTGAAAAAGTAAATTAAAATATGAATAAATTCATCCTAACTTACCTACTTTCAAATTGTCAATTTTTTATTTTTTATTTTTTATAAACATATTCCAAAATCACTAGTAGTGTAAGAAATGTATATTAAAAACATATGGGTTAAAATAATTTCCTAACTTAATCACAAAATTAACTTACTTTGACAGGACAATCTCTAACTAAAATCTAAAATTGTTAAATTATTAACTACATGGCCGATAAAGTTATTTTGTATTATACCATACAAATTAGTGATTCTAGTATTTTATTTAAAATTTACGACGATTCACTTCAATTTCACAAAAGAAATCTTGAAAATAAAATTTTCGGAATTTTCTTTAATTAGCATTTGGGAGTCCTATATATGTGGATATAGTTTAGGTAAAGGAAGCATAATATTTGAATATGTATACCGTGTCCTATGATCTTAACTTATGTAAAACGAATATTTTTACTTTTATCTTTAATCATGTGATAAGGTGAAAGAAAAATATTGAAATGGAAATGTGTGGAGGGCCTTTATGTCATCAATTACAGCTTCTCCCCCTTTTTTTTTTTGCCCCATTATTATTATTGTTATTAATTTGTTTTGTGTGTCTGGTCAGTCCTTTTCTAATTGTTAGCAAAAGATTTGGCTGTCTTGTTAATGGGTTTGGTTTAGAAGTTTAGGAGATTTTAGTAATATTAGACACTAGTGAAGTTTAATGTGTGGATGATTGTGATTGAGTTTTTCCAATTTTCCAATCCAACTTGTCTTTTCCCTTCAGTACCCATCACCCCTCTTTTTTTACTTTTCTTTGTTTTGTTGTCTTCAATTAAGAGGATTTTTTTTGGGGTGCAGTTTAAAAAGCCATCTTCTTTGTAGTGGTGGTGTTGTGTTGTTGCATTGGAGACCCATTAACCAATGAGTGCTTGATGTGGCCATGTGGGTTAGCTTCAAGAGTAAGCCAATAATTTATGTTTCTTTTTTCTTTTTTCTTTTTTCTTAAAGATTTTGTTGTTTCAATGAAAAAAATCTTGAATCTGTTTCTTAACAAAATCTTACCCCCCCCCCCCCCCAAAAAAAAAAATAATAATAAATAAAATAAAATAACCATTAATTCATATCTAGAGATGATAAAAAAAAAGGTTTAATATTTGAAATTTTAGGTAGGCATAAACGATCAAATAAATGTAATTAACTAAGTAGTAGTAGATTTTCGTAGATAATTCTGTTTTTTTTTTTTAAAAAAAAAGAAATTAAACTACATTTGCAAACCATAAAGTTTCACCCTTTATAATTTTTTGGTTGAAGGGTCCCCAAAAAAGAAAGGGGCACTCAATCTGAATCATATTCGAGATTCGTTGAAATTGAAAGGTAATAACTTTGCTAAAAGTTCAAAATCTAAGAGAGAGAATCCACGAAGAAGGACAGGGTTTCCATTGGGCCTTTTGGGGCTTTCTATTGGGCCTTTGATTGGGCCCAAAACTTCTCAATAGTCCTTATCGCTAGCCTTCTTATAGCCCATTTCATTCTCCAAAATTCTCATTCCTTAGCCCACTATAGCCTTCAAAACCATACCTATAGACCAAAAATAGTGAACGTACCCTCCATGGGCCTGGTTTCTAAAAAATAAATTTTAGAGAAATTGTAAAATATGCCTAAAATGTGAGATTATTCTTAAAAATGTCTATTCTTAAGATTTTTTAAAAATGTCTTCCTACTTTGCCCTCAAACTAATTTATACGCTAGGCAGCTGTAGGTCATCCCTCGATTTACAAGGTATTTGTGTATTGGGTAAATTAAGCCTAATAGTTTTAATATAAAGTATTTGTATAAGAAAATATGGGTAAGGTTTTAACTTTGTTTTAATGCAAAGTACACGGAGTTCTAAAAGAAGAGTGAATAGCCCCCGATATTCAGGTTATTATATATATGGGGTGCTCGCTACATATAATATTGATTTAATTTTTATTAATCTCCATATCTCTACCTTTATTTACAAATTAGTTTGAATTATTGGATTATATTTCGTTGTTTTGAATTTATTTTTATTAGATTCTACATTTAAATATTGTGTAATTCCCTTGATTGCAGAAAGGGTATATTAGTCTACATTTTTAAACAATTACTATATATTTTAATAAATAAATTTATGTTTGGACTTTTTTGAGATAAAAATTGGATTTAGACATTTTTTTTAAGATTATCTTTTAAAATTAGATATTTGTCTGATCACCCCTAAATTTTAGTACAATGTGTCAATTTTATGACTATACAAGTTGGCTGTAATAATATATCTAAACCATGATCATGTTTGTGATAATGGCATCAATTCCAAATAACATTTGAAAAAAAGGGAAATATCCAACAAGCCTACTTTCTCAATATATATCAGTCATAAAAATACAAGTTAAAGTTTGTAGAGTCTCTCCAAATGCAATTTGTCAACAATTTGGAACTAGAATGTTGTGGTGTAGATGATCGGTGCCTTCAAAGCAACTTCAACACAACCTTATAGCGAATAGTGTAAGTTGGGTGTTTCGCATGGTTAACAGGACACCCACATCAAACATGCACTTGTTAGTGATGAGTTGGAACAAAAAAAAAACTTTGTTCACAACGACATAACGAAAAATAGAGAAATAAGATGATGAAAAAGATGGTTCTCAATTATAAAAGTTCAATGGTTAAAATTAATAGAAAATAAATTTAATTTATCCATATGTGGGAAGAGAGATTTTACTACTATTTTTTTAATTTTCGCAAGTGCCTTAAAGAGCTCTAATATACATGCTCATTTTTCAACTCATAACTTTTCAACGTGAGATAGGTAGAATCTTATGTGTCGGGTCTTGAAATAGGTCAAGGTCCAAACGATTATAAGTCGTTCTCGATCACAAATAGTCTACAAAATATGACGAGCTTGTAATCAAGTAGGATGTGGAAAATACTAGTTAATTGCAAACATATTGCTATTTGTTTCTAATAAATTTTTGGATACATCATACACGAGGGTCCATCATTAAAAAATAATAATGTTTTATTCTCTTATAATTGTTGCTGGTTTTACACAACTTTAAATATAGTGGTCGCACAAAAGACCTTTGGAATATTGTGATAAAGCTTTTTGAATGGTTTGATTTGATTTGACGAGAGAGTTGGTGAGCATGAAACATGTGCAAAATTATTCCCTATTTAAATCCAGATATTGCACCCCATTCACACCACATTCATACTGCTTTTATGATTGTTAATTAAGTTATTAGTTATGCTTTTTCTTTTTATCATTTTTAAAATAAAATACTTTTCTTAATATATAATTTAGATAAACAAGTATGATGGTCCATGTATTTAGTTTTATAATTACATGTAAGATGATAGTCGGTAAAGTACAAGGTCGTGTCTGTTTCCTTTGAACTAAACTCACTTTAGTTTTATAATTACATATAAGAATGATAATCGATTCGATTTTGTTAGTTTTGAGATTAAACAAAAACCGAACCAAACCAATCGGTTTTACAAATAAGAGATCCAAACCAATGTTCAATAAAGAACAAAACCATTGGATTTGTTTTATTTGGATCAATTTGATTCTCGCTTTTTAGCATTTTTATTTTTTCTTCCAATTTTTATTTTTACTACAACTTTATTTTGAATGGATCAATTTTGCTAATTTAAAATTAAAATTGGGTCTATTTCTTTTCTCATAAATTGAAATTTGACAATTTTTTTCTTGACACTTCTCTAAATAGAAAGCATAGAAGCTCCACAATCATCGAGTTTTTTTTTTTTGTTTGTTTGTTTTTTCTAGACAACAAATATATCTACCCATAATAATTGAAATACTAAAAGATGTTTTATTTTTAAGAGTATGTATATATCATTAGATCCGTTTGGTTTTTATTGGTTTTTCTAATAAAAAATCGATCCAAATCAATATTTGTTCGTTTTCTCCAAATACAAACTAAAATGTCCAATTTTATACTAAAAAACCAAATCAAACCATTAGATCGGTTTGGATTGGATTGATTTTTTTAGTTTTTTGATTTTTTGTTGCACTCCTGATTACATGATATTCATATTTTTCAATATAATAAATGAAGACAAAGAGATTTGAACCTCTGATATCCTTAAATGAGGTAATATATGTCAATTACTGTTAAATTATATTCACTTTCGTTGTTACATGATATAAGATTGACAATATATTAATATTAACGACGTTTGGTAAAACTATAATGTGTCTTGTAGATTAAAAAACTGTATAATAACATGTTCATGATGTATTTGGGTAAATAGAATTAGTTGAGTTATTAGTGAACAAGTTTCATGAAAAGAATTAAAGTGAGCCTACCTCAACAAAAAATTATGAAACTAACAAAGAATTAAACCCATAGTCACCACCTACGTACTTTTTATATTCTTATTTTAAAAAACTCTTAGGACTTATTTATATCATAATTTTCAGAGTATTTGTTCATTTTAAAATCTATTTTATTAAGCATTACGCATAGAAAATATGATCCTTAATTAAAATTTTGAAATTTATAATATAGTTCAATGAGATTATATTAGTGATACGAATAAAAAAAATTACAATTTTGTTTAATTGTAATATTTTATTTTGAATGAATATAATTATAATGTTAAATGTTGTCATTAAGTACCCTTTTAAATATGAATTATTACATCACCATCTCACATACAATACCACAATATTTTGTTCTTTCTTTTTTCTTTTAATTCTAGTAAAAAAAAGATTTAAATATACCTCAATAAACAGAAAAAAAAAATCCAGATAAAATTTAGTAAGTAATTGTTCACACGTGATTTCAATAGAAATTTATTTCGTGAAACTTGAACTTTGTTTTTGTATTAATTTTGTGGAAAGTAAGTACAATCTCTAACACGTAATATTTTGATGCTTTCGAAATAAACTATAGTCTTTAAGTTGGTTGATCTTTTTGGATGATCGGCCTTTAGGCTTGTTGATCTTTTGGATGATCGACCTTTGTGTTTGACGATCTTCTTGGATCTTCTTGGACGATCGGCCTTTGGACTTGTTGATCTTCTTGGACGATCGACCTTTGGGCTTAATGAGCTTCTTGGACGATCGATCTTTGGGCTTGATGATCTTCTTGGATGATTGACCTTTGGGCTTGATGATCTTTTTAGATGATCGACCTTTGAGCTTGTTGATCTTCTTGGATGATCGGCCTCCAGATTGTTGATCTTCTCGAAGGATTAGTGTTTGCTCGGCTTCCAGAGAAACTTGTTTCGTAAAGTTAACTATTCTATAACATCCCGAATTTCAGGAAAATTTAAATTAATTATCTAAAATTATTGAGTTTAAAATTTTCCTTTCATTTGAAAAATTGGGGTTAAATTGAAATAATTGAAAAAAACTTTTATTAATTAAATTGAATTTAATTGATTAGATATTCAAATGGATTATCTTGAAAATATTAAATTTTGTTTCCCTTTGATTTTGGATTTTAGGGCCAATTTAAAAAAAAATTAAAGAGATAATAATTTCATGTGGTTTAATTGATTTAAATATTTGGAAGGATTTCATTTGTATCAAATCGATGGATTTTATTCCTTTAATTTTGGTTTTTGAAGTCTAAATTAAGATAATTTGAAAAGTTAATTGATTTATGAATTTAATAGGATCTTTGTAGATTCTTTTAAAAATTTGAAAAAAAAAATAAAAGAGTTAGAGATTTTTTCGAAATCAAAGGGGAGTGAAAAGAGGTAAAAAAAAAAAGAAAGCAATTCGGTTTTTCAACGCTTTCACCAAAATTGTTGATTTTCATAGTTTGAACCGTTGGATCGTGCTCAAATTTGGTCAGTTTGTTCGAGACATATGAGGTTTCATTTTGAACGATTGGATCGTTGTTTAAAGCTATGATGTGTTCGTAATTGCTGCTGAATAAAATCTGTAAAACTAGAAATTCCTCTTCTCTCCCACTCTCGCAAACCCTCCTCATGCAAGACCCTCACTACCAGCCACTAGCCTAAATAATTTATGTCGTCCGACAGCAACACCCGCTTCCTATCTATAGTATCCACGAATTGACGCGCCATCTACCGCTACTGTCCGACCTTTGCCGGAATCTTAAGAAAAACCTTGGGTAAGACTTATTTTCCTTATAATTTGGGAGGTGAAATTCACCCATTTGATTTTGGGTTAAACCTTGATGTAAAACTTAGATTCAAGATTTGGAAGTTTTGAGGCATTGACCATCAAGCTAGAGACCATTCTGTTTTGCAGAAAATTGGTGAATATCGGTAAGTTTTGTAAGTTGTTGGATGATTATTCTTTTGGATTGAGAGTAATAGTGAAAAATTAAGTTATTGATTTTGGATTTAATTCTTGATCAGATTGGCTAATTGAATCAAGTTTTGGAATTTGTCTTGGACCAAGCCACAACTTTATGTTGATTCAAGTGTGCTAAAGAAGTTCTAAGGAGATTTTGATTGATGCCTTTGTGCCAGGCGACCTAGTCTAGAATTATAAAGTTAACTGATGGACACTTGAAGCATGATTTTGTCATTATATTTTACTTGTTGCATGACAGTTATGAGCATGTTCGAATTTATAATCAATACTGATATTATGTATGTGATGCATGAATAGACCAGTAGAGTGGTTTATTGTCTCGCCTTGACGCATGTTTTATTTCAGAAAACCTACGGGTCTAGTTTCATGTTTGACGGTGTGCCTAAGGGCCGCTAGACATGCATATCAAGGCAAGATAGTACGTCTTTTGATTTTCCTTTTATCATAAAAACCGATGTAGCTGTATGAGCCACGGGCTATTTTTTTTCTTCTTTGCTCGTGGATGCATAGCCTGATCCCGTAATGGGATCACTTACTGAGTATTTTATACTCAACCTTTCTTAATTTATATTTTTCAAGTAATGATAGGAACGGACCGACGGGTGATGAGAGAGACCTGTGATCGTGCCATATGGAACGTGTAAATTGCTTCCGCTTAGTTTATGTTTTCAAGCTATTTAAAAGTTTTGATTTGAAACTCAATGTTGGTCAAAATTTTATTTGTTTAAGTTATTTTTTTTCTTCATTATTTTAGGAGCCCCCAACAAAGATTTTACTTATTTATTATTTATTTTGGAAAACTATGTTTATTATTTTAATGAATTTTTATGTTCAAAATATTTGTGTTTTAAATGTATATTTAGTCGTAACGATCCTGTCAGTGTACTTGAAAGGCCGGGTCGTTACAGTTGGTATCAGAGCCTAAGTTTTAAGTTCTGTAGACTGGCTTACGATGTAAGTCTTGGTTTGTTTTATGGAAGATGTGTTTAAAAGCCTTCATGCCTAAGCTTTATGTATTGACTAATTGTTATTGTTAGTTTAACAAATTGAAAGAAGTTAGTATGAGATGACTATTTTGTTTTGGTGTTATGGAAAGAAAGAAATGGATGTATTTGGTTAAGCTATAGAATAAGTTAGGTGAATTGGAAATTCTTGACGAATAATGTTAAGTTTTGCATTACGAGAATAAAACTAGTGGTGCTACAAGGAACTTTATCACAAGGCACACGTTCTTAGTTTCGAGATTAAAGTTTCTTTACAAGATAAGAAAGAGGTGAAGAAGAGACTATAAATTCTATTAAGGATTACTAGATATTAAAGTCAAAATGTTCCAAGAAGAATTTTGAAAGGATTAATAGGTCATGATCACTTTCATGGTATCGAAGTTGGTGGACCGAGTAATGTATGGTGTTTTGGTTCTTTATGTAACGTGCCTAAAAGGAAGAAGAATTACTAGTTGGAGCATAAAGCGATGCATGAGGAACTGCTTACAAGACCTAGGTAAGATGAATTAGTCAAGGAATACCAAGATGGTTGAAATTATAGTTGCCTTTAGATGGGAGAAAACGAGTTATTGGATTGAAAATTCTTAAGGTGCTTGGGTTTGAACTATGTGTTTGTCGCAATGGAAAGGTTCAAGTTTAATTAACCATACCAATAGGAAGGATAAACGTTTTGAAGTTTAAAAGTAATGTTATCTTGTGGGGATACCCTACTAAAGTTCCAAGTTTGGAATGAAATTTTAGATTTCTGGAAAGATTATAAAGGGTCATATGCCTTGGTTTAGGGATTATGTTTCTCTCTTGAAGTGAAAATTGCACTTTCAAGTTGTTGGGTTAAGTAAGGATAAATATGAAGAAAAATAATAGTATTTAAGGAAAGGTTTTATTCATTTGGGGAGATAAATGGAAATTAATGTGTTCAAGATTCTAAAATAGTTAAGAAATGTTTGGATTTTAAGACATAATATGGGTGGATACAAGGCATGGTTTGGTATAAAATAGGAATCTCTCATTACCATTTAGAACTTTGTACTGCAGTATGCAGTGTTCGAAAAAAAAATATAGCTTGCTTAGGTTGTTGGATTGTAGACTGTGAAAAGGGATTCGAATAGTCACATGTTTTGGTACAGATATATTTTACTAGGAAAGTGAAATAGAGCATCTTGGATTTATTGGTCTTGGAAAAGATAAGGGAGATTAAAGGATTTGAGAAATATTTTGTTGTTTTGAGAAGGTAAGGTGAATTGATGTTTTGAGATTAAGAATAAAGGTTTGGTTTGGTTTCCAAGATAGGAAATATGTGTTTACGAACCTTTAGAGTTGGTATGAACAATCTCGTTACTATTTGGAACTATGGATCTTAGTATTTGTTGGTTGAATGGATATCATGCCTAAGCTATTGGTCATGGAACACAGTTTTAGCATGGGAATTTGATTAAGCTAGATTATCACGCGTTGGAAGAGTGCTTAGCAATCTTCTTCAAATTATAGTGGAGTCGGAGGAAATAACGTTTTATGAAAGGATGTTTAATAGCAATATTTGTTAGAAATTATGGAAATGGAATTAGTAAGGCCTCGTTAAAGAGGGGAAAGATGTTGAAAGGTAGGTTTTGAGGTTTTGATTGTGGACACAAATATCTAGAATAAGGAATTAATGAAGCCATCGATTTGATTCGAAGGTGAAAGTAATCTAGCTCCAAGTAAAAAACAAGTTATATGAGTATTAAGGTTGAGTAAATTTGATCTCTTAGAATGACCCCTAGCACTAGAGATGAACTTGAGTTGAGGGCAACTCCTATCCTTACGGCTCCTCATAGAAGGTCTCTAGTAGAGTTGGAATAGTCTAAGTCACTGATACAAGAATCATTTAGCAAAGTGTTTCATATGTGCCTTACTGTTTTACCTTGGAGCACATCAACTTTATTTATTAGGAAAGAACGATGATTCATGCGACTTTGTATCAACTATTACGGATTGAATATGATAACGTATCTCAATTGCAAGGGATTGTCAGGAAAATTAGGTGCCGACTCCGAATTTTGAATCCTGGACTTGAGATGCCATGAGAGATATGTTTTCTGTTACATGGATAGTGAGGTGATCCACTCTATGGAGTGTGAATATTCTCAATATAGATGTATGCAATCATGAAGGTCTATATCTTAGAAACTGACATCAGGTAATGGTTATAACTATTATGAGGTTATGGTGATGTATTTTGGAATGACAAATGCTCTACAGTATATGGAGACTTCAAGAGCTTCATTTAAATGAGATTTTCAGATTCGTGTATAGGAGGGTCTAAATGGTGATATGTGTTTGTTTTAAGATTAGAAAGTTACATGATATTGTTTCAGATAAGTTATACAATTCATGGTAGGAGGTGAAGACTTTATGAAATGTGGAGATAATGCTAATTAAAAGTTCTTTGGTAGAATTATCGATTTGAATAAGCAATTTGGAAACATGAGGTTGAGATAAGAACTAAGTATCACGAGCCTTTAAGGACTTGAACTTTTGAGGGTGAAAGTTTCTTAAGGAGGGAAGAATGTAATATCCCGAATTTCAGGAAAATTTAAGTTAATTATCTAAAATTATTGAGTTTAAAATTTTCCTTTCATTTGGAAAATTGGGGTTAAATTAAAATAATCTAAAAAAAACTTTTATTTATTAAATTGAATTTAATTGATTAAATATTCGAACTGATTATCTTGAAAACATTGAATTTTATTGATTTAAATATTTGGAAGGATTTAATTTGTATCAAATTGATGGATTTTATGTCCTTTAATTTTGGTTTTTGAAGTCTAAATTAAGATAATTTGAAAAGTTAATTGATTTATAAATTTAATAGAATCTTTGGAGATATTGTGATAAAATATTTTATTTATCTTTTAAAAATTTGAAAAAAAATAAAAGAGTTGAGATTTTTTTAGAAATCAAAGGAGAGTGAAAAGAGGAAAAAAATGGGGAGAAAGCAATTCAGTTTTTCAACGACAACTTTCACAAAATTGTTGATTTCCAGAGTTTGAACCGTTGGATTGTGCTCAAATTTGGTCAGTTTGTTCGAGACATATGGAGTTTTATTTTGAACGGTTGGATCGTTGTTTAGAGCTATGATTTGTTCGTAATTTCTACTGAATAAAATTTGTAAAACTAGAAATTTCCCTTCTCTCCCACTCTCACAAACCCTCCTCATGCAAGACCCTCACTACCAGCCGCTAGCCTAAATAATTTATGCCGTCTGACAGCAACACCCGCTTCCTATCTATAGTATCCACGAGCCGACGCGCCATCTACCGCCACTGCTCGATCTTTGCCGAAATCTTGAAAAAAACCTCAGGTAAGACTTATTTTCCTTATAATTTGGGAGGTGAAATTCACCCATTTGATTTTGGGTTAAATTAGTAACCTCTCTTTGGTGTGAAACTTAGATTCAAGATTTGGAAGTTTTGAGGCATTGACCATCAAGCTAGAGATCATTATGTTGTGCAAAAAATTGGTGAAGATCGATAAGTTTTGTAAGTTGTTGGATGATTATTCTTTTGGATTGAGAGTAATAGTGGAAAATTAAGTTATTGATTTTGGATTTAATTCTTGATCAGATTGACTAATTGAATCAAGTTTTGGAATTTGTCATGGACTAAGCCACAACTTTAGGTTGATTCAAGCGTGCTAAAGAAGTTCTAAGGAGATTTTGTTTTGCGTTTTTTTACCAAGTTGAGGTAAGTTGTACTATTATCGGTGTCTTTAGTCTAGAATTATAAAGTTAACTGATGGACTCTTGAAGTATTATTTTTTCATTATGTTTTACTTGTTGCATGACAGTTATAAGTATTATGAGCATGTTCAAATTTATAATCAGTACTGTTATTATGTATGTGATGCATGAATAGACCAGTAGAGCAGTTTATTGTCTCGTCTTGACGCATGTTTTATTTCAGAAAACCTACGGGTCTAGTTTCATGTTTGACGGTGTGCCTACGGGCCACTAGACATGCGTGAACCGACAGGTTTATGTTCAAGTTATTATCATGTTTAATGGTGTGCCTACAGGCCACTAGACATGCATGAATCGACAGGTTTACGTTCATGTTATTATCATGTTTGACGGTGTGCCTACTAGCCGCTAGACATGCGTGAGCCGACAGGTTTACGTTCATGTTACTTTTATTTTCATGTTTCATGTTTTGATGGCGAGCCTACGGGCCGCAAGACATGCGTGAATCAACAGGTTTACGTTCATGTTATTATCATGTTTGACGGTGTGCCTACGAGCCGCTAGACATGCGTATCAAGACAAGATAGTACGTCTTTTGGTTTTCCTTTCATCATAAAAAACTGATGTAGCTGTATGATCCATGGGCTATTTTTTTTTCTTTGCTCGTGGATGCATAGCCTGATCTCGTTAATGGGATCACTTACTAAGTATTTTATACTTAACCTTTCTTAATTTATGTTTTTCAAGTAATGATAGGAACGGACCGGCGGGTGACGAAAGGGACCTGTGATCGTGCCATATGGGACATGTAAATCGCTTCCGCTCAGTTTACATTTTCAAACTATTTAAAAGTTTTGATTTGAAACTCAATGTTGGTTAAATTTTTATTTGTTTAAGTTATTTTTTTTTCTTCATTATTTTAGGGGCCCCGAACAAAGGTTTTACTTATTTATTATTTATTTTGGAAAACTATGTTTATTATTTTAATGAATTTTTATGGTCAAAATTTTTGTGTTTTAAATTTGTATTTAGTCGTAACAGCCCTTGTTAGAGTACTCGAAAGGTCGAGTCATTACAAATTCTCTCGGTTGAATGCGTACTCTTGATGTATAAAAGCAGGGCATGTGGATGTTCTTGAGCTTCGAGTCTCGAAAGAATGCTTGTATCTTCAATGGACTTCAGTCTTCAAGCGTGTTCAGAATGCTTGTATCTTCAAAGGATTTTAGTCTTCAAGCGTGTTCAAAATGCTTGTATCTTCAAAGGACTTCATCTTTCAGAATGTTTGTATCTTCAAATGACTTCAGTCTTCAAAATGGTTGTATCTTCAAATGACTTCAGTCTTCAAAATGGTTGTATCTTCAAAGGACGTCAGTCTTCAAGCGTGGTCAGCTTCAGGAGTCAAGAAGTCTTCTGATTTTAGAGAATTCCCTCTAAACTCTCTGGAATCCATGAGCTTTGAAACGAGAAGAGTGCCTCTATTTATAGGGTTCTCTGATGGGCTTTATGAGCTTTGGCCTCGTTAGCCTATGGGTTTGGGCTTGATTGGTCCATGGGCCTGCCTTTTAGGTTAAATTAATTGGATTTAGGTCTGATTTGACATTTGGGTCAAATTCATCCTATTTCTAGACTGAGTTGGATTTTGACCCAAATAATAATATTAAATTGGGTTAAATTAATCTTATCTGATTCAACGGTCATGATAAAACCACGTGACATCATTAAAATTTGTCTTCAACTTCAATTTGGGAAATATGTCAACTCCTAATTGGGTCCAAATTGAATGATTTAGAATTTCGTCATTAATTTAGTAAATGACTGATGAAACACGAGACATATGCAGCGGAATTAGGATCTAATTACACTCTAATTGCTTTTAAACAAAAGGAAATAATCATGCAAATTGAAGTGGAAAGACAGTAAATTAATAGGATGGGATACAATCTTTGTAGCTCCCGAAAACCGCTTTTCCTCGCTGAATCTCGATCCGAACTCTTCCAGACCACCACTGGAGTTGACCTACTATCCTCTGGACTCAGAACTGGATTATGGGACCCGGTGGATGAAGAAAACGAGAGAGAGAAAAGAGATCGAAAATAAGATGGTTCTTTGGGTTGGGTTTTGGGTTATGAATTTTCCTCAAAGAAAATAGTTTTTTTTCAGCCCAAATTTGAAAAATAATTTTGGCAAAAATGGGCAAAATTCTTTTATCCAAATTCAAAAGCCCATTTTATAGAAAAAACCATGCAACATTTGCATAATCCAAATCCATAAAAATCCAACATCTTGAATCCACTATCTAAGTGGGCTTAATGTCTCCACTATAAGCCAACACCTAGCCCACTATTTTGTTAGTGAAATTATCCAACAAAAGTTTGGATTTTCCCACTAACTTTAGTCAAAGAGCAAAATAGTCATTTGGTCAAAGTCAAGCTTTGACCAAAAAGTCAACATTTTGACTTTTTATGATTTTTTCCGCATTGACTATTTTTGACCTCCCGAGCATGAATCCACGTTTATTTCTCGAAATTCAGATCATATTTGAATATAAGATTGGTCAAAGTTTAACTTTTCCAAGTCAAAAGTCAACTCTTTGACTTTTTACATCTTTGACCATTTCCATCATTTCCGAGCTTCCGAATATGAACGTATTCATATTCTTGATATTTAAATCACATTTAAATATTAAAGTTGTATCTCTAAACTGAAAAACCCGACCACTATATCACATATACTTGTCGGTTTCTCTCTCTTCACCTAATTCGAACAATTAGAATCATTCTATCATACTGTTCTAAGTTTATTCCATATGAGCTAGTGGGGAACCTAATGGACCTATAGATCATGGGCTCCAACGATCCGAGATTAGCTGGCTAAACTCTTTAGACAGAGCTAATCAACATTAGTTAACTAACGGGTCATTCCACTATAGTCCCGTAGTTGCACTCCCCTCACTATGATATATTTGTGTCCATTTGATATAACCATGATTAGTAAGCTAATCCTTCACAGGTTGTTCGTAATCTCGGCTGGGTCATAAAAACCGTTTTACCCCCAAGACTACATCTTATTTCCTTAAGTTCCACTGATCCACTATTATCACAATATAGGGTGATAGGCATATGCATATTTGGAACGACTTCCAAATCTGTCAAGAATTCCTCAACCATACTGCTTCTTTGCTGCTTCGCAAGCAGCTACGTATTCAGCTTCCATTGTGGAGTCAGTTATACAAGTTTGTTTTACGCTTCTCCACACTACTGCTCCTCCGTTAAGAGTGAACACTGATCCAGATGTAGACTTTCTAGCATCTTTATCGGTTTGAAAATCAGAGTCAGTGTATCCAGTAAGGATCAAATCCTTAGTACCATACACGAGCATGTAGTTCCTCGTTCTCCTAAGATACTTGAGGATATTTTTAAACGGCAGTCCAATGATCATATCCAGGATTGGACTGATACCTACTGACTATCCCTACTGCGTAGCATATGTCAGGTCTAGTACATAACATTGCATACATCAGGCTCCCTACTGCGGAAGCATAGGGAATGCGTCTCATATCCTCAACCTCTTGAGGTGTCTTAGGACATTGATCCTTTGACAAATGAATTCTATATCTGTAAGGTAACAGACCTCTTTTGGAATTCTGCATCTTATACCTAGACAACATTTTATCTATATAAGTTGCTTGAGACATGGCTAGTGTTCTGTTCTTGTGGTTCTGAATAATCTGAATCCTAAAGAACATACTGCACATTTCCCAAATCTTTCATTTGGAACTACGTTGCTAGCCATTTCTTGATGTCAGTTAGGTAACCTACTTCATTCCCAATGAGTAGAATATCATCAACATATAAAACTAAGAACGCTATAGTAGAATTGACGATCTTCTTGTAAACACAAGGCTCGTCAACATTTTGTTCAAAGCCATAAATTTGATCAAGTATCAAATCTTATATTCCAAGATCTAGACGCTTGTTTCAACCCATAAATGGATTTTTGAAGCTTACAAACATTTTGTTCTTGACTCTGTGCAATAAACCCCTCTGGTTGAGCCATATAGATACTCTCCTCAAGATCACCGTTTAGAAAGGCTGTCTTGACATCCATCTGCCAAATTTCATAGTCATAAAAGGTGGCAATGGATAAGAGTATTCTAATCGACTTAAGCATGGCAACGAGAGAGAAAGTTTCTTCATAGTCCACTCCCTCTCTCTGGGTATAACCCTTTGCCACAAGTCGAGCCTTAAAAGTCTGTACTTTACCGACTTGGTCTCGTTTTCTCTTGTAGATCCACTTACAACCAATTGGTTTTACATCATTTGGTTGATCTACAAGTTTCTAAACAGAATTGAAGTACATAGACTCCATTTCGAGGTCCATGGCTTTGACCCACTAATCACGGTCCACATCTTTCATCGTCTGTTTATAGGTCGATGGATCCTCTACGCCGTCATCAGGTATAACGACTTGCATTTCTGTTAAACCCAAGTAATGGTCAGACTGATGAACAACCCTCCCACTACGTCAAGGCATTCTCAACTCTTGAGAAGTAGGGGTGTACATAGTCCGGGTTGAGCTGGGTTGGAAGATTTTTATGGACCAACTAAAAAATTTGGGTTGGCTGATAATGAACCCTATTAGTTCTATTTTCGAGGGTCAACCCAACCCAATCCAAAATTTTCGGGTTGGGTCATCGGTTCTGCTTTTTTTTATTTTTATTTTTTAATTTGACTGTTTTTTTTTTTAACTTATATATATATATATATTATATATATATATATATATATATATATATATATATATATATATATATATATATATATATATATATATATATATATATTCGGGTCGAGTCGGGTTAACCCGACCCTGAAATGGGGTAACTCTAGACCCGACCTGAATTTAATATTTTTTTAACATTTTTAACCCAACCCAACCCAAAATAAAATCTAATCCAAGGGTTGGGTTGGGTAGTCTGGGTTGGTCGAGTTTCCGGATTTTTTGAACACCCCTATTGAGAAAGTTGTGACTGACCGGATGTACTAGTTTTATCTGCTACTTTAGTAGATGAACTAATTCTATCTGTAGTGTCTTTAGAAATTTCATTCAATGTTAGTCTACTGCGAGGTCGATGACTTCTTATGTGGTCTTACTCTAAGGATGTGGAATTTGTCGATACAAATACCTTATTCTCTTGAGGATCGTAAAATAGACTATCTTTTATTTCTTTTGGATAACCTACAAATAGGCATAGTTTTGAACGACATTCCAAATTTTTAGGATTTTACACCAATACGTGTGTCGGGCATCCCCAAATCCTAAAGTGATGTAAACTACCTTTACGCCCTTTCCGTAGCTCATATGGTGTTTCTAAAACACTTTTAGAGGGAACATTATTCAAAATATAGACAACGGTTTCTAATGCATGTCCCCAAAAGGAATCATGTAACTCAGCAAAGCTCATCATTGAGTGAACCATGTCCAACAAGGTTCTGTTTCTTCTTTCAGATACACCGTTCTGCTGTGGCATATTAGGTGCAGAGAGTCGTGACTTGATTCCGTGTTCTATCATATAGTCCTAGAATCTTAAGTCCATGTATTCCCCACCTCGATCTGATCGTAGTGTCTTAATTGTTTTACCTAACTGGTTCTTAACCTCAGCCTTATATTTTTTGAACTTTTCAAAAGAATCAGACTTGTGATGCATTAGGTAAATATGACCATACCTTGAATAATCATCAATAAAACTGATGAAATATTCATACCCACCTCGAGATTTGACATTCATCGGTCCACAGAGGTCCGAATGTACGAGGTCTAAGGGTATTGTGGCTCTGAGACCTTTTCCAGTAAAAGATCTCTTAGTCATTTTTCCCTTAAAACAAGACTCACATTGAGGTAAAGAATTGTCTTCTAACTGATTTAGAAGTCCATTCTTAACCAATCTCTCAATCCTATTGAGATTTATGTGACCAAGTCTTAAGTGCCATGGATAGGCATTAGAAGAAATATTTTGTCTTTTATTCTGAGTTTCTACTGTTCTAAACATCTCAGTATTTAAGACAAATTTTGCTTTAGTTGGTCTTAACTTATATAAGTTATTTTCAAGTATAGCAGAACAAATTTGAATACCTTTTCTTAAAATGAATACTTCATTAACTTCAAAAGATATTTTATACATTTGTTCCAATATACATGTGATAGATATTAAATTTCGTCTCATTTTAGGAGCATACAAAACATCTTTAAGTATGATATATCTATTGTTGAAAAATAACTTCAAGTCTCCCACTGCTTCGGCCAAGACGACCTCTCCTGTTCCAACCTTGAGGGTGATCTCGCATTCTTCAAGCTTTTTCCGGGAACTAGTTTCTTGAAAAAAGAAGCAAATATGTTTAGTGGCTCCTGAATCCAATATCTAGGCTGAGGTATCATACTCCACTAAACATGTTTCAACAACTAGTAAATCATATTTACCTTATGCTTCTTTTGAGGTAGGGGCCTGAGGACATTCCTCAGTTAAGAAAAATCTTAGGTCATCTATTACTAGTGTTGAATTCAGATTTTTTTTCCATGTTGAGTAATTATCACCGTTTAGTTTCTCGGAAGCTAAGAGTTGATCTAAAGAGCTAGTCATGCTGAAAAGAAAAACATATCATTTTTAGTAAAAAACATTAATCTTTTAAATCCAACCAAGTTTAGCAAAAAAACTAATAATGTACCTTCATTATTATATTTTGCAATGATATTTCAACGGTTAGAATAACCTTCACCGAGGGGTGATCGACTATTCCTCCGTTGAACCATGACTATCTTGACTAGATACTATCACTAGAATAACTTTTATTCCTATAGTAACTCAGTTATCGTTACTTTGGTCAAGAATTTACTAACACTTAGTAATTCTCGTAAGTGTGACCCTCCATTTTTAGACCTCAAAGATCGGAATCATTATGCTCCCGAAGTTGGAAAGACAAGAATGAAAACGGACTTGAGAGACCCTATCAATTTCTAGAGTTCGCGAAGTTCCGAATCTTATAATACAATCCTCCGATTGGTAAGGTCGCTCCAGGGCAGACATGCCGGCGCATTATAGGAATCTCACGGTGCAACCTAATGGAAGAGACCGTAGGATGTGTTGACATACTTCCTTCTCCCACTTACTATGAACAACTTCCCCTATTCACCTTGGTATTGACTCACTCTCCGAATGGAGTCCACTCCCAGGGCGACCCAAAGCCAAGCATGAATCTCACGGTGTGAAATCTTAGGGATACTATAGCTAAAAGTACATTACTTCTCTCCAGCTGAAGTGTTCTAGGCGGTTAGGGTATAAAATATTTAGCGATACATTTCGGTTAACTAAACATATCCTAAGTCTAGGTGATTCATCCGAGTATAACTTTTATACTGGATTTTTAACCTACGATGTCTAGGTGATAAACAAATTTTATTACCTCATACCGCTCACGCATGCTCATAAAATCGGTTACCCTAACTCAGATGCCGGCTCGATCTTCAGGTAGTAGGTGTTCCGTGAACCGTCAACTTAAAAACCTTCAACCTTAGTCATCTTATCTGACTTTTTGGCAAGATCTTGCCGTGTGAGTTTTCTTGTAACTTCAGTTTTACAAGATATCGACCTATTTTTCTACGAAAAATGGGATTGCTTGATGGTTAACCCTAAGTGAGCATGCATCTTATCTTTGTTATAGATTTTAGAAGTCTAGGTTATTTTATAACAATTATAACCCTAGAGTATTCATCTATAACATGCTTCCTTCAATCAAACATGCTTTAATATAACACTTATATTAAAACTAAGCATGCATAGTATATATTTTATAACACTTATAAGATATAACAAATGCATGTCACATGCTTTTCCTATGGTGGGGTTTTAAAATTATATGGCATATTGTATGCATACATAATCAAACAACATTATACATCACATGCATAATAGGTAAACAACACTAAAGTTGACCGATTTTGGCATTGAAAAGAAACAAATAACTAATTTATTACACAAATCAGCAACCAGCTTCCTGGAATCGGCTTCAAATACTTTGAACCATTTTGAACCGGCCAAAAAACTCTCGAACCGGCCCAAAAACTCCTGAACAGGCCCAAAAACTCCCAATCCAAGTTGAATCAGTCAAACCGGCTCAACCAGGTCAAACGGACCGATCCAGACTGTCTGGTCAACAGGGACGTAGGGCGGGGTGGGTTGCGAGCAGGTGGGAGGCGCGCGGGTGACAGGCGAACGGCGCACGCGAGGCAGCTTCGGGCGGATCGGAGCGGAGCGGGAGGAGAAACCGGGTCGGGTTGCAAAACCGGCCGAATACCTTCAATGACAGCTAGCGCGCAAGATACTCTGAACTGGGTTGGATCTGGGCTGGCGGGTCGGGTCTGGGAGCCTAATTCCGGGTCTGGTGGCCAAATTCGGGTCTATAAGCAATTTTCTCCAGTTTTGCTGTTTTCCTCTCTCCCAGAATCAAGAAATTACATCCTAATTTCAACTCTAATGACTCCAACAAATTTACAGATCCTTTTTCACACATTAATGCTCATAAACATGTGAGTAATTACTAATTTCTACAAGAAATTTAAAGAAAAACAATCCCAAAATCATAATAAATCTACTTTAGTCCATATTTCATTCAACACTTGAATAGAAAAGAAAAAACCACCCACCAAAATCAATTGAGCGTAATTAAAGCATGCTCTGATACCACATGATGGAATATGAGACATACGCAGCAGAATTAGGACCTAATTACACTCTAATTGCTTCTAAACAAAAGGAAATAAGCATGCAAATTGAAGTGGAAAAACAGTAAATTAATAGGATGGGATACAACCTTTGTAGCTCCCGAAAACCACTTTTCCTCGCTGAATCTCGATCCGAACTCTTTCGGACCACCACTATAGTTGACCTACTATCCTCTGGACTCAGAACCAGATTGTGGGACCCGATGGACGAAGAAAACGAGAGAGAGAGAATAGATGGAAAATAAGATGGATCTTTGGGTTGAATTTTGGGTTATGAATTTTCCTCAAAGAAAATAGTATTTTTTAGCCCAAATTTGAAAAATAAATTTGGCAAAAATGGGCAAAAGTCTTTTATCCAAATTCAAAAGCCCATTTTATAGAAAAAAACCATGCAACATTTGCATGATCCAAATCCATAAATACCCAACACCTAGAATCCACTATCTAAGTGGGCTTAATATCTCCACTATAAGCCAACACCTAGCCCACTATTTTGTTAGTGGAATTATCCAACAAAAGTTTGGATTTTCCCACTAACTTTAGTCAAAGAGCAAAATAGTCATTTGGTCAAAGTTAAAGTCAACATTTTGACTTTTTATGATTTTTTCCGTGTTGACAAATTTTGACCTCCCGAGCATGAATCCACATTTATTTTCTCGAAATTCAAATCATATTTGAATATAAGGTCGGTCAAAGTTTGACTTTTCCAAGTCAACTCTTTGACTTTTTACATCTTTGACCATTTCCATCATTTTCGAGCTTCCGAATATGAACATATTCATATTCTTGATATTTAAATCACATTTAATTATTAAAGTTGTATTTCTAAACTGAAAAACTTGGCCACTATATCACATATACTTATCGGTTTCTCTTTCTTCACCTAATTCGAACAATTCAAATTATTCTATCATACTGTTCTAAGTTTATTCCATATGAGCTAGTAGGGGAACCTAATGGACCTATAGATCATGGGCTCCAACGATCCGAGATTAGCTGGCTAAACTCTTTGGATGGAGTTAATCAACATTCGTTAACTAACGGGTCATTTCACTATAGTCCCGTAGTTGCACTCCCCTCGCTACAGATATATTTGTGTACATTTGATATAATTATGATTAGTAAGCTAATCTTTCACGGGTTGTTCGTAATCTCGGCTGGGTCATAAAAACCATTTTACCCCCAAGACTACATCTTGTTCCTTAAGTTTCATTGATCCTCTATTGAACAATTGGTTTAAGGTCCAACCTATAAACCGAATCCCTCTCGGGCCAAGGAGAGTGTGGGGCCCCTTGTTCAAGACCTGGATTTAGTACTAAAGGGAACAACCTATCTACTATCCCTATAATGGGTAGGAGTGAATTCCGTCTTGCACCCTATGTTTCCAGCTATCCACCGATCTTACCCCTGAAATGGGAGGCTTATTGGGCCAGCGATGATGAACTACCCTCACCTATGCAGATCTAAGGATAATTCCGAGTGAACAGGAGTTCATAGTTAACTCAGGATTAAGTTACCTAGGTCATCAATTAACGAATTAGTCAGTTTTATACATAAAACAACATTTAGAACGTAAAAAGTGACTATTTCATGGTTCAATCTTATGCAAACTCATTGCATAGGATGCCCCCACTCATATTTCTATATGAACGATTCAGGATCATATCGTTTGTACTAACTACAAAGTGGGACGGATCCATAGTGTCCCCAGAATAAGACGCCCAACCTCATTCATATACTATAGACCATTTTGGCTATATATTTGAACTTGATCCATATTTATGTCACTACATAAAGTTCAAACTACATTAAATAGCCCAAGGACCTTAGTTTATTGGATTCAATATTACAATTTCAATAACAACTTTATCGAAAAACAAAACAGAATATGTTTATTAATTTACAAACTACGAGTTTTAGGACATAAAATCCAACAATGACATGGTAACTTATGATTGATCCAAAATTTCCCATTCAACAGTAATATCAAACAGTAAATTAGTATAATTATTGTTTAGAATGTAATTAATCAATTTAAATTAAGATAGCTAGCTCAACTAACATTAGCATTTCTAAACACATAAGTGATTTTATATAAATTATATCTTTAAAAAAAAAACCTTATTTGAAAATTTAATATTATCAGTATTTTTTTTAATTATTATATTATAAAGGGTAGAGATGTTCAAATAACCTGACAACCCGAACAACCCGGACTACCCAATCCAAAATGTAAGGGTTGAGTTGAGTTAGTTTTGTTCTTGGGTTGAGTTGGGTTGATTTTTTTTTTATTGGGTTGGATTGGGTTGTGAGTTAGTTAAAAAAAAATTTGGGTTGACCCAATCCAATACAAATTTTGTATATATATTTATATATTCCTCTTTGTTTAAAGTTTGAGTTCTTTGTATTGATTAATTTTTGAATTTTTAATATTTTTCTTTTAAAATTGTTATGATATTTGTCTTTGTTTAAAGTCTATAATAAATATCATAAATATTTGGTATTTAGCATCTTAATTTTATGAGATTTTAGTTATTAGTTATGTGTTGTATATAAATTTACATATTTTTCATTAAAAATAAAAAAATAAGTTATAACCCGACAATCCAATCCAACCCAACCCGAATTTTAAGGGTTGGAAACTTTATTTGGGTAATTTGGGTTGCCAATCAAATCAACCCGAATTTTCGGGTTGGTCCAAAAATACTCTAATCCAACCCAACCCAACCCAATCCATGTACACCTCTAATAAAGGGTGTTTGAGGCATTTTATTTTTTTTAAAAAAAACTATTAACTTATTGCCCATTTTTTATAGGAATTTTCAATATTAATTTTTTAAGTACTTATCAATGAAAAATATGATTTTAAGTACATTTAAGAAGACATATCACATTTATGAATGTAATTGATGTTGACATATGATTAACAAGAGCGATATAATTATATATATTAACTAAGATTAAGAATAATGTTTTAAGAGGGTTAAGAATTCAAAAGAAAAAACATTAATGGTCTCATATTATATAAGTTGAAAACTTGAAAAGTTAATGAAATTACGGGAAAAAAAAAAAAAAAAAAAAAGTCAACAATCAAAATTGATTATTGATTATTCCTTACCTCGGTCGTGGCTACAATTAATCGAAATAGAAAGCCACCCCTAAATGCCCCATTTAAAGACTTATAAATCAAGAAATAGTCTCATTTACCTCCAAATTAACACACACAAAAAAAAAAACAAAAAAAGAGAAAATAGAAAATAAGTAGCGGGAAATGATAGTGGCCGTTGAACTAGTCTTTAAATGAAATTAAATTAAATTAAATTAAATCGGAGCATAGTCAGTCCGACGTGGATCTGCATCAGCAATTATCTGAACCACAATACTTCCACGTCATTTCCTTTTCCATTCTCATACCCGAATCTCCACGTATACTCCTCGTCGATTCATTTTCTCCATTTTATTTTCTTTTATTTTTCCGCCTTCTTTAAATTTTAGTAAATTCCATAACCGCGTCCGACATTTTCAGATCACATATAAAATGCTAATTCCTTCTCTCAAATCATCTCTCTCTCTCTCTCTCCACATTCTGGGTTTTCTCTAGACGGCTACCGGCGGACGCCATTTTCATTTCTTTTTTTTATATCGGTTTCTTGAATCCGTTACGGAGGCTATTTCGGAAGGTCAATTATCTCTCTGCGTTTTCATTTGTCTTTGTTGAAGTTTGGAAGTTATTAGGAGAATATATGAAACTGTTTTGCGTTTCGGTTTTGAATTTTCAATTTGAGAATGCTAAATTTTAGGAGTTATGTAATTTGTTTTCGTTTTAGTTTCCTTCCTCTGCCTTAAATGAGGATTTATTGGATTGTCTGAACAGGAGACAGATAGAGATAGCCTTGTTCTTTTTTCGTGTATGGATGCTTGATTTTTGCTTCTTTTTCTTTTTTTCTCTTCTTCTTTCCCGTTTGCTTCAATCGTCCTGAATTTGAATGTTGTCCACTTGAGCTTCTTCGATATTGTTCGTCATTTCCAGCTGCTGTGTAGATTAATCAAAACGCGATAATGAAATAACTATTCGTTTTTTCTAAATCAGATCGAGAATCCCTTTTGGATCATTCTTCACGTTTTCAATTGTTTTGAGCTGCCATTGATTTTTTTTTTCTTTCTAAAATATATATAAGATTGAAAGAACCAGGATAATCTATTATCTTGTTGAAAGCATGACTGCTTGATTCTTTGGTAGAAATTCGGGTATCCAAGGAAGTTATTTGTCTAAATTGCTTTGCGGGTTGGGATTTTAATTTGAATGGATCATCTTTTGGTTGGCACCATCTTGAACACTCAAAATTGTAATGATACCCTTTTACCGACAATTGAACATGTATTGATTATTCTATTTAATTTTGCAAACTCGCAGGTTTTAGAGTTTTTGAAAGTAAATAAATGGAGAATAAAGAAAATAATTGCCTGGATTTAGTCCCAATCCCAGCCAAGGCAAACACCATCCCACTGCCACCTCCATTGCCTAAATCTGCAACCAGTAGTCATCTACAGAAGGGGTGGGTTTCAAATGAATCCTTGGAAAGGGGATACAGCTGCGTCTCCACTGCAACAAGAGACCTTTGGGACGGCCTCTTTGACGAAGCATATGGAGCTGATGTTTCTATTCATACGGATCATGGTGGCATTATATATGCACATGCTTATATCCTCGTAAGTTGTTTTAATCCCACCATTTCGTTCAACCCTGCAATTTTAATTTCTTATTCAATGGAAAATTTTCTAATTGATGTTTGGGTTAAAGATAAATACATTTATATTAAGATGAGTAGTTTTCAAATTTTGCATTTGCTGACTGAAAAGTATGAATGTTATTACCATAATATATCCTAGTTCAATTGGTGATTCGGTTATCTTTTTTAAATTTTCTGCAGGGTATGGCTTCTCCTGTGCTAAAAGGCATGTTAAAGCAATCAAAAAAGTCTGGAAGGAAACGTTTGGTATCGATCCATGGAGTTCCACCTGATGCTGTTAAAGTATTCATTAGATATCTGTACTCTTGCAGGTAAATGCTTTTCTTGTGCTGTTTTGTGATTTGGTCATTGATTTCAGAATTCAAAGCCTTCTAACGGGACTTAGAGAAATGAAATTTTGGATTGCATTGATTCTGTAAATAATAAGCCTGCAGGGTTTCTATTTATATTGAATGATGAGAAAATTTAAATTCAAACGTTAGGCACATCCATTTGCCAAATTTTTACTATGAGAAGAAACTTATTACTGTAGGAAGAGAATATGAGTTTGCTGGTTTAGTTTATTTGGTTAAATCGTTAGTTTTCATTAATTAACTTATCGATCTTCATTAGTTTGTGTTTTTTTCTCCCTATTGGAAGTTGGCGTCGTGTACTAAAATCCTCTGCCTCACATTTTGGGACAACATGAATTTTGCTGCGTTTTCTGATTTATTACTACATTTAATTTCAGATATGAGAAGGAAGAAATGGAGGAATTTGTATTGCCTTTGCTGATGCTGTCTCATGTATATGTGGTTCCCCAGTTGAAGAGGGAGTGCGAGAGGCAACTGGGTTGTGGTTTGCTGACACTTGAAAATGTAGTTGATGTTTTTCAACTTGCATTACTGTGTGATGCTCCCCGTCTCAGCTTTCTTTGCCACCGTATGATCCTAAAAAACTTCAAAGCTGTTTCTTCCTCCGAAGCATGGCAAGCAATGAAGCAAAGCCATCCAGTACTCGAAAAGGAGCTTCTTGGATCAGTGATTGACGAAGACAATGTAACACCTCTCTCTCTCTCTCTGTTCTCGTCTTCATATCAAACAGTGTCTGATTCCTCAAAGAGCTGAGTAGTGCTGGTCTTTCTCTAAACTGACCTCCTTTCAAATTTTACTTTCAGAGGCAAAAGAAAAGAGTGAAGAAAATGAATGAAAGGAAGATCTATTTGGAACTATTTGAGGCAATGGAGACTCTTGTTCATATATGTAGAGATGGTTGTCGCACAATCGGCCCACATGACAAAGACTTCAAGGTGAACCAGCCGCCTTGTAAATATGCAGCCTGCAAGGGGCTGGAATTACTTATCCGCCACTTTGCAGGCTGCAAATTAAGAGCCCCTGGTGGTTGTACCCAGTGCAAGAGGATGTGGCAACTCTTGGAGTTGCATTCTCATCTTTGTGCAGATTTTAATCTCTGTAGAGTTCCTTTGTGCAGGTAATTTATCAAAATCCGTCTCCCTTTTTCCATCTTTTCTTTGCTTTTAACCTTTTGTTACTCGTTGTAAAGAACTATCTAACGAGAATGTTCCATGATTTCAGGAATTTCAAAGACAGGAGTAAGAAACAGGGCAGGAAAGATGAAATTAAATGGAAATTGTTAGTAAAAAAGATTCTAAGGACGAAGGGAGTAGCAAGAACACCATTCTTTTTGACGACAGAAGCCATATAATCAGAGGCCAGGGATGAAAGCCTGTTTTTTTTTTTTTTTTGTATAATCAAATTCAATTTGTAAAATTTCTGTTCTTTTGATTGCCCAATTTGTATTCTTTGTTTACATCACAGATCAAGAAATGAAATCAAAATCCATACGACGACTAAGCAAAATGAACTCTCGCAATTTCCATTTTTTCTCAACCAGAATAACACTGAAACAAACCCTCGGTTTCTTTTCAACACTATGCAATTTCCACCTCTTGGGATAATAGAAAAATCTTCGGATCCCGATGAAATTATGATGTTATCGTCGAAGGAGGCGGCGGAGACGCTACCGGCCGTCGATGGTCCTGTTTTATCAACGAATCCTCTAAATGAGGTAGAGGAGAAGTTCCTTTGGCTTGACAACCGAGCGAGTCGTTGCGAGATTCTCTTTTGCTTTTAGGAAAAACACCACCGCCGTAAGAAACCGCCGCCGCCCACTCCGGCGTGTGAAATACTGTCTCTCGACTCTCGTCATCGGACAATGGCGTCTCAAATGATGGGTTTACTATCTGATTTTGCGAGAGAGGAGGCAGTGGCTGCAACTCAGGGCTAAGAAGATGAAAATCCAATTTATTCACAGAATCCACCCGCCGATGCGGTGAAGATTCATCTTCTCCCTTTCCACCCTTCCGCTCGACGATCGAGCACGGCCTCCGCTCCATGGTTCCGAAATTCAAGAAACTCGATGGTGGGATACCAGAATCATGCCGAAAACTCAGAGAACGCTCCTTCTCGACGAGCATACGAGACTTGCATCGGTACTTAATCCGCTGCCGATACAGAAAGAAGGCGAGCGCCGAGAGCATTCCGAGAGTCACAATCGCAACAGAGCATACAATCCCTAGAGTTTTGATTGGTTTAAAAGTTTGTTGTGTCGACGACGGTAGATTAGGTAGAGAGACATTCGAAGGTGCAGGCGTAGGCTGGTCGGAATTTGCAGACCTGAGCGGCGGCGGCGGAGACGGCGGAGACGAGAATGTGGCAGGATCTAATGGGTAGTGCAAACTTCTTCTCCAACTATCGGCATTGACGCAAGGATGATTGAGAATAACCAACAAATCCAGACTGAGAACGAAGATGAGAACAGAAGGTTTCATGGCGGATAATTACGGTTTGTGTTGGCGAGGATTTAGAAATCAGAACCGCTAGGTCGAAAAGGCTTTAATGGTAATTAATTATGTGTTTTTGTGAGGCCCTGAAGATAAATTATAAATAATTGAGACACTAGGGACTTTAAATATTAATTTTTTAAAAATGTGATATTAATAATAATCTACCAATGATTTTTCTTGTTAATTTATTTGGACAGTTTTTATATTATAGTGAATCAACACAAGAGAAGATCCAAGCATCAATTGGATGAAAACATGGCATGCTACTTGTCATAATTTGAGCATTATTGTGATAGAATTATTACTTTTTTCGTTTTACAAAAAATAATGGAAAATATTGTTTGTTATTTAATTAAAGGCAAAACTTTTAGAAGGCCCTTAGATATTTTTTTTAACAACAAAGGAAAATTATAAAGTCTTGCACGTCTCATTTTTGTGTGTTTAAGGTTAGCACATTTAAAAAATTAAACTTTATAATATAAAGATGTGAAAAAGCAAAATTCAATATGGTACTTTTTGTGCACACTTTCCTCTCCAACTGCCATGTGTTCTATTAATAATCTCATCAAAATCGAAGTTTCAAATGACGTATTCCAATAGGAAGTGGTCGAAGAACGTGCGAGTTTTATTTTATTCACAAATGACAACAAGGCAGTTATAAAAAAAATATTTTATCAAATCGTTGAACCAAAACTTCAAAATTTTAGCATCTAGATTCAAAAAGAGTATTATGTCCTTTTTTTTTTTTAATGGATTAGAAATTTAGATCATAGATGGATTGAACACCCTGACAAAACTTTATACGGATTTTTTATCTATGGAATCATTAAATACGTGGATTTAGTGATATGCCATACACGCTTTGATATGTGTTTAGACTATAATAGTATTTGAAATGAGTCACTTCTATTTATACATTTTCTTATCATATAAGAAGAGTAAAGCGTGTTTTAGTCGGGTTAGGACCAATTCGATAGGTAGAAATGAGCTGACAAGAGAAACAACAAATTTTAAAGTTTCAGCTGCCTATAATCACCCAATATGGTTCTTATGCATGTGTGCGAGGGAAGATGATGACCAGAAGGGGTCATTAGAAACTTATGGATATCTACAACAATGGACTTCCTCCAAGATGATAAATAACAGAGTCGATTGTACTAGTGAAAGTTGTTGTTGGTAAGTGATATTTAAAGGAATGCAACTTTAGGACGATGTGATTATTGAAAATACATGATTGCGTTTGACATCTTGTAAGGAGTTTCATTGTCTTCCTTCCATGTGATCATTTTGCTCAGATGATCTTGAAAGACAACTTTAAACACTATCAATTTCAAAACGTCATTGTTGAAAATGATATTCAAAATAGAAACAAAAGTAGGAAACATGTGTGCAAGCGAAAAAAAGTCAGTGACCTGACGAGGGTGGTCGTCAAAAGCTTTTTTTTGTTATCTTATTTAATAATGATGATGATATTATTATTAATATTAATATTAATAATAAATTGAACAAAAAGTATATATTTATATGTTCCTTTTTAAATTCAATGCGCTAATTTTAGGTGTTTCTATATGGAAAATTGAAAACATTGAAAATATGAAAAAAAACAAAATATAACAATATGTATAAAATAATGAAAAAAAATATTTAGATACAATTGAATTTTTAATAAACAGTTAAACAAATCAAAAGTTAGTTAGATAAAATCATATTTGATAATAAAAAATAAATTGGAGAGAAAAATAAGGAAGTTTTTGTTCATTGTGATTAATTCGATAAGTAGTTACATAAAGTCTAATTTGATAATAAATATAAATTCAAATATAATATGGGGAGGAAAAATTTTTTGGAAGATATTCCATTTATTTACAATTACACTATATTCATAATTTCATTTTCTTTTAAGCTTCAACAATGACACTGTATTTATAATTCCATCAACTATAAAACCTACAAAAGAAACATAGCTCAATGTAGAAGCATAGCAAAAATAGTAAGATTGCAAAAGTGAATACTTATTTGTTTATCAAAAAGACAAATTAATAGTATGCTAATATAATAAGATGATAATGAATAAAAGGTGATCAAAAAATACAAAAAATAATAAAAATTAAATGAAATGTACAGTTTGTTAGATGATAAAATGTATAAATTACTAAGTAAAATGTCAATCATGATAAAAATTTACAATCCAAATTTAAAATAACAACAAACGAATAAAATAATGTAAAATTTAAAGATATATTATAAATGAAAATCAAAATAGTATACAAATGAAATATTAATTAATTATTAATATTTTTGAAAAGTGGTTAAATCAAATAAAAAAATAATTAATTTGAATCAATTAGAGGGAGAAAAATAAGGAAGATATTGATTTATTTTAAATTAACTCGTGAGGTAGTTATCAAAATCCATTTTGAATATTAAAAATAAATTCAAATTCCAAAAAGATGGCAAAAATTACGGAATGTTGATTTGAAAGTGGATCTATTAGATTACAATATGATTAATTTAGTTATTAATCAAGCCCTCCAATTACATTGTATTTATATTTCCCGTTATTAATCAAGCTTTCATTTACGCTTTATTTATATCTTAGTTATTAATAAAACTTTACACTTACACTGTATTTAATACTCTGGACACACGAATCAATTAAGGAAAAGTTAGGTATTATCAAAATATCAACTAAAATAGTGACTAAATATAAAACACGTACAATTGAATCTAAAAAAAATATACAAACCAATTTTAAACCTTCCAAAATATGAAGAAAAAAAAAATCAGATAATTTATTAAGAATATGTATAAAATAATGAAAAAAAATTCAAACATTTGAATAAATTTAAAATTTGATTAGATAAATGAAATTTAACAATATATGGATATTTAAAATATAAATTTGTTAGAAAAATATATATATTTAATTTAAGTGAGATTAATTCAAAAAGTGGTTAAACAAAATCTAGATTAATAATAAAATGTGCAAAACAACTATGTGAGAAAAAATCAGCAATTATCTTGTATACAGAATTCCGTCATTATTTATAATTCTACAATTGTCATGTAAGTGTAGTTTCATTGATAACAAAAGCTACAAGGTAGACAAGAATACGTTGGTTTTTGGATCCAATTTTGCATTTTGATACAGGTTGATGTTAAGGCATTAAATCATATTGGTATGCTGCTAGGGACAAAGAAGTGGGCCGTGTAAGTTAGTTTTGGGCTTAGAGAAGGAATGGGCCTGATTGAGAAGGAATGGGCCTGATTGAAGGATGAAGAAGAAGAAAAATATAAAAAAGAAAAAGAAAAAAAGGAGGGGAATTTGCAATTATTAAACAGAAAAGCGAAGGGGGAAGAAGAGAAGTTAGAGAAGAGGGCATGATGGAAAGTTGAAAAGGAAGGGAGTGACAAAGAAGAGAACAGCGAAAGAGACGCATGTTTTGTAATTTTCTGTTTTGTTCTTTATTATTTTTAATAATTGCCCATCCCATCCAATCTAATTCAAACCTCTTTTTACAAAAATACCCCCCTCCTTTTTTAATATATATATTTATATATTTAATACACCCACATACTCTCTTTATCCTAAGATTATTTCATTTGTGTTCATTTCTTAATTCTACTAAATTCAGCTACACAACTTAGTCGGAATTGACTTGGATCACATCTTTATTTCCACAAACCTGCCCACAAATTTACATTAAAGTTGTATAATATATACTTTTTAAAAGAGATAGTTGCAGATATAACAATCAAATCCAAAGTATCAATATATATATAACATAATTAAAAAAAATTATAAATATAATAAAATTTAGATAGTGGATGAGTGATAAACTTAACTATATTTGTAATTTTGAAAAATATTATTATATTACTCGATAATGTTATGGATTGCAATTACCTATTTTTAAAATATGTGAACCAAAAAAATAATATTGAGCACAATCTGAATGCAGGGAAGTGGAGGTTAGGCTATAAACCTAAGAACTCATTGGACAAAAGGTAATCTCATTCTCATTACCTGTGCCATGCACCTTTATTTGTCCTTTTTTTTTTCTTCATATTTTTCTCTCTCTTCCAATTAAAAAGAATATATATTATTTTTTTATTTTTTTTTTAAAAAAGAACTATTTTTCCAATGCCTTCAATGTGATTTGAATTAGAAGGAGAATAATATATAAAGAGCATGCATCCATGTTGATGATTCTCCTTGATACTTGCCCACTCTTACAAAAAGCTGACCAATTTTAACCCCACTTTTCTAAAAGACAACCTAATATATATTCACCACTCCTCTCCTACAATGGACCACTCTTTTTCCCCTTTTCTTTTAGCAATATATATGATTTTTTCCCTCTTACAATAAAACCTTATATTCTTCATCTCCAAATTAATAATGACATAAATCAAAATCAGCACATTGAGTTATCATAACTGGTTGGATTACCCAACCATAACTTTATTTTAGTATTACACGTCTAGAAAGGCCAAACAATCACTAACGTACACGAACCCAATGTCATCTCAAAATAATATACCATGTAGGAATGATTTTGAGAGATTCATTATTACATATGAGGATATAGGTTAGGGTATTTAAAAAAAAAAAAAAAAAAAAAGGGAAAAAAAGAGAGAAACTAGGGGAAGTGTAGAGCATGTGGGTTGGAATGATGATTGTTAGTCAGATTTTGAGGTCTTTTCTTTTGTTTTTTTATAGGTTTATCGATGATGGGGATTTGGAAGTGTTTTGCTGAGTTTTTTTTTTTTTTTTAGTCTGTACCAAATTTCTGCTCATTTCCAGGCTTTATTTTGGGTTGAGATACCAAAAATAAATTAAAGTCATTATTTCTTAAACTCAATTCCAACTTTCAATCAAAATATATGCACAACACAACGCATCAACTTTTAAACTTTTTTTTTTTTTTTTTTTTTTTTAGACTACTACTATCATTTCTGATTCCATTGTCGATTGGGTTAAAATAGTCTATTTTTTAGACTTTTAAGAGACAACTCCACCTACTTTATTGAAAATATAACCACTTGTACTATTTGAATCATCCAAGAGGGAGTTCCATTCAGCATCACTGAACCCTTCCATAATAGCAGGAAACGTTTGACAATGTAATCCTAGGTTTTGGGATTTCTTTAAGTACCTCATACCCCTTTCTTTAGCATTCCAATACTCTATACTAGGCCTACTTATAAACCTACAAAGTAATCATACAACGTAAGCTATATTAGGCGTAGTGTAGTCAGCAACGTAATGCAAGACAATGGATCCCAGTGACAGGGGAAAAGGTGTCAAAGAAGTCTATGTTTTCTCCTTGTCTAAAACCCTTTGCCACTAACTTGGCTTTAAACTTGTCATTTGTTCCATTAGGTCTAAGCTTCTTCCTTAGGATCCATTTGCACCCTATTGCCTTGTAGCCTGGGGGTAGGTCTACTAGGTGCCAAGTCCTATTTGACTCAAGAGAATCCATCTCATCATTTATCGCTTCTTGCCATAAGTTGTCATCTATAGAGGACAGAGCAACTTTTAGGTCTTTGGGATCTTCTTCTACATTATAGGTCTGATAGTCATCTCCAAAATCCTTGACGGTTCTAGTTCTTTTGCTTCTTCTGGGTTTTGGGTCGGCTTCCTCTGTAGAGGTAGGATTTCTAACTAGGGTTAGTCTACTGGATCCGAGCCTTGACTATTTCTCGATTTAAAGAAAAATATATCCTCAAAGAAGTCAACATCATTTAATTAAATGATCACTTGGTTTACTAGGTCATAGAACCCATAGGCTTTACTATTTATGGCGTAACCTATAAAGACACACTCATAGGCTCTACTCGCAAACTTTCTTCTTTTAGGGTCTAGAATTCTTACAAAGGCTAGACACCCCCAAGTTAAAAAATATGACAAGTTTAGTTTCTTATTCTTGAGGACTTCGTAAGGTGAAGTTGTGTTTTTAGACTTTGATATTCTATTTAGGACATAAAACACGGTAAGGATGATTTTACTCCACCAATAAGACGCAACTCCTAAACTGAGTACAACAACAACTACTAGCTCAGCTAAAATTTTATTTTTTCTTTCGGATTTTCCGTTCATTTCAGGAGAGTAAGGTGCAGTCTTTTCATGTATTATTCCACATGTGTTAAAGAACTCATTAAAGTTGTCTAAGTCGTACTTAATTCTCTTATCACTATGAAGTCTTTTAACCTTTATGTTAAACTGATTTTCCACTTCATTTACATACAATTTGAAAGCATCAAACACATCACTTTTGTTTTTTTTACCAAGTATACAAAGGTGTAGAGCAATCATCAATAAAAGTAATAAAATATCTTTTATTATTCCTAGTCAAGATGCCATCAAATTCACATAAGTCATGATGAATTAAATATAGAGATTCAGATTCCCTAAGTATAGATTTATGCGGAGTCTTAGTTATTTTAGCCTGACTACAATACTCGCATTTATCATATTCATTCATGGATAACTTAGGTATCATTTCCAGCTTGATCACGTTGCTAATTAATCTCTCGTTAACATGACAAAGTCTAGTATGCCAAACATTCAAAGAACACAACATATAAACAAAAGATTTCATTTTATATGTCTAGGTTTAATTTGAATATGCCCTCAGTTGCATAGCCCTTCCCTATGAATATATTATTCTTAGTAAAGGTATATAAATCTCTCTATAGTTTGAGTAAATCCGATCTTGTTGAGAAGATAGCTCGAGACCAAGTTCTTTCTTATCTCCGGAGTATGTAGAACATCCTTTAGGGTAAGAGTCTTCCCGGATGTGAACTTCAGCTCCACCTCGCCGGTTCCAACAATTATCATTGAGTGGTGTTCCCTCAACAATATGTTTTTATCCTTAGTTTCAATATAAGTTTTAAACAGACTAAGGTCATGATAGACATGACTCGTAGACATCATTGTCTATCCACCACTCCTCAGAACCATCAATCACATTTACTTCTGTGATCATGGCAACTAATAGTTCTCTTGTTAGGTTTGCCTGACGAGCAGGACGACACATGTTCCTACGGTTCCTAGTCATATGTTCAGGTTTATTACCGTTAAAATAAAAGATATGTACCGTTTCTCCTGGAGAGAGGGGGGAAGGGGTTGCTTCTTCTGATTGTTCTAGTTGCTAAAACCATGATTCTGTTAGGTTTTTGTGTCCTAAAACTCGTGGTTTGTAAAGAAAAAAACTTATTTTGAAAATTCAATAAGTTGTTATTGAATATATTGCTTATTAGAAATCCAATAAACCTAAAAGTCCCTTGACTATTACATAAGTACTTGAACTTTATGTGGAGATATAAAAGTGGATCAGGTTCGAGTAAATAATAAAAAATGATCTATAGTATATGAATAAGATTGGATGCCTTATTCTGATAACACTATTAGATGCGGCCTACTCTGTAGTTGTTATAAAGAGTTATAAAGTACTACAAACGACGTGATCCTAATTCGTATATGATATGAGGAGTGGGGATGTCCTGTGCAAATGAGTTTTGTATAAGATCAGACCACGAAATCAGTCACTCTTACTTTATAACGTTGTTTACTGTTTAAGACTGACTATTTCAAAGCGATGACCTAGGTAACTTGACTTTAATCCTCAGCTAACTATGAACTCCTATTTTTTCGGAATTATCATTTGATCTGCAAACGGTGAGAGTAGTCCAACAACACTATTCAATAAGCCTCCCATTTTGGGGATAAGACCGGATGAATAGTTAGGGACATAGCCTTGCAAGATGAAATTCACTCTTGCCCGATCAGGGTTAGCATAAAGATTGTTCTCTTAAGTGTTGATTCTGGGTCTTAAACAAGGGGTCCCACTCTCTCATTTGCCCGAGAGGAACTCGTTTTTTTGATTGGATCACAAATCAATTGTTTATTAGAGGATCAGTGGGACTTAAGGAACAAGAGGTAATTTCAGGGGTAAAACAGATATTTGACCCAGTCGTTATTACGAACAACCTGCGAAGGTTAACTTATTGATCATGGTTATATCGAGTGGACATAATATATCTAAGTGAGAGGAGTTCAACTATGGGCTTCATTAGAGTGACCCATTAGTTAACGAATGGGGGTTAATTTGGTCTAATGAGTTTAGCCAATTAATCTCGGATCATTAGAGCCCATGATCTGTAGGTCCACAAGGTCCCCCTAATAGCTCGTAAATGGATTAGCTTTAAAGTAGTGCGATAAGTTAATTTGAAACGTTCAAATCAGAATTAAACGAAATTGGAGAATTAATATTTAAATATGATTTAAATATATGAAGGTGGATTTGTGTAAAATTAATTTAATATTTGATATTAAATTAATTAGAATGATTTAAATTGTTTAAATAATTATTTATTAATTTTATTAAGAAAATTAATTTATGAAATTAATTTTGTAAAATTAATAATATTTTCAATTTTAGAAAATAAATTGATTTTTGAAATCAATTTAGAAAAGTTGAAAAAGAATAAAAACACAAAATTGAATTTGAGTTTTTCCATTATCATCTTCAAGTTGCTCACATTAAACCCACCTCCTTTAGACTTCAATTACTCCAAGCATGAGTTGTATATCATGCAGCCATCTTCATTGCATGATAGTCTGTAATATATTGAGTAGATTGGAGTGAATTTTAGGCAATGCAAGTAGAATTTATAACGACCCGACCTTTTAGTACTCTGATAAGGGCCGTTACTCATAATTACACATTTACATTCAAAATATTTTGACCATTGAGGAAAATAAATTTCATTAAAATAATAAACATAGTTTTCCAAAATAAATGACAAATAAGTAAAACCTTTGTTCGGGGCCCCTAAAAGAATGAAGAAAAAAATAACTTAAAAAAATAAAAATTTGTCCAACATTGAGTTTCAAATCAAAACTTTTAAATAGCTTGAAAACGTAAACTGAGCGAAAGCGATTTACATGTCCCATATGGCACAATCACAGGTCCCTCTCGTCACCCACCGGTCCGTTCCTATCATTACCTAAAAAACATAAATTAAGAAAGGTTGAGTATAAAATACTAAGTGATCCCATTACTGGGATCAGGCTATACATCTATGAGCAAAGAAAGATAGCCTGTAGCTCATACAACTATATTGATTTTTTATGATGAAAGGAAAACCAAATGACGTATTATCTTGCCTTGATATGCATGTCTAGCGTCCCGTAGGCACACCGTCAAATATGAAAATAACATGAACGTAAACCCGTCGACTCACGCATGTCTAGGGGCCCGTAGGCACACCGACAAACATGAAAATAACATGAACGTGAACCCGTCGACTCACGCATATCTAGCGGCCCGTAGGCACACCGTCAAACATGGAAAAATAACATGAACGTGAACCTTTCGACTCACGCATGTCTAGCGGCCCGTAAGCACACGGTCAAACATGAAATTAGACCCGTAGGTCCTCTGAAATAAAACATGCGTCAATGTGAGACGGTAAACCACTCTATTGGTCTATTCATGCATCACATGACATCAGTACTGATTAGAAATTCGAACATGCTTATAATACTCATAATTGTCATGCAACAAGTATATCACAACGACAAAATCATGCTTCTAAAGTCCATTAATTAACTTTGTAAATCTAATCTAGTCTGTCTGGCACGAAGGCACCGGTAATAGTACCACTCACCTCAACTTGGTCACAAAAGTCCACGCAAATAATTCCTTAAAACCTTTGGAAAACTTAAATCAACCCAAAGTTGTGGCTTGGTCCAAGACAAATTCCAAAACTTGATTCAATTAGCCAATCTGATCAAGAATTAAATTCAAAATCAATAACTTAATTTTTCCACTATTACTCTCAATCCAAAAGAATAACCATCCAAAATGGTCTCTAGCTAAAATGGTCTTTAGCTTAATGGTCAATGCCTCAAAACTTCTAAATCTTGAATCTAAGTTTCACACCAAAGAGAGGTTACTAATTTGGCGGTAGATGGCGCATCGGCTCATAGATACTATAGATAGGCAGTGGGTGTTGATGTCGGACGGCATAAATTATTTAGGTTAGCAGCTGATAGTGAGGGTCTTGTATAAGGAGGGTTTGCGAGAGTGGGAGAGAAGGGGAATTTCTAGTTTGACAGATTTTATTCAGCAGCAATTACGAATAAATCATAGCTTCAAACAACAATCCAACCGTTCAAAATGAAACTCCATAACTCTCGAACAGACTGACCAAATTTGAGCATGATCCAACGGTTTAAACTCTGAAAATCGACAATTTTGGGAAAGCTGTCACTGAACAACCGAATTGCTTTCTTCCCATTTTTTTTTTTGCCTCTTTACACTCTCATTTAATTTCGAAAATATCTCAAACCTTTTATTTTTTTTCAAATTTCTAAAAGATAAATAAAATATTTTATCATAATATCTCCAAAATCTCCAAAGATTCTATTAAATTTATAAATCAATTAAGTTTTCAAATTATCTTAATTTAAGCTTCAAAAAACCAAAATTAAAGGGCATAAAATCCATCAATTTGATATAAATTAAATTCTTCTAAATATTTAAATCAATTAAATCACATGAAATTAATTATCTCTTTTTTTTTTTTAAGTTGGCCCTAAAATCCAAAATCAAAGGGAAACAAAATTCAATATTTTCAAGCTATTAGTTCGAATATCTAATCAATTAAATTCAATTTAATCAATAATTTTTTTTTCAATTTAACCCCAATTTAAGGGAAATTTAAACTCAATAATTTTAGATAATTAACTTAAATTTTTCTGAAATTCGGGATGTTTTGAAAATTTGTGTGAAGTTCTTCAATTGGGTTGCTGCGGTGAGCTTTTCTCCATATTCACTTAATTCAAGCTTATTTTAAGTCTCACAACTCAATCTAGATCACCAAGAGGATAATAGGAAAGATCTTGAGGTGGTTTACAATAAGATTAGGAGAGATTTGCAGCGGGAATCAAGCTTTGAAGAAGTTCTACAAAGATATGACTTAAAACCCATTTATTTTTTGCTATAACATGCTTTAGTTTCTTCCAAAATTAATAAATTATAGTGCTTATCAATCCTTGTCGCTTCCGCTGCGTGCTGATACAATCCTACAGATTTTGACCTTTCCTCTTAGTTCCCTTGGATTTTTGGTCAGGCTTTATCACAATAGAGGCAAATTTTCCAAGAACAATATTCACCTCTCCTTTTGGTCTTGCTTCCGGGCTTCTTCCTCAATTTTTAGGCAGGTGATTACTCTCTAAGGAAAACTCCTTGGTCTTGTGCCTCAAGGTGTTCTTAAAATCCTTCCACAAGGGGGGCAGTTTGTCATAATAAGAACAATTTGGAATTGCTTGTTTAGGAGCATATCTTCACTTATTATTACGTAGACTATCTTCTATAGCTTGTGGGACTGGGCCTCTATAGATTTTTCATCCGTCATTTGGAACTTAAGATAACGGTTGACGACATACTTTTTCAATCCGACCTCCTCGGTATCGTACTTCTTCTACAGGGCGTCCCAAACTTCCTTTGTTGTCTTTATTGAGCTGTAGTAATCATGCAGATCATCAATTAAACCATTTAATATGAAATTTTTGCACAGAAAATCTTTTTCTTCATAATCAACATCTTCTTTGATTTGTTGTTCAGTAGGATCTTCTTTTGGGATAATTGGCTTCTCCATAGTGCAGACATCGACAACCTTCTTGACTGTAAAAAAATAGCATCTTCTGCTTCCACTGTTTGAAGTTCGCTCATTCGAATCGAAACGAACGGTTGAGATTGGAGGTCATAATTTGTTTTGATTTGAAAGTGCCATCACAGAAGCGACAGATGGAACGTCTTAAAACTGTTGGAACCGGCTACCCTCCCGACATATAGGATTTGATGGTAGCGAACAGTCACGAACGACAATCTTCAAGTAAATGTAACCTGCAAAATGGAATCTCGTTATAGGCTGAGTCGTTGATCTCACTCTCTATAAGATGTTTCACAGCTCTGCAAAAGTGTGCAAGTAGTTCTACGGAATTGGCACATCATCCTAAGGATAAAACAACTCATAATAGATAGTACTGTCTTGATCGAAGTAGCACCATGACTGATCGAAAACTCACTCCCTTTAGACTAACTTGCTCAAAAAACGAGAATGGAAGAAAGAAATGGGACAAGAGAGAATATAGAGAATTGAGTTATGTCTAAATGCTAAAAGAATGCTAAAAAACGAGAATGGAAGAAAGAAACGACGCAAAGAATGCACGACCAATGAACATGTAGTAGCCCAAAACACGCGGAGCCATGGAAAGGTACGGGCGAAACGTGGAGATGTTGAATGAATAATTAAATAAAAATAAAAAGTAAAATAATAATTTTTTTTTTATAAAATCACACGCACATCTCGTCTGACCGAAAGGATAGACGTGCATGTGTGGGATGTCCACCATACCCACATTTGCTTTTCTCTTTACACCTTCTAAATATGGGTACCATTTGGGGGCCAAACTCATAACCTAGGATGAGAGTATAAAAAGGAGACTCCTCTTTCAAAAGTAAGTAATGTGGGATTCTCAACCAATTTTTTCCTTTTCTTTTAAAACTTGAATTTTCACCAACACCGAGTAATAGTTGCCTTTACATTTCTACTTTGTTATTTGATCATAAAATTATTTGGATTCTTATTAAAAAAATTATTTTGAAGAAATCTTTAGATCACTCAAAATTCTGTCAGTAAAGCACTTAAATTCTGAAGGAAAGAAAAAAAAAAAAAGAAACATATAAGTCAAGTCACAAGAACGTTGAAACACAACCACAGTTGAATATGGGGGAAATTTTTAAATTTTGAACACAATAATTAATAATGGGAAAAAAATCGTTAATTGACGAGACTTTTCTTTACTCCCACAATTCTTGTACGAAACAAATTGATTGATAAAACTATAAGAGAATACATAAAGTTATTACTTTTTTTTTTCCAATTAAACATCAGGAATTAACTAAAAATTATATCATTAAATAGTTGAATAGATCAAAGTGAGGATAACTCAACCGACTCTACCAAAAAGTTTGAGATCCGAATTTCCCACCTCTGGTTAAACTTAAAAAAAAAAAAAAGGTCAAATAAATTACAATGTATGCTAATGAGATGTAACTGTTTGAATAGAGGTGTTTAATCAATGAAGTGATATATCCATTCACTTATGGATATAAATAATCCATATCGAAGGTGAAAAATATTATCCGGTATAGAAATATACCTAAAAAATGTTTTATACTTTACATTATATGAAATATAAGATGAGGTAAAAATGTGAGGCTTGATTTTATTTACTTTGCTCCAAAATCAATCTATTCAATAAACACTCAAGAATTAGGTAATAGGAGGTATATTAATTCATAATTTAGATTTGACTATAATGAAAATATGTTCTCACTAAGCAACATATCTTTCATATTATTATTTTTTTTAAAAAAAAAGTATATAGTTTTAGACACTATTTTTATCCATTAAAATAGTGAGACTTCATGTGCATTACACTTGTCCTCTTTATCTAGTTTGATTTGGGGCCCATTTATTAAAAACGAAGAGAATGTAAGCCAACAAAAACCTATCCCTAGCAAAATATTCTCCACCTCTATGCTTGAAATTACATTATTTCCAAAATTACAGAAATTGATAACATTTTCTTTTTCACTCAGTAATTTAATTTATTTTTTGAAGAGCTCAATATTCTTTTTAATTAAACTTTATTGTACACATACATAGGAGAAATCACATGTTAATGGAGTAAGGGCACATGATTTTGGTTTAAGCATGAGACAAATATGTCCTCAAGTGGGTGTATCTTCTAAATTTAGGTGACATGAATTTCCATTGAGATTCTAAATGTCTAAATTAACAACCATTACCTTATTATTTATAATCTAATTTTTCAAATATCACAAGGAATTTATTGTAGTTTGTAATGCAGATAAAAACTATATCTATCTATACCTCAAAAAATCATGCTTAATTAAATCTTCACACTAATATTCACCAAGAGGTTTAAATTTATTTATTTTTAATTTTAAAATCTCACTATTTTGCATGGATCCTACATAATATGCCACTTTCCATGTGCTTCTGATGGGAAAACAAAAAAGAAAAGAGAGAAAAAGAAAAACAGACTTCTTTTTTATATACATATATTTTGCAGGCAAGTGGGTTGATTCTCAGAGACAGATTGTGATAATCAAATTTAACATTATTTTGAGAATGAAAATTTTAAACGTAAAAAAGGGGTCAAGAAATTGATTCTAAACTTGTCATGTTTTCAACCTACGTAGACCCTAAGTTTTTAATTTCGTCAAATTTAACCATAAATTTGCAATTTTAACCCTATTTCAATTTCAACGCACAAATTATTTATAAATTTCAACCAAGAATATCTAGTGTTGTTTTTCTCTAATTATATATATTTTCCAATCATAATTGTAGTGAGAACTTATTTAAATTCAATATTTTTTAAAATTGTAGCACTCGTCTAAGTCTAAGTTAAAAACGATGAAATTAAAATTTTATGATTGAAATCTATCAAATCTAACCATTTACTGTCATAATTGTTTTTTTTCTATAAGATACCTTTTCATAGAAAAAAAACCTATTAAATAATATGTTCGGAAAGACCAATGTTTTTAAAAGTAAATCATCTTTTCATGGAAAAAAAAACGTTTGTATTTTTTAAAAGGGACTTAACTCAGCCTTGATATTGAAAAAAAAAAAAAAGGTTAATTTACTTTCATGTACACTTCCCTAAAACTAAAAGTACGTATATATATTTTATAAATAAAATATGGTTAAAAATCATTTTTGGTCTCTGAACTTTTTCGAGAGTAACAACTTAGTTTATAAACTTTGGTTTGTAACGATTTAGTCCTTATACTTTTAATTTTTAATGATTTGATTCATGAACTTTAATATGTAACAATTTAATCCTTGTACTTTCAACATTATAATAATTTAGTCACTCTCATAAAAAATTTCATCAAATTTAGATGTCAATTTTCAATATTTTATGATGTAAACTTTATATTTTGTAAAAATATTGAGTCTTTGGTTAGTTTAATTGTTAATTTATGCATAAATCTCGTTAAATCTTATCATTAATTTTTTACATGGGAACTAAACTGTTATAACTTTTAAAGTATCATGACTAAATTGTTACATACTAAAATTCATAGGCTAAATTGATACAAAACTTAAAATATAAGAACTAAATTATTATAAATTAAAATTTATAGGCCAAATCGTTACTTGTATAAAAGTTTAGGAAATAAAAGTGTGTTTTATCCTAAAATAAATAAAAAAGTAGATAAAGAAAAGGGTAAAAGAGGAGGTTGTGATTGTCAAAATTCAATCATATCGAAGATGAAAAACGAAAGAGGAAGATAGGGTTCATAATTTGAATCTGCAGAGACCTTATAATTAAAAAATATAAATATAATATATATCATATTATTAAGAAAAAAGAAAAAAGAAAAAAGAAAAAAGAAAAGGAAATCTTGAAGGTAATGATGGGAAGCAATGGAGGCATCATTCATTGAATCTGCAATTTGCTAATCACACCCCGTTTCAAGCTTCAAGGCGTCAGACTCAGGACCCTAAATATTATTTTATATATTCATCATTCCCTCCCCAAAATTTTTTCTTATTTCTATTCCCCACCCTGTTCCTCCCCATGCGTTTCTTCTAAATATTTATATAGCTATAATATTGTTTAATCAAATTCACATTACTTTTCGCTTTTTATTTTTTTAAAAAATTGTTTACTTAATTGAATTCTTGACCTATTAAAAAGTGATTATATGAAAATCTTAATTATTTATGCAGTTTGGTAAAACAACTTAATGATTAGAGTTCATGAGAGGTACATGAATGAATCAATATAACATCCGAGTGAGAATGAACCCGAGGACATGAAAATGTGGTCAAGAAAGATTTAAAAGAATTGAAAATTACTATCTATATAATAAGGTGCACCTTTGTTAAAAAAAATCGAAATAGTTTTGATCCATTGTTGAACAATTAGTTTTGATGTTATTGTTGAGAAAATGGAATTGATAGAAAAAATAAATAAATGTTGCATAAACAAACCAATATCTCAATGTTTGTTTAAACAAAGAGAAGAAAATTAAAAATGAGAGTTAAATTCGAATTTCTTATTGAAGTAAAAAAAACAATTGGTAATACACAAAACTGTGATACTCAAAATGTAGTACACAAAATTGTTCTCAATACATGGTAACTCACCCTTATATAGGATAAGGATATGAACATACTCAATACTACTAATTTACAATTTAAAATAATATTAAAAGAGAAACTCACAAAACATTAAAAGCTTAAAAATAACAAACAACTTACATCCTAGATCTAACATAGACATCATACTGAAAATTAAATATAACAATAAATTTAAGAAACTTAAAAATTAAAATTTAATGAAGAAAAACCTCAAATCTGAACACTCCTCCTTGAGGTTTTTATTCGTTACACTCAGCTTTTGGAGTGGAAACATAAATTGCCTACGTGGCAGAACTTTTGTGAGAACGCTGAAAAATTGTTTAGTGATTTCATATTCTTTCTCTGCTTCATCCAACAAATAAAATCTTGATTTTGATATGTCGCGTTCTTCCATCTTGTACCAAATTGAAGACATTGGCAACCAAATAAAGTCTTTTTTTAAGATAAGGTAGACCATACATCTTCCCTTTTTGAAAATTGTTGCAAATCTGATCAATAAAGGTAGATTTGAAGATATTATCAACAACGTTAGAAAAAGACAAAAATTTCAAAGTTTCATTGTCTTCGTGCCCAAAGCATTGATGCCACTTTTTGCTTTCTACTTTGGCATTAAAAGCATGATAACACCGTGAATCACCACATAAAACAAATGCATTTTCAACCATTTTGACCCTTACAATCTCTGCTCCTTGAAGGTCATAAATGACACAAACTTGGCCTTTAAAAAGCATAGAAAATTGATTATGCAATAATTGAGCAATACTAAGCAAGTTTTGAGATAACATTGGAATATATAAAATATTGGATATTTTATGTTCACCTTGCTTAGTATGCATGACAATAGTTCCTTTACCTTCAGTTAGTACTATCTCGCCATGTCCAAGAACTACCTTAGACTGTATAGATCTGTCAATCTGGAAAAAAAGATTTATATTTTTAGCCATATGGGAAGTGCATATGTTGTCAATAAGTCATGAGGTTGACATTTTGTCATCAAAATGAGATGTCATAAACAAAAAAAAAAAAAAAAAAATGTTTTTCATTGTCACCTATGCAATTTGCTAGTCGTCGAAGAAGAAGAAGAAGAAAACTAAATGGAAGAGGGTTGGGTGACGATGGTACGTGAAGGAAGAAGAATGGGGCTAGGGTTTAATTGTTTTATCTTTTCCCTTCATTCAAGACAATTACTTTACAAAACTAATTAGTCAAACTAAAAAGGAAAGTCTTTTAAAATACAAAATTACACCAAATGATTTTATTCCAAAAAGAAACACAAATTACCAAAATTAAAGGCTTAGAAGATTTGAAGGAATTTTCAAGTGTGCGTATGTGTGTATATATATATATATATATAATCCTAGATCTTAGTTCATTGGTTCTTGTGAGTTAATGCAACTAAATGTCGAATAAAATACCTTATATTTTATTAGATAAATAAAAAATTTGTATAATACAATCACAAACTACAAGACCACGAGATTTAGGGCATTGATCACAACAATCTCCCTCTTGTCCTAAAGCTAGTGGGGCGTAAATAACAATAGTACAACCAAATATATAGTATAAAAACAAGAAACTAGGGCATACAATATGAGTCTAGTAAAATCTTCCACTTGCCCTAGACTAAATGCAACCTATCTCGCAGACCTAGACTCTCCAGGTGACCCTTAAATATCGTCTTGCACCCTATGTTCCCAGTTATCTACCCGATATGCCTCAGCATAATGGTGTGTCAAAAAGGAGAAATTGTTCAACATGGTTTGTCCGATGATGCGCTATACTCAATTGCCTAATTCGTTTTGGGGATATGCAGTAGAGACTGCTTTATACATTTTGAACATGGTTCCTTCAAAAAGCTAAGACTAGAATCCATGTCCTATTAAATAGTCCTGAAATCTCATGTCTATATACTATCCACCTCGATTTGATTGGTGTTTTAATTATTTTGCCTAATAGGTTCTCAACCTCCACCTTGTATTCCTCAAACTTTTTTAAGAGTTTCAGACTTGTGATGTACTAGGTAAATATAATCATACCTTGAATAATCATCAATAAAACTGATGAAATATTCATACTCTCCTCATGCTATGACATTTTGCCACAAGCACATGTGCTGGACACCCCTAAATCCTGAGATGTTGTAAACTACTTTTACGACCTTTCCATAACTCAAAAGGTGTTTCATAAACACTCTTTGATGGAACTTGGTTCCAAAAGGTATGTTGCAGTCTCCACTACATAACTCTAGAACAAGATGGGAAGAGAAGCATAACTCATAATGGAAGGAACCATGTCTAATAGAGTTCTGTTTCTCCTTTCTGATACATCATTCTTTTGAGGTGTACCGAACGTTGAGAGTTGAGATGTGATTTCATGTTCTATATATTGTTCTAGAATCCTACGTCCACGTACTTTCCAACTCAATCTGATCGAAGTGCTTTGTCCTTTTACCTAACAAATTTTCAACCTCAGCTTCATACTCCTTGAACTTTTTAAGTGCATTAGACTTGTGTTGCATTAGGTAAACGTGCCCGTATCTAGAATAATCGTTAGTGAAAGTGATGGAGTATTCAAAACCTCCTCTTGCTTTAACATTTATTGGACCACAAAGGTCTGAATCTATAAACTCCAAGGGTTCTTTAACTAAATAATCTTTTTCAGTAAAAGATCGTTTTGTCATTTTTCCTTTGAAACAAGACTCACATACCGTAAAGAATTTTCTTCTAACATGTTTAGAAGTCCATTCTTAACTAATCTCTCAATCCTATCGAGATTAATGTGACCTAGTCTTAAATGTCAAATATGAGCATTTTCTTTTGAAGAAAACTTTCCTTCTTTTGTTTTGGCTAGTTGTAGAGTCGAACACTTCAACATTATGAAGCTATCTTGTGGTTTGTAAAGACAAATTATATATCCAATAAATTAATAGGTATTTTATTGACATTTAGACTGCATTAATTCAATCCAATAAACTAAGATCCAAGGTTATCTGACGAAACTTAAACACATATATGGAGACATACATGTGGATCATGTTTCTAAATGGTCTGTAGTACATGGATAAGGTTAGGTACCTTATTTTGGTGACACTACGAATACGACCTGCTTTGTAGATGTTACAATTATTGTAAAGCACTACAAATGATTTGGTCTTGATCCTTCATGTGGAGACATGCGAGCGGGGGTATTCTATACAAAGAGTTTGTATAAGACTGGACTGCGAAATGAATAGTCTCTCTTTATAACATTATTGCTAGAAGAAATTTACATTTCACTAGGATGACCATAAGTGATTTAACCTTAATCCTGAGTGAGTTGTGAACTTCTGTTTATGAGGGCGATCCTTTGATTTTTATGGTTGATAGTGGCAAGATTAGCTGACTCAACAAGCCTACCATCGTGGGGATTTATCCGAGTAGGGGAAGTAGATAAATTTATCCCTTAATAGCTGATTCTAGGTCTTGAACATTGAGACCTCACATCTCACTGGCTTGAGAGGTATTAGTTTATAGTTGAACTATAAACTGTTTATTCATTAGAAGGATTAGTGGTACTTAAGGAGTTAGATATAACTACAGGGGTAAAATAGTAATTTTACTCAACTATAATTATGAGCAATTTATGAAGGGTTCACTCACTGTTGACTGCTTATATCCATGGACATTGAAATATATCTACAGTGCGAAAAATGCAACTATCAGTCTTTAGTGAAGTGATCGATAGTTAGTGAATATCGATTAATTGGATTAAAGAAGTTTAATCAATTAATTTCATATCATTGGAACTTCTAATATGTAGGTTCATAAGGTTCCCTTGCTAACTCACTAAAAGATAGTAATGAATAATGATTTAAATTGTTCAAATCAAATAAGAAAACTTTATATTAATGAGACTAATATAAATGGTTAACTATAGATATGGTCTAAAATTCAAATTATGTAAGAGAGATATATTTGAATAAGATTCAAATATTAGATTTATATAAATTGAATTCATAAAGAGATGTATACATATAAATACGTGATATTTATATGTTAATTAACTCCATATTAAATATGATTTAACATAGTTAATTGATTAATTAATGGTTAATTAATTGATTAAGAAATAATGGAGACTAGATATTAGTATAAATATATGATATTTATGATAATTAATTAAATGTATATTAAATAGGATTTAATATAGGGTTATTTAATTAATGTGTTGATTAATTAAATAAAGGTTATTTAATTAATTAGCACTAGGGAAATACTTGGAGAAGGGTACTTCTCTCTAAAAATTCCCTACCCTTTTCCTCCTTAAAAGTTCTTGGAGATTATTCTTCCAAGTTCTTTTAGAATCATAAAGATAGCAAGGTAACTTTGTTGGTGGTTTACTTTTTCAAATATGAGATTGTGGATAACGGTGGAAGAGGAAAGCTAGAAGAATCAATAAATATGAAATTTGATTGCTTCTCTTCTTCATCTTTTCTAGCACACTTATAGTTTTGTTTGAATGTTTATCCTACAAATGTACGTTTTATTTTACTTTTTTTGTTTCCATAAAATTGAATGTCTAAATGCAAGACATTGACATGCTTCCGCATAAATTCGATTCCTTCACATATGACCATCCTTGTTGCAATAATCGTAATGGTAAGCTTGCTTGTTTTTTAACCAACAATTCTTTTCAGCATGGTTATTTTTTTTTTTACAAAAACATCAAAGAGGAAATTTATCTATTCTTGATGCTCCTCCTTTTTCCAGACTCACCTGATTTTTAATTGCATGTCTATCATCTTCTCCAACAAGTTTCTTGTCTTTAAACTTTGCATAAAATGCACCTTCAACTTGCTTCTCATTACGCATTGTACCCCTTGCACTTCCTTTAAATTTCTCTTGCAATTTATTTCAAGCTTCTTTTGTTGTTTTACAATCAATAAATCTAGGATTTTATAAAGCAACATGAATCACAGATAAAGCTTTGGGCTTCTTTAATTTATCCTCTTCATGTAATATGATCTGATTCAACGTTGGAATTTTTCCCAATGGTTGAGGATCAACATTAGTTGAAACTAATTCCCAATGGCCAAGGCCTTGAGATAGGATTGTATTTTAACAATCTAAAACTTGTAGTTTTTACCATTAAAAGGTGGAGGAGAGGAAACATCAAAATTGAAAGACATTTGTCAAATAAAAAATTAGAAATTTTCACTCTAAAAAGGAATCACAAACCTTTACGTCCAATGCTTTGATACCACTGTTGAAAAAAAATTAAAATGTCTCTGATACCACTATTGAGAAAATCAAAGTAGCCCTGATATTACTTTGAGAAAATGGAATTGATGGAAAAAATAAATAAATGTTGTGGAAGCAACCAATATCTCAATGTTTGTTTAAATAAAGAGAAAAAAATTGAAACTGGTAGTGAAATTTGAACTTATTATTGAAGTAAGAAAAAAATTGGTGATACACAAAATTGTGGTACACAAAGCGTGATACCTAAAATGTGGTACACAAAATTGTGATGCAAAGTATGTAGTACACAAAGTTGTGATACTCTCAATACATGGTAGCTCACCCTTATATAGTACAAGGATATGAACCTAATTAATACTACTAACTTACAATTTAAAACAATATCAAAAGAGAAACTCATGAACATTAAAAGTTTAAAAATAACAAACAACTTAAATCTTAGATCTAACATAGACATAATATAACAATAAATTTAAGAAACTTAAAAATTGAAATTTAATGAAGAAAAACCTCAAATCTCAATAACCTTCTTTTTTGGTGGTTCAATCATAGGAATTCCAAAGTTAAGCGTGCTTAACTCGAAGGAATCTTATGTTTGGTGACCTATTGGGAATTTTCCTAGGATACATATGAATGCGGACAAAACATGTTGAAATGACCCATGTTGATTTGTGGGGACAACTTTCACTTTTAGAAACATTCAAGACATGTAAAAACAACATGACCATATCGTAAGGAACATTGGTGAATATTGGGGCCATCATGTACTAAATCGGGATTCCGAATCCTGGTTCGAATTCTGAGCCTGGGGTATCATGTAACGATCCGAGTTCAGGAGGAGTACATTAATGAACGAATATCACATTTGAATGAGAGGAATATCGAGGACATGAAAGTTTGATTAAGAAAGACTAAAAGAATTGAAAGTATGATTAAGAAAGACTAAAAGAATTGAAAGTTACTACCTATTCCATCAAACGGACCTCCCCAGAAGGTAATTTTAATGTGGCCGATTTCCCCTCACCTTCCTTTTCGGTGACTCAATCATACCATCATGTGTCAAATCTTGGTCCGAAACATAGCCTTGGGGCGTTACAACTTATTTATTAATCTATCTATCAACGTGCTAAAATTATTGGAGCTTTTAGATTTTGGCTTCCCCGTAAATCTGGTATCTTCCCTTACCTATGTAACATCCTCAATTTCAGAAAAATTTAAGCAAATTATCTAAAATTATCGAGTTTAAATTTCTCTTTCATTTGGAAAATTATTATTAAATTGAAATAATTGAAAAACTTTTATTGATTAAATTGAATTTAATTGATTAGATATTCGAACTGATTATCTTAAAAATATTGCATTTTGCTTCCCTTTGATTTTGGATTTTAGGACCAACTTAAATTTTAAAAAAATTTAAAAGAGATAATTAATTTTATGTGGTTTGAATTGATTTAAATATTTGGAAGGATTTAATTTGTATCAAATTGATGGATCTTGTGCCCTTTAATTTTGGTTTTTGAAGCTAAATTAAGATAATTGATTTATAAATTTAATAGAATCTTTGGAGATTTTGGAGATATGGTGGTAAAATATTTTATTTATCTTTTCAAATTTTGAAAAAAATAAAAGAATTGAGATTTTTTTTCGAGATTAAATGAGAGTGAAAAGAGTCAAAAAATTGGAGAGAAAGCAATTCGGTTTTTAATTGTCGATTTTTTTGTTCGTAATTGCTATTGAATAAAATCTGTAAAACTAGAAATTCCCCTTATCTCTCACCCTCGCAAACCCTCCTCGTGTAAGACTCTCACTACCAGCCCTAGCCTAAACAATTAATGTCGTCCGACAGCAACACCTGTTGCCTATCTATGGTAGCCACGAGCCGACGCGCCATTAGCCGCCACTGCCCGATCTTTGCTGGAATCTTGAGAAAAATCATGGATTCAAGATTTGGAAGTTTTGAGGTCTTGATTGTCAAGCTAGATACCATTTTTTTTTTTTTTTTTTGAAGAAAATTGGTAAAGATCGGTAAGTTTTGGGTAAGTTGTTGGTTGGTTATTCCTTTGGATTGAGAGTAATAGTGAGAAAATTAAGTTATTGATTTTGGATTTAATTCTTGATCAGATTGGGTAATTGAATTAAGTTTTGGAATTTGTCTTGAACTATGCCACAACTTTGGGTTGATTCAAGTTTTCCAAAGGTTTTAAGGAATTATTGCGTGGACTTTTGTGACCAAGTTGATGTAAGTGGTACTATTACCAGTGCCTTCATGCTAGACGACCTAGATTAGATTTACAAAGTTAATTGACTTTAAAAGCATGATTTTGTCTTTGTGATATACTTGTTGCATGACAGTTATAAGTATTATGAACATGTTCGAATTTCTAATAAGTACTAAAATTATGTATGTAATGCATGAATAGACCAATAGGGCAGTCTACCGTCTCGCCTTAACACATGTTTTATTTTAGAGGACCGATGGGTCTAGTTTCATATTTGACGGTGTGCCTACGCTAGACATGCGTGAGTCGACAGGTTCACGTTCATGTTATTTTCATGTTTGACGGTGTGTCTACGGACTGCTAGACATGCGTGAGTCGATAGGTTCACGTTCATGTTATTTTTCATGTTTGACGGTGTGCCTACGGGCTGCTAGACATGCGTGAGTCGAAAAGTTTATATTCATGTTATTTTCATGTTTGACGGTGTGCCTACAGCGACAGGTTCATGTTCATGTTATTTTCCATATTTGAATGTGTGCCTACGGGCCGCTAGACATGCATGAGTCGACAGGTCCACATTCATGTTATTTTTCCATGTTTGACGGTGTGCCCACGGGCTGCTAGACATGAGTGAATTGACAGGTTCACGTTCATATTATTTTTCATGTTTGACGGTGTACCTATGAGCCGCTAGACATGCTTGTCAAGACAAGACAATACATCCTTTGGTTTCTTTTCATCATCTAAAATATGTTTGAACCATGGGCCCATCATTCTCTAATTGTGGATGCATAGCCTGATCCAGATAATGAGATCACTTATGGAATATTTTTATACTCAACATTTTTTAATTTATTTTTTTCAGGTAAGGATAGGAACGGACCGACGGGTGACGAGATGAACATGTGATCATGCCATATGGGACATGTAAATCGCTTCCGCTCAGTTTATATTTTCATGTTATTTAAAAGTTGATTTGAAACTCGATATTGGTCAAAATTTTATCTGTTTAAGTTTTTTTTCCTTCATTATTTTAGGGGCCCTGAACAAAGGTTTTACTTATTTGTTATTTATTTTGGAAAACCGTCTTTATTATTTTAATGAAATTTATTTTCTTCAATGGTCAAAATGTTTTGAAGGTAAATGTGTAATTATGAGTAACGACCGTTATCAGAGTACTCAAAAGGTCGGGTCATTACAACCTATCTCAAATTTATTTTCTCACATTTATTTCAAATTTTAATTGGTTCAATATTATTTAAAAATATTTTATATAAAAATTTAGATTAAAAAAATAATTTCAATTTAAATCATAAATATTTTCAAATAACAATATTATAATGAATTATAAATTAAATATGAATAGAAAAATAATTGAACGGATGATCTACTTTTATTCATATAACTAAATTAAATAAACTTAGTATTAATTTTCTAAACATTGTTACTAGTTTTTTCTAATTTAAAATTAAACTTCACAAAACACTACTTTACTTCTTTTTACCGTTGTTTTTTCTAAAATCACAACTATCAATAATTATTTTAAAAGTTACAACAATCTCAAACTAAATCTTAGATATATTTTCCACTTTAATCATTTTTATGCTCTTATCAAATTATCCAATCATATTTGCTATATGTTAAACTGTTCTTATTTTTCTAAAAAAATATTTGTTGGTTTTTTAACGAATGATTAGAGTGAGATGCACAAAATAAATGTATCCGAAGATGCACCAGAGTATTGCTCTTTATTTTATTTTATTAAAAAGCCTCTTTATTTTATTTTATTTTAAAAGCCTTTTTCAAATGAATTTTTAAGACATTTAAAAGGTTATAACAAATTTACAACGTTTCAAATACATATATATTTTTTAAGGTGTGTTATGTAGTGGATGAAAAAGTAAAGTCATGAAGTTGTATTTCAATATGTGATATATTTAATAAAAGCTGTAAGAATGAGTATACTTTTCTTTAGTTAAGGGTCAAATAAAGATTGTTTATTCATACAATACATATTGATTGTTTGCGGTTTATATTTTAAATTTGTTCATAATTTAATTGGTTAAACTATATATTTTTAATGAAGAGGTTAGAGCTTAAACGACCCTTCATTTTTTCTCCCATCCCAACAAACATATTTCTTTTTTTCCTTAAAGTTGTCATGGACAACATCTTAAAACCAAAATGGATAATTTTTTTTTTCTTTGTATTAAAAATGTTTTTGGAGGTGTTTGGGGAGAAGTAAGAAGTTATGAAGTCAAGGGAGTTGTGAACTCTTGATAATATATAAAATTGATTTTTTTTAGTTGTGGGACCCACCAACTAACTCTTTGAGCCAAACAAGGAGTGAGGTTCACAAACTCCTACTTCTCTACTCGTAGATCTCAACTCCTTGAGCCAAATACACCATACATATTATTTTAAGATCTAACTGGACCTTGTTAGTTAATGTAAAATTTTAAAGTTATATAGATCAAGTTGAAAGTAGAATTGAAATACAAAAACTAAATTGAAACACTTGAAAATTTGAAGATTAACCTAAAATCAAATACAAATTATAGAGACCAATAAAAACCAACATCAAATTACACGGCTAAAATAGAACTAAATTGTAAACTAAACAAACCAAATTCAAATCAAGTTTAAGTAGGACAATATCATTAACTTAATGCTAAACATGTATATCACAACTTGAAGTTTAATTTTGGTTTAATTACACTACAAATCTAGTCCTTAATTTATTTTATTTGCTCATTTAGTAGACACTTCTTTTTTCTTTAAGATTCACAAATATATTAGATATTAAAAATATAAAATTGCTGAAGATTTTTTTTCTTTTCTTTTTTTGTGCAAAGGTAAATACCTTCTATTAGAAAATAGCTAAATTGTTGAAGATTTAATAGTAATAACTGAAAGTTCTAGGGACTCATATAAGACATAATTAAAAGTGAAAAAATCTATTAAATTCTACACAAAACTAACGACCCATTTGCTAATAATTTAATTTTTAGTTTTTTGTTTTGAAAATTGAAGTTTAAACTCTCAAATTTCTTTTTTTATTATCTATTTTTTACCAATTATTTAAAAATTTAATTTAATTTTAAAAACTAAAAATAATAGTTTTGGACTTAAAAGAAAAAGATATAAATTATTATAAAAAGCAAGAGGAAATAGGCTTAATTTTTGTCTAATAAAAAATGAAAAACGAAATGATTATTAAAAGAGGGTGAATAATTGAAACTTGTGATTAAACCAGAGAATGAACGAGTGTTGTGTAATTTTCATATTGGTTTTAGAAGAAGAAGAAAAGAGGAAAATGAAGAGAAAAAGATAAGGAAGGAAGGAAGGAGGAGGAGAAAACGGGTTGGAACAAAAGAATCTACTTTTCCTTTTCTTTTTCAGTGCGACAAAATAATAAAAACAGAGCAGAAAAAAAGGGGAAGAAAAAAGGAGGGAAATTGAGAGAAATGAGATGATGAAAGAGGAGAAGGGAAGAGAAGGGGTCGTTTTCTGGTATAACAGTGCTTTGTTGTTTACTTTCTCTGAACATATTCACACAAAGACGAAATTGATAGGGGCGACTCAGCTTATTGTAGTCGCCCAAGGGAGCAACAAAGTTATGCCTGTCAGATTAGCGTGCAAGTTTTTTTGTTCAAAACCAAACAGTGGGGGCCTCATGCGTCTCTTCCCTTCTCAAAAACCCGATTTCCATTTCCATTTCCATTAACCCAATTCAGGGTTTTGAGTAATTTCTCCTTCTCCAAAGATGTCTCGGTGGTGGGGGCGGCGGTGCTGATTCAGAGGGAGAAGGGGTTCCCGTGAGAGAGATAAAGAGAACATTCTGAGGTTGGCCTTTTGTGTTTGTGTAGCTGTGGTGGCTGTCAAAGATGAGGCACAGCTCATTTTTTTTATGGGTGCCCCTTTATCTTTAACTTTACCTTTACTTTTTGCTGTTTTCTTTCTTTCTTGTCTCTGTGGGGTTCTTTCAGGATATCAATGCTTGCTTCTATCAACATTGTTTCTGATTGTTGTGCCCATTGATATTTGATTCTTCGTGTTTGCCAAACCACTTCTCGTCTTTCGTCCTTTTTTAGGTACTCTTGAGTCTTGCATTTCTTTAACTTTTATCTTCTTACTGTTGTATTCTTCCCTTTTTCTCTATGCTCTTCTTTTTACTTACATCCCTCTGTTTGCTTTCCTCTGCTTCGTTTCTTCTTTCTGGCCTACCCCATTTTCTCCTTTTGTTTTCTTTTCCATATATTTTCCCAATCGACCCACCTTCTTTTGCTCTCACTTGTTTGGCAACTCTTCGTTATTCCGTGTCTTCCATTAATTGAACCTGTGAAATATCTTGATTCGACGAATTTTCAAAAGGTTTAATAAAAGGATCCATGTGATCCTCTTGATTTATTCTTCCCAATTTTAATTCGAGTCCTCAATTCAAACAACCTGGGTCTGCGTGTGGCTAATCTGGAAACTTATATTCTCAACTTACAATGGATGTTTGTATTTGCAGTTTCAGGTATTGAGCTTTCAAATCCAACTGGGGAAGGTGAGAAACAGCTCGAGGAAGACAGTGGACTGGGAATTTTGAGTTGTGAGAATCTGCAGACTGGAGAAGATTTTTGGTGTTTGACCCATTGGAAAGGAAAGGAAAAAGTAAAATACAAACCCAAGAAGGGCAGACAAAATCTAGAAGGAAGGATAAACAAATAAGGGAAAGGACGGTGGTGTCAGGTATTAGCAAGTGGGGGTGTCTCTAGCTTTGCGAATTATATACGTTTTAAGAGTGTTTTCTTAGTAATGTCACACCCATTCGACCCTCTATCCCCGGGGTCCTTGGGAAGTGTTACTCTTTGAGGAAGCAATCTCTTGTTTACAACTTTTTCCAGTTTCAGGGCTGTGTTTCTTTGATTAAATTACGAAAACCCCACTCTTTTTCTCCTTTGTTTGTTGAAAAGATTCGGTCACACTAGGAAAAAAGACCCCCAGATTTGCTAACTAACCCCCTTTATATCTTCACCATAAAAGATCCAGTCAATTTTTAGCCTTTCATCCCTCTCCTTTGGTTTGTCTTCTACTTCCTTGGATATATTCTTTCTGGGTTTGTTGTGGATTGACATAAATATTCTTGAAGAAGAGAAAGAAAACAGATACTCAGATCCATTTTCTTGACCAAGAACATGAAGTTTATGAAACTTGGATCCAAGCCTGATGCATTTCAGACTGATGGAGATAAAATTAGGTGAGACATATTTCCTTCTCAGTTCCCATTGATGTGCTTTTTGTTCTCCATCCCCCATCCTTGTGCTGCAGGTTTTTGTTGGATGCCATTGAATGTTATATTGAAACAGACTGTTCATGTTGTAATGAGTTTATGTTCATCACATAAATGCAATTGCCACTTTCATGAACTAGACACCAGAGGAACTTCTGGCGTTGATTTTTTGTTTTTTTTGTTTTTTTGTTTTGTGTGTGTGTGTGTTTGGTAATTCCAATTAATTTTGGATGGATAAGTGAAAACAGAGTCTATCTGAGGGCCAAAATCGAACCTTATACCTGGTAAATTAGGCCTTCAATTTTATTGTATTCAACTTGTAAGCTCTTTATCACTGGCTAGTGAATGATCTGTGAATTGACACTATCAAATTGGTGAAGGTCCAAATCTTTTAACTCAATGTTGGATTCTTTTGATTGCTTGATTTTACATTCCTTGGAATTTGATAAAAATGATATTGATTTTCTTTCCATTGAGATTGATCCAGGATTTCCTAACTTGTTTCAGTGAGATTTGAGCAATCCTTGTTTCTTTCAGGTATGTAGCAACCGAGTTGTCTACTGATATCGTTGTCAATGTCGGAGACGTGAAGTTTTATTTGCATAAGGTATGGATCTGGTTCATATTTATTTCAGAGGCAGTGATATTATTGCATAATCTAGTCATTGAAGAGTATTACAGATTCAAGGTCCACCCTATCCAGTGCATTTATTGTATATGTTTGGATGAAAGCCAGAATTTCAACTTGTGGGAGCACTTGCAGATGACAAAATCTAGATTCATTTATTGAACTAGATTGTTTTGTTCTTATTAAATGTTTCTTAAAAAATAACCTGAACAATTCAAAACATATGCCAAGTAAATGATACTCTTGGATAATATTCATTAATTGAACCTGAAATCTTTTTTTCTAGATATGACTTTTTTATGTTTTGTGCAATTAGTTCTTCAGATGACAGCTTCATGAGAAATTACCATTTTCCTTTAATAAGCTTCAGAAACACTTTATTCTACAGTGAGTTTTGAATTTTAGTAATTAAATTTAGTTAAGTGTTGCAATCTTAACTTTAAACTTGAAAGAGTACTAATAAATCATTCTCATATGCTTTAAATGTATATAACATACGAATGGTACAAAATGGATACAATCTCCAAGAAAAATAACATTGTAGTTGTAGCTAAATTTTTGTCAACATTTGTGAATTATCACAAAGTTATTTCATAGTTAATTTGTACATTAATCAGACTTGAAATTATTGAAATGAGTGACTTTATGGAGATCATTACTCTGTTTTTCTGTTAAAATTAGTGGGTGAATTAACAAAAACTTAATAGAGGCTAGAATTTGTAACATTTAACTAAGTCTAGGGTTCAAAAAATTTGAAAACATAGTATGAAATTTGATACAAAAAGACGGGTTCAGTGGTAAAAATTGATTTTTTCCCTTGAATTTAAAATTCTTTGTTGATTTATATGATAAGTTTATTATTTAATGTCTAAAAACCCTTCTTTATTGTCCATATTCCAATCTTAGAAAATCTTGAAAGTTTTAGCAGATTAACGTTTGCACTTTTATGTGAAAATTTTGTATTGTTTCGCAACAAAAGTTGAACAAAGATTAAAAATAAAAGACTAGGTATTGTTCACACTTCTTAACAGGACAAACATAATGTAAGTTTATGATTTGAACCTGTATAAATATAATTATTCGATGTACATTACAGGTACGAATTACTTCTTTTTAAGTAATTAATTGCTTGTAGTATTTGAGAACTGACTTCTCATTCCTATGAGCGCTAGGACATGGATTTAGAAACTCAAAAGTTACCTTCTCAGAGCAGAAAGAATTTAGTATTTGTTTTTAGAAGCTGTACTAATCCTGTGTAGCATTTTCATTTTTGTAGTTTCCACTTCTGTCGAAAAGTGCCCGATTGCAAAAGTTAGTCACTCTGTCAAATGAAGAAAATAGCGATGAGATCCATATCCTGGATATACCTGGCGGAGCCGCTGCTTTTGAAATTTGTGCAAAATTCTGCTATGGTATGATCGTCACTCTCAACGCATACAATGTCATTGCTGCTAGATGTGCAGCTGAATATCTCGAGATGTATGAAACCATTGAGAAAGGGAATCTCATCTACAAGATTGAAGTCTTTCTCAACTCGAGCATCTTTAGAAGCTGGAAGGACTCAATAATTGTTCTTCAGACAACTAAATCTCTTCTTCCATGGTCTGAGGAACTTAAGGTGGTCAGTCACTGCCTTGATTCTATAGCTTCCAAGGCCTGCATCGATACTTCAAAGGTTGAATGGTCATATACCTATAATCGAAAGAAGCTTCCATCCGAAAATGGGGACGATTCTCATTGGAACGGTGTAAGAACACAAAAACTTGTTCCAAAGGACTGGTGGGTTGAAGATCTCTGTGAGCTTCAAGTTGACTTATACAAGCGAGCAATAATGACGATTAAGACGAGGGGCAGAATCAGTGGTGATGTAATTGGGGAAGCTTTGAAAGCATATGCTTCGAGGAGGTTACCCGGATTTTCTAAAGGTATGGTCCAGGGTGGTGATATTGCAAAAAATAGACTACTGGTGGACACAATAGTGCAGCTACTTCCCTCAGGGAAAGGGGAAGTCTCCTGTAATTTCTTGCTTAAGTTGTTAAAAGCGGTAATTCTGCTAGATTGTGGAGAGATGGGAAGAATTGAACTTATGAAAAGAATTGGTCAACAGCTTGATGAGGCCACAGTGGCTGATCTTCTGATTCGAGCTCCCCCCGGTGAAACAACTATTTACGATGTTGATATGGTACAAAACCTTGTCGAGGAGTTTGTGACGCAGGTCCAGAATGTCCACACTGATCTTCACATGGAGAATGAGTATCATGAGATTAGAAGTCCCAAGTTTATTTCTGATGCTTCCAAGTTGATGGTCGCAAAACTGGTTGATGGCTATCTTGCTGAAGTTGCTCGTGATCCTAACTTGCCCCTATCAAAATTTCTAGGCCTTGCTGAATCAGTATCAAACTTCTCCAGACCATCTCATGATGGACTATACCGAGCCATCGATATGTATATGAAGGTATTTTGTACATCTGTTTTAGTTCAAGCAAATAGATTATATTATAGTCTGAACAACCTTAATATATATTTGACTTTGCATCACTACAGGAACACCCTGGAATCAGCAAGAGCGAGCGTAAGAAAATATGTCGATTGATGGACTGTAGAAAATTGTCCCCCGATGCGTGTTTGCATGCAGTGCAAAACGAGCGGCTTCCCTTGCGTGTCGTTGTCCAGGTCCTCTTCTTTGAACAAATGAGAGCCTCAGCAGCATCAGCTGGTGACAGCACGCCTGATCTACCGGGTTCGATTAGGGCTTTACTACCAGGAAGTGGATCTCATGGAAGCTCAAGGTCCACTACAACAAACACGGAGGACGACTGGGATGCCATACCAACTATTGAAGAAATTAGGGCGTTAAAAGGGGAGCTTGCTGCTCTAAAACTAGGAAATGGCGACAGAAATGGAAGTGATATTGCTAAAAACAACGCCGAGAAGGTCTCAGGGAATAAAATGAAGGGCATGCTCATATCAAAGAAGATCTTCTCGAAACTCTGGTCGAACAAAGACAGAAATGGAGAGATCAGCAGCTCTGAGACATCAGAAAGCCCGGGTTCTTCAAACGCAGAGGAAAGTAAATCAACCCCCTCGAGAAGCCAGAGGCATTCAATATCTTAATTCAAACATGGTCTACAAAATGTAGTGATTGTTTTTGGCTGGCAATCTGTAAAATTTTTCTCACTCTTTTGACAGTTAGAAGAACAAGTAGAATCCGCTGACATATTCCACCATGACAAAGGAGAATTTGGTCGTATGCTGTGAATGTAAAAGCTCCTGGGTCTCTGTTTTTACTTACACCTGAATTCATGTAGGAATTATTGGTCTGTATGTTTTCTTTTTGTTTTATGGGTCCTTCAGTTATATTTTTGTTGTACCATAAAATCAGAAATAACGTTGTGAAGAATGCCAGAGACTGCTTCATGACAATTTTGAGTGGTGGTGTACGCTGGTCCTCTTCTTTTCTACTAATTTATATGATAACATTACACAAGAAAATTCCCTCAACGACCGTCATGATATGCTTTGGACAGTATAACATTAGGCAGACTAATGTAATGTCTAAATTGATAAAATGGATAGGTGATCTTTTTTTCATGTTCACATTTGTTATGTTGCATCATTTAAAAGAAAGTTGCTACACTAGGTGAATGTGTAAAAACTATTACATATTTTCCGTAACTTTGATACATATAAAAGAATATTGTGACATTTCAGTTCTAACATCTTTAAATTTATCATATTTAATATATCAAAATGGATGATTTCATCATTTATAGCCAAAAGGAATAGTGATGAGAGGTTTTTCAAACCAAAAGAGAGATTTTTTTAAATCTATTTCTAACTTCAAACTAGTCTTTTTATAGTAGTGTATTTTTTTAAAGTGAAATTCTTCCTTTGTTTTTTTCTTTTCCATTCACTGGAATCTCTTTCATTTCATCGATTTTGTTTGGATTCTCTAGGGAAGAAGAAATATCTTCCTCGGTGGATTCCTCTTGTTCCTATTTAGTCTCATTCGCAAGTGGTTTCTATTTCTACGTATGTTTCTTTCTTGTTTTCTCTTCATTTCTTTTCTCTTCTTAGTAATAATGTGTGACAAGATTTGCCCAAATACTAGATACTAGTAATAAATAAGAGAATAGTAAATATTCGCGCCATATAATTTCTCAATTCTAACACAAGATATTTATTAGATCGAATAGAGTTATTTATCCAGACTAACACCAATCTAACCATTTGACTTTACGAAGTTCAATATTAATCAAAATAGTCAACATTTCTATATTTTGATGCAATAATAAAGATGTTATTTATAACAAGTAGGGAAGTTAATTGAACATGAATAGCAAACCTGATTATTAAGAAATATTTGGAAGGAAAAAAGAGAAGGATCTAAAACATTAAGATAAAAGAATTGAAACTAAATATAGGTGGCCAAATAAATTGGATTTGAAGTCAAAGTTTTTTAGGCCTATTAGGCAGTATCCTTAGTTCACTGTATTAAAAATTTAAAAAAATAATATTAATAAAGTGGAAACTAAAAACATACCAACCAAACATTGACCTAACAATGTGAAAACAACTCTTCTCTTGTTTGTTTACTCTGTCCAACCATTGACCCAATATTCCCCTCTGCTTTCAAGCTCAACCTAAATGGTCACACAAATTATATAGTTTATACTTTTTTTAGGGAAACAGAAATACTTTGCCATCTAAATAAACTATGCTAAAAGTTAAATTATATCTTGTTTGTGCTTACATTTTGACTTTTGATTTTTTCATGCAATGATTTAATATTTGTTATTAAATATTGCAACAGGTAGGTCTTTGACTAATAAATGACAAATGAGTAACAAATCATGCTCCTACTGACTATACATTCAAAATCTTATTTTTAGAAAAAAGTATATGAATTAATGATACATCAATAAATCTCTTTTCATTTTGGATCTTAAAAGATATTTTCGCTTTTTATTTTTAAGGTTAAGTTACAAAGATATTTTGCCTTTTTTTTTTTTTTTTTATAACTTTAATTTCTAAATTTTTGAACAAGTTCATTAACTTTTGATTTAGTATCTAAAAGTCTTTGAAATTTTATTTTATTTATTTATTTATTTTTGTCTAATAGGTACTTGACTGGTTATAAAATTTTTAAAATTCATGAATCAATTGTATATAAAAATTGAAAATTCTATTAGGCATAAATTCAAATAAATCAGAGTTATATTAGAGAAAATTGAATATTTATGGATCCATATGATATTTTTAAAGTCCACAAATCTATTAGACAAACTTGAGGTATCAAGATTTTGAATTTATCAATTTTTAGTTAAAAAAAAAATAATTTAAAGGCTTAAATGTTGCATTTCAACGAAGATAAAAACTAAATCACTACGAATTAAAAAATATTGAAAACCCATACAAACTCAATGCATAGGACCGGTAATATAAATTTATTTTCTAAACATATTATAATTACGATAATCTCTTTCACATTCTTTACTAATTAAAATGAAATACTAAGTAATAGAAAAATTATTTAAATGACAAGACTATTGAAGATATTTACAAATCATAGTAAAAATATTGATAGAAGCGCACATATAGTAGTGTTTTGCAATATATCGTAGTCTATTGCAGACAGTGAAATTTGCTATATTTGTAAATATTTTAATTCATTTTCTTATATTTGAAAATATTGTTGTTAATATAACACTTAATTAAAATATTTATATAACCCGTATTTTTTTATTTTAACATTTTATTTAGAATTTTAAAATAATTAATTAAGACAAAATTACATTGACTAAGAAATTAAAATAATGTTTAAAAAAACAATATACTGTAATTTTATTTGTGTAAGATATATAAATATTTTATCTTAACAAAATGAATAATAATTATATAATTAGAAAACTAAAAAGAGAAAACTGTAATTTTATAAAATTATTAGATATAATAGAAAAATAGGTAAGTACGTTTTTTCTTCTAATTAAAATAAAAGTTAGTATTAGTGTAAATAATGGAGAGGGAAAATTATATAATAATTAATTAAAAAGGGCTTTTAATTTACGTAATTATCGAAAAAGTTGTAAGTACCGACAAAATAAATAAAAGAAATGTGATAGATGAGGGTTTACAAGTGGAATAAAATGACTCATTTTCATGCATTTTAGTTCTCATTTCCTTGGAGTAAATGAGACCTAATACAATCCTTTCTTTTCACTTTTCCATAAACATATTTGTAGCTTAAAAATAAAAATAATTATAAGAGTTTTTTTCATTCGAAAATTCAAAATTATGATATTCTGATAATAGAGTGTATATGTCTTACTCAATTGAGCTATGTTGAAGTTGACAATAATTTTGAGATTTAAAAAAAAAAAGTTATATCAAAATATAACAATGAAAATGATAAATTAAGACTACCTAGGTACGTTATTACTTTCATGCAAAAAGACTCTTAGAAATAATGAAGAGACAATAGAAGTATCAACAGTAAAACAGTTACATTCTGTTTATTAGTTACAACAATTTATTTGTTGCATTCTGTTATAACAATTTATTTGTTACAACAGTTAAGATTATGTTTGAGTTTGATTTTGTTTGTATTTTCTAGCTGTTAGTTAGTCAAGCAAACTAACAAGTTCTTCTATAAAAGGAACTTGAAGTATGTAAATACAATAAGTGAAAGTAATAAGAAAGTATTTCCACATACCTTTTCTCTCCATTTGTTATGGTATCACAGCATTTCTGCAATAGAGAGAATTAAAAATCCACCCGAACGCCATTACCCTCGTGCAGTCCTATCATGACGACATCAGAGAGTTCAACATCCGGCAACTCGTCGGAACTCGACGCCCAAATGAATCTCTTCATCCTTCATCATTCAATCATCCCAACCACCAATCTGGTATCTACACCACTTGCAGGATCAAGCAACTACTCTTCATGGAGCAGAGTAATGAAACTTGCATTATCAGGGAAGAACAAGATTGGTTTTATTACTGGAACGATTGAAAAACCATCAGAAGGAAGCTTACAATCAGCATGAAGATGTAATAATGATGTGATAACCTCATGGATTATCAACTCAGTCTCAAAAGAAATTGTTGCCAGCTTAGTTTACAGGGGAAGCGTCAAAGAGATATGGGATGAATTAAAAGAAAGGTACCGTCAGTCCATTGGGCCACATATATACTAGTTGAGAAAGGATCTTGTAACTACTACTTAAGGAAACCTTTTAGTGGAAGTATATTACGCAAAAATCACTATGATATGGCAAGAACTTGTTGAATACAGACCAACGGATGAATGTACTTGTCAACGGTCAAAGAAGACGATAGAATTCTTGAATGCAAAATTTGTAATGACATTCCTTATGGGCTTAAACGAGTCATATGTACAAATCAGAGCACAAATTCTAATGATCGACCCTCTGCCAACAATAAACAAGGTATTCTCTCTTATCATCCAAGAAGAAAGGCAAAGATCCATTGGATCCACACATACAATTGAAAGTATAACTCTAATGGCTAATGCTGAGAAAAGGTTTACATCTGAGAAATCTAAGAAGAAAGATACTCGGCCAATATGCACTAACTGTGGATATAGAGGTCATATTTCTGACAAATGTTATAGACTACATGGTTATCCACCAGGGCATAGACTAGCAAATAACAATTCAGTCCATCAACAAAGACCGCAGAACTCTATGCAAACTAGTAATGAAAAACCATTAAAAGCTCCTAAGAGCAATCAGTCTGCCTTCTTTGCCAGCCTGAATAATGACCAATACTCATAACTCTTGAACATGCTGCAAACACACTTAAATACTCAACAAATTGATGAGATCCCTAATACAGATACTACCCACATAGCAGGAACATGTCTTTCTACTTCACTCATCGATTCTTGTTGGATCATTGATTCTGGAGCCTTTTTTCATATATGCCATGATAAATCTATGTTTAAAGAACTACATAGCACTCAAAATATGTTAGTTATACTACCAACTAAAGCTCGTTTGAAGGTTGAGTATGTAGGGGACATTCTAATAGCAAAACAGTTGATATTGAAGGATGTTCTATACATTCCCGATTCAAATACAACCTGCTATCGGTGAGTGATTTACTTAAGGATGGAAGATATTCTATATCCTTTATTAACACCAATTGTATCATTCAGGACAAGTCAATTTCGAGAACGATTGGGAGGGCTGAACTAATCAGTGACCTATACTTACTCAAAGTAAATGATGAAAAGAATAAAGACTTGTCTATTGAATCTGCTGACTGGCCTATTGAATCTGCTGTGTTTTTGTGTAAAGCTTCTGCAACTACTTGACATAATCGTATGGGACATCCCTCTATTAGTAGAATAAAAGAATTGTCAAAGATTATAGAGATTTCTGATTTCTCAAATTGTAAACAATTCTGTCACATTTGTCCTTTAGCTAAACAGAAGCGTCTTTCATTTCCTGCCTTAAATAATGTCGCTGAGAATATTTTCGACCTTGTGCACTGTGATATATAGGGTCCCTTTAAAACCCGAACACATGCAGGTCACACTTACTTTGCCACCATTATTGATGATAAATCAAGGTACATATGGATACATCTCTTGAAAAATAAAAGTGACATTCTACAAGTCATTCCCAGTTTCTTCAAACTTGTTGAGACTCAATTCTCAAAGAAAATCAAAAGTTTTCATTCTGATAATGCTTCTGAATTAAATTTCAAAGAATTTTTTGCCAAAACAGGAACTACTCATCAGTTCTCCTGTGCATATACTCCTCAATAGAATTCAGTGGTTGAAAGGAAACATCAACACCTCTTTAACGTTGCAAGAGCCCTAATGTTTCAGTCCAATGTTCCTCTCACTTTTTTAGGAGAATGCGTCCTTACTGCAGCTTAATCAACAGAACACCTATGGTTTTACTATCCAACAACACTCCCTATGCTATTCTGTTTAACAAAACTGTTGACTATGGCTTCATAAAGACATTCGGATGCCTTGCCTATGCTTCTACACCAACGGTCAACAGGTCTAAATTCGATCCAAGAGCAAGACCATGTGTCTTCGTGGGATATCCATCAGGTGTAAAGGGCTATAAGCTATATGATATGACTACAATGACATTTTATCTCCAGGGATGTCTTATTCTTTGAAGAAAGGTTTTCATTCCAGTCTGTCAAAGAAGACAACAAACCCATTTCACATGATTTTATTGATTAGTTCGTCATACCAAGCCCACTATTTGATCACTTTGAAAACAAAGGTATTACTGAAAATCTTGTTGTTAATACCTTAGAACGCTTATGTGAAGATAACCACGGTATTGATGATTCACAACCTCATATTGAAACCTCAGAAGAAACCAATCATACCACCCAAACAACCATTCCCACAGCCCCAAGAAGGTCATCGAGAGCACATTACCCACCCTCCTACCTAAAAGACTTTCACTGTAACCTCAATCCCACAGAAAATCACCCTTTCCTTTTCACAAATACCTCTCATATAATACTTACAACCAAAACCATAAGTCATACATCCTAAATGTCACTTCCATCTATGAACCCACCTATTACCACCAAGCCGTGAACCACCAGATTTGGAAGAAGGCTATGGCAGAGGAAATAGAAGCCATGAAACGAACTAATACATGGACTATTGTCTCTCTTCCAAAGAATCATCATACCATAGGCAGTAAATGGGTTTACAAAGTCAAGTACAAACAAAATGGAACAGTTGACAGATATAGGGCGAGACTTGTAGCAAAAGGCTACAATCAACAAGAAGGAATAGATTTCTCAGACACCTTCTCACTTGTCGCCAAAATTGTCACTGTTAAAGTCTTCTTCGCCCTTGCTGCATCCTACAATTGGTCACTCACTCAAATGGACATCAATATTACCTTCCTAAATGGTGATTTGTTTGAAGAAGTGCATATGTCTTTGCCATTGGGTTATCAAACCTCACAAGTACCACGGAAAGGTGAGAAACTAGCCTGCAAACTTAACAAATCTATATATGGGCTGAAACAAGCCTCGAGACAATGGTTTCTCAAGTTTACAGCTGCTTTATCTTCATATGGCTTTCATCAATCCAAGTCTGATTATTCTCTTTTTACGCAAGGACATGGACATGATTTTGTAGCATTGTTGATATATGTAGATGACATATTACTAACCGGACCATCCTTTCAAATAATCAGCTCAGTCAAAGAAGTCCTCAAAGGACATTTCAAACTCAAGGATTTAGGCCATGCGAAATATTTTCTGGGATTAGAATTATCCAGATCTCAACAAGGGATCATGATTTCCCAAAGAAAATATTGCCTCCAAATACTTGAGGATATTGGATTTCTTGAAGCTAAACCAACTACAACTTCTATGGATCCCAATTTGAAACTATCAAAGAATGAAGGAGAGCTTCTAAATGCAGATGACATCATATGTTATAGGAGACTGATTGACAGGCTTATATATCTTCAAATATCTCGGCCAGACATATGCTTTGTTGTTCATCGGCTAAGCCAATTCATCCACAGCTCCACTAAAGCTCACTTCAATGCCGCTCATCACTTACTCCGGTACCTAAAACGGTATCCTGGACAAGGCATTTTAATCAGCCCTATCACTTCCTTTCATTTAAAAGCCTTTGTGGATGCTGACTGGGGATCATGTCCTGATACTAGAAGATCCATTACTGGTTTCTGTATATTCCTAGAGGCATCTATCATATCATGGAAATCAAATAAACAAGCTACCGTTTCTAGATCTTCTGCAGAAGCGGAGTACATGGCACTAGCCCCAGTTACTAGTGAATTAAGGTGGATCTCTCAACTCCTCAAAGATCTTCAGATTAAGATCCTAAAACTCACTACTGTATTCTGTGACAATCAAGCTGCTATTGCCATTGCCTCTAATCCAATGTTTCATGAGAGGACAAAACACATAGAAATTAATTGTCATTTTGTTCGGGACAAGATAACTGATGGGTTCCTTAAGGTTCTCCCTATCCAATCTAGTCAACAACTCGCAGACATGTTCACTAAAGCATTGCCTACATCTGTTTTGTCTAAACTAGTATCCAAGTTGGGCATCATTGACATTCATCGTCCAACTTGAGAGGGAGTATCAACAGTAAAACAGTTACATTCTGTTTATTAGTTACAACAATTTATTTGTTGCATTCTGTTATAACAATTTATTTGTTACAATAGTTAAGATTCTGTTTGAGTTTGTTTGTATTTTCCAGCTATTAGTTAGTCAAGCAAACTAACAAGTTCTTCTATAAAAGGAACTTGAAGTATGTAAATACAATAAGCGAAAGTAATAAGAAAGTATTTCCACATATCTTTTCTCTCTATTTGTTAAGAAGTTAAAGTCTTCATTTTTATATCTAAGGATGGGACTTTGCAAGCAAATTTTTTTCGATCAAGTTGCATATACTCACAAACTTAAAGTATGTAGTTTACATATACTTTTTTTAAAGGATGGATTGCAATTTGCCACTAAATAATAGAAGCCTTTTTGCTATGTGTAACATCCTACTCAAAATAATGCTAATCATGTTTTGTTATTGTTGAACAAAAAAGTAATATGAAATTGATTTAATTAAAAAATAACGTACGATTTGCGTTTTATTAGACACAATGTCCCCTCTACATCTCTACTTTGATATACACTCTGATTTAATAAAGTTATGTCAACTAAAAAAAGATTAAAATATCTATGCGTTATTGCATACAAAGTGTTTTGTTTTAACAAAAATAATTAAGTTTTTTGGGACAATTTTGACAAAATAATTAATACTTAAATATTTGAAAAATCATTTATTTAAAAAAATTACAAATAGATAAGATGCACTAAAAAGAATTGATAAGTATGTTTTATTTATTAGAAGAAATTTTTTCTGTAGTGTAAATATGTTGGTATTAAAACTCAAGTGAAAATTTAGAATACTGAAATTTTAGAATACTTTCAATATGTAAATCCTTAATTCTCAAATACTAAAACTCTCCAATCGATTCGATTTCAACCCTAAGAATTGAGTTAGACATGGGATTTACTTAAGATTAAAAACTTTTGATAGACAAGAAAAAGTTTCCTTGACTTAAGATTTGAACACTCCACGAGATAAGATTGATCACTCCTATTTGAATGCTCCTGGCATGCAACTCAACACATGAATTGCAAAAATTCAAGAAACCCTCTTAGCTAAACTCGAAAGAAAGCACAAACGCCAAAACTCAACTCAACGTAATTTGTTGAAACAACCTAATGGCAAGGTTTTGAAAGCCTCCCAAAGAAAACCCTAATGCCACATCATAAACCATGATAAAACGACAAAAGTATGTTATAAAAAGGATAAAATTATATTAAAATAATTAAATAAAACATAAATAATAATTTGGTCCCTTAAACGGTTCAATTAATAAAAAGAATGTGGATCTAATTTATTGATGATAGAGAAAAAGTATAGATATAATATAATGAATGAAAAGGTTGTTGGCTCACAGAATAAAGAATGAGAATGTGATCGATACAAGTTTATGAGAGAAATGAAATTATCTTTTTATGAGGTAGAGATTCCCAAATCGATAGTGGGTCTCACCCATAGATTCCATTCATGCATTTTATCAACAAAACGAATAAGTTTCACTTTTCATTTCTTGATTCTCATTCCCTTAAAAGTAAACAAAACTAAAACACTAACTTTTCTCTTCACTTTCTATAATCATATAACTAAATAAATACAAATAATTGTCAAACTTTTTTAAGATGAAATAATTTTGAGATTTTTTTTTTAGTTTAAGACATATCATGAAGTAAAAAGATTAGAACTTTTGACCACTTAATCAAGAGCATGTATATACCTTAACATGAAGACTACATAAAAGAAACTAATACCAAATATAATATGATCTTACTTTTGAACTAAAACTATCTAGTGGCAATGTGGCATTACTACATATATCAAAAAAGGGCTCTTGAAAATAATGAAGAGACCATATGAATTAAAGTTCATATTTGACATCTATTTATGAGAATTTACCAGGCGTTTTTTTTTTTTCTCAGTCAAGTTGCATGTACATTAATCATGTATTATTTTTCGTCTACTTTTATTATTGAATTGATTGCAATTTGCAATTGAAAAATAGAAACTTTTTGCAATGTGTAGGATCATTCTTCTTAATGCTTTAAATCAATAAACTAATAAATTTTCATTTTTGGTATTAATGAACAAAAAGCAAGATTTTTTTTTTGAAAAAAATATGATTTGCATTTGTGTCATTTCAATCTAATTCACAACTTTGCTTCAATATGATCAACTTTGAATGAAAGGTAGTCAATTGATTAAAACTGTGTGTGATTCTTAATATTTTAAGAATCGAATTAGGTTCAACTTCACATGAATTATATCCAACACACTTTTTCAACATAATTTATTATTTATATAAAAAGTTCAATTAAAACACATCATAATTGTTGGATAAAATTTGCAAATCACAAGGGACAATGATGCACTTGGAATTATCCTTAGTAACTAACTAGTTATTTAACAAGTAATTGATAATACAATCAATTTATCTCATTTCATTTATATATTGGGAAATGAGTAAAGATCTAATATAGTAGATGAAAGTGTAATTTAATAGAAAGCTTAGAAATGAAGTGAATCCATCCAAATTAATATTATATGCAGTCAAACTTTAGGCTTAATAATTGGAATTGGAATTACCTAATCCAAAAAAAAAGTTTAGTGTTGGACCTGACTTTGTCTTTATGTTTGTATAACATTAATCTATTATTCACTTCTACCCGTTATTATTATCCCAACATATTTTTATAATTATATGTGTGTGAAATTATATTGGGGCATGCATAAATTTAAATAAATAAATAAATAAAATTTTTGTGAACTTTTCGGAGCATTTCCAGGAAATCTTTTTAGGAAGGGAAAATTATGTGTGCTTTACCAAGTAAAAGTAATTTGTCAACCATTCCTACTTTTGAGACCTATATTATATAATATTTGGGAATAAAGTTGGAATTTCAGTAAAAAGAAGAATTATAAATCACAGTCAAGTCAAATAAATATTATTATACAACAAAACAACCTAAGCTTTGCTTTAATTATCTTATACAACATTATAATTTCCTACTTTTTGATTTGTTTTACGGAATCGCCAATTAATCTGATTTTTTTTCTTCTCGAAACGTGGAGTCTTGGATTTGCATATTGGTCTATTCATTATATGGAAAATCCTAATGTGAGAATTGGATTATTCAAAGTTGGTTTTGAGCTATATAATAAATAAATGAGGCTATGTTATAAGTTTAGAAAGTATGTTATAATTTCTCCAACTTTTAAGAAAAGTTTGTATTTCATATGTCTTTAACCGTTATAATATTTATTACATTCCTCAACTTTCAATTTCTTTTTCGATTTTAATTGTAGTAAATCTTTGATTTTTTTTTTTTTTTGAAAAAAACATTAAATTAGTGGTCCTTAGAAAACTTGTTCATCTATGTAGTTATATACATATGAGAACCATTATTAAGATATTTGGATAATTTCAAAAGTAAATATGAAATTATGAGTAGAGTAGAGAATATCATACATAAAACTAATTTTTTTTTTTAAAAAAAAGCTTATCTAGTTTGTTATATTGATTGAAGTAACTTGTATGGATTTGATTTTACCAAATATCATTTTCAATCTTCTATGTTTCTTGGAGAGAGAGGGTGTCACATAGATATGTATAATGCTAATATATATATATATAATATAAAGTGGGTTTTTTTTTGGTTGAAGAATGAAGAATACATGCACTTGTGAGAAAAAAAAGTGGGTGTGGGTGAGGCTGCGGCCTTTCACAATATATATCCATCAATTTTGTTATCTTAACCAAATCTTACTTTATGAATCATATCAATTTAATGGTTTTTCGGTGGCCTTCCCAATCCCCGTGACAACTCCTTATTCATTCTCTACCTTAATTTCAATAATATTATTAAATTTTTCGATGCAATTTCATCCAAAGTTTAGTATTATATCAGAGATTAGATTAATTGAAAAGAAAAAAAAAGAGATTAGAAAAGGGGGTTGGGAAATTTTAATGGAAAGTAGTTTTTCCTTCCATCACTTTCAAGTTTCACCCCATTTTCCAAAGTTTTTTCACAACAAGAATCTCGCTCCCACTTTCTTATCATTTCTTTCAATTACGATTTTACCCCTCTCCATCTTCATATTTCCTATTATGCTTTTTGGATAACGTTCATTCCTACCTCTGCGTACCGTAGTCATTTCTATATCAAACTTACATTTTTTCTTTCAATTTCGTATCTTTTATTTAGGAAGTGTTCTATTAATTTTATGTATATGTGTGTGTATATTCGTTCTAATAAAGTTTGCTATCAACTTATAAAGAAAAATCTTAAAAGTCACTTCCATTTACATTACAACAAAATTTAAAATTTTAAGGACAGACGACACAGAGAGAGAGGAAAAAAAAAAGTCAAACAAAAAAAAATTAAAAAGGTTAGGGATATTCTCTTTTACAATAAAAAGCCATATCTATGATCTTTTTTCTTTACCTTTCCCTTTCCCCATTTTTTGCTTTTTCACACAATCTCCCCCTTCTAATCCTAAAAACAGAAAAAAAAAAAAAAGGAAAAAAAACGAAGTACAATTTTTCTTTTAGGATTATAAAAAAAAAAAAAAAAAAAAGTAACTGGTAATGGTGGAGATAGATGTAAATGGAGATTAGAGAATTAGAATCTTAGAATTCTCTAGGGTCGACGAAAATGGACATGCCAGGTGGCGATTTAGTCCAGTCACCGACGGAGCCATCGCTGAAATCTTCACCCAACCGCTTCATACACCAAAGATCTTCCTCACATGACAGCATTTTCCAGTGAGGAATGGCGGCTCTGAGTCGCTCTCTGGCGGAAACCTCCGTCGCCACCACGCCACACCCTTTCTCTTTAGCCAGATTATGTGCATACCCACACAGCGCCTTCACCATTCTCCCAGCTTCGGGTCCCTCTCCGCCCAGCCCATACATAAAATGCAACCCAAACGGCGTGAAGAGCTCCGGAACCGACGGGAGCCTGAGCCAGGGAAACGCCTTGTCCAAAACGCGTGTCGTTCTAGCGAAACTCCGCTTAAGGCGTGAAACTCCACGTACTTGAAGCCTGAACACGTCATTGCAATTCCAAACACTAAGAACCGCCCAAGATTGGGGCGGTTCGAGTAAGAAACGGTCTGAACCGGGCCAGGTGTGTGGCGTGTAAGTGCCACGTGGGATAGCGAGGAAAGTGCCGAGAGTGAGGGGGTTGTTAAGGATGGCGTCAATATCGCGAGGGAAAAACTCAGTGGTGGAGAAACGGCGGCGATAGAGAATCTCAGCGTCGGAGCGTGAGAGTGGGAGGATAGTGACGCGTTTGGACAAAGGGAGTGGATGAGCAAAAACAGGGTTGACAAGGATGGCCGGTGTACGGAACTTGGAGTATTCGCATTTTTCAGTGAACAAATTAACCGACGCTACGTTGTCTTTTTCCGTTGCTATGTACGAATACTCTGCACCATTATCTCTGAACCACTCCTCCATTTTCTTCACTAACTTAATCCCAATTCCCATCCTCCTGAAAAAACGCCCTCCTACCATAAATATGACATATCACATAATAATATTATGTAGAGCCAAAAATAAAACAAACAAACAAACAAATAAATAAATACCGATGAGCAGGAGAAACACGGAGGCCTAAGATGTAAGCGAGTTTAGTATAAACAGGGAGGTGTTTTTGGGGGTGATGATCGGAGTTAGGGATGGCAGAGCGGGAGAGTTTTTGACCGCATGTAACGGTTTTAATACAGCCCCTAATCATCCCCACTATCTCGTTCTGATCGCCCATCGCCGCCACCTGTTGAAACGGCAAGAAATACCCATAAATGAGTGTGAGACACAAAACCCATAACAAGCACCAAATACAAATACCAATAACCTTTCGCATTTATAAGAGAGAGAGAGAGAAGGGAGTTACGGAAAAGGAAAAGGACAAAAGGGGGGATTGGACAGACGGAGGAGAAAAAGGAAAAGAGGGGAAAAAGAAAAATACCAGCATAAGGAAAGCAGGGGAGTTGCGGACCCTGCAAATTGGGTCACCTAAGAGGTCGGTGAAAAGACAGAGTTTGCCGCTTGGTCCGACTTCACATCTTCGTTCAACATCTTCCACTGCTATACAATCTTCACTAGCATCGAACTCTCTAATCACTATCGAATCTCTCTTTCTTAACATTTTTCTTTTCCCAAATCAAAAGAGAAAAGGAAAACACATGCAGATGTGAATTTGAAGACGAAACAGAGCAGAGAAGAAGAGGGGTTTATATAGGGTGAACTGCCCACTCTGGCAGCCTTTTCGAGGCCCGGAAAATGGATATCCAATCCAAATAACGTGGGTTATAAGAAACAAAAGGGCGAGTGCGATTTTAGTATATGGGAGTGGAAAGAAGAGGAGAGAGGGGGTTTTTATAAAACGGATGATTACCAAAATCCTTTTACAAAATAAAACGGAAAAACTCGCTGACTTGGAAATCGGAGGGCCACCTTTCTTTTCCCCCCCTTTATTTTTGGCTAGATTAATATTAATTAATATTACTATTAGTAAAGAAAAAGATGCAAATGTTTTATCACTCCACAGGATTCCTCAATGACTCTTTAAAATATCTATCTTAATTTCAGCCACGCTCTCCCTCATTCTATTTAATAATTATAATATTAATTCTTCTCCTATTTTCTACAATGAAAAACAATAATTCCATATTAAAATAGTAAAAAGAAAAGAAAACGGTAGTACCCTACAAATAAATGATATTAGAATTGGAACACAAAAAGAGAGAGAATAGCAAAAGTTTTAAAGAGGAAGAGGAAATGGCGGCTATGGCTGCGCTGTCATGGTTTTAAATGGCTTCTCATTGGTTTTTAATCATTTATTTCTATGAAACCAGACCTCTCCTATCATCACCTCCTTCTATAATCATTACGCCCTTTCTCCATCCCCTTTCAGTTTTTTCTCTCTCCCTCCCCATTTCTAATTAATTAATTATTAAATTTCATTGATCAATTATCAATAACCTTTCAAATACCCGTTAGAATCAACGCTTATTCATTACGTTACCTAGTTGCACAAGGAATTATTGGGTAATTTATACTTGTGCGGTGAAAAAAGTTAACCGTTTGTTTTCAACCGGGTAAATTTTGAAGCAATATGAAAGTGGGTTCATGTCATGAGCATGATATGGTGTGGTGCTGAAGGTGTTAAAGAAAATGGGAAATTTCATTAATAAAATTCACAACAAGAATTGGGACGCGGCGCGTTGGATTCAATGCTCCTACCATTTTGTTGGTCGTTGGATATTGTATAAAGTGGTGGGTTAAACGCATTTCTTAAGCTAAGTAATAGTTTTTCCATGTTTATCCACATTATTACCTCTAAATCAATCCAATCCTAACCTAATTAATGGTGCATTTGAAATACATTTTCAAGTGTTTAATTTAAAAAACAAGTCATTTTAGAATAGATTTTGGAGTGTTTGATAACTAGTTTTTCAAATATATTTTAATCCATTTTTATTACAAGTGTTTAAAAAAAAATGATTTTTTTTTTTTTTTTAAAACACTTTTTTTTCAAGTCAATCCAAACCAACCGTAAGACTTAATAGATAATGATTTTATTTTTAGTTTTATTTTCTGAAATTATGTTTGTTTGTGTTTTCTCTCAATTTCTCTATATCGATTTTCACATGTAATTTAAAAAGAAAAAGACATTCGAATTCTTAAACAAATTCTCAAACAAAAATAAATATCTAAAAATTATTTTTAAAGTTTGATTTGGTTTTTGAAAATACAAGTAGATAGTGGATACAAAAACACATAAACTTAGGATGGAAGCCATATTTATAAACTTAATTTTAAAAAATGAAAAATAAGATGGGACACAAATAAGTTGAGATTTTGCAGTATTTTGTTTAATATTATATATGAGAATGAAATATAAGTATGTGGTCGAAATGAGCATATCTTAATTAATATAGTACTTATACTACTAATCTTAAAGTTAAAGGTTTGATTTTTCCACTTACATGTTGTAAGAAAAAAAGAGTATTCCACCATTTTTTTAACTGGAGAGAAAATAACATAGGTCAATTATTAATGAATTTTCCTTACTTGAATGATTATGACCTTAAAGTTGATTCTTAAATATTTAAAATATATATACGAAAAGAAGGATAATTCAATTTATATTGATGATTTGTACTATCGATCAGTTAAAAAAATTATATTATATTATAAATAAAATTGTGACCAATTTATAAATTAAATTAAATTAAAAATTGGTCGACCTTGAATCCTTGATGATCATAGTTTAGGGTCGCAATGATCGTGACCTTTGTCATGATTATTGACGGCTGAGATTTTGCCACGAAAAGGATGGGTAGATTTCATTAGGGACACCTACCCCTACCCTTCCCTTTCAGAAAACTGCCACCGCAGTCCTACACATCATCTCACTCAGCTACCCCTTAGCCTCTCCAGACAATTTTATTTACTTCTCTATTTTTTCTTTTTATTTTGCATTTGTTCTAAATAAATAGTGTAGTGTAGTATAGTAGGAGCATGGTGGGTGATGAATTGGCAGGGCATGTAAACTCTGCCATTTCCATATTGGCATAATCGTAATTATCTCTAACAACAGCCCCACTTCCATATACTCGCCGTTACGTCATCCCTACCCTAATTACCATTTAATTATCCAATCATTTACTCTTAATCTTCCAATAATTAATTCATTAAACTCCGTTTTGAACCGGTTTTGTGGGCCATGCCATGCACACTGACTCACCCTCAGCTCTTCCAATTTCTTTAAAAACTAATTTTAACTTGGAAAATGACGTGTTTATATTTTATGTTAATAACCACTTTTAGAGTAGGAGACTTGCAAAGTCAATTGAGAAACCACCCCTCCCCCAAGCTTGGCTTTCGTAGATATTTTTATTTCCATTTTGTATTTTTTATTTACACATGTTTTTAAATTCGTTTATTATCAAGACTTCAGACTCATCACCTAATTTAATCATAAATTTATAAACTTACTGTAATTTCTAAAGCTTTTATTTAAATTATGCATCAAACAAAGCTTTCACACCACATAAATAGAAGAAAATAAAAAAAGAGTTAGAAGTATGAAATTGACGTAATTAATTTTTTAATATTCTAGACAAATAAAACTTGGAAGACCTTTGATTTGACATCCGCTTCCATTTCTTTAAATCCTTTCATTATTGTCTTTACTTCTCTAATAATACCCTAATCTATGCTTCCTCTCAAACCTTAAAAGAATCTAATTTTGATTCATTCGATGATACTAATAACAAACAACCATTTTCTATAATCATAAACTAATCCAACTTGCATTTTGTCTAATATAATCCAATCCGTCCATCCATCTCAATAGCGTTACATAAATATAATCTCATCTAATTTGAAGGGTTCTTCAATTAAATTTTTAACAAATATTAAAAAAAGTAGGTATCCCACAGTAAAAATGTTTAAAGAAGTGATGAGCTTCAACTACTATAAAAAAAAATCTATACATTTGATTTGAAAATACTCCCATTTACAGATTTTTAAGCTTAATATACTAACTCAGTAGTGTCAATGATATAATGTTCTTATAATTGAGATACGGAACAAATTATCCAAATAATATTTCACATAATAGAATTTTTTTGTTTGTGATTTTTTCTTCAGTTTAGTGTTTCTTCAAAGTACTTCTGGTGTTTGTCAAATATATTCGTTTCTCTCTCTCTCTCTTTTTTTTTTTTTTTTTTTTTAAAAAGAAATTAATATAATATGAAGATAGAGAGAATAGGGGGTGGTATAGAAGTGAGAGATGGGAGATATGTGAATAATTAGAAGTTACTGTTGAGGTTTGTGAGTATATGAATGATTCAAGCAGAGAGCTCCATGTGTTGTCCACTTCTTTGCACAGTTGTCTTTGTTTCTCTATCTCTCTATACACAATATTATTTTTGGAGGGTAATGATCAAATTTGTCAAACAGGTAAATTGCCAAGAAGCTCACAATCACCAACAAAAAAAATAATTAAAAATTCAAAAAAAAAAAAAGAAAAAAAAGAGGGAAATAATCTACATTTATATTTTTGTTGAAAGCTTCTCCAAAATTTCCAGCGACAGCCACGTACGTGTATAAATTAAAAAATAATTAATTCTAACCCATTAATCTCCCACTTAAAGAACTGAGACAACCCAAGTTGCCAAATTTCTCATAATCTAAAGAATAATTACCAACAAATCTAGATTAATATATACATTTTTTTAACAAAGAAAAAGTGGATCCCCTTCCACTAAATTAGAAAGTAATTGGAATGAATGAATACAAAGAATCTAGGTACCCACCCAACCAAGTTGGTGAAATGGAGTGGAGTATATATAAATTATATACACACATATATAGGGAGAAAGCACGTAGAAATTAAATAGATAAAAAAAGAAATATTAGAATTAGATGTAAGAAAAAAGAGGCAGAAAAGGAAAGTAGGGCCTAGAGATATTCATTGATGTTGATATAAATTGGTGTTGAATGTACATTATATAAATATGGTACATTGAAAGTACACTTGTAAATATATATTTATATCACTTCCATAGTACAATTGGATTTCAGGCCATTTGTAGGCATTAAATTTGCATATGTTTTTGCCCCACTTCTATTTTCACCTTACATTTCTATTCTTTTTCTTTTATTATCTTTCTAAAAATTAACCACTTTTTCTTTTATTTCACGTGTTTGTTAGGAATGGATTTCTTTTATAAAAATTAATGTGTATTTATATGTCAACTCATCGGGAAATTTAAGTTTATGTATGTATTAATTAAAGTAATCTTTGATGACCCATGAAGCGTCAAATTAGAATAACGAACATATCAAATTTGGACGATCTGACATTACTCAAAATGATAAGATAAGATGAATATATCCTTTTCCGACGAGATACGTGGTCTTTTATATAAAATGTCAAAATTAAATGATTACATGAGAAAAATGATGAGAGTCATATTAAATTTCATTGGTGAAATTATCATATTTGATAAGTTATGTAAAAAGTTGAGTTAAATGAGTACGCGACAAGTTGAGTTAATAAATATAATATTCCTCCACTGGATAAGAATTTCAACTATCCCTCTTTAAATAGTAACTCTACTAAGTGCTCCAATAAATCAATCATTCCTAAGGTGAGAGATCCATATTTAGAAACTTTTTATATTTAGCAAATTAAAGAATAATATATGTCTCTAATATATCAAATGATAGGATAATCATTACTTCATTTTCTAAGGTAAAAGTTGTGAAATCACTCTTGAAATACATGATACTTCTTTTTTTTTTTTTTTTTCCTTATTTAACTCTTAAGAATTTTTTGGATTTAAAATGAACTATTCAAGCATCACGTTTCATAAAAATTTCAACTTTAATATTTATTATACGTTGAGTTCTAATAAAATATTAAAAGAATAGTTGTCTCACACCAAAAAAATTTAAGAAAGTGATGTTCTCCAAATACTATAAAAGAATCTAAGACTTTAGTTTCAAATTATAATCCTAATTAGAAAAACATTTTGAGTTCGAGTGTTGTTAATTTTAGTAAAATTTCTTTTTGTATTCTCTAATTTAAGGGTGGAATTAAAGGATATGAATAGTACACACAATTTTTGAAAGAGTATTCTTGTAAATGGGATTTGGAAAGAGAATCAACAATTTTTCTCATAGTGAATTTTCTTCTGCGTGATCATGGTTTATCTCCAAATTTAAAGTTTTCTACGTAAATTCCTGTATCTCCTAGTCTTGTTGTTTTCTTTTAACTTCCCCATTTTTTTATTCATACCGTAATAATGAGAGATTCATTTCAATATAAAGATACACGTCAACGGTTCGACAAATAATATTTTCCATAAAAAATAAAGAGCATATATAATAAAACCAAATTAAAATATTTAAATTGATATACAAAGATTTCAATCTTGTATTTCAAAACCTTAATTGCATGACTTTGATTTTATAATATAGTTTTTGATATATATATATATATATATATATATATATATATATATATCACAACTAGACAGCTACCATATAGCTAGGTAATGTATAGGGGTAGTAGACTAGGTAGAAATCCAGATTCCATATATTACAAGAGACAAAGAAAATATACATGAAGCTGTTCATTTTCTGCAACTGTTACATTATGTTTCATTGTCTGCCATTAATTTTTCATAAGCTCGTTTTTTAATACAAAAACTTTCATCTGTCCCTTCTTAACATTATTATTTATTAACATAACAACATGAAATTCGATGTTCAAATTTATAGATCCAACGACGAAACCAAATCAAGCAGCAATATATATATACACTGTATTCAAGATAATATGATCAACACTTCTAATTATTTCATTAAAGTATAATATGTTTAATCTATTCTTACTTCTTTTTTCATGAAAAAAAATGGATATTATATTTAGGAGTTAACTAAACTATCATCATTGTATTTTATTGCATTAATGTTTATAAATTATCTTTTTAAGAAGTAGCTCAAGCTTAATCATACAAATTTTCAGGAAAAAAAAAGGGGTTGGGGTTAATTTTGCTTATATTCGTTATAAAAATAATACTTGATGATGATGTTGGATGACAGTAACAAACACAATAATTAATAAAGGACCAACGATAATGACGTTGATTAAGACGTTAATGACGAGCACATAAATATTTAGTATAACACCAACCATGCTTAATTATCATATTAAATCAACTTTAATAATTTGCAATGAAATTGGATTATATGCTAATTAAGCTGTTTACATTAATTATATATATTAATGAAAATGAAATTTCTTTGGACTTTAAGACATTTTCTGCAATTATTTCTCAACACAATGATTGTAAGTCAAAACAAAGAGAATTGGGCATATTACTTTGAATATACTTATTAAAATATGAAATTAACATAATAAATCAAGATTGAAATTAATAGATTAGATCACAAACGAAGATTCTTTTGTTCTTGTTCGTTCTCTTCATTATTATTACAATCATCATCATCATAAAATAATACACATTATTAAAAAGGTGATTCCGAGCATCAACCTATACATATATACATATATATATATATATATATATATATATATATATATACTATTTTTTTTTTGTTAGAACACATAAATTATTCTTATTTGTTTGAGACTATCAAATTTGGAATCAAATCAAAGATTTTTCGGATTTTTTAACCAAAAAGAGAAATGACCGATGGATCTAATTGAAAAGAATGGAACCATTATAGGATGATCATTATTCAACTTCAACCTTGGAATAGAATAATTGTAGAAAAAGAGAATTAGTTAGATTGTCTTATTCCAAAATAAGGGCATTTGGAATCTTACTTAATTCTCATTGATTTAACTTATGATTGAGTTTAGGTTCGAATCGATTGGTTTGATAAGATGATATAGGAGTCAATTCAAAATCGTTACGCAATATAAAGGAAAACAAAAAAAAAGATTCTTCTTAATATATATATATATATATATATATATATATATATATATATATATATATATATATATATATATAATTAACTCTCTAGGATGGTTGATCTTTTCATTTAAATTAATTAAAAATTAGATTGATTAGACTCATGAATGATGGATGATAATATACTTAAAACTTAACTACTTGGATTTGGGATATGATATAAAAGTTAAAAAAAAAAAAGGTAAAAAAAAAAAGATTAATATACGGTTGAAATTAGAGGACCACAAAATAGAAAGAATATTTAATGATAAATATATTAGAAGGGTTTGCCCCCACAGAAAACGTAGGTCCCAAAGAAGAGGGGGAGAGAAAGAGATTGAAAAGTTCTCCCAACCATATGATTTATGGGTTGGAAAAAGAAATTTATAATAATAATTATAATAGTAATGATGATGATGATAATAATAATAATAATAATAATAATAATAATAATAATATAAAGAAGAAGGAATGGTGTTGGTCAAAAAGAAGAACATGGGTCTTCGACAGGTTTGATGTTAAGTTAAGATGTTGCATCCAAACATAAAAAAGAGGAAAACAGTTAAGGGACAAAAGGAAAGACAATTGCCTCGGGAAAAATCTATGCTACGGATCTTGTTCCCCTTCCCCTTCCTCTTCTAAAAAAAAATATATCCCATAAACTTCATATAACTTCTCATATTATCATATATCTATCGATCGATCTATCGATATCTTATATATAGTTTACATACAATTGTAAACAAAATTAAATGTAAAAGTTCAAGAAGTGACGTGAATCACTAAAGCTTTGATACCATGAAGTATCGATTACAACCATATATTTATAAATATTGTCAATAACTAAATAACAAAATTATGTATTGGAATACCTTAAATCTATTATACGGCGTTGTAAGTGGCCAAGTATAGGTGCATTATATATAAACCTTTTGATCGTGGATGTGCATCTGCAATTTGTATTATATGATATTTTTCTCTAATAATAAACTATGCTCTCTCTTTTTATTTTTAGATGTAACTAACGTAGTGTGTTAGTAAACCACATAAATATTTGTGTTGATTTTTTTAGAGTCTACGTTTTTTTATTGTCGATTTCATAACACTATTTATATAATTTTTTTTTGTTTTCATCTCTAATGTATCTCTAAGTTTTTCAATCCAACAATAATGATGTGCCATAAAAAAAATTAATGATTTTTTTTTCTGAAATGATTAAAAGTGCTACTAATGTCATGGATGGCCCAAGATGTTTATAATGTTGGATTTTGATAAAATATTATAAAAGTAATTATTTCACGTCGGAATTTTTTAAGTGATGAATAAATATTATATAAGGAGTTTATGACTTTGGTTTCAAATCAACCCAATTTAAACGTTTTAAGTTTGGTATTCAAACATTAATTATGTAAGTAGTGTATAATATGCTTTGAGAGAGGATTTCTTTATAATTGGAGTTGAAGAAAGATTCTTGTGTGATTATTGTTATAATTTTTCATATAGTGAAATTTTTTTTTAGGTTTTTTCCCTAGTTTATTAAGCTTTTGTATGTAAATTCTTGTGCTCATAATTTTATTGTTGTTTTCTATTTTTTTTTTTTAAATCTCAAGTTATTTTTCACTTATACTTGTTAGTATGAGAGATTTTTTTTCCAACAAATAAACCTCCCTTTGAGCCTTTAGGGTTGAATTGCTTTGTTTTATTTATTTAATTATTATTATTATTATTTGATAATATGTAGGAAGAGAAATCAAACCTCAAACTTTAAGATTGATAGAATAAGCACCACGTCAATTATCTATACTCATTTTGACAAGTTATACTCATTTTGACAAGGGAATGTTTTATATGTAATAATAAAGTCCCCTTCCAAATTTTCATGAATGAAGTTGACGGTCATGCATAAAGAACTCGATTAGTGCTAAATAAGAATCAAAGTTCTTGAGTATCTTTCTAAAATTGCATATAAATTTATAAAATAAAGTTTAGAAAATCTTGACACAAAAATTTTTGTAGAGAAAAAATAAATATTTTGTAGACAGCTTGAAAGAGCAAAGTTTAGAGAGGAAACAGAACTAATATATTGTAGACAAAGTTTGAAAGAGAAAAAGTTTAGATTTTTATTTATTTATTATTATTATTTTTTTAAAAGTTTGAGAGTAAACAAAGTTAGAATAATTTAAGAGGGGACGAAAATATAGATTATTAAAGAAAATTTTTTTGACAAAAAAGTTAAAAACAATTGAGAAAAGTAGAGAAATTAAAAATAAGAGATAAAAGTTAAAATGAGCTACGTATGTATTTATAATCACGAGGTCATTGTATTTTAAAAAAATAGCAAGAAATAAAAAAGTGGTTTAGGGAATCAATAAAATTAATTTATTTTTCTTATGGCATCAAAATTTACTTCATATTGTTTATGCATACAATTGAAATTTAGGATGCTTATAGTTATAACATAAATTATTTAATTTATGAGTCTCTTTTTGTCTTGCTTCATTGTAGTTTTAGAAAGAAAATATTTGTATATGTAATATCATATATTTACATTTGAATTGTTTCTTTGGACAATAATACTATTTTAAAATTTTAAATTAAAACTATGACATTTTCACGTGTATTACATGTGTACATTGCTAGTACTATAAAAGAATGCTATTACAAAAACTATATTACTTGACACTGGAAATTTTTGAGTACTTGACGTTTTTATAAAAAAAAAAAAAAAAGTCATGTAACATGTAAATTTGATGAAAAACGTCAAGAATAACGAAAAAAAAATGAAGGTTGGCGGAAGTTTTCGAATTTTTTTCATTTCGTTTTTACTTGACGTTTTATAAATGTCAAGTGATTTGTAGTTTAATTTTTTTTAGGATTTCATATATTAAAGAGATGAAAAATTGGAGGTGGTACCCCTAAACACTCGAAACCACACCAAAAATCTACCTCCGACGGCTCATTCTCAATGTCTCACTCGTGTAGGAATTTATTTTTGGCTTTTTGGAGACTGTTAGGGAATTTATTTTTAGTTTATTTACGATTCTCACTCGTGTAGGAATCAATGGTTAGATGAATTTGAGGGATGGAGTTGATGCATCAGGAAGGAAGGGAAACGTTACTATTCAGATTTCTGAATCTCTTCTTTCCATCGACGAAACTGTCGTTTTAGTAATCTTATTAGCTACTCTGCAGCATAAAAAATGGTGTACTCAATTTACTTTCTTGGAAGCAAACATAAGAAAAAGTTGGTGGTGCAAATGGGCTTCTTATAAGGCACATATAGAAGCAATTTAAGGTGAAATTTAGAAAATCTGAGTAATTTATGAAATGAAATCTTGAAAGAGTTTTCCGTTGTAATTTGAACGTGCAATGTTCTTTTGGTTTATAATTGTCAACGGAAGATTTTTTTTTTTGGCACCTAAAAGATTAAGAACTTACACTTTTATCGTGGTGGTTGCTCTCAGTTTAACTGAAAAGCTTGGAAGTCAACTCTATGGTTTGAGTTTGAAGTTGAGGTTTGTGTCTAATGTTATTGTTTAGAAATTCTGCAAATCTCTCTTTGAAACCCTTTGCTGCATACTTTCCGTAGGAATCTATTTTATTTTGATAATATCCCAGATGTGCTTCTTTCATTTTTATAGTGCTCAGAAACAACATTTATTTTGACGTTTAGGAAAAGAATTGATGACATATTGCATATTAATTAACATTTCATTCATTTATGCTTTTTGAAAATTCTCATTTTCTAATTGGAACCCGATTCATAGTCTTCAAATTAAGTGTTAAGGTTGTTTTGAGGTAAAAGTTATCTAAACGTTCTTTCAATTTTGATTTAGGATTTTGAGTTGATATATTTATATTATGTGTCATTGTTATAGGACCCAACTCCATTTTCATATCTTTTCGAAAAAAGGCATCCAAGAACTATGACATCTCATTGGAGGCATTTAATTCATTCCATTTTACTGCTTATATATATATATATATATATATATATATATATATAGTTGTTTTTGTTTAGTTTGTAGCTTTATTAACTGGACTTTTGGCTTGAAACTCTCAAATCATATCATATTCAATGTCTTTGATAGTTTTAGTTTGAACTGAGCTTCACATTTATGGATGTATGGGTCAAATTGTAGCCATATTCAATGTTTTGATTTTAAAAGAATGATTTAGTTTTAGTCTCAAATGTGATTTTTTATTTGTATTTTGTGTTAGGTTTGTGAATCATGTTATTATTTGTTTTTTCCTTAAGTTTTTAGGACTTTGTAGGTTGTGGGGCTTAATTTTAGTAATTTTTAAATTATTTAGGTGTAACTTGAGCTCATCATGCTATACTCACGGGATCCATATTTTGTGGTTTTTGGTATAGTATTTCAGTGGTGCTAAAAGCAACAAGTTCAAGGTGAGGTACATTATTCTTATGGAGACGAGAGCACAGTGAACAAGATTTGGCTATGACTACTTCATTTGGAATTATAGTTGTAATTTTTGGAATTGTTCAATAAAGGGGTGGGAGGGAGGGGGTTGATTGTATGGAAATGTGTTCATATTCTTCTAACTTAGAAATTGTCATTTGAACTTTGTTATGAACTTTGTTAACATGAGGTTGTTATATGGCAATATATATGTTCAAGATATGAACTTCTTAGGTTGGTGGAAATTTTGGGTTGATTGTTGCTTAGATTGTTCATATATATGTGTTGTTTTTTTATTTTGTTAATAAATAATTATACTCTTTAATTAAATCATATCATTATTGGATCTCAAAACAAGAGTAATTATAGGTAATTTTTAATAATACATTTTTTTTTTTAAAAAAAGCACAAATGAACTTGACAAGCAAATTATATTAAGTATTCATTAAGTTGTCAGTTTTTTGGTGTCAAGAAGAAATTACATTTGACAAGTAAAAACTGTCAAGTTATGAAAACCTTGATCCATAATAAATGTCAAGAATTTAGATACTTGGCACTTAAAATAAGTCAACATATGTCACATACTTGATAGTTATAAAATATCAAGTAAATTACCGCTTAACGAGTTTAGCTAGTAAACAAATTTCTCTTGTTCTTGACACGGACTTACTTGATATTTTTAAAAACGTCAAGTTGACTGCAAAAAAAAGTCAAGTAATACAATTCTTATAGTAGTGGAAGTCTATGACTTTGGTTTCAAATCATCCCAATTTTAAGCATTTTGGGCTTCATATTCAAACTTTGATTACGTAAGTGGTATAATATGCGTTGAGAGAGATAAGGCCATTCTATTTTGACAAAAGACCCACACCTAAGTTCCATAGCTTTGGGTTCACTATCCTGATCATGATTTTCCTACCCCAGAGGGAAAAGTGCTTCCCTTTTTAGACGATTGTAGGCGAGGAGGGATTCAAACCCCCGACACCGTGGTTCATAGCCACGTGTTTTAATCTTCTAAGCTACAGAGCCCACCCTATCTCCACTGGATATGTTCCCGAGGGTGCCCTAAAAAAGAACATTTCCTCTCCCCAGCCATTTCCCTTTTTGGGTTAAAAAGATGTGAAAGCGCCCCTTTGTCTATAAGAGCGGTACATTCCAAGGTATGAAGTGAGAGAGTAGGAGAGAAGGGGTTTTGAATAAGACGACCTTTTCATTTTTCATCTTTTTTCCATATTGATATTGAATATTGAAAAGTAATAAGAATTAGAGGTGTTAAACTTTTTATCATCCTGGTGTTGAGCTATTTTCCCGCAAGGCACCCCTACAGTATCATCAGTGCAGTAGAGTTTAACCACCAAGTTCATGGAGTTGGAAAAATATTTTTCTGTTATTGTAAATAATTTTTTTACATAGTGGATTTTTTTTGTGGGATTTTTCTTTGGTTAAGTTTTTCATGTAAATTCTTATGCTCATAGTTTTTTTTTTTTTTTTTTTTTTTTTTTTTGGAAAAAAAATCTCAATTATTTTTTCTACATATCCTTGCCAAAGTAATGAGAGAAAAATAAGTCTCTCCCTTTGAGCCTCTAGGGTTGAATTGCAATAGCAATAAAGAGAATGATTTATTTATTATTTTTTATTTTTACAATATGTGGAGGGTAGTACTCGAACTTCTGACTTTGAGATTGATGGAATACTCACTATGTCAATCGACTATGCTTATTTTGACAAGAGAGTATTTTATATTTAACAATAAATTTATAAGTCTCCTTCCAAATTTTCATGAATGAAGTTAATGGTCATGCATATTAGTGCTAAATCCCAAATATACTAAAAATTAATAGGAAAGTTGTTTCACTTATAACACAAATGTAGGCTTCCTTCCAAACACTCAAATCTTCATAATTAATATTTAGTCATGTTTGATTCTTGGATTTCACGTGGATTAATTAAAACTTTAGGGGTTTTTATTAATTATTAAACAATTATGTGCCAATAATACGAGAGAGAGAGAGAGAGAGAGCTGTAGTGTCTACAACGTGTATGAGTTAAAATTTTAAATAAAAAATGAAGGAATGTAAAGCAAGGAAACATGTTCACTGTAATGTTGGAAAATGTCAAGACCAATGGAAACGAAAAAGGTGATTAATCAATATAATGCACAACACAAAAGCAAGATTAAAAAACTTAATTAGCTAGAGACAGTTGGTTTCGATGTTTTCTATGCTTTATTAATTCACACCCTATTTTCCTATCAATCCAATAACTTAATTAAATTTACTAAAGTTAGAGGTTTATTTTATATATCTCCATCCATACCCGTGGTGTGGCTCGAGGAAATAAATCCTATATACGACGATATTGATATGATGTGGGGATTAGGTCACCAAAAAAAATCAAAACTCTCTCTCTATTTGTTAATTTCAGTGTTTATCTACCTAATTAAGCTGCCCCTTTTAATTAATGTAATTACTTTGATTAATTTGTCGCAACCCAAAAAAAAAAAAAAAAAAAAAGGTAGAAGAAAACAAAAGTTGGGTGCGATAAGACTTTGGGTATAGGTTCCAAAGTCACATCCTTAGCTATATATTAGCTCATATTTCTTTTTTAAGGGCATCGAGACCTTAAATTTTGACACAAAGATTAAACCTTTTCTCAAGTCAAACATTGGACTCTATCTTTAATTTGACCATAAAGCTAAATATTTTTAAGATGTAATGTGAAAAAGATTTTTTTTTTTTTTTTTTTTTTTTTTTGGGTTTTGGGGTGGGTTTGAGAAGCTCAATTCTCAAGAAGGGTAAATGTGCAAAATTGGTAAAAATTAGAGAAATTAGAGAGCAAATTACGTATAAGGTGGGGGAGTTTTGTGGGTAATTAGGAGCTGTGATTTCTGAAGTTTGTTTAGTAATGTTGGTTTAGAATGGAATTAGAGGGATTAATAATGATAAAAATTAGAAAGATTATAATATTAAAATAACAAAGTGTATGGTAAGAGGCCGACACTTAGATGCGGCCATGGGTGACCCAAATCCCTAATATTCAGCATTTTGTCTCCCATTATTATTTCTTCTTCTTCCTCTTCTTCTTCTTCTGATTATGAAATGACCTTTCATAGTTCTGCCTTTCTTGACAAATCAACTGCATGCCAAGCCCTTCCAATCTTTATCTTTTTTTATTTTTTGAATTTCTATTTTATCTTTGTTTTTTTTTTATTTATCTCTCTCTTCATTAATTTGTACATAATGGGTTCTTCTTATCTTATCTTCTGCATGAACTTCCAATTCCCAAATCAAAACAAACACACCGTCGTTTACTCAGTTTGAATGTTATCTCATAATTCTTTCTTTCTTTTTTTTTTTTTTTTTTTTTTTTAATTTCTTTTAACGTCACAGTAACACATCACTATGTTGTTTGTTGCTATATAATTACTAACAAACGTGGGACCCAGACAAATATGGTTGCCAATTCTAACATGGATACATGCACACGAGACCATTTTTGAGAAACCAATTTATATTTAGTGATTATTAGAGTAAAATACGGATTTTAAACGTGTATCGAACGGTTACGAAAAAGAGTCAAATTTAGAATTAAGAAATATCTCAAAACATTAAGGTGGTAATTTCGCATAGAAATTGTTTTGCATGTAGCCCATGGGATGTGCGGTTTAATAATAAAAGGAAGGTAATTAAAAGAGTGAGGACAAAAGTACTTAAATGGAAAGAAAAAAAAAAAAACAACAAGAAGAGGGTCCCATTGGGATTCCCCCATCACTTTGTATAATTACAAAAATAAATAATTTTTTATTATTAAAAAAAAAGGAAAAAAAAGAAGGTAGCCGCCATGTTATATTAACCATCTTTATCTTTTTCCTATTTTTACATTAATCACTCTTCACCTTGGGCTACTTCAAAGAAAGAGCGTTTAGTGCTTATTTTTTTAATGGGTGGGTGGGGAGTGAGATATTACAAATATTATTCTGACTTTTAACCTAATCTAACCTCATCCATTCTCATATTCTTTTGTTATTTTGTCTGAATTTGGTAATTGTTGAATACTATAATGTGAATATAGTTTCATATTAATTAAAAGTATAGGATACTACCAAAGATATTGGATGTAAAGACCAAGATGACCTTTTGAATGAAATTGAAAAGTTACAACTACGAAGTGCATATTCATAATAAACAATATCATATTATTGTAAGATATAGAAAAAAAATTATTGATATAAATATGTGTTTGTCCCCCAACTTGTCCTAAATGAAATAGGCTATCATAGCTCACTCAATGTTTGGGTCTTCTATTATAATATAGTTGAAGTTCTCAATTATTATAACTACACTTAGCTACAGTAAAACTATTTGACAATTTTCATCGCTATAATGTTTACTATTTCTTAACTATTTTCTCTCCGATTCTCATTTATAACTCAGACTAAAATAGTCTATATAGAATATTATAATCCAGATTAAAATAGTCTACACTCCCCACATAGATTATAATAATCATTAACTATAATAACCAACCTTGATTATAATAACCCTCACAATTTTTCTATAAAAAATCTATCAAACAACATTACAATGCTCTTTTCCTTCATATTAATCAATTCAAGGTCAATTCAAGGTTCTTTTAGGTAATGTTCAAAAGCAAGCAAGCCTTAAGCATTAAAAAATCCAATTAAAAATATATAGTTACTCTTCCTTTTCTTAATATATATGTTGTTTTCATATCAACTACTTCAATTTTATTTTATTTTAAGGTGAAAATGAAGTAGAAGAAGAAAAAGAAAGAAAGAATGATGGAAGATGAAAATGACAATTCATTCCACCACACTTGTTACCATCTCTATCTTGGAGTGTCATCTTCACTATACAAAAAGCAATATGTATTGGGTTTACAATGATTTTGTCCTTGCTACCCTCCAAACTCTTCTACACCAATTCTCTTCACAAACTATAAATAATTGAAATATATATATATACACACACACAAAAGGGATAGAGAGATGAAGCAATTCAAATGTGTAAATGTGAGAGTTAAAAGTGGACTTAACTCAACGATAATTGACGAGATTTTCTTTTTAAGAGGTCGGAGGTTCGATCTCTCGTTTCATCGATGTTGAAAAAATAAACGGGGTATAAGGAAGAGAATAGGAGAAGGAGAAGGGAGAAATGGTCCCCAATGAGTGGGAAAAGGAGGGTAGAAAATATGAGATTAAATGCGAAATGTTTCAAAAGCAAGGTGGAGTTTGGGATTCCCATGTCTTAAGTTTGTCTACAATAATTAATGTTTGTAAATTAAAATGCCAAATTTCCCCTTCCCCACACTCGAAAACAGCACGTGTAATCACCACAAAATCTCATAAAAACGAAAATGACATTTGTTTTTAGACAAAGGCATATCACTTCCTTCCAAGTGCAAAGGCAAGATTATGATAGATTGAAGTACACGCACTGTTTGAAGAGCGTGGGCCTTATGGAAAATGATTTGTCGAAAAACATTACAAAAGAAGAATGCTTCAAATGAAGATTGAGACATAGGACTCTCTTGGATTTGCTTCCACACACAAAGGCCCCAAATTAAAAGCCTAAATTGTTGTTATTTGCTATCCCATGATGCTTTTCAATGTCACTTTCAAGCATGCACATTTTGTCCCCCTTTATAAATATACATCTACAAATATATCCTCTTTTCTTTCAATTCCTTTTATATATTCTTTCATTTTACTAATTCTACACTGTTTTTTGAATTGCAAGTTGGTAATTTGTTCAATAAATACCATATATTATGCTACTAACTCTTAATCTTATCTGTCTTACCTAACTGTTATAGTCAACACTTTTGTTTTCATGAATGACATTTGACTCAATTTGTACAATATTGCCATCAAATCAATTTCCATGTTTCTTCTTTTTCTTTAATGAATGTATTCACATTGACGGAAATATTGTTCAGATAGTCTTCAATTAAAAAAGCTCCAGCAGCAAAAGAAAAAACATATTAGTTAGTTTATATCCATTAATATTTTTTTTTTATTTTCAAATGCTATTTAAGAGGGATATACTCCCACGGCTCCTGATTATATATCGGATTAGCTATTAGATTTTTTTCTAATTGATAATATGTATTAACAATTAAATATCAACCACCTCGAATATACAACTCTTAATTTGGTCATATCAATGAATGTCACATGGCTTTGATGTAGGATTTAAAACGGTGTTGAAGTTCAATTCATTTCATGAGAATTGAGAAGAAAATGAGGCTTCAAATTGGAAAAGTATAGGCCCAACCCTAAACCCAGGTGAAAACATCTAGTTTGTTGTTGTTATATTAATCTTGAAAATGACAAAACATTATAAACAGGATAAAGCCACATCATTGTACCGTAGCTAAACTTTAATCAATAAATATTAGATATATCTTCAATGTACTATATGTTCCTTGATAAATATTAGATATAGCTTCAAAGTATTGTTTTATAGTTTTTCAAACATTAAAAAAAAAAGGGGGGGAGGGGGGGGGGGGGGGGGGCAAAGCACCCAAGTGAATACAGTTCAACTAGATCGATAAATATAGTCCAACTAGCATGACGTATGTACTATCGATCTCATGGTAAGAAAATTGATCTCCCACCTCACATATTGTTAATAATAATAACAAATAATGATGCAAGACCACCAATTACATCACAACCTCTATAAAGGGAGTTTTTGGTACGGTAAGTGGATTATTATTATCAATGGCTACTATATTGTGTGAGTTATAATAGTTTATGTTTGAGGTATAGACTATTTTAGTTTAAGTAAGAAATAGTAAACACTGTAACAAATAGGGAAAGAGCATGAGTAGAAAATAGGATATACACTAACAAAGAAAGACTTAAAACAATAATATTGCAGTTAATTATAGGTTTTATAACAGTCAGTGTTACGAAATCGAAAATTAAAGAATACAAAAGAAACGTAAAGGAAGATCAACACACAAATATACGTGGTTTGCTAACAATATATTGGCTACGTCCATGGAGCCGAGGAAGAATAATATTATTAGAGAGAATGTTTTATGAATACAAAACGACGCCACTAGGGTTAGAGAGTTTTTATAGTGCACTTCTCTAAACTCTCGTACTTGGTTGTTCGAGGCGTTAGCTAACAAATTCAAGACATTCTAACTAGGGTTGGAAAAAAAAACCCGCGGGACAAGTCCCTGTGGGCCTTAACCTGATCAAGTCGGGGAATCCCTAGTTTGACCAAGGATAGGAGTCAAACTGGGGACCATATTCGAGTTCCTATCCAGGGGACAGGGCAGGGACGGGGACGATATCCCCGCCCACCCCGACTATATATATATATATATATTATAATAACTTTTTTCTTATTCAATCCCAAATATTAGTAGGGTTGGCTAGACAAATAGTAAAATTTAAACTTTCATTTGAAAATAGCAAAAAGTTTTAAAATTTGTGAAAATGGCAAAATGAATTATTATATTAGAAAATAATAATTAGCAATTATCAAAACTACCCCCAAACCAACCCACATGCATAACGTTCAGAATTTTATAGGTTAAAGGTTTCAAAACCATTTTGAACAGCAAATATACTCTACCTAAATAATTATCACGATAAACAATGCATTCTGACAAGTGTCTAATCTACTGTTATAACAACTTATTAGCACCATAAACAAGGCATTCATTTAAACAAAAAATCCAACTAATTTGTTGCTAAAAAAATCAAATTAGGGATTTTAAATGGTTGACAACGCCCCCAAAATAGCTTTAAGGGAAGAAAGAAAGTGCTTCTGGTGCCTTTAACGACTTCATCACAAGAAAATAAAGACATGCTTCCGTTGTCCTAAAATCGTTAAGCCTTAAACACCATGAACGTGAGTATAGGAAGACTTACTCCATAGGTATTGGCTCGTTACCCTTGTCAAATATTTCTTTACCATCAACATAAATAACCTACTTTAATGGGAATACCAAATTGAAAGGACTCAAAATCTTGAAAATCAATGATATTAGTGTTGCCCTCAGGAAGTTGTGAATAATGATCAATTTTTACTAATTCATTATTCAAAACAGTGTATTTTCGGTGTCTGTGGCAACAGATGAGACATGGTCAACCACTACACATAAATCAATTTGGAGGGACTCTGATAATACTAACACTGACTACAAAATATATCTATCTTCAACAATCCTAATAAGATTCTTATTGATAGAGCCAACCCATTACATTGTCAAACGAGATATAGTTAACTTACCCAGGGGAAAAAGCTTACCTTGGATATATTCCACAAATTATTGGAATAATGAATGTGATAGAATATGCTCCTCAAAAGCTCGAAAATCATGGCAATAAAGATTCTCATCCCATCGACCATCAAACAGAAGTCTACTTTGTTGTAAAGCCATAGCAAGAACAATAGCTTAAGAAGAAAACCATACCAAACCAAAAATCGATAGTCACTTTGTGTCAGTAACAAAAAGTTGTCTTACGATAGTGTTACCTTTTTTTTTTTTTTTTCAAATAGTTAGAATAATATAATATGGTAAAACTTTAGATATGACTAAATATGAAATATGTACAATTGAATCTAATAACATATACAAAACGATTTAAACAAAAAAATATTTGGTTAATTTATTAAGAATATTTATAAAATAATAAAAAACAATTCAAACATTTAAATAAATTTAAATTTTGATTTGATAAAATGAATTTTGATAATATATGGATATTTAAAATATAAATTTGATATAAAAATTTGGATATTTAATTCAAATGAGATTATTTCGAAAAGTGGTTAAGCATAATCTAAATTAATAATAAATTTTGCATTGAAATGTTAGCTACGTGAGAAAAATAAAAAAGGATGGTTATTTTGAAGAATGCAGTTATTTTTAGTTTTTCAAATGAATCGATTAGAAGGAAAGTGGGAACTAAGGCATCAATAATTACCCTGTATACAGAACCCCGTCATTGTTTATGATTCTCTTACCATGTATTTGTAGTTTCATCAATAACAAAAGCTACGAACTAAACAATGGTAAAACAGGGATTTAAAAATTCATGGTCATGTGCATGTCACCTGAGTTGCTATAAATCTTATTATTCGCCAGTTTTGCCATTTTTCAAAACCAAACCCTAAAATCTGTCATACGCTCCAATTTTCCTATATTAAAAGCAAACTATTCAAATACCCAACACTTACTATAAGCCTATGACCAGACCTATCTAAACCTTAATCCATCACTTCTTTTTTTCAATATTCATTTTCACACTAAACATAAAACAACCTAAATATTCTCTCATGAGCTTCAGCCTCCCAGGTTCCCGACCCTAGACCCTTGAGTTCCTTCAGTCATCTTCGTCAATAATACGTCGAGGTCTGTCTTCGACCACGCCTGTTATTGTTGTCGAAGTCGAAGTCCAGATCTGCCATCATTTAACTGTTTTCGTCGTTCACTTATACTCAACCATCATCATCCATCGTTCACGTCTAAAAGTCTAAAGGTGAAGGAATTAAACTTATTTTATTTAAACAAAGTGACTCCAATTAAAAAATAATAATAATAGGGGAACCCATTTCCCGCAGGTAATGAACAGGGAAATCGCCACGGGGAATTAATAGGGGAATCCCCGTGGGGATTAATAGGGAAAACGGGGAATGGGTCTCGTAGGGACCCCGTTTGCTCGACAGGGAATCCTTGCCCCCATCTCCAGCCTTCCCTCTCCCCTCCCCTCTCCGTGGCTCTGTTGCCAACTCTAATTCCAACAAATCTCCACATTGACTTGAATTCTTTCTCAGAAAATAGATGTACAAGATGTAACATAAACAACATTGCCAGACATACCCGGACTTCTCTCTCATGCCTCAAAGTGTCCCACAAGGGACTAGAGTCCAAACAATATTCGAATTTGCCTCGTGGAACCAATTTTGGTGAACATATCAGCAGACTTATCAGTAGAGCTAATTTTCATCACTTTATCTCTTTACTCACCTCTTAAAAAGTGATATCTTACATCAACGTGCTTAGTTCTTTCATGATGAACTTGATCCTTGGCTAGGCATATTGCAGTCAAACTAGCACAATATACAATAGCTCGATCATGATGAAAACCAAGATCACTAACTAGCCCTCTCAACCATATTCCCTCTTTAGCAGCTTTTGTCAAGACCATGTACTCTGCTTCAGTAGTAGACAAAGTAACTAACAACTGAACCACCCAGAGTGAACACATAGCCAGTTATAGACCTCCTACTGTCAACATCTCCAGCATAGTTAAAATCAAAATAATCGGCCACCAAACATTTTATGTCATTCCCATAAATGAGACCAACATTATATGTACCTCTAAGGTAACGAAAAATCCTCTTAATAGCTTGTCAATGCTCATTTCGAGGTTAACCCATGAACTTGTTGACTGTTGGGGTTGATGCTCTAAAGTCTCGTGTCATGTAGTTTGTAAACAATTTGTACGAACGCTTGTGATGTATAATATATGATATTTTACTTCACTTCTTGATTTTGCTCAGTTAATTGTTTTATTTGCTTTACCACAAATCAATAAACCTAAAATCCCTGGTTATCTGGATGTAACTTAAGCACGTATGTAGTAACATACAAGTGGATCATGTCTTAATTGATAACCAAAATGGTCTGTAGTATATGGATATAAGAGGAAAATCTTATCCTGCTAACACTACAGATATGGCCCACTTTGTGGAATGGTCACAAGTGTTGTGATTTGTCATAGATGGTCTGATCTTAATCATTCGTGGTGGACATTCGAGAGTGGGCATCCTATAAAAAGAGTTTGTATAAGACCTGACCATGAAGTGTTAACGTCTCGTTATATAACAATGTTCATGGCAGAGACTCCACTTCACTAGGATGACCATAGGTAACATGACCTCAATCCTGAGTGAGTTGGGAACTCCTGCCATAGAGGGCGGTCCTTTGATTTGCATGGGTGCGAGTGGCCAGGTCGTTGACTCATACCTACCATTTTAGGGATTCGTCTGATTTGGGAGTTGGGAACTCAGCTACACAAGATGGAATTCGCTCCTTCCCAAAGCAAGGGCAAGTAGATAGATAGCTCCCTTAAGGGCTAATTCTAGGGCTTGAATGATGTGACGCCACACACCTTCTCTTGGCTCGAGAGATGTTCACACATAGTTGAACTATGTTGTATTGTTCATTAGAGAAATCAGTGGTACTTAAAGTGTGAGATGTAACTACAGGAGCAAAACGGAAAATTGGCCCAGCTGTACTTACGAGCATCTGTGAAGGGTCGTCGTACTCATGATTGGTTATATTCGATGGATACAAAAATATCTCTCTGGTAAGAATTGTTCAGCTGTTGGTCTTTAGTGGAATGCCTGGCAGTTAACGGATGGTGGATCTCGTGGCTAAAGAGTTTTATCAGCTATTCACGTACCGTTGGAGCTTCGAGCCACAGGTTCATAAGGTCCCCTTGATAGCTTGGATAAAGTTGAGAATCAGTTTCTGGGTCAGTTTGAAATGTTCATATTGGCAAGAGGGAGTTTGATTATACATGATATAATTGAACTGATTAATTATATATGATATAATTGACTAAATGTATGAGATACATTATTTTAGAGGAAATTAGATATAAAAATGATTTATATCAAGTAGAGGAGAAATTACTATAGTAGATATATGATATCAAACTATAGGTTAAGAATATAATATGATTGTATTCAATATTTAATTAAATAGGCGATTATGAGATAATTGGTCAAGAATTTCTCCGGAATCATGCGAAAGTGGAAAGATAGAATTCAGTTCTTGTAACTGAAGAATAAAATGAAAATGGTTTTCATTTTGTAAGAGATTCAAAAATTCACTCACGATGTGAAAACTTTACGATCTTTTAGCGTTGAGAGCCTATATGATAGCGCTTATCGTCCTAAACGATCGCACAACTGCGCACTAAAGGATCGCATGCGATTTCTAAATGATCACTTACCTTTTCTAAACAATTGCTTAGCACGCCGAGTAGACTTAAACGATCGCTTACTATTTACTAGACGATTGCTTAGTAAAACTTACTCAATGGTGTACCTTTTCCTAAACGACAAGTACCCGACTATACAATAGTTATCTACTATATCCCACTTGCTTGTTCGTACTACATGATTGTCTTTTCCTCCTTCCTCTACCAATTCCATCAAAGTCCACCTTTTGGATTCTCACTCCTAGAATATTGAGGGCTTCGAGTGGTGGTGTCGTCCACCCTGTTGATTCATGTGCTACCGATCGTGTAGACAACGTGGTGCTGCTAGGCGACTATTTGCTGGACGATAAGAAACGTATGAGTTGCTTCCACTAGACTGAGTTTGTTTGAGGATTTTTTTCATCTGGTACGTTTACCCAATTTGTATGTATTTTAATTGTTAAAGCACGCCTATAATTAGCGTTACAATGCATATCTATTTGTTAGAATGTATGTGTAGTAATTCGGTCACAATGAAATCAGAAAGATTCTCATGCGCTCATAGATACTCTTGTTTAAGAGTTCCTTCACTGACAACACTAACAGCATGGGCAAGATCAGGCTTAATACAAACCATAACATGCATCAAACTTCCCAGTGCACGAACATAAGGAACTCGAGGCATATACTTCTTCTCAACTTCAGACTGTGGTGAAAGCACAGATGATAAACGAACATTTGTAGCACTGGAAATATCTATAGGCTTAGCTGATGACATACCAAATTTGGACAATATTTTATGAATATAGCATTTCTGTGACAGGAAGATCTTATTTTTATCTCTATCCCTATAGATCTTCATACCCAAAATTTTATGAGCAACATCCAAATCCTTCATATCAAACTCAACACTGAGAAGGTTATTCAACTTCTAATGTCAGACTTGGACTTTGCAGCTATGAGCATTTAATCTACATATAAAAGTAGACAAATCATTGAACCATCATCAGATTTGTTGTGATATCACAATAATCATAAGAACTCCTGTTACAGCCAAGTCTAACCATATAACTGTGAAATCGTTTGTACCACTGCTTTGTGAAAGGAATCGGATTCCCATATAAGCATGTGATGGCCTTGCATTTTGAAAAATGATTTTATAGAAAATAAGAATGATAAACTAATTCTCACTAGGATAAACATTCAAATAAGCCTAAGCATGTTCTTAATGAAGAAGAAGAGAAGAAAGGAAAGAAGAAAACTCAACCTTGAAGATTCCCTTTTCTTCACGTTTTCCTCTCCTTTGCAACCAAACAAACTTGAATCTCTCAACGAACGAAGACATTATCATAAGAGTTTCCTCGTTATGCTCTAGGAATCCAAGGAGCTAGATATGTTGGGTCTAACACCTTGGAAGAAGAAATGAAAGATAGAGAAATGTTCTTAAGAGAATAGAGAAAATGTGGGAGTGGAGACTAGGTTTTTTTTTCCCCCACAAAATGAAAACTCTTATCCTAAATGAGTTATAATGATGTATTTAGAGGGAGAGGGTAACCCCCTCTCCAAGTTTCTCTCACTTTTCATCATTTGTTAATTGATTAATTAACTATTAGTTAATCAATTAACACGTAAATTAAATAACTATATATTAAATCATATTTAATATATAGTTAATTAAATATCACATATTTATACTAACCTTCATTCTTTATCGTTTGTTAATTAATTAATTAATCATTAATTAATCAATTAACATATAACTTAAACAACTATATAATAAATCATATTTAAAATAGGGTTAATTAATTAACATATAAATATCACATATTTAGATGCATATATTTCTTTATGAATCCAATTCATATAAATCTAATATTTGAATCTCATTCATTACATCTCTCTAATACTATAATTCTATATGAATCTAATTCATATGAATTCAATATTTGAATCTCACCAATACATCTCTCTTATGTAGTTTGGATTACATATCATATTTATAATTAACCATTGTTGGGATTGATGCCCTAAAGTCTCGTATCCTGTAGTTTGTAAACAGTTTGTACGAATGCTTGTGTTGTTAATATATGATATTTACTTCACATCTTGAATTTTTGCTCATTTACTTGCTTTATTTTCTTTACCACAAACCAATAAACATAAAATCTCTGGTTATCTGTATGTGACTCAAGCATATATGTGGTGACATACAAGTGGATCATGTCTTGAGTGATAACCAAAATGGTCTGTAGTATATGAATATAGGAGTGAAACCTTATCCTGGTAATGCTATGGATGCAGCCCACTTTGTGGAATGGTCATAAGTGTTGTGACTTGTCACAGATGATCTGATCCTGGTCATTCGTGTTGAGGACATGCGAGCGGAGGCGTCTTATACAAAGAGTTTGTATAACTCCTGCCATTGAGGGCGGTCCTTTGATTCATATGGGTGTGAATGATCAGGTCTCCGATTCAAACCTACCATTTTGGGGATTCATCTGATTTGGAAGCTGAGAACTCAGCTGCACAAGATGAGATTCACTCCTTCCCCGAGGCAAGGGTAAGTAGATAGATGGCCCCCTTAAGGGCTGATTACGGGGCTTGAACGATGTGGCGCCACACATCTTCTCCTGGGCCAAGAGGTGTTCACACATAGTTGGACTATGTTGTATTGTTCATTAGAGAAATCAGTGGTACTTAAGGAGTGAGATGTAACTACAGGGGCATAACGGTAAATTGGCTCAGTTGTACTTACGAGCATCTGTGAAGGGTCATCGTACTCATGATTGGTTATATCCGATGGACACAGAAATATATCTGTGGTAAGAAGAGTTCAACTGTTGGTCTTTAGTGGAATGTCTGACAGTTAACAGATGGTTGGAGTTTAGTCAGCTATTCACGTATCGTTGGAGCTTCGAGCCACAGGTCCATTAGGTCCCCTGGGCAGCTAGGATAAAGTCGAGAACCAGTATTTGGGTTAATTTGAAATGTTCAAATTGACAAGAAGAAGTTCGATTATATATGATATAATTGGACTGGTTAATTATATATGATATAATTGGCAAATGTATGAGATACAGTTTTATGATAAAATTAGATATAAATATGATTAATATCAAGTAGAGGAGAAAATACTAAAGTAGATATGTGATATCAAACTATAGGATATAAATATAATATGATTATATTTATTTATTAATTAATTTATTAATTATATGATAATTAATCCTTTTTCCACGTTCGGACGTGGGTTAATGGGAAGCATCGGTTATGGTAACCGATGAGTTAAAATTGAAAAAAGTTTTCATTTTTGGATCGTGCAATCGATATTCATTCTTCCACCCAAAAGATTTCGTGAAACGGTCGCCCGAGAGCCTATACGATAGTTGCTTCTCCGCCTAAACAATCGTACACCTTTTCCTAAACGATCGTTCAGCATTTCCTACCGATCGTGTAGCTCCTCTATGCGATAAGCACTTCTGTTATACGATAGCATTGTTTTCTCTCCCATTTGCTTATCACCTACACGACTCGTTGTTCCTCCGTCCTCTACCAAATTTACCAAAGATCGCCCTTTGGGTTTTCACTTTGAGAATACCCAGGGCTCATTCGTGGTGGTGTCGTCCCCATTGCGGCGTTCGTGTTCGCGTTGATCGTGCTATTGCAGTCGCCGTTTCTGCTGGATGTTGGTAGATTTGTTGGAGGGTTCCGCTACGTTAGGGTTCTGAAGTTTGAAGATAGTCTTCAACTGGTTTGAAACTCTTTCCCTGTTATTTATCTTGTTCTAAGTATGTCGTTAATTAATTTTGATTGCATAACTGTATGTGTTGAATGTATAATGTTATATTTCAATCACGGTGAGATTGGAGCGATCCGAACACGCTCAAGGAACTCTCGGTATGAGATCCTTCAACCATATTACATAATGTATCAAAATATACTATATAAATCATATTAATAGAAAATTCCTTTAAGTAATTTGAACAATTTAAATCATTCCTCATTATTATCCTTAGCGAGCTAATATGGGGACCTTATGGATCTGCAAATTAGAAGCTCTAATGATATGAGATTAATTAACTAAACTCTTTAATTAAATTAATCAATTTTCGTTAACTACTGATCTCTCCACTAAAGACCGATAGCTGCACTATTCGCACTACGAATATATTTCTATGTCCGCAATGAAGGAACCTTATAAAGGGACTTTAAGCGGAAGCGGATCGTCCCAATTTTCTCAAATGTCACAGAACATAAAATTTTATAGTGACAACAAAAATATGTATTTAATAAATAAAATACAACATGATTGAAAAGTAAAGAAGAGAGAGAAAAAAAGGGTTCAGAACCCTAACCTTTGTAGAAACCAAAACTTCATGTGAAATTCCTTCAAATGAATACCACCACGAACAGTTACCTTGGCATTCTCTGGCTAAGAATCCAAGAGGAGTGGGGCTCCCGTTATTTTGGTGAGGGAAGATCAATTAGAGAGAATATGAGACGAGAAGGAGGATAGATGGATCTCAAAACTCTCTGTTAGTGTTTTTTTTTTCTTGTACCTCTCTTCACTATGAAGGAAGAAAAAATGATCATAAAAAAAGAAAAAAAACACTAATCCCCACTTACACGATCTAGAGAAAGAAAGGGGAGGGAGTACTTCCCAAAAATAATTTTTTTTAAAAAAATAATTAATTTAATTATACTATTGGAAATCTGACTTCTCCCGACGTCACATTTCGTCGAGAAAGTGTGGAAAATTCGTCGGGAGAGGATCTCCCGATGCATAAACGGTCATCGAGAGTTTGGTCGGGAGAAACCCATCGGGAGAGGATCTCCCGATGCATTGTAATGTGTCGGTAGTTCCAAGAACTCCTGATGCACTACAATGCGTCGGGAGTTCCCCCATAACTCCCGACACCACGTAGGCGTCTGGAGTTCCCCCTAATTCCCGATGCCATGTAGGCGTCCGGAGTTCCTTCATAACTCTCGACACCGTTTTAAAGTGCGTCGGGAGATCCTATATGCATGGGGAGTATTAAAATTTAATATATCGTTTGTTAAATATTGAAGGAAAGACAAAGGATACAACGAACGCTCGATTAGGCTTACAAGATTTGAAGATAAGAAAGGACCTACACTTGATATAGGTCGATAACAGATTTGTAAAACCATACGCAGCATACACATTAACAAATGGTGAACGGATTTTGTTTTGTAAGTATTTGAAATCAGTAAAATTCCCTGATGGATTCGTATCTAACATATCACGATGTGTCAATGACAAAGATGGAAAAATATCGGGGCTGAAAACACACGACTGTCATGTGTTGCTTCACAAACTACTCTCTATTGGTATTCGCGCATAGCTACCGAAGAATGTATCCACTGCTATTGTTGAGTTGTGTACATTCTTTCGCGACTTATGTGCAAAGACAATATGTGTAAGTGATTTGAACAGACTATAAGCAGACATCATAGTCATACTTTGTAAATTGGAGAGAATATTCCCACTTGCCTTTTTCGATGTAATGGTACATCTTGCAGTTCATCTACCATATGAAACCAAAGTGGTGGGTCCAGTTAGTTACAATTGGATGTATCTTATTGAAAGAAGTTTACAAACATTAAAATAATTTGTACGGAACAAAGCATGTTCCGAGGGGTCTATAATGGAAACATATGCAATGAATGAATCATGGAACTTCTGCTCGCGATATTTAAGTGGGAATGAAACGAGATTCAATAGAGATGAACGAAATGATGATAACATTCCCGATCACGAGATATTTGGTGAATTTGAATTATTTAGGCAGAGGGTACGACCATTAGGGGTGTTAACTTTACGGACGCTATCAGCGGAGGAAAAGCATATTGCACATTGGTACATTTTCAACAATTGTAAAGAAATAACAGACTATCGCAAGTACGTTTCAAACTTTTTTCTTTTCTAAATTCTAGGGTATCTTCTTTGATATAACATTTAAATGATCGATTTTGTAGGCAATATTTGAGGTTAATTCGTCGTGAAGCTCAAAGCGCCTCTAACTTATATATAAAACATCAACGCAAATTTCTCGATTGGTTCAAATCTCAGGTATATACAGTCATTTTGTAGGCAACAGTTGAGAGATGATTCATTTTTCTTATTCATTTTTAATGTATAAGTAATTATCAGGTTCTACAATGACGCGAGAGAGAAGATATCTCCCATGATTTCTTTTCACTTGCAATGGGACCTTCGTCTGAGGTGCGCTCTTACAATGGATGATTGTTAATGGGGTATGGTTTCACACTATAGAGCGTGATGATCGTCGAGCTACACAAAATAGTGGAGTCCTAGTGGCCGGGGAGATTAGTGAGAACAAAAGTGTGGATAATAATTTCTACGAGGTTGTAAACGAAGTATTAGATTTCCAATATGCAAACAGAAGATGCGTTTTCTTGTTGAAGTGTAGATGGTTTGACACAGGTAACAACAAAAGTAATAGGAAAAATGTGAATTTAGGATACAAATCGATCAATATATCACACTTTCGGTATGTCGACGAGCCTTTCATCTTTGCTATCCAAGCATAACAAGTCTTTTACATTGATGACATCAAACATGGTAGCAATTGGAAAGTTGTTCAAGTAGTCCAAAATAAATGAATATGTGATGTACCAGAAGTGGATGATGTTGAAAACGCACAATTAGATTTACTAGAAATTATTGGTGGCGTCCGAGTGGATGAAACCATTGAGGAGGTTACTTTATGCAGAGTTGACGTTGATCCTACAGTTGTGGAAAGACCAATTATTGTACATGGCGATCATGACTTCATAAACGATGATGATGAAGAACAATTATCTCCCAATAACAGTTCAAGTACTGATGAATAATTTGAATTAGATTACGATGATGAGTAATGATGTATCTACTCAATTCTCTTTTTCTCTAGCTTACACGTATTTATTGTTAATTTAATATTGTTTTCTCTTTTTTGTGTTTGTATAGATACAATGTCAACCCCTAATAGGCAACGGGGTGCTGATGAAGAATTCCAAGAGTTATATCTAGGCAACACGGTATCTTCTGTGGGTGATACTTCAGGTTAGTATATTTTGAAATATATTCTATTAACTGAAATACATCATAAACTGTTTTAAATTTTTTATTCTTCAGATAGTAGCTCAGCATCCAATCGAAAGAAACAAGAGCATTCGCGGAACATCGAGTTGGAAAAATACGTCCAAAAACATGGGAGAATTACAATCGTGATAAATAAAGGGGAGACGAAACCGATATCTCAACATTCAGTACGATTTAGTAATTAGATCGACGTCGCCGTGAGATCTGTATTTCCAGTACATTTTCGTACTTTTTTCGAGGTTTCAAACGAGTTCATAGAATTGGCTAAAAGTCAATTATTAGTAAGTAATTATAAGTTTATTCTTTAATAGTCATGAACATCATCTATGCTAACTCTTCCCTCCCTCTTTTGTAGGCTCATTTCGAACTTGATATGTCCAGTCAACGACTTAACCGTTTTATAGAACATCAAATGCAAAACTTCTTCAAAGAATTTAGAGTAGATTTGCACAGACATTACAGAAAATGTGGAGATCTTCAGCAAGCACGTGCTAGTTTGCCTAGTTGGCTTAAAAATAGGCCAGAAGATTGAGACTTTTTTTGTGACCGCTTCGAGAGTGAAGCGTTTCAGGTACAATATTTATGGCGTGTATCATTTGCTGCATTTACTAATACATCACACTATTGACATAGTTTTTTTTTTCTTCAAATGTAGGAAATGTCTGTGACGAACAAGAAGAATAGAGGGAAATTATCGTTCGACCAGGTAGGTGGATCGAAGTCATTCCTGCAAATTCAACCAGAGTTGCAGTCAAAGAAGGGTCAAGAAATAGGACGTGTTGACCTATTTAGGGAAACACACTCTAAAGGTAGCAAGTTTGTGGACGAGGCAGCTGAAAATGCACATGTAACATTTTTGCTTTACTGTCGTATTTTTTTAACTTTAGTCGCTCGTTCTTACCCATTTAATTATTATGTCTAGCATCAAATGTTGGAATTACAATCCAGCCCACTCTAGAAGGTTCTCAACCACTAACAGGGGATGAAATCTGTGAGACGGTTTTGGGTAGACGACCCAGATATTCAAAAGGTCCAGGTTGGGGCCCTAAGCCTAAGTCAAGAAAGAGCAAAATCTCATCAAGCTCGTCATCTACTCAAGGAACGAAGGTGGGAATAGAGGAATTGAGAGTCAATTTCCAACAATCACAGTCGAGGATTAAGGAACTTGAAGACGTTCAGAAAAGAATACAAGAGGATCATGAAAGACAAATGGAAGAAATGAAAAAAATGATTGAAGACATGGTACGATCATATAGAGGAGACCCATCAAATTAGGTATGATTACTACATTATTTAGTTATCTAATATGTTGATATCCTACAGTTATGGTAGCAAAGTTTAGTTATGTCTTAAGTAGCTTTATGACAATTAAAGAATTGTTGGCTATCCTGCAGTTATGATAGCCAAACAACTGGATTTTGATGTGTTTTTTGTTGGCTCTTTCCTTGCCTCTTTTTTTGACTTTTTATTCAACTGTATCTTGTTCTCTCCTTGCCTCTCGCTCTCTCCATGTATCTCGCTCTCTCCTTGAATCTCGCTTTCTCCCTGTATCTCGCTCTCTCCCTGTATGAAAGAGCTGGTTGGTCAAGAGAGAGCTTTGGGTCTTATCATTATTGTTTTGAGTCTGTCTTCGCTTCTCTTCCTCCATGATTCTCTAATGGAAGACTGATCTACTCTTGACACACTGCATATTCACCATCCCTGGGATCAGAACTTCTTTTTTTTTTACTTTTTTTTCAACTGTATCTCGCTCTCTCCTTGCCTCTCGCTCTCTCCCTGTATCTCACTTTCTCCCTGAATCTCGCTCTCACCCTATATTTCGCTCTCTCCTTGCCTTTCGCTTTCTCCCTATATGAAAGAGCTGGTTGGTCAAGAGAGAGATTTGAGTCTTATCATTAGTGTTTTGAGTCTTTCTTCGCTTCTCTTCCTCCATGATTCCCTAATGGAAGACTAACCTACTCTTGACACACTGCATATTCACCTTCTCTGGGATCAGAACTTCTTTTTTCTTTTTTTTTTTGACTTTTTCTTCAACTGTATCTCGCTCTCTCCCTATATCTCGTTCTCTCTTTACCTCTCGCTCTCTCCCTATATGAAAGAGCTGGTTGGTCAAGAGAGAGCTTTGAGTCTTATCATTATTGTTTTGAGTCTGTCTTCGCTTCTCTTCCTCCATGATTTCCTAATGGAAGACTGACCTACTCTTGACACACTACATATTCACCTTCCCTGGGATCAGAACTTCTTTTTTTTTTTACTGTTTATTCAACTGTATCTCGCCCTCTCCTTGCCTCTCTCCCTCTCCTTGCCTCTCGCTCTCTCCTTGTATCTCGCTCTCTCCCTGAATCTCGCCCTCTCCCTATATCTTGCTCTCTCCCTGTATCAAAGAGCTGGTTGGTCAAGAGAGAGCTTTGAATCTTATCATTATTGTTTTGAGTCTGTCTTCACTTCTCTTCCTCCATGATACCCTAATGGAAGACTAACCTACTCTTGACACACTGCATATTCACCTTCCCTGGGATCAAAACTTCTTTTTTTTTTACTTTTTATTCAACTGTATCTTGCTTTCTCCCTGTATCTCGCTCTCTCCTTGCCTCTCGCTCTCTCCCTGTATAAAAGAGTTGGTTGGTCAAGAGAGAGCTTTGAGTCTTATCATAATATTTTGAGTCTGTCTTTGCTTCTCTTCCTCCATGATTCCCTAATGGAAGACTGACCTACTCTTAACACACTACATATTCACCTTCCCTGGGATCAAAACTTTTTTTTTTTTTACTTTTTATTCAACTGTATCTCGCTCTCTCCCTGAATCTCGTTCTCTCCCTATATCTCGCTCTCTCCCTGTATGAAAGAGTTGGTTGGTCAAGAGAGAGCTTTTAGTCTTATCATTACTGTTTTGAGTCTGTCTTCGCTTCTCTTCCTCCATGATTCCCTAATGGAAGATTGATCTACTCTTGACACACTCCATATTCACCTTCCCTGGGATCAGAACTTCTTTTTTTTTGGACTTTTTATTCAACTGTATCTAGCTCTCTCCTTGTCTCTCGCTCTCTCCCTAAATCTCATCTCTCCCTATATCTCGCTCTCTCCTTGCCTCTCTCTCTCTCCCTTTATGAAAAAGCTGGTTAGTTAAGAGAGAGCTTTGAGTCTTATTATTATTGTTTTGAGTATGTCTTCGCTTCTCTTCCTCCATGATTCCCTAATGGAAGACTAACCTACTCTTGACACACTGCATATTCACCTTCCCTGGGATCAGAACTTCTTTTTATTCAACTGTATCTCGCTCTCTCCTTGCCTCTCGTTCTCTCCTTGTACCTCGCTCTCTCCCTGTATCTCACTCTCTTCCTGTATCTCGTTCTCTCCTTGCCTCTCGTTCTCTCCCTGAATCTCTCTGCCTCTCGCTTTATGTGAGTTTCCTCTTCTCTTACGTTTTTCATTATCTTAACTTTTTGTGTATTTATGAATGTTTATAAAGTTTAATGTGTTGTGGGGGAAGGGGGGATTAAAATTTGGGTTAAACCATTTTAGGGACAAATTTGAGTTTTATGTGTGTTGGTCATTATTGTTTACTCGTTTTGATGTTCATTACCACCCGTATTGGAGTTTGAACGTGTTGTGGATGTTTATCGATATAACATTTTAATTTTTTTGTTTTATTGTAGAATGTTGTTCGGAGATGAGCTGGGACAATTGTTGAAGATGTTGTGTTCGAGAAGTGTTCTAGATGTTGTTTTGATTTTACTTCTTTTATGTATTTGTGATATGAATGTTTATCGACTTCGTTTGGATATTGTAATTTTTTACTTGTTATAAAATAGATTTCATTTTCGTTTTTTAGTTATGTGAATCATTATTTGGTATAATTGTCGCATATGTTTTTTCAATATACATTACATCTAATTTATGTCGTAACAATAGTCTGGACCAATATGGAAGCTGGAAAAAAAATACTTTTTTTAGTCCAGTTTAGAATTTGCTTTCCTTTTTTATCTTACTTCGATGGATGTTTGCTAAGTACAGAAAAGTTTAGCGTATTTATTTGTCGTAATATCTCTTCTTTATTCATTACGACTAGTGGAGGTCTACGTTTAACTTTTCCATCATGTTGTCTACTTCGACGCCAACTATGATTCTCTAAAAGATAACATCGATGTCCCATAAATAATATTTTCCCTCTTATCCCGAAGGACGAGTTATCTTCTTTGCATATTGGACATGCTTGATAACCTTTTTTACTCCACCCAGGTAAGTCACCGTACACAGGGAAGTCATTAATCATCCATAATAAGGTAGCATATAGTTGAAAAAACTCACCAGCAACAGAATCATAAGTTTGCACACCAATTGTCCACAACTCTTTCAATTCTTCAATCAACGGTTGCAAGTAAACATCAATTTCCTTTCCAGGAGATTTTGGACCAGGTATGAGCAAAGACATGAAAAAGTTTGTTTCCTTCATGCATTTCCAAGGGGGCAAATTATATGGAATTATCACCACAGGTCACATACTATAAGAAGTGCTCATATTTCTAAATGGATTGAAGCCATCTAAAGCTAATCCCAAACGAACATTTCGAGGATCTATAGCGAAATGAGGGAATTCACGATCAAAATGTTTCCACCCCTCTGCATCAGCTGGATGTCGCAATACATCCTCCATTTCAACTCGCTTATCTTTATGCTATCTCATGTCAGAAGCACCTTCTTTTGATGCAAACAATCGTTTTAATCTCGATATCAATGGAAAATGACGCAATACCTTATGTGGTTTGTTTTTACCCTTGCCATCATTAACTTTGTACCGAGACTCACCACAAACAGGGCAGTGTTGCAAATATGCAAACTCTTTCCAATACAATGCACAATCATATTTGCACGCATGAATAAACTCATAACCTAGGCCTAAATCACGCAATTTTCGCTTGGCTTCATAAAAGGAAGTAAGTATAGAGGTGTCAGCTGGAAACGTTGCTTTTAACAATTCCAGTAACATGTCAAACGATTTGTTACTCCAGCCATTCAGAACTTTGATATGCATCAACTTCACTAAAAAATTTAAGGACGAAAATTGCGAACACCCAGGGTATAATTCATTACATACTTCGGTCATTAAATCCTCGAATAAGTTCGTGGTATCTCTTTCTTGACCATTAAATGAAATTTCATTATTCTCAATTCTTCCTTCATTTGCATTTTCGTTTTCAATTGGAACTTGTAAATCGTTTATAAGATTTAACATCTCATTTTCTTCGACAGCATTACTCTCTATACTATCTACTTCAACATCCTGTATTAAATGACTTGTATGACTTCTGGATAAGTTTACTGGCTCTCCATGATATACCCATTCACAATATGAGGGAGATATTCCATATTTTAATAGATGTCGTTCCACAATATTTATCTTTTCCCAAATTGAATTCATACAATTCTTGCATGGACATCTTATTCGTCCGGAATCATTAACATGAAACCTTGCCATATCTAAGAACTGTGATACTCCTTCTCTATACTCCACTAATAACTTATTCCTTAGTTTAATCCATTCTTTATTCATCCTTAAAAATAAATATTTTCTGACCAACTTGTAATCCAAAAAAATAACCTAGATTAGAGGACAAAGTACAAAGTATTATTAAGCATTGAGTTCCATAATTTTCATTTCTTAAGGCAAAATAAACACATAGGACCCTAGACCACTTAAATTGTCTTTAAAACTTTCAAATGTTTTATTTAGTACGTCTCCAAGCTTTCGATTTTGTGTCTAATATAGGCCTTTCATCTATTCGACATCTTCTAAAATTTACAAACCTATTGGACACAAAATTTAAAGTTCAATTTTCTATTAGACACAAAATTTAGTTTTATGTCTAGTAGATTCTTTAAATTTTTTTAAAATATTAAATGTATTAAGTACAAAATTAGAGGTTGAAAGATTTATTTTATATTTTTTAGATTAATATAGGCCTTTCATTTATTCAACATCTTCGAAATGTTAAAAATTTATATAAGATTTTAATAGGCATGATTTGTACAACAATTTCAGAAAATTAACAAAAGCGAATACAATATTTAACACATTTTAATGGGCATTTCACATATGATTTAAATAAATATACAAGATAAAATAAAATGAGAAAATTACCGGTGAGGAGACGACGGAGGCGGCGGGCAGTTGATTGCAGCGCAACAAAAATTGATGGAAGAAAACGGAGAAATGGAAGAAAAATTTGATGGAAAAAATGGAAGAAAAGTTGGATGGGAAAAATGGAGAAAATGGGAGTTAAAGTGTAAAATGATGGGAAAATGGGGAGAGAGAGGAAGAATGGTGAAGAAAAATTAGGAAAACGGGAGAAAGAGGGAAAATTTGAGAGGGAGAGAAAAAAAATAGAGGTGGCAGCGGTGGAGGGTGGGGGTTAGGGTTTTTTGAGAGGGAGAGAAAGAAAAAATATGGGGAGTGGGGAAGAAGAAGGGAAAAAAATATAGGGTTTATTTAGTCGGAAGATTCGTCGGGAGTTCCCCGGGAACTCCCGACAGCCAACAGTCGAAGGGAACTCCTGATGTCGTTTTAATGCGTAGGGAGTTCCCGACGCCGATTTGATGTGTCGGGAGTTCCCCGAGACGGGGTCGGGTGTTCCCTGGGAACTCCCAACGAACCTTTACGATGGGGAACTCCCGACGGTTTTTTACTTCATTGGGAGGGACCGTCTCTCCCGACGACCTAACTCCCAACACTCTATTTAGCGTCGGGAGAACTCTTTTTTCTTGTAGTGTTAGTAAATAATTTGATATATATTCATATGATAACTACCTTATCATATAATATATATTAAACTATATGTTGTATCAAATATAACATATAACCTATAGTTTTACTACTATATCATATACAATATGGTCTATAGTTTCCTTTATCTCACTGATGACTTTTAATATAAATCACATTTATATTAAATTTAACCATATGAATCCAATTCATATAATTAATATTTGAATCATATTTAAATATTTATTCTCTCATAAATACTTAATAATATAATATATCAAATATATCATGGTAATTATATCATATATAATTAAAATTAATATAATTATATCATATACAAGTAATTCCCTTAATCAATTTGAACAATTCAAATTAATCCAAAAACTTATTCTCATTTATTCTCGTTAAGTTACCGAGGGATCTCATGGACCTGTAGCTTGAACTGTAGGAACTATAGGAAACTTTCAGGTAAAGATTCTAGAATGAAGCTAACCTGACTGGCTTCATCAATGACAAATCCATTCATCCCCGCCACGTTGAAGTGGACCATCATGTTGAGAACATGTTCTTGAACAGATGCCCCTTCTTGTATACGAGCATTATAAATGTGTTTGAGAGTGTCATGCCCTAACTGTGCAGACGGTTGTCCAAACATTCCCCTTAAGGACTCCGTAATCTCATGAGCTGTGAGTATGGACTCATGCTTTTTGGTCAACACTTCGGAAAGGCTTGCCAAGATGTACGTTCGAGGCTTCACATTTATTTGTGTCCACCGCTCGTATGCTTCTCGAACATTTCGAGCAACACTAAGAGCTGGAATAGGAGGACATTCCTCCAATAGGAAAAAACGGATGTCATCAATGATTAGGATTGTGTTGATCGTGTTTTTCCAAGAAGTGTAATTTTGCCCATTAATTTATCGACGATGAGTAAATTAAGCGTTGTGAAAGTCATATTGAAACAAGTTTGCTGAAACCATACAAATTATTTATATTAGTCTGTTTGCAATAAACCACTTAAGATAAACCAATCAAGTTTTAGCAAAATAATCTAGTGTACCCTAAGTGACATCTATTTTACAATGATGTTTCAATGAAGCAGGACAAAAGCCACCGTAGGGTGATCAGGTGTCCCTTCACTGAAATGAGACAATCTCAACCAATAAATAGAACAACTTCTTGTTACTTTAACTGTTAGCCACCATTATTCGGTCTAGAAATTGTTAAACTCGCTTAACATTTTTTTGTAAATATAACCCCTCTTTCCGCCCTAATGAGTCAACCGTAGGGAAAAAATCGATCAAGACATGAAACTAGAGTAACCTTATCCATTGCTGGAGTTCGAATACAGCGTCATGCAAAAATTTTATCCTTTTGGGGGACACTCAAGGTGCCTCAAAACCATGCATGAAACTTTACTTCAAACTAATGAAAGAGACCGAGGGATGTATTGTCACACGTCCCGCTCTCATTTACTATAAACACTCTCTCCATCCACCTTGATATTGATCTATACAAATGTCATCCGTCGGGGGACACTCAAGGTGCCTCGAAGCCAAGTATAGATCTCACGATGTGTACTTTAAGGGAGAAACGTGACGAGGATAAAATGAAATATCATATACCCCATTTTCCTCCTACAGAGCTTTTTGTATAGGGTTAATTAACTTAGGAAAATCTGGCTATTGATTTTAACTAAGTGATTGATTACTTTGCCCAAAAAAAACATTTTCCTTAGATAGTTAACTAATTTTGATTAAGTTCTATTAAAATCTTTAACAGACTTTTATCAAACATTGCATGCTTGTAACAGTGTGGGGCCACTGATGAGCGTAGATAAATTGCTCCCTTAAGGGCTAATTCTGGGTCTTGAACAATATGGCGTCACACTCTCTCTTGGCCCGAGAGAGGTTTAATCATAGTGGGACTATGATCTATTGTTCATTAGAGGGACTAGTGGTACTTAAAGAGTTAAATGTAACTATAGGGGCAAAACGGTAAATTTGCCCAGTTGTACTTACGAGCGATTTGTGAAGGGTCATCATACTGTTGATTAATTATATTCAATGGACACAGAAATATATCTATAATGCAAAAAGTGCAACTGTCGATCTCTAGTGGAGTGCTCGACAGTTAACGGATGGTGGATAATGTGATTAAAAAGTTTAATCAGTTATTCACGTACCATTAAAGCTTCAAGCTATAGGTCTATAAGGTCCCCTTGGTAGCTCAATGGATTTAAGTTGATAATCAGTTTTTAGGTTAATTTGAAATGTTCAAATTAATAAGAGATAATTTGATTATATATGATATAATTGATATAATGTTTTTGATATATTATTGTTTGAATGGAGGAACAAATATTTGAATATGATTCAAATATATTTTCTGTGAATTAGATTCATAGTTATTAAATTTAATCTAAATATGATTTATATTAGATGCCATAAAATAGAGAAAAAGAACTATGGTTTATATATTGTATATGATGCAATATTAAAACTATAGGTTATAAATATAATATTATAAGTTAGTTATTATATTATTTATATTTATTAATTATCTTCTTTTTCTCCTTAGTGGATAGTTATTTAGTTTTATGGCAAATTGGGATAAATAAAATTGTTTTAATGATTCCAAGGATAGGTGAACGAGAGAAAAGGCATTAATAATAGTAATTACATGATTGCTTGAGAGACTATACGATAGCTTCATTACCTACACGATTGAGAGACTAGTCTATGCGATAGACTTATTCGTTTACACGATAATGTTGTTCGTCTACTCGATTGTCTTCCTCCTCAAACTATAAACTTTCCCTCTAACCAAAATTAGCTAGAGCCCACCACTCCTGGATTCTCACAACGAGAACCGAGAATACCAAGGTCACCAAGTGATAGTGTCCTATTTGGTTTGAGGATCAAGTTGTTGTTTGTTGCTTGTTCGAGGAGTGTTTGAGTTGTTCGCTGCGTTCATGAACGAGTTTTATAGAGGGATTACTTGAAGAACGGTTCTTCAAAGGTATAGTCTCTTGATCCTTTGTTTTTATTTTAAAGCATGCTGTAATTTAAGATTTATACATAATTTGTTTTGTATGACTGTAAACATATGCGTTCATTCACAATGAGATTTGGACGATCTGCTTCCGCTCAAAGGTTCTTTGTAAATGGAGTTCCTCCACTTGATTGGAGCAATATCAACAACCCTTGTTGAAGTGCTTCCCTCTCCAACAACTCTTGTTGAAGTTTCATTAGTTTCTTTGATAACTTCATTTAATACAATTTTATTTCTTGGTCTATGTTCTCTAATGCGGTCTTCCTCTAAGAATGTCGCATTTGTCGATACAAACATTTTATTCTCTTTTAGATCATAAAAGTGACCACCTCTCGTTTTTTAGAGTAGCCTACAAAGAGGCATAATTTTGAAGGTGGTTCCAATTTCTTCGTAAGATATCGTAAACTACTTTTACGACCTTTCCATAATTCAAAAGGCATTTCAGAAACACTCTTTGACGGAACTTGATTCAAAATGTACATTGCAATCTCTACTGCATAACCCTAGAATGAGATAGGTAGAGAATCATAACTCATCTTGATCGAACCATGTCCAATAAGGTTCTGGTTCTCTTTCTAATATATCAATTTTTTTAGGTGTATCAGGTGGTAAGAGTTGAGATGTGATTCCATGTTTTATCATATAGTTATGGAATCCTATATCAATGTACTCTATATGTAACGACCCGACCTTTTGAGTATTCTGATAAGGGTCGTTACTCATAATTACAAATTTACATTCAAAACATTTTAACCATTGAGGAAAATAAATTTCATTAAAATAATAAAGACATCTTTCCAAAATAAATAACAAATAAGTAAAATCTTTGTTCGGGGCCCCTCAAATAATGAAGAAAAAAGAACTTAAACAGATAAAATTTTGACCAACATCGAGTTTAAAATCAAAACTTTTAAATGGCTTGAAAACGTAAACTGAGCGGAAGCGATTTACATGTCCCATATGGCACGATCACAGGTGTCTCTCGTCACCTACCGATCCATTCCTATCCTTACTTGAAAAACATAAATTAAGAAAAGTTGAGTATAAAATACTCAGTAAGTGATCCCATTACCATGGATCAGGCTATGCATCCACGAGCAGAGAATGATGGGTCCGTGGCTCAAACAACTACATTGGTCTTAGATGATGAAAAGAAACCAAATGACGTATTGTCTTGCCTCGTATGTCTAGTGGCCTGATGGCACACTGTCAAACATAGAAAAATAACATGAACATGAACCTGTCGATTCACGCATGTCTAGGGCCCATAGGCATACCGTCAAACATGGAAAAATAACATGAACGTAAACCTGTCGACTCACGCATGTCTAGCGGCCCGTAGGCACACCGTCAAACATGAACGTGAACCTGTCAATTCACGCATGTCTGGCAGCCCGTAGGCACATCGTCAAACATGGAAAAAAATAACATGAACGTGAACTTGTCGATTCATGCATATCTAGCGGCCTGAAGGCACACCGTCAAACATGAAACTAGACCCATCGGTCCTCTAAAATAAAACATGCATCAAGGCGAGACGATGAACTGCCCAATTGGTCTAATCATGCATCACATACATAATTTCAGTACTGTTTAAAATTTCAAACATGCTCATAATACTCATAACTATCATGCAACAAGTATATCACAATGATAAAATCAGGCTGCTAGAGTCCATTAATTAACTTTATAAATCTAATCTAGGCCGCTTAGCATGAAGGCAACGGTAATAGTACCACTTACCTCAAATTAAGTCAAGGACAGTTATCTCGACAACCAACTCCAACAATTTACTTGAACTAAAACCAACGAAAGGACGGAACGATTGTAAATCGTGCTAGAAAGCACGCCACTGATCTCCAAACTTCGAATAGTAAATGTTCAAAAACTTGTTTCCCTTTTTGGATAGTGACCTTTAACGCTCCCAAACTTCAATCTAAAAGCGAAACGTAAAGATATGAACCAATTTGGGCCAAAAGCTAATGGGTGGTCAAGAACCTCCAAGAATTCTAAAACTTACTCAAAATATCAATTCCGATGACAATGGCATTAGCAGCGGTGGAAACCATAGATAGGAGTGGGTGTTGCTATCAAACGACATAAATTGTTTAGGCTACCAGCCGGTAGTGAGGGTCTTGAGGAAGGTTTGCGAGAGTGAGAGAGAAGGGAAATTTCTAGTTTTATAGATTTTATTCAGAAGCGATTACAAACCAATCAGAGCTTCAAACAACGATCCAACCGTTCAAAATAAAACACTATATGTCTCAAACAGACTGACCAAATTTGAGCACAATCCAACGGTTTAAACTCTAGAAATTTATAATTTTGTGAAAGCTGTCGCTGAAAAACCGAATTACTTTCTCCCCAATTTTTTGCCTCTTTTCACTCTCATTTAATTTTTTAAAAAATAATTATTTTATTTTTTCATATTTTGAAAAGATAAATAAAATATTTTATCATAATACCTCCAAAATCTCCAAAGATTCAACTAAATTAATAAATCAATTAACTTTTCAAAATATCCTAATTTAGTCTTTAAAAACCAAAATTAAATGGCATAAGATCTATCAATTTGATACAAATTAAATTCTTCCAAATATTTAAACCAATTCAAAATCACATGAAATTAATTATCTCTTTAAATTTTTTTTAAGAGATAATCAATTCGTATATCTAATTAATTAAATTCAATTTAACCAATAAAAGTTTTTCCAATTATTTCAATTTAATCCCAATCTTCCAAATGAAAGGAAAATTTAAACTCAATAATTTTAGATAATTAACTTAAATTTTCTTGAAATTCAGGTTGTTACATTCTTCCCTCCTTAAAGACTTTCGTTCTCGAAAGTTCAAGACCAAAGGCTCGTGATACTTAGTTCTTGTCTCATTCTCGTGTTTCGAAATCGCTTCTTCAGACCGATAATACTGCCAAAGAACTTTTAACTAGCACTATCTCTAGGTTTCAGAAAGTCTTCACCTCCTACCATGAATTGTATAACTTATCTGAGATAATATCATGTTACTCTTTAACCTTAAAACAAACACATATCACCATTTAAACCCTCCTATGCACGAGTCTAAAAATCACTTAAATGAAGCTCTTGAAGTCCCCATATACTGTCGCATTTTTCATTCTAAAATACATCACCATAACCTCATAATCAATTCGATTATTTCAATTTAATCCCAATCTTCCAAATGAAAGGAAAATTTAAACTCAATAATTTTAGATAATTAACTTAAATTTTCTTAAAATTCGTGATGTTACACTGCATCTCGATTTGATCAAAGTGTTTTTATCTTTTTATGCAATAAATTCTCAACTTCAACCTTATACTTCTTGAACTTTTCAAGTGTATCAAACTTGTGTTGTATCAAGTAAACATACCCATATCTAGAATAGTCGTCAGTAAAAGTGACGAAGTATTCAAAATATCCTCTTGCTTTAACACTCATCGAACCACAAAGGTCTAAATGTATGAACTCCAAGGGTTCTTTGACTTTATAATATTTTCCAAAAAAAGGTCGTTTTGTCATTTTTCCTTCTAAACAAGATTCATATACTGGTAAAGAATTTTCTTCATTTTTAACCAATCTCTCAATCCTATTAGATTAATATAATCTAGTCTCTTAGATACCAAAGATGAGCAATTTCTTTTGGAGAAATTCTTATTCTTTTGTTTTGTGTGGTTGAAATATTGAACATTTCAACATTATGGAGCATTTTAGATACTAACGGCCTTAGTACATATAAGTTACTTTTGTTTGTTGTAGTACATATATCAACACCATTTTTTGAGACAAACGATTTATCATGAAGAAAGGATATATTATAGGAATGTTCTAACAAACACGAAATTGAAATTAAGTTCCTCTTAAAATTAGGAACATAGTAAACATTGTCTAACAATATAAACTTTGAATTGAAAAATACCTTTAAGCTCCCAACTACAACCGCCAAGACGACCTCCCCTGTTTCAACTGTAGAGTCATCTTTCCAGACTCGAGCTGCTTCCAAGAACTAGTTTCTTGTAAAGAAGTACAAACATGGTTAGTGGCTTCTGAATCAAGTATCCATACATTATTATCATTTTCCACTAAACATGCCTCTAGAACTAGTAAATCATATTTACCTTCTTTTTCCTTCTTCTTTTCGGCCAAATACTTTAGGTAGTTACGTTTCCAGTGCCCATCCTGGTTGCAATGAAAATAGGTTCCCTTTGCAACCTTGACCTTTTTTCCCTTGTAAGCAGCAGTAGAAGAGATAGCTTTATTCTTCCCTTATCACCGTTCTTCTTCTTCCATTTCTTATAGTCGCTGGAAGAAGGCGCAGACTTGTTCCAGAGGTAGAACCTCTTTGGAAATTTTTCGAGAAACTGACAACATTTGCCTCTTTGTGTTATCCTTTAACTTTCATCAAGGGCCTGTAAGTTTGCAGCTTATTGAGAAGGGTGGTAAGATTATATTCAATCTTGTTCATGACAACATTGCTGAGAAACTAAAGATAACTCTTCAGGAGAGTTTCCAAAATAAAGCTTACCTGGTTGGACTAATCTATGACAGTCCCGTTCATCTGAGCGATATTGAAGTGGACCATCATATTAAGGACCTGATCCCAAACAGACGATCCCCCGTTCCTTCGAGCATTGAAGATGAACTTTAGAGCATCATGCTTGAGATGTGTAGTCGATTGGTCGAACATCTCACGTAATGACTCCATGATCTCGCGTGCAATGATCATGGACTCATGCTTTTGGCCAAGACTTCAAGCAAGCTTGTCAAAATATAAACCCTAGCCTTATCTTGGCCTTAGTCCATTTTTCATAGGCTTCACAAACATTTCGTGAAGCAGTTGGTCCAGGAATTGGAGGACATTCCTCCGTTAAGACGAATTTGAGGTCGCCGATGACCAAAAGGGTGTTAATTGTATTTTTTCCATGTTGCATAGTTTTTCCCGGTTAATTTATCAACGCCAAGCAAAGAAATAACCGTGCTAGTCATGATTTAGAGATGTTGATTCAAAACAAAATTATATATATTAGATATGCAAAAGATCATTTTAATCCAATCAATTTAGCAAAAGAAGTAATAAACCCTAACATCATTTTATATTACAATGATACTTCAGTGATTTAGAATAAATGTCACCTCCGAGCGAATAGTTACTCCATTGAACTGAGACATCCTCAATCAAATATTATACTAGAATAACTCTTATTCTTATAATATTTAATTACCATTGATTTGGTCCATAAATCATTAACTACCTTGAAAATGAAGGGTTCCACTTATCAGAAAACATTAACCCTAGAATCCCACCCCAACCAATATACCTAGAACATAATTGGTGCAATTGATTATAGCGATCTTATCTATTTTTTGAGTTTGTTATGTCCCTTTCCCATGCAAACATCTTCAAAAGGGGGACGCTCCTAGGCCGCCATGAGGTCGAGCATGGAAAAAACATTTCAAACCAATGAAAGAGACTGCAGGATGTGTTGTCACATGTCTTTCTCCCACTTAGTATAAACACTTTCTCCATTAATCTTGATATTAACCCATGCAAATACCTTTCTAAGGGAGGGTGCACCCAGGACACCACGAGGCCGAGCATGAATCTCACCTTGTGAACTTTTAGGGAGAACGTGAGTGAAAAAATAACATATCATATACATCTCTTTTCTCCCACCAAGTGTTTTAAGAATTGGGTTTATTAACTCAAAAAAATTCGGCTAATTAATTTAACTAAGTCCTTGTTAATTTGCTCAATATAACGTTTATATTGAATATTTCAACAATCGGTGATTTTATTTATTAAACTCTTTAATAAAAAAATCATTTATTGTATGCTTATAAAATACTCGCCTAATTCACCTTCCAGATCGGTCCCCAGGTAGGGATATTCTATTTTCGTCAGCTTAAATACCCCAGCCTAAACAAAATGTTCCTTGACAAAGGTCCCTTATTGGTAATTATTTTATAAATTTATTTTTTCATGAAATTCATTTTAATCCTATTAAAACAAATTAAAAGATTAACTTATTTCTAATCATATTACAAATACCTTTTAACATAAGTCTAGATGAATCAAATTTAAACTATTTAAAATTAATTTAGACCTATGTTTGCATGCAACTCTTGATTATAAATTTTAATCTAGTTCATTAAACTTATAACCATTATAAAATAATGAAATTATTAAAACCTATAATTTGCATCTAATGACATTGATCAAATATAACCATTATATTTATTTAAGTAATATCATGCTCAATGCAAAGTATATTTTCATCTAATAAAATAACACTATAATTATCATCCATGAAAATAAACATACATCTTCATTTTCATTAAACAATATAACGATTATATTATTACTAATGAAATGAATTCACATGCTATCATACAATATAACAATTATATTCTAGTATGATGCATAAGCATGCTTAATTAATCATGCAACCATAATATAATACTTATATTAAAATGATGCATGAAACATGTTTATCCTAAGGTGAGATTTTAAAATCTATATGGCATACAATATGCAATATATAAATCATATAATTTAAACATATATTTCATGCATATTAAATTATACAAAAGGCATTAATAGACCGATATTTAACACCCTAATAAAAAAATTAAATAATATAATCGAAATATACTAATTCAATTATAAACAACTAAAAATACAATTAAAATAGAGGGAAAAGCAGCAACAGCAGGCTTCGAACCGATGACCTCCAACTCGCACGCCTCAACATTGAACGGACGTAGCGTCGCGACACTAGGGTAGAGCGTCTTAATACTATGGTAAAAGTTGCCTTCTACCTTGTGTCACAGAGTCACGACACTAAGGGACGTTGCGGTCTAGAAACACCAAATCTACAGCATTTTGATTCAAATTTGCACCAAACACCTACGTTTTTCATCCCGGTCATTAGCAACACTTGCAAACTAGTGACCCAAACTTACAGACTCGATTACTGAATTAAATGCCCAAAAACAACGGACCCTTACATGATCAAATCAAGTAAAACGAGTTTATATGCCAAATACCAAAAACATCTATTAAGTCAAAATACTCAAATGAACTTTACAGTGCTCATCTCATGAAAACATTACACAAAAGCACCCACCATTTTCTCTATTTTTGTTTCTAAAAACCGAAAATCAAAATTGTAAGAATTGGCTTTGATACCAATTAAAGGGAATCGGATTCCCACGGAAGCATGTGATCTCTTTTCATTTTGAAAAATGATTTTATTGAACAAAAAAATTGTAAACTAATTCTCACAAAATAGGATAAACATTCAAATAAGTCTAAGCATGCTCCTAATGCAGAAGAAGAGAAGAAAGGGAAGAAGAAAACTCACCCTTAAAGATTCCCCTTTCTTCATGTTTTTCTCTCCTTTGTAACCAAACAAACTTGAATCTCTCAATGAATAAAGATACCACCGCAAGAGCTTCCCCATTATGCTTTAGAAATCCAATGAGTTAGATGTGTTGGGCTCTAACACCTTGGAAGAGGGAATGAAAGGTAGAGGAATGTTCTTGAGAGAATAAAGAGAATATGAGAATGGAGGCTAATTTTTTTTCCCCCACAAAGTGAAAAACATTACCATAAATGGATTATAATGATGTATTTATAGGGAGAGGGCCAAGTTTTTTCCACTATCCATCATTTGTTAATTGATTAGCTAACTATTAATTAATCAATAAACACGTAAATTAAATAACTCTATATTAAATCACATTTAAGATACAAATAATTAAATATCACATATTTATACTAGCCTTCATTTTCCATCATTTGTTAATTAATTAATTAATCATTAATTAATCAATTAACATATAAATTAAACAACTATATAAAAATCATATTTAATATAGGGTTAATTAATTAAGAGAAATTCTTATAAATAGAAAAATCCAAAAAATATATACATTTATAGCAAAATGTTCCAAAACTGTTTTGTGTGCTTTTGAAACTTTTTGCTATAAAGTGTAAATATTTTTAAATATTTTTTATATTTAAAAAGACCTCATTAATTAACATGTAAATATCACATATTTATATGCATACATTTCTTTATGAATCCAATCCATATAAATCCAATATTTTAATCTCATTCAAATACATCTCTCTAATACTGTAATTCTATATGAATCTAATTCATATTAATTCAATATATGAATCTCATTCAAATATCTCTCTTATGTAGTTTGGATTACATATCATATCTATAATCAACCATATTATATAATGTATCAGAATATACTATATATTAATCATATTAATATAAAATTCCTTTTAGTAATTTGAACCATTCAAATCATTCATTATTATTATCCTTAGCGAGCTAACAGTGGAATCTTATGGACCCACAGATTAGAAGCTCCAACGATATGGAATTAATTGATTAAGATCTTTAATTAAATTAATCAATATTTATTAACTACTGATAGCTACACTTTTCGTCCTGCAGCTATATTTCAGTGTCCATGGATATAACCAATCAATAGTGAGTCGACCCTTCACAATTGCTCATAACTACAGCAGGGTCAAAATATCGTTTTACCCTTATATTTACATCTAACTTCTTAAGTACCATTGATTCCTCTAATGAACAAACAGTTTATAGCCCAACTATAAATTAATACCTCTCGGGCCAGTGACAGGTTGAGGCCTCATTGTTCAAGATCCAGAATCAACTGCCAAGAGAGCAATTTATTTACTTTCCCTATGATCGGGAATGAGTAGATTCCTTCTTGTGTAGGTGTGTTCCCAACTCCCTACTCAGACAAATCCCCAAAATGGTAGGCTTGTTGACTCAACTAACTTGGCCACTCTCACCCATACAGACCAAAAAATTTCTCTCATAGACAGAAGTTCACAATTCACTCTAGATTAAGGTCAAATCACTTGTGGTCATCTAGTGAAATGTTGGTTTCTTCATTTAACGGTGTTATAAAGAGAAACCATTCATTTCGCATTCTGGTCTTGTATAAACTTTTTATACAATATACCATCACTCACATGTCTCCACATGAACAATATGGCTTATAATGTATGTGACATTTCCAACTCACGTAATAATTACAAAGTGGGTCGTATTCACAGTATTACAAGGATAAGGCACCCAACCTTATCCATTTACTGCAATTATTTTAGGTTATAACTTGAACATGAACCACTTGAATGTCAACCACATACTATTCAGGTGACATCACATAACCTTGGATCTTAATTTATTTGATTGAATTAATGCAGTCTAAATGTTAATTAATACCTCTTATTTGATTAAATATATAATTTGTTTTTACAAACTACAAGATATATGAGATTTAAGACACCAAATCCAACACCTTGGAGACTACTTTAGCCCATACAAAGATTTCTTCAACTTGCAAACATAATCTTCTTTACCTGGATACTGGAACCCATCTGCTTAGGTCATATAAATCTCTTCTTCCAACTCTCCAGGAAAGAAAGTTGCCTTCACATCTAGTTGCTCAAGTTCCAAATTTGATGTGTTGTTATAGCTAGTAACACCCCAATAGAATTATGTCTAATTACTGATGAGAATATCTCATTATAATCAACTCATCTCTCTGTGTGAACCCTGTAGCAACAACTCAGGCTTTATATTTGATGTCCTCTGAAGGTTATATTTCCTTTGTCTTGAAGATCCATTTACAAGTGACATTTTTTTCCTCTTAAGGTCGTTTAACAATTCCCAAGTCTGATTTTTATCAAGAGATTCCAACTCATCCCCCATAGCAGCAAGCTATTGAGTAGATTCACTACATGACATAGTTTGTCTATAAGTGGATGGCTCGTAAGGTTCTACCTATTCAGCAATATGTAGTACAAAACTAACCATATCTTCAAGATCATACCTCTTAAGAGATCTAACACCAAATCTTCTAACTCTGTCACGAGCTATACTCGGTTGATCTACTTGTGAGCTAGAATTCTCAGGCAGAACAACTTCTAATGTTTTAGGCACATCAGTTTTGTAGTAACGTGTTGATCTTCTCTACCTTGGTATTGTAATTCATTCACAATTGAAGTGAATTGCATTTCCACCTATTTATCAACACTACTACTTTCTCCCACATCAGTAAACGTCACAAAAGGCTTCACAGTTGAGTTAAGCATGGAATTTTCATCAAATATCACATTGTGACTAGACTCTATATCCCTTAACTTCATCCGCAAAACCCACAAATATACCATTTTTAGCTCTCGATTCTAATTTACCCTTATCAATATGATAGTAGACAGTACAACCAAAAATTCTTAATAAAAAATAATCTGCAGGCTTACCAGACCACACCTTGTAAGGTGTTTTATAATCAATACTTGTGTAAGGTCTACGATTAATCAGATAACATGTATTTACAGCTACTGTCCAAAACCTTCTAACAGACCCTACATTAGAAAGCATGCGTCTTGCTCTCTTCAGCAACGTCTGATTCATACATGCTGTAAACCCCGAACTCTAAGTTTCCTAGAGAAGCATGTTTAGTCAAAGGAATATTATAATAAATATTTGACAAGTGGAGATCCATGTTTATTTACAGGAGTTGTGGAGGAAGAGGAAGGAAAAACAAATTAAATGAAGGAGCTCACTAATTGGTTTTGGCTGGAAGCACTAAGTGCGGGGTGATGTGGCGGTTTAACTATTGAGATTGGGAGGTGGCATGAAGAATAAAAGAAAATGGAACTTCATAAGCTTGGTTTCGGCAAATGGAATGAGAAAATTAAGTGAAATCAGTGCCATTTGAAAGCTGGGAGAATCTAGTTTTCAAGGTTTTTTTTCCGGAGAAAGATCTCAGAAGGAGAAGAACAAAAAGTGAAGAATTTGCAGAAGGGGCAGATTCTCAGATTAATCAAAGTTTGAGGTGAATATTTGAAGCTCCAGGCCAAACTACAAGGAATTTTCGGCTGATATTTTAAAGAAAGAAACTTAACTCAATTATAAACAAGTTTGTAGAAGGAAGTTTCTTGAAAAAAGTTCTTTATTTTGAGTTATAAATTTTTGAAGTTGAAACAGAAAATTTGTGCGTAAGCAGGTAACTGCTTGGGAAGATCAAGCAAACAGCTCACCGTAGAGAGCTAAAGCGAGATAAGGAGGATGAGGATCTCGCTTAGGATGATATTCTCGCTGATTTTTGTGTTAAATCTCGCTGGAATTGTGGACTAAATCTCGCTGGTGTGGAAACAAATCTAGCTAGAGGTGGTAACTCTCGCTATGTTGAAGTCTTGCTAGTGAAATACTTGATCTCACTCATGAGGATGAACTCGCTGATGATGGTTTTCTCGCTAGTAATTCTGATTTTTTTTATGAAAGTTTCATTAGTAAACGAACTATTTGAGGTATTTTGCTGAGAATTCTAAGAAATTTAACCGGGAATTATGTCCTTTCAAGCCAAGAAGAGCTAGGAGAGGCGTATAAACCGTTAAGAGCCCCGACGAGCTGTGAGTGACTAAATGAACTTCATGCTTTCAATACTTATGCATATAAGACCATGTAAGTTACAATGATGTTGATGATGAATTTATACTTCCTCAAGCAACAAATGTTTAATGAATAGCTTAGCGTATCTTCTCTGGCTTGTATATGTTTTAACACAGGCCAAGGTATGTTATGAATTCATTACAAAAGTTAAGTTTCTAATGTTGAAGCATGCATTCTGGAGGAAGGCTATGATAGAATGAGTCCTTGTGTAAATGGCATGCAATGAAACTTAATTTTATGCTAGGAAATAACCCGGTACTAAAGGACACGGAGAAGGTATCTGAGTAATAGTACCTAAGGTATTGACTGTACTTAGAAAACTCCATGTGCATGTAGGTAGTTCTGAATGAGAGGCCGAAGAATGGGTCTCTTAGGCCATATACCCTTAAAGGGAGGCCGAAGTGTGGGTCTCTTGGCCGGTAACAGACGTTGAGAGCTAAAGCGATGTAGGCTCGTTCTCAACTAAGGAATAATGTTGTCTAATGATGTCTAGGAATGGTTGTCAACGTTTATGTTTAGAGGAAAATGCTTGAGATGCTCATCGGTATATTTACATGTTTATAGTGATATAATGCATGGTGTAATATGATTCTGTAGTCACTCACTGGGCTACTAGCTTACAGATTTTCTATGTTTTTCTTTTCCAGGTAGCGGTCAGATTCCTCAAGATTGATCCTACTGCTGCTTGCCACTGAAAGGCCCGGTTTGTTAAGAATAACTTAGGTTGATAGTCTATTTATGTACACATGTTTTGAGTGGGACTAGGGCTTTGTTAGTGATGTTTAGGTCCAACTATAAATATTTTACCCGTAGATGTTATGTCATAACTGTTTGCATGTGTTTATATAATCTTATGTAGAACCTTGTGGAGGCATGTTGTATGCGTACATTATTAATGTTTAACAAGATGGTATTTAGGTTAGAAGGTTAAGGTGGTGAGTGCTGGCATTAGGGCTAGTAACTACCACCATCATATCCTTTTCCAAATTAAAAGGGTAATCTGGGAGGGGGTGTGACACGTGCAACCCCGTTTTGTTCTGGAGTATCCTTAACAATATGATGACGAACAATCCCCTCATTTTTACAGAACTCATTGAACTCAGATCCACATAATTCGAAACCATTATCGATTCACAACCTTTTGATCTTCTTCCAAGTTTTCAATCAATATCTCCACCACTTGAAATTCTTAAAGGCTTCAATTTTATGTTTCATCATAAAAACCCATACCATTCTTGAGTAATCATCAATCATATACATAAAGTACTTATAGATTCAATTCTAGAAGGTCCCCAACAATTTGAATGGATATAATCAAGTGTTCCTTTTGTACGATGAACACCTCTTGGAAACTTGTTGCGATGAAGCTTACCAAATACATAATGTTCACAAAATTCAACATCTTGCACCTTGTGCCCACATAGAAGATCCCTCTTTAACAGAATTTGCATCCACTTTTCACTCATGTGACCAAGTCTCATATGCCACAACTTAGTCATGTCATCCTTGTGGAGGATAAACGATTTAACAGCAACATAACCTATAATTGTGGAACCTAATAGAAAATATAATGTTCCACATTTTATATCTCTCAGAACTACCTCAGAACCCTTGTAGACATACATTGTTCCACCTTTACTTTTGAAATTATAAAACTTACTATCGAGTACACTAAAGGTGTGTTTGAGGCAAAAACTATCCTAAGACTATAATAACTATCTCTTGCTACAATAAATATTATTTTGTAATCTTCGATTAGCTATAGTCAACACTACTTCAAAACCTTCATTTGCTACACTATTTACTATTTGCTACCGTTTTTACAATTTTATATTTATTATTTTTAAATTCTTTATTACAGTGTTTATTATTTCCTTCTCAAACTAAAATGGTTTACACTTCAAACACATACTATTATAATCCAAACTAAAATAATCTACACTCCAATCATAAACTATTATGACCCAATTATAATAACCTAAGACTACAATGACCAACTCCTTGCCCCTAATACCCCATAAAGGATATAAAACTCTTTGTCATTAATCGAACATGTCTAACCTCGTTTGAAGTGTAGAAAATACCATCATGTGTCTGTATCTTGACTAAGCCGATTCCAATTATCTTGCACACAACATCATTAACCATGCTAACATTCCCTCCATTTATTTCTTGATACATTGAAAATCACTCTCTATTTGAGCACATATAATAAAATGCCCCATAATCAAGAACCCACACATCATCAAAAAGTGAATGTTCATTCACAACTAAAGCTAAATCTCTTTCAGAATCGATCTCGACTTCTTCAAGATCAATCTCAACTTGTGCAACAAAGGCAGTTGCTTCCTTCTTGTTGTGTTTTTCCTTCTTTTTCTGATACCTTTTTATTTTAGGACATTTGGCTTTCTAATGCCCTTTTTCTTTACAATAATGACAAACATTATCTGATTTAGAACCCTTGGACTTTGAAAATTTATGATTCTGATTCAACTTCTGCTTACCAAAATTCCTATGTCCCTTGCTTCCTATAGCAGTTAATCCAGATGTTTGACTTTCTATAGCTAAACTTACTGCATTTTAACGGTCATCTCTCATAAGCAACGTTGACTTTGTATCTTCTAAGGTCAGGGTTTTTTTTTTCCTCCAATATATGAGTCAACGAAAGTCTCATATAACAAAGGCAAAGAAGTCAACAAAATTAAAGAACATACTCATCATCAACCTTAGTCTCCACATTATGCAGATCTAATAAGATTTTATTTAATTGATCAAGATGGTTTCAAAGAGATATACCTGCCTACATACGTAGATTATACAAACATTTCTTTAAAAACTTCTTGGTTAAAAATTTCATCATGTAAAGACTTTCCAACTTCAACTAAAAACCAAGAACAATTTCTTCATTTGCAATCTCAATGATGATGTCATCAACCAAACATAGCATGATCCTCCAATGAACACTCTCTTTTAGAGTATGTCATTCTTGCCTTTTTCGACTTACCAATCAGCAGTGCCCACAAACCCTACTGCTTTAGCAAGGATTGAATCTTGATCTACCATAAACCGAAATTGTGTCCTCCCAATGAATTTTTCGATTTTTACGTTCACACTAGACATCTTCAATTATCGAACAAATGCAAAATTTTGAAACTCTAATGATTGTTCTAATACCAGTTTGTTAGGAAATCGACAATGAAAGAATACAAAAGAAATGTAAAAAAAGATCAACACACATCTACATGATTCACTAACCATCTATTAGCTACGTCCACAGAGCAAATGGAGAATACTACTATTAGAGAGTTTTCTAAATACATAACGATACCGGATTGGAGAGTTTATGTAGCACACTTTTGTAGCGCACTTTTTTTAACCACGTACTTAGTTGCAAAACTTCTGCTAACAAATTCAAGGCATTCCAACATTTAGAAACGTTATCGGTTACAATTAGAATTCCAAACATGAAACAGACTATACCACTTGAAATAGGGGGGCCCAACACCCCCTAATTAATTTCTCTATCTCAAGAGGAAAAAGACTGTCAACCCAAAACATGAAACAAGAAAGCCATAAATACCAATCTGGTAAATTTGAATGGGAGGAACGAAATGATTGAACAGTACTACTTATTCTATTCTACGATATATTTTTTGTTATTTTTTTTTTTAAAAAAAAGGGAGTTCATAAAGTACTGATATTTTGAAATATTATTAAAATAAACCATCCAAATCAATCAGATACAGTTGATTGATTGGATCAAAAACTCAACAATCCAACGACCCAAGGCCTAATCCCACACATCGCGAAGACTGTCCTGTCCCTACCAAAGTACTTCAAAGATAGGAATCATCACCAAGTCAGTTGGACCAACAACCAGCTTGGGACATGAACGTGTATCCTATCACATGATGATAATCAGCCATTCAAATGCATAAGAAGATGGTGCTTTCAAAAATTAACCGACGCAAAAAGAATTTACTTAAGAATTAGCCAAATATTTCGGGGAAAATTAACGGGAAATAACTTGGTTTTACAGCACACAAGGAGTGGCACATTTCCTCGTTACACCAAATTAAAGTTCTTAAACATCAGAGAGGATGGCCAAAAATACAGACAGAGACGGAGAAATATGAGAGAGGCACACTTGTCAGCTTCCCATCTGGAATGGATTTCACTGGTTCCGAGTTCTGCTGCTTTCTGCATTCCTAATAGGGAAAAAGTATGGATGGGCCTGCATTTTACAATCAACAATATGGACTGATCATAAATATTGAAAATAAACTAACAATTTACGTAGAGACACTGCCTATGATCACTTCAACAAGGTCCTTTACAGTACTCTCCCAGAACTTTTAGGATCGCATCAAAATCGATATATATTCTAATAAAGATAATGATGTAATGACAGAAGAATCTTACTCTTAAGAATATTTGATGACATTGTATATGCGGGCGGAGTTTGAATATGCAGAAATACGTTCAAGTAAAAGTAAAGCTATGTAAGAGGATAAAAGAGCAAGCAGTACTAACAAATTTGGGGGTATCGGGAGTTTCAGACAAATAGAACAAACAAATAGAACATCACAATAACATATCCTCGCCAGTGTTTTTAAATGCACAAGGCATACTACGGCACAATCACCCTTTGTAGCCTAGGCATAAGGCACACGAAAAGGAGCGCGTTTTTTTTTTTTTTTTTGTGAGGTGCACTATATATAAAAATATCACATTAAAAAGAGAAGCATGGTTGAAGTGGAAATATGGAAGGAAAAAAAATTGCATTTAGGCTTTAGTAAACTTGGACTTTTAGTTAATAAGGAAGGAAAACCCTTACTTATTACTATTTTTTAAAAACAATAAAAGAGCCCCAAGACCCAAGGCTTTGAGCCTTGGGGCTTCACAAAAGGCGCACACCTAAGGCACATTTTATTTTGTGAGCCTCGCCTTTCCTGCACACCTTGGCCTAGACACGCGCCCGAGAGGGTTTTTTAAATCACTGATCCTCGCATAATGCATTCAATCCAATAGGGGAAGGATGCATGAAAATAGATCATTCAAGATATAAGAGAAGGATAAAATGCTTTAGTGCAGTATACAAACCATTGCCTCTTTAGCAGTCAGTCTTTCTTGATGGTCATAGCGCAACAATTTATCAACGAAGTCAACAGCCTTCAAATGTAAAATAAATATGATCAGGAAATAAACCTTAAAAAAACCAAACACTGAATCATAAAATAACAATTTTTCTGTTAGTTTTACCTCAGGGACTGCCAAATGCTGATTGTCAACATTAATGAACTTGGTCCAAGGTTTTCGACTATGCCTTCATCAAATTTATTAAAAATAAAGTAAGCAATAACTTGTGAACTCAGTTGAAGTGACCAATGACCAGCACAAAATAAAAATGCAAGGAGTCAAGTCCTGGAACAAACCTCCCAACAAGAGCCGAAAGATGTGGGTCTAATTCTATTCGATATTTACTCAAATAAGTGTTCAATTCATCTGTCCCCAACACCTGTTCCACCAAAAACCATAAACATCAAGTTGGACCTTTACCTCTCAAGAGCAGTACGTTTACTCATTCAATTCATCCATAACTATATTCACATGAATGACACTCAAACAGTGTGCACTGTTACATTAAACCAAAGCCTTAAATTCAATTAAAAGATAAAAGTTACGGAAACCTGCACAAATCCAATAAAATATGGAGTTGCTTCTCACAGATAAGAATGTGGAAAATACACATGGATAAGATCAAAACCGTGTGACAGAAAATCTATTAGCTGTAAGAATAGAATAAAATATAAAATTTTAATTAAAGAATATTCCATACCTTAGCTATTTTGACCAGCTGGTCATAATTATCATGTCCATAGAAGAACGGCTCCTTACGGAAAATCTGACAGCATAAATTAATAATATAAGCATCAAGCAATTCTACACAAGTTGACTATCTATTTAGAAAACGCTAAACAATTGGAATATGGAATAATCAAGTCATCTTCCATCTCAGGATGAACAGGAAGTAGAATAATATCCACCCTATCCAAAACAAAGATTTTATGTTCCTTTTTTATTTATTATTTAATAACTTTATTTGTTTGTTTGTTGTTGTGTGTGGTGTGGTTGAAAAGATGCACCAATTCAAAGGAGAGAACATTATAACTTAAGACACCACAATATGCAAGACATGTCATTCCGTACGATACTATGATGTATGAAGACCTCACTAACATACCGAGTCCAATATGTCTTCCACTTGCTTATGATAACAAAATACAATCCAAGATAACAATAGTAAGATCTTAGAATCTCTATTAAAAATTTTAGAACTTAATATTAGACCAACAACAAATATCATGAAAAGGTGCCCCAATTCAAATGAGAGAACATTATAACTTTGGTGCAGCAGACACTACAAAATGCAAGACATGCCATGCCATATGATACTACCTACTATGTGAAAACCTCTAACATACCGAGTCCAATATTCCACTTGCTTATGATAACAAAATATTTTCCAACATAAAATAACTCAAGCAAATAATAGTGAGATGTTAGAATCTCTATTAAAATTTGGGGTAGAAATTTCCAATAATCACAAATATCATGAAAAGATGCCCCAATTCAAATGAGAGAACATTATAACTTTGATGCAGAAGACACCACAATATGCAAGATATGCCATTCCGTATGATTACTACAATGTCTGAAGACCTCAGTAACATACCGAGTCCAATATGTCTTCCACTTGCGTATGATAACAAAATATAATCCAAGATAAAATAACTCAAGTAAATAATAGTAAGAAGTTAGAATCTCTATTAAAAATTTTAGAAGAAAAGATGCCCCAATTCAAATTAGAGACCATTATAACTTTGGTGCAGAAGACACTACAAAATGCAAGACATGCCATTCCATATGATACTACTATGTATGAAGACCTCAGTAACATACCGAGTCCAATGTCTTCCACTTGCTTATGATAACAAAATATTTTCCAAAATAAAATAACTCAAGTAAATAATAGTAAGATGTTAGAATCTCTATTAAAAATTTTATAAATTATTATTAGACAGGAAAATTTGAGTACAAAAAGTTGTAGCCAAAAACCAATTACGCACCATTCCAGCAAACATGCAGCCAAGACTCCACAAGTCCAAAGAGTAGTCATAATCTTGTAAATCAACAAGAAGTTCTGGACCTTTGAAATATCTGCAAGTACTCAACAAAATAATGAAGGGAACATATTGATCCAAAATCATTTATAACAAACTTATACATGCCACTAACAAATCCTAATAAATTAATTTAAATATAAAACAATTCCACAAAGAGAACAAACAAAGAACCTTGAAGCAACACGAACATTATACTCTTTCCCAGGATGGTAAAACTCAGCAAGGCCCCAATCTATAAGACGAAGTTTACGTTGCTCATGATCAATCATCACATTATGAGGTTTGACATCTCGGTGCATAATTCCTTGGGAGTGGCAATAATCCAAAGCCTACACATACAGTTTCCAACAACATGGACACCCAGAGTTAGCGAAGTCAAACAAAAACCATGGGGTAAAGGGTTAATGCTTAATTAAGCAACTGCAACACTAGCAACATGTTGGCATGCAACAACAACAACAAAAAAAAAAAAAAAAAAAAAGAAAAAAAAAAGCTCACTTATCATGGCAACAAAAAAGACCCAAGACTATATGCTTACCTTTAGAAGTTCATATATATAGTAGCGAATATCAAAGTCTGAAAGTGTTGGATAAAGAACTTTAAAATCAATATTGTTCACATGCTCAAATATAAGACTTGGTGTCTTTGATTGCTGGTCTCGAACAATATCAAGCAACTTCACGATATTTATCCCTCCACAAAGATTCTGCAGTATTTTTATCTCCCTCTTAATCTGCATCGAGTATAACAAACAAAATATAAAATATGAGATCTTGAGAAAACAATATCTTCAAATTAATAGAAGGGAATTAAGAAGGCCTTTGCAAATTCTGAAGGACTTGAAAACATGCTAAAAAGATGCTAAAGATCAGATTCAACATGATAAATTGTTCACTAACAATAAAAAGAACAGTTTAGAAACATATATCTTTGAGGGAATTAACTTCAACTATAAAAACAAAACAAAACAAGATCAATATGCATGTGCGAGAATAACATGTGGGTCTCATAATCTGATCATTGGACGCCCAAGAATATTCCAGAAAACAAGAACATCCTTCAATTTGTCAAAAATCTCCATAGACAATGATGAACATTAACACAACTTTGTACTGTATTACTCATCCTAAACATATACTACATGTAAATAGCTTTCCACGTGAAGTGATCATTATCAATAAACAGGCATTTGCTAGAATGCACAATTGCATCCAGAGACTAAAACAAGACTAGTGCAGTTGTCAGAAGACGTAACTAAATGACATCAAAGTACATAAAAGTAATATTAGAAAGGTATAAAATATTTGAAGCATGAGCACAAACACAAACACAGCAACATAACATTTTCCATAGGAATTAAAATGTGGACAACACAAGGGTACGTTTGATCAAATTATATTTGAAAAACCCATATGTTTACCCTTACTCTTTTTTCAACCCATATCAGTTATGATGATGAACAATAGCCAGTCCCTGGAACAAAACCCTTTTATTTCCACACCTTCTCATGCCACTCTATTGAATATTATTGTACACAATTATATGTTTCCTTTTACACCCTTTTGCTAAATTCTTACAGGTTTTTGTAACTTTTCATTCATTCATTAGTTCCTAAATGCAAACATATATATAATTAGTTTACAAATAATCGTTGATTTATTTTGTCCTTATTTTCTTGAACCTCACAGGTCCTTCAAATCCCAAACATGTATACCTGAGCTATTGTGCCACAATTGTACGGCAAAGAGAAAGGAATAGTCACAAATAGGAAAGCAAGAAATAAAGCAATGCCATTAGTTTCCTAAAACATTAAAGATCAAATGCTAATATTAGCCACGGTGTATATTACAGAAGAAGAAAATACACTATATCTCCCACGACATTACTTCCCATTGACAATGAGACAACCATATTACAAGTACCACTTCACAACAATGTTAAACAGTCCGTGAAATATTCTTGATAAAACAAAGCAAAGCTTACCTTTTTCTTCTTCACGGGTTTAAGAATCTTAATGACACATTTTTCATTGTCAGTGCAGTGAACACCCTCGAACACCTCGCTGTATTTCCCTCTTCCCACCTTCCTCACGACCTCATAATTATCTTGGTCCCTGTAAAAATGAACACCAACAAATAAGCCAAGAGCATATGTTTCATCCAAATGCAAAACTTCTTTCTCGAAATGAAATTCATATCCCATCCCAAGATTAGAAAGCTTCAAAATGAAAGGAAACATATTCGTATAAGCTCGTGCAATTATAGCGTCTAAAGAAGTAGTATGCCAAGTCTCCATAGGTTTTGCTACCAATAAAGAAAGCAATAAATTATATATTACGACATGGACTTTAAAAGATACAAGGTGTTCCAATACAACCACCAACCGAAGCCCATTTCATCTCCTAATCAAACTAAATCGGAAAAAATCCATCCCTAATAAACAAAAGACATCGGAGGAGAAAAAAATATAAATATTATTACCCCCACTGTACGGTGAGGGACTCATAGTCCCAGTACTCCTTAGGTCGGATCACGTTAACATCGGCATAAACCCTAGCCTTGGAGGGAGCGCCAGGGCGGCGAATCGATTTGCCGATCTTCTGCGCCAGGGTTTCTTGCGGGGATAATGAACGAAGAAGGGGGCTGGTTCTGTGGGGCGGTTGAGGCGGGAGGTGGTGGTGTTGGGAACGAGAAAGGGAGGTGGCGGAGGAAGCAATCCGACGGAGGAAGAAGAAGATTGAAGGCGGAGATTGGGGAAGAGAGAAAGCGGATAAGAGAGGAGGAGAGAAGAGAGAAGAGAGAAGAGGGGTCTGGTAATTGGGAGAAACTTTGAAATTGAGCGGCCTTATGGCCATCAAATCGCTGATTGAAACCAAAAAGCTACCACCATCGATGTTTCGACTCAAATACCCTCTCTCTTTTTCTTCTTCTTCTTCTTCTTTTTTTTTTTTTTTTTTCCCTCTCCCCTCTTCTTTATCTTTCTTTTTTCTTTTCCTTCAAGAAATCTATCTTATTTTACTAAAGTAAAATTTAAAATATAAATGTACTAAAAAAAATTTTTAAAAAAAATAAATTGTAAATTTGGCCCGTTCTTAAAAAATAAATAAATTAGAATTTAGTTGTTATAATTTAATGAAATACTCCGTCCTTTATCGACCCACTTTAATTATTCATGAAGTCTAACGAGACTAAATTCCACAAAATTTGTAATGTAATTAAAAAAAAAAAACATTAAACAAAGGAGGAATATTTTTTACTTCCTAGTTTCTATTTGACCCTTACCTTTTTTAATCTTTAAATTATGAGTTTAATTTCAATTTAATCTTTAGATTCTCAACAGTTTTAATTATACCTTTCATTTTTTAGTTTTATTTCAATTTGATTCGTATATTTTGATATTTTCACTTTTAATCTTCAATTTTTCACTCAATGATCACTTTAGTCTACGGTATTTTATTAATTAATTTTTAACTATTTTTCATTATTATTAAAATTAATTTTTAAATTTTATTTTATAATTAGTTTAAATTAATTAATAGACATCTACATTAAAAAAATAAAATGACTATTTAGTAAAAAAAAAATTTAGTTACAAGTTTAAATCTCGAAATTTATGAACCAAATTGAATTAAAAGTAAAATTGTAATCGTTTGAAACTTACTAAATTGAAATTCAACTAAAAAATTATGGGCTAAATGTGTGATCTTTAAAATATAGAGATCAAATCGAAATTAGATATATAACTCGAGGATAAAAATGTATTTTTACCTCAAATAAAAATATTAGGAATCTGGCCAAAAACCTTTCAAAGAGTGATAACTTAGAGAACATGCATCTATATTGAGATGGAAAATGCTATCATGTCTTTGAATCAAAACAAACTATTTGGTGGAAGTGGAACAAATGTTTTGGTAGTTTTGTAACGAATTAAAGTCAACAAACTCAACGTTTGAGATAAGAAGTTGATTATTATAGTATTAGATTATTATAGTTTGGTTATAATAGTTTGTGTTTGCGGTGGAGATTGTTTTAATTTGAGTTATAATATAATGTGTTTGAGATATAAATTATTTTAGTTTGAAAAGAAAATAGTAAACACTGTAAAAAACAATAAAAAAATGATGAATGTAAAATAGTAAAAGTTGTAACAAATAGTAAATATGGTAGCAAATAAAATTTTAAAATAGTATTGATCGTAACCAATTGAAAATTATAAAATAATATTTACTTTTAATTATTATAATCTTATAATAGTCTTTACTCCAGATATTCATAAACCTTTAATGGTGGTATAGAAAATGACGGTATATTTTCAATGGAAAAAAATTAGAGTGCATATCATAGCATAGGCATTAGCCAGTAGCCACCGTTGTGTTGTATTGTCTTTTTCCTTTTTCTTTTTTCTTTTTTGAGGTACAAAAGGACAACACTATTGTATATCTATTTCTGTCAATTTCAATATTAGTTTGACGATTTCGGGTTTTTAAACATCAAATTTTACTCTGATTTTGGCAATGAATTTTAATGTTTATTCTGAACTTACAAAAATATGGAATGAACACAATTCAGCCATAAATTGAGCATAGTTCACCATCTGTGTTTTAAATCAGGAGTTATAAAGCCTCGTTGTGATGTTGTGAGATGTTATTTAAACATGTCATATCCTCGTAGATTGGGACAAAATTCTCTAGATGGCCTTCTTTAAGTTTCAAGGACGAAATTCTAATAAGGGATGGTAATTTTGTAAACTCTAAAACCGTTTTCATGTTATTAAACTTTAGATTTAAATGTCAATAAGAGCATAGTTCAACTGGCATAATACTTTTGACCTCGAGGTTTGAGAATTCTCCCACCCCACATTTTAATTACACTATCTTTCAAAAAAAAAAAAAAAAAGAGTACAATAAAGTTTGGTAAAAGTTGAAGTATAAGAGGTAAAGGAATTAATATGAGATATTGGGAATTAAATTACCTAAAATGAACTTAGGGAAAACTAATATGGGTAATTGTGTGAATTGACTATGTAAGGTAGGGTTAAAATCTATTCATTAAAAATTGTGATTAATTGTTGAATGAATTTTGAAACATTCTAAATTGCTATAAAATTGGAATAACTGAAATTTTTAGCTTTAATTTGAAAAGTTTAAGTGGAAGTTAATTTGGTTCACTTAATTTAAAGGCATTATTAAGTAAATTAGTAAATTGACGAAATGGAGAGATTAGGGTAATTGGCAAAAAAATTAACTTCCAATAATAACCCAAAAGGAAAATGAAATGAATTAATGACCAACAAAAGCGTAATTCAACTGGCATAATGTTTATACTATCAACCTCGTGGTTTGAGATTTGATTCCACCTCACATTTTAATTATGATAGTTACTTACCACCTCCTTTTTCTTTTCGAGTACACAAGTATTTCAATTGTTGCTCTTTATTTTGGGCAATCTTTTTGCTATCTTTTCAAGTTTAATTATGATAGACATCATACTCTTAAAGTCCTATAAAAAAAAAAAAAAAAAAAAAAAAAAAAACCTATTGACCTGTCTGATACCGTTCGGATTTCTCATTTTTTGAGAAATAAACTTGTTTAATAACTATTGACCTGTCTATACCTTTTCAAGTTTAATTTCTCATTTCTTATTTCAAACTTTTAAGAAATGTTTCAAAAAATGATGCAAATTCGTGGACTAAAAAAATAGTTTATTTCAAAACTGTTTTCATTTGCTATTTATATTTAATGTTTTGTTAGAATAATCAAACTTGATGATTGATTTGTTGGTGTTAAGACACTTATGAAATAGGTATTTTCAAGTCTTCGATACAAAACTCAATCTCATAATTCTTATGGAAAAGAAAAAGGAAGAAGCAAAAACTAGATAAAGAAAAGAAAATTTAAAAAGAAAAAAGAAAGAGAATAAGCAAAAACCAAGAAAAGAAAAGAAATTTTGAAAAATTAAGCAAAAATCAGAGAAATGAAAGAAAAAAAAAAGCAAAAACTGGTTAAAGGAAAGAAAATTTAAAAAAAATAAGAAGCAAAAATTGAAGAGATGAAAGAAAAAATAATAAAAAATGAAGGAAAATAAAAAATAAAAAAGGAAAGAAGCAAAAACTGAAGAAAATAAAAAAATAAAAAAAAAATGATAATAAAAAAAGAATAGGAAAAAGAAGGTTCGTAACAAGACAAGATAAGGGAGAACGAAATTAAAAATTAGAAAAAAAATCAAAAATTGACTAGTCAACATTTTTATATTTGCAAATATTTTAAAGAAGTTATGTATTTCTAGATTTATCCCCTTATTATACTATCTACTACAAATATCCAAAATAAAAAGGAAATTTTCAATTTAGTATAGTTGAAATGTGGGAAGAGGACAAATTTGGAAAATTATGGAGTTAAGGACATAAAGAGAAAGTGTAACTAGCCGCTGATATTTAGCTAGCTGGTGAAGAGCAGAGCTATCAAGCTGGGGTATTTAAGAAAAAGAAAAGCTATTGATGTGAGTAAAATTTATATGCAAGAAACAAAAAAAGAGAACGAAGGAAATGAAGAAATTGAGTTGTTGGAGATAGAATTTGTCTCGAGCACGACATGTGTTCTCCTGTCGTCAATCTTATTAGTCGGTGTCTCCACTGTCGGAAAAGTTGAATAAGTTGAAGAAAAACAGTAAGGGCCTATTTGGGCCCAAGTGGAATGGGGTGGAATGGGCTATATAAGCCTACTCCATGTTTGGGGCTCCAACTATTTTTAGTTGAAGCTCCAATATTATGTTCAAAATTAACTCTAGGGAACATTGTTCCCAACCCCACGATGTGTGCCTTTTCACTATTTTCAATATCTCCCTTCTTATGCCTCATTTCTTCTTCGATCGAACGAAATGCTCAGATCAATAATATTCTTTCTTCTCTCTTTACCTCTCTGTCTTCAGATCTGGTTTCAGTGTCATCTTCAAATCTGGTTTCACGTTTCTTCATCTCCATCAATTCCATCACCGTTGAAAATGGATTTGGATCCTTAGCCCCTAACTTTATTTCATCTAACCCTTCATAGAATTATAAATATACGTTTATGATGGTACTCTTCTTGCACCTTTTTCTCTAGACCCTTCACATACCTATAGATCTACAGATCTGAATTCGTGTATCTTCATCTATATCGATTGGGATTTCGTCTGAGTTTCTCCCTCTCATTGTCATTCTAAACGTGTTCGTTCATTCTTACCCTTGCCGTTCCAAACGAATACTATCCCTTACCGTTCCAAACTTTTGATTCCCTTTGTTGCATCATTCGATTTTCTCACTTTGTTGTTTCAACCTAATTTGTTTGAGGGACGATTGTGCTTGATGGGGTGGAGGTTATCGTTTGGAGAGTGGTAGGGGGTGAAGGATAAGTTATGGAGCTTGGTAGAGGGAGGGGGGAGATCGAAGGTAATCTTTTTTTCCTTTTCTAGCCGATGATGAGGTCATTTTTTTTTAACTTTAGCTCAAAATTTTGTAAATTATGCTCTGTGTTTGTCCACTGTTGTCCATTATTTCGTTTCATGTTCATTGTTTTGCTCTTAAATTATACTCTAAATTTTGATTCATGTTCATTGTTTTGTCATTATCGTCTTTGTTTGTCCATTATCTGTCCATTTTCTAAATTATGACAAAATAAAGAAACATGTGTTTTGGGTTGTTGCTTCTTAGGTTGATTCTAATGTTACTGTCTATATTATCACTGTGTTGTCTATAGGGTATTTGATGATTTTGGTAATTTTGATTAGGTTATTTTCATTCTATTGATGAAAAATGATGGATTTTTTCTATGCAGTGTCCATTGTTTGTCCATTTTGGTCACTGTCTATCAATTGTTTCACTTTTGGCCTCTATTTGTCCATTGGTTGGCCATTTTTCGTAAATTTTGGTATTTGTTTATCCATTGTTAGTTCATTTCAGTCTCTGTCTGTCCATTGCTTTTCCATTTTGTAACTTTTGGCCTATGTTTGTCCCTTGTTTATGGTATATTAATTGACAGTGGTTGTTAGATACTATTTATTGTATTCATCATTGTCATATCTCCTGTTTTTATGATGGTTTATTGTACATTGATTGACAGTGGTTGTTAGGTACTATTTATTGTATTCATCATTGTCATATCCTTTTTTTAAGATGATCTATTGTATATTGATTGACAGTGGTTGTTAGTTACTGTTTATTGGGTAGGTTTTTGTCAAAGTCATTGACTTTTATTTATATATGGATCTCACTTAAAAAATTTCATGGGTCAATAGTTCACACAACTATTATATATGGGTCTCAATTCACTTCAACTTTAGGCCAAACTCATTCTATCTACTTCCTTAATGCAATTGATATGTCATTTCTCTTGCCTCCAATATTTTCTTATCCTGTGTTTCATTTCACATTATCATAAACTTCTTTGCATCTTTTGTTTTCTATTGTCTCTATTATTCGTCTCTAATTTTCAATTCTCCTTCCTTAAATGAAATGATTTATCATTGTTTGTCTCTGATTAAAATCAATTGTTGGTCGTTCTATCTACATTGTTGATTTCTTGTTTACCATTATTCATGATATTATCTGAAATTCAAGTTTCAATGAATGAATTTAATGACTCTAAGGCTGGACCCTTTTTTTTTTTTGTACTTTATAATTATGGTCTCACTTGCTTTCAACTATAAAGACAAACACATTCCATCTACTTCATAAATGCAAATGGTATGTCTTTCGTATGTACTAATGTTCTTTATCGTAACTTGTTTTAGGGTTAGTCTTGTTACGAATCAACCGCATCAAACACTGTTTACCAACTATATCTTGCTAAGGTGATAGTTATCTATCATTGTTATGGTTTATGTAATTTTTTTCGAGGTTTAGGTTACACGCTTTTCTTTCTTACTTATGTTTTTTGCTAATCATTACTTTTTGTATGCTTTTATCAAGGTGGATTATTAGCATACTCAAGCATTGCGTGAGGTTCGTTAACATGAATCTATAGTAATTTGGACAAATATTCATACATTATTGTTTATAGCTATTTGGATGATGAACATAGTAAGATATGTTTGTTTCGTGTTTGTTTCGTATTTTTATAGCTGTTTGAATGAATTTATAGTTGAATGAATGTTTTTCATTATTATTTATGTCTAGATTAATAACATGATTTTATACTTGTTGCTTGGAGGAATGACAATAATTTTTTTTAAGAGAACACAAAAAAAACCATTGTTGTTTAATATGGCATAAAAAAGGAACACAAAAAACCGGTTTTTTTTTCTTTAAAAAAAATACTACCAACCTATAGTGTATTCATTTTTAGAATAACATTAAAAAAATAATACAAACAAATCATATTGTTGTATTATTTATTAAAAAAGGATTACCAATTTATAGTGTATTCAATTCTAGAATAACACGAAAAAAAAAACATAAAATAAAATAGTGTAATAAAAAAAACAATTTGCTATGGAGAAAAACGACGTTAAAAATCAGCTTTTTAAGTCTAAAAAAACTTTAAAAAACAGTTTGTTGGACTAAAAAGAACCTAAAAAACAGAGACTTGAAAAATATTTTGTTTCATCTGGCATTTAAAAAGAAGTAAAAAAATTAGTTTTTTTAAGAAAAAGAATCTCAATCAATAGTGTATACAAAAAAAATAGTTTGCTATGGAATAAAAAAACTTAAAAAATCATTTTTTAAGTCATAAAAAAAACTCAAAAAATCAATTTGCTAGACTCAAGAGAACATAAAAACATGCCCTTAAACAACAATGTTGTTTAATATGATATTAAAAAAGAACATAAAAAATGTGCTTTTTCCAGAAAATATTCCCAACCAATAGTGTAATTAAAAAAAAAAGTTTTCTACGGAATAAACAAAACTTAAAAAATCAGTTCTGTAAGTCTCCGTTGTTTACTATGGAATAAAAAAAAAAACTTTAAAAAATCAATTTGACTTAAAAGAACATACAAAACGAAGACTTAAAAAAACAATGTTGTTTAATATAACATTGAAAAAGAACATACAAAATCAGTTTGTTGTACACCAATTAAAAAATAGAGTATCAATCTATGGTGTATTTGTTTTTAAAAGAACATAAAAAGAGAGTATAAAAAATCAATATTGTAATTATTTTATGATCTAAAATTGTTATTTCAGAACTAGATCCAAATTTTTTAGTACATAATAGACCCAATAGAACTAGTTATGATAGTAACAACATTCACAACTTCACAACGTCAGTTATTTTTAACACTAGAGTTATTACTCAATGACCATAGGAAGATAGAAAACACATCACACTACAGTAGACATCGTATTAGACAGTTAGCATACTTTCGAAGCATCCAAGAGTCAGATTTATGTTGTCGTCAAAGTACAAGAATGGATAGAAGATATTTTGTCATTCTATGTCATTTACTTAAGACAACTAATGGATTAGTCGGAACTGAAGTTATAGATGTAGAGGAGATGGTTGCCATGTTCTTACATATCTTAGCTCACGACGTTAAGAACCAAATAGTTCAGAATTTGTACGGTCTGGTGAGACTATTTCCAGGCATTTCAACAACGTTTTATTAGTAGTGTTATGATTATACGACATGTTGTTAAAAAAAAACCTTTTGCCGATCACAAACTCATGTACAGATCATAGATGGAAATGGTTTGAGGTACAGTTCAACTAAACCAACATTAATTCGACTTGACTTATTTGTTAGGTGAACGTATGTGCATGAATATTTCTTATTTTGTTCCACTATAGAATTGTCTAAATGCGTTAGATGGCATGTACATAAAGGTAAATGTCAGTACAACTGATCGCCCAAGATATAGGACGAGGAAGGGTGAAATTCCAACAAATGTACTTAGTGTTTGCAATACAAATAGTGACTTCGTATTCATCTTATCAGGGTGGGAAGGATCCGCAGTTGATTCTCGAGTTCTCAGAGATGCAATGTCACGACCTAATGGACTGAAGGTTCTGAAGAGTAACTAGTTACACATACTATCTTTCCCTACTCAGTGTATTTCTAATATAAGGTTTGAAATGGTTGGACGTTCAACGGGGTATTATTATCTATGTGATGTTGAGCAGCAAAATGTAGAGAGTTTTTTGGTGCCATATAGAAGCGAAAGATATCATCTTTCAGAGTGGCGTAGAAAAGGTAATGCTCCAACAACTCCACGAGAATTCTTTAACATGAAGCATTCTTCTGCACAAATGTCATCAAGAGAATATTCGGGTTGTTGAAGGGTAGATGGGCAATCTTGCGAGGAAAATCATACTACCCAATGCAAATCCAATGTTGAATCATCATGGCGTGTTGCCTTTTTCACAATCTTGTCAATAGGGAGATGACTAACAGTGAACTGGCCGAGGATTTGGATGAGGTGGATTCAAACTTTGCTACAACTGAGGGGGGATGAGATCAATTACATTAAGAGTTCAAAGAAATGGACCCAATGAAGGGATCAATTGGCGCAACAAATATTTACTAAATGGGAGTTGTGTGATGTGTAGTGCATTTATGCTTCTTTAATCAATTAGAACACTTTCTTGTTGTGTGTTGTGAAATGACTTCACTCTGAACTCTCTTAATATCAATATGTTTACTATATTTTGTATTTCACTTCACCCATTAATTATGTTTTATACTTTTGTTTATTGTTTAATTGTATTAAAATGTGTACGTGTATACACTAAAATGTCAAATTCCTCTAGAGTCCTAAAGCACACTTGGACTAAAGATGAAGAAGCGAAGCTGATTGAGTGCTTGGTGGCATTGGTCGCATCTGGTGGATGGAGATCAAACAATGGGACATTTCGACCTGGGTACTTGGCACAACTACAACGTATGATGGCTGAAAAGTTGCCAGCTATAATATCCAAGGATCGACGACTATAGATTGTCGAATCAAATCCCTGAAAAAAAACTTACCAAGCGATCGCAGAAATAAGAGGACCGACTTGTAGTGGATTTGACTGGAATGAGGAATTCCAATGCATCACAGAGCGAGAGTTATTCAGTGGATGGGTGAAAGTACAATTTTGTCTAAATTTATTTACGAATATTGGTAACTTAATCATAACATTCACTTTTGAAAGATCTATTGAAGGTCCTTGAGCGGAAGACGAGATCGAACCCAAACCCAAAACTTATAGAATATAAATTTTACAGTAAACATACACAATATTATGCATTTGAATATATATACAACATCCTTAATAAAATAAGAAGAGAAAAGGGAAGAGGAAACTTAACCTTGATGAACGAAAATGTCACGGTATCCTCTTCTCTGTAAAATCATGAACAGATCAAAAAACAAATGGCCACCACCATGAAGAAATCTCTGTATTCTTTAGGATGGGAATCATAGGAGTTGCGGGCTCTGTGATTTTTTTTTTTTTTTTGGTTGAGGGAAAATTGAGAGTGAGGAAAAGATCAAACAGTGATATATATATATATATATATATATATATATATATATAAACATAGTACACTTCTTTATGGGATAAAGGAAGAAAATGATCAAATCAATCCCTTTTATCAACCACCCACACATAACGTGGGTTTGAGAGAAAAATTGGGAGGGAAGTTATTTCCTTCCCAATTAATTCAAAATAAATAAATAAATAATATTTAAATTAAATTAAATTAATTAATATAATATATGTATATATAATAACTAATTTATTATACATATATATATAACTATGTGTTATATCACATATAACATATATCTTATAGTTCAATGTTATATCCAATACAATTTAACCTATGATTTAATTCTCTCAACAACGATATTTATTATAAATTTCATTTATATTAAACTTAATTATATGATTCCAATTCACATAATTAATATTTGAATCATATTCAAATATTTAATTTCTCTCAATTAAATTATTTGATATAATAATTATATCATATATAATTTTTCCTCCAATTAATTTGAACAATTCAAATTAATCTAAAAAATGATTCTCATTAAATCCCGTTGAGCTATCGGAGGACCTCATGGACCTGTAACTTAAAGCTCCAACAGTACGTAAATAATTAATTAAACTCTTTAATTAAAGTATTCACCATTCCTTAACTCTCGGACACTCCACTAAATACCAACAATTGTACTCTTTGCTCTATAGATATATTTCTGTATCCATTGGATATAACCAATCAACGTGCAATAACCCTTCACAAATTGCTCGTAAGTACAGCTTGGACAAAATTGCGGTTTTGCCCATGTAGTTACATCTAATTCCTTAAGTACCACTGATCCCTCTAATAAACAATAAATCATGGTCTAACTATGACCAAACCTCTCTCGGGCTAGGAGAGAGTGTAGCACCACATTGTTCAAGCCCCGAAATTAACCATAAAGGGAGCAATTTATCTACTTGCCTCGACATTGAGGAATGAGTGAATTCCTTCTTATGTAGTTGTGTTCCCAACTCCCCAATCAAACAAATCTCCAAAATGGTAGGCTTATTGAGTCGACGATCTAGCCACTCTCACCCACACAAATGACTGCCTTCATAGGCAGGAGTTCACAACTCACTCAGGATTCAAGTCATGTTACCTATGGTCATCTTAGTGAAATGTAAGTCTCTATTATGAATGACATTATATAATGAGACTAAAGATTTCATGATCCGGTCTTATACAAACTCCTTTATATAGAATATCCCCGCTCACATGTTTCCACATGAATGATCAGGATCAAATCATTTATAGCACTTTACAACAATTGTAATATCTACAAAGCGGGTCATACTCGTAGTGTCACAAGGATAAGGTATCTAGCTTTATCCAACTACTATAGACCATTTAGGTTATCACTTAAACATGATCCACCCATATGTCTCTACATACATGTTTAAGCTACAAGATAACCTTGGATGTTGGTTTATTGATTTGTAGTTAATGAAACTAATTTTGAAATAAAACATCACATATTTTATTACATAAATAATAAGTTTGTACTAATATGATTACAAACTATATGATCCTACAATATTTAGGTCATCAACCCCAAACCTCTTCTACTTGACCTAAAGCTAGTGGGGTGTGTAATGTAAAAAACAAAACTAAAATACAAAGTACACAAACAATAAACTAGAGCAGAACATGCCTCCAGTTCAAGTCTCCCACTTGCCCTAGTCTAAACGTGGCCTGTTCTATAGACCCATTCTCTGTAGGTGACCCTCAAACACATTAACCATGAGGGTCTTTGTAAATGGATCAACAACGTTGTGCTCCAAAGTTATATGTGTGACAATCACGTTCCCTCGATGCACAATCTCTCGAATGAGATGATACTTTCGCTCTATGTGTGTTCCCATGCTTATGACTCCTAGGCTCTCGGGAATTAACCATAGCACCACTATTATCACAATAAAGTGTGATGGGCTTTGACATATATGAAACCACGTCCAGATCAGTCAATAATTTCCTAAGCCAAACAGCTTCCTTAGCAGCTTCACAAGCCGTTACATACTCAGCCTCCATGGTGGAGTCAGCAATGCACCCTTGCTTAGTGCTCCTCCAGATTACTGCTCCTCCGTTAAAAGTGAACATTGATCACGATTTAGATTTCCTAAAATCCTTATTAGTCTGAAAATCAGAGTCTGTGTATCTTGTAAGGATCAGATCTTTTGAACCATACACGAGTATATAGTCCCTCGTTCTCCGTAGATACTTGAGGATATTCTTAACGGCGATCCAACGATCATATCTTGGATTAGACTCATATCTACTGACTATCCCCACTACATAGAAAATGTCAGGTCGAGTACATAACATCACCTACATTAGGCTGCCAACAGCCGGTGCATAGGGGATCTGTCTCAATTCCTCAACTTCTTGAGGTGTCTTAGGACACTATTCCTTGGACAATATTATTCCATGCCTAAAAGGTAGTAAACCTCTCTTGGAGTTTTGCATCGAATACTTGACAAGCATCTTGTCAATGTATGATGCTTGAGATAGAGCTATCGTTTTATTCTTTCGATCTCTAAAGATCTGAATTCCTATAACAAATTGAGCCTCTCCCAAATCTTTCATTTGGAATTTGGTCGCTAACCAGTTCTTAACTCCAGACAGTAGACTTGCATCATTCTCAATGAGCAGGATATCATCTATATATAACACTAGGAAAGCTACTGAACTATTGATGATCCTCTTGTATACATAAGACTCATTAACATTCTAATCAAAGCCATAAGATTTGATCGCAGTATCAAACTTTTCCTAGCCTATGGGGAATACAAGGGGGAATCCTTACAGTCAGATAGCTATGAGTGATCTTCGGAAGGGGAATCTATTTCTCGGAAAAGCCTTCCTTATGTTCCAAGATCGAGAAGCTTGCTTCAGTTCGTAAATGGACCGATTAAGCCTGCAAACCTTTTACTCTTGACCTTAGGTTATGAATCCCTCAGGCTGCTCCATATAAATGGTCTCCTCAAGATTACCATTTAGAAAAGCAGTCTTGACGTGCATTTGCCAGATCTCATAGTCATAATATGAGGCAATGGGAAGGAAGAATCGGATAGATTTGTGCATGGCAACAAGTGAGAAAGTATCCTCATAGCTGACTCCCTGAACTTGGGTATAATCCTTTGCCACTAGTCTAGCCTTAGAGGTTTGTACCTTCCCATCAGCACCCCATTTTCTCTTGTAGATCAATTTGTAACCTATAGATTTAACCCCATCAGGTAGATCTACGAGATCCCAAACTGAATTGAAGTACATCGACTTCATTTTGAGATCCATAGTTTTAGTCCACTTATCTTTGTCAACATCCTTTATTGCATTCTTGTAAGACAATGGATCAAACATCTTCGTCGGCTACCATAGCTAGGATTTTTGTTAAACCCATGTAACGGACAGGTGGGTTCGCAACCCTCCCACTACATCGAGGTTCCCTCAATATTTAAAGTGGATTCGACCTACTAGATGATCCAACTTCAACAACTCTTGTCGAGATGTTGGGTTTTTCAACAACTTTTGTTGAAGGTTCAGTAGATTCATTGGAAAATTCATTCGACATAATCTTACTGCGGGGCTTGTGCTCCCTTATGTGGTCTTCTTCTAGAAAAGTAGCATTTTTTTATACAAACACTTTATTTTCCTTAAGATCAAATAAGTAACCACTTCTCATTCCCTTGGGGTAGTCTACAAATAGGCACAGTTTTGAACGAGGTTCCAGTTTCTTAGGATTTTTCTCAAGCACATGTGCTGGACAACCCCAAATTTTGAAATGATATAAACTAGCTTTACAACCATTCCATAATTTCAAAGGTGTTTTGGCAACACTTTTGGATGGGACACGATTCAAAATATATATTGCAATCCATACTGCAAAACCCCAAAACAAATCAGGTAAGGAATTATAACTCATCATAGACCAAACCATGTCCAACAGAGTTCGATTTCTCCTTTCTAATACGTCATTCTGTTGAGGTGTACCAAGTGCTGAGAGTTGGGATACAATTTCATATTCTATCAAATAGTTTTGGAATGTTAGATAAAAAAAACTCTCCACCTCGATCAGATCGAAATGTCTTAATTGTTTTATTTAATGCATTTTCAACTTCTGCCTTGAACTTTTCAAAGGATTCAGACTTATGTTGCATTAAATGAATATACCCATATATGGAATAATCATCAGTAAAAGTGATGAAATATTCAAAGCCTCCCCTTACTTTGACATTCATCGGACCACAGGGGTCTTAATGTATCGGCTCTCTTTGGCCCTGTGACCTTTTCCAGTAAAGGGTCTTTTAGTCATTTTGCCTTCAAGACATGACTCACACATAGGTAAAGAATTTTCTTCTAACTCACTTAGAAGTTCATTCTTCACCAACCTCTCAATCCTATTGAGATTGATGTGTCTTAATCTCAGGTGTCAAAGTTGAGCATTTTCTTTAGGAGAAATTTTGAGTATTTTATGTTGAGTTACTGCAGTTTTAAACATTTCAGTGTTATGGAGGGATTTAGTTGCTAACGGTCTTATCACATATAAATTATTCTATAGTTCAGCTGAACAAATATTGACACCATTCTTAGAAATGTCTTATAGATAACTATGTTATAAATTTAATATTTTATTTACTCCAATTTAATCCTATTAAAAGAGAATTAAAAGATTAAACTGTAAGCTCTCTCTTCTTTTACTCTTTCTTGGAAATGCTAATGAACTTATAGTTGAGGTTGAACTCGAGGACTCGAGATTAAGTTTGATTTTGAAACTTTAGTTAAAAAAATATACTTAGAAATAAAAAGAGTTGAATTGACGTTTTATTCACTAAGAAAAAGAAGATAAGGATCCGAGGAATAATTCGAAGATAACGAACCTAGTTGAGCGTATAAAGGATGTTCGAGAGTGATGTAGGTATGCTCGGGACAAGTCAAAGTCAAAGTCAATGGTCAATAGGTCAAAGTCAAGGTCAACATAAAATCAACATTTTGAAATGTGGTGAATTTTGAGATTTTTTTTAAGTGTAAAGGTAAAATTAGGATGTTTAAGGTCTATTAAGCTTAGTTTGGGTTGGAATTGAAGAAGAATTGGAAGGAAGAAATGGGTAGACCCGAGAGAGAGGAAATTTGGATTTTTGGATTTTTTTTGATAAATTTGGATTTGTTCTTATCAAATCCTTCCATTGCATTAGCAAGAGGTGCATATTAGTCATCCAAATATGTGGGAAATCCTAAGCAGGAGTTGGAAAATGGTCAAAGAAGTTGGAATTTTTTGTTTTGGTGTTTAGTCGACTTAAGAGATGAATAAAAATAGGCTTGGATTTGGAGTCTTTTTAGGATGTTTTTGTAAAGAAAAATTAGGCAAAATGAAACTAAAATAAAGAGGAAGTAAAGGAGAGATCATGGAGGGTTTGGGCTGAAGAATCGTTGCCAGAAAAGCAAGGAAAATGAAGTAAAATAGTGGCAGCCGAAGTAGACAGAAAACAAAGGAAGCTGGGGATTTTTTTACTAATTCCTGGACTTAGAGGTCAAATCGAGGCTCCACATTCGAAGATAAGATACTTTTAAGATCTCTCTAGAGTTTTATGGTCTCTGATTTAGTTATTATTAGCCGGAATTGAGGAATTTAAACTCTGAAAATTCTACAACTTTTCGTGGGAAAAAAATGGGTGTCGAGAAGTATTCGCCGATTCCAGGAGTTTTAAAGAAAATTGGACATTCAAATTTTGAGGCTAGTTAGTTTTAGAAGTGTTATATAATTTAATTGGATTTTTATTGGTCGGAAATTTGAATTTTGAAATTTGAAGTTTCTTGCCAGAAGTTAAGTACCTATGGAATGTTTGATCGATTTTGGGCGATTCAAGGAGATTCGAGACTCCAAATTTTGAGGTAAGATAGTTAAAAAGGAGGGTAAAATATTTTTATAAGTTAATTAGAGTGGGTATGGGTCGTCGAAGGCTCACCAGAAAAGTTGACCGAAATCTGAAAAATTCTGGGCTGAAGGTTGAAGAAAGAATTGACTTTTATAGTTGACTTCTGTCTGACATCTATTATCCGTTGTTAAAAATTAGAACGTTCAATTTTAGGTTAGTTAAGGTGCTTTTAAGTATGATTAAGGATCCAATTAGTATTATTGTGATACTTTAAACCTAAAATTAGAAGAAATTGGGATCCCAAGCAAATTTTGAAGTTGATTAAGGAGTTAACTTGAAGTAAAGATTAATTAATGGAAAAATTAGAAAAAAAATGGACAAAATTAAGATTAATTAAGGTGTTTCGAACCTTAATTTAAGTTTTATTGGATATCGATAAGATGCTTTGACCTTAGAATTGAATTAAGTTTGAATCTTAAGTTAATTTTAAGATAATTCAAGAATAAAAGTGTAAGTTAAAATCCTAAAATTGGATGGCATTAGGACTTAGAAAAAATTAAGTGTACTCAAGGTTGATTTAAGTCCTAATTGGTATCATTAAGATACTTTGAGTTTAAATTAGATTAATTTGGAGAAATTAAGGTAATTTAAGTAATTAAAGAGGCTTAATTGTGAGTAAACCCTAAATTGAGTGAAATTAGGATTAAATTAAAATAGAAACCTTAAAATAGTCAAGACTAAGGCTTAAGAAAAATTGATGTAGAATTAGTTCTTATTGGAGATTGATTGTGGGATCTTAAGTTAATTTTAAAGTAATTAAAGGAGCAAATTGCAAAGTAAACTCTACATTAGAATCAAATTCCTTTTGAGAAAGTTTAAATGAAATTGGTTATATTTGAAGGTTAATTTTCAAATAATTGGATTATGGTCATGTGGAGGATAACCAGGAGATTATCAATATAATTTCAGGATAAACAGGAGTTGGAGGAACTAGAAATCTGAGGAGAAGTCGATTAACAGTGAGTGGTTTATTTTCAACTATTTTCAATATAAACTATATGTTTGAACTATGAGAGGTTTTATTTAAAAATTTTTACATGAAAAGTATATAAGTATGATAGTATGCTATGATCTGTGAAATGTGTTGGCATGATTTGTTTTACTTGATTATTATTTTAGAAATGCTTGAATCTTGAATTTTGAATTTCTATTGATTTTATATGGCTGGATTTATAAAAATGTAGTTTGAAGCCCGATTTTACATTATTATGATTTGTATGGTTTTGTAAGAAAACCTCTCGATGGTGGATTTAATGATGTTGAATGGTTTATGAAGTGGTTTGAAACTACTAATTCTTGTACCCGAGAGATGACTTTTTCCCATGCTACTGGAATGTGTTTCAGTAACACCGCTTAGGCGATCAGTGGGCTACCTGGGTTAGATGTGGCCAAAGTATATTGGGAAGTTCAGAGAAACCTGTGTCTGTAGTGCCACCCAGGTTATCAGGGGGCTACCGGGGTCATATGTGGCTAGAGTATACCAGGAAGTCCAAAGGAACCTAGACCTGTGGTGTGTATGCATATCTAGTCATGAGGTAACTCTGTGTGCACATATGACCTTATTATTTGGTTTACACCGCGGGGGACATTCCTTGTCTAGAATAGCCCGCCGTTGTAAACGAGTATTTGAGTGCAGAGTTTGTGTGGTTTTCTGACAACTCATGAATATTTTATAATGTTTTTTATATGAGATATGGCCATGTTATTATTTTACTAGTTTACTAGCACATGTTTGAAATGTTATTGAATATTATATACTTTGCAAAAGATTTACTAAATGATTTTAATAGATTTATTTGATATTTTAGATGGAGAAAGCCCATGTTTATATGAAATTACCACTCACTGGGCTCCAGCTCATGTTTTCAATGTTTTACGTTCCCTCCTAGGTAGAGATCAAGTTCCTAGTGCTTGTTGAGTCGTCAAACGCCACTACTATTATTAGACATATGCTTGTTTGTGCATATATTCGAGAGCATTCCAGGATAGTTAAAACTAGTGAGTTTCATATCATGGGAGGCTTATTAAATACATTCCTTCCTGTTGGTCTGTAAACCTTTTTAAATAGCGTAGTGAGTTAAATTGAGTTGAGTTTTTAGACTCTATTAATGAATGTAAACTATTTTTGAAAATTGGTTTAGAAGTCTGGGTTTGATCTTGAGCACAAGATATATTAGGAGTTGGAACGTTAGATGTCACATAGAGAAGTGATGTTTAATGTCTTCACGTTTCATTCTAGGTTAGAGGAGAAATTTGAAACAGAGTGTGACATAAACGTATTTTTAATCTCATTAGAAAAATTATTAACATAGGTCTATGTGAAATTAATTTTAAACCATTCAAAATTAATTTTAACGTAAGTCTTGATGCAAATTTGGATTATAGATTTTAATTTCTAATTCATTAACCATATAACTTCTATAAATTAATGAATTATAAAACCTATAACATGCATACTAACGTCATTAAAAGAATATAACCATTATATTACCTAAGTAATGTCTTGCTGCATGCATTTCCTTTTTCATTAACAAACAGAATATAACAATTACATTAAGTTATTAATGAACTATATAGTAAACATGCTTTTAATCATACATTAAAAGAAATAATATAATATTTATATTATAAACATGCATACTATATATATACATCATACATGTGCATACTTTAGGAATAACCTAAACTTTAAATATAAAAATTATATTTAAATATGATGCATGATTATACTTAACCTACGGTGGGATTTTAAATCTATATAGCATATTTTATGCAATAGATAAATAATATATTTTAAACATATATTACATGCACATTAAACTATATTAAAAAACATAAATAGACCAATAGTTGGCACCCTAGACAAATAATATATAATATAATTATATTAATTTAATCATAAACAAATAAAATTATAAGAAAAAAATGAGAAAACACTGCTCCAAGCACTCAAACTGGTAACCAGCAACCTGCTCACGACACTACGAGAAATTCTGCATGTTTTGCCTCGGACGCTGCAGTCCAAAATGTTCGTTTTCTTCCCTCTGTTTTTCAACGTTCTTCTCAACAATTAGCCACCACGAGCGACCCAGACAACAAATTACAGAGTTGATATACAAAATAAACACCCAAAACACACGGACCCTTACAAATTGATCAAATTAAAAAGCAATACGAGTCTATGTGTCAAATACCGAAAACATTTATTATGCCAAAAATCCAAATGAAATTTATAATCATCACATGATAACAATACAAAAAAACATCCACCATAATAAATATCGATTCTTAAACCAAAAAAAAGTAAAGTCAATGGCTCTGATACCAATTGAAGGGATTGAATCCCAATGCAGAAGCATTTTATCGCTTTTGTATTTGAAATTGGGATTGAAAAAATAAAAAATTGATTTTACAGGATCAGAGGTCAAGCATAAAAAATTCTACAATTCAGAAATAATACCTTCAAACGTCGCTTTCTTCAAGAATGTCCAAGAAATTCCACTGTACAATTCTCTAAGGTCACTAACAAATACCAGTAAGACTCCAAGCAAGAACATCACCACAAGTGAAACCCTGTTATTCTCGGGGAAACAAGGATTTTTGGACGTGTGTGCTTCAAACCAACTTTTGGCAGAGGGAAATTATGCAGAGAGAATGAGAGAAATCCGAGAGAGATTTTCTTGTAGATGAAAATAACTATACTAAACATAGTTATATTTTCCCAAAAAACTGGCTTAATGGATGAAAGAGGGAGAGAGAATAATTCCTTTTGCCAAAAATAACTCCCCTTAACATGGGTAGTTATTATATTATTAAATTAATAATAATATTAAATACATATTATATTATATTATTAGTTATTAAATAACAAACCATATAATATGCATTATAATAGCAACTCTCTCTAATAACCTATAGTTTTAATATGAAACATATTTACATTAAATTTTAACCTATGGTTTTTTTATAAATGTTATTTATATAAACATTTGGATCTTATTCAAATATTTTTCTCTCTCTTATATTATATAGTTTTGATTACAAATCATATTAATAATTAATTATATATTATAATGTATTAATATACATTATCCATTATATTAATCATATTAATATAATTAATTACTTAAATTCTCATAAATAATTTGAACAATCCAAATTATTTCAGAAACAATTGTTCATTGTTTTTATCCTTAGCGAGCTAACAAGGGGACCTTGTAGACCTACAAATTAGAAGCTTCAATGATACGAGATTAATCAATTAAACTCTTTAATTGGATTAATCAACATTCATTAACTATCGTCCATTCTATTAAAGACCGATAGTTGAACTCTTTACATTGTAGACATATTTATGTGTCCATTGGATATAACCAATCAACAATAAGTCGACCCTTTACAAATTGCCCAACTGAGTCAAAATTACCATTTTACCTCTATAGTTACATCTAACTCCTTAAATGCCACTAATTCTTCTAATGAACAAATAATTTATAGCCCAACTACAAACTAAACCCTCTCGGGCAAATGAGAAGGTAAGGCCTCAATGTTCAAGACTCGAAATCAGTTATTAAATGAGCATTTTATCTACTTTTCTTTTCTACGGAAATGAGTGAATTCTGTCTTGTGTGGTTGTGTTCTCAACTCCCTACTCGAACAAAAACCCCAAAATGGTAGATAGATTGAGTCGGTGAAATAGACCACTCTCATCCATGCAGATCAAGGAATTGCCTCATAGAAAGGAGTTCACAACTTACTCAAGATTGAGGTCAAGTTACCTATGGTCATCCTAGTGAAAAGTTAGTTTCTTCAAGCAACAATGTTATACTGAGAAACTAATCGTTTCGTGGTCCGGTATTATATAGAATCTTTATATAGGATACCCCCACTCACAGGTCTCCACATGAACAATATGGATCATATTGTTTGTAACACTTACAACTCATGTAACAATTACAAAGTGGGCCATATCTGGAGTCTTACCAAGATAAGACACCCAATCTTAACCATATACTGGAGACCTTTTACGTCATTACTTGAACACAATCCACTCAATGTCTACCACATAATATTAAAGTTTCATTAAACGACCTTGGATCTTAATTTATTGGATTGAGTTAATGCTATCTAAATATCAAATAAAATATTTTTTATTTTATTGAATAAATAATTTGTATTTACAAAATTACAAATGTTCGTTCTTCGTGATTTGCGTTAAAAGTGTATTATAAATAAAGATGTAAAACAAGATTGGGGTGAGTGAAGATGAATGATGAATCACTTCTCTAGGTGAGAAGATTGGATGATGTGTTGATGTGTCACGTTACACTCTCTATGATGCGTACAAGCTTTTCCTGAGTCAGATCCAAGTATAAATCTAATTCAAGTTCTTAGTAACCCTAAACCCAAACCCAAACCCCTAACCCCTAACCCCTAACCCCTAAACTCTAACCCCTAAACCTTAAACCCTAAACCCTAAAACCCTAAACCCCTAAACCCTAAATCCTAAACCCTAAACCCTAAGCTGAATATAGGGATTTATGCTAGACTAACACAGACCTTGCATTGTGGCAATTGCAGAAGGGTTCTAGATAAATGCATGAGAAGTTTATCTACACTAATCTTACTGCATGCATACAAGAAGACACAAGAATTCAGGTGAAACACATGACTTAATGAATGAATGGTGCTAGGTGCTAGGGGTATGCGTTGATCAAAGTAATATGAACATGTATGAAGGAATATGGGAAAAAATGAAGATGACAGAGATGCTTGTTTACAAACCAAATGTATGTAGAGGCGTTAGGTTTCAGTTTCTCTGATCTTATTATTCAACATTCCTTAATGCGAATGTCACATATGTTTCTATTTCTAGGGTGCATGCATTGGTTATAGAAAGCAGTGAAACACCGTATTTTTATCTCTAATCTATTGCGCGTGAATGTGTTTCTAGTTATCCTATTCTCTCGAATAGTTTTAGCTAAGTTATAACTTCTACTAGGTGATCAAAATGATTAAAGCTTTGAAAATTAAACATGCAACAAGTCATAAACGTGTCTATCACACAATAGAATGTAAGCAGAGGCAAAAGTGTGGATTAAATGCATGATTTAATAAATAATGAAACTGTCTTTACAATGATAACACTTATTCGCATAAGATGAAAATGGAAATGAAGTGAGAAAAGGAAAGAGTCAAGCCACAGAGTTTAATCTCTTGTCCTCTTTGACTTGATCCAAATGCGTGTACAACCAACTTGGTGAAGAAATGAAGAAGAATTCTCTTTTGAGCTTGGTCTTCTACAATTCTCTTTGATCAACAATGACAATGGTTCTTTCCCTCCTATGTCCTTCTTGCAGCAGCAAAGTAACTATGATCTAAGTTCTAAAACTTTTCTATCTGAATGATCACTTCCTTGGTTGCAAGTCTTCTTCTTTATAGGCGTTTTTCTCAACAACTTGTGATAGAACAACATTAATTATCCATGCCCTGGTCAGCCGTCTGCCAGTTTAGTTTCTTTTCAGATGTCGACAGTCAAATACCCATACTTGCAAATGGTGATTTGGCAGGAACAACACAAACCAATGTATCTTTTCTGTATTGACCAACTTCGGACGCATGTCTTTACATTAGCTTAGCCTGCGACACTTAGCGAATTTTCTTGAAATCTTGCGATAAGATGCGTTAATGAAGCAATTATATAAAAAAATATGCTTTTGTAAAGGTTAGCAGTGTTTGAGGAATTCCATGTATTTTCCTTTAAGACAAACATGTTTTTATCCTTAAGAATTCTAATTGTTCCAACTTTTGAGAAACAATAACTTATATTTCTACAAGTTATCAATAAATTACAAGAAGAACAAGATTTAGGACACTAAATCCAACAAGCTCAAGTGTTTAGCGCTTCAAAAGCTTACAACATATGTATGAGGTAACTGAAAATTAAGATAATTTTTCTTTGTTTTGTCTTTTTGCTGATTGTGAGCCCATGAACTTTTACAAAGCTATGAAGAATCCAAATTGGAAAAGCGCTATGGAAGAAGAGATTCATGCAATTAAGAAGAATGACACATGGGGGCTAGTCTTAGTTCCAAAAAGTTACAAGGCGATTGGTGTGAAATGGGTTTACAAAGCCAAGAAGAATACAAGAGAAGAAGTTGAAAGATACAACGCAAGACTAGTGGCGAAAGGTTATAGTCAAAGAGCTGACAACTATGATGACGTATTTGCCCATGTTGCTCAACTTGTAACTCTTATATTAATAATTTTATTAGTAGCTTAAAACAATTGGAGAATCCATTAAATGGATGTGAAATCTGCTTTCCTCAATGGAGTCCTAGAAGAAGAAGTCTACATTGAGCAACCTCAAGGCTATAAAGTTGAGGAAAAATAGGAAAAAGTTTTGAAGCTGAAAAAGGCACTATATAGGTTGATGCAAGCTCCAAGAGTCTGGAATGATCATATAGGCAAGTATTTACACCAAAAAAATTTCAAGTGTCCATATGAGCACACACTTTACATCAAAGTCCATAATAATGATTTATTGATTGGGTGCTTATATGTAGATGACTTGATCTTTACAGGTAGTAATCCAAACACGTTTAATGAGTTTAAAAAAGAAATGACGAACGAGTTTGAGATGACCGATATTGGGTTCATGTCTTACTACCTTGGCATTGAAGTAAAGCAAGAAGATAATGACATCTTTATTGCACAGGAAGGCATGCTAAGGAGGTGATCGGGAAGTTCAAGATGGATAATTCTAATCCAGTCAATACACCCATAGAATGTGGATTCCAACTATCACGTTGTGAGGAAGGAGAAGGGGTGGATCCAACACTCTTGAAAAACTTGGTTGGAAGTTTGCGGTATTTAACATGCACAAGACTCGACATTCTCTATGCAATTCGAGTTATCAGTCGCTTCATGGAGCAACCAACAACTACATACTTAAAGGCAACAAAGAGAATTAATTGATACATCAAAGGTACGATAAACTACGACCCAGTATTCTGCTTCAATGTTGTTACAATCTCAACATGTGAAGCAAAATATGTGGCTACTACTTCATGTACTTGTCATGAAATTTGGTTGAGAAATCTATTATAGGAGTTGGGACTGTCATAAGAGGAGCCAACCAAAATTTTCGTAGACAACAAGTCAGCAATTTCTTTGGCCAAAAACCCTATCCTCCACAATCGGAGCAAGCACATTGATACGAAGTATCATTATATTAGAAAGTGCATTGAAAGAAAGGATGTGCAACTAGAGTATGTGAAGACTCATGATCAGGTAGCCAACATTTTCATTAATCCTCTTAAGAAAAAAAACTTCACAAGATTGAGAGATTTGGTGGGAGTAACAAAATCAAGTTTAAGAGGAGGTGTTGAAATATAAACTTGATTTTAGACGTAGTCCAAAACAAAAGCCCAATTTCTAGAAAGTATCAAGTATTAAAATATTCTAGAGATATTATTTATATGAGAGACTTGGAGTAGATTGAAGAATTATCTAGAAATATGAGAAAATGTGTAATTATATAGAAAATTCTAGAGAGACATTTGTGAAGGAATCAGAAGCGTGTGAATGCCTTGCATTTCATTCATTCAGTTTAAATGAAACAAAATTAGCATAAAAACATAACCAAACAGTGGATAAACATTCAATAAACCAACATGCTATTTGAAGAGTAGAAAAGAAAATGGGAAAAAGAATATCACATACCTTTGTCAATTCTCAAACTCTTCATGATTTCCTCGTTATCTTCTCTGAAATGATTCTCTAATGAACAATAGACACTACCGTAAGTGGGACCTCGTTATTCTCTAGGAACCAAAGGAAAAAGAATGGTCTCTCACACCTTGGTTGAGGAAGAATAATAGAGAATATGGAGAAGAGAAATTTTGAGAGAAAAATGATTTGGAGGCTAGGGTTTTATCAAATGAAACCCCTTGCCCTTATTTGGGCAAAATGATGAATTTATATGGAGACTTTCTCCATAGCTTTGCAAAATTACCCTAAGGGCTAATTTAACTAAATAAGTATTATCTAAATAATTAGTCAATTAATTAAATAATCATATTAAATTCAATTTAATATATACTTATTTAATTAATAAACATCATATGTTTATTTGCCTCCATCCTTCAAAATTAATTAATAATTCTTCATGAATCAAATTCACAAGAATTTAATACCTGAATCCTATTCAAATATTTCTCTCTTAATTATCGATTAGATCTATAATTAACTGTATCATATTAATCTCATTGATATGTTATTCCATCAGTTGATTTGATATGAGATTAGAAGTTCATATTCAAATATTTGATATCTTTTCCTTTAGTGAGCTAACAAGAGGACCTTATGGATCTACAGATTAGAAGTTCAAATGATATGAGATTAATTAATTAAACTCTTTAATTAAATTAATCAATATTAATTAACTACCGAGCATTCCACTAAAAACTAATAGTTGCACTTTTTGCATTGTAAATATATTTATGTATCCATGGATATAACCAATCAATAATGAGTCAACTCTTCACAAATCACTTATAACTACAACCAAGTCAAATTATCGTTTTACCCCTGTAGTTACATCTAACTTCTTAAGTACCAATGATCCCTCTAATGAACAAACAATTTATAGTCCAACCATAAATTAATACCTCTTAGGTCAATGAGAGGTTGAAGCTTCAACGTTCAAGACTCGGAATCAACTATTAAGGGAGCAATTTATCTACTTTCCTTAAAGACGAGAATGAGTAAATTTCATCTTGTGTAGCTGTGTTTCCGATTCTCCATTCAGACAAATCCCAAAATGGTAGGCTTGTTGAGTCGGTTAATCTGGCCACTCTCACCCATACAAATCAAAGGATCGCCCTCATAGACAAGAGTTCACAACTCACTCAGGATTAAGGTCGAGTCATCTATGATCATCCTAGTGAAATATAAACCTCTTCTATCAACGGTGTTATATAGAGAGTCTATTCATTTTGTGGTCCGGTCTGATTCAAGCTCTTTGTATAGAATACCCCTACCCGCATGTCTCTACATGAATGATTGGGATCAGATCATTTGTAGTACTTTACAATCATTGTAACATCTACAAAGCGGGTCATATTCGTAGTGTCACCAAGATAAGGTACCAAACCTTATCCATATACTACCGACCATTTAGATTATCACTTAAACATGATCCACCTGTATGTCTCCACATATATATTTAAGTTTCATCGGATAACCTTGGATCTTAGTTTATTGGATTGAACTAATGTAGTCTAAATGTCTATAAAATACTTCTTATTTTATTAGATATGTAATTTATCTTTACAAACCACAAGATACATGAGATTTAGGACATAAACTCCAACAAGTTGTAATCATTAGATCATAATGTGTTAGCAAAATCCTAACTATAGAGGGGTGTCAACTAGTATAAATAGGATGAATTTCCTACCATTTGTATCAAGCCAAAAAATTAGAAATGCTCAATAACACAAGTAGCCTTTTTCTCAATTCTCTCTTCCAAATTTCCTTCAACTTCCGAAATTTCTTTCCAACATTGGTTTCCTAAGTCTTTTTTTGTCTCTTTTGGTTTCATTGAATAGGATTGCACATACTTTGACTAGGTGTTGTTGCTTGGATGTTTCGTTTACTTAATTTTCTAATATTTATGGGTGGTTGATTTCTAGTTGTCCATTCCACATCATGAATTTTATCTTTCCACTCGAGGTGTCAGACCTTTTTTTTTTTTTTTTGGTGTTATCTCACAAAGATAAAAAAATTACACATCTCACTCTTCTCTCTCTAAATTTATAAAGCTCTCTCACATAACTCCTTATAAGGGTTCATTTGCTAGACAATTTTGATCATGTTATATGTTTTATCAATTTTAGTTAAATATGTGTTTGACAAAGCCATATTAATTGTGTTCATGATGTTTCTTGAAATGCAACTTTTGAAACACAAACATTTGGACGTTTTTATATCCATATTTTGAAATTTAAAATTTAAATGGTAGAATTATTTTAAAAAAACATTTAAAAATATAGTATTTTGTGTTATAAACTTAATTTATCATTTTAATTTAAAGATATATTATAAATTATATGACATTACAAAATAATAATTATACAAATTTTTCTGAACAAATATCAATCTATACCCCTAAAATTTGGGAATTGTATCAATTTAAACCCTAAATTAGGAATTGTATCGATTTAAACCCTAAACTTTAGGGGTTGTATAAATTTAAACTCTGAATTTTGGGAGTTGTATCAATTTAAACCTCAAACCAATAATTGTATCAATTTAAATCATGAACTTTAGTAAGTGTATCAATTAAAACTTGAATTTTCATAAATATATCAATTTAAATCCTAAACTTTCATAAGTATATCCAAATAAAACATGGTTTAAATTGATATAATTATGAAAGTTCAGGGTTTAAATTGATACACTTATAAAAGTGTAAGTTTAAATTGATACAACACCTAAAGTTCAGGATTTAAATTAATACAACACCCAAAATTTGAGGGTCTAAATTGATATTTGTCCAATTTTTTTAATGTAAGTCGTGTTCATAAATTAATTAATATTATTCTTTCTAAAAAATCAAAACAATTAGAAAGAAGCCATCAACAGTAGTCTATATCAAACCTTATATTTAGTGTATAGTTATATAATTTATAAATATATAATCAAACATACAAAAAAAATTATTTAAATTAAAATTAAATTCTTGAATACAAATATTTGAAAATAAGAAATAAAACTATATTTTTATTGAATTTGCTACCAAATATAACCTTATGGGATGTTTGGGTAAGGAGTAAAATAGTGAGAAGTAAAGAGCTATGAAGTTTAGGGAGTTGTGAACTCTTAGGTCCCACGATGTGAGGAGTTGATAAGATATAAAAATGATATTTTTTAGTAGTGAGACCCACTAACTCCTTAGGTTAAACAAGGAATGAAGTTCACAACTCCTCGGACCTAATACACCCTATGTCCTAAACCTCCTAGTTTGTAATTTTGTAAATATTATTTGTTAATAAAATAAAGAGGTACTTTATTCATTTATTAGTCTTACATAACTTAATCCAATAAACTAAGATCCATGGTTGCTTGATGTAATTTGAACAGTATGTGGTAGACTTACAGTTGGATCATGTTCAAGTAATAACCTAAAAGGTATATAGTATATAGATAAGGTTGAGTACCTTATCATTGGTAAGATTATGAATACAACCCAATTTGTAAATGTTACTATGTGTTGTAAGTGTTATAAACGATTTGATTTAAGTTGTTCATATAATAGACATACAAGTGAGGGTATTATATACAAAAAACTTGTATAGGACTAGACTGCGAAAAAATTAATCTTTCACTATAACACTGTTGATTGAAAAAATTAATATTTCATAAGATGACTGTGAGTAACTCAATCTCAATCCAATAATTCAAAATAGTCCCAAAAAGAGAAGATTTGGCGGAAATGGATCAATATAACAAACTCAAAATTTGATTTCTATATTATAGAATCAAAATGAAATGATTAAAGAAAGATTAACACATCTGTAACACCTTTATGTGGAAAAAACAATAATAAAGTCGTGAAAAAACTGAAATTGATTTAAAAAAATATAGAAATAATAAAAACTAAAACCCAAATTAGGCACAAATACAAATGTTGGAGGAGAAATTTCGGACCAACCACAGACCGCCGCGCATTTGCTAAATTAGTGACAGAATTCCGAAATCGTTAAATTTGTGACCAATTAAGAGTTGACATGTGTCTGAAATTGAAATTAAAGTCAAATTCTGTGTTTTCGTCGCAGACGTTGATTAAGTAAAATTAATTTTGATCAATTTAACGTTATAATTTGGGCGTTGGCCTAGTTACACCCAAATATGGGCTTAATGTGTGCCTAAAACGCCAAAATAGGTCTAAACCTAGTTAATTGGGCCTAAAGACCAGACTCAAGTCTAATTAATTAGGCCCAAAGGTCAGATCCAAGTCCAATTAAATTAGGCCCAAAGGTCAATCAAGGCCAAACCCAAACCCATGAAGCCCATCAGGGAGCTCTATAAATAGAGAAGCTCCTCTCATTTGTAAGGATCAACAATTCTATACTCCAGAAAGCTTATAGAAAATTCTCTACAATCAGAAAACTCCTCTGAAGTCCTTTGAAGATACAAGCATTTTGAAGACCGAAGTCATTTGAAGATGCAAGCATTATGAAGACTGAAGTCTTTTGAAGATACAAGCATTCTAGAGACTGGAGTCCTTTGAAGATTCAAGCAATTCTACATTCAGAGAGCATGGAGAGAATTCATCAATAAGTAGAAGACTCCCAAGACTTCTGAAGCTGCACTCCTAGAAGACAGAAGACCCTTGAAGACATAAACACTTTTCCAAGACTTCTACTTTAAAAACGTTCGGTGCTTTTCTTCTTCAAGTCAAGCACATCCACCCAACCGCGGGAGAATTAAAGGATCAAGTACTAGAGATTGAACCACACCGCATCAAATTAACATCAACATCGACACCAACTTAAGTTTAACTCCACGAAACAAGTTTCTTTGGAAGCCTCTATGAACACTAATCTTCCAAGAGGATCAACAAGCCCAAAGGCCGATCGTCCAAGAAGATCAATAAGCCCGAAGGCCGATCATCCAAGAAGATCAACAAGCCCAAAAGCCGATCGTCCAAGAAGATCAATAAGCTCAAAGGCCGATCGTCCAAGAAGATCAAAAGTCGATCATCTAAGAAGATCAACAAGCCCAAAGGTCATTCAAGAAGATCAATATGCCCGAAGGTCGATCGTTCAAGAAGATCAACAAGCCTAAAGGCCGATCATCCAAGAAGATTATCAAGCCCAAAATTCGATCATTCAAGAAGATTAACAAGCCCAAAGACCAATCATCCAATAAGTCAACAAGTCTAAAGGTCGGTCGTTGAAAAAGCAATCAGCTTAAAGATTATAGTTTATGTTGAAAGTATCAAAATACTATGTATTAGAGATTGTACTCACTTTCTGCAAAATTAATACAAATACAAAGTTCAAGTTCCACGAAATAAATTTCTTTTGAAATCTCGTGCGAACAAATTGGCAGCACGGTAGGATGTTTCTACCTCTCATCTCTCTCTTGTCATCCAAGTCAACAAATCTACAAATGGCACCAGAGAAATCTCCATCCAAAGCTACCGTCGCAAGCAATATTTACATAAGCTCCGTCGTCACGGAGGAAATCTGGGACCAGCTGATGGAATCTCCTAAAGGCAGGATCGTCATCAGAGAAAATCCCTTGTTCGAAAACTATGCTTCTGCTACTGATCTATCAGAGAAAGAATCACATTTTGATGTAGTGTCTGTCATGATGACTGACGTAACGACTGAGTCAACCATAGCAGGGATGGAGATAAAGATAAATCTCCTTATGAAAGCGGTGGAAGAGCGAGATCATGAGATCGATGCTTTAAGAGATGAAATACAAGCTCGAGAAATTGCTGAGTCGAGTCAATCTCCAACTACGAAAGACAATGAAAAAGGAAAAACTGTCTTGCAAGAAGGCCAGCCGTAACAATATACCTCTGTCGCAACCCTATCAATTTAACAGTTGCAAGATATGATTGCAAACTCCATAAGGGATCAGTACGGAAGACCATCACAGTCCTCCTTTATGTACTCCAAGCCGTATACCAAGAGAATCAACAACCTGAGAATGCTAGCTGGGTATCAACCTCTAAAGTTCCAGCAGTTGATGGAAAGGGTAATCCAAAACAACATGTTACACACTTCATTGAAACCTGCAAAAATGCAAGAACCAGAGGAGACCAGCTATCAAGCAGTTCGTTCGTACCTTGAAAGGAAATGCTTTCGATTGGTATACTGATTTGGAGCCAGAAGTGATTGATAGTTGGGAATAGATGGAAAGAGAGTTCTTCAACCGCTTCTACAGCACAAGGTGCACAATTAGCATGATGGAGCTGACGAACACCAAACAGTGGAAGGGGGAGATAGTCATCGATTACATCAATCGATGGAGAGCTTTGAGCTAGATTGCAAAGATAGACTCACTGAATTATTTCCAGTGGAGATGTGCACTCAAGGCATGCATTGGGAGCTTCTGTACATCCTACAAGGGATAAAACCTCGTACGTTTGAGGAATTGGCAACACGCGCTCATGATATGGAGCTGAGAATCGCCAACAGGGGAACTAAAGATTTCCTAGTCTCTGAAGGGAGAAAAAACAAGAATGAATCCAAGGGCACTGAAAAGATTGTGGATAGTGCCACAAAAGAATATATGGCCGTTCATGTGACCCTGTTGAAATTTTCGTCCAAAGGAAAACAAACAAAATTTGAAAGAAGGCACAACAAGGGCGAGAAGCGTCGTTCAACTCTTAAAGAAAGATAAGAGAAAGTTTATTCATTCTCTAACTCTGATGTGGCAGATATGTTGGAGCAACTGCTAGAGAAGCAATTTATTCTGTTGCCAGAATGCAAGCGGCCAGAACAAGCAGGAAAAGTAGATGATCATAACTACTACAAGTATCATTAGGTCATTAATCACCTAGTTGAAAGATGATTCATATTGAAGGAAAAAATTCTAAAGTTGGCTCGTGAAAAGAAGATTGAGCTAGATTTGGATGAAGTAGCTCAGACAAATGACGTTACAGTGGTGGCGACTTCAAGTGTTCTAACACTGTCTGTGTCCCATGCTGAAAGACAAAGCCTGGTCCAGTTCAAAACCTTCGAGCCTATAGTTGTTTGGTTCCAGCAAGAGATTCAAACAGAAAATTCCAAAAAGAAAGATGAGCTCGTTGAAGATGACAATGAAGGTGGATAGTTGTGACTCATCGAAAAAGAAGACAACCAAACTCCACTCAAAAAGAGTCATGTTCCTATCAAAGCTATAGAAGAAGAAACAAGACTCATAAAAAGAAAGGCAAAAAGATGACATGGAAGCCTAAGCCTGCTAAGAAAGAAGACAAAAACTTCCCTCAATTCTGACGGTCGACAACTTTGACAGAATTTCTCCCAAAAAACTTTCTCAATAATCATCCAGAGAAAGTATCAGAAGTTACTGCATGTCATACTGTAAGCATAGTGGAAGTCGGCAACAATCATATAACTGTCAAAGAAGTCAACGACTCAAAAGAAATGAAGCAAAGAACTTCTGTCTTCGATCGTATTAAGCCTTCAAGTGCTCGATCTTCAGTCTTTCAAAGATTGAGTATGACCACGGTAGGAGAAGAAGACCAATGTCCAACAACTACTTCTGCTCGAACTTCAGCCTTCAAAAGGCTAACTATATCCACATCAAAGAAAGATCGACCTTCAGTATCTGCTTTTGACCGTCTCAAGACAACAAGCGATCAACATAAAGAAAGGATGAAAATCTTGAAGGCGACGTCAATCCATGAAGAAAACAACGGCGAAAACATTCACAGTCGTGTCCCTTCATGCATGAAGAGGAAAATTTATGTTGACATAAGTACAAAAGGTTCCTTGATAGTGAAGCCAAAACTCATCATATTGACGAATCCTACAAATGAAGAGGATGATCAAAACCATGGTGAAATAAAAAGCTTCTGAAGTTTAAATGAATAAGTTCCTCATCGCAAGAGCCTAAACTACATGATGCTCCTGGCTCACATGAGCTTAAAATGTGAACGGCCCCCCTCCCCCCCAAAAAAAAATATTTGTACGAACTACGTTACGACTTGATTCCTGTCATTATAAAGGGTATGTAGGCAACTTAGAGAAATTTAAGTTCAGTCGCACATAAAAAAATATTCTTTTTGAACTACATTATGACTTGATCCCTATCATTATGAAGGGTACATAGGCAGCTTGAAAGAAACTTCAAGTTCAGTCCAATTAAAAGAAAAAAAAAAAACTTGAACTATGTCATGATTTGATCTCTTTCTTTAAGGGTATGAGGGCAACTTAAAAAAAATTTAAGTTTAGTTAATCAGAAAGAGTGCCACAACCACCTAAGTATGATACTATAAGATTGATGTTGATTGTCCCCGTAAAAGAATGACATTCCAGATCGAAGATGTTCTTCCCTATTGGGGGCAACACAACGTATTGAAGAAGTTCATCCCTTGTAAGGAATATTCGTCGATATTTCAAACTCAAATGCAGAGAATTCACCAATTCTTCAAGCTCAAATGTGGAGGATTCATCGATATTTCAAACTCAAATGCAGAGGATTAACCGATTCTTCAAGCTGAAGTGCAAAGGATTCACCGATGCTTTGTCAAACTCAAATGCGGAGGATTTGCTGATGCTTTGTCAAACTCAAATGCGAAGGTCTCGTCGATGCTTCTCTATCTTCAAGTTCAGAGGCTCCATCGATGCTGCTCCATTTTCAAGTTCAAGATCGGCGTGCATGGCCCCACTTCAATCTTCAAGTTCAAGATCGGTATGCATGGCTCTGCTTCCATCTTCAAGTTTAAGATTGGTGTGCATGGCTTCACTTCCATCTTCAAGTTCAAGGTCGGTGTGCATGGCTTCGCTCCATCTTTAGGTTCAAGATCAGTGTGCATGGCTATACTTCCATCTTCAAGTTTAAGATTGGTATGCATGGCTTCACTTCCATCTTCAAGTTCAAGGTCGATGTGCATGGCTCTGCTCCATCTTTAAGTTGAAGGTCGGGGTGTACGGCTCCACTCCATCTTTAAGTTTATGGTTGGTATGCATGGCTCGCTTCGCCTCCAAAGTCTGGTGTGGCTCCTTTCGTCTCTAAAGTCTAGCGTGGCTCATTTCGTCTCCAGATTCTAGCGTGGCTCGCTTTGTCTCCAAAGTCTGGCATGGGCGCGACTTTGCTTCCTCTTCAAAAGTTAAGGTGCAGCTTCGCTTCGTCTCCACAAGTCAAGGTGCGGCTTCGCTTCGTCTTCACAAGTCAAGGCGCGACTTTGCTTTGTCTTCACAAGTCAAGGCGCGCTTTGCTTCGTCTTCACAAGTTAAGGTGCGACTTCGCTTCATCTCCAAAATGATCGTGTGACTATCACCCACATAAGGCTATGTCTAGCAAGGGTCAGATCATTGTTGGCGAAGCTGACGACCACCCCTGCAGGATACAAAGTTACCCATATAGGGGTTGTGTCTAGTAGGAGTCAGATCGCTGTAGGAAGAGCTGACGACCACCCCTGCAGGCTACACAGTCACCCACATAGGGGTTGTGTCTAGCAGGATTTAGATCGTTGTTGGCGAAGCTGACGACCACCAGCTACACAGTCGCTCACATAGGGGTTGTGTCTGGCAAGAGTCAAATCGTTGTTGGCGAAGCTGACGACCACCCCTGCAGGCTACACAATCACCCACATAGGAGCTATGTCTAGCAGGAGTCAGATTGTTGTTGGCGGAGCTGAAGACCACCCTTGCAGGCTACATAATCGCCCACATAGGGGTTGTGTCTAGCATAAGTTAGGTCGTTGTTGGCGGAGCTGACGACCACCCCTGAAGGCTACACAGTCACCCACATAGGGGTCGTGTCTAGCAGGAGTCAGATCATTGTTGGCGAAGCTGACGACCACCCCTGTAAGCTACACAGTCGCCCACATAGGAGTTGTGTCTAGCAGAAGTCAGATTACTGTTGACGGAGCTGATGATCATTGTTGGCGGAGCTGACGACCACCCTTGCAAGCTACGCAGTCGTCCACATAGGGGCTGTTTCTAACAGGATTCAGATTGTTGTTGGCAGAGCTGTCGACCACCCCTACAGGCTACACAGTCGCCCACATAGGGGCTGTGTTTAGCAGGAGTTAGATCATTGTGGGCGAATCACCCCTGCAGGCTACACAGTCATCCACATGGGGGTTGTGTATAGCATGAGTCAAACAATTGTTGACGGAGCTGACGACCACCCCTATAGGCTACACAATCCACCACATAAGGGTTGTGTCTAACAGGAGTCAGATCGTTGTTGGCAGAGTTGACGACCACCCCTGCAGGCTACATAGGTGCCCACATAGGGGCTGTGTCTAGCAAGAGTCAGATCGTTGTTGGCGGATCACCCCTGCAAGCTACACAGTTATTTACATAGGGGTCGTGTCTAGCAGGAGTCAGATCGTTATTGACAGAGTTGATGACCACCCCTGCAGGCTACACAGTCGCTCACATAGGGGCTGTGTCTAGCAGGAGTCAGATCGTGCTGGCGGAGCTGACAGTCGCATGTTGAATGCCCCTGCTAATATATGTGCATATATATATCTATATATATAAGAAAAGAAAAAAACATTCCTTTTGTGCAAAGATATGAAGAAATAAGGGAAATAACAAAGTGCAGGTCGCTGATAGTTCTAACTCCGGTAAAAAAAAAAGGCAAGGAGGCAAGTTAGTAATAATAATAATAATAATAAAAGATGAAAGAAATTTAAAAAAAAAGGGTAAGAAAAAAAAAGAAAAAAAAAAGAAAATGGAAAAGAAAAGGAAAGAAAAGAAAAAAAAATGAAATTTTCTTTTAAAAAAAAAGAAGAAGAAGAAAAGGAAAAAAAGAAAAAAGGAGGGAGAGAAAGAAAAAGGAAAAAGGAGGGAAGTTTTTTTTTTTTTTTTTTTTTTTTTTTTTTAATCTCTACCTTTGACTGTGCATTGAGCCCTATTTATATAGAGAAATCTAGTTTGGATTTTATTGGTTAAATCTAGATTTTATTGATTAAAAAAAACACCTAAATCTTATCTTTGATGATTTTTCTTTTTTTTTTCGTCCCTTGTTTTCTAAAACTTTTGGCCATGCACCGGTAATCGTATTTTAGCAACGAATTAAATTAAATTGAGAATGAAACTTATTCCTTTATTTTTTAAAATTTGAGATTCTTGAGTTTATCCCAAAATCAAATTAAATGGGGACAAAACTCAATTTTTTTTCCCCGAAAATTTAGTCATATTCCAAATTTCTTCTTAAAACCAAAATTTTAAGTTTTCATCTCCAAATTAAATTAAATTGGGGTAAAACTTTAATTTCTATTTTTAACTAAAAAATTATGAGTTTTATCCCTAAAATCAAATTAAATTGAGATAAAGCTGAAAGTTTTCTTATAAATTTGGCCATATTCCAAATTTTTTTTTCTTAAAACTAAAATCTTAAAGTTTTCATCTCCAAATTAAATTAAATTAGGGATGAAATTTGAATTTCATTTTAAATTCAGATTTTTTAAGTTTCATCTCTAAATCAAATTAATTTGGGATGAAGCCTGAATTCTCCTTTTTGTTAAAAAAAAATTGAGAACTCTTAGTTTTATCTCTCCAAATAAAATCAAGTGTGAGATGTTGAGATTTTTCTTAAATTAAAATTTTGGTCATCCCCTATTACAAATTTTAGTTAAACTTTCATTAAACTCATGGTTTAATTAAATTGGGAGCATCGAAGTCAAGATCGACTTGATGTTGGCTTTATCTTTTTCAAGATTCATCCACCCATGTACACAAATCTTGAAAAGGGCATTTGTTGGAGGAGAAATTTCGGACCAAACCGCCACTTCATTTGCTAAATTAATGAGGGAATTTCGAAATCGTCAAATTTGTGACCAATTAAGAGTTGACATGTGTCTCATATTGAAATTGAGGACAAATTTTGTGTTTTCGTCGCAGACGTCGATTGAGTAAAATTAATTTTGACCAATTTGACATTATAATTCGGGCATTGACCTAGTTACGCCAGCTTAATGTCTAAAACGCCAAAATAGGCCTAAGCCCAGTTAATTGGGCCTAAAGACCAAACTCAAGTCCGATTAATTAGGCTTAAAGGCTAAATCCAAGTCCAATTAAATTATGCCCATGGGCCAATCAAGGTCAGACCCAAACTCATAAAGCCCATCAGAGCTCTATAAATAGAGAACTTCATTTATTTGTAAGGGTCATCAATTCTATACTTCAGAGAGCTTATAAGGAATTCTCTACAATCAGAGAGAATTCATTAATAAGCAGAAGACTCCTAATACTCCTGAAGTTGCATTCCTAGAAGACAGAAGACCTTTAAAAACACAAACACTCTCCCAAGACTTCTACATCAAGAACGTTCGATGTTTTTCTTCTTCAAATGAAGCACATCCACTCAACCGAGAGAGAATTAGAGGATCAAGCACTAGAGATCGAACCACATCGCATCAAATTAACATCAACATCAACTTAAGTTCAACCCCATGAAAAAAATTTCTCTAGAAGCCTCGTGTGAACACTAATTCTCTAAGAAGATCAACAAGCCCAAAGGCTGGTCGTCCAAGAAGATCAACAAGCCCGAAGGCCGATCATCCAAGAAGATCAATCAACAAGCCCAAAGGCCGATCGTCTAAGAAGATCAACAAGCCGAAGGCCGATCATCCAAGAAGATCAATAAGCTCAAAGGCCGATCATCCAAGAAAATCAACAAGCCCAAAGGTCGATCGTTCAAGAAGATCAACAAGTCCAAAAGTCGATCGTTCAAGAAGATCAACAAGCCCAAAGGCCGATCGTCCAAAAATATCAACAAGCCCAAAGGCCGGTCGTCCAAAAATATCAACAAGCCCAAAGGCCGATCGTCCAAAAATATCAACAAGCCCAAAGGCCGATCGTCCAAAAATATCAACAAATCCAAAGGCCGATTGTCCAAAAATATCAACAAGCCCGAAGGTCGATCATCCAAGAAGATCAACAAGCCCAAAGACTGATCATCCAAGAAGATCAACAAGCCCCAAGGTCGATCATCCAAGAAGACCAATAAGCCCAAAGGCCGATCGTCCAAAAATATTAACAAGCCCAAAGACCGATTGTCCAAAAATATCAACAAACCCGAAGGCTGATTGTCCAAGAAGTTCAACAAGCCCAAAGACTGATCATCCAAGAAAAAGGCCGATCATCCAAGAAGATCAACAAGCCCGAAGGCCGATCATCCAAGAAGATCAATAAGTCCAAAGGCTGATCATCCAAAAGATCATCAAACTCAAAGGTTGATCATCCAAGAAGATCATCAAGCCCAAAAATCGATCATCCAATAAGATCAACAAGCCCAAAGGTCAATCATCCAAGAAGATCAACAAGTCCGAAAGCTGATCATCCAAGAAGATCAACAAGCCCAGAGGCCGATCATCTAAGAAGATAAAAAAGCAACCAACTTAAAGATTATAGTTTATTTTGAAAGCATAAAAATACTATGTATTAGAGATTGTACTCACTTTCCGCATTAATACAAATACAAAGTTCAAGTTCCACGAAATAAATTTCTCTTGAAATCTCGTGCGAACAACAAGGTCTGCAAGTTCGTGTTGTTATTGCATGAAAGATGGCGATAATGTAAAACCTAGCAAGAATCAAATTAGAATAATGATCACTACCTTCCTACTACATCAACACTACCATTCCTACTGGTAAACACTGCATTGATATGTACATGGAATCACATCAACAAAATCGATAAACCTAGAAACCTATAATTCTTCCTACTAATTGTTTCTTCATTGTTAACATGCCTTGTTAACATACATAGATAATGTATTTGTATGTTCAACAATTGTGTTCCCCTTAAGAGTATATTTGACCAATCTCTTCTAAAATAATCGACATAAACCAAAAAAGGTATCGGCCTTCTTTAATTATAATTATGTTGAATAAATCAAAATTTAAGCATTGAACCATGTAAATACTCCATGATAACATGAAAATACCTTGTAATTAAAAAGAGAACACTTTGAATTCAAGTCTATATTTTGTTTCTATTTTGTATGCACTCCCATTTCACAAATACACCCAATTCCCTCATTTTCCTCCTTTCGATGATATGGTTCCTCGTCCTCGACGCTATTCATCCCTTCAATCACGAATAAAATCCAACCATTTTTTAGACCAACCAATTATCTGATTCCCAAAATCCCTATATCCTCCGGCACTAGACTCCAAACCCTCAATTGCATCATCACCATTGGCATCAGCATCGAAATTCAACTCTCTTCGGGAGGAAGCTAAAGCGGTCGAAGAAAGCAAGTAGTTTCTCAGAGGGTTTGCTGATGACCTTAAGATGTGTGAATTGAGTCCAGTGAAATCTGAAGCAGAAGATTTCGATATTGAATGACCAAAATCTAGATGATTCCGATGAATTTCAACAATCGACATCTAAATCGAGGGATTTGGATGATGGCGGCAATTCGGGACTTAGTATTATTATCATTCTGAAAATGATTGATGGCGAGGGAAATTATTCTGAACGGGAGAAGGACTTGGAATTTGATGTCGTGGGTGGAATTGATGAAAAAAGCAAAGAGCAAAGTCATTGAATAGGAGAGAAAAGTGATGATATAGATAATATATCATAGTTTCCATGATGTTTTAAAAGATATTAATTATATTTTAAAACACAAAAAGGCATAATAAATTCAAAAAATGTGAGATTTATAAGAAATTCAAAAAAGAAATTAAGAAAAAAAAAGGGGGTTTTCTAACCACCCAACAAAATAGACGTCCAAATGGAATACATCGATGTTAACTAGAGGGTAATTTCATCATAACAGCCAAACAACGACACGCGAGTTTTTAAAATTTAGACATTTTTCAAATAAAAATGAAAAAAAGACATTTTTAAAAATAAATCTCAGATTTTAGACCTTGACTACAATTTCTCGTGAGGATATGCGGAGTAGGTTGGCAAATGGCAAGGCCAGAATGGGAGCTGGGCCCAAATGGCCCACAAGGAAAGTGGAAGCCCAAAGATAGTAAGGACGCACGTGAACCACATGGGCCGACAAATAGGTGGAAATTGGGGAATTTTGTGGTCAAAGGTAACGGCCCTCCCAAAGCAGAGGATCTGGAATGCCTCTGCCTCTGACCGGATAAAACTGCTCGTCCACACGCGACACAAAAAGCGGGAAACTTCGAAACGGAAAAGGGGGTCGGGGGAGAAATAGTTTCACGAAAAAACAGCCACACCACTCAAATCCACAGCAGCCGCAGCCGCCATGGATGATGTTAGGGCAACATCTGCTTGGGTTGCTAGCCGCTCCTCCCACGTCCTCGTCGACTCTTCAGGTTCAGTTTTTCGCCTTCGGGGTTTTGGGTTTTGGGTTTTTTCTGTTCGATAATGGCATTGGTAAATGTGGGTCGTTTTCTTTTGGTTTTCATACTCTAGGGATTGAAAAAGTGGTGGAGACTATCGAGTCCATTCCTAAAGTTGATTGGGATTTTGAAGGGATTCACTATTTTGATAATGGCCCATTAACCGTCCAGTACTTGTTCGTCTTGGACGCCTTGAATTTCTGTTTCTGGCCCGGTAAATTTTATCTCCCCTTTTTCCTTTTCTGGCCTGGGTTTTTGTTTTCCAATTGTTCTGCTGCTACTCCATTTTTGGTTTGGATATGCTCTTTTCTGCTTGCAATTGTTTCTTCTTGGTCGATTCTCCATTCTCTGCGTTTTATTCTTTATAATTCTTCACCAAATACAAACATGTGCGATTGTTAATCGCACAATTGTTTCCTCTACGTCTGGAAATTTGGTGTAGAACTCCCCTGCTTGTTGACATCTTAAGAATAAGAAATCGTTGAACTGAGCGTTGTGTTTTACCTTACCCAACCTCATGCATTACTCACTCCAGATATTCTTGATAGCGTTGGAAACTCGAAGCCAATGATCAACGATTGGATAACACAATTAGGAAGCTAGAAAATCAGAGAAACAATTTTTAGCTTTTGAGATTCAATAAGATTACACTCAAATTTTCTGATTATGTACTCCAGATTAGGTGTAACTGTGTGTGTCACACTTTCGAAACTAGTAATGAGTTCAAAAGGATTTCAAAGATATGATTGAAAGGATTCAGATTTAAATGATGAAAATGGAAGTTCAACTCGCGAGGCAGAGTGTCGCAATTTGACATCTTATAGAAGCCATATAAGTAGGTTATTTCATTCTTCATTGTCGGGAGAGACTGAGTGATAATGATACTTCTTTTTCTCGCTTTACTCCATTGGGAATTGTTCCTGAATTTTCTTGTGTGTATTTTATGTTCATGTGTATGTTTACATGCAATGTTATAATCTACGAAGGTAATTTAATATCCATTATTATTCTCAAAGATATATTTTGCTTCACTTAACAATTATTTTCTTCCTCTCGGCTAAAGATAAGGACTTGAGCTATGATCACTTGGCCTCGGGACTGAAGGCTGCTCTTCAAAATGACAAGTCAGCATTTGATGCTGATCGCCTGCAAAAGTACACTGGTAAGTAACAATTGATAAATGATATCATTACCATCTTAAAACGTTGGTTTTACTTCGTTAATTATTTTATCAATTAATGGTTGTACGCGATCAGGCCCTGAATTGCGTGAACTTTTGAAATGGCCTAGACCACTTCCGTTGGAGGATGAACGGGTTCGCTTGCTACATGAGGTGAAATAACTTCCCATTAGTAGATTCTAGTATATGTGTACTCTTTCGATATGGACCATATTCTTCTGATTTGCAATTACTTATCCTTGTAAGGAAACATATTTGTGAGATCATTCTATTTCATGTCTTAGGTTGGATTCGAACTAGAGAGAAGCTTTGAGGGTAAAGCTGTTAATATAGTGGAATCCTGTGGGAAATCAGCTGTGAAGCTTGTTGCCGTTATTACGCGACACTTTCCTGGTATCAACTTTTATATAATTTTATGAAACATGTTATTTATTAGACTAAGGTGCCAGTTAAGTTGAATATATTGAGATGGTTGTTTGATATGATCATCATCACCTTACATTAGGCTTTCAAGACCACTCTCTCTACAAAGGCCACCAGATATTCCTGTACAAACGAGCTCAAATATTTGCAGCTGACCTTTGGGGTGCATTTCGTGGCCGAGGATATGGAGAGTTCAATGACATTGGTTCAATCACCATTATGGCAGACTACATCGTTCCTGCCGTACTTCGGCAACTTGGGGTGCTAAAATATAGTTCTACACTTGCTGGCACCATTGATGCTAACAGCGAAATTGGTCCAGGCAGCGAGGAGGAAGTAGAACTCCGGGCTTGCTCAATATATGCAGTTGAGAAAATGAGAGAATTGATCAGTATGAAATCAGGAAAACAGGTATTTCCTTGTTAAATTATCTTTAGACAAATTTCAAGCTATCGATCTACTACACTATCCCAGCATCCGATTTTTTGTTCAAAAGAACATTGGAAGTATATTTTACTTCCTGGCAGCAAACAAAAACATGAAAAATAACAAATCCCATGATCCCATCTCTATCCCTCGATCTGCTAATGCTTTTGGAAAATATGGAGTAAAAGAATTTGGGTTTTTGCAGGTTCTAAGCGTGGAGTTAGATCTTTGGCTTTGGTCCTTTGGAATCCAGTGCCCATCTCTGCCACACCATCGTACTCTTTCAATTTATTACTGATTCCAATCCAACATTTGATCTTGTAGCCTTCTGTTATGCACCTGCCAGTTGGAGAATGGAAAAATTTTGGCGGAAGAAGCTCGAGGAGATTTCTCGAGGCATCTCTTTTAGGACCCCTGGGGTTTAGTAGCAAAGGAGAACCAATATATAAGTTCAGATTTTGTGTATCTTTTACTTTAGAACTGTTAGAGCAAGCCAAACCATAACTAATTTGTTATAAACAGTAACGGGTTATTCCCTTTCCAATTTAGACCTTCACTTCAAACAGATAAACAAAAAGAGAATAGAGAAAGAAGAAACTGAAAGGATCCACCCATGTTTTAAGTTGTGGCGCTGGGGTTCTTGGTGATGGGCAAATTCCCATCATAGCTGCATTTCAGGACGTCTGGTCTTCTAAGCAGTCGAGGTCCAATTGGAACTTTGCTCGGTTGTGGGCGAATGTCCTGCTCATTCACAGAATTTTCTTCATACAAATGATATCAAACAGATTTATGGATCGATATTAATATATTTGATTTGAGATATTACCGATAATCTCTCAATCTAAAATACTTGAGAGGAACGTTTGGGGTAAAGACTATTATAAGATTATAATAATCACCTCTTGCTACAGTAAATATTATTTCAAAATCTTAATTAGCTACGGTAAACACTGTTTCAAAATCTTTATTTACTACCGGATTTACTATTTCTTATAGTTTTTATTATTTTACATTTATCATTTTTTTATTCTTTGCTACCGTATTTTCTTCTCAAATTAAAATAGTTTACACTTCAAACACATACTATTATAATTCAAACTAAAATAATCTACATTTTTAACCTAAACTATTATAATAATTTATTATGATAGAGAAACTCGTTAAATGACTTTATATATGGTCTAACATTTTCAAATTTCTTTAGGAGTCTACACATTAGCCTTTCTCATGTCCTTTTATCAACCTGTACGTTTCAATATTCTCTTGTGATATTCGATTGTTTTTTAAAAAATACAAAATTTCAATGTTTGACTATGGCTTTCTTATCCATGGGGAAAAACTAGTAATTTAGTACATGTGAAAGTGAATTACAAAAATGCTTGTCGAAGTTCGCATAATTTGGTTCTTTTTTACTGTGGGTTAAGATCCAATTTTGACTTATAAAAAACTGTTTTTACATCCAGATATAATCAGAAGTAGTCTAGATTTAGCTATACGTGCAATTATCTAAAGATACACAATTATGGCTCAACATTTAGTACAGCGAGACGATGGAATTTAACCAATTAAAGGAAGGAAGGTACCTGGTCGAAAATGGCGGTGGGGATTGCCAAGGTAGCCATAGCATTAGGCGAATCAACAATCCCAGAGATTCTTCCTTCGCATGGGCAGCACGACAGCAGCAGATAAGCCTGAATTTCACATTACTTATATCCAATAATCGTATTAAACTGCAATTACTTTTTAGTTTTTATGTGCGTCTCAGGTGTTTGTCACTTTGCTTGTGTGAGTTCCGGAACTGGCAATGATAATATATTTGATGGATGGCAACAGAAGAAAGTTATCCGACCTGTTCCTTTGAGTATCCAAATTTGTGAAGGTAGTCAATGGCGTTGAGCACAGCGCGCTTGTACGCTACAGTCGCATCAAGAAAATGCTGCCTCCCACTTTCATCAACGCTGATGCCTTCAAAAACCAGCCACTCTGAGAATCTTGGTTCAACTGGACCTATCTCAAAGATTGGGTTTACGTGCAGAGGAGTCGGCCCCATTGGTGTCAGGTACTCTTTCATTCCACCCCTTATAATATCACACCTAAGGAAGAAGAAGATAGCAAGTAATATTTGTTCGTATGAACTGACTGTTTGAAACCTCTGCTCTAATTAATTGCTCAAGTATGGAAAAATAAATGAAAATTTTTGAAGACAGAGAAGCCAAAATGAGAAATTTACTTGAGCTCTAGAAAACCACTCATTTCAATTGCTCCACAGAATGAGACTTCACCATCCCCCTGAGAGAAGTGCATGTCACCTGAGCTTAAGTTTGCCCCTTCCACAAATACAGGAAGGTATACTTTTGAACCTCTACTAAGGTTTTTGATGTCACAATTTCCACCATTTTCTCTTCCTGGAATTGTTCTTGCAGCTTCATTGGCAATTCTTTCCCATTCTTCTGTGCCCTCTTTGATCTAGTTTGAAGCAATGTAGAATGGAATATGAGAAAACTAGATCCTAATATCAGTTCATTATTTTGCTTGTAGAATTTGGAAGGTGTTACATAAAGCTATTGGAGTTTTATGTTTTATGCATCTAACAAAGATGGTAGTTTATGATTATACCTTTCCAAGAGAGCAACCTTTAGCTGTTGGTAGGTTTGCTAAGGGTCGTGAATGCACAACCTCACAAAGCTTTAGAGTTTGAAGGCCATTTTCTTGAACATGTCTTTCCCTTTCATTCCAAATTTTCAGAAGTTCAGCCGATGGGGCAGTTCCTATTACTCCAGGATGAGTTAAGCCTGGGAATCGAACTCCTGGAAGGCGTATAATTGTTGTTAGTGCATCTATGCTACACATTCTTATAGGAAGCATGTTTCAGGTTGGAATATGTACCTGGGATTTGAGCAGAGTATGCATATATTCCTTCAAAATACCAAATAGCTTTGGTTGCACATGGAAAATGGTCAGTAAGAAAACCACCTCCATTTTCTCTGTCAAATGTTGCAGTATAACCCCATTCATCTCCTGGGAGAGGACCCAAGTTGCAGATCTCGACTACAAGTAGATCCCCTGGCTTGGCTGGAACCCCGTCCTTGTCCACAACTCTAATTGGGCCACTCAGATAATGGGTCTAGACATTTTAGCAATAAGAGCCCATTATTAGCATTCAAATCTATCTTCTTTGGAGCTTACTGTTCATTCAAATCATATTCAATGTTTTCTACATCATTCTACGAGTTAGCTATGACTCTGTACTGAGTAAAAGGCTTTACTAATTATCAGGCTAGGCTAATTAGGAGGTCCAAAGGACAACAATTTCTAAAGTTTCATCTCCCAGAAGATTAGATAAGGTTGATATTTATACTTACAACTGAAAGGTCAATTAACTTTACATCACTGGCAGAGTCATTATCTCCAATAACTCCTCCAGTCCAGTCCACCATCTCAACCCGAAAGAGCTCATCCGTGTGAACCTCGGCAACTGGGGGTATAAGTGGGTGCCAACGGTTGTGAAGAGGTAAATTTTGATCCCATGGCTTCTTTTTTAAGTCTACCGGAACAACAAGTCTTGGAGTAGAAGGAGCCATGAAATTTGACAAGAAGGAGACAGAAACTAGGGACTTAACATGGTCAGGAACAGAGTTCGTTCTACTAAGTTCTTTTATTACGCATAGTCTCTTCTAATCAAAGTAGCAGCAATTGTTGAAAAGTACACAAAAATTAAAACTAAAAATAAAATAAAAGATAAGACAAAGGATAAGAAACTAGTTTGTCTTTCTTGTTCATCAAGGATGTTGACAGCCAAATAATGGAATCTTTCAATTTCTTAACTGAGAGTTAAGTTGACAATATCGCTCCTTTATTTTGTTCTGTAAACTAGCTGTGGTGTGATTTTTTCCAATACAAAACTCTGGGACAAGACAAAGATGCGTGTGAGAAAGGAAGAGGACTTACAACGGAGTTATCAGCATGTTTAATGTCCTCAGCAGAGTAATCTTTGGTGATTCCTCCGCCGCTAAAATCCACCATTTCGACTCTGAAAAGCTCAGCCACTTTAACCTCTGCCACCGGCGGTATCTCCGGGTGCCAGCGGTTGTGAAGTGAAAATTTTTGTTGCCATGGCTTCTTCTTCACATCTATAGGCATCACTAGCCTTGGACCATAATCACCCATATCCTTGTTCTTCTTAGGGGAACTAAAACAGTACAATTACAAGGTAATGGAGCTTTTTTCTTATGGTACGATGTCGACCACTCGCGACTTACGTCTCTCAGTTTTTGTCTAATTACTCTAATAATAAAATATACAATATATGTCGTTGTCTGATAGGAACGATACGGAATATACAACATGGAAGGAAACGAGTTTTTGCAACTTAAAAGGCTTAGAAGAACCTTTTTGCTAATTTTTTTTGTCATTTTTTATCAATTTATAAGGCTTAGAAGGAAATGAGTCTTTTGGAAAAATATCAATTTATATTCTTAACTATTAGATATTGTATGGTTGGGCTTGAGAAGAGAATGATGGGTTGATAACACACACTACACTATTGATCTTTTGAGCTTAATGAATCCCAGACCCTATTCTGAATACCGAATACCACCTTTGATGATCACACAAACACAAAACAATGTACTAAAAGCACAATCCGTGTGATGAGAAATCTCCACCCTACACATTGATGGCTGAGATTAGAGATAGACACTTATGTGGTTTATAGAACTCAAATGACTATTCTTTTCTTTTCTTTGTTTCAGAGAAAACGAAGAGAAAAGAAAGGAGAGAACTTGAGGGAAATGCTGCCGGAAATCTTGGACGATGAGGCTGCTATCATCTAGTCGATTGGAGGTAAAGCAGGAAGTCGTCTAGACGATAAGGGAAAAGTCGTCTAGACGATGGAGACTTTACTAAAGATCGTCTAGACGATGGGGTTCAAGTCGATGATGGTCTACATGATAGAGGTGTTGAGGTAAACGATCGATGGCTAAATGCTACACGATTGATGGCTCAAAGGTAAACGATAAAACAAAGAAGATCGGAGAAGAAGATGAACACGATGATTTACGTGGTTCGGCCAAGGATAGCCTACATTCATGGAGAAGCAGACGGGAGTTTTTATTAGGGGAAATTACAAGATTGATACAAGATAAGTCTCGATGCTTTCTTGCACACTCTGTATATTTTTCTCTTTTACATTTACATTTGGTTACAAAGTGTATATAAAGGTAGCTTGAATGTAACTAATTTGTAACAACCTTGAAGTTGTTTTCACCTTTCTGTAATAACAATCTCCACTTTGAAATAAACTTCAAGTTTTTCTTCAGCTTCTCTGATCTAACTGTCTTCTTCTTTAACCTTTGTCTCTCAGCTCAAATCCTATAATATCAAGATACTTCTGAAGTTTGAGCTGAGTGACTGTCTTTGTCAACATGTCGGAGGCATTCTCTGAGATATGTACTTTCAGAACTTCAATATGTTTTGCTTCTATCTATACTTAAATGAAATGATATTTAACATCAATATGTTTAGTTCTGTTATGGTCCTAAGGATGCTTAGATAAATGTATGGTGCTCTGATTGTCACAAAATATCTTCACTGTATTCTGTTTGATCCCGAAATTACATAGGAGACCTGTAGCCATAGGCCTTCCTTTATTGCCTCTAAAAGGACAATAAACTCTACCTTAGCAGTAGAAAGGGATACTACTGATTGTAAAGTAGCCTTCCAGCTTAGGACACACCTTCCATATAGGAAGATATACCCTAATAATGATCTTCTCTTGTCTAGATCTCCAGCATAATCTGAGTCAACATACCCAATCAGCTCTGGTTCACTGTCTGGAAGCTGTTGGTACATTAGTTTAACATTAGAAATACCCTTAAGATACCTCATTATCCACTTTGTTGCCTCCTAGTGCCTTTTACCGGATTAGCCATATATATCTACTCACCAGGCTAGTAGCATAGGCAATGTCAGGTCTTGTAGACACCATTAGATACATTAAGCTTCCCACAACTTGGGAATAGGGGACTGTTGACATTATCTTCTGATGTTCAATGTCAGATTCTCTAGGTGAATTCTCTGCTGAGAGTTAGAAATGGTTAGTTATAGGAGTAGATACTGATTTAGCCTCTGTCATTTGATACTTATTTAACAATTTATAGCAATACTGTGACTGATCAATGCTTAGAATACTTGCTTTTCTGTTTCTAATAATGTCAATGCCTAGTATTCTTGTTGCATTACCCATGTCTTTCATTTCGAATTCTGACTTGAGTAAATCTTTTACTTTATTTAACTCTTTCATAGTTGCTCCTGATAAAAGCATGTCATCCACATATAGTAACAAGTAGATAGGATGAGTGTAGGAATCTGTGTTTATGTAAACACAACTGTCATAGGAGCTTTTATAAAAGCCATTCTTCTGTACAAAATCACTAAACCTTTTGTTCCAACATCTAGGGGACTGCGTGAGGCCGTAGATAGACTTTTTAAGTAGGCATACATAGTCTTCTTTCCCTCTGACCTCATACCCCTTAGGTTGGCTCATATAGATAACTTCCTCTAAGAAGCCATGTAGAAAAGCTGTTTTAACATCTAGTTGCTCTAGCTCTAGGTTATTTTGAGCCACAATAGACAACAACAATTTAATAGAAGTTTGTTTGACTACTGGAGAAAATATCTCATTTAAATCAACACCCGACCTCTGTGTAAAACCCTTAGCAACCAACCTAGCTTTATATCTAGGTCCTTAATCATTAGGGAAACCCTCCTTCAATTTGTACACCCATTTGGATGCAATTGGCTTGCATCCTTTTGGCAAAGGTGTCAACTCCCAAGTGTTGTTTCTTACTAGTGAATCAATCTCTTCATTCATTGGTTCTATCCACAACTTAGCTTTAGGACAACTCATTGCTTCTTCAAAGGTTGAGGGTTTTGAATCATTAGATAAATCAGAAGCATTCAAAGCTAAGTAGTCTTCATACCTTGAAGGTGGCACAATGGTTCTTCTCTACCTATCTCTAGCTAGGCTGTATCATCTCAAATCTGGTTCTTCTTGCTCGGGATTAGTAATGGCATCTTTTACTTCTTTTTCAAGATGAGGTAGTTGATCAAAAAATGATTCAGAGCTTGAAGAATCAAAACTAGGGATAAGAACTTGCTCCACCTCAATTTTATCATTCTTCATTTGAGGTGCTGAAATATTAGGATTAGATCTCTGCATATACATTTCATCTTCCCTGAAAACAACATCTCTGTTGGTGATACATCTCTTCTCAATAGGGTGCCACATTCTAAACCCCTTAACACCTTCTGTGAAGCCAAAAAACATACACTTCACAGCTCTGGCAGCTAATTTCCCTTTACTCCGATTAACAAAGCCAGTGCAACCAAACACCCTTAGGTTATTCAGGTTAGGAGGTTGTTTGATCCACCTTTCTTCAGGGTTTAGAAGGTTAAGAGATGCATGAAGGCCTCTGTTCAGTGTATAGACAGTGTATGAGGCTGCTTCTGCCCAAAATTTCTCAGGAAGTATAGCATTAGACAATAGGCTTCTTACTTTCTTCATTATTGTTCTGTTCAATCTCTCTACCACCCCATTTTGCTGAGGTGTATACCTAAATGTCTTGTGTTTAGTCATGCTATCTACAAAAAACATTAAACTCCTCTGCACAGTACTCAAACCCATTATCAGTTCTTAGATACTTAATTTGACAGTTAGATAATTTTTCAACCATAATCTTCCATTCTTTGAACTTTCAAAAACTAAATCCTTAGATTTAAGGAAATAGATCAAACTCTTTCTAGAATAGTCATCAACAAAGGTTAAGAAATACATGGTGTCACACCCCACCCCGAGCCCGTGCTCCCGGACCCATGGCGAGGCATGATATAATCTGTTAATATTTTAGCTCAATTACTGGTTTCTTTTAGTATATTCGCAGCGGAAAACATTATATGCTTTTAATAGAAACTAGTTTACAAGTTTAAATTATAAAATACACATGGAAACCCTATCCCGTGATCAGTCTTAGTTACAATTATTTTTCAACTTATGGCAGACCTTAACCAAATACCGCAACTTGGACTTGTCAGCTACCTGCAAGGTAAACATAGAGACAAACCATGAGCTTTTACAAAGCTCAATGAGTGGTAACACAAATATAAATCTTCCACAACAAACATGAGGTTTCTAAGTGAACCTCCAATAAAGCATGAAGCTTTCACGAATCCACCTACACACACAGCAGATGTATAACATACAATATCACAACAATAATACCGGCCTATGTGCACATAGCTCCTCCTATTATGGGCTCAGAAACTAGGCCCGTCGGCCCTCTGACCATCCCACTTCAAGGATTCTCTATCCTATAGGCTTAGGCACTAGACTCCTCGGTCCCCTGACCAACATGTAAGGATTTACTCTGGGCTCAGGTTCTAGGTCCTTAGACCCCCTGACCATCCCAATCATCATACATAACCTACAACATATTAATTTACAATATGCTCAAAATAACAATGGAAGAATTAACCACTCACAGTGAAGTTATGGAGAACTTTCCACGCAGTTCACCTGGTTTCCCTGATTCTACTGTTGGATCCTATTCAGTTTTGAAGCTTAGATTACTACCATTTCCGGGCCTTATCTCAAGACAATTCCTTCTTCAAAAATGTGTGAAAATGTATTAACTATAATACCTTAAAGTTTTGTCTCCAAATTCTTTGACGAAAGCTCCGAGTATCAAATTTACTCTTCCTGGCCCGACTGTCTTCTTTCTGGTGAACACTTCTCGGTTTTTCTTAATTTTGACAGCCTTAGATTTAGTATTTTGCTGAGGCAGTCCACACACAGAAACTAGACTTAATTTAGAAACTTTTGGTCTAAGAATCACCTGATTCACATGAGTGGTTTAGGAGAACTAGTGGTTTGAAGTTGGCCTTTCGCGGCTATCCAAACAGTTTGCCTCCTCCACGTCCTTGTTGGTGTTTCCGACCCACACTTAATTTTTCTCTCTTTTTATTTTTCCTCTCTTTGTGCTCTTTGAGAAATTACTTGGTGTTAGGTTGGAGTGGGGCATCCCTCCTTTTATAGGCGTCCAAAAGCCTTCCAAGTCCGACACCTACTCCTCCATGTGTTATTCTTAAAGATTGCCAATCTTCAGCCCCTTCCACCTCTTGCTTGAGGTATCTACCAATGCAAGGTTTGATCCATGCAAGTGTTGGATGTCTTCCTTCTACATTGCCAACGCATGAGACCAAATTTGCATGTATTCTCAAGCTTCCACCTCAAATCCTTAAGTCTGAAGGTTTCTTCTCAACGAGCCACATGTTAGGATGACGTCTTCCTTATGAGCTCAGCCTTCTTATGCATTCATTCCCTTCAATATGCATTCACTAGGATGATTCTCAATGCATACAACTAGCCTAAGGTATCAACCATAATGTACTCAGAACGCATAGTAGGTCCTCAACGCATAGTATGATTCCAACATATAGCAATCCTTAGTTTCCCTTAATTTCCAACATAGCACCATCGCAAGAGCCAACACCATGCGTCCAACCTAGTCTAACGCATGGCCTATGTCCAACGCATCCCTCGTGCAAGCCATCATCAACCTCCAACGCATCGCAAGGTTGCACGGCTCCAATGCATGGCTTAGCATCAACGCATGGCTCACATGGGTCGCATGGTGTCATGGTCATGCTTGTCCAGGGCCTGTTGCCCATGGCCGCATGCCTAATCCAACCCCTTCTAGCATACTTTTATATCATGTATTGTATTAGCTTAGTAAGCTTGCTTTCTTTACATTTTCATTGTAAGTGACCACTCGCCTTTTTGCATATGCAAGGGTGCCAGTTGGCTTTTTGTTCAGAATGCACTATATGGGGATAAGACTAATCATCACTTCTTCATGCCCGGAGTAGTACTCTATAAAGCAGTTGTTGTTGCTTATTGCTTTCTAGCCTACTACAATCTTTCTTTCTTTATTCACACTTATAAAAACTGCTTACGAAAACCTTTTCTCTAAACCCGTTTTCTCTAAAACGGGGGTGGAGGTTGCTAGAGGCACTCGGTGTGCCACCGGTAATCCGTATTCGAGTTGGCTGGCTTGTTCGTGAGCGGGAACAAGTGCCGCACAATCGTTAAGAGAAGCTCCCGAAAGAGCGATTGTGACAGTTGGTATTAGAGCCCGGGTTGGCTCATAGAGGGAAAAATCAATGATCATGTCGGCGACGAAGAACTTGAACAAGTTCCATGTAGACAGGCTGGTAGAGATGGAAGACCAAATGCTTTACCTGAGAGAGGTCCCGGATAGTATCCGTTTCTTAGAGACTCGGCTATAAGAAGTTGCTGAGAAAGCCGATGGAATTGATGCGGTATTGGGCCGCCTAGACGGATTACTCGTCAGAGATTTGAAGTAGAGACCCTTGAGACCAAAACGGCACGGTTCGACAGCTTTGAACGTGGCGATAGCTCACGGGCTCTATTGCCCACATAGAGGAGTGCGTCGAAGAGTTGGACGGCTCCCAAAAAGTAATAATTCAGATGGTAACCAATTTGTCTGAAGACTTTCAGTCGGCCCTTTACGTCGTCAGGGCCAAGATAGCAAATGTAAGCGCAAGGGTGAATCTCACCATCCAAGCGGTAGGGAACCAAGCCCCATCTGGGGGAGTAATAGTAGTAAGCAGAATAAAAATCCTAAAACCGAAATCCTTCTGTGGGGTGCGGGAAGCAAAAGCCTTGGAAAACTTTATCTTCGATCTTGAGCAATACTTCAAGGCGAAAAACACAGTGATTGAAGAGTCGAAAGTCACATTAGCAACGATGCATCTGGCTGAAGATGCAAAATTGTGGTGGAGATCGCGATTTACAGACATACAGGAAGGAAAATGCACAATTGATACTTGGAATAGATTGAAACAAGAACTTCGCTCGCAGTTCTTCCCTGAAAATGTCAAGATCTTGGCTCGACGAAAACTCCGAGAGCTGAAGCAAATAGGTAACATCAGAGACTACGTAAAACAGTTTGCAGGACTCATGTTGGACATACGCGATATGTCTGGGAAAGACAAAGTCTTTTGCTTTGTCGAAAGGTTGAAACCGTGGGCGAAATCAAAGTTATATGAACAGAGAGTACATGATCTCCCCTCTGCCTATGCGGCAGCTAAACGACTATACGACCTTAGCACTGACTCGCAAGATGTGAGGAAACAGTCAACTTCCTCAAATGGTGGGAACAGAAACAGTCGTTCTAGTCCTCCCAGACCTTGGGGAGGAGACAAGAACACAGAGGGGACCGTAAACCATCCCAACCGAGATCAGGAAACAATTGGCGGGGGCCGTCGCAACAGCATAACAATTACAATCACCCTCTATCTTGTTTCATATGTAGATGGCCACACAGGGCGGGCGAATGTCTGAATTGGACCGCTTTCAATGCTTTTCAAGCCACATTAGCCTCTAGCTCAGAAGACAAGGCTGAACTGGAGAAGATAGTAATCGAGCCAGCTGCAGAGAGTGAGAATCCTAGGATGGGGGATTGAAATTTTTATCTGCGCTCCAAAAGTAAATGGGAAAGGCGACGGAGCCACTAGAGAGGGGACTCATGTATGTGGACGCTTGGGTCAACCAAAGATCGGCCAAGAGTACTATGGTTGACTCTGAGGCCACCCATAACTTCATGACTGAAACAGAAGCCCGCCACCTGAACTTAACCTGGAAAAGAGATGCAGGGAAGATGAAAGCTGTGAATTCTGCAGCCCTACCGATTACGGGGATAGCGAAGAGAACTCCGGTGAAGTTAGGAGACTACAAGGGTCTCGTTGACTTCGTAATCGTCAAGATGGATGATTTCGACGTGGTATTGGGGATGGAATTCCTACTTGAACATAAAGTTATACCAATGCCCCTCACCAAATGTCTAGTCATTGCCGGATCTACACCCATCATAGTACAAGCCAATATCAAGCAGCCAAATGGAGTGAGAATGATCTCAGCCCTCCAATTGAAAAGAGGCCTGGCCCACGACGAACCCACGTTCATGGAAATCCCGATAGAGTCAGTTGAAACCACAGAAGAAAAGATCCCCCGAGATGTTCTATTTGTCTTGGAAGAGTATCGAGATGTCATGCTTAAAATCTTGCCCAAGTCCTTACCGCCACGAAGGGGGATTGACCATGAGATCGAGTTGTTACCAGGGGCAAAGCCGCTCGCAAAGAATGCATATCGAATGGCCCCGTCAGAGTTGGCCGAACTCCGAAAACAGTTAGACGAATTATTAGATGCGAGATTTATTAGACCGGCAAAAGGCCCTTACGGAGCCCCAGTACTGTTTCAAAAGAAGAAGGATGGGAGCCTCTGGTTATGCATCGACTATCAGGCCTTGAACAAACTCACAATCTACAACAAATATCCCCTTCCTATCATTACCGACTTATTTGATCGACTTCACGACGCTAAGTATTTCTCGAAGCTAGACCTGCGGTCGGGATATTATCAGGTTCGAATTGCTGAAGGAGACGAACCTAAGATGACCCGTGTCATGAGATATGGAGCCTTCGAATTCCTTGTGATGCCCTTTGGCCTCACCAATGCTCCAGCAACTTTTTGTACCTTAATGAACCAAGTGTTTCACGAATACCTCGACAAATTCGTCGTAGTGTATCTGGATGACATTGTGGTCTATAGTGCTTCGCTGGAGGACCACCGACATCACTTTCAACTAGTCTTCGAAAAACTGAGGAAAAATCAGTTGAATGTAAAGAGAGAGAAGTGCTCATTTTCCCAAGAGCGAATAAATTTCCTCGGCCATGTGATTGAGTGTGGTCGGATTGGTATGGAAGAGGGTAAGGTGGCCGCGATCAGAGACTGGAGGGTACCATCATCCGTGATCGAACTGCGATCCTTCCTTGGACTAGCCAACTACTATAGGCGGTTTGTAGAAGGATTCTCAAGAAGAGCAGGGCCATTAACCGAACTGCTGAAGAAAGATAGCCAATGGAGCTGGACTTCTGAATGTCAAGCCGCCTTTGAGGGCTTGAAGAAAGTGATGATTGAGGGGCCGGTCCTTGGAATTGCCAACGTGACTAAGCCATTTGAAGTCGAGACTGATGCTTCTGACTTCGCGTTGGACGGTGTCCTCCTCCAAGACGGACACCCCATCGCGTATGAGAGTAGGAAACTAAAGAATGTCGAACGGAGGTATACTGCCTTCGAGAAAGAGATGTTAGCAGTAGTTCACTGCTTGAAGGCCTGAGATAGTATCTCTTGGGGGCCAAATTCGTGGTCAAGACTGACAACAACTCCATTTGCCACTTCTTCAACCAACTAAAGTTGTCATCGAAACAGACACGGTGGTAAGAGTGTCTAGCGGAGTTTGGCTTCCAATTCGAACATAGATCGGGGAAAAGTAACCAAGCGGCCGATGCTCTTAGCCAAAAGAGCGAACATGCGGCCTTGTGCATGCTCGCTCACCTACAAGCAAGTACGTTGAGTGCAACAATACAAGAAACTGTTAAAACTCACTTGACAAACGACATAGCGGCACAGGCCATCATACAGTTGGCCAAAGAGGGGAAAACACGCCAGTTTTGGGTGGAAGACGATCTACTATACACCAAGGGCAACCGCCTCTACATCCATAGATCCAGGGATTACGAAGGTCGCTGATGAAGGAGTGTCACGACACACCGTGGGTAGGACATAATGGTTGGCAGAGGACTTATGCCCTCCTGAAACAAGGCTACTACTGGCCAAGCCTTCGGGACGATGTCATGCAATTTACCAAGACTTGCCTTGTCTGCCAACAAGACAAGGTCGAAAGGGCGAAATTAACGGTTCTGCTGGAACCCCTACCTGTGCCCTCTAGACCATGGGAGAGCGTGTCTCTCGACTTCATCACCCATTTGTCCAAGGTGGAAGAGTTCGAATTGATCCTTGTTATCATCGACCGGTTCTCAAAATATGCCACTTTCATCCCAATGTCGAAGATGTGCACAGCCGTGATGACTGCCCAGCTGTTCTTCAAACACATCGTGAAATTATGGGGCGTCCCCGCGAGCATTGTTAGTGATCGGGACGGAAGATTCACTGGGACATTTTGAACAGAATTGTTCAAAATATTGGGGTCACTACTAAATATCTCTTTTAGCTATCATCCCTAAACTGACGACCAGACGGAACGCTTCAACAATATGCTCGAGGAATATTTGTGTCACTTTATCGACGTTAGGCAGAAGAACTGGGTCCAGTTGTTAGATGTGGCTTAGTTCGGCTTCAATAGCCAGCAGAGTTCCGCGACTGAAAAAACGCCCTTCGAAGTGGTGTGCGGTAGACAGCCACTCATGCCACATTGGTGGACCACCCTTACGCAGGCAAAAGTCCTCAGGCACATAACTTCACTAAGGAGTGGAGCAAAATCTCTGAGATAGCTCGCGCCTACCTGGAAAGAACGTCAAGAAGGATGAAGAAGTGGGCTGATAAGAAACGAAGGGCCCTCGAGTTTCAAGCTGGGGACAAGGTCCTGATCAAGCTACGACCGGAATAGTTTCGTTTCCAAGGCCAGAGAGACCAACGGCTAATAAGGAAATATGAAGGTCCAGTGGAGGTAATTGAGAAGGTTTGGAGAACCTCATATAGGGTTCAGTTACCCTCATAGATGAAGATTCATCCTGTCATCCATGTGAGTATCTTGATGCCCTATCATCCCGATCCCGAGGATGAACAACGAAATATGCTAAGGCGCCCACCGGTCACGATGAAGAATTCCGCTGAGAAAGAAGTTGCACAAATCCTGATTAAACGTACGGGCCGTATTGGAAAACCCAGACGAGAATTGACAGAGTTCTTAGTGAAATGGAAGGATCTCCCTGACAAAGAGATCAGTTGGGAGCGGGCCGAAGATTTGAAGAATGCAGCTCCAGCCATTGCAGATTTTGAACAGGGTCGGTTGACGGGGACATCAACCAATTAAGTGGGGGAGAATGTCACGGTCATGCTTGTCTAGGGCCTGTTGCCCATGACCGCATGCCTGATTCAACTCCATTCTAGCATACTTTCATATCATGTATTGTATTAGCTTAGTTAGCTTGCTTTCTTTACATTTTCATTGTAAATGACCACTCGCCCTTTTGCGTATGCAAGGGTGCCAGTTGGCTTTTTGTTCAGAATGCACTATATGGGGATAAGACTAATCATCACTTCCCCATACCCGGAGTAGTACTCTATAAAGTTATTGTTGTTGTTTATTGCTTTCTAGCCTACTACAATCTTTCTTTCTTTATTCGCTCTCACAAAAACTGCTTACGAAAACCTTTTCTCCAAACCCGTTTTCTAAAACTGTTTTCCCTAAAACGGGGGCGGTGGTTGTGAGAGGCACTCGGTGTGCCATCGATAATTCGTATTTGAGTTGACTCACTTGTTCGTGAGCGGAAACAAGTGCCGCACAATCGCTAAGAGAAGCTCCCGAAAGAGCGATTGTGACACATGGCATGGGTGCTTGGCCGATAGCTTGGCATCGACGCATCGCTCAACAGGGCTTACTCGTCCGCTCGACGCATGGGCATTGCCATCGACGCATCGTTCGCTTGGCCGTTCGACGCATGGGCACTTCCATCGACACATCGCTTGGCACGACAGCTTGGCCTACTTCGACGTATGGCTGGGTGTTTGGCCGAGCCTGCTCGACGCATGGCTGGGTAGTTTGGCCGAGCCTGCTCGACGCATGGCACCCTCCAGCCCTCGTGCCATCCTAATGCCTTACCCTCGGCTGCCATCCTTCAACCGCCCGCCATCCTTCAATGCATCCTTTGCCTAATATGTTGATCTAACCTCCAAGGCATGTGCTATTCTCACTATACTTCCCCCTTTTTGCCCATGCCTAAACACTTAGTCAAATTTGTAGTAGGATTTCACTTAATCACATCTTCACCACTTAGAGTTTAAATTCCAAAGTAGTCCATCCCTTTTTATCCCTTAAGTCCTTTATATTCTTAGCCTAGGATTTAATTCCTCTTTATTTTATGCTAATAGGGGAAAATGGGCAATGGGTTTCACACCTGGCTCCACTTGAGGACTGAAAGGGTGAAGGACCCCATAGGTTTGAATGCACATAGTCTAGGATGGCCTTGGTTGTGCGCTGAGCCTTCACAAAACTTTGCCTAGTAACCTTCCCTATCACACAATGTTCACAAAAGGATAGGCTTTGATGAACTCCCTTAGGTAGAATTCCTTGGTTGGCAAGAGCTTGTAGATCTTTGGCACTAATGTGTGAGAGTCTTTTTTGCCAAAGTTCTCCTTCAGTAGGCTGCTTCTGAGTCACAATCAAAGCTGAGTGAGCTTTCTGAACTCCTTGAACAACATACACTCCATTAATCTTCACCCCTCTGAGGATAGGCTTACTATTCTTCAAGACTTCACAGTTACCTTCCTTACCTCTGTATTCACAGCCAATAGAATCAAGCATGCCTAGTGAAATTAGATTTCTCTTCAGCTTAGGCACATTTCTGACATTCCTCGATAGCTTGACTGTTCCATCTTCAAGTTTCAATGAGATTGAACCAATCCCAATCATTGGACATGAGTTATTATTACCCATGTAGACAGATCCTCCATCCAACTCTCTGTAGGTACTAAACCAGTCTTTATGAGGTGTCATGTAGAAAGAACACCCTGAATCTAGAACCCAATCTAGGTTCTTATTAGCTTCTTCTTCTGCCTTGCAATTAGAGGTAGCCAAAGCATCTGAATAGAAGTAGAAGTCCTCACAAACTGAGGCTTCACCTGACTGATTAGGTTGGACTTTCTGTTGAGGTTATGATTGCTTGTTTTTCTGCTCATTCTTCCACTTTAAAGTTCTGCAATCCTTGATTAGATGTCCAAGTTTTTTGCAATATTTACATCTAACCTTGGACTTTTCTTTCCCCTCTTCAGTTGAGCTCTATTTTCCTTTTTCCTTATTGTTCTGTTTCGACTTACCCTTGACAAATAAGCCCTCTGCACTAGGCTTATCTTCCTTGCTAGTTATAAGCTCCATTTATTTGATTTTGAGTGCAGAAATAATAATGTCAGTAGTAAGGGAATCTCTCCCATATTTTAGGGCAGTCTTCACATCTTTATAGGAATCCAGCAATGAGTTGAGAAGCACAAAGGCTTCATTATCTACCCCAATCTTTTCTCCTCGAGTCTTGAATTCAGTAGTTATCCTCTTGAAATCATCTAGATTCTCTGTCAAGGATTTAGAAGCACTCATCTTGAAGGTAAAGAACCTTTCCCTTAGGAAAAGTTTGTTGGGCAAATTTTTAGTCTCATATAGCTCATTCAACTTGCTCCACATCTTAAAAACTGTCTCTTGGTCGATCACTTGCCTTAGGACACTGTCAGACAAGTTTAAAACCAGTGTTCCTTGAGCAATTAGCTCCATGTTTTCTTTTTCTTCTTCTGTTGCAGTGCTTGGCAGCTTGGCTGGATCCTCTAGAGCCTTATGTGCCCTTTGTTCTCCCAAGATAGCTTTGATCTTGGCTTTCCACAAGCCAAAATCGCCTTTTCCATCAAATTTTTCAACATCATACCTTGCTACTGTCATATCTGTTTCAAATTCTAACTGAAAAGCTCCAAGATTTTGCTTCTTTAGAATCTTGACTAATCTTGAAGCTTTCTTACAGGCTCTGATACCACTTGTTGGGCTTAAGAAGAGAAATATGGGCTGATAACACACACTACACTATTGATCTTTTGGGCTTAATGAATCCCAGGCCCTATTCTGAATACCGGATACCACCTTTGATAATCACACAAACACAAAACAATGCGTTAAAAGCACAATCCGTGTGATGAGAAATCTCCACCCTACACCTTGATCGCTGAAATTAGAGATAGACACTTCTGTGGTTTGTAGAACTCAAATGACTATTCTTTTCTTTTCTTTGTTGCAGAGAAAACGGAGAGAAAAGAAAGGAGAGAACCTGAGGGAGATGCTATCGGAAATCGCCTGGACGATGAGGCTGCTATCTTCTAGTCGATTGGAGGTAAAGCAAGAAGTCGTTTAGATGATAAGGGAAGAGTCGTCTAGACGATAGAAACTTTACTGAAGATCGTCTAGACGATGGGGTTCAAGTCGTCGATGGTCTACACGATAGAGGTGCCGACATAAACGATTGATGGCTAAATGCTACATGATCGATGGCTCAAAGGTAAACGATAGAACAAAAAAGATCGGAGAAGAAGATGAACACGATGATTTACGTGGTTCGGCCAAGGATAGCCTACATCCATGGAGAAGAAAATGGTCGATGCATTAACTCTAGCCATTAATTTAGTAAAACCGACTTTTAAAGAAATATACATAGAATTAATGAATGGACGATAATCAAAGATAATGGTAATGAATGATCTTAAATGACTGGTTTATGAAAATTTAAGAGTTTAAATGATTCAAATTCTAATTTTTACACAATATTGGTAAAACAAAATCTAGATGAAAGTATAAACTGATACTCTTACGAAAAATCAAAGTTTAAATTGATACAGTTATTAGTTCAAAATTTTAATTAATACAATCTCTATTGATATTTATCCTGAAAAAAGATACGAAATATACAACATAGTAGTTTTTGTAATTTTCAATTTTTATTTTTAATGTTAAGAAAAACTACTTTTTTTCATCCCCAAGTTTTGGTAGAGGTGTTCTAAAAATCAATGAACCAAAAATTCTGATAAACTCAATCATACGGTTTGGGTTTGAGTTGAGTTCAAATAAACAAAAAATTTATGGATTGAGTTGGTTCGTGGATTCACCTTAATCATTGAATCGACTCATTTTTCTACTATAGATATACACTTTACTTAATTTCATTATTTTTATTTATTCTCTAACAGCTAATAAAAATATGTTTTTAACACTTTAGAATGAAAAATGTCGTAATGCAAAGAAAAATTATTTTAAATGATAAAATTGTCGAAAATATTTACAAAATATCACAGTTTATCTACGATAAATCGTGGTAGACTACTAGATACAGATAATCATAGATAGTAGTCTATCATGATCTATCACAGATAGAAAGTGAAAATTTATTATATTTGTAAATATTTTACTTTATTTTTCTATATTTGAAAATAGCCCTAATATAAATGAAAATTGAATTGTAATCTTGATTTAATATGTGAAAACGATTAAATAATTTTTTTTTGTCGTATTAACATTTTACTACTTTTTAAAACAAAAATTTAAATGATACCCTAGTAACTCAATCAACTCGCTCTAAATATTCCATGGTCGAGTTGGGTTTGGTTCACTATTTAATAAATACTGTTTGGGTTGAATAAACTCATAACCTGAATAATTCGGTTGAGTCTAAAAAAGTGTTTCATCTCAATCCATGAATACCCCTAATTTTGGGTATAGTTTTCATTTAGTCTCGAAGTTTAAAAATGTTAGACCCAATTTGGTAATCAATTGATTTTTTTTAAAATTTTTAAAAATTAAGCCCATATTACCTATTTCACCTCAAAATTTTATGTTTTGTTATCTAATTTGTACCATATTTAAGAAAAAAAATGCCAATTTTTGAAAAATAAAAAATGATTTTGAATATATATATAATATTTTGAAATTTAGCTAAAAATTCGCTAAAAATCCAACTCATTTACTTAAAGAACTCTCAACTGTTTTATTGTGATCGAAACTTGAAAGTAGAAAATAACCAAATAACTTGTGTGAACCCAAAAAAAAGAGAGAGAGAGAGAGAGGTTACATCAATCCATGGACCATGGTTGTAATCTTTAGAGGATTTTGGTGCAGTGAAATAAAAGATTTTGTGATCTCCACTGTCCCATCACCTTGGCTTTGCAAAATTTGATTACAACCATCATCAACTCATCACATTATCATTATTGCAATGACTTCTGTTTCCATTGCACATTCATTTTTCTTTCTAATTTCTTTTACTCTCTTACCCAAATTATTTTCATTGTTTATTAATCTAAACATGATACATCGCACTGATAAATTCACAAAATTCAGTTTTCACTTATGATATAGTCCCTAAATTAGGATGAGGTTCCCTTTATTACTACTAATTTCTTTCTTATTCTCGCAAACAAGACACTTTCCGAATAACAAAAATCAATTTCATCATAATTTTTATACATTTAAGAAAACGACCGAACAGAGAAAGACCATCAATGGGGCAGGAACCAACCACCTAGGTGGACAATATGGTTCATATAATTTGAATAAGAAAACAACCCCAAGATTGGTTTATATTTTTAGAACAAGCATTGAAGCTCTATCTGCATAAACAAAAGACAGTGGAGGGGGTTTGGAAGCTTAATCTCTTTACACTCAAGAAAAAAAGTGCAATCTCTTGAGATCTACATGCTTGTGTTGTCCATCAGATTGATTACTCCATTAATTAACATTAGCAAAGTCAAATCTTCTGTTTAACCTCTTTACATTTAGAATAGACTAATTGACATGTGGACTAACATGGTGTGTGTTGATATAGTACTAATGAGATATATATTACTCTTCTGCCTAACATATTCACCTTTTAAAAGTTACTATATTACTCTTCACCATTTATAAAAAGTTTAAAGATTATCATCGAAGTAACAAATTATCAAAATATTGAATCAATTTTGAGACTTGAAATAATTTGACAGTGACTTGAAATAAAAATTGAGACTTAAACACCGTCACACCGTAATAGGTTTAATATAGAATATTAACAAATTTTTAGTTCAAAATTGTTCTGAGATATTTATAGAAGATTAATATCATAGTGCCAAACCGAACCTAACTCAATTAACATTCGAGTATACTAGAAATTATGAGGTGCATAATTTGAATACTCCTATCTTCAATTACACTAAAAAAAAATAATATTGTAAAGTTTGAATGGTTTTTTAAACAAAAAGCAAGGTCTATAGATATTATTTGGTAATTTAGCTAATGTAAAATATGCTTAGAGTCGTTTGGATTACAGATATTATTTCATAGATATAGATATTAAATATCTGGAATTTGAATGTCTAAGTTTTAAATGCCTGGATAATTAATGTCTATGTTTGAATGTGCGAGATAATTAGTGTCAAAAAGTTAAATATTTTTGTTCAATTCAATAATTTGTACATAGAAACTAAAAGTAAATAATTACTTAATTAAATTTTAGAGATCAAATTAAATTTAATATTAATCAATTTATTGTTATATTAATTAATAAAATAAAAACCAAACAAATATCTTTTAATTAAATATAGTTAAGTTAATTTTAAAAATTATTAAATTAATTAGAATATTGAGATTTAATAATAATAATTTATATTAAATAGTTAAGATAACACAAAATATTAATAATGAAGATATTAATTAAAATTATCTAAATAATATATTTATATTTAATAATTAATTAAAATTAATATTAATGAAAACTTGACATTAAATTATTAATTAAGTTATATTTTTAAGGAATATGAAACAAACTTGATATTAAATGTTTGTTTGAAATTCCATAAAAAAATATCCATGAAACATAAATAAGATATTTGTACGGAACATGTGGCAGGAGAATGGTAAATGGTAATGTAGGAAGCAGAAATTTTGGCAGCAGATAAGAGAGCCACCTCAGCATATGCACGGGTCGATATCAGCCACGTCATCCGCCGCTGGTTTAACCGTCCACGCCATCCTAATGGATGGCAACTGGCCCCCTTGTCTTATTCTCACATTTAAATTCACCTATTTAATTAAACATCCCCCAATTCCCATGTTTTATTTACTTGGTTTACCAACATTTTTTCTTCTGTGGGAGTGTTATTACTGTTTCCTATTAAATTTACCATCCCCGAATTCTCTCGTCTTTTCCTTTCGTTTTTTTCCTATTTAAAAAATGATTAAATGCACATGAGAAAATCTAATATGTGGGCACCAAACAAATTCCATACAGTGTACCTTTAATGAATGTATATATCTATATATTAATCGATAATTATTTAATATTCGTTTAATAACTATTTGGTTCTTAATTAAAAATTAAGTCTATAAAAACTATTTCCATCTTTAAATTTCTTTTTTTGTTATGTACTTTTTATAAATAGTTTAAAAAATCAAGGTAAATTTTAAAAACTATTTCCATATTTAAATTTCTTCTTTTGTTATGTACTTTTTATAAATGGTTTAAAAATTCAAGGTAAATTTTAAAAATTAAAAAAAGTCGCTTTTAAATCTTGTTTTTGTTTTTAGAATTTAGCTAAAAACTAACCATGGTACTTAAGAGATATGCAAATAATCGTAAGAAATAAAGAGAAAATAGATTAAATTTTCAAAAAATAAAAACGAAATGATTATCAAACGGAACATCAATAATTTACTATGAATTTATATAATGTTTGTATTCGAAAGAACAAGTCATTTGAGCGTGAGATCTTCTTATTTGATTAAATAAAGGAAGATTATGAAATCCAATCTTTAGAATCCATGAAAAGTTATTATTGTTCGTTTGATAATAGTTTTTAAATTAAAAATAATTTTTTTACTAATATTGTTTTATTTTTAAGAACTCCTGATAATGGCTAATGTATTTGTAGGAATATTTTATCTTAAATGATCTAAAACGTACTTTTTGTGGAGGTGTAAAATTTTAATGTTCACATTGACATGATGCGACAAGTAAAGTAGATCTAAATTATTTTTGAAGTCGTAAAAAGTTGATATGATATCCTAAACTTCACTGCATTCTTTAGCAAAAAGAAAATAATTGTAATTAGTATTGAAATGTGATACACCCCACACACACATATATATATATATAAATTAAGTTCTTTGTATGATTTTGTAACAAAATTAACTTCTAAAAATAAGATATCGATATAAAGATTCAAAAAATATATTTTTGTCTAATGATAATAATATATTTTTTTTCAATAATATGTGGAGTGGAGAATAGAAACTCATATTTCAAGATTAATAGCACACGCTATTCATGCTAAATAATGCATACTATGAAATATCAAACTTATATGTGAAATGATAGGTTAGAAGTTCATTTATTGATTTTTTTTTATTTTTTTTTTTTAAAAAAAATTGAAAGGTCAATAAGTTCCACTAGTCAAAATAGTGGATAAGGTGTATTATTTATTAGGAAGTTCTTTTTAAAGTCCAATTAAGAGGGGTTGGGTATGTGGCCTTAAAAAGTGAATGGAAGAATCCTTGAAGAGTTAATACACAATAGTACAACATGGTCCGCCCCTAACATCTAGAACATTTATAAATTGGATCTTTAAAGCATTTATAAATAGGACTCTTTGGTCCCTTAGAGTTGTCGCCCACAATAAAAGTTAAGTCTTTATTAGTTGGAATCTTTTTTGAAACTCTTTTAAACAATTTAGGTAAAGAGGGAAAATGAGTTATGTTTTTCTAGTAGGTGCCCACTTGGTATAAGTCTTTCTTGGAGGGTCGTAATTATAAAAAAGCTCTTTACGAGAAATTATTTGAGGAGACCACAAACTTTTTAATCCACATTCAAAAGTTATTAGAAGGTAGTCATATTGTAGCCAATTTTATTGAACAACTAACTTTTTCTGATCTTTTAAAGTTTTAAATCTCTCCTCAATACTTTATTGAATATAATCTTTCTATTGTGTGTGTTTTATTTCTTTGGTTTAAAGTTTATATTGTAGAATAAAGTTTTTGATGACTACATAATTTTGTAAATTAACACTAATGAGATATATATTGGAGCTGACTTCCCAAATAAAAAAGAAAACCAAAATAATTTATTTGTATGAAGAACATCCTACCTCATGCTAATATTATTAAAGGGTCTGAATTTTAAATCTTATTTATATATTGATTTTCCAATCTAAATGAAAATAAACTCTTATTTAAGTAGAGTTATCCGCAAAATTAGAGTCGAGAGGATGTATTCAACGCGTGTACAATTTATCGATGAGACATTGACATGTTGGTTGAATAAATATGTCTCGTTCGAGCTATGAAAGCTGGCTAAAGTAAAGAATAAAACATGTAAACATTTGTAATAACCCAATTTTCTAAGACACTTCATAGGGTTGTTACTACATGCATGAATAAATATTTTCATTTAAAGTAAGGAAAATGGGCTGTTTATTAAATAAGAGAATAAATTTCAACTAAAAATTCATACCGTTTGATTCGAGGCACCCCTAAAACATAAATTTTAAAATAAGGAAATTTAACCAAAAATGAAAATCGCAAACATCTAAATTCTTTCAAACAAGTTCATGAAAAGAAAACTGTAAAACATGAAGAAAAATAGGAAAAAAAAATATGTGAACCCAATGCAGAAGTGTTTTCTAAAATACTTAGTAAGAGATCCCATTACCGGGATCAGACTATGCATTCACATGCAGTGGATGCTTGTGGTTAGTGGGACATACATAATGAAGTTGTTCCTGAATGGCTAATTAAGGGGATAACCTATATTGCATTAACTCGCTTGTGTACCGTCAAACATGGGAAAAGAAATATGAATATGAACCTGTCGGTTCACGAATGTCTAGCGGCTCGAAGGCACACCGTCAAACATGGAAAGGTAACATGTACATGAACCTGTCGATTCACACATGTCTAGCGGACCGAAGACGCACCCTAAGTCCCCTGTAATAAAACATGCATTGAGACGAGACGTTATATCATCCCTACTGGTCTAATCATGCATCGCATACATAAATTTCATGAGTAATCCCACAGCTCATATCATAACATAACATACAGATTTAAACATGCTCAAACTCCTCAAAATATTCATACAACAAAAAGGTATCACAACTTTCAAATCTGGCTTCTAGACTTCATCAAGTAACTTGATAAATCTAAATTAGGGTGCGTGGCACGAAGGTACTGGTAATAATGTTACTTACCTCAAGGCTTAGATTCAAATAACAGACAAAATAATCCTCTTCTTGACTTTGGAATCTTGGTTCAAGGTCCCTAATATAAAACATAACATTCAATTTCAACTTTTGTGGCAAAAAAAAAAAAAAAAAAACAAAACAAAACAAAAATCATTCCAATAATCCCCAAATAATTTACCCAAATCTTACCAACAACACCCTTAACCAAGTTGGACAACCTGGTAAAAGAACACCTTAAAATCTCAACTCCCACCTCCAAGATGAGCAAAAACGCTTCAATTTGTTGGGCCATAACTTTAAACACCTTGAAATTTCAATCTAACCTCCAAAACACTATGGGTAGCATCAAAACTCATGGACATCTAAATTGTTGGGTTTTACGTCCTAAAAACTCGTAGTTTGTAAAATAATAAACATTTTCTATTATCAATATACTTGTTATTGATCTTATAAATTGTATGAAAGTCTAAATCCAATAAACTAAGACGCATGACTATTGTATGAGTACTCGAACTTTATGTGGAGACATAAGAGTGAATCGGGTTCAAGTAAATAGTCAAAATGATCTATGATACATGAATGAGGTTGGGTACCTTATTCTGGTAACACCATTAGATGCGGCCTACTCTGTAGTTGTTACAAAGAGTTGTAAAGTGTTACATACGATGTGATCCTAATTCGTACATGTTATGACGTGAGGAGTGGGGGCGTCCTATGTAATGAGTTTACATAAGATCGGGACCAAGAAATAAGTCACTCTTACTTTATAACGCTGTTTAATGTTTAAGACTGACTGTTTCATCTAGATGACCTAGGTAACTCGATCTTAATCCTGAGCTAACTATGAACTCCTATTTATTTGGGATTGTCCTTAGATTTGCATAGTTGAGGGTTGGCTCAACAGTATCGGCTTAATAAGACTCCCATTTAAGGGGTAAGACCAGATAGATAGCTGGGAACATAGAGTGCAAGACGGAGTTCGCACCTACCTTTCACTGGGCTAAGAAAGTTTGGTTTAGTGATTGGGTCACAAACTAGTTGTTCATTAGAGAATCAGTAGGGACTTGAGGAATAAGACATAATCTCGGGGGTAAAACAGATATTTGACCCAGCCGTTATTACGAACAACTTGTGAATGGTCGACTAGCTGATTATGGTTAAATCATATAGACATAATATATCTACAGTGAGGGGGAGTGCAACTATGAGCTTTAGTGAAGTAACCTATTAGTTAACGAATGAGGATTAATTTGGTCTAATGAGTTTAACCAATTAATCTCGGATCGTTGGAGCCTGTGATCTGTAGGTCCGCGAGATCCCCCTATTAGCTCGTAACGGACTAACTCTAGAATAGCGTAATAAATTAATTTGAAACGTTCAAATTAGAATTTAGGGAATTAGTAATTATATGAGATATAATTACATGTTTAATTTGAGAATTAAACGGAATAGGAGAATTTATATATTTAAATATATAAAGATGGATATGTGTTAAAATTAATTTAATATTTGATATTAAATTAATTAAGTTTTATTTAATAATTAATTTATGAAATTAATGAATTTTTCTTTTTTAAAATCAAAATTTAATTTTATGATAAAAAAGAAAAAGAAAAAGAAAACAAACAAACAAAACACTAAAATGAAAAAAGAGTTTTTCCATTATCCATCTTTGAAGTTGCTCACACATGAAACATTCAATCTTGCCTTGTCTTCTTTAAGCATGAGCTGCAACTCATGCAAGTCTTTCCTATGCATGTTGATCTGCAATATAACGAAGGGATTGGAGTGAAAATCATGCATGCAATCTATAGAGATTTTTAGATAAAATCTAGTTTGAAAAAAGAGTTCTTCAATTAGTTTTCTGCAATGAATATATCTCATTCATCCCTTGATTCAAGCTTGTTTTGAGTCCCACAAATCAATCTAGAGCACCAAGAGAATAGTGGAGAAGATCTTGAGGTGGTCTACAACAAGATTTGGAGAAGATAGCAGCGGATGAAGGAGCTTTGAAGAGGTTCTACAAGAGGTATGTTTAGAAACTCACAAACATGTTTTATATTTTTGCCAAAATTAATGAATTTGAGTGCTTAAATGGTCCTTGTGCTTCCACGGTTGGTGATACAAACCTACACAAAACTAACTAAGATTTCAAGAGAAAATCATGAAATCTTAAAGAAAGGAGGCCTTACTCAACAAATCCAACAATCCGGTAAGCAAAGGGGCTGACGGCGGCTAGACGGTGAGGGCGCCAGATCTAGCACGACAAAATGGTTGGGATGCTCGGCCTGCGTGCGGACGAACCGGAGCAGACTGAAGTGACGAGGTACCTCGCGTGAGGAAATGAATCCAAACTGGTATCACACGCGTTCAACTTGAAACTGGTGTGAGGAGATATCGACGTGGTTGGGCGGTCGATGGCGACGACAGCATGCTCCGGCAACTGGTGAAGAGGTTGAGCAAACGGCGTGGCTGAGGTTCTTCATGCGAGAAGAATATTTGGCTTATTTTTCCTTTTTTTTTTCTCTATGCTCGCACGCTTAATGAGGCTTAAAAGAAAAACTTAAATATTTTTTTTTCTTTTCTGAAACCCTAGGCACTTGATCATATATATATATATATATTAAAAGGATTTTTTTTTTCTTTTTTAATAAAGTCCAATTCCAAAATCCCAAATCCTTTTTGGATTTCAATTCCAATTTCAATTTAAACCCTTTCATAATTCCAAATTCTTCTCCTCTACCTTTTTAATTAACACATCCATTGAAAGGATGAGAACTCTAAGGCATAGCGAAAGCCAAAGCACAAAACTATTTCATTTTTCTTTTTAATTTGACATTTAAAATCAAAATGATTTTGCATTGGAATAAAAGATAATAATGATTAATCATGCTATTTCCAAAATGACTAATTATACAAGGAAAGATATCCTACCTTGCAAACCTTTCGATAATGTAGAGTTTTTCTATTGAATTGGGATTGGACACTACCACTTCGAAAACCTTCCAATTCTTGCAGGGAATTGAGGCTATGGAGAATTGTGGGATTCTCTCTTTTGAGATTTGGGAATATCACAAAACCATTTTTTCTTTTTGAAAGTCTTGTCCTCCCTCCAAAAGCAAAATCTTTTTGTTAGAGAGAGTGATGGTGAGAGAGGGAGAGAAAAACATGGGATTAATCCCACATTTTCTTGTAACTTTCCTAAAATGGGGAGTTAATTGGTTTAATTTAAATAAAATAAAATAAAATATATTAACTAAATGATCATTTAAATCATATTTAAATGATTTATTCTCACATAACCTATAGTTTTAAATTGCATCTAATATACATTAATTTTAACCTATAGTTTTGATTTAATCAATTTAATTAAATTCAAAATAAAATAAAATAATTAATTAATCATCTAATTAAGTATCATGTATTTAATTTAATTTCCCATTTAGATCATATTAAAAAAATCATTTCTCTCATTTAACCTATAGTTTTAATACACATCCAAAGTACATTATTTTTACCCTATAGTTTTCAATATGAATCTTATACATATTAAATTAATATTTGAACTACTTTCAAATATTTTTTTCTCTCATTTATTAATTTTGAATCATATCCAAAATTAATAATAAAGTCTAAAATTAAAATTTATATTAAAATATATCAACATGCATTAAAAAATTTCCAATTCTAAATTTGAACATTTCAAATTCAATTTAATAACAAATTACTTCAATACCCTTTACACGCTAGGAAGGTAACCTAATGGACCTGCAGATCAGAAGCTCTAACGATGTGAGATTAATTGGCTAAACTCATTAACCAAATTAATTGGCTAAACTCATTAACCAAATTAATCAATATTCGCTAATTGTGGGTGCACTCTACTAAAGATCCACAATTGTGCTCTTCTCACTACATATATGTTTCTGTGTCCATGGATATAGACCAATAACAGCAAGTTAGTCCTTCACTAGTGTTCGTAACACTACCTGGGTCAAATTACCTTTTTACCCCTAGGTTACCTTTACATCTTTAAATATCAGTGCTTCTCTAATGAACAACCTGTTTATGGTCCAACCATTAAATAGAAACCCTTTCGGGCTAGTGAGAGGGTAAAACCCTTTGTTCAAGTCCCAGAGACACCACTTAAGGCAATACTCGCCTACTAACTCTGAAATTGGGAAGGAGTGAAATCCATCTTGTATGACTATGTTCCCAGCTACCCACTCGGTATTATCTCCAAAAATGATAGGCATATTGAGTCAACAAACTGGCCACTCTCACCCATACAAATCAAACAATTCTTCATGAATAGAAGTTCATCATATACTCAGGAGTAAGACTAAGTTGGCTAGGTCATACTATTGAAATAGAAACCTAACTAGTCGACGGAGTTACATCTAGTGGTTACTATTTCACGATCCGATCTTGTGTAAACTCATTGCACGGGATACCCCCACTCGAGTGTCTCTTACATAAACGCTTTGGATCACTGCATTTGTATCAAATACAAAGTGGATCGTATCCATAGTGTTACCAGGATAAGGTACCCAACCTTATCCCTATATTATAGACCCTTTAGGCGGTATCTTGAACAAGGTAAGGATAACCCTACTGAGCATCTATAATCTTTCGTCTTAAGGATGGTTGCACCCTCAACTATGCCAAATGTGCAGTTACTTCCCCCACAGCTACTGCAACCTCAGCCCACTCAAGATCCTTGCACAGATGAGTTTGTTTGGTAATTAAGGCTGCTGAAAAGGCTGTCTTCCTACTTAGAGCATTTGCCACCACATTCGCCTTAACTGGATGATACAAAATTTCACAATCATAATTCTTCACTAACTCTAGCCATATGTGTTGTCTCATGTTTAACTCCTTCTAAGTGAAGAAGTATTTTAAGCTCTTATGATTTGTGAAAATTTGTATCTTTTTCTCCACATAAGCAATGTCTCAAGATCTTTAGGGCAAAAACTACCGTTGCCAACTCCAAGTCATATGTAGGATAGTTCTGTTCGTGATTCTTCAACTATTGAGAGACATATGCAACTACTTTACCTTGCTGCATTAGCACGCACCTCAATCCTTTCTTGGAGGCATCACTGTAAATAACAAAACTACTCGATCCATCTGGTACTGTCAGAACTGGGGAAGAAACTAACTTTTATTTGAGATCTTGAAAACTATCTTCACAAGCCTTATTCCAAAAAAAAGGAAGCTCATTTTTTGGTCAACTGAGTCAAGAAGTGGCTATGCGAGAAAAATCCTCCACAAAATGACGATAATAGCCTACCAACCCCAGGAAACTGCGCACTTCATTGACTGAGGTCGGGTGAGGCCAACTCGTAATTGCCTCAATCTTTGCAGGGTCAACAAATACCCTTTCCTTCGACACCACATGTCCCAAAAAGGACACTTGCAACCAAAACTCACATTTAGAAAACTTGGCATATAACTTATTTGACCTCACAATCTCAAAAAAAATTCGTAGATGCTCCTCATGCTCTGCATTTTGCTTGGAGTAAATCAAGATATCGTCGATAAAAACTATAAAAAAGGTGTGAAGAAATTCCCTGAACACCCTATTCATTAAGTCCACGAATACTGCAGAAGCATTGGTCTAGCCAAACAACATTACAACAAACTCGTAATGTCCATATCTAGATCTGAAAGCAATATTTGGAACGTCACCATCCTTAATCCTCAACTGATGGTATCCTGAATGAAGAACAATCTTAGAGAAAATCGTAGCCTCTTGTAACTAATCGAACAAGTCATCAATCATGGGAAAAGGATACTTGTTCTTGATGGTTACTTTTTTCAACTCCCTATAGCCAATGCACAGGCGTAGTGACCCATCCTTCTTCTTCCCAAATAACACTGGTGCACCCTAGAGGGACACACTTGGTCGTATGAAATCCTTATCAAGCAATTCTTGCAATTGAGTCTTGAGCTTCTTCAGCTTTGCTTAAGCCACTCTATATAGAGCCTTCAAGATAGGAGTTGTGCCTGGCTCCAACTGATTATAAATCTATTTTTCGATACGATGGCAACCCTGGAAGATCCTCTGAAAAAACATCTGGATAATCTCTCACCACTAACTCTAAAGTCAAGGAGATCTCACCTTCTCTGGTGTCAACCACACTGGCCAAGATACTTCAAGTACCTTGGTTGAGTAATTTGCTAGCTTTCATAGCTAAAATTATTTTTGGCAAAACCACGGTCTCGACCCCTTTAAACTTAAAGCTAGATCTTGTAGAAGGGTTAAAAATCACCTCCTTACGGGAACGGTCTATATTAGCATGGTTAGCAGTCAACTAGTCCATACCTAATATCACATCAAAATCACGCATGTCCAAGACTATTAAAGTCACATCTAGCGTACAATTCCCTAATTTAATTTGACATGCTTTTATCTCTTCTTTCGCTAACATAATTTCTCCAAACGGAGTAGATACCGATAATACATAACGCAAAGGTTCTAACTCTAACATGGCATGCATAACAAATATTGACGATATAAATGAATGAGATGATCCAAAATCAAACAGCATCAATGCATGATGTCCCAAGATTGGGAGCGTACCTATCATAATAATGTCTAACTTCTCAGTCTCCTGTCGGGTGGTTGAGTAAACACGACCTTGTTGTTGTTTGTGTCTGCTCGAATCCTTTTGTCCATGACCTATAGACTGACTTTCATAGACTGGTATGTTTCTATTAAGGAATTTATCAATCGTGTGCCCTTCCTGCTTGCAATGAAAACAGACCCCAAAGCCAGCCAAACATCGTCCCTAGTGACGTCTTCTTCAAGAGTTACACACTAGCTGAATTTTTTCTACCATTCCCGACTCGATGACCTACTGCTTAAAGTGCCGAAACGACCTGTCTGAGTGCTGACTCTTCTGATAGGAATGAGGCTCGAAAGCCTTATAATCTGCTTTCCTCTTCTGTCCTGAGGAAGGTCCTACACCAAATTCCCTTGAGTGATCGTTCACCGATTGAGAGTCCATCTCAAGCGGCAAGTGAATTGCTTCAGCGTGGGTGGTGGTTTGAAGGCTCGCACAATACCTCATATACCATCCTTTAAACCTCGAACAAACCTCTCTACTCTTACATAACCTCCATAGCAATAATTCCGGAGCGAAACGAGACAATGTGTTAAACTCCTGGTCATACTCCTCTACAGACATGTGCCTCTGTCTCATATCCAAGAACTCCTTCTACTTATTATACCTCAAGTTGGCAGAGAAGTGCTTTGCATAGAAGTGCTCTTTGACTTGCTCCCATGTCACGAGTTCACCTTTCGCACCTAACATCCTTTCCATTGACTGTCACCAAATTTGTGCTTTATCAGTGAGCATGAAGATGACATACTTCACGTTCTGATCTTATAGGCATTTCATATAACGAAAAATTGTTTCAATAGTCGATAATCATAAATCTTCATTAGTAGGGTTTTTCAGTGATCTGTTGAAGGTGTATGAGTTGTACTTCATGAAATCCCGCAAATGTTTGGCCTCCACTGAAAGGTCTAACATGCTCTAGTTCTTGTTGGGAATATCCTAGAGCTCGCAGTTCGTGTTAAACATTCTATTTTATCAATAATAATGACTTGTTGATTTTGCATCTTATTATGAAAATCCAATAAACGCATCCTTGGATATAGTTTGAATGCTTTAACTTTATGTAGTGACATAAATAAGATCAAATTGACCGTACATAGCCTAAATGGTCTAATAAGTATATGGATGAAATTAGGTATCTCATCCTTGTAACAGTATTGGATGCGGCCCACTCTGTAGTTGTTACAAGAAGTTGTAAGGTACTACAAATGATGTGATCCACAAATCGTTCATGTTGAGACATGAGAGTGGGGGAATCCTATGCAATGAGTTTGCATATAGACTGGACCACAAAAATAGTCACTTTTCTTTATAACAACTGTTTATTGTTAAAACTGATTATTTCATTTATTATATAACCTAGATTAACTCAATTTTAATCCTGAGTTAGCTATAAACTCTTGTTTGTTCGGGATTATCCTTTAATCTGCAAACGGTGAGAGTAGTCTAATAGCACTACTCAATAAGCTCACCATTTTGAGGATAAGACCGGATGAATAGCTAGGGACATAGCCTTGAAAGATGGAATTCACTCATGCCCTATTTAGGGTTAGCAGATAGGTTGTTCTCTTAAGTATTGACTCCAGGTCTTGAACAAATGGGACCTCGCCTTCTCATGATAGAGAAAGGATTTGATTCATAGAGATTATGAATCTGAATTGTTCATTAGAGGATTAGTATGAACTTAAGGAACAAGATGTAGTCACAGGGGTAAAACGATATTTTTGACCTAGCTGTGATTACGAACAACCTGTGAAGGATCGACTTACTGATTATGGTTATTAAGTGAACATAATATATCTACAGTGAGGGGAGTTCAACTATGGGCTATAATGGAGTGTCCTATTAGTTAACGAATGAGGGTTAGATCGGGCTAATGAGTTTATCCAATTAATCTCGAATCGTTGGAGCCCATGATCTGTAGATTCGCAAGGTCCCCCTACTTGCTCGTAAATGGATAAGCTTTAGGGTAGCTTTAGAAATTAATTTGAAACGTTCAAATTAAACGGAACAAGAGAAATTATATTTAAATATGATTTAAATATATGAAGATGATTATTGTGCAAAAATTAATTTAATATTTGATATTAAATTAATTAATATTTTAAATTAATTTATGAAATTAATTAAAGAAAATCATTTTTGTATTAAAATGGTTTTTAAATCATTTATTTTGTTTTAAAAGAAAATGGAAAATGGTTTTGCATGGTTGCACAAAATGGGGATTCAATTTTCTCCATTACCTTCATCTTCATGCTCACACAAAGGTCATTATCCTCTCTACTTTGATTCTCCAAGCATGAGCTACAAGTCATGCACTCCATCTCTTTGCATGTTCATCTACTATATATAAAGAAGATTGGAGTCGTCGGAGAAAAGTTAATACAGAATTTTGAAAGAAAATTTTCTGTGAAGAAAAAAACTGTCTTCTTCAATCGGCTGCTATGAGATCTTCTTGCTTCTTCACATCTTCAAGTTGTTTTTGAGTCCCACAACTCTTCCTAAAGTTCTAAGAACATAGTAGGGAAGGCTTTGAGGTGGTTCACAGTGATATCAAGTGAAGACAGCTGCTATACACACGTTTTCTTAGAGAGTTCATCAAAGGTATGTTCTGAAAACCCACTTTTTAAGAAGAGCATGGTTTAGTTTTTGTCAAAGTTAGTGAATTAGAATGCTTATGGATTCTTGATACTTCCGCTGCATGTTATTTAACTCTTTCAGTTCTAAGTCAAGTTATGGGTCTAAACTTACCACATCTGAACCTGCAGCGTTGGTAATTGCTGGGATTGAGCAAATTGAGCCATTCGCTCGTCTAGCATGCTCTTCACCTTACTCAGCACAGTTGATGTGTCTACTTCCTCTATAGCTATTGCCAAACTAGTGAACTCTGTTGGACGACTGGGAGTGTCGGTGTCTGCAGGGGCATAGCCTTGTTTTGGGCTTGACTTTGTGCCTAGGTTCTCTGCCACCCTGAGGGGTCTCTAGGCAATAAGGGATCCTCTGGTATTAGAGGGTCCTGAACTTGTAAATCTTGAATTTTTGGATCCCCATCATGTGCATCTTGACCTTGATCTGGATCTTGATCCCGAACCGTCGAATTCTGTCCTTTGAGATCTCGTCCCCTTCTGGTAATCCTATGACTGCCTTTTCCCCTAACACATACCATTTCCTGGCAACCGTTCTCAACCAAACTTTAGCAACTTTCTTTTACTAGTAAAATATGTCAATCACAATCATAATACATAAAACTGCATAAAATCTTGGAATCTTTTCTTAAGGGATATACCTGGCGACGATGAAGAATCCGTAGATGATCAAAAGGGGACAATCTGGATTTACCTAGTAAGTTAGTCTACAAAACCAGGAACATGGACTCTGATACCAATTGTAACAACCCGACTTTCTAAGACACCTCATAGGGCAATAACTACATGCATGCATAAATATTTTCATTTAAAGTAAGGAAAATGGACCGTTTTATTAAATAAGGGAATAAATTTCAACTAAAAATTCATACCGTTTGATTCGGGGTACCCCTAAAACATAAATTTTAAAAAAGGAAAATTAACCTAAAATGAAAATCCCTAACACATAAATTCTTTCAAACAAGTTCGTGAAAAGAAAATTGTAAAACATGAAGAAAAAAAAACATATGAACCCAATGTAGAAGTGTTTTCTAATCCCTTTGGCACTATCACGGATTCATTTCATTAGTCACCCGAGTATCCTTGCCCTTACCTGAAAAACATGTAAACGTAAAGGATGAGTATAAAATACTCAATAAGAGATCTCATTACCAGGATCAGGCTATACATTCACAAGCAATGAATACCTGGGGTTAGTGGGACATACATAATGAAGCTATTCCTAAATGGCTAATTAAGGGGATAACCTATCTCACATTAACTTGCATGTCTAGTGGTCTGATTGCACATCGTCAAACATGGGAAAAGAACATGAACGTGAACCTGTCGATTCACGCATGTCTAACGACCTGAAGGTGCACCGTCAAACATTAAACTTGACCCATCGGTCCCCTGCAATAAACATGCATCGAGACGAGATGGTATATCACTCCTACTGGTTTAATCATGCATCACATACATAAAGTCCATGAGTAATCCCACAACTCATATCATAACATAACATATAGATTCAAGCATGCTCAAACTCCTCAAAATATTCATACAACAAAAAGGTATCATAACTTCCAAATCTGGCTTCTAGATTCCATTAAGTAACTTGATAAATCTAAATTAAGATGCCTGGCACGAAGGAATTGGTAATAGTGTCACTTACGTCAAGGCTTAGGCTCAACAGACAAAATAATCCCCTTCTTGGCTTAGGAGTCTTAGTTCAAGGTCTCTAACGCAAATCACAATGTTCAATTTCAACTTTTGGGGCAAATAACAAACAAAACTCATTCCAACCATCCCCAAATAACTTACCTAAATCTTACCAACAACACCCTTAACCGTGTTGGACAGTCTGCTAAGAAAATGCCTTAAAATCTCAACTCCCACCTCCAAGAATGCGCCCAAACGCTTCAATTTGTTGGGCCGCAACCTTAAACACCTTGAAATTTCTATCTAACCTCCGAAACAATATGGGTAACATCAAAACTCGTGCCAAAACTTGATAGACATCCAAAACTAACCAAGATTTCAAAAGAAAATCATGAAATCTTGAAGAAAAGAGGCCTTACTCAACAAATCCAACAATCTGGCGAGCAAAGGGGCTAACGACGCATGGCCCGGTGGTGGCTAGACGGTGAGGATGCCGGATCTAGCGCGGTAATGGCTGAGATGCTCGGCCTGCGGACTGGAGCGACGAGGTACCTTGCGTGAGGAGATGAATCCGAATTGGTACCGCGCGCATTCGGCTTGAAACTGGCGTGAGGAGATGTCCGCGTGGCTGGGGGATCGATGGCGACCGCAACGTGCTCTGGCGGTTGGCGAAGAAGTCGAGCAGACGACACGACTGAGGTTCTTCATGCGAGAAGAAGATTTCTTTTTCTTTTTTTTTCTTTTTTTTTCTTTTTTTTTTTTTTTTAATTTTAATTTTATGTTCGCACTCTTAACGAAGCTTAAATCTCAAACCCTAGACACTTAATTTTATATAAATATATTTTTAAAAAAACTTTTTCCCTTTTCCTTAATAAAATCCCATTCCAAAGTTCCAAATCCTTCTTGGATTCCAATTCCAATTTAAACCCTTTCATAATTCCAAACTCTTCTCCTCTACCTTCTTAATTAACACATCCATGTTAATTAAAACCAAATAAATCAATGGTCTCTAAAATCAAATGGAAGTAAAATCTAATTTTTTGAAGATAATTAATTCAATCTCTTGAGTCTTTAAGTTCAAATTAATCAATGAGGCTTTAGAATTATCTCAATTAAATCCGAAATTACTTAAATTAAAGAAAACTGAAATTTAATAATTCGAGATAATTATCCTAAATTTTCTGGAAACTCGAGATGTCACAACACTAATTGAGTCTAATTTGTACTGAATGAAAATTGTATTTTTTTAAGGTGCTAGGATTTGGCCATATATTTATTTTTTGAATTCACTAAATATGGGGTAATAGGTTCAAATATTTATTTGTTTAGCAAATAATATTTATCTTAACTAATCGAACTGTGAAAGTTGATTTAACACTACCATTAAAATAAGATGACAAGTTATTTGCACTTGAAATTGAAATTATAGTATCTAACTAGTTGGTTGGTTTCATCCAGAAAGGACGAAATTAACTGCACTTTTGAAAGAAATCAACAAATTCAAAAAAAATATTAGGGTTTACTTTAAATTATATTTTCCCCACTCCACTTCAAAACAGACTTTTACAAGCATTCTTATAGGGAAAAAATGGTATAAAAAATATATTAATTTAAGAGCTACATCTTTATACCCCATTTGGTATTGACCTAATTTGTAGATTACTTTTTTTTATAAAAAAAAAAAAAAAAAAAAAAAAGGAAATTTGCATATTATTTACACAATTAAAAATTTAATGTACGTATGAGATGCATAATCAAAAGTTGAGACTTTTAATTTTTTTAAAAAAAATTGAAAGTTTTATTAAAATTAGTTATAGCTAATTTTAAGAAGTATTTGCACAAACATCACTAAACAGTTTATAATATTATATAACTAAAAAATTAAAATAATTCCAACATATCTACCCCTAAAAACGGAGTCCAACCGTAGAGGCCATAATATATGGAGGTTCGTTTTCCCTCGAAAGAGCACATACACAAATATTAAATATTTAAGAGAAGAAAATAATAATAATAATAAGATATTTTAGAGATTGTCCATACAGGCATGAGAGGAACAAACGCATTAACAAAAGAAGCAAAGCAATATCCACAAAATAAAATTTAAAAAAATAAAAAGGGGCAATCCAACGGTGGAGGAGCGGCCATCCGCGGAGACACGGAGCCGCTAGCACCCAAGTCTTTGGAATCTCATCCCAAAAGAAAGCAAGAAAAGTGTTTTTCATTATAACCACGCGCTCTGGCGTCGCGTCTCACGTTCTAACTAACCCAACCTTAACCACAGTTAATTCCCCCCCTTCCCTTCTTATATATTCCCCCCTCTTTCCCTCTTTCCCCGATTGCTCTCACCTTCCTTCTTCTCTTCCGGTTTCCTTCTTTTTCCATGCCATACCCCATTTCCATTCCACAACCATGAGTTGCAACGGTTGCCGTGTTCTTCGAAAGGGCTGTAGCGAATCCTGTATTCTTCGCCCTTGTTTGCAGTGGATCGACACCGCCGAAGCTCAAGGTCACGCTACTGTCTTCGTTGCTAAGTTCTTTGGCCGCGCCGGACTTATGTCCTTCATCTCCGCCGTCCCTGAATCTCAGCGACCTTGTATGTTCTCTTTTCTTCTTCCCCGTTTTCTCATTTTTCTCATTTTTCTCATTTTTCGACTTTCATGGCTTTATTTAATTCTTCCTTCTCTTGTATTCAGCTTTGTTTCAGTCTTTGTTGTTCGAAGCCTGCGGACGCACCGTCAATCCCGTCAACGGCGCTGTTGGCCTTCTCTGGACTGGAAACTGGCACGTTTGTCAGGCCGCCGTCGACACCGTCTTACGAGGCGGCACGTTACGGCCGATCAACGATTTCCTTGCTGGTGGTTCCCCTAATCTGGCCTCCGACGACACTTCCGAGGCTGAAGTAGGCTGTACCGACATGTGGAAGATTCGAGATTCTTATCCTAATTCTCGATTCTCCAACTCCCGATCCAGGCTCTCACCGAAACGCAAGCGATCCGAGGAATCATCCACCAAGCACCAACTAAACGACCTAGATCTCCGCTTGACGCCTACTTTTCCAGCCAAATCAATCCTACGCGCCGCTACTCCGTCCATGAATTCCGAGGAATCCGAGACCACAACGTGCTTGGAAAGCGGCTTTGGTGATCATCATCAACATCACTATTATCCCGAAGAAGCTTCCGCTCAGCGAAAGCTTCTGAATTTGTTCGTCTAAGAACAGATTTTTCCAACACACGCTTGGCTTGTTACTGTGAATCAGAGGTTCACAGCTGTAAAGCCAAACCTTAATTAGGCGAATTTTTTTAGAAATTTTGTGGGTTTAATGTAAGGAAGAAACCCGGAAGTGAAGTGACCGGGAATAGATTCTGGCGAGTTTTGTTGATTGTAATTGTAATATGGATTCCACCGGTACAGGATTTCACTCCTGCGTCCAGGGTAAAGAGAGGAGCCAAAGGAGTGAGAAATGAGCGTCTGTCGGTGGTCCTTTTTGTTGCTTATTTTCCCATTTTGTAATTTAGCTGTGGTGACTGCGTGACTCAATAAAATTCAAATAATAATAAATAAAAAAAAAATATATAATCCATTTTGGCATTTCAAGATTTTTGTTTGTTAATCCGCTCTCCCTCGAAACCCCAACAAATCTTCATGTACGTAACAATATATATACACTTCGGTCGATAACATCGAAATTTCCGCATGCGGGTCAATACTTGCGGCCGGCACCCCCAACTCAACGACATGCCGTACCGCATCTCATCACACATTTAGATTAAAGAACTCAAGGACGCCTCAACATTCACAAGTTAATGTGGAAGTTTATAGGAAGTTAGGTTAAAAAAATCATAAATTGTGATGAAATGAGATTTTATTTTATGATATTTGCAAGTCTAAACTTTGGTTGCATCAATTCTGAGTTATCATATCTCTAAAGTTTAAATTTAGAACATAAATTGATATTTAAAATGTAGAGTATAAATCGATATATTTCTCTTAAAAAAAAAAACTCGCACATGACATGGACTAACACAATACATGGTAAGAGAGGGGGTGACGTGAGGGTGGGGTTGATGGATAAGTTAGAGAGGCGCGTGGGGGGAATGGGAAAGATAGTAATATTAAAATGGTAAGTGGAAAAAGAAATGAAGGGTTATCCAGAGTTGAGGACAGAGGTTGGGCTCCAAAAGCTTTGGTAGGAAAGAAGGAATGATGATGAGAGAGAGAAGCGGCTTTTGGAGAACGCAAAGAGACGTAAGGGAATGGCACAACTTTGGGAGATAATTAATTATTTATTTTTAATTAATTAAAACAGAAGATTGTTTTCTTTTTTCAAAATAATAATTTATAGTGGGCTGGGGCCCTCCTCCTACTTGCAGTTTCTGCGTCACTTTCATTTTCCAATTCCAACCCACTCTTAACCTTCACCTTATAATACTCGTTTTTTAACCTTTTCTTTAGTTCCTCACCCATAGTTTATTGTAGGTATTAGAATGTAATACATCTTTAGAGATTGGGGGCTTTAATTTTAAAAGTAAACATGGGTTGAATAAATGCTATTACTATAGTAAGAAAACAAGTTATTTAAAATAAGAGGAAATTTTTTTAAGTATTTAAGCTCATACAATTGATAAAGCTTGACCTTAAAACTTATAAAAAAAAATTTAAAAATAGAATTTGGACAACTAAATGAAAAAAATTGGACCATAAACTTACAAAAGTTGGAGAAATTGAACACTTAAATAAAAGATTGAACTCTCAAACTTATATAATTGTTACATTTTTTACCATTATATAAGTTAATTTGAATGTCTAATTTTATTATTTATATAAGTTTGAGAGATTAATTTTTAAAATAAAAAATTAATAGTATAGTTATAACCATCACTATATTTTTAAGGAAAAATTTGAAATTTGTCCCCCCAAAAAAACGAAGATTGGTATTTGTGTGTATATATATAAATAATTAAGATTTATGATATACCCAAGGGATGGGGGGAAAAGGGATGCCAGCGAGTGGAGGCGAAGTGTTTGGGGGGATGGGATTGAGGCTACCTAAAGTAAAGCTAATGGGGGAGTCGCCGCATTTTGCAGTGGTCCCCACCAGACATTCTTTCCCCTCGTCAAACACTGTGGACCCCACGCCACCTCAGCATCCACTCGCCCACTTGTTCTACTGGTCCCACCCTACTACTACCTCACAATCACAATTAATTTTCTTTTTTCCTTTTTTTCTTCATTTAACATTTTTATTGTTTTAATATATATAAATAGAAATACATTATTTTCAAAATAATAATAAGAATAATAATAAAAAATATGTATATATGTACGCATATGCTATACTCTTAAATGGTAGTACAAATGCCCCCTGCCCCCCGACTCCCCACTCCATTTTACTTATTTTCTTTCCCATATTTTCCACTGTTTTTCTTTATAAAAAAAAAAATAATAATTTCTCCCTTTCAATACCATTTTATACTTCTTATTTATTATATAATTTATTTTTCTATTTTAATTCTACTGAGTGTGAGGTTCACTGTATTCACATTTTTGACATCTTCATCAAATGATATATACATAAATTTGTTGAGAGTTATATTCAAGTTAACATTTTCTTATAATTAAAAATTTAAATTATATAATAATATAAAAAAAAATTCATAATGTGATTTATTTTGAAATATAAAATCCTTTCTACAAACACTTTTAAGGGAAAATAAAAAACAACCATATGATGCTTACTCTAACTAAAATAATTCAAAAATATTTTCATAATGGTACTTTTCTTCTACAACTAAATATGTTGATTTTTTTTCTCAAATGTTAAAATGACAATTCTGAAAAAATCAATAAGCATCAGCATAAAATTCAGATGTTGATTTGACTTAGTAAAAAATGATGTTAAAAACAGAAGAATAAAACAGAAAAGATAAAAACCCGTCTGTACTTTAATGATGCTAGAAAATTGCATTGAAATTAAAAGATGAAGAAGCATCCATATATGAGAAATGGAAAAGGAAAATTAAAGAGGAGAAATGACATATAGAAAAAAAATAAAGGGAAAAAAAGAAGAAGAAAAGAAGAAAAGAAATGGGTGGCCAGCAAAATTATTCGCAAGTTGGAAAGATGTGACGTGGAAAACACCAAACTGGGTGTGGTGTGGTGTTTTAATTAAAAAAAGATATTTATTTGGGTAAAGGAGTCCGTGCGGTGATTGGTCTGTGACGGTGGCTTTAGTTTCTCCCACTGAATTTGGACAATAAAGACAAACTCCAAGCTTCCTGGTGCAACGACGCAACCATGTCCAACTCCAACCCCACATTTTTATTTATTTATTTATTTTAATTTGTTCAAAAATAAAATAATCAGCAAAATTCAATTGACGAGACGACCCCTTCTTCGTAGGTCTAATATCTGACTCATCATTTCCATTTTATTAAAAGCCCACACATTACTTTATTACCTCCCTGCCCCCAACCACCATTTTTCATTTACTCAAATGTTTTTTTTTTCTTTTTTTCCTTCCCCCTAAATTTAATATTATTATTTGTATTCATAATAATTGACAACACTTCTTTTTGTTTTCTAGATTTATTTCTCAATTTTGATAATATTTTAGTTAAAAATTATTTTTTCCGAAAGCAACAATTTAATCTTTAAACTTCATTTGGTAACAATTTGTTCCCTAAATTTTTAATTTTATAACAATTTAGTCCATAAATTTTATCTTGTAACAATTCAGTCCTTATACTTTCAAATTTATAATAATTTGGTCTCTAATGTAAAAAAGTTTTATCAAAATTTGGTGTCAATTTTTATTATGGTATGATGTAGACTCTATATTTTATAAAAATATTAAGTTTCTAATTAGTTCATCAATTTATTTATGCAAGGATTCTCAATGACTAAATTGTTACATAATAAAATTATACTTAACCTAATATTTTTGTTTGTTTTATTTTATCAATAAGATGTGATTTTTTTTTTTCTTTTCAAATCTTGAAGAGGGGAGAGATTTTGAATTTGTGTGAACTTCTACATCATTACATCGTAATAGTAAAGATAGGAATAATTATATCGAAAAAGGTATACTGACCATATTATATAAAGGAATGATGGTTGGGTTTCTTGGTTCTGCACTACTTTTGATACTTTTAATTTTATTTTAATTCATGAGATTTCTATTTTTAGATTTTCATATTTATTTCCATTTATGTTTACCTAGTTTGATAATTATTTTATTTTTTAAAATTAAACATATTTCTTTCATATTTTTTTTATCATAATTTACATCTTTACTCAATATAATGATTGAATTCTTAATCAATTTTTAAAAATAAAAACAAATTTTTAAAAGTTATTTTTTTTAATCGTCAAATTTTGGTTTGATTTTTTTAATTATTGATAAAAAATAGATGACAAATGAAGAATTTGAAAATGGAAGTAGTAGTTATAGATTTAATTTTCAAAAACAAAAATAAAAAATAAAAAATAAAATAGTTATTAAATGAAGCTTAAAAATTAGATTTCAACTATTTTTTTAATTAATTTGTCATCATTTACTATTCAAATTCTATTGCTGGTTATCATTTTGTTGTGTATATACTGTGTACTTATGCGGTTTAAAGAAATGAGTTTAAGACTTTGTTCATCTCGGGATTAAAATATGAAATCGCTCGGATAAATTTCCTTTTTTTTTAAAAAAAAAGGCGTACTGAAAGATCTAAATTTGTTGATGTAATGGGTTTTCAAAATATTTAAAAAGTATTTTTTACACACAAAATATTTTTTACATGTAAAAAATCATTATCAATCTACTCTTAAGTACGAACTTGTTTGGTTGATAATTCGAATTATATTTTATATTTTTAAATTTATTGAATTCAACGTATATACATTTTGTAGGCAATTTAGATTATATTTTCGAAAATTGTTTTCAGCTTATGTGATCAAAATAGTTTAAATTATGAAAATATCATTTTTATATTTTTCAATGTATTCCGATTTTGAGTTTGAAAATTTAAAATTTAGAATTATTAAAAAAATATTAGAATATTAACAGATATTGCATTTCATGTTAATATGTTAAATTAAGAAATATATTATGACAAAATAATAATTATGCAATTTTTTAAAACATAAATTAAGTTTATAAATTAATTAATAATAGCTTATTTCAACATAATATTTATAATAAGTTATATGGTTTATAAATATATTATCAAACACATTTTGTACAATCATTTAATTTATGAATCTACTATCAAACACATATTTGAAAACATGAAATACGATTGATTTTTTTTGTTTTTAAAGTTTTGTTTTCAAATTGCTTACCAAACATATCTAATCTTTAATAGGAGTCTATCTTTCTTGATTTTAGCTTTTAAAAATATGATAATTTATGAATAAATATATCTTTTATAGTTCAACATAACAAGCCAACTTTAGACTTTTATAGATAAAATATCAACAAGAGACCTGAATTATTGATAAAATTTGGCCAAACTACATCTATAAAAGTAATAGCGCCATCAACAACAAGGGACCTCTATTTAGGATTTAGAGGACAAAAATTAAGTGTTTTTTCTTCTTCTTCTTCTTCTTTTGGGCAGGCAAAAGATAAGTTGTTTATAGAAAACTTGTGAATTTGGAGCACTTTTTTCTTTGTCTTCCATCTATTAGGGCTCCAAGATAATGGAATTTGTACTCAAATCTATTAGGCATTGGGATAATTATGACAACTTGATAAAGATAGGTTTCTCAAAAGGGTATCTCCTACCTTAAATAGAAAGGTGTAGTTGGAATAATAAATTATCTTTCATTTTCATTTTCATTTTTGAGCCAGACGTGAAATGCATTTTTTTTTTCTTTTTCTTATTCTATCTTTATCCCTATCTTAAAATTATGGATTTCAGCCTCTTAAACTGTATTGATTTGAGAAAAAAAATATTTTTTTAAAAATTGATTAAATTACATTTGAATATTATCTTGAGTAGTTGTCAAGTACTCTAATTTCTTGTAAAATTACTTATTTTTTAAATTAAATACTTAAAAATGTAATGCAAACACACCCTTAATTTTTTTTCCCTTTTCAAGTGAAATTACTAATTTAATCCCTACCATTTAAAAAAAAGTTAGATTTTTATTCTATTTTAGAAGTTAGAATTTAGTTCTTATATTTTGAGAAAATTTCATAAATAGTTCACATTAAAAGTTATTTACGAGAGTTTTATTAAGCCATAAAAACTAAACTCTAATTATATTTCAAAATGAACTTAGCTTTGTAGTAATTGATATGATCTGCCTTTTAGAAGTTAGAAGATAAAAGTTACTATTTAACATTTTTTATTGTATTATTTGAATCTTCGAATAAAATTGCCACAACTTTATTAGAAAGATATAAAAAAATTGTATTCATACATAAAATTTGAAATTAATTTAATTATCCTTAAAAAGACAATACGGTAAAAATTATTTACTAGAGTTTTCCACTCCTTCAAACAATAACTTTATTTATTCAATGTATATATTATATTCTAAAAGAATCAAATTGGTGAAGTTATTCATATGGCTACCTCACATTTCCCCCCTTTTTAGACCCGCTTTGCATCGTTGACACTCGGTACATATATTTTGAATTAATTAATGAAGTAATGAATCTTATATTTACTTGATTACATTTGTTATTAAAATCTTATATTATTTTAAAATTTTCTCCAAATTCGATTATGTTTACTAAATATTATATCAAATTATTACGTAATATTTCAAATCTTTAGCATAATTTATATTTTCACAATTATATGAATTTCTAAAATTCAAAATGAGTTTTCTAATTATCAAAATAGATTTTTCAAATTGATTCAACATTTTTAAATTTTGGGAAAGATCAAAATTTGTGAAAAATTGAGTAAGAGTTGGAATATATATAGAATCTTGGTATTAATTGTGTTCGAGATTTTACTGAGTAAACTTAAATACATGAACTTCGGTCTTAATTGTGTCCGAAATTTCATCGAGAAAGTTCAAATATATAGAATCTCAGTGTTATTTTGTTCGAGATTAATCCCGAGATGCACATAATCTAAGTAGGGGTGTTCAAAAAATTCAATGACCCGAAAAAATCGATCAACCCAACCTAACCCGTACGGTTTGGGTTGGGTTGGGTTCAAATAAATGAAAATTTTATGGGTTGGGTTGATTCATGGGTTCACCTAATATAATCCAAACCAACCCGAACCAACCTGAATTTATTATTAATTTTAAAATATATTGTTTTTGTTACTTATAACACGATTGTTTATACATATATTGATTTTAATTTTATTTAATTCCAATATTTTTTGAATAATTTATTATGTAACAACTCTTAAATGTAGTTTTTTTTGTACTTTAGAAAAAAAATTTCACTATATAAATTGAAATTGAGTTGTTAATCTTAATTCAATATATGAAAATAATTAAATTAGATTTTTCAATATTTACATTTTGCTTCTTTTTAGAACAAAATTTTAAATAAATGACCCGATTAACCCGAACCAACTTCATAGTTGGGTTGGGTTAATTTTTTAATAACAATCCGAATAATTAGGTTAGGTCTAAAAAGTCTTTCCACCCAATCAAAACCATGAACACCCCTCCCAATCTCGATATTTAATATGATAAGGTGTATTGAAAAAGATCCGAATAATTGATGAATTGAAAAAAAATTGATTTTTTTAAACTAAAATCTCGTGGTTGATCTTGCTTGAAATGGATCGAGAAAATTTTTTTTTAAAATTTTTTGAAAAAGATGCTAATTTTATAAGGTAAAAAGTTTTTTTTTTTTTTTTTGACAAATTTTTAATGTTATTGGATGTCTTTATCTTCTAAACTACGCTCCAATTAATAAACAAATTCAATTAGGAGATAAGGCATTAAACTTGGTGTTTATGATTTATAGATTAATTATACAAACACATGTCAAATATAATTTAGTATAATAATTATTATAATATTATTGTGAAGTATGGGTCTCACCACAAATAAATTTAAAACGTAAAGGGAATTTGATTCGTCTGTTTTTTTTAATTGTTTATATGTTTATTCAAAGTTCATATATTTATTTAATTGTTCAAATTGCCTTTTTTTTCTCCCTCAATAAAGCTACATTACGTTTACCATATTTGAGAAAGTTAATAAAGAGATTTAATCAAGATTTGTTAACTATACATGTTAATAACATGAAAGAAATAAATATATAAATTAGAGACAAAACAAGACACAATATAATCTGAAAGTTAATTGAATATTATATAAAGAAAGATGAATTGAATATATGAGATTATTAAGATATGGTATTTTATCCGAAAGTTGGAATCTCGTTTAAATTATATTTGTTATTGGGTTGAAATTGAAAAGAACCTAACAATATGAAAAGAAAAGAAAGAAGATAATATCATTAGCAGGATATGTGTGCCCAAGATGACGGGAGCTTTTAGGCGAGAATGGCAAAAAGAGTGGAACATTAAATATTTGTTAGATTAGAAATTTGCAAGTTATAAAATTTGGAGCCACTCAATTCCGAAAGCAGTGCTACAAATTGGCCCACTTTGTTTTCTTCTCCAACCCCAATTCTTCCCAATGGCCATATTCCAATTCCCTCATTTTTTGCTTCAACCTCTAAAATTTGAATACACACAAATCCATCGCAATCAAAACACAAAGGACGCGAAACAGATATTCACTCACAACACACACACACACATACACACACTTGCCTTTTGTTTTGTTTTTTTTTTTAAAATTTTATGGAGTGAGATCGGACGAGAATTGAGAGAGATAAAAAAAGGCCCACAAGGTGTTTGATAAAATGTGTGAAAGAGTTTTGGTGGAGTTGAAGGGGCGTGATAAGCAGCAGAAGCAGCATAGCGCCAAATGGGGGATTAATTATGGCCTTGAAGCAAAAGGGTTGTTTCTTTGTGGCTTGGCTTCTACAATAGACATCTGCCCTTTCATATCATTTTAAAGCCATTTTAAACCAAGAAGCTACTTATTTTCCACTTTCTCTTAGCCACTTCCCTCCCTCTTGCTATTCTTAATATTATTCTATTTCTATTCTATTTCATGGAATGGGCCTTGTTTCTTTTTTGTTTGTTTGTTTGTTTATTCTTTGTTGTGCTTAACATGTCAAAAATTCGGTCTAATTCGGTCCATGTTGTTTGCACCTACACCACTTCGTCTCATTTATCATATATATCTTTCTCTCTATTTATTCCTCTTTTTCCTTTTTCCTCTCTATGGCCCATTCCTATTCTTTTTCCTCTCTATACGATGATGTTCACCAAAAAAAAAAAAAGAAAAAAAAAGGTCAAATTACAAGATAGATTAGCATGGGCATAGTTAAGAGAGGTCATACATTATCCATAATGTGATTTTCTCATTAAATTAAAAAAAAAACTTCGGGCCATGCATTTTAGTTTGTATTGATAGATTAATGTCCAAACTTTGATAAGTAATAATTTAGTTCTTATGGTTTACAATTTGCAATGACTAGTGTTTATCAATTTAAAAAAAATTATTAAGATTTAGTGAAATTCTTTACCCAAACATATCAATAAATTAGTTAGGGATAAAAATTGTTTATTAAGTATAAGGATTTGAATTATTACATAACATACATAATAAAAATTAGCAAATATTTTTTATGAGAAGGATTAAGTTATTACAAATTTGAGAATACAAAGACTAAATTATTACAAACTTTTGAAAGTATGCTGACTAAATTGTTATAAATCAAAGATTAGAGATTAGCTGGTCCTACTAAAATAGTTTTCAATGAATGAAAAAGAATACAATACTTGGCGTATAAAATATATTAGTTAACCTAATTACAAAATCATCATTGAATGGGCGCTTAAGTAATCAAATGGATCTGACTTAGTCGAAGTATAGTCCGATAAATGGGTCTAACTTTTGTTTTTCTTCTTCTTTTATGAAAGAATGGGTCCAAGTTTTTTTGGTCTTAAGAGGATAATGTTAACCATTGTCAAAAAAAAAAAAAAAAAAAAAAAAAAAAGAAAAAAGAAAGAAAAAAGAAAAAAGAAAAAAGAAGGATAATGTTAACCTTTTCTTAATCCTTCGTATTCTTCTTCTTTTTAAGGATAATGTTAACTACGGTATTTAATATACCAAGTTTCTCGATATCAAGGATCATCCATATACAACGATTTGATCTACTTTTCTTAAATAATATTGTTAAATCGTTGATTAACCTATAAGGTGATATTATAAAACTTTAATTGATCACAAAAAACTAAAATTGATGGATTGTAATAAATTTAATTATATAAACATATCAACACTCTCAATTTGTGAGAAGATCCAATAAGTGAAGATGAATATTAATTGAGAAGGAAATGATATTATAAGAACAAAATCCTCTATTAACAAAAAAAAATTTAAGCTCATAAGTTGTGTTAAATTTAATTATATAAACACTAATTGAAATTTAGTATTTTAAGGGTGAACGGTAGGCTTAGCTTGTACATACAGTGAGTTAAATTGGCTTTCTAATGATTTTGAAGGGCCAAACATGTTTTGTTTTATTTTTAAATGTTCAGAATATTTGGAAACAAATAAAAATTATTTTTAAAGTAATCAAGTTGGTTTAGAATCATTGGTTATTTAAAATCTGATCGACCGAAAATCACTTTATAATATTCTACCATGAATATTTTTGGAGATAACACTAGTTGGTGTTTCTTCTAAATCGTTTTAAATTTCAAAATCACTTTATTTGGGTACCAAATCACTGTACAATTTTTTGAAAATTCCTCTTAATTAACTAAAAAACAATTATTACCATTTTATTGTGATCACTCACTCAACTTTTTTTCCCCAAATGGGTGGATTGATGATTATTTATTACAATTATAACTCGTTTTGACATAATATCCAACAGAGTAGAAATGATTTTTATAGAATAATTTGGGAGAACATTTACTTGTTTTTCAATTAATTAACTCTATTGATTAATATTTTAATTTACTGACGTTGTGAACCAATTAACTCGTACTAAAGCCAGAATATTTGTGTGAATTAAAAATCAATTATCACCTTTAGAAAAAATTCATTAAATAATTTAAAATTTGTTTTAAGAGGGGTCCAAATTGATATTGGAAACTGAAATTTACCAAAACCATAGCTTAATTTAAATTAAAGTTGGAAAAGCATTTTCTTTCCTCTGTCCCCTTCCTTTAGAACATTTCAGAGATTCCCTTCTCATGAAAGCCAGAAAATTTTGTGTTGTAGCATGTGTTCAGTCCAGACTTCTCAAATATACAATATATATATATATATATATATATATATAGAATACTTCAATGCTACAAAACATCAACAATCCCATAATTGATAAAAACCATGAAGATTTTGTGTAGTGATTTTCCATTCTCATACTTTGACAGTAACAAATATAAATATTTTTCAAAAGCCAACATCTCTCTTCTCAAAATATTCCTTTTGTTGTCAATTGAACCAAAACTAAACCTAACCTTTAAAAAACAAGAAAAAGAAAAAAATGCATTTCCTTCATATCCTAAGCCATAAATTGTAAATCACCACGAAATCCCACAGCGTTAATTTCCAATATATTTTACCCCTATTAAGAATCGGTAATATCTTCAGCAAAAGCTTGTAAGTCGAGTGAATTTCTGAGCCCGGCCGAAGGAGGCCCATAAGGATTTGGGGCGTGTGATTTGGTTGAAAGCCCAAATTATTCGGTCCTCAACGCGACAGGAAAACTGTCCAGTGCCTCTTGGGCCTCCCTCAAGGTCCAGAAATTGGGCCCTAATGGTACCAATCTCTTTTTAAAATAAAAGGTCTGTGGGCCACGGCCCAATACGGTGCGTATTGTCGGGGATCCCACAAACTGGGAATTATTTAAATATCCTATTATTACTAATTCGAAAGGAATTGATTTAGAGAAGCGGACAAAAAGTAACGATCTCTCGGTTTTATTTTAATTGTGGGGACGATGACGATTCAAACTCGACAAGAAGAAGACAAGGAAGGCAACAAGATAAAGAAAAGAAAAAATGTATAAAAAGATGTAAATTATTTTAAGGCTGCGCAATATATGGGGGAATGCGTTGAAAAATATCAACAAATTTGTATATTAATTTAAGATTGAGCCATTCCAACACGTAAATGATGGCTAAAGTTACTATTTTTCTATTCCAACTCACACATGTGGACATCGGATTAGGTCTACATCTTTTTATTTTAACTTTACTTGAGTTCCTACTCAATATTATCTACAGAATAACCTATCAATGTTTACAGGAAGTAATTCAAATGGGTGCTCTTAATTGAATTATAAAACTGTAATCCATCATTGTCATCGCGGCGTTTGTCTTAAATTTAAATTTATCCTGGACTTATGCTCATCAATTAGTGTATATATATATCATACAGGAGTGACTTTCATTGAAAAAAGAAAACACAAAAGATAAAAGAGAGAGAAATATTCACTAATACCCTTAAATTTTGATTAAAGTTAAACCAATGGTTGCATGTATGATCAATTTCGATGCAAAAACTTTGTAAGTGTATATAACAAATTCCACAATTGTTCATATTTTGTTCTAAATTGTTTGAGACTTATGGTCGAATAAAATTTTTTGGACCAATTACAAATTATCACGTCATTTACAATTAGTGACAAAATTAAAATAACTGAATTTGAGACTAATTAAAACTTGGCATGTCACAACAAAAAATAATGGTTACGATAACTAACAAAAAAAAGGCTATAAAAGACTTTTTATAGCCCTTTTTCGAAAATCCTGACCGTCCATATTATTAAAAGTTTGTAGAATTGTAATGGATGCTATAGTAGAGTATGAAGATATAATATGTATATGACTACGAAAATATTCAATAACGTCAGTCATTAAAACTATCTTTAACATATAAAAGCTTACTCTAATGCTATCTTTAACATGAGCTTTTTTTTTAATGCTTTCTTTGACATATGATAACCTTTTTTTAAGGCTATTATATATAGCATCAATTTGACCCCCAAAACCAAAGTATCACTTTGAATCTCAAAAGTGCATAATTGTCATTTTGACTCTTAAATCAACATAAAAATATATGATTCATTAATAATTGACAAAATTTACTATGGAAACAATATATTAACATTAACAGATAGAATAATACAATAAGCGATAAGACAAGAAATTCAAATCAACTTTATGGGATTTAAAAAGTCCTTGCAATGCTTTTTGAACATAATATTTCTGATATTTAGAAACTAAGTCATTATTTTCCCTTAAAACAACAACAAACAATCAAACCAACATAGCTAAGTACTTCTCAACATTAATCAATAAACATCTCAATTAAGAAAGTGTTCAAGAAAAAAGTAATTGGTAGGTCACCGGATTCACCATCGTCCGTAAACACGTGCTACGTAAATAATATTTATATGCACCAAACAAACTACATATACTAACTAGTAGTACAAGCGGCAAGTTCGGGGTCAAACTACAGAGAGTCAAATTAGATTCCTCAAAAATTGAAACCGGTAGGAAGTAACTAAGGGGAAGTTTTGTGAAAATTGCACGAAAAATTAAATTGCACAATAAAAAGAATATGTAAAAATGTCAATTGAACAAAATACTTAGCTTGGGTAGTTCTAGTTTATTTCATTCCTTTTCAATTCTATCATAGACTATTCAAAAGATATGTGAGAAATTTAAACTGCAACTTAGCCTACTCGTTCAGAATCCTAACCGGTAGTCCATAAAATCAATTTAATTAAAGGAAAAGCGAGAATCCTCAACTAATCAATCAATCAACCGCCATTAAGATCTAAAGCAAAACTAAGCCAAATAATTGATTTCTATCGTCTAACCTATTATTTGAGCGAGAATTATTTAAATTAGAAAGTAATGCTTATTAATTGGAATCCCAATTTAACTTCACAAACTTACTTAACTCCTTCTTCTAGGTGATGACTACCTAATGATTACAAATTAGGGCCAATCAAAGCAATCAATTATACATGCATAGCTAATTTGTCAGATTATCCCATACAAGACAATTGAATAATAAACTCAAGATAAATTCTCATAAAATTCAGACAAGTCTCACAAAATTACATAGCGCAGTCTCAAGAATGAATTGGAATGAAAATAAATTACAAAACCCGAGCTAAGTTCTTACCTTTTAGCCACAAATCATCTTTTAATTCAATACAATGCAAAAAGGGGAAGAAGATTAAGAGTTTTGGTTAAAATAGAGGCAGAAAATCGAGTAGAAACAGAGTGACGATAGAGTATTCGAGTGTGTGTAACCTAGGTTTGGACTGATGAGTTATTTATAGAATCTGCCGCAATGTCGTAACACTAGGGACAACGTTGTGACGCTGTCCTGCTTCTGCGCGTTGGTTTAAGTCGTAGCGTACTGCTCTGTTTTTCAATCGTCCACTTGAGTCGTAGCGTTGCAACATTACATGTAGCGTCGCAACGCTATCTTGTTCTTCGCGGAATGGGTAGTTACTGTCTTATAGCATTGCACAACGCTCAAATTGAGCATTGTGACGCTCCGATTGGGCAGAAAACCTCAATTCTTGGCCTTCTTCTTCAATTGTTCAATTTGGCTCCTAACTTGGCCATCTTAATGTCTTTTTGTTTCGAACACTTGATTCATTTACTTGTACACTTAAGTCCTACAAAATAATCGATTGAAACATATTAAGTAGCTTAACAATCCCGAATTAAATAGAGGAAGATAGCACATTTTCGGTGCTATCAGTAACCCACATTGTCTTAGGTTAATATGAACTTCTGTTATGTGTTTGATTTATTTCAGATATATCCTATCATATAGATAGTAAGTTATATTTTTGCTTTACAAAGAGATAGAAAGATCAATGTTGTCTTACTCAATTATTGGCACTAAACAAGCAAACATTACAAAATATACAAACTTGAACTAAATTCTAACTAAAATATTTAACTAATCTTCGTAAAAATATTATTTGTTTTTAAAGGAACTCTTATACAAGAGTACCTCTGAGCGGAAGTGGTGTTGGATTGTATCATCACGCATCGGAAGCGACAAGGATCAATAAGCACTCTAATTCATTAAGTTTAGCAGAAACGAAAGCATGCTTTAGCAGATATTAATGGGTTTCAAGACATACCTTTGAAGAACTCTTGAAATCTCGATTTCTAGCTGCAAATCTCTCCAAATCTTTGTGCAAATCACCACAAGATCTTCCCCACCATTCTCTTGGTGCTCTAGATTGAGTTGTAGGACTCAAAATAAGATGGAATCAAAGGAACTTGGAGAAATACTCACAGCAGCAATCCAATGAAGAACTCTTTCACACGAATTTTCAATTAAAATTCTATTGATTGCCTTGCCTCAAATTCACTCCAATCTCTTCAATATATTGCAGATCATCATGCAATGAGAATGGCTGCATGAGATTCAACTCATACTTGGAGTAATTAAAGCTAAAGATGGTGGGTTTAGTGTGAGCTACTTGAAGATGAAGATGGAAAATCCCAATTTTCCATTTTTGTGTATTTTTCTATTTCCAAAATTCAAATTTGATTTTAAAATCAAAATTTATTAATTTTATAAATTAATTTCATAAATTTAATTTTCTAATAAAATTAATAAATAATTATTTAAACTATTTAAATAATTCTAATTAATTTAATATCCAATATTAAATTAATTTTTACACAAAACATCTTCATATATTTAAATCATCTTTAAATATAAATTCTCCAATTATGTTTGATTCTAATTTGAACGTTTTAAATTAACTTATCACGCTACTCTAGAGCTAATCCATTTTCGAGCTAGTAGGGGGACCTCGTGGACCTACAGATCATGGGTTCCAATGATCCGAGATTAATTGGCTAAACTCAATAGACCGATTCACTAAAGCCCATAGGAGTAAATTCCATCTTGAACTCTATGTCCCAGCTATCTATCCGGTTTTACCCCTGAAATGGGAGATTATTGAACCGGTGCTGTTGAGCCAAACCTCACCTATGAAAATCTAAGGATAATCCCAAATAAACAGGAGTTCAAAGTTAGCTCAGGATTAAGGTCAAGTTACCTAGGTCATCGTTTTGAAATAGTCGGTCTTAAACAGTAAACAACGTTATAAAGTAAGAGTGACTGATTTCGTGGTCCGATCTTGTACAAACCTTTTTGCACAAGGACACCCCCACTCCTCATGTCCCAACATGAACGAATTAGGATCACTTTGTTTGTAGCACTTTACAACTTTTTGTAACAACTACAGAGCAGGCCACATCCAATAGTGTTATTAGAATAAGGCACTAAACCTTATTAATATACTATAGATTATTTTGACTATTTACTTGAACCTGGTCCACTTTTATGTCTCCACATAAAGTTCAAGTACTCATCTAATTGTAAAGGGACTTTTAGGTTTATTGGATTTCTAATAAGCAAAACATCTATTCAATAACACCTTATTGAATTTTGAGAATAAGTTCCATTGTTTACATACCACGAGTTTTAGGACATAAAACCTAACAAGTGTATCTTTCCAAAACATTGTGACAGAATTTTCACATTTACATTCAAACAAATAGATATGCATCAAACTATTAAATTACCGGCATGCTTAAAGAATAAAAAAACAAGAGAACGAAAAACTTACCAGTTGAAGACTCTTTTCACAGCAAATCTTGCTCTCTCCACGAAAGGAAGTTCTCGCTCTCGCTAGAACGTCAGGCTATGGTTCAGTAACACCCCGGTCCTTTACCACGAACGGATTCACAAGAATACCAGGAAGATGGGGACAACATTGCCACTTGGAGCCCTTAGTATTCTCGGAGTGAGAATCCAAAAAGTGGGCTTGTTTGGATTTGGTAGATGGGAGGAGGAAAAGAGATCGTATACAACGATCAAGCAACTGGGAGAAGGCAACGACTATCGTATAGTCAAGATGCTTGATCATTTAGGCGAAGTACACGATCGAGTAGGAAAAGCTAGGTAATCGTCTATACGATTGTTTAGTAAAGCTCGGGCGCTAAGTGATCGTTTAGTATATGCGTGCGTAGGTGTAAGCGATCAGGCAGTAAATACAAGCTATCGTATAGGCTCTGAATTACTAAGCAATCAAATGCAAAATACTCCATGAGCTATTAAGTGTATTATTTCCAAAATGAAAACAAATTTCATTTTATTCTTCAGTTACGAAAACTGAATTGAACTTCCCATTAACGCATGGTTACAGAGAAAACGCAGGCCAATTATCCCATAACTGTCCATTTAATAAAAAAATAAATATAATCATATTATATTCATTAACCTATAGTTTGATATCATATATCAACCACAGTGTTTTCTCCTCCACTAGATATAAATCATATTTATATCCATTTTTCTCCAAGTAATGTATCTCATACATATAGTCAATCATATCATATATAATTGACCAGTTCAATTATATCATATATAATCAAACTCCCTCTTGTCAATTTGAACATTTCAAACTGACTCAAAAAATGACTCTTATCTTGAATCCAAGCTACAAGGGGACCTTATGGACCTATGGCTCGAAGCTCCAACGGTACGTAAATAGCTGACTAAACTCTTTAGCCACGAGATCCACCATCCGTTAACTGCTAGACATTCCACTAAAGACCGACAGCTGAACTCTTCTTACCACAGATATATTTCTGTGTCCATCAAATATAGCCAATCATCAGTACGATAACCCTTCACAGATGCTCGTAAGTACAGCCGGGCCAATTTACCGTTTTGCCCCTGTAGTTACATCTTACTCCTTAAGTACCACTAATCCCTCTAATGAACAATACAACATAGTCTTACTATGAGTGGACACCTCTCAGGCTATAAGAAGGTACGTGGTGCCACATCGTTCAAGTCCCGGGATCAGTCTTTAAGGGAGCAATCTATCTACTCATCCCTGCTTTGAGGAAGGAGTGAATTCCATCTTGTGTAGCTGAGTTCCCAGCTCCCAAATCAGACGAATCCCCAAAGTAGTAGGTTTGAGTCGGCGACCTGGCCACTCACACCCATGCAAATCAAAGGACCGCCCTTAATGGTAGGAGTTCCCAACTCACTCAGGATTGAGGTCATGTTATCTATGGTCATCCTAGTGAAGTGAAGTCTCTGTCTTGAACAACGTTATATAACAAGACGTTAACACTTCGTGGTCAGGTCTTATACAAACTCTTTGTATAGGACGCCCCCGCTCGCATGTCCCCATATGAATGATTAGGATCAGACCATCTGTGGCAAGTCACAACACTTGTAACCATTCCACAAAGCAGGCCGCATCCATAGCATTACCAGGATAAGGTTTCCTTCCTATATCCATATACTACAGACTATTTTGGTTATAACTTAAGACATGATACACTTGTATGTCACCACACACATGCTTAAGTTACATAAAGACAACCAGGGATTTTAGTTTATTGGTTTGTAGTAAAGTAAATAAACATCCAATGTGCAAAGTCAAGTAGTGAAGAAAATATCATATATTATACATCACAAGCGTTTGTACAAACTGTTTACAAACTACAGAACACGAGACTTTAGGGCATCATCCCCAATAGTTTTAATAAGTTTTAGATTTATATTAGAATGAAAGAACTGATGATGTGATTGACCAATACCATACCTTAACAAAAACTAATCTAGCAAAATTTTAACCAGTACCATACTCTTAGTAAATTCTCAATGACCATGAGTGTTGATTCATCAATTTTTATTCAATCTTTCTACCTAAACTACAGAGTTGATACATCACTTCAATTAACCATATATATGTTAGGTTTTATGTCATAAAACTCATGGTTTGTAAACAATAAACTTATTATATTATCAATATAGATGTTATTGAAGTTTATTCAATAAAGTTGTTATTGAATATATGAATTACTTATTTTGTTTTAGAAAGGACCTAAATCTAAACTAAGATCTATGATTACTACATGAGTACTTGGACTTTATGTAAAGACATAAGACTGGATCAAGTTCGAGTAGATAGACAAAATGGTTTATAGTATACCGATAAAGCTGGGTACCTTATTTTGGGAACACTATCAGATGCGATCCACTTTATATTCAGTACAAATGATGTGATCCTGAATCGTTTATGTGGAGATATGCAAGTGGAGGCATCCTGTGTAAAGAGTTTGTATAAGACCTCATCAAGAAATAAGTCACTTTTACTTTATAACACTTTTTATTGTTTAAGACTAACTATTTCAAAGTGATGACCTAGGTAACTTGACCTTAATCCTAAGCTAACTATGAACTTCTGTTTATTTGGGATTATCATTAGATTTTCATGGGTGAGGGTTGACCCCCGTAATAAGCCCCCATTTCAGGGGTAAGACCCGGTAGATAACTGAGAACATAGGGTGCAAGACATAATTCACTCCTACTCGCTTTTAGGATAGTAGAGAGGTTCCCTTAATTGCTGACTCTGGGTCTTAAACAAGGGGTCCCACCCTCTTATTGATTCAAGAGGGACTCGGTTTGGGGATTGGATCACAAACCAATTGTTCATTAGAGAATCGATGGGACTTAAGGAACAAGTGTAATCTCGGGAGTAAAACAGCTTTTGACCCAACCGTTATTACGAACAAACTGTGAAGAGTTGATTTACTGATTATGGTTATATCTAGTGGAAATAAATATATCTACAGTGAGGGAAGTGCAACTACTAGGCTTTAGTGGAGTGACTTGGTAATTAATGAATATTGGTTAATTGAGTTAAAGAGTTTAGCTGGTTAATCTCGGATCGTTGGAACCCATGATTTGTAGGTCCATTAGGTCTCCCTACTGGCTCATAAATGGACTAAACCTTAGAATAGTGTGATGAGAGAATTTGAAAAATTCAAATTTGAATTATGGGAATTGTTAATTATATGCGATATAGTTAAACGTTTAATTATAATTAAACGTAATTGGAGAGTTGAAAAATATTTAAATAAAATTTAAATATTAATTATATGAATAGGGATTCATGTTAGGAATTGGTATTTTATTAATGTAATATTTGATATTATATTAATTAAATTAATTAAATTATTTAATTAATTATTTAAAATCAATGATTAGAATTAACTTTACTTAAAATTAATGAATTTTATTGAAAGATTAATTATTGAATTAACATTTAAATTAATTAAATTGTTTAATTAATTATTTAAAATCAATGATTAGAATTAACTTTACTTAAAATTAATGAATTTTATTGAAATATTAATTATTGAATTAACATTGAATTTCGTTTTTAAAATTGATTTTTAAAATTTAAATTAAATTGAATTTTAAAGGAAATTCAATTTAAAAAATGAAAATGGGGTTGAGTGGGATTTTCCCACTTTTTCTTCTATTTGGAACACCTCCAATTCCACCCAAATTGTTTACTTTGGTGTCAACTTCTAATGCAATTTGATTGCATTTTCAAATCCTTTAAATATAGAAGTTTCTTTAGTTGGCAAGGGATCATGCATTTTGATTTTTGCTGAGAGAATTGTTCTCTCAAGGACTCTCAAGTACTAAGACACCAAAACCAGAAAACCTCACCAAAATTCTCTCAATTTCATTCTCATTTTGGATCCCTTCATTTAATCTAAGACTAGAGAATAGTAGGGAAGACATTAGTGGTGGTCTACAAGCTGTTGAGGAGAAGAATTGAGCTGTAGATTGGAGCTAATTGGAGGTTCTTCAAAAGTAATTTCTTGAAAACCTATTTTTCTGAAAAATGTGTTTGCATGCTTGTTTACTTAAATTGATGTAGTTAGAGTGTGATGACATGCAGAAATGCATGTCATCTTAGGCCTTTTATTTAGAATTATGAGGGCTGTTAAGCTGAATATGCGATGATTATGTTTGGAATTCATGAGAAAATGAGTTTGCGTCCATTAACATTTAGAATCTCGGCTAACCCACTATTATGCATTATTATGCATTCAATTGTCTATCTTTGTAGCTAACACAGGATAGGGATGCATACGCGGAAGTCGGGCTATCGCAAAGAAGACCACATGCAGAGAATTTCTCCATCGCAAAGACAAACGCATACGTTCGACGCATGGATGTTGCGACCATTAACCACATGTGTCCATCGTATAGAAGTTGCGGTCGCCAAGTGAATGCGGTCATCGATGAGAAGTTGCGGTCATCGAGCGAATGCGGTCATCGCAAGGAGATTGCGGCTATATGATGATACCATAATAGAGGGATGAACGCAAGGTTGGTGAAATGCAACATGAACGCATATTTTGGGAGTATCAAAAGATGATGTTGACATTTCACCTACCACGCCGTTAGCAGCAGAAATTCAGAAAGGACCATCACGCCGCGAATGTCAAAATCAGAGTAGGTCCATTAATGCTATCGGCGATCAAGCTCTATAAATTGAAGTCGCTGAGCATAATTTTAGAGCATCTAAGGTTTTTCCGCATGAGGCTCGCCTTAGGGCGGATCCTTGTGATCCAGACGAAAGCGTGAGAGGAAAGCTTGAGAGTTCTTCATCCCCTTCATCCATTCTGAGTAATGACCGGAGCCTTTATTGGAGTTAGAGCTCAAGAGAGTCTGCTCCACCGTCCATCCATGGCACCACCGGCAGCTTTGACACACATCTGCTGGAAGCAAAACATTGCTTCCAGCTGGTCCTTTTATTTTCTCTTCTTTTCTTATTTTCTATTGTATTACATTTTGGCTTAAGGAATTAATACATTTTGTGATCAATGCATTTCTATATTTCCTTCGATTCCATCTCCATCTTCCTTTACTTAGCATCCTTAACTTGTATCGCATCATTGAGTAAGATTGCTAGAGTATCGCATACTTAGTCATGCGACATAGGAATATGAAGCATGTAGCAAACCACCGGGAGATGTGAGTTGCGTGAGTGTTGTGAGAAAGCCTTATTTGCTTAGTGTGAAGCTGTAGCAACGCATGTCTATAGGCGGACACAATGCTTATCTATGAGTAAAATTAGCAGTAACTAACTACCCGGGAAGGTAAGTAGTTGATCGCATTAAGCAATGTAAGCAAGTGTTCTCTAGGAGTAGGAATAATCTTACGTCAACTAGGCTTTTGTGGTTACCTTGTCTTATGTATGCGTCCATCACACCTTTAGAGCTACTCGGAAGAGAGTTTAAAGAAAGAACCTAAGACTTGAGAGAGAGCTAGGTTAGAACTGAAGCTCGGGAGAGCTAGATTAAGATTGCATAAGCAAGAATGGAGACTTAGGAATAAGTTCCGTTTGCTATTACAAATCACGTGCATTTGCGTCGGGCGTGTATGGCATGATCGCATTAGTTTGCGTTGACTGGGGTTGCCCTTGCGGTCAAGCAAGGGTTGCGATGAAGACATCCTCACATTTTATCTATTTTCCATGCATTTTACTACGTGTCAATAGTTGCCGTGTCTATATCTCTCATTCACATTCCAACTGCTTTGTCTGTTAGTTAGGAGTAGGAGTAGTGCTTAGCTTAAAACCTCCATCATTCTTTTATTCATCCGCCGCAAACACATCACCGCATACATTTAGCTACAAGAAAACTGTGACAAGAATGCATGATTATTGCATATAAGAGTAATACATATTTTTATTCCAACGCATGACCACTGACGCATGAGAGTAAATGCATATCTTAAGACATGCATCGCATATTGCATCCCACATGATTTTAGTCATCAAGTTTTTGACGGCTAATTTCACGTCACCAGAATGCTTAATGATTCTGTTTATTTTCGCTTGTTGATTGTCAACATCAACAATATTACCCTCTGTTTCCTTCAAATAAAGATCCACAATGTTCGATAGAATTCTCAATAATGAAAACTTGATTAAGAATCTACCACCAAGCCATAAAAAAGCCCCTCACACCACCCTCAGGCTCTTGGCCAACTCAAAAGAAACAATTTTATAAAGGCTAGTAACTAAATTAATTAGCTCAAAATCTTTGACCAGGTTCTTACAAACCAAACTGATAAAAAAAAAATAACAGAATAAAAAAGAATTCCTTAAAGGAACGGCATTTTGATATACAAACCACATGATTCACATCACACAACTCAAAGAAAATATACCAAATAAATCTAATCATCAATAAAGACCAAATAAACTTTGATAAAAAGAAAAAACACAACTAGATAGAAGCTCATAAGAGTGATAGAAAACCGAAATGGAAGCAAAACAAACCCAAATCTCCATCATATTATATAAGCATATTTTTTTCATATAACAAAAAAAAAAAAAAAAAAAAATACAGAAACATATGGGAAACATAAAATCAAACCGTAAATTCTTACTATTTAGAAGCAATCTCTTCGGCAACCAAACCCAAGGGTTAAAAGCTAGAGGGACTCCCTTTTCGGGTCACCCAACAACGATGCATATGATTTGCCTAAAACTTTCGAGAGCCCTATTCACAAAAAGTAACAGAGTTCGGCTTCATCATCAGGTTGCATAAAAGTATAAAGGAAAGTTGTTCATGTAAAAACTCATATTGATTATGAATCTCATCAGCAGAAAGTATCATATTAGCTCTCAAGCTTGGAAAATGCAAAAGCTCTTAGAATGAGAAATGAAACTCTTAAGATGATATCACTAAAATTATCTTGATAAATCCAAATTTAAATCAATTGATTACTTGCACGAAAAAGCATTTCAATTTTCATAATATTGAATAGTAATATTTGATTGGCTACAATAGTAGATAAGATCATTAATATTATCCTAGCACTAGCAAACTGGTAAGAAATCAAAAGAAATGGACCTACATAAACAATTAAAGCAAAATTCAATGTTGTATGTTCAAGTTCATACTGAACCACGGGCTACTGAAACAATAAACGTCAAATGAAATTATCTGATCCACATTTTGACGTCCGAATCACAGACGGTTGAAAATGTCCTAAAACTCGCAGTTCGTAATATATGAAACATATTTTATTTTTCAATAAAAGTATTATTGAAATTGCCTTCTATTATAAAATCCAATAAACGAACCCATGGTTATAATATGAATACTTTAACTTTATGTAGAGACATAAAAGAGGATCAAGTTATAGTATATAGCCTAAAAGGTCTATAAATATATAGACGAGATTGGATACCTCATCCTGGGGACACTATGGATGCGGCCACTTTGTATACTGATACAAACAATGTGATCCCAAAATCGTTCATGTGGAGACATACGAGTGAGGGCGTCCTATGCAAAAGATATTTGCATAAGACCGGACCACGAAATAGTCACTTTTCTTTATAACGACCGTTTACATTTAAAGCTAACTATTTCAATTTGATGACTTAGGTAACTCAATCTTAATCCTGAGCTAACTATGAACTCCTGTTTATTCGGGATTATCCTTTGATCTACATAGGTGAGAGTTATTCAACAACACTGCTCAATAAGCCTCCTATTTTGGGGATAAGACCAGATAGATAGTTAGAGACATAGTCTTGCAAGATAGAATTCAGTTCTACCCAATTTAGGATTAGCAGATAGGTTGTTCCCTTAAGTACTGATTCCTGGTCTTGAACAAAGGGGCCCCACCCTCTCATGGTCGAGAGGGATATGTTTATTAGTTAGACTATAAACCAATTGTTCAATAGAAGATCAGTGGTGACTTAAGGAGCTTGATGTATTTATAGGGGTAAAACGGTGATTTTGACCTAGCTGTAAATACGAATGACCTGTGAAGGATCGACTTACTAATCATGGTTAAATCATGTTGACAAAAATATATCTACAGTGAGGAGAGCGCAACTATCGAGCTATAGTGGTAAGTCCGATAGTTAACGAATATTGATTAATTCAGTTTAAAGAGTTTAACCAATTAATCTCAAATCATTGGAGCTCATGATCTGTAGATCCATAAAGTCACTCTATTAGCTTGTAGAAGATTAAACCTTAGATTAAAAGATTGAGTGAATTTGAAGTGTTCAAATTTCTATTTAGGGTTTGAATTTGAAATGTCCAGTTTAAATTTAGGATTTGGATAATTATATTCGATATAATTAATATTTAATTTTGTTGAAATTAAACATAACTGGAGAGTTCAAAATATTTAAATATTGATTACATGAATAAGATTCATGTTTAAATTATGTGTTTTATTAAGTTAATATTTGATATTAAATTATTATTTAATTATTTAATTAATTATTTAGAATTAAATCAATTTTAATTTTTAAATTCAATTTATAGAAATTGAAATTTCATTTGATTTAATCTAAAATTAAATTAATTACAAATTGGAAAACAATTTGGTTAGTGGATTTATCCAAAAAATGAGATTTTTGAGTGGATTAATCCACATTTTAACACCTTGCCTACTATCTAAGTGATAATTGAAGCGTCAATTAACTGGATTAATAAGTGTTTGCATGAATTAACTTGATAAATACTTTTGTTTTAGAGATTGAGGATCATGCAATCTGATTTTCTACAGAAATTTTGCGAAATTGTTTTGCTCTCACACTCTCTCAATTCCACCTCAATCCTTCTCAATTCAGAGTTCCACCACTCAAATCCAAGGCTGAGGATAGTAGAGAAGATCCTCTTGGTGGTCTATTGGAGATTTGGAGATCTAATTTGTGGAGATTGCAAGGATTTGAAGTGAATCTACAAAGGTTGTACATTTCTAAAACCCTTTTTGTTGAACTTGTTTTTCAAATGCTTTATACTCAAATTAATTTGAGTGCTTAATAATTCTGTTAGCTTCCGTTTTATGCATGTCTACTCTATCACGGGCTTTACAGGCTGAAAGAGAAAAAATGGGCGTCAGTTCAAAGCGAAGAGATCAACAAAATCGAAAAAATTCAAACTTGTAGGTAATATGTAAACCCCTTGAACTTGTTTTACTAGTTAATCAAGTTTAAGACCTCTTAATTACGAGTTAAGATGTGAATCAACATTAATGGAATAAGTAAGTTAAAAAAGTATGGTGAATGATGCATCTAAAATGTAAGAGAAGGAAAATTTTCCAAGTGTTATGACCGTATATATTAGGATATTTAGGAGCTAAGATGTTTAGGAGCATTTTCTTTGAAAGGAGTTTAATTAAACGAATGTAGGAATTAAAGTTATGAAGTCTGGATGTTTGAATTTGGAATGATGTTATGGATAGATAAGCAGACAACTGTATACAAAGAACAAGCAAGCAACTGAATCATTGATGTATGCGTTAATGCATACAATATAGCCAATCCACAACGAAGACAATCTAGGTACATCACATAGTGGATGTACTTCACATAGACTGAGAAATATTTCAGTGCTTGATCGAGCATCTTGTGAAAAGATTCCCAATTATCTGTCAAGTTATCAGGTAAGATGGCCAAGGATAGTTGATGCATTAAGGATAGTTTTAATGCGTCGAACTTAGCTATGATGCAATGACTATTGGTATGCGGTAAAGATAAACTATGCGTTAAGCTCAAAAGGGAGCTAAGTACACTGACCAAGGGACCTTTCCTTTTTAGAGTAAACGTAAATTGCTGAGGCATTCAACCCCATTGGATAAGTAGCTTAAGACAGTGAGTGACAAGTTTTAATAAATATTTCATAACACAAGTTTTATGAATAATTCCTATGCATAGGCATTTCATATGAAGTTACTATATCATGATTTACTTTAATGCATGCCTTAAAATGAATGTTGATCGCATGATCCATGTTTTTAAATGATGAAGTTATTTAAGAGCTAAGCATGCATTTTCCATTAAGCCTATGCCATGTTTTAATGCATGACAAAATTGATTAAGTATATTCCATATTTTATAGGGTACTTGTTGGGGTTAATGCCCTAAATCTCGTAGGGTTCTATAGTTTGTAAACCTTGTATGAACAAACATATATGTGATTAATAATATTTGATATTTTATTCACTTTGTCTATGAAATATGTGATATTTTAGTTGAGATAAGCATAAACTAACAAACTAACATCCAAAGTTATCGTTGTAACTTAAACATGTATGTGGAGACATACATGTAGATCATGTTTAAGTGATAACCTAAATGGTCTGTAGTATATGGATAAAGCTGGGTACCTTATCCTGGTGACACTATGAGTATGGTCCACTTTGTGGGTGTTATAAATGTTATAAAGTGCTACAAATGATCTGATCCTGATCATACATGTATTAAATATGTGAGTGGAGATATTCTACACAAAGGAGTTTGTATAAGACCGGACCACAAAATGTTTAATCTCATTATATAACGCCGTTCATAATAGAGATTCTCATTTCACTAGGATGACCATAGGTAACATGACCTTAATCTTCTGTTAGTTGTGAACTCCTGCCTATAAGGGCGACCCTTTGATTTGTATGGGTGCGAGTGGTCAGATCGCTAACTCAACAAACCTACCATTTTGGGAATTCATCTGATTAGGGAGTTGGGAACTCAGCTACACAAGATGGAATTCACTCCTTCCCACGAAACATGGATAAGTAGATAAATTGCTCACTTAAGGGCTAATTCCGGGTCTACGCCACACTTTCTTCTGGCCCGAGAGGGGTTTAGTCATAATGAGACTATGATCTATTGTTCATTAGAGGGACCAGTGGTACTTAGGAAGTTAGATGTAACTACAGAGGCAAAATGGTAATTTATGTTAGTTGTATTTACGAGCAATTTGTGAAGGGTCATCGTACGTTGATTGGTTATATTCAATTGACACAAAAATATATCTATAGTGCGAAGAGTGCAACTGTCGGACTTTAGTGGAGTGCCCGACAGTTAACGGATAGTGGATAATGTAATTAAATAGTTTAGTTAATTATTCACATATTATTGGAGCTTCAAGTTGTGTTTATAAGGTCCTCTTGGTAGCTTAAAAGAATTTAGTTGAGAATCAGTTTTTGGGTTTATTTGAAATGTTCAAATTAATAAGAGGGAATTTAATTATATATGATATAATTAAATCGATTCAGTTATATATGATATAATTGACATAATATATTTGATACATTATAGTTTACTTGGAGGAATAAATATTTGAATGTGATTCAAATATATTATCTATGAATGAGATTCATAGTTGTTAAATTTAATATAATATGATTTATAAATGCCATAAAATAGAGAAAAAGAACTATAGTTTATATTGTATATGATGCAATATTAAAACTATAGGTTATAAATATAATATGATAATTTGGTTATCATATTTATTTATATTATTAATTATTTGGATAATTAATTCCTCTTTTCTCTCTAACCACCTTAGTGGGAGGTTAGTTTTTTATTTTTATTTTTTATTTTTATTTTTTTATAGTAAATGGAAGAAATAATATAAGATTTTTAGTATTCCATATCAATTTTTACACGTTTTATGGAATATCTATACGATAGATTGAGAGCATATATGATATACTCAAAAGACTACACGATTGAAGAATTAGCTATACGATAGTCTTCTTCTTCAATTGTCTTCCCCCTCCAAATCTAACGAACTCCCTCTTAACCAAAATAGCCAGAGCCCACCACTCTTGGGTTCTCACCCTGAGAATACTAAGCAAACCAAGTGGTAGTGTCTTACTCATTTGGTTCGAGAATTGTTGCTGTTCGAGGAGTTCGTGTTTGTTCGAAGTGTTCGAGTTTGTTTGAGGGATTTACGTGAAGAAGAGTTCTTTAAAGGTATAATCACTTGAACTCATTTTTTAGTTTCAAAAGCATGCTGTAATGTTATTGAGAATGCATAATATATATGTTTTACTATAAACATTTGTTTTCAATCGTAATGGGATTTGGACGATCCACTTTCGCACATAAATCCTCTGTAAAACGAGTTCCTTTAATTGGTATCAGAGCCAGGCTGTGTTCTGATTCCAAATTTTATTTGCTGTATTGAAATCGTTTGCAGTTTGGTGGGTTTTTTATTTTATGCATTGCGTTTAATCGTTAAATGTATGTGGATGTTTCAGGATAGTTGTCTCTATTTTGTATTTTTGTTTACTTTACAAAAGTTAATTTGTAAGGGCCCTGTGTTTTTAGGCATTAATTCTTGCAATCGAGTTGTATTCGTTTTGTTTTTTGAGTCATTCGTGAAGCTTCAGACATGAAGGTTGCAGTGCATTTTGATCGAAAAGACGAAATGGTGTTCGCATCGTGTAGCTAGAGCTAAACGATCGTTTATATTTAGCTATGCATTCATGTAGAGTTTTCTATACGATCGTGGAGCATCTGCTAAACGATCGCATAACTAATGCTACACGAATGTGTAGAGTTGTCTACTCGATCGTGTTACGTTGGTTGCATGATCACGTAGGCGCTCGAGGGGTAAACGATCGCACGGTATTTGATACTCGATGCAAGGCTTGCGTGGTAAACGATCGTATAGACTATCATGCTCATCGCATAGTCAGTAGCTACACCATCGCATAGTATACGATACTCAGCGCACGCTACTCGATCTTGTAGACTATCATGCTCATCACATAGTCTTTTGCTACACGGTCGCATGGTATGCACTACTCAACGCACGCTGCACGATCACATGGACTTTCATGCTCATCACATGTCCAAAGCTACGCGATTGTTGCTACACGATCATTTACACTCGATGCTCGTTGCTCGTAGATTTGAAGGTTTGCTACATGATTAAGCTGCAAGGCTTCAAGGCAAGTGGTTCAAGACTCGGTTCACTTGTTCTGAACCGAAGGACTCTACTTTTGTAATAGATTAGCCTGTTCTTTTCCGGTTTTGATATTTACTATCCCGGTCCATAAACTTTATTTAAATATGCATGTGATGTATGTTTATTATATATACCATAATGTTTTAAAATCTACCATAGGTTATGCATTTAATTTCATGCATCATTTTATATTATAAGTGTTATAATATATTAGTGTGCATGATTTAAATTACATAAATCATGCTCATGCATCATATAATATAAGAGTTATAATATATGCATGCATTATAGCATCTCCATGCACCATTTATATTATAAATTTTGTAATATAAGGTTGTATGTTGGTATGGAATGTATGCTATAGCTTAGTTCATTACTTTATTATATAAAAGTTATATATTATTAATGAATGAACGTTGCATGAAGCATGATACTACCTTAGGTTAATTTATAAGTGTTATAAATAACTTATGTATGTCTAGCTAGCAATGTTGTTTGGTTTTAATTGTTTCACTTTTTATAAGTGTTATAATTAATGAAAATAGAATTAAAATCAATAATAAAGAGTTACATGCAAACTTCTCCAATGTTGGTACCGAAAGTATGGTAAGGTACCCAGATTACAATGATGTTAGGGATCCTTGACACCGAAGGTATGGTAAGGTGGCCAGGACCAAATCCTGCTCTACGTACACGTATGACTATGTTGGGAATGTCCTAGAACTCGCAGTTCGTAAATTTTGTGTTAAACATTCTATTTTATTATCGAGTATCTTATTCAATAAAGTTGTTGATTTTGTATTCTATTATGAAAATCCAATAAACATATCCATGGCTATAATATGAATACTACTTTATGTGGTGACATAAACATGATCAAATTAATAGTATATAGCCTAAATGGTCTATAAGTATATGGATGAAATTTGGTATCTCATCCTGGTAATACTATTGGATGCGGCCCATTTTGTATAGGTAATACAAATGATGTGATCCATAGATCATTCATGTAGAGACATGTGAGTGGGGGCATCCTATGCAATGAGTCTGCATATAGACTAGACCACGAAATAGTCATTTTTCTTTATAACGACCATTTACTGTTAAAATTGACTATTTCATACTAAAGTAAACTAGGATAACTCGATCTTAATCCTGAGCTAGCTATGAACTTCTGTTTATTCGGGATTATCCTTTGATCTGCATGGATGAGAGTAGTCCAACAACACTTCTCAATAAGTCTTCCATTTTTGGGATAAGACCAGATGGATAGCTGGGGACATAGCCCTACAAGATGGAATTCACTTCTACCCATTTTAGGGTTAGCAGATAGGTTGTTCTCTTAAGTGCTGATTCCAGGTCTTGAACAATCGGGACCCTATCTTCTTATGATAGAGAGGGACATGATTCATAAGTGGTATTATGTATCAAATTGTTCATTAGAGGGTTAGTGGGAACTTAAGGAACAAGATGTATTTACAGGGGTAAAACAGTAATTTTGCCCCAATTGTAATTACAAACGACCTGTGAAGGATCGACTTACTGATTATGGTTTATATGGACAAAAATATATCTATAGTGAAGAGAGTGCAACTATCGAGCTATAGTGGTGTGTCTTGATAGTTAATGAATAGTAATTAATTCGATTAAAGAGTTTAATGAATTAATTACAGATCGTTGGAGCTCATGATTTGTAGGTCCATTAGGTCTCTCTACTAGCTCTTAAATTGGAATAACAAATTAAGTATTAATTGGATGAATTTTGGAATTAGGGTCATGAATTTGAAATGTTCAAAATTCAATTATTAGAGTTTTCAATTTATTGTATTTGATACAATTAATTAAAAATCGTTTAATTTAGTTGAAATTAAAAAAAATTGGAGAATCAATTAATATTTAAATTATGATTTAAATATGAAATTGAATTATATTGGTGGAATTAATATTTTATTGATTTAATATTAAGATATTAAATTAATATTATTTTAATAAAAAAAGTTGAATTAAAATACAATAAAATAAAATTAGTTTTATAAATTAATTTGTAAAAATGATTTTAAATAAAACTGTTTCATTTAAAATTAAAATCAATTTTGTAAGAAATTGTTTTAAATAAAAAGAGAAGTGGATTTTTCTAAATCTTGGAAAAATCCACTATTTCTGATTGATATATCATCAAATTCCACCAAATGAAGTCCAAGGAGGAGCTGCCCTCCATGCAATCTTGGACATTTGCATGAGATCAGTCTATAAAATGTATCGTCTTGCATGGATTTGATGAGAGAAGCTGGGATTTTTAGACTCTTATGTTGAAGTGTTGAAAACCCTTCTTAAACCTACCTAAAGTTCATCATCTATTCAGCTTAATTTGAATGTTTCCACCACATATTCCTTTTTGAGCCTTGTAGAGAAGATCTTGCTGGTGGTCTTGTTGAAGTTTCAAGCTAAATCTTGAAGTGATTCTGCTGAATTCATGGATTAAGTCTTCAAAGGTAATGTTTGCTTAAAACCCTCTTTGAACTTCATTTGAATAACATGTTTAAAACTTAAATTAAGAGTAATTAGAGTGCTTATTGATTTTGATTTATTCTGCTGCATGTTAGATTACTCATTCAAATGTTATCTATATTGATGAGATTGAGCAAAAGGACTCTCTCTCAACTAAGGTTAGTATGGATTGAGCAAAAGGGTTCTCCCACATTTTCAAGCAGTGGAGTAGGGGAGTTTCAGAAAGATGCTGATAAGTTATTCAAGGGTTTCTCTTCTTTTACATGGTGTACTCTTATGATTTTAGTTCCATTTAAAAACCTTGAATATGTTTTAATAAATGCTTCTTGATAAGCATGTTTATGTTAAACAAAGTCACTCACTAGGATTTCCAGCTCACTCTTTTAAAATTTTTTTCTACCAGGGTAGCAGCCTTCAGGAAGATTGCAATTTAGGTGGCTCATAATTTTTTGTTATTTTTTTTTATGTCTATGTCAGGGGGTGGAAAAACAGAGTGGAGTTTGTGAATAATGTATATGTGACAGATTGACTTTGCAGATGCCTGAAAGGGATCATCACCCTACCAGAGATCCTGTAGCTAGTAGTAAATTCCCAGAAAGTCACCCAACATAGGATTGCTTCAGGCTAAGCACGCTTAACTTTGGAGTTTTTATAATTGAGCCACCGAAAAGGAAGGTGCACCTTGTTGGTATAGGTAGTATCTTTCAATTCTTTTAAGCATTTCTTAACCATACTTTCATGTCCTCGGGTTCTCTCTCATTCGGATGTGATATCGGTTCATTCATGTCCCCTCCTGAACTCGGGTCGTTACAGAAGTGTTTCCAAGTAATTGGATGCCTAAAAAATCGTAAGGTCAAATTGGCAGTATTCTTGTTTAAGAAATGAGTAAAGTAATGGTGGAAAGTGATAGAATCTTGAGGAAATAGATTAGAAGGGAAAAGTTTAAATTTTATTTTTGAAGATAAATATTATCCAGTTTCATACCGTGAGGCGAAGAGGAATGAGTTCCTGTAGCTAGCTCAAGGTAGTATGACAGTTGCTGAGTACGAGTAGGAGTATACTGAGTTTTCCAGGTATGCTTCCACGATCATAGCTGAAGAGAAAGACAAATGTAGACATTTTGATAGTGGTTTGAGAAGGGAGATATGAACTCTCGTTACTGCTACACTAACTGAACTGATGTTTCTCAGTTAGTTGAGACTGCCATGCGAGTAGAGGAGAGTTTAATGGAGGATAAATAGGACAAGGAAGTGTCTAGAGGGGAGAAGAGGAAATCTACGCCAAGAAAGTATGGTAGGAAAGATTTTAGGCCTCGCTTTAGTAGGCTAGTGACCTTTCAGGTAGTACAATTGGTAGTTAGTAGAAGAGAGACAAATAGAGATCCGTTAGACAGCTGGGGGATCTAAATCGGGACATTCTGGGAAATCAGTGACCAGTATAGGTAGGAAGCCCCAGTGTACCAGATGTGGCAAATTTCATGCAAGCCAGTGTTATGAAGGACAAAATGTCTGCTATTAGTATGGACAACCTGGACATTACAGGAGAGAATGTCCCTAGTTGAATTCAGGAGCACAGACTGAGAAAAAAGCATCATCCCAAATAATGATGCAGCCTAAGGCAAGCACAACAGATGAAGAGGGCACTAGTGGTGCCAAATAGTAGGGTGCAATGGGACGATCACGTTAATAGGGAAAAGTTTATGCCATGACCCAACAGGAGGCTGAGGATGCACCAAATATCGTTGCTGGTATAGTCTTTATTCATGATAGACCTGCACATGTTTTATTTGATCAAAGAGTGACTCATTCATTTATTTCTAGCATGTTCGCATTGAATATTGATAGGGTGCTAGAAACTATGCCTTTGGAATGAGTTATTTCTACCCTTGTTGGTGATGTACTGGTAGTTAATAATTACTATAGAAACTGTGTACTTCATATAAAGGAACAGTGTATGGAGATTGATCTTCCCTTAGAACTGTTAAATTTGATGCCATTTTAGGTATGAACTTCCTATTTAAATATCATGCATCTGTTGATTGTTATAAAAAAGAAGTGATATTCAGATTACGAGACTAGGAAGAGATAGTGTTTATAGGGGAAAAGAAAATGTTCCTTACTTGTTTAATTTTAGCAGTTAAGGCCAAGAAGCTGTTAAGTAAAGGTTGTACAACATACTTGGCCCATGTAACAATTTCTTTACTAAAGAAGATAAGACTAGAAGATGTTCCTGTGATATAAGAGTTCCTTGATGTATTTTCTGAAGAGTTATCAAAGTTATCACCTGATAGAAAGGTGGAGTTTACCATAGATTTGATACTAGGAACAACACCTATCTCACAGACACTGTACAGGATGGCTATAGCTGAGCTGAAGGAATTGAAAGCTCAACTATAGGAATTAGTAGATAAAGGCTATATTAGGCTTAGTGTGTCACCTTTAGGAGCACCAATTTTATTTTTAAAGAAGAAAGATGGCACACTTATATTATGTATTGACTACAGGCAGCTGAACAATGTAACTATATAGAATAAATATTTGTTACCTCGTATTGATGACCTGTTTGATCAGTTAAAGGGAGCAACTATGTTTTGAAATATTGATCTAAGATCAGGCTACCACCAGTTGAAGGTTAGGGAGTCAGATATACCTAAAACGACTTTTTGAACTAGATATGGGCATTATGAGTTTCTGGTTATATCACCAGGATATTTCATCCATACTTAGATCAGTTTGTGATTGTCTTCATAAATGATATCCTGGTGTAATCAGGTAAAAAGGGGAACATGTAGAGCATCTGAGGATAATATTGCAAACACTACGTGTGAAACAGTTATATGCCAAGTTCAAAAAATGTGAATTCTGGTTAAATCAGGTAGTATTTTTAGGACACTGGTGTCTGCAGCAGGAGTTAGTGTTGATCCTCAAAATATTGAGGCTGTGGTCAAGTGGGAATGACCTCAGTCACAGATATATATAGTTTCCTTGGTTTGGCAGGTTACTACAGAAGGTTTATGGAGGGTTTCTCGAAAATAGCCATTCCATTGACCAGTTTGACCAGAAAGGATGCAAAATTTGAATGGATAGATAACTATGAATGAAGTTTCTAGGATTTAAAGAAAAAATTGGTAACTGCGCCAATCTTAACTCTTCCAATGCCAGGTAAAGAGTTTGAGATTTACTGCGACGCATCTAAACAAGGATTGGGATGCGTGTTGATGCAAAATGGTAAGGTTATAGCTTATGCTTCTAGGTAGCTGAAGAAATATGAAGATAGTTATCTTACTCATGATCTAGAGTTAGTAGTGAAGGAAATTTAAACAGAGATCTTCATGAGCAGCGGAAGTGGATCGTTCCAAATTCCATTCAGAATGAACAAAACAATTACAGTCTAAACATAAATGAACAGATTATGCATAATAAAAAAATTACAGCATGCTACAAGAGGATACAAGGGATAGAGTATGCGTACCTTTGAAGAACTATTCTTCAAGTATCCCTCGACCGATTTCCAATGTGTCCAAAGTCGTACTAGAACGCAATGAACAGAACACGGCCTCCACGAACGTCTGAATGCGTCTTGATCCCAATTGAGTTCAACTCGATCCATGAACTGAATAGGATCATCACCATAAGTGTTACCTTGGTATTCTCGGTGTGAGAATCCAGGAGTTGTGGGCTCTGTATGATCTTGGATTGAGAAAGACAGGAGGTATACGATCGAGTAAGTGGGAGATAATGAAAACTTTCTATCGTATAGATAATGTACTCGATCGTTTAGAAGATGAAACCTATCGATAGACTTTTGCTACTCGACCGTGTAGCAACGATCAAACGAGCAACTATTGTATAGTCAACTCTTAGCTCAATTGTGTATGCTCTCAATGCTATTGATGCGTTATTTTATGAGGTGAAATTATGAAATGAATTGCGGTGATGGAAATGCATTGAGCAACAAGTTTTTTTCAACAGAATCCAAGTATAAATTTCGCTGAGTTTCCTAGTAAGTCCAGGGTCGAACTCAGGGACTTGGAAAAATGGTATGCGGTGATAATTTTTAAGAAAACTTTGCAGTAACCAATAAATAAAATAGTTGTTTTGGGTTGTTGTTTGTGGTAATAAAATAAATGTATGCGGTGGAGTTACGAAAAGAGATGATAATACGAAAGATACGATGAATATGCGAGGAATGGGTTGAGAAGGGGTTTAGCTAACACTTCCTAGGATGCGTTCATGTTATGCGGTCATGCAACACACATACAATAACAAATCATCTCTCAACGCAAATGCTACTGCTTCTAGTTTTAGAGCGCATGCGATATATGCGATAAGTCTATAAGGCCTACATATAAACCTCTATTCTTGTCTATGCGGTGACAAATGACACACACACAAACAAGGCGACCACATAATATCATAACCTATCTCTAGGGTGCATGCGATGCATGTTGGCAAACAGAGCTTATCTCTAAGTCCCTATCTCTTGCTTATGCAGATCTAATCTTGCTCTCTCGAGTCTATATTCTAACCTAGCTCTCTCAAGTCTTAGGTTCTTTCTTTAGACTCTCTCTTGAGTAGCTCTAAAGGGGTGTTGGGTGCAACATAAGTCAAGACAATCGCATGCGATGAAGATCCTAGATCATGTTAGCTTAGTACTTTTCAACCCATTCAATGGAATTAGCTACTCATGCGTGCTTTTAAGAGAGTGAACAAATGTAGAATAGCAAGTTCCATTTTATAGATAATGAGTTGAAATACGAAATAACAACGCAAGATGAGAATAAAGAGCCTGGTAGCAATCTCTTGCTTCCCAAGGCTCTTACATTGTCTTTTCTACTCTGTTCAAAAGATAGTCTCGCTCTCGCGAGAGTCGGCCCTCTCTCTGCTTTTCCACGCCTCTGGGTTCTCTCTCGAGCTGACCAGAGCGATCTTCTAGTGTCTCTTCCCTTCTCTTGCTCTGCCTTAAAAGAAAAACTACTTCTAAGGGAAAATTATCTAACTGTCCGAACTCGTTCATTGAAGGTTGCCTTTGGTATTTATAGAGCTTTGGGGTGAAAGGCTACTTCTCTCTTATGATTGCACTGATGGGATGACATTAATTCTCTGTCTGATGTGTCGAATATTTGTCACCAAAAAGTTAAGTGTACTAGCTACAGTAGTTCGTTAGCGGCTTGTCAACTTAATTCAGACTCGACCGTCATCAGCTTTCTGTCCCATCGTGATTAATTATGCTTTTCACCCAGATACGCCCACCAAGTTGCGCCGGTTCTATGTGGCAATCCTTTTTGAGCAGATATTTACGAACACAAATCACTGCAAAGCCTTGCGGTAACCCTGCGCTCGACCGTTGCTTTCTTGTGATCGCATTTTACGCTTCGCGTCAACGCATATTCTGCACAAAAATACAATAGTTAACTGCTTTTATACGATGAACGCATGCGACCGCAATGTTATAAACTTAATGCTTTTTGGACGCAATCTTATATATTTTATCAACACAAATCTGCATTGTTTAATAACTTAGCACTGTAATAACGTGCATTTCTGCCCGTTATCACACCCCCAAATTTAAACAATGCTTGTCCTCAAGCATAAGCTAAAGATTTCCTTTAGAAGGTTGACCGCAATCTGTTTTCCTAGATTTCTCAAGGATACTTCATTCAAATCCTATACACCAAAATTTCCTTAATTCTTATTCAAGTCTCTTCTTAAAATATTTCTAAGACCTAGGGATCGCAAGTCTAACCTTCAAAAAGACTTTACTAGATTTCAGGACATCGCATGATTTATTTCAAAAAGAACTTTTTCACTGGGGTGTTAAATGATTTTTATTCCTATATATTTTTTATATTATTATTTTTCTCTGACCTTGCGCTGATCCAAGTGCCTCGCCTTCGTTTTGGCTTGCCTCCACGTGTGTCATGCGGACATCCAACTACGAGCAATGCGCTGTTTCTCAGACTAAACTCATACCTACTTGGCAGCGGAGTTGCGGTCATTTATTTATGCGTTGATCCTGGCGACTTACTTTCATTTTGGCCTGCCCCCACGTGTGTCATGCGGATATCTAACTATGGGTAAGTTCCCTTCACAACTTAACTCTTATCAATATGGGTTTCCCCATTGCGTTGACAATGGAGTTGTTATTCTCAAACTATCCCCCCCTTTTTTTAGAGAGCTACAAACAACAAGGTCGAAAATAAATTCCTCACCCCCAAATTTAAAATGCAGCAATGTTCTCATTGCCAAAAGATTGGAAGAAGTCATGCGATGTTCCTAGGAAGTTTGGTAAAGGGTCAGTTTGAAGGAAAACTAGCAGTCCATTAACGTTTAGAAATATTTCATGAGGTGACTATCTTAAAATTAAGTTGACTCTAGTGTACATGAAAAAAATAGAAGCATGTGTTTCATCATTGAAATCATAATTGGCAAAGAGAAAGCATGTGGCAACTTACTAAATTTATCAAAGTTAAATGAATTCGTTAATTAAAGAGGATGCAGTGATAAAATTTTCAAAATTAAAATGCGATGCGATAACGAAATTTGGAATAAAGTCAAGGAAAGATACAACCCCCAAATTTATGCTGTTGCCCGCATTATTTGTTGGCACATCCTGCTTTGCGGCGGTCTTCTTTCTTTGGATTGTGGTGACGAAAGTAGTTGCGTCTTCGTGTAGCACCTCCACAAGCGTGTATCTCGATCGTTGCAAGAAAAACATTGAGAGGGTTAAATAATCATAAAAAAATAGAGTTTAACAAAATCGTTTACCGCAATCGTTCAGCACGATTGTTTTTTTTTTTTTTTTTAAAGTAAAGAAGTAAATATGCGATAATAGATAATAACAAAGTGATGAAAGTTCATGAAGTATTGATGTAGAAAAAGGATATTCAAAAGGTTTGCATCTCTGATGAGGTTGAGTCGCATAGTAACTCAGGGACTGCTTATTTCAAGCTGGGCTTTTCACGTCCCCGGTAGCTTTTTCTTCTTTTCTCGCTCTTCCGGAATCTTGACTACCTTAATTCGGAGCATTTCCCCGTTAATGTTCATCGCAATCTCCCCTTTGTACACATCAATTTGAGTGCGACCGGTCGAGAGGAATGGTCGTCCCAATATGATTGGCGTATCTTCGTCCGCTTTATAATCCAAAATGATGAAGTCTGCAGGCAAGATGAATTTATCAATTGAGATTGTGGCGTCTTTCAACTTTCCTTCAGGATGGATTCTGGATCTATCCGCAAGTATGAGAGTCTCCGTCATGGGCGTGAGGTTGCCCATATTCAATCGTTTGAAGATTGATAGCGGCATTACGTTTATACTCGCCCCAAGATCGCATAGTACTTAGCCACTATAGACCCCTCCAATGGAGCATGGTATCGTGAAGATTCCTGGGTCGCACATTTTTGGTGGGATCATTGCATTTTGCATTGCTGCCATTGTCGCGATCTTTTCCTCATCATTCTGTTTCTTTTTCAATCTTTGCAGAAATGGTGGTTGCTGGACTTTTTCTATCTCATGATCTAGAGGCTTGAGGGTGGACGCAACTTCGGGTTTCATCATTCTCTTCTGAATTACACGTCAACGGGTCCCCGGTTGTTACCGCATTGAAGTTGGTCGTGATGGGTTCCTCTTCTACTTCTGCAGTCGTTTTCTCGTTTAGCAAGGAGATTGCTAAGCATTGTTCCTTCCCCGTACCCCCAGCGTTGCGAGGAAGCTCAGTTGAACTCGGCAAAGCTCCTTTGCGGTCTATTTTTAAGCTCGCCCGTAATCTGTCCTAGTTGCATTTCAAGATTTTGGATGGACGTTGCTTGATTCTGACGCACTGATTCATTTTTCTCAATGTACTGCTTCAACAAGCTTTCTAAGGATGAAGATTGCGGTGTCTGCGAACTATTGGCTTGGTTATGCGTTGGGCCGTTGGTTTGCGGGAAAAATCCGAATGGCCCTTCTTTTTGCGCCACTGGTTGAAAGCATTGTGTTTGATTTTTCCATGCGAAATTGGGGTGGTTTCTCCACCCGGGGTTGTATGTGTCGAAGTAAGGATTATTCTTTATGAAGCATGCTGATGGCGGATTTCTTGGGCATTCTTCCATTGGATGCGCGTCACCGCAGATGACACAACTTGCGATCATTTGAGAAATTACGTTGACCTACCCTTTGTTTGCTCCCATGCTATTAATTACGATGCCTTGTATCAAACTCATCATTGCAGTCATTTGGTTCTGAAGGGATACGATGGCCCCGTTGTTTACGTCACTGTCTTTAATTCTTAATCTTTGATCGATTTCTTGCCAGTCCTCGTGATGTTTGGAAATGCGATCAAGTATATTTTTGGCCTCCTCATATGTTTTGTCAAGCAAACCACCAGCTGCTGCCGTATTGGCAGCTGTCTACAAAGCAGGGTTCAGTCTTTGATAAAGGATCTCCATTTACAAGCAGTCTGGTAATCCGTTGTGTGGACAGTCTCTTACCAGCCTCTTAAACCTCGCCCAAGCATCACTGAGCGATTCGTCAGTTTCTTGGTCAAAATTCATTATTAATTTCCTTCTCCTGGCATTCTCGGTTGGTGGGAAATATTTCTTCATGAACTTTTTGACGACTTGTTCCCAAGAAATTATCTCTCCCGGTTTGAGAGAGTATGCCCATTTTCGTGCCTGATCACACAGAAAATGGGAACAAAGTTAATCAAACTTCTTCGGTAGAGATATTCGGGAACACAAAAGTGTTGCAGATTTCTATGAAACCCCGGAGGTGAGTGTGCGGGTCCTCGCCACGCCTTCCTCCGAACTGCCCAGTAGTCTGGATCATCTGCAGCATCACCGGTATCATTTCGAATTGGATCCATCAAGAGCAGGCCTCATGATTCCTGGGGAGAAATCGTAGAGGTTGGGCGATGCATAGTCTCGAATGGGCCTATTACGATCGTTTGCCAGTAGGATTAGATTCGCCATGACATTGTTTAGTTTGGTGCTCCGTTTCCAGGCTGCTCTGCCATGTCGTCTTTATCTGGTTGTTGTTGTTGGCAGCTATCTCTTAGTCTTCGTTAAAATGTCCTTACAATCTCTGGGTCGTAACTCGCCGGAGATTGGGAGCTGCAAAGAAATAAAAAAAATTACCATTAGCACACTGATTTGCTGAAGTCCCTGGCAACGACGCCAAAAACTTGATGCGTTATTTTATGAGGTGAAATTATGAAATGAATTGCGGTGATGGAAATGCGTTGAGCAATAAGTTTTCTCAGCTGAATCCAAGTATAAATTCCGCTGTGTTTCCTGGTAAGTCCAAGGTCGAACTTAGGGGCTTGGGAAAACGGTATGCGGTGATAATTTTTAAGAAGACTTTGTGGTAACCAATAAATCAAATAGTTGTTTTGGGTTGTTGTTTGTGGTAATAAAATAAATGTATGCAGTGGAGTTACGAAAAGAGTTGATAATACGGGTTGAGAAGGGGTTCAGCTAACACTTCCTAGGATACGTTCATGTTATGCGATCATGCAATACACATACAATAGCAAATCATCTCTTAACGCAAATGCTACAACTTCTAGTTTTAGAACGCATGCGATATATGCGATAAGTCTATAGGGCCTACATATAAACCTCTATTCTTGTCTATGCAGTGACGAATGACACACACACAAACAAGGCGACCACATAATATCATAACTTATCTCTAGGGTGCATGCGATGCATGTTGGCAAACAGAGCTTATCTCTAAATCCCTATCTCTTGCTTATGCAGATCTAATCTTGCTCTCTCGAGTCTATATTCTAACCTAGCTCTCTCAAGTCTTAGGTTCTTTCTTTAGACTCTCTCTCGAGTAGCTCTAAAGGGGTGTTGGGTGCAACATAAGTCAAGACAATCGCATACAATGAAGATCCTAGATCATGTTAGCTTAGTTCTTCTCAACCGATTCAATGGAATTAGCTACTCATGCGTGCTTTTAAGAGAGTGAAAAAATGTAGAATAGCAAGTTCCATTTTATAGATAAAGAGTTGAAATAGAAATGACAACGCAAGATGAGAATAAAGAGCCTGGTAGCAATCTCTTACTTCCCAAGGCTTTTACACTGTCTTTTCTACTCTGTTCAAAAGATAGTCTCGCTCTCGCGAGAGTCGGCCCTCTCTCTGCTTTTCCACGCCTCTGGGTTCTCTCTCGAGCTGACCAGAGCGATCTTCTGGTGTCTCTTCCCTTCTCTTGCTCTGCCTTAAAAGAAAAACTACTTCTAAGGGAAAATTATCTAACTGTCCGAACTCGTTCATTGAAGGTTGCCTTCGGTATTTATAGAGCTTCGAGGTGAAAGGCTACTTCTCTCTTATGATTGCACTGATGGGATGCCATTAATTCTCTGTCTGATGCACCAAATATTTTTCATTGAAAAGTTGAGTGTACTTGCTACAATAATTCGTTAACGGCTTGTCAACTTAATTCGGACTCGACAGTCATCAGCTTTCTATCCCATCGTGATTAATTATGCTTTTCACCCAGATGCGCCCACCAATTTGTGCTGGTTCTATGCGGCAATCCTTCTTGAGCAGATATTTGCGAACACAAATCACCACAAAACCTTGCGGTAACGCTGCGCTCGACCGTTGCTTTCTTGTGATCGCATTTTACGCTTTGCGTTAACGCATATTCTGCACAAAAATACAATAGTTAACTATTTTTATGCGATGAACGCATGCGACCGCAATGTTATAAACTTAATGCTTTTTGGATGCAATCTTATATATTTTATCAATGCAAATCTGCATTATTTAATAACTTAGCACTGTAATAACGTGCATTTTTGCCCGTTATCAGCTATCGCTTAGTAAAAATACATTTTACTTGATAGCCTTATTCGTAAGATTTTTCCGAATGAATCAACTACTAATTTTGGAAAACAATTTTTCTTTTTATCTCACGGTTACCATAAAACTTCCAATAACCTCCCACTCAATTCGGTTATTAGAGAAAAAGAATTAATTATCATATAATTAATATATTATAAATAAATATGACAATCAACTTATCATATTATATTTATAACCTATAGTTTTAATATTTCATCATATGAAACATATAAACCATAGTTCTTTTTCTATTTTATGGTATTTAATATAAATCATATGTATATTAATTCTTCCAATTAATGTATCTAATACATCATATCAATTATATCACATATAATTGAATTTCCTCTTGTTAATTTGAATACTTCAAATCAACCCAAAATCTGATTCTCAACTTGAATCCATTGAGCTACCAAGGGGACCTCGTAGACCTGTAGCTTGAAGCTCCAACGGTACGTGAATAACTGACTAAACTCTTTAGTCACGAGATCCACCATCCGTTAACTGTTGGTCACTCCACTAAAGACTGACAACTGCACTATTCTCATTATAGATATATTTCTGTGTCCATATAATGAATCAATAGTGCGATGACACTTCACAAATTGCTCGTAAGTACAGTTGGGCTAATTTATCGTTTTGCCCCTTTAGTTACATCTAACTCCTTAAGTACCACTGATTCCTCTAATGAACAATAAGTCATAGTCCTACTATGACTGAGTCCTCTCTTCCAAAGAAAGGGTGTGGCCACTATGTTCAAGACCTGGAATCAGCCCTTAAGGGAGCAATTTATCTATTTACCCCTGCTTCGGGGAAGGAGTGAATTCCGTCTTATGTAGCTGAGTTTCTAGCTCCCCAATCAGACGAATCCCAAAAAGGTAGGCTTGTTGAGTTGGCAATCTGGCCACCCTCACCCATACTAATCAAAAGACCGCTCTCATAGGCAGGAGTTCCCAACTCACTCAGGATTAAGATCATGTCACCTATGGTCTTAGTGAAATGTAAATCTCAATTATCAACGACATTATTTAAAGAGACTAATCATCTCGTGGTCTGGTCTTATATAAACTCTTTGTATAGGATACCCCCGCTTGCATGTCTCCATATGAATGGTCAGGATCAGACCATTTGTAGCACTTTACAACAGTTGTAACATCTACAAAGTAAGCCGTATCCATAATGTCACTAGGATAAGGCATCCCTCTTTTATCCATCTACTACAGACCATTTAGGTTATTACTTAAGGCATAATCCACTTGTATGTCTCATATACATGCTTAAGTTACATGAAATAACAATGGATCTAAGTTTATTGGATTTGAGTAAATGCAAATAAAATAACATTTATTTTATTAATAACAATGTGTACAAAACATTTACAAACTACGAGACCACCAGGAGAATTAGGACACCAATCCCAACAATTTCCCATTTGTCCTAATGCCTCGAGAGACTAGTATACAATACATAAAAACAGTACAATATACAATAATCTAGGGCATACTCTATACCCCAGTATCATCTCCCACTTGCCCTAGACAAGGTGCTACATGTCCTACAGACCCAGACTCTCCAGATGACCCTTGAACACTTTAGCCGTGACAGCCTTTATAAATGGATCAACAATGTTGTGCTGCAGCACGATCTTTGTGACTATCACATCACCAAAATGCACAATCTCCCTGATTAAATGATACTTCCGTTTAATATGCTTGCCTCTTTGGTGACTCCGAGGTTCCTTATAATTTGCCACAGCCCCGCTGTTATCACAATAGAGTGTGATTAACAAAGACATATTTGAAACAACTTCCAAATTTATAAGGAACTTCCTAAGCCAAATAGCCTCTTTAACAACTTCACAAGTGACTACATATTCGGCTTCCATAGTGGAATCCACGATGCATCCTTGCTTGATGTTTCGCCAAACTACAACCTCCTCTATTCAGAGTGAACACTAACCCTGATACTGATTTCCGAGAATCTCTATCAGTCTGAAAGTTAGAGTCTGTCTATCCTGTAAGGATCAAATCCTTATCTCCATATATGAGCATATAGTCTCTCGTTCTCCAAAGATGCTTGAGAATCATTTTGACCGTTGTCCAGTGATCTAATCCTGGATTGGACTGATATCGACTGAAAACTCTACTGTATAGTAAATGTCAGGTCTAGTATATAACATTGCATACATAAGGCTTCCAACAACCGAAGCATAGGGAATCCATCTCATTTTCTCAACCTCTTGAGGTGTCTTAGGACACTATTCCTTAGACAGAATAATTCCATGCCTGAAGGGTAATAAACCCTTCTTGGAATTCTGCATCGAGTACCTGATCAACATCTTGGCAATGTACGATACCTAAGACAAGGCTAGCCTTTTGTTCTTACGATCCCAAATGATTTGGATCCCTAGAACATACTACGCCTCTCCCAAATATTTCATTTGGAATTGGGCGGCTAGCCATTTCTTAATGTCAGTTAGAAAGCCTTCATCATTCCCAATGAGTAGGATATCATGCACATACAACACTAGGAAAGCTACTGAGCTGTTGATGATTTTCTTGTAAACACAAGGCTCATCAACATTCCTATCAAAGCTAAATGATTTGATCGCACTATCAAATCTAATGTTCCACGATCTAGATGCTTATTTCAGCCCATAAATGGATCTATTAAGTTTACAAACCTTTTACTCTTAATCTGAAAGAATGAATCCCTCTGGTTGAGCCATGTAGATGGTCTCCTCAAGATTACCATTCAAAAAGGCAGTCTTGACGTCCATTTGCCATATCTCAGAATCATAAAATGTGGCTATGGACTGGAAAATCCTGATAGACTTCAACACAACAATAAGTGAGAAAGTTTCCTGAGTCTAGCCTTAAAGGTCTGCACCTTTCCATCTACACCTCATTTTCTCTTGTAGATCTACTTACCCCTATAGATTTTACCTTGTCAGGCTGATCCATAAATTCTCAGACAAAATTGAAGTACATAGACTCCATTTCCTGATTCATGGCTTTAATCCACTCATCTTTGTTAACATCCTCCATTACTTGCTTATAAGACAATGGATCCTCAACTCCATCATCAGATATGATGTTTTGGGCTTCAGTCAAACCCATGTAGCGTTCCGGTGGATTCACAATCCTCCCATTACGATGAGGCAGTCTCAACTCTTGAAATGGTTGACTAGAGGAACCGACATCAACAACTCTTGTTGATCTATCGATCAGTTTAACAACTCTTGTTGAACTCTCAGTAGTCTCACTAGAAATCTCATGTAAAATAAGCTTGCTTCGTGGCTTATGATCCGTGATGTGGTCTTCTTCCAAGAATAGCATTTTTCGACACAAACACCTTATTCTCACTTAGATCATAGAAGTATCCACCCCTCGTTTCCTTGGAGTAGCCTACAAAGAGGCCAACTTTCAAACGCGGTTCCAACTTTTTAGGGTTAGCCACAAGCACGTGGGCTAGACATTCCTAAATTCTGAAGTGGTGTAAACTATCTTTACGGCCTCTCCACAACTCAAAAGGTGTTTTAGAAACACTCTTTGAGGTAACGTTGTTTAAAATATAACTTGTAGTCTCTACTGCAAATCCCCAAAATGAGTCTGAAAGATGAGCATAATTCATCATAGACCGAACCATGTCCAACAGGGTTCTGTTTCTCCTTTCTGATACACTATTCTGCTGAGGTGTACCTGGGACCAAGAGTTGGGACGTGATTCTATGTTCTATCATATAGTTCTGGAATTCTAAGTCCATATACTCTCCACCACGATTATATCGTAGTGTTTTTATTTTCTTACCTAACAAGTTTTCCCTTCAGCCTTATATTCCTTGAACTTTTCAAGAGCATCAGACTTACGTTGCATTAGGTATAGATACCCATATATTGAATAATCATTTATGAAAGAGATGAAATATTCATACCCACCTCGATCTCTAACATTCATCGGACCACAGAGGTCTGAATGGATAAGCTCTAAGGTTTCCTTGGCTCTATAACATTTTCTAGTAAAAAGTTGTCTGGTCATTTTACCTTCAAAGCATGATTCACATATCGGTAAGGAGTTTTCTTCTAAATCTTTTAGAAGTCCACATTTCACCAATTTTTCAATCCTGTTGAGATTGATGTGACCTAACTTTAGATGCCAAAGATGAGTGTTTTCCTTAGGAGAAACCCTTGGTCTTTTTGTAGTTGTTGCTATTTTTAACATTTCAGTATTAAGCAAGACTTTTATGACTAATGGCCTTAGTACATATAAGTTATTTTCCACTGAACCAAAACCAATCTCTATACCATTCTTGAAAATAAGCACTTTATTCTCAGAAAAAGAGACAGTATAACCTTGTTCAATCAGACAAGAAATTGAAATTAAGTTCCTCTTGATATGAGGAACTGCATAAATATTATCCAGTAATAGATAATGTTTCTTGTCCAAAAATAACTTCAGCCTACCTACAACAACAGCTGAAACAACCTCACCAGTACCGACTCGAAGAGTCAACTCTCCATCTTCCAATGTTTTCCAAGAACTAAATCCTTGGTAGGAAGAACTTACGTGATTAGTAGCACCTGAATCAAGTATCCAGATAGAATCATCATTCTCTACCAAACACGTCTCCAAGACAAATAAATCAGATTTACTGTCTTTAAACTTTTTCCTCGTCTGAAGAGTAGTGGGATGAGTATCAGAACCTAAATAAGCTCCAAGTTCCATTTCAGAGAACAATTCTTATCGATGAACTTCATTAAAGTCAGCAACAATTGCTTTCTCTTTTAGTCCCTTGACATTCAAGAAAGACCGGAGATTATCTTTGGAACTAATAGTACTAGTTTCATTGTCATCCATCCTTTTTTGCTCAAAAAGTGAGAACTAACGTTCAAAATTTTTTTGCAACGAGTCCATTATCTTACGTGCAATAACCATGTTCTCAACCCTTTTGGCCAATGCATCAGGTATGCTAGCCAAAATATGAAGTCGGGCCATCAAATTAGCCTTCATCCACATCTCATATGCATTACGAACATTTCATGGTGCATTAAGGGTCGGTATTTGAGGAAACTCCTCAACCATGACAAACTCGAGGTCGTTTACCACGAAATATGTCTTAAGAGACTTTTTCTAATGTATGTAATCGGTCAAATTAAAAAAGGCAACTAAAGGAAAATCATACATGTTGCTGAAAAAACAAACACATTGATCTACATTAGATTTTAGTGAATACTCTTTAAAACAAAGTCCAATCTGGTTTAGCAAAATCAAAATGAACCCCGTGTGACATCTAGTTTTGCAATGACGCTTTACTGGTTTAGGAAAAAAGCCACCGAAGGGTAGTCAATTTATCCCTCCTCTGAATTGAGACACTCTCAACCAATCATTAATACCAAAATAACTCTCATTCCTATAACGACTAGCCATCACTGATTTGGTCAAGAAATCATTAACTTACTTAACAATTTCCCATAAGTGTGACCCTTCATTTTAGATCCTAGAGTTCCGCCCCAAGCAGCCAATTAGAAGAGAAAAAATCTGATTAGGGCAAAAACTAAACCGACCCTATCCATTTCTGGATTTCACCTTGATATTGACCAACCACATAAACCATCCGAAGGGGGTCGCTTCCAGGGTGCCACGAAGCCATGCAAGAAGATCTCACGGTGCAAACCAATGAAGAAGACCGTAGGACATGTTGACACACATCCTTCACCCATTTACTATAAATACTCTCTTCGTCCATCTTGATATTGACTCATGTTTGCACCATCCAAAGGGGGATGCTCCTAGGGCACCACAAGGCCAAGCATGAATCTCATGGTGTGAACATTAAGGGAGAAACGTGAGTGGAATTGACATATCATATATATCTTTTCCTCCCACTGAGTATTTTATAATTTTGTGTTTAGTTTATTTAGAAAAAACACGACTAAGAATGTTAACTAAGTGACTTTTTAGGTTTTTCCCAAAAGTAACTCTTACTTTGGAAAGTTGAATAACTTTTGATCATCATTCATTGAACTCTTTAATGAAATCTTTTATCAACTGTTGCATGCTTGTAGCAAATCTATCTAATTCAGCTTTCCAGGTAGGTTCCCAGGTAGGGGTGTTTCGTTTTCGTCAGCTTAAATACCCCAGCCTAGATAGAACCTGCCTTAGATAAAAGATCCCTTATAGATAGATTTAATACAAATTTAATCTTTTATTCAAATCAATTTAATCCTATTAAACCGATTCAAAAGATTAAACTTAGGTATCTAATCTCATTAGAACCATGAACTTAGGTCTATCTCAATAAAATTTTAAAACCATTTTAAAACATGAGTTCACCTAAGTTCGCATGCAACTCTTTCTTATTGATTTTAGTTCTAATTTCTATTATAAAACTTATAACAGGAAACAACTAAAACCAACCACAATGCAAAGCAACACACACAAGACATTAATAACTCTTATAAACAAGCCTAAGTGTCATGCTCTATGCATTGTTCATTCATTATTACTTTTACATAACTCTTATATAACAAAGTAATGGAACAAGCATACATGCTTTCATTTATAATATAAAGATGATGCATGAATATGCTTAATGCATGCATAAATATAACTCTTATATTATATAATACATGGGCATGCATTCTTGTAATTTCATCATGTCATTTACTATATTATAACACTTATAATATATGATGCATGAATAAAATGCATAACCTAAGGTGGCTTTTAAACCTATATGTCATACATTATGACATATAAACAAACATACATCTCATGAACATTAAGTAAAATTTGATGAACTAGGATAATTAGCCTCACCCTCAAGAAGAAAGCTAACTATTATAAAGAGCAATGAGTCCACCTATTGAAACAGGCGAACCGGGTCTTGAACTGTTCGAACAAAGCCACATCTTCTTGATCGTGTAACAGCTTTTTGTGATCGTTTAGCAACGCTGCATGTGCATAAACGATCGTTTAGCAACGATCGAGTACCTTTTATTATGCAATGAAGCATGAATGTCACACAATTGTGCAGTGTACATCGTGTAACATATGCCTTAAATGATCAAGTAGACGACAACGATGCGGTGAAACATAATCGTCTAAACGATCACTGAGAAAGTGTCAAATATCGTATACCGGGTGATCGTGTAGCCAATGACTATGCAATTAAGTATGCTGGACTACACGATCGTTTAGTGCGCGCATCTATTAAACAACGAGCATCAAATACTCTAAGCGATCGTTTACCTCAAGCCTCCACGTGATCGAGCGACTAACGCTACACGATAGAGTAAACTCTTTACCCAATCGTTTAGCATCAACTATATGATCGTTTAATAAATACTATACGAATAGGTATAACTTTTCTAAACGATCTTTTAGCCTGGGCTACACGATGCAACCAACCTTTGGTCTTCTTCCTCGATGAGAACAACATCTCCATTCTTCAAAACTTCATCACGAACGACTAAAAAAACTTCAACACTTTGAATACAGACTCGATTGCTTATTAATTATGCCAAAAAACATAGAGGCCCTTACAATCAACATTTTGTAATCTTAAAGAAAGCTTTAAACAGAGGCAACCATTCCATAAACATCCATCAATACATCCACAAACACATTTAACTCTTAAACGCATTGTAGAAAACTTAAAACCCACCACAACTATAAAAGAAGTTCAATACAGCAATGAAATTTGGAATATCAGAACAACCTGGCTCTGATACCAATTGAAGGAAATCTTAACAGAGATCTCCATGAGTAGCGGAAGTGTATCATTCCAAATTTCATTCAGAATGAACACAATATTACAGTCTTAAATGGAAACGAACAAATTATGCATAATCAGAAATTACAACATGCTACAAGAGGATACAAGGGATAGAGTGTTGGGTTTCATGTCTTAAAACTCGTAGTTTGTAAACAATAGAACTTATTCTGAAAATTCAATAAGTTGTTATTGAATATTTTTTTTTTTAGAAATCCAATAAACCTAAAGTCCTTTGACTATTACCTGAGTACATGAACTTTATGTGGAGACATACAAGTGGATTAGGTTCGAGTAAATAGTCAAAATGATCTATAGTATATGAATAAGGTTGGGTACCTTATTCTGGTAACACTATTGGATACGGCCTACTCTGTAGTTGTTACAAAGAGTTGTAAAGTGCTACAAACGAAGTGATCCTAATTCATTCACGTTGGGACATGAGGAGTGGGGGCGTTCTGTGCAAATGAGTTTTGTGCAAGATCGAACCATGAAACCAGTCACTCTTACTTTATAATGTTGTTTACTATTTAAGATTGACTATTTCAAAGTGATGACCTAGGTAACTTGACCTTAATCCTGAGCTAACTATGAACTCCTGTTTGTTCGGGATTATCCTTTGATTTGCAAACGGTGAGAGTAGACCAACGTCTTTGCTCAATAAACCTCCCATTTTGGGGATAAGACCAAATAGATAGCTAGGGACATAGGGTGCATTACGGAATTCACTCCTACCCGATTAGGGTTAGTAGAGAGGTTGTTCCCTTTAAGTGCTGATTCTGGGTCTTGAACAAGAGGCCTCACCCTCTCATTGGCCCAAGAGATTCGATTTATTGATTGGATCACAAATCAATTGTTCATTAGGGGATCAATGGGACTTGAGGAACAAGAGGTAATTTCGGGGGTAAAATAGAGATTCGACCCAGCCGTTATTACGAACAACCTGTGAAGGGTTAACTTACTAATCATGTTTATATCGAGTGGACATAATATATCTACAGTGAGGGGAGTTCAGCTATGGGCTTTAGTGGAATCACCCATTAGTTAACGAATGGGGTTAGTTCGGTCTAATGAGTTTAGTCGATTAATCTCGGATCGTTGGAGCCCATGATCTGTAGGTCCACGAGATCCCCCTACTAGCTCGTAAATGGATTAGCTCTAGAATAGTGTGATAAGTTAATTTGAAAATGTTCAAATTAGAATTAAACAGAATTGGAGAAATAATATTTAAATATGATTTAAATATTTGAAGATGGAATTGTGTAAACATTAGTTTAATATTTGATATTAAATTAATTAGAATTATTTATATTGTTTAAATAATTATTTATTAATTTTATTAAGAAAATTAATTTATGAAATTAATTTTGTAAAATTAATAAAATATTCAATTTTATAAAATAAAATTGATTTATGAAACCAATTTATTAAAAATTGAAAAAGAAAGAAATACACATAATGGAAAATTGGTTTTTTCCATTATCTTCATCAAGTAGCTCACTAACAACCCACTTCTTAAGTCTTCATTTACTCCAAGCATGAGCTGCATCTCATGCAACAATTCTCTTTGCATGATCGTCTGCAATATAATGAAGAGATTGGAGTGATTTGGAGGCAATGCAACCGAAAGAATTTCTCTGAAAAAATTCGTGAGTAGAAAAGTGTTCTTCATTTGGGTTGCTGCTGTGCGCATTCTTTAACTTCCTTAATTTAGGCATATTTTTAATCCCACAACTCAATCTAGAGCACCAAGAAGATAGTAGGAAAGATCTTGGGGGTGGTCTACAACAAGATTTAGAGGAGATTTATAGTTGGATTCAAGCTTTGAAGGAGTTCTACAAAGGTATGTCACGAAACCCATTTATTTCTATTGAAGCATGCTTTTATTTTTGCCAAAATTAGTGAATTTGAGTGCTTATGGATCCTTTCCACTTCTGCTGCACGATGGTACGCTCAAAAAATTGGTATCAGAGCATCATATAAGCATTCAATTCGGTTTAATTTTGGTATGGCGGGTGTTTTATATGAGTTATATGAAACTGTTGTATTGATATGACTTTTGGAGTTTTGGCTTTTAATTTCTCTTTGATTTCTCAATTAAATTGTAATTGGCTCTTTCTTGATGAGCTTATATATGTTCCCAAGAGTTTGTAATTTATTTGGAGTCATTGGAGTTGAAATTAAGCTGTAAATCGAAGAAACAAGTGAAGAGGCCGAGTTGTAAATTCCAGAAAGTCAGCCTCTATTCATATCGTCGTTAAGCTTTAGTAGCTAGATGATCATTTAGCTTCATGCGTTTGATGATGTGAAGAAAAGCTAAACGATCGTGTAACTTCGGGCGTCGAAGGTTGAAGTGTTGTGCGCTAGACGATCGTGTACCTGCGGGAGCTAAACGATGCGTTGTATTACTATATGATAGCACTACACGATAGCACTACACGATCGTTTATAGTAGCTAATCGATGCGTTGAGATGGTATGCAATAGCACTACGCGATCGTTTACCTATGAGCAGCAGCTAAGTGATGCGTTGAGATGCTATGCGATAGCACTACGCGATCATTTACCTATGAGCAGCAGCTAAGCGATGCATTGAGATGTTATGCGATCGTTTACCTATGTGCGGCAGCTGAGCGATGTGTCGAGAGATATGCGATAACACTAAACGATCGCTTACCTCTGCACGTGCTAAATGATCAACCTCAGATGTTAGACTATGGTGCTAAGCGGTTGTGTAGTAATTTTCTGGCATTAGACGATGGAGCTGCACGATAGTGTTAGACACTAAGCGATCGTGTAACGTTGTTCGACATTAGACGATGACACTATGCGATAGAAGGAAGAGACTACACGATTGTATACCTTAGTTAGGCGCCATGTGTTGGTGCAAAACGGTCACACAAACACTAAACGATCAAGCAAATGCATAACGATGGTCGTCAATGCTAAACGATGAGCCTTTGCGAGATGTTGAGCATGAAGCAAGAGCAGTCGGTTCGATCAGTTCTCTAGGGGTCTGGTCCGATTTAGCCTTAAATGGTTTTTGGCTGGTTTGGTTCAGACATTGGCTGGTCCAGTTCAGATGGTTCGGGTCCCGTTCAAGCTACTTAAGTTCATTTTAGAGTGGTTTGAGCGATCCGAAAACGATTCAGAAGCTGTTTTGTAATAATTAGGTTTTTGTTTGCTTGTTTTTGCCAAAACTAAAACCATATAAGTTAGTGTTTAATTATTTATGCATGTGATGTATGTTATAATTAAATAAATCTTGTATGTGCATACAGTATGCCATGTAGATTTAAAATCCCATCGTAGGAAGCATGTTACATGCATTGAAAGTATGTTATAAAATGTTATAATATAGAGCATGCATGTTAAAGTTTCTTTTATTTAATATAATAGTTATATTAGATATTGAATGCCTTTGTTGTTCGTTGTGTATGTTTAGCATGTCTAAAATTTTGTAAGCTGTTATAAAATTGGGTTAAGACATTTAAAATCCATAATAAAGAATAGCTGCATGCTCACTTAGGTTAACCACTCGTTTTAATAGTTAAAATAAGTCGTTAAACTTGTAAAAGTAAGGTTACAAACTCAACCAGTATATAATCCTGTCAAAGGCTAGAGGTACTTAAGTTGACGGTCTACGAAACACCTCCTATCTGGGGATTATGGCCGAACAATTGAGCATTGGTAACCTATTTTATGAGCATACGTGAACGGTGTGAGGTAATAAAAACGGTTTATCACCTAGACATCATAGGTTTAAAATCCATTTATAAGTGTTATACTTGGATAAACCAACTAGACTTAGGGTTGTTTTTATTAGCCGAAAAGAACCTAAGTATAAATTTACCCAAACATTTAGAACACTTTAGTGGCAGATTAACTGTTTTTAGCTCTCATGTCCTCAAGAGTTCACACCATGAGATCCATGCTCAGGTTCTGTCGATTTTACCTCGACTGCTCCATTCAGAAAGTGTTTGCATGGGTCAATAACAAGGTGAATGAGGGAAGTTGTTCATAGTAAGTGGGTGAAGGAAATGTGTCAACATTGTCCTACGGTATCTTCCATTAATTTGAACTGTGAGATTCCTATGTTGCGCCTGCTATCATTTTTAGGCGACACTAGCTAGCCTTTAACCATGGTGATCCCCTCAGAGGGTTGTAACATAGGATTCGAAATAACCCAGGCTTCAGTAAAATGAATAGGGTCTTATAGTTCCATCTTCGATATTTTTTTCTATTTTGGGGACGTACTCATACCGTTCTGTAAGATCTGAAAATGGTGGGTCTACACTTACAAGAATGACTAAGTGTTAGTAAAGATCTTGACTGAAAACGATAACTAAATGACTATCAGAATATGAGTTATTCTGGAGATAGTATTTGGTCAAGAATTGTCTTGCTTTTGTGAAGGAATTCTTGATTGTCCCTCGGTAGCAATTGTTCTAAATCACTTAAGTATCATTGCAAAAATAATGATTATGGGTACATTATCACTTTGCTAAAACTTGATTGGATTTAAAAGCAATTCACTTATAGAATTTGTTTATAATTTCAGAATGACGAGTTCAATTATACAATTGTTGGCCTCGACAAACTGATCGGGGATAACTTTGTGATATGGAAATCAAATTTGAACACACTACTTATGATAGACAATTTGCGATTTTTCTTACGGAGGAATGTCCTCCCATTCCTAGCTCTAATTTCAATCGAACTGTTTAGGAAGCATTTGATAGATGGATTAGGGCGAATGATAAAACCTGTGCTTATATCCTTGCCAGCTTATCTGACATTTTGGCGAAGAAACACGAGGATATGAGTACTATCAAAGAGACTATGGAATCTCTGAGAGGGATGTTTGGACATCTGTCCTTCACCCTGAGGCATGATGCTATCAAATATGTTTTTAATAGTCGCATAAAAGAGGAGACCTCCATTCGTGAACATGACCTGGACATGATGGTCCGCTTTAATGTGGCAGAAGTAAACGACGTTGTTATGGATGAGAGAAGTCAAGCTGGTTTTATTCTAAAATCTCTTCCAAAGAGTTTTCTACAATTCTGTACAATTGCATTAATGAATAAAATTGAATACAACTTGACTACTTTACTGAATGACCTGCATGCTTTCTAGACCATGCTGAGAACTAAGGGTCTGGAATTAGAAGTAAATGTTGCTTTTGCTAAGAAGAGAGGAACGTCCTCCAAGCTTGATGTTGCCTTCTCTTTGTAGAGTAAGAGTATTCCTGCAAAGAAAGACAAAGGGAAAGGGAAGAAGAAGCCTGCTGGCAAGAAAAGCAAGAAAACCGCTGCAGAGAAAGGGAAATGTTTCCACTACAACGAAGAAGGGGACTGGAAGAGAAATTGCCCTAAATATCTTGCAGAGAAGAAAGCAGAGAAAGCTAAACAGACAACTTAGTTCCTGAAGACCGCTTACTTAACTTGACTAGTGGGAGAAGTTGCTACGTGAAGATGATATTACCTGCTTTTGTTATCATGTAATGAACATAATGTACATATTTTTGTTTTGAATGAAATGTTCATTTTCAGAGAAATATGTTTGTTCTGTCTCAAAGAAACTTTTGTGAAGAATCAAACCGTTAAAAGCCATTTGCAAATATTCAGATATTTAAAATGACTAAGATCAAAGTATAATAAGTTTAAAGATTTCTAGTTCTAACTGTTAACAAGAGTTGTTGAGATAGGTCAGACGCATCTTAATCAAAGAGTTGAGAGTACCTTAATGTAGTGGGAGGAAAGTGTGCTTCCTAATCATTATTGAGAATTAGATTCATTCCTTATATAGTTTAATGAAAAACCTATTGTACACTAACATGTTTACAATGATTCTCTCTGCTAAAGTTTTAAGAATCATCTAGTAAGACTAGGAATACCAATTAAATAACCTAGGGCAAGTGGGAGAAATATTGGGTATGGGATGCCCTAACTTAGAAACTCAGTCTTATATATCGGATATATAAGTTACCACTAGAGTTTTAGTCCAATTGAGAGTTTGTTGGGTTTTATGTCCTAAAACTCGTGGTTTGCAAACAATAGAACTTATTCTGAAAATTCAATAAGTTGTTATTGAATATATATTTTTTAGAAATCCAATAAACCTAAAGTCCCTTGACTATTACATGAGTACTTGAACTTTATGTGGAGACATACAAGTGGATCAGGTTCGAGTACATAGTCAAAATGATCTATAGTATATGAATAAGGTTGGGTGCCTTATTCTGGTAACACTATTGGATGCGGCCTACTCTGTAGTTGTTACAAAGATTTATAAAGTGCTACAAACGAAGTGATCTTAATTCGTTCACGTTGGGACATGAGAAGTAGGGGTTGTTGGGGTTGATTCCTTAATGTCTCATGTCCCATAGTTTGTAAACAGTTTGTACGAATGCTTATGTTGTATAATATATGATATTTTACTTCACATCTTGTATTTTACTCAGTTGCATGTTTTATTTGCTTTACCACAAACCAATAACTTAAAATCCCTGGTTATCTTTATGTAACTTAAGCATGTGTATGGTGGCATAGAAGTGGATCATATCTTGAGTGATAACCAAAATAGTCTGTAGTATATTGATATAGGACATAAACTTTATCCTGGTAACGCTGTGGATGTGGTCGGCTTTGTGGAATGGTCACAAGTGTTGTAACTTATCACTGATGGTCTGATCCTGATCATTCGTGTTGGGGACATATGAGCGGGGGCATCCTATGCAAAGAGTTTGTATAAGATCTGACCACGAAGTGTTAACGTCTCGTTATATAACACCGTTCATGATAGAGACTTCACTTCACTGAGATGACCATAGATAACATAACCTTAATCCTATGAATTGGGAACTCCTGCCATTGAGAGCGGTCCTTTGATTTGTATGGGTGCGAGTGGCCAAGTCACTGATTTAAACCTACCATTTTGGGGATTTGTCTAATTTGGGAGCTGGGAACTCAGCTACACAAGATGAAATTCACTCCTTCCCCAAAGCAGGGGTAAGTAGATAAATAGCTCCCTTCAGGACTGATTTTGGGACTTGAACGAAGTGGCACCACACACCTTCCCTTGGCACGATAGATGTAAATCAAATTTAAATATTATTAAATTCTCTAATTTCTTTTAATTCAATAATTAAACGTGTAATTATATCGTATATAATTACTGATTACCTTAATTTAAATTTCAACGTAGTAAATTCTCTCATCACGCTATTCTAAGGTTTAATCCGTTTGTGAGCTAGTAGGGGGACCTAATGGACCTATAGATCATGGGCTCCAACAATTCGAGATTAACCGGCTAAACTCTTTAACCTAATCAATAGACAGGTCCGAGACTTACGTCGTTAATAAGCCTCAAATTTAATCAAAATAAAATTTGTATACACCAAACTACTCCTATTACTACTAAAACATAGTAACAGTGGTAAGTGCGGGGTCGAACCATAGAGAAGTGAAGAACTATTTTTTTAAAATTAAAATTAACTTTGGAAATACTGTAAAAACGTGATTTTGATTTTCGGTTGAAATTTGGAAAATGAAAGAAAGATAAATTGCAAGGGATAAATGAAACAGTAATGGGTTCATCTAGTTCTCGGATCAAGTAGCCATTCAATGTAATTTAAATCATCTATTTCCACCAATGAATTCTGTCATTGAATTTGGCGCACATAGTGACCCAATTGATGTGAATTAACTAATCACTACAAAGGCCGACAATCTATTAATTCCAAACCAATCAAGTGTCCTAATTAATCATTAAGACTGGAAAGACCGTGCCCTAACTAACCTACATACTCCTAGATTCAATTGGGTTCTCTTAGCGGCCATAAAGAACTAGAAACACATGCATTAAGCTTTAGGATTCAACTATGTCTATTAACTGTCACGAAAAGCCATGTTCAACTAACCAAATATGAGAATAAAGTGTTTATTTTGAGATTGGTTATGGTTCAACGGAAAATAACTTATATGTACTAAGGCCGTTAGTCATAAAAGCCTTTTTTAACACTGAAATGTTCAGTACACCAACAATAACTAAAAGACCAAAGGTTTCTCCAAAGGAAAACGCCCATCTTTGGCATCTTAGGTTAGGTCACATCAACCTCAATAGGATTGAGAAGTTGGTGAAACATGGACTTCTAAAGAGTTTAGAAGAAAACTTCTTGCCGGTATGTGAATCATGCCTCGAAGGCAAGATGATCAAACGACCTTTTACTGGAAAAGGTTACAAAGCCAAGAAAGCCTTAGAGCTTGTACATTCAGACCTCTGTGGTCCGATGAATGTTAGAGCTCGAGGTGGGTATGAATATTTCATCTCTTTTATAGATGATTATTCAAGGTTTGGGTATCTCTTCCAAATGCAACGTAAGTCTGAAGCCCTTGACAAGTTTAAGGAGTATAAGGCTGAAGTTGAAAACTTGTCAGGTAAGAAGATAAAAACACTACGATCTGATCGTGGTGGGTGAACCTCCAATTCCAGAACTATATGATAGAACATGGGATTGCGTCCCAACTCTCGGCCCCTGGTACACCTTAGCTGAATGGTATATCAGAAAGGAGAAACAGAACCTTGTTGGACATGGTTCGGTTTATGATGAATTATGCTCATCTTCCAGACTCGTTTTGGGGTTATGCAGTGGAGACTACATGTTATATCCTGAACAACGTTCCCTCGAAAAATGTTTCTGAAACACATTTTGTGTTATGGAGATGCCGTAAAGGTAGTTTATGCCACTTCAGATTTGGGACTGTCCGACACATGTGCTTATGACTAACCCAAAGAAGTTGGAACCGCATTCGAAGGTTTATCTTTTGTTGGGCTACCCCAGGAAACGAGAGAAGGATACTTCTATGATCCGAGTGAGAACAAAGTGTTTGTTTCCACTAATGCTATCTTCTTGGAAGAAGATCACATGAGGGATCATAAGCCACGAAGTAAGCTCGTTTTACGTGAGATCGAGACTGCCTAACAGATCAACAAGAGTTGTTGAGGTTGGAACGCCTAATCAACCAGCTCAAGAGTTGAGACTGCCTCGATGTAGTGGGAGGGTTATGAACCCATCGGATCGCTACATGCGTTTAACTGAAGCCCAAAACGTCAATATGAATGATGGGGTTGAGGATCTGTTGTCTTTTAAAACAACAATGGAGGATGTTGACAAAGATGAATGGGTTAAGGCCATGAACCAGGAAATGGAGTCTATGTACTTCAATAATGTCTGGAAGCTTGTTGATCCAACTGATGGGGTAAGACCTATTGGATGTAAATGGATCTTTAAGCAAAAGAGAGGTGTAGATGGAAAGGTGTAAACCTTTAAGACTAGACTCGTGGCAAAAGGTTATACCTAGGTTGAGGGAGTTGACTATGAGAAAACTTTCTCACTTGTTGTCATACTGAAGTCTATCAGGATTCTCCTGTCCATAGCCACATTTTATGATTATGAAATATGGCAAATGGACGTCAAGACTGCCTTTCTTAATGGTAATCTTGAGAAGACCATCTATATGACTTAACTAGAAGGGTTCATAGTTCCAGATCAAGAGCAACGAGTTTACAAGCTTAATAGATCCATTTATAGGCTGAAACAAACATCTCGATCTTGGAACATCAGATTTGACATTGCTGTCAAGTCATTTGGCTTTGACCAAAACATTGATGAGCCTTGTGTTTACAAGAAAATCATCAACAACTCAGTAGCTTTCTTGGTACTGAATGTGGATGATATCCTACTCCTTGGGAATGATGTAGGGTATCTGACTGACATTAAGAGTTGGCTAGCTGCCCAGTTCCAAATGAAAGATTTGGGTGAGGCACAGTATTTTCTCAGGATCCAGATGATTTGAGATCGCAAGAACAAACGGTTAGCCCTGTCTCAGGCATCGTACATTAATCAAATGTTGATTAGGTACAGGATGCAGGATTCCAAGAGGGGCTTTGTTACCCTTCAGGCATGGAATCATTCTGTCTAAGGATCAATGTCCTAAGACACCTCAAGAAGTTGAAGAGATGAGACGGATTCCCTATGCTTCTACTGTAGGAAGCTTGATGTATGCAATGTTGTGTACTCGACTTGACATTTACTATGCAGTAGGGATTGTCAGTCAGTATCAGTCCAATCCAGGATTTGATCACTGGATGGCGGTCAAGACGATCCTCAAGTATCTTCGGAGAATGAGGGACTACATGCTTGTGTATGGAGATAAAGATTTGATCCTTACAGGATACAATGTTGCTGATCCCTTTACAAAGGCCCTCACGACTAAAGTGTTCGAGGGTCGTCTGGATAGTCTGGTTATGCGGGACATTCGACATCTTGTTTAGCGCAAGTGGGAGATGATACTTGGGTATGCCCTAGTTTATTTTGTATTGTACATTTTTATATTGTATTGCACATTAGTCTCCCGAGTCATTAGGACAAGTGGGAGATTGTTGGAATTAGTGTCCTAGTTCTCTCGGAGTCTCGTTGTTTTGTAAAGCTACATATTATTCAATGAATAAAATAAGTGTTATTTAATTTTGGAATTTACTCATATCCAATAAACAAAGTTCCTTGGTTATCTTATGTGAACTTAAGCATGTATATGTGATATAAAAGTGGATCATTCCTTAAGTGATAACCTAAATAGGTCTGTAGTATAAAGATTAAGGTGGGATACCTGATCCTGGTGACACTACGGATACGGCCCACTTTGTAGAGGTTTGCAAGTGTTGCAAACTACTACAGATGGTAGATCCTAACCATTCATGTGGAGACGTGCGAGCGGAGGTGTCCTATACGAAGAGTTTGTATAAGACCTGGACCACGAGATGATTAGACTCTATGTATAACGTTGTTGATACTAGAGATTTACATCTTACCTAAATGACCATAGTGACACGACCTCAATCCTGAGTGTTTTGGGAACTCCTGCCTTTGAGGGCGGTCCTTTGATTAGTATGGGTGAGAGTGGATAGATTGCCAACTCAACATGCCTACCTTTTTGGGGACTTGTCTGATCTGGGAGCTAGGAACTCAATCCACAAGATGAAATTCACTCATTTCCCAAAGCAGGGATAAGTAGAGAGATTGCTCTGTCGATGAACGCTAGTTAGGACTGATGCTAAAAAGATATGCTATGCTATGCTCGAAATGATGCGATACTACTTCTAGATATGAATTAATTATGAATGTTCTTGTAGTATGCCATGTGTTGTCACAAGTTTCCTTACGTTGGAACCAGGTGTAATTCCACCGCAAGTTTCTCGGTGTGATTCGAGGTCGAACACAGGGACTTTTTGAGGTTATTGTGGTATGTTTGTGATATATGCGACCAGATTTTTCAATCTTTAAAGAGTGTTTTGTACAAGTATATAAAATTGCGGTAGAGTAAAGGAAAGTAGTAAAAAAAATGCGATAATAAAATAAGTATAGTAAACCTAAGCTAGATGATACAAGATACAGGCTTCATGAAACAAGATGCTGAGGTCCAGGCTGGCTATGAAGGTTATGTGAAGAACAGAGAATGCAGCGGCAAGTCTTATGTACAACACAGAAAGAGAAAGATAACTATTATAAACAACGCAAGTTTCTTAATTGCGTTGAATCTATAAGTACGGTTCCGTTTTTCTCTTGGCATACACCTTTCAGTGATCGGTCGCACTCCCACATGTCTGTGGTGAAACCATGATGAATGTAATCAACGCAAGGTTGCTTCCATGTCTGGAATTACTACTCACTTTAGTTAACACATTCTTCTAACCTTCTCTCGATAGATCAGAATGGCATCTTCACTTCTGCTCTCACAGGTGAAGATGCCGTCTAGCGTGCCTTAGCTAAACACATTTATCTCTTTAACACAAGTTAAGTCCTCGTTTAATTCATATTAACTACCAGGGGATTAGGAAGACATCATGGAGAAAGTGATTAACGGAGGAACGGAAGTAGACAGAAAATGGGATATGAAAGCAATCGAAACATTCAATATATCTATTAAGCGTTTGATACATGGTGTGAATGAAGAGATAAAGAAGGTGAAATACAATGATGAAAAGAGATAGAACAGATACAAACAAGCGCCAACGTCTTGGCACCGATTTGGGTGGAGATCTGCTTGTCGGATTGGATGGATCAGATGGATGGATGAGCTTCCCTCTCAGGCTTGCTCAATCGGTAGCGGGGTTCTCAACACAGAGCTTCTCGATGGGTATTTGGCAGAATAGAACTGAGACTCACCTCTCGGCCTTGTCTCGTCTTCTTCCCAGATTTCTTCAGTTAAGCACTCAGCTCAGCCTCTTCTCTCAACACTTTGGTAGCAATTAGCCCCATATCCAGTAGCATATTTTTTTTCTCTGAAATCTATGGGGTATTTATAGGTGAAGATCTTTGACTCCGGCCTTGTGGTCCCCACTTGTTGTTATGGAAATTCCGAAGATGGAGGGATATTATTTCTTCTGTTATGCAATCAGACCATCAATTTTGCACAACTGTTAGTTGTACATGTGTCTCAATCCTCCGCTTTTGCGTTGCTCAGCTACATCTTTCGATCGTGAGTTCGTGGTGCTGTGAAGGCCGTTCGTGTTGTGGAGGAGTTTGTGACCGAGGAGATCGTTGAGGACGAGTGCGAAGTGTTCGTGCTGTATTCGTTGCTGTGTTGCATTCGTGTAGATCGAGCATTTGTGGCTGCTGTTGTTCGAGCACTCGTTCGCAACGGAGCGTGGAGACGCTTCTGCCATTGTGCGTAGAGTTTGATCTCTTTATACATTTGTATTGTTCATGCTGTAATTTCTGGAGTTATTTCTATAACCATTTGTTTGAAGTCGACTGTAAATGCATTGTTCGTTCATGATTGTAATATGGAATTATCGTTCGTCTGCTGCTCATGGAAATCTCAAGTCTGATTTCCTTCATTTGGTATCAGAGCCAGGTTTTCTGATATTCCAAATTACAGATCTGAATTGAACGCATTTGTAAACCCCGTACTCCATTTTCCTACATAAGTGAATAACAAGTGTGTTAAGTAAAATTATGAAATGAGGTAAAGAAAGTAGGAAGATGGAGGAAGAAAATTCTAAGTGCTAGAAATACTTAGTCAAAGGTGAGTTTAAATAATATAACAAGTGAAAATTGACTAAGTATAGAAGCAAAGTGTAGGCATGCGTTGATGGAGAAGTGTGGACGCATGAGGTTGCGTGTGTAGCAACCAAGGCTTGTAAAGGTTAAGTGTTGAAGGAAAGGATATACTATGCATTGGTACTAAGGATGAACGCATTAGTTGAAAGGCATGATGCGTTGATAAGGCTTGCGGCAACCTCAAGTGTGAGCGAGCAAAGGTGCCGGGCGATCGTGTAGCAGATGAGCGGCGCTATACGATTAGGTTTGCGATCGTCTAGTAAGTGAACAACACTACACGATGAGGTAGGCGATCGTGTAGGCGGCCACTGGGTGATCGTGTAGCAAATGCGCGGAGTTAAGTGTTGCAGTAGGCGATCGTGCAGTAAATTGCGGCGCTAGACGATACGAAGGGTAGTGCTAAGCGATAGCGCTTTGCTGGATGATAGCGTTAAACGACGAGGCGTTGGCACTGCATGATCGACATCAGTGATAACATGCAGAAATGCATGTCATCTTAGGCCTTCTACTTAGAATTGTGAGGGTTGTTAAGCAGAATATGCGGCAATTATGCTAAAAATTCACGAGAAATTGAGCTTGCGGTGTTCATTATTAAGAATCTCAACTAACCCATTATTATGCATTATTATGCGATCAATGTTATATTTTTGTTGCTAACGCAAGAAGTGGATGCAAATGCGAAAATTGGACCACCGCATAGACGACTGCATGCAGAGAAACTTTCCATCGCAAAGACGAACACATTCGATCAATGCATAGACATTGCAGTAATCAGCCGTATGCGTCCATCGCATTGGAGTTGCGATTGTCAAGCGATTGCGGTCATCGTACGATTGCAGCTACACGATAACACATAATAGAGGGATCAACGCAAGGTTGGTGGAATGAATGCATCAACGCATCTACCTCGAGAAAATAAAAAAGATGATGTTGACATCTCACCTACCACGCCATTGGCAGCAGAAGTTCAGAAAGGACTAAACGCGCCGAATGTCAGAATCAGAGCAGTCCATTAATATTGTCGGCGATCCAGGCTTTATATAAAGAAGTCGATGAGCAGAAATTCAATTAGTCCAGGGATTACCCCTACAACCCAGGGTTTTCCCTATGATCTAGAAAAATGTGTGAGAAGATGCTTGAGAGTTCTTCACCTCCTTCCTCCATTTCGAGTGACGACCGGAGCTAGATCTCGAGAGAGTCAACTCCACCGCCCATCCATGGCACCACCGGCAGCCTTGACGTGCATCCGCTGGAAGCAAGTCTTTGCTTCCAGCCAGTCATTTCATTTTCTTTTCTTTCCTTATATTGTATTGTAAGACATTTTGTGATTAAGGAATTAATACATTTTGTTTTCAATGCATTTCTATTCTTCCTTCAATTCCATCTCCATCTTCTTTGCTATCATCTTTAACTTTCATTGCAACACTTAGTGAGATTGCTTGGGTATCACATACTTAGTCATGCAGATTAGGGATATGAAGCATGTAGCAAACAACCGAGAGGTGTGCGTCGCGTGAGTGTGTGAGTAAACCTTATTTGCTTAGTGGGAAGCTATAGCAACACCTGTCTATAGGCTAACACAATGCTTGTCTATGAGTAAACCTTATGATAAAAGGTCGTTGTTCACTAGAGATAGGAATAATCTTACGTCAACCTAGTTCATGCGGTTACCTTGTCCTATGAACGCAACATTCATCATTTAGGCATACTTGAGAGAGTAGTCTAAAACCCTAAATCTAAGACTCGAGAGAGCGGATTGGAACACATAGGCAAGAATGGGGAACTTAGAGATAAGCTCCATTTGCTTTCACATAGCGTATGCACCCTACGGATAGGATATTGCATGCGTCCAGGAAGTAGGATATGGTGGTTGTATGCGGTCATCTCGACACTTATGCATACCTATCGCATACATCCTAGATTTAGGCTTTTAGTATGTGTAGTATGATCGCATGGCTTGAGTTGACTAAGGTTGCCCTTGCGGTCACTCTTAAGGGTTGTGATGAAAACATCTTCACATTTTATCCATTTTTCCCATTCATTTGTTTCATGTCAAGAGTTGTCGTGTTTCTACCTCTTATGCATATTCTCATTGCGTTGTCTGTTAGCTAGAAGTAGGAGTAGTGTTAGCTTAGAAACCTTCCCATCCATTCTTTTATTCAACCGCTGCATGCACATTACTGCATTCACGCAACTACAAGTCCCTGAGTTCGACCTCGAATCACCCCGAGAAACTTGTGTTCTCGTTATACTTGGCGTGAGTGCAAGAAAACTTGTGACAGGATGCATGGTCATCGCATACATTTGTTAACGCATAGTCATTCCAACGCACGACCATCGACGCATGACTATAAATGCATACCTTAAGAACATGCATCACATATTGCATCCAAGGGATTTTAGTTGTCGAGTAATTGACATCTAATTTCCCGTCATCAAACAGCGCTGGACGATAGACGTTGAGCACTAGATGATAGACGTTGGACGCTAGATGATAGACGCTGGACGCTAGACGATGGAGTATGCGATGAGCGCGAGGTGTTGAAACTCAATGTACGCTAAGATTATGCTATAAAATGAGGAAGGCTTAACGGATGGTTGATATGATAAGACTAAGCTATGTGTGGGCTAGGACATGCGTTGGTTTAGAAGTATGCGACCAAAGGAGGGACACAATAGCCTCTAAGTGAGCTATGCGTTAGCCAGATTGGGCGATGCATTATGGAGGAGGCATGCGGCCATGTGGTTGCAAGCATTGGCTTGAAGCTGACCCTTGTGTCGATAACCAAGAGGGAAGGATCATCTTGGTGATTGATCAGCTAAGCCAACTATCATACTTAGGTTTGATATTCCCTTAAGGATGAGGTGGCAGCTTGATGTTAAAAGGAGAACATGCAGCTGCTGGTTTAAAAGGGGGAGCTCGACTTCAAAGAGAGGTTAGGAGAAATTTACTCGACCAAATGGAGTAATTTCAAAGCCATTCAAACCCTGAGTATGTCTAATTGCTGAGGTTGAAATTCTGGAGGGAGTTCTAGCGGAATCGAGCTAGAGAATGAAGAATCCGGCTGGAGGTCGAATTCTCGGGTAAGTTGGGCTAGTCTTGATGATCTGAGGATTCCGGCTCAACTACGAGGAATTCTAAGCTGAAATTTTAAGTTAAGCCTGCTAAGACATTTTAGGGAATGTTTGTGAAGGAAATTTCTTGAGAAAAAGCCTGGAAAATTAGTTATTAAAATTGTAAGTTAAATCTGGAATCTTAAGAAAGCAGGCAGCTGCTTGGGTTGAACAAGCAAGCACCTTTAAGGGCTTGACGATGATGTTGAGAGCATGCGTTGGAGGTTGAACTAGCACAAGGACGCGCTAAGAAGCAATAGACCATGCAACGCATATTGAAGCCGTAAGTGCAAGTATTGTGTGGGCGTTGGATCCTACACGTAGGCATACAAGGTATTAGGCGCAAGGTTGCGTTGGAGTTTAAGGGCGCAACCAGACGAACGTATGGGGCATGCGTTGATGTGCCACAAGATGGGCGCATGAGCTGAATGATGGGTGCAAAGGTTGTTATGCAATTATCCATGGGTGCAACTAGACGAACGCATGGGGCATGCATTGATGTGTCACAAGACGGGCGCAAAGGTTATGCGATTGTCCATGGGCGCAACTAGACAAACGCATGAGGCATGCGTTGATGTGCCACAAGACGGACGCATGAGCTAAACGATGGGCGCAAAGGTAGCTATGCATTGGGCCATGCGATGGGCAATAGGTGTGAGCTGAAAGCTTGGTCACATAGAAGGCTTGAATGCCTAAAGCAAGGCATGGACGCATGGTAATGAAGTTGCTGCCTAGTCAAGTTAAGGCCTAAGAATTTTGCTAAGTGTTCAACGCACAGTGAGCATGTACATGAAGAGGATTACCAAAGACTTTGAGTGACTCTAAATGCTTTAAATTTTTTAAGTAAATTGCTAATGCTTATGAATGTTTAGCAAAACATGATTACTGAAAGCTATTTATGACAACTATTCTTAAATAGTTACCAAGCAACGCATCTCACATTAATGTTGTATTTATGCTATGCTTTTCAATGACCATGAGGATGCGTTAGTATAGAATGTTTTTGGGAAACTAAGTCATTAAGAGATAAGAATATGCAAGTTGAGTATGAGTAGCTCAGTACTAAAGGACTAGATGAGAAGGTACTGAAGCTTATTCTTAGAATTTGAATAGCTTAGTACTGAAGGATTAGATGAGAACGTACTGAAGCTTTGTCTTAGAATTTGACTAGCTCGATACTGAAGGACATGGAGAAGGTATTCGAGCAGCTCGATACTGAAGTACACGGAGAAGGTATCTGAGCAGTAGTACCTAAGGTATGACGGTACATAAACTAGAATCACAAGAATGTAAGAAAAGTTGTTATTGGTAGTGTTGAGATCACTCCACACTGGCTATAGATTGACGTTGAGGCATTGAGTAAAGGTTCTTTCTCAACTAAGGATGAAAATTATGTTTTCTGAAAGTGAACAAAAGGGTTCCTTCCCAATTAAGTAGTAATGCAGTAAGGAATGATAAAGAGTGAGTAAAAGGGCCACTTTAGACTAATAAACTAAGGCATAGTCTAGCAAAGTAAGGAAAGTGCCATGTGATGTTGATGATGACATAAATAATAGTTGCCAACTATGTTTTCAGTTTAAGCTTTCAGTTTTAATATCAAATTTATGTATGAAAGTTATGCTTTAAATATTAGTCACTCACTGGGCTTCTAGCTCATGTTTTCAAATTTTTTCCTTTCAGGTAGCGGTCAGTTCCTAAAAGACTTATCTGTTGTTGCTCTGCCACTCAAAGGAACAGATTGAAGGAAGCTTAATTGAAGACCTATTTTAGTTAGTATACATGTGTCTGTCAGATAGGGACTAGTATCTTAGATGGGGCTCACTAAGCTGTAATGTTCATGTATGAAATGATATAAAACCCTGTAATGTAAATATGTTAAGTTCTGAGTTAATTTGTTCGTATATTGATGAAATGTACATATTCAGAGTTTGAGCAAAATTTAACAGCTTAGATAGGTAGTAAGTGCTAGCAAAAGGGGTGGTAACTACTGCAGTCACCACTTCATCTAGATTAAGAGGATAATCTGGAGCGGGGTGTGACAAGTTGGTATCAGAGCAAAATATTTTGGGAAGAAAGGAGAAAAGTTTATATATATAAGTCTGAGTCCTGAGTCCTTAGCATGTGTAGTACCTAAGTAAAAGAGATATGTCAAGTAGAAATGGCAAGCAGAGCAGGCAGGCAAACAACGGAAACCCTGACCCTACCTTTAGAAGCTCTGAGATTCGAAAAGAGCATAGATTCCAGTAAGTGAAAGATAAAGTTTCAGTGGTTAAGGAAGAAAGACTTCGAGAAGGGAAGTTGGGAGTCATGCAGGTAAACATAGACTTTTCACTAGAGATAAAATGTTTAGTAGGTTTACACAGAGGCTGGTGGAAAACGTGAAGTCTATTCTAGTGAATTCAGGGAAAAGGTGTAATCTAGACGAAGTTTTAGTCAGATTAATCCTAAGAGAAGGGAAAAAGATGAGCAAGAGTGAGCTCGAAATGTACCAAGGGTACGTTGAGTATAAAAAAAATAAGGAACAATATGGTCAGTAGAAGGCAAAAAGGAAAAGGTCCAGATCTACTGATGTTCCAGGTGATAGCTCGAAGTTTAAATTTTAACTGAGCTAGAGACTAGTACAGTTAAGATAACCTTATGTACACAGTATGGTAAGCCATAGTTGGGAAATATTATAGTAGAATGAATGTCTTCTCCCAAGTATGGATAGACAGGACATCTTAAGAAGAGTGCCCGCAGTTAGGTCGGGAAGTTTAGTTGACACGAACAATGATTTCACAACTAGTAAGTAATTTGAGGGTATGACAATTGGAAAAGAATGTTCCAGTGGCTTTGCTAGGAAATGGAAAAGGATCACCCTAGTAATAAATGAATACTATGACTCAGTGGAGAATGAAAGAGTCACCAGAGGATGTAAAAAATACAGTGAAATATTATGACCAAGTTATTCATAAGTACTAGTATTATTTAGTACGAACAAAGCTTTGGTTTTTACAAAGTGTTAATTATAAGGGCCTCTGTGTTTTTGGGCAAAATTAACTTTGCAATCAAGTTTTTAATTCAAAAAGTTTGAGTTCGTGAATCGTTCGTGATGAAGCTTCGGCACATGGCGATGTAGTTCTCAACAAAGAAGAAGACCAAGCGTTGGTCGGATCGTGTAGCCTCAGGTAAACGATCGTTGGGATTTAACTAAGCGATCATTTAGTAGTTTTTTCTAGATGATCGTGTAGTATTTTTTAATCGATTGTTTAGGTAATGCTAAACGATGGGGTAAATCGTCTACCATATCGCGTGGCATTGGTTGCGCGATCATGTAGGCGCTGAAGGTAGACAATCGTAGTGGGAGCATGCGATGCTCGTCGTTTAGTAGAAGGCGCGCGCTAGACGATCGTGTAGTTAGCAAGCTTCATCGCTTAGCTACTACCTATGCGATCGCTCATATGCAATACGGAAATGCTAGCTAAGCGATCAGTTAGGCTTCATCGTAGTCTCTTAGACGATCGCGGAAGGCGGGCGCTGTGCGGAGTGCGCTAAGCGATCGTGTACTTCAGGCTCCATCGCTTAGTAAATGTACATGATCGTGTAGTAATAACTAAATGATCGTTTAGATTTTTGTAGTCGATCGTATAGTAAATGCTAAACAATCGTTTAACTCTAGAAGTGCTGATAAGCGATAGAACGAAGTCTTTGTTTTATTGTGTAGACGATCGTGGGGAGCTTATTGCACGATGGTTGGAGAAGCGATGCTTTGCCGAGCGGTTCAAGACCCAGTTCGCCTGTTTGAATCGGAGACTCCTTGTCTTTGTAATAGTTAGCTTTCCTTTTTGTATTTTAAGGCAATTTTACTGGTTCATCAACTTTTATTGCATATACATGTGATGTATGGTACTTATATGCCAAAGTGTTTGTCATATAGTCAAAACCCACCTTAGGTTGTGCAATTATTCATGCATTATGTATTATAAATGTTATAATATTGCATGAAGAAATTACTTGAAAGCATGCACATGCATCATGAAATATAAGAGTTATATTTTGCATGCAGTGGGCATTATCATGCATCATTCTTTTATTATAAATGTTATAGTTTAAGAGTGAATGGAAACATGTTTTACTTATTTCATTGCGGTTTTGTATAAGTGTTATATAAAAGAAGTAGCAATGAATGGACAATGCATTGAACATGACATTTAGGCTGTTTATAATCGTTATGAATGCCTTGCATGTGTTAGCTTCGTATTGTGGTGGTTGTTTATGTTTATAAGTGTTATAAAGGAAATTGGACCTAAAATCAATAATTCAGAGTTGCATGTGGACTTAGGGTGAACTCAAGTTTTTTAAAAGGGTTTTAAAAATTGGATTGAGATAAACCTAAGTTCAAATGGTTCAAAAGAGTTTAGTAACCTAGATTAATCTTTTAAAATCGGTTTAATAGGATTAAATTGGTTGAATAAAAGATTAAATTTGTTGTAAACCTATCTATAAGGGACCTTTTGTCTAAGGCAAGTTCTGGCTAGGCTGGGGTTCTTAAGTTGACGGAAACGTAACACCCCTACCTGAAAACCTACTTGGAAACCTACCTGGAAAGGTGAATTAGATAGATTTTCAACAAGCATGCGACGATTTGGTCAAAGATTCCGTTAAAGATCTTATTAGATGAAGATCAAAATTTGTTTCACTATCCAAGGTAAATGTTACTCTTGGGAAAACCTAAAAGTCACTTAGTTAAAATCCTTAGCCATGTTTTTTTTTCTAAGTAAGCTAAACCCTAGGTTATAAAATACTCAGTGGGAGGAAGAGCCGTATCAGATATGTCTATGATTCCACTCATGTTTCTCCCTGTATGTTCACAATGTGAGATTCATGCTTGGCCTCGAGATGCCTAGGATGCATCCCCCTTCGGCTGGTGTTTGCATGAGTCAATATCAAGGTGAACGGAGAGAGTGTTTATAGTAAGTGGATGAAGGGTGTGTGTCAACACGTCCTATGGTCTCTGTCATTGGTTCACACCGTTAGATCATTCTGTACGCTCTCGTATCGCCTTCGGAGCGTCCCCCTTCAGATGGGTTTTGTATAGTTGGTCAATATCAAGGTGAACTCTAGAAATGGATAGAGTCATTTTAGGTTTTTCCCCAATCGGATATTTTCCCTTCGGATTGGTCGTTCGGGACGGACTTTTTGGCTTAAAATGGTGGGTCACACTTATGACAGATTGTTAAGTAAGTTAATTATCTTTTGGCCAAGTCAATGATGGCTTGTCGTTATAGGAACAAGAGTTGTTCTAGTATTAATGACTGGTTGAGAAATTCTCAATTCAGAGGAGGGATTACTGACCTCCCTTCGGTGGCTTTTGTCCTAAACCTTTGAAGCGTCATTGCGAAACTAGATGTCACACGGGGTTCATGTTAGTTTTGCTAAAACCTTATTGGATGTTGTTTTGTTTTACAACGGGTATTTGTTTAAAACCTAACGTAGGTCAATGTGTTTTTTCTTTTCAGCAACTCGTTAGTATTTTCGTTTAAAGCTTTTAAAAATGACTGATTATTTATAGTGGAAAGAATCATATGAAACTAATTTTGTGGCAAACGACCTCCATCCCACTACTCTCCAAAAGAGGAGACAAGACAGTAAATATGATTTGTACTTCCTATGAGACAGATGAAGAACGAAACACCGATTGCATACACGACTGGGCAAGTGAGAGATAGCGGAGACCTGTCACATAGGTCGATGCCCAGTCGTTTAGATAAAGCTATGCGATCGTTTAGCTCATCGTTTAGCTTGATCTGTCGCCTACAGACTCTACATGATCTTTTACCTTGGACCAGCGATCGTCTAGCAAAACTATGCGATTGTTTAGTAAATACTGCACGATCGTTTAGCTTGCCTAGCCGTCGTTTAATAAACTGGAATTTACTTGATGACTTTGTGAGTTTCTTTTGCATGGAGTGAAAACTCAAAACTTTTTCTATCGTTTTGTAAAACCTTCTTTTCAAAATAGGAAAACCATATTCCTTTTAAACTCACGGTTACCATGATTCAATAACCATTCACTACTTTGGTTATTTAAAAGAAAAAGAATTAATTATCCAATAATTAATATTATTATAAACATAAACTGATAACCAACTTATCATACTATATTTATAACCTATAGTTTTAATATTTCATCACTGAAACATATAAACCATAGTTCTTTTTCTATTCCAGGGTACTTAATGTAAATCTCATTTACATCAATCCTCCACTAGATGTATCTCATACATCAAACCGATTATATCATATATAATTAAAATACCTCTTGTCAATTTGAACATTTCAAATCAACACCAAGACCTGATCCTCAACTGAATCCATTGAGCTACCAAGGGAAATCTCATGGACCTGTAGCTCGAAGCTCCAACAGTACGTGAATAACTGACTAAATTATTTAGTCACGGGATCCACCATCCGTTAACAGCCAGACACTCCACTAAAGACTGACAGCTGAACTCTCCTTACCACAGATATATTATGTGTCCATCTTAACTAATGAGCAGTGCGACAATCCTTCACAGATCGCTCGTAAGTACAGCTGAGCCAATAACCGCTACGCCCCTGTAGTTACATCCGTCTCCTTAAGTACCACTGATTCCTCTAATAAACATAAGTCATAGTCCTACTATGACTGAGTCTTCTCTTCCAAAGAGAAGTTTTGGCCATTATGTTTAAGCCCCAAAATCAGCCTTTAAGGGAGCAATCTCTCTACTTATCCCTACTTTGGGAAAAGAGTGAATTGCATCTTGTGGATTGAGTTCCCAGCTCCCAGATTAGACAAGTCCCCAAAAAGGTAGGCATGTTGAGTTAGCAATCTAACCACTCTCACCCATACTAATCAAAGGACCGCCCTTAAAGGCAGGAGTTCCCAAAACATTTAGGATTGAGGTCGTGTCACCTATGGTCGTTTAGATGAGATGTAAGTCTCTAGTATCAACGACGTTATCTATTGAGTCTAATCATCTCGTGGTCCAAGTATTATACAAACTCTTTGTATAGGACACCCCCGCTCGCACATCTCCACATGAATGGTCAAGATCTACCATCTGAAGTAGTTTACAACACTTGCAAACCTTTCAAAATGGGCCGTATCCGTAGTGTCACAAGGATCAGGTATCCCACCTTAATCCTTATACTACGTACCTATTTAGGTTATCACTTAAGGCATGATCCACTTGTATATCACATATATATTCATAAGTTCACATAAGATAACCAAGGAGTTTTGTTTATTGGATATGAGTAAATGCCAGAATTAAACAACACTTATTTTATTCATTAAACGATGTGTATCTTTACAAAACAACGAGACTCCGGGAGAATTAGGAGACTAATCCCAACAATCTCCCTCTTGTCCTAATGACTCGGGAGACTAATGTACAATGTATAATAAACTAGGGCATACCCCAGTCTCATCTCCCACTTGCCCTAGACAAGATGTCGCATGTCCTGCATACCCAGACTATCCAGGTGACCCTCGAACACTTTAGCAGTGAGGGCCTTTGTAAAGGGATCAGCAATGTTGTATCCCATAAGGATCAAATCCTTATCTCCATACACAAACATGTAGTCCCTCATTCTCCGAAGATACTTGAGGATCGTCTTGATCGCCATCCAGTGATCAAATCCTGGATTAGACTGATATCGACTGACGATCCCTACTGCATAGCAAATGTCGGGTCGAGTACACAACATTGCATGCATCAAGCTTCCTACAGCAAAAGCATAGGGAATCCGTCTCATCTCCTAAACTTTTTGAGGTTTCTTAGGACGTTGATCCTTAGATAGAACGATTCCATGCCTGAAGGGTAACAAACCCCTCTTGGAATCCTGCATCCTGTACCTGATCAACATTTGATCAATGTACGATACCTGAGACAGGGCTAACCATTTGTTCTTGCACTCTTGAATGATCTAGATCACGAGAATATACTATGCCACACCCAAATCTTTCATTTGCAACTGGGCAGCTAGCCAATTCTTAATGTCAGCCAGATACCTTACATCATTCCCAATGAGTAGGATATCATCCACATACAGTACCAGGAAAGCTACTGAGCTATTGATGATCTTCTTGTAAACACAAGACTCATCAACGTTCTAGTCAAAGCCAAACGACTTGACAGTAGTTTCAAATATGATGTTCCAAGATCGAGATGCTTGTTTCAGCCCATAAATGGACCTATTAAGCTTGTAAACTCTTTGCTCTTGTTTTGGAACTATGAACCCTTCTACTTGAGTCATATAGATGGTCTTCTCAAGATTACCAATAAGAAAGGTAGTCTTGACGTCCATTTGCCATATTTTATAATCATAAAATGTAGCTATGGATAGGAGAATCCTGATAGACTTCAGTATGACAACAGGTGAGAAAGTTTTATCATAGTCAACTCCCTCAACCTGGGTTTAACCTTTTGCCACAAGTCTAGCCTTAAAGGTTTTCACCTTTCCATCTATACCTCTCTTTCGCTTAAAGATCCATTTACACCTAATAGGTCTTACCCCATCAGGTGGATCAACAAGCTCCTAGACGTTATTGAAGTACATAGACTCCATTTCCTGGTTCATGGCCTTAACTCATTTATCTTTGTCAACATCCTCCATTACTGTCTTAAAAGAGAATGGATCCTCGAACCCATCATTCATAATGACGTCATGTGATCCGGTGGGTTCATAACCCTCCCACTACGTCGAGGCAGTCTCAACTTTTACTGGGTTCACTGGAGATCTCATGTAAAACGAGCTTATTTCATGGCTTATGATCGCTCATGTGATATTCTTCTAAGAAGATAACATTAGTGGAAACAAATACTTTGTTCTCACTCGGATCATAGAAGTATCCTCCTCTCATTTCCTGGGGTAGCCCAAAAAAAGATAAACCTTTGAACGCGGTTCCAACTTCTTTGGGTTAGTCGCAAGCACATGTGTCAGACAGTCTCAAATTCTGAAGTGGCATAAACTACCTTTATGGCCTCTCCATAACACAAAAGAATTTCAGAAACACTTTTCGAAGGAATGTTGTTCAGGATATAACATGCAATCTGCACCGCATAACTCCAAAACGAGTCTGGAAGATGAGCATAACTCATCATAGACCAAACCATGTCCAACAAGGTTCTGTTTCTCCTTTCTGATACACCATTCTGCTGAGGTGTACCAGGGGCCGAGAGTTGGGACGCAATCTCATGTTCTATCATATAGTTCTGGAATTGGAGGTCCACATACTCTCTACCACGATCAGATCGTAGTGTTTTTATCTTCTTACCTAACAAGTTTTCAACTTCAGCCTTATACTCCTTGAACTTGTCAAGGGCTTCAGACTTACATTGCATTTGGAAGAGATACCCAAACCTTGAATAATCATCTATAAAAGAGATAAAATATTCATACCCACCTCAAGCTCTAACATTCATTGGACCACAGAGGTCTAAATGTACAAGCTCCAAGGCTTCCTTGGTATTGTAACCTTTTCCAGTAAAAGGTCGTTTGGTCATCTTGCCTTCGAGGCATGATTCACATACCGGCAAGGAGTTTTCTTCTAAACTCTTTAGAAGTCCACGTTTCACCAACTTCTCAATCCTATTGAGGTTGATGTGACCCAACCTAAGATGCCAAAGATGGGTGTTTTCCTTTGGAGAAACCTTTGGTCTTTTAGTTGTTGTTACCGTACTGAACATTTTAGTGTTCAACAAGGATTTTATGACTAACGACCTTAGTACATATAAGTTATTTTCCATTGAACCATAACGAATATCCATTCCATTCTTGAAAATAAACACTTTATTCTCATATTTGGTTAGTTGAACATGGCTTTTCATGACAGTTAATCGACATAGTTGAATCCTGAAGCTTAATTATGTGTTTCTAGTTCTTTATGGCCGCTAAGAACCCAATTGAATCTAGTAGCATGTAGGTTAGTTAGGCTGCGGTCTTTCTAGCCTTAATTATTAATTAGGATGCTTGATTGGTTTTGAATTAATAGATTGTCGGCCTTTGTAGTAATTAGTTAATTCACATCAATTGGGTCGCTATGCGCACCAAATTTGATGACATAATTCATTGGTGGAAATCGATGATTTAAATTACATTGAATGACTACTTGATCCGAGAACTAGATGAACCAATTACTGTTTCATTTATCCCTTGCAATTTATCTTTCTTGCATTTTCCAAATTTCAACCAAAAATCAAAATCCCGTTTTTACTGTATTTCCAAAATTAATTCTTTGCTTCTCTGTGGTTCGACCCCGCACTTACTACTGTTACTATGTTTTAGTAGTAATAGGAGTAGTTTGGTGTATACAAATTTTATTTTGATTAAGTTTGAGGCTTATTAACGACGTAGGTCTCGAGTTTGTCAGTTGGTTAGGTTAAAGAGTTTAGCCGGTTAATCTCGGATTGTTGGAGCCCATGATCTGTAGGTTCATTAGGTCCCCCTACTAGCTCACAAACGGATTAAACCATAGAATAGTGTGATGAGAGAATTTACTACGTTGAAATTTAAATTAAGGTAATCAGTAATTATATACGATATAATTACACGTTTAATTATTGAATTAAAAGAAATTAGAGAATTTGATAATATTTAAATTTTATTTAAATATTAATTACATGAATAGAGATCATGATCATGAAATTGGTGTTTTAATAATTTAATTGGATATTAAATTATTTTAATTAATTAAATAATTTTTTTTTAGAATCAATTATTTGAATTAATTTTTTCTAAAATTGAATTTTTGAATTTTATGAACATTCAAAATCTTTAAAATCAGTTTTGTTTTAATTTATTTTTAGAAAATTAAATTAAAACTGAATACAAATTTTATTTTAATTCAATTTTCAATTTTGAAGTTAAACTTAGGGGGGCTTTCCCACTTTGAACACCAAATTCCATTAAGATTTGGTGTTTTGAGGTGTCAAGCTAAGATCCTTTCATTATGACATGTAAAAGATAACAAAATAGAAATTGGATGATGCAGGAAAAGGGACATGCAACATCTGATTTTTGAGAAAAAAGTTTCCTCTCAGATTCTTAACAAAAACTTGAAAATTATCCAACAGTTCTCTTCAATTCCAATTCATTTTGAATCGCACAATTCAATCTAAGATTCTAGAGAATAATAAGGAAGATCCAGTAGTGGTCTACAAGTTTTTAGAGTCAAGATTGAAGCTGAATTTGTGGATTGAAAAAGGTATTCAAAGGTATATCTTCAAAATCCTATTTTCTCTTATGAACATGCTTACTTAAATGCTAAAATTGATGAATTAGAGTACTTAATGATTATGCTTACTTCCACTAGTTGCATGCTAAATCCAACAATTGGTATCAGAGCATGATTTAAGCACTCAATTCGTGATAATTTTAACTTGGTGGATGATTTTCATAGGTTGTATGAAAATAGTTGCTGATATGGATAATTTTAGTTTTGGCATTAAAAATTCTCTTCAATTAAATGTTAATTGTTATGATTGGCTCTTTGTTTATGGGCTTTAATATGTGATTAAGAGTCTAAAAATTTGTTAGAGTCAATAGATTTATAATTAGGCTATAAATGAAGAAAGAAGCAGAAGAAGTCAGTGGTAGAATTTCAAGATTGAAGCTACTGCCAGGCAGCGTTGCAACGCTGCTCATCAGACAACCCAGAAATGAGAACGACAGCCCGTGGCATTGTAATGTTGGGATGGAGTGTTGCAATGGTGCTCATCCTAACCTAGATTGAACACACGCGAATCGATTCAACCCCTTTTTAGTCGGTTCAACTTGTTTTGGTGCTTTAGAGATTCGATTCGAGTGATTTGGATTCGGTTTCGATCAGTTCGTGAAGTTCAAAAGTTGTTTGAAGCTAATTTTGATTATTTTTTGTAATAATTTTGGCTAATTGTTTGTTTGGAATGTTAAAACTAGTACATATCGGTATGTGTGTAATTATTTATATTGTGAATGTATGTTATAATTAAATAAATCTTGTATGTGAATATAGTATGCCATTTAGATTTAAACTCCCATCATAGGAAACATGTATCATGCATTGAAAGTATGTTATAAATAGTTATAATGTATAGTATGCACATTAAGAGTTTTAAGTGTTTAATATAAAGTGTTATATTAAATCCTGAAATGCTTGATGAATGTTATGGATGATCAACATGTCTATTGTTTTATAATTATTATAAAAATCAGGTTAGACATTTAAAATCCATAACAAAGATAACATGCATGCTCACCTAGGGTTAACAAATAACAACTTGTTTTAAATAGTTAAAATAGGCCGTTATCTTGTAAAATTTGGTTACAAACTCAACTGATCCATAATCCTATCTAAGGCTGAAGGTATTTAAGTTGATAGTTTATAGAACACCTCCTATCTGGGGATTATAACTGAATAATTAAGCATTGTTAACTCGACTTTTTATGAGCATGCATGAGTGATATGTGGTTTTAAAACTGATTTATCACCTAGACATCATAAGTTAAATCCAAATATAAACCTTATACTTGAATAATCACCTAGACTTAGGTTGTTTATTAGTCAGAATATATTTAAGTAAATATTTACCCAAAACAAATAAAACACTTCAGTGGGAGATTGATGACATATACGATATGTTGTTTTTAGCTCTTACGTCCCTAAGAGTTTACACTGTGAGATTCATACTCGGCTTTGTATCACCCTAGGAGTGACCTCTATCTAGAAAGTGTTTTCATGGGTCAATAGCAAGGTGAATAGGGGAAGTAGTTCATAGTAAGTGGGTGAAGGATATGTGTCAATGTGTCCTGCGGTCTCTTCCATTATTTTGGACCATGAGATTTGTATATTGCATCCACTAGTCGATTTTATGCGACATAAGCTAGTCGTTTTACGACGGCTATCCCCTTGGAGAGTTGTAACATGAGATTCATAACAATACAAACTCCAGAAATCGATAGGATTTCTTAGATCGATTCCCCACCTTAACTCTCCAATTTGGTAGCATCGTTGGGGCCAACCTTTAAGGTTTGAAAATGGAGGATTACACTTAAGAGAATTAGTAAAAGTTAATATGTTCTTGACCAAAAATGGTAACTAAATGACTATAGGCATATGAGTTATTTTGGAATTAGTATTTAGTAAAAAATGTCTTGCTTCAGTGAAAGAGTATTTGATTGCCCCTCGGTAGTATCTATTCTGACTCACTAAAGTATCATTGCAAATAAAATAATGAAATTTGGGTACATTATTACTTTGCTAAAATATGATTGGATTTAAAAAAAAAAATCACTAATATAATTTGTTTATACTTTTAGAGATGACTAGCTCATTAATACAATTACTGGCTTCTGAGAAACTTAATGAGCACAATTATGCTACATAGAAATCAAACCCGAATACAATACTGATAATAGATGATCTAAAGTTCGTTTTAACTGAAGAATGTCCTCCTGACCCTGACTCAAATGCAAACCGAACTGTTCAGGAAGCATATGACAAGTGGACAGGGGCAAATGAAAAAGCCCGAGCTTATATTCTTACCAGTATATCTGATGTTTTGGCAAAGAAACAAGATCGCATGCATACCGCAAAAGAGATTATGGAATCTCTGTGGGAGATGTTTGGACAACCGTCCTTCTCCCTTAGACATGATGCCATCAAGTACGTTTATAACTGCCGTATGAAAGAAGGGGCCTCATGTAGAGAACATGTCTTGGACATGATGGTCCATTTCAATGTGGTAGAAGTAAACGAAGCTATCATAGACGAGAAAAGTCAGGTCAGTTATATTCTAGGTCTCTTTCGAAGAGCTTCTTACAGTTATGCAAAAATTTGATGATGAACAAGATAAAATATAACTTGACCACTCTTCTCAATGAGCTACAGACTTATCAGTCTCTCTTGAAAACTAAAGGACAGGAAACAGAGGTGAATGTTGCAACTACAGATAAAAAAGGATTGTCCTCTAAGATAAAGTCTGACTCTTTTTCTTCTTCCAAGAATCAAAATGTTCAGATGAAAAAGTGTAAGGGGAAGAGGAAGGGTCTTACTGACCGCAAAAGTAAGGCTAAAGTTGCAGACAAAGGAAAGTGTTTCTACTGCAACGAAGATGAGCACTGGAAGAGAAACTACCCGAAGTATCTTGCGAAAAAGCAAGCGAAAAAAGAAAAAAAAAATAAGGATATTAGTTCCTGAAGAATGCTTGTAGATGAAGAGATAACACTCAAGGTTGTGAAAAAGGGAGGCTATCTTAGAAAAAACAGTGGGAATTTCTGAAATTGTTTTCAAATGATAGATCCATTATATTAGATAATGTACTTCTTGTTAATGTAATAAAAAGTCTTGTATCTATCTTTTGTAAGAATATTTGTATATAAGTATCTTTTGACATAAATGAAGTGTTCATTAGCAAAATATATCTTTTTATTTGTTCTATTATAAAACAATTTTTATGTTAAAACCAACTAAAGCTGAAAAACAACTAAGGCCATTTCAAATATTCAGATATTTAAAAAGGCTGAAAAACAAAAGGCAAAGGTTTCTTCAAGTACTTATCTTTGACAATAAAATATTTGGTCACATAAATCTTAATAGGATTGAGAAAATGGTTAAAAGTGTTAATCTAAATCAGTTCGAAGCCAATCTTTTAATACTATATGTGTCTTGTCTTGAAGATAAGATGACAAAAAGATCTTTTATAAAAAAAGGTCTTAGAGCCAAAGAACCTTTATAACTTGCACATTCAGACCTATATGGCCTGATGAATGTCAAAGCACGAGGAGGATATGAATATTTTATCGGTTTTATTGATGATTATTCAAAGTACGGTTATATTTACCTAACTTATGCTATTAGACTTGATCATAAGTCTAAAACACTTGAAAAGTTCAAGGTGTATGAAAACTTGTTAGGTAAAACAATTAAGAAACTTTGATCAGATCGAGGTGGAGAGTACCTAAAATCTGATATTTCCAAAACTATTTAATCTAACATGGAATTCAATCACAATTCATTACATCTGGTGCCTTAGCAGAACGATGTATTGGGAAGAAAAACATAACCCTATTAAACATGGTTCGGTTGTAAGATGAGCTATGTTCAATTGCCTAAATTGTTTTAGGGATACACAGTAGTGACTATTATATACTCTTTTGAACAACATTCCATTAAAAGTGTTTCTTAAAACTCCATATGAGATGTGGAGAAGTCATAAAAGCTATTTATGATAAGTAAATGATGTTTACAAATTTCAAAATTTGAGAAAGACTGACACATGTGTTGGTGCCGAACCCTAAGGAATTGGAACATTGTTCAAAATAGTATGCCTATCCGTAGGCTATCCAAAAGTAGTATACTTTTTCAACCCAAAAGAAAATCAAGTATTTGTATCGACAAATGTTACTTTACTTGAAGAAGTATACTTGAGAGATCATAAATCATTGTATCAAGTTTCCATAGTAACTATAGAAAATCAGTAAGAGTCATTGATTAAGTTGACCCAAAAACAAGAGTTATTAAGTCAGGTCAGATGCATCTTACTCAAAGAGTTGAAAGTGTCTCGACGTAGTGGGAGGGATGTATGACAACCTAGCCATAATATGAGTTTAGTAGAAACTCAAGCCACCAATACTTGGTGATGTTGTCGAAAATCAAGAAGTTAAAGGTATAAGATGAAGGATCTCGTTGAAGAGAACTTTGAGCGGAAGTAGAATCGTCCCAATTCCCATTTTTCATAGAAAGAAATTTTTACAGATAAGAAAGATAAATTATACATTTACTTAAATTACAGCATGCTAAAAATAAGGTTTTAGAAACCTTTACCTCTGAAGACAAATCTTCAAGAATCCCACGAACTGAAAATGAGCACTACCATGATGGCAACCTTGGTATTCTCAGGTACAGTACCCAGGAGTGGTGGACTCTCCTATCAAAATGCCCATAAAACATAAACCACCCACGAAAAGAGGGGAGAGAGTTGTAACACCCTCCTTAATTCAAATAAATTAATTTTAGTATATATATAATAAAATTAATTTATATAAAATAAATATTTAATATATATAAATATGATAATTAACTTATCATAATATATATATTAAACTACATGTTATATCAAATATAATTATAACCTATAGTTTAAATATTGTATCATATACAATATAACCTATAGTTTCTTTTCTCTCTCATATGACATTCAATATAAATCACATTTATATTAAATTTAACAATTATGAATCCAATTCATATAATTAATATTGAAATATTATTCAAATATTTATTTTCTCTTTTAAATGCTATAATGTATCAAATACATTATAATAATTATATCATATATAATTAAAATAACTTAATTATATCATATAAAATTAAATCCTTTAATTAATTTGAACAATTCAAATTAATCCAAAAATTGATTCTCATTTAATTCTACTGACCTACTAAGGGAACCTCATGGACCTGCAGTTTGAATCTCCAATGGTACATGAATAATTAATCAACTCTTTAATTAAATTATTCACCATCTATTAACTGTCGGGCACTCCACTAAAGACCGACAGCTGCACTCTTCGTACTTCAAATATATTTCTGTGCCTATTGGATATAATCAATCAATAGTTCGATGACCCTTCACAAATTGCTCGTAAGTACAGTTGGGCCAAAATTATCGTTTTGCCCTTATAGTTACATCTAACTCCTTAAATACCACTAATCCCTCCAATGAATAATAAATCATAGTTCAACTATGACTAAACCCCTCTTGAGCCAGGAGAGGGTGTGACGCCACATTGTTGAAGCCCCGAAATCCGTCCTTAAGGGAGCAATTTATCTACTTACCCGAACCTCAAGGACAGAGTAAATTTCTTCTTATGTAGCTATGTTCACAACTCCCCAATCAGACGAATCCCCAAAATGGTAGGCTTATTTCGTTGACGATCTAACCACTCTCACCCATACAAATCAAAGGACCATCCTCATAGGCAGAAGTTCACAATTCACTCAGGATTCAGGTCATGTTACCTATGGTCATCCTAGTAAAATGTAAGTCTCTATTATGAACGACGTTATATAATGAGACTAAATATTTCATTGTTTGGTCTTATACAAACTCCTTTGTATAGAATATCCCCGCTCACATGTCTATACATGAATGATTAGGATCATATCATTTATAGCACTTTCTAATAATTATAACACCTACAAAGCAGGCCATACTCGTAGTGTCACCAGGATAAGGTACCCAGCCTTATCCATCTACTACAAACCATTTAGGTTATCACTTAAACATGATCCACTCGTATGTCTCTACATACATGTTTAAGCTACAAGATAATCTTGTATGTTAGTTTATTGGTTTGTGGTTAATGCAACTAAAATATGGAATAAAATCATATATTTTATTAAATAAACAATGAGTTTGTTCAAAAACATTTACCAACTATAGGACCCTATGAGATTTAGGGCAACAACCCCAACGTAAGATGCGTTCCCTATATGTTGATAACTAAAAGTATACTATATACTGATAAGTTTACAAGGGTCCTCTCGGCTAAAATGTTTGAGGGTCACCTAGTGAGTCTAGGACTACGGGTTGTATAATCCAATAAACTTAATTTGTTAATTAATATAGATGTTATTAAAGTTTGATTAAATAAAGTTGTTATTGATTAGTTGAATTGCTCATTTCGTTTTTAGAAATAACCTAAATCCAATAAACTAAAATCCATGACTATTACATGAGTACATGAACTTTATGTGGAGACATAAGAGTAGATCAAGTTTGAGTAAAGGGCCAAAATGGTCTATAGTATATGGAAAAGGCTGGGTACCTTATACTGGGGACACTAACGGATGCAACCCACTTTGTAGATGTTACAATTGTTGTAAAGTGATATAAAAAAAGTGATCCTGACTCGTTCATGTGGAGACATGCAAGTGGCGCGTCCTATGCAAAGAGTTCGTATAAGATCAAATCAAGAAATAAGTCACTTTTGAAGGAATCTCAACGTGAGGAGATCCTTGAGCAGAAGCGGATCATCCAAATTCCATTATTTATTAAATACAAAATTTACAGTAACCATATAAATAGATATGCATTCAACATTAAATTACAACATGGTTTTAGATGAAAAATATGTTTCTAGAAACCTCATCTTTGAAGAACCTTTCTTCAAGTAATCACTCGTCTGAGCCACGAAAAGAACTCCTTCCTCGCGGATCTCCTTCTTCATGCACGGACACTACCGGTCGAGAACCTTTTGTATTCTCTTTTGGGATTAAAGACTCAAGCATGAGTTGTGGGCTTTGCTTGAGTTTTAGGAAGAAGAAAGGAGATGGAGAGGATGAGAGGGATGTTTTCTTCATAGAACCTTTCTCTTAGATTGTGAATCGATGTAAGAGTTCTTGGAAGAAGATGATCTTTTAACTTCTTTTTTCACAAGTTAGTTATTGAGAGAATAATGGGAGGAAGTTATAGCTCATTCTCTTTTATTAATTTCAAATAAACTAATAAAATAGAATATATAATAACTACTTTATTATATATACACTATATGTTATATCAAGTATAACATATAACCTATAGTTTTATATTGCATCAAATACAAAAGAAACTATACATTTTATTCTCTCTTAACTATACATGGCATTTAATATAATCAAATTTATATTAAATCCACTTATATGAATCTCATCCATATAAATGATATTTGGATCATATCTATATATTTTAATTCCTTTCAATATAAATCATATTTATATTTAATTACATGAATCTCATTCATATAATTGGTATTTGAATCATATTCAAATTCCTCTCATAATATATAAAATATATTATAATTAATTATATCATATATAATTAATTACCTCAATTAATTCAAACACTTCAAATTAATCCAAAGATTAAATCCCTATTGAGCTACAGTGGAGACCTTATGAACCTGTAGATTGAAGCTCCAACGGTACTCGGATAAATAATTAAACTCTTTAATTAAATTACCCAACATCCGTTAACTGCCAGTCACTTCACTAAAGACCAACAGTTGAACTCTTCGCGCTATAGATATATTTCTGTGTCCATTGGATATAACCAATGAATAGTGCTATGACCCTTCACAAATTGCTCGTAAGTACAGCTGGGCCAAAATACCGTTTGCCCCTGTAGTTACATCTAAATCCTTAAATACCACTGATTCCTCTGATGAACAATAAGTCATAGTCCCATTATGACCAAGTCCTCTCGGGTTAGAAGAAGGTATGGCCACTATGTTCAAGACTTGAAATCAGCCTTTAGGGGAGCAATTTATCTACTTACCCCTGTATCGGGGAAGAAGTGAATTTCATCTTGTGTAGCTAAGTTCCCAGCTCCCCAGTCAGAAAAATCCCCAAAATGGTAGGCTTGTTAAGTTGGCAATCTGGCCATTCTCACCCATACAAATCAAAGGACTGCCTTCATGAGCCAGAGTTCACAACTCACTCAGGATTCAGGTCATGTCACCTATGATCATCCTACTGAAATGTAAGTCTCTATTATTAACGAGGTTATATAAAGAGACTAATCATTTCGTGGTCTGGTCTTATATAAACTCTTTGTATAGAATACCCCCGCTCGCATGTCTCCACATGAATGATCAGAATCAGATCATTTGTAGCACTTTACAACACTTGTAACACCTACAAAGCGGGGCGTATTCGTAGTGTCACCAGGATAAGATACCCAACCTTATCCATCTACTACAGACCATTTAAGTTATTATTTAAACAAGATTCACTTGTATGTCTCTACATACTTGTTTAAATTACATCAAATAACCTCGAATCTTAGTTTATTGGATTGAGTTTATGCTTATAAAATAACACTTAATTTATTAATAACAATATGTTTATACGGAGTTTACAAGCTACGAGATTACAAGGAGATTTAGGACACCATTCTTAACAATCTCCCACTTGTTCTAAAGCTTAGGGAGACTAATGTACAATACAAATAAAGTACAAAATACAATAAACTACGACATGCATTATACCCCAGTAACATCTCCCACTTTCCCTAGACAATATGTCGCATATCCCGTAAACCCAGACTTTCTAGATGATCCTTGAACACTTTAGCCATGAGAGTCTTTGTAAACGGATCAGCAACATTGTGCTCTGACGTGATCTTCGTGAAAATCACATCACCTCAATGCGCAATCTCCCATATCAAATGATATTGATGCACAATCTCCCAGATCAAATGATATTTTCGTTCTATGTGCATGCCTCTTCGGTGACTCATACGTTCCTTAGAATTTGCCACAACACCATTGTTATCACAATAAATTATGATGGGTAAAGACTTATTTGGAAAAACTTCCAAATCAGTAGGGAACTTCTTAAGCTAAATAGCCTCTTTACCAGCTTCACAAGTAGCTATGTATTCAACTTCCAAAGTGGAGTCCACGATGCATCCTTGCTTGATGCTTCGCCATACTATATTTCCTCCATTCATGACCTTGATGTGGATTTTTGAGAATCCCGATCAGTCTAAAGTCAGAGTTTGTGAATCCTGTAAGGATCAAATTCTTATCTTCATACACGAGCATATAGTCTCTCGTTCTTCAAAGATACTTAAGGATCGTTTTGACCGCCGTCTAGTGGTTTAATTCTGGATTGGATTGATATCGACTGACAATCCCTATTGCATAGCAAATGTCAGGTCTAGTACATAACATTGCATACATAAAGCTACCAATAGCCAATGCATAGGGAATCTGTCTCATTTCCTCAACCTCTTGAGGAGTCTTAGGACACCATCTCTTAGACAAAACAATTTCATGCCTAAAAGGTAATAAACCCTTATTGGAATTGTGCATTGAATATCTGACAAGCATCTTGTCAATATACGATACCTGAGACAAGGCAAACCTTTTGTTCTAACGATCCCTTATAATCTAGATCCCTAGAACAAACCGCACCTCTCCCAAATCTTTCATTTGAAATTGGACGACTAGCCATTTCTTAACATCAGTCAGAAAACCTACATCATTCCCATTGAGTAGGATTTCATCCACATATAGCACAAGGAAACCTATTGAGTTGTTGATGATTTTCTTGTAAACACAAGGCTCATCAACATTCTGATCAAAGGTATAAGATTTGATCGCGGTATCAAATCTTATATTCCAAGATCGAGATGCTTGTTTCAGTCCATAAATGGATCGATTAAGCTTTTGATCCTTTTGCTCTTGATCTTGTTCAACAAATCCTTCTGGTTGAATCATGTAGATGGTCTCTTCAAGGTTACCATTTTAAAAGGTAGTTTTGACGTCCATTTCCCATATCTCGTAGTCATAATATGTGGTTGTGGACAAGAGAATCCTGATAGACTTTAACATGACAATAGGTAAGAAAGTTTCTTCATAGTCCACTCCTTCAACCTGGGTATAACACTTTTCCACAAGTCTAGCTTTAAAGGTCTATACCTTTCCATCTACACCTCTTTTTCTCTTGTAGATTCATTTACAAACTATAGGTTTTACCCCATCAGGTTGATCTACAAGCTCCTAGACAGAATTGAAGTACATGGACTCCATTTCTTGATTCATGGCTTTAATCCATTCATCTTTGCCACATCTTCCATTGCTTGCTTATAAGACAATAGATCCTTAACATATCATCAGATATGATATTTTGGGCTTCTGTTAAACCCATGTAGCATACAGGTGGGTTCATAACCCTCTCACTATGTCGAGGCAATCTCAATTCTTGAGATGGATGACTAGATGAACTGACATCAATAACTCTTGTTGATCTATCAGCCTGTTAAAAAACTCTTGTTGAAGTCTCAGCAGTCTCATTAGAAATTTCATTTAAAACAAGTTTACTTCGTGGTTTATGATCTCTCAAGTGGTTTTCTTCTAAGAAGGCAGCGTTTGTCGATACAAACACTTTATTCTCACTTGGATCATAGAAGTATCCACCTATCGTTTTCTTGGGGTAACCTAAAAATAGGCATAATTTTGAATGAGGTTCCAACTTTTTGGGGTTTTCCATAAGCATATTGGCTGGACATCCCCAAATCTGAAATTGCATAAACTACCTTTATGACCTCTCCATAACTCAAAAGTTGTTTTAGAAACACTCTTTGAGGGAACGTTGTTCAAAATATAAACTGTAGTCTCTACTGCATATCCCCAAAACGAGTCTGGAAGATGAACATAACTCATCATAGATCGAACCATGTCCAACAAGTTTTTGTTTCTCCTTTCTAATATACCATTTTACTGAGGTGTACTTGGAGTTGAGAGTTGGGACATGATTCCATGTTCTATCATATAGTTCTGGAATCTTAAGTCCTTATACTTTCCACCACGATCAGATCGTAGTATTTTTATCTTATTACCTAACAAGTTTTCAACTTCAGTCTTGTACTCCTTGAATTTTTCAAGAGCTTCAGACTTATGTTGCATTAGGTATAGATACCCAAATCTAGAATAATAATCTATGAAAGAGATGAAACATTCATATCTACCTCGTGCTCTTACATTCATCGGATCATAGAGATCAAAATGTATAAGCTCCAAGGTTTCTTTGGCTTTATAACCTTTTCGAGTAAAAGATCGTTTGGTCATTTTGCCTTCAAGACATGACTCATATACTGGTAAAGAGTGTTCTTCTAAACCATTTAGAAGTCCACTTTTCACCAACTTCTCAATCCTATTGAGATTGATGTAAACTAACCTTAGATGCCAAAGATGGGCATTTTTTTAGGAGAAATTCTTGGTCTTTTTACAGTTGTTGTTGTTTTGAACATTTCAGTATTGAGCATAACTTTTATGACTAACGACCTTAGTACATATAAGTTATTTTCCATTGAACCAAAACCTAACTCCATTCCATTCTTAAAAATAAATACTTTATTCTCAGAGAAGGAAATGGAATAATTTTGTTCAATTAGACAGGAAAAAGAAATTAGGTTCCTCTTGATATGAGGAACTACATATACGTTATCTAATAACATATATCGTTTCTTGTCAAAAAATAACTTAAATCTACTTACAGCAACCGCTGAAACGACCTCATCAATACTGACTCTAAGATTCATATCTCTAGCTTCCAACTATTTCCAGGTACCAAATCCTTGATGAGAAGAACACACGTGGTTAGTAGCCCATGAATCAATTATCCAAGTAGAATCATCATTCTCTACTAAGCACACAAATAAATCATATTTATTGTATTTGGAGTTCTTTTTTTTTCTGGAGAGTAATGGGATCAGTTCCAAAACCCAAATTATAAACTCCAAATTTCATTCCAGAGGACAATCCTCGTCGATGAACTTTATCAACGTTGGCAATAATTGCTTTCTCTGTTAGTCCCTTGACATTCAATATGGACTGAAGATTATCTTCGGACCTGACACTACTGGTTTTATTGTCATCAATCCCATTTTGCTTGAATAGTGAGAACTTACGTTCAAACAATTCTCGCATTGATTCCATAATCTCATGTGCAATGACCATGTTCTCAAACCTTTTGGCCAAGACATCATGTATGCTTGCTAAAATGTGAACTCAGGCCTTTGATTTAGCCTTCATCCACACCTCATATACATTATGAACATTTCTTGGTGCATCAGGGATTGAGACTTGAGGACAATCCTCATTCATAACAATTTCAAGGTAGTTTACCACGAAAAAGGTTTTAATGGATTCTTTCCAAGTCATGTAATTAAAACCGGTCAAACTTGAAAAGGCAACTAACGGAAAAACACCATTTGACATATTTGCTGAAAAAATAAACATATTGATCTATATTAGATTTTAGTATTACTCTTGAAAAAATAAATTCAATCAGTTTTAGCAAAAACTAAATGAACCCCATTTAACATCTAATTTTCCAATGATGCTTCAGTGATTTAGGACAAAAGCCACTAAAGGGTAGTTAGTTTCTCCCTTCACTGAATTGAGACACTCTTAACTAATCATTACACCAGAATAACTCTTATTCCTATAATGGTCAGTCATCCTTTTGGTCAAGAAATCATTAACTTCCTTAATAATTTCTCGTAAGTGTGACCCTTCATTTTAGATCATAGAGTTCCGCCCCAATGAGCCAACTGAAGGGAAAAATCGACTGGGGCAAAAACTAAACCGACCTTATCCATTTTTTTAGTTTGCCTTGATATTAACCAACTGCACAAACTATCCAAAGGGGGATGCTCCCAGGGCGCCTCAAGGCCATGCAAGAAGGTCTCATGTGCAAACCAATGAAAGAGACCATAGGACATTTTGACACACATTCTTCTCCCACTTACTATAAATACTCTCCCCATTCACCTTGATATTGACCCATGCAAACATCATCCGAAGGGGGACACTCCCAAAGCGCCTCAAGGCCAAGCATGAGTCTCGAGGTGTGAATATTAAAGGAGAAATGTGAGTGGAAAATTGACATATCATATACATCTTTTCTTCCCACTGAGTATTTTAACAACCTAGGGTTTAATTTACTTAGGAAAAATACGACTAATTATTTTTACTAAGTGATTGTTTAAGTTTGCCCAAAAGTAACACTTATTTTGGAAAGTTAAACAATTTTTTTTTTTAATATTTGTTAAACACTTTAACAAATGTTAATCAACAATTGCATGCTTGTAGCAAATCTATCTAATTTACCTTTCCAGGTAGGTTCCCTGGTAAGGGTATTCCATTTCTGTCAGCTTAAATATCCCAGCCTAGCCAGAACCCACCTTAGACAAAAGGTCCCTTATAGATATATTTGCTACAAATTTAATATTTTATTAAAATCAATTTAATCCTATTAAACCGATTTAAAAAATTTTAAAATTATTTTAAAAAATGATTTTACCTAAGTTTGCATGCAACTTTTGGTTACTGATTTTTATTTCTAATTTCATTTATTTAAAACTCTTATAAAGTAAATGAAACAAATTAAAACCGACATTGCAAGCATTGACATAGTTTATAAAATTATAACACTTATAAGATTACCTAAACTAATGTGATGCATCATGCAATGTCCATTCATTACTAATATATAACATTTATATAACTAAGTAATGAACCATGCTATAGCATATATTCCATACAACCATTCAACCTTATATTATAACACTTATAATATAAATGATGCATGGATATGCTATAATGCATGCATACATATACTATCTCTTATATTATATGATGCATGAGCATGCTTTATGTAAATTAAATCATGCATACTATTATATTATAACACTTATAATATAAAAATGATGCATGAAAATAAATGCAGAACCTATGGTGGATTTTAAAACTATATGACATACATTATGGTATATAATATAAACATACATCACGTGTATATTTAAAGTAAAGTTGATGGACTAGGATAGAAAATCTCTAAACAAGGAAATAAAAGACTAATCTATTACAAAAATGAATCCACTGGTTCGAAACAAGTGAATCGGGTCTTGAACGGCTCGCCTTGAACCACTCCACAAAGAACCCTTGCAGCTAATCGTGTAACAAACGCCTAATCGTCGAGCAGCAAGGTGTTGAGTATAGACGATCATTTATATGTGATCATGTACCTTATAACTATGTGATGAGCAGAAAGTCCATACGATCGTGTAGTAAACATCCATGCGTGGAGTATCATATACTATGTGATCGTGTAGCTAATGACTATGCGATGAGCATTATAGTCTACACGATCGTTTAACACGTAAGGATGCGTCGAGTATCTAATACTGCGCGATTTTCTACCAAGCGAACGCCTACACGATCATGCAGCCAACACAACACGATCGTGTAGCAAACTTTACACGATTGCATAACAAAAGCTATCTGATCGTTTAGCTCTAGCTACACAATGCGGTAACCTCTGTTTTGTCTACTCCATCAAAATGTATTGCAACCCTTCTTCTGAAGCCTCTCGAGCGACTCAAAACTTAAACAAATAAAGACTCAATTACAAATTATTGCCCAAAAACGCAGGGGCCCTTTACAAACAAACTTTGTAAAATTAAACAGAAAGCCATAAAACAAGAATTCTATCCTGAAATATCCATCAACAATACATCCACAAAAATTTATCACATAAACGCAATGCAGATTATATAACCCACCGGTACTGTAAACGAATTCAATACAAGAATGGAATTTGGAATCAGAAACCAACAACCTGTCTTTGATACCAATTGAAGGAATCTCAACATAAAGAGATCCTTGAGCGGAAGCGGATCGTCCAAATTTCATTAATTATTGAATACAAAATTTACAGTAAACATACAAATAGATATGCATTCAACATTAAATGACATCATGCTTTTAAATGAAAAATAGGTTTCTAGAAACCTCACCTTTGAAGAACCTTCTTCAAATAATTCCTCGTTCGAGCCACGAACAGAACTCCATCCTCGCGGATCTACTTCTTCACACACGAACATACCAGTCGAGAATCCTTTGTAATCTTTTTGGGATTAAAGACTCAAGCAAGAGTTGTGGGCTTTGCTTGAGTCCTAGGAAGAGGGAAGGTGATGGAGAAGATGAGAGGAAAGTTTTCTTTAGAGAACCTTTCTCTTAGATTGTGAATCGATTTAAGAGTTCTTGGAAGAAGATGATCTCTCAATTTCTTTTTTCACAAGTTAGTTATTGAGAGAATAATGGGAGGGAGTTATAACTCATTCTCTTTTATTAATTTAAAAAAATTAATATAATAGAATATATAATATCTACTTTATTATATATATACTATGTGTTATATCAAATATAACATATAGCCTATAGTTTTATATTGCATCAAATACAACATAAACTATAGATTTTACACTCTCTTAACTAATATGACATTTAATTTAAATCACATATATTAAATCCACCTATATGAATCTCATCTGAATAAATGATATTTGGATCATATCCAAATATTTTAATTCCTCTCAATATAAATATATTTATATTTAATTACATGAATCTCATTCATATAATTGGTATTTGAATCATATTCAAATTCCTCTCATAATGTATGAAATACATTATAATTAATTATATATATAATTAATTCCCTCAATTAATTTGAACACTTCAAATTGGTCCAAAGATTAAATCCTTGTTGAGCTACAGTAGAGACCTTATGGACCTATAGATTGAAGCTCCAACGGTATTTGGATTAAATTACCCAACATCTGTTAATTGTTGGTCACTCCACTAAAGACCGACGACTGCATTCTTAACACTACAGATATATTTCGGTGTCCATTGGATATAACCAATCAACTTGCGATGACCCTTCACAAATTACTCAAAAGTACAGCTGGTTCCTTAAGTACCACTGATTCCTTTAAGGAACAGTAAGTTATAGTCCCACTATGACCAAGTTCTCTCGGGCCAGGAGAGGGTGTGGTCACTATGTCCAAGACCCGGAATCCGCCCTTGATGCGTTATTTTATGCGATGAAATAATGTTAGGGGTTGCGGTGATGGAAAATGCATTGTGCAAACAAGCCTAGGGTCGAACTCAGGGACTAAGGGAAACAATATGCGACAATAATTTTTAGATCACTTTGTGGTAACAATAAATCAAAGAGTGATTGGTTTGTTGTGTACAGTATAAAATGTATGCGGCAGAGTTAAGAAAACTATGGACAAGGCTACTTCTATCTAAAGGGAAAATTTTCTAACTGAACAAACTCTAAAAACTGGCCGAACTCCTTAGCTGAAAGTGGCCTTTGGTATTTATAGAGCTTCGGGGCGAAAGGCTTTTTCTCTCTTATGATTTCACTAATGGAATGGCATTAATTCTCTATCTGATGTGCCGAATATTTGTCACCGAAAAGTTTAGTGTACTTGCTATAGTAGATCGTTAACGACTTGTCAACTTAATTCGGAATTGACCGTCATCAGCTTTCTGTCCCATCGTGATTTATTACGCTTTTCACCCAAATGCGCCCACCATGATGTGCCAGCTCTATGCTGCAACCTTCTTTAGCAGATATTTGCGAGCGCAAATGATCGTATGGCCTTGCGTTAATGCAATCTCTTAATGCGCTCGACCATTGATTTCTTTGGATCGCATTTTTCTTCTTGCGTCAACGCATTTTCTGCATAAAAATACATAAGTTAGCTGTTTTAATGCGATTGACGCATGCGACCGTAATGTTGTGAACTTAATGCTTTTGGATGCAAATTTGTGTATTTTTATCATAGAAAGTCGACCGCCTTCTCTTTTCTAGATTCCTCAAGGATGCCTTATTCAAATCCTATACACCAAAATCTCCTTAATTCTTATCCAGGTCTCTTCTTAAAATATTTTTAAAATTTAGGGACCGCAATTTTAACCTTCAAAAAGACTTTACCAGATTCTAGGACATCGCATGATTTATTTCATAAAAAAAAAAAAAAACTTTTCACGAGGGTGTTTTCAAATGATTTTTATCCTTGCATTTTTTAGACCTTTTATTTTTTATTTTTTATTTTTGTTATGATCTTGCGTTGATCCAAGTGCCTAGCCTTCCTTTTGGTTTGCCCCCACGTGTATCATGTGGACATCCAACTACGAGCATGGCGCTCTTTCTCAGTCTACACTCATGCCTATTTGCAGTGGAGTTGCAATCATTTATTTATGCATTGATCACGATTCCTACTTTCGTTTTGGCAGCCCCCACGGGTGTCATGCGGACATTTAGGATCCGATCGCAATGTTATGATATTTTTTTCAAGGTAAAAATAGCAAGGTTGAAAACTGAATACCGCAACCCCAAATTAAAATGCGGCAATGTTCTCATTGTTAAAAGGTTGAAAGAAGTCATGAGATCCTCTTAAGAAGTTTCGTAAAAAGACAATTTGAAAGAAAGCTAGTAGACCACTAACTTCTAGAAATATTTCATGAGGTGACTATCCTAAAATTAAGTTGACTTTAACATTTATGAAAAAATATAGGCATGCGTTTCATCATTGAAATCATAATTGGCAAAGAGAAATAATGCGGTCACTTACTAAATTAATCAATGTTAAATGATTGCGCCAACCAAAGAGGATGCGGTGATAAAATTTTCAAAATTAAAATGCGATGCGATAGTGCAAAATTTGGAATAACGTCAAAGAAAAATACAACCCCCAAATTTGCACTGTCGCCTGCATTATTTGTGGACGCATCCTGCTTTGCGGTGATCTACTTTCTTTGGATTCTGGTGACGAAATAAAGTAGTTGCGTCTTCGTGTAGCTCCTCTACAATCGTTCACCTCGATCGTTGTAAAGAAAGCATTGAGAAGGTCAAATAATAATAAAACAAAGTTAACAAACCTCTTTTTTTTTTTTTTTTTTTTTTTTTTTTTTTTTTTTTAGATAATTAGATAGCAAAATGACAATATTAAAAAGGAATAGAGATAAGTTCATGAATTCAGGATTTCAATAGATACTTCATAAAACTTGCATCCCTGGTGAATTTGAATCACATGATTGCGCAGGGACCTCCCACTTCTTTTTCATTCAGCGTTTCTCAGGTGTACGGAGGCGACCTTGCGATGCCAGTCTTGTCCGCGATATATTTTCACTCATTGCCCATTAACTTTGAATATGTTTGTTCCATCGTCATTAGATAACTCGACCGCGTCATGCAGGAATACCTCTCTGACTATGAAAGGTCCTGACCAACGTGACCTTAATTTCCCAAGGAAGAGTCATAGCAGTGAATTAAATAGTAAGACCTTTTGCCCGACTTGGAGATTCTTTCCGCATAATTGTTTGTCGTGCCAGTGCTTTACGCACTCTTTGTAGATCTTTGCGTTCTCGTATGTGTGAGTTCTCCATTCCTCCAACTCGACCAATTGGAGTTTCTTGCTTCCCCTGCTGCCTTTAAGTTGAAATTTAGCTTTTTCACCGCCCACAACGCTTTGTGCTCTAGCTCCAGTGGTAAGGGACATACTTTACCAAACACCAACGCATACGGAGACATGCCTATAGTGTCTTATAGGCGGTCCTGTATGCCCACAACGCATCGTCCAACTTTGTTGCCCAATCTTTTCCCGAAGGTTTTACCACCTTCTCCAATATCAGCTCGATCTCCCGGTTGGACACTTCAGTCTGACCATTCGTCTATGAATGGTATGCGGTAGCCACTTTATGGAGGATATTATATTTGCGCAGCAATTCTTTGACAGTGTGATTGAAAAAGTGGGTGCCTTCATCACTTATTATGGCACGTGGGGTGCCAAAACGAGTGAAAATATTCTTTTTAAGGAATTTGGAGACTACCGCCACATCGCTTGTTGCGCATGCTACTGTTTCTACCCACTTGGACATGTAGTCGAAGACTAACAAAATATATCTGCGACCATTTGATGGTGAGAATAGTCTAATGAAATCAATGCCCCAGACGTCGAACAACTCCAGTTCTAAAATGGTGTTCATGAGCATCGCATGTTTCCATGAAATATTACCCGTGCGTTGACACCGGTCACAGTTCATCATGTAGTCTCTTGCATCCTTGAATAGTGTTGGCCAATAATACCCACTTTGTAATACTTTCGCTACTGTGCGTTGGCTTCCAAAGTGCCCTCCATAAGGCGAGTCATGACATTGCGATAATATGCGTTGGTGAGTAGCATCCGGTACACACAGTCGTAGAATCTAGTCTGACCCTCTCTTATACAGATTTGGCTCTTCCAATAATAAGATCTGCATTCATGTCTGATCCGCCTCTTTTAGTGGTCGGTATAATCTTCGAGAAATTGCTCGCAAACCAGATAATTTACCACATCTTCATACCATGGCAATTCTTCAATCTGAAATAGCTGCTCATCTGGGAACATTGCGCTCACCTCTGATTGATTGCAGTCGACTCCTGGATTTTCTAATCTGGATAAATGATCCACAACTAGATTCTCCATCCCTTTGCGATCAATTATTTCCATATCGAAATCTTGGAGGAGGAAAACCCAAATAATCAACCTCGGCTTCGCATCCTTCTTTGTCATGAAATATTTTATCGTCGAATGGTTAGTGTGGATGAGTACTTTTGTTCCCAGCAAATATGCTTTGAATTTCTCCAATGCAAATATTACCACAAGTAATTCTTTTTCTGTGGTGGTGTAGTTGGTTTGAGCAGGGTTTAAAGTCTTACTCGCATATGCAATGGGATGCTGTATTGTTTTTTTCTTCTGCGCTAGCACTGCTCCCATCTCATAACTGCTCATCGAAGTCAAACTTTATATCTGCCTTCATCACCGCACTCAGTGGTTGTGCAATCTTTAAGAAATCCTTGACAAAACGTCTGTAAAATCCAGCATGTCCCAAGAAGCTCCTGACAGCCTTTACACTTGTTGGAGGTGGGAGTTTTTCAATCGCTTCAATTTTTGCCTTGTCCACCTCCAACCGTTCCATAGAGACCTTGTACCCAAGCACAATGCCCTCCTTCACCAAGAAATGACATTTCTCCCAGTTAAGCACAAGGTTCATCTCCTCACATCTTTTCAATATCTTCTCCAAGTTGTCAAGACAGACTTCGTATTTGTGTCCATACACAAAGAAGTCGTCCATGAATACTTCTACAGAGTTTTCGAGATATTACGAAAAGATGGCCATTATACACCTTTGGAAAGTGCTCAGTGCATTGCAGAGGCCAAACACATGTGTTGAAACGCAAATGTTCCATATGGGCAAGTGAATGTGGTTTTTTCTTGATCTTCAAGAGCGATCATGATCGGGTTATAACCGGCGTACCCATCCAAGAAGCAGTAGAAGTCATTTCCAGCTAGACGATCCAACATTTGGTCAATAAGGGAAATGATCCTTCTTTATTGCCGCATTTATTTTGCGGTAGTCCACGCAAATCTGCCATCCGTTGACGGTTCTTTGCAGTATCAGCTCGTTATTTGCATTAGGGACTGCCGTCATCCCTCCTTTCTTCGGCACGCATTGCATGGGGTGACCCACGTGTTGTTTGCTACTGGATAGATGATGCCCATATCTAACCACTTGAGTATCTCCTTCTTTACAACCTCTTTCATCACAGGGTTGAGTCTGCGCTGATGTTCGATCGATCCTTTGTGATTTTCTTCGAGATGAATTCTATGCATACAGTATGCGGGGCTGATTCCTCTAATGTCTGCGAGCGTCCAGCCAATTGCTTTTACATTTTTCTCAGAATGCTCAGCAGCGCATTTTCTTGGTCTTCATTAAGTGCAGAGGAAATGATTATCGGTAGCTTTTCATTCTGCCCTAGAAATGCATACTTCAGGTGGTTAGGAAGGGTCTTCAACTCTATTATTGGTGGTTGTTTTAAGAACGGTTGCATTGTTTTTCTTTGTTCATTCACTGTCGGCTTATCTTCTTGGGTTGCGATCATCTCATCTTCCCTGTTTATTTTTTATGTGATTGCATTGCATGCCACAATGATGCGATCGCATCCTCATCTTCGTTTTCATCTTCAGGCTTCTCTTCTTCATTCAAACACTGTTCATCGTCGAATTCATTAAGATCTTCTTCATCAGGATATTTCATGGCTCGAATAATGTCAAACTTGAGCTTATGTCCATTCACACTCAAGGTGACCTCTCCTTTGTGCACATCAATCTGGGCATAACCGGTTGATAAAAATGGTCGCCCCAGGATGATGGGCACATTCTTGTCGGCTTCGTAGTCCAAGATGATGAAGTCTGCTGGCAATATAAATTTTTCGATTGTAATTAGCATGTCTTTCACCTTCCCCTCTAGATGCACCAGAGATCTATCCGCTAACTGGAGAGTCACCATTGTGGTCGCAAGTTGCCCCACATTCAGCTGCTTGAAAATTGACAGGGGCATCAAGTTAATGTTGGCCCCAAGATTCCATAGCGATTGCCTGATGTATAATCCTCTAATGGATCAAGGTATAGTGAAACTCCTAGGGTCGCGCATTTTCGATGGGATTATAGATTTTCAACTCTGCGTCAAAGCCACCGTGGCAAACTTACCAGTGCCTCTCTTCTTTGTCACCATATCCTTTAGAAACTTTGCATATGCAGGCATCTCCTCAATTGCTTCAGTAAACGAAATATTAATATGCAACTGTTTTAACATATTCATGAGGCGTTGATACTGTACCTCGTCCTTTTTCTTCTTTCTGAGTCTCTGTGGGAATGGTGGCAGCTGTATTCTTATGGTCCGCTGTTCTTTTGGCTCCGAGGTGGACACAATCTCAGGTTCTGTTGCTTCTTTTTCTTCTGTTTCTTCTGTTTCTTCTGAAGTCACTGCAATCTCTGGTTCCAACGCAATTGGAGCATTTCGGCTAGGCTTCTTCTTCTCCCCTGCCACAGTCTTTCTACTCCGCAATGTCACGACTTGACATTGCTCTTTACTTGTACCCCCTAGGTTGTGTGGGAGTTCCGTTGAACTCGGCAAGGCCCCTGCGGTCGATTCTTGAGTTCGCCCACAATCTGGCTTATCTGAATTTCCAGATTACGGATGGACATCGCTTGGTTTTGAAGCACAGTTTCATTCTTTTCAATATATTGCTTCAACAAACTTTCCAAAGAGGAAGATTGCGGCACTTGCGAATTGCTGGTTTGATTACTCGTTTGACTATTGGTTCGTGGGAAAAAATCCAGGTGGCTCTTCTTTCTACGCCACTGATTGGAAATTTTTCTGTTGATTTTACCACACGAAATTGGGGTGGTTTCTCCACCCAGGGTTGTACATGTTAGAGAACGGATTATTTTTCACAAAATAAATTGAGTGTGGATTTTGCAGGCATTCCTCTATTGCGTGTCCTTCACCGCAAGTAGCACACCTTGCAGTCGTCTGGTTGATTGCGTTCACTTGCCCACTATGCGTTGTTGAACTGTTGATTGCGATTCCCTGTATTAAGTTCATCATCGCAGTCATTTGACTCTGCTGGGATGTGATAGCACCATTGTTCGCGTCACTGTCTTTGATTCTCAATCTTTGATCGCTCTCTCTCTAGTCTTCATGGTTTTTAGAAATGCGATCAAGGATGTTCTTGGCCTCATCATAAGTTTTATTTAGCAGACCTCTAGCGGCTGCTGTATTGGCAGCGGTCTGGGAAGCAGGGTAGAAAATCTCCATCTTTAAGTAGTCTGGTAAGCCGTTATACGGGCAATCCCTTACCAGCCTCTTAAACCTCGCCCATGCGTCGCTGAGCGATTCGTCATTATCCTATTCAAAATTGGTGATCAATTTTCTTCTTCTGGCATTCTCCGTTGGAGGCAAATATTTTTTCATAAACTTCTCTACTACTTGCTCCCATGAGGTAATCTCCCCCGGTTCGAGAGAGTACGCCCATTTTTCGTGCCCGGTCACACAACAAAAACGAGAACAAAGTTAGTCGAATTTCCTCGGTGGAGATATTCAGGAACACAAAAGTGTTGCAGATCTCTATGAAACTTCGAAGGTGGGCGTGTGGGTCCTCGCCATGCCTTCCACCAAACTGCTCAGCAGTCTGGATCATCTGCAACATCACTGGTTTCATTTCGAATCGCGGTCCATCAAGAGCGGGCCCCATGATTCCTGGGAAGAAATCGTAGAGGTTGGGCAATGCATAGTCTCGAATGGGCCTATTGCGGTCGTTCGCCAATAGGATGGGATTCGCCATGACGTTATTTTCATTTGGTGCTCTATTTCCTAGTTGCTCCGCCATTCTTAGAGTTCAGTCTTGTTGTTGACGGTTGGTTCTCAATTTGCATCGGAAAGTTCTTTCAATCTCTTGGTCGTTATTCGCCAGAGATTGAAATCTTCAAAGAAGATCACAAAATTACCGTTAACACACTGTATTACCGAAGTTCCCGACAACGATGCCAAAAACTTGATGCGTTATTTTATGCGATGAAATAATGGTAGGGGTTGCAGTAATGGAAAATGTGTTGTGCAAACAAGTTTTCTCAGCAGGACCCAAGTATAAATCCTACTGAGTTTCCTGGTAAGTCCAGGGTTGAACTCAGGGACTAAGGGAAACAATATGCGACAATAATTTTTAGATCACTTTGCGGTAACAATAAATCAAAGAGTGGTTGGTTCGTTGTGTACAGTATAAAATGTATGCGGCGGAGTTAAGAAAACTATGGACAATGCTACTTCTATCTAAAAGGGAAAATTTTCTAATTGAACGAACTCTAAAAACTGGCCGAACTCCTTAGCTAAAAGTGGCCTTCGGTATTTATAGAGCTTCAGGGTGAAAGGCTTTTATCTATCTTATGATTTCACTGATGGGATGACATTAATTCTCTATCTGATCTGCCAAATATTTGTAACCGAAAAGTTGAGTGTACTTTCTATAGTAGATCATTAATGGCTTGTCAACTTAATTCGGAATCGACCGTCATCAGCTTTTTGTCCGATCGTGATTTATTATGCTTTTCACCCAAATGCGCCTACCATGATGCGCTGGCTCTATGCGGAAACCTTCTTAAGCAGATATTCGTGAGCGTAAATGATTAAATAGCTTTGCGTTAATGCAATCTCTTAATGTGCCTGGTTGTTGATTTCTTTGGATCGTATTTTTCGCCTTGCGTCAATGCATTTTTTGCACAAAAATACATAAGTTAGCTTTTTTAATACGATTGAAGCATGCGACCGTAATGTTGTGAACTTAATGCTTTTGGATGGAAATTTGTGTATTTTTATCATCACAATCCTGCATTATTTTATAACTTTGCATTGTAATAACGTGTATTTCTGCCCGTTATCAGCCCTTAAGGGAGCAATTTATCTACTTGCCCCTACATCAGGGAAGAAGTGAATTACGTCTTGTGTAGCTGAGTTCCTATCTCCCCAGTCAGATGAATCCCCAAAATGGTAGGCTTGTTGAGTTGGCAATCTAGCCACTCTCACTCATACAAATCAAAGGACTGCATTAATGAGTAAGAGTTCATAACTCACTCAGGATTCAGGTCATGTCACCTATGGTCATCCTAGTGAAATATAAGTCTCTATTATTAATGGCGTTATATAAAAAGACTAATCATTTTATGGTTATGTCTTATACAAACTCTTTGTATAGGATACCCCCAGTCGCATGTCTCCACATGAATTATTAGGATCAGATCTTTTGTAGTACTTTACAACACTTGTAACACCTATAAAGCAGGCCGTATCCATAGTGTCACCAGGATAAGATACCCAACCTTATCCTTCTACTACAGACCATTTAGGTTATTATTTAAACAAGATCCACTTTTATGTCTCTACATATTTGTTTAGATTACATGAAATAACCTTGGATCTTAGTTTATTGGATTGAGTATATGATTATAAAATAACACTTATTTTATTAACAACAATATCTTTATACGGAGTTTACGAACTACGAGATTACAAGAAGATTTAGAACACCATTCCTAACAACTCTTACTTTATAACATTGTTTACTATTTAAGACTGACTATTTTAAAGCGATGACCTAGATAACTTGACCTTAATCTTGAGTTAACTGCGAACTTCTGTTTATTTGGGATTATCCTTAGATTTGCATGGGTGAAGGGTGGCTCAATAGCGCCGGCTCAATAAGCCTCCCATTTCAGAGTAAGACTGAGTAGATAGTTGGGGACATAGGGTGCAAGATGAAATTCTCTCCCATCTGCTTTTAGGGATAAGGTTGTTCCCTTAAGTGCTGACTCTGGTCTTGAACAAGGGGTCCCACCCTCTCATTGGCTCAAGAGGGACTCGGTTTAGTGATTAGATCACAAACCAATTGTTCATCAGATGATCAGTGAGATTTAAGAAACAAGATGTAATCTTGGGAGTAAAACAACTTTTGACCAACCATTATTACGAACAACCTGTGAAGGGTCGACTTACTGATTATCGTTATATTGAGTGAACACAAATATTTACAGTGAAGGGAGTGCAACTACTAGGCTTCAGTGGAGTGACCCGGTAGTTAATGAATGTTAGTTAATTAGGTTAAAGAGTTTGGCCGATTATTCTCAGATCGTTGGAGCCCATGATCTGTAGGTCCATTAGGTCCCTCTATTAGCACACAAACAGAGTAAATTTTAGAATAACATGATGAGAGAATTTGAAACATTAAAATTCAAATTAAGGGAATCAGTAATTATATACAATAAAATTACACGTTTAATTATCGCATTAAACGAAATTGGAGAATTGGATAATATTTAAATTTGATTTAAATATTAATTACATGAATTCAGATTCATGTTCATGGAAGTGATGTTTTAATAATTTAATATTGGATATTAAATTATTTTAATTAATTAAATATATTTTATTTAAAATTAATTATTTGAATCAATTTTGTTTAAAATTGAATTTTTTAATTTTATGAAAATTCAAAATATTTAAAATCAATTTTGTTTTAATTTGATTTTCATAAAATAAAATTAAAATTGAATACAAAATTGATTTTAATTCAAAATTTAATTTTGAAGTTAAGCTTAGTGGGATTTTCCCACTTTGAACACCAAATTCCATAAAGCTTTGGTGTTTTGATATGTCAAGCTAAACTCTTTTCATTATGACATGTAAAAGACAACAAAACAAAAATTGGATGATGCTGGAAAAGAGACATGCAACATATGATTTTTGAGAAAAAAGTTGACATGGAGCATTTGATTTTTGAGAAAAAAAGTTTTCTCTCAAGCTCTTGATAAAAATTTGAAAATATCCAACAATTCTCTTAAATTCAAACTCATTTTGAATCACACAATTCAATCTAAAGTCCTAGAGAATAGTATGGAAGATCTAGTGGTCGTTCGCAAGCTTTTGGAGTCAAGATTAAAGCTGAATTCGTGGATTGAAGAAGGTTTTCAAAGGTATATCTTCAAAACCCTATTTTCTCTTATGAACATGCTTACATAAAGGCTAAAATTGATGAATTAGAATGCTTAATGATTCTGTTGCTTCTACTAATTGTATGCTAAATCCAATAGGATAAACATTCAAAGAAAACATAGGCATGCTTGAAAAAGAAAGAATAGGAGAAAGCACAACTTACCTTTGTTGATTTCCCTATTTTTCTTCTTCCACCATTGTTAATAATCTCGAACTTCTCTAAGATTCAAAGAACTTGGAAGTGTGTCCAAGAACTTTGAAGTGTAAAATGGTAGAGAATTCTAGAGAGAAATTAAAGAGAATGTGGAGGCTAGGTTTTTATTTTATTTTTATTATTATTATTATTATTTTTGTGTGTGTGTCATATCAAAACCTTACCTAAAATGGTCATAAGGATGTATTTATATGGGAAGGGTTAACCCCTTCTCCAAGAATTCCTTTTTATTCCCTTTGTGCTAATTAATAAAATAACTCTTATTTAATTAATTGATACATTAATTAATTAACCATATATTAAGTTCTATTTAATATATATTTAATTACTCATCATAAATCATATATTTATGCTAACCTCCAATCTCCATTATTTTTAATCAATTATTAATCATTAATTAATTAAGTAAGTAACTATATTAAATGATATTTAATATGGAGTTAATCGACATATAAATATCACATATTTATATGTATACATCTCTTCTATGAATCCAATTCATATGTATCTAATATTTGAATCTTATTCAAATATATCTTTTTTACATAATTTGAATTATAGATCATATAAAATTAACCATTATATATTGATCTCAATAATATAAAATTCTCTAATTTGATTTGAACAATTCAAATCATTCCTCATTACTATCTTTTTGTGAGCTAGCAAGGGGACCTTGTGGACCTACATATTAGAAGCTCCAATGATATGAGATCAATTGATTAAACTACTTTAATCTAATTAATCAATATTCATTAACTACCGATCACTTCACTAAACACCGATAGCTGCACAATTCGCACAGTAGATATATTTCCGTATCCATGGATATAACCATCAACAGAGCGATGACTCTTCAAAATACTCATAACTACAGCTGGGACAAATTACCGATTCTTTGGTTATATCTAACTTCTTAAGTACCCATTTCTCTAATGAACAAACAGTTTATAGTCTAACTATAAACTAACACCTCCCGGGCCCAGAATCAGCTGTTAAGGGAGCAATTTATGTGAGAGGTTAAGGCCTCATTATTCAAGACCTGGAATCAGCTGTTAAGGGAGCAATTTATTTACTTTCCCAAAAAATGGGAAGGAATTAATTCCATCTTATGTAGCTGTGTTCCCAACTCCCTAATTAGACAAATCCCCAAAATGGTAGGCTTGTTGAGTCGGCTATCGTGACCACTCCCACCGATATAGATAAAAGGATTGTCGTCATAAACATGAGTTCATAACTCATTTAGGATTAAGGTCAAGTCTCCTATGGTTATCTTAGTGAAATATTAGTTTCTTCAAGTAACAGTGTTATAAAGAGAAACTAATTATTTTGTGGTCCGGTCTATGTATAAACTCCTTTATATAGGATATCCCCACTCACATATCTTTACATGAATAATATGGTTCATATTGTTTGTAACACTTACATCTCATGTAACAATTACAAAGTGGTTCATATCGGTATCGCACCGTATGGGGCTTTATATGGAAGACCTTGTAGAACTCCAGTGATTTGGAATGAGGTTGGAGAAAGACAGCTGATAGTACCAGAGTTAGTCCAGGCAACATCAGAAAATATTCAGGTAATTAGAGAAAATCTGAAGATAGCTCGAGATAGACAAAAAAGCTATGAGAAGAAGAGAGTTGGAATTTGAAATCGGAGATCGGGTATTCCTAAAGTTATCACCGTTGAAAGGAATACTCAGATTAGCAGGAAAGGTAAGCTAAGTCCCAGATATATAGAACCCTACGAGTTAATTGCCCGTGAAGGACCAGCAGCTTCCAGGCTAGCTTTACCTGCTGAATTATCTAAGATATATGACATTTTCTATGTATCCTTGTTACGAAAATATGTACATGACCCTACTCACATTCTCCGAGAATAACCAGTCTAACTAAAAGAGAATTTATCTTATGAAGAAGAACCAGTTCAAATCTTAGACAGAAAAGAGCAAATGTTAAGGAACAAAACTATTCCACTAGCATAAGTCTTATGGAAGAACCATGAAGTTGAGGAAGCTACATGGGAAGCTAAAGATCATATGAAAAATAGATATCCCCACCTGTTCACATGAAGAGATCCAAACAAATTTCGACGATGAAATTTCTTTAAGGGGAAGGTAAATTGTAAACCCTTTAACTTGTTTGACTAGTTAATCAAATTTAAGACCTCTTAGTTATGAGTTAAGATATAAATCAATATTAATGGAATAAGTAAGTTAAGAAAGTATGGTGAATGATGCGTTTGGAATGTAAGAGAAGGAAAATTTTCTAAGTGTTATGACCGTATGCGTCTAGGTTGTAGCTTGGTCAACGTGTAGAGAAGGTGGAGTAACAATGGTAATCCGAGGAAGACAAGAAAATATGTTAAGTATGGAATGTTGCATTCTCGGGCGAAGTAGAAACAAGTTAACGCTTAGAAAAGATGGAAGGTTTCATGCATTGAAACTATGAGGCATTGTGCGACTAACTCTGTATGCCATTGATGAGGGCTAAGCTGGCAAGTGGTGCGGCAGAAGGTCGTGCATTGAAGGGAGAAGGCTTTGGTGATTGCAAGGCCATGCAATCAAGTTTAAGCTGAGGAATTCAACTTAATTAACGAGTAAATAAGTCAAGTGGCAGCCTTGCAGATGCCAATAAAGTGATAAGTTTGTCAGGTGGCAAGTAATTAAACAAACATTTCATACAAATCATGTTGGAGTTAACATGCAATTAGCGAAAGCAAATAGGATATTAAGCACTCTAATTCCTTCAATTTTAGGAATAAAAAAAGCATGTTAATAATAAAGAAAATAGGACTTTTGAGATTACCTTTGAAGAACTCTTCAAATCTGGAATTCCAACTTGAATTTCCTTAGCAATTTCTTGTAGACCACCACTTAATCTTCCCCTACTATCCTCTAGGACTTTAGATTGGGTGGTGGAACCCAAAATAAGAATGGATTGAAGGGAATTGTAGAGGATGTTCTTGATGATTTTGAAGAACAAAAGAAAACCATTTTCTTTCTTTCTTTTTTTTTTTTCAAAACCAATTACATGAATGAATTCCCCAGCCAAATCTCTCTATTTTTGTAAAAAATGACATGCAAATCAGATTGCATGAATTAATAACACCAAGCACCTTGAGATTAAGTGGAATTGTAGGTGTTTTATGTTGGAAAAATCCACTCAATGTATTTACCAATTATAATGATTTTCAAAACAATCAAATTTCAAATTTCATTATTTAAAATGAATTCAAAATTCATTTTCAATGAAATTCAATTTTCCAAATTTTAATTAAAACAAAAAAAAATAAATTTATTATTTGAATTTTCATAAAATTCAAAATTTCAAAATTAATTCAAACAATAAAATTTATTTAAATAATTAATTATACAAATTAATTAATTAAAATAATTTAATATCCAGTATTAAATTATTAAAACACTAATTCCATTATTATGAATTCTTATTCATGTAATTAATATTTAAATGAAATTTAAATATTATCCAATTCTCCAATTCTATTTAATTATGTTTAATTCAATAATTAAACATGCAATTACATCGTTTATAATTATTGATTCCCTAAATTCGAATTTGAACATTTCAAATTTTCTCATCACGCTATACGGAGGTTTAATCCGTTGGTAGGCTATTAGGGGGACCTAATGAACCTATAGATCGTGGGTTCGAACAATCCGAGATTAACTGGCTAAACTCTTTGACCTAATTAACCAATATTCGTTGACTACCGGGTCACTCCACTAAAGCCCAGTAGCTGCACTCCTCTCACTGTAGATATATTTCTGTTTACCTGATACAACCATAATTAGTAAGTTAACAATTCACAGGTTGTTCGTAGTAATGGCTGTGTCAAAAGCTATTTTACCTCCGAGATTATATCTTGTTCCTTAAGTCTCATTGATCCTCTAATGAACAATAGTTTGCGATCCAATCATCAAACTGAGTCCCTATCGAGCCAATGAGAGGGTGGAGCCCCCTGTTCAAGACCGAAGTCAACACTTAAGGGAACAACTTCTCTACTATCGCTAAAAGTGGGTAGGAGTGAATTTTGTCTTGCACCCTGTGTCCCTAGCTATCTACCTTGTCTTACTGCTGAAATGGAAGGCTTATTGAGCCGACACTATTGAGCCAACCCTCACCCACGTAAATCTAAGGATAATTCCGAAGAAACAATAGTTCATAGTTAGCTCAAGATTAAGGTCAAGTTACCTAGGTCATCACTTTGAAATAGTCAGTATTAAATAGTAAACAACGTTATAAAGTAAGAGTGACTTATTTCTTTGTCCGATCTTATACAAACTCTTTGTATAGGACGCCCTCACACGAATGTCTCCCTATAAACGAATTAGGATCACATCGTTTGTAGCACTTAACAACAATTGTAACATCTACAAACTGAACCGCATCCAATAGTGTCCTCAGAATAAGATACCCAGCCTTATCTGTATGCTATAGAACATTTTGGCTATCTACTCGAACTTGATCCACTCTTATGTCTCCACATAAAGTTCAAGTACTCATGTAATAGCCATAGATCTTAGTTTATTTGATTTAGGTTCTTTCTAAAACGAAATGAGCAATTCATATATTCAATAACAACTTTATTGAATAATCTCAATAACATATATATTGATTGACAAAATAAGTTTATTGTTTACAAGCCACGAGTTTTAAGACATAAAACCCAACAAATCCAAGTATAAAAAGGCTTAACCAAGAAGAAGACTGTTTTGTCAAAAAAAAAAAAAAAAATTAACACCTAAGTGAAGGCGTGTTGTGCCATCTTAAGATTCTGAAAGTTGAAGAACTCTCGGCCAACTGAAAGAGAATCTGAGGGATTTCTAATTGATTCTGGAGGAAATAATGCTCAAATTATAAGGTAAACAAAAGTTAAGATGTTTAGAAGCATTTTCTTTGAAAGGAGTTTAGTTAAACGAATGTAGAAATTAAAGTTATGAAATCTAAAAATTTAAATTTAGAATGATGTTGTGGATGAATGAGCAAACAACTGCATATAAAGAATAAGCAAACAGCTGACTCGATGATGTTATGCGTTAACACATACAACATAGCCAATCCACAATGAAGGCAATCTGAGTACATCACATAGTGGATGTACGTCATATAGACTAAGAATTGTTTCAATGCTTAACCAAGCATCTTGAGAAAAGATTCCCAATTATTTGCCAAGTTATCAGGTAAGATGGCCAAGGATAGTCGATGTGTTAAGGATAGTTTTAATGTGTCGAACTTAGCTCTGATGCAATGAGTATTGGTATGCGGTAAAGATAAACTATACATTAAACTCAAAAGGTAGCTAAGTACACTGACCAAGGGACCTTTCATTTTTAGAGAAAATGCAAATTGCTGAGGCATACAACCCCCTTGGATAAATAACTTAAGATAGTGAGTGAAAAGTTTTAATAAATATTTCCTAATACAAGTTTTATGAATAATTCCTAATGCATAGGCATTTCATATGAAATTACTATATCATGATTTACTTTAATGCATGCCTTAAAATGAATATTGATTGCATGATCCTTGTTTTTAAATGATGAAGTTATTTACGAGTTTAGCATGCATTTTCCATTAAGCCTATATCATGTTTTAATGCATGATGAAATTGATTAAGTATATTCCATGTTTTACAAGGCACCATGCATTGACTTGAAACTATGAGGTATGATTATTTCAAATATGCATATTATGTATATGTTTTAAATGTTCAAATGTTTGTGCCTTGTACAAACCCTACTCCAATGTTGGTACCAAAGGTATGGTAAGGTACCCCAATTAAAATGATGTTAGGGATTCTTGACACCGAAGGTATGGTAAAGTAGTCAGGACCCAATCTAGCTCTATGTGCATGTATGACTATGTTATTGACGTTGATGAGATCGAGCGAAAGCTCTCTCTCAACTTAGGTTAGTAGGGATTGAGCAAAAGGGCTCTCCCACATATTCATGACGTGGAGTAGGGAAGTTTTAGAAAGATGCTATTTATTCCAGGGTTTCTCTTCTTTTACATGATGTACTCTTATGATTTTAGTTCCATTTAAAAACCCTGAATATCTTTTAATAAATGCTTCTTGATAAACATGTTTATGTTAACTATGATTTAAAGTATGTTTTATTTAAGATAGTCACTTACTAGGCTTTCCAGCTCACTTTTTAAAAATATTTTCCTCCCCAGGTAGCGGTCGACGTCTCGAGGCCTAGCAGTTCTGCCAGTTAGTCACTTCTCAGACCTTCAGGAAGATTGCAGTTTATGTGGCTCATAATGTTTTGTTATTGGTTCTTATGTCCATGTCAGGGGGTGGAAAAATAGAGTAGAGTTTGTGTTGCATTTAAGTTTGTTTCTTAAATCTCTTGCATATGTTGATGTTGATATTTTTGGTTAGCAATAAATTATGTATTTAAAGTTGTTGCTGAAATTATATGTTAAGTTGTATAAAATTATAAACTATTAATCAGGTTTAATAGGTGCTAAAATTATAGGTTTTCTAAGAGATTGTTGAATAGTGGTTGTCATAAGAGGGTTGACAATTATTGTCTTCCCATCTCTTCTCAGATTAAGAAGATAATCTGGGAAGGGGTGTGACATAATAGACAAATCATACGTGAAGTTTTGCATAGAAATCTAACTAGAACCATAAGAGAAAGTGTAGAAAAAGAAAAATAAACTTGATGGGATTGTCTGGTTCCCGTTAAATACATCACTTGCAAAAATGAACAAGAATTGAATTGAAGATTAATAGCCAACTTAAAAGTTGAGTGGACATTGCTCAAAGGGTAAATAAAAACAGATAGAAGGCAAAATATCGTGATGACTGCAACGCCAAGCTTTGAAGAAAAGTTCAATTTTAGTGAAAAAAAGAGGGAAATGCATTGTTTTTTTCACGACAGGTAGTCTATGGAGAATTGCAATTTAAGGGTGTGTCATCGTTAGTTCTTTGTCATTGCTCATAGATGAATCAACAAGGAAACAAGATGTAATGGGGGAAAAGTAAGGAGAAACAGAAGAAAAGAGAATTGTAGAAAAGTTTTTTTTTAAAAAAAAAATAAAAAATTGATAGCTTGTAGAAATACAAGCTATCGTAGTTTTTTTATTTAGAATTATGAGGGTTGATGAGCAGAATATGCATTAATATTGCTGAGAATTCATGTGAAAAAATGAGCTTGCATCGATCAGCACTAAAAATCCCTGCTAACCCTCTGTCATGCATTATTTTGCGTCAAAATGTCTACTTTTGTCAAGTTCATCGCATGGAATGCTGCAACTATAGAGTGATAGCCATGATAGAAGGTCGATCACAAAGTGGGTGGAATGCGCTGATGCTTCAGAAGAAACAATCATGAATGCATACCTCGGGAGTGTCAAAGAGATAAGGTCATGATGACATTTCACCTATCGCTACAAGGATGGCAGAGATTCAGCATGGGATTACCAATGTTGTCGGCATTTGAGCTCTATAAATAGAGCCTTGGAGCCCAAATTCAAGGCATTCGAGTCTCTGCCTTAGGCAGATTCTTGTGATCACAGACGAGAGCATGAGTAGACGATCTTTGAGAGTTTTTCATTCCCACAACCCTTTCTGATTGACGACCAGAGCTTCGCCGGAGATAGAGCTCGAGAGAGACTACTCCATCGCCCATCCATGGCACCACCAGTAGCTACACTTGTTGGAAGCAAGAGATTGCCTACATCTAGCCCTCTACCCCTCTTCTTACCTCTATATTGTATTACATTTTGGCTTAATACATTAATATATTTTGTAATCATTGCATCTCTTTAGTTCCTTTAACACCATGTTCATCATCTTCTTCTACTTTATCATCTTTTACTTTCATCGCAATGGTTAAGTGTAGTTAGCAAGAGTTATTACATACTGAATCATGCGGCATAGAGATATGATGCTTGTAGCAACCCACCGAGAGGTGTGGTGCACGAGTATAGTGAATCAATCCTCTTTGCTTAGTGCAAGGATATCACAATGCTTGTCTATGGGCTGAGTAGATATAATCAACTGCTTGAGAGGGTAAGTAGTGAAACTCGCTAAGCAAAGTGAGTAGTGTTCCTAGAGATAGGAATAATCTTATGTTTAATGCAACTATGCGTCATAGAGATATAAGCATGCGGCTGACCACCGAGAGGTGTGCAGTGCGTTAGCGTGTCGAGCTTGGATTGCCCTTGCAACCAAACTTAATGACTTAGTAAAATTTTCCCTCAACTCTACTTCTCCATACATCTCATTACGCGTTAACAGCTGCCATATCTCTACCAACTCTTATAGTCAAACTTCAATTGCTTCGTCTGTTTAGCTAGAAGTATAAGTAGCGCATACCTAGTTAACTTCTTTCTTTTTATTTTTATTCACCGCCTCAAATGCATACTTTACAAGCATTCTTTCGTTACAAGTCTCTGTGTTTGACCTTGGATCATCTCGAGAAACTTGCGTTCTTGTTATACTTGGCGAAAGAGCAAGAAAACTTGTCGTAGGAACGCATGGTCATCACATAGACGATTAATGCATACTACATATCCTTTAGATTATCATGTGATCATCGTATATACCATTAACACATATTCTTCTTATCAATGCTTGATTAGTGCATGACCATCAACGTATATTAAATCATCATCAAGACAAGAACACATGTTTCTCGCACCAGAAATCTAGAATCATTGTATATTTAGAGAACACAATGTGTAATAGATAAAAGCATACGAAACAAGACAGATGTAAATCACAAAGGCAAACGAAACCAAGATGGCAAGTGGAACCATTGCTGCGAATGTCTGAGAGTTGTCGCAACTCAGAGTACCAAATTTGATATGAACAACATTGATAAGCGCCATCAAAAGGAATCCACACCCACAAATCGAGTTAATTTCCGACACTAGCATCTTAATCCAGGTCGTCATTTTGTTGACCCGAACAAATAACTTAATTGCATGACAGAAAGGGATTTTGGAGACCCAAATGGCCTACTTGAGGACGAAGAAGACGACTGATGGAGAAGAGGAAAAAGTTGAAGGAATAGACATGAAAGACAACAAGATTCTTGGCGACGAAAGGGTTAGCTATATTGTTAAGGGCTTTGGATGAGGTTCTTCGTTGGATTTCTAGGTCAGACTCAAGAAGACAACGAGAATGAACATTACGATGCCACCTAGGGCTGAAATGTGAATTTTGGCGCCAGTCAACATTTTGGAGATGATGCAGGAAAGGTGGATTCCGATAAGAGAGCAGTGGAGATGGGGATTGAAGCACGTAGTGGACTAGAATCAGTTAGAAAAATAAAGAGATGGAAATGGTATCATTTACCTCTTTTTTGTGTACGATAGAGTCGGGTGGTTAAACGATGTAAAGACAAACCTTATCGTTTACCTCGTCATACTACACGATGGAGCCTCGAAGATTATGCGATAGTAAAATGAGATATCGTTTACCTTATCGTTGTATATGACAGGATGCGGGCGCTACACGATAGAAGCTATCGTTTATCTTTTCATTGTACACTATGGACACTGAGCGCTAAATGATGAATGATGTATTCAGTCATTTAGCTGATCGTTGTACACGATGGAACCAAATTACTAAATAATAGACAGAGAGATTTTTAACTTTGCCTCTTCGTATTGATCTCATCCATTGGAAAGGGGCAGCATGCCCGATTTATACATTGTTCCCTATTTTAGGTATTCAAAGAATTAAAAAATTATATACCAAAAAACGAATGAAATGAGGACACATGGTCCAATATATGAAGAAAGAATATTTGTTTGTTATCACTCAATCCTAACAGAAATCTGGAGCACTAAAGGAATAACTCTTCATGACTCTCCACAGTGACATGGCAATCTTCAGCTGATGTGTCTTCTTGACTCCTCCTTGGTCGCTGATGTGGCATTTTCTCTAACAAAATCAATGGGTAAAGTGGGTAAAGGAATTGAAAAACGAGAAATGCAGAGAAGTTTTTAGAATGAGGGTTTCTGCATCGCTTTAATTTTTGGTGATGTAGTAAATTCTATAATTTTGGGCTGGTTGAGTTTTTTTTTTTAAATATAATATAATATTATATAATATTTTTAATTTAAATTTTTTACTTTTCATTGCCCGCTTTTTTTCCACTAATGATTTCATAGCCCATTTTAAAAAATGCTATATTAAAAAGCTATAAAAAGACATTTTTGTAGTGTGTGTCCAAATTGAAATTGAAGATATAAATTGAAGAATCTCGATGACGCCATGTGTTTTCATCTTGACCGTTAGATTAAATAAATTGTTATGGTCCAATTAAGTATTAAGGTTTGGGCTAAAGTCAAATTGAGCAAAAAAAAAAATACTTAGTTTGACCAAAATGTCAAATGAGGCCAAAATCCAATAGTTGGTCCCAGAGGCTAGGTCGATGGACCAATCAAGGCCACAAAGCCCACCTGAGAACTATATAAATAGAGTAGTTCTCTTCATTTATAGAGGTGTAGAAATTTCGTACTCTAGAGAACCTAGAGAGAATTCTCTCAACAATCAGAAGACACCCTAACACCTGAAAGATTGGACGACTCCTTAAAGTTCAAGTCTTGAAGATACAAACATTCTTCCAAAACTCCAACTCAAAAAACATACGTGCTCTATGCTTCCATACATCAAATGTACGCATTCAATTGAGAGAGAATTAGAGGGTCAAGTACTAAAATCGAACCATATCCACATCAAATCTACACCAAAACAAGTTCAACTCTACGAAACACGTTTCTCCGAAAATCTCATGCGAGCACTTACTATCAATTCTTTTTAAGGAATAATTGTTTCAATTAAAATTATAAATTTTCATGAGCGAATCAATGTAGAATATTTTTTAAGAGATTATCTTTGAAAAATAGCCAATCCATCTTCTAAAAAAATCAGCATCGATTTTTACATTTTTTGTAGACTTTTCAAATGTTAAATTAACTAAATGGATTGTTGGGCCTGCTTCTTTATGTTTATTGAATTAAGCCCAAATGATGAATGAATTTTTGGCCTTTCCTTGCTGATCCAATTCGTGAGCTCGGTTCTTTTGCCCCAAATTAATTTGGTTTGGTAGAAAGCTTGGCTATCAATTGACCATGAACTTCAGCTGATGCTCTCTTCGTGGTTTGATCCACTACTCTTTGCCTGATGGTAGTGATAGAAAAAATGGCTTTTCTAATGGGTGTTTAATCAGAATTAATTTTCTTTCTCTCTCTTGCTCTCTCGTTCTTTGTCCTTTCGAATTCTTTGAACTTCTTCTAACCCTAATGTCTCTGTTTGATTCTGTGCGACTGTTTTGAGTAAACAATGAAGAACAAGCATGCAATCGTGTAGACGAAGGGAAGAAGAGATGAAGAACACAACAATATACGTGGTTCGGTTTATTGTTGCCTACATCCACGAGAAGAAGGAAGATTTTTATTAAGAGCTAAGTCACAGATTCTTTCTTTTACAAATTTCAAGTTCTGCTTGAAGCTATTGTATTGTATTGTACAAAATTTGTAAATGACGAGTAATTATACTAATTTTCTGATACAAACAGTTACAATAAAAGACTGTAAAAGTTAAAGAAATGTGAAATAGTTCTTGAATGTTGAATGTTTGAGCTTATATTCTTCAAATATCCACCTTAAGCTCAACATGTAAGCTCTTCTCCTTACGGATTTCACATGTCTTCACCCATTTTCAGGAAGCAGAAATCCAATCTGACCAAGACAGTTTACTAGCTTGAGTTTACTCATAGGTTTGGTATGCATGTCAGTTGCATTTTCGGTGGTATGAACTTTAAGCACCTCGACTTCTCCTTTCTCTATTCTGTCTCTTACGAAATGATACTTAATGTCTATGTGTTTGGTCCTTAAATGATACTGAGGGTTTTTGGAAAGGTGAATGGCACTTTGGTTATCATAGTAGATTTTTACTATTGTTTGATTAATACCAAAGTCTTTCATCAATCCTTTTAACCACAGTGCTTCTTTTATTGCTTCTGATAAAGCCATGTACTCTGCTTCTATGGTTGACAATGCTGTGATTGACTGTAAATTTTCTTTCCAACATAACAAATTAGGACCAAATAAGAATAGATAACCTGTTAATGATCTTCTGTTGTCTTGGTCACCTGCAAAATCTGAATCAACATATCCATATAGCTCTAAATTTGATTCATTTGTACTTTGATATGTTAATTTTGACTGTTTAGACCAAATTAGATATCTTAAAATCCATTTTGTTGCTTCCCAGTGTCTTTTTCCAGGGTTAGACATCTATCTACTGACTAGACTAGTGTTATATGATAGGTCTGGTCTAGTAGATATCATTAAGTACATTAGACTCCCTATTGCTTGATTGTATGGAATTGATTGCATTTTAGTCAAATGTTCTATGTTTGTTTCTTTTGGTGAGTTTTCAGAGGAAAGTTTAAAATGAGTAGCAATTGGTATAGTGACTGGTTTTGCATTAGTCATATTGAATCAATTTATTACTTTTTTCACAGTAGCTTAATTGGCTAATGGTAGAGTTGAGGAAGTTCTGTCCCTTTGAATTTCAATCCCAGGGATCTTTCTAGACTGACCCAAGTCCTTCATGTCAAATTCTCTCTTTAAGAGATTTTTGACATGAGTTAAAATCCTCCTTAAATTTCCCTGCTAGTAGCATATCATCAACATAGAGTAATAGATAGACTTTGTCCTTATAGGTAGAAGAAGAATTAATATAAGAATAAATATCATAGGAACTTTTTTGAAATCTGATACTCTCTATGTAATCATTAAACCTTCTATACCAGCATCTAGGAGATTGTTTTAGAATATATATAGAGAGTATAGGTCTTCCTTTCCTCTTTCTTCAAACCCTTTAGGTTGAACCATATAAATAACCTCATCTAAGTTTCCATGTAGGAAAGCAATTTTAACATCTAGTTGATTTAGTTCAAGGTTGTATTGAACAACTAGAGATAAAAGTAGTCTAATAGGTTTGTTTTACTACTGGTGAAAAAATTCAGTATAGTCTATTCCTTCCCTCTGTGTAAACCATTTAGCCACTAACCTTGCCTTGTACCTAGGCTTTTCTTCTTTGGTAGAACCCTTATTTAGTTTATATATCCATTTAGAGACTATAGGTTTGCATTCTTTAGGAAGAGGGGCTAGGGTCCAAGTATTAGTGAGTGACTCCATTTCTCCCCACATAGCTTGAATCAAAGACCTAGCATTAGAGCAGTTTACTGCCTCTTTAAAAGTGGTTGGTTCTTGGTCATTTGGAACTATTGTGGCAATTAGAACTAGGTTTATATAGTTAGTTTCAGTATACCTAGCTGGAGGAACTATCACTCTTCTTTGTCTATCCCTAGCCAAGGAAAACTGACTTAAATCAAGTACAAATTCAGTATTCCCTATACTCTCATTTGAGACATCCTCTACTTCTTCTTCTGATTCAGTAGGAAGGTTTTGGTTAGTGGAAGAAACTTTAGGTGTCTCCACCTCAATCCTAGCAGTGTTAGGGCTATTAGGAACTTCATAAGTGGTCTTTTCCTTTTGCATAAACATCTCTTTCTCTCTGAAAGTGACATCTCTACTTATAACAAACATTTTCTCAATAGGATTCCACATCTTAAATCCTTTTACTCCTTTAGAAAACCCTACAAACATACACTTTACTGCCTTAGATTTTAATTTCCCCTGATTTTGATGAATATAGCCAACACATCCAAATACCCTTAGGTTTTCTAGGTTAGGTAGATGAGTGGTCCATTTTTTTTCAAGAGTCAAAAAATTTCGAGAGGAATGTGGACACCTATTTAAGGTGTACACTTTGTAGCTTGTAGCCTCAGCCCAATATTTTTCACTCAAAATTGCATCTGATAGGAGACATCTAACCCTCTACATGACTGTTCTATTATTCTTTCAGCTACTTCATTTTGTTGTGGAGTGAATCTAACAGTCTTATGCCTAGTTATTCCTGTTTCTTTACAGAATTTGTTAAACTCTTCACTATAAAATTTCAGTCCTTTGTCAGTTCTTAGGTATTTAATTTCTTTAGAAGTTTGCTTCTCTATCATGAGTTTCCATTCCTTAAATCTATCAAACACTTTATCTTTAGTTTTAAGGAAGTAGACCAAACTTTTCCTAGAGAAGTCATCAGTAAAAGAAAGTAAATACTTTGAGCCACTTAGGCTAGGTGTAGGAGCTGGACCCCATAGGTTAGAGTGTATATAGTCTAGGATAGCTTTTGTAGTGTGTTGTGCTTTAGTAAAACTTTGCCTTGTGGCTTTCCCTAAAACACAGTGTTCACAAAAGGTTAGATTTTCTGAGAGACCTTTAGGAAGGATCCCTTGTTTAGATGGGACTTCTAGGCCTTTAATACTAATTTAAGATAATCTTTTGTGCCATACATCAGCCTCTGTGACCTCATTTGTGGTGGGAGCATATGCCCCTGTCATCATTTCTACTCCTTTGACCACAAATAAGTCATTTATCTTTTCCCCAACTAATATCACTTTAGAATCCTTTAGCACCTCAAGGGTTCCTCCTTTACCCCTATACTCACACCCAATAGCATCTAGCATACCTAAGGAGATTATATTTCTTTTAAGTAATGGAACATATCTCACATTCCTAAGAAGTTTAATAGTTCCATCCTTAAGCTTCATGGAAACAGAGCCAATGCCTTCTATCTTACATCCTTGGTTGTTTCCCATATACATTATTTCTTCTTCTATTTCCTTAAAGGTGTTAAACCAAGGTCTCATTGAGGTCATGTGATAGGTGCATCCAGAATCTAGAACCCAATCATGTTTTCCTAGAGGATTTACATGATTGAATTTGTCTAAAGTTGAGGCTAAAGCATCTAAGTAGATGAAGGATCCTTCTACAACAGATGCTTCGGGTTGTTTGCCTTTTGTGTCCTTTTCTTTCTCTTGATTCTTTCTTTTTAGGATAAAACAGTCCTTAATTAGATGTCCCTTTTTCTTACAGTACTTGCATTTTATTTTTTGTTTTGATTTGTTATCTTCTGAGTTGTGAGGTTTTCTGTCTTTTGAATGGTTTTGTTTGAAGTTTCCTTTTACAAATAGACCTTCACCACTAGGATGATCCTTTCTATCAATCTGTAACTCTAGCTCTCTAGTTCTTAAGGTTGAGATTATAGTGTCTGTGCTTATACTATCTCTTCCATACTTTAGAGCATTTTTTATTTCTTTATAGGGTTCAGGCAAGGAGTTTAAAAGTACATAGGCCTCATTTTCATCACCAAGTTTTTCTCCTAGAGTTTTAAATTCAGCAACAATTTTCTTGACCTCATCTAAGTTATCAGATAAAGTTTTAGTTGAATTTATTTTAAATGTGAAGAATTTCTCCCTAAAATACATTTTTCCAGGAAGATCTTTAGTAGCATATAACTCTTCTAGCTTAGTCCATATCCTATATACAGTTTCTTGATCTAAAACTTGTCTAAGTACACTGTCACTAAGGTTTAGAACCAACGTACCATAGGCTGCCAGCTCCTAGTCTTCTTTTTCTTGAGCTGTCACTGTGGTAGGGAGTGTTGATGGGTCAAGGAGGGCTCTGTGAGCTTTCTGCTGGCCGAGAATCGCCTTGATCTTGGCCTTCCACAGTTCAAAGTCTCCTTTGCCATCGAATTTCTCCACTTCAAACCTTGCTACTGACATTTTGGATGAAAAACTTGAGTCTGGATTCTTCAAGAATTGTAATCTTGTAAGTCTTTTGCTCTGATACCACTTTGTTGAGCCTGCTTCTTTATGTTTATTGAATTAAGCCCAAATGATGAATGAATTTTTGGCCTTTCTTTGCTGATCCAATTCGTGAGTCCGGTTCTTTTGCCCCAAATTAATTTGGTTTGGTAGAAAGCTCGGCTATCAATTGTCCACGAACTTCCAGCTGATGCTCTCCACGTGGTTTGATCCACTAGCCTTTGCCTGGTGGAAGTGAAAGAAAAAATGGCTTTTCTGATGGGTGTTTAATCAGAATTAATTTTCTTGCTCTCTTGTTCTTTGTCCTTTCGAATTCTTTGAACTTCTTCTAACTCTAATGTCTCTGTTTGATTTTGTGCGACTGCTTTGAAACGATGAAGATCAAGCATGCAATCGTGTAGACGAAAGGAAGAAGAGATGAAGAACACAACGATACACGTGGTTCGGCTTATTGTTGCCTACATCCATGGGAAGGAGGAAGATTTTTATTAAGAGCTAAGTCACAGATTCTTTCTTTTACAGATTTCAAGTTCTTCTTGAAGCTATTGTATTGTATTGTACAAAATTTGTAAATGATGAGTATTTATACTAATTTTCTGATACAAGTAGTTACAATAAAAGACTGTAAAAGTTAAAGAAATGTGAAATAGTTCTTCAATGTTGAATGTCTGAGCTTATATTCTTCATGGACTATCAAAATTGAAAATCTCAATTCGATACATGAACAATTTTGAAATAAATTTATAATTGAGAGTCTATATTGATTCGGTGATCAAATAGTCCCCTTTCTTTAAAACAAAAATATAAATGTAAAAAAAAAAAAATAAAAAAAAAAAAAAAAAAAGGATGTAAAAGAATTCGAATCTCCACCGGAATCTACAAAACAACTTCTTTAGTTTTACCAACTGAATCATTACTAATGGATAAATAACAATTTTTTTAAAATGGTTGCGTTGATTAATTACTCAATAACAAACAAATAATCGTCGGCATGTGTTTTGGCTTCAATATGTTTTTGGGCAAACAATAATAATAATCTCTTGTTAGCCGTACTCAAAAGATGACAGTTCCTACATTAAAAAAAGAAAAGAATAGGGAAGAAAAGAATTATAGTTTTGAATAATAAAGCACATGTCGTAGATGCTTACGTGTTTGTATTTGGCGATGGAACAAATTAAATGCATGTTTCAAAATTCCCTCTCTCAGAATTTTTCAATTTTTTATTTTTCCTTAAAAAAAATGGAATTGTGCAGCGGGGGGTTCTGCTTCAACACGTATGTCTTGTAGTCATTTGGAGAATCCTCCTCAAATTCTCGAAAAATAAAATTGAATTAAAAGAAATCTAGTCTAATCTTTATAATCTAATATTCATCAATCTCCATAAAAATATAAGGATCTTGTGTTTTGTTCTCCATCTCTTTGCATGCTTTGCCTCAGATTCTTCTCTCTTCCTCTCTTTTGTGGTCTTTTCCCTCGGCAGAACTCCGTAAAAGACAGAATACATAAGATTATTTACCTGTAAAGACAGAATACATAAGATTATTTACCTGTAAGCCTCGAATATTCCTCTCTTTTCCTCCACCAATGGGGGAGCCTCGAAATTGAGGTAATTTAACCATTTACTCATGACATCTTTGTGTTGGGTTTTTCGGGCTTGTTTTAAATTGAGGTATGTTTTACACATAAAATCTCACATGTTGAAAAAATAATTAATGAATAAAGGTATCCTGGTGTAGCGGTGACACTCAACTTAGTGCGGGAGGAGTTCATCAATGAAACAAAACCAACAAGATGCACTTTCATCTGCACGTGCTAAATTGTAAATTTACCTTGGTTTGAGAATTTTTCTAGAGAGAATACGTGAGCTAGGACATAACAATGTTGAAAAGATTTATTTCGGTCTATACGGTTGGTCTTCACTCTAATAAAAGTTCTATCATCCATGTCTATATTATCTAAAAGGGGCTATGGAAGAGAAACATTTGATTTTCTCTTTTGTCCGTGGATGATCACGAGGATATATGGATAGTTTTACATTAAATCCTTCAATAATCCAATTATTTTTAAGTTAAATGTATAATATTTTTTTTATTAAAAAATTCTCATTTTCTAAAAAGGAAAAACCATTCACGTAAAGTGACATTTAAAAAAAAAAAAAAAATCTCATTTGGTATAAAAATGTATATCTATCTATATCTATTTAAATTCCTTTGAAAAAAAATCTGACTAAAAATAATATGTATATTTTGTCCACAATCACCGTTAAAAATAATTTGATTTCGATTTTGATTTTTTTTCCTCAATTTTGATGATGAATAATCACATTTTATCTATAAAATCTCAAATACATATCCAATAAAAGAAAAAAATAAAAAATAAAAATCACATATTATCTATAAAATCTCAAATTCACGTTAAAATAAGGATTTTAAAATAGAAAAACACATTTTATCTCTAATAATCAATCTATATCCCATGCTATCTCACTAATCTAATTTGAATGAAAATAAAATCAAATTATGATTTGAGATCTAAATTTTCTCTATAAGTAATTAAATTCAACCTCTAATTTTCCATCTGTTATCTCTTCTCTCTTTTATTTTTTGTTTTTTTTTTTCTTTTCTTAAATTTTGTTAACTTGCACTCTCAAAATTTTCGAAAATGGGATTATCAGACGTGATGATGTCTAGCTCGGATACAACTTTGGCCATAGACACACAACCTTCTCCAACACAATACGAAATTATGAAAAGTAGCATCGATGCTCTATTGAAGACACCAGAACAAGAGAAAAAACAAGAAGAAACAAGGAATAAAGAGGAATAATTAGAAAAAGAACTTGTGATTTGGCTAAAGGAACACAATCTTAGATTGGCTGATCCAACAGACAAGGTTTCTTCAATGAACAACGCAAATATTCAGAAACAGGCTGATGAAGATAGGAAAGGCTTATACCACAGGGGAATGCAAGTAATCCATAAAAGTTCTCATATGGAATGTAAGAGTTAGGCTTTCCCTCTAAAAGAGCCTTAATAACTATTTCTAGCTATTGCCTCGACATTTTTCTTTTTGAAACTAAGCGTAATTGTGTCACAAAAAATTTGATAAAATATTTATGGAATTCTGTAAGTATAAAATGATTGAGTTTAAAAGCTAAAGGAAAATTTGGTGATATTTTGCTAATGTGGGACGATCTTAGACACATTTACAAGTCACATTCAAAAAGATTTTTCGATTTATGCTATGTAACTTTTGATGGTTTCAGCTAGTGGATTACGACTATATATAGCTCTTGTGCACCGAGTTGGCTTATTGGGGGAGATTTCAACGCTATTCGATGGGCTAATGAAACATTAGCTACAAACCCTCCTAAATATAACATGAGAAAATTCAATAATTTTATTAACAGACATAATCTTTCTGATCCCCCTTTGTTAAATGGCAAGTACATGTGGTCTAACTTGAGAATTTAAGCTGTTTTATCCAGGTTGGATAGATTTTTATATACACCATAGTGGGAAGCTAAATTTAATACACATTACTCTAAAATGCTGTCTTATACCACCTCAGATCGTTTTCCTATTGTACTTGAAACTATATAGCTGACTTGGGATCCTAACCCTTTTTGTTTCAATAACATTAACTTGAAATCACATATTTTCAACAAGAACATCAGAGATTGGTGGACTAATACCAATCAGAATGGATACTCAAGATACTCTTTCATCAGGCGGCTCAAACAATTATCCCAAACCACAAAAAATTGGCAGAATAAGCAAAAAACTCCATTTGAAAGAAGATAAAAGAGCTTGAACCAAAGAAATTGATCAAATAGACCTCCTTGAATGCAACCAACAGCACAGTGAGATGGAAAGTCACCAAAGAACTGTCCTCAAAGCTGATCTAAATGTAGAGGTTTATAGAGAAACGAAGTACTGAGCCCAAAGATATAAAAAGCAGTGGCTTCTAGAAGGTGATGAAAACTCCGCTTTTTTCCACAAAATCTACACAGCTAGACAGAGAAGGAGCTATATCATAGAGATATTCAAAGACAGCAGCTTTGCTCCTTCTCAATCTTCTATAAAAAGCAATGGCACTAGCTGGACCACAAATGAGAAATGGCACTAGCTGTGAACACTTTCTACACAGCTACACAGCTAGTGCTTATATCATAGAGAAAGTGTAGATTTTTATAGACGAAGGAGCTACACTTTCTACACAGCTACACAGCTGAGAAATGGCACTAGCTACACAGCTACACAGCTAGTGCCATTTCTCAATCGTCTCATTTGTGAACACTTTCTCAATCGATAATGGCACTAGTTGGACCACAAATGAGACGATTGAGAAAGTGTTCTATAATCACTTCAACAATATCTATATGGGAAATGATAGTGATTGGTGGTTGATAGACAACTTGGATTGATCTCCTATAAATGATATTTAAAGACAGCAGCTTTGCTCCTCCTTCGATGAAAATGAAATATATAGTGTTTTCTTCTCAATTGGCAACAACAAAGCCCCTAGACCTGATGGTTTCGCTATGGAATTTATAAAAAAAAATCTTGGAACAATTTTAAAGTTGGTTTTATAGAAATGTTCCATAATGTAGTGAACAAAAATGTTAATGACACCTACATTGCTCTTATTGCCAAGAAGATAGAGTGTAACAAAGCCTCAGACTATAGACCTATCAGCTCACTACATCTTTGTACAAAGTCATTGCCAAGATCCTTGCAGCTAGACTCAAACAACTCTCATACACTATTGATGAAAACCAGTTGGCTTTTGTTAAAGAGAGACAGACCACTGATGCCATTATGATGGCTAATAAAGCTGTTGATTACTAAAGAACAAAAAAATACAAAGACTTTATGATTAAGCAGAATATTGAAAAGGCCTTTGACAAAATTAGTTGGAAATTTATTGACTATATGTTCCTTAAAAGAGGATACCCTTTAAAATGGAGAAGATGGATGAAAGCTTGTATTGCAAGTGTGCAATATTCCATCCTTATCAATGGCAAGCATCGAGGCCGCATCAAACCTATAAGAGGTATAAGGTAAGGTGACCCTCTTTCCCCATTTATTTTTGTCATTGCATTGGATTACATTAGTAGACTTATACAAAATTTTGAGCAACAAGGACAAATTAGAGGAGCCTACATTTTGGATAACTGCCATATCACTCACATACTTTTTGCAAGTGACATATTAGTTTTTGTTGAATACAACGATTAATATTTGGGGAATGTCTTAAACATTATCAACACTTTTGTAATGCTATAGGTCTAAGCATAAACTTAGAGAAATCTACTATATCGACCATCAACGTAAGTAGTAGTCGTGTAGATGAGGTAGCAAACAGATGGGGTATCAAGAAAAAGTTCTTCCAATCAATTATTTAGGAGTTTCATTGGGAGGTAAGCCACAGACTGCTTCTTTTTGGGAGACAATATTTGAAACAATACAAAAGAAACTAAATAATTGGAAATACTCATATATATCCAAAGTGGGAAGACTTACTCTCATTCAATCCACCCTCACAAGTCTACCAACATACATGCTATTTGTTTTTAAAGCACTGAAATCTGTCTACAAAAATATTGAGAAGTAGTGGAGAAACTATCTATGCAAAGACAACACTAGAGGCTACAATTCCTACTTAGTCAGATGGTCAATTGTCATGACTCCAAAAGATAAAGATGGGCTTAGCATATACAAAATGGAGGACACCAACTATGCTTTACTTAACAAATGGCTCTGGTGTTTTCACAATGAAAACAACCCCTTATAAACGAGATAAATTATGGCCAAATATACACAGAATACATTGGTGAAATCCTCACAGTTAGAAAATATAGTAACTCGAAATCCCCATGGCATTCCATCATTAAAGGGATCGACTGCTCAAAGCAAATATCTCTTGGAATGTTAATAGTGGTAAAAACATATTGTTTTGGAGGGGCAACTGGAACACAACACTACTACAAAAACAGTGTTTTTTTAACATTTTTTAAATGTCAAGAATCACTTTTCTTGACGTTTTAAAAAACGTCAAGGAACCCAATGTCAAGAATGTCAATTTTCTTGACGTTTTAAAAACGTCAAGAAAAGTGACACTTGACATTTTAAAAACATCAAGAAGCAATGACACTTGACTTGTTTGAAATTTCAAGAATATGAGCGTTCTTGACAAGGATAAATGTCAAGAATATCTATAATATTGAAATTTTGCTTGTGATTTTTTTTAAAAAAATCTGTAACGTTGACCTTTTTACCTATAATTGCTCCTGTATTTTGATCCAACAACCACATTTGGTTTATATATGACATATATTCACCAATCAAATAAACAATACATGCATTTTCAATCTTATATATCAACTAGATTTTCACCAATATCGCTTTATAAAAAACTTCACTTCTTTAACATTGTCAATATTACAATATCATAAAGTATTTCTAAGTTAAAAGAATATGGAAAACCTCATATGAACAATTCCAACATTATAATCAACTTCATATGAACAATTTCAAAAGTATAACAACTATCAACCCTCATATGAACACATTTCCTATTGTACAATCAACAACCCCATCCCCTCTAAGAACAATTAAAAAAATTACACCTATCAATCACGTATGAAGTAATCCTAGCAAAATCTCGCTCACTATGCTCCTGCCTCCACAAGAATAACGTAGCCCACCTTGAACTCGTCGCTTTGAGCACCTACATCAATGAAATAATATACAAAAACTACAACATATAGATTGAAACTTTACAACTCCATGAAGGATTTTGTAAGTTAGTTAGAAGAACATGGTACCTAATTTTAGATCATACCTCTAGAAGGAAAAGTAACTAGAGATAATAAAATAAAGGACAACAGCTCAAACGTCCAAAAGTTACTTTTTACGAAGCTAGAACTTTTCTCATAGCAGCACCTTGACGTCAATAAAGAACCACAAAAAATATCCTACAAATGATACAAACGTAAAGTTTCAAACAAATATCCCCAACTTTGCTCAATACATTAAGATCAATGTAAAATATCCTACAAAAGGGAAAGTACAAATAACTTCAAATAAAGCAAGAAATATGCATTTAAACCAAACTTGCATTTAAACCAACGAGATAAATTAATTTTTGAAATGGTAATCAAGCCATATTTAAATGTGTGACTTTCTAGACAAAATGTATGCAACATACCAATAGCAATAACTTTGAAAGTTATAATATCACATGTAGAACAAGAATATACATGAGAGATTAAGCCTTAAATTTGAAAGTTCAAGCCTCAAACCAAGAAAATCAAGCATTAAATTTGAAGTTCATGCCTCAAACCAAGAAAATCAAGAATTAAACCTAATCTAAACTAAATCTATTTACCTCAATGAAGAATTTTTTCAAGATTGATGGAATAAAATCAAGCCCTAACTTTGAAAGTTCATGCCTCAAACCAAGAACAATATGAAAGAAGAATTTATTATGAGATTCAAGAATATACATGAGAGATTAAGCCCTAACTTTGAAAGTTCAGCCTCAAACCAAAAAAATCAAGCCCTAAATTTAAAAGCTCATGCCTCAAACCAAGAAAATCAAGAATTAAATCTAATCTAAACTAAATCTACTTACCTCAATGAAGAATCTCTTAAAGATTGATGTAATAAAATCAAGCCCTAAGTTTGAAAGTTATGCCTCAAACCAAGAACAATATTAAAGAAGAATTTAATATGAGACTCAAGAATATACATGAGAGATTAAGCCCTATCTTTGAAAGTTCAATCCTCAAACCAAAAAAACCAAGCCCTAACTTTAAAAGTTCATACCCCACGCCAAGAAAATCAAGAATTAAACCTAATCTAAACTAAATCTACTTACCTCAATGAAGAATCTCTTCAAGATTGATGGACTAAAATCAAGCCCTAAATTTGAAAGTGTTGGGATTAGTGCCCTAATTCTCCCGTAGTCTCTTTGTTTTGTAAAGATACACATTGTTTAATGAATAAAATAAGTGTTATTTAAGCATGTATGTGTAGTATACAAGTAGATCATGCCTTAAGTGATAAACGATTAGCTTTGATCGCTTAGCTTTAGCTAAACGATTGGGCATCAACCTATGCGATAGGTTTCTGTCTTCTCCCACTTGTCCAATCGTGTACACAATTGTTCATTCTTCCTTTTTCTGCCTCATTCATAGTCCACACAAAACCCACCTTCTGGATTCTCACACTGAGAATACCAAGTAACCTTCTTGGTGGTGTCATACTCCACTCGACACCATCGAGGTTCTATGGAGGTCGTTCGTGATGTTGGGGAGTTCGTGACCGAGGCAATCACTGAGAACGAGTGTGAAGTGTTCGTGCAGTGTTGTAGTCGTGTTGTTTGCGCGTTTGAGCATTCATGAGCAAGGAGCATGGAAACGAGTCTACAAATGTTTGTAGCTTTCTCCTTGTTCATTTGTAGTTTTCAGGCTGTAATTTCTGTATTGATTGCATAATTGTATGTTTTGTGTACGACTGTAATTGTAATGTTCATTCATGATTGTAATTTGGAATGATTTATTTTCTGCTACTCATGAAAATTTCGAATTCAATTTCCTTCAATTGGTATCAGAGCCAGGCTAATTGTTGTTCTGATATTCCAAATTACAACTCTGTTTTGAACTTGATTTGACAGTCGTGGTGAGTTTATGCATTTGTGGTTAACTGCTTTCTGCATTTGTGGTTAAGTTGATGAATGTTTTGGGTTTAATTACCTGTTTGTTAAAGCTTTCTGTCATTATAAATTATTAATTGTAAGAGCCCCTGTGTTTTTGGGCATAATTAACTGTGCAATCGAGTCTGTAATTCACACCATAATAGATTAGATGAATAACTGTGCAATCGTGTAGGAAGAGTTGATGAATGCATCATATAGTACGTAGTTGTTAGCCTCTGTTGGGGCTGTCCGGCACATGTGCTAGAGACTAACCCAAAGAAGTTGGAACCGCGTTCGAAGGTTTGCCTCTTTGTAGGCTACCTCAAGGAAACGAAAGGTGGATACTTCTATGATCCACGTGAGAACAAAGTGTTTATTTCCACAAATGCTATCTTCATAGAAGAAGATCACATGAGGAATCATAAGCCACAAAGTAAGTTCATTTTACGTGAGATCTCTAGTGAGACTGAGACTACTGAGAGTTCAACAAGAGTTATTGAACAGCCCGACAGATCAACAAGAGTTGTTGAGGTCGGAACATCTAGTCAATCAGCTCAAGAGTTGAGACTACCTTGATGTAATGAGAAGGTTATGAACCCACCGGATCACTACATGGTTTGACTGAAGCTCAAAACATCATTACGAATGATGGGGTAAAGGATCCGTTGTCTTTTAAGAAAGCAGTGGAGGATGTTGACAAAGATGAATGGGTTAGAGCCATGAACCAGGAAATGGAGTCTTTGTACTTCAATAATGTCTGGGAACTTATTGATCCACCTGATGGGGTAAGACCTATTGGGTGTAAGTGGATCTTTAAGCAAAAGTGTGGTGTAGATGGAAAGGTGCAAACCTGTAAGGCTAGACTCGTGGCAAAGGGTTATACCCAAGTCGAGGGAGTTGCCTATGAGGAAACTTTCTCACCTGTTGTCATGCTGAAGTCTATCAGGATTCTCCTATATAGGCACATTTTATGATTATGAAATATGGCAAATGGACGTCAAGATTGCCTTTCTTAATGGTAATCTTGAGGAGATCATCTATATGACTCAACCAGAGGGGTTCATAGTTCCAGATCAAGAGCAAAGAGTTTGCAAGCTTAATAGGTCCATTTATGGGCTGAAACAAGCATCTAGATCTTAGAACATCAGATTTGACACTGCTGTCAAGTCATTTGGATTTGACCAGAACGTTGATGAGCCTTTTGTATACAAGAAAATCATCAACAGCTCAATAGCTTTCTTGGTACTATATGTCAATGATATCCTACTCATTAGGAATGATGTAGGGTATTTGACTAACATTAAGAAATGGCTAGCTGCCCAGTTCCAAATGAAAGATTTGGGTGAGGCACATTATGTTCTTGGGATCCAGATCATTCAGGATCGTAAGAACAAATGGTTAGCCCTGTCTCAGACATCATACATTGATCAAATGTTAATCAGGTACAGGATGTAGGATTCCAAGAGGGGTTTATTACCCTTCAGGCATGGAATCGTTTTGTCTAAGGATCAATGTCCTAAGACACCTCAAGAGGTTGAGGAAATGAGACGGATTCTCTATGCTTCTGTTGTAGGAAGCTTGATGTATGCAATGTTGTGTACTAGACCCAACATTTTATATACAGTAGGGATTGTCAGTCGGTATAAGTCCAATCAAAGATTTGATCACTAGATGGCGGTCAAGACGATTCTTAAGTATCTTTGGAGAACGAGGGACTACATGCTTATGTATGGAGATAAGGATCTGATTCTTACAGGATAGACTATGGCTTTCAGACCGATAGAGATTCTCGCAAATGGACATCGGGGTCAGTGTTTACTCTGAATGGAGGGGTTGTAGTCTGGCGAAGCATCAAGCAAGGATGCATCATGGACTCTACTATGGAAGTCGAATACGTAGCAGCATGTAAAGAAACTAAGAAGGTTGTTTGGTTGAGGAAGTTCCTTTCAGATTTGGAAGTTATTCCAAATATGGATTTGCCTATCACTCTTTATTTTGATAACAACGGGGTTATGGCAAATTCGAAGGAACCTCGGAGCTATCGTCGGGGTAAGCACATCGAATGAAAATATCACCTGATTAGGGAGATTATGCATCGCGGTGATGTGATAGTCACAAAGATCGCATCGGAGCACAACGTTGTCGATCCTTTCACAAAAGCCCTCACGACTAAATTGTTCGAAGGTCACTTAGAGAGTCTGGGTCTGTGGGACATGCGGCATCTTGTCTAGGGCAAGTGGGAGATGATACTGGTGTATGCCCTAGTTTATTGTATATTGTACATTTTTATATTGTATTATACATTAGTCTCACGAGTCATTAGGACAAGTGGAAGATTGTTGGGATTGGTGTCCTAATTCTCCCGGAGTCTTGTTGTTTCGTAAAGATACACATTGTTTAATGAATAGAATAAGTGTTATTTAATTTTGGCATTTACTCATATCCAACAAACAAAGCTCCATGGTTATCTTATGTAAACTTAAGCATGTATGTGTGATATACAAGTGGATCATGCCTTAAGTGATAACCTAAATAGGTTTGTAGTATAAGAAGTAAGGTGGGATACCTGATCCTGGTGACACTACGGATATAACCCACTTTGTCGAGGTTTGCAAGTGTTATAAACCACTACAGATGGTAGATCCTAACCATTCATGTAGAGACCTGCGAGCGGAGGTATCCTATACAAAGAGTTTGTATAAGACCTAAACCACGAGATGACTAGATTCTGACTTGTATCTCACCTAAACGAACATAGGTGACACGACCTCAATCCTGAGTGTTTTGGAAACTCCTACCTTTGAGCGCGGTCCTTTGATTAGTATGGGTGAGAGTGGCCAGATTGTCAACTCAACATGCCTACCTTTTTAGGGAATTTTGGGAGCTGGGAACTCAATCCACAAGATGGAATTCACTTTTTTTTCGAAGCAAGGATAAGTAGAGAGATTGCTCCCTTAAGTGCTAATTCTGGGGCTTGAACATAGTGGTCACAGCTTCTTTTTGGAAGAGAAGACTCAGTCATAGTAGGACTATGACTTATGTTCATTAGAGGGATCAGTGGTACTTAAGGAGTTAGATGTAACTACAGGGGCATAACTATTATTGGCCTAGCTGTACTTACGAGCGATCTGTGAAGGGTTGTCACTCTGTTGATTGGTTAAGATGGACACATAATATATCTGTGGTAAGAAGAGTTTAGCTGTCAGTCTTTAGTAGAGTGCCTGACAGTTAACGGATGGTGGTGTTGGGGTTTGTGTCCTAAAATCTCGTGTCCTATAGTTTGTAAATAACTTTGTATGAACACTTATGATGTATAATATAAATGATATTTACTTTACTACTTGACTTTGCACATTTAGATGTTTTTTATTTTACAACAAACCAATAAACTTAATATCCCTGGTTGTCTTTATGTAACTTAAGCATATATGTAGTGACATACAAGTGGATCATGTCTTAAGTGACAACAAAAATAATCTGTAGAACATGGATATAGGAGGGAAACCTTATCCTGGTAACACTACGGACGCGGCCCGCATTGTGAATTGTTACAAATGTTGTGACTTGTCACAGATAGTCTGATCCTGATCATTTGTGTAGTGGACATGCGAGTGGGGGCATCCTATACAAAGAGTTTGTATAAGACTTGACCTTGAAGTGTTAATGTCTTGTTATATAACTCCGTTCATGATTGAGACTTCACTTCACTAGGATAACCATAGGTAACATGACCTCAATCCTGAGTGAGTTAGAAAATCCTGCCATTGAGAACGGTTCTTTGATTTGCATGGGTGCGAGTGGCCAGAGCGTCGACTCAAACCTACCATTTTGGGGATTCGTCTGATTTGGGAGCTGGGAACTCAGCTTCACAAGATGGAGTTCACTCCTTCCCCAAAATAGGGGTAAGTAGATAGATTTCTCTCTTAAGGGTTGATCCTAGGGCTTGAACGATGTGGCGTCACGCACCTTCTCATGGCCCAAGAGGTGATTACACATAGTAGGACTATGTTGTATTGTTCATTAGAGGGATCAGTGGTACTTAAGAAGGAAGATGTAATTACAAGGGCAAAACGGTAAATTGGTCTGTTGTAATTACGAGCATTTGTGAAGGTTCATCGTATTGATGATTGGTTATATCCAATGGACATAGAAATATATCTATGGCAAGAAGAGTTCAACTGGTGGTCTTTAATGGAATGTCTGGCAGTTAACGGATGGTGGATATCGTGACTAAAGAGTTTAGTCAGCTATTCACGTACTGTTGGAGCTTCGAGCCATAGGTCCATAAGGTCTCCTTGGTAGCTTGGATACAAGTTGAGAGTCAATTTTTGGGTCAGTTTGAAATGTTCAAATTGACAAGAGGGAGTTCGATTATATATGATATAATTGAACGAGTTAATTAAATATGATATAATTAACTTTATGTATGAGATACATTAATTTTGAGAAAATTGGATATAAATGTGATTTATATTTAGTCGAGGAAAATATTATAACTAATATATGATATTAATTTATATGTTATGAATATGATGAGATCACATTCATTGGACGATTATAAAGAAAATGGGACGACGTTTTTTCTGTTCTAAATAACGGATGAGTGTATTGAAAGATCACTTTGAGATGCATAAATAGCTGATGGTGTGTTGAGTATGGAAGCACGGACATTGTGTTAAAGAGAGTGTCATCATTTAGAAAAATCAGTGCCTATACAATAGTGCCTGCATGATCGCTTACATATATGATATTGCTAAGCGATCGCTTATCGATTACACCTTGGCACGCTATTAACTAAACGATCGTCTACCTTTTCCTAAGCGATTGTTTAGCTTCTAATATTTACTAAACGATTGTATAGACGATCGCTCACCTTTTTCCTACACGATCGTTTATATGATCGCTTACTCTTTTCTACACGATTGTTTAGACGATTGTTTACTTTTTCCTACACGATCGTATACTTCACCTAAACAATCAAGCATCTTGTTTATGCGATAGATGACCTCATCTCCCACTTACTTGATCGTTGTGTACGGTCTCTCTTCCTTTTTCCCTCTACCAAATTCGAACAAAGCCCACACTTGGATTTTTACTCCAAGAATACTGAGGGCTCTGAGTGGCGGTGTCATCTCTGTTTTCTTCTGTTCGAGTGGTGATTGTTCGAAGTAGATGGTTGGGTTTTAGACTCGCTGTGAAGAAGAAATCTTCTCTAGTATGATCTCTTGATCTCTTTAGCATTATGAATTCATATAAGTATGTTTTGAATGTTTATGTGGTAATTCTGTCACAATGAATTAGAAAGATCCACTTCCGCTCGTAGGTACTCTTGAATAAGAGTTCCTTCAGGTGGATCCCATGACTAAAGAGTTTAGTCAGTTATTCACGTACCGTTGGAGTTTCGAGTTATAGGTCCATAAGGTCCCCTTGGTAGCTTAATGGATTTAGTTGAGGATCAGTTCTTGGTGTTGATTTGAAATGTTCAAATTGACAAGAGGTATTTTGATTATATGTGATATAATCGGTATGATGTATGAGATACATCTAGTGGAGGATTGATGTAAATGAGATTTACATTAAGTACCATGGAATAGAAAAAGAACTAAGATTTATATGTTTCATGAGATGAAATATTAAAACTATAGATTATAAATATAGTATGATAAGTTAGTTATCATTTATATTTATAATAATACTAATTATTGGATAATTAAATATTTTTCTCTAATAACCAATTGAGTGGGAGGTTATTGGTGGTTCATGGTAACCATCAGATAAAAGGAAAATTGTTTTCCTAATTTTAGTAAGTTTTTGCAAAAGTGGTTTTGAGATTTCTCTCGGCAAAAAGAAACTAACGGAGCTTGTCATGTAAATACAGATTTACTAAGTGACAGCTTGAGCGAAGTAAACGATCATGTAGTGTTTTGTAGGCGACAGAAACTGAGCTAAACGATCGCTTTTTCAGCCATCTCCCACTTGCTCAATAGTGTGCATGATTTTTCATTCCTCCCTTCGTCTGCCTCATACCATGTCCAAACAGAGCCCACCCTCTGGATTCTCACACCAAAAATACCAAGGTAACCTTCTTGGCGGTGTCATACTCAACTCGACACCGTCGAGGTTCTATGGAGGTTGTTTGTGTTGCTGGGAAATTCGTGACCGAGGCGATCGTGAAGTGTTCGTGCAGTGTTATGATCGTGTTGTCGAGCGTTCGAGGTTGCTTTGTTCGAGCATTTTTTAGCAAGAAACATGGAGACGAGTCTACAAATATTTGTAGTTTTCACCTTGTTCATTTGTAGTTATCATGCTGTAATTTTTGTAACAATTGCATAACTGTTTGTTTTGTTTACGATTGTAATTTATAATGTTCATTCATGATTTTAATTTGAAATGATCTTTTTTCTGCTGCTCATGGAAATCTCGAATTCGATTTCCTTTAGAAAGTTCATGCCTCAAACCAAGAACAATATGAAAGAAGAATTTATTATGAGATTCAAGAATATACATAAGAGATTAAGTCCTAACTTTGAAAGTTCAAGCCTTAAACCAAAAAATTAAAGCCCTAACTTTGAAAGTATATGTCTTAAACCAAGAAAATCAAGAATCAAACCTAATCTAAACTAAATCTACTTACCTCAATGAAGAATCTCTTCAAGATTGATGGAATAACAAAGATGCATCAAAGGGAAGTGAAAAAACAAGAAGAATTGTAGAAATTTTGCAAGGAGAAGAAAGAAAAACGAACAGTTCGACTGGAAAATTTCTTTTAAATCTGTCTTATAGTGTTGCAACGCTTTTTGCAAGGTGCGCTATTTTTCCGTCAAAACCCCTAGCATTGCAACACTATTGAGAATGTTACGATGCTGTTTGCGTGAGGCACATACGTTTTTCATTTTTCTGTCAAAATTGTAACGTTTTTAGCGTTTCAATGATGCCCTATATATTCTAATATTCTTGATGTTTTAAAAACGTCAAGAAACCATTAATTGAACTTGACATTTTTAAAACGTCAAGTACAATATTTTTCGGAAACCTCCACTTTTTTAAAACAATTCTTGATGTTTTTTTGTTTAAAATTACCTATTTCTTGACATTTTTTCATAAAAACGTCAAATATTTAAAATTTCAAACGTCAAGAAAGGTGGTTTTTCTTGTAATGCAAAAAGCCCTTTGGCCTGAAAACTTCCCCACTGTTTGCATTATCTAATATACCAAATGGTACAATCAAGGAGGCCTGGAGGAAGAAATGTTGGAGTGAGACTTTAAACCAAGAAGACCCCTCTGGGAGAGGGAGATGCAACAGTGGAATGATATAAAAAGTTGCCTACCAAGTCCTTTGTGCAGAAAACAGTTGGGATAGACCCCTCTGGAAGCTTAGCAACAAAAACATTTTTAAGGTATCAACTATCAAAGAGAATTTATCCAATCAAAGAAGCAACAACAACACCCAGACAAATACAATCATGATTAAGAACATATGGAAGGCCTACATATGAAAAAGATGTAATTTTTTTCTTTGGACTCTCTCTTACCAACGATTAAACACTATCGAAATTCTCAAAAAAGACTATCCAACCACACACTAAATCCAAATTCGTGTCCCCTTTAAAAAAAAAAAAAAAAAAAGAAATGAAACTATGAAACACATATTCATACAGTGTCATTTGGCTTCTTCCCTCTAGATTATGATAGAAAAATTACTAGGATTGCACAAGAATTCTAGCACAATTAAGGAACTTTGTGAAGACCTTGGCTTGATGAGAAATACTTTCACTAGAGAGGTCATTCTCTTCAACACCATTACAGCGATATTATGGACTATGTGGATAGAACGAAATAGCCGTACTTTTCAAGGTCAGTACAAAAGCACCATTAATCTTTGGGAGGATGTACGCTTGTTGTTTGGATGTTGGTCTTATAGAAATAAGCTCTTCAAGGATTATAGCCTTAATGATTTCCATTAATCTTTAAGCTTTTTGTAGTCTATAATTTATATTTTCTTATTGTTGTAATCGGGCTTATCTCTAGCCCTTAAAAACTTTTGTAATCTCTCCTTTGTTCATAAGATAAATCTACTAGGAGATGATGAGGGTGCTAAGAAGGCACCTAGTAGAGATGTTCCGATGCACTCCCTGACCCATGTATCATTTTCTAAAAAATATATTTTTGCTTTCATTTAGAGTTTTTGTGGTAGCATTAATAGTAACATCTTTTTCATTGTTTATTTTCCTTCTTCTTTTACAAGATTGTAATTGTTCTACTTAAGGTATCTCTTCTAGGTCTAGAAGAAATATCACTTCTCTCTCTTTAACATATGTCATCTCTTTCAATTTTTTCACTTTTCAAATTTGTTAAATCATATTGAGTGCTTTTATTTTATTTTATTTTATTTTTACATTTTCTTGTGCTTTTTTTTAATACACGTAGATTGTTCCTCAAATATAGGAGAAGGTGGAGAAGAAAACTTTGCTTTTGAGGTTCAACAAGGCTTAAGCAATTTAGAGGTCGCAAAGTAATAGAGAAGAGAGTGATAGACTATTTTTATGTTTTTGTACTTTTGTTTTTTCTCTTTTCATAAAATTTTGAAATAAAGTTTAAAATCAAGAAGAAATCTTTGCAAATAAAAGGAGATTTATGATTTTAGGGTTTTAATAGAAAAATAGTATTTTTATTTAAATTAATATTTTCAAAAATTAAAATTAGGAGATAATCAAATAATTTTTTTCAACTACAATACAATTAAATATTACGAAATTTTATATGAAAATATAAAAAGTAAGGGGGTCTTTTTAAATATAAAAAATATTTAAAAATATTTATACTTTATGGTAGAAAGTTCCAAAAGTACAAATATAAATGTAAATATTTTTTGAATTTTTTTTTATTTTATAAAAATTTTTCAAAAAGGAGGAGTAATATAGATAAGATTGAAATTAAAAGGATAATCACATTATCTAGATCAATTTTAAAAAATTTAATATAGATAAGATTATCACCATATAAAAAGCAATACTTTGGTTTAAATTTACAATTTAAAATTAAGAAAATAATCAAAATATCTAAACCAAAATAAATAAAAGAATAGAAAAATATTTTTGCTTAAATTAAAGTTTAGAATCGAGAGGCTAATCATTCGACAAAAAAGTTTATTTAAAAATAAAAATAAAAAATAATTATCACAATATTTTTTTTTTTAAAAAAAAAAGTACTTGGTTTAAATCAAAGTTTGAATTTTTTTTTTGAAAAAAAGAAAATTAAAGTTTAAAATTAACTAGATAATCAAATCATCAAAATCAAAATAAAAAAAATTAACTAAGAGACAATTATCAAGAATTTTTAAATAAAAAATATTCTTATTTAATTTAAAGTTAGAGTAAGATGATAATCAAATCATCCAATAATTTTTTTTAAAAAAAAAAAGCGAAGGGATTCTTATGAAATAAATTAAAAAAAAAAAATCTTAAACCAAAGTTTAAGAAGATCATCAAACCATATATTATTTTTAAAAAATAATAACTAAGAGATAATTATCACGAAAATAATAAACTTTAAAAATTAAAAGTTATCCATGATTTTAATTTTCCCTTTAGTCCCTTTAACATGGTCATAAGGTTATCGTAAGTAAATTGACATTTAAAAGTGATTAGGTTTTATTTTAAAATTTTCTGATAAAAATGATTAGGTTTTATTTTAAAATTTTCTGATAAAAATGATTAGATTTTATTTTAAAATTTTACGCATACATTTCATTTTCAACTTATGAAACACGTGCGACACATGTAGTTTAAACTAGTATATTTAAATGATGTTAAACTATATCTTCTTCTTCTTTGTGCCTCTTCTCCAACCCTCGATCTTTGGTCTTTTTTTTTCTTTCTTTTTGTATTGACAGACAACTTCATTTGTACTTTATTGATGTACTTGAATGAAATGAAGTTGAGATATGATGAGGGTGTTATGAGGGTGATAACTTAGTTTAGATTCTCCGATGTACCTATTGACCAACATATCACATCTTTCTTAAAAATAAAAATAAAAAAAATAAAAAAGATGTATGAGGGTTTCCTCCAATATTTTCTTCAAATGCTGGATTTGTAGGACTTGTTTAATTAAACCCATTTAACCATTGTTAAGTTTTCAAAAACATAAGGACAAACTAGAATATAATCTTGACTAACTAAATTTTTGTTTTGTCATATGCAAGGTTAGGATTGGAAAAAAAAATGTGTGGAAAAGTAAAGATAATAAGTATGTAAAAACTGTAATGGGTTCTTGCAAAAAAAAAAAAAAAAAAAAAAAAAAAAAAAAAAAAAAAAAAAAAAAAAAAAAACTGAAATGTATAGATAAAAGAAGTGAATGGTCTATTTGATGTAGGGTTGGAGTCCAAGAGAGATATTATGCTACTCCTTCAACATGGGAACAATTTAGAAAGGCCACAACATGGGAACAATTTAGAAAGGCCACACAATGTCACATGCATACATATTTGATATTTTGTCTAATATGTTTTCAACCTTAATTTATGGGAGAGATAGGGTGACAAATTTTTAATGAGTTAGTATTTAAGTGGTGTTTGGACAAGGAGTGGAGTAATGAGCTCCTAAGGCCGACAGTGTAATGAGTTAATAAGGTATAAAATTGAGTTTTTTCTTTCCGTGAGGCCCATGAACTCCTTGGGCTAAACAACAAGTGAAGTTCACAACTTCACACTTCTCAACTCCCTAATCCCCAGCTCCTTACTCAAATACCTCTTGAAAGATGTTTTGTAATAATTAAATGGAACTAAACCGTTGACATTTTAGAATGTTAATTAGTACTTTATATAGTTTGAATATTAAAAATGAAAACTCGAGTAGGGGATTGTCACACCTACCCTAGATTACCGTACTAATACTAGGAAAAGTTGTAACGATAATAACTCCCAAGTGTGAAATGAAATCTTACCTTCAAGATTTTTCTTAAGTTTAAACTGCTTCCGTTATTCATCCATGAACATAGCATCCACATTATGACATATAATACAAGTCCATAAGGTCCCCTTAGTAGCTCAATGGATTTAGTTGAGGATCAGTTCTTGGTGTTGATTTGAAATGTTCAAATTGACAAGAGGTATTTTGATTATATATGATATAATCGGTATGATGTATGAGATACATCTAGTAGAGGATTGATGTAAATGAGATTTACATTAAGTACCATGGAATAGAAAAAGAACTAAGATTTATATGTTTCATGAGATGAAATATTAAAACTATAGATTATAAATATAGTATGATAAGTTAGTTATCATTTATATTTATAATAATACTAATTATTGGATAATTAAATATTTTTCTCTAATAACGAATTGAGTGGGAGGTTATTGGTGGTTCATGGTAACAAACTTAATATATTACACTTTAATCTCTAGCTTCATCTACATACTGAAGGTGATATGCAATATGTGGCGCGACTGATGGAAGATACTAGACAACTAACTCTGGTTGAAACTCAAAGCATCTTATTGGAAAGATAATAAGCTAATTAAAAAGCCAGTGGTAAGTTTAGTAATAAACTAACTCTAAGAAAATTTTCTTCAGACTAGATAAAAGTTTAAAGTACATTGTCATACTATAGATCAAAGTTGATTGAACATTCAACATTATCAACACTTTAGAAAATTTGTAACATAACCTTTGTTAACTAAACATATGTGTGTGAAAATCATCATTAAACCTCTATCCCAAACTTTAACCCATCCTTCTCATACATATACGGAAGACTACATTTACACCACTGAAATACACTCATGATATATTAGAACATCACCATATCATTTAGAAAGATTTTCACGAGGTGTATTGAATAATCACTATAGGTACAACAAGATCAAATAGATTAAAAACCATTTGTCATAAATCGCTCATAACTTATTATAATTATTATACTCAAAATAAGTCTTCTCACTATTCTCAAATCATTTTAAATAAATCATTATCTTGACGTTTCTTAAACATTATAACTTCAACTTAAAACATAATCGTATTGAAATTTCATAAACCATTTATGAATATCATATAACCATTCTTCTAAGTCATACATAATCATATATTTGGTTAAATTTCATAATATTACTGCCTAAACCAAACCATTCATAGAAGTAAAATAATGATATCATAAATCATAAATGATTTTGAAGACATTAAAAGCACAAACTCCTCCTTGATCAAACTAAACTAAATCCCAATTCTTAACAAATTACTCATTCTCTTTCCTCTATGAATATCATGAACCTTTTTGTTTTTTTCACCAATTAAATAATATTGATTTCTGAATAATTATACATCAAATTACAACACACACACACACTCTCTCTCTCATTAATACCACCAATCAAACATTCTCCCTCCACATAACCATCACCTTAATTTCCATAACACATTTTTTTAACAATAAAGTATAATTGAATGTCCACTCATCCAAGTCAAGCTCTCTCTGTTTTTGATGTGACAACACACTCCCTGTACTCTTACTAAAATTGTTTTCTTCTCTTAATACAACACTTTACTCTCATTCTCTATACCAAAAGCCACCTATTTCTTGTGTTGTTATTATTATTATTATTATTATTATTTTCTTTACAGGGATGATACAGAGAGGATATGCTTCCAATATTTATTCTTTTTAACTACATGTCATGTTCAAAAGTTTCCTCTGAATATCCAAAAATGGTCCCTGGATAAGATCTTCAAAATATGGACATGGACGTACCCACTACCTTTATAGAGACGAAAAAAAAAAGAAAAAGAAAAAGAAAAAAAGAAAAACAGATTGAAAGATGTGGAACATCAAAAAGCATATATCACCTTGAGAATGGTGCATCCCATAATATGACCAATCAATTTTCCATTCCCTCAAAAAATACTTTATATTACACATAACATAAATGAAAAACCTGCAAATATTCTGCCCACGCACTCTCTCTGTTTTTTTTCTAATAATATATATATAGTAAACATAGAATTTATATCTCTAAACTTTTGGGTTGTTTCCATTAAAATTCTGAAATTTAGTAAATGTATCCGTTAAGAATCTCTTCCAAAATTTATTCAATCAATATTGTATAAAATTTATAATTTGAGTTCAATTTAACTCTTAAATTTTCACAAGCTAGTTACGATTACTTTTCAAAATCATATATATATTAAATTCTCAAACACACTTGTAGACTTCTTCAACAATTTTAAAAAATGGATGATTAAAGTAAATGTATGAATAATTCTTAAAAAAAATTCTAACTAAGAGTCTAATTGTTTTATTTACGAAAGTTTAAGAATTTAAATGATAAAATTATAAGTTTACATGAAGTTTTTCCAAACGAAATGTAATGGAGGGCGTAAATTGATATACTTACAAAAATTCATGGTTAAATTGATATAATAGTTCAAATTTGCTTTCATCCACTAGTTTAAGCTTTTGGGTCAATCGGGCATTGTTGTTTCCTCCCCAATTAATATTCATTTTCACTTGTTGGGTCTTCTTCATATTTCAAGCCTACAAGTAAGGGAGAGTAGAGATGTTCACGGGACAGAGCGAGGACAGGGAAGCCTTTCCTGTCCCCATTCGCGTCACCTATTTCAATCCCTATCCCACGAAATTTCTTGCATGATCAAGGTAGGGACTCCCCGTAGGAAATTTTTTATTATTGTTATTTTTTATATTTTTAATAACATTTAAATTTATTTTCAACAAAATAAGATTTTATATATTGATAATTTTTTTTTCAATACATTTTTTATTCAAAGAAAAAAATATAAAATGTTCTTATAAAAATAACAATATTTTATGGAGTTGTTTTCATATAGCAAAATGACCCATTTATTTATAGACATAATAAAATGACAAAAAGCTTCTTTATTTCTAAGAATAGTTTTTTTTAATTATATTTGAAAATATTCTTATCGATTTTGTCATTTAACACAGTTTATCTATTTTGTGTGTAAGTTTATAATTAAAATATTTAATCTCATAAAACTTAAATCTTACAATATTATAGTCTAGTCTTCAATTTATATATTACAAATTTAAATATTATAACATTTTATAAATATATTAAAGTATGAAAAAGTTAGAAGGTAAATTAGAAAATAACTAATTGTTTATATATATATATATATATATATATATATATATATATATATATAATGTATTGTGAGTTTATTATTTATTTATTTTTTATTATTATTATTATTATTATTATTATTATTATTATGTATGTATGTAAATATGTGTGTATTATATTCATCGAAAGCGGGCGGGGAATTGGGATGGGGTAATTTCCATATCCCCATTCCTGTTTAACTAAGGAGGAGAAAATTTTTTCTGCTCCCTCCCCCATTCCCCATCTAATCGGGAACTCCCCACCCTGTTTGGAGCGGGTCTTCACATGCCCCCATCATGGAGGGAGAATAGATATTTTTAAGGGAGAGTGTTAGATGATATAATTAAATTTGTCTTCGTCCACTAACTTAAACTTTTAAGTCAATTGATGATTTAAGAGTTAAATTCATAGTTTAAAATGATACCATCATAAAGTTTATAGTTAAAATGACATTTTTCTTCTTCTATTTTTCTTTTTCTTTTTCTTCTTCCTCTACTTTATTTCTTGTCTTCACCCAAAACTCCATGTTAATCTATGAGTTCAAGTTTCTTCATTTCCTTTTATCTTCTATTTTTCTCCATTCATTCCCATTCTATTCATCCTCTTCACCTCTTTCCCCTCCAACAAATACCCAATATGAACTTCAAAATAAATATGAAAATCCCACAAAGCTTGGAAATGTTTCTTAAAATTCTTAAAGAAAACTTACCATTTATAAAATCTTGACCCATAAACCACTTAGAATTCCCTCCGATTCCAAAATCCCAATGAATTGATGTTGAGGTTCTTAAGTTAAACCCAAATTCACTAAAGAATAACAACACCTTTCAAATTACAAACAACCTAATAACACATGTCCACAACTCAAGTTCCTCCAAAAGTTTGACTATTATTTATGAACAATGTATTCCAAACTCATCCTACACATTAGAAAATGAACTAAAATATTTTAGAAAATAGTAAAAAAATTTTGCTATAAAAAAAATTATGATTTGATAATTTAGTAGAAGGTATGAAAATAGGTACAACTAAGATGTCCCTAAATTTTGTCGGTTTACTTCTTATTTCATTGATTTTTTAAAAATCCCTTTCCTTTTTATTTTGTTTTTTTTTTCCCCCTTAACTAAGCACTTAAAATGTGAAAAGACAAATGAGTCATTCCTAACAAGAGTTAGAAGGAAACCCAAAAAGGAGAGTTAAATCATTAATTTTCATTGGAATACCTAGAATGAGACCCAAAAAAGAAGAGAGAGTAAAGAAAAGAAGTGGATAAAAATGATTTGGTGATGATGTGAGTTATTGATATATGAATTATAAAGGCCCGTGAGTAAGTGAGTGAATGAGCCAAAAAGAAAAAGGGAAGCTGTAAAGTATAAGTGCTTCCAAACCCACCATACGAAAAAACCACCATGTTGTGTGGCAATAAATGACAAATTCCCCAAGTCTTGCTTTTGGACAAACTCTCTGGCCGGCCGGCTCCTCTCACTGCTACCTCCTCACATGCCACCAAAATCCCCTTTCATTTTCCCCCCTTTTCGAAAATGAGATATGATAGAATAACAAGATTAGAATTTCAGACCACCCCTTTTTGTACCCATCCATTAAAACCCTCCTTCCTTTCATCTTTTGACTTCCATTTCCCCTCTTAATTTCCCCTTAATTTCCCTCCAACTCCATTACTTTCTGTTAATTTCTCTCCCCCCGAGGTACCCTCCTCCCACGAAACCCACTTTTCAGTTTTCCCCCCTTTTCCTCTGGTCTGGTCTTTTTCCTTTCTCTTTGTCTCTCAATCCCTCTCCTTTTCCTTTTTGGCTATATCTTGTAATTTGATTTTCCTTCTCTCTTTGTGGCTTTTTGTTTCTCTCGATGATGCAATTCAGCGAGACACCCCCACGGTTGCACCAAACCACGACCACGACTTCAACAATTCCTTCTTCATTTCCAGAGATCTCAATGAATCATAAAAACCAAATTACGACAACGGCCCAGTTTCGAAGTAAGCGGCCATGGCCTGGATTATTCCCTTGTTCATCCAAAGCTTTAGGAACTTGCTTGGGAGATGCCAATTGTATGGAACAATTGTTAGTCCATTGTGCCAACGCCATTGAATCCAACGACGCCACTCTCGCACAACAAATCCTTTGGGTCCTTAACAACATTGCCCCTCCTGATGGCGATTCCAACCAACGCCTCACTTCCGCTTTCCTACGCGCTCTCATCACACGCGCCACCAACACCGGCAACTGCAAGATCCTCGCCGCCATCACCACCTCATTCTCCTCCTCCCTCACTACCCACACCTTCTCCCTTATGGATCTCGCTGCCTTCGTTGACTTGACCCCTTGGCATCGCTTCGGATTCACCGCTGCCAATGTCGCCATTCTCGACGCCATCGACGGTTACTCCGTGGTACACGTGGTGGATTTCAGCTTGATGCATTGCATGCAAATCCCTACTTTAATCGACGCCATTGCTACACGATTTGAGGTCCCTCCATTACTGAAACTCACGACTGTAGCTGTTGTTGCCGTTAAAGACGCGTCGCCTATGCTGGAGCTTTCGTACGACGAATTAGGTGCGAAATTAGTGAACTTCGCCAGGTCTAAAAACGTGACTATGGAATTTAGAGTGGTCCCCTCTTGTCATACAGACGGTTTTGCCAGTTTAATTGAACAAATCAGAATGCAACATTTAATTTACGGACATGAAAATAACGAAGCACTCGTTTTTAATTGTCATATGATGCTTCATTACATCCCCGAAGAAACATTAAACCCATCTCCCAATTTCGACATGTCGTCTTCTTCTTCTACTTCAATTCGTTCCATGTTTCTCAAGGCAATCCGTAGTTTAAATCCGACGATTGTCGTTTTAGTAGATGAAGATGCCGATTTCACTTCCAGCAAATTGGTTACTCGATTGAGATCGGCGTTTAATTATCTCTGGATTCCGTACGATTCCATGGATTCGTTTCTGCCAAGGAGTAGCAAACAGAGGGAATGGTATGAAGCTGACATCTGTTGGAAGATTGAGAATGTAATTGCACACGAAGGGATTCAGCGAGTTCAGAGATTGGAACCGAAGGGGCGGTGGGTTCAACGGATGGTGAACGCGAAATTCCGAGGGGTTCCGTTTGGAGACGACGCCGTTTCGGAGGTGAAGACGATGCTTGACGAACATGCAGCGGGATGGGGGATGAAGAAGGAAGAGGACCACCTGCTGCTCACGTGGAAAGGGCACGACGTCGTTTTCGCTACTGCTTGGGTACCTTGCTAATTTGAATATTAACAATTAATTGATCTTGTTGTTCAAATAGATTAACTACTCCGTCGCTGATCATATCCTTTTGACTATTTAGAGATTTTAGGGTTTAGGGTTTCAATTGTTTTTGTGGTTGCTTTTTGTAGTGTGTGTGTTTTTAGAGTGATTTGTAGAATCTAGAAAAATGGAGATCATATTTGTGAAGCTGAGAGTTTCGTGTCATATTGCAATAAAGATATGATACATTTTTTTTTTCTCTGACATTTGCTAGTAGTACAGATAATTGTTTGTGGACTCATATTTATTTTTTTGTTTTTCTTTTCTTCATTTTAGTTGGCTTCTATTCTGATTTTTTTTCCCGTTTGCTTTCCGGCATTTCGCACTGTGTAACAACTAAGAAAACATGGATTATTTATCACATGCATCTTGTGTGTGCCTATCAAATTTGAATAAATCAAAATATCTAAAAAGTAAAAACATTCTATAAATCTCTTACATAAATTCATTCAGAATATCCACTTTGCAAAATTAAATAAATTAACATCCTATGTGCTTTGGTATGTTTGGAAGTGATATATTGATCTTTTATTGTTTGGCTTGTAGTTTGAAATTGGTTATAGATTTGTAATTGTATTTTTTTTACAAGTTATTATAAATCGAGGGATCAAGAGGTACAATACTAGAGCATCTCAACCAGGCGATTATATTAGATTTGTGATTGTATTATTAGCATTCTAGTATCCTCAGTATCTGTGTTTTTCTACATTGATGGAGTCGAGTCTCAAGACAATTTATTCTTTCATTCTCCTTTTAGCTAGACTATTTGGAGATGTACTATTGTGGTGAGTGTGCTCCAATAAAATCTCTCTTATGGACACAAAACTTATTGCATTTGTCATATTAATGCAACCAATAGGTTGTGGTGTAAAGTTTGAACAAATAGGTTCGGGTGCTTTTATTGTAGAGAGCATGTTTTTTTATCAATTTATACCTACAAATTTATGGATTGTATCACTTAAAACCCCAAACTAATAATTGTAAAATGAACTTTTGTAAATATATCAATTTACACCCTCCTTCATATTTCATTCAAGAATATTGTATGAGATTTATAATTAATTATTTTTTAAGGAATTTAATATAAATTAATTCCTAAACTACTATCAATGAACCAATTTCGACACTTTATTAAGAAATTCTTTGAAAAACCGTCGATGCATCAATAATACTTACACTTGCATAGACTTCTTAAATATAAACTTGTAAAATGAACTATTAGAATTGAATGTATGTATGGATGAAAATATTTTATACCTTCTTTCTTATTAGTATCTAGTTAAGAAAAAAATTTCAAAAAAAAAAAAAAAAAAAAAAGCCTAATTGAGAGTCTGAATTGATTTTTACTTAAGACTAGTTCGGTAGTTTAATGAATAAAATTATAAGTGTTACACAATATTGATCCAAGCAAAACATAATTGAAGATATAAATTGATACACTTACTAAATTTCATGATTTAAATTGACTCAAAGTTTTAGTTGATACAACCTTTATAAAGTGATATTTTTTAAAAAGTTATATATAATAAATAAATGAATTAACCATCTAAGAGATATTAGATATGTTGGGAGCTAAGCATGTTCATGTAATTTATGTTTTACATAATCCTTTTACTTGTGGCTCCATTATAATTTCCTAGCATTAAACAACTCCATGGTTTATCCATTTTCTTGAAAACAAGAATATAGATGAAAAAAAAAATGTAAGAGAATTCGAATCTTAAACGGAATGTACAAAACAACTTCTATAGTCTTACCAACTGAATCATGATTAACGGATAAATAACAATTTATTTATGGTTGTTTTCATTAATTACTCAAAAACAAACAAATAATCGTCGGCATGTGTTTTGGCTTTCCATATGTTTTGGTCAAATAATAATAAGACCTTGTCGGCTGTGCTTAAAAGATAACAGTTTGTACATTAAAAAAAACAGATTAGGGAAGAAAAATTAATGAATAGTTTAGAATAATAAAGCACATGGCGTAGATGCTTAATTTCATGCTTACGTGTTTGTTTTTGGCATTGTCGTTTTGATAAAGGTGAGAACAAATTAAATGCATGTTTCAGAATTCCCTTTTTCAGAAATTCTCAGTTTTATTTTGTTTTGTTTAAAATTGGAACTGTGCTGTTGGGGTTTTTTTTTTGCTTCTACCCATATGTCTTGTAGTCATTTGGGGAATAATCCTCCTCAAAATTCTCGAAATTTAATGAAAATTTTTTGAATTCATAAAATCTAATCTAATGTTCATCAATCTCCATATAAAAATATTAATGATCTTGTGTTTTGCTCTCCATCTTTTTGCATGCTTTGCCTTAGATTCTTCTTTTCCTCTCTTTTCAGCACTCCTTTTCCGACTGCAGGAAATTAAAAATACATAGATTATTACTTATAAACCTCCAATATTTCTCTCTTTTTCCTCCACCAATGAGGGAGCCTCGAAATTGAGGTAATTACACCATTTACTCAAAACATTTTTATGTTGGGTTTTTAGGGCTTGCTTGAAATTTAGGTATGTTTTACACATAAAATCTCATATGTTGGAAAAATGATTAATGAATAAAGGTATCCATAATGTAGCTGTTACACCGAAGCTAGCACGGGAGGAGTTCATCCATGAATGAAAACCACATTTGAATGAGAGAAATGCAAGTACAATTAAAAAATGCTTAATTCAAAGGATTGATATATACTACATACTCATTTTCAAAGGCTAAGCCATAAAAAACTTTAATGTGAAGCATGGTTGGTTTTGCGCATTTCTAAAAAATATGAGATTGAGGATAAAACATATAGAAAAGATTAATGTTTGTCTATAGAGACAATCTTTTCATTCTAAAAAATAGATTATGACAAGTAAGTCATTGGTGTGGTTGGGTTGTAGAGGATGTAGAAGATTGTCGAAGCCTTTTGATGAGAAATATTGAATCTTTGAATATTCAAAATTTGTATGTTTCTTATGCATTGCATGAGTGCTCTCATATATCTAAACATGTAAAATTATTAGTCTTATTATGATGTCTTCCCCCGATATTTTCTCTAAAATTTGGATTTGTTAGGACTTGTGTAATTAAAACCATGTTTTTTTCAAAATAAAACCCGAACTTTGTGCAATATTTATGTTGAAATGCCTTGAAACCTAATATATATTTATATTTATGTTATTTATGATTTTGACCTTAGGGTTTAGAGTACACTGTATAAATTCTCAACACTATGGGCATCTTGGAATCTGTAATATGATGTTTTCTCTATAATAAAAAATCGCTTTATTCTTTTGCCTTTGGACGTAGTTAATACATTATTAGTAAACCATGTAAATCTCTATGTCGATTTCTCTATTCTTTACCTTTGTATTTTTTTTTATTGTCAACTTCTTAACAATTTTTGTAACTATATTGATGTTGTTATAACTATTTTTCATAATTTAGAAACAACTACTGTTCAAATCTGAAAAAAAAAGGACAAAATAGACAAAATAGAACATAATCTTGACTAAGTAAATTTTTATTTTGTCATATGTAATTTTAGAATTGGAAAAATGTAGTGAATGGTCTATTTGGTGTGGGGTTGGGGTCCAAGAAAGGGATGCTATTCCTTCAACATGGGAACAAATTATAAAGGCCCACCCAATGTCACATGCATACATGTTTAGTGATCTATAATATGTTTTTAATTTATGTGTGGAGAGAGAGGGTTCACAAAATTTCTTATAATAAGTTAGTGGCTAAAATATGCTTCATAGTAATTATACGGAATCCAATCATCAACTTTTAAAAGGTTAATTTATATTATTAGACTATTGAAATAAAAATTAGAATAAAAAATGAGGGAGGGTATAGAATATCCACGAAGTGGATGGTTCCAATATTTATTCCTTTAAACTACATGTCACGTTCAAAAATTTCCTCTGAATATCTAGAAATGGTCCATGGATACTCATCAAAATATGGACATAGACATAACCACCAGCTTTATAGAGAAGGGGAAAAAAACAGATTGAAAGTGGTAGAAGATCAAAAGGCATATGTATCACCTTGAGAAGGGTGCATATCCCATAATATGGCCAATCATTTTCCACTCCCTCAAAAATACTTTACATATACATAACATAAATGAACAACCTGCAAAAGTTTTGTCCACCCTATCTGATTCAAGAATTGTTTGATAATTTGTATATTTCATTCAGTTTAGTTGTTAATTTAGAATAATTAGTTGACTGTCCAATTTTACTAGGAAATAATACTATCAAGCAATTCCAAATTAAATTTGAATTTCAAGTATATATTGATTCACTCAATATGATTTAGTTCTTTGTATCAGTACATGTGTATGTTACTAGAAATTTTCAAAAAATAATAATCACTCATTTTTATCCCAATAAAAAATGCTTAAGAATCATTTTTACAATAGCATTCAAACTCTTTAATGAAACAAAACACATACACGAAAGCCTATTAAAAAAAAAAAAAAAAAAAAAAAAAAAAAAAAAAAAAAAACTTAAATTAGTGAGGTTTTTCTTCTTCTGATTTTGGCAACTACACCATAAAAAAAACCCATGTTTTTTTCTTTTTTGTTTCCAGTGTTGAAGCCATGGAACTTCTGTTTTGTGCTCCAATTCTTAGACTTTAGGAAATTTATACATGATATTACAATCACGAAAATAATCTTAAAATATAGTATATATTTGAAATATTTACTCTTATTTGAAAATTTCAAATCTACTCTCAGATGCACACATTTCCATGTTATTAACTTTCCTTTTCTATTTTCCCTTTTCTTCCTCCGTGGACTGCCTTGCATCTCCCATTTCTTTCCTTTTTATGTTCTTTGATTTAGGATCTCCCTTGAACGGAGTGGATGGTGAGGGAAGCTTATTGTGCTTTCATGAAGCTTTGCTTTCTTCCTTGCATTTTTCACTATCTTTTTTTATATTTTGAGGTCTGATCAATTAATTAAAGAAGCGATTTTCGATATTGTATAATATTTGTAGAAACATATCAGTATATTTTGATACTTGATATTTTTAGGTTTGATATTACAGCTATATTACACTGATGGGCTTTGAGAAACTAATAAAACCTGATTGAATTGGGCTTAGCAAAAAGTAAAGTCTGGCCCGAAGAAGAAAACCACTTACTACCTTTTTTAATAAGTTGGAAGCTAATACCTTGTGCTAAAAGCACAATCCACGTGAAGGAGGATCTTGACCATACACATTGACGACCACAATTAATCTCAAGCACTCATTGAAATGGGATGATTTTGATGACTAACAAAGGTTATGCTTTTCTTACAGAAGCTAATCGAGAGAGAAAAGAAAATTGAGGAATGGCTGCCTAAATGCTGCAAGAATGGCGATGGAGCTGAAGATTTGGAGCAAGAAGATAAAGTAAATGAAGAAAAGAAGCAAGAACACCAAGGATTAACGTGGTTCGGCCCAAAAATAGGCTACATCCACGGAGAGAAGCTGATCATTAAGAGATGGAGAGATTATTTTTTTACAGAGATGAGTTTCTTTCTTTTCTACTTTTTTTCTGATGTAATTTTTCTAAGTACACAAGTAAATATTACAAAAGTATTTACAGACAGTTCTGTGTATAACTGAATCAACAAACTTTGAAGTTGATTTCACCTTCTTTTATTAACAATCTCCACCTTGAAAGAAAACTTCAAGTAGTTTCTTCAGCTTCTCTTGACTAACCCTCTTCTTCTTCAACCTTTGTCTCTCAACTCAAACCCTATAATATCAAGGCATTTTTTAAGTTTGAGCTGAGTGACAGTCTTGGTTAACATATCAGAAGTATTTTCTAAGGTATGTACTTTTAACACTTCAATCTATTTATTTTCAATCTGTTCTCGTATGAAATGAAATTTCACATCTATGTGCTTCGTTCTGTTGTGATATTGAGGATGTTTAGACAAATGTATAGTACTTTGATTATCACAAAAAATATTTACTGTATCTTGCTTGATCACAAAATCACGTAGGAGTCTTTTTAGCTATAGTCCCTTCTTTACTGCTTCTGAAAGGGCTACAAATTCAGCTTCAGTAGTAGAGAGGGCTACTACTGACTGTAATGTAGCCTTCCAGCTTAGAACACACCTTCTATATAGGAAGATATAACCTGATAGGGATCACCTCTTGTCTAAGTCTCCAGCATAGTCAAAGTCAACATACCCTACTAATTCCGGTTCTCTGTCTGATAATTGTTGATACAGTAATCTGGCACTTGAAGTGCCTTTAAGATACATCATTATCCATTTAGTTGTCTCCCAATGCCTCTTACCCAGATTAGCCATGTACCTACTTACTAAACTTGTAGCATAAGCAATATCTAGTCTTGTAGATATCATTAATTATATTACACTTCCCACAACATGGGAATAAGGAATAGTTGACATTGTCTTCATGTATTCAATGTCTGATTCCTTCGGTAAGTTCTCTACTGAAAGTTTGAAATGATTTGCAAAACGGATACAAACTAATTTAGCTTCTGTCATATGATATTTCTTGAGTAACTTCTAACCATATTGAGACTGATCAATGCTAAGAATGCATGATTTTCTGTTTCTGATTATGTCAATGCCTAATATTCTATTTGTATTTGCATTACCCATATCCTTCATTTCAAATTCTGATTTAAGTAGATATTTAACTTTATTTAAGTTTTGCATAGTTGTTCCTGATAGAAACATATCAACCACATAGAGAAGTAGAAAGATAGGATGTGAGTAGGTGTTAGTACTTATATAAACACAACTATCATAAGAATTCTTGGTAAAACCATTATTCTGAACAAAATCATTGAATCTTCTGTTTCAACACCTAGGAGACTGTTTAAGACTATATATTGACCTTTTAAGTAGTCAGAAATGATCTTCTTTCCCTTTGACTTCATATCCTTTAGGTGACTCATGTAAATGACTTCATCTAGGAAACCATGTAGGAAATCTGTTTTAATATCAAGTTGCTTCAGCTCTAGATCATTCTGAGCCACAGTAGACAGTAAAAGTCTGATAGAAGTTTTCTTGACCACAGGAGAAAATATCTCATTGTAGTCAACACCTGGTCTTTGACTAAATCCCTTAGCTACCAACCTAGCCTTATATCTAGGTCCTTGACCATTAGGGAATCCTTCTTTGTACTTATAAACCCATTTGGATGCAATTGGTTTGCACGCTTTAGGCAAAAGAGCCAACTCTCAAGTGTCATTTTTAACAATTGAATCAACTTCTTCATCATTGCCTCTATCCACAATTTAGCTTTAGGACAGCTTATTGCTTCTTCGAAAGTAAAGGGTTCAGCTTCATTATTTAGGTTTGAAACATTTAGAGCTAAATTGATATAGTCATCATATCTTGAAGGGGGCACAATAGTTCTTCTTTGCCTATCTCTTGCTAGGCTACAACCTTTTAGATCTGGTTTCTCTTGCTCTGGATCAGAGATAGCATCTTCTACATCCTCTTCATGATAAGGTAATTTATCAAAATGTGATTCTGAGCTTGAGGGATCAGTAGTAGGGTTAAAAACTTGCTTCACCTCAATTGTATCATACTTTCCTTGAGGTGCTGTAACAGTTGGAGTAGATTATTGCATGAACATCTCTGTCTCCTTGAAAATAACATCTCTACTAGTAATACACCTTTCTTCTGTAGGATGCTACATTCTGAAACCCTTCACTCCTTCAGTGAAATCCAAGAACATACATTTCACAGCTCGGGCAGTCAACTTCCCCTTGTTCTGATGTACAAAACCTATGCAACTAAACACCCTTCGATTATTTAGGTTAGAAGGTTGTTTGGTCCACCTTTCTTCTAAAGTTAGCAAATTAAGAGAGGCATGAGGGCATCTATTAAGAGTATAGATAGTGTAAGATGCTGCCTCAGCCCAAAACTTCTCAGGAAGAATAGCATCTGACAAAAGACTTCTCACTCTTTCCATGATTGTTCTATTCAATCTCTCTTCCACCCCATTTTGCTGAGGTGTATATCTAACAGTCTTGTGTCTAATGATCCCCTGCTATCTACAAAAAACATTAAACTCTTCTGCACAGTACTCAAGCCCATTATCAGTTCTAAGACATTTTATTTGGCTGTTAGATAGTTTTTCAACCATAGACTTCCATTTTCTAAATTTATCAAACACCAAATCCAAGGAAAAATATCCAACATTTTCTAGAGTAATCATCTATAAAGGTTAAAAAGTACCTAGCTTCACTCAAAGATTGGAAAGGTGAAGGGCCCCATGAGTCCGAATGCACATAATCAAGGATGGCCTTAGTTGTATGCTTAGCCTTTACAAAACTCTGCCTTGTAGCTTTGCCTATCACACAGTGTTCACAGAAGGATAAGCTTTGATGAATTCCCTTAAGTAGAATTCCTTGATTGGCAAGAGCTTATAGACCTTTGGCACTAATATGAGAAAGACTTTTGTGCCAAAGATCTCCTTAAGTAGGCTGTTTAGAAGTCACAACTAAGGCTGAATGTAGTTTCTGAACTTCTTGAACAACATAGACCCCATTTATCTTGACCTCTCTAAAAGTAGGCTTACTATTTTTCAAAACTTCACTGTAGTCTCCTTTCCCTTATAATCACAGCTGATTGAGTCAAGCATGCCTAGTGAAATCAAATTTCTCTTCTACTTAGGCACATGTCTAAAATTTCTTAGTAATTTGACTGATCCATCTTCAAGCTTGAGTGACACAAAACCAATACTAACTACTGGACATGAGTTATTATTACCCATGTATACTGAGCCTCCATCCAAATCTCTGTATATGCTGAACCAATCCTTGTGAGGTGTCATATGAAAAGAACACCTTAAGTCTAGAACCCAATCTAGGTTCTTATCTGATCCCTCATCTGCCTTTAAATTTGATGTAGCTAGGGCATCTGAATAGAAATAGAAGTCCTCACAGACTGAGGCTTCTCCTGATTGACTTTTCTGGTTTTTCTGTTGAGGCTGTGATTGTGGTTGCTTATTCTTCTATTCATTTTTCCATTTCAAGGTTCCACAATCCTTGATTAGATGTCCCAACTTCTTACAATATTTACATCTAACCTTGGTTTTTTCTTTACCTTCTTCTGTTGAGTTTTGCTTTCCTTTTTCCTTGTTGCTCTGTTTAGACTTCCCTTTAACAAATAAACCCTCAACACTGGGTTTATCTTCTTTGCTGGTTAAGAGCTCTATTTCTCTGATTTTAAGAGCTGAAATTATTATATCAGTTGTTAAAGAGTCTCTACCATACTTTAGGATAGTCTTAACATCCTTATAGGAATCTTGTAGTGAATTAAGAAGCACAAAAGCTTTATTTTTAACTCCAATCTCTTCACCTTGAGTCTTAAATTTGGTTGTAATCCTCTTGAAGTCATCTAGATTTTCTGTTAAGGACTTTGAGAAGCTCATCTTGAAGGTGAAAAACCTTTTCCTCAGGAAAAGCTTGTTTGGCAGGTTCTTTGTCTCATACAACTCATTCAGCTTAGTCCACATCTTGAATGTTGTTTCTTGGTCAATTACTTGTCTTAATACACTATCCGACAAATTAAGAACAAGAGTACCATGAGCAATTAGCTCCATATTCTCCTTCTTTTCTTCTGTTGCTGTGGTAGATAGCTTGGTTAGATCTTCAAGAGCCTTGTGAGCCATTTGTTGCCCCAAGATTGCTTTGATCTTGGCTTTCCATGAGCCAAAGTCTCCTTTCCCATCAAATTTTTCAATATCATATCTTGCTACTACCATTTCTTTTCCTTTGAATTCGAAAAGCTTCAGAATTCACTTTATTTTAGTTCTTGATTATTCTTGAAGTTTTCTTGCAGGCTCTGATACAACTTGTTACACTGATGGGCTTTGAGAAACTAATAAAACCTGATTAAATTGGGCTTTGCAAAAAGTAAAGTTTGGCCCGAAGAAGAAAACCACTTACTGCCTTTTTTAATCAGTTGGAAGCTAATACCTTGTGCTAAAAGCACAATCCATGTGAAGGAGGATCTTGACCATACATGTTGACAACCACAATTAATCTCAAGCACTCATTGAAATGGGATGATTTTGATGACAAACAAAAATTATTTTTTCTTACAAAAGCTAACTGAGAGGGAAAAGAAAATTGAGGAAGGGCTGCCGAAATGCTGCAAGAATGGCGATGGAGCTGAAGATTTGGAGCAAGAAGATAAAGTAGATGAAGAGAAGAAGCAAGAACACTAAGGATTAACATGGTTCGACCTAAAAATAGGCTACATCCACGAAGAGAAGCTGATCATTAAGAGATGGAGAGATTATTTCTTTATAGAGATGAGTTTCTTTCTTTTCTACTTTTTTTTTTCTAATGTAATTTTTCTAAGTACACAAGTAAAGATTACAAAAGTATTTATAGACAGTTCTGTGTTTAATTGAACCAACAAACTTTGAAGTTGATTTCACCTTCTTCTATTAACAGGCTAGCTTGTCTAAGTTTATCATTTATGATTTTCTGTAAATTTCACTGTATTAAACTTATGGTTTATAAACTGCAATCGTTGATAGGAACATATCAGTGATAGTCGTATATTGGCTATCATTGATAGTGGCTATCATTGATAGAATATATGCCATTATTATCATTTTTATTGATGCTCATTGTTTCTTATTGATATTAGTTGAAAGACAAGCCTAGTTATAGACTGGTATCAGTCATATGAAGGATCTCCTACCGAAGAGTTCCATGAGCGCGTTCGGATCGCTCTAATTTCATAATGACCAAAATATATTAAATACATTCAAACACACAGTTATGCAAACAAATAGTAATTAACGGCATGTTTTGAACAACAAATAACAAGGGAGAGAGTTCACATACCAGTTGAAGATGGTCTTTAAACTTTGGAACTCAACGCAGCTGATGACCTCTATCCGATCAACCAACGCCCAACAGATCCGTCGACTACAGTAGCACAAACAACCGCAAAAACACGAACGCAGTGGAGACGACACCACCAGAAAAGAGCCCCAGGTATTCTCGAAGTGAGAACCCAAAGCATGGTCTTTGATGAGTTTGGTAGAGGTAGGAGGAAGAACTGATCGTGTAGGCGATAAACAAGTGGGAGGGAATATGAAGCTATCGTGTAGCAAGATGCTTATCGCTTAGGAGAAACTACACAATCATGTAGATTTTACTGAAGGATCGTTTAGAAAACAGAAGATGATCGTTTAGCAAATACGACACACTATACCATCGTTTAGGAAAGCTAACCGATCATTTAGAACTTAGTGTGCGATCGTTTAGGTGTTAGGTAGACGATCGTTTAGGCACTGAGTGACTATCGTATAGGCTCTCAATTTTAAGCGATCGATTACGTTTTCACATCAACGTAACCTTGATCTTTTTTCGGACGAACGATTCAAAATAAAACAAATTTTATTTTTATTCATCGGTTACAATAACCGACGCTGTTCCCCACTAATGCACATCCGAACGTGATTTTGGGTTAATTATCATATAATTAACCAATTAAAATATTAATAAATATAATCATATTATATTTTTAACTTATAGTTTGATATCACATATCTACTATAGTAATTTCTCCTCTACTTGATATAAATCATATTTATATCTAATTTCCTCCAAAATAATGTATCTCATACATTTAGCAAATTATATCATATATAATTAACTAGTCTAATTATATCATATATAATCGAACTTCCTCCTATCAATTTGAACAAATTAACCCAAACACTGATTCTCGACTTTATCCAAGTTACCCAGGGGACCTAATGGACCTGTGGCTCGAAGGTCCAATGGTCCGTGAATACTTGACTAAACTCTTTAGCCACGAGATCCACCATCCATTAACTGTCAGGCATTCCACTAAAGACCAACAGCTAAACTCTTCTTACAACAGATATATTTTTGTGTCCATCAGATATAACCAATCATGAGTACGATGACCCTTCATAGATGCTCGTAAGTACAACTGAGCCAAATTACTCTTTTGCCTCTGTAGTTATATCTCACTCCTTAAGTACCACTAATTCCTCTAATGAACAATACAACATAGTCAAACTATGTGTGAACACCTCTTGGGCTAAGAGAAGGTGTGTGGCGCCACAACGTTCAAGTCCTGGAATCAGCCCTTAAGGGAGCTATCTATCTACTTACCCCTGCCTCGGGGAAGGAGTGAATTCCATCTTATGTAGCTGAGTTCCCAGCTCCCAAATCAGACGAATCCCCATAATGGTAGGTTTGAATCGGCGCTTGGCCACTCGCACCCATACAAACCAAAAGACCACCCTCAATGGTAGGAGTTCCCAGCTCACTCAGGATTAAGGTCATGTTACCTATGGTCATCCTAGTGAAGTGAAGTCTCTATCATGAACGGTGTTATATAATGAGACGTTAACACTTCGTGACCAGGTCTTATCCAAACTCTTTGTATAAGATGTCCCGCTCGTATGTCCCCAACACGAATGATCGGGATCATACCATTTGTGATAAGTCACAACACTTGTGACCATTCCACAAAGCGAGCCGCATCCGTAGCGTTGCCAGGATAAAGTTTCCCTCCTATATCCATATACTATAGACCATTTTGGTTATCACTCAAGACATGATCCACTTGTATGTCACCACATACATGCTTGAGTTACATACAAATAACCAGGGATTTTATGTTTATTGGTTTGTGGTAAAACAAATAAAACATGCAACTGAGCAAATATAAGATGTGAAGTAAAATATCATATATTATACAACACAAGCGTTCGTACAAACTGTTTACAAACTACAGGATACGAGACTTTAGGGCATCAACCATAACATCATAGTGATAGACTACTATTTCCCTTTAATAGATATTAGAACATATTGTTATTCACGAGTTTTTGTTTTATTTTTGTAGAAATTTTAAAATATGGTTATTCCAAAAGTTGCTTTTCATAGTGGAATATAAAATGAAAAATATTGTTATTTGAATTATAAGGCTATTGGAGTTTTAGTAGATGATGTAACGATTTTTTAAGATTATGTACGTTTAATAGTGAAGGAGATTTGTTTGAATGCATCTACTTTTTCTATAAATCTATTAGCTTTATTAGATTTTGTTATAAATGAAGTTCAAAATTTATTTAATATTCATGAAGATAAAGATGTAGCATGGTTTTTGGCTTTAGTTAAGAAACACAATACAAAACATCTTTCGGTTGTTCATGGATTAAATATAAGAATAGAATGATTTTAGACACAATTTGCAAAAAACAGTTGTCTCGAAACTATTTGTAAAAATAGAGTTTATTTTTTTTTTTATTATTTTTTTTTTGTGTCTTATTCACTTCCATCTTTACCAGAAACCGAAATATAAATATTTTATTATTAGTTCAGTTTTTAGAAATTAATGAAAATACTACTTTTTTTATATATTTATATTAGGTTTTTTGGGTTGTAATATATATGTATCAAATGTTTTTTCTTTTATTTTCTTTTTCACCTCATTTATTTTGACGCTCTTTTCTTTTTTTCTTTCTAGTCCATTTTTCTTTAAAGTTAAATAATTTTTTCTTAGGACATTGAAATTTTTTTAAGATTTAGATTAACAATAAAATGTTAAATTAACTTTCTAATTTTATGTTAAAAATTATTTAATTTTTTACAAAATTAAAAGAAACTAAAATCTAAATATTCTATTAATTTATTTATATTAGTTCTTTGGATTGCATTTTGCAACCCATTAATTAAGTTTGTTTATGTTGATTAAAAAAATTAAATTTGTTTATGAATATCGATTTTTTTTTCCTTTTCTTTTCACATTTTTTCAGTTATTTTGTATCTTCAATTAAATGTTTTCCTACTTTTTTTTTCAATTTAGGATAGTGAAACCTTTTTAAGGTTTTAAAGCTGTTAAATTAATTTTATAATTGATTTTAAGATGTTAAATTAATTTTATAATTTTATGATAAAAATAAATATATTTAGTTTTTATAAAAATTAGAATTTAACAACTTTATCAATTTAAACGACAATCACTCAATTACAAAGTTAAAGTTTTAAATTATAAACATGAATTGAATATCTTCCTAGGAAGATGTTATGAATTTACATTTTCGAGAAAAATAGTCGCTCAAACTATGATAATGTACAAGTGTCTGATTTAAACATCACGTGAGCCGCATGGGGTCTCAATTTCTTATGGCACTTGGACTCTTTTTCCTAAAATACAAATTTACAATTGATTTTTTTTCTTTTTGGCACAAACATCTTCTTCGGAGACATTTAGTTAAAGTTTATATTTTATAATTAAAACTTAAGTTTATATTTGAGTTATTCAAATACCATTTAAATATACAAAATTGCTAAATTTTAAAATTTGTCAAGAAAAATGAATATATTTAATGTTCAACATAAAATCAGAAAATTAATTCAACGTTTTAGTGTTTAAATAATAAAAAGGTAGAAAAATTATTTACTTCTAAAGAAAATTGGACTATAATGAGAAAAAGAAAAGAAGGTCAAAGTTGTAGGATCTGACAACCCTAGAGGATTGAATAGGGTTTAATAAAACTAATTAAAATATTTTCTCTAGCGTGGGCCCAATTAAGCAAATCAATATACTTTTGGCTATCAAATAATTTGAACAATAATTTCATGCAAAATTAATTCAATCCAAAGAAGTTAAAAAATTAAAATTAACACTTTCAGTACCTGACAGGCTCGAAATTACGTCATTAATAAGCTTCAAACTTGATCAAAAGAAAATTTGTGTATACCGAACTATTCCTATCACTACAAAGACGTAGTAACAATGGTAAGTCCAAGTCATTCCGTAGGGAAGCGCGATTTGTTTCATTAAATTAATTTTTTTAACTAGAGCGGTAGATGAGGGGTTTTGGTGTGGACGAGAAAAAACGTGTGAAATTAAAATAAAATGGTAAATGTAATCTAGAATAGGAGTCTATTTAATTTCTAGAGCAAGAGAGAATCCTATGCAAATTCTATCATGAAAATCGATAATTAAACAAACATTCAATTCTATGCATGCACGACTACCAAATCGATTTGACTTAACTAATCTCTACAAAAGTCGACAATCAATTAAATCGAAATCAATCAAGTGTCCTAATTATTAATTATGGTAGGAAAGACCATGCCCTAATTAAACTATATGCTCTCAAATCTACTGGGTTCTTAGTGATCATATAAAATTAAAAAAATATATGCATTAAGAATAAGGATTCAATCGCGTCGATTAAAAGTTAGGAAATGCCACATTCAATTAACCAATTTATTTTTCGAATCTAGATTAAACATGCAATGCCAAAATTCAAAGACAACTTATAAATCTCAAGCATACGCATTCAACCATTGCTACTGGGTAAAATCAAGCTTAGGCGAACTACGAAGAAACGTGCGAACTCAAAATTAACTAGTAGAGATATGCAATCATGATAGGGTCGTCAGTCCAATACACAAACGCAAATCTAAATTCATCAAGATTCAAAGAAAAACATAGAATTAAAGAACGTCACAATTTAAATATAGAAAACTCAAGAAATTACACATAGGGCTATTGCTCAAAGAATAAATAGAAGTTACCTCTTAATTCATAAACAAATATGAGATAAACATCCAATCCATCGATTACAAACCAAAACAAAAAGATAAAAAAAAAAAAAAAACCTAAAGACACTATATTCTAGGATGTACATGGGTTGGGTTAGGTTGAGAGTATTTTTTGGACCAACTCGAAAATTCGATTTGGTTTGATTGGCAATCCAAATGACCTAAATAAAGTTTCCAACCCAACCCAACCCAATCCTTAAAGTTCGAGTTGGGTTGGGTTGGATTATCGGCTTATAACTTATTTTTTTATTTTTAATGAAAAATATGTAAATTTATATACAACACATGACTAATAAATAAAATATCATAAAATTAAAATACTAAATACCAAATATCTATGATATTTATTGTAAACTTTAAACAAAGACAAATATCATAACAATTTTAAAAGAAAAATATTAAAAATTCACAAATTAATCAATACAAAGTAATCAAACTTTAAACAAAGAGAAATATATATACATATACATTACATACATACATACATATATATACATACATATACATATACATATACATATATATATATATATACATACATATATATATATATACATACATATATATATATATTTAACTTCGACTTCCATCAATTTAGCCCAAAAATTCAGCATATCTTGACCTAAAGACGAAGGGAGGTATTTATAGAAATCTTTGCAGCATTGCAATGTTGGAAACAGTGTTGTAACACTCGACAAAAAAGGATATGAGTGTTAGAGAAACGTTGCAATATTGGCATTGTTGCCAACTCGGAGCGTTTCAATGCTAGGAGTAGCATTGCAATGCTCCCCTGTACATCAGGCTATTGCCTTGAAACATTAGGCGAGCATCGGGACTTCGTATAAGGCGAGCGTTGCGACGCTGAAGCGAGGGTATTTTGGCCTTTTTAACTCCTTTAAAGCCCGGATGCTTAAATCAACTCCAATTTGCTTCAAATTAACTCTGATCAACTCCAAATCACAATTCTACCTCTTTGTTGCTCAGTACCTACAAAATAGGGAAATAAACACGTAAAATCCGATAACGAGCTCAAATTAAACTAGGAATAATAGCTCTTTTTGAGAGCTATCAAACACCCCCAACTTAATTCTTGCTCATCTCGAGCAAGGTAGGAACATACAAAATAGAATATAAATCAATCAAAGATATGCTCGCTTAACTTCAATGTTGTTACTCCAATCTCAACAGTCAAATCGAATAAAATTTGAAATTAAGAAAAAAAATCAATTATGATCAATCAATGAAGCACAAGTTTAAGAATAATTCTTAATTTATTCATGCGTGAGTGAGCCTAGAGTCTTACTAGTTAAGCTCGCACAACCTGAAAAATTTTAAAAAGGTTCTCATCTCATTTTCTCCTACTTTGGTTCAGTTATCAACCTCGGACATATAACACTTGCAAAAAAAAAAAAAAAAAAGACAACACTAAGATAAGGGTGTCTAAACACACACACATAAAACATAAAAGCATTTATTTTACCTAGAGGGCTAGCTTTCACACCCAACCATCGGGAACCTATCACTTTATTCTCTCGAGCCCTATCTAGACACGACGTAGGTGGCTCTTTTCACCTCTATCCATGCACACATGCAAACCATTTTTTTTTTTTTTTTTTTTTGTAGGCATGTCAACTAATAACTTATTTTTTATGCATTTTTTTTTTCAAAATTGCAATTAATTTTCTTTTCTTTCTTTTTCTTATCTTTTTTTTTTAGTTCACAGTAGGCCCTATGTTATCAACTTTGTCTAGTTTTCGCTCTACAACAAGTATGGTTACTCCTAAGTCAAAGGTGGACTTTTCGGGGTGACAACAGAAGTACAAACCAGATAACCTAATTCTAAGCATGCAAGGCTTTAATATCATAAAATAATGACTTAAAGATGCATGATAGATAAGAAAATTTTTTTAAATTGGGCTAAAATCATGATCATGCATTCCTAACGTTCTTTCATATAAATTTTATTACAGGAAGAGTGCATCATAAACTATCATGATAACAATAGAGCAAACAAGCTAACAAGGTAATCATAGCACACAAGCATTGTCCGAGCACAGTGCTCAAGGACCCTAAGCTAATATATTATCCAACATGCACCACACCCCCAACTTAAAGTAATACATTGTCCTCAATATATCTCAAGTATTACTCAATAAAAAAAAAAAATTTAAGGGAATAGAAAACCTCCCCTGAAAACATAGTCGCGCATGGGATGGTGGTAGTAGTAGGGCTCGCCTCTTAGAAAGATGTTCCTCTCTTCTAGGTCATCCCTACAAAACAACAACAAAAACAAAACAAAAAAACCTAAGCTAGAAAACAAATATAGAAAACAATAAATTTTTATCACCTGGCTCCCTCCAAGAAAAGCAAATTTTTAATGTCGATTGCTCGACCTGACCTATCCCCTATCAAGACATAAAGAAATTCTTGTATTTCTCTGGTCCTTTCTTAGATGAGTCGATAAAGCCTGGTAAGGCTATATGGCTCTTCATCTTTAGAAGAGAACTAGACAGGTCAAATTCGGTATTTTTCGTATTATTAAAAAAATGGTAAAAAGAAAGAATCAAAAGACTCAAGGAATGACTCTTCAGAAAATAAAGACTCTGACTCAACTGACTCTTGAGTGAAGGAACTCTGATGAGGAGAACCTTGAGCGGAAGCTGATTGACCAAATTTTATTAATTATCGAATCCAAAGTTTACAGTAAACATACAAATAGATATGCATTTAAATTAAATTACATCATGCTATTACAAGAAAAGAATTTAGGAAATATTACTTTTGAAGAACCTTTTCTTCGTAAATATCCCCCGAATAGGCACGTACACTTCAAGATAGATCTCGAACAAAAATCTGGACACTACCACAGTGTTGCATTGGTATTCTCAGGGTGAGAACCCAAGAGTGGTGGGCTCTGACTATTTTGGTTTAGAGGGGAAGATTAATATGGAGGAGAAAGATTGAAAGCTTTTTCACACGAACACTCAAAGATATAGAAATCTTTTGTCTTTCTTCAATCGTTCAACAACAAGGTTTAAAACGTAGAGGAAGAAGAAAAACTATTTTTCTTTTATTCCGCGTGTCATAAAAAATAACCGAAAAGATGAGGAAGGGAGTTGTAAGTCCCTTCCTTATTATTCAAATAATAATATAATATAAATAAATATGATAACTAACTTATCATATTATATTTATATTAAATTTTATGTTATATCAAATATAACATATAATCTCATCAAATATTTGTTTCCTCCCATTAAGCTATAATGTATCAAATACATATAATTAAAACACATATAATTGAAATAGTTTAATTATATCATATATAATTAAATTCCTCTATTAATTTGAACAATTCAAATTAATCCAAAAACTGTTTCTCAACTAAATTCTTTTGAGCTACCAAGGGGACCTCATGGACCTGTAGCTTGAAACTCCAACGGTACATCTTAATTAAACTCTTTAATTATATTATTCACCATCTGTTAACTGTCGGGCACTCCACTAAAGACCGACAGCTGCACTCTTTGCACTACAGATATATTTTTGTGTCCATTAAATATAACTATTCATAAGTGCAATGACCCTTCACAAATTGCTCGTAAGTACCGCTAGGCCAAAATACTTTTTTGCCCCTATAGTTACATTTAACTCTTTAAGTACCACTAATTTCTCTAATGAACAATAAGTCATAGTCCCATTATGACCACGTCCCTCTCAGGCCAGGAGGGGATGTGGCCACTATGTTCAAGACTCGAAATCAGCCCTTAAGGGAGCAATTTATCTACCTGCCCCTGTATCAAGGAATGAGTGAATTTCGTCTTGTGTAGCTATGTTCCCAGCTCTCCAGTCAGACGAATCCCCAAAATGGTAGATTTGTTGAGTTGGCAATCTGGCCACTCTCACCCATACAAATCAAAGGACCGCCTTCATGAGTAGAAATTCGCAACTCACTCAGGATTCAGGTCATGTCACCTATGGTCATCCTAGTGAAATGTAAGTCTCTATTATTAACGGTGTTATATAAAGAGACTAATCATTTCGTGGTCCGGTCTTATACAAACTCTTTATACATGATACCCCTGCTTGCATGTCTTTATATGAATGATCAGGATTAGATCATTTGTAGCACTTTACAATACTTATAACACCTACAAAGCGGGCCATATCCGTAGTACACAAGGATAAGGTACGCAACCGTATCTATCTACTATAGACCATTTAGGTTATCATTTAAACAAGATCAACTTGTCTGTCTCTATATACTTGTTTAAATTACATGAAATAACCTTGGATCTTTGTTCATTGGATTGAGTATATGTTAACACTTATTTTATTAACAACAATATGTTTATACAGTGTTTACAAACTACGAAATTACAAAGAGATTTAGGATACCAATCCCAACATTGAAAACAAGATGAACAAAACTAAAAAATATACGATATACCAAACGGTAGAACAGGGCGAGGTTTCTCAACCTCTAACTCTATCACCTTCAAATCGATGGGTTTAGGCTCAAACTCTCAATAGTCCTCACAAACTAGTCCAAAACATGGCACGCTATCCTCCAATTCATCCTCAACGTCAACATAGATTACCTCATCGTTGTGCGCCTTGGTGATGTCATAAGATGTATGTAATAGGGGTTCCCATCCTCTCTCAACTGAATCAGAAAGTTGAGTGACTAAGTCTCTCAAACTCTGAAGATCCACTTCAACCTCAGTTTGAAAACTAAAGCTCTCCTTGAGGTCGCGAATCTCCTACTAAAAAAATTATTGTTAATAGCAAGTGTCTAATCACATCTTCTAATGACATACCTGAGTCAATGATGTGAGCATGCATCATCATATCGGATGTGGCAGAGTTTGAATCATAGTAGAACTGGTCCCATCCTAGGTTTCCATAGTCATAAGACTCCTCCCATCTAGGTCGATGAAAATCGTCATCCATATAACTAGGATACCCTCCCATGGAGTAGTCTCGTGGCATAAGGCTCCACTGCAAACTTGGGCATGCTTGCTTAGGGTGATCAATCTACATGCTTGCACATATTGCGAGTTATCTGCAACTAACTGACTAACCAAAGAAGTTAACTTAGCAAGTGTTAGGATAAGATAACATATAATAGAAGCAAACAGAATCAGTACGCACTCTGGTTACATTTAATTTGAGTTCTAAAAGCATACTTAAACATACACTTTATAAGAGAGTTTCTAAACTACATACCTTTCATGAATAATCTTTTGCTAGTAATTTGCATGTTGAATTGTTATAACCGTTAATTAAAGCAGCGAGTATTTTAGAAGAATTTGACATGCTGAAAATTTAAACATATTCTTATTAGTAAATTGTAACTAAATCCAAATCAAGTTTTAGCAAAAAAGTAATAATGTACCCATAATCATTATTTATTTGCAACAATACTATAGTGAGTCAGAATAAGTGCTATCAAGAGGTAGTCGAATACTCCTTCACTAAAGCAAGACATTCTTGACTAAATACTATCTTCAGAATAACTTATATTCTGATAGTCATTTAGCTACCATTTTTTGTTAAAACTTACTAACACTTTAGTAATTCCGTAAATGTAACCCTCCATTTTTGGACCTCGAAGGTTGGCCCCAACGATTGTATCGAATTGGAAAGTCAAGTTTAGAAAACGACCTAAAAAATCCTATCCATTTATGAAGTTTGAGTTGTTACAGAATCCCATGCTACACCCCTCCGAAAGGATAGTCGTCGTTAAATGACTAGCAAGACTAACTTAAAGACGACAAGCAGGCACAACATAGGAATCTCACAGTCCAAACAAATGAAAGAGACCACAAGATGTGTTGACACATATCCTTCACCCACTTACTATGAACTACTTCCTCCATTCACCTTGATCTTGATCCTATGCAAATACTTTCCGAATGGAGCAGTCGAGGTTCATAATCGACACGAAACGCTGCACAGATCTCACAGTGTGAATTGTCTAGGGATGTGAAAGTTAAAATCAATATATCGTATATTTGGTTTTATCAATATATCGTATATTTGGTTTTACATTGAACAACTTCCCTTCATTCACCTGATCTTGATTCATGCCAATAGCTTCCGAATGGAGCAGTCAAGGTTTGTAATCGATACGAAGTGAAGCATGAATCTCGATGTGGATTCTTAGGATGTGAGACTTAAAATCAAAACATCACTTATGATTTTACTGTGAACAACTTCCTCTATTCACCTGATCTTGATTCATGCCAACACTTTCCGAATGGAACAGTTGAGTTTCATAATCGACACGAAGCGAAACATAAATCTCGATGTGAACTCTTAGGGACGCGAGAGCTAAACATATTATATACGTTATTAATCTCTCACTAAAGCATTCTAATAAACTCCCACTGAAGTGTTCTAATAACATATCATATATGTTATTAAACTCCCACTTAAGTGTCCTATTATTTGTTTGGGTATATTTTTACTCAAGTTTGTTCCGGCTAATTAAACAACCTAAGTCTAGGTATTTATCCAAGTATAACGTTTATATTTGAATTTAACCTACGATGTCTAGGTGATAAACCAGTTTTAAAACCTCACACCACTCACATTTTTCTCATGAAACTGGTTAACAACACTCAATTATTCGGCCATAATCCCCAGGTAGGAGGTGTTCCATAGACCATCAACTTAAGTACCCCCAGCCTTAGACAGGATTATATACCAGTTGAGTTTGTACCAAATTTTACAAGATACCAACCTATTTTAATTATTAAAACAGGTGGTTAATGTATATGAGCATGCAATTTATCTTTGTTATGGATTTTAAATGTCTAACCCAATTTTATAACAACTAACAAAATTTTAGACATGTTAAGCATCCATAACAACATCAAAGGTATTCAACATTTAATATAACATTTTATATTAAAACATTTGAAACCCTATACATGCATATTATATATTATAATACTTTATAACATACTTTCAGTGCATGTAACATGCTTTCTATGGTGGGATTTTCAATCTACATGACATACTTTATGCACATACAAGATTTATTTAATTATAACATACACCACATGCATAAATAATTAAACATAGACTAATATGGTTTTGTTTTAGCATTATCAAGCAAACAAAAGCCTAATTATTATAAAATTTGCAAAAACCGGCTCCAAAACGCTTTTGGATCGCTCGAACCGCCTTAAACTAAACCAAACCTCTCAAATCGGACCACCAATGCTCAAAATTGGGCTGAATGGGGCAAAAATCATTGAGTACCATCAAGCATCGAGTATTTCACTAAATACCATCGAGTTGCATCGAGTACCATCGAGTATGGCATCATGCATCGAGTATTTCACAAAATATCATCGAGTTGCATCGAGTACCATTGAGTATGGCATCGTGCATCAAGTATTTCATAAAATACCATCGAGTTGCTCATCGAGTACAATCGAGTATGGGGCATCGAGCATCGAGTATTGGACAGTGGCTGAAAATTTCAATTCCTGCTACTCGACCTTCTTCACTTATTTCTTCAATTACATCCTAATTGCAACTCTAATGTCTCCAATCAAATTATAGACACTTAGACACACATTAAGGCCATCAAACAAGAGCCAATTATAAGAATTACAATATAATTGAAGAGAGAACAGTGCTAAAACTCAGAAAAACCATATGAGTTCATCTTTTTCATAAAACTTATGAAAAACACCCACAAAACTCAAATTAACGCTAATTGAGTGCTTAAATCACGCTCTGATACCAATTGTTAGGAGAAGATTATATGCAACAAAAGCATACAGAATCAATAAGCACTCTAATTACATTTAATTTGAATTCTAAAAGTATGCTTAAACAAAAACTTCAGAAGAGGGTTTCTAAACTACATACCGTTGATGAATTCTCCCAATTCCAAGTTGCTCTTCATGTGATTCCAACTCCAATTCAATAGTGACCACCAAGAGATCTTCTCTACTATTCTCAGCCTTGAATTTGAGTGGTGGAACTCCAAATTGGAGTGAATTTATGAAGGGGAAAATGGGTGAGTTTTTTATAGAAGATGTACAACAGTTCAAAACTTATTTTTCAGCTGCAATCTCCCATCTCCTTTAAAATTTGAGAGTTTTTATTCATGACCCACATATAGGTACTCAAGTTCAACAACCTTGACACTTCAGTTTGCTGAAGAAAGTGGGAAATGTGTGTGATTCATGGAGGAACACCTATCCTTCAATCAAGAAGTGGGAAATTCCCACTTTCCTATAATTTCTATTTTTTTTATTTGTTTTTAATTTCAATTAATTCAAAGTTAATTAAAATCAAAATCAAAATGTCAAATTTTGAAATTTGAAATAAAGTGAGAAATTAATTTAATTTTAATTAATTAAACATATTTAATTAATTAAATAATAATTTAATATCAAATATTAAATTAATCACACACCTAATTTAAAACATGAATCCTATTCACGTAATTAATATTTAATACAATATTTAAATATTATAAACTCTCCAATTTCGTTTAATTTTGATAAATTAAACATTGATTAATTATATCAAATATAATTGTACAAACCCTAATTTGAATTTGAACTTATTCAAATTCAAACCTTAATTTTAATTTAAACATTTCAATTTGAAACTCATTTTGAACACTTCAGATTGATATCATTCTAAATTCACTCAATTCATTAATTCAAGGTGTTCATGTTTTACGAGCTAATAGAGGGACCTTATGGACCTACAGATCATGAGCTCCAACGGTTTAAGATTAATTGGCTAAAACTCTTTAGACTAATTTAATCAGTATTCGTTAACTATCAAGTCACACAACTATAGCTCGATAGTTGAACTCTTCTCACTATAGATATATTTGTGTCTACTTGATTTAACCATAATCAATAAATCGACCCTTCACAAGTTGTTCGTAATAACGGCTGGATCTATATGTTGTTTTACCCCCATATTACATCTTGCTCCTCTAATGAACAATTAGTTTGTGATCCAATCACTAAACCAGATCCCTCTCGAGCTAATGAGAGGGTGAGGGCCCTTGTTCAAGACCTAGATTCAGTACTTAAGAGAACAACCTTTCTTTTATCCCTAAATCAAGTAGACGTGAATTCCTTATTGCACCCTATGTCCCCAGCTATCTACTCGGTCTTACCCCTGAAATGGGAGGCTTATTGAGCCGATACTGTTGAGCCAACCTACACCTATGTAAATCTAAGGATAATCCTAAATAAACAGGAGTTCATAGTTAGCTTAAGATTAAGATCGAGTTACCTAGGTTATCTAAGCAAAATAGTCAGTCTTAAACAATAAACAACGTTATAAAGTAAAAGTGACTTATTTCTTGGTCCAATCTTAGCAAACTTACTGTATAGCACACCTCCACTCCTCATGTCAATACATGATTGAATCAGGATCACTTCGTTTATAGTACCTTATAAAAAATTGTAACAACTACAGAGTGGGTCGCATCCAATAGTGTTACCAGAATAAAGCACTTAACCTTATTCGTATACTATAGATCATTTTGACTACTTACTTGAATCTGGTCCACTTTTATGTCTCAACATAAAGTTCAAGTATTCATATAATAGTCATGGATCTTAGTTTATTGGATTTAGGCTTTATAAGTGTAATTTATAGATTTCAATGACAACTTTATTGAAGTAATTTTGAATAATATCTTTGATAATAGAATATGTTTAACTTTACAAATTACGAGTTTTAGGACATACAACCCAACAGCAAGTTGATCTCGGAGGTCACGAACCTCGCTAAGTCAAGATGCTTCATTTGATTGTTCCCATCCTTGTTGATGATATATGTTCATGCTTAAAACACTGATACAAAAAGGAAAACAAGTGAAAGAATACGCTAACTAGAAATTAACTAATGAAACATCAATGGCTTCCCTGGCAACGACACCATTTATTACAGGGCCAAAACTTACGCTGATAATTAGCTTCAAACTTGATCAAAAGAAAATTTGTGTTTACTGAGCTAATCTTATCACTACAAAGATATAGCAACAGTGGTAAGTTCGAGTCGATCTGCAGGGAAGCATGATTTGTTTCGTTAAATTAATTTTCTAAATAGAGTGGTAAATGAGGAGTTTTGGTGTGGAAGAGATAAAACATTTGAAATTGAAATAAAATGGTAAATATAATCTAGATTAGGAGTCTATCTAATTTATAAAGCAAGAGAGAGAATCCTATGTAATTTCCATCATGGAAATCGATAATTAAACGAATGTTCAATTTAGACATGCATGACTACCAAATCGATTTGACTTAACTAATCTCTACAAAAGCCGACAATCAATTAAATCGAAATCAATCAAACATCCTAATTATTAATTAACATAGGAAAGACCATACCCTAATTCAACTATATGCTCTCAAATCTACTGGGTTCTTAGTAATTATATAAAATTAGAAAAACATATGCATTAAGAATAAGGATTCAATCACGTCGATTAACAGTTAGGAAAAGCCACATTCAATAACCAATTTATTTTTCGAATCTGGATTAAACATGCAATGCCAAAATTCAAGAACAACCTAGAAATCTTAGGCATACACATTCAACCATTGCTACCGAGTAAATTCAAGCATAGACCTATGAGGAAACGTGCAAGTTCGAAATTAACTAGCAGAGATATGCAATTATGGTAGGGTTATCAGTCCAACATACAAATGCAAATCTAAATTAATCAAGATTCAAAGAAAAACATAGAATTGAAGAACATCACAATTTAATTACCGAAAACTTAAGAAATTAGGCATAAGGCTTTTGCTCAAAGAAACTATATAGAAGTTACCTTTCAATTCATAGAAAAATCCGAGATAAAAATACGATGCATCGATTGCAACCCAAAACAAAAAGATAAACAAACCTAAAGACACTAGATTCTAAAGGGAAAGGAAGAAAAATGAAGGTTAACTTCGGCCTCTATCAATTTAGCCCCCAAAATTCAGCATACCTTGACCTAAATACGAAGGGAGGTATTTATAGAAATCTTCGCAGCATTGCAACGCTCGAAAAAAAAAGGCCATGAGCGTTAGGGAAACGTTGCAACGTTAGCATTGCTGTCAACCCCGGAGATTTGAAACACACCCCTGTACATCAGGCTACTGCCTTGCAGCGTCAGGCGAGCATCGGGGCTTCATATAAGGTGAGCGTTGCTATTCTGAAGCAGGGGAATTTTTGGTCTTTTTGACTCCTTTGAAGCCCGAATGCCCAAATCAACTCCAATTTACTTCAAATTAACCTCGATTAGCTCTAAATAGATAATTCTACCTCTTGGTTGTTCAATATCTACAAAATAGAGAAATAAGCACGTAAAATCCGATAATGAGCCCAAATTAAGCTAGAAATAATAGCTCTTTTTTAGAGCTATTAGTACCCTATTTAATTTTAATAATAAGCTTGGTAAAATAAATGTCCAAACATTCACTACAAAAAATTTGGCTTTTAACGTTAAAAAATAATTTTTCGCTAAATCTATTTTTTGTCACAAAAAAGGTTTAGCGACGAATTTTTTTCGTCGAATGCATGTCACAAAAGCAAAGTCGAAATTACTCAATGTCATAACATACTTACCATACTTCAATCGAAATTAGTTGCTGTTAAGGTTGACAATGATGTTATTAATCATGTACGTATTCTTCTGATACTTCTTTTGGTGAATGGATTATTGACTCAGGTGCATCCACACATATATGTTTTAAAAAACATATCTTTTCTGATTTGAAGCCTTTTGCTAGTTCTGTTCTTTTACCTAATAAAACACAAATACCGGTTCATCATGCTGGCTCAGTGATCCTCTTTGGATCCATAACTCTTCTTCATGTGCTCTTTGTACCAGAATTTCAATATAATTTATTATCTATTAGTGTTCTTATGTCTGATAATACTCTATCTATAAAATTTTCAAATGAATGTTGTGATATTCAGGCAAGATCCACTTTGAGGACAACTGGCAGGGGTAGATTACATGATGGATTGTACCTCCTAGAGAAACCACATGAAGCTGTTGATTCTGTGCAGGCTTTTTCTATTATCAGTGTTATTTCACACACTTCACCAAAAATATGGCATTCCAGACTTGGACACCCCTTTATCTCTCGTTTATCAACTTTAAAGAACATATTGTCACTTGATTCTTCCTCGTTGCATCATTCACATCCATGTGAAATCTATCCATTAGCAAAACAAAAGAGATTATCATTTGAATCTCATAATCACAAAGCATCTACTATTTTTGATACTATACATGCTGATGTTTGCCTGTTTCTACACATTCATATGTTGTTTATAAATACTTGCTTACTTTGATTGATGACCACAGTAGATATCCTTGGGTGTTTTTTATGAAAAAGAAGTATGATGTAATTTGTATCATCCTACAATTTTTTGCATATGGAGAAACTCAATATAACAAGAAAATCAAAATCTTCTATTCAGACAATGCCCTAGAATTATCTTTTACTGAATTTTTTCTTCAAAAAGATGTTATACACCAATTTTCATGTGTGGGAAGGCTAGAACAGAACTTCGTTGTTGAAAGAAATCATCAATATATAACGAATGTTGTCAAAGCTCTCGTTTTTCAGTCTCGAGTTCCCTTGAACTTTTGGAGTGAATGTATATTAACATCTATATTTCTCATCAATCGAACTCCCTCACCTCTTTTAAACTAGAAAACTCCATATGAGCTCTTATATGGCAAAGTAGTAGACTATTATCTTCTCAAGACATTTGGATTTTATGTTTTGCATCCACTTTACAAAATGGCATAACTAAATTTGAACTGAAAGCAACCCCTACTGTTTTTATTGGATACCCACCTGGTATGAAGGCTTATAAATTGTTTGACATTGAAAACAATAAGTTTTTCACATCTTGAGATGTAGTCCATGAGTCAATATTTCCTTTTCATAAAGTTACCCCCAAAAATGAACAACCACCTTTACTTCATAGCCTTGTACTTCCCAAGTCAATTGATGTTGATTTCTCCACCCAGCCCATACATTGTTCAACAGTCAATAACTAAACCCCTATTTTATCCAGCACACCTAACAAAATTTCTTCACCCAATACCAGATCAATTGATAATCCTATTGATAGTAGTCTGTCCTCACCTCATTCACCTAGCCCTGCAACCCAATTTGCTACAAATGACACTCAAACAGAACTTATTCCATTACCCACTATGCCCTCTTTACCTAACACACGAACTGACACTTCTCAACCTACCCCATTTGCCCCTACATTTGCAACCAAGAAAATAAAACCGAATTTCCAAAACTCCCTCATATCTTCAATATTACCATTGTAGCCTTTCTCAATCAACTCCATCACCCTCATCCTCCTTTCGTTATCCTATATCTTTTGCCCTATCATATGAAAATCTCTCCCCAAATTTTTTAACATTCTCTTTAGCTGTGCCATTTCAATATGAACCTCAGTTCTATCACCAAGTCATCCCTTTTGAACATTGGAAGGAAGTTATGCGACTTAAGATTCAGGCCATGGAAGACAACCATACCTAGGATGTTGTGGTTTTTCCTCCAACAAAGCATACAATTGGCTACAAATGGATCTATAAGATTAAACATAAAGTTGATGGAACAATGCAAGGCAAGACTTGTTGCAAAGGGGTACACTCAACAAGAGGGATTGGATTTCATTGAAACCTTTTTGGCTGTTGCAAAATTAGTTATTGTTCGGGTTCTACTTACAATGGTTGTTTCTCAAAATTGAAATCTCATCCAATTAGATGTTAATAATGCATTCCTCCATGGAGATCTGTTTGAAGAAGATTTTATGGATCTACCTCTTAGTTACAAGCCTCAGTGACACTTTCATCATAATGGAAAACTTGTATGCAAGCTAAAGAAGTCTATCTATGGATTGAAACAAGCCTCACGTCAATGGTTTGCCAAGTTCTCAGATGTTTTGGTTGAACTAGGTTTCACTTAGTCAAAAACAGATTGTTCTCTATTCGTTCGTGGAAAAGGTGACACTTTCATTGCTCTTCTTGTTTATGTTGATGATATAATCATCACAAGAGAAAATCTACAATAAGACAGTCAACTTAAGACATTGCTACATGAGCGTTTCAAGCTAAAAGACTTTGGTTCTCTTAAATACTTTTTAGGTCTTGAGCTTTCAAGATCACATAGAGGCATATCCATCTCCCGAAGACATTATACACTTCAAATATTGGAAGAAGCTAGTTTGTTAAGTGTAAAACCAGTATCTGTTCCTATAGATCCTAATGTCAAGTTTAGAAAATCAGATGTTGATTTGTTAAAAGGTCCTTCCTCTTATAGAAGATTAATTGGCAAGCTACTTTACTTAACCATCACCAGGCCAGATATAGTCTTTTCTATTAATAAGCTTAGCCAATTTGTAGCTTATCCATGCAAAACACATCTTGCAATAGCTCACCATTTGTTGAGATACTTGAAATCTTCACCAGGACAGGGCATTATTATATCTCCAACAAAGACATTTCAATTGAAAGCTTTTTCTGATTCTAACTGGGCATCATATGTTGATACCAGAAAATCCACATCTAGTTTCTGCATATTTTAAGGTGACACTCTTATATCAAGGAAATCTAAGAAGCAAAGTGTTGTTTCTCGCTCTTCAGCTGAAGCAGAATATAAAGCCCTTGCTTCAACAGCTTGTGAACTCATTTGGTTGACATCATTACTCAAAGATTTATGAATACCTATTATTCAACCTTGTACTATTTTTTGTGACAATCAAATAGCCATCTATCTTGCTACTAATCCAGCTTTCCAAGAGAGAACCAAACATGTAGAACTTGATTGTCATTTTGTAAATGACAAAGTTGCTAATGGATCCCTCAACTAGCTGACAAAATGACAATCACAAGTGTTTGTATAATCGTTAAATCTAAAATTTTACCAACCTATTATGGATATAATCGTTAAATCCAAATCTATTATGGACAAAGTTGCTGATGGATATATCTTTACAACTACACCAGATGTAAAGATATACAAATGCTTGTGATTGTCTATGTGGTAACATGTGAGTGGAGATATCTTTGGATATAACCGTTACCAACCTATTATATCTTTACCACATGGACAATCACAAGCGTTTGTATAATCCATCACGTTTTTATAATCGTCAGCTAGTTTATGGATATAATCATCAGCTATTAGGTTAATCTGTTAAATCCAAAATTCAACTAGCTGATATCTTTACAAAAGCGATTAGGAGTTTTTTATACTTTTCTGTTAATAAGTTTTTCAGTTGTGCCCTTTACAGTCTTTTTACATTATTGTATAAAGTATATAAAATGGTGTTGTCGATGAATAAAAACGTGAAGACTGAGAATATTCTTTTCTCCCAAATTTTATATTTCCAATTTTAATAAATAAGTTACACATCATTGTCATACTTTGGTGAGGACGTGCAATAGAAATTGCATTGTGAACATTATTCCCTCTAAAACTGTCTTGAGGATAATTTTTGGATTATAGAAGTGTAGTATAACTAGTTTATAGCATTTCAAGATATAGGTATGTTAACATGCACATGCTAAAACAAACCCAAGAAGAATATATATGTTCAATGATATGCCTACACGTAGGTTTTCTTTGAAGAAAAACAAATATATATATATATATATATATATATATATATATATTTACAATCCTAAATAAAATAATGTATTTGTATGACAAATATTAATTTTATACGGAATGTCGAATAAAAGACTTCAAACCTTTACTAAGGTTAAAGAGTGTTGATTTTGGTTCCAAGTAAATCCACTAAATAGTTAATAAGTGATATTATCCTTTTATTATAATTGTTGTAAAGTGTTACAAATGACTTGACCTAATCGTCCATGTGGTATCCTATACAAAGAGTTTGTATAAGATCGGATGTAATACCGTTACTTGAAGAGATTAACATTTTAATAGGATAACCATATGTGACTTGACCTTAATCCTGAGTGAGTTGTAAACTCTTTTCTGTGAGGTCAATCCTTTGATCTGTATGGGTGAGAGTGGCTAGTTTTTCCGACTCAATATGCCTATAATTTTGGGGATTTGTCTGAGTAGGGAGTTGAGAACATAACTACACCAGATGGAACTCACTTCTTCCTAGCTCTAGGGTAAGTTGGTGAATTACTCCTTAGCAACTGATTTCGAGTCTTGAAAAATGAGAGCCCACACCCTCTCACTAATCAGAGAGGGGCCTAGTTTATAGTTAGACTATAACTAATTTTTCATTAGAGGGATCAGTGGTACTTAAGGAGTTAGATGTAACTAAAGGGATAAAACGATAATTTGACCCAACTGTAGTTACGAGAAATTCGTGAAGAGTCGACTTACTGTTCATTGATTATATCTGTGGATGATGACGGGAAATTAGATGTCAATATACTCAACAACTAAAATCCCTTGGACACAATATGCGATGCATGTTCTTAAGGTATGCGTTGATAGTCATGCTCGATGGTCATGCGTTGGAATGAATATGCGTTAACAAATGTATGCGATGACCATGCGTCCTTATGCATCCGGTCACAAGTTTTCTTGCACTCATGCCAAATATAATGCAAACACAAGTTTCTCGGGTGATCCGAGGTTGAACACAGGGACTTGTAGCTGGGTGAATGCAGTAATGTGCATGCGTTGGTTTTAATAAAAGAATGATGGAGGGGTTTCTAAGTTAACTTTACTCCTACTCCTAGCTATCAGACAATACAATGAGAAAATGAATGAAACGTAGAGACACGACAACTATTGACGTGAAGTAAATGGATAGAAAAATAGATAAAATATGGAGATGTCTTCATTGCAACCCTTAAGAGTGACTGCAAGGGCAAATTTAGTCAACGCAAGCCATGCGATCATGCTACACACACTTAAGCCTAACTCTAGGACGTATGCGATGAATATGCGAAAGTGCCGAGAAACCTATGCCAGCCTAAACCCCTATAACCCGCTCACGTGCTTTTGTCGTATGAGCATGATGGCCACATATAACCACCATATCCTACTTGCTGGATGCATGCAATATCTTATCCGTAGGGTGCATACGCTGTGTGATATCAAACGGAACTTATTTCTAAGTCTCCATTCTTGCTTATGCAAACTTAATCTAGCTCTTCCGAGCATGATTCTAACCTAGCTCTATTGAGTCAGGTTCTTTCTTTAGACTCTCTCCCGAGTAGCTCTAAATGTGCAATGGACGCATGCATAAGATAAGGTAACCGTATGAACTTGGCCAATGTAAGATTATTCCTATTCCTAGTGAATACTTGCTTATATTGCTTAATGATACCAACCACTTACCCTTTCGAGCAGTTAGTTGTTGCTAACTCTACTCATGGACAAGTGTGCTACAAATTCACACTAAGCAAATAAGGTTTTCTCACACATTCACGCAACACACACCTTCCGGTGGTTTGCTACATGCTTCATATCTCTAATTCACATGACTAAGTATGCAATATTCTAGCAATCTCATTAAGTGATGCAATGAAGTTAAAGATGCTGAGTAAAGAAGATGGAGATGGAGTAGAAGGAAACACAGAAATGCATTGAACACAAAATGTATTCATTCCTTAATCACAAAATGTATACAATACAATATAAGAAAGGAAGAGAAAATGAAGTGAGCAGCTGGAAGCAAAGACTTGTTTCCAACGGATGTGCGTCAAGGCTGCCGGTGGTGCCATGGATGGGCGGTGGAGCTGACTCTCCCGAGATCTAGCTCCGGTCAAAGGCTCCGGTCGTCACTCGGAATGGATGAAGGAGGTGAAGAACTCTCAAGCTTTCTCTCACACATTTATCTGGATCACAAGGATCCGCCCTAGGCGAACCTCAGGTGAAAACCTTGGATTCAACCTTGGGTGAAAACCCTGGACAACTTGAATTTCTGCTCATCGGCTTTTTTATATAGAGTCTGGATTGCCGACAACATTAATGGACTACTCTGATTCTGACATTTGGCACGTTTAGTCCTTTCTGAACCTCCGCTGCCAATAGCGTGGTATGTGAAATGTCAACATCATCTTTTGATTTTCTCGAGGTAGATGCATTGATGCGTTTATTCCACCAACCTTGCATTGACCCCTTTACCATGCATTATCGTGTAGCCGCAATCATGTAGTGACCGCATTCACTTAATACCATAACTCTACACGATGACTGCAATAGCTTGACGAGCGCAACTCCCATGCGATGGATGTATGTGGCTGATTACCGCAACATCCATGCATTGATCGAACGCGTTCACCTTTGCGATGGAGATTTTCTCCACATGCGATCGTCTATGCAGTGGTCCGGTTTCCGCGTTTGCATTCACTTCCTGCGTTAGCTATAAAAATATAACATTGAATGCATAATAATACATAATATTGGGTTAGCTGAGATTCTTAATGTTGAACGCCATAAGCTCAATTTCTTGTGAATTCCTAACATAATTGCCACATATTCTGCTTAACAGCCCTCATAATTCTAAGTAAAAGGCCTAAGATGACATGCATTTATGCATGTCATCACACCCCCAAACTTAAAATCATGCTTGTCCTCAAGCATGCGTTATACTCTAGAAATTCTAACTCATCTTCTTGCCTTCCTTTGCGATGACCAGCTTCTCAGAATATAATTTGCACACACCTCTGACCATCACTGCAATGTCGTCCTCCACTTTAGCTACTTCTTCAAAAATATCTTTTCTAGGTTTATATCTGGCAAGCCTTCACTCAAAAACTTTTTATTCATTCACCGCAACTTTGTGTTTAGCTTTTGAGAATGCATTTGTTCAAAACAGTTCAAAATTTTGTGATGACTTATTCAAATGCAGCGTTGAACCTGGTTACGCCCTTCGTTTTGGCTTACCCCCACGTGTGTCATGCGAGCATCCAACTTCGGTTGCAACTCAACTCTTGTCTCGTTTGATTTGGCTTGCGCCAGACAGAGGAGTTGCGCTTATGCGTTGATCCTGGAAACTCACTTTCGTTTTGGCTTGTCCCCACGTGTGTCATGCGGACATCCAACAACAAGTAAGTGCCTTTCACAACTTAACTATTATCAACATGGATTTCCCCATTGCGTTGACAGTGAAGTTATTATTCTAAAAAATTCTCAACACCATTTTTTTTGTATTGAATGATCGCAATGCAATGAACGCAATTCTCTGAGATTGCTGCCACCCCCAAACTTAGAAGTTAGTAGCATTCTCACCACAAAATTAAAAACAAAATCAACAGGAATGCAGTAACAAATGTTTGAGCAAAGATTTGCACAAAATAAAACTTAAGACTTTCAAAAATTGAAGAAGCTAATAAAAGTAAGGAGTGTCTTGCGATGATTAGTTAGAAGATGCGGTGAATTATACATATGATGCGTTATTTTAATGAATGAAAATATGGATGAAATGCGTTGGTGGATTGCATTGTGCACTCAAGTTTCCCAGCGGAATTCAAGTGTAAATTACTCTGAGTTTCCTGGTAAGTCCAGGGTCGAACATAGAGACTTGTAAAAATAGTTGCGTTGGTGATTTTTATGAAAACTTGAGTTAAATAAATCGTTGGGTTTGTTGTTTGCGTTGATGAAAATAAATAACGAATGCTTCAGAGTTTGAAAAGAGTTGATAAACGAGAATTACGATGAATATGCGATGAACGGGTTGAGAAAAGTTTCGGCTAACACTCCCGAGAATGCATTCATGCATTGCGATCATGCAACATGCATACAATAGTAAACCACCCATTGGCGTGAATGCTACGGCTTCTAAGGCTAGAACGCATGCGATAAATATGCGATAAGTCTACAGGGTTAACACATAAACCTCTATCTCTATTTATGTGATGACAACATGACATTCGCATAAATATGCGACCACATACTATCACTCCCATTCCTAGGATGCATGTGATGCAAGTTGACAAACAAAGCTTATCTCTAAGTCCCTATCTCTTGTTTATGCAAGCCTAATCTTGCTCTTTCGAGTCCAGATTCTAACCTAGCTCTCTTGAGACATTAGGTTCTTTTTTAGATTCTCTCTCAAGTAACTCTAAAGGGTATTTTGCACAACATAAAAGAAGACAATCGCAAGCAATGAACTTTCTATGTCATGTTAGCTTAGTTCTTCTCAACCCATTCAATTAGTTTAGCTACTCATGTGTATTAAGAGAGTGAGCAGATGTAGAAATAGAACTTTCATTGAATAGATATGAGATGAAGTACAAATAACAATGCAAGTATAGTAAAGAGCCTGGAGCAATTTCTTGCTGCCAGGCATTTACACTGTTTCTACTCGTACTCTAAAGATATTCTCGCTCTCGCGAGAGTCAGCCCGCTCTCTGCTCTTACGCCCAAGTTTCTCTCTCGAGCTGCCCTGGGTGATCTTCGGCGTCACCACTCTTTTCTTGCTCCACCGTAAAATGGAAAAGAAAACTGTGAACAGAAGCACTGATAAACTTGTCAACTGATCAACCTTTTTTCTTAAGATTGCACTTGGTATTTATAGGGCATCAAAGGTGAAAGGTGGCTTTTCTCCCGGTTGTACAGATGGGACAACTTTAATTCCTGATTGATGAGCCGGATGATTGTTACCGATAAAGCTGAATGTACTTTGTGACCGTTATCGGCTGTCAACTTAATTTGGATCCGATTGTCATCAGCTTTCTGTCCCATCGTTCTTAATTATCCTTTCACCCGGATGCGCCCACCATGTTGCGCTGACCAAGTTGCGGTGATTCTTCTTGGGCGAATGTTTGCGAGCACGATCAACGCAAAGTCTTGCGGTGAAGTTGCGCTCGACCAATGTATTCCTGTGATCGCAATCTCTGCATTGCGTTAACGCATATTCTGCATAAAAATGTAGAGATCAACTGCTCTAATGCATTGGATGCATGCGACCACAATATTATAGAATTTATGCTTAATGGATGCAATTTAATATATTTCATCAACGCAATCCAACATTGTTTAAGAACTTAGTACTATGATAACGTGCATTTTTGCCCGTTATCAACATCATAAACATCATATGTCTATGTGCAATACCTATCTATTTATTAATTAATTTTTGTGAATCTAATTCATTTGAATTAGTTATTTGAATCTAATTCAAATGTTTCTTTCCAACTTAATTTGAATTATAGATCACATTCAAAATAAATTACATATTAATCATATTAATATAAAATTTTCTCAAATTAATTTGAACAATTCAAATCATTTCTCTTTAATATCCTTTAGTGAGCTAAAAAGGGGACCTAGTGGACTTGTTGATCAGAAGCTCTAACGATATGAGATTAATTGGCTAAACTCATTAACGAAGTTAATCAATATTCGTTAACTATAGGTACACTTCATTAAAGACCCACAACTGCACTTTTTTCACTACAGATATATTTCTGTGCCCATGGATATAGACCAATAACAACAAGTTAGTCCTTCACGAGTGTTTGTAACTCCAACTGGGTCAAATTATCATTTTACCCTTGGGTTACCTCTGACTCATTAAGTACCAGTGCTCCTTTAATAAACAACCTGTTTATGGTCCAACCAATAAATAGAAACCCTTCTTGTGACAAAGAGAGAGTAGGGCCTTTTATTCAAGTCCCGAAGACACCACTTAACATTGATCCCTGTATGTTTACACATACAGTCCAAGACTCATAAAACAACCTTGGTTGTTAGTTTATTAGATTTAGGGTTATTAAGACAAAATAGAAAACAACACAATAACATTATTGAATAAACATCTATAACTCGTTATTGATGACAGTCCAACTAATTCTCACTTGAACTAAAACTCTAATCAATGGGTTGTACATGATATCAGAATTGAAAAGGCAAGATTACGGTAAATAAATACAATAAAGTATTGCATCCATATACCCATTACACATCTCCCACTTGCCCTAGATTATACAATATATATGTCTTGTAGACCTAGATTCTCTAGATGACCCTCGAAAACTTTAGCCGAGAGAGTCTTTGTAAATTGATCAACAATGTTATGCTCTAAGGTAATCTTTGTGACAATCACATCTCTTCGTTGCACACTCACTCGTATCAGATGATACTTTCTTTCAATATGCTTTTCTTGTTTGTGACTGCGAGGTTCTTTAGAGTTGGCTATTGTCCCACTATTATCACAATATAAGATGATGGACAAGTCCATATTTGGAACTATTTCCAAATCACTTAGGAGCTACATACTTAGCTTCTATAGTGGAATCTGTAATGCATCCTTGCTAATGCTATGTGATAACATGCAGAAATACATGTCATCTTAGGCCTTTTACTTAGAATTATGAAGATCGTTAGGCAGAATATGCGGCAATCATGAGAGAAATTCATGAGAAAATGAGCTTGCGTCGATCAGCATGTCGAATCTCAATCAACCCGTTATTTTGCGTTAATTATGCATTCAATGTTCTATTTTTGTAGCTAATGTAGGAAATGAACGAAACATGGGAACCGGGACCACCGCATAAACGATCGTATGCGGAGAAACACTCCATCACAAAGGCAAACGCATCGATCAATGCATGGATGTTGCGATAATCATCCGTATGCGTCCATCACATGGAAGTTGCGCTCGTTAAGCGATTGCGGTCATCATGTAGAGTCGCGTTATTAAGTGAATGCGACCATTGAATGATTGCTTCTACGAGACAACGTATTCTAATGAGATCAAGCAAGGTAGGTGGAATGAACGCATCAACGCATCTACCTCGAGAAAAACCAAAATATGATGTTGACATTTCACCTACCACGCCGTTAGTGGCAAAGGTTCAGAAAGGACAAACGCGTCGAACATCAGACTCAGAGTATTCTAATTAATGCTGTCGACGACCCAAGCTCTATAACTAGAAGCCAATGAGCAGAAATTCAAGGATCCAAGGTTTTTGCCTGAGGTTCGCCAGGGCGGATCCTTATGATCCAGACAAAATGCGTGAGAAGATGGCTGAGAGTTCTTCACCTCATGCATTCATTCCGAGTGACGACCGGAGCCTTCGACCGGACTAGATCTTGAGAGAGTCAGCTCCTCCGCTCATCCAAGACACCACCGGCAGCCTTGACGCACATCCGCTAGAAGAAAATCTTTGCTTCCAGTCGGTCATTCCTTTTGCTTTCTTTTCTCATATTGTATTGTATGACATTTTGGAATTAAGAAATTAATACAATTTGTTTTCAATGCATTTCTCTGTTCCTTCGACTCCATCTTCATCTTTTTTGCTTAGTATCTTTACTTTCATTGCAACACTTAGTGGGAGTGCTTGGGTATTGTATACTTAGTCATGTGGATTAGGGATATGAAGCATGTAGCAACCCACCAGGAGGTGTGCATTGCGCGAGTGTGTGAGTAATCTTATTTTCTTAGTGTGAAGCTGCTGCAATGCCTGTCAATAGGCTAACGCATTGCTTGTCTATGAGTAAAGTCAGAAACAATCAACTGCCCAAGAGGGTAAGTGGTTGGACGCATTAAGCAATGCATGCATTGTTCACTAGAGATAGGAGTAATCTTGCGTCAACCAAGTTCATGCCTTTGTCTTGTTTTATGTTGTGCCCAACACCCCTTTAGAGCTACTCGAGAGAAAGTCTAAAGAAAGAACCTAATGACTCAAGAGAGCTAGGTTAGAATCTAGACTCGAGAGAGCGAGATTAGATCGGCATAAGCAAGAGATAGGGACTTAGAGATAAGCTCTGTTTGTCAACACTGCATCGCATGCACCCTAGGAATAGGTATGATATTATGTGGTCGCCTTATTTGTGTGTGTGTCACTCTGTCATTGCATAAATAAGAATAGAGACTTATGTGTAGGTCTTATAGACTTATCGCATATATCGCATGCATTCTAGCATTAGAAGCCGTAGCATTCGCACCGAGAGGTGGTTTACTATTGTATGTGTGTTTCATGATCGCATGGCTTGCATTGACTAAGGTTGCCCTTGCAGTCACTCTTAAGTATTACAATGAAATCATCTCCGCATTTATCTATTTTCCCATACATTTATTTCAAGTCAAGGTTTGTTGCATCTTTACCTTTCATGCATATTCTCATTGCGTTGTCTTTTAGATAGGAGTAGGAGTAGGATTAACTTAGTAACATCCCCTCCATTCTTTTATTTATATCGCCGCATGCACATCACTGCATACATATAGCTATAAGTTCTTGTGTTCAACCTCGGATTACCCGAGAAACCTACGTTCACGTTATACTTGGCGTGAGCGCAAGAAAACTTGTGGCAGGATGCATGGTCATCTCATACATTCATTAATGCATTCAGTACAACGCATGACCATCGACGCATGACTATCAACGCATATTTTAGGAACATGCATCACATACTGCGTCCACGGGATTTTGGTTGTCAAGTAAAATTGACCTCCTAATTTCTCGCCATCACTACGCAATACTACAGCTCCCCCGTTCAAGGTAAACACTGATCCTGATGTGGATTTTATAGAATCCTTGTCAGTTTGGAAATCAGAGTCGGTGTATCCTGTCAGGATCAAATCCTTAGCTACATACACTAGCTTGTAGTCCCTCATTCTTCTAAGATACTTGAGGATGTTCTTAACTGCAATCTAGTGGTCTGACCCTGGATTGGACTGCCTACTGACTATTCCCACTACATAACAAATGTCTAGCCTACTGTAGAGCATAAAATATATTAAGCTACCCACAGCTGAAGCATAGAAAATATGTCTCATATCCTCAACTTCTGTCTTAGGACAGTATTCCTTAGACAAGTGAACTCTATGTCTGAAAGGTAATAAACCCTTCTTAGAGTTTTGCATCGAATATCGAGTCAACTTTTTGTCAATATAAGTTGCTTAAGACATAGCAACGTTCTATTTTTATGATCCTAATGATTTGGATCCCAACATACTATTGGGATTGATGCCCTAAATCTTGTGGGTCTTGTAGTTTATAATTGTAATGTACAAAGTTTTTATTTATTTAATAAAATATGAGATATTTTTATTCGACATTTAGTAGCATTAACCCAAAAAATCAATAAACTAACATCCAATGTTATCATCTATAACCTAAACATGTATGTAGTGACTTACAGGTGGATCATATTTAAGTGATAACCTAAATGATCTGTAGTAGATGGATAAGGCTGAGGACGTTATCCTGGTGACACTACGAATATGACATGTTTTGTAGATGTTACAATTGTTGTAAAGTGCTAAAAATGATTTGATCCTGGTCATTCATGTAGAGACATGTGTGTGGGGGTGTTCTATATAAAGGAGTTTGTATAAGACTGGATCACGAAATGACTAGTCTCATTATATAACACTGTTCATAATAGAGACTTACATTTCATCAGGATGACCATAGGTGACATAACCTGAATCCTGAGTGAGTTGAACTCTTGCATATGAAGGTGGTCCTTTGATTTGTGAGAATGGCCAGATCACTGACTCAATAAGCCAATCATTTTGGGGATTCATCTGATTGGGGAGCTGGAAACACAGCTACATAAGACGGAATTCACTCATTCCCCAACGTTTGAGTAAGTAGATAAATTGCTCCCTTAAGGGCTGATTCTAGGACTTGAACATAGTTGGACTATGACTTATTGTTCATTAGAGGGATCAGTGGTACTTAAGCAATTAGAATTAACTACAGGGGCAAAGTGGTAATTTTTGCCTAGCTGTACTTACGACCAATTAGTGAAGGGTTATCACACTATTGACTGGATATATCCAATAGACACAGAAATATATCTGTAGTGCGAAGAATGCAGCTGTTGATCTTTAGTGGAGTGACCGACAGTTAATGGATGTTGAATAATTAAATTAAAGAAGTTTAATTAATTATTCAAAAACCATTGAAGCTTCAATCTACAGGTCCATCAGTATATATATATTTATTATTTTTTCATTATATTTGTTAGAAAAATAAAATTAAATTTTGGATTTAATTTTAAGGGGGATTTATAACTCTCTTTCCTCTTTTCTCTCGTTTGATACACGTGTTGGGGGCAGTTTTTCACATAGAATTATTGGGATCATCTTCTTCTTCATAGAGGAGAGGTGTGTGCATGGTTATGTTCTTTCCTGAAAAATTTTCCCTCTCTCTTAAACTCTCTTCCTCTTCCAAAATTTCAGAGTCTACTGATAACGGGCAAAAATACACGTTATTACAGCTCAAATAAATAAAACAATGAGAGAATGCGATGGTAAAATAAGCAATATCATGTCCAAAAAGTGCTAAACTGAAAGGAATTGCGATCGCATGCACCCATCGCATAAAAGTTAATTTACTTATTCTATACAGGAAAAATGTGATGGCGCAAGCAAAATTGCGATCCAAAGGAACTAGGTGTCAGTGCGCTAGAAGATTGCGACCGCAAAGTCATGCAGTCGTATGTAATCGTAAGAAGTTTCTTAAAAAAGTGGTCGCATAAAGACTGCACATCAAGGTGACAGCATAATAAATCACGATGGGGCGGAAAGTTGATAACAGTCGAATCCGAATTTAGTTGACAAGCCGTCAAAGCCACACTATAGTAAGTACACTCAACTTTCGATGACCATTATCGGCGCATTAGAGCAGAGGATTTAATGACCGCCCATCATTGCAATCATTAGAAAAGAAGGCTGCTTCACCTTGAGCTCTATAAATACTGAAGGCCACCATTGTAACAAGAGATATACAAGTTAGAGAGTCGTTAGTCTATTCTCGTACATACTCATACTTAGACTTAGAGGACAGAGACAAGCAAGGAAAGGAGGAAGCCAAAAGATCATTCCCGGACAGATCGAGAGACTGCCGGAAAGTGTTATAAAGAAGAGAGGGCCAACACTTGCAAGAGCAAGAATATACATCTGGAACAGAGTTGGAGTAAAAAAGAACAATGTAAAAGGCCACGGGAAGCAAGACATTGCTTACTGAGCTTCTTATCTCTCAACTCCATTTGTTATTTTGTATTCAGTACTTTATTTATAGAAAATGGAAATCTCATTTCAATCTATGTTTTATCTCTCCATATTCAGCATGAGTAACTAAATTTCTGAATGGGTTGAGAAGTATATAGCTAGCATGACTTAAGATTTACATTTTATGCGATCATCTTGTCTTATGTATGCGTCATTCACCCTTTAGAGATACTTGAGAGAGTAGTCTAAAGATAGAATCTAGACTTGAGAGTGTCAGATTAGAATCTAGGCTTGAGAGAGTCAGATTAGAACCGCATAAGCAAGAAATAGAAACTTAGACAAAAGTTCTATTGCTATTTACACATCGTATGCACCCTAGAAATAGGATATGATTGTATGCGGTCACCTTGTTTTATGTGTGCATAACATCATCGCATAAACAAGAATAAAATCTTAGACATAAGTCCTATCGACTCTTTCGTATACATCATATGAGTCCTAAAAATAGGAATAATGGCATTCTGCATTGAGAGATGATGTGCTGTTATTTGTGTGTAGCATGATCGCATAGCTTGTGCATAATCTTAGAAGTGTTAGCTAAACCCCTTCTCAACCCATTCATTGCATACTCATTGTAACTCTCGATTTCTTCAACTCTGCGTTCAACTCCGTCACATAGGAAAAATCTTAATCAAAACACCATCCAACTCATTTGTTTTCATCACCACAAGAGAATCAAAGTGATTGTCGCATATTTACTTAGTAGTCCCTGTGTTCGACCCTGGACTTACCAGGAAACCTAATAAGGCTTATACTTGGGTCTTGTTAGGAAAACTTGCATGTTCATCACATAACACATATCACCGCAAAAATCACATCACAATTACACGTATCACCCACACACTCTTGAGAAATTCTTATCCCAAGAGAATATGAAGGTCTTACCTGTGGTGGTGGCCATTTTGGATCATGATCGAAGAGAAGAAAATTCATGAACAACAGTTACTCAAGGGTAAGTTTCCTATTTTCTTAACCCTATTCTCTCTATCTCTCTCTCTTTGCATGCTGTAATTTTTCTCGTTAATGCATAATTGTATGTTTTGTAACATTTTTGTTCTGTGAAAATAAAATTGAGCCAATCCCCGCTTCTGCTGTGGAACTTCACAGTTCCTTCACATACTGCCCCTCTTCGAAACATTTCATTTGAAATTGGGATGTCAGCTATTCTTTGATGTCAGTAAGGTACCCTACATCATTCCCAATGAGTAGGATATCATCCACATAAAGTACTAAGAAAGTTGCTTTATCGTTGATGATTTTCTTGTAGATACAAGGTTCATCAACATTTTGATCAAAACTAAAAGATTTGGTCATTGTATCAAATCTAATGTTCCAAGATATGGATGCTTCTTTTAACCCATAAATGGATCAATTAAACTTGTAAACTTTTTGCTCCTGACCTTGGGCCATGAACCCCTCAGGCTGAGACATAAAGATATTCTCTTCAAGATTATCATTCAGAAAAAAAATCTTGACATCTATTTGTCATATCTCATAGTCATAATATGTCGTTATGGATAAGAAAATTCTTATAGACTTAAGCATAGCAACAAGAGAAAAAGTTACCTCGTAGTCAATCCATTTCCTCTGGTTATAACACTTTGCTACAAGCTTTGAAGGTATGTACCTTTCCAGCTACATCTCTCTTTCTTTCCATTTACACCCTATGAGTTTGACCCCTTCAAGTGGTCCTTGCCTATTTATATGACAATGGATCCTCAAAACTATCATCTGGTATGACAACCTGAGTTTAAGTAAAACCTAAATAACGTTCAGGATGTATCACAACCTTCCCACTATGTCGAGGCACTCTCAACGGTTGAGAATGAAGAGACTGACCTGAAGAGCTGGCTTTTTCATTAACTCTTAATGAAAGACCAGCTGCATCAACAGCCCTTGTAAATGCTTCTATAGCTTCACTTAATACTTTTTTGCTACGTGGTTTATGATCTCTCCTGTGGTTTTTCTCCAAAAAAGTAGCATTTGTTGATACAAACGAGACATGGGTACTTCTTTTATCCAAAAGAGAATAAGTATTTCTATTGACAAATGCTAACTTTTTGGAAGATCGCATGAGGGACCACAAACCATGAAGCAAAATAGTATTAAATGAAATTTCCAATGAAACTATTGAGACATGGACAAGGATTGTTGAAGTGGCAAGTACATCAATAAAATTTGTTGATCACGGTTCATCTAGTCAAGCACATCCATCTCAAGAGGTTAGATTGCTTCAACATAGTAGGAGGGTTATTGTAGAAAATAACTAGCAATATTAAGTGGGCTTTTATTAAGAATTTTGTTGGAATTAAAGGCCCAATGAAAATCCTCTAATTAAGGGCCAATGACATTTTTTAAATTAATTCAATGTTCTTCAATTAGGGCACCCCAACGTGAACCACCTTAAAAAGAAGAAAAATGGATAATCCTATGAAAGATACGCCAATTTTAGAAAGAGAAAACATCTTCTGCAGTCGAAGAAAGAAGCTCGTCAGTCTGAGGTGAGTATGCGTAGTCATCGATGTAGCCATATGGGTTGCCAGTCAGCCATTTTTCAACAGTTTGGGTTCATCGATTCAGGTGTTTTCTGGCATGGTTTTTTTATAGTTTGTGATGATTTTTTTTCACGTGATTTTTTAAGTATCAGTGGGTGTTTTCACCAACGGTATAGTCGGGTTTGAAGATGTTTTACATGACGATTAGTCTCGGTCAAGAGGTGGGTTAATCATGATTTCCTTCATATATTACAGATTATTAATTCTTGTTGAGATTTTGTAATTTGTAATTTTGATTGCTCTTAATAAAATTACTCTGAAGCTAGTTCTCAAAGTGGATGTAGACCAAACTGATCAAACCACTATATATTCTTGTGTTCGTTGTGTTTTTTATCACTTCAATTTATTCTACCAGCTATGTTGTGTTCTGTTTGGGCATTCCTACTTTACTTCAAATTTACAAGTGGTATCAGAACTTCATTCGATCCAAAGGAGGGTGTATGTGGTAGTGTGCTGGCATATTCTTTGTTCAGGTTAATTTTTTGTTGAGGTTAATTTGATAGATAGCTTTGCTGTCTACATGTTAAAGTTGTTAAATTTGATGGAAGGGTATTTTTGGGTTATTGAGGAAAAAGATTAGAGCTCTTTTGGTACAACAAAAAGTAGCTAAAATCTTAGACGAAAAAGACCTTCCATCAACAATTACATAAGCAAAGAAAAAGGATATGGATGATATAGCCTATTCGAAAATAATACCATACCTTTCAGATGAAGTGCTTAGGATAGTAGATGAGGCTACCACTACAACGGAGTTATGGAAAAAATTAGAAAGTCTTTATTTCACTATGTCCTTGAAAAATAAATTATATCTAAAAGAGAAATTTTTTTGGATATAAGATGGACTCTAGTAAAGGCTTAAAAGAGAACTTGGATGAATTTCAAAATATTATTGTTAATCTCAATAACATCAATGAGAAAATGTCGAATGAAAATAAAATTTTTATTCTTTTGAATTCATTTCCCGAATCGTATCAAGAAGTTAAGGATGCTACTAAATATGGATAGGATTCATTTTCCTTGGATATAGTATTGAATGCCTTGAGAACTAGAAATCTAAAAATTTAAAAGATACATAAGGATAGAGGGTTACTCATGGCCAGAGGCCGAAGTGAGAAAATAAACGGAAAAGGAAAAGAGATGAGATCCAGATCAAAATCCAAAGGGAAGTCAGGAAATGTTTCTTTTGTCATAAAGAAAGACATTTCAAGAAAAATTGCCCTGTGAATAAGAGTAAGAAAGCATCAGGTAACAAGCATGCAGGGGAATCTAGTACAACAAATGTTACTGATAGGTATGATTCAACAGAGGTCTTGATGGTGTCCAACAGGAATATTCAAGATGCTTGGATCATGGATTCAGAGTGCATGTTTCACATGACTCCTAATCAGGATTGTTTGATTGACTTTCAAAAAAATGATGAGGAAACATTTTTGTTTGGTCATAACGGTACTTGTGATGAAAAAGGAACTGGGTCAGTTTGAATAGCAACACATGATGGTATGATCAAAATAAATGTAAGGTATGTTCCAGAACTCAAACAAAATCTAATTTCATTGGGTGAATTAGATAAAGCAGGTTATTCCTATACATCTGAGAAGCAAGTTCGAAGGTTATCAAGGGTTCTTTAGTTAAGCTGAAGAGAACCTTGAGGAATGGCCTTTATGTGTTGGAGGGTACTGCAGTTTCAGGTAGTGTTGTTGTTGCATCTGGCAAAGAGACAGATATGTCTATGTTATGGCATAAAAGACTAGCTCATGTGAGTGAAAGTGTCACAGAAGACAAGGCTTGCTTGGAAGAGTTAAAGACATTGAACTCCCATTTTGTGAACATTAAATAATGGGAAGTCTACCAGAGTAAAGTTGGGGAAAGAGAAGCATTCAACAAAAGGTATACTGGACTATGTTCATTCAGATTTTTGGGGTCCTACTAAGGTACCTTCTATAGGAGGTTCGAGATACTTCATGTCAATTATTGATGATTTTTCAAGGAAGGTGTGGATGTATCCACTAAAACAGAAGGATGAAGCCTTTGGGAAATTCCTTGAATGGAAGAAGCAGGTTGAGAACAAAGTAGGTAGAAAGGTAAGATATTTGAGATCAAATAAAGATTTAGGGTTTGTGAATCACAAATTTGACAAGTTTTGCAAATATGAGGGAATTATGACACATTTTACTGTTATGTCCACTCCACAGTAGAATGATTTAGCTGAGAGATTTAACAGAACAATTATGGAGCGTACAAGATGTCTCTAGACAAATGCTTCATTACCCTTGAAGTTTTAGGGGGAAGCTGCCCAAACAGCCTGTTATCTCATTAATAGGTGTCTGTCTTCTGCTTTAGGCTTAAAGATTCCTGAAGAGATATGGACAGGAAAAGCTTCAAGTTTGGATCATCTCAGAGTGTTTAGATGTTCAACTTATGCTCAAGTCAAGGAAGGAAAGCTAAAAAATAGGGCACAGAAATGTATGCTTATTGGCTATCCTCAAGGTGTTAAAGGATATAAGCTTTGGTGTTTGGAAAAGGGCAGAAATAAATGTTTCATTAGCAGAGATGCGGTGTTATGCAGCCCGTGTTGTGCAGTTTTCAGTGATGTGGGTAGTTTCGTCAGGCATGGGTGTCATAATATGTAGCCGTGTGGGTCGCCGGTCAGAGGCATTTTTCAGCAGTTTGGGTTCATCGGTTCAAGTGTTTTTTGGCTTGGATTTTTCTTGTTTGTGACAGTTTTTGTCATGTGATTCTCTCGGTGTTCGTGGGTGTTTTTTTCGATTGGTATAGTCAGGTTTGAAAGTTTTTTGCACGACGATTATTCTCAGCCAAAAGGCACGTAAATCGTGATTGCCTTCATTATTATAGAATATTAATTCTTGTTGATCTTATATAATTTGTAATTCTGATTGCTCTTAATAAAATTACTCCAAGCTAGTTCTTAAAGTCGATGTAAACCAAATTGGTCAAACCTGTAAACCACTGAACTTGTTTCATTAGTTAATCAAATTTAAGACCTCCCAATTATGAGTTAAGATGTGAATTAACGTCAATGGAAAAGTAGCTTCTTCCATTCAAGGAGTTTCCCAAAAGCTAGGATAGGATGTTGCAATAAATAAAATGAATGATGCGTATGAAATATAAGAGAAGGAAAACTTCTAAGTGTTATGATTATATGCGCTCAGGTTGTAACATAGTGGATGCGTAGAAAGTTTGAGAAGTCTATTAATGGTAAACCAGAAAAAGGCAAGAAAATATGTTAAGTATGGAACATTGGTTTCTCAGGTAAAGTAGGAATAAGTTAACACCTAAAGAGAAGAGAGGGTTCCATGCATTGGAACTGGTAGGTGCTATGCGGCCAGCTTAGTGAATGATGCAGCCAGAGGCTCAAGGAGGGCATTGTGGCTAAGTATAGAAAGAGGTATGTAGGGTTTATCCGACCAAATTTATACCACTGTTGAGGGCTAAGTTGACGAAGGATGCGTCAGATGATCATACGTTGTAAGGAGAAATCTTGGGTGGCCACAAGGCCATGCGACCAAGTTTAAGCTAAGGAAAACAGCTTAATTAACGAATAAGTAAGCTAGGTGGCAGTCGTGCAGACGCCAATTGTCATAAGCTTGCTAGGTGGCAATTAATTAAGCTAACTCTTCATGCAAGCCCAAGTATAAATAAGCTTGTCCAAGAAGGAAACTGTTTGGCCAAAATTTTCCTAACGCCTAAGGGAGAGTTGCTGCCATCTGAGGAATTTAAAAGTTGAAGAATTTTCGACAAGCCAAAGGAAAAATTGAGGAATTTCTATGTTTGTAAATGATGAAATTATTTAAGAGTTTAGTATGAATTTTCCACTAGCCTATGCCATGTTTTATTGCATGATGAAATTGATCAAGTATACTCTATGTTTTACAAGGCACTATGCGTTGATATGAAACCATGAGATTGATACTAGGGTATGCCCTAGTTTATTATATATTGTACATTTTTATATTGTATTGTATATTAGTCTCCCGAGTCACTAGGACAAGTGGGAGCTTGTTGGGATTGGTGTCCTAATTCTCCCGGAGTCTCGTTGTTTGTAAAGATACACATTGTTTGATGAATAAAATAATTGTTATTTAATTCTGGCATTTACTCATATCCAATAAACAAAGCTCCTTGGTTATCTTATGTGAACTTAAACATGTATATGTGATATATAAGTGGATCATGCCTTAAGTGATAACATAAATACGTCTGTAGTATAAGGATTAAGGTGGGATACCTAATCCTGGTGATACTACGGATACAACCCGCTTTGTAGAGGCTTGCAAATGTTGTAAACTACTACAGATGGAAGATCCTGACCATTCATGTGGAGACATGCAGGCGGGGGTGTCCTATACAAAGAGTTTGTATAAGACCTGGACCACGAGATGACTAGACTCTATATATAACGTCATTGATACTAGAGACTTACATCTCACCTAAACAACCATAGGTCTAAGACTTATACAAACTCTTTGTATAGGACACCCCCGCTCGCACGTCTCCACATGAATGGTCAAGATCTTCCATCTGTAGTAGTTTACAACACTTGCAAACCTCTACAAAGCGGGTTGTATCCGTAGTGTCACCAGTAGTAGGTTCTTAGCGATTGGACTGAAAAGTCGTTTGATTTGTTACTTGAATTGTTAAAAGAAGCATTTCTCGTTGGAGTATCTATACCTATTTCATTTATGAAGCTAAAAGAAAATTACATGACTTAGGACTAGGTTATGAGTCTATTCATGCTTGCAAATACGATTGCATCCAATATTGGAAAGAATTGGTACATTTACAAGAGTGTCCAGTATGTGGTAAATCTCGGTACAAAGTTGATTCTAGAAAAAGTAAAAAGATTCCACATAAAATTTTTTGACATTTTCCTTTAATACCAAGATTGAAGCGATTATTTGCATCTAAACATATTGCACTTGAAATGAGGTGGCATAAAAATAAACTTATTGAAACTAATGGAGCGTTGCAACATCTAGCTCGTGCTGAAGGGTGGAAGAATTTTGATCGTGAGTTTCCTCAATTTGCTTCAGACCCACAAAATATTCATTTAGGACTAGCTTCATATGGCTTCAGTTCATTCGGGAATACTTCGTATAGTATGTGGCCAATGGTGCTCATTTCTTACAATTTGCCACCTTGAAAATGCATGAAAGAGACAAATTTCATTGTCTCCCTTCTTATACTCGGGCCAAAATCTTCTAGAAAGCAAATTGATGTTTACTTACAGCCATTGATTGAAGAGTTAAAGGAGTTATGGAATGATGGTGTGCACACTTATAATTATGTTAGCAACGAATACTTTCAACTACGTGCGAGCTTATTGTAGACTATTAATGACTTTCCTGTGTATGGTGATCAATCAGGATGGAAGACCGAAGGTTACCAAGAATGCCTATTTGTAAAAAGGATACATCATCATTGAGGCTAAGAGGAAAACAATTTTTTATGAGGCATCAACGATATCTTCCAGATAATCATAGTTGGCGCAAGAGAAAACATCCAGAGAAAAGTGATAGAAAACAGAAACAAACTTTAAATTGGAATAAAAAAAGTATATTTTTCCAAATTCCATATTTGTCAAAACTTTTATTGAGACATAAGTTGGATGTTATGTATAGTGAAAATAATATTTGTGATAGTTTCATTGGCACATTGTTAAATATTGAAGGAAAGAATAAGAATACAACTAAATGTTCATTTGGATTTAGAAGATCTAAATATACGAAAAGAAATACACCTGTAAAAGGTAAGAGATAAAGTTGTAAAGCCACATGCTACATGCACGTTGACTACTAATGACAAGGTTGCATTTTGTAAGTTGATGAAATCAATAAAATTTCTTGATAGGTTTGTATCAAATATATCAAGATGTGTGAGTGAGAAAGATGGAAAGCTATGGGGGCTAAAAACTCACGACTCCGCATGTTCTGCTTCAGAGGCTTCTTCCAATTGGTGTTCGAGCATACTTAAAAAAAGGCGTGTGCACTGGTGTCATTGAGTTATCTAAATTTTTCTGTGATCTATGTGCAAAAATAATATCTATAAGGGATGTAAAAACAGTGACTCAAATACACAAGGCAGAATAACCCAACAAAACTGGTATCAGAGAGTTTGAAGATCATCAAGATCAGCATTCTTCAAGCATCAAGATTCTAAAAAAAAAAAAAACGTTCTTGGCATTCCTTCAAGATTAGTGATGGCTGTTGCTAGATTTAAGATAGAAAAGTTTGATGGAAAGGGTGATTTTGGTTTGTGGAATGCTAAAATCAAGGCTATTCTTAGACAACAGAAAGCACATAGAGACTTTTTAGACCCATATACTCTGCCATCTAAGTTAACAGCTTAAGAAAGGAAAGATATGGAACTTACAGCCTACGGAACTTTAGTTTGTAATCTTAGTGATAGCATTTTGAGACAAGAGATCAATCTAGACACTACTTACAAAATGTGAATGAAGTTGGAACGCATGGTCATTGCATACTAGATGAATGTTGATAATAAAATAAAATTATTTATAGGAAACGGGGGAACGCAATTTATTGTTTGATGCATGTCTTTATGTTATGCATTTGTACCCATGCATCGGAGGTCATGCGTTGGAATGGAAAGTATACGTTCATCTAGTATGCAATGACCATGCATTCCATCACAAGTTTTCTTTCCTTCTCGCCAAGTATAACGAGAACGCAAGTTTCTCGGGTGATCTGAGGTCGAACACAGGGACTTGTAACTCAATAACGTTTGTGAAGCAATGTGTTTGAGGCGATGAATAAAAGTAAAAATAAGAATTTAATGAATTACACACTAACTAAACAGATTAATTAATGGAAAACTTGTGATGAGAATTAATAGATATACAACAACTGTTAACGCATATTAATATTTATTATTTTAAATCGCTCGAGTAATCCCAGCTCGTCACACTAACGCATCGCACACCTCTCGGTGGTCAGCCGCATGACAATATCTCTATAGTGCATGGTTGCGTCGAGTATAAGACCGTACCTATCTCTAAAAACAATGCATACTTTGCTTTAGTGCGTTCCACCTCTTACCTTCTCAGGCAGTTAGATGCGGTTAATTAACTTATAGACAAGTATTGCAACAGCCCATCAAAAAGCGTTGCTACAGCCTCTCACCAAGAAAAGAGGATTAACTCACTATACTCGCACAATGCACACCTCTCGGTGGGTTGCTACATGCGTTCTATCTCTAGGCTACACGATTGAGTATGCAGTTGTCCTTGATAAATAAACAATGAAGGTAAACGATGATAAAGATATAGAAGATGAAGAAGATGGCGTTGAAGGAATTTGGAAATGCATTGATTACAGAACGTAAGTATCTTAAGCCCAAAATGTAATACAATACATAGATCAGAAAGGAAATGTAAGGCTATGCGTCAAGGCTGCTGGTGATGCCATGGATGGATGGTGTAGACGTCTCTCTCGAGCTCTAACTCCAGTGAAAGCTCCGGTCGTCACTCGGAATGGGTTGTGAGGTGAAGAATCCTCAAAGAAAATCTCGCTCATGATATCATCTGTGACCGCAAGCATCTGCCTTAAAGTAGAAGTTCGGATGCCTCGAAATGAAGGTCCAAGGGGCTATTTATAGAGTTTAAACGCCGACAGCTATGTCTCACTGCTGCCTTTGTCACGGTATAGGAAATGTCATATCATCTTATCTTGTTAATACTCCCAAAGTATGTGTTCAAGCTTGATTCAACTGAAGTATCAACGCATTCCACCCATCTTGCGATCACCCTTCTATTTAAGGTTATCACTCCATGGCCGCAAACTCCAAGTGATGAACGCATTTGATCGATAGCCGCAACTTTTATGCAATGGCCGCATGCGGTTGATGGCCGCAACTTCCATGTGATGGATGCATGCAGCTGATGGCCGCAACTTCCATGCAATGGACGTATGCGATCACTGCATGCATTCGTCTATGCGATAGCTCGGCTTCACCGAATGTGATTGTCTTTGTAGTCGCCTAGCTTCAGTGCATGCGTTTGATTTTGCGATTGCTTATTTCCAGTGCATGCGTTTGATTCCTGCGATAGCTACAAACATAGACACTTTGACACGGAATAACGCATAATATTGGGATTAGCAAGGATTAGGTTCTGATCGACGCAAAACTCAAATTTTCACAAATTCTAAGTATTATCACCGCATTTTCTACTTGTTAGCCCTCATAATTCTAAATAAAAGGCTTATAATAACGGGCATTTCTGCCTGTTACCACACTCTCAAACTTAGAATCATGCTTGTGCTCAAGCATGCCTTATACTTAGAAAATTCAAAATTTATCCTCTAGCTTTCCTTTGCGATGACCAACTTTTCACAATATAATTCATCCATACCTCTGACCATGGCCGCAAGGCTCTCCTCCACTTTTATTGCTTCTTCAGGAAGATCTTTTTTAAGTTTAGGTCCGACAAGCCTTTGCTCAAAACATTTTTATTCATTCCTCACAACTTTGCATTTAGCTTTTGAGAATGCGTTCGTTCAAAACAATTCAAAGCTTTACGATTTCTTATTAGAATGCGACGTTGGACTTGGTTGCGCTCTTCATTTTGGCGTACCCCCACGTGTGTCATGCGGGCATCCAACTTCGGTTGCATTCCATATTCAACTCAACTCATGTCTTGCTTAATTTGGCTTGCGCCAAACAGAAGAGTTGCGCATATGCGTTGATCCTGGCGACTTACCTTCGTTTTGGCTTGCTCCCATGTGTGTCATGCAGACATCCAACTACGGATAAGTGCCTTTCACAACTTAACTCTTATCAACATGGGTTTCCCCATTGCATTGACAGTGGAGTTGTTATTCTCAAAATTCTTTTTTCTTTTTTTTTTTTTTTGATAATGATCGCAATGTAATGAACGCAATTCTCCAGGATCGCTGCCACCCCCAAACTTAGAGATTGGTAGTGCTTCACCGCAAAGCTAAAGACAAAATCAACAGGAATGCGGTAACAAATGTTTGAATAAAGGTTTGCAAAAAATAAAACTTAGACTGTCAAATTTTGAAGAGGCTACTAAAGTGGGGTGAGCTATGCAACTTTTAGTTAGAGAATGTAGTGAGTTATAATTGTAAGTATCATGGATGTTGGTTTATCAACGCATAAGAAAACAAGCGGGCAAAGAAGAATTTCAGAGGGATAACGCATAAAAGATAACAAGAAAGGACCTATGAGCTGAATATCAATTTCATCAATACTTAGGACTCATGCAGTGAAATAGCCATGCGTTGAATGATAGAGAAAATTCTTCTTTCGAGCCATCGCACCGAGTGAAATTATTAACGCACCTGCGAAAAGCTACGCAAATTCATCCAAGCAGTCATAAATCCAAAATGACAATATTCAAATAAATAAACTAAAGTTAACTAGGAAAGTAAAGTAAAGATAGAGTAAAAGACGTCTTTGGAGAAATTGGAGTGAACCCACCGCAAAGAGTCTTCCATGCAGGAGATTGATCTCAACTGCTTAGGTCAAGGAACTCGTTGTCCTGACTATTGGAGCTTCCAGCAATTGTTGGACGCATGTTGGCTGACATGTGCTTAAGATTGCTTCCGGCTCATGCGATAGATAGTCTTTCTATCTCAGGGTCAATATTGACTTTCGGCGTATCACCTACACTTCAAATATTGTTTGCAACTTGTTTGCACAAGCTACAATATGCCCAAGACTAAAAGGGGTGCCTGTGAAAACAAAAAAACTTAACGAACTATTAGCTGCCAAGTCCCCGGCAACGGCGCCAATGACCAACTTGAGTTATTAGAAGTTGTGAATAGTATTACTTGTACAATTGATGAATCGATGAAGGATATCAGTTTATGTAGAGTTGATGTTGATCCTATAGTTGTAGAAGAATAGATAATTCAACGAGTTAATGATGACTTCATAAATAACGAGGAAGAGGATATACAATCATCTTCTAATAGGAGTTTGAGTTTTGATGAACATCTTAATGATACAGAATAACCATGTAAATGTGCATCTTCTTTTTCATTCCATAACTTACGTATTATTGTATAACATATATATTGTTGTTTGCACAGAAATAATGATAGGTCACACTGGGGAGGAGGCAGTAATGGAGTATTTAGAGTCCGAGCATATCAGCGCATCATCCTTTGTGAGAGATAATTCAGGTTATTTTAGATCCACATTTTATTTTAGATCCATAATCGATAATTTGTATATAAACTAATGTTTAATTAAACTAACGACGTATAATTTCTTCAGAGGTTGGTTGTATGATTAATAGGATGGGACACTCTCAAAATGTTGCTTTAGATAAATATGTCCAATAATTTGGGAGAATTTCTATCGAGATCGACCTTGTACGGGAGAAACCATTTTGCAATAATCCAACAAAGTTTAGCAATTCCATTGGTACCAACGTTAGAAAATCTTTTTCTGTTCGTTATGGAACATGGAAGAGGTACTAATAGAAACTAGAGCTAGTTAAAAGTCGATTATTGATAAGATGGTTATTCGATATTTTACAAAGTATATATATGCGTCTACAGAGATACTAATTAGTTTTTCTTTTCTTTCAAAACAATTTTGTGTTTGACTTGTCCAACCAACCAACTAGTCAATGATTTTATTGATGAACATATGAAAAATTCTTTCAAAGAGTATAGAGGGGAACTACACAAACACTATAATAAATATGCAAGTCCTGGAGAGGCATAAGCACACCCACCTGATTGACTTAAAGACACCATCGAAGATTGACACTTTTTATGCACCAAGTTCGAATCCACCGAATGGAAAGTAAGAACTTTTGTATTTTTTTTTTTTTTTACTTACATTTCAATTACTCTTTTCCTCTTAGTTTCTCATTTTTTTAGAAAGCTGAGACTAATCAAAGGAATTAGTCAGCTCTAAAGTTCACTCATATAGCTGGTTCTCAGATTTTCATACGCATATGAGAATCCATGATAAGAATAAAAATATTTCTATATTTGATTTCTAAGAAAGTATTATTAATATCTTCTATGTGAATTGTTTTATAGAAAGGACCCGATGGTCAAACAATGGACCTAATAGACTTATTTAAGCATACACACTCGAAGAATGACAAGTCGTTGTTAATCAGCATGCTAATGATGCATATGTAAGTTTTTATTCCGGAATGTAACTTTATTTATATACAATTGTCATACAATAATTAGTCCTAATTATTGATGTAGAGTTGAATGGTCGAGCTAAGAGAAGCCTCCATCCAAGAAGGGTCTGAACCAATATTAGAAGAAGAAATATGCAAGTAGGTTTTGGGCACAGGAGTGGGCCTTGGTAGGACACCAAAGGGTAAAAAAACAAAAAATAAAATAAATCATTGTCTAGTGCATCCTCATCGAAAATTATAGAGGAGCAACAATAAGAGATAGAATCCTTAAAGGCTAGATTGGCTAGATTGGACGAACTGGAAGCAAGAAGACAATCTGATATGGATGATATGAAAGCTATGCTCTTACAGCTCATGAAAGATAAATCGAACAAGGTATGAGCTCTTCAACTTTCATAGTAAACTAATTAGAAGATTGCATACGTTGTTATCCTACAGTTATAGTGACAACATAAGCGCATAGTTATGTAAAGTATAGTTAGTGTTCTAAAGTTGAGTTTGAATTTCAGTTTGTGATTAAAATATGTGGGGTTTTAAGATAAAATAAGTGGATTTTTCAGTTGAGTTAAACATAAGTTGTGGGGGGCCGAGGCGATGAGGTAAGGGGGATTCGACATTTGAATTTGTTCATATTCTTATGTTAGGTTTAAAATTGAAGGATGTTTTAATTCTTATGTGTTGGTTTGTTTCAATTCTTAATTATGTTGGTTTGCATATTGGTATTAAGAATAATTTTGGGGTGGGGGGAGGTAAGGGGTGATTCAATAAACTTCATTTGAATTTGTTCATATTCTTATGTTGGGTCTAAGTGTGTGTGTGGAGGGGGGAGGTGGGGAACTTGTAAAAATACAAGTTATCAAGGCAAAGGCATGCAACTTAAGATAAATTTCATCAATAAATTTATACAAAAAGAAAAGCATGTGATCACTTACTTCTAACTCATAATATATTTAAATTCCAAACTAATTTCGCTACTTCTATGCAGTATACCCTTCAACAGTCTAATGATCGAGTGATCCCATGCCCATTAATGCATTCAAAGAAAGAAGCGGCCTAAGAGAAAATGAAGACGATCGCATAGGCTACAAGCGGTGAGGCATGACATGACATGGGCGATGGGTGTCATATTACAAGTTATGTTGGTGGCCGACAGGAAAACTATGTTAAAGATTCAATGAACCACTGACACGTTGCAGTCGACGTGGCAGGATATAGAATTTAATGCATCCCATCGATGTAATCATGAGCTTAAGAAAAACGGTGGTTATAAATGTCTATAAATACCCATGCAAATGCCATGTAGAAAAAAAGGGGGGGAATAGTGAGAAGAAGAGTTGTTAGTTGTAAGTTAGACTTTCGAGTTTGAAGTTCTTATTATACTATAGGATATATTGTGGGAGACAATAAGAACACCCTGAGAAGGGATCTGCTTGAAACCCCTATCATTCTACCATAGAAACCCCTTGGTGAGAACTTAGGACTCTCAGGAAAGAAGAAGATAATTTTTTTCGATTATCTAAGGAAGCGGCTGTAAAATAAGCGGGAGGAAGCAAGACATTGCGAACCACGGCTTTACTTTCTAACCCTTTCTCTTTTTGTGTATTTGTATTGTATTTCTTGTATTGACAAATTCAGAATTGCAGTATGAATACATGTTTATCATACATCTTGTCTATCATTTTCACCAATATCATGCATAGCTAAATCGCTTCATGTGTTGGGAAGATTGTAGCTAACACGACTAAATAACTGGAGGAATCATGTGATCAACTTGTTATATGCATACTTATATTTGTTGCTTGAATCAATTGAGAAATTATTCCAAGTAAAGCTAATCTAAGTTTTAGAGAATTTAGATTGAGACCTCATAAAACGAGAGAAAATGTTCCTTAGAAATAAGAACATTCTTTGCATATTACACATATTGCATGCATCTTAGAGATAAGATAATGTGGCAAAAAACACTGAGAAGTGTTAGTCGTAACATTGAGTGTATAGCTTGATCACATATTTCATTTAGTTGTTTAAAAAATGTTAGTGAAAGTTCTTCTCAACCCTCCAATCGCATAACCATAATCCAACTCACACTGCTTCACTTTAGACACAATCCCCACCGCATATTTAGGTTTAAGTTTACTTATCCTATCACTCCTTTGAACATTTTTTTAACTCATGCGAAGATTATATTTTTAATTTCATCGAATACTTTTGAGCAATCCCTGTGTTCGACCCTGGACTCACTAGGAACTTAGGTCAGATTTGCACTTGGGTTTGACTAAAGAAAACTAAGCATTAATTCTCACAAGCATTATTATTTCATTGCATGAACAGAATGCATCGGAAGGGGGGTGTAATTATGTTGACATTGTTATTTGTATATTGAATTTGAGTTTAAAATGTGTAAATACAGGTTGGTTTGAATATTAAGTTATTTGTATATTGAGATTGACAATACTTTTGAGATGGGTATATGTTACATTAAGTTTGTAATTAAAATATAAGTGAGGGGAGGAGATTGAATAAACTTAGGTTTGAGATTGAAATATGTAGATATGAGTTTGTTGTGTTTAAGTTGGGTTTTAAGTTCTATATTAGGTTTGAGATTCAAATATGTAGATATGAGCTGGTTTGGTTTAAGTTGGGTTTTAAGTTCTATATTAGGTTTGAGGTTCAAAGATGTAGATATGAGTTGGTTTGTTTCAATTCTTAATGTTTTATTGTTGAGAATAAATTTGATATAGGTATATGCTATTTTGAGTATGTGATTAAAATAAGTTGGGAGAGCGGGGAGGGATTGTCTAATTATGTTGAGATTGTTATTTGTATATTGAGTTTGAGTTTAAAATGTGCAAATATGGGTTGGTTTGAAGTTAAAATGAGTTTTATTTGTTAATGTTCTTATATTGGTTTTAAAGTTGTTATAGGGGTAAATGTATAATTATGATTAAATTTAAGTTGGGTTTTAAGTTATATATTGAGTTTGAGATTGAAAAACGCAAGTTTGAGTTGGTTTGTTTCAATTCATTAATGAAATATGCAAGTTTGAGTTGGTTTGTTTCAATTCATTAATGTTCTTGGTTGAGTTTTAAATTCTATATTCATTTTGAGATTGTTATATGGTATATTGAGCATTAAACTTATTTAAATTTGTATTTTGTAGGTAGCTCGAGATTTATGTTGAAGATGTCGACAAGCGTAGTTAGGTTGTAGAATTGTATTTTATGGGTAGTTTGTTATCACGTAATCTTATTTTGGAGTTAAGGAATTGTGGATGTTATGGTATATTTAAAACGAATAGTATTAGTAAGTTGTTTGCTTGACAAACTCTTGAGATTCAAACATGTTTTCTATATATTATTTACTATTGTAGACATGTACTTGATTTTGGCAATTTTTATTTTAGTTTGATTGATATTTGTAAGATTCAAACAGCTATGACATTTGAAAAAAAAAACAGATTTAGATATAGAAAATAAAAAATAAAAAAGGCTAAATCTGATGATTAAATATATAATCCCGACGATTCAAGGGGTCGGAAAAAAGTATAATTTTATGCGTTTTCACCTTTTCCTGACTCTAAGAAACCGTCCCCGACGGTCTAAAGGTCGGGAAAAGCCACAAAATCCTGACGATGGAAACACATCGTCTGGGTAAGGCCGCTTATCCTGACAATCCTAATTTATAAAGACCTTTTGGAGCTAAAACTTTGCCTGATGGTGCAAACACACAGTGGGGTTAAATGAATATAGCCCGACAATGACACTAATTTGTCACCGTTGGGAGATATTTAGCTCTCAATGGTCTTTATAAATTAGGACTATCGGGGGTTGGCCGCTTATCCCGATAGATTTGTTTAGGGTCGGCAAGAAAACCCCATCTTCCATCCATCGAGGTAACTTTTTTCCCCTATGACACGGTTTTTATACCGTCAGGAAAGGTTTCGTCGATGAAGCTTTTCCAACGATTCGGCTGATGATTGGGGAGCCGTCAGGAAAGGTTTGACCGACGGTTTTTTGGACTAATGCCGACAATTTTCAGCATCCAAAAAGGTCCAAATTATTGAAGTGAGTTATTAGAGAGGAAAAGAATAAAGAGGTAATTCAACTCGTTTCCTTTTGAATTCCTATAATGAAACCTAAAAGAAGAGAGTAAAGAAAAGAAGTGGATAAAAATGATTCGGTGATGATGTGAGTTATTGATGTATAGATTATGAAGGTCGTGAGTGAGCCAAAAAGAAAAGGGAGTCAATTTAAAAGTGCTTAAAAATCCACCACATGAAAAACCACAAAGAATAGCATGGTAAATGACCGAGAAACAAATTGAATACAAATAGAAATACAAATTGAATATGGTCATTTAAATAATAGAAAATACAAATTGGTAAATGACCAAACTACCCCAAAGACTAACAAATTGAATACAAATAGACAATGCTTCAAAAACAACTTGAAAACTACAAATACACTCTATCTAAACTTTTAGAAGCAAAAAAAATTACAATCTCAACCAAAAACTAAAAAACAAATAGCATGGTCAAAATCTTAGAAACGATTCGAAAATTTAAAAACTCGCTAATATGGTCATCACCGAGAAACAATTGGTGGTTGCTTCTTCAATGGACGACCACGATGATATGTCTATGGTGCGATGGTCACCGGTGGTGGCATGCAGCTGCTTAGATAACTAGTCAATGATGAGCAAAAGAAGATTTGACAGTCATGCAAATTGAAATGTAGCACAGAATGTGATAGTGAGTGAAGAAAGAATGGAAGGTTCTAAAAGAGACCACCCAAGATGCAACCATGGTGAGGAGGGTATGCAAATTGAAATGTAGCACAGAATGTGATAGTGAGTGAAGAAAGAATGGAAGGTTCTAAAGGAGATCACCCAAGATGCAACCATGGTGAGGAGGGTATGCTAGCATAGATTTTAAAGGAGGAGTTGTGGAGATGTTACAGCTACAAACTTGATGCAAATAGGAAATAGGAAAGAGCGAAAGAAAATGATGGGATAAGAGGGAGGTAGAGTAGAATTAGGACTTTTTAAAAATTATATATTTTTAAATATGTAGGGAGGAAAGTGCTTAGATCTTTTTTCACAAATTATAAATATATTGAAACTTTGGAAATAAGGGTTAGGTTTTTGTTTTAAAAAAATAAAACAATATAAAACAAATCTTATTAAATAATAAATAGGTATATAAATATGTTTTATATATCAATGATATATTGTTATATCATTAGATTACATTTTAAAAAGTATAAAGTATATAAATAGTAATAGTATATGCAAAAAAAAATTAATATAATAACAAATTTTATAAACAAATAATAAAATAAGATAAAACAGAATTTGATAACAAAAGATAGATTCAAATAAATAATATTGTTGGAGAAAAATGATAGACAATCTCTAATTTAAATCAAGAAACACAAAAAATGAAGGTTAAAATCGCATAATTTTATATTACAACTATTGTAAATGTAGATTAGTTAATTTCATAACTTCATGTTACAATTACACTATATCTGTATATTAGTTAATTTTCAGAGCCATGGGAAAATTGGAAATACATTTAACTTTATATTACATTTTGAAGCTGATAACAACTTGTTGAAACTAATGAAAAAAGATTCAGATAAAACTATATCTAATAACAAAAAGTTAAACGAATTGATAATAATGTGAAGTTGAAGAGAATATTATGTTTATGTTGAATTATTATTTAAATATATAGTGTATTTGCTAGATTGTACATTAGAAAATAGTCAACCACCACACAAAAATCATAACTCCAATTTCCGGTATTTTCCGCAACCGCGGAAGTTTCAATTTATTGTAATGTCTAACTTTGATTTTCTCCGATGAACAAGATTTCATCTTCTTTGACCAAAAAACAAAAAAGGTTGATTATAATAATAAAATAAAAGAAGATTGAATCGTCATACAAGAACAAATGAAGAGGAAAAGAGGAAAATCGATAGATTGATAGAAAGAGGAAAAGAGGAAAAGAGAAAGCCTAAATCGTTAAAACAATGGCTTGTGAAAATAAACCACAACAAAACCTAAATTTATAAATACTTTGTGTGAAAAACCCCACAACAAAAGCTAAATTGATAAACACTTATTGTGAGTAACAAAAGTGATAGGCTATTTTTTTTATGATAGTGATGGATATTATTTTTCCAAATTGTTAAAATAATATAAAAATCTAATAATATAAAACAATTTAAACCTTGAAAGATATGAGAAATATCCAACTAATTTATTAAGAATGTGTATAAAATTATGAAAAATAATTCAAAGATTTGAATAAATTTGAATATGTATAAAGTAATGAAATACAATTCAAAAATTAGAATAAATTTGAAATTTGATTAGATAGAATGAAATTTGATAATATATGGATATTTAAAATATAAATTTGGTAAAAAAAAATCTGGATATTTAATTAAAGTAAAATTAATTTAAAATGTGGTTACACAGAATCTAAATTAATAATAAAATATGCAAACTATGTTAACTACATGAGGAAAATTAGGAGGGTAGTTGTTCTTGACTAACAGCAATTATTCTTAAGGAAAATCAGTAACTACTTTATATACAAAATTCGACCTTGTTTATGATTCTACAGTTATTATGTATTTGTAGTTTCATCCATAACAATAACTACGAATCAAACAAGGATAAATTAGGTATTTAAAAATTTGTATTCATATTCACGTGAGTTGCCATAAATCTTATTGATTGGTTTTGCCATTTTCCAAAATTAAACCCTAAATTTTACCATAGGCTCTAATTTCCCTTATCTATTTTCATTTGAGCCCCCTTCAGGATTGAGGATGGATCTGGGCCACAATCTACAAAACTAGGCCCATGCCATCAGATCCAACTGGAGTCCGAAAAGTCATGGATGTTGGGCTGCCCTTAATATTGAACTTCATTGAATAATCAAAATAATTATCTAAAAAAAGAGACTGAAAACGAAATATTTAGGTTAAAATATAAATTTAGTTCCTTAGCATTTATACTTGTCTATAATAGCTCTTAAAAAAATTATCTAATAGCTCATTAAATTTTGATTTTGTATCCAAAAAATATGAGGCTTTTAATTTTATATCTAATATACTTAATTTTAAAAAGGGACATTTACAAATATAGCAATCAAGCCTAAAATATTAGCAGATATAGTATAATATAAAAAGTTGTAGATATAGTAAAATTTAGACAGTCGTACAATTGATAGACTTTGTTATATTTACAATTTTTTAAAACGTTCTTATATAATTAGTTATTATCATTAAAAATAATATCCATTACAATTACCCTTTTAAAGGTCGATTAAATCAATGACCTATTAGACAAAGAGTTAAATGTTCAAGGATTTATTAGGTACAGATTTGAAAACTCAAACAACCCCATAAATTAACCAAATATTTACGAGCATATAAAAGAACAAAATTATATGAAATTTTTACCTTGACAACTTTTCTTGTTTCTGATTGTATATATAACTTCGATATAATTATATATCAATTATTGACCTAATGTCAGTCAATGAAACTCCTTACTGCAGATAAATTAACATAATCTCAATTAGTTCAGTTATTGCATAGAGTATGTACGAAGTGGGCAGAGAAATGATTAAAGTTTCAATTTCATTCATCAAATCTTTTGACAGTCAATCTAATCTTTTACAGAAGGGCAGATCAACCAAGATCCTTCTTCTTTTGTTGAGGCCAAATGGGCTCCCTTCTCGGGGCTCCTTCAAAGTCAATTTTGACGCATATACGTAAAACAACGATGCAAGTCTTGGAGCTGTGGTGCGGGATTTCGAAGGTCAAATTTTGATTCTTTTAGGGAAGAACCAATCTTTCATAGTTCCGTACACGTGGTTGGGGCTATGGCCCTTTCCGAAGCCACTTTAAGGCCATAGAGGTTAGCACTCATTCATTTGAGATAGATTCCCTCACCTTTTAGAAGCTCCTAAACAGATCCTCACGTTATATTAACGAGATTCAATATTTTTTGAACTCTTTGCGTGATCTACAGTAAAGTAGTCAGATAATCTATAGGTTCTCCTGTGTTAATCGCAATTACAATTTTGTAGCGCAAGAGCTTCCTATTCATGGCTTCTAAAGAAGGACTATCCACAACACTAGGTACAATACTAGGCAATGTAGTAAATAAAGGTTTGAGCAATACCAAATTTGGAAAATTATCCACAGCTTCATGTTGAACAGTAATAGTATGAAAAGGAAAGATGTTTTCATGAAAAATAATCTCTTGAAAGGAAAATATGTTGCTTTTCTATATCATAAAGCTGATATCCTTTAATACTGGGAGGATAACCCAAGAACACAGGAGGAACTGCATGAGGATGAAACTTCAACCGTTGATTCTGTAATGTATAAGTAAAACATAGGCAACCAAAGATTCGAGTAGAAGAATAATCAGCATGCTTTCCATACAAATGAAAATAAGGAGTTGACCACTATAATAATGGAGGAGTCCGGTTGATGAGAAAACAAGCAGTAAGAACACACTCGCCCCAAAACTTAATAGGTATGCATGATTAAAAAAGCAAAGAACAAGCAACATTCAAAAGATGTTGATGTTTCCTCTCAACAACAGAATTCTGTTCAGGACAAGCAACACAAGAATATTGATGTATAACCCTTTCAGCAACAAAAATATCAGTAAAAGAAAGTTTGGGAGCATTATCAAAATGAAATTGTTTAATAGTTGCATCAAACTAATTCTCAACTAATTTGAAGAAACGTGGAACAAGCACTAAAGCATTTGACTTTTCTTTCATAAATAAATAAATAAATAAAATAAAAAAAACCATGTATACCAAGAGTAATCATCAACAAGAGTTAAAAAATATCTAGAACTAGAATGTGTAATATTTTGATAAGGCCCCCAAACATCACAGTGAACAAGATCAAACATGTGTGAAGCTACATTATTATGAGAAATAAAGAATAATCTCTTTTGTTTGGCAAGAGGACAAATCATACAAATAGGAGAATTATTTTTTGAAAATTTGAATGGCAAAACATCTTGCAAAGCAAATAAATGTTTATGATAGGGATGTCTTGTTCGATCATACCAAAGATTAGTATTTTCCATATGAGAAATAGAAGAACACATAGAAACAGAATTAGCAAAACCATCAGTTGATTGACTTGAACTTATCTGCAACTTACAAAGTCCTTGCCAAACATCAGCCTTCCCAATCATCTTCATGGTTGACCTATCCTGAATAATGCATGAATTCCCAACAAACTTAACAACAATAGGTTGATCAGCAGTTAAAGCACTTATAGAAATCAGAATATAATGAAAACTAGGAACAAACAAAACATTTCAGAGCAAAAGATGAGGATCAATCTGAATATCATCAACAAAATCCACACGGACACGTGACTGATTAGGCAAAGTGACACACATTCCAGACACAGGCATGAGATGAAGGAAAAGATCTCAACAAGAAAAAATATGTGTAATAAAACCCAAATCAAGTATCCAAGATGTAGAAGTAACAAATAAAGAAAAAATAAAGCATGTACCTGCTACATGAGAAGTAATGGCATCGGAATCATAAGTAGTCTTAACTTTAGTGAGGTGGTCTGAAGAAGACTCCATAAGTTTTGACACTGTTAAGCCATAAAACCAGGTGTAGAATTAGAAGAGCTTGCAGAAGAAATTTTGGACTTAGTTGAAGCAGTCTTCTAATTTTTGTAGCCAGAAGGAAAACCACGTAATTTGTAGCATTTCTCGACAGTATGACTTGAAATGTAACTAGGTACAAATCAGACGATCTTCCTTCTTAGAGTTAGAAGAAGTGGATGAAGAATGAATAGTGGAGGTAGCATTTGATGAGACAGAGGAAGAAGAGTTCTTCAATAAAAGAGTTGCAGCGGATGAAATAGCCGACAAGGTAGGTGCAATAGAAGCATGTTGTTTGACTTCTAAAGCACAAGATAAAAGGCTCGTTGTAAAGTAGGATCAGGTTCCATTAACAAAAGTTGTGTCCAAATTTGGCCAAAGGACTCGTTCAATCTCATGAGAAAAGTCATTAGGTGCTCTGTTTGAAAATAAGTAACCAAATCCTTAACTCCTCTACAGGTACAATAACTACAAGTGCAAGAAGGACAATAAGATGCAAATTCATTCTACAATATTTTCATTTTTGTAAAATAAGTCGTGACAGACAATTGATCTTGAGTAAGAGTGGATGACTCAGGACGGAGCTGAAATTTTTTAGGTCTGATCTTATCCTGATAGCGTTGTTGAAGATCGAGCCAAATATCCCTTGCTGAATCAGAAATGCTAACGCGCGCAAAGATTTCCTTCAAGAGGGAATTAAGGATCCACATCGTAACAAGTTGTTACAAATAATCCATGAATTCTTCAAATCTCTATTTGGCTTAGGCAAACTTCTAGTAAAGAATCCAAGTTTTTCTTGACAATAAGCCCTAGGATCATAGCACGACTCTGGGATGTGTAATTAGAATCCGTCAATAGATATGAGACGAGCACAAGATTTATACTGTCAGAGTGATAAGAAAATAAGGATTCAAGTATTGGTCAAGAACATAAGAAGAAGATGATGGATTTTCCATTGAAGTCGAAGAGGATGGATTATCGGAAGAAAATTCAGGGTTAGTCATGGAGAAGAGATGGGAGATTTTGGAAACCCTTTAGAGAAGTCAAAAACATCTGATACCATATCAAAACAGAGGGTAAATTAATTTTGCACACTTCATTCAATGATGAATTGGCCCAATAAATAGGCAGTCAAAGTACAATCAAAATACACGTGGCAATAGCCAACCACTAATCAATAAAAACAATTCTAATATGCTCGAAGACATCAATTGAATTCAATTTGGCTAGAAGATCATCTACCATAAGTAGATTCCAATCTAGACATTGATAGGTGTTGTTCATAGATTTTTTTTGTGTTGCTCTTGTTTTTCCGGTAGATAAATCCATCATATTAAACTACCTTTCAAATATTATAAATATATATTTGCATGGCTTCTACAAATTCATACATAATACACATTGGTCTTAAAAAAAGGTATTGGTTTTCATTTGATGTGGTCATTTGACGTTCTTTCTAATCCGGTTTGGATTGCCCTAAACTCAAAAACACATGTAACTTAGTTTAACATTTTTATTCCATCAGTTTTCATAAATTAACATTATTTCAATCTACATATTGATATTTTAAAAAAGTATATTTATTTCATTACCTGAAAAGTCTTATGAGATATTCTTTTCCAACTCTCAATTTAGCTCTTCCTTTCCAAGAAATTTGAGCTACGGCTCTCCAACCTCTTTCCTCTTTTGTAAATAACACAAACTCTTAGGTAATATATAACTTCGCCCATACTCTTTTTATTTTGAGGGTTGCTTTTAAATATTAAAAAATAAGTCAAAATATTTATTAATATAACAAAGTTTTATTATTTATCTACGATAGACTACTCTGTATCTATTTATATCATGATAGACATAGATAATAGTCTTTCGCAGATAGATGGTGATATTTTACTATTATTTGTAAATATTTTCAACAGTTTTGTGATTTAAAATAATTTTTTTTCTTTTGTTATTTAATTTTCACTACTTTCGTATGGATCTATATTGATCGGACCACTTTTTATTTTAAAAAAGAAAAAATCACTTATAGATTTATGATAATACCTCTTTAAGAAAAATAGAACAGAAGATTAGGGATTCGTTTGGATTTATTTGTAAAAAAATATATTTTCCAAATTTTTATAAAAACTAACTAAAACACTAGAAAAACTATTTTGAGTGATTATCTAATACTTCAATTTTGTTAAATGATTTATTTTTATTTCAAACCCACCCTAGATTGATATGTCTAGTTTGGCCTTCTTAAAAAGGTAGGGAGCAAAATATGGACTTCTTAAATATTACAAAAAGCTGAAAAATACAAAGTAAATTTTATTTTCAATGAGGAAAGAAAAGCAAAATGAAAATGGGAAAATACGCCACTAATTGCATCTAATTTCCATACACATGCATTGGATACAGCTGTGAGAATGAAAAGGCTGAAAGAAGAAGAAGAAGAAAAAAAAAAGATTTGGTTTAAATGAGTGAGACAGCTAATACGGTAAAGGCAGCACGGATGAAGTTTGGCAACATTAAGCTTGAAGTTGACTGTCATTGTTGCAATAATTCATGACCTTTTTTTTCTCTATATATATCCCACCCATCTGCACATGCTTTGTATCCAATATTACGTGCTTCCAAATTAGCTACCAAAATTTCACTCATGGATCTTTATATATATTATACATATGACATAATTGTCAATTATATGTCAAAGAGAAAATTATATTTTATTGAAACGGATTTCTTGATTAGATAAGTAAAACAATGATGTGGAGTTTCCTAATTATTGTGTGAAAGTCGATATGATTATGGTTCACATAGGTCGAATAAGATGGTCCATTATTTTAGCTCCTTCAACTTTTTCTTTTCCAAAATTCTAATACTTGGCATTCAAATGTTATAAAGGTGTTCCAGCACATAGTTTGATTGTCAAAATTTTATGTTGGAAACTGCAAGATCCTCAGATGACGAATAATAAACGATCAAGGCACGACGGTCGAGTAAAGAACAAAACCTGCAAAACAGGAATTCGTTATAGGCTGAGTCGTGAAGCTCGCTTTCTTTAAGACATTTCACGGCTCTGCGCAAGTAGGTCAAGAATATTACCATGTCGTCCCTAGGATAAAACAGTCTAAAAAGAAAACCTTTTCTAACTCACTGCTTGGAAAACGGAAAATGGTAAAGTAGGAGAGGAGAGAACTTTCAAAATAGAAGTGAAAAGTTGTGTAAATGATCGACCGAAGGTCACGGTTTTTATAGGCATTCAGTGTGGACCAAACCCACATTGGTTTATCTTCCCACTCTCTCCAAAACATGGGTGCCTTTGGACCAAACCCAAAGCCCAAGGTTGGAGTACAAAAGGGAGGCTTCCCAATCAAAATTTTTCAATGTTCGATTCTCCAACCAAAGTCTGGTTCCCTCTTATTTTAAAATCTAAATTTTCACCCAACATTTTACCTCTAATATGAATGTTGCCACTACTTAATAAATTTAATTATATTGTGGTATTTTTTGTAAAAAAATAAATATGATGGTGTAATTACATTATTTTATTGTCATAATTTCATGGGTAATTATTTTAAATTGTAAATTTGATTAAAATATTTTTAAATATAGTAAAATGTCAACTGCAATATAATAAATTTACTGATTTTCCTTTATCTGAAATGTAGTAATTAAATGTGATTGTGATATATAATTTCCAGAACTTGAAGGTACATTTTATAACAACAAAATATCATACTTTATTGCAGTTTATGATTGAATTGCAACAATCCTCACAATTTTTTAGTAAGATTTTCAGTTTCCTTCAGAAAACACATTCAAAATCTAAAATTTAAGAAACAAAGATCTATATATATAATTCAAGATGCAGCATGGTTTTGAAAACATTCTTAAAAGTAGCTAAACAAAATAAGAAAACTACACATTGTAATATTGTTTATAAATTTAATTTTAAAAAAATAAAAATTTAAAAGTTAAAAGGACAAGATCAAGTTCAATTATGTTGCTAAAGCCCATTTGATTTTATGTTTTTAGTTTTAAAAATCAAGTATGTAAACATTCATTCCATTCCTAAATTTTTTAATTTGTTATCTACTTTTTATCCATATTTTAAAATCAAGCCAATATTTGTAAACCAAAAAAAAAAAAATCAAGAACTTATTTCTGTTTTTTAAATTTGGTTAAGGATTCAAGTTTTTTACTTAAAAAAAATATGGAAACTATTGAAAAAATTAAAAGAAAATAGGTTTAATTTTTTTAAAAAAAAAACAAAAAACAAAAACCAAATTTACCAGAACAAAGTTGAGAAAGTTAACTGGTTGCAAGAGAGAGAAGTGTATCGAAGAGTTGAAGTTTTATTGCAATAATTATGAAGAAACACAACTATTGTTTATTGAAAAATTAAATCCTAATTACAGTCCCAACCAAACCCTATAACTAACTTGATACGCAATAAATAGTTAAGTCCGCGCTCCATTTTTTATTTAAACCACTTCACTTCAACTCAATGCCGCCCCCAATCCAATCCTCTATACACTTACACTAGTACAAAACTAGGCATCAATTGAAAGCTCCACAATCGCGCCGAATGTTACCGTTTCTACCGGTCTTGACCCCGACCCGCCCCAACTTAGTCATAGCTTCAATAAAAGCTTTATTAAAGGCTTGGGAATTGCTAGCCCACGCGTTCACTGTGGGCCTGGACCTAGCGTCGCTGAACAAAACCTGGTCCGACGTGAACAGCCCCATCCCTTGCTGTAGATTTCTAAAGTAAATGTTGTCAAACGCTCTGGGCGTGATTGGGTCCATGTTAATGGCCACTCTCGGGTCCACATTCTTCGGGCACATCGCTTGTAGCTGGGTTGCATACGTTTTGTTTAGTGTAGGGTCCACTGGTCTCCCAGGGGCAAAACTGTAAATTCGATTCGAGAATTTCCCACAGTGGGAGAATCCGACGGTGTGAGCCGCTGCCACATCATACATCAATAAAGCATGCATGTGAGATTAACTAACACGACAAAGTATTTCAATCACGGGAGTTTTCAGGAATAAACACGTGGCGGGATATGAGTGGAACGTGAGTTATACCTGAGAGAGCGATCATGTCTTGTTGTGTAAGGCCGTTCGCAGCAAACAGAGAATTGAGCCGATTGAGATTAAAGGTCGGTGCTGGCAGTCTACCGTTCACGTCGGAGTCTCTAGAAACCAGGCCGTCTAATCTTCCCAGCTCCACCGCGTACGACGGTCCACCGGACTGGAATTACGAGTGGGAGCGGTGAGATTTTGAATTTATAATTTTGAATTTTGAATTTATTATTAGTATTACTAACCAATGCGATGACGTCACGGGTGGCCAAAGCGAGAATATCGGCACAAGATACTCTGTTTCGGCATTGAGGAATGGCGTCGAGGGCGGCTTTAGCTTTAATGACGGTATCGAATCCATCTCCAGCAAGTGAGAGGTTATCGGGATGGTCCTTCTCGGCCTTGTTGGATGCGGTGGAAGCAATAATTACAGAGGCATCACATCCCTAAGAATTCATTAAATAAATAAATAAATAAAATGAAGCAAAAATTATAGGACTCTGTAACTTCAAAAGTTGAATTGAAGAAGAAATTAGAATGACCTGAACAAAGCAATCATGGAAGAAGAGACGGAGAGTGGCGGGAACAGTGACGAAAGTTTGTTGAAATTTTTTGGTAACTTCGGAGCGAACAATGTTTTCGACATTGGGGCAGATATTGGCGTAGAAGTTTCGTCGGAGTTGAGCGAGTGTTGGGGAAGGGAAGAAGAAGAGAGAAAGAAAAGAGAGTGCAATAAGGAGATTAAAGCGACCCATTTGAGCAAATTAATAAAATTTTGGGAGGGGCAGAGGGAAGAAGATGAACGGCATTAATGGGGGGATGCAGTACGAATATATAGAAATGAATGGTCGGGGGCGGCTAATTAGCCAGTTGGATCAAAATTCCGAATCATTTTGCCTTTTTCCTTTTTTTAAAAAAAAAAATAAATGTGTATATATAATTAAGGACTAAAGAAGAAGATAGTGGAAAAGTCTACACTTGGAATATGCTTGGTTAACACATGGAAATTCAAATGGGTGTTAATAAAAAATAAATATGATTGAGATTGAAAAGAAATTAACAGTAGAGGATTGGATAAAGGGGAGGGGAAGATTAATATTCAGAAATGGAGGCTTTTTAGGGAAGAAAATAATAATGTTGGGTAATGGCCGCCTATGGACTGTAGTTATGTACCGTATTGGAAGTGTGTTTCTGAAATGATAGAATAATAAGTACAAATAATAGAGAGGAAAATTAGAGCATGATTGGAAGTTGGAAGGAAGAATATTCAAAGGGATGAAAGAGAAATTTAAAAATAATAATAATAATAATTTTTTAAAAAAAAAAAAAAAAAAAAAAACTTTGTCCAATTCGAAGGTAAAGGCGAAAGGGCATAACAAAAACTTAGCATCCAAGTTAAGGCTTATTGTGTAGTGGTAGTGTAGGGTGTTGGTGAATAGGTGGGTGGGAATGGGCTCATTCCAAAAGTTGAAATTGGGGACACCACCACCCTTATGCTTCTTCTAATTACTTCCCTTTGTAGCCTAACTCTCACATCTACCTGTCCGTGACCCAAATGTAAAACGTTTAAAGGTTTAAACTTAATTAAGTTTACATTTGTAACTCATTTTAATTGATTTCTTTCTTCACAGTGTAACTCACCTTCTCTAAACTTAGTAATCAGCTTTGAACTGCAAAAAAAAAGTTGTGCTCTTCCTTTTCCTTTTTCTTGTTTTAATTTTTTTTAATAACAACCAAGTAAGGAAGAAATATGAGGGAAGAAATTGACACTTTATTTTATTTTTAGGGTAATTGCAATTAGTAATCTTTTTAGTATAATAAAGTGTATAACAACATTTTAAAAAAAAATACAAATATAGCAAAATCTATTAATGATGAACTTCTATTTCTCATAAACTCTTACCAGCAATGTGATCGATCACTAATAGACTATCTAAATTTTGTCATATTTGATATTTTTTTTACATTATGTTATATCTACTAATAAGACTTTGGGTCCATCGAGATATAAAATTAGAAATATAAAATTTTGTTTTTATATATACATCGAGATAATTACTCAAATTTAATAAATTTTTCCATTCTCATTTTGTCCATAGAATTTTTATAAATTCCTATTTTATCATTTCTTACAATAATTATGTAGGTTAAAATTATGATGTTCTTTTTTTTAATGTATGGGTGCAACTAGACCATGAATATGAGACATCACGATCTAAGAGCGGAGATATGTTTGAACGAACACAATCACATTCTTTACCTAATTACAACTCTTTGGGTCGTAGTGGTTAGTCCATAAATTGTTGCATTCTTTAATATATAGGTATAATATGTAATTTAAAATATAAATATGAAATATCATAATTTAACTGTAGAGATATGTTTATAATTACTTGTCTTTTTTAACTTTTCACAAATTTTTATTTTCTTTTTCTCCTCAAATAATTACAATGATTCAAATCAATAGAATTTAAAAGACTATTCCATTAATCATAATTGAAGTTTCTTTGGTCCTTGTTCTGAATAGATTTGCCAGCTACATCTTCAGATTTGGATATTTTTCTTAATTCAATAATTGGGTGGGACGTACCCGAGATCATAATTTTGCATGTCGCAATTATTGTTGTTAATTTATGATAAATATTACGACTTAGATCAGCATATAAAATGTCAATAAATACAAGCACTTGTTAGAAAGTATAAATTATTTTTGTCATCACTTCAACTAATATACTTTAAGGGTGTATTAGGAGTGATAAATGGAGTAATGATTTTAAGAAAAATAGATGTAGGTAAATTGATTTTATGAAATTGATTTTTAAACAATCAATTTATGTTTGATGCCAAACTCTTAAAACTGATTTTCTTATATTTAAAATTGATTTGAATTATTATGCTTGGTTCCAAAAGTTAATTTAGAGTTACCCGAATGCTTAAAATTGTATTTTCTATTCGAGAAATTATTATTTAACTAAATAATTATGGTAAATATCAATTTCTTTTTATTTTATTGTAAAATTTTTATATGCATAGTTGACATTTTGAGTAGCGTGAATTTTTACGATAGATATTGAAAGAAAATTCAAAACATATATAATTGCTTGTTTTATTAACTCTTGCATGTTATCTTTTGTTCCAATATTTAAAATTAAAAAGAAATGGTTTCACAAATAACTAATCAACAATATTTTAACAAAAGCTAAATTATCATTTTGGGGTTGATTCCCAATAATCACTTAATAAAAAGCACTAATCCACTAATTCCTCCAAAATCAATTTGAAATAATTTTATATTTCTCCAAAATCAATTTTAGTTCATGCCTAATACCATCATTTTAAAGAGAAAGTGATTTTGACCAGAGAAAAAAAATGATTTTGACCACTCAAAATTACTCCAAACATATCCTAAATTATTTATAGTTTGTATTAAAAAATTTATTTTTAGTTTTGTATTCGTGATATATCCTCCACTTTATAATCAACATGCATGAACATCAAGACCTTTGATATTAATATTTTATGATGTGAAATGTGTTTGTACATGCGTTAAAAAATATGCAAAACATTATTTCAATAATATTGCATGTTAATGAGAATCAAAAGTACTGGTTAACATATTTAATTTGCATCTCTTAATGCAATAAGAAAAATTTGTCTACATTGACAAACAAGTAAACAGTAGTCATGATAATAATTCTTCATTCAAATAGGAATAAAGACAATAGATAGATCATACACTCGGATTATTTTCCATTTATATTAAGTTTTTAAAATGATGGAATTAAAAAATAATTATTTTTAGTTCAATCACGAGTGAAATAAGATAGACATTCGACATATTCTAAATGTTTTAACTGGTTGAGCTATGGTTAAGTATTGACAAATAACAATCCTTATTTGTATATATATAATTTAAAGTTAAATCATATGTTTAATTTATGAATCTTCAAGTTTATATTTAAAAGGTCAAGACGTCTATCTAATATAATAGGTTTATGTACTTTCTATTTTAGATCTAAAAGATCACTTAACTTTAAAAATGTCTAATAGGTCCATTACATGTTAAAAAATTTAAAAATATGTACTGGTACCTTAAGTATAAAATTAATTTTTATGTCTAATAGAATTATAAAGCATCAATTTAGTGTCAATAAATTAAGAATCAAATGGGCTCACTTTGAAGGATTAAAATAATATTTTAATCTTTAATTTTGATGTTAAATTATACTAGATTTTTGGATAAATTGTAAAAAAAACATCCCTGAAGAGTGGTAATTGCAAAGTTGTATATCTGTGTGTTGTGTTTACTTGGCCATAGCATAGTGACAACAATTTCTTTTTTTCCTAATCTCCCAAATCAATATATGATCAATCAATTTGTTTAGCATTTAAAAGATTAGGTGTTCAAAATTTAACCAGTTTTCATTCAAGACCTGTCTATTTAATTTATTTATACTATTCCATTTAAAATAAAAATATAATAGATTTGTCAAAAAGTAAAAAATAATAATACAAGTTAATAAAAAAAATTTGCTTGCAAACAAATTTGTACAACCAAGAAACATAGGGAAGCTAAGTCATATGGTCCCTTGATTGATTAATTTTTGAGGTCGTTAATGTGACATCTTAACCATTTTTTGAACCATTATCTTCCCGTTATCCCAATGTATTCGTTTCCCTAAATATTTAATTCTTCAACGAACAAAGACAAACATTACAGTAGCACTTTTTTTATCTTTTTCCCAGCTAAATTAATTAAATATCTGCTTGCCAAAATTATTATGAACTGCTATATGATTGATTCTCATTTTTCAAAAGCAACATTTTTTTCATATTTTATTAACCAAATAGTAGATTTCTTTTTTGTAAAACAAAGTCACTGACAACTGACAACTGACTTGACACCTAAACCCATGAATTACAGCTTGGAAATGGGAGATTAATTGTCCAAAATAAGTGAGTATTCTTTTTTGGCTATGTACTCGTTTTTATATATGTTCTTTCATGATTTACATTAAAAAATAATTAACATATTTTTAGAAAGAAATAATCTACTTTTTACTTTGAGATGGGAGATTGTTTCTCAACTACTACTTTTCAAGAGTTGTTTTTTTTTTTTCCCTTATTTTTCTTTGGTGTGTTGTGTTATCAACTACTTGTTTCTAAGGTCAAGTTAAATTGAGGTATTATTATGCGTAAACAAGAACAATTTAGAGTACACAATAATATTCCTCTTTATAAATGATATGTAACCATAGCTAAAAAAAGTTAAATAAAAAGATAATTTTCAAATAAATTTAAACACAATATTTTAAGAGCAATGATTAGGTGCAATCAACTCTTATCTTTACATCTTTACCACATAAAAAAAATAGAAAAAATTTATTTTTAAAAAAGATAAAAATATCACATGGCAACATTTTATTGAACTATATTTGGGATGCACCAAGATAGATAACATCCAAGTTTTTCTCATATTTTAATAAAAAGTTGTGGTAGGGAAAAATTGAAACTACGACATTAAAAAAATAATACATGTCAAATTTCATTGAGGGTAAGTTTAATTTAGCCAACTAAAGACATTAATGCACCTAAATGAAAGAGTTATTTAGATTAGATTAAGGAGAAAATTGAGACACCGGACTAGAAACAAAGGAATTTTTTCTTATAAATGAGACTTCCATTTTTCCATTGAGAAATACTTCTTCTAATTAATATTCATTCGAGGATCTTCCCAGATAAAAGTGTCTTTTAATATGTTCAACTTTTTATTAGACAAATAAAATATTCCTTTTACGTCAGATAGATAGCAGAAGAAAGAGAACTTTAAGAATATATTAACCAAGTTCTGTAATAAAAAAAGATATTAAAATATCAATAAACGAAAAGGAAAATCCTGCATTAATATTTCCTTTATGTAATAAACTGCAAAGAAAATGACAAAATACATAATAAAAGTACAGTCTTAATATATTATAAAAATCCAGCAATTCACCGTTGTGTTTGGAAAAAAAAATAGCGAATTTAAGATTATAATTGAAAGCTTTTAATCATTTCTTTTAGAATTTTGGTTCTTTTAAGAGAATTCTCCCTTTAAAGATGAATTTTTCTTGTTTGGTCATAAATTTGACCTAATTATCTAACCCGCTGCATCAAAATAATAATAATATTGATTAAAAAATTTAAAGAAAAAAAAAAACATAAACATTAGGAAGGACAGATGCACTTTATTTTTAACTGTAAAACGTGAATGATTAATGAAATCTTATTTTTCAAAAAAAACAAAAGGATGAATGAAATCCGATAGGGCGTTTATGCGTAGCTGTCACCTTTTTTCCACGTTATTATCTAGTCGAATACCTCAACTTGATTGGGGAATCTTCTTTGAATTATAATTTTTATTACACTTCTTTTTCAAAGTGTAAAAAGAGGAATCCCGTTTCTATTATTCTTTCAATTATTAACTAAATACTTTTTTCACTTTTTCAGGCGGTGGTATTATGATTATCTGATAATAAATTATTAATGGTAATCGCAAAAAAGGTGGCAATTGGATGTCTTTCTTTTAATTTAAAAAATGTTTATTTGAATGATTTTATGTTTAAAAGTGTTCAAGTGACCCAATAATTCGAGCAATAGTTAATATTTGAATTTTATGAAATTTCAATTATTAGTCATTTGTTTGTAGATAAATTTAAGTATTTTTAATTAATAAGCAAAAAAAAAGAAAAAAAGAGACAACCAAACCCAATTCAACCCGAATTTTAGGGTTCGTTTGGGTTGGGTTGTAAACCCTATTTGGATCTTTCAAGTAGCACACCCAAATTTACAGGTTGGTCTGAAAAAGTGTTATTTCTCTTAATATTCTTGTAGGCTATTTTTCCTTTTTCCTGTTAGACTTGTTTGTTATTATTTATCCAATATAGGTCTTCCACATTTATTAGTGAGTGCCTTTATAGTCTCGTACTTTTCTCATTCAATACACAAAGAGAATAAAGAGAATTTTCTCTGCTACTTAACTCTTCCATCTTCTTGATTGTTTATGGTATCAAAGCTAAGGCTCCTTTCCTTTTAAATATGTCAATGGCGATTGGAGAAGCTTTTTCCTCCTCTTATCTTCCACCGATGAGTGAAACATCTTATCCCCTATCCCACCCACAACTTCTAACCCCATCCTCAAACTCCTATCTATGCTACTTGACCTCAAAATATGCCTCTCCGATGGCCCCAATTTTTCCAACCTTAGTTTCCTCGTACCCTAGCCCATCCTCCATCTCAGTTTTACCCACACATACCTCCACCAACCCAACCATTTTTTGCTTCACCTCCATATCTAGCCTATCCTCCCCTTAACTATGATGGTTTCTTTTCCAGACCTACTTATCATGACTTTCTTCCATTGCTCCCAACTCTACCTCAGTCACTCACTATTAAGTTGAACGACACAAATTATCTTCCAAGAAGACTCAGTTCTCAATGTTGTTATTGTGAATGGACTTGAAGGTTTTTCGGAAGGAAGGGTTCCCTGTCCTCCTCAATTTCTTAATGCTAATCAAACCTAGGTGAGTGATGATTTTTACTTATTGGCAACGCTTAAATAGGATTTTAATGTGTTGGACTTACTTTTCTTTGTTTGAAGAAAAAATGGGTGAAGTTGTTTCCCTTCAACCTGCTCATGAAATTTGGGAATCTCTTCGTCGGATGTATGACTCTAAAACTACCACTAGAATTATGGGTCTTAAAGCTAAGCATCACAAAGTCAAGAAAGATTGGTAGTCTGTTTCCCAATACTTGTCTCATGAAATTGTTGATCAATTTACTATCATTAGGGAACAAATTTCTTACAGAGGTCACTTAGGCTATATTTTAGAAGGCTTAGGGGTTGAGTACAATGTCTTTGTTACATCAATCCAAAATCAAGCTGATTTTACCCTATTGAGGATAATCGTAGCTTATTATCGGCTTATGAGGCATGTCTTGAGAAGCAATCATCAATTGAGCAATTAAACTTAGCTAAAGTTCATCTTGCTAGCTTATCTCTCCAGCAATCTAACAAAAAGTCTTAGTCCCCTTTCCCCCCAATTTTTCCTTCCTTAAATCATTTCCCAATTCTCCTACTCAAAGTACTTCCTCAGTATTTTGGGAAAACCTCAACGCGAATCCTCTTCGTGTTGGCCATTCAAAAAATCCTCCCAAAGAGTCCAATGCCAAATTTGTAATAAGTATGGTCATACTGCTTGTACCTATTTCCAGCTTTCCAATATGAATCTTAAATTGACTACTCCTCAAGCTCATTAGAGTATGGTTTCTCCTCAACACAATATCTCTTCTCCTACCTCTGATGTTGCTTCCATTGCCATCTCTAAATTTTTTCATCCTGATGAGAGCTAGTTCATGGATTCTAGAGCTATGCATCACATGTCTCCTGATTCCTCTATTCTATGCAATCTAGCCCTGTACTATGGTGGTGAACAAGTAATCATTGGCAATGGTAAGAAACTTCCTATTCTTCATTCTGGTTCTTCTTCTTTACCTTACTCAGTTAAACCGGTTCTTTTGCATAATGTTTTACATACTCCTACTCTTTCCAACAAATTAATTAACATTGCTAAACTCTATCCTGATAATAAAGCTTTTGTTGAGTTTCATGCTACATTCTTTCTTGTGAAGGATCTTCAAACCAAGACGACTCTTCTTCGGGGATTTCTTGAAGATGGGTTGTACAAATTGTCTTCTCATCCAACTAAACCAACCAGTCCTTTATTACCTCATGTTACTGCCTTCTTATCTTTTCATCAATCATCTTCTTCACCGTGGCATCTTCGTCTAGGATATCCAACTTCACATATCCTACAACAAGTTTTGAGTTTTTGTAATCTTTCAATTCTAAGTGCTAATAATGTTGTGTTTTGTAGTTTTTGTCAAAAGGCTAAGAGTAATAGGTCGCCATTTTCTCTTGTTTCTAAAACTACTACACCTTTTCAATTAGTTCACTATGATGTTCGAGGACATTCTCCCCTTTTTTCGATTAATGGAGCTCGTTACTTTCTTCTTTTTGTTGATGATTATACTTGTTATATTTGGCTCTATTTATTTAACTCTAAAGATCAAGTTATCTCTTTGTTTCATCACTTCAAAACAATAGTTGAAACTCAATTTGACAAAAAGATAAAGAGCTTACAAACTGAATGGGTGGCGAATTTAACAAACTTCATTTAGTTTTCACATCCCTCAATATTACACATAGAGTGTCTTGTCCATATAATCTACTACAAAATGGGCATGTTGAGCGAAAAAATAAATACCTCGTTGAAATGGGGTTAACTTTATTGGCTCATTCTAATTTTCCCCTTTCCTTTTGGAGTTTTGCTTTTCAAATTACTGTTCATTTGATAAACTGATTACCTACTTTAGTTTTACACTCTATATCCTCTATGAGATGTTATAATATTTTGGTTGATTATCATTTACTTCATGTCTTTGGCTGCTCTTGTTTTCCCTTTTTATGTCCTTACAACTCCAACAAATTAATATTTTGTTCTAAGGAATGTATCTTCATTAGATCCAGTGTCAACTACAAAGGATATTTGTGCCTTGATCCGTAATCTGGGCGCATTTATGTCTTTCCAGATGTGGTTTTCAATCAACGATCCTTTCCATCTGTGTCTTCCCCTATTTCCCTTGAATATATCAAGCAGTTCATGTTGATCATGAAGGAATCTAATTTCTACAGTGGAAGCGAATGATCGCTTGTGTCAGTGAACTTAATTATGGAACAACTAAAATACAGATAAGTATAGTACAGAGAGGATAAACATTAAATTAAAACTTAAGCATGGTTTCTTCATTCATAAAGAGAAAAGTAAAAATAGAAGGCTTACCTTTGAAGATTTCTTTCTTCACAGATTCCTTTTTCGTGAACACGATCTCTTTAAAGGATCAAACACAAGGATTTCCATGAGCAACAGAAGAGATCGTTCTAAATTCCATTCGAATTGAACACAAACAATTACAGTCTAAAAACGGAAACTAACAGGTCATGCATAAACAGAAATTACAGCATGCTATAAGATGATACAAGGGATAGAGGATGCATACCTTTGAAAAACCATTCTTCAAGAATCCCTTGATCAGTCTCCAAGCGTCCAAACGAGCACACGAATACAACGACCAAAAACACCAATAGTACGAACAACGAACACAACCTCCACGAACCCAATCGAGTTCCAATCGCTTCATGAACTGAGTAAGGACACCACCACAATGGTTACCTTGGTATTCTCAGTGTGAGAATTTAGAAGTTGTGGGCTCTGAATGATCTTAGCTTGAGGAAGAGACTGGAGGTCTACGATCAAGTAGACGATTGAGTAAGTGGGAGATAAGAAGTTGGTCTATTGCATAGGCGATGTGTTCGATCATTTAATAAACAACAGCCTATTGTATAGACTTAGTCACTCGATTGTATAGCAACGATCAACTGATTAACTATTGTATAGTCAAAGGTAAGCAATTGCTTAGCAGATCATGTAGTCTCTCAATGCTATCGCTTAGTGAAACTCTTTCACTTGATAGCTTGTCTCCTTGCATAGGCTAACTTTTATTGCCCCTTCTTTTAATGAGGATCTACATGAGGATGTGTATATGGCTCGACCTCCCAGCTTTGTTGACAAAGATAAACCTTCCTATGTGTGCAAGCTTTGTGAGGCATTATATGGGCTTAAACAAAGCCCTCGATCATAGTTTCTTAAACTGAGTTCATGGTTAATTTATTGGGGTTTCATTGTTGCAAAATCAGATAACTCCTTGTTTATTTACATCAAACAATTTGTCTTTATTCTTATTTTAATATATGTTGATGATATCATTGTGACTGAAATTTGTGCAACCTTTATATGACAATTCACTCAAGCTTTGCATAATAATTTTTCTTTAAAAGACTTTGATGATCTATCTTAATCTTAGGAATTGAAGTTGTTTATAAAGATGATGTTATGCATTTGTCTCAAGCTAAATATACTACTGATTTGCTTCAAAAGGTCCAGCTGGTTGACTGTAAACAGGTTGCTACACCAATGGCTACTAGGTTATTTCTCTCGGCTCATGATGGTGATTCTTTGGCTGATCCTACCATGTATAAAAGCATCATTGAGGCCCTACAATATCATACACTTACCCGACCAGATTTGAGCTTTGTCGTCAATAAGGTCTGTCAATTTATGCATTCTCCAACTTCCACTCATTAAAAAGCTATTAAGCGAATATTATGTTATTTAAAAGCTACCTCTTCGCTGGGTATTTCTTTCTCTCGTTCAAATGATTTATCTCTTACTTGCTATACTGATACAAATTTGGCAAATTGTCCGGATGATCGCTGGAGTACCGGTGGCTATTGTATTTTTTTTTTTTTTTGGTGGTAAATTGATCTCATGGTCCTGTTGGAATTAGTGTCCTAATTCTCCCGGAGTCTTGTTGTTTGTAATTATACACATTGTTTTATGAATAAAATAACTACTATTTCATTCTGGCATTTACTCATATCCAATAAACAAAACTTCATGATTATTTTATGTAAACTTAATCATGTATATGTGATATACAAGTGAATCATGCCTTAAGTGATAACCTAGATAGGTCTGTAGTATAACGATTAAGGTGGGATATTTGATCCTGGTTACACTACGGATACGACTCGCTTTGTAGAGGTTTTCAAGTATTGTAAACTACTAAAAATGGTAGATTTTGACCATTCATATGGAGATATGCGAGTGGAGGTGTCCTATACAAAGAGTTTGTATGAGATCGGACCACGAGATGACTAGACTCTGTATATAACGTCGTTGATACTAGAGACTTACATCTCACTTAAACGAACATAGGTGACACGACCTCAATCCTGAGTGTTTTGGGAACTTCTGCCTTTGAGGACGGTCATTTGATTAATATGGATGAGAGTGGCCAGATTGCCAACTCAACATGCCAACCTTTTTGGGGATTTTTTCTGATTTGGGAGCTGGGAACCCAATACATAAGATGGAATTCACTCCTTCCCTAAAGCAGGGGTAAGTAAGATTGGTCCTCTAAGGGCTGATTCCAAAGCTTGAACATAGTGGCCACAACTTCTCTTTGGAAGAAGGGACTTAGTCATAGTAGGACTATGACTTATGTTCATTAGAGGATTCAGTGGTACTTAAGGAGTTAAATGTAACTATAGAGGCATAACGGTTATTAGCAGAGTTGTACTTACGAGCGATCTGTGAAGGGTTGTCACACTATTGATTGGTTAAGATGGACACACAATATATCTGTGGTAAGGAGAGTTCAGGTATCGGTCTTTAGTGGATTGCCTGGCAGTTAATGGATGGTGGATCCCGTGACTAAAGAGTTTAGTCAATTATTCACGTACCATTGGAGCTTTGAGCTATAGGTTCATAAGGTCTCTTTGGTAGCTCAGTGGATTCAAGTTGAGGATCAGTTCTTGGTGTTGATTTAAAATGTTCAAATTGACAAGATGTGATTATATATGATATAATCGGTATGATGTATGAGATACATCAAGTGGAGGATTAATGTAAATGAGATTTACATTAAGTGCCATGGAATAGAAAAAGAGTTATGGTTTGTATGTTTCATGAGATGAAATATTAAAACTATAGGTTATAAATATAGTATGATAAGTTAGTTATCATTTATATTTATAATAATATTAATTATTGGATAATTATCTCTTTTTCTCTAATAACCAATTGAGTGGAGGGTTATCGGTGATTTCATGGTAATCGTGAGATAAAAGAAAAAATATTTTCCTAATTTTAGTAATCAAGAAAGTTGTTAAATTTGAGATTTCCAATCTCGAAAAAAATCTCACGGGAAGTTGCCAAGTAAATAAGATTTACTAAGCGACAGCTTGGAGTTAGCTAAACGATCGTGGAATGTTCTTAGGCGATAGAAATTCAGCTAAGCGATGAGCTAAACGATCGCATAGCTTTTGCTAGACAATCGCTTAGTTTTTCCTAAACGATTGGGCATCGACCTATACGATAGGTTCTTCCATCTCCCACTTGCTCAATCGTTTACATGATTGTGTTTACTCCAGTTTTCTACCTCAAACCAAGTCCACACAGAGCCCACCCTTTGGATTCTCACATCGAGAATACCAATGTAGCCTTCTTGGTGGTCTCATACTCAACTCGACACTGTCGAGGTTCTGTGGAGGTCGTTCGTGGTGTTCGGGGTATTCGTGACCTTAACGATTGCTTAGTTCAAGTGCGCAGTGTTTGTGCAGTGTAGCAGTTGTGTTGGACGAGCGTTTGTGTGTAATTATGTTGTTGTGATTGAGCATTCGTGATCAAGGAGCAGTGTGTTGCTCTTGTCCTTGATTTTTTGTATATCATGCATAATTTATGTACTTAATGTATAACTATATGTTTCCGTTTTTTATCGTGATTGTAAAGTTCTATACGATTGTAATTTGGAATGATCATTCGATTGCTCATGGAAATCCTCATATTCAATTTCCTTCAAGTCCTCTTCGAAACAAAAGGTTGTGTTTAGATCAAGTGTTGAATCTAACTATAGAATAATGAATAATGTTGTATTCTTTTTTATTTGAGTTCAATCTTTATTATTTGAAATTCATATGTGTTCTTCATCTATTCCTCTTGTCTTTGTGATAATGTTAGCGCCACTTGCTTTGCATCTAATTCGGTTCTACACTCTCGTACCAAGCACATTGAGATCGACCAACACTTTATTCGTGAACGATTAGCTCGCCGTCAACTTATTGTGTGTTTCATTCCCTTTAAGGACCAACTTGTTAATATCTTGACGAAGCCTTTACCTTCACAATGTTTTTTAAACAAGCTTCCTTTGTTGCATCCTCCAATTCAACTTGCGGGGGATGATAAAGTGTGATTTCTCTTAATATTCTTGTGGGTTATTTTTCTTTTTCCCTATCAGACTTGTTTGTTATTGTTTACCCAATATCGGTCTCCCATGTGTCTCAGTGAGTGCCATTATTATCTTATACTTTTCTCATTCAATACAATGAGAGAATAAAGAGAATTTTCTCTACTGCTTAACTCTTCCATCTTCTTTATTGTTTATGGTACACATATCTCCCTCCAACCCATGTACAACTCTAATTTGTGTCTAATAGATTATTGTACTTTCAATTTTATTTCTTAAAAAAAGAAAATTATATCTAATAAGTCCTTTAACTTTAAAAAATATAAAATAAGTTTGGAATTTTCAATTGGTAAAAATTGTATTTTTGTGTCTGAACTTTGAGTTTTGTTTTATTTTAGTTTTTAAACTTTTACAACATCTATTTTAATCCCTAAAATTTTAAAATGTGTCCATCTAGTCTTTGCAGTTAATTCTTTATTAATTAGTTGACAGATTGTTGATGTTGCATCTAGTTTAAAAAAATATATAAAAAATATCTATGTGGATGATTTGTTGCGAAATAGGTGAATTTTATGTAAGTGGTCTACTCTCATTTTCTTCGCATGGTAGAAAAGGGGTTTTTTGCAATTATCAATTGTCTATTCAAAGGGAGTAGTCCTAATTTCTCCATCTTCCCATTAATATTTGTGCAGAATTCTCTCCTAATTTCTCCTTCCACCACCTTTCTTGACATGGAAACTAGAGAGAGCACATGTTTGTGTTTCTTTAAATTCTTACATAAGTTTTTTTTTTTTTTTTTGTGGAACTATTCATGTAACTTCTTAGAGAGAGAAAATATAGAAGGGGGAGGAGTTTAGGGTGTTTTCTTCAACTTTTGTGAGAAAAAAAAGAGAGGGAGGGAGAGAAGTTTCTCTTTCTTGTAACTTTTTGAAGAGAGAAAGAGGGAAGCCTATGCTTTAGCAACTTCTCGTAGAGATGCTTTTAATTTGAAACTTTTTAGAGAGGGTGAAGTGGGAAGCTTAAAGATTATATTTTACATCTTTTGAGATATAGGAAGAAATGTTTGATTTTTCTATAACTTTTTAGAGAGAAAAATAAAAGGGAAATCATAATTAATAAAACATGGAAAAAGATTGAGAAGAAGAGAACAATCACCAATAACCAGTAACTATACAAAGGGATGAGGATGAGAAAGTTGAGAAAATGGGTTGTTAAAGAGAGCCTTTACAATGATTCCAAGATTCATACACGAGATTTAAGGAATATATAATTTTGAAGAAGAGTAATGGTTAAGAGAAAAAAATATCGATTTTTTTTTTTTAATTTTAAACTAAATGTCACATCACCAATCTGTTAACTAAGCAACAGAGAATTAACAGCAAGGACAAGAATGGACAGAGTTTAAAAGTTACGAACTAAAATAGACATTCTAAAAGTTCATGGACCAAAATAAAAAAGTTTCAAAATTCAATGACCAAAATAGGATTTAAACCTTTTCAATTTTATATCTAATGAATTCTTATCATATTCAGCAATTTTTAAAATTAACAAATTCAATAAACACGTAGTTGAAATTTGTGTCAAATAGGACATTCAAATTTTCTGTTCAATACGTTTGTAAATTTTAAAAAATTATAGAATTGGCCCTAGACAAAACTAAAATCTCAAGAACTTATTAGATACAAAGTTAAAAGTTTATGAACTTATGAGACACATTTCATAAGCCAAAAACTTATTAGTTAAAATAAAATTTAAAGGCTTATGGACATATTAGATATTTTTTAAAGTTTAGGGACCTATATCACACAAACAAAAAACATAGTCGGAAATATATCAATTTTCTCCCTACATTCAAGTCGACCTTGCTTTTTTGTTTTCTTTAAGAGATATTTATGTGTGGAGATGGAGAGTGGATAAAATTTAGGGTTTGTTTGGAATGAATTTCCAAGTGGGTAAAACTCTTTTGTATCAATTAAAAATCCTTTTTTAAACACATGAATTTTTCATTAGCTCTTAATAATTGTTATAGATGATATAATATTAAATTTAGGTTAAAATATCATTTTGGTCTATATATTAAGAAGTTTATTCAATTTTTAGTCCCTATACTTTCAATAGTCCAATTTTAATGGCGTATTTTTAATAAATCTTACATTTAGTCCATCAAAGTTAACTTTTACCAAAATTGAGTAAATAATAATAATAATAATAATAATTTTTATATAAGAAAATTTAATATAGGAATATGTTTTGAAAATTTATAGTAAGAATGCTATAGATAACAAAAAGTTCTTAAAATCAACAATAAAGTACCATTGGGGACTGAATTTAAGATTTAGTGAAAGTATAGGAACTAAAATTGAACAATTGGAAGTACAAGAATTAAATTGAAGCAAGAAAGATGTATGGTCTAATAAGGCTACTATGAAGTATTTACTCATGGGTGGGACAAGTTCTTCTATTCTGGTTTATGATTTCTCTTGGCTATAAGGGTCATTTGGGGGAGAGATCGAGTTTCAAGAAACAATAAATGGACTTCTCAATACACAAATGTATAACTTCCCAGGAATTTCAATTGTATTTATATTCATCATTAAAGGAACTGGATTCAAGCTTTCCCCAACCTCTTCTCATCAATGGGCTCCTTCGCCAATTGGTTCTATTCCTGGTACATAACTCGAAAGTTTCTTTGGCTCTTTGCTAAGAAGGGCTAAAACTCCAAAAATTAGAAATGCCAAAATAGGAACACTTGATATTATTAGAAATACCTAGAAAATATCATATTCGTAAAGCAAAAACATAAACATACTCCTATCAATGTGAAAAGTATACTGGATTAGTCGATTCGAATTGAACTTAATTATTGTTTTGAGGATTGCTCAATTTTAACCTTAAATTTACCTTTACTCATCAATTTAAGTTTTTGGGTTAAATGGTGATTTGACATGGTATCAGAGCACGTGATCTAGGAAATCTTGTGTTCAAACTTCTGCAATTTTATTTCCTGGTCTTTTACATATTTTAAACTAGCCCACAAGTAAACAGGAGCATTAGATGATATAATATTTAATTTATCTACCACTATCAACTCTAAGTTAATGAAAAAAATCAAAGTATTTCATAAAGTTTTTTTTTTTTCAACAATGCTGTGGAGGGTATGAATTCGAACCACATCTAATAATGATATATATATATATATATATATATATTATACTGAGAAAATTTATAGTACCATGGTAGTATGGAAATTTTTTCATACTACCTTAATTTATTAATTGCCACAATAGTAGGACAGTTTTATTGAAATATTGTAGTTTGGAGAAATATTTAGTGAATTATAGTAATTTTAAAACTACTTAGAAATTTATTGTAGTTTGACAACTTTTATAGAAGCTCAAGGAAAAGTAAAAAGATTAAGTCGAGTTATCGAAACTCGAATTGTGGACTTGACAAAGTTTAGGGTTATGTCGAGTGTTGAAAACTCGACCTACATAGGTCGAGTTTTCAATATTCGACATACTGCCCACAGTGTCTTGTCTTATCTATTAGACCACTTTTGACTGTCTGTCGTCCGCTTTTTTTCCTTCCAACGTTCATCTGCACACTCACCTTTACATTAATCCATGGGTCGAGTTTTCAACACTCGACCTACACCTTTTTAAACTCATCACAAGCTTCCTAAATCACAATCTACCTTGTCTTCTATTGCTATCTACCCGTCTTCTTCTCCTTCCAAAACATCTAAAAAATTTGCTCTATGCCCGTCTCTCTTCTTCTCTTTTGAAGTTTCTGGCTCTTTGTCTCTCAGATCATCTTTTTCCTTCTTCTTTTTCCAAAAATTGTTACTAAATCATCTTCTTCCCCACATTCGTCCATCAAATTATAAGGTTTATATATTTACTCAACAAAATTTCAATTTCTTAAAATAATTATAAATGTTGTTCTTATTCTCATATTATTATATTTTTTTTATATAGTTTTTGTTGCCATTTGGGAAACAAAAAACCAAAAAGAGGTAACTTTCACTCAACAAAATTCCTAATTTTTTTTAATTAAAAATAAGTTATATATCCATATTCTCATAATATTCTAATTTTTCCATAGTTTTTGTTGCCGGATAACAAATAACAAAGAAAATAGAAACCGTTATCACTTTGAGGAAAATAAGTAAAACCGCTATTGAATTTGTGAGTTTACTTTTTATTTGTTACTAGTTTTTTTATATTTATATTATTCTAGATATACCATTTTAATTTCTTGTATATTGATGATAGTAGACGAACAACTTTTTTTTATATATATTTCTTATAATTATTAATTTGAGTGAATTTTTTATATATATTTATTATAATATTTGATTGTTTTGTATTTCAGTTTGATGTTTAAAGTTTTTTTTATTAGTTTTTAATATTTTTAATATATTTTTTATATTTTGGTTTGTTTTTATTTGTATTTAAGTTTGATAATTATTAAAATAATCAGTAATGTATTGTTTGCCTTTTTTTTTTTTTTTTTTTTTTGTAGAAAATGGTGGACAAATGTTTGGGATTTAAGTTGTTTACCAATGGTAGAGTGATTGATGGTGTTGATGGAATTGATTATGACCTACCACTATGTGGGAGTTTTAGTATAAATTGAACAGTGAGTTTGTTTTTTAACAATTTAATGAAATAGTAAGGAAGTCACTTGGTGTAGATATGAGAGCAAATTAGTTAGAAATAGTATATAGGCATCCAAATCTAACACCATCAGTAAGGTTTATGTTGTTCCTATTCCTAATGAACAAGCTATGAACTTAATGTTCTCAACCACGATGTCACTCCCGAATTTAGTGCATTTATATGTTAATATGAGTAGGGTAAGGTCGGATATAAATTTGAATGCACAACCCGTTAGTCTATTTGAAGATCCTGATCTTGAATTAGTTGCACAACCCATAATTTTTTTTTTTTTTATTTAAGTCATGCCTTTAAGTCCTAGATCGATTGATTCTGATATTCTATACTATCAATTGATTCATTGATCATCAATTGTATAGGAAGATCATACTACTGACAAGATAACCTGTAGATATCGAGAGGCAGTTGTTCTTCGCACTATCTCACTCCACCCTAGAATACTACCATTACTTCATATATCTAGATTTTATGGAGTTGCCAAATTGGGATTCATTCAGCTAGATTGGCATCTTATTATAACACTGATCAAGAGATAGATGCCTAAGACACATACATTTCATGTGCTCACTGGATAGTGCATCATCACTCTACAGGATATAGAAGTTTTGTTCGGGTTACCTATTGACGGCGAACCAGTTTCTGGAGTAATGCATGATGATTGGCTGCATAGTTGTCAACTGTTACTCGGTGTGACCCCACCCATCGATAAAATTAAATGATCAAAGTTAAGGTTGACATGGTTAAGGACATAATTTCGTGGCTTGCCAATGATATAGATGAGGAAGTCGTTTTAAGATATAAGCGAGTATATATATTACAGATGATGGGTGGAAGTCTGTTTTCTGACAAATCAAGTCATTTTATTCATTTGATGCTCCTGCCATTGTTAGCTAACCTCTATGATGCAGGACGGTATTCTTATGATGCAGGACGGTATTCTTAGGATGGAGCATGGTTGGCATGCCTGTATAAACAACTATGCAAAGCAACAAAACCTGAAGTTCGTGAAATCATTGGGCCTCTGATGCTTTTGCAATAATGAGTTTGGGAATGATTTCGAATAATGGCTCCACAACTCCGACATGTAAATGATGCTCAATTAGTTGAACGAGCTTATGGTTCTCGATATTTTTTTATAATTCAATTTAATTTAACAAATATTTTTATGAGACTGATCGAGTTAATTTAAAATATAAAATATTAATTTAATAATATATGTGGAAAGATAAATTTTATGTGACCAGGACAACTACACATATAGTTAGTTAGTACAGATACATGTTTGGTCTATTTCAACCTGATCAAATACATTAATATTGAACCAAATTGAATTTTTTATACAAATTTTTAATGTATTTATCTTTAATATTTTTAATATAATATTTTATGTTTCGGATTATTTGGGAGTTTTACAAAACTGTCATGACACTTTACCCAATTTCTGTACAAACGGTAAAAACATATGGGGGACGATAAGTCCTCTCACATGTTTTCATATTGCTGAGTGGCTTTTTCCTGACAGGGTAATGAAATAATTTGGTTTTAGCAGAATGTCTCATCGCTTTATAATACTAAATCCCTACTACATGAGATTGACCTAAGAACCGGAGGTTGATATGAAAAAATTGCACATTTGATAATGCGATGACACTATCGTATAAAGTTTATTGCAATTGGGGTTTCTATGGGGCAATTTAATGGCTTTCTCTTTCAACTAAGTTCTCTTAAATATATCAATATTCCCATTTCATTGAAATAATACTATTGATGATATTTTGTTGGTGTTTGTAGAGAAGCAAAGTGCCCTGGGAGGGGGGAAGAAATGAAGGGTTTTTTCCTTTTGTGTGAATAACTTGTAATTAAAAGGGTATATCTTGGGAAGGTGATCTCTTAAACTCGAAAAGGAAAATGATCATGCCTAATGTTGCCCAATATCCACCCAAAAAAATACAATATGTAAAATCAATGCCCTCGTATCTAATTTTTAATTGCTTCCTAATTTCCACGTCAACATTTAATTTCAATTCAACTGAATTTATGCACATTAAATTTACTGTTTATATATTATTATTCAATAATATTAACAAATATTCAGTATTTATTCGAGCTTCAAATTTAATTTTTTCTTTCTTTAAAGTTGAAACACCATCAATTGATATTGAGTAGAAAACATTGAAATAATTTGACATTAAATGGCACGATGAAAGAGAATCAAAACAAAATAGTGAGACAATAACTCTTTTATATCATGATAATGTGGATAACCATCAACATTATTACACGTTGGATATATGAAAATAGACATATTTTTTAATAATCATATAGTGGTAGAAAATGAACACATGACATTAAGGGAGTGTTTAGATTGAGAAAATTGAGATGAGAATAAGGGTGAGAATAGGTAAAGGATACCTATCTCCTTGTTTTGTACAAATTTTGAAACTTTTGGTATGAAAATATGTTTTTTCCATGCATCATTTATACCCATGAACGATATCCATCTAAAAAGGTAGATTTTCTTTATTCATATTCTCTCTCCACTTTTAATTATATGAAAAATTATTTATTATATGAAAATTAAATTTATATTTTAAAAAATTGTATTAAATTGAAAATTATAGCATATGAATTTAACTACTACTATTTAATAAATTAGTTAATTATATATATATATATATATTAAAACAATTTGATATACATGTAATTTTATTTTAGTTTAATAAACTAGTTTATATATACACATATATATCTATTCTTATTTTTCGATAAACTGTCAAGAACCGAAACAATAAAACTATCCATTAATTAATATATTTATAGTTAGTTAATGATCATTATGATTAATATAATATGAATTTATTTTTTATATAATTATAATTAGTTTATCATTGATCAATTAGAATTCATTGGTTGTTTTATTAATTAATACATCATAATTATATAAATTTATCAAATTGATCCCATCAAATTTATATAATCAAGTAGTTTTAATTGTAAATTTTTCATTTTATAAATACTTGTAATTAATAATTTAATTAATATTATTATTTAATTGTTAAATAATTAATTTTCTCAAAACTTTGAATTGAATTTATTGTTTATCAATAAATCTATTAAAATTTTAGAGATTTTTCATGATTAATTTTATAAATTAAATACCCAAAAAAATTATTCCCATAAAATCCTGATAACATTCTCATGCACCATCAAACACAGTCGTCCTCTATTTCCATCTATTGCTTATTATTTCCAAACATCCTTAATGTTTGGACATATATAAAACTTTAAACCAAAAGGCTCCTAGAGTCGTCTTGAAGTTTGAGAATCATGAGATCTCTCACTATCTAAAAATATTATTTGAAGTAACAATTTTAAACTTTAGAATCACTATATTCTATTTTAATCCATCTTAACTAAAAGGAAGCAAACTTGTTTAAATGAAAAGATTTCCTATAACAATGATCTATGTAGTATTGGTAAAATTTTAATATGTTATCATGAGATAGTTCAACAACTAATTTAATTATCTACTTTTTCTATCGAAGTGAAGCGGGAGATTCAAATATCATACTTGTTGTATTGAAAAAAAAGAAATACAAAATTTTCTTTATTGTTGGATATGTAATATGTGAGTAAAAAATTTGAACCTCTAACTCTTTCTTCAATAATAACCAATGGATCAATTATGACAAATTTAACCAAGATTTATGATTTTTACAAACCAATATATTAGAATTAACATTATGTAATTAGGTAATTGTCTAGTTTGTTAATTCTGTTTCCATGACACGTGTATTATTTGCCAATATAAGGGCTTGTTGATGATGAATAGTGTATTCAATACTTTAATTACTTTCTTGATTAATACTATAAGTACCCAATTAATATGGAAATTAAGCTGGTGACATGCTTATGTAAAAGAGAAAGGAGGGGGAAAGATTGAGATAATGGATTGGAAAGTAGAGAATTATTGATCAAATAATTCATGCATAACCGCATTATGATTTATTAGACGATTAAAGGTAATAATTAGGGAAGAAAGATTACCAGTTTTCATAAAGGCAAAAAAAAAAAAAAAAAACAAAAAAAACAAAAAAAAAAACCATTATTAAATTATGATGTTGAAAAATCAAAGCCCCACATTGTCTATCATTTGAGATGTATCCAATTGCAAATAAACAAATAACAAATATTAATTAGACACACACATATATATACACTTTAGTTTGGCAGGCTTGGGTTTTCCCCCCTTTCCCTCTTTGATCCTTATCATTCCTTTTAAAATACATGCCAATTTATATAGTTATGTAATGTTAGTAAAATAGAAAAAAAGGATTTTATAAAAATGGAAAATTAGGATTAGTTAAATTTCAATTAGTCTAACTAGCGTCTAAAATTTGAATTTTTCAATTATATCTTCAATATTTAGATACTAAAATTATGGTTTGATTTTTTTTTATCTTATTTCAAAGAATGTGAAACGAAACAAGTAGAGAATGATGCTTGCACGAGTCTCTAAATTTGTTTTGGAATTCAATTTAATTAAAGGTTGACATTTGCTCTAGGATATTTTAGTTAAAAAAAAAAAATGAGTGAAAACCTTTGTGGAGAAATGTATAGTTCTATCAAATATTAGAGCCTATTTGGTAGTCAATTCAAATTCGATTTTATGTTTTCAGATTCATTCAGTTTAGTGAATATGTTTTTGATTGGCAGTTTGAATTCAGTTTCCGAAAACTATTTCCAGATTCTGTGATTCAAATAATGTAAATTCTAAAAAATAGCATTTTTATGTTTTCAGTGTATCCAAATTTTGAATTAAAAATTTAAAATGCAGAATTATACTAAAAATGATAAAACAATCACAATGATACTATTTTATGTTATAAACTCAATTATTTTTGTTGAACTTAAAATAGATAATATATTATATGATATTATATGATATTACAAAATAATGATTATACAAATATTTTAACATAAAACAAGTTAAAAGATTAATTAGTAGGTTTATATTCAACGTAGTATTTAATGAATAACTAAATATAATTTCAATCACATTTTGAACATTTGTTTAAATTGGAATTTAATTTTCTGAATCTGCTACCAAACACAAATTTAAAAACATGAAGTACAACTCTGTTGTAACGACCCAACCTTTTGAGTACTCTAATATGGGTCGTTACTCATAATTACACACTTACATTCAAAACATTTTGACCATTGAGGAAAATAAATTTCATTAAAATAATAGAGACAGTTTTCCAAAATAAATAACAAATAAGTAAAACTTTTTTTCGGGGCCCCTAAAATAATGAAGAAAAGAATAACTTAAACCACTAAAATTTTGACCAACATTAAATTTCAAATCAAAACTTTCAAATAGCTTAAAAACGTAAGCTGAGCGGAAGTGATTTACATGTCCCATATGGCACGATCACAGGTCCCTCTCGTCACCCGCCGGTCCATTCCTATCATTACCTAAAAAACATAAATTAAGAAAGGTTGAGTATAAAATACTCAGTAAGTAATCCCATTATCAGGATCAGGCTATGCATCCACGAGCAAAGAAAGATAGCCCATGGCTCATACAGCTACATCGGTTTTTGATGATGAAAAGAAAACCAAAAGACGTACTATTTTGCCTTGAAATGCATGTCTAGCGGCCAGTAGGCATACTGTCAAACATGATAATAACATAAACGCGAACCCGTCAACCCACGCATGTCTAGCGGCCCGTAGGCACGCCGTTAAACTTGATAATAACATAAACATGAACCCATCGACTCATGCATGTTTAGCGGCCCGTAGGCCCACCGTCAAACATGATAATAACATGAATATAAACCTGTCAGTTCATGCATATCTAGTGGCCCGTAGGCTCTCCGTCAAAACATGAAACATAAAAATAAAAGTAACATGAACGTAAACTTGTCAGCTCACACATGTCTAGTGGCTCGTAGGCACACCGTCAAACATAATAATTACATGCGTCAAGGTGAGACAATAAACTACTCTACTGGTCTATTCATGCATCACATACATAATATCAATACTGATTAAAAATTTTAACATGTTCATAATACTTGTAACTGCTATGCAACTAGCAAAACATAATGACAAACAAAATCGTGCTCTAGAGTTCCCAAGTAACTTTATAGGTCTAATCTAGGTCGCCTGGCACGAAGGCACAGGTAATAGTATCACTTACCTCAACTTGGTAAAAAGCGCAAAACAAAATCTCCTTAGAACTTCTTGAGCACATTTGAATCAACCTAAAGTTGCCGCTTGATCCACGACAAATTCCAAAACTTGATTCAATTAGCCAATCTGATCAAGAATTAAATCCAAAATCAATAACTTAATTTTCCACTATTACTCTCAATCCAAAAGAACAACCAACCAACAACTTACCCAAAACTTACCGATCTTTACCAATTTTTTGCAAAACGAAAGATGGTCTCTAGCTTGATGATTAATGTCTCAAAACTTCCAAATCTTGAATCTAAGTTTCACACCAAAGAGAGGTTACTAATTTAACCCAAAATTAGATGAGTGAATTTCACCTCCCAAATTATAAGGAAAATAAGTCTTACCCAAGGTTTTTCTCAAGATTCCAGCAAAGATCGGGCAATGGTGGCTGATGGCGTGTTGGCTCGTGGCTACCATAGATAGGCAGCGGGAGTTGCTGTCGGATGGCATAAACTATTTAGGATTGCGATTAGTAGTGAGGGTCTTGCATGAGGAGGGGTTGCGAGAGTGAGAGAGAAGGGGAATTTCTAGTTTTACATATTTTATTTAGCAACAATTACGAACAAACCTTTGGGCGGAGGTTTCTCGATCAACTATCTTACTTATCAAAGCAAAGGGCGGAACGCATCTATCTTATAACCTATTTTAGTGGAAGGACATGCTATTTGTTTACATCCATTAGTTTGTAAGGGATTTAGGAACTGTATAATGAATCGGCGGATTTTCTTAGAAAGTCGAGGGGCGAAGCGGCTCGACCGATAGGGAGAGGGGCTTGTGCAATAGTTTTAGCTTCAAACAACGATCCAACCGTTCAAAATAAAACTCCATATGTCTCGAACAGACTGACCAAATTTGAGCACAATCCAACGGTTCAAACTCTGAAAATCGATAATTTTATGGAAGTTGTCGCTGAACAACCAAATTGTTTTCTTCCCAATTTTTGACATCTTTTCACTCTCATTTGATTTCGGAAAAAAAAAAAATCAATTCTTTTATTTTTTTTTCAAATTTTGAAAAGATAAATAAAATATTTTATCACAATATCTCCAAAATCTCCAAAGATTCTATTAAATTTATAAATCAATTAACTTTTCAATTATCTTAATTTAGGCTTCAAAAATCAAAATTAAAAGGCATAAAATCCATCAATTTGATACAAATTAAATCCTTCTAAATATTTAAATCAGTTAAACCACATGAAATTAATTATCTCTTTAATTTTTTTTTATTAGTTGTCCCTAAAATCCAAAATCAAAGGGAAACAAAATTCAATATTTTCAAGATAATCAGTTTGAATATCTAATGAATTAAATTCAATTAATCAATAAAAAATTTTCAATTATTTCAATTTAATCTCAATTTTCCAAATGAAAGGGAAATTTAAACTCGATAATTTTAGATAATTAACTTAAATTTTCCTAAAATTCGGGATGTTACATTCTTCCCTCCTTAAGAAACTTTCGTCATCGAAAGTTCAAGTCCTTAAAGGCTCGTGATACTTAGTTCTTGTCTCATCTTCATGTTTTCAAATCGCTTCTTCAGACTGATAATACTACCAAAGAACTTTTAATTAGCATTAACTCCACATTTCAAAAAGTCTTTACCTCCTACTATGAATTGTATAACTTATCTAAGACAATATCATGTTACTCTTTAATTTTAAAACAAACACATATCACAATTTAGACCCTCCCATGCACGAGTCTGAAAATCTCACTTAAATGAAGTTCTTGACGTCCCCATATACTGTAGAGCATTTGTCATTCCAAAATACATTACCATAACCTCACAATAGTTATAACCATTATCTGATGCCAGTTTCTAAGATAAAGACCTTCATGATTGCATACATCTATATTGAGAATGTTCACACTCCATAGAATGGGTCACCTCACTGTCCATGCAACAAAAAACATATCTCTCATGGCATCTTAAGTCTAGGATTAAAAATTCGGGTTCGGCACCAATTGCCCTGACAACCCCCTACAACCGAGATACGTTATCATATTCAATCCGTAATAGTTGATACAAAGTCGCATGAATCATCTTTCTTTCCTAATAAACAAAGCTGATGTGTTCCAAGGCAAAACATTAAGGCACATATAAAACACTTTCCTAAATGGTTCTTGTATCAGTGACTTAGGCTATTCCAGCTCTACTAGAGTCCTATGAGGAGCCTTAAGGATAGGAGTTGCCCTCAACTCAAGTTCATCTCTAGTGCTAGGGGTCATTCTGGGAGATCAAATTTACTTAACCTTAATACTCATATAGCTTGTTTTTTTTACTTGGAGCTAGATTACTTTCACCTTCAAATTAAATCGATGACTTCATTAATTCCTTGTTCTAGATATTCATGTCCATAATCAAAACTTCTAAACCTTACTAATACCTTTCAACGTCTTTCCCCTCTTTAACGAGGCCTTACTCTTTCCATTTCCATAGTTTCTAGCAACTATTGCTACTAAACATCCTTTCATAAAACGTTATTTCCTCCGAGTCCACTATAATTTGAAGAATATTGCTAAGCACTCTTTCAATGCGTGATAGTCTAGCTTAATCAAATTCTCATGCTAAAACTGTGTTCCATGACCAATAGCTTAGGCAGGATATCCATTCAACCAACAAATACTAAGATCCATAGTTTCAAATAGTAATGAGATTGTTCATACCAACTCTAAAGGTTAGTAAACACATATTTCCTATCTTGGAAACCAAACCAAACCTTTGTTCTTAATCTCAAAACAACAAAATATTTCTCAAATTCTTTCATCTTCCCTTATCTTCTCCAAGGCCAATAAATCCAAGAGGCTCTTTTTCACTTTCATAGTGAAATATATCCGTACCAAAACATATGACTGTTCGAATCCCCTTTCACAATATACAATCCAACAACCTAAGCAAGCTATATTTTGTTTCAAATAATGCCTACTGCAGTCCAAAGTTTCAAATGGTAATAAGAGATTCCTCATTTACACTAAAACCAACACCTCCTTTACACTAAAACCAACGCCTTGTATCCACCCATATCATGTTTTAAAATTCAAACCATACTTAACTATTTGGGAGTCTTGAATACATTAATTTCCATTTACCTTTCCAATTAAAAAAAAAAAAAAAACTTTCCTTAAATACTTTTATTTTTCTTCATATTTATCCTTGCTTAACCCAACAACTTGAAGCTTTTCACTTCCAGAGTGAAACATAATCCCTAAACCAAGACATATGACCCTTTATAACCTTTTCCATAAATCTAAAATTCCATTTCAAACATGGAACTTTAGTAGGGTATCCCCACAAGATAACATTGCTTTTAAACTTCAAAACGTTTATCCTTCCTCTTGGTATGGTTAATTAAACTTGAACCTTTTCATTGTAACAAACACATAGTTCAAACCTAAGCATCTTAAGAATTTTCAATCCAATAACTCGTTTTCTCCCATATAAAGGCAACTGTAATTTCAACCATCTTGGTATTCCTTGACCAATTCAACTTACCTAGATCTTGTAAAGAGTTCCTCATACTATCGCTTTATGCTCCATTTAGTAATTCTTCTTCCTTTTAGGCACGTTAAACAAAGAACCAAAATACCATACATTACTCGCTCCACCAACTTAAATACCATGAAAGTGATTGTGACCTATTAATCTTTTCAAAATTTTTCTGGGAACATTTTGACTTTAACATCTAGTAATCCTTAATAGAATTTATAGTCTCTTCTTCACCTCTTTCTTATCTTATAAAGAAACTTTAATCTCGTAACTAAGAACGTGTGGCTTGTGATAAAGTTTCTTGTAGCACCACTAGTTTTATTCTCGTAATGCAAAACTTAATATTATTCCCCAGTGAATTTCCAATTCACCTACCTTATTCTATAGCTTAACCAAATACATCCATTTCTTTCTTTCATGTCATAAGTGCATAACACTTCATAGTTATATCAGGTTTCAATAACCCTGAACAAAAATATATGTCCATTTCTAACAGTCCTTCCATGAATTAAACTAACGGCAAATGATCTTATTATGATCCTTCTTTCTTTCCATAACACAAAAACAAAATAGACATCTCATACTAACTTCTTTCAGGTCGTTAAACTAGCAATAACAATCAGTCAATACATAAAGCTTAGACATGAAGGCTTTTAAACACATCTTCCATAAAACATTTAATGAAAGAACAAACCTGACGAGGACGAAGGATCCGTGAATAGCTATAAGGGACACAAAACCAAGACTTACACCGTTAGTCAGTCTACAGAACCTAGAACTTAGGCTCTGATACCAACTGTAATGACACGACCTTTTGAGTACTCTAATAAGGGTCGTTACTCATAATTACACACTTACATTCAAAACATTTTGACCATTGAGGAAACTAATTTTCATTCAAATAATAAAGACAATTTTCCAAAATAAATAACAAAACCTTTGTTTGGAGTCCCTAAAATAATGAAGAAAAAAAATAACTTAAACCAATAAAATTTTGACCAATATTAAGTTTCAAATCAAAACTTTCAAATAGCTTAAAAACGTAAACTGAGCGGAAGCGATTTACATGTGCCATTACATGTCCCATATGGCACGATCACAGGTCCCTCTCGTCACCCGCCGGTCCATTCCTATCATACCTAAAAAACATAAATTAAGAAAGGTTGAGTATAAAATACTCAGTAAGTGATCCCATTACCGAGATCAGACTATGCTTCCACGAGCAAAGAAAGATAGCTCGTGGCTTATACAACTACATCGGTTTTTTATGATGAAAGGAAAATCAAAAGACGTACTATCTTGCCTTGAAACGCATGTCTAGCGGCCCGTAGGCACACTGTCAAACATGATAATAACATGAACGTGAATCCGTCGATCCACGCATGTCTAGCGGCCTGTAGGCACACCGTTAAACTTGATAATAACATGAACGTGAACCCATCGATTCACGCATGTTTAGCGGTCTGTAGGCACACCGTCAAACATGATAATAACATGAATGTAAACCTGTCGGTTCACGCATGTCTAGTGGCCTGTAGGCTCGCTATCAAAACATGAAACATGAAAATAAAAGTAACATGAACGTAAACCTGTCGGCTCACACATGTCTAGCGGCCCGTAGGCACACCGTCAAACATGATAATAACATGAACGTAAACCTGTCGGTTCACGCATGTTTAATGGCCCGTAGGCACTCCGTCAAACATAATAATAACATGCGTCAAGGCGAGACAATAAACCGCTCTATTGGTCTATTCATGCATCACATACATAATATTAATACTGATTAAAAATTTTAACATGCTCATAATACTTGTAACTGTTATGCAACTAGCAAAACATAATGACAAACAAAATCATGCTCCAGAGTTCACCAAGTAACTTTATAGGTCTAATCTAGGTCGCCTGGCACGAAGGCACCGTTAATAGTATCACTTACCTCAACTTGGTAAAAAACGCAAAACAAAATCTCCTTAGAACTTCTTGAGCACACTTAAATCAACCTAAAGTTGTGACTTGATCCACGACAAATTCCAAAACTTGATTCAATTAGCCAATCTAATCAAGAATTAAATCCAAAATCAATAACTTAATTTTTCACTATTACTCTTAATCCAAAAGAACAACCAACCAACAACTTACCCAAAACTTACCGATCTTTATCAATTTTCTGCAAAACGAAAGATGGTCTCTAGTTTGATGATTAATGCCTCAAAACTTCCAAATCTTGAATCTAAGTTTCACACCAAAGAGAGGTTACTAATTTAATCCAAATTAGATGAGTGAATTTCACCTCCCAAATTATAAGGAAAATAAGTCTTAGCCAAGGTTTTTCTCAAGATTCCGGCAAAGATCGGGCAATGGTGGCCGATGGTGTGTCGGCTCGTGGCTACCATAGATAGGCAGTGGGAGTTGCTGTCGGACGGCATAAACTGTTTAGGATTGCGATTAGTAGTGAGGGTCTTGCATGAGGAGGGTTTGCGAGAGTGAGAGAGAAGAGGAATTTCTAGTTTTACAGATTTAATTCATCAGCAATTACGAACAAACCGTAGCATCTAACAACGATCCAACCGTTCAAAATAAAACTCCATATGTCTCGAATAGACTGACCAAATTTGAGCACAATCCAACGGTTCAAACTCCGGAAATCGATAATTTTGTGTAAGTTGTCGTTGAATAACCGAATTGCTTTCTCCCCAATTTTTGACATCTTTTTACTCTCATTTGATTTCGGAAAAAAAAAAATCAATTCTTTTATTTTTTTAAAAAAATTTTGAAAAGATAAATAAAATATTTTATCACAATATCTCCAAAATCTCCAAAAATTCTATTAAATTTATAAATCAATTAATTTTTCAAATTATCTTAATTTAGGCTTAAAAACCAAAATTAAAAGGCATAAAATCCATAAATTTGATACAAATTAAATCCTTCTAAATATATTAATCAGTTAAACACATGAAATTAATTATCTCTTTAATTTTTTTTATTAGTCAGCCCTAAAATCCAAAATCAAAGGTAAACAAAATTCAATATTTTCAAGATAATCAATTTGAATATCTAATGAATTAAATTCAATTAATCAATAAAAGTTTTCAATTATTTCAATTTAATCTCAATTTTTCAAATGAAAGGGAAATTTAAACTCGATAATTTTAGATAATTAACTTAAATTTTCCTAAAATTCGGGATGTTACATATGTTTTTATTGTATCCTTTATTTTTAAATTTCTGTTTTTAAATTATCTACCAAATGGTTCCTAATACTATTTTCATTTAACGAAAATTGTGTAGGAAATATACAAGAATTGTGGTGTGGGAAGATAAAATAAAATAAAAAGTCATTAAATGAATTTTTGCTGTGTTAAAATGTAGCACTGCGAAAAGTAAAAGAAAAGGTTCATGAATCGGCTTTTCAGTCAAATTTGTAAGAATATCAGCCATGCACACGCTCCATCACGTTCGCCAACAGAAAACTTTTAATAATCAACTGCGCCACCGTGGCATGGCGGCTCAACCAAGAGCATCCGCCTAGCCATGGCCCATGGCCCATGCCTGCAACTCGGCAGCCTTACCTGTCTCGGATGTGACTAAATGGTACTATTATTAATTATAATTTCAATATTCTCTTACAAATTGACTCAACCTAATATTATCGTTGTTGATATTATTATTATTATTATTATTATTTATTTACTCTTTTTTTTTCTGGAGAAAAACTCAAACATACACAAACATATAACCTTCCGTATCTAAATGGAATTGGGAAAAAATAAATAAATTAAAGCTCGCAACTGCATGGTTAAAAAAAAAAAAAAAACAAAAACCTTTTTTGATCTCTGAGTTTTGGATCTAGTGAATATTTAGTTTCTAAGTTTCAAAAGGTTACACATTTAGTTTTTAAAGTTTGACTTTAATTTTAATTTAGTCTATAGATTTCAAAATGGTATAATTTTATCCTTAACATTTGAATTTTACTTCAATTTGGTCCTGTCTCGAGGTTTACACTTTTAATTTCAATTTTTCACTAAATACTCACTTTTTGTCTTTGAAGTTAATTTATGTTAATAAATTAAAAATCATTAAAAAAATATAATTAATTAAGTTTCACTATTTTTATCATTTTTAAAATTAAATTTAAAATTTCACTTCTAATTATTTTTAATTAACCAATAGAAATTGACGTCAATAATTGAACGTAAATATATGAAAAATTGATGTTAGAAATTTAAAATCTTGAAATCCATGGATCAAATTGAAACAATGTTCAAATCTCAAGAGTAAAATTGTAACATTTTGAAATTTAGGGTTAAATTGAAACAAAACTCAAAAGTTGAGGATTAAATGTGTAACATCTTAAAACCTATGGACCAAGCAGAAATTAGAGTCAAAACCTAGAGACCAAAAAGATATTATTCCTCTTTTTTCTCAAATTTAAAATCTACCACTGTAGATTCATAATAATTTTGATCAAGGGACTTTACTTAAAATTCGATAAAAGAAATTAATCTATGAGTAACCAATTCTAAAATTCTTAAATTGATTGAACTATTAATTCATTACATCACTATTGTTCTCTCAATATATCATATTATGAAATCGTTGCATACCAATTTCATTATTTATCTGGTCAAATAAATCAATAATTCTAGTTCTTATACTATGATTTACTAGTAAATCTTCTAAATTTACTTTTTGTAATATATTTATCAGAATTGCTACTTTTTTTCCAATGAATATGATAACCTCGTCAATATATATATATAACAATTTAATATAAAGCTAAATTTATACAAGTAATTGAAACATGAAAACTAAATGTATCTAACAAATGTAATCTCCAAACTGCCCTTAACAATTTAATATAAAAGATGAAAAATGTATGTGCATGGCTTTAAAAGAGTTTTTTAAGTTCAGAATATATAGGGTAAATTCGATTAATTTCGACATATACTATCAATCAAGATGGAAAATGACCCTTCTATTATTCATCAATACTACAATAATTTTCATAATTTAATTGTAAGGTGGTCTTGATCTTAAATTTGAAAAAAGAAATAAATAAATAAGAAGAAAAAGAAAAACTCCTACAATCTATCCTCAAAACTGGTATATAATAATATGTAATGTAGGGTGGTTAGTTAACAACATATCTATAAAAGTAAAGGGCAGTTTGGAGTACACCCTTCCAATATTATATTATATAGGGTAGAATAATTGTATTATTTTTCAGTCAACGTTTCAAAGATATATAATATGCAATAGATATGATAGAGGGCTAATAATTTGATTCTTCTAACTCCAAACTAAAAGCCATCAAGTGGGCCAGGTGTCTAATTTGTGTTGAATCCAAACATTTTGATTCATTTTAAAACAACCTTATGCAATAATCGTAAATTGCGATGATTACGAGAGGTGCTCCTTTTAACATTGGGTATTGGGCTCTCAATTTGATTCATATTCGCTCACACTAAACCCCAAGTATTGAATCTTGGGCCTTTCTCCATGGGCTTTAAATAAATGCTTATTGTATTTTGTTTAAAGAAATGCCTACTCTGTTTTTTTTTTAATAAAAACTCTATTTTTTTTTTTTTTTTTTTTTTTTTTTTTTTTTTTTTATAAAAAAGCCTCTAATTCGAGCATGTCAATTATGGTCGATTTAAGTTCGCATTGACTACTTAGAAATAAATGACTGCTATAAATAGTATACTCTACATTTTTTAAAAGAACCATATTATACAAATTAGTACTTTCGTTTTTAATTAAAAAAATCATTGCATGTTTTCTATAATTAGAATTTCGCTGCATAGTTTTTGTTGAAGAAGAAATTTCGTCTAATTACAAAATGCCACGTGTCTTCCATCTGACCATTTGAATATAATAATTGGCTTATCAACTTCAACAGTGGTAAAACCTAGACCACGATCGATAAATTTGGTTGGATATCCTATTGGGCTTTGAATCATTGGATCGATCTGAGTATTTAAAACCGCTTAGGTAAAAAATCCGACCTAATTCAAGCCCACAGTAGAAAATTTGGACCAAAGAAAAAAGATTGGGCCCAAGCCCACCTTTAGCTCAGACCCAAAAAATAGTTGGATCCAAACCCAAAAGCCCAAAGGCAAATGGGGCCCAAGCCCACCTAAACCCCATGAAAATTCTCTATAGAAGTCTTGCCTTTCGTTTGGGGAGGTTGGAAAATTGGCAAGAAAGTGCCAAAGCTTTAAAGATTAAGACTAAAGTTCTGAAGCTCTTGAAATTTTGAAGTTCTGATTAATCTCAAGATTACCGTCTTCTGAAGATTAAAGACTTGGAAGATTAAAATTTCCTTGAATTCTAGAAGATTGAAGCTCAAATCGATCTTAAGATCACAACCTTATGAAGATTGAAGACTTGGAAGATTAAAACTTCCTTGAATTCCAGAAGATTGAAGTTCAGAGCAACTTCTTGAAGAGTGAAGATTTTAAAAATTTGAACTTTATCCCTTGTGTTAGAGAAAACGTCAAAGAATCAAATATTAGAAATTGTATCAACTTTACTATACTGAAATCAATACAAAATTTCACGAATTAAATTCCTTCGGAAATCTCATCAAACAGTTTGGCATGCTCAGTGGGACAATTTCTATCTTTCATCTCTTTCTATATAACACAATCCACTTAAAGAAGTCATGACTTCCAAAAACAACGCTCCCAAAACTGCAAGCGATATCCACAACAAACCAATTACTTGCAGTCACTCTAAGGGATTCAACAAGATGAAGAGCTGCCACCCTTTGAGATCGTGAAGAATGTATAGGAACAAATTTCAAAATAATTGCAAGGCGGAATTGTCACTAGAGAAAGTCCTGTAATCAATAAGCATACTCCACCTTTTGAACAATCAAGTGTAGAAGCATCACACCCAAATATAATGTTAGTCATGATGGCCGACGTGGGAACAAGTGAAGAAACTTGATAGTCAAGTAGTTCGTTCGAACTCTGGAGGGAAACACCTTCAACTGTTACACTGACCTTGAACCTGAAACTATTGATAGTTAGAAGCAACTTAAAAGAGAATTTCTCAACCACTTTTACAACACGGGCGTATGGTCAACATGATAGAGCTCATCGCTACCAAACAATGAAAAGGCGAGCCGGTCATTAACTACATCAATCGTTGGAGAGCATTAAGCTTTGATTGCAATGATAGGTTAACTGAACTGTCAGCAGTGGAAATGTGCACTCAAGGAATACACTGGAGACTTCTGTATATCCTGCAAGGTATAAAACCCCACACCTTTAAAGAATTAGAAACCTGCCCTCATGATATGGAGCTAAGCAGTACTAATAAAGGAAGCAACAATATACTGGTCCTAGAGGTAAAGAAAGAAAAGAAAAAAGTGAAGAGCATTCTGAAGGTATCAAAGGGTGTTACTAAATAATCTATGTCGTTAATACGACACCTTTAAAGTTTATCTCCAAGGAGAAAAAGATTGAGAAACGCAAAGATGGGGGCGAGAAGAGATGTCCGATGTCGAAAGAAAGACAAGGAAAATTCTATCCTTTTCCATATTCCAATCTACCTGATATGTTAAAGCAACTACTGGAGAAACAACTCATTAAACTTCCTGAATGTAAATGACCTACAAAAATAGGGAGAGTAAATTATGCCAATTATTGCAAGTATCATCGAGTTTGTCAATCATCCAATAGAAAAGTGTTTTGTATTGAGGAAGTTAATTTTGAAGTTAGCTCAAGAAAAAAAGATTGAGCTGGACCTCGACAATATGGCATAAATTAATCACATCGCAGTAATGATCCATCATGATATTCGGCTGTCTGCAACAAGGAGTTTAATCCAATTTGGATCTATTGTGCCTGTTATTATATATTTTTCACCAGAGGCCTCACGAAAGACAGACTTCTAGAAGCTTGACTCCTAGGAAAAGAGGAGTGAGCGAAAGATGTAGATGAAGGATAGACATTGGTAACTCGTCAAAAAAGCCATAAACAAAATTTCGTTTAGTAAGAATCCTGTTCGTATCGAGACTATAAAAGGAAGAGTAAATCGCAAAGAATAAAAGTAAGGAAGAATACGAGAAGTGTTCGACCAATCATCGAAGAAAGCGAGGAGTTTCCTCGACCTCGACAATTAATAACTTTAAAATACTTCCTTACAAAGAGTTTTCGACTTCTTTCCAAAGTGTTTTCTAACTGAAACTATTTTGTGTCATGTCATCAGTACAACTGAAGATGATGACAATCCTTCAAATTCTGCAGAAGCAATGACCAGGCTAGAGGAACACTTTCAGCATAAATGATTTGCTGTCACTCCCATGGGAGACTAAAAATGTACTTGTCGAAATATTAAAAGATGATGGAACAACAACCACTTCTACAACCCAAACAAGTACATGTACTTCATATTGTATATCGATATCATTCACTGACATAGATTTGCTACTTGGGTTAAAGCTTCATAATAGACTCTTATTCGTGTCAGGGTATGTCCGAGAGCAAAAACTCAAACGAATCCTCATTGATAATGGTTCAGTCGTCAACATATTACCAAAATCAACCATGAATCAATTGGGCATTTTGATGGAGGAATTGTCTTGTAGTAAACTGGTGATTCAAAGCTTCAATTAAGAAGTGCAGCGAGCGATAGGCACCATTCGTCTAGGGTGATTTCCAAGCAAGCACCATATTTCATGTGATTGATGCAAAACCTACCTACCGACTGTTGTTAAGGCATCCTTGGATTTACAAAAACGGAGTAATAACCTCCACGCTCCACAAGTGTTTTAAATTCTATCAACAAGGCGTCAAGAAAGTCAACGCAGACTTGAAACCATTTTCAGAGGCTGAATGGTTTTATCTAAAAAGCAATAATATCAGTGAAGTTATAACGACAAAGGTTGTAGTGGCCAAAGGCACTTATAAGCCCGAGCAACAAACGATTACAATAATGAAGTTGAATGAAGTAGATGCTTTCAGGAACCGAGGAAATGATGAACCTACCATCCAAATCAAGTCTGAGGTGTTAAAGAATGAAAAGATAATAAGCCCACATGAAAGGTCTCAAACCCTCTAACCTGCGCTATGTTCCTCTTTCTTGATGTAAGAAAGGAAAATCACCATTTGCAAAATGCTAAAAAAGTCATACGATTGGAGATGTCAAAATTTTGAAAGAAAGCTCTGTTGGGTTGTATGTCCTAAAACTCGCAGTTTGTAAACATTAGACATATTCTATTTTGCTATAAAGATGTTATTGAGGTATATTTAGTAAAGTTGTTATTGAATATGTAAATTACACTTCTAAAAGCCTAAATCCAATAAACTAACGAACCCCTGACTATAGCATGAATATTTGCACTTTATGTAGAGACATAAAAGTGGATCAAGTTTAAGTATATAGACAAAACGGTTTATAAGTATAGGGATAGGCTTAGGTACCTTATCCTGGAAATACTATGGATACAAACCACTTTGTATATAATATTAATGATGTGATCCTAAATCGTTCATGTAGAAATAAGAAAGTGGGGCATTCTATGCAAAAAAATGTTTGCATAAGACCGGACCACGAAATAGTCACTTTCCTTTAAAATACCATTTACTGTTAAAACTAATTGTTTCAATTCGATGACCTAAAGTAACTCGATCTTAATCCTGAGCTAATTATGAACTCCTGTTTATTCGGAATTATCCTTTAATCTACATGGGTGAGAGTGGCTCAACAACGCTGACTCAATAAGCCTTCCATTTTAAGAGTAAGACCAGGTAGATATCTGGGGACATAGTCATGCAAGATGAAATTCACTCCTGCCCAATTTTTAGGTTAGTAGATAGGTTGTTCCCTTTAAGTATTGGCTCCTAGTTTTGAACAAGGGGCCCACCCTCTCTATGACTGAGAGGGACTTGGTTTAGTGGTAGGATCATAAACCAATCGTTCATTAGTGGATCAGTAGAGACTTAAAAAACAAGGTGTATTATAGGGGTAAAACGATAATTTTGACCCAGCTATAATTACGAACAATTTGTGAAGGATCAAATTACTAATCATGGTTAAAATGAGGAGAATATAGCTATTGGGCTTTAGTGGAGTATCCCGATAGTTAACGAATGTTGGTTAATTAGGTTAAAAATTTTAGTCGTTTAATCTCGAGTGTTGAAGTTCATGATCTGTAAGTCCATTAAGTCCCTCTGCAAGCTATCGGACTAAACCTTAGAATAGTTTGACAAGTGAGTTTGAAGTACTCATATTCGAATTAGGGAATAAGCGTTAAATATATGCGATATATTTAACGACGTATCATTCAATTGGGAATTGAATGATAAAAAGAGAGTTTGAGACATTTAAATAAGATTTAAATATCAAAACTATTAATAAAGATTCATCAGAATTAGTGTTGAATTTAAAAATTGAACATTAAATTAAATTATTCAAATTGTTTAATTAATTATTTAAAATTAATTATTTGAACTAATTTTGAATTAAATGGAATTAATCAAAGTTGGTCAAAGTCAGATGTTAACTTCACAAAACTCTGAAGGTCAAAGGTAAAAAATTGACTTCACTAAATGGGAAATTCCAAATTAGTTTTGAATTACTTTTGAATTAAAATTGTATTTAATTAAAGTTTGACTAAAGTCAAATGTTGACTTCAAAATAGTCAAAAGTCAAAATATTGTCTTCACCTAGTGGAAAGATCCAAGAATGATTTTTCATGGAAAAATCCAACTTTTAATGAATTAGTGAATAATTCATTTGGCAAAGTATTGATTTTACAAAGTGTCACTTATCCCACTAAATCGAGTGCATGTTAAAGTGTCAAATTTTAGTTAATTCATTTTTTCATGTAGTTACTCTATAAATAGGAGGCTTTGATAAAGATTAAAGTACTTGGTCATTTGGTAAATTTCAAGTTAGTTGAAAAATAAATTCTTCTTGGCAACTTAGAGATTTTAAAAGAGTTTTAGAAATTAAGTCCTCAATTCTCTCTCAATTTCTATACTAAATGCATCCCTATATTAGTCACTTACCGGATCCCACCATTTCGTTCTAAGGCCAGAGAATAGTCGAGAAAACTCTCGTGGAGGTTCACAGCTGGTTTATGAGAAGATTTGAGCAGAATTGGTGGTCAATTTGGAGCTACAAAGGTTGTATTCTCTAACTTTTCTTTTACATTTATTTGCATGTTTATTCCTTATAAATTAATATAATTAGAGTACTAAAGATTCGTTTTACTTCCACTGTGCATGTGCATGTTCCAACAAGCTTCACCACACCACTTACAAAGATGGATAAAGGAGAAGATAATTCTTCTAAAAAAGGCTGAAAAAGAAAAAATGAAAGTAATTCTTCTAGAAAAACGAACAAATGATGGCTTCGATCCAAAGGCATATATGTTGATGGCATCGAGCTTAAAAGCCTAAAAATATTTGATGAAAGGTCTGGGCTTTCCTCGATGCAAAAGAGGCTTCAAGAACAAGGATACTAAGCTATGGACTTAGATATAAGTCCTCTGGGCCAATTTTCATAACTGGAAAAGGGAAACAAAGTTGTAGACACGTGTCACATTACCATAGAGGAGAGCCATGATTCTAAAGAGGAGGAAAGAAGCAAAATTCATAGGACTTCTGTTTTCAGTCGCGTTACTCCTTTAGTGGCACATTCTTCAGTTTTTCAAAGGCTAAGCACACCTGCAATTGAAGATGAAAATCAACATTCAACTTCTAGCTTCACCCGACTTTCAGCCTTTTGAAGGCTGAATGTAAACTGGAATAAGATCAATAGTGTATGTTCGACTCCAGCCATACAGGCATCTTCTTTCAAGAGATTAAACGTGACCACAACAAGTAGCTAGAAGCGATCTCCCAGAGCGGTTCAAGAGAAGCATGCGAAGTGAAAAGTGACAAAAAAAATTACAATGTTATTCCCTCAAGAATGAAAAGAAAGCTGCTTGTTTCCATAAATACAAATGGCTCATTAAAAGTAAAGCTATATGATGTCGTTATCAATCAACCTAAAGAGAATGACTTAGATGATGAAGAAGATGTGACAAGTTGTTGCATGTCATAATAGAAGAAGCATCAGATTCTGACGTGCTTGAAGAGGATGCAGAAGAAGCTCCTTTATTACTTGAGGATGGTGGTCAATCAATGGTTGATGAGCTGAAGGAAGTCAACCTAGACACAATAGAAGAACTTCATCTAACTTTCATAAGTGTGCAACTTGGTGATAACAAACAAAAGGAATATGTGAGCTTACTCATGGCATGTAAATATGTCTTTGCTTGGTGGTATAAAGACATGCCCGGGCTTGACCCAAAAGTTGTTATCCACCGTAAATCAAGGTATCGGCCAATCAAGCAAGCTCAACAACACTTTTGACCAGAACTGATTCCTCAAATTGAAAGAGGATATTAACAAGCCAATAGAGGCTGGGTTTATACGTGAAGTCAAGTACCTAATATGGATAGCATATATTGTTCCCATAAGAAAAAAAATGGTCAACTATGTGTCTGCGTTGATTTTTGTGACGTAAATAATGCATACCCAAAATTTGACTTTCCCTTGCTTATCACAAAAATTATGATGGATGCCACCACAAGGCATGAAGCTCTATCTTTCATGGACCGGTCGTCAGGATATAACCATATTTGAATGGCTTTAAAATATGAAGAGAAAATAGCGTTTCGAACTTTAAAAGGTATAAACTGTTATAAGGTGATGTCTTTTTGGATTAAAGAATATAGATGCCACATAACAACATGCTATGAAAAGTATCTTTGATGATATGCTACATAACCACATTGAATGTTAATCGATGACTTTGTAGTGAAGTTTAAGAAGCGACATGACCACCTAAAGGACCTGAAGCTTGTCTTTGATCGTCTAAGGAAATATCAATTAAGAATTAACCCTCTTAAATGTGCATTTGACGTGACTTTGGGAAAGTTTCTTGGGTTTGTTGTAAGTCACCGTGGAATCGAGATCGATCAATCTAAAATCTATGTTATCCAAAAGATGCCAAGTCCAAGAAACCTACATGAGTTAAGAAGTCTTCAAGGTTGTTTAGCCTACATCAGAATATTTATATATAACCTTGTAGGACGATGTCAACCATTTCAGAGATTGATGAGGAATGATAAGGCCTTTGATTGAGATCAAACCTACCAAAATACGTTCGATAACATAAATAAGTATTTGCTCAATCCTCTGGTCTTGAGCGTGCCTACAACTGAAAGACCACTAGTATTATATATTGCCACTAAAGAAAGTTCGCTTGGAACATTAATTGCACAAGAAAAAGAGAGGGGCAAGGAATATGTGCTCTATTATCTAAATAAAACTTTGACCGAAGCTAAGCTGAATCATACTCCAATTGAGAAGATGTGTCTGCCTTGTTTTTTTGTAATAGATAAGTTGAGACATTATATGCAAGCCTTCACTATATACTTTATGGTAAAGGCCGATCGTATCAAATATATCTTATTCAGGCCAGTCATCTCAAGATGGCTTGATAAATGGGCAATCATACTTCAACAATATGATATTGCATATATACCCCAGAAGACCGTGAAAAGTCAAGCACTGACAGATTTCTTGGCTTATCATTTGATCCCATCAAATTGAAAATTATGTGAAGACTTGCCCGATGAAGAAGTATTTTGTGTTGAAAGCGTGAGACCTTGGACTATGTACTTTGATGGCGCAACACGAAGAAGTGGAGAAGGCGTCGGTGTTGTTTTTATTTCTCCAGAGAAGCACATGTTGTCGTATAGCTTCATATTCAGTGAGTTGTGTTCAAATAACATTGTTGAGTACCAAGCGCTCATCATTGGCTTACAAATGGCTCTAGAGATTGGGATAACATACATGGAAGTATATGGCGATTCAAAGTTAATTATAAATCAGCTCTTACGCCAGTATGATATGAAACGTGAGGATTTAAAGCCTTACTTCATTTATGTCAGGAAATTGATGGATAAGCTCGAAGGCGTAATATTGGAACATATACCGAGATCAGAAAATAAGAGAGAAGATATACTAGCAAATTTAGCCACTACTCTAACGATCTCAAATATAAACATCTCTCTTTGTCAAAGATGGATTGCTCTGCCAAGCGAGGATCAATAGAAGAGACCGATACGATATCTATTTACGTGATCGAAGAAAAAGACTGGCATCGACCCATTATAGATTATCTCGAACACGGAAGGCTCCGCACTAATCTTTACCATAGAGCTCAGATATGAAGAAGAGTTGCTGATTTATTTATTATAATACACTTTATCAACATTCATACGAATGCCTTTTTCTTCGGTGCTTAAGAAAAGAAGAATTAGCAAAAGCCTTAGAAGAAGCACATACAGGTATTTGTGGTGCTCACCAGTCTAGACCGAAGCTTCAACATCAATTTAGAAAGAACGAGTTACTATTGGCCCACCATGATCCACGACTCAATGTAGTATACAAAGCATTGTGCAGCTTGTCAGTTCCATGCAAATTTTATACATCAACCACCAGAGCCTCATCATCCAACAATAGCTTCATGGCCTTTTAAAACTTGAGAACTCGACCTGGTTGGACCCATAACGCCTAAGTCATCGGTGGGACATTCTTATATCTTTGCAAGGACTGATTATTTTTCAAGGTGGGCTAAGCTATGCCACTAAGGGAAGCCAAAAAGGAAAACATTGTAAACCTTGTCCGAATACACATTATTTATTGATATGATATTCCTTATCACATTGTGACAGATAATGGAAGACAATTATCTAACACTTTAATGGATAAATTATGTGAGAAGTTTAACTTCAAGCACTATAAGTCTTCTATGTACAACGCAACAGCAAACTGATTGGCAGAGGCATTTTATTTGACATTTAGAAGCATTAACCCACAAAACCAATAAACTAAGATTCAAAGTTATCTTCTTAACTTAAACATGTATGTAGAGACATACAGATAGATCATGTTTAAGAGATAACTCAAACGTCTGTAGTAGATGAATAATATTGGTTACCTTATCTTGGTGACACTACGAATATGCCCACTTTGTAGATGTTACAACTGTTATAAAGTACCACAAATGATCTGGTCTTGATCATTTTTGTAGGGACATGTGAACAGGGATGTTTTATACAAATAGAGTTTGTATAAGACCGGACCACGAAATGACTAGTCTCACTCTATAACACTGTTGATAGAAGAGACTTACATTTCATCAGGATGACCATAGGCGACCTTACCCGAATCCTGAGTGAGTTATGAATTCCTGCCTGTGAAGGCAGTTCTTTGATCTGCATGGGTGAGAGTGGCTAGTGTTGCTAACTTAATATGCCTATAATTTTCGAAATTCGTCTGATTGACGAGCTGGGAAAGCAGCTATATGATAGAGATAGCATGTAATTAGTGGAAGAAAACAAGATCATTAAGCACTCTAATTCATCAATATAAGCAATTATGAAAGCATATTCAAGAACTAAAAAGAGGGTTTCATATATACCTTTATAGAACTTCTTTAATCCACGAATACAACTTCAATTTTGACTCTAAAATCTTGTGGACCATCAATGGATCTTCCTTACTATTCTCTTAGACCTTAGATTGAATTGTGGAATTCAAAATGAGTTCTAATTTTAGAGAATATTTGAGGAAAATGATTGGTTTTTAGCTTGAAGAATGAAGAACTAATTTTTCTTGCAATTCAGTTTTCAAAACCAGATTGCATAGAATTTCTCAGAAAATGATGCTGATTTTAACCACTTTCTTCATGCAATCCTAATTACCATGAAAATGATAGCACTGTTGGGAGTGATGCCCTAAAGTCTCGTGTTCTGTAGTTTGTAAACAGTATGTACGAACGCTTGTGTTGTTAATATATGATATTTACTTCACATCTTATATTTTGCTCGGTTAATTGTTTTATTTGCTTTACCACAAACCAATAAACATAAATCCCTGGTTATCTATATGTGACTCAAGCATGTATATGATGACATACAAGTAGATCATGTCTTGAGTGATAACCAAAATGGTCTGTAATATATGGATATAGGAGGGAAACCTTATCCTAATAACACTACGGATGTGGCCCGCTTTGTGGAATGGTCACAAGTGTTGTGACTTGTCACAGATGGTCTGATCCTGATCATTCATGTTGGGGACATGCAAGCGGGGGCGTCCTATACAAAGAGTTTGTATAAGACTTGACCACGAAGTGTTAACGTAACACCATTCATGACAGAGACTTCACTTCACTAGGATGACCATAAGTAACATGACCTTAATCCTAAGTGAGTTGGGAACTCCTGCCATTGAGGGCAGTCCTTTGATTTGTATAGGTGCGAGTGACCAGGTCGTTGATTCAAAACTACCATTTTGGGGATTCGTCTGATTTGGGAGCTGGGAACTTTGCTGCATAAGATGAAATTCACTTCTTCCCCGAGGCAGGGGTAAGTAGATAGATGGCTCCCTTAAGGACTGGTTCCAGGGCTTGAACGATGTGGTACCACACATCTTCTCCTAGCCCGAGAGGTGTTCACATATAGCTAGAGTATGTTGTATTGTTCATTAGAGGAATTAGTGGTACTTAAGGAGTGAGATATAACTACAGGGGCAAAACGGTAAATTGACCCAACTTTACTTACGAGCATCTGTGGAGGGTCATCGTACTCATGATTGGTTATATCCGAGGACACAGAAATATATCTGTGGTAAGAAGAGTTCAGCTGTTGGTTTTTAGTGGAATGTCTGACAGTTAACGGATGGTGGATCTCGTGGCTAAAGAGTTTAGTTGTCTATTCACGTACCGTTGGATCTTCGAGCCACATGTTCATTAGGTCCTCTGGGTAGATTGGATAAAGGCGAGAACCAGTATTTGGGTTAATTTGAAATGTTCAAATTGACAAGAGGAAGTTCAATTATATATGATATAATTGGACTGGTTAATTATATATGATATAATTGGCAAATGTATGAGATACATTTTTATTGAGGAAATTATATATAAATATGATTTATATCAAGTAGAGGAGAAACTATTATAGTAGATATGTGATATCAAACTATAGGATATAAATATAATATGATTATATTAATTAATTAATTAATTGATTAATTGATTAATTATATGATAATTAATCCTTTTTCCACGTTCGGACGTGGGTAAGTGGACAACATCGGTTATGGTAACCGATGAGTTAAAATGAAAAAAGTTTTCATTTTTGAATGGTGCAATCCATAATCTGTCAAATCGCCCAAAAGATTTCGTGAAGCGTGCGTTGGTAAAAGAAAACGATCGCTCGAGAGCCTATACGATAGTCGCTTCTCTGCCTAAATGATCATCCACCTCGCGCTAAACGTCGTACACTGTCACTTACATGATCGGATAGCTTCTCTAAATGATCATATAGTCTGTCGATTTAACTAAACGATCATATACCTTTTCCCAAACGATCGTTCAACAAATCCTACACGATCGTGTAGCTCCTCTAGATGATAAGAATTTCTGCTATACGATAGCAGCCTTCACCCTCCCACTTGCTTATCGACTACACGATTCGTGTTTCCTCTACCCTCTACAAAATTCACCAAAGCCCACCCTTTGGGTTTTCACTCCGAGAATACCCAAGGCTCATTAGCGGTGGTGTCATCCCCGTTGCGGAATTCGAGTTCGCATTGATCGTGCTACTACAGTCGATGTTTTCTGCCAGTCGTTAGTAGAACATTTGGAGGGTCCGCTGCGTTGGAGTTCCGGAGATGGAAGATAGTCTTCAACTGGTATGGAACTCTGTCTCCTTGTTATTTATCTTTGTTCGTAGCATGCCGTTAATTAAGTTTTGATTGCATAATTGTATGTTGAATGTATATTGTATGTATTTCGATCACGGTGAGATTAGAGCGATCCGAATGCGCTCATGGAACTCATCGATATGAGTGCTTTCAAGCACATACTTCAATTGTCAAGTGGATTTGTTAGTTGGAAGGTGTTAAAAAAAGGGGCTAATTCCAAATTATAAAAATTTAATTTTGAAACTGATTTTCAAAATTAATTTAGAAAATCCAATTTTTATTTTAAAATAAATTTTAAAAATTTAATTTAAATTAAATCAAAATTGATTTTGTTTGAATTGTCATAAAATTCAAATTTTTCATTAATCAATTAGTCAATTTAATTGATTAATATAATTTAATATCTAATATTAAATTAAATTATTTAACCATCAATTCCAAAAACATGAATCCCCATTCATGTAATTTTAATATTTAAATCATATTTAAATATTATCCATTTCTCCATTTTCGTTTAATTCGATAATTAAACGTGTAATTATATTGTATATAATTACTGATTCCCTCAATTTGAATTTGAACGTTTCAAATTCTCTCATCAATCTATTCTAAGGTTTAATCCATTTGTGAGGATTAAACCGAACCAGAAACCAACAAAATTAGACTAGAAATCAGGATAATTAAATATGTAATTATATCGTATATGTTTTGAACTGGACAAAAATAAGCTGAACCGAACCAGAAACCAACAAAACCGGTTGAATCGGCTTCACCCTCTCGAATCGATTCACGAACGAGCGCCTTTCTGGGCTGGTATGAGCAACGTTGCAACGCTCCACCCAGCGTTGCAACACCTCGAATCTAGTTTTCTACTGTTGACCTTGGTTGCTTCAATCTTCGATTACAACCTAAATTTAACTCTATTGACTCCAATAAAATTACAGACTTTAGAGTATACATATAAGCTCATCAATCAAGAGCTAATTACAAATTAAACTTCATAATCAAAGAGAAATCTAGTGCCAAAGTTGAATTTCAACCATATTAGTCAACTAAACATGCATCCATAGAAATTCACCCACCAAACTCAAATTAACGTTAATTGAGTGCTTAAATCATGCTCTTATACCAATTAATGGAATGCATAAGTATACAACAGAAGCAATCAGAATCAATAAGCACTCTAATTACATTTAATTTGAGTTCTAAAAGCGTGCATGAAAAGAATTTCATAGAATAGAGTTTCAGAACATATACCTTTGAAGAATTCCTCTAAATCCAAGTTGCTCTCCATGAATTTTGAGCTTTAAATCTACAGTGAACCACCAAGAGATCTTCTTTAATATTCTTCAACTTGGATTTGAGTAATGGAACTCAGAATTGAAGGGAATTTAACAAGAGAAGATGAGGGTTTGGAGAGGGATAAAACAGAAACTAATTTTCTGCAGAATCACCTTGATGTTCAAGATCCCTCTAACACTTAGTCACCAAAATTGAAGCTTTTATGTATCTCATACATGCAAGCACTCAAGGTATCAGCCACATGACACTTCAAATGGCAATCTCAAGTGGGCTAGGTGTCTAATTTGTGTTGAATCCACCAAGATTTCCAAAAACTTGGAAACTTCCACCAACTCAAATCAATTTCCAATTTAATTGATTTTTATTAATAAATTTTAATTAAATTAAAAAACTTTCAATTTAATTAATTTAAACATAATTCAATTTCCAAATTGAATTTCTTAATTTGAAATTGATTTATTTTAATTAATTCATTAATTAATTAATAATTTAATATCAAATATTAAATTAATTAAACACCTAATTTATACATGAATCCTATTCATGTAATTAATACTTAAATCATCATTTAAATATTATTAAACTTTTCGATTAAATTTAATTCAGATAAATTAAACGTTAATTATATCGAATATAATTATCCAAACCCTAATTTGAAATTGAACAATTCAAATTCAGATTTACGAGCTAGTAGAGGGACCTTATGAACTTACAGATCATGAGCTCCAACGATTTGAGATTAATTGGCTAAACTCTTTAAGCCGAATTAATCAATATTTGTTAACTACCGAGACACGCCACTGTAGCTCAGTAGTTGAACTCTCCTCACTGGAGATATATTTCTATCCACTTGATTTAATCATAACCAGTAAGTCGACCCTTCATAGGTTGTTCGTAATAATGGTTGGGTCAAATGTTGTTTTACCCTCGAAATTACATCTTGCTCCTTAAGTGAAATTGATCCTCAATGAATAATTGGTTTGTGATCTAATCACTAAACCGAATCCTTCTCGGGCCAATGAGAGGGTGGGGCCCCTTGTTCAAGAACTGGATTCAGTACTTATGAGAACAACCTCTCTACTATCCCTAAAATGAGTAGATATGAATTCCATCTTGCACCCTATGTCTCCAGCTATCTACCCAGTCTTACCCCTAAAATGGGAGGCTTATTGAGCCAACATTGTTGAGCCAGCCCTCACCTATGCAAATCTAAGGATAATCCCTAGTAAATAGGGGCTCATAGTTAGCTCAGGATTAAGGTCGAGTTACCTAGGCCATCGATTTGAAACAGTCAGTCTTAAACAGTGAACAACGTTATAAAGTAAGAGTGACTTATTTCTTGATCCGATTTTATGCAAACATATTGTATAGGACACCTCCGCTCCTCATGTCACTACATGAACGAATCAGGATCACTTTGTTTATAGCACTTTACAACGAACTGTAATAACTACAGAATGCCCGCATCCGATAGTGTTACCAATATAAGGCACCGAACCTTATTCATATACTATAGACCGTTTTGGTTATTTACTCAAACTCGATCCATCTTTATGTCACCACATAAAGTTCAAGTATTCATATAATAGTCAAGATCTTTAGTTTATTGGATTTAGTCTTTACAAGTGCATTTTACATATTCAACAACAATTTTATTGAATAATTATCAATAATATCTTTATTAATAATAGAAAATGTTTAACATTATAAACTATGAGTTTTAGGACATATAACCCAACAATCTCTCACTTGGACTAAAACTCCAGTGGATTTTACATATATACAAATATATATACAATGTTGAGTAATGAGAGAATAAATCAATAAACTAGGATATCAGATACCCAATATTTTCCCACTTGCCCTATGTTTATCTATGTCGCAGTCCTAGTCCCACTAGGTGACCCTCAAATACTTTAGCTAAGAAGGCCTTTGTAAATGGATCAACCAAGTTGTCTTCAGAGGCAATCTGCATGACAATCACGTCTCCTCGGTGTACGATTTCCCTAATGATATGGTACTTGCGCTCGATGTGTTTTTCGCACTTATGGCTTCTAGGTTCCTCTGAGTGAGCAACTGCTCCACTGTTATCACAATACAAAGTGATCGATAGATGCATATTTGGAACCATTTCTAAATCAGTCAGGAACTTTCTGAGCCACACTGCATCTTTGGCTACTTCACATACGACTACATACTTAACTTCCATGGTGAAGTCAATAATACAACTTCACTTCATACTCCTCCACACTATAACTCCTCCGTTCAAAGTGAATATTGACCCAGAAGTAGATTTCTTAGAATCTATATCGGTCTGGAAGTCAGAATCAGTGTATCCAGTGAGGATCAGATTCTTAGCACCCAACACAAATATATAGTCCCTCGTTCTCTGAAGATACTTGAAGATGTTTTTACCGACAGTCCAATGATCATATCTAGTATTGGACTGATATCTGCTGACGATTCTAATTGCATAGCATATGTCGGGACGAGTACACAACATGGTATACATTAAACTCCCTACTGCTGATGCATATGGATTTCGTTTCATTATCTCAACCTCTTGAGGTGTCTTAGGACACTGATCCTTAGACAAATGAATTTTGTACCTGAAAGGTAACATACCTTTCTTAGAATCCTACGCTTTATATCTAGACAACATCTTGTCTATATAAGATGTTTGGGATAATGCTAAAGTTCTGTTCTTGCGGTTCCGAACTATTTGGATCCGAAGAACATATTGTGCTTCTCCCAGATCTTTGATTGGAATTGCGTAACTAGCCATCTCTTAACATCAACAAGAAATTCTACTTTATTTCCTATGAGTAGAATATCATCAACATATAGAATCAGAAAAGCTATAGTTTTGTTGACAATCTTCTAGTAAACACAAGGTTCGTTAACGTTTTGTTCATAGCCATAAGACTTGATCACTGTATCAAATCTCATATTTCAGGATCGAGACACTTGTTTTAGCCTATAAATTGATCTATTGAGCTTGCAAACCTTTTGCTCTTAACCTTATTCAATAAACCTCTCTATTTGAGACATACAAATACTTTCTTCAAGATAGCCATTCAAAAAAGTTATCTTGACATCCATTTCCAGATTTCATAATCATAAAAAGCGGCAATGGATAAGAGTATCCTAATAGACTTGATCATAGAAACAGGAGAGAAGGTTTCTTCATAGTCTACCCCCTCTCTTTGGGTAAATCTTTTTGCCACTAGTCTAGCTTTGTAGGTCTGTATCTTACCAGCTTGGTTCACTTTCTCTTGTAGATCTATTTGCAATTAATAGGTTTTACCCCTTCTGGTTGATCTAAAAGATTCTAGACTGAATTGAAGTACATTGACTCCATTTTGAGGTCCATGGCTTTTATCCACTGGTCCTTATCCACATTTTTCATCGCTTGTTTGAAAGTCAATGGATCCTCTAATCCATCATTAGGTATGATAATGAGTTTCAATTAAGCCCATGTACCGGTCAGGCTATTGCACAATCCTCCCATTACATCGAGGTATTCTCAACTCTTGAGAAGGATGTAAAGTACTAGTTTCATCAACAACTCTTAATGAAGATCCTGCTCAATCAACAACTCTTGTTGATCTATTTGTAGTTTCTCTAGACATCTCACTTAATACTAGCTTACTGTGAGGTTGATGATTTTTAATGTGGTCTTCTTTTAAGAATGTCGTATTTTTCGACACAAATACTTTATCTTCTTGAAGATCATAAAAGTAATCACCTTTTGTCTCTTTAGGATAGCCTACAAATAGGCATACTTTTGAACGAAATTCCAGCTTCTTCGAATTTTGCACCAACACATGTCTTGGGCATCTCCAGATCCTGAAATGACGTAAACTATCTTTATGTCCTCTCCATAACTCGTAAGGTGTTTCTGAACCACTTTTCGAGGGAACCATGTTCAATATAGACATCGTAGTCTCTACTACGTGAGCTCAAAAAGAATTTGGCAACTGAGCATAACTCATCATAGAACGAACCATTTCCAACAGGGTTCTATTTCTCCTTTCTACAACACCATTTTTTTTTAGGTATGCCAAATGTTGTGAGTTGTGACTGAATTTTGTGCTTTATCAAATAGTCCTGGAATTTGAAGTCCATGTACTCACCACCTTGATCTGATCGAAGTATTTTAATCTTTTTACCTAATTAGTTCTCAACCTCTGCCTTATATTCCTTGAACTTTTCAAGTGTATCAGATTTATGATGCATTAGGTAAATGTAGCCATATCTCGAATAATCATGGATGAAGCTAATGAAATATTATTCATACCCTTCTTTTGCTTTAACATTCATTAGACTACAGAGGTCTGAATGTACTAACTCTAAGGGTTCTTTGGATCTAAGACCTTTTCCAATGAAAGATCTTTTGGTCAACTTATCCTCAAGACAAGATTCACATGGAGGTAAGGAGCTATCTTCTAATTGGTTTAGAAGTCCACTCTTAATCAATCTCTCAATCTTATTGAGATTGATGTGACCTAGTTTTAGGTGCCAAAGATAGGCATTTGAAGAAATTTTCCTTTTCTTATTATGAGTTTCAGGTGTTTTAAACATATCTATATTCAAAACAGCTTTTACCTTAATCGATTTTAACACGTATAAGTTATTTTCCAAATTTGTAGAATATATCTTAAGACCTTTTGAAATAATGAACATTTCATTATTTTCAAAAGAAACTTTATAGTTACATTCTAGCAAACACAAGATAGAAATTAAATTCCTTTTCATAGAAGAAATATAATAAACATTTTTAAGTAAAATGTATATATCTCTAATAAATAACTTCATATCTTCTACTGCTTTAGTTGAAATTACCTCCCCGGTCCCTAACTTAGAGGTTGCTTCACCTTTTGTACGTTGTCTCTAGGAACTAGTATCCTGAGTGAAAGTACATATATGATTAGTGGCACTTGAATCTATTATCTAGGACTTTTTATAATTTTCCACTAAGCACGTTATTGGGATTAGTGTCCCATTTCTCTCGGAGTCTCGTAGTTTGTAAACATTATACACATTGTTATGAATAAAATAAGAGTTATTTTATTTTGCATTTACTCATATCCAATAAACAAAGATCTGTGGTTATTGTATGTAAACTTAAGCATGTATATCAGATATACAAGTGGATCATGCCTTAAGTAATAACCTAAAAAGGTCTGTAGTATAAGGTTTAAAAGAGGGATACCTTATCCTGGTGACACTACGGATACGATCCGTCTTGTAGAGGTTTACAAGTGTTGTGAACTACTACAGATGGTCTAATCCTGACCATTCATGTGGAGACATGCGAGCGGGGGTTTCCTATTCAAAGAGTTTGTATAAGACCAGACCACGAGATGATTCGTCTCTTTATATAACGTTGTTGATACTTGAGACTTACATCTCACTAAAACAACCATAGATGACATGACCTCAATGCTGAGTGTTTTGGGAACTCTTGTCTTTGAGGGCAGTCCTTTGATTAGTATGGGTGAGAGTGGCCAGATTGCAAACTCAACAAGGCTACCTTTTGGGGGATTTTTCTAATTGGGGAGCTGAGAACTCAATTACACAAGATAGAATTCACTCCTTCCCCAAAGCAGGAGTAAGTAGATAGATTGCTCCCTTAAGGGCTGATTTCGGGTCTTGAACATAGTGGCCACAACCTCTCTTTGGAAGAGAGGACTCAATCATAGTAGGACTATGACTTATGTTCATTAGAGTGATCAATGGTACTTATAGAGTTAGATGTAACTACAGAGGCAAAACGGTAAATTGGCCCAGCTGTACTTATGAGCGATCTGTGAAGGGTTATCGCACTGTTGATTGGTAGATATGGACACAAAATATATCTGTAATGAAGAGAGTGTAGCTGTCAATTTTTAGTGAAGTGCCCGACAGTTAACGAATGGTGGATCCCATGACTAAAGAGTTTAGTCAGTTATACACGTATCGTTGGAGCTTCAAGCTATAGGTCCATAAGGTCCCCTTGGTAGCTCAATGGATTTAAATTGAGAATCAGTTCTTGAGGTTGATTTGAAATGTTCAAATTGACAAGAGAAAACTCAATTATATATGATATAATACGTGTGATGTATGAGATACATCAAGTGGAGAATTAATGTAAATATTATATACATTAAGTACCATAAAATAGAAAAAGAACTATGGTTTATATGTTTTATGAGATGAAATATTAAAACTACAGGTTATAAATATAATATGGTAAGTTGGTTATCATATTTATTTATAATAATAGCAATTATTTGATAATTATATCTTTTTCTCTAATAACCAATTGAGTGGGAGGTTATTGGTGGTTTTATGGTAACCGTGAGATAAAAGAGGAAACGTTTTCCTTATTTTGGAGAGTTACAACTTTCGAAAATAACTCACGGAGAAGCTATGAAGTCAAAGTGTTTCACTAAGCGATAACTAGTAGAGAGACTAAACGATCATGGACTTAAACTATACGATAGTTCATTCAGCTGGTCGTAGCTAAATGATAATGTGGCATTGTCTATACGATAGGCTACCATCTTCTACACGATTGAGCACATCGTCTATACGATAAACTGTGTCATCTCCCACTTGCTCAATCGTCTACACAATTGTTGTTCTCCAGTCTCTTCCTCTAACCAAGATCATACAGAGCCCAAAACTTATGGATTCTCACACTGAGAATACCAAGGTAACCATTATGGTGGTGTCCTCACTCAACTTGATTGATTTCGAGGTTCTGGAGGCCGTTCATTGGGTTTGTGTTTGTTGTGTTCGTGTTGGTGATCGTGTTTCACTGGTCGTTGCATTCGAGGGTTGTGTTGTTGTGGATACTAGTAGACTGATCGAGGGAGTTTGAAGAATGGTTCTTCAAAGGTACGCATATTCTATCCCTTGATACTCTGTGTAAACATGCTGTAATTTCTTGTTGTGCATAATCTGTTAGTTTCCATTTATTGACTGTAATTGTGAGTGTTCAATTTCGAATGGAATTTGGAACAATCATTTCGCTGCTCATGGAAATCCTCATGTCTGATTTCCTTCACACGTCTCAATGACAAGTAAATCATATTTACTTTGTCGTCCTACTTTCGTATCCCTATCTATGAGTTGGGAGATAGGTGACATTCCTCTGTTAAAAAGAATTTCAAATCATCATCCGCTAGTATATTTGATTTCCATGTTGAATTACCGTTAACTAAACTGAGAGCATGTAATTTTGAAGAATTCAACATGTTGAAATTTTAAACATATTTTAATTACTAAATTGGTTTTAAACCCAATTCAATTTTACCAAAAGTAATAATGTACCCAAGTTTCATTATTTATTTGCAACGATACTATAGTGAATTAGAATAAGTGCTACCGAGGGGCAGTCAAATACTCCTTCACTAAAGCAAGACATTCTTGACTAAATACTATCTCCAGAATAACTCTTATTCCTATAGTTATTTAATTACCATTTTTGGTTAAGAACTTACTAACACTTAGTAATTCTTTAAGTGTAACCCTCCATTTTCAGATTTTAGGGGTCGGCCCCAACGATGCTACCGAATTGGAGAGTCAAGGGTTGGAATGGAACTAAGAAATCCTATCCATTTTTGGAGTTTGAGTTTTTTCGAATCCTATGTTACAACCCTCCGAGGGATAGTTGTGGTTAGCGATTGGCTAATATCGCCTAAAAACGATAGCAGGTGCAACATAGGAAACTCACGATCCAAACTAATGGAAGAGACCGCAGGACACATTGACACATATCCTTAACCCACTTCTATGAACTACTTCCCCCATTCACCTTGTTATTGACTCGTGCAAATACTTTCCGAATGGAGGTCACTCCCAAGGTGACACGAAGCCAAACATGAATCTCACCGTGTGAAATCTTAAGGACCTGAGAGCTAAGATCAATATATCACATATATTTAATTGTACCATGAACTACTTCCCCTATTCACCTTGCTATTGACCCATGCAAACACTTTCCAAATGGAGGCCACCCCAAGGGTGACATGAAGCCAAGCATGAATCTCACGGTGTGAACTCTTAGGGACATGAGAGCAAAGATCAATATATCGTATATATTTAATCATACCATGAACTACTTCCCCTATTCACCTTGTTATTGACCTATGCAAACACTTTCGTAATGGAGATCACTCCCAAGGTGACACGAAGTCAAGCATGAATCTCATAGTGTGAACTCTTAAGGACGTGAGAGCTAAGAACTGTTACAGTTTGATAACATGCAGCAGAAGTATCAAGGATCCATAAGTATTCAAATTCACTATTTTTGGCAGAAACTAAAGCATGCTCTTCTAAAAAGAGGGCTTTAAGATCATACATTTGAAGAACTCTTCAAGAACTTGATCAATCAGCAGTAGTCTTCACCAAAGATCACCGTAAACCACCTCAATATCTTCCCCACTATCCTCTTGGAGCTTTAGATCGAGTTGTGAGACTCAAGAATAGCTTGAAACGATGAAGAACAGAAAGATACTCACAGTAGCTCACTTCGAAGAACTCTTTCTTCTCACTGAAATTTTCTCTCAAAATTTCTGTGTTATGCATGCCTTCAATTCGCTCCAATCTTCTTCATTTATTGCAAATGAACATACAAAGAAGAGATATGCATGCTTTGCAGCTCGTGCTTGGAGCTTTAATGAAGAAGAAGAAGTAGAATTTGTGTGAGCATGAAGAAGATGATATTGGAATATCAAAATTTTCATTTTGGTGCAAGCTCATTAGTCCGATCTAACCTTCATTCGTTAACTAATGGGACACTCCACTATAGCCCATAGTTGAACTCCTCTCACTGTAGATATATTATGTCCACTTAATAAACCATAATCAGTAAGTCAATCCTTCACAGGTTGTTCGTAATCACAGCTAGGTCAAAATTTCTATTTTACCCCTGTGAATACATCTTGTTCCTTAAGTTCCTACTGACCCTCTAATGAATAATTCTGATTCATAATCTCTATGAGTCAAATCCTTTCTCTATCATGAGAAAGCGGGACCCCGATTGTTCAAGACTTGGAATCAGTACTTAAGAGAACAACCTATCTGCAAACCTTAAATAGAGCAGGAGTGAATTCCACCTTGCAAGGCTATGTCCCCAGCTATTTATCCGGTCTTATCCCAAAAATGGGAAATTTATTAGGCAGTGTTGTTGGACTATTCTCACCCTTTGCAAATCAAAGAATAATCCCGAAAAAACAGGAGTTCATAGCTAGCTCTGGATTAAGATTGAGTTAACCTAGGTTATTTGGTATATGAAATAATCAATTTTAACAGTAAACGGTAGTTATAAAGAAAAGTGACTATTTTCGTGGTCCAGTCTATATGCAAACTCATTGCATAGGATGCCCCCACTCACATGTCTTAACATGACCGATTTGCGGATCACATCATTTTTAGCACTTTACAACTTCTTGTAACAAGTACAGAATGGGTCGTATCCAATAGTGTTACCAGGATGAGATACCCAATTTAATCCATATACTTATTAGACCATTTAGGCTAAATGCTGTCAACTTGATCCTGTTTATGTCACTACATAAAGTTACAGTATTCATACTATAGCCAAGGATACGTTTATTGGATTTTCATAATAAGATGCAAAATCAACAAGTCATTATTATTGATAAATAGAATGTTTAACACGAACTGCGAGTTCTAGGACATTCCCAACAATCTTCCACTTAGACAAAAACTCCAGTAAGAACAAATATATACAATATAATGTTGAGAAACATAATGGGAAAAATACAATAAACTGGGGCATCTATAATACCATATACATTCTCCCACTTGCCTTAGATTACACTACTTGGAGTCATAGTGCAACTAGGTGGCCCTCGAAAACTTTAGACGAGAGGGCCTTTGTGAATGGATCAGTAAAGTTGTCTTTAGAGGTAATCTTTGTGATGATCACATCACCTTTGTGTACTATCTGCCTGTGAGATGGTACTTTCTTTCAATGTGTTTTCCACGTTTGTAACTACTGAGTTCCTTTAAGTTGGCAACTGCACCACTATTGTCACAATATAGTGTGATAGGCAGATGCATATTTGAAACGACTTCAAGAATTTGCGTAGCCATACTGCTTCTTTAGTAGCTTTGCATGTAGCCACGTATTCCGCTTCTATGGTGGAGTCAGCGATACAACTTTGCTTGATGTTTCTCCAAACTATAACTCCTCCGTTAAGAGTGAAAACTGATCCTGAGGTAGATTTCCTGAAATCTACGTCAGTCTAAAAATCAGAATCAGTGTATCCTGTAATGATCAAATCCTTAGGTCCATACACAAGCATATAGTCCTTCTTCTCCTTAGATACTTGAGCATATTTTTTACAGCGGTCCAATGACCGTGTCCTGGATTGGATTGGAGCCTGCTGACGATTCCAACTGCAAAACATATGTCAGGGCGTGTACACAACATAGCATACATCAAACTCCCAACTACAGATGCATATCGAATTCTGTTCATCTCCTCAATTTCTTGAGGTGTCTTAGGACATTGTTCCTTTGACAAATGAATTCTATACCTAAAAGTTAACAAACCTTTTTAGGAATTTTGCATATTATACCTTGACAACATCTTGTCAATATAAGATGCCTGAGATAGTGACAATGTTCTATTCTTTCGATTATGAAAGATCTGTATTCCTAGAACATACTGACTATCACCCAAATCTTTCATTTGGAACTATGTTGCTAACCATCTCTTTACATCAGCAAGAAAACTTGTCTCATTCCCAATGAGCAAGATTTCATCACATATAGAACTAAGAATGCTATAGTTTTGTTGACTATTTTCTTGTATACACAAGGTTCGTCAACGTTCTGTTTAAAGCCATAAGATTTAATCACAATGTCAAATCTTATATTCCAGGATCTGGACGCTTGTTTCAACCCATAAATGGATCAATTAAGCTTACAGACTTTATGTTCTTGTCCTTTTCCTATGAACCCTTCTGGTTGAGATATAAAAATACTTTCATCAAGATAGCCATCAAGAAAAGCTGTCTTGCCATCCATTTTCCATATCTCATAGTCATAATATGTGGCAATGGCAAGAAGTATTCTTATTGATTTAATCATGGCAATAGGAGAAAAAGTTTCTTCATAATCAACTCCTTCTCTTTGGGTAATACCCTTTGCCACGAGTCTGGCTTTATAGGTCTGTACCTTGCCAGTTTGGTCGCGTTGTAGATCCATTTACAACCTATAGGTGTTACCCCATGTGGTTGATCTACAAGTTCCCAGACAGAGTTGAAGTACATAGACTCCATTTCATCGTCCATGGCTTTTATCCATTGTTCCCTGTCGACATCTTCCGTTGCCTTTCTAAAGTTTAATGGATCCTCTAAACCATCATCCTGTATGATGTTTTGAGTTTCTGTTAAACCCATGTAGCGTTCAGTTGTTGAATAACCCTCCCACTACAACGAGGCAACCCCAACTCTTAAGATGGACATGATGGGACAACAACCATTGTTGATGAACCAGCTTGATCAACAACTCTTGTTGATCTTTCCATAGTATCTTTTGTCAGTTCTTACAATATTAGTTTACTACGAGGTACATGATTTTTAATATGATCCTCTTCCAAGAACATAGCATTTTTCGATACAAATATTCTATCTTCTTGGGGATCATAAAACAATACTCCTTTTGTTTCTTTGGGTATCCTACAAATAGGCATAATTTTAAACGTGTTTCCAATTTCTTAAGATTCTGTACCAACACGTGTGCTGGACAACCCCAAATACGAAAATGACGTAAACTCGTTTTGCGTCCTTTCCATAATTCATATGGTGTTTCTGAAACACTTTTGGATGGAACAACATTCCAAATAAATACTGCAGTCTGTACTGCATACCCCCAAAAGGATTAAGGTAACTGAGCATAACTCATCATAGACCGAACCATGTCCAACAAGGTTCGATTTCTCCTTTCTGCAAAACCGTTTTGCTGTGGTGTTCCAGGTACTGTGACTTGGGATTGGATTCCATGATCTACTAGATAGTTCTAGAATTACAAATCCATATACTCACCACCTAGATCAGATCGAAGTTTTTTAATTCTTTTACTTAATAAATTTTCAATCTCAGCCTTAAATTATTTGAACTTTTCAAGAGTTTCAGACTTGTGACTGATTAAGTAAATGTAGCCATATCGAGAGTAATCGTGAATAAAACTGACGAAGTACTGATATCCTCCTCGAGCTTTAACATTCATCAGACCACATAGGTCTGAATGTATAAGTTCGAGAGGTTCTTTGGCACGAAGACCTTTGTCAGAAAAATATCTTTTTCATTTTTCCCTCAAGACAAGATTCACATGAAGGTAGGGAACTGTCTTCTAACTGATTTAGATGACCGTTTTTTATCAATCTCTCAATCCCGTTGAGATTATTGTGACCAAGCCTGAGGTACCAAAGATAGGCGTTAGGAGAAATTTTTCGTTTTTTATTATGAGTCTCAACCATTTTAAACATCTCTATATTTTAAACGGTTTTTTCTTTGGTTGGTTTTAATATGTATAAGTTGCTATCAAGTCTTGCAGAATAGATATGTACACCCCTTGAATAAACAAACACTTCATTACATTCAAAAGATACACTGTAGATATTTTCTAATAGACAGAAAATGGAGATTAAATTTCTTTTCATCTTAGGTACATAGAACACATTCTTGAGCAAGATAAAAGAATCTCCAAAAAACAACTCTACATCTCCCACTACTTCAGCTGAAACGACTTCACATGTTCCCACTTTGAAAGTCATCTCATATTCAGAAAGTCTTCTCCAAGAACTAGTTTCCTGTAGAAAAGTATAAACATGATTAATGGTGCCTGAATCCAATATCCAAGTAAGGTGAGAATTTTCCACTATACATGTTTCAACAACCAGTAAATCAGATTTACCTTGTTTAGCCTTTTCTGCTTTCTTTTCAACTAGATATTTTGGGTTGTTTCGTTTCTAATGCCCAACTTCTTTGCAATGGAAACATTTTCCTTTGGGAGTTTTGTTTTTGTTTTTCTGTGCAGTGGCTTTCTTTTTCTCTTTTCCTTTCTTCTTCATTTGTACAGTTTTAATCTGAGAAGAAGAAGGACCAGATTTCTTATCATCAGTGGGTTTCATACTTGACGTTGACCCCTTATAAAACTTTTTCGGTTTTGAAATAACATTTATTTCTTTTTTCTTCAGTTTCATCATAGATTGATAAGTTTGCAACTCACTCAACAACATCGTTAAGTTATAAGTGATTTTGTTCATGACAACATTTTTCCTGGACAACAGATAACTTTCAGGAAGAGATTCTAGTATCATGCTCACTTGACTTGTCTCGTCTATCATTGCCCCGTGAGCCTTCGCAATATTAAAATGAACATATTTGATGGCTTCATGTCTAACAGAAGATGATAGTTGTCCGAACATCTCCTGTAATGATTCCATAATCTCACAGGTTGTGGGCATGATCTTATGCTTCTTGTTGAGTATATCAGATATACTCGCCAAGATATAGGTCCGAGCTTTCTTGTTCGCCCTTAGCCACCTATCATAGACGTCCCGAACATTTTGAGTGGCTGTTGAACTGGGAACTGGAGGACACTCCTCCATCAACACAAACCTTAGATCGTCTACTACTAATATCGTATTGATGTTTGACTTCCAATTCGAATAACCCTCTCTATTAAATTTATCAGAAGCAAGCAATTGTATGATTGAGTTCGACATTGCTGAAACATTTTAAACAAACTCTATAAAATATGCATCTAAATTCATTTTTAGCAAAACTTTAATAAAGTACCCAATAAATCTTTATTTCTTTGCAACGATACTTAAGTGAATTAGACCAATTGCTACCGAGGGGCAGTTAAGAATTCCTTCACAAAAGCAAGACAGTTCTTGACCAAATACTATTATCCAGAATAAATCATATTCCAATAGTTCTTTTGGTTACCGTTTTTGGTCAAGATCTTTACTAACAATTAGTAATTCTTGTAAGCATGACCCGCCATTTTCAGATCTCATAGGACGGTATGAATATGCCTCCATAATAGAAGACAATATCCAAGATGAAACTATAAGACCCTATTCATTTTACTGAAGCCTGGGTTGTTCTGAATCCTATGTTACAACCCTCCAAAGGGATCGTCGAGGTTAACGACTAGCTAGTGCCGCCTAAAAACAACAACAGGCGCAACATAGAATCTCGCGGTTCAAACTAATGGAGGAGACCGTAGGACAATGTTGACACATTTCCTTCATCCACTTACTATGAACTACCTCCCTCATTCACCTTTTTATTGACCCATGCAAACACTTTCTAACTAGAGCAGTCGAGGTAAAATCAACACGAAGTCGAGCATGGATCTCACGGTGTGAACTCTTGAGGATGTGAGAGTTAATAACTATATATCAAATATATTGTTAATCTCCCACTGAATCGTTCTAAATGTTTGGGTATTTTACTTAGGCATGACGGCTAATTTGATACAACATAAGTCGAAGTGGTTTATCCAAGTATAACTTTTATAATTGGATTTAACCTATAATGTCTAGGTGATAAACCATTTTATTACCTCACATCGCTCACGCAAGATCATAAAATCAGTTAACAACTGTCAATAGTTCGGTCATAATCCCCAGGTAGAAGGTGTTCCATAAACCATCAACTTAATTACCCCCAACCTTAGACATGTTTATGAACCGATATAAGTTTGTAACCGTATTTTATAAGGTAACAATCTATTTTAATGCTTAAAACTAGTTGTTAACCTAAGTGAGCATGCATCTATTCTTTGTTATGGATTTTAAACATCTAACCAATTTTATAACAACTTACAAAATTTTAGACATGCTTAACATCCACAACATTCAACAAAGGCGTCTAATATAACCATTATATTAAACATAACCCTAACATGCATACTATATATTATAACAATTATAACATACTTTCAATACATGTAACATGCTTCATACGGTGGGGTTTTAAATCTACATGACATATTGTATGCATATACAGGAATTATTTAATTATTACATACATCTCATGCATAAACAATTAAATACTGACTAATATGGTTTTTGTTTTGGCATAAACAAGCAAACAGATGCCTAACTATTACAAACAACTTCAAAAATCGCTCGAACTGCTCCAAATCGAACCCAAGCATCTTGATCCGGACTAGATGAGTCTGAACCTGACTAACAAAGTGTGAACCGGACCAGCCAAAAACCCTTTGAGGCTGAACCAGATTGGACCTTGAGAAAATCGGTCGAACCGGGTGCTCTCGGTCCAATCTCAAAGTCTTGCTAAGGTCGATCGTGTAACGCTGAAGGCAATCGTCTAATGCCATTTCCTTATGTTGAGAAGAGGTACACGATCGCTTAGTGTCTGCCAAAGCTAAACGATCGCTTAGCTCTATCGTATAGAACTACACGATCGCTTAATACCATCGCCTAGCTATCGCTTAGCTCTATCGTATAGAACTACATGATCGCTTAACACCATCGCCTAGCGCTTCATGTCATCGTTTAGTATCCGCAGAAGCTAAACGATTGCTTAGCTCTATCATATAGAACATAATCACGTCGTTCAGCACTTCGTCTACATGATTGCTTCGCGCCACATCTAAACGATCGCTCAGCGCTATCGCATAGCACTTCATCGCATCGCTTAGCGTGCGCCATTGCTAAACGATCATGTAGTACCATCGTTTAGCAAATCCAATGCATCGTTTAGTTCCTACGCCAAAGCTAAACGATCGCATAATGTTATCGTATAGCATTTGAACGCATCGCTTAGCTCTGCAGGTGCACAATTGTTTAGCATTAAACATCACAACGACCAGTGCCCATTGCTTTACAATCGTCTAGCTTTTCTTCACATCATGTAATGCCTGGGACTAGACGATCGCTTAGCAACTGAACCTCAACAACGATTTTGAGCAGAAGCTGAAAAAATTGGAACAACAGCTCAACCTCCTTCACTTGTTTCTTCAATTACATATTAATTCCAACTTTAATGACTCCAAATAAATTAAAGACTCTTGCTAACACATAAAAGCTCATCAAACAAGAGCCAATTACAAATTTAAATGAGAAATTAAAGAGAATTAAATTTTCAAAACTCAGAAAACCATATCAGTGCATATATCTCATGAAAAACACCCACCACACCAAAATAAAACCGAATAGAATGCTTATATGATGCTCTGATACCAATTGTTAGAGTTAGATAACTTGCAACGAAAGTATCAAGGATCTATAAGCATTCAAATTCACTCATTTTGGCAGAAACTAAAGCATGCTCTTCTAAAAAGAGGGTTTTAAGATCATACCTTTGAAGAACTCTTCAAGAACTTGATCAATTAGCAGCGGCATTCACTAAAGATCACCGTAAACCACCTCAAGATCTTTTCCACTATCCTCTTGGAGCTTTAACTGAGTTTTGGGACTCAAGAACAGCTTGAAACGATGAAGAATAGAAAGATACTCACAGTAGCTCACTTCGAAGAACTCTTTCTTCTCACTGAAATTTTCTCTCAAAATTTCTATGTTATGCATGCCTTCAATTCACTCCAATCTTCTTTATTTATTGTAGATGAATATGTAAAGAAGAGATATGCATGACTTGCAGCTCATGCTTGGAACTTTAATAAAGAAGAAGAAGTGGACTTTGTGTGAGCATGAAGAAGATGATATTGGAAAATTAAAATTTTCCATTTTGGTGCATGGAAAACAATTTTCCAATTTTTCTTTAAAAACCAAAATTTGATTTCAAAATTCAATTTTGATTTTAATAACTGAAAAATCATTTTCTAAAATCAATTTCACAAATTAATTTAATATTAAATATTAAATTAATTTTTGCACAATAATCATCTTTATATATTTAAATATATATTCTCCTATTCCGTTTAATTTGAACGTTTCAAATTAATTTCTCAAGCTACTCTAAAGCTTAACCATTTTCGAGTTAATAGGGGGACCTCATGAACCTACAAATCATGGGCTCCAACGATTTGAGATTAATCGACTAAACTCATTAATCTGATCTAACCCCCATTCATTAACTAATGGGATACTCCATTATGGTCCATAGTTGAACTCCCCTCACTGTAGATATATTATGTCCACTTAATAACCATAATCAGTCAGTCGATCCTTCACAGATTGTTCGTAATCACAGCAAGGTCAAAATTACCATTTTACCCCTGTGAATACATCTTGTTCCTTAAGTTCCTATTGACCCTCTAATGAACAATTATGATTCATAATCTATATGAATCAAATCCTTTCTCTATCATGAGAAAGTGGGGCCCCGATTGTTCAAGACCTGGAATCTGTACTTAAGAGAACAATCTATCTGCTAACTCTAAATTGGGTAGGAGTGAATTCCATCTTGCAAGGCTATGTCCCCAGCTATTCATCTGGTCTTATCCCAAAAATGGGAAGTTTATTGAGCGGTGCTGTTGGACTACTCTTACCATTTGCAGAACAAAGGATAATCCCGAATAAATGGGAATTCATAGCTACCCAATTTCATCCATATACTTATTAGACCATTTAGGCTATATACTGTAAACTTGATCCTGTTTATGCCACTACATAAAGTTACAATATTCAAACTATAGCCAAGGATACGTTTATTGGATTTTCATAATAAGATACAAAATCAACAAGTCATTATTATTGATAAATAGAATGTTTAACACGAACTGCGAGTTCTAGGACATTTCCAACAAGAACAACATATCACATATGTTATTCATCTCCCACTAAAGCGTTCTAACAACATATCATATATGTTATTTATCTCCCACTGAAGTGTTCTACTTTTTTTTGGTATACTTTTACTTAGGTTTATTTTGGCTAATTAAACAATCTATGTCTATGTGGTTTATCCAAGTATAACGTTTATAATTGGAATTTAACCTACGATGTCTAGGTGAAAACCAATTTTAACACCTCACACCGCTCACAGATGCTCATAAAATCAGTTAACAACGCTCAATTATTCGACCATAATCCCCAAGTCGGAGGTGTTCCATAGACCTTCTACTTAAGTACCCCCAGCCTTAGACAGGATTATATACCGGTTGAGTTTGTAACCGTAGTTTTATAAGATAATGACCTATTTTAACTATTAAAACAAGTAGTTAACCTACATGAGTATGCAACTTATCTTTGTTATGGATTTTAATGTCTAATCCAATTTTATAACAACTTATAAAATAATAGACATGCTTTGCATCCATAACATACATTAAAAGCACTATACTTTAATATAACACTTATATTAAACTATAGAAACCCTAAACATGCATACTGTATATTATAATTCTTTATAATATATATCCAATGCATGTAACATGCTTCCTATGGTGGGATTTTAAATCAACATGGTATACATTATGCACATACATGTTTCTTTTTAAATATAACATACATCACATGCATAAATATTTAAAAACCACTAATATAGTTCAACTTTGGCATCCTAAGCAAGCAAAAAGACTAAATATTACATAAATAATTCAAAAACAGCTTAAAAAAGAATCTACACCACTTAACCCAACCCGAGTCAGACCCGAACTGTCGAAATCGGCTCTCCAAGGCTCTAAATGAGACTAAACCAGACCAAAATGGGTTTAATTGGACCAGAAACCAACAAAACCTGTCGAACCGAATTCACCCGCACGAATCACGAACACGCACCTTTCTGGATTGGGATGAGCAGTGTTGCAAAGCTCCACCCCAGCGTTGCAACGCCATGGGTTTCATCAAGAGCAGCGTTGACGCTGCTTGGTTGTAGCTTTGAATCCAGTTTTCTACTGCTGACCTTGCATGCTTCAATCTTCGCTTACTGCCTAATTTTAAATCTATTAACTCCAATAAAATTACATACTCTAAAGCATACATATAAGCTCATCAATCAAGAGCCATTTATAAATTAAACTTCATAACCAAAGAGAAATCTAGTGCCAAAGTTGAATTTCATCCATATTAGTCAACCAAACATGTATACATAGAAATTCACCCACCAAACTCAAATTAACGTTAATTGAATGCTTAAATAATGCTCTAAAACTAATTAATGGAATGTACAAGCATACAACGAAAGCAATCAGAATCAATAAGCACTCTAACTATATTTAATTTGAGTTATAAAAGCATGCATGAAAATAAATTCATAGAATATGGTTTCAGAACATATACCTTTGAAGAATTCCTCCAAATCCAAGTTGCTCTCCATGAATTTTGAGCTTCAAATCTGCAGTGAACCACCAAGAGATCTTCTTTACTATTCTCCACTTAGATTTGACTGGTGGAACTCATATTTGAAGGGAATTGAGCAAGAGAATAGGGGGGTTTGGAGAGAGTTAAAACAAAAACTAATTGAAGGATCTATAGTGAAAGGACCCTTGAGCGGAAGCGAATCTCCCAATTCCCATTTTTCATAATTGAAAATTTTTACAGAGAATAAGGAAAAAAATATACATTTAATTTTAAAACATACAGCATGCTAAACATAAAATTAAATGGGTTTCTGAAACCTTTACCTTTGAAGAACTCAAAACTTCACGTACCCTTTCCCACAAACAATCACGAACTGTGAATAAAATGGCCAATCGAGGACCACTGTAAGGAGACCTTGGTATTCTCTGGCATGAGAACCCAGGAGGAGTGGGCTCTAGCTATTTTGGATTTTTATAGGGAAAAAGGGATAGAATGGAAAAGATGAAGGTGAAATTGTAACTCTTCTCTAAGATCACTACCCAAAAACCTAACTCTCTGTGTTTTTGCAAGAAGAAGAAGAATTGACCAATCAGTTTCCCACTTCCACGATTATGAGAGAAAAACGGGGGAGGAGGCTACAATTCCCTCCCTCAATTAATTTTAAAAAAATAATTAAATATTAATAAATATATTTAATTAAATAAATAATTTAATATATATTAATATGATAACTACCTTATCATATAATATATATTAAACTATATGTTATATTAAATATAACATATAACCTATAATTTTAATATTATACTATATACAATATAACCTATAGTTTATTTTCTCTCACTAGTGACATTTAATATAAATCACATTTATATTAAATTTAATAATATGAATCCAATTCATATAATTAATATTTGAATCATACTCAAATATTTATTTCCTCTCAGATAAACTTTATATTGTAATGCATCAAATATATTATAACAATTATATCATATATAATTAGTTTAACTTAATTATATCATATATAATTAATTCCTCAATTAATTTGAACAATTCAAATTAGTCAAAAAATTGATTCTCATTTTATCCCGTTGAGCTACCAATGGGATCTCATGGATCTGTAGCTTAAAGCTCCAACGGTATAAATAATTAATTAAACTCTTTAATTAAATTATTCACCACCCGTTTTTTGTCGGGCACTCCACTCTAGACCGACAGCTGCATTCTTCACACTATAGATATATTTTTTGTCCATTGGATATAACCAATCTATAGTACGATGACCCTTCATAATTACTTGTAAGTACAACTGGGTCAAAATTACCATTTTGTCCCTATAGTTATATATAACTCCTTAGATACCACTGCTCCCTCTCATGAACAATAAATCATAGTGCAACTATGACCAAATCCGTCTCGGCTCAGGAGAGGGTGTGGTGCCACATTATTCAAGGCTCAGTATCAGCCCTTAAGAGAGTAATTTATCTACTTGCCCCGACATTAGGAAAGAAGTGATCCTTCTTGTGTAGTTGTGTTCCCAGCTCCTCAATTAGACGAATCCCCAAAATGGTAGGCTTGTTGAGTCAGGGATCTAGCCACTCTCACCCATACAAATCTAAGGACTGCCCTCATAGGCAGGAGTTCACAACTCATTCAGGATTCAAGTCATGTTACCTATGGTCATCCTGGTGAAATGTAAGTCTCTATTATGAATGACATTATATATGAGACTGTAAGATTGTATCAGCAATAGTGGACGCAACAAGGATCATTAAGCACTCTAATTCATTAGTTTTGGCAAAATATAAAACATGTTCTTCAAAGCTCGATCTCTAGCTATAATCTTCTCCGAATCTCGTTGCAGACCACCTTAAGATCTTCCTCACTATTCTTTTGGTACTCTAGATTGAGTTGTGGGACTCAAAACAAGCTTGAATCAAGGGATTATGGAGAATTGCTCACAATAGCAATCTTGTTGAAGAACACTTTCTTCACCACGAATTTTCAACTAAAATTCTCTTGATTCCATGTCTCAAAATCACTCCATTCTTTTTTATTTATTGCAGGTGAGCATGCAAAGAAGAATGTTGCATGACTTGCAGCTCATGCTTGGGGTTAAAGAAGAAGAGGAAAATGGGTATTGTGTGAACATGAAGAAGAAGGATAATGGAATATCTCAATATTCCATTTGTGCATGGTTTTTTTCAATTTTCTAATTTTATCTCAAAATCAAAACTTGATTTTTAAAATCCATTTGATTTTAACATTGAAAATTTTAATTTTATAAATTAATTTTTAAATAAAACTAATTAATTTAATATCAAATATTGAATTAATTTTTACATATATCCATCTTCATATATTTAAATCATATTTAAATATAAATTATGTTATTCCGTTTAATTCTCAAATTAAACAAGTAATTACATCTCATATAATTACTAATTGATAACTTGTAGAAATACAAGTTATTTATGCTGCCTTATCTAGATATTGCGGCCAAAAGAGAAGGAATATGTGTCGATTGTATGAAAATTAGCTCAGAAATACAATAATTATGAATTATCGCAAGTACACCCACTAACATCGTCAAGATGGTAGAAGAGGATATTTTTACTCTGTTTTGCAGGAAACCAAGTCATCGCTTGCGATCAAGGCTCAATGAGAAACTGAACAACGCATCTCTATCACATTGTGCCCATCAAACCACAAAGAAGAGACAATTACGCAATGACGGTGCAATGCGATAGTCGATTCAGAGCTGAATTTCAACCGCATGCGGTAATAAAAACAACACCGCATGCGAGAAAACGATCGAAAGATGCAGCTAAGCAACGCAAACGTGGAGGATTGCGACTTGTGTACAACTAACCGTTGTGCAGATTTGACGGTCTGATTACTTAACAGAAGAAATATTTATTCCTCCATCTTCGAAATTTCCATAACAATAATTGGGCCCATAAGCAAGAGTCAAAGCTTTTCACCTATAAATACCCCCATAGAATTCAGAGAAGATATACTTGATATGGGTATAATTGATATGAGGGATAATTAATGCTAAATTATTGAGAGAAAGGCTGAGCTGCGTACTGATCGGAAGAAATCTGGGAAGAGAAGAGACAAGGCTGAGAGGTGAGTCTCGGTGCGAATCTGCCAGATCCCCACCGTGAAGCTCTATGCTTAGATCCCTGCTACCGGTTGAGCAAGCCTGAGAGGGAAGCTCATCCTTCCACACGTTCCATCCACGCCGACAAGAAAATCTCCATCCAAATCGACGCTAAGACGTTGGCGCTTATTTGTATTTGTTTCTAACTCTATTTCATCAAGTGTATTTCATCTTCTTAATCTCTTCATTCACAAATCATGTATTAGACGCTAAATAGTTTTATTGAATGTCTCGATCATTTCCATTCCCACTTCTCTATCAATTTCCGTTCCTCCATTAATCGTTTTCTCCATGAAGTTTTCTTGATACCTTGGTAATTAATATGGATTAAATGAGTAACTTAATCTATGCTAAATAGATAAATTCGTTTAGCTAAGGCATGCTAGACGACATCTTCACCTATGAGAGTAGAAGTGAAGATGTCATTCTGATCTGTTGAGAGAAGGTTAAAATAATGTGTTAACTAAAGTGAGTAGTACTTCCAGAGATGGAAGCAACCTTGCGTTCATTACGTTCGTCCCTGTTTCACCACAAAGATGTGGGAATGCGGCTCATCACCGAGAGTTGTACGCCAAAGGAAAAGCGGAACAATACTTATATCTTTAACGCAATTAAAGAACTTGCGCTGTTTATATTAGTTATCTTTTCTGTTTCTGCTTCGCACATAAGACTTGTCACCGCATTACACGATCTTTGCATAATCTTCACAGCCAGCCTTGACCTCAGTATCTTGTATCATGAAACCTGTATCTTGTATCATCTTAGCGTAGATTTACTTTATCGCAATTTACTTTAACACAATTTATGTTATTATCACATTTTTTTTTATTGCTTTACTTTACTTTATCGCATGTTTAATTACTTGTACACAAAACTCTTTTATAATTTGAAAAACCCCTGGTCGCATATATCACAAACATAACGCAATAACCTCAAACAGTCCATGTGTTTGACCTCGGATCACAACGAGAAACTTGCAGTGAAATTATACTTGGTTTCAATGCAAGGAAACTTGTGACAATGCACAGCTTACTACAAGAACATTCGTTAATAACACATATCTAGAAGTAGTATCAGATATCATCGCATAAAATCTATGTCATCAAGTTTATGGCATGGACTTGCATCATAGTACAAACTTTGCATTGTAAGTTTATGGCGTCGTTACTGGGGAGTGGTTAACGGTTTATTGTTTGAGTATGTTTGTGGTATTTGCAGGACAGATCTCGTTGTACTAGTTGTTCGGAGAGCAGCTTAACGGGTTATGAGTACTGGTGCTGAACCAAAAGTCAAAGCTAACACTAAGATCAAGCGTACCTTTCGCGCACGGGCACGTTAGAATCGGATAAAGAAAAAGAAAGCAGCAAGCATGGCAGATAATAACGACAATGTGGTTCCCGTAGGAAATCAAGGGGCTGTTCGACCAACGCAGGATCCTATGTTCCTGGCTGTTGATCACAACATCCCCATGAGGAATTAAGCGGCACCCAACCTGTATGATTTTTCGCCTGGAATTTTGAGGCCTATTGTTGAGAAGAATGCAAGGTTCGAAATAAAGTCGGACATGCTATAGATGATGTAAAATGCAGGGCAATTTGGGGGTCTGCAAGGTGAAGACCTGTATGCCCACTTGACCAGCATTGTCGAAATGTGCGGCAACTTCTTACTACCTGGCATAACCCTAGAGAGTATTAGACTGTATTTGTTCCCTTACACCTTGAGGGACGAAGCCAAGAGGTGGACTCACTCACTAGAGCCAAACGAGATCACATCATGGGATCAACTGGTGGAGCGATTCATGAAGAATTTCTTCCCGCCGGCCGTCAACGCAAGGGACAAAAGGACGTGCTGAAATTTGAACAAATGAAGAATGAGACCTTGAGCACCGCCTGGGTGCGATTTAGAAGATTGGTGAAAAAATTGCCCGCATATCGGGATACCCAATTGCGTTTTGATGGAGACCTTTTATAACGGCCTGAATAAATCGACGCAAGCTATTGCTGACGCCTTCACGGCGGGAGGTTTTATGGACAAAACATATACTGAGGCCAAGGTCATCCTTGACCGCATATCGCGAAACATGGATGACTGGATTGATGATGGCTATAGAGGCCGAGGCGCCGAACGAAGAAAGAACGAAACTGCCATTGTCCCTGCGAAGACAATGACCACGTTGGCTGCTAAGATGGCCACGGTGACCTCCATCCTTCAATCGATGGCAATCAATCAAGGAACCATCTCCCAATAATCAGTGCAACCTGCTACACTGGCTCAAGTGGCCGCACTAAGTTGCGTTAATTGTGGAGGGGCTCATGTAGAAGAAATGTGCCCATCGAATCTCCAGCAAGTATGTGCCATTCAAAACAACCCCTTCAACAACACCTACAATCCTAGCTGGAGAAGCCATCCTAACTTTGGGTGGGGAGGCAATCCTAACCAAGGGGGGTCAATCAACCATCAGATTGACAGTCGAGGAAATCCTCCTTTTCACCTTAACTCGAACCAGGGGCAACCAAGACAATTGCATAACCAGCAACCCTCATCTTTAAACACCTCTGGAAGCTCATTGGAGGCCCTGCTAAAACAATACATGGACAAAAATGACGCAGTAATGCAGGCGTTGGCATCTTCAATTCGAAACTTGGAGATCCAAGTGGGCTAGCTGGCATCTGAGCTGAGAAATAGAACACTAGGAACGTTGCCCAGCAACTCAGAAGCCCTGGGATCCAATGGAAAGGAGCAATGTCCCTAGGACATTGGGCAGGCAAGTCAGACCGCCTGCAAAGATGTGGATTGCGCTCATTCAAAGAAACGCATCTTCCGGTCCATATCTCACATCTATGTCTAATGCTTTCTTTAAATTCCTGTCTTATTGAATTCCTACATTTTGTCTTTACTTCTTCATTTAATTCGTATCTTGACTTTATGAATTTAATTCTTCATTTATTTCCTTTGCATTTATTTTTGTACCGTCTTTAATTCTTTTAACTTTTCTGTAATTAATGTGTTGGTTCTTAATTAGTGAATGATTGAAAAATAAAGAAAATTTTGATTAAAAAATAATAAAAAAATGAAATAAATAAAATGAAGCAATCAACATCTAGTATGCAAGGCGAAGATGGACACATCTTGAACCAAGCAAGACACACTTTGCGTTCATCCAACTCAAATGCGTTGAAATCAAGGGGTGTGTTGCGCGCGTATATGTCCTTTGCCCGTCCTTGGTTAAATGTACTATGTTGAGGTAGTGTTGCACTGGTAGTAATATTGTGCGCCTGATCCTCCAGAAATGTGTTTAGTTAGGGGTGTGTTGCGGGGATGCATGCGTTGTTGCCCGTCCTCTACGAAGATGCAGTTGCGTTGGTAAACACATTGCATTAATCTTTACCTTGCATCCATTCAAATAAAACAATAAAGAAAATTCTTTTTGTCATTTAAGGAGTCCAATCGTTTTGTATCCCAAAGCAATGATGATTCTGCAGACGAAAGGACGTTTTTCTGAAATTTCATAAATGAGGGAAATTCGAGCGATGGGCCATTTACGTGTCTCGAGACCTATCACCACAAAAACCGCGGTGGGTCCACTACGGCCCAACTTATAAATAGGAACCCTTCCCCGTCTGTGAACTCTTTACCTCCTTTTGCAAACTGAAACCCTAGTGCCCAACATACGAAGCTTTCTTCTTCCTAAAACCCTAGCGATTTTTCTAGTCCTCCCTAGTTTACCATCTATGGCTGACCAAGCTTCCCAAAATTCTGCTTCACCCTCAACCCCTTCCTCTGACAAATCGCCATGCAAGAGGTAGCATTCCTCGCTGCCCAACCCCACACCATCTTAAAAATCGCCAGTAGAACCCGGAGAAACCCCTTAGCCGTCAGACCTCCTCAGTTCAAGAGGGGGAACAGCACTGAGAGCACACCAATTCCAACTCCTGCCGTCTCAACAGAGAGTGAGAAGAAGAGACGTGATTATATGGGGGTGTTTGGTAACATTCTGAGCAATCTGGAGTAAGGAAGGGTATTACCCGAGGCAGGGGTTGTAAACCAACCACTGTCTACAGAGCAGGTGGTGATGGTAGTGAATGAAGCGGTGGTGGTGACTAAAGAAGTGGTGGTGTCGGAGGCAGTGGTGAACGAAGAAGACATAGGAAGAGGCACTATGGCCTTAAAGACTCCTGAGGTAACTTCCAACGCAGAAACCTATGATGGAACCTCCAAAGTTGCGGTGGAGGAGGTTACGATGGCTGAAGTTGAGATTGATGAGGTTGCAGTGGAGACGCAACCAAAAGTATTTGAAGAGAAAAAAAAGAAGAAGAAAAGCAAAGGGAGAAACGCTGGAGAGGCGGAGTCTTCTCATCATCACAAAGAGAAAAAGAATAAAGAAAAGAAGGATGATGACAAATATGAGGAAGAGAAGAAGAAGAGGAAGAAGAAAGAGAAGGAAGAAAGAAGAATGTACCGGCGTGAAGAAAGGCGCATAAGAAAGAAAGAAGAAAAGAAGTAGAGGGCTGCGAGCCCGAAAAAGGATGGAGAATCAACCTCTGTGAGGGAGGACAAGAAGGAAACAGTGCAATTAATGGAGTCAATGCAACCTAAAACAATGCAAATGGTTGCGATGGAGGAAGGCGAAGAAGGAGAAGATACCCCCTAATGCGGCTTCGCAGGGAGAATGCGCCAGAGGGTCTATTGTTGACCCTCAAAGATTAATCATCGCATTAGAAGAATAGGAAAGAAGAAGAAAAGAAAAGGAGGAGAAACTGGAGAAGATGGAGCGCGCAAGACTCATCATGGCAGACGGAAATCGCAGAAGAAGACTGCAAGATGAGGAAATGCGCAGTAATAATGAGCTCACAAGGCTCGAAGCGATAAGGCAGTGCGAGGAGGAACAACGTCTGTTGCTGGCCTCTGAGCAATTTGTAGAAGAGTTCGAGAGAGAAGAAAGAGAAGAAGAAGAGGAAGAGAAAAAAAAAGAAGGAAGAAGATGAGAAGAGATTGGAAGAGGAGAAGGAGAAGAAGGGTAAAGAACTCGTGGAATGCGAGAAGGAAGAACAATGCAAAGGGTGGGAGAAAAAGCAAAGGCAAGCAGCCTGCCTTGCGTTGGCAAAAGAAAAGGGCAAAGCAATCGCAGAAAGTAGTGAGCCTGCGTTGGCAAGGAAGCGTCCATCCAAGAGAAAAAAGAATAATGACATGGTGATAGAGATAGGCTTCTATCCTGCGCCAACGCCACTACCTGACCTTATCACAAGTGTGATTGTGGAACATGGCTGGGACACATTTTGCCAATGCCCAGCCATTATTGTGCCACAAGTAGTGAGAGACTTCTGCAGAGGGCGTCTACACGGAACCAGGGATGCGGTCACTTTCAAAGGAGAAATGGTGTCCTTCAGCACAAGGGACATCAATGAGATATACCAAATAAAGGATAACCCAGATGCACCGGGGAACAAAATCATTTATGATCCCACAGAGCAGCAGATGGAGGACGCGCTACGAGTATTAACACAACCGGGCACGAAGTGGTCAGTTTCACTCAAGGGTATCCGCACCCTGGCATCCAAGTCTTTGCTTCCGGAGTTAAGGCTTTAGGTTTACTTGGTCAAAAAGTGGCTGATCCCAACCACACATGACAAGACTGCATCAAGGGATCGAGTCATGGCCACATATTGCATCACATGCGGCATACCAATTGACATAGGGTGGCTGATCGCAAGACAGCTCAGAGCACTGGTGGGGCATATTCGAGGATAATACTTCTTTTCGTGGACTTTTTCAAGTCTGTGCCTGTCAATGGGTGTAGGCATTGATGAAGAGCCTATGCCTGAAGTCCACGGCCTCATCAACATAAAGATCTTGAGGTTGCTCCTGAAAGACTCCCCACATTGCCCTGAGCTACCCTTAGAGAGGCCTGCAATCGACCTTAATGTGCCACAGGGACCAAAGCCTAAGAGACCACGCAGAGAAGACAAGGGAAAAGAAAAGGTCCAAGAGTCAACATTGCATGATCAAGAACCTTTGGACCCTTTCCCCTTGGTAATTCGCCCTCCAAGCCCTTCAAGCCCACCCATACAACCTTCTTCTCCACTCCATGAACACTTTACCAATCTTCTTCTCGTTCCCAATTCTCCAACTGTTCACCCAGCAGCCCTAACTTCACCCTCAACCTCATCACTGCAACCTTCCATTCCACCGCCGCAAGTTGATGACCCACACGCTTTGGGCGAAGGCACCTCTGCCCAACCCCAACACGATGCTGGCAAGACATTGCAGGAAAAACCCTCCATAACCTCTCTGGCTGCTGAGTTAGCAGAAATGTGGTCACTTCTGACCCAACAACAACAACTTCTCTTCCAACAGCAGCATCTCTTCAATCAACAACAAGCCTACTTTGACCAATGGTTTGATGCAGTCATGGAGCAAGTTGATAGTATTCAACGCAGTTTTGCCACATCAAGGGAAGTGTTGATCAACATACATTGCAACACTCATACGATCAATCGCCACCAAAGACAACTTGCAGAGTGCAACCATGAATACTTTAATTTTCTCACAGCATACATTCTTGGTCCATTGGTGGTCCCGCATCTCAGGCAACACTTGCTTTTTGAAGAGACTTCTTTTGCATCACTGCGAAACCTTCCTCCAGACCCTCTGGCTCCTCAGTAATAATCCTGACATTCTATTTTTTTTTTAAGCAGCCATTTTATACTTTTATTCAATTCATTATTTAATTAAATTCTTTGATTCTTTGTATAGGCAACAATTTTTGTATTGCGTTAATTTTTAATTATTTGTATACTTTGTTAATATTCAATACAATCGAAGTAAATATTCTCTTCTTTTTGCCTATGCCTTTTTCTTTATCATCCTTTGTCAATATTTGCGATGTTCTGATCCTTTACTTTTGCGTTATTCATTGCGCTGCCATGATGTAGTATATGTTCATACTTAGAAACATTTCCCATACTTTGTAAATTCTGACTAACACTTAGTTAATTCTTAGTTTAGCAGTACTTTACCTTTTATCTTTCAAAGTTCTGCTCAAAACTTCTTTTTGAAATTTTTATTCTAAGTGTTTGTCTAGTCTATCCAAACAACGCAATGAGAACCTTGCTCATCTTTAAATTTGGGGGTGGGGAAGGTCTGCGGAGATAAGATCAAGAATATGCGATCTTCAAGAAAATGCGTTCATTTCCATTTTAAAACAAAAAAAAAAAAGAAGAAGAAGAAGAAGAAAAAAATAAAATAATACAAGAGACAACTCCCATGAATATCATGAGTTAAAGTTAAAATTGGCACACAACCATAGTTGGATGTTCACATGACACCCGTGGGAACAAACCAAAATAAAGAGTGTAACCATGACCAACAGTCTCTAATAAATGACGCAAAGTTTGACCACCACACATAGATAAATCAAGTTATTATGACAAAGAAGAGATAAACATTCTATTTTAAAAACTAGAAAAGCATCTTTGAGCAGAATTTCGTTATATAGAAGAATAAAGTAGGACTTTGTTAAGAATTAGCAAGGATAGAAGGAAATTGCATTGTTAAGAAATGTGCCTAAGTGTAACATACGGAACAGACAATCGACGCAAAAATATAGGAGAGGAATTTAGCTTTATTGTCTTAGTATAAGATATGCTTGAGGACAAGCATATATCTAAATTTTGGGGTGTGATAACTTGTAGAAATACAAGTTATTTATGCTGTCTTATCTAGATATTGCGGCCAAAAGAGAAGGATATACGTTGATTGTATGAAAATTAGCTCAGAAATACAATAATTATGAATTATCGCAATTACACCCACTAACATCGTCAAGATGGTAGAAGAGGATATTTTTACTCTATTTTGCAGGAAACCAAGTCATCGCTTGCGATCAAGGCTCAACGAGAAATTGAACAACGCATCTCTGTCACATTATGCCCGTCAAACCACAAAGAAGAGACGATTAACGCAATGACGGTGCAATGCGACAGTCGATTCAGAGCTGAATTTCAACCGCATGCGGTAATAAAAACAACACCGCATGCGAGCAACCGATCGAAAGATGCAGCTAAGCAACGCAAACGCGATGGATTGCGACACGTGTACAACTAACCGTTGTGCAGATTTGACGGTCTGATTGCATAACAGAAGGAATATTTATTCCTTCATCTTCGAAATTTCCATAACAATAAGTGGGGCCCACAAGCAAGAGTCAAAGCTTTTCACCTATAAATACCCCCATAGAATTCAGAGAAGATATACTTGATAAGGGTATAATTGATACGAGGGATAATTAATGCTAGATTATTGAGAGAAAGGCTGAGCTGAGTACTGATCGAAAGAAATTCAGGAAGAGAAGAGACAAGACCGAGAGGTGAGTCTCGGTGCGAATCTGCCAAATCCCCGCCGTGAAGCTCTATGCTTTGATCCCTACTACCGGTTGAGCAAGCCTGAGAGGGAAGCTCATCCTTCTGCACGATCCATCCACGCCGGCAAGCAAATCTCCATCCAGATCGGCACTAAGATGTTGGCGCTTATTTGTATTTTTTTCTAACTCTATTTCATCAAGTGTATTTCATCTTCTTAATCTTATCATTCATAAATCATGTATCAGACGCTAAATAGTTTTGTTGAATGTCTCGATCAGTTCCATTCCCACTTCTCTGTCTGTATTCGTTCCTCCATTAATTGTTTTCTCCATGAAGTTTTCTTAATACCTTGGTAATTAATATGGTATTAAACGAGTAACTTAATCTTTACTAAAGAGATAAATGTGTTTAGCTAAGGTATGCTAGACGGCATCTTCACCTGTGAGAGCAGAAGTAAAGATGTCATTCTGATCTGTCGAGAGAAGGTTAGAAGAATGCGTTAACTAAAGCGAGTAGTACTTCCAGAGATGGAAGCAACCTTGCGTTCATTATGTTCGTCCCTGTTTCACCACAGAGATGTGGGAACGCGGCCAATCACCGAGAGGTGTACGCCAAGGGAAAAGCAAAACAATACTTATATCTTTAACGCAATTAAGGAACTTGCACTATTTATATTAGTTATTTTTTCTGTTTCTGCTTCGCACATAAGACTTGTCACTGCATTACACGATCTTTGCATAATCTTCACAGCCAGCCTTGTCCTCAGTATCTTGTATCATCTTAGCGTAGATTTACTTTATCTCAATTTACTTTAACGCTTTACTTTACTTTATCGCATGTTTAATTGCTTGTACACAAAACTCTTTTATAATTTGAAAAACCCCTGGTTGCATATATCACAAGCATAACACAATAACCCCAAACAATCCCTGTGTTCAACCTCGGATCACACCGAGAAGCTTGCGGTGAAATTATACTTGGTTTCAACGCAAGGAAACTTGTGACAATGCATAGCTTACTACAAGAACATTCGTTAATAACGCATATTTAGAAGTAGTATCACATATCATCGCATAAAATCTATGTCATTAAGTTTATGGCATGGACTAGCATCATAGTACAAATTTGCGTTACACTAATCCCCTTAATTCTAATTTGAACGTTTCAAATTAACTTATCACGCTACTCTAGAGCTATTCCAGTTACGAACTAGTAAAGGGACCTCGCGGACCTACAGATCATGGGCTCTAATGATCCAAGATTAATTGATTAAACTCATTAGACCAAATTAACCCCGATTCATTAACTAATGGGTCACTCCACTAAAGCCCATAGTTGCACTCCTCTCACTATAGATATATTATGCCCACATGATTTAACCATAATCAGCAAGTCGACCCTTCACAGGTTGTTCATAATAACGACTGGGTCAAATATCTGTTTTACCCCCGAGATTACGTCTTACTTCTCAAGTTCCTACTGATCCTCTAATGATACTGGTTTGTGATCCAATCCCTAAACCAAACTCTTTCAACCCAGTGAGAGAGTGGTGTCCCTTCTTCAAGACTTGGATTCAGTACTTGAGAGAACAACCTTTCTCCTATCCCTAAATCAAGTAGGCGTGAACTCCGTCTTGCACCCTATGTCTCCGGCTGCTTCTAGCTTTCACCTCTAAAATGGGAGGCTTATTGAACCGGCGCTGTTGAGCCAACCCTTACCTATGCAAATCTAAGGATAATCCCGAATAAACAGGAGTTCATAGTTAGCTCAGTATTAAGATCGAGTTACCTAGGTCATCTAAATGAAATAGTCAGTCTTATACAGTAAACAACGTTATAAAGTGAGAGTGACTTATTTCTAGGTTCGATCTTATGCAAACTTATTGCATAGGACGTCTTCACTTCTCTTTTCATAACATGTACGAATTAGGATCACATCGTATGTAGCACTTTACAACTCTTTGTATCAACTACAGAGTCAGTCGCATCCAATAGTGTTACCAGAATAAGGTACCCAACCTTATTCATGTACTATAAAAGCGTGACCTACAGATCATGGGCTCTAATGATCCGAGATTAATTGGCTAAACTCATTAGATCAGATCAATCTCCATTCGTTAACTAATGGGTCATTCCGCTAAAGCTCATAGTTGCACTCCCCTTATTTTAGATATATTATGTCCACATGATTTAACCATAATCAGCAAGTCGACCCTTCACAGGTTGTTCGTAATAACACCTTGGTCAAATATCTATTTTACCCCCGAGATTACGTCTTATTCCTCAAGACCCTACCGATCCTCTATTGAACAATTGATTTATGATCCAATCACCAAACCAAACTCTTTCAGCCCATTGAGAGGGTGGGGCCCCTTGTTCAAGACCTGAATTTAGTACTTGAGCGAACAACCTTTCTCCTATCCCTAAATCGGGTATGTGTGAACTCCATCTTGCACCCTATGTCCCCAGATATCTATCCGATCTTACCCCTGAAATGGGAGTCTTATTGAGCCGGCGTTGTTGAGCCAACCCTCAATTATGAAAATCTAAGGGCAATCCCGAATATACAAGAGTTCATAGTTAGCTCAGGATTAAGATTGAGTTACCTAGGTCATCTAGGTGAAATAGTCAGTCTTAAATAGTAAACAGCGTTATAAAGTAAGAGTGACTAATTTCTTGGTCCGGATCTTATGCAAACTCTTTGCATATGATGCCCTCACTCCTCATGTCATAACATGTACGAATTAGGATCACATCGTATGTAGCACTTTACAACTCTTTGTAACAACTACAGAGTAGGTCGCACCAAATAGTGTTATCAAAATAAGGTACACAACTCTTTGTAACAACTGCGGTGTATATTTTGAACATAGTTCCCTCGAAAAGCGTTTCTGAAACACTTACGAGCTCTGGATGGGACGTAAAGGAAATTTACGTCACTTCAGAATTTGGGGTTGTCCAGCACATGTGTTGGTGCAGAATCCTAAAAAGTTGGAACACCATACAAAAGTATCCCTATTTCTAGGCTACCAAAAAGAAACAAAAGGTGGTCTCTTTTATGATCCCCAGGAAGATAAAGTATTTGTATCGACAAATGCAACCTTCCTGGAGGAAGATTATATAAAGAACCATCAACCTTGCAGTAAGCTAATAATAGAAGAAATGTCCAGAGAAACGACAAATGTATCAATAAGAGTTGTTGATCGAGCAGGTTCTTCAACAATAGTTGTTGATAGAGCAGGTCCGTCAACAAGAGTTGTTGATGAAACTGATAATTCACATTCTTTTCAAGAGTTGAGAATGCCTCGTCGTAGTGGGAGGGTTGTGCAACAGCCTGACCGGTACATGGGTTTAACTAAAACTCAAATCATCATACAAGATGATGGTTTAGAGGATCCATTGTCCTTTAATAAAGCAATGAACGATGTGGACAAAGACCAATGGATTAAAGCCATGGACCTTGAAATGGAATCTATGTATTTCAATTCTGTCTGGGATCTTGTAGATCAACCGGAAGGGGTAAAACCCATTGGTTGCAAGTGGATCTACAAGAGAAAACGAGATCAAGCTGGTAAGATACAGACCTACAAAGCTAGACTTGTGGCAAAAGGGTTTACCCAAAGAGAAAGGTTAGATTTTGAAGAAACCTTCTCTCCAGTTGCCATGATAAAGTCTATTAGAATACTCTTGTCCATAACCACATTTTATGATTATGAAATATGGCAAATGGATGTCAAGATAGCTTTTCTGAAAGGCTATTTTGAAGAGAGTATCTATATGTCTCAACTAAAAAGGTTTATACAACAGGGTCAAGTGCAAAAAATTTGCAAGCTTAATCAATCTATTTATGGATTAAAACAAGCTTCTAGATCCTGGAATATGAGATTTGACGCTGTGATCAAATCTTATGGCTTTGAACAAAATATTGATGAACCCTGTGTCTACAAGAAAATCATCAACAAAACTGTCGCTTTTCTAGTGTTGTATGTTGATGATATTCTACTCATTGGGATTGAAGTATAATATCTAGCTGACATTAAGAGATGGTTAGCTTTACAATTCCAAATGAAAGATTTGGGAGAAACACAATATATTCTTGGAATCCAAATAGTGCAGAATCGAAAGAACAAAACATTGGCATTATCTTAAGCATCTTATATAAACAAGATGTTTTCTAGATATAAAATGCAAAATTCCAAGAAAGGATCTTTACCTTTCAGGCATGGAATTCACTTGTGTAAGGAGCAGAGTCCTAAGACGCCTCAAGAGGTTGAGGAGATGAATCGAATTCCATATGCATCTACAGTTGGGAGTTTGATGTATGCAATGTTGTGTACTCGTCCCGACATATGCTATGTCGTAGGAATTGTCAGCAGATTTCAGTCCAATCCTTGTCATAACCATTGGATTGTTGTTAAAAACATTCTCAAGTATCTTCGAAGAACGAGAGATTATATGCTCGTGTATGGTTCTAAGGATCTGATCCTTACTGGATACACTTATTCTGACTTTCAGACCAATATTGATTCGAGGAAATCGACTTCGGGGTCAGTATTCACTCTTAATGAAGGAGCAGTTGTGTGAAGAAGCATCAAGCAGAGTTGTATTGCGGACTACACAATGGAAGCTGAGTATGTTGCTGTAAGCGAATCAACAAAAGACAACTTAGCTGATCCATTTACGAAGGCCCTCTCGACTAAAGTGTTCGAGGGTCACCTAGTAGGACTAGGTCTACGAGTTTTGTATCACTAGGGTAAGTGGGAGAATAAATGGATATTGTGATGCCCTTGTTTATTGTATTTGTACATTTTATTCTCTCCACGTAAACTCAACATTGTATATATTTGTATATATTGATCCACTGGAGTTTTAGTCCAAGTGGGAGTATTGTTGGGTTTTATGTCCTAAAAACTCGCAGTTTGTAAGATGATAAACTTTTTCTATTATCAATATACTTGTTATTGATCTCATAAGTTGTATGAAATTCTAAATCCAATAAACTAAGACCATGAGTATTGTATGAGTACTTGAACTTTATGTGGAGATATAAGAGTGGATCGGGTTCGAGTACATAGTCAAAATGATCTATGGTACATGAATGAGGTTGGGTACCTTATTCTCGTAACATCATTGGATGCGGCCTACTCTATAGTTGTTACAAAGAGTTTTAAAGTGCTACATACGATGTGATCCTAATTTGTACATGTTATGACATGTGGAGTGAGGGCGTCCTATGCAATGAGTTTGCATAAGATCCGGACCAAGAAATAAGTCACTCTTACTTTATAACGATGTTTATTGTTTAAGACTGACTATTTCACCTAGATGACCTAGGTAACTCGATCTTAATCCTGAGCTACGTTTGAACTCTTGTTTATTCGGGATTGCCCTTAGATTTGCATAGTTGAGGGTTGGCTCAACAGCGCCGGCTCAATAAGACTCCCATTTCAGGGGTAAGACCAGATAGATAGCTGGGAACATAGGGTGCAAGACGGAGTTCACACCTACCTGATTTAGGGATAGGAGAAAGGTTGTTCTCTCAAGTACTGAATCTAGGTCTTGAACAAAGGGCTCCACCCTCTCACTAGGCTGAGAGAGTTTAGTTTGGTAATTGGATCATAAACCAGTTGTTCATTAGAGGATCAATAGGGACTTGAGGAATAAGACATAATCTCAGGGGTAAAACAGATATTTGACCAAGAGGTATGTCTTGAAACCCATTTTTCTGCAAAAGCATGCTTTATATTTTGCCAAAATTAGTGAATTTGAATTCTTAGATGATCCTTGTGCTTCCGCTACAATTGATACAATCCTATAATTGGTATCAGAGTATCAAATAAGCATTCAATTCGGTTTAATTTTTGTTTGGTGGGTGTTTTATATGAGAAATATGAAACTGGTGCACTGATATGGTTTTCTGAGTTTTGGCTGTTTAATTCTCTTTAATTTCTCATTTAAATTTGTAATTGGCTCTTGCTTGATGAGCTTTAATGTGTTCTCAAGAGTTTGTAATTTATTTGGAGTCATTAGAATAGAAATTAAGCTGTAAATCGAAGAAACAAGCGAAGAGACCGAGTTGCAGTTCTAGAAAAATCAGCCTTTATTCTTGTCATTGCTGAGGTTCCAGTTGCTAAATAATCGTCTAGCTCAAGACGCTACATGATGTGAAGAAAAGCTAGACGATCGTATAGCAATGGGCGCTGGTCGTTGTGATGTTGAACGTAAGACAGTCGTGTACCTACGGGAGCTAATCGATGCATTCAATTTGTTATACGATAGTATTAAGTGATCGTTTAGTTTTAGGAACTAAACGATACGTTGAATTTACTATACGATCGTTTAGCAACGATGCGCGCTAAGCAATGCGATGAAGTGCTACGCGATAGCGCTGAGCGATCATTTAGATGCGGAGCTAAGCGATCGTATAAAAGAAGTGCTAAGCAATGCGTTGAAGTTTCTATGTGATGGAACTAAACAAATCGCTTACCTACGATGCTGAACGACGCGATGATGTTCTATACGATGGAGCTAAGCGATTGTTTAGCTACACGACGGATACTGAACGATGACATATCGCGCTAGACGATTGTGTTAAGCGATCGTTTGGTTCTATACGATAGAACTAAGCAATAGTGATGAAAAGCTATACGATAGCCTTGAGCAATCGTTTACTTCGATCGTTTATCTTTGATCGGAAGCTAAACGATGCATCGAGTTGCTATGTGATAGCACTACACAATCGTTTACCTCTATGCGGGAGCTAGGCGATGCGTTGAATGCTATGGGATGGCATTAAACGATCGTTTTCCTTTTTGCACGCTAAACGATTTGGCAAAATGCTAGACGATGGTCATCATTGCTAAACGATGAGACTTAGCGAGATGTTGAACATGTGTAAGAGCTGCCAGTTCGACCGGTTTTCTTGTGATCTAGTTTGGTTCAGCTTCGAATGGTTCTTGGTTGGTCCGATTTAAATGGTTTGGGTTCGGTTCAAGCTACTTAAGTTCGTTTTGGAGCGGTTCGAGCGGTCCAGCAGTGGTCTGGAAGCTGTTTTGTAATAATTAGGTTTTGTTTGCTTGTTTTTGTCAAAACTAAAACCATATCAGTCAGTGTTTAATTATTTATACATTTGATGTATGTTATAATTAAATAAATCTTGTATGTACATATAATATGTCATTTAGATTTAAAATTCCACCATAGGAAGCATGTAACATGCATTGAAAGTATGTTATAATTGTTATCATATATAATATGCATGTTAGGGTTTCTTGTATTTAATATAAATGTTATATTAAATTTGAATGCCTCATGTATTTTGTGGATGTTTAGCATGTCTAAAGTTTTATAAGTTGTTATAAAATTGGGTTAGACATTTAAAATCCACAAACAACAGCTGCATGCTCGCGTAGGTTGACCACCTGTTTTAATTGTTAAACCTTATAAAACCTAGGTTACAAACTCAACCGGTATATAATCTTGTCTAAGGCTTGGAGTACTTAAATTGACGGTTTACGGAACACCTCCTACCTGGGGATTATGGTCGAATTATTGAGCGTTAGTAACCGATTTTATGAGCATACGTGAGTGATGTAAGGTAATAAAATGGTTTATCACCTAGACATCGTAGGTTAAAATCCAATTATAAGAGTTATACTTGGATAAACCACATAGACTTAGGATTGTTTTATTAGCCGAAAAGAACCTAAGTATAAGTCTACCCAACATAGAACAGTTTAGTGGCAGTTTAATAACTTCTATATGATAGAGTTATTAGAAAACTTCACTGGGAGATTAATAACATATATGATACATTATTTTTAGCTCTCACGTCTCTAAGAGTTCACAATCCAGATTTAAGCGGTATTTCTTGTCACCCTAGGAATGACCTCCCTTAGAAAAGTATTTTTTAGCTTAAATCTCGATTTCGGTGAATAAGAGGAAGTTGTTCAAATATAAGTCTTTTATACGATAAATAGATTTCAACTACCACGTCACCACATAGTTTACACTGTGAGATTCATATGACGCTTCGTGTCATCATGGGAGTGACCTCCCTTCGGAGAGTGTTTTGTATAAGTTAATATCAAGGTAAACGGAGGAAGTAGTTTATAGTAAGTGGGTGAAGGATATGTGTCAATATATCCTGCGGTCTCCTCCATTAGTCTGAATTGTGAGATTCCTATGTTGCGCCTGCTGGTTAGCTTTAAGCGGCCCTTTGCTAGTCGTTTAGCAACGGCTATCCCCACAGAGGGTTGTAACATAGGATTCAGAACAACACATGAATAGGGTTCTATAGTTCCGTCTTGGATGTTGTCTTCTATTTCGGAGGCAAATTCATACCGTTCTATAGGATCTGAAAATGGCGGGTCACACTTACAAGAATTACTAAGTTTTTAGTAAAGATCTTGACCGAAAACGATAACTAAATGACTATAGGAATAAGAGTTATTTCGGGGATAGTGTTTAGTTAAAATTGTTTGTTTTAGTGAAGGAGTATCTGACTGCCCCATGGTAGCACATATTCTGACTCACTAAAATATCATTGCAAATAAATAATGGTTATGGGTACATTATTACTTTTGGCTAAAACTTGACTTTGTATTTAGTTACAATTTGCTAATTAGAATTTGTTGAATTTTATCAGCATGTCGAATTCTAGTATACTCACTTTTGATGTACATAATAGTAAAATCAAATCAACAAACAAATTACTTGCGGTTGATTATACCAGCAGAGTTTTAACAGAGGACTGTTCTCTATCTCCCAACTCATCTCAAATTATGAATTATGTAGATGAGAATGCTGAATTCGAACAACAAGATAAATATGATTTACTTGTTATCGAAGCATGTTTAGTGGAAAACGATAAAATCTGGATAATTGATTCAGGTGTCGCTAATCATGTATGTACTATCTCACAGGTCCTGGAGACAGTTGACAGAAGATGAAACAATCTTTAAGGTATGGACCGGGGAGATTGTTTCAGCCAAAGCAGTGGGAGATATGAAGTTATTTATAGGAGATAAGTACATTTATTTGAGAAATGTATATTATATTCCTTCTATGAAAAGGAATCTAATTTCTGTCTCCTGTTTGTTAGAACAAAATTATAAAGTTTATTTCAAAAATGGTGAAGTGTTCATCAAAATGGGAAATAAACAGATTTGCTCTGCAAAATTAGAAAATAACTTGTACATGTTAAAACCAACTGAGGTCAAAGTTGTTTTGAACATAGAGATGTTTAAAACTGCTGGGACTCAAAAGAAGAGGAAGATTTCTCCAAATGCCTATCTTTGGCACTGAAGACTGGGTTACATAAATCTCAACAAGATTGAGAGATTGGTTAAGAACGGTCATCTAAGTAAGTTGGAAGACAATTCATTACCACCATGTGAGTCTTGTCTTGAGAGTAAAATGACAAAAAGATCTTTTTCTGGAAATGGTCTTAGAGCCAAAGAACCCTTAGAGCTGATTCACTTAGACCTTTGTGGGCCTCTAAATGTTAGAGCAAGAGGAGGGTTTGAATATTTCATCAGTTTTATAGATGATTATTCCAGGTATGGGCTTGTTTATCTAATGCACCAAAAGTCTGAAACTTTTGAAAATTTCAAAGAGTATAAGGCGGAGGTTCAGAACCAATTAGGTAAAAAGATTAAAACACTTAGACCGGATCGAGGTCGTGAGTATATGGACATAGAATTTCAGAGCTATTTGATAGAACATGGAATTAAGTCTCAACTCACAGCCCCTGACATACCTCAGCAGAACGGTCTGGTAGAGAGGAGAAACAGAACCTTGTTGGACATGGTTCATTCCATGATGAGTTACGCTTAATTACCAAATCCTTTTTAGGGACACGCAGTTGAGATTGCTGTGTATATTTTGAATATAGTTCCCTCGAAAAGCGTTTCCAAAACGCCTTGCGAGCTCTGGATGAGACGTAAAGAAAATTTACGTCACTTCAGGATTTGGGGTTGTCTAGCACATGTGTTGGTGCAGAATCCTAAAAAGATGGAACACTGTTCAAAAGTATGCCTATTTCTAGGCTACCCAAAAGAAACAAAAGGTGGTCTCTTTTATGATCCTAAGGAAGATAAAGTATTTGTATCGATAAATGCAACCTTCCTGGAGGAAGATTATATAAAGAGCCATCAACCTCGCAGTAAGCTAGTAATAGAAGAAATTTCCAGAGAAAAGACAAATGTATCAATAAGAGTTGTTGATCGAGCAGGTCCTTCAACAAGAGTTGTTGATAAAGAAGGTCCGTCAACAAGAGTCGTTGATGAAACTGATACTTCACATCTTTCTCAAGAGTTGAGAATGCCTTGTCGTAGTGGGAGGGTTTTGCAACAGCCTGACGGGTACATGGGTTTAATTGAAACTCAAGTCATCATATCAGATGATGGTTTAGAGAATCCATTGTCTTTTAATCAAGCAATTAAGAATGTGGACAAAGACCAATGGATTAAAGCCATGGACCTTGAAATGGAATCCATGTATTTCAATTCTGTCTGGGATCTTGTAGATCAACCGGAAGGGGTAAAACCCATCGGTTGCAAGTGGATCTACAAGAGAAAATGAGACCAAGCTGGTAAGGTACAAACCTACAAAGCTAGACTTGTGGCAAAAGGGTTTACCCACATTTTATGATATTGTTGTCCATAGCCACATTTTATGATTATGAAATATGGCAAATGGATGTCAAAACAGCTTTTCTGAATGGCTATCTTGAAGAGAGTATCTATATGTCTCAACCAGAAGGGTTTATACAGCAGGGTCAAGAGCAAAAATTTTGCAAGCTTAATCGATCCATTTATGGATTAAAACAAGCTTCTAGATCCTGGAATATGAGATTTGACGCTGCGATCAAATCTTATGGCTTTGAACAAAATATTGACGAACCCTGTGTCTACAAGAAATTCGTCAACAAAACTGTCGCTTTTCTGGTGTTATATGTTGATGATATTCTACTCATTGGGAATGAGGTAGAATATCTAGCTGACGTTAAGAGATGGTTGGCTTCACAATTCCAAATGAAAGATTTGGGAGAAGCACATTATGTTCTTGGAATCCAAATAGTTCGGAATTGCAAAAACAGACATTGGCATTATCTCAAGCATCTTATATAGACAAGATGTTGTCTAGGTATAAAATGCAAAATTCCAAGAAAGGATCTTTACCTTTCTGGCATGGAATTCACTTGTCTAAGGAGCAGAGTCCTAAGATTCCTCAAGAGGTTGAGGAGATGAATCGAATTCCATATGCATCTGCAGTTGGGAGTTTGATGTATGTAATGTTGTGTACTCATCCCGACATATGCTATGTCGTAGGAATAGTCAACAGATTTCAGTCCAATCCTTGTCACGACCATTAGACTGTTGTTAAAAATATTCTCAAGTATCTTCGAAGAACAAGAGATTATATGCTCATGTATGGTCCTAAGGATTTGATCCTTACTGGATACACTGATTCTGACTTTCAGACCAATATTGATTCGAGGAAATCGACATCGAGGTCAGTATTCACTCTTAACGGAGAGCAGTTGTGTGGAGAAGCATCAAGCAGAATTGTATTGCAGACTATACAATGGAAGCTGAGTATGTTGCTGTAAGCGAATCAGCAAAAGACAACTTAGCTGATCCATTTACGAAGGCCCTCTCGGCTAAAGTTTTCGAGGGTCACCTAGTAGGACTAAGTCTACGAGTTTTGTGAATTAATGGGTATTGTGATGCCCTAGTTTATTGTATTTGTATATTTTATTCTCTCCATGTAAACTCAACATTGTATATATTTGTATATATTGATCCACTGAAGTTTTAATCCAAGTGGGAGTATTGTTAGATTTTATGTCCTAAAAACTCGCAGTTTGTAAAATGATAAACTTTTTCTATTATCAATATACTTGTTATTGATCTCATAAATTGTATGAAAGTCTAAATCCAATAAACTAAGACCCATGACTATTGTATGAGTACTTGAACTTTATGTGAAGACATAAGAATGGATCAGGTTCAAGTAAATAGTCAAAATGATCTATGGTACATGAATGAGGTTGGGTACCTTATTCTCGTAACACCATTGGATGTGGCCTACTCTGTAGTTGTTACAAAGAGTTGTAAAGTGCTACATACATGTGATCTTAATTTGTACATGTTATGACATAAGGAATGGGGGTGTTCTATACAATGAGTTTGCATAAGATCTGAACCAAGAAATAAACCACTCTTACTTTATAACGTTTTTTACTGTTTAAGACTGACTATTTCACCTAGATGACCTAGGTAACTCGACCTTAATCCTGAGCTAACTATGAACTCCTGTTTATTCGGGATTGCCCTTAGATTTGCATAGTTACGGGTTGGCTCAACAGCGTCGGCTCAATAATTCTCCCATTTCAGGGGTAAGACCGAATAGATAGCTAAGGATATAGGGTGCAGGACAGAGTTCACACCTACCCGATTTAGGGATAGGAGAAAGGTTGTTCTCTCAAGTACTGAATCCAGGTCTTGAACAAGAGGCCCCACCTTCTTATTGGGCTGAGAGACTTTGGTTTGGTGATTGGATCACAAACCAGTTGTTTATTAGAGGATCCATAGGGACTTGAGGAATAAGATGTAATCTCGGGGGTAAAACAGATATTTGACCAAGCTGTTATTACAAACAACCATTGAAGGATCGATTTGCTGATTATGGTTAAATCATGTGAACATAATATATCTACAGTGAAAGGAGTGCAACTATGGGCTTTAGTGGAATGACCCATTAGTTCATGAATTGAGATTAATCTGGTTTAATGAGTTTAGCCAATTAATCTCGAATCGTTGGAGCCCATGATCTGTAGGTCCATGACGTTCCCCTACTAGCTCTAGAATAGCGTGATAAGTTAATTTGAAACGTTCAAATTAGAATTAAGGGAATTAGAAACTATATGAGATATAATTATGTTTAATTTTAGAATTAAATGGAATAGAAGAGTTTATATATTTAAATATGATTTAAATATATAAAGATGGACATGTGTTAAAATTAATTTAATATTTGATATTAAATTAATTGAGTTTTATTTAATTAATTAATTTTTCATTTTTTTTAAATCAAATAGATTTTTTAAATCAAAATTTTATTTTTGGATAAAATTAAAAAAGAAAAAGAAAACTAAAACATGTAAATGGAAAAATGGTTTTTTCCATTATTCATCTTTGAACTAGCTCACTCATGAAGCAATACATTTGCCTTGTCTTCTCCAAGCATGAGCTTCAACTCATGCAGCTCTTCTCTTTGCATATTGATCTGCAATATAATGAGAAGATTGGAGTGAAAATCGGGCATGCAATCCATAGAATTTTGAGAGAAAGTTCGTTTTGAAGAAAGGTTCTTCAACAAAGATTGCTGCAATGAACTTTTCTCCTTCATTCCTTGATTCAAGCTTGTTTTGAGTCCCACAACTCAATCTAAAACACCAAGAGAATAGTGGGGAAGATCTTGAAGTGGTCTACAACAAGATATAGAGAAGATTGCAACTAGAGAAGGGACTTTGAAGAAGTTCTACAAGAGGTATGTCTTGAAACCCATTTTTCTGCAAAAGCATGCTTTATATTTTGCCAAAATTAGTGAATTTGAATGCTTAGATGATCCTTGTGCTTCCGTTGCAATTGATACAATCCTACAGGATGTTAGTTTATTAGTTTGTAGTTAATGCAACTAATTTTGAAATTAAACATCAAATATTTTATTACATAAAGAAAATGTTTATACATTACAATTACATACTATAGAACCCTACGAGATTTAGGGCATGAACCCCAACAATCTCCCACTTGTCTTAAAGCTAATGGAGTGTACAGTGTAAAAGACAAACTGTAATACAAAGTACACAAAGCAAAAAACTAGGGCATAACATGCGCCCAGTACAAATCTCCCATTTGCCCAAGTCTAGATGTAGCCTACTTTATAAACCCATACTCTACAGCTGACCCTCAAACACCTTAGCCGTGAAGACCTTTCTAAACAGATTAGCAACGTTGTGCTCCGAAGCTATTAGCATGATGGTCACGTCTTCTTAATGCACAATCTCTCGTATGAGATGATACTTTCGCTCGAATTGTTTGCCACGCTTATGACTCCTAGGCTCCCTAGAATTAGCCACAACACTACTATTATCACAATAAAGTGTGATGGGCTTTGACATGTCTGAAAAAACTTCTAGATCCGTCAAGAACTTCCTGAGCCAAATAGCTTCCTTAGAAGCTTCACAAACCACTACATACTCAACCTCCATAGCGGAGTCAACAATGCACCCTTGATTGGTGCTTCTTCAAAATACTACCCTTCCGTTAAGAGTGAACACTGATCCTGATGTGGATTTCCTAGAATCCTTATCAGTTTGAAAATCAGAGTTCGTGTATGCAATAAGGATCAAATCTTTAGAACCATACACGAGCATGTAGTCTCTCGTTCTCCATAGATACTTGAGGTTATTCTTAAGAGCGGTCCAGTGATCAAATCCTGGATTAGACTGATATCTACTGACTATCTCCACCGTATAGCAGATATCAAGTCTAGTACATAACATTGCATAATTAGGCTGTCAACAACCGATGCATAGGGGATCTGTCTCATCTTCTTAACATCTTGAGGTGTCTTAGGACACTGTTCCTTAGACAATGTCACTTCATGCCTGAAAAGCAGTAAGCCTCTCTTGGAGTTCTACATCGACTACTTGACAAGCATTTTGTCAATGTATGATGCTTGGGACAGAGCTAGCATTTTTTTCTTTTGATGAATAAAGATCTAAATTCCTAGAACAAACTGAGCCTATTCCAAATACTTCATTTTGAATTAGGTCGCTAGCCAGTTCTTAACATCAGTCAATAGACCTATATTGTTCCTAATGAGTAGGATATCATCTACATATAATACTAAGAAAGCTACTGAATTGTATCAAACCTTATGTTCCAAGATCGAGAAGCTTGTTTCAGTCCATAAATAGACCAATTAAGCCTGTAAACCTTTTGCTCTTGACCTTGGGTTATGAATCCTTCGGGTTGCCTCATATAAATGGTCTACTCAAGATTTCCATTCAGAAAGACAGTCTTAATGTCCATTTTCCAAATTTCATAGTCATAATATAATGCAATGGATAGGAGGATCTGAATAAACTTCAGCATGGCCACAGGTGAGAAAGTCTCCTCATAGTCGACTCCCTCAACTTGGGTATAACCTTTTGCCACCAGTCTAGCCTTGAAGGTTTGCACATTTCGATCAGCACCCTATTTTCTCTTGTAGATCCATTTGCAACCTATAGGTTTTACCCCATCAGGTTGATCTACAAGATCCCACACTGAATTGAAGTACATTGACTCCATTTCGAGATTCATAGCTTTGATCCACTCATCTTTGTCAACATCCTTTATTTCCTTCTTGTAAGACAATGGATCCTCAATATCTCCGTCAGCTATCATAGCAAGGATTTCAATTAAACCCATGTAATGGACAAATGGGTTCGTAACCCTCCCACTGTGTCGAGGTTCCCTCAACAATTGAGATGGATTTAACCTACTAGATGATCTAACTTCAACAGCTCTTGTTGAGGTGTTGGATTCTTCAACAACTCTTGTTGAAGATTCAGTAGTTTCTTTGGAAAGTTCATTCAACACAATCTTACTGCGAGGCTTGTGCTCTCGTATATGGTCTTCTTCAAAAAAAGTAGCATTTGTTGATACAAACACTTTGTTTTCTTTTGGGTTAAAGAAGTAACAACCTCTCGTTCCTTTGGGTAGCCTACAAATAGACACAAGTTTGAACGAGATTTCAATTTCTTAGGATTAGCCTCAAACACATGTGTTGCACAACTCCAGATTCTGAAATGTCGTAAACTAGCTTTACGACCATTCCATAACTCCAAAGGTGTTTTGGTAATATTCTTGGATGGAACACAGTTCAAAATATATGTTGTAGTCTCCACTGCATAACCTCAAAATGAGCCAGGTAAGGAAGCGTAACTCAACTCATCATAGACTAAACCATGTCCAACAGGGTTCGATTTCTCCTTTCTGATACACCATTCGTCTGAGAAGTACCAAGTGTTAAGAGTTGGGATACAATTTCATGTTCGATCAAATAGTTTTGGAATGTCAGATCCATAAACTCTCCACCTCAATCAAATTGAAATGTTTTTATTATTTAATTTAATGCATTTTCAACTTCAGCCTTGAATTTTTTTTAACTTTTCAAAAGATTCAGACTTATATTGCATTAAATAAACGTACTATATCTTGAATAATCATCAGTAAAAGTGATTAAATATTCATAACTTCCCCTAGCTTTTACATTCATTGGACCACAGATGTCTAAATGTACCAGCTCTAGAGGTTCTTTGGCCCTGTGACCTTTTCCAGTAAAAGGTCTTTTAGTCATTTTGCCTTCAAGGCATGACTCACACACAGGTAAATAATTTTCTTCTAACTCGCTCAGAAGTCCATTCTTCACCAACCTCTCAATCCTATTGAGATTGATGTGTCCTAGTCTTAGGTGCCAAAGTTGGGCATTTTCTTTAGGAGAAATTTTAAGTCTTTTATGTTGAGCTACCACAGTTTTAAACATCTTAGTGTTATGGAGGACTTTAATAGTTAATGGCCTTAGCATGTATAAATATTTTCCAGTTCATCTAAACAAATATTGACACCATTCTTAGAAATAAACACTTTATTTACAAAAAAAAAAAAATTAATACAATACGATCGTTCTGGCAAACACTTTACAAAAATTAAGTTCCTCTTTAAACCAAGAACTACATATACATTTTCTAGTAAAATGAATTTATTCTGTAAAGTCAACTAGAGGCCTCTCATTGCCACAGCCGAGACGACGTACCCAGTTCCAACCCGCATCGTTATTTCACCAGCATTTAGTTGTCGCTAGGAACTAATTCCCTGAAATGAAGAATATGTTGGGGTTGATGCCCTATCTCGTAGGGTCCTGTAATTTGTAAACACTTGTATGAACAAACATTATGTGGTTTATAATATATGATATTTTATTCATTTTAGTCTATGAAATATATGATACTTTATTTGCATTAACCACAAACCAATAAACTAAGATCCATGGTTATCGTTGTAACTTAAACATGTATGTGGAGACATACAAGTGGATCGTATTTTAAGTGATAACCTAAATGGTCTGTAGTATATGGATAAGGCTGGGTACCTTATCCTGGTGACACTACGAGTATGGCCTGCTTTTTAGGTGTTACAAATGTTATAAAGTGCTACAAATAATTTGATCCTGATCATTCATGTATTAGACATGCGAGCGGGGATATTTTATACAAAGGAGTTTGTATAAGACCAGACCACGAAATGTTTAGTTTCGTTATATAACGCCATTCATAATTGAGACTTTCATCTCACTAGGATGACCACAGGTAACATGACCTTAATCCTGAGTGAGTTGTGAACTCCTGCCTATGAGGGCGGTCATTTGATTTGCATGGGTAAGAGTGGCCAGATCGCCGACTCAACAAGTCTACCATTTACAAATTCTAGATTAAACAATGATGACTATTAGTTACAGTGCCAAGGTTCTATATGTCTGTTAGTTACTGTAAAAATAATTTTTTTAAAAAAAGTAATTTGGGATCAAAAACTAATAACTCTAATACCAATTGAAGGATCAACAGTAAAGGGACCCTTGAGCAGAAACGGTAATCCCAAATCTCAATTTTTATAATAGAACATTTTTACAAAGAAAAAGGAAAAAAATATGCATTTAATTTTAAAACATACAACATGTTAAACACAAAATTAAATGGGTTTCTGAAACCCTTACCTTTGAAGAACTCAAAACTTCATATACCCTTTCCCACGAACAATCATGAACTATGAATAAAATGGCCAATTAGGCACCACCGCAAGGAGACCTTGGCATTCTCTAGGATGAGAACCCAGGAGGAGTGGGTTTTGGCTATTTGGGATTTTTAGAGGTAAAAAGGGATATAGAGGAAGAGGTGAAGGTGAGATTGTAACTCTTCTCTGAGATCACTACCCAAAAACCTAACCTTATGTGTTTTTGCAAGAAGAAGAAGAATTGACCAATCAGTTTACCACTTCCACGATTAGGAGAGAACAAAGGGAGAGAGAGTTAAAACTCCCTCCCTTAATTAATTTTTAAAATAATAATTAAATATTACTAAATACATTTAATTAAATAAATAATTTAATTTATATTAATATGATAACTACCTTATCATATAATATATATTAAACTATATGTTATATCAAATATAATATAGAACCTATAGTTTTAATATTGTCTCATATATAATACAACCTATAGTTTCTTTTCTCTCACTAATGACATTTAATATAATTACATTTATATTAAATTTAATAATATGAATCCAATTCACATAATTAATACTTGAATCATATTCAAATATTTATTTTCTCTCAAATAAACTTTATGTTATAATGTATCAAATACATTATAACAATTATATCATATATAATTAGTTTAACTTAATTATATCATATATAATTAATTCTCTCAATTAATTTGAACAATTCAAATTAATCCAAAAATTAATTCCCATTTAATCCTGTTGAGTTACCGAGGGGACCTCATGGACCTGTAGCTTGAAGCTCGGTACGTGAATAATTAATTAAACTCTTTAATTAAATTATTCACTATTCATTAATTGTCGGGACTCCATTAAAGATCGCTAGCTACACTCTTCACACTACAGATATATTTCTATGTTCATTGGATATAATTAATAAATAATACGATAACTCTTTACAAATTGTTTGTAAGTACAACTGGGCAAAAATTACCGCTTTGCCTCTATCTACATCTAACTTCTTAAGTACCACCAATCCCTCTAATGAACAATAAATCATAGTTCAACTATGACCAAATCCCTCTCAGACTAGGAGAGGATGTGGCGCCACATTGTTCAAGCCCCGGAATCAGCCTTTAAGAGAGCAATTTATCTATTTGTTCCGACATTGGGGAAGGAGTGAATTCTTTCGACCTCTCCAAGGTCAAGATGATCTCGACCTCTCTAAGGTAAGCAAATGAGCCAAACCTTTCTAAGATAAGAAGATAAGCCAGACCTCTCTAAAGTCAATAGAGGCAGCGGTCGCATATCAAAGCATTTCTACAGGAAAAAAAAGAGAGAGAGAGAGAAACAAAACCACCTTTCAATAAAAGACGTAGAGATTTGTAGAAGGAAAAGTTATTTGCTCTTCAATTGGGAAGAAAGCTATCGGCAGCTTTTGCCTGAAAAAACATATAGAGCAAGTCAATAAAGGATAACAATAATTTAAAAAATTATGGAAAATCCAATTTTCTTGCTAAAAAAAAATTGTAACATGGATGCTAATAAAGGAAAATATAAAACAAAAAAATAGAAATAAAAAAGGAGAATTTAATTGTTATTAAAGAAGAAGGAAATATGAAAAAATGAAAAAAATGAAGTTGTAAAGACAAAAAGAAGAAAAGAAAAAAAAAATAAATAAAAAGAGCTAAAGAAAAGGTAAAGAAAAGAAAAGAAAAGAAAAAAAGAAAGAGAAAAATGAGAAAAAGAAACGGAATTTGAGATTAAAAGGAAAAGTGAAAAAAAAAAAAAAAATGGGCGGGGTGGTGGGGTTAAATTATAAAAAATGTCTTTGAACTTTACACATTCTGAAGTTTCAAAAGTTTCAAATAAAGAACTCTTGTCGTTAGTTTTGGATAAAAACCGTTAAAATTTTATTTAAAAAATATCTCTGAACTTTCAAAATGTTTCAAAAATATCCTTAACTTAATAAAAGTTCAAAAATACCTTCACCGTTAGTGTTGAACAAAAATTTTTAATTCTTCATGACAAAATTGACTTTAAAAATTAAAAAAAAATGTGTCCGGTGATCAATTTGTTTGAAGTTTTCTTAAGTTCGAAAAAACCAATTTTAAAATAAATTATATTGATATCTTCACTTTTTTCATGTAGGTTCTCTCATATTTCTCCTAATTTTCCAATTCTTAGCTTACACCAATGTTCTCAACAATCAAAATAAAAATAAAAATTTTAAATTAAAACATAAAATACCACAAAACTTCACAAAATTCTAAAATCAAAATCTCCTCTTGCAACATACCAAAACAATAAATAGTCAAATACTACCTACATATAAGTACTCTCATATTTCTCTTAATTTTTCAATTCTTAGCTTACATCAATTTTCTCAACAACCAATACTTACTAAAACGCTACGATGCTAAAGGCCCTTCATGAAACGCCTTAGAGAGCAAATTGGAAGGAGTGTCTCTTCATGCACGCGTATCAAATGGAGAGCGATTCAGCACCCCAGGGCAAGACTATAACGTTTGCCTAGCAGACTGTCTCTATGAATGGCACAGGGCAGAAGTGTCGTAGCAGTTGCGCAACATCGTGCCTCCCCTTAATAATCTATCACCGTTTTGCCTTTCGTTGCTTGCTAATTGCTCCGTTTAAGCATGAGTTACATTCGAAATGTCTCACGGCTTCTTTTGCTTGATAATCTATCTAAGAACTAAAATAAATATTAAATTCCTAAAAACCAACATGACTTTGGCTGATACTTTTTTTATTTGATTATTTATAGATTTTGATTTTGGAATTTTATGAAATTTTGTGGTATTTTATGTTTTAACTTAAAATTTTGGTTTTTATTTAGTTGTTGAGAAAATTGGTATAAGCTAAGACTTGGAAAATTAAGAGAAATATGAAAGTAGCTATATGGAAAAAAAATGAGGATATCTATATAATTTATTTTAAAATTGGTTCTTTTCGAACTTAAAAAAACTTCAAACAAATTAATCAGTAGGAATATTTTTTATTTTAATTTTTATTTTTAATGTCATTTTTGTCACGAAGAATTAACAATTTTTGTTCAAATACTAACGGTAGAGGTATTTTTGAACTTCTATTAAGTTAAGGGTATTTTTTAAACAAAATTTTAATGGTTTTCATCCAAAAATAACGGTAAAGGTATTTTTTGAATTTTTTTTTTTTTTTAAGTTTAAAGGTATTTTTGAAACTTTTGAAAATTTGAGGACATTTTTTACGCAAAGTATAAAGTTCATGGGCCATTGTTTATAATTTAATCTATAAGTTTGTCATTGTGAATGGTCTAAGGAGTTATGTATTTCGAATGATTCCACAGTCAATTTTATTCCGATTTATAGAGGAAGGGCTTGAATAAAATGGAGAAAAAAATTTCCCAAGAAGTTGAGATTTAAGTCTAAGTAAGTTAAGATTTCAAAAGTTAAATCCTGACCATTAGAATCTAATCGGTTAAAAGAAAGATATATTTGTTTAGTCCTTTTTTTTCCTCATACTAACAAACTTTGGGATAAAAATCTTTGCAAAAAAAAAAAAAAAAAAAAATGTTTTTTTCCGGTTTCTTATCATTTTGGATTTTTAACGAATTAGTAAACATATATATATATACATATTTGGTTGGGATTTAAACTTTAAATAAAAAAAAAAAGTATAAATTTAACAATTCTAGAATAAGTTAAATAGAATATTCTCAGGTTTTAATCCAGCAAAAGAAAAATATTTTATTTGTTTTTAAAACCAAAATTCATTACTTAGCCAAATTTGAGAAGAAAAATAGTGGTTCCATTTTTAGGTCGAATTGGAAGTATAGTCTAAATTTAACCATGTTTTAAATATTATTTGGTTGAATGAATTTTAATTTCCATTAAATTTTGAAACTTACTAGCCATAATTATTGTAATTGGACAAAATCAATGCAAAATCCAAATTATAAACCAAATTCATATTTTAATAAAATAAACTTAAATCATTACTCAAAACATAAAATGTTTTTGAAATTCATCCACACATGAATGTGCATAAATTTCGAAAATTAGACATTTGTTGGAGAAGAATTTCGTCCAATTACAAAATGTCACGTGTCTTTCGTCTGGCCATTTGATCACGATAATGGGCTTATCAACTTCAACGGTGGTAAAACCTAAACCATGATTGATAGATTTGGCTAGATGTCTGATTGGGTTTTGAATCATAAATTAGATCTAGTCGAATATTTAAAATTATTCGGATCCAAAATCGGACCCAATTCAAGCCCACAATGGAATAATTCGACTGAAGAAAATGTTGGGATTGGTGTCCTAATTCTCCCGGAGTCTCGTTGTTTTGTAAAGATACACATTGTTTAATGAATAAAATAAATGTTATTTAATTCTGGCATTTACTCATATCCAATAAACAAAACTCTTTGGTTATCTTATGTGAACTTAAGCATGTATGTGTGATATACAAGTGGATCATGCCTTAAGTGATAACCTAAATAGGTCTGTAGTATAAGGATTATGGTGGGATACCTGATCCTGGTGACACTACAGATACGGCCCGCTTTGTAGAGGATTGCAAGTGTTGTAAACTACTATGGTAGATCCTGACCATTCATATGGAGACGTGTGAGCGGGGTGTCCTATATAAAGAGTTTGTATAAGACCTGGATCACGAGATGACTAGACTCTGTATATAACGTCATTGATACTAGAGACTTACATCTCACCTAAATGACCATAGGTGACACGACCTCAATCTTGAGTGTTTTGGAAATTCCTGCCTTTGAGGGCGGTCCTTTGATTAGTATGGGTGAGAGTGGCCAGATTGCCAACTCAACATGCCTACCTTTTTGGGGACTTGTCTGATCTGGGTGCTGGGAACTCAATCCACAAGATGAATTCACTCCTTTCCCAAAGTAGGAATAAGTCGAAAGATTGCTCCTTTAAGGGCTGATTCCGAGGCTTGAACATAGTGGCCACAGCTTCTCTTTGGAAGAGAAAACTCAGTCATAGTAGGACTATGACTTATGTTCATTAGAGGGATCAGTAGTACTTAAGGAGACAGGTGTAACTACAGGGACATAACGGTTATTGGCCCAACTATACTTACGAACGATCTGTGAAGGGTTGTCGCACTGCTGATTGGTTAAGATGGACACATAATATATCTGTGGTAAGGAGAGTTCAACTGTCGGTCTTTAGTGGAGTGTCTGGCAGTTAACGGATGGTGGATCATGTGACTAAAGAGTTTAGTCAGTTATTCACGTACTGTTGGAGCTTCGAGCTACAAGTCCATAAGGTCCCCTTGGTAGCTCAATGGATCCAGTTGAGGATCCGTTTTTGGTGTTGATCTGAAATATTCAAATTAACAAGAGGTATTTTGATTATATATGATATAATCGGTATGATGTATGAGATACATCTATTGAAGGATTGATGTAAATGAGATTTACATTAAGTACCATGGAATAGAAAAAGAACTATGGTTTATATGTTTCATGAGATGAAATATTAAAACTATAGGTTATAAATATAGTATAATAAGTTAGTTATCATTTATATTTATAATAATATTGATTATTGGATAATTAATTCTTTTTCTTTAATAACCAAGTGAGCGGGTGGTTATTGAATTCATGGTAACCATGAGTTTAAAAGGAAAGTGGTTTTCCTTTTTAAAAAAAGAAGTTTTACAAAAATTTGATAAAAGTTTTTGAGATTTCTCTCGGCGAAAAAAAAAAAGATCTCATGATAGTCGTCAAGTAAATACGGATTTACTAAACAATGGCCGGGCGAGCTAAACGATCGTGCAGTATTTACTAAATGATTGCATAGTTTTGCTAGACAATTGCTTGCCCAAAGTAAACGATCGTGTAGAGTCTGTAGGCGATAGACTGAGCTAAACGATGAACTAAACGTTCGCATAGCTTTATTTAAACGATTGGACATCAACCTATACGATAGGTCTCTGCCATCTCCCACTTGCCAAGTCGTGTACGTGATCAGTGTTTTCTCCTTCGTCTGCCTCATACCAAGTCCGAACAGAGCCCTCCCTCTGGATTCTCACATCGAGAATACCAAGGTAGCCTTGTTTGGTGGTATCAGATTCAACTCGACACCATCAAGTTTTTTTGGAGGTCGTTCGTGGTGCTGTGGAGTCCGTTCGTGTCGTTGAGGAGTTCGTGGCCGAGGTGATCGTTGAGGACAAGTGTGAAGAGTTCTGCTGTGTTGTGGTCGTGTAGATCAGGCATTCGAGGTTGCTATTGTTCAAGCGGGAGTGCGCAAACAGAGCGTGGAGATGCATCTGCAAATGTTCGTATAGTTTTCCCTTTGAGCATTTATAGTTTTTCATGCTGTAATTTATGTATGAATTGTATAACTGCTTGTTTGAAGTCAACTGTAAATGTATTGTTCATTTATGATTGTGATTTGGAATAATCTTGTTCCGCTACTCATGGAAATTTCAGATCCGACTTCCTTCAGAAAAGAGATTGGACAAAAGTCCAACTTTAGCCCAAACACAAAAAATAGTTAGGCCCAAGCCCACCAAAAACCATGAAAATTCTCTATAAATAGATGTCTTATGCTCTTTCATTTGGGGAGGTTGGAAAATCGACAAGAAAGTGTTGAAGCTCTGGAGATCAAGACTAAAGCTCTAAAGCTCTTAAGATTTTGAAGTTCTGATTAATCTCGAGATTAACGCCTTCTGAAGATTGAAAAATTGGAAGATTAAAGCTTCCTTAAATTCCAGAAGATTGAAGTTCAGAGCAACTCAAATGATCAAATATTAGAGATTGTATCCACTTTACTATACTTAAATCAATGCAAATTTTCACAAATTAAATTCCTTCGAAAATCTCGTCCAACAATTTTATTTGGTTGGATAAATTTGGAAGAATTTTGCAGCTAAAGAAAAAAAGGTACGACATGAACATGAACATAATGGCTTTTTAACTAAATAATTTTTAGAGAAATACATACATTTAATAATACATTTAATAATAGGCTTTCCCCCCCTTTTTTTCCTTCTTTCTTTCTTTCAAGTACTTTACCTATCGTCAGCTTTTTTCTAAGGAATGCCTATTATATTCAAAAGTTGGAAAAAAAAAAAAAAAAAACAAAACAAAAGTTAGTTTTTAATATGTTTTCTGTTGAAACATACTTTTTAGCATCATTTTTTGCTTTTCTTTTCTTGGATGAAAAGTTTCATTCTTTTTCTATTTATTTTGTGTTGGCATTCAAAATATTAGGCTTCATGGAATGCAACATTCATGATTTTTCCAGCGTAAAAAGTTGATTAAGAAAATTTTGAAGTGGTTTAAAAATTAGTTCATGTCAATTAAACCTAATATATGGATCTCTTGACTCTAATCTTGCAAACTCATTCTTATTTTAATATAGTTTATATGAATTAAAATGCCAATTAAATTTTGTGTTGATTTCAGTTATGTTCATATAATTTTGCGTCGCATGCATGAAGGCGCCTTTCCACGACCAACGATCCAGGCATAAAGATTTAAAATTTCTATTGAATTTCTTTATATATATTATTAAATATTACATATAACATAGATTAAAAATACAAAAATCAATCATTTGAAAAGGGCACGTACCCGCTCTGACCCCTATGTGGATTCGCGACTGTTCATCAAATTGTCCTCCATTAGATTTTTCATTGAAATAAAGATGGAAAAACTTAGGGCGTGTTAAACATTTTCAAGTGTTTAATTTAAAAAATGAGTCATTTAAAAAAAAATTGTAGTATTTGACAACCATTTTAGCTTTTAAAGTATACTTTCAACCATTTTTGTTAAAAGTATTTAAATAAAAATGATTTTTTTAAAAAATATATATTTTTTTTCAAATCAATCCAAACGGACCCTTGAAATAAAATTTTGGTGATTTTCCTCTTAGAATTGATGGAATTTAATTTTTTTTCAACTCTGAATGATATAATTTTTGAAAGTTTTCACAAATAGAAAAATATCAAACTATTTATACAAATAATAAAAAAAATTGATAGATATTGATAAGCTTCTATCAACATCTGTTACATAGTATGAATGATGGACTTCTATCAATTTCTATTAAGCCTCTATCAATTTCTATTAAGCCTCTATCAAAGAAGATTAAATTACGCTATTTTGTGTAAATAGTTTCCTTTATTTTTTTTCGACTTTTGAAAATCTCCCATAATTTTTTCTCCATTTTGAAACAATATGAGTATAATAGAAACAATTTCTTGTTTTTAGTTTTTGAAAATTAAACTTATTTTCTCCCAATTTCTTACAATAATTTGAATCTTTCATAAATACAATGGTTGAATTCTGAGCTAAATTCTAAAAACAAAAACAACATTTTAAAAGCTACTTTTTTTTTTTAATTTTCAAAATTTGGAGGTGAAGTAATGTCTATAGATTTTATTTTTTAAAAAATATAAAATAAAATGGTTATCAAATGGGGCCTAAATTATCTCTTTATTTATGTAAGAGCAATTCTTAGGTGTATTCCAAGATGCATATATCTCTTACATCTTATTCTCATCATAAACACAAAAAAATATATAATATTTAAAGAAAAATGTAAGAAGAATATGTCACGTAGTAAATTATAATTAGACAATTGGATAGGATATACAAAGATAGGTGTAGACAGACTAGAATGCGTTAAGTATTTTTCTTTACATAATTTGATTACAAAATATTTATACATATATATAAACAGTGAAAAGGTTCAACTATTAGACATTGAGAAGTTTAAAAACCAAAAATATACTTCAATGAACTTGAAATTTACAACGAAATCAAATTAAAATATTAGTAAAAAGAAGAAAATTGAGTTAGAAGTTAAAACTAAAAAAAATCCCAAAATGGGCTCCACTAGTCAACATTTGATCTCATTGTGGCTTACAAATATCTGCAATCTAGAGTCAAAATCACTAGAAGAGAGAAAAGGATAACTTGAGGGGCCCAAAAGTATAAAGTTTTGTCAATCCAGCCAGCCAGATTCTGAAAGCAAACATATTCTCTTCAATAAGTGGTGGGCGCAACAGATAACAACTCAACCAAACCAATTTAACTCAGGATAGAAGGCAGGTGAAGAGCGTGCCGTGCAACAGCAGAGACATGTCCAAACCTAAATTTTTCATTAATATCTCCTTGCAAATCGTTACAATTACTTCATAATAACCGTTAGACGTAGAAATTTACTAATCTACATGTTTCTAATAACTAGATATATAAATTTGAGGTGCTTTTCCCTCTACATTTAAGAATTGAAACTGAGTAACGATCATATTGAATATATATTTTTTTATCCAAGGTGAGATTAGTTTTGTCTATTTCAAATGACACGCTGATAAAGAAACGAAAGAATAAAAGTGAGAAATTCACATCATTCATTGGGGGGGTCAATTCCTGTGGGGCCATTGTTTAAGATATTTGTGCATGTGGTTAAGTGATGAGGAATCAACCTGAACCATGTTCCCTCCTTTCCTTTTGGTATAAATTTCATATGGTGCCGATGCCTATGGTTATTTCATTCAAACTCCTTAAAATCACCATTGACCACTCTCTGACAACTCTTGTCTCTCAATCTTATCCTATTCCTATCCCACACCACAATAATATCTACGTATGAGTGTGTGGGACCAAGTCTCTCACTCTTTTTTTTTTTAACCTTTTATTTAAATATTACAGTTTGAGAAAGTAATAAGTGAAATAAGGTACTTTTAAAACTATTTAAAGATTTGTGATAGTTTTAAAAATAGAAAAAAATAAAAAAAAAATTAAGTCGAGGTTTGGAATTTCAACCTACGAAAAATTAAAAGTAAATTGAGGGTTCAAAATTCGACCTACGTAGGTCAAATCTTTAACCCTCAACATCCTGCTCTTTGTCCGCATGTTGAATCGTCTCGTCACTTCTCCATGTTGAGAATCGTCACTTTCCAATGTCGAATCGTCTCATCACAGCCAAAGACTTTAAATTCGTGGGTCGAGTTTTGAAACCTCGACCTATGGTTTTCTAAATAGCAATTCAAATCGTCTCTTGCTTTCTACCTTCTTGCTCTTTGCCTTACTCTCTTCTTCTCTTTCATGTGAATCATTTCTCCCCACACGCCATCCTTCTCTGATCACAAATTATACAAGTTTGTTCATTCACTCTATTAGATTTTTTTTAAAAAAAAAAATAATTATAAATTTTTGTTTCTATTCTCATATTATTATTTCTTTTTTATAGTTTTTATTATTTTTCGAAAAATAAAGATTAAAAAAGAGGTAAATATTCACTCAACTAAATTCCAATTTTTCAATTAAAAAATAAGTTATAGATTATAATATTATTTTATTATTATTATTTTTTGTAGTTTTTGTTGCCGGATAATAAATAACAAAAAAAAAAGGAACGTTATCACTTTGAAAAAAAGAAAAAAAGTAGAACTACTATTGAATTTGTGAGTTTAATTTTTATTTATTACTAGTTTTTTGTTTTTAATACTTGTTTATATTTATTTTATGATAGATATATCATTCTAATTCCTTATATCTTGATGTTAATAGTTTTTTAATATTAGTTATATATTGATATTAGTCTAAATTCAATAATATTTTAGATCTATCATGTTTATGTTAGTCTACCATATTGATATTTTAAATCTACCATGTTAGTTTCAATTCAATAATAATTTTTTTAATAGTTTGTATTCACTAATATTCATATAATGATATTAACATTTTTTTATAGTTTAATGTTTTTATTTATATTAGGTTAGATCTACCATATTAATGTTTTCTTTTGCATTTTAAATAATTTTAGTGTTAGGATTTTTAGGGTTTATTGTTGTTTTTGAAGACATTAGATTTTAGGCATTAGATTTTGTTAGTACAATATCTGATGCCTAAAATCTAATGTTTTAGATCCTACACATTAGATTTTAGGCAAAAGAAGTAATCTTGTTTATTTTTTTTTTATATGATATTCTTTTTTTAATATTATTTTTTAGTTTAAAAAATTAGTATTTTGTTTGTTTTTTTTTAAAAAAAAATACTAATTTAATGAAAGTTTAACTTTGATATTTATTGTTTAAAAAGTTTAGTATTTTTTTAATGATTTTTTAATAAGAAAGTTTAGTTTATAGTTTAATACAAAATTATTAATTTGACATTTAAAGTTTTTTATTATAAAAAGTTTAGTATTCTTGTTTGTTTTTTTTAATACTATTCGATTCTTCTAGTTTTTAATAAGTTTGATGTTCAAACTAAGTTTTTTTTTTAATATTTTTTGTTCGTTTTTGTTTGTATTTAAGTTTGATAATTAGTAAAATATTTAGTTTATAGATTAATACAAAATTATTGTGATCTTTTTAATATATTTCTTATGATATTTGATTTTTTTAGTATTTAACTTTGATGTTTATCTTTTAAAAAGTTGAGTTTTTTTTTTCTTTAGTGATTTTTTATAAGAAAGTTTAGTTTATAGGTTAATACAAAATTATTAATTTGATATTTAAAGTTTTTTATTATAAAAAGTTTAGTATTCTTTTTTTATATATATAATAATATTCTATTCTTTTAGTTTTTAATAACTTTGATTTCAAACTAAGTTACTTTTTTTTAATATTTTTGTTTATTTTTTTGTTTATTTTTGTTTGTATTTAAGTTTGATACTTAGTAAAATAATTAGTAATGTATTGTTTGTTTTTTTTTAAAAAAAAATGGCGGATAACTGTTTGGAATTTATGTTGTTTACAAATGGTAATGTGATTGATGGTATTGATGAAGTAGAGTATGACCAACCTCCATGTGGGGTTTTTAGCATAAATGTGAACAATGTGCTTGTTTTTTTTAACAATTTTTGAAATAGTAGGTATGTCACTAGGTGTAGATATGAGACCAAATCAGTTAGAAATAATATATAGACATCCTAATCTAACACCAGTAAGGTTTATGTCATTCCTTATTCTTAATGAACAAACAATGAACTTAATGTTCTCAATCGCGATGTCACTCCCGAATTTAGTGTATTTATACATTAATGTGAGTAGGATAGGTTGGATATAAACTTGAATGCACTCTTTAGTCAGGTTAAAGATCTGACTCAATGTATTGACCCTGATCCTGAATCAGTTGCACCACCCAGTGATGATGAAGATATGGTGGTTAACAATCAATACAGAGAATTTAGAAGAAAAACAGACGATAAATTTGAAGAGTTGGATTTTGATGGGCGTGAACATGAGTTACCTTTAGATACATTCAATGATTTGGATATGAATGTAATAGATAGCATTCGAGAACACGATCCAATTGTAGCCCATGTGGATGTTGACAATACTCAATTGTATAAGAGGATGATTTGTCAAGATAAATAAATTCTACTACATACGGTCAAATGTTTTGCTATTAAGTGTCACACACTATATGATGTTGTGGAATCGACACCAACAATTTGGGCAATTCGGTGTAAGATCACTAAGTATGTTGCAAATGGAGACTTTGTGCAACAAAGAAAAAGTCGCATGGCTTATTTGAGATCACTAAGTATGTTGATCAACATACATGTTTTTACTCAAAACTTAGTCAAAGTTATGTGCAGTTAGATTCATCGATGATTGCAATGAGTTTTGTGATGTCATAAGAGAAAAATCATCCATCAGCATGGCACAACTGTAGTTCGACATAAAAACAAAATTTGGATATTATGTTCCTTACCAAAATGTATGGGAGGGAAAAAGAAATGTATTGGCTAAAGTGTTCGGTGACTAGGATGAGTCATACAAATTGTTACCCAGGTGGTTGTATATGGTTAAGCAGACCAATCCCAGAACATGTGTGGGGTGGAGAGTGAAAGAAACGCCAAACAAAGGACATGTCATCCTTACTTCTGTATTTTGGGCATTTGGTCTTTGTATAGAAGCTTTTAATAGATGTTGGCCTGTGATTTAGATAGACGGTAATCACTTGTATGGATAATATCAAGGAAAGTTATTGATTCCTATATCAGTTGATTCAAACGGACATCTTCTTCCCCTTGCATTCATCATTGCAAATGAGGGGTCTGCAGACTCATGGGATGGTTCTTGAAACATTTGATAGAAAATGTTATACACGAAGAGGTATGTTTAATTTTAGATGGACATGTTGGCATTATACCAACAGTGCACAATCTAACAAATGGTTGTATAGGACCAAAATGTCATCATCAATTTGTTGGGTTTTATGTCCTAAAACTCGTGGTTTGTAAACAATAAACTTATTACTCTTAATCAATAAAAATATTATTGAAGTTTGATTCAATAAAGTTGTTATTGAATGTTTGAATTGCTCATTTCGTTTTAATAACCTAAAATCCAATAAACTAAGATCCATGGCTATTACATGGGTACTTGAACTTTATGTGGAGACATAAGAGTGATCAAGTTTGAATATATAGCCAAAATGGTCTATAATATACAAATAAGATTAGGTACCTTATTCTAAGGACACTATTGGATGCGGCGTACTTTATAGATGTTATAATTGTTGTAAAGTGCTATAGACGAAGTGATCCTGATTCGTTCATGTGAAGACATGTGAGGGGGGGCGTCCTATGCAAAGAGTTTGTTTAAGATTGGACCAAAAAATTAGTCACTCTTACTTTATAACGTTGTTTACTATTTAAGACTAATCATTTCAAAGTGATGACCTAGGTAACTTAACCTTAATGTTGTTTATTCGGGATTATCCTTAGATTTGCATGGGTGAGGGTTGGTTTAATAGCATCGGCTCAATAAGCCTCCCATTTCAGGGATTGGACAGATAGCTGAGGACATAGGGTGCAAGATGGAAATCATTCCTACCCGCTTCTAGGGTTAGTAGAAAGGTTGTTCCCTTAAGTGCTGACTCCAAGTCTTGAACAAGGGATTCCACTCTCTCATTGGTCTGAGAAGGACTCGGTTTGCTGATTGGATCACAAACTAATTGTTCATTAGAGGATCAATGGGACTTAAAGAACAAGATGTAATCTCAGGGGTAAAATAACTATTGACCCAGCCGTTATTACGAACAATTTGTGAAGGGTCAACTTACTAAGTATGGTTATATCGAGTGGACACAATTATATCTACAGTGAGGGGAGTGCAACTATTGGGCTTTAATGGAGTAACTCGATAGTTAACGAATGTTGATTAGTTCGATTTAAAGAGTTTATCCCATCAATCTCGAATTGTTAGAGCCCATGATTTGTAGGTCCATTAGGTTTCCCTACTAGCTCACAAACAGAATAACGTTAGAATAGAGTGATGAGTTTAATTTGAAATGTTCGAATTCGAATTAAGGGAATTTGTAATTAGATAAGATACAATTACATGTTTAATTATCGAATTAAACAAGATTGGAGAATCGGATTATATTAAATATGATTTAGATATTAATTACATGAATGGGGATTCATGAAGGTAAAATTGGTGTTTAAGTAATTTAATATTTGATATTAAATTAATAGAATTAATTAAATTATTTAATTAATTATAATTTTATTTGAAACATTAATTTTTGAATTAATTAATGAAATTTCGGTTTATTTAAAGATTTAAAAACTGAAATTTTATATATTTTTTTAAAAAGAATTTAAAAAATAATAGGAAAATTGGTTCTTGGATAATTCCACTAAAGTGGGACTTTCCCACTATTTTGACACCAAAATCTCACTCACAATTCAAGGAGTTGTCCTTTCAAGATGCAATTGCATGAGGTGTAGGTACAAAATTCAAGCTTTAATGATGAGAATGGTCTCCATACAATTATGAATTATTAAGAGAAAAACTAATGAAGAAGGAGTTCTTCATGTCCAGCTGAAATCATTAAAATTCTCTCTTAATTCCATCAATTCAGCTCATTTTGATTCCCACAAATCAATCTATGGTCCAAAGAGGATAGTAAAAAAGACCTTTTGGTGGTCTACACCTTGTAGCTGAAGAGATTGGTGCTGAATTTGAAGTTCAAAGTCATCAAAGATGAGTCATTTCTTAAACTCTCTTTTTATTTAGGGAACATGCTTAATTTGATGCTAAAATTGATGAATTGGAGTGCCTAATGATAATGAATTCTTCTGCTCATTGCATGCTACTCCAACAAGAATCTACTTACAATATATCATTAGCAACTTCAATAAAAATACAAATTCAACACATTAAAGAATTATGTTTATTGTGTCAGATGTCAATTCCAAATTTGAAAGTGTAATAAAGTCATTAAGGACATCAAAGGAATAAATCGGAGTTATCTGAGTTTTTTTGACAACATTGATATGGATCAATGGACTTAAGCATCGATGGAGAGTTTAGATAGGGTGGATGACAACAAATCTATCAGAGTGCATAAATGTATCTCAAAAAAGCTCGAATGTTGTCAATAAATGCTCTTACTCAAATATCATTCTTCAAGTGCTTAAAAAAAGAAGAGAAAAAATAAGAGCTGCTTTAGAGAATCGAAATAAATATACCCAATAATATTATTCTTTTTTGTAATCAAATATATTTATAATACTAAGTGAGTAAATATTCAGGTACGCACATGAAAAATTAATAAGCGGGCAACAAGGTCTAGTAAACATGAAGATCAGTCATACGATCGATATGAAGGTGTATTTCATGTGAAGAACGGACGTCACAACCTCAATGCTAAATGAGGAAATGTTCAAATATTGAGGCTAAATGGGTCCAAACGGTACTGATGTAACAAGTGGCAAGGGTTTGGTATTCAATGCTCGCAGTTTATGGCAGTTTGCTCACATTTTAACATGAACTGCAAAGATTTTATTGAGGACTACTATAAACTGTCAACATATGTTGCATGTTACTCTCCTAATTTAAACCTGTACTGCATGAAGATTATTGGATAATGCATCCTAATATGCTTGTCCTACATGCTGACCCATCGCTGTTGAGGAAACCTGGTAGACCAAAGAGTTCACGATACCATAACGAGATAGATTTGACATAACCAAGCGCTCGACTACGATGTGGATTTTGTAATCAGTTAGATCATAATCGAAGGAAGTTTCCTTCGTTACGAAGACAGGCTCCAGACAGTTAGGGATTTTTATTATTAATATTTTTATCTTATAAAGACTATTTTTATTGTGTAAATAATATTTTTATCTTGTAAATACTATTTTTATTGTGCAAATAATATTTTTATCTTATAAATACTATTTTTATTATGCAAATAATATTAAGTTGTACATTATTTTTATGTTTTACTCGAGAAATAAATAATTTTTTCTTTTAGATTATGGCTTTAAATCCAGAACCGATTGATCCTGATGTTTTGTATGTCCAATCGATTCATCGATCATCAATTGTATAGGAAGTTCGTACCACTGGCGAGATATCCTATAGACGTCAAGAGGTAGTTGTTCATCGCACTATCCCACTCCACCCTCGAATACTACCATTACTTCGTATGTCTGGATTTTATCGAGTTGCCAGATTGGGATTCATTAAGCTAGATTGGCATCTCACCACAACATTGAATGAGAGATGGAGACTTGAGACACATACATTTCATTTGCCAACTGGAGAGTGCACTATCACTCTACAGGACATAGAAGTTTTGTTCGTGTTGGGATTGGTGTCCGTATTCTCGTACTTTTTCAAAATTTTATAAAAAAGTTATTATTGATAAAATAATTGTTATTTTATAAGCATACACTCAATCCAAGAAACTAAAGATCCTAGGTTATTTTATGTAATTTAAACAAGTATATAGAGACATACAAATGGATGTTGTTTAAATAATAACTTAAACCGTCTGTAGTAGATAGATAAGATTGGGTACCTTATCCTGGTGACACTATGGATACGACCCGCTTTATAGGTGTTACAAGTACTGTAAAGTGCTACAAATGATCTGATCCTGATCATTTATGTGGAGACTGAAGGATCTCATACTGAGAGTTCCATGAGCGGGCTTAGATCGCTCCGATTTCACAGTGACCGAAACATAAACGATATATATTCCATACAAACAGTTATGCATATTATCATAATCGGCATGCTCAGAATACAATAAAACACAAGGAAAGGGTTCATACCAGATGAAGACACTCTTCGAACGACTAAACCCAAAACAACAGAAAACCTCTCACCGATCTACCAGCACCCGGCGAGTCTGTCGACTGCAATAGCACGAATCAAACGTACACAAACAATGCCGCGAGGACGACACCACCACAAGAGAAACCCGGGTATCCTCGGCGTCAAAAACCCAAAGAGTGGGCTCTGGTAAGTATGGTAGAAAACGGAAGAGAAGACATCGTGTAGACGATAAGCAAGTGGGAGATGAACTCTGCTATCGTATAGTAGAAATGCTTATCGTATAGTAGAGCTACACGATCGTTTAGGAAAAACTGAACGATCGTTTAGAAAAGATGTATACGATCGTTTAGGGAACGCGTGAACTAGACGATTGTTTAGACGAACGAGCTTCTATCGTATAGGCTCTCACGATCGCTCTTTCACGGATTCTTTTTGGGCTCTGGCGATACGAAATGTACGATTGAATAATAAAATGAAAACGATTTTCATAGCTTTAATCTGTCGGTTACCATAACCTTCGTAGTCCTACTTCCCACGTCCGAACATGGATTAATTGGTTAATTATCAAATAATTAATCAATTAATTTAATTAATAATATAACCATATTATATTTATATCCTATAGTTTTATATCGTATATCTACTATAGTATTTTCTCCTCTACTTGATATAAATCATATTTATATCCAATTTTCTCCAAAATAATGTATTTCATACATTGAGATATTATATCATATATAATTAACCAGTCTAATTATATCATATATAATTGAACTTCCTCTAGTCAATTTGAACATTTCAAATTAACCCAAACACTGGTTCTCGACTTTATCCAAGTTACCCAGGTGACCTAATGGACCTGTAGCTCGAACGTGAATAGCTGCCTAAACTCTTTAGCCACAAGATTCACCATCCGTTAATTGTCAGTAATTCCACTAAAGACCAACAGCTAAACTCTTCTTACCACAGATATATTTCTGTGTCCATCGAATATAACCAATCATGAGTACGATGACCCTTCACAGATGCTCGTAAGTACAACTGGACCAATTTACCATTTTGTCCTTGTAGTTACATCTCACTCTTTAAGTACCACTGATTCCTCTAATGAACAATACAACATAGTCCAACTATGTGTGAACACCTCTTGGGCCAAGAGAAGGTGTGTGGAGCCACATCGTTCAAGCCCCAGAATCAGCCCTTAAGGGAGCCATCTATCTACTTACTCCTGCCTCGGGGAAGGAGTGAATTCCATCTTGTGTAGCTGAGCTCTCAGCTCCCAAATCAGATGAATCCCAAAATGGTAGGTTTGAATCGGCTAAGGATCAAAGGACCGCCCTTAATGGCAGAAGTTCCCAACTCACTAAGGATCAAGGTCATATTACCTACGGCCATCCTAGTGAAGTGAAGTCTTATATAACGAGATATTAACACTTCATGGTCAGGTCTTATACAAACTCTTTGTATAGGATGCCCCCGCTCGCATATTCCCAGCACGAATGATCAGGATCAGACCATCTGTGGCAAGTCACAACACTTGTGACCATTCCATAAAGTGGGCCGCGTTCGTAGCATTACCAGGATAAGGTTTCCCTCCTATATCCATATACTACAGACCATTTTGGTTATCACTCCAGACATGATCCACTTGTATGTCACCACATACATGCTTGAGTCACATACAGATAACAAGGGATTTTATGTTTATTGGTTTGTGGTAAAGAAAATAAAACAAATAACTGAGCAAAATAACAAGATGTGAAGTAAATATCATATATTAACAATCACTGGTGTTTCGTATATACTGTTTACAAACTACAGGACACGAGACTTTAGGGCATAAACCCCAACAGAGATATGTGAGCGGGGGTATCCTATACAAAGAGTTTATATAAGACCGGATCACGAAATGATTAATCTTTTTATATAACGTCGTTAATAATAGAGTCTTACATTTCACTAGGATGACCATAGGTGACATGACTTGAATCTTGAGTAAGTTGTGAATCCTACTCATGAAGGCGGTCCTTTGATTTGTATGGGTGAGAGTGGCCAGATTACCAACTCAATAAGCCTACCATTTTGGGAATTCGTCTGATTGGGGAGCTGGGAACACACCTACACAAGACGAAATTCACTCTTTCCCCGATAATGGGATAAGTAGATAAATTGCTCCCTTAAGGGCTAATTTCGAGGCTTGAACATAGTGGCCACACCCTCTCCTAGCCCAAGAGAAACTTGGTCATAGTTAGACTATGACTTATTATTCATTAGAGGAATCAGTGGTACTTAAGGAGTTAGATGTAACTATAGGAGCATAATTGTAATTTTGGCCTAGCTATACTTACGAGCAATTTGTGAAGGGTCATCGCGCTGTTGAATTGTTATATCCAATAGACACAAAAATTTATTTATAGTGCGAAGAGTGCAGCTGTCGATCTTTAGTGGAATGACTGGCAGTTAATGAATGTTGGGTAATTTAACTAAAGAGTTTAATTAATTATCCAAGTATCGTTGGAGTTTCAATCTACAGATCCATTAGGTCCCCTCTATAGCTCAACAGGGATTTAATTGAGAATTAATTTTGGATTAATTTGAAGTGATCAAATTAATTGAGAGAATTAATTATATATGATATAATTAATTAAATTTATTACAGATGTGATATAATTAATTAATATAATGTATTTGATATATTATAATATAAGGTAATAAAAAGAAATTTGAATATGATTCAAATAATAATTATATGAATGAGATTCATGTAATTATATTTAATAGAAATATGATTTCTATTAAATACCATAAATAAGTTGAGACGAATTAAATATTTGGATATGATTCAAACGTTAATTATATGAATGAGATTCATATAGTTGAATTTAATATAAATGTAATTTATATTAAATGTCATGTATTATTAAGAGAAATTAAAACTTAGGATCTTTTTAAATATATAAATATAAAAGATATTTAAAAATATTTACACTTTATAGCAAAAAGTTCCAAAAATACACACTTTTAAAACTTTTTGCTATAAAATGTAAATATTTTTAGGATTTTTATATTTATAAGAATTTCCCTTAAAACTATAGGTTATGTTGTATTTGATGCAATATAAAACTATAGACTATATGTTATATTTGATATAACATATAGTGTGTATATATAAAATAAAGTAGTTATTATATATTTATTTTATTTTAAATTAATTTTAATTAAAGGGAGGGAGTTACAACTCCCCCCCCCCCCCTCCCAATCTCTCATCTATTACGTGATGTGAGGAGGATGAATGGCTCTCATAAACATTGAGAGAATAATTCTCTTTGGGAAAAATTCACAGAGAAAAAAAATCCTCTCCTCCTCTCTTTCTCCTCCCCTCTTCGAAACCTAAATGCAGAGCCCACATCTCCTGTCCATTCTCAAACTCTAAGGAGAATACAGGAGGTTCCAGTTTGGTGGTGTCCCAATTGGGTTTCCAAATCGTGATCTTGATCAAGGGAGTTCTTGAAGAAATTCGTTCTTCAAAGGTATTTTCTTCTTCCCTTTTTCTTTAGAAAAACATGTTGTAGGTTTAAATTAAATGCATAATCTTTCTATTTTAATTCTGTAATTCTTGTAAGTTCTGTGAAAAACGAAAATTGGGACCAATCCCCACAATCCTCTGTGCAAATCTTCAATGGATTTTCCTTCAGTTCGGGTTACCTGTTGACGACGAGTCAGTCTCTGGAGTGATGCATGATGACTGATTGCATATTTGTCAACTGTTCCTCAATGTGACCCCACCCGCTGATAAAATTAAAGGGTCGAGGTTAAGTTTGACATGGTTAGCAATTCTATGAGCTTGCTGATGATGTGGGCAAGGAAACCGTCTTGAGATATATGCGAGCATATATACTACAAATGATGGGTGGAAGTCTGTTTTCTAACAAATCAGATCATTTCGTTCACTTGATGCTCCTGCCATTATTAGCTAACCTCTATGATGCGAGACAATATTCTTGAGGTGGAGCATGTTTGGCATGGTTGTATAGACAGCTATGCAAAGCAATAAAACGTGAGATCACTAAGCCTCTAATACTTTTGCAATTATGAGTTTGGGAACGATTTTCAATAATGGCTCTGTAGCTCCGACAACGCTCAATTAGTTGGGCAAACCTACGGTTCTCAGTATGTATTTTAGTTCAATTTAATTTAACAAATATTTTTCTATGATTGATCTAGTTAATTTAAAATCTAAATTATTAATTTAGAAATATAGGTGAAGAGTCAAATTTTTTGTGACTAGGACAACTACACATATAGTTAGTCAGTTTAGATACATGTTTGATCTGATTCAACCTGATCAGGTACATTAATATTGAACCAAATTGAATTTTTTATACAAATTTTTAATGTATTTATCTTTAATAATTTTTTTACTATAATCTTTTATGTTTCAGATTATTTAGGAGTCTTACAAAGCGGGACATTTTGCCCAAACATATGGCAGACAATAAGTCCTCTCATATGTTTTCACATTTATGAATGACATCTTCCTAACAGGGTAATGAGACAATTTGGTTTCCAACAGGATGTCTCATTGTCTTGTAATACTGAACCCATACTACATGATATCAACTTAAAGAACTGGAGATTAGTCTGAAAAAGTTGCACATTTAGTAGTGCGATGACACTATCATACAAGTTTATTGAAATGGGGGTTTCTATTGGGCAATTTGATAAGGATGTCACTCAAAATTACACCAATTGGTACAATAATATTACAAGGCACTATGTTACTCGTCTAATTATTTTTTATTTAAATTTATTTTAAAGTCTAACCATTTTATAATTCACAAAGATCGAACAATAGTAGCCTTCGTGATGTTGCAAATGATACAAACCAAGTTCTTGCGATATGCAGTAACAACCAGAGCTATATGGAGGGGATACAGATATACCTATTGTTTTTCCATTAGTTCCTAGACGTAAGGGACTTGTTCGAGAAGAAGATGATGAGTTTGATGAGGTTGTCCATAATGTGGAAGAATTGTCTCGTCTCCTATGACGCAAATGCAGAGCCAAACTTCATGTTAGTCTGATGATGATGCTAGCATTTAGTTCATGATATTTTAATCCAGAGGTTGGTCCATCATCTTCATACCTATAGCAACATCAAGAGGAATTAGAGCAATCTCAAGTTTAAAGTCGACGATGATAACCAAGTCGAAATCAACGACGTCCGCCTTGTAGGACACATTGATTTTTTTAAATTATTTTTAAATGAATGAGATACATTAAATAGTTGTATTAATATGAACATTTTAATTTACATTTTATTATTTTAAAATTATGGAAGAAAACGTGAATGAGAATTTATTATTTTCTATGATGTCTCTTAAAGTTAAGAGCTAAGGATTATTAAGAAATACAATAACATCCTTTTTTGTTAAGAAATATAATAATGAAGAATATGGTGGTAAAAAATAATAACAAAGAAAATGGTGGTGAAAAATAATAAATGGACCTTTGTCGATATTTCTTGAAAACTGATTTATCGAGTGTTGCAGTCTCGATATACAGAAATAAAAAATAAAAAAGAAAGAAAAATACTGGTCAAATTGAAAACTACCATATTTCTCTAATAGTTTTCAAACTACAATATTTTTCTAATTAGTTTTAAAAACTACAATATTAATCCAAATTTACCTTTCATATGTTAGGTACACGAAAGAATTCTAACTAAGTTGGCATCCTCGTCATTCTTCTGCTTCATTAAAAAAATTTCTATTATAACTATCGTTAATACAGTAAGAAGTTCATGAATCGTAAAAATTGATATTTTTTAGTGAGCACACAATAAATTTAAAAACTTCTTAGATCATGTATTTTATAAAAGGTGTGAGATCTCTATGATCTTCTAATATGAAATCCTTAATAGTACTATATTCATTTAATGTGAATTCAGTGTTTGACACATCAATAAATAATATACTAATTCATATAATGGATTCCACACTATTTTTTAATATTTTTATTTTTTTACCCAAAAAAACAATAAAGCCATATGAAAAAGAAATCCACACTATTTACCTGAAAATTTTTCCTTTTTTATACTCTTTAATTTACACTTTAATTTGAATTTTTTAAATAGAAAAAGTATTCTTTTAATTATAGGATTCTTTTAAGACCGTGTTCCTTCAAATATACCAAAACTGCCAAAAAAAAATCTTATTATTTGAGCTATTAACTCTATAAAATAGCCAAATTGAGTTTTAGCTCAATTGACATATGAGTGTGTTAGAAATCATAAGGTTTATGGTTCAAATTCTTCTAGCTCCAAATACGCAATACATCATTCGTTTCAACTCGCTTATCTTTATGTGTTATGCCATCTCATGTCAGAAGCGCCTTCTTTTGATGCAAACAATCGTTTTAATCTTGGTATCAATGGAAAATGGCGGAATACCTTATGTTGTATTTTTTTATCCTTTCCATAATTAACTTTGTACCGAGACTCACCACAAACGGCATTGTTACAAATCTGCAAACTCTTTCCAATACAATACACAATCATATTTGCATGCATGAATAGACTCATAACCTAGGCCTAAATCACGCAATTTTCGATTGGCTTCATAAAAGGAAGTAGGTATAGAGGTGCCAGCTGGAAACGCTGCTTTTAACAATTTCAGCAACATGTCAAATGATTTGTTACTCCAGCCGTTGAGAACTTTGATATGCATCAACTTCACTAAAAAGTTAAAAGACGAAAATTGCGAACAACCAAGGTATAATTCATTACGTGCTTCGGTCATTAAATCCTCGAATAAGTTCGTGGTATCTCTTTCTTGACCATTAAAGGACATTTTATTCTCAATCCTTCCTTCGTTTGCATTTTCGTTTTCAATTGGAACTTGTAAATTGTTTATAAGATTCAACATCTCATTTTCTTTGACAACATTACTCTCTATACTATCTACTTCAACATTCTGTATTGAATGACTTGTATGACTTCTAAATAAGTTTATTGGCTCTCCATGATATACTCATTCACAATATGAGGGAGATATTCCATATGTTAATTGATGTCATTCCACAATATCTATCTTTTCTCAAATTGAATTCATATAATTCTTGCATGGACATCTTATTCGTTCGGAATTATTAACATGAAACTTTGTCATATCTAAAAACTGGGATACTCCTTCTCTATAGATAACTTATTCCTTAATTTAATCCATTCTTTATTCATCCTTAAAAATAAATATTTTCTGACCAACTTGTAATCCAAAACAATAATCTGGATTAGAAGACAAAGTACAAAGTATTTATTAAGCATGAACTTTGATTAAAAATTTCAAATTTGTCCGGAGTATTTAAAATTTTAACTAATTTATAATACGTGACTCTTTTTGCCCCTAATGTTATTGATGTTTTTTTCCCTAAACTAAGTCCAAAATTAAGTAAGTTGAAACATCCACAATCCATGGCTTATATAAAAAAACAATGCTAATTAAAAACAATCCACAATAACATTCATACTCCAAAAAATTGTATAAATTGAAACATCCACAATCCATAATAACATATTATAAATTAATCCACAATCTACAAAAAATTGCATAAATTGAAATATCTACCATCAACAATAACAACTCAATCCATAAATTAATTCACATTCAACAACAATAACAACTCAATAACAACTCAATTCATAAATTGAAACGTCCACAATCCATGGGAATCTTGTTTTGGTTTAATTTTTGAAGCTTTTGAAAATGGTATTTGGAAAGTCAAATTAATTCATATTCAACAACAAATGGGAATCGATCAATAATGATTAATTAAAACATATACAATGATTAATTGAAACATCTACAATAACACAATAACAATTAGCATAAATTATTTAAATCATGATTTTTCAATTAATCAATTAATAATGATTAAATTAATATACAAGAGAAAATAATGATTTAATAAATATACAAGAAAAAATAAAATGAGAAGATTACTGGTGACGGCGACGGGCGGTTGAAGGCGGCGGTTGAACGAGACGAGGAGACAACGGTGATGGCGGGCAGTTGATTGCAATTGCTGACCAAAGGGAGGAGGGGCGGCGAAGGGGCGGCGGCGGTGGGGAAAGAGGGGAAAATGGGAGAGGGAGGGAGAGGAAAGGCGCGGGCAGGCTCGGTCGGCAGGGGGAGGTTGCGGCGGCGAGGGTTAGGGTTAGGTGAGAGGGAAGAAATGGGGAAAATGGTTTAAACCAGATCCCTTCTTCCCCCAGATCCCATCTCTCGACACCGTCTAACGTGCGTTGGGAGAGCCGTCGGGAGTTCCCGGGAAACTCCCGACAGACTTTTACGACGTCGGAAGAACTCATTTTTCTTGTAGTGTAAAAAAAAAAAAAAAAAATTATAAAGTCATAAGTAAGCCTTACTCACACACTTGACAACTTCTATTATATAGTGTGTTGGGTTTAGTAAGTTCCCTAATTGAAATCAACAAGCCTTTCATAGTTCAAGAGCAGTATTTTCCTTTTTTTTTCTTTCCTACTTTACTCTGGGATATATAACTTAAATTCTATTTTGGTAACCTATATAAGAAAGAAATAACACGTGTGTTCATATTTAATTTATTTAAATGATTAATATAACTTTGAAAAAACACACTAAATGTACGTAAATTTACGTACTTAAAACATAACATTGAAACCAAGATTGAGGATGTAAGAAAAGTGCAGGAAAATAAAATAGGAGAATTTCAAAAGTTTTCGTTTATTTGGATTTGTTATTTATGTTTAAATTTAAAAATATATCTCAATATTTCAGTTTGGATAACTGCAACTCAATGATAGAGTTGATGGTTGATAAATATATGAACATGCATACGAAGAATGCGTAGGGTCAATACTCAATCCAACCACTGTCCATGGTACCAAAAAGTTAGCTATAAATAGGCTCGTGATATTAATTGAGCATTTATATAATCTATGGTTCAACTAATATACCTAACTAAAAACAAGTGAATTTTTTAAGTGCTCTTAATTAGTTTTTTTCTAATATCTTTCTCGAATATTAGCTCAGTTTATATAGGTGAGATTTAATAGAGTTATCAACTTCAAGTGCATTTTTTTAAGGTAACTTGATCAGTATAATTGCTAAAGATAATTTCCCCTTTTATGAGTTTACATTCAACAATCAACTTTAGAACTTTAATCTTATTTGTATATGTGTATATATATATAATCTGTTTTTGGGTTTTTTTTTTTTTAAATATTATGCATATTCCAAGTTCTAACCCTACAACATAGGGCTTTTTGAGAAGTGCTTAGATTTTTTAGGTGGCCAATTACTAGATTTGAGCCATTGTTTTCAAAATCCCCCAAATTTCCTTCCCACTAGGTCATTTATTTCAATAAATTCTTTTGAATTATTATTTTTTAATTAAAAAAAACATATAACACAAGGTGAAGAGTAAAAAACAATGGACCAAAATCAAAATATTCTATAGCATGCACATATAATTATTCAAATAAACTAACATCACATTTCAAATTTTTGTTAGAGGAATATACATTACAAGAAAGATATATATATATATGTAAACTTACAACAAATCGAAATATTTTGATATTGAAAAAACAAGTTACCAAATTTTTCTATACATCTAAGCACAACCCAATAAAAGAGGTGTTTGTATGGATGACCATTTTTCATGGGTACAAATAAATTTGGCTGAAGGTTTGAAATTGAAAGAAATTTGGTACTTTATTGATGTAAGTGCACTATAAAATTATCGATGCAACCCATGAATGGATTGAGAGTGAACATAAATCTCGTTCCTTTGTCTCGCTTCTTCCTCTCACTCTGATTTACAAAAGAAGATAACGAATACAAGAATAAGAAACCAAAGAACGAACGGGAAGAAGAAGATAGACGCGGGAGAGAGAAAAAAAGTTATAGCTCAAGAAGAAATTAACGAGAAAAAGAAAAAAGAATTGCAGTGAGCACGAGAAGAAGAAAAGAGAACGCATATGAAAAAATATTGGAGTGGTTTTGGTAATTCTAATAGAGCAGACCTAATCAAGAGGCAAAAATATTTTCTTTCAAAATCTAACGTCTTATTTTGGTCATCCATGTCATTTTCTTCCTAAAAGGTTAGTGAAAGCTAAACTAATTGCTAATAAAAGTTTAATAACGCACATGGCCTAAGATGGAAAGTAAATGTAAAATATATTATATATATTAAATGATAAAAATAAAAGAGAGAGGAAGTGTTTTTTTTTTTTAGTGAAGAGAGAGAAAGTGTTTAAGTGTCAAGTTAATAGTTGATGGGACCAGAAAACGTGGGTGTTGACCCGAGAGAGTATTTGTAAATCATGAGTCCCCACAATCCACCGACAAGGTAGCAAAGCAACAAGATTCCCTTCTCTCTCCTCCATTTATTTTATTATGTTACGTTTCTCCAAATGTATATACATTATTCTCTTACTTATTTCCTAATTATTTACTCTCTATTCTCAATATTTTAAAACTTACTTCTTTCAATCCACTTACTTCCATTTTTATTATTTCAATTCGCATCTTATAATTAATGGTGTTAATGATATTATAGTAGAGGCTGTAGTTAGAAAAAAATATTTTCAAAATTAAAACTTTGTCACCCCATGCCCATCTATCAGATCTTGCAAATTCGTTTTTCAGTTAAATAATATATGAACATAAGGAGATTTAAACTTTTAGATTATTGGTTGAAGATATACATATATTTTAATCTTTTTTTAGTACATATCTTATTTAGTTGTACTATACTGAGGGTGTGTTTGAATTCACTTTTCAAGTGTTTAATTTTGAAAATAAATCATTTTAGAACAAAATTAAAATATTTGATAATCATTATAAATAGCTTTTGAGACACTTTCAAAGTTCATTTTAAACATTTTTTTTTATAAAAAATATTTAAATGAAAATAAATCTTTTGAAAATTATTTTTTTCTCTAATCATTTTAAACAAACCTTTAGATTGACTAAAATTTAAGATTAATGTATTACATAGGTCACATTTTTTTTTGTATGTGTTGTGTTGGTAGAAAATTGGGGATGATGAATGAATTGTCAAGTGGGGTAAAAGAAAATTTTAAGAAATTTAATTAAATTATAGAGATATATTAATCATTTTAATCTTAAAAATCAAATTGAAGCTAAAACTCAAATACAACAACCAAAGGCAAACCATAAAAATCAAAGTAGTGATATAATCCTATTTAATTACTGAGTTTCATTCTTAGGTTAAATATATATTCTAGTCTCTAATATTTAAAAAAAGAATTGAACTCTGTCTCTTATTTATTAACACTTTTTAACGATGTTTTCCAATATTGATGAATATTAAAACTGGTTAATATTACTTTCACATAACATAATATCAAGTGAATTAAAAAAAAGAACAAATTAAAGAGAGAGAAAAGTATCTAAAAAAACGCAAAATTTCTACTAGATGACCACCATTGTCATCCTTTAAATGTTTAATTTTAAGATTAATGAACAATTAGAAATTAAATGCATATAAGAACAAACTTTTTAACGATAAGTCGTTAGAAAGTTAAAATTGCAACGTATTTTAAAATTTAAAGTTCAAATTGATATAATTAGATAGGATATTTTTTTTATGATATATTTTTCTAACTGATAAGGGACTAAATTACTATTTTTTTAAAATTTTTTGAGGATAAAAAAAAGCTCGAAAAAAATATATTAGTTAGCAAAATGGGAAAAAGTGTGTGGGACCAAGAATGAGAAATAACGGGAGGGGGAGGGTCCGGGGTTTTCTCGAGGTGAAGCGGGTGGATCCACCGCCTCAAGGGGGTGCTCCTCCGTACACCGGCAAGGCGTGATTCCCTGTCTACTTCCTTCTTCTCTCTCCTTCTTTTGTGTTGGTAATTTGGTACCATATAACATAAAATGAAAAATATTAATAAATTTAATTTTTTAAACATAAGGAAATGGGAGAATCTCAACACTCATTATTATTGTTACGCATCATGATTGCAACCTACAATCTGCACCCAACCAAAGCCAGAGGCAGGGAGGGACCAAAACAGAATCTCCATATCCTCCACTCTTAACCCACACACCAAATCCACTCACATTTTCTTTTCCTTTTTTTTTTAAAAAAAACTATATATATCCACTTTTATATTATTTTTCTATTTTTGTGATTAACTTCTCCTATATCCATTTATTTTTAATATATTTAATCAACACATTCTAACTACGTTGTTGTAATATACTTCTAATTCTAATTAAGAGTGTTTACTGGTTGGATTGGGTTGAAAGACTTTTTAAATCCAATCTAATTGTTCAGTAAATTTTTTCAACCCAAATAATCCTTATTAAAAAATGAACACATCTCAATCCAATCATAATATATTTGGGTTGGGTTGGCTCGGGTTAATCGAGTCATTTAGTAGCAAAATGTAAATATGTAAAAAACTAATTTAATTATTTTCATATATTGAATTAAGATTAACGATTCAATTTCAATTATATAGTGATTTTTCTTTCTAAAGTATAAAGAAACTACTTCTTGTTGAAAAATAAATTATTCAAAAAATATTTGAATTAAATAAAATTAAAATCAATATATATATATAAATAATTATGTTATAAGTAATTAAAAAAATATATTTTTAACTTAATAATAAATTCATGTTGGTTTTGATTGGTTTAGATTATATTAGGTGAACCCATAAACCAACTCAACCCAAATGAGTTTGCGGTTTGGGTTGATCAGTTTTTTCGGATCATTGGATTTTTTGAATACCCCTACTCTGAATCATTTTAGTAACTTTACCCATTTAAAATTAGATAAAAAAAAAATAAAGAGATCAAAATAAACCAAATACATGGACCATGATAAAATATTTTGAAATTTTAAGATAAAAATGAACCAAAGCTAAATATAGGAACTGAAATGAACATTATGAAAATACCAGAATAAAAATGAAAAAAAAAAGTATAATTATTAAAATAATATTTAAACCTTTCATTTAAAACCAACTCGCTACCAAATATGTCATATAATATTTTAAAATGAAAAAAAAAAGTAGAATTACCAAATTGGGAAAAAGGAGCTAATAAACAAATATAATCTTCTAGACGAATTGTTATTAAATAACGGAGACGGGCCCTCCTAAATCCAACACCAAATCCAAATCTTCTCATTTTTACTTTCACGTTTATTTATGAACATACAAATCTTAAGTTCAATTTTGTTTAAATTTTATTTTGATGTATTAATTTTCATGTTCCATTGATTCCTAATTTTCGAAGTATTATGTTTTAGTCCTTAAAAATAATTATAGCCAATAGTATTAATTTTACATGTGTAAAATATTAGCGTTTATAACTGACTTAATATAGTTCAATTCTTTAAAGTATTATAATTTAAATCAAAATATCTATTTGAATACTTACTCGAAAACGTTAATGATTTCTCAATATTCTTACATTCACATTGTTATCCATTTATTTGAACAATAATATTCTAAAAAATAACCAAAGTATTAAAATTTAAAATAAATTTAGATTTGACCAAAACCTGCGAAGTGCAGCAAAAGAGGAATAATAATACAATATATATCTTTTTATGTCCGATTCAAAAGTTGGAGTTATAGGAAGTAAACTAAATAAAAAAGAAATGTAAATGTCAATTTATATCCTTCAACTTTTAGATTGTGTCAATCTAAATCTTAAATTTTAGGGATTTTATCAATTTAAACTTAAAAATTTTAGAATTATATCAATTTAAACTCTAAACTTTTATCAGTGTGTCAATTTAAACCATTCATTATATTTTATTTGGATAAACGTAGTATTAGACTTGTACTTTTATCCATTAAATCTCTAAATTTATAAGTTTAATTGAAAAAATTAAATGTTTCATGATATTTTTCAAACTAAATTTGAAGGAAGGTGTAAATTGATATATTTATGGAGGTTCAAGAATTAAATTGATATATTTATAAAAATTTAGAGTTTAAATCGATACAATTATTAATTTGGATTTAAATCGATACAATCCCAAGTTCAGGGTTTAAATTCATTCAATCTAAAAAATTCGGAGTTTAAATTGATATAATTATTAGTTTGAAATTTAAATTAATACGACCTCAAAGTTCATATATATATATATAAATTAATATTCACCTTAAAAAGATAAAAAATAAAAGTTGATAGAACAAAACAAAAGATGTTCATTCAACTCTAATTCTATAAATAAGCTACTAATTATCTTCAGAAATATTGATAGTTCCTTTTCAAATTCTATCACTGTTTAACCAACCAAAATAATTTTTTTTTCTAAATATATATAAAGTAAAATACTATGAAAAAATCAAAGTAAATTTGGTTAAGTGATAATGATATGTACTTCGATTCAAGAGATCGGAGGTTGAATCTCTAATAGAAAATTATTCCCGAAATTATATTAAAAAAAGAAAAGAAAGAAAGAGAAATAGGATTGAAATGTGAGAGTTGGGGCCCACGGATGAGTAAAATTTAAATGGGAGGTGAGGAAAGAAAGGTTTAGAAATTGGCACCCACGTGGGAAAGATAAATGGACGGCCACGGATAATGATCTCCTTCGTCTTCCTTTGCCGGTTTGGATTCGACATTACAACTCATTTCCAACTTTGCTCCTATCAACCATTTTTAGTACACTTATTCATCATCTATTTCACCTGCCCTTTATATTATTTTATTTACATTATTGTATTCATTCAATTCTCCTTTAATTGAACCTCCTTATTACAATTCACATTAAGGTTATATAGAAAAACATTTTCCTTTTTCACCTACTTCCAATACGAAAACATTTCAATTTTTACCGTACTGTTTACCAATTTACTGACCTAGCCCCAAAAACATACATCTATTTTCTTAATTCAATAATTGCTTTTAGGCGAGTTTCACAAAGGACAAGCTATATATATAGTCTACCTAAAAATGGTTATTACTAATGTCAAATAATTTATTATTGAACATTTGAATGGTAAGAGAGGTGAATTATGTTTTCTTCAATCGAAATATATTTCAAGTGGGTATTAAATGTAAAAATAGTAACTCAACAATAATTAATCTGCATTCCTTTTATAATTGTTGTACTTAAAAAGATAAAGTTATTGAATTATATAGTTATGACATGTCTGTATCAATGTACTAATATGTGCGATATTAATTTTGATCATTATCTCATTTGTATCTCTTTATAATTTTGATAGATAGTTTTTAGATTTGTAAACTGAGGTATTTATGTTTAATTTATTTTTATTTATTATGACCCAACTTTTGATTAAATAAGATTTCATAATTATTTAAAATATGAATCAATGATTTTATTTTATCTATTTTTCAAATGATATATGTGAATATAGTGATCAATATTTATTTAATTCTATTAAAGAATTATTTTAAATGATAAAATTATTAAAATATTTATAAATAATAATAACATATCAAAATATTTATAAATAATAATAACATATCATAGTCTATATGCGATAGATTGTGATAGACCATAATATACTACTATCTATGTCTATTATGACATAGATAGACATAGATAGTAGTCTATTAGTAAAATTTTGTTATATTTATAAATATTTTGGTTCATTTTTCTGTATTTGAAAACAACCCTTAATTATAACATTATATTATGGATAAAAAATTAAAAAAATTATTTTGGTACCATGAACTTTTACAGAATTTAGTTTATAAAATTCACTTCATAACCATTTAATATCTGCATTTTTTATTTTGTAACAATTTAGTTTTTTGAATATTGATATATAAAAATTTAGCGGTGTATCGATTTAGTTTTATTATAAAGATATTATTAACATTTAATAGAATTTCTTATACATATATTTAAACAAACAAATTCATGGATCAAACGTGTGGTTTAAAATACAAATGCTAAATTGTTACGTAATGAAAAAAGAAATCATCAATTTTTTTTAAAAAGTACAAAAAAATTTAAATTTGAAAGTGTATAAACTAATGTCTCATTTGGTAACCATTTAGTTTTTATTTTTTATTTTTTAAATTAAGTCTATAGACACTATTTATCCCCAAAATTTATTCATTTGTTACCAATTGTTTGAAAAACCAAGTCAGATTTTGAAAACTAACACCCCATTTGGTAACTATTTCACTTTTTGTTTTTGTTTGTAAAAATTAAGTCAACTTCCTTCACTTTCTTACGATAATTTGCATCTTAATTACAATGGTTGACTTCATAATCAAATTCCAAGAATAAAAACAAAATTTTAAAATATATTTTTTTTAGTTTTCAAAACTCAGCTTGGTTTTCTAAATAATTAGTTTAAAGTAAATAACAAAGGAAAATTTTAGAAAAGGAAGTAGTGTGTAAAGGCTTAAATTTTTAAAAATCAAATCAAAATCAACACGTATCCAAATGGGGCCTAAGAAAGATAATTTTTAATTTTTTTTTTCATAATTTGACTAAGAATTCAATCATTATATAAAAAAATACAAATCATAGTAAGAAATAGGATGAAAATATACTTAGTAAAAAAAAATTAAATAAAAAATTAAAATGGTTACCAAACGAGTCGTAACATCAAAATTGAGAAACTATATTATTAAAAAATTAATAGTACAGTTTAATGTTCTTAACCTTAAACTATGTTATCCTCAATAATTTATAGTCATCAAATTCTTCGTATGGGTGGGAAACTTTTTGAACCTCAACATTACTTTTCACTTTTCAATTATTCAATTTAGAAAAATAGGCAGTAACTTTAAAGAAGAAAACAAGAAAATGCAGCTCTATCGCATTATTTTGTTTTGGACCATTATTCATCGAAGTAAACTTATATTGTACGGCCATTATCGAGTTGTCGGTGGGCCATAGCATCGCAATCTTTATCTTAATGGGTAATAATTATCTGACATTTATTTCCCAAATTTTATATTATAATAATCCATATATATAATAAAGATTCTAATACATATAATTGAGACAACTGTTTCCGTGACATATAATTCTCATTTGCATGTGAATCCCCTTTGTCTATATAATTTCCATCATCCTTTTCTTTTTACTTTCTGTAGCTTTATAAAATAATTTCATACGGCGATGCTACAAATAATTCCTTTTATTTTTATTCTTTTTAAACTTTGGAATCAGTAATTAAGTATTGTGTATCTTCATCTTATAATTTTGTATTAATTTTATTTTATTATTTTCCATCAAATTTCCATATATGTAGTATATGAAATTTAGAAATTTGAGACATAAAACTTATTTTAAACACAACCTAAAGTTCAATTGACTAAAGACAAACATGATTCGGTTCTCTTAAAAGAAATCATAGATATATTATAAATAAATAAATAACATAAAGATTAGTCTTTACAAATTTAACTACAATGATTAAAATATGAAGAATGAAAATAACTAACTTGTGATCGTACACTTACCTGAAAATTTTCAAAAAATAAATAATAAATAAAAACCATGAAAAGGAAAACAAGTTTTGTGTAAATTTATGGTCAGAATTTAGATTAGTTATCTTAAAAAGTAGAGCAATTATTGATAGTATTAAATAAACCATATCATCTTAAAAGTAAATAGTATAAAAAATTATTTGCTAACTGATTGCTTTTCATTATATAAAAAAGGTTTTATCCCTTTAATTGAAATTATCTATCGAATTACTAATTCAATATTTTTTTCTTTTCAGGTACACTGTTGATATTAAAAACTAATGATATTTCTTGAGATCACTTTTGAACTAGAGATTCTTAAAATACGAAAATATGGTTAAAAAAGATTTAGAAAAATTGAAAGTTACTATCTATATCAATAAAATACATTTTCTTTTTCAGTGACTCCATCATAGAAACTCTAAAATTAAGCATGTTTAACTTGAAACAATTCTATGTTAGCCACTTGCTAAAAAAAATTTTAGAAAGCATGTGAGTGAAAACAAATTATGCTGAAAAGTACTTGTATTGCATTGAGACCATGAAGTGTTGAATCATCTTTCTTTTTTTTTTTTTAATAATATGTTGAGTGAAAAAATGAACATAAATTTATGTCAGTTGAATTATGATAATGTATTAATAATATTTTATGCTAAATGAAAATTTTAATTAAAAAAAATGCTTTTCAAAATAAGATCAAAATACCATGTATATATATATATATATATATATATATATATATATATATATATATATATATCTCTAAAGAAAGGTATATTCATACAAAAAAAAATCCAATAAAGTCGTTATCAAAATTAGACTAAAAGTATGAAAAGAAACCAAAATAAAATTCGTAGAAAGAAAAGAAAAAATAAATAATAAAAAAAAGAGGTCAAGACAGAGAGAGAGAGAGAAGTGGATGTGAATTGAATTATATATACCAAGTACTTGGAATCTCGTGCACTGCTGGTGTTGCCTATTTCTGAAGCATATCTTTCACGAAACTTGAAGGAGATTGGCTGGAATCTCACCCCAAACATTGCTGAACTTGGGTACGTTTCTGTTCCTCTTCCTGTTCTTGTTCCCCTCTTCCTCACTTCCTAAATGATAAAGAATCTTTATTTATATTCTTCATCACTTCTGATTTTGAGGGAATGGTGGAGTCAATTCCATGTTCCATCTTTCTCTGTTCAAACGGATTACGATTTTGTTTAACCTGCAACTCTTTGGAGGAGAATGAAGTTTCTTCTTCTTCTTCTTCTTCTTCTTCTTCTTCATCTTCCTCAATTTCTGCTTTCTTTTTCGTCTTAGCTTTTCGCTTCCTTTTGCAGTATTCTCAAAAATGGCAAATACATGCAAACTCTGCAATTCCATCTGTTGATCGGTAGTCCTTACGATAACGCATTGTTTCAGGTAATTCTGAAGTTCCCATTCTGTTTTTGTTACTTTCTTGATCGATCTGTGTGTTTAATTCCATGTTCGATCCAATTTCCACATTGTAATTTTGAATTAGAGATGGTTTTGCTTTAATTTTCGTTTGGTTTTTTTGTGAATGTGTTAAAGAGTTTCTGTGCAAGGGAATTATCAATATTATGATTATTGTGGGGGTGGGGAACGCGCATCAAGTGCTCGACGTAATGACTGAATGAGAAAGGGATATTTAAGATGATAACAAACAAAATACCAATGGAAAAGGCTTTATCACGAGTTTTTATTTATTCATATTGGGCTCTGCTGTCCTAATTATTGCTGCTTGATATCCGATTCATAATGGCGTTGGCTAGTGGTAGTTCAAGGAAATATAAAATTGATCAAACTGGGTGGGGGACCTTTGGGTTAAGGATATGTCTCTCTTCATGATAGAATTTATTCCAGAAGCAGAATCTGAATTTCTGAGCCACTTCCCTTTATATATATATATATATATAGACTTTCTTTTTCCAGACTGTTTTGGGGACTTGATTCAAGACTGCATCAGGTAAAAAAGTAAAGGGAGCTGAAATCCCAATGGAAAAGCTGCCTAAGGCTTATGAAAAGGAGTACATGAGGATGGCCATGTTAAAGCATGAAGAAACATTCAAACAACAGGTTTTTCTCCAATTTTGATCTTCAATTTGCATTCTATCCTTTTTGTCTAGAACCCAAATCACAAAACAATTAAAGATGCATCTCTGCATTCTGAGTCTCTGAACACTGATTTTTCCAATCTGGCCATCTTAACACAATTATTTATTCGATTTGATCCATAATTTCGATAATATTTCCCCCCTCTTCTTTTAGTGGTAGTTGATAAATGTGGGTGTTTTTATAATTTTTGTGGCTCTATCTGAGAAAATTGCGGTGCAACATTTTAAAGTGAGTGGGAAAAGAAAAATCTAAGATTTGTGGTGGCAGGGCAATGGATGGATTGGAATTTGGATCGATGGTTATTTTCCATTTTGGGTTTTTGTCACATATCTCATAATCTTCTATTGCTACATCACTGAAAAAAAATTATAACGAATTTTCCCTTTTTATCATAGTAAAACAATTTTGCTTTTTCAATGTCCAATCCATGCTTTCTTCTCAGAATCAAGAGGGATGTTTAGACGAATAAACTGCATGAACTTATGTTCAATCCCCATTTTCATTTTCCATTTTATCTCCAGATTTAACATTAGTTTTATTCACACGTTTCATTTTTTTTTATATATATATTAAGTTAAAATACAAGTTTCATCCTCGACCTTTTAAGATTGTGTCAAATTAGTCCTTCATTTTGACCTCTAACTTTAGAAAGCTTTCTATTTTATATCTAAAAAAGATTATTGAACTTTCAATTTTGTGTCTAGCAGGCTTTTGACCAATTGGATAATTTTTTTGAGATCCACAAACTCATTGAACACAAAATTGAATTTCATTTTATGTCTAACAAATATGTTAATAAAAGAATATTGAATAAACTATTGAACATAAAATAAAGTTTATTGACATATTTAATATATTTGAAGCTGAGAGATCTATTAAACTCATAATTCACGGATTAAACCAACCTTATATTTAATATAGTTTATGTTCTAAGGTTGGGAAGGAATATTGGCAGGTACATGAACTTCATCGACTTTATCGAACCCAAAAGACATTAATGAAAAACGTAGAGAAAAGCAGGGAAAGTGGATGGAATCCAGAAAGTTGGGACAAAAGGAATGAGATATGTTTCAGACAAATCTATGAACAGGATGCAAAAAATTATTACAGATCTACTCATATGACCAAACTAGACATGGAACAGCCCGCTGAAGGTGAACCAGAAGCCATTAATGGAGCTCTGCAGATCATAAACGAGAACGAACTCGAACTAACTCTAGGGCCTTCAAGTTACAATACTTCAGACTCAGGAATGACTACCCACTCTTCTTCTTCAACAGGGTCCAGCCATGAGGGAAGAAGATGTACGGATTCAAGGCAAGTGAAAGGTCAAGAAATGGTGGTTTTGGGGGTAACTGAAAATTCCTCTGGCTACAAAAATGGAAGTAATAGGGGAGAGAAGAAGATGCTAGATTATCCTCCTTGGCTTTTTCAAGTTGTGAGCCTTAACATGACTTAATTTTCAAGGTATAAAGAAAACCAATTCATTTCAATCAAATTATATGAGAACATGTTTGGTTGTTTCTCATTCACTAATCAACAGAGTGATTGATGCTTTAGTTGTATTGAGCTTCCTTCTACATCTTGGCTTGTATATTGAGATGTTGATGTGTATTACTTTGTAAATTTTAACTTTGTGAACAGAATTACTCTTGAATTTCAAGTTATGATTAATGTTGATTGAGAGAGAGCTAATGGGCGAATTAGATATATTTTTTAGAATTGAAAAAAAAAATACTTATTTAAATCTTTTATGTGTTTTTTACCTTATCAAATAAGGGTGTGTTTGGAATACATTATCAAGTGTTTAATTTAAAAAATAATTTATTTTGAAAGAAATTGGAGTATTTGACAGCCACTCAAAATAATTTTTCAAATATATTTTAATTTATTTTTATAAAAAATATTTAAATAAAAATGAGTTTTTTGAAAAACATTTTTTTTCAAATCAATCCAAACGGACCCTAAATTTAAGAAAAGAAATATTGATACAGTACTATATTTGAAAATATAATTATCAAAAGTCATCTGAAGATTAAAAAAAGAGATAGATTTTATCAAATTCATGTGGGTAGAAGAATAGAACAGACGGTGGCCATGTAACGGCCTGACTCCCTAGGACTCAAACTAGGCCGTTACTATAAGCATGCATGCATGAAATTCAAAACGACACCTTTTCATAGCTTAATAAAAATCTAATAAAAGACGTAATTAAATAATTTCATTAAAATGAAATAATTGAAATCCAAGTCACTGGGTACCCATCTCAAAATCATAAAATCAATCTAGAAAACTTCATTGAAAGTCACTGGATACCCATCTCAAAATCATAAAATGCAAATAACAAAACTGTGAGTTTTAAATGTCAAGACAAAAAACTAAAATATAGAAAAATCCTGAAAAACATGAGCGAACGCATATGACTAGTCCCAGTAGCTCTCACGGATTTTGCTTGTCATTCGTCAGCGCGCCCTTACCCTTACCTAAAAAATAAACATAAGAAAGGATGAGTATAAAATACTTAGTAAGTAATCCCACTACTGGGTCAGGCTAGACATCTATGTCCACTAGATGTCATCCTCTAGTGGGACATACATAATCCTCTAGTTTTCATAGAACACAAATAAATGAATATTTGAACTCATCCTACCGTAGTTTAAAAATACCCACAACCTCTAGCGAATCTCAAAGGAAACACAACCTCTAGTGAATCCCAAAATAAACATAACCTCTATTGAATCTTGAAGGAAACACAACCTTTGGTGAATCCCGAGGGAAACACCACCTGTAGTGAATCCCGAAGGAAACACAATCTCTGGTGAACTCTGAATTAGGTCACCACCTGTAGTGAATTCCGAAGGAAACACAACCTCTGGTGAATTCAGAAAGAAACACCACCTCTAGCGAATCCCAAAAGAAACGCAACTTTTGGTGAACCCCGAAGGAGGTCACCACCTCTAGTGGGTATCTTGAAGGAAATTGGATTCGAGATTTCCATAAGCAGCGGAAATAAGATTATTCCAAATCACAATCATGAATGAACATAACATTTACAGTCGACTTCTAACAAGCGGTTATACAAATCATACAAAAATTACAACATGAAAAACTCAAATGGACAAAGAGACAAACTTTATGAACATTTGAAGATGCGTCTCCATGCTCCGTTGCACACGATCGCTCGAACAACAGCAACCTCGAACGCTCGATCTACACGACCACAACACAAAACGAACACAGCATAAACACTTCGCGCTCGAACTCAGCGATCGCCTCGGTCACGAACTCTTCAGCAACACGAACGGCCTCCACAGCACCACGAACGACCTCCACAGAACCTCGACGGTGTCGAGTTAAGTATGACACCACCAATCATGTTCACAACTGGACAAGTGGGAGATGGCGGAGATCTATCGTATAGGTCGATGCCCAATCATTTAGCTAAAGCTATACGATCGTTTAGCTCATCGCTTAACTCAGTTTGTTGCCTACAGACACTACACGATCGTTTACTTAGAGCAAGCGATCGTCTAGTAAATACTTCAGGATCGTTTAGCTCGCCCTAGCCGTCGTTTAGTAAATTTGTATTTACTTGACGACTATGTGAGTTTCTTTTGCACGAGAGAGAAAACTCAAAAAAACTTTTTACGAAAACTTTTCAGCATATGTAAAATCATCCTAAAATTAGGAAAACCATTTTCCTTTTAAACTCACGGTAACCATGAATCCAATAACTAGCCACTCGTTTGGTTATTAAAGAAAAAAAATTAATTATTCAATAATTAATATTATTATACATATAAATGATAACCAACTTATCATACTATATTTATAACCTATAGTTTTAATATTTCATCTCATGAAACATATAAACCATAGTTCTTTTTCTATTCCATGGTACTTAATGTAAATCTCATTTACATCAATCCTCCACTAGATGTATCTCATACATCATACCGATTATATCATATATAATCAAAATACCTCTTGTCAATTTGAACATTTCAAATTGACATCAAGAACTGATCCTCAACTGAATCCATTGAGCTACCAAGAGGACCTTATGAACCTGTAGCTCGAAGCTCCAACGGTATGTGAATTACTGACTAAACTTTTTAGTCACGGGATCCACCATCCGTTAATTGCTAGACACTCCACTAAAGATCGACAGCTGAATTCTCTTTACCATAGATATATTATGTGTCCATCTTAACCAATCAGTAGTGCGACAACCCTTCATGGATCGCTCGTAAGTACAGCTGGGTCAATAACCGTTATGCTCCTGTAGTTACATCTGTCTCCTTAAGTACCATTGATCCCTCTAATGAACATAAGTCTAAGTCCTATTATGACTGAGTCTTCTCTTCTAAAGAGAAGTTGTGGCCACTTGTTCAAGCCCCGGAATCAACCCTTAAGGGAGCAATCTCTCTACTTATCACTGCTTCGAGAAAGGAGTGAATTCCATCTCGTGGATTGAGTTCCCAGCTCCCAGATCAGATAAGTCCTCAAAAAGGTAGGCATGTTGAGTTGGCAATTTGGCCACTCTCACCCATACTAATCAAAGGACCACCCTCAAAAGCAGAAGTTCCAAAACACTCAGGATTGAGGTCGTGTCACCTATGGTCGTTTAGGTGAGATGCAAGTCTCTAGTATCAACGACATTATATACAGAGTCTAGTCATCTTGTGGCCTAGATCTTATACAAACTCTTTGTATAGGACACCCGCGCTTGCACGTCTCCACATGAATGGTTAGGATCTACCATTTGTAGTAGTTTACAACACTTGTAAACCTCTACAAAGCGGGCCGTGTTACTAGGATCGGGTATCCCATCTTAATCCTTATACTACATACATATTTAGGTTATCACTTAAGACATGACCTATTTGTATATTATATATACATGCTTAAGTTCACATAAGATAACCAAGGAGCTTTGTTTATTGGGTATGAGTAAATGCTAGAATTAAATAACACTTATTTTATTCATTAAACAATGTGTATCTTTACAAAACAACGAGACTCTGGGAGAATTAGGACACCAATACCAAAAATCTCCCACTTGTTCTAATGACTCGGGAGAGTAATGTACAATATACAATAAACTAAGACATACCCTAGTATCATTTCCCACTTGCCCTAGACAAGATGCCGCATGTCCCATAGACCCAGACTCTCCAGGTGAACCTTGAACACTTTAACCGTGAGGGCCTTTGTAAAGGGATCAGCAATGTTGTGCTCCGATGCGATCTTCGTGACTATCATATTACCGCGATACACAATCTCCCTGATCATGTGATATTTTCGTTCTATGTGCTTACCCCAACGATGACTCTGGGGTTCCTTCAAATTTGCCACAGCCCCACTATTATCATAATACAGTGTGATCGAAAAATCCATACTTGGAACAACTTCCAAATCTGCAAGGAACTTCCTCAGCGAAACAACCTTTTTAGCTGCTACACAAGCCGTCACGTATTCGGCTTCCATAGTGAAGTCCGTGATGCATCCTTGCTTGATGCTTCACCAAACTACAACACCTTCATTAAGAGTAAACACTGACCCCGATGTCAATTTACGAGAATCTCGATCGGTCTGAAAGTCAGAGTCTGTGTATCCTGTAAGGATCAGATCCTTATCTCCACACACAAGCATGTAGTCCCTCGTTCTCCAGAGATACTTATGGTTTGTCTTGACCGTCATCCAGTGATCAAATCCTGGATTGGACTGATACCGATTGACAATCTCTACTACATAGAAAATGTCGGATCTGGTGCATAACATTGCATACATTAAGCTTCCTACAACAGAAGCATAGGGAATGCATCTCATCTCCTCAACTTCTTAAGGTGTCTTAGGACATTGATCCTTAGACAGAATGATTCCATGCCTGAAGGGAAACAAACCCCTCTTGGAATCCTGGCATCCTGTACCTGATCAACATTTGATCAATGTATAATGCCTGAGACAGTGCTAACCGTTTGTTCTTGTGATCCCGAATGATCTGGATCCTGAGAACATATTGTGCCTCACCCAAATCTTTCATTTGGAACTGGGCAGCTAGCCACTCCTTAATGTCAGTCAAATACCCTATATCATTCCCAATGAGTAGGATATCATCCACATATAGTACCAGGAAAGCTACTGAGTTGTTGATGATCTTCTTGTAAACAGTAGGCTCATCAACATTCTGATCAAAATCAAATGATTTGGCAACAGTTTCAAATCTGATGTTCCAAGATCTAGATGCTAGTTTCAGCCCATAAATGGACCTATTAAGCTTGCAAACTCTTTCCTCTTGATCTGGAACGATGAACCCTTCTGGTTGAGTCATATAGATGGTATGCTCAAGATTACCATTAAGAAAGGCAGTCTTGACGTCCATTTGTCATATTTCATAATCATAAAATGTGGCTATAGACAGGAGAATCCTGATAGACTTCAGCATGCAAACAGGTGAGAAAGTTTCCTCATAGTCAACTCCCTCCACCTGGGTATAACCCTTTGCCAAGAGTCTAGCCTTAAAGGTTTGCACCTTTCCATCTATACCTCTCTTTCGCTTATAGATCCACTTATACCCAATAGGTCTTACCCCATCAGGTTGATCAACAAGCTCCCAGACGTGATTGAAGTACATAGACTCCATTTTCTGGTTTATGGCTTTAACCCATTCATCTTTGTTAACATCCTCCATTGCTTTCTTAAAAGACAAAGGATCCTCAACCCCATCATTCGTAATAACGCTTTGGGTTTCAGTCAAACCCATGTAGCGATCCAGTGGATTCATAACCTTCCCACTACGTCGAGGCAGTTTGAACTCTTGAGCTGGCTGACTAGACGTTTCGACCTCAACAACTCTTGTTGATCTGTTAGCCTGTTTAACAACTCTTGTTGAACCCTCAACAATCTCAGTCTCACTAGAGATCTCACATAAAACGAGCTTACTTCGTGGCTTATGATCCCTCATGTGGTCTTCTTCCAAGAAGATAGCATGAGTGGAAACAAACACTTTGTTCTCACTCGGATCATAGAAGTATCCTCCTCTCGTTTCCTTAGGGTAGCCTACAAAGAGGCAAACCTTCGAACACGGTTCCAACTTCTTTAGGTTAGTCCTAGCACATGTGCCGGACAACCTCAAATCCTGAAGTGGCGTAAACTATCTTGAAGACCTCTCCATAACTTAAAAGGTGTTTCATAAACACTCTTCGAGGGAATGTTGTTCAGGATATAACATGCAGTATGCACTGCATAACCCCAAAACGATTTTGGAAGATGAGCATAACTCATCATAGACCGAACCATGTCCAACAAGGATATCTTTCTCCTTTCTGATATACCATTCTACTGAGGTGTACCAGGGGCCAAGAGTTGGGACATAATCCCATGTTCTATCATATAATTTTGGAATTGGAGGCCTATATACACTCCACCACGATCAGATCGTAGTGTTTTTATCTTCTTACCTAACAAGTTTTCAACTTTAGCCTTATACTCCTTGAACTTGTCAAGGGCTTCAAACTTACGTTGTATTAGGAAGAGATACCCAAACATTGAATAATCATCTATGAAAGAGATCAAATATTCATACCCACCTCGAGCTCTAACATTCATCAGACCATAAAGGTCTAAATGTACAAGCTCCAAGGCTTCCTTGGCTCTATAACCTTTTCCAGTAAAAGGTCGTTTGGTCATCTTGCCTTCGAGGCATGATTCTCATACCGGCAAGGAGTTTTCTTCTAAACTCTTTAGAAGTCCACTTTGCACCAACTTCTCAATCCTATTAAAGTTGATATGACCTAACCTTAGATGCCAAAGATGGGCATTTTCCTTTGGAGAAACTTTTGGTCTTTTAGCTGTTGTTGTTGTACTAAACATTTCAGTGTTAAACAAGGCTTTTATGACTAATGACCTTAGTAAATATAAGTTTTCCATTGAACCATAACCAATCTCCATTCCATTCTTGAAAATAAACACTTTATTCTCAGAAAATGAGACGATGTGGCCTTGTTCAATGAGACAAGAAACTGAGATTAAGTTCCTCTTAATATGAGGAACTAGAAAACATTATCCAGTAACAGATAACGTTTCTTGTCAACAAATAACTTCATCCTACTTACAGCAATAGTTGAAACAACCTCACCAGTACCGACTCTCCCTGTGGCAACGTTTTCCAGGAATTAAATCCTTGTTAAGAGGAACTAACATGATTGGTAGCACCTGAATCAAGGATCTAGGCAGAATCATCATTCTCTACCAGACATGTCTCCAAGACCAATAAATCATATTTACTGTCTTGTCTCTTCTTTTGGAGAGTAGTGGGATGGAGGTCGTTTGCCACGAAATTTGTTTCACACGATTCTTTCCACTGTATATAATCGGTCATTTTAAAACTTTAAACAGAGATACTAACGAGTTACTGAAAAGAAAAACACATTGACCTACGTTAGGTTTTGAGCACATACCCATTGTAAAACAAAACAACATCCAATAAGGTTTTAATAAAACTAACATGAACTCCATGTGATATCTAGTTTCGCAATGACACTTCAAAGGTTTAGGACAAAAGCCGTCGAAGGGAGGTCAGTTATCCCTCCTCTGAATTGAGAAGTTCTCAACCAATCATTAATACCAAAACAACTCTTGCTCCTATAACGACTAGTCATCATTGATTTGGCCAAGAGATCATTAACTTACTTAACAATCTCCTGTAAGTGTGACTCGCCATTTTAAGCCCTAAAAGTCCGTCCCAAAAGGTCAATCCAAAGGGAAAAAATCCGATAGGGGCAAAACCTAAAGTGACCCTATCCATTTCTGGAGTTCACCTTGATATTGACCAACTGCACAAAACCCATCCGAAGGGGGATTCTCCAAAGGTGACACGAGGGAGTACAAAATGATCTCATGGTGTGAACCAATGACAGAGACCATAGGACGTGTTGACACACACCCTTCACCCACTTACTATAAACACTCTCTCCGTTCACCTTGATATTGACTCATGCAAACACCATCCGAAGGGGGATGCATCTTGGGCACCACGAGGCCAAACATGAATCTCACAGTGTGAACATACAGGGAGAATCGTTAGTGGAATCATAGACATATCTGATACGCCTCTTCCTCCCACTGAGTATTTTATAACCTAGGGTTTAGCTTACTTAGAAAAAATACGGCTAAGGATTTTAACTGACTTTTAGGTTTTTCCAAGAGTAACAATACCTTGGATAGTTGAACAACTTTTGATCATCATTCATTAAACTCTTTAACGGAATCTTTGACCAAAAAGTCGCATGCTTGTTGAAAATCTATCTAATTCATCTTTCCAGGTAGGTTCCCAGGTAGGGGTGTTACGTTTCCGTCAACTTAAGAACCCCAGCCTGGCCAGAACCCGCCTTAGACAAAAGGTCTCCTATAGATAGGTTTACAACAAATTTAATCTTTTATTCCAACCAATTTAATCCTATTAAACTGATTTTAAAAGATTAATCAAGGTTACTAAACCCTTTAGAACCATTTGAACTTAGGTTTATCTCAATCCATTTTTAAAAACCCTTTTAAAAAACTTGAGTTCACCCTAAGTCTGCATGCAACTCAGAATTGTTGATTTTAGGTCTAATTTCCTTTATAACACTTATAAACGGAAACAACCACCACAATGCGAAGCTAACATATTCAATGCATTCATAACTCTTATAAACAACCTAAGTGTCATGCTAAATGCATTGTCCATTGATTGCTACTTCTTTTATATAACACTTATACAAAACAACAATGAAACAAGCAAAACATGCTTCCATTCACCCTTAGACTATAACACTTATAATAAAAGGATGATGCATGAGAATGCTTACTGCATACAAAATATAACTCTTATATTTCATGATGCATGCACATGCTTTCAAGTAATTTCTTCATGCAATATTATAACATGTATAATGCATGATGCATGAATAATTGCACAACCTGAGACGAATTTTAACTATATGACAAACACTTTGGCATATAAGCACCATACATCACATGTATAAGCAATAAAAGTTGATGAACCGAGTGAAATTACCTTAAAAATTCAAAAATAAAGCCAACTATTACAAAGACAAGAAGTCTTTGGTTCAAACAGGCAAATTGGGTCTTGAACCGCTCGGGAAAAGCATCACTTCTTCAACCATCGTGTACTAAGCACCCCGTGATCATTTACATGATAAAAAAAAAAACTTTTTGCTTTGTCGCTTACCAGCGTTCCTAGAGCTAAACGATCGTTTAGCATTTATTATATGATCGTCTAGAAAAATCCAAATGATCGGTTAACTATTACTACACGATCGTGTAGCTTTACTAAACAATGAAGCCTGAAGTACACGATCGCTTAGCGCGCTCCGCTCAACGCCCACCTTCCGCGATTGTCTAAACAATATGATCCCAAAGCACCATCGCTTATGCGATCGCTTAGCTAGCGCCTCTGTATCGCATACGCGTGATCGCATAGATAGTAACTAAGTGATGAAGCTTGCTAACTACACGATTGTCTAGCGCGCGCCTTCTATTAAACGACGAGCATCGTATGCTCCTTCTACAATCGTCTACCTCCAGTGCCTACGTGATCGCACAACCAACGCCACATGATATGGCAAATGATTTACCCCATTGCTTAGCATTAGCTAAACGATCATTTAGAAAATATTATACGATCGTCTAGAAAAATCTAAACAATCGTTTAGTGAAATCCCAATGATCTTCACCTGAGGCTACACAATCTAACCAATGCTTGGTCTTCTTCTTCGTTGAGAACTGCATCGCCATGCGCCGAAGCTTCATCACGAATGACTCGACAAACTCAAACCTTTTGAATTATAAAGTTAATTGCGATGTTAATTTCACCCAAAAACACATAGGCCTTTACAATTAACACTTTGTAATACCAAAAGCTTTAACAAAAAGGAAATTTAAACCCAAAACGTTCATCAACGCAACCACAGATGCAGAAAACGGTTAACCACAAATGTAGAAACCCATAGCGACTGAAAATGCGTTCAATTCAGATCTATAATTTGGGATATCAGAAAACATGGCTCTAATACCAATTGAAGGAAATCGGATTTGAGATTTTCATGAGCAGCAGAAACAAGATTATTCCAAATCACAATCATGAATGAACATAACATTTACAGTCGACTTCTAACAAGCGGTTATACAAATCATATAGATTTATAGCATGAAAAACTCAAATGAACAATGAGACAAACTCTACAAACATTTGAAGATGCGTCTCCACGCTCCGTTGCGCACAATCACTCGAACAACAACAACCTCGAACGCTCGATCTACACGATCGCAACACAGAAGGAACACAGCACGAACACTTCGTGCTCGAACTCAGCGATTGCCTCGGTCACGAACTCCTCAGCAACACGAACGACCTCCACAGCACCACAAACGGCCTCCACAAAACCTTGATGGTGTCGAGTTGAGTATGACACCACCAACAAGGCTACCTTGGTATTCTCGGTGTGAGAATCCAGAGGGTGGACTCTGTTCGGACTTGGTATAAGGCAGATGAAGGAGGAAACACCGATCGTGTACACGACTGGGTAAATGGGAGATGGTAGAGATGTATCGTATAGGTCGATGCCCAATCATTTAGGTAAAGCTATGCGATCGTTTAGCTCATCGCTTATCTTGGTCTGTCGCCTATAGACACTACACGATCGTTTACTTAAGGCAAGCGATCGTCTAGTAAAACTATGCGATCGTTTAGTAAATATTGCATGACCGTTTAGCTCGCCCGCCGTCGTTTAGTAAATTCGTATTTACTTGACGACTACGTGAGTTCTTTTGTGCGGGAGAGAAAACTCAAAAAAACTTTTCAGCGTATGTAAAATCATCCTAACATTAGGAAAACCATTTTCCTTTTAAACTCACGGTTACTATGAATCCAAGAATCACCCACTCATTTGGTTATTAAAGAAAAATAATTAATTATCATATAATTAATATTATTATAAATATAATCCTCTACTAGATGTATCTCATACATCATAACGATTATATCATATATAATCAAAATACCTCTTGTCAATTTGAACATTTAAAATCAACATCAAGAACTGATCCTCAACTGAATCCATTGAGCTACCAAGGGGACCTCATGGACCTGTAGCTCGAAGCTCCAACGGTACGTGAATAACTGACTAAAGTCTTTAGTCACGAGATCTACCATTTGTAGTAGTTTACAAAACTTGCAAACCTCTATAAAGCGAGTCGTATCCGTAGTGTCACCAGGATCAGGTATCCCACCTTAATCCTTATACTACAGACCTATTTAGATTATCACTTTAGGCATGATCCACTTGTATATCACACATACATGCTTAAGTTCACATAAGATAACCAAGGAGATTCATTTATTGGATATGAGTAAATGCCATAATCAAATAACACTTATTTTATTCATTGAACAATGTGTATCTTTACAAAACAACGAGACTCCGGGAGAATTAGGACACCAATCCCAACATATCTAACTATCGGTAAGGAGAATTACTGTCATAAACATCACATACGTCATGACAAGGTTCCATAACAGGTAAATATATCTCATCAATTTCATAGGTCAATCAAAAGCTCATATAACTAACAATACTGAAGTTCATGCTAGCATTCATAACATTCTCAAACATAATCAGAACAATTCATTATTCCTCATACAATTCTATACAAGAACCTCAGAATCTCAAACAATAACTTAAATTCCATCGCTTGTCATACTTCTCCAACCATGCGGCACCATGATTCACCCGTGATCATTGTCAGCCTTAAGGGATATTCAAGTCCCAATTCACTTTTCGCTCGACAATTTGAAGCTTCATCGAACATTAGGCGAGGTTATTCCATCCTCAACCGAACTGAACTCATGTGGAAATAAACTTCATTCAGCCATACACGTCGCCTATACATGTATTTTCCCTCATGTGCGCCTCTAGACAACTTGCCTCTACTTTAGCCCAAGTTCCGAGGCTCGACCTTGCCCATATATGAGGCTAAGGTCATCACAATGCAACGTCGCATCTCTCTTCGTCATCTTGGTTCCCAACAACATGCCCCCATGCTTCTACATCGTTTCATAACTTCACCGGGATGAGTTCTAACCCTTCATTGGTTAAAAACAGGCTTATAACCTTTTATCGAGGCTTACTGAGTGATTGAGACACTTATCGGGGCTTTTCGGGACATAACAATGCCTATCGGGCTCTACCAGCCTACTTCGGTGCCTACCGGGCTTCTACCGACCTAATAGTCACCTACCGGGCCATTACACTACTTATCAGAACAACTTGAGTAAGTATCGAGCCAGTCGGGAACTATCAAGTCCTACTGATGCTTTAGGATGCCATCTCGAGTGTTGGGATGTCATTAGCTTTCTTTCTCCTGCTCGGGCATGCTAATCGAGAACTATCATCAACCGACCCATGAGCAACAATCCAACTCGATACTTCTCGGACATCCATCCATTCGTACATAATCGAGACTTAGGCCCTTTCGAGCCCTTGTTAAATCAAAATGGCATACCAGGTGTTACATCGAACCTCTACCCGTGGGAAGGGGTGCAATGCTGGCACACCCATGCCGTCCAACACTATCCATGAGATCCTATTCTCGATAGAAGACACCCAAGAAACTTGTCTTGTAACGCTCGCCCACGCCATGACACACACATATGTTGGAACGTACCAATGCGCAGTGGAAGTAATCAGGATCCATAAGCACTCTAATTCATTAATTTTGGCAGAAAAGAAAATATGCTTCAACAGAAATAAATGGGTTTCATGACATACCTTTGAAGAACTTCCTCTAAGCTCGAATTCAGTTGCAAGTATCCTCGGAATCTTGTTGTAGACCACCCCAAGATCTTCCCTACTATCCTCTTGGTGCTCAATATTGAGTAGTGGGACTCAAAATAAGCCTGAATTAAGGGAATTTACTCGCAGCAGCAACCCAACAGAAGAACAACTTCATCTTTCACGATTTTTTCAGAAAAAATGTTCAAGTTCCTTACCTTCAAAACACTCAAATCTCATCAATATATTGCATACATTCATGCAAAGAGATTTGTTGCATGAGATGCAGCTCATGCTTGGAGTTAATGAAGATTTGAAGTGGGTTGTTAGTGAGCTACTTGGAAGAAGACAATGGAAAAAACCATTTTTCCATTTTGTGATTTCTTTCTTCTTTTTCAATTTTAATAAATTGATTTCATAAATTAATTTTATTTGATAAAATTGAAAACATTATTAATTTTACAAAATTAATTTTCTTAATAAAATTAATAAATAATTGTTTAAAAAATTTAAATAATTCTAATTAATTTAATATCACATATTAAATTAATTTTACACAATACTATCTTCAAATATTTAAATCATACTTAAACATTATTTCTCCAATTTCATTTAATTCTAATTTGAACACTTCAAATTAACTTATCACACTATTCTTGAGCTAATCCATTTACTAGCTAGTAGGGGGACTTCGCAGACCTACAGATCATGGGCTCCAACGATCTGAGATTAATCGGTTAAACTCATTAGACCAAGCTAATCCCTATTCGTTAACTAATGGGTGATTCCATTAAAGCCCATAGCTGAACTCCCCTCATTGTAGATATATTATATCCACTCGATATGACTATGATTAGTAAGTTAACCCTTCACTGGTTTCTCGTAATAACGACTGGGTCGAATCTCTGTTTTACTCTCAAAATTACCTCTAGTTCCTTAAGTCCCACTGATCCCCTAATGAACAATTGATTTGTGATCCAATCAACAAATCGAATCCCTCTCAGGCCAATGAGAGGATGAGGTCTCTTGTTTAAGACCCAGAATCAGCACTTGAAGGGTACAACCTCTCTATTAACCCTACTCGGGTAGGAGTTAATTCCATCTTGCACCCTATGTCTCCAGCTATTCATCCGATCTTATCCTCAAAATGGTAAGCTTATTGAGCAGAGGCAGTTAGTCTACTTTCACTATTTGTAGATCAAAGGATAATCTCGAACAAACAGGAGTTCATAGTCAGCTTAGGATTAAGGTCAAGTTACCTAGGTCATCGCTTTGAAATAGTCAGTCTTAAACAGTAAACAACATTCTAAAGTAAGAGTGACTGGTTTCGTGGTCCGATCTTGCACAAAATTCATTTGCACAGGACACCCCCATTTCTCATGTCCCAACATGTACGAATTAGGATCACTTCGTATATAGTACTTTACAACTCTTTGTAACAACTACAGAATAGGCCACATCCAATAGTGTTACCAGAATAAGGTACCCAACCTTATTCATATACTATAGATCATTTTGACTATTTACTCGAACCTAATCCACTTGTATGTCTCCACATAAAGTTCAAGTACTCATGTAATAGTCAAAGGACTTTGGTTTATTGGATTTATAAAAAACAATATATTCAATAACAACTTTATTGAATTTTCAGAATAAGTTCTATTGTTTACAAACCACGAGTTTTAGGACATAAAACCCAACAAACTCTCACTTGGACTAAAACTCCAGTGGTAACTTATATATCCGATATATAAGACTGAGTTTCTAAGTTTTATAGAGAAATACAATAAACTAGGGCATCCCATACCCATGGGTTTTCCATTCGGTATTTCATACCTGATATTTCTCCCACTAGCCCTAGGATATTAAACCTCTGGTATTTCTAGTCTTACTAGATGATTCTCAAACACTTTAGCTGAGAGAATCATTGTAAACATGTTAGTGTACAATAGGCTTCTTATTAAACTATATGGGGAATGCATCTAATTCTCAATAATGTCCAGGAAGCACACTTTCCTCCCACTACATTGAGGTACTTTCAACTCTTTGATTAAGATGCGTCTGACCTATCTTAACAACTCTTGTTAATAGTCAGATCTAGAAATCTTTAAACTTATTATACTTCGATCTTAGCCATTTAATATCTGAATATTCGCAAATGGCTTTTAACAATTTGATTCTTAACAGAATTTGTTATGAGATAGAACAAACATATCTTCTGAAAATGAACATTTCATTCAAAACAAAAATATATACAATATGTTCATTACATGATTACAAAAACAGGTAATTACATCGTCAGCAGCAATTTCTCCAACTAATCTAGCTGAGTAAGTGGTCTCTAGGAACTAATTAGCTTGTTTACTTTTCTCTCCTCTCTTCTCTGCAAGATATTTAGGGCAATTTCTCTTCCAGTGTCCTTGTTTGTTGTAGTGGAAACATTTCTCTTTCTCTGCAGCGGTTTTCTTGCTTTTCTTGCCAGCAGGCTTCTTCTTCCCTTTCCCTTTGTCTTTCTTCGCTGGAATACTCTTACTCTGCGAAGAGGAGGCAACATTAGGCTTGGAGGATGTTCCTCTCATCTCAGCAGAATAAATATTTACTTTTAGTTCCAGACCCTTAGTTCTCAATATGGTCTGAAAAGCCTGTAGCTCATTCAGTAGAGTTTTCAAGTTGTATTCAATTTTATTCATCAAAGCATTTGTACAGAATTGTAGAAAACTCTTCAGAAGAGATTCTAGAATAAAACCAACTTGCTTCTCTCGTCCATCATAGCGACGTTTACTTTAGCCACATTAAAGTGGACCATCATGTCCCGGACATGCTCACAAACATTGGTCCCCTTTTTCATGCGACTATTGTAAACGTATTTGATAGCATCATGCCTCAGGGTGAAGGACGGTTGTCCAAACATCCCTCTCAGAGATTCCATAATTTCTTTGACAGTACTCATATCTTCGTGTTTCTTCGCCAAAACGTTAGACAAGCTGGCGAGAATATAAGCATGGGCTTTATCATTCGCCCTGATCCATCTATCAAACACTTCCCGAACAGTTTGGTTGGAATTAGAGCTAGGAATGGGAGGACATTCCTCCGTTAAGACAAATGTCAAATCGTCTATCATAAGTATTGTATTCAAATTCGATTTCCATGTGACATAGTTATCCTCAATCAGTTTGTCTAAAGCCAACAATTGTATAATTGAACTCATCATTTTGAAATTATAAACAAATTTTATAAATGAATTGATTTTAAATCCAATCAAGTTTTAGCAAAGTGATAATGTACCCATAATCATTATTTTCAACGATACTTAAGTGATTTAGAACAAATGCTACCGTGGGGCAGTCAAGAATTCCTTCATAAAAGCAAGACAATTCTTGACCAAATACTATCTCCAGAATAACTCATATTCCAATAGTCATTTATGTTGGGGTTGATGCCCTAAAATCTAGTGTCCTGTAGTTTGTAAACAGTTTGTACGAATGCTTATGTTGTTTCACATCTTGTATTTTTTCTCAGTTGCTTGTTTTATTTACTTTACCACAAACCAATAAATATAAAATCCCTGGTTATCTGTATGTAACTCAAGCATGTATGTGGTGACATACAAGTGGATCATGTCTTGAGTGATAACCAAAATAGTATGTAGTATATGAATATAGAAGGGAAACCTTATCCTGGTAACGCTACGAATGCGACCCACTTTGTGGAATGGTTACAAGTGTTGTGACTTGTCACAAATGGTCTGATCCTGATCATTCGTGTTGGGGACATGCGAGCGGGAGCATCCTATACAAAGAGTTTGTATAAGACCTGACCACGAAGTGTTAATATCTCGTTATATAACATCGTTCATGATAAAGACTTCACTTCACTAGGATGACCATAGGTAACATGACCTCAATCCTGAGTGAGTTGAGAACTCCTTCCATTGAGGGTGGTCCTTTGATTTGTACAGGTGCGAGTGGCCAGGTTGTGGATTCAAACCTACCATTTTGGGGTTTCGTCTGATTTGGGAGCTGGGAACTCAGCTATACAAGATGGAATTCACTCCTTCCCCGAGGTAGGGGTAAGTAGAAAGATACCTCTCTTAAGGGCTGATTCCAGGGCTTGAACGATGTGGCGCCACACACCTTCTCTTGGTCCAGAGGTGTTCATACATAGTTGGACTATGTTGTATTGTTCACTAGAGGAATCAGTGGTACTTAAGGAGTGAGATGTAACTACAGGGGCAAAATGGTAATTTAGCCCAGTTGTACTTATGAGCATCTATGAAAGGTCATCGTACTCATGATTGGTTATATCCGATGGACACAAAAATATATCTGTAGTAAGAAGAGTTCAGCTATTGGTCTTTAGTGGAATGCCTGACAGTTAATGGATGGTGGATCTCGTGGCTAAAGAATTTAGTCAACTATTCACGGACCGTTGGAGCTTCAAGCCACAGGTCCATTAAGTCCCCTGGGTAGTGATGTTTGATTTTTATGAAGTGAAATTATGGATGATATGCGATGGTGAAATTACATTGTGCACTCAAGTTTCCTCAGCGGAATCTAAGTGTAAATTCCATTGAGTTTCCTGGTAAGTCCAGGGTCGAACTCAGGGACTTGTGAAAATAGATTGTGTTGATAATTTTTATGAAAACTTTGCGGTAACTGGTAACTCAATTAATTGTTGGGTTGTTGATTGCGTTGATGAAAAATAAATAAATGCGGCAGATTTGAGAAAAGTCAGTTGTGTGATAGATGCACTAAGTATGCGGATGAATGGGTTGAGAAGATCTTTTGCTAGGTTACTTGGGAATGCGTCAAACTATGCGATCATGCTACAACCATGCACAACAAGTCATTTTCCAATGAAAATGCGTTGCATCTAAGTCTAGGACACATGTGTTGAATGAAAAAGTGTCCATAGAGCTTATCTCTATGTCCTTACTCTTTTCCTATGCGATGATGCAGAATGCATAAAGGCAAGATGACTGCATACAATCATATTCTATCTCTAGGATGCATGCAATGCATTGATAACGTTGATAACAAATAGTGCTTATTCCTAAGCTCCTATCTCTTGATTATGCGTTCTAATTTGACTCTCCCGAGCCTAGATTCTAACCTGACCTTCCCAAGCCTAGATCCTGTCTTTAGACTACCCTCCCGAGTATCTCTAATGGACGAATGAAGCATACATAATACAAGATAATCGCATAGAGTGAAGATTCCCTAGTTGTGCTAGCTAAATGCTTCTCAACCCATTCAACTAATTTAGCTACTCATGCATAATAACAGAGAGTGAATAGATATAGAGAAGGAAATTCTATTTTTATATGAGTTTGGGTACAAAATAACAATGGAAGATAAAGGTAGAGAGCCTGGTAGCAATTCCTTGCTGACTGAGGCTTTTACACTGTCAATCTCTATTTGGTTCCAAAGATATTCCTGCTTCCGCAGGCATCGGCCCTCCCTCTGTCCTTAAAGCTTCCGGCGCTCTCCCAAGCTTACCAGAATGATTTGTCAGCACCACCTTCCTCTCTCACGTTCGCCTTAAAACAAAAGGAAAACTATGAACAAAGACGTGCGAACTGAAGTATGAAATTTTGAACTGCTTAGCGGTGAACCCCTTTTCTAAAGGATGCCCTTTGTATTTATAGAACATCCATGGTGAACAACAGCTTCTCTCTCATGATTGCACAAATGGGACTGCTTTAATTCCTGATTGATGCGCCGAATATTTGTCACCGAAAAGCTGAATGTACATATGATCGTTATCGGTTGTCAACTTAATTCAGATTCGACTGTCATCAGCTTTCTGTCCCATCGTGATTAATTAGCCTTTCACCCAGTTGCACCCACCATGTTGCGCTGACCAAGTTGCGGCAGTCCTTCTCGAGCAAATATTTGCGAACACGATCACCACAAAGCCTTGCGGTAATACTGCGCTCGACCAATGATTTCCAATGATCGCAATTTTCGCCTTGCGTCATCGCATATTTTGCACAAAAATACAAAAATCAACTGTTCTAATGCGATGAACGCATGCAATCACAATATTATGAAATTGATGCTTAATGGACACAATTTAACATGTTTTATCAACGCAAGCCAACATTGTTTAAGAACTTAGCACTATGATAACACACATTTCTTCCCGTTATCAGGTAACTTGGATAAAGTTGAGAACCAGTGTTTGGGTTAATTTGAAATGTTCAAATTGACAAGAGAAAGTTTAATTATATATGATGTAATTGGACTGGTTAATTATATATGATATAATTGGCTAAATGTATGAGATACATTATTTTGGAGGAAATTGGATATAAATATGATTTATATCAAGTAGAGGAGAAAATACTATAGTAGATATATGATATTAAACTATAAGGTAAAAATATAATATGATTATATTTATTAATACTTTAATTGATTAATTATATGATAATTAAGCCAATTTTTCATGTTCGGACATGGGTTAGTAGGGCAACGTCGCTTAAGCATTTTGAGAGCCTTTACGATAGTCACTCTCCGCCTAAACGATCGTCCACCTCGCACCTAAACGATTCCACATTAGTTCCTACACGATCAAATAGCTTCCCTAAACGATCGTAGTTTGTGCCGAGTTTGCTAAACGATCGTATACCATTTCCTAAACGATCGTTCTGTAAAACCTACACGATCGTGTAGTTTCTCCTAAATGATAAGCATCGTGCTATACGAAAGCGCCTTTTTCCCTCCTACTTGCTTATCGCCTACATGATCTAGTCTTCCTCCTTCCTCTACCAAATTCACAAAAGACGACGCTTTGGGTTGTCACTCTGAGAATACCTGGGGCTCTTTTCTAGTTGCGTCCCCGTTGCGTTCGTGAGTTTGCGGTTGTTTGTGTTGCTGCAGTCGATGCATCTACTGGGCGTTGGTTGATCGGGTAGAGTTTTTCGTTGCATTGAGTTCCGAAGTTTTAAGAACGTCTTCAACTAGTATGGCAACTCTTTCCCTTATTTTTTATTGTTCAAAGCATGCCTTTAATTGACTGTTAGTTTGCATAACTGTACGTTTGAATGTATATTATTGTATTTCAGTCACTGTGAAATTGGAGCGATCCAAACACGCTCATGGAACTCTTCGGTAAGAGATCTTTCAATTGGTATTAGAGTCAAGTTCTGATACTCTGATTTCATATGTTGCAATGAAATGACATTTACATTCATGGTGGGTGCATTTCTACACTGTTTAATGGTTACATTTGCGATTGTTTGTAAAGGCCCCTGCGTTTTTGGGCATTAATAATCGTTATCGAGTCTGTATTCAAAGTTTGTTTGAAGTTTTAAGTCGTTCGAAGAAGAAGATCTGTGTAAGCGTTGCGGTTCTTCGAGGAAGTAGGCAATCTAGGGTTGATCGCATCGTGCAGAAGATGTGGTATGCAATCACTGTTGATCATATCGTAAAGACGATGGAGTACACAATCAATGTTGAATGCATCGGTTAAACGATGGGGTATGCGATCAAGAGTTTATCGTATCGTTTTGAAGATCGGGTACGCGATCGCAGAGTATTGGGTCGTGTAAATGATGAGATACTCGCGTATCATTTAACGCGCGCGCGCACTGGACGATCGTTTAGGTCAGCAAGCTTCATTGCTTAGTAACTAACAAAACGATTTGCGAGGTAAATCATTTATCTGTCACGCGCTAAGCGATCGCATAGATGAGCAGGCTTTGCAGCCTCGTCGTCGTCTACATGTTCGTGTAATTTTGCTTCTATCGTCTAGTGCACGTTGAACGATCGTCTATCTACTGCGTTTACTATACGATGGAGTCTTCTAGCGGTTCAAGACCCGGTTCACCTATGAACCGGTTAGCTCGATGAAAAATGTAATAGATAAGGTTTTTTTCATTTCAGTTTTTGTAAAGGCTCATCCGGTCCATTAATCCTTTATTTATTACATGCAACATATGTTTTTTATATGTTATATGGTATGCATATATAGTAAATCCCACCTTAGGTTATGCAATGGTCATGCATCATCTTTTTATTGTAATTGTTATAATTTAGAGAAGCATGATTTAATTTTGTAAGAGCATGCTCATGCATTATATAATATAAAAGTTATATTTATGCATGCATAAAAAACATTGACATGCATCATCTTTATATTATCATTGTTATAGTATAAGGGTGAATGATAACATGTTTGCTTGGTTGTTATGCGTTATATAAAAGTTATATATAGTAATGACCGGAAATTGCATGAAGCATGACACATAGGTTACTTTATAAATGTTATAAACACCTCGTTGTGTGCAATGTTTTTAGTTGTTTCTTTTTAAAAGTTAAAGAGAAATTAGAACTAAAAGAAATAAGAAAGACATGCATGCTCACTTAGGTTTAATTCATGGTTTTAAAGTGTTTAAAACTTGGAGCACATAGACCTAAGATCATGATTCTAATATGCTTAGCAACCCTAAGACTTTAATCTTTTAATCAGTTTAATAGGATTAAATTGGCTAATAAAAGGTTAAAGTGTAGCAAATCTATCTATAAGGGACCTTTTGTCAAAGGCGGGTTCTATCTAGGCTGGGCTATTTAAGTTGACGGAAACATAACACCCCTACCTGGGAACTTACTTGAAAAGGTGAATTAGATAGATTTGATGTATGCATGCAAGTTAAGGACAGTCCATTAAAGTGTTTAAATGTGACTACTTGAACTTGTTCATATTTCATAGACAAACGTTGTTTATGAGCAGAGTTTAAAAAGACGACTTAGACTAAAATTAGTAGCCAGATTGTCTAGGTTAATAAACCCTAGATAGAACATTTAGTGGGAGGTACTTGGGGCATAAGATGCTTCATAAAAATCTTTCATGTTTCTCCTTAATAGTCCACACCGTGAGATCTACCCTCGGCCTCGCGGCACCTTTGGTGTGCCCCCCTAACAGATGGTGTTTGGGTAGGCCAATATCAAGGTGGATGAAGAGAGTGTTCATAGTAAGTGGGAGCAAGAAGTACGATAGCATATCCCTCGGTCTCCCTCGTTAGGTTGAATAAAGTTACTGTGCATCGCCTCGAGGCACCCTAGGAGTGTCACCCTAAAGGATGGCAGTTTTGCGCGTTTCTTTATTTGATCTCTTATAAGAGGATAAGGTAATCTATTGTCCTAATATGCTTTTTCCCTACGGTGGGCTCATTAGGGCGGGAGTTTGGCACCAAAAGTGAAAGGTCACACTTACACGGAATTGTTAAAGATTAACAGTTCTGGACCGAAAATGGTGGCTGTTAGGTTCAGTTCCAAGAGTTGGTTCTGCCTAATGGTTAAGAATGTCTCATGCCAGCGAAGAGGCCACTGATTACCCCACTGGTGACATTTATCCTGCCTCACTGGGGCATCATTGCAAAATAGAAGTCTATATCTTAGGGTACTTGAAACTGTTTTGCAAAACTGATTGGTTTAAAAGTGGTTTAGCAAAATCTAATACAGTTTTGTTTGTATTTTCACCAACTTTTTCAAAATGGCAACAACTACGTTGGTATTATTAAGCGCCGAAAAACTTACTGGCGATAATTTTGTAACTTGAAATCACACGATCACGACGATCTTGATCATCGAGGATCTCATGTTTGCTCTTACGGAGGCTTGTCCTTCTATTCTATCTCGTAATGTCGCTCAAAATGTTCGAGAGGCATACGAGTGATGGACAAGTGCAAATGAGAAGGCCCGAGCCTACATCTTGGCAAGTCTGTCTAAATTCTTGGCCAAGAAACATGAGCCTATGGTCTCAGCGTATGAGATCATGGAGTCCCTGCGAGGGATTTTGGACAACCGTCTGAACAGCTTCTGCATGAGGCTCTTAAATATATATTCAACTCCAAAATAGAAGAAGGCACCTCTGTTCATGAACATGTGCTTAACATGATGGTCCACTTTAATGTGGTGGAGTTTAATGGGTCTACCATCGATGAGGGCAGCCAGGTTAGCATAATCCTGCATTCTTTGCCGAAGAGCTTCCTGCACTTTGTTACTAATATGATCCTTAACAAAGTGAAATATAACCTTACAACTCTCTTCAACGAGTTGCAGACCTACCAATATTTACTGAAAAGTAAGGAGAGGCAGAAGGGTGAGGCAAATGTTGCTTCATCCTCCAGAACATTCCATAGAGGTTCGACCTCAGGAATAAAGTCTGCACCTTCTACTTCTAACTTTGCAAAGGGGAAGAAGAAGAAGGGTGGTAAGAGAAAAGGGAAGGCACCTGCTAACCCATTGCCTGTCACCCTAAGGAGGCGTCCACAGGTGGCTAAGAGAAAGTGTTTCCACTGCAACCAAGATGGACACTAGAAGAGGAACTGTCCTCGGTATCTGAAAGAGAAGAAAGCAGCTAAGGCTAAGGCCAAGGCTGATAAAGGTAAATGTGATTTACTTGTTCTTGAAACTTGTTTAGTAGAGAATGATGATTCTGCTTGGATAATTGATTCAGGCGCTACTAACCATGTTTTTTCTTCTTTTTAGGGGATTAGATCTTGGCGACAATTGGAGGTTGGTGAGATGACGATACGAGTAGGCACAGGGCGCGTCGTCTCAGCTGTGGCAGTGGGAGGACTCCAGTTAGCTGTACAGAATAGGCTTCTTATTTTAAATGATGTATATATTGTTTTCGATCTAAAGAGGAACCTCATTTATGTAAAGTGTTTATTGCAATGTAAATATACTATCTCGTTTAATGTGGATAAAGCGTTTATTCATAAAGATGGTGTTTTTATTTGCACAGAAAATCTGGAATCGAATTTATATTTGCTAAGGCCGTTAGCCATTAATTCCCTCCATAATGCTGAATTGTTTAGAACTGCCATAACTCAATGAAAATATCGATGAATTTCTCCAAAAGAAAATGCCTAACTTTGGCATCTTCGTTTAAGGCACATCAATCTCAATAGGATTGAGAGATTGGTGAAGTATGGACTTCTAAGCGAGTTAGAAGAAAATTCTTTATCAGTGTGTGAATCTAGCCTTGAGGATAAGATGACTAAATGACCTTTTACTGGAAAAGGTTATAGAGCCAAGAAGCCTCTTGAGCTAGTACATTCTAACCTTTGTGGTCCTAAGAATGTGTGAGCCCGAGGTGGCTATGAGTATTTTATCAGTTTCACTGATGATTACTCAAGGTACGGGTATATTTATTTTATGTAACAGAAGTCTGAATCCTTTGAAAAGTTCAAAGATTTCAAGGCTAAAGTTGAGAACACTTTAGATAGACGGAATAGAGCACTTCGATTGGATCTAGGTGGAGAGTTTTTGGACTCGACATTCTAGGACTATTTGATAGAACATGGAATCGTTTCCCAACTCTCAGTGTCAAGTGCAGCGGAGAGGAGAAATAGGACCTTGTTAGACATGGTTCGCTCAATGATGAATTACGCTTCCTTACGGGACTTGTTTTGGGGTTTCGCAGTGGAGACTATGGATACATACCCAACTGTGTTCCCTCCAAGAGTATTGCAAGAACACCTCTAGAGTTGAGGAACGGCCGTAAAGTTAGTTTACGTCACTTCCACATTTGTGGTTGCACTACACATGTGCTTAATCTTAAGAAGTTTGAACCACGGTCGAGGTTATGCCTTTTTGTAGGCTACCCCAAAGGTACACGAGGGGATTATTCTTATGATCCGATGGAAAATAAGGTATTTGTTTCAACAAATGCTACTTTCCTGGAGGAGGATCATATAAGGGAGCACAGTCCACGAAGCAAAGTCGTGTTGCATGAACTTTCCAATGAAACTACTGAAACATCAACAAGAGGTTTTGAAGAGCCTACTACATCAGCAAGAGTTGTTGATGGGAGTTCATCCAGTAGGTCAGTTCCACCCCAAATGTTGAGGGTACCTCGACGTAGTGGGAAGGTTACGAACCCACCCATTCTTTATCTGGGTTTCACGGAAATTCTTTGCTATAGTAGAAGATGGCGATGTTGAGGATCTGTTGTCTTATAAGAAGGCAATGGAGGATGTTGACCGGGATGAATGGGTCAAGGCCATGGATCTCAAGATGGAGTCGTTGTACTTCAACTCAGTATGGGATCTTGTAGATCAGCTTGATGAGGTAAGACCTATAGGTTGTAAATGGATCTACAAGCGCAAACGAGGTGCTGATGGGAAGGTACAAACCTTTAAGGCTCGACTTGTGGCAAAGGGTTATACCCAGGTAGATAGAGTCAACTATGAGGAGACTTTCTCGCCTATTGCCATGTTAAAGTCGATCTGCATCCTCCTGTTCATTGCAGCTTATTATAATGATGAGATCTAGCAAATGGACGTCAAGACTGCCTTTCTGAATGGCAATCTTGAGGACCATTTACATGGTACAACCCGAGGGATTCATAGCCCAAGGTCAAGAGCAAAAGGTTTACAAACTGAATCGGTCCATTTATGGACTAAAACAGGCATCTCGATCTTGGAACATACGGTTTGATACTGCGATCAAGTCGTATGGCTTTGACCGAAACGTTGATGAACCTTGTGTCTATAAGAAGATCATCAACGCTTTAGTAGTCTTCTTTTCGGCTAATAAAAACAACCATAAGTTCTGGTGGTTTATCTTAGTATAACATTTATAAATGGATTTTAAACCTAGAATGTCTAGGTGATAAACCATTTTTATTACCTCACCCTACTCACAAATGCTCATAAAACCGGTTACCAACGCTCAATAATTCAGTTATAATCCCCAGGTAAGAGGTGTTCTATAGACCATCAACTTAAGTACCCCCCAGCCTTTGACAAGATTATATACCGGTTGAGTTTGTAACCCTAGTTTTACAAGTTTAACTACCTATTTTAACTATTAAAATAAGTAGTTAACCTAAGTGAGCATGCAACTATTCTTTGTTATGGATTTTAAACGTCTAACCCAATTTTATAACAACTTACAAAATTTAAACATGCTAAACATCCACGACAAACAACGAAGGCATTCAATATCTAATATAACTATTATATTAAATAAAATAAATCCTAAATGCATACTATATATTATAACATTTTATAACATACTTTCAATGCATGTAACATGCTTCCTACAGTGTGATTTTAAATCTACATGGCATACTGTATGCACATCCAAGATTTATTTAATTATAACATACATCACATGCATAAATAATTAAACACTAACTGATATGGCTTTATTTTTGGCATAAACAAGCAAACAAAAACCTAATTATTACAAAAACAGCTTCTGAACCACTTCCCAACCATTCAAACCACTCCAAAACGAACTTAAGTAGCTTGAACCAGACCCGAACCGTCTGAACCGAACCAGCCAAAAACCATTTGAGGTTGAACAAGACCAGACCTCAAGAGAACCGACCGAACCGACAGCTTTCGTTCATGTTCAACATCTCGCTAAGTCTCATCGTTTAGCAATGATGACCATCGTCATCCGTTTTGCTTGATCATTTAGTGTTTGTGTGATCGTTTAGCAACTATCGTATAGCTCCTGATCAAACTACATGATCGTGTAGTGTTTGCCTTCTATCGCATAGTGTCATCGTCTAGTGCCGAAGGAAGCTACACGATCACTTAGCGCCCTCGTCTAATGCCTGGTCTTGATTATTTAGCACACGCGCAAGGTAAGCGATCACTTAGTGCTATCATATAGCAATCAACGCATCGCCCAACTGCCATACATAGGTAAACGATCACATAGTGCTATCGTTTAGCATCTCAACGCATCACTTAGTTGCTGCATAGAGGTAAACGATCATGGTAAGCGATCGTGCAGCGCTATTGTATAGCTCTTCATCGCATCGCATGGCTCCCACTCGAAGCTATACGATCGTGCAATGCTATCGTATAGCAATACAATCATAGCTTAGCTCCCGTAGGTACACGATCGTCTAACGCACAACACCTCAACGATCAACGCCTGAAGCTACACGATTGCTTAGCTTTTCTTCACATCAACTAACACATGAAGCTAAACGATCATTTAGCTACTAAATCTTAACGATGATATGAACAAAGGCTGATTTTCTAGAATCTACAACTCGACCTCTTTGCTTGTTTCCTAGCCTAATCACAGAGAGAAAATGGGAATAAAGTTAGTTGAACTTTTTCGGCAGAGATGTTCGGGAACACAAAAGTATTGCATATTTCAATAAAGCTTCAGAGGTGGGTGTGCGGGTCCTCGCCACGCCTTCCTCCGAATTGTCCTACAGTCTGGATCATCTGCAGCATCACCAGCTCCATTTTGAATTGGCTCCCGTCGAGGGCAGGCCTCATGATTCCTGAAGAGAAATCAAAGAGGTTTGGTGATGCATAGTCCCTAATGGGTCTATTGCGATCATTTGTCAGCAGGATTGGATTTGCCATGACATTGTTATCATTTGGTGCTCCGTTTCCAGGCTGCTCCACCATATCTTCTTTATCTGACTGTGGTTGCTGTTGGCGGTTTCTTAGTCTCATTCTAAACGTTCTCTCAATCTCCGGGTTTTAATTCGTCAGAGATTAAGAGTCTGCAAAGAAATCAGAAAAATTACTGTTAGCACACTATTTTGCCGAAGTCCCCAGTAACGGCGCCAAAAACTTGATGCTTACTTTTATGAAGTGAATTATGGATAATATGCGATGGTGAAATTGCGTTGTGCACTCAAGTTTCCTTAGCGAAATCCAAGTGTAAATTCCACTGAGTTTTCTAGTAAGTCCAGGGTCGAACTCAGGGACTTGTGAAAACAGGTTGCGTTGGTAATTTTATGAAAACTTTGCGGTAACCGGATAAATAAATAAATTGTTAGGATTGTTGTTTGCTAATGAAAAATAAACAAATGCGGCGGAGTTTGAAAAGAGTTGATTAAACGGGAAATGCGATGAGTATGCGGTGAACAGGTTGAGAAAAGTTTCGGCTAACACTTCTTAGGATGTGTTCATGTTATGCGATCATATAACATGCATACAACAGTAAACCACCTCTCGGTGCGAATGCCATGGCTTCTAAGGCTAGAACACATGCAATATATGCGCTAAGTATATAGGACCTATACATAAGCCTTTATTCTTATTTATGCGATGACAAAATGACACACACACAAATAAGGCAACCACATAATATCATTCCCATCTCTAGGATGCATTCGATGCAGGTTGACAAACAGAGCTTATCTCCTAGTCCCTATCTCTTGTTTATGCAGTTCTAATCTTGCTCTCTCGAGTCCAGATTCTAACCTAGCTCTCTCTAGTCATTAGGTTCTTTCTTTAGACTCTCTCTCGTGTAGCTCTAAAGGGTATTTAGCACAGCATAAAACAAGACAATCGCAAGCAATGAAGTTTCTAGGTCATGTTAGCTTAGTTTTTCTCAACCCATTCGACTAGTTTAGCTACTCATGCATGCTAAGAGAGTGAACAGATGTAGAATAAGAACTTCCATTGTATAAATATAAAGATGAAGTACAAAATAACAATGCAAGTATAGAATAAAGGGCCTGGTATCGATCTCTTATTGCCCAGGCTTTTACACTGTTTTTCTACTCGCGTTCAAAAGATAATCCCGCTCTCGTGAGAGTCGGCTCGCTCTCTACTTCTACGCCTCAAGGTTCTCTCTCGAATTGTCCTGAGCAATCTCCGGCGTCTTTACTCTTCTCTTGCTCCGACTTAGAAATAAAAAGGAAAAACTATGGACAAAGACGAGCTGAGCTCTTAATTTCGTAAACTGGTGAACTGATTAACCCTTTTCTAAAGGATGCCCTTGGTATTTATAGAACATCCAGGGTGAAAGGCAGTTTCTCTCTCATGATTTCGCAGATGGGACGACTTTAATTCTTGACTGATGCGTTGAATATTTGTCACCGAAAAGCTAAATGTACTTGTTCATTAGCGGCTGTCAACTTAATTCGGATTCGACTGTCATCAGCTTTCTGCCCATCGTGATTAATTATGCCTTTCACCCAGATGCGCTCATCATGTTGCACCGACCAAGTTGCGGCAATTCTTCTTGAGCAAATGTTTGCGAGCACAATCATCGCAAAGCCTTGTAGTGAAGTTGCGCTCGACCAATGATTTCCTATGATCGTAATTTCCGCTTGCGTTCATGTATAATCTACATAAAAACATAAAAATCAACTGTTCCTATGCGATGAATGCATGCGACCACAATATTATGAATGTGATGCTTTTTGGATGTGATTTAACATATTTTATCAACGCAAGCTAATATTGTTTAAGAACTTAGCACTATGATAACGTGCATTTTTGCCCGTTATCACACCCCCAAATTTAAACAATGCTTGTCCTCAAGCATAAGCTAAAAACTTCCTTTAGCAGGTCCACCGCAATGTTCTTTTCCTAGATTTCTCAAGGATACTTCGTTCAAATCCTATATACCAAAATTTCTTAAGTCTTATTCAAGTCTCTTCTTTAAATATTTCTAAGATCTAGGGACTACAAGCTTAACCTTCAAAAGGACTTTACTAATTTTAGGAGCATCGCATGATTTATTTCAAAAAGAAAATTTTCCACTGGGGTGTCAAATGATTTTATCCTTGCATATTTCTTGACATTATTATTTTTTTTCTAACCTTGTGCTGATCCAAATGCCTTGCCTTTGTTTTGGCTTTCCCCCACGTGTGTCATGCAGTCATCCAACTACGAGCAATGCACTCTTCCTCAGACTAAACTCATACCTACTTGCCAGCGGAGTTACAGTCATTTATTTATGCATTGATCCTAGTTACTTACTTTTGTTTTGGCTTGCCCTCACGTGTGTCATTTATTTATGAATGGTTCGGACCAACGTGACTTTAGTTTTCTTGGGAAGAGCCGCAGACGTGAGTTGAAGAGTAAGACCCTCTGCCAGACTTGGAGTTTTTTGCCACATATGTGTTTGTCATGCCAGAGCTTGGTGCGCTCTTTCTAAATCTTCGCGTTTCATATGTGTTAATCCTCCATTCTTCTAGCTCGACCAGTTGCATTTTTCGCGCTTCTCCTGCTTTATTCAAATCAAAGTTTAGCTTCTTTACCGCCCACAATGCCTTATACTTCAGCTCCAAAGGCAAATGACACGCCTTACCAAATGTCAACGCATATGGGGACATATCTATTGGTGTTTTAAATGCAGTCCGGTATGCCCACAATGCATCGTCAAGCTTTGTTGCCCAATCTTTTCGCGAAGGCCTTACTACCTTCTCAAGTATCAGCTTAATTTCTCGATTGGACACCTCGGCCTGACCATTCATCTACGGATGGTATGCGGTGGCCACTTTGTGGAGAATGTTGTATTTGTGTAGTAGCTCTTTGATATTATGGTTGACAAAGTGGGACCTTTCATCATTTACGATGGCACGGGGAGTGCCAAAACGAGTGAAAATGTTCTTCTTTAAGAATTGAGAGACTACCGCCGCATCGCTTGCGACGCACGCCACTGCCTCTACCCACTTGGATACATAGTCGACAGTTCATAAAATATAATGTTTACCATTCGAGTGAGGGAATGGTCCCATGAAATCAATCCCCCATATGTCGAACAATTCAAGCTTCAAGATGGTGTTCATTGGCATTGCATGTTTCCATGAAATGTTCTTATGCATTGGCATCGATCGCACTTCACGGCGTAGTCAGCTGCATACTTAAACAATGTAGGCCAAAAGAATCCACTCTGTAAAAATTTAGCTGCGATGCGTTGTCCTCCGAAGTGCCCACTATATGGTGAGTCGTGACATTGCGATAATATGCATTGTTGAGCAGTATTTGGTACACATAATCGTAAAATCTGGTCTGCCCCTCTTTTATACAGATTCGACTCATCCCAATAATAATGTCTGCATTCATGTTTGAGCTTCCTCTGTTGGTGATAGGTGTAATCTTCATGAAATTGCTCGCAAACCAGATAATTGACTATGTCTGCATACCAGGGAAATTCTTTAATATGGAACAACTGCTCATCCGAGAACACCGCATTCACCTCAGACTCATTGAGGTCAACCTCAGGATTTTCCAATCTGGACAAGTGATCCGTAACTTGGTTCTCCGTCCCCTTTTGATCAATTATTTATATATCAAATTCTTGAAGGAGGAGAACCCATCTGATCAACCTTGGCATTGCGTCCTTCTTTATCATTAAGTATTTTATTACCGAGTGATCAGTATGGATGAGTACCTTTGTTCTCAATAGATATGCTCGAAATTTTTCCAACGAAAAAATTACCGCGAGAAGCTCTTTCTCTGTGGTGGTATAATTTGTCTGAGCAGGATTTAATGTTTTACTCGCATATGTGATGGGATGCAAGATTTTTTTTCTCTTTTGTGCCAAAGCTGCTCTCATCGCATACCCACTTGCATCGCACATAATTTCAAAAGGAAGTGTCCAATTAGGTGCAATGAGTACGGGTGCGGTAATCAGCGCATTCTTCAAAACTCAAAATGCGTTGAGGCAGTTGTTGCAAAATCAAATCTTCTGTTAGCCTCTAACAATGCACTCAGTGGTCGTGCTATTTTGCAAAAGTCTTTGACAAAGCATCTGTAGAATCCAACGTGGCCCAAGAAGCTTTGTACAACCTTCACGCTTGTTGGAGATGGCAGTTTTTCAATTGCTTCGATTTTTGTTTTATCCACCTCCAACCCATCTCGAGAAATCATGTGCCTCAACACTATGCCCTCCTTTACCATGAAATAAAAATTTTCCCAGTTAAGCACCAGATTCATCTCTTCGAATTTCTTCAGTATCTTCTCCAAGTTGGCTAGACGGACTTCATAAGTGTTCCCATAAATAGAGAAGTCGTCCATAAAGATTTCGACAGAGTCCTCAAGATAATCTGAAAAGATGGCCATCATGCACCTTTGGAACATGCTTGATGCATTGTAGAGGCCAAACGACATGTGGTGAAAAGCAAATATCCCATATGGGTAGGTGAATGTGGTCTTGTCTTAGTCTTCTAGAGCTATCATAATCTGATTGTATTCGATATAACCATCCAGAAAGCAGTAAAAGTCATTTCCAGCTAGACGGTCTAGCATTTGATCAATGAATGGTAGAGGTAAATGATCTTTCTTTATGGCCGCATTCAGCTTGCGGTAATCCATGCAAATGCGCCACCCAATGACGATCCTTTACGGTATTAATTCATTGTTTTCATTCGAGACTACCGTCATGCCACCCTTTTTTGGCACACACTGCACGGGGCTGACCCACGTGCTATATACTATAGGATAGATAATGCCCACATCTAGCCATTTAATGATCTCCTTCTTGACGACCTCTTTCATCGCAGGGTTGAGTCTGCACTGATGTACGATCGTTGCTTTGTGGTCCTCTTCAAGACGAATGCGGTGCATATAATACACTGGGCTAATTCCTCTAATGTCGGCGAGTGTCCAGCCAATTGCTCGCATATGTTTCCTTAGAATGCTCATCAACGCATTCTTCTGGTCATCGTTGAGCTCAGAAGAAATGATAACTAGCAGCTTCTCATTCTACCCTAAAAACGCGTACTTTAAATGGGTCAGTAGGGTCTTTAATTCCAGTGTTGGTGGTTCTACTAGGGATGGTTGTGTTGTTTTTCTTTCTTCTTTTTCTGTTGGCTCTTCTTCTTGATTTGCAATCATTTCTTCTTCCTTGTTTGTTTTTGTTATGATCGCATTACAGGCAGCAACGAATGCACTTGCATCCTCTTCTTCATTGTCTTCATCAAACTTTTCTTCTTCAATGTAATTTTGGTCATCATCTGAGTCATGCAGGTCTTCTTCATCCGAAAACTTCATGGCACAAATTATGTTAAACTTGAGCTTCTGTCCGTTGATGCTCAAAGTGATCTCCCCTTTATGCACATCAATCTGAGCACAACCTGTTGATAAAAATGGTCGCCCTAGAATGATGGGCACATCTTTGTCGGCCTCGTAATTCAAAATGATAAAGTCAACTGGTAGGATAAATTTTTCAATGGTTATCAGTACGTCCTTCACCTTTCCCTCTGGATGCACCAGAGATCTATCAGCCAGTTGGAAAGTCACCGTTGTGGCTACAAGTTGCCCAACATTCAACTACCTAAAGACTGACAGAGGCATCAAATTTATGTTGGCTTCAAGGTCACACAACGCTTGCCCGATGTACAGTCCTCCTATGGAGCAAGGAATAGTAAAGCTCCTAGGATCGCTCATCTTCGGTGGAATGATTGATTTTGAACTTTGAGTTAGCGCCACCGTGGCAAACTTACAAGCTTCCTCTTCTTAGTTACCATATCCTTCAAAAACTTTGCATAGGCAGGCATTTCCTCAATCGCTTCACTGAATGGACTATTAATATGTTTAACATGGACAGAAAGTGTTGGTACTGTACTTCTTTGTTCTTTTTCTTCCTTTGATATATTTAGACTCCCTCCCTTAGTCTCTACGGGAAAAGGGGTAACTGCACTTTCACGGTTCCTATCTCAGTTGGCTTTGAGGTCGACGCAACCTCTGGTTCTACTACTTCTTTTTCTCTTTCTTCTTCTTGTGCCACCACAACTTTAGATTCTTCCGCAATGGGAGCTGTCCGACTAAGCTCCTTCTTTTCTCCCTCCACAGTCTTCCCACTTTGCAATGTCACAACCTGACATTGCTCTTTACCTGATCCCCCTAGGTTGCGTGGGAGTTCTGTTCAATTCGGCAGAGCCCCTTGCAGTCTACTCTTCAGCTCACTCGCAATCTGGCCCATCTGTAATTTTAGATTGCGGATGGACGTAGCCTAACTTTAAAGCACAGTTTCGTTTTTCTTTATGTATTGGTTCAATAGGCTTTCCAAGGAAGAGAATTGCGATGGTTGTGAGCTACTTGCTTGATTGTTTGTCTGTTTGTTGTTGCATGGGAAGAATCCTGGTGGCCCTTCTTTCTGTGCCACGGGTTGGAAATTTTGTTGCTGATTCTTCCAAGCAAAATTGGGTTGGTTTCTCCACCCGAGGTTGTAAGTATTCGAAAAGGGATTATTTTTCACAAAGTAAATGAATTATGGATTTTGCGGGCAATCTTCCATCGCGTGCCCATCACCGCAAGTCGCACACCTTGCGGTGTTTTGACTAATTGCGTTGATTTGCCCATTTTGCAGTGTTTGACTACTGATCGCAATTCCTTGGATTAAGTTCATTATTGCGGTCATCTAATTTTTTAGTGAAGCAATAGCACCATTACTTGCATCATTGTCTTTGATTCTCAACCTCTGATCACTCTCTTTCCAATCTTCGTGGTTCTTAGAGATGAGATCCAAGATATTCTTCGCCTTGTCATACATTTTATCAAGCAGACCACCAGCGGCTGCCGCATTGGCAGCGGTCATAGAAGCGGGATTTAAACCATGATAAAAAATTTCCATTTGAAGGCAGTATGGCAAACCATTGTGTGGACAATCCCTGACCAACCTTTTAAACCTCATCCAGGCATCACTGAGTGATTCGTCCATTTCTTGTTCAAAATTTGTAATGAGTTTCCTTCGTCTGGCATTCTCAGTAGTTGGAAAGTATTTCTTCATAAACTTTTTCACGACCAGTTCCCATGAAGTGATCTCTCCCAGTTTAAGAGAATATGCCCATTTTCTAGCCTAATCACAGAAAGAAAATGGGAACAAAGTTAGTCGAACTTCTAAGGCAGAGATGTTCGAGAAAACAAAAGTATTGCAGATTTCAATAAAGCTTTGGAGGTGGGCGTGTAGGTCCTCGCCACGCCTTCCACCAAATTGTCCTGCAGTCTGGATCATCTACAGCATCACCGGCTTTATTTCGAATTGGCTCCCATCGAGGGCAGGCCTCATGATTCCTGGAGAGAAATCATAGAGGTTTGGCGATGCATAGTCCCTAATGGGTCTATTGCGATCGTTTGCCAGCAGAATTGGATTCGCATTACATTGTTATCATTTGATGCTCCTTTCCAGGCTGCTCCGCCATCTCTTCTTTATCTGACTATAGTTGCTGTTGGCAGTTTCGCAGTCTCTGTCTAAACGTTCTCTCAATCTCCGGGTCATAATTCGCCAGAGATTGAGAGTTTGCTAAGAAATCAGAAAAATTACCGTTAGCACACTATTTTGCCGAAGTCCCCAGTAACGGCGCCAAAAACTTGATGCTTACTTTTATGAAGTGAATTATGGATGATATGCGATGGTGAAATTGCGTTGTGCGCTCAAGTTTCCTCAGCGAAATCCAAGTGTAAATTTCACTGAGTTTCCTGGTAAGTCCAGGGTCGAACTCAGGGACTTGTGAAAACAGGTTGCGTTGGTAATTTTTATGAAAACTTTGCGGTAACCGGATAAATAAATAAATTGTTAGGATTGTTGTTTTCGTTAAGAAAAATAAACAAATGTGGCGGAGTTTGAAAAGAGTTGATTAAACAGGAAATGCGATGAGTATGCGGTGAACAGGTTGAGAAAAGTTTCGGCTAACACTTCCTAGGATGCATTCATGTTATGCGATCATATAACATGCATACAACAGTAAACTACCTCTCGGTGCGAATGCCACGGCTTCTAAGGCTAGAACGCATGCGATATATGCGCTAAGTATATAGGACCTACACATAAGCCTCTATTCTTATTTATGCGATGACAAAATGACACACACACAAATAAGGCGACCACATAATATCATTCCCATCTCTAGGATGCATGCGATGCAGGTTGACAAACAGAGCTTATCTCTAAGTCCTATCTCTTGTTTATGGAGTTCTAATCTTGCTCTCTCGAGTCCAGATTCTAACCTAGCTCTCTCGAGTCATTAGGTTCTTTCTTTAGACTCTCTCTCGAGTAGCTCTAAAGGGTATTTGGCACAGCATAAAACAAGACAATCGCAAGCAATGAACTTCTTAGGTCATGTTAGCTTAGTTTTTCTCAACCCATTCGACTAGTTTAGCTATTCATGCGTGCTAAGAGAGTGAACAGATGTAGAATAAGAACTTCCATTGTATAAATATAAAGATGAAGTACAAAATAACAATGCAAGTATAGAATAAAGGGCCTGGTACCAATCTCTTATTGCCCAGGCTTTTACATTGTTTTTCTACTCGCGTTCAAAAGATAATCCCGCTCTCGTGAGAGTCAGCTCACTCTCTACTTCTACGCCTCAAGGTTCTCTCTCGAATTGTCCTGAGCAATCTCCGGCGTCTTTAATTTTCTCTTGCTCCGACTTAGAAATAAAAAGGAAAAACTATGGACAAAGACGAGCTGAGCTCTTAATTTCGTAAACTGGTGAACTGATTAACCTTTTTCTAAAGGATGCCCTTGGTATTTATAGAACATCTAGGGTGAAAGGCAGTTTCTCTCTCATGATTTCGCAGATGGGACGACTTTAATTCCTGACTGATGCGCCGAATATTTGTCACCGAAAAGCTAAATGTACTTGTCCATTAGCGGCTATCAATTTAATTCAGATTCAACTGTCATCAGCCTTCTGTCTCAACGTGATTAATTATGCCTTTCACCCAGATGCTTCGACCAAGTTGCGGCAATCCTTCTTGAGCAAATGTTTGCGAGCACAATCATCGCAAAGCCTTGCGGTGAAGTTGCGCTCAACCGATGATTTCCTATGATCGCAATTTTCGCCTTGCGTTCACGCATAATATGCATAAAAACACAAAAATCAACTATTCCTATGTGATGAATGCATGCGACCGCAATATTATGAATGTGATGCTTTTTGGACGCGATTTAACATATTTTATCAATGCAAGCCAACATTGTTTAAGAACTGAGCACTATGATAATGTGCATTTTTGCCCGTTATCAATGCTCCGATACCAATTGTTGGAACGTACCAATGTGCAGCGGAAGTAATCAGGATCCATAAGCACTCTAATTCATTAATTTTGGCAGAAAAGAAAACATGCTTCAACAGAAATAAATGGGTTTTATGACATCCCTTTGAAGAACTTCTTCTAAGCTCGAATTTAGCTGCAAATCTCCTCTGAATCTTGTTCTCGATCACCTCAAGATCTTCCCTACTATCCTCTTGTTCCTTAAGTCCCACTGATCTCTTAATGAACAATTGATTTTTGATCCAATCAATAAATTGAATCCGTCTCAGGCCAATGAGATGGTGAGGCCTCTTGTTCAAGACCCAGAATCAGCACTTGAAGGGAACAACCTCTCTACTAACCTTAATCGGATAGGAGTGAATTTCGTCTTGCACCCTATGTCCCCAACTATTCATCCGATCTTATCCCTAAAATGGTAAGCTTATTAAGCAGAGGAAGTTGGTCTAATCTTACCATTTGCAGATCAAATGATAATCCCGAACAAACAGGAGTTCATAGTTAGCTCAGGATTAAGGTCAAGTTACCTAGGTCATTGCTTTGAAATAGTTAGTCTTAAACAGTAAACAGCGTTATAAAGTAAGAGTGACTGGTTTCGTGGTCCGATCTTGCACAAAGCTCATTTTCACAGGACACCCCCCCCCCCCTTATGTCCTAACATACACGAATTAGGATCACTTCGTATATAGCACTTTACAACTCTTTGTAACAACTACAGAGTAGGTCGCATCCAATAGTGTTACCAGAATAAGGTACCCAACCTTATTCATATACTATAGATCATTTTGACTATTTACTCGAACCTAATCCACTTTTATGTTTCCACATAAAGTTCAAGTACTCAGGTAATAGTCAAGGGACTTTGGTTTATTGGATTTCTAAAAAACAATATATTTAATAACAACTTTATTGAATTTTCAGAATAAGATCTATTGTTTACAAACCACGAGTTTTAGGTCATAAAACCCAACAGCATATGCCATGGGGTAGCTCACTTAGGTCACAGGGCCCAGGAGTGGTGGAGAGCTGACACCATGCCTCCCCTATAGTGCATTATGAATATTTTCCTCTTTGGCACCCACGCATATCAAATGTGGCGAACTGTCACTCACCAATGTAGAACGCTCGTCTGAACTCTGATTGATATGAAATTTGATGTGCTTGCATATCTTTTCAGTATGCATCTAACTCTAGAGCCACTTGTCCAAACTCATGACAGAACCCCAACTTTTGAGGTCACAGCCCAGGGCCCCATCTGGCCCCCACGAAGCTCGTCACTGACACCTTCGATCACACAGTTTCTTGTCTTTCTACTTAATGTTCAACATGGCCTACTTGCCCACTTATGTTGGTTTGTTGGATGATGCACTGTCCTTCTTGGTCGCATCACGACACTTCTTTCCCTCTGTCTTTGTTAGATATGTCGACACTTACGTGTCGCCACTGCACTGTCTGCACAAGTGGGGTCACAATTTACTATCTCAAACTTAGATTGTGACACCTGGCACATAGGTAGTTCTAGTAGTAAGATTACTTACCTCGAAATCCGATTCCAAATCAACCCAAGCAAAAAGTCTCCAATGAAAGTAAGCTCCAAACCAAATCCCCTAACACAAAACACACACCAGAATTCAATCTTTGAAGCAAAAACCAACACATACCACATTAAATCCAACAATCAACAATTAACTTACCCAAACGAAACTTGATCCACAAACACTCCCAAGATTTCAACTCCAAAATCTTCCTTTAAACAGATTCTAATCCCAACAGATGATGACTTGGAACCTTCAAAAATACCAAAAATCAAGCCAACATTTAATTCAATAATTAGTGGGTTCCCAGAAACCAACAAAAGGGCCGCAACACTTACCAATTCCTTGCCTACTCTTGACTTGAACCAAATAGACAAAAGCACCCTTCCTTTCAAATCTCGTTCTACATTTAACCGTGAAGAATATGGACAAAAAAAAGCCAAAACTTAATGGGCAACTCCAAAAACCCTTATGAAACTCATCCAAACAAACTGGATCTTACCCCAAAACAAAAGTTTCGGCCAAAACGACTTCGAACTGTGTCGGTGGGCTGAGCGGTAGTGAAACGAACGACCCAAAAGCGTGGACGAGGTTGGGACGGCACACGAAGAAGCTGTGACGAAGGATGGTGGCATAGCTGGACGATTGGCGATGGAAGAGTGAAGGATCTCATATCGAGAGTTCCATGAGCGGGCTTAGATCGCTCCGATTTCACATTGACCGAAACATAAACAATATACATTCTATACTAACAATTATGCATATTAAACTCATCAACAACATGCTCAGAATACAATAAAACAAAAAGAAAAGGGGTTCATACCAGAGGAAGAAGGTCTTCGTATGCGTGAACCTAAAGCAGTGGAAAACTCCCACCGATCTACTAGCACCTGACGAGTCTGTCCACTGTACTGCACGATCCGAACGTACACGAACAAGGTCGAATGGACAACACCACCACAAGGGAAACCCGAGTATCCTCGGCGTCAAAAACCCAAAGAGTGGGCTCTAGTGAGTTTGGTAGAGGATGGAGGAGAAGATTTCGTGTAGACGATAAACGCGCACGAGAAGAACTCTGTTATCCGTAGAGTGGAGACGCTTATCGTATAGTAGAGCTACAGGATCGTTTAGGAAAAACTGGATGATCGTTTAGGAAAGTGGTATACGATCGTTTAGAGAACGCGTGAACTAGACGATAGTTTAGACGAATGAGATTCTATCATATAGGCTCTCACGGTCGCTCTTTCACGGTTTCCTTTGGACGTGGGTTATCAAAAGCACAACTGAATTAATTCTAAAATGAAAATGACTTTCAAACTTTAACCCGCCGGTTACCTTAACCTTCGCGGCCCCATGTTCCCACGTTCAGACGTGAATTAATTGGTTAATTATTAAATAATTAATCAATTAATTTAATTAATAAATATAATTATATTATATTTATATCCTATAGTTTGATATCATATATCTACTATAGTATTTTTCCTCTACTTGATATAAATCATTTTTATATTTAATTTCCTTTAAAATAATGTATCTCATACATTTAGCCAATTATATCGCATATAATTAACTAGTCCAATTATATCATATATAATTGAACTTCCTCTTGTCAATTTGAACATTACAAATTAACCCAAACACTGATTCTCGACTTTATCCAAGCTACCCAAGTGACCTAATGGAACTATGACTCGAAGCTCCAACGGCACGTGAATAGCTGACTAAACTCTTTAGCCACGAGATTCACCATCCGTTAACTGTTAGTGATTCCACTAAAGACCAACAGCTGAACTCTTCTTACCATAGATATATTTCTATGTCCATTGGATATAACCAATCATGAGTACGATGACCTTTCACAGATGCTCGTAAGTACAACTAGGCCAATTTACCATTTTGCCCCTGTAGTTATATTTCACTCCTTAAGCACCACCGATTCCTCTAATAAACAATACAACATAGTCCAACTATGTGTTAACTCCTCTCGGGCTAAGAGAAGGTGTGTGGCGCCACATCGTTCAAGCCCCGAAATCAGCCTTTAAGGGAGCCATCTATCTACTTACCCCTGCCTTGGGGAAGGAATGAATTGCATCTTGTGTAGCTAAGTTCCCAGCTCTGAAATCAGATGTATCCCCAAAATGGTAAGTTTGAATTAGCGACCTGGCCACTCGCTCCCACACAAATCAAAGGACTGCCCTCAATGGCAAGTGTTCCTAACTCACTCAGGATTGAGGTCATATTACCTATGGTCATCCTAGTGAAGTGAAGTCTCTGTCATGAACGGTGTGATATAACGAGACATTAACACTTCGTGGTCAAGTCTTATACAAACTCTTTGTATAGGACGCCCCCGCTCACATGTCCCTAACACGAATGATCAGGATCAGACCATCTGTGGTAAGTCACAACACTTGTGACCATTCCACAAAGCGGGACAGGTCTATAGCATGACCAGGATAAGTTTTCCCTCCTATATCCATATATTACAGACCATTTTGGTTATCACTCAAGACATGATCCACTTATATGTCACCACATACATGCTTGATGCCAAGTGACTCAGGACAAACACAACCGGTGGGGTGATCAGTTATCCCTTCACTGAGATGAGACATTCTCAACCATTAGGCAGAACCAACTCTTGGAACTGAACCTAACAGCCACCATTTTTCGGTCCAGAATCGTTAACATTTAACTATTCCGTGTAAGTGTAACCCCTCGTTTTCAGTGTCAGAGTCCCACCCTAATGCGCTTACCATAGGGAAAAGACAGATTAGGACAAGAGACTAAGTTACCTTATCCTCTTACAGAAGATCAAATAAAGAATCGCGCAAAACTGCCATCCTTTAGGGGGACACTCCCAGGGTGCCTCGAGGTGATGCGCAGTAACTTTATTCAACCTAACAAAGAAGACCGAGGGATATGCTGTCGCACTTCCGGCTCCCACTTACTATGAAATTCTCTCCATCCACCTTGATATTGACCTACCCAAACACCATCCATTGGGGGGACATGCCAAAGGTGCCGCAAGGCCGAGGATAGATCTCATGGTGTGGACTTAAGAAGAAAAGTGAAATGTTTAAGTGAAGCATCTTATGCCCCAAGTACCTCCCACTGAATGTTCTATCTAAGGATTCATTAACCTAGACAATTCGACTACTGATTTTAGTCTAACTGGTCTTTTTAAAGCCTGTTCATAAACAACGTTTATTTATGAAATATAAACAAGTTCAAGTAGTCACATTTAAACACTTTAATGGACTATCCTTAACTTACATGCATGCATCAAATCTGTGTAATTTACCTTTCCAGGTAAGTTCCCAGGTAGGGGTGTTACGTTTCCGTCAACTTAAATACCCCAGCCTAGACAAGATTCGCCTTAAACAAAAGGTCCCTTATAGATAGATTTGTTACACTTTAATCTTTTATTAGCCAATTTAATCCTATTAAACTGATTAAAATATTAAAGCCTTAGGATTGCTAATCATATTAGAATTGTAATCTTAGATCTATGTGATCCAAGTTTTAAACATTTTAAAAACATGAATTAAACCTAAGTGAGCATGCATATCTTTCTTATTTCTTTTAGTTCTAATTTCTCTTTAACTCTTAAAAAGAAAAACCTAAAAACATTGCGCATAACGAGGCATTTATAACAATTATAAAGTAACCTATGTATCATGCTTCATGCAATGTTCGATCATTACTATATAACTTTTATATAACGCGTAATAACCAAGCAAACATGCTATCATTCACCCTTATACTATAACAATTATAATATAAAGTTGATGCATGTTAATGCTTTTTATGCATGCATAAATATAACTCTTATATCAATGATGCATGAGCATGCTCTTACATAATAAAATCATGCTTCTCTAAATTATTACAATTACAATAAAGAGATTATGCATGATCAATGCATAACCTAAGGTGGGATTTACTATATGTGCATACCATATGACATATAAAACATACATCGCATGTATTAAACAGAAAGATTAATGGGGATGAGCCTTTAAACCATAAAAAAATCGGAACGAAAAAACCTATCTATTACATTTTTCATCGAGCAAACCAGTTCACAAGTGAACCGGGTCTTGAACCGCCAGGAGGTCTCCATCGTGTAGCAATCTTTAGCATGTAGACGATCGTTCAGCGTGCACTAGACAATAGGATCATTAGCAAATGATTGCGTAGATGACGACGAGGCTGTGAAACCTAATCGTCCATGCAATCGTGCAGTGCAACGATAGGTAAACGATTTACCTTGAGTTACTAAACGATCGTTTAGTCAGTTACTAAGCGATGAAGCTTGCTGACCTAAATAATCGTCTAGCACGCTTTAAAAGATACACCAGCGTCTGATCGTTTAATCGATGCGTGCAACTTAGTAAACGATTTACCTTACGATGCTAAATGATTGTGTAGTCAGTTACTAAGCGATGAGGCTTTCTGACCTAAACGATCGTGTAGCTCGCGTGCACATTAAATGATACTCAGCGATCGCGTGCCCAATCGTCTTCCTGATATGACCAACTCTTGATCGCATACCACATCATTCAACCGATGCGTTCAACCCTGATCGCATAGTCCTTCATCTTCACGATGCGATAGACAGCGATCGCAAAGAACTTTTCTGCACAATGCGATCAACCCTAGATCATTTCCTTCCTCGAAGAGCTGCAACCTTTGCCCAGAACTTCGACGAACGACTCAAGACTTCAAACACTTTGAATACAGACTCGATTACGATTATATATGCCCAAAAATGCAGGGGCCTTTGCAACTGCAAATGTAAAAGGAATTTAAACACACCGAGGCAATTCATCCCAAAAATATCCATTAATCCGACACATCCACAATAGTATTAACACTTAAAACAGTGTAGAAATGCACCCACCATGAATGTAAACGTTATTTCATTGCAAAAATGAAATCGGAGTATCAGAAACCTAGCTCTGATACCAATTGAAGGATCTCATATTGAGAGTTCCATGAGCGGGCTTAGATCGCTCCGACTTAACAGTGACCGAAACATAAACAATATACATTCTATACTAACAGTTATGCATATTAAATTCATCAACAACATGCTCAGAATACAATAAAACATAGAGAAAAGGGGTTCATATCAGAGGAAGACGGTCTTCATATGCGTGAACCCAAAGCAGCGGAAAACTCCCATTGATCTACCAGCATCTGGCGAGTCTGTCGACTATTACTGCACGATTCGAACGTACATGAACAAGGTCGCGAGGAAAACACCACCACAAGGGAAACCCAAGTATCCTCGACATGAAAAACCCAAAGAGTGGGCTCTGGTGAGTTTGGTAGAGGATGGAGGAGAAGATTTCGTGTAGATGACAAGCACGCGCGAGAAGAACTCTGCTATCGTATAGTGGAGACGCTTATCTAGTAGAGGTACAGGATCCTTTAGGAAAAACTGGACGATCGTTTAGGAAAGTGGTATACGATCGTTTAGAGAATGTGTGAACTAGACGATTGTTTAGACGAATGAGATTCTATCGTATAGGCTCTCGCGATCGCTCTTTCACGATTTCTTTTGGGTTTGGGTTATCAAAAGCATGACTTAATTAATTCTAAAATGAAAATGATTTTCAAACTTTAACCCGCCAGTTACCTTAACCTTCGCAGCCCCATGTTCCCACGTTCAAACATGAATTAATTGGTTAATTATTAAATAATGAATCAATTAATTTAATTAATAAATATAATCATATTATATTTATATCCTATAGTTTGATATCATATATCTACTATAGTATTTTTCCTCTACTTGATATAAATCATATTTATATTTAATTTCCTCCAAAATAATGTATCTCATACATTTAGCCAATTATATCAGATATAATTAACCAGTCCAATTATATCATATATAATTGAACTTCCTCTTGTCAATTTGAACATTTCAAATTAACCCAAACACTGGTTCTCGACTTTATCCAAGCTACCCAAGTGACCTAATGGACCTGTGGCTCAAAGCTCCAACGGTACGTGAATAGCTGACTAAACTCTTTAGCCACGATTCATCATCCGTTAACTGTTAGTGATTCCACTAAAGACCAACAGCTGAACTCTCTTACCACAGATATATTTCTGTGTCCATTGGATATAACCAATCATGAGTACGATGATCCTTCACAGATGCTCGTAAGTACAGCTGGGCCAATTTACTGTTTTGCCCCTGTAGTTACATCTCACTCCTTAAGTACCACTGATTCCTCTAATGAACAATACAACATAGTCCAACTATGTGTGAACACCTCTCGGGCCAAGAGAAGGTGTGTGGTGTCACATTGTTCAAGCCTCGGAATCAACCCTTAAGAGAGCCATCTATCAACTTACCCCTACCTCGGGGAAGGAGTGAATTCTATCTTGTGTAGTTGAGTTCTCAGCTCCCAAATCAGACGTATCCCCAAAATGGTAGGTTTGAATCGGCAACTTGGCCACTCGTACCCATACAAATCAAATGTAAACCCTGAACTTAGGTTCCCTAGATAAGCATGTTTAGCCAAAGGGATGTTATATTACATATTTATTAAGTAGAAATTCATGTTGTTTATAGGGATTATGAAGGAAGGGAAGGAAAATATATTAAATGAAGAAACTCAATCATTAATCTGGCTGGAGGCACTAAGTGTGGGGTGATGTGGCAATCTACTCTTTGAATTCAGGAAGTGGCAGAAAGATAAAAAGGGAAGTGAAACTTCAAAAGCATGGTTTCGGCAATTGACAAGAGAAAATTTAGCAAATTCGGTACCATTCGAAAGCTGAGAGAATCTAGGTTGTTGCTGAAGGAAGATTTCAGAAGGAGAAGAAAAATGAGTGAAGAAAACCAAGAGAAGGCAGAATCTCGGGTTTAAGTAGGGTCAAGGTGAATTTTGGAATTTTCAAGCCAAACTATAAGGAATTTTGGGCTGAAATTTTAAGGTAAGGAAGTAACTCAAATCTAAACAAGTTTGTAGAAGGAAGTTTCTTAAAAAGAACTCTGGATTTTGAGTTATGAATTTTTGAAGTTATAACAGGGAATTGGTGCATAAGCAGACAACTGCTTGTGAAGAACAAGCAAGCAGTTCATCGTTGAGAATTATAGTGAGATTTGGGCATGAGGATCTCACTTATAAAGAGAATCTCGCTGATTTTGTAATGAGGATCTCGCTCTAAGGGGAAATCTCACTAGGAATTGAGGTGAGTATCGCTAAGATGAAAATTTGACAGGAAAAGATTGATCTCGCTCTAGAGGATCTCGCTGGTATCGCTCTAAAGGATCTCGCTGGTATCGCTCTAGAGGATCTCACTAGCATCGCTCAGGGGGATCTCGCTAGTAAAGTTGTCTGTATTGATGGAAGTTCCTTTAATAAATGAATTATTTGAGGTATTTTACTAGGAATTCTAAGTAGTTTAATCGAGAATTATATCTTTTCAAGCCAAGAAGAGCTAGGGGAAATGTATAAACCATTAGAAGCCTGACGAACTGTGAGTGACTAAGTAAAGTTAAGGTTTCCAATACTCATGAATATATGATCAAGTAAAGCATAGTGACATTAATGATGAATTTATACTTCCTCAAGCAACAAACGGTTGGAGAATAACTTAATGCATGTCTCTCGGCTTGTATGTGTGTAACACAGGCCAAGGTATGTCGTGTAACCATTACAAAAGCTATGTTTTTTATTTTGATATATGCTTCCTAGAGGAAGGCTATGAGAGAACGAGTTCTTATGTAAATGAGTGGTAATGGAACTTAATTTGATGTTACAAAATACACATTTGATACCGAAGGACGTTGAGAAGGTATCTAACCAATTTAGTACCGAAGGACATTTGAGAAGGCACTTGGCCAATTTGATACTGAAGGACATTTGAAAAGGTATCTGGCCAATTTGATATTGAAGGAAATATGAGAAGGTATCATAGTAGCTCGATACTGAAGGACAGATTTGAGAAGGTATCTGAGTAGAAGTACCTAAAATATGATGGTACTTAGTGTGGCCACGTGCACGTAGGTAGTTATGAATGAGAGACCAAAGTATAGGTCTCTTGGTCAGTAAGAAACATTTGGGAGCTAGAGCGTTTAGGCTCGTCCTCAACTAGGGAATAATAATGCTTAATGATGTCTGAGAATGGTTTAGAGCTACATTTAGAGACAATTTCTTGAGTTTACTCATTGGTATATTTACATGTTTATAGTGATGCTACGCTTGTTGCTTTACGATTCTATAGTCTCTCACTGGGATTTTAGCTCACAGAATTCCTGTGTTTTCCCTTTTCAGGTAGCGGTCAGTTTCCTCAAGGTTGATCCTGCTACTGCTTGCCATCGAAAGACTCAGCTTATTAAAAGACTTAGGTTGATGATCTGTTTATGTACACATGTTTTTAAGAGGGACTAGGCTTCTATAGGAATGTTTAGGCCACCTGTGAATATTTTTCTATAAAAGTAATGTCTTGGCTGTATGCATCTATTTATGTAATCGTTGTAGAACCTTAAGGGAGGTTAGCTGTTTGCGTATATTGCTAATATGATGAATAGGTTGGTATTTAGATTAGAAGGCTTGGGTGGTGAGTGCTAGTAGTAGGGCTAGTACTACCACGGTCACATCCTCTTCTAGAATAAAAAGGGTAATCTGGGAGAGGGTGTGACATCAAAGGACCGCCCTCAATGGCAGGAGTTCCCAACTCACTCTGGATTGAGGTCATATTACCTATGGTGATCCTAGTGAAGTGAAGTCTCTATCATGAACGGTGTTATATAACAAGACATTAACACTTCGTGGTCAGGTCTTATATAAACTCTTTATATAGGACGCCCCCCCTCGCATGTTCCCAACACGAATGATTAGGATCAGACTATCTGTGGCAAGTCACAATACTTGTGACCATTCCACAAAGCGAGCCACGTCCGTAGCATTACTAAGATAAGGTTTCTCTCCTATATCCATATACTACAAACCATTTTGGTTATCACTCAAGACATGATCCACTTGTATGTCACTACATACATGCTCGAGTCATGTACAGATAACCAAGAATTTTATGTTTATTGGTTTGTGGTAAAGCAAATAAAACAAATAACTGAGCAAAACAACAAGATGTGAAGTAAATATCATATATTAACTATCACAGGTAATTGTATATACTGTTTACAAACTACAGGACGCGAGACTTTAGGACATCAACCCCAAGACAGAGAAGGTTTGACGGCGTGGCGCATGACTGAGTCGATGAGGACTAAGGCTCGAATACAGCCGGCGGTGCAATCTGTTGGGCGAAGGGACGAAGGTGTGCGGCGTGAAGGGCTTGATTGGAAGCGCAAACAACTAGCAACACAGCGAACGGCAACTCGAACCGGCTGGCATAAGCTGAACTTCGATGGCATCGATGGTAGCGTCTGGCTGAGTCTAAGCGGCGGGAGGAAAATAGTGTGAAGGGCGGCAAGGGTTTCGGTAAGGGGATCACGTGAGTGAAACGAAAGGGGGGGAGTTAAATAAAATAATATATTATATTTATATATATATGTATGTATGTATGTATGTATATGTATATACATATTTAAAATTCTTTCTTTTTCTCTTTAAAACCAAAATTTTATAGTTAAACCAATTCTCCCAATAAATTCTCAATTTTTGACTTTAACTTAAAATTAAATTAATATGACATAAAAATACAATTTTTTCCTTTAAGCAAACTAAATTTCAAAACTGACAAAAATGTCTTTAATTAATACAAAGAAAATGCTGACTTAAATTACGAAAAACTCGGAATGTTACATTCTCCTCTCCTTAAAGAACTTTCGTCCTCGAAAGTTCAATCCTGAAAAAGCTCTGGATACCGAGATTTCATCTCATCCTCTCGCTCCCTGTTGTGTAACATCTTCACCTCTCTAATAAGAATTTCTATAAGCTTTTCTACATAACTCAAATTCTCATTCAACCGCAATGGTTTATAGTCCACCACATGTGACAGATCTGTTAAATACTTCCTCGGCATCAAAACATGGAAAACATTAGGAAGTGAAGAGAGTAACGGTGGCAATGCCAACCGATAAGCTATAGGGTCAATTCGCTTCAAGACCTCAGAAGGTCCAATGAATCGCAAATTTAGCTTCATGTTCCTTCCAAACCTCAAAACACCTTTCATGGGTGCCACCTTCAAGAACACCTTATCGCTAGTTTCAAATTCTAGGTCCTTGCGCCTGAAATCAACACAACTTTTTTGTCTACCCTGGGCCGTTTGCATACGAGCTCTAATCTTCTGTATTGCCTCATTCATGGTTTGTACTAGCTCAAGCCCTAGAAATATCATCCCAACAAATAGGAGACCTACGACTATTTCCATAAAGGGCCTCAAATGGAGACATGCCGATAGTGGCCTGGTAATTGTCATTATAAGAAAATTCCATCAAATGTAGGTGAGAATCCCAACTTCCTAAGAACTCAATCGCACAGGCATGCAACAAATATCTAGTTCAAACGCTTTGTCTGCCCATTAGTCTATGGGTGAAAAGCTATACTAAAATCCAATTGAGTACGCAACATAGTTTGAAGACTCTTCCAAGAGTTAGATGTAAAATGAGGGTCTCTATTTGACGCAATGGACACAGGTACTCTTGTAATCTCCCCACCTTCTTCATGTATATCTGTACCCATTTATTTACTGAAAAATTAGACTTCCTGGGTGTGAAATGTGCTAGCTTAGTGAGCTTGTATACTACAACCCAAATCACAGTAAAACGATTTGTTTTTCGGGACAACCCGACGATGAAGTCCATAGACACATTCTTCCACTTTCACTCTGGTACGCTTAAGGACTATAACAAGCCTACTGGCTTCTGCCTCGGGGCTTTCACTTGCTAGCACACCAAGCACTTACTGATGAGCTCAACTATCTCTCTCTTCATGTTATCTCACCAGTAGCAATGCTTCAAGTCCTGGTACATCTTGGTATTGCCAGGATTTATCGAGAATGGGGAACTATGAGCTTCCAACTACAAATCGTTCTTAAAGTCACTATTTGGCGGTATGTATAGGCGTCCTGATAAAGAAGACCATTCTCCGCGGATACAGAGAACTCACTACCCTGCCCTGACTTCACCTTGTGAACTTTCTCAACCAGGTAAGGATCACTTCTCTACGCATCGATAATCCTATGTCTTAAACTCGGTTGCACCGACAACGACACCAACTATGCTGTGACTTTTCCAACTACTACTACAATCTCGGCTCATTCAAGATCCTTGCACAAATGAGTCTTTTTGGTATTGAGGGCTGCTGAGCTACCCTTCTGCTTAAAGCATCTGACACTACATTTGCCTTTCCTTGATGGTACAAAATCTTATAATCATAATCCTTCACCAACTCTAACCATCTATGCTTTCTCATGTTCAACTCCTTCTGAATGAAAAAGTATTTTTAACTCTTGTGGTCAGTGAAAATCTATATCTTCTCTCCATATAAATAATGTCTCCAGATCTTTAAAGCGAAAACCACTACTGCCAACTCCATATCGTAGGTAAGGTAATTCCGTTCAGGCATAAGCAACCATTTTACCCTGCTACATTAGCACATATCCCAATCCTTTCTTGAAGGCGTCACTGTAAATAACAAAACCAGATGATTCGTCTGCCTTTGTAAGAACAGGCACTGAAACTAACTTCTGCTTGAGATCCTAGAAACTAGCCTCACAAGCCTCACTCCAGACGAATGAAGCTCTCTTCCTAGTCACTTGAGTCAAAGGAATGGCTATATGAGAAAAATCCTTCACAAACCACCTGTAGTAGCCTGTTAACCTCAGGAAATAGTGCACCTCGTTGACCGTGTGATAGGTCTTTAAAGGATGTATATTTTCTATGTTGATTCCCCAAAATAGTGTTGATTATTTTCTTTAAATGCTAATTTTGTAGGTAAAATAGTCCCCAAGGCGTTTTGGAGTCATTACAAGAAAATTGGCTAAGATAAAAAATGACCAAGAAAATCAACAAATTGAAGAGAATCGAGTAATTATCGAAATGTCATCAAGTACCATCGAGTATCATTGAGTAAAAGGCCATCGAGTAATGCATCGAGTAAATACCAAGAATACCATCGAGTATAATCAACCATCGAGTATTTACTAGAATACGATCGAGTTAAGGCCATCGAGTTTTAGCGTCATGACTCTAACAGAGACGTCAAGCAACACTTGAAGGTAGAACGCTCACTTTTGTTGCAAAACGGGGTAGCGTTGCGACAGTCCAGATTTTGATGTGATTTATCCCCCACACACGTGCCTCATGCAAAGCAGCATCAAGCACCAACATCACGTCTCAAGCGCAATGTTTCTTGTCTTTTTCTATGATTTAGCGTTACAACACTGACCCTAGTGTCGCGACGCTATACCTGCAAGTATAAATAGTTTTCCTTCATTTTTTCTGAAAAAGAGGAAGCACGATTTCGGTGGAGGCTAGAATTTCTTTCTGTATTAATTAGTCTCTATGGTAATTTTGTTTCCTACCTAGGTTAGTTTTTTATTTCTTTTTTATTTGTAATCAATAACTTGTAATTCTTCATGAATTTGTCTATGGATTTATGAAGTAATTGAATCTTCTTTCTATTTCAAGAGTTCTTGCAAATTCTTTTGAGTTTTCTACTTTTCTTTATTATTAGCAATTTGAATTTTGGCATTCTTAAATCCATTTTTAATCCTTGAAGCATGTTGAATGATCTATATCTTGAGCATGTTTAGCCTAGATGCTTGGTTTTGTCACATTCACTCATGATTGAATACGTTGCTTTTAATGTGTTCGATAGAATGTCTGACCAAGATCTCCAAGAGGCAATAGTAATTATGTGTTGAATGGCTGACTAACCTAGGACGCACTAATTACTAGATTTGGAGAAAATTCAGTTAATTGAGTAAACTATCTTAAGAATTAATCTACGCAATTGAATCCTAGAACTTAATGCGCGTGTTTTCTCTTCTATATGACCGCTAAGGAACCCAATAGAGGTAAAAGCATGTAGATAGATTAGGGTTAGGGCTATCCTACCTTAATCATTGATAGGACACTTTCTTGACTAGGTTATGTTAGTTGTCCATCTTTGTAGAGACTAGTTTAATCTAGATTAAGTAAGTAGTTGCGTGCTTAATCCAATTGTGAATTAAATTTGTAGAATTCAATATGAATTACAATGAACGTCTAACTTGGATTAGAAGCAAGATTGTTCTAAACTTGGTTACAACGATCCTTTATCTTTTTATTTTTAGCATGTTTTTTTGTCTTAATCAAAAACTCCTATTTTATAGCTTTTATAGTTAAGCTTGGTTAAAGAAAAGATTAAATAACATTTCCATGTGATCGACCTCTTACTTCCACTTTAACTACAAGTTAGTTAGGTTGTTGTTTAAGCTTTACAAATATTGTTGGTTTCGGGCTAGGTAGAACTAACAACACCTACTTAGCTCCAGAAACTGTGGTTAGATGAGGCCAACTCATAACTACCTCAATCTTTGCAGGATCCATGGAGACTCCTTCCTTCGATACCACATGCCATAGAAAGGACACCTGTCTTAACCAAAACTCACACTTAGAAAACTTAGCATACAACTTGTTTGCCCTCAACGTTTCCAAAAATTTTCGTAAATGCTCGTAATGTTCTACCTCGGTCTTAGAATAAACCAAGATATCATCAATGAAAACTATCACAAATGTGTCAAGGAATTCCTTGAACACCCTATTCATTAGGTTCATAAATACTGTTGGAGCATTCATCAAACCAAACGACATCACGATTAACTCATAATGCCCATATCTCAAACGAAAGGATGTCTTGGGTATATCACTATCCTTTATCCTCAATTTGTGGTATCCTGACCTGCAACGAGTCCATGATCTTATGTGCAATGACCATGTTCTCAACCCTTTTGGCTAGAGCATCAGGTATGCTAGCCAATATGTGAAGTCAGGGCAATGAATTAGCCTTCATCCACATCTCATATGCATTAGGAACACTTCGCGGTGCATCAAGGGTCGGGACTTGAGGACACTCCTCAACCATGACAAAACCGAGGTTGTTTACCACGAAATATGTTTTAACGGACTCTTTTCACTATATGTAATCGGTAAAACTAGATGCATTTAATGGAATATCAAACATGTTGCTGAAAAAACAAACACATTGACCTATGTTAGGTTTTAAGCAAATACTCGTTGAAAAAACATACAACATCCAATACGGTTTAGCAAAACTAACATGAACCTCGTGTGACATCTAGTTTCGCAATGATGCTTCAAAGTTTTAGGATAAAAATTCGCCGAAGAGTGGTTAATTTATCACTCCTCTGAATTGAGACGTTCTCAACCAGCCATTAATACGAGAACAACTCTTGCTCCTATAACGACTAGCCATCATTGATTTGGTCAAGAAATCATTAACTTAGTTAACAATTTTTGGTAAGTGTGACCCGTCATTTTAGGCCCTAGAGTTCCGCCCCAAGCAGCCAATTCGAAGGGAAAAATCCGATTGGGGCGAAAACTAAAGTGACCCTATCCATTGCTAGAGTTCACCTTGATATTGACCAACTGCACAAAACCCATCTGAAGGGGGACACTCCCAGGGCACCACAAGGGAGTGCAAGAATGTTCTCATGGTGCGAACCAATGAAGGAGACTACAGAACGTGTTGACACACACCCTTCACCCACTTACTATAAATACACTCTCTATCCACCTTGATATTGACTCATGTAAACACCATCCGAAGGGGGATGCTCCTAGGGTACCATGAGGCCAAGCATGAATCTCATGGCGTGAACATTAAGGGAGAAACGTGAGTGGAATCATTGACATATCATATATATTTCTTCCTCCCACTGAGTATTTTATACCTAGGGTTTAGTTTACTTAGAAAAACACAGCTAAGAATTGTAACTAAGTGACTTTTTAGGTTTGCCCAAGAGTAACATTTACCTTGAAAAGTTGAAACAACTTTTGATCATCATCCATTAAACTCTTTAACGGAGTCTTTGATCAACTATCGCATGCTTGCAGAAAATCTATCTAATTCACCTTTCCAGGTAGGTTTCCAGGTAGCAGCGTATCCATCAGCTTAAGTACCCCAGCCTAAACAGAACTTTCCTTAGACAAAAGGTCCCTTATAGATAGATTTAATACAATTTTAATCTATTATGCCAATCAATTTAATCCAACTAAACCGATTTAAAAAGATTAAACTTAGGTTGCTAATCTCATTAGAACCTTGAACTTAGGTCTATCTCAATCTAATTTTAAAACCCTTTTAAAACATGAGTTCACCTAAGTCCGCATGCAACTCTTTCTTATCGATTTTAGTTCTAATTTCCATAATAACGCTTATAACAGAAACAACCAAAACCATCCAAAACCGAAGCAAACACATACAAGGCATTCATAACTTTTACCAATTAGTCTAAGTGTGATACTCCATGCATTGTTCATTCAGTGCTACTTTTATATAACACTTGTACAACCAAGCAATGAACCAAGCAAACATGATTCCATTCACCCTTATACTATAACTCTTATAATATAAAAATGATGCATGAATATGCTTACTACATACATAAATATAACTCTTATATTTCATGAAGCATGCACATGTTCTCTTGTAATTTCATCATGGCATATTATAACACTTATAATATATGATGCATGAATAATTGCATAACCTAAAGTGGGTTTTAACTCTATATGTCATACATTATGCCATATAAACCACATACATCTCATGTATATTAATCAAAATTTGATGAACTGGGATAATTTGCCTCAAAATCCTCAAAAACAAAGCTAACTATTACAAATAGCAAAGAGTCTCCGGCTCAAACAGGAGAACTGGGTCTTGAACCGTCCAGGCGAAGAAACGCATCTCCACGGATCGTGTACTAAACTCCTAATGATCTCCTATACGAGAGAGTAAACTCTTTACTCAATCGTCTACCAACGCTTCCAGAGCTAAACGATCGTTTAGCAACGATCGTGTACCTTTACTATGCGATGAAGCATAAGGCACGCGATCGTGCAGCACACAACATACAATACAAGCCTTAAATGATCATCTAAACGACAACGATATGGTGAAGCACAATCGTCTAAACGATCACTGAGCGAGCGTCAAGGTATCATATACCGCGTGATCGTGTAATCAGTGACTATGTGATGAAGCGTGCTAACTACACGATTGTTTAGTGCTCATGCCTTTTATTAAACGATGAGCATCAAATGCTATCTACGTGATTGTTTACCTCCAGTGCCCACACGATCGAGCAACCAACACTACGCGATAGAGTAAATGCTTTACCACATCATTTAGCATTAACTAAACAATGGAATACTACATGACCATTTAGTAAAATCCCAACTATCATTTACCTTAGGCTACACGATACGATCAATCTTTGGTCTTCTTCCTCAACAAGAACCGTATCTCTATGCTTCAAAACTTCATCACGAACGACTCAACAAACTCAAATACTTTGAATACAGACTCGATTGCTTGTTAATTATACCAAAAAACGTAGGGGCCCTTACCAATTAACACTTTGTAACTTTAAAGAAAGCTGTAAACAAAGGTAATTCTCTTGTAAACATTCATCAACAACCATCATAAATGCATTTAACACTTAAACGCAATGCAGAGAATCCACTACGACTGTAAAAGAAGTTCAAAATATAAGTGAAATTTGGAATATCAGAACAACCTAGCTCTAATACCAATTGAAGGAAATCAGATATGAGGATTTCCATGAGCAGTGGAATGATTGTTTCAAATTCCATTTGATATTGAACATACACAATTATAGTACAAGAAATGGAAACTAACAGGTCATGCAACAACAAGAAATTACAACATGCTTACTACAAGAGTCAAGGGATAGAATATACATACCTTTGAAGACTCATTCTTCAAACTCCCTCGATCATTCCAATGCATCCAAGAACAGCACCTCAGCCCTCGAACACAACGATCGGTGTAACAGCACGATGACAACAAATACCACACAAACAACACAAGTAGCCAAAAGTCACAAACCCAATGAACGACCTCCAAAACCTCGAAATCAATCGAGTTTAATGAGAACACCACCACAATGGTTACTTTGGTATTCTCGGTGTGAGAATCCAGGAGTTGTGGGCTCTGTATGAATTTGGTTAGAGGAAGAGACTGGAGAAACAACAATTGTGTAAACGATTAAGCAAGTGGGAGATGACACAGTCTATCGTATAGACGATGTGCTCAATCGTGTAGAAGATGGCAGTTTATCGTATAGACAAAGCCAAACGATCATTTAGTTACAACCAACTAAGTGAACTATTGTATAGTGACACCCCACAATCGTTTAGTCTCTCTATGAGCTATTTCTTAGTGAAACAATTTCACTTGATAGTGTTGCTGTGAGTTTCTTTCTGAAAGTAGCAACATTTAATTTTAGGAAAGCATTTTTCCTTTTATCTCACCGTTACCATAAAACCACCAATAACCTCCCACTCAATTGGTTATTAGAGAAAAAGAGATAATTATCAAATAATTAATATATTATAAATAGATATTATAACCAACTTACCATATTATATTTATAACCTATAGTTTTAATATTTCATCTCATGAAACATATAAACCATTGTTCTTTTTCTATTTTATGGTACTTAATGTAAATCATATTTACATTAATCCTCCATTTGATGTATCTCATACATCACACCAATTATATCATATATAATTGAATTTCCTCTTATCAATATGAACATTTCAAATCAACCCCAAGAATTAATTCTCAACTTGAATCCATTGAGCTACCAAGGGAACCTTATGAACCTATAGCATAAAGCTCAACGATACATGAATAACTGACTAAACTCTTTAGTCATGGGATCCATCATCCGTTAACTGTCGAGTACTCCACTAAAGACCAACAGCTTCACTCTTGTTACTACATATATATTTTATGTCCAAATCAACCAATCAACAGTGCGATAACCTTTCACAGATCACTTGTAAATACAGTTGGGGCCAATTTAAAGTTTTGCCCCTGTAGTTACATCTAACTCCTTAAGTACCACTGATCCCTCTAATGAATATAAGTCATAGTCCTACTATGACTGAGTCTTTTCTTCCAAAGAGAAGTTGTGGCCACTACGTTCAAGACCTGGAATTAGCCCTTAAAGGAGCAATCTATCTACTTACCCCTACTTCGGGAAAGGAGTGAATTCCATATTGTGTAATTGAGTTCCTAGCTCCAAAATCAAACAAATCCTCAAAAGGGTAGGCTTGTTGAGTTGACAATCTGGCCACTTTCACCCATACTAATCAAAGAACCGCCCTCAAAGGTAGAAGTTCCCAAAACACTCAGGATTAAGGTCATGTCACCTGTGGTCATTTAGGTGAGATGTAAGTCTCAAGTATCAACGGTGTTATATAAAGAGACTATTCATCTCGTGGTCCAGTCTTATACAAACTCTTTGTATAGGACACCCCCGCTCATATGTCTCCACATAAGTGGACAAGATCAACCATCGATAGTAGTTTACAACACTTGTAAAACTCTACAAAGCAGGTTGTATTCGTAGTGTCACCAGGATCAGGTATCCCTCCTTAATCCTTATACTACAGACCTTTTTAGGTTATCACTTAAGGCATGATCCACTTGTATATCTCATATACATGCTTAAGTTTACATACAATACCATGGAGCTTTGTTTGTTGGATATGAGTAAATGCAAAATAAAATAACTCTTATTTTATTCATAACAATATGTATAATGTTTACAAACTACGAGACTCGAGAGAATTAGGACACCAGTCCCAACAATCTTTCCTCTAAATTGAGATACTCTCAACCAGTCATTAATACCAGAATAACTCTTGTTCCTATAACGACTAGCCATCATTAATTTGGTCAAGAAATCATTAACTTGCATAACAATTTCTCGTAAGTGTGACCCTTCATTTTAGATCCTAGAGTTCCACTTCAAGCAGCCAATCAGAAGGAAAAAAATCTGATTGGGGCAAAAACTAAAGTGACCTTATCCATTTCTGGAGTTCACCTTGATATTGACCAACTGCACAAAAGCCATCTGAAGGGGGACGCTCCCAGGGCGCCACGAGTAGTGCAAGAAGATCTCATGGTGCAAACCAATGAAGGAGACCGCAGGACATGTTGACATACATCCTTCACCCACTTACTATAAACACTTTCTACGTCCACATTGATATTAATTCATGCAAACACCATCCGAAGGGGAATGCTCCCAGGGTACCACGAGGCCAAGCATGAATCTCGACGTGAACATTCAGGGAGAAACATGAGAGGAATCATTGACATATCATATATGTCTCTTCCTCCCACTGAGTATTTTATAACCTAGGGTTTAGTTTACTTAGAAAAAACACGACTAATGATTTTAACTAACTTTTTAGGTTTGCCCAAAAGTAACGCTTACTTTGGAAGTTTGAACAACTTTTGATCATCATTCATTAAACTCTTTAATGAAGTCTTTGATCAACTGTCGCATGCTTGTAGCAAATCTATCTAATTCACCTTTCCAGGTAGGTTCCCAGGTAGGGGTGTTCCGTTTCCGTCAGCTTAAATACCCTAGCCTAGACAGAACCCACCTTAAACAAAAGGTCCCTTATAGATAGATTTATTACAAATTTAATCTTTTATTTCAATCAATTTAATCCAATTAAACCAATTTAAAAGATTAAACTTAGGTATCTAATCTCATTAGAACCAGGAACTTAGGTCTATCTCAATCCAATTTTAAAATCCTTTTAAAACATGAGTTCACCTAAGTTCGCATGCAACTCTTTCTTATCAATTTTAGTTCTAATTTCCATTATAACGCTTATAACAGGAAACAACCAAAACCATCCACAATGTGAAGCAACACATACAAGGCATTCATAACTTTTGTAAAAAAGCCTAAGTGTCATGCTTCATGCATTGTTCATCTATTGCTACTTTTATATAACACTTATATAACAAAGCAACGAACCAAGCATACCTGCTTCCATACACCCTTATACTATAATGCTTATAATATAATGATGATGCATGAATGTGCTTAATGCATGCATTAATATAACTCTTATATTTCATGATGCATGTGCATGCTTTCTTGTAATTTCATCATACCAATAACTATATTATAACTCTTATAATATATGATGCGTGAATCAAATGCATAACCTAAGGGGGTTTAAATCTATATGTCATACATTATGGCATATAAACCAACATACATTTTGAAGGATCTCATATCTAAGAGTTCCATGAGCGCGTTCAGATTGCTCCGATCTCACCGTGACCGAAATACATATTATATATTCAATACATACAGTTATGCAAACAACACTAATTATTAGCATGCTATGAACAACAAAATAAAGAAAGAGAGAGTTCCATACCAATTAAAGACAGTCTTCGACACTTTGGAACCCAATACAGCGGAACCCTCCAAACGATCTACCAACGCCCAACAGCAGTGTCAGCACAAACAACCACAACGGGGACGACACCACCAGTAAAGAGCCCCAGGTATTTTCGGAGCGAGAACCCAAAGCGTGGTCTTTGGTCAATTTGGTTGAGGAAGGAGGAACGTGAATCGTGTAGGCGATAAGCAGGAGGGAAAAGACACTATCGCATAGCAGACTACTTATTGTTTAGGAGAAGCTACACAATCGTGTAGGATTTACTGAACGATCGTTTAGGAAAATATTACAATCGTTTACCAAAATCGGCACGCTATACGATCGTTTAGAGAAGCTACCCGATCGTGTAGGAAATATTGTGCGATCGATTAGACACAAGGTAGACGATCGTTTAGGCAGAGAGGACTATTATATAGACTCTCGTTTTACGTAAGCGATCGTTTAGATGTTCACCAATGCTCGCTTGATATCTTTTGGACGATTGAACTCCGGGCCATTCAAAATGAAAAAAAAATTCATTTTAATTCATTAGTTACAATAACCGACTCATTCCCACTAATCCATGTCCAAACGTGATTTTTTGGATTAATTATCATATAATTAATCAATTAATTAATAAATATAATCATATTATATTTTTACCCTATAGTTTGATATCACATATCTACTATAGTATTTTCTCCTCTACTTGATATAAATCATATTTATATCTAATTTCCTCCAAAATAATGTATCTCATACATTTAGCCAATTATATCATATATAATTAACCAGTCCAATTATATCATATATAATCGAACTTCCTCTTGTCAATTTGAACATTTCAAATTAACCCAAACACTGGTTCTCGACTTTATCCAAGCTACCCAGGGGACCTAATGGACCTGTGGCTTGAAGCTCCAACGATCCGTGAATAGCTGACTAAATTCTTTAGTCACGAGATCCACCATCCGTTAACTGTCAGGCATTCCACTAAAGACCAACAACTGAACTCTTCTTACCACAGATATATTTCTGTGTCCGTCGGATATAACCAATCATGAGTACGATGACCCTTCACAGATGCTCGTAAGTATAACTGAGCCAAATTACCATTTTTCCCCTGTAGTTACATCTCACTCCTTAAGTACCACTGATTCCTCTAATGAACAATACCACATAGTCCAACTATGTGTGAACACCTCCCGGGCCAAGAGAAGGTGTGTGACGCCACATCGTTCAAGCCTCGGATTCAGCCCTTAAGGGAGCTATCTATCTACTTACCCCTGCCTCGGGGAAGAAGTGAATTCCATCTTGTTTAGCTGAGTTTCCAGCTCCCAAATCAGACAAATCCCCAAAATGGTAGGTTTAAATCGGCGACCTGGCCACTCGTACCTATACAAATCAAAGGACCGCCCTCAATGGCAAGAGTTCCCAACTCACTCAGGATTGAGGTCATGTTACCTATGGTCATCCTAGTGAAGTGAAGTATCTGTCATGAACGGTGTTATATAACGAAACGTTAACACTTCGTGCTCAGGTCTTATACAAACTCTTTGTATAGGACGCGCCCGCTCGAATGTCCCCAACATGAATGATCAGGATCAGACCATATGTGACAAGTCACAACACTTGTGACCATTCCACAAAGTGGGCCGCATTCGTAGCATTACCAGGATAAGATTTCCCTCCTATATCCATATACTATAGACCATTTTGGTTATCACTCAAGACATGATCCACTTATATGTCACCACATACATGCTTGAGTCACATACAGATAACAAGGGATTTTATGTTTATTGGTTTGTGGTAAAGCAAATTAAAACAAGCAACTAAGCAAAAATACAAGATGTGAAGTAAATATCTATATTAACAATACAACCGTTCGTACAAACTGCTTACAAACTACAGGACTCGAGACTTTAGGGCATCAACTCCAACAATCTCCCATTTGTACTAAAGCTAAGTGAGGTGTACAAAAAACTTAGTATAAAACAATAAACTAGGGCATAATAGCCTAGTACAAGAAAATCTCCCACTTGCCCTAGTCCAGCCGTGGGCGATCCTATAGACCTATTAAAATGGTCTGGGTTAGACTGATCTGTCTCATCTCCTCAACCTCTTGAGACATCTTAGGACACATGTCCTTAGACAAAGTGACTCCATGCCTGAATAGCAGTAGGCCCCTTCTAGAGTCCTGCATCCAGTACTTTGAGCAACAACTTGTCAATGTACAATGCCTGAGAAAGTTCTAGCACTTTGTTCTTACAATCCCGAAAGATCTGTATACCTATAACAAACTTAGCCTCTCCCAAATCTTTCATTTGGAATTGGGTCACAAGTCAGTTCTTAATTGCAGTCAGTAGACCTACATCATTCCCAATGAGTAGGATATTGTCTACATACAACACTAAGAAGACTACTGAAGCGTTGATGATCTTCTTTTAAACACAGGGCTGATCAACATTTTGGTCAAAGCCATACGATTTGATTGCCGTATCAAACCGTATATTCCAAGATCCAGATGTATGTTTTAGTCCATAAATGGACCAATTCAGTTGGCTGATCTATAAGATCCCATACTGAGTTGAAGTACATCGATTCCATCTCGAGATCCATGACCTCGACCCATTCATCCCGAACAACATCCTCCATTGCCTTCTTATAAGACAACAGATCCTCAAGGTCGCCATCTACTACCATAAAAGGGATTTCTGTGAAACCCAGATAGTGAACGAGTGGGTTTGCAACCCTCCTACTATGTTGAGGTTCCCTCAACTCTTGAGGTGGAACTGACCTACTGGATGAACTCCCATAAAAAACTCTTGCTGATGTAGTAGGCTCTTCAACAACTCTTGTTGAAGTTTCAGTAGTTTCATTGGAAAGCTCACGCAACATGACTTTGCTTCATGGACTGTGCTCCCTTATATGATCCTCCTTCAGGAAAGTAGCATTTGTTGAAACAAACACCCTATTTTCCGTCGGATCATAAAAATAACCCCCTCGTGTACCTTTGGAGTAGCCTTCAAAGAGGCATAACCTCGACCGTGGTTCCAACTTCTTGGGATTAGCCTCAAGCATATGTGCAGGGTAACCCCAAATGCGGAAGTGACGTAAACTAGCTTTATGCCCATTCCACAACTCCAGAGGTATTTCGGCAACACTCTTGGAGAGAACACAGTTGAGTATATATAACACAGTCTCCATTGCAAAACCCCAAAACGAGTCTGGTCAGGAAGCGTAACTCATTATCGAGCGAACCATGTCTCACAAGGTCCTATTTATCCTCTCCGCTACACCATTCTGCTGAGGTGTACCGGATGCTGAGAGTTGGGAAACGATTCCATGTTCTATCAAATAGTCCTGGAATGCCGAGTCCAAAACCTTTCCAGCTCGATCCGTTCGAAGTGTTTTAATCCGACTATCCAATGCGTTTTCAACTTCAGCCTTGAACTCTTTAAACTTTTCAAATGATTTAGACTTCCATTGCATAAGATAAATATACCCGTACCTGGAGTAATTATCAGTGAAACTGATAAAATACTCATAGCTACCTCGGGCTCGCACATTCATAGGACCACAAAGGTCAGAATGTATTAACTCAAGAGGCTCCTTGGCTCTATGACCTTTTCCAGTAAAAGGTCATTTAGTCATCTTACCCTCAAGGCAAGATTCGCACATTGGTAAAGGATTTTCTTCTAACTTACTTAGAAGTCCATATTTCACCTATCTCTCAATCCTATTGAGATTGATGTGCCCTAAACGTAGATGCCAAAGTTGGGCATTTTCTTTTGGAGAAATTCGTCGACATTTTGATTGAGTTACGGCAGGTCTGAACAATTCAGTATTATGGAGGGAATTAATGGCTAATGGCCTTAGCACATATAAATTCGATTCCAGATTTTTTGTGAAAATAAAAACATCGTCTTTATGAATAAACGCTTTATCCACATTAAACGAGATAGTATATTTACATTGCAATAAACACTTTACAGAAATAAGGGTCCTCTTTAGTTCGGTAACAATATATACATCATGTAAAACAAGAAACCTAGTCTGTAAAGCTAACTGGAGTCCTTCCACTGCCACAGCTAAGACGACGTGCCCGGTACCTACTCACATCGTCATCTCTCCAGCCTCAAGCTATCGCCAAGATCTAATCCACTAAAAAAGAAGAACAAACATGGTTAGTGGCGCCCAAATCATTTACCTTTATCAGCCTTAGCCTTAGCCTTGGTTATTTTCTTCTCTTTCAGATATCGAGGACAGTTCCTCTTTCAATGTCCATCTTGGTTGCAATGGAAACACTTTCCCTTAGAATCTTGTGGACGCCTCTTTGGGATGACAGGTGGTGGGTTAGCAGGTTCCTTCCCTTTTCCCTTACCAACTTAAAGTTGGGTGATCCTAACAACCAAGGTTGTAGATGTTGCCAAATGACCCATTATAGACAGAATATACGGCCTGTTGATTCCACGGGAAGACTTCTACTGCCCTCCCCACATTGAACGCAGTTCATTGCGGCCACGTGCGTCAACACATTAACTTGCGCTGAACCTTCAGAGAGATTTCTCTGTTGATTAGCCACCGTCTAAAGGAGAGAGGTCATCGTGGTCATTTGATCTACCAGTGTGCTCATTGTATCAGTTGACACCTCGACACTTTCTACTCTTTCTTGCTCTAGACCACTTTCCTCAAGCCCGGTATCAATCCACTCATCAGAATGTCGCGAGATGCGATTTAATATGCTCTTGGCTTACATATATGATCTGTCCATCAATCCTCCTACTGCGGAGGCATCGGCAACTGCTTGCGTTGATTGATCTAAGCCATTGTAAAACGTCTCCATCAGAATGCTATCGGGAATCCCGATATGCGGATAACTCTTCAATAATTGTTTGAAACGCACCCAGGTGGTGCTCAAAGTTTCATAACCCTTTTGCTCAAAATTCAATACATCCCTCCATTTCCTTGCATTGATGGCTGGGGGGAAGAATCTGTTCATGAACCTATCAACCAACTATTCCCACGCGTTAATCTCATCTGGCTCTAACGATTGAACCCATCTCTTTGCTTCATCCCACAGTGTGTACGGAAACAGATATAAACTAAGTTCTTCTTGAGTCACACCAGGCATGGAAAATGCACTGCACATGTCTACAAAATTCGTCAAATGCGCATGTAGGTCTTCTCCTTGTAATCCTCCGAATTGACCCACATTCTGAATCTGCAGCATAATCGATCTTATTTTAAAGCTTACATTCTCTTCAACCGTTGGCCTTGAGATTCCCAGTGTAGAAAAGTCTCTCATTGGGACGTTACGGTCAGAAGCAAGAAATATGGAATCTTGCGCTAGCCAATTTTCCCTTTGATTCCCTGCCGGTGCCTCGTTATTATTAGCATGCTTCTTCACCAATTAATTTGGCCCTGATGTGCTTCCGCGTGAATAATACACTTGATCTCTGACTCCGCTTAGAATATCTGGATCACTCTAGAGCTCATAAGCCATCAGACTGCTCTTCGCGATAAACAGCTAGTACAAAGAGATCTGTCCTGCAAAATATCACAAACATACTCAAACAATAACCGTTAACCAATCCCTGGAAACGGCGCCATAAACTTGATATGACATAAAAAGTTGTCTTTAAGCATACGCACTACGATATATAATGCATGATACAAGTCCATGTCCCCGTTACCAGTTCCCCGGCAACGGCGCCATAAAATTGATGACATAATTTTAATCTAAGCTGCAAGTCCATGTTCCCGTTACCAGTTCCCCGACAACGGTGTAATAAACTTGATGACATAATTTTAATCCAAGTTACAAGTCCATGTTCCCGTTACCAGTTCCTCGGCAATGGCACCATAAACTTGATATGACATAAAATGCAATGATGCCATAAACTTGTTGACATAAAAATTGATGCTTCTATTTTAAGCATGTGGACAAATATGAATATGAATGAATAAAATTAATTTTATTATGCCATACAATGCATGGATGATTGCGATGATGTGTGATACTACTTCTAGATGTATGCATTATTAATGAATGTTCTTGTAGTATGTTGTGCTTTGTCACAAGTTTACTTGCGTTGGAACCAAGTATAATTCCACCGCAAGTTTCTCGGTGTGATCCGAGGTCGAACACAGGGATTGTTTTAGGTTGATTGTGTTACGTTCGTGATATATGGGACCGGGGGTTTTTCAATTTAATAAAAGTGTGGTTTGTACATGCGATAAAATAAATTGTGCAGTAAGTAAAGATAAGCGATAAAAATGCGATAATAAAGTAAATTGCGATAAAAGTAAAGTGCGATAAAATAAACCTAAGCTATGATGATACAAGATACAGGTTACATGATACAAGATACCGAGGTTGAGACTGACTATGAAGATTATACAAAGGTCGTGTTATGCGGTAGCAAGGCTTATGTGTGAAGCAGAAAGAGAAAGGATCATTAATATAAACATCGTAAGTTCCTTAATTGCATTAAAGATATACGTACGGTTCCGCTTTCCCTTGGCGTACACCTTTCGGTGATCGGCCGCATTTCCCACATCTCTGTGGTGACACAAGAACGAACGTAATGAACGCAAGGTTGCTTCCATCTCTGGAAGTACTTCTTGCTTTAGTTAACGCATTCTTCTAATCTTCTGTCGACAGATCAGAATGGCATCTTCACTTCTGCTCTCACAGGTGAATATGTCGTCTAGCATGCTTTAGCTAAACATCTTGATCTCTTTAGCACAGATTAAGTTACTTGTTTAATTCATATTAATCACCACAGGATTAAGAAAACATCTTCGAGAAAGCAATTAATGAAGGAACGGAAATAGACAAAAATGTGGAAACGAAAGTGATCATGACATTTAATTATAAAATCAAGCGTCTGATACATGGTTGTGAATGATTTAGACTAAGAAGATGAAATACAATTGATGAATAAGAGTTAGAAACAGATACAGAAGAGTGTCAATGTCTTGACACTGATCTGGATGGAGAAATTGCTTGCCGGCATAGATGGAGTGAACGGAAAGATGAGCTTCCCTCTCAGGCTTGCTCAACAGGTAAAGTTGATCTAGGTACAGAGCTTCACGGCGGGGATTTGGAATGATTTGCCCTGAGACTCACCTATCGGCCTTGTCTCTTTTCTTCTCGGATCTTCTCCGATCAACACTCAGATCAGTCTCTCTCTCAATAGACTTGTATCAATTATCTCCTATATCAAGTATATCTTTTAGTGAATTCTTTTCACAGCGGGGATTTGGAATGATTTGCCCTGAGACTCACCTATCGGCCTTGTCTCTTTTCTTCTCGGATCTTCTCCGATCAACACTTAGATCAGTCTCTCTCTCAATAGACTTGTATCAATTATCCCCTGTATCAAGTATATCTTTCAGTGAATTCTTTGAGGGTATTTATAGATGAAAGCTTTGACTCTCTAACTTGTGGTCCCCACGTTATTGTTAGGGAAATTCCAAGAATGGTGGAATAAATATTCCTTCTGTTATGCACTCAATCCGACGAAAATGCATAATGGTTAGTTGTACACGTGTCAAAATCCTCCGCGATTGCGTTGCTCATTTGCATCTTTCGATCGTGTGCCCGCATGCGGTGTTATTTTTTATTACCACATGCGGTTGAAGTTCAGCTCTAGATCGATTGTCGCATGCGCCGTCATTGTGTTGATCATCTATTCATTACTGAATGATGGGCGCAATGAGCGTTAATCTTTTTCTCTTGAGCCATGAGCGCATACGGTGACTTGATTTCCTGCAAAACAGACTTGAAATATTCTTTTGTACCATCGCAATGGTGTCAGTGGATGTATTGACGACAATTTATAATTATTGTATTTCTTAGCCAATTTCCATACAATTGACGTAACTTTCCTTTCTTTTAGCCGCAATATCTAAATAAAGCAGTATAAATAACTTGTATTTCTATAAGTTATCACATCCCCAAATTTAGGTATATACTTGTCCTCAAGCATATCTTCTACTAAGGCAATAATGCTCAATTCCTATCCTAAATTTTTGCGTCGATTGGTTGCTCCGAATGCTCCACTTAGGCACATTACTTAACAACGTAATTTTCTTCTATCCTTGTTAATTCATATCAAAGCCCTACTTTATTCTTCTATACAACAAATTTCTGTTCAAAAATATTTTTCTAGTTTTAAAAAGAATGTTTACCTCTTCTTTATCAAAACAACTTGATGCGTCCGTATGCGGTGGTCAAACTTTGCGTCATTTATTAGAGACTGTTGGTCATAGTTACACTCTTCGTTTTGGTTTGTTCCCACGGGTGTCATGCGAACATCCAACTTCGGTTGTGTACTAATTTCAACTTTAACTTATGAATTTCAGAGGAGTTGTCTCTTATTTCTTTTATCTTTTTTTGCATTTTTCTCTTTTCATATTGCGTTGTTCTTGGAAACCCACCTTCGTTTTGGCTTGCTCCCACGGGTGTCATGCAAACATCCAACTACGAGTAGATTCCTTTCACAACCAACTCTTATCAGGTTGGGAATGTTTCTGGGGTTTTCCCTTGCGCTGACATTGGAGTTGATATGAAAATGTTTTTTTTAAAATGATGAACGCATTTTTCTTAATGACCGCATACTCTTGATCTCATTTGCTCAGACCTTCCCCACCCCTAAATTTAGAGATGCGCAAGGTTCTCATTGCGTTGTTTGGACAGAATAGACAAACACTTAGACAAAATTTCAAAAAGAAGGTTTGAGCAGTTGGAAATTACAAAGTATGGGAAATGTTTCTAAGTGTATGCATATTATACATCATGGCAGCGCAATGAATAATGCAAAAAGAAAGATTAAGAATATCGCAAAATTGATAAAGGATGATAAAGAAGAAGGCACAGGCACATAGAGAGAATTGTTACTTAGTTGTATTGAAAATTAACTAAGTATACAAATAATTACAAATAACGCAATACAAAAATTTTGGCCTGTACAAAGAATCAAAGAATTTAATTAACTAATGAATTGGATTCAGATGGATGCACAATTACAAATTAACACCATGCTTCCATTAACGCAAATACATTTTTGCTGAGAACGGGCAACAACGCATGTATTCCCACAGCACACCCCTTAATTCAAAGCATTTCTGGAGGATCGGGCGCACAGTATTACTACCAACGCATCGCTACCTCAACATAGTGCCTTTTGACTAAGGACGGGCAAAGAACACATACGTGTTGGATCGATATGGCAACCCTAGAGGGGGGTGAATAGGGTTTAATTTAACTTTTTTTTTCTAAATTAATCCAATTAAACTAATTAATACACTTTTTATAAATAATAAGAAAAATTCAATTTATGCAACAAATAAGATAACAAAAATATGATAATTTAATTCTATCAAATTTTAGCAAATAAGAACAAACTAAAACATACAATAAATTGCTTAAATTAATTACAAAAATAAAAAGGAAAGAGTTAGAGAAGAAGACACCGTAATTTTTATAGTGGTTCGGTCAAACTCGACCTACTCCACTCCCCAAGCACCTATTGGGAATTTGAATAAAATCTTTCCGACTCTTTCCACAGATTAGAGCCCAACCGTTACACCACCGCTCCTTTTATGGGTTCAAGAGCAAACCCGATCCTTTCCACGATTTAGGATCAAACCGTTACAAATGTTGGAATTTTTGAAGAACACAATACAACTTTCAATAGAGTGGATTTACAAGTTTAAGCACTCAACAAATTTATCTTCACAATACGATAACACTCTCTCAAGAATAAGATGGAATAAAAATATTGGGAACTTAGAAAGAGCAACAATGGAACTTTTGAGTTTTGGAGGATTATGAAATGTAAAATTTGTTGGTTTAAAATTTGGAGAGGAAAATGGTTTATATAGAGATGGAAAAATTTTTAGAAACCACAATTAATTTGGACCATTGGATTTTGGAAAAGAAAAATCAATGGTGGAGATTTTAAACTAAACTAGTCGTTAGATACAAACAAAATATAATATTAAATTCCTTTTCTTTTGAAATTCATTTTCTTTTTAAAATTAATTCAAAAAATAAAAAAACATACCATGTGTCAAAAACTAGCCGTTAGACACAAACATAAAATAATATTAAATTTATTTTTCTTTTAATTCATTTTCTTTTTGAATTCATTCTTTTAAAGTCAATCCAAAAATAAAAAACATACCATGTGTAAAAAAACTAGTCGTTAGACACAAACATAAAATAATATTAAACTTATTTTCCTTTTAATTCATTTTCTTTTTAAATTCATTCTTTTAAAAGTCAATCCAAAAATAAAAAACATACCATGTATAAAAAACTAGCCATTAGACTCAAACATAAAATAATATTAAATTTATTTTTCTTTTAATTCATTTTCTTTTTAAATTCATTCTTTTTAAATTTTAAATCAATCCAAAAATTAAAAGTTCATCATATGTTAATCTCTTAATGATCCATCATTCAACCAATATGCTGCCACATGTCTACATGCAAATGGTCTGGTTATGCCACGTCATCCACCACGGTATTTTCTCTATAAACTTGTTTCGGTCATATCGTCTTCATTTTAGCTCCAATTTGAGTGATTCAAGAGGTGTTGGAATCGTTGTTACGAACTCTACGCTATGGACATATTAAAACACTAAGATTTTCAGTAATTAAAAATTAAGTTTGTTATCATCAAAATATTGATTAATTAATTAATTAAAATTAATTAATTTGAGATTAAGGGCCAAAAAGCCAACAATCTCCCTTTTTTCATGATGACAAACCATTCAAGAAAAATAGCTTGAAATACATGTAAACCATAGGTATCACATAATAAAATTCAACATATCACCATAAAGATCATTCTTGAAATTCACTCAAAAAAAAATAAATTCTCCCCCTAATTAATACAATCAAAATCATAACAAATTTATAGCATATTTTTCTTAAACTTCTCTCCCTTTGGAATCAACAAAAAGAATAATTAAGAAAAAATTTAGAACTACATAAATGTTTCCCTTAAAAACATGAATATAAATTTAGCACAACCCCCCCAACAATATTAACACATGCTTTCCATATCTCCCCCTATCAAAATGTTCTAAAAGATTTAACAAGTAAAATTATAAAATCAAGAGGTATCACAACGAATAATACCGAGCTCAAGCCTATTTTTGCAAAAGTTTTCTTCATTCAAAGGTTTGGTAAAAATATCCGTTAATTGAATATTAGAGCCTACAAATTCAAGAGTAATATTATCATTTTGCGCATGCTCTCAAATAAAGTGATGTCTAGTATCAATATGTTTAGTCCTAGAATGATGTATAGGATTTTTAGTCAAATTAATCGCACTAGTATTATCACAAAATATAGGCACATTATCAAACTTTAATCCAAAATCAAAAAGAGTTTGTTTCATCCAAAGAATTTGAGCACAATAACTAGCAACTGCAATATATTCTGCTTCAGTAGTGGATAAGGCAACCGAATTTTGTTTTTTACTAAACCTAGAAACTAAGGAACTACCAAGAAACTGACAAGTCCCACTAGTACTCTTATAGTCAAGTAAACTACTCGCAAAATCCGCATTGGAATATCCTACCAAATTAAATTCAACATTTTCGGCATCTTTAAAACTTTTTGGTTCAATTTGAGAAACAAAAGCAAGATTATTAAACATATTAAAAGAGGAACGAGTTTTCACACCTTTTTCAGGATCACCAAGAATTAACTCTTTGGGATGGGAAGGAGTATACCTCCACTCTTTAGGCATGGATGAAGAACCAACTTCATTCTTTTCGATTAAGCTCACCTCTTGCTTACTTGAAACAATTTCCTTGCCTTTGTCACTAACAAGTAAATCTTCAAAATTTCTTTCTAAAACATCACTATAAATAGGCTCATTAGAAATAACATTGCAAGATTCATCAAATACTACATGCATAGATTCCTCAATTACTAAAGTTCTTTTATTGAAAACTCTATAAGCTTTACTAGTAGAAGAATAACCAAGGAAAATACCAACATCCATCTTAGAATCAAATTTTCCAAGTTTTTCTTTGTTATTCAAAATAGAACATTTACAACAAAAAACTTTGAAATACCTAATATTTGGAATTTTGTTATGCCAAAGTTCATAAGGAGTTTTATCCAAAGAAGGTCTAATTAAAACTCTATTTAAAACATAACAAGCGGTGTTAACGACTTCTGCCAAAAAGTATGTAGGTAAACCATACTCATGCAACATTGATCTAGCAAATTCTTGCAAAGTACGATTTTTCCTTTCAACTACACCGTTTTGTTGAGGAGTTCTTGGAGCGGAGAAATTATGAGAAAAACCATTTTCTTCACAAAAAGTTTCAAAAGTATTGCTATCAAATTCTCCTCCATGATCACTCCTAATTTTAGAAATAAAAAAAAACTTTTTTCATTTTAAACTCTTTTTGCAAAACTAGAAAAGCTTTTCAAAGCATTATCCTTATATTTTAGCATCAAAACCCAAGTAAATCTTGAAAAAACATCAACTATCACAAAGGCATAATAGTTCCCTCCAAAACTAGCAATTCTAGAAGGGCCAAATAAGTCCATGTGTAATAGTTGAAGGGGTCTAGTTGTAGAGATTACATTTTTAGATTTGAAAGAGGACTTAGTTTGTTTACCTATTTGACAAGCATCACAAACTTTGTCTTTTTCAAATTTAAATTTGGGAAGACCTCTAACCAAAGAATTCTTGGAAATATTTGAAATTATCTAGCATGTCCTAGTCTTCTATGCCATAACCAAGAATCATTATGCAAAGCCGATAAACATTTATCATTAATAGGACAATCATTCAAATCAATAGTATAAACATTTTCATCTCTATTTCAAACAAATATAACTTTTTTATCACTACATTTTTAATGATGCAATTCTTTTTATCAAACACAACTCTAAAGCCTTTATCACACAATTGACTAATACTAAGTAAATCATGATTCAAACCATCAACCAAAAGTATATTTTCAATTAAAATAGAAGATTCATTACCTATACTACCTTTACCAATTATTTTACCTTTCTTGTTGTCACCAAAGGTTACAAGACCTCCATCCTTTTTGGAGAGAGAGACAAACTTGGATGGGTCTCCCGTCATGTGCCTCGAGCAACCACTATCCAAGTACCACTTGTTTTTCTTAGAGGCTTTCAAACAAACCTACAAACACAAATGTTCAAGTTTGATTTTTTGGTACCCATACTTGTTTGGATCTTAGATGGTTAGCATTGACAAACTTGGGAATCCATTTCATTTTTGCATAGACATTTAAGGTATTGGATTTAGACAAGTAACAAGAATAAGTTGTATGTCCAAACTTGCCACATGAGAAACAAACAACATTATGGCAAAGATTTATCTCTTACAACAAATTTATGCACTCTACTTTTCTTGGAGAAATTATTCCTTGGAGCATTGTGAAACTTTTCCCTTTGAGAAAAATTTCTTCTTGGAGAAGTAGTATGAGCATATTTCAATTTAAAACACTTAGGTCTAATATGGCCTTCAACACCACAATAATGACATATAGGCACAAAGTTAGATTTAACATGCTTAGACACAACATATTAAGCTTAGGCATATTATGAGATGCTTTAACAAAGATAGTTTTAGAACTTGAAGGAGTAGAACATTCATCAATATAGCCTAAACCTCTTTTATCACCAAAAGGCTTGCCTACTTCAATTATCTTGTCTAATCTTTGAGCACCTATTGTCAACTTTTTAATAGATCCTTTAGCCTTATCAAGTTCTTGCAAAGCACTAAATTCCTTTTCTTTGAGTAATTTAATCAAATTATCTTTTTCACAACTATCATGCTCAAGAAATTTAACTTTATCAAGCAAGGCATTTTTCTCATCACAATCAAAAGCATGCTTATCACAAGAGATATTCATTTCATCAATATGCATAGCATCATGCTCATTCTCTTTTAAGCAAACAATTTCTTCAAGTAAAGACTTATTTTTACTGGATAAAACATTGTATTTCTTTTTAAGCACAACATACTTATAACTAAGTTTTTCTAAATCATTTTGCATATTTTCAAAAGCTTTGAACAATTCATTATAAGAAAGAGGTTCTAGAGTTACCTCATCATTTTGTTCATCCTCTTTGTCACTATGAGCCATGAAGCAAAAATTGGCCACTTCTTCATTATCACTCCCATTTTCGCTTTCATCACTATCATCCCAAGTAGCTTTCATTGCTTTCTTCTTGGATTTCTTGGATGATTTGAGAAAAGGACAATCAGTTCTAATATGACCCCGCTTCTTGTATTCATAGCATATTACCTCATCCTTTTTGCTCTTTTCACCTTTTGACTCTTTTTGGTTGGAGAGATGTTTCTTGAATTGTTTCTTTCTCTTGATGAAGTTCTTATACTTACATGAAAGATAGGCAACATCATCTTCATCAAGGTCATCTTCATCTTGGGACTCAACTTCTAAAGAGATGGTCTTTAAAGCTATACTCTTTTCTTTCTTTTTCTTCTCATCCTCCATGTTTTTCTTGATCTTTATCTCATGTGTCAACAACGAGCCCATGAGTTCATCAATGGAGAGAGATTTGAGATCCTTTGCCTCTTGTATGGCGGCGACTTTAGGCTCCCATTGTTTAGGCAAAGATCACAATAGCTTCTTTATCTTCTCAAGATTTGAGATTTTTTTCCCAAATCCTTCTAAAGCATTGACAATGTTAGTAAATCTAATAAACATATCAGAAATAGTTTCATTTTCATCAATTTTAAACATTTCATATTGATGAACTAACATGTCAATCTTTGTTTCTTTTACTTGACTAGTTCCTTCATGAGTAATTTCTAATTTATCTCATATCTCTTTAGCGGTTTTGCAAATAGACACTCTATTATACTCAACTTCATTCAAAGCACAAAATAAGCAATTAATAGCTTTGGTATTTAAAGAGCATGTTTTCTTTTCATTTATTGACTATTCTTCCTTAGGTTTTATAGTGCTAACACCATCAACATATTTTGTTGAAATTTTAAAACCTTCCTCAACAAGATCCCATAAATCATAATCAATATAAAGCAAGAAAAATCTCATTCTATTTTTTCAATAACTATAATTAGTACCATTAAAGAAAGGAGGCTTTGTAATAGATTGACTATCGGTAAAAGGGATAAAACATAAAGTTGCCATAGCTCAAAAACAATTAAGTTTATCAAGAAATAAATATTTCAAGAAGAGCAACCCGCTCTGATACCAATTATTGGATCGATATGGCAACCCTAGAGGGGGGTGAATAGGGTTTAATTAAACTTTTTTTTCTAAATTAACCCAATTAAACTAATTAATACACTTTTTATAAATAATAAGAAAAAATAAATTTATGCAACAAATAAGATGACAAAAATGTGATAATTTAATTCTATCAAATTTTAGCAAATAAATAAGAACAAACTAAAACATACAATAAATTGCTCAAATTAATTGTAAAAATAAAAAGGAAAGAGTTAGAGAAGAAGACATCGTAATTTTTATAGTGGTTTGGTCAAACTCGACCTACTCCACTCCCCAAGCGCCTCTTGGGAATTTGAATAAAATCTTTCCGACTCTTTCCACGGATTAGAGCCCAACCGTTATACCACTGCTCCTTTTACGAGTTCAAGAGCAAACCCGATCCTTTCCACGGTTTAGGATCAAACCGTTACAAATGTTGGAATTTTTTAAGAACACAATACAACTCTCACTATAGTGATTTACAAGTTTAAGCACTCAACAAATTTATCCTCTCAATACAATAACACTCTCTCAAGAATAAGATGAAAATAAAAATTGGGAACTTAGAGAGAGCAACAATAGAACTTTTGAGTTTTGGAGAGGAAGATGGTTTATATAGAGATGGAAAATTTTTTAGAAACCACAATTAATTTGGACCATTGGATTTTGGAAAAGAAAAATCAATGGTGGAGATTTTAAACTAAACTAGTCGTTAGATACAAACAAAATATAATATTAAATTCATTTTCTTTTGCAATTCATTTTCTTTTTAAAATTAATCCAAAAAATAAAAAAACATACCATGTGTCAAAAACTAGCCATTAGACACAAATATAAAATAATATAAAATTTATTTTCTTTTTACTTCATTTTTTTAAATTCATTCTTTTTAAAGTTAATCCAAAAATAAAAAACATACCATGTGTAAAAAAACTAGCCATTAGACACAAACATAAAATAATATTAAACTTATTTTCCTTTTAATTCATTTTCTTTTTAAATTCATTCTTTTTAAAGTCAATCCAAAAATAAAAAACATACCATGTATAAAAAACTAGCCGTTAGACACAAACATAAAATAATATTAAATTTATTTTTCTTTTAATTCATTTTCTTTTTAAATTCATTCTTTTTAAATTTTAAATCAATCCAAAAATCAAAAGTCCATCATATGTTAATCTCTTAATGATCCATCATTCAACCAATATGATGTCACATGTCTACATGCAAAGGGTCTGGTTATGCCACGTCATCCACCACGATATTTTCTCTATAGACTTGTTTCGGTCATATCGTCTTCATTTTAGCTCCGATTTGAGTTATTCAAGAGGTGTTAGAATCGTTGTTCCGAGCTCTACGCTATGGATATATTGAAACACTAAGATTTTCAGTAATTAAAAATTGAGTTTGTTATCATCAAAACATTAATTAATTAATTAATTAAAATTAATTAGTTTGAGATTAAGGGCCGAAAAGCCAACAATACGCGCGCAACACACCCCTCAACGCAATGCGTTTGGGTGTAATGGACGCAAGGTATATCTTGTTAGCACACCATGCACCTATCATTACGTTACATATCAAATTTTATTTTTTTTTTCTTTTTAATTCATAAAAAACGCAAGTCAAAAAGACTTTGCAGTTTTCATTGTTTCATCCAGTCATTCACAAAAATTGAAGAACAACGCTACTCATGCATACTAATTAAAGAAATTCAACATGACATGAAAATACTCAAGTGAATTAAATTGAAGGTAAATACAAAAAGCATTAAAAGTTAATTCTAATAAGCAATAAATAACGCAATTTAGAAAGCAGTAAAGGAAAGCTGTAATAAAGCAAGTAAACATAGATAGGGATGTTGATTGAAAGAAGTTCTTACAATTTCCGCAATCACATCCCCTGCAAGCGGTTAACCCTGCTTGCCCAAGTCAATGGTATCCATGTGTCGATCTATGTCACCTCCGTAGTAAGGCTTAATCTGTTGACCATTGAATTTAAACGCGTTGTTCCCATCTAAAGTTGTTAGTTCCACTATGCCGTGGGGAAAGATAGTCTTGATTTTGAACGGCCCAGACCAACGAGACTTCAATTTCCCTGGGAGCAATCACAAACGTGCATTAAATAATAATACCTGTTGACCTTCGACGAATGTCCGATCATTTATGCGGTCGTCATGCCACTTCTTGGTTTTCTCCTTATAGATTTTGGCATTTTCATAGGCGTCCCTTCACCATTCGACCAGCTGGTTCAGTTGCAGCATCCGAACTTTTCCCGCACTTACTAAATCAAACTTCAGCTTCTTACATGCCCACATCGCCTTATGTTCCAACTCGAGCGACAGATGATAAGCTTTTCCAAAGACCAGGGCATATGGGGACATGCCAATTGGTGTTTTATAAGCAGTCCTGTATGCCCATAGTGTTTCACAGAGCTTGGGTGACCAATCCTTCCTGGAAGTATTAACTACCTTCTCCAAGATAGTTTTGATCTCTCGGTTAGAAATCTTTTCCTGCCCATTAGTCTATGGGTGATAAGCAGTTCCAACTCGATGGCTGACGTTAAATTTAGTCAACAGGTTGGTAATTATGCGGTTGATAAAGTGAGAGCATTGATTAATGCCCATGGCGTCCCATATCGAGCAAAAATATTCTTCTTAAGAAACTTCGCCACTGTGGCCGCATCATTCTTAGCACATACGATGGCCTCAACCCATTTTGATACGTAATCAACCGCGACCAGGATATAGTGATGACCTTCTGATGGTGGAAATGGGCCCATGAAGTCAATTCCTCAAACATCGATTAATTCAACCTCTAAGATTGACGTCGGCATTTAATTTCTTTTAGACATATTCCCCCATTCTCTAGCATCTATCGCACTGCACAACGTGGGCATCGGCATCCTTAAACAGCGTTGGCCAGAAATAGCCACACTATAGGACCTTTGCGACAATCCGCTGCCCCCCAAAATGTCCTCCATAAGGGGACTCATGACAAAGCTCTAGAATGTGCTTGACTTCGTGCTCAGGAATGCATCGATGTAGAATGTGATCAGGTCCAAATCGATATAGGAATGGGTCGTCCCAGAAATAAAATTTGACGTCGTGTCTTAGCTTCTTCTTCTACTGGTAAGTATAGTCATTTGGTATTTAACCGCAAATGATGAAGTTCACAATGTCCGCATACCAGGGAACATTAATGTCTACTGACATCAGCAGCTCATCGGGAAATCTTTCTCAATATCTTTTTCTTTCCCTTGAACCTCGCAATTCTCCATTCTTGACAAATGATCAGCGACTTGGTTCTCGGTACCCTTCCGGTCTTTGATTTCTAGGTCAAATTCTTGTAGGAGCAACACCCACCATATAAGCCTTGGTTTCGCATCCTTCTTTGTCATTAGATATTTGATCGCAGAGTGATCGGTATACATCACAACATTTGTTCCGATTAAGTACTGACGGAATTTCTCCAGTGCAAATACCACTGCAAGCATTTCCTTCTCTGTGGTTGTATAATTCTCCTGCGCATCATTCAACATTTTGCTCGCATAATAGATAGGATGCAATAACTTGTCCTTGCGCTGACTCAACATTACGCCTACTGCATAACTGCTTGCATCACACATCAACACAAATAGTTGCGTCCAATCCGGTGCAATCAAAATGGGTGGGGTGATGAGCGCATCTTTCAATTTGTTGAATGCTTCAGTGCATGCATCATCAAAATTATATTCAGGGTCAGCTTCAAGGAGCGCGCTTAGGGGCCTTGCGATCTGGGAGAATTTGCGAATAAATCTTCGATAGAACCCAGCATGTCCTAGAAAGCTCCTAAGTGTTTTCACGTTTACTGGTGGGGGTAGCTTGGAAATTGCATCGATTTTCGCCTGATCAACTTCCAATCCTGCTTTTAAGATTTTATGACCCAGAACAATTCCTTCTTCAACCATAAAGTGGCATTTTTCCCAATTCAGAACAAAATTCATTGCTATACATCTCTTCAAGACTTTCTCGAGGTTAGCTAAATAGGAGTCATAATTATTGTCGAAAATTGAAAAATCGTCCATGAATACTTCGACTGACTCCTCCAATTAATCTAAAAAAATCGCCATCATACAGCATTGGAAAGTGCCTGGCACATTGCAGAGTCCAAATGGCATGCGTCGGAATGCAAACGTACCAAATGGGCACATGAAGGTTGTCTTGTCTTGATCCTCCGGTGCAATTGCTATTTGGTTGTACCCTGAATAGCCGACAAGAAAACAGAAGAATTCATTCCTAACAAGTCTGTCTAACATCTGATCAATAAACGGGAGTGGGAAGTGGTCCTTTTTAGTGGCCAAATTTAACTTGCGATAATCCATGCATATTCTCCACCCCATGGTCGTTCTTATGGGAATTAATTCATTATTGTCATTAGTGACGACTGTCATCCCCCCTTTCTTCGGAACACACTGCACTGGACTCACCCAACTACTATCAAATATTGGGTAGATGATACCTACATCCAGCCACTTCATTATTTCCTTCTTTACAACCTTCCTCATTGCAGGGTTCAAGCGACGTTGCCTTTCTATCGATCATGTTTTTCTTTCTTCCAGACGAATCTTGTGCATGCAATACGAGGGACTGATTCCTCGAATGTCTGCCAAGGTTCATCCTAAAGCCTTTACGTTGTTTCTCAGGATCTAGATGAATGCATCTTCCTTCTCCTTACTCAGCGAAGCAGAAATGATAACCAGTAACGTGTTGTTATCTCCTAAGTAACCATACTTGAGGTGCATAGGCAACAGCTTCAACTCTAGCACGGGTGGTTCTTCCAAGGATGGCTTAGTGCGTTGTGAAGTTCGTTCAGATAACTTGAGTGGTCAAAATTTAATTCAACTTGAATTACGGCGCAATCCTCCTCCCATATTGCGCTGATTTCAAATTCTTCTTCCTCCAATTCTTCTAGGGGTTCGTGCCAAGGTTCTTCCCGTAATTCCTCAATATATTGGCAATTCTCCATATCACTTGGGTACTTCAACGCATTGAAAACGTTGAACTTCACTTCCTGATCGTCAACTCTGATGGTAAGTTCTCCTTTTTGCACATCGATCAGCGCTCGCCCTGTTGCGAGAAATGGGCAACCCAAGATGATAGTTACTTCTCTGTCAACTTCGTAATCCAATATGATAAAGTCTGCCAGGAAGATGAACTTTTCCACTTGCACGAGTACATCCTCTATCTTGCCCTCAGGATGCGTTATCGATCTATCGGCTAACTGTAGTGTGATCGTGGTTGGTCTTGTGTTGCCGATATCCAACTTTTTAAAGATCGATAAAGGCATTAAATTTATGTTCGCCCCTAAATCGCACAACGCGTTCCCGACCTTATTCCCTTCTATTGAGCAGGGAAATGTAAAACTCCCAGGGTTCTTCATTTTGGTGGGGATATTGTTTTGAAACAGTGCACTACATTCATATGTTAGTGCAACTGTTTCATTTTCCCCGATCTTTCTTTTATTAGCAAGAATATCCTTGAGAAATTTTACATAGCTCGGCATCTGTTTCAAAGCTTCTATTAAGGGAATATTGATGTGTAATTGTCTGAGAATGTCCAGGAACCTCTGAAATTGCTTACTATCATCTTTCTTCTTCAGCCTAGACGGGAAAGGTGGAGGATCCCGCCTTACTTCTTGTTTAGTTGGCTGTTTGTTGAGGTTTTGTTCTTGCTGTGTTTCATTAGCTGGAGGTTGCGTTGATTCAAAATTCAGGTCTTGAGGAGCTTCATCTCTAGTAGGTGTACTTACTTCTGAACTGATAATTATTCCACTACTGATTGATTGGTCATCATCGACAGTTAGATCTACTGGCCTTGTTATTTGATCTAGTACTGGTGGCATAGGGGCTGTTGTTTTACCACTTCTCAATGTCACTGCATGGCATTGCTCTTTACCTCGTGGCCCCGATGCTCCTGAACTACTAGGCAGCGTACAAGGTGCTTTATTTTTCAACTCAATTGCAAGTTGTTCAATCTACTCTTCCAAGCCTCTAAGGGAGTCAGCATGCGATTGTCTAATTGCCTCGCTCTTTTCGATATAATGCTTCGGTGAAGACTCCAGAGACGAGGTACTACAAGAGGTATCGTATAAGAACGGTTGGTCACAGGGTGGTATACTTTGAGAGTTACCTAGACTACAGTCCGGATTAATGAAGACTAGAGGGTTGCCTCGATCCCCTTGATAACTGTTCTGATGGAAACTATGGCTCCCCTGGTTGTGATTCCCACCCCAACTTAAAGTTGGGTAATCCCACCAACCAAGGTTGTAGATGTTGCCAAATGACCCATTATAGACAGAATCTATGGCCTGTTGATTCCACGGGCAGACTTTTACTGGATGTCCCTTCCCATATTGAACGTAGTTCACTGCGGCCACGTGCATCAATGCATTAACTTGCACTGAACCTTGAGAGAGATTTCTCTGTTGATTAGCCACCGTCTGAAGAAGAGAGTTCATTGTGGTCATTTGATCTACCAGTGTGCTCATTGTATCAGTTGACACCTCGACACTTTCTACTCTTTCTTGCTCTAGACCACTTTCCTCAAGCCCGGTATCAATCCACTCATCAGAATGTCGCGAGATGCGATTTAATATGCTCTTGGCTTACATATATGATCTGTCCATCAATCCTCCTACTGCAGAGGCATCGGCAACTGTTGCATTGATTGATCTAAGCCATTGTAAAACGTCTCCATCAGAATGCTATCGGGAATCCCGATATACAGACAACTCTTCACTAATTATTTAAAACGCACCCAGGTGGTGCTCAAAGTTTCATAACCCTTTTGCTCAAAATTCAACACATCCCTCCATCACCTTGCGTTGATGGCTAGAGGGAAGAATCTATTCATGAACCTATCAACCAACTGTTTCCACGCGTTAATATCATCTGGCTCTAGCGACTGAGCCCACCTCTTTGTTTCATCCCACAGTGTGTATGGAAACAGATATAACCTAAGTCCTTCTTGAGTCACACCAGGCATGGAAAATGCGCTGCACTTGTCTACAAAATTCATCAAATGCGCATGTGGGTCTTCTCCTTGTAATCCTACGAATTGACCCACATTCTGAATCATTTGTAGCATAATTGGTCTTATTTCAAAGCTTACATTCTCTTCAACCATTGGCCTTGATATTCCTGGTGTAGAAATCCGGTGTCGCATAGTCTCTCATTGGGACGTTGCGATCAGAAGCAAGAAATATGGAATCTTGCGCTGGCCAATTTTCCCTTTGATTCCCTGCTAGTGCCTCGTTATTAGTAGCCATGCTTCTTCACCAATTAATTCGACCCTGATGTGCTTCCGTGCGAATAATACACCTGATCTTTGGGTCCGCTTAGAATATATGGATCACTCTAGAGCTCATAAGCCGTCAGACCGCTCTTCGCAATAAACAGCCAGTACAAAGAGATCTGTCCTGCAAAATATCACAAACATACTCAAACAATAACCGTTAACCAATCCCCGGCAACGGCGCCATAAACTTGATATGACATAAAAAGTTGTCTTTAAGCATACACACTACGATATATAATGCATGATACAAGTCCATGTCTCCGATACCAGTTCCCTGGCAATGGCACCATAAAATTGATAGACATAATTTTAATCTAAGCTGCAAGTCCATGTTCCCGTTACCAGTTCCCCGGCAACGGCGCCATAAACTTGATGACATAATTTTAATCCAAGCTACAAGTCCATGTTCCCGTTACCAGTTCCCCGGTAACGATACAATAAACTTGATATGACATAAAATGCGATGATGCCATAAACTTGTTGACATAAAAATTGATGCTTTTATTTTAAGCATGTGGACAAATATGAATATGAATGAATAAAATTAATTTTATTATGCCATACAATGCATGGATGATTGCGATGATGTGTGATACTACTTCTAGATGTATGCATTATTAATGAATGTTCTTGTAGTATGTTGTGCTTTGTCACAAGTTTACTTGCGTTGGAACCAAGTATAATTCCACCGCAAGTTTCTCAGTGTGATCCGAGGTCGAACACAGGGATTGTTTTAGGTTGATTGTGTTACGTTCGTGATTTATGTGACCGGGGTTTTTCAATTTAATAAAAGTATGGTTTGTACATGCGATAAAATAAATTGTGCAGTAAGTAAAGATAAGCGATAAAAATGCATAATAAAGTAAATTGCGATAAAAGTAAAGTGTGATAAAATAAACCTAAGCTATGATGATACAAGATACAGGTTACATGATACAAGATACCGAGGTTGAGACTGACTGTGAAGATTATACAAAGGTCGTGTTATGCGGTAGCAAGGCTTATGTGCGAAGCAGAAAGAGAAAGGATAATTAATATAAACATCGCAAGTTCCTTAATTGTGTTAAAGATATACGAACGGTTCTACTTTCCCTTGGCGTATGCCTCTCGATGATCGGCCGCGTTTCCCACATCTCTGTGGTGAAACAGGGACAACGTAGTGAACGCAAGGTTGCTTCCATCTCTGGAAGTACTTCTTGCTTTAGTTAACACATTCTTCTAATCTTCTCTCGACATATCAGAATGGCATCTTCACTTCTGCTCTCACAGGTGAAGATGCCATCTAGCATGCTTTAGCTAAACATCTTTATCTCTTTAGCATAGATTAAGTTACTTGTTTAATTCTTATTAATCACCATGGGATTAAGAAAACATCGTGGAGAAAGCGATTAATGGAGGAACGGAAATAGACATAAATGTGGAAATGAAAGTGATCATGACATTTAATTATAAAATCAAGCGTCTGATACATGGTTGTGAATGATTTAGACTAAGAAGATGAAATACAATTGATGAATAAGAGTTAGAAACAGATACAAAAGAGTGCCAATGTCTTGACACCGAAGAGTGCCAATGTCATGACACCGATCTGGATGGAGAAATTGCTTGTCGGCATAGATGGAGTGAACGGAAGGATGAGCTTCCCTCTCAGGCTTGCTCAACTGGTAGAGTTGATCTAGGTACAAAGCTTCACGGCGGGGATTTGGAATGATTCGTCCTGAAACTCACCTCTCGGCTTTGTCTCTTTTCTTCCCGTATCTTCTCCGATCAACACTCGGATCAGTCTCTCTCTCAATAGCCTCGTATCAATTATTCCCCTTATCAAGTATATCTTTCAGTGAATTCTTTGAGGGTATTTATAGATGAAAGCTTTGACTCTCTGACTTATGGTCCCCACTTTATTGTTATGGAAATTTCGAGAATGGTGGAATAATATTCCTTCTGTTACGCACTCAATCCGTCGAAAATGCACAACGCTTAGTTGTACACGTGTCAAAATCCTCCGCGATTGCATTGCTCATTTTCATCTTTCGATCGTGTGCCCGCATGCGTGTTGTTTTTTATTACCGCATGCAGTTGAAGTTCAGCTCTAGATCGATTGTCGCATGCACCGTCATTGCGTTGATCATCTATTCATTACTGAATGATGGGTGCAATGCGACGTAGATGCCTTAATCTTTTTCTCTTGAGCCATGAACGCATACGGTGACTTGATTTCCTGCAAAACAGACTTGAAATATTCTTTTCTACCATCACAATGGTGTCAGTGGGTGTATTGACGACCATTTAAAATTATTGTATTTCTTAGCTAATTTCCATACAATTGACGTAACTTTTCTTTCTTTTGGCCGCAATATCTAAATAAAGCAGTATAAATAACTTGTATTTCTACAAGTTATCAGCTTCACCCTTCTGCCTCTCCTTACTTTTCAATAAAGATTGGTATGTCTGCAATTCATTGAGGAGAGTTGTAAGGTTATATTTCACTTTGTTAAGAATCACATTACTAACAAAGTGTAGGAAGCTCTCCAGCAAAGAATGCAGGATTATGCTAACCTGACTGCCTCATCGATGGTAGACCCATTCAACTCCGCCACATTAAAGTGGACCATCATGTTAAGCACATGTTCACGAACAGAGGTGTCTTCTTCTATTTTGGAGTTGAATATGTATTTAAGAGCCTCATGCATAAGTTGTTCAGACAGTTGTCAGAACATCCCCGACGGGGACTCCATGATCTAATGCACTGAGGCCATAGGCCCATGTTTCTTGTCCAAGACTTCAGAAAGACTTGCCAAGATGTAGGCTCGGGCCTTCTCATTCGCCCTTGTCCATCGCTCATATGTCTCTCGAACATTTCGAGTGGCATTAGAAGTTGGAATAGAAGGACAATCCTCCGTGAAAGCGAACATGAGATCCTCGATGATCAGGATCGTCGTGATCATGTGTTTCCATGTTATGAAATGATCGCCAATAATTTCTTGACACTTAACAATGCTAACGTGGTTGTTGCCATTTTGAAAATGTTGCTTAAAATATGAACAAAAGTTTATTAAAATTTGCTAAACCAGTTTTAAACCAATCAGTTTTGCAAAACAGTTTCAAGTACCCTAAGTTATAGATTTTTATTTTCCAATGATGCCCCAGTGAGGCAGGACAAATGCCACCGGTGGGGTGATCAATTGCCTCTTCACTGGGATGAGACATTCTCAACCATTAGGCAGAACCAACTCTTGGAACTGAACCTAACAGCCACCATTTTTTGGTCCAAAATTGTTAACCTTTAACTATTCCGCGTAAGTGTAACCCCTCGCTTTCGGTGCCAGAGTCCCGCCCTAATGAGCCCACCGTAGGGAAGAAGAAAATTAGAACAAGAGACTAAGTTACCTTATCCTCTTACAGGAGATCAAATGAAGAAACGTGCAAAACTGCCATCCTTTAGGGGGACACTCCCAGGGTGCCTTGAGGCGATGCGCAATAACATTATTCAACCTAGCGAGGAAGACCAAGGGATATGTTATCACACTTCCTGCTCCCACTTACTATGAACACTCTCTCCATCCACCTTGATATTGACCTACCCAAACACCATCCGTTAGGGGGACACACCAAAGGTGTCGTGAGGCCGAGGGTAGATCTCACGGTGTGGACTATTTAGGAGAAATGTGAAAGGTTTAAGTGAAGCATCTCATACCCCAAGTACCACCCACTGAATATTCTACCTAGGGATTCATTAACCTAGACAATCCAGCTACTGATTTTAGTCTAAGTTATCTTTTTAAACTCTGCTCATAAACAACGTTTGTCTATGAAATATGAATAAGTTCAAGTAGTCACATTTAAACACTTTAATGGACTGTCCTTAACTTACATGTATGCATCAAATCTATCTAATTCACCTTTCCAGGCAGGCAACATTTCCGTCAACTTAAATACCCCAGTCTAGACAGAACCTACCTTAGACAAAAGGTCCCTTATAGATAGATTTGCTACACTTTAACCTTTTATTTGCCAATTTAATCCTATTAAACTGACTAAAAGATTAAAGCCTTAGGGTTGCTAATCATATTAGAACCGTGATCTTAGGTCTATGTGATCCAAGTTTTAAACACTTCAAAACTATGAATTAAACCTAAGTAAGTATGCATGTCTTTCTTATTCCTTTTAGTTCTAATTTCTCTTTAACTTTTAAAAAGAAACAACTAAAACCATTATGCACAACGAGGTGTTTATAACATTTATAAAATAACCTATGTGTCATGATGATAATGGGTAGAAATGCACGTTATCATAGTGTTAAGTTCTTAAACAATGTTGGATTGTGTTGATAAAACATGTTAAATTGCGTCCATCAAGCACCAATTTCATAATATTGCGGTCGCATGCGTTCATCGCATAGGAACAATTGATTTTAGTATTTTTATGCAGAATATGCGTTGACGCAATGCAAGAATTGCGATCATAGGAAATCGTTGGTCGAGCGAAACTTCACCGCAAGGCTTTGCAATGATTGTGTTCACAAACATTTGCCTGAGAAGGATTGCTACAACTTGGAGAAGCAGATGAATAATCATCCGCTTCCAGAAGAAATCGAAGAATTTCTCGGGAATCCTACAAGATCAGCACAAGATGGTGGGCGCATCTGGGTGAAAGGCTAATCAATCGTGATGAGACAGAAAGCTGATGATAGTCGAATCCAAATTAAGTTAACAGCCGATAACAATCACAAGTACATTCAGCTTTTCGATGACAAATATTCGGCGCATCAGTCAGGAATTAAAGTCGTCCCATCTGTACAATCATGAGAGAGAATCCGTCGTTCGCCTTGGATGTTCTATAAATACCAGAGGCATCCTTTAGAAAATGGGTTAACAAGTTCAGCAGTTAGAGATTTCATACTTTAGTCCGCACGTCTTTGTTCATAGTTTTCTTTCGTTTTAAGACGAACGCGAGAGAGAAGGTTGTGCCAATCGATCGTTCTGATAAGCTTGGGAGAGCTCCAGAAGCTTCAAGGACAGAGAGAGGGGCGACGCCTGCGGAAGCGAGAACATCTTTAGAACGAATAGAGATTACAGTATAAAAGCCTCGGTCAGCAAGGAATTGCTACCAGGCTCTCCACCTTTAACTTCCATTATTATTTTATACTCCACTCATTTATCGAAATAGAATCTATTTCTCTATATCTGTTCACTCTCTGTTATTTACGCATGAGTAGCTAAATTAGTTGAATGGATTGACAAGCATTTAGTTAGCACAACTAGGGAATCTTCACTCTATGCGATTATTTTGTATTATATATGCTTCATTCGTCCATTAGAGATACTCGGGAGGGTAGTCTAAGGACAGGATCTAGGCTTGGAAAGGTCAGGTTAGAATCTAGGCTTGGGAGAGTCAGATTAAAATGCATAAACAGAGATAGAAGCTTAGGAATAAGCACTATTTGTTATCAACACATCGCATGCATCCTAGAGATAGGATATGATTGTATGCGGTCACCTTGCTTTTATGCATTTTGTATCATCGCATAGGACAAGAGTAGAGACTTAGGGATAAGCTCTATGGACACTTTGCAGTCAACACATGCATCCTAGATTTAGGAGCATCGCATTTGCATTGGAAAATGACTTGTTGTGCATGGTGGTAGCATGATCGCATAGTCTGACGCATTCCCAATTAACGCTAGCTAAAGATCTTCTCAACCCGTACATCGCATACTCAGTGCATCTATCACACAACTGACTTTTCTCAAATCCACCACATTTGTTTATTTTCTCACTAACACAATCAACAACAAACCAACAATCTATTTATTTGGCCACCGCAAAGCTTTCATAAAAATTACTAACGCAACCTATTTTCACAAGTCCCTGTGTTCGATCCTGGACTTACTAGGAAACTCAGTGGAATTTACATTTGGATTCCGCTGAGGAAACTTGAGTGCACAACATAATTTCACCATCGTATATCATCCACATTTCTACTTCATAAAATCGAGCACCACATGCTTCATGCAATGTCCGGTCATTACTATATATAACTTTTATATGACGTGTAACAACCAAGCAAACATGCTATCATTCACCCTTATACTATAACAATAATAATATAAAGATGATGCATGTAAATTCTTTTTATGCATGCATAAATATAACTCTTATATTATATGATGCATGAGTATGCTCTTACATAATTAAATCATGCTTCTCTAAATTATAACAATTACAATAAAGATATGATGCATCACCATTGCATAACCTAAGGTGGGATTTACTATATGTGCATACCATATGACATATAAAAAACATACATTGCCTATAATAAATAAAGGATTAATGGACTGAGATGAGCCTTTACAAAAATCGGAATGAAAAAATCCTATCTATTACATTTTTCATCGAGCAAACCGGTTCACAAGCGAACTGGGTCTTTAACCGCCAAGAGGTCTTCATCGTGCAGCAAACGCTGCAGGTAGACGATCGTTTAGCGCGCACTAGACGATAGGAGCATAATTTAAACGATCACGTAGACGACGATGAGGCTGCGAAGCTTGATCATCCATGCGATCGTGTAGTGCGACGACAGGTAAACGATTTACGTTGTGTTACTAAGCAATCATTTAGTTTGTTACTAAGCAATGAAGCTTGCTGATCTAAACGATCGTCTAGCGCGCGTGCTTTAAACGATACGTGAGCATCTCATCGTCTACACGATGCGTTCAATCAGGTAAATGATTTACCTTGCATTACCAAGCGATCGTTTACTTAGTTACTAAGCGATGAAGCTTGCTGACCTAAATGATCGTCTAGCGCGCGTGTGCATTAAGCGATCCGCGAGCATCTCATCGTCTACATGATGCGATGCTCAGCGATCGCGTACCCAAGCGTCAAAACGATGCGATCAACACTTGATCACATGCCGCATCATTTAACTGATGCGTTCAATAGCGATCGCATACTCCATCTTTACGATGCGATCAACAGCGATTGCGTAGCACATCTTCTACACGATGAGATCAACCCTAGATCGCCTCCTTCTTTAAAGAACCGCAACACTTGCTCAGAACATCAACAACGAACGACTCAAAACTTCAAACAAACTTTACAGACTCGATAACGATTATTAATACCCAAAAACGTAGGGGCCTTTACTAACAATCGAAAATGTAAAAGGATTTAAATTAAACCGAGGCTAATCATCCCGAAAAAATCCATTAATCCGCACATCCACAGCAAATTTAACCATTAAACCAATGTAGAAATGCACCACCATGAATGTAAATCTCATTTCATTGCAATAGATGAAATCGGAGTATCAGAACCTGGCTCTGATACCAGTTGAAAGATATCATATCTAAGAGTTCCATGAGTGCGTTCGGATCGCTCCGATCTCACCGTGACCGAAATACATATTATACATTCAATACATACAGTTACCATACAACACTAATTATCGGCATGCTATGAACAACAAAATAACAAAAGAGAGAGTTCCATACCAGTTGAAGATAGTCTTCGACACTTTGGAACTCAACACAGCGGAACCCTCCAAGCGATCTACCAACGCCTAGCAGCAGCGTCAACAACAGCAGCACGAACAACCACAAACTCACGACCGCAACGGGGACGACAGCACCAGTAAAGAGCCCCGGGTATTCTCGGAGTGAGAACCCAAACCGTGGTCTTTGGTGAATTTGGTAGAGGAAGGTAGAAACACGAATCGTGTAGGCGATAAGCAAGTGGGAGAGAAAAAGACACTATCGCATAGCAGACTGCTTATCGTTTAGGAGAAGCTACACGATCGTGTAGGATTTACTGAACGATCGTTTAGGAAAAGGTATACGATCGTTTAGAGAAGCTATCCGATTATGTAGGAAACAGTGTGCGATCGTTTAGGTGCGAGGTAGACAATCATTTAGGCAGAGAGAACTATCATATAGGCTCTCGTTTTACGTAAGCGATCGTTTAGATGTTCAACAATGCGCGCTTGATTTCTTTTGGACGATTGAACTCCGAGCCATTCAAAATGAAAAATTTTCATTTTAATTCATCGGTTACAATAACCGACTCATTCCCACTAACCCACGTCCAAACGTGATTTTTTGGATTAATTATCATATAATTAACTAATTAATTAATAAATAAATATAATCATATTATATTTTTACCCTATAGTTTGATATCACATATCTACTATAGTATTTTCTCCTCTACTTGATATAAATCATATTTATATCTAATTTCCTCCAAAATAATGTATCTCATACATTTAGCCAATTATATCATATATAATTAACTAATCCAATTATATCATATATAATCGAACTTCCTCTTGTCAATTTGAACATTTCAAATTAAACCAAATACTATTTCTCGACTTTATCCAAGCTACCCAGGGGACCTAATGGACCTATGGCTCGAAGCTCCAACGATCCGTGAATAGTTGACTAAACTCTTTAGCCACGAGATCTACCATCCGTTAACTGTCAGGCATTCCACTAAAGACCAACAGCTAAACTCTTCTTACCACAAATATATTTCTGTGTCCATCGGATATAACCAATCATGAGTACGATGACTCTTCACAGATACTCGTAAGTACAGTTGGGCCAAATTACTGTTTTTCCCCTGTAGATACATCTCACTCCTTATGTACAACTGATTCCTCTAACAAACAATACAACATAGTCCAACTATGTGTGAACACCTCTCAGGCCAAGAGAAGGTGTGTGGCGCCACATCATTCAAGCTCTGGAATCAGCCCTTAAGGGAGCTATCTATCTACTTACCTCTGTCTCGTGGAAAGAGTGAATATCATCTTGTGTAGCTGAGTTCCCAGCTCCTGAATCAGATAAATCCCCAAAATGGTAGGTTTGAATTGGTGACTTGGCCACTCGCACCCATACAAATCAAAGGACCACCGTCAATGGCAGGATTTTCTAACTCACTTAGGATTGAGGTCATGTTACCTATGGTCATCCTAGTGAAGTGAAGTCTCTATCATGAACAGTGTTATATAACGAGACATTAACACTTCATGGTTAGGTCTTATACAAACTCTTTGTATAGGATATCCCCGCTCGCATGTCCCCAACACGAATGATCAGGATCAGACCATATGTGACAAGTCACAACACTTGGGACCATTCCACAAAGCAGGTCGCATCCGTAGCATTACCAAGATAAGGTTTCCCTCCTATATCCATATACTATAGACTATTTTGGTTATCACTCAAGACATGATCTACTTGTATGTCACCACATACATGCTTGAGTCACATACAGATAACCAGAAATTTTATATTTATTGGTTTATGGTAAAACAAATTAAAACAAGCAACTGAGCAAAAATACAAGATGTGAAGTAAATATCATATATTAACAACACAACCGTTCGTACAAACTGTTTACAAACTACAGGACACGAGACTTTAGGGCATCAACCCCAACACATCTCATGTACATTAAATAAAAAATTGATGAACTGGGATAATTAGCTATTACAAAGCACAATGAGTCTCCGGTTCAAACAGGCGAACCGAGTCTTGAACCGTCCGGATGAAGAAATGTGTCTCCTTGATCGTGTACCAAATCCTTGTGATCGTCTACACGAGAGAGTAAACTCTTTACTCAATCGTTTAGCAACGTCGTGTGAGCATAAGCGATTGTTTAGCAACGGTCGTGTTGAAGGAAATCGAAAGTGAGATTTCCATGAGCAGCGGAACAAGATTATTCCAAATTACAATCTTGAATTAACAAATCATTTACAGTCGACTTCAAACAAGTAGTTATGCAAATAATACATAAATTACAGCATGAAAATCTTAAATATATAGAGATCAAACTCTACGCACATATGAGAAAGCATCTCCACACTCCGCTGCGTGACTCTGATCGAACAACAGTAACCACGAGTGCTCAATCTACACGACCGCAACATAGCACGAACACTTCGCGCTCGTCCTCAATGATCTCTTCGGCCAAGATCTCTTCCGCAACAGTGAACGGCCTCCACAGCACCACGAACGACCTCTAGACAACCTCGACGGTGTCGAGTTGAGTCTGACACCACCAACAAGGCGACCTTGGTATTCTCAGTGTGAGAATCCAGAGAGCGGGCTCTATTTGGACTTGGTATGAAGCAGACGAAGAAGGAAACAACGATCCATACACGACTAGGAAAGTGGGAGAAGGTGGAGACCTATCGTATAGGTTGATGCCCAATCGTTTAGATAAAGCTAAGCGATCGTCTAGCAAAAGCTATGTGATCGTTTAGTCTATCGTTTAGCTCGATCTGTCGCCTACAGACTCTACATGATCATTTACCTTGGGCCAGTGATCGTCTAGCAAAATTATGCGATCGTTTAGTAAATACTGCACGATCGTTTAGCTTACCACTGCATGATCATTTAGCTCGCCCAGCCGTCGTTTAGTAAATCCGTATTTACTTGACGACTTCGTGAGTTTCTTTTTCGCGGAGAGAAAACTCAAAACAATTTTTCAATCGTTTGTAAAACCTCCTTTTCAAAATAGGAAACCACTTTCCTTGTAAACTCACGGTTACCATGATTCAATAACCACCCACTACTTTGGTTATTTAAAAGAAAAAGAATTAATTATCCAATAATTAATATTATTATAAACATAAATGATAACCAACTTATCATACTATATTTATAACCTATAGTTTTAATATTTCATCTCATGAAACATATAAACCATAGTTCTTTCTCTATTCCATGGTACTTAGTGTAAATCTCATTTACATCAATCCTTTACTAGATGTATCTTATACATCATACCGATTATATCATATATAATCAAAATACCTCTTGTCAATTTGAACATTTCAAATCAACACCAAGAACTGATCCTCAATTGAATCCAAGCTACCAAGGAGACCTCATGGACCTGTAGCTCGAAGCTCCAACGAGTCACGAGATCCACCATCTGTTAACTGCCAGACACTCCACTAAAGACTGACAGCTGAACTCTCCTTACCACAGATATATTATGTGTCCATCTTGACCAATTAGCAGTACGACAACCCTTCACAGATCACTCATAAGTACAGCTGGCTAATAACCGTTATGCCTCTATAGTTACATCTGTCTCCTTAAGTATCACTGATCCCTCTAATAAACATAAGTCATAGTTCTACTATGACTGAGTTTTCTCTTCCAAAGAGAAGCTGTAGCCACTATGTTCAAGCCTCGGAATCAGCCCTTAAGGGAGCAATCTCTCTACTTATCCCTGCTTCGGGAAAAGAGTGAATTCTATCTTGTGGATTGAGTTCCCAGCTCCCAGATCAGACAAGTTCCCAAAAAGATAGGCATGTTAAGTTGGCAATCTAGTCACTCTCATCCATACTAATCAAACGACTGCCTCAAAAGCAAGAGTTCCCAAAACACTCAGGATTGAGGTCGTCTCATCTATGGTCGTTTAGGTGAGATGCAAGTCTCTAGTATCAACGGCGTTATATACAGAGTCTACTAATCTCGTGGTCCAGGTCTTATACAAACTCTTTGTATAGGATACCCCCGCTCCACATCTCCACATGAATGGTCAGGATCTACCATCTGTAGTAGTTTACAATACTTTAGTGTCGCCAGGATCAGGTATTCCACCTTAATCCTTATACTACAGACCGATTTAGGTTATCACTTAAGGCATGATCCACTTGTATATCACATATACATGCTTAAGTTAACATAAGATAACCAGGGAGCTTTGTTTATTGAATATGAGTAAATGCCAAAATTAAATAACACTTATTTTATTCATTGAACAATGTGTATCTTTACAAAACAACGAGACTCCGGGAGAATTAAGATACCAATCCCAACACGTGTACCTTTGACTATGCGATGAAGCATGAAGGCATGCGATCGTGCAACACGCATCGTGCAATGCAAGCTTTAAACGATCAAGTAAATGACAATGATGTGGTGAAGCATAATCATCTAAACGATTTCTAAGCAAGCGTCAAGGTATCGTATACCGGGTGATCATGTAGTCAGTGACTATGTGATGAGGCATGCTAAACTACACGATCGTTTAGTGTGCGCGCCTTTTATTAAACGATGAGTGTTAAATCTATGTGATCTTTTACATCAAGCGTCCACGCGATTAAGAAACCAACGCTACGCGATAGAGTAAACTCTTTACCCGATCATTTAGCATTAGTAAATACTACACGATCGAGCAGAACTTTTTTACACGATCGTTTAGCCAAATCTCAACGATCGTTTTGTTGGGTTTTATGTCCTAAAAACTCGCAGTTTGTAAAATGATAAACATTTTCTATTATCAATATATTTGTTATTCATCTCATAAATTGTATGAAAGTCTAAATCCAATAAACTAAGACCCATGACTATTATATGAGTACTTGAACTTTATGTGGAGACATAAGAGTGGATCAAGTTCGAGTAAATAGTCAAAATGATCTATGGTACATGAATGAGGTTGGGTACCTTATTCTGGTAACACCATTGGATGCGGCCTACTCTGTAGTTGTTACAAAGAGTTGTAAAGTGCTACATACGATGTGATCCTAATTCGTACATGTTATGACATGAGGAGTCGGGGCGTCCTATGCAATGAGTTTGCATAAGATCAGGACCAAGAAATAAGTCACTCTTACTTTATAACATTGTTTACTGTTTAAGACTGACTATTTCACCTAGATGACCTAGGTAACTCGATCTTAATCCTAAGCTAACTATGAACTCCTGTTTATTCGGGATTGCCCTTAGATTTGTATAGTTGAGGGTTGACTCAACAGCACCGGCTCAATAAGACTCCCATTTCATGGGTAAGACCGGATAGATAGCTGGGGACATAAGGTGCAAGACGAAGTTCACGCATACTCGATTTAGGGGTAGGAGAAAGGTTGTTCTCTCAAGTACTAAATCCAGGTCTTGAACAAGGGGCCTCACCCTCTCATTGGGCTGAGAGAGTTTGGTTTAGTGATTAGATCACAAACCAATTGTTCATTAGAGGATCAGTAGGGACTTGAGGAATAAGACGTAATCTCGGGGGTAAAACAGATATTTGACCCAGCCGTTATTACGAACAACCTATGAAGGGTCGACTTGCTGATTATGGTCAAATCATGTGGACATAATATATCTACAGTGAGGGGAGTGCAACTATGGGCTTTAGTGGAATGACCCATTAGTTAATGAATGGAGATTAATCTAGTATAATAAGTTTAGCTAATTAATCTCGGATCGTTGGAGCCCATGATCTGTAGGTCCGCAAGGTCCCCCTACTAGCTCGTAACGAACTAGCTCTAGAATAACGTGATAAGTTAATTTGAAACGTTCAAATTAGAATTAAGGGAATTAGTAATTATATAAGATATAATTATGTTTAATTTTAGAATTAAACGGAATAGGAGAATTTATATATTTAAATCATAAGATGGATATGTGTTAAAATTAATTTAATATTTGATATTAAATTAATTAAGTTTTATTTAATAATTAATTTATGAAATTAATTCATTTTTCATTTTTAAAATCAAATAGATTTTTTAAATCAAAATTTGATTTTTGGGTAGAATTGAAAAATTGGAAAACTAAAACACTTAAATGGAAAAATGGTTTTTTCCATTATCCATCTTTGAACTATCTCACACATGAAGTAATATATTTGCCTTGTCTTCTCCAAGCATGAGCTGCAACTCATGCAGCTCTTCTCTTTGCATGTTGATTTGCAATATAATGAGAAGATTGGAGTGAAAATCGGGCACGCAATCTACAGAATTTTGAGAGAAAATTCGGTTTGAAGAATGGTTCTTCAACAAGGTTGCTGCAGTGAGCTTTTCTCCTTCATCCCTTGATTCAAGCTTGTTTCGAGTCCCACAACTCAATCTAGAACACCAAGAGAATAGTAAGGAAGATTTTGAGGTGGTCTACAACAAGATATGGAGAAGATTGCAGCTGGAGAAAGAGCTTTGAAGAAATTCTACAAGAGATATGTCTTGAAACCCATTTTTCTACAGAACCATGCTTTATATTATATCAAAATTAGTGAATTTGAGTGCTTAAATGATCCTTGTGATTTCGCTGCAATTGATACAATCCTACATGTTTACCTTGGTTACACGATACGTCCAACCTTTGGTCTTCTTCCTCGATGAGAACTGCATCTTCATGCTTCGAAACTTCATCACAAACGACTCAAACAACTTCAAACACTTTGAATACAGACTCGATTTCTTATTAATCATGCCCAAAGACGTAGGGGCCCTTACAAATTAACACTTTTTAAACTTAAAGAAAGCTTTAAACAAAGGCAACCATCCCATAAACATTCATCAATACATCCACAAACGCATTTAACTCTTAAACGCAATGCAAAAAACGTAAAACCCACCATGACTGTAAAAGAAGTTCAAAACAGCAATGGTATTTGGAATATCATAACAACCTAGCCCTAATACCAATTGAAGGAAATCTAACATGAGGATTTTCATGAGCAGCGGAAGGGATCATTCCAAATTTCATTCGAATGAATACAAACAATTATAGTCTAACAAGAAACTAACAGGTCATGCACTAGAAATTACAGCATGCTACAATACGAACCAAGGGATAGAGTATGCATAACTTTGAAGAACCATTATTCAAGAATCCCTCGATCGGTCTTCAATGCACCCAATAACAGCAACACTCGAACGCAACAACCGGAACAACATGACCACAAACACAACGATTGTCTGAATGCTCCTTGAACCCAATCGAGTCCAACTCGATTCATGAACTGAGTAAAGACACCACCACAATGGTTACCTTAGTATTCTTGGTGTGAGAATTCAGGAGTTATGGGCTCTGTATGATCTTAGCTTGAGGAAGAGAGAAGGTCTACGATCGATTAGATAATTGAGCAAGTGGGAGATAAGAACACAGTCTATCGCCTAGACGATGTGCTCAATCGTTTAGTAAACAGTAGTCTATCGCATAGACTTAGCTACTCGATTGTGTAGTAACGATCAGCTGAATGACTATTGTATAGTCAACTCTACATGATCGTTTAGTCTCTATCAACACTATCGCTTAGTAAAACTCTTTTACTTGATAGCTTTTTCCATGAGTACTTTTCGAATGAAGCAACTTCTAAATTTAGGAAAACAATTTTCCTTTTATCTCACGGTTACCATTAAAACTTCTAATAACCTCCCACTCAATCGGTTATTAGAGAAAAGGAATTAATTATCATATAATTAATATATTATAAATAAATATGATAATCAACTTATCATATTATATTTATAACCTATAGTTTTAATATTTCTTCTCATGAAACATATAAACCATAGTTCTTTTTCTATTTTATGGTACTTAATGTAAATCATATTTACATTAATTCCTCCAAATAATGTATCTCATACATCATACCAATTATATCATATATAATTGAATTTTCTCTTGTTAATTTGTACACTTCAAACTAACCAAAAATCTAATTCTCAACTTGAACCCATTGAGCTACCAAGGGGATCTTTTGGACCTGTAACTTGAAGCTCCAACAGTACGTGAATAGCTGACTAAACTCTTTAGTCACGAGATCCACCATCCGTTAACTGTCGAGCACTCCACTAAAGACCGACAGCACCACTCTTCTTACTACAGATATATTTATGTGTCCATATTAACCAATCAACAATGCGATAACCCTTCACAAATCGCTCGTCAGTACAGCTAGGCCAATTTACCGTCTTGCCCCTGTAGTTACATCTAACTTCCTTAAGTACCATTGATCCCTCTAATTAACATAAGTCATAGTCCTACTATGACTGAGTCCTTTCTTCCAAAGAGAAGTTGTGGCCACTATGTTCAAGACCCAGAATCAGCCCTTAAAGAAGCAATCTATCTACTTACCCTTGCTTTGGAGAATGAGTGAATTTCATCTTGTGTAACTGAATTCCCAACTCCCAAATTAGAAAAATCCCCAAAAAGATAGGCTTGTTGAGTTGGCAATCTGGCCACTCTCGCCCATACTAACCAAAAGACCACCCTCAAAGGCAAGAGTTCCCAAAACATTCAGGATTAAGGTCATGTCACCTATGGTCGTTTAGGTGAGATGTAAGTCCCAAGTATCAACGACGTTATATAAAAAGACTATTCATCTCGTGGTCTGGTCTTATACAAACTCTTTGTATAGGACACCCCCGCTCACATGTCTCCACATGAATGGTCAGTATCAGACCATTTGTAGCACGTTACAACACTTGCAACTATCTACAAAACGGGTCGTATCCATAGTATCACCAGGTTAAGGTATCCCTCCTTTATCCTTATACTACAGACCATTTAGATTATTACTTAAGGCATGATCCACTTGTATATCTCACATACATGCTTAAGTTTACATAAAATAACCACGAATCTTAGTTTATTGGATATAAGTAAATGCAAATAAAATAACTCTAATTTTATTATAAATAATGTGTACAAACTGTTTACAAATTACGAGACTCCAGGAGAATTAGAACACCAATCTCAACAGTCTTATGCAAACATCTTTTGCATAGGATGCCTCCACTCACTTGTCTCCACATGAACGACTTTGGGATCACAAACTTGATCCACTTTTATGTCTCTACATAAAATTTAAGTATTCATGTCATAGCCAAGGGTTCATTAGTTTATTGAATTTATGAATCTATGAATGCAATTTATATATTCAATAACAACTTTATTGAAAAACTCTCAATAACATCTTTATTGTAAATAGACTATGTTTAATGTTTACAAACTGCGAGTTTTAGGACATATAACCCAACAGTTCTACCATTGAATATTCCTATGATAGTTTATTCACTTAGTGTGAAAAGTTTATATCATTTGATGCTAGAAAGATAATGAAGAACTTTGGGTTCCAAAGAACCATAATTTTTAGGAAATAAGTGCATTTATATCTTTACTAGTTTACTACGTGTCGTAGCGTAAATATAATATTCCTCCAAAGAAAGATATTAGAATAGAGTTAAAAATATGTTATGTTTTTATTTGAGAATTAGTTTACATGAATTTATTTTATTCTCATAAATCTAATTATGTTCTAGTTGAATATGAAGATACATGTTACTTATCTAACCCATAAGAACTAAATCTTAAACAGGTTACTTAGTACATAGAGAAGAATTTTTGTATTATGGCAGTTTATGAAGCAAATCATGACAATTGCTTTAATCATGTTACAATCTTGATGATGTATGAGGCTAGCCAATAGTGTGATTATATGAAGATGATAAAGCATAAAGTACCGGCATCATTATTCAATGAATTTCTTCAAAAGACGAATTGGAGACTTATTGACGAAGGTATCACCTGCAACAACATTTGAGAAGTTAACACATAACATTTGTATGTGACGACCATGAGTATCAAGTGATATTTTCATGATGAGTAGTAAATATGTTGCACTCTTTTTCCCCTGACTATGGTTTTGTCCTACTAGGTTTTACTAGCAAGGTTTTTAGTGAGGCAGTCATTAAAGTATATGAATGATGTACTCTTTTTCCTTCACTAAGTTCTTATCCCACTGGATTTTTCCTAGTAAAGTTTTAACGAGACATTATTTTACATACTATAGATATCTAAAGGGAAGTATTGTAAATGTAATATTGTAGATATCCATAATTTTATGTTACAATAACCCATAACCTTCATAGGTTATCCAATCTCATAACCTCCCCTATTAATTTTTATCTCCATGCCCTACAAATAGGGTTGTAAGATGCCTTTGCAGAACACACCACAATTGAGTTCAATATTAGCTTTCTACTTCTCTTCTACTTTTCTCTTTTGTCTTACTCTTATTGTTATTTTGTTGTTCATATTCTTCTTATTTCATCACATTTGTTGATTTTTTTCAATTCTTTTTATTATTTATTAACATTTTCACTAAAATCTTGAAAATATATTCATATTTGTATTTCATGAAAGAAAATTGTTTTTATTATCATTATTTATTTAATATCGATAAACTTTAATTTCAAACTAAATTTAAAATTTATCAAAATACATTTACTAAAATTGAACCAAAGATGAAAATGGTATTTTAACCCAAAGCAAATGTACTTTTTTTTTTATTATTTTTTTTTAAAAAAAAAAAAATAATTTAACCAAATTATGATAAACCCTTCACAAGACTCCGTAATTGCTCTTTGCCACGCCTCGGCATCTTATCCATTTCTCTTCAGTATCCTACTCTCAATCTCCAACCCCTCCCAAAACCCTTCAACAAAGGGCAAAATATTCATCTTTCTAGCGAGGATTTCCCCATCCTTAAATCGGCAATGCCCAATTTCTCGTAACCGGAGTTCTCAGTGCTCGGCCCCCGAACTTCCGGGTAAACCCACCCCAACATTATCCCCAGTATTCACAACCAATGGAACTTTCTTCTTCTTTTGTTAAACTCTCATCCCCTTCTCCTAATTACTCTTTCTCGTCTTCTTTAACCCCATTTATTGTTAAAATTCACCCCAATCATCCCATTTTCCCGAACCCCTCGTCGGCGAATTTGCGTATTTTTGCAGTTGCAGTTGACCCACAACAAGAATTGCCCAAAAACAATCCTCAGAGACTGCTCAAAGAGCTTGCGGAGCGAAAACGAGCCACTTCTCCGAAGAAAAAGGTACCCCCAAAAAGGTTTATTCTTAGACCGCCATTGGATGATAAGAAATTAGCGGAAAGGTTTCTCAATAGCCCTCAATTAACTCTCAAATCATTCCCATTATTGAGTTCTTGTTTACCATCTTCGCGGCTTAACAATGCTGATAAAACTTGGATGGACGAGTACTTGCTGGAAGCCAAGCAAGCCCTTGGATACCCCCTTGAGCCCTCCGATAGTTATGGAGACGACAATCCTGCAAAACAATTTGATACTTTGTTGTACTTGGCCTTTCAGCATCCCTCATGCGAAAGAACTAAGGCCCGGCACATAAGATCGGGGCATTCGAGGCTATTGTTTTTGGGTCAATATGTAATCGAATTGGCTTTAGCAGAGTATTTTCTGCAGAGGTATCCTAGGGAATCGCCAGGTCCAATGAGGGAGAGGGTTTTTGCGTTAATTGGGAAGAGGAACCTTCCAAAGTGGATTAAAGCTGCCAGTTTACAGAATTTGATATTCCCATATGATGATATGGACAAGATGATTAGGAAGGACCGGGAACCACCTGTCAAGTAAGTTTGGTATTGTCTTTTCATTAGTTCTAATTCTTCTTTTTGCCATTGCAATATAATGTTGTGAATAAGATATTTGTAAGAAATATTTTTTGAGTTGAAGTGATCGAAAAGTTATGTCATTGATGTGTTAAGCTAAGCCCCATGTTAAGTTTGAGAAGAATCACAGAATGTGGTATCATCAGACTGAAAAGTACCAAATGCTTTAGGGAAGTTGATTGTGTAATGTGATGGTAATGTAATGTATGGTTGACTAGGAACTAGGATTTATGGGCCAGAAGAGACATTAAGAAGTTGGCATTGGATTAGGGTAAATGTTGAAGGCGTATTTGCTGCTCCTGATAATCTAAAGTTAGGTACCTTAGTTATGATGGTTATGGACACTGAACTTCATTATATAGATGGTCCCCATTTCATGAAGATGACGCTACAAATGACCGGCTAAGAGACAATGTTAAGGAAGTTGATCTACTGGAAATGTAGCATAAAGCCTTGATTTAGGTTCTATGAGATATTTATAGGTCATGCCACGTTGTGAATTCTTTGTGAACCTAGCACCACACGTTCTTTCTTCAAGTCTAGTACCTGCAGCAATGGACAACTCCATGAATCTGGCTTCCTTCCAAATTCGTCCATCCTTCACAGACTTTCTTCCAGGCCACTATGATTGCTTTTTACCAACATGACTTTCCGTTTGCCCCTTTTTGGCAAATGTAGCTTTTTTATACTACTTGTCACAAGTCAAATATGCGGTAAAGAATTGGCCCTGCGAGATTTATATACTATAGTGGGACTTGGGAGATTGGGTTTTCTGTACCCATTCTACTTATGTACTTCATTTGCACGAGACCCATCTTAGTTTGCATGATCCATCAAATTTGCATTTTAGTATGATGGAAGATGTACTATAGGTTACATAGTGAAACATGTGTTGTTTCGAAATTCATTTTACTTCTGATTAGCTTATGGGGTACCTGATATAACAGACCTTTTTCCTTTCATTTTCTGTTATATGTTAATTCTTGTTACCAATGCTTGATAGCAGCAAGGGTTGGGAAGAAAATACTAGAGATAAATTGATGTGGTTTTACATCCAAATCATGGTATTCCTTTCTGTTGCATTTCTGAGTGAATTATCTTGCACGTAATTGGTAGATTAATAGCTTACACTTGGGAGTAAAACTCCTGCTGGTTTTCTTTCTAAAATAGTTTGACTCAAAATATTATTTCAACAATGCAAGCCTAAAATTAATTTTCTTTGAGCAGATCTGTATTTTGGGCGTTGTTTGGGGCAATATATTTATGTTTTGGAATGCCAGAAGTGTACCGGGTCCTTTTTGAGGTGTTTGGAATGGATCCAGATGCAGAGGAATGCGAACCAAGGTTACGCAGGCAACTTGAAGATGTAGATTATGTCTCTGTTGAATTTGAGGACAAAAGGATCAGCTGGCAAGATATGGTTTCCTATAAGGTAAGTTTCATGCTTATTATTTTTAACAGCACAATAAACTATTATGCTATTGTCTATCCTTCTTTAAGAATGAAATCTAATCTTGTGATCGTGTTTTCCTTCTCTCATTTTTCAGCCTCCAGAAGATGCTCTGTTTGCGCACCCTAGGCTCTTCAGAGCTTGTGTCCCACCTGGCATGCATCGATTTCGGGGTAATATATGGGATTATGATAGCCGACCTCAAGTCATGCAAGCACTAGGATACCCTTTACCTGTTACTGATAAAATTCCTGACATCACGGAAGCAAGAAATATTGAACTCGGACTTGGACTGCAGGTAACCTTTCTTTTCTCTCATTCATATCCACGTGATGATCATAGTATTATTACATTCTCATTGTCGGTTTTTATTGTCTTGTATGTGTGTTTATGTTTACCAAGGCGATGGTTGATTATGATCTTTGTTACATCTTTTGTGTGAAGGAGAGTAATTAAAGCCCCGATTAGTAACCATTTGTATTTTGGTTTCTAGTTTTTGAAAATTAAGTCTATTTTCTCTAAATTTCTTATAATGATTTGCATCTTTCTTAAGTACAAGGGTTGAATTCTTAGCCAAATTTTAAAAGAAAAACAAATTTTTAAAAACTACTTTTTTTAGTTTCCAAAATTCAGTTTGGTTTTTGAAAACAATGGTAAAAAGTGGATAATAAAAAATAAATTTAGAGGTGGAATGAATGTTTATAGGCTAATTTTCAAAAACTAAAAACCAAAAATCAAATAGTTATCAAACGGGGCCTAAAGAATGCATGTAGTCTAGAATTTCTGCTTGATGTTCGATATAGATCAATATAATGGTTTTAACTTTAAAATACCTTTTTAGGCTATATGTAAATTCTGTGGAATAGCATGATCAAGCTAATCTAAGGCAATTTCTTAATCACATGCAGCTTTGTTTTTTGCACCCGTCAAAACACAAGTTTGAGCACCCTCGTTTCTGCTATGAACGATTAGAATACCTCGGCCAAAAGATCCAGGTAAGACCCTTCTTACATGTATTAGGGACACACTCCTTTCTCTCTATCAAAATCCTGTCCTTTATGTTTGCTTCAAGAAACTTATAATCGTCGGTCTGATTGCGTTTGTTCAAGGATATCGTGATGGCTGAGAGACTGTTGATGAAGCATTTAGATGCCCCTGGGAAGTGGTTGCAGGAAAAGCACCGGCGATTGCTCATGAACAAGTTTTGCGGTCGGTATTTGAGGGAAAAATATCTTCATAAACTTATCATCTATTCCGAGAAAGTTCAAGATGCATATGAGAACAACCGGAGGCTTCGAAACCCGGCCACCACAGCTGTTCAGCAAGCCCTTCATGGACTTTCTTATGTAGTTTATGGAAAGCCTGATGTGAGACGTCTCATGTTTGAGGTTTTTGATTTTGAGCAAATCCAACCTAAAGCTGTATGAGGTTCTAGAAGGTAGATATCATTGTCCAATCAAAGGCAAAAGAAGGGAGAAAAGGGGAACTAATTATTTCTTCATGCCCTTCGGGCTTGATTCTCTCCTTTCTCTATTAGGAGGAGCTTCTTGTTACACATAATTGAAGTAGATGTGGTACAAAACTTGGCCAATAAAGAAGCTGATGTGAAATATATATTTATGGTAATTCTTTTTTTAAATACTTTTTTTCTTGCAATATTCTTTCAAATCTAATTGATGTCTCTCCCGATAGTTTGTATTTTTCTGAAGTCGTCCATGAATTATGATGCCAAAGAACATCATGAAAAGACAGCGAAACCAAAGATGTTGTATTATTGTCGGTGACCAATTAACTCTTAAACTACCAATAAACACTAGTTTTAAGATTTACTATCTTTGAAAAGTAAAGAAACTAAATTTAGGATCGTAAAAGTACATAGGTATAGGTGATAAAATAAATGATATTTAGCTTTATTTTTTTGTTACTTGTAAGTTGTAACATGAGAAATTCTCTAAAATATTAAAAATTATGGGGAGCTCTTTTTTTTTTCAACTCAAAATAAACTTTTAAGTCTTTCTATTTCCCTGGATTGGAATAAAATATCATATTAAAATCCAATATGTTCCATTAATTTGAAATGTATTGCATGGCAATTTTTTTTTCCAGAAAACAATATTTTTAACTATTATACTTACATTATATATAGCCTATGAAAATTTAAAAGAACAAACCAACAAAAATTTTAAGTTAAATCACAATTTTAGTTAATTATATCAAATGGTCTCTAAATTTTAAAAAATGTTCAATTTTGAGTTGTTGAGTTAAATTTTTTAATATCACGTTTGATAATTTGGTAATATTTGAAAAAAAAATGAATAAGCAAAAAGTTAATTAGACATAAAAATGTAAAAACCCCATGATCTGTTATATTAGTTATGAAATTGAAAATTTTGTGATTTGTGATTTTCATTTAATATTTTTCCCCCGACAAGTTTCCTTTGCCTTCTCTTTTCTTCCACATTGCAAAATCAAGGGGAAATAAAATGGGGATAGTGACACAGTGACACACGCAATGGAAGCCAAAGTTTCTGCGTCAAAACTGCAATAATAATTCTCAATTCTATCACGACGTCTCCATTAGCCACTTGAGCCGTCGCGCTCTTTCTTTTCTGTGTGTTCGGACTTCGCGTTTTTTGCGGAGCTCAAGCCTTCTCTCATGGTCTGCTCCTCCGCCACATGAACCATGCTCCCCTCCCGCCCCTCCGCCGTTTCTTAGTCTCTGCCGTCTTTTTCATCCTCCTTCCGGTCGCCCACTCTCCGACCTTACGCTCCCCTCCCCTTCCACCTCCTTCCGACGGCAGCTTCCTCAACTCTGCTGCTGGTGTTGTTCACGAGGATAAGATCACACCGATCGGATTGTTGAGCTCTAACTACCCACCCATGTCTAAAGCCCGTGTTTATGCAGATGTCAATGTTCTGCGCCCCAAGGACTATTGGGATTACGAATCTCTTGCTGTTCAATGGGGGTAAGTTTCAAACCCTAAGTTTTCGGTGGTGGCAACTTGATTGATGGTCTCTTCTCTTGGTTGTTGCGATAATATCCCATTTTTTAGTATATAAATCATCACTGCATGATCTATGACATAATTGCTAGTAAATTGGTTTCATACAATTATTAGGACAGTTGAATGTGCGTAGTTTACTTTCTTTCTCTCTATCATTTTCTATTCTACTAGTATAGTCGGGATCGTTGAGGTTGAGACTGTACTTGGTAAAACTGGATCTGAATTTGGAGAACTTTGTTTGTTTATTTATACACTTCTTTCCCAATCAAACGGAAATTTTTTGTTGTATTAGTATTTTCAACTTTTGGTTCAATACGTGAGCTCCTTTTTCTGACTTGTTTACTGGATTTCTTCTCTCCCTTTCCCCAGTGATCAAGACGATTATGAGGTTGTCCGGAAAGTGGGAAGAGGAAAATATAGTGAGGTATTTGAGGGAATAAATATTAATAACAACGAGCGGTGCATAATCAAGATCCTTAAGCCTGTTAAGAAGAAGAAGGTACGTTTCTTTCAGTTGTCTCTATCAATGGTTTATGTGAAAGACAATGTCACTCTGTCGGTCTGATAATTAAAAGTGTTCAACAATGCCGTGGAAAATTACTTTATTTCGATGCTAGTAGTTTGTATTTGAGACCTATATGTTCAATGAGATCATGTCAGCTACAGATTTGAAGATTAAGTTGATCTTCCGCAGATAAAGAGAGAGATAAAAATACTTCAGAACCTCTGTGGGGGTCCAAACATTGTCAAGCTTTTTGACATTGTCAGAGATCAACATTCAAAAACACCAAGCTTGATTTTTGAGTATGTGAACAGCACGGATTTCAAAGTACTTTATCCAACACTGACTGATTATGATATACGCTACTACATATATGAGCTTTTGAAGGTAAGCATACAGCATGCTTCATGGAAATGTATGTTTGTATGTCAGTTCTCCTTTTCTTCCTTCAACCTCTAGTGGTGCAATCATTAGAAATTATAACTTGTGTATGTTTTAGACGTTTGAATAATCTTTTTGGGGTCAGGAACTAGCTGGGCATGGGTACAGGTTATTATTATTTAAAAGAAATTGAATAAATTCTATGAAGGTTATTGCTCTTTGACGAGGGTTATGGTTCAATTAAGCTCATTGGTTGTTTATCTTTAACTTACTACCGTTGGTGGTATTAGTCCAAATCATTACTTTGTTATAGCCCTTCCTTTGTTTCATAAGAGCAGTGTGGGGGTCTGAAATATTAGGTCTTCACCTCTTTGTATAGCTCTTCTCAGTATATGATGCAGCCATGTCTTGAATACAGGCATTGGATTATTGCCATTCTCAAGGGATAATGCACAGGGATGTCAAACCTCACAATGTTATGATTGACCATGAGTTGCGAAAACTTCGCTTGATTGACTGGGGCCTTGCTGAATTTTATCATCCTGGCAAGGAATATAATGTTCGTGTAGCATCAAGGTAACATCCATTGAAGTTAGATTTTGAATTTTGTCATTGGCAGTTAATCATTGTTGGACTCGGTGTTAAAAGAAAATATTAGAAATGGTACAGAACCAAGGAATCATTTATTTTATTAACTGATATCATCTTTGACAGAACGAGCAATTTTTCATTCATAAATTTAGTTCATTTTAATCCAATCTAATTTAAAATACCCATGGATCAACGTAAACCAACTTAGAACTTTATAACCCAAATACTTTGTACTTTGTCTGATTAGGTTTCTGAGTCATTAAGTTGTTTTTGACCCCTAATTATAAGGTTGTTTAAGACTTTAATGGAATATTTTGGTTGTTCTGGCTCAGGAGCTTAATCATTTATGTTAATGCCTAAAAACACTATTGATGTTTTTCCATCATAGATTTAGTTGAATGCTTGAAAAACACCCGTTTCCATCATAGGTTTATTTTAATGCTTCCCTTTGGCCATTGGTGACTGAAGTTTTTTGCAACTATCCTCTAGGTCTTGGTCCTTTTAGCTTGAAAAACACCCGTTTCCATCATAGGTTTATTTTAATGCTTCCCTTTGGCCATTGGTGACTGAAGTTTTTTGCAACTATCCTCTAGGTCTTGGTCCTTTTAGTTTGGACCTCCCTTTTTGTATATCTTGTTTGGTTGGGGGCATTCCATTCTGTCGGGCTTTTCTATTTATTTATTTATATGACCCTATGCATCTTTTCACTTTTTCTAACGAAAGCATGCTTTCTTATTTTAAAAATAAATAAATAAATAAATGAAAAGCTATGTTGCCATTTTATTTGAGGTTTATGAAGAATGTCTTTCAGTTTCTCTGCATCCATTTAGGTATAAGTTATTTTGTCAGTTAATGAAATTTATATCTATTTTCTCAGATACTTTAAAGGTCCTGAATTGTTGGTTGATTTGCAAGATTATGATTATTCTTTGGACATGTGGAGCCTCGGTTGCATGTTTGCTGGAATGGTGAGAATTTTTTTTCTAAAGATGTTGAACTTTGAAAACCATGAATTTATGAAGCCCATGATTTGTGCTTGAGCAAGTGTTTCCATGTTTGTTCTCTTGTAGATTTTTCGCAAGGAACCTTTCTTTTATGGCCACGACAATCATGACCAGCTTGTAAAAATTGCCAAGGTGAAGTACTTAAAGTTGGTGAAAATGACAATTATTTTTTCAGTCTTTTGGTCTTTGATAATAAATAGGATCTGAATAAAGAATATAACTAATGGTTTCGGATGCAATTTCAGGTTCTTGGGACAGATGAGTTGAATGCATATTTGAACAAGTATCATCTAGAGCTTGATCCTCAACTTGATGCACTTGTTGGGAGGTGTGCTTAAAATTTGATACGATCTTGTGGAGAAGGAATCATTTGTGTGAATTTAAAAAAAAAAAAAAAAAACACTTCTAATTTAGCACAGAGAAGCCTTTTGTTCCAAGATATGATCAATTTTCTTGTAGAATAAGTTGTATTTGAATGATGGATTAAACTAATGGGCATTTAGAAGTTGAAGGGACAAGTTGTAATCCAGATGCCTAGCTAAGATTTTAATATTCTTTGAGTTTTTAGAGTCGAATAAGTTCAGTTAAGATCAATCAAGCCGTGTGTATATTTATTGGCTTGGTCTCCCATGCTTGTTTTAAAAAATAATAGTGGAGATATATATTACTAAATCTTTGTACATTTGCATCTGCAGGCACAGCAGGAAACCGTGGTCTAAATTTATCAATGCAGACAACCAACATCTTGTTTCTCCCGAGGTAATCTATCTTTTGGTTATTTGAAAGTATGGCATATGCGTCACCAGTTTATCATTATATGCTCTTTTTTTTTCCAAAAAAAGAAAACTGACATTCTAATTTACGTTAATACCTTGTAAAGAAAAATCATCAAGTATTTGGAGATAGAACACTAAAGAGAGGCTTCGAAATGTGCTGACTCGAACCAATTTAGCCAAAAGCAATGTCCGTCTTCAAAAACCTTTGGTTTCTTTTCAACCATAGTGCTTAAATTAAAGCTTTTACGTCATGTTATCTCCCTGACATATAATCTTTTTCTTTTTCCATATTAAATGAATGAGTATTTCCAATAAAAGAGAATGATAAATCTTTGAGTTGAAAAGAATGGAACATTCTTAAATATTTCAAAGGACAAAGAAATGTCCTTTCAAATGTTCAATATTTTTCTAACATAGAGTTGTCACTTCCTTAATATAGGCTATTGATTTTCTCGATAAGCTTCTTCGATATGATCACCAGGACAGGCTTACGGCAAGAGAAGCCATGGTATGTGAACTCTTATTTGAACTTTTCCCCGTCAAATTTGCTAATGAAGAGCTTGTTGATTATAATTTCCTGCTATCTATAGCTTGCTTGAAAATCTTTGATGCATTGGATTTAGGGAGTAAAGGTTATTTGGACGAAAATGGTAAACTATTTTAGTTTGAAAATGAAATAGTTTACACTTCAAACACATATTATTATAATCCAAACTAAATAATCTACACTCCAAATGCAAACTACTATAATCCAACTATAATAACCTACTCCTTGTCCGATTGCCCCTTAGGAACTATTTGAATTAAAGTTTTGTATATGTCTAGAAAGGATAACTAAGAATAGGATATTTGGGAATAAGATGTCTGAGAATCAAGAATGATTTGTTTGGTTATGTATAGAAATGAAAATAAGATGTCTGGGAATGTATTATACTTTTTTTTATGCAATCTATAAAATAATAAAAATTGATTTCAATAATTAATTTTTGTTTGTTAATTTATGTTATTACATTAAGTTATTAAATCAATTTTAAGTCATTAAAATTTAACTAAATTTATCCCTCACTCTCTAGTTTAATATATTTATAATCAATTAAATTTCTTATTGCACATTTATATTATCAATTTTTATTAAAAAAATATTGGTAGTTAATTTAAATACTTTCTTTTTGTAGTTTTATTTATTGATTCTAAGTCATCAAACATTGTTTTTAATTTCTAAAAAAATTACGACAATTATAGATTAATCTAGAAGTATAAATGTACAAGATTGTTTAATTGAAAAAAATTAACTTATTTTATTATTAGTTAATTAATTAATATTTTTTTAAAGATTAATTAATAATTTTAATAAATGATTTATGATGTTAATATATATTATCAATAAAAAGGAATTTAAGCAAACATAATTATGGTTATTCATATTTTTTTAAAAAAAAAATATGGTTTTTCATATTAGTTCATAAATTATTATATTATATTATTAATAAAATTAATTATATATGTCAATTATAAACTTAATCTAAACATATTTATAAAAATTAAATAAATTAACCAATATCAATAAAGATGAAAAACAAATAAAATGAAAAGATAAAAAAGTAAGAGAGAGAAAAATCGTTGGAAATGGAGAAAACTCATATATTTGAGTGGTTATGAAAAACTTCTATGGATGGGAATAAGAAATTCATTGTCATTCTCGATGTTAAAAACTTGTACCAAACATGGTGATAGAATATCATTTCTCATTCCTGACTCTTTTATTCCCATGAACCAAACGGGCCATTAGAGATTAAATACTTCTTGTTCCTTTTTAATCCCATTCCTTTTCTTATTAGTAAAATAAATAAATTTATTTGGAAGGATATATAGAGAGAGAGATGGATCATTTTCTAGTTTTAAGCAAGGTACATACGATTTGCACTCCCGGTGTTTCTTGTATTGTTTATAGGAATTGCATTTTTCTTTGAATACAGCTGTAACTCAGCGGATTCGAGGATTCTAATATTGTGTTGTTTCATTCCAAACTAGAGTAAAATGTAATTTGCTGATCTGTTTTCCGAGATTTCCCTATCTTTAATTCAAATTTTTATTTTTTATTTTTTATTTTTTTAAAAAAATAATCTTCATTACATAAATAATTCACCAGGCATTTAGACTCAAGGCTCGACATTTACCGTAGCATATTCAGTGATGTTAATAGTTTGTCCGTATATGTTGCAGGCACATCCATATTTCTCCCAAGTGAGGGCTGCTGAAAATAGCAGGATGCGAACACAGTAGTATTTACATGCTGAAAAGCTAAAGTGTGATATCGGTTGGCTTTGGGATGTTTTAAGTGTTAGCGTTACTACAGAAATATGAGCTGCCTGTATTATAGTTTAAGAAACTGAAGCTAAAAAGGACTTCGATATTATTTTTGAAGTCACTTTTCTTGTTTTGATAATGGATGATAGCTCTCTACCAGCGTATTCTTGTTCTGGAGAAACAATACGTTACGTGCATATTCTAAATCATGTATGCTGCTGCTTTCAATACTTAAACTACTGCCAAATTCTTCATAATTTGTCATTTCAAGACCATTATATTGGCCAAATTGCAAGTTTAAACTTCCAGGAGTTCTAATAACTTTGAAATGTGTTTAGTGAAGTGTGTAATTGATCTCACCTTTCGATTATATGTCTAGTAGGGATTTTTCATCGTTCTTATTTGACAGATTCATGAATTTTAAGAGATATTAAATGAAAGCAAATTTTGTTTACCGCAATGAATAGAGTATATACTACCATATTCACCATGTGAAAAATAATCTCAGTAAGTTCGTAAAATGCAATCTTTGCAAATAAGATACTAGAACTAACATGTAAATTCGCCAAAAGAATGTGGAGCAAACCACCGAACAATTAGTTATAATACCACTAATATATTAATCCAAAGCTAATTTTGTGATACACGAGAAGCCAGACCATAAATAAACACACCAACTAGCGTGCAAACACAGTTCATGTCCAGAAATCATGCATCCTTCTACAGAGTTGAAAAGGCGAAGATTCAGAGCTAAACAATAAAGCAAGGAGGTTGGCTACCAGAGCGTGCCTTGACACTGTTTCTTGTTTGTTCTTTCATTTTTTAAGATGTGGGAAACAAGTATAGACATCAGATTTTGGGTGCTTTGCCTCAGCATGTTCCCTGCATTTGACCTCTGTTGTGGTGCAGATAAAGGTTTGCATGCATACCTTGCACTGCATTCAGTTTCATAGAAAATGCTTAAAACATATCAATGGAATCTAATGTAAGCAAAACTTGAAACTCAAACAACCTGTTTCATTAGGAAATTCACCAATTGACAAGCATGTAAACAAGACACCCAAATGCATCCTAGAATAGATGTGGAATCAAGCATGACAAAAGACGCAGAACAAAACGTTATTTCTAAAATCAGGACATATGAATTACGGTGGCACCACAAGTTATTTCACTATCGCAGCCCGAGCATTTGAAGCAAGACCCCAAATACATACGACATCAAGACTTTAAACTTGATAAAGTTCTAGATGCTCCCAAAACCATCACACTAACTGCAGACTATGGCCATCAGCAAGGCCTTCCTAACTTAGATAAGGATACAGATATGAACTCCATAGCCCGTAAAACTAATGGTAAGTTCCTGAAGAGAACTGAAAGATTTACTTAGAAATTGGACACCAGAATTCTATTCGTATGTAAGGTGCCCATATTATCTAATTCAAAAAACTTATCTATTGAATGTGAAATTCAATATATTGAATTGTGGCTAAAAAAGACAAAAAGAAAGAACCAATTCTAAAACATCAAAATGTACCGCATAAACTAGAATCTAAAGCACAAGCGGTAGAAAGGAGAAACAATTCTCATAAACACAACAAAGATGGACATGGACAAATAAATTGAAACCAATATAGTAACTAATTCAGCTATCTTCATATAAATTAGCATCAAACATCGTCAAGACAACATACCTGAATAGACATTGCTTTCTTGTTTGCTTCGAGCTGACTTCCTGATAATAGAACAAAAAAAAATCTTCAAAATCTGAATCGACTCAGCAGCTACGCCCCCTCCCCCACGAATCCCAAAACAATATTAAACATTCTTATTGTTGGGGGGATAAACAATTAGAACAATTTCACCCTAACATGGCCGTCAATTTGATTAGCTAGAAATCCACTCAGAGATCAAAGAAAAGTAATCCAACAAAAAAAATAAAGAACTGTCGACAAATAAAGGCGAAGAATTAGAGAGAGAAAACTCGCCCTTAGAAGCTTTCAGCTTCTCCATGTTCTTCTCGCGAGCCATCTTCGATTTCTGCCCGTTCCCCCCTCCCATTATTACGAGGAACCCTGAGAGAACCTCAATAATCTGAAACCCTAATTCGAATAAGAGATCGCCTTCGCTTGGAAGGGGTCGGAGCTCGGAAGCAAAGCGCAAATAAAATAATACAATGCGGTTTGTTCATCTTACAACTAGAGCTGTCATGTACACTTTGATATAATCACCGGCATAAAGGTCACAAACCAATGAGTTTATACTACGGGATTTCCTTTTTCTTTTTTACAGAGGTTATAAACCGGACTTTGATTTGAACCGTGGAGAGGAGAATAAAGCTTTTTTTATCACAAGTTCTCTTTTTTTTTCTCTCTTTTTATTTATTTATTTATTGATTCTTTTTTCCATTATAGGTTCATACGTAGAAGATTAGCTCACCACCTTTATTAAGTATAAATAAATAATAGATGATTGAATTTGTATCTATTTGATTCCTAAATTTAGAAAAGTATTTTATATGTATTAACTCTCAATTTTATGTCTGGTTTAATTTTAACTTCATATTTGATTAGTCTTTTTAAAACTCTCAGACTTACCAAAAACTAAATTAAAAGTTTGGGTCTTAAACATCCAACTTAATTTTATGTATAATATTTCAATTCATTTTTTAGATTTTAAATATTTTGAATCTATTAGACACAATTGAAGTTTTGAAAAACTTATTAGTTACTTTTTAAAGTTTAATAGTTTATTTAAATACAAACTTATTTTAGTACATGTTAAATACAAATTTGAAAGTTTAGAGATTTTTATTAAAAAAATATATAATTTTGAAAGTTTAGAGATCAACTAAATATATAAGTTGACCAACATATAATTGATTTTATGAAATTAGTTGAGAAATGCGTGCACATGCAAATGAAATCTCGTAGTCTTTATTAAAAAAACTAAAATATAATGAATAGCATGTAATAAATAAATCATTATTTTTTTTAATTACCATAAACTTTTAAGTGTTAGAAAATGGAACCATTTTTATTTTTCACATTTTCATATTATTGCTTTTTTTCAAAACAAATCGTTTTATATGGTACCATACTAACCATTTTTTTTTTTTAATTAGCAATTATTTGAATAGTTGCCATTATTTGAAGAGAATGACTCAAAAGAGAATTTTATGAAAAAGTAATAATTAAATAGTATGATAAATATTCTTCTATGTAATCCTGTAAAATCTTATAGTTTTAATTTCCAACAGCTAAAAGATGTTTAACTTTTATTTGAAGTTTGTTTCATTCTCCATAAAATTTATGAAAAAAAATTAATACATTATAATTTGAAAGATTAAGATTATTATAATTAAATTAAAAAAAGACCAATGCAATAAAAATAAAGTTTTAATTTGAAAACTCATCATTTCTTTGGAATATCCAATAATCTCAACTTTTTTTCAAATGTTTTGAATTCTTTATTCAAATTTTAGTAAAAATTAAAGATTCTTAATTACATGTGTTTATAATTTAAGTCTTCAGAATTTTTTAATATATAAATCTTACTTTATTTACTTTTAAACTTGTCTCTTAAAAAGATCTTGTGCTTCTTTTCTAAATTTTAATTATATGAAATTTCTTTTATCTAAGAACATGATCAAACACTTTCATTTTTTTTCTTTTATATAAGCATTTCTAATCAACGTGAAAGGAAGCATTTGTTAGATGTATAACCACAACCCTCAAAATATTCACATCTCATTGACATCATTTGAATTAATTGATGCTCATCAAATAGATCCACTTGAAGAGCTGCCTTCCACTAGCACCATTTACACCTAATCGACATAAAACTTTAATTTTGAAATATATAAATATATTTTGTGAACTGAAATTTAGAAAAGTCACATCTATTGTCCTTTGGATAGACACCTACACTTGAGGAAACTTATTTTGTCGGCAAATGGTAACATAGAAATTTACTAAAAATAAAAGGACAAATATACAAAATTAAAATTTTCCCTTATAGGCCTTTTTACATATTGGAATATATTAAAAAAAATAACGAAACATGAATCTTAACAAATCGATGCAGATACCTTATAGTTATGCCTAGGAAATGTCAGAAAATCATATCCAATTATATTGATTCGTTGTCTTTCTACCAAAAAAAAAAAAAAAAAAAAAATCAAATGAAAACTATTCCCAAAAAAATCAAATGAAAACTGCTAAACTAAAAATACAAAAATATGCATAAAACAAAAACAACAATAATCAGTTCATTGTTCAACATTTTCTAAAACATTAACAATGTCGTAGATCCGTTGCCATCTCAACACCTATAAAACATAAGTTACAAAAATTCGTTAAACAAAGAAAAAATTCCACTACCATTAACATTTTCACCAAAACGTATTGAATAAAATAGATCAAAAAATTAACTTGAAATTATCGTTTTTAAATTCGACTTTAATTTTTCATTTTGGAATTTTCATTCCGTCCTATCAATGCTGACATAAATTTTAGAGTTTTGTGCACTTTGGTCTCATTTCAATCTCTAATAATTTAGAAATTGATACTTATGAACAACTAACAAAAATAAAATTTTGAAAATACTTAAATAATAATACTAATAATAAAAAAAAGGTTAGGGTGGTTGTCAGAAGAGATGAAATCTCTCTGCAAAAGGATGCTTTGATGAAAGAATTTGATTCATAAAAGGTTTTAACCGAAGAAAATAATTGGGATAAAATAGGAAATGTAACTAATTGTTAGGACAAAAAGGAAAAAGAAAAATTCTCCCCTTATTGTCCCCTTTAATATAGTGTGATATCCACTCTGTTAGTCTAGATGAGTAAAATAAGTAAGGTTCTAAATATCAAAATCCCGATTTTATGTACATATCGATATCGATGGAAATGTTTGGAAACTTTATGAAAATTTATATAATTACTTAATGAAACTTTGATTGAGACTGAATTAAATACAACCATTTTAAATTATCATTTCAAATAAGACAATATTTAGATGTATGTTGTAAAATATTTGTTTAAATGTTGATACGAGAACACAAATTTAAAAAAGAAATAGAAAAATAATTATAAAATAGTATCAAATACTGAAAATTATTTAAAAGTTAAAGAATGTGAAATATTTGGATATAAAATAATTATAAATGATTTATCATAAAATAGTGTGGATACAAAAATGAAAAATCATAATATTAAACTTAACATAATATAAAATAATAAGAATATAAAATTATAACATTGAATATAAGAAAGATATAAAACCATGACATTAAACATAACACAATATAATGGAAAAGAAAAAAAAATTCTCGAAGTAGATAGAGTTTGGGAGAAAATGAGAGGATCAGATAACTCACATAAATTCAAGTTTAAGATAGAATTTTTGAAAATTTTCGACCAAAATTTTTCTCCTACTGATTTTCGAGATTTCAATTGAAAATTTAAACTATGGTAATAAGACATCGAGATTAATAGCTCAAGAGTAAATATGGTGAAAATCAAAATATTTATACTATTAACAAGAGTAACAAGAGTGGTCTGAGGTAAATTATACGATACCTCACACTTTAAATAGGTAAATTATACAAAATATTTATAACTTTGAGGTAGGTTCAACTATGTATCTGTTTTTACTCTTTCAAATATTTGTTCAAAGTTCTTAGGCTTAGAAATGATTCCAACAAAAATATATATCTTTTTTTTTTTATTTTTTTAATAAAAAGATGAAATTGATATAGCGGTATAAAACTTTAGAAGGTGTATCATCTAATATTATTTATAATTATATAGAAAATCAAATATATCGTTCATGTTAAGTCACTACTACAAAAATTAGATTACTTGATGTTTTTCTAAGGTTAAGTAAAAGGTATACCTGACGCTTATAAAAGCATCGAATATTCGGCTGTCAAGTATAGTATGATAACTTGACTCCGAAAAAACGTCAAGACAAATATTTCTTGATACAATTTTCGTGTCAAGAAATATAATACACTTGACATTGGTGGTATGTCTTGATTACATATCATATATAATAACTCTTGATGTTTGTTATTTGTTAAGTATATGTCTTTTTTTTTTTTTCAAATTAAATGTCTTAATTAATATTCTCATTTTCTGCCTTGTATTCTAACAATACAATTACATCAACTAAATAAAAATTATACATTTAAGATCTATCAACTCAATATATTCACTAAAAATTTCATATGTTCAACTATGACCTTTCATATGAACACTCCTCACAAATTACAACAATATTTCTCTTTCACAAATTACATACACGAAATAAAATCTCAACTATTGCTTTTGTATATAAAACTCAACTTTCAACAAACACAAAAGTGAGCAATTGTTTAAAAGTAATTGCTCAACAAAGCACATTATTTAATCTATACTTTGAGTTTTGAAGTCTAAAGATCGAGACCTAAGGGTCAGGCAAGCTATATTTAAGCAAGTCAACCGAAAAAATAGAATAAAGAGCGATAACATCAAATTTAAAAATATAAAAATAAGTGTTAAGATATAACAATGACAAAAAGTCACGCACAAGGAAAAATGTACATGATTTGCTTACTTTATGCAATGGAAAAATATCATACTCGAGACTTAAAAAATATCTACAACCTAAAGTTAAGGATTTATTGGGATTTCATTCATTCTCTTTTGACCATATCCAGTCTCAAGAGGAACAATTACCTTTCACTACAAAACAAAGGAAGATGGGAGAGATTTGAGAAAATATAATAAAGAGGAAGAAGATTATCAACAAATCAAGCATATGCTAAAATTTAAAATAGAAGAATGCAGATACCTTTCGCCCAACTTTCACAACTTATCTCATCTACAAGCAATAAAAAATAGAGAATATTGGAAGCTCAATCTTATCTACAAAATGTCGTTCAAACCTACAACAAAGTAATCCAATCTTATCTACAAAATTTCATTCAAAACTACATAATATTGGAAGCCCAAGTCTTCAAATTTTCATTCACCAAAATAATCGATTAACTTCAAATAGATTACCCAAAGTGTGGCTTGATTTGAATGTCGCTTCAAAACTACAACAAAGCAATCCAACCTACGAAAAGTTCAATAATAATAGTTACAATATCCAAATTTCAGCAACTATGTAACCAAAAGAGTTTCAAGGCTTTAATACCTATCAAAACGTTCAAACATCATTAACTTTTTAGAAAGTGGCTCCAGTCCCTTGAAATCTTTGAATTGAACATCAAAAATTGAAAATAACTCAATTATTAAACCAATACTTCAACGGGTAACAATGAACTATTAACACTAAGCTCCAAACTTACCAAAACCTTGCCAATATCGGTCTCAAACCTATTAGACAGCAACTCAACTCCTTCCAACACTTCAAAATCAATCTCATCATCAAACATTCAAACAAGCAAATCATTATAGAAGATGCTACATTATAACCCAAATCACAAATTCATTTCAATACATCCAAAACACTTACTCGAAGTGTTTGCTCAAATCAATGCTTCATTCAAGCCTCGACTAACTTATCTGAAAAGAAAAATAAAAGAGGAACAAGAACACTTATAAAACTATAAGAAGCTCTTAGAGGCAGCGTGGCTGTACGACGAATTCGGTGGAGGACTGATAGTTGTTGGTGGAGAACTGACCGAATTCAACGCGAGGACTGACCAGATTTGGTGCGAGGCTAGGCTAGGTGACTGGTGCGAATTCGGTGGAGGAATAACCGGTGGGTCTTGTACGGTGGTTGACGGGTGGGCATCTGGCGTGGATCCGATGGCATCTGGCTCAAATCTGGTAGGTATTTAAGATTCGCCAAGAAAACCCATACAAGACACCAAAAACTTACCCAAAATGCCGATTCTGGAAAGCAATGATGCCGACGGCAGGTCTGAGATTGGGCGACGGTAAGACAAAACCATACAACGAGTGATCTGAAAGAGAAAGATCAGACGGAAATGGAGAGATCGGCAGCGATGGGTGCACATGGAAGCTCTAACGGTGCTCGCAGTCGGTCGTTCCTTGGAGGTGCGGCACAGAGGAGGGATGGGTTACGAGAAGGAGACGAAATCGGTACAGAGGAGGATCGTTTCGTTGAAGTGATGGTTGAAATCGGTGGCAATAGACGGTTAGAGGGAGAGAGAGTTATCAGGAGGGGGGAGGGGGTTGCAGCGTGAGAGAGAGAATAAAGGGATTTTCTAATTTGATAATTGTTTTTATTTATTTGAAATAATAAGTTAATTATTTTTTATATTTTATTTGATAATTTTGGTAGAAGGAAAACCAAATTTGAAAGGGAAATGAAAATGGGGAGAGAGGGAAATAAATAATAAAGATTAAAAAAATATTGCTTTTTATATTTTACTTGACATGAAAAATATGTCAAGTAAGAGTTTCTTATACTTACACGAAAAACGTATCAAGAAAGGCTTTATATTACTTGACACGAAAAACGTGTCAAGTAATGGTTCGCGTGAAAATATCCAAATATTTCGTCAATCTCTACTTTTCTAACCCTTTTACTTGACATTTTCTTTCTTAAAAGATCATTACTTGACGTTTTTTTCTACATAAATGTCAAGTAATTAAAAATTACAAATGTCAAATAATGTAGATTTTATAGTAGTGCTTGATCTGACTCATGAAAATTTTGTTACGATTGCCTGTGGTGTGATAAATATATTATTTTTAAAAAAATTATATAGAAGATCAAATCATTGTTATCACTTATTTTATCTTAAAAGATATCATTAAAATCATTAACATAATTTTCTTCAACCACCAAGTAATTTTATGTAAATGATATTGCAAATAATATCATGTCAATCTTTTAATACACATTAGTCATCATGTCAACTTCTATCTTGATATTTAAAAAAAAAAAAAAAAAAAAAAAAATCAAAAGTAATTTTTGGAACCACCGATAAAGGTAATTAAGAGCCCTGAAAGCCTTAAGGACATAAGTGAAATGAATTAATTTACTATAAAGCTCATGGTATTTTGAATTATTTAACCTTCTTTTTAAAAAAAAAAAAAAAAATCATTTAACTAATTGAAAAACATTCAGATATAATTTTAGATTTAAATATTTAGGCAAATAAACATGGACCACTCTACCTTCCATTTGGATCATTCGTTGGACCAAACCAAATGAAGAGTTCTTTTTTTTCCCGGAGGACAAGGCTTCTTCTTCTTATTATTATTATTATTCAACAACCATACATGAGGTGACAATTCAAACGTGCCAATTAAACTAGGTTCATATCAGTGGTAAAGTATTTTCAATGTAAAAACTATGAGATGAAAATTTGAATTTTCAAAATTATGCGAGTACATACCTAACGGTGCATTTAGTTAGTGATGGAAAAACAAAAATATGAAAATAAGATATTCAGCGAAAAACATAATTGCTTTTCATATTTTTTAAATACATATTTTATTGTATATTTTGAAATTGGATTCCAACTTAAATAACTGTTCACCAAAAACTATTATAATTATCAACTAAATATTACCTTAAATCTCAATTATATTGAATTATTTTATGAACCTGATTTATGTTATGAATTTTGCATACTCATCATCTTATAATTATAGTACGATTTATAGTTTATATTATTCATATTTTAATTTAAAAAATGAAAAGGATTGATAACATAAAATATTATATTTATAAAATTAAACTTATTTGTCTTTCCTAAAGTAATTCTACATTTGAAATTTTTAAAGTTCAAAATCTAAATAGACTCAAAATATAAAAATGTTGTTTTCAAGTTTTCACTATTTGAATCACATAAATTAAAAAATAGTATTAAAACAAATTTGTCAAATATTGAGTTAGTGAATCTAAAAACATAAAACAAAATTTATATATTGTTTAAAGCAGTCCCTTCATATGGTTTAATATTTTAAAATCTTAAATTTTTGTAGTGTAGCATGTCTATTTGGATTGTGTAGAGCAACAAGTTTATAAATTTTACTGTGTTTGGTTGGTACTTCTTTTTCTTGAAGGGAAATTAACTAATGAATAGAAATAAAGATTTGAAGTAAAAAGTCAGAATTTTTTCGTAGTTCATGAACTATCATTTATCAATTTCGGAGTCTGAGATTATTGGATGAGAATATGATCAAAATTCTATGTCGGTTAAATAAATGGACGATCGTGGGTTTATAAGGAAGAACAATTATCTTTAATAGGCTAATGGCATGAGACCTTTTAGGATGAAATCAAAAACAAAATTATAAAGATTTTTACAGAGATAATTGGAAGGTCGTTGTCTTTATTAAAGATTTCATCTATTTTAAGTATGCTAAAAAAGAAAAACAAAAAAAGAAGTTACTCTTTAAAAAAACGATAATAATAAAGAAATTATTCATTAGAATCGACCGTTTACCATATCCAAAGATTGGTGATTGTCGGTGACACCTAAATTTCATTTTATATTTTTCTTACGGCATTTTTGGTTGTTTTTAGGAGAGAGATAGACATGGAAGAAGGTAGTTTTATATGGTGTCTTTTGGGTGAATGCATTGAATTTGTCATTTATCGGTTCCCTGTCGTTTTTAGTTGCCTTTTTGCGGCCAATGAACGTGATAAAACTTTAATATAGAGTTGAATAATAATAATTTGAGTACGTCCTGCTGCTTCTTCTCAAGCCCAACAATGAAAACTTGTACGAAACATTATATTTATTTTAATATTCATTAATCAAATATTATATTTTATGGACTCTGTTATATAAAAGTATAAATTTTAAAAGTTAGTTAGGTGTCGTTTGGGGCAAAAAATTGATTGTTGTAGTTCTAAGTTATTATAGTTAGATTATAATAATTTGTGTTTTGAATGTAGATTATTTTAGTTTTGGTTATGATAGTATGTGTTTGAGGTATAAACTATTTTAGTTTGAGAAGGAAATAGTAAACACTATAGCAACGAATAAAAAGAATGATGAATATAAAACAGTAAATACTATAGCAAATAGGAGTTTTTGAAATAGTATTGACTGTAGCTAATTGGGAAATACAAAATAGTATTTATTATAGCAATGGCTAAATATTATCGTCTTAGAATAGTTTTTTCCCCATCAATTTTGCTAATTAAGAGCTTGTTGATTATATTTTCCTGCTATCTATAGCTTGCTTGAAAATCTTTGATGCATTGGATTTAGGCGAGTAAGAGTTATTTGGACGAAAACGGTAAACTATTTTAGTTTGAGAAGGAAATAGTTTACACCTTAAACATATGCTATTAATCCGAACTAAAATAATCAACATCCCAAATACAAATTATTATAATCCAACTATAATATCCTAAGACTATAATAACTAGCTTCTTGTCCCATTGCCCCTTACGAGCGGCTTGGATTAAGTTTTTGTAGATGTTTGAGAATAAACAATGCCTAAGAATAGGATATCTGAGAATTAGATGTCTTGAATCAAAGATGACTGTGTTTGTTATGTATGAAAATGAGAATAAGATGACTGTATTATACTTTTTTTTATGCAATTCTAAAATATAAAATTAATAAAAGTTAATTTCAACAATTATTTTTAGTTTGTTAATTTATTTTATTACGTTAAGTTATTAAATCAATTTTAAGCCATTAAAATTTAACTAAATTTATCCGCTCACTCTCTAACTTAATATATATCAATTAAATTTTTTTATTGCACATTTATATTATCAATTTTTATTAAAAAAATATTGATAGTTAATTTAAATATATTTTTTTTTGTAGTTTTGTTAATTGAAGAGTTTTGTTTAATGTCAATTATAAGTCTTATATATATAAAGAAGTTGATATAAACTAATTGATTTGAAGTCATTAAACAATATTCTTAATTTTTAAAAAATAACTATGATTATAGATTAATCTAGAAGCATAAGTGTACAAGATTGTTTAATTGAAAAAAATTAACTTATTTTATTATTATTTAATTAATTAATATTTTTTAAAGATTAATTAATAATTTTAATAAATAATTTATGATGTTAATATATATTATCAATAAAAAGGAATTTAAGCAAACGTAATTATGGTTATTCATATTTTTTAAAAAGATTATGGTTTTTCATATTAATTCATAATAGAATAAATTATTATATTAGCATTATTATTAATCAAATTAAGTACATTTGTCAATTATAAATTTAATTTAAACATAGTTATAAAAATTAAATAAATTAACCAATGCCAACAAAGAAGAAAAACAAATAAAATGATAAAAGTAAGAGAAAGAGAAAAGCCATTGGAAATGGATAAAATCCATATATTTGAGTGGTTATGAAAAACTCCATGGATGGGAATATGTAATGCATTCTCATTCTCAAGTTAGTAATAGAATATCATTTCTCATTCATGCCTCTTATTTCCATGAACTCAGGCCATTAGAGATTAAATACTTCTTATTCCTTTTTAATCCCATTTCTTTACTTATTAGTAAAATAAATAAATTTATTTGGAAGGATATATATAGAGAAAGAGATGTGGATCATTTTCTAGTTTTAAGCAACGTACATACGATTTGAACTCCCGATGTTTCTTGTATTGTTTACAGGAATTGCATTTTTCTTTGGATTTCTAATATTGTGTTGTTTCATTCCAAACTAGAGTAAAATGTAATTTGCTGATCTGTTTCCGGAGATTTCCCCAGCTTTAATTCAACTTTTTATTATTAAAAAAAAAACAAAAACAAAAACAAACTTCATTACATAAATAATTCACCAGGCTTTTAGACTCAAGGCTCGACATTTGAATAATTACCTAGCATATTCAGTGATGTTAATAGTTTGCCCGTATATGTTGCAGGCATATCCATATTTCTCCCAAGTGAGGACTGCTGAAAATAGCAGCATGCGAACACAGTAGTATCTACATTATGCGGGAAGTGCGATATCGCTTGGCATTGGGATGTTTTAAGTGTTAGCGTTACTACAAAAATATGAGCTGCCCTGTATCATATAGTTTAAGAAACTGAAGCTAAAAGGCACTTCGATATTATTTTTGAAGTCACTTTTCTTGTTTTGATAATGGATGATAGCTCTCTACCAGCGTATTCTTGTTCTGGAGAAACAATATGTTACGTGCATATTCTAAATCATGTATGCTGCTGCTTTCAATACTCTTAAACTACTGCCAAATTTTTCATAATTTGTCATTTCAAGACCATTATATTGGCCAAATTGCAAGTCTAAACTTCCAAGAGTTCTAATAACTTTGAAATGTGTTTAATGAAGTGTGTAATTGATCTCACCTTTCTTCTAGTAAGTATGTCTAGTAGGTATTTTTTATCGTTCATATTTGATAGATTCATGAATTTTAAGAGATGTTAAATAAGAAAACAAATTTTGTTTACCGCAACGAAAGGATATATACTACCATATTGACCATGTAAAAAATAATCTCAGTAAGTTTGTAAAATGCAATCTTTGCAAATAAGATACTAGAACTAACATGTAAATTCGCTAAAAGAATGTCGAGCAAACCACCGAACAATTAGTTATAATACGCCAATTAAATAAGACCATGGAAAATATACCACTAATATATTAATCCAAAGCTAATTTTGTGATACACAAGGAGCCAGACCATAAATAAACACACCAACTAGCGTGCAAACACAGTTCATGTCCAGAAATCATGCATCCTTCTACAGAGTTGAAAAGGCGAAGATTCAGAGCTAAACAATAAAGCAAGGAGGTTGCCTACCAGTGCGTGCCTTGACACTGTTTCTTGTTTATTCTTTCATTTTTTAAGATGTGGGAAACAAGTATAGACATCAGATTTTGGGTGCTTTGCCTCGGCATGTTCCCTGCATTTGACCTCTGTTGTGGTGCAGATAAAGGTTTGCATGCATACCTTGCACTGCATTCAGTTTCATAGAAAATGCTTAAAACATATCAATGGAACCTAAAGTAAGCATAACTTAAATCTCAAACAACCTGTTTCATTAGGAAATTCACCAATTGACAAGCATGTAAAAAAGACACCCACGAGCATCCTAGAATAGATGTGGAATCAAGCATGACAAAAGACACAGACAAAACGCTATTTCTAAAATCAGGATATATGAATTACGGTGGCACCACAAGTTATTTCACTATCGCAGCCTGAGCATTTGAAGCAAGTCATCACCCCAAATACGTACGACGTCAAGACTTTAAACTTAATAAAGTTCTAGATGCTCCCAAACCATCACACTAACTGCAGGCTATGGCCATCAGCAAGGCCTTCCTAACTTACTTAAGGATACAGATATGAACTCCATAGTTCGTAAAACTTACAGTAAGTTCCTGAAGAAGACTGAAAGATTTACTGAGTAATTGGACACCAGCATTCCATTTGCATGTAAGGTGCCCATACTATCTAATCGAAAAAAACTCATATTGAGAGTGTAATTCAAAGTCCAACATCAAGACTTTTAACTAGTAACTGCAGGCTATGGTCATCCGCAAGGTCTTCCTAACTTAACGATACAGATATGAACTCCATAGTCCATAATACTACTGGTAAGTTCCTGAAGAGAACTGAAAGATTTACTTAGAAATTGAACACCAGCATTCTATTCGTATGTAAGGTGCCCATACTATCAAATTAAAAAAACTTATCTATTGAATGTGAAATTCAATATATTGAAATGTGGCTAAAAAAGAAAAAAAAAAAAAAAAAGAAAAGAACCAATTCTAAAACATCAAAATGTACAGCATAAACTAGAATCTAAAGCACAAGCGGTAGAAAGAAGAAACAATTCTCATAAACACAACAAAGATGAACATGGACAAATAAATTGAAATCAATATGGTAACTAATTCAGCTATCTTCATATAAATTAGCATCAAACATCGTCAAGACAACATACCTGAATAGACATTGCTTTCTTGTTTGCTTCGAGCTGACTTCCTGATAATAGAACAAAGAAAATCTTAAAAATCTGAATCGACAAACGAACGAAAATAATCAACTCGGCAGCTACGCCCCCTCCCCCACGAATCCCAAAACAATATTAAACATTCTTATTGTTGGAAGGATAAACAATTAGAACAATTTCACCCTAACATGGCCGTCAATTTGATTAGGTAGAAATCCACTCAGAGATCAAAGAAAAGTAATCCAACAAAAAAATAAAGAACTGTCGACAAATAAAGGCGAAGAATTAGAGAGAGAAAACTCGCCCTTAGAAGCTTTCAGCTTCTCCATGTTCTTCTCGCGAGCCATCTTCGATTTCTGCCCGTTCCCCCCTCCCATTATTACGAGGAACCCTAAGAGAACCTCAATAATCTGAAACCCTAATTCGAATAAGAGATCGCCTTCGCTTGGAAGGGGTCGGAGCTCGGAAGCAAGGCGCAAATAATACAATGCGGTTTGTTCATCTTATCGCTAGAGCTGTCATGTACACATTGATATAATCACCCGCATGAAGGTCACGGACCAATGAGATTATACTACGGGATTTCCTTTTTCTTTTTTACAGAGGTTATAAACCGGACTTTGATTTGAACCGTGGGGAGGAGAATAAAGCGAGCTTTTTCATAGCAAGTTCTCTTTTTTTTTTTTTCCCTCTTTTTATTTATTTATTGATTCTTTTTTCCATTATAGGTTCAATATACCTAGAAGATTAGCTCACGACCTTTATAAAGTATAAATACATATTTTGTAATTAAGTTTTAATTTATCGTGTAATTAAACTTTAATTTATGTTGAACTATTTGGATAAATCAGAATTTGAGATTTAAGTATTTGACTAAGTTAAAATACAATTTAATTATTTGAAATTTTGGACTTTGGGCTTGCAAATGGAGATTTGATTATTTATGGAATTAATTCAATTTGTTTTGTTGGAAGATTTAAAATATTTTGAAAAAGGGATGTGGGATTTGGAATTTAAAAGGGAAAAGGAAAAAGGGTTAAATATTATATATTGGCATAAGTAGGGAGAAAAAAAAAGAAAAAGAAAAGAAAAGTGAAGCCCTCCCCCGAAGGAAACCCTGGCTGCCACTCAAGTCGGAGTCGTCGTCCCCTGAGAGCTCGCTAGTCGCACATTGTCAGTCCATTTCTTCTAGACGCGTTGCTGTCGGAGTCCTCAACTCCACCACCCGTCGAAGTCCTCGACTTTGTCGTTGGTCATTACCTCGTCGAGTGTTGTTGTCGCACGCCGTCAGGGTCCTCAGCTTCGCCGCGCGTTCCTTGCTCGGATTTGAGTGACTTGGCCCGACGCGCCACCATTAGCCATCTCTTCTCGTTTCCATTCATCCGCGTCGGTCTGAGTTTTCGAGCCGCCAGTTTTGGTCCACGTTTTTCGACCGACCGTCGTTTCTTGGATTTTTAGTGAGATTTTTTTTTTGTTGGATTTATTGTTGGGATGTCTCTAATGTCCATTAATTCTCGATTTCGAACTAACATTAGCCTTGACGTTTTGGCTTCTAAGTCTAGGATTTTGGGTACTTAAGCAAGTTGTCCAGTACCTTAAGCGTGAATTTGGGTAAGTTTTATGGGGGATTATGGATTAGGTTGTGTACACTTTGGAGTTGTGCCTAAAAGTTTTAAAATTTGAGTTTTGGGGTCGAGGTTGAAGGTTGTGTTTCTGTGTTAGGAACGCTAATTCAAGTCATCGTTCGTGATTGATTTCTTGTACTGCTCTTGGACTTATGACACGAGGTAAGTGGTACTATTACCGGTGCCTTTGTGCCAGGTGGCCTAGATTAGATTTACAAAGTTAATTAATGGACTTTAGAAGCATGATTTTGTCTTTGTGATATACTTGTTGCATGACAGTTATGAGTATTATGAGCATGTTTGAACTTCCATGTTATGTTATGATCTGTGCGGCGGAAACAGTACTGAAATTATGTATGTGATGCATGATTAGATTAATAGGGCAGTTTACCGTCTCACCTTGATGCATGTTTTATTTCAGAAAACTGATGAGTCTAGTTTCATGTTTAACGGTGAGCCTTCAGGCAGCTAGACATGCGTGAATCGACAGGTTCACGTTCATGTTACTTTTCCATGTTTGACAGTGTGCCTTCGGACCGCTAAACATGCGTGAATCGACAGGTTCACGTTCGTGTTTCTTTTTCCATGTTTGACAGTGTACTTTCGGGTCGCTAGACATGCGTGAATCGACAGGTTCATGTTCATGTTTCTTTTTCCATGTTTGACGATGTGCCATCAAGCCACTAGACATGCGAGTCAAGGCAAGACAGTACGTCCTTTAGTTTCTTTTCATTATTTGAAACAGTTGTAGTTGTTTGAGCCACGGGCCCAACATTCTCTGCTTGTGGATGCATAGCCTGATCCCGGTAATGGGATCACTTACTGAGTATTTTATACTCAATCTTTATCTTTATATATTTTTCAGGTAAGGGCAAGGATACTCGGGTGACTGACAAGAAGAATTAGTGACAGTGCCAAAGGAACTAGAAACGCTTTCACATTTGAACTTTTATGTCTTCTCATGTTTTTTTTTCTATTATTATTATTTATTTATTTATTTCATGTTAAGGGATACCTCGGGTCAAACGATTTGAAATCTTGAGTTAAAGTCAAAATAGTTTCTTTACACACTTAAGCAGTCCAATTTCAGCTGTTGATCTTTAGTGGAGTGCCTGACAGTTAACGAATGGTGGATCTCGTGACTAAAGAGTTTAGTCAATTATTCACGTGCCGTTGGAGCTTCGAGCTACAGGTTCATAAGGTCCCCTTGGTAGCTAAATGGATTCAAGTTGAGGATTAATTCTTGGTGTTGATTTGAAATGTTCAAATTGACAAGAGGTAATTCGATTATATATGATATCATCGGTATGGTGTATGAGATACATCAAGTGGAGGATTAATGTAAATGAGATTTACATTAAGTGCCATAAAATAGACAAAGAGCTATGGTTTGTATGTTTCATGAGATGAAATGTTAAAACTATAGGTAATAAATATAGTATGATAAGTTGGTTATCATTTATATTTATAATAATATTAATTATTGGATAATTATCTTTTTTTTCTCTAATAACCAATTAAATGGGAGGTTATTGGTGGTTTCATGGTAACCATGAGATAAAAGGAAAAATGTTTTCCTAATTTTAGTAAGATTTGCAAAGATGATGATTTGAGATTTCCTCTCTCGAAAATATCTCACGGGGAGTTGTCAAGTAAATGAGATTTACTAAGCGACAGCTTAGAGTTAGCTAAACGATTGTGGAGTGTTAGTAAATGATCGCTTAGTTTTTCCTAAACGATTGGGCATCGACCTATTGATAGGTTCTTCCATCTCCCACTTGCTCGATCGTTTACACGATTGTGTTTCCTCCAGTTTCCTGCCTCAAACCAAGTCCACACAGAGCCCACCCACTAGATTCTCACACCGAGAATATCAAGGTAATCTTCTTGGTGGTGTCATACTCAACTTGACATTGTTGAGGTTATGTGGAAACCGTTCGTTGTGTTCGTGACTTTGACGATCACTTAATTCGAATGCGCGGTGTTCGTGCTGTGTAGCGGTCATGTTGGATGAGCATTCGTGTGTTGCTGTGTTGCTGTGATCGAGCGTTCGTGATCAATGAGCTTTGTGATGAGTATGCAAAAGTGTGTTACTTTTGTCCTTGATTATTTGAATAGCATGCTATAATTTATGTATTTTTCATAATCTTATGTTTCTATTTGAGATTGTAATTGTAAAGTTCATATACGATTGTAATTTGGAATGATCTTTCTGCTGCTCATGGAAATCCTCGTGTTCGATTTCCTTCAGCATCGGGGTCTGTTTCCATTGCAAACAAGAGGGGCACTTGATGGATAGATGCCTTAATAGAAACATGTACGATTACGGGAACGAGTCTGTAGGCCATGAACAGAGGAGTTCGAATAGACCTTAGCAACAACAAGGTCGTGTTTACTCAACCACTCGGCAGGAGGCTGAGAAAGCAGGGATTGTTGTGACAGGTACGCTCCCAATCTTGGGACACTTTGCGTGGGTATTGTTTGATTCTGGTTCATCCCATTCATTTATATAATCAATATTTGTTAAGCATGCCATGTTAGAATTAGAGCCCTTGCGTTATGTGTTATCGATATCCACTCTGTCTGGGGAAATTATGTTGGCAAAGGAAAAGATTATGGTTGACGGATGCTCCTGCAGTATTCATGGACCTGATGAATAGAGTGTTTAAGGAATTTATTGACACCTTTGTGGTAGTCTTCATAGATGACATTTTGGTTTATTCCAAGACAAAAACGAAACACGAGGAGCACTTACGAAAGGTTCTAGAGACCTTGAGGGCACAAAATTTATATGCTAAGTTTTCCAAGTGTGAGTTTTGGTTAAGGCATGTGTCCTTTCTAGGGCATGTGGTGTCCAAGGAAGGTGTATCTTTTGACCCCGCAAAGATTGAAGCAGTCACGAGTTGGCCTCGTCGAACCACAATCGGAAAGGTGTGTAGTTTCTTAGGGTTGGGGGCTACTATCGTCGTTTTGTGAAGGACTTTTCCCGCATAGCCACCCCTCTGACCCAGTTGACCTGAAAAGGAGCTTCCTTTATTTGGAGTAAGGCTTGTGAGGATAGTTTCCAAGATCTCAAGCAAAGGTTGGTTACTGCCTCAGTTCTCACCATACCGGATGGAACAGGTGGTTTTGTTATTTATAGTGACGCCTCTAAGAGAGGTTTGGGGTGCGTATTGATGCAATAAGGTAAGGTAGTTGCTTATGCCTCTCGTCAGTTAAAGAGCCATGAACGAAACTATCCTACACGTGATTTGGAATTGGCAGGCGTGGTTTTTGCTTTAAAAATATGAAGGCACTACTTGTATGGCGAAAAGATACAGATTTTCACCGACCACAAGAGTTTAAAATACTTTTTCACTCATAAAAAGTTAAACACGAGGCAGCGTAGGTGGTTAGAGTTAGTGAAGAACTATGATTGCAAGATTTTGTACCACCCAGGGAAGGCAAATGTAGTGGGGATGCTCTAAGTAGGAAGGTAGCCCATTCAGCAGCCCTTATCACCAGACAGACTCGGTTATGTACGAACCTAGAGCTGGTCGAGATAGCACTGGTGGTAGGGGAGGTCTCCGTGTAGTTGGCACAGTTATCTGTACAACCGAGTTTGAGACAAAGAATCATTGATGCTCAAGGGAGTGATCCTTATCATTGATGCTCAACGGAGTGATCCTTACCTGGTAGAAATAGTGCAACAGGTGAAGTCAGGGTAGAGTGATGAGTTATCCAAGTCTGTAGATGATGGTCTTACTTTTCGAAGACGCTTATGCGTACCAGCGAATGGTGACCTCAAGAATGATTTGTTGTTGAAAGCTTATAACTCTCCTTTTCTATACATCCTGACAGTACCAAAATGTACCAAAGCCTAAAATGTTGTTACTGGTAGAATGACATGAAAATGAAGATAGCAGAGTTTGTCAGTAAGTGCTTAGTTTGTCAGCAGGTGAAGGTCCAAAGATAAAAACCAGCAGGCTTGTTGTAACCTTTTAGCGTACCAGAATGAAAGTGGGAGAATGTCTCAATGGACTTCATTGTGGGGTTGTCGTGAACCACGATGGGTTTTGCAATAATTTGGATTATAGTGGACAGATTCACCAAGATAGCACATTTTATTCTAGGAAAGCCCACATATTCAGTGAATAGGTGGTCACGGTTGTATATAAAAAAAGTGGTGAGGTAGCACGGGGTGCCAGTTTCCATCGTGTTTGATAGGGATCCTCGATTTACCTCCAGCTTTTGGAAGAGCCTTCAGGCAGCGTTGGGTACTCGTTTGGATTTCAGTACGGCTTTTCACCTATAAACTGATGGTCAGACAGAGCGTTTAAACCAGACACTGGAGGATCTGTTACGTGTTTGTGTGTTAGAGTTTTCAGGGAGTTGGGACTCTCAACGACATTTGATAGAGTTTGCTAGGGATGGACAAAAAAACTACTCGAACCGAACCGAATTGCAAAACCGAATGTTTCAGTTCGATGTGGTTCGTTGGGCTGTTGAAACCGAATTTAAACTGTTCGATTCAGTTCAAAGCTTGAAAACCGATTTCTAAACCAAACCGAACCGTTTATATATAAATATATATATATAATATTAATATTTATTTAATAATACATAAATAACCTAATTTAAACTCACTTCATCTTCAGCACTCGAGCGCCGCCCTCCACACTCCTCACGGCTTACGCTATCGATTTCGCATTTCCATTTCGCAATCGCCTTCCCCTTCGCCAATCAGATCTATACCAACTAGGATTTCTGTCGCCGATTTTTTTTTCGTCGACCGCCGCCGTTCGTCTTCATTACCAAACTGCCTTACGAAATCAGATTTGTACTAGAGTTCTTCTTTCGTCTGGTTCTTCTTTGTCGACGACTCGACCAGACCGTCTGGTTCTTCTTCATTGACCAGGCCGATTCTTCTTCTTCTTCTTCGTCGAAAAAAACTCAAACAAATTCTTGAAATCGAACTGAATCGAATTGAACCGGTTCGGTTTCATGTATAAACAAAAGCGGTTCGATTCAGTTCGGTTTGGCCGTCAAACCGAACCGAATCGAACCGATTCCACCCCTAGAGTTTGCTTATAATAATAATTATCAGGCAACCATTGGCATGTCGTCATTTGAGGCCCTTTATAGGAAGAATTGTAGGTCATCCGTATGCTGGATGAGGTTGGTGAACGAAAGTTGCTAGGACCTGAGCTAGTACAAACCATGAACGAGGCGATATAAAAGATTAGGGCCCTATTGTTAACGGCTCAAAATAGGCAGAAAAGTTACGTTGATGTTAGGTGTAGAGATCTGAAGTTGGAGGTAGGTGATAAAGAATTTTTGAAAGTGGCACCTATAAAGGGGGTGTTGAGATTTGGCGAAGGGTAAGCTGAACCCTCGGTTCATCGAGCCATTTGAGATCCTAGAGTGGATTGGTCCTGTGGCTTACCAACTGGCCTTGCCACCATCTCTTTCGGTAGTTCACAATATTTTTCATGTTTCCATGTTGGGGATGTATGTAGCAGGTTCATCTCATGTTATGGATTATGAGCCTTTGCATTTGAATGCAAACCTGAGTTACGAAGAGAAGCCTATTCAAATCCTGGCCAGGGAAGTGAAAGTTTTACGCAACAAGGAGATAGCTTTGGTGAAGGTCCTTTGGCGGAATCATTAGATCAAGGAAGCAACATGGGAGCGTGAAGATGACGTGAGGGCGCATTATCCCGAGCTTTTTCAGGATTAGGACTTTCGAGGACGAAAGTTTCTTAAAGGGGTAGAATGTAACACCCCAATTTATTTTGTAATTAAGCTTTAATTTATGTTGAACTACTTGGATAAATCAGAATTTGAGGTTTAAGTATTTAGTTAAGTTAAAATACAATTTAATTATTTGGAATTTTGGGTTTAATTTTTGGGCTTACAAATGGAGATTTAATTATATGAAGTTAATTCAATTTGTTTTGTTGGAAGATTTAAAATATTTTGGAAAAGGGGTGTGAGATTTGGAATTTAAAAGGAAAAAGGAAAGAGGGTTAAATATTATATATTGGCATAAGTAGGGAGAACAAAAAAAGAAAAAGAAAAGAAAAGTGAAGTCCTCCCCCGAAGGAAACCCTCATCGCCGCTACTCACCCTCAAGCTGGAGTCTTCGTCCTCTGGGAGCTCGCTAGCCGCACGCCGTCGGTCAATTTCTTCTAGATGCATTGCTGTCGAACGTTGCTGTCAGAGTCCATGGCTTTGTCGTAGGTCATCGGCTCATCAAGTGTTGCTGTCGCACGTCGTCGTGGTCCCCAACCTTGCCACACATTCCTTACTCAGATCTGAGTGACTTGGCCCGACACGCTACCGTCAACCATCTCTTCTCTGTTTTCGTTTGTCCACGTCGGTCTGGGTTTTTGAGCCACCAGTTTTGGTCCGCGTTTTTCGACCAACTGCCGTTTCTTGGATTTTTAGGTGAGATTTTTTTTGTGCTTATTGGATTTATTGTTGGGATGTCTCTAATGTCCATTAATTCTCGATTTCAAACTAACATTAGGCTTGACGTTCCGGCTTCTAGGTCTAGGATTTTAAGTACTTAAGCTAGTTGTCCAGTACCTTAAGCATGAATTTGGGTAGGTGATGATGGGCAGAAATGTACGTTATTATAGGCCTTTTATTTAGAATTATGATGGCTGATAAGTAGAATATGCGGTGATTATACTAAGAATTTATGAGAAAAGTGAGCTTGCGTCGATCAACATTGAAAATCTCGGCTAACCCACTATTATATGTTATTTTGCGTCCAAATGTCTATTTTTGTAGCTAACACAGGAATTGATTTCATGCGGTGAATCTCACCATCGCAGAGGCGATCGCATACGGTCGATGTATGGATGTTGCGGCTATTAAGCACATGCGTCCATAGAGGTTGCGGCTACAGAGTAATAACCATAATAGAGGGATGAACGCAAGATGGTGGAATGTGATGATACTTTGGAAACCAAGCATGAACACATACCTTGGGAGTATCAAAAGATGATGTTGATATTTCACCTACCACGCCGTTAGCAGTAGAGAATCAGAGCAGGTTCATCACGCCGTTAGCAGCAGAAATTCAGAGCAGGACCATTAATGCTGTCGGCAATCGAGCTCTATAAATAAAAGCCTTGGAGCACAACTTGAAATCATCCAAGCTTCTGTCTTAGGGCAGATCCTTGTGATCCAGATGAAAGTATGAGAAGACATTCTCTGAGAGTTCTTCATTCCTCCAACCATTCTGAGTGACGACCGGAGCTTCATCGGAGATAGATCTCAAGAGAGACTACTCCACTGCCCATCCATGGCACCACCGACAACCTTGACACATATCTGATGGAAGCAAGACATTGCCCATCTGGCCCTCTATCTCTCTTCTATCTCTGTAGTGTATTACACTGTGGCTTAAGACATCAATACATTTTGTGATCAATGCATTTCTCTATTTCCTTCGATTCCATCTCTATTTACCTCTGCTTTATCATCCTTTATTTTCATTGCAATGACTAAGTAAGATTACTAGAGTATCGCATACTTAATCATGCGACATAGACATATGAAGCATGTAGCAAACCACCGAGAGGTATACGTTACGCGAATGTTGTAAGAAAATCCTATTTGCTTAGTGTGAGGCTGTAGCAACGCTTGTCTATGAGTTGATCAGCGGCGACTAACTGCTCGAAAGGGTAAGTAGTGGAACGCACTAAGCGAAGTAAGCAGTGTTCCTAGGGATAGGAATAAACTTATGTCAACCATGCCTATGAGATTACCTTGTCTTATGAGTGCATAATTCATCATTTAGGCATACTAAGGAGAGTAGTCCAAAAAATTAAATCTAGGCTTGGGAGAGTCAGATTGGATTGCATAAGCAAAAATAGAGGCTTAGGAATGAGTTTTGTTTGCTATTACACAGCGCATGCCAATGACGAAAAATTAGATGTCAATTACTCAACAACTAAAATTCCGTGGACGCAATATGCGATGCATGTTCTTGAAGTATGCGTTGATTGTCATGTATTGATGGTCATGCGTTGGAATGACTATGCATTAACAAATGTATGCGATGACCATCCATTATGTCACAAGTTTTCTTACGCTCACGCCAAGTATAACGCGAACGTAAGTTTCTCGGGTGATCTGAGGTCGAACTCAGGGACTTATATCTAAATGAATGCGGTAATGTGCATGTGGCGATTAAATAAAAGAATGATGGAGGGGTTGCTAAGCTAATACTACTTCTACTTCTAGCTAACAGATAACGCGATGAGAATATGAAAGAGAGGTAGATACAAGAAACTCATGACATGAAATAAAAGAATGGGAAAATAGATAAAATGCGGAGATGATTCATTGCAACCCTTAAAAGTGACTACAAGGACAACCTTAGTCAACGCAAGCCATGCGATCATGCTACACACACTAAAAGCCTAAATCTAGGACGTATGCAGTGGGTATACATAAGTGTCGAGATGACCGCATACAACCACCATATCCTACTTCCTGGACGCATGCAATATCCTATCCGTAGGGTGCATAAGCTGTGTGAAAGCAAACAAAGCTTATCTTTAAGTTCCCCATTCTTGCCTATGCATTCCAATCCGCTCTCTCGAGTCTTAGATTTGGGTTTTAGACTACTCTCTCAAGCATGTCTAAATGATGAATGATGCGCTCATAGACAAGGTAACCGCATGAACTTTGCTGACATAAGATTATTCCTATCTCTAGTGAACAATGACTTACATTTCTTAATGCGACCAACCACTTACCCTTCCCGGCAGTTGGTTGTTACTGACTTTACTCATAGACGAGTATAGCGTTCGCCTATAGACAAGCGTTGCTACAGCTTCACACTAAGAAAATAAGGTTTTCTCACACACTCACGCAACGCACACCTCTCGATGGTTTGCTACATGCTTCATATCCCTAATCTACACGACTAAGTATGCGATACTCTCGCAATCTCACTAAGTGATGCAATGAAAGTTAAATATGCTAAGTAAAGAAGATGGAAATGGAGTCGAAGGAAACACAGAAATGTATTGAACATACAATGTATTAATTCCTTAATCACAAAATGTAATAAAATACAATATAAGAAAAGAAGAGAAAATGAAATGACCAGCTGAAAGCAAAGACTTGCTTCCAGCGGATGTGCGTAAAGGCTGTCGGTGGTGCCATGGATGTGCGGTGGAGCTAACTCTCCCGAGATCTAGCTCCAGTCGAAGGCTCTGGTCGTCACTCGGAATGGATGAAGAAGGTGAAGAACTCTCAAGCTTCTTCTCACTCATTTGTCTGGATTACAAGGATCCGCCCTAGGCGAACCTTAGGCAAAAACCTTAGATGAGTTGAAATTCTGCTCATCGACTTCTTTATATAGAGCCTGGATCGCTGACAGCATTAATGGACTGCTCTGATTCTGACATTTGGCGCGTTTAGTCCTTTTTGAATCTCTGCTGTTAACGGCGTGGTAGGTGAAATGTCAACATCAGCTTTTGATTTTCCCGAGATATGCGTTGATGCGTTCATTCCACCAACCTTACGTTGATCCCATTAGTATGTGTTATCGTGTAGCCGCAATCATGCAGTGACCGCATTCGCTTAACACCGTAACTCTACACGATGACCGCAATCGCTTGACGAGCACAACTCCCATGCGATGGACGCATGCGGCTAATTACCGCAATAACCATGCGTTGATCGAACGCGTTTGCCTTTGCGATGGAGAGTTTCTCCGTATGCAGTCATCTATGCGATAGTCCAGTTTCCGCGTTTGCGTCCACTTCCTGCGTTAGCTACAAAAATAGACAATTGAATGCATAATAATGAATTAGCTGAGATTCTTAATGTTTGACGCCGCAAACTCAATTTCTTATGAATTCTTAACATAATTTCCACATATTCTTCTTAACAGCCCTCATAATTCTAAGTAAAAGGCCTAAGATGACATGTATTTCTACATGTCATCACATGCACCCTATAGATAGGATATGAAAGCATGCGATCACATGCATCCAGAAGTAAGATACGGTGGTATGCGGTCACCTTGTTTATGTGTGGGAGCGCGTAAGCAAGAATAGAGACTTAGACATAAGTCCTATCGACACTATCGCATATGCATCGCATGCGTCTTAGTCAATTGTGTATAGCATAATCGCATAACTTGTGTTGGCTAGGGTTACCCTTGCGATCAAGCTTATTGATACGGTGAAGTCATCCCCTCCACCATTTTATCTATTTTTCTATACACCTTATTATGCGTTAATAGTTGTCGCGTCTCTAACTCTCATAGTCATACTTCCATTGCTTAATCCGTTCAGTTAGGAGTAGGAGTAGCGCATAGCCCTTAAACTTCAATATTCTTTTATTCTTTGCCGCAACACATTACTTCATAACATTTAGCTAGAAGTCCCTGAGTTCGACCTCGGATCACCCGAGAAACTTGCGATCTCATTATACTTGGTAAGAGAGCAAGAAAACTTATGGCAAGAACGCATGGTCATTGCATAGATTTTTAGACGCATATTGCATATCCCTTAGTCCAGCACATAACCAGCGACGCATGGAGAATGAACGATAAACGCATATTTATTTACTCCATTTTCCACGCATCAATAAGTTTTATGGGGGATTATGGATTAGGTTGTGTACATTTTGGAGTTTTGCCTAAGTTTTAAATTTTGAGTTTGGGGTTGAGGTTGAAAGTTGTGTTTCTGTGTTAGGAACATTAATTCAATTCGTCGTTGGTGATTGATTTCTTGAATTGCTCTTGGACTCGTGACGCGAGGTAAGTGGTACTATTACCGGTGCCTTCGTGCCAGGCAGCCTAGATTAGATTTACAAAGTTAATTAATGGACTTTAGAAGCATGATTTTGTTTTTTTGATATACTTATTGCATGACAGTTGTGAGTATTATGAGCATGTTTGAACTTCCATATTATGCTATGATTTGTGCGGTGGAAACAGTACTAAAATTACGTATGTGATGCATGATTAGACCAATAGAGCAGTTTACCGTCTCGCCTTTATGCATGTTTTATTTCAGATGACCGACGAATCTAGTTTCATGTTTGACGATGTGCCTTCGAGCCACTAGACATGCGTGAATCGATAGGTTCACGTTCATGTTACTTTTCCATGTTTTACAGTGTGCCTTCGGGCTGCTAGACATGCATGAATCGACAGGTTCACATTCATGTTACTTTTCCATGTTTGACGGTGTGCCTTCGGGCCACTAGACATGCGTGAATCGACAGGTTCACGTTCATATTTCTTTTTCCATGTTTGATGGTATGTCTTGGGGTCACTAGACATACGCGAATCAACAGGTTCACATTCATGTTTCTTTTTCCATGTTTGACAGTGTGCCATCAGGCCACTAGAGATGCGAGTCAAGGCAAGACAATACGTCTTTTGTTTTTTTTTCATTATTTGAAACTGTTGTAGTTGTTTGAGCCACGGGCCCAACATTCTCTGCTTGTAGATGCATAGCCTGATCCTGGTAATGGGATCACTTACTGAGTATTTTATACTCAACCTTTATCTTTATATGTTTTTCAGGTAAGGACAAGGATACTCGAGCGACTGACATGAGGAATCCGTGACAGTGCCAATGGAACTAGAAACGCTTCCGCATTTGAACCTTTATGTCTTCTCATGTTTTTTTCTATCATTATTATTATTATTTTATTTCATGTTAAAAGGTACCCCGTGTCAAACGATTTGAAATCTTGAGTTAAAGTCAAAATGGTTTCTTTATACACTTAAGCAATCCAAAATCCTATTATTTTATTTTATTTTTCCCTTAATATGAACATTTATGCATACATGCAGTAACGATTCCCCTTTTTAGTTGTCCTAAGAAGTTGGGTTGTTACAATTTGTGTCTATTTGATCCCTAAATTTAGAAAAGTATTTTATATGTATTAACTTTCAATTTTATGTTCAACAGTTCTATCTTTAACTTCATATTTAATAGATAGTAATCAATGTTTTTTAAAACTCTTAGACCTACCAAAAACTAAATTAAAAGTTCGGGTCTTATTAAACATCCAACTTAATTTTATATATAATATATCAATTCATTTTTTAGATTTTAAACATTTTAAATCTATTAGATACAATTGAATTTTTTAGAAACCTATTAGTTACTTTTTAAAGTTCAATAATTTGTTTAAATACAAACTTATTTTAGTACATGTTAAATATAAATTTGAAAGTTTAGAGATTTTTACTAAAAAAATACAAACTTGAAAGTTTAGATATCAACAAAATATATAATTTGACCAACATATAATTGACTTTATGAAACTAGTTGAGAAACATGTACATATGCAAGTGAAATCTTGTAGTCTTTATTAAAAAAAATTAAAATATAATGAATAGCCTGTAATAAATAAATCATTCTTTTTTTTTTTTAATTACCATAAACTTTTAAGATTTGAAAAATGTAACAATTTTTATTTTTCACATTTTTATATTATCATTTTTTTTATAAATAAAATAGGAAAATTCTTATAAATAGAAAAATCCAAAAAATATTTATACTTTATAACAAAAAGTTCCAAAAGTGTTTGTAGTTTTGGAATTTGTTGCTACAAAGTGTAAATATTTTAAATATTTTTTTATATTTAAAAAGACCTCAACAAATTATTCTATATTGTACAATGCTAACCAATTTTTTTGTTAGTAACTACTTGAATAGTTGCAATTATTTGAAGAGAATGACTCAAAAGAATTCGAGATTTTGAAATTGACATCATACTACTGCGGTGACTTGGGAGTTTCTTGAGATTTGGGGTCTTATTCAAGCAGTGGGGCCTAAGGGTGCACTTCTACTGTGTGTGGTTAGCTGTGAGGGACGGGTTGGGTACGCAGGATTGGTTGAGGAGCTGGGGTGTGTTGTCAGAGGGGGTGTCTTCTATGTGGGGGAGGTATAGAGTCGTGGGATCATTTATTTTTCGAGTGTGGGTTTGGCAGAGAGGTGTGGTCTGCTATGTTGCGTCAGTTGGGTTCGTCGCATCGGGTGGCGAGTTGGGATGTCGAGTTGAGTTGAGTTGGTTGTGCCAAGTGGAGTCGAGTAAATGGTGTTGGGGTTTGTGCCCTAAAGTCTCGTGTCCAGTAGTTTGTAAACAACTTTGTACGAACACTTATGATGTATAATATAAATGATATTTACTTCACTACTTGACTTTGCACATTTAGATATTTTTTTCATTTTATCACAAACCAATAAACTTAAGATCCCTGGTTATTTGTATGTAACTTAAGCATGTATGTGGTGACATACAAGTGGATCATGTCTTGAGTGATAACTAAAATGGTATGTAGTATATGGATATAGGAGGTAAACCTTATCTTGGTAACGCTACGGATGCGACCCACTTTATGGAATGGTCACAAGTGTTGTGACTTGTCACAGATGATCTGATCCTGATCATTCGTGTAGGGGACATGCAAGCCGGGGCATCCTATACAAAGAGTTTATACAAAACCTGACCACGAAGTGTTAACATCTCGTTATATAACTCCATTCATAACTGAAACTTCACTTCACTAGGATGACCATAGGTAACATGACCTCAATCCTGAGTGAGTTGGGAACTCCTGCCATTGAAGGCGGTCCTTTGATTTGTATGGGTGCGAGTGGCCACAATGCCGACTCAAATCTACCATTTTGGGGATTCGTCTGATTTGGGAGCTGGGAACTCAGCTACACAAGATGAAATTCACTCCTTTCCCGTGGCAGGGGCAAGTAGATAGATAGCTCCCTTAAGGGTTGATTCCAGGGCTTGAACGATGTGGCGCCACGCACCTTCTCATGGCCCGAGAGGTGTTCACACATAGTAGGACTATGTTGTATTATTCATTAAAAGGATTAGTGGTACTTAAGGAGGAATATGTAATTATAGGGGCAAAATGGTAAATTGACCTACTATAATTACAAGGATCTGTGAAGAGTCATCATACTGATGATTGGTTATATCCAATGGACATAAAAATACATCTATGGCAAGAAGAGTTCAATTGTCGGTCTTTAGTGGAATGTCTGGCAGTTAACGGATGGTGGATATCGTGACTAAAGAGTTTAGTCAGCTATTCACGTACCGTTGGAGCTTCAAGCTATAGGTCCATAAGATCCTCTTGGTAGCTTGGATACAAGTTGAGAGTCAATTTTTGGGTCAATTTGAATTGTTCAAATTGACAAGAGGGAGTTCGATTATATATGATATAATTGAACGAGTTAATTAAATATGATATAATTAACTTTATGTACGAGATACATTAATTTGGAGGAAATTGGATATAAATATGATTTATATCTAGTAGAGGAAAAAATATTTTAATTAATATTTGATATTAATTTATAAGTTATGAATGTGATAAGTTCACATTAAATGGACGACTTTAAAGGAAATGGGAAAGCATCTCTTCGTTTAAAATAACGGATGAGTGCATTATAAATAGCAGACGGTATGTTGATCTCGATGTGTACGGATATTGTGAAGAAGATAGTGTCACATTTAGAAAATCAGTGCCTATACGATAGGACTGCACGATCGCTTATATATACGATATTGCTAAGCGATCACATATCGATTACACCGTCGCGCTATTATCTAAACGATCGTTTATCTTTTTACTAAACGATCGTTTAGCTCTCGGTATTTACTAAACGATCGCATAGACGATCGCTTAGTTTTTCCTACACAATCGTATTGGACGATCGCTCACCATTTTTCTACACGATCGTTTACTTTTACTACACGATCATATACTTCACCTAAACGATCAAACATCCTGTCTATGCGATAGATGATCTCTTCTCCCACTTGCTTAATCATTGTGTACGGTCGCTCTTTCTCATTCCCTCTACCAAATCCGAACAAAGCCCACACTTTGGATTCTCACTCCAAGAATACGAGGGCTCTAAGTGGTGTTGTCTTCTCCCATTCATTCTGTTCGAATGGTGACTGTTCGAGGTAGACGGTTGGGCTTCAGACTTGAGAAATCTTCATCTAGTATGATTTCTTGATCTCTTTTGTATCATGAAAGTATGTTTAAATGTATATGCGGTAATTCTGTCACAATGAATTGGAAAGATTCGCTTCCGCTTGTAGGTACTTATGAATAAGAGTTCCTTCAATTGGTATCAGAGCACTCAATTTTCTGATATTCAAATTCATTGCTACAAAAGAATTGCAAATACGTTCTTGGTAGGTGCATTTCTACACTATTTAATCGTTAAATTTCTGTGGATATGCGTATTTATAGATGTTTTCGTGGATGTTAGCACTCGATTTTATGATATTCCAATTCATTGCTACAAAAGAATTGCAAATACGTTCTTGGTGGGTGCATGTCTACACTGTTTAATTATTAAATTGTCGTGGATGTGCGGATTTATGGATGTTTTCGTGGATGTTAGCCTCAGTTTGTTTTAATTCTTTTACATTTGCGGTTGTTTGTAAAGACCCCTACGTTTTTGGGCATTAATAATCATTATCGAGTCTGTATTCAAAGTCTGTTTGAGTTTTGAATCGTTCGTGAAAAAGATCGGAGCAAGCGTTGTGGTTCTTCAAGGAAGATATGCGATCAAATGTTGACCCATCGTACAGACGATGGGGAATGCGATCAAGTGTTCATCGCATCGTGCAGTCAATGGAGTACGCGATCGCTGTTGATTAAATGATGGAGTACGCGATCATTGTTGATCGTATCGGTTAAACTATGGGGTATGCAGTCAAGTGTTAATCACATCGTGCAGTCGATGGGGTACGCGATCGCTGATGACCGCATTGTGTAGACGATCGGGTAAGCGATCAAGGGTTGATCGCATCGTGTTAAAGATCGGTTAGGTGATCACTGAGTATTAGGTCGTATAGACGAGGTGATGCTCGCGTATCGCTTAACGTGCACACTTGGTCGATCGTTTTGGTCAACACACTTAATCGCTTAGTAACTGACTAAACGATCGCTTAGTAACGCAAGGTAAATCGTTTACCTGACGCAGGGTTAAGTGATCACATAGACGATCGTTTTGGTCAGCAAGCTTCATTGCTTAGTAACTGACTAAACGATCGCTTAGTAACGCAAGGTAATTCGTTTACCTGACATCGCGTTCAGTGATCGCGTAGACGATCATTTAGATCAGCAAGCTTCATCGCTTAGTAAATGACTAAACGATCGCTTAATAACGCAAGGTAAATCGTTTACTTGTCGTTGTGCTACGCAATCACATAGACGATAGGCTTTGCAGCCTCGTCGTCGTCTATGCGATCGTTTAATTATGCTCCTATCGTCTAATGTGCGCTGAACGATTGTCTACCTACGGCATTTACTACACGATGGAGTCCTCCTGGTAGTTCAATACCCGATTCGCCTGTGAACCAGTTTGCTCAATGAAAAATGTAATAGATAGGGTTATTTCGGTTTTGTAAAGGATCATCCCAGTCCATAAATTCTTCATTTTTTACATGTGATGTAGGTTTTTAATATGTCATATGGTATGCACATATAGATAAACCCCACCTTAGATCATGATATATTCTTTATTATAAGTGTTATAATTTAGAGAAGCATGTTTTAATTTACATAAATACATGCTCATGCATCATATAATATAAGGGTTATATTTATGTATGCTTTAATTTTTTTTTCTTCATTATATTTATAAGCGTTATAAATACTTCATTATGTGGGATGAGTGTTTTAGTTGTTTATTTTATAAATGGTTATAAAATGAAATTAGAACTAAAATATCCATATGTAGTAAGTCTATCTATAGTAGACCTTTTGTCGAAGGCGGGTTCTGTCTAGGCTGGGGTATTTAAGATGACGGCAACGGAACACCCCTACCTGGGAACCTACCTGAAAAGGTAATTTAGATAGATTTGATGCATGCAGACTAAGTTCAGTCCATTAAAGAGTTTAATGTGACTACTTGGATTTTGTATTTTAAAGACAAAAGTTGTTTTTGAGCAAACTTTACAAATGACTGATCATAATCAGTAGTCGGACTGTCTAGGTTAATAAACCCCTAGGTAGAACATTCAGTGGGAGGTTCTTGGGGCATTTGATGCTTCATTTTCACCTCTTGCGTTTCTCCCTCATAGTCCACACCGTGAGATCTACCCTCGGCCTCGAGGCACCTTTGGCGTGTCCCCCCAACGGATGGTGTTTGGATAGGTCAATATCAAGGTGGATGGAGAGAGTGTTCATAGTAAGTGGGAGCGGAAAGTGCGACAGCATATCCCTCGGTCTCCCTCGTTGGATTGAATAAAGTTTCTACGCATCGCCTCGTGGCACCCTGGGAGTGTCCCCCTATGGAATGGCTGTTTTGCGAGTTTCTTTATTTGATCTCCTATAAGAGGATAAGGTTACTTAGTATCTTATCCTAATCTGTCTTTACCATACGGTAAGCGCATTAGGGCGGGACTCTGGGGCCGAAAACGAAGGGTTACACTTACGCAGGATTGTTAAGGGTTAACTATTATGGACCGAACAAATGGTGGCTATTAGGTTTAGTTCCAAGAGTTGGTTCTGCCTAATGGTTGAGATTGTCTCATCCTAGTGAAGGGTCATCCGATCACCCCACCGATGATGTTTGTCCTGCCTCACTAGGGCATCATTACAAAATAGAAGTCTTTTCACTTAGGGTACTTGGAATCTGTTTTGCTAAAAATCAATTGGTTAATTAAAAAGTGGTTTTTTGCAAAGTCTTAAAAAAGGTTTTTCATTCTTTTTCAACAACGGTTTTTTTAATGGCATCAACCACTATCAATTTGCTTAGCCCCGAAAAACTGAATGGCCAAAACTATTCAAGTTGGAAACATATGCTCACGACGATACTCATAATTGAGGATCTGAAGTTTGTCCTTACTGAGGAATGTCCTCTTATTCCACCTTAGGACGCTGCTCGAAATGTTCGAACAACGTACGAGCGTTGGATACGGGTAAATGAGAAGGCCCGAGCCTATATTCTGGCCAGTCTTAGTGACGTCTTGGCCAAAAAACATGAGTCTAAGGTCTCAGCTCGTGAGATCATGGAGTCTCTGCGGGGAATGTTTGGACAGCTTAAGCATGAGGCTCTGAAACGCATCTTCAACTCCAAAATAGAGGAAGGTACCTCTGTTTATGAACACGTGCTGAAAATGATGGTCCACTTTAACGTGGCGGAGATGAATGGGTCTAAAATCGACGAGGACAGTCAGATTAGCATTATCCTGCATTCATTACTGGAGAGCTTCCTCCATTTTGTTAGCAATACGATTCTTAACAAAGTGGAATACTTCCTTAGCACTCTCCTGAACGAGTTGCAGACTTACCAATCCTTGCTGAAAAGTAAGGAGAAAAAGGGAGGTGTTACGTCAGTTGGGTTCGTCGCATCGAGTGGCGGGTTGAGATGTCGAGTTGAGTTGGTTGTGCCAAGTGGAGTCAGGTAAAGGAGTGCGTATTAAATTGTTCCATGTATTCCGGTGTGCTTCCATCTACTACATCTGGCAGGAGCGTAATCGGTGGCTGCATGGAGGTCGATCGAGGTCAGAGTTTGCTTTGTTTCACCTTATGGTCTCTACGGTTCGTGCTCGAGCTGTTTCCAGGCGGGTTGATCTTCTTGGTCTTATCTAGCGTGTTTACGGGTGCTTTTTTTTTTTTTTAAACTTGTTGTTGCTCTCTGTTTTGTTATTGCCCCTAGTTGTGGGTTTTTGGTTTCTCTTTTATGGTTTTCTCCCTGGTGTTTTGGGGTTTTTAACGTTTATGTTTGGTTATGTTTTGGTTTTATCTTGTTGGTTTTATTTGCGTATTGTTACCCTGTCTTTGCTTGTGTTTTATTGCTTTGATGCCTTGATCTCGGGCTGTGGGATCCCCTTGTTGTTATTAATATAATCTATTCTAAAAAAATTACTCAAAAGAGAACTTTATGAAAAAGTAATTATTAAATAGTAAGACAAATATTCTTCTCTATAGTCCCGTAAAATCTTATAATTTTAATTTAAAGTAGCTAAAAGATGTTTAGCTTTTATTTGAAGTTTGTTTCATTCTCCATAAAATTTATGAAAAATTTTAATACATTATAATTTGAAAGATTAAGATTATAATTATTTTTTTTTTAAAAAAAACCAATGCAATAAAAAAAAAAAATTTGAAAACTAATCATTTCTTTGGGAATCCAATGAAACTTTTTTTTAAATGTTTTGAATTCTTTATTCAAATTTTAGTAAAAATTAAAGATTCTTAATTAATTTATGCATATGTTTATAATTTAAGTCTCTAGGGTTTTTTTTTTTTTTTAAATATATATCAATCTTACTTTATTTACTTTCAAACTTGTCTCTTAAAAATATCATATATACTTCTTTTCTAAATTTTAATTATATGAAATTTCTTTTGTCTAATAACATAATCAAACACTTTCGTTTTTTTTTTTTTTCCTTTTTATATAAGCAATTCTCATCAACATGAAATGAAGCATTTGTTGGATGTATAACCACAACCCTCAAAATATTCACATCATCATTTGCATCAATTGGTGCTCATCAAATAAATATACTCGAAGAGCTACCTCCCACACGCACCATTTACACCTATTGGACATAAAACTTTAATTTTGAAATATATAAATACATTTTGTGAACTAAAAATTAGAAAGGTCACATCTACTGTCTTTTGGATGGACACCTACACTCGAAAAAGCTCATTTTGTCGGCAAATGGTAACACATAAATTTACTAAAAATAAAGGGAAAAATAAATATAGAAAATTAAAATTTTCCCTTATAGGCCTTTTTATATATAGGAATGTATTAAAAAAATAATTAAACATGAATCTTAACAAATCAATGCAAATACCTTATAATCGTAATGCATAGAGAATGTCAGAAAATTACATCCAATTTTATTGACTATTTGCCTTTCTACAAAAAAAAAAAAGAAAAAAAAAGAACAATAATCAAATGAAAATTATTCCTAAAATAATCAAATGAAAACAGCTAAACTAAAAAACCCAAACATGTGCATATGAAGAAAAACAAAAACAACAATAGTCCGTCCATTATTCAATTCTTTCTAAAACATTCACAATGTTGTGGATCCGTTGCCCTCTCAATACCTATAAAACATAAGTTACCAAAATTCGATCAACAAAGAAAAAATTCCACCACCATTAACATCTTCTCCAAAAAGTAACCCAAACAAGAATAAAAGAGAGGAAAAAATAACTTGAAACTATCATTTTGAAATCCAACTTTAATTTTTCATTTTGGAAAATTCTTTTTATCATATCAATGCTGACATAAATTTTAGAGTTTTGTGCACTCTAGTCTTATTTCAATCTCTAATAATTTAGAAATTGATACTTATGAACAATTAACAAAAATAAAATCTTGAAAATACTTAAATAATAATAAAAAGTTAGGGTGGTTGTCATAGAAGGGATGAAGTCTCTCTACAAAAGATGCTTTGATGAAAGAATTTGATTCATGAGGTATGTCGGAAAGGTTTTAACCAAAAAAAATAATTGGCATAAAATAGGAATTGTAAATAATTTTTAGGCCAAAAAGGAAAAAGAATTGTCCCCTTTAATATAGTGTAGATGTCCACTCTACTAGTCTAGATGAGTAAAATAAGTAAAGTTTGAAATATCGATATTGATGGAAATATCGAAATTCCGATTTTATGGAAATATCGATGGAAATTTTTGAAAATTTTATAGAAATTGATATAATTACTTAATGAAACTTTGATTGTGACTAACTATAATTGACAATTTAAAATTATCATTTCAAATAAGACAACATTTTAAATGTATATTCAAAAATATATTTTTTTTAAATGTTGATGCGAGAACATAAATTTAAAAAAGAAATAGAAAAATAATTACAAAATAGTATCAAATATTGAAAATTATTTACGAAGTTAAAGAATGTGAAATATTTACATAAAAAATAATTGTAAATTGTTTATTATAAAATAATGTAGATACAAAAATGAAAAATCATAACACTAAACTTAACATAATATAAAATAATAATAATAGATAAATTATAACATTAAACATAAGAGGGATATAAAAGCATGACATTAAACATAACACAACATAATGGAAGAGAAAGAAAAAAAAAAGAAAACTCTTGAAGTAGATAGAGTTTGAGAGAAAATGAGAGAAATATTAGAGAACTCACATAAATTCAAGTTTGAGATGGAATATGTGAAAATTCAATGGAAGAGTGTTTCTTGAATACAATTTTTTTTTTTTTAATGGTAGAAGAGAAAAAAAATCTTCTATTGAGCTAGCACGACTAATTGTTAAAAGTAAAAAAAAAAAAATAATAATAAAAAGAACTTCGAAATTTCAATGGAGATATCAATGAAAATTTTGGAATTTTGAGAAATAGGAAAATCGAAAATTTTCTCCTATCGAATTTTTGAGATTTCGACTGAAAATTTAAACTATTGATAATAGGACATCGAAATTAATAGCTCAAGAGTAAATAGGGTGAAAATAAAAAATAAATAGGTAAATTATACAAAATATTTATAACTTTGAGGTAGGTTCAACTATGTATCTGTTTTTACTCTTTTCAAATATTTGTTCAAAATTATTGGGTATATATAAAGATAAAATTAATATAGTGGTATAAAACTTAGAAGTGTATCATCTAATATTATTTATAACTATATAAAAGATCAAATATATCGTTCATGTTATGTGATCTGATTCGTTAAGATTTTGTTACGATTGCCTATGTGGCGTGATAAATATATTGTTCTAAAAAAATTATATAGAGATCAAATCATTGTTATCACCTATTTTATCTTAAAAGATATCATTAAAACTATTAACATAATTTTTTTCAGCCAACAAGTTATTTTATGTAAATGATGTTGCAAATAATATCATGCCAATCTTTAAATGCACATTAGTCATCATGTAACTTCTATCTTGACATTAAAAAGAAAAAAAAAATGAAAAGTAGTTTTTGGAACCAATAGAGGCATGTTTGGGGGCCTAATATCCTATGTGGAGATCATATAACCCTTATATCACCGTTTGACCCACTAATATACCATCTCCCATGTGCATAGTAACCCAACTTCCTTTCAGCATGTGCACAATAATCCTCATTTAACATTTCTCTCAACTTCTCCACCCCCACTTCCTATGTCTCCTCCTTTCTCATATCACTCTCTCCTTCCTTCCTATGGCACACTTATGTTTTTATTTCTTTATTCTTTTCTTGAGTTTATTTCATTATATTTCGGGTGTATTTTTTTCACTATATCCATTTTATTAAGAAACTATGGTAATTCAATATAGTTCCTTCCACCCATTTTTTACTTCAATTTACATACATCGTTTTTTCCAATATCCTATGATAGAGTATATTAATAATTTCTTATCTATAAATTATATCATTTAAATTTTCATTCTTATTTGCCTAGTATATCGATTACTTATTGTATGATGTCTATTAAAAAATCACAATATTTTGGATTAAATCTTTGTACACAATTTCTCAAAAATAAAAAATCTCTTCATATACAACATTAATAATCAAAATTTACTATACAAAAGCCCATTATAAAATATTAATAGAAAACTCATTCGTAAATATATATGAGAAAAACCTCAATGAAATACCTAAAATCAAATAGAAGTAAAACATTTTTTTTGAATGCCTCATTAAAATATTTAACTGTCCATTCATAATCCTTTAGTTCTCGATAGTTTTTAAAAAATAAATTTATAAATACTACTTTCTTGTTTATTTTTATTTTTTTGTTTGTCTTACTTTTGAAGGCTATTTTCAACATTCAAGTCATGATTGAAAATTATATATAATTAGTATTAAAAAGTGGAAAATGGTTTTAGAAAAGAAGTTGGTACGTCCATCCTTGACTTAGAATTAAATTTCGTATTTTTAAATGTTGGTATTTCGTTGACTATTTATAATTAATCTTAAATTTTGATTGAGTTTTTTTTTTTATAAAAAAAACAACAACAATAAATAATTATTTAAAAGACAATAATTGAATACAAAAAAATGAATTGATACAATAATTGAATTATAAGATTAAAAAAAAATAGTGTTGTAAATGTTGGATCGACACCATCACGCAGCGGAAGGGAACGGGATCCATAAGCATTCTAATTCATTAATTTTGGTTGAAAATAAACATGCTAAAACATAGTTTAATGGGTTTCAAGAACATACCTTGGCCGAACCAACAAAATCTCCATTTTCATATGCAAAATCCTCCGAATCCTTGGATAAACCACCACAAGATCTTCCCTACTATTATCTAGTGCTCTAAATTGAGTTGTGGGACTCAAAATAAGTTGGAATCAAATGGAGTATGGAGAAAGCTCACTGAACCAACCCATTGAAGAACACCTTCATCCGAATTTTTCAACAAAAATTCAGTCAGATTTACATTTTTTTCTTCACTCCAATCTCTTTAATATATTGCAGACTATCATGCAAAGAGATGTGCTGCATGGGATGCAGCTTATGTTTGGAGTAAACCAAATAAGAGGTGGTGAGTTCTTGTGAGCAAGTTGAAGAGTTTTGTGTAATTTTCAATTTCCAAAAATCCAAAATTGATCTTAAAATCATATTTTATTTCTAAAATCAAAATTTATTAATTTTACAAATTAATTTCAAAAATTAATTTTCTAATAAAATTAATAAATGATTATTTAAACAATTTAAAGAATTCTAATTAATTTAATATCCAATATTAAATTAATTTTTACACAAATTCATCTTCATATATTTAAATCATATTTAAATATATTTTCTCCAATTCCGTTTGATTCTAATTTGAACGTTTCAAATTAACTTATCACACTACTCTAGAGCTAATCCATTTCCGAGCTAGTAGGGAGACCTCATGGACCTACAGATCATGGGCTCCAACGATCCGAGATTAATCGGCTAAACTTGATCTAACCCCCATTCGTTAACTAATGGGTCACTCCACTAAAGGCCATAGTTGAACTCCCTAGATATATTATGTTCACTCGATATAACCATGATTAGTAAGTTAACTCCCGAAATTATCTTTTGTTCCTTAAGTCCCCACTGATCCCCTAATGAACAATTGTTTTATGATCCAATCACAAAATCAAGTCCTTCTCATGCCAAATGAGAGGGCGGGATCCTTTGTTCAAGCCTCATAATCAGCACACTTAAGGAATCTCTACTATCCCTAAAGCGGGTAGAAGTGAATTCCCTCTTGCACCCTATGTCCCCAGCTATCTATCCGGTCTTACCCCTGAAATGACAGTCATATTGAGTCGGCATTGTTGAGCCAACCCTCACCTATGCAAACTAAGGGAAATCCTAGATAAACAGGAGTTCATAGTTAGCTCAGGATTAAGGTCAAGTTACCTAGGTCATTGCTTTGAAATAGCCAGTCTTAAACAGTAAACATCGTTATAAAGTAAGAGTGACTCATTTCGTTGTCCGATCTTGTACAGACTCTTTTGCACAAGGACACCCTCACTCCTCATGTCCAATATGAACGAATTAGGATCACTTCGTTTGTAGCACTTTACAACTCATTGTAACAACTACAAAGCATGTTGTATCCAATAGTGTTACCAGAATAAAGTAACAAACCCTATCCATATACTATAGATCATTTTGACTATTTAGTCGAACCTGATCCACTTTTATGTCTCCACATAAAGTTCAAGTACTCATCCAATAATCAAGGGACTTTTAGGTTTATTGGATTTCTATTTAAGCAATAGATCTATTCAATAACACCTTTATTGAATTTCCAGAATAAGCTTCATTGTTTACATACCACGAGTTTTAGGACATAAAACCCAACAACAAATTATTTTATAGTACAAAATATTGAACCAGACAATAGGTTGATCGAGTCATTTATTCAAAATATTTGGGTTGGGTTGGTTCAGGTTAATCGAGTCATTTATTTAAAAGTTTGTTATAAAAAGAAGCAAAACATAAATTATATATTAAATTAAGATTAACAACTCAATTTTAATTTATAAAAATTTTCTTTCTAAAGTGCAAATAGAGTTGTTGAAGAATAAATTATTAAAAAATATATTGAAATTTAATAAAATTAAAATCAATATATATAATAAATAATTGTGTTATAAGTAATAAAAAAATATATTTTAAAGTTAAACAATAAATTCGGATTGGTTTGGATTATATTAGGTTAACCATGAACTAACCCAACCCATAAAAATTTCATCTATTTGAACCTAACCCAACTCAAATGAGTTGATACCCCAACCCAAACTGCACGGGTTGGGTTGAGTTAATCGATTTTTTTGGGTCATCGAGTTTTTTGAACATCCCTACCAGACAACACTGACATATGAACTCCACACATCCAAACATAGACATATGAACTCAGTCATAACTTTGCACTCCCAAACACAAATATATAAACTCAGACAACACAACTATACACCCCAAACACAGACATCAGAACTTTCCAGACATCAGAATTTCCAGACATCAGAACTCCAGACATCCTATATCATCTCGGCATCCCAAACAACTCCTTAAGGACATAAGTGAAATTAATTAATTTACTATAAAGCTCATGGTATTTTGAATTATTTAACCTTTAAAAAAAATCATTTAACCAATTGAAAAACATTCAGATATAATTTTGGATTTAAATATTTAGGCAAATGTTGGACCACTCTACCTTCCATTTGTATCAATCGTTGGACCAAACCAAATGAGAGATCTTTCTCTTCTCGGAGGACAAGGCGACTTCTTCTTCTTATTATTATTATTCAACAACCATACATGAGGTGGCAATTCAAACGTGCCAATTAAACTAGGTTCATATCAGTGGTAAAGTATTTTCAATGTAAAAACTGTGGGATGAAAATTTAAATTTTCAAAATTATGCGAGTTCATACTTAACGGTGCATTTAGTTAGTGATGGAAAAACAAAAATATGAAAATAAGATATTCAGCGAAAAACATAATTACTTTTCATATTTTTTAAATACATATTTTATTGTATATTTTGAAATTGGATTCCAACTTAAATAACTGTTCACCAAAAATTATTATAATTATCAACGAAATATTACCTTAAATCTCAATTATATTGAATTATTTTATGAACCTGATTTATGTTATGAATTTTGCATACTCATCATCTTATAATTATAGTACGATTTATAGTTAATATTATTCATATTTTAATTTAAAAAATGAAAAGAATTGATAACATAAAATATTATATTTATAAAATTAAACTTATTTGTCTTTCCTAAAGTAATTCTACATTTGAAATTTTTAAAGTTCAAAATCTAAATAGACTCAAAATATAAAAATGTTGTTTTCAAGTTTTCACTATTTGAATCACATAAATTCAAAAATAGTATTAAAACAAATTTGTCAAATATTGAGTTAGTGAATCTAAAAACATAAAACAAAATTTATATATTGTTTAAAGCAGTCCCTTTATATGGTTTAATATTTTAAAATCTTAAATTTTTGAGTGTAGCATGTCTATTTGGATTGTGTAGAGCAACAAGTTTATAAATTTTACTGTGTTTGGTTGTTACTTCTTTTTCTTGAAGGGAAATTAACTAATGAATAGAAATAAAGATTTGAAGTAAAAAGTCAGAATTTTTTCGTAGTTCATGAACTATCATTTATCAATTTCGGAGTCTGAGATTATTGGATGAGAATATGATCAAAATTCTATGTCGGTTAAATAAATGGACGATCGTGGGTTTATAAGGAAGAACAATTATCTTTAATAGGCTAATGGCATGAGACCTTTTAGGATGAAATCAAAAACAAAATTATAAAGATTTTTACAGAGATAATTGGAAGGTCGTTGTCTTTATTAAAGATTTCATCTATTTTAAGTATGCTAAAAAAGAAAAACAAAAAAAGAAGTTACTCTTTAAAAAAACGATAATAATAAAGAAATTATTCATTAGAATCGACCGTTTACCATATCCAAAGATTGGTGATTGTCGGTGACACCTAAATTTCATTTTATATTTTTCTTACGGCATTTTTGGTTGTTTTTAGGAGAGAGATAGACATGGAAGAAGGTAGTTTTATATGGTGTCTTTTGGGTGAATGCATTGAATTTGTCATTTATCGGTTCCCTGTCGTTTTTAGTTGCCTTTTTGCGGCCAATGAACGTGATAAAACTTTAATATAGAGTTGAATAATAATAATTTGAGTACGTCCTGCTGCTTCTTCTCAAGCCCAACAATGAAAACTTGTACGAAACATTATATTTATTTTAATATTCATTAATCGAATATTATATTTTATGGACTCCGTTATTTAAAAGTATAAATTTTAAAAGTTAGTTGGCGCGGAATTATTGTGATTGGATTATAATAGTTTTTGTTTGAAATGTAGATTATTTTAGTTTTAGTTGTAATAATATGTATTTGAGGTGTAAACTTGAGAAAAAAATATTAAATACGGTAACAAATAATTAAAAAAAAATGATGAATGTAAAATAGTAAAAACTGTAACAAATAATAAAATATTATAGCAAATAGGAGAAATTATGTTGGCTGTAGCTAATTGAAAAATACAAAATAGTATTTACTGTAACAAGAGATGTTTATTATCGTCTTATAATAGTATTTCCCCCAAACACACCCTTATAGGTTTGGAGTTGCTTTTGATTTTGGTTTTAGTAGATTCTAGAGATCATCATGGTTCACCCTCAACTTAGGTAAATTGTATTAAAATTTATCTTAGTTTTTCAATTGTTAAGGTCTGTTGGGTAACCATTTTTTTTTTTTTTTTGAAAATTAAGTCTATAATCTCCTTATTTCTTACAATGATTTGCATTTTTCTTAAATATAAGGGTTTAGTTTTTAGCCAAATTTCAAAATAAAAACAAGTTTTTAAAAGCTACTTTTTTTAGTTTTTAAATCTTGGCTTGGTTTTTTAAACCGTTGATAAAAAAAAATAGATAACACATGAAGAAATCGAAGGTGGAGGAAGTGTCTATAGACTTAATTTTTTAAAAAATAAAATGAAATGGTTACCAAACGAATCTAAATTACACGTTTTTTTTCAGTTAAATAGTATATGTAACTTGGAGGATTCAGACCTTTAATCTTTTGATCGATGAAAGTTACATATATGTGATGAAAGATCCAACGCTAACTAGTGTTTATACTAGTTGAGCAAAGTTTATGTTGACATTCAATTATTTTAGTTGAAGATTTGGTAGGCCATTTTTTTTAAAGTAGCACAAACATTTCACATGTAATAATAATACCCTTATAATTCTAAATAGGGGAATTGTTTTGAATATAAGATTGTTGAAAATATTTTAGTTGGTCAAGGATTAAAATTTAAAAATTTAATTGCTCTATCTGATGTAAAATTGACTATGTCTATCAGTAATAGAAGATAGTATTTATCAATGTGTAATACTGATATACAATGACATTTTGTATATTTATAAATATTTTGATTTTTACTATATTTGAAAATAACTCTTTTAAATATCTTATTTTAACATTGTTTTTTTTGTTCTCCAGAATTTTTTTAGAGACCTCTGTGTTTTCCATTTGATTTTAAAATATATTTAAGGGGGAAAAACCTTAGTTGAAATTTGAAAATATTTTAAATATCGTGAAAAGGTTAAATTACAACTTTACCCTTTAAACTTTAAACAAAATATTAAATAGATCTTCAAATTTTCAATTTTATGTTTGATAGATTATTTTACACCATCCAAATTTAAAAATTTAATTGCTCTACTTAATGTAAAATTGAATTTTTACCATCAATGAGACCCTAAATTTTTTATTTTGTGTTTAACTGATGTGGATTTTAACAACAGTTAAACACTAAATTGAAAATTCAATGGCTTATTGAAAACTTCATCAATATTTAAATTTAATATAAAATTTTTAAAGTTCAAACATTTATTTACCAAAAAAAAAAAAGAGAAAATAAAGATTATATCATACCCTTTCTAAAGTTTAGAGGACAAATAAAAACAAATTTTATACTTTGAAAGTTTATACACTATTTATAATTTAGGTTTAGATACTATTTTGATTCCTAAATTTTGAACTTTGTTCTATTTTAGTTCCTAAATTTTTAAAAATGTATGATTTAGTCCCTAAATTTTTAAAAAATATTCATTTTGGTCCACATGTTAACTTTTAAGGAGGAAATCGATTTAAGGATAAAATTGCATCTAATATAGGTTGAACAAGATGAAGGTAAAGTAAAATGTTAATAACCAATGTATACAAATAGTAAACGACCAAAATCTTGAACTCAAAAATGACTTTTAAGATCTATAAAATCGTTTTACCATCTAATTCAAAATCAAAACCCTAGATTTTCTTAGCTGACTAACTTATTTAATAACCTAGTTATCCAAACATACAAGCTACACCACCATTTTGTTTAAAAGTTAATATAATTTTAATAATAGGGACCAAAGTAAGTATTTTTTTAAAATTTAAGAACTAGAATAGACGTTTTTGAAAGTTTAGAAATCGAAATATAACCAGTTTCAAAGGTTAGAGACTAAAAGAAAATTTAAACCTATAATTTAATAACAAAGATGTTTGAATCTCCACCAATTATAATTTAACCAAATAATTTTGATAACTATATATATTTTTTAGGCAAAAATTTTGATAACTAGATTCTTAAAATAGAAAATTGAAGGGGAAAAAAAAAAAGAAAACAAAATCATCATCAATCATCTAACCTAGATATTTTTCTTTTCTTTTCTTTTTTTGACCAAGTTTGAAAGGAATTGAGACGAGTCTATTTTGATCGTTTTGGTTTGATCTCCCTAATAAAACATCAGCGGTATACATGATCTTTGATTTCGTCGTTTTTGGCAATGATTACAAAAGGCAAAAGGCCGCATCAGCAAACACTCAAAACAAGGCCCTAATCTGATCATCGTTCCCAGTTGGTGTAAGGGTTCCATTGCAACACCTTGCTTTTCAGACCATTGCCAACATCATGGGCCCGACACCTAATAGCTGCCCCTGATGCTGATGCCGACTCGAATATACTTTCCTCTGTTCTTCCAAAATTCCCTTCTCTTTTCTCCAACTCTTATCTTGATCCCCGTTTCTTTCTCTTTTTCTCTGTCTACTCTCCTTTTCCACCGCCGCGGCTGATTCTTCCCTTCTTCTTTTCCCTTCATCTATCTCTTTCTGTCGAGTTATGGAGTTTTTTCTTGAACTTGCGCTAACCATTAGTCTTCCTCTTCTTATTTCCCTTTTTGTTAGTAAGTTTCTCTCCAGGGGATCAACAGATGAAGAATTGGCACCGTTTGGTTTTGATTTCGGATTTGGATCGCGAATTCGTAATCTGGAAAGTGATAAACCTAGCGTTGTCGTTGAAGATTTTGTCGGTGAGGAGGAGATTGTAGAATGTGAACCGAAACATGGTAATTCCACAGGAGTACTTGAATCGAGAGATGAAACTAAGAGTAAATGCAATGATGCAGTGATTGACTCTGTGAGGATTGTTGATGAAAGAGTAAAGAGTGACTTTGATAATAGTGGTGGTGATTGCGGCGGAGAGGTCGGAGAGAAGGTGATCGATGAAAGTTCTGTTAGGGCGAGGAGGGAGGAAACTGAAATCAATCGGGATGAGGAAGACGTATGCGAAGGCGATGGAGTTGAGGCGGTTGAGAGTGATCGGAGCAAGGAATCCGGTGGAGTAAGCGATGGAGGATCGGCGGAGGAGATTGCCGTCGAGGATGACGATTGGGAGGGAATTGAAAGAACTGAATTGGAGAAGCTATTTGAAGCCGCGGTGGAGATTGTGAAGATTCATGATAACGATGATCCCAAATTTGGCGGTGAATTGAAGATGCGGCTGAGCGGGCTTCACAAGATTGCCATGGAAGGGCCTTGCAGAGAACCGTCGCCAATGGCTCTGAAGATCTCTGCTCGAGCCAAATGGTATAATCAACTCCTCTTTTCTCTCTCGTTCTCATTTTTCTTCGATTCAATGTTTCTTCTGCTGCCATGATCGTCCTGCAACTAAATTATTGTTTCTGATTTCTGGGAAATCTTCGGGAAAAGAAAATTTGAGTCTCACGAAACTGTTAATCAAAATGTGAAGATTCTGGAAATTCAAGACTAAATGGGAAGTTATCTATATTATAATGCACATTACAACTCTAGGATTCTCGTTTGTTTAATAGTTATATCATGGAGAAGTAGCCAGTGGGTGGTAGAAAACAAATCTTTCAAAATAATTGTCGAGTTTGAAGATTTTGACAAACAGTTTTTGTAGGATTGGGACTAATCTTAACCGATTTAAGAATAAATTGAAAAGTACTGATTTAGTAAATGGTTTCTATTTATTGAACTTGATTTGTTAGGCTTTTGTTAGCTTTGTTAAATTGGATACAATTTCTTTAAGGAATGCCTGGAAGCAGCTGGGGAACATGACCCCCGAGATGGCTATGGAAAGCTATATAAACCTTGTTTCTGAGAACATTCCTGGTTGGACGCCCAGAATCACTCCGGTAAGTATTTGGTTTTAATGTGAGCTATTGATTTAGGTCTAAATGATTATCAAACGGAGTGTCACTGATTTGCCACTTCAAACTCGGTTTCTTTTTCCCTTCTGATTGCAGGTAAATAGTGATCAAAATGCTTCTCATTCTCACAAGACTGAAAAACTAGCTTCTGAAACGAAACCACTTTAACAAGGGGAAAAAGCTCAACCGTGTAACGTGGAATGCTGAATGCTTTTTGTTTATCGATTTTCTTCTGGAACTGCAACTGCAGGAAATCTGAATAACTAAAGCCTTGTTTCAACTGCAGGCGATGAAACTCGGTGATGAGGAAGCTCTATGGTGTAAGATTTAGTTTATCCTAAGCTTTGGTTCTTTCTTGGCCATTTAGCCATTTTCATATGGTTTGCATTTTAGAGAACCTGGCTGTAACATAATTTATTTTTATCCATGAAAATCCTGGCGTTCTTGTAAATAGCAATTTGAAGTTATTTTTCCAAGGTATGAGGCTGTAAATTCCAAATAATTCCTCTACCACTGTAAGTTTGGATTGATATGTGAAAATAAATTGAATCATTTGATTTTCTTTTTCTAGTTGAATATGTGAGAACGTGAATTCAAAACTCATTGGATCATTTGATTGCAAGGTAGTAGTTGCCAAATGGTACAGAGTTACCTGTAATTTATTTGTACACACTTTCAACCACAAACTTCTTAGTTCCCTTATCCACTAAAATTTCCTTCCAAACCATCAATCAAATAATTGTTATTCAAAACACCACAAATAAATCACCAAATAATCACTAAGCAATCAACCAACAAAAGACAACAATAAATTACAAAATTTTGGAAGATTAAAAACAAAGAGCACACAAATTATATGTGGAAGTAACCCAAATAAGTCATACAAAGGTTCACTACCAACCAATACTTTCATACGTAAAAGATGAACACTTAGAGATGATCGACAACGATTACGGACAAACCATAACTTCAAACAATGATCCAACCGTTTAAAACGAGACCTTATGTGTCCTGCATGGTTCAAACTCCAACAATCGACAATTTTGTGGAAGTTGTCACTACCGAATTTTTTGCCTCTTTTTCACTCTCTTTTTTTTTTTTAGGTCATCTCATAAAACTCAAGGCTTTCAAGATGGGCCAACCTAAAAATTAATCCCAATTGGACTCATAAAATACAAGTTTAAAATAAAATCTTGCTTGTGCACCAAGTGAGCTAGACACCCACAACACACACGTTATATCCAACACAAAAAAAAAAAAAAAAAAGAAGTAAATATCTTAACTGCTAACTATAGTTATTCCTATTTCTCATATTTGTCCCTCGCGTTACTCCTATTTGGCCAATAAATAATATGAAATTTGAGGGAGGGAGGAGAGAGGAAATTCATTCTTTTATTTTCACTTTAATTTGGAATAAGGCCATGTTTATTTCGATCAACGGTAATCTAAAATCAAAACATGCAAGCTGGTTGAGCACCTCTTTCTCAATCAGATTGTGTTTGAAAATTATGTAAGACTTACTATCTTTACCATTATTGTTACTTTACTGTTACTATATGGTATGGTAACAATAACAATAAATTGTTGGGGTGTATGCCTTAAAGCCTCGTAATTTTATATTAGTTGATCAATGGTTGATTAATTTTATACTACTTGTATAATAATCCATTAACCTAAGATCTAAGGTTATTTGATGTAACTTAAACATGTATGTTGCGACATAAAAGTGGATCATGTGTAAGTGGCAACCTAAATGGTCTGTAGTGTGTGGATAAGGTTAGGTGTCTTATCCTAATAACACTACTGATACGGCTCACTTTTTAATTGTTACAATTGTTGTAAAGTATTACAAATGATCTGATTCTAATCATTATTGTGGAGACATGTGGGCAGGGTATCTCATACAAAATAGTCTGTATAAAACCGGACCACAAAATGTTATCTCTCTTTATAACATCATTGCTATAAGAGACTTACATTTTGCTAGGATGATCATAGGTGACTTAACCTTGATCCTGAATGAGTTGTGAATTCCTGCCTATGAGAGCGATCTTTTGATTTGTATGGGTGAGAGTGGCCAGATTCGCTGGCTCATTAAGCCTATCATTTTAGGGATTCGTCTAATTAAGAAGCTGGGAACATAGTTACACAAGAAGGAATTCACTCATTCTATATAGTTAGGGTAAGGAGATAAATTACTCCCTTAAAACTGATTCCAGGACTTGAATAATGAGACACCTTGCCTTCTCCTGACCTGATAGGGGTTTGGTCATGATTGGACTATGACTAATTGTTTATTAGAGGAATCAATAGTTATTCAGGGGATAGATTTAACTATAGGGTAAAACGGTAATTTGACCCAATTGTACTTACGAGCAATTTGTGAATGGTCAATGCATTGTTGATCGGTTATATCCAACGAACACTTAAATATATCTATAGTGCAAAGAATTGAGTTGTCGGTCTTTAATAGAGTGACCGACAGTTAATGAATGTTGATTAAAATAATTTAATCAACTAATCTTGTATCATTGGAGCTCCAATCTATAGGTTCATAAAGTCCTCTTATTAGTTTAACAAGGACTGATAGGAATCAAATTAATTTTGGTATGATTTGAATTGTTCAAATTAATTAAAGACAATTAATTGTATGAGAGAAATAAATATTTGAATATGATTCAAATATTAATTACATGAATATGGTTCGTATAAAAACTATATGTTAAAATTTAATGTGAGTATGATTTATATTAAATTTATATAGTTTTATGAGAGAAATAAATGTATGAATATGATTCGAATATTAATTATATATATACGATTCATATTAAATTTATATATTTTATTGAGATGTATTATAATTTGAATATGATTAAATTGTTATTTACATGAATGTGATTTATATAAAAATTATAGGTTAAAATTAATATGAATGCGATTCATATTAATACCATAAGTTATTTGAAAGAATAACAAACTATGATTTATCTTATAAAAGAAGTACCCAATAATATTTTGAAAGTTTTGAGAATAAACTAGAACAAAATTTGATTGAGCAAAATAAGATTCAAACCATAAAATTATTAATAAATTGAATTTATAAGATTCAGAAAATAAACATGTAAATCTTTATATAATATCAAAAAGACTAAAAATTGTATATGTATGTATATATCGTAAAATTTCCCTCCGTCCCACTTCTAAGCAGTTGAAAGAAAAGAAAATCGAGCAATGCTTGTTGTTGCCATCGCGCCTTTTCCCCTTGCGATCTCACAATTCTCTCTCTGAAATGGCTAGAGACCTAGGGCTTCTTTGAGAGATTAACTGCTAGAATAATGGCGGTGATTATCGAAAATTCAGTTTGGGAACCAAATCCATTTTTGTTCATTTTCATCTTCCTCTCTTGTTTTCTTTCGATCTTTCTTCTACCTTATGCTTCCAAAAATAGCTCCACCAGAGCTCCTGCTCCGTTCGAGCATGGATTTTCATCCGCCTTTTCTAGTTTCCAGCGGAAGTTCCTGCTACTTTATTCTCTTGCCTCAGGTAAGTTCGATGCATTACTTTGCACATTGTTTTGTGAAGAAAATTTACAAGAAACTGGTCATTTGGAATTGGAAATCACCTAACGAGTCTCTCTCCGACGAGATATTCTCTTTTTTAATTTAACCTTGTTCTAGACTATTTCCCCTTCTTTACTGACATTTCTTGTTAACCGAGTTTAGCAAACGTAAATTTCCCCTTCAATTGAGGGCGTGGATGTTGCTGTTCGATTATCTAAATCTCTCCTCTTTAATTTTACAGTAATGGAAGGCTTATGGTCAGTGTATGGTGAATTTGAGTTTACGTATCGTGGAGTTAGCAGAGAGCAGATAGTGTTGTCTCTATGTGTTGGATATGCAGCTTCTCTCTTCGTCGGTACCTTTTTGGGCATTCTATCCGATTTGATGTAATTTTAATTCGATTCTTAACTCGATTACCTTCTTATTCTGAAATGGCGTCTTCGTCTATATGACAATATGCACAGGAAATGTAGACATGGAATTATACTGGTTATTGTGATGTATCAAAGAATATTGTTTACGCAGTATTCTGATGTTAAAAACTCAGATGTTTTTTGGTGAAGGAAATAGTGATTTTACATAATTTCCAAGCTCTTAGTTAAGAACATTTGGATAGGACAATGCATTTTTTTTTTTTGGGAACAAATATAAAGAAAAAGAGACTGCAGTCTAAAAAGTTTCATCGTTGTTTTTCAGTAATCACTTTCTAGGTTGTGACGTTGATTCTTATGCTTTCACTAGAGAGTATATCTCCTCCAATGCTTTCTTTCAGATTTCATCACCAATAATTATCTGTAAATACATTGAAGTTGATGATGCAGTTCTTCTAACAAATGATTCTATTATTGTTGTAGAGGTCAAAAGAAAGTCTGTATGACCTTTTGCATTATACACCTTGTTACTGCCATATGGAAGAGGATTTCTGTGCATCCAAGTCTCTTTATTGCCAGTATTGGCTTATCTCTTGCTACTTCAATATTTTCATTCAGTTTCGAAACATGGATGGTGCATCATCATGAGAAGGTTTGTTAATATGGTTTTGCACATGGATTTATTTAGTTAGTAATCTACGGCCACATAAATGTCGTACTTGTTTAAAGGAGTTCGAATATAAAATCAATGGCCTCTGATTGTGGTATTTTTTACTTCAAGTCTTAAGATTCTTGAAATCAAACCAACCAGCTTTTCTTTAACAGAATCGATTTAACCGGCTTAGTTTAGTTGGATTCTTAATTTTCTGTCCTATCATTCTCAACTTGTTCCCCAAGTTCTTTAAGTATGTGTTTTTACTTGGTTGAATTGTTGGCCTTGTTGATTTGTATTTTAGTTCCTGCAGTACCTAATGAGTGTCATGTTTGAAAGAAAGCACTAATTTAAACTCAGCCCCTCATATTTTTTTCTCCCCTTGCAGCAGGGTCAAAGGCAAGATATGTTAAGTGACACATTTTGGCTAATGACTATATTTGAGTCTGTCTCTTTGATTGGAAACCAGATGCTTGTGAATAGTTTGATCGGTGATAATGTTGAGAGGAATATGTTTACTCCTTCCACCATTGCTGTGTTCTTGGCAGTGATATGTTTAACTTTTATCATCAAAGGGTGGACAGAAGTATCACAAAGAATAGAACTGGAGGACTATAGAACTTCTTTCAGTGCATATATTTTTAGTGGTAAGCACCATATGTTCCTTAAATTTACATCTTGATTTAGGTTTTATTTGACTGGGTAGAATTTTCCGACAAGACCATTTATGCCTTTTATTGTTCATTTAATATATCAGTTTTGCCCTGTTGACACATTCATCTCTCTGTATTTGAACATGATAATTTTTCCGAATCCCAACATACCAGAAACTATCAAATACTTTTGTATTGTTTTCGGGAATATTTTGGATACGTTCTTGTACAAGGGTGGGTCTTTTCTATTTATTTGCAATGTTTATTAGAATTATAGTAATTTTCTAGAATATCATTTCTAACTTTTTCAGAACTGAATGCAGCCATTAATTTGTTTTTCTTGTGCTCTTCTGCACTCTACTAATGAGAAACCTAGGGAACAAACAGTGTCTTAAAGTGTAAAAATGCTTGCCAAGTGCTTGCCGGTGTCTTCTTCACCAGGTTTAGGTAGATTCTTTTACATATCAGATAATTTAATCTCATTACCTTGTCTGTATTGAACTGATTAGACGGTTTCATGGTCCAAAATAACTTTAATTGTTTATTTTTAAAAGTCTGAAATAATTGTGAAATGTGAAAGAATTAGTAGATGTTCTCAAATTTCATAAACTTTCATAATTTGCAGATAAAAGGATATGGTTATTGGCATGGGCCCAAGCTTCTATTCACTTCTCTGTTGCATTCTTTTGGATTCTTTGGGCACCAACATTAGTGGTACATATTTAAATGTTCATTGAGTAATGTAGTTATGAGAACACTGAAGCATCAAAGTTAATTTGTTAGAAGATTTATAATATTTTAAATTGTATGCCTGAACAAGTCTTTCATTTGCCTTCTCTAATTTTAAGGTTCTTAGTCTAAACTAACTAAACCACTGTACTAGTAACCTTTTATACTGCTGTTGGATTTAGTTAACTGGCATTCATAATTATAATTTTTGAGTTATTTGATCATTTCTGATCTAGGCTGATGGGCGGGAAGTCCATCTAGGGTTGATATATCCATGTTTGCTGGGATCAAGAATCCTTGGAAGCTCATTGTTTCCATGGCTTATGAGTGGAACATCATCTCTTCGGACTGAAGATTGTTTACTATATTGCTTCGTAATATCAGGGCTTGTGATGTCAATTGTTGCTTTTGATTATCAGGTACATTACATATGACTCATGTTCTTAGGTTTTTAAGAAATTTGGACGAATATAGAGCTTGATGTTTTACTGCTTGATCTCTTTATCTATAATATGCAGGAGCTTGGAGTTTTAGTGATGCTATTTTCCATATTTCATGCCTGTGTAGGTTTAATTTTACCTTCACTTGCAAGATTAAGGACCATGTAAGTGCTTTGCTTCACTATTATGATAGCATCTACAGAAACTTAAATATGCATACATAAAGTTCTGATTTCACACTGGTTTTCCCCCCTATTTTTCTAATAGGTATGTGCCAAATAAGTTACGTGGAGGGATGATTAGCTTATCTCTGGCCCCGGCAAATGCGGCAATTTTGTTTTTTCTGTTGCAGGTATGTAACTTTACCTTCAATTGAATTCTAAAGAGTGGTGAGCTCGCATTGGCATTGACAAGAGATGATGCGTGCCTCCATCATTCACAAGTAACTCATTTGCATGAAAAGAAATTGTCTATTATAATGAAGAATACCTTAACTTCATCACTCAAGCAATCTAAATTGTATAAGGAAAGAATTAGCCGTTAAGCGAGAATTTAGTTCATGACCATAGGTCTGCTCAGAATATTCCTGTGTCTAAATCTAATTTGTTTACAATGAATGGGCCTTATGAAAATTTGGGAAACCAATGTCAAACGTTGGCTAGGGTTTCATTTTCGATCTTACCCTAACTGAAGTTAGTGGACGAATTCAATGCATTTGAAATTTAAGATGAAGAAGGGTCTAAGAATGGGGAGAAGGGCACAAATGTAAATGTGGAAGAGAATAAAATTAGTTAGAATGGGGACCACCAAATCTATAACAAATTCGGTTAGTAGAGGGGGAATTCTGTTAGAGAGAGAGATGACTATTTGCTATAAACATAGGAGGGTAGAAGCACAGGGGGCATGAATCATTTTATTGTAGAAACTGAGCTTGCTAAGCTTGTAATCAAGAGGGGGGTCTTGACCTTCCTAGGCTATTTGAGCCAAAACAGTAAATATATAATTGAGACACTATCAGATTGCTGATATTGTTATCTTTGAACTCATTCATGATATACTAAGCCTGACGATAAGAAAGATTTAAAACGGGAATCCAGAGTATGTGTTATTAGGTTTGATATTTTTGGTCCCACGAGAATGAGTTTTAAAGGTCCATTTCCATTTTCCTTTTTCCTTTTTTTTTTTTTTTTTTTTTTTCAAATAAGAAATGGCATAGATGACATTGCTGTCTTACTACTGCAGGGAGGCTATTACCAGCGCATCGAAAATTCAGTGATAATAGCATTTGCTGCCCTTGGTCTGTTCACTTCGGCTGGCGGTATGTATGCATTGAAACGCTGGGGAAAGCATCCATATCAGACCTGGCAAAAGCAGTAAGTTGTTTTCACATTTCAAGCTTTGGTTTGAAGTTGGTACACATCCATTCAGAAGTGCAACTTCTAATCTTATGGTTCAAGCTTGCAAGGCAACGTTATGGGATATCAATTTGTTTGTTGGTTATGATTAAAATTCAACAAACCCAGTCCATCCTATTTCCCTGTTTCTGGGAAATCCGGCTAAATTCCTTTTGATGTGACGTTAAATCTTGGATTGAGCTAGAGGACTCTTCAACCCAGATTTTAATGTTGTAGATGAAGACAATTAGCTGCCAAGGGGGTTTGTGCCTTTTAACCCTCTGAGTCAAATATAAAATGCGTTTTCATCCTTGGGATCCAAAACCAACGAAGCAGCTAGACTCGTGCTCTCACGGGTTTAGAACCTGTTTTATACCTTTGTAAACTTTAAATGAGATGATATCGGGTATTGTGCCTTTACTTAATTGCTTCACTAGTGAATAATGAATAGTTTTGTATCAATTAAATTTTAGTATATATTTAATTTTGCTCAACAATGTGAGGGATTTGAACCTTTCATTCAAATATGATCTCTTAGTCCTCAGTGTATCGGTGCTTCATCGTTTTATCGACTTGATAATTTTTTTAAATACAACTGCTAGTCACTTCCCCTTTATACATACTATCTATAACAAAAAAAGGATAGGTATTGACATCCTAATCAATAATTATTCATCAAACAGCATTGTTATGTACCAATCAATGATTATTCAATCTATTCAATAATGTTTCCATAACTTATAACTATACTAGGTTGAGGTGTTGAGCATCTCCTAGTTTAACCACTAATATTTAGACATGTTCCAATTCAGTTTATTGTTTAAACATTTTCAATTTAATCTCCGGTTGATAATAAATATACGTGGCATCAACCTTTTAAACAATAAGCTACAATGGAAAAAACATTCCAACATTAATAACTAGCCTATTATGTTATCTGGTAAAGAGGAGAGCATGGGAATCAAGTTTTTATAATGTTAGAACTCATTTTATCATACAGAGAAAATGATGAGGTAGAGATTTACGGATTATGCATTGCGTGTAGTAAATAGTAACGCTTAATCGTCCTGTATTTGATCTCTGATCCACTTTGTAGCGACCCATTTCTGCCCCTTGACCACTGGACAGCTTCCATGAAGTGATGTCTACAAAATCATCCAATACATGAGATTTTCAGACAAGCAGCGTTCTTAATAAATGCAAAATGCTAAACAGATGAGCAAAATTTAACGTAATAGTAATCTTCTTCATCCCTGAAAAAGATACATCATAATATGCTTCCACACAGAAGCAAATAACTCAAAAGCACCAACTTGGGCAGCATACAGAAACAATGAATTGCCCACAAAATATATTTTCGAAAATAATTGCTGTTACTTTATATACATGCATGCTTTCAAATCCAGTGACGTATGTAAAGATTTGAAGTAAGTACCTATTAGTATGATGTAAAGATTTAAAGTAACTACCTATTAGATAAACATGAAGCTCAGTAATAAGATGAGTAACTTATGAAGTATCTTCATCCTTTCGATATAAGTGAGATCCTCAACACTACCACTTACAATTTTAAGTAGATGTCTATTGACCCCGAGTTGCAAGGTCAGACTATCTAAGTCCCCAACAAAATAAACGAGCATTTTCTATCATCATCCAACACTATATAACTAGGTTTGGTCAGATGAAGTTCATCAATTTTTTTAATAGTTTACTTTCGGAAAGCTTTCATATATTAATTCATTAATTACTTGATAAAAGTTCAAATGTTGTAGTTTTAAACTTATAATGGGAAAGAACAATTTTTTTTTCTGTATTTCCTAAACAAGATGAGTCCCGACATCTGTTGAATGTGTCACACCCGCAGCAGCGCCAAAACATAAAAAACTTAACAAACTAAAAGTAAATTTAATGCTTAAAATACGTGTACGAAGCATGTCTATCTCCAACATGGGAACACCTTGACATTCTGCTCATAATAAGTGCCCATGCTTCCTAACGAGCATCATCTTATAACAGCTTTGTGAAAGTTTAACATAATATATAATGCCTGACGTTCCTTGTCTATGACAAAGCATATCTAATTGAAGTCGGTGAACGAATATGTCAAAAACAGCAACGGCCTGAAGAAAGTGGGAAAGATTTTAGTAATTTTAAAGGACTTCGATTAGAGAATGTTATTTGGATATTAGTAGTGACAATTGTAACTCCTCGATAGTTTGTTAGGAGGAGTGCTCATAAATAGAGGGAGTTAAGAGTTGGAACTGGTCCATTGTGGAACTTGGGAATGGGATAGAGACAGTTCTCTCGAAAGGTTCTATCAGTCTGCATTTTCCATTTTATAGTCATACATTCTTTTCCCCCTAAAGACTGAGATCCTAACCATCTTCGATTTCAATGTCTATACTTTAAGTAGCATATGATATGAATTTGTAGATTTGATATGAGCAACTGTTGTTTGTTACAAACATGCTCAAACTCTTTTTCATGGCAGAATTAGACCCCTACTTGGAAATTGATAAGTGAGACCTATTTATCAAGAAAGGTGCTGAGTCAATGAATAGTCTTGTTTCCGTTTCCCAAAAAAAAAAAAAAAAGGTGATGAGTCAATGGATTTAGAAAGCTTCCCCTCTCTCCCAAGTACAAAACTCTCAGACTTACTAACCAATGTCCAGCTCGTTCTCTGACAATATATTTCCCTTTATTCACAGCCCACATCTCATTACATTTACATGGGGCCACCCTTCTAACTAACTTCTAATAGACTATTATTCCTCGTTCCCCTTTTTCACGTGCCTCCTTTTGTAAACATGTTCAATAGGGGGTCTATCATCAATCGAGCAACTCCATGCTCAAACAAACGATAAATGCTCCCTCTTGTTAGCTTGTTGTTCAACAATACACACATCCATACAGCATTCAAACTAAAACCACCATATCAAGCATCAGGGGAAAGGAACAGGAACACTAACCGGATCGATTGTACCATTTGGGAAAACAGAATAAAACAGAAGTCCGTCACCTTGACGTGGCTTCACTTTCAAACCAATACACCTTTGGAAATCATAGAGTCCATCCATATTCGAGCCATTCTGCCAATCAAACATAGTAAATACTCCATTTGATTCATATTCTTGGTTGTAAAATGTAAAAGATGTCAAGAGAAAGGCCACCTTGTTCATATGGTCTTATGGTCTTACCTCAAATGGAAACATGGTTTCTCCACCTTCGTCAACATCAGTCAAGTACAACAAGAAGGAAGCCACCTGAATTTTTGGATACTAAAATGTCAGGCAAAGTAGTGCAACATTTTCGCTTCTTTTCTTCTCTCTCTCTCTCTTGGAGGGAGATCAAGATATTTGTGTAACAGAGCTCTTATAAATGAATGAAAAGGATTGAGTGTAAAACTGTAAATGTGAACGAGCAATGAGCAAAGGAAAAGCTGATATATTTATTTTGTACCCTTTGGCTCTTCTGTGGCCCATATTCAGAAGGATTGAACGCATCATAATGAGAATTATACTTCTGCCCAATCTCATAACGCAAGATATTAAATGCCTGAAACACAGAATCCTCAATCCATTTTAAAACATCTGGAAAAAAGAAATTCTATACTTTTTAAAGAAGTTTTTTAACCTGTAAATTAACTACAAAATGAAGCATTATTATAGAACATATTTCTGCAAACAATTGAAAGAAAGAAAAAAAGAAATGAAGTACCAGGTGCATCAAATGGATAGAACGCAACAACTAATTATCTCAGGTTTTATGTTCACCTGTCACTACTTACTATTACGTACCTTGGTATTCAATCAAGAAATGTGAAAAGGTAATACTAATCCTCTTTTGGGTTATCAAACTATCAATCTCCAGAAGTTTGAACGTGAAAAGAACAGTTTGAGAGAGAATTTTAATCTCAGCATAAAATAACAAACAAAATCTAACCGTTGAAAGTAGGGTTTTAACTTAGGGGTATTTTTGTAATTGTATTCAGCCCAAGGGTTCTCTATCGTCTATTATTCGTCATGTTCCATTGTATTCTGTGTATCAATTCAATAATAAGAAAAAGGCCGGTATCGTGGTTTTTCTCCTTGTTCTAGGGTTCCACGTAAACTGTGTGTTGGTCCCTCTTTTCTTCTCCTCTTTTATATTTCATCATGGTATCAGAGCATGGCGACGAAACCCTAGCCGTCATCAACGAGAACCAACCATAGATGTCTTCAGAAGCCCTTGTGGGAACCGAGGGCGCTCCAATCGTGGACATGAAAGCTGTCATCCAAGCGGCTGTGAAGGAGTATCTCCAAGCCGCCCTACCGCAGCTGATCCCAGCTACCATAGTCGTCCAGCCGCCGCCGATAGAGGAGCGGTTCAATTCTGCCGAGAGGTTCCAGCTGCCGCGTGAGGGAGTGCCGTCGACTTCATTCCAAACTGAAGCCTACATAGTTGGTTCTTCCCATATCCAGCCATTGGTCGAAGCATCCTTTCTAGCCGTGCCAAATCATGGTGGCTCGGCCCAATGCCTTGATAATGTCCGACGACGGTTGGCGTACCTCCAAATGCAGATTTCAGATTTGGAAACAGCTCTTGGCACAAATCCTCAACCTATCAGCACAGAGAATCCGGTAAATTCGTTCTCTATTTTGCCCAATACAACTTACTTATCTAGCTCAATGGGAAATTCTGTAAGATTTCTGGTAGGAGAAAAATTAAATGACCAAAATTATTTCTCCTGGTCCCAATCGATCAGAATGGCCTTAGAGGGACGACACAAATTCGGGTATCTGACAGGAGAAATTCCGAAACCTATCTTGGGCGATCCTCAAGAAAGAATCTGGAAAGGGGGATTCTCTATTACGCTATGTTCTCATCAATAGTATGGAGCCACAGATTGACCGCCCTTTATTGTATACAACAACTGCCAGAGATACTTGGGACGCAGCAAGGGACCTGTACTCAAAGCGACAGAATGCATCTCGACTTTACAAACTACACAAGTAGATCTATGAGTGCAAATAACGGACCATGGATGTCACATCCTACTTTAATAAACTGTCAGTGTATTGGCAAGAGATGGACCTATGCCGAGAGATTGATTGGAACTGTGCATAAGATGGGGCTCAATACTTGAAACTTGAAGAAGCCGACCGGGTGTATGTTTTCTTGGCAGGATTGAACCCCAAATTTGATAGTATTTGGAGTCGCATATTGGGTCAACGACCTACACCCTCCCTCAGAAAAGTTTGTTCAGAGATATGACTGAAAGAGGATCAATCGCATGCTATGAACAATCCTGTTGTTGTTTCCACTAATGCAACAACCTTTGTTACAAAGGCGCTTACTGCAAATGGTGATAAAAAGCCCACTTCTGCTTGTGAGTATTGTAAGAAGCCATGGCATACGAAGGACCAGTGCTGGAAGTTGCACGAGAGACCCCCAAATTGTAGGCGATGACAGTCTCATGACAAATCAAACTCTGGGCGTGCCCTCATAAGTGACTCAGTTAATGAGAATACACAACATCAATCCTCCACCGACAATAAGAACAATTTGAGTGCGGTCGGGGTGAGTGCTATTGCACAATCAGGTACATTTCCCTTTTTTGGCCTTATTAGTATTAATGGCAAGAAACCCGGATTGTAAATTCAGGGGCCACAGATCACGTCACCAGTTCTTCAGATCTATTTATTTCATACTGTCTGAGAGCAGGGAATGAACGTATTAGAATTGCAGACGAATCCTTTGCCCTAGTTGCAGGGAAAGGACATACCTCCCCGTTTGATGGCTTAATACTGCGTGATACTCTACATGTGCCTAAAATCTCATATAATCTTTTATCTATCAGTAAATACGAGAGATTTGAATTGCAAGACAATTTTCTCACCAGATTCTGTTGTGTTTCAAGACCAAAAGTCGGAGATGACGATTGGCACTGTCCAGCACGATAGGGGACTCTACTTCCTTTCTAACGATGCTTCTTCTAAGGAGGATCATAGAACTGGTTTTATGTCTTTAATTTTTTCTACTTCCAAAAATGACTTTATGTTATGGCATTATCGCTTAGGACATCCAAAATTTCAATATATGAAATATTTGTTTCCGCATCTATTCCGCAATGTCAATATAGCCTCTTTAAATTGTGATGTGTGTATTCGTGCCAAACAAAGTCATGTTACTTTTCGTTCTCAACGTTATAAGCCGTCCAGTCCCTTCTCCCTAATTCATAGTGATGTTTGGGGACCCTCACCTACTACTACCTCCACTGGCAAACGTTGGTTCGTTATAGACGACCACACCCGCCTTACTTGGGTCTTCTTACTTACTGATAAGTTTGAGGTGTCTTCCGTCTTCCAACAATTCTATACAACTGTTGAAACCCAGTTCCGTGCAAAGATTGAAATTTTGAGGAGTGATAATGGGCGAGAGTTCTTTAACACCTCTTTATGAGACTTTCTTATGTCTAAGGGGATTGTCCACCAGAGCTCGTGTGCTTATACTCCCCAACAGAATGGAGTAGCCGAGCGTAAAAATCGTCATCTGATGGAAGTCGCCTGGTCCTTAATGTTGTTTGCCACTCTTCCGTCCTATCTGTGGGGGGAGCCATTCTTACTGCCGCCCACCTCATTAATTGCATGCCCTCTCGTGTTCTTGACTTTCATAATCCCTTGGACCTATTTAAAGAATCTTATCCGACTACTCGCTTGATTTCCGATGTTCCCCTCCGAGTCTTCGGCTGCGTCGCGTTTATCCATTCCCATGGCCCAAATCGCACAAAATTCACTCCACATGCTCAGAAATGTGTCTTTGTTGGGTACCCTCTCCACCAACGTGGGTACTGCTTTTCATCTGACCTAAAAGTCCCGTGAAATAGTTGAATAAGTACTATTATCCGTCTTCTCGTAGGTATTTTGTCTCCATGGACGTTACCTTCCTTGAGGATCAGTCCTTCTTTCCCGTTAGTTCTCTTTAAGGGGAGAGCTTGAGTGAAGAGACTAACTGGTCTTCCTATGCTATTCCCTTAGAATCAGCCCCTATTCCTTCTCCCAGTTCTGAAAATGCTTGTCCAGTCCTTCCTACCAACCAGATTCCATGGATAACCTACTATAGGAAGAATCTTAGAAAGGAAGGAGTGCCACCTGTTGAACAGCCAGCTCCGGTCCATGAATCAGACCCTGCATCAGGTCCAGGTACGTGTATTCCTAAAACTAATGATATTGATATATGTATGGAGACTGAAAAATTCAGAGAGGATAAGGACGAAGGAGGTGACAATACCGAAAATGTGACAGATGAGGAGACAGCTGAGAATGATAGCAGTAGGGAAGAAATGCCAGCAATTGGTGAGGAGGTGGAGAGTGTTACTGAAATTCCTGATATACAGATGACCCATCATGCCGAGAAACCTGGAGAGTTGGAAAATCATGATGCCTCTCTCGATCTTCCTATAGCACTGAGGAAAGGTACTCGTTCATGCACGAAGTACTCTATGCACAGCTACATGATATATAGTAATATGTCTCCCAACTTTAAAGCTCTCACTACCAACTTGGACGTTGTCATGATCCCAAGCAGTATTCGTGAAGCAATGGAGAGTCCTGAATGGAAAACGACTGTTATGGAAGAAATGAGGGCTCTTAAGAAAAATGGAACTTGGAAACAAGTGTTTTTACCTGAAGGGCACAAGACAGTTGAATGCAAATTGGTGTTCACCGTAAAGTACAAATCAGATGGGACGATTGATCGGTATAAGGCCAGACTGGTTGCTAAAGGCTTCTCTCAGACCTTCGGAGTTGATTACTCTGAAACATTCTCTCCCGTGGCCAAACTCAACACTATTCGGGTATTGTTGTCTATTGCTATGAACAAAGATTGGCCACTTCACCAATTAGATGTTAAGAATGCATTCCTGAATGGAAAACTTGAAGAGGAAGTCTATATGAGCCCCCCTCCTGGGTTCGAGAGTCAGTTCAAGCACAGAGATATAAATAAGGGCACTCAGATCATACACTGTTTACAAAAAGGTCAGGCTTCGGAAAGATTCAGTCCTCATAGTGTATGTTGATGATATTGTTCTGTCTAGCGATGATGAGGGTGAAATTATGAGGGTTAAAACTAGAATGGCTGAAGAGTTTGAGATTAAAGACCTCGGTAAGCTGAGATACTTCCTTGGAATGGAAGTGGCCTGATCAAGAGAAGGTATTTCAGTGTCGCAACGGAAATATACACTGGACTTACTCAAAGAAACAAGCATGACGGGGTATAAACCAGCTAACACACCCGTGGAGTACAATGCAAAACTTGGTGTTACAAACAACAAAATTCCTGTTAACAAAGAAAGGTATCAAAGGTTGCTTGGGAAGTTAATCTACCTGTCCCACAAGACCAGGAATTTCATATGCAGTGAGCATGGTAAGCCAGTTTATGCAAGCTCCCTATGAGGAGCATATGATTGTGGTTGAACGTATCCTTTGGTATTTGAAGGGGACTCCTGGTAAGGGCCTGATGTTCAGAAAGTCCGAAAAAAGGGCTACCGAAGCGTATACCAATTCTGATTGGGCAGGCTCTGTCGTTGATAGAAAGTCAACCTCCGGATACTGCACCTTTGTCTGGGGTAACCTTGTCACCTAGCGAAGTAAGAAACAGGGAGTTGTTGCCAAAAGTAATGCTGAGACTGAATACAGGGCAATGAGCTTAGGGATCTGTGGAGAAATCTGGCTGAAGAAGGTGTTGTCTGATTTTCACCAAGATAGTGAGCTTCCAATGAAATTGTTTTGTGATAATAAAGCAGCAATAAGCATTGCAAACAATCCATTCCAACATGATAGAACCAAACATGTAGAGATTGACAGACACTTCATCAAAGAGAGACTAGATAGTGGAAGCATTTGTATCCCCTATATTCCCTCAAACCAACAAGTGGCAATGTTCTCACCAAGGGGTTACTTAGGCCAAACTTTGATTATTGTATCAGCAAGTTGGGCCTTATTGATATTTATGCCCCAACTAGAGGGGGAGTGTTGAAAGTAGGATTTTAACCTAGGGTATTTTTGTAATTGTCTTTAGCCCTAGGGTTCTCTACTGTCTATTTATTCGCCATGTTCCATTGTATTCCGTGTATCAATTAAATAATAAGAAAAAGGTCTGTATCGTGGTCTTTCTCCCTGTTCTAGGGTTTCCACATAAATTGTGTGTTGGTCTCTCTTTTCTTCTCTTCTCTTTTATATTTCATCATTGACTACATGGTAAATTTACATAAATCCCATCAACGATTATAAGAAATGGATGGTCAAGATCCCACGTCAAGCATTAAATTTTAAGAAGGCGAATGGCCAGCTACTATAGAGATGGAAATAATAAGCAATTTAGAAAATGACTTGCTAATGGTTTCATCATCTTCATGAAATTGAAAGAGTTCAATCCATGACACTCCCTATAAAAATTTACGTCAAAGATATTCAGGATTCTAGAACAAAGTACTTTAGAAAGTTTAGACTCTGATGAACGATATACCAACAGAATTCCACCTTAAGAAAACAGGGTGGAAATAGTGATGATCAAAGTGGTAAATCTTACTATAATAATACCTCTCCATGCGTCCTTGGAATCATGGTTGCCCTTGCAATTTTTTCCTCAATTACACCCAGAGTCCCACTTTCATCTTCTGAAGCACCAAAGAACGCTCCAGAACTGCTTGGGACAGACAAAGAGGGAGAGAATCAAATTGAAAATGTAATCAAGCACCTTTACAAAATTCTATATCACTATAACCAGAGTATAACCAAGAACTTAGAAGATCACGAATTCCTAGTACTAGAGCCTTCAATTCATGAAACCAAAAACCAAAATAAAGAGAAGTAATAGAAAATTTCCATTTTCACCCATACCCATGGCTAACCCTGAAGTTCTGTCGATTACAAAGTGCAATAAAGAAACTACAATGGAAGGATAAATATTTTTCTAGAAATGAAAAAATTACAAAAGTGGATGGAAGTTCCCAAAACCAATGCGTAGGAGTTCAAATGGAATTCCAATAAAAAATCATGGGTGAGAGCGACCAAAGAATCGAACTAAAAAGGAAGAACCAAAAAATGAAACCATGTATAACTATGCTGAATTCTTAAAATCTCGATAGATAACTTCTCATACCATAACAAATCGCATATATAGATAGAGGTTATAAATGGAAGTACAGGAAGAAACCTATGTTGAGGCCGTTCAAAGAATAGTATGAGAAAATTAAAAACAAAACCAGAATGTCGTTCCCAGATAATGCGAGTATAACACATACTGATAAATACTTTCTGCAAACATACATCCTCATTCAAAATCCCCAATCCCCATAGTGTGACCGGATTAACTCCTTGAATCATCTCATCGAGCATAAACTCCATCCTAAATAAAGATAATTAATAAAATGATGAGCGCCAATACATGCAGACAAAACAGGAGATACCTTGTTCGGATTCCTTTCGTGTTCTCTTCGGTTTCTCCCTTACGTAGAGCCAGGGTAGACGGTCTAAGCTTCGGTCTCGCCATATTAACTATGCTCAGGCATTGCTCCGCAGTTGCAAACTTGGGGAAAAAAAGGGCGCGAGGTCGCCAGCTCAAAACCTCCATTAAAGGAAAACGTTAAATTACACATGCAGTAATTTAAACACTAAATCATGGATACTGAAGATCGAATAATCAGTTGCAAGGTTCGTTCATCGATAAAGTATTGCTTCGCATAAATACATGTGAATCTTAAAATGAACAACTCATTCTAAGTGACAATGCGGTGAAACTAACATACCAGAGGGAAAATGAGAATTAAAACCAAACGGAGAGCACCTGAAAAGGAATTGAAGAAATTGAATCGTCGCCGTTTTCTCCGGGAGTCATCAAATCGAACTCGCTACCATCGCTGACTGATTGAAGCAACCTCGGCCCCGGCCTATCGTCCTCTACATCCTGTTCATTCGTCCGATAACAATGAGATAATCAGAAAATTAAAATATATGCTTTGAAGCGACAAAATCTAAAACTGATTGGAAACTTGAAGCACACGGATCAACCTGAGAGAGAAGAGAAGAACCGAAGAATCCGGCGAGGAAACAAAAAAGGCATAAAACGAAGATAAGTGCCGGCAAACCTAGCTTTGATCTCAAGCTCCAATTACTTTTTCCGCTTTTGCCTTTCATCTTTGTTTCCTTTGATGGAATCACCGATCTCTTCCTTATTTGTTCCTATTTTCCAATTTCAGAAGCGCCTCGTTAACTTGGACTGATTTCGTGTCTTGACGTTCAGTCAACAGAATGAAGGATAAAAATGTCTTTTCGGTCGTCGAAGGTTTTGTTTGTGTGAGGGCGGGAATGCACTTGCCGTTGCCGCCACTTCATGCACACCAAGTATTAAAATGGGTTAATTAAACATCTGTATAATCACTCTTTTGCCTTTTGTTTTTGTTTTGTTTTGTTTTTTTCTTTAAAAAAAAAAAAATAAACTTATAAACGTAGTTTATATGTTGTTTAGATTTAAATCAAAACCACATTTTGAAAACTAAAAAATATAATTTTGAAAATTTTGTTCTTATTTTTTCAAATCTCTATATATAACATATGAAAACCATAAATAAGCATTTATAATAAAATAAGTATAACTTTCAAAAATAAAAGATAAAAAACAATTGATTACTATATGAAACCTAAATATCGATAGTTTTCTTAGTTACTTAGATTATGATCTTGAACATGTATTTCTATAAAAATATAAAATTAAATTTATTTTTACTGTAATTTTACATGGAGTAGGAGATTCAAATACCGAAACTCTTACTCTTAGTTAATTATATATGTGTCTCGACCAATTAAATTAGGTATAACTTGGCCACAAAAATTGTGTGTTGATATTAATTTGAAGCCAAGACGTCTATACATCTCATTTTTAAATATATTAATAAGAACTACGACATAAATTTAAACTAAAAAATCACAGGAAATAATGATCTGTCATACATAACCGGATACTAGAGTAGTAAATAAAACGGGCTTCTTTTTGTTTTTTTTGTTTTTCTTTTGTTTTATAATTCTATATACTTTGTGACGAGGAGAACAATAGAACAATTAGTTTGTTTTAATTAAATATTTAGTTTATTTATTAATTAGTATTTGTAATTAATTAATTAATTAGTTCTTTTCAAAGCTATAAATGACATTTAGGATGGTAATAGAACAAGCAGTATCAATTTCAATATACTCGTGTTCTTTGAGAGAGCTCTCTCGATTTTAACGATAGATTTTCTTTCTTGACTATAAATTTGGCCTATGCATCATTGTATTTGATTGTTCAAAATATTTACTTAAAAATAATCATCGAAATGCTGAACAAACATTACTTAACAACCTTAAAGAAAATCATTATTAAATCTATGTTAAAGCATTCCCTAAAAAAACCATGAGTATTTAATCCCAATTGCCTGTATAACCCTTTTGAATCTTCCATTGGATAAAAACAAAATTGGGAATAACAAATCAGCCTCAAAACATAATATATGTTTGAAAAATCATTGAGCCAATCCAAGTTAAGCATTCGTAAAACATGATTACTCATTACTCATTGCCTGTATAATCTTTTTGAATCATCTATCGATGAAAAATGGAAATGGAAATAGAAATTTATTTATTTATTTAAAAACCTTATATTTCAGAAAAATTGTTTTAAATATCACTTCAAAATATTTTTAAATATAATAAAATATCAATATTTATCGATGATAGACCTTAATAGATATCTATCAATATCTATTAATAATAGATGAAATAGTCTATTAAGGACATTCGGGGCAAGAAATTAGTTATTATAGTTTTAGATTATTATAATTGGATTATAATAGTTTGTGTTTGGTATAGACTATTTTAGTTTAGATTAAAATAATACGTTTGAGATGTAAACTATTTTAGTTTGAAAATGAAATAGCAAATACCGTAGCAAACAATAAAAAAATAATGAATGTAAAATAGCAAAAACGATAGTTAATAATAAATATTGTAACAAATTGAGGTTTTGAAATAGTGTTGACGGTCACTAATTGAAATTTTTTAAATAGTTTTTACTGTAGCAAGAGGTGGTTATTATAGTCTTATAGTCCTCAAATACCTCCTTAATATCTGTCACTAATAGTAATAGATAGTGACATTATATTATATTTGTAAATATTTTAGTTCATTTTTTTATATTTTTAAGCAACCCTACATTTTACAAGCTGACTTTAGTAGTAAACTCTAAACCTTAAATCCTAACAAAACAAAGAAACAAGCTTGAATTTTCAAAAACTAAAATTTAAAATTTAAATAATTATCAAAGAGAATCTACATTGTTTACAGTGCAGCCACCAACGGGTGATATCGTCCTTCTAGAGCTAGTGCTCGTGTTTAGAATTTTGACCATCTTTTTACCATATGCTAAAACTCCCTTCAGATAATTGAAATACTTCCAAACTTGTACATGGTGTGTTTATCAGATAATTGAAATATTTTAGTTCAGAATTTTCCAAACTTGGCCATGCTCGAAAGTACTTCCAAAATGTCGTTATCGACCACACTATAATGCTGATCACGAGGATGATTGGCTCAAACTGATGTCTTTACCTGTGCTGGGTATTATTCATATCCAGGCAAATGGAAGAACTGACCATCTCGCAGTAGCATTTATCACGCCTAATAATTTCTGTAGCATTTATCACGCCTAATAATTGAAGCATTTTCGACATCAAGAGGACCAATGTTCTTCCTAAATAAGTTTCTTGGACCAATTGAGGATCCTAAAAAGTTGGCCCTTGATAGTATCCCTGATTGTTTGTTTTCTCATCCTTGCATCTTGGATATCAAGAGTTCTGTATGCAAGTGCAATTAGATACATTGCTGGATGGAGCCGCCTGCACAGACTTAGATAGTTTAGTTTGCAATGGTCTCGACAAAATATTAATTTTGAAACACAAAATTGTAGAAGAAATGCTCAGCAACCTTCGATGTAGAAGTCAGAATAAACCCATGTTAGGGAAAATACTTTCAAATAAGATATCAGAATTTTATGCCGAAATGGAACCGAGACATAAGAATGCATAATTATAGATTTAAGAGATGACAGCAATGACGAACATCAGAAGGCAATTAACGAAAAAGAACCGTGCAATAATTACACCACCAGCTTGAAGATATGGGGCTCGACAAGAAATCGACATGCCAAGTATAAAAAAATTTTAACCTGACATGTTTTTTATCCTGAACAAACTCAAACGAGAGTGGTATACGATAATCAATAAAAGTGAAACTCTCGATTATCCTATTAAGTCATTCTGAGCAAATAGAAGCTTTAAAATGAAAGGTTTATTGGTATACTCCGTATGAACTTACTCTTGAAATTGGTCTCGAGAATCAAAGCCATCCCAAAACCTTTGTGATGGGACTGTTCGGCCTTTCTTATTTTTACCAAATGTTTCAACATACCACCCCCCTATGTCATGCAGGCCACAGCGAGGCTCAAATAGCCAAAACCTATAAGATAGAAGGGTTTACACGTTAATAATAAGAATAGCAATCAGGAAAAGAGAGGCCAAGTTGTCAAGATCGTCATTTCTAATCTACCAATCTTCATGTCACATCATGCACAGAAATGTCATGATGTAAGCTGTTTCTAACCCCAATCATATAGCTAAAAGGGATATCGAGAGAAATGAGCGTTCGTGGGGTGAGTACAAATGTTCAAACGCTTGTGAGGTTAGGACCTCTCCTTTACACAATAATTATATTCCAATCCTGTGTAGTTAGCAGTAGCACCTTCTTCCAATCCCATATCCCACTCCTTTATCCCTTTTTCCAATAAGGATTTAGGCAAAATGACTGCCCGACTTTCTATTAGAAAGAAGGACTATTGGATTACAGCAAGCAATCACGAGATAGAGATGTCTGCATGATGCTCATAGACATGCACATTTGTTTACCATAATTAAGGACCGCCATGGAGAAAAAGATCTCAACAATCACACGCATCTGCTAGCCCCTTACAAACCAAAGAGGGAGGGGGGAAGATCACAAGTCATACAAATTCTTCTATCTACACCCATTCCATTTTCATAAAAATTCCAAAAAGTAGCTAAGCTTTCAGTAACCTAAACAGTGGCTCCTTTCACGCACCTGCCACTTAGAAGCTAGCTAAAAACATTGAAGTATTGGATGATGCATCCACATAAGAAACTCAAGAATTGGATGATGCATCCGCATAGAAACTATGGAAACCACTGAGTTGAAGACGTAAAGTGGTCCAACTATAGAGATCAAAGAATCCAAGGTGTGGTTCCTTTCAGAAACCAAGGTGTCCTCCCAAAAATATATATATATTTTCTTTCTGAAGGCAAAGGCAAAAAATTTTAATCAAGACGTCCAGACCTTACGTAGTGCTTTACAAGGAGTTCTATCCTGTAGAGGACTTATAAGTCCCATGCATTTTGTTATTTAACACACGTTTACTCTTGCCTATGATAATTGACAGCTACAACTTTTTCCCCTTTACAAATTCATTTACATTTTATCGCAAAATCACAAATCCTCTTTCCAGTCATGCATTTATTTTTTAGTGTCTAAATCACAATTGGCTAGGTGAGTGACAACAAGCCCTTAATCTTCCTCCTTCCCGCAAAGAGTCCCAATCTTGCATTACAGTTTAAAGCTTCCACATAAAACTATCAGATGACTACAATGACACTAGAATAGAAAGAAAGAAAGAGTAATTTTTACTTGGCCAACTTCCAGTAGCAGGACCAAGAACTAATAGCATCACTTAACGTGGGGACGCCAATCTATAAAATTCTGGAGATGCAAAACTCACTTGCTTGGTGGTAAACGTGCTCGACTGCATCTACACTCACAAACAGAAACTTTTTCTCCTGTACTGTACCAGTGCATGTGTTTGACCTGAAAAACTAGGAATTAGTATATAAGTATCAACGACATAAATGTACTATTTAATTTATGGAGGATAATCAAGCACACATCCGGTTTCCATTGAAACAACAATATGTTGATCGTGCACAAGTCATGCAGCTTATACCTTTCTGTAAAATATAATTTTCCACAGCATCGTTGTGACATTGCATTGTGTTTTTTAAATGGACGGAGAAAGACGAGTCCCAAGACTCTCTTATATCTTATTCTCTCTTCATTCACCATAGAAGGGTTTTGCTCAGCACAAAATGGACACTTATTTTACTGTATGAACAAAAATGCATCCGTACAAAAGCGTAATCACATAGATGTAAAAAAGTGCATCCTAGCATAGTATCCCAGTCGGTAGTATAAAGATAATGAAGTCAAACAGAAAAAATACCAAGCATGCACCGGAGAAGCCTCTTTTCATTAATAACATCAAGAATCTCTTCAAGTACATAAAGAATAAAACATTGTTTGTTCTTTTTTTCCCCATTTCTCCTCAGTATCATCTCCACAATAGAACTTGATGAAATATAAAAGAGAAAAGATGAAAAGAGAGATCAACACAATTCTTACGTGAAAACCTTAAAACAGGGAAAAAAAACTACGATACAGATATTTTTCTTATTATTAAATTGATACTCAGAATACAAGAGAACAAGGTGAATAAATAGACGGTAGGGAGCCCTAGGGATGAAGACAATTATATAAATACCCTTAGGTTAAAACCCTACTTTCAACACTCAAACCCTACTTTCAACACTCCCCCTCATGTTGGGGCATAAATATCAATAAGGCCCAACTTGCTGATACAATAATCAAAGCTTGGCCTAAGTAACCCCTTGGTGAGCACACCTGTCACTTGTTGATTTGAGGGAATATAGGGGATGCAAATGCTTCCACTATCTAGTCTCTCTTCGATTAAATGTTTGTCAATTTCTACATGTTTGGTTCTGTCATGTTGGACTAGATTGTTTGCGATGCTTATTGCTGCTTTATTATCACAAAACAATTTTATTGGAAGCTCATTATCTTGATGAAGATCAGACAACACATTCTTCAGCCAGATTTCTTCACTGATCCCTAAGCTCATGGCCCTGTATTCAGCCTCAGCGCTACTCCTGGCAACAACTCCCTATTTCATACTTTGCCAAGTGACAAGGTTACCCCAGACAAAGGTGCAGTATCCAGAGGTTGACTTTCTATCAACAACAGAGCCTGACCAATCGGAATCGATATACGCTTCGATAGACCTTTTATCGGACTTTCTGAACATCAGGCCCTTACTAGGAGTCCCCTTCAAGTACCGAAGGATACGTTCAACAGCAGTCATATACTCCTCATAGGGAGCCTACATAAACCGACTTACAATGCTCACTGCATATGAAATATCTGGTCTTGTATGGGATAAGTAGATCAATTTCCCAACCAACCTAAGCTCATGGCCATGTATTCAGCCTCAGCGCTACTCCTGGCAACAACTCCCTGTTTCTTACTTCGCCAGGTGACAAGGTTACCCTAGACAAAGGTGCAGTATCCAGAGGTTGACTTTCTATCAACAACAGAGCCTGCTAGTTAGAATTGGTATATGCTTCGATAGACCTTTTATCAGACTTTCTGAACATCAGGCCCTTACCAGGAGTCCCCTTCAAGTAACGAAGGATACGTTCGACAGCAGTCATATGCTCCTCACAGGGAGCTTGCATAAACTGACTTACAATGCTTATTGCATATGAAATATCTGGTCTTGTATGGGATAAGTAGATCAATTTCCCAACCAATCTCTGATACCTTTCCTTGTTAACAGGAATTTTGTTGTTTGTATCATCAAGTTTTGCATTATACTCCACGGGTGTGTCGGCTGGTTTACAACCAGTCATGCCTGTTTCTTTGAGTAAGTCCAGTGTATATTTCCGTTGCGACACTGAAATACCTTCTCTTGACCGGGCCACTTCCATTCCAAGGAAGTATCTCAGCTTACCGAGGTCTTTAATCTCAAACTCTTCGGACATTTTTGTTTTAAGCCTCATAATTTCACCCTCATCGTTGCCAGACAGAATAATATCATCAACGTACACTATGAGGACTGCAATCTTTCCTGAGCCTGACTTTTTCGTAAATAGTGCATGATCTGAGTGCCCTTGTTTATATCCCTGTACTTTAACAAATGTGGTGAATCTGTCAAACTAGGGCCTTGGAGACTGTTTCAACCCGTATAACAACTTCCTCAATATGCATACCCTGTGCTTGAACTGACTCTCGAACCCAGGAGGGGGCTCATATAGACTTCCTCTTCAAGTTCTCCAGGAATGCATTCTTAACATCTAACTGGTGAAGTGATCAATCTTTATTCACAGCAATGGACAACAATACCTAAATAGTGTTGAGTTTGGCCACGAGAGAGAACATTTCAGAGTAATCAACTCCGAAGGTCTGAGTGAAGCCTTTAGCAACAAGTCTGGCCTTATACCGATCAATCGTCCCATCTGACTTGTACTTTACGGTGAACACCTATTTGCATCCAACCGTCCTGTGCCCTTCAGGCAAAACCACCTGTTCCCAAGTTCCATTTTTCTTAAGAGCCCTCATTTCTTCCATAACAGTCGTTTTCCATTCAGGGCTCTCCATTGCTACACGAATGCTGCTCGGGACCATGACAGCGTCCAAGCTGGTAGTGAGAGCTTTAAATTCGGGTGACAGATTACTATATGTGATGTAGCTGTGCATATAATACTTCGTGCATGAACAAGTACCTTTCCTTAGTGCTACAGGAAGATCGAGAGAGGCATCACGATTTTCCAACTCTCCAGGTTTCTTAGCATGATCAGTCATTAGCATATAAGGAATTTCAGTGATATCCTCCACATCCTCACCAATTGCTCTAGTATCATTACCAACTGCTGGCATATTTTCCCTATTGCTATCATTCTCAGCTGTCTCCTCATCTGTCACACTTTTGGTATTTCCACCTCCTTCGTCCTTATCCTCTCTGCATTTGTCAGTCTCTATACACATATCAACATCATTAGTTTTAGCAATACACGTACCTGGACCTGATGCAGGGTCTGACTCATGGACTGAAGCTGGTTGTTCAACAGGTGGCACTGCTTCATTTCTAAGATTCTTCCTATAGTAGGTTATCCATGGAACCTGGTTGGTAGGAAGGACCGGACATACACTTTCAGAGCTGGGAGAAGGAATAGGGGGCTGATTCTAAGGGAACAGCATAGGAGGACCAGTTAGTCTCTTCACTCAAGCTCTCCCACTGAAGAGGACTATCGAGAAAGAAGGGCTGATCCTCAAGGAAGGTAATGTCCATGGAGACAAAATACTTACGAGAAGACGGATGATAGCACTTATACCCACGTTGGTGGAAGGGATACCCAACAAAGACACATTTCTGAGCACGTGGAGTGAATTTTGTGCGATTTGGGCCATGGGAATGAACAAAAGCGACGTAGCCGAAGACCCGAAGGGGAACATCGAAAATTAAGCAAGTGGTCGGATAAGATTCTTTGAATAGGTCCAATGGATTATGAAAGTTAAGGACACGAGAGGGCATGCGATTAATGAGGTGGGCGGTAGGAAGAATGACATCCCCCACAGATAGGACGGAAGAGTGGCAGACAACATTAAGGACCAGGCGACTTCCAGCAAATGACGATTTTTATGCTCGGCTACTCCATTCTGTTGGGGGGTATAAGTACACAAGCTTTGGTGGACAATCCCCTTAGACACAAGAAAGTCTCAGAAAGAGGTGTTAAAGAACTCTTGCCCATTATCACTCCTCAAAATTCCAATCTTTGCATGGAACCGAGTTTCAACAGTTGTATAAAATTGTTGGAAGACGGATGACACCTCAGACTTATCAGTAAGTAAGAAGACCCAAGTAAGGCGAGTGTGGTCGTCTATAGAGGTGACGAACCAACGTTTGGCAGTGGAGGTGGTAGTTGGTGCGGAGCCCCGGACATCACTATGAATTATGAATTAGGAAGAAGTATCGTCAGAAAGGAAGTAGAGCCCCCTATTGTGCCGGGCAGTGCCAGACTTCAGATCCTGAAACAAAACAAAGTCTGGTGAGAAAATTGCCTTGCAATTCAGATCCCTTGTAATTTTACTGACAGATAAAAGATTATATGAGATCTTAGGCACATGCAGAGTAACACGCAGTACTAAACTGTCAAACGGGGAGGTATGGCCTTTCCCTGCAACCGGGGCAAATGACCCATCTGCAATTCTAATACGTTCATTCCCCGCACTCGGACAATATGAAATAAACAGATCTGAAGAACTGGTAAGATGATCTATGGCACCTAAATCTACAATCCAGGGTTTCTTGCCATTAATGCTAATAAGGCCAAAAGAGGGAAATGTACCTAATTGTGCAATAGCACTCACCCCGACCGCACTCAAATTGTTCTTATTGTCAGCTGAGGACTGATGCTGTGTATTTTCATTAACTGAGTCACTTACGAGGGCACGACCAGTGTTTGATTTGTCATGAGATTGTCGTCGCCTACTGTTTGGGGGTCTTCTGTGCAACTTCCAACACTGATCCTTCGTATGCCATGGCTTCTTACAATGCTCACGAACAGGAGTGAGTTTTTTTTTATCACCATCGGCACTGGGCGCCTTTGTAACAAAAGCCGCTGCATCAGTGGAAGCAGCGAGAGGATTATTCATGACATGCGATCGATCCTCTTCTAGTCGTATCTCTGAATAAACTTCTATAAGGGAGGGGATAGGTCATTGACCCAATATGCGACTCCGAACACTATCAAATTTGGGGTTCAATCCTACCAAGAAAACATATACCCGGTCGGCTTCTTCAAGTTTCAAGTATTGAGTCCCATCTTGCGCACAATTCCAGACAATTTCTCGGCATAGGTCCATCTTTTGCCAAAACATTGACAGTTTATTAAAAAAGGATGTGACATCCATGGCCCCTTGTTTGCACTCATGGACCTGCTTGTGTAGTGTGTATAGCCGAGATGCATTTGATCGCTTTGAGTACAGATCCTGTGCTGCCTCCCACATATCTCTGGCAGTTGCTGCATACAGTAATGGTCGGCCAATCTGTGGCTCCATACTATTGATGAAAACAGAACGTAATAGCGAATCTTCCCCTTTCCAGATTCGTTCTTGAGGATCACTTGGGATAAGCTTCAGAATCTCTCCTGTCAAGTACCCGAATTTGTGTCGTCCCTCTAAGGCCATTCTGATCGATTAGGATCAGGAGAAACAATTTTGGCCATTTAATTTTTCTTCCATAAGGAATCCTGCAGAATTTCCCATTGAGCCAGATAAGTAAGTTGCAATGGGCAAAATAGAGAATGAATTTACCGGATCCTCTGTGGTGACAGGTTGAGGATTTGTGTCAAGAGCCGTTTCCAAGTCTGAAATTTGCAGTTGGAGGTATGCCAACCGTCGTCGAACATCATCAGGGCATTGGGCCGAGCCACCATGATTGGGCGCGGCTGGAAAAGATGCTGCTACAGACGACTAGACAAGGGCAGAACCAGCCGTGAAGGCTGGACTCGAGCCGCCGGCTAGGTGAATCATGAACAGAGACTGCAGATGATCAGTTGCTCGGCTCGGCGCACGGGAAGGCAGCAACTGGATTGAGGCTGGAGCGATCGGCACGAGCGGCGCGACCGGTGCGGACGAAGGGCTCGGCAGCAACCCACCGGCGCGGCTCGGTGCGATCGACCGTCTTTGATCGTCGAAAGCAGCTTCGGTTTGGAACGAAGCGGACGATTCTCCCTCGCACAGCGGCTGGAACATCTTGGCAGGGCTGAATCGCTCCTCTCTCGACGGCGGCTGGGATCAGCTGTGGTAGGACGGCTTGGAGATACTCCTTCACAGCCGTTTGAATGGCTGCCTTCATGTCAACGCTTGGAGCTCCGTCGATTCTCATGGGGGCTGCTAAAGAAGTCTGTGGTTGGTTCTCATCGATGACGGCTAGAGTTTTGTCGCCATGCTCTGATACCATGATGAAATATAAAAGAGAGAAGAAGAAAAGAGAGACCAACACACAGCTTATGTAGAAACCTAGAACAGGGAGAAAAACCACGATATAGATCTTTTTCTTATTATTGAATTGATACTCAGAATACAAGAGAACAAGGTGAATAAATAGACAATAGGGAGCCCTCGAGATGAAGACAATTACATAAATATCCTTAGGTTAAAACCCTACTTTCAACAGAACTACTACTCATTCTAGGATATTTGTAGGTAAGGAAAACTTGCCGACTATTCAAGATTCACAGAAGTGATCCAAGGTTTGAACACCTTAGCCATTTGGTGGAAGCCTTAACCAAATGGACAAGTGTAAACATAATAATAATAATAATAATAGAAAACAAAAAAAAGTGTAAAAATAATAATAATGCCAACAAAAAAAAAATATCGATATCAATTAAACTTCAAGGCGATGCAATAGGGACTATGTAAACACCTTGGTGATCCTTGGCTTCTATCACACACAAGATATATCATAAATAGCAAACACATAGACAAATGAATGAACTATAGAAAAATATAACATTTGAAGTGACGATAATTTATGTTGACAAGTGTAAAGCAAATAAAAGGATGGCTGTAGCATAAAAACTATACAGACCATCAATGTTCGATGTTTCATTATCACATGTGTTTTTGTGCCATGGTTATTGTAGACAGAGCATGATCCTTCTTCTTCAGATGTACCTAGACCAACAATAGTACCCACGGGAATCTTTGCATCGGCAACATCCTCAGTAGAGAAATTTATAGAATATCCATCACTGGAATGCATGGGATCATCATTGGAACTTAGAAAAACATGTATTTGATCTTGATTGTTTTTATCCTCCATGCTCTCACCGTGAAACTTTGGAGGAAGTCTAGAAGCCTTAGCAATTACTTTTCCACAAATATGCAACTCTAAATCTTTGTATGCATCTGATTCATAAAGCATTGAGGCCTGAGGAAGCTCAAATTTTTCCCCTCGTGTCAATTTCACACAGCTGCCAGCATGTTCAATGGTTTGAGTAATGTCTAGATACCTAGAGGTTGAAGCAATAGATTTTCCATTGGTGGCAGAAGCCACTTTAGGCACCTCCTCAGCAAAACAGACTATCCCAAAAAGATCACGCCCTGAAACCAAGTGCAATATCTCTGAAGTTTCATGAGTTGACCTCTCCTCAGCTTCAAAACAATCAGGAAGAAGTTCCATAGATTCAATGGTTGGACCATAGAAAGCAATATGCATGGCTGAGTAGAAATCCTTCTCAAGAACATCAAAATAATCTGTACCAACAACAACTTTCCTTTCTGATAATATCTCATTTATAAAAATTCTATAGGACTTCAACCATTCAACAACTTCCATCTGCTTGAAGGTTATCTGATCTGATTTATATGCGTATGATGATATTGAACCATAGCTACCATGTTTTTTAATTATCCTTCTCCGAGCTATAAGAAAACTGTCATAGTGTGCCCTCTTCTTAGAATCAGAAAGGATCTGCAATCCATCATCGATTATGCTTTGATGTCAGATTACCCTGTATATCACAAAGAAAACAAAAAGACTAAAACATCACTATTAACCAGTTTTTTCACTTGCTATCCGTGTAGTGAAGCATAGAAGCAGTATTACATTTTAGAAGAGATGCACCTATTACAGTGACTTGCACACAGGTTATGAAAACGTAAGTTCTCAAACATAACCGGGTAGCGGCAGGAAGACCATTGCACGTGTTAGTGAACTAACTATGAAGCTCCATGAACAAGTCATGTCGTTTGAGAAAATGCCACAGTGAAGCTCAGTTCCCATGCGTGACTCTGGAGAAAATTTGTTCTTCGAAATCCAATATTTAGTCTTAACAACCTTTTTATCAAATACCTAAGTTAATTATCACCTTCTACTGCTAATGTCATTGCGAACCTTTCCAAACTAAGATGATTTTCTATTCTAGTTTTGCCTACATCTCAGTCTTCGCGAAAAATAAATTTTAGGTTGAAATGTAACATAGATGGCTATAATACATTCTACAAGTAAATTACATTCAATTAACAGATGAAGCAGATAAATTGAATTGCTTAAATTGGCTTCACATGTTCCAAACTGAGAAAGGAACTAGTTTTGGAATTACATGACAGCAATTTATCAAGTGAAGGAAAGCTAGAATTAGAGAGGACGAGTATTGTACATAAGCACCTCATACGCCGCAAGGATTTGAACAAAACGCTGTGAAGCGGCGGAATCATTTTTCGACTCAACGAGGTCCGGGTGAGTTTCCTTTGCCAATTTTCGAAAAGAAGCTTTGATTTCATCGCTGGAGCTAGTTTCTGAAACTCCCAAAATGTCGTATGCGCTCTCCCCATAAAATTCAGATCGAACTGAGTCACTGCCACAGGTGAACAGCCGAATTCCACAACTCGAATAACATAATACTAGGCGATAAGAGCTAGACTTGCCTCGTCTTTGTAGAACTGAAACAAGAGAGAGTGCCTGCCGGCGGCACATTCCGTCAACCGGAGTAACTTTCAGTTTTATTTCGATTCGAGTGGTGAGACGCACAAAGAAACAATCGTAATCGCATCCTGAGTTGTATGTGCTTGCAATGGTGACCTGTGATGTGGTTTAGGGATCACTACCGTGGCGCGAATCGGGACACTCGCTTTTGAGGGAAAAATAAACTAGACCGACTCAAATGAACCAAACCCAACCGCATGGCTTTGCATCTTTCGTGAAGAAGTTATTACCTCAACTTAAAAAAAAAAAAAAAAAGTATAATAGATGATGTCTATATATTTAATTTTGTGTTCTTTTAATAGTTACAAAAAGATTCTTAATTTTGAAATCGTACTTATTGATACCAACAAAATGGATCAACCATAAATTTGTATTACGAAAAAGAAACTGAGCATCGGTGTGTTATCAAGCCATGCACACATCGATCTTCAAGTCAATCTCAAGTTTGTGAGTAACTCGACAATAGAAAATATTAAGATATTTTGGCGCACCTTCGATCAATGGCTTTGGTTGCTTATGTAGAATACTAAAGTAATAATCACTCAGACTCATGATTACCCTTCATAAATTTATGGAACCATTGAGTTAATTTGTTAGGTCGGTTATACCAATATTGGTACAGATGCTTAAATGCACTTTCCACTTAAGTTCCTAATGCCTCCTTTATGACATGTCTATTATGAATTTGGATGGCTTCAACCTTAATCGCTATGATGTTTCCCATGGGTCGTCTGAGCTCCCTATGAAGGGATTTGAATCTCGACAGAAGCGTGTGATCACATTATTTGATTTCTTGAAAGAATTAAAAATAAAAATAATCAAGAAAAGTTAAACGACATACATTTATTGATCTACAATTGCAGCAAAATCTTCTCCTCGAACAATTAGTCTTCTCCTTGAAGTCTTTCTTTTCCACAAGATCTTCCTTGTTATGGCTCTAGCAAGGATTCGATTTGTGGGAATTGCTCTTGAAATATGAGAGTGATAGAGAAGAAGAATTTTTTTAGAATTTTCTTGGGAGTGAAATCTTACAATGTGTAGAAATTATGTTGTAGAGAGTAAAGTATATAAGTGATTTCTATGAAGGCTCCCTAGGGCCCTATTTATTGATCTTTAGTGGGTCACTCCTAATCCTATTAGGAGAACCTCTTTGCAAATAATTTAAATTAAACATTCAATAGTATCTAATAAAAATATTTCTCTTTTGTTTAGGATATTTAAATCATATTTAATATTTATCTTCAGTAGATTCTCTTTAATTTAAATCTCATTCAAATTAATTAACTAATTATTTGAATCATATTCAAATAAATTAATTCTCCCAATATCTATTTAATTCGAATCTTATTAAAATTAAATAATTTATTTATTTATATAAATCTCATCCAAATAAATTATTAATTGTTTGGATCATATTCAAATAAATTAATGCTCCATATGTAAAGTTATGATTTGAAGTTTCATCGAAATAAACGTTATAATAAAATATGTATTTAATTACCAATACAATTAATATTTTCCCTCATAAATTTGAACATTACAAATTTTTCTTTTAACATATTTGACCCTTGTTGGTCTATGTTGAGCTAGCAAGGAGACCTTATGGATAGATTATAAGCTCTAATGAAACAATATTAATTAATTAAACTTTTTAATTAAATTAACCTTCATTCATTAACTACATGACAAACCACTGTATATTTATAATTGTACTTGCATTGTAGGACAAGTTGTGTCCATGGATATAATCAATATAAGTCGTTGGGTTGTATGTCATAAAACTCGCAGTTTGTAAATATTAAATATATTTTATTTACAATAAAAATATTATTATTAAGGTTTATTTAGTAAAGTTATTATTGAATATGTAAATTGCACATGTTAAAGCCTAAATCCAATAAACTAATGAACTATTGGCCTAGTATGAATACTTGAACTTTATGTGGTATAAAAGTTGATCAAGTTTGAGTATGTAGCCTAAACGATCCATAATATAAGGACAAAGTTGGATACCTTATCTTGAGGACACGATGGATGCGACCCGCTTTGTATTTGATACAAACGATGTGATCCTGAAATCGTTCATATAGAGACATGCGAGTGGGGACATCCTTTGCAAAAGATATTTGCATAAGACCAAACCACGAAATAGTCACTTTTATTTTTAACACTATTTACTGTTAAAACTGACTATTTCAATTCGATAACCTAAGGTAACTCGATCTTAATCCTAAATTAACTATGAATTCCATTTATTCGGGATTATCCTTTAATCTGCATGGGTGAGAGTGGCTCAACAACGGCGACTCAATAAGCCTCCAATTTTAGGTGTCACACCCCTATCCCAGATTACCCTTTAAACCTGCAAGGAGGCGTAACCGCAGTAATTACCAACTCTCTTGCTGGTACTTACTGCCTACTGACCTACTTAACTTGACTTAGAACCTGGAAATGCACATCTATATATGTATGCTCAATCATCAACTTGAGAACAAACGACAATCATTAAACGAGTTGTACATTACTCTTCAATAATACAACTTAAACACTTTACATAAGCAGAAAGCCCACCAAACTGAACTAGTCCCTACAAGACTAATACATGTATACTACTTATTACAAAACCCTCACATAAACTTTTAACACTTTGGTCTTGAGTGGCAGAGTAATAGCAGAGTCGTCTTATGAGGAGTGACCGCTACTTGTGGAGAAAACATTTAAAAAAGGGTGAGCTAGAAGTCCAGTGGATGACTAACCATTGAACATAAAAGACATATACATCAGTCACGTCTAGCAAGGAGATCATGAATGAAAAGCATTGCTAAGAATGAGAAATTAGCCAAGAGTAATTACATAACACTCTATCTACTAGAGTTTAACCATAACAAGGTGTCATAAGCCTCAACTCTGGGAGACCCGTAGGCCTCATCTTCCACATTAAATATCTTTACAAGAGAGCGACTCCTATGGTCTGCTCTTGTACATAACCTTAACGAACCTCAACCTGGTTGGGGGAGGGACCCTCTGGCCCAACTACCACTATTACCTTAGTCAAGGTGTGTCACTCATGACCATTACTTAAACCATTAACTATAGCTCATTGAACAGCTTCATAACACTTGAAGCATAAGCATGATAACGTTTTGTGGATATTTCCTAAACCTTAGTTGAGAACGAGCATTCATCGCTCAAGCCTTAACGTCTGTATCACTCCAAGAGACCCATACTTCGCCCTTCATTCACTAAACATGGCCTAGGAGACCCACACATCAGCCTCTCACTTATGGTCCAAGAGACCCATACTTCGGCCTCTTCTTCCAAACCTTCTACGTGCACATGGAGTCATTAAGTATCGTCAACACCTTAGGTACTTCCTAGACACCTTCCATACTTTTAGTGTCCAACTAACTAAAGACATATCATGCTTAACATTACATCTTTTATAAACCATCCAGAGCATAGCCTTACACTTAGCATTTGTGGAAACTTAGCTACAGTCCTTAGAATGCATGCTTCACATAGGATACCTTTATGCAATAAGGCAATCATGTTACCTTGGCATGTGATCAACCAAACACATACTTGAGGAAGATGTTAAGCAACCTCATGTAGCTTATTTGCTTGGGACCTATGAACTTATCAACAATTATCCATGAATGACATAGTTCATCCCTCCTCATAGTCCTCGCTAACACGGAGCCACCTCAATGCATAACATTCTTCATTAATAAGTTTTACTGAAACTTGACTTCATCTCTTGGGATGTGGATCCTCTGTCCATCACCTTCCTATTCATACTGACCCTACGTGTACGTAGTTAGGATTCTATCATCAACCGTCTCTAAGCTCGATTACCATTTCGAGGTATTGAGCTAAACATACTTTACTAGGAGTCCTTCACCTAGACCTCTCACTTAGCTTGTCTTATAGCCCCGACTTTCCCTTAGTAGCATATGCTAACCATTCAGATTCTGTTTAGGGCAACATACCTCATAAGCACTAGACACAAATTACTTAGAACATTGTGCTCGAACCATAACTATCCATACTCTATAAGTTATTAATCTACCAAGCATTCATAAACATCAACAAGGTAAATAGTTAGGTAAATGTTTGAGGCCTGCTACCAATAAGTGACTTTTCATAAAGCATGACTTGTTAAATAATTCATAACTTTTGTAAGCATTCGAGTCATTCACAACCTTTAGAAAATCTCTTTAAGATTGATGAGCTTCTCCCACTAATGTCAACCCTGTGAACTCACCAAAATACTTTAGTTACTAGTCATGGCTTCCCTTTTTAGACTCGCTTTTAGAAATAAGCTCACATTTACACAATTCTCTTTCAAATCTTCTTAACTTAACTTAGGGTGTCGGGTACCTAATCGAATTTAAAAGGGCTTAAACTTCAGCGGGTCGCCTCCATTCTGACACCCACACCCAATAATTAGTTGGGTCTTTGGGGTGCCAAGCCCACGTTAAGCAAGTAGTTACCTGTTCACCCAATAATTTCTAGATTCAGTTTCTAATACCAATAGCTCAAAATCCATAACTCATTTAAAGAAAGTTCCTTCTTCAAACATGCTCAGAATCATGTTGACAATGTTACCTCAAATTTTAGTGTAAAACTCTTCGTGGTTTGATCTGGAGCTTTAAATATTCCCTAGTGGCCCTAGACTGTGAAGCTACCTGGGTGTTCAATACTTTCTAAGTTTAGATTCTAAAATATGTAACTCAAATTCCAGGCCTTAACTTGCAAAAGTTCCTTCTAGAACTTACTCATAAGGGTGATAACAATGTTACCTTAAATTTTCAGCTTGAAATTCCATGTGGTTCGAACTAGATCTACATTTCTTCGTCGAGTGCTCGAAATGCCCGAAAAATGCACCTTCGACTCTTTCTACCTTCTCCGACCCTTTTTTGGTGAGATCTCCCTCTAAAGGCTCGATTTCAGAAACTAGACTCGTAGAGCTTTCCAATGGTACCAAGTTCGTTCGATTTTCTCGAGCAAATCGTCCCAAAATGAGCCCTTGAATTTTTTTTTTTTTTTTTTTTTTTTATACTATTGTCCAACCCTTCACCTGAAATCTCCTTAAGCCACCTCACCCATTAATGGAGATCAAGGGTCGAGATTAAGCCATCTATCCAGATAACTAAAAGAAGAGTCTAAAGTTAAGTGTTTAAATCTGAGTGTTTTGAGCAACTCATTTCTTGCTGAGGAAACTCGATGGAGAGAGGTCCTTACTCGACAGACATTTCTAGGACTCTCTATTAAATAATCGATGGGAGGACTAGCTACTCGATGGGGAACTCAGCGCTGGGAGCTCGCTCGACACACACTCCTTACTCAACGCTCGAACTCGACACACGGGTCTTCCTCGCTCATCCTCGACACTCGCATCCTTCCTCGCTCACATATACTCGACACTCGACAACATCTACTTAATGCTCGACCCTTTTCGATCACTTATACTTGACGCTCGACATCATTCACTCGATGCTCGCCTGATGCTCACTTGATGCTCAAACACCCTTCAGCACGACCAACACTTAGCCATAATTTCTCTTTGTAAGGTTAAATCAGTAAGTAATTGAGAGTTAAGTTCCCATACTTAAGCTTTTTTCTCCTTTCAACTTATCCTTTACCTCAAATGCTCAAATCCAATCTAACTTAAATATTTAACCTAACTTTTGCTTACTTAAACCATAGACATCATGAAAAAGGGGAAAGTAAGGTGCGGGTCTTACATTAAGGGTAAGATCGGGTAGATAGCTGGGGACATAGCCCTGCAAGATGGAATTTACTTCTACCCATTTTCAGGGTTAGTAGATAGGTTGTTCCCTTAAGTCTGACTCCTAGTCTTGAACTGAAGGAACTCTTAAACAAGAATGCCTATGAGCGAAAGCAGATCTTCCGATTTCATTGTGACAGAATTACCACACATACATTCTAACATACATATATGCATTGTAACACTAATTACTGGTATGCTTTAACAAATAAATACAAAAGACCGAGAGACTTACCAGTTGGAGACAGTCTTCACAGGAACTCGGTCCAATGCGAATGGACTCCTTTCGTTCTTACTCGTCCAACAAGCAGTCGCTTAGCAGCACCACGGTCGTCTATACGATTAACAACGCACGAACACAAAGCAATTGAGGAAGACACCACCACTCGAAGCCCTCGGTATTCTTGGAGTGAGAATCCAAAGGGTGGACTTTGATGGAATTGGTAGAGGGAAGGAGGAAAAACGATCGTGTAGAACGAACAAACAAGGAGGAGATAGTAGAAGACTATCGTATAGTTGGGTGTGCTTGATCATTTAGATCAGGGTACATAGTTGTGTATGTATAACTAAGCGATCGTCTATCAAAAGATAAGTGATCGTTTAGTTCCGCTCGGCGTGCAAAGCGATCGTATAAAAAACGTAAGCGATCGTTTAGAAATCGCGGGGGATCGTTTAGTACGCAGGTGTGCGATCGTTTAGGAAGACGGGCACTATCATATAGGCTCTCAATGCTAAGCGATCATATACTTTCACATCGTGAGCAATTTTTTGGATCTCTTTCGTAAACCCATGCAAAATGAAAACAATTTTCATTTTATTCTTCAGTTACAAGAATTGAATCGAACTTCCCACTTTCGCACGAATCTGGAGAAAACTCTGCCAATTATCACATAACCGCCCAATTAATTAATTAATTAATATAATCATATTATATTCTTAACCTATAGTTTGATATCATATATCTACTATTGTGTTTTCTCTTCTACTTGATATATATCATATTTATATCCAATTTTCTCCCAAATAAAGTATCTCATACATTTAGTCAATCATATCATATATAATTGAACTCCCTCTTATCAATTTGAACGTTTCAAACTGACCCAAAAACTGATTCTCAACTTTATCTAAGCTACTAAGGGGACCTTATGAACCTATGGCTCGAAGCTCCAACGGTACATGAATAGCTGACTAAACTCTTTAGCCACGAGATCCACCATCCGTTAATTGCCAGGCATTCCACTAAAGACCGACAACTGAACTCTTCTTACCACAGATATATTTATGTGTCCATCGGATATAACCAATCATGAGTATGATAACCTTCCACAGATGCTCGTAAGTACAGTTGAACCAAATTACCATTTTGCCCTTATGGTTACATCTCACTCCTTAAGTACCACTGATCCCTCTAATGAACAATACAACATAGTCCAACTATGTGTGAACACCTCTTGGGCCAAGAGAAGGTGTGTGGCGTCACATCGTTCAAGTCCTGGAATCAGTCCTTAAGAGAGCTATCTATCTACTTGTCCTTGCATCGGGGAAGGAGTGAATCCATCTTGTGTAGCTTACTTTCTAGCTCCCAAATCAGACGAATCCCCAAAGTGGTAGGTTTGAGTCATAAAATGGGCCACTCGTACCCATGTAAATCAAAGGACCGCCCTCAATGGCAGGAGTTCCAACTCAATCAGGATTGAGGTCATATTACCTATGGTCATCCTAGTGAAGTGAAGTATCTGTTGTTATATAACGAGATGTTAACACTTTGTGGTCAGGTCTTATACAAACTCTTTGTATAGGATGTCCCCGCTCGCATGTCCCCTACACGAATGATTAGGATTAGACCATCTGTGACAAGCCACAACATTTGTAACTATTCCACAAAGCGAGTCGCATCTGTAGCGTTACCAAGATAAGGTTTCCCTCCTATATCCATGTACTACAGACCATTTTGGTTATCCCTTAAGACATGATCCACTTGTATGTCACCACATACATGCTTAAGTTACATAAAGACAACAAGGGATTTTAGTTTATTGGTTTATGGTAAAGAAAATAAAACATTCAACTGAGCAAAATCAAGAAGTGAAGTAAAATATCATATATTATACATCACAAGCGTTCGAATAATTTGTTTACAAACTATAGGACACGAAACTTTAGGGCATCAACCCCAATAATCTCCCACTTGTCCTAAAGCGAAGTGGGGTACAAGTACAAAACAATAAACTAGGGCATAAAGCCCAGTACAAGAAAATCTCCCACTTGCCCTAGTCCAGCTGCGGGCGATCCTATAGACTTATGCTCTGAAGGTGACCCTCGAACACTGTAGCCGTGAGAGCCTTCGTAAACGGGTCAGCAACATTGTGCTCCAAAGCAATCTTCGTGACAATCACGTCCCCTCGATGCACTATCTTGTGGATCATGTGATACTTCCGCTTTATGTGTTTGCCACGCCTTAGACTCTTAGGCTCCTTGGAGTTCGCCACAACCCAACTATTGTCAAAATAGAGGGTAATGGGCCTAAACATATCTGGAATAACTTCCAGTTCTATCAAGAAATTTCTGAGCCAGACGACCTCCTTAGCAGCTTTGCAAGCCGCTACGTACTATGCCTCCATAGTGGAGTCTGCGATGCACCCCTGCTTAATGCTTCGAAATACTATAACTCCTCCATTAAGAGTAAAGACTGACCCTGACATGGACTTGCGAGAGTCTCTGTCAATCTGAAAATCAGAATCCGTTTATCCAGTAAGGATCAAATTCCTAGATCCATACATGAGTATGCAGTCCCTCGTTCTCCAAGATACTTGAGGATGTTCTTCACTGCTGCTCAGTGACCCTAGCCTGGGTCAGATTGATACCTACTGACTATGCCCACAACGTAGCAGATGTCTGGTCTAGTACAGAGAATCACGTACATCAAACTGCCAACGACAGTTGCATATGGGACCCGTCTCATTTCCTTAACTTCTTGAGGCGTCTTAGAACACATGTCCTTAGACAAAGTGACTCCATGCCTGAACAACAATAGGCCACTCTTGGAGTCCTGCATCGAGTACTTGAGCAACATCTTGTCAATGTACGATGCCTGAGATACTGCTAGGACTTTGTTCTTACGATCCTGAAAGATCTTTCATTTGGAATTGGGTCGCTAGCTAGTTCTTAACTGCAGTTAGTAGACCTACATCATTCCCAATGAGTAGTATATCGTCTACATATAACACTAAGAAAATTACTGAAACATTGATGATCTTCTTGTAGACACAAGGTTCATTAACATTCTGGTCAAAGCCATATGATTTGATCGCAGTATCAAACCGAATGTTCCAAGATCGAGATGCCTTTTTCAGCCTATAAATGGACTGATTCAGTTTGTAAGCTTTTTTCTCTTGACCTTGGGCAATGAATCCCTCAGGTTGCATCATGTAAATGGTCTCCTCAAGATTGCCATTCAGAAAGGCCGTCTTGATGTCCATTTTCCATATCTCATAATTCTAATAAGCTGTAATGGAGAGGAGGATGCAGATCGACTTTAACATGGCAACAGGCGAGAAAGTTTCCTCATAGTCGACTCCCTCTCCCTGGGTATAACCCTTTGCCACAAGTCAAGCCTTGAAGGTTTGCACCTTCCCATCAACACCCTGTTTGCGCTTGTAGATCCATTTACAACCTATTGGTCTTACCCCATCAGGCTGATCTACAAGATCCCATACTGAGTTGAAGTACATCGACTTCATCTCGAGATCCATGACCTTGACTCATTCATCTCGGTATATATCCTCCATTGCATTTTGATAAGACAATGGATCCTCAACGTCGCCATCTACTACCATAGCAAGGATTTCCGTGAAACCCAAATAGCGAACGGGCGGGTTCGCAACCCTCCCATTGCGTCGAGGTTCCCTCAACTCTTGAGGTGGAACCGACCTACTAGATGAACTACCATCAACAACTCTTGCTGATGAAACAAGCTCTTCAACAACTCTTGGTGAAGTTTCAGTAGTTTCATTGGAAAGCTCACGCAACACAACTTTACTACGTGGACTGTGCTCCCTGATATGATCCTCCTCCAGGAAAGTAGCGTTCGTGGAAACAAACACCCTATTTTTCGACGAATCATAAAAATAACCCCCTCGTGTACCTTTGGAGTAGCCTACAAAGAGGCATAACCTCGACCGTGGTTCCAATTTCTTGGGATTTACCTCAAGCACATGTGCAGGGCAACCCCAAATGCGGAAGTGATGTACACTAGCTTTACGCCCATTCCACAACTCCAGAGGTGTTCTCATAAAACTGTTGGAAGGAACACAGTTGAGTATGTATACCGCAGTTTCTACTACGAAACCCCAAAACGAGTCTTGTAAGGAAGTGCAACTCATCATTGAACGAACCATGTCTAAAAGGTTCTATTTCTCCTCTCCGCTACACCATTCTGCTGAGGTGTAACCGATGCTGAGAGTTGAGAAACGATTCCATGTTCTATCAAATAGTCCTAGAATGCCGAGTCCAAAAACTTTCCACCTCGATCTGATCGAAGTGTTTTAACTGTCTATCCAATGCGTTTTCAACTTCAGCCTTGCACTTTTTGAACTTTTCAAAGGATTCAAACTTCCGTTGCATCAGATAAATATTCTCATACCTAGAATAATCATCAGTAAAACTGATAAAATACTCATAGCCACCTCGGGTTCGCACATTCATAGGACTACAAAGGTCAGAATGTTTTAACTCAAGAGGTTCTTTGGCTTGATAACCTTTTCCAATAAAAGATCTTTTAGTCATTTTACCCTCAAGGCAAGATTCGCACACCGGTAAAGAATTTTCTTCTAACTAACTTAGAAGACCATTCTTCACCAATCTCTCAATTCTATCGAGGTTGATATGCCCTAATCGAAGGTGCCAAAGTTGGACATTTTCGTTTGGAGAAATTCGTTGACGTTTAGATTGAGTTACGACAGTTTTAAACAACTCTGTGTTATGAAGGGAACTTAAGGTTAACGGTCTTAGCACATACAAGTTACTTTCTAGATAAGCTGTACAAATATTAACACCATCTTTATGAATAAACACTTTATCCACATTAAAAGAAAGTGTATATTTACATTGCAACAGGTACTTTACAGAAATAAGGTTTCTCTTAAGTTTAAGAACAACATATACATCATTTAGAACTAGAAACCTATTCTGTAAAGATAACTGGATCCCTCCCACTGCCACAGCTGAGACGACGTGCCCGGTGCCTACTCGCATCGTCATCTCACCAGCCTTCAACTATCGCCAGAATCTAAACCTTTTAAAAGAAGAACAAACGTGATTAGTGGTGCCCGAATCAATTATTTAGGCAGAATCATCATTCTCCACTAAACATGTTTCTAGTACAAGTAAATCATATTTACCTTTATCTGCCTTGGCCTTAGCCTTGGCGGCCTTTCTTTCCTTCAACCAGCGAGGACAATTCCTCTTCCAGTGTCCGTCCTAATTTCAATGGAAACATTTTCCCTTTTCAACCGGCGACGGACGCCTTCTTGAGGTGACAGGTGGCGGGTTAACAGGCGTCTTCCTTTTCCCCTTACCATCTTTCTTCTTCTTCCTCTTTACAGAGTTAGAAGTAGAAGGTGCAGACTTTGTCCCTGAGGTTGAACCTCTATGGAACGTCCTAGAGGATGAAGCAACATTTGCCTCAGCCTTTTTCCTCTTCTTACTTTTCAGTAAAGATTGGTATGTCTGCAACTCGTTGAGGAGAGTTGTAAGGGTGTATTTCACTTTGTGAAGAATCACATTGCTAACAAAATGCAGGAAGCTCTCCGTCAAAGAATGCAGGATTATGCTAACCTGGCTGCCCTCATCGATCGTAGACCCATTCAACTTCGCCAGATTAAAGTGGACCATTATGTTAAGCACAAGTTCATGAACAGATGTGCCTTCCTCCATTTTAGAATTGAATATATATTTCAGAGCCTCGTGCTTGAGCTATTCAGACGGTTGTTCAAACATCCCCCGCATGGGCTCCATGATCTCAAGCGCTAAGACCATGGGCTCATGCTTCTTGGCCAAGACGTCATTAAGACTTGCCAAGATATAGGCTCGGGCCTTCTCATTTGCCCGTGTCCATCGCTCGATGCCTCCCGAACATTTCGATCGACATTGGGAGCTGGAATAGGAGGACAGACCTACGTAAGAGCAAACATGAGATCCTCGATGATTAAAATAGTCATGATTATGTGTTTCCATGTTGAAAAATTGTCGCCAGTAAGTTTTTCGGTGCTAAACAAAGCTAATGTGGCTATAGCCATTTTTAAAAACATGTTGCTGAAAAACAAACAAACTTTTATAAGATTTTGCTAAACTACAAAATAGTTTCAAGTACCCTAAGTGTTTAAGACTTCTATTTTGCAATGATGCCCCAGTGAGGCAGGACAAATGTTACCGGTGGGGTGATCAGATGCCCCTTCACTGGGATGAGACATTCTCAACCATCAGGCAGAACCAACTCTTGGAACTGAACCTAACAGCCACCATTTATTTGGTCCAGAACTGTTAACCCTTAACAATTCCGTGTAACCCCTCGCTTTTGGTGCCAGAGGCCCGCCCTAATGAACCCACCGTAGGGAATAAGCATATTAGGACAAGAGAATAAGTAACCTTATCCTCTTACAGGAGATCAAATAAAGAAATGCACAAAACTACCATCCTATAGGGGGACACTCCCAGGGTGTCTCGAGGCGATGCGTAGAAACTTTATTCAATCCAACGAGGGAGATCGTGGGATATGCTGTCGCACTTCCCACTCCCACTTACTATGAACACTTTCTCCATCCACCTTGATATTGACCTACCCAAACACCATTCTTTAGGGGGACACTTCCAGGGTGCCACGAGGCCGAGGGTGGATCTCATGGTGTGGACTATATGGGAGAAACATGAAAGGTTTAAATGAAACATCATATGCCCCAAGTACCTCCCACTGAATGTTCTACCTAGGGATTCATTAACCTAGAAAATCTGGCTACTTATTTTAGTCTAAGTCATCTTTTTAAGTCTGCTCATAAACAACTTTTTTCTATTAAATAAACAAGTTCAAGTAGTCACATTTAAACACTTTAATGGACTGTTCTTAACTTGCATGCATGCATCAAATCTATCTAATTCACCTTTCTAGGTAGGGGTGTTACGTTTCCGTCAACTTAAATACCCCAGCCTAGCCAGAACCCGCCTTAGACAAAAGGTTCCTTATAGATAGATTTGCTACACTTTAACCTTTTACTAGTCAATTTAATCCTATTAATCTGATTAAAAGATTAAAGCCTAAAGGTTGCTAATCATATTAGAACCGTGATCTTAAGTCTATGTCATCCAAGTTTTAAATATTTTAAAACCATGAATTAAACCTAAGTGAGCATGTATGTCTTTCTTATTGCTTTTAGTTCTAATTTCTCTTTAACCTTTAAAACGAAACAACTAAAATACATTGCACATAACAAGGTATTTATAACGCTTATGAAGTAACCTATGTGTCATGCTTCATGCGTCCGGTCATTATTATACATAACTTTTATATACATGTAATAACCAAGCAAACATGCTTTCCATACAACCTTATACTATAACAATTATAATATAAAGATGATGCATGTAAATGCTTTTTATGCATGCATAAATATAACTCTTATATTATATGATGCATGAGCATGCTCTTACGTAATTGAATCACGCTTCTCTAAATTATAACATTCATAATGAAGATGATGCATGGCCGATGCATGTCCAATGCATAACCTAAGGTGGGATTTTCTAGATGTACATACCATATGACATATAATAAACATATATTTCATGTAATAAACCAAAGATTAATGGACAGGGATGAACCTTTACAAAACCAAAATGAAAAAGTTATATCTATTACATTTTTCATCGATCAAACTAGGTCTTGAACTGCCAGCTGAAGCTCCATCGTTTAATAAACAGCTCAGGTAAACGACCGCTTAGTGCACACTAGACGATAGCGCGAAAAGCTAAATGATCGCTTAGACAACAACGAGGCTATGAAGCCTGATCGTTTAGACGATCGCTTAACATGGGAAGAGGTAAATGATTTACCATGCGTTTTACTCCACGATCGTTTAGTCAGGTACTAAGCGATGAAGCTTACTAAGCTAAACAATCATCTAGTGCGTGCGCATGTTAAACGACACTCGAGCATCCGATCTCAGCGATCGCCTACCCATCGTCTACACGACCCGACCAACTCTTGATTGTCTTCTTCCTCGAAGAACAGCAACCTTTGCTCTGAACTTTTTCACGAACGACTCAAAACTCAATCTGACTTTGAATTACAGACTCGATAATAATTAATTATGGCAAAAAACGCAAGGGCCTTTACAATTAACCGAAAATGTAAAAGAATTAATCAAACCGAGGTTTCATCCCAGGAAACTCCATTAATCCGCACATCCATAAATGATTTAACAATTAAACGAAGACATACATATTGTACTCATCGAGAATGTATACGCAAGTCTTTGCATCAATGAAATAGGATTATTAGAAACCTGGCTCTGATACCAATTGAAGGAACTCTTAAACAAGAATGCCTATGAGCGGAAGCGGATCTTTCCGATTTCGTTGTGACAAAATTACCACAAATACATTATAACATACGGATATGCATTGTAAACACTAATTACTGGCATGCTTTAACAAATAAATACAAAAGACCGAGAGAATTAACAGTTGAAGATAGTCCTCATAGGAACTCGATCCAATGCGAACGAACTTCTTTCGTTCTTACTCGTCCAGCAAGCAGTCACCTAGCAACACCATGGTCGTCTACACGATCAACAGTGCATGAACACAAAGCAACTAGGGATGACACCACCACCACTCGAAGCCCTCGGTATTCTCGGAGTGAGAATCCAAAGGGTGGACTTTGATGGAATTGGTAGAGAGAAGGAGGAAAAACGATCGTGTAGAACGAACAAGCAAGTGGGAGAGAGTAGAAGAGTATCATATAATTGGGTATGCTTGATCGATTAGATCGGGGTACACGATCATGTAGGTATAGCTAAGTGATCGTTTATCAAAAGGTAAGCGATCGTTTAGTTCCGCTCGGCGCGCTAAGCAATCGTATAGAAAACGTAAGCGATCGTTTGGAAATCGCAGGCGGTCGTTTAGTACGTAGGTGTGCGATCGTTTAGGAAGATGAGCACTATCATATAAGCTCTCAACGGTAAGTGATCGTATACTTTCACACCCTAAGAAATTTTTCAGATCTCTTTCGTAAACCCATGCAAAATAAAAACAATTTTCATTTTATTCTTCAGTTACAAAAACTGAATCGAACTTCCCACTTTTGCACGAATCAGGAGAAAAACTCGGCCAATTATCACATAACCACCCAATTAATTAATAATCATATTATATTCTTAACATATAGTTTGATATTATATATCTAGTATAGTGTTTTCTCCTCTACTTGATATAAATCATATCTATATCCAATTTTCTCCAAAATAATGTATCTCATACATTTAGTGAAACATATCATATATAATTAACGAGTTCAATGATATCCTCTTGTCAATTTGAACGTTTCAAACTGACCCAAAAACTGATTCTCAACTTTATCTAAGCTACTAAGGGGACCTTATGAACCTAGGGCTCGAAGTTCCAACGGTATATGAATAGTTGACTAAACTCTTTAGCCACGAGATCCACCATCCGTTAATTGCCAGGCATTCCACTAAAGACCGACAACTGAACACTTCTTACCACAGATATATTTATGTGTCCATCGGATATAACCAATCATGAGTATGATAACCTTCCACAGATGCTCGTAAGTACAGTTGGACCAAATTACCATTTTGCCCCTATAGTTACATCTCACTCCTTAAGTACCACTGATCCTTCTAATGAACAATACAACATAGTCCAACTATGTATGAACACCTCTTGGGCCAAGAGAAGGTGTGTGGCGCCACATCGTTCAAGCCCTGGAATCAGTCCTTAAGAGAGCTATCTATCTACTTGTCCCTGCATTGGGGAAGGAGTGAATCCATCTTGTGTAGCTTAATTCCTGGCTCCCAAATCAGACGAATCCTCAAAGTGGTAGGTTTGAGTCGGCGAATTGGCCACTTGCACCCATACAAATAAAAGGACCGCCCTCAATGGCATGAGTTCCCAACTCACTCAGGATTGAGGTCATGTTACCTATGGTCATCTTAGTGAAGTGAAGTCTCTATCATGAACGGTGTTATATAACGAGACGTTAACACTTCGTGGTCAGGTCTTATACAAACTCTTTGTATAGGACACCCCCGCTCACATGTCCCTTACACAAATGATTAGGATCAGACCATCTGTGACAAGTCACAACATTTGTAACTATTCCACAAAGCGGGTCGCAGCCGTAGCGTTACCAGGATAATGTTTCCCTCTTATATCTATATACTACAAACCATTTTGGTTATCACTTAAGACATGATCCACTTGTATGTCCCCATATACATGCTTAAGTTACATAAAGACAACAAGGGATTTTAGTTTATTGGTTTATGGTAAAGCAAATAAAACATTCAACTGAGCAAAATCAAGAAGTGAAGTAAAATATCATAAATTATACATCACAAGTGTTCGTATAATCTGTTTACAAACTACAGGACACCAGACTTTAGGGTATCAACCCCAACAATCTCCCACTTGTCTAAAGCGAAGTGGGTTACAAGTACAAAACAATAAACTAAGGCATAAAAGCTCAGTACAAGAAAATCTCCTAATTGCCCTAGTCCAGCCGCGAGCGATCCTGTAGACTCATGCTCTGAAGGTGACCCTTATACACTATAGCCGTGAGAGCCTTCGTAAATGGGTCAGCAACATTGTGCTCCGAAGCGATCTTTGTGACAATCACGTCCTCTCGATGCACTATCTCGCGGATCAGGTGATACTTTCGCTCTATGTGTTTGCCGCGCCTATGACTCCTAGGCGCCTTGGAGTTCACCACAACCCCACTATTGTTACAATAGAAGGTAATGGGCTTAGACATATATGAAACAACTTCCAGTCCTGTCAAGAACTTCCTTTGCCATACGACCTCATTAGTAGCTTCGCAAGCCGCTATGTACTCCGCCTCCATATTGGAATCTGCGATGCACCCTTGCTTAGTGCTTCGCCACACTACAGCTTCTCCGTTAAGAGTAAAGATTGACCCTAACGTGGAATTGTGAGAGTCCCTATCAATCTGAAAGTCAGAATCCATGTATCTAGTAGGATCAAATCCCTAGATCCATACACGCGCATATAGTCCCTCGTTCTCCAAAGATACTTGAGAATGTCTTTCACTACTGTCCAGTGAACTTGGCTTTGGTCAGACTGATACCTACTGACTATGCCCACAACGTAGCAGATGTCTGGTCTAGTACAGAGCATCGCTTACATCAAACTGCCAATGGTAAACGCATATGGGACAGGTCTCATTTCCTCAACCTCTTGAGGCGTCTTAGGGCACATGTCCTTAGACAAAGTGACTGCATGCCTGAACAGCAGTAGGCCCCTCTTGGAGTCCTGCATTAAGTACTTGAGCAATATATTGTCAATGTACAATGCTTGAGACAATGCTAGGACTTTGTTCTTACGATCCCAAAATATCTGTATACCCAGAACAAACTGAGCCTCTCCCAAATCTTTCATTTGGAATTGGGTCGCTAGCCAGTTCTTAACTGCAGTCAGTAGACCTACGTCATTCAACAATGAGTAGTATATCATCTACATACAACACTAAGAAAACTACTGAAGCGTTGACAATCTTCTTATAGACACAAGGTTCATCAATGTTCTGGTCAAAGCCATACGATTTGATCGCAGTATCAAACCGAATATAACCTAAATGGTCTGTAGTATATGGATAAGGATGGATACCTTATCCTAGTGACACTATGATTACGACCCGCTTTGTAGGTGTTACAATTGTTATAAAGTGCTACAAAATTTGATCTTGATAATTCATGTGGAGACATGTGAGCGAGGGTATTCTATACAAAGGAGTTTGTATAAGACCGGATCATGAAATGTTTAGTTTCATTACATAACGTCGTTCATAATAGAGACTTACATTTCACTTGGATGACCATAGGTAACATGACCTAAATCCTGAGTGAGTTGTGAACTCCTACTTATGAAGGCGATCTTTGATTTGTATGAGTGAGAGTGGCCAGATCGCCGACTCAATAAACTTACCATTTTGGGGATTCGTCTGATTGGAGAGCTGGGAACATAATTACACAAGAAAGAATTCACTCCTTCCTTAATGTTGGGGTAAGTAGATAGATTGCTCCCTTAAGGGCTTGAATAATGTGGCATCACACCTTCTCCTGACCCGAAAGGGGTTTTTTCATAGTTGGATTATGATTTGTTATTCATTAAGGGATCAATTGTACTTAAGAAGTTAGATGAAACTACAGGGGCAAAACGGTAATTTTGGTTAAGTTGTACTTACGAGCAATTTATGAAGGGTTATCGTACTGTTGACTGGTTATATCCAATGGACATAGAAATATATCTGTAGTGCAAAGAGTGTAACTGTCGGTCTTTAGTGGAGTGTTCGTCAGTTAATGGATTGTGAATAATTTAATTAAAGGAGTTTAATTAATTATTCACGTACTATTGGAGCTTCAAGCTACAGGTCCATGAGGTCTTCTTTGTAGCTCAACGGAAATTAATGAGAATCTATTTTTGGATTATTTGAATTGTTTAAATTGATTGAGGGAATTAATTATATGTGACATAATTAATTTAATCTAATTATATATGATATAATTACTATATTGTATTTGATACATTATAATATAAAGTTTATTTGAGAGAAAATAAATATTTGAATATGATTCAAACATCAATCATGTGAATTGGATTCATATAATTAAATTTAATATAAATGTGATTTATATTAAAAGTCATTGGTGAGAGAGAATTAAAATTATAGGTTATATTGTATTTGACAATATAGAAACTATAGGTTATATGTTATATTTGATATAACATATAGTTTAATATATATTATATGATAAGGTAGTTATCATATAAATATATATTAATTGATTTATTAAAAAAAAATTATTTTTATTTAATTTATTTTTTGAAATCATTTGAAGGAAGGAGTTGTAACTCCTTCCCCCATTTTTCTCTCATCTACGTGATAGTGGGATTTTTAGGGAGTTGATTTTTCTTTTTCCCATTTTGGTTTTCACTGAGAATTACATATAATACAAAAGAATCACAGAAGAGTTATGAGATTTCTTGATAATCATCCTCCTCCTTTCTTCTCTCTATAGATTTCTGTTTATTCTTTGTAATTTAAACATTTGTAAATTTTGGATTTTGGGTTCGATCCCACCTCTACTTAAGGATTTTTAATGGTTCCATTTTGAAGTGTCGAAATTTGGTTAACTCAATTTTGCATGAATTGCATGTAATTGCTCATAAATAAGATGCTTTAATTGACATTAAAGTTTCTTTTAGCTGCTAATCTGTTGTTATCGGGCTTACCCTTATTTATTGGGAGATCTTGGAGGAAGGAACAGAACAACCATAGTTTTTGTACATAGAAGAAATGCCATTTGGTGAATTTCAAGTTAGTTGAAAACCAAATTCTTCTTGGCAACTTAGTGAATCTAAAAGTGTTTTAAAAATTAAGTCCTCAATTCTCTCTCAATTTCTATACTAAATTCATCCCTATTTTAGTCACTCACCAGATCCCATCATCCTGTTCTAAGGTCGGAGAATAGAAAGGAAGACTCTCATTGTGGTTAACAGCTGGCTTGTGAGGAGATTGGAGCGAAATAAGTGGTCAATTTGGAGCTACAAAGGTTGTATTCTCTAACTTTTCTTTTACATTTATTTGTATGCTTATTCCTTACAAATTAGCATAATTAGAGTACTAAAGATTTGTTTCTCTTCTGTATGTTGAATGTCAATCTAACATAAGCTGTTGGGATTGATGCCCTAAATCTCGTGGGTTTCATAATTAGTAAATTATTTGTACACTAACTATTTATTTAATGAAATAAGGTGTTATCTTATTTGAGATTTAGTTTGCATTAAGCAATCCAATAAACTAATATCCAAGATTATTTTATGTGATTTAAACATATATGTGGTTAACATACAAGTGGATCATGTTTAAGTAATAATCTGAATGGTCTATAATATATGGATAAGGTTGGGTATCTTATCTTGGTGACACTATGGATACGACCCACTTTGTAATTGTAATAGTTATAAAGTATTACAAGTGATCTAATTCTGATCGTTTATGTGGAGACATATGAGTGGGAGTTTCCTATACAAGAGTTTGTATAGGACCAAACCGCAAAATGGTTAGTCTCTCTTTGTAACACTATTACTTGAGGAGACTTACATTTCACTAGGATGACCATAGGTGACTTAACCTTAATCCCGAGTGAATTGTGAACTCCTGTCTATGAGAACGATCCTTTGATCTGTATGGGTGAGTGTGACCAGTCTCGCTTGATAGAGTAAACTAACATGCAGCAGAAAAATCAGAATTAATAAGCACTCTAATTACATTTAATTTGAGTTTAAAACATGCATTGAAACAAAATTTCAAAGAGAATGGTTTCAAAAAGTACAACCTCTGATGAATCTCTTCAATACCAGCTTCTCTCCACGAATTAGATTTTCAAATCAGCTAAGGACCCCACAGAGACCTTCTCTATTATTCTTTAACTCAGATTGAGAGGTGGAATCTCTGAATTGAAGTTGAATTTGAAGGAGAGGGAAGAAGGTTTGAAGGGTTAAACTTTCTACAGAGTTTTTGTTATTAAACAAAAGCATCATCCCATAATTGAACTTCAAAACTTCAATTTATACAGGAGGACCATGCATTGTGGATTAATACAGTTGATGCCACTTGAAGTGGCATGAGGTGTATTTTGAGTGGAAAAATCCAATTTTGGATTTTCCTATTTTGAAATATTTAATTCAATTTTAATAAATATAATTTGATTAATTAATTTTAATTAAAAACTATTTTTTTTTAAAAAAATCAATTTTTAATTTATTTTTTATAATTTTGAATTTTCAAAAAAGCCAAAATTCGAATTAATTAAATTACCAATTTTGAACAATTTTCAAAATTGAATAAAATAAATAATTAATTAAGCTAATTAATTTAATTTAATTTAAATCAAATATTAAATATTATATTTCACCTCATCAAATATTTAAATCATTATTTAGATATTTTTGAACTCTCCAATTTCATTTATTTTCAACAAAATTAAACATTTTAATTGCATCAAATACAATTAATTCAAATCCTATTTGAATTTGAATGCTTCAAATTCAAAACCTATTTGAATTTGAATGCTTCAAATTCAAAACCTTAATTTTGAATCTCAACATTTCAAATTCACTCAATTCACTAATCTAAGATAATTTTACGAGCTAGTAGAGGGACCTTATGGATAGGGTTGACAAAATTCCCCGCGGGGTCGGCTCCCTGCGGGGCCCTGCCCTGATCTCCAGTTTGACCAGGGATGGGGTCAAACCGGAAAAATTTTTCGGGACCCCGTTCGGGGACGGAGTGGGGACGGGACGACATCCCCGCCCCAACCCCAACCCCGATTTGATATATTTATATTTTTAATATTTTATAAATATATATTTATAATATATAAAATAACTTATTTATATGTATGTTTATAATGTATAGACTTATAGTGTTGTGGAGCCCAATATTAAATATCTAAATTCTAAATCTAAGCCCAAAGTCAATCCCAAATTTTAATCAAATTTTAAATAAATTTTTAATTAAAAAATGGGGAATCCCCGTCCCCGTCCTTGCCTTCAAATGGCAGGGGCGGGGGTGAAGATGGGGGAGAATTTCCTCCGCGGGGCCGGGAACGGGGGACGTTCCCTCGGCTAGGCCCGACCTCGTTGCCAACCCTACTTATGGACTTACAGATCATGAGCTTCAACGATTTGAGATTAATTGGCTAAACTCTTTAGACTGAATTAATCAATATTCGTTAACTACCGAGACACACCATTATAGCTTGGTAGTTGCACTCTCCTCACTGTAGATATATTTCTAGCCATTTTAACCATAATTAGTAAGCCGATCCTTCATAGGTCGTTCGTATTTATAGTTAGGTCAAAATTATCATTTTACCCCTATAAATACATCTTGCTCCTTAAGCTCCCACTGATCCTCCATCAAACAATTGATTTATAGTCCAACTTATAAACCATGACCTTATTGATCATGAAAGGGTGGGGCCCTATTGTTCAAGACCAGGAATTAGTGCTTAAGAGAACAACCTATCTACTAACCCTATGTCGGTTAGGAGTGAATTCCATCTTGCAGAACTATGTCCCCAGCTATCTATCCGGTCTTATCCCCAAAATGGGAGGCTTATTGAGCAGTGCTGTTGGACTACTCTCACCTGTGCAGATGAAAGGATAATCCCGAATAAACAGGAGTTCATAGTTAGATCAGGATTAAGATCAAGTTACCCTAGGTCATTGAATTTGAAATAGTCAATTTTAATAGTAAGCGGTCGTATAAAGAAAAGTGATTATTTTGAGGTTCGGTCTTATGTAAACTCATTGCATAGAATGCCTCCACTCACATATCTCCCCATGAATGATTTTGGGATCACATCATTTGTATCAGTATACAAAATGAGCCGCATCCAATAGTGTCACCAGAATGAGATACCCGATCTCATCCATATACTTATAGACAATTTTGGCTATATACCAAAACTTGATCCTCTTTTATGTCGCCACATAAAATTAAAGTATTCATATTATAGCCATGGATTTGTTTATTGGATTTTTATAACATAATGCAATATCAATAACAATTTATTGAATAAAATAAATACTCAATAATACTTTTATTGATAAATAGAATATGTTAACAATATTTACAAACTACGAGTTTTAGGACATTCCCAACATCGCCAACTCAATATGTCTACCATTTTAGGGATTCGTCTGAGTAGAGAGCTAGGAACACAGCTACACAAGATAAATTTTACTCATTCCTGTCTCGAGGGAAAGTAGATAAATTGCTTTCTTAAGGGTTGATTATCAGTCTTGAACGATGAGGCGCCTCACCCTCTCATTGGCCAGAGAGGGTTCTAGTTTATAATTGAACCATAATTAATTGTTCATTAGAGGAATCAGTGGTACATAAGAAGTTAGATGTAACTACATGGGTAAAACGACAATTTTGATCTAGCTATAGTTACGAGCATTTTGTGGAGGGTCAACTTATTGTCGATTGATTATATCCATGGATAGAAATATATCTACATTGCGAAGAGTGCAGTTGTGAGTCTTTAGTGGAGTGACCGACAGTTAATGAATTTGATTAATTTAATTAAAGAGTTTAATTAATTAATCACATATCATTAGAGGTTCTAATCTGTAGGTCCATAAGGTCCCATTGCTAACTCACTAGGCTAAACACAAGAGATAATTATCTTTTGGAATTATTTGAATTGTTTAACTTATTTAAGGAAACTAAAAGTATTATTTATATTAATTGATTAATATAGTTTATAATGCATATTGATACACTATAGTATATATTTAATTATAAATATGATTTATAATTAAAACTATATAATATGTGAGAGCTAAATATTTAAATAAGATTCAAATATTGTTTGAATAAGATTCATATAAATACTATACATTAAATTTAATGTGAACAAGATTCATATTAAAACTATAGGTTATAAGAGAGAGTTGCTTTTTAATATGACCGAGATACATAATATTATATTAATTACATTATATTATATTACATAGTTCATTAATTAATGGTTAATTAATCACCAATAGTAAAATAACTCTCCACTACATGGAATTATTTTCTGTATGCACAAAGGGAATTGTGCAACTCCTCTTTCCCTCCTCTATAATCAATCTATTGTGAACAAACAGAGGAGAGATACATAGTGTGAAAAAAAAGAACATGAAAATTTTCTCAAGAAAAGTTCTCCCACTCTCAAAATCGTTCTGTTTTTACCCTTTTCTAAAAAATAAAACAAGGAGACCACACTTCTGTATTCTCTTGTCCTGAGAATAGCAGAGGTTCCAAGTGGTATTGTTTGTTAGGTTGATTTTCGGTGTTTGTGCAGAAGATTTGGTTTTCATCATTCTTGAGGAGGAAATACGAGAAGAAGTTTTCTTCAAGGGTAAGCAATTTCTTCTTCCTTTCCTCTCAATCAACTAGTATGCTTATAGTTATTTATCAATGTTTATCCTCTGTGAATCTGTGTTCTTTTTCTCTACATTTTGTGTGTTTCAAATTGAATTTCGATTGCATGATATTCACATGCTCTGCAAAGGAATTTCATTCTTTCAATTGGTATCAGAGCCAAATCGTGCAATTTGTTCTTAATTTTAAAAAGAAAATCAGAGAAAATGTGGGTTTACTGTATTGTGAATGTTGGTTTGTAAAAATAGATAATTTCAAGTTTTGACATTTAGATTTACTGCTTTAATGTTGATTAAAGTTGTAAGGCTCTGTTGTTTTGGGCATTTATGTATTAGTCTGTGTCATTTGCAATGAAGCATTTACCGTGACGGAGGCCAGAAATCAAAATTGGAACTAACTAAATACGAAGAGTACAGAAGGTTTCTGGATCAGAGTGTCATGGCGCCCAGTCGTAGAGTAGCGACGCTCGAGAAAAATTGCATGGAACGCCGTGACACTCTCCTTGAGCACAGTGGCATTACATGCGTTTTTTGTCCAGCGTCGGGTTGCACTCTTGAAAGAAGACCAGAGCATAATGGCGCTATTTAACAGTGCAACTGCACTTTAATGTTACTCACGCGTGTTTCAAATAGTGTAAAGTCGTGGGTTCGATCCTCCAGGCAGTTTTCTGAAGCAGTTTTTCAAAATTTTTTTTGAATTATATAATTTCTTTCTTTTAATTAATTAAATTAATATAATTGTTATATTGATTTAATTAATTTTAGAGGTTCCAAAACTTGATCTATTTTTGCTCTTTATTTTATTTTATTTATGATGTATGATTAATTTTATATGTTGCATAATATATGTCATATAGTTTTAGAATCTCACATTAGGATAAACATTAATCATGCATCTTATTTAATACAAAATGTTATATTATATGATTGCATGCATTATTAAGCATATCCATGCATCATACTTTATTATAAATATTATACATGTATGATAGATATGTATTATTTTCATTAATGAATAATATAAAGGTTATATTATATGATGAAAATAAAATTGCGTTGAGCATAACATTACTTTGTAAATATAAATGTTATATTTAATTAATGTCATTAGATGCATGATCATTGGTTTTAATATTTCATTATTTTATAATCGTTATAAGTTTAATGAATTAGATTAGAATCTATAATCAATAGTTGCATGCAAACATAGGTCGTAATTAATTTTAAATGGTTTAAAACTAATTCACTTAGACTTATATTAAAATATTTCTAACATGGTTAGAAATAGATTAATCCTTTAATTTTATTTTAATATGATTAATTGAAAATAATAAAAGATTAAATTTATAAAATAATTGTCTATAAGAGATGTTGTGCTTTTGAATGATGCGGTGAATGATAACCTTATGCCATGCTTTGAATCCTAAATGAGATGAATAGTTTACTTTAAACATAATTTTTTCCTATTTAGACCCAAGTGTATCTCTAAACAGAGTAGTCTTGGTGAAGTCTGAGGTCGAACACAAGGACATACGACTAAAGTATGATCAAATGATTGTTTGATCTTAACGCAGTAGGTTATTTTCAATTATGCGATGAAAATTGTGTTTCCTAACTAATGAGTCACTTACAAATATGGTGGAGCGGACGATGGCGAGTGTGTGAATGATGATGCGTCGAATGATGGTGAATGTGTGATGACAATTACAATCACTATATGAAGCAGCGTGAAAATTGAGAAAATACCAATAACTAGACAGAGTTTGAGAAAGGTCCGCTAACATTTTCCTATACAGTGCATAAGTCATCCCTTCATGCTATAAACTTATAAAGTAATGAGCTTTACCTCTCAATGTTTTTAGCCACAATGTCCCATCTCTATGATACATGCGATGAGTTTTGATTGCAACCGGTTAACTTTATCTCTAAAGCCACTTATTTCCTTATTTAACGCGCTCCATAATCACATACTCTGTCAAGAAATTGATTGTTTCTACCTAGACCAATCTCTCGATTTGATCTAAGCAACTCACTATGTATGCATTAAACAAGATGAATGCCTATTTATGCATAATTTGGTGAAAATGCTAGTTTATCTTCCTCAACCCATTAAAAGGTATGGACAGACAGGATATGGAAGAAATTGTATTCATATTAAGAATAAAGAGATTTTCAAATCTCTACAACTTAATACAAAATTAAGATGCCCAGAAAAATATAATTAAAAAATAAGAAATGAAACTGCCAAGCCACATATCACAATTTCTTGTTCCTTTTGGCTCTAATGATTGTCGTTTCAATGTGGTTGCAACAGTGATGGTGGCCTCACTTCTCATTTTTCAGAGAAGAAAACTGAGCTCTCACTTTGAACTCTTCAAAGAAAAGCTTGAAGGACTGGTGGCAATGGCGAGTTTTAGGTGAAGAATGAATAGAGCTTCGACCAATTTATTGATAAAAAGTCTAAGCTGATCTCATACTTAGACAAATCTTCAACGGACTATTTATAGACATAAAAAAAAGGTTCTTCCCCTCTCTCTAATGATGCAGCAATACCTTGCATTTAATTCCATGCCCTACTATCTCGATTAATCACGTCACAGATTCATTGGCTCTGCTGTGAATATCTCAAATTAACTACCAACTTGCATTTTGATGTGATGTCCACTGCTTATGCGTCTGTCATTTTCTCTCTTCATATTTCATCTCATTACGTGGTTTTTTGAATTGAAAAATTGGGGCAAAGTTGATATCTTCTATGCGTTCAAGGCTATAGTTTTTGCTTCCTTGGCCATTTTTACTTCATTTCTTCAAATCCTACATTCAACAATGACCAATTTTATAGTTTCCAAAATTATGAGATTTGTAAACCCCTAAACGCAGAGTAGGATTATTTGTTATGAGTTTTATATCAATTTAACGCATTTTCCTCTAAACTTTTCTAATTATTCTAAAGAAAGAATACAATAACTTGTACTTCTATAATTTATCACATCCTAAAATTTAGAACAATGCTTTCCTCAAGCATGTATTTAAAGTCTCAGTATAAATCTCGTACTCAATTTGGTGCATTAATTAGACCTCTTAACATGCTTCCTTGCTTAAGATTTATTCGACCAATAGTTCTCTTTAAAGCTTTATTCACCTCCCTACAGAAATATTTCCTAACCTTAAACGTGACAGTCTTATTTTTCAAAATTCTCTTACTCCTTTCCAAAATTTCTTATTCTTATTTAAGAAACGTGCTCATGATTCAACAATATAAAATCTCTCTTTATTACCTATTTATTTTTACTATCTTTATTAATTCATACATTGATCTGGGCCTCTCACCTTCGTTTTGACTTGTCCCCACGAGTGTCATGCGAACATCCAACTACAACTAAGTGTCTTTTTTAACTTTACTTCTGCCTTAGTTATATTTTCTTTTCATTTTGATCTAGGCATTGGAGTTTGCGTTGACCATGGTTACCCACCTTTATTTTGACTTGTCCCATTGGGTGTCATGTGGACATTCAACTACAAGCAAGTGTCCTTCTCAACTTTACTCCTATCTTAGTTATATTTTCTTTCCAATTTGATCTAGGCATTGACCCATCTTCATTTCGACTTGTCTCCACGGGTGTCATGCAAACATCCAACTATGAGCAGGTGTCAATCTCAACTCAACTTTTAACATGCAATTTTTTCTTTTTTTGCATTGAGAGTTGTTATTTCTATCATTTTTATTTTTTATTTTATTTTTTGAAAGAAATAAAAAGAATTTTACAAGTTTAAATGCATTACTTCAAACCTCTCCCACCCCCAAATTTTGAAGGCAACAAGGTCCTTATTAGCTGGATTTATCTAAGTAATGAACCCTAGGTTTAAAACACTTAGTGGGAGGAAAATTGATATATATGATATGTCAATTTCTTTTCATGCTCTCCCTCAAAGTTCACACTGTGAGGTATATGCTCGGTCTCGTGGCATCATTTGCTTGTGTCCCTCTTCGAACGGTGTTTGCATACGTCAATATCAAGGTGGATGGAGAAAGCGTTTATAGTAAGTGGAAGAGGGATGTGTGTCAACATATCCCGCTGTCTCTTTCATTAGATTGTTGTGAAGTTTCATGCTCGGCTTCGTGACACCATTTTCTTGTTTCCCCATTCGGAAAGTGTTTGCATGAAATTGATCAAAAACTCTAGAAATAGATAGGATTTCTTTAGTTTTTGCCCCAATCGGTTTTTCCTTTCAATTGGCTCATTGAGGCGGAACTCTAGAGTCTAAAATTAAGGGTTACACTTACAAGAAATTGTTAAGCAAGTCAACAATTTCTTGACCGGAGAATGTTGACTAATCATTATAGGAATAAGAGTTATTTTGATGTAATGATTGGTTGAGAATGTCTCAATTCAATGAAGAGATAACCAATGACCCTTTGGTGGCTTCTATTCTAACTCCCCAAAGGATCATTACAAAATTACAATGTCAGATAGGGTACATTAAAATTTTGCTAGACTAGATTGGATTCAATGGGTTATGCATATAACTAATATAAATAATTTGTATGGTTTTAAAAAACTTTAAAATGACTAGCACTACAATCACCTTGTGAAGTGCCGATAAATTAATTAATGATAACTACACTAATTGGAAAAACACAATCAACACTTTACTCATCATTTATGACCTAAGATTTGTCTTACTTAAGGGCTGTCTTCAAGTTCCCGCTCAAAGTCCACCTTGAAATATCTGGGATGCATATGAGAGGTGGGTAAAGGAAAATGAAAAGGCTAGAGCATATATTCTTGCCAGCTTAACTGAAGTCTTGGCAAAGAAAAATGAATCCATGGTCACTGCACGTGGGATTATGGATTCATTGTGAGAGATGTTTGGACAAGTATCCTCATGGATAAAGCATGACGCTTTAAAGTTCATTTTCAATGCCCAGATGCAAGAACGGACATCATGAGAACACGTTCTTAATATGATAGTCCATTTAAAGTAGCTGAAATGAACGAAATCGTCATCGATGAGACCAGTCAAGTTAGCTTTGTCTTGGAATCTCTTCCAAAGAGTTTCCTGTAGTTCCATAGCAATGTTGTTATGAACAAGCTAGACTATACCCTGATCACCCTCCTGAATGAGCTACAGACTTTTGAGTCCCTAATGAAAGTCAAGGGCCAAAAAGAAGAGGCAAATGTTGCCACTTCCTCTAGGAAGTTTCATAGAAGTTTGACTAATGGAACTAAGTCAGTGCCTTCTTCATCTGACACTAAGAAGTGGAAGAAGAAAAAGAAGGAAGGTCAGGGGAGCTAACCCTGCTGCGGCCTAGAAGGGTAAGAAGGCCAAGGTTGTCAAGAGAAAATATTGCCACTGTAACTAGGAGAGACATTGGAAACGAAATTGTCCCAAGTATTTGGTGGAGAAAAGAAGGCAAAGCAAGATAAATATGATATAGTAGTTTTGGAAACTTGTTTAGTAAAGAATGATGATTCAACCTGGATAGTTTATTCAGGGGCCACTAGTCATGTTTGTTTTATTTTCAGAGAATTTGTTCTTGGCAGTAGCTTAGGACTAGCGAGATGAACGTGTGCATTAGAACATGGCATGTCGTCTCAGTGGTTGCAGTGGAAGGCGTTAAATTGCTCTTCCAGAAATCTCTTTTATTTTAAAAGATGTATATGTGGTTCTGAGTTTGCAAAGGAACCTGATTTCTATACAAAGTCTGCTTGAACAACAATACTATGTTAATTTTGATGTAAAGAAAGTATTTATTTATAAAAATGGAGTTGGTATTTGTTCTGCAAACTTATAGAGTAATTTATATGTGCTATGGCAGTTAGCAATTAAAGCGTTTCTTAATACTGAAATGTTCAGAACTGCAACAACTCAAGATAAAAGATAAAAGATTTCTCCTAAGGAAAATGCCCATATTTGGCATCTAAGACTAGGTTAAATTAATCTCAATAAGATTAAGAGAGTGAACTTCTGAGTGAGTTAGAAGAAAAATCTTTACCTATATGAGCCATGCCTTGAAGGAAAAAGGAAAAAAGGACTTTTTACTAGAAAAATTTATAGAGCCAAAGAGCTCTTAGAACTTGTACATTCAGACCTCTGTAGTCCTATGAATGTTAAGGCAAGAGAAGGGTTTGAATATTTCATCTCTTTCGTAGATGACTATTTAAGATATGGGTATCTTTACCTAATGTAACATAAGTCTAAAGCTCTTGAAAAGTTCATAGAGTATAAGGCTGAAGTTGAGAACTTATTGGGTAAAACTATTAAAACACTTCAATCATATCAAGATGGAGAGTATATGGATTTAAGATTCCAAAACTGTATGGTAGAACATAGAATCACATCCCAACTCTTGGCACCTGGTACATCTCAGCAAAATGGTGTATCAGAAAGGAGAAATAAAACCTTGTTGGACATGGTTTCGCTTATGATAAGTTATGCTCATTTACTTATTCTTTTTAGGGTTATGCAGTAATGATCACAACTTATATTTTGAATAATGTTGCATCCAAAAGCGTTTCTAAAACACTTTAAAATTATGGAGAGGACGTAAAGGTAGTTTACTACACTTTAGGATTTGGAGTTGTCCAACACATGTGCTTGAGGAAAAGCCAAATAAATTGAAACCTCGTTCAAAATTATGCCTATTTGTAGTTTATTCCAAGGAAACAAGAGGTGGTTACTTCTACGATCCTAAAGAGAATAAAGTATTTATGTCGAAAAGTGTTACGTTTTTTGAAGAGGACCACATCTGGAAGCATAAGCCATGCAGTAAGATTGTGTTGAATGAACTTTCCATTGAAACTACTAAAACTTTAACAAGAGTTATTGAAGAAACTAATACATTAACTAGAGTTGTTGATATTCATTCATCTAGTCAAACATATCCACCTCAAGAGTTGAGGATGCCTCGACATAGTGGGGGGTTATAAACCAGTCTGCTCGCTATATGGGTTTAACAAAAACTCTAGCCATCATATCAGATGGTGACATTGTGGATCCATTGTTCAATAAGTAGACGATGGATGATGTGGACAAAGATGAATGGGTTAAGTCTATGAATCTGAAAATGGAGTCTATATACTTCAATTCAATCTGGGATCTTGAAGATCAACCTGATGGGGTAAAACCTACGGGTAACAAATGGATCTACAAGAGGAAAATGGGTGCAGATGGTAATGTATAAACCTCTAAAGCTAGACAAGTGGCAAAGTGTTATATCCAGATTGAGAGAGCAGACTATAAGGAAACTTTCTCACCTATTGCCATGTTTAAGTATCCAGATTCTCTGGTCGATTGCCACATATTATGGCAAATGGACGTCAATAATGCCTTTGTGAATGGTAATCTTGATGACTATTTACCTGCAGCAACCAGAGTGGTCCTATAACGACCTGACTTTCTAGATGGACAAAGGACCGTTACTACATGCATGAATAAAACTCAAAACGACTTTTTCAAAAAATCTGACTAAAACCAACAAAATTCATAAAATAAATTTATAATACAAAAAATCAAAGAATATAATTTCACTATTCGAGGTACCCTCTAAACACAATTGAGAAATGAATTAAATAAATGTCTGAACAAGTAAATCAAGGATTTAGATATTTACCTTCTAAATTAAAACATAAAAACATGATATAAATAAAACATAGGCATATGACAAGTCCTAGTGACTCGGTTACATATTCTTCTTTTCATTCGCGTTCTGTCCTTTATTTTGCTTGAAAAAAACGTAGCTAAAAGTGAGTATAAAAATACCCAGTAAGTGACCCACTACTGGGCCCACTAGGTAAAAATGTTAGCCTTCCTATCGAGACAAAGGTGTGTATCCTAAACATAGGCATAGGCATAAGGGACGAACCCGAAGGTACACTTTCATAGGAAGTGACTCCGAAGAATCACAAAATTATAAGCATAGGTGGTAGTCCCATTAGGACGCCGAAACATACACAGGGGATGTACACAGTTCGATAAGAGTGCTAACAGTCATCATCAGTCTATCATGTAACATACAAAGTCCAAATTCATATTAAGCCATAACATACTATAATAATAGAGTAACATAACTTATAAGTTTCCAAAACAGTCTCAACAATCATCCATAAGTCAATCATGGTAAAACATTCCATCACAATACAAACATGCTTTCAATGTATTCACAGTCTTAACATCAACTTGGAGTTCGAGGTCAAACCGGTAGTAAATCACTTACCTCTATATCAAAGCCCAAATAATAAGAAATTAATCTTCTTTCCAACTCAAAGCAAAGTCTTGAGTTAAATCCCCTATCACGAACCACAGTCAAATTCAATTACAAACATTAGAGCCTAATTCGAACACAAAAATCCACTTTAAATCCCCAAACCAAATAGCAAAAAGTAAATTGATCCAACAATCACCTCAATGCTCCAAACAACATCCAAATCTATGCAAATTCAAAAAAAACTATTAGAAGCTCAAATTTCAATAATCATATTTTACCCAAAGTGTTTATAATCACACACTTACCTCAAAATTGCCAATTACCAACCTTTACCTTGTCAAACAGTGTGCTAAGTGTAGGATTTTATCAACAGCAGTGGAAGCACAAGGATCATTTAAGCACTCAAATTCACTAATTTTGGCAATATATAAAGCATGCTTTTGCAGAAAAAAGTGAGTTTCAAGACATACCTCTTGTAGAACTTCTTCAAAGCTCCTTCACCAGCTGTTATCTTTTCCAAATCTTGTTGTAGACCACCTCAAGACCTTCCCCACTATTCTCTTGGTGCTCTAGATTGAGTTGTGGGACTCAAAACAAGCTTGAATCAAGGGATGAAGGAGAAAAGCTCACTGCATCAACCTTGTTGAAGAACCTTTCTTCAAATCGAATTTTCTCTAAAATTCTCTATCGATTGCATGCCCGATTTTTACTCCAATATCTTTATTATATTGCTGATCAACATGCAAAGAGAAGAATTGCATGAGTTGCAGCTCATGCTTGGAGAAGATAAGGCAAAGATATTGCCATTTGAGTGAGCTACTTGGTGATGGATAATGGAAAAACCTCTTTTTCCATTTAAGTGTTTTGTTTTCTTTTCCTTTTTCAATTTTATCTCAAAAAACAAAATTTGATTTTATTAAATATATTTTGATTTTAAAATGAAAAATTTAATTAATTTCATAAATTAATGATTGAATAAAACTTAATTAATTTAATATCAAATATTAAATTAATTTTAACACATATCAATCTTTATATATTTAAATCATATTTAAATATATAAATTATCCTATTCCGTCTAATTCTAAAATTAAACATATAATTATATCTCATATAATTACTAATTTCCTTAATTCTAATTTGAACATTTCAAATTAACTTATCATGCTATTCTAGAGCTAGTCCATTACAAGCTAGTAGGGGGACCTCGTGGATCTACAAATCATGGGCTCCAACGATCTAAGATTAATTGGCTAAACTCATTAGACCAAATAAATCCCCATTCGTTATATAATGGGTCATTCCACTAAAGCCTATAGTTACACTTCCCTCACTGTAGATATATTATGTCCACATGATTTAATCACAATCAGCAAGTTAACCCTTCATAAGTTGTTTGTAATAACGGCTGGGTCAAATATTTGTTTTACCCTCGAGATTACATCTTATTCCTCAAGTCCCTACTGATCCTCTAATGAACAACTGATTTGTGATCCAATCACCAAACTAAACTCTCTCAGCCCAGTGAGAGGGTGGGGCCCTTGTTCAAGACATGGATTCAATACTTGAGATAACAACTTTTCTCCTATCCCTAAATCGAGTAGGCGTGAACTCCGTCTTGTACCCTATATCCCCAGCTATCTATCCAGTCTTACCCCTGAAATGGGAGTCTTATTGAGCTGGCGCTGTTGAGCCACCCTCAACTATGCAAATCTAAGGGCAATCCCGAATAAACCGGACTTTATAGTTAGTTTAGGATTAATATCGAGTTACCTAGGTCATCTAGGTGAAATAGTTAGTCTTTAAATAGTAAACAACGTTATAAAGTAAGAGTGACTTATTTCTTGGTCCTGATCTTATACAACATTGCATAGGACGCTCCCACTCCTCATGTCATAACATCTACGATTTAGGATCACATCGTATGTAGTACTTTACAACTCTTTGTAACAACTACAGAGTAGGCCACATCTAATGGTGTTACCAGAATAAGGTACCCAACCTCATTCATGTACCATAGATCATTTTGATTATTTACTCGAACCCGATCCACTCTTATGTCTCCACATAAAGTTCAAGTACTCATACAATAGTCATGGGTCTTAGTTTATTGGATTTAGACATTCATACAATTTATGAAATCAATAACAAGTATATTGATAATAAAAAAAATGTTTATTATTTTACAAACGGCGAGTTTTTAGGACATAAAACCCAACACTAAGAATCTCCAAACTATTTCAACACTCGAATTTAAAACTCAAGATCATGGGTAAATCAACCCCCAAATCCACACATACACACACATATATATATATATCGGCCAACAAATTGATAGAGTAAACATGCATAAAACGGAAGCTAACAGAATCATTAAGCACTCTAATTACACTTAATTCGAGCACAAAGCATGCTGAAAAATAGATTTTTAACAAAGAGGGTTTCACTTGAATACCTTTGATGATTTCCACTTAATCCTTTGCTATCTCCATGAATTAGATCACCAAATCTCCAGTAGACCACCAAAAAAATCTTCTCTACTATTCTTAGCCTTGGATTTGAGTGGTGGAACTTTGAATCGAGAGGGATTGAAATGAGTTTTGAGGGAGCTAGAGAGCAAAAATAGTTTTTTGCAAAAATTTCAAAAATTTCAGATTGCATGTGATCAATACTCTAAAAATGGAGTATTTAACAAGTTGATTCATGCAAGCACTTAGTAATTCAACTAATGGATACTTCAATTAGCACTTAGATAGTGGGTAAGGTGTTAAAATGTGCATTAATCCACTCAAAATATCAAATTTCCAAGTTTTTAAAAAATTAGATTTAATTTTAAATTAAATGAAATTTCAATTTCTAAAATTGAATTTATAAATTGGAATTTGATTTAACTTTAAATAATGAATTAAACTCCTAATTTAAACATAAATCCTATTCATGTAATCAATATTTAAATATATTAAACTCTTCAATTACATTTAATTTTCAATAAATTTAAATGTTAATTATATCAAATATAATTATCCAAACCCTAAAAACTGAATTTGAACATTTCAAATTCCAAACCCTAATTTCGAATTTGAACGCTTCAAATTTGCTCAATATTCTAGTCCAAGGTTTAATCTTTTATGAGTTAGTAGAGGGACCTTATGGACCTACAGATCATGAGCTCCAACGATTTGAGATTAATCAGTTAAACTCTTTAATCCGAAATAATCAATATTCATTAACTACTGAGACATACCATTATAGCTCGATAGTTGCACTCTCCTAACTGTAGATATATTTCTGTGTACTTGATTTAACCATAATCAGTAAGTCGATCCTTCACAGGTCGTTCGTATTTACAGCTAGGTCAAAATTACTATTTACCCCTATAAATACATCTTACTCCTTAAATCACCACTGATCCTCTATTGAAAAATTGGTTTATAGTCCAACTAATAAACCATATCCCTCTCGGCCATGAGAGGGCGGGACCCCTTTATTCAAGACCAGAAATTAGTACGAAAGGAACAACCTATATGCTAACCCAAAATTGGATAGGAGTGAATTCCATCTTGTAGGACTATGTTCCCAGCTATCTATCCGGTTTTATCCCTAAAATGGGAGACTTATTGAGCAGTGCTGTTGAACTACTCTCACCTATGCAGATATAAGGATAATCCCGAATAAACAGGAGTTCATAGTTAGCTCAGGATTAAGATCGAGTTACGCTAGGTCAATGAATTGAAATAGTCAGTTTTAACAGTAAACGGTCGTTATAAAGAACATTGACTATTTTATGGTCTGGTCTTATGCAAACGTCTTTTGCATAGGATGCCTCCACTCGCATGTCTCCACATGAACGATTTCGGGATCACATCATCAGTACACAAAGTGGGCCACATCCATAGTGTCCCTAGGATGAGGTACTAAATCTCATCCATATATTTATAGACCTTTTAGGCTATATACTGAAACTTGATCCTCTTTTATATCTCTATATAAAGTTAAAGTATTCATACTATAGCCATGGGTTCGTTTATTGGATTTTATAATAGAATAAAATTTCAATAATACTTTTATTGATAAATAGAATATGTTTACAGAATTATGAACTGCGAGTTTTAGGACATTCCTAACAATTTCCCACTTTGACTAAAACTCCAGTGGTTTACAGATATATACATATATACAGTAATGAGAAAGGAGAAAATATAATAAACTAGGGCATCTATATACCCTTGATTTTCTCCCACTTGCCATAGATTTATGAAACTTGTAATCCTAGTCTTACTAGGTGACTCTTGAACACTTTAGCTATGAGGGTCTTCGTAAATGGATCAACAAGATTATCCTCAGAGGCTATTTTTATGGCTATCACGTCTCCTCTGTGTACTATCTCCCTGATGAGATGGTACTCACACTCGATTTGTTTTTCGCGTTTGTGGCTCCTAGGTTCCTTCGAGTTGGCAACTGCTCCACTGTTTTCATAATACAGGGAAATTGGTAGATTCATATTTGGATTCACTTCCAAATCTGTCAGAATTTTCTGAGTCATACTGCTTCTTTAGCTGCTCCACATGCAGCTACATATTCAACGTCCATCGTGGAATCAACAATACAACTCTGTTTGATGCTTCTTCATACTATTGTTCCTCCGTTTAGAGTGAATACTGATCCTGAAGTAGATTTCCTAGAATCTACATCAGTCTGAAAATTAGAATCAGTGTATCCCATAAGGATCAAATCCTTAGGACCATACACGAGCATATAGTCCTTCGTTCTCCGAAGATACTTGAGGATGTTCTTAACAGCAATCTAATGGCTATGTCCAGGGTTGGACTGAAATCTGCTTACGATTCCAACTACAAAGCATATGTCGGGACGTGTACACCATATAACATACATCAAGCTCCCGACTGCTGATGCATAGGAATTATTTTTATTTCCTCAACTTTTTTAGGTGTCTTAGGACATTGTTCCTTAGACAAATGAATTCCGTGTCTAAAAGGTAGCATACCCTTTTTGGATTTTTTTCATATTATATCTTGACAACATCTTGTCAATATAAGATGCTTGAGATAGCGCTAGCATTTTGCTCTTGCGATTTCGAATAATTTGGATTCCAAGAATATATTGTGCATCTCCCAAATATTTCATTTGAAATTACAATGCTAGCCATCTCTTTACGTCCGCAAAGAATCCAGTTTTATTCCCAATGAGCAGGATATCATGAACATAAAGTACCAAGAAAGCTATAGTCTTATTGCTTATTTTCTTGTAAACATAAGGTTTGTCAACATTCTATTCAAAGTCATAAGATTTGATCGCAGTATCAAATCCTATATTTCAGGATCAAGGTGCTTGTTTTAATCCATAAATAGGTCTATTACGCTTGCAAACCTTTTCCTCTTGACCTAATAAACCCTTCTGGTTGAGACATATAAATACTTTCGTCAAGATGACCATTCAAAAAGGTTGTCTTGACATCCATTTGCCAGATTTCATAATCATAGAAAGCAACAATGGATAAAAGTATTCTAATAGATTTAATCATGGCAACAAGAGAGAAGGTCTCTTCATAGTCTACCCCCCCCCTTTGGGTAAAACCTTTTGCCACGAGTCTGGCTTTGTAGGTTTGCACCTTACCAGTTTGGTCTCGTTTTCTCTTGTAAATCTACTTGCAACCAATAGGTTTTACCCCATCTGGTTGATCTACAAGTTCCCAGGCATAATTGAAGTACATTGATTACATTTCTAAGTCTATGGCTTTTATCCATTGATCTTTATCTACATCTTCCATTGCTTGGTTAAAGGTCAATAGATCTTCTAGGCTATTATCAGGTATGATGACATGAGTTTCTATTAAACCCATATAGCGGTCAGATTGTGAATAATCCTCCCACTACGTCGAGACATTCTCAACTCATGAGAAGGATGTGATGGAGTAACAACTCTTGTTGAATGAACAACATGATCAACAACTTTTGTTGATTTATTTGTAGATTCTCTGGACATCTCATCTAATACTAGCTTATTACGAAGTCAATGATTTCTTATGTGATCTTCCTCTAAGAATGTAGCATTTGTCGAAACAAATACTTTATCTTCTTGAAGATCATAAAATAGACCACCTTTTGTTTCTTTAGGGTATCCTACGAATAGGCATATCTTTAAACATCATTCCAACTTCTTAAGATTTTGCACCAACACGTGTGCCGGGCATCCCCAAATTCTAAAGTGACGTAAACTACCTTTACATCCTCTCAATAACTCATACGGTATTTCTGAAACACTTTTTAAAGGAACCATGTTCAGTATATGTACAGTAGTTTGTACAGCATCCCTAAAAAAGACTAAGATAACTAGGCATAACTCATCATTGAATGAAGCATGTCTAACAAGTTTCAATTTCTCCTTTCTGCTACACCATTCTGTTGTGGTGTACCAGGTGTTGTGACTTGGGATTGAATTTCATGTTCTATAAAATAGTTATGGAATTGTAAATCTATATACTCATGAACTCAATCTGATCGAAGGGTTTATATCCTTTTACCTAATAGGTTCTCAACCTTAGTCTTATATTCTTTGAACTTTTCAAGAGTCTCAGACTTATGATGCATTAGGTAAACATAGTCATATCTGGAATAATCATCAATATAACTAACATAATATTCAGATACTCCCTGAGCTTTAACATTGATTGGACCACAAAGGTCAGAATGTATACATTTTAGAGGTTCTTTGGCTCTAAGACCTTTTTCTGAAAAAGAAAAAAGATACATTGTAAAAATATTTGAGAGTTGAAAGCCATGGTTGCCATCAATTTTACCGCCTCAGTGGGGGTTTTGTTGACTATGGTTTCTCCTATAGCAGCATCAATGCTACTCTTATCAGTTTGCATCAGCCCCTCGTAGAAATACTAAATCTGGTGGTGAAGGAACTTTGCATAGTCTTCTTGAAACACTCTCAGCATTCCTGAAGCGTTTCTTCATCAAACTATAGTATGCCGTGAGGGTCACCTGATGGAGGCTCTTTTGCTATGGTACAAGTGAAGGATCTCATATCTAAGAGTTTCATGAGCCTGTTCGGATCGCTTTGATCTCACAGTGACTGAAATGCAAATATATACATTCAACACATATAGTTATGCAATCAAATCTTAATTAACGGCATGCTAAGTACAAGATAAATAACAAAGGAAAGAGTGCCATACCAGTTGAAGACGTTCTTCAAACTTCAGCACTCCAATGCAGCAGAACCCTCCAAGCAATCTACCAACGTCCAGTAGCAGCGTCAACAAAAGAAGCACGAACAACCACATGAACACGAACGTTGCGGGGATGACACCACCACTAAAGAGACTCGGGTATTCTTGGAATGAAAACCCAAAGGGTGGTCTTTGGTGAATTTGGTAGAGGAAGAAGGAAACACGAATCGTGTAGGCGATAAGCAAGTGGGAGGGAAAAAGCCGCTATAGCATAGTAGAAATGCTTATCGTTTAGGAGGAGCTACACGATCGTGTAGGATTTACTGAATGACCGTTTAGGAAAAGGTACACGATCGTTTAGTAAAATTTGCACACTAAACGATCGTTTAGAGAAGCTATTCGACTGTGTAGGGGATAGTGTGCGATCGTTTTGCACGAGGTTGATGATCGTTAGGCAGAGAAGAACTATCGTATAGTCTCTTGATTTTCTTAAGCGATCGTTTAGAATGTTCACTAACGCGCGCTCTCTTTCTTTTGGACAACGATTGGACGTTTACTTCAAAAAAGAAATGATTTCATTTTTATTTCATTGGTTATAACAACCGACTCATTCCCACTAACCTACATCCAAATGTGAAAATTGGCTTAATTATCATATAATTAACCAATTAATTAATTAATAAATATAATCATATTATATTTTTATCCTATAGTTTGATATCACATATCTACTATAGTATTTTCTCCTTTATTTGATACAAATCATATTTATATCTAATTTCCTCCAAAATAATGTATCTCATACATTTAGCCAATTATATCATATGTAATTAACCAGTCCAATTATATCATATATAATCGAACTTCCTCTTGTCAATTTAAACATTTCAAATTAACCCAAATACTGGTTCTCGACTTTATCCAAGTTACCCAGGGGACCTAATGAACCTGTGGCTCAAAGCCTCAACAGTCCGTGAATAGCTGACTAAACTCTTTAGCCATGAGATCCACCCTCTGTTAACTGTCAGACATTCCACTAAAGACCAACAATTGAACTCTTCTTACCACAGATATATTTCTGTATCCATCGGATATAACGAATCATGAGTACGATGACCCTTCACAGATGCTCGTAAGTACAGCTGGGCCAAATAACCGTTATGCCTCTGTAATTACAACTCACTCCTTAAGTACCACTAATTCCTCTAATGAACAATACAACATAGTCCAACTATGTGTGAACACCTCTCGGGCCAAAAGAAGGTGTGTGGCACCACATCGTTCAAGCCCCGGAACCAGCCCTTAAGGGAGCTATCTATCTACTTACCCCTGCTTCGGGGAAGGAGTGAATTCCATCTTGTCTAGCTGAGTTCCCAGCTCCCAAATCAGACGAATCCCCAAAATGGTAGGTTTGAATCAGCGACTTGGCCACTCACATCCATACAAATCAAAGAATCGCCCTCAATAGCAGGAGTTCCCAACTCACTTAGGATTGAGGTCATGTTACCTAGGTCATCTTAGTGAAGTGAAGTCTCTGTCATGAACGGTATTATATAACAAGACATTAACACTTTGTGGTCAAGTCGTATATAAACTCTTTGTATAGGACGACCCCCCTTGCATATCCCCAACACGAATGATCAGGATCAGACCATCTGTGACAAGTTACAACACTTGTGACCATTCCACAAAGCGGGCCACATCCGTAGCGTTACCAAGATAAGGTTTCCCTCCTATATCCTTATACTACATACCATTTTGGTTATCACTTAAGACATGATCCTCTTGTATGTCACCACATACATGCTTGAGTCAGATACGGATAACCAGGGATTTTATGTTTATTGATTTGTGGTAAAGCAAATAAAACAAGTAACCGAGCAAAATACAAGATGTGAAGTAAATATCATATATTAACAACATAAACGTTCGTACAAACTGTTTACAAACTACAGGACACGAGACTTTAGGGCATCAACCCCAACAATCTTCCATTTATCCTAAAACGAAGTGGGGTGTACAAAAAACTTAGTACAAAACAATAAACTAGGGCATAAAAGCCCAGTACAAGAAAATCTCCCACTTGTCCTAGTCCAACCGCGGGCTATCCTGTAGACCCATGCTCCGTAGGTGACCCTTAAACACTGTAGCGTGAGAGCGTTTGTGAATAGGTTAGCAACATTAAAATGGCCTGGGTTAGATTTATTCGTCTCATCTCCTCAACATTTGGAGGCGTCTTAGGTCACATTTCTTTAGACAAAGTGACTCCATGCCTGAACGGCAGTAGGCCTCTCCTGGAGTCCTGCATCAAGTACTTGAGCAACATCTTGTCAATGTACGATGCCTGAGACAGTGCTAGCACTTTGTTCTTAAAATTTCAAAAGATCTGTATACCTAGAACAATCTGAGCCTCTCCCAAATATTTCATTTGGAATTGGGCCGTTAGCCAGTTCTTAACTGCAGTCAGTAGACCTACATCATTCCAAATAAGTAGGATATCGTCTACATACAACACTAAGAAGACTACTGAAGCGTTGATGATCTTCTTGTAAACACAAGGTTCATTAATGTCGCCATCTCGGTCAACATTCTCCATTGCCTTCTTATAAGACAACGGAACCTCAACGTCGTTATCTGCTACCATAGCAAGGATTTTCGTGAATCCCAAGTAGCGAACGGGTGGGTTCGTAACCCTCCCACTAACTCGAGGTTCCCTCAACTCTTGAGGTGAAACTGACTTACTGGATGAACTCCTATCAACAACTCTTGTTGATGTAGTAGAATCTTCAACAACTCTTGGTGAAGTCTTAGTAGTTTCATTGAAAAACTCACGCAACACAACTTTGCTTCATGGACTGTGCTCCCTTATATGATCCTCCTATGGGAAAGTAGTGTTTGTTGAAATAAACACCCTATTTTCCGTTGGATCATAAGAATAACCCCCTCGTGTACCTTTAGGGTAGGCTACAAAGAGGCAAAACCTCGACCGTGGTTCCAATTTCTTGGGATTAGACTCAAGCACATGTGCAGGGCAACCCCAAATGCGGAAGTGACGTAAACTAGCTTTACGCCTGTTCCACAACTCTAGAGGCATTCTTGCAACACTCTTGGAGGGAACACAGTTGAGTATGTATACCGCAGTCTCCACTGCGAAACCCTAAACCGAGTTCGATAAGGAAGCGTAACTCATCATCGAGCGAACCATGTCTAACAAGGTTCTATTTCTCCTCTCCGCTACACCATTCTACTGAGGTGTACCCGACGTTGAGAGTTGGGAAATGATTCCATGTTCAATCAAATAGTCCTGGAATACCGAGTCCAAAAACTCTCCACCTCGATCCAATCGAAGTGTTTTAATCCATCTATCTAATGCGTTTTCAACTTCAGCCTTGAACTCTTTGAACTTTTCAAAGGATTCAAACTTCCGTTGCATAAGATAAACATACTCGTACCTGGAGTAATCATCAGTAAAACTGATAAAATACTCATAGCCACCTCGGGCTCGCACATTCATAGGACCACAAAGGTCAGAATGTACTAACTCAAAAGGCTCCTTGGCTCTATAACCTTTTCCAGTAAAAGGTCGTTTAGTCATCTTATCCTCAAGACAAGATTCACACACTAGTAAAGAATTTTCGTCTATCTAATTTAGAAGTCCATTCTTCATCAATCTCTCAATCTTATTGAGATTGATGTGCCCTAAATGAAGATGCCAAAGTTGGGCATTTTCTTTGGGAGAAATTCGTTGACGTTTTGATTGAGTTACGACAGTTATGGACAATTCAGTATTATGGAAGGAATTAATGGCTAACAGCCTTAGCACATATAAATTCGATTATAGATTTGCTGTGCAAATAAAAACACCATCTTTATAAATAAACTATTTATTCACATTAAACGAGATAGTATATTTACATTGCAATAAACACTTTACAGAAATAAGGTTCCTCTTTAGTTCGGGAACAATATATACACAATTTAAAATAAGAAACCTATTCTGTAAAGCTAACTGGAGTCCTCCCACTGCCACAGCTGAGACGACGTGCTTGATGCCTACTTGCATCGTCATCTCATCAGCCTCCAGTTGTCACCAAGATTTAATCCCCTAAAAAGAAGACAAACATGGTTAGTGGCGCCCGAATCAATTATCCCGGAAGAATCATCATTCTCCACTAAACAAGTTTCAAGCACAACTAAATCATATTTACCTTCCTTGGCTGCTTTCTTCTCTTTCAGATATCGAGGTCAGTTTCTTTTCCAATGTGTATCTTGGTTGCAATGGAAACACTTTCCTTTAGCAACTTGTGGATGCCTACTTGAGGCAATAGGCGGTGAGTTAACAGGTGCCTTCCCTTTTTCCTTACCACTCTTCTTCTTTTTCCCCTTTGCAGAGTTAGAAGCAAAAGGTGTAGACTTCGTTCATAAGGTCGAAATCTATGGAACGTCCTGGAGGATGAAGCAATATTTGCCTTTCCTTACTTTTTAGTAAAGATTGATATGTCTGCAACTCGTTGAGGAAAGTTGTAAGGTTGTATTTCACTTTGTTAAGAATCACATTGCTAACAAAGTATAGGAAGCTCTCCGGCAAAGAATGCAAGATCATGCTAACCTGGCTGCCCTCATTGATCGTAGACTCATTCAAGTCCACCAGATTAAAGTGGACTATCATGTTTAGCACATGTTCATGAATAGAGGTGCCTTCTTCTATTTTGGAGTTGAATATGTATTTATGACCCTCATGCATAAGTTGTTCAGACAGTTGTCCAAACATCCCCCAAAGGGACTCCATGATCTCACGCGCTGAGACCACAGGCTCATGTTTCTTGGCTAAGACTTCAGAAAGACTTGCCAAGATGTAGGCTCGGGCCTTCTCATTCGCCCTTGTCCATTGCTCGTATGCCTTCAGAACATTTCGAGCAGCATCAGGAGCAGGAATAGGAGGACCAGCCTCTATGAGTGTGAACATGAGATCCTCGATGATCAGGATCATCGTGATCATGTGTTTCTATGTTGCGAAATTATCGCCAGTAAGTTTTTTGGCGCTTAACAAAGCTAACGTGGCTGTTGTCATTTTGAAAATGTTGCTGAAAATACGAACAAAACTTTATTAGAATTTGCTAAACCACTTTTAAACCAACCAGTTTTGCAAAATAGTTTCAAGTACCCTAAGTTATAGACTTCTATTTTACAATGATGCACCAGTGAGGCAGAAGAAATGCCACCAGTGGGGTGATCAGTTGCCCCTTCGCTGGGATGAGACATTCTCAATCATTAGGCAGAACCAACTCTTGGAACTTAACCTAACAGCCACCATTTTTCGGTCCAGAATTGTTAACCTTTAACTATTCCATGTAAGTGTAACCCCTCACTTTCGGTGCTAGAGTCCTGCCCTAATGAGCCCACCATAGGGAAGAAGCAGATTAGGACAAGAGACTAAGTTACCTTATCCTCTTACAGGAGATCATATAAAGAAATGCGTAAAACTACCATCCTTTAGGGGGACACTCCCAGAGTGCCTCGAGGCGATACACAATAACTTTATTCAACATAACGAAGGAGACCGAGGGATATACTATTGCACTTCCCGCTCTCACTTACTATGAACACTCTTTCCATCCACCTTGCTATTGACCTACCCAAACACCATCCGTTGGGGGGACATGCCAAAAGTGCCACGAGGCCGAGGATAGATCTCACGATGTGGGCTATTTAGGAGAAACGTGAAAGGTTTAAGTGAAACATCTTATGCCCCAAGTACCTCCCACTGAATATTATACCTAGAGGTTCATTAACCTAGACAACCTAGCTCTGATACCAATTGAAGGATCTCATATCTAAGAGTTTCATGAGCATGTTCGGATCGCTCCGATCTCACAGTGACCGAAATGTAAATATATACATTCAACACATACAGTTATGAAATCAAATCTTAATTAACGGCATGCTAAGTACAAGATAAATAACAAGGGAAGGAATGCCATACCAGTTGAAGACGTTCTTCAAACTTCAGCACTCCAATGCAGCGGAACCCTCCAAGCGATCTACCAACATCTAGCAGTAGCATCAACAAAAGCAGCACAAACAACCGCACGAACACGAACGCTGCGGGGACGACACCACCACTAAAGATCCCCGGGTATTCTTGGAATGAAAACCCAAAAGGTGGTCTTTGGTGAATTTGGTAGAGGAAAGAGGAAACATGAATCATGTAGGCGATAAGCAAATGGGAGGGAAAAAGCCGCTATAGCATAGCAGAAATGCTTATCGTTTAGGAGGAGCTACATGATCGTGTAGGATTTACTGAACGATCGTTTAGGAAAAGATACACGATAATTTAGTAAAATTGACACACTATACGATCATTTAGCTATCTGACAGTGTAGGCGACAATGTGCGATCGTTTAGCGCGAGGTGGATGATCGTTTAGGCAGAGAAGAGCTATCGTATATTCTCTCTATTTTCTTAAGCGATCGCTTAGAATGTCCACCAACGTGCACTCTCTTTCTTTTGGACGACGATTGAATGTTTACTTTAAAAAAGAAACGATTTGATTTTTATTTCATCGGTTACAATAACCGACTCATTCCTACTAACCCACATCCAAACGTGAAAATTGGCTTAATTATCATATAATTAACCAATTAATTAATTAATTAATATAATCATATTATATTTTTATCCTATAGTTTGATATCACATATCTACTATAGTATTTTCTCCTCTACTTGATATAAATCATATTTATATCTAATTTCCTCCAAAATAATGTATCTCATACATTTAGCCAATTATATCATATATAATTAACCAGTCTAATTATATCATATATAACCGAACTCCCTCTTGTCAATTTGAACATTTTAAATTAACCCAAATACTGGTTCTCGACTTTATCCAAGCTACCCAGGGGACCTAATGGACCTGTGGCTCGAAGCTCCAATGGTCTGTGAATAGCTAACTAAACTCTTTAGCCACGAGATCCACCATCCGTTAACTGTCAGGCATTCCACTAAAGACCAACTGCTGAACTCTTCTTACCACAGATATATTTCTGTGTCCATCCGATATAACTAATCATGAGTACGATGACCCTTCACAGATGCTCGTTACAGCTGGGTCAAATTATCGTTATGCCCTTGTAGTTACATCTCACTCCTTAAGTACCACTGATTCCTTTAATGAACAATACAACATAGTCCAACTATGTGTGAGCACCTCTCGGGCCAAGAGAAGTTCAACTATGTGTGAACACCTCTCGGGCATAGAGAAGGTGTGTGGTGGCACATCATTCAAGCCTCAGAATCAACCCTTAAGGGAGTTATCTATCTACTCACCCCTTCTTCAGGGAAGGAGTGAATTCCATCTTGTGTAGCTAAGTTCCCAGCTCCCAAATCAGACAAATCCCCAAAATGGTAGGTTTGAATCGGCGACCTGACCACTTGGTGGTGGTTCAATTCAAGCGGTTCAAGGCGTGGTTCACCTATTTTTGAACCAGATGACTCTTATTCATGTAATAGTTAGCCTTTTAAGTTTCCTTTTAGGTGTCCTATCCTGGTCCATTAACTGTTTGTATTAAATATACATATGATATATGTTTTATCATATATGTCATATTGTATGTCATATAGTTTTAAAACCCACTATAGGTTATGAATTTATATTCATGCATCATTTTATATTATAAGTGTTATAATATATGTAAATGCATGATTTGAATTATATAGCATGCTCATGCATCATATAGTATAAATCTTATAGTATATGTATGGATGCATTTATAGCATTTCCATGCATCATTTATATTATAACTATTATATATCTGGTTGAATGAGTGTATGGATGTATGCTACAGTATGATTCATTACCTAGTTATATAATTGTTATTTGTATTAGTAATGAATGGAGATTGCATGAAGCATAACATTACCTTAGGTTAATTTATAAATGTTATGATTAACTGAAGTATGTCAAGCATGCAATGGATGTTTTAATTGTTTCATTTATTTATAATCGTTATAACTAAATGAAATTAGAATTAAAATAAATAATTAAGAGTTGCATTCAAACTTTAGGTTATAATAATTTTTTCAAATTGTTTTAAAACATGATTGAGATAGACTTAAGATCACATTTCTAGTGAGATTAGAAATCTTAGTTCTTTTAACCGGTTTAATAGGATTAAATTGATTATTAATAAAAGATTAAATATGTAACAAATGTATCTATAAGGGACCTTTTGGCTAAGGCATGTTTTGGCTAGGCTGGGGTACTTATGTTGATGGAAACGTCGCACCCCTACCTGGGAACCTACCTGCAAAGGTGAATTAGATAGATTTGTTACACGTATGCAAGTTTGATCCAAGTCTATTAAAGAGTTTAATGAGACTTCAATCAAAATTTTCTAATCATCAAAGACAAGCGTTGTTATTTTAGCAAATTAAACAAAGGCTTAGATAAAATCAGTAGCCAGATTTTTCTTAAGTTAATTAACCCTAGGTAAAACAATTAGTGGGAGGAAAATGGAATATATGATACTTCATTATATCCTTTACACATTTCTCCCTGTAAATTCACACTGTAAAAACTACACTCGGCCTCGAGGCACCATGGGTGTCCCTCTACTGGTGGCATTTGGGTAGGTTAATAACAAGGTGAAAGGAGAAAGTGTTTATAGTAAGTGGGAGCGAGACGTGTGACAATACATCCTTCGGTCTCTCTCATTAGGTTAAATAAAGTTTCATGCATCGGCTCGTGGCATCATGGGTGTCCCTCTAAAAGATGACAGGATTGCATGACACTTTGTTCAATCTCTAGAAATGGATAGGGTTACTTTAGTTTCATGTCCCAATCGTTTTTCCCTACGGTTGGCTCATTGAGGTAGAACTCCAGAATCTAAAATGAGGGGTTACACTTACAAGAATTGTTAAGTATGTTAACAAATTCTGGACCGAACAATGGTGACTCTTGGTTGCAGTGATAAAGTGTTGTTTCTGTCTAATGGTTGAGAATGTTTCATTTCAGTGAAAGGGCACTTGATCACCTACGGTGACTTTTGTCCTGCCTCACTGAAACATCATTGCAAAATAGATGTAACTTAGGGTACACTGGACTATTTTGCTAAAAATCTGATTGGTTGTCTTAAGTGATTTAATGCAAGTAGACTAAATGTAAATAGTTTGTTCTTTTTTAGCAGATTCTTTAACATGGCTACCGCTACTTTAAATTTACTCGCCGTGGATAAATTAATGGGTGAAAATTACGCTAGTTGGAAAAACACAATCAATACAATACTGATCATCGATGATCTTCGTTTTGTCCTTATGGAGGATTGTCCTCTCATTCCAGCTCCCAATGCTCCTCAAAACGTTCGGGAAGCATACGAGCATTGGACACAGGCAAACGATAAGACCCGAGCGTATATCTTGGCTAGTCTTAATGAAGTCTTGACCAAGAAGCATGAGCCCATGCTCACAGCTCATGAGATCATGGAATCCCTGAGGGGAATGTTCAGACAACCGTCTGCACAGCTCATGAAGGAACTCTTATCAAAGAGTACCTCTGAGCGGAAGCAAGATCGTTCCAAATTCATTGTGATAGAAATACCGCGTTCACAATCAAACATACAAGTTATGCATATACAACAAATTATGACATGTTTTTCAACTTAAAAAACAAAGGAACGAGATACATGCCAGTTGAAGAACTCTTTTTCGCTTTAAATCTCGCTCTCGTCAAGTCAGCAACTCTCATTGTCCTCACTGAGTTCGTCAAGGCTATCGTCTACCGAATCTTGTTGTCGTCTACCACTGAACGGACTCCTCATGAATAAGAAACTAATGGAGGACACAACCACTCGAAAACCTTGGTATTCTCGGAGTGAGAATCTAGGAGGTGTGGGCTCTGTTGGATTTGGTAGAGGGAAGAAGGAAGGAACGATCGTTTACCATGACCAAGCAAGTGGGACATATATGAGGTCTAACGCATATATAGATGCTTGATCATTTAGTAGAAGGTGCACGATCGTGTAGTAAAAGGGGCTTGATCGTATGGACGATCGTTTAGTAAAATCGTTGGGGCGCGTGATCGTTTACAAATGTTCCAAGATTGTTTAGGTAAAGCGCGCGTGTACACGATCATTTAGTAAACTTTAAGCTATCGTGTATGTTCTCGTTTGCTAGGCGATAGGCAGTGTACTAATTTGTGTAGCGATTAACTGATGTCTTGCAAAATGAAAACTATTTTCATTTTATCCTTAAGTTACGAGAACTGATTGCAACCTCCCACTATCTCATTCGGTTAGGTGAAAAAACCGCCAACAATTATCCCATATTTGTTTAATTAAAAAATATAGTCATATTCTATTTATAACCTATGGTTTAATATCACATCATATGCAATATATGAACCATAGTCCTTTTCTCTTCCACTAGATATAAATAATATTTATATCCTTTTCCTCCAATTAATGTATCTCATAAATCATGTCAACTATATCATACATAATTCACCCGTTTAATAATATCATATATAATCAAACTCTCTCTTGTCAATTTGAACACTTCAAACTGACCCAAAAACTGTTTCTTAACTTGAATCCATTGAGCTATCAAGGGGTCCTTATGGACCTATGGCTCGAAGCTCCAACGGTACGTGAATAGCTGACTAAACTCTTTAGCCACGAGATCCACCATCCATTAACTGCCAGACATTCCACTAAAGACCGACAGCTGCACTCTTCTCATCACAGATATATTTCTGTGTCCATCGAATATAACCAATCAACAGTACGATAACCCTTCACAGATGCTCGTAAATACAATTGGGCCAATTTACTGTTTTGCCCTGTAGTTACATCTAACTTCTTAAGTACCACTGATCCCTCTAATGAACAATACAACATAGTCCTACTATATGTGGACACCTCTCGGGCCATGATAAGATGTGTGGCACCACAACGTTCAAGCCCCAAAATCAGCCTTGAGGGAGCAATCTATCTACTTACCCCTGCTTCAGGGAAAGAGTGAATTCCATCTTGTGTAGTTGAGTTCCCAGCTCCCAAATCAGATGAATCACCAAAGTGGTAGGTTTGAGTCGCCGATCTGGCATCCTAGTGAAGTGAAGTCTCTGTCATGAACGGTGTTATATAATGAGACTATAACACTTCGTGGTCCGGTCTTATACAAACTCCTTGTATAGGATGCCCCCGCTCGCATGTCTCCACATGAATGATCAGGATCAAACCATCTGTAGCAAGTCATAACTCTTGTAACTATTCTACAAAGCGGGTCGCATCCGTAGCATTACCAGGATAAGGTTTCCCTCCTATATCCATATACTACAGACCATTTTGGTTATCACTTAAGGCATGATCCACCTATATGTCTCCACATACATGCTTAAGTTACAACGACAACCAGGGATCTTAGTTTATTGATTTATGGTAAAACAATTAAAACATCCAATGTTCCATAGACTATAGTGAAGAAAATATCATATATTATTACATCACAAGCGTTTGACAGTGTTTACAACTATAGGACCCAACAAGAGTTTAGGGCATCATCCCCAACAACTCAGGCATGACACTCTAAAGTACATCTTCAATGCCCATATACAAGAAGGGTCATCTGTTCAAGAACATGTTCTCAACATGATGGTCCACTTCAACATGGCGGAGATGAATGGGTCGAGCATCGATGAAGCCAGTCAGGTTAGCTTCATTTTGGAATCTTTACCTGAAAGTTTCCTTCATTTTCATAGTAATGTTGTTTTAAACAGGATTGACTACAACTTGACCACTCTACTTAATGAGCTACAGACCTTCCAATCCTTGATGAAATGCAAGGAACAGAAGGGTGAAGCAAATGTTGCTTCATCTTCTAAGAAGTTCCATAAAGGTTCGACCTCTGGAACTAAGTCTGTACCTTCTTCCTCCGACGACAAAAAAGTGGAAGAAGAAGAAGGGTGGAAAAGGGAAAGCTAACCATGTAGTTGCTGCTCAAAGGGGTAGAAAACCTATCAAGGCTGCAAAGGAAATCTGTTTCCATTTCAACCAAGATGTTCATTGGAAGAGAAACCGCCCCAAAGACTTGGTTGAAAAGAAGAAGGCCAAGCAAGGTAAATATGATTTACTTGTACTGGCAACCTACTTAGTGGAGAATGATGATTCTACCTGGATTATAAACTATGGGGTCACTAACCATATTTGTTTTTTCATTTTAGGGAATTAGTTCTTGGTGGCAACTAGATGCTGGTGAGATAACGATGGGGGTTGGAACTGGGCATGTCATCTCGGTTGTGGTTGTGAGAGGTCTTTGGTTGACATTATAGAACAAAGTTCTTATTTTAGAAGATGTTTACGTAATTCTTGATTTAAAAAAGAACCTTGTATCTGTAAAGTGTTTGCTTGAACGTTCATATAATATCAACTTTCTTTTTAATAAAGTGTTTATTTCTAAGAATGGTGTTGATATTTGTTCTACAAAACTGGAAAATAATCTTTATGTGTTAAGACCGTTAGCAAATAACGCCCTCCATAACACAAAAATGTTTAAGACTACAAAAACTCGAGATAAGAGACTTAAAATTTCTCCTAAAGAAAATGCCCAACTAAGGCATTTAAGACTAGGACACATCAATCTCAATAGGATTGAGAGGTTGGTGAAGAATAGACTTCTAAGTGAGTTAGAAATTTTTTTTACCTGTGTGTGAGTCATGTCTTGAAGGCAAGATGACTAAGAGACCTTTTACTGGAAAGGGTCACAGGGCTAAAGAAACTTTAGAGCTAGTACATTCAGACCTTTGTGGTCCGATGAATGTAAAAGCTAGGGGAGGTTATGAATATTTCATCATCTTTACTAATGATTATTCAAAATATAGGTATGTTTATTTAATGCAACATAAGTCTGAATCTTTTGAAAAGTTCAAAAAATTCAAGGCTGACGTTGAAAATGCATTAAACAGAAGGATTAAAACATTTTGATCTAATCGAGGTGGAGAGTTTATGGATTTAACATTCAAGAATATTTTATAGAAGATGGAATAGTATCTCAACTCTCAGCACCTGGTACACCTGTGAAAAATGGTGTATCAGAAAGGAGAAATTGAACCCTGTTGGACATGGTTCGGTCTATGATGAGTTACGCTTCCTTACCTGACTCGTTTTAGGGTTATGCAGTAGCGACTGCAGCGTACATCTTGAACTGTGTTCCATCCAAGAGTGTTACTTGAACACCTTTAGAATTATGGAATGGTCGTAAAGTTAGTTTATGTCACTTCAGAATCCGGGGCTGCCTAGACCATGTGCTTGAGGCTAATCTTAAGAAATTGGAACCACGTTCAAGATTGTGCCTATTTGTAGGCTACCTCAAAGGAATGAGAGGTGGTTACTTCTTTGACCCTAAAGAAAATAAAGTATTTGTATCGACAAACACTACTTTTCTTAAAGAATACCACATAAAGCAGCACAATCCCAGAAGTTAAATTGTGTTAAATGAAATTTCCAAAGAAACTACTGAATCTTCAACAAGAGTTGTTGAAGAACCTAGTACCTCAACAAGAGTTGTAGAAGTAGGATCATCTAGTCGGTCAAATCCACCTCAAGTGTTGAGGGAACCTCGACGTAGTGGGAGGATTGCGAATCCACTTGTTCGCTGTATGGGTTTAACAGAAATTCTGGCTATGGTAGCTGATGGTGAAGTTAAGGATCCATTGTCTTACAAGAAGGCAATGGAGGATATTGACAAAGATGAATGGATCAAAGCGATGGATCTCGAAATGGAGTCTATGTACTTCAATTCTGTATGGGATCTTATAGATCAACCTGATGGGGTTAAACCTATAGGTTGTAAATGGATCTACAAGAGGAAATAGGGTGCTGATGGGAAGGTGTAAACCTTCAAGGCTAGATTATTGGCAAAGGGTTATACCTATATAGAGGGAGTTGACTATGAGAAGACTTTCTCACTTGTTGCCATGGTTAAGTCTATCCGGATCCTCCTGTCCATTGCCTTATATTATGACTATGAGATTTGGCAAATGGATGTCAAGACTGCCTTTTTGAATGGCGGTCTTGAGGAGACCATTTACATGGAGCAACCCGAAGGATTCTTAACCCAAGTTCAAGAGCAAAAGATTTACAAGCTTAATCGGTCCATTTATGGACTGAAGCAAGCTTTTCAATCTTGGAACATAAGGTTTGATACTGCGATCAAATCTTATGGCTTTGATCAAAATGTTGATGAACCTTGTGTATACAAGAAGATCAACAAAAATTCGGTATTTTTTCTAATGTTATATGTAGATGATATCCTACTAGGTTTACTGACTAAAGTTAAGAACTGGCTAGAGACCTAATTCTAAATGATTTGGGAGAGGCTCAATTTGTTTTGGGTATTTAGATCTTTAGAGATCGAAAAAACAAAATGCTAGCTCTGTCTTAAGCACCATATATTGACAAGATGCTTGTCAAATATTCGATGCAGAACTCCAAGAAGGGCGTATTGCCTTCCAGACATGGAGTTACATTGTCTAAGGAATAGTAGACACCTCAAGAGGTTGAGAAGATGAGACGGATCCCCTATGCATCGACCGTGGGCAGCTTGATGTATGTGATGTTATGTACTAGACTTGACATCTACGATGCAGTGGGGATAGTCAGTAGATATCAATCTAATTCAGGATTAGATCACTAGACTACTGTTAAAAACATCCTCAAGTATCTATGGAGAACGAAGAACTACATGCTCGTGTATGGTTCTAAGGATTTGATCTTTACAGGATATACGAACTTTAATTTTTAGATTGATAAGAATTCTAGGAAATTCACATCAGGATCAGTGTTCACTCTTAATGGAGGGGCAGTAGTATAGAGAAGCACCAAGCAAGGGTGCATTGTTGACTCCACTATGGAGGCTGAGTATATAACGGCTTGTGAAGCTGCTAAGGAAGCTGTTTGGCTCAGGAAATTCTTGACTAATCTAGAAGTTGTTCTAGACATATCAAAGCCCATCACACTTTATTGTGATAATAGTGGTGTTGTGGCTAATTCTCGAGAGCCTAGGAGTCACAAGCACGAGAAGAATATAGAGCAGAAGTATTATCCATCCGAGAGATTATGCATCGAGGGGGCGTGATTGCCATGCAGATAGCTTCGGAGCACAATGTTGTTGATCTGTTTATAAAGGCCCTTATAACTAAGGTGTTTGAGGGTCATCTGTAGAGTATGGGTCTACAGGACAGGACACGTCTAGAGTAGGGCAAGTGGGAGATTAGTACTGGGTATGTGTTAGGCCCTAGTTTATTATTTGTGTACTTTGTATTTTGATTATATTGTACACCCCACTAGCTTTAGGTCAAGTGGGAGATTGTTGGGTTGATACCCTAAATCTTGTAGGGTTCTATAGTATATAAATGTATTAACAAACTCATTGTCTATTTAATAAAATATATGACATTTTATTCCAATTTTTAGTTGCATTAACCACAAACCAATAAACCAACATCCAATGTTATCTTGTAACTTAAACATGTATGTAGAGACATACGGGTGAATCATGTTTAAGTGATAACCTAAATGGTCTGTAGTAAATGGATAAGGTTGGATACCTTATCCTGGGAAAAAAGCTACATAAGAAGGAATTAACTTCTTCTCTCAGGTCAAGATAAGTAGATAAATTGCTCCCTTAAGGGCTGATTTCGGGGCTTGAACAATGTGGCGTCACACCCTCTCCTGGCTTGTGAGGGGTTTAGTCAGAGTTGGGCTATGATCTATTGTTCATTAGAGGGATCAGTGGTACTTAAGGAGTTAGATGTAGCTACAGGGGCAAAACGGTAATTTTGGCCCAGGTATACTTATGAGCAATTTGTGAAAGGTCATCGTACTGTTGATTGATTATATTCAATGGACATAGAAATATATCTGTAGTGCGAAAAGTGCAGCTGTCGGTCTTTAGTGGAGTGCCCGACAGTTAACGGATGGTGAATAATTTAATCAAAGAGTTTGATTAATTATTCATGTACTGTTGGAGCTTCAAGCTACAGGTCCATGAGGTCCCCTTAATAGCTCAATAGAATAATGAGAATCAGTTTTTGGATTAATTTGAATTGTTCAGGGATTTAATTATATATGATATAATTAAGTTATTTTTAATTATATGTGATATAATTATTATAATGTATTTGATACATAGTAGCTTAATTGGGAGGAAATAAATATTTGAATAAGATTCAAATATTATCAATATGAATCAGATTCATAGTTATTAAATTTAATATAAAGGTGATTTATATTAATGTCATATAAGAGAGAAAGAAACTATAGGTTGTATTGTATATGATACAATATTAAAAACTAGACTATATGTTTTATTTGATATATATATAATATGATAAGTTAGTTATCATATTTATATTTATAAATATTAAATGTCATTTTTTTATTTTAAAGTTACAACTCCCTCCCCCGCTTTTCTCTCCACCCACATAAGTAGGTGGTTGTTGTATTTGGTTTTTGAAAGATATGAGAGAGTCTCCTCCTCATTCATCATCTAGTTGATTGAAAATTACAGTGTGAGAAAGACAGAATTGTTTTGTAAGCTTTTGAACGGTTGTGAACGATTTCCGAACTTCTTCCTCTCCACTCGTCTAATTTCCCTCATTCCAAAATAGTTAGAGCCCACCACTCTTGTGTTCTTTACTTGAGAATAACGAGGAAGCCACCATGGTATTGTTCAGATACTGTTCGAGGGATACTTGAAGAAAGTCTTCAAAGGTAAGGGTTTCTGAAACCCTAAGTTTTTTCTTTTGTTAAAGCATGCTACAATTTATGTAAATGCATATCTTATTCTTAATTTACTGTAAAACTTACATTCAATGAAAAATAGGAATTGGGATGATCTTTCTTCCACTCAAGGTTCTTTCTCTTAGAGTTCCTTCAATAGATTCCCTATCTTATGCTAGCAACTCGAGATGCAGGAAAAAACTTCTCCAAGAACTACCTCTGTAATTCCTTCCAGGACGTAATGCTCCTTGGCAATAGGATTTATAGGGCTTCAAAGGTGAAAGGCGGCTTCTCTCTCCTAGTTGTACAAATAGGACAGCTTTAATTCCTGACTGATGCACCGGATAATTGTCACCGATAAAGTTTGATGTACTTTGTGACCGTTATCGGCTGTCAACTTAATTTGGATCCGAGTGTCGTCAGCTTTCTGTCCCATCAATCTTAATTGTCCTTTCGTATGGATGCGTCCACCATGTTGCGGTGATTCTTCTTGGGTGAATGCTTGCGAGCACGATCAACGCAAAGTCTTGTGGTGAAGTTGCGCTCGACCAATGTATTCCTATGATCGCATTCTTTGCATTGCGTTAATGCATTATTCTGCACAAAAATATAAAGATCAACCGTTCTAATGCATTGGACGCATGTGACCGCAATATTATAGAATTTATGCTTAATGGACACAATTTAACATATTTCATCAACGCAATCCAACATTGTTTAAGGATTTGGCACTATGATAACGTGCATTTCTGTCCATTATCACACCCCCAAATTTAAACAATGCTTGTCCTCAAGCATAAGCTAAAGATTCTTTTAGCAAGTTAGCCGCAAAGTTCTTTCCCTAGATTTCTCAAGGATACTTCGTTCAAATCCTATATGCCAGAATTTCCTTTAGTTTCATTCAAATCTTTTCCTAAAATACTTCTAAGACTTAGGGATTGCAATCTTAACTTTCAAAAGGACTTTACTGAATTTCGGAGCATCGCATGATTTATTTCAAAAAAAAAATTTTCCACCAGGGTGTCAAATGATTTATCCTTGCACAAAAAATTTCTTCATTGCTATTTTTTTTTTGACCGTGCGCCGATCCGAGTGCCTTGCCTTCGTTTTGGCTTGCCCCCACGGGTGTCATACGGTCATCCAACTATGAGCAATGCACTCTTTCTCAAAATAAACTCATACCAACTTGGCAGTGGAGTTGCGGTCATTTATTTATGCGTTGATCCTGGTGACTTACTTTCGTTTTGGCTTGCCTCCATGTGTGTCATGTGGACATCCAACTACGGGTAAGTGCCTTTCACAACTTAACTCTTATCAACATGGGTTTCCCATTGCATTGACAATGGAGTTGTTATAAAAATATATACATTTTTTTTGTAGCAAGGTCGGGAACAAATACCCCACCCCCAAATTTAAAATAGGCAATGTCCTCATTGCCAAAAGATTAGAATAAGTCATGCGATAGTCATAGAATGCGTTGTAAAGAAAAATTGAAAGAAAGCTAGCAAACCTCTAACTTCGAGAAATATTTCATGAGGTGACTGTCCTAAGATTTACGTTGACTATAGTATATACGAAAGAGATAGAAGCATATTTTTCATCATTGAAATCATACTTGGCAAAGAATACATGCGGCAAACTACTAAAGTTATCTACTTGTGATATGTTTGCGATAGTCAAGGAGGATGCGGTGATAAAACTTTGAAAAGTAATATGCAATGTGATAGCGTAAAATTTGAAGTAAGGATAAGGAAGAGTACACCCCCAAATTTAGTGTTGTCGCCCGCATTGTATTGACGCATCCATCTTGTGGCGATCATTCGTCATTGTGTTGCAGTGATGGAATAAGATAAGTGCTGCTTCGCATAACATTTCTGCAATCCAGCGCCTCGATCATTGTAAGGAAAACAAAGAGAGGGACAAATGATTTTAAATAAAATAAAAGGCATTTTTTTTTATTTTTTTAGAAATAGAAGTGAAAAATGAAAAGATAGTAAGGTAAGGATAATTCTGAGTAGTGAGAAAAGAGCTAAAGACTTGAGATTTTCCAAAACTTTGCGCCCTTGATAAATTGCGATCATCTGATAACGTAGGGACCACCTACTTCCTTCTTCATTCAAGGTTTCTTAATTCCATGGAGTTGACTTGGCGATGCCAGTCTTCTCCATGGTATGCCTTTACTCGCTGCCCATTGACCTTGAATATGTTGGTTCCATCATTATTTGATAATTCCACCGCGCCATGCGAAAGTACTTGTCGAATTATGAACGGTCTGGACCAACGAGACTTCAGCTTTCCCGGGAAGAGCCGTAGACATGAATTGAAAAGGAAGACTTTCTGCCTGACATGGAGGTTCTTACTGCATATGCATTGATCATGCTAGCACTTGGTACGCTCTTTATAAATTTTCGTATTTTCATATGCGTTGTTCCTCCACTCTTTTAGCTCGACCAATTGCAATTTCCGCGCTTCTTCTGCTTTCTTCAAGTCAAAATTCAGTTTCTTGACCGCCCACAATACTTTATATTCCAGCTGCAAAGGCAACTGACACGCCTTGTCGAATACCAACGCATAAGGGGACATACCTATAGGTGTTTTAAATGCGGTCCGGTATGCCCATAACGCATCATCAAGCTTCATTGCCCAATCCTTCCACGAAGGTTTGACTACCTTCTCAAGTACCAATTTAATTTCATGATTGGACACTTTAGCTTGGCCATTTATTTGCGGATAGTATGCGGTGGCCACTTTGTGGAGGATATTGTACTTACGCAATAGCCTCTTTATATTGTGGTTGACAAAGTGTGATCCTTCATCACTTATGATGTGATGGCACAGGGAGTGCCAAAACGCATGAAAATATTTTTCTTCAGGAATAGAGAGACTACTGCCACATCACTTGTGCGCATGCAATTGCCTCCACCCACTTGGAGACATAGTCGACGGCTAATAGAATATAGTGCTTATCGTTTGAAGGAGGGAATGATCCCATGAAATCAATCCCCCATACATCAAATAGTTCTAGCTCCAAGATAGTATTCATTGGCATTGCGTTCTTCCATGAAATATTGTCGGTGTGTTGATACCGATCATATTTCATTGTGTAGTCAGCATCATCCTTAAATAATGAAGGCTAGAAGAATCCACTTTATAAAACTTTGGCTGCAGTACGTTGTCCTCCAAACTGCCCTCCATATGGTGAATCGTGGCACTGCGATAATATGCGTTGTTGAGCAGCATCTGGGACGCATAATCGAATGATTTGGTCTGTACCTCTTTTATACAGATTCGGCTCATCCCAATAATAGTGTCTGCATTCATTCTTGAGCTTCTTCTGTTGATGGTAGGTGTACTCTTCAGGAAATTTTTCTCAAACCAAATAATTAACGATGTCCGCATACCAGGGCAGTTCTTCTATGCAAAATAGCTGCTCGTCTAGGAACACGGGACTCACTTCAGATTCATTGCGGTCAACCTCAGAGTTTTCTAATCTGGACAAGTTATCCGCAACTTGGTTCTCTGTCCCCTTCCGATTAATTATCTTGATATCAAATTCTTGAAGGAGGAGAACCCATCTGATCAACCTCAGCTTTGCGTCTTTCTTTGTCATCAAATATTTGATTGCCGAGTGATCAGTGTGAATGAGTACCTTGGTTCCCAATAAATATGCCCGGAATATTTCCAACGCAAAAATCACAGCCAGGAGCTCTTTTTCGGTGGTGGTATAATTAAGTTAAGCAGGCTACAGAGTTTTACTCGCATATGCGATGGGGTGTAAAATATTTTTCTTCTTTTGCGCTAATGCAGCTCCCATCGTATACCCGATTGCGTCGCACATGAGTTCAAATGGGAGTGCCCAATCCGACGCAATCAAGACGGGTGCGGTAATCAGCACATCTTTTAAAATTTTGAATGCGTTGAGGCAATTGTTATCAAATTCAAACTTCCTGTCTGCCTCTAACAATGCACTCAGTGGTCTTGCTATTTTAGAAAAGTCCTTGACGAATCGTCTATAGAATCTGGCATGCCCCAAGAAGCTTCACACAGCCTTCACGTTGGTTGGAGGTGGAAGTTTTTTAATTGCGTCAATCTTTACTTTGTCCACCTCCAACCCTTCTCGGGAGACCTTGTGTCCCAAAACTATTCCCTCTTTCACCATGATGTGACATTTTTCCCAATTGAGCACCATGTTCGTCTCTTCATATCTTTTCAGAATTTTCTCCAAATTGGCCAGGCAGACTTCATAAATGTTCCCATAAACGGAGAAGTCATCCATAAATAATTCTACTGAGTCCTCGAGATAATTTGAATAGATCACCATCATGTACCTCTAGAACGTGTTTGGCACATTGTAGAGGCCAAACGGCATGCGGCGAAAAGCAAATGTCCCATATGGGCAGGTGAATGTGGTCTTGTCTTGGTCTTCAGAAGCTATCATGATCTGATTATACTCGGCATATCCATCCAAGAAGCAAGAAAAATCGTTCCCTGCTAATCTATCCAGCATTTGATCGATGAATGGCAAAGGGAAGTGATCTTTCTTTGTGGCCCATTCAGTTTGTGGTAGTCCATGCAGATGCGCCATTCAGTGTTGGTCCTTTGCGATATTAATTCATTTTTCTCATTTGGGACTACCGTCATTCCTTCTTTCTTCGACACACATTGCACGGGGCTAACCCACGTGTTATCTGCGATGGGATAGATAATGCCCGCATCCAGCCACTTGATAATCTCCTTTTTTATGACCTCTTTCATCGCAGGGTTAAGTCTGTGTTGATTTTCAATGGTTGCTTTGTGGTCGTCCTCAAGACGAATGTGGTGCATGCAGTACGCGGGGCTAATTCCTCTGATATCAGCGAACATCCAGCCGATTGCTCGCACATGCTTCTTGAGAATGTTCATCTATGTATTCTTTTGATCTGCATTAAATGTGGAGGAAATTATCACTAGCAACTTCTCATTCTGCCCCAGGAATGTGTACTTCAAATGTGTTGGTAGTGTTTTCCATTCAAGTGTTGGTGGTTTCACCAGAGAAGGTTGCGTTATTTTTTTTCTTCCTTCGGCTCTACTTCTTGCGTTGTGATCGATCCTTTTTCTTTGTTTGTTTTTGCTACGATCGCATTGTAGGCGGCTACGGATGTGTTGGCATCCTCTTCTTCACACTCTTCATCAGACTTTTCTTCTTCAATCAAATTCAGGTCATTTTCAAAATCTGGCAGGGCTTCCTCAACAAGAAATTTCATGGCACGAATTATGTCAAATTTGAGCTTTTGTCCGTTTATGCTCAAAGTGATTTCTCCCTTGTGCACATAATTTTGAGCATGACCCGTTGATAGAAACGGTCGCCCCAAAATGATGGGCACATTTTTATCGGCCTCATAATCCGGGATGATGAAGTCAGTTGGCAAAATAAATTTATCAATCGTGATCAGCACGTCCTTCACTTACCCTCTAGATGAACTAGAGATCTGTCGGCCAGTTGGAGAGTCACGGATATGGACACAAGTTGCCCTACATTTAATTGTCGAAAGATTGACAGCAGCATCAAATTTATGTTGGCCCCCAAGTCACACAGGGCTTGCCCAATATAAAGTCCTCCTATGGAGCAAGGAATAGTGAAGCTCTCAGGATCGCTCATTTTCGGTGGGATGATAGATTTCGAACTTTACATTAGTGCCACCGTGGCAAATTTTCCAGCGCCTCTCTTCTTAGTTACCATGTCTTTCAGAAACTTGACATAGGCAGGTATTTCCTTAATCGCTTCACTGAAAGGAATATTAACATGTAATTGTTTTAGCATAGACAGGAAGCGTTGGTACTGTACCTCTTCGTTTTTCTTCTTCCTTAGCCTCTAAGGGAAGGGTGGTAACTGAATTTTCACGGTTCCCATTTCATTTGACTTTGCGGTTGACGCAACCTCAGGTTCTACTGCTTCATTTTCCTTTTCTTCTTCTTGCATTGTCGCAATCTCAGGCTCAGCTGCGATGGAAGTTGTTCTACTCTGGTCCTTTCTTCCTCCCTCCACGGTCTTTCCACTGCGCAATGTCACAACCTGACATTGCTCCTTACCTTATTCCCCTGGGTTGCGTGAAAGTTTAGCTGAACTTGGCAACGCCCTTTGCGGTCTACTTTTGAGCTCATTCACAATCTGGCCCATTTGCAATTCAAGGTTGCGGATGGACGTAGCCTGACTTTGAAGCACTGTCTCAATTTTCTCTATGTATTGCTTCAATAAGCTTTCTAGAGAAGAAGATTGCGGTGGTTGTTGTGAGCTACTTGCTTGGTTTCTCTATTGACCGTTACTGCGTTGAAAGAATCCTAGTAGTCCTTCTTTTTGTGCCACAGATTGAAAATTTGTTGTTGATTCTTTCAAGCAAAATTTGGGTGGTTTTTGCACCCGGGATTGTAAGTGTTTGAAAAGGGGTTATTCTTTATAAAATATACAGACTATGGATTTTCCAGACAATCTTCCATCGCATGCCCATCACCGCAAGTCGCACACCTTGCAGTGTTTTGACTTATTGTGTTAATCTGCCCACCTTGTGGTGTTGGGCTGTTGATCGTCATTCCTTGAATCAAATTCATCATTACAGTCATTTGGTTTTGCAATGAGACAATAGCACCGTTATTTGCGTCAGAATCCTTGAGTCTTAATCTCTGGTCACTTTCCCTCCAGTCTTCATGATTCTTGGAGATGCGTCTAGGATATTCTTCGCCTCATCATAAGTCTTGTTAAGCAGACCACCAGATGTTGCCGCATTGGCAGCGGTCTGCGAAGCAGGATTCAAACCGTGATAGAAAATTTCCATTTGAAGGCAATCTGGTAGCCCATTATGTGGAAAATCTTAGACCAACCTTTTAAACCTCGCCCAAGCATCGCTGAGCGATTCGTCCATATCTTATTCAAAATTAGTAATAAGCTTTCTTCGTCTTGCATTCTCGGTAGGTGGAAAATACTTCTTCATAAACTTCTCCACCACCTGCTTCCAAGAAGTGATCTCTCCTGGTTCGAGCGAATAAGCCCATTTCCTAGCCTGATCACAGAGAGAAAATGGGAACAACGTTAGTCGAACTTCTTCAGCAGAGATGTTCAGAACACAAAAGTATTGCAGATTTCAATAAAACTTCAGAGATGGCCGTGCAAATCCTCGCCACGCCTTCCTTCGAGTTGACCTGCAGCCTGGATCATCTGCAGCATCACCGGTTTCATTTCAAATCTACTTCCATCTAAGGCAGGCCTTATGATTCCCAGAGAGAAATCATAAAGGTTTGGCAATGCATAGTCCCTAATGGGCCTATTGCGATCGTTTGCCAATAGAATCGGATTTGCCATGACATTGTTGTTGTTTGGTGCTTCATTCCTAGGCTGCTTCGCCATCTCTTCTTTATCAGATTGTGGTTGCTGTTGGCGGTCTCTTAGTCTACTTTGAAATTTTCTCTCAATCTCCGGGTCGTAGTTTTCCAGAGATTGAGAATTCTGCAAAGAAATCACAAAAATTACCATTAACAACTATTTTACTGAAGTCCCCGACAACGGCGCCAAAAACTTGATGCTTGAATTTTATGAAGTGGAAATTATGGATGATATGTGTTGGTGGATTGCGTTGTGCACTTAAGTTTCCCAGAGGAATCCAAGTTTAAATTCCTCTGAGTTTCCTGGTAAGTCCAGGGTTGAACACAGGGACTTGTGAAAATAGTTGCGTTGGAGATTTTTATGAAAACTTGCGGTAACCAGTTGAATAAATAAGTGTTGGGTTGTTATTGTGTTAATGAAGATAATAACGAATGCGGAAGAATTCGAAAAAAGTTGATAAACGGGAAATACGATGAGTATGCGGTGAACGGGTTAAGAAGGGTTTCGACTAACACTCCCTAGGATGCGTTCATGCCTTGCGATCATGCAATATGCATACAATAGTAAACCACCTCTCGACATGAATGCCACGACTTCTAAGGCTAGAACACATGCGATAAATATGCGATAAGTCTACAGGGTTTGCATATAAACCTCTATCTCTATTTATGCGATGACAACATGAATTCACACAAATATGCGACCACAAAATATCATTCCTATTCCTAAGATGCATGCGATGCAAGTTGACAAACAAAGCTTATCTCTAAGTCCCTATCTCTTGTTTATGCAAGCCTAATCTTGCTCTTTCGAGTTCAGATTCTAACCTAGCTCTCTTGAGACATTAGGTTTTTTCTTTAGATTCTCTCTCAAGTAACTCTAAAGGGGTGTATTGCACAACATTAAACAAGACAATCGCAAGCAATGAACTTCCTAGATCATGTTAGCTTAGTTCCTCTCAACCCATTCGACTAGTTTAGCTACTCATGCGTATTAAGAGAGTGAGCAGATGTAAAAATATAACTTCCATTGAATGGATATAAGATGAAGTACATAATAACAATGCAAGTATAGTAAAGAGCATGGAGAAATTTCTTGCTGCCCGGCGTTACACTGTTTCTACTCGTGCTCTAAAGATATTCTCGCTTTCACGAGAGTCAGCCCGCTCTCTACTCTTATGCCCCAAGGTTCTCTCTCGAGCTGTCTTGGACAATCTCCGGTGTCACCACTCTTCTCTTGCTCCGCCGTAAAATGGAAAAGAAAACTATGAACAGAGGTATGAACTTGTAGTGGTGATGAGGTAATCGACTGCTAAACCCTTTCTCTGAAGAATGCACTTGGTATTTATAAGGCATCAAAGGTGAAAGGTGGCTTCTCTCTCCTAGTTATACAGATGGGACAACTTTAATTCCTGACTGATGCGCTGGATAATTGTCACCGATAAAGCTGGATGTACTTTGTGACCGTTATCGGCTGTCAACTTAATTTGGATCCGACTGCCGTCAGCTTTCTGTCCCATCGATCTTAATTGTCCTTTCGTTCGGATGCGTCCACCATGTTATGGTGATTCTTCTTGGATGAATGTTTGCAAGCACGATCAACGCAAAGTCTTGCGATGAAGTTGCGCTTGACCAATGTATTCCTATGATCGAATTCTTTGCATTGTATTAACGCATTATTCTGCACAAAAATATAAAGATCAACTGCTCTAATGCATTAGACACATGCAACTACAATATTAAAGAATTTATGTTTAATGGACGTAATTTAACATATTTTATCAATGCAATCCAACATTGTTTAAGGATTTAGCACTATGATAACGTGCATTTCTACTCATTATCATCTTGTAAGACTAGAAAAGGAAAGGGAGTAAGTGAATTAATCCAGATTTCAATTCAAAGTTACTGTTGTTTCTAGATGGGCAATGCAAAGGAGCTATTGAGTAAAATCAGGTGTTGCGAGCTCTTTAAGTGTCTTTTCAAGTTCGGCCATCATTGGTGGTGCATTTTTAGGAACACCTACTTCTTCAGACTCTTCTTCTGACGTGTCTTCAACACAAATATTTATTTCACCTGCGCTTGTTGTCTTCTCTTTCTTCTGATTCTTCACTCTTCCTGATAAATTTATGCAAAGTATAATAGTCTAGAGCCCTTTAGAGCTCGGTCATGCATCAAAAAGAGAAAAAGGATTAGCAAGAAAGAAATTATAAGCCTCAAAATTAAGAAATCTGTTAGCTCCTGACAACGATGCCAAATTTGGTAATATTTTGCGCAAGGTCGTACCACACCAAATTAATTTTTGTACCTTACTAAATATAGAAAGGGAAGTACAAAGTCGATCCTTAGAGAGCTGATTTAGATTTCATAACCTCGAAACTTATAGGATGTAACCAAGGGGGTTGTGAAAATAATTAACGTAAATTGCATGAAAATTAAAATGATGAGGAGTAAATCAAAAGCATGGAGTGAATTGAGTGAAGTTTAGTGTGAAAATTTATCAAACGAAACAAAACACTTAGCTTAGGTTGATCTAGTTTATCCCATTCCTTTTAGTTCTATCATGGACTTAATCATAAAATTAGTGTGAGATTTTCCAATTAGAACTTTGCCTACTTGCTTAATCCTAATCGATAGTTCTTAAGATCATGTTAATTTATAGTTTGAGTGAGAATCCTCCATTAACCAATAAAAGCATTAAGTTTAAGGGTCATGCTAAACCAAATAATTGATTTCCATCATCTAACCAACTATTTGAGTGAGATTTATATAGATTAGAAAGTAATGCTTATCAAATGGAATCCCAAATTGACTTCACAAACTTACATAATCAATGCTTCTAGGTGATTAACTACCTAACGATTACTAATTATGGCTAATCAAAAGCAATTAATCATATCAACACAGCTAATTTGTTAGATTATCCCATGCAAGATAGATTGAAGATGAATTCAAGATGAAACCTTTAAAATTCAGAATAATCCCAACAAGATTACTGTTGAGTTTTATATCCTAAAACTCGTGGTTTGTAAACATTAGAACTTATTTTGACAAATCGATAAAGTTGTTGTTGAATATATTATTCTTTAGAAATCCAATAAACCTAAGTCCCTTAACTATTATATGAGTACTTGAACTTTATATGGAGACATACAAGTGGATCAAGTTCGAATAAATAGTCAAAATGATCTATAGGATATGAATAAGATTGGATACCTTATTCTGGTAACACTAATGGATGCGGCCTACTCTGTAATTGTTACAAAGTGTTGTAAAGTGCTACATACGAAGTGATCCTAATTCTTGCATGTTGAGACATGAGGAGTGGGGGTGTCCTGTGCAAATGAGTTTTTGCAAGATCAAACCACAAAATCTATCACTCTTACTTTATAACGCTGTTTACTGTTTAAGACTGACTATTTTAAAGCGATGACCTGATAAGCGCCCGCGATGCTTGTTGGATGCAAAGCTAGAGGTCCTTCTAGGATCTTTGAAAATACTCACAAAGAAAGCTACTTAGATCGAACTTAGAATCTATGATGGTCACTCTTAGATCCTAAGACAACTCACTCCAGAATTAGTTTGATCAAGACTAATCCAATGAATTGATTTAAATATCAAATCTAAAACAAGATTTGAAAGAAAAAGATAATACCAAAGGGTTGAATAAGCACAAGCTTTTTACTATTGATAATCTGAGTTTTGAAGAACATTACAAGTCATTTTATAGGCCAAATGGTCGTGGATGCAAGAAACTCAAAAGTCATTCAAATACAATTAATTGCAAATTGTAGAAAATAACACCTAGAAACTTGAAACTTAATGACATACTAAATTATAAGTCCAAATGCAAAACTAGGAATGTATAAAGTCTTCAAATTGCCTTAAATATCTCCTCTAGAAGGTGGCAAAGTAGATATGCACGTTTGACAAGGTTTGACATCACATTTCCCCATGTAGTGCACACTGGACAACATTTTTTTCACAAAATCTGCACACTTTTTTTGACCACTATGTCATCTTCCAAATTATAGGACTTTTCCCATGCCATCATGTCATTCTCTTCTTGACTCATTGAACTAACATTATATAAAACTTTGGTCTCAAAATTATTTTTCGATTCTTGTGAATTTGCTAGTTTTTGAAGATGTAGTGTGAATGCCTCTTGAATTTTCTTTGCCTTGCTTCTTGTAATTGGTCCTTTAGGTACATGCAATGGTTCAATGGTTGAATTCATATCATCCCCCCTTCTTTAAAACGATTTGTCCTCAAATCAAGGTCTTCATTCCCTACATCAAAAGGAGTCAAATCAGCCACATTGAAAGTAGAACTTACGTTGTACTCACCTCGAAGATCCAATTTGTAGGCATTATCATTGATCCGCTCTATCACTTGAAATGGACCATCTCCTCTTGGTTGAAGTTTAAACATCCTTTGATCTGGAAATCTTTCCTTTCGTAGATGTACCCAAACCCAATCACCGGGTTTAAAAATCATTTTCTTTCTCCCTTGGTTCTTGCTATTGACAAGCTTTTGATGACAAATCTAACGAATTTAATGGATTAAAGCCATACACAACCTCAAAAGGTGAACAATGAGTGGTTCTATGTATTGCTCTATTGTAAGCAAACTCTACAAAAGGTAGAATATCCTCCCAAGACTTGAGATTTTTAGACATTAATGACCTAAGCAAAGTTCCCAATGTTCTATTAACCACCTCAATTTGCCCATCGGTTTGTGGGTGACAAGTTGTTGAAAATAAAAGCTTAGTTCCCAACTTACCCCACAAAACTTTCCAAAAATGACTTAAAAATTTGCATCTCTATCACTAACAATGGTCTTAGGAATTCCATGCAATCTAACACTTCCCTAAAGAAAAGATTAGCTATGTTAGTTGCATCATCTATTTTATTACATGGTATGAAATGTGCCATTTTACTAAACCTATCAACTACCACAAAAATGCTATCATGATGTCTCCTAGTCTTTGTTAGTTTTAAAACAAAATCCATGCTAATGTCAACCCAAGGTTCACTAGAAACATCTAAAGGTGTGTAAAGACCATGTGGTTGTGTCTTAGACTTAGCCTCCTTACATTTGAAACATTGTTTGCACACTTTATTTACATCATTTCTCATTTTTAACCAATAAAAATGTTTAGCCAACATGTTATGTATTTTAAATTCCCCAAAATGCCCCATCAATCCTCCCTCATGAGCTTCCTTCGCAAGCAACTCTTGAATGGAACACTTAGGAATACAAAGTTTTCCTTTCCTAAAAAGCATTTCATCAAACACAATATAATCATGCACGTTTTTCCCTTCTAAACATTGAATATACACATCATGAAATTCAGATGTCTCTACTTTGTACAAATCAATCATGTGTTTAAAACCAAGAATTTTTGCACTAAGGGAAGAAAACAATGCATACCTTCTTGATAATGCATCAGCCACCACATTATCCTTACCTTTCTTGTAATGAATGACATATGGAAATGTCTCAATGAACTCTACCCATTTAGCATGCCTCTTGTTCAACTTTGTTTGGCTTTTGAGGTGCTTCAAGCTTTCATGATCCGTGTGGATGACAAACTCTTTTGGCCACAAGTAATGTTGCCAAACTTGCAAAGCCCTTACAAGTGCATGTAATTCCTTATCATATGTGGGGTAGCTAAGTTGTGCTCCATTTAGCTTCTCACTAAAGAACATGATTGGCCTCTTTTCTTGCATTAAAACAGCTCCAATCCCTATCCCACTTGCATCACATTCAATTTCAAAAGATTGGTCAAAGTTAGGTAAAGCAAGGCAAGGTGCATTAGTCAATTTATCTTTCAATTCATTGAATGCATTTTCTTGCTTTTCTTTCCATTCAAATTTCACATTCTTTTTAATAAGTTCATTCAATGGTGAGGCTATGTTACTGAAATCCTTAATAAACCTTCTATAAAAACTAGCCAAACCATGAAAAGATCTCACCTCGGTTGCATTGGTGGGTGTTGGCCACTCTCGAATAGCCTTGACCTTTTCTTCATCAACTTTCACTCCATCCTTTCCAACAATGAATCCTAAGAAATTGACTTGGTCTAGACAAAAGCTACACTTTTTGAAATTGGCATAAAGCTTTTCTTCTCTAAGTTTAAGCAAAATTGTCTTGACATGCAACATATGTTCATTCAAATTTTTAGAGTAAACAAGAATATCATCAAAGTATACCACAACAAATTTTCCAATGTATTCTCTCAAAACATGATTCATTAGCCTCATAAAAGTACTTGGTGCATTGGTAAGACCAAATGGCATAACAAGCCACTCATAAAGACCAAATTTTGTTTTGAAAGCCGTTTTCCACTCATCTCCCACATGCATTCGAATTTGATGGTAACCACTTTTAAGATCAATTTTTGAAAACAATTTTGCACCATGTAATTCATCTAGCATGTCGTCCAATCTAGGAATAGGATGTCGATACTTTACCGTTATTTTGTTGATGGCTCGACAATCAACACACGTCCTCCATGTTCCATCTTTCTTGGGCACTAAAATGACTGGAATCGAACAAGGACTCATGCTTTCTCGAACATAACCTTTATCCATGAGTTCTTCCACTTGCCTTTGAATTTCTTTAGCCTCGATTGGATTGGTCCTGTATGCCGCCATATTTGGAAGCGTTGCCCCGGGTATGAAGTCAATTTTGTGCTCAATTCCTCTTAAAGGAGGTAGACCCGTAGGTGCATCTTCATGTGGAAACATGTCATTAAATTCTTGCAAAAGAGATTTAAAAGCACTAGGCAAACCATCATTAGAGTTAGGTTTAGTTATTAAATACATTCCTTTGCACATAAGTACAAAGTTTGGTGCTTCGAATGAAAACATATTCCTCTCTTCCCCCTTTCTCATAACCAAACTCACACTCTTTCTTTTTTCCTCAAAATCACTCTTTTTTCTCTCTTGGTTTTTACTCATCTTTTGCCCCTTACTTTTTTCTTTTTTTTTTTTTTTCGCTCTTCTCCTTTAACTTACTTTATTCTCTCCTCTCTTGATCCTCAAATTCTTTTCTTTTCTTTTCTAATTTCACTTGATCGCATTGTACTTCATATGGAGATAATGGAAGCAAAGTAAACTTCTTCCCATTCAAATTAAATGTGTACTTGTTCAACAAACCATCATATGTGACTTCTCTATCATATTGCCAAGGTCGACCCAATAACATATCAACCGCATGCATAGGTACTACATTGCAAAGAACCTCATCCTTATATCTTCCCAAAGTAAAAGAAATAAGAACTTGGGAGTTTACCTGCAATTCTCCTTTGTTTGTTAACCATTGAAGTTTATATGGTTTTGGATGTGGACGAGTAGTGAGTTGGAGTCTTTTTACAAGAAAACTACTTACAACATTTGTGCAACTTCCAATATCAATCACCAAGCTACATAGGGTTCTTTAAATCAAGCACCTTGTGTGAAATAAGTTCTCTCTTTGATCTTCAAATTTCTCCTCCTTGATTTGTACATTAAGTACTCTTCTTCCAACTAAGGATATGGAGTTACCTTCTTCAATGTACTCATTATAAAAGGCTTCGGATTCTTCCTCAAGGCTGCCACCTTGTTCATCACATTCATCTTCTGAATCAATAATTCCATTTCTTATGACCATGACTTTTTTATTGACACAATCTTTGCTTATGTGCCCAAATCCTTTGTACTTCCAACATTGAATGGAACTAGATTTCTCTCTTTCCTCCTTTGAAGCTCATTCCTTTTAGTATAGGTGCTCCTGGCTTCCACTCATTTAGGAACCACAAACTTCCCTTTTGCTTCACCTCTATTCACAAAACCATCCTTGTTCCAAACATTAGAATTTGAAAAAGTATTAGCTTTAGAATTATACCTCTTGGAATGTTCCTTTTCTTCTCTCAATTGTTCTTCAATTTTGATTGCATAATGATACATATCTTCCAAGTATAGTTGTGGATATCTATCAAGGATATGAGCAATTTCTCGATTTAAACCTCCAAGGAATCTAGACATGGTGTTTTCTTCTTCTTCTTGAATATTTGCTCTTTCTATCAAAGTTTCCATTTCTTGATAATATTCAGCTACACTTTTTGTTCCCTACCTTAAAACTTGCAATTTAGTTCTCAAATCTCTTTCATAATGTTTTGGAACATACCTCTTTCTCATGGCTTCTTTAAGTTCTTCCCAAGTTTCAATGGGATCCTCCTCTTTCCTCCTTCTCTCGGATTTGAGATATTGATACCAATTTCCCGCATGGTTAGTGAATTCGGCAATGGCAAGTCTCATCTTCTTATTCTCACTGAATGTGTTGCAATCAAATAAATGTTCTATATTTCTTTCCCATTCCAAGTATGCCTCCACATCCGACGTTCCACAAAATAGTGGAATTTTGAGCTTGACTCCACTATCTCTATCTTCATGGATTCTTTCTCCTCGTCTAGGGTGCATATTATTTCTTCCTTTTCCTCTCATGTTTCCTCTTCCTCCAATTTGTCTTTCTTGTTCAACTAAGTCAATTACTCTCTCATCTTCTTGTAAGACTCTTTGTTATTGTGCCCTTATTTCTTGCCTATCTTCCCTCATCATTTCCATCATGCCTTGAATGGCTTGAAGAATAACCATGTTAGTATCTTGTACTTGTGGTACTCCTTCACCCTGTGACATTTTAAAGTTAGTAATAAAAGGACCTCACCACACTTCTCACCAATTTCACTCAAGAACACTCGTGTTTATCACTCAAGGGTAGGCTTTTGGTACTAGGTAAAAGATGTAAGGGTTGGCTTATATTTTTGGTGCAATCTTACTAAAAGTTTGATAAAACACCAATTTAAAAAGATCAACTCTCACAAACTAAGACTAGAGTAACTAAACTTAGGCTAAAAATAAAACAAATCTGGATTTTTTTTTTCTCAAATGAATGACAAGAAACTTTCATGTGCTTTGGATCTTTGATTTCTTTTTTTTTTTTTGCTACTCTTTTTTTTTTCTTTTTTTTCTTTTTTTGCTAATGTTTTTTTTTTTCCTTTTTTTGCTCATTTTTTTTCTTTAAGATCCAAGCTGATTTGAAGAAGTTTTGAAGACAAGTTATGGTATGTCTTGTTACAAGATGTGAGCAATTGCTATGGAGAAAAAAAAAATGAAATAAAATAAATTGAAACAAAGTAAAGATAACACCTCTAAAGTCGGCCAAGAACGATAAACAAATGCTCTGATACCAAATGATAAGCGCCTGCGATGTTTGTTGGATGCAAAGCTAGAGGTCCTTCTAGGATCCTTGCAAACACTCACAAAGAAAACTACTTAGATCGAATTAGAATCTATGATGGTCACTCTTAGATCCTAAGACAACTCACTCCAGAATTAGTTTGATCAAGACTAATCCAATGAATTGATTTAAATATCAAATCTAAAACAAGATTTGAAAGAAAAAGACAACACCAAAGGGTTGAATAAGCACAAGCTTTTTACTATTGATAATTTGAGTTTTGAAGAACATTACAAGCCATTTTATAGGCCAAATGATCGTGGATGCAAGAAACTCAAAAGTCATTCAAATACAATTAATTGCAAATTGTAGAAAATAACACCTATAAACTTGAAACTTAATTGCATATTAAATTATAAGTCCAAATGCAAAACTAGGAATGTAGAAAGTCTTCATATTGTCTTAAATATCTCCTCTAGAAGGTGGCAAAGTAGATATGCACGTTTGACAAGGTTTGACATCACATTTCCCCATGTAGTGCACACTTGACAACATTTTCTTCACAAAATCTATACACTTTTTTTGACCACCATGTCATCTTCCAAACTGTAGAACTTTCCCCATACCATCTTCATGCCATTCTCTTCTTGACTCATTGAACTAACATTATATAAAACTTTGGTCTCAAAATTATTTGTCGGTTCTTGTGAATTTGCTAGTTTTTGAAGATGTAGTGTGAATGCCTCTTGAATCTTCTTTGCCTTGCTTCTTGTAATTGGTTCATTAGGTACATGCAATGGTTCAACGGTTAAATTTATATCATGGCTTAGGTAACTTAACCTTAATCTTGAGATAACTATCAACTCCTGTTTGTTCGGGATTATCCTTTGATCTGCAAACAGTGAGAGTAGACCAATTGCCTCTGCTCAATAAGCTTACCATTTTGGGGATAAGACCAGATGAATAGCTGGGAACATAGGGTGCAAGAGGGAATTCTCTCCTACCCGATTAGGGTTAGTAGAGTGGTTGTTCCCTTCAAGTGCTAATTCTAGGTCTTGAACAAGAGGCCTCACAACTCTGCCTAAGGTTCCAAGGGCATAACATCTTCAAGCTATTCTTGAGTCCCACAACTTTGCCTAAAGCTCCAAGAGCATAATAGGGAAAGTTTTGAGGTGGTTCACGTTGATATCAAGTGAAGACATCGGCTGAACAAATGTTTTTCTTGGAGAGTTCATCAAAGGTATGTTCTGAAAAATCCATTTTTTATGAAGAGCATGCTTTAGTTTTTGCCAAAATTAGTGAATTAGAATGCTTATGAATCCTTGTTATTTCCGCTGCATGTTGTTTAACTCTTACAAATACAGCTCAAGTCTCAAGTATGAAGAAGGAATGGAAATAAACTACATAACTCAAGCTAAGCACTTACCAATTAGCCACAAATCATACTCCAAAATGACAATAGTCAAGCTCTACGATGATGAAAATGGCAAGAAGTTATAGTTTACAGTCGAGAGGAGAATAAAAGCGAGTAAAAAAATGGAAAAACGGCGTGATCCCCTAACACATCGGCCAAAATTGCATTATATAGCAGGAGTCGCAGTGTTGCAACGCTGCACGTAGCGTTGCAACACTACGATAGACAACGTGCACGCCTCTGTTCAAGGTTTATAGCGTTGTAATGCTACATGTAGGTTGCAACACTCCCCTGTTTCCACGAAAATTTAAGCTACTGCCTTTAAGCGTTGCTCAATGCTCCAACTAGGGGCAAATTGGTGGTTTCTCGGTCTTCTTTCCCTCTTTATGCAATTTAGCTCCCAACTTGGCTCTTTTATCGTCTTTTTGCACCAAATTCCTTATTCAACCTCTTGTATACTCGAGTCCTATAAAAACATCAATTAAACTCATTAACTAGTTTAACGATCCTGAATTAAGGAGAGGAAGATAACCCATTTTTTATGCTATCACCGTTTTTTATTGGCATTGGATATGTGACATTTAATATTTTGGTAATCAATTAGAGACAATAGGTTAAGGTAGCTTTTAAATCACTTATATGAGCATTGTTCTAACCTCTTTAGGATCGATTTGACTGAATATTTAATTAAGGTTGTTCCTTGTTAAATATTCAACATAATTTTGCCCTAGTTCTTAATGCAGTTAAGTCAATTTAGATTCGCATGTTGTTCATTGATTTAAATTGGGCTAATTAGTTTAGGTCAGATCAATTGGTTGTTTCAATTAATTTGGTCAGGTATAGTTAATTGCATGACTCTAGTAATGAGAATTCTATGATCAAACACATTGAATAGGTGAATTCCATCACAACCCAAGCTAGTTTTTCTCAAATTGAATTTTAACATTTTTATTTTATTTTATACACTTATATTTCTTGCTTCTAAAAAATTCTCAAAACCCCCTTCGGTTACCCTCGAGTTGAAAACGCTTTAATAAAAAAAATTATAAGGCTCCTTGTGTTCGACCCTATCTTGCCACTAAGACTAGTAGATTGTTATGATGGATACGGTTAAATTATTTGGTCTGGCCTACCATTTCGCTCCCTCCTAGTTTTGGGGTAAGTAGATGAATTTTTCCCTTATATACTGATTATGGGTCTTAAACAATGAGGTCACTCTCTCTCACTAGCCCGAGAGGGTTTTGTTTATGGTAGGACCATGAACAAGTTTTTTTTATTAGAAGAACAGTTGAGCTTAAGGCATTAGCTGTAATTACAGGAGGAAAACGATAATTTAACCCTATTATAATTACGTACAATTCGTGAAGGGTTTACTTACTTTTAGTTAATTATATCCATGGACACATAAATATATTTATAGTGCGAAGAGTGCAGTTGTGGGTCTTTATTGGAGGGATCTGCAGTTAATGAATGTTGATTAATTTAACTAAGAGTTTAATTAATAATCTCGTACCAATGGAGCTTATAATATATTGGTTCATTAGGTTCCCTTGCTAGCTCACTAAGGGTAAAAATAAGAATCATCTAATTTTGGATTAATTTGAATGGTTCAAATTAAATAAGAAAATTAATTGTATTAGATACAACTAATATAATGTATATAGATACATTATGATATAAAGTTAATTTTGAATGAGATTCAAAATTATACTTTGTTTAATGAGAGAGACAAATATTTGAATAAGATTCAAATATTAATTATATGAATGAGATTCATATTAAAACTATTGGTTACATGAGAGATATATATTTTAATAAGATTCAAATATTAATTTTATATGAATCTCATTCATATATTTAATATTTGAATCTTATTAAAATATAAATAAGACTAGTAGATTGTTATGATGGATACGGTTAAATTATTTGGTCTGGTTTTGGGGTAAGTAGATGAATTTTTCCCTTATATACTGATTATGGGTCTTAAACAATGAGGTCACTCTCTCTCACTAGCCCGAGAGGGTTTTGTTTATGGTAGGACCATGAACAAGTTTTTTTTATTAGAAGAACAGTTGAGCTTAAGGCATTAGCTGTAATTACAGGAGGAAAACGATAATTTAACCCTATTATAATTACGTACAATTCGTGAAGGGTTTACTTACTTTTAGTTAATTATATCCATGGACACATAAATATATTTATAGTGCGAAGAGTGCAGTTGTGGGTCTTTATTGGAGGGATCTGCAGTTAATGAATGTTGATTAATTTAACTAAGAGTTTAATTAATAATCTCGTACCAATGGAGCTTATAATATATTGGTTCATTAGGTTCCCTTGCTAGCTCACTAAGGGTAAAAATAAGAATCATCTAATTTTGGATTAATTTGAATGGTTCAAATTAAATAAGAAAATTAATTGTATTAGATACAACTAATATAATGTATATAGATACATTATGATATAAAGTTAATTTTGAATGAGATTCAAAATTATACTTTGTTTAATGAGAGAGACAAATATTTGAATAAGATTCAAATATTAATTATATGAATGAGATTCATATTAAAACTATTGGTTACATGAGAGATATATATTTTAATAAGATTCAAATATTAATTTTATATGAATCTCATTCATATATTTAATATTTGAATCTTATTAAAATATAAATAAGACTAGTAGATTGTTATGATGGATACGGTTAAATTATTTGGTCTGGCCTACCATTTCGCTCCCTCCTAGTTTTGGGGTAAGTAGATGAATTTTTCCCTTATATACTGATTATGGGTCTTAAACAATGAGGTCACTCTCTCTCACTAGCCCGAGAGGGTTTTGTTTATGGTAGGACCATGAACAAGTTTTTTTTATTAGAAGAACAGTTGAGCTTAAGGCATTAGCTGTAATTACAGGAGGAAAACGATAATTTAACCCTATTATAATTACGTACAATTCGTGAAGGGTTTACTTACTTTTAGTTAATTATATCCATGGACACATAAATATATTTATAGTGCGAAGAGTGCAGTTGTGGGTCTTTATTGGAGGGATCTGCAGTTAATGAATGTTGATTAATTTAACTAAGAGTTTAATTAATAATCTCGTACCAATGGAGCTTATAATATATTGGTTCATTAGGTTCCCTTGCTAGCTCACTAAGGGTAAAAATAAGAATCATCTAATTTTGGATTAATTTGAATGGTTCAAATTAAATAAGAAAATTAATTGTATTAGATACAACTAATATAATGTATATAGATACATTATGATATAAAGTTAATTTTGAATGAGATTCAAAATTATACTTTGTTTAATGAGAGAGACAAATATTTGAATAAGATTCAAATATTAATTATATGAATGAGATTCATATTAAAACTATTGGTTACATGAGAGATATATATTTTAATAAGATTCAAATATTAATTTTATATGAATCTCATTCATATATTTAATATTTGAATCTTATTAAAATATAAATAAGACTAGTAGATTGTTATGATGGATACGGTTAAATTATTTGGTCTGGCCTACCATTTCGCTCCCTCCTAGTTTTGGGGTAAGTAGATGAATTTTTCCCTTATATACTGATTATGGGTCTTAAACAATGAGATCACTCTCTCTCACTAGCCCGAGAGGGTTTTGTTTATGGTAGGACCATGAACAAGTTTTTTTTATTAGAAGAACAGTTGAGCTTAAGGCATTAGATGTAATTACAGGAGGAAAACGATAATTTAACCCTATTATAATTACGTACAATTCGTGAAGGGTTTACTTACTTTTAGTTAATTATATCCATGGACACATAAATATATTTATAGTGCGAAGAGTGCAGTTGTGGGTCTTTATTGGAGGGATCTGCAGTTAATGAATGTTGATTAATTTAACTAAGAGTTTAATTAATAATCTCGTACCAATGGAGCTTATAATATATTGGTTCATTAGGTTCCCTTGCTAGCTCACTAAGGGTAAAAATAAGAATCATCTAATTTTGGATTAATTTGAATGGTTCAAATTAAATAAGAAAATTAATTGTATTAGATACAACTAATATAATGTATATAGATACATTATGATATAAAGTTAATTTTGAATGAGATTCAAAATTATACTTTGTTTAATGAGAGAGACAAATATTTGAATAAGATTCAAATATTAATTATATGAATGAGATTCATATTAAAACTATTGGTTACATGAGAGATATATATTTTAATAAGATTCAAATATTAAATATATGAATGAGATTCATATAGAAATTATAGGTTAAATTAATATGAATGAGATTCATATTTAAACTATAGGTTATAAGAGATGATTATATTTGAATATGATTCAAATATAATTTAAGTTAAATATGTATATATTTAATTTATTGATTAATTAAGTAAATGTTAATTAATTAAGTTATATATTAAATTAGGTTTAATATATAAATTCAATTTGAATAAAATGGGAGTTATCTAACATATGTTCGCGGGGAGTTATAACTTCACTAGTTAACTCCCTATCTCTCTAGTTTAATTGTTAAGTTACATAGAAGAAACATAGATCATACTTGTTTTTGGCGAAGAATACTCTCTGCATTTTTTCTCTCTACATAACAAAGATCTCTCTCTCTGAAAAGAACTTTTTAGAAAGAAATTCCTTCTGCGAAGTTGCTCTTCTCTTCTCCAAAGATGAGATCCCACCATCTCGATTCTTGCTGAAGAATAATAAGGAAGCCCAAGTGGTGGTGTCCAGAGATCGTTTTGCTCATGGAAGAGTTTGTGCAGAGGAAATCATTGAAGAAGGTCTTCAATGGTAAGTCCTCTCTTCTCCTGAAAAGCATGCTTATGTGAATATGTTTATCATGTTTTTTTTTGTATGTTTCTCTGTTCTTCTGGATTTTCCAAAATGAATTTCACTAACACATGTGTTTACACACTTCCACTGAAGAATTCGACTCCAACAATTTGGTATCAAAGAATGGTCCCGCATTCGTAAATTAGAACATTTGTTTATGTAAAATGTAACTAATATAAATGCATTATAGGAATCATGCATCAATGTGATAAACTTCGTAGGCAACCTACACTAAGAACTCATGATGCTACCAGAGAGCCTATGGTGGGGAATGAAAAGTTTGAGGCTGAATCAAGCAATCCTCAAAATAGGGTAGATGTAGAAGAACAACTATTAAATAGATTTGCCCAAAGATTAGTAGGAAAGAGGCAGTGCGAAAAGACCCCGAAAAAAATACGAAATAGAGCGTCTGAAGGCTCTAGGAGCTATAACATTCACAGGAACAACAGATCCTGCTGATGCTGAGGTCTGGTTGAATGTGATAGAAAATTTTTTCAGAGTAATGAGATCCTTGAAGACCGAAAAGTGGAACTTGCCACTTTCTTATTCCAGAAAAGAGCAAAAGATTGGTGACGATAGTTAAGAATAGACTAACAGATGATGAAAAATCCAGCTGGAAAGAATACAAGAAGGTTTTTTACGACAAATATTATCCTCGATCATTCCATGATGCAAAACTGAATGAGTTCCTGAAACTTGTTCAGGGAACTTGGATGGTGGCAGAGTATGAACAGAAATATACCAAACTATCCAAGTATTCTACTATAGTAATTGTTGATGAAGTAGACCGATGTAGGCAATTTGAGGAAGGAATGTGGGAGGAAATAGGTACTCCGATGACAGCTAATGTAGGTGGAGCGAATTTTCTAGGCTGGTAGAAACAGCTGTAGGAGTAGAAAAGAGCCTGGCAGAAAAGGAACAAGGAAGAGAAGCTTCCAAACCATCAAATTCTACTGAGACAGATAAAGGAAGAAATAGGAAATTTGCACAAGGTGTTAGCAAAGGAAACTTTAAATCGAGATACAATGGTTCGAAATTAGGTGAAAGGATTCCAGGATCGAGCGATTTCAGTCGTCCCGCAAAGTCATCTGGAAAATCACGAATCAATCAGCCTAGAGAATCTACAGCCAGTATCGACCAAAAACCTTCATGTCTGTCATGTAATAAATACCAGTGGGGTCAGTGTCGAAGTGGAGCCAATGTCTACTTCGATTATGGTCAGGTTGGCCACTACAGAGAAAATGTCTTTGGTTGATGCAAGAGGACAACATAGAACAAGTAACTATTTTACATATAGTGAACCAACCACCAAAGCCTGCAAGGATAAATGTTGAAGGTTCAAGTGGAGCAAAATAAAAAGGACCAGCTGGTCGACCTCATTCTCAAGGAAATTTTTTTGTTGTGACACAACAAGAAGCTGAAGAAGCGCCTGATGACATGTATGCTATTTAATTTTTAATAAATTTGCACATGTTCTAATAGATCTTGGTGCAACACGTTCCTTTGTTTCTACCACTTTCGCTATGGAAATTGATAAAAGGGTAGATTTATTACCTGGAGAATTGTTGACCGGCACACTTGTGGGCAAAACTCTTGTTTTCAAGACTGTTTACCGAAATTGTATGGTGCAAATTAATGGTACAGAATTAACTACTAGTACCATTAAACGTATAAGAGCTGGATGTTATTTTTTAAATGGATTTTCTGTGTAAATATCATGCCTCAGTAGACTGTCATCAAAAAAGTGGTTGTGTTCGAACAACTTGGAGAAACTGAGATTATTTTTAGAGATGACAGGAAAATCCTTCTGACTTGTATTATTTCTGCATTAAAGGCTAGTAAAATGTTGAGAAAAGATTGTACAGCATATCTGACTCATGTCATGGATACTTGGGTTAGCAAGTTGAAGCTAGAAGTATGGGTAGTACAAGAATTTTTAGATGTATTCCTAAAAGAACTGTCTGGTTTACCATCTGATGGAGAAATTGAATTTTCGATCAACTTGATGCCTGAAATAGCATCAATCTCACAAGCTCAATACAGAATGTCATCTAAATAACTAAAGGAATTGAAGACCCAACTGTAGAAGCAAGTGGATAAGGGGCACATCCAACCAAGTGTATCCCCATAGGGTGCGCCAGTTCTATTTGTGGAAAAAAAAAGGATGGTACCAATTATGTATAGATTATCGCTAGCTGAATAAGGTAACAATACATAATCAGTACACTTTGCCACATATTAATGATCTCTTTGATCAGCTTAAGGGTGCTTTAGTATTTTCTAAGATTGGTATGCAGTCAGAATACCATCAGTTGAAGATTAAGGAAGCAGATATAACTAAGACTATTTTCAGAACGGGATATAGGCATAATGAGTTCTTGGTGATGTCTTTCGGGTTAACTAATGCCTCGGTTGCATTCATGGATCTCATGAATTGTGTATTTTGCATCCACATTTGGACCAGTTTGTTATTGCATTTATTGATGATATACAGGTCTACTCTGAGAACTAGGAAAAACACAGGGAGCATCTTAGAACAGTTTTGCAAACACTCTGAGATCGAAAAATTATATGCCAAATTCAGTAAATGTGAATTTTGATTAGACTGGGTAAAATTTCTAGGCCATGTAGTGTTTGTTGAAGGTATATGTGTTGATCCATAAAAGCTAAAAGCAGTAGTTGAATGGGAACGACCCATGACATGTTTAGCAGTTTGAAGTTTTCTTAGGTTGGTAGGTTATTACCGACGCTTTATGGAAAGATTCTCAAAGCTGGCGCTTCCATTGACCCACCTAACCAAGAAAAACTCAAACTTTGTATGGATAGAAGCTTGCAAATAAAGTTTTCAGAAATTGAAGAAGAGACTAGTAACAACTCTGATACTTACACTTCAAGCATCTGGGTGGAGTTTGAAATTTATTGTGACACCTCACACCAGGGTTAGGTTTTGTTTTGATGTAAAAGAAGAAGATAATGGTGTATGCCTCAAAACAATTGAAAACGCATGAACACAACAACCCGACCCATGATCTGGAATTAGGGGTTGTTATTCTAGCATGGAAGATCTGGCAACATTACCTGTTTGCTGAGAAATGTGACATATACACCGATCACAAAAGTCTGAAGTGTATATTTGATCAGAAGGAGTTGAACATGAGACAGAGAAGGTGGCTAGAATTGATCAAAGATTATGATTGTATAATAGAATACCATCCAGAGAAAGAAAATGTAGTAGCTGACTCATTAAAAAGGAAGTCTACCCATTCTAAAGCCTCACTTAATGCAATGGACACATCTCTAGTAAGTGAATTGAAGAGTTGCAATATAGTAGTGTCAATGTATAGGCTGGGAGGATTGTTTGCACATTTTCAAGTAAGATCTACCCCGACTGATAAGGTTATTAAAGCCTAAGCGCAAGTGCAACCCTAAGGAAGCTAATAGATGATGTGAGACTAGAACAACAAACAAATTATACCTTGAAAAGTGATGGTGCTTTAATAAGGTATAGTCGGTCGTGTGTTCCAAACAATACGGGTTGAAGAGAGAGATTATGGAAGAAGCACATAACTCTGTGTATGCAATGAACCCAGAAAGTACGAAAATGTACCGAACTCTGAAGAAGGATTATTCATGGTCTGGCATGAATGAGAAATTACAGATTATGTGACCAAGTGTTTGATCTATCAATAAACTCCTTGAAGGGATCGAATCCCAATGTAGAAGTGAGTGGTCGCCTTTGTGTTAGTGAATTCATTTAGAAAGAAACTTTAAAAAAAGAGAAAATATAGAATAAGGATAAACGCATAAGCATGTGTCTAAATATAAATACAGAGAGGAAAGGGAAAAATAGAAACTTTACCCTTGAAGATAAACGTTCTTCACGTACTCCTCTCCGAAGATCACGAACACTACTCTTCTTCGCGAACACAGCAAGATAGAAAACCTCCAACATTGGACACCACCACCAAAGTCTTCCTTGCTATTCTTAAGGTAAGAAATCAAGAAAAAGTTGTATGCTCTTCTTTTAATTTTGGTGAGAGAATTGATTTTTCGTGAGAGTATTCTTGGAAGAAGAATGTTACAGAGAAAAACACACACTGTATTATCTGAAGAAGAAGACTCTGGTTATATGAGAGGGAGAGGGAAATTATTATTGAGAAGAACCTCCAACCATAACGTATGGGAGTTATTATAAATATCATTTAATATTAAACCCAATCTAATATAATTAAATTAATAATGTTAATTAAACCATATGTAACATATAGTTGAATTAATAATTAACTAACTAATAAATTAAATATCATATATTTAATGTAATTTGAATCATATTCGAAAGATATTCGCTCACATAACCTATAGTTTTAATATGAATCATATTCATATTAAATTTTAGCCTATAGTATTTATATTAAGCTCATTCATATAATTGATATTTGAATTATTTTCAAATATTTATCTCTCTCATCAAACTTTAAAGTATAATACATCCATATATATTATATTAATTGCATCTCATACAATTAATTTCCTTTAATTAATTTGAACAATTCGAATCAATCCAAAATTATTTGATTCTTGTTTAATCTTTATTGAGCTAGCAAGGGGACCTTATGGACCTATAGATTAAACGTTTCAACTATACGAGATTAATTAATTAAACTCTTTAATTTAATTAATCAACCTTCATTAACTGTCGGCCACTCCACTAAAGATCGACAGTTGCACTCTTTGCACTGTAGATATATTTATGTGTCCATGAATATAATCAATCAATAGTAAGTTAACCTTTCAAAAATTGCTTGTAACTACAACTTGGTCAAATTACCGTTTTACCCATGTAGTTATTGCTAGACATACTTCAGTAAGCTGACCATTCCAGTCAGAACATGCTGACAATTCTCGCCAGACGTCCACCAAGTATGTTGACATTTTTCCAAGTACATAATCCAATGGTTTGAAATGTACTTTTTCCAAATCTACAATTAAATCATAAAAATATCATAAGCTCCTTATAACCTTTAAATAAGTCATGCTTATCTAAATCAAGTATTCAAAACTCATCGAAATAGATCATGCTTGAATTTTTTCAATAAACATACTTATTCAAATATATAATATCATAAGTATATATTTCATAATTTGAAACACTTGAAAATAAAACCACTGCAATAAGTCTAGCTCCTTTTTGAACCTCTAATTCCACCAACTTTCCTACTCCAAGACCAACTAATTCCAACTGGCCTTCAATTAAGCAACAACATCATCAAACCAATGCAAGGCAAAATTGATGGCAGTTGAGCGCATGGCAAGGTTGAATGCATAGAAAGGCTGGGTGCATGGCAAGGCTGGTGCCGAGACACACACTGAGCATTAGACATGCAAGGCTGGGAGGTAACTCACGCACAAGACATCAAGGTGTGGATCAGGTGTCGGGTACATTGATGGGCGTTAAGCAGGCAGTTCTCTAAGACAATATGTGATGGGCGTGCTATTGATCACAAGACAGACTAGCAAAAACAAGCATGCTCACTTGATAGAGTGAACATGCATAACTGATGCGTTATTTAATGCGGTGAATTTATGAAAGGAATTGTAGTGATGGAAATGCATTGTGCAACAAGTTTTCTCAGCAAAATTAAGTATAAATCTTACTGAGTTTCCTGGTAAGTCCAGGGTCGAACTTAGGGACTAAGGAAAACAATATGCGGTGATAATTTTTAAGAAGACTTTGCGGTAACAAGTAAATCAATGATTGGTTGGTTTGTTGTTTGCGATATAAAAAGTATGCAGCGGATTTGAGAAAAAGATTGATTATGCGGTAGATACACTTAGTATGGAGGAACGGGTTGAGAAGGTCTTTAGCTAACGTTTCCCGAGAATGCGTTCAAACTATGCGATCACGCTACACCCATGCGACAGCAAATCATTTTCCAATGCAACTGCGGTAACTCCTAATTCTAGAACACATGCGATGAATGGGATAATGTCCATAGAGATTATTTCTAAGTCTCTACTTTTTGCCTATGCAATGATGCAAGATGCATACAAAGACAAGGTGGCCGCATACAATCATAACCTATCTCTTGGATGCATGCATGCGTTAATAGTAACAGTGCTTATTCCTAAGCTCTTATCTCTTGATTATGCATTCTAATCTGACTCTCCCGAGCCGAGATTCTAACCTGACTTTTCCAAGCTTAGATTCTATCCTTAGACTACCCTCCCGAGTATCTCTAATGGACGAATGACGCATACATAATACAAGATAATCGCATAGAATGAAGATCCCCAGTTATGCTAGCTAAGTGCTTCTTAACCCATTCGACAGATTTAGCTACTCATGCGTAATAAATAGAGAGTGAATAGATATAAAGAAGTAAATTCCATTTCTATAGATAAGTTCAAAGTACAAAATGATAATGAAAGATAAGGATAGAGAGTCTGGTAGCAATACCTTGCTTCCCAAGGCTTTTACACTGTTAACTCTATTATATTCAAAAGATATTCCTGCTTCCGTAGGGATTGGCCCTCTCTCTGATCTTAACGCTTCCGACACTTTTCCAAGTTCACCAGAACGATCTCTCGGTACAATCTCACTTCTCTCGCTTCTGCCTTATAAAATAAAAGAAAAACTAAGAACAGGCTGCTTCTAACTATGGAGAAAATTATCTAACTATCGAACTCGACGAACCCATTCACTGAAGGTTGCCTTCGGTATTTATAGAGCTTCGGGGTGAAAGGCTTCTTCTCTCTTATGATTGCACTGATGGGATGACATTAATTCTCTATCTAATGCGTCGAATATTTGTCAATGAAAAGTTGAATGTACTTGATACAATAGTTCCTTAGCTGCTTGTCAACTTAATTCAGATTCGACCATCATTAGATTTCTGTCCCATCGTGATTTCTTATGCTTTTCACCCAGATGCGCCCACCAAGTTGCGCCGGCTCTATGCGCAACCTCCTTTGGCAGAAATTTGCAAACGCAAATCACCGCAAAGCCTTGCAGTAATGCTACGCTCGATCGTTGATTTCTTGTGATCACATTTTTCGCCTAGCGTCAACGCATATTCTGCACAAAAATACACAAGTTTACTATTTTCATGCACTGGACAAACGTGACTACAATGTTGTGAACTTAATGCTTTTTGGACGCAATTTTATATATTTTTTCAATGCAAACCTGCATTGTTTTATAATTTAGCACTATAGTAACGTGCATTTCTGTCCGTTATCAATAACACGACACTCTAATTCCATTAATTTGAGTAACAAGCATGCAAACTCAAAGTTTCCAATAGTAGGGTTTCAGTTTGAATACCTTTAATGATTTCCATTTGTTCCTTGCGATCTCCACGAAGTTGACCTTTAATTCTTGAAGTAGACTACCAAAAGAGTCTTCTCTACTAATCTAGGCCTTGGATTGAATGGTGGAACTCCAACTGAAAGGGGATTTAGATTGGTTTGGAGGGTTTGACAGAAAACTATTTTTCCACATAAATTTTCTCAAAAATTCAAATTGCATCCTATTAATTCTAATGAAATCTTAGGTATTTAATCAAATTAAGCATGCAAAAACTAATTAGTTAGCTATTTGACACTTCAAATAACACTAAATTTAGTGGTCTAGGTGTTTAATTTTAGGTAAATTCACTATGAATTTGATTTTTTGGAAAAAAACCACTAACAATCAAATTTCAAATTTTAATTTATTCTTAAACCTAATTAAATTCAACATAATGTAAATTGAATTTTAAAATTTGGAATTGATTTAATTCAATAATTAATTTAATTAATTAAATAATAATAATTTAGCAAATATTAAACTGATAGAAACACCTAATTTAAACATGAATCCCTATTCATGTAATCAATATTTAAATCGTTATTTAAATATATTGAACTCTCCAAATACATTTAAATTTAAATAAATTTAAACATTAATTACATTGAATATAATTATTCAAACCCTAATTTGAATTTGAATATTCCAATTCACTTAATATTCTAATATAAGGTTTAATACTTTTACGAGCTAGTAGAAGAACCTAATAGACCTACAGATCATGAGCTCCAATGATTTTAGATTAATTTTCTAAACTCTTTAAACCGAATTAATTAATATTCGTTAACTATCGAGACATATCATTATAACTCAGTAGTTGCACTCTCCTACATGTAAATATATTTTTTGTCAACTTGATTTAACCATAATCAGTAAGTCGATTCTTCACATGTCATTCGTATTTACAGCTAGGTCAAAATTATTGTTTTATCCCTGTAATACATCTTGCTCCTTAAGTCTCCACCGATCCTCTTTTGAACAATTGGTTTATGGTCCCACCAATAAACCAATTCTCTCTCTATCATGAGAGGGCAGGGCTTCTTTGTTCAAGACCACAAGTCAGTACTTAAAGGAACGACCTATCTGTTAATTCTAAGACAAGTAGGAGTGAATTCCTTCTCGTAGGACTATGTCCCCAACTATCTATCCGGTCTTACCTCTAAAATGGGAGGCTTATTGAATGATGATGTTGAACCATTCTCACCTATGTAGATTAAAGGATAATTCCGAATAAATAGAAGTTCATAGTTAGCTCAGGATTAAGATCGAGTTACCTTAGGTCATCAATTTGAATTAGTCTATTTTAACAGTAAGTGGTTGTTATAAACAAAAGTGACTATTTCGTGATCTGGTCTTATGCAAATGTTTTATGCATAGGATATGCTCACTCGCATGTCTCCACATGAATGACTTTGGGATCACATCGTTTGTATCAATACAAAGTGCATCGCATCTGTAGTGTCCCGAGGATAAAGTTCCCAACCTTATCCATATACTTATAGATCTTTTTGGCTATATACTAAAACTAGACCTCTTTTATGTCGCTACATAAAGTTTAAGTATTCTTCCTATAATTGTGGGTTTATTTATTGGATTTATAAATAAATATAATTCAATAACACTTTTATTGAATAAAGTCTCAATGATACCTTTATTATGAATAGAATATGTTTAATGTTTACTAACTGCGAGTTTTAGGACATTCCTAACACCATCGACAGGACAACCTCCCCTGCCTACCTTCTTCAACCTTCAGCCAACAACCTTCCTTCAAACCTGCCTATTTTTCATCACTTTTTCAATACTTAATTCATCAATTTCAATCCAAATTAATCCAATTTTTTTTCACAAAAATTTTAAACAACATATAATAAGCTTACCTCCAAATTTTGGCTTCTATTTTCTTCCCAAAAATCTAAAATCTCTCAAAATCCACAGTTTGCTCTGACTGCTCCAAAACTTAGACCAACCTTGACTTTTCTTCAAGTTTCAGTATTTTCTTGGTTGAATCTCAACATGGCAGCCTTTGGTCTTCTTCTTCACTGGTTCCTTTGAGTTTTGGCCACAAAATTTCCCCCTTTGCACAAATAGTTTTGGCAAATCGATATCCTTTTTCAGCTGCCTATTTATATCCTTGGCTGCATGTCCCTATTAATAGGAAGAAATGCACGTTATCATAGTGCTAAGTTCCTAAACAATGCTGGCTTGCGTTGATAAAATATGTTAAATTGCGTCCAAAAGTATTAAGTTTACAACATTGCGGTCGCAAGCGTTCATCGCATAGAAACAGTTGATTTTTGTATTTTTATGCAGAATATGCGTTGACGCAAGGCAGAAAGAGCGATCACAGGAACATTGGTCGAGTGTAGCATTACTGCAAGGCTTTGCGGTGATTTATGTTCACAAACATCTGCTCAAGAAGGATTGCCGCATAAGAGTCAGCACAACTTGGTGGGCGCATCTAGGTGAAAGCTATAATTAATCACGATGGGACAGAAAGCTGATGACGGTCGAATCTGAATTAAGCTGACAGCTGCTAACGATAACAAGTACATTCAACTTTTCGGTGACAAATATTCGGTTCATCATTCAGGGAATTAAAGTCATCCCATCTATGCAATCATAAGAGAGAAGTCGCATTCACCCCGAAGTTCTATATATACCAGAGGTATTCTTTAGAAAAGGGGTTCCACCAGTTAACGAATTCACCTGTTTATCAATTTATGAGCTTTTTCCTTGTCCATAGTTTTCTTTTATTTTTAAGGCGGAGCAAGGGAAGAGTAGAGACGCCGAAAGGGCGCTCAGGGCAACTCAAGAGATAATCCGGAGGCGTAGAAGTAGAGAGCAAGCCGACCGTCGCGAGAGCGAGATCATCTTTTGAACATGAGTAGAAAAGACAGTGTAAAAGCCTGGGAAGCAAAAGATTGCTACCAGGCTCTTTATTCTATTCTTGCATTGTTATTTTGTACTTCATCTTTATATTTATACAATGGAAGTTCTTATTCTATGCCTGTTCACTCTCTTAGCACGCATGAGTAGCTAAACTTGTCGAATGGGTTGAGAAGAACTAAGCTAACATGACCTATGATGTTTATTGCTTACGATTATCTTGTATTATACTGTGTCAAACATCCCTTTAAAGTTTTCCTGAAAATTACCACCGCAACCTGTTTTCCAGAGTTCCTAAGATCGACCCTAGACTTACCAAGAAATTCAACGGGGTTTACACTTGGATTTCATTGAGAAAACTTGAGTGTTCAATGCATTCCATCATCGCAATTCATCCAAAATTCTACATCATAAAATAACGCATCAAGTTTTTTGCGTCGTTGCCGAGGACTTCGACAAAATAGTATGCTAACGGTAATTTTTCTGATTTCTTTGTAGACTCTCAATCTCTGGAGAATTACGACCCGGAGATTGAGAGGACGTTTAGACGAAGATTAACAGACCGCCAACAACAACAGTCAGATAAAGAAGAGATGGCGGAGTAGCCTGAAAACGGAGCACTAAACGAAAACAACGTCATGGTGAATCCAATCCTGCTGGCAAACAATCACAATAGACCCATTAGGAACTATACATCATCAAACCTCAATGATTTCTCTCTAGGAATCATGAGGTCTACTCTAGATGGAAGCAGATTCGAAATGAAACCGATGATATTGCAGATGATCCAGACTGCAAGACAATTTGGAGGATGGCGTGGCGAGGACCTGTACACCCACCTCTGTAGCTTTATCCAAATCTGCAATACTTTTGTGTTTCCGAACATCTCTGCCTAAGAAGTTTGACTAACTTTGTTCCCATTTTCTCTTTGTGATCGGGTAAGAAAATGGACGTATTCCCTCGAGCCGGGAGAGATTACTTCATGAGAACAGGTCGTAGAGAAATTATGAAGAAATATTTTCAACCTACTGAGAATGCTAGACGAAGGAAACTAATCATGAATTTGAACAAGATATGGACGAATTGCTCAGCGATGCCTGGCCGAGATTTAAGAGGTTGGTCTAGGACTGTCCACACAACGGATTGCAAGACTACCTTTAGATGGAAATCTTTTATCATGGTTTAAATCTCGCTTCGTAGACCGCTGCCAATGCGATAGCTGCTGATGGTCTATTTGACAAAATGTATGATGAGGCTAAGAACATCTTGGATCGCATCTCTAAGAACCACGAGGATTGGAGAGAGAATGATCAGAGACTGAGAATCAAGGATAACGATGCAAGTAATGGTACTATTACTTCACTACAGAATCAGATGACCGCAATGATGAACTTAATTCAGGGAATTGCGATCAACAATCCAACACCGCAAAATGGGCAAATCAATGCAATTATTCAAAACACCACAAGTTGTGCGACTTACGGTAATGGGCATGCAATGGAAGAATCCCATAGAATCCACAGTCTATTTACTTTGTGAAAATAATCCATTTTCGAATACTTACAACCCCGGGTGAAGAAACCACCCTAATTCTATATGGAAGAATCAATAGCAGAATTTCCAACTTGTGGCGCAGAGAGAAGGACCACCTGGATTCTTCCCATGCAATAACGGTCAGACAAGCAATCAAGCCAGTAACTTGCAATCGACGCAATATTCCTCCCTGGAAAGCCTATTGAAGAAGTATATAGAGAAAAACGAATCTGTGCTTCAAAGTCAGGCTACGTCCATCTGCAATCTAGAATTACAGATGGACCAGATTGCAAGTGTGCTAAAGAACAGACCGCAAGGGGCTTTGCCGATTTCAACAGAACTTCCACACAACCCGGGGGGATCAAGTAAAGAACAATGTCAGGTTGTGACATTGCGGAGTGAAAAAACTGTGAAGGGATAAAGTAAGAAGCCGAGCCGGACTGCTCCCATTGCGTTGGAACATGAAATTGCAGTGACACAAGAAGAAGAAGGAGAAAAAGAAGCAATAGAGCTAGAAGTTGCGTCCACCTCAAAGCCAACAGAGAAGGAGACCGTGAGAGTGCAGCTGGCACCTTTCCCGCAGAGACTAAGAAAGAAAAAGAACGAAGAGGTAAAGTACCAATGCTTTCTGAATATGTTAAAACAATTACATATTAACATTCCATTCAATGAAGTGATTGAAGAGATGTCTGCCTACGCAAAGTTTCTGAAGGATATGGTAACCAAGAAGAGGGGAGCTGGTAACTTTGCCACGGTGGCTTTAACACAGAGTTCGTGTAACGACCCTACCCCCTAGGACTTAAGTTAGGCCGTTACTAAATACATGCATGCATGGAACTCAAAACGACACTCGGTTATGGCGAAATAAATGCTAATTAAATAAGGTAAGTTCAAAAGACTCTCATTAAATTCAAATACTAAAACAATACAGGGTACCCATAAATCATAAAGGATAGTAAATGAGTCTGAAAAACGATTCTTAAAGTAAGTTTTAAACATCAAAACTAAAAGTTAAGAAAAACATGAAAAGAACTCTAAATTTCATGATGTGGAAGCGTAAAAACTAGTCCCAGTGGCTCGATCACGAATTCCGCTTGTCCATCGCTAGTGCATCTCTACCCTTACCTGAAACAACAACATGAGAAAGAATGAGTATAAAATGCTCAGTACGTAACCCCACTACTGGGGTCAGGTTGGGCATCTATGTCCTCTAGATACCCACCTCTCGTTAAACTTATAAACTGCTCTAGTCCTCATGGGACACATATGCACATGAAACAATAAGAAGATTGAGTCCTATCCTACTGTAGTTAAGTATGCCCACTACCTCTGGTGAATACCGAAGGAAACACAAACTGGTGAATCTCGAAGGAAACACAAAATCTAATGGGAATCTAACTAATCAGTAAGGACATTTGCACAGTCCCATCATCATAATCATCACTGTACGAATCTATGATATACATATAAACCTCAACATCATGGCTCTATAACATACACATATACCTCAACATCATGGTTCTACAACATATATGTATACCTCAACATCATCAGATCAAATACAACCATGGAAGCACATACCATCCCATACTAGCATTCAAGTGTCTATGTGCATAAATAAATCATTCGGATCTCGTAACAGAACATACTTTAGTCATGTTATACTATCAATCTTTCATGCTATCATTCTGCCATAACCTTCATTTAACATGCTAGCATACATCTAATGCCTGACCCGTGGGTAGTTCCAGTAGTAAGATTACTTACCTTGATATTAAGTCGAACCAAAAAGCAATTGAATCTTTGTGAAATTCTTGAATCCTTAATCAAGCCTAAACATAAACCAAGCTTTAAAATTAATAGATAAGGCCAAAATCCAAATACTTAAATATTACAAAATATTTCCAGATAACCTTACCTAAGGTGTGGTCCAATTCGAATTCATCTTCCAAACCTCCAATTTTAAGCCCAAAACTTACCAAAACTTGCTAAAACAAAATACAACTTCACTGAACAACACTTCAATACCTTCACAAACTTGAATCCAAAGTTGAAACACAATGGGTATCAACCAATTGATGCCAAAAGTAAATGAGTATTCAAGAATCAACCGAAAAAAAACCAAACGGCAAAAATCTTACCCAAATCAATAGATCCAGTGACGAAAAAAGAAAATGACGCTTGAGCAGTGGTGGACGGAGGTCATAAAGAAGAAACTGATGCGGCAGCTTTGGGCGGCGTCGGACGGGCTCACGACGTGAGGAAGAAAAGGGGGGTGGGGTTTGACTTTTTTAAAAACCAATAATAATAATAAAAAATAATAAAAAAGGAAGTAAATACAATTACATTTCATTCCTTTCCGTTTTATACTATTAAATTCCTTTCCATTTCAAAAGAAAATTAATTCCTGCCATTAATTTTCAAATTGAATTTCAAATTGAATAATTTCATGCCAACAATTAAATTTCCGTACTTATACTTAAAGTCCAAAATTCCAAAAATGCCCTCCAACAAATAACAATTACTGAAATTCAAAATAATAAAGTTACTGAAATTACATTATTATTAAAAAAAATGTGCGGGGTGTTACATTTTTCCCTCCTCAAAGAACTTTCGTCCTCGAAAGTTCATTCTTCAAAAAGCTCCGGGTACTGGGCCTTCATCTCAAGCTCTTGCTCCCAGGTAGCCTTCTTGAACTGGTGATTCTGCCACAGAACTTTCATAAAAGCAATTTTCGGCGATGCAATGTTTTTACCTCTCCAGCGAGGATCTCTATAGGTTTCTCCTCGTAGCTCAAGTTATCATTCAATTGTAAGGGCTCGTAATCAACTACATGGGACGAGTCTATCACATACTTCCTTAGCATCGAAACATGGAAGACATTATGAACTAAAGACAGTGTTGGGGGCAATGCCAAACGGTAAGCTACTGGGCCAACTCGTTCCAGGACCTCGAAAGGTCCAATGAATCTTGGACTCAACCTTCCCTTCCTGCCAAACCTCAGAATACATTTCATGGGTGCCACTTTTAAGAACATTTTCACACCAGTCTCAAATTCCAGGTCCTTATGTCTTACATCGGCGTAGCTCTTCTGTCTGCTCTGAGCTGGTTGCATATGAGCTCTGATCTTCTGTATTGCCTCATTTGTGGTCTACACTAGCTCAGGACCTAGCAACTTCCTCTCACCAACCTCACCTCGACATACTGAAGACTTGTAATTCTTTCCATATAGGGCCTCAAATGGCAATGTGCCAGTGGCAGTCTGATAGCTATTATTATATGCGAATTCCATTAAATGCAAGTGAGCGTCCTAACTCCTTGAAAACTCTAATGCACAAGCACACAACATATCTTCCAATATCTGGTTCAGACGTTCTATTTGACCATCAGTCTATGGGTGAAAATTGTACCAAAATCCAATCGAGTACCCAATGCTAACTAGAGACTCTTCAAAAAAAAAAAAAAAAAAAAAAAACTAGATGTAAAACGAGGGTCATCGTTTGACATAGCTGAAACTAGCACTAAAAGAGGTGTAAAAACCCCTTCCATAAATAACTATGAAACTTAAGATGTTGAAAATCAGCAATACTTCTACACGTCCGATCTGAGAACTGTGAAAACACTCATGAAGTTAAGAAAGTCTTATATACTAAAAACATATATCTGAGCCTACCATGTCACAGGGAAAACTTCATATGTGCAGTGAAGAAACTGGTCATACTATATAATGTGTCATCTGAAGATACGTACCAGAACAAATCTAGTCAACTGAAAACTGCTTCTACTCTAGAAGCGCCAACTGCGATGTCTTACCTAGGGTCTACATGCCTGAGAATAACTCTGTCTAATTAAGTCTCACATTCATGAGAAACTCATCATGAGGCTCTACGCTGTCATGAGCTATAAAACTTGCTTGAGCCATCCTCATATTATTCTTTAGGCTTGAAACAATCACATATCATTACTTAGACCCCACTGCGAACGAGTCCAGAATTCCCTCCGAAAATGAGGTTTTAAAGTCCCTGGATGCTAAAGCATAAGTCAATTGATAACACATTTTTATAACCTCGTAATAACCGTAATTGATCCTGGAAGCCAACTTTTTTTTTTTAACGATAAGACCTTCTTGATTCATAAGTCCTAGCTTGGATTACTCGTACACCCTAAAGCTAGTTAACTCATTGCCCATGCAAGAGAATACATACTATCTTGCAATGCTCCAAACCCACGTTTAGTAACTTCATACTATCAACTCAACTTTATTGCCAAGTCTATCCCTTATACCAATGGTTATATTGGAAGATCCAACTTACTTACTTTTGTGCATATACCATTATTGTGTCCCTCGAGTTGGATTATTTTCTTTTCTCAATCAAATTGATGGTCTTGCTAGTTCATGTTTCCAACACTTGCACACAAAGTCAAAATCCCTTAAATCTTACTAATGCCCTCAATGTTTTACGTCTTAACTAATGAAGCCTCAATATACCATATCAATAATTCTCGAACATTTACTGTTACTAGTAACTCCATTTTAACTTATCCCTTCTCAATCTTCTATTTCGGTAACAGATTCTTATGTTAAAACAAAGTTCCATACCAATCACCTACATAAGTTATCTTTCCATCTAACACATATTGTCCTAAAGTTCCACATAATAATGAGGTATTCTTCTTTTACATCAAAACAAATACCTTGTAACCCCTCTTATCAAGCCTTCAAACCATAATTAACTAAGAATTTCGAACACATTAAATTTCTTTCCCTTTCCAAAAGAATAAACTTTCTTGGATACTTTTCTCTTATCCACACTTATCTCTGATAAAACCACTAAATTCAAGACACCTCCTTTTTTTTTTTCCACTTTCCATGTGGAACATAATCTCTTTATTAAATTATATTTTACTTAACTCCTCCATAAATCTTATCTCTCTCACTAAGAATTTCCATCTTGTAGAATTCCTCTTTGCCAATTTGCATACGTTTAAAACTCCAAAAGACTTTTGTTTCTTCAAATCTGTCTAACTTGGATCTCCTTAACACAATAAGGCTCTGGGTTTAGTCTAGGTATACTAAAATAATTCTTCAACCTAAACAAATAACACCTTGCTTTAACCCCTTTAAGCTCAAGGTCATGTCCAACTATTTTAGCTTCCTTTAATGACATCTACTTCGCCAGATATTCCAAAAGAATCCTTCATATCATTACACATACTTGACCTAGTCTATCAAGTCGTAGTATTACCCAAATGATTATGACTTATGAATCCTTTCTAAAATTCTTCTCGAAATGTTGGGTTCTTAATACATCAAAACCTTCTAGACTCTTTTTCTTTTCCTCCTTATTCATAAAACAACTTTTAACCTTATACTTGAGTACTGGCCTTTGTATTTATACTACCATCCATTACACTATCCAACATAAAACATAACACTAGTCCTTGATCAATTCTTGTCTCGACAATTTTATTCTTTGGCTTAAACATTTAAATACCTTCATTCCCAAATTGTCATAACTCTACATAGTTTCATCAACCTTTAACATTGCTGAACTGAGGTATATATTTGTTTGTTTCTAACATAATTTCCATGAGATTAACTAGTGCCAAGTGACCTCTTAATTTACTCTATTTTATTTTTCTTCTTTTGTAGTGTCGTACCTAATAATCCTCTTATCATAACTTCTAACGAGTCACTGACCTAGCATTAGAACATAACTGGTGCATTAAAACTAAACAAATATTTTAATGCACAACTATCATAAAACTTGTAATTGATAAGACATACCTGGTGATGATGAGGAATTTGTTCATGGGCCACAGAGACAATCTAGACTTACATAGTAAGTCGGTCTACAGAAACCAAAACATGGGCTCTGATATCAACTGTAACGACTCGACCCCCTAGGACTTAAGTTAGGTCGTTACTAAATACATGCATGCATGGAACTCAAAACGACACTCGGTTATGGCGAAATAAATGCTAATTAAATAAGGTAAGTTCAAAAGACTCTCATTAAATTCAAATACTAAAACAATAGTAGGGTACCCATAAATCATAAAGGATAGTAAATGAGTCTGAAAAACGATTCTTAAAGTAAGTTTTAAACATCAAAACTAAAAGTTAAGAAAAACATGAAAAGAACTCTAAATTTCATGATGCGAAAGCATAAAAACTAGTCCCAGTGGCTCGATCACGAATTCCGCTTGTCCATCACCAGTGCATCTCTACCCTTACCTGAAACAACAACATGAGAAAGAATGAGTATAAAATGCTCAGTAAGTAACCCCACTACTGGGGTCAGGCTGCGCATCTATGATCTAGATACCCACCTCTGGTTAAACTTATAAACTGCTCTAGTCCTCATGGGACACCTATGCAAATGATACAAGAAGGAGACTGAGTCCTATCCTACTATAGTTAAGTATGCCCACTACCTCTGGTGAATCTCGAAGAAGACACAAACTGGTGAATCCCAAAGGAGACACAAACTGGTGAATCCCGAAGGAGACACAAACTGGTGAATCCCGAAGGAAACACAAACTGGTGAATCCCGAAGGAGACACAAACTGGTGAATCCCGAAGGAAACACAAAATCTAATGGGCATCTAACTAATCAGTAAGGATATTTGCACAGTCTCAACATCATAATCATCACTGTACGAATCTATGACATATATATAAACCTCAACATCATGGCTCTACAACATACACATATACCTCAACATCAAGGTTCTACAACATACATGTATACCTCAACATCATCATATCAAATACAACTATGGAAGCACATACCATCTCATACTAGTATTCAAGTGTCTATGTGCATAAATAAGTATTCATATCTTGTGATAGAATATACTTTAATCATGTTATACTATCAATCATTCATGCTATCATTCTGCCATAACCGTCATTTAACAAGCTAGCATACATCTAATACCTAGCCCATGGGCAGTTCTAATAGTAAGATTACTTACATTGATATTAGGTTGAACCAAAAAGCAATTGAATCTTTGTGAAATTCTTGAATCCTTAATCAAGCCTAAACATAAATCAAGCTTTAAAATTAATAGCTAAGGCCAAAATCCAAACACCCAAATATTAAAAAATATTTCCAGATAACCTTACCTAAGGTGTGGTCCAATTCGAATTCACCTTCCAAACCTCCAATTTTAAGGCCAAATAATTAGCAAACCAAACTCTTCTTCATCTTGAATGAAATTCTTGAATCAACCCCCTAATCATAATTTGAAATTAGGCTTACATGATTAAAGCTTGAATCAAATACATACTTCAATACCAATGTCTCAAATAAATTATCCATATGTAGCTTCGCAAAAAAAATCACTTCCAAATGACTTTACTAAAATTTCTCAACAACCAAAATTAATCCACAAGAGGGTCATCAAAGCATAAAACTTACTAAAACTCGCTAAAATAAACTCCAACTTCACTGAACAACACCTCAATACCTTCACAAACTTGAATCCAAAGTTGAAACACAATGGGTATTAACCAATTGATGCCAAAAGTAAATGAGTATTCAAGAATCAACCAAAATAAACCCAAACGGCAGAAATCTTACCCAAATCGATAGATCCAGTGACGGAAAAAACAAACAACGCTTGAGCAGTGGTGGATGGAGGTCATGAAGAAGAAACTGACGCAACGGCTTTAGGCGGCGTCGTATGAGCTCACGACGTGAGGAAGAAAAGGGGGTGGGGTTTGACTTTTTTTTTAAAAAAAAATAAATAATAGTAATAAAAGAAAAAAAAAAAGTAAATATAATTACATTTAATTCCTTTCCGTTTTATACTATTAAATTCCTTTTCGTTTCAAAAGAAAATTAATTCCTGTCATTAATTTTCAATTTAAATTTCAAATTGAATAATTTCACGCCAACAATTAAATTCCCGCACTTATACTTGAAGTCCAAAATTCCAAAAATTCCCTCCAACTAATAACAATTATTGAAATTCCAAATAATAAAGTTACTGAAATTATATTATTATTAAAAAAATGTGCGGGGTGTTACAGTTCAAAATCAATCATTCCACCGAAGATGAGCGATCCTGGGAGCTTTACTATACCTTGCTCCATAGGAGGACTGTATATCGGGCAAGCATTGTGTGACCTTAGAGCCAGCATTAATTGGATGCCTCTGTCAATCTTTAAGCAGTTGAATGTGGGGCAACTTGCACCCACAACCGTGACTCTCCAACTGGCCGATAGATCTCTGGTGCATCTAGAAGGAAAGGTGAAGGACGTGTTGATCACCATTGACAAATTTATCCTACCAGCCGACTTCATCATCTTGGATTACGAGGCCGACAAAGATGTGCCCATCATCCTGGGGCGACCATTTTTATCAACAGGTCGTGCCTAGATTGATGTGCAAAAAGGAAGATCACTTTGAGCATCAATGGACAGAAGCCCAAGTTCAACATAATCTGTGCCATGAAGTTTCCTGATGAAGAAGACCTACATGACTCAGACGACGACCAGAATTTGATTGAAGAAGAAAAGTTTGACTAAGAGAATGAAGAAGAGGATGCAAGCGCATCCATTGCTGCCTGTAATGTGATCATAACAAAACCAAGCAATGAAGAAAAGATGATTGCAAACCAAGAAGAAGAGCCAACAGAAAAAAAAAAAAAAAAGAAAAAAAAAGAAAGAAAAACAACGCAACCGTCCCTAGTAGAACCACTAGCATTGGAATTAAAGACCCTACCGAATCATTTAAAGTATGTGTTTTTGGGGCAGAATAAGAAGCTCCAGTAATTATTTCCTCTGAACTCAACGAAGATCAGGAGAATGCGTTGATGAGCATTCTGAGGAAACATGTATGAGCAATTGGCTGGACGCTTGCTGACATTTGAGGAATCAGCCCAGCGTACTGTATGGACTAAATTCGTCTTGAAGAAGACCGCAAAGCAACGATCGAACATCAGCGTAGACTTAACATGCGATGAAATAGGTCGTTAAAAAGGAGATCATTAAATGGTTAGATGCGGGCATTATTTATTCTATAGCAGATAGCATGTGGGTCAGCCCCGTGTGATGTGTGCCGAAAAAGGGTGGCATGACGGTAGTCCCAAATGAAAATAATGAGCTAATATCGCAAAGGACCGTCACTGGGTGGCACATTTTCATGAACTACCGCAAGCTGAATGCGACCACAAAGAAAGATCATTTCCCACTACCGTTCATTGATCAAATGCTAGACCGTCTAGCTGGAAATGACTTTTACTGCTTTCTGGATGGCTATATCAGGTATAACCAGATTATGATAGCTCCAGAAGACCAAGACAAGACCACATTCACCTACCCTATGGTACCTTTTCTTTCCGTCGCATGTCGTTTGACCTCTGCAATTCGCCAAGCACTTTCCAAAGGTGCATGATGGCCATCTTTTCAGACTATCTTGAGGACTCTATTGAAATCTTTATGGACGATCTCTTTGTTTATGGGCACACCTATGAAGTCTGACTAGCCAACCTGGAGAAGATACTGAAGAGATGCGAAGAGACGAATCTGATTCTTAACTGGGAAAAATGCCATTTTATGGTTAAGAAGGGCATCGTGTTGGGGCACAAAGTTTCTCGGGACGGGTTGGAGGTGGATAAAGCAAAAATAGAAGCAATTGAGAAACTTCCACTTCCAACAAGTGTGAAGGCTGTATAAACTTTCTTGGGGCATGCCGGATTCTACAGATGCTTTGTCAAAGACTTTTCGAAAATAGCACGACCACTGAGTGCGTTGTTGGAGGCTGACAGAAAATTTTATTTTGACGACAATTGCCTCAACACATTCAAAATTTTGATGAATGCACTGATTACCGTACCCATGTTAATTGCACCTGACTGGACACTTCCTTTTGAATAATGTGCGATGCAAGCGGGTATCGATGGGAGCAGCTTTGCTTTGGCACAAAAGAGAAAAACAATCTTACATCCCATCGCATATGTGAGTAAGACATTAAATCCTACTCAGACCAATTACACCACCACAGAGAAATAGCTTCTTGCGGTAATTTTTGCATTGGAAAATTTTGAGCATATCTGCTGGGAACAAAGGTACTCATCCATACTGATCATTCGGCGATAAAGTACTTAATGAAAAAGAAGGACGCAAAGCCGAGGTTGATCAGATGGGTTCTCCTTCTTCAAGAATTTGACATAGAAATAATTGATCGAAAAGGGACGGAGAACCAAGTTGCGGATCACTTGTCTAGATTGGAAAACCCTAAAATTGACCGCAATGAATCAGAGGTGAGTGCAGTGTTCCCGGATGAGCAGCTATTCTATATTAAAGAATTGCCTTGGTATGTTGACATAGTTAACTATGACATAGTTAACTATGACATAGTTAACTATCTGGTTTGCGAACAATTTCCTGAAGATTATACCTACTACCAACAGAGGAAGCTCAAACATGAATGCAAATATTATTACTGGGATGAGCTGAATCTGTACAAAAGGGGGCAGACCAGATTCTGCGATTATGCATACCAAATGCTGCTCAACAATGCATATTATCGCAATGCCATGACTCACCATATGGTGGGCACTTTGGAGGATAGCGCACTACAGCCAAGGTTCTACAGAGTGGATTCTTTTGGCCAACATTGTTTAAGGATGCAGCTGACTATGCCAAGAAGTGTGATCGGTGCCAACGCACAGGTAACATTTCATGGAAACATGCAATATCGATGAACATCATCTTGGAGCTTGAGTTGTTCGACGTATGGGGTATCCACTTCATGGGACCATTCCCTCCCTCGAATGGTAAACGTTATGTCTTATTAGTCATCGACTATGTACCTAAGTGGGTAGAGGCAGTAGCATGTGCCTCAAGCGATGCAGCGATAGTCTCTCAGTTCTTGAAGAAAAAAATTTTCACTTGTTTTGGCACTCCACGTGCCATAATCAGTGATGAAGGAGCCCACTTTATCAATCATACTGTCAATGAGCTCCTGCGTGAATATAACATCCTCCATAAAGTGGCCACCACATACCACCTGCAGGTATGGTCAAGCGAGGTGTCCAATCGAGAAATCAAGCTGATACTTGAGAAGGTAGTAAGGCCTTCGTGGCAGGATTGGGCAACAAAGCTCGATGATGCGTTGTAGGCATACCGGACTACATTTAAAACACCCATAGATATGTCCCTGTATACGTTGGTATTTGGTAAGCATGTCATTTGCCTCTGGGCTGGAATACAAGGCATTGTGGGCAGTGAAGAAACTAAATTTTGATTTGAAAAAAGCAGGAGAAGCACGAAAAATTCAACTGGTCGAGCTAGAAGAATGGAAGATTAACGCATATGAGAACGCAAAGATTTACAAAGAGCGCGCCAAGCGCTGGCACGACAAACACATATGCGGTAAGAACCTCCAAGTCGGGCAGAGGGTCTTACTATTCAACTCATAACTATGGCTCTTCCCCAGGAAACTAAAGTCACGTTGGTCCGGAAAATTCATAGTTAGATAGGTATTTCCACATGGCGCAGTTGAATTATCAAATGATGACGGAATTCAAAGTTAATGGATAGCGAGTAAAAGCGTATCACGGAAAAGGCTGACATCGCAAAGTCGACTCTGTGGAACTGAGAAACTTTGAATAAAGAAGAAAGTAGGTGATCCATGCGCTATCAAACGATCGAAATTCATTAGGGACACAAGTTTTGGGAATCATGGAATCTTCAATTCTTCTCTACTACTCAGAATTTTCACTTCACTATATCTTTTCAGTCTTTATCTATTCTTACTCTTATTCTTTTTTTAAAAAAAAATTGGGATGCAAGTGTTGTTTAATCTTATTTGACCCCTCTCTTTGTTTTTCTTGCAATAATTGAGGCACTGGATTGCGGAAGTGTTACATGAAGAAGCAACTTATCTTATTCCATCACCGCAATCTAAAGCAGATAGGTTGCCGCAAAGAAGGATGCATCAATACATAATGCGGGCGACAGCACAAATTTGGGGGTTATATTCTTCCTTCACTTTATTTCAAATTTTGCACTATCGCATCACATTTTAGTTTTAAAAGTTTTATCACCACATCCTCTTTGATTACCGCAATAATCTAATATTGATAAATTTAGTGTCGCCGCATGAGTTCTTTGCCAATTATGATTTCAATGATGAGACACATGCTTCTATTTTTTTTTTTTTTTTTGTATATACTAAAGTCAACTTATCTTAGAAAAGTCACCTCATGAAATATTTCTAGAAGTTAGAGGTCTGCTAGCTTTCTTTCAAACTCTCTTTACGCAGCTCTCCCAGAACATCGCACGACTTCTTTCAATCTTTTGGCAATAAGAACGTTGTCGCATTTTAAATTTGCGGGTGAGGTAATTTATTTTCAACCTTGCCTTTTAAAAAAACAGAGAAAGAGAAGAATAAAAGAGGAAAATTTTGAATAACAACTCCACTGTCAACGCAATGGGGAAACCCATGTTGACAAGAGTTAAGTTGTGAAGGACACTTACCCGTAGTTGGATGTCCGCATGACACACGTGGGGGCAAGCCAAAACGAAAGTAAGTCGCTAGGATCAATGCATGAATAAATGATCGCAACTCTGCTGCCAAAAAGGTATGAGTTTAGTCTGAGAAAGAGTGCATTGCTTGTAGTTGGATGTCTGCATGACACACGTGAGGGTAAGCCAAAACGAACGCAAGGCACTTGGATCAGCGCAAAGTCAGATATATATATATATAATATCAAGAAATATGCAAGGATAAAAATCATTTGACACCCTGGTGGAAAAGTTTTCTTTTTGAAATAAATCATGCGATGTCCCAGAATCGAGTAAAATCCTTTTGAAGGTTAAGCTTGCGATCCCTAGGTCTTAGAAATATTTTAAGAAGAGACTTGAATAAGACTTAAGGAAATTTTGGTGTATAGAAGTTAAATGAAGTATCCTTGAGAAATCTAGGGAAAGAACATTGCGGTCGACTTGCTAAAGGAAATCTTTAGCTTCAAGCATTGTTTAAATTTGGGGGTGTGACAATGGGCAGAAATGCATGTTATCATAGTGCTAAGTTCCTAAACAATATTGGCTTGCACTGATAAAATATGATAAATTGCGTCCAAAAGCATTAAGTTTACAACATTGCGGTCGCAAGCATTCATCGCATAGAAACAGTTGATTTTTGTATTTTTATGCAGAATATGCGTTGATGCAAGGCAGAAAGAGCGATCATAGGAAATCATTGGTCGAGCGCAGCATTACCGCAAGGCTTTGCAATGATTTATGTTCGCAAACATCTGCTCAAGAAGGATTGTCGCATAAGAGTCGGCGTAACTTGGTGGGCGCATCTGAGTGAAAGGCATAATTAATCACGATGGGACAGAAAGCTAATGATGGTCAAATCCGAATTAAGCTAACAACCGCTAACGATAACAAGTACATTCATCTTTTAGGTGACAAATATTCGGTGCATCAGTCAAGGAATTGAAGCCATCCCATCTGTGCAATCATAAGAGAGAAGCCGCCTTCACTCTGAAGCTCTATAAATACCAGAGGCATCCTTCAGAAAAGGGGTTCCACCAGTTAACGAATTCACCTGTTCATCAATTTAGGAGCTTTAGCCTTGTTCATAGTTTTCTTTTATTTTTAAGGCGGAGACAGGGAAGAGTAGAGACGCCGGAAGATCACTCAGGGCAACTCGAGAGAGAACCCAGAGGCGTAGAAGCAGAGAACGGGCCGACCCTCGCAAGAGCAAGATTATCTTTTGAACACGAGTAGAAAAGACAGTGTAAAATCCTGGGAAGCAAGAGATTGTTACCATGCTCTTTATTCTATTCTTGCATTATTATTTTGTACTTCATCTTTATATTTATACAATGGAAGTTCTTATTCTACATCTGTTCACTCTCTTAACATGCATGAGTAGCTAAACTTGTCGAATGAGTTGAGAAAAACTAAGCTAACATGACCTAGGATGTTCATTGCTTACGATTATTTTATGTTATACTATGCCAAACATCCCTTTAGAGCTACTCGAGAGAAAGTCTAAAGAAAGAACCTAAGACTTGAGAGAGCTAGGTTAGAATCTAGACTCGAGAGAGCAAGATTAGAACTGCATAAACAAGAGATAGGGACTTAGAGATAAGATTTGTTTGCCAACCTGCATCGCATGCATCCTAGAGATAGGAATGATATTATATGGTCATCTTATTTGTGTATGTGTCATTTTTTCAACACATAAATAAGAATAGAGGCTTATGTGTAGGTCCTATAGACTTATCGCGTATATCGCATGTGTTCTAGCCTTAGAAGCCGTGGCATTCGCACCGAGAGGTGGTTTACTATTGTATGCATGTTGTATGATCGCATAACATGAACGCATCCTAAGAAGTGTTAGCCGAAACTTTTCTCATCCCGTTCACTACATACTCATCGTATCTTCCGTTTATCAACTCTTTTCGAACTCCGTCGCATTTGTTTATTTTCATTACCGCAATAAACAAACCAATAACTATTTGAGTTATCGGTTACCGCAAAGTTTTCCTAAAAATTACCACCACAACTTGTTTTCCTAAGTCCCTAAGTTCGACCCTGGACTTACCAGGAAACTCAGTGGGGTTTACATTTGGATTCCACTGAGAAAACTTGAGTGCTCAACGCATTCCATCATCGCAATTCATCCACAATTCCACATCATAAAATAACGCATCAGTCCCTCTTGCCTAAAAATTTGACAGCTCGTACCCTCACTTGGAAAACACCAACACTTGGGTTAACTTCTCATTTTGCCACCTCTCCCTATAGAAAAAAAGTGGACTAAAAGATAACTACTAAGCCTTAAGCCAATTTCCTTCTTACCAACACATGTTTCATCCTTCTCCCCAGTGCACTTTTCCTCCTAACCAACGCATGGTCAAAGCCTCAATTCCTTTGCCTTCAATGCATAAACCACACAACCCTTAAACGCATGGCTTCCCACTTCTAACACACAACTTCTACACCCTTTCCAAGCTCTCCAACACATAGTTCACCTACATAGGCAATTCCTTCTTTCATTCTTCACCCCATTCTCTAACTTCCTAAACTATAACGCCTAAACCTCTTTTTCCACCAACCACCTTAATTTTACTAAGTATTTCAAGCAAAACTAGTCCTAAAGCAACACTCACTAGCTACTTAACCTGGAAAATTATTCAAAAAAAAGTTCTAGGGCTTACATTAAGACCCTCATAAGCTTATTTTAACTAATTAAGACTAAATTTAGGGAAAAACACATGCAAAAGTCTAATTTTCTAGGTAATTGTGCAAGGCCTAAAAATATGCATTTTATGGCATGTATCACACCCCAAACTTAAATTTTTGCTTGTCTTCAAGAAAATAAAATATATAATAGATACTCATAATGAATTAACATGCCTAATCAGAAGTAAATGCAAAGTAGACGTCTTTCAAAAGAAGTCTTAATCTTTGGCGCCTTACTTTCCCAATCCCCAACGGACCTTCACAAGAGTTTCACTTGAAAATATGCTCAAATTTCCTCAATTGTTTAACCAACATCTAAAACTAACCTAGCTATCAATCATGGAACTTAGTTAAATCCTTAATTAGTTACAGGTTTCACTAAAGCTCCATACTTAAATATAAAGTGTGTTCTCCTAAACTTGTGCCTTTGTTAGGCCTTGAAACTTTTATTTTACAAGCCTTCATACTTTTCTTTTCTTGCTCTTGGTTAGGAAAGATCCTTAGTGTCATCCTCACCTTCGTTTCAGCTTGCCCACATGGGTGTCATGTGAGACATCTGACTACAAGCAAGGTTCACACTTGAGGCAAACACTCACTTTCCTCATTAATTGTTTTGTTACGAAAGAAAGCATGGGTGTCATGCTTGCCCCTGGCTACTTTGGTTATCTCAGAAAGGAAGAATGTCATCCTAGCTTTTTTTCTTTCATTTCACTTATTCTTTTCTTCTTCAAGGCCTAGCACATTCATATAACATTTCATGGATAACAACTATGCAATTGATAATAAAAGTTGAAGCATATAAGCTCTCCCCCTAAACTTAAGGGAGGCAATGTTTTCATTGACTAGAGTATGAGAATGGGTATAAAAACAAGGTAATTACGTTGGCTAGGCTATAAAACATAGGGCTAGGCTTTTCTAGTGTACTAGATTGTTTGAGCATGTGAAAGACTAGTCTAGGGAGGTTTTGCACATAAAAACAAATTATGCTCTTGGTTTCGTACACTTTAGGTTTCACAGAAAGGCATGCTAGAATGAAATATGCTCTAATTATCAGCATCAAGGACTACTTTGCAAAACAAAAGACTAGCATGCTTATTTACTTGCATGATCAACAATATATTTTTTGGTATTATTTTTCCAAACTCTCAAATGAAAGCACTTTTAATCTACCTACCGTTAACCTAAAAGCAAAAAAAGAAAAAAAGAAAAAAGAAAAAAGAAAAAGAAAAGAAAGAATTATGTAAAAATATATTGAAAGCAACAAAAGAGAACTGAAAACTCTCCTAATTAGCTTTGAAAAATCCATCATTATCTTCATTAGCAGTGGGGAAATTTGATACTTGGGGATTGGTTCAGCTTATCAGATGGTGGTGGAGGAGTGGTCTTGCTCACCAAAACGAGAACCTTCGATAGCTTCTTTTTCCAAAGCTCGACGTTTATTGACCCTCATATTTCTTATCATGCTTCATCATTCCTTCAAACGTGGCTTTTGTGTTGCTTGAGGGGCCCATGTGGCAAATAGGCTTTTAGTGGCCCACCAAGATTTTGATGACAATACTCGAATTTGAGAATTTAGATCGATGTGGTTGCATCATTGCTATGATGCGAGTGCATTGTCCTTTTAATTTTTCAAATATTTTCTTTTCACACTAATTCCTTCTATACTCCTTTTGTAGTTGAAACACTTAAAGTAAATCATTAAAAAGTTCAGGAAATTCCATAAGCACTTTAAATTTGTCTCTATTTTGAATCGCAACTTAAAATTTTCATATTTCAACTCCCAAGTAGGTCTCCAGGTCCAGATGTTCCCTATAGTGAACTTAAATACCTCTTCCTTAGACAAGACCAGCCTAGACAGAATCTTCTCACATTATATTGTTGGTTGATATTCAAAAGCTCTTGAGTTCTATAAGCCCCTAAACCTATTTTACTAATTAATTGTGTTTAAGTTTTCTATGATTATGAGTTAATAACGTTTATGTAGTTGAAGGTTATGTAAAGTGTGCTATGATTGTGTACAATGTTTAGAAAAGGAAATTTCCTAAGCGTTAGGAAGGTGTGCTCTCGGGTTGTAAAGGGCAGTCGATGCTTAGTAAACTTCAGAGCTTAAAGCAATGGAAAGTTATGCATGTGGCAAAGTTGGAAGAGGGTAGAAATTTTCCTAAGTATGGAAAGGGGGGCTATTAGGTGAAATAAGTGGAAGTGATACTTAGAAGATCAAAAGAGCTTGAGGATGGTTTTGCCATGTCATGCGAGTTGGGATTGATGCGCTAAATCTCGTAGGGTTCTGTAGTTTATAATTGTATTGTACAAATATTTTGCTTATTTAATAAAATATGAGATGTTTTATTTGACATTTAGTAGCATTAAACCCACAAACTAATAAATTAACATCTAAGGTTATCATCTGTAGCTTAAACATGTATGTAGAGACATACAGATAGATCATATTTAAGTGATAACCTAAATGGTCTGTAGTATATAGGTACAGTTGGATACCTTATCCTGGTGACACTATGAATACGACCCACTTTTTAGATGTTACAATTGTAGTAAAGTGCTACAAATGATCTAATCCTGATCATTCATGTGGAGACATGTGAGCGGGGGTACTCTATACAAAGTAGTTTGTATAAGACTGAACCACGAAATGACTAGTTTCTTTATATAACACCGTTCATAATTGAGACTTACATTTCACCAGGATGACCATAGGTGATATGACCTGAATCCTGAGTGAGTTGTGAACTCCTACCTATGAAGGCAGTACTTTTATTTGTATGGGTGGGAGTAGTCAAATCGTCCACTCAATAAGCCTACTATTTTGAAGATTCGTCTGATTGGGGAGCTGGGAACACAGCTACACAAGAGAGGAATTTACTCCTTCCCAACGTCGGGGTAAGTAAATAAATTGCTCCCTAAAGGGTTGTTTTCGAGGCTTGAACAATTTGTCGCCACACCCTCTCCTGGCACGAGAGGGATTTGGTCATAGTTAGACAATGACTTATTGTTCATTAGAGAGATCAATGGTACTTAAAAAGTTAGATGTAACTACAGGGGCAAAATGGTATTTTTTGCCTAACTGTACTTACAAACAATTTGTGAAGGGTCATTATGTTGTTGACTGGTTATATCCAATGGACACAAAAATATATCTGTAGTGCGAAGAATGCAATTGTTGATCTTTAATGGAGTGCCTGACAGTTAATGAATATTGAGTAATTTAATTAAAGGAGTTTAATTAATTATTGAAGTATCGTTGGGGCTTCAAGCTACAGGTCCATGAAGTCCCCTCTGTAGCTCAATGAGGGTTTATGAGAATCAATTTTGGAATAATTTGAATTGTTCAAATTAATTGAGGGAATTAATTATTTGTGATATAATTGTTTTATTTTAATTATATATGATATAATTACTATAATGTATTTGATACATTATAATATAAAGTTTATTTGAGAGGAAATAAATATTTGAATATAACTCAAATATTAATTATATGAATTAGATTCATATAATTAAATTTAATATAAATGGGATTTATATTAAATGTCATTAATGAGAGAATTAAAATTATAGGTTATATTGTATTTGTTACAATATAAAACTATAGGCTATGTGCTATATTTGATATAATATACAATTTGATGTAAATAATATATGATCAAATATTTATCATTTTTTTAAAATAATTAAATTGGTTTTAATTTATTTTTGAATTTTAAATTGGGAGGGAGTTGCCCTGAATTCTCTCAAGATCGTGAGGTAAGGTGAAGGGTCTTCATCTTCTTCTCAGAAGACTGTGAGTTCTCTCTCTATGTGTGTAATTGCTTCTTCCTAGAGAAAAATCACTTCCTCTCATCTCATCTTTCCCTCTCCCAGAATTTCAAGAGCCCACAAACTCCTTGGATTCTCATCCCAGAGAATACAAAGAAAACCAATTGGTAGTAGCCATCTGGATTGTCCGTGATTTTCTGGAGATGGAATTTGAAGAAGGGTTCTTTAAAGGTAAGGATATTCTTATCCCTTTTCTCTTTTATTCATAATTAGCATGCTATAATTTTTATTTTGATGCATAATGTTTCTATCTTTTTCTGTAAAATTCATGTTTTGTAAAAACTGGGATTTGGGATTGATCCTCGTTTCTGCTTAACAAACTTCATCAGTTCCTTCAACGCATTCAAGGTTTCAAAAAGAAAAATGACAAGTGTGAGGCTTACGTTGATGGCCATGAAGAGGTTAGCAGAGCCTACCGAGGGAATGGTTATCGAGGATGTGTTGACTTCACCAAAGGTTAGTAAAGGAAAAGACATGTGGTGTGCATACAGTCAAACTTGCCTAGGAGAACGCATGAGGAATGCCAAGGCAAGAGCTAGGCGGGCCACAAAGTGCAAGGTATGCACTGACCGAGAGACTGAGAGGTTAGATTAATGTGGATGACTAAAGGCATTGACTATAGGGGCATTGAAGTATGCCTTAAAGGTTAACTAAGGCTTTGATGAGCGACAAGCCTCAATACAAGTGCCTAAGGCAAGGCGCAGGAAACAAAGGCTAGTGAAGCGATGGCCGAGAGAGAGAGGGGTCTAAGCAATGAACATCACCCTATACGATGGAGTCCAACCTATGCATTGGGTGAGCCTGAAGTACTTAGGTTAATCACTCGATTAGGGGGCCAGGTGGCGTGTTTAGAGCCTTAAGCTAGATTTAGTGGCCTAGGTGTCATTTATTAAGCCCTCTGATCATGCATACACTAGGATAAAAGAAATTTTAAGAAGAAAAACTTGGTTTGGGCGTACTCATGCTATTTAAGAAGAGTTGCTGCCAAACTTGAGGTTGATCAGTGCTGAAGGGCAGTTTTAGGTCGCTAAGAAGAAATTCCTACGAATTGAAGCTAGAAGTTGAAGAATTCCTCAAGTGCTCGGAATTCTTAGGTTACTCGGATAGGTTATAAAGATTGAAGAATTTCAAGCTTGTGGAGAGGAATCAGAGGTTAGAATTTTAAGGTAAGTTAGCTAAGATGTCTTGGAATAAGTTTTTAGAAGGAAGATTCCTGAGGTTAAGTCTGAAATTTAAGTTACTTAAGTTGGAAAACTAAATCTGAAATTTTTGGTTAGATGAACAAGTAGGCAGCTGCCACCCAAGCATAAGCAAGCAGCTTACTGGTTGAGGCTAAGTATGGGTGAGCGCACATAGCTGAGGGTGTGCGATAGAGTAAGCAAGGCACTGGTCGAAGTGTACACACAAGGTGCATGAGAGGCTATGTGCAATGGAAGAGGCGCGCTGAGGGTTGCGGCCACGAGCGCCCATCGCATAGGTGGGGTAGGCTCATCCTAGCACTATTGAACACCTATTTGCAGATTGCTGCCCACTTAACTAATTGCAAGGTAAAATATGGTTAAGGATGGTAATACGCTGAGTATCTATGTGTTGGGTATGTGTCGAGTAAAAAGGAATAAGATAATGTGTTGAACTAGATTTGGACTTAATATATATTAAAGTTAAATAATGAAATTAAGCTCAAAAGGGAGCTACAGGCATTAATCAAAGGCTCTTATTATTTTTACAGGGCAAACACATATAGGGGATGCCTACAATCCTTTGAAGAACTAACTCAAAGACAGTGAGTGACTAGCTTTCAAAAGTTTACTAAGTTTTTTACTAATGAGTTTTCAATGCATAGCTAATTTTAACTTGGTTTTCTTAATGCATGACTTAAGCATTGAAATTTGATGTTGAACGCATGATCTATAGTTTAAGGACAGATTTTGTATATAACTTTCATGTGTTCCAAATAAGCTCTATGCCATGTTTTAACGTGAAACTAAGCTTTTCAAGGATTTCCTAAAGCATGTTGAGTATGATGTTAAATAATGAAGATTCATGTACAATTAAAATGTTTTATGTTTTGTATTGAGTATGCTGTTATATAATGAAGATTCATGTACAATTAAAACGTTTTATGCTTTGTATAAAAAACCTACTCCTGGACATTGGTACCGAAGGTATGGTAAGGTACCCAATTACATGGAGATCCTTGCTACCGAAGGTATGGTAAGTGTTAGGAATGTCTTAGAACTCGCAGTTCGTAAATTTCATGTTAAACATTCTATTTATCAATAAAATATTATTGAGTATCTTATTCGATAAAGTTATTGATATTGCATTCTATTATGAAAAGTCAATAAACATATCCATGGCTATAGTATGAATACTTTAACTCTATGTAGTGACATAAACATGATCAAGTTAATAATATATAGTCTAAATGGTCTATAAGTATATGGATGAAATTGAGTATCTCATCCTGATAACACTATTGGATGCGAGCCATTTTGTACAGGTAATACAAATGATGTGATCCAAAGATCATTCATGTAGAGACATGTTGAGTAGGAGCATCCTATGCAATGAGTTTGCATAAATATTGGATCACGAAACAGTCACTTTTCTTTATAATGACCGTTTAATGTTAAAACTAACTATTTCATACTAAAGCAACCTAGGATAACTCAATCTTAATCCTAAGCTAGCTATGAACTCCTGTTTATTTGAGATTGTCCTTTGATCTATATGGGTGAGAGTAGTCCAACAATACTGCTCAATAAGTCTTCTATTTTGGGGATAAGACCGGATGGATAGCTGGGGACATAGTCCTGTGAAATGGAATTCAATCCTACTCATTTTAGGGTTAATAGATAGGTTGTTCTCTTAAGTGTTGATTCCAAGTCTTGAACAATCGAGATCCCGTTTTCTCATGATAGAGAGAGACATGATTCATAAGTGGTATTATAAATTAGTTGTTCATTAGAGGGTCATTGAGAACTTAAGAAACAAGATGTATTTACAGGGGTAAAACAATAATTTTGATCTAGCTGTAAATACGAACGACCTGTGAAGGATCGACTTACTGAATATAGTTTACATGGATAGAAATACATCTACAGTGAGGAGAGTGAAATTATCGAGCTATAGTGGTATGTCTTGATGGTTAAACAAAAGTAATAAATTTGGTTTAAAGAGTTTAACCAATTGATTACAAACCGTTGGAGCTCATGATCTGTAGGTCCAATAGGTCCTTTTACTCGCTCATAAATTGGAATAATGAATTGAGTAATTGATTGGATGAATTTTGAATTTAGGGTTATGAATTTGAAATGTTCAATTTCAGTTTTAGGGGTTTTCAATTGATTGTATACGATGCAATTAAAAACGTTTAATTTAATCGAAATTAAAATGAGATTGGAGAATCAATTAATATTTATTATATGAATTTGAATCATGTTGGTGGATTGATGTTTTATTAATTTTATATTAAGATATTAAATTAATTAAATTAGTTTTATTTAAATTAATTAATTTGAATTAATTATATAAAACTAATTTTTAAATAAAATAGTTTTATGGAAAAACAATTTTTGAAATTACTTTTGAGTTAGTGGATTTTTCCCAAAAATTGGAAAAATCCATTAATATCATTTATGGTGTTTTATCACTATAATCCACCATAAGTTCTTCAATTAATACTAAGTAGGAGCTGCCTTACATGCAGCCATCTTCTAATGCATGAATTCAGGCTATATAATGAAGCTTCATGCATGGAATTTGAGAAAAAAGACCGAGTTCTTTATCCAAGTTGCTGTAAAACTGAAACCCTACTGCACTCTCACTAGTTCATCTTCAATTTAGCTTGATTAGAGTGTTTCCACTACACATTCCTTCTTGAGCATAGTTGAGAAGATCTTGTTGGTGGTCTATCTGAAGAATACAACTCAAACTTGTGGAGATTCTGCTGAAATCGTGAATAGAACTACAAAGGTATTGTCATGTTCAAACCCTCTTTTGAAAACTTCATGAGTAGCATGTTTAAAACTCAAATTAAATGTAGTTTAAATGCTTATTGATTCTGAATTATTTTGTTGCATGTTTTATTACTCCTTCAATAAGGTAGGAAGGATCCTGGTCAGTTCTATGTGCACGTAAGATCTATGTTATTGACGTTGATGAGATCGAGAAAAAGGACTCTTTCTCAACTAAGGTTATTAGGGATTGAGCAAAAGGGCTCATCCATATGCTTAGGCAAAGGAGTAAAGGCGCTTTGTAGGAAATGATGATGAGTTCCATTCCAGGGTTTTATATACCATGTTTTCACTTTTCTAGCTTTAATTTTAAACCCTATAAATGGAATTATAAATGTTTTATGAAAATCACGTTTATGTTATTCTTGTATGAAAACATGTTTCTTAAAATAGTCACTCACTGGGCATTTTAAGCTCATTCTTTTAAATGTTTTCTTTTCCTAAGTAGCGGTCAACGTCACAAAGCCTAGAAGATCTACTAGTCAGTCATTACTCAGGATTTCTAAGCATTGTGAAGTTTAGGTGGTTCACTTTGCTATGTTTAGTCCTTAATTTTGTCTGTACATGTCATAGGGGAAGAGTAGAACTTGCAAAGTTGTTTTTGTATTAAACTTAAGTTTCCAGAATCTATTAATATATGTTGGTTTGATAACTATTTAGCAGTGTGTATATGTGTGTGTGTGTGTATGTAGTGGGAGTGATGATGGGACTATAATGGGTTGTTGAAATTATAAAATGCTAATAAGGTGTAATAGGTGCTAAAGAGACAAATTCACACGAATAGGTTAGACCGTAGTTGTCAGAAGAGGGTTGACGACTACTGTCTTCACATCCCTTCTTGGATTTAGAAGATAATCTAGGAGAGTATGTGATAAGTTCTCTCATTATTTTTTTTTCTATTTTGTTTCGTTTTTCTCTTTATTTATTTTTTTCTGTTTTTGTTTTTGTTCTCTTTTTAAAAAAATAAATAAAAATGTTCACTTATCAGAATTTCAGTAGCGAAACGAAGGCTTTGTTATTCCATTTTGCACCTAGGTCTTGATGATGGACGTGATTTAAGTCTAAGTTGAGGTGTTTTGATCACAAAGGGCTTTGTTGACTTAAAATTTTCTTTCACTAGCTCAAGCAATTGGTATATGCTTACGAACATGGTTCTAGTTTCATCTTGCATATGTTCATCCTCCATGGTTGTCTCTTCTACTCCTTCCTTGAGTTTGTTCAATGCTTCCTGCAAACCACAAAAAAAAAAAAATATTAATTAGTCTAATAGCATAATGTTTTTTCTTCCCTCAAAGTCCCTCAATGCCAATGGTACATTGAATGTTGCTTATTGTGAAGTTGCGTCTGCATGGCCCACTGCAACTTCATTTTCTTTTTCCTTTTTTTTTATTTTAATTCTTCAAGAGAGTTTGCAATCTCTTCTCTCTCTTCTAGACCCTTAATTCTTTCAAGTACCAGAGTGCTTCTTGCTTCATCTAAGAGCACCATATGTTCCTTTTCGGATCTACTTTTAAGTGTCATTGCTTCACCTTGTTCTTTTTCTTCTTCATTCAAAATTTGTATGTTGTTGGGCAAAGTTCCTTATGGCTTGATCTTCAATTCATTTGCACAATCTTCCATTTGGATCTCCAAATTTTGTTGAGATGTTGCTCAACTTCCAATCTTGACTCCCGTGTTCACTCTTACGAAGCTCTTCAATGCTAGTTGATTCATGTGTCTCTTGTTGGACATGTTCATGTTGCAATTTCAACATTGATTCAAAGCTATCAACATTTAATTGGGGTTCCCATGAAGTCTTAGGGCACTCCTTCCATCCCTGTTTATGCTCATTTGGAAAAGGATTAAGCAACTTTTGACTACTTTCTTGCCCTATACAAAACCAAGAGTCAATGTTATAAAGACAATCGTCAAATATATGTTTTCTTCTACAATAAGCACAAGACATAGAAAAATATGGATGTCTTTACCAAAATGATCTTCACAACAATTAAAACAAAATGTATTAGAAAGTTTGTATTGAAGAGCAACAAAGGTATTGTTTCTCCCATATAACTTGTCCATCGTGTTTTTTTAGATTTGCAAATTGTGCAGTCGATGCTACAATGACATGAGGGTGAATTCTGTGGAAAATTTTGAGCAATCAGGATTTAATTAAAAAATAGACTCTTTTGCTTATGCATTAAGTTCAACCTACAAAAGAAAAGCTGTAATATTCGACCCTATGGCCCCAGCATTCCCCTGCGACCTGGCTAGGTCATCTTCACTTGTCTAAAAATGCTTCTAGAAGTGAAAGTTGTCCCCACAAATCAACACGGGTCCTTTCGACATGTTTTGTCCTCACTCACATGCATCCTAGGAAAATTTCCAGGAGATCACCCAACATAGGATTGACCCAAGCTAAGAACGCTTAACTTTGGAGTTCTTATGATTGAGCCACCAAAAAGGAAGGTGCACCTTGTTGGTATAGGTAGTAACTTTCAATTCTTTTTAAGCATTTCTTAACCATACTTTCATGTCCTCAGGATCTCTCTCATTCAGATGTGATATCGGTTTATTCATGTACCCCTTCTGAACTCGGGTCATTACAAAAGCAAACTAACATCAGAGTTTAAGAGAAAGAGACAATGACGCTCCAATCTAATCACAATTTTGAAAAAAAATAATTGAATGTTAAATAGTCCCCAACAACGACGCCAAAAACTTGATCAACCAAATGTGTATGAGTGATGAAAATGAGAATAAATATAGTCCATCAAGTTTTTTGTGTCGTTGTCTAGGACTATTTCACATTCAATTTTTTTAAGAAAGAGCTTTCGATGCAAATCAAGGGGTAACTGGTAAATGAGTGATTTTGAGGTTAAATGTTTATAAAAGCAATAAATAGGAATGTTGAATAGGGATACAATTATGTTCCAACCTTTTGGGTTCTACATTGTAAGTGATGTGGTCGCATCATACTAAGCTTTGAAATGTGCATGAACAGAAAACTACTCCTATCTGGTCTTATATCAAGTTCCTTTAGGAGATATAAGTAGCTAATGCTTAATGTTTCCATGGTTAGTTGGATCTTAAAATAGTTCAAGCTTAGATTATTTATCCTACGGTGTCCTTTATTTCTAAGACGATTGACCCTCCTATTTCTAGGGGCCTAGCCTGGAATTCCTTTGTGATATCAGTTTATATCCTAACCTTCTCAGTATTAGGACTCCACTAGATTGCTAAATTAAGTGATTAGTTTAACTTAACAATATTTTTCCATAAACTCAACAAAGGAAATGCATAAGTCAAAGAGGTATAAAATATAAGCATTGCTCGAGCCATAAAATCCTGGGGCATCCACATAACTGAACCTTTTAGAGAATTCAGCTTAAGACTAATGATGAAAGAATGACCTTCATTAAATCATAAATCATAGCTACAAGATGATGTTTGGGTGAAAAGAGAATAAAAGAACTACAAGAAATAAAGTAATATAAATGCTGAAAAAATACAATTCAAGGGGTATTGGGACAAATCCTCAATTTTCTAGTCTTTCCCTAGGTTGATTCCCCTTTTTCAAGGAAGAATCTCCCTTCACCATACGCTTTCACAGAATGAGATGACCTAGAGCCGCTACGCCTCAGAGAAACTTTCGTTCTTGAGGGTACTGACGTAAGAAGCTGATAACATGCTTAAAGGGCTAATTGAATAGCAGAAACGGTGAACGAAAGTGAAGATCTTGACAATGGAGAGTTGTTGCTTGAAATGGGAAGCTTCCCCTCCTTTATATAGGCCAAGGTGGTTGAGGAATGATCTAAAATCATGCTCTAGACATTTACCCATCATTTTAGGCGTTAAATAACAATTTTGACAGATAAAATAACAATCAAAATTGACTGAGAGAAAATTTGAAAAATTAAAGCTCACTGATGCGGCACTGCAGATCTGCTGATGTGGTTGTATCAGACAGAAATCAACAATTAGGCTAAAATCACCTACAAAAATCCACAAAATCAACTTCAAATAAGCAATTAACATCTTTTAAGCACATTAAGACACACATAAGCTCATTTTAACTAATTAAGAATAAATTTAGGAGAAAACACATATAAAAGTCAAATTTTCTAAGTAAAGGTGCACAAATAAAGGTCGAAAAACATTCATTTCATGGCATGTATCACAGTGGTATCACGACACAACAAAATAGTTCTAGATTTGACGATAACACAAAATGTATGCTAATTGAATCCTACTAGTTTTGTTTGATATTTTAAAAATTTCTACCATGTATTTAAAATTGATCACAATAATTTACTGTGTATATCCAAACAATTTTCACATAGTTTACTTTGTACCTAAATAGGTTTTATTGTTAGCTAACGCGACATTATAGTTGTGTCCTCACAATAGTTAATACACAATATAACTTTATTAAAGGACTAATTTTATGATGAAGGTATAAAAAGCGAGTTATTAGATGTAATGAATATATGTTAAAGTAAGTTTAGTTTAATGATAATTTGAATAACCTTCCTCTCTAGAAGTTGGATGTTTGATCTTCCACCTCCACGATTGTTGTACTGATAAAAAAATGCAATGAACATATATTACTAAGCAACAACTATATCTTCTCGCTTATTACTTTTATAATCTAACACAGGCACAATCTTTTTGTTTTCTACGAGCACATCTCTTCTAATTATAATTATATCTAGTGAGCGTTGTGTTTGGACGTTATTGCCAATTGCTGCCTTAGCATGCTATGTTGGCTCCTGTTCAAGCTTTCCTGCCCTCTTCTAGTTTTATAGGACGTTTGTCGTTAGTCGGCCACTCCCCTCAATCCCTTAAAGGTGAATTACAATGCGACAATCTTGAATGATGAGGTATGTGTTGGAGCAATTGTTCATGATTCAAAGGATGATGTTCTGTTTGTTTGGAAAACTATTTTCCTTTTAGCCAACTGCAAGAGCAATTCTACCACTCATGATTTAGCTTCTCAAGCTTATAAATTTGGATTTTCTAAAATCCCAAGCTTGAAGATCACCCTCTATGGATAAATTCTGCCCTCTTATTAAAAAACCTTTAAAAATGATGACGTTGAAAAATTGTAAGTATTTCAAAAGTGCTTATGAGATTTTATGCCCTGTTTGGTTCATGCAAATAAGAGATGAAAATGAGAAATGATATTCTATTACCATGTTTGGTACAAGTTTTTAACCTTGGAAATGAAAATATCTTATTCCAGGGTATTTCATATTCTCATCCATGGAGATTTCCCTTAACCACCCAAATAGATGAGCTTTCTCCATTTCCAATTATTTTTTTCTCTCTCTTACTTTTTATCTTTTCCTTTTATTTATTTTTTTCTTTGTTGATATTAGTTAATTTATTTAATTTAATAAATATGTTCAAATTAAATTTATAATTGACATATAAAATTAATTTTATTAATAAATAATGTTAATATAATAATTTATTATATTATTATGAATTACTATGAAAAACCATAATCTTTTAAAGAAAATATGAATAACCACAATTGTATTTGCTTAAATCCCTTTTTATTGGTATTATATATTAACATCATAAATTATTTATTAAAATTATTAATTAGTCGTTAAAAAATGTTAATTAACTAACTAATTTAGTTTATACCAACTTTTTTCTTGTATATATATAAGGCTTATAATTGACCTTAAACAATTAATTAATTAACTATTCAATTAATAAAACTACAGAAGATAAAAAGAAAAATAGATATTTAAATTAATTACTAATATTTTTTAATAAAAATTGATAATATAAATGTGTAATAGAAAAATTCTAATTGATAATAAATATATTAAATTGAAGAGTGAGTAAGTAAATTTAATTAAATTTTAATAGTTTAAAATTGATTTAATAACTTAACGTAATAAAAATAAATTAACAAATGAAAATTAATTATTTATTAATTTTATACTTTATAATTGCATAAAAAGTATAAGACATCTCCAAACATCCTATTCTCATTTCTATACATAAGCAAACACAGTTATTTTGATTTCCAAACATCAGATATCCTATTTTCAGAGATCGGTAAAACCTTAATTCAAATGGTTGGTTAAAGTATTATTACATCATATTAGAAAGAAATTGGAAACGTGAAACCAAGATGATGCGAGCATAGCGGATCCAAAAGTTTTTTTTTTTTTTTTCTAACAAAGATGTAGAAAAAGATTGGTAGGAAAAAGTGTGAAAGCAGCTTAAGATTCCTGATGGGGTTACGGCAACCATAGAAATAAAAAGAAGAATATTGCCAAAAAAAAAAAAAAAAAAAAGGGTCATTAAAGCCCAAACAAAACAGATCTCCATTTTTGTTGAAATAGGTTTGCATTTCCACTTCAGAAACCCCCAAACGCAACTCTTCCAGCTCGTCAAAAGCGATGTGTAGGTGTAATGTGGATAGTAGATGCCAACTTCTTTCTTCCACCGCACGCCCAAACCATCCAACAACTAATATTAAGTGGACTATTACTTGGACTCTACCGTCTTCTTACGACCCTTCCAATTCTATAAATTCAAAAATATTTATAAATTAAAAATTAAAAATTTAGCACAACTCATGTGATGAACCCAAATTATTTTGTAATTGGGTTAAGTTATTGGAGAGCATTAAAAAAATTACCATGTGATGAACTATTATTACTAGTTCGATAATTAGATGGATTCTAAAAAAATAAAAGTAAAGCACCTCATAGAATATTTAGAAGAGGAAAAGATGTTAACTTTATTCTTTATTTAACTTTAAGTAGTTCTTATAGTTATTCTGGGTTATACCATGTGGACTATTAACATACCTCAATAATTTTTGTTAGTACAATAATTACATAGTGGGAGATTAATCTCTACTTTTAAATGTGAAAGTCATGCTAATGTCATTCAATTAAGCTCACTTTAACAAATAATTCAATAGTTAATATCTATAATTCAATATAATGTTGAGGTTTGTAACCAGCCATGGGATGTTATTAGTTAATGAAATCGTTTTTTTCTTTTTTGTAAATAAATAAATAAATAATGCATGCCTAAAGTAATGACGTCGTTTAACCCTTCGAAGTTTGCAACAATATCCAATCTCGCCCTTCAAAGGATGCACGTGATCCTGGACCCACCTTTTATATTCTCAAATTGAAGCATTTGCATTTTCTAGGTATTCTTTTACCTTTTTTTTTTTATTTTTTATTTTTTAAAAAGGCGTAATTTGAAAAATCGGGAGGAAAAAAAAGACGAAACAAATTGGTTTGTTGGTTTTATCTTTATCTTCCCAATGCGACGTTCAGATTCTCATAGTCCTAATTTTTCTTTTTCCTTTTTACAATTTACGCATGGAAAAGAAAGGGTCGAGGTATGAAATCGAAAAAAATTAAAACAAAATGAATAGCTGATTAAATTTCTGGCTCAAGTATTACTCAAAATGTTAAAAATCACGTCTAGTCCTAAATTTTCATATAAATAATAATTTAATCTTTGAATTTTAATTTATAATGATTTAATCATTATATTTTCAATTATATAACAATTGAGTTCATAAATTTTACTATATAACAATTTAGTCCTTATACTTTAAAATTTATAACGATTTAGTCTATTATAGTAGTTAATGATAAGGTTCAATAAAATCTCATGCATAAATAAACCATTAAACTAATTAGAGACAATATTTTTGCAAAATACAAAGTCTATGTTATAAAATATTAAAAATTGACATCTAATTTTGAATTTTTTTATATATAAAGGATTAAATTGTTATAATTTTGAAAATGTGGGACTAGATTGTTATATACTAAAGTTTATAGGCTAAATTGTTACAAAATTGAAAATACAGAAATTAAATTATTACAAAACAAAATTTAATGACTAAATTATTATTTTGATAAAAGCTTAAAGAGAAAAAGATGAACTTCAACGACTGTAATCTCTTGATTCCACCTAATTTGTTAAGTGTAAACTGAAAGTGAGCTAAATAATATTGGAATCATGCTAAAATAAAACTTTTATGGCCAGTTAGCAGTGGTTGAAAAATTACTTTCGTTAATATTTTTAAAAAAAAAAATCCAAAAACCTTGTTTCTGAAATAGAAAATAAGACTTGGTGCTTAACTGAAATTAAAGATTTAAAAACGTATATGGTAAGCAACGTAACTATAGTTGAACAATATGTTTCAGAAAAATATGGTTTGAACATAAATTATATTTACTCTTTTTGGAATCGAAATTAGTTTAAATGTGTGCACTTCATAGAAACAACGTGTACTAGAGAAGTACTTCAATAGACTCCAAATCAAGAAAATTGCAAAATTAATCAATATAATTAAATTTATTTCCAAATAATCTTAGTTAAATTGACTATGATAATAATTTTCAACTTGGTCTAAAATCAATGTAAAGATCAGATCCCACCTTCTCTTCAACAGGGAAAGAAAATTTACCAAACATTTCTTCAAATCGAATGAAATAATGATACATTTGATTATGACTGCGATCCTCCAACTATCTTTACTATGATATTATCAATTTTGGATATAAATTTTCGTGATTTTGGTTTTGATTTCATCCAAAAAAAATCACATACCAATTAAAATAGTTATCACTTCTATATCTATGATCATTTCCTTATTTAATTAATGTGAGATTTTGATTGCACTCTCAATGCAATATCACCTTTCTTTTTATCAATAATTTTTAGATCAATTCAAAAGTTGCAACGCGTAAACATTTTACCTTTGCATACGAGACACGTGGTTAATAATTTTGAAATGCTAATTAATACTTAATGGATAATTGGCTCTTCGTTTTAATTTTCAACATTCTCGAGTTAGGTGGCCCAGGTGCATAGTTTGCATGTGTACATCTTGATTAGGTATAACAATGAGACAAATAAATTGGGAGTTATAATATAATTAATTTTATAGAACAATATTTTGGAGCGGAGAATTCGCTAGTCAAATTACTATGTAAAATTAGAGATGTCACGGAGTGGGATGGGATCGAGGATGTCATTCTCTTTTTTCATTTTTATTCCCCATTTCATTTTTCATCTCCGTGAAATTTTCTACGGAGATCGGGGTGGGAATTTCCTTGGGGAATTCACAGGGATCGAATTCCCTGCAAGATTTTTTTTCCGTTACCTCTTTTTTCTTTTGTAAAAAACAAATTAATTTAAATCATTAATATGAGCAAATTGTACTTAAATAGTATCACTAAATTGTTTATTATGATTAGTTTTACATGACAACTTGAATTTAAAGATAAATTACTCAAATTTTGATCTAAAAAGCTAATTAATTTTTTAGTAGAAAAAAATAAATATAAATCAAATTGTTCACAGATATAATCTAAATTTAAACATATTCATTATTTTTTTCAATAAATAATCAAATTTGAAATTTAAATGTAATATTTATATAATAATAATAATAACATAACATTGGATAACTATACTCAATAAATATGTAGAAGCTAATGGGGACATGGACGGGAAACAGAGCGGGATGGGGATGGAAAATGCATTTTCCTTCTCCGTTCCCGTTTAACTCATGGGAAATACTTTTTCCCCATTCTCCGCCTAATCAGAGAATCTCCATCTCATAAAAAAATTGGACATCTCTATGTAAATAAAAATGGACAATTTCATATATTAAATTCAACTAGTCAAACTCAATTATAGTAAATCGGCATAAAATATGCATTACTATTGAACTAAAAATAAATATATTCAAATAAATTGTAGATTGTATTCCTATAACGTGTGACATAGAAACATGTATACCAAATATAAGTTAAACTCTAGGTTTAAAACATATAGTTATATATTATTTAAATACGTTGTTTAGAAGAACAATTCATAAAATTGAGATAAATTTATTCAAAATGTCGGAGTTAAATAGTCAAATGAATCCAAGGTCTTCGGACATCGTGAGATTGAGTCGAGAGTCGAATGGAATTACAAAGGGATAATGAAATTTCAAGTGAACTATCCTAGTTGCATGTCAAACACTATTGAATTTTTGTACAAATTCCAAAGCACCATATTAAAATTGTTTTTTTTTTTTTTTTACAACTAAAAACATTTTCAGAGTAATTTAAAAAATGAGTAAAATGGTTTTAACAATTTCGAAATCACTCTCAAACATTCTCTTAAATATAAAGAAAAATAAAGAGTAGTTGACCAAATATACTATATGAGACCGTTAGACTAATCAATATACCTAATCATTTACGGATTTAGTATAGGCCCAACCTCCCTCAACTTTATATTCTTTATTTATATATATATAAACTAATATAGTAGTAATATCATTAATAGCCTAGTGGTAAATATAGCTTTCAACCTCTTTAAACCGGAGTTTAAATCTTATTTATTTATTTATTTTTCATATTTTTCTTATTTGAATAGTCTTTCTATTATAAAGTTTTCGTTAACAAAATTTTCAGATCTACGAGTGCACCCGATAAAAAATGACTCATCAAAACACAAAAGCTGAAGTAAACAAATCCGATGTTAAAATGACATTATCCTATCTGATGTATAAGGAAAGACGAAAGTACATAAATCTAATTAAGAAGCCAAAGCACGTACCTCGAGGCAATTAATTGGGTGTTTGACCCTAATGAATTATTGAAATATAGGTTTGATTATTATTATTATTTAAAATTTTGATAACGATAATAATAATAAGTAATAATAGTAATAATAATTAAAGGACCGAAAATGGACGACAAATAGGTCCCAGTAATGAACAGCATCTTAAACCGATATAGGGAGTGATAAGAGCGAGTGGGTGTGGCCAGATGTGTGTATTGTATGGCAATAATATAGAATCATAAATTGAAAATTGAAAAGAAAAAAGGGTTGAAATTTGGCCGCTTATTTGGGAGTAGAAAAAAGTCGGATAGGTTTCCGTGTATTCAAGTCTCACCAACCAACTGGAAACACTATCCCTTGCTATCAGACACTACTGACACATACCCGTGAACCAGCCACGCTTTTTCCTTTTTCCCTTTTTTAATAATAATAATAATAATTTATTTTTTTTTAATTTATTTTTCTTTCCAAATATATAGTATATTTCTTTTTCTTTTTTAATACGAATAAATCTAATTTAAAATATCATTTGAGTCTAAATATTTTTTCAATTTTAGTTACTTTGTTTTTAATAACTCTTAAATTTAGTTTTTTTAAGTAATTTTTTAATCAAAATTGATTAAATAATAATAATATTTTGGTTTATATCTAAGTCTTGACTGTTGAATCATATTCTATTTTGGATCTATGCTTTAAAAAATATTCGTTTTAGTCATTAAACTTTTATAAAGAATTTATTTTAGTCCTTATTATTAAAATTATGTTAATTCTTGATAAAAATGTGAAGGAGCTTATATTTTTGGATGAATATGCTCTAGATGTATTAAGCAAGATTAATGTAAAGTAAAATTTCAACAACCAATATGCTAAAATATTGAGTGACTAAAATTTTGAACTATAAATGTCTTTAAAATTCACCTACTTTATCACCTTATTCGAAACTGGAACTCTAGATTTTATAGTGTAACTAACTTATTTGATAGTCTAGTTATCCAAAAAGACAAGTTATCTCATTATTTTGGGGAAGAGTTAACAAGCAAAGATTAAAATAAGGTTTTTTTTTTTTTAGTTCATGGATTTAAACGAACATTTTTAAAAGTTTATGGACCAAAATAGATTATTATTCAAAGTTCAGAAACTAAAATAGACATTTTTAAAAGAATTACCAAAATAGAATATTATTCAAATGTTTAGAGACCAAAATAAAATTTAAATCTTGTATTTTTTATGGAATAATAATAATAATTTTATGTAAATAAGTAGAATATGTGAATTTATGGTAAAAAGCTAATAGATAATATTTTTTTAAAAAAAGAGAACTACAATGAACTGGCGGTGGGATAAAATGTAGATTTATTTTAAGTAGAGACTAAAATTGGTCAATTTAAAATATAGAGATCAAAATATTATTTTAATCATAAATTTTTAATATTAACTAGTGATTTATTGTTATTTTTATTTGATTTTATTTATAATCATCTCATAATCATGTAAATAAAACTGTCTCCTCAAAAAATCCCAGACATAGTTACTTTTAAGTTAGTATAAAAAATAGAAACTAATGTACCCATTAAATACCACTCCAATTTCATGTATAATCACGACTATATAATTTTTACGGTATTTATCTCTAAATTATAATAATTACATTAAGATTTTAAAATGAAATCCAAATTCTAATAGAGTTTGAAGTGATTTATTTATATGAGAGTTTAATAATGAAAATGATATAATTATTAACTTAGAATTTTAATTTATACGATCCAAAATTTAGGAGTAAAAATTGATATTTATTTTTTTTTTTCATCAAAATTAAAACTTTAATGCCGACGTAAAATAATTCAATTGAAGTGAAATACATTCTTAACAAAAGATCAAATTATTCGAATTCCAACAAAAAGAAAATGAATCTCTAGTAAATATATGTGTGATTATAAACTATGTTCATACATCACGATGATGGTGCCTGATTTGTTTTTAGTATATCAAATATGTGGCTTCATGTAGTCATATAATTAATATTCCATTATGACTTTTTTGGACAAACTTTAACAATTTTGTTACTAAGTGACAAAAGGATTAATGAAAGAAGTGGACAAATAGATAAAATAGTACGACTTACGAGCTCATCAAATCCCTTTTAATAGACTATATACATAGCACATAAACTGTCTAATATTCTTAGGGTTTCATTAGAAAAAAAATAATTTTTTTAAAAATAATACTTTTTATTTAAATTATTTTGATAAAGTCGTTCAAAATATATTTTAGCAATATTTCAAAAATTATTACGAAAGATCACCAAATATTTCAACTTTTTTAAATGATTTTTTTAAAAAATTAAATATTTGAAGAATTAAATCAAATGCAGATAAAAATAATGGTATCTAATAATATGAGAGTATTCCTTCACTATATGTACCGCATCAAACCTTATTTTAAAATTTATTAAGAAATTAACGTTAAATTGAACAACATTAATAATTAGTTGTAAAGACAAAATGATTATTGTATATAGAAACAAAATTCCACATCACAATAATAACTTGATTAGTATTATTATCAATAATAATAGCACGTTGTTTTAAAATGGGCCATGGCAGAAAATATGTCACCTAAATCAATTGTGTGACAACATGAATAATGAAAACATAAAAATAATTAGAATATGTATAGACTATGTTTTATGATTCAAATGAATTGAAATTTCTTTTTCTAAAAAAAAAGAAATTGTAGTATTTGACATCTAATACACATTATAAACATATATCATACATATTAAATTATACAATACTTTTAACTTGATAAATATTATTAAGGTTTATATAACTATACCATAAATGGTTTAATTTGGGATTTATTTTCCAAATTTGCTGTAATATATTTGAAAAGAATAAAATACAACGCAATTTTTTAACCTAATGAAAAAAAAAAGGAAGTATAGAGTTTTGAATCTCCAATCTCTATATATATAGATAATAATTATGTTTCATTTAATTTCATACTTTCATGTTTCTTATATACTAAAAGAATTTATCACATAGCATTTTGTTATTGAGTATTGTTTGGACGGTACAAAAAAAGTTACACTCGAATTTTTTCTATAAAAAAAGAGTATGTCAATTGCTTTTTAGCTAAGCTTACTTGACACCATCAAACACAATTGTAATTGAGAATGAGATCAAATTTTTTTTAAAAAAAAAATCGAATGCTACCACAGTATGGACTACAGATGCTGCTACTATTATTGCCACGACAACTTCTTTTAATTGTTATACGTGGGGTTTAACTATTAATAATTCACTATAAAAGGAAAAATACTAGTGTGAACACTTGTAACTCATAATTGCCATAGACTACTTCAAAAATTTCCTAACTTTTTGTTTGTGAGATCAGACATGGCAAGTTGGCTGCAGCATGTAGATATGTGCGTTTTTTCTCAGTTAAAGTTACTTTTTAGTCCAAAATATCAGGTTAATGGGAGAAATAAGGACTTTATAGAACTTAATGGGGTAAAATGGGTTGTTTTTGAACTATTTAAAGAAAATGGTGTATTTTGTATCGTTATTTGAATGCATTTAACATTATTTTATTCGTTTTTTGACCGTTCTCTTCTGAATGTTTTTCTTCCGGAGATGCATTCAAATAATTAAATAGAAAAAAGATGAAACGTCAAATCGTCTGAATATGTTCGTTTAGAGGACACATTCAGACCACTGTCAGTAACTATCACTACAAGAATTTTTACTTGTTCCGATATTTTTTTTCGACATATCCATTTTCGTTGGCATATATGTATTTATCCCAACGAAAATTCAATGCGTCGGCCAAAATATAGCAATGTGGACATTTAAAAAAAAATTATGCCGACAAAAATTTGGACTTATCCCACCTCCTAGGACTACTAAAAAGGGGATCGTTATTGCATGCATACATAAATATTCACATTGAGGAAAATAAAGTAAAAATAAAATAGATTAATCATGATTTTTATATAAAAAAAATGTTCTGCAATTATCTCAAGATCTTAAATTGTTCAATACGGGCACCCTTTTTAACATGAAATAAATTATATATATAAAAAAATTATAATGAAATCATAAATGTAATAAAATCAAAACATGAGAAAATATAAAGGGTCAAATGCGGAAGCGAATTCTGGTTCCTTTAGCACTGTCACGGATTCCTCTTGTCAGTCGCCCGAATATCCTTGCCCTTACCTAAAAAAAATAAAGATAAAGGTTGAGTATAAAATACTCAGTAAGTGATCCCATTACCGGGATCAGACTATGCATCCACGAGCAAAGAAAGATAGCCCGTGGCTCATACAACTACATCGGGTTTTGATGATGAAAGAAAAACCAAAAGGCGTACTATCTTGCCTTGAAATGCATGTTTAGCGGCCCGTAGGCACACCGACAAACATGAAAATAACATGAACGTGAACCCGTCGACTCACGCATGTCTAGCGACCCGTAGGCACATGTCAAACATGAAACTACACCTGTAGGTCATCTGAAATAAAACATACGTCAAGGCGAGATAGTAAACCGCTCTACTAATCTATTCATGCATCACATATATAATATCAATACTGATTAGAAATTCGAATATGCTCATAATACTTATAACTGTCATGCAACAGATAAACATAATGACAAAAAAATCATGCTTCAAGAGTCCATTAAGTAACTTTATAGGTCTAGTCTAGGCCGCCTGGCACGAAGGCGTCGGTAATAGTACCACTTACCTCAACTTGGTCTCAAAAGTCTGCACAAATAACTCCGTAATAGCCCTTGGATAAAACTCAAATCAACCCTAAGACATTAACCACAAGTTTAGTTTAGTAACTATGGCCTAGGAAGTGAGTTAAAGATTAAATAAATCCTCGGGGTCCAAGTCCAAAGGATAACCAACCAACTTACACAAAACTTACCCAACTCCAAAAAATTTTCGTCGAAAAGAATGGTCTCTTCCTTGATAGCAACGCCCTAAAATCTTCCAAAATCTTAATCCTGAAAGCTGACACAAAGGGTAATAACCAAAATTATTTCCAACACAAAGTGACACTCCAAAATCTCAAAAACTCAAACCTTGCCCAAAATAAACCAACTCTTACCCAACTCAAGATTGCAAGAATAGGCGGTGGTGGTCGAATGCGTCGACTTGTGGTTGGGCGCAGCGACAGATACGGAGTTGAACGGATGGGCATGGCGGCTCACGGTCAACCCGATGGTCCAGACACCAGCGAGGCAGCGGCGGACGAACAGCGGGCTCTTTCGCTGCGATGGGGACGACACTGGCGATCGATGCAGTGATGCGGCGCTGGCAAAAGGACACGGCAATGGCGGCGCTGACGATGGGATGTGGCGATGGAGGAGGGACGCGGCGAAGTAACAAGCGGCTAGGGTTTGGGTAAAGAAAAAAAACGGGAAGAAGAAGGAGGGGGGGGGGGGTCGCGTGGGGCTTTGAGAAGAGAGAGAAAAGAAAAAAAAATATATTTTCTTTTTCTTCTTCTTCTTCTTTTTTTTTTTAACCTTACCCACGAGTATATATATAAAATCTTAAACCTTTTCCTTTTCCCTTTTTAAAAAAAATTCCTAATCCTTTATCAAAATATATATACTTATATATATTTTTCTTTTAAAACTCAAACAAACAAATTTAATTATCTCCATAGATAATCAAATCTCCAAATGCAAGCCAAAATAGAACTCAATTAATTCCAAATAATTAAATTATATTTTAGCTTAGCCAAAAATATAAATCTCATATAATTTATCCAAGTAGCCAACATAAAAAAAAAAAAATATAAAGCTTAATTACAAAATAAATCAGGATGTTACATTCTATCCCCCTTAAAGAAACTTTCGTCCTCGAAAGTTCTAATCCTGAAAAAACTCGGGATAATGCGCCCTCATGTCGTCCTCGCGCTCCTACGTTGCTTCCTCGAATTGATGATTCTGTTAAAGGACCTTCACCAAAGCTATCTCCTTGTTGCGCAAAACTTTTACTTCCCTGGACAGGATTCGAATGGGCTCCTCTTCGTAGCTCAGGTTCTCATTTAAATGCAAAGGCTCATAATCCACAACATGAGATGAGTCTGCTACATACTTCCTCAACATGGAAACATGAAAAACATTGTGAACTGCTAAAAGGGATTGGGGCAAGGTCAGCCGATAGGCTACAAGGCCAACCCACTCTAGGATCTCAAATGGCCCGATGAACTGAGGGTTCAACTTACCCCTCTTGCCAAACCTCAACACCCCCTTCATAAGTGCCACTTTAAAAAACACCTTTCCACCTACCTCAAACTCCAGATCCTTACGCCTAACATCGGCATAACTCTTCTGCCTACTTTGAGCCATCAACATTCGGGCCCTAATCTTCTGTATTGCCTCGTTCGTGGTTTGTACTAACTCGGGTCCTAGTAATTTCTACTCACCAACCTCATTCTAGCATACAGGTGACCTACAACTCTTCCCATAAAGGGCCTCAAATGGTGACGTGCCAATGGTTACCTGATAACTATTATTATAGGCAAACTCTATCAAATGCAAGTGAGAGTCCAAACTCCCTGCAAACTCTAGCGCACAAGCACACAACATATCCTCCAATGTCCGGTTTAAACGCTCAGTTTGATCGTCAGTTTGTGGGTGAAAAGTCATATTGAAATCCAAACGAGTACCCAATTCTGCCTGAAGGCTCTTCCAAAAGCTGAAGGTAAATCGAGGGTCCTTATCAGACACGATGGACACTGGTACCCCATGCAATCTTACCACTTCTTTCATATACAATTGAGCCCACCTATTCACTGAATATGTAGGCTTCTCTGGAATGAAATGTACCAGCTTGGTGAGTCTGTCCATTATAACCCAAATTACTGTAAAATCCTTCGCGGTTCGCAGCAAACCCATAATGAAGTCCATCGAGACATTCTCCCACTTCCATTTCGATACGCTCAAAGGTTACAACAAGCCTTCTGGCTTTTGTCTTGGGGCCTTTACCTATTAACACACCAAGCACTTATTGAAAAACTCTGCTATCTCCACTTTCATGTTATTCCACCAGTAACAACGTTTTAGGTCCTGGTACATTTTGGTATTTCCAGGATGTATTGAAAATGGGGAGTTATGGGCCTCCCATAACATATCGTTCTTGAGGTCACCGTCTACTGGTACACATAAGCGTCTTCGAAAAGTAAGACCATTATCTGCGGACAAGGAGAACTCACCACCCTGTCCTGTCTTCACCTGTTACGCTACTTCAACCAAGTAAGGATCACTGCGTTGAACAACAAGGATCCTCTACCTTAAACTTGGTTGTATTGACAATTATGCTAACTGCGCAGAGGCCTCCCCTACCACCACTGCTATCTCGGCCCGCTCAAGGTTCTTACATAATTGGGTTTGTCTGGTGATAAGGGCTGCTGAATGGGCTACCTTTCTATTTAGAGCATCCGCCACTACATTTTCCTTTCCTGGGTGGTACAGAATCTCACAATCATAGTCCTTCACTAGCTCCAACCACCTACGTTGCCTCATGTTTAACTCCTTCTGAGGGAATAAGTATTTTAAACTCTTGTGGTCGGTGAAAATCTTTATCTTCTTGCCATACAAGTAGTGCCTCCAGATTTTTAAAGCAGAGACCACGACTGCCAACTCCAAATCATGTGTGGGATAGTTCAGTTCAAAGTTCTTTAGCTGGCGAGAGGCATAAACAACTACCTTACCTTGTTGCATCAACACGCACCCCAACCCTCTATTGGATGCGTCACTGTAAATAACGAAACCACCCGTTCCATCCGGTACGGTGAGAACTGGGACAGTAACCAACCCTTGCTTGAGATCTTGGAAACTATCCTCATAAGCCTTACTCCAAATAAAGGAAGCTCCTTTTCTGGTCAACTGGGTCAGAGGGGTGGCTATACGAGAAAAGTCCTTCATAAAAAGACGGTAATAGCCTACCAACCCCAAGAAACTGCGTACCTCTCCAACTGTGGTAGGACGAGACCAACTCGTGACTGCCTCGATCTTTGCGGGGTCAACAGATACACCTTCCTTGGACACTATATTCCCTAGAAAGAACACCTGCTTTAACCAGAACTCGCAATTGAAAAACTTAGCATATAACTTTTGCACCCTCAAGGTCTCTAGAACCTTTCGTAAATGTTCCACGTGTTCCGCCTCTGTCTTGGAATAAACCAAAATGTCATCTATGAAGACTATCACAAAGGTGTCAAGAAATTCCTTAAACACCCTATTCATCAGGTCCATGAATATTGCAGGAGCATTCGTCAACCCAAATGACATCATGATGAACTCATAATGCCCATACCTCGAACGAAAAGCTGTTTTGGGAATATCACGATCCTTTATCCTCAACTAATGATACCCCGACCAAAGATCAATCTTAGAAAACATTGTAGCTCCCTGCAACTGGTCAAATAAGTCGTCAATCCTGGGAAGCAGATACTTGTTTTTTATAGTCACCTCGTTTAATTCCCTGTAGTCAATGCAGAGCCGTATGACCCATCTTTCTTTTTCACAAACAACACCGACACACCCCAAGGGGACACACTAGGGCATATGAAACCCTTATCCAACAACTCTTGCAACTGAACCTTAAGTTCCTTCAATTTTGATGGGGCCATTCTGTACAGAGCTTTTGAGATAGAAGTTGTGCCTGGCTCCAACTTGATAGCAAAGTTTATCTCCCGATGCAGTGGCAAACCTGGGAGTTCCTCTGAAAAGACATCCGAGTAGTCATGTACCACTAGCTCCGAAGTCAAGGAGACCTCAGGCTCTCTAGTGTCAACGACACTATCCAAGATACTTCAGACACCCTGGTTAAGCAACCTCTGAGCTTTCATGGCATAAATCACTTTGGGCAGGACCACGGTCCCCGCCCCTTTAAATTTAAAGCTGGCTCCCGTGGGAGGGTTAAAGATCACCTCCTTGCGAGAGCAGTCTATACTGGCATGATTAGCAACTAGACAATCCATGCCCAAAATCACATCAAAATCCCGTATGTCTAAGACTATTAAAGTCACATCCAGGGTATGACTCGCTACTTCAATCTGACATGCTTTTATCTTCTCCTTTGCTGACATAATTTCTTTAGATGGAGTGGAAACAGACAACACATAGTGCAAAGGCTCTAGTTCTAACATGGTATAATTAACAAATAACGACGATATAAACGAAAGGGATGAACCAGAATCAAACAATACCAGTGCAAAATGTCTCAAGATTGGAAGTGTACCTGTAACAATAGTGCTTGCTTTCTCGGCCTCCTGCCGGGTGGTAGAGTAAACACGACCTTGTTGATGCTGAGGCCTACCTAAACTCCTCTGTTCATGGCCTACAAACTGGTTCCCATAACCGAACATGCTTCTAGCAGGACATCTGTCTATCGAGTGCCTCTTCTGCTTGCAATGAAAACAAATCCCGGTGCCTGCCAAACATTGACCCTAGTGGCGTCTTCCACACGAGCTACACACCGATCGAATTCTTTCCACTATACCCGCCTCGGCATCCTGCTACTTAAAATGTCGAGGCGATTTGTCTAAACTTTGAACCTTCTGATGGGGGTGAGGCTCGAAAGCCTTCTGATCTGCCTTCCACTTTTGACTTGAGGAAGGTCCTGCCCCAAACGCCTGTGATTACTCGCCTCCTGACTGTGGGTCCACCTCGACTGCCAAACGAAGTGCCTCAGCATGAGTGGTTGGTTTGAATGTTCGCACGATACCTCATATACTATCTTTTAGGCCTTGAATGAACCTTTCTACCCTCATAGCTTCCATGGCGACCAACTCTGGGGCAAAACAGGACAGGGTGTCAAACTTTTGGTCATACTTCTCCACTGACCTGTGTCCCTGCCTCAGCTCCAAGAACTCTTTCTGCTTATTGTACCTCAGGTTGGCAGAGAATTACTTCACGTAAAAGCGCTTCTTGAACTGCTCCCATGTCACAGGTTCCCCTCCTACACCCAGCATCATTTCTACTGACTGCCACCAGATCTGTGCTTTGTCGGTAAGCATGAAAACGACACACTACACCTTTTGATCTTCTGGGGATTTCATATAACGAAAGATCATTTTAATTGTGGATATCCATAACTCTGCATTGGTAGGGTCCTTTAGTGACCCATTGAAGGTGTTGGGGTTGTACTTCTTGAAATCTCGCAAATGCTTAGCCTCCATTGAAAGGTCTGATATGCTTTGGTTTTGGATCATGTTCTGAGTCTAGACTTGTGGCACCTGATCCTGTGGTGGTGGTGTCTGATGGAACTGGGCAAACTGTGCCAGACGTTCATCTAGCATGTCCTTCACCTTACTCAACACGACTAATGTAACTGCTTCCCCTATAATGGCTGCCCAATCGGTAACCTCTGATGGAACGACTAGGGTGGCCTGCGTCTGTGGTGGCGTGGCTGTGTGATGGGCTCTACTTCGTGTCTGCATTCGTTGCCACCCTGACCCTAAGGGGTCCCTAGGCGGCAAAGAATCCTCTAGTTCCGGAGGGTCCTGAACTTGTGGGTCCTCATCATGAGGATCTTGATCTTGAACTGACGGATTCTGCTCTTTCGGAACACGTCCCCTTCCGATAACCCTATGACTGCCTCTTCCCCTAACACGAACCATTTTTCTGACAGTTGTTCGCAACCACCCCTTAACTACTTTTCTTACTAGCAAAAAAAAACATATCAAATGCAATCATAAATGCTACTAACTCGGTGCATATTATCCTAAATACTTTTCATAAAAAACATACCTGGCGACGACGAAGAAACCGTTATAGGCCAAAAGGAACAACCTGGAGTTACATAGTAAATTAGTCTACAAAACCCCGAAACACGGGCTCTAATACCAACTGTAACAAGCCCACCTCCTAGGACTACTAAAAAGGGGATCGTTACTGCATGCATGCATAAATATTTGCATTGAGGAAAATAAAATAAAAATAAAATAGAATAATCATGATTTTGAACTGCTTTAAGTATATAAGAAAATGTTCTGCCATTATCTCAAGATCTTAAATCGTTCAACCCAGGCACCCTTTTTAACATGAAATAAAATATATGAAAAAAATTATAATGAAATCATAAATGTAATAAAATCAAAACATGAGAAAATATAAAGGGTCAAATGCGGAAGCGAATTCTGGTTCCTTTGGCACTTCTACGGATTCCTCTTGTCAGTCGCCCAAGTATCCTTGCCCTTACCTAAAAAAAATAAAGATAAAGGTTGAGTATAAAATACTCAGTAAATGATCCCATTACCAGGATCAGACTATGCATCCACGAGCAAAGAAAGATAACCCGTGGCTCATACAGCTACATAGGGTTTTGATGATGAAAGGAAAACCAAAAGACGTACTATCTTGCCTTGAAACACATGTCTAGTGGCCTGTAGGCACACCGTCAAACATGAAAATAACATGAACGTGAACTTGTCGACTTACGCATGTCTAGCGGCCCGTAGGCACACCGTCAAATATGGAAATAACATGAACGTAAACTTATCGAGTCACGCATGTCTAGCGGCCCGTAGGCTCGCCGTCAAACATGAAAATAACATGAACGTAAACCTGTTGACTCACGCATGTCTAGAGGCCCGTAGGCACACCGTCAAACATGAAACTAGACCCGTAGGTCATCTGAAATAAAACATGCATCAAGGCGAGACAGTAAACCACTCTACTGGTCTATTCATGCATCACATACATAATATTAGTACTCATTAGAAATTCGAGCATGCTCATAATACTTATAACTGTCATGCAACAAGCAAAACATAATGACAAAAAATCATGCTTCAAGAGTCCATTAAGTAACTTTATAGGTCTAGTCTAGGCCGTCTGGCACGAAGGCGCCGGTAATAGTACCACTTACCTCAACTTGGTCTCTGCACAAATAACTCCTTAATAGCCCTTGGATAAAACTCAAATCAACCCTAAGTCATTAACCACAAGTTTAGTTTAGTAACTATGGCCTAGGAAGTGAGTCAAAGATTAAATAAATACTCGAGGTCCAAGTCCAAAGGATAACCAACCAACTTACACAAAACTTACCCAACTCCAAAAATTTTCATTCGAAAAGAATGGTCTCTTCCTTGATAGCAACGCCCCAAACTCTTCCAAAATCCTAATCCTGAAAGCCGACACAAAGGGTAATAACCAAAATTGTTTCCAACACAAAGTGACATTCCAAAATCTCAAAAACTCAAACCTTGCCCAAAATAAACCAACTCTTACCCAACTCAAGATTGCAAGAATAGGCAGTGGCGGTCGAATGCGTCGACTTGTGGCTGGGCGCAGCGGCGGACGGAGCTGAACGGTTGGGCGCGGCGACTCGCGGTCAACCCAATGGTCCAGACACCGGCGAGGCAGCGATGGAGAAACGACAGACTCTTTCGCTGGGATGGGGACGGCGCTGGGGATCAACGCGGCGATACGGCGCTGGCAAAAGGACGCGGCAATAACGACGTTGGCGATGACGGGGGGACGTGGTGAAACAACAGGCGGCTAGGGTTTGGGTGAAGGAAAAAAAAAGAAGAAGAAGGAGAGGGGGAGGGTCGCGTGGGGCCTTGAGGAGAGAAAGAGAAAAGAAAAAAAATCTATTTTCTTTTCTTTTCTTTTTTTTTTTAACCTTACCCACAAGTATACATATAAAAGCTTAAACCTTTTCCTTTTCCCTTTAAAAAATAAATTCCCTAATCCTTTTTCAAAATATATATACTATATATATTTTTCTTTTAAAACTCCAACAAACAAATTTAATCATCTTCATAGACAATCAAATCTCCAAATGCATGCCAAAATAGAACTCAATTAATTTCAAATAATTAAATTATATTTTAGCTTAGCCAAAAACATAGATCTCATATAATTTATCCAAGTAGCCAACATAAAAAAAAATATAAAGCTTAATTACAAAATAAATTAGGATGTTACAAAAAAACCCACACTCTTCTTTTTCCCCCCACTTTTCCTTTTCCCCATTTTTTCAAACCAACTCTCTGTTCCCCCACTCTTCTTTCTTCCCCTTCCCCGCGACCCCACCTTCCCCCTCCACACCCCCAATCCTCGTCGCTTTGTTCCCCTTACCCCACCTCCCTGCCCTCGTCTCTTCCTCCCTCCCCCCCTCCCCCACTCTTCCTTCCTCTTTTACCTTCCCTTTCCCTTCAATTTTTTTACACAGATGGCTACCGCTCCAACGTCCAACACTGCCGCACGCACTGGTTGGTTCTCCTTCTTTTTGCTTTTTTCTAACAAATGTGTCTATGGGTTGTGTTTATGTTATTATTATGATAAAGAGTTTTGTTTTTAATAAAATTGATGTATAAATCCATTTAAAGTAAACTTTTAGTTGTTCTTTTTTTTTTTTTTTATCTTTCTTTTAAGATGGATTTATGTATTTATTTCATATTGGAATTAAGATATTCATTTGTTTATGAATGAAATTGTTATTCTATATTTGGTTTGTACATATGGATATAATGAAAGATGGATTATTTGTGTAGTTTGGTTTTGATTTTGTATATGAGATTTATTTGTTAATATTAAAGTTTAATCTTTCCTTTTTTATGGATATAATATGCTTTAGGTTTTAAAATGAAATTGCTAAGGATGTTTAATTAACTAAATTTCACACTTTTACATGCGAGTGTTAAATTTCACACTTTTACTTGCGAGTGTTAAATTTCACAGTTTATTCATTTGGTTCAACGATGAATAAGGATTGAATTAAGCTTAGAGATAGATTTTTGAGAGAGATAGATTTAAAGGAACAAGTTCTTGGCTTATTTATAGAGATTCGATAGTTGCGAAGGTTTAAAGGCCGTTTATTTATTTGTTTAAGTGTATTTACGACATGCTCGTAACGTGGAGAAGGGTTCACGTCTTAATTCTAACCATTTTAATCACCTTTTAGATAGTAAAATGGTTGTTTGTGATGTTCATGTTTTAATTATGAACATTGACGACATGTTTGTAGCTTGAGAGAGGGATCATTCCTCAGTCTTTATGTGATTGTTAAGATCTTTTTGTGCATTTTTCTTTGTTAATTTTAAGAAATCTTTAATAATATTTGTTTTTCCTATTTCAGGTTGTTCGTGTAAATTCTTAAAGATCATTTTTTTTTTAGATTGTGAGAAGATTTTGTGAGATGATTACTTAGTTTGGTTTAGTATCTCACTTATTTTGGCTTAGGGACTATTAAACTTTTTTTTGTATAGGGGATTTGTAAGAAATTAGAAAAACTCAAATTTAATTGTATACATAGTTTTTGTTCGTAGAATTTTATAGTTTGTGTCTTGAATATTAGTCTTATTTTTAAATATATAAGCTTACTTTTGTTATATTTATCCACAATTGATTTGTTTGAAGATTAATTTTTGTTTGTGCATAATTGGGCATTAATGAAATAAAAAATTGGTTATTTATTTGTTACAAAAAAATATACAAAATTATAAACAACTTATGCCGAAGTAAATAAACGTTAGCAGAAATCTATCTATTGAACTAAAATTTTGTTGTGTAGGACTATGCTTTTTCCGATGCAAATTGTATTTTGTTAGGAAAACACATATGCCAACCAAACAATTGCATTGCCAAAAATGGTATTTATGCTGATGAAAGTAGTTTTCATCGGGAGGAACTTCTCTTGACATGAATATGACGACGATTATGCCAACGCAGAAAAAAAAGAAGAAAACGTTGGCATGCATAACCTATCCCAATGTTTTTCATACTTTGTCCGATGTTTTTTTGCATGAGAAAATGTGAAAAATCTCGTAGTGTGCATGCGCCAGACGACCTCGTTGACCATGAGATAATTTTTTGAATTTTTTCGTTTTCCACTTCCCCTCCCCCCCTCCCCCCCTCTCAATTCTTTCACTTTCTTCATCCATTTTCTCCCCAACACCCAAGAAGCGTTGTTGATTTTCATCTTTTTCATATTGTCTCCCCAATAGAAATTTAGGTTTTTTTATAATCTTGTACTGATTTTTTTAATTATTATTTTGTTTATAGTGGATATTATTTCCGAGAAAAATTCTACAAACGATCATGCAAAGATTTTTTTTTTGTAAGGTGTAACATTTTTCTTTTGGTAAGTTGATATATTTTTGTTATTTAATAAAAAATTAAATTTCTCATAATTTTGTTGTAACATCCTGATTTATTTTGTAATTAAGCTTTATATTTTTTTTTATGTTGGCTACTTGGATAAATTATATGAGATTTATGGTTTTTGCTAAGCTAAAATATAATTTAATTATTTGGAATTAATTGAGTTCTATTTTGGCTTACATTTGGAGATTTGATTATCTATGGAGATAACTAAATTTGTTTGTTGGAGTTTTAAAAGAAAAATATATATAAATATATATATTTTGAAAAAGGATTAGGGAATTTGTTTTTTAAAAGGAAAAGGAAAAGGTTTAAGCTTTTATATATATACTTGTGGGTAAGGTTAAAAAAAAAAAAAAAAAAAAAAAAAAAAAAAAAAAAAAAAGAGAAAAAGAAAATAGTTTTTTTTTTCTTTTCTCTCTCTCCTCAAGGCCCCACGTGACCCTCCCCCCTTCCTTCTTCTTCCCCTGTTTTTCCTTTACCCAAGCTCTAGCTTCCTATTGCTTCACCGCGTCCCTCCGCCATCACTACATCCCATCGCCAACGTCGCATCGTCGCGTCGATTGCCAGTACCGTTCCCGTCGCAGCGAAAGAGCCCACAGTTTGTTCGTCGTTGCCTCGCCGGTGTCTGGATCGTCGGGTTAACCGCGAGTCGCCATGCCCAGTCGTTCAACTCCATTTCTGCCGCCGCGCCCAGCCACAAGTCGACGCATTCAACCGCCACTGCCTATTCTTGCAATCTTGAGTTGGGTGAGAGTTGGTTTATTTTGAGCAAGGTTTGAGTTTTTGAGATTTTGGAGTGTCACTTTATGTTGGAAACAATTTTGGTTATTACCCTTTGTGTCGGCTTTCAGGATTAGGATTTTGGAAGAGTTTGGGGCGTTGCTATCAAGGAAGAGACCATTCTTTTCGACCGAAAATTTTTGGAGTTGGGTAACTTTTGTGTAAGTTGGTTGGTTATCCTTTGGACTTGGACCCCGAGGATTTATTTAATCTTTGACTCACTTCCTAGGCCATAGTTACTAAACTAAACTTGTGGTTAATGTCTTAGGGTTGATTTGAGTTTTATTCAAGGGCTATTAAGGAGTTATTTGTGAAGACTTTTGAGACCAAGTTGAGGTAAGTGTTACTATTGTCGGTGCCTTCGTACCAGGCGACCTAGACTAGACCTATAAAGTTACGTAATGGACTCTTGAAGCATGATTTTTTTGTCATTATGTTTTGCTTGTTGCATGACAGTTATAAGTATTATGAGCATGTTCGAATTTCTAATGAGTACTGATATTATGTATGTGATGCATGAATACACTAGTAGAGCGGTTTACTGTCTCGCCTTGACGCATGTTTTATTTCAGATGACCTGCAGGTCTAGTTTCATGTTTGATGGTGTGCCTACGGGCCGCTAGACATGCGTGAGCCAACGGATTCACGTTCATGTTATTTTTTTATGTTTGAAGGTGTGCCTACGGGCCACTAGACATGCGTGAGTCGATAGGTTTAGGCTCATGTTACTTTTTTTCATGTTTCATGTTTGACGGCATGCCTACGGGCCGCTAGACATACGTGAGCCGACAGGTTTACTTTATGTTATTTTCATGTTTGACGGCGAGCCTACGGACCGCTAGACATACTTGTGTCGACAGGTTTACGTTCATGTTATTTCCATGTTTGATGGTGTGCTTACGGGCCGCTAGACATGCGTGAGTCGATGGGTTCACGTTCATGTTATTTTCATGTTTGACGGTGTGCCTACAAGCCGCTAGACATGCGTTTCACTGAAAGATAGTATGTCTTTTGGTTTTTCTTTCATCATCAAAATTCGATGTAGCTGTATGAGCCAGGAGCTATCTTTCTTTGCTCGTGGATGCACAGTATGATCCCGGTAATGGGATCACTTACTAAGTATTTTATACTCAACCTTTATCTTTATTTTTTTTTAGGTAAGGGCATGGACACTCGGGCAGGAATCCGTGACAATGCCAAAGGAACCAGAATTCGCTTCTGCATTTGACCCTTTATATTTTCTCATGTTTTGATTTTATTACATTTATGATTTCATCATAATTTTTTTTTATATAATTTAGTTCATGTTAAAAAGAGTGCCCGAGTTGAACGATTTAAGATCTTAAGATAATGGCATAACATTTTCTTATATACTTAAAGCAGTTCAAAATCATGATTATTCTATTTTATTTTTATTTTATTTTCCTCAATGCAAATATTTACGAATGCATGGAATAACGATCCCCTTTTTAGTAGTCTTAGGAGGTGGGGTTGTTACATTTGTACTAATTTTTTTATTATTATTTTGTTTACCGTGGATATTATTTCCGAAAGAAATTCTTCAGTCGATCATTAAAACGTTATGTAAATAGTTATTTACTCTTATTTGAAATGATGTATTAAATATTGAATGATTGAATGTTGTTGTTATTGTTGTTGTTGTTGTTGTTGTTGTTATGTTTACAATTTATTTAGTCATTATTATTATTATTTTGTTTACAATTTATTTCGATTTTTTTGTTATATATACTTTGTGTTATCGGCACTCTTATGTTAGATTAAGTTGTATTATTCATCCTAATATTGTAAATTTTATGATGATTAAAAAACGAAGATACATATCTGTATAAAAGAATATTTGTCATTGATTTTCAAAATGAGGATGCATGTCTAGATAAAAAAATTTATGATACATGAAACATAATTCGTTTAAAAAATAATTTTAGTTTATTACTCTCTTTCATATTAATATATTTTCATTATTTAATGGAAAATCAAGTTTCCTATGATTTTGTACTGGTTTTTTTATTATCATTTTGTTTATCGTGGATATTATTTCTGAAAAATGTTCTTTTATAAAAATAAGAAACCCAAAACAAAAAATAGAAAATGAGAATGTCATCAAATCAGTGCCCAAATATGTTAATTCAACAATTTTTTTTGTTAAGAATTAAACACTAATTTAATAACACATACTTCCCGTTTTCAACTCATTGTTCAAACAATAGTTTTTCAACAAATGAATGGATTGTGAACTTAGGTTCAAATGTTTGAAATGAACACAACTAAAAAGTTAAATCCCTTTTTAATATAGTTGGCATAATTAAATGCTCAAATGAAAACTATTAAATATTTTAAATGGTCAAGTTAAAATTTCAAATAAACATTAAATGTTTTAAATGGTCATATTTGGCATACAACAAATTTCATTTTTTGGTCTAATAAAATATTGAGACAAAAGACAAAATTTAAATTGATTATATTGCAAACAATAAGAGAAAAAAAATCAATTTTAATCATAAATTTATTATGATATATTAATTTAAACCATAAGTTTTTTTGTTCATCAATTTTAAATGTAAACTTAGATAAGTCTCCATTCTATGAAGATTCTATATCTATTTTATAATGATATATTAAGCATAGATACGTTGCACAATTTGCAGACAAGAAGAACATAATAGATGGAATTGTCTTAATTGAGCTCGCAATGCGACTTAGTCATTGGATTTCGTTTTTATTTCTTGGCTCGTTTTTGTAACTTATTTTTGTAATTGTAAATAACAAATGATGTATTCCTGATTGTAATTGCCCTTATATCATGTAATCGCATTGATTTATAATAAATATTTAAATTAAATTTAATCTTGTTTTTATAGGATCAGATAGAAGATGATGTTAGCACAGGGTCATACAACGACTCAAATTTGTACTTACAATGCAACCATAGATCCAAAGTTGTTTGGGAAGACGAGCATATTGATGCTATGCATTGTTGGAGACCGGAGGCTATTATTCAAAGGAAGGAAGACCCATACCCTCATATATTAAATTATCTATGAGCCGTAGGATTCTTTGGAGTCTCTTGTATCAAATTTATATATATAATTAGATTGGCATCTTATAACAGCATTAATGGAATGATGGCGACAAGAGACATGCACTTTTCACATATTGCATGGAGAGTGTATGATTACATTACAAGATGTAGCTATCCAATTTGGACTCCCGTTTAATGGAAGACCATTAATCGAATCACTAAATCAGGATTGGGAACAACTTTGTGACGTCCTTTTAGCCGTAACAACGAGTGATGTCGTTCTTAGTAGAGGTCATCTTAGCCTGCCGTGGTTAGCTGATCAATTCAACAACCTTACCCATCTATCAGATAATGCAGATGAAGAGGAACTGCAACGATGTGCTCAAGCATATATTCTCACATTGATTGAAGGATTGGTATTTCCCGACAAATCCAACAGCAAAATGTATCTAATGTATCTTCCTCTCTTAGTAGATTTTGATGTTGCTGGGACATACAATTAGGGGGTTGGATGTCTTGCATGGTTATATAGACAACGACGCAAGGGTGCAGTTATAGATGAAAAATACATTGTGGGCTCGATTTTATTACTGCAAATTTGGTCGTGGGATCAATTTCCTATTTTAGAACCTCGACGACTCCACCGATATAAGAACAACTTGGGTAATAGACATTTACAATACGGTAAGCATTTTTACCTCATTATTGTCGTCTTCATTATGAAATACTAATAACTAACATCCAACTTGTGATTGTTGTAGATGGAATGACAACTTTTCTGTCATCAGAGCATTGATGCATGTTCTATTGCAATATAGATACATATTGGATACACATATGCCTAACCAAGTAATATTGTAATCACTTATATATTATATATTAATAATGTTTCAATCTTTTGGTTCATTCATATTTTGACACACATGCATGCAGATTATTTGGGAGCCACACAATCATCTCATTCAACTATTGTTGCCACATTGTCACAATAGTAATGAGATGTGGACATCCAGATGTCCACTCATATGCTTTTTTGTTGTGGAGTGGCATCACTCAGATCATGTGATGCGCTAATTTGGGATGTTGCAACAAATTTCTCAACCTTGCAATACAAACTCTTGACTTCATCACACGATCTAAGAGGCAGGCATAAGCGAGACTGAATTGCATATTTGGCTCCTTAAATTTTAATTTGGGAAAATCATCAAAATTTGGTTGTTAATGGTCCTCTTATTAAAAACGGTGTAGATACTTGGCTTGGATATAGTGAATGGTATTCCACTGTGAGCATGCGATATATAACGAAAGTATGAGCATTCTATCACTTGTTGGTATGAGTTTATTATTTACTAATATTTTTAATTTTATTGCTTAATTGCATACCAGAATAATTTTTAAAGTCATTAACTTGTTATTCAATTCTTTTTCAGGCCGATTTACCAAATATGACATTATCTGTTATAAGGGTCTTGCGTAGACTCACCTCTATATATCGAGTGCGATATTTCAATGGTGATATTCCAATGGAAGAATAAAGTAATCCAGCAAGACATCCTGATGTTTCTATTCGACCTAATGTTCAGAATGAATATCCAACAACCCCATTCGATCATATTACACATAGTTCGATGATGCCACCCCCCTCAACATTTCAATTTTTTCCAACAACCCCTAGTATGCTAAGTATGGAAGAAGGGCAAACTTCACATATTCGTTCAGATGTCCATGATCAGTGTGTGACATACCGACATCGTGGAGAGGGTATACACTTTACAGAGGAGGTTCAACCATCAAGTGTAAGAGATTGTGGCGATCGTGAACACTATGTGACTTAACAAGATCGATCTAGGCATAATAGAGGATCTTCTTCTAGTCATGAATAAAGAAAACTATACTTATAATCAAATTCAAATAAGAAAATGCACTTTCAATCTACAACTTGGTACCTCCACATCCTAAAGAACCTTGAAAATTATTAATGTAATAGTCGGAGGTTAATATCCATATTTTTTTACATAAGTTTCCAATAACTTCAAACAAAAACAAAAGGATGGTGAAAGTATCTTCAAAATATATATTTTTCTTTGTTGGAACAAATTACAAATATCATAAATATTAACTATAGTCATTTTAAAAAAAATGTATATATATGAAAAAGATATTTTTGGAACAAAATACAAACTTTATAAATATTAAATATTATTTTTTTATATATATGAAATATAATAACAACGATTTGTAATTAAATAAATTGAATATTATTAAAATTAATATCACTGGTATTATTAAAATTAATCAAAGAATAGTAATTTCTTTATCAAAGTAACATTATTGTTTATATTGTTAAAAAATGAGTAACATTATTATCACTATAAAAAACGAGACTAACGAGATGATTGATTTTAGAGTTAAAAGTAATTACAAATATTATCGTTAATTTTAGGTTAAAAGAATCAAAAAATTATTATTTTTTAAATCCAATCTTATTGCAATTCATTAGGGAAAAAATTCATTTTGAATACATCTGTTCAACAGACGCGTTCTAAACGGTTTTGCATTCATTATATTGCAGGAGACACATTCACCTTTTTTAAATTAATTATTTGAATGCATCTCTTGAAGAGATGCATTGAGGGGAGATTGGTCGAAAAAATAATAAAATAATGTTGAATGCGTCTCTTAGAGACGCATTCAAATAACGAAAAAAAAAAAAAAAAAACATAATCTTTTCCCTAAATAGTTTCAAAACCCCTTTTATCCAATTGAGTTTTAAAAGGTCCTTATTTTCCATTAAACTTTAAAGATTAAGTGCATTTGACCCATAAATTTTTTAAACCTACAAAAATATGTTAAAATGCTCGTGGGCTAAGCTTTTTTTTTAAAATAATTGTAAATAATTACATGACATGTTAAATTAATAATATGATTTTAAAAAGTAATTTTAAATAAAATAGATAAATTAATTTTTTTAAAAAAAATTGAAAGATCATACAATTGTTTATAGTATTCATAAAAATTATTTTAGTAATCTTTTACACTTATTCTTACAAATTTAGGGATTAAAGTTATACATTTTGAAAAATCAACAGCCAAATGTATCTATTCTTAAATATTTGAAGACTAAAAAGTTATATTCAAAAGAAAATTCAAGAACCAAACATAAAACTAAAAAAGTTAAAAAGGGTTTGCTTAGTATGTATGAAATCTGAAAAAATAAAATTGAAAACATATTGTATTCCATATGTTTTATATATCTGTTTGATGGCAGATTTAGAAATTTGATCATAATTTAAAAAATTGTTTTTAATGTATTTGATATTAAATTTTTAAATTATAAAATTAGTTGTATTTCAGATAATTAAAATTGGGAGCTATATTAAAATTAATAATTAAACGTGTAACAATATTTGTCAATATTTGTCCGGAAAGCTGATCTATGTATTAATTCTTTTATATTGTGCTCAATTTATTAATAACTCGCCTGTTGCTGGATTTGGAGCGGCTGTATTATCAATATATAAATAGAATCTGAAAAGAGAGAAAAAAATTTGGATTACCAACCAAATATAACATAAATTTTCCATTTGTTTAATATATGAGTATTGAATTTGGGTGGTATCTTGGGCAGGGAAGAAAGAAAGAAAAGTATTTAAGTAGTAGAAAGGTGAGGGTAGGAGGGAAAGAGGAGAAGAAAAAAGCGGTTGTACACGTGATGAAACAAAGCAGTAACTCCTTCTCCATTACCATTACCCCCTCCACGTTCCTTCAGAGCTGTCGCTAACTCCTCTTCCGTTTTGGCTCCACGCAATTATTCATTTTCCCAACAAGACAACCACCCCCCACTCTCTCTGGTTTTCACCTTTTCTCCTCCATTATTTCACTTTCCTTCTCCATTTTTATATAAACTCCATTACCCTCTTCCATTTTGATGCTCTCTTTTTGATTGCATACACACCATGGCAAACCCGCTTTGGATTTTTCTACTTCTCTGTTTCTTCTCTGTGCCGTCCATGGCTGCCGCACAGAAGAAGACTTATATCGTGCATATGGCTAAGTACCAAATGCCCGAGAGTTTTGAGCACCATTTGCACTGGTATGATTCGTCACTTAGATCGGTGTCCGATACCGCTGAGATGATCTATGCTTACAACAACGTTGTTCATGGGTTTTCAACCAGATTGACGGCGGAGGAAGCTCAGCGGCTCGAGTCCCAACCTGGGATTCTGGCTGTGGTGCCTGAGATGAGATATGAGCTTCATACCACTCGTACTCCGCAGTTTCTTGGACTCGACAAGAACGCAAATCTATACCCTGAATCCAATTCCGTGTCGGAGGTCATCATCGGAGTTTTGGATACTGGGGTTTGGCCGGAGAGTAAGAGCTTCGATGATACTGGGCTTGGACCGGTACCGAGTAGTTGGAAAGGTGAGTGCGAATCGGGTACTAATTTCAGTGCGTCGAACTGTAACAGGAAGCTGATTGGAGCCAGATTTTTCTCTAAGGGCTATGAGGCGACTCTCGGTCCGATCGATGAATCGAAAGAATCGAGATCTCCGAGAGATGACGATGGCCATGGAACCCATACCGCTACCACCGCCGCCGGTTCTGTAGTTGAAAACGCTAGCCTATTTGGGTATGCCTCGGGCACCGCCCGTGGGATGGCGGCACGTGCGAGGGTCGCCGCCTACAAGGTTTGCTGGGCCGGCGGATGTTTCAGCTCCGATATCTTAGCTGCCATTGAAAAGGCTGTGGAGGACAATGTCAATGTCCTTTCCATGTCGCTTGGCGGTGGAATATCCGATTATTACAAAGACAGTGTTGCCACCGGAGCCTTTGCCGCCATGGAGAAAGGCATCCTCGTCTCTTGCTCTGCCGGAAATGCCGGCCCCAGTCCTTACAGCTTGTCAAATACGTCTCCATGGATTACAACCGTCGGCGCTGGAACATTAGATCGCGATTTTCCGGCGTATGTCAGTCTTGGCGACGCCAAGAACTTCTCCGGCGTTTCGCTCTATCGAGGCAAGGCATTGCCGGGAACGTTGTTGCCTTTTATTTACGCTGCTAATGCGAGTAACTCTGGTAATGGCAATTTGTGTATGACGGGTACTTTGATCCCTGAAAAAGTCGCTGGAAAGATCGTGTTCTGCGACCGAGGTGTAAACCCTAGGGTTCAGAAAGGTGCGGTTGTCAAAGCCGCAGGTGGAATCGGAATGGTGCTGGCCAACACCGCCGCAAATGGAGAAGAGTTGGTGGCCGACTCTCATCTTCTGCCCGCCACGGCGGTCGGTCAGAAATCCGGCGACATTATGCGGAAGTATCTCATTTCAGAGCCGAATCCGACGGTGACGATCTTATTCGAGGGGACAAAATTGGGGATCGAACCATCGCCGGTGGTGGCGGCGTTTAGCTCCCGAGGACCAAATTCGATCACTCCTCAGTTGCTGAAGCCCGACATAATAGCCCCTGGCGTCAACATCTTAGCTGGATGGTCAAAATCAGTGGGACCAAGTGGTTTACCCATTGATGACAGACGAGTAGATTTCAACATTATCTCTGGAACCTCCATGTCCTGCCCCCATGTGAGCGGTCTCGCCGCTCTGATCAAGGGCGCTCATCCCGATTGGAGTCCGGCTGCGATTCGATCGGCGTTGATGACAACAGCCTACACAGCCTACAGAAACGGCCAGAAGATCCAAGATATCGCCACCGGAAAACCATCCACCCCATTCGATCACGGAGCCGGACACGTCGATCCAGTATCAGCTCTTAATCCAGGTCTTGTTTACGATCTAACGGTGGACGATTACCTGAACTTCCTCTGCGCACTCAACTACACTCCGTCGCAGATCAACTCACTGGCAAGGAGAGATTTCACTTGCGACTCCAAGAAGAAGTACAGTGTCAACGATCTCAACTACCCTTCTTTCGCTGTCGTTTTCGACGGCGTATTGGGCGGCGGAGGCAGTGGTTCCAGTGTAGTCAAGCACACCAGAACTCTTACAAACGTCGGCTCCCCAGGAACCTACAAAGTCTCAATCTCGTCGGAGACTAAATTAGTAAAAATCTCTGTCGAGCCGGAATCTTTGAGCTTCACGGGAGCCAATGAGAAGAAGTCATACACAGTCACATTCACCACCGTGACTGGTTCGGCGGCGCCGCCGAGCGCAGAAGGGTTCGGTCGAATTGAGTGGTCGGACGGGAAGCAGGTGGTGGGAAGTCCGATTGCATTTAGCTGGACGTAGAAAGAGGACAATGAAGAAGATGGGTCTTGTTGAATTTCCATGGCTGATGGGCCCAGAAGATGAGGTTCGATCGATCGGACCTGAAAATCGAAAGTTAATGTAATATTTGTCAAATTTCCAGCGAGAAATAGAGCTGGATTTTAGTGTTTTGTTTTTTAACATTTTGTTTCTACTCTACCAAAAAAAAGGAAAGGAAAAATGAAAAAAACTGATAATAACAGGGAATTGCCTTTGGTGCTTTGGTTTGATTTTTGCTTACAGTATTCGTAATTGCTTGTGTGACTATCATTGCTGTGGAAGTCAATATGACGTTCTTGGATTTCTTCCTTAAGCATGTCTTTCCTTATTAATTTTAAAAATTAAGTTTATAGTATATTTACATTTTTAAAAAATAGTAAATACAGTGAAATCTATCATTATAGTCATTCACAAGTTCTATTACATCATAGTCATTCACAAGTTCTTTACTGTATCTGTAAAATCACTAACCTTACCATTTACCTGGTCTAGCACTTTTTTTCGTGTTTCTTTCTAGTCGAAAGTGTGAGATTAATGTATTTTGAGTTTTGCAGAAGATGTTGGTGGTACAGGTACTGTTAAGTTGCAGTGTGAAAACAATTAATTTGGTGTGTACATTTAATGTAAGATATTTATTTAGGTGAACTTGTTTGTGAATCGTGTCTTTTAAGAAATCTATAACATATTAATTTTTATAAATTAATTATGTCATGTGCCCCAGATTTATTTGTTTTTTTTTTTTTTGAGCTCCATGGGTCACACTCACATGGGGGTCATGCCACATTCATAATTATTTTCTCTTTGCTTTTCTCCCCCTTCCCCCTCCAATTAATATTTTCGAAAAAAAATATGTGGCAACACGAATAATAATAGTGGCAAGATTTTCAGAAGTAGCACTCAAAAAAGAAAAATCAAAAATCAAAAATCAAAAGTAGCTTTAAGAAAAATAAAAATAATAAAACACTACAGAGGGCTCATATATTACTCGGCCCACGGCGTGTGCCCATGGGCTACAACATTCAACTCTCTTTTAAGTTCTAAATCCAAGTTTAACATTGACTCTAGAAAGGGCCCATATATTACTCGGCCCACTCATTGATCTGATGGCTATGGGGATGAATGATCGCACTTGGTATATATTTAAACCAAGCTCAATTTATTAAAAGCAATTTTTAGTTGCTATTAAGTTTGACATTTTTTTTAATAAAAAAATACTTAAAATCCAAGTTCCATCTATCTTCATGCATTCCCTTCAATCACAAAAGCAAAGGGCAAAGGCAATTTGAATACACTATTTTGTAGGTGTATCACCTATATTTGATATTTTGCAAATACGACAAAAATTTCAAATCTAGATTTCTAATTATCTTTTATTCTATATTTGTCCACAATCAATTGATAGAGATAGAAAAGCGGCAACCGTCGATTGGTAGTTGAACGTGCGACAGTCGATGAAGGTAAGCGGTAGGGGAGACAGAGTAGTGATTGCCGATAGATGGTATGGAGCAGTGTTAGTTGGTGAAAGAGAGATGTTGGGGGAGGAGGGGCCTGTTGCGAAAAGTGCATCGATAGTATAATGAGTGTATCATTATCATGTTTATTGACAGTATATCAATCAAGTGTATTAACAATATATTAGTCAAGTGTATTGACATTATAAAAGAGTGCACCATTATCAAGTTTATTAGCTGTATATCATTATCAAGTATATTAGTCAAACGTATCAAGTTTATCAGTAGTATAAACGAGTGAATGATTGACAAATATATCACTAGTTTATTAGTCATGTGCATCCTTATCAAGTACATCAAATTTATTAGCAGTATAATTGAGTGTATGATTGACGAGTATATCAAGTATATCAGTCAAGCACATCATCATCAAGTATATCAAATGTATATCAGTATTGAACACATTTGCAACATTTTACGTATTTTATATGTGGGATTAGCTTCGTTTTTGCTATTTTTACAAACAACAAACATGTAGGCTATAGGCTAATTAATGTACTTTATTTTGCCCTTTTTGCAAGTGCCACAAGGAAAAAATATTAAAAAATATATTTTTTTAAATAAAAATTTTGGGGATTTTTTCAATAGTAGTAAAATAAAGGAAAATATTTACACAAATGGTAAAAATTAATTATAGTTGTGATAAATATTGTTATTGATGTCTATCACAGATAGACGCTGATAGAAGTCTATCAATATCTATCAAGGGTAGAAACTGATAGAAGTCTATTATTAGTAGACGTTGATCAATATCTATCAATGTTATAAACGGATAGAAGTCTATATTGATACTCAGTGATAGAAACATGATATAAGTTTATCATTAATAGAGGTTGATAGAAGTCTATTAATGTCTATCAGATTTTTTTATTATTTCTATAAATAGTTTGTCATTTTTTCTAACTACCAAAATTTCTCTAAAAATTTACTGTGGATGATTTGAGATACACTTAGATAGGCAATGCATAGATGAGAGATGATGCAATATTTTTCGTTTTTAATGGTTGCTCAAACCAATATTGCAACTAATAATACGTCACATCCAAAACAGAAATTTCCTAAGCAACTTACATTACTAGAAACCATAAGACAAAAAATAAAACTTCACAGAAAATCAGAGGGGCACATAATATTCGGAGAAAAGTGAAAACTACCGTTCAAATCAGATCTAAATGATTGTAAAATAGAAAAAAGAAATCAGATCTAAATTGAAGTGGTCCACGTCCACGCAAGCTCTCGAAAACACGTGTCAAGGAAACCACCAAAAAGATACAAATGGAGGGTATACGTGTCAGAACACAAGAGCTTAAAAAACATGTATAAAATCAAACCCAACAAGAAAAAAAAAAGTAAGAACCTTGTCGTTTAGAAAAAAATGGATAAGCGTGAGACCGATCAGCTGCAGCGGCAACAAGAGGAGAGGAAAAGCGGAAGAGAAGAGGAGAGATCGGAGGGAATTCCGTTGGAGAGCAGCCCGTACGTGAATTATAAAGACTTGGAAGATTACAAAGACCAAGCCTATGGAACCCAAGGCCATCTTCAGCCTAAGCCCGGCCGTGGCGACGGCGGTGGCCCCACCGACGCTCCTACTCTCTCCGGTGACGCTGCCGCTTCGTCTGTGATTAACCGCCAGGGAGTACCCTGAGAAGACATGGAGATGGCGACATGCCGCCATTATTTAATTTCTGTTGCTGTTTATTTCCCTGTTTTTTAGGCAAGGTAATAAATTAAAAATAATTGAAATCGGAATGGTATTTTCTTTCATGTTGTTTACTTAAAAAGTTGGGGTTATCTTGAATCAAAACCAGGTGCGTTGTTTACCTTGAGAAATCGGAAGTTTCGTCGGCTTCGTTTTTTTTTCCGTTTTGGATTTCCATTTCGTCTCACATAATCAAATTTCATGGAGGCAGTGTTTTGATTTTCAGTCCATTTCTTTTACTCCATGCGTGTATGTAACATCGCTACCTCAAAGCGCGGCATTTATAGAAAATCCCATGGATCATCACTAGTCTGTGCAATGACAGGAAACTGATGGACTAGAAAATAAAATTTTCTTCTACTCCTAAAAAAACAATCATTTTTTCTCATAAATCAAAATGAATTGAGAACTGTTACCGGAGATTCATAAATTAAATTCCCATTCAAATTGAAAATGTATTTTTGATAATATATTATAAAGTTGAGGAGTACAATTGAGTTCTACAAATAAAAAATATAGAAATATATGAAAATTTAAGTCTCTCTAAAATTCTCCATTCATTTTTTGACCATCCCACCTTTATTGTTTTTCTTTATCTATTAAATGTCACTCTTTATACTTAGATTGAGAAGTAGAAGTGAATTATAGGAACATTAAGGGACTTTCGGACTAGGGGTGGACATTGTGAACCGTTTCTAAAAATCGAATCGAACCAAAAATTCATTGAAATCGAAAATTTTGGTTCGATAAATTTGGTTCGGTATGGTTTTACTTTTGAAAATCGAATTTGACACTGAATCGTGTTTTTAATCGAATTTAAAATCAACAAAATCGAATCGAATCGTTTTTAAAAAACGAATATAACATGGATTTTTTAAAAATGTCAAAACGAATCGATAAATCGGTTTGACCACCAAATCGAACTGAATCGAATCGTTTTCATCCATATTTCGAAGTAAGGAGTTGATTATTATAGTTGGTTATAATAATTTGTATTTGAGAGGTAAGTTATTTTATTTTGGATTATAATACTATGTGTTTGTGGTGTAACTATTTTAGTTTGAGTTATAATAGTATGTATTTGAGATGTAAATTAAATAATATAGTAAAGAATAAATAATTAATGAATGTAAAATAATAAAAATTGTAGCAAATAGTAAATAATGGAGAAAAGTTTTGAAGTAGTGTTGATCATAATTAGTTGGAGGTTTTGAAATAATATTTAGAGGTGGTTATTATAGTTTGGAATAGTCTTGGTCTCAAACGTTCTCTAATATATGAATAATAAGAGGTAGTTATTATAGTCTTGGAATAGTCTTGGTCTCAAACGTTCTCTAATATATGAATAATACGTGGGGAATGGAGAAGTGACATTTGTTCTTTAGACATTAAGAACATGCATCTAAATTATATAAAAATAGAGATTTTAAAAGAGTATTTATGGTAACCAAAGGTGGTTATTATAGTCTTAAAATAGTCTTAGTCTCAAACGTTCTCTAATATATGAATAATATATGAGTAATAGAGAAGTGGCATTTGTTCTTTGGACATGAAGAACGGGCATCTAAATTATATATATTTTTTATTACTCTCCCTTAGATATCCATTATATATATGGGATATGCCTTAATAAAATCTTACTAGGAAAATTCTAATGAGAAAAAATTAGGGAAGTAAAAAAAATACATATTTCATATAATTTATACTTCTAAAAGAATATAATATATTTACTCTCTTCATAAAACATCACTTGAGATTTCTAAGTCGTCATATTCCAATGTTGTGTACCAATTTTTTAACGGTTACAGTTGGTAATGATTTTTTAAATAAGTTTGTCGAGTTACCATTCGAACAAATTTGTTGTACAATGATGTTATCATTTTCTTCAAAATCATGAGTGTAGAAAAGCTCTAGTGAAAATGCTTGTTTTATCTCCTTTAATATCATTTTTTGATTTGGGCTATATATGTTGTGTTGTTTTCATATAATATCGTTGTAAGATTTTTACTAGAAGATAAGTCACATGTTTCACGAATGCGTTGAATCATTGATTTTAGTCATATACATTTTCAAACATCCTCATGAATTGTAAGAATTTCAGTATGATGTGAGAAGTAACCGTTATGGTATGTTTCACTGATTATCAAGATATAACAATTCCTTCATTTGTGAATAGATAACCTGTTTGAGATCTAGCTTTATAGATCAGATAAATATTCAGAATCTGCATAACTAACAAAATTTGATTTATTTTAGTAAAACATACCCATATGGTTCGTTCCTCGAAGATAATAGAATATATGCTTAATTCCGTTCTAATGTCTATTTGTTGGAAAAGAACTATATCTAGTTAACAAATTTACTGAAAATGTAATATCTGGTCTTGTATTATTAGCAAGATATATAAGTACATCAATTGCAACAAGATATGGTACTTTAGGATCAAGAAATTCTTCATTATCATCTCGAGGTCGAAATATATCTCTATTTACATCCAATGAACGGACTTCCATTGGAATGTTCAAAGAATGTGTTTTGTCCATGTATAGTGATCTCTATAACTTTATTGAATACAATTCTCGAGATTCTTGATTTATATGTTTCAAGCATCTTAAGTCCTTTTAGGATTCTCGTATAAATATCATTATAAAGAGGTCCATATAAATATGTTGTGACAACATCCATAAGATGCATGTCCAAACTTTCATACTGAAAAACATCCAAAAAGTGTGTTTTCCAGGCTTAGAATTTAGTTAGTTTTATGCTTAATTTGAGGTCTTTGGTGCTTTTATTGTTTGATTGTAGGAAATCGAGCAAATGGATGAGAACAAGCAATTTTGGAAGATTAATAACCAAAATACCCCCAAGAAGGTCAAAGTTTTGACTTAGGGTAATGATCAAAGGAAAAAAAGGAAAAAATACAGAAATCGGAGGCAGGACAGCGTTGAACAAGTGTTACAATGCTGGCTCGCGATGCTGCAAGGCAGAGAGCATCTAAAAACAAGGCAGCGTCGCAATGCTGCTTGCAACATTGTGACGCTACGATTAGTGCTACGCGCTACGAATTTAATTGATGCCAGCGTTGCAATGCTTCCCTGGAGCGTTGCAATGCTGCAACTGCTGTTTATATAAGCAGTTTTTGGCCGATTTGATTCGAGGAGGCCCTTTTAAGGCTATTTTGAGAGCATAAAGCAATATTTCGATGAAGCCTCCCTGGGGAGTTTCTGGACCGAGGCAACATCTCAGAGCTTCAAAGGATCAAAGATTTAAAAAGTTCGTTGGGTTGTGATTCCAAATTCGAGGACGAGAGTCAAGAACACGACTTGCAATTTCTTCCCTCATTTATTTTCTGTCCTTTGTGTTTAAAAACCTCATGAATAGTCTATGTTTGTGTTGTAACCATGAGTGACTGATTTGTGTTTCTAGGGCGTTGATTTAGTTTTATGGATTGTGAAAACTGAATGAGTTGTTTCTTGGATTGAATTTACGCATAATTATTTTAGCATGTTTGTTCTTAATGCTTTTGATTAACTGATCACTAATTGAATGCTCTTTACTTATTTGTCTCGAGAGAGAAGGTGTTTGAGTTGGATCTAGCATGTTAAACTGTTAATCGATTATGCACGAGAGTGATAGGAGATTAATAGAGATTGTTAACGAAGGAACTTAATGATGTGGTCAGTCAAGTGATAGAAGAGATTCAGGTCGATGGTTAGTCATTAGAAAGAGTTGAGCTTGAGAGAGGATACCTGGATAAAAGACTCCTAGATCTATAATTTGCATGAATCAATCTAAGGTCAAAATAATTAATTTGGCTAATTCGTTTAACGAAATTATACCCTAGAACGTATCTTTGTCTAGTTTCACCTCAATTTTATCTTTTTTTTATTTTTTTATTTTTAGGATTAGATTAGTTAGGTTATCATCACAGTTCGGTCCTCTAAATAAAATTAGAAAAATCTCTGAATAGCTAAAAGAGACAAACCAATTCCTCAGAGAACGATAATAGGTCTCTTGGCCATTTTATTATATTATAATTTGACGCGTGCGCTTGCTCTACCATTAATTTTTTGGCGCCGTTGTCGGGGAATTGTGTTTTGAGTTCTTTTAATATTTAAGAGATCTGACTGATTTTAATTTAGGGTGTAGATTATTTTGTTTTATTTTGTTTTTGTTTTTTGTTTTTTCGTTTTCTCTTGTGTGATTGCTTGTGGTGTTTGCTTTATCATGTCTTATCATAATTTTGGGTGGCCTTATGGGTTTTACTAACCTAATCTAGGTCCACCACCACCAATGTCTTTACACCCATACCCATATCCCATCAGTTACTCATCCCATGACCATAGAAGTTTTTATGTTTATCCACCCCTAGTAGAGGAGAAACCTTCTTTAGAAGACCTGTTAAAAGAGTCTATCTTAGAGTTCCAATTTAGGAGGTTTTGTATGGAAGAAAGGAGGAGGTTGGATAGGATAGAAGCTCAATTGGCAGAGAATGAGGCAGCCCTGAAACGTTTAAGACATCAACACAGTCTGATGGTTGATTCATTTAGAACCTTATTTGAGAAAAATATTTCCAATGCCACTGAGGTAGGGAGGTCCGTGATTGTAGATTATGATGATGGGGATGAGTTAGAAGTATTAGAGTCATACCAAGAGCCGGGTCATGAGATTAAGAAAGAAGATGTGCCTAATTTAGATATGGAAGTTCAAGTGATTAAGGTTGAGGTTGAGAAGTCTTATGTTCCATCACTTGAGAGTCCTCTTGCCATTAATCTTCTTCTTCCATATTCTTATGAGTCGTGTCAGTTTGAGTATGCTTTTAATTTTTAGTATTTTTATCTTTCAAAAATTTAAAAAACCAAAAATAATTTTCTTCTTTCAAGTACCTTGGGAAAGATGGAAAGCCTACAAGATTTTGTAGGTTATATTGATTCAAGCAAGAAGGGACCTAAAAAATGGGAGAATTTTTATGTACCTTGACAGACAATCTCCCATGTCGTTTAGCTTAGACGTTAAACTCAGTGCTTCTTGGGAGGCAACCCAAACTTTTATTTTCTTTTTGCTATTTTAGTTTATTTTATTATTTTTATTTTTAGTTCAACACTCATGGTTTGGACTCTTATCTTTTTCTGGTCCAGGTTTTACAGGAGTCCTCAAATTAAAGCATGGTTTGCAAGGCTGACACACGTGGGTTACTTCATTAATCAGGGCAGTTTTGCTCACTCCTTCTGTTTGTTTTATTGCATTGAGGACAATGCATGTTTCTAAGTTTGGGATGGGGGATGTATTGCATACTGTTGCTTGTCTTGTGTTTTTATCATGCTATGCATGTTATTTAGAAAAATTGTCTTATATGATTATTGATTAATTATTTTGAATGGCTGAATTTTAAGGAAAATTCTAAATTTTTTTTGAATTAAAAAGAGGATCTTATGCTTAAATTAGAAATTTACTGAAGATGTAGTGATTATGATTGCCTATGAGCTATTCTAAATTTGCATGTTAGATGATTTGTTGTGGAAATAGGATGATATACTCCTGAATTAAATTATCTTTAAGTCCCTTTTTGAGTCTCCCATAGCATGAGCACGTAGTCACTTTAATTTAGAAACTTCAACTAAAAGGAGGATTAAGTGTAGTGTATTTGGTTGTCACCTTAAAAGGTCCCACCGATTAGATGGTTATGTGCATGATGGTTTGTAATGTTAGACTAAGAGGAAAACAAAGGAATATTATTATTGCCTTCGAGGAAAAAAATGTATATACTCATATGCTTAAAAGAAATATCTTTTTATATTTTAAACCTGTAATGTGTATGCATGGATGGGGTAAAAAGAACTGTTATTTCTGTGATCAAGTAGGACATCTGAGAATTGACTAGGTATGGTTCCCTACAGTGAATATGTGAAAGCTAATGCCCCTAGATAAAATGATGCATGTTAGGCCCTTTTTGTTGTTAATATATATATAAACAAGGCACCTTAGTGGACATATTACTTTCTTAAATGTGTGGATGCTTGATGATTAGTGCATGAGCAAGAATAGGGGGAAAACTAGATAAGCTCTCTTTTAGTGCTTGTGTTTTGAATTAAATGTGAGTTGCGGACACATAAACATGGGAGATGATGAGATTTGGCCTTGAAATCTTTTAATGTTGGGATGTGTTTGAAATTTTCTACTAATGGATCTAATATGCTTATTTTGAATAATAAGGTTTTGAGTCATTTGCATGCTTGTCTAAATTTCATCATAGTCTTGTTCTTTCTTTGCTCGGGACTAGCAAAGTTCTAAGTTTGAGGTGGTGAAACGCATCCCAAAAGTGTGTTTTCTGGGCTTAGAATTTAGTTAGTTTTATGCTTAATTTGAGATCTTTGATGCTTTTATTGTTTAATTGTAGAAAATCTAGCAATTGGATGAGAACAAGTAATTTTGAAAGATTAATGACCAAAGTACCCCCAAAAAGGTCAAAGTTTTGACCTAGGGTAAGGATCAAAGGAGAAAAAGGAAAGAAAATGTGGAAATTGGAGGCAGGGTAGTGTTGAATAAGCATTGCAATGCTACCCCGCGACATTGCAAGGAAGAGAGCATCTAAAAAAGGGCAGCGTTGTGACGCTACGATTAGTGCTACGCGCTATGAATTTTATTGACGCCAGCATTGCAACGCTACGACTGCTGTCTATATAAGCAGTTTTTGGCCGATTTGATTCGAAGAGGCACTTTTAGGGCTATTTTGAGAGTGTAAAGTAATATATCGGTGAGGCCTCCATGGGGAGTGTATTCTAGACCGAGGCGACATCTCAGAGCTTCAAAGGATCAAAGATTTGAAGAGTTCATTGGGTTGCGATTCTAGATTCAAGGACGAGAGTCAAGAACACGACTTGCAATTTCTTTCCTCTTTTATTTTCCGTCCTTTGTGTTTGGAAACCTCATGAATGGTCTATGTTTATGTTGTAACCATGAGTGATTGATTTGTATTTCTAGGGTGTTGATTTAGTTTTATGGATCGTGAAAACTAAATCAGTTTTTTCTTGGATTAAATTTATGCATAATTAGTTTAGCATGTTTGTTCTTAATGCTTTTGATTAACTTATCACTAATTGAATGTTCTTTACTTAATGTTTTTCTTGAGAAAGAAGGTGTTGAGTTGAATCTAGCATCTTAAACTGTTAATCGAGTATGCACGAGAGTGATAGGAGATTAATAGAGATTGTTGACGAAGGAACTTAATGCTGTGGCGAGTCAAGAGATAGAAGAGATTTAGGTCAATGGTTAGTCATTAGAAAGTGTTGAGCTCGAGAAGGATACCTGGATAAAAGACTCCTAGATCTATAATTTGCATGAATCAATCTAAGGTCAAAATAATTAATTGGTTAATTCATTTAACGAAATCATACCCTAGAACGTGTCTTTGTCTAGTTTTACCCCAGTTTTATATTTTCTTGCTTTTTAGGATTAGATTAGTTAGGTTCTCATCACAGTCCGGTCTCCTGAATAAAATTTGAAGAATCTATGAATAATTAAAAGAGTCAAACCAATTCCTTAGAGGACGATACTTGGTCTCTTGACTGTTTTACTATATTATAATTTGACGTGTGTGTTTGCGCTACCATCACATGCACAGTCAGACTAATTAAAAATTTTAGTGTAATTGCATCAACCACTGGATAATACGTCTCATCATAATCAATACCAGGTCTTTGTGAAAAACCTAGTGCAACTAATCTTGCTTTATATCTCGTGACCTCATTATTTTCATTTCTTTTTCTCCCAAATACTCATTTGAATCCTACAGGTTTGACACCTTCTGATGTTTGAACTACTAGTCCAAAAACTTGAAGTTTTGAAAGTGAGTTTAATTCTGCCTCAATTGCTTCTTTTCACTTAAGCTAATCTTTTCTATGTCGAAATTCTTCAACAGATTTTGGTTCAGGATCCTCATTTTTAGATATAATATCAAGAGCAACATTATATGTAAAAATATTGTCAATAACTATATTAGTCTTGTTCCACCTTTTTCCTGTGATGACATAGTTTATTGAAATCTCATTTTTATCTTTAGGTATTTCACTTTCTTCACTAATTTTACTATCAGTCATGTCCATGGTTTTTTCATGGATATTGAAATCCTCAACCATGTCTTTTCTACTATTAACTATTTTTTTCCCAGGATTTTTATCTTTGGAACCCATTGGTCTACTATGCTTCTGGCGTGTTCTAGATTCATTAGTGACAATTTACTGTATTGGGATATCAATTTTTTATGGAACATTTATAACTGGTTTACTTTGACTTAGTTACTTTCTTTGCATCTGTAAAAGCATCTGGTAGTTGATTTACTATATTTTGCAAATAAATTATTTTTTGAACTTCAAGTTCAATTGATTGTAAGGGGATCTAAATGAGATAATAACGATGTGCTCTACATAATTTAAGTGACATATTTGATTATTTTATGTGTAATTATGAAAGGCATATTACTGAATTTTCTCAACGTGTATATATAGGTTTCTTTGGAAATATTTTGAAGGGTCAGACGTATTGAATACCTTCAAAGTAGTCAACTCGAACGACATTGCACCTTGTTTTGGGACACCGACCAATCAAGCATGGACTCTATCAATGGTCTTCTCAGAACAACCATGACAAATGGTGCTCATTCCCTACAATCCTGATTAAGAGTTTATATTATTGTATATTAGTTGGATTTTTATGTAGCTTTTAATAAGAACGTAATCATACTCATTTTCATTCCTTCTGATAAGGGTCATTGGATATTGTGTGTTATTAAAAATACATGCAAAGACAACATATATTTTAGAATCATTACATTCTAGCAGCTGGATGATCTAAAACATGTTATAAATATGTAAGTTTGTCAAATATTGTATTAATATAGTTAAATTTTTAATTCTTTAAGTTTGTTAAAAGGTTTGCATTTTTTTTTGGATGTTCTTTTCTTCTCTTTAGGGCAATGAAAATGTATATGGCTCAAAGTACTCACCAAATAAAAAAAAAAGTGCCAATATGACATGACTCCCCGTAAAGGTAAATAAAATTGGGTTATAATTAATTAGCTATTATTACATGTACAAAAATAACCTTAATTATTGTTATTTAATTTTACGGTTCAATGCCCTTGCCAAAATGGTTGTGTGGAGCGTGGGTATTATGTGATGAAGTTCATGAGAGAAGTTTTACATCATCTAGATACTCCTATCAAGTCCCTTGTATGCCACTATTCTAACTTTTTACATATTGCGAACTTAGTAATAATGATTTTTTTTGTAATCTTTGTTATTTATTTACTTTGATATAGTTTAATACTAAGAACCCTTTTACCCAAGAAGAACTCGATGAGGACCAAGTTGAGTGGGGGAAGCATATGTCGAACTACACTTGATCGGATTGCATACATGGTGCCACAATATATGGCTTTTGCTTTGAACGTTTGGTATATCCCTTACGCATTTTGGTTGTAAAGTTGCTGAAGAGTTTTCTGGTTGCAAAGTTGGTAGATCATAGGCATTATGTAGTTTTAATACATATTGTTTAGCATTATTGTTAGAAATGTGATATTGGCTAAATATATTTGTTTAAGTACCCTAGCATCACTTTCTTGAGCTTTCTGGAGTTGTCTCTTCTTTTGCCCCAGATGGATCTTGTCTCAGAAGTTACCTTTTCAGTTGTTGATTCTGTAGAATATTTCTTTTCTTATTTATTATATTCTATATGATATTTCTTATGAAATATTTTCTTTTCTGATGGGTTGACGATTTTCTGTGGGATTATTTTCCTTGTTTCCACTGTGCTATTTATGCTTAAGAAGATCGTTTGCTAGTGTTGCCGCTACATTCATTGTTTGAGCATATTGTGTGTCATCTTTATTCAATAAGAGCTTTCTCTTTGCGGTGAAGACAAAGTTCTTTGTGTTGCATTTGTGGCGGTGTGTTCTTCGTTAATTCTCATCACTGTTCACGAAGATTGTTTGGTCTTAGAGGGAGTTTAAGACTTTGTTCATCAAGAAGGATTTCTCAAGTCTTAGGGGGAATCTAAGTTGCTTTGCATTGAGAAGGGAGTTCTCATTACTTAGGGGGATTCTAAGTTCTCTTGTAAAGGGAGTTCACAAGTAGAAGGATAAATATTATCACGTGAGAGAGAGTTTCATTCACTTAGGGGGAGCCTACGTGTTTCATCACTAATGTTCATATACTTAGGGAGAGCCTAAGTACAAGAGAGGGAGTCTCATATTTAGGGGGAGGCTAGGTGTTCAACAAAGTTAAGCTGAACGAGTATCACTGTAATATTGTTACCTTACACATAAGTACAACGTTATAATTGCTTGACCTTTTTACATTAGTGGATTATATTTCTTGAGTATACTGCCTCCCAGACGTAAATGGTTTATCGTTGAACTGGGTTAATAAACTTGGTGTATTTGTTTTAATTTGCCTTACATTATTTTTGCTGTTGTCTATGGACGTGCCAAGACATTATGCAAGACATGTATTGATTGCTTAAATCCATTTTCCAAACTTTCAATTGGTATCAGAGCGAGTCACCTTTATCTCAGGTGCTTTGATCATGGAAGGTATTAAGGAAGGTGGTTCCACTACGCGTCCTCCTGTTCTTGATGGAAAAATTACTCTTATTGGAAAGCTAGGATGATTGCATTCTTGAAGTCTATGACAACAAAAATTCGAAAGCCATTATAACTAGTTGGTCTCCTCCAACTACGAAGAATGCTAAAGAGAAAGAAGTTCTAAAGCTGAACATTCAATGGACTGAAGCTGAAGATGAAGCTTCCCTGGGAAATTCTCATACCTTAAATTCTATTTTAAATAGTACGGATCGTAATATATTCCATTTGACTAATTCTTGCACTTCATTTAAGGAAAGCTTGGACATTCTGTCTATTGCTCATGAAGGAACTTCAAAGGTCAAGCTCAAGATTACAACTTTTAACATCAAAGTTTGAGAATCTCAAAATGTAGAATGATGAAATGATTGTTGAATTTAATGTTCAGTTACATGATATTGTTAATGAGTCATTTACTCTAGGGGAGAAAATCTCAGAGGAAAAATTGGTTAGGAAAGTTCTTAGGTCTTTGTCTAAGAAATATGTCATGAAAGTGACAGCCATTGAGGAATCCTATGACATCTCCAAGATGAAAATGGATGAGTTATTTGGATCTCTTCTCACATTTGAAATGTCAGTTGAAGGAAAATTGGAGAAATTTTTTTTAAGAGTGTGGCCTTGTAGTCCTCAGTTGAAGAAGAGTTTGATGATTTGAATGGGGAGTCTGATGAGTCTCTTACTGATTCTATTTCTTTATTATCTAAGCAGTTTTAATCGTGTGCTCAAATGATTTGAAAAGAAGTCAGGAAATCCAGATTCTTGGAATACCAAACCAAGAAGTAATTTTCCCCTAAACAACACAAACCTCATAATTTTTGGAGGGATTCAGATAAGACTAGCTCCACTAGTGTTCAAAATAAAGAAAAGTCATTCAAATGCAAAGAGTGTGAAGGTTTCAGTCGCTTCCAAGCTGAATGTCCAAACTTTCTAAAAATGCAAAATAAAAGTTATGTCTTAACCTGATCTGGTGATGATTCTGATGGGAGTAGTGAATCTGAAGTGGATGTCAGGGCACTTGTTAGTTACATCTTCTTAGACACTTTATAACGAGAATCTTGATTTTGATGTGTTTGCTGGGAGTGAAAATAGTGAAACTAACCCTGTCTCATATGATTCTTCCTATCAAGCACTCTTTAACAAGTGACAGGACGACCTAAAGGTCCTTGACATTCAAAAGGAGAGGATTGAATCTCTATTGGCTGACAATCATAGACTTATATCAGCAGTTGTTGATTTAAAACATGAACTAAAACTCTTAAGGTTGAGAAAGACTCTATGTGTAAGTTTGCTAGAACGCTCAATTCAAAATAAAAAAAGTTAGACAAAATCTTGTGTAAAGGAAAATCTCCCAGTGACAATGCTAGCCTGACTAAAAGAAAAACAGAAAATTGAGTTTGTTAGAGCACAATTTTCTGAATTTTATGGCTTTTAGGAAACATCTTCAAGTAGTACAAAAAGAGGGGCACAGTTAGCATAATAGTCAGTTTAAACAAGTGTGGATTTGCCACTACTGGGGAAAAAGAGGACACAAGAGATCTTTTTGTTTTCAACTATATGGATCTCCTTATAGATCATATATCATGCCCTTTATGTCCTATTCTAGAAGATATAACTCTCCTCGAATGACACAAGTATGGAGGATTAAAGAGGCCCAAAACAAATGTAATGTTGTTCGAACTTCCCTCAGTCTTCAGCTAAGGAAGACCGGTTCTTTGATAGTGGCAGCTCTAAACACATGATTGGAGAAAAGAGCTACATTTCTGACTTCAAACCTGTGAGTTTCGGATATGTTACTTTCAGCGATGGAGTTACTAGAAAAATTGTTGGAAAAAGAAAACTGCATTTTCCTAGTCTACCTTCTCTCTATAATGTGATGCTGGTTGAAGGGCTTACGATGATTCTTATAAGTATTAGTTAAGTGTGTGATCAAGGGCTAAAGGAAAATTTTTCCAAAGACAAATGTATTGTCACAGATGATGCTAAGGCTCTTGTCATGACAGGTATGCGCTCTTCTGATAACTATTATTTATGGTCCCCTAATGATACATTCATCTCTCTCGTCAAGAGGAAGCAAATTTGTGGCATACGCGTTTTGGGCACATGAGTATAAAGTCTATTCAAAACTCTATTTTGAAGAAGGCTATTTTTTGTCTTCCTTCTTTGAAGTCTCAAATGAAACAATTTGTGATGACTGTCAAGCTAGTAAACAAATTCATGTGGCTCATAAATAGGTACCCAATATGGTTTCCAATCATATTATGGATTTATTATGTTTGGACCTCATGGGGCCTATGCAAACATAGAGTTTTGGTGGAAAAAGATATGTTCTTGTTTGTGGAGATATATTCTAGGTACACTTGGATGCACTTTCTTAATGATAAATCAGAAACATTTACTATCTTTTGAGCTTTGTGTCTTCTAGTTCAAAGAGAAAAGTACTTTAATCTTGTTCGTATCAGAAGTTATCATGGTCGTGAGTTTGAGAACTCTCAGTTTCATGATTTTTGCTCTGCCGCAAGTATTCATTATGAGTTTTCTACTCCCATTACCCTTCAGCAAAACAGGGTTGACAAGTGGATGAATCAAACTCTCCAAGAGATGGCTTGAGCAATGCTTCATGCCAAAAATTTGCATTGGGTTGAAGCTTTGAACACAACCTATCATATCCACAAATGTGTTGCCTTACGTCCGAGTTCCTGCAGCACGAAATATGAAATTTGGAGGGGGAGGAAACCTAATATCAAATGTTTTCATATCTTGGGCAACCGGCATTATATCTTGAATGACAGAGACTTCAGAAGGAAATGGGATCCCAAATCGAACGAAAGAATATTTTTAGGTTATTCCACAAATAGTAGGGCTTACCGGGTGTTCAATAAATGTTGTTATGGAACTAAGGTCGAAAAGATTGAGAAAAATCAGTCACTCGTTCTTTGTTATTCTGTACAAAAGTATACTGCCTAATTTACTAATTCGTAGGAAGAGACTACACTTTTGTATTTGAAAAAAGTTTCAGGAGGGATGATCTCTGAAGTAGATGATGGTTGATAGAGTATTGATGATACTATGAATAGTTCTAATTTTGCCTCTGTGGAAGAGGAGAATGACGTTTTACCTTGTTAGCTCTAATGTCCAGGACAAGTTATCTAACAATGTTCTAATAACCAGATTGAAAAGTGTTGTGATGTGACTGAAAATTATTGTGGTGTGACTAAATATTGTGAAGTCAATGAGAGACAACCTTCTAGTAGGGTTCATAAAAATCATTCTATCTCTAACATTATTGATAACCTAGAAGAAGACATGTAGACAAGAAGAAAAGACAAAGTTAACTATCTTGAGATGATTAGCAACATTTATTTTACCTCCCTGATTGAACCAAAGAATGTCAAGGAAGCTCTTGTTGTCAATGTTGGGTGAATGCTATGCAGGAGAAGCTCGAGAAATGATATTTGGTCTCTTATCCCTCGTCCTGATGATGTGAATGTTATAGGGACAAAGTGGATCTTAAAAAATAAGTTCGATGAAAGTGAAAATGTGACCAGAAACAAAGCTCGTTTAGTTGCTCAAGGATATTTACAGATAAAAGAAGCTGACTTTAATGAAACCTTTTTAAATTTTTTCAGATGGATATGAAAAGTTCCTTCTTAAATGGGTACTTGTCTGAAGAAGTGTATGTTGAACAACCTAAAGGATTTATTGATTCTTCCTACCCTGATCATGTTTACAAGCTCAAAAAGGCTCTTTATAGCCTTAAAAAGGCTCCTAGGGCCTGGTACGAGCGATTGACTCAATTTGTTGTTGAGAATGATTATTGTAGAGTAGGAGTCTACAAAAATTTGTTTGTGAAAAAAATTGATTGTTATTATTCATATATATGTTGATGAAATTGTTTTTAGTGGATTGCCTCAGAAGATGGTTGATCTTTTTGTTAAACAGGTGAAGGAATAGTTTGAAATGAGTATAGTAGATGAATTGACCTATTTTTTGGGATTCTAAATTAAACAATACAGAGGAGGGCATATTTATTTCCCAAAGAAAGTACGTTAGAAGTATTGTGAAGAAGTTTGGGCTTGAAAAGATAAAAGTTGTGTTGATGAAAATGGTGATTGTGTTGATGAAAGCTTATATAGAAGCATCATTGGTAGCTTGTTATACCTCACTGCCTGTAGACCTAATATAGCCTTTGCTATTGGAGTCTATGCTCGTTATCAATCTTGTCCTAAGTCCAATCATCTTCTTTCTGCGAAGAGAATAATCAAGTACATCAACAAAACTTGCAGTTATGGTTTACTCTACACCTTTGACACAAGTGGCTCTTGTTGGTTATCGTGATGTTGATTGGGCAGAGAGTTCTAAGGAAAAATAAAGCACTTTAGGGGGATGCTTCTTTCTTAGAAACAATCTTATATCATGGTCTAGTAAGAAACAAAATTGTGTTTCTCTATCTACTGCCGAAGTCGAATACATTGCAGCGGGCAGTATCTGTACAAAATTGATGTGGATGAAGCAGATGTTAAAGGAATAAGATGTTCCACAAGAAGCCATGACACTCTACTGTGACGATTTTACTGCTATTAAGATTTCGAAGAATCTTGTTCAGCACAGTCAAACAAAGTACATAGATATACGACATCATTTCATTCGTGAGCTTGTTGAAAATAAACAAAATGTTCTAGATAGTGTTCGTACCAAAAATCAGTTGGTAGATATATTTACTAAGGCCTTGGATGTTTTTTGATTCGAAGCCTTGAGGGCGAGTTTGAGCCTTCGTAAACTTAATTTGTAGCAATTAGCAATTAATTATGTTATTTTGGTAGGTGAGGATTGGTGTTCTCATTAAGCCCATTTATTATTCTATTGTGGCGACCCATGGTCTGTTTAATGATGAAATTAATTTAAATTTGAATTTAACTAGGTGGCTATTATTAATTAAGGCACTAAATCCTTCCAATGTGGTTATTCATGTAACATCCTGATTTATTTTATAATTAAGTTTTCTTTTTTTTTTTTTTTTTTTTTTTTTTATATATGTTGACTACTTGGATATATTATAAGAAATTTATGTTTTTTTTAGCTAAGCTAAAATATGATTTAATTATTTGGAATTAATTGAGTTTTATTTTGGCTTGCATTTGGAGATTTGATTATCTATGGAGATAATTAAATGCATTTATTGGATTTTTTTAAAAGAAAAAATATATAAGTATATATATATTTTGAAAATTTATTAAGGAATTTGTTTTTAAAAGGGAAAAGTAAGAAGTTTAGTTTTGTTATTTATACTTGAGGAAAGGTTATAAAAAAAACAAAGAGAAAAGGAAAAATAAAAAAAAGAAAGTTTTTTTTTTGTCTCTCTCTCCTCAACCCACGTGCGTCGTCTCTTTCTTTTTCCTTCTTCTTCTTCCGTTCCTTCCTTCCAAACCCTAGCCGCAGTGCCGGCTCACCTTGCCGCTTCACCAGCGCCAGTGTCGTCCCATCGCAGCATCAGAGCACTAGCGATCCACTAATGTCTCGCCGCCGCGCTCAGTCGTCTGCCGCTATCTCGTTGCCACACCCCGCCATCCAGTTTTGTTTCTGCTGCCGCGCCCAGCCAAGTCGATGTCGTTCGTCCACCACTGCCTTTTTGAGATTGGGTAAGAGTTGGATTATTTTGGGCAAGGGTTGGTGTTTGGGTCTTTTTGGAGTGTCACTTGGTGTTGGAAACAATTTTAATTATTACCCATTGTGTCGACTTTCAAGATTTGGATTTTGGAAGATTCTGGGGCGTTGCTATCAAAGAAGAGACTATTCTTTTCAACGGAGAGTTTAGTTTGGGTATGTTTTGTGTAAGTTGGTTGGTTATTCTTTGGACTTGGACCCCAAGGATTTACTTAATTTTTGACTCACTTCCTAAGACATAGTTGCTAAACTAAACTTGTGGTTAATGTCTTAGGGTTGATTTGAGTTTTATCCAAGGGCTATTAAGGAGTTATTTGTGCAGACTTTTAAGACCAAGTTGAGGTAAGTGATACTATTACCGGTGCCTTCGTGCCAGGCGACCTAGATTAGACCTATAAAGTTACTTGGTGGACTATGGAGCATGATTTTGTTTGTCATTATGATTTACGTGTTGCATGGCAGTTAAAAGTATTATGAGCATGTTCAAATTTCTAATCAGTACTGATATTATGTATGTGATGCATGAATAGACCAGTAGAGCAATTTATTGTCTCGCCTTGACGCTTGTTTTATTTCAGAAGACCTACGGGTCTAGTTTCATGTTTGATGGTGTGTCTATGGGCCGCTAGACATGCATGAACCAACATGTTTACGTTCATGTTATTACCATGTTTGACAGTGTGCCTACGGGTCGCTAGACATACGTGAGCTGACAGGTTTACGTTCATGTTACTTTTATTTTCATGTTTCATGTTTTGACGGCGAGCCTACGATCTGCTAGACATGCGTGAGTCGACGGGTTCATGTTCATATTATTATCATGTTTGACGGTGTGTCTACGGGCCGCTATACATGCATTTCAAGGCAAGATAGTACGTCTTTTGATTTTCCTTTCATCATCAAAAATCGATGTAGGTGTATGAGCCACGGGCTATCTTTTTTTGCTTGTGGATGCATAGTCTGATCCTGGTAATGGGATCACTTACTGAGTATTTTATACTCATCCTTTATCTTTATTTTTTTTCTAGGTAAGGGCAAGGACACTCGAGCGATTGACAAGAGGAATCCGTGACAGTGCCAAAGGAACCAGAATTCGCTTCCACATTTGACCCTTTATATTTTCGCATGTTTTGTTTTTATTACATTCATGGTTTTATTATAATTTTTTTTATTATTTATGATTTATTTCTTGTTAAAAAGGATGCCGGGGTTGAATAATTTAAGATTTTGAGATAATTTCAGAACATTTTCTTATATACCTAAAGCAGTTCAAAATCATGATTATTCTATTTTAATTTACTTTATTTTCTTCAATGAGAATAATTATGCATGCATGTAGTAGCGATCCCCTTTTTAGTAGTCTTAGGAGGTGGTGTTGTTACAGTTGGTATTAGAGCCCGTGTTTTGGGGTTCTGTAGACTGACTTATTATGTAAGTCCAGGTTGTTCCTTTTGGCCTATAACGGATTCTTCGTCGTCGCCAGGTATGTCCTTTATGAAAAGTATTTAGGATAATATGCACCCGAGTTAGTAGCATTTATGATTGCAATTGATGTGTTTTGTGCTAGTAAGAAAAGTAGCGAAGGGGTGGTTGCGAATAACTATCAGGAAAATGGTTCATGTTAGAGGAAGAGGCAATCATAGGATTACTGAAAGGGGGCATGTTCCTGAAGAGCAGAAACCGCCAGTTCAGGATCAAGATCCTCATGATGAGGATCCACAAGTTCAAGATGCACAAGTTCGGGACCCTCCGGTACCAGAGGATTCCTTGCTGCCTAAGGACCTTTCAAGGTCAAGGTGGTAGCGAACCTAGACACGAAGTAGAGCCCAGCACATGGCCACGATATCACAGACGCAGACCACCCCTGTTGCTCTAGCAGAGGTTACCGATTGGGCAACCACTATTGGAGAAGTAGTTACATCAGCTGTGTTGGGTAAGGTGAAGGACATGCTGGATGAACGACTGGCCCAATTTGCCCAGTTCCATCAGACACCACCACCACAGGATCAGGTGTCGCAAGTCCAGACTCAGAATATGATCCAGAACCAAAGCATGTCAGGCCTTTTGGTGGAGGCTAAGCATTTGCAAGATTTCAGGAATTACAACCCCAACACCTTCAATGGGTCATTAAAGGACCCTACCAATGCAGAATTATGGATATCCACGATTGAAACGATCTTTCGTTATATGAAATGCCCAGAAGATCAGAAGGTGCAGTGTGTCGTTTTTATGCTTACCGATAAAGCTCAGATCTGGTGGCAATCAGCAGAAAGGATGTTTGATGTAGGAGGGGATCCAGTGACATGGGAGCAGTTCAAGAAGCACTTTTACGCGAAGTAATTCTCTGCCAATTTGAGGTACAATAAGCCGAAGGAGTTCTTGGAGCCTAGGCAAGGACACAGGTCAGTGGAGAAGTATGACTAGGAGTTTGACACCTTATCCTGTTTTGCCCCAGAGTTGGTCGCCACAGAAACTATGAGGGTAGAAAGGTTCGTTCAAGGCCTAAAAAACAGTATACGAGGTATTGTGCAAGCATTCAAACCAACCACTCATGTTGAGGCACTTCGCTTGGCAGCCGAGGTGAACCCAAAGTCAGGAGACGAGTATTCACGAGCGTGTGGGGCGGGACCTTTCTCAGGTCAGAAGAGGAAGGCAGATCAGAAGGCTTTCGAGCCTCACCCCCATCAGAAGGTTCAAAGTTCAGACAGACTGCTCGACATTTTAAGCAGCAGGTTGCCGAAGTGGGTATGATGGAGAGAATGCGACTGGTGTGTAACTCGTGTGGAAGACATCACTAGGGTCGATGTTTGGCAGGCACTGGGGTTTGTTTTCATTGCAAGCAGGAAATGCACTCGATAGATAGATATCCTGCTAGAAGCACGTTTGGTTATGGGAACCAGTTTGAAGGCCATGAACAGAGGAGTTCAGGTAGGCCTCAACATCAGCAAGGTCATATTTACTCTACCACCCGGCAGGAGGCTGAGAAAGCAGGCACTGTTGTGACAGATACGCTCCAAATATTGGGACATTTTGCTCTAGTATTGTTTGATTCGGGTTCATCCCATTCGTTTATATCATCGTTGTTTGTTAAGCATGCCATGCTAGAACTAGAGCCTTTGCACTATGTGTTGTCGCTTTCCACTTCGTCTGGAAAATTATATTAGCAAAGGAGAAGATAAAAACATGTCAGATTGAAGTAACGAGTCATACCCTGGATGTGACTTCAATAGTCTTGGACATGCAGGATTTTGATGTGATTTTGGGCATGGATTGGCTAGTTGCTAACCATGCCAGTATAGACTGCTCTCGCAAGGAGGTGATCTTTAACCCTCCCACAGAAGCCAGCTTTAAATTTAAAGGGGCGGGGATCGTGGTTCTGCCCAAAGTGATTTTTGCCATGAAAGCCCAGAGGTTGCTTAACCAGGGTACCTGGAGTATCTTGGCTAGTGTCGTCGACACTAGAGAAACTGAGGTCTCCTTGACTTCGAAGCCAGTGGTACGTGACTACCCGGATGTCTTTCCAGAGGAACTCCTAGGTCTGCCGCCGTATCGGGAGATAGACTTTGCTATCGTGTTGGAGCTAGGCACAACTCCTATCTCGAAAGCTCCGTACAGAATGGCCCCAGCAGAACTGAAGGAACTTAAGGTTTAGTTGCAAGAGTTATTGGATAAAGGTTTCATATGCCCTAGTGTGTCCCCTTGGGGTGAGCAGGTGCTGTTTGTGAAAAAGAAAGATGGGTCATTACGGCTCTGCATTGACTACAGGGAACTAAACAAGGTGACTATAAAAAAAAGTATCCGCTTCCCAGGATTGATGACTTGTTTGACCAGTTGCAGGGAGCTACAGTGTTTTCTAAGATTGATCTTCAGTCGAGGTATCATCAGTTGAGGATAAAGGACAGTGATATCCCCAACACGGCTTTTTGTTTGAGGTATGGGCATTATGAGTTCGTCGTTATGTCATTTGGGTTGACGAATGCTCCTGCAGTATTCATGGACCTGATGAATAGGGTGTTTAAGGAATTTCTTGACACCTTCGTGATAGTCTTCATAGATGAAATTTTGGTTTACTTCAAGATAGAGGCGGAGCACGAGGAACATTTACGAAAGGTTCTAGAGACCTTGAGGGTGCAACAGTTATTTGCTAAGTTTTCCAAGTGCGCGTTCTGGTTAAAATAGGTGTCCTTTCTAGGGCATGTTGTGTCCAAGGAAGGTGTATCTGTTGATCCTGCAAAGATCGAGGCAGTCACGAGTTGGTCTCGTCCTACCATAGTCGAAGAGGTACATAGTTTCTTGGGGTTGGCAGGGTTTTGTGAAGAACTTTTCCCGTATAGCCACCCCTCTGACCCAGTTGACCAGAAAAAGAGCTTTCTTTATTTGGAGTAAGGCTTGTGAGGATAGTTTCCAAGATCTCAAGCAAAGGTTGGTTACTTCCCCAGTTCTCATCGTACCAGATGGAACAAGTGGTTTTGTTATTTATAGTGACGCCTTTAAGAGAGGGTTGGGGTGCGTGTTGATGCAGCAAGGTAAGGTAGTTGCTTATGCCTCTCGCCAGCTAAAGAACCATGAACTGAACTATCCCACACATGACTTGGAATTGGCAGCTGTGGTCTTTGCTTTAAAAATCTAGAGGCACTACTTGTATGGCAAGAAGATACAGATTTTCACCGATCATAAGAGTTTAAAATACTTCTTCACTCAGAAGGAGTTAAACATGAGGCAGCGTAGGTGGTTAAAGCTAGTGAAGAATTATGATTGTGAGAGTGGTTGAAGTCAGTGAAGGATTATGATTGTGAGATTCTGTACCACCCAGGAAAGGCAAATGTAGTGGCAGATGCTCTAAGCAGGAAGGTAGCCCATTCAGCAGCCCTTAGCACCAGACAAAGTCGTTTATGTAAGGACCTTGAGAGGGCCGAGATAGGTGGTGGTAGGGGAGATCTTTGCGCAGTTAGCACAATTGTCGATACAACCAAGTTTAAGGCAGAGGGTCATTGTTGCTCAACGCAGTGATCCTTACTTAGTTGAAGTAGCGCGACAGGTGAAGATAGGATAGGGTGGTGAGTTCTCCTTGTCAGCAGATAATGGTCTTACTTTTCGAAGATGTTTATGTGTACTAGCAGATAGTGACCTCAAGAACGATCTGTTATGGGAAGCTCATAACTCCCCATTTTCAATACATCCTGGCAGTACTAAAGTGTACCAGGACCTAAAACGTTGCTACTGGTGGAATAACATGAAAGTGGAGATAGCAAAGTTTGTCAATAAGTGCTTGGTGGGTCAGCAGGTAAAGGCCCCAAGACAAAAGGCAGCAGGTTTGTTGCAACCTTTGAGCGTACCGGAATGGAAGTGGGAGCATGTCTTAATGGACTTCATTGTAAGTTTGCCGCGCGAAGGGTTTTACATTAATTTGGGTTATAGCGGACAGACTCACCAAGCTGGCACATTTTATTCTAGAGAAGTCTACATATTCAGTGAGTAGGTGGGCCTAGTTGTATATGAAAGAAGTGGTAAGATTGCACGGGGTACCAGTGTCCATCGTATCTGATAGGGACCCTCGATTTACCTCCAGCTTTTGGAAGAGCCTTCAGGCAGCATTGGATACACGTTTGGATTTCAGTATGGCTTTTCACCCACAAACTGACGATCAAACTGAGCATTTAAACCAGACACTGGAGGACATGTTACGTGCTTGTGCGTTAGAGTTTGCAGGGAGTTGGGACTCTCACCTGCATTTGATAGAGTTTGCCTATAATAATAGTTATCAGATAACCATTGGCATGTCACCGTTTGAGGCCCTTTATGGGAAGAGTTGTAGGTTACCCGTATGCTGGGATGAGGTTGGTGAGCGGAAATTACTAGGACTTGAGTTAGTACAAACCACAAACGAGACAATACAGAAGATTAAGGCTCGAATATTGACGGCTCAAAACGGGCAGAAGAGTTACACTGATGTTAGGCTTAAGGATCTGGAGTTTGAGGTAGGTGGAAAGGTGTTTCTGAAGTGGCACCTATGAAGGGAGTGTTGAGGTTTGGCAAGAGGGGTAAGTTGAACCCTCGTTTCATCAGTCCATTTGAGATCTTAGACCGGGTTGGCTCTGTAGCCTACTGGCTAGCCTTTCCCCCATCTCTTTCTACAGTTCACAATGTTTTTCATGTTTCCATGTTGAGGAAGTACATAGCAGACTCATTTCATGTTATGGATTATGAGCCTTTGCATTTAAATGAGAACCTGAGCTACGAAGAGGAGCCCATTCAAATCTTGGCCAGGGAAGTGAAAGTTTTGCGCAATAAGGAGATAGCATTAGTGAAGGTTCTTTGGCAGAATCACTAGTTCGAGGAAGCAACGTGGGAGCGCGAGGATGACATGAGGGTGCATTATCCCGAGCTTTTTCAGGATTAGAACTTTTGAGGACGAAAGTTTCTTAAGGGGGGTAGAATGTAATATCCTGATTTATTTTGTAATTAAGTTTTTTTTTTTTTTTTTTTTTTTTTTTATGTTGGCTACTTGAATATATTATATGAGATTTATGTTTTTTTTGGCTAAGCTAAAATATGATTTAATTATTTGGAATTAATTGAGTTTTTTTTTGCTTGCATTTGGAGATTTGATTATCTATGGAGATAATTAAATGTGTTTATTGGATTTTTTTTTAAAAGAAAAAATATATAAGTATATATATATTTTGGAAATTTATTAAGGAATTTTTTTTTAAAAGGGAAAAGGAAGAAGTTTAGTTTTGTTATTTATACTTGAGGAAAGGTTTAAAAAAAAAAAAAAAAAGAGCAAAGGAAAAAGGAAAAAAAAGTAAGTTTTTTTTTCTCTCTCTCTCCTCAACCCACGCGTATCGTCCCCTTCTTTTTCCTTCTTCTTCTTCCGTTCCTTCCTTCTAAACCCTAACCGCAGTGTCGCCTCACCTCGCCACTTCGCCAATGTCGTCCCGTCGCAGCATCAGAGCGCTGGTCCTCCGCGCTGTCTCGCCGCCACACTCAGTCGTCTGCCGCGCCCTGCCATCCAATTTCGTTTTTGCCACCACGCCCAGCCAAGTCGGCGTCGTTGATCCGCCACTGCCTTCTTGAGATTGGGTAAGAGTTGGATTATTTTGGGCAAGGGTTGGTGTTTGAGTCTTTTTGAAGTGTCACTTGGTGTTGGAAACAATTTTAGTTATTACTCATTGTGTCGACTTTCGGGATTTGGATTTTGGAAGATTCTGAGGCATTGCTTTCAAAGAAGAGACCATTCTTTTCAACGGAGAGTTTAGTTTGGGTAATTTTTTTTGTAAGTTGGTTGGTTATCCTTTGGACTTGGACCCCGAGGATTTACTTAATTTTTGACTCACTTCCTAGGCCATAGTTGCTAAACTAAACTCGTGGTTAATGTCTTAGGGTTGATTTGAGTTTTATCCAAGGGCTATTGAGGAGTTATTTGTGCAAACTTTTGAGACCAAGTTGAGGTAAGTGATACTATTACCGGTGCCTTCATGCCAGACAACCTAGATTAGACTTATAAAGTTACTTGGTGGACTCTGGAGCATGATTTTGTTTGTCATTATGATTTGCATGTTGCATGACAATTAAAAGTATTATGGGCATGTTCAAATTTTTAATCAGTACTAATATTATGTATGTGAAGCATGAATAGACCAGTAGAGCGATTTATTGTCTTGCCTTTACGCTTGTTTTATTTCAGAAGACCTACGAGTCTAGTTTCATGTTTGACGGCGTGCCTACGGGCCGTTAGACATGCGTGAACCGATAGGTTTACGTTCATGTTATTATCATGTTTGACGGTGTGCCTACGGGCCACTAGATATGCGTGAACCGACAGGTTTACATTCATGTTATTACCATGTTTGACGGTGTGCCTACGGGCCGCTAGACATGCGTTTCAAGGCAAGATAGTACGTATTTTAGTTTTCCTTTTATCATAAAAAACCGATGTAGTTGTATGAGCGACGGGCTATCTTTCTTTGCTCATGGATGCATAGTCTGATCTCGGTAATGGGATCACTTACTGAGTATTTTATACTCATCCTTTATCTTTATTTTTTTTCGAGGTAAGGGCAAGGACAATCGAGCGATTGACAAGAGGAATCTGTGACAGTGCCAAAGGAACCAGAATTCGCTTCCACATTTGACCCTTTGTATTTTCGTATGTTTTGTTTTTATTACATTCATGGTTTTATTATAATTTTTTTATTATTATTTATGATTTATTTCTTGTTAAAAAGGATGCCCGAGTTGAATAATTTAAGATTTTGAGATAATTTCAGAACATTTTCTTATATACCTAAAGCAGTTCAAAATCATGATTATTCTATTTTAATTTACTTTATTTTCCTCAATGAGAATATTTATGCATGCATGCAATAGCGATCCCTTTTTTAGTAGTCCTAGGAGGTGGGGGTTGTTACAGTTCATCTTCTTCCTCGCATTGCTCCAACTGCCTGTGTGCTTTTCTTTGTGTATTGCTCTTGAATGATGGTGAATACCAGAAAGAAATCTTATGTTCCAGAGAAAAAGATGGTGTGACTTAAGGAGAAAGCTAATCGCAAGAAGGTTATTGAAGTCGATGTCCTTGCCACTACGACGAATGTTTATGGCATTCGCATGCGAGGGTTTCATTCACCATCAAACGAAAATATTGTTGCTTTTCATTCTACAAAGTGGAAGAGGTATAATGTGGGTTCACCATCATCAGCTAAAAGGAAGATTGATTTGTTGTCTACCACCATCTTGACTATCACTAATCTTGTGGGATATAGTAAGACAATTTTGTCTACCTCTCAAAATTCTTCTTTAAATAGTTCTTCAACGTCTAATATAGATTATCGTGTTGTACGTTGTACTTCTTATCAAAATATGTCATCTGATCATGCTTCGAGCAAAGAGGTTAGGGTTTCTCTATGTTATGCTGTTGGGAAAACGAATGTTGATGCTGTTGTTGTATCTAGTCCTGTTACAATGAATGTAGTTGTCACTAAGTCTAGTTCTGATATTCCTTTGGATTATACTAGTCCTCTTCACAGATTGATCATTTTGTTCATGAGTCTATGGTTAGTTCTGATGTTATTGGTGAAGAGAATGTGTCGACTGTTGTGGCTGGTACTACTGATGTGTTGTTGCCTGTGTGTGAAATTCAAAATGTGATTGAAGAAGTTGTTGTAGTTGCTTCTAAAAATGTTGTTGTGTCCATTAATAATGCTACATTAGATAGTCAACTGGCTGTAGAGTTCGATATTTTGCTGCCTACCAGTGAGCATACCAGTCAAGTTCACGTTGAGGGTGAAAATCCTGAAACCATTACTATTAAGCCTGATGAAGTTGAAAATGGTGAGTGTTCTACCAAGCCTTTTGGTAAATCTCATTTGTCCAATTCCTCCAGTGAGGATGATATCCCCCTTAGTCAAATTTTGTCCGAGATGAAAGATGTTGCTCAAGACAAAAAGACAAGTTTTAAGTCATCTTAAGAAATTTCTGATGAAGAGGATGTTGAAGTTGTTTCTGAACCCTCTAGAGGATGGGTTTAATAAGTAGTCAAATGATGACACTGAAAAAGGTGAGCTTGTCACCTGTGTCTCTACTCGAGGTTAAAAGAAGGTCTATTTTCTATTTCTTCTATTCCCGTGGATGTTTTTTTTCCTTTCATAAGAAGAAAGTGCAGTATTTTGGAAGTATGTGGTCAAAAGGACAACTTCTGCTAAAAAAAAGTTGTCTGAGAAGGCCTAAGAGTGCCTTGACATCATGGAACTTCTAGTCAAGCCTAATATGATGAAAACAATGTTGAATCTTGGACCTTTCTATTCGAAGCTTGTGCGAGAATTTGATGTGAATCTTTCACCTTCATTTGATGATGTTAGCTCACTTGATTTTCGCATAGTTCATGTCAGGGGCCACTTTTTTTGTTTTTACTACAGGGGTTATAAATAAGTTTCTTGATTATACTGTTCCTCCTAATACAACTGAACTGCGTCCTTCCTTGTAAGATTTGGTTTTTGAATTAACTAGTGGGATGAAGAATGTATGGCCCAAGGATGGGCATCTTGCTTCAGCTGAATTGAATGCAAAATATGGTATGTTGTTCCAGATTGGTATTGCTAACTGGTGCCTGACTTCTCATCATTCTGGTATGTCTGTTGCTTTGGCTACATTACTTTATCAGATTAGCAAAGGAGCTATCTTTGATTATGGGGCGTTTGTCATTGGTCAGCTTTGAAGACACATTGGTTCTCAGGCCCTGTGTTTTCCAATCTCATATCCTCGTCTGATTTGTGGAATTCTTCTATCCCAAAAGCCAAATCTCATTTCTGCTGATGAGCCTCTCGGTGCCAATCCTGGTCTATTGAATTTCAGTTATAAACTTTTTCAAGGCCTTCATGTTCCATATATTACTCTGCATTCTCCTGGTACCACAGAAGAAGATCCTCGTGTTGACTTTATCAAGTCTTCTATTGGTCTTCATCTCATGCATTCCCTTTTAGTAGAGCTTACGATGCTTAATGATAGTATTGGTCATGCTTCAGAACACAAGCACAAGCTTACTACTTTGTTGTTTATGAGGAGACGGGTTGCTATTGATTCAGATCAGGCTAAGCTTTCTACTTGATATCTTTTCTTTAAGATAGAGGGGGAATTGTTTTGTGTTTTGGACTATTGGTTTTCTATTTGTGTTGTTGCTCTTGGTTGGGTTGTTGATTTATTTTGTTTTGCTATTGCTGAGCTGATCTGTTGTTTTGTTGGACATCTTACTTGTTCTTTTGAACTTTATCTTCTTTAAAGGAATATTAGTTTTGGTTTTTTATGCCTTCACTTATAAATGGATGTTATGGGTTGGTGGTCTTGACTTTATTCTATCTTAAACAAAATATATCTTAGCCAAAGGGGGAGTTTGTTAGAAATAAGATATTGGGCTAAATATATTTGTTTAAGTTCTCTGCTTCACTTTCTTGAGCTTTCTAGAGTTGTCTCTTCTCTTGTCCCAAATTGATCTTATCTTAGAAGTTGCTTTTTCAGTTGCTGATTCTGCATAATGTTTCTGTTTTTATTTATCATATTCTATAGAATATTTCTTATGAAATATTTTCCTTTCTGATGGACTGACGATTTTCTGCGGGATTATTTTACTTGTTTCTGTTGTGCTATTTATGCTCAAGAAGATCGTTTGCTAATGTTGCCACTACATTCATTGTTTGAGCATGTAGTATATCATCTTTATTCAGTAAGAGCTTTCTCTTTCCGATGAAGATGAAGTTCTCTATGTTGTATTTGTGGCAGTATGTTCTTCGTTAATTCTCATCACTGCTCAAGAAGATTGTTTGGTCTTAGAGGAGTCTAAAACTTTTATTCATCGAGAAGGATTTCTCAAGCCTTAAGAGAAGCCTAAGTTGCTTTGCATCGAGAAGAGGGTTCTCATTACTTAGGGTGATTCTAAGTTCTCTTGTGAAGGGAGTTCACAAAGTAGAAGGAAAGATATTATCACGTGAGAGGGAGTCTCATTCACTTATGGGTAGCCTAGTGTTTCATCACTAATGTTCATATACTTAAGGGGAGCCTAAGTTTAAGAGAGGGAGTCTAGCATCTAGGGGGAGCGTAGGTATTTAACAAAGTCAGCCTGAACGAGTGTCACTATAATATTGTGATCTTACATATAAGTACAACATTGAAATCGCTTGAATTTTTTACATTAGTGGATTATTTTTCCTGGGCATACTACCCTCCAGACATAGGTGGTTTATCATCAAACTGGGTTAACAAACTTGGTATGTTTTTTTTAATTTGCTTTAGTTATTTTTTTTTGTTGTTTGTGAATGTGTCAGGACGTTGTGTGAGAAATATATTGAGTGCTTACAACCATTTTCCAAAATTTCAATTTTAAATTAACATCATAGTATACAACAATAAAAACTATTAAATGTCTTATAAAAAAACAACTTTGATTAGAATCAATGTCAGTTCCTAACTACCATCAATGATCCATACTATGTCATTTTCAAATTGACATCGTACATAACCATCATCATATTATGTATGATGGCATGGGTTTAATGTCAGTTTCTAGCCATCATACAAAATCACCATTAAATGTCTATGATAAGATGACAGTTCAAAACTGCCATCAAAGATAATCTGCAATTGTATCCTAAGATGACACGAGATATATTGGCGGTTTGTAATCCACCATCATATGTATATGATGGTAATTCAAAACTGACATCTAAAGCCAAAATTGTTATAGTGTAACTTTGACCAAAGAATCCTTGTTAACATCCTTCAACACAACTTTGAGAGTAATAAGCTTTTAATTTATTAACAAATATGACAACTTTGACTTCCATGAAGTCATAGTAAAGGGTGAGTTATCTCATAACTCTCCCACTACGATAAAGACTTATCTAGTTTGATTAGGATTCATTTGACATTAAAATGTGATAAAATGGTTAATAAAGTATTAACTATTTAGTAGATTTACTTGGAACCAAAAAGAATAACACTATCCAACCTTAATAAAGGTTTGTAGTCTTTTATTCAACATTTCTTATAAAATTAATATTTGTCATACAAATACATCGTTTTATTTAGCATTGCATAAAAGACCATTTTTTTTAGGATAGCCTACTTTTTGTCACATCTTCCAACACATTTATTCCTTTTGGTTTGTTTCAGCATATGCATCTTAATATACTCAAATCCTGAAATGTTGTAGACCAATTTTACTACACTTCTATAATTCAAAATTGTCTACCAGACAGTTTTAGATAGAATAATGTTCATAATGCAATCTCTATTGCTCGTTCTTATCAGAATCTAGCAAGGATGTGTAATTTGTTCACGACGTGACCATGTCTAACAAAGTATTCATAATTAATGTGACCAAGTCTAACAAGGTCATATTTCTCCTTTTTAAAGCACAATTTCACCCAAATTATATCAAATGCTTGTAATCTCATTTCCTATTAATTAGGTATAATACCGAAATTTTTGTACTTCTATGATCTGATCATAATATTGTTGGGGTGGATGTCCCAAATCTCATGGATCTTGTAGTTTGTAATTATAATGTATAAAAGATTTATTTATTAATAAAATTGGAGGAATTTTATTTGACATTTAGTAGCATTAACCCATAAAACTAATAAATTAACATCCAAGGTTATCTTCTGTAGCTTAAACATGTATGTAGAGACATATAGGTGGATTTAAGTGATAACCTAAATGGTCTGTAGTAGATGGATAAGGTTGGATACCTTATCATGGTGACACTACGAATACGACCCACTTTGTAGATGTTTCAATTATTGCAAAGTGTTACAAATAATCTGATCTTGATCATTCATGTAGAGACATATGAGCGGGGGTGTTCTATACAAAGGGGTTTGTATAAACTAGACCACGAACTGAATAGTCTCATTGTATAAAACCGTTAATAATAGAGACTTACATTTCACCAAGATGACCATAGGTAACATGACCTGAATCCTGAGTGAGTTGTGAACTCTTGCCTATGGAGGCAATCTTTTGATTTGTGTGAGTGAAAGTGGCCAGATCACCAACTCAATAAGCCTACCATTTTGAGGATTCGTCTAATTGGGGAGTTGAGAACATAGCTACACAAGACGAAATTCACTCCTTGCCTAATGTCGGGGTAAGTAGATAGATTGCTCCCTTAAAGGCTGATTCTGGGGCTTGAACAATGTGGCGCCACACCTTCTCTTGGCCCAGGAGGGGTTTGATCATAGTTGGACTATGACTTATGATCAGTAGAGGGAACAGTGGTACTTAAGGAGTTAGATGTAACTATTATAAGTGCAAAATGATAATTTTGGCCCAACTGTACTTACGAGCTATTTGTGAAGGGTCATCACACTATTGACTGGTTATATCCAATGGACACATAAATATATCCGTAGTGCGAAGAGCGTAGTGTTTAGTGGAATGACCGACAGTTAATGGATGTTGGATAATTTAATTAAATTACTTATCCATTAACTGTCGGTCATCACACTATTGACTGGTTATATCCAATGGACACATAAATATATCCGTAGTGCGAAGAGTGTAGTCTTTAGTGGAATGACCGACAGTTAATGGATGTTGGATAATTTAATTAAATTACTTTAATTAATTATTCAAGTACCATTGGAGCTTCAATCTACCGGTCCATAAGGTCCCCTCTGTAGCTCAACTAGGATTAATGAGAATTAATTTTGGACTAATTTGAATTCTTCAAATTAATGAAGGGAAATTAATTATATATAAAATTAATTTAAATTAATTATATCATATATAATTAATATAATGTATTTGATACATTATACTATAAGTTTATTTGAGAGGAAATAAATATTTGAATATGATTCAAATATCAATTATGTAAATTTGATTCATATAATTAAATTTAATATAAATTTGATATCCTAACAATTTAAATATAATATTTATATTTAAATAAAATGCATGATATGTTTAACCTATGGTGAGATTTTAATCTAAATGACATATTTTATGTAACATTTAAAAAAATATTAATGAAAATCATACATCTCATGCATAATTAAATTAAAGTAAAAAAAATTGACCAGCATCTTGGACATATCCTAGACACTAAAGATTAAATTCAAAATTACAATAATTTGAATTTTCAAGACATATCTTGGTCTTCAATTTCTTCCATGGCCATCAAAATTTATGATTTGAAATGCTTAAATTTAAGCTCTTTAAGCTTCAGTCACACATACTTTAATCAATTCTGTCAGATGCTTTAATGACCCACAATAGATGCGCACAACAGAATTTCAAGATTTTCCAGATGTCTTTAATTCGGAACATACATGATTTTTCCAAACTTTACACTATTTTTTTCACCAAAATAAATAAAAATATAAAAGAAAAACCTAGGATTTTACAATTGATCTAATCAAAGCTTCAAAATCTAACGCCCATATATGCTTAAATAATCAATTTTACAAATCACAATTAAAAACATACATGTCATGTATTTTATTTAAAGGAAAATTAGATAATATAGCAAGATTTGGGAAATCGTTTGGATATATAGCAAAAAATCAGAAACCATAAGAATTTTAACAAACCAACTGTTCAACACGTGCTCCATCTTCCTTTATTCCAAGATTGCCCTTAATGGGTTCCAAAAATGTCCTCAACATAAGTTAGCAGATTTGAATCACAATGTTGTTAGATTTGACTTTCAAATTTTAATACATCTACATGTGGTGTTTGCGTGTATATATATATATATATATAAACGAATTTGTTTGCAGATTTGATTAGAGAAGCAAAGGGAAGCATGGGGGAGATGGAAGCAGAGTTTGAGAATTTTGGAAAGGGTTTTTGATCTGGAATATTTTATAGGGATTGTGACACCATTCCTATTGAATTGCTAAACCTTCAAACTCTCAACTTTCATGGAAGATGGTTTATGAAACTTCTCCACCTTAACAAACTCTACACTAGGAGGAACCATTTTTCTTATTCGTTTTCATCTCTTTGATAGCTATTTCCTTCCACATCTCAATCATGTCAGAAACAAAATTGTAATTTGCTGCTTAAAGGGATTACGGAATAGCAGAGAGGTATGGATGATTTTTCCTCCTTTCCAAAAGGCATTAGATGCAAAAGTAGTCATTTTAAAGGGGGAAAAAAAAAGAGGATAACCAAAGAACATCGCTAAGTAAAAGAGTTTCTTATTCAAGTTATCTGATGATCTTTTTTTGCTATGTTGAATTAACGAAGTTGAGGATCATCACATTGCAAGATGACTCTTTCAATACCTCGTTCTTTTCTTTTTAGTCATTTCTAAAGTTAGACATTTATCGGTATTTTTCTTCTTTTTTTTCTTTAAGCTTACCATGTATTTCCTTATTTGGTTGGCAGATTCATAAAGATAAATTAAACAGGGATAAATTTGTTTAATTACGATGTACTTACATTTGGTAGATTTTGGTAGAAGGAAAATCAAATCTGTTTAATTACAATGCATTTACTTTTGTGGGTTTGGTAGATTTTGGAAGAAGAAAATAAAATCTTTTTAATTGCAATGTATTCTTTTTGTAGATTTGCTACGGGTTAAATTGTAAAATGGATTAGTCCACCCGCAAGGTTGGGGATGCCATTCCTCATTCCATCCCTGCTCTCATTTCATTCCCCATCCCTATAAAATTCTTCAAGGGATCGGGGCGGGGATTCCGTGTCGAATTTTTTCCTATTATTTTTTTTTAAAAAAACCAATTAATTTAAATTAAATCACTAATGTGTGAGCAAATTTTAATTAAATAATTAATTTTATCACTAAATTGCTTATTAGGGTTAGTTCTACTTGACAAATTGCTTATTAGGATTAGTTTGATTAGGGTTAGTTTTATTAGGGTTAGTTTTACGATAAATTATTCAAATTTTGACCTAGAAAAGCTAATTAATTTTTAGTAGAAAGAAATAAATATAAATCAAATTATTCACATATATAATCTAAATTTAAATATTCAATTTAAATATATTAATTATTTTTTCCAATAAATAATCAAATTTGAAATTTAAATGTAATATTTATATAATAATAATAATAACATAACATTAGATAACTATACTAAATGAATATGAATATGTAGAAGCTAATCAAAGCGGGGAGAATGGGGCGGGGGCGGGATAGGGAATGCATTCCCCATCCCATTTCGGGTAATTTTTTTCCCATTCCGTTCAGGGTGGCCCCACGGGCGGTAAATCAAATCTTTTTTGAATTATTGTTCCTATATTTTGGGATTAGTTCAATTTTGAGGTTGATGGGTATTTTCATCTTTTGCAAATTAATATTTTGAGTTTATGGGTATGTTCGTCTTTTGCTAATTCGTATTTTCTATTTATAATATTCGATTTGTTATATTTACAATTTTGAAATTTTTTGCTATTTTTTCAAATAAATCTTTAATTTTTCTATTTCTCTTGGTAGCCTTATTTTAAAAAATACCCACCATTCTTGATTGACTCTGATACTAACTGAATGGATTTAAATCTTGACAGAAGTGTGTGATCGCTTTATTTGATTTCTTGAAACAATTAAAAATCAAGTAGACAAGAAAAGGTTAAACAACATACCTTTGTTTATCCATAATTTTAGCAAACTCACCTCTTGAAATTGGTTGTCTCCTTGAATTCTTCCAATTCCACGAGATCTTCCTAGTTATTACTCTGGCAAGGATCCGGCTTGTGGGAACCATTTCTTGAAGAATAAAGAGAATGAGAAGAAGAATGTTCTTAGAACTAGTCTAAGAAAATTGGGAGAAATATTAGAGGGAGAGTTTTAGAGTGATCGTAGAGATTATTCTGGTAGAGATTGTGTCGGCTCCCAGGGCTTTATTTATAGAACCCTATGGGTTACTCCTAATCCTATTGCTAATATCCAATATTGATAAATATTTACCCAAATAATATGTCATATTAAATGGTTTAAAACGTTTAGATCATATTTAAATATTTATCACTTCCCGAATCTTTAAATTTGAATCTCATCCAAATTATTCAAATTAAATAATTAATTGTTCGAATTCAATTAATCTTAATTAATTAAATCTTCCTTCAATTATTTAATTCAAATCTTATTTAAATTAAATAACTTAATTATATGGATCTCATCCAAATAGTTAATTACTTGAGTCATATTCAAATAAATCAATTCTCTCATTATCTATTTAATTCGAATCTTATTCAAATTAAATAATTTATTTATTTATAGATTTCATCAAAATAAATAAATAATTATTTAATCATATTCAAATGGATTAATTCTCCATATTATAAATTTATAATTTGAATCTCATTCAAATAAACTTTATTATAAATCATGTAATTACTTGTATTAAATACATTTTCCCCCATAAATTTAATCATTTCAAATTTTCTTTAAACGTAATTGATCCTTGTTGGTCCGTAGACAGCTAGCATGTACCTACAGATTATAAGCTCCAATGATCCAAGATTAAATAATTAAACTCTTTAATTAAATTAACTTTCATTCATTAACTATAGGGCAGACCATTATAGATCTATAGTTAAACTCTTATGTACTATAGGACAAGATGTGTCCATGGATATAATCAATATAAGTAAGTTGATCCTTCCCGAGTTGTTCATAATAACAGTTAGGTCAAATGTCTATTTTACCCTTATAATTATCTTTTTCCTTAAGTACCACTAATTCTTCAAATGAACAGTTTGTTTATGATCAAACCATTAATTAAGTCAGCCAGTGAGAGAGCGGAGCCCTTTGTTCAAGACTCAAAATCAACACTTAGACGAACTACTCATCTACTTACCCTATGCGAGAAGGAGTGAATTCCATCTTGTGAAGTTATGTTCCCAGCTCCCCATTTAGTCAAGTCCCTAAAATGGTAGGCTTATTGAGTTGGCAACTTGGGTCACGCTCACCCATGCAAATAAAAAACTAGCCTCATAGAGTTCATAAATCTTTCAGGATTAAGATCTAGTTGCACATGATCATCCTATGAAATATTAATTTCATAAGTTACTAGATTTACAATGAGAGATAAAATATTTTGCAGTCTGATCTTATACAAATTCTTTGTATAGAAAACCTTCACTCACATGTCTCCACATGAACGATTTGCATCAAACCATTTGTAACTATTATAAAGTGAACCATATCCATAGGTCACTAGGATAAGTCACTCAATCTTATCTATATACTAGAGAATTTTAGATGATTTCTTGAATGATCCACCTCGTATGTCAACTACATGCTATTCAAGACTACATATAATAACTTAGAATTTTTTTCAGCTAATGAGTTAATTAATCTTGGATAATTAATAATTAATTTAATCAACTAATAAATTATGAGACTTTAGGATACAAATTCCAACAATCTAGCTATTCATTTTTGTTCAGTCTTCATGCAACTGGTTGTTGTCATGAGCACTGACTTCACTGCTTCTTTATTCAACAACTTTGATACTGAGGCTTCATGGACATTAAATAGTTTGTATAGACCATTCTTAAGACTCCCTTGTAACGTCCCACATTATAAAATTAGGCTAACTTTGGGATAAATTATGTTGTTTAACCTCCACCCCATTAATTTTAAATTAATGGACTCCTCAAGTGTTAGATTCTAATTTGGAGAATTAGAATTTCCGTAATCTTTAAGTTCTAAATGAAATTTCTTAAAATTTTGGAAGAATGGGTTTTCAATTAAAGTATTTAATTAAAATATTTTGGAGTTTATATATATATGCTAGAAAATTTCTTCAAATCTTTTAAGCCTTTAATTTTGGTGTTTTTTGTTTCTTTTTGGAATTTAAAAGACTTTCCTTTTTAGTTTGACTCGAGTTTTATTTTTAAAGTAATTGTTTTGAGTCAAGGGAAAAGATAAAATAACCCTAGCCCACATCTTTCTTTTCACTCTTCTCTCCCTCACTCTTGCATGAAACAACTTAAGGAAAATGGGATATATGACCCAAAATAAAAGGCATAAATGAAAAATGGGTACCATTTTGAAAACCAATTAAATTTGGCCTTCTGCTTATGTCATCATTGTATAAAATTACCATTTTAACCCTAATGCATTATTTTTCTATTTTCTTCGTTTTGCAACATTTTTTTTTCTTTTTTTCATTTTTTCATAGTTTCTTCTTCTTCCTTTTTTTTTTTCCTTTTTCTTTTTGCATTTCTTCTTCCTTTCTTTCTTTTGTTATTTTTTGTGCATTTCTTCTTTTATTTTTTCCTTTCTTTGTGTTTTTTTTTTTGCGTTTCTTTGAATCGAGGATCAAATGTAGAGTATATAACATTAGAGCCAAGTGAACTTCTGAATCGAGCATAGAGCATACAATATAGGGCCTAGAGTATCGAAGATCGAGTAGCATGTAGCTAGTATATAACATAGAGCATAAAGTGTAATGCATTAAGCATGAAGCATCAAGTATCGAAGATCGAGGATCGAGGATCAAGGATCGAGTAGCATGTAGCTAGTATATAGTATATAGTGTAGATCATATAATATAAAGCATAGAGCGTAAAGCATCAAGTATCGAGGATCGAGGATCGAGTATCAAGAAAACTTATAAATCATAATACACGGATGAGTTTTAGGGTTGAATGAGTAAATTCACAGGATGCTGACATAAGCAAAATGCCACTTTTCATTCAATTTAAAAAAGGTACCCATTTTTTATTTGCCCCCTCAAAAAAGAGCCATCCGTACAAAAAACCCAACAACTTACCCCCCTCAACCTTTTTCTTCATTCTGCCTAGTCACAACCTCCTCTCTCTCTCTCATGAACTTCATCCATGGACAACGGCGGCATGTAGACCACATTGGATGACTTCTACTCGTGGCGGCAAGTGGCTAAAGATCTCAACACCTATAGCAACCGGTGACGATGAACACCCAAGTGCGTGGCCCACCGGCTACAATTCTGTCAACAGTATTTCGGTGGTGCCTACACAGACAAATAGCAACTAATTCAATTTCCAGCGAATTTCAATGTTTGTCTTGTGATAGCACTTGAAATGTACTATTTTCTTCTACTTAACTCAGGGTTGTTTAGCTACTTAATTTGATTTAATTGTTTATTTTGTAGGGCTCTAGTGTACAAGTAGTTAGATCAAGCGTTCGAGACTTAAAGACGCTAAAATGACAAAATTAGAAGCTAAATCGATCAAATGACCAAAAAAGGAAGAATGTCTAGACGTAGGTCAGCGTCGCAACGTTGCCCGCAAATGTTGCAATGCTTCGAAAACTCAAGGACGCCAGCATTGCAACGCACTCCAACGTTGAAGCCTGACGTTATAAGACAGAAGCATCAGCATTGCAACGCTGGAAAGTTTAATGTGAACCCCTCAGCGCATGCAACGCAGCCGAGCATTGCAACGATCTCCCTAGTGTTGTGACGCTATGGCTGGCCTATAAAAGGAACCCTTAGGGTTTAGCCGAAATAATCCCATCTTCTACCTTCTACTCCCGATTTTAGGGTGTTTTAGTCTCTTTTCTAGGTCTTTTTTTTTATTGCTTTTGCTTTTATTATTGTAATAAATTCTTCCCCTTTGCCAATCGTGTTGATTTTCGTGGCTAAAAGGTAAGAACTTAGCTTGGGTTAGTTAGTTTAATTTCATTCCAATGTAATTCTTGAGACTCGTTTTGTAATTTCGTGAGTATTACTTTGACTTAATGGAATTTGTCTTAAGTAAATTTTCAGTTTTCGTGTGTGGGATAATCTGACAAATTAGCTATGCACGTTTAACTGATCGCTTTGATTGGCCTTGACTTGTAATCGTTAGATAGCCATCACCTAGAAGCAAAAATTAAGTCAATTTGTTGTGTTAATCAGGGATTCCAATTAACAAGCATTTACTTTCTAACTTAGATAAATTTCACTCAATTAATCGGTTAAACAATAGAAACAATTAATTGGCATTTTGTCCTAAAGCTTAAAGTCTGTTAGTTAATTGATTGGTTAAGGATCCTCACTCTTCTTTTAATTAACTTGATTTTATGGACTACCGGTTAGGATTCTAATCGAGTAGACTAAGTTTTTTTAGTTCAAATAATCTCACACATACTTTGAGTAGTCTATGATATAATTATTGAGGAATGAACAAATTACAATTGCCCAAGCTAAGTGTTTGTTTGATTGATAATTTCCACAATTGTTACATTGCATTTCTTTTTGTTTTCAATTTTCACGACCCCCCCCCCCCCCCGGGTACTTTCTACAAGTTCCTGAAGGAAATCGAACACGAGGGTTTTCATGAGCAGCGGAAAGATCATTCCAAATTATAATCATATATGAACTTTACAATTATAGTCATAAACAGAAACATACGGTTATGCATTAATCACAGAAATTACAGCATGATAATACAAATGATCAAGGAAAAATGCTACACACATTTTTAGACTCATTGCCAAGCTTCTTGATCACAAACGCTCGAACATAGCAACACCCGAACGCTCGTCCAACGTGACCGCTACACTGCACGAACACTGCACCCTCGAACTCAGCGATCGCCTAGGTCACGAACACCCTGATCAACACGAACGACCTCTACAGAACCTCGACAATTTCGAGTTGAGTATGACACCAATAAGAAGGCTACTTTGGTATTCTCGGTGTGAGAATCTAGAGGGTGGGCTCTGTGTGGACTTGGTTTAAGGCAGAAGGAGGAGGAAACAACAATCGTGTAAACGATTGAGAAAGTGGGAGAAGGCTGAACCTATTGTATAGGCCGATGCCCAATCATTTAGCAAAAGCTAAGTGTCCGTCTAGCAAAAGCTAAGTGATCGTCTAGAAAAAGCTATGTGATCATTTAGCTCATCACTTAGCTAAGTGTCTGTCGCCTACAAACACTACATGATCGTTTACCTTATCCAAACTATCGCTTAGTAAATCCTATTTACTTGACAACTTCCGTGAGTAATTCCAAGAGAGGAAGTCTCAAATTCATAAAATCTCAAGCTTACTAAAATTAGGAAAACATTTTTCCTTTTATCTCACAATTACTATGAAACTACCAATAACCTCCCACTCAATTGGTAGAGAAAAAGATATAATTATCCAATAATTAATATCATTATAAATATAAATGATAACCAACTTATCATAATATATTTATAACCTATAATTTTAATATTTCATCTCATGAAACATACAAACCATAGCTCTTTTTCTATTCCATGGTACTTAATGTAAATTTCATTTACATTAATCCTCCACTAGATGTATCTCATAGATCAAACCGATCATATCATATATAACTGAATTACCTCTTGTCAATTTGAACATTTCAAATCAACACCAAGAACTGATCCTCAACTGAATCCATTAAGCTACTAAGGGGACCTTATGGACCTGTAGCTCGAAGCTCTAACGACACGTGAATAACTAACTAAACTCTTTAGTCACTGGATCCACCATTTGTTAACTTTCAGGCATTCCACTAAAGACGACAACTGAACTCTCCTTACCACAGATATATTATGTGTCCATCTTAACCAATCAACAGTGCGATAACCATTCACAGATTGCTCGTAAGTACAACTCGACCAATAACCGTTATGCCCTTGTATACATCTAACTTCTTAAGTACCACTGAATCCTCTAATGAATATAAGTCATAGTCTTACTATGACTGAGTCCTCTCTTCCAAAGAGAAGCTGTGGCCACTATGTTCAAGCCTCGGAATCAGCCCTTAAAGGAGCAATCTTTCTACTTATCCTTACTTCGGGAAAGAAGTGAATTCCATCTTGTGTATTGAGTTCCCAGGTCCCAAATCAGACAAATCCCCAAAAAGGTAGGCATGTTGAGTTGGCAATCTGGCCACTCTCACCCATACTAATCAATGGACCGCCTCAAAGGCAAGAGTTCCCAAAACACTCAGAATTGAGGTCGTGTCACCTATGGTCGTTTAGGTGAGATGTAAGTCTCTAGTGTCAACGGCGTGATATATATAGTCTAGTCATCTCGTGGTTCGATCTTATACAAAATCTTTGTATAGGACACCACCGCTCGCACATCTCCACATGAATGGTCAAGATCTACCATCTGTAGTAGTTTACAACACTTGCAAACCTCTACAAAGCGGGCCATATCCGTAGTATCACCAGGATTAGGTATCCCACCTTAATTCTTATACTACAGACTTATTTAGGTTATCACTTAAGTCATGATCCACTTGTATATCACATATACATGCTTAAGTTTACATAAGATAACCATGGAGCTTTGTTTATTGGATATGAGTAAATACCAGAATGAAATAACAATTATTTTATTCATCAAACAATGTGTATCATTACAAACAACGGAACTCTAGGAGAATTAGGACACCAATCCCAACAATTCCAACTTTTTTAGGAATCCACATTAGACTCTCTGTGGTTCGACCCCGGACTTGCTACTTGTATTACTAGTTGGTACAAAAGGTTTGCTCGGTGATTTATAAATTTTATTTGTATAGCAAGGGGTTTGGGAGCGACACCAAAATTCTCGCTATCAAATTGGGCGCCATTGTCAGGGAGCCAACAAAATCCTTAATTTTTGAAACTTGTTGTGTTTATCCTTGCTAATCAATTTTCTCTTTTAGTGCATGACCCACACTCTCAAGGGTGCTAGACAATTGAATTTTGCAGAGATCTCTAAGGAAGAGTGGAGAATCAGAAGTTAAAGGAGACAACAAGTTGTTCTTGACAGCGAGATTCGTGTTGAAGACACATTTGAAAGAGACGTCCCTGAAAGTTTTTCAGTAATGGCCGAACGAGAAAAGACCCCCAAGGAGCTTGCAACCCTTGACTTCACTCAGCAGCCCTTGTGCATTGCCTATCCGGAGACAACAGGTAACTTTGAACTTAAATCTGGCTTAATTCATTTACTTCATGCCTTTTCTAGTCTGCAAGGCGAAGACCCACACAAACATTTGAAGGAATTCTATGTCATGTGCAATGGAATGAAACCCAATAGGGTGACCCAGTAGCAAATCGATATGAGAGAATTCCCCTTTTCATTGAAGGAAGATGCCAAGGAATGACTCTATATTTTTCCGCCTGGAAGCATCACATCTTGGGAAGAAATATAGAGACAGTTCTTGGAGAAATTTTTTCCAGTATCCCGAGTTGCTAGCATCAGAAAGGAAATTTACAGCATCATGCAGTTTGATGGAAAGACCCTTCATGAGTATTGGGAACAATTCAAAAAGACATGTGCTAAGTTCCCTCATCATTAGATCTCAGACCAACTCTTGATCCAGTACTTTTATGAGGGATTAATGCAGACTGACAAAAGCAGCATAGATGCAGCTGTAAGAGAAGCCTTAGTTAATAAAACCCCGACTGAGGCAATGAACTTGATAGTTACTATGGCAAAAAATTCTCAACAGTTTGGAACTAAAGCTACAGTCAGTGTAAAGTCCGCCAATGAGGTAAGTGGACTTAAGAAAGAAATATCTGACTTAGTTTCTGTTATGAAACAGTTGGCAAAAGTGGAGATTGGACAGCCCGCTGCCGTTTGCCAAGTATGTCATGGAACTGGCCATTTAGCTGACATTTGCCCAAGTGCTCTACAAGGAGAAATTCCTGAGGTGAATGTCGTTGGAGGCTACAATTATAATGAGCAAAACAGACAGTGGGATCCATTTAGTTAGACCTACAATCCTGGGTGGAGAGACCACCCAAACTTCAAATGGGGAGGACAGAATGAGTAGGCCTAGCCATTCATGGAGCTTCGTCTAGTTCAGGTATGTCCTTGGAAGACACTGTTAAAAGTCTTGCTGACAACTATTTTAAATTTCAAAAGGATACATAACATTTTCAACAAGATACAAGGAAAGCCATTGAAGATTTGGGGATCCAAGTCTCGTAGCTAGCTAGCTCTATGAGCAAATTAGAGAGACAGTCTGGCAAACTCCCATCCCAACCAGAGTCTGTTCTCAGAAAAAATGTATGTGCAATAACGCTGAGGAGTGGCAAGGAGTTGGAGCCACCTGCTGAGTCAATGAATGAGCCAGAGTTTGAAAATTCAGGAATTTCTTCTTCTTCAAATTCAAAAGATAAACCACCACGGAAGAAACAGGGAGTATCTTCTCACCCTTATCCCCCTTTAGATGCATATGTATCTAAAGCCCATTTCCCTTCTAGGCTTGCTAGGCCAAAGAAAGCAGTTGCAGACAAGGACAAGGAACTTTTGGAGATGTTTATAAGGGTTGAGATAAATATTTCTCTCCTCGATGCCATCAAGAAAATCCCTAAGTATGCCAAATTTTTTAAGGAGCTTTGCACGAGAAAAAGACAAGCCAAGGAAAAAGAGAGAACGATGGTAAGTCAATCCGCATCTGCAATCCTACAGAAAAACTTGCCAGAAAAACAGAAGAATCCAGGTATGTTTTCTCTCCCTTGCATCATAGGCAAAAAGAAAATTGATAGGGCCATGCTAGATTTGGGTGCATCAATGAATGTTATGCCTTATTCAATTTATCAAGAATTAAAATTAAAGGACTTGACTGAAATTGGAATTGTAGTTCAATTAGCTGATAGGTCTTTTATACACCTATTAGGAGTTATTGAGGATGTCCTAGTTCAGGTTAATGGTTTGATTTTCCCTACTGACTTTTATGTTCTTGAGATGGATGAGTCCACATCTATTTCATCTGCATCAATCTTGCTTAGTCGGCCTTTTATGAAGACGGCCAAGACTAAGATTGATGTAGATGAAGGCACCTTGTCTGTTGAGTTCGATGGTGAGAAAGCTAAGTTTAATATTTTTAAGAAAACTTCCACCAAAGGGCATGTACAGTCTTTGTGCCAGGTTGATGCGTTTGACTATTTTGAGCAGGAGGTTATATGGGACGTTTACGACAACGATGAGGATGATTCAGGAGACTTGATTTCGCTTGAGGAGCTTCTCGATTTATTAATGACAGAACCGGTAGGTAAGCCTTATTATTCTAATGATGAATCCTCTGATGAGGTGCTTCTTTTTGTTTTGCAGGCACCTAAAGTAGACTTAAAGAAGCTTCTAGAGCTTTCGATTTATGCTTATCTGGGAGAATCTGAGACATTTCCTGTAAAGGACCTGATTGAGGATATTGCTCCATGCTTGCCGATGTGCGAGGTTACGGAGAATTCCGCATCTGAATTTGACAAGAATCGGGTGATAGAGTTTGAGGTCAAAAGGCCTCATCCTATTCTAGCTTCTGGGATTTCATATGTATTTGAATTTTGTTCTCCTAGTCCTCACGAGTCTGTTGAATCTTTTGTTTCTTTGAATTCTCTAGAGTCATTTGAGTTTTTCGATGCTTTCTTTTTACCCTGTTTACCATATTCCAAAAAACCCAAATTCGACCTGCATGGTTTTCTTCTGAAGATGAAATGCCTTTTAGATTTACCAGGCTATATTGATTCATCCAAGAAGGGACATGAGAAACACGATAATTTTTATATACCTTGACAAGAAACGAGCCATCACAGTCAAGCAACCAACCATAAATATTTGTACTACCTGGAGGCAGCCATGATTTAAATTTACTTGCTTTCTAGGATTAAATTTGAATTCAGTATTTTTCTCTTTTTATTTTTCTCATTTATTGAGCCTAATTCTTTTACTTGCTTTCTAGGATTAAATTTGAATTCAGTATTTTTCTCTTTTTATTTTTCTCATTTATTGAGCCTAATTCTTTCTATTATTCTTGTTTGTAGGATTTTTGGGGAGAAAAAGAGCTGAGTAAAGTGCTCTACATCCTTCCTTCATCTCATTGTTCAGGGAAGTATTCTGATCCCTCGTGCTTTATTTTGATCACATTGGGAACAATGTGTATTTTAAAAAGTTGGGATGGGGTGTTTGAATTTTTGGGCCATTTTTTTTCAAATTTTTGGGCTTATTTTTTTATTGATGATATTATTTGGGGTCCTTGAGTGTCGTGCTCGGACAATGCTTGCTTGCTTGTTTGTCTTGATGTTGTGTTTCTTATGATGACTAGCTTATGACGCACTCGTAGGAATTGTTTTTGCATGAGAATAGGTCGAATGAAAGGATTCATAATTTTCATGATATTTTTGAAAATTTTGCTTAAGCCCTTTGCATATTTATCTTGACCCTGTACGCTTGCTTAGAATTGAATTATGAGACCATAAGTTTGTTGTCACTCCGATAGGCCTTAGTGACAAATATTAGTCTTTTTCTGGTTCAATTTAGTAATGCATGCTTGAGATGTAGTCAATTGATATCACTGTCGCCTGCTAAAAAAAATAATAAATAAATAAGAGAATTTTTATTTATTCATGTTTAGGGATTTAGTCCTCTTCTTCAAAGGGTATGATTAACCTGGGGCGGCCATGACATACGTGGTTTCCCTCTAAGCTAAAGTATCCTAGAGGAATGAGTAAGCTTAGGCACTTTTGAAGGGAAATTGGCCTGTAGTTGGATGATTCACATGACACCCGTGTGAGTAAGCCAAAATAAAAGTCAATTTCCTGAATTAAGTTTCCCGTTTTTATTTTTTGTTGTTAAAAAAAACATGAAAAAAAAGGGGCGATGGTAAATAGATTGTTTACTCATCCAATGTTATGTCATTACCACTTTGAATTTAGGAAGGCTAATTCAAGATCCTTCGAGCCAGTGTAAGGAAAAATAAATGGAAGATTCATAAGGCCATTTCAAGCTCGCTCTGGTTCAAAATAAATAACTTTGAGCTTGAACATGCATTAAAAATATTTTTAAAACGAATTTTCAAACTATTCATGAAATGATGGAAAGCTTTTTGATTACCTATTTGATTGTGAATGTCACATCCCGCACCAGATTACCTTCCTAACCTGGACGAAATGGTGACTGCAGCAGTTATCAACCCTTTTACTGGCACGTACTGCCTATCTTACCTGCTAAATAATACTCAAACCCTGAATACATACATATTAACTCAGAACCTAACACATTTACATTACAGGGTTTCGCAGCATTGTTTATACATGGATATTACAACCTAGTGAGCCCCATCAAGAGTACTAGTCACTAGACAGACACATGTGTACTAACTAATACAGGTCTTCAATTACGCTTCCTTCAACCTGTTTCTTTGGGTGGTAGAGCAGCAGCAGAATAGTCCTTTGGGAACTGACCGCTACCTGAAAAGAAAAACATTCGAAAACGTGAGCTAGAAGCCTAGTGAGTGACTTAATAAAAATATAAATCTCATGCTTAAAACCGAAAGCTTGAACACATAATACTGAAACTAGAGTATACCAAGCAAACGTGTACATAAAACCTTTAAAACCACTATTAACATCATTATTCCTCGGTTGAGAACGAGCATGCATTGCTCTAGCTCCCAACGTCTCTTATCGGCTAAGAGACCCATACCTCGGCCTCTTATTCAGACCTGTCTACGTGCTCATGGAGTTTTCTATGTACTGTCAACGCCTTAGGTACATTTATTCAGATTCCTTCCTTACCTTTGGTATCCAGCTCACTCAAGCTATCAAGTTCTCGAAAAGCATTTAAAGAATAGTTCTCAAATATAGCATAGGAAACTCTTTAGGATACCTTCCCTACCTTCAGTATCCCTTTCAGTATATTTAGGAATACTAACGCATGTACTTTGACAATCTTAGGTATTTAAAGCATAGTACATCAAGCTTCATTCAACCTTAGCTTTAACCCTAACGCATGCTTCATACTTTTTAACATAAGTTGACCTAAATCATGTTGAACTAACTGTAAAAACTATTAGCATGCGTTAGATATGAAAAACATACTTGAAAACCTCATACATTAGTAACATCATGCGTTGATAAACATTCATAAGCATTAGCAATTCCAGACTATCCTTCTAGCCTAGGAGAAGATATGACTGCCCTTATCCTTAGTTGAGAGTGAACTATTAGATCTAACCCTCAATGTCAACCTTAGTCAGGGAGAACCCTATTGCTCAATCCCTCGATGTCGTATTATCTACGTGCATGTGGTTATAACTGAGTACTGTCATACCCTAGGTACTTAACTAGGATACCTTCTCATTGTCCTTCAGTATCCGTCATATACCTAGTCATAAACATTTAGTTGAAAGGATACCTTCTCATTGTCCTTCAGTATCCGTCATATAACTAGTCATAAACCTTTAGTTGAACACTAAGGCTTAGTGCTCAATTCATCATACTAGTTCACCCATCATACTGGTTCATCATAAAAATGGAGTTACTTAAACATACTGAAAGTATTTGGACAATATAACATATCTAAATCATGTCAATTTCATGAAAAACATGCTTTACTTAGCATGAGAAACAGTTTCACAAATATGTTGCTTGGCACATCATTTAAAGACTTAGCATGAGAAATAACTTCAAAGAAATCATAGTTTCTAAGTCGTTAAAATAGAAAGTCATCACATAGTCACTCACAGCTCGTTGGCCTCTTAACGGATTATACGCCTCTCCTAGCTCCTCTTGGCCTGAAAGGGCATAATTCCTGGTTAAACTACTTAGAATTCTTAGTAAAATACCTCAATTAATTCATTTGTTAAAGGAACTTTCATCAACAAAGATAGCTTTTCTGGCGACATCCCCATGAGCGAGGTCAGCGAGATCCTCTAAAGCGATACCAGCGAGATCCTCTAGAGCGATACCAGTAAGATCCTCTAGAGCGAGATCAACGAGATCCTCTAGAGCGATACCAGTAAGATCCTCTAGAGCGAGATCAGTGAGATCCTCTAGAGTGATACCAACGAGATCCTCTAGAGCGAGATCAGTGATACCAGCGATACTCACCTTACCAGTGATACTTAGCCCAATTTCTAGCGAGATTCAGCCCAATTCCTAGCGAGATTCCCTTCTAGAGCGAGATCCACATCACAAAATTAGCGATATTTCTTTCATTAGAGAGATCCTCATCACAAAATCTCGCTATAATCTCCACGGTGAGCTGTTTGCTTGTTCTTCCCAAGCAACTGTCTGCTTATGTTCAGATTCTTTGTTACAAATTTAAAAATTCATAACTCAAAATCCAGACCTCTTTTGAAGAAACTTCCTTCTACAAACATGTTTATAATTGAGTTAACTTTCTTACCTTAAAATTTCAGCAAAAAACTTCTTATAGTTTGTCCTAGAGCTTCTAATCTTCTCCTTGGGCCCTGATTAACCCGAGATTCTGTCTCTTCCGTAATTTTCATCACTTTCTATTCTTCTTCTCCGACAAGACAACCTTGAAAACTAGATTCTCCCAGCTTTCAAATGGTACTAATTTCACTAAATTTGCTCATGTAGATTGTCGAAACCAAACTTTCGAAGTTCCTTTTCTCTTTTAATCTTCCTGCCGCCTCCCGAATTCAAAGATTAACCGCCACGTGCCAAACCAATAAGTGGGCTTCCTTATTTTATGTTTTTCTTTTTCTTCTCTACAACTTCTTTAAATAATATAGATTTTCACTTATATGATGTTTAATATATCATTCCTTTAGCCAAACATGCTTGTTTAGGAAACTTTGAATTCGGGGTTTACACTTAGATACACAAGAGCTTATTTCTTCTTGCTTCTAGCCTCAACCCTCCTAAAACATGGCTTCATTTAACTCATTAGGAGACATCTCATTACTTACTCTTACTTAAAGTAATTAGGGTTCGGGTTTTACAAATTCTTCCCCCCTAAAAGAAATTTCGTCCTCGAAATTTGCTGGAACCTACTTATAACTTAGACTTTGACAACATCCTTTGATCGTAAACTTTACAACCTTCTTCTTTTCTTTCTTCTTCCCCCTTTTTACTACACTTTCGCTATGCTACTATGATATTAACTTTGTTCATATTAAATAATACTAGTATGTATGAACAACTTGATCATCATAGTTCACTGTATTTGTCACATCCTCTGGTGACTCTTCCATTTTCCACTGAGTCATAGTTTTCATTTATTACTAGAATGGTCCTTTTTCATTTTCCAGCCATACTACTGGAACATTCTTTTCTAGTTGTTATACCTTTGAATTACTTGCTAGTTGTGAAATCAATATTTGTGTCAACTAGACTTCTCGACATAACCGAGGGCACTATTCTTAGGATGTCTTTTCTATCCATACTTGGGAGAAGACATTCTTTGCACTATAACATTTCCCAAACTATGGCTTACCATACTGTATATACAAGGTTTTCTTAACTGTACTAGTTTCTAGCTCAGTTACAATTCAAACTTCGAGCTATTACCTGGAACATCAAAAAATCTGGACCTTTTCCTTTTTGTTTTCTACTGATCATTTTGTTCCTTACTTTTATACTCAATGTGCCTCTGGTACATTTTGAGCTCACTGTTGCTAATCTTTTTCCTCCTTTTAGGTTTAATCAAACAAGGACTTCCTCTAGATTACACCCTTTCCTCTGAATTCACTAGAATGGACTTCATGTTTGCCACCAACCTCTGAGCAAACCTGCTATACATTCTATTTCTAGTGAAAATTCTATGTTTACCTATGTGACTACCGACTTCCACTAAGGTACCGGTAGTGGATTGAGTAATCCTGCCAGCCTTTGCCTTCTAGGCTTCACTTGTTGACAACACAAACATCACATAGCACTTTTCTTATTTTGCTAAACTATGCCTTAGTCCATTAGTCTAAAGTGGCCGTTTTGCTCACTCCTTATCATTCTTTACCGCGTTAGTACTTAACTAGGAAGGAACTTCTTTTGTTCTCTTCCTACAATCATACTTTGCATTCTTTAGTTGAGAGAGAAACTTTACTCAATCCCTCAACATCATTTCATGGCTAGAATGGACTGTTCTCGACACTATCCATCACAACTTTTCCCTTAATTGTACAATTCTAGTTCAAGTACCATCATATCTTAGGTACTACTGCTCAGATACCTTCTCTGTGTACTTTAGTATTGAGCTACTCAAATTCTAGGGCAAGGCCTCAGTACCTTCTTTATGTACTTCAGTACTGAGTTATTCACATTCTAGTCTAAGCTCCAGTTCCTCCTTCAGTACCTCATAGCTATGCACGTTTAATTTCATAGCTATGCACGTTTAATTGACCGCTTTGATTGGCCTTAATTTGTAATCGTTAGGTAGCCATCACCTAGAAGCAAAAGTTAAGTTAGTTTGTTGTGTTAATTAGGGATTCCAATTAACAAACATTTTCTTTCTAACTTAGATAAATTTCACTCAATTAATTGGTTAGACGGTGGAAACCAATTAATTGGCTTAGTTTTTCCCTAAAGCTTAAAGTCTGTTAGTTAATTGATTGGTTGAGGATCCTTGCTCTTCTTTTAATTAACTTGATTTTATGGACTACCGATTAGGATTCTAATCGAGTAGACTAAGTTTTTTTAATTAAAATCATCTCACACATATTTTGAGTAGTCTATAATAGAATTATTGAGGAATGAATTAAATTACAATTGCCCAAGCTAAGTGTTTATTTGATTGATAATTTTAATAATTGTTACATTGCACTTCTTTTTGTTTTCAAAATTTGTTTTTAAACAAATTCACAACCCCCCCTCCCCCCCCCCCCCCCCCCCCCCCCCCGGCGGTTACTTTCTACAAGTTCCAACTTTTATAGGAATCCACATTAGGTTGTTTGTCGTTTGACCCTGGAATTGCTACTTGTACTACTAGTTGGTACAAAGGGTTTGTTCGATGATTTATAAATTTTATTTGTATAGCAAGGGGTTTGGGAGCGATACACAATTCCCACTATCATCTTGCATGGTAGCCTATGAGGAGTTCGAATCCAGCTTTCTCCCTGTCTTCTAGAAAGTCTCGATGTTTCAACGGAGTCATATTTGAACTGCCATGTAGTTTCAACATCTTTTCAACAAGGTTCAGCACCTACCAATTCCTATTTGGCTCTATATTCAAGTTACTCAATTCTTAACAACTTCAAATATGCAGGATTAAATCTATTCAGAATAAATCTATCTAGACACTAACCAACAAGGTTTTGGGTTGTTTAGGTGAGTTTCAGTGGGTAAGAACACTCTAAACTTCATTTCGAACTAGCTTAAGATTGTTTAGATTTGTCTCCAATGCTCATAATCCCATATTATAGGTTTGAAATAGTTTTGGAACTTGTTAAAACCTTCCAGCAAGAAATCGAGGCTGTTTTGGTAAGTTTTAAGCTTTAGAGCTTTGTTTAGAGCCATTCGAATCATTTTAGGTGTTGTAAATTAGTTTGACTTATGGGTGTTATTTAAATGTAGTTTAGAGTTCTTTCAAGGTGTGCGAACTAAGGTTTAAGGTCACTTTAGGTAAGATTACTCATTAAGATTAATTATGGAGGCTCTAAATAAGGTTTTGAACTTAATTGTAGTCCTTGGAACCTCGACATCATTATTTCAGTAGTTTCTCGATTAATCTTGAAACACTTTAGGACGCTTATGTAAGTAGAATTCTACCTGATGGGTCTATTTACTTGTATGCTAGAATGTTACTTGATTATGCTACTTGATTTACTTTTATTATGCATACATATAAATAATATGTTGTTCTGAAATCTATGTTGCGATTGTGATATGGTTGGGCACGTCAGGATGCTCGTTGTGTTGTTTTGAATATGTATAACATGTTGATAGGTTATCATTGACGTTGTGAATATAAGCATGCATGTGGTCTGCTTCTGCTAATTACATAGGAATATGTATACGTGTATGAACCTTGCTATATTGATTCTAAAGTGAGCATGCTCAAAATAGTCGAGTATGTCTTATTGTTTGTTGTTATGTTTGCATCCTTGAGGTGTACATGAGTAGTAGTTTGTCGTGATTAGCATGTTGCATGTTAGGCAGAACATGTGTGGGTTGCGGAGCATGACACATAAATCATGTGAGGGATGCAGAGCATGACACGTAAATCATGTGAGGGATGCGGAGCATGACACATAAATCAAGTGGGGGTTGCAAAGCATGACGAGTAAATCATGTGAGGGTGGCGGGACATGACGCGTAAATCATGTGTGAGTTGCGGGGCGTGCGTAAATCATGTGTTTTGTGTTGTTGCATGGCATGGTGTGTCAATCATGAGTTAGTACGTTTAAATTTACTTATTTAGTGTTAACCGAGTGTTTCCTTGCTATGCTTAGTATGATTTGTAAGTTATTCTTGTTGAATAATTATGTGCTATGTATATTTTACATAGGACTACTTGAATTATAAGAGTTGTTGGATTTGGTGTCCTAAATCTCATGTATCTTGTAGTTTGTAAATACAAATCATATATTTCATAAAATAAGAGGTATTTTATTAACATTTAGACTGCATCAATTCAATCCAATAAACTAAGATCCTAGGTTATTTCATGTAACTTAAAACATGTATGCGGTTGACATACAGGTGGATCATGTTTAAGTAATAACAAAAATGGTTTGTAGTAGATGGATAAGACCGGGTACCTTATCCTGGTAACACTACGAATACAACCTACTTTGTAGTTGTTACAATTGTTGTAAAGTGATATAAATGATTTGATCTTGATCGCTCAGGTGGAGACATGTGAGCAGGGGTATTCTATACAAAGAGTTTGTATAAGACTGAATCACGAAATGCATAGTCTCTCTATATAACAACGTTACTAGAAGAGACTTACATTTCACTAGGATGGCCATAGGTAACTTGACCTTAATCCTGAGTGACTTGTGAATTCCTGTTATGAAGGCAATCCTTTTATCTGTAACGGTGAGAGTGTCTATGTTAGTTGACTCAACAAGCCTACCATTGGGGATTTATCCGAGTAAGAAGTTGGAAACACAACTACACAAGATGAAATTTACTCCTTCCCGATCATAGAAAAAGTAGATAAATCGATCCCTTAATAGTTGATTTTGGGTCTTGAATAATGAGGCCTCAACTTTTCATTGGCATGAGAGGTGTTAATAGTTGGACTATAAATTTTTTGTTCATTAGAGAAATGAGTGGTACTTAAGGAGTTAGATGCAACTATAGGGGTAAAACGATAATTTGACCCAGTTGTAGTTTTGCGCGATTTGTGAAGAGGTGATTTGTTGTTGATTGGTTATATCCATGGACACAGAAATATATCTGCAGTGCAAATAGTGAAACTATCGGTCTTTAGTGGAGTGATCGGTAGTTAATGAATATTGATTAAATTAATTAAAGAGTTTAATTAATTAATCTCATATCATTGGAGTTTCTAATCTTTAGGTCCATAACGTCCCCTTGTTAGCTTGCTCAATGATAGTAATGAAGAATGATTTGAATTGTTTAAATCAATTGAGAAAATTTTATATTAATGAGACTAATATATAATGATTAATTGTAAATGTGATCTATAATCCAAATTATGTAAAAGAGAAATATTTGAATGGGATTCAAATATTAAATTCACGTGAGTTAGATTCATGAAGAATTAATTAATTATAATGTTGGAAAGGTGGATACATATAAATATGTGATGTTTATATGTTAATTAATTAACTAGATATTAAATAGGATTTAATATGTGGTTATTTAATTAGTGTATCAATTAATTAAATAAGGGTTATTTAATTAGTTAACACTAAAGGTATAAAAAGAAATACTTTGGAGAAGAAGTTAACCATTCTCCATATAAATATATCCTTATAGTCCATTTAGAGCAAGGATTTCATTTGTGGAAAAATACCTAGCCTTCACATTAAAATCCTCTCTACTCTCTCACTATTTTCTCTCTATCTCTTCCTCTTCCAAGTATTGGAGACCACTCATCCAATCCTTGGAATCCTAGAGAATAAAAAGGTTATTCTTATGGTGGTGTCCTTGATCATGAAGAGGTGTTCATGATCAAAGAAAGAGGATTTTTCGAGAAGTTTGGGATTCCACAAAAGTGAGTTACTTTTTTCCTTTTCTCCATCTTCAATAGCATGTTGAGTATAATGTTTATTCTCCATTATTCTTTGTATGGACTGTTGTAATTTTGTTTATTTTAAATGAAAAAAACCGAATGCAGGACTATCTCACGCTTCCACTGGAATTTGATTCCCTTTAATTGGTATCAGAGCCAATACTTCATTTTTTTCTTGCATTTGAAAAACAAAAAATAGTATAGAAAAGGGGTTTTAATCTACATTTTGAATGTGAGGTTTGCATTGGATGTTTACATTTTTTGGCACTTAGTTTTATGTTTTAATGCAATTAAAATGTAAGGGTCCATGGTTTTTTGGGCATTTAAGTTTTGCTATCGAGTCTGTAAATCCATGTCAATCGAGGAGCAATAATTGCTGAAGAGATCGGTGAAAAACAGAGGTTTTCAGTCCAAGTTCGATGCTGCTACCAAAGTGTTGTTGATAACTAGCAGAAATGCCAGTTATTATAAGCCTTTTATTTAGAATCATGAGGGCTAATAAGTAGAAAATGCAGTGATAAAATTTAGAATTTGCAAAAAATTGAGTTTTGCGTCAATTAGCACCTAAATCCTCACTGACCCCAATATTATGCATTACTCCATGCCAAAATGTCTATTTTTGTAGCTATCGCAGGAATCAAACGCATGCGTTTGAAATAAGCCATCGCAAACAAACACATGCACTGAAGCTAGGCGATCGCAAAGACAAACACATAAGCTAAGCGATCGCAGACGGTAATCACATACGTCCAACGAATGGAAGTTGCGGTAATCGCATACATCCAACGTATAGGAATTGCAGTGACCAAATGGAGATTGCGGCCACAGAGTGATAGCCATAATAGAAGATCGCAAGATGGGTAGAATGCGTTGATATCTTCAGCTAAATAAGCTCGGACACATGCCTTGGGAGTATCAACAAGATAAGGCGATGTGACAATGCCCATACCGCAACAAAAGTAGCAGTGAGCCATATTGTCATCATGATAGCTGTCGGCGTCCAAACTCTATAAATAGCCCCTGAGACCTTCATTTTAAGACATTCGAGCTTTTGCCTCAAGGCAGAAGTTTGTGATCACAGAAGAGAGCCTGAAAGAGATTTCCAGTGAGAATTCCTCATCTCCACAACTCAGACCGAGTGACGATCGAAGCATTCACCGGAGATAGAGCTCGAAAGAGACATCTCCACCATTCAACCATGGCACTACTGACAGCCTTGAAGCAGATTCCTTCATCTCCCTTCTAATCTCTGTATTGTATTACATTTTAGCTTGAGATATTAAGACATTTTGTGATCAATGCAAATCCTAATTCCCTCATTACCGTCTTCTTCATCATTTTCATTTCTATCATATTTTATCTTCAACGTTTATTTATCAAAGTCAATCACATGTTTAATCATGTAGCCTAGAGATAGGACGCATGAAGTAACCCACCGAGAGGTGTGCGTTGTGCGAGTATAGTGAGTTAATCCTCTTTGCTTGGTGAAAGGCTGTAGCAACACTTGTCTATGGGATGTTGCATTTACTTGTCTATAAGTTAAACAGCCGCGTCTAACTGTCTGAGAAGGTAAGAGATGGAACACACTAAGTAAGGTTCACATTATTCCTAGAGATAGGCACAATCTTATGCTAAACGCAACCATGCACTATAAAGATCTAGTCATGCGGCTGACCACCGAGAGGTGTGATGCGTTAGTGCAACGAGCTGGGATTACTCGGGCGTTTTAAGATAGTAAATATCACTATGCGTTATTGGTTGTTGTGTTTCTACCTATTCTCATTGTAAACCTCCTAGTGCTCAATCTGTTTAGCTAGAAGTAGGAGTAGTGTATAAGTTATTTAAACTTTCTTTGCTTTATTTTTTTTATTCCTCGCCTCAAATGCATCACTTCACAAATATTATTGAGTGACAAGTCCCCGTGTTCGACCTCGGATTACCCGAGCAACTTGTGTTTGTTTATACTTGGTGCAAGCGTAAGAAAACTTGTGATAAGAATGCTGGTCATTGCATGTTAAGATAACGCATCATCATTCCGACACATGACGTTAGATGTATGGGAGCAAACGCATCAGTTATGTCTAACGCATGATTTCATGTTCAAACCCATCCATCCTTAATAATTGAAATAAAACAAAACGCTTTCCTAAAATATCCCAACAGTTGCAATGTTGTGGGGCGAGGCTAACAATATCCATAGGGTTGCTACGCTATCCCCCAACATTGCAATGCTCCGAGCTTCACAGGCGCACGTGAGGAGTCCGGTGATCGTGAGTTTGAGCCCCCTCTCCGGTGTTTGCGGCAGATTTTCTTTGTTTTTTGTATTTTTATTTATTTTTATTAATTGAATTAATATAAATTAGTTATATTAATTTAATTAATTTTTTAGGGTGCCAAAATTTTTTCCAATATTTTTTTATTTAATTTATTATGCATTTGATATATGTATAAATTAATAAATGACTTTGTATCACATAATGTATGTCATATAGATTTAAAATCCCACCTTAGGATAAACAGTTTTATGCATCATATTTAATATAAGTGTTATATTATTTATAATTGCATGGTTTGTTTAGCATTCTCATGCATCATAATATAAGTGTTATATTATTTTGATGTATGTTTCCTTAAGCATGTCCATGCATCATACAATGTTATAAATGTTATAATGGATGGTGGAATGATGGATATGTATGTTTAATTTTCATGGATGACAAATGTAAGTGTTATATTTTTCAATGAAAATGAACTTTGCATTGAGCATGACACTACTTAGATAAATATAATTGTTATATTTGATCAACACCATTAAATGCAAATAGGTTTTAATATGGCATTAAAATATAATTTTTATATGTTTAATGGAATATATTAAAATCTACATTAAAGAGTTGAATGCAAAGATAGGTCCAATAGGTCCAAATTAATTTTAAATGATTTAAAATTAATTCACTTAAACTTATTTTGAAAGGTTTTCTATTGAGATTAGAAATAGGTTAACCTTTTAATTTGATTTAATAGAATTAAAAAAAATTATGTAAAATATTAAATTTATAAAATGAATGCCCATAAAGGATCTTTGTCTTCGGAACGTTCTGTATAGGTTGAGGTATTTAAGCTGACGGAACGAAACTTCTTTACTTGAGAATCGACCTAGAAGGTTAATTGGACAAATATTTTATAAACATGCAATAAATGATTGAATTTATTAAAGAGTTTAATAAATGAAATCATATATTGTTAAAGTATTCAATATAAATGTTATATTGAGCAAATTAACAAAGGACTTTGTTAAAATTAATTAGCTAGATTTTTCTAAGTTAATAAACTCATTTTTGCTAAATACTTTGGGGAGGAAAAAGATGTATGTGATATATCATTTTTCACTCACGTTCTCCCCAAAATTTCATAAGGTGAGATTCATGCCTGACTTCGTGGTGCCTTGGGCGCACCCTCTCCTAGGAAGGTATTTGCATGGGTCAATATCAAGGTGAATGGAGAAAGTGTTTGTAGTAAGTGGGAGAAGGATGTATGTCAATACATCCTGCGGTCTCCTTCATTGGTTTGGAATGTCATTTCCATGCTCGGCCTCATGGCGCTTTGGGAATGCCTCTTTTAGGAAGATATTTGCATAGGAAATGGACATAATAAACTCTAGAAATGGATAAGATTGCTAAATCAATTGCACCAATTATGTTCTTCCCTGAGGCAGACTGATTGGGGGGTTATAGGGTTGAAAATGAAGGGTTACACTAACAAGAAAACATTAAGATAGTTAATGGTTTCTGGACCAAATTAATGATAATTAAATATTATAGGAATAAGATTTATTATTATAGGATAATATTTGATTGAGAATGTCTCAATTCAGTGGAGTAACTATTCGCTCCGAGGTGACATTTATTCTAAATCACTGAAGTATCATTGCAAAAGAAAATGATGTTAGGTTTATTACTGTTTTGATAAACTAATTGGATCAAAATGAAGCATAAGTGTCTAAAATAAGTTATTTGTTTTGTATCAGCAAAATGACTAACGCAATAATCTCTTTGCTTCGCGCCGATAAACTAAATGGCGATAATTACGCGACATGGAAGAATACGATTAATACAGTTTTGGTAATAGACGACCTAAAATTCGTCCTGGTGGAGGAATGTCCTCCATTTGTTAGGCCCAATGCTTCACAAAATGTTTGTGAAGCCTATGACAGGTGAACCAAGGCCAACGACAAGGCCAAAGTTGACATTTTGGCAAGCTTATCTGAAGTTTTGGCCAAAAAGCACGAGTCCATGGTCTCAGCCTGAGAGATCATGGAGTCATTGTGCGAGATGTTTGGCCAATCGGCCATGCATCTCAGGCATGATGGTCTAAAGAACATCTTTAACGACCGCATGAACGAGGGATCATCCATTAGGGAGCATATCCTTGATATGATGGTCCACTTCAACAAGGCCGAGATGAATAGGGCTATCATAGATGAGGCCAGTCAAATTAGCTTTATTCTGGAAACTCTTCTAAAGAGTTACCTCCAGTCTCGTAGCAACGTAGGTATGGACAAGATTGAATACAATCTTACCACCTTTCTAAATGAGTTGTAGAATTACTAGTCCTTGATGAAAATTAAAGGATAAACCGGGAGGCAAACGTTGCCAGTTCCTCGAAAAACTTCCACAGGGGTTCTACCTCTAGGGCTAAGTCTGCACCTTCTTCTTTAAACCCCAAGAAGTAGAAGCAGAAAGGTGGTAAAGGAAAGAATACAGCTAATCCACTTACTGTTACCTAGAAGGGTAAGAAGATCAAAGATGCAGAGGGAACCTGTTGCCATTGCGATCAAGATGGCACTGGAAATGAAACTGCCCAACTTACTTGGCCAAAAAGAAGAAGGAAAAGAAATGTAATATGATTTATTTTTTCTGGAAAGTATTTAGTGGAGGATAATAATAATGCTTGGATACTTAATTCAGAAGCCATTAATCATGTTTGTACCTCTTTGCAGGAAAATAGTTCCTGGAAGTAGCTTGAGGTTAGGGAGATGGCTCTTCGGGTAGGAACATGCGAGGTACTTTTTTATTCTATATTCATATTGTTAGACAATGTTTACTTTGTTCCTAATTTCAAAAGGAACTTAAATTCAATTTATTGTTTGTTGGAATACTGTTATAATATATCGTTTATGTTGGGGTTGATTCTCTAAATCTTGTAGGGTCCTATAGTTTATAATTGTATTGTACAAACATATTATTTATCTAATAAAATATGTGATATTTTATTTGACATTTAGTTGTATTAAACCCACAAACCAATAAGCTAACATCCAAGATTATTTTGTAGCTTAAACATGTATGTAGAGACATACAGGTGGATCACGTTTAAATACCTCAACATAGACAGAAAGTTCCTAAGACAAAAGTCCCTTATGGGTAATTATTTTATAAATTTAATCTTTTACGAAATTCGTTTTAATCCTATGAAAACAAATTAAAATATTAACCTATTTCTAATCTCATTAGAAAACCTTTCAACATAAGTCTAGGTCAATTAATTTCAAACCATTTAAAATTAAGCTGGACCTATTAGACCTATGTGTGCATTCAACTCTTTAATATAGATTTTAATCTATTCCATTAAACATATAACAATTATATTTTAATACCATAAGAAAACCTATGATTTGCATCTAATGACGTTGATCAAATATAACAGTTATATTTATGTAAGTAGTTTCATACTCAATGCAAAGTTCATTTTCATTGAAAAATATAACACTTATATTTGTCATCCATGAAAATTAAATATACATTATAACATTTATAACATTATATGATGCATGAACATGCTTAAGAAAACAAACATCAAAATAATATAACACTTATATTATGATGCATGAGCATGCTAATAAAACTATGCAGTTATAAATAATATCACTTATATTAAATATGATGCATGAAAATATTTATCCTAAGGTGTGATTTTAAATCTATATGACATACATTATGTGATACTAAGTCATCCATTAATTTATACATACATCAAATGTATAATAAATTAAACAACAAATATTGGACAAAATTTTGGCACCCTAAAAAATTAGTTAAAGTAATATAACTAATTTATATTAATTCAATTAATAAAAATAAATAAATTTATAAAATACAAAGAAAATTTGCTGCAAACACCAGAGAGGGGATTTGAACTCACAACCACTGAACTTCGTGCGCGTACCTATGAAGTTTGAAGTGTTGCAATGTTGGGGGATAGCATTGCAATGCTATGGACATTGTTCACCTCGCCTCGCCTCGCCTCGCAGCATTTCTATGCTTCAATAGCAGTGTCGCGACATTGTAGTCCAAAAACCTCTATTCTAATGCATTTTGCTTCGAACTTAGACAGAAAACCTCTGTTTTTTACCGATCTCTTTAGCAACTCTTGCTTCTTGATCGAAACGGACTTACAGACTCGATAGTAAAACTTAAATGCACAAAAAACAACGGGCCCTTACATTAATCGCATTACAACATAAAGCTAAGTGCCAAAAAATGTAAACATCTAGTATTGCAAACATCACATTCAAATTGCAGATTAAAACCCACCTTTCTACATTGATTTTTGTTTCTAAAATATGAAAAAAAAAAAAAATACAAGCATTGGCTCTGATACCAATTGAAGGGAATCGAATTCCTGCGAAAGCATGAGACCGCCTTACATTCGGTTTTTCCATTTAAAAGAAACAAAATCACAGCATTCCATACAAAGAACAATGGAGAATAAAAATTATACTCAACATGCTATTGAAGATAGAGAAAATGAAAAATGTAGCTCACGTTTGTTGAATCCCAAACTTCTTAAAAAAACCTCTTTCTTTGATAACGAACACTTCTTCACGGTCAAGGACACCACCGTAAGAATAACCTCGTTATTCTCTAGGATTCAAAGGTTTGGGAGAGCTCTAATACTTGGAAGAGGAAGAAGAGAAAAAATGGTGAGAGAGTAGAGAGGATATTAGTGTGGAGGCTAGGTATTTTTGCACAAATAAAATCCTTGCCCTAAATGAGCCATAAGGATATATTTCTCCAAGTATTCTCTTCTATACCCTCAGTGCTAGTTAATTAAATAATCCTTATTTAATTAATTGGCATACTAATTATGAAATCCTATTTAGTATATAGTTAATTAATTAACATATAAACATCACATACTTATATGTATCAACCTCTCCAACAATATAATTAATTAATTCTTCATGAATCTAATTCACTTGAATTTAAAGTTTGAATCTCATTCAAATATTTCTCTCTTACATAATTTGGATTATAGATCACATCTAAATTAATCATCATATAGTAATCTCATTAATATAAAATTGCCTCAATTGATTAGAACAATTCAAATCATTCCTCATTGCTATCTTTTAGCGAGCTAATAAGGGGACCTTATAGACCTACAGATTAGAAGCTCCAATGATATGAGATTAATTAATTAAAATCTTTAATTAAATTAATCAATATTCATTAACCACCGGTCACTCCAATAAAGAATAATAGTTACACTCTTCGTATTGCAAATATATTATTATGTTCATGGATATAACCAATCAACAATGAGTCGACCCTTCACAAATTGCTCATAACTACAGCTGAATCAAATTACCTTTTTACCCTATAGCTACATCTAACTCCTTAAGTACCACTGGTTCCTCTAATGAACAAACAGTTTATAGTTCAACTATAAACTAACACCTCTAATGCCAGTGAGAGGTTGAGACCTCATTGTTCAAGACCCGGAATCAGCTATTAAAGGAGCAATTTATCTACTTTTCCTAAGATCGGGAAGGAGTGAATTCCATCTTGTGTAGTTGTGTTCTTAGCTTCTTACTCGGATAAATCCCCAAAATGGTAGGCTTGTTCGGTTAACATAGCCACTCTCACCCATACAAATCAAAGGATTTCCCTCATAAACTCGTTCACAACTCACTCAGGATTAAGGTCAAGTCACCTATAGTCATCCTAGTGAAATGTTAGTCTCTTTTAGTAACGGTGTTATATAGAAAGACTATTCATTTCGTGGTCTGGTCTTATACAAACTCTTTGTATAGAATACCCCTACTCACAAATCTCCACATGAACGATCAGGATCAGATCATTTGTAGCACTTTACAACAATTATAACAACTACAAAACAGGTCGTGTTCGTAGTGTCACCAGGATAAGGTACTCAGCCTTATCCATCTACTACAGACCATTTAGGTTATTACTTAAACATGATCCACCTGTATGTCAACCACATACATGTTTTAATTTACATGAAATAATCTTGGCTCTTAGTTTATTAGATTGAATTAATACAATCTAAATGTTGATAAAATACCTCTTATTTTATTAAATATATGATTTGTATTTACCAACTACAAGATGCATGAGATTTAGGACACCAAATCCAACACCATGCACACAAGCAGCAACTACTTCGACTTCCAGAAAATTTCAATGTTTGTCTTGCACGGTAGCCTGTGAGAAGTTTGAATCCAACCTTCTCTCTGTCTTCTTGAAAGTCTCGATGTTTCAACGGAGTCATATTTGAACTCCCACGCAATTTCATCATCTTTTCAACAAGGTTCGACACCTACCCATTCCTATTTTGCTTTAGATTCAAGTTACCCAATGCTAACGACTCCAGATGTAAAGGATTAAATCTATTCAAATACTAACGAGCAAAGTTTTGGGTTGTTTAGGTAAGTTTCAAAGGGTAAGAACACTCTAAACTCCATTTTGAACTAACTTATTGAATACCTTCCAGCAAGAAACCAAGGGTGTCTTGGTGAGTTCTAACCTTTAGAGTTTTGTTTAGAGCCTTTTGAATCATTTTAAGTGTCGTAAATAGTTTAGACTTATGGGTGTTATTTAAATTGTCCAAAATGAAGTTTAAAGTCACTTTAGGTAAGATTACTCATTCTGATTAATTATTGAGGCTCTGAATAAGGTTTTGAACTGAGTTGTAATCCTTGTAACCTCGACTTCATTATTTCAAGAGTTTCTCGATTAATCTTGAAGCACTTTAGGATGCTTATGCAAGTGGAATTCTACTTGATGGGTCTGTTTACTTGTGTAAAACCTGTACCTTACTTTTCCCTTTTTCATTATGTTTATTGTTTAAGTTAAGCAAAGTGTTGGGTTAAATATTTAAGTTAGATTGGATTTGTGCGTTTTGAGTTAGAGGATGAGTTTGAAGAAAGAAAATGTTTAAGTATGGAAATTTAGCTCTCGGTTACTTGTTAATCTGGCTTTACAAAGAGAATTTATGGCTAAGTGTTGATCGCATTGAAGGGTGATTGAGCATCAAGTGAGCACAAGGCTGGCATCGAGTAAATATTGCCAAGCATCGAGTACAAGTGATCGAGTAAATGCTGTCGAGCGTCAAGTATAAGTGATAGAGGGACGGGTCGAGTGTCGAGGGTAAGCGAGGAAGGGTCGTGCATCGAGTACGAGTGATCGAGTAAGGAGCGTGCATCGAACGAGCTCCCAACACCGAGTTTCCCATCGAGTATCGAGTCCTTCCATCAAGTATTTAACAAAGAACCACAGAATCTTCCATCGAGTGAGGATCTTCCTCCATCGAGTTTTCCCATCGGGGATCGAGTTGCTCGAAATGCTCATTTTTAAACTTCTCTTTTATTACCTAGATAGATGACTTAATCTCGGCCCTTAATCTTCACTAGTGGGTGAGGTGATTTAAGAAGATTTCACACAAAGGGCTGAACAGTAGTATAAAAAGGTAAGAGAACTTCAAGGGCTCGTTTTGGACGATTTGCTCGAGCAAACCAGATGAACTTGGTACCATTGGAAAGCTCTACGAGTCTAGTTTCTGAAATTGAGCCTTTGGAAGGGAGTTCTCTTCGAAAAGAGGGTCATAGAAGGAAGAAATAGTCAAAGGTTCATTTTCAAGCATTACTAAGCACTCAACGAAGAAACGTAGATCTAGACCAAACCACTTGTATTTTCAAGCCGAAACTTTAAAGTATTATCGTGAACATCATTTCAAGTAAGTTTGTAGAAAAAACCTTCGCAAGAAAAGATCTAAGGTTCGAGTTACATATTTTGGAAGTTAAACCTAGAATCTTTTATCAATTAGGGAGTTACGATTAGGGCTTTCGGGAAAGATTTGAAGGCCCAAGTTAAACCACAAGGAGTTTCATGCTGAAACTTTGAGGCAACATTCTAAAAAAATTCTGAACATGTTTGGATAAGGAACTTTCTTAAAATGAATATTAGTTTTCAAGTTATTTACGTTAGAAGTTGAATCTGAAAATGTTGGACGAATAGGCAACCCCTTGCTAAGAATGAGCTTGGTTAAAAGAGTAGTCTCAAAAGGGAGGCCAAAGTAGCAAATAAACTCTTATTCTTTTATGTGTAGGAGCTACGTCCATTGGAGAGGCCTACAAAGCTTAGGAAGAACCAAGCCCAAAGATCCGTGAGTGACTAAATGTTTTCAAATATGTTCACAAAAAGGGACATGCGTTCCAACTGAATTTCATACTAACGTTCATGGTTTTCCAAGAAACTAAAGTCTATACTTATGTTTTAAAGAGTTCATGACATTTCCTAAGCATGACGCTTTAAGTCATTTAAATGAGTTTTACTAATCCTAGCGTATGTTAAGAATGTATGAAAGAGTATTGCAACTACATGTTTATAATTGTGAAGCATACATGTTTAATGGTAATAATACTCTTAGGGCAAAAGCTAAGTGCTAAGCCTAAAGCTTATGATGCTCGAATTTCCTATGAATGTTACATTTATAATATACCGGGTACCAAAGGTATAGAAGGTATCCGAGGAAGTACTTAAGGTGTTGTCGGTACTTAGTATACTCCACGTGCTCGTAGGTAGTTCCTTATGAGAGACCGAAGTATGGGTCTCCTAGCTACATTCTTCATAATGGGACCAAAGTATGGGTCTCACAGCCATGAATGAACGTTGGAAGCTTGAGCTATGAACACTCTTTCTCAACTAAGGTTTGATAGTATGATTGATTATAACACTATGATTAATGCATGATACTATGCAAGTTACTTGAGATTATTTTCCAGCATGTTTATTTATTTACATTAATGCATATGAAAGGCTTGAGTAGATATGTATTTCTATGAGTCACTCACTAGGCAACCAACTCTAGTTTTCAAATGTTTTCCTTTTTCCTAGGTAGCGGTTAGTTCTTTCGCGGTTGAATCTGCTGCAGCTTGCCACCCAAAGTTTGGTGACCTTAGGAAGAAACTTAGGTTAAGCTTGTTTTGATGTACACAAATTTCGAAAGGAGTTGGAGACTTGTAAAACTTATTTTCTTTTGGGACCCATGTTTATTCTTATCATTTTTTTCATTGGACATATGTTTGTTTTTGGAACTGTAATTAAGTCTTTACACTAGTTAAATTCATGGTTTTTTTTTTTTTTTTTTTTTTTTGCCAAGTCGTTTTGCATTTTAAGGTGTTAAGCAGGTTTTTCTTAAGTTAGGTAGTAAGTGCTGGCAAGTAGGTCATTAACTGTTGTCGTCATATAATCTTTCGATTTTAGAGGGTAAACCGAGAGAGGGTGTGACAGCTTGTATGCTATAATGTAACTTGATTATGCTACTTGATTTACTTCTGTTATGTATATGTATAAACATGACATATATTCTTCTGAAATCTATGTTGTGATTCTAATATGGTTGGGCACGTCATGATGCTCGTTATGTTATTTTGAATATGTATGACATATTGATAGGCTATCATGTGACGTTGTGAATATAAGCATGTGTATGGTCTGCTTCTGCTAATTACATAGATACTGTATACGTGTATAAACCTTGCTATATTGATTCTAAAGTGAGCATGCTCAAAATAGTTGAGTATGTCTTATTGTTTGTTGTGATGTTTGCATCCTTGAGAAGTGCATGAGCAATAGTTTATCATGATTAGCATGTTGCATGTTGGACATAACATGTGTGGGTTGCAGAGCATGACACATAAATCATGTGAGAGATGCAGAGCATGATGGATAAATCATGTGAGGGATACGGAGCATGATGGGTAAATCATGTGAGGGATGCGAAGCATGTCACGTAAATCATGTGAGGATTTCAGAGCATGACGCGTAAATCATGTGTGGGTGGTAGAACATATCGCGTAAATCATGCATGAGTTGTAGGGCATGACACGTAAATCATGTGTTGTGTGTTATTACATGGCATGGTGCATCAATCATGTGTTAGTACGTTTAAATGTACTTATTTGGTGTTAACTAGGAATGCCTCCTTGTTATGCTTAGTATGATGTGCAAGTTATTCTTCTTGAATAATTATGTGTAATGTATGTTTTACATCGGACTACTTAAATTATGAGAGTAGCATGAATTTAGTTTCCATTTACGGTCGTTGTGTATCCCTGCAATGTTTGTATTCTGTTTGGTGGACCTTCATGTGTGGGTTACTTACCAGAACAAGTGTGTATTGACACCCCACCAGACTTTGTAGGTACTGATGGACATTGTGACCTTGGTGATGTTGAGGAAGGGTCTTGAGAATGATCTGCTTTTAGAGTTATGTTGTGATTCTTCTTTTTAGGAGTTTACCTTGTGTTGAATTTCCTTGAACTTGAAACTTTGTGTTAGGATTAAGTAGATTTTCATTTAGTTTGGAGTAAGATTTTGTAATAGGTTTTGATTAGTTTATTTTGTTACATTTGACATTAATTTGAGTTGGTTAGCTTTTGGTAAGATTGGTTGAGTTTGTTTAAGTAGTTGGTTGGATTATTGGTGTTTTGGAAACTCTATCAAATGCGTTGAGAAGAAGATGTTGATTTTGAATGTCGTTGGTAAAGGAACTGGTAAAGATTCGCAGCAGAAGGGGATCGTCCCAATTTTATAATTTTCACAGAATCATAAATTTATAAAACATTCGAATTATGCATTATAATAAAATTACAGCATGATTTTAAGAATAACTAGGAAGAAGCAAACATACCCTTGAAGATAAAAAAAAATCTTCACGAATTGCCTCAAACTGGTCATGAACACTTCTTACCAAAAACCAACAATCCAAAATTGCCACCACCATAAATGGAACCTCCTGTATTCTCTTGGGATTGAGAATTCAACAGGAGTAGTGGCCTTTACTTCGTTTGGAAGAGGAAAAATTTGAGAGGAGGAAGAAGAAGAAGATTTCTTCTTTGTGAATTCCAATAAGAAAAACCAAGGAGAGTTTTCTGTAAAAACCAGAGGACGAAGATGATCAGGTGTTCGGAAAAACTAAACCCTTCACGTTCTGGTTGAGAGAGAATTAAGGGGAGGGAGTTAACTCCCTTCCTTTAATTAAATTAAAATTAAAATATTTTACTTTAATTAATAATTATATATATATATATATATAACACATAACCTATAAAAAATACCATATCAAATATAATATAATCTATAGTTTTATTTTCTCTCAATGATGCATGATATTTAATATAAATCACATTTATACTAAATTCAATTATATGAATCTCATCCATATAATTAATATTTGAATCATATTCAAGTATTTAATTCATGTCTACCATTTATGGTATCTAACATAAATCATATTTATATTAGATTTAATTATATGAAATTCATTCATATAATTAGTATTTGAATCATATTCAAGTATTTAATTTCTCTCAAAGTAACCTTTATGTTATAATGTATCGAATACATTATATTAATTATATCACATATTATTATTTAAATTAATTATATCATATATAATTAATTCCTTTAATTAATTTGAACAATTCAAATTAATCAAAAATTAATTCTCAATAATCCTTGTTGAGTTACAGATGCGACTTTAGAACCTGTAGATTGAAGCTTCAATGGTACTTAAATAACTAATTAAACTCTTTAATTAAATTACCCAACATCCATTAACTATCAGTCACTTCACTAAAGACTAACAGTTGCACTCTTCACACTACAGATATATTTATGTCCATTGGATATAACTAGTCAACAGTGAAATGGCCCTTCACAAATTGCTCGTAAGTACAACTGGATCAAAATTATCGTTTTGCTTTTATAGTTACATCTAACTATTTAAGTACCACTAACCTCTCTAATGAACAATAAGTCATAGTCCAACTATGACCAAATCCTCTCGGGCCAAGAGAGGGTAAGGTCATATTGTTCAAGCCCCGAAATCAGCCCTTAAGGGAGTAATTTATCTACTTACCCTAATATTAGGGAAAGAGTGAATTCCGTCTTGTGTAGCTATGTTTCCAGCTTCCCAATTAGACGAATCCTCAAAATGGTAGGCATATTGAGTTGGTGAACTGACCACTCTCACCCATACAAATCAAAGGACTGCCTTCATGGACAGGAGTTCACAACTCACTCAGGATTCAGGTCATGTCACCTATGGTCATCTTGGTGAAATGTAAGTCTCTAACATAACCGTGTTATATAATGAGACTAGTTATTTCGTGGTCCGGTCTTATACAAACTCTTTGTATAGGGTACTCCCGCTCATATATCTCCACATGAATGAACAGGATTAGATCATTTGTAGCACTTTACAACAATTGTAACATCTACAAAGCAGGTCGTATCCAAGAGAGAATACAAGAGATTTACGAATACAACCCACTTTGTGATTGTTACAATTATTGTAAAGTGCTACAAAAGATTTGATACTGATCATTCATGTGAAGACATATGAGCGGGGTGTACTATACAAAGAGTTTGTATAAGTCCGGACCATAAAATGAATAGTTTCACTATATAACACCGTTAATAGAAGAGACTTACATTTCACCAAGATGACCATAGGTGACTTGATCTAAATCCTGACTGAGTTGTGAACTCCGATCTATGAAGGCGGTCCTTTGATTTGCATGGGTGAAAGTGGTCAATTCGTCAACTCAATATGCGTACCATTTTTGGGATTTATCTGATTGGGGAGCTGGGAATGTAGCTACACAAGAAGGAATTCTCTCATTCTCTATAGTTAGACTAAGTAGAAAAATTTCTCCCTTAAAGGCCGATTCTAAAGCTTGAACAATGTGGCGCCACACCTCTACTGGTTCGAGAGGGGTTTGGTCATAGTTGGAATATGACTTATTATTCATTAGAGGGATCAATGATACTTGAGAAGTTAGATGTAACTACAGGGGCAAAATGGTAGTTTTAGTCCAACTATATTCATGAGCAATTTGTGAAGGGTCAATGCACCGTTGATTGGTTATCTCCAATTGACACATAAGTATATCTGTAGTGCGAAGAGTGCAGTTGTCGATCTTTAGTGAAGTGACCGACAGTTAATGGAAGTTGGTTAATTTAATTAAAACGTTTAATTAATTAACCTATCATTGGAGCTTCAATCTATAGGTCCATAAGGTCCCCTCGGTAGCTCAACTGGTACTCATGAGAATCGAATTAATTTTAGATTAATTTGAATAGTTAAAATTAATTGAGAAAATTAATTATATATGATATAACTAATATAAATTAATTATATGTGATATAATTAATATAATGTATTTGATATATTATAATATAAAGTTTTATTTGAGAGAAAATAATTATTTGAATATGGTTCTAATATTCCTTTTCTTCTTCACAGAAGTGACTCTCCTTACATCTTTTTACACAAAAAGAACTCACTGAAAACTCTCATCTCAAGAAACCAAAAACCCTCTCTTCCAAATTAAAGTGAAGCCCACCTTTCTCATCGATTCTCACCCTTCGAGAATACAAAGGTAACCCGTTGGTGGTATCATGTTGCATAGTACGTGGTCTTCAAGGAAGAGTACCATTCATTGTATTCGTGCAGTGCATAGGGAAGGAATCGTGAAAATTTTGAGTTTTCAAGGATAAGTAAAAGACTCTCCCTTTATTTCTCTCTTTGTACTGTGTAATAGCATGTTGTTGGATTGAATGTTTATCGCATATAAGTTTCCGTCTTCTCTAATTTATTGTTGTTCTATAAAATTAAATTAAGAGACAAGATGCATACCATGCTTCCGCTAGGTTTTCGAAACCTTCAAAAAAGTTTTGTATAACTATTATTTTCTAATATCATATAATTTATACTACATAATATAATATATAATTTAATTTAACAAAAGAATTTGAGTTTATAACATAAAATACTATATTTATTAATATTTTTATTTTTTTAATATTATTCTACATCTTAAAAAATTTCAAACTCAAAATCTAAATTAATTAAAAATATATATAAAAAAATGTTTTTCAAAGTTTGTATTAATTCAAAAACAGTTTTTTTTAAAAAAAAAAAAAATCAAAACAGTTTTCAAAAACAAAATTTAGATCGTCTACCAATTCAGTGAACTTAATAAATCTAAAAAAAAAAAAAAAAAAAAAAAGAAAAAAAAAAAAAGCTAAAATCTAAGTTGTCAAGAGGCCCTTAGCTACTTGAAATGTGATTTTTTAAGGTTGAGCACAAATTATAGGGTAAATTATAAAAAAAACTATGTACTCAATTTTCAAAAGTAAAGTATTAGAAATTATAGGTTAAATTATAAAAAAAATTCATTGACATTTTTTTTTCTTTTTTTAATGTGAAGAGTATTTTGAATTTTTAAATATTCGAAATTGTAGGTTAAATTATTAAGAAAAAAAAATGTCTTCAAATCTTTTCCTCAGTTTAAGGGTATTTTGGGTTTAGGAGTATATTTTATACAAAATACCAATAGTTTTTGTTTTCTGTCGGAAGTTTGAGTATTTTTAATAATTTTCATTTAAAAAAATATCGCTTTGGAAATTTAACAGTTCAATGGTGTTTTATATAACTTGGCCTAAATTATATATCAATACCGATGAAAGACTTGTTTTGCATTTTAAAAACTAGACTCTGATTTATAACCATTTAAGTTTTTTTTTTCTCATTTTAAAAAACACTTACCTGCATTTAGAAACATTAGTAAAAAAAATTGTTTTGTTAACCTTGATTTTAAAAACATTAGTAAAAAGAAAAAATTGGATAACAAACCATACAGAAGTTAGTGTTCATAGGCTTTCAAAAAATAAATGGCCATTTAATTGAACGGAACTTACCTCTTTTGTTATGATAATTATACTTCAGTTTTCTTTTCTAATCGTTACTTTATTATTATTATTTATTATTATTATTTTTTTTTTTGAAATCTGCGCTAAGCTTGAACACAGGTTCAATTCTCCCATTTGAAACTATTTGATAGGGTTTTTGAAAATTGAGCTGCTCCTTTTTTTCTTTCTTTTTTTTCTTAATCTAAAACAAAACTAAACAAATATAAATTTTTTTAAGACATTCGGATGGCTCTAGTTTCTGTTTGATCTACTAGGTTTTAAAATGTTACACATTTAATTCTTAAGTTTTAGATTTTATTTCAATTTAGTTCTATATTTCAAAATGTTACAACTTTATACTTAACATTTTAGTTTTGTTTCAATTTGATCCTTAGGTTTCAAGATTTTACATTTTTAACCTCAATTTTCATTAAATACTCACTTTTTAATCATTGATGTTAATTTCTGTTTATTAATTAAAAATAATCATGAAGTGAAATTTTAGATTTAATTATAAAAGTGAGAAAAAATAGTGAAACTTAATTAAGAAAATTTTTTAACTTAAATTAACTCTAAAAAACGGAAAGTGAGTATTTAGTGAAAAATCAAAGTTAAAAATATAAATCTTGAAACATATAGATTAAATGAAAGCAAAACTCAAATATCAAGGGTAAAATTATAACATTTTGAAACTTGAACACTAAATTAAAACCAAACTCAAAACTAAGGACTAAATGTGTAACATTTTTTGAAACCTATGGACTAAATAAAAACTATACTAAAAAATATATATTTTTTTTCATATTTTATAAAGAAACTAACACGGCTTAAATAATGATTAAATGAACCTTAAAAAGTACAAAAATTAATAATAATTTTGAAAGAAGCATAAGTTTTAAAAATAAAGAAGTTGAATAAATGATCAAAATGAGCTTAGAGAAAATTAGATTGTTTCCAGTTCTTTACTTTAGAAAAATGTCCTTTCTACCTCCACTTGGTTTCATTTTTACTTTTAGGACGCATTCTTCTTTCTGTCACCAACTTTATTATAGATTAGGCTAAAAAGAGGCAAAAAGGCAAAATAAGAAAACCTTTTGAAACCAATTTGATCCTAATACTCACCAAATGGAAGAGAAAGACAGCCAAAGAAAGCTATTAGCCATATAAAACTAACATAAACATCTCCTTTCCTTGATGAGAGATTGAGATTAAATCCAAAATCTAAAGTCCAAAGTGCTCTCTCTTTTGTCTGATTTTCTTTCTTTCCTTTTGAGAATGCTCCACTAAATTCTCAAAGCTGGTTTTTACTGTCTCCAATTTCTCTCTTTTAGCTTCTAAAAGCACTTTTGGCAGAAGATTCTTCATTTCCCCTTAACCCCACTTCTACATGCCATACAAATCTTACTCAAATATTCTTAGAATTGCCATAGAAAAACAATTAGTTAACATCCCCTCAATTTGGTAAATGCCCAATTGCTCTCTACTTCTTTGGATTGAATTTCCCCCTCTTTTTCTAACATTCAAAAGGCCCCATATTGGGTCCATCTTGCACTTCTTTTGAGCCCTTTTTAAGTTTTTACTTTTTTTTTTTTTAATGGTCTTTGATGTTCAAACTATTAAATTATATTCAACATCTTAGGGGCCATTTGGTCCCCAATTTGAATGGGTGAAGTGGACTATAACCCACTCTATATTTAAACTTCTAATTTTCATCTATTATAACCTACAATTAAATATTCTAATATAGTGTTTATTATTTTTATCATCTCTCTCCCACTTTGTTATGGATGATTAGCATAAATAGACTAAAATAGTTTGCACTTCAAACACATATTACAAACTATACATCCTAAACCCCACTTTTTAATCATTAAAACACATACATATAGAAACCAATCAATTCCTTTTGCTTTATAGTGCTTCAAAATGCTGCTCCTTTATATACTCTGTCTCCCTTTGCCTTCACATTCCATCTCTCTCACTCTGTTTTTGGTTTCTTCTGTTATTTAACAAAAATCTATTTCAATGTTTGTTTTCCTCTTCTCCACAGGTTCTAGAGAAAAGACGCAACCATTTGAATAAAACTCTCTCTGTTTCTCTCACTCACTCTCTGCAACTTAAACTCGAAAATGGGGAGAAGCTATGCCAATGAAAGATGGCGTGAAGATGGATTTTACATGGCGGAGCCCGATGAAGAAGATGAATCTTTATCCTTATGCGATCTTCCCATAAATCTAGTCAAAGACGACAATCCCCATTTTCTCTCAGAAATTAAACCCAGAGCCGGCGAGACTCCCGTTGCCGCCGCTGACGATGAATTTGATTTCGGCTTTTTACGGGATTTCAGTAATTCCGCCGCTCAGCCGCTGCCGGAAATGTGTCTGGCCGATGAGGTTTTCTACCAGGGCCAACTTTTACCTGTTCGCCTCTCTGTTAGCTCCGACAATACCTCCGCCAGATTCTACCACCGGCACGGCTCCGGCTCCGGTTCGTTTGCGAACTTTAGAAGCATCAATAGCAGCCGAAGCAGTAGTAGTAGAAGCCAGTGCTCTTCCTCGAGCGCAACTAACAATTCCTTAACAACTACCTCGGCCGCAAGAATTTCGCGGCTCACAGTCCCGAATTTATTCCACTCCCACCCGAGTCCTAAACCCCAAATTAAAGCCTCCCCGACCACATTCCGACAGGCGAACACCGGCGGAGGCCGCCAGAAATCCTCCTCCCCGTGGGATTTTTTCCGGCTAGGAGTAGTGAAAACGCCGGGAATGGAATTGCAGGATCTCAAACACCGGAGCAGCACGAGGAGGAACTCCTCAGTCAGCCGAAGCAACAGCGGGAAGGCCTTTATTCCGGCTGCCGCCATCGCCGCAAGCAACGAGAGCAGCGTGAAGGAGATGACGAGGAAACCTCGTGCAAGTGTATCGATAGAGAGGAAAGGCGGAGGAATTCTGAGCGGAGTTGGGTGTAAGTGTTCGGTGGATTCGACGGTGGCGCCGGCGCCGAAGGCAGTGGTGGTAAGGAGGAGGAAGGTTAACGGTAAGAATATTCCGGCGCAGGCGATGAGGGAATTAAGGATAAAGAAGGTGGAGAAGGAAAAAGAGGAAGAGGAAAAGTTAGCATTGTCTCGTCAACGGACATTTGAATGGCTAAAGGAACTCTCGCATGCAACCTTTCCCTGTGAGGCTTAGACTTAGCCTTGGATACCTACACGCATGCTTCTAATACTTTTATCTCTCTATTTTCTTAAGAAAAAATTATGATTATGATTATGGGTTGGTTAATAACAAATGGGAAATTCAAACTTGGAGTTTGGTTCGTTATATATAATATTTGTTAGTTTCTCTTTTCAATAATTTAGGTTTTAACTCTGGAAAATATGATTAATATTTTGGGTTAAAAAACATGAAATGCTTAACTTAGTATTCAATTTAATCATTTGTTATAATATGTGTAATGTTTGCTAGTAGTTGGTAGATTACAATAATTATCATATTGTATCTCTCTGGAGAACTTGATTAAAAAAAGAAATTATAAATCCACGACTAAAAAAACATCAATTTTATGTCTTAGTAACTACTTATACTATGAGCCAACAAATTCACAATGCCTGGGAGGACAAAACTATATCCCTTATCTCAAACACTCCTTAAAAACAATTTAAGACTAGTTCACAAATCTATCATAGATAGGCAAAGAGAAAAAGACAACAGTAAAAATAATAATAATAAAAAAAGAAGGAATAATTGTGAAATGAGACCATTTAATTATACCTTATAGCCTAGTATATATTACCCTACATCATATATTAAAAGTAGAAGAAAATGATTGTGGCCCAGAGGATGAGGGTTGAGCATTACTAATGGTGACAGTCATGAGAAAGAAAGAGAGACATTGGGGATGGACAATAGTGATAGTCATGATTAAAGTGCAAAATGAATATGCTTTATGGGTGAGAGAGCCAATGGAGAATGGAACAGAACAATGCCATTGGATCATTCTCGTACTGTTTTAAAATTTGTGATTACAAATGTGTCCTTTTTTCGGCAAGCTTTAGTAGGTACTTTTAGATTTGAGAACGTCTCATATCCTTTTAGCAGTCATTTTCTAACTGAAGACCGAAACAATATATAAAAAACTTACCAAATACTAACGAAACACAAGGTTTGATCATCAAAATTGCACATTTAACATTACTAAAACAAGCTAAACATAAGAATCTTATAAACTAAATCAGATCTAGAAGTAGAATAAACTGCTTAGCTAAAGGAGAAGATTTGAATAGTCTATTCAACCAAGTTCCAGATGAAAATACATGATTAAAATGGGCAAGTTGAAATCCAACAAAAAGTTAGACCTCATCCACTATGACCACATCGAATATTTCAATAAGGGAAGAACTTTCTTTATCCTGCTTACCATTGGCAGAATATTTATTTTTGGATGATGAAACCAACAGCATAATAGAAAACCACCAAAGTATAGAAAAGGGTAGAAGATCCAACAGCGGTTCAAGTTTCCAACTTCCTAGTGTAAAAAGAACCTCCACTTGGCTATAGAGATCACAACTGCATTAGTTCAAGCAGGATAAAGTATATTTGACTGTTCACCATTTAATGAACATAAGAATCATGATGAAAACAAGTATATAGCAGAGCAAGACCATATAACTTGATTTTTAATAACTGAGTTCTTGGGTTTCAAACAAATATCAGTTCATGAAGTGCCTGTTGGTCAGGCAATGTATCCCAAACACACATATCTAGGTGCTGTTGTGATGGCAGCAATACAACACTTAGCCAGAATCTACCTAATAGAGGCTCAAGTCGCAAAGAAAGAGTCTATGGAAGGACTATTCAAATCGTAATGACACAAAGCAAAATCCATGAAGCAAAAATGTTAACACCAAGTATGGGACAAGATAGCTCTCTCCTCTCCTCTCCTAGGTTCCCTATCTGACAGATCCTGGTTTACCTTTTAGTTACACGATTAGTACTCTTTCGGATTTTATAGACTGTTGTTTGCTTCTTGCATCGTGGAAGTAAGTAGCTGCTGTATTAAACTAAGTACAGGACAATACACCTGGTAAACTCGTGAAGACAAATTTACATGATTCTCCATTCACAGGCTTTTTTATCTGCTAAACCTAGCTTTGTTTGAAAGATCTCAAATCTCACTTTCCAAATGGGCCTTTAACGTACATATCCTACAAGCCTCACAAAGATAATATTCCAATTGCATAATTGATCCGAGCAAAAATTATTTAAAATTTGTCAGGAACTTGAGAAAACTTTTAGCTTCTAGTTAAAGAACATTTTATGCAAATGATCTTCCAAATATTAGCTGGATGCCAACATGAGATAATTTAATCCAAATACAATCTACATTACAAGGGTCCACCCACCTCTCTCTTTCAAGTTTCATGGTACAAAGTTAAAGGCGTGCACTTGTGTCACAATCACTTTCCTTGATGCACCATAAAAGGCTATTACCTCCAAACCAAATCATAGTATTACAATCCCTATTAAAGTTCAACTCTTCTTGACCACCTCTGGTCCTCCAATTTAATTGTAACTCCATTATCACAAAATGGAAATGTGAATGCCCTGTATATTCCAGCCAAATAAATAATGAGCGAGAAGTGTTGCTGTTTCATTGCTCAATACAAATCAGTTCTTCCAAAAACTAATTTACGGACACCTCACAAGGTGATACTGCTATCTTAGATGTCATGAATGGGTAACAGTTCATATCAATGGTTAATGTGATCTATTAAGAATCTATTCATGCCTTAGTTTTCCATTTAGCAATTAGAAAGCAGTTAAATCTCAAAGTTTACTTTATGTTCCTCTTAATGTTTTCAGCTTGATAGGGCTTGTGCTTATCCATAATAATATGGGCAGTTCCTCATCAAGTTTGGGACAGGTGGTGGCTCGCTTAGGGGTTAAAGGTAATGTAAGCAGCCCAAGTCTTTCAAAGCAAAGCTGCTGTCCAACTGTTTGATCAGAAAGTCAATGAGCTTCAAGCCATTCCCTGTTAATATCACATCATCTACATATACAGTGGGGGGTCCTTTGTGGAGAATGAAAAAAAGTTGTCTGATGTTGAGTTAAAGAATCCCCAACTTAGAAGAACTGTTTTTAAGGCTGTGTTCCAGGCCCGAGGGGCTTATTTGAGTCCATATATGCCTTAGTAAGTTTGCAGACATAGTTTGGATACCTCGAATCAACATAGCCCGATGGTTGTGACATGTACACATCTTCAGTAAGAGTGCCATCCAAGAACGCATTGCTGAAATCCAATTGGCGAAGAGGCTGACAGTAATGCTGAGTATTACCCGAATAGTTGAGGCTTTGACAACTGGGCTAAACATTTCAAAGAAGTCAATTCCCGAATGTTGATAAAATCCTTTGGCTACTAGTCTGGCCTTCACTGAGTTTTGATGCTCGAGCCTCTTCTCATATGAGAGGAGTTCTGATTGCATATCTAGCCATGATATGCCCGGCTTGCCTTGAATACCTACCACGACAGGATTGTACTCTTCATCTAGGCCCATAAGAACTTGGGAGATTAGAGCTCGAGTCGTAACAGGACTGCCTGCTTAAGCTAGATTGTCTGAATGCGTTTTCATTAAACTGAGATACTCACCCATCCAAATGTTGCCTTTCCATGTTTGTTGAAACACTTGACGGAGATAATCCTCCTCAGTCCTTGACTGTATGCCAAACAATTCTTGAACAACTTGCCACAAGTCCTTGGCATTATCAAACCCCATCCGTTGGACGGTTACCTCTAGAGACATAGAGTTGTATAACCACCCGAGTAGGAGTTGATCTACCTGGATCCAAGTTTCGTATTGTGGGTTGATATTTCTTTCAATCGTGGTGCTTACAGAGTCTTCCGATACAATTTGTGGACTGACACCAGACGAAGTTGAAGAGGTTTCAGAGGTGGCAAGAAACATGGTGGGCAAGAGCTCACACCTGACAGATGGCCTTCGAGCTTGTAGCTGTGCAAAGATGGGAAGGGCAAGCATCTTCCATAGAAGATAGTTCCCTTGTTCTAGTTTGGTGCTGGTGATTTGATTGAGGAGTTGATTTAACGGTGGGTGATTGAATCGGATAGGCTCAGGTCCAAATGAGATTGCAGTGGGAATGGCATTTGCCATGGATGCTTTGATACCAACTTAAGATTTAGAGTAACACACACAGAGAAGAGGAAATGTTTGATTTCATTATATAGAGGGCAATCTTCTGCCCTATTTATGAACACGGTTTACCCCGATGTGGGTAAAAAGGGAATAACAAAGAATTGGAAATTACACCCAATCAAAGTAGAGAGAAAATAACAACTTTAACAAATCAAATATTTGGAGTAGATTTTTCCATTTTGATTTGGCGGCTGATTTGCGGTCCTTGTGATGTGTCATCTTCTGACTTTTTGACTTCTTCCAGAAGTGAATCCTCTCTAACAAAGTTCAACTCTTCTTGACCAGCTTTGGTCCTCCAATTTAATTCTAACTCCATTATCACAAAATGGAAATGTGAATGCCCTGTATATTCCAGCCAATTAAATAATGAGCGCGAAGTTTTGCTGTTTCATTGCTCAATACAAATCAGTTCTTCCAAAAACTAATTTAAGGATACCTCACAAGGTGATACTGCCATCTTAGATGTCATGAATGGGTAACAGTTCTTATCAATGGTTAATGTGATCTATTAAAAATCTATTAATGCCTTAGTTTTCCATTTAGCAATTAGAAAGCAGTTAAATCTCAAAGTTCACTTCATGTTCCTCTTAATTTTTTTTCAGCTTGAAAGGGCTTCTGCCTATCAATAGATAATATGGGCAGTTTCTCATCGAGTTTGGGACAGGTGGTGGCTTGCTTAGGGGTTGAAGTTTCAGTCCACTGGTGGAATACTTGAAATGCTCTTTATTGGAATCGATGGATTGGGGAAAAAAATGAGTATCTGTTTTTAGGATAAGGCTGGGCTTATTTTGTAGCCTCCAGTTAGAGTTTCCTTCAGCACAAGTTTTCTATAAAACTATTCTACCTTTCTTTGTAGTTGTCAATTGAGGATTCTTTTTTTTCTTTTTGCTGTCATTATTTGTCTTCCTAGTTCCAACCCGATTTATGTACACTTTTTCCTATACAAAACATTAAACATCCTATAAATAAAATCCAACTAAGATGGTGAAATACTCTTATTGAAAAGCTCAATAAGTTGCAGGCATCAAAATGTTATCCAAAACTTTTCTCAGGTGGATGGAGTACACACTAGATTCCTTGCTGAGGATTTCATTAATTGGACTAATAAGCAAAGAAGAGGATTCAATGCTCAGTCATGTCATGTCAGTGGATATAAAATGGGAACTACGAAAAAATTGCACAGATACAGTTCCCAGTCCCATTTCCCCCAAGGAAGAACATATCGAACGGTAGGAAATATTTACCAAGAATCAAACGCACAACACAATTCAATTACTTATCCCCAATTCAATTACGACAATAGCACTCAAAAGCAACAATAATGCATTCATGTAGGAAGACATTCCGTACTCCAATTACGTGATTGAATCTCATTAAAATGCTAAAAAATTTCAGTTCCCTGAATAGACAACCACAAAATTTCAACATATACTACTCGATGCCTACAAATCCAGAAGTAACAATCTTCAATAGAGTGTCAAAAGGGGAACCTGGATCGTAAGTTTTCAAATCAATCATCATCCTCCCTCTTCTTTGGCTTCCTGTAATTCTCTTCGATGTGCTTGGCCATCACAAGCCCGGTATTGGCGAGCTTCCTGATGTTGGGAACGTTGTAATTTTGAGCCACGTAAATCCCGATCACCGTTCCCGCTATAAAAGAGAAGCTACTTCTGATAAACCCCATCGGCGTCCTTCTCTTTGGCCGGAGCCTGAAATTAACCGCAAGGGAAAGACGATCGACAATGGGATTTTAGGGCACCAATTAATCAACTCAGCCACAGAAACTTGTACACTCAATCTCTCCTATTAGCGACGTCTGCAGACTGAGAGAACGACGGGACCGACGGAGACTGGACTGGCCCACGGGGGGGAACGGCAGAAACAAGTTAGAGAGAGAAAAACGGAACCCACCGTCTGCACCTAGACGAAGGCGAGGCGGAGGCACGACGGCGGCGACTGGTGCTGAGCGGCGGCTGTTGCGCGTGGGTTCTATGGCCGGCAATTTCCTCGTCGAAGGGAGTTCTTAAAGAACTGAGGAGGAGAAAAACGTGAATGGACGAGAAGCATCTCGGCTCTCCGCTGCTCCAACTTTGATTTCTTTTCCCTTTTTCTTTTTTTCTTTTTACTTATTTACATGTTGAAAGTATTTGTATTTTGTTTTTATATTTGTGAGCGTTTGAACCAATTTATATATGCCTCGAGTGAACTTATTTAATACGAAGTTAATTCTTAGGACCTTCAAAATATTTGTAAATCTAACAAATGTAAAAAGATACAAATATAGTAAAATTTAGATATCTATTATGGTAAACCATATTCCTAATAGAATATATCATTAATAGAAGTCAAAGAATGTCACTCATTGTAATTACCCTAAATAATATTCTCTATACACATTTTCATAGTTGCAATCCCACAGTGGTGATAGAACGATTTTGGATTATCGACTTGATTCATGTTAAGAACTCTCCCTCCATCGTTTGAAGGATCTCAACTCTCTCCATCCAAATGGACCTTTAACGTACATATCCTACAAAAGTCTCACGATGATAGATTACAATTGCATAATTGATTGTTAGCCTCCAAACTAAATCACACTATTACATATACTCCGACGAATTAGACAATTGCTTACAAGGTCGTCATCCCTATATACTTGGTACCAATCTTCTAATCCCTCGATACAAATCAGTTCTTCCACAAACTAATTATTTCATTGCTTGAATAGAGAAAAAAATATTTTTCAAAAAAGTCATAAACGATACATTTTGAAAGTGTTTCAAAAATTATTTTAAAGGTTGTCAAAACACTTCAAATTTTTCACAAAATAACTAAATTAGATTTAACCAAACACACCCAGTCATGAATTACTATAAGTTCTTATCAATGTCCATTAAGAAGCTACTAATGGCTTAGTTTTCCATATAGCAATTATAAAGCAGTAAAATTTTGATTACGCCTGGCATCACTGCTAGTCTTGACATAATCAATAAACCAGACTCTAAGTTCACTTTATGTTCCTCTTAATTTCTTCAGCTTGAAATGGTTTGTACCTATTCATAGAGAATATGGGCATTTCCTCATCGAGATTGGGATCGTTGGTGGCTTGTTTAGGGGTTAAAGTTTCAGTTCAATGATCGGTAGAATGCTCGAAGTACTTTTTATGGGAATCGCTAAATTCAAGAAAATTGAATATTTGTTTTTAGAATAAACAGAGTGTTCAGATTTTTGTGTGAGTTTATTTGTGTAGCCTCAAATTAGAGTTTCCTTCAGCACTAGTTTTCTGTAACTATTTCACTTTCTTTTGTAGTTGCCAATTAAGGAGCGTCGTTATTTGTCTTCCTACCCGATTTCCGCACACTATTTCCTATACAAAACATCCTATAAAATAAAATCCAACTAAGATGGGAACACTCGGTAAGTCGGAATACACAATGTGCAGTCATCAAAATATTATCCACACTTGATTTCTGTGCTGAGGATTTACGCTAGCATCTTCAAATTTCACTAATTAGACCAATGGGTGAAAGTGACGATTCAATGCTCAGTCAAATGCAAACCCAGGGTTCTAGAAAATGTGGCAATAACTATCCCCAATTATTACCACAATAGCATCCAGAAGCCACAGTGATGCATTCATGCAGGAAGAAATTCTATACTCCAATTACGTGATCCAAACTCATTAAATTGCTGAAAATTTTTAGTTCCCTGAATATAAGACCACAAAATTTTAACATATAGTACTCAATGCCTACAAATCCAGAACAGAAGTAACAAGCAGTTCTTCAATAGTATGTCAAAAGGGGAACCTGGATTGTAAATCTTCCAATCAATCATCATCCTCCCTCTTCTTTGGCTTCCTGTAATTCTCTTCGATGTGCTTGGCCATCACAAGCCCAGTATTAGCGAGCTTCCTGATGTTTGGAACGTTGTAATTTTGAGCCAGGTAAATCCCAAAAACAGTTCCCGTTATAAAGGAGAAGCTACTTCTGATAAAGCCCATCGGCGTCCTCCTCTTTCGCCGGAGCCTGAAATTATCAGCAAGCGGAAAGCCGATCGGAAATGGGGTTTTAGGGCACGGAATAATCAATTCAGCCACAGAGACTTGTACGATCTTCCCTTGTCGGCGCGCTCGATCTCTCCTATTAGGATTTATCGCTTGAACTCGCCGGTCGTCAGTCTCCGGTAGCCGTTCTCTTTCCTTCACTCTGTTCCTTCTCGATCTCTCTGGGTCTCTGACTCTCGATCTTCCTCCGACCTCTATTTGTATTGGTGCGACTTCAAGGCTTTCTTGCTCTGCACGGACCGAAGTTGCCGGGCCGTTTCTATAACCCGCAATATTGCAATTGGAAAGGGTTTCTGCTCAGGGTTTTTCGTGGTATTTCAGACAACATTTAATATTTTTATTTGTTTGATATATTATAAGGAATTTTAAAATCTATCCACAAATTTTTAAAAGTGCGTGATTTATATGTCTTGGAAGATGGACGGTAAAAATATAGCTTAATTAATAAATTAATTAATATCAAATTAGGAAGTACAGATACTTTTAATTGTGTCGAGAATCGATATTAGATACGGATACGTCCAGATACGTGATAGATACGTGTCTGATACGTGATTTAAGTATTTGATTTTTTTTTTAATTTTCAGATATTCGTGTCTGCTTCCAGATGACGTTGGTCTATTTTTTTTTTTTCAAATTTAAGCCCAACCCACAACCCATTTTATTTTAATGCATGTTTAGGAATGATTTTTAAATCATCAAAAATAACTTTTTTTTCATTTTTAAACTCACTCGAAAATACACTTTTAATTACTCAAAATTAATTTAGTTTTCAATTTTACACTTTTAAATGCAATTTTCATATCATCAAAATTAGTTTTGAAGAATTAAACATGTTTCACGGTGATTTTGAAAATGACAAAAGTGATTTCAACCATTTTAAAATCACTTCCAAACATAAAAATCCACTTAAATTAAGCAATCCAAATCAAAATAAATTAAAAATGATAAAACATTAAAAAAAACTCGAAACGTAATTAAATCTTCGTTCTTCCCTTCTCTCTCACTATTTAAATTATGATTCACACTCCCTTCATCCTCAACTTCATTTTTCAATCTTCATCTTCTACTTCTTTCCTACCGTCTATTCTAGTCGATCAACAATAATCATTCGATGTTACTGGACTTTTTTTTTCAAGTTTTCACTCTCTTCTTGAATATATTTTAATCTAACTTAAAATAAGTATTATAGCAATTAATTAGACACACACATATAACGTATCTTCAATGTATCCTTATCTTAGTTTTTTAGAAATTAACATATTGTTGTATCGTATCGTATCCGTATCGTGTATCCGTACATGTGTCTGTGCTTCTTAGATATCAAGAATTTATTATTATTAATTTTAATTATTTATTAAATATCAATATATTATTTAGATTTCATAAATTTCAACTAATATTTTTACCATTAATATTTTATGTCATCTTAACTATTTAATATTATTATTATTATTAATTATCAATATTTTAATTCATTAATTTATTCATTTAATTATGTTAATTAAAAAGTATTTATTTATTTTTTATTTCATAAATTAAATAATGAATTAACATAACAATAATTAATGTTAAATTTAATTGATCTCTTATATTTAGTTAAGTAATTATTTACTTTTAGTTTCTATATACAAATATTGAATCATGCCAACAAGAGCGTAGCTCAGCTGGCATAATGGTCATACTTTAATTACAATACTTAGTGATTTTTGTATTCTCTGGTATGAGAATCACAGGAGTTTAGTGGGCTTTGTGATTTTTGGAGAGGGAAAGGAATATGAGAGATTTGGGAGAAAATTTTTGCAAAGATTTTTCTATATCCCATCACATACAGAGAGCTTTGTGAAGAAGGATGAACTCTCAGAAGAAAACCACATTCCCACTCACTATGTGAGAGTTGAGAAAATTTAGGGGAAGGAAGCTATTTTCCTCCTTTTATTTAAAATTAAAATTAAAATGAAAAAATAAATTAATTATAATTTAATATAAAACTATATATATATATATATATATATATATATATATATATATATATATATATATATAACCATATGTTATATCATATATAGCATATAACCTATGGTTTAATATTGTATCATATACAATATAACCTATAGTTATAATTCTCTCATCAACGATAGTTAATATAAATCCTATTTATAATAAATTCAATTATATGAATCCAATTCATATAATTAATATTTGAATCATATTCAAATATTTATTTCTTCTCAAATAAACTTTATATTATAATGTATTAAATATATTATAGTAATTATATCATATATATAATTAAGTAAAATTAATTATATCATATATAATTATTTCCCACAATTAATTTGAACAATTCAAATTATCCAAAACTGACTCTCATTAAATCCCTGTTGAGCTATAGAGGGGACCTCATAGACTTGTAGCTTAAAGCTCCAATGGTACTTGAATAATTAATTAAACTCCTTTAATTAAATTATTCTTTTAATTAAATTATTCAACATCCATTAACTGTCGGATATTCCATTAAAGACTGATAGTTGCATTCTTCGCACTATAGATATATTTCTGTGTCCATTGGATATTAACCAGTCAACAATGTGCTGACCCTTCACAAATTTCTCGTAAGTACAGTTTGGCCAAAATTACTATTTTGCCCCTATAGTTACATCTAACTCCTTAAGTACCACTAATCCCTCTAAGGAACAATAAGTCATAGTCCAATTATGACCAAATCCCTCTCAAGCCAAGAGAAGGAGTGGCCACATTGTTCAAGCCTCAGAAATAGCCCTTAAGGGAGCAATTTATCTATTTACCCCGACATTAGAGAAGGAGTGAATTTCATCCTGTGTAGATGTGTTCCTAGCTCTCCAATCAGACAAATCCTCAAAATTGTAGGCATATTGAGCCGGTGATCTGGCCACTCTCACCCATGCAAATCAAAGGATCGCCTTCATAGGTAAAAGTTCTTAACTCACTTAGGATTCAGATGATGTCACCTATGGTCATCTTGGTGAAATGTAAGTCTTTATTATTAACGACATTAATGAGACTAGTTCTAATGTAGATTTTCGAACTATAGCTCCTCCATTTAGAGGAAACACTAGTTCTAATGTAGATTTAGAGTAAACACTAGTCACTTCGCCAAACTATAGCTCCTCCATTTAGAGTAAACACTAGTCCTAATGTAGATTTTCGAGAATCCCGATCAGTCTAAAAGTCAGAGTCTGTGTATCCTGTAAGGATCAAATCCTTATCTCCATATACAAGCATATAGCCCCTTGTTCTCTGAAGGTATTTGAGGATTGTTTTGACCGTTGTTTAGTGATCTAATCCTGGATTGGATTGATATCGACTGACAATCCCTATTACATAGCAAATGCTAGTTCTTGTACATAACATTGCATACATAAGGCTACCAACAGTCGATGCATAGGGAATTCGTCTCATTGCCTCAACCTCTTAAGGAGTCTTAGGACACTGCTCCTTAGACCCTTATTCGAATTGTGCATCGAATATTTGACAAGCATCTTATCAATATACGATGCTTGAGACAAGGCCAACCTTTTATTCTTATGATCCTTGATGAACTGGATCCCTTGAACAAATCGCGCTTGTAACATCCTGATTTATTTTGTACTTAAGTTTTTTTTATGTTGGCTACTTGGATAAATTATATGAGATTTATGTTTTTGGCTAAGCTAAAATATAATTTAATTATTTAGAATTAATTGAGTTTTATTTTGGCTTGCATTTGGAGATTTGATTATCTATGGAGATAAGTAAATGTGTTTATTGGAGTTTTTAAAAGAAAAAAATATATAAGTATATATATTTTGGAAAATGATTAGGGAATTTGTTTTTTTTAAAGGAAAAAGGAAAAAGTTTAGTCTTTTATATATACTTGTGGAAAGGCTAAAAATAAATAAAAGGAAAAAGAAAAAAAAATAAGTTTCTCTCTCTCCTCAAGGCCCACGCGCCCTTCCCTTCTTCTTTTTTTTTCTTCTTCTTCTTCCGTTCCTTTCCAAACCCTAGTCGCCGCTGCCGCTGACTATTGCTTCGCTGGCGTCAGCGCGTCCGTCGCAGCAACAGAGCCACTGTTCGTCTGCCGATGTCTGGACCGTTGGGTTGACCGCGAGCCGCCGCGCCCACCCGTACAACTCCGCTTCTGCCGCCGCGCCCAGCCACAAATCGACACATTTGACCGCCACTACCTATTTGAGTTGGGTAAGAGTTGGTTTATTTTGGGCAAGGGTTGGTTTTTGAGATTTTGGAGTGTCACTTTGTGTTGGAAACAATTTTGGTTATTACCCACTGTGTCGACTTTCAGGATTAGGATTTTGGAAGAGTTTAGGGCATTTCTATCAAAGAAGAGACCATTCTTTTCGATGGAGAATTTTTGGAGTTAGGTAAGTTTTATGTAAGTTGGTTGGTTATCCTTTGGACTTGGACCCCGAGGATTTATTTAATTTTTGACTCACTTCCTAGGTCATAGTTGCTAAACTAAACTTGTGGTTAATGTCTTAGGATTGATTTGAGTTTTATCCAAGGGCTATTAAGGAGTTATTTGTGTAGACTTTTGAGACCAAGTTGAGGTAAGTGATACTATTACCGGTGCCTTCGTGCCAAGCGACTTAGACTAGACCCATAAAGTTACTTAGTGGACTCTTGAGCATGGTTTTTTTTTTTTTTTTTTCATTATGTTTTGCTTGTTTCATGGCAGTTACAAGTATTATGAGCATGTTTGAATTTCTAATCAATACTGATATTATGTATGTGATGCATGAATAGACCAGTAGAGCGGTTGACTATCTCACCTTGATGCATGTTTTATTTTAGATGACCTATGGGTCTAGTTTCATGTTTGACGATGTGCCTATAGGTCGTTAGACATGCGTGAGCCGACAGGTTTACGTTCATGTTATTTCCATGTTTGACGGTGTGCCTACTGGCCGCTAGACATGCGTGAGCCAACAGGTTTACGTTCATGTTTGCTTTTTTTTTTCATGTTTCATGTTTGACGGCGTGCTTACGGGCCGCTAGACATGCGTGAACCGACATGTTTACGTTCATGTTATTTTCATATTTGACGGCGAGCCTACGGGCCGCTAGACATGCGTGAGCCGACAAGTTTACGTTCATGTTATTTCCATGTTTGATGGTGTGCCTACGGGCCGCTAGACATGCATGAGTCGATGGGCTCATGTTCATGTTATTTTCATGTTTGACAGTGTGCCTATGGGCCGCTAGACATGCGTTTCAAGGCAAGATAGTACATCTTTTGGTTTTCCTTTCATCATAAAAAATCGATGTAGCTGTATGATCCACGAGCTACCTTTCTTTGCTTGTGGATGCATAATTTGATCCCAGTAATGGGATCACTTACTGAGTATTTTATACTCAATCTTTATCTTTATTTTTTTTTTCAGGTAAGGACAAGGACACTCGGGCGACTGATGGTGCTTGATTTTTATGAAGTGAATTATGGATGATATGCGATGGTGAAATTGCGTTGTGCACTCAAGTTTCCTCAGGCGGAATCCAAGTGTAAATTCTACTAAGTTTCCTGGTAAGTTTAGGGTCGAACTCAGGGACTTGTGAAAACAGGTTGCGTTGGTAATTTTTATGAAAACTTTGTGGTAACCGGATAAATAATTAAATTATTTGGATTGTTGTTTGTGTTAATGAAAAATAAATAAATACGGCAGGGTTTGAAAAGAGTTGATTAAACGGGAAATGCGATGAGCATGCGGTGAACAGGTTGAGAAAAGTTTCGGCTAACACTTTCTAGGATGCATTCATGCTATGCGATCATGCAACATGCATACAACAGTAAACCACCTCTCGGTGCGAATGCCACGACTTCTAAGACTAGAATGCATGCGACATATGCACTAAGTCTATAGGACCTACGCATAAGCCTCTATTCTTATTTATGCGATGACAAAATGACACACACACAAATAAGGTGATCACATAATATCATTCCCATCTTTAGAATGCATGCGATACAGGTTGACAAACAGAGCTTATCTCTAAGTCCCTATCTCTTGTTTATGCAGTTTTAATCTTGCTCTCTCGAGTCCAGATTCTAACCTAGCTCTCTCGAGTCATTAGGTTCTTTCTTTAGACTCTCTCTTAAGTAGCTCTAAAGGGTATTTGGCACAATATAAAATAAGACAATCGCAAGCAATGAACTTCCTAGGTCATGTTAGCTTAGTTCTTCTCAACCCATTCGACTAGTTTAGCTACTCATGCGTGCTAAGAGAGTGAACAGATGTAGGAATAGAATTGCCATTGTATAAATATAAAGATGAAGTACAAAATAACAATGAAAGTATAGAATAAAGGGCCTAGTAGCATTCTCTTGCTGCCCAGGCTTTTACACTGTTTTTCTACTCGTGCTCAAAGGTTCTCTCTCGAGTTGGCCTGAGCGATCTCCGGCATCACCACTCTTCTCTTGCTCCGCCTTAAAATGAAAAGAAAACTATGCACAAAGACGAGCTGAACTCTAAAATTCGTAAACTGGTGAACTAAACAACTGATCAATCGATTAACCGATCGACCCCTTTTTTGAAGAATGCCCTTGGTATTTATAGAACATCCAGGGTGAAAGGTGGCTTCTCTCTCATGATTGTACAGATGGGACAACTTTAATTCCTGACTGATGCGTCGAATATTTGTCACCGAAAAGCTAAATGTACTTGTGATCGTTATCAGCTGTCAACTTAATTTGGATTCGACTGTCATCAACTTTCTTTTCCATCGCGATTAATTAGCCTTTCACCCAGATGCGCCCACCATGTTGCGCTGACTAAGTTGCGACAATCCTTCTCGGGCGAATATTTACGAACATGATCACCGCAAAGCCTTGCGGTAATGTTGTGCTCGACCAATAATTTTCTATGATCGCAATTTCCGCCTTGCGTCATCGCATATTCTGCACAAAAATACAAAAAATCAACTCTTCTAATGCGATGAGCGCATGCAACTGCAATATTATGAATTTAATGCTTTTTGGATGCAATTTAACATGTTTTATCAACGCAAGCTAGCATTGTTTAAGAACTTAACACTATGATAACGTGCATTTCTGCCCGTTATCAACTAACAAGAGGAATTCTGACAGTGCCAAAGGAACTAGATTTCGCTTCCGAATTTGACCCTTTATATTTTCTCATGTTTTGTTTTTATCACATTTCGTGGTTTATTATAATTTTTTTTATATAACTCATTTCATGTTAAAAAGGGTGCCCGGGTTGAACGATTTAAGATCTTGAGATAATGATAGAACATTTTCTTATATACCTAAAGCAGTTCAAAATCATGATTATTCTATTTTATTTTACTTTATTTTCCTCAATGCGAATATTTAAGCATGCATGCAGTAACGATCCTCTTTTTAGTAGTCCTAGGAAGTGGGGTTGTTACAGCGCCTCTCCTAAATCTTTCATTTAGAATTGGGTGGTCAACCATTTCTTTATATCAGTCAAAAAACCTACATCATTCTTAATGAATAGGATATCATTCACATACAACATGAGGAAAGCTACTGAGTTGTTGATGATTTTCTTGTAAACACAAGGCTCATCAACATTCTGATCAAAGCCATAAGATTTGATCGCAGTATCAAATCTTATATTCCAAGATTGAGATACTTGTTTTAGTCCATAAATGGATCGATTAAGCTTGCAAACTTTTTGATCTTAAACTTGTTCAATGAATCATTCTGGTTGATTCATGTAGATAGTCTCTTCAAGCTTGCCATTGAAAAAGGCAGTCTTGACGTCCATTTTCCATATTTCATGTTATGGACAAGAGAATTTTAATAGACTTTAACATGAAAACATGTGAGAAAGTTTCTTTATAATCCACTCTCTCAACCTGGGTATAACCCTTTGCCACAAGTCTAGCTTTAAATGTCTGTATCTTTCTATCTACACCTCTTTCTCTCTTGTAGATCTATTTACTGATAGATTAGACATGCATAAAATGGCAGCTAACAAAATCATTAAGCACTCTAATTACACTTAATTTGAGTCACAAGCATGCTAAAATACAAGTTTTAAGTAAAAAGGGTTTTAGATGTACACCCTTTGCAGATTTTCTTCAATTACTTGCTAATCTTCAGGTATTTGACCTTCAAATATTTAGTAGACCATCAAGAGAATCTTCTATACTATTCTCAGCCTTGGATTTGAATGGTGGAACTCTGAATTGGAAGGGAATTGGAGATGGATTGGAAAGGGTTTGAGAGCAACTTAAGAAATCTACAGATTTTTCTAAAAAATCTGAATGCATGCCTCTAAAAACAGAATATTGAAGTATTTAATCAATACAAACATGCAAGCACTTGTCTTTCAGCAACTTGACATTTCAAGTTGTATTATAGAAGTGGGCTAGGTGTTGAATTGTGGAAAAATCCACTTAGAAATCTCAAACTTGGATAATTTCACTAAAACTCAAAGTTTTTCAAATTTCAAATGAATTAATTGCATTTAATTTAAAATTAAATTAAATATAATTTAAATTCAATTTCAAGAAATTGAATTTCCTTTTTAAATTTAAAATTAACTTTAATTTAATATCAAATATTAAATTAATAAAACATTTAATTCAAACATGAATCCCTATTCATGTAATCAATATTTAAATCATTATTTAAATATTTTTAACACTCCAATTACGTTTAATTTCAATAAATTTAAATGTTAATTATATCGAATATAATTATCTAAACCTCAAAATTTATTGTGAACATTTCAAATCCAAACCCTAAAATTGAATTTGAACATTTCAAATTCACATAATATTTTAGTCCAAGATTTAATCTTTACGAGCTAGTAGATGGACCTACAGATCATGAGCTGTAACAATTTGAGATTAATAGGTTAAACTCTTTAATCCAATTTAATTAATATTTGTTAACTACCGAGACATACCACTATAACTCAATAGTTGCACTCTTCTCACTGTAGATATATTTCTGCCCACTTGATTTAACTATGATCAGTAAGTTGATCCTTCACAGGTTGTTCGTATTTACAACTAGGTCAAAATTACTGTTTTATCCCTGTAAATACATCTTGCTCCTTAAGTCACCACTGATCCTCTATTGAACAATTGGTTTATAGTCTAACTAATAAACCATGTCTCTCTTTATCATGAGAGGGTCGGACCCATTTGTTCAAGACCATGAATCAATACTTAAGAGAACAATCTATATGTTAACCCTGAAATTGGGTAGGAGTGCGTTCATTCTTATAGGATTATGTCCCCAACTATCTATCTAGTTTTATCCCTAAAATGGGAGGCTTATTGAGCAGTGTTATTGAACTACTCTCACTTATGAAGATCAAAGAATAATTCTGAATAAACAGGAGTTCATAGTTAACTCAAGATTAAGATCGGGTTACCCTAGGTCATCGAATTGAAACAGTTTGTTTTAACAGTAAACAGTCATTATAAAGAAGAGTGACTATTTCATGGTCCAATCTTATGCAAACGTCTTTTGTATAGGATGTCTCTACTCGCATGTCTCCACATGAAAGATTTCAAGATCACATAGTTTGTATCATTATACAAAGTGGGGTGCATCTATAATGTCTCCAGGATGAGGTACCCAATCTCATCCATATACTTATAGACCTTTTAGGTTATATACTATAACTTGATCCTCTTTCATGTCTCTACATAAAGTTAAAGTATTCATACTATATCTATGGATTCGTTTATTGGATTTTATAACATAATGCAATTTTAATAATACTTTTATTGAAAAATAGAATATGTTTCATATATTACGAACTGTGAGTTTTAGGATATTCCCAACATTTACAACCTATAGGTTTTACCCCTTCAAGTTGATCTACTAGCTATCAGACATAATGAAAGTACATAGACTTCATTTCTTGATTCATGGCTTTAATCCATCAATCCTTGTTAACATCACCATTGCTTGTTTATAAGATAATGGATCTTCAACACCATCTTGGGCTTCTGTTAAACACACGTAGCGTACATGTGAGTTCATAACCCTCCCACTACATTGAGGCAATCTCAACTCTTGAGATGGATGTGAATGATTAGATGAACTTATATCAACAACCCTTGTTGATGTATCGGCCCCTTCAACAACCCTTGTTGAAGTCTCAGTAGATTCATTAGAAATTTCACTTAAAATAATTTTGCTTCGTAGTTTATGATCCCTCATGTGGTCTTCTTACAAGAAGGTAGCATTTGTCGATACAAATACTTTATTCTCACTTGGGTCAAAGAAGTACCCACCTCTTGTTTTCTTGGAGTAGCCTCCAAATAGGCATACTTCTAAACGAGGTTCCAACCTTTTGGGGTTTACCATTAGCACATGGGTTGGACATCCCCAAATTCTAAAGTGGCGTAAACTACCTTTACGACCTCTCCATAACTTAAAACGTGTTTCAGAAACACACTTCGAGGGAACGCTGTTCAAAATATAAACAACAGTCTCTACTACATATCCCTAAAACGAGTCAGAAAGTTGAGCATAGCTTATCATAGACCGAATCATGTTCAACAGGGTTCTGTTTCTCCTTTTCGATACACCATTCTGTTGAGGTGTACTAAGGGCTGAGAGTTAGGACATAATTCCATGTTCTATCATATATTTTTGGAATCTTGAGTCCATATACTCTCCACCACGATCAGATCGTAGTGTTTTTATCTTTTTACCTAATAAGTTTTCAATTTTAGTCTTACATTCCTTAAACATTTCAAGTGCTTTAGACTTATGTTGCATTAGGTATAGAACCCAATGGAACTAAGTTTGTGCCTTTCCAGCACCAAAAAGTAGAAGAAGAAAAAAGGTGGAAATGGGAAAGCTAACCTACCAGTTGCTATCCAGAAGGGCAAAAAGGCTAAGGCTGCAAAGGGAATCTGTTTCCATTGCAACCAAGAGGGACATTGGAAGAGGAATTGTCCTAAATACTTGGCATAAAAGAAGAAGGCCAAGCAAGGCAAATGTGATTTACTTATTTTAGAGACTTGTTTAGTGGAGAATGATGATTCGGCCTGGATTATAAATTCAAGTGCCACTAACCATGTTTGTTCTTCATTTCAAGGAATTAGTTCCTGGCGGCGATTGAAGGCTGGAGAGATGACAATGCGTGTTGGAACTAGACATGTTGTCTCAGCTTGGATAGTGAGAGGACTCTAGCTTACTTTATAGAACAGTTATGTTTTATTGGAAAATGTATATGTTGTTCCTAAATTAAAGAGGAACCTAATTTCTGTAAAGTGTTTACTTGAACAAAATTATACTTTATCGTTTAATGTAAATAAAATATTTATTTATAGAAATGGTATCAATATATTGTTTTGCTAAGCTGGAAAATAATTTATATGTGCTAAGACCATTAGCAATTAAAACTCTCCTAAATATTGAATTGTTTAAAACTACGATAACTCAAAATAAAACACAAAAAAATTCTCCTAAGGAAAATGCCCATATTTGGCATCTAAGATTAGGATACATAAATCTCAATAGGATTGAGAGACTGGTCAAGAATGGACTTCTAAGCAAGTTAGAAGAAAATTCTTCACCTGTAAATGAGTCATGCCTTGAAGGCAAAATGACTAAACAATCTTTTATTGGAAAAGGTCACAAGACCAAAGAACCCTTAGAACTTATACATTCAGATCTCTGTGGTCTGAATGTTAAGACAAGAGAAGGGTTTGAATATTTTATCATTTTTACTTATGATTATTCTAGATATTAGTATGTTTATTTAATGCAACATATGCCTAAAACTTTTGAAAAGTTCAAAGAGTTTAAGGCTGAAATTGAAAATGCATTAAATAAAACAATTGAAACAATTTTATCTAATCGAGGTGGAGAGTATTTGGATCTTATATTCCAAAACTATTTGATAGAACATAAAATTGTATCCCAACTCTCAGCACCTGGTACACCTCAGCATAATGGTGTATAAGAAAAGAGAAATCAAACCCTGTTGGACATGGGTAGGTCTATGATGAGTTATACTTCCTTACCTAACTCATTTTGGGGTTATGCAGTACAGATTGAAACTTACATTTTGAACTGTGTTCCATCCAAAAGTGTTACTAGAACACCTTTGAAATTATGAAATGGTCGTAAAAGTAGTTTGCGTTATTTCAGGATCTAGGGTTGCCCAGCACATGTGCTTGAGGCCCTAAGAAATTGGAACCTCATTCAACATTGTGCCTATTTGTAGGTTATCTCAAAGGAATGAGAGGTGGTTACTTTTACAATTCTAAAGAAAATAAAGTGTTTGTGTTGACAAACACTACTTTTTTAGAAGATGACTACATAAAAGAGCATGAGCCCCACAGTAAGATAGTGTTGAGTGAATTTTCCAATGAAACTACTGAACCTTCAACAAGAGTTGTTGAACAACCCAACACCTCAACAAGAGTTATTGAAGTTGGTTCATCTAGTATGTCACATCCATGTCAAGCGTTGAGGGAGCCTTGACATAGTGGGAAGGTTACGAACCTGCCTATTCGTTATATGGGTTTAACAGAAACCCTAGCTATCATAGCTGACAGAGATGTTGAAGATTCATTTTCTTACAAGAACGCAATGGAGGATGTTGACAAAGATGAGTGGATCAAAGTTATAGATCTCAAAATGGAGTTTATATACTTCAATTTAGTTTTGGATCTCGTAGATCAACTTGATAGAGTAAAACCTATAGGTTGCAAGTAGATCTACAAGAAAAAACAGGGTGCTAATGGGAAGGTACAAACCTTCAAGTCTAGACTTATGGCAAATGCAAACACCCAAGTTGAGGGAGTCGACTATGAGGAGACTTTCTCATCTGTCACCATGTTGAAGTCTATCTAGATACTCCTATCCATTGCCTCATATTATGACTATAAGATTTGACAAATGGACGTCAAGACTGCTTTTCTGAATAGCAATCTTGAGGAAACCATTTATATGGAGCAACCTGAGGGATTCATAACCCAAGGTCAAGAGCAAAAGATTTGTAAGTTTAATCGATCCATTTATGGATTGAAGAAAGATTCTCAATCTTGGAATATAAGATTTGATACAACGATCAAATCTTATTGCTTTAATCAAAATGTTGATGAACCCTGCGTTTACAAAAGAATCATCAAGAGTTCAGTAACTTTTCTAGTGCTGTATGTAGACGATATCCTACTCATTGGGACCGATATAGGTGTGCTAACTAAAATTAAGAATTGGCTAGCGACTCAATTCCAAATGAAAGATTTGGGAGAGGCACAGTTTGTTCTAGACATTCAGATCTTTAGAGATCAAAAGAACAAAACGTTGACATTGTCTCAGGCATCGTACATTGAAAAGATGCTTGCCAAGTTTTCCATGTAGAACTCCAAGAGGGGTTTACTACCTTTCAAGCAGGGAGTTATTTTGTCTAAGGAACAATGTCCTAAGACACCTCAAGAAGTTGAGGAAATGAGATGGATCCCCTATGCATCGGTTGTTGGTAGCCTGATGTATGCAATGTTATGTACTAGACCTGACATCTGCTATGCAATAAGGATAGTCAGTAGATATCAGTCTAATCCAGGATTTGATTACTGGACCACCGCTAAGAACATCCTCAAGTATCTACGGAGAATGAGGGATTATATGCTTGTGCATGGTTCTAAGGATTTGATCATTATAGGATACACAAATTCTGACTTTCAAACTGATAAGAATTCTAGGAAATCCATATCAGGATCAGTGTTCACTCTTAATGAAGGGGCAATAGTCTAAAGAAGCATCAAGCAGGGGTGCATTGTTGACTCCACTAATGGAGGTTGAGTATGTAGCAACTTGTGAAGCTGCTAAGGAAGCTGTATGGCTCAGGTAGTTCCTAACTAATCTGGAAGTGGTTCCAAATATGTCTAAGCCCATCACCCTTTATTGTGATAATAGTGGTGTTGTAGCTAATTTCTAAGAGCTTAGGAGTTACAAGCACAGAAAGCACATAGAACGAAAGTATCATCTCATTCAGGAGATTGTGCATCGAGGGGACGTGGTCGTCTTGTTAATCCATTAAAAAGGCCCTCACGGCTAAGGTGTTTAAGGGTCACCTGTAGAGTATATATAACGACCTGACCCCCTAGGACTCAAGTTGGGCCGTTACTAAACACATGTATGCATGGAACTTAAAACGACACCCTTTTATAGTGAAATAAATGCTAAATAAATAAAGTAAATTCAAAAGACCTTCATTAAATTCAAATATAAAAATAAACGATAGGGTACCCATAAATCATAAATGATAATAAATATGTCTGAAAACAAATCTTAATAGTAAGTATCAAACATCAAAATTGAAAGTTGAAAAACATGAAAAGAAATTTAAATATCATGAACGAAAGTATAAAACTGGTCCCAGTGGCTTGATCATGGATTTTGCTTGTCGATCGCCGGTGCATCTCTACCTTTACCTGAAATAACAACATAAGAAAGAATGAGTATAAAATACTCAGTAAGTAACCCCACTACTGGGGTCAGGCTAGGTATCTATGTCCTCTAGATGCCTACCTCTGGTGGCACATATAAACTTCTCTAGTCCTCATAGGACACATACATACATGAATAACTAAATTTCATCCTACTGTAGTTAAGTATGTCCACTACCTCTAGTAAGTATCCTAGGACCCGCAACCTCTGGTGAGTCCTGAAGAAAAGCACCACCTCTAGTGAATCCCGAGGGAAACACAACTTCTGGTGGATCCTGAAGGAAACCACCACCTCTAGTGAATCCCGAAGGAAACACAACCTCTAGTGAATCCCAAAGGAAACACAACCTCTAGTGAATCCCAAAGGAAGCATAACCTCTTGTGAGTTCCGTATGAAACACAACCTCTGGTGAATCCCGAGGAAAACACAACCTCTAGTGAATCCAGAAGGAAACACAACCTCTGGTGAATCCCGAAGGATAACATCACCTCTGGTGAATCTCGAAGGATAACACCACCTCTGGTGAATCCTGAAGGAAACAAAACATCAAGTGGGCATCTAACTAATCTGTGAGGACACTATCACAATCTCAACATCCCAAGTATCACAATATGGTTCTATAACATACATATACACCTTATCATCATAGTTCTACAACCTACCTATACGTCTCATCATCCTAGTCCCATAATATACATATACATCTCATCATTATGATTTTACAACATACATATACCTCTCGCCATTCTAGTCTCATAACATACATATACACCTCATCATCATGGTTCTATAACATACATATACACCTCATCATCATGGTTCTATAACATACATATACATCTCATCATCATGGTTCTAAAACACACATATAAATTTCTTCATCATAGCTCTATAAGATACATATGCATCTCATCATACTCAGATTCCGCAGGATCTCCAATAACAATAATATACTCAAATCATACTAGTATTCAAACATCTCTATGCGCAACTAGTCTTTTAAACCCTCATGTCAACAAGACATACATAAATATCAAACCATCAATATATCCTCAGTAAATCATATTTATCAATACCTGGCTTCAGTCCTTTCAAACTTCAGTCAACGAAGGCATACATAAACATTATGCTAACTAATAATCTTCAACAAATCATAATTATCATTGTCTGGCACTAGGGCAGTTTAAGTAATAAGATTACTTACTCAAAATTATGTCTAAGCGACAAGCAAATTAATTTTCCTCCTAGCGTAGATGAATCTTGAATCAGGCCTAAACATAATCCAAATTTACAATTAATAAAAAGAGCTTAGTTCTAATAACCAAATTAACAAAATAATTCCCAATAATCTTACCCAAAGTGTGTTGGTCCAAACATCACCTCATGCTACAAAATCAATACAACCTGACAACTCTAGTCACAAATTCAACCTTTACTCTCGAATAATTGAATCAATAAATAAGCCATTACTTAGTGTGTATCCAAAAATGATCGACAAAGACCCCAAAACATACCCAAAAGCTGTCGAAACCACTTCCAAATCCTCTTAACAACATACTTTTAACTCCAACGCTTCTCTAAAAATCGATTTTAAAGCCCAAACAAATATGTATAAATAGATTGAAGCAAAACACCATCAGCCAAGAAATCCAATTAAAATAGCACAAACTTACCCAAATAGATATGACGGCACCCAAGACGACGACAAGGGAGAGGCAGCATCAGATAAATGCAGACGGCAGTGACGAATCTGGCAAGGTTGGTGTGAAGAAGGGCGCGGTGGCGGAGGAGATATGTGATGGTGGATCTGGATGAGCGGCGGCGTGGTGCGACTTTGCATCTGAGAGGTTAGCTGGGCGAGCGAACAGCTGCCTGGGCTGGGGCGGTGACTTCGGACGTCACTGAATCGGGCGGAACAGCGGGTCACGCAGTTGGGTTGTTCGATGAGTGGAATGTTGGGTGGCACGACTGAGACGCAGGAGGGACGGCAGTGCTGGGTCACGAGCGAACGTAGTTTAACTGGGTCATGGGCGAACATGACTTGCTGGCGAGGGTTCAACTACGAGATAGAGATGGAAGGGGGGGCGGAGTGTTGGCGTGAGGGGGAAGGAGAGGGGTGAGGGAGAGAAAGAGAAAGAGAAAGAGAAAATATAAATATAAAATAAAAATAAAATAAAATACTTTATTTTATTCTATTATATTTTATCTTATGTTATTTTTTTCTTCCTTTCAACACTTATTCTTTTTCCTTTTTTTTTTCTCCAACAACTTCCAATTCAAAACTCAGCCACTTTTCCCCAAAATGGCTTCAATTTTCGACAATAACTCCAAAATTAAATTCAGATGACAAAAGTCCAAATTTCACAATTTTCTCTGATTAAACAATTAAATTGTAACATCCCTTTATTAGTAATTACAACTTAGTAATCCAATTATAATTTTCAAAATTCCAAAAATTCTCTTTAATACTAGAAATTACTGAAAGTACAATAGGAATAAAAATTTGGGACTTTACAGTATGGGGTCTATGGGACTGTCCACATCTAGTCTAGGGTAAGTGGGAGATTTTGTACTAGGCGCGTTTTATGCCCTAGTTTACTGTTTGTGTACTTTTATTAGTGTGACTTTTTTTATATACACCTCACTAGCTTTAGGACAAGCGGGAGATTGTTGAGATTGATACCTTAAATCTCGTGAGTCCTATAATTTGTAATTGTGATGTTCAAACCATTTTATTTATTTAGTAGCATTAACCCACAAAAACCAATAAACTAACATCCAAGGTTATCTTCTGTAGCTTAAACATGTATGTAGAGATATACAGGTGGATCATGTTTAAGTGATAACCTAAATGGTCTGTAGTAGATGGATAAGGCTGGATATCTTATCCTGGTGACACTACAAATACAACCCGCTTTGTACATGTTACAATTGTTATAAAGTGCTACAAATGATCTAATTTTGATCATTCATGTAGAGAATTGTGAGTGGGGGTATTCTATACAAAGGGGTTTGTATAAGATCGGACCACGAAATGAATAGCCTCTTTATATAACGCCGTTAATTGTAGAGACTTACATTTCACCAAGATGACCATAAGTGACATGACCTGAATCCTAAGTGAGTTGTGAACTCCTGCCTATGAAGGCGGTCATTTGATTTGTATGGGTGAGAGTGGCCAGATTTTCGACTCAATAAGCTTACTATTATGAGTACTCGTCTGATTGGGGAGCTGGGAACATAACTATACAAGACGGAAGACACTCATTTCCTAATGTTGGGGTAAGTAGATAAATTGTTCCCTTATGTGCTGATTCTAGGGCTTGAACAATATGGCTCCACACCCTCTCCTGGCCCAAGAGGGGTTTGGTCATAGTTGGACTATGACTTATTATTCATTAGAGGGATCAATGATACTTAAGGAGTTAAATGTAACTATAGGCGTAAAATGGTAATTTTGGCCCAACTATACTTACGAGTAATTTGTGAAGGATTATCGCACTATTGACTGGGTTTATCTAATGGACATAGAAATATATTTGTAGTATGAAGAGTACAACTGTCGGTCTTTAGCAGATTGACCGATATTAATGGATGTTGAATATTTTAATTAAAGAAGTTTAATTAATTATTCAAGTACCATTGGTGTTGGGAATGTCCTAGAACTCGTAGTTCATAAATTTTGTGTTAAACATTCTATTTATCAATAAAATATTATTGAGTATTTTATTCAATAAAACTTTTGATATTGCATTCTATTATGAAAATCCGATAAACATATCCATGGCTATAGTATGAATACTTTAACTTTATGTGGTGACATAAACAGGATCAAATTAATAGTATATAGCCTAAATAGTCTATAAGTATATGGATGAAATTGGGTATCTCATCCTAGTAACACTATTGGATGCGACCCATTTTGTATAGGTAATACAAATGATGTGATCCATAGATCTTTCACGTAGAGACATGTGAGTGGGGGCATCCTATGCAATGAGTTTACATATAGATTGGACCATGAAATAGTCACTTTTCTTTATAATGACCGTTTACCGTTAAAACTGACTATTTCATATTAAAGTAACCTAGGATAACTCGATCTTAATTCTGAGCCAGCTATGAACTCCTGTTTATTTGGGATTATCCTTTGATCTATATGGATGAGAGTAGTCCAACAACACTGCTCAATAAGCCTTCCATTTTGGGGATAAGACCGAATAGATAGCTGAGGACATAGCCCTGCAAGATGGAATTCACTCCTACCCATTTTAGGGTTAGTAGATAGGTTGTTATCTTAAGTGCTGATTCCAGGTTTTGAACAATCGGGGTCTCGCCTTCTCATAATAGAGGACATTGTAATGACCCAAATTTCTAGTATGATCCTAGGATGCTACTCTATGCATGCATAGGCTTGGAAATACGTTTTTCGAAGAATAATTAAATAAAAGAGATAAAATTTTTATTTTATTAAATAAAGTGCAAATAAATAAAGTAGAGAAATCCTGAAAATATCGTTTGGGGTACCCCTAACCCAACTTTAAAATAAATAACAATTAAATAAATCAATAAATGAAATCAAGAAATATCTCATGGGATTTTAAAATGCCTGACTCCTAAACTAGACACTAGTAAATGAAACCTAAGTACGGAAGCAATAATTCGTCCAAATAGCCAGGTCACGGATCTTTCTTGTCATTCGCTGATCTATCTCTACCTTTACTTGAAAAACATGAAAGGAAAAGGATGAGTATAAAAGTATACTTAGTAAGCGACCCACTACTGGGCCCACTCAACGATCTATTAGCCTTCCCATCGGGACATGGGTGTACAACAACATCGTAGGCATAGGCATAGGCATAGGTATAAGAGGCGAACCCAAAGGCATGTTTTCATAAGTAGTGACCGCGGTGGGTACTAATATAAACATAAGTGGTGATCCCAAAAGGACACCGTACATAAGCATAGGGTGTGAGCCCGAAGGCTCATAGCATGCGATGTGCACAACCCAATGGAAATGCTAACAGTCACTGCAATCTCATGCAATCTCATACAAACATAAGCATTGATCCAACGTCACGAATCATGCTAAGACTACCTATTCCTTCATCAATCATCCATTCATATACAGACATAACAAAAATATTACATTCCAATTAGAACCAGTGGTACGCATGCTTAGGTTCGAGGGCAAACCATTAGTAAATCACTTACCTAAGTCTGACCCAATGAGAAAATTCAATGCAAGTACGAAAGCAACGAAACCCACACACTCGAACGAACTTCTAACACTTCAAATGAATAGTCTAACCTGGCCACACAACAACAACAACAGTTTGACACAAAACACAGTAGCATAACCCAACCTACAAAAGCATTGTAACTGCATCCACTTACCTAAGGATACCAAACTTCCCCAAAATGAACCTCCACTCCGCTTGGAAACTTCCTTCACCACCCAAGTTCCTGAATCCAACCACAAAGTTCCATGGGTAAATTAGATTTGGCCCAAGAATAACCAATGACGATGGGCTGCCAAAAGAACCCGAAACTTACCCCCAAATAGAAAGATCGAGTGGAAACAACCATGATTCGACGAATACCAGAACTGGCCGCATCAAGACTAACGGATGGTGCTTGGGTTTAGGCTGGTGGCTGGCAAACGGGAAAGACGTCGTGGCCTGGGAGAAGAACATGGCTACGCCTTTTGGTCGATGACTTCAGGTCTGACGAATGCAGCTTCAGGTCTGAACGAACGTAGCTTCAGGTCTGGACGAATGCAGCTTCTGATCTACGACGAATGGTGACACCTCCTGGTACTGATCGACGGCGTCTACGGCTAGGCGGCGAGCTCCTCGCGCGTCTGGAAGAAGAAAACTAGCTGGGAGAAGAGGGCTTGGAGAGGGAGGCATCGACTGGGAGAAGGAGAAGAAGATTTTCCCTTTTTTCTCTTTTTTTTCTCTACTGCACGCTTCTTGAGGTCCCCCTTTTTAGATAATCATACCCTTAACCCTAATTCCTTTAGGTAAAGGTAAAACAAAACAAAAAGAAATAAAAATAAAAATAAAAAAATAAATATAACAACCCCTAGTTTCCCTTTTCCCAAAAAAACTCAAACCACCAATAAATTATTTAATTGCCTAAACTTTGGTCTTGAATTAAAAGAAACGATTAATTCCACGAATTAATTTAAATCTTACCTAGATTCCGGGACGTTACAGACATGATTCATAAGTAGTATTATGAATTAATTATTCATTAGAGGGTCAATGGGAACTTGAGGAACAAGATGTATTTATAGGGGTAAAATGGTAATTTTGACCCAACTGTAATTACGAACGACCTGTTAAGGATCGACTTACTAATTATGGTTTACATGGACATAAATATATCTATAGTAAGAAGAGTACAACTATCGAGCTATAGTGGTGTGTCTTGATAGTTAACGAATAATAATTAATTCGATTAAAGAGTTTAACGAATTAATTACAAATTGTTGGAGCTCATGATCTGTAGGTACATTAGGTCCCTCTACTAGCTCTTAAATTGGAATGAAAATTGAGTATTAATGTATGAAATTAGGGTTATGAATTTGAAATGTTCAAATTCAATTTTAGGATTTTCAATTGATTGTATATGATACAATTAAAAACGTTTAATTTAATTTAAGTTAAACAAAATTGAAAAATCAATTAATATTTAAATTATGATTTAAATATGAAATTGATTTATATTGTTGAAATTGGTGTTTTATTAATTTAATATCAAGATATTAAGTTAATATTCTTTTAATTAAAAAGTTTAATTTAAAATTAAAAATTACAATTAGTTTTATTTAAATTAATTACTTTTGAATTAATTATATAAAAATAATTTTAAAAAATAAAATAAAATTATTTTTGAAATCATGTTAATGGATTTTTCCAATTTTTGAGAAAAATCCACTAACTACATTTTATTGGATTCTCACCAAATTCCAATTGAAGTTTGCAATTATCACCAAGTAGGTGATGTTGGGGTTGATGCCCTAAAGTCTCGTGTCCTGTAGTTTGTAAACAGTTTTGTACGAACGCTTGTGATATATAATATATGATATTTATTTCACTTCTTAACTTTGCACATTTAGATGTTTTATTTGCTTTACCACAAACCAATAAACTTAAAATCCCTGGTTGTCATTATATAACTTAAACATGTATATAGTGACATACAAGTGGATCATATCTTAAGTGATAACCAAAATGGTCTGTAGTATACGAATATAGGAGGGAAACCTTATCCTGGTAACACTATGGATGCGACCCACTTTGTAGAATAGTTACAAGTGTTGTGACTTGTCACAGATTGTCTGATCCTAACCATTCGTGTAGGGGACATGCACGTAGGGGCGTCCTATACAAAGAGTTTGTATAAGACTTGACCACAAAGTGATAACGTCTCGTCATATGACTCCGTTCATGATAGAGACTTCATTTCACTAGGATGACCATAGGTAACATGACCTCAATCCTGAGTGAGTTGGGATCTCTTGCTATTGGGAGCAAGGAACTCAGCTACACAAGATGGAGTTCACTCCTTCCCCGAAGCAGAAGTAAGTAGATAGATTGCTCCCTTAAGGGTTGATCCCGGGGCTTGAACGATGTGGCACCACACACCTTCTCATGGCCCAAGAGGTGTTCACATATGGTAGGACTATTTGTTGTATTGTTTATTAGAGAGATCAGTGGTACTTAAGGAGTAAGATGTAACTATAGGGATAAAACAGTAAATCTGCCCAACTGTACTTACGAGCATCTGTGAAGGGTCATCATACTGATGATTGGTTATATCCAATGGACATAGAAATATATCTATGGTAAGAAGAGTTCAGTTGTCGGTCTTTAGTGGAATGCCTGGCAGTTAACGAATGGTAGATATCGTGGCTAAAAAGTTTAGTCAGTTATTCACGTACTGTTGGAGCTTTGAGTCATAGGTTCATAAGGTCCCCTTGGTAGCTTGGGTACAAGTTGAGAATAAGTTTTTGGGTCAGTTTGAAATGTTCAAATTAACAAGAGGGAGTTCGATTATATATGATATAATTGAACTAGTTAATTATATAATATAATTAACTTTATGTATAAGATACATTAATTTGGAGAAAATTGGATATAAATATGATTTATATCTAGTGAAGAAAAAATACTATGGTTAATATATGATATTAAACCATAGGTTATGAATATAATGTGATTATATTTATTATCTATTAATTGGACAGTTATGGGATAATTGGCCGGCATCTCTTATGTTTTCATAACGGATGAGTAAGATGAAGATCGCATTGAGACACTTAAATAGCTCATGGTGTGTCAAGCATTTGCGATATAGTGTTCAAGTGTGTCATCTCTTAGTAAAATCAGAGCCTATACGATAGTGCTGAACGATCGCTTACCTATACGATAGTGCTGAATGATCGCTTAACGCTTACACCCCCGCGCACTATTTACTAAACGATCACTTACCTTTTACTAAACGACCGCTTATCTTTTACTAAACGATCATTTAGGCCCCGATTTTTTTTCTTCTAAATTATCGTATAGACGATCGCTTAGTTTTTCCTACACGATCGTTTAGACGATCGTTTACCTTTTCCTACATGATTGTATACTTCACCTAAACAATCAAGCATCTTGTCTATACGATAGACGAGCCTTTCTCCCACTTGCTTGATCATTGTATATGATCTCCTTTCCTCCTCCCCTCTACCAAATCTGAACAAAGCCCACCCTTTGGATTCTCATTCCGAGAATACTGAGGGATCCGAGTGGTGGTGTCGTCCCCATTTTCTTCTGTTCGTGTGGAGACTGTTCGAGGTAAACGATTAGGAGTTGCTGAACAATAACTTGTCATTCCTGTGAAAGCGAGATTTGCTGTGAAGAAAAGTCTTCAACTGGTTTGATCTCTCGGTCTTTTATTTATTGATTCTTTAAGCATGCCAGTAATTTAGCGTTGTGAATGCATATCTGTATATTTGAATGTATAAGTGGAAATTCTGTCACACTGAATTGGAAAGATTCATTTCCGCTCATAGGTACTCTGGAATAAGAGTTCCTTCAGGTGGTGCCATCTATGCAACCCTATTGATTTGCATGATTTCTATGTATATATAGAAGCTCCATGCAGAAAGATTATGGATTGATCTGAGTTTACTTGCTGAAGTGAAAAAAATCTAGAAACCCAACTCAACCCTCACTAGTTCATCCTCAATTTAGCTTGATTTAAGTGTTTCCATTACACATTCCTTCTTGAGCATAATGGAGAAGATCTTGGTGGTGGTCTTCTTGAAGATTTAATCTCAATCTTGGTGAAATTTTGCTAAATTCGTGGAAGAGATCTTCAAAGATAATATGTGTTTCAAACCCTTTTATGAATGTCATATGAATAACATGTTTAAAACTCAAATTAAATGTAGTTTAAGTGCTTATTGATTCCGAAGTCTTCTGTTGCATGTTATATTACTCATTCAATTGGAGTTTCAATCTACAGGTCCATAAGGTCCCTTTGTAGCTTAATAAGAATTATTGAGAATTAATTTTGGATTAATTTGAATTGTTCAAATTAATTGAGAGAATTAATTATATATGATATAATTAATTTAAATTAATTACATGTGATATAATTAATATAATGTATTTGATACATTATAATATAAAGTTTATTTGGGAGGAATTAAATTTTTGAATATGATTCAAATATTAATTATATGGAAGTGATTCATATAATTAAATTTAGTATAAATGTGAATTATTAAAAGCCATGCATTATTGAGAGAGAAACAAACTATAGGTTATATTGTATTTGATACAATATAAAAACTTTAAGTTATGTGTTATATTTGATATAATATATAGTTTAATATATACTTATGATAAGATGGTTATTATATATATATATATATTAAATAATTGGTATTTATTAAATTGTTTTGAATTTAATTAATCTTTTTTAAAAAATTAATTGAGGATGGAGTTGTAACTCTATCTCCCTCTTTTCTCTCAATTTGATCGTGCTTGTGGGTGATTTTATTTGCTTTTTTTTCAATCACTCATGTTTCTCTCAAGCACACACAGAAAAAGAAATTTCATTCTCAAATCATTCTTCCATTTTTCCAAAACTCAGAGCCCACATATCCTAAGAATTCTCTTTCCCTATAGAGAATACAGATGAAACTTTTGTGGTGGTGTCCTCATTGGAAGTTTTTAGGTTCGTGTTTGTTCATGACCGGAGAACAGAGGCTTTCTTATAGAAGACTTGACTTCAAGGGTAAATTGATTCAAACTCTTCCTCTTCCTTTATTGCATGCTGTAATTTAATGTTGATGCATAATTTTCTAAACTATGAATTTTGATTATGTGAACTATTTAAAATTGGGACAATCCTTGCTTCCGTTTGGACCTCGCAATTTCTCTATAAAGCCATGAAACATAGGCACCACCCCCATGAGTATGTACCAACATGCGATATTGATGTGTGTTGTTATGCGATGAAATAATGGAGTAGAATGCGATGGTGGAATATGCGTTGTGCATGCAAGTTTTCTCAGTAAGATCTAAATATAAATCCTACTGAGTTGCCTAGTAAGCCCAACTCAAATTAAATGTAGTTTAAGTGTTTATTGATTCTGAAGTCTTCCTTTGCATGTTTTATTACTTTTTCATAGTATGCATCGAGTATGACACCCAACATCATCGAATACTAAATATTTCACAAAATACCATCGAGTAAATGCCATCAACCATCAAGTAAAGCATCAAGCATCAAGCAGCGAGTATTTCATGAAATATCATCGAGTGAACGCATTGAGTACCATCGAGTATTTCATGAAATATCATCGAGTAAACGCATCGAGTGCCATTGAGTATGGCATCGTGCATCAAGTATTTCATGGAATATCATCGACTATGCCATCGAGTATTCCATCGAGCATCGAGTATCTAGTAGAAATTTGAATTTTTAGTTCCTGCTGCTTCGACCTTCTTCACTTCTTTCTTCAATTACAACTTAATTGCAACTCTAATGACTCCAAACGAATTACAGACACTTAAACACACATCAAGGCCCATCAAACAAGAGTCAATTACAAGAGTTATAATATAATTGAAAAGACTCAAATGCCAAAACACTGAAAAATAATATCAGTTCACTATTTTCATATAGTTTATGAAGAACACCCACCGAACTCAAATTAACAATAATTGAGTGCTTAAATCATGCTCTGATACCAATTGATAGAGTATATTAACATGCAGCTAAGAAAATCAGAATCAATAAGCACTCTAATTATACTTGATTTGAGTTGAAAACATGCTTCAAAGTAACTGTTACAGAAGAGGGTTTGCTGAACACAATACCTTTGAAGAATCCTCTTCAACACTAGCTGAGTTCCACGTAAAGTGCTTCAATCTATAAGTAGACCATCCAAAGATCTTCTCTATTATTCTTTTGTAAGGATTGTGTGGCGGAAACACTAAATTGAGCTGGCTATTATGAAGATATGAAGAGGATTTTGGTTTCTGCAGAGTTCTTCAAGAAGTTCTTGAAAGCTTAATCCAATTATTCAGCCCAACACTTCAATTTATAAAGCTTTCATCATGCAAATTCATAGCTTGCATGAAGGTCAGCTCCTACTTCATAGAGAAAATGAAATTTGATAAATAAGGTGCCTTGCACCATAGTTCCACCTTAAGTTTTGTTTTCAAATTAGTTTTTCCAAAAATTGATTTCTACAACCAATTTTTTAAATAAACTAATTTAATTTGATTTATTAGTTATATATATATATATATATATATATATATATATATATATATATATATATATATAAATTAATTCAATTAATTAATTTTTAAATAAAACTAATTAATTAAACCTTTTAATTAATTTTGTTAATTTAATATTTAATATTAAATCAATAAAAAAAACAATTCCATTATAATGAAATTAATTTTATACATTTAATATTTAAATCATATTTAAAACATCAATTGATTCTCCAATTTTGTCTAATTTAGGTAAAATTAAATATTTCAATTGTATTGAATATAAAAAATAGAAACCTTAATTGAATTTGAACATTTCAAATTCTCAAACCTAATTTTAAATTTCATCAAGATTACTCAATTTATTAATCCAAATTTTGAGCTAGTAGAGGGACCTTATGGACCTACAGATCATGAGTTCCAACGACTTGTAATTAATTGGTTAAACTCTTTAAATCGAATTAATTACTTTTCATTAACTACCAAGACATTCTACTATAGCTTGATAGTTGCACTCTCCTCACTGTAGATATATTTATGTCCATTTTAACCATAACCAGTAAGTCAATCATTCATAGGTCATTCGTATTTATAGTTGGGTTAAAGATTATCGTTTTACCCTGTAAATATATCTTGCTCCTTAAGCTCCCACTGATCTTCCATTGAGCAATTGATTATAGTCCAACTTATAAATCATAACCCTCTCTTCCATGAGAGGGCGGGGCCCCGTTGTTCAAGATAAGGCATCAACGCTTAAGAGAACAACCCATCTGCTAGCCCTAAATCGGGTAGGAGTAAATTTCATATTGCAAAACTATGTCCCCAATTATCTATCCGGTCTTATTCCCAAGAGGGGAGGCTTATTGACTAGTGTTGTTGGACTACTCTCACTCATACAGATCAAAGGATAATCTCGAATAAATAGGAAATCATAGTTAGCTCAAGATTAAGATCGAGTTACCTAGGTCATTGAGTTTGAGATAGTTAGTTTTAACAGTAAACGGTTGTTATAAAGAAAAGTGACTATTTCGAGGTCCGATCTTTTGCAAACTTATTGCACAGGATGCCTCCACTCATATGTCTCTATATGAATGATTTTTGGATCACATCATTTGTATCAGTATACAAAGTGGACTGCATCCAATAGTGTCACCAGGATGAGGTACCCAATCTCATCCGTATACTTATAGACCATTTTGATTACATACTAAAACTTGATCCATTTTTATGTCGCCACATAAAGTTAAAGTATTTATGTTATAGCCATAGATTCGTTTATTGGATTTTTATAGAAGGATGCAATATCAATAGTAATTTATTGAATAAAAAACTCAACACAATTTTTATTGATAAATTGAATATGTTAACAACATTTACGAACTGCGAGTTTAGAACATTCCCAACAACTAATTCGTGTACCTAATACACGAGTTAGAAAGTCGTGGACATGGTCCACGATTTCGTGGTCAAAGCTATTTAGTTTTCTGTCCTAAAATTCGTGGTTTGTAAACGATAAACTTATTATGTTGATCAATAAAGATGTTATTGAAGTTTGATTCAATAGAAGGTGTTATTGAATATATGAATTGCTCATTTCGTTTCAGAAATAAATCTAATAAACTAAAAGATTCATGACTATTATATGAGTACTTGAACTTTATGTGGAGACATAAGAGTGGATCAGGTTCAAGTAATTAGTCAAAATGATCTATAATATACAAATAAGGTTGGGTGCCTTATTCTGGTAACACTATCGAATGCGGCCCATTCTGTAGTTGTTACAATTTGTTGTAAAGTGCTACAAACGAAGTGATCCTGATTCGGTCATGTGGTAACATGAGGAGTGGAGGCGTCTTGTACAATGAGTTTACATAAGATCAGACTAAGAAATAAGTTACTCTTACTTTATAACGTTGTTTACTGTTTAAGATTGACTATTTTAAAGCGATGACCTATGTAACTTAACTTTAATCCTGAGCTAACTATGAACTTCTATTTATTCAGGATTATCCTTAGATTTTCATAGGTGAGGGTTGGCTCAACAGCGTCGGCTCAATAAGCCTCCCATTTCAGGAGTAAGATCAGGTAGATAGCTGGGGACATAGGGTGCAAGAAGAAATTTACTTCTATCTGCTTTTAGAAATAGTAGAGAGTTTGTTCCCTTAAGTGTTGACTCTGAGTCTTGAACAAGGGACCCCACCCTCTCATTAGCCCGAGAGAGACTTGGGCCGCATTCGATAGTGTAGAGTGTTAACACCACTCTGATACGCTGTAATTCTTATTACATTCCACCTCCCAAATAGCTCCTTACATGAATGACCTAATGAATCTCATATTTTCAAAAAAGTAGAGTTCTAGTTACTAAGAAGCCCCATTCTCATTCATTTGAGTTAAAAATAATGCATTATTTACCTTCCTTAATTATGTGTATTTGAAATTGAATTATGTAAGATTTTCCTTGCCTCACCATTAATGAGAGCAACTCTATATTGAATGTGGAGAGAAACCATATATAGCTTTCATTGGCATAGACAATATATGTGATAATATATTCATATATCTTCATTAGATTGAAAATAAAATATTGTATATTTAACTAATATCAGAATATGATTCGCACAATATCGTATATTGTATATATATATATATATATTAGTATATCCTCACACTTAAATATATTTAGAAATATATTGTATATTTCTCAACAAATATTACATGGTATATATTAAATTATCCCATCATACCGGGGAATATGATGGCAAAATCTACAAATTTAGTGGAATGTGATTTCTTTTTTGCATTTAATAAAATATACATTCAAAATATGGAATAAAGCAAAATTTAGGCCAAGAATTGAAGAACAAATATAGCAAAATTTAGAAAGAAAAACAAAATCAAATATTAACTAAAATCATGGAAATGGAAAGTTAGTTATATACAAAATAAAATCTTTGCATTGAAAAAGATTGTCGAATCAAATAAAAACATGGAAAGACGAAGAAAAAAATGAAGGTAAAAAAAGCCTTAAATAAGTCGATAGAAAAAATTAATATGAGAGAGAATATGTCATAAGGTAGAAATTATCTCATATTTATGCAGAAATCTGGTTGCGAAATATAATTCAATTTTAAAACATCCGTGAAATGTTGTTTGTGGAGTAGATAAGGAAATTGTAGAGATTCGTTTTTCTTTTTCCGCATAAATGTATGGTTAGATTATCGATTACCATTCCACGACATAATTTTTAGGTTAAATTATAAAAAATGTTTTATTTGTATAAAAAATATCCTTAAACTTTCAAAAGTTTAAAAAATGTTCATAATCTTTGAAGAATAATTAAAAAATACCCTTATTGTTAATTTTGGATGAAAATCTTATAATTGTGTTTCAAAAATACCCATACACTTTTAAGATGATAAAAAATACCATTAAACTTTAAAAAAGGTTTAGAAAATACTTATAGTTAGTATATGAATAGAAAATGTTAATATTTCGTTGCAAATATTAAATAACTCTAAAATTTAAAAAAAAGTTAAAAAATATATTTACCATTAATATGACGATCAATTTGTTTGAAAATAACTAATTTTAAAACAATTATATCAATATCCTCTTCTTTTTTTTTTCTTTTTTTTTTTAATATGGATACTCTCATCTTTCTCCTATTTTTCTAATTTGTACACAAATTTTCTTAGCAACCAAAATAAAAACAAAAAGAATTTAAGTTAAAACATAAAATCCCACAAAAATTCACAAAATTCTAAAATTAAAATCTCCCTTTAAACATACCAAAACGATTAATAGTAAAACAAAAATGTATTTGACTATCAGCACAAGTTTAACTACTAACGTACAACTTTATCAAAACATTTAACTTCTAAAATCTATCATGGTGCTTCCATTATTCTCTTTCCTATTATTATAGTCCATATAACTTTATTAAAGTGTGCAATTTTATTTATTTATTTATTTTAGTTAAAAAAATGTCAAACAATTGATAAGAACAAAAGTAAGAGGGTATTGAAGAAGAGAGGGGAGAAAAAAGAGAAAAAATAAAGAAGTAAGATGGCGATAATGGTTTCTGTTCATACAATAATAAGGATATTTTTTTAACTTTTTTTAGTCTAAAGGGTATTTTTGAAAAAATTTAATGTTTAGGGGTATTTTTAACATGAAAATATCAACGATTTCCATTAAAACTAGGTAAGAGTATTTTTTTAAACTCATCTTAGAAATTTAAGGGGAAAATTGCAAAAAGTTTATTTTAAAGGCCCAAAATGGCAAATGACCCAAATTTTAAAAGAAAATGTCAAATGACCCTTTGTTGATGTCATGATCACATGAAATTACAATGTCGCCCTTATTTTCTGATTTTTTTTTCTTTTTCCTTTCTTCTCTATGATGCTGAGTTTTTTTTCCCTCTTCCTTTCTTCCTCTCTTTTATTCTTTCGTTGCGTCTTCTTCTCCTTCGTGCATCTTCTCCTTCTTCTCTGGCACAGTAAGTTCACATAAGAAGCTTTGACACGACCAACTCCGGTGAACAAGAGTGAGAGCGAGAGAGAAGATTGATTTTGTGAGTGAGAAAAGGAAGAGTGAAATCGACAAGAGCAAGACCGACGTGAGTGAGACGGGCAAGATGGGGAAGAAGACGATTCATTGTTCCATGGATATTCGCAAATGGATCATTAACGAGAGGGAGAGCGAGTGTGAGAGCAAGAGTGACCAAGAACAAGATGCTTTTCCGCGTACACACAAGTATATTTTGATAATTTCACCCAAATTTGATGTCAATAAAGAGTCATTTGGCGTTTTCTTAAAAACTGGGTCATTTGACATTCGGCCCAACTTTTGGGTCATTCATACAAAATTTTCAAGTTTAAGAGTATTTTTGAAAAATTTGAAAGTTCAAGAGTATTTTTTTATATAAAGTATAAAGCTTAGGGTAATTCTTAAAGGATGTCAAAATGCATTTTGGTCTTCTAAATTTGAGTTCGTGTATATTTATTACTTGAAATTTCGAAAGGGACACTTGATCCAAATTGTTCTAAATTATTTTGATCGTTAACTATATCATACATTGGCCTAGTGATAAACACACCTAAATGGGGCACTCGATTTGGATCGAACTTTTTGTCAGGCTACTGTTCTCTTGTTTTGTTCCCTAAAAGTAATAGAGTAAGACACCATTTCTCAATAAGATCAATTTGTTTTTTTTACATGATGTTCATCTCTGAAAAAACATTGGCGGGCGTGTAAACGTGGTGCTCTACCAACTGAGCTATAACCCTTGTGCTTGTGATACATATCCTCTAGAAAATTCCAGAATTCATCGTCATCTAGGACTAACCCTCTACTAAGAAGTCTAGACCTCCTACTTCTAAGGATAAGAGTATCCAGATGAAGAAAAATGGAAAAAGGAAAAAGAAAACTCCTGCAAATAAGAGCAAGGGAAAAGTTGCTAAAGGTAAATGTTACTATTTCAATAAGGACGGATACTGAAGAAGAAATTTCCCAGAGTATCTTGCACTAGAGAAAGTTAAGAAAGAGAAACAAGGTAAATATGATTTACTTGTTGTTGAAACGTGTTTATGGGAAATTCTTATTTGACCTGGATATTAGATTCAGGTGCCGCTAACCCTATTTGCACTTTCATTCAGGAAATTAGTTCCTGGAAATGGCTGGCAAAGAATGAGATGACTTTCAAGGTGGGAATATGTAAAGTTGTTTCAGCAAGTGCAGTGGGAGATTTTAAGTTATTTTTTAGAGATGCCTATATTTTGTTAGAAAATATATATTATGTGCCTGATATGAAAAGGAAAATATCAATCTCTTGTTTATTAGAACATATGTACAAAGTTACTTTTGATATCAATGAAGTGTTCATAGTTCAAGAGGTGTTCAATTATGTTATGTTAAACTAGAAAATAACTTGTATATGTTCAAACTAACTGAGGAAAAAGCTATTTTAAATATAGAAATGTTTAAAACAGTTGAAGCTCAAAATAAAAGATGAAAAATTTCTTCTTATGCCTATCTTTGGCACTTAAGACTTTGGGCAGATAAAAATCAAAAGGATTTGGAGATTGGTAAAGAGTGAACACCTAAATCAATTAGAAGACAATCTTTACCACCGTGTGAATCATTTCTTGAAGGTAAAATGACTAAAATATCTTTTAAGGGAAAATCTCTAAGAGCCAAACAACCTCTAGAGCTTATACATTCAGACCTCTGTGGTTCAATGAATGTTAAAGCACGAGGAGGGTTTGAATATTTCATAAGTTTTATTGATGATTATTCTAGATATCGTTATATTTGTCTAATGCATCATAAGTCTGAAACTCTTGAAAAGTTCAAGGAATATAAGGCAGAGTTTGAGATCCTATTAGGTAAAAAGATTGAAACTATTTGATCAGATCGAGGTAGTGAGTAATTGACCTAAAATTCCAGGATTATTTGCTAGAACACAGAATTCAATCTCAACTCATAGCACTCGGTATGCCGCAACAAAATGGTGTACCTTAGAGGAGAAATAGAACCCTGTTAGACATGGTATGTTTGATGATGAGTTATGCTCAGTTGCCTAATTCATTTTAGGGATACGGAGTACAGACTGAAGTATTTATTTTGAACATGGCTCCCTTGAAAAGTGTTTCAAAAACACCGTACGAGTTCTGGAGATGGCGTAAAGGTAATTGAAATCACTTCAGAATTTGGTGATGCCCAACACATGTATTGGCGCAAAACTTGAAGAAACTGGAATGACTTTCTAAAGTATGCTTATTTGTAGGATACCCCAAAGAAACAAAAGATGGTATATTTTATGATCCTTAAGATGATAAAGTGCTTGTATCGACAAACACTACATTCTTAGAGGAAGACCATATAAGAAATCATCAACCTCACGGTAAACTAGTATTGAATGAAATGTTCAAAGAAACTACAAATAAGTCAACAAAAGTTGTTGATCAGGTTGGTCCATCAACAAGAGTTGTTGATGAAACTAGCATAGTTGGCCCGACACAACCCTCTCAAGGGTTGAGAGTGCCTCGACGTAGTGGGAGGGTTATTCAACAGCCTACCGTTACATGAGTTTAACAGAAACTCAAGTTGTCATGCTTGATGATGGCTTGGAGGATCTATTGACCTTTAAACAGGCAATGGAAGATGTGGACTGAGACTAATGGATAAAAGCCATGGACCTGAAAATGGAGTCTGTGTACTTCAATTGAATATGGAAACTTGTAGATCAACGGGATGTGGTAAAACCTATAAGTTGCAAATGTATTTACAAGAGAAAACGAGACCAAGGTGGTAAGATACAAACCTACAAAGCTAGACTCGTGGCAAAAGGGATTGACTAAGAAGAAACCTTCTCTCCGATTGTCATGATTAAGTCAATTAGAATACTTTTGTCTATAGCTGCCTTTTATGATTATGAGATATGACAAATTGATGTCAAGACAACATTTTTTAATGACTATCTTGAAGAAAATATCTATGTATCTCAACTAGAGGGGTTTATTGAACAAAGCCAAGAGCAAAAAGTTTGTAAACTTAAAAGATCCATTTATGGGTAGAAACAAGCATCTCGATCTTGGAATATAAGATTTGACATTGCGATCAAATCTTTTGGCTTTGAACAGAACGTTGACGAACCTTATGTTTACAAAAAAGTTGTCAACAAGACTGTAGCTTTTCTGGTATTGTATGTTGATGATGATATCCTACCTCATTCCCAATGGCTATCATCGAAATTTCAAATGAAAGATTTGGGAGATGCACAGTATGTTCTTAGAATCCAAATTGTTTGGAATCGCAAGAACAAAACACTAGCCTTATCCCAAGCATCTATATAGACAAGATGTTTTCAAAGTATAAGGTGCAAAATTCCAAGGGAGGTCGCAACGTCGCAACGTTGTTCTTCGTCTAGCTCAGAACGCACGCGTGCGCCAGCTAACGGTTCAGATTGTTGGGTTTTATGTCCTAAAACTCGTGGTTTGTAAACAATAAAACTTGTTATGAAAATTCAATAAGTTGTTATTGAATATATGTATTACTTATTATAAATCCAATAAATCTAAAAGACCCTTGACTATTACAAGAGTACTTGAACTTTATGTGGAGACATAAAAGTGGATCAGGTTCGAGTAAATAGTCAAAATGATCTATAGTATATGAATAAGGTTGGGTGCCTTATTCTGATAACACTATTGGATGTGGCCTACGCTGTAGTTGTTACAAAGAGTTGTAAAGTGCTACAAACGAAGTGATCTTAATTCGTACATGTTATGACATGAGGAGTGGAGGTGTCCTGTGTAGATAGGTTTATACAAGATCGGACCACAAAATCAGTCACTCTTACTTTATAATGTTGTTTACTGTTTAAGACTGACTATTTCAAAGCGATGACTTAGGTAACTTGATCTTAATCCTGAGCTAACTATGAACTCCTATTTATTCAGGATTATCCTTAGATTTGCATAGGTGAGGGTTGACTCAACAACGCTGGCTCAATAAACCTCCATTTTAGGGGTAAGACCAGGTAGATAGCTGGGGACATAGGGTGCAAGAAGGAATTCACTCCTACCCGCTTTTAGGGATAGTAGAGAGGTTATTCCCTTAAGTGTTGACTCCGGGTCTTGAACAAGGGGCCCCACCCTCTTATTGACATGAGAAGGACTCGATTTGTTAATTGGATCACAAATCAATTATTCAAAAGAGGATCAGTGGGACTTAAGGAACTGAAGGTAATCTTAGGGGTAAAATAGACATTTGACCCAATCGTTATTACGTACAAACTGTGAAGGGTTAACTTACTAATCATGGTTATATCGAGTGGATATAATATATCTACAGCGAGGAGAGTTCACCTATGGGCTTTAGTGGAGTAACCCATTAGTTAACAAATGGGGGTTAATTCGGTGTAATGAGTTTAGCTGATTAATCTTGGACCGTTGAAGTTCATGATCTATAGATCCGCGAGGTCTCCCTACTAGCTCGTAAATGGATTAGCTTTAGAGTAGCGTGATAAGTTAATTTGAAACGTTCAAATTATAATTAAAGGAATTAGTAATTATATGAGATATAATTACACGTTTAATTTTAAGATATAAACAAATAGGAGAATTAATATTTAAATATATATATGAAAGTGGATTTGTATAAAATTAATTTAATATTTGATATTAAAATAATTAGAATTATTTAAATTGTTTAAATAATTATTTATTAATTTTATTAAGAAAATTAATTTATGAAATTAATTTTGTAAAATTAATAATATTTTCAATTTTAGAAATCAAATTGATTTTTGAAATCAATTGAAATTTTGAAAATTTGAAAAACACAAAAATGGAATAGTAGATTTTTCCATTATCATCTTCAACTTGCTCACATGAAACCCACCTATTTTGGCTTCAATAACTCCAAGCATGAGTTGTATCTCATGCCGCCATCTTCTTTGCATGATAGTCTGTAATATATTGAGAAGATTAGAGTGGAATTCAGGCATATAATCTATAGAATTTTTGCTGAAAAATTCGTGTTGAAGAAGGTGTTCTTCAAGTGGGTTGCTGCTGTGAGTTCTTCTCCAAGTTCCTTTCATTCAAGATTATTTTGAGTCCCACAACTCAATTTAAAACTCCAAGAGAATAGTTGGGAAGATCTTGAAGTGGTCTACAACAAGATTTGAAGAAGTTTACAGCTGAGAATCGAGATTTGAAGAAGTTCTACAAAGGTATGACTTGAAACCTACTTATTACTGTGTAAGCATGCTTTAGTTACTACTAAAATTAGTGAATTAGAGTGCTTATTGATCCTTGTTGCTTCGCTGCTTGCTGATACATTCTAACAATTGATATCAGAGCATCATATAAGCATTCAATTTGGTTTAATTTTGGTTTATAGTTGTTTTTCATGAGTGATATGAAAATGGTGCACTGATATGGTTTTCTGAGTTTTGGCATTTTATTTCTCTTTGATTTCTTGATTAAATTTGTAATTGACTCTTGATTGATGAGCTTATATGTTTTCTCAAGAGTATTTAATTTATTTGGAGTCATTAGAGTTGAAATTAAGTTGTAATTGAAGAAATAAGTGAAGAAGGTCGAGTTGCAGATTCCAGTTCTTCAGCCTCTGCTCAAATTTGGGCGTTGAAGTGTTGCGTGCTACACGATCGTATAGCTTCAAACACTGAACGATGTGTATAGACACTAGACGATCGTGTAGCTATGAACACTGGGCGTTGAAGTGTTGTCGCTAGACGATCGTGGAGCTACGGAAGCTAAACGATGTGTAGAAGTGCTATATGATGACACTACATGACCATGTAGCTTTGCACGGATGCTGAACGATGCGTTGAAGTGTTATACGATAGCACTATACGATCATGTAGCCTTGTTCGGCGCTATACGATAGCACTACACGATCGTGTAGCTTTGTTCAGTGCTAGACGATGGTGATACACGATAGTTTGAAGATGCAAGGCGATCGTGTAGCATTGTCTAGCACTAGACGATGGCATTACACGATCAGGTAGACATTAGACAATCGTGCTAGACGATAGTTGTCAGGGCTACACGATGAGCCTTAGTGAGAGCAATCGATTTGACCAATTTTCTTGAGGTCCTATCTGGTTCAAGCTCAAAAGGTTTTTGGCTGGTCCGGTTCAAGTTGTTTGGTTTGGTTTGGAGCAGTTTGAGTAGTTCAGAAGTGGTTTTGAAGCTATTTTGTAATAATTAGGCTCTTGTTTGCTTGTTTATTTGTGATGAAAATTTAGTAACGCAATTATAATGCATGTCTTAAGCTATGTGTTTATACTTATGCATCGGTGGTCATGCATTGGAATGGAAAGTATGCGTTAATCTTGTATGCAATGACCATACGTTCCTATCACAAGTTTTCTTGTGCTCTCGCCAAGTATAACGAGATCGCAAATTTCTGGGTGATCCGAGGTCGAACTCAGGGACTTATAACTAAATATTATGCGGTAATGTGTTTGTGACGACGAATAAAAGAATGTTGAGGGTAATGAGCTATGCACTACTCCTACTTCTAACTAACAGATAAAGCAGTGGAAGTATGATTGAGAGGTAGAGACACGACAACTATTGATGCGTAGTAAGATGTATGGGAAAAATAGATAAAAAGGCGGGGATGTCTTCATCGCATTAATAAGCTTGACCGTAAGGGTAACCCCAGCCAACGTATGCTATATGATCATGCTATACATACTTGACGTAGACGCATGCGATATATATGCAATAGTGTCGAGAGGCCTTATTTCTAAGTCTCTATTCCAGCTCACATGCTCTCACACATAAGCAAGATGACTGCATACCACCATATTCTACTTAAAGGGTGCATACGCTGTGTAGTAGCAAACGAAGCTTATTCCTAAGTCCCAATTCTTGCTTATGCGATCCAATCTGCTCTCCGGAGTCTTGATTTGGATTTTAGAATACTCTCCCGAGTACGCCTAAATGATGAATTATGCGCTCATAAAATAAGGTAATCGCATAAAATATGGTTGACGTAAGATTATTCCTATCTCTAACGAACACTTGCTTACATTGCTTAACGCGATTAGCTACTTACCCTCCCGGGCAGTTGGTTGCTGTTGATTCTACTCATAGACAAGCATTGCGTCCGCTTATAGACAAGCGTTGCTACAGCTTCACATTAAACAAATGGGATTTTCTCGCAACACTCGCGCAACGCACACCTCCCGGTGGTTTGCTACATGCTTCATATGTCTATGTTGCATGATTAAGTAAATGAAGATGGAGATGGAATCGAAGGAAAATATAGAAATGCATTGGTCACAAAATGTATTAATCTCTTAAAGCATAATGTAATACAATATAGAGATAGAAAGAAATGGAGGGCGAGATGGAAGCAATGTCTTGCTTCCATCAAATGTGTGTCAAGGCTACCGGTGGTGCCATGGATGGGCGGTGGAGTAGATTCTCTCGAGCTCTAACTCCGACAAAGGCTCCGGTCGTCACTCGAAATGGTTGAAGGGATGAAGAACTCTCAAGCTTCTCATGCTTTGGTCTGGATCACAAGGGTCTGCCCTCAGGCAGAAAACCTTGGATAATTTGAAGTTCTGCTCAACAACTTCTATTTATAGAGCTTGATCGCCAACAACATTAATGGACTTGCTCTGAATCTGACACTTGTGTCGTGATGGTTCTTTTCTAAATCTCTGCCACTCGCGGCGTAGTAGGTGAAATGTCAACATCATCTTTTTTATAATCCTAGTGTATGCGTTCATGCTTGCATTCTACCAACCTTGCGATCGCCCTTCTATTATGGTTATTATTCTGTAGCTGCAATCTCTCTGCGATGAACGCATTCGCTCGACAGCCGCAACTTCTATGCGATGGACGCGTGCGGTTAATGGCATGTATCAAATACATTATGACAATATATCATATATAATTGAAACAATTTAATTATATCATATATAAATAAATCCCTCTTATGAATTTGAATAATTAAAATTAACCCAAAAATTGATTCTCAACTAAATTCTTTTAAGCTAACAATGGGACATCGAACGTATTTGTTCACCTCTGCGATGGAGAGATTCCCCACATGCGGTCGTCTTTGCGATAGCTTGGCTTCCGCGCATGCGATTACTTTCTGCGTTAGCTACAAAAATAGACAATTGAATGCATAATAACACATAAAAGTGGGTTAGCCGAGATTCTTAATGTCAATCGATGCAAGCTCGTTTTCTCATGAATTCTTAGTATAATCGCCGCATCTTCTACTTAACAAACCTCATAATTCTAAATAAAAGGCCTATAATGACGTGCATTTCTTCCCGTCATCATTTATGTTAAAACTAAAACCATATCGTCAGTTTGTTTTAATTATTTATGCATTTGATGTATATTATAATTAAATAAATCTTGTTTGAGCATACAGTATGCCATGTAGATTTAAAATCCCACCATAGGAAGCATGTTACATGCATTGAAAGTATGTTATAAAATGTTATAATATATAGTATGCATGTTAAGGTTCTTTATATTTAATATAATTGTTATATTAAATATTGAATGCCTTTAATGTATGTTGTGGATGTTTAGCATGTCTAAAATTTTGTAAGTTGTTATAAAATTGGGTTAGACGTTTAAAATCTATAACAAAGAATAGCTGCATGCTCACGTGGGTTAACCACTAGTCTTAATAGTTAAAATAGTTCATTAAACTTGTAAAATTGGGGTTACAAACTCAACCAGTATATAATCCTGTCTAAGGCTGGGGGTACTTAAGTTGACGGTCTATGGAACACCTCCTACCTGGGGATTATGGTCGAATTATTGAGTGTTGTTAACTAGTTTTATGAGCATACATGAGCGATGTGAGGTAATAAAACGGTTTATCACTAGACATCGTAGGTTAAATCCATTTATAAGTGTTATACTTGGATAAACCACATAGGCTTAGGGTTGTTTTTATTAGCCGAAAAGAACTTAAGTATAAATTTACCCAATTAATAGAATACTTCGGTGGGAGTTTAATAACTTCTATATGATAAAGTTATTAGAACACTTCAGTGGGAGATTAATAACATATATGATACGTTATTTTTAGCTCTCACGTCCTTAAGATTTCACAATCCAGATTTAAACGATACTTTGTGTCACCCTGGGAGTGACCTCCATACGAAAAGTATTTTTTAGCGTAAATCTAGATTTTTGTGAATAAGGGGAAATGGTTCAAACATAAATCAATTATGTGATAATAGATTTCAATTACCACGTCTCCAAATAGTTTACACCGTGAGATTCATATGACGCTTCGTGTCACCCTGGGAGTGACCTCCATACGGAAAGTGTATGTATGAGTCAATAACAAGGTAAACGGGGGAAGTTGTTTATAGTAAATGGGTGAAGGATATGTGTCAACATATCCTGCGGTCTCTTGCGTTAGTTTGGATCGTGAGATTCCTGTGTTGCGCCTGCTGGTTTGCTTTAAGCGGCCATTTGCTAGTTTTTTAAAAACGGCTATCCCCACGGAGGATTGTAACATAGGATTTGGAACAACTCAAACTCTAGGAATGGATAGGATTTCTTAGGTCCATTCCCAACCTTGAGTCTCCATTTCGGTAGCATAGTTGGGGCCGACCTCTGAACTCTGAAAACGGAGGGTTACACTTACAAAATTATTAAAGTGTTAGTAATTTCTGACCAAAAGCGGTAGCTAAATAACTATCGAAATATGTGTTATTCTGGAGATAGTATTTAGTCAAGAATGTCTTGCTGTAGTATCGTTGCAAAAGAATAAATCTTGGGTATATTATTACTTAGCTAAAGCTTGATTGGATTTAAAAGAATTTCACTTATAGATTTTGTTTATAATTTCAGAATGACGAGTTCACTAGTTTAATTGTTGGCATCTGATAAACTGACTGGGGATAATTATGCAACCTGGAAATCAAATTTGAATATTATACTGGTGATAGACAATTTACGGTTCGTCTTAACAGAAGATTGTCCTCCTGTTCCAAGCTTTAACACAAACTGAACTGTTCGGGATGCATATGATAGATGGATTAGGGCAAATGACAAAGCCCGTGCTTATATCCTCGCCAACATATCTGATGTTTTGGCAAAGAAACATGAGGATATAAGTACTGCTAAAGAGATTATGGAATCTCTACGAGGGATGTTCGGGTAACCGTCCTTCTCCCTAAGGCATGATGCTATCAAGTACGTTTACAGCTACTGAATGAAAGAGGGGGCCTCTATTCGTGAACATGTCTTGGACATGATGGTCCACTTTAATGTGGCGGAAGTAAAGACGTTGTTGTTGACGAGAGAAGTCAAGTCGGTTTTATTCTAGAATCTATTCTGAAAAGTTTTTTGCAGTTCTGCACAAATGCATTCATGAATAAAATTAAATATAGCTTGACTACTCTGCTAAATGAGCTACAGGCTTTCCAGACAATGTTGAGAACTAAAGGTTTGGAATCAGAAGTAAACATTACTACTGCTGAAAAGAGAGGAACATCCTCCAAGTCTGATGTTGCTTCCTCTTCACAGAGTAAAAGTATTCCTATTAAGAAGAACAAAGGGAAAGGGAAGAAGAAACCCGCTGGAAAGAAAGGCAAGAACAATGCTGCAAACAATGGAAAGTGTTTCCACTACAATGAAGAAGGGCACTGAAAGAGAAATTACCCTCAGTACCTTGCTGAGAAGAGAGCAGAGAAAGCTAAACAGGCAAACTAGTTCTTGAGGACCGCTTGCTCAGCTTAATCAGTGGGAGATGTTGCTGCTTGATGATAATCTTACTTGCTTTTGTTATCTTGTAAAAAAAAAATGTATATATTTTTTTTTGTTGTAAATAAAATGTTCATTTTTGAAAATTATGTTTGTTCTATCTCATAGCAACTTCTGTTGAGAATCAAACTAGTTAAAAGCCATTTGCAAATATCTAGATATTTTAAAAAACTAGAAATAAATTAGATCAAAGTATAGAAAGTTTACAGATTTCTAGATCTATTTAATAAAGAGTTATTGAATTAACACTGTTAACAAAAGTTATTAAGACAAGTCAGATGCGTCTTACTCAAAGAGTTGAGAGTACCTCAATGTAGTGGGAGGAAACTATGACTTCCATATCATTATTAAGAATAAGATGCATTCCCCATATAGTTTAATAAGAAGTCTATTGTACACTAACACGTTTACAATGATTCTCTCGATTAAAGTGTTTGAGAATCACCTAGTAAGATTAGGAATACCAGGTAAATAACCTAGGGCAAGTGGGAGAAACATCAGGTATGAGACACCAAATGGTAAACTATGGGTGTGGGATGCCCTAGTTTATTGTATTTCTCTATAAAACTCAAAAACTCAGTCTTATATATTCGTATATATGAGTACACTGGATTTTTAGTCCAAGTGGGAGTTTTTTGGGTTTTATGTCCTAAAACTCGTGGTTTGTAAACAATAAAACTTGTTCTAAAAATTCAATAAGATGCTATTGAATATATCTATTACTTATTAGAAATCCAATAAACCTAAAAGACCCTTGACTATTAAATAAGTACTTGAACTTTATGTGGAGACATAAAAGTGGATCAGATTCGAGTAAATAGTCAAAATGATCTATAGTATATGAATAAGGTTGGGTGTCTTATTCTGGTAACACTATTGGATATGGCCTATTCTGTAGTTGTTACAAAGAGTTGTAAAATACTACAAACGAAGTGATCCTAATTCGTACATGTTATGACATGAGGAGTGGGGGCATCCTATGAAAATGGGTTTGTATAAGATCGGACCACGAAATCAGTCACTCTTAATTTATAATGCTATTTATTATTTAAGACTGACTATTTCAAAGCGATGACCTAGGTAACTTGACCTTAATCCTAAGCTAACGATGAACTTCTGTTTATTCGGGATTATATTTACATTTGCATAGGTGAGAATTGGCTCAACAACGCCAACTCAATAAACCTCCATTTCAGGGATAAGACCGAGTAGATAGCTGGAAACATAGGGTGCAAGAAGAAATTCACTCCTACCTGCTTTTAGGGATAGTAGAGAGGTGAGGCCCCTTGTTTACTCCTACCCACTGATCCTCTAATGAACAATTGATTTGTGATCCAATCAACAAGCCGAGTCCCACTCAGGCCAATGAGTGGGGTGGCCTCTTGTTCAAGACCAGAGTCAGCACTTAAGGGAACAACCTCTCTATTATCCCTAAAAGCGGGTAGGAGTGAATTCCTTCTTGCACCTTATGTCCCCAGCTATCTACCCGATCTTACCCCTGAAATGGAGGTTTATTGAGCCGGCGCTGTTGAGCCAACCTTCACCTATGCAAATGTAAAGATAATCCCGAATAAACAGGAGTTCATAGTTAGCTCAAGATTAAGGTCAAGTTACCAAGGTCATCGCTTTGAAATAATCAGTCTTAAATAGTAAACAATGTTATAAAGTAAGAGTGACTGATTTCATGGTCCAATCTTATACAAACCCATTTGCACAGGACACTCCCACTTCTCATGTCATAACATGTATGAATTAGGATCACTTCATTTGTAACTCTTTATAACTACAGAGTAGACTGCATCTAATAGTATTACCAGAATAAGGCACCTGACCTTATTAATATACTATAGATCATTTTGACTATTTACTCGAACCTAATCCATTTTTATGTCTCCACATAAAGTTCAAGTTCGTGATAAGTTAATTTGAAACGTTTAATTTTAAGATTTAAACGGAATAGGAGAATTAATATTTAAATATGATTTAAATATATGAAGGTGGATTTGTGTAAAAGTAATTTAATATTTGATATTAAATTAATTATAATTATTTAAAATTTTTAAATAATTATTTATTAATTTTATTAAGAAAATTAATTTATGAAATTAATTTTGTAAAATTAATAATATTTTCAATTTTTGAAATCAATTGAAAAATTGAAAAATTGAAAAACAAAAAAATGGAATAGTGGATTTTTCCATTATTATCTTCAACTTGCTCACATGAAACCCACCTATTTTGGCTTCAATAACTCCAAGCATGAGCTGCATCTCATGCAACCATCTTCTTTACATGATAGTCTACAATATATTGAGAAGATTGGAGTAGAATTAAGGCATGTAATCTATAGAATTCTTCAAGTAGGTTGCTGTTGTGAGTTCTTCTCCAAGTTCCCTTCATTCAAGCTTATTTTGAGTCCCACAACTCAATCTAAAGCTCTAAGAGGATAGTGGAGAAGATCTTGAGGTGGTCTACAACAAGATTTGGAAAAGTTTGTAGCTGAGAATCAAGATTTGAAGAAGTTCTACAAAGGTATGACTTGAAACCCACTTATTACTGTGTAAGCATGCTTTAGTTACTGCCAAAATTAATGAATTAGAGTGCTTATTGATTCTTGTTGCTTCCGTTGCTTGCTAATACATTATAACATAGATGGTTTTGGTTCAACCGATTCAGGTCGTTTATGTACGATTTAGCCCATTTTTGGATCGACTCAGCCTTTTTCAAGCCTTTGAGGTCGGTTCGGGTTGGTTTGGGAGGTTCAGTGGTGGTTCAAGACTAGATTTAATTATTATTGTAAAAATTTAGCTTGTTTGCTTGCTTAATATACCAAAATTGATCCATATTCGTGTGTTTAATTATTTATGCATTGTGGAATGTATGTTATAATTAAATAAATCTTGTATATGCATATAGCATGCCATGTAGATTTAAAATCCCACCATAGGAAGCATGCAATATTGAAAGTATGTTATAATTAGTTATAATATATAGTACGCATGTGTTAGAATTTCATGTTTAATATAGTTAGTTATATTAAATTATGAGATGCAGTTGTATGTTATAGATTGATAGCATGTTTTTTTATAGAATGTTATAAAATGAATTAGACATTTAAAATCTATAACAAAGATAAGATGCATGCTCACCTAGAGTTAACACATAACAACTTGTTTTCAGGGTTTTCCAAAGTTTTGTGATGGATTTGATGTTGTATGTCCGAGCTTTCAGTAAAGCATGTTTAGCCTTGAAACAATAAAAATATTCTAGTTACTATTTGTTTGATACATTATTCAGCTTAATCATGTTATAAATGCTTATTTTTAAACCAGTCATTCACTGGGCATCCTAGCTCACTTTTTCAAATGTTTTTCCTCCCCAGATAGTGATCGATGTCCTGAAGCCTAGTTTACAGCTGCCAATCTGCTACAAGAGACAAGATAGTAGATCTTTTAGAGACTTGAAGATTTCTTAGGTCGTGGTCATGTCTTTGATGTTTCTGAAGTTCATGTACATACTAGTTGGGAAAGGGTAGAGTAACCCTAAGTCTGTAATTATATTTTGTAGTTTGGCTGTGCACTCTGGATGTAAATAAATGTAAATATATGGTGTTATGTTAAGCCCACTAGGAATGAGAATGTTATGAGGTTACTTTATAAGTTAAGATGGATTGCATAAACTTTCTCTTTTATATACTTGTCTATCAAGTGTTCCAAGAACAAGGAAACAGGTCACAGGTTCTAAGTGGGAAGTAGGTGTCATAAGAGGGTTGACATCTATTGTCTTCACATCCCTTTCCATGTTAAAAAGGTAGCATTGGAGAGGGTGTGATAGAGTTGATCCATTTTGGCTTCGAATCCAATTTTCTTATCGCCAATATGGGCAATGTGTTTGCTATCATGGGGAACCCCTTCGTAGAATGCTTGAACCACTTGTGGCTTCATCTTCTGGGGTTATTCACAAAAGTTCTACCATATTAGGGTGCTTATAAAATTCATAATAAATATGGGCAGTTGAGCATCCTGGGGGAAGAACCCCATGTCTAGCAACCAAGGTGATCGCGTCTTCGACACCTTTCTCTCTTCAGACTCAGCTGACGCTCTTCCTTTATCTTTTCTTCGCCCATCAAGACCAATAGATAACGTACTTCCTTCACCTTTTTCTTTTTTAAAGTGACCCTCCTACTCACCTCTTGATTCTCAGTCTTCTTAGGCTGCTCTTTCTTGCAACCTCTTTTTTCTTTTCCTCTTTCTTTCTCTTTTCTTTTCCTCCTTCTTTCCCTTTTTGATTCTCAGTCTTCTTAGGCGACTCTTTCTCTTCTTGGCCTCTTTCTCCGTATTGCTTTCTTCCTACATCTCTCTTACGAGCTCAATCTTAGCTCAAATAGTGTTATCCATTTCTTCAGGTGCATTAGGCCTGTTTCTTGCTGCTTCAACAGCTTCTTCCAACCTTGCATCGCATATATCTCTATCAAATTTTTTCACCATGATGATTCTCTGAGCTTTCTTCTGTAGATCTTGGAAGCTTTCTTTTATCTTCTTTGATTTTTTTCAGCCAAGTTGGCCATTAACTGCTCCACAGAGGATGCAGGGAGATTTATTTCTTCTTCAATTGCTACTCTGGATGTGCGGCTCTTTCGACGCAAAGGTATATCTTCTTCTTCCTTTTTTGCTTCAAGGTCAGCCTTTAATGCGGTTGCCTTGATCTTTTCTATTTTCTTTCTTCTCTTGTCTTCCTTGGATGTTGTCTATGCTGATCTTGCGGTCACATACTTACTTTATGCCATCTTTTTTGTCGCTTTCTTTTTCTCAAATACGGCGAACATCATGGACCCATCCCTAGCGCTAATTGGGCTTGACATGCAAGATACTAGCGCTTTAGGGTTACTCGCCATAGGGATAGACCCTTGTGGCACATTATTCGTCCTTCGCTCAACCACCGCCTTGCTCGGCTGGTTTACTACTCATCTTCATCCCAGGTCTCAAGTGGTCGCATTGTTTCCAAGATATCTCCAAAAATTTCTCTCTCGTCTCTTCTTCTCATATTGTTGGCGCCTACCAGGTTGTTGCCGCCTGATTGTTTTGGTCGCATCCTCAACTCAAGGTTGTTGGGGCGAACCTCCTCCTTGTACGGTTTGACGATAGTTGTACTTGTTTCGGTTATCCTTTCTCGAGGTGAGGATTGAAAAGATTGAATCCTGAGCGGAAGCGTGTGAACGCCTTGCATTTCGCCTTTTTGTTTAAATTGAAACAAAACAACAACTAAATAGATCAAAACAGAGGATAAACTTGTAGATCAACATGCTTGGAAGAGAGAAGAGAAAAGGGGAAAAAGAATATCGCATACCTTTGTCGATTTTTGAACTCTTCACAATTTCCTTGTCGTCTTCTCCGAAACGATTCTCCAACGAACAATAGACACCAATGTAAGTGAGACCTCGTTATTCTCTAGAAACCAAGGGGAGAAGAGTGGTCTCTCACACCTTGGTTGAGGAAGAAAAATGGAGAATATGGCGAAAGAGAAATTTTGAGAGGAGATTAATTTGGAGGTTAGGATTTCATTTCACCAAAATGAATTCATTTTTCCTAATTTGGGCATAACGATGAATTTATATGGAGACTTTCTCTATACCTATTCAAAAATACCCTTAGGGCTAATTTAATTAAATAACATTTATTTAATTAATTAGTTCATTAATTAAATAACTATATTAAATCCAATTTAATATATATATTTAATTAATTAATAAACATCATATGTTTACTTGCCTCCACCTCTCAAAATTAATTAATTAATTCTTTATGAATCTAATTCATAAGAATTCAATATTTGAATCCTATTCAAATATTTATCTCTTAGTTATGGATCAGATCTATAATTAATCATATCATATTAATCTCATTAATATGTTATTCCATCAATTGTTTTGAACAATTCAAATAATTCCCCTCTTCCTTTAGTGAGCTAACAAGGGGACTTTATGAACCTACAGATTAGAAGCTCCAATGATATGAGATTAATTAATTACATTCTTTAATTAAATTAATCAACGTTCATTAACTACCGGGCACTCCACTAAAGACCAATAGTTGCACTCTTCGCATTATAGATATATTTCTATGTCCACAGATATAACCAATCAACAGTGAGTCAACCCTTCACAAATCGCTCGTAACTATAGCTGGGTCAAATTATCATTTTACCTATATAGTTACATCTAACTTCTTAAGTACCACTGATCCCTATAATAAACAAATAGTTTATAGTCCAACTATAAACTAACACCTCTTGGGCCGGTGAGAGGTTGAGGCCTCAATGTTCAAGACCTTAAATCGACTATTAAGGGAGAAATTTATCTACCTCTTCTAAAGACGGGAAGGAGTGAGTTTCATCTTGTGTAGCTGTGTTCCCAACTCCCCATTCAAACAAATCTTCAAAATGGTAGGCTTATCGAGTCAGCTAATTTTGCCACTCTCACCCATACAAATCAAAGGACCTTCTTCATAGACAGGAGTTCACAATTCACTTAGGATTAAGGTCAAATCATCTGTGGTCATCCTAATGAAATGTAAGTCTCTTCTAGCAACAGTGTTATAAAGAGAGATTATTCGTTTCACAATCCAGTCTGATACAAACTCTTTGTATAGAATACCCCTACTCACATGTCTCCACATGAATGATCAGGATCAGATCATTTATAGCACTTTACAACAATTGTAACATCGGGTCGTATTCATTATCCATATACTACAGACCATTTAGGTTATCACTTAAACATGATCCACCTATATGTCTCCACATACATGTTTAAGTTTCATAAAATAACCTTGGATCATAGTTTATTGGATTCAATTAATGCAATCTAAACGTTAATAAAATATTATTAGATATGTAATTTTTCTTTACAAACCACAAGATACATGAGATTTAGGACATAAACTCCAACATTCTCCCATCTGTCCTAAAACGAGTGGAATGTACAATATCAAATATAATACAATGAATGGAATATATATAGTATCAAATACCATGAGTGGGATGTATAGTATCAAATACAATACAATAAACTAGGGCACACAATATACTCAACAAAATCTCCCACTTGCCTGAAATTAGGTGACTCATATCTCATAGACCTAAACTCTCTAGGTGACCCTCAAACACTTTAGCCGTGAGAGCCTTTATAAATGGATAAGCAATGTTGTGCTCCGAGGCAATCTGTGTGACAATCACATCTCCTTTTTGTACAATCTCCCTAAAGAGTGATACTTGCACTTGATATGTTTTCCTTATTTATGACTACAGGGCTGCTTGAAGTTCGCCACTGCACCACTGTTATCACAATAAAGGGCGATAGGTAGAGTAATGTTTGGAACGACTTCCAAATCTATTAGAAAATTCCTGAGCCAGACGGGTTCTTTAGCAGCTTCGCAAGCAGCTACATATTCTGGCTCCATAGTGGAATCCACAATACAACCTTGTTTAATGCTACGCCATACTATAACCCCTCCATTCAGAGTGAACACTAATCTTAATGTGAGTTTTCTCGAATCCTTTTCAGTCTGAAAATCAAAGTCAGTGTATCCTGTAAGGATAAAATCCTTAGCCTCATACAAGAGCATATGGACCCTCGTTCTCCATAGATACTTGAGGATCATTTTAACCGTTGTCCAGTGATCTAATCTTAGATTGGATTGGTATCTACTAACAATCCCTACTGCATAGCAAATGTCAGGTTTGGTACATAGCATTGCATACATAAGGTGAGGCTGCCAACGATACATAGGGAACTCGTCCCATTTCCTCAACCTCTTGAGAAGTCTTAGGACGTTGTTCCATAGACAAAACAATTCCATTCCTGAAAGGTAATAAACCCTTCTTGGAATTGTGCATTGAATATCTGACAAGCATCTTATTAATATATGATGCCTAATACAAGGCCATCATTTTATTCTTACGATCTTTGATGATCTGGATCCCTAGAATAAACTTTGTATCACCCAAATCTTTCATTTGGAACTGGGCGGCTAGTCATTCCTTTACATCTATCAGTAAGCCTACATCATTCCCAATGAGTAGGATATCATCCACATACAACACAAGAAAAGCTACTAAGTTGTTGATGATTCTCTTGTAGACACAAGGCTCATCAACATTCTGGTTAAAGCCATAAGATTTCATTGTAGTATCAAATCTTATATTCCAAGATCGAGATGCTTGTTTTAGTCCATAAATGGACTGATTAAGTTTGCAAACCTTCTGTTCTCGACCTTGTTCAATGAATCCCTTTAGTTGAGTCATGTAGATAGTCTTTTCAAGATTAACATTCAAAAAGGCAGTCTTGATGTCCATTTTTCATATCTCATAGTCATAATATGTGGCTATGGACAAGAGAATTCAAATATACTTTAACTTGACAATAGATGAGAAAGTTTTTTCATAGTTCACTCCTTCCACTTGGGTATAACACTTTGCCACTAGTCTAGGATTAAAGGTTTGTATCTTTCCATCTATACCCTTTTTTCTCTTGTAGATCCACTTATAACCTATAGGTTTTACCTTATCATGTTAATCTACAAGCTCCCAAACAAAATTGGAGCACATAGACTCCATTTCTTGATTCATGACCTTAATCCATTCATCCTTTCAACATATTCCATTGTCTTCTTATAAGCCAATGGATCCTCAATACCATCATTAGATATGAAGTTTTGGGCTTCTATTAAACCCATGTAGCAAACAGGTGAGTTCATAACCCTCCCATTACATCGAGACAATCTCAACTCTTGAGATGGATTAGCTTGACTAGATGAACCAACATCAACAACTCTTGTTGATGTACAAGCCTTTTAAAAACTCTTGTTGAAGTCTCGATATTATCATCAGAAATTGTTCTTAAAATTATTGCTTCGTGGTTTGTGGTCTCTTATGTGGTCTTCCTCCAAGAAAGTAGTGTTTTTCGATACAAACACTTTATTTTCCTTTGGATCAAAGAAGTATCCATCTCTCGTTTCTTTGGGGTAGCCTACAAATAGGCATACTTTTGAACAAGGTTCCAACTTTTTGGGATTTGTCACAAGCACATGGGTTGGACATCCCCAAATTCTGAAGTGGTGTAAACAACCTTTGGGCCTCTCTACAACTCTAAAGGTGTTTCAGAAACACTCTTGGATGGAATGTTGTTCAAATGTAAATAACATTCCCCACTACAAATCCCCAAAACGAGCCAGGAAGTTGAGCATAGCTTATCATAGACGGAACCATATCCAATAGATTTCTATTTCTCCTTTCCGATACACCATTTTGCTGAGGTGTACTAGGGGCTAAGAGTTGAGATGTTATTTTATGTTCTATCATATAATTCTAGAATCTTAAGTCCATATACTCTCCAACACGATCTGATCGTAGTGTCTTTACCTTTTTTCCTAACAAGTTTTCAATCTCAGTCTTATATCCCTTGAACTTTTCAAATGCTTCAAACTTGTGTTGTATTAGGTAAAGATATTCGTATCTTGAATAATCATCTATGAATGAGATGAAATATTCATACCCTCCTCTTGCTTTTACATCCATTGGACCATAAATATCTGAATGTATAAACACCAAGGTCTCTTTGGCTCTATAGCCTTTTCTAGTAAAAGGTTGTTTTGTCATCTTGTCTTCAAGGCATGACTCACATACAAGTAAAAAGTTTTCTTCTAAATCATTTAGAAGTCCAATTTTCACCAATCTCTCAATCCTATTGAGATTAATGTGACCTAACCTTAGATGCCAAAGGTGGGAATTTTCTTGATGATAAATCCTTGGTCTCTTCGTAGTTGTTGCCGTTCTGAATATTTCAGTGTTTATGATAGCCTTTGTAACTAACAGTCTTAGTACATATAAGTTACTTTCTTTTGAAGAAAATCATATCTCCATTCCGTTCTTTAAAATAAACACTTTACTTCCAGAGAATGGAATAATTTTTCTCAATCAAACAAGAAACAGAGATTAAATTCCTTTTCATATTAGGAACTACATATACTTCATCTAATGACATATATCATTTCTTGTCCATGAGTAACTTAAGCCTGCCTACGGCAATAGCTGGAATGGCTTCACCAGTACTGACTCGAAGAGTCATCTCTCCAACTTCCAATTGTTTCTAGTAATCAAATCCCTGGTGGAAAGAACACACGTGATTAATAGCCCTTGAATCAACTATGCAATTAGAATCATTATTCTCTACTGAGCAAGACTCCAGGACAAGTAAATTAGATTTTACTGTCATTGGATCTCTTCCTATGCTGGAGAATAGTGGGATCAACTTGAACTCCCTTATTATGAATTCCATGTTTTTCTTCCAAGGTCAAGCCTTTTTAATAAACTTCGCTAGATTTAGCAACTTTTGCCTCCTCTATTAGTCCATTGACATTCAATATGGATAGGAGTTCAAATAAGGATCTGACATTGGTTTTGTCTATATCAACCTCATCCTACTTGAATTGTGAGGACTTTCACTCAAACAATTTTAGCAAAACCTTAAGAATGAACACCAATCATTATTCCATTTTACAATGATGCTTTAGTGGTTTAGGACAAAAGCCATTAAGGGATGGTCAGTCACCCCTCCACTAAATTCAGACACTTTTCAATGAATCATCACACTAGAATAACTCTTATTCTTATGATGACTAATCACTATTGGCTAGTCAAGAAATCATTAACTTGCTTAACAATTTCTTGTAAGTGTGACCCTTCATTTTAGACCCTAGAGTTCCATCCCAATGAGCTAACCAAAGGGAAAATTCGATTGGGGAAAAAACTAAAGTGATCCCATCCAGAAACGATTTCTAGAGTTCACCTGGATATTGACCTAATATACAAACCATTCGAAGGGGGACACTCCCAGGGCACCACGAGGCCATACAAGAAGGTCTCACGATGCAAACCAATGAAGAAGACCGTAGGACATGTTGACACAAATCCTTCTCTCACTTACTATAAATACTCTCTCCATTCACCTTTGTATTGACCCATGCAAACACCACCCGAAGGGGGATATTCCCAGGGCACCACGAGGCCAAGTATGAGTTTCACGATGTAAACTTTTAAGGAGAACGTGAGTGGAAAAACTGACATATCATATACATCTTATTTCACCCACTGAGTATTTTAGAATTTTAGGGTTTCATACTTAGGTAAATTCAGCTAATTCAATTTATCTAAAACCTTGTTTAATTTGCTCAATATAACACTTATATTAAATAGTTTAACAATATGTAATTTTATTCGTTAAACTCTTTAATGAAATTAATCACCTATTGCATGCTTATAAAATATTTGCTTAATTCACCTTCCAGGTCGGTTCCCAAGTAGAGGTGTTCCATTTCCATTATCTTAAAAACCTCAACCTAGACAGAATGTTCCTTAGACAAAGGTCCCTTATGAGCAATCATTGTATAAATTTAATCTTTTAAACGGAGTTCATTTTAATCCTGTTAAGACGAAAACTATTTCTAATCTCATTAGAAATATGTTTAACATAAGTCTAGGTGAATTAATTTTAAACCATTTAAAATTAATTTGGACCTATGTTTGCATGCAACTCTTGATTATAGATTTTAATTCTAATTTTATTATCCTTATAACCATTATAATGTAATGAAAAAATAAAATCTATAAATTTGCATTTGTGACATTGATTAAATATAACGCTTAAATTAGTCTAAGTAATGTCATGCTCAATACAAATTCCTTTTCCATTGTAAAATATAACGTTTATGTTAAACAATTATTAAGCATCATCAACCATCATGTCATCATACATTATGACAATTATAATATTACAGGATGCATGAACATGCTTAATATACCATACATCTAAATAATATAACATTTATATTAAGATGCATGAGCATGCTAATTTAATCATGCATAAAAAATAAAACATTTATATTTAAATGCGATGTATGAACATGTTTATCCTAAGATGAGATTTTAAATCTAAATGGCATACATTATGCACCATCCAAACTAATTTAAATCATACATCCCATGCATAATTAAATTAATCAGCAATTAATTGGATCGATTTTTGGCACTCCAAAATTAATTAAAATAAAAAACAAAAAAAAGGAAAAAAATGCTAACAAGATTTAAACCCACAACCTCAAGCTTCCAAGCAAGCAACAAACCAACCAACAACTCAATGACATTAAATGCGCGTTTAAAATATATACTATTCCGCAACGCCTCCAATAGCACATCAACGTCGAACTGCAAACCGTCATGCCTTCCGCTTCGTGTCGTAGCGTCGCGACGCTGCTAGGCAGATTGCCTCTTTTTTTTTTTTTTTTGCGTTTTTCCAACTCTGAACATCTCTAAAAGCCTCAGTTTCTCCTATCTCATCAGCGCTTGCTCTTTTCGATTGACATGAACTTACAGACTTGAAGCAAGAAATTTAAATGCCCAAAAACACCAGGTGCTCACATTTTAATCAAATTAAAATGCAAAATCTATGTGTCAAAAACCATAAACATCCAAAACCGATATTCAAAAATTTTAAATGTAGAACAGAAACCCCACCTTTAAGCTAGATTTTGTTTCAAAAACAAAACCAAAGAATGTAAATGCAAAAAAATTGGCTTTGATACTAATTGAAGGGATCGAATCCCGAGTGGAAGCATGTGAACGCCTTGCATTTCCTTTTTTGATTTAAAAGAAACAAAATACAGTAGCAGCAAAAATGGAAAATGGATAAATATTCAGATCAACATGCTTAGAAGAGAGAAGAAAAGAGAATGAAGAATATCAAGGTTCCCAAATTCTTCACGATTTCGTCGTCGTCTTCTATGGAATGATTCTCCAATGAACAATAGACACCACCATAAGTGAGACCTCGTTATTCTTTAGAAACCCATGGGAGAAGAGTGGTCTCTCACACCTTGGTTGAGGAAGAAGAATGTACACCCCACTAGCTTTAGGACAAATGGGAGATTGTTGGGGTTGATGCCCTAAATCTCGTGAGTCCTATAGTTTGTAATTGTAATGTACAAATTATTTATTTATTTAATAAAATCCGAGGCATTTTATTTAACATTTAGTAGTATTAACCCACAAAACAAATATACTAACATCCAAGGTTATCTTTTGTAGCTTAAACATGCATGTAGAGACATACAAGTGGATCATGTTTAAGTAATAACCTAAATGGTCTGTAGTAGATGGATAAGATTGGATACCTTATCCTGTGACATTATGAATACGACCCGTTTTGTAGATGTTACAGTTGTTGTAAAGTGCTACAAATAATATGATCTTGATCATTCATGTGGAGACATGTGAGCGTGGGTGTTATATATAAAATGGTTTGTATAAGACCGGACCACGAAATGAATAGTCTCATTATATAATGTCGTTAATAAGAGACTTACATTTCATTAGGATGACCATAGGTGACATAATCTGGATCCTGAGTGTTGTGAACTTCTGCCTTGAAGGCGGTCATTTGATTTTTATGGGTGAAGTGGCCAAATCACCAACTCAATAAGGCTACCATTTTGGGGATTCGTCTGATTAGGGAACTGGGAACACAACTACACAAGACATTATTCACTCCTTCCCTAATGTCGAGGTAAGTAGATAAATTGCTTCCCCAAGGGCTAATTCCAGGGTTTGAACAATATGGCGCCACACCCTCTTTTGGCCTGAGATAGTTTTGGTCATAGTTGGACTATAACTTATTATTCATTAGAGGGATCAGTGAAACCTAAGGAGTTAGATGTAACTATAGGCATAAAACAGTAATTTTGGCCCAACTGTATTTACGAGCAATTTATGAAGGGTCATCGCACTATTGACTGGATATATCCAATGAATACATAAAGTTTTATCAAGCAGACCTCCAGCGGCTGCCGCATTGGCAGTGATCTGCGAAGCGGGATTCAAACCGTGATAGAAAATTTCCATTTGAAAGCAGTCTTGTAGCCCATTATGCAGACAATCTCGAACCAACCTTTTAAATCTCACCCAAGCATTGCTGAGCTATTCGTCCATGTCTTGTTCAAAATTTGTAATAAGCTTCCTTCATCTTGCGTTCTCGGTAGGTGGAAAATACTTTTTCATGAATTTCTCCACTACCTGCTCCCAAGAAGTAATCTCTCCTGGTTCGAGTGAATAAGCCCATTTCCTAGCTGATCACAGAAAGAAAACGGGAACAACGTTAGTCGAACTTCTTCAGCAGAGATGTTTGGGAACATAAAAGTATTGCAGATTCAATAAAACTTCGGAGGTAGGCATGCGGATCCTCGCCATTCCTTTCTCCGAATTGACCTGCAGTCTGGATCATCTGCAGCATCACCGGTTTCATTTCAAATCTACTTCCATCGAGGGCAAGCCTCTTGATTCCCAGAGAGAAATCATAGAGGTTTGGTGATGCATAGTCCCTAATGGGCTTATTACGATCGTTTGCCAACAGAATCAGATTCGCCATGACATTGTTATCATTTGGTGCTTTACCTCTAGGCTGCTCCGCCATCTCTTCTTTATCGGATTGTGGTTGTTGTTGGCAGTCTCTAAATCTTCGTCTAAAAGTCCTCTCAATCTCTGGGTCATAATTCGCCAGAGATTGAGAGTTCTGCAAAGAAATCACAAAAATTACCATTAATAAACTATTTTGCCGAAGTCCCCAACGACGACGCCAAAAACTTGATGTGTTATTTTATTAAGTGGAAATGTGGATGATATGTGTTGATGGATTGTGTTGTGCACTCAAGTTTCCCCAGCAAAATTCAAGTGTAAATTCCTCTGAGTTTCCTGGTAAGTCCAGGGTCGAACACAGAGACTTGTGAAAATAGATTGCGTTGGTAATTTTGATGAAAACTTTGCGGTAACCAAGTAAATAAATGAAGTAGTTGGTTTGTTGTTTGCATTGATAAAAAAAATAAAAAATAAATGTGGCGGATTTGAGAAAGACAGTTGCGTTGATAGATGCAATGGGTATGCGATGAACGGGTTGAGAAGATCTTTAGCTAGCGTTACTCGGGAATGCGTCAAACTATGCGATCATGTTACAACCATGCACAGCAAGTCATTTTCCAATGTAAATGTGATGCTCCTAAGTCTAGGATGCATGTGTTGAATGCAAAATGTCCATAGAGCTTATCCCTAAGTCTCTACTCTTGTCCTATGCGTTGATGCAAAATGCATGAAAGCAAGGTGACCGCATACAATCATATCTTGTCGTTAAGATGCATGCGATGCATTAATAACAAATAATGCTCATTCCTAAGCGCCTATCTCTCATTTGTGTGTTCTAATCTGGTTCTTCTAAACCTAGATTCTGACCTGACCTTCCCAAGTCTAGATCCTATCCTTGGACTACCCTCCCGAGTATCTCTAATGGACGAATGAAGCATACATAAACAAGATAATCACAAAGAATGAAGATTCCCTAGTTTTGATAGCTAAATGCTTCTCAACCCATTCAACTGATTTAGCTACTCATGCGTGAATCACAGAAAGTGAACAGATATAGAGAAAGAAATTCCATTCATATAAATGAGTTGAGTACAAAATGCCAATGGAAGTTTAAGGTAGAGAGCTTGGTAGCAATTCCTTGTTGACCGGGGCTTTTTACACTAGAATCTCTATTCTGATCTAAAGATATTCCCGCTTCCACAGGCGTCGGCCCTCTCTCTTTCTTTGGAGCTTCCGACGCTCTCCCAAGCTTATCGGAACGATCTACCGGCACAACTTTCTCCCTCGCGTCTGCCTTAAGATGAAAGAAAACTATGGATAGTGGCGTGAACTTGTAAAGTGATGAATTAATCGACTGCTGAACCCCTTTTCTAAAGAATACACTTGGTATTTATAGAGCTTCCATAGTGAAAGGCGGCTTCTCTCTCCCGGTTACATAGATGGGACAGCTTTAATTCCTGATTGACATGCCGAATAATTATCACCAATAAAGCTGAATGTACTTCGTGACCGTTATCGGCTGTCAACTTAATTTGGATCTGACTGTCATCAGCTTTCTGTCCCATCGCTCTTAATTATCCTTTCACCTGGATGCGCCCACCATGTTGCGCTGACTAAGTTGCAGTGATTCTTCTTGGGCGAATGTTTGCGAGCACGATCAACACAAAGTCTTGTAGTGAAGTTGCGCTCTACTAGTGAATTCCTAGGATCGCCATTTTTGCATTGCGTTAACGCATATTCTGCACGAAAATATAAAGATCAACTGTTCTAATGCGTTGGACGCATGCGACCGCAATATTATAGAATTTATGCTTAACAGACGCAATTTAATATATTTCATCAACGTAATCCAACATTGTTTAAGAACTTAGCACTATGATAATGTGCATTTCTACCTGTTATCACACCCCCAAATTTAAACAATGTTTGTCCTCAAGCATAAGCTAAAGATTCCTTTAGCAAGTCAACCGCAAAGTTCTTTTCCTAGATTTCTCAAGAATACTTCGTTCAAATCCTATATGCCAGAATTTTCTTAAGTCTTATTCAAGTCTCTTCCTAAAATATTTCTAAGACTTAAGGATTGCAAGCTTAACTTTCAAAAGGACTTTACTAAATTCTAGAACATCGCATGATTTATTTCAAAAAGAAAATTTTCCTCTGGGGTGTCAAATGATTTATCCTTGCACAAAAATTTTCTTTATTGCTATTTTTTTTTACCTTGCGCTGATCCGAGTGCCTTGCCTTCGTTTTAACTTGCCCCTACGGGTGTCATGTGGACATCCAACTACAAGTAATGCCCTCTTTCTCGAACTAAACTCATACCGATTTGGCATTGGAGTTATGGTCATTGATTTATGCATTGATCCTGGTGACTTACTTTCGTTTTGGCTTGCCCCCACGTGTTCATGCAGACATCCAACTACGGGTAAGTGCCTTTCACAACTTAACTCTAATCAACCTGGTTTCCCATTGCGTTGACAATGGAGTATTTATTCTAAAAAAACCATTATTTATTTATTTATTATTCTTTTTATAGCAAGATCGAAAATAAATACCTCATCCCCAAATTTAAAATGCGGCAATGTCCTCATTGCCAAAAGAAATTAAAATATGTCATGTGATGGTCATAGAATGCGTAAAGAGAGTTTGAAAGAAAGCTAGCAAACCCCTAACTTCTAGAAACATTTCAGGAGGTGACTATCTTAAGATTAAGTTGACTCTAATATATGCGGAAGAGGTAGAAGTATATTTATCATCATTGAAATCATACTTGACAAAAAAACAGAATGCGGTAAACTACTAAATTTATCTACTTGTTAAATGATTGCGGTAATCAAGGAGGATGCGATGATAAAACTTTGAAAAGTGAAATGCAATGTACTAGCGCAAAATTTGAAATAAGGATAAGGAAGAGTACACCCCCAAATTTTTGCGTTGTTGCCCGTAGTGTGTATTGATGCATCCATCCTTGTGGCGATCTTTGCTTTTGTGGATTGTGGTGATGGAGTGAGATCATTTGCTTTTTCTGATAATATATCTGCAATCCTGTGCCTTAATCATTGTAAACAGACAAAGAGAGGGTCAAATGATTTTAAAACAAAAAAACAAGTTTTTTTTTTTTTTTTTAGAGAGAAGGAAATTATAAGAATGAGTAAGATGGAAATAGTTTGAATAAAAGTAAAGTGACAAAGAAAAGAGAGTTCAAAAGTCATGTAAGAGGGTAGTTCGGATTTTTCAACTTTTTGGAGGCTGTTTCTGGCTGGAAATCTCCTCCGCAATATGCCTTGATCCGTTGTCCATTAACCTTAAATGTTCAACTACCATCCTCGATGATCAATTCCACCGCACCATGTGGAAATATTTCTTTGATGATGAAGGGACCGAACCAGCGCGATTTTAATTTTTCTGGGAAGAGTCGCAATCTTGAATTGAAGAGTAGGACCTTTTGCCCGACTTGGAGGTTTCTGGCGCAAATGTGTTTATCATGCCAGTGCTTGGTGTGCTCTTTATAAGTCTTCACATTCTCACATGCGTTGATCCTCCATTCTTCTAGCCCGACTAGCTGTAGTTTTCGTGCTTCCCCTGCCTTCTTCAAATCAAAATTCAGTTTCTTTACCGCCCACAGTGCTTTATACTCCAGCTCCAAAGGCAAATGACACCCCTTACCAAATACCAACGCATAGGGGGACATACCTATTGGTGTTTTAAATGCGGTCCGGTATGCCCACAATGCATCATCAAGCTTCATTGCCCAATCCTTCCGTGAAGGTTTTACTACCTTCTCAAGTATCATCTTAATTTCACGATTGGACACTTCAGCCTGGCCATTTGTTTGCAGATGGTATGCAGTAGCCACTTTGTGAAGGATATTATACTTGTGCAATAGCTCCTTGATATTGTGATTGACAAAGTGATCTTTCATCACTTATGATGGCACGGGGAGTGCCAAAACGCGTGAAAATATTTCTTTTGAGGAACTGGGAGACTACCGCCGCATCACTTGCGGTGCATGCTATTGCCTTTACCCACTTGGAGACATAATCGACGGCTAATAAAATATAATGCTTACAATACGAAGGAGGGAATGGCCCTATGAAATCAATCCCTCATACGTCGAATAATTTTAGCTCTAAGATAGTGTTCATTGGCATTGCATTCTTCTATGAAATGTTGCCAATGCGTTGACACCGATCACATTTCATTGCGTAGTCGACAACATCCTTTAATAATGAAGGCCAAAAGAATCCACTTTGCAAAACTTTGTCTGCAGTACGTTGCCTTCCAAAGTGCTCTCCATATAGCGAACGTGGCACAGTGACAATATGCGTTGTTGAGCAGCATTTGGTATGCATAATCAAATGATTTGGTCTGCACCTCTTTTGTACAGATTCGACTCATCCCAATAATAATGTTTGCATTCATGCTTGAGCTACTTCTGCTAATGGTAGGTGTAATCTTCAGGAAATTGTTCACAAACCAAATAATTAACGATGTTTGCATACCAGGGAAATTCTTTTATGTGGAACAGCTGCTCGTCCAAAAACACGGCACTTACTTTAGATTCGTTGAGGTCAACCTTGGGATTTTCCAATCTGGACAAGTGATCCGCAACTTGATTCTCTGTCCCCTTCCGATCAAGTATCTCGATATCAAATTCTTGAAAGAGAAGAACCCATCTGATTAGTCTCGGCTTTGTGTACTTCTTTGTCATTAAATATTTGATTGTCGAGTGATCAGTGTGAATGAGTACCTTGGTTCCCAACAGATATGCCCTGAGTTTTTCCAATGGCAAAAATCACAGCTAGGAGTTCTTTCTCAGTGGTGGTATAATTTATTTGAGCAGGGTTTAGAGTTTTACTCTCAAATGCGATGGGGTGCAAAATAGTTTTCTTCTTTTGCGCTAATGCTGCCCCCATCACATACCCGCTTGCGTCACACATGATTTCAAATGACAGTGTCCAGTCCAGCGCAATCAAGACGGGCGCGGTAATCAGCACATTTTTTAAAACTCTGAATGCGTTTAGGCAATTATTGTCAAACTCAAACTTTTGTCCGCTTCTAACAATGCACTCAGTGGTCGTGCTAACTTAGAAAAATCTTTAACGAATCGTCTGTAGAATCCAACATGCCCCAAGAAGCTTTGCACAGCCTTTACGCCGGTTGGTGGTGAAAGTTTTTCAATTGCTTCAATCTTTGCTTTGTCCACCTCCAACCCTTCCCAGGAGACTTTGTGTCCCAACACTATACCCTCTTTCACCATGAAGTGACATTTTTCCCAGTTGAGCACCAAATTCGTCACTTCACATCTCTTTAGAATTTTCTCCAAATTGGCTCGGCAGACTTCATACGTGTTCCCATAAACAGAGAAGTCATCCATAAATATTTCCACTGTGTTCTCGAGATATTCTGAAAAGATCGCCATCATGCACCTCTAGAACGTGCTCGGTGCATTGCAGAGGCCAAATGACATGTGGCGAAAAGTGAATGTCCCATATGGGCAGGTGAATGTGGTCTTGTCCTGATTTTCAGGAACTATCATGATTTGATTATATCCGACATACCCATCCAAGAAGTAGTAGAAATCATTCCCTGTTAGTCTGTCTAGCATTTGATCAATGAATGGCAGAGGGAAGTGATCTTTCCTTGTGGCCGCATTCAACTTGCGGTAGTCCATACATATGCGCCATCCAGTGATGGTTCTTTGCTGTATTAATTCATTGTTCTCATTTGGGACTACCGTCATTCCACCCTTCTTCGGCACACATTGCATGGGGCTGACCACGTGCTATCTGCTATGGGATAGATAATGCCTGCATCCAACCACTTGATAATCTTCTTTTTGACGACCTCCTTCATCGTAGGGTTAAATCTGCGTTGATGTTCAATTGTTGATTTGTGGTCGTCTTCAAGACGAATGTGGTGCATGCAGTACGCGGGGCTAATTCCTTTAATGTCAGCGAGCGTCCAGCCACTTGCTCGCATATGTTTCTTGAGAATGCTCATCAATGTATCCTCTTGATCTTCGTTGAGCACAGAGGAAATTATCACTGGTAGCTTTTCATTCTGCCCTAGAAATACGTACTTCAAATGGGTTGGTAGGGTCTTTAGTTCAAGTGTTGGTGGTTCTACGAGGGAAGGTTGCATTGTTTTTCTTTCTTCTTTTGGCTCTTCTTCTTGCGTTGCGGTCATTTCTTCTTCTTTGTTTGTTTTTGCTACAATCGCATTGCAGGATACTATGGATGCGTTGACATCCTCTTCTTTACACTCTTCATCAGACTTTTCTTCTTTAATCAAATTCAGGTCATCATCAAAATCTTGCAGGTCTTCTTTATTCCGGAATTTCATGGCACGAATTATATTAAATTTGAGCTTTTGTTCATTTATACTCAAAGTGATTTCTCCCTTGTGCACATCAATTTGAGCACGACCCGTTTATAGGAAAGGTCGCCCCAAAATGATGGGCACATCTTTGTCGGCCTCATAGTCTAGAATGATGAACTCAGCTGGAAGAATAAATTTATCAATCGTGATCAGCACATCCTTCACCTTACATTCTGGATGAACCAGAGATCTGTCAGCCAATTGGAGAGTCACTGATGTGGGCACAAGTTGCCCTACATTTAATTGTCTAAAGATTGACAGTGGCATCAAACTTATGCTGGCCCTCAAATCACACAGAGCTTGCCCAATATAGAGTCCTCCTATGGAGCAAGGAATAGTGAAGCTCCCAGGATCGCTCATCTTCGGTGGAATAATGGATTTGGAACTTTACGTTAATGCCACCTGGCAAATTTTCCAGCGCCTCTCTTCTTCGTTACCATGTTCTTCAGAAACTTGGCATAGGCAGGCATTTCCTCAATCGCTTCACTGAAAGGAATGTTCACATGTAATTGCATTAACATAGATAAGAATCGTTGGTACTGTACCTCTTCGTTTTTCTTCTTCCTTAGCCTCTGGGGGAAAGGTGGTAACTGAACTTTCACAGTTCCCGTTTCATTTGACTTTGAGGTCGACGCAACCTCAGGTTCCACTACTTCATTTTCTCTTTCTTCTTCTTGCGTTACCGTAATCTCAGGCTCCGTTGCGATAGAGGTTGTTCTATTATGCTCCTTCTTTTCCCCCTCCACAGTCTTTCCATTGCGCAATATCACAACCTGACATTGCTCCTTACTTGATCCCCCTGGGTTGCGTGGAAGTTCAGTAGAACTTGGAAACACCCTTTACGGTCGACTCTTCAGCTCATTCACAATCTCGCCCATTTGCAATTCGAGGTTGCGAATTGATGTAGCCTAACTTTGAAGCACTGTCTCGTTTTTCTCTATATATTGCTTCAATAGGCTCTCCAGAGAGGAGGATTGCATTGGTTGTTGTGAGCTACTAGCTTGGTTGCTCTGTTGACCGTTGTTGCATTGGAAGAATCCTGGTGGCCCTTCTTTTTGCGCCACAGATTGAAAATTTTGTTGTTGATTCTTCCAGGAAAAATTGGGATGGTTTCTCCACCCGGGGTTGTAAGTGTCTGAAAAGGGATTATTCTTTAAAAAATATATAGACTGTGGATTTTGCGGGCAGTCTTCCATCGCATGCCCATCACCGCAAGTCGCACACCTTGCAGAGTTTTGACTTATTGTGTTAATTTGTCCACCTTGCGATGTTGGGCTGCTGATCGCCATTCCTTGAATCAAATTCATCATTGCGGTCATTGGGCTTTGTAATGAAACAATAGCACTGTTGTTTGCATCAGAATCTTTAAGTCTCAATCTCTGGTCACTCTCCCTTCAGTCTTCATGGTTCTCGGAGCTGCGGTTCAGGATATTCGTCTAGGATGCATGTGTTGAATGCAAAATGTCCATAGAGCTTATCCCTAAGTCTCTAATCTTGTCCTATGCGTTGATGCAAAATGCATGAAAGCAAAGTGACCGCATACAATCATATCTTATCGCTAAGATGCATGCGATGCGTTAATAACAAATAGTGCTCATTCCCAAGTGCCTATCTCTCTTTTTTGTGTTCTAATCTGGTTCTTCTAAACCTAGATTCTGACCTGACCTTCCCAAGTCTAGATTCTATCCTTAGACTACCCTCCCGAGTATCTCTAATGGACGAATGAAGCATACATAAACAATATAATCGCAAAGAATGAAGATTTTCTAGTTGTGCTAGCTAAATGCTTCTCAACCCATTCAACTAATTTAGCTACTCATGCGTGAATCACAGAGAGTGAACAAATATAGAGAAAGAAATTTCATTCTTATAAATGAGTTGAGTATAAAATGCCAATGGAAGTTTAAGGTAGAGAGCCTGGTAGCAATTCCTTGTTGACCGAGGCTTTTTACACTGGAATCATTATTCTGATCTAAAGATATTCCCGCTTCCACAGGCATCGACCCTCTATTTGTCTTTGGAGCTTTCGGCGCTCTCCCAAGGTTACCGGAACGATCTACTGGCACAACTTTCTCCCTCGCGTCCGCCTTAAGATGAAAGAAATCTATGAACAGAGGCGTGAACTTGTAAAGTGATGAATTAATCGACTGCTTAACCCCTTCTCTAAAGAATACACTTGGTATTTATAGAGCTTCCATGGTGAAAGACGGCTTCTCTCTCCTGGTTGTACAGATAGGATAGCTTTAATTCCTGATTGACGTGCCGAATAATTATCAGCGATAAAGCTGAATGTACTTCATGACCGTTATCGGCTTTCAACTTAATTTGGATCCGACTGTCATCAGCTTTCTGTCCCATCGCTCTTAATTATCCTTTCACCTGGATGCACCCACCATGTTGCGTTGACTAAGTTGCGGTGATTCTTCTTGGGCGAATGTTTGTGAGCACGATCAACACAAAGTCTTACAGTGAAGTTGCGCTCTACCAGTGAATTCCTATGATCGCCATCTTTGCATTACGTTAACGCATATTCTGCACGAAAATATAATGATCAACAATTATAATGCGTTGGACGCATGCGACCGCAATATTATAGATTTTATGCTTAATGGATGCAATTTAACATATTTCATCAACGCAACCCAACATTATTTAAGAACTTAGCACTATGATAACGTGCATTTCTGCCTATTATCACACCCCCAAATTTAAACAATTCTTGTTCTCAAGTTTAAGCTAAAGATTCCTTTAGTAAGACAACCGTAAAGTTCTTTTCCTAGATTTCTCAAGAATACTTCATTCAAATCCTATATGCCAGAATTTCCTTAAGTCTTATTCAAGTCTCTTCCTAAAATATTTCTAAGACTTAGGGATTGCAAGCTTAACTTTCAAAAGGACTTTACTAAATTCTAGAACATCGCATGATTTATTTCAAAAAGAAAAATTACCTCTGAGGTGTCAAATGATTTATCCTTGCACAAAAAATTTCTTTATTGCTATTTTTTTTTACCTTGCGCTGGTCCGAGTGCCTTGCCTTCGGTGAATAAGAGGAAGTTGTTCAAATATAAGTCTATTATACGATAAATAGATTTCTACTGCCACGTCTCCATATAGTTTACACTGTGAGATTCATATGACGTTTCGTGTCACCCTGGGAGTGACCTCCCTACGGAAAGTGTTTTGTATGAGTCAATATCAAGGTAAACGGACGAAGTAGATCATAGTAAGTGGGTAAAGGATATGTGTCAATATACCCTACGGTCTTCTCCATTAGTCTGAACCGTGAGATTCCTATGTTGCGCCTGCTAGTTAGCTTTAAGCGGCCCTTTGCTAGTCGTTTAGCGACGGCTATCCCCACGGAGGGTTGTAACATAGGATTCGGAACAACCCAAACTTCAGTAAAATGAATAGGGTTTTATAGTTCCGTCTTGGATATTGTCTTCTATTTTGGAGGCAAGTTCATACCATTCTATAAGATCTGAAAATGGTGGGTCAATCTTACAAGAATTACTAAGTTGTTAGTAAAGATCTTGACCGAAAACGATAACTAAACGACTATAGGAATAAGAGTTATTCCAGGGATAGTGTTTGGTCAAAATTGTTTGTTTTAGTGAAGGAGTATTTGACTGCTCCATGGTAGCACATATTCTGACTCACTAAAATATCGTTGCAAATAAATAATGGTCATGGGTACATTATATCTTTTTGCTAAAACTTGATTTTGCATTTAGTTACAATTATCTAATTAGAATTTGTTTGAATTTTATCAGCATGTCGAATTCTAGAATACTCACTTCCGATATTATTAACAGTAAAATCAAATCGACAAACAAATTACTAGCGGTTGATTACACCAACAGAGTTTTAACAGAGGATTGTCCTCCATCTCCCAACTCATCTAAAATTATGAATTATGTAGATGAGAATGCTGAATTCGAACAACAAGATAAATATGATTTACTTGTTATCGAAGCATGCATAGTGGAAAACGATAAAATATGGATAATTGATTCAGGTGTCGCTAATCATGTATGTACTATCTCATAAGAAATAAGTTCCTAGAGACAGTTGACAGAAGGTGAAACAATCTTTAAGGTAGGGGCTAGGGAGATTGTTTCAGCCAAAGCAGTGGGAGATATGAAATTATTTATAGGAGATAAGTACATTTATTTTTAAAATGTATATTATATTCTTTCTATGAAAAGGAATCTAATTTCTGTCTCTTGTTTGCTAGAACAAAATTATAAAGTTTATTTCAAAAATGGTGAAGTGTTCATCAAAATGGGAAATAAATAGATTTGCTCTGCAAAATTAGAAAATAACTTGTACACGTTAAAATCAACTAAGGTCAAAGCTGTTTTGAACATAGAGATATTTAAAACTGCTGGGACTTATAAGAAGATGAAGATTTCTCCAACTGTTTGGCACTTGAAACTGGGTCACATAAATCTCAATAGGATTGAGAGATTGGTTAAGAACGGTCATCTAAATACGTTGGAAGATAGTTCATTACCACCATGTGAGCCCTATCTTATGGGTAAAATGACAAAAAGATCTTTTTTTGGAAAAGGTCTTAGAGCCAAAGAACCCCTAGAGTTGATTCACTCAGACCTTTGTAGGCCTCTAAATGTTAGAGCAAGATGAGGGTATGAATATTTCATCAGTTTTATAGATGATTATTCTAGGTATGGGCATGTTTACCTAATGCATCAAAAGTATGAAACTTTTGAAAAGTTCAAAGAGTATAAAGCTGAGGTTGAGAACCAATTAGGTAAAAAGATTAAAACACTTCGATCGGATCGAGGTGGTGAGTATATGGATACAGAATTCCAGAACTATTGGATAGAACATGAAATCAGTCTCAACTCATAACCCCTGGCACACCCCAGCAGAACGGTGTGGCAGAGAGGATAAACAGAACCTTGTTGGACATGGTTTATTCCATGATGAGTTACGCTCAGTTATCAAATTCTTTTTTGGGACATTTAGTTGAGACTGCGGTGTATATTTTGAACATAGTTCCTTCAAAAAGCGTTACTAAAATGCCTTACGAGCTCTAGATGGGACGTAAAGGAAATTTACGTCACTTCAGGATTTGGGGTCGTCCAGCACATATGTTGGTGCAAAATCCTAAAAAGCTGGAATATCGTTCAAAAGTATGCCTATTTGTAGGCTACCCAAAAGAAACAAAAGGTTGTTTCTTTTAAGATCCATAGGAAGATAAAGTATTTGTATCGATAAATGTAACCTTCCTGGAAGAAGATTATATAAAGAACCATCAACCTCGCAGTAAACTAGTAATAGAAGAAATGTCCAGAGAACGACAAATGTATAAACAATAGTTGTTGATCGAGTAGGTCCTTCAACAAGAGTTGTTGATAGAGCAGGTCCATCAATAAGATTTGTTGATGAAACTAATATTCCACATCCTTCTCAAGAGTTGGGAATGCCTCATCGTAGTGGGAGGGTTATGCAACAGCCTGACCGATACATGGGTTTAACTAAAACTTAAGTCATCATCCCAGATGATGGTTTAAAGGATCCATTGTGTTTTAAACGAGCAATGAACGATGTGGAAAAAAACCAATGGATTAAAGCGATGGACCTTGAAATGGAATCTATGTATTTCAATTCTATCTGGGAACTTGTAGATCAACCAGAAGGGGTAAAACCCATCGGTTGTAAATGGATATACAAGAGAAAAAAAGACCAAGTTGGTAAGGTACAGACCTACAAAGCTAGACTAGTGGCAAAAGGGTTTACCCAAAGAGAGGGGTTAGATTTTGAAGAAACCTTCTCTCCAGTTGCCATGATAAAGTCTATTAGAATACTCTTATCCATAGCCACATTTTATGATTATGAAATATGGCAAATGGATGTCAAGGTTGCTTTTCTGAATGGCTATCTTGAAGAGAGTATTAATATGTCTCAACCAGAAGGGTTTACACAGCAAGGTTAAGAGCAAAAGCTTTGCAGGCTTAATCAATCCATTTATGGATTAAAACAAGCTTTTAGATCCTAAAATATGAGATTTGATGCTGCGATCAAATCTTATGGCTTTGAACAAAATATTGACGAACCCTGTGTATATAAGAAAATCGTCAATAAAATTGTTGCTTTCCTGGTGTTGTATGTTGATAATATTCTACTCATTGGGAATGAGGTAGAATATCTAGCTGACATTAAGAGATGGCTAGCTTCGAAATTCCAAATGAAAGATTTGGGAGAAGCACAGTATGTTCTTGGAATCCAAATAGTTCAGAATCGCAAGAACAAAACATTAGCATTATCTCAAGCATCTTATATAGACAAGATGGTCTAGGTATAAAATACAAAATTCCAAGAAAGGATCTTTACCTTTCAGGTATGAAATTCACCTGTCTAAGGAACAGAGTCCTAAGACACCTCAAGAGGTTAAGGAAATGAATCGAATTCCATATGCATCTGCAGTTGGGAGTTTGATGTATGCAATGTTGTGTACTCGTCTCAATATATGCTATGTCGTAGGAATTGTCAGCAGATTTCAGTCCAATCCTGGTCATGACCATTGGATTTCTATTAAAAACATTTTCAAGTATCTTCGAAAAATGAGAGAGTATATGCTCGTGTATGGTCCTAAGGATCTGATCCTTACTGGATACACTGATTCTGACTTTCAGACCGATATCGATTCGAGGAAATCAACTTCAGGGTCAGTATTCACTCTTAACGGAGGAGCAGTTGTGTGGAAAAGCATCAAGTAGAGTTGTATTGCAGACTCCACAATGGAAGCTAAGTATGTAGCTACAAGTGAAGCAGCAAAAGAAGCAGTATGGCTCAGAAAGTTCTTGACAGATCTGGAAGTAGTTCCTAATATGCACCTGCCTGTCACTCTTTATTATGACAACAGTAGAGCAGTTGCAAATTCAAAGGAACCATTAAACCATAAAAGGGAAAAGTATATCGAACGAAACTACCATCTCATCAAGGAGATTGTACACAGAGGAGACGTCATCCTCACTCAGATTGCTTCCCAAAACAACTTAGCTGATCCATTTACAAAGGCCCTCTTGACTAAAATGTTCGAAGGTCACCTAGTAAAACTAGGTCTACGAGTTTTATATCACTAGGGCAAGTGGGGGAATTTATGGGTATTATAATGCCCTAGTTTATTGTATTTGTACATTTTATTCTCTCCATGTAAACTCAACATTATATATATTTGTATATATTGATCCACTGAAGTTTTAGTCCAATTGGGAGTATTGTTGGATTTTATGTCCTAAAAACTCGCAGTTTGTAAAATAATAAACATTTTCTATTATCAATATACTTGTTATTGATCTCATAAATTGTATAAAAGTCTAAGTTCAATAAACTAAGACCCATGACTATTATATGAGTACTTGAACTTTATGTGGAGACATAAGAGTGGATCGGGTTCAAGTAAATAGTCAAAATGATCTATGGTACATGAATGAGGTTGGGTACCTTATTCTGGTAACATTATCAGATGCGGCCTACTCTATAATTGTTACAAAGAGTTGTAAAGTGCTACATACGATGTGATCCTAATTCGTACATGTTATGACATGAGGAGTGGGGGTATCCTATGTAATGAGTTTGCATAAGATCAGGACCAAGAAATAAGTCGCTCTTACTTTATAACACTGTTTACTATTTAAGATTGACTATTTCACCAAGATGACCTAGGTAACTCATCGTAATCCTGAGCTAACTATGAACTCATGTTTATTCAGGATTGCCCTTAGATTTGCATAGTTGAGGGTTGGCTCAACAGCGCCAGCTTAATAAGACTCCCATTTCAAGGGTAAGACCGGATAGATAGCTGGGGACATAGGGTACAAGACGGAGTTCAAGCCTACCCGATTTAGGGATATGAGAAAGGTTGTTCTCTCAAGTACTAAATCCAAGTCTTGAACAAGGGGCCCCACCTTCTCACTGGGCTGAGAGAGTTTGGTTTAGTGATTGGATCACAAACCAGTTGTTCATTAGAGAATCAGTAGGGACTTAAGGAATAAGGCGTAATCTCAAGGGTAAAACAAATATTTGACCGAGCCGTTATTACGAACAACCTGTGAAGGGTCGACTTGCCGATTATAGTTAAATCATGTGGACATAATATATCTATAGTGAGGGGAGTGCAACTATGGGCTTTAGTGGAGTGACCATTAGTTAACGAATGGAGATTAATTTGGTCTAATGAGTTTAGCCAATTAATCACGGATTGTTGGAGCCCATGATCTGTAGGTCCGCGAGGTCCCCTTACTAGCTCGTAACGAACTAGCTCTATAATAGCGTGATAAGTTAATTTGAAACGTTCAAATTAGAATTAAGGGAATTAGTAATTATATGAGATATAATTACATGTTTAATTTGAGAATTAAACAAAATAGGAGAATTTATATATATTTAAATATGATTTAAATATATAAAGATGGATATGTGTAAAATTAATTTAATATTTGATATTAAATTAATTAAGTTTTATTTAAAAATTAATTTATGAAATTAATTAATTTTTCTTTTTTAGAATCAAAATAGATTTTTTTTTAAAATTTTGATTTTATGATAAAATTTAAAAAGAGGAAAAAAAACAAAACAAAACACTAAAATAGAAAAAAGAGATTTTCCATTATCCATCTTTGAAGTTGCTCACACATGAAGCATTCAATCTTGCCTTGTTTTCTCCAAGCATGAGCTGCAACTCATGCAAGTATCTCTTTTGCATGTTGATCTACAATATAATGAAGAGATTGGAGTGAAAATGGGGCATGCAATCTATAGAGATTTTCAGAGAAAATTTGGTTTAAAGAAAGAATTCTTCAACTAGTTTTCTACAGTAAGCATTTCTTCTTCTTCCCTTGATTCAAGCTTGTTTTGAGTCCCACAACTCAATCTAGAGCACCAAGAGAATAGTGGGAAGATCTTGAGGTGGTGTACAACAAGATTTGGTGAAGATAGCAGCTAGTGAAGAAGCTTTGAAGAAGTTCTACAAGAGGTATGTCTTGAAACTCACTTGTTTCTGCAAAAGCGTGCTTTATATTTTGCCAAAATTAGTGGATTTTAGTGCTTAGATGATCCTTGTGATTCCGTTGTTGTTGATACAATACAACATATTGCAATTAAATAACACTTATTTAATTTTTGACTTACACAATAATTAAATAACTACTTATACATTAAACCCAATTTAATGTATACATTTAATTATCATATATGTCCCATGTATATGTGCAAAATCTATTAGTTCACTTGAATTAGTTTGAATTTTATTCAAATATTGTTCTCCAATTTAATTATAAATCATATCCATAATTAATTATATATTAATCTCATTAATAAGTTTCCTCAAATTAATTTGAAAAATTCAAATCATCCCTCTTAAGTATCCTCTAGTGAGCTAACGAGGGGACCTAGTGGACTTGTAGATCAGAAGCTCCAACGACATGAGATTAATTGGTTAAACTCATTATCAAGTTAATCAATATTCGTTAACTGTGGATACACTCCATTAAAGACCCACAACTGCACTTTTCTCACTACAGATATATTTCTGTGTCCATGGATATAGACCAATACCAGCAAGTTAGTCCTTCATGGCCACCCTCACCCATGCAAATCAAAGGACAATCCCTCGTGAACAAAAGTTTATAATATACTAAGGATTAAGACTAAGTTTCCTAAGTCATCCTATTGAAATAGAAACCTGACTAGTCAACGGTGTTTCATCTAGCAGTTACTATTTCAAGGTCCAGTCTTATATAAACTCGTTACATAGGATATCCCCACTCGCGTGTCACCTACATGAACACGTTGAACATTACGTTTGTATCATATACAAAATGGGTCATATCCATAGTGTTACTAGGATAATATACCCAACCTTATCCCCCTTTAGGTTGTGTCTTGAACATTGATCCTTGTATGTCTCCACATATAGTTCAAGACTCATAAGACAACCTTGGATTTAGGGTTATTAAGACAAAATAGACAAGAATACAAGCAATAACATTTATTGAATTAACATCCATAACTCTTTATTAATGACGGTCAATTAATAACATTTACTATCTACAAGTTTTAGTTCATAAAACCAAACAAACTCCCACTTGAACTAAAACTCTAGTAAGTGGATTACACGATTCAAAAGGCGAGATAATGCTAAATACAATAAACTAGGGAATCCATATACCTATTACACATCTCTCATTTGCCTCAGATTATATAATGTACATGTCTCATAGACCTAGATTCTCTAGATGACCCTCGAACACTTTAGCTGAGAGAGTCTTCATAAATGGATCAGTAATGTTGTGCTCTGAGGCAATCTTTGTGATGATCACATCTTTTTTTTTCACAATCTCCTTTATCAGGTGATACTTTTGAAGAAACTCTTGTCAACGAGAACCTATGAGCGGAAGCAAGATCGTTCCAAATTCATTGTGACAAAAATACCGCATTCATAAACATACAACAAGTTATGCATCTACTAACAAATTACGACATGCTTTTAATAATTAAATAACAAAGGATAAGAGACTTACCTTTGAAGAACTTTTCTTCCTTTGAACTCTTGCTCTCGTAAAAAACAGCAACTCTCGTTGTCGCTGTGCATGCCAAGGCAATCATCCACCAAAACTTGCTATCGCTCACCAACTAACGGTCTTCTACACGAACAAGCAGCAAGGAGAACACCACCACTCAGTAACCTTGGTATTCTCGGAGTATAATCCAAGAAGTGTGGGCTCTGTTGGATTTGGTAGTGGGGAGGAGGGAACTACGATCATTTACAACGACCAGGCAAGTGGGAGAGATTTTGTGTCTATCGTATAGACAGGTGCTTGATCATCTAGCAAAGGTGCACGATTGTTTAGTAAATCTTTGCTGATCGTTTAGGTAAAATCGCTCGTGCACACGATCGTTTAGAAAATGCTATACGATCGTTTAGTTCGTCTGCACATGTACACGATCGTTTAAGACAACTTGAGCTATCGTGTATGCTCTCGTCAGCTAGACGATGGGTAGTGTACACTTCGTGAAGCGATTGTCCAATCCCTCTTCAAAATGAAAAATATTTTCATTTTATCCTTCAGTTACGAAAACTGAATGCAACCTCCCACTATCATGTATGATTAGGAGAAAAAACCACTATCAATTATCTCATAATTGTTCAATTATAAATAAATATAATCATATTATATTTATAACCTATAGTTTTAATATCACATCATATGCAACATATAAACCATAGTCATTTTATTCTCCACTAGATATAAATCATATTTATATCCTTTTCTTCTAATTAATGTATCTAATACATCATGTCAATTATATCATATATAATTGACTAGTTTAATCATATCATATATAATCAAACTCCCTCTTGTCAATTTGAACATTTCAAACTAACCCAAAAACTGATTCTCATCCTGAATCCATTGAGCTACTAAGAGGACCTTATGGACCTATGGTTTGAAGCTCCAACGGTACGTGAATAATTGACTAAACTCTTTAGCCACAAGATCCACCATCCGTTAACTGCAAGCCATTCCACTAAAGACCGACAACTGCACTCTTCTCACTATAGATATATTTCTATGTCCATCGGATATAACTAGTCAACAGTAGGATAACCCTTCACAGATGCTCATAAGTACAACTGGGCCAATTTACCGTTTTTCCCCTATAGTTACATCTAACTCCTTAAGTACCATTGATCATTCTAATGAACAATACAACATAGTCCTACTATGTGTGGACACATCTCGAGCCATGAAAAGGTGTGTGGCGCCACATCGTTCAAGCCCCAGAATCAGCCCTTAAGGGAGCAATCTATCTACTTACCCCCACTTTGGGGAAAGAGCGAATTCCATCTTGTGTAGTTGAGTTCCCAGCTCCCTAATCAGACGAATCCGCAAAGTGGTAGGTTTGAGTCGGCAATCTGGCCACTCGTACCCATGTAAATCAAAGGACCACCCTCAAAGGCAAGAGTTCCCAACTCACTCAGGATTGAGGTCATGTTACCTATGGTCATCCTAGTGAAATGAAGTCTCTTTTATGAACGACGTTATATAACGAGACTATAACACTTCGTGGTCCGGTCTTATACAAACTCCTTTGTATAGGACGCCCCCGCTCGCATGTCTCCATATGAATGATCAGGATCAGACCATCTGTAGCAAATCACAACACTTATAACTCTTCTACAAAGCGAGTCGTATCCGTACCATCACCAGGATAAGATTTCCCTCCTATATCCATATACTACAGACCATTTTGGTTATCATTTAAGGCATGATCCACTTGTATGTCTCCACATACATGCTTAAGTTACAATGACAACTAGGGATCTTAGTTTATTGGTTTGTGGTAAAGCAAACAAAACATCCCATGTTTCATAGAAAATAGTGAAGAAAATATCATATATTATTACATCACAAGCGTTTTTTCAATACAGTGTTTACAAACTACAGAACCCAACGAGAGTTTAGGGCATCATCCCCAACAACTTCTTCTCAATATACTTTCATCGTTTATAACTGTGAGGTTATTTAGAGTTTGCTATTGTCCTCCTATTATCACAGTATAAGGTGATAGGCAAGTTCATATTTGGAACCACTTCTAAATCACTCAGGAACTTCCTTAGCCATACTGCTTCCTTTGCTGCTTCACAAGCAACTACATACTCAGCTTCCATAGTGGAATCTGCAATGCATCCTTGCTTGATACTATGCCATACTATAGCTTCCTCGTTTAGGGTAAACACTGATCCTGACGTGGATTTCCTAGAATTCTCGTCAGTTTGGAAATCAGAGTCGGTATATCCTGTAAGGATCAAATCCTTAGCTCCATACATTACTTTGTAGTCCACCGTTCTCCTATGACATTTGAGGATGTTCTTAACCATTTTTCAGTGGTTTAACCCTGGATTGGACCAGTACCTACTGACAATTTCCACTACATAACAAATGTTTGGCCTAGTGTATAGCATAGCATACATTAAGCTGCACACAGTTGAGGTATAGGGAATACGTCTCATATCCTCAACTTCTTGAGGTGTCTTACGACACTATTCCTTAGAAAGTGAACCTCGTGCCTGAAAGGTAATAAACCCTTCTTAGAGTTTTGCATCGAATATCGAGTCAACATTTTGTCGATTTAAAAGTAGGTTTTCTCAGTTGCTTGAGGTAAAGCTAGTGTTCTGTTCTTGCAATCCCTGATGATTTGGATCCCAAGTACATCTGCGCCTCTCCCAAATATTTCATTTGGAATTGGGTTGCCAGCTATTTCTTAATGTCAGTAAGGTATCCTACATCATTCCCAATGAGTAGGATATCGTCCACATGAAGTATTAGAAACCCTACTTTGTCTTTGATGATTTTCTTGTATATACAACGTTCATCTACGTTTTGATCAAAACCGAAAGATTTGATCACTATATCAAATCTAATGTTCCAAGGTCTGGATGCCTGTTTCAACCCATAAATGGATCGATTTAGCTTGCAAACTTTTTGCTCCTGACCTTGGGCTATGAACCCCACGAGTTGAGACATAAGGATATTTTCCTCAAGATTGCATTCAGAAAAGCAGTCTTGACATCCATTTGTCATATCTCATAGTCATAATATATGGCTATGAACAAGAGAATTCTTATAGACTTAAGCATAGCAATAGGGGGAAAAGTTTTCATCATAGTCAACCCCTTCCTTTTAGGTATAACCCTTTACTACAAGTCTACCTTTGAAGGTTTGTACCTTTCTAGCTACATATCTCTTTCTTTTGTAGATCCATTTACACCCTATGGGTTTGATCCCTTCTAGTAAATCTACAAGCTCCCATACTGAATTGGAGTACATGAACTCCATTTCAAGGTCTATGGCTTTGACCCATTAGTCCTTGTCTACATCATTCATTGGTTGTTCATAGGACAATGGATCCTCAACACCATCATCTAGTATGACAACCTAAGTTTCTATTAAACCCAAGTAACGGTCAAGTTGTATCACAATCCTCCCACTATGTCGAGGCTCTTTCAACGATTGAGAAGGATGAGATTGACCTGAAGTGCTGGCTTCTTCATTAAATCTTGATGAAGGACTAGTTTCATCAACAACCCTTGTTAATTCTTCAGTAGTTTCATTTAATACTACTTTGCTATGTGATTTATGACCTCTCATGTGGTCTTCTTCTAAAAATGAAGTTCTTGTCAATACAAACACTTTATTTTCTTGAGGATCATAGAATAAACCACATCTCGTTTCCTTAGGGTAACCAACAAATTGGCACAATCTTGAACAAGGTTCCAACTTCTTAGGATTTCTCACTAACACATGTGCAGGACAACCCTAAATTCTGAAGTAACGTAACTCAGTTCACGCCCCCTCCATAACTCAAAAGGTATTTCAGAAACACTCTTCGAGGTAACATTGTTCAAGATGTGAACTGCAGTCTCAACTGCATGCCCCTAAAATGAGTAAGGTAATTAAGCATAACTTATCATAGAACGAACCATATCTAATAAGGTTCTATTTCTCCTTTCTGATACATCGTTTTGCTGAGACATAACAAGTGCTGAGAGTTGGGATTGAATTCCATGTTCTATTAAATAGCCCTGGAATTCTAATTGATAATAATCAATGTACTTTCCACCTCAATCAGATTGAAGTGTTTTAATTGTTTTACCTAATAGGTTTTCAACTTCAGCCTTATACTCTTTGAACTTTTCAAAGGCTTCAAACTTATGTTCCATTAGGTATAAGTAACCATACCTCGAATAATCATCTATAAAAGAGAAGTATTTGTACCCTCCTCTAGCTTTTACATTCATTGGATCACAAAGCTCAAAATGTATGAGCTCTAAGGGCTCTTTAGCTCTATGAGCTTTTCTACTAAAAGGTCTTTTAGTCATTTTTTCTTCAAGACAGGATTTACATGGAAGCAATGAATCATCTTCTAACTTGCTTAGAAGTCTATTCTTTACCAATCTTTTGATCCTATCAAGATTTATGTGGCCTAATATCAAATGCCAAATGTATGTATCATTGTTACTTGGATAAATTCTTTGTCTTTAGTTTGAGTATTAGCAGTTTTAAACATCTCATGATTTAAAAGTGCTTTTGATACAATTGGTCTTAACACATATAAGTTGTCTTCTAATTTAACTGAACAAATAGTCACATCATTTTTCATAATGAATGCTTCATTTGAATTAAAAAAGACAGAGTATGATTTTTCAATTAAACAAGAAAAAGAAACAAGGTTCCTCTTCATTTTGGGAACAATGTATACGTTTTCCAAAAACAAAAATCTATTTGAAAAAGACAACTTGGCAACTCCCACTACACGAGCTGAAATGGCATCTTCCAACCTTAAGCATCATTTCACCCTCTTCTAGCTGCTGAAATAAACTGATTCCCTATAAAGAAGAACAAACATGATTAGTGGCTCCTGAATCAAGTATTCAAGCATTACGATCATTTGCCACTAAACAAGTTTTCAGAACTTAAATCATATTTATTTTCCTTCTCTTTCTTCTTCTCAACAAGGTACTTGGGGCAATTGTGTTTTCAATGACCATCTACATTACAGTGGAATCATTTTCCCTTGTCAGCCTTAACTTTTTCATTGCCTTTGTCATTGCCGTTATGGAATAAGCAAAATTTGTCTCTCTCCTTCTACTGGTCCCTTATCTTTCATAAGAGACTGAAAAGTCTGTAACTCGTTCAGAAGGGTAGTCAGATTGTATTGTATTTTGTTCATTACCGCATTGCTGTGGAATTGAAGAAAACTCTTTGGAAGAGATTCCAAAATATAAGGACACCTGACTCTGCTCATATATGACCGTACCATTTATTTCAATGACATTAGGATGGACTATCAAGTCGAGAACATGTTCTCTCACTGATTGACTCTCTTTCATGCACACATTATAAATGTACTTAAGTGCCTCGTGCCAGGTCTAAGTGGATGGTTGTCCAAACATCTCCTGGAGGGACTCCATTATCTGACGTGCAGTCATCATGGCCTCATGCTTCTTGGTAAAAATGTCAGACAGGCTTTCCAAGATGTAGACTCGGGCCTTATCATTGGCCTTCGTCCAATGGTCATAAGCATTCTTCAATATTTGAGATGCATTTCGAGTGGGGGTTGGAGGATATTCCTCTGTCATGACCAATAGCAAATCATCAAAAACTATAATCGTATTCTTGTTAGATTATGTCGCATATTTTTCACTTGTTAATTTCTCATTTTTTTAAAGAAAGATATGATTGTGGAAGACATGTTGAAATATATAACAATTAATTGACCTTATTATTTATCTTTTCTATAACCCATTACATAATTATCCAATCAATTTATCAAAACATATTTAATCAAAGAACCCTAATTAAATTATTGATTTAAGTTTTTGCAACGATACTTCAGAGGTTTAGAACAACAGCCACTGAAGGGTGATCAGCTACTCCCCCCCTGAATTGAGACAATCTTAGCCAATCGTTGATACCAGAATAACTCTTATTCCTATACTTTTTAGCTACCATTATTTCGGTCAAGGATTCATAAACTAACTTAGTTCATCTCGTAAGTGTGACCCTCTCATTTTTTTTATCTCCGAGGTACGCTTCAACAAGCTACCAAAGGGAAAGAAAACTGTTGAAGATTAACCTAAGAAACCCTATACATTACTAGAGCTTACGTTGTTCCAACCCCTATGATGAGGCCCTCCGAAGGGATGGTCGCTTTAGGACGACACACAAGCGGACCATAGGAATCTCACCATGCAACCTAATGGAGGAGACTGTGGGATATGTTGACACGCGTCTCTCTCCCACTTACTATGAATACTTTCCCCATTCACCTTGTTATTGACCAATGCAAACACTCTCCGAAGGGGGGCCACTCCCAATGCGACACGAAGTCGAGCATGAATCTCACGGTGTGAACTATTGGGGACATGCGAGCTGAAATTTTATATGTCACATATACTAACTTCCTCCCACTAAAGTATTCTAATATTTTATTAGGATTTTATTATACTTAGTTAAAACCTTGGCTAATGAATTTTTTTAAGTCCTTTAAATTTGCTCAATATAACATTTATATTGAATAATTTAACAATACTTGATTTCATTTATTAAACTCTTTTAATAAAATCAATCATTTATTGCATGATTATAAAATATTTGCCCAATTCACCTTCTAGGTCAGTTCCCAGGTGGAGGTGTTTCGTTTCCGTCGGCTTAAATACCCTCTCCTAGACAGAACCTTCTTTAGAAAAACGTCCCTTATGGGCAATTATTTTATAAATTTAATCTTCTATTGAAATTCATTTTAATCCTATTAAAACAAACTAAAAATATTAACCTATTCCCAATCCCATTTAGAAATAAAATAAGCCAATTTTAAATACTTTAAAAAAAATTGGACCTATGTTGCATGCAATCTAGAGTATAGATTTTAATCAATTTCATTAAGACTATAACTCTTTATAAATTAATGAATTATTAAATCTGTAAACATATCAAGCATTCACATAAATCATTCTACTATTTATAAAACAATTTTAATATATAGTATGATGCATGAACATGCTAATTCAATCATGCATCTATAAAATATAACACTTTATATTTAATCATGATGGATGTACATATTTATCCTAAGGTGGGTAATTTTTGAATCTATATGACATACAATATGCAATATGAATTCAACAAAAATAATTTAAAACATATATCCAATTCATAATTAAATTAAACAACAAAAATTGGAACGATTTTAGCACCCTAAAACAAAATTAATTGATTAAATTAATATACTATTATATTAATTTAATTAATTAATATATAAAATAAAATTACAAATAAGGAAACTAGGTAAAAAAAAATTCCAACCGCCTTAAAGCCCTCGTACGCACCACTCGATTCCATCGAGAATTCGGAGTGTTGCAATGCTACAACTTGAAGTGTTGTGTCTGCCTTGTTGCGTTGCAACACTACGATAGTAGTGTCGTGACACTGAGCTGAAGAATGCTACTGTTCTTCCTCGATTTCACTCCGAACTTGCCCCGAACACCTCCGTTTGATCCCGATCTCTTCAACAACCATTGCTCTATCGATTGACACGAACTTACGGACTCGAAGCATGAATTAAAACGCCCAAAAATACAATAGGCCCTTATAGTTTAATCAAATTAGAAAGTAATCTAGTGCCAAAATAAAAAACATCCAATTTTGCTAACCAACATTCAAACATTCATAATGCAGAATATGAAAGCCCATCTCTAAATGATTTTGTATCAGAAAATATGAAGAACGAAGATGCAAGAAACCTGGCTCTCATACCAATTCAAGAGAACCAGGATCGAATCGGGTCGTAATGGAAGCATTTCTCATGAAATCACCTTACATCCGGCGATTCAATTTTTTGCAATAAACAAAATCGTTGTACTAGACCGAATAGATAAACATATAAATTAGCATGCTTTTTGGGAAAATGTTTAGAATGATTCTTACCTTTTTAGTGAAGGAAATCTAAACATAGATGTCTAGTAAGCGGAAGCAAATCGTTTCAAATCCCATTTAGAAATAACACAAACACATTACAGTCTACAAGAAATGATTATGCATAAACAGTAATCCCTCTAATGAACAATACAACATAGTCCTACTATGTGTGGACACCTTTCGGGCCATGAAAAGGTATGTTGCGCCATATCGTTCAAGCCCCAAAATCAGCCCTTAAGGGAGCAATCTATCTACTTAACCCTGCTTCAAGGAAGAAGTGAATTCCATCTTGTGTAGTTGAGTTCCCAGCTCCCAAATCAGACGAATCCCCAAAGTGGTATGTTTGAGTCGGTAATTTGGCCACTCGTACCCATGCAAATGAAAGGACCGCCCTCAAAGGCAGAAGTCCCCAACTCACTTAGGATTGAGGTCATGTTACCTATGGTCATCCTAGTGAAGTGAAGTCTCTGTCATGAACGATGTTATATAACGAGACTAATACACTTCGTGGTCCGGTCTTATACAAACTTCTTTGTATATGACGCCTCCGCTTGCATGTCTCCACATGAATGATCGGGATCAGACCATCTGTAGTAAGTCACAATACTTATAACTCTCTACAAAATAAGCCGCATCCGTAGTGTCACCAGGATAAGGTTTTCCTCTTATATCTATATACTACAGACCATTTTGGATATCACTTAAGGCATGATCCACATGTATGTCTCCACATACATGCTTAAGTTACAACAACAACCAGGGATCTTAGTTTATTAGTTTGTGGTAAAGCAATTAAAACATCCCATGTTTCATAGACAACAATGAAGAAAAATATCATATATTATTACATCACAAATGTTTGTTCAATAAAGTGTTTACAAACTACACGACCCTACGAGAGTTTAGGGCATCAACACCAACAATCTCCCACGTGTCGTAAAACGAGTGGGGTGTACAATACAACTAGTACAAAACAATAAACTAGGGCACTAAGGCTTAGTACAAAAAACTCCCACTTGCCCTAGTCCAGCCGCGAGCAGTCCCGTATACCCATGCTCTAAAGGTGACCCTAAAAAACTGTAGCTGTGAGAGCCTTCGTAAACGGGTCAACAACGTTGTACTCCGAAGCGATCTTTGTGACTATCACGTCCCCTCGATGCACTATCTCGCAGTTGAGATGATACTTCCACTCTATATGTTTGCCACGCTCATGCCTTCTAGGGTCCCTGGAGTTCGCCACAACACCACTATTATCACAATAGAAGGTGATGGGCCTAGACATGTTTGGAACAACTTTAAGATCAGTCAAGAACTTCCTAAGCCAAACGGCCTGCTTAGCAGCTTCACAAGTCGTTACATACTCAGCCTCCATCGTGGAGTCGGCAATGCACCCCTGCCTAGTGCTTCATCACACTACTGCTCTTCCATTAAGAGTGAACACTGACCCAGAAGTGGATTTCCGAGAATTCTTATAAGTCTGAAAGTCAGAGTCCGTGTATTCAATAAGAATCAAATCCTTAGTTTCATACACTAGTATGTACTCCCTCGTTCTCTAAAGATACTTAAGGATGTTCTTGACTGCAGTCCAGTGACCCTGTCCTAGATTAGACTGATACCTATTGACTATTCTCATAACGTAGCAGATGTCTGGTCTAGTGCAGAGCATTGCATACATCAAACTGCCAATGGCAGATGCATAGAGGACCCGTCTCATCTCCTCAACCTCTTGAGGCATCTCAGGACACATTTCCTTAGACAATGTAACTTCGTACCCGAAAGGCAGTAGGCCCCTTTTGGAGTTCTGCATCAAGTACTTGAGCCACATCTTGTCAATGTACAATGCCTAAAACAACACTAGCACTTTGTTCTTCTGATCCTGAAAGATCTGAATACCAAGTACAAAGTGAGCCTCTCCCAAATCTTTCATTTGGAATTGGGTCACTAGCTAGTTCTTAACTGTAGTCAATAGATCTACATCATTCTCACTAAGTAGGATATCGTCTATATACAACACTAGGAAAACTATTGAACTATAGATGATTTTCTTGTAGACACAAGGCTCATCAACGTTTTGGTCAAAATCGTACGATTTGATCGCAGTATCAAACCGAATGTTCCAAGATCGAGACGCCTGTTTCAACCCATAAATGGACCGATTCAGTTTGCAAACCTTTTGCTCTTGAATTTGGGCTATGAATTCCTCGGGTTGCACCATATAAATGGTCTCGTCAAGATTACCATTCAGAAAAGCAGTCTTGACGTCCATTTTCCATATCTCATAGTCATAAAATGTAGCAATGGACAAGAGGATGTGGATAGACTTCAACATGGCAACAGGCGAGAAAGTCTCCTCATAGTCGACTCCCTTCACTTGGGTATAACCCTTTTCCACAAGTTTAGCCTTGAAGGTTTGCACCTTCCCATCGGCACCCCGTTTCATCTTGTAGATCCATTTACAACCTATAAGTTTTACCCCGTCAGGTTGATCTACAAGATCTCATACTGAGTTGAAGTACATCGACTCTATCTCGAGATCCATGGCTTTGACCCATTCATCCCGGTCAAATCCTCCATTGCCTTCTGTAAGACAATGGATCCTCAACCTCGCCATCGGTTACCAAAGCTAGGATTTCCGTGAAACCCATATAGCGAACAGGTGGGTTCGCAACCCTCCTATTATGTCGAGGTTCCCTCAACTCTTGAGGTGGAACCGACCTACCAGATGAACTTCCATCAATAACTCTTGTTGATAGAGCAAGCCCTTCAACAACTCTTGTTGAAGTTTTAGTAGTTTCGTTGGAAAGCTCCCGTAACACGATCTTACTACGTGGGCTGTGCTCCCTACTATGATCCTTCTCCAGGAAGGTAGCGTTCGTAGACACAAACACTCTATTTTCTATAGGATCATAAAGTAACCCCCTCAAATACCTTTGGGGTAGCCTATAAAGAGGCATAACCTCGAACGTGGTTCCAATTTCTTTGGATTAGCCTCAAGCACATGTGTTGGGCAACCCCATATGCGGAAGTGACGCAAACTAGATTTACGCTCATTCGACAACTCCAAAGGTGTTTTCACAACACTCTTGGAAGGAAAACAGTCGACAATATATACTGCAGTCTCCACTACAAAACCCCAAAACGAGTTCAATAAGGAAGCGTAACTCATCATTAACCGAACCATGTCCAACAAGTTTCTATTTCTTCTCTCCGCTATACCATTTTGCTGAGGTGTACCCAGCGCTGAGAGTTGGGAAACGATTCCATGTTCTATCGAATAGTTCTGGCACCCCAAATCCAAAAACTCTCCACCTCGATTCGATCGAAGTGTTTTAATCCATCTATCCAATGCGTTTTCAACTTCAGCCTTGAACTCTCTGAACTTTTCAAAGGATTCAGACTTTTGTTGCATCAAATAAACATACCCATACCGAGAGTAATCATCAGTAAAAGTGATGAAATACTCATATCCTCCCTTGGCTCGTACATTCATCAGACCACAAAGGTCAGAATGCACTAACTCTAGAGGCTCTTTGGCTCAATAACCTTTTCCAGTAAAGAAGTTTCCTCTAACTGGATTAGAAGTCCATTCTTCACCAACCTCTCGATCCTATTGAGATTGATGTGACCTAATCGAAGTTGCCAAAGTTGGGCATTTTCCTTTGAAGAAACCTTTTGTTGTTTATTTTTAGTTACGACAGTTTTAAACATCTCTATGTTATGGAGGGAACTCATTGCTAACGGCCTTAGCACATACAAGTTATTTTCTAGATTTGCTGAATAGATTTCAACTTCATTTTTATGAATAAACACTTTATTCAAATTAAAATTAAGAGCATAATTACAATGTATCTTTAACTCAAAATGATAAACTTCTTCTGTAAAGTCAACTGAAGCCCTCCCACTACCATAACTGAGTCGACATGCTCAGTGCCTATTCGCATCGTCATCTCTCCAGCCTCAAGCTACCACCAGGATCTAATCCTCTAAAAAGAAAAACAAATATAGTCGCCTCAGAGTCGATAATCCATGCAGAATCATCATTCTCCACTAAACAGGTTTCCAAAACTAGTAAATCATATTTACCTTGTTTTTCCTTAGCCTTGGCCTTCTTCTTCTCCTTGATCCAGCGAGGATAGTTCCAAATCTTGCCCATCCTGGTTGTAGTGGAAACACTTTCCCTTGTCAACCGGCACTGGACGCCTACCCCGTTGAGTGATAGGCTGTGGTTTAGCAAGTGTCTTCCCCTTCCCCTTACCACCCTTCTTCTTCTTCCTCTTGGAAGTGTTAGAAGTAGAAGGTGCAGACTTAGTTCTTGAAGTTGAACCCTTATGGAACTTCTTTGATGACGAGGCAACATTTGCCTCACCAACTTTCTTCTCCTTACTTTTTATCAAGGATTGGAATGTATGCAACTCATTGAAGAGAGTTGTAAGTGTATAGTCCACTTTGTTCATAATCGCATTACTGACAAAGTGCAAGAAGCTATCCAGCAACAAGTGCAGGATTATGCTAGTCCGGGTGCCCTTATCGATGCGAGACCCATTCATCTCTGCTATGTTGAAGTGGACCATCATATTAAGCACATGTTCGCGAATAGAGGTGCCTTCCTCCATTTTGGAGTTGAAGATGGATTTAAGAGCTTCGTGCTTGAGCTATCCAGACAGTTGTCCGAACATCCCCCGCAGGGACTCCATGATCTCACGCGCTGAGACCATAAGCTCATGCTTCTTGGCCAAAGCATCGTTAAGACTAGCTAAGATGTAAGCTCGGGCCTTCTCATTCGCTCGTGTTCAGCGCTCATAAGCCTCATGAACATTTTGAGTGGTGTTCTAAGGTGGAATAGGAGGTCACTCCTCCATAAGGACGAACCTCAAGTCCTCAATGATTAAAATGGTTGTGATCGTGTGTTTCCAACTAGCGTAGTTTTTTCCAGTCAGTTTGTCATCGCTTAATAGAGTTAACGTGGCTGTGGCCATAATTGCATTGTTGAAAATGAACAAACTTAATAAGTCTATGCAATACCATATTTTAACACCAATTTTAGTTTTAGAAAAATAGTTTCCAAGTACCCTAAGTGAGGCAGAACAACCGGTGGGTTGATCAAATGCCCTTTCAATGGGATGAGACACTCTCAATCATTAGGCAAAAAAAACTCTTGTAACTAACCCTAATAATCACCATTTTTTTGGTCAAGAACTGTTAACCATTAACAATTCCGTGTAAGTGTAACCTCTCATTTTCGGCTCTAGAGTCCCGCCCTAATGCACCCACCATAGAGAAAAATCAAACTAGGACAAGAGATTAAAGCGATCTTATTCTATACAGGAGATCAGATAAAGAGTCGTGCAAAACTGCCATCCTATATGAGGACACTCCCAGGGTGACTCGAGACGATGCATAGAAACGTTATCCAACCTAACGAGAGAGACCGTGGGATATGTTGTCGCACATCTCGCTCCCACTTACTATGAATATTCTCTCCATTCACCTTGATATTGACCTACCCAAACACCATCCTTTAGAGGGACACTCTCAGGGTGCCACAAGGCCGAGGATAGATCTCACGGTGTGAACATAAAAGGAGAAACGTGAAGAGGTTTAAATGAAGTATCATATACCCCAAGTACCTCCAATTGAATGTTCTATCTAAGAGTTCATTAACTTAGACCATCCGGCTATTGATTTTATCTAAGTCAGTTTAATTTGCTCAAAAACAACTCTTTTCTTTTAAATTAAACAAGTTCTAAACTCTTTAATGGACTGTCCTCAAATTTGCATGCATGCATCAAATCTATCTAATTCATTTTTTGAGGTAGGTTCCTAGGTAGGGGTATTCCGTTTCCGTCAGCTTAAGTACCCCAGCCTAGATAGAACCCACCTTAGACAAAAGGTCTCTTATAGATAGATTTGCTACATATTTAATCTTTAATTAGTCAATTTAATCATATTAAACTGATTAAAAGATTAAACCTTAGGTTGCTGATCTCATTAGAACCGTGATCTTAGGTCTATCTCCACCAAGTTTTAAAACTCTTTTAAAACCATGATTCAAACCTAAGTTCGCATTCTAATTTTCCTTGTAACACTTATAAAAGAAACAACCAAATCCCATACACATTGCCATGCACAACTAGGTATTTATAGCTCTTATAAATTTAACCTATGTGCCATGCTTCATGTAATGTCCATTCATTACTATATATAACTCTTATATACTCGGTAATGAACAAAGAAAACATGCTTCCATACACCCTTATACTATAACACTTATAATATAAAGATGATGCATGTCTATGCTTATTGCATGCATAAATATAACTCTTATATTATATGATGCATGAGCACACTCTTATGTAATTTAAATCATGCAAACTCTAATCATAACTTTTACAATATAGAGATGATCCATGACCAATGCATAACCTAAAATGGGATTTCAACTATATGGCATACCATATGACATATAATCAAACATACATCCTATGTACATTCACCAAAGACTAATGGACCGGGATGATCAAGCCTCGAAATCGGAAATAAAATTCTATCTATTACATTAACTCCATCGAGCAAACCGGTTCACAAGCGAACCGAGTCTTGAACCACCGGGGCGAAGCCTCCCTGATCATTTAGTAAACTGGTCGAGTATCCACAATCGCTTAGCCATGATCGAGTACCATTTACAATGCGATGAAGCATGAGGCACTCGATCGTCTAGCACACCATAATCAAACACGTAAGTCTAAATGATTGTTTAGACAACGACGTTGCTGTGAAACACGATCGTCTAGACAATCATAGAACAATCGCTTAAGTAACAATTACTCCGCGATCGTGTAGTCGAGACTAAGCGATGAAGCTTACTAAGCTACACGATCATTTAAGGCGAGCGTATCCACCTTGTTTCTGAGTATCATATCTCAACGATCGCTTAACCCATGATTTACATGACCTGACCAACACTTGGTCGTCTTCTTCCTCGAAGTAAGTGTAACTCATTGCCTTAAAGCCTCATCACGAGCGACTTACAGTGACTCAAACTCTTTGAATTAAAGACTCGATAGAAAGTTTGGGGCCCTTACAATTAACTTTGAATGTAAAAGAATTAAATAACCAGAGGCATCATCCCAGAAAACTCCATTAATCCACATCCATAAAACTATCTAACACTTAAACAGAATGTAGACATGCTTCACCCACCGAGAATGTAAATGCTATTCTATACAACAATGGATTTGGAATATCAGAACCTGGCTCTAATACCAATTGAAGAAACTCTTATTAAAGAGTACCTATGAGCAAAAGCAAGATTATTCCAAATTCATTGTGACAAAAATAGAAATATTCACAAACAAACATACAAGTTATGCATATGCTATCAAATTACGGCATGCCTTTAACAAGAAATACAAAGGAACGAGAGATATACCTCTTGAATAACTTTTCATCTCTTTATCTCACTCTCGTTACGAACAACACCTCTCACTGTTGCTGCAACGCCAGGCCAATCATCTACCAAATCTCGATGTCGCTCACCACCAAACGGTATTCTACACAAAAAATAGCAACTAGGACACCACCACTCAGTGACCTTGGTTTTCTCGAAGTGAGAATCCAGGAGGCGTGGGCTCTGTTGGATTTGGTAGAGGGAAGGAGGAAAGAAACGATCGTATTCAACAACCAAGAAAGTAGGAGAGATTTGGATTCTATCGTATAGACGGGTGCTTGATCATTTAGAAAAAGGTGCACGATCGTTTAGGTAATTGGGTCTGATCGCTTAGAGAATCTTGCTCATGTGCGCGATCGTTTAGTAAAAGCTATATGATCGTTTAGGCCGACTGCGCGTGTACGATCGTTTAGGAAAACTTGAGCTGTCGTGTAGGCTCTCATTAACAATACGATGGGCAGTGTACAACTTTGTGAAGCGATTATCCGATCTTTTTCCAAAATGAAAACAAATTTTATTTTATTCTTCAGCTATGAAAACTAAATGCAACATCCCACTTTCATGCACGGTTATGGAGAAAACCACCAACAATTATCTTATAATTGTTTAATTATACATAAATATAATAACTAACTGATCATATTATATTTATAACCTATAGTTTTAATATCACATTATATGCAACATATCAACCATAGTTCTTTTCTCCACTAGATATAAATCATATTTATATCCTTTTCTTCCAATTAATGTATCTCATACATCATGTCAATTATATCATATATAACTGAACCAGTTTAATCATATCATATATAATCAAACTCCTTCTTGTCAATTTGAACACTTCAAACTGACCCAAAAACTTATTCTCAACTTGAATCCATTGAGCTACCAAGGGGACCTTATGGACCTGTGGCTTGAAGCTCCAACGGTATGTGAATAGCTGACTAAACTCTTTAGCCAAGAGATCCACCATCCGTTAACTGCCAGGCACTCCACTAAAGACCAACAGCTGCACTCTTTTCACTATAGATATATTTCTGTGTCCATCGGATATAAACAGTCAACAGTACGATAACCCTTCACATATGCTCGTAAGTACAGCTGGGCCAATTTCCCATTTTGCCCATGTAGTTACATCTAACTTCTTAAGTACCAATGATCCCTCTAATGAACAATACAACATAGTCCTATGTGTGGACACCTCTCAGGCCATGAGAAGTATGGGTGTTTAAAAAATTCGATGATCCGAAAAAACAGATTAACTCATGGGTTCACCTAATATAACCCAAACCAACTCGAATTCACAATTATTTATACATATATTGATTTTAATTTTATTTAATTCCAATATTTTTTTAATAATTTATTCTTCAACAACTCTTAAAAGTAGTTTCTTTGCACTTTAGAAAAAAAACCGCTATATAAATTAAAATTGAGTTGTTAATCTTAATTCAATATATGAAAATAATTAAATTAGATTTTTACATATTTACGTTTTTCTACTTTTTAGAACAAAAATTTAAATGACTCGATTAACCCGAACCAACCCAACCCAAATAATTTATGGTTGGGTTCATTTTTTAATAAGGGTTATTTGGGTTGAAAGAAATTACAACCGAACTATTGGGTTGGGTCTAAAAAATCTTTCAACTCAACTCAACCCAATCCATGAACACCCCTAATGAGAAGGTGTGTAGCGCCACATCGTTCAAGATTCGGGGAAGGAGTGAATTTCATCTTATGTAGCTGAGTTCTCAGCTTCCAAATCAGACAAATCCCCAAAGTGGTAGGTTTGAGTCAGCAATCTGGCCACTCGCACCCATGCAAATCAAAGGACCACCCTCAAAGGCAGGAGTTCTCAACTCACTCAGGATTAAGGTCATGTTACCTATGGTCATCCTAGTGAAGTGAAGTCTCTGTCATGAACGGCATTATATAACGAGACTAATACACTTCATGGCCTGGTCTTATACAAACTCCTATAGTATAGGACGCCCCCGCTCGCATGTCTCCACATGAATGATCAGGATCAGACCATCTGTAGTAAGTCATAATACTTGTAACTCTCTACAAAGCTGGTCGTATCTGTAGTGTCACCAGGATAAGGTTTCCCTCCTATATCTATATACTACAGACCATTTTGGTTATCACTTAAGGCATGATCCACTTGTATGTCTCTACATACATGCTTAAGTTACAACGACAACCAGGGATCTTAGTTTATTGGTTTGTGGTAAAGCAATTAAAATAACCCATATTTCATAGACAACAATGAATAAAAATATCATATATTATTACATCACAAGCGTTTGTTCAATACAGTGTTTACAAACTACAAGACCCAACGAGAGTTTAGGGTGTCAACCCCAACAAATTTCTACTGCATAGCAAATCTCAGGTCTAGTACATAACATTGCATACATAAGGTTGCCAATAGCCGATGCATAGGGAGTCCATCTCATTTTCTCAACCTTTTAAGGTGTCTTAGGACACTGTCCCTTGGACAAAACAATTCCATGCCTGAAAGGTAATAAACCCCTCTTGGAATTCTGCATTGAGTACCTGATCAACATTTTCTCAATGTACGATGCCAGAGACAAGGTCAACCTTTTGTTCTTACGATCATTTATGATCTGGATCCTCATAACAAACTGCGCCTCTTCCAAATCTTTCATTTGGAATTGGGCGGCTAGCCACTTCTTAATGTCAATCAGAAAACCTACATCATTCTCAATGAGTAGGATATCATCTACATATAGCACTAGGAAAGTTACTAAGCTATTGATGATCTTTTTGTAAACACAAAGCTCATCAACATTCTGATTAGATCCAAATGATTTGATCCCACTATCAAATCTAATGTTCCAAGATCTCGATGCTTGTTTCAGCCCATAAATGGACCTATTAAGCTTACAAACATTTTGCTCTTGATTTGGATCAATGAATCCTTCTGGTTGAGCCATGTAGATGGTCTTCTCAAGATTACCATTCAAAAAGGCAGTCTTGATGTCTATTTTCCATATCTTATAATCATAAAATGTGGCTATGGACAGGAAAATCTTGATAGACTTCAACATGACAACAGGTGAGAAAGTTTCCTCATAGTCCACTCCCTCGACTTGGGTATAACCCTTTGCCACAAGTCTAGCCTTAAAGGTCTACACCTTTCCATCTACACCTCTTTTTCTCTTGTAGATCTACTTACAACCTATAGGTTTTACACCATCAGGCTGATCCACAAGTTCCCAGACGGAATTGAAGTACATAGACTCCATTTCCTGATTCATGGCTTTAATCCACTCATCTTTGTCAACATCCTTTATGCTTGCTTATAAGATAATGGATCCTCAATTCCATCATCAGATATGATGTTTTAGGCTGCAGTCAACCCATGTAGCGTTTCTGTGGGTTCGCAACCCTCCCACTATGTCGAGGTAGTCTTCTTTTGAGATGGTTGACTAGATGAACTGACATCAACAACTCTTATTGATCTATTAGCCTGTTTAACAACTCTTGTTGAACTCTCAGTAGTCTCATTAGCAATGTTATTTAAAACAAGCTTACTTCGTAGTTTATGATCCCTAATGTGGTCTTCTTCCAAGAAGATAGCATTTATCGACACAAACACCTTGTTCTCACTTAGATCATAGAAGTATCCACCCCTTGTTTCTTTGGGGTAGCCTACAAAGAGGCAAACTTTCGAACGAGGTTCCAACTTTTTAGGGTTAGCCACAAGCACGTGGGTTGGACATCTTCAAATCCTAAAATGGCGTAAACTACCTTTACGGCCTCTCTATAGCTTAAAAGGTGTTTCAGAAACACTCTTTGAGGGAACATTGTTCAAAATGTAAACTGCAGTCTCCACTAAAAATCCCCAAAACAAGTCTGGAAGATGAGCATAACTCATCATAAACCGAACCATGTCCAACAGGGTTCTGTTTCTCCTTTCTGATACACCATTCTGCTGAGGTGTACCTGGGACTGAGAGTTGGGACGTGATTCCATGTTCTTTCATATAGTTTTGGAATTCTAAATCCATATAATCTTCACCACGATCAGATCATAATGTTTTTACTTTCTTACCTAACAAGTTTTCAACTTCAGCCTTATATTCCTTGAACTTTTCAAAAGCGTCAGACTTACGTTGCATTAGGTATAGATACCCATATCTTAAATAATCATCTATGAAAGAGATGAAACCATGCATACCCACCTCGAGCTCAAACACTCATCGGACCATAGAGGTCTAAATGTATAAGCTCCAAAGTTTCCTTGGCTCTATAATCTTTTCCAGCAAAAGATCATTTCGTCATTTTTCCTTCGAGGCATGATTCATATACCGACAAAGAGTTTTCTTCTACACCATTTAGAAGTCCACATTTCTCCAGCTTCTCAATCCTATTGAGATTGATGTGACCTAACCTTAGATGCCAAAGATGGCATTTTTCTTAGGAGAAATCCTTGGTCTTTTTTTGCAGTTGTTGTTGTTTTGAACATTTCAGTATTAAGCAAGGCTTTTATGACTAATGGCCTTAGTACATACAAGTTATTTTCCATTGAACCAAAACCAATCTCCATACCATTCTTAAAAATACACACTTTATTCTCAGAAAAGAATATGGAATTGTTGGATTTTATGTCCTAAAACTCGTGGTTTGTAAAAAATAAAACTTATTCTGAAAATTAAATGAGTTGTTATTGAATATATATTGCTTATTAGAAATCCAATAAATCTAAAAGACCCATGACTATTACATGAGTACTTGAACTTTATGTGGAGACCTAAAAGTAGATCAGGTTCGAGTAAATAGTTAAAATGATCTATAGTATATGAATAAGGTTGGGAGCCTTATTCTGGTAATACTATTGGATGCGGCTTACTCTGTAGTTGTTACAAATAGTTGTAAAGTGCTACAAACGAAGTGATCTTAATTTGTACATGTTATGACATGAGGAATGGGGGCGTCCTGTGCAAATGGGTTTGTACAAGATTGGACCACGAAATCAGTCACTCTTATTTTATAATGTTGTTTACTGTTTAAGACTAACTATTTCAAAGCGATGACCTAGATAACTTGACCTTAATCCTAAGCTAACTATGAACTTCTATTTATTCGGGATTATCATTATATTTTCATAGGTGAGGGTTGGCTCAACAGCGCCGGCTCAATAAACCTCCATTTCAGGGGTAAGATCGGGTAGATAGCCGGGGACATAAAGTTCAAGAAGAAACTCATTCCTACCTGCTTTTAGGGATAGTAGAGAAGTTGTTCCCTTAAGTGTTGATTCTGGTCTTGAACAAGGGGCCCACCCTCTCATTGGCCCAAGAGGGACTCGGTTTATTGATTGGATCACAGATCTATTGTTCATTAGAGGATCAGTGGGACTTAAGAAACAAAAGGTAATCTCAAGGGTAAAACAGACTTTTAATCCAGCCATTATTACGAACAATATATGAAGGGTTAACTTACTAATCATAGTTATATCAAGTGGACATAATATATCTATAGTGAAGGGAGTTCAACTGTGGGTTTTAGTGGAGTGACCCATTAGTTAATGAATGAGGGTTAATTCGGTGTAATGAGTTTAGCCAATTAATCTCATATCATTAGAGCTCATGATCTGTAGGTCCGCAAGGTCCTCCTACTAGCTCGTAAATGGATTAGCTTTATAGTAGCGTGATAAGTTAATTTGAAACGTTTAAATTAGAATTAAAGGAAATAGTAATTATATGAGATATAATTACACGTTTAATTCTAAGAATTAAACAGAATAGAAGAATTAATATTTAAATATGATTTAAATATATGAAGGTGGATTTGTGTAAAATTAATTTAATATTTGATATTAGAATTAATTAAATTGTTTAAGAAAATTAATTTTGTAAAATTAATAATATTTTCAATTTTAGAAATTAAATTGAATTTTGAAATAATTTTGGTAAAAAATTGAAAAGTTTAAAACACAAAATGGAATTATGGTATTTCCCAATAACACTTTCAACTAGCTCACACCAAACCCACTTAATTTGGCTTCAATAAATCCAAGCATGAGCTGCATCTCATGCAGCCATTTTCTTTGCATGAAAAGCCTGCAATATATTGAGAAGATTGAGGTGGAATTGAGGCATGCATCTATAGAGTTTTGCTGGAAAATTCGGGTTGAAGAAGTTGTTCTTCAAATGGGTTGTTGCAGTGAGTTCTTCTAAAAATTTCCTTTGTTCAAGCTTACTTTGAGTCCCACAACTCAATCTAAAGCTCCAAGAGAATAGTGGGGAAGATCTTGAGGTGGTCTACAGCAAGGTTTGGAGAAGTTTGCAGCTAAGAATCGAGATTCAAAGAAGTTCTACAAAGGTATGGCTTGAGACTCTCTTGTTATTGGATGAACATGCTTTAGTTACTGCCAAAATTAATGAATTAGATTGCTTACTAATCCTTTTTGCTTTCATTGTTTGCTGATATACTCCAACAGGAATAACCTTGTTCAATCAAACAAGAAATGGAAATTAAGTTCCTCTTGATATGAGGAACCACATAAACATTATCCAGTAACAGATAACGTTTCTTGTCCAAAAATAACTTAAGCCTGCCTATAACAACAGTTGAAACAACCTCACCAATATCGACTTGAAAAGTCAACTCTCCATCTTCTAACTTTTTCCAGGAACTAAATCCTTGATGGGAAGAACTTATGTTGTTAGTAGCACCTGAATCAAGTATCCAGGCAGAATCATCATTCTCTATTAAACACGTCTCCAAGATAAATAAATTACATTTATCGTCTTTAGACTTCTTCCTCTTCTGGAGAGTAGTGGGATCTGCATTAGAACCTATATAAGCTCCAAGTTCCATTTCAGAGAACAATTCTCCTCGATGAACTTCATCAGAGTCAACAACAATTGCTTTCTCTTTTAGTCCCTTGACATTCAAGAAAGACTGGAGATTATCTTTGGAACTGACACTAGGTATGCGAGCCAAAATGTGAAGTTGGACCATCGAATTAGCCTTCATCCAAACCACATATGCATTACAAACATTTCGTGGTGCATCAGGGGCAGGACTTGAGGACACTCCTCAAATATGACAAACTCTAGGTCGTTTACCACGAAATACGTTTTAATAGACTCTTTCTAATGTATGTAATCGGTCAAATTAGAAAAGGCAACTAACGAAAAATCATACAATGACATGTTTCTGAAAAAACAAACATATTGATCTACATTAAATTTTAGCAAATACTCTTTAAAAAACAAATCCAATTTGGTTTAAAAAAATCTAAATGAACCCCGTGCAACATCTAGTTTTGCAATGACACTTCAGTGGTTTAGGATAAAAGCCACCGAAGAGTAGTCAATTTATCCCTCATCTGAATTGAGACACTCTTAACCAATCATTACATCAGAACAACTTTTGTTCCTATAATGACTAGCCATCATTGATTTGGTCAAGAAATCATTAACTTACTTAATAATTTCTCGTAAGTGTGACCCTTCATTTTAGATCCTAGAGTTCAGCCCCAAGCAGTCAATCCGAAGGGAAAAATCTGATGGGGAAAAAACTAAAGCGACCCTATCCATTTTTGGAGTTCACCTTGATATTGACCAATCGCACAAACCATATGAAAGGGGACGCTCCTAGGGCGCCACGAGGCCGTGCAAGAAGATCTCACGGTGCAAACTAATGAAGGAGACCGCAGGACATGTTGACACACATCCTTCACCTACTTACTATAAATACTTTCTTCGTTCACCTTCATATTGACTCATGCAAACACCATCCAAAGGGGGATGCTTCTAAGACACCACGAGGCCAAACATGAATCTCATGGTGTGAACATTCAAGGAGAAACGTGAGTGGAATTGACATATCATATATATCTTTTCCTCCAACTGAGTATTTTAAGAACCTAGGGTTTATTTTTACTTAGATAAAACACGGCTAATTATTTTAACTAAGTGGCTATTTAGGTTTGCCCAAAAGTAACTCTTACTTTGGAAAGTTGAACAACTTTTGATCATCATTCATTAAACATTTTAATGAACTCTTGCATGCTTATAGCAATTCTATCTAATTCACCTTTCTAGGTAGATTCCCAGGTAGGGGTGTTCTGTTTCCGTCAGCTTAAATACCCCAGCCTAGCCAGAACCCGCCTTAGACAAAAGGTCCCTTATAGATAGATTTATTACAAATTTAATCTTTTATGGAAATCAATTTAATCCTATTAAACCGATTTAAAAGATTAAACTGAGGTTTCTAATCTCGTTAGAACCATGAACTTAGGTCTATCTTAATCAAATTTTAAAATCCTTTTAAAACATGATTTTACCTATGTTTGCATACAACTCTTGGTTATTGATTTTAGTTCTAATTTCCATTATAACTCTTATAAAAGGAAACAACTAAAACCATCCACAATGCGAAGTAACACATTCTCAAGGAATTTATAACTCTTATAAATAAACCTAAGTGTCATGCTCCATGCATTGTTCATTCATTACTACTTATAACTCTTATATAACAAAGTAATGAACCAAGCATACATGCTCTCATACACCCCTATAATATAACACTTATAATACAAAGATGGTGCATGAATATGCTTAATGCATGCATAAATATAACTCTTATATTATATGATGCATGAGCATTCTTTAACGTAATTTAATCATGCAATCTACTATATTATAACACTTATAATATATGATGCATGAATAACTGCATAACCTAAGGTGGGTTTTAAATCGATATGTCATACATTATGGCATATAAACAAACATACATCTCATGTATATTAAAAACAATGATGGACTGGGATAATATGCCTCAAAATCCAAAGTAAAACTAACTATAACATAAAACCATCGAGTCGACCAATTCAAACAAGCGAACCGGGTCTTGAATCACCCGGGTGAATCCTCGTTCCACTGATCGTGTAGCTTTCCTTGTGATCGTCAAGTAACATGGAGTAACCACGATCATGTAGCAACGATCAAGTACCTTTGACTATGCGATAAAGCATGAAGGTCACTTGATCGTTCAACGCACCAAGTTTAAATGCATGCCTAAACGATCAAGTAGATGACAAATATGCGATAAAGTATGATCTTCTAGACGATCGAGGAACAAGCGCCGAGTAACCCTCACCGAGTGATCGAGTAGCCAGTGACTATACGATGAAGCATGCTGGCCTAATCAATTGTTTAGTGTGCGCGCCTACCATGCAATGAGTATCATATACTCTATGCGATCGTTTACCCCCATCGTTTACATGATCAAGTAGCCAAAGCAAACTGATCAAGTAAACACTTTACTCGTTCGTTTAGCATCAGCCATATGATCGCTTAGTAAATTGCTACATGATTGAATTAGAAATTTTCTACTCGATCGTTTAGCCAAATCTAAATGATCGTTAAGCCTGGGCTACACGATACGACCAACGTTTGGCCTTCTTCTTCCTCGATGAGAATAGCATCTCCATGCTTCATTGAAACTTCATCACGAATGACTCAAAACTCTTCAAACACTTTGAATTCAGACTCCATAGCAAGTTAATTGTGCCCAAAAATGCAGGGGCCCTTACAAATTAACATTGAAATGTAAAGAAATCTTTAAAACAGAGATAGTCATCTCGAAACATCCATCAATCCATCCACAAACATACTTAACACTTAAATGCATTGTAGAACAAACTTAAAACCCACTGTGACTATAAAATAAGTTCAATACAGCAATGGAATTTGGAATATCAGAACAATCTGGCTTTGATACCAATTGAAGGAAATCTAAACATAGATGTCCAGTGAACGGAAGTGGATCGTTCCAAATCTCATTGAGAAAGAACACAAACACATTACAGGCTACAAGAAACGATTATGCATAAACAGTAAATTACAAGCATGTTACTTTAAAAGAACATACAAGGAATAGAGTATGCAAACCTTTGAAGAACCTTTCTTCAATATCCCTCGACCGTTCAGCAACTTGTTCAAGATCACGCGAACTCGAATGCAACGAACAGAACAACCAACATCATGAATTGATGAAACCTCGATCATAATCAAGTCCAACTCGATCCTCTTCCCTCGAACTCAACAGGAACACCACCAAAAGAGTTACCTTGGTATTTTTGGTGTGAAAATCCAAGAGTTGTGGGCTCTATGTGACTTTGGATAAAGGAAAGGAGGAGATAGACAATCGAGTAACTGGGAGATATATGAAGTTTATCGTATAGACTAGATACTTGATCGTTTAGAAAGAACAAGCCTATCGTATAAACTTTGCTACTCGATCGTGTAGCAACGAGTAAGCGAGTAACTATTGTATAGTAAACTCGATCCTTGATTGTGTGGGCTGTGAGAAACTATCGTTTAGTAAAAAAAATTTACTCGATAGTCCTTTCTTTTGTCAAACGACACAAATGAATGATCATCTAATTTTGGAAAATGATTTTCCTTTTATCTCACAGTTACCATAACTTCCAATAACCTCCCACTCAATCAGTTATTAAAGAAAAAGAATTAATTATCATAAAATTAATATATTATAAATAAATATGATAACCAACTTATCATATTATATTTATAACCCCAACTTATCATATTATATTTATAACCTATAGTTTTAATATTTCATCATATGAAACATATAAACCATATATTAAATTTCCTCTTGTTAATTTGAATACTTCAAACTAACCCAAAATCTGATTCTCAACTTAAACCCATTGAGCTACCAAGGGGACCTTATGGACCTGTAGTTTAAAGCTCGAACAGTATGTGAATAATTGACTAAACTCTTTAATCATGAGATCCACCATCCATTAACTGTTGGCCACTCCACTAAAGACCGACGGTTGCACTCTTCACACTACAGATATATTTCTGTGTCCATTGGATATAACCAGTCAACAGTGCGATGACCCTTCACAAATTGCTCATAAGTACAGCTGGGCCAATTTACCATTTTGCCCCTGTAGTTACATCTAACTCCTTAAGTACCACTAATTCATCTAATGAACAATAAGTCATAGTCCTACTATGAGTGAGTCCTCTCTTCCAAAAAGAGGGTGTGGCCACTATGTTCAAGACCCGAAATCAACCCTTAAAAGAGCAATTTATCTACTTAACCCTACTTGAGGAAAAGAATGAATTCCGTCTTATGTAGCTGAGTTCCCAACTCCCCAATCAGACGAATCCCTAAAATGGTAGGCTTGTTGAGTTGGCAATCTGGCCACTCTCACCCATACAAACCAAAGGACCGCCCCCATGAGTAGGATTTCCCAACTCACTCAGGATTAAGGTCATGTCATCTATGGTCATCCTAGTGAAATGTAAATCTTAATTATCAACGATGTTATATAAAGAGATTAATCATTTTGTGGTCCGAACTTATACAAGCTCTTTGTATAGGATACCCCCGCTCGCATGTCTCCATATGAATGGTCAGGATCAGACCATTTGTAGCACTTTACAATACTTGTAACATCTACAAAGTGGGTCATATCCGCAGTGTCACCAGGATAAGGTATCCTTCATTTATCCTTATACTACAAACCATTTAGGTTATTATTTAAGGCATGATCCACTTGTATGTCTCCACATACATGCTTAAGTTACATGAAATAACCATGGATCTTAGTTTATTGGATTGAGTAAATGTTTATAAAATAACAGTTATTTTATTAATAACAATATGTTCACAAAGTGTTTACAAACTACAAGACTACCAGGAGAATTAGGACAACAATCCCAACATTTAGAATCCCCAAGTACCACGAACAATCCTCTCCAATATTCCAACAAATGGATCTCCAAACGGTCTCGATTATGAACAACTCCTTGAGTGATCTCAAATACCACAAGAGTTACCTCGTTATTCTCTGGGATTCCAACACAAGGATAGGTGGTATCCGACTATTGGGAGAGGGGGAGGAGAAAAGTGTTTTGGAGAGTAAAGAGGATTTGACCTAGAGAAAATTCTACACAATAACACCAAGAAGTTATGTATTGTTAGAGTTTCTCTACAATGAGAATTGTGTATTTAGTGTATTTCCAAAAGGCCATGAGGAGGTCTTTATATAGAGAAGAACCATGCTTCTTTCCCAATATATTTTCCTTTTCTATAATTAATTAAATAACATTTATTTAATTAATTAGCTCATTTAATTAAATAACACTTATTTAATCTATTAGCCCAATTAAATAACACCTATTTAATTTTTTATTTGCACAATAATTAAATAAATACTTATACATTAAACTCAATTTAATATATACATTTAATTATCATATACGTCCCATGTATATGTGCAAAACCTCTCTATTAGTTCACTTGAATTAATTTGAATCTTATTCAAACATTGCTCTCCAATTTAATTGTAGATCCATAATTAATTATATATTAATCTCATTAATATATAATTTCTTCAAATTAGTTTGAACAATCTCTTAAGTATCCTCTAGTGAGCTCACGAGGGGACCTAGTAGACCTGTAGATCATAAGCTCCAACGCTAATCAATATTCGTTAACTATGGATATATTCCACTAAAGACCCATGGTTGCTCTTCTCACTACAGATATATTTCTGTGTCCACGAATATAGACCAATACTAGCAAGTTAGTCCTACATGAGTGTTCGTAACTCCAACTAGGTCAATTTACCATTTTACCCTTGGATTATCTCTAGCTTCTTAAGTACTAGTGCTCCTCTAATAAACAACCTGTTTATGGTCCAACCAATAAACAGAAACCCCTCTTAGGCCAATGAGAGGGTAGGACTCTTTATTCAAGTCCCGGGGACATCACTTAAGGGAACACTCATCTACTTGCCTTCAAGGAGGGAAGAAGTGAATTCCATCTTGTATTATTATGTTCCCAGCTCCCCGTTCGGTCTTGTCCCAAAATGGTAGGCATATTGGGTCAGGAACTAGTCATCCTCAACCATGTAAATCAAAGGACAATCCTCGTAAACATGAATTCATAATATACTCAGGATTAAGACTAAGTCTCCTAGGTCATTCTATTGAAATAGAAACCTGACTAGTCAACGGTGTTACATCTGGCAGTTACTATTTTGCATAGGATACCCCCACTCACATGTCACCTACATGAACGCATTGGATCATTATGTTTGTATCAAATACAAAGTGGGTCATATCCATAGTGTTACCAGGATAAGGTACCCAACCTTATCCCTATACTATAGATCCTTTAGGTTGTATCTTGACATACAGTTCAAGATTCATAAGACAGCCTTGGATGTTAGTTTATTGGATTTAGGTTTATTAAGACAAACTAGACAATCAAGTAATAACATTTATTAAATTAACATCTATAATTCTTGATTGATGATAGTCAATTAATAACATTTACTATCTATGAGTTTTAGGGCATAAAATCCAACATTATCAATGCCCTAAGAGTTCCAAAGTGAGTGAAAATGTTCTTGGTAAGAAATTTTGAAACAATGGCCACATCATTCTTGACATATGCAACAGGTTTTACCCACTTTGATACGTAATCCATTGCTACCAATATGTATTGTTGACCGCAAAAAAGGGAGAATGGTTCCATGAAATTGATGTCCCATACGTCGAACAACTCAACCTCGAGTATGTTGTTTTAAGGCATTTCATTCCATGCAAAGATGTTGCCCATGCTTTAGCATCTGTCACACTTGATCACATACTCCCTTGTATCTTTGAACAACATGGGCCAGAGATAACTGCTTTGAAGGATTTCAATAGTTGTCCTTTGTCCTCCAAAGTGACCACAATAAGAAGAATCGTGGCACTTAGAGAGGCTGCAATGAGTTTTTGCCTCAAGAACGCACCAACTCATGATATGATCAGGTCCTCTTGCATTGTTGTGCGTTAAAGTTCTCAGGGAATTCCTTGATGATCAAGTAATTCATGATATCAACATACTAAGGCTCCTGGTCTTCAATCTTTAGTAGATGCTCATCAAGAAACTTTTCTTCAACGTTTACTGGTCTTACTAAAAATTTCTTATTTTCCAAATGAGAGAGATGGTCAACCACCTAGTTTTTAGCACCCTTACGGTCTTTGATTTCCAAATCAAATTCTTGCAGTAGTAGTACCCAACGAATCAATCTAGGCTTTGTGTCCTTTTTCTCCATTAAATACTTAATGGCATAATGATATGTGTAGATCGTTGCAAATGATCCCACTAAGTAAGCTCAAAATTTATCAACAGCAAATACAGTTGCCATCTCTTTTTATGATGTCATTTAGTTTTCTTGAGATTCATTCAAAGTCTTCGGGCATAGAAGATTGGGTGAATGATGGTTATCCTTTTTTGCCCTAACATTGCTCCTACCACAATGTCACTAGCATTGCACATTAAAATGAAGGAATGCGTCCAATCAGGAGCTACCAAGACTGGCGTTGTTGTCAACGAATGCTCTATCATTTTGAATGCTAGTTTGCAATTCTCATCAAAATCATAGGGCCTATTCTGTTTAAGCAACACGCTCAGAAGTCGTGCAATCTGTGAAAACCCTCTTATAAATCTTCTATAGAAGCTTGCATGTCTTAAGAAACTTCTTAATGCCTTTACGTTGGCAGGGGCTGGTAGCTTTGCAATTACATCAATCTTTGCGTTGTTAACTTCAAGGCCTACTTTGACACTTTATGACCAAGCATTATTTCTTCAGTCACCGTAAAGTGACATTTTTCCCAATTGAGAACTAAGTTGGTCTCCTCCCATCAGGTAAGGATAGCTTCTAGGTTGTTAAGATAGGTTGAATAAGAATCTCCAAAATCTGAAAAGTCATCCATGAAGACCTCAACAAATTGCTCAAAAAATTCAGAGAATATGGTCATCATGTACCTTTAAAAGGTACCTAGCGCATTACATGGCCCAATGGGCATGCGTCTAAATGTGAAGGACCTAAAAGGGCATGTGAAAGTTATTTTATCTTGGTCTTCAGGGGCAACTAAAATTTGGTTATAGCTAAAGTAATCATCTAAGAAGAAATAAAATTCTTTTTCTGCAAGTTAGTCTAACATCTGATCCATGAAAGGTAGTGGGAAGTGATCCTTTTTTAGTCATTGCATTCAACTTCCTATAACCTATACATATGCGCCATTTGGTGACTGTTCTGGATGGGATCAATTCATTGTTATTATTGACAACCACAGTGGTAACCCCTTTCTTAGGCATGCATTAAACTGGACTAACCCAACTGCTATTTGAGATGGGGTAGATGACACCTGCGTCTAGCCAGTTTATGATTTCCTTCTTCACTACTTCTTTCATCAAATGGTTAAGCCTGCATTCGGGTTCAATGGACCCAGTCTTCCCTTCTTCAAGTCTTATTTTATGCATACAATAAGATGGGTTGATTCCTTGAATGTCAGCCAATGTTCATCCAATAGCTTGAGTATGCCCTTTTAGTACATGTAATAAAAGCTCTTTGTTAGTATCATAGATTTTTGATGAAATAATTATAGTTAAAGTATTATTATTTCCAAGAAAAACATATTTCACATGACCATGAAGTGGTTTGGGTTCAAGCATTGGAGGCTCCTCAAGAGAGGGTTGCATCGGTTTTGACTGTCGCTCGTTCAAATTAAGCGGTTCAAACTTCTTGTTGCTCTTACTCAACACATATGCCTCAAATTCTTGGTCTTGTTCTTGTCTTTCCTCTTCTTCATCCAGTTTAATAGTTTCAACCAACTGGCACGTCTCTATCTCATCAGGGAATCTTAATGTGTTGAAGATGTTGAATCTAACTTCTTGATCATCTACATGCATTGTTAATTCTTCTTGATGAGAACTTTTCGCGTAGCTAAGAAGAGTCTCCCAGGGATAATGGGGATGTCTCTGTCTGCTTCGTATTCTAAGATTATGAAGTCTACCGAGAAAATGAACTTATCTACCTTCACTAGTACATCTTCTATTTTTCCTTCAGGATAGGCGATGGATTGATCCACCAACTGCAATGTTACCGTGGTCGATTTAACTTCCCTGATCCCAAAGTTCTTAAAGATTGATAAGAGCATTAGATTAATACCTTCGCCTAAATCACAAAGCACATGTCCTACGTCGGTTCCCCCAATTGAACAAAGGATGATGAAGCTACCAGGATCTGCTAGCTTCTCAGAAAGATCTTTCTTGAATAATGCATTGCGTTCTTGGGTTAGTGTTACGGTTTCAAATTCGCCACTCCTTCTCTTCTTTGACAATATATCCTTCAATAACTTAACATACCTTGGCAGTTGCTGAAACACCTCAACAGTGGAATATTGATGTGCAACTGTTTGAGAACATCTAAACTACTTGAATTTCTTTTCATCATTTTTCTTCTACAAGCATCGAGGGAACAGTGTAGTTGGATGCACGTCAAGTGTTCCCTTTGCATTGGAGGTGCTAGCTGGAGAATGATTTGTAGAGCCAGGTGTCTTCTCTTCTCCACTCTATTCAGATGCATTTATTAGAGATGGTTGTTCAATTGTGCTTGAAGGTTTTGTTGATTGACAATCTTCTCTTGGTTTTTTTCTTTCATCGGCTATAGGTTTGCCACTTCGCAGTGTCATAGCTTGACACTGTTTTTTGCCATTATTGACGTGTCTAGAGGCCTCAGTGTTACTTGGCAGGGTGCCATGCGGCTGGTTCTTCAACTCGTTCACAATCTGTCCCACTTAAATTTTTAGCATTGTGTCATTATGAATGATGTATTCCTTCAAGATTCAAGTGGAGATGAAGAACTTGTTGTGTTAGCACCTTTGCTGTTAAACTGTTAAAGTTTTGGAATCCAGGTAGGTGACTCTACTTGTGTTGTATACTAGACTGATCTTAGTTTTGCTACTGACCTCCCCACGAGAAGTTAGGATGGTTTCTCCATCCTATGTTGTACATGTTTGAGAATGAGCTATTTCTCACAAAGAAAATGGCTTGTGGATTTTGTGGACAGGCATCAAAAGAATGAGGCTCCCTGCAACCTACACAACCAATCGTGGGTTTTCCCAACGCATCAATCTGATGAACGTTGTGCGTCTGAGTTGTGTTGTTCATGTCAAATTATTCGGCATATTTGTCATGGTAGCGACTTGCATTGCTAGATTAATCACTGCGTATGAGTTTATCGCTTCTGGCTTTCGACGCTTATCTTCTGGTCATGACTCATCTCCCCATTCCATATTGTGTTTGGTTATACAATCCAGAATTTCCTTGGCTTCATCATAAGATTAGCATGATATCTCCTGCGGTGGCCAAATCTATTGCTATTTCGGAAGGTTGATTTAGGTCGGTGTAAAATGTCTCCATTTGAACTGTAAGCGATAGCCATAGTTTAGACAATTTTTTTACCAACTTTTTGAACCTTTCTCATGCATCACTTAAAGTTTTAGAATCTCTCTATTTAAAATTCATGATTTCTAAAATTCATGATTTCCCTTCGTTGCATTACGTTGACAGTTGGAGGAAAATATTTTTGCATAAATTTTTCCACCAACTTCTCCCAGGTTGTCACCTCGCCGGGTTTAAAAGAACTCACCCACTGCTTAATGTCATCCCTTAGAGAGTATGGGAACTTCAGGTGTGATTCCAGGAACCACGAATGAATTACATATCTGTAGGAAGTGTTTCAATTGTGCATGGGGATCCTCTCCATGGGTCCCACCAAACTGCCCCACAGTCTGCAACATTTGCAACATCTTTCATTTCAAATCTGGTCTCGTCAGGAGTTGATATATAATCTCGGACGCGAAATTATATAGGATGGATGAAGCGTATTCTCGCATTGGCCGCGTGCTATTGTTTGCCATGAGGATGGGATTAACGACAGGATTTGCCAATTGCTAATCTGCATTCTGATTATCAGCCATTCACTTTTGCATTTACCTTCGTCTTCGGTTAGATCTGATTCTTTTATGAAAGGTTCTTTCAATCTTCGGTCGCATTTGGTTGAAGAAGTTTCTTCTTTATTCATAAAATGTTTACAACCTCAAGCTCAGTTTGTAATATTTCGAATTTGAAAATCATGCAAAAGAGATTCAATAAACCAAATCAAAATTAGTTACATTGTCTAACTCCCCAATAATGACGCCAAAAACTTGTTGAATCTTATGCTTGATATATTAATTATGTTGTAAGGTGATGTAGATAGGATAAGGTTCAATGAGTCATGCACCAATTTAGGCCTAGGTTTCGTACAAGTTTTCTTCAAAAAGACCCAAGTATAAATCTAACTCAAGTTTTCTAGTGAGTTTAGGGTCGAACACAGGGAGGCAGTTAGAACTAATGTGAAATGATCAAAATAGCTCTTTTTGCAGTAAAATGTCAATGTGATGATGGTGATGGTGTGATTTTACCTATTTACACTAATACTTACAGATATGATGATGATGCGATGATGAGTGGAATGTGATATGTGATCATGACAATCAACAAGCGATAAAGTAGTTAATAAAGCAGGGTTAAGGAAGATTCACTAACATATTCCTAAGCAATATACAAGCCATGCATTCATGGCAGAAACTCACAGATAATGAACTCCACCTCTTGGTGTCTTGGGCCACTATTTCATATCTCTAGGATGCGTGCGATGAGTTTTAATTGCAAAAAGTCATTACTTTATCTCTAAAGTTTTTCCTTCTCTCATTCAGCTAGTTCCACAATCTTATATTCTCTCGAAACATTGATTGTCTTGTACTTAAATCAATCTTTTGATTTAATCTTAGTAATTCAATATGAATGCGTTGAACAAGAAGAACGTCTGCTTATACAAAACTTAGTGAAGATGTTAGTTTATCTCCCTCAATCCATAGAAAATTTAATTGCACATGTTTGTGGGAAGAGATAGAAATGAACAAAATATGGAGGAGTTTGTATTCATATTAAGAATAGAGTGTTTTTCAATCACTACATACTTAAAACAAAAATGAATTAATGGAAATATGTAAGAAAAGAAAATATATGAAGAAGTCAAGTCGTAGGTGACAATTTCTTACTCCTTAAGGCTCTATTGATTGCTACTTCAAGTGATTACAATGGTCTGAAAGGTCTCCCTATCTGAGGAACAATGGCGAGCTCTCACTCCAAATTTTCCCGAGGGAAGCTCAGAAGGGTGGTGATTATGGAGGAATCGAGCAGAAATTTGACAAAGTTTCAGCCTCTCTCGATGGATGAAGTCTCTCTCTCTCTATATGTATATGTGTCCCGGAAGAAATGTCAAATTGGCTTTTTATAGGCATCGACGGGGAGATTCGTCACCTCTTTCTAATGATTATCTGACGCCTCGCATTAAATTCCATGCATTGCAAAAGTTGGTGTTGAATTGATATGTTCTCGGTTGCAGCTTATCTTGGCAATGTTTTCATTCATCCTACGTCCAGAAATGACATATTTCATATCGGAAAATTGCATTGAATGGAAATTTAGGAATATTATATTGTAGACATGACACCTGCTTTTTGTATTTTACACGGAAAGAAATTTTTAAAAATCCTATTTTCTATTTTTTTTTTTTTATTATTATTATTCTCAAATTGTTGGAACCTATCTTCTTTCCTTCTCCTCCAGTTGTCACCCTTATCTTTTTCTTTTTGTGTTTTTTCTCATCGGTGGACCTCCTCCAACGATGATAGCAAGACGTGAACACCTAACAAGCGGCAAAGCGCTGGGCAGCGGCAAGTGATAGAAAGAGAAATACGAAAAAGGCAACTGCTAATGAGAGAAAAACGAAGAGAGGGAGAGAAACTAGCGACCGAACGTGCGGCGAAAGAGGTGGAGTGTGCGGTGGCTCACAACAAGTAGAGCGATGAGCATAGAGTAGTGGCCGACGGAGGTAAGCGGCCGACGTCGTTGGTTGGGAAAGAAAGAGGTAGGGGAGGGGGTCTACTGCATGTGAATTAAGAAGAGGATGTTTAGTGTTTTGTTTGTTTGTTTTTTGTTTTTTTTGTTTTTTTAAACTAAACTTAATAAATTACCCTTCTTTGGTATTAAATTACTTAGATAACATTGTGATGAATTTTTACTTATTTTTTGTATTTGGTTTGTAATTGAAGAAATGTCTTTATTTTATTGAAAGTGAGATAGTTTTTGGGTTTGGTTCTGGTTCTGATGCATTTTCGTATGGCAATCAATATTAGTTAGTATTAGATAATAATCAGAGAATAATCATATAACAATGGGTATCACTGTTTGCTATTTGATTGTTGTGATCAGATAAGGTAATAATTAGTATCATTGACAATTTGACAATCAATATCATATAACAATCTGTATCATTGACGACCAGTATTAGATAGTAATTATACAACAATCAGTTAGTAATTCAATATCATTGAGAATAAAAAAATATATTCAATGTCAATTAGAAATGAAACAACCATTAGATAGCAAATTAATATAAGATAACAATAACAATCAGTATCAAATAACAGTCAAACAATAATCAAACAACAATCAGTATCATTGACAATTAGTATATCATATAGTAATTAGATAACAATCATATTACAATCAATATCAAATAAAAATCAAATAGCAATCATAGAGCAATCACATTGAAATCAGATAACAATCAAATTCCAGACAAAAGTTAGTGAATAGCCGGATGGGTGGGATTTGCCATGTTTGCAGAAAACCATAAACTAGGAACACACTCAAAAATTTCAATTTATTTTAAGTTGCAATCATCCCTTTCATATTTTTCAAGGATTATTGGTTTTGTAAATTCATGATCGAAAGGTATAATTATTTTTGTGAATTCTTTATCAAGCTAACACATTTTCCTTTAATTTTTTCTAATTGTTCTCAAAAATAATTTAAAAAAAACAGCAGAATAACTTGTATTTCTACAACTTATCAGATACCAAGCTCAAACTTCGAGGACCAAAAGTAAATTACTGTAATAAAAATTAATTGAAATATTTTTTATTAGGCAATAAAAGAGGATTGCAGAATAAAAATTGGTATTCACGTAGAGATGTCCATTTAACCCATGGGGTTCCGTTCCGAACGGGATGGGGAATCCTTGATTTAGATGGGGAATGGGGGAGGGAGTGGGGAAGATTTTTTCTCCGTTGACTAAACGGGGACGGAGACGGTGATTACATTCCCCAACCCCCTCCCTCGATTCCCTGTCCCGCCCCTACAAATATATATACTCAACTAACTAACATATGACATATATATAATAACACATATCATACATACAATACCATACACACACACATATATATATATATATATTACAAAATTGATGTTACATCAACAATTACTTATTTTTTAGTTTTCATCTCAACTTTTTCATGTTTTAATACATTTTTAAGATATGTATGTTTTTAATATTTAAATTTTTATTACTTTCTTGATCATGAATGTTATAATGCTTAAGTTGAAGACTAGACTTGTAATATTTAAAATTTAGTAATTATGAGATTAAATTTTTACGTATATCTTTGTATATAAAATATTATTATCTTTATTAAAAAAATTATAAATTTTTCTTTGAAAAAAAATACATTGCAAATGACCCATTTGACTAATAAATTTAAATTAAGGTTGAGCAATAAATAATTTGAAAGTGGTTAAAAAAATAATAAATAATAATAAAAAAGAAATGAAATTTTTTCTCCACAGAGAACCTGATCTCGTGAATTCCCTGTCGGGGATCCCCGCCCCGATCCCCGCAGGGATGGGGATTGAAATAGAGGGCGGGGATTTCTCCGTTCCCGACCCATAAGCATCTCTAATTCACACAATTAATAGGAAACATATATAATCAACGATGAATCCATTAATTGGATTTCGAACTCATGGCAAACATGGACGTGTGTGGAAGTTTAATACCTTAAAAACACTCAACCCACTACCTTAATTAATTACCTCAAAGCTTAAAAGTCCCGAACCAAAAACCTCACACAGAAAAAAGTAGATACTATTTTTTAATAGAAAAAATAAAAAGTAGATACTATATAGTATAGATTTTTTTTCCTTATGAGTTATGGAAATATACAATAAACTCAGACAGCAATATCATGATGGATATGCCTAAGCACCACAGGTATGACAATATCAGGCGAGCTCAACTGAGGGAGGTGGCCTTCCGATTCCATGACCTCGACGATGGACTGACCACCGAGATTCTGGTGTAGATACTCGGAGACCACGACGGGCACGGCCATGTCCTTGGCACTCTGTAAGATATGACAGGGCACCGTGACCAGCCCCAAAATTGGCCTAGTATCGATCTCGAAGATGGTCTGCATAATACTCAGAGCTATGTCTGGCCTCATGTTGAAACACGTCCGGCTGAACTCTTGGACCGCACCCGATTTCATGTCCCCGCCCACTGCCAGCGGGGCGAAACCCGAACACCACGCTTTGTAATTTGACCGCATTGCTTCTAGTATTTGATTTATATCCTCCTCCTCAAATCCTCCGTAATAGTCCACGTTGTTCAGATACCTACGCTCCAATCAACCCACAAAAAAAATAATTTAAAATTAGGGTTGTTTATAACCATTTTGTTTTTCTCATCTCCTTTCCCTTCTCATTCAATCTCAAAATAAATATTATTTTAAATTTTTAGCCAAATTTCATAAGAGCCATCATTAAGTTCATTGCATTCTATTATGCTGTTCTAAAGAGGTGTTGTATCTAATCTCGTACTTTCTATTATTTTCAAAAAGATTAAAATATTATTTTTTAAAAAAATATTTACCACATGACAATTTTTTGTTGGACAACTACTTAGAATTCATATAGATAGATGAAATCCAAGGTCCCAAGCAACATTTAAATTTCCTATCATTCACTTCACGTTTCTATTCTATGTAATTTTTACTAATTTTCTATCACTATGGAAAATAATTCAAAAAATCCCATAATAACGAAAATTAATTAACAGAAAAATTTTAAAACTTAAGAGTGAATGAAAACTACAGCAAATCTAAATGGTAAAAATGTAACATTTGAAATCTAGACATTAATTTAATTTAAAAATAACATTTTGAAATCGAAGGATAAAAAATTGACGAAATCCCGCGGAAAAAAACTGCACAATTTTTAAAGAACTTACTTTTTTAAAGGCAATGATGAAGAGACGGGCTGCTAATCCCATATTTTCCATTTTCTAAAACACGAAAAAAAATTAAAAATCATTTTTTTTTCAAGAAAAACAAAAATGGCCATGTGATAATCTTTCACTAGATGTCTAAATAATTGCAGCCTAATTTTCTTTCTTTTAATTCAACCAACCTACTCGGAATATGGGATGCGTGCTGTTTATTGTGAGTTGTCAAGTACACATTAGTTTTGATTTTATTCTTTTACTTTTTCATCAAGAAAAAATGAATTTTGAGAATTTGAATCTTGAAATAAAAAAAAATTCAATGCCACTTGTTTTAAAATATTTATTTTCGTTGCCATAATTTTAATGTTAATTTTAATTTATTTTTGTATCTATACCTTCAAAATATTTAAATATAGTAAACATTTTTAAAGTATAAAATTAAAATGATTCAAAATTAAAAAGTACAGGTCCAAAATAAAATATAGGAACTGAAATAACTAAAATCAATGCTAGCGCTGACTAAGATCATTAGTTTTGACTTTTAAAAGTCCTATTTAGTATTTTTTTCAGAGAAGCCAGCAGTGATAAGAATATATATATATATATATATATATATATATATATATATATACCTGGGGGAGGCGGAGAGCAAAAGGAGCTTAAGGAAAAGGTCAGGGCGAATAATGGAAGCGATGACTCCAATCATGGCGGAGAGAGAGTGACCAACATAAATACAAGAAGTAATTTGAAGATGTTCTAAAATGGCAAGTAGATCATAAGCCCAGCCCTCGACCGTGGAGTATCTATCGAAATCAAAGTAATCAGGGTTGGTGGTTCCGGCGCCGATGTTGTCGAACAAAACGATTCGATAATCGTCCACTAGGTGAGGGACCAGATGCTTCCAAACCGACTGATCAGTTCCAAACCCATGCCCTAACACCACCACATGTCGCCCTGACCCAACTACGTTCACGTTGTGAGCTTCTTCAACCAGACCCATGCCTTAACTTGCGCCGCGTCGGTTGGCCGCGTTTTGTTCTTTGTTGTTGAGGCAACCCAACGGTAGTTGTTTATGATTTGAAGTCCACCACTGTCGGTTGAGGCAGCTGTTTGAGAACACGTGCGCGAAATGTATAGGTGGGAAAAAGCCGTCGAATGTGAAAGATGGACTCTGAAGGCCGGCAGTTGCATGCACGATGACAGCTGCCTTGTGATTTTTTTTTTTTTTTTTTAATAATTTTGTTTGCCCTTCTTCGATTTTGGATAATTTGAAGAAAAAAACTGTAAAAGGTTTTTTTTTAAGTCATATCTTCTGTTTTTAAGTTTTGTAATGGGATTTCTTTAGATATAAAAAAAAAAAAAAAAAATTCCTGTGAAAAGAGTTATTAGGCTTGTCTGGTGTCACAGTCATGCTTGTTCAAAAAGTATTGCCTATGGCCCATATCCTCCTCCACCTCTTTTTCTATGCTTTCATCCTATGTATTTAATTTTGTTGGTTAGTTTAATTTCTATGTACTTTTCTTAGTGTATGACCGTTCGTTCGTTTCCATATGCAAGGGTGGTAGATGTCTTTTTGTTCAGAATGCACTATATGAAGGTAAGACTAATTATCATAACCTCATATTTGGAGCGGTATGCTATAAATTCGTTCTTGTTACTTATTGCTTTTTAGCCTACTACAATCTTTCTTTGCTTAAATTATGCTTTCAAACGTTTGCGAAAACCTTTTCCTTTAAACCCATTTTCTCCGAAACGGGAGTGGAGGTTGTGAGAGGCACTCTGGTGTGCCATCGACCATCCAAATTCGAATTGGCTGACTTGTTCTTGAGCAGGAACAAGTGTCACACAATCACTAAGTGAAGCTTCTGAAAGAGCGATTGTGACAGTTGGTATTAGAGCAAGTCGACTCGTGAAGTTGAGAAGCTGTGATCATGTCTACTACGAACCAGTTGGGCAAGTCCCATGTTGACTGGTTGGTTGAGATAGAAGAGCAAATGCTCTATCTAATAGAAATCCCTGATCAGATTCAGTTCCTAGAAACTTGGTTACAAGAAGTGTCTGACAAGGCCGATGAAATCAACGCGGTGGCTGGCCGCTTGGACGAGATTCCAAGTCAAGGAATTGTTAACAAGGTTGAGACCCTAGAAGTAAAAGCTATGAGAACTGGTAATTTTAAGCGTGGGGATGGCTCATCGAACTCTGTTGCCCCAATGGAAGAGCGTGTTGAAGAACTAGACATGTCACACCCCTCTCCAGATTACCCTCTAAACCGAGAAGAGATGTGAAGACAGCAATTGCCAACCCTCTTATGCCAACCATTGTCCATCATACTCATGGAAACTTATATTCTTAGCAGTTTATAATTCGCTAGAACTGTAGCACATAATTCCAGCAACAACTTTAAACATATAATTTAATGCTAACCAGAAATATTAACATTAACATATGTAACAGATTCAATAACTAAACTTGAATACAACACAAACTCTATTCTATCCCCCCCCCCCCCCCGACATGGACAAAAACCAATAACATAACGTTATGAGCCACCTAAACTGCGATCTTCTTGAGAGTCTGAGAAGTGACTAACTGGTAAAACTGCTAAGCCTCGTGACGTTGACCGCTATTTGGGGAAGAAAATATTTCTAAAGAGTGAGTTGGAAAGCCAGTGAGTGACTATCTTAAGTAAAACATACTTTAAATTATAGTTAACATAAACATGCTTATCAAAGAAATATTTATTAAATCATAATCAGGTTTTTTTAATTTTCAAATGGAACTGAAATCATAAGAGTACATCATGTAAAAATCCTGAGATAATTTATTAGCATCTTTTTAAAACTCCACTACTCTGCTACCTGAACATATGTGGGAGGGCTCTTTTGCTCAATCCCTACTAACCTTAGTTGAGATAAAGCCCTTGTAATGACCCGACCCCCTAAGACTCAAGCTAGGCCGTTACTAACGTATGCATGCATGTAAGTTAAAACGACATTCTTTTTATAATGAAACAAATGTTAAATAAATGAGATAACTAAAAAGGTTTGCATTAATTTCAAATACTTAAAGTCAAAGGATAGGGTACCCATAAATCATGAAAAGAAACAAATAAGTCTGAAAACAAAACTTAAACGGTAGTCTTGAATCTCAAAACTAAAAATGCAAAACATAATAGAAACATTAAAATATGAATGGAAGCATGTAAACTAGTCCCCGGTGGCTCGATCAAGGATTCCTCTTATTAGTCGTCGGTGCATCTCTACCCTTACCTAAAACAACAACATGAGAAAGAATGAGTATAAAAATACTCAGTAAGTAACCCCACTATTGGGGTCAGGCTAAGCATCTATGTCTTCCAGATGCCTACCTCTAATGGAACATAAATACTCCTCTAGTCCTCATGGGACTCAGACATGAATAATTGATTTTGATCATATTGTAGTTAAGTATACCCACTACCTCTAGTAAGTCCTGTAGGACCCACAACCTCCAGTGACACTCGAAGGAAAGCACCACCTCTAATAAATCCCGAAGGAAACACAACCTCTGGTAGATCCCAAAGAAAACACAACCTCTAGTGAATCCCGAAGGAAACACAATCTCTAGTGAATCCTAAAGGAAAACACCACCTCTAATGAATCCCAAAGGAAACACAACCTCTGGTGGATCTTGAAAGAAACTACCACCTCTAGTGAATCCCGAAGGAAACACAACCTCTGGTGGATCCCGAAGGAAACCACCACCTCTAGTGAATCCCGAAGGAAACACAACATCTGGTGGGCATCTAACTAATCAGTGAGGACACTATCACAATCTCAACATCACAAGTATCATAACATGGTTCTATAACATACATATACTGAAGGAACTCTTATTCAAGAGTACCTACGAGCGGAAGCGGATCTTTCCAATTCATTGCGACAAAATTTCCACATATACATTCAAACATACTAATATGCATTCATAATGTTAAATTATTGACACGCTCAAAGGAACAATAAATAAGAAATCGAGAGATCATACCAGTTGAAGACTTATTCTTCACAGCAAATCTTGCTTTCGCTGAGACGGTAAGCAATCGCTCAGCAATACCCAATCATCTACCTCGAACAGTCTCCACACGAACAGAAGCAAACGGGGGCGACACCACCACTCAGAGCCCTCAGTATTCTTGGAGTGAGAATCCAAATGGTAGGCTTTATTTGGATTTAGTAGAGGGAAGGAGGAAGGGAGATCGTATACAATGATCAAGCAAATGGAAGATAGGCTCGTCTATCGTATAGACAAAATGCTTGATCGTTTAGGTAAAGTAAACGATCGTGTAGGAAAAGGTAAGTGATCGTCTAAATGATCGTGTAGGAAAAACTAAGTGACCGTCTATATGATCATTTAGTAAATATCGGGCACTAAACGATCACTTAAGAAAAGGTAAATAATCGTTTAGTAAATAGCGTGCGTGGGTGTAATCGTTAAGCGATCGCCCAGCACTATCGTTTAGGTAAGTGATCGTTTAAGCACTATCGTATAGGTACAGGTTTTGCTAAGAGATGACACTCTTCAACATAATGTCCGCACATACAATGCTTAACACATCGTGAGTTATTTAAGCGTCTCAAAGTGATTTTTCAACTTACTCATCCATTATGAAAAATAAGAGACGTCGTTCTATTACCCCTTTAACCGTCCAATTAATAGACAATGAATATCATCACATCATATTCATAACCTATGAATTAATATCATATATTAATCATAGTATTTTTCCTCCACTAGATATCAATCATATTTATATCCAATTTCCTCCAAATTAATGTATCTAATACATAAAGTTAATTATATCATATATAATTTACTAGTTCAATTATATCATATATAATCGAACTCCCTCTTGTCGATTTGAACATTTCAAACTGACCCAAAAATTGACACTCAACTTGTATCCAAGCTACCAAGGGGACCTTATGAACTTATGGCTCGAAGCTCCAACGGTACGTGAATAGCTGACTAAACTCTTTAGCCACGATATCCACCATCTGTTAACTGCCAGGCATTCTACTAAAGACCGACAGTTGAACTCTTCTTGCCATAGATATATTTCTATATTCATTGGATATAACCAATCATTAGTACGATGACCCGTCACAAATGCTCGTAAGTACAGCTGGCCAATTTATCGTTTTGCCCCTATAGTTACATTTTACTCCTTAAGTACCACTGATCCCTCTAATGAACTATATAACATAATCCTACTATGTCTGAACACCTCTCAGGTCATGTGAAGGTGTGTGGCGCCAAGATGACGAGCAGAAATGCACGTCATCTTAAGCCTTTTATTTAGAATTATGAAGGCTATTAAGCAGAATATGAAGCAATTATGTTAAGAATTCATGAGAAAATAAGTTTGCGTCATTCAGCATTAAGAATCTCGGCTAACCCACTATTATGTGTTATTATGCATTCAATTGTCTATCTTTATAGTTAACGCAAAAAGCAGATGCAGACGCGGAAGCCGGGCTATCGCATAGACGACCGCATGCGGAGAAATTCTCCATCGCAAAGGTGAACGCATACGTTCAATGTATGAGTGTTAGGTAATTAACCGCATACATCCATCGTATAGGAGTTGCGATCGTCAAGCGATGGCGGTCATCGTGTAGAAGTTGCGGTAATCAAGCGAATGTGATCATTGCAAGATTACGGCTACACGATGATAACCATAATAGAGGGATGAACGCAAGGTTGATAGAATGGAAGCATCAACGCATATCTCGGGAAAATCAAAAGATGATGTTGAAATTTCACCTACCACGCCGTTAGCATCAGAGATTTAAAAAAGGACCATCACGCCACGAATGTCAAAATCAGAGCAGGTCCATTAATGTTGTCGGCGATCAAGCTCTATAAATAAAAGCCGATCAGCAGAATTTCAAATTATCCAAGGTTTCTTATCTTTGGGTGGACCCTTGTGATCCAGACCAAAGCGTTAGAAGAAAGCTTGAGAGTTCTTCATCTCCTTCATCCATCCCAAGTGACGACCGGAGCCTTCGACGGAGTTAGATCTCGAGAGAGTAAGCTCCACCGCCCTTCCATGGCACCACCGGCAACCTTGACACACATCTGCCGGAAGCAAGACATTGCTTCCAGGTGGTCATTTCATTTTCTCTTCTTTTCTTATATTGTATTATATTACATTTTGGATCAAGAAATTAATACATTGTGTGTTCAATGCATTTCTATGTTTCCTTCAATGCAAAAAAAAAAACTAAAAAAAATAAAATAAAATAACAACTCGACTGTCAACGCAATGGGGAAACTCATGTTGATAAGAGTTAAATTGTGAATGGCACTTACCCGTAGTTGGATGTCCGCATGACACAAAAAAAATCAAAAAAAATTTAAAAATATATATTTTGAGAATAACAACTCCATTGTCAACGCAATGGAGAAACCCATGTTGATAAGAGATAAGTTGTGAAGGGCACTTACCCGTAGTTGGATGTCCACATGACACACGTGGGGGCAAGCCAAAACGAAGGTAAGTCTCCAAGATCAACGCATAAGCGCAACTTCTCTGTCCGGTGCAAGCCAAATCAAGCAAGACAAGAGTTGAGTTGAATATGGAACGCAACCGAAGTTGGATGCCCGCATGACACACGTGGGGGTAAGCCAAAATGAAGAGCGTAACCAGGTTCAACGCCACATTCGAATAAGTCATCACAAATTTTTGAAGTTTTTTGAACGAACGCATTCTCAAAAGTTGAACACAAAATTGTGGAGAATGAATAAAAAGTTTTTGAGCAAAGGCTTGCCGGATTTAAACTTAGAAAAGATCTTTTTGAAGAAGCAGCCGAAGTGGAGGAGACCGGCCATGGTCAGAGGTATGTGTAAATTATATTCTGAGAGGCTAGTCATCGCAAAGGAAAGCCAGAAGGTGAGTTAGAATTTCTTGATATAACGCATGCTTGAAGACAAACATGATTTTAAGTTTGGGGGTGTGATGACATGCAGAAATGCACGTCATCTTAGGCCTTTTATTTAGAATTATGAGGGCTGTTAAGCAGAATATGTAGTAATTATGTTAGGAATTCATGAGAAAAAGAGTTTGTGTCGTTCATCACTAAGATTCTCGATTAACTCACTATTATGCATTCAATTGTCTATTTTTATAGCTAACCCAGGAAGCGGATGTAGATGCGGAAGCTGGGCTATCGCATAAGCGACCGCATGCGTAGAAATTCTCCACCGCAAAGGCCAACACATACGTTCAATGCATGGGTGTTGCGATAATCAACCGCATGCGTCCATCGCATAGGAGTTGCGATCGTCAAGCGATGGCAGTCATCGTGTAGAAGTTGCGGTAATCAAGCGAATGCGGTCATTGCAAGATTGTGGCTACACGATGATAACCATACTAGAGGGATGAACACAAGGTTGATAGAATGGAAGCATCAACGCATATCTCGGGAAAATCAAAAGATGATGTTGACATTTCACCTACCACTTCGTTAGCATCAGAGATTTAGAAAAGAACCATCACGCCGCGAATGTCAAAATCAGAGCAGGTCTATTAATGCTGTCGGCGATCAAGCTCTATAAATAGAAGTCGCTGAGTATAACTTCAGATTATCCAAGATTTCCTACCTTCGGGTGGATCCTTGTGATCCAGACCAAAGCATTAGAAGAAAGCTTGAGAGTTCTTCATCTCCTTCATCCATTTCGAGTGACGACTGGAGCCTTCGACGAAGTTAGATCTCGAGAGAGTTAGCTCCACCACCCTTCCATGGCACCACCGGTAGCCTTGACACACATCTGCTGGAAGCAAGACATTGCTTCCAGTTGGTCATTTCATTTTCTCTTCTTTTCTTATATTGTATTGTATTACATTTTGGATTAAGAAATTAATACATTGTGTGTTCAATGCATTTCTATGTTTCCTTCGATTCCATCTCCATCTTTCTTTGCTTAGCATCCTTAACTTTCATTGCATCACTTAATGAGATTGCTAGAGTATCGCATACTTAATTATGCGGCATAGGATTATGAAGCATGTAGCAAACCACTGGGAGGTGTGCGTTGCGTGAGTGTGTGAGAAAACCTTATTTGCTTAGTGTGAAGTTGTAGCAAGTTTGTCTATAGGCGGACACAACGCTTGTCTATGAGTAAAGTCAACAACAACTAGCTGCCCGGGAGGGTAATTGGTTGGTTGCATTAAACAATGTAAGCAAGTATTCACTAAAGATAGAAATAATCTTACGTCAGCCAATTTTATGTGGTTACCTTGTCTTATGAGCGCATCATTCATCATTTAGGCATACTTGAGAGAGTAGTCTAAAAACCAAATCTAAGACTCGAGAGAGCGGATTATAATGCATAAGCAAGAATGGGGAACTTAGAGATAAGCTTCGTTTGCTATTACACAGCGTATGCACCCTACGGATAGGATATTACATGCGTCTAGAAGTAGGATACGGTGGTATGTGGTCATCACCCTTTTATGTGAGAGCACGTGAGCAGGTTATGGAGGCTTAGGCATAGGCTTCTCGACACTATCGCATATACATCGCATGCGTCTTAGAATTAGGTTCAAGTGTGTGTAGCATGATCACATAACTTGCATTGGCTGAGGTTGACCTTGCGGTCAAACTTAGAGTTGCGATGAAGACATCTTCACATTTTATCTATTTTTCCTTGCATTTACTACGCGTCAACAGTTGCCGTGTCTCTACCTCTCATTCATACTTCCAATACTTTGTCTATTAGTTAGGAGTAGGAGTTTATTAGCTTATACCCTCCATTATTCTTTTATTCAACCGCCGCAAACACATTACCACATACGTCTAGCTACAAGTCCCTGAGTTCGACCTCGGATCACCCGAGAAACTTGCGTTCGCGTTATACTTGGCGTGAGCGCAAGAAAACTTGTGATGGGAACGCATGGTCATCGCATACATTTGTTAACGCATAGTTTCATTCCAACGCATGACCACCGACGCATGAGTATCAACGCATACCTTAAGACATGCATCGCATAATTGTGTTCACTAATTTTCGTCATCATGCCACACCGTTCAAGCTCGGGATCAGCTCTTAAGAGAGCAATCTATCTACTTACCCCTACTTTGGGGAAGGAATGAACTCCATCTTGTGAAGCTGAGTTCCCAGCTCCTAAATCAGACAAATCCCTAAAGTGGTAGTTTGAGTCGGCACTCTGGTCACTCGCACCCAGCAAATCAAAGGACCATCCTCAATGGCAGGAGTTCCCAACTCACTTAGGATTGAGATCATGTTACCTATGGTCATCCTAGTGAAGTGAAGTCTCAGTCATGAACGGAGTTATATGACGAGACGTTAACACTTCAAGGTCAGGTATAATACAAACTCTTTGTATAGGACGCCCCCACTCGCATGTCCCCTACACGAATGATCAGGACCAAACCATCTGTGACAAGTCACAACACTTGTAATTATTCCACAAAGTGGGCCACGTTCGTAGTGTTACCAGGATAAGGTTTTCCTCCTATATTCATATACTACATACCATTTTGGTTGTCACTTAAGACATGATCCACTTATATGTCACTACATACATGTTTAAGTTACATAAAGACAACTAGGGATATTAAGTTTATTGGTTTGTGGTAAAATTTAAAAAAAAACATCTAAATGTGCAAAGTCAAGAAGTGAATTAAATATCATATATATTATACATCACAAGCATTCTTACAAAGTTGTTTACAAACTACAGGATACGAGATTTTAAGGCACAAACCCCAATAATCTCCCACTTGTCTAAAGCGAAGTGAGGAGTACAATAAAAAATAAGTACAAAACAATAAATTAGGGCATAAAAATCCAGTGCAATAAAATCTCCCACTTGCCCTAGTCCAGCCACTGCCGGTCCCGTAGACCCATGCTCTGAAGATGACCCTCAAACATTGTAGCCGTGAGAGCCTTTGTAAACGAATCAACAATGTTTTTCTATGAGTCGATCTTCATGATGATCACGTCTCCTCGATGCACTATCTCGCGGATCAGATGATACTTTCACTCTTTGTGTTTGTCACACCATTGACTCCTGGACTCCTTGGAGTTCGCCACAGCACCACTATTGTCACAATAGAGAGTGATGGGCCTAGACATATTTGGAACAACTTCCAGCTTTATCAATAACTTCTTGAACCAGATGGCCTCTTTAGCAGCTTCACAAGCCGCTACATACTCAGCCTCCATCGTGGAGTCGAAGATGCACCCCTACTTAGTGCTCCGCCATACTACAGCTCCTCCGTTAAAAGTAAAAATTGACCCTGAAGTGGACTTTCGAGAGTCCTTATCAATCTGAAAGTCAAAATTTGTGTATCCAGTAAGGATCAAATCCCTAGACCCATACACGAACATGTAGTCCCTCTCTTCGAAGATACTTGAGGATATTCTTAACTGCGGTCCAGTGACCCTGGCCTGGGTTAGACTAATACCTACTGACTATTCCCACAGCATAGTAGATGTCTGGCCTAGTGTAGAGCATCGCATACATTAAACTGCCAATGGCAAATGCATATGAGACCCGTCTCATTTCCTCAACCTCTTGAGGTGTCTTAGGACACATGTCCTTAGACAAAATGACTCCATGCCTAAATGGTAGTAGGCCCCTTTTAGAGTCCTACATCGAGTACTTGAGTAAGATTTTGTCAATATACGATGTCTGAGACAGCGTTAGTACTTTGTTCTTATGATCCCGAAAGATCTGTATACCTAGAACAAACTGAGCCTCTCCCAAATCTTTCATTTGGAATTGGGTCGCTAGCCAGTTCTTAACTACAGTCAGTAGACCTACATCATTCCCAGTGAGTAGTATATCGTCTACATAAAACACTAAGAAAGCTATTGAACTATTGACTATCTTCTTGTAAACACAAGGTTCATCAATGTTTTGGTCAAAGCCACATGATTTGATCGCATCATCAAACCGAATATTCTAAGATCGAGACACCTGCTTCAGCCCATAAATGGACCGATTCAGTTTGCAAACCTTTTGCTCTTGACCTTGGGCAATGAAACCTTCGAGTTCACCATGTAAATGGTCTCCTCAAGATTGTCATTTAGAAAATTCGTTTTGACGTCCATTCGCCAGATCTCATAATTATAATAAGCGACAATGGACAAGAGGATGCGATCGACTTTAACATGGCAACAGGTGAGAAAGTTTCCTCATAGTCAACTCCCTCCATCTGAGTATAACCCTTTGCCATAAGTCGAGCCTTGAAGGTTTGCACCTTCCCATCAGCAACCTGTTTGTGCTTGTAGATCCATTTACAACCTATAGGTCTTACCCCATCAGGCTGATCTACAAGATCTCATACCGAGTTGAAATACATCGACTCTATCTCGAGATTCATGGCTTTGACCCATTCATCCCGATCAACATCCTCCATTGCCTTTTGATAGGACAACGAATCCTCAACATCGCCATCTGCCACCATAGCTAAAATTTCGGTGAAACCCAGATAGTGATGAGATGAGTTCTAACCCTCCCACTACGTCGAGGTTCCCTCAACTCTTGAGGTGGAACCGACCTACCAGATGAACTATCATCAACAACTCTAGTTAATGAAACAGGTCGTTCAATAACTCTTGTTGAAGTTTTAGTAGTTACTTTGGAAAACTCACTTAGCACGGCTTTATTACATGAATTATGCTCCCTGATATGATCCTCCTCCAGGAAAGTAGCATTCGTGGAAACAAAAACCTTGTTTTAAGACGAATCATAAAAGTAACCCCTTATGTACCTTTGGGGTAGCCTACAAAGAGGCACAACCTCGAACGTGATTCCAACTTCTTGGGATTTGCCTCAAGCACATGTATTGGGCAACCATATGCGGAAGTGACATAAACTAACTTTACGGTCGTTCCACAACTCTAGAGGTGTTCTCACAATACTCTTAGAAGGAACACGATTGAGAATGTATACTACAATCTCCACTGCGAAACTCCAAAACGAGTCCGGTAAGAAAGCGTAACTCATCATCGAACGAACCACGTCTAACAAGGTTGTGTTTCTCCTCTCTACTAAACCATTCTATTGAGGTGTACCCGATGCCGAGAGTTGGAAAACGATTCCATGTTCTAATAAATAGCCCTAGAAATCAAAATCCAAAAACTCTCCACCTCGATCTGATTGAAGTGTTTTAATTCGTCTATCCAAAGCATTCTCAACTTCAGCCTTAAATAATTTGAACTTTTCAAAAGATTCAGATTTTCGTTGCATCAGATAGACATACTCATATCTCGAGTAATCATAAGTAAAACTGATAGAGTACTCATAGCATCCTCGAGCTCGCACATTCATATGACCACAAAGGTCAGAATGTACTAATTCTAGAGGCCCTTTGGATGATAACCTTTTCCAGTAACAGGTCTTTTAGTCATCTTACTTCAAGGCAAGATTCGCACATTGGTAAAGAAAATTTCCCTCCAAGAAACTACTCGATAATGAAACTCAAATTAAACTTACAACATAAACCCAATATTTAATTCACACTAAGGCTCGATTCCACCCATCAATTCATAAAATCAACCCCAAAATAATTTACCTAAAGTGTGGCTTGATCAACGGTCACTTCCAAGCTTTGGCTCCAAAATCTCCACTAAATTCCATAAAGAAAAACAACCTCTAATTTTGATGGGCAGAGACCTTAAACCTTTGAAATACAATTGTCAAGTCAATACTTAATCCAATCATTATTGGGTGTCTGAAGATCAACCTCAAGAACCACAAATGTTACCAAATTTTTTGTTGGAAACGAACTCGAACTCACTGAACAGCACATTGTGAACTTCAAACTACTCCAATCTTGGATCCAAATTCCAAATATAATAGGTATCAACCAAAAGGAAATCCAAAATTTAATGAGCAAACAAGAAACTTCAAAACTCAACCGATCTTACCCAAAAACTTATCAACACTTGCCGTAATCACTTCAAATCTTCTGGACAACACTCTTAGCACTTCTTAAATTCAAATATAGGACCAACTATTATGGGTAAACATTAAATTCAAGTCAATCTTATTTGGTAAACGAGGTAGAACAACAACCCAAAGAAAAATTTCACAAACAACTTACCAATAATGCTCAAAACTTGTTGCACAGCGTGATAATTCCTCTTCAAGACATCAAATCTAACCCAAACAGATCTGACAGAACCCAAGATGGCGGTAGAGGTTGGGTGACGTCGGATGAATGTGGACGATGTGGCGGATTTTATCGCGCCGGCACGCAGAGGGGCATACGATGGAGGGGGTCTGCGGCGGCGCGACTTGGCTGGCGGGATCTGGTCGATCGAAACCCACAAACGATGAGCGGCGTAGCTGAAGCACAAATTGGCGGCTGGGGCGACTAACGGCACACGCTGCTCGTGAATCAGGGGCGATGGCTCATGGGTGCTGGGCTCGATCGAACGACAAACAGTTTCATGGGAGGTTCTATCTTTTGAAAGGGAGAGGGAAGAGACGCTAAGGGGGGGTTTCGGGTAGGGAAGCGCACGAGGAAGAAGAAAAGGAAGGGAGAGAGAAAAAGAAAAGAAAGAGAAAATAAAAGGAAAGGAAAGAATAAGAATAAAATAAAAATAAAATATATTTTATTTTATTTCTTTTCTTAATCCACATAAATTCTTTCAATTCCCTCCCTTTAAAAAAAGAATTAACTCCTACTAATTATTTCCAACATAAATAATTTCCAATGTTAACAATTAAATTCCTGCAATTACACTTAAAAGTCCAAAATTCCAAAAATTCCCCCAATTAAAAGAAATTACTGAAATTACATTACTAACAAAACTTGGGGTGTTACATTCTTCCCTACTTACGGAACTTTCGTCCTCGAAAGTTTACTCCTGGAATAGCTCCGGGTACTAGGCTCTCATCTCATCTCTCGCTCCCAAGTGGCTTTCTTGAAATGGTGATTATACCACAAGACTTTCACAAATGCTATCTCCCTATGGCTTAATGTCTTCACCTCTCTGGCGAGAATCTCTACACATTTCTCCTTGTAGCTCAAGTTGTCTTCAACTGCAAGGGCTCAAAGTCAACTACATGGGACAGATCTGTCACATACTTTCTCAGCATCGAAACATGGAAGACATTATGAACTGAAGACAATGCTGGAGGCAATGCCAATCGGTAAACTACAGGGCCAATTCGTTCCAATACCTCGAAAGGTCCAATGAATCTTGGACTCAACTTCCCTTTCCTACTAAACCTCGGAATACCTTTCATGGGTGCCACTTTTAAGAACACGTTATCACCAATCTCAAATTCAAGGTCCTTATGTCTCACATAGGCATAACTCTTCTGTCTGTTCTGAGCTATTTGCATACGAGCCCTGTTCTTCTGTATTGCCTCATTCGTGGTCTGCATTAGCTCAGGTCCTAGCAATTTCCTTTCTCCTATCTCATCCCAACACACAAAAGATCTGCAACTCTTCCCATAAAGGGCCTTAAATGGTGATATTCCAATAGTAGACTAGTAGTTGTTATTATAAGCAAACTCCATCAAATGCAAGTGAGCATCCCAACTTCCTGAAAACTCTATGGCACAGGCACGCAATATATCTTCCAATATTTGATTCTATTGCTTTGTCAACCCATCAGTCTATGGGTGAAAAGCTGTACTGAAATCCAACTGGGTTCTCAATGTTGTCTGAAGACTCTTCCAGAAGTTAGAGGTGAAATGAGTGTCTCTGTTCGACACAATGGACACAGGCACTCCGTGCAATCTCACTACCTCTTTTATGTATATCTGTGCCACTTATTTACTGAAAAGTGGACTTCTCAGGCATGAAGTGCACTACTTTGGTGAGTCTGTCTACTACAACCCAAATCATAGTGAAACCCTTTGCGTTCTGGGGCAACCCCACAATGAAGTCCATAGACACGTGCTTCCACTTCCATTCTAGCACACTCAATTGTTGTAAAAAGCCTGATGGCTTCTGTCTCGGGGCTTTCACCTACTGGCACACCAAGCACTTACTGATGAACTCAACAATCTCTCTCTTTATGTTATTCCACCACTAATAACGTTTCAAGTCCTGATACATCTTAGTGCTGCTGGAATGAACTAAAAATAGGGAAATGTGAGCCTCTGACAACAAATCATTCTTAATATCACTATTTGCTGGCATGCATAAATGTCCCTGATAGAGAAAATTCACCTTCCGCTGATATCGAGAGTTCACTATCTTGGCCTGACTCCACCTTGCGAACTTGCTCAACCAAGTAAGGATCACCCAGCTACACATCAATAATTCTCTGCCTTAAACTCGGTTGCACTGACAACTGCACTAACTGTGTAGTAACTCTTCCCACTACCACTATAATTGATAACTTGTAGAAATAAAATTTATTTATACTACTTTATTTTGATATTGCAGTTAAAAGAGAGAAAAGTTGCGTCAATTGTATGGAAATCAGCTAAGGAATACAATAATTATAAATTATCACAAATACACCCACTAAGACCATTAAGATGGTAGAAAAGGATATTTCAAGTCTGTTTTGCAGCAAACCAAGTCACCGCTTGCGATCAAGGCTCAGAGAGAAACTGAACAACGCATCTCCGTAGCATTGCGCTGTCAAATCAATACTAAAGAGATAATCAATGCAATGACGGTGCAATGCGACAGCCGATCCAGAGCTGAACTTCAACCACATGTGGTAATAAAAACAACACCGCATGTGGGCACACGATCGAAGATGCAGATGAGTAGCGTAATCACGGAGGATTGTGACACGTGTACAACTAACTGTTGTGCATATTCGACGGACTGATTGCATAATAGAAGGAATATTTATTCCACCAATTTCGGACTTTCCATAACAATAAAGTGGGGACCACAAGTCAGAGAGTCAAAGCATTCATCTATAAATACTCTCAAAGAATTCACTGAAAGATATACTTGATACGGGGGATAATTGATACGAGGCTATTGAGAGAAAGCTGATCTGAGTGCTGATCGGAGGAAATCTGAGAAGAAAAGAGACAAGGCCGAGAGGTGAGTCTCAATGCAATTCTGCCAAATCCCCACCGATAAGCTCTGTACTTAAATCCCTTCTACCGGTTGAGCAATCCTGAGAGGGAAGCTCATTCTTCCATTCACTCCATCAACGCCGGCAAGTGATTCTCCATTCCAAATCTGTGCCAAGATGTTGGCGCTTATTTGTATTTGTTTCTAACTCTCATTCACCAATTGTATTTCATCTTCTTAATCTCTTCATTCATAACCATGTATCAGACACTAAATAGTATTATTGAATGTCTTGATCATTTCCATTTCCACTTCTCTGTCTATTTCCATTCTTCCATAAATCATTTTCTCCATGATGTTTTCTTAATCCCTTGGTGATTAATATGAATTAAACAAGTAACTTAATCTGTGCAAAAGAAATAAAGATGTTTAGCTAAAGCATGCTAGTCAGCATCTTCACCTATGAGAGCAGACGTGAAGATGTCATTCTGATCTGTTGAGAGAAGGTTAGAAGAATGCATTAACTAAAGCAAGAAGTACTTCCAGAGATGGAAGCAACCTTGCGTTCATTATATTTGTCCCTATTTCACCACAGAGATATGGGAACGCGGCCGATCACCGAGAGGTGTACGCTAAGGGAAAAGCGGAACCGTACTTATGTCTTTAACACAATTAAGGAACTTGCAATGTTTGTACTAATTATCTTTTCTCTTTCTGTTCTACACATAATACTTGCCACTGCATAACACGATCTTTATATAATCTTCACAGTCAGTCTCACCCTCAATATCTTGTATCGTGTAACCTGTATCTTGTATCATCATAGCTTAGGTTTATTTTATCGCAATTTACTTAATTATTGCATTTTTATCGCTTACCTCTACTTTATCGCATTTTCAAATACCTGTATACACAACCTTTTTATAAATTGAAAAACCTCTGGTCGCATATATCACAAATGTAACGCAATAACCTCAAACAGTCCCTATGTTCGACCTAGGATCACACCAAGAAACTTGTGGTGAAATTATATTTGGTTTCAACGCAAAGAAACTTGTGACAATGCACAACATACTACAAGAACATTCATTAATAACGAATATCTAGAAGTAGTATCGCATATCATTGCATAAAATCTATGTCATCAAGTTTATGACATGGACTTGTAGCTTAGAAAAAAAATTTGCGTGTCAACAATCTCGGCCCGCTCTAGTTCCTTGCACAAATGAGTCTGTCCAGTAATGAGGGCTGCTAAATGGGCTACCTTTCTGCTTAAGGCATCTTCCACTACATTCACCTTCCCTGGGCAGTACAAAATTTCGCAGTCATAATCCTTCACAACCTCTAACCACCTTCTTTGCCTCATGTTCAACTCCTTCTAAGTGAAAAAGTACTTTAAACTCTTGTGGTTGGTGAAAATATGTATCTTCTCTCCATATAAGTAGTGCCTCCAGATCTTGAGAGCAAAAACCACTACTACGAATTCCAAATCGTGTGTAGGATAGTTCTGTTCATGCTTTTTTAACTTACGAGAAGCGTAAGCAACTATTCTCCCCTGCTGCATCAATACGCATCCCAATCCCTTCTTAGACACATCACTATAAATGACAAAACCACATGATCCATCTAGTATTGTAAAAACTGGGGCTGAAACTAGCCTCTGCTTGAGATCTTGGAAACTGCTCTCACAAGCCTCATTCCAAATGACAGGAGCTCCCTTCCAGGTCAACTAAGTCAATAGGGTGGCTATGCGAAAGAAGTCCTTCACAAATCGTCTATAGTAGCCTGCTAACCCCAAGAAACTCTGCACCTCACTGACTGTGGTTGGACGAGCCCAACTTGTAACTGCCTCAATCTTTGCAGGATCCACGGAGACTCCTTCCTTCGATACTACATGTCTTAGAAAGGACACCTACCTCAACAAAAACTCACATTTAGAGAACTTGGCATACAACTTAATGGCCCTTAACGTCTCCAAAACTTTTCACAAATGTTCCTCATGCTTGGCCTCTGTCTTGGAATAAACCAAGATATCATCAACAAAAACAATCACAAAGGTGTCGAGGAATTCCTTAAACACCCTATTCATCAGATCCATGAACATTGTTGGGGAATTTGTCAGACCGAACGACATCACTATGAACTCATAATGCCCATATCTCGAATGGAAGGTTGTCTTGGGTATATCACTGTTCTTTATCCTCAACTGATGGTATCCTGACTAAAGATCAATCTTTAAGAACACCGTAGCTCCCTGCAACTGGTCGAACAAGTCATCAATCCTGGGGAATGGATATTTATTCTTTATGGTCACTTTGTTTAATTCTCTGTAGTCAATGTACATATGCAATGACCCATCCTTCTTTTTCACAAACAAAATGGGTGCACCCCATAGTGACACACTAGGGCATATGAAAACCTTGTCCAACAACTCTTACAACTGGACTTTAAGCTCTCTCAATTCTTCCAGTGCCATCCTGTAAGGAGCTTTTAAGATGGGAATTGTGCCTGGCTCCAACTCAATAGCAAAATCTATCTCCTGCTATGGGAGTAGTCCAAGAAAATCCTTTGAAAAAATGTCGGGAAAATTTCTTACTATTGGCTCTGAAGTCAAGGTGACTTCAGTCTCTCTAGTGTCAACCACATTGGCCATAATACCTTAGGCTCCTTGGTCAAACAGTATACTGGCCTTCAATGCTGAAATCACTTTAGGTAGGACCATGGTCTCAACCCTTTAAACTTAAAGTTGGCTCCTGTAGGAGGGTTAAAGATGACTTCCTTACGGAAGCAATCTATACTGGCATGATTAGCAGCTAGCCAAACGATGCCCAGGATCACATCAAAATAACGCATATCTAGAATTTTGAAGGTCACATCTAATGCATGATTTGTTATCTCTACCTGACATGCCTTTATCTTTTTAGTAGCTAACATGATCTCTTCTGATGGAGTGGAAATAGACAGTGCAAGGAGTAAAGGTTCTGACTCTAACATGGCATGCTTTTCAAATATGAAGGATATAAACGAATGCGAAGAGCCGGAGTCAAACAAAACTAAAGCATGGTGCCCCAAAATGGGAAGCGTACCTATCACAACTATGTCTGACTTCTCAACCTCACGCTGAGTGGTAGAAACACCCTACCCTACTACTGCTGATGACTCGGGCCTCCCTAAAATGAGCTTACGGGCTGGCCCCTAGGTTCAGACACGTTCCACCTTGGGTATTTCTCTAACGTATGTCCCTTCTAACCACATCGAAAACAAACACCAGAGCCGGTTAGGCAACGTCCCTAGTGACGCCTACCACAAGTAGTACAGATTGGCTTATCTTCCTTAACAGTCACAACTTGAGAGCCATGTTATCCCTACTGACGTGAAGCATTAACTATGTTCTGATTCCTTTACTGATGCTCAAGAGCCCTTGGCTCAACCTTCCTTTTCTGACCTGCAGAGGGCCCAATCACGAGCGACTTCCTATACTCTTCTCCCATCTGGGAGTCAGCATCAATCTTCACGGCAGCCCGCAGTGCCGTAGCATACGTCTTATGGTCCAAGGCATGTACCATACCTCGCAGTCCACTCCTCAAACCTTGGATGAACCTTTATGTCCTCGCTGCCTCGATGGCTGCTAGCTCAAAAGCAAAGTGGGACAGCTTATCAAATTCCTGCTCATATTCCTCTTCCGGCATAACTCCCTGTTTCAAGTTCAAGAACTCTGCCTACTTGTTGTACTGGGTGTTGGCTGAAAAATACTTTTCATAAAAACGCTCCTTAAACTACTCCTAGGTTGTAAATCCCTTACTAATATCAATCATTTTCTCTACTAAACGCCACCAAATCTCCACGTTGCTAGTCAGCATGAAAATTGCACATTAGAGCTTGTGCTCTTCCGGGCACTTCATAAAACAAAAAATTGTCTCAATTGATGACAGCCACATCTTTGCTTTAGTGGAATCCCTCAACGATCTATCAAATGAGTGAGGGTCAAACTTCCTAAATCCCTCAAGTGCTTAGCCTCAAGAGACAGGTTCTGCATGTCTCGATTCTGCGATTGGGTCTGCTGCAACTGCTTAGGTGGCACTTATTCTTTCTGATCTTGGTTCTGGGCAGTCTGTCCTACCATCGTATTACGGATCAACTCTTGTAGTCTTTCCATCAGGGAGGATGCAACAACTTCACCAATTCTTGCCTTTATTGCCTTCTCATCAACTTAGGTCATAGGTGGATTTAGAGCTATTGGGACAGTCTGGCTACCCTTGGCTCCCTCTTCTTGAACCCCTAGAGGGGGAGGATCCTGAACTCGTGGATGTTGCACTTGGGGGTCCTGAACCCCTCCTCTAACAGTCTTTCTTGCTCTAGGTGCCATGTCCTGTCATGAACTCACAAATCAGCTCTCTATCTCTGGGTCTTTTTCAAAAGACCTGCTACTGAAACATTACATCACTAATCGCATATATGTACTGAAAACTTCCATTAGTAGGACATACTTGGCGATGACGAGGAATCCATTACTGGGCCACAGGGACTATCTAGACTTACGTAGTAAGTCAGTCTTCAAAATCCAAGACATGGGCTCTAATACCAACTGTAACAACCTGACCCCCTAGGACTCAAGCTAGGCCATTACTACCGTATGCATGCATGTAAGTTAAAACGACATTATTTTTATAATGAAATAAATGCTAAATAAATGAGATAACTAAAAAGGTTTACATTAATTTCAAATACTTAAAGTCAAAGGATAGGGTACCCATAAATCATGAAAAGAAACAAATAAGTCTAAAAACAAAACTTAAACAGTAGTCTCGAATCTCAAAACTGAAAACGTAAAACATAACAGAAACATTAGAATATGAGTGGAAGCATGTAAACTAGTCCCCGGTGGCTCAATCAAGGATTCCTCTTGTCAGTCACTGGTGCATCTCTGCCCTTACTTGAAAGAACAACATAAGAAAGAATGAGTATAAAAATACTCAGTAAGTAACCCCACTACTGGATTCAGGCTAGGCATTTATGTCCTCTAGATGCCTACCTCTGGTGGAACATAAATACTCCTCTAGTCCTCATGGGATTCATACATGAATAACTGATTTTGATCCTACTGTAGTTAAGTATACCCACTACCTCTAGTAAGTCCCGTAGGACCCACAACCTCTGGTGAATCCCGAAGGAAAGCACCACCTTTAGTTAATTCTGAAGAAAACACAACCTCTGGTGGATCCTGAAGGAAACCATCACCTCTAGTGAATCCCAAAGGAAACACAACCTCTAGTGAATCCTGAAGGAAAACACCACCTCTAGTGAATCTCAAAAGAAACAAAACCTCTGGTGGATCACAAAGGAAATTACTCCAAACTACTCCAATCTTGAATCCAAATTTTGAATATAATAGGTATCAACCAAAAGGAAATCCAAAATTTAATGGGCAAATAAGAACCTTCAAAACTCAACCGATCTTATCCAAAAACTTACCAACACTTGCCAAAATCACTTCAAATCTTCTGGACAACACTCTTAGCACTCCTTAAATTCAAATCTAGGACCAACTATTATGGATAAACATTAAATTCAAGTCAACTTTATTTGGTAAACGAGGTAGAATAACAACCCAAAGAAAAATTTCACGAACAACTTACCAATCATGCTCAAACCTTATTGCACAGCGTGATAATTCCTCTTCAAGACATCAAATCTAACCCAAAAAGATCTAATGGAACCAAAAACAGCGGTAGGGGCTAGGCGGCGTCGGACGAATGGGGATGACGTGGTGAATCTTGTCACACCAGTGCATAGAGGGGCATACGGTAGAGGAGGTCTGCAACAACATGACTTGGCTGGCAGGATCTGTTGGGCCGAAACCCATGAACGATGAGCAGCACGGCTGGAGCATAGATCGACGGCTAGGGCGGCTAGCAACACACGCTGCTCACGGATCGGGGGTGGTGGCTCGTGGGTGTTGTGCTCGATCGAACGATTTCAGGGGGGTTCTGTCTTTCAAGAGGGAGAAGGAAGAGATGCAAGGGGGTGTTAGGTAGGGAGGTGCACGAGGAAGACGAAAGGGAAGGGAGAGAGAAAAAGAAAAAGAAAGAGAAAGAGAAAAGGAAAGGAAAGAATAAAAATAAAAATAAAATATATTTTATTTTATTTTATTCTTTTCTTAATCTACATAAATTCTTTAAATTCCCCCCCTTTAAAAAAAGAATTAACTTCTGCCATTCATTTTCAACATAAATAATTTCCAACGTTAATAATTAAATTCCCGCAATTACACTTAAAGTCCAAAATTCCAAAAACACCCCCAATTAGAAGAAATTACTGAAATTACATTACTAACAAAACTTGGGGTGTTACAGCCCTTTTGCTCGATCTCATCAACGTCGATAACATAGTCTTATGTGCACGTAAAGTTGAATTGGGTCTTGACCACCTTATCATACCTTCGGTATCAAGGATTCCTAACATCATTGTAATCTGGGTACCTTACCGTACCTTTGGTACCAACATTGGAGTAGGGTTTGTACAAGGCACAGACATTTAAACATTTAAAAACATATACAGAATATGCATATTCTAAATAATCATACCTCATGGATTCATACCAATGCATAGTGCCTTGTAAAACATGGAATATACTTGATTAATTCCATCATGCAATAAAACATGGCATGGGCTTAATGGAAAATGCATGTTAAACTCTTAATTAACTTCATCATTTAAAAACATGGACCATGCGATTAACATTCATTTCAAGACATGCATTGGAGAAAATCATGATATAATAACTTCATATGAAATGCCTATGCGTTAGGAATCATTCATAAAACTTGCATTAGAAAACATTTGTTAAAACTTGTCACTCATTGTTTAAGCTACTTATCCAAGGGGTATGAACCTTTCATATTTGTGTTTGTCCTGAAAAGGAAAGGTCCCTTGGTCAATATACTTAGCTCCCTTTTGACCTTAACACATAACTTATCTTTACTGCATACTAATAGTCATCGCATCATAACTAAGTTCAACGCATCGACTATCCTTAACAATCTTACCTAATAACTTGGTTGACAATTGGGAATCCTTTCTCAAGGTGCTCGGGTAAACGTTGAACACTTCCCAGTCTATGTAATGAACGCTTACTATGCAGCATACTTCAAACTCCTTTGTTATGAAATTGCCTATGTTGTATTCATTAACGTATAACATCACTGAGTCAACTACTTGCTTGTTCTTCGTATGTAGCTGCCTGCTTATTCATCCATATCACCATTCCAAATTCTAACTTCCAGATTTCATAACTTTAATTCCAGCATTCATTTGACTAAACTCCTTTCAAATAAAATGCTCATAAACATCTTAACTTTTGCTTATCTTAGAATTTGAGCATTATTTCCTCTAGAATCAATCGAAAATCCCTCAATTTCTCCTTTAGTTGGTCGAGAGTTCTTCAACTTTCAAAATCTTCAGATGGCAACAACACTCCCTCACTTAGGCGTTAGAAAAATTTTGGCAAACCAGTCTCCTTCTTGGTTAAGCCTATTTATACTTGGGTTTGCATGAAGAGTTTGCTTAATTAATTGCCAACTGGAAAGCTTATCCTTTTATTGATATTTGCAAGGCTGCCACCTGGCTTACTTACTCGTTAATTAAGTTGAATTCCTTAGCTTAAGCTTGATCACATGGCCTTGCGACCATCCAAGACTTCTCCCTTCAACACACGATCATCTGCTGCATCTTTCATCAACTTAGCCCTTAACAATGGTATACATGTTAGTGTTAACATGCAATTAGTGGAAGCAATTAGGATCTTAAGCACTATAATTCCATCAATTTTAGCATAGAAACATGCAAGTACATAAACTAAAATAGGATTTTGAAGATATACCTTTATTAAACTCTTCCAATCTTCAAATTTCAGCTTGAATCTCCTCAGTAATCCCTTGTAGACCACTACTTGATCTTTTCTACTATTCTCTAGGACCTTAGATTGGATTGTGGGATCTAAAATGAGTTTGAATTGAGGGAATTTTTTAGAAGAAAGACTAGTTCTTAGCTTCAAGGTTGAAGAACACTTCTTCAATCAAAATTCCAAAAAATTTTCATTTTGCATGTCCTTCTCTCAACAAATTGGAGTATGGTTTTGTTCACTCTTCTCATGCAATCTGGTTGCATGATAGATTGACACCAAGTAGATCAATCCATAATGGAATTTTATGTGTTCGAAGTGGAATAAACCCACTAAAATTGATTTCACATTTAAATTGTATTAAAACCAACTTTTAATGAATTTAATAAAAATAAATTTTAATTTGATTTTTCAAAAATTAAATTAAAACAAAAAATGATTTAAATATTTGAATTTTCATAAAACTCAAAAATTCAATTTAATATGAAATTAATTAAACAAATTAATTAATTAAAAATAATTTAATATCTAATATTAAATTATTAAATCACCAATTCCACAAACATGAATCCCTATTCATATAATCTAATATTTAAATCATATTATCCAATTCTCCAATTTCGTTTAATTCGATAATTAAACATGTAATTATATCGTATATAATTACTAATTCCTTTAATTTGAATTTGAATGTTTAATTCGTTTATGAGCTGGTAGGGGACTTAATGGACCTACAAATCATGGGCTCCAACGATCCGAGATTAACCGGCTAAACTCTTTAACCTAATTAACCAACATTCATTAACTACCGGGTCACTCTACTAAAGCTAAGTAGTCGCACTCCCCTCACTATAGATATATTTTTTTCCACTCGATATAACCATAATCAGTAATTCAACCCTTCACAAGTTGTTCGTAATAACGGCTGGGTCAAAAGTTGTTGTACCCCCGAGATTACATCTTGTTCCTTAAGCCCCACTAATTCTCTAATGAACAATTGGTTTGTGATCCAATCACTAAACCGAGTCCCCCTCAGGCCAATGAGAGGGTAGAGGCCCTTTGTTCAAGACCCGAAATCAGTAAGGGAACAACCTCTCTACAATCCCTAAAAGTGGGTAGGAGTGAATTTCGTCTTGCACCCTATGTTTCCACCTATCTACCAGGTCTTACCCCTGAAATGGGAAGCTTATTGAGTCGATGTTGTTGAGCCAACTCTCACCCATGCAAGTCTAAGAATAATCCCAAATAAACAGGAGTTCATAGTTAGCTCAAGATTAAGGTTAAGTTACCTAGGTCATCACTTTGAAATAGTCAGTCTTAAACAGTAAATTATTGGGTTGATGTCCTAAATCTCATAGGGTCCTATAGTTTGTAATTGTATTGTACAAACTTTTTTATTTATGTAATAAAATATGTGATGTTTTATTTCAAAAATTAGTTGCATTAACCACAAACCAATAAACTAACATCCAAGGTTATCTTATAACTTAAACATGTATGTAGAGACATATGGGTGGATCATGTTTAAGTGATAACCTAAATGGTCTGTAGTAGATGGATAAGGCTAGATACCTTATCCTAGTGACACTACGAGTATGGCTCATTTTGTAGATGTTACAATTGTTGTAAAGTGCTAGAAATGATCTGATCTTGATTATTCATGTAGAGATATGTGAGTGAAGATATTCTATACAAAGGAGTTTGTATAAGACCGGACTACGAAATGTTTAGTCTTATTATATAACAACGTTCATAATAAAAACTTACATTTCACAAGGATGACCATAAGTAACATGACCTAAATCCTGGGTGAGTTGTGAACTTCTGCCTATGAGGACGGTCCTTTGATTTGTATGGGTGAGAATGGTCAAATCGTCGACTCAACAAGCCTACCATTTTGAGGATTCGTTTGGTTGGGAAGCTGGGAACACAACTACACAAGAAGAAATTCACTCCTTCCCCAATGTTGAGGCAAATAGATAAATTGTCCCTTAAGAACTGATCTCGAGGCTTGAACAATGTGGTGCCACACCCTCTCTTGAACCGAGAGGGGTTTGGTCATAATTAGACTATAATTTATTGTTCATTAGAGAGATAAATGGTACTTAAGAAGTTAGATGTAACCATAGGGGCACAACGGTAATTTTGGCTCAGCTGTACTTATGAGCAATTTATGAAGGGTCGTTGTACCATTGATTAGTTATATCTAATGGACATAGAAATATATCTGTAGTGCGAAGAGTGCAACTGTCGGTCTTTAGTGGAGTACCGGACAATTAAACAGATGGTGAATAATTTAGTTAAAGAGTTTATTTAATTATTCACGTACCGTTGAAGCTTCAAGCTACAGATCTATGAGATCCCCTCGATAGCTCAACAGGATTTAATGAGAACCAGCTTTTAAATTAATTTGAATTGTTCAAATTAATTGAGGGAATTAATTATATATGATATAATTAGTTAAATTTAATTATATATGATATAATTACTATAATGTATTTAATACATTATAATTTAATTGAGAGAAATTAAATATTTGAATATGATTCAAATATTAATTATGTAAATTAGATTCATATAATTAAATTTAATATAAATGGATTTATATTAAATATCGTTGTTGAGAACATTAAACCATAAATTATATTATATTAGATACAATATTGAACTATAGATTATATGTATATTTGATATAACATATAGTTTAATATATATTATATGATAAAGTAGTTATCATATGTATATATATTAAAGGTTTTTATTAAAAATTATTTTTATTATTTTTAATATTTTTTTTATTAAAAAAATCTAATAATGGGAAGGAGTTGTAACTCCATCCCGACCCGTTACTCTCTCAAACGTGAGAATGGTGAAGGCACTTCATTCTGTCAAGTGGTTATGAAAAAAAAAAAAGAATCAAAATTCTCTCTGCACAGAAACGTTCTATGAAATTTTTCTTTCTCCTTCTCCTCTCACTCAATTTTCTATCCCTCCCTAAATATAAAATAGTCAGAGCTCCACTCCTCCTGGATTCTTATCCTAAGAATACTGTGGTAACCATAGTGGTGGTCTTTAGATCAAGGGATTCATTCGAAGGTTGGTTTCTTCAAAGGTAAAAATTCAAACCCATTTTATTATTCTGTAGTTTCAATTTATGCATGCTGTATTTTTTTTTTTTTTTTTTTTGTGGAATGCATAATTACGTTTTGTCCGCTGTAAAATTTCAATTCTATAAAATGTTAGGAATTGGGACGATCCACTTCCGCTTATGGTCCCTTTATAGGGTTCTTTCAATTGGTATCAGAGCGGCGTTTTAATGGCCCAATTTTTCCAAAATTTTCAGAATTATTTTACAGTTTGGTGGGCTACTGCATTCAGAATGTTCATGTGATATGTTGTGTTGAATGTGGTTTGCAATTAATGGATGTTTACGGGATTAAGCTGTATAGATTTATTGCTTTTGTTTTACAATTTTGTGTTGTAAAGACCCATTTTTTGGGGCATAAACTAGCAATTGAGTCTGTATTTTAAGTTTTTTAGTCGCTCATGCTGTTCCCGGTGACGATCTGGTGAAATCATTGTCGAAATCGGAGGATGTTATAAAGTAAGAGTAACTTTATTTCTTGGTCCAGTCTTATACAAACTCTTTGAATACGATGACACCACTTGCATGTCTCCACATGAACGATTCACGATCGCATCGTTTGTACTAAATACAAAGTGAGTTGTATCCGATAGTGTTTCCAGAATAAGGTACCCAGCCTTATCCGTATACTATAAACCCTTCTGGCTATCTACTTGGATTTAATCCACTCTTATGTCTCTACATAAAGTCCAAGTACGCATGTAATAGCCATGGATCTTAGTTTATTGGATTTAGTGCCATTGAAAATTGAATATGTTTAATCTTATACTGCGAGTTTTAGGACATACAACCCAACAATCCCTCTTGGACTAAAACTCCAGTGGATTTACATATATACAGATATATACAATGTTGAGTATGAGAGAATAAATACAATAAACTAGGGCATCAGATACCCAGTAATTCTCCCACTTACCCTAGATTTATTTATCTTGTAGTTCGAGACCCACTAGATGACCCACGAACACTTTAGCCGGGAATGCCTTCATAAAAGGATCAGCTAAGTTGTCTTCTGAGGCTATCTACGTGACGATTACATCTCATCGGTATACTATCTCCCTGATGAGATGGTACTTACTCTCGATGTACTTACCGCACTTATGGCTTCTAAGTTCTCTGGAATTTGCAACTACTCCACTGTTATCACAATAGAGTTGATCGATAGGTGCATATTTGGAACCACTTCCAAATCGGTCACGAACTTTCTAAGCCATACTCCCTCATTGGCTGCCTCACACGCAGCTACATGCTCCGCTTCTATGATGGAATCAGCAAAACAACTTTGCTTGATACTCCTTCATACTATAGCTCCTTCATTAAGAGTGAATACTAATCCCAAATTTGATTTTCTAGAATCCATATTGGTTTGAAAATCAAAATCAATGTATTTTATAAGGATCAGATCATTATCACCATACACGAGCATATAGTCCCACGTTCTCCAAAGATACTTGAGGATGTTCTTACGGTAGTCCAATGATCATATCCAGAATTGGATTGATATTTGTTGACTATTCCAACTGCATAGCATATGTTGGAGCGTGTACACAACATGGCATATATCAGACTTCTAACTACTGATGCATAAGGAATTCTAGTGTTTTGTTCTTACGATTCCGAACTATTTGAATCCCAAGAACGTATTGTACATTTCCCAAATCCTTCATTTGGAATTGTGATGCTAGACATCTTTTAATGTCCAGTAAGTATTCTACTTCATTTTCAATGAGTTGAATATCATCAACATATAAAACTAGAAAAACTACAATTTTGTTGACAATCTTCTTGTAAACACAGGTTCGTCAACGTTTTGTTCAAAGCCATAAACACAAGGATCTAAATGTTTGTTTTAACCCATAAATAGATCTTTTAAACTTGCAAACCTTTTGCTATTGACCCTGTTCTATAAACCCCTCTAGTTGAAACATATAGATACTTTCTTCAAGATGCCATTTAGAAAAGTTGTCTTAACGTCCATTTGCCAGATATCATAATCATAAAAGGCAGCAATGAATTAAAGTATTCTAATAGACTTAATCATGGCAACTGGAGAGAATGTTATTCATAGCCCACCCCCTCTCTTTGGGTAAACCCTTTTGCCACGAGTCTAGCTTTGTAGGTCAGTACCTTACAAGCTTGGTCTCGATTTCTTTTGTAGATCCATTTGCAACCAATAGGTTTTATCCCTTCTAGTTGATCTACAAGTTTCCAGACTGAATTGAAATACATCGGCTCCATTTTGAGGTCTATGGCTTTTATCCATTAGTCTCTATCCACATCTTCTATTGCCTGTTTAAAAGTCAATGGATCCTTGAAGCCATCATCAGGTATGACGACCTAAGTTTCCATTAAACCCATGTAACAGTTAGGCTGTTGAACAACCATCCCACTACATCGAGACATTCTCAACTCTTGAGGAGGATGTAAAGTACTAGTTCATCAACAACTATTATTGAAGGACCAACTTGATCAACAACTCTTGTTGATTTTCTTGTAGCTTCTGTGGTGATTTCATTTAATACTAGCTTACTGCGAGGTTGATGATTCTTTATGTGGTCCTCCTCTAGGAATGTTGCATTTGTCGATACAAATATTTTTTCTTCCTAAGGATCATAGAAATAACCACCTTTTGTCTCTTTAGGATAGCCTACAAATAGGCATACTTTTGAACGGTGTTCCAATTTCTTTGGGTTCTACACTAACACATGTGTTAAGCATCCTCAAATCTTGAAGTGAGTAAACTACCTTTATGGCCTCTCCATAACTCGTAAGGTATTTCTGAAAAACTTTTCGAGGGAACCATGTTCAAAATATACACTACAGTCTATATTACATATCCCCAAAAGGTCTGAGGTAGCTGGGTGCAACTCATCATTGAACGAACTATGTCCAACAGGGTTCTACTTCTCCTTTCTGCTACACCATTTTGTTGGGGTGTACCCTATGAGTTGAGGCTGAATTCCTTGTTCTATAAAATAGTCCTAGAATTTTAAGTCTAAATACTCACCACCTCGATCTGATCGAAGTGTTTTCATCATTTTACCTAATTGGTTCTCAACCTTTGTCTTATATTCTTTGATCTTTTCAAGGGTTTCAGACTTATGATGCATTAGGTAAATGTAGACATATCTAGAAGAATCATCGATAAAGCTGATGATATATTCATATCCTCCTCGTGCTTTAACATTCATTGGACCACAGAGGTCTGAGTGTACTAGCTCTAAGGGTTCTTTGCCTCTAAAACCTTTCCCCGTAAAAGATCCTTTGGTCATTTTACCCTCAAGACAAGATTCACAAGACAGTAAAGAGTTATCTTCTAACTAATTTAGGAGTCCACTCTTAATCATTCTCTCAATCCTATTGAGATTAATGTGGCTAAGTCTTAAGTGTCAAAGATAGGTATTAGAAGAAATTTTACGTTTCTTGTTTTGAGTCTTAGTTGTTTTAAACATCTCTATATTCATAACAATTTTTACCTCAATTGGTTTTAACATATATAAGTTATTTTCAAGTTTTGCAGAACATACTTTAATATCTTTTAAGAAAATGAACACTTCATTATCTTCAAAAGGACTTTATATTGTTGTTCTAGCAAACATGAGATAGATATTAAATTCCTCCTCATGGCAGGAATGTAATAAACATTTTCAAGTAAAATGAATCTATCTTCAACAAATAACTTCATATCTCCCACTGCTTTAGATGAGACAACCTTCCCGATCCCTACCTTGAAGGTTGATTTACTTTCTATAACCTATCTCCAGGAACTAGTTTCCTAAGTGAAAGCACAGATATGGTAGCGGCACTTGAATCTAATATCCAGGTTAATTTATCATATTCCACTAAACATGTCTCAATGACAAGTAAAGCACTTTGTTGTGCTTTCTTAGTTTCCTCATGTATGACATTCGTGTTTAACATATCCATTACATATTCACTAACAAATGTTCTATCCTTTATATTAAGGTTATAAACATCTTCAAGAATATTGTACCTGGCAAATTGTCTAAACAATGTCTGTAATGATTCCATGATTTCTTTAGTGAAACCATGTTCTTGAATTTCTTAGCTAGTATATCAGATATATTTACTAAGATATGGATTGGGCCTTTTCATTTGTCTTAATCCATCTGTCATATGCATTCCAAACTATTTGGTTTGTAGACGAGCTGGGAGATAGAGGGCATTCCTCTGTTAAAACAAATTTTAAATCATCATATGCTAGTATTACATTTATATTTAATGTTGAAAGATTAAGACCATTAAACTTATCAAAAGCGAGTAATTTAGAATAATTCGACGTGCTGAAAATATAAACAAATTCTAATTAGTGAACTGCTTTTAAATCCAATCAAATTTTAGCAAAATAATAATGTACTTAAATTTCATTATTTTTATTTGTAACAATACTTTAGTGAATCAAAATAGATGTACCGAGGGGCAGTCAAATACTCATTCACTGAAGCAAGACATTCTTGACCAAATAATAATTCCAGAATAACTCATATTCCTTTAGTCATTTAGTTACCGCTTTTGGTCAAGAACTTACTAACACTTAGTAATTCTCATAAGTGCAACCCTCTATTTTCAGATCTCAAAGGTCGACCTCAACGATGCTACCGAATTAAAGAGTCAAGGTTGGGAATGGACCTAAGAAATCCTATCTATTTCTAGAGTTTGAGTTGTTCTGAATCCCATGTTACAACCCTCTGAGGGGATAGCTGCTGTAAAATGACTAGCTAATGTCGTATAAAAACGACAAGCAGGCGCAACATAGAAATCTCATGGTCCAAACTAATGAAAGAGACCACATGACATGTTGACACACATCATTCACCCACTTACTATGAACTACTTCCCCTATTCACCTTGTTATTGACCCATGCAAACACTTTTCAAATTGAGCAGTTGAGGTAAAATTGACACGAAACTGAGCATGGATCTCACGGTGTGAACTCTTAAGGACGTGAGAGCTAAGAATAACATATTGTATATGTTATTAATCTCCCAGTGAAGTGTTCTATTTGTTCTAGGTAAATATTTACCTAGATATATTATGGCTAATAAATAACCTAAGTCTAGGTGATTTTTCCAAAGTCTAGGTGATTTTTCCAAGTATAACTTTTATATTTGGATTTAACCTACAATGCTAGGTGATAAACCAAGTTTAAAACTTCACATCGCTCACACATGCTCATAAAACTAGATTAACGACGCTCAATTATCCGACTATAATCCTCAGGTAGGAGGTGTTTCGAGAACCGTGGACTTAAATACCTCCAGCCTTAGACAGGATTATAGACCGGTTAAGTTTGTAACCATAATTTTACAAGATCATAGCCTATTTTAACTATATTAAAACAAGTTGTTATTTGTTAACCCTAGGAAAACATGCATCTTATCTTTGTTATAGATTTTAAATGTCTAAACCATTTTTATAACAATTTATAAAACTGTAGACATATTTTTCATCCATAACTTGCATCAAGCATTTCAGGATTTAACATAATACTTTATATTAAACACTTGAAACCCTAAACATGCATACTATATATTATATCTTTTTATAACATACTTTTAATGCATGTTGCATGCTTCCTATGGTGGGATTTTAAATCTACATGACATACTATATGCACATACAAGATTTATTTTATTATTACATACATTCATAATGCATAAATAATTAAACACACTAATATGGACCAGTTTTAACATCCTAAGCAAGCAATCAACCTAAATTATTACAATAATAATTTAAAATCAGCTTCAAATAGGCTCTGAACTGCACGACCCGACCTGAACCAGACCTTCAAGGCTCCAAAATGGGTTGAACCGATCAAAATAATGTTGAATTGGTCCTCCACGTACTGAACTAGTTGAATCAATCCACATTCGAACTGTTCGAGTCGCACGCGCGTGTTTCTGGAATGGATGAAGTGCAACGTTGCAACACTTCAAAACAGCATTGCAATACTTCGAGATGTTCTTAAAAAATTGGGCTGAATAAAGAATGGCGTTGCAACCTTGCATTATAGTGGCTTCAAAACTGAAATTCTGCAGCTAACCTTTCTTACTTCTTTCTTCAATTACAACCTAATTGTAACTCTATTAACTCTAACAAATTTACAAACTCTTAATCACACATTAAGGGCCATAAACAAAGCGCCAATTACAACAATTATCACTGAATTGAAGAGAATCTAAATGCCAAAATTGAAATTATCAATATCAACTCTCATTCTCATACAACCTATGAAAATCACCCACCAAGCTAAAATTAACACGAATTGAGTGCTTAAATCATGCTCTGATACCAATTGTTGATGTTAGCATGTAACTAGGATCTTAAGCACTCTAATTCCATCAATTTTAGCATAGAAATAGGCAAGTACATAAACTAAAATAGGGTTTTGAAGATATACCTTTGTTGAACTCTTCAAATCGTCAATTTTCAACTTGAATCTCCTCAGCGATCCCTTGTAGACCAACACTTGATCTAAACGCAGCGTTGTAATGCTTCAAAATAGTGTTGCAATGCTTCGAGATGTTCTTAAAAAACTGGGCTGAACGAAGAACAACGTTGCAACGCTCTAAGGGCAACGTTGCGACGCCGCATCAGAGTAGCTTCAAAACTGAAATTCTGTAGGTGACCTTTCTCGCTTCTTTCTTCAATTACAACCTAATTGCAACTTTATTGACTCTAACAAATTTACAGACTCTTAATCACACATTAAGACCTATAAACAAAGAGCCAAGTACATCAATTATCACTGAATTGAAGAGAATTTAAATGTTAAAACTTAAATTATCCATATCAACTCTCCTTTTCATACAACCTACGAAAATCACCCACCAAGCTAACGCTCCCTCCTTGGGCCTCTGGCCACATCATTCAACCAAGCTGGTCACATGGCGCCTACCAGTTCCAAAGCATGGAATTCTCTCCTCTCTCTAGGTGTTAACTTGCTCCTACTTCACCTGAGAACCCAACGTTCCATATTTAACATATTTTCTTGCCCTTTTATGGCTTACCATTAAAAGACTTCTCCAACTCTCTACGCGTCAGTCGTGTTACAACCTGAACGCATATAATCATAACACTTAGAATAATTTTCTTCTCTTACATTTCAGACGCATCATTCACTATACATAACTACTTTTTCCATTGACGTTAATACACATCTTAACTCAAAATCAAGAATAATTGAACTTAATTAACTAGTAAAACAAATTCAGGGGTTTACAAGACAGCTCGCAAAAAGCGATTATTCAGATGGTGATTGAGTTATTCGAAGACTTTCAAGCCACTCTCGATGTCATCCATTAGGGGCGTCTGTGAGTTGGGTTGGGTTGGGTTTAGGGATATTTTAGGCCCAAACCTATGCTTCGGTTTGTGTATTTTTCTAACCCAAACTAACCCTTGTTCAATTAGGAACCCAAACCAAACAACCCAAAAAAATGGGTTGGGTTGGTTCGGTGGGTTGTTTGGTTCGGTTCCATCGATTCCTTTAAAAAAAGCGGAGATTGATGAAATATTTCAGATATTTGATAAGCCTACAATTTAGTAGGAAAATCATATAGCATTTGGTAGTTCCGGGTAAGCAATCGCGGGGTCTTCGTGGGCGATCGTCTAGAGTTATTCAACGATCGTGTAGCAGAGCTAAGAGATCGTGTAGCCCAACTCAGCATCATATAGCATTTGGTAGGCGATCGTATAACATTTTGTTACTCAGCGATCGTGTAGAATTGGGTAGGTGATCGTATAGCATTTTGTACTCAGCGATCTTGTAATAGAGCTAAGTGATCGTGTAACCGAGCTCAACGATCGTGTAGCATTTGGTAGGCGATCATATAACATTGGGTAGACGTATAGCATTTTGTTACTCAATGTTTGTGTAGCAGAGCTAAGCGATCGTGTAGCCGAGCTCAATGATCGCGTAGCATTTGGTAGGCGATCATATAGCATTGGGTAGGCGATCATATAACATTGGGTAGGCGATCGTATAGCACTTTGTTACTCAGTGTTTGTGTAGCAGAGCTAAGCAATCGTGTAGCCGAGCTTAGCGATCGTATAACATTTTGTAGGCAATCGTATAACATTGGATAGGCAATCGTATAGCATTTTGTTACTCGGCGTTCGTATAGCAGAACTAAGCGATCGTTTAACCGAGCTCAGCGATCGTGTAGCATTTGATAGACAATCGTCTAGAACTGGGTAGGCGATCGTATAACATTTTGTTACTCAACGATCGTGTAGCGAAGCTAAGCAATCGTATAGTATTTTTGTAAATGATCATTTGGACTTGTTAAGTGATCGTCTAGTCTTTGTTTGTTTATTAATATTTTAACGCGAACCTTTACTTGACATTTTGTTAGTGTCAAGTAAAATATATAAAAAAAAATTACCTAATAATTATTTTTCTTACTTTAATGAAAAGCCCTAGATTTATAACTTCATTTTCTCCATTTCTCACATTCCCCAAACCCTTGGTCGTCCGCATTTCTGTTAATCCAAATTCTATAGTAGTGAACAAATAAGATTCCACAATGTTTTCAAATTACAAAATCAATAATATAGGCAACGATGTTTTCAAATGTCTACAAAATCCATAAGTAAGATTATAATGTAATGTCTACAAAATCCATAAGTAAGACGATATTGTAATGTCTACAAAAGTCTTCAAAATCCAATAGATTTCAACGACTCATTCATGATCCTGACAAAACTTGCTCCTTGAAGAACCCTAAACAAGACTTAAACAATAAATTATATAAGAATACTATCATAATTTCAATATATTAATATAGATTATAGAGTAAATATATAAAAGATAACACTAACTGATAAAATTTGATCACAAGTTTCCAATTCTTCAGTTTGTGGAGTAAGATCTAATAACGTTGGCTTCACACGTAGCCAATTTTGTGTACATATTAAAGCCTCCACCATCTTAGGACTTAAAGAACTTCTAAAAGAGGCAAGTATTCTACCTCATTTACTAAATGTTGATTCAGAAGCAACTGTTGACACTGGTACAGGTAAGACATCTCGAGCAACTTCTGACAAAACTTTGTATTTAGGAGCATTTAATTTTCACCAATTCAAAATATCAAAATTTTCTATCAGATCTTCATTAGGTTCTGACAAATATCTCTCCACATCATTTCTTGTTTCATTCAAATTTTTCTCTTTTCTTCTTTGTTTGTATTCCAACTGTAAATCCATTTCCATGTCATCACAATCCTCACTTATTTCAACTATGTGACATGGTTGTTCAAAAGCATGACCACTTGAATCACCTATCTTATAAAACTCATACAATTGCATCAAACTAACTTTCATTTCATTAGTCATTGTTCTAGCAACTCCATCCCCATAGATACTTATGAATTAAAAGGACACATAATCTAACTTATATCGTGGATCAAGCACAATAGCTAGAAACAACACTTTGTTCATCTTGTCAAGAGATCCCTAATACTTATCAAATTTCATTCTCATATTGGAAGCCATAGTATATACATTTACATTTTGGCTCCAACCTATTAAACGTCATTGAATCCCACAAAGTTCATGAAAAAATGTATTAGAAGTGACATAAGTTGAGCAACTAACCTTCAATGTAAGATCATAAAACATCTTCAAAAAATTTGACAAATGTTCGAACATGGTTCCAATCGGCTAAGGTTGGTGGTCCTTTCTTTTCTTTCCATTCTCATCTTCAGTAAAGTGATGTAAAAAATCTTCATCCTCTTCTTCTAAGCATTGAAAAGCCTTTTCAAATTTTAAAGCATGATCAAGCATCAAATATGTTGAATTCCATCTTGTAGACACATCCAGGCAAACAAGGGCTTTAGATTCAATCTTTTCATGTCCAACACAATCTAAAATTTTTTTTAATCGCCTAGGAGAAAATCTAACATATCTTACAACATTTCGAACACTAGCTATCAAATCATGCAATTCTTCCAATCTATCATTGACAATCAAGTTCATAACATGAGCACAACATCTCATATGCAATAATTCACCATCCAAAATAAGAGACTTCCAAATCTTTAGTTTTCTCTTCATATATGAGATTGCTAAATCATTTGAAGTTGCATTATCAACAGTAATTGAAAAAAAACTTTATCAATACCCCAATCCAATAAACAACATTCAATTACTTTACCAATTGTCTCTCCCTTATGATCAGGCACTTGACAAAAATTCAATATTGTTTTCTGTAAATTCCATTTAGAATCAATAAAATGTGCTGTAAGAACCATATAATTGATGTTTTGTAAGGAAGCCCAAGTATATGTTGTTAGGCTCACTCTTTGACCACTTTTGATTAAAGTTGATTTCAACAATTTTTTTTCATCCACATACAACTGATAAATATCCCTAGCAATTGTGATTCTTGAAGGAATATCAAACTTAGGACATGTAATATTACAAAATTCTTTAAACCCCTCTATCTCTACAAATCTAAATGGTACCTCAGACAATACTTGCATCTTAGCACATGTATTTCTAACTCTTTGTTGACTAAAGGCAGTAGACAAAAAATTCATATTGATAGCACCTTTTGCATCACTTTCATTCGGTTGAAATTTTAATATGGTTTTCCCTTTAGGTTCTCTCTAAATGGATAATTTTTGCATTGTTTTCGTAAATGTTTCCATAAGGTACTTGTTCCACATGAAGAAGTGTCACAAGCATAATTTTTATCACAATAATTACATTTGCATCTTATACCTTCGGTGTTAGATCTTTCCATCTTTGTAAAGTGATCCCACACTGAAGATGATGGTCTAGTTGGTTTTCTCTTGCCAATGACTTTAGATGGTTTAGAACATGCCTCGGGAACGGAAATATTTATAGGTGGTGATTCATTTTCGTTGTCGATATCGATCAACTCACTATTTTCCATCTACAATATTAACAAATACAGAAAAATAAAAATAAAAAGTGAGCATAGGCCATGAGAAATAAATAAAATAATTAAAAATGTATATAAAAAAATAGTTTAGTATCACACTTACGACAACTGGCGAGTGACGAAAATCAGAAAGCGGAAGAAAATAGTGGCTAACATGAAGTTACTCATGGCGACTGCCGACTGGGTCTGGCATGACGAGTGACAAAAACAAAAAAACGAAAAGGGGTGCCCGAGCCCGAGTGATGAAAACGAAAAAAAGGGATGGCCGATGACAAAAACGAAAATCGGAAAAGGGATGCCCGAGCGATGACTCGACGAAATAGACGACTAGACCTAGACGAGTGACGAAGAAGGAAATAAAAAAGACATCCAATCGTCGCACTGAGTCCGAGTCTTGTAGTAGGTAGGGTATTGTCTGCGTCTGCACTCTGCCGTCTAGGGAAGTTGAAACGTGGAGAAGAAGGAAGTCAAAAAGATATCCAATCTCCACGAGCCATGTGTCGATAAGAGAATGGTTCACATTTCATCCTTCAGCCTCGAGAAGTGGGAACTGGGAAGTGAGCTGGGCCTTCTGCTATTAGGCTGATCTGGGCTGGGTCTACAATACATAGTATCTACATACAAATTAAATTAAAACAAATACTAAATACTGGGTCGGTTTGGTTCGAACCAAACTGTTTTTCTCTGAACCCAAGAACCGAACCGACCTGTTCGGGTTCATTAAAAAAAACCAAACCAAACCATTTTTTTAACCAACCCAAACCAGCTGGGTTGGGTTGGGTTACTCGATTTTTTCGAGTCTTTGATTTTTTTGAACACCCCTATCATCTGTGTTAGGATTGATGTCCTAAATCTAGTATATCTCATGGTTTGTAGTTTTGTTAACACAAATGATTTATCTAATAAAATCATAGGTATTTTATTTGACATTTAGATAGCATTGATTCAATCCAATAAACTAAGATCCAAGGTTATATGATGTCACTTGAATAGTATATGGTTGACATACATGTGGTTCATGTTCAAGTAATAACTTAAAAAGTCTTCAGTAAATGGATGAAAGTTGGGTGCCTTATCCTGGTAACACTGCAGATACGACCCACTTTGTAATTGTTACATGAGATGTAAGTGTTACAAACTATATGAACCATGTGAGTGGGGATATCCTATATAAAGAAGTTTATACATAGACCGAACCACAAAATAATTAGTCTCTTTATAACACCGTTAATTGAAGAAACTAATATTTCACTAGGATGACCATAGGAGACTTGACCTTAATCATGAGTGAGTTGTGAACTTCTGTTTATGATGACGGTCCTTTGATCTGTATGGGTGAGAGTGGCCATGATAGCCGACTTAATAAGCCTACCATTTTGATGATTTGTCTTATTAGGGAGCTGGAAATATAGCTACACAAGATGGAATCCACTCATTCCATTCCTTAGAAAAGTAGATAAATTGCTCCCTTAATAGCTGGTTTCGGGTCTTGAACAATGAAGTCTCAACCTCTCACTAGCACAAGAGGTGTTTGTTTATAGTTGGACTATAAATTATTTGTTCATTAGAGAAATCAGTGGTACTTAAGAAGTTAAATGTAATTGTAGGGGTAAAACGAGTATTTTGACCCAACTTTAGTTATGAGCATTTGTGAAGAGTCATCTCTCTGTTGATTGGTTATATCCATGGTTACAAAAATATATCTACAATGCAAAGAATGCAGTTATCGGTCTTTAGCGGAGTGATTGATAGTTAATGAATATTGATTAATTGGATTAAAGAAGTTTAATCAATTAATCTCATATCATTGGAGCATTTAATCTGTAGGCTCATAAGGTCTCCTTGTTAGCTCACTAAAGGATAGTAATGAGGAATGATTTAAATTGTTCAAATCAAATGAGAGAATTTTATATCAATGAGATTAATATATAATGATTAATATAGATATGCTCTATAATCCAAATTATGTAAGAGAAATATATTTAAATAAGATTCAAATATTAGATTTATATGAATTGGATTCATAATGAGATGTACACATATAAATATGTGATAGTTATATGTTAACTAACTCCATATTAAATATGATTTAATATAGTTATTAATTGATTAATTAATAGTTAATTAATTAATTAAGAAATAATGGAGATTGGAGGTTAGTATAAATATATGATATTTATGATAATTAATTAAATGTATATTAAATAGGATTTAATATATGGTTATTTAATTAATGTGTCAATAAATTAAATAATGATTATTTAATTAATTAGCACTAAAGGTATAAAAGAAATTCTTGGAGAAGAGATTAACCCTTCTCCATATAAATGTATCCTTATAACCCATTTAGAGCAAGAAGTTTTTTATTACACAAAAACCTAGCCTCCAAGCCTCTACCTTCTCTCTAATTTCTCTCTGAAAATTCTCTACTATTTCCCTCCTCAAAAGTTCTTAGAGACCACTCTTCCAAGTTCTTTGGAATCCTAGAGAATAGTAAGGTAACTTTGTTGGTGGTGTCCTTCTTCTTGGAGAAGTTCGAGATCGTTGATAACGGTGGAAGAGGAAAGCTAAAGGAATCAACAAAGGTGAATTTTGATTTCTTCTCATCTTCCTCTTTTATAGCTTGCTTATGGTTTTGTTTGAATGTTTATCCTATAAATGTATGTTTTATCTTACTTTTTTGTTTCCATAAAAAACGAATGTCTAAATGCAAGGTGTCGTGGAAATTCGATTCCTTTAGTCCAGACAGAGATCCCGGATATCAGTGTACGAGTTAATCTTACCATGAGAACAATGGGAAACCAGACCCTAGCAAGGGGCGCAGTCCAATTCAACAGGGTAAAAGTACCCGAGCCTAAGCCCTTTTGTGGGACTCATGACACGAAAGTGCTAGAAAAATTTATCTTTGATTTGGAGCAGTATTTCAGAGCTACGAACATAGCTACTCAAAAGTCAAAGATCACTTTGGCGACGATGCATCTTGTAGAGGATGTCAAGTTATGGTGGAGGTCCCATTTCCTGACATCTAAAAAGGTCGGTGCACCATCGACACGTGGGAAAGACTGAAACAAGAGTTGTGTTCTCAGTTCTTCCCCAAAAATGTTGAAATTTTGGCAAGACGTAAGCTACGAGAATTGAATCATACTGGCACTATTAAGGACTATGTGAAACAATTTTTCGGGCCGATGTTAGACATACAGGATATGTCCGAAAAAGACAAAGTTTTATGTTTTATCGAAGGTCTAGAATCGTGGGAAAAAACAAAATTATATGAATAGAGAGTACATGATCTTTCAGCCACGTACGCGGCGACCGACGAGAAATAGTGGGGGAGATAAAGACATTAGTTGGGATGAGGCAACACTTGAGATCCCCAGCTAGAGGGAGTAAGAGCAACTGTTCAAGCCCATCAAGAAATAGTGGGGGAGACAGAGACACTAATGGGGATGGCAAACCACTTTAAAAGAAGATTGGAAATACATGGCGAGGGCCAAATCAAATAAAATCTTTATTGGCCCCCATTCTGTTATATATGCAAGGGGAAACATAAGGCAAGCAAGTGTTCGAAATGAGCATCCTTTAACGTCTTTCAAGCCTCATTAGCCTTGGACTTGAAAGGTAAAGTTGTCCATAAGAAGATGAGAATATACAAGCTGAGGAAGATGAAACCCCACGAGTTGGGACCCTAAGATTCTTAGTTGCCCTCTAGAGGAATGTGGGAGAAACAAAGGAACCCTAAAAAGGCGGATTGATGTATGTAGTTGCTTGGATCAACCATAGATTGGCCAAGAGTACCATGGTCGACTCTAGAGCCACCCATAATTTTATGTCTAAAACAAAAGCCAAACTGTTGAATCTAGGAGGGGTAGGGAAAATGAAAGCAGTGAACTCTGTGGTTTTTCCTATTACATAAATGGTAAAAAGAACAGTCGTAAAGTTGGTGGATTGGAGTGACCCTACTGATTTTGTGATCGTTAAAATGGACGACTTTGACGTGGTGTTGGGGATGTAATTCTTGCATGAGCATAAGGTAATACCCGATACTTCTTGCCAAATTCTTAGTGATCACAAGGTCTACACCCACCGTTGTGCATACTAGGATCAAACAGCCGAATGAGATAAAGACGATCTCGAGCCTTAGTTGGAGAAGAACCTTACCCACAAGTCAGTTGAAACCATGGAGAGGAAAGCCCTTCAAGACATTCTATATGTCTTGGAAAAGTGTCGTGTTGTCGGGTCGAACAACTTACATAAGTCCCCGCCTCCAAAGAGGAGGAAAACGAAGCCCAGACGTCGAGAGTTCCTACCAGGGGACAAAGTTCGGGTAAGCGACTAGATTAGTTTCAGTTGTAAGGACAAAGAGAATGTCACCTCGTGAGGATATATGAAGGACTGGTGGAAGTCATCAAAAAGGTTGGGAAAGCCTCTTATCGAGTGCAATTATCGTCGTGGATGGAGATTCTTCCTATCATCCACGTTAATAGATTGAAATCTTATCACCCTGACCATGCTGATGAGCGATGTAGTGTTGTGATATGTCCGCCTACCGCGACGAAGAGACAACAGAGGAAGAGGTCAATGAGAGACTTGTTGGAAGAAGCAACATAGTTAGAAGGCCAGGACAAGGTTAAGAAGAATTCCTAGAGAGGTGGAAAAGCCTCGAAGACAAATAAGTTCTTTGGGAGTGCACAAAAGGCTTCGAGGAAACTGCTCAACAATTTGCTGAGTTCGGACAAATTCGGTTGACGGGGACGTCAACCAATTGAGTGGGGGAAAATGTCACGGTCATGCTTAATAGGGCATGTTGCCCATGGTCACATATCTGCCTCTACCTCTTTTTACCACGCTTTCATTCTATGTGTTTCATTTTACTAGTTAGTTTACTTTCTATGTACTTTTCTTAGTATATGACTGCTTTCATGTTTCTATATACAAGGTGGCAGATGTCTTTTTGTTCAGAATGCACTATATGAAGGTAAGATTAATCATCATAACCTCATACCCAGAGTGGTATGCTATAAAGCCGTTGTTGTTGCTTATTCTTTTTAGCCTACTATAATCTTTTTTTGATCAAATCATGCTTTCATACATTTGCGAAATCAGATGTTTTAACTTTACTTTTACAAATTTAAAAGACTAAAATACATATAGAGGCCAGATGTTAGAATCGCCCTTTCGAAAGCTTCACTTAGTGATTATGCGACACTTGTTCCCACTGAAGAACAAGTCAGCCAATTCGAATTTGAATCGCCGATGGCACACAACCTCCACCCCTGTTTTAAAGAAAACGGTTTTTAGAAAATGAGTTAATAGGAAAAGGTTTTCGCAAACAGGCCCTGACCCTAAGTGTCTGGAATTTTAAAATGGTTTATTTTAGCTCATGACACTGTCACGTCAACCTTGGTGGAAAATTTCGGTTGAAATTTCAAAATTTTGGTAGGGGAGGATTTTTATTTTCCCCTAATTTTCGAACATTCAAAAATTCCATCGAAACTTTGAATTTTTTTTGTTTTGTTTTTATATTTGTTTTTATTGTTTTTTTTATTATTCTTTTGGCAATTAACTATGCTAGCTCAATTATTTTTTTACCATAATTATTTGAAAATTTTCAAGAAACCAACTATTGGTTTTTAACTTCATTCAAACTTTTCTTCATTGAATTTTTACATCATTTCAACTCAAGATTGAATTGATCTAAATTTTATTTCTTTTACTATCTAAAGCTTTCATTTTCAAGAAATCAAAATTGAAAAAAATAATATATATTTATTTTAACTTAATCTACACCTTTTCCATTGAATTTTCACATCATTTCACCTCAAAATTGAATTAATGCAAGTTTTTGTTTCTTTTACCATCATTTCATTTTCAAAAAATCAAATCTGATAAAAATAACATATATTTATTTTTAACTTCATTAAAATATTTTTTTAATAAATTTTCACATCAATTCACCTCAAACTTGAATTGATGTGAGTTCTCTAATATTCCTCTATATCGTGTTATATATATTTTTTTATCTCTTCTATGTTTAATGTTATGATTTTTATGTCCTTGTTGTTTTATATTATGTAAGTTTAATAGTATGCTTTTTAGATATTGTTTCCATTTCATTTTAAAATAAACAATTTACAATTATTTTATATGCAACTATTTAATGTATTTTAATTTTGTATTTAATTACCAATATTTGATATTATTTTGTAGTTATTTTGCCATTTATTTTTTAAAATTTATGCTCTCGCATCGACATTTAATAATATATATCTAAATATTGTCTTACTTTATAGAAATGATGATTAAAAATGGTCAATTATAGTATAACTCAACCACAACCAAAGTTTCATTAACTAATTATAACGATTTCCATCAATTTTCATGAAGTTTTACAAGTTTTTCATCGACATCGATATTTCCATTGATTTTTCCATAAAATCGAGACTTTGATATTTCAAACCTTATTGTGAACCTTTTTTTTCTTTTTTTTTTTTCCTCTCTTTTTTCCTTTTTTTTTTTCAAAGGCTATTACTATTATTCTCATCGTTTCTCATATTGAATAACAATAGTTTCTTTGGTTGCCTTTTATACTCTTCTTGTAACAACCTTTTCAAAGGATAAGCTTCAATTAAGGAAAAGATGGGGAAATTTGTACGGATGACCCATTTTTTGGGCCCAAAATGTCAAAATGAACTATTTTTTAAAAATAATGTCAATTGACCCTCTGCTAATATTATCGCCATATCAGATTACATAAATGCCCTCAACTCTTTGTCTTTTTACCCTCTTACTGAAAACCAACAAAAACTAAAAACTCTTCAAAGGTAACGGCTTCGTATCGCTCATAAGCTCCGGACAGTCTTGTTGCGTTTGAAATCCATCATTTGGGCTTGCAAAATCTTCCATTGCCTCCGAAAAATCGAATATGATCGGTAAGTGATTTCAATATATGCCGATTATGTCTTAAACTGATCGGTAATGGGGAAAGGGTGGGTCGTTATGGGGTTTAGAAATATTGTGAACCTATGATTTTTTCTTTGTTTGTTTTTTTGGTTTTCGATGTGTTCTAAGGTTGAAGACAGGTAAAAAGAGAGAATGTGAGTGAGATAAGTGAGAGCAAAATCGGCGAGAGTGATACTAGAGAGAGCAACATCGGAAAGGGTGGGTCATTCTAGGGTTTAGAAATACTGAAAACCTATGGTTTTTTTGTTTGTTTTTTTTCTGTTTTCGATGTATTCTGAGGTTGAAGATGAGTAAAAAGAGAGAACGTGAGTGAGATAATTGAGAGTGAAATCGGAGAGAGTGATACTAGAGAGAGCAACACTAAAGAGAGGATACTAGAGAGAGTAACACTAGAGAGAGCGATACTAACGAGACAATGTCTAGCAATAGTGGTTCTAGCGAGACTTAAACAGAATGTTGTGTTTACAATGTTTTTCCTGAATGAATTACTGATTGAATCTTTATTTCATGTAGGAGTGATTTAAGATGTATGTTTCATAATACCTATAGTCGACCAATTTCCCGATCAAGTAATGAGCTTGGCCCACGTTGTTAATGTGAATAAAACTGTGAAGGAGAAACTTACCCCACGGTAGTTAGAGATGTTCAAGAGAATAGTTTTTGGGCGATTTGTAGACATTGACATGGTGTTCAACAACCCAATTATCTATCATATGTTGTTGAGAGAAGTGAAAAGCATGAGAGCTGACTCAATGGAATTCTCTATTGGCAGAAATGCCGTCACGTTTTCGAAGGATGATTTTTTGTTAATGACTGGTTTGTGGCGATCCCCTACGTGAGTTTGTCAGAATGAAGAGTCCTTATATGAATTTGCAATCAAGTATTTTGGTAATCGAGTTACGAAGAACACATTACATATCAATCTACTAGAAGAAAGATACAAGGAGTTGGAGTTCGAAGATGATAAGGATGCTGTGAAGATCATCTTAGCTACATAGAGGTTGCAATATGGGAAAGAACAAGCAGAAAAGTGCAGTGGAACTTAAACGATTTAAGGACGTCGAGAACATAGAGTATTACAATAGTCTAGACTAAGGTACCATTATTTGGGTGAGGACACTTGATGCCCTAAAGACTGCATGGAATGATAAGATTAGTTTATACAAGAGAAGGTGAAAGGAAATAAAAATTATGTCGTAAAGTACTCTTCGCGTGGATTTCCACAAGCATTGCAGGTAAATTTGCTTAACATAATAATAGTATTGTTTGATTTAATATTACTATTGTTCTTAATATATGTTAAATCTTATTTAGGTATGGACGTACGAGATCCTAACAACATCGATAGCTAGGAACATTACTGAGCGAAGGAGCAAGTTGGCTTTGCCTCGTATATTACAATGGTCATGCTTCCGCTCAGTGTCCTTCAAAGAACTCGAGAGAGACACATTTGAGTCTAACAATGTAAGTGTACTCTATGCTTAATATGTTTATTTGGTTGTTAAATCGACACTAATAATTTTACTGGGATGTTAATGTAGACAAAGGTTAAAGAGGTTCTTAACATGACTGACACTGAGAGAGAGTTTTGGGATCCCCAATGGACAGAAAACTATATTCGATCTAGGTGCCAATGATGATAGTGCTGAAAATGGCAATAGGTCAAGTAGTGGAGGTAGTTCTAAAAGCGATAGTGATGATCATTATGGACAATGATGAACACGAACATGCTGAATGTGGAAGGGTGGAGGGAGGGATATACGCACCTAGTGATGATATGTTCCATGATGTGGTGGGGGATGTATGCGATAAAGATGAGTTGAACTCACCTGATGTCTATCCTACGGATTCCCATAGAGAGCGATTTATGGATGAGGAGTATTCTAAGTGTGCTGGCGACAAGAAGGGAGCCAATCCCAACGATTCTGTTTATTCATACCTACGGAGCATTGATAGCTCACTATCGAGGTTGGATGGTCGTATATAGAGTTTAGATAGTCGTGTTTCCATGATCGAGGAAAACATGACAAACATGAAAGCACAATTTCCAATAATAAGGGTTTCAATTTTTTCAAATGAACAATTTGAAGACCTATAGCCATCCAGTCACTGTTACGGTCTATGTGCAAGGTTTGCATTTACTATCGTTATTTTATATTTAGTTTTTCCGTGTTTGTGAACTCATCATTTTATGTTTACTAATTGAAGGGTTCCACAGTGATTGATAAGACGAAAAGGTCACCCATCCCACATACAGATGTTGATGCCACGATGTCACTCATCCCACTTAATGATCCCGATACCACTGATGTGACTGCCTCTCATACTCCCATCCCTTCTCTAGAGCCTCCAAATACCACCACTACACCTACTCTCATCCCTTCTCTAGAGCCTGATACCACAACATCAACCACTAACGTCCAACCTATAGAGGCCGACGTCCCACATACACAGCCTGACGTGTTTACCTCACCCATTGACATCCCACATCTAGAGGCCGACACGTCTGACTTACTCACTATGCCACATACAAAGGTCGACACATCTGACATCCCAGAGGCTGACACTTCTAATATTGTTACGACCACGTAAGGAGTTATATTGGTGAATAATTTATTGATTGGTAATCTTTGTTTATATTTCGTGATTTAAAATTATATTTTTTTTATATTTCTTTATGAGTAATTTTTTGTTATCTGTTTATGTAGGAATCTTGACGAAATAGTCGTAAGAGGAAAGGTGTTGATAAATATATACCTCCAGCTCAACTAAAGAAGAAAATAACAAAAGATGACGAAACTAGGGTACACCTTTCGTCTGAAAGTCAAAAGGCTAAATATCCTCTCCCGAGTGTGCCTACGTCACTATTTAGAGCGATTGTCGGGTACAACATAGCACATGACGTTCCACTTACTGTCTTTACAGAAATGATGGGCTGGATCACCGATGAGAATACAGATAACGAGGTTCGAGAGAATTCCTTTAAGCCATTATCGAAGCAATTTTTCAAGAAATTGATTGAATCGAGTTCGTGGGTTGAGTGCGATGTAAGTTTCCTAGTCTTGAATTCTTTACAATTGGATATCTTGTACTTTGACTGACATAGTAATTTTTTGTGCAAACCGTAAATACTTTATTTCATTTTATGAAAGAAAATTTTTATAACCGACTTGACATGTGCATCCACAAGTTCACCATCTTGCCAATTGGAGTAACGAAAAACTTTGATATATATATATATATATATATATATATATATATTGTGTAGAGTCATTTTACTATGATATATTTCGTTACTTAACTTCTCATTTTATTTTGCAGAGTCACCTTAATGCTCGTAGCGGGGTATTTAAACGGATAAAGAATAAGTAGAGACTGGAGGCTGCCCTAGTATGGGAGGATGAAGACACATATAAAGAATACGTCATTGGTAAATTCGATGTCAAATGGACAAATGTGGATTTCGTGTATACGACAATGAACATCAGTGAGCACTAGATGGTCCTTACAATGGATATTAACAGAGGCCATATATTTGTGTTCGATTCACTTCCGTCGTACACACCAATGACGAAGCTGGGGAATTGGCTGGAGCCATTGACTGTCATAGTACCATCCCTAGTTCACTACTGTGACGTGAAACGTTCAAAGCCGAACCTATCCACATCCCACTGGAAAATCACCCGACCTGTCAACGTCAACATACAACATGGGTCGCTTGATTGTGACATCTTTGCAGTAAAATTACTAGAACATTTGGTGACTGGTGTTGGTCCTTCCATAATCACTCAAGAGAGAATAAGTGAATATATGATGCAATTAGCATATTAGTTGTAGGCAAACACTTAGTATTTTTTATGTGTATAAAACATGTATTTTTTATGTATGTAAAACATATATTTTTTATGCATATAAAACTTCATTGGAATCTGTTACTTATTTTGACTATATATATTTAAAGAGCGAGACTTTGAGAGAGAGCGAGACTTTCAGGGAGAGAAATACTTATGGAGAGAGTGATAAATTGAGAGAACAAGATTTTGAGAGAGAGTGACATTCTAAGAGTCTATACATAATGCATCAGTCTATGCATAAGCATGAGTGACATTGTAAGAGTGTATATAATAAGAGTATGAGTGACATTTTGAGAGATCGAGACATATAGAGTGAGTACATTGAGATAATTAAAGTGCTATTTGGGAATATATTTAGACAATCAACCTTGACCAACATTTGAGTCAGTTCTGTCATTTTCAGTACATCGCACAGTTGTGAGCGGTTTGCTACAATTTTGTCTGTTATGCCCATAATTCTCACACCTACCACATTTTATTTGTTTGCAAAATTCTCCTCTTAATGGTATTCTTCTCACTCTTTGTCGTCCGACTTGTGCCACAAACTTTGGAGGAATGATAGTCTTTTCTGTATCCAGGAGGTCTCTTCCATTCATATATGTGCCCCGAGTGGATTTATAAGCTCTACATACGTAGTCATTAAAGAGTTTGTATAAAATCAACTACAAAGACTCTAGATGGGTATGTTTCGTTCCCTGGCAGCCACAATTGCATGTGAACATGGGATACCAAGTGTGTTGAATTTCTTACACGTACATTCCTTCGTGTGAAGATTCACAATACCGTTCAATATATTGTCTCACACGTGGACCCGATAACAATCAATAGACTCAACCCAATATCATCTGCCCTTATCGGCCTCACTTGTCAATCGGGTTTCACAATAGTCAGAGTGCAATGTTGTTTGAGATGCCCAGTAATTCCTTCCTTCGTAGAACCACGATTGGAGCATTCCTCTAAATGTTCGATCAAGCATATTATGGGCAATAGTCGATACTCTTTAGTTAACGAATTGAAACACTCCACACTATTTGACGTCATGTTATTATATTTTTGTTTTATTTGGTAAACTCGTGCCCAAATTTGAAGACCGATGTCTTCCAAATATTTCGTGACAACACCGTCTTGAAAATTATGAAGTTCGTCCCATTTTGTCTGAAACTCTGTCATGCGCAATGCCCTTGTTGCATCTTTAAACATCCCAACAGCCGTACTGTCCTTAAAGTTTGTAATAAGATTATGTTCTATGCGTCACGTGCACAATCCATGAAGTGCGATGGGAAAAAAATGCACGAATAGCATTGTTGATAGATACTATCCGATCGGACAAAAATACTAGATTATCGGGTTCTCCGATAGTGTATTTCAAATTTGACATAAACCATTTCCATGATCGATCAGTTTCATTATCCATTATTGCATATGCTAGTGGGTATAATTGATTGTTCCTGTCTATAGAAACTGCAACCAACATGGTCCCTTTGTACTTTCCTTTCAGGTGCGACCCATCAACAATTATCACAGGTTGACAGCTTGCGAAACCTCTAATACAAGGCTCTAATGCCATAAACATATACTTGAAATGCACATCATCTTCAAGTTCGATCTCAAACACTGTACTTGAATTCTCTATTTTTAATGCTTCCCCATAAGCATGTATATGGCATATGAGTATTATGGAGTACATCTACTGAGATCATATGCGGCTTCCCTTGCACGCCACGCTTTATCATAACTTATGTTCACATCGTAATCTCTCCTCATATCCTCAACAATATGACGAGGTATATAAATATGTCCTATGCTTGTAAACTTATCTTTAATCAATTGACCAATAACTGTAGCAGTTGCTTATCTATGGTCGTGATTTAGAATTCCGTTGGAACATGTGTGCGAACGTGAGTACTTTGTGATCTTGAATATATCACACCCTTTCATTTTCACTGCACGAAGGTTCCACTTACAAGTCTCCTCAATACATTTAAAAGTGAACAAAGATTTGATTGACTTCCTTACCCTAAATTCAAATTTTTTGTTGATGGACAAAATAGATAATCATATTTTTGAGTTCTTTTTACTAAAAAATAGTTGACCAACTTCAATGTCTGTCCCAGATGAAAGGGTACTAGGCATAATCAACTCTTCTCTATGACTTGAAGACACAGATGCTGGAACCACTGAAGCTATTGTAGAACAACACACATTTCTATGATCACGATCCATTTCATTCAATCTTGTTGGTTGCTTATAACCATCCACTGAAGGACAATAACGTTTATCTAAATGATCACAATCCGTATAATCTAGTCTAGATGATCTCTCATTACCAACAACTGAAGTACTGCCCAATTTTGTATCACCATAATTCATTGAATTCAATTCAGCTAGATTAGTGCGGTAGTTGTCTAGTGATAATGTTGATGTTACAGTGTTGGTAGACAATGGAATATCATCCTCTTCTCGACGAAACCCATATGATTCCTCCTATTGTCTGTTCACAGTCATATCATCATAACTCACATTTCTAAAGCCCATTCTAATATTTTCGTCGTGATTTGATTTTAGCATTACAGATAACTAAAGTCTACTAAGCTCTTTCCGGAAAAGAAGGAAGCGAACATCATCATCGTTCCTTATATATTGTGGAGGGGCTTCGAAACTTATATTTAATTCTCATTATAAGATCAAACTCTAAAGAATTGACATTTGTAACCCTGTAGATATGAGATTTAAGTTTTTCATACTTCAATATAATAGGCACAATGATTCCTGTCAGCTCGCCCCCAATATATAAACTTTCATTCTCATCCCAATCACCTCCATATCGAATAAGTAGACTCTTTCCTGTCATTCTACAAAGCAAGAGAACATTTGTCAATAAGTTGTACAAGCAATTAAAGTGTACTCTCACTTTCTCTCTTAATCTCACACACTCTCTCTTAATCTTGCTCTCTCTCTTAATCTCGCTCTCTCTTACTCTTACTCTCTCTCACACTCGTTTTCTTTCTCGCTCTCTTTCCCAATACAAAATTTCGTAATGCTCAATTCCTACCTTTTCAAAAATAACACAACAAAAATAATGAAATAGACACCTAAATAATGAAACACAGTTTCTGAAAAACCTGTTCCATTATGAAAAAGCCTCGCCTTGAAAATGCCCGTTTGAAAAAACTCCATTAAAAAAAAGGTCGTTGAAAACCAGGGAAGTAATCGCCGTTAATTGGAGTTTAGAAATCACAATTGTATTGTGTTTAGGTATTATTGATTTGAGGCTTCAATCGTGAAAATTGTCAAATCATTCGTACACTGATGAATAATCACATCAAACCAGGAAATTTAAAGTGAGAGCGAGAGTGTTTGACTAGACGAGAGCGAGACTTATAGCGTGAGGCACTTGTGAGGGCAATTTACGTGATCTGGTATGATGATGATGTCAGTAGAGGATCATTTGACATTATTTTTAAAAAATCGGTCATTTGACATTTTGGGCCCAAAAATGGGTCATCCATACAATTTTTCTGAAAAGATAGGTCTAGCTTAAAATTTGAGGACAAACTTAGCAAACAATTAAAAATAAAATGATAAAATTGACCCAAATAGTTTCTCCCCTATAGGGTGCCTTTTACATATCGATGCTATCAGAACTATTTTATGTGGCCTATGAGAGCTTTCTTAATATTTGGCTTTTTCCTTTAAAAAAAAAATGATGATCTATGAATAGAGTTAATTTAATCGTGCTATTGAAAAAATGGTATGACATTCATAATATCACCATCTTAAAAGGATAATCCATGTCAATTGAGAAGATTGAATCTCTAATCTCGAGGTTGATAGTACAAACATTTTATTAGTTGATCTATACTCATTTTGGCAAATATTTTCATTTTAAGTTAGAGTACAACTTAAATATGCAATAGTCCCTTAACGTAGTTCTGTTTCTAGAAAAAAAAAATAAAAACAAAATGATTCTTATGAGAACTCACATAAAATATCAACTAGGAGATTTTCATGTTGGTCATTGATATTTTAAATTTCTTAAACTTATCTTTAATGTATTAAGATTTCTCAAGTAGATTAATTTTCAATTTTTCTCGTTAAATTTGGTTTGCGAAAATTTTATGTCCCACTAAATTGTTATTTTATCCATAATATCTTAGCACACAATGTGTCAATTGCACGTCATTGAAAGAAAAAAAAAAAAAAAGAGAAGGTAAATTAACATACACTTCTTCCTAAAAATTCCATTTCTTTCTTCGCAATTATTGTACTGAAAATCAAACGTATCCGAACATTTGAGTGAAAACTTTTAAAAAAATTAGGAAAAAGAGAGATTCTTTAAAAATCTTGTACATTTTATGAAAAAAAATAAGCTAATTAGATGATTTGAACCCACAAAACCAAATTTTGAGAAAGCTGTTTTCATGTACACGTTATTGCACTCGGCCAATTATATCACCGTGATACTTGGATGTACCCATTATACATTCCTTTCTTATCATTCATAAAAAGGAATTAAAATATTTTAGAAAAAAAAAATAAAAGAAATTTGACATATGACAAATTATAATTAAATAAATTGGTGAGATGCACAAAAATAGATGATACTTGAGATGCACCTAAAGATTTTTTGGAATGTAGATAATCAAAATCTTATATGTCCATAATTATAGATATACGAAATTATAGATATCCGACATTTTAAAACTATCATGTTTGTTTTGTAGGAATATTTTTGCAAATATTTGAAAATATTTTGATAATTGTGTTTGTTTCGTAGAAATTATACTCAATAATGTTTTAAATTTGCATAATGTTCCAAAAATGCACTCATGACTATTTATTAATTTATAATTAATTTGAACTTCCGTAACATATTTGTTTTTTTCAAATTAAATTTATGTTTAAACTAATACAATTTAGATTATTTTTTTATGTTATTTTTTTCAACAAAATAATATATCATAATTTAAGATTTTTTATAAAATAAATATTAATTTAAATTTGAATATCTTGCTAAAAAATAATAAGAATTACGATATGACAAAAAAAATGATATACATGATTGATAACATTTATTTTAATTATATAATGTATAAAGATTAATATATATATGTAAAATTATAAAAAAAAAAAGGACAAAAATGTAATTTGGAATACCCTCAATTCAAAAATCTAAAAAATCCATGTTTTAGAAGGGTATGAAGAACTCTCCTATGAAAATATTCTAGATGCTGGAAATCTACAGATGTTAGGAAATCTTTCGTTACCACAAAGTAAATGCGATAAGCGATAATCCGGATACTACTCTATGAAAATCTAGAATACCCCCAACACAAAAGTATTTTTTTCTAATATCACGCAATGCATTTCTCCACACGTGTGAAACGCACGTATATTAGCGGCGAGTGCACACCGTTCTTCAATCGATATATTATCAACGCCGTTTTCCGAAAGTCTCAGTTTCTTGACGTTTCCCGTTTCCAGCTCGATACAGGTCGAGTATGGGCGCTCCGATCATCCCATTCCACACTTCTGTTTGAAGAGCCAAGCAGGGGCTGGTGGATATAAACGAAACAAACTGCATATACTAGAAAAGAATTCGCCATCGGCTGATCTCTTGGACGTGTCTTTTTCCGTCGAGCTGAATTCATGGCTCCGGCCATCTCCGAGAGAGTCGAGCTGGCCAATTTTTGTCGCTCTAAGGACTGGTCCAAAGCCATCAGAGTCCTCGACTCGCTCATAGCAAAGTCCTGCACCGTTCAAGACATATGGTTTTTTTTTTTTCCATTCTTGCTCACTTCTCTTTGACTCGTTGTCTTTCGATTTTCGTCAATCTTTTGAAAGGACTGGTGGGTTGATTCAAGCCTAACTATCGGAATAACGGTTTTGCAGCAATAGAGCATTTTGTTACAGCCAATTGGAGCTTCACAAGCATGTAATTAAGGACTGCGATAGGGCGCTTCAACTGGATCCCTCGCTTCTTCAAGCTTATGTGCTCAAAGGTACTTGTTCAATTAGCTCCCTTATCTTGTAGTTTGCTGATATTATTGATGAGATAAAAAGTTTTAGCTGTTGCCTAAATTCTCACACTTCCGGAACCCACTGGTAAGTCAATTTGAGGGCTCTAGATTTTAGTTATTCATTTCCTTTATTTATTTCTCATGACGAGTGAATGAGAGCAAGAGGTGAATTCGAAGAGATTAAAACCTAACTGAGGCATGAACCGTGCGTCTTCTGGCCCTGCACTGCAGCATCCGGTGTCAACAAATGGTCTAGGAACATTGGGTCGGGGGGCTTGAGGGGTGGGATTCATTATGTTTGTTCGTTTCACAGGGGTGTGTTCCTAACGTTCAGCGACCCTATAAATTTCTGATGGATTCTGTACTGTTGGTTTCCTAATTAACGTTAGAGTTCCAAATGAACGTATTATCGAACAATAAGAACGTTCATGTAGCAGAACTGCCTTAGTAACATATAGTTGCTGCTCTTCAACATACCAGATATAGAGCATTTTCGAAATATTTTTGGAAATTGTTCTTTTGAGTTTTTATCTTCAAAAAGAGCTGACGTTTTTGAATAACTCACACTGGGGTTACTTATGATTTTTTGTTCCTTGTTGAAATAGAATTATTGAGAGATTTATGGACAAATTTGTTGAGATCAGTCTGGAATTCTTGTTGTTTAGGTCATGCATACTTTGCCTTGGGAAAGAAAGGAGACGCTCTTTCTATTTGGGAGAGAGGTTACCAGTATGCTCTGTGTCAATCTACAGACCTGAAGCAATTGCTAGAACTGGAAGAGCTTCTGACGAGAGAAAAACAAGACAATAACAATGTGGAAAATGGAGAAGTGGAATCTGGATTTTCAACCGTTGTTCTTGAATCAGGAGTTACATCTGTTAGCAGAAACTTTAGAGAAACAAATAATAATGTAGGTAAACTAATGGAACGCCCTGATTTCTGCATGAAGCCAAGTGATTCATCTGAAGTTTGCAGCATCTCAAGTGACAATCTTGTAGTATGTGAAGGCGGAACTGAAGAAGTTGGTCCAAGTAGTGATATTAAGTGTGAAAGCAATGGGTGTACTGACAATGATGATAGATTAAGTGATACTTCCAAATTGCATGATTTAAGAAGTGATATGCCTGAGTTTTGTAATAAATCCAAATTAACTGCTTTTCATAGCAAATCAAGTGATTCTACTGACATTTTAAGTAAGTCAAGTAAAATGTCAGATGGACGAGGTAATATAAGTGATGAAGCCAGGAGAACCAAAAAATTCTCTGTTGCTAAAATTTCAAAGACTAAGTCAATAAGTGTAGACTTCCGACTATCAAGAGGCATAGCTGAGGTGTCTACTCTATATTTCTAGTTCATATGGTATAGAAGATAAATATGCTGAAGACTCACATCCTAATCTTTGGCAGGTCAATGAAGGGAAATATGCTAATGCTATTTCGATCTTTGACCAGGTAATTTCTGGTTTTTAGCAAGTGGTTCTCTCTTCTACTTTCACCATTCATTATATATGAATTTATTTATGCCAAATGGGTAGCAGAGTAAGCCTAAGTATCAATGTCTTGAGAATGTTAAGGACTATTTTGGTTTCCCACAGATATTGAAGGAAGATCCTAGTTATCCTGAAGCATTAATTGGAAGAGGAACAGCTTATGCATTTCAAAGAGAATTGGATGCTGCTATTAGTGATTTTACAAAGGTATTTGGATGATAAGATGTGAAAGGGAAATATGATTTATTGATTAAAGTTTTGTTAATCTAATCAAATATCAGGCTTTAGAATCAAACCCATTTGCTGGTGAGGCATGGAAACGAAGAGGGCAGGCTCGGGCTGCATTAGGGGCATCTGCTGAGGTAAGTTCAGTATAAAGTGTTTGAATTTATGTCTTGGTCAACGATTCAACAATCCTCTTCCTTGTTTATTTAAGAACGATCCCATGATCATGATTTCAAAGTTAATGCAACCTTTTCGTCTTGTTTCCATTTCAAAAAAAGGTTAATGCAACCTTTTCGTCGAAGCTAGTAGCCTGTTTGATTTTTTCCTATTATTATTTTATGTATGCCATATTACCATTTGGATTGCCATGGCAGGGATTGGGATGATAAATTTGTAAATTATATATTTATATTTATGATTTGAGAAAGTTTGCATGAAACACATTGGGACATAGGCTTCTATGGAAAGACACCATTGAAAACCACAATTGGATTCGATTCCATTGGTATGGAGCCTATATATATTCCTCGTTCATCCGTAACTGTCCAATTATTTTTTAGTGGAAAATTCAAGGCCATAAACTCTTGCTACCCTTTGATTGTTTTATTTCAATATTTTTAAAATCAACCTTTTGATTGAAGCAATATCGTATTGTAATTAATGCATGTTCTAGGCACGTATTGTATACTTTCTAGTGAAGAAAATTAACCTAAAATTTGCAAAGTGCATTAATTTTTTACAATTTTCAATGTGCTTATATTGAACCTGAACTTAGATAAGTTTTGCAATTTCTATTTTAAACTTGAACAAGTATTGCAATTTTTATTTTGCAATTTACATATGTTTAAAAATTATGGGAAAAAAAGCATTTTCATGTGCATTCTATGGAGTATAAAATTTATGATTAGTATGAAACTAATTGGGATTGAAAAACAATACCGAAGTTGGGACTTATAAAATATGATCTAGAGCCGGACTTCTGTTGAAATTTGTGGTTGTGAGTTTTGGAAGATTGATTCAATGGTCAATCTGGTTCATTGATTAGACTTATTTTTGTGCTCGGCTTGATTTTCATTGAAATTAGCTAAAAAATTATACTGTGCTTTTTGTAAAAATTAGTTAATGAATACGGTGGAAATGAACTAAAGGTAAAAATTGCTACACTTGTCCAAACCTAGGGTTTAATTCGATGAAATTGAAAGTCTAGGGTGGAAATTGGTGCACTGCTAAGTTCAAGGAAAATCTATTCCTTTCCCTCTATCATTTATTACAAAATTTTATGATTGAGCATTAGGATTTAGGAACTTAGGTTCAGTTAGATTGTGTTTCCAAGAATTATCTCCTTAAGTTGCTAACAATCTTCCGTGTTGCCATATTCTTGACATACATTCATTTGTAATTAATTCCTTCTTGATTTAGGCAATTGAAGATTTAACTAAGGCGTTAGAGCTTGAACCGAATTCTGCAGATATTTTACATGAAAGGGGTAATCTATCTGAAACTTGCTCTTATTACATCATTTTGCCTTTTCAGTTGTTAGCCAAAAAGTTTCTTCCCTGTTCTTCAGAGTTTTTATCACTTGAATGTAGGAATTGTTAATTTCAAATTCAAGGACTTCTATGCTGCCGTGGAGGACTTGTCTGAATGCCTGAAGCTTGATGGGTCCAATACATCTGCATACACATACTTGGTGAATATCATACTTGCCTGATCATATTGGAGTCTAGCATATAATTATAGACCTTCTGGGAAAAATCCCAATGGTCTGGACTAAGCTGCAAATTTGGTTCCCAGGGCTTGGCATTGTCTTCAATTGGTGATTACAAAAGGGCCGAGGAGGCACACTTGAAATCTATTCAATTAGATAGAAATTTCCTCGAGGCATGGAGCCATCTAACTCAGGTACTGATGATCAACTACTCTGTTTTACATAGGTGAATAGACTACTCGATCATGAATAGCTACATAATGTTAAAATGGTATTCCAGACATCCAGTTAATTAGCCAATGCAAGGTTACAGTGATCAATTGTGAATTATCTTTGTTCAATCAGGCTTGTGACTTGTGAGTTTCTCTTTTACCAATAAGAATAGTACTCTTTGAAGTTAGAACCTTCTACATATTTGAGAGAAATTTTTTTAGCCTTTTGCTACGATTGGTGGAAACTACTTATCTACCAATTCATGAACTGATGTCAGGGGGAAGTATTTTTTATTTTTTCTTTCTGAATTATAGTTTAACTGGGCTTTCTTTACGGATTACAGGAATTCCTTTAATGCAAAGTTCCTGAAGTTCTTTACCTTCTCAGCAATGTTTTCTTCTAGTTAGATCTTGTATTTCCAATTATTCTTTCCATGTTCGAACCCATAAGCTAGCTATCAATAAGCCCTCTATGAAGCCATGAAAGTTAAAAATTGTTCACATGGCTCACCAGTCGTAATACCTATTCTTTTTGTTTATTGTTTCAAGCCTTCTCAAACGGGTAGCATGTAAATACTCAATCTATCTTCTTGTGATCCCTGAGTTTCGGAGGCCTTCCTAGTCTAAATTATATTCCTTCTATCGCTGCTAACACTTAATAATACTGTGATTCCTCTTAGTTAAAATTAAAGAAGAAAAAACCATGCAAGCTAGCTATGAAAGGGACATATGTTTTAGTCTCTTGAGCAGACTATAATCGAATTTTGTTTTATTTGTGATGATGTGTGTAATTCCATTAGAAATTGTAAGGACAAACAATTCCTTTTTGGATTGCAAGTTGGATTATTTTTTATTGTTTGCATATTGTTTGCTTTTCCCTGCCCTTCTTTTTCTAAGCTATAAAGTATGGTTAATTATAATACTTAATTATACAGTTCTATCAAGATTTGGCAAATTCAACTAAGGCTTTGGAATGTCTTCATCAAGTTCTTCAGATTGACAGCACGTTAGTTTTGTTCCTCGTTCCTTTCTAATCATGTTTTTGACTGTTCTTCAATATTTAGCTTTATTTTTCATTAATACCCTTTTCAGAGTATTGATTTCTAAAGGGGAAACCGTCTAAAAAGTTATAATGTCTGATTGATAGGTTCGCAAAAGCATATCATTTGCGTGGGCTAATTTATCATGGGATGGGGGAACACAGGTATATGCTCTGTGTCATCCATCTTTTTAGAAATTCATGTAGAGTAGTTATTTTCTCCTTTATTCTTTTGCAGTTTTAAGAGTTCTTTTTGGAAGAAAACCACTTTCATCAAGAATAGTCAAAGAGTACAAAAAGATCAACCAAAAACATGGGCCAAAGCAAAAAGAAAAAAAAAAAAGAGTTGCAAGAAAGGTTCTGGAAATCAAGGATAAAGAAAAACATATATGTAAATCAGATATAATAGAAAGTTTTTTATTATAGAGAGTTACACACACACTTGTATGTATTAATAGAAAGTTCATAGAGAAGTTTAAGACTCAGATAGAGGCCAAACTACCGATTTTTCTTTCTTTTTTTTTTAATACAATAAAAAAAAAAATATATTAATATTTTTATAGGAGACAAACAATTCATTCATCAATATGATGAAAATGGATACAAAAGAAAGTCCTATGGGTGACCAAAACACCTCCAATTATTACGAAACTAGATAATATTTAAGTGTATAGTAACATTTTTAAACAATTGCAAATATAGCATAATCTTCCATGATAGACTGAATCGCTGATAGACTCCTATTAGCGATATAGTCTATCACTAATAGACTCTGAGAGTTGAATCTAAATTTTGCTATATCTGCAAATTCTTTTGCATTGTGTTATATTTGCTAATATTTTGAGCCTGTTTACTATATTTGCAACTATCCCATTATAAAAAGGAGGGGACAATTTGCTCCATGAGATAGCTAAAAGTGATGTAGGTTCAATAAAGCAATTGATGTTGCAAATCTTGTCTGAGAAAATGCAAGTGCTGTGTTAAGTTTGGAAAGAAGGCTCAAACTTGATTAAGCCAAAGGGTATTTTTATCCTTTTTGGAAGGATAACCCGTATATAACAGGGAGATCAGAAAGTTGATATTAATGGGTCTTGGAGATTCCCATCCAAAAGTGCCTTGAAGATAATTCTAGTATTTCATGGTGAAGATGCAGTGGCTGAGAAGGTGGATTTGTGTTTCATTATTAGATGAACAGGGAACACATGGGGCAGCTGCTAGGAGAAATGTAAAGCCAGGGAGATCTCCTTTGTAACTCGATGAAAGTGTTAATGCATGAATGGTTAAGCTCCCAAGTAAAAAGCCTAACCTTTTTTGGGTAGTGTCCTGACAACACATGATGACAAAAGTCTGTTTTTAAGCTTTGTTCAGTAAAGCTGTAGAGGTAAGGCCTTGCACAGTGAATTTGTTGAAAAAGAGCAATCTGATTCTATGTTCCAGCACCATCCTCTCTGACAGAAGCATTAAAGGGCATCAAAAGAGAGGATAAGACGACCAATCTGCAATTTCATTCTCTCTAAGGTTTCTTCTCAAGTGGAGATTTCAGGAGTCTGCGTGATTGTTGAGAGAGAGATGATATAAACATGGAATTGATATTGGAGGCTTGTTCTCCCAATCTACACGTCCTTTCAAAAGAAGGGGTTTTGTGGGCCTTTATATGAGCTTAAGGATTTTGTATCTGGATGGTTGTCCAGCCTTTGTAGCAATAACCAACCATGCATAGGGCCTTCGTTTCTTTATGATAATGGCAACCGCTTTGCCAAAAGGAGAAATATTACTGTTTAATATCTTTATTCTCTAGTCCACCAGCCTCAATCAAATCTTGACAGCATCCCATTTTAGGAGGCGATAACCCTTCACCTCTTTGCTGCCTTTCCACAGAAAATTTCCCAAATGTTTCTCCAAATTTTTGGTCACTTTCAGGGTTAATCTCTAACTCTCTTAAATCATAATGATTCTGAAGTTACATATTTTTAGAAAAATCTCTGCACTGAAAATGGGTTGTAACCAATCGCCCGACATTCCCTTGCATCCTCCGCAACCTAGCCTCGCTATCTACTTGTCTTAAACTGCTTCCAAGAGTAAAAGACAAACTAACACAAGCCTTTCAGCATGCTTTGTCTTCATTCACATGCTTTCTAGGACCCAACATAGGATTGCTCCAAGCAAACCATGCTTAGTTTTTGAGTTCCTATGATTGAGCTACCGAAAAGCAAGGTGCACCTTGTTGAGTTAGGTAGTAACATTCAATTCTTTGAAGTCTTTCTTAACCATACTTTCATGTCCTCAGGATTCCTCTCATTCGGATGTGATATCAATTTCAATTCATTTATGTACCCCTCATGAACTTTGGCATTAAACAAACTTCTAGATGGAGTGAAAAGAGAAAAAACAAAGATAGAAAATACAACCATAAAGAGATTAGCGATGAAAATAAATAAACATTAAAAAAAAACTTGAGAGCTTGCGAACGAATGCTGAAACTATAAATAAGGCTTCCACCACCATCAGCTACTTCATACCTTCGAGCCAGTGGAAATGTAAACTTGCTCCTAGTGAGATTCAGACCTGAAAGCATAAGGGATTATGATTTTGAATTTTGAGGTCATTTCTGATTAGACTTTCTATTTGGCATATAATTCCTTCTATGCTTAGGGATAAAGCTTTATGAAATTAAACGTTGCTCATATACAAATGATTTTTAATAGGATGCAATTTTGATCCTAATATATTTGAGTACTCTGGTTCTTACTGCTACCTTTCAAATTTGTAAGTTTGCTAATTGGTGGTATGACGCAATTTAACAGTCTACTGCTTCATGCCCGTGGGTGGTAAATTAGCTTAAATCCCAATTAATAAAATAAAACCAACCAAGAACAGACACTGGAAAATAAAAAATGAACTTGCTGGAATGGACAGTTTACCTATTTGCCAACAGGCTTGCCGAAGCATAAAATATGAACATCAATTCTCTTAACCTGTTGTGACATCTCAGCTTTCAATTTTTTGACTCGTTATGTGATAACCTGAATTTTCTGGGTACTGAAAACAAATGTGACATGTTGTAAGATTGTCTAGTCATCATGTTACTTTTGCATCTTTTCTAATCTATTACCTAGTCGACACATGCAGAAAGGCTATCAAGGATTTGTCTACTGGGTTGAAAATTGAGAATGCCAACATCGAGTGTTTGTATTTGCGAGCTTCCTGCTACCACGCTATTGGAGAATATGGATTTGCGGTACAGTAATCAATTGCTTTATTTCATTTTCATTTTCAATTGATCTTGCCATTTTGTCTTACTTGGTGTCCTATTTATGGCAGGTCAAGGACTATGATGCTACCTTGGATTTGGATCTAGATTCCATGGAGAAATTTGTGCTTCAATGCCTGGCATTCTATCAGGTTGATTTCTAGATGAATTCTAGGGATGGCAATTCTTCCCAGAATTTCCACGACCGTATTGTAGAAATAGGTGGCAATTTCTTATTTTCTACCTCGTAAATAGGAAAAAGGGTGAGAGATTTATTGCTTTGAAAAGTTTGGTTGCCTTTATCCTCACTTAGGATATGGGTAGAACAAGGTTGAGACGGGCATTGATACAAACATTTCCTTAGAACCCTTGTCTCTAGCTTCATGAAGTACGGCCAGCTAGAGTAGTGCAATCAGCTAGCTGGAAAAATTCTTCATTGAGGGAAAAAAAAACTCCCTGTTTACAAATAAGGCTCCCAATATATAGGGAGAAGCCACTCTATCAACCGAACCAACGACCCAAACAGCCAAATGCTTTTGAAATAAAATTGATTACTTATAGATTAATTGTTTGGTTTATTTATAGTGCGTTTGGAATAACTTTGGAAAAAAAATGCTTTTCAAATAAGATTGATTTTCCTTTTAAACACATTCGACAAGTTTAATATTTGAAGTATATAATTTTTCTTTGTTTTCACTAATTGCAGAAGGAAATTGCTTTGTACACCGCATCTAAAAGCAATAGTGAATTTTGTTGGTTTGATATTGATGGGGATATTGATCCACTATTCAAGGTGCAATTCCTTCTCAATTATATTTGGTTTTTTTTTTCTTTTGTTGTACTGAATTATTTCTTTATGTCTTCTTGTCGTGCCTTTAAAAATCATCTCCTTATCAGCTTCAGTACATTGAAGCTTTAATTAAGTTTTCATAGGCTTGCAAGTTTTCCAACATCATGACTTCTTACTCACTTTTGTAAAGGCACATGGATAGCTAGAAGTAACCTAATACAAAGTTTATTTCTGATAAACATGTCAACGGAAGTTAGTAGAGGCTATCTTCTTGGGTCTTATTTTATTTTATTTTTAGTTTTATTATTATTATTATTATTATTATATATTTTATTTTTTAAGAAGGAAACAAGAAAAGGCTATCTTCTTACATTGGGAATTATTTGCAAAATCCACCCTGAAGTTACAGTGTCGCCGTCCTTAAACTTTTAATTTGATCTATTATATTCTTAGACCTTAGAAAAGGGTTACGGCCTCTTCTATTAAACCTATTAGTTTTTTAGTTAGATTATTCCCTTTTGTCTCTCTCTCTCTCTTTTATATATATATAAAAAAAAATATTAAATAGATTTTGTCAACAAAATATGTTCAGGAACTATTAATTATTAACTCACCGAAAAGAGTACCATTGGTGGTGACCCCATCAAGTCTGTCTTTGGTTCATCTGTTACCAAATTACTGCACGAAATGAACATCCAACTTACTTCATGTCTCCTTTTTAAGTTAGTTAGGGCGAGGTTTCAACAGTCGCAAAGTTCTCTTGGAGGAAGTGAATGTTTGAACTTAGTTCTCTGCAGACTTAAGACACCGAAGATTGTTCTTGTCCTTGAGGATAGTGATTTTGAAATGATACATTGTAAGAATAAAAAATAGCAGAACTGTAGCAGATGCTTTTCATCTTTTGTATATTTAATAGTAAATTCTATATCCTTGCAGTACCACCTCCTATTAATTTACATTAATTATCTTTTTTGGTGATCTGGTATTCCTTAGATAATATGTTTGTATCATGAAGTAGAAATACTAATGATGTATTCCTGAAGTGATGGAAATTGTTGCCTATCAGTTTGTAACTTTTACTTGGTATAGTTTACTTAATAGGAAATATTTCAAATGTGCAAAACTGATTTTCAGATTCTATGCATCTGGGCTGTGCATTTAAGTTTGACACAATTTCTTAACTCGCGGCGGTCATGTCTCTTTTTTTTTGCATATTAGGAGTATTGGTGCAAACGATTGCATCCAAAGGATGTTTGTAAAAAGGTTTTCAGACAACCTCCAATACACGAGTCTTTAAAGAAAGGTAGACTTAGAAAGCAAGAACATGGGATGACAAAGCAGAAGATATCTCTTCTATTGGCTGCCGATACTACTGGGAGAAAAATCCAGTATGATTGTCCTGGATTCTTGTCAAACCGGCGTCAGGTGATTCAGTGTGAAGAATAAATTTGAAAATTATATGAAAATGTCCAACAGCATATCTGATATTCCAACCTATTCCACTAAACATTTATGTCATACTGATTGCTAAATTTCTCTACAAAATCATACTGTTTTTTTTTTATTGCTTCTTGAAAGTTCTGAACAAGGCCTTATCCTGGTGTTCTCTCTAAATTATTTGCTAATTTTTTTTCTATTCAAGATATATGTTTGAATTGTAGTGCACTTATCTTTTCAGCCTAGATATTTATTTCTCTTGTAATCTTTGTTTCATGTAATATTGTATCTTGAGCTTCAACTCTTTTCATTATATCAATGAAAAGTGTTGTTTCCTTTAAAAAAATACATCAGAGTAAGAAGAGCTATATTTTGTATTATGTTATCATCATGTATCACTTTCACTCATTATAATTAGAAAGATATGACTTCATGTGCCTTTTGCTACTATCATCTCTGATTTTATTGTGACCCAGATGTGTATGCGACAAACATTACTTGAAAATAAAGATGGCACAAAGGTTGTTGGTTGACTGATGACAATTAATTTTTAAGATATAAAAGTAAATAATATGAAGCTAATGCTAATCTTCAGTGGTGGGAATATTATTTTGGTTGTAATGACTATTTGTTTTTGTCTTATTTTCATTTCATTGTACTTTGAGCATTAATCTCTTCTCATTTTATTAATGGAAAGTCTTCAAACTCATGTTGTTTATACATGGATGTGCTGGAGTTGATATCTCCACCATCCAATAAATGGCTGCAGTGTTTAATCTTGAAATCAAATTCAGATTTACAAGAAAGTAGTCTCACTCATTTGATATTTAGAAATAAAATGATAAATTTCAAATAAATTTCAACATCTAGATTCAATTGTATTCACCTAGTTTTGTGTATGCATCTCTTTTCTGATTTCACTTATGTATTTTGGGTTATCCACACTTGCTACTTCCATTGTTCTCTCTTCTAATGCATGTCACTTCTCTGAATTAATTAAAAAGAATCTTGTTCCAAAGAAGTATAAATCTGATCTCTCTGTTTACCAGCATCGCATGGCAGGATTAGCTGTCATTGATGTTGCTCAAAAGGTTTCGAGAACTTGGCGTTCACTGCAAGCAGAATGGAAATGTTCCAATAAAAGTAACTCCAAGCATGGTAAAAGAGCTCGGAGAAGAGAAAGGCCCAGTATATCCAGCCAGAATAGAGGTGGTGCAGGTTGTAGTACTAGTAGCTTTTCAGAAACATCTTCAAGTTCCCAGCTAGAAGATAGATTATCTGGTCATAATTTTATTTCATGGCAAGATATCTTCTCTGTAGCTGTCAAGTGGAGACAAATTTCTGAACCTTGTGATCCTGTTGTGTGGATTAACAAACTCAGGTATTCCTCAACAAATGTCCCTGTAATTTGTTTGCACTTAACTAACAATATGCTATTTTAGAAAAGAAAAAAAAAAACAATATTTTATTCATGTCTTGTTGTGAATGTGGAACACCAATTCACTGTTATAGCAGTGTAAATTTTGGATGTTATGTTATTTTAGTGAAGAGTTCAATTGTGGATTTGGATCTCATACACCGATGATTCTTGGCCAAGCAAAAGTGGTTCGTTACTTTCCAAATTTTGAGAGGTAAAAAGAAAATAGTGGTTCTTCCTACAAATATTGCTGGCCTGCACTAATAATTGTTGGGTCTACAGGACATTAGAAGTTGCGAAAATGGTTATTAAGCACAAATCCTTTGTGTACAACAAGTCAGACATGATGGTGGACCTGAGTGAGGATGGAAAATTACAAAATGTGAGTTTTTTATGCTCATTTTTTTTTTGAAAAATTTCAAAAATTTCAACGGGATTTCTGACTATCTCGCAGTTCTCTGTACTGAATGTTTAGTAGAATCCAGTGATTATTTTCTTATTTTTCATTTATAAGATATAATATTTTTCATTTGTAAATTTTGGCCCTTTTTTATTTTAGAACGCCTTTCTGTTTGTGGATCGGGAGGAGGAAGGGACCGATGTAGAGTGCTGAAGGTGAAACAGAGTAGAAAGTAGGGAGATGAGGTTAGAGGAAGAGGTGGGAGTAGGTGTGGTAGAGTGGACTAAGGGAAGACATTTTCATGGAAAAGGACTTGGCGGGAGACAATACTTTTCTTGATTAGTGGGTTGTGAAAAATATAACCTTCAAGGTTTAGAGTGTAACCAAGCAAAATGTGTTGAGAAGTTTTAATAACTTGGTATCTCCCTGTATGGCCCTGCATCCCGAAGGTGTTTTTGGTTGGGTCAAGGTATTACATTGCAGTTTAGAAATAATGAGTATATCACTCTGTTGCCTCTTTGGAAGTTTCTCATATTTTATAGTAGCATAGACAACGAACATGAAAAACTCAGAACGATATTAAGAATTCTAATAAGATATTTGTGGATTAGGAATCTCGGCATGTTCTGCAATTTGAGAACAAATGTCAAAAGAATATACTCTCTCTTTTGATCTAGCCCCTTGATAGTGTACAAGACTCCCAACTTTTTTTCCCATTTTCTTTTGTAATTATTTAGAGTACATCCTCATATCATCTATTTTTTATTCTTTGATAAGAAGCTGAGAATTGTATTTAGATAGAAAGGCATATGTAAAAGATGGGAGATGAGATATACCCAAAAAGCCAAGGGTTACAAAAAGGATTTCCAATTGGCATTAATATGCAAAAAATCACCGATTACAAGATTCTTTATAACAGATACTCCAAAAGGAAGAAAGTTCTGTTATGTACTGAATTTACTTTCTTCATTTCCATTCTGACCGAAATTTGTTGCCTCCTCAGATAACATGTTAGTTATCCAGTTAAAAGAAGAAGATAACACATGTTAGTAATGTTCATTTATTGCAGATTATGCAAGCAAAGTCGTGCTCTGATCTTTATGAAGTGGTTGGTGAGGATTTTTGGTTGGCTACGTGGTGCAACAGTACTGCTTTTGAGGGGTAATCTACCTGCAAATAATTGCCTTGAACTCTTTAAATGTCTTCTAATGCCTATTTTCTGTCATTTCATTCTTGTTTCAGGAAGCAACTTGAAGGAACAAGGATTACACTAGTCAAGATGTAAATTAGTCGCATCTTTACTGCTTTATTTGTAATTTTTATGCTTTATGTTATCTTATTCTAACCTTTTCACTCTCCAATATTACCATTTCAGGGGAGAGCATGGATTTGATTTTGCAATCAGAACTCCATGTACACCTTCCAGATGGGAAGAATTTGATGTTGAGATGACGATGGCATGGGAAGTATGTTAGCTGTAGACCTCTTGTATGAGCCTGTTGCCATTGATATTTACCTGATGATATGAACATGAACCGACTGCATAGAGATTATGAACTTTTTAGGATGGTAAAAAAAAACATTGGAAAATGGGTATACTTCTTGGTAATTTTAGATTTTGGGAGACTTGTGGGTGAATTTCTTTTGCTTCGGGTTTCTTTAAATATATTGTCAGATATCCTTGAAGCTTGAATCGATGTCGTCATTTCCATCTCTCCACCACCTTTCAGTTTTGTGCCTGCCGTGCTGATGTCAGAGCTAGTCTCTACATTACACGTAATCCCTAGGAACACTATTTGCATTCTGTTCCTCTAGTTTGGTTTTTCTACGGTGTTTCCTTGCTGAACCAATATCTGAGGGCTTTCTATATATCTATAGCATCGAATCATTTCCCCTTCCACCAAGTCTTGTAACTGGTAATTGTAGCCATGGTTTTGTGCATATCATTGAGAGCAACCAACAGACAAGCCACATTTTGTCGGGATTAGTCAAAGTGTGTGCAAGTTGGCCTGCACACTCACGGATATTTGAAGAAGAAAAAAAAAACCACATTTTGAGTTGGATGCTCCATGACTTACTCTTCCATTTCCTTCTCTATTCCTTCCCCCCTTGCTATCCGTTTCCTTTTGAGCCACCTCCTTCCTATGCTGTGCCTTGTTGGTAGAAACCGATTACCTAAAGAAATATAGAACAAAAGAATTTCATCTTCCTGTATCCCACTCTCCAAGAGTTTATGCAGCCATCTTTAGCTCCAACAAAAGATTGCCTACAGTCTGCGTCTCTGAAACTCCCTATAATTATACGTTCTTACTCTTCTAACAGACTCTCAGTGACCTTTTGTACCCTTCCTAGCATGTGTCTGTTTCGGACCTTTGACATTTCCCCTTCTTTTTGATGTAACCATGAAAACATAGCGTAAGATTTTTATGGAATATGCCACCTTAGACATGTTGATATAACTTTACTTGCATTTATTACATTTGTGGAAAAAAAGAAGAAAAATGTTTCTACTATATGTAAGTTTGGTTTTCGGCGCTTTATATACCTTCAGAATTTTCATGATCTTCAACACTTATGCCTTTTCGTTGGGAATATCTTCGGAATTCTACCTTCCAGGGTCTCATGTCATGTTTTTAGCCTCAGTCCCGTCCCCTCACATTGACAAATTGATTATAAGATGATGATATAGCTAGATAATATTATTTATTAACCGTTGAGGATCCCACATTTGAAAAATCAAGGGACCCCACATGGGTTACTCCTCATTGCCAATTGGTTTTGAGATGGAATTTGACGCTATCTAATAAGATATCAGAGCCTATAGTCCAAATGGGTGTTTGGTCCAATAAAAAAAATGGGATTTGATTTAAGAATGGTGAACCCAAACGAGGTACCATCTTGATGGGGGATGTTGAGTATCCCATATTGAAAAAATCAAGGGACCTCATTCTCTTTATAAGATTGATGATGTACTCCTCTCATTGTCAATTAGGTTTGAGATGGAATCCATGTTATCTAATATAAACAATGGATACAAGCCCAAGAATGACTCAACAACTTCCTTACCTATCCCAAAATACCATATTACACTGACCAACTAGATATCCTCTCGCGTCAACTCTATCAAGCTAATACTATTTTACTTTTCATGATGCTCCCCATTTGCCTACATCATTACATTAGTTACTAGTAGGGCCCACATGCTAACTAAAAATCTAAGGTCCCACTTCTCTATCTTGTTCTGTGGTGCATAAATGATCGGCATATCAGAAGAGAGAATATGCTTTTTCTTTCTCCAAGTAGATAATCGAAATTTTTATGTTCTTACATGCAATGACTTCAATGGCACAAACACATGAACGTTAATTGGTGAACAGCATGGTGGCTCCTTCTTCCTAGTCTGGCATCACATTTAACCACATAATTCTCGAGTTAAATTTGATTTATGAGGGAATATTTTACATATCAGAGCATTGGAATTGATTCAATTATCTAATCAGGGCCCCCAATTTCTTAACTCTGATTTTGATCTAGCTAAGACTAGTGTAAACTCTGCATGGTGAAAGCCAATATGTGTGTGTGCAGTGTGTGTGTGTATTTATTTATTTATTTTCAATAATGAATTTAAGTGTACTATTCTCACAACTTGATTTTTCAGAGCATATGCAATGCTTATTGCGGAGAAAACTATGGATCTATGGATTTTAGTACTCTAGAACCTGTGAGGGATGCAATTCTAAGGATGGTCTATTACTGGTATAATATTTCTGCTGTTGTGGTACTAGTTCGATTGTCAATTTAGCAGGGTTCTAAAAACTCAACTGCATTTTAGGTACAATTTTATGCCACTATCAAGGGGCTCTGCTGCTGTCGGATTTGTTGTTTTGCTTGGATTGCTTCTTGCAGCTAACATGGAGTTCTGTGGGAACATTCCGCAAGGACTGCAAGTGGATTGGGAAGCCATGTTGAATTTCGATCCAAATTCTTTTGTTGATTCTGTGAAGAGCTGGTTGTATCCATCTCTCAAGATGACAACATCGTGGAAAGAATATCCAGATGTGACATCAACTCTTAAAACAACGGGGTCAGTTGTTGCTGCTCTGAGCTCTTATGATGGTTGAGCTCCTCAAGGTTTAATTATGGTGAGTTGTCCGTTGTGTTTTTTTAATTTTTCTCCATGAAAAAGCTCTTTTCTTTATCTAAGAAAAAAATACAGGTAGCTCTCCTTTTTATTTTCCAAGGGCAGTTTGTTATATGTAAAAAAATTTACTTGCAATGGACTTGACGGTAGTTCCCACTGGGTGCCACATGTACAACTGTGGCACAACGATTTAGTTGGGAATCCACGCACTGTTTTTCGTTTTTTTTCTTTCCTCCGTTCTTATGTTTTGCTTTCTCTTCTTTTTTTAGTTTTTTCAAGGTGGAACTATAGTAGAATTTAGAAACAATACACGTTCTTATATCTGCCCCTTTTGTTTCTGTATTCTGCTGAAGGTATCTGTAAGAACGCCTTATGAGTTATGATATGTTTGTTTGAAATGTTTCAATTATGAAGAATCTGCACTCTTTTTCTAAATGCACCTATTCTAACCAGTACTCCAAACCGTAAGATATCTGACCAGATTTGACCCCGTGCAGGAACGCTGATGTGATTTTGTAATTCAGACTCGTTTCTTTTGAATTTTAATCAACCGTACGTTCTGTGTCAATCAAGTAGACATATGGCTCAGCATCTGTAGCTAGAAACTGAAAGCACATACACGCAAATTTGGTCGTTAAAGCCCCTACAGGAGTATAACATTCTAGACTGACTCTCTCTCTCTGAGTTTCCCTTCATTTTTCTTGTGTAAAATTCATTATATTTACTTACGGTACAGTTAACTTTTGGTAATAAAATTTGCAGATGTACCCTGTATTCATGGGTAAATCCTGTTTAGATCTTCATGATTCTAGTATCTGTTTGTCTATTGCTTGGCAGGTATGGTCGTTAACAAACTCTACGTAGTTCGTTTTCTTTCTATTTTTTTTAAATTATTATTTCACAAATCGTTTAAATCTTGGTTTTCAGAAATATATAATTGTGATTTTATAGGGATTACAAGATTTTTAACCAAACCTTTTGATAAATTAAGACTGGATATGTTTTTTTTCTTCTCATGTGATTGTACAAGTATAGATTCGCATTTGAAAACAAATTATTAAAGTCCCGTTTGGTAATAATTTAGTTTTTGACTTTTGTTTTTAAAAATTAAGCCTATAGACCTTACTTTTATCTTCAACTTTCTTAGTTATTTGTCTTTTACCAATAATTTAAAAAACTAAAGTTAAATTTGAAAACTAAAATAGGTAGTTTCTAAAAAGTTTTTGTTTTTGAAATTTGGTTAAGAATTTAATTATTGTACTGAGTTATAAAATTCTTATGGAGATTTCTTAGAACTAATTATTCCATACTATAGCCTTATTGCATATCTTAGAGAATATGACATAATTTATATTAAATTGGCTCAATACTAAAAGTATATTATTATTATTATTATTATTATTAATTTTGGGAAAGAGCACGCACTTTGATTCAATTTCAAGTGGGATCTTACCATCTGTTAGACTTCTATGTTGGTTTTGATCTGAATTTTCATGTTTATATGTATATCGTACTCGGGCTTTATTTAAATTCTTAACGTCAGTTGATGGGCATCTTTGTGAGCCATTTTCACCCAGCATATAGAAATTTAGATCACATTCTTACTCTCAAATGGAAGAACTTAATTTCTTTTTTTGAAAAAGAGATGATGACATCTTTGAAATTGCAAGGTAGTTTCATATCAATGATATCTGGATATCATAAAATTTGTTTTTTGAAGCAACGGAAACACACAGACGATGTGTCGATGAGATTTGAAAAGAGATGTTTCGTAAAAGAAATGGATCAAGACTAAGAGATTAAGGGGGGCTATCAAATTTTGTTATGTTCAAACATCATGGACAAGATCTTTAGATCTGCAAATGGAACTCATACCTATTTTTTCATTTTTATATTTACACTAAAAAAGAGAGAGAGAGAGAGAGAGAGAAAAAGGGACAACTAACCACTTATGTTGATAATTTCTATAATTGGAGTTGGCTATAAAGTCCATAACCCCTTCAATTCTAATTTTTGTCAACTAAAAGATATACATGACGATGCTGTAATTCAGTGAATAGATTTATTTTTGGTAATTTTATAATGGTTTTGTTAGATATGGCCTACCTAAATAGCTTGTGTTTTGCTGTGTTAGGTAGGATCTGAAATTTGATTATGGTGTCGAAAGATTTTTGTAAGTTTCGTCTTCATTCAGAGTCTTTCCCATTTGCAAATAAAATAAGATTATTGCAACTTTAACCAACTTATGCATTTTACAACGTAACACAAGTGTTTACGGCCCAATTTTCCCAATTTCAATATCATTACAGATTTTTCTGAATAAAAAATAGAATAGGGAAAATCACTGTCAAATTATCGAAAATGTGTAGTTGGCCAATTCATTTTATAGATTTCGATCCTTTTTTTTCTTTAAACTTGAGAAAAACTCAATTGGTTATCGAGAGCTAAGGTTAGCTCCACTAGTCGACATCGATGAATTCTGATAACAACGTTTTTATTTTTTCTATGTATTTAGATTTTAAATTTTAAATTTAAAAAGACAGCATTGTATTAGAAAAGATAAAAACAATAATAAATATTGTATCTCAGATTAAGAACTCATTTATTTTTGTAAATTTAAAATATGTATTATATAATATAGGGTAATTGGTTTAAATGGAAAATCTGCGGGATATATTCCTAAATATGGTAAAATGTCAATGTTTATTCGTGATAGATAATGACAAACACTGAAACATCTATCAATGTCTATCATTGATAGATGACATATTTATAATTAAATTGATCCATTTTCTTACATTTGAATACAACCCTATAAATATTATGTATTATACGATATTACAAAATAATTATTATATAAAAATTTGAATATTAAATAAGTTCCTAAATTAATTAGTGATAATTTATATTTAATCTAATATTTAGTAACTATTATTAGTTTTATAATTTATAAATATATCATTAAACATATTTTGAAAATTTGTTTAAATTAGAATTTAATCGACGGATTTATTACCAAACACATAAAAAAACATGAAATACAAAATCAAAAATATGTTTTCAGCTGGTCTACAAAGTAGGTTTGGGTGGGTACTATGTTAAATGTATAACTTGTTTGAATGTTTAGCATAAATTTTCTATTTTGTTTTTGTTGTTAGATTGAATAATCAAGACATGTGGAAAATTTGAAAATGTCTTTATTTTCTCATTGCATCTATATTTTCAATTTTAAAATGCATGGTTAAATATTTTTCTTTTGATAACTATACAATTTTACATTATAAACTTTGTTACTATTAGAACATGTCTAACATAACATATTATGTAATAATACTTATAAAAATTTATAACATAAAGTACGGTTATAAGTTACAAATATTTAGTTCGTAAGCATACATACTTTTATTATTGTCAAAATAAGTATAACTCAATCGTAATGGGTAGAAATCCCTCCTACTCGTTATATTAGAAAAAAGAGAAAACGAAACCATTTTTATTGTTTATAAACATATTGTCAACACATTTTGAACAACTTTTACATTAGATCCCATTTTTAAATAGAATGCCAAACATATTTATAAATAATAAAAACATAAAATACATGACTATCCCATTTAATTTCGTATTTTCCAGATTTTTGTTTGTATGCTTCTAACTCTAATGCCTGTCCATTCAAATTCAAAATTTTTTTACCCTAAATCTATATATGTAACTTGTTCAAAACTGTCACATTGTTGTCTCTCAATTTGGTATGGGATTGGGAGATGGGATTGGAAAGAGATCTATTACTCGACATATTTTTCCTTCATCGTCTTCTCTAAATTGTCACAATAAAATTGAGAAATTGACCTATTTCACTTGTCCAAAATGAAAAATGACTCACTTTTTTTAAATTAATGATAAGTAATGTTCCGTTGATGTCGACGAGTGAAGTTACGCATTTGCCATTTCTTCAAATTTCTTTCTTTTTTTCCTCTTTCCCTCTTCTTCTATGGTCTCACCAATTTCGACTGCGAAAGAAGAGAGTAACTCCGACCAATTTCAACAAAACTTGAGGGCAAGTGAACGAGAAAGCGAGAAAGAGCGAGAGTGAGAGGATAAGAAAACAAAACGACAAGAGAAACGAGAACGATCTATAAGTGAAGAGATTGAAATGAGTTTTTCCTAACGTGAATTCATTTTAAAAACAAAATTTATTTTTCCCTAAAATTTGAGTCATCCTAAAAAAAACTCCAATAAAATTTTCTTCTAACGGAGAGAAAAACCCAAAACATTAAAAATGCGAAAATGAACAAGAATTTAAATCAAAATTACCCAAAATGAGACTAGTTACATGAATTTCAAAGCGGACCATCACATTCTCTCTTCAATCCCTCCATTAATTAATATGTACCACTGCCACCTCCCAAGAATTATTACAACCCCACATTAATTAAACACAATGTTCAGTAGCCATTCTTCTTCTCCTTCATCTTCCTCATCAACATCCTCCCGTCTTCACATTCCCCCATTGGCGATTCTCGAGCAAGCTCTTCATCTCTGTTTAATGTTCTTAATTTCACAGAACCAAATACCCACGTCGCATTCACCTGCTTGTTGATCATCCGAGCCGCATAATACGGAATCTTGTGTTTCAACTTAATTCTGCAACTAACAAAAACCAAACAGTCCATTAAACTTTCTTTACCCAATCCCATCATATCGTAAGCTTGTGATCTTCTCCACAGGCTTCTCATGTGAGGAGTCCCCTGTTTCGACAAGCACAGAGCTCGAGTCGTGTCACTAATGGCGGCTTCTGGGTCCCTCAGCAGTAGAAAACATTGAGCTCTGTTGCTATGAAGTACTAATCTCTGTTTTCTCATTTTGGGTAAGCTTATATTCAAAGCTTCTGTGTATTTCATTGCAGCATTTTCAATCTCTCCACTCCTAAATTTGTGATTCCCCTGTCTTTTGAGAATACCCACTAAGAGTGTCCTCTTTTTCACCTCTTTCTCTGACACTAATTTCTCTTTCCTCTTCTTCTCAACTTTCAAATCCCAAATTTCCCCTAATGCTCTCTCTGCTCTTTCACTGTGAAGCCTTTTATTTCCGTATTTGATTTTGTGGTAATCTTGCAACAATGTTCGTGTTAAAGTGTCTCCCAATTTTGGCCTCCTTTGATTTCTGCTAATTTCAAGTTCTACCAAATCAGCAAGAGAAAAAACAGAGGTTTCGAGAACTCTGTATCTTGTTTCTGGGTCTTTAATCAAACTCAAAAGGCATTCAATTGCCATAATCTGCCATTCATGCGAGGATCTTGCAAGAACACAGAGATAATTCAAGACTTCTTCCAAGTCGGCCACAGCTTTTCTTCCAGTCTCTGTTTTACAGAGAGTCCTCAAAAGCCCAATTCCCCCAGGGGCTTCTGGGTTTATCAATCCACCCCAAATTCCACACAAATTCTTCAAGAAATTCGTTTTACAGATTAAATTTAGATGCCTCTCTTTGCGAGCGAAACAATTGATAAGATAAAGAGACCAACACTGTGTTTGAATGGCCCATTCCTCTGCTTTTCTGTTCTCAATTTCGACCCCTCCAAGGCCTCTCGTGAGCAAAGTTCGTTGATATTTCAATCTCTGTTTGATACAGAGGAATTGAGTGTAGACATTTTCGACAAATGTTGAAGCAATTTCCATTGCCAATTCCACGGTCTCACCTCCAATCTTAGCAACTGATTCAAACGTCCTTTCATGGCTTGCTAAATGACCAAGAGCTCGAATTGCCACTCTCTGCTCGACCCAGCTGATTTTTCCTCTCAAAAGCTCCATTAATGGCGGAATCACTCCAGATTCAACAGCAATTTGTGCAAATTCAGCTCTGTTCATGACGTAGGACCCAATAATATGGGCAGCATAATAAGGAATATAAACATTCTGGTCTTCAAACAGCCATTCCCTGTCTCTAATTCCTCTGCAAATAAGCTTTGCCATACACTCAAAAATCCCAAGCTCTGGAAATTCCGAGTTATCGGGTCGGGTCATGGCAATGTTCCATAGTCCACTCAGTGCAAGAACGGACTCTGGATCATCTCTCAATGGCATTTCTTTGAAGCATTCAGTGATTTTGAAGGTTCTGAGAAATGGGTCTGTTTCGTTCATCGTGCAGAAGAAACAGAAAGGAACTGCGCAATTAAGCGATTTGGTGGGGTGATCTTTCTTGTGGCGAAGAGCTTTCATGGCGGAAGAGACGAAGGATTAAGAAGCTTTCGCTTGAAAAAGAAACTAAAAATGGGATGGTTTTTAAAGAGAGAAACAGAGAAAGGAGAAGTGATCCTTTGTTTGTTAATGCCTTGAGAAATTCAGAAATCAAATAAGCTTTAATAATATTCAAAAAAGTTAGAACATTCTTGCTTTTTGTCAGCCCAAACTCCCCAACTTAAGATTTTGGGTCGTCTTTTTAAAATAATTCATTCAATATTTTGGGTTTTGTATCTAAACCCTAAAGGCTACTAACTACTAAATTCAACCTCACGAAAAATCAATTCAAGAGGAGTATTTCAAATGTCAAACGCATCAAATAGAATTTAAGCAACTATGTAATTAGAGAGGGGTCTAGGCTAGGAGTCCAACACAAAACCAAAAAACGAACCAAATCAGGTTTTTTTTTTGGTTTTTTAGTATATAATTGGACAGCTTTATATTTAAAAAAAAAACAAAAAAACAAAAAAACAAAAAAATCCTTGGTTTGGACCGATTTTTTTATTCGAGAAATTATTCAAAACCGCACCAAACTATTGAGAGTACTCTTAAAAATAAACTCAAATCCATCTTTAGTATCTTAATTATTATAGTGCATGTAACTTGTTATTTAGAAAAAAAAATAAATTATTATGGTGCATACACGTTTATTATTTTGAAAAAAAAACCAACAAAAGAAACAAAAATATCCAATTTCAATATTGTGGAAGAAAAAAGAAAAATCTAATACCAAGAACCAAACCAACAATAAAGTGAACCGAATAGAAACAATCTATTAATTTTATCCTTCATTTTGGACATAGGATTGGTTCCCTTATTTAAAAAATAGATTAGTTTGATTTGAATCCGTTCTTAATTCGCTCCAAAATTTTGATTAAAAAAAAAAACTGACTCACTCATAGGTCTAGCTATTAAGCTTCTTGGAAGAACATTTTGCTTAATAGAAGTGACTTAAGCTGCTAACTTTAAAATGATCAAAAGGCTTCTAGAAGCTTATTTCTTTTGGTTCTCTGTGTTCTCCCTTGGTTCTCTTCTCTAATTTGTGGGAGTGTTGATTGTACCCATCTTTTGTTCTGTTCAATGAAATATTTTCTTTAAAAAATCCACATTCTTTATTTCTTTTATCTATGTTACTATATATATATATATACTTTTTAATATATGAATGTGGTGTGTATATATTTGAAAGCCTATATTGTTTAAAAGCTGTACTATGAACTTTTTCAGTGAGTTCAAACTTGAAAAAAACAATTTGGGTAATCTAATTCTAATAGCCTCATTTTCCACATGGTTAGCAGTAGCACAACCAATGAGAATTAAAACATGAACAAATTCTAAAAGATGGCTTTATATGGTTAAATGTACCCAACCATCCAAATATGCAGAAACTAGAGAGAAAACATGCAATAATGATCAACAAAACATAGGGGGGAAAAAAAGAGAGTATATATTGCAACTTGGTTTTGTGTATGATTTTATAGACTATAGGCATGTAAAAAGTTGGAAATAATTAATTAAGAACAAGAGAGTTGTGATGATGAATCCCATTTTCTACATTACAACAACCAATGAAGTGAAATTAAAAATGAGTTTGATACAACTTTTTGAAAGATGAAAGAAACTTGATCAAACCATTAGTAATGATAATATATAGTAAAAAGGTAACTAAAAGAGAGGTTAAAGAAATAAGCAATTCAACTTTTGTTATATTTTAATTCATGTACTTTCACATGTGTAAATTTTATTTAATCAATATATTTGTACTAAATCTTAAAATTACCTATTGTCCTATACCATTAATTTATGGTTAATTTTCTATTTTTTAGTCTTGATGCTATAAATTTTTAAAACATAATGTACGAATTAAAATTTAGCATTAAGCAAAAATTGGCTCGAGAAGTAAAAGTGAAAAAAGATGGAAAAAAAAAAAAGTCAAATTAAGATCTAAATTCTAAGGCATTGAAAAAGCAAAGCAATCCCTAATATATGTGTATATGTATCACAAATTATAAAAAAGGAATGAAAGTACAATGGGGTTGAGTCTCAAGAAAATCGCATGCACCTCGAAGTATATTCATAAAGTAACTTTTTTTTTAATTAAAAGCAAAAAGAAAACTATATTCATGAGAAGGTATTAGTAACGACCTGATCTTTTGAGTACTCTGATAAGGGTCGTTACTCATAATTACATATTTACATTCAAAACATTTTGATCATTGAGGAAAATAAATTTTATTAAAATAATAAAGACAGTTTTCCAAAATAATTAACAAATAAGTAAAACCTTTGTTCGGGGCCCCTAAAATAATGAAGAAAAAATGACTTAAACGATAAATTTTGACCAACATCGAGTTTCAAATCAAAACTTTTAAATAGCTTGAAAACATAAACTGAGCGGAAGCGATTTACATATCCCATATGGCACGATCACAGGTCTCTCTCGTCACCCGCCGGTCCGTTCTTATCCTTACCTGAAAAACATAAATTAAGAAAGATTGAGTATAAAATATTCAGTAAGTGACCCCATTACCGGGATCATGCTATGCATCCACAAGCAAAGAAAAATAGCCCGTGGCTCATACAGCTACATCGGTTTTTGATGATGAAAGGAAAACCAAAAGACATACTATCTTACCTTGAAATGCATGTCTAGCAGCTCGTAGGCACATCGTCAAACATGATAATAACATGAACGTGAACTCGTCGACTCACGCATGTCTAGTAGCCCGTAGGCTCGTCGTCAAAACATGAAACATAAAAATAAAAGTAACATAAACGTAAACCTGTCGGCTCACGCATGTCTAACAGCCCGTAGGCACACCGTCAAACATGATAATAACCTGAACGTAAACCTGTCGGTTCACACACACATGTCTAGCGGCCCGTAGGCACACCGTCAAACATGATAATAACATGAACGTAAACCTGTCGGTTCATGCATGTCTAGCGGCCCGTAGGCACACCGTCAAACATGATAATAACATGAACGTAAACCTGTCGGCTCACGTATGTCTAGTGGCCCGTAGGAACACCGTCAAACATGATAATAACATAAACGTAAACCTGTCGGTTCACGCATGTCTAGCGGCCCGTAGGCACACCTTCAAACATAAAACTAGACCCGTAGGTCTTCTGAAATAAAACATGCGTCAAGGCGAGACAATAAACCACTCTACTGGTCTATTCATGCATCACATACATAATATCAGTACTAATTAGAAATTTGAACATGCTCATAATACTTGTAACTACCATGCAACACGCAATCATAATGACAAACAAAATCATGCTTCAGAGTCCACCAAGTAACTTTATAGGTCTAATCTAGGTCGTTTGACACGAAGGCACCGGTAATAGTATCACTTATCTCAACTTGGTAAAAAAATGCAAAACAAATTCTCCTTAGAACTTCTTTAGCACACTTGAATCAACCTAAAGTTGTGGCTTGGTCTAAGACAAATTCCAAAATTTGATTCAATTAGCCAATCTGATCAAGAATTAAATCCAAAGTCAATAACTTAATTTTCCACTATTACTTTCAATCCAAAAGAATAACTATCCAACAACTTACAAAACTTACCGATCTTCACCAATTTTCTGCAAAACAAAATGGTCTCTAGCTTGATGGTCAATGCCTCAAAACTTCTAAATCTTGAATCTAAGTTTCACACCAAAGAGAGGTTACTGATTTAACCCAAAATCAAATGGGTGAATTTCACCTTCCAAATTATAAGGAAAATAAGTCTTACCCAAGGTTTTTCTCAAGATTCCGACAAAGATCGGGCAGTGGCGGTAGATGGCGCGTCGGCTCGTGGCTACCATAGATAGGCAGCGGGTGTTTCTGTCGGACGACATAAATTGTTTAGGCTCGCTAATAGTAGTGAGAGTTTTGTATGAGGAGGGTTTGCGAGAGTGAGGGAGAAGAGAATTTCTAGTTTTACAGATTTTATTCAACAGTGATTACGAACAAACCAGAGCTTCAAACAATGATCAACCGTTCAAAATGAAACTCTATATGTCTCAACTAGACTGATCAAATTTGAGCACGATCCAACGGTTCAAACTTCAGCAATCAACAATTTTGTGCAAGCTGTCGCTGAAAAATCGAATTGCTTTCTCCCCAATTTTTGACCTCTTTTCACTCTCGTTTGATTTCGAAAAAAAATCTCAATTCTTTTATTTTTTTTCAAATTTTGAAAAGATAAATAAAATAATTTATCAAAATATCTCCAAAATCTCCAAAAATTCTATTAAATTTAGAAATCAATTAACTTTTCAAATTATCTTAATTCAGACTTCAAAAACCAAAATTAAAGGGCAAAAGATCCATCCATTTGATACAAATTAAATCCTTCCAAATATTTAAATCAATTAAACCATGAAATTGATTATCTCTTTAATTTTTATTTTAAGTTGGCCATAAAATCCAAAATCAAAGGGAAACAAAATTCAATATTTTCAAGATAATCAGTTTAAATATCTAATCAATTAAATTCAATTTATTCAATAAAAGTTTTTCAATTATTTCAATTTAACCTCAAATTTTCAAATGAAAGGAAAATTTAAACTCAATAATTTTAGATAATTAACTTAAATTTTTTCTAAAATTTGAGATGTTACACGTGATAATCATGATATTAAATTTTTATCGATATATCGATGTTTCTATTGATATGTTTCATATTTTTGTAAATTTGACATCGCTATAAGAGATAAATAAATATCTCTATTATGTCGTAATAAATATAATATATATGTTGTTTAAAAAATATAAATGTTTATTCTGTTGTGAACTTGAAGAGCACAATGGAAACATGGATACCAATAAAATATAATATTAAAATAAATGTAATATAATATAATAATAAAATAAATAGATATTAAAATAAATTAAACATAATATATAAATAAACAAAATAGAATAAATTAGTAAAATATAAAATAAGAAATTTATCTAAATTCTTCGTTTTCTCCAATTTTCATGGAATTTGTCCAATGTGTGTCTTCAAAAACCCACCAAATATCACTATTTATGAGCAATTTAGCAAGTATGAGATAGATTACATGGAAACTAATAATAGGGTTGGCAAAAATCTTGCAGGTCCCCACCCTGATCGGGGCGGGGAATCCCTGGTTTGACCGGGATTGGGATTAAATTGGGAATCCTAATCGAGTCCTCTGTCGGGGACGGGGAGGGTATCCCCGCCCCTCCTCCATCCCCTTCCCCAATTAATTTTTTTATTTTTAATATATATATATATAAGGGGATGGGTCCCCGCGGGGACCTGTTTCCCAATAGGGATGGTGGGAAATACCCCCCGCGGGGCCGGGGATGGGGAGTCCCTCGCCCCGGCCTAGCCTTGTTGCCAACCCTAAATAATAATGTGTAATGTTGAGACACATGGACAACACTTTGAAAAACGGGATATAACACACATGATCAATAGACACTAAACATGAGCATGTAATGGACATCTATTATCATAATATTTATAATACTTCTGATGGAAAAGTAGGCATGCGAAGCGGAATTGAGGATCAGTTTTACTCTAATTGCATAAATTAAACATACAACCCTAAATTAGTTAATTAGGGTTTTTTAGAAACATTACCTTTGAAGCTCCCGAAACTCGCCTATCTCCACTCGAACACAAACCGAACAACCACTAGAGCTGACTTACTATCCTCTGGACTCAGAACCGGGTTGTGGGACCCGATGGATGAAGAATCCGAGAGAGAAAAAGAGATGGAAATAGTAGAGTGAAATTTGGGTTGGGTTTGGATTTTTTCAGCCCTATTTTTAAAATCTCAATTTTGTAAAATGTCCAAAAGTTTTTAATCCAAAATGACAAGCCCATATTTATAGAAAAGAACCATGCAAAATTGCATGAAATAACTTCATAAAAATCCAACACCTAAAATCCACTATCTAAGTGGGCTTAATGTCTCCACTATAAGGCAACACCTAGACCACTATTTTGTTAGTGAAATTATCCAACAAAAGTTTGGATTTTCCCACTAACTTTAGTTAAAGGGCAAAATAGTCATTTTGTCAAAGTCAAACTTTGACAGAAAGTCAACGTTTTGACTTTTTATGATTTTTTCGTATTGACTAATTTTGACCTCCCGAGCATGAATCTGCATTCATTTTCTCGAAATTTAAATCACATTTGAATATAAGGTCGGTCAAAGTTTGACTTTTCAAAGTCAAAAGTCAACTCTTTGACTTTTTACATCTTTGACTATTTCCATTATTTCTGAGCTTCCGAATATGAACGTATTTATATTCTTGATATTTAAATCACATTTAAATATTAAAGCTGTATCTCTAAATTAAAAAACCAACCACTATAGCATATATACTTGTCGGTTTCTCTCTCTTCACCTAATTTGAACAATTCGAATTATTCTATCATGTTGTACTAAGTTTATTCTATATGAGCTAGTAGGGGAACCTAATGGACCTATAGATCATGGGCTCCAACGATCCGAGATTAGCTGGCTAAACTCTTTAGATGAAGCTAATCAACATTCGTTAACTCACGGGTCATTCCACTATAGTCTCGTAGTTGCACTCCCCTCACTATAGATATATTTGTGTCCATATGATAGAATCATGATTAGTAAGTTAATCCTTCACAGGTTGTTCGTAATCTCGGCTGGGTCATAAAAACCGTTTTACCCCCGAGACTACATCTTATTCCTTAAGTTTCACAAATCCTCTAATAAACAATTGGTTTAAGGTCCAACCTATAAACCGAACCCCTCTCGGGCCAATGAGAGGGTGGGGCCCCTTGTTCAAGACTTGGATTTAGTACTAAAGGGAACAACCTATCTACTATCCCTATAATGGGTAGGAGTGAATTCCGTCTTGTATCCTATGTTCCCAGCTATCCACCTGATCTTACCCCTGAAATGAGAGGCTTATTGGGCCAGTGATAATGAGCTGCCCTCACCTATGTAGATCTAAGGATAATTCCGAGTGAACAAGAGTTCATAGTTAGCTCAGGATTAAGATTAAATTACCTAGGTCATCAATTAACGAAATAGTCAGTTTTATACATTAAACGACATTTAAAACGAAACAAGTGGCTATTTCATGGTTCAGTCTTATGTAAACTCTTTACATAGGATACCCCCATTTTCATGTCTCCACATGAACGGTTTAGGATCACATCGTTTGTACTAACTACAAAATGGGCCGCATCCATAGTGTCCCCGGAATAAGGCGCTCAACCTTATTCATATATTATAGGCCATTTTGGCTATATATATTTGAACTTGATCCACATTTATGTCACTACATAAAGTTCAAACTTAAACTTAATAGCCTCGAAACCTTAGTTTATTGGATTCATGAATATATAATTTAAATTTACTAAAGATTTTCAATAACAGCTTTATTGAACAAGAATATGATATTACAAACTACAAGTTTTAGGACATAAAATCCAACAACTTACCCTTAGATGCTCATTTTATATATGAAATATGTCTCGTTAAAACCTTACTAAGAAAAAACCTAATGAGAAAAAAATCCTAATGAAGGGAAAATAGTACATATTTCATATAATTTATACTTCTAAAAAGTATATTTACTCCCCCTCATGGATACATCACTTGATCTTTGAGTTGCTGCATTCCAATGTTGTGCACCAGTTTTTCAAAGATTGCGATAGGTAATGCCTTTATAAATAAGTCTGCTAGGTTATCTTTCAAACAAACTTGTTGTACAGTGATGTTATCATTTTCTTCAAGATCACGAGTGTGAAAAACTTTGGTGAAATATGCTTTGTTCTATCTCCTTTAATATATCATCCTTTAATTTGAGATATGCATGTTGTGTTGTCTTCGTATAATATTGTTGGAAGATTTTTATTAGAAAACAAGCCATATATTTCACGAATGTGCTGAGTCATTGATCTTAGCATACACATTCTCTGCTAGCCTTGTGAATTGTGAGAATTTTAGCATGATTTAAGGAAGTAGCCGTTATGGTCTGTTTCACTGGCCGCCATAATACAACAGTTCCTCCACATGTGAATAGATAACTTGTTTGAGATCTAGCTTTGTGTGTATCAGATAAATATCCAAAATCTACATAATCAACTAGATCAAAATTTGATTTATTTGAATAAAACAAACCCATATCAATTATTCCTCGGAGATAATGAAGTATATGCTTAATTTCGTTCCAATGTCTTTTTATTGGAGAAGAACTATATTTTACTAATAAATTTATTGAAAATTCAATATCTAGTCTTGTATTATTAGCAAGATTATAAGTACACCAATTGTACTAAGATATGGTATTTCGGGACCAAAGACTTCTTCATTATCATCTTGAGATCAAATATATCTTTCCTCACATCTAATGAACGAACTTCCATTGGAATGTTCAGTGGATGTGCTTTGTCTATATAAATTCTTTTAAAAAAATTTCTTGTATAAGTTGACTAACGAACAAATATCCCATCTGCTAAATGCAATTTGTAAACCAAGGCAAAATTTTGTTTCTTCGAGATCTTTCATCTTAATTCTTTCTTAAGATATTCTATTGCCTTTGAAAGCTTTCAAGAGTTCCAATTATATTTAAATCATCAACATATACAGTTATAATAGCAAATCCCAATTGTGATTTCTTTATAAAAATACATGGATATTTTGGATTATTTTGATATTATTCTTTTAACAAATATCCACTTAGGCAATTGTACCACATTCGTCTTGATTGTTTCAATCCATATAATGATCTCTGTAACTTTATTGAATATAATTCTCGAGAATTTTATTTATATGTTTCAAGTACCTTAAATCCTTTTGGGATTCTCATATAAATATCATTATCAAAATATCTATATAAATATGTTGTGACTACATCCATAAGATGCATGTCCATATTTTCATACACAGTCAGCCCAATTAAATATATTAGTGTAATTGCATCCACCATTGGAGAATATGTCTCCTCATAATTAATACCAGGTCTTTGTGAGAAACTTTGTGCAACTAGTCTTGCTTTATATCTTATGACCACATTATTTCATTTCTTTTTCTCACAAATATCCATTTGTATCCCACATGTTTGACACCTTCAAGTGTTTGGACTGCTGGTCTAAAAATCTAATATTTGAAAGTGAGTTTAATTCTGCCTCGATTGCTTCTTTCCGTTAAAGCCAATCTTTTCCATGTCGACATTCTTCAACAAATTTTGGTTCAAAATCCTCATTTTCAAATATATATCAAGAACAACATTGTACGCAAAAATGTTGTCAATAATTACATGAGTTCGGTTCCACCTTTTTCCTGTCATGACATAATTTATTGAAATCTCATTATTATCTTTAGGTATTTCACATTCCTTTGTAGTCATGTCAATGATTTCTTCATGGGTATTTTGCATCCTCAACTAAGTCTTTTTTACTATTTATTATTTTTATTTTTCGAGGATTTTTATCTTTGGAACCCACTGATCTACCACGCTTCTAGTCTTCCAGACTCATTAGTGACAACTTACTATGTTGGGATATCAATTTTTTAGGGAACATTTGTAGTTAGTATATGTGATTTAGTTACTTTCTTTGCATCTATAAATGCATATGATAACTGGTTTGCTATATTTTACAAATGAATCATCTTCTGAATTTCAAGTTCACATTGATCTGTACGAGGATCTAAATGAGACAATAATGATGCATTCCATGTAATTTCTTTTTCCAACTTCTTAATTCCCCCCTTAATGTGGAAAACCTGTCTCATTAAAATGGCAATAATCAAATCGTGCGATAAATACATCACCCGTCAGGGTTTCAAGATATTTAATAATTGATGAGGAATCATATCCAATATATATTCCTAACCTCCTTTGAGAACCCATCTTAGTACATTGTGGTGGAGCAATTGGAACATATATCGCACATCAAAAAATTCTCAGATGGGAAATATTTTGTTCATGGTCATAAGCTAATTGTAATGGTAAGTATTTATGATAAGTTACTGGCCTAATGTGTACAAGTGACGCTGCATTCAAAATATCATGTCACCATATAGATGAAGGAAATTAATCTCTCAAAAGCAATGGTCTTGTAATTAATTGCAAACATTTTATGAATGATTATGCTAAACTATTTTGTATATGAACATGAGCTTCAAGATGCTCTTAACTTAATTATTTGAGCAAGTAATCTTGCAAATACAAGATTTCAACTTGATAATAAACACATGTGTGACCATCTGTTGGATGCGTCTATTAATACCATAAAATATTTAAATGCTAGTGTCATGCCAGATTGTAAATATGTCTGGATTCAGGGGATTCAATTCCCACTCTAGCTAGTGATAGTCTTATTATTAATTTGCCTTGAGAGCAAGCATCACATGATAATTCATTAGATTGAAGAATCTTTTGGTTCTTCAATAGATGTCCATTTCATTCTAAATCTTGGATGACCTAATTGGTCATGCCACATTGTAAATATGTATGGATTTATGAATTTCAGGTTCATTGTTACATATGATTCAATTACTCGTATATGAGTACAATATAATCCAGAAGATAAAACAGACAAATCTTCCAATATATGTTTTTCATATGAGACAGTAGATATGATATAAAGATACTCATATTATACTTTATATCAGTCTCAATATGACAAGTATTGTAACGTATATCTTTAAAACAAAGTATTGATTGACTAGAGAACAATGCATTGTCAATTGTAAATGTTGTTCCTCTAGGCAAAATAATATTTGCTTTTTCAAATCCTTCAATCAGGTTTGCAGAACCTAATATTGTATTGATTTTTGCTTCCAACATTGTCAATTTGGAAAAATATTTTATACTTGTAAGTATTATATGTGTAGTTGCACTGTCTATCAGATATAAATCTTCTTTACTCATTTTTGAGTCACCCAACATATGAAAATGATCTAGGTTTCTTCATTAAAAGAAAATAATTCCAATAAGAAAAACAACATTTTAATATATAAAGGTTAACATTTACTAAGAGGAAAAAAAATTACATTAAACCAAGATATATTCAAAATCAAAGGAAACACTCACTTCAATAATTTAGGTCTTTCTCGACGCTGAAAACTATCCGCATTAGTCCAAAAAACTATAAGCCAAACCTTTCCCGATGGTCCCACAATCATCGGCCAAATCGTTGGGAAAGCTTCGTTGGTGAAACCTTCCCTGACGATATATAATCCATGTCGTAGGGAAAAAAAGTTACCTCGACGAATGGAGGATGGGACTTTCTTACCGACACTAAACAAAGCTGACGGGATAAACGGCCAACCTCCTATGGTCCTAATTTATAAAGATCGTCGAGAGCTAAATATCTTCCGACGGTGACAAATTAGTGTCACCGTCAGGCTATATTCATTTAACCCGACTGTGTGTTTACACCATCGAGCGAAGTTTTAGCTCCCAATGGTCTTTATAAATTAGGATCGTCGGGATAAGTGGCCTTGCCTAAACGGTGTGTTCCCATTGTCGGGATTTAGTGACTTTTCCCGATCCCTGAACCTTCGGGGGATGGTTTCTTAGAGTCGAAAAAAGGTAAAATGCATAAAATTATGTTTTTTTTCCCGACCTCTCGAATCGTCGGAATTATATATTTAACCATTGGATTTAACTTTTTTTTTTCAAATGTCATATCTATTTGAATCTTACAAATATCAATCAAACTAAAATAAAAATTTCCAAAATCAGGTACATGTCTACAATAGTAAATAATATATAGAGAACATATTTGAATTGAAACAATTCCTTAACTCCAAAATAAGATTACATGATAACAAACTGTTTATAAAACACAATTCTACAGCTTAACTACGCTTGTTGGTATCTTCAACATAAATCTCAAGATACCTACAAAATACAATTTTAAATAAATTTAATGCTCAAAATACCATATACAATATCAAAATGAATATAGAATTTAAAACACAACTAAGAACATTAACGAATTGAAACAAACCAACTCAAACTTGCATATTTCAATCTCAAACTCAATGTAGAACTTAAAACCTGACTTAAATTTTATCATAATTATACATTTACCCCTATACCAACTTTAAAACCAATATAAGAACATTAACAAATAAAACCCACTTTAACTTCAAACCAGCTTGTATTTATACATTTTAAACTTAAACTCAATATATAAATAACAATCTCAACATAATTAGACAATCACCCCGTTCCCTCCCCCAACTTATTTTAACCACATACTCAAAATAGCATATACCCATCTCAAATTTATTCTCAACAATATAGAACCTAAAACTCAATCGAGAACATTAAGAATTGAAACAAACCAACTCATATACACATGTTTCAATCTCAAACCTAATATAGAACTTAAAACCCAACTTAAACCCAACCAACTCATATATATATATATTTCAATCTCAAACCTAATATAGAACTTAAAAGCCAACTTAAACCCAACCAACTCATATCTACATATTTCAATCTCAAACCTAAATTTATTCATTCTCCTCCCCCCACTTATATTTTAACCACAAACTCAATGTAACATATACCTATCTCAAAAGTATTGTCAATCTCAATATACAAATAACTTAATATTCAAACCAACTCGTATTTACACATTTTAAACTCCCCATCCCCCCCCCCCCCCCCCCCCCCCCTTTTTAGAAACTCAATATGGCATATATCCCATCTCAAAATTATTCTCTTCCCAATCTAGCCTTTAAGGATTCTATCTCTGTTGTTGCTCCTCTATAATTTTCGATGAGGATGCACTGGACAATTATCTTTTTATTTTTTTTGTTTTTTTACCCTTTGGTGTCCTACCAAGGCTCACTCCTGTGCCCAAAACCTGCTCACATATTTCTTCTTCTAGTACTGGTTCAAACCCTTCTTGGGTGCAGGCTTCTCTCAGCTCGACAATTCGACTCTACATCAATAATTAGGAGTAATTATTATATGACAATTGTATATAAATAAAGTTATATTGTGGAATAAAAACTTACATATGCATCATTAGCGGCCGGATTAACAAACAAATTGTCACTCTTAGAATGTGTATGATTAAATAAGTCTACTAGGTCCATTGTTTGACCGTTGAGTCCTAAAAGCTAAAAACTTCTTATTTTATGTCTTTCAATCCCATCGAAGGAAATTTGAAAAGCCTACTACTAGCGAGCTCATTATAGAAAATAATCATAATTAAGTTATTATAGTTGAAGTTTATTTTTTTTAAACCCCGTCCTAATTAAGTTGTTGTAACATGCATTAGGTGAGTATTTATTTACTCTTCCATAATTAGTTATATCTTTGACTAGTCTTGTATTCCATTTTAGAAAAGTTTAGACAATCATATAATTGATATATGTGTAGAAGATGTAATCCATTTAGAAGAGGCCCAAAAGCCCAAAAAAGGTTTCTTTCATCAGGCCATCTTCAATGTAGTTGAAGGCCCAAGTACAAATAAATTATAATCCTAATCCTTGCTCTATATTTATTGTCTTTTATCAAAAATTCAAATAAGAACAAATAAGCCAACGTATTTATAAATTCAACAAAATGTCACTGTTTATCAATGATAGAAGTCTAACAGTATATTTTACTAAAATTAAAAATATTTTTAGCAATTTTCCCATTTAAAACAATTATCCTAATATAAATCATACCCTTATTGCTATTTTTATAAATCATGGTTTATACAATTGACTATGCTAATCCTTTATTAGTAAGAATATGATATTTCTATGACTTTTACGAAAAGTAGAAACCAACTTGAACTTGAACATAACTCAACTAGTTATGGTATATACTAAAAGAATAAAACAAATAAATAAAAGGATATTCAATTATAACACAATAAAAAGCGTAATGGTTGAATCTTTTACCCAATAATAATTGAAGTGAAAGAAGAGTCCTTAGAATCCAAACATAAAACTTTTAAGAAAAATTAAGAATATGATGATTAATCAATATGTTTAAACCACATTTAGATGTAACTAGTGGCAACTAATTTTTAAATTCTTTTAAAATCCAAATTAGAGAAAAACAATCTACTTAGCAATAATTAACACATGTACTCCCTCCTTTGAGATCATAGATATGATCCCTCACATCTTTGTAATTGTTGCACTAAAAAATCCAACTTAGAAAATTGAAATAGATAATAGTATGCAACCAATCATGAAATGTGAAAATTTTAAATGCATTAGGTGAGTTGTTATTCCGAACCACCTCACTTAACTAAGAACTAACTAGTTTGACAATCACTTTCCTTTTTTTTTTTCAAAGCAAAAAAGAAACTAGTTTCCAAAACTAAGAACTAACTAGTTTGCAATCACCAAAGCCAATGTGGTATTGAGCAACCACTTTCTTTTCTATTTTTTTTCAAACAAAAAGAAACAATACACAAATTAATTTGACCAAACTTAACTCGTGCTTAAAGTTGTAAAAACATGATAGATGAACCAAGAAGGAAAATAACAAACAAATAATAAAGAAGAAAAATGAAAAACGAAAAAGAAAAAAAAAGGGAAAAAAAGTTCATGGTACCAAAATCGGACGGCAAGTAGATAATGAGCAAACGGCAAGACGGTGAATCTTGATTGTGGGTTTCAGAGAAGAAAGAATGAAGGAGAAGAAAAAAATGGAAGAAGAAGGAAAAGAAGAGACTATGGGTGGCGGGGAGGGTTTTCTAACGATCTTTTTCCGATGGTTGTTTGGTCAGCCGTCGGGATAAATACCCATATCTCGACGATCAATCAAATACCATCGGCCTAATTAAAAACTCCTGACGGTCGCTCGAGTATCGTCAGACGAACTCAACCTTATTCTGACTGTGTTCTTACACACTGGCGGCATAACTTTACAATTACCCATATCTTGGTGGTCGCTCGATTACCATCGGCTGAAATACGAACTCCCGACGGTCAGTCGAATACCGTCGGGCGAACTCAACTATACCTTGTCGGTGTGCTTACATACCATCGGGAAAAACTTGATAAATTTTCATAATTTTTTTATTTATATTTATTATTTTTTAAAACTTAAAACTCATCTGACGACATTCCCTAAACCATCGGGATAGGCAAACAAAAAATCTAAAAAAATTCTTTTTTAAATTAAGAATCACCCGACAATTGCATCATCGTCGGCGAAAGTAGAAACTCCTGATGGTCGCTCGAGGATTGTCGGGATAGTTTTACAATTTTCCCATAATTTTTTTTTAATTTTCTATATCGCTACCTCTCGATGGTTCTGAACTGTCGGGCAAAGGAGCTTCTCCCCGACGGTGTTGTTCCGACCATCGAGAGAAGATTAGACTGTAGTTTTCTCATTTTTTAAAAACCAAACAACTTCCGATGATCTTGGGACCGTCGGGCGAATTCAACAAGTCTGACGGTAGGTTTATCGACCTTTGGGATAGATTGGTTATCCCGATGCTAGTGAACTTTCCGTCGGGATTGGATTTTCTTCTGACGCCTCTATGTATCGTCAGGAGAAATGAGATCGCTCGATGCTTTTTTTGGCATAAAAAAAAGTTTCGTCGAGAATAACCAAAATTCTTGTAGTGACTTGATGTTCCATCAATTCTGTCAATTTTCTCTTTAGGAGATTCAAAGAAGTTCGCCACATCCAAATTTGTCATATGGGATGACTCAAATATGTCATTATATTGGTATGCAAAATTTGCTTCCACATTTTTTTTTCTTTTTCCTTCAGGTATGCTTGATAGAGATCAACTAAGTGTTTTGATGTACGACAAGTACGTGACCAATTGTCAGTCATTCCACATAGGAAACATTTATTTTCAACACTTTTGAACTCTTATCTTGTGGAGTTTTCCTTCGTGATCATCATTTTGTGTGGTTCTTTTGCAATTTGAATGACTAGAACGACCACCACGAAAATAATAATTATTTCTTCCTCTGCCACTGTCATGACCTCGACCATGACCACGACCTCGACCACGATTATTATTAAAATTCACAACATTCACTTCAGGGAATATTGTTATTCCAGTTGGTCGAAGTTCATGATTTTTCATCCATGATTATAAAAATTTACAACATTCACTTCAGGGAATGTTGTTGCTCTAGTTGGCTGAGATTCATATTTTTTTTTTTTAAATCAATGACTCGTTATTTCATTCAACCACGAGAAGACATCAGATGAGTGCAGAATACTTTTAAAATATTTCTCTCGATATAGCTACTGTAGGAGCATATCCGAAATGTAGAAAAATGTATTCTTTAACATATTGATTTAAAATTTTGGAGCCTCAAGTGCATCCATTTACGACGAGCTTTAGGAAGAAAAATTGTTTTCTGATGGTCACATTTTTATGGCATCCAGGTGTATTTTTACATCAAATAGTAATGACAAATAAGTATTACCATTAATATCAAATGTTACAAATTTCAATTTTATAATATTTTTCTTAGTAACACTATTACAAAATATTATATTTATATTAGAAATTTAAGATATGTAAAACAACATTTAATTTATTAATTATAGTGAAGAGGGAAAAACCGACGTACCTTCAGAACCTACCTTCAGCGGGGGAAATGAAAGAAACTCGTGCTGATAACATGTTGTGAACTTGAGGAGCACAACGGGAACACAAATAGCAATAAAATATAATATAATAATAAAATAAATTAAACATAATATATAAATAAAAAAATAAAATAAATTAGAAAAATTAGAAAAATGTAAAAGAAGAAATTTATCTAAATTCTCTACTTTCTCCAATTTTCATGGAATTTGCCTAATGTGTGTCTTTCAAAACCCACAAAACGCCACTATTTATAAGCAATTTGGCAAGTAGAAGGTGAATTACATGGACACTAATAATGTAACGTTGAGATATATGAACAACACTTTGAAAAATCGGGCATGACACTTAGCCAATGAATACTAAGCATGAGCATCTAATGAACATCTATTATCATAATATTTATAATATATTTATCATTTTTTAATCTTTGTTTTTGTAATTTTTCTACAAATATCAATGATGTCGATATTTTTATTGACTTTTCTGCTAAATTGAGACCTCAATATTTTAATTGACATTGATATTGATAGTGATCTTAGACATTAGTATACTGCCTGAAAATATTCAAGTAGTTTGTAAATAAAAAATAAACAAAAAGTTGGGTTAGTATGTGGCACCATAAGAATGGGCCACATTTCTAGTGAGGTGTAGCCAAGGGCAGGTAAGTTACAAAAATACAGTTGGATATATATATATATATATATATATATATATATATATATATATGTATATATGTATATAAAATTCTAATATTCTTTTTCTTTTTACCATTTAATTTAAGATGATTGCAATGTATAATACTTTTAGAATTAATGATTTTTAAAAAATTATAAATATAATAAATTCCATTAGTGATAGACTTCTAAAGATTATATGAAGATAGTAGTTGAATGAGTTTGTAATATAATGTAATCTAAAATCTATGTTTTGATTGATGATTTTGAGTCCCATTTGTAATACTAAATACATTCCATTTTCACTGTCTTCAACCCAACCTTTTTTCCCATAATTTTCTCATTTTACGATCTCATTTTCGTTCTGTATTCTATTACTCATGCATTCTAATACCCTTCAGATTCTCAATAATTTTGACTACATTCAAATTTCCCAAACAATTTCTTAATAGCAATATGGTCTATTACGAAGCGATATGTTCTATCCCTAATAAATTGTAAGAACTGAAGTCTAAATATTATTATATTTGTAAAAAAAAATTTCCTATTGTGCTATATCTAAAAGTATTTTGGACTGGTTTGCAACAGTCCCATTTATTTATTATTTCATTCAGCCTTGGAAATGAGCCAAAATTATGCTTACTTGTTATGTCCATCGGTTTGTCATTTCATAAGCCGAAGTTCTGAATGAGATCAATTGATCCAGCCCAGTTAAGACCCAAATACAATTAAGGCCCACTGGATGATAATTATGCAATAAAACTCCATTTCATTAGTTTTATTTCATTGATCAACAACGCACGTGAATAAACTGGTAAATTCATTAATGGTAAATATGGACAAATGAGAAAGTTCCTCCTTCTTGATGGTCCAAATATGAAGCAGACGTGAAACATCAAAGATGTTCTAGATCTGAAGAAGATGAATGTTCATGAATGACAACAACTTCGTAAGAGTTCCAGTTGCAGCATCTGCCGTGGGGAGACGGCGAGAAATTTTTATCATACTATTATAATATCTACTACTTTCATTCATTATTTGGCATGTCATCAAATGGTTCAATAAATTATTTGATAATGGACTCCACATAATCCTTAAATATTAATTTTATGACAAACAATGAATGAAGGTTGTAAGGAATTTTTTTCATACTACTGTGGTACTTGAAATGTTTTCGAAGGTGAGAGGAAGGAGAAGAGATGAAGAGAAATTTAGTTGTTATGTCGTTATGGGTGATTTTGGATCAATTAGTATAGTTGATATCTAGCAAAAATAGAAACATAAAGTGAAGAAGAAGCATGATATGAGTTGAAAGTGGCAACTTAAGACCAAGATGGGTTAAGAAAAGAGGTTAGCTTGGGCCTTGGCCAAATGCTTAACAAAGATGTGTTATGCATGCCCCTGTTGGGATGCATGCCCTTAAAGCCTCGTAGTTAATAAGTTATTTAAAATAATGGTTGGTTATTTTATATATTCAATTATCCATTAAAGAAAAATCTAAGATTATTTTATGTAACTTGAACATTATATGATAGACATACTAGTGGATCATATTTAAGTAATAACCTAAATGGTTTGTAGTATATGAATAAAGTTGAGTGTCTTATCTTGGTGACACTATAGATACGACACACTTTGTAAATGTTATAAGAGTTGTAAGTGTTACAAATAAGTAAATCGTTTATGTGGAGACATGCGAGTGGGGACATTCTATACAAAGAGTTTATATAAGACCAAACCACGATTAATCTCTCTTTATAGCACTACAACAAATATCATTTTTTATAGCTTTTGAAGATAGTCTTTCCTAAAGTAAGCTATTAAAAATGGTAGAAAAAAATGTAGAAAAAAGAAGCAAAAATAACGCTCAAAATTTCATAAAGAAAGCGGAAAAAGGCAAAAAAACCTTAAATGAAATGTTTCTCTCTTTTCTTTCATTTTCACGCTTTTCTATTCTCTTTAAAGTCTAAGCCCAAAGGTTATCTTCTTCCTTCTATTGCTTGTCCCTTCTCTCTGGATTAACAGATCCCAAGTGTTGAGCTATGAGAATACGAGCGCTGGAAGTTCTTCACGAAATGACTTATAAAAAAATGCATGTATTTTTGGAAGGGATTGAATCTCATAGAGGAAGCGATGATCACTTTTACCTAATTTTGTTACAGGAAATTCATATAGAACAATGATACAATCAAGAATTAAACATAAATATAGAGATTTTTTAAGGAAGAAAAATAAATTACCTTTGATGAATACTTTGTAGTAGCTTCTCTTGGTCAACTGTAGAACTCGCTATGTACTCTTTTTCCCATCACGAATTCTTATCACAGTCAAGACACCATCAAAAGGACTCTTTTACAATTCTCTTGGATAAAAATGAGTTTGTGGGAACTCTTGAAAGGGAAAGGAAAAAAGAGTTTTCTTTTGAGGAAAAATGAGAGCAATGTTGAGAGCAAAACTTAAGAGGCTTTTATATTTTTGGACAAAAATTGTAGCACTTTTATTTGGGATCTCATCCCATAATATAATATGCGAGGGGAGTCTGTAACTCCCCACCCCACTTACCATAAGCCACTCACCACTCCCCTGCTTTGCCGGGGAATTATTTTAATTAATTAATATATAAAAATTAAATTGAAATTAATTAATTAATTAAATAAATCTAATTTAATTATTTATTAATTAAATCTAATTTAATTAATTAATTAATTAAATATCATATATTTAATTTAATGTATATATGAATCCTATTCTCTCTTGACTTATAGATTTAATATGAATTCAATTCACATTAATTTTAACTTATAGTTTAATATGAATCTAATTCATATTAATTTAATATTTGAATCATATCCAACTATTAATACTTTCATATTATAAAGTTTTTAAATTGAAAAAATCAACTTTATATTATAATGAATCTTCTACATTATACTAATTCCCTTAATTAATTTGAACATTTCAAATTCTTTCAATACTAAATATCTTTGTTTAACCTACTGTGAGCTAGCAGAGGGACCTGATAGACTTACAGTTATAGGCTTTGATGATTCGAGATTAATTAATTGAACTCTTCAATTATATTAATTAACCTTCATTAACTATAGGATACTCCACTAAAAACCCATAGCTGCACTCCTAGAAACTGCAGTAAATTTATATGTCCATTGAATTAAACATATTTTATAAGCAAACCCTTTACAAATTGTTCGTAATTACAACTAGATCAAATTAATGTTTTACCCCTGCAATTACCTCTTGTACCTTAAGTACCACTAATCCTTTAGTAAATAATTATATTTACGATCCAACCATAAACAAAGTTCCTTTTGGGCCAGTGAGAGGGTGAGGCCTTATTGTTCAAGTCTCGGGGTCAACACTTAAGGGAACAATCTGACTTTCCCTAAAGTCAGGAAGGAGAGAATTTCATATTATGTAGCTATGTTCCCAACTCCTCACTCGGTATCGTTCCCAAAATGGTAGGCATATTGAGTCGGCAACTAAGGTCACTCTCACCCATACAAATCAAAGAATGACGCTTATGAGCAGGAGTTCATAATTCACTCAGGGTTGAGATCGAGTTATATGGTTATCGTTTGAAATATGAATTTCTTCAATTAACATTGTTACAAAGAGAAATTATTTTCGTGGTTTGGTCTTATACAGACTCACTGTATAGGATACTCCCACTTGCATGATATCACACGAATGCTTTGGATCAAATTGTTTGTAATACTTACAACTATTGTAACATTTACAAAGTGGGTCATATCCATAGTGTGACTAGGATAAGATACCTAATCTTATCCATATACTATAGACCTTTTGGGTTATTCCTTGAACACGATCCAATTATATGTCAACAACATACTGTTCAAGTTACATTAAATAACCTTAGATCTTAGTTTATTGAATTTGAATTATGCAAATAGAATACTTTATTCATTAAATAAATATTTTATTTATTTATTAATATTTTTTTTACAAATTTACATAGACTACAAGATTTATAACATAAATCCTAACATTTTTTGCACCTCCTACTAGTTCGACACTAATCATGAAGGCGAGGTGAGTAAATCACCAGAAATTTCACTTCGACCAAAGAACACTTTCTTCCATTCCTTCCTTCTTTCCATTTTCGATTTCACTTTCTCGCATTTACAACTGAGAGAGACTGGGCCTAAAAAAGGAGAGTAGGTCGTTGATTCCCTCACTTGTCTATCCCATTTTCCTTCTCTTATTTCTTTTCTTCACTTATCAACGTGTGATCCTCTCTCTAGATCTGCTTTTATTTAGAGATTTCTTACTCTGCTTCGATAAAGATTTGGTTTTGCTTTCGCTCCCATTTCGGTTTTTTTTTTTTTCATTCTTATGAGCTTCGATCTAGTCGTTTTCATTCTTTTTATCAATGTTTGCTTTGGTCTTCCTTGATGATGAGACTTCTTCTTCTTCTTCTTCTTCTTCTTCTTCTTCTAGAACTTTACAAGAAAACTCTTGATGTTAGCTTAGTCCTTGTCAAAAAGTTATGCAAATTGGTTAATATTAGATATTATGTGGTTGAGCATATTTGTTTAAGTGACACAAATGTTATCTAAATTGTCTCTGCATTGGTGGTTTTCTAGCAAATGGATATTCTTCGGAAGTGTAGATTCTGCAAAATTCTTTCCTTATCGGGATTTTTCTTGTGCAACATTATTTTTCAATCCTTTTCCTTTTTCAGTGTGTGTCTGTTTTGGAAGTTACGGTTGCTTTTCCTTGTTCCCGCTGTGCATATTTAAAGGACAATTAGTCCTCCAATTTTGGTTGGTCGTTCTGTCTTTGCTTGAACAACATTGTGTTACAGTTCTGTAATTGTATTGATCCTGTTTGTAAGAAAGAGAAAGTGCCATCACTTGAAGACATACTCCGATCTACTTACTACTAGTGTATTATGATTCATTTGAGAAGGGATTCTCAAAGCTTAGGGGAAGCCTAATTCATTCGAGCAGAGGGGACTTTGTTCTTAGAAAGAAAGATACGATTCAAAGTGAGAAGGAGTCTCACAACTTTAGGAGAGCTCGAGTCTTGCATAGAGGGAGTCTCTATCTTAGGGAAAGCATAAGACATTTTTTACTGATACTACTACTTAGGGGGAGTCTGAGTTTCTGCGAGAGGGAGTCTCAAACCTAGGAGAAGCCTGGGTGTACGATTGAGTGATAAAGTTGTTCGAGAGTCATTATAATTGTGCTATCATTACAGATAAGTACTATATTGTCATTGCTTATCATTGATATTAGTGAAGTTATCTTTCCTAGGCACATTGCCCCCCATACGTAAGCGGTTTACACTAAACTGGGTTACCAATCTCCTATGTTCATTTATCTCTTGACAATTTTTAGTAATTGTTGTTGTGGAGTAACAATGAAGTTATTATAGTTATCACTCAGTAGACTGAAGGGATTGGAATTCCCTACAACAAAGCAATTGAATGCAGTTGTCTCTATTTTTTTTTTTATAGAACATACAAAATATAGTGACGGAAACTAAGGATAAATAAAGGCCTAAGCATGCTGATACTGTGAAAGTACAGAGAGAATAAGGAAAAAGATATCACATATCCTTGAAGTACCGTCTCTTCACTTCTTCTCCATAACAAATCTTCTTCTCCCAATCTCATGAACCCGATACCACGAACCCAGCAACAAGGAAGGAGACACCACCACGAGACCGACCTTGTTATTCTTAAGAATGAGAATCATTAGAGAGTTGTGGGCTTCTAATTCTTAATTTTAGTATAAGGGAGAACAATCATGTTTTTTTTTTAGAGAATTATACAGAGAGTTCTCAAGAAGATGAAGATCTTCTCACTCTTTATCATGTTAATGAAAGGGTGGTTAAAAAAAGGAGGATTGGGGGAGTTATGAAAAAACTCCCTCTTTTTTTTTAATTTAAAAAAATTGAAAATCCAAAATTTTGGATTTAAAAAATTATATATATATATATATATATATATATATATATATATATTAATATTTGAATCACATTCAAATAACAACCCCTCTCGTGAAACTATATAGTTTTAATATGAATCATACTCATATTGACATATAGTTTTGATATGAATCATATTCATATTAGTTTTAACCTATAGTTTTTATATAAATCATATTCATATAAATAATATTTGAATCATATTCAAATATTTATTTCTCTCATAAATTTAATATGAATCATATTTATATTAATTTTAAGATATAGTTTTTATATAAATCATATTCATATAAATAATATTTGCATATTCAAATATTTATTTCTCACATAAAACTATATAATTATCAACATACATTATACTTTATAATGCTATACATACATTATAATGTATCAAAATAAATTATTTAATTGTATCTTATACAATTAATTCCATTTAATTAATTTGAATAATCTAAATTAAACCAAAATTAATTTGATTCTCATTGGTTCTTATTGAGCTCACAAGGGGACCTTATGGACCTAAGATTGAAGCTCCAATGTAAAGGGTTGTGAGGTCCAATGCGGAAGTAGGGATTGTTACAAATTTTAAAATTTCACAGTAATTAAAATACAGAACTCACATTATGCATATCGGGAGGAATTTTATAGCATGCTTTAAAATAGATTAGAGAAGAAATAATGTTAAGATTTACTAATCCTTGAAGAAACAATCTTCACATAATTTCTTCTCCAATTGGTCACGAACAATCACAATCTCTCAAACCAAGAACTGAAGAACGAGACACCACCATAAATTGAACCTTATGTATTCTCATTTGGATAGAGAATTAGTAAGAGATGTGGGTTTTGCTATGATTTTGGGAGAGGGGGAGGATTTGAGAGGGAGAGTAAAAAGCCTATGAGAGTATGTATTTTTCTCAAAGGTAACAGATAGAATATATCTCTGCGTAAAAAGCAAAAAGAAGAAGAACATCTACATGTAACTTCCCTCATTCCACACGTCTGACTAGAGAGAAAAAAAATAGAGGGAAAGAGTTATAACTCTCTCCTAAATTAAATTCAAATTTTAATTTAAATAATACAAATTTAGTAAATATATATATATATGATAACCAACTTATCATATATTATACATTAAACTATATTTTATATTGAATATAACACATAACCTATAGTTTTTATATTGTATCAAATACAATATAATCTATCATTTGTATTCTCTCAATCATTTATGGTATTTAATATAAGTCACATTTATACTAAATTATATGAATCTAATCCTTACAATTAATATTTGAATCATATCCAAATATTTAATTCCTCTCAAAATAAACTGTATACTATAATGTATCAAATACATTATATTAATTATATCATATATAATTAATTCCCTTAATACCATTTTCTGGGTCATATCCTTATTATATGAATCTAATCCTTACAATTAATATATGAATCATATCCAAATATAATGAATCATATCCTTAATACGACAATTGCACTCTTCGCACTACAAGTATATTTCTGGGTCCATTGGATATAACCAGTCAACAATGTGATGACCTTTCACAAATTTCTCTTAAGTAGAGCTGGGCCAAATTTACCATTTTCCTCTTGTAGTTACATCTAACTCCTTAAGTACCACTGATTCATTTAATGAACAATAAGTCATAGTTCAACTATGACCAAACCCCTCTCGGGCCCAGCTAGGGTTAGCAACGAGGCAGGGTGGGGCCGGGGATGTACTTCTCGTTCCCGTCCCTACTGGGATTTTTAATCCCTATCGCCGCCTCATTCTCCGTTTAGAGGAGTCGAGATCGGGGTTGGAGAATCCCTGTTCAAGGTTCAAAAATATTTTAGCATTCACTATTTTAAATTTTAATAAAAAGTTAAAATTAATTATATTATGAAATAAAATTTTAAAAAAATTAAAAAATTAAAAAAAGTAGCTTAAAGCTACTGTTATATATATATATTTGGGGTGGGATCGGGACGAGGATATGTTCCCCCTTCTTGGTCAATCCAGGGATTCCCCGCCTCGACAGAATTTTTGCCAACCCTATTTCCAGCTCTCCAATCAGATGAATCTCAAAATGGTAGGGTTATTGAGTCGGCGATCTAGCCACTCTTATCCATACAAATCAAAGGATCGCCTTCATAGGCCGAAGTTCACAACTCACTCAGGATTCGTCATATGACCTATGATCATCATGGTGAAATGTAAATCTCTACTATTAACGACGTTGTAACGACCCGACCCCCTAGGACTTCAGTTAGGCCGTCACTAAATACATGCATGCATGGAACTCAAAACGACACTCGGTTATGGCGAAATAAATGTTAATTAAATAAGGTAAGTTCGAAAGACTTTCATTAAATTCAAATACTAAAACAATAGTAGGGTACCCATAAATCATAAAGGACAATAAATAAGTCTGAAAAAAATTCTTAAATGTAAGTTTTAAATATCAAAAATAAAAGTTAAGAGAAACATAAAAAGAACTTTAAGTCTCATGATACGGAAGCGTAAAAACTAGTCTCAGTGGCTTGATCACGAATTCCGCTTGTCCATCGTCGGTGCATCTCTACCCTTACCTAAAACAACAACATAAGAAAGAATGGGTATAAAATACTCAGTAAGTAACCCCACTACTGGGGTCAGGCTGGGTATCTATGTCCTCTAGATACCCACCTCTGGTGAAACATATAAATTTCTCTAGTCCTCATGGGACACATATGCACATGAAAGAAGAAGACTGAGTCCTATCCTACTTTAGTTAAGTATGCCCAATACCTCTGGTGAATCCCGAAGGAGACACAAACTGGTGAATCCCGAAGGAAACACAAACTGGTGAATCCCAAAGGAGACACAAATTTTTGAATCCCGAAGGAAACACAAACTGGTGAATCCCGAAGAAAACACAAATTGGTGAATCCCGAAGGAAACACAAACTGATGAATCCCAAAGGAAACACAAAATCTAATGGGCATCTAACTAATCAGTAAGGACATTTACATAGTCTCAACATCATAATCACCACTATACGAATTTATGACATACATATACACCTCAACATCATGGTTCTACAACATACATGTATACCTTAACATCATCATATCAAATACAACCATATGGAAGCACATACTATCTCATACTAGCATTCAAGTGTCTATGTGCATAAATAAATAATTCAAATCTCGTTTCAAAACATACTTTGATCATATTATACTATCAGTCCACCATGCTAACATTATGCCATAACATACATTTATCATGCTAGCATACATCTAATGCCTGGCCTGTGGGCAGTTCCAGTAGTAAGATTACTTACCTTGATATTAGGTCAAACCAAAAAGCAATTGAATCTTTGTGAAATTCTTGAATCCTTAATCAAGCCTAAACATAACCAAGCTTTAAAATTAATAGTTAAGGCCAAATTCCAAACACCCAAATATTACAAAATATTTCTAGATAACCTTACCTAAGGTGTGGTCCAATTCGAATTCACCTTCCAAACCTCCAATTTTAAGCCCAAATAATTAGCAAACCAAACTCTTCTTCATCTTGAATGAAATTCTTAAATCAACCCCCTAATCATAATTTGAAATTAGGTTTACATGATTAAAGCGTGAATCAAATACATACCTCACTACCAATGTCTCAAATAAATTATCCATATGTAGCTTCGTCAAAAATCACTTCCAAATGACTTTACCAAAATTTCTCAACAACCAAAATTAATCCGCAAGAGGGTAATCAAAGCATAGAACTTACCAAAACTCGCTAAAACAAACTCCAACTTTAATGAACAACATCTCAATACCTTCACAAACTTGAATCCAAAGTTGAAACACAATGGGTATCAACCAATTTATGTCAGAATGAAATGAGTATTCAAGAATCAACCGAAAATAAACCCAAACGGCAGAAATCTTACCCAAATCGAAAGATACAGTGACAGCAAAAGAGAATGACACTTGAGCAGTGGTGGACGGAGGTCATGAAGAAGAAACTGACGGGGCGGCTTTGGACGGCGTCGGACGGGCTCACGAACGTGAGAAAGAAAAGGGGGGTGGGGTTTAACTTTTTTTTTTTTAAAAAAAAAAAAAAACAACAACAACAACAACTATATTAATAATAATAAAACAAAAAAGGAAAATAAATATAATTACATTTAATTCCTTTCCGTTTTATACTATTAAATTCCTTTTCGTTTCAAAAGAAAATTAATTCCTGCCATTAACTTCCAATTTGAATAATTTCACGCCACAATTAAATTCCCGCACTTACACTTGAAGTTCAAAATTCCAAAAATGCCCTCCAATTAATACCAATTACTGAAATTCCAAATAATAAAGTTACTGAAATTACATTATTACTAAAAAAATGTGTGGGGTGTTACATTCTTCCCTCCTCAAAGAACTTTCGTCCTCGAAAGTTCATTCTTGAAAAAAAAAACTCCGGGGGTATTACAAATGTTATATAATGAGACTAATCATTTCATGCTTAGGTTTTATACAAACCCCTTTGTATAGAACACCCCCGCTCACATGTCACTACATGAATGATCAAGATCAGATCATTTATAGCACTTTACAACAATTGTAACATCTACAAAGCAGGTCATATTCATAGTGTCACTAGGATAAGGTACCCAACCTTATCCATCTACTACAAACCATTTAGATTATCACTTAAACATGATCCACTTATATGTCTATACTGAAGAAAATTTTTCGAAAAAAATCTTTTAAGTGGAAGCAAAGATCGTCCAAAATTCCATTTTAATTGAATATAAAGTTTTACAGTAGACGACAACTAGATATGCATTTACTTAAAATTATAGCATGCTTTAAATAAAATACTTAGTGTTTCAGAAACCCTTACCTTTGAAGAACCCTTTCTTCAAGAACTCCCTCGTACAAGCCACGAACGAAACTCCTTCTCCACTTAGACACCACCATTTGAGAACCCTCTGTATTCTCTTGGGATAAAGGATTCAAGCAAGAGTTGCAGGCTTTGCTTGAATCCTTGGAAGAGTGAAAGATATGGAAAGAGGAGAGGGATGAGAAGAACTTTTCTTCTTTGTGAGTTTTTCCTTAGAGAGACACTTTTTTCTCTGAGTGAATTAAGGAAGAAGATGATTAATTCAACTTCTTGAATCCCACGTAAGTTAACTTCAGAGAATGGGGGAGGGAATTGTAACTCTTTCCCTTTTTATTCAATTAAATTAATAAAGTTATATATATATATATATATATATATATATATATATATATATATATTATATCAAATATAACATATAACCTATAGTTTTATATTGCATCAAATACAACATAAACTATAGATTTTATTTTCTCTCAACCATACATGAAATTTAATATAAATCACATTTATATTAAATTCACTTATATGAATCTCATCCATATAAATGATATTTGGATCATATCCAAAATTTTAATTCCTCTCAATATAAATCATATTTATATTAAATTTAATTACAGGAATCTCATTTATATAATCAATATTTGAATCATATTCAAATTCATCTCATATTATAATATATAAAATACATTATATTAACTATATCACATATATAATTAATTTAGTTATATCATATATAATTAATTTCCTCAATTAATTTGAACACTTCAAATTAATCTAAAATTAATTCTCAATTAAATCCCTATTGAGCTACAGAGGGGACCTTATGGATCTATAGATTGAAGCTCCAATGGTACTCGGATAATTAATTAAACTCTTTAATTAAATTACCCAACATCCGTTAACTGTCGGTCACTCTACTAAAGACCGACAGTTGCACTCTTCGATCTACAGATAAATTTTTGTGTCCATTGAATATAATCAATCAATAGCGCGATGACCTTTCACAGATTGATCGTAAGTACAGGGCCAAAATACCATTTTTCCCCTGTAGTTACATCTAACTCCTTAAGTACCACTGATTCCTCTAGTGAACAATAAGTCATAGTCCCACTATGACCAAATCCCTCTTGGGTTAGAAGAGGGTGTGGCCACTATGTTCAAGACCCGAAATCAGCCCTTAAGGGAATAATTTATCTACTTTTCCCTACAACAGGGAAGGGTGTAGTTGTGTTCCCAGCTCCCCAATCAGACGAATCCCCAAAATGGTAGGCTTGTTGAGTTGGCAATTTGGCCATTCTCATCCATACAAATAAAAGGACCGCCTTCATGGCAGGAGTTCACGTCTCACTCAGGATTCAGGTCATGTCACCTATAGTTATCCTAGTGAAATGTAAGTCTCTATTATTAACTGTGTTATATAAAGAGACTAATCATTTCGTGGTTCGGTCTTGTACAAACTCTTTGTATAGGATACCCCCGCTCACATGTCTCTACATGAATGATCAGGATTAGATTATTTGTAGCACTTTACAACACTTGTAACACCTACAAAATGGGTCGTATCCGTAGTATCACCAGAATAAGGTACCCAGCCTTATCCATCTACTACGGACCGTTTAGTTTATTATTTAAATAAGTTCCACTTTTATGTCTCTACATACTTGTTTAAATTACATGAAATAACCTCAGATCTTAGTTTATTGGATTTAGTATATGATGATAAAATAACACTTATTTTATTAACAATAATATGTTTATACAAAGTTTACGAACTACGAGATTACAAAGAGATTTAGGACACCAATCCCAAAAATCTCTCACTTGTCCTAAAGCTTAGGGAGTTTAATGTACAATACAAATAAAGTACAAAAATACAATAAATTAGGGCATACACTATACCTAGTAACATCTCCCACTTGCCCTAGACAATGTGTCACATATCCTGTAGACCCAGACTTTCTAGATGACCCTCGAACACTTTAGCCGTGAGAGCCTTTGTAAACGGATCAGCAATGTTGTGCTCTAAAGCAATCTTTGTGACAATCACATCACCCCGAATCAAATGATATTTTTGTTCTATATGTTTGCCTCTTCGATGACTCCTAAGTTTCTTAGAATTTTTCACAGCACCACTGTTATCACAATAAAGTGTGATGGGCAAAGACATATTTGAAACAACTTCCAAATCGGTAAGGAACTTCTTAAGCCAAACAACCTCTTTAACAACTTCATAAGCAGCTACGTATTCGACTTCCATAGTGGAGTCTGCAATGCATCCTTGCTTGATGCTTCACCATACTATAGCTTCTCCATTCAGAGTAAACACTGGCCCTGATGTGGATTTTCAAGAATTCCGATCAGTCTGAAAGTCAGAGTTTGTGTATCCTGTAAGGATCAAATTTTATCTCCATACACGAGCATATAGTCCTCGTTCTCTGAAGATACTTGAGGATCATTTTGACCGTCGTCTAGTGATTTAATCTTGGATTGGACTGATATCGGCTGACAATCCCTATTACATAGAAAATGTTAGGTCTAGTACATAAAATTACATACATAAGGCTACCAATAGCCGATGCATAGAGAATTCATCTCATTTCTTCAACCTCTTAAGGAGTCTTAGGACACTGTTCCTTAGACAAAACAATTCTATGCCTGAAAGATAATAAACCCTTCTTGAAATTGTGCATCGAATATCTGACAAGCATCTTGTCAATATACGATGCCTGAGACAAGGTCAATCTTTTGTTCTTACGATCCCTTATAATTTGGATCCCTAGAACAAACTGCGCCTCTCCTAAATCTTTCATTTGGAATTTGGCGGCTAGCCATTTCTTTTCATCAGTAAGAAAACCTACGTCATTCCCCATGAGTAGGATATCATCCACATACAGCATGAGGAAATCTACTAATTTGTTGATGATTTTCTTGTAAACAAGGCTCATCAACATTCTGATCAAAGTCATAAGTTTTGATCGCTGTATCAAATCTTATATTCCAAGATTGAGATGCTTGTTTTAGTCCATAAATGGACCGAAAGCTTGCAAACCTTTTGCTCTTGATCTTATTCAATGAATCCTTTTAGTTGATTCATGTAGATGGTCTCTTACAGATTACCCTTCAAAAAGGCAGTCTTGATATCCATTTGTCATATCTCATAGTCATAATATGTGGCTATAGACAAGAGAATCCTGATAGACTTTAACATGACAATAGGTGAGAAAGTTTCTTCATAGGCCACTCCCTCAACCTCGGTGTAATCCTTTCCCATAAGTCTAGCTTTAAAGGTCTGTACCTTTCCATCTACGCCTCTTTTCCTCTTGTGGATCCATTAACAACCTATAGGTTTTACCCCATCAGGTTGATCTACAAGCTCTCAGACAGAATTGAAGTACATGGACTTGATTTCTCGATTCATGGCTTTAATCCATTCATCATTATCAACATATTCCATTGCTTGTTTATAAGACAATGGATCCTTAACTCCATCATCATTTATGATGTTTTAGGCTTCTGTTAAATCCATGTAGCGTACAGATGGGTTCACAATCCTCCCACTATGTCAAGGCAATCTCAACTCTTGAAATGGATGACTAGATGAACTAACATCAACAACCCTTGTTGATCTATCAGCCTGTTCAACAACTTTTGTTGAAGTTTCAGTAGTTTCATTAGAAATCTCACTTAAAACGATTTTACTTCGTGGTTTATGATCCCTCATATGGTCTTCTTCCAAGAAGGTAGTTTTTGTTGATACAAACACTTTATTCTCACTTAGAGGATAGAAGTATCCACCTCTCGTTTGCCTGTGGTAACCTACAAATACGCACATGTTTGAACGAGGTTCCAACTTTTTTTGGGTTTTGCCATTAACACATGGGTTAGACATCCCCAAATTCTGAAGTGGTTTAAACTACCTTCACGACCTCTCCATAACTCAAAAGGTGTTTTAGAAACACTCTTTGAGGAAACGTTGTTCAAAATATAAACTGCAATCTCTACTGCATATCCCCAAAATGAATCAAGAAGATAAGCATAACTCATCATAGACCAAACCATGCTCAATAGGGTTTTGTTTCTCCTTTCTGATACGCCATTATGTCGAGGTGTACCTGAGGCTGAGAGTAGGGACGTGATTCTATGTTCTATCATATAGTTTTGGAATCTTAAGTCCATATACTCTTCACCACAATCAGATTGTAGTGTTTTTATTTTTTTACCTAACAAGTTTTCAACAAGTCTTGTACTCCTTGAACTTTTCAAGAACTTCAGACTTATGTTGCATTAGGTATAAATACCCAAATCTAGAATAATCATCTATGAAAAAGATGAAATATTCATACCCATCTCGTGCTCTTACATTCATAGAACCACATAGGTCTGAATGTATAAGCTCCAAGGTTTCTTTTTATCTATAACCTTTTCCAGTAAAAGGTTGTTCGATCATTTTGCCTTCAAGGCATGACTCACATACTGGTAAAGAGTTTCTTCTAAACCATTTAAAAGTCCATTTTTCACCAACTTCTCAATCCTATTGAGATTGATGTGACTTAACCTTAAATGCCAAAGATGGGCATTTTCATTAGGAGAAATTATCGATCTTTTTACAGTTGTTGCTATTTTGAACATTTCAGTATTTAGCACAACTTTTATGACTAACGACCTTAGGAAGAACATTCAGTGAGAGGTACTTGGGGTATCTGATACTTCATTTAAACCTCTCGCGTTTCTCCCTTTATTGTCCACATCGTGAGATCTATCCTCGGCCTCGTGGCACCCTAGAAGTGTCCCCCTAATGGATGGTGTTTGGGTAGGTCAATATCAAAGTGGATGGAGAGAATGTTCATAGTAACTGGGAGCAGGATGTGCGACAGCATATCCCACAGTCTCTCTCATTAGGTTGGATAAAGTTTCTGTGCATCACCTCGAGGCACCTTGGGAGTGTCCCCCTATAGGATTACAGTTTTGCACGTTTCTTTATTTGATCTCCTGTATAGGATAAGGTCGTTTAGTCTCTTGTCCTAATCTACCTTTTCCATACGGTGGGCGCATTAGAGCGGGACTCTGGACCAAAACAAAGGGTTACACTTACTCGAAATTGTTAAAGGTTAATAGTTCTAGACTGAACGAATGGTGACTATTAGGTGCAGTTCCAAGAGTTAGTTCTGCCTAATGGTTGAGAGTGTCTCATCCCAGTGAAAGGCATCTGATCACCCCATCGGTGACGTTTGCCCTGCCTCTCTGGTATATCATTGCGAAATAGAAGTCTTTTCACTTAGGGTACTTAGAAACTATTTTGCTAAAACTAAAATTGGTGTTAAAATGTGGTTAAATTATAGACTTATAAAGTTTGTGAAGGAAATCGGAATCGAGATTTCCATGAGCAGCGGAACAAAACTATTCCAAATTACAATCATGAATCAACAAATCATTTACAGTCGACTTCAAACAAATGGTTATGCGATTCATACAAAAATTACAACATGAAAAATACACATGAACAGAAAGTAAAACTCTATGCACATAGGCAGATGTGTCTCCATCCTCCGATGTGAGACTCTGTTCGAACAACAGCAACCACGAGCGTTCGATCTACACGACCACAACACCGCACAAACACAACACAAACACTTCGCGCTCGTCCTCAACAATCTCCTCCGCAACACGAACAAACACCGCGCTCGTCCTCAGCGACACGACGGCCTCGACAGCACCACGAACGGCCTCCAGAAAACCTTGATGATGTCGAGTTGAGTCTGACACCACCAACAACGTGACCTTGGTATTCTCGGTGTGAGAATCCAGAGGGTGGGCTCTGTTCAAACTTGGTATAAGGCTGACGAACGGAGGAAACAACGATCGCGTACATGACTGGGCAAGTAGGAGAAGGTGGAGACCGATCGTATAGGTCGATGCCAAATAGTTTAGATAAAACTATGCGATCGTCTAGCAAAAGCTATGTGACCATTTAGCTTTATCGTTTAGCTCGGTCTGTCGCCTACAGACTCTACACGATCGTGCTATGCGATCGTTTAGTAAACACAGCATGATCGTTTAGCTTGCACCTGCATGATCGTTTAGCTCGCTCGACCGTCGTTTAGTAAATTTGTATTTATTTGACGACTTCGTGAGTTTCTTTTCCAGAGAGAAAACTCAAAAATCCTTTTCAAACTTTTGTAAAAAACTTATTTTCAAAATAGGAAACTATTTTCCTTTTAAACTCACGGTTACCATGATCCAATAATCACCCACTACTTTGGTTATTTAAAAGAAAAAGTATTAATTATCTAATAATTAATATTATTATAAACATAAATGATAACCAACTTATCATACTATATTTATAATGTCTTGTCAATTTGAATATTTCAAATCAACACCAAGAACTGATCCTCAACAGAATCCAAGCTACCAAGAGACCTCATGGACCTGTAGATTCGAAGCTCCAACGGTACGTGAATAACTGACTAAACTCTTTAGTCATGGGATCTACCATCCGTTAACTGCCAAGCACTCTACTAAAGACCGACAGCCAAACTCTCCTCACTACATATATATTACGTGTCCATCTTAACCAATCAGCAGTATGACAACCCTTCATAAATTGCTCGTAAGTACAGCTGGGCCAATAACCATTATGCCCCTGTAGTTACATATGTCTCCTTAAGTACTATTGATCCCTCTAATGAACATAAGTTATAGTCCTACTATGACTGAGTATTCTCTTCCAAAGAGAAGCTGTGGCCACTATGTTCAAGCTCCGGAATCAGCCCTTAAGGGAGCAATCTCTCTACTTATCCCTGCTTCGAGAAAGGAATGAATTCCATATTGTGAATTGAGTTCTTAACTCTCAGATCAGACAAGTCCCCAAAAAGGTAGGCATGTTGAGTTGGAAATCTGGCCACTCTCACCCATACTAATCAAAGGACCGCCCTCAAAGGCAGAAGTTCACAAAACACTCCGGATTGAGGTCCTGTCACCTATGGTCGTTTAGGTGAGATGCAAGTCTCTAGTATCAACGATGTTATATACAGAGTCTAGTCATCTCGTGATACAGTTCTTATACAAACTCTTTGTATAGGACACCCCCGCTCCACGTCTCTACACGAATGGTCAGGATCTACCATCTGTAGTAGTTTACAACACTTGCAAACCTCTACAAAGTGGGTTGTATCCGTAGTGTCACCAGGATCAGGTATCCCACCTTAATCCTTATACTATAGACTGATTTAGGTTATCACTTAAGGCATGATCCACTTATATATCACATATACATGCTTAAGTTCACATAAGATAACCAAGGAGCTTTGTTTATTGGATATGAGTAAATGCCATAATTAAATAACACTTATTTTATTCATTGAACAATTTGTATCTTTATAAAACAATGAGACTCTGGGAGAATTAGGCCAATCCACATAGTTTTTACTGTTTTCAGCAACGATATAAATGGCTACCACCACATTAGCTCTACTTAGTGTCCCGTTAACGGATGGTGGATCCCGTGACTAAAGAGTTTAGTCAGTTATTCACGTACCGTTGGAGCTTCGAGCTACAAGTTCATGAGGTCCCCTTGGTAGCTCAATGGATTCAATTGAGGATCAATTCTTGGTGTTGATGTTGAAATGTTCAAATTGACAAGAGGTACGATTATATATGATATGATCGGTATGGTGTATGAGATATATCAAGTGGAGGATTAATGTAAATGAGATGTACATTAAGTGTCATGGAATAGAAAAAGAGCTACGATTTGTATGTTTCATGAGATGAAATATTAAAACTATAGGTTATAAATATAGTATAGTAAGTTAGTTATCATTTATATTTATAATAATATTAATTGTTGGATAATTATCTCTTTTTCTCTAATAACCATTTGAGTGAGAGGTTATTGGTGGTTTCATGGTAACCGTGAGATAAAAGGAAAAATGTTTTCCTAATTTTAGTAAGAAAAGAAAAATCAAAGATTTGAGATTTTCAATCTTAGAAAATATTCTCACGGAAGTTGCTAGGTAAATGAGATTTACTAAGCGACGGCTTGGAGTGAGCTAAACAATCATGGAGTGTTAGTAAGCGACAGACACTCAGCTAAGCGATGAGCTAAACGATCGCATAGCTTTTCCTAGACGAATGCTTAGGTTTTCCTAAAGGGTTGAGCATCGACCTATATGATAGGTTCTTTCATCTCCCACTTGCTCAATCGTTTACACGATTGTGTTTGCTCCAGTTTGCTGCCTCAAACCAAGTTCACACAGAGCCCACCCTCTAGATTCTCATACCGAGAATACCAAGGTAGCCTTCTTGATGGTGTCATACTCAACTCGACACTGTCGAGGTTCTGTGGAGGTCGTCTGTGTTGTTCGGGGTGTTCGTGACCAAGGCGATCACTGATTTCGAGTGCGCAGTGATCGTGCAGTGTAGCAGTCGTGTTGGACGAACGTTTGTGTGATACGCCATTCTGTGGAGGACGTGCGTTCGTGTGAAAGGGTGCCTACAAAAACACAAAAACTTCACAAAACATTAGATGCCAAGTCCCCGACAACGACACCAAAAACTTGTTGATATTTTTAGGAACAGATTGTTTTATTTATTTATTATGGACGAATGGGGCTGTACATGAATTCATGCGTTAGACACGGCTTATGCGTTTGCACCCATGCATCTGAGGTCATGCATCGGGTAATCCGAGGTCGTACACAGGGACTTGTCACTCAATAATTCTTGTGAAGCAATGCGTTTAAGGCAATGAAAAGAAAAATAAAAAGAAGTTTAATAGATGTACAGACTATTCCTTCTCCTAACTAAACAGATTGAGCATTAGAAGACTTGTAATGAGAATAAGTAGAGACACAACAACCATTAACACATAGTAATATCTATTATCTTAAATCGTCCGAGTAATCCCAGCTCATTTCACTAACGCGTCGCACACCTCTCGGTGGCCAACCGCATGACTATATCTCTATAGTGCATGGTTGCATCGAGCATAAGATTGTGCCTATCTCTAGGAACAATGCGAACTTTGCTTCAGTGCGTTCCATCTCTTACTTTCTCAGACAGTTAGACATGGCTATTGAACTTATAGACAAGTAATGCAACATCCCATAGACAGACGTTGCTACAACCTTTCACCAAGCAAAGAGAATTAACTCACTATACTCGCACAACGCACACCTCTCGGTGGGTTGCTTCATGCGTCCTATCTCTAGGCTACACGATTAAGCATGCGATTGTCTTTGATAAATAAACGCTGAAAATAAACTATGATAGAGATGAAGATGATGAAGAAGACGAAAATGAAAGAGTTAAGATTTGCATTGATCACAAAGTATCTTAATAACTTAAGCTAAAATGTAATACAACACAAAGATTAGAAGAGAAAGGAAGGACTCTACGTCAAGATTGTCGATGGTGCCATGGTTGAATGGTGGAGATGTCTCTCTCGAGCTCAATCTCTGGTGAATGCTTCGATCGTCACTCGGTCTGGGTTATGGAGATGAAGAATTCTCACTGAAAATCTCTTTCAAGCTCTCATCTGTGATCACAAACCTCTGCCTTAAGGCAGAAATTCGAATGTCTTAAAATGAAGGTCCTAAGGGCTATTTATAGAGTTTGGACGCTGACAACTATAATGATGACGGTATGGCTCACTGCTGCTTTTGTCGCAGTATGGGCATTGTCACATTGCCTTATCTTGTTGATACTCCCAAGATATGCGCCTGAGCTTAATTTAGCTGAAGTTATCAATGCATTCTACCCATCTTGCGATCTTCTATTATGGCTATCACTCCGTGGCCGCAATCTCCATTTAGTCACCGCAATTCCCATGCGTTGGACGCATGCGATTACCGTCTGCGATTGCTTAGCTCATGCATTTGTCTTTGCGATCTCCTGGCTTCAGTGCATACGTTTGTCTGCAATAGCTTATTTCAAATGTATGCATTTGATTCCTGCGATAGCTACAAAAATAGACCCTTTGGCATGGAGTAACGCATAATATTGGGGTCATGGAGGATTTAGGTGCTAATTGACACAAAACTCAATTTTTCGCAAATTCTAAGTATTATCAACGCGTTTTCTACTTATTAGCCCTTATGATTCTAAATAAAAAGGCATATAATAACTGGCATTTCTGCCATTTATCACCCCCCCAAACTTAGAATCATGCTTGTCCTCAAGCATGCGTTATACTTAAGAAATTCTTAACTCACCTTCATGCGTTTCTTTGCGATGACCATCTGCTCAGAATATAATTTACTCGTGCCTCTAACTATGGATGCAGTGCTCTCCTCTACTCCGACTGCTTCTCCAAAGAGATCTTTTCTAAGTTAAATTTGGCAAGCCTTTGCTCAAAAACTTTTTATTCATTCTCCGCAACTTTGCGTTTAGCTCATGAGAATGCGTTCGTTTAAAACAATTCAAGCTTATGCGTTTATTTAATCTAACTCGGTGTTGAACCTGGTTACACTCTTCGTTTTGGCTTACCCCCACGAGTGTCATGCGGGCATCCAACTTCGATTGCATTCCATATTCAACTCAACTCATGTCTTGATTAATTTGGCTTACACTAGACAGAGGAGTTGCGTTTATGCATTGATCCTGGCAACTTACCGTAGTTGGGCAGTGGAGTTGTTGTTTTCAAAAGCTCTTTCTCTTTTTTTTTTTTTTTTTTTTTGAAAGAAATGATCGCAATGTGATGAACGCAATTCTCCGAAACCACTGCCACCCGCCTTAAACTTTGAGAGTAGCAGCATTCTCACTGCAAGCTAAAAGTAAACTCAACAGGAATGTGATAGCTTGAGTAAAGGTTTGCACATAATAAAACTATAGACTTTCACTATTTGAAGAGGCTATTAAAAGTAAGGGGTGCCTTACGATACTAATTAGAGGACACGGTGAATTATTTGTACCATCATAGACGCATCACAAAAAACCGCAATCAGACAAGAAGAATTCCAAAAGGATAATGCATAAAAGATAACAAGAAAAGAACCTTAAGTAGAAGAATGCATGCGACAATGCGTTGGAGTTCATGCGATTGAAGCCATGCGTTGAAGGATGTGGAGGATTCTTCCGTTGTAACTGTGCACCGAGGAGAGATATTATCGCACCTACAAGGAGCAAACGCGCCACAACCAAGGAAGTAGCCGCATATCCAAAATAACAATAAAAATAATAAACTAAACTAAGAAAGCAATGTAAAAGATAGAGTAGAAGACGTCCTTGGAGAAATTGGAGTGTTGTCGCCGCAAGGAGTCTCCTATGCAGGAGATGGTTCTCAACGACTTGGATCAAGGGGGTCGCTCATTGGAACTTCCAGCAATTGTTAGACACATGATGGTTGACATGCGTCTAAGACTGCTTCCAGCTCATGCGACAGATAACCTTTCTATCTGGGGTCAATATTTGACTTTTGACGCATCGCCTATACTTCAAATATTGTTTGCAACTTGGTCGCACAATCAACAATACGCCTAAGATTGAAAGGGTGCCTGCAAAAACACAAAACATTAGCTGCCAAGTCCACGGCAACGACGCCAAAAACTTGTTGATATTTTTAGGAACAGATTGTTTTATTTATTTATTATGGACGAATGGGGCTGTACATGAATTCATGCGTTAGACATGGCTTATATGTTTGCACCCATGCGTCGGAATAAAGATACGTTAAACTAATATGCAATGACCACGCATTCCTATCACAAGTTTTCTTACGCTCGCACCAAGTATAATGCAAACGCAAGTTTCTCGGGTAATCAGAGGTTGAACACAGGGACTGGTCACTCAATAATTCTTGTGAAGCAATGCGTTTGAGGCGATGAAAAGAAAAATAAAAAGAAGTTTAATAGATGTACAGACTATTCCTACTCCTAACTAAACAGATTGAGCATTAGAAGACTTATAATGAGAATAAGTAGAGACACAATAACCATTAACGCATAGTAATGTCTATTATCTTAAATCGCCCGAGTAATCCCAGCTCATTGCACTAACGCGTCGCACACCTCTCGGTGTTCATCCGCATGACTATATCTCTATAGTGCATGGTTGCGTCGAGCATAAGATTGTACCTATCTCTAGGAACAATGCGAACTTTGCTTCAGTGCGTTCCATCTCTTATTTTTTCAGGCAGTTAGACGCGACTATTGAACTTAAGACAAGAAATACAACATCCCATAGACAAGAGTTGCTACAGCCTTTCACCAAGCAAAGAGAATTAACTCAGTATACTCGCACAACGCACACCTCTCGGTGGGTTGCTTCATGCGTCCTATCTCTAGGCTTCACGATTAAGCATGCGATTATCTTTGATAAATAAATGCTGAAGATAAACTATCATAAAGATGAAGATGATGAAGAAGACGGCAATGAAGGAGTTAAAATTTGCATTGATCACAAAATATCTTAATATCTTAAGCTAAAATGTAATACAACACGGAGATTAGAAGAGAAAGAAAGGACTCTGCGTCAAGGCTGCCGGTGGTGCCATGGTTGAATGATGGAGATGTCTCTCTGGAGCTCTATCTCCAGCGAATGCTCCAATCGTCACTCGGTCTGGGTTGTGGAGATGAAAAATTCTCACTGAAAATCTCTTTCAAGCTCTCATATGTGATCACAAATCTCTGCCTTGAGGCAGAAATTTGGATGTCTTAAAATGAAGGTTCTAAGGGCTATTTATAGAGTTTGGATGCCGACAGCTATAATGATGAGGGTAGGGCTCACTGTTGCTTTTGTCGCGTTATGGGCATTGTCACATCGCCTTATCTTGTTGATACTTCAAGGTATGCGTCCGAGCTTAATTTAGCTGAAGTTATCAACGCATTCTACCCATTTTGCAATCTTCTATTATGGCTATCACTCCGTGGCCAATCTCCATTTGGTCACTATAATTCCCATGCGTTGGATGCATGCGATTACCGCAATTTCCATGCATTGGACGCATGTGATTACCGTCTACGATTGCTTAGCTCATGCGTTTGTCTTTGCGATCGCTTGGCTTCAGTGCATGCGTTTGTCTGCAATAGCTTATTTCAAACGCATGCTTTGATTCCTGCGATAACTACAAAAATAAACACTTTGGCATGGAGTAACGCATAATATTGGGGTTAGGGAGGATTTAGATGCTAATTGACGCAAAACTCAATTTTTCGCAAATTCTAAGTATTATCACCACGTTTTCTACTTATTAGCCCTCATGATTCTAAATAAAAGGCTTATAATAACTGGCATTTCTACCAGTTATCAATTATCATGCATTGTCCTTTTATTATAAGTGTTATAGTCTAAGGGTGAATGGAAGCATGTTATGCTTGTTTCATTGCTGTTTTGTATAAGTGTTATCTAAAAGGAGTAGCAATGAATGAACAATGCATTGAGCATGACACTTAGGCTGTTTATAATTGTCATGAATGCCTTGCATGTGTTAGCTTAGCATTGTGATTTTGGTTGTTTCCGTTTATAAGTGTTATAAAGAAAATTAGACCTAAAATCAATAAGAAAGAGTTGCATGCGAACTTAAGGTAAACTCAAGTTTTTAAAAGGGTTTTGAAATTGGATTGAGATAGACCTAAGTTCAAATAGTTCTAAAGAGTTTAGTAACCTAGATTAAACTTTTAAATCGGTTTAATAGGATTAAATTCGTTGGCATAAAAGATTATATTTATTTTAAATCTATCTATAAGGGACCTTTTATCTAAGACATGTTCTAGCTAGGCTGGGGTTCTTAAGTTGACGGAAACTTACTACCCCTATCTAGAAACCTACCTGGAAAGGTGAATTAGATAGATTTTCTACAAGCATGCGACAATTTGGTCAAAGACTCCATTAAAGAGTTTAATGGATGATTATCAAAAGTTGTTTAACTATCCAAGGTAGTTACTCTTGGGAAAACCTAAAAAGTCACTTAGTTAAAATCTTTAGCCGGTTTTTTTCTAAATAAACTAAACCTTAGGTTATAAAATACTCAGTGGGAGGAAGAGATATATATGATATGTCTATGGTCCACTCACATTTCTCCCTGAATGTTCACACCGTGAGATTCATGGTTGGCCTCGTGGTGCGCTAAGAGCACCCCCTTCAGATGGTGTCTGCATGAGTCAATATCAAGGTGGATGGAGAGAGTATTTATAGTAAGTGGGTGAATGGTGTATGTCAACCTGTGGTCTCTGTCATTGGTTCACACCGTGAAATCATTCTGTACTCCCTCGTGGTGCCCCTGGGAGCGTCCCGCTTCGGATGGGTTTTGTACAGTTGATCAAGATCAAGGTGAACTCCAGAAATTGATAGGGTTGCTTTAGATTTTGCCCCAATCAGATTTTTTCCCTTTGGATTGGCTGCTTGGGGTGGATCTCTAGGGCCTAAAATGGCAGGCCACACTTACGAGAGATTGTTAAGTAAGTTAATGATCTCTTGATCAAATCATTGATGACTAGTCGTTATAAGAGCAAGAGTTGTTCTAATATTAATGATTGGTTGAGAACTTCTCAATTCAGAGGAGGGATAATTGATCCCCCTTCGGTGGTTTTTGTCCTAAACCTTTGAAGCGTCATTGCGAAACTAGATGTCACACGGGGTTCATATTAGTTTTGCTAAAACCTTATTGAATGTTGTTTGTTTTACAACGAATATTTGCTTAAAACCTTACGTAGGTCAATGTATTTTTCTTTTTAGCAACTCGTTAGTATTTTCGTTTAGTGCTTTTAATATGACCGAATACATACAGTGAAAAGAATCATGTAAAACGTACGTGGCAAACGACCTCGATTTTGTCATGGTTGAGGAGTGTCCCCAAGTATCAACCCTTGATGCACCGCGAAGTGTTCGTAATGCATATGAGGTGTGGATGAAGGCTAATTCGTTGGCTCGACTTCACATTTTGGCTAACATACCTGATGTTTTGGCCATAAGGGTTGAGAACATGGTCATTGCACACGAGATCATGGACTCGTTGCAAGATTTGTTTGAACGTCAGTTCTTACTTTTTGAGCATAAAGGGATGGATAATGAAACCAATAGTGTCAGTTGTTCTAACACTGATCCCATTACTCTCCAAAAGAGGAGGAAAGACAGTAAATCTGATTTATTGGTCTTGGAGACGTGTTTGGTAGAGAATGATGATTCTGTCTGAATCCTTGATTCGGGTGTTACCAATCATGTCAGTTCCTCTTACCAAGGATTCAATTCCTGGCAAACATTGTCGTAAGGAGAGATGACTCTACGAGTTGGTACTAGTGAGGTTGTTTCAGTTGTTGCTATAGGCAGGCTGAAGTTATTTGTTGACAAGAAAGATTATATGTTAATGGATAATGTTTTTGCAGTTCCTCATATTAAGAGCAACTTAATCTCGGTTTCTTGTCCAAGGGTATACCGTCTCTTTTTTCTGGGAATAAAGAGTTTATTTTCAAGAATGGAATGGAGATTGGTTATGATTCAATGGAAAGTAACTTATATGTACTAAGGTCGTTAGTCATAAAAGCCTTGTTTAACACTGAAATGTTCAGTACGACAACAAATGCTAAAAGACCAAAGGTTTCTCCTAAGGAAAACGCCCATCTTTGGCATCTAAGGTTAGGTCACATCAACCTCAATAGGATTGAGAAGTTGATGAAAAGTGGACTTTTAAAGAGTTTAGAAGAAAAATCCTTGTTGGTATGTGAATCATGCCTCAAAGGCAAGATGACAGAACGACCTTTTACTGGAAAAGGTTACAGAGCCAAGGAAGCCTTGGGGTTTGTACATTCAGACCTCTATGGTCCGATGAATGTTAGAACTCGAGGTGAGTATGAATATTTCATCTCTTTCATAGATGATTATTCAAGGTACGAGTATCTCTACTAATACAACGTAAGTCTAAAGCCCTTAACAAGTTCAAGAAGTATAAGGTTGAAGTTGAAAACTTGTTAGGTAAGAAGATTAAAACACTACGATATGATCGTGGTGAAAAGTATATGGACCTCCAATTCCAAAACTATATGATAGAACATGGGACTGCGTCCCAACTCTCGACCCCTGGTACACCTCAGCAACATGGTGTATCAGAAAGGAGAAACAGAATTGGACATGTCGGTCTATGATGAGTTACGCTCATCTTCTAGACTCGTTTTAGGGTTTTGCAGTACAGACTGCATGCTATATCCTGAACAGCATTTCCTCGAAAAGTGTTTCTGAAACACCTTTTGAGTTGTGGAGAAGCTGTAAAGGTAGTTTACACCACTTTAGGATTTGGGGTTGTCCGACACATGTGCTAGTGACTAACTCAAAGAAGTTAGAACTGCGTTCTAAGGTTTTCCTCTTTGTAGGCTACTCCAAGGAAACGAGAGGTAGATACTTCTATGATCTGAGTGAGAACAAAGTGTTTGTTTCTACAAATGTTATCTTCCTTGAAGAAGACCACATGAGGGATCATAAGCCACGAAATAAGCTCGTTTTGCATGAGATCTCTAGTGAGACTGAGACTACTGAGGGTTCAACAAGAGTTGTTGAACAGGCCGACAAATCAACAAGGGTTGTTGACGTCGAAACATCTAGTCAACCAGCTCAAGAGTTGAGACTGTCTCGACATAGTGGGAGGGTTATGAACCCACTGAATCGCTACATGGGTTTGACTGAAGCCTAAAACATCATTTTGAATGATGGGGTCGAGGATTCGTTGTCTTTTAAAAAAGCAATAGAGGATGTTGACAAAGATGAATGGGTTAAAGCCATGAACCAGGAAATGGAATCTATGTACTTCAATAACGTCTGGGAGCTAGTTGATCCGCCTGATGGGGTAAATCTTTAAGGCTTGACTCGTGGCAAAGGGTTATACCCAAGTCGAGGGAGTTGACTATGAGGAAACTTTCTCACCTGTTTTCATGCTCAAGTCTATCAGGATTCTCCTGTCCATAGCCACATTTTATGATTATGAAATATGGAAAATTGACGTCAAGACTGTCTTTCTTAATAGTAATCTTGAGGAGACCATCTCTATGACTCAACAATAAGGGTTCACAATTTCAGATCAAGAGCTAAAAGTTTGCAAGCTTAGTAGGTCCATTTATGGGCTGAAACAAGCATCTTGATCTTGGAACATCAGATTTGACATTGCAGTCAAGTCGTTTGGCTTTGATCAGAACATTGATGAGCCTTGTGTTTACAAGAAAATCAACAACAGCTCAGTAGCTTTCCTAGTACTATATGTGGATGATATCCTACTCATTGGGAATGATGTAAGGTATCTGACTAACATTAAGAAATGGCTAGCTTCTCAGTTTCAAATGAAAGATTTGGGTAAGCCACAGTACGTTCTAGGGATCCAAATCATTCGAGATCGTAAGAACAAATGGTTAGCCCTGTCTCAGACATCGTACATCAATCAAATGTTGATCAGGTACAGAATGCAGGATTCTAAGAGGGGTTTGTTACCCTTCAGGTATGGAATCGTTCTGTCTAAGAATCAATGTCCTAAGATACCTCAAGAAGTTCAAGAAATGAGACAGATTCCCTATGCTTCAGCTGTAGGAAACTTAACGTATGCAATGTTGTATACCCGACCCGACATTTACTATACAGTAGGGATTATCAGTCAGTATAAGTCCAATATAGGATTTGATCACTGGACAACAGTCAAGATGATCCTCAAGTATATTCGGAGATCGAGGGACTATATGCCCGTGTATGGAGATAAGGATCTGATCCTTACAAGATACACAGACTCAGACTTTCAGACCGATAGAGATTCTCGTAAATCGACATCGGGGTCAGTTTTCATTCTAAATGGAGAGGCTGTAGTATGGTGAAGCATCAAGCAAGGATACATCGCGGACTCCACTATGGAAGCTGAATACGTAGCCGCTTGTGAAGCAGCTAAGAAGGATATGGCTGAGGAAATTTCTTTCAGATTTAGAAGTTATTCCAAATAGGGATCTGCCTATCACTCTATATTGTGATATGTTGGATCGACACCAGCACGCAGCGAAAGGGAACAGGATCCATAAGCACTCTAATTCGTTAATTTTGGTTGAAAAGAAATATGCTAAAAACAGAGTATAATGGGTTTCAAGAACATACCTTGGCCGAACCATTAAAATATCTATTTTTAGCTGAAAATCGTCTGAATCCTTATGTAGACCACCACAAGATCTTCCCTACTATCCTCTTGGTGCTCTAGATTGAGTTGTGAGATTCAAAATAAGTTGGAATCAAAGGAAATATGGAGAAAGCTCACTAAACCAACCCATTGAAGAACACCTTCTTCTCGAGAATTTTTTTGAAAAATTCTATCGGTTCATCATCCATTCTTCACTCCAATTTCTTTAAGATATTGCAGACTATCATGCAAAGAGATGTGTTGCATGGGATGCAACTCATGCTTCGAGTAAACTAAAGGAAGAGGTGAGTTCCTTGTAAACTAGTTGAAGATGAACATAAAAAACTTATTTTCAATTTTGTGTAATTTTTCAATTTCTAAAATCTATTTTTATTTTAAAATCATATTTTATTTCAAAAATCAAAAATTATTAATTTTAAAATTAATTTCATAAATTAATTTTCTAATAAAATTAATAAAAAATTATTTAAACAATTTAAATAATTCTAATTAATTTAATATCCAATATTAAATTAATTTTTACACAAATTCATTTTCATATATTTAAATATATTTTCTCCAATTCCATTTGATTCTAATTTGAACGTTTCAAATTAACTTATCACGCTACTCTAGAGCTAATTCATTTCCAAGCTAGTAGGGGGACCTCATGGACCTACAGATCATGGTCTCCAACGATCCGAGATTAATTGGCTAAACTCATTAGACCTAGGGTTGGCAACCGGGCCGGGGCGGGGCGGGGGAAGGTCCCCCGTCCCCGGCCCCGTGGAGGAATTCCTCCCTATTCCCACCCCCGTCCCCGCCATTTGAAATCAGGGACGGGGGTGGGGATTTCTCGTCGGGGAAACGGGGTTCCCATGGGGCCCCATTCCCCGTTTCCCCTACTAATTACCCATGAGGAATCCCCTATTAAATCTCTACGGGGATTCCCTATTTTTTTTCTTTTAATTTTTTTAGTTTGGGCTTGACTTTTAGGCTTAAATTTAGAATTTATATATTCAATATTGGGCTCACAACATTATAAATCTATAGTATACATTATAAAAATACATATAAATAAGTTATTTTATATATTATAAATATATATTGATAAAATATTTAAAATATAAATATATAAATTTGAGGTCCGGGATTAATCAAGGTCAGGGTCGCGGTGGGGATACCATCCCCGTCCCCGCCCCGTCCACGGATGGAGCCCCAAAAAAATTCCCCTGTTTGACCCCATCCTCGGTCAAACCAGGGATTCCCCACCCCAATCGGGGCGGAGCCCTGTGAAAAATTTTGCCAACCCTAATTAGATCGATGTAACCCCCATTTGTTAATTAATGGGTCACTCTGCTAAAGCCCATAATTGAACTCCCCTCACCGTAGGTATATTATGTCCACTCGATATAACCATGATTAGTAAGTTAACCCTTCATAGGTTGTTCGTAATAATGGCTGGGTTAAATCTCTATTTTACCCCCGAAATTACCTTTTTGTTCCTTAAGTCTCCACTGATCCCCTAATGAACAATTATTTTGTGATCCAATCACAAAATCGAGTCCCTCTCATACCAAATGAGAGAGCGGGATCCCTTGTTCAAGCCCCAGAATCAGCACTTAAGGGAACAACCTCTCTACTATCCTCAAAGCGAGTAGGAGTGAATTCCCTTTTGCACACTATGTCCCCTGCTATCTATCTGATCTTACCCCTGAAATGACAATCCCAATTAAACAGGAGTTCATAGTTAGCTCAGGATTAAGGTTAAGTTACCTAGGTCATCGCTTTGAAATAGTCAGTCTTAAACAGTAAACAACGTTATAAAGTAGGAGCGATTCATTTCGTGGTCCGATCTTGTACAAACTCTTTTGCACAAGGACACCCTCACTTCTCATGTCCAACATGAACGAATTAGGATCACTTCGTTTATAGCACTTTACAACTCCTTGTAACAACTACAGAGCATGTCGTATCCAATAGTGTTACCAGAATAAGGTACCCAACCTTATCCATATACTGTAGATCATTTCGACTATTTACTCGAACCTGGTTCACCTTTATGTCTCCACATAAAGTTCAAGTACTCATCCAATAGTCAAGAGACTTTTAGGTTTATTGGATTTCTATTCAAGCAATAGATCTATTCAATAACACCTTTATTGAATTTTCAGAATAAGCTCCATTGTTTACATACCACGAGTTTTATGACATAAAACCCAACAAACTCCCACTTGGACTAAAACTCTAGTGGTAACTTATACATCCGATATATAAGACTGAGTTTCTGAGTTTTATAGAGAAATACAATAAACTAGGGTATCCCATACCCATCTTTTATCATTCGGTATTGCTATACCCGATATTTCTCCCATTTGCCCTAGGTTATCTGGTATTCCTAGTTCTACTAGGTAATTCTCAAACACTTTAGCCGAGAGAGTCATTGCAAACATTGTTAGTATACAATAGGCTTTTGATAAAACTATATGGGATTGCATCTTAATCTCAACAATGGCTAGGAAGCACACTTTCCTCCCACTACTTTAAGGTACTCTCAACACTTTGAGCAAGTTGCATATGACCTGTCTCAAGAACTCTTTGTTAACAGTCAGATCTAGAAATCTTTATACTTTCTATACTTTGATCTAGCCGTTTAGATATCGGAATATCTACAAATGGCATTTAACAATTTGATTCTCAACAGAGATTGCTAGAACAAACATAATTTTTGAAAATGAACATTTCATTTAACACAAAAATATATACAATTTGTTCTTTACAAGATTTAACAGTTAAAAACAAGTAACAACTTCTCCCACCGGATGAGCTGAGCAAATGGTCCTAAGGTCAAGTTAGCCTGGCTACCTTTCTTTACTCTCTTTTTCCGACAAGATATTGAGGGCAGTGTCTCCTCCAGTACCCTTTTTCATTGCAGTGGAAACATTTCCCTTTGCGGCGGCTATCCTTGCCTTTCAATCCAGTAGGCTTCTTTTTCCCTTTCCCTTTGCCTTTCTTCACAAGAATACTCTTACTCTTTAAAGAGGAAGCAACTTCAGGCCTGGAGGACATTCCTCATTCCTCGACAGTAGTAACATTTCCTTCTGACACCAGATCCTTTGTTCTCAACATTGTCTAGAGTAGTCAAATTTTATTCATTAATGCATTCAAAATTGTAGAAAACTCTTGGGAAGAGATTCTAGAATAAAACCAACTTGACTTCTCTCGTCCATGACAGCACCGTTTACTTCTGTCATATTAAAGTGGACCATCATGTCTAGGACATGTTCACAAACATTGGTCCCCACTTTGATGCGACTGTTGTAAACGTACTTAATAACATCTCTCACAGAGATTCCATAATCTCTTTGGCAGTAATCATATCCTCATGCTTCTTTTGTCAACACATCAGATAAGCTGGCGAGGATATAAGCACATGTTATATCATTAGCCTTGACCCATCTGTCATATAAATCCAGAACATTTCGGTTTGTTTTAGAGCTAGGAATGGGAGGACAATCCTCAGTTAAGACAAACCGCAAATCATCTATCACAAGTATCGTGTTCAAATTTGATTTATAATTCACATAATTATCCCCAATAAATTTATCTGACACCAACACTTGTATTAATGAACTTGTCGTTCTGAAATTTAATATCCAATCAAGTTTTAGCAATTTTAATAATTTACCCAAGATTATTCTTTTGCAACGATACTACATCAAGACATTCTTGACTAAATACTACCTCCAGAGTAACTCATATTCCGATAGTCATTTAGGTACCGCTTTTTGTCAGACATTATCAAAACTTAATAATTTTGTAAGTGTAGACCCGCCATTTTCGGACGTCAGAGGCCACTAATGACCAAAGAAATCCTATCCATTTCTAGAGCTTGAGTTGTTCCGAATCCTATGTTACAACACTCTGAGGGGATCGCCGTTGATAAACGACTAGCAAAGGGCCACTTAAAGCTAACCAGCAGGTGCAATATAGGAATCTCACGGTGCAAACTAACAAAAGAGACTGTAGGATATGTTGACACATTTTCTTCACCCACTTACTATGAACTACTTCCTCCGTTCACCTTGATATTGACTTATACAAAATACTTTCCGAAGGGAGGTCACTTCCAGGGTGACACGAAGCATCATATGAATCTCACGGTGTGAACTATATAGAGACATGGCAGTTGAAATCATAACCTTGATCTCTGATCGAACAACTTCCCCTTATTCACCCAAATCTAAATTTAAGCTAAAAAACACTTTCCGAAGGGAGGCCACTTCCAGAGTGACATGAAGTACCGCTTAAATCCAGACTGTGAACTCTTAGGGACGCGAGAGATAAGAATAACATACCGTGTAGGTTATTAATCTCCCACTGAAGTTTTCTAATAACTCTATCATATAAAAATTATTCACTACCACTGAAGTGTTCTAATGTTTGGGTAACTACATACTTAGGTTCTTTTCCGGTTAATTAAAAATAACCTTAAGTCTATGTGGTTTATCCATGTATAACTCTTATAAATGGACTTAAATCTACAATGTCTGGTTACCAATGCTCAATTATTCCGCCATAATCCCCAGATAGGAGGTGTTTCATAGACCGTCAACTTAAATACCCCCAACCTTCGACAGGATTATATACCGGTTGAGTTTGTAACCCTAGTTTTACAAGTTTAACGACCTATTTTAACTAATTAAAATAAGTAGTTAACCTACGTGAGCATGCAGCTGTTCTTCGTTATGGATTTTAAATGTCTAACCCAATTTTATAACAGTTTATAAAACTTTAGACTTGCTAAACATCCACAACATACAAACATTCGATATCTAATATAATACTTATATTAAATACAAGAAACCCTAACATGCATACTATGTATTATAACAAATTATAACATACTTTTAATGTATGTTGCATGCTTCCTATGGTGGGATTTTAAATCTAAATGGCATACTATATGCACATACAAGATTTATTTAATTATAACGTACATCCAATGTATAAATAATTAAACACATACTGATATGGTTTTAGTTTTGACAAAAACAAGCAAACAAAAGCTTAACTATTACAATAACAACTTCAACATCGCTTAAACCGCTCGAAAACCGCTTGAACCGGACCCGAACCGTCTGAACCGGACCAACAAAAAACCATTTGAAGCTGAATCGGACCCAACCTTAAGAGAACCGGTCGAACCGGCTGATCTTGCTTTCGCCCAAAATCTCGCCAAGTTTATCGTTTAGCATTGACGACCATCATCATGCGTTTGGCTTGATCGTTTAGTGTTTTCTTAATCGCTTAGAACCCAACGACTATCATTTAACAAGGCTAAACGATCGTGTTGTTTTTGCCTTCTATCGTATAATGTCATAGTCTGGCTTCAGAGGATGCTACACAATCGCTTAGTGTCAAATACTATCGCATAGCTCCATCATTTAGCACGAACAATTTACTACACGATCGTTTGGCTCCCATCGTTTAATGTCGCGTCTTGATTGTTTAGCACACTCTCGAGGTAAGCGATCGCCTAGTGCTATCCATAACAATCGACGCATCACTCAGCTGCCGCTCATAGGCAAACGATCGTGTAAGCGATCACTTAGCACCATCGCATAGCTCTTCGCCTCATCGTTTAACTCCCGATCAAAGGTAAACGATCGTGTAAGCGATCGCTCAGCGTCATCGCATAGCTCTTCACCGCATCGCTTAGATCCCACCCGAAGCAACACGATCGTGTAGTGCCATCTTATAGCAAAACAATGCATCGCTTAGCTACCGAGGTAGATGATCTTCTAGTGCACAACACCTAAACGATTAACGCCCAAAGCTACACGATCGTTTAACTTTTCCTTCATATTGCCTAACGCATGAAGCTAAACAATCGTTTAGCTACTGAAGCTCAGCGATGATATGAACAGAGGCTAATCATCTGGAATCTGCAACTCGGCCCCTTCGCTTGTTTCTTCGAATTACAGCTTAATTTCAACTCTAATGACTCCAAATAAATTATAGACTCTTGGGAAGACATTAAAGCTCATTAAATAAGAGCCAATTGTAAATTTAAACAGGAAATAAAAAAGAAATTAAAAGCCAAAGCTCAGAAAACCATATCATTACAGCAGTTTCATATTTTCATACAAAACAACAACCAAACCAGAATTAATCCGGATTGAATTCTTATAAGATGCTCTGATACCAATTGTTGGATCGACAACAGCACGCAGCGGAAGGGAACAGGATCCATAAGCACTTTACTTCATTAATTATATTTGAAAAGAAACATGCTAAAAACAAAGTATACTGGGTTTCAAGAAGCCTCAGAGCTGTGGCAAATTCCAAGGAGCCTCGGAGTCATCGTTGGGGTAAATATATAGAACGGAAATACCACTTGATCAGGGAGATTGTGCATCGAGGTGATGTGATAGTCATGAAGATCGCGTTGGAGCACAATGTTGTTGATCCCTTTACAAAGGCTCTCACGGCTAAAGTGTTCGAGGGTCACTTGGAAAATCTGGCTCTACGGGACATGCGGCATCTTGTCTAGGATAAGTGGAAGATGATACTGAGGTATGCCCTAGTTTATTGTATATTGTACATGTTTTATATTGTATTGTGCATTAGTCTCCCGAGGCATTAGGACAAGTGGAAGATTGTTGGGATTGGTGTCCTAATTCTCCCAGAGTCTCATTGTTTGTATTGATACGCATTGTTTTATGAATAAAATAACTGTTATTTTATTCTGGCATTTATTCATATCCAATAAAAAAAGCTCCATGGTTATCTTATGTAAACTTAAGCATGTACATTTGATATACAAGTGGATAATGCCTTAAATGATAACCTAAATAGGTATGTAGTATAAGGATTAAGGTGGAATACCTGATCCTGGTGACACTACAGATATGGTTCGCTTTGTAGAGGTTTGCAAGTGTTGTAAACTACTACAGATGGTAGATCCTGACCATTCATATGGAGACATGCGAGTAGGGGTGTCCTATACAAAGAGTTTGTATAAGATCGGACCACGAGATGACTAGACTCTGTATATAACATCGTTGATACTAGAAACTTACATCTCACCTAAACGACCATAGGTGACACGACCTCGATCCTGAGTGTTGTGGGAACTTCTGCCTTTGAGGGCGGTCCTTTGATTAGTATGGGTGAGAGTGGCTAGATTGCCAACTCAATATACCTACTTTTTTGGGGACTTGTCTGATTTGGGAGCTGAGAACTCAATACACAAGATGGAATTCACTCATTTCCCAAAGTAGGGATAAGTAGAGAGATTTCTCCCTTAAGGGCTGATTTCAAGGCTTGAACATGGTCGCCACAGCTTCTCTTTGGAAGAGAGGACTCCGTCATAGTAGGACTATGACTTATGTTCATTAGAGGATTCAGTGACACTTAAGAAGTTAGATATAACTACAGCGACATAACGGTTATTGGCCGAGTTGTACTTACGAGCGATCTGTGAAGGATTGTTGCACTATCGATTGGTTAAGATGGACACATAATATATCTGTGATAAGGAGAGTTCAGCTGTCAGTCTTTAGTGGAGTGTCTGGCAGTTAACGGATGGTGGATCCCGTGACTAAAGAGTTTAGTCAGTTTTTCACGTACCGTTGGAGCTTCGAGCTACAGGTCCATAAAGTCTCCTTGGTAGCTCAATGGATTCAGTTGAGGATCAGTTATTGATGTTGTTTTGAAATGTTCAAATTGACAAGAGGTATTTCGATTATATATGATATGATCGATATGGTGTATAAGATACATCAAGTGGAGGATTAATGTAAATGAGATTTACATTGGTCATAGAATAAAAAAAGAGCTATGATTTGTATGTTTAGTGAGATGAAATATTAAAATATAGGTTATAAATATAGTATGGTAAGTTAATTATCATTTATATTAATAATAATATTAATTATTGGATAATTATCTCTTTTTCTCTAATAACCATTTGAGTGAGAGGTTATTGGTGATTTCATGGTAACCGTAAGATAAAAGGAAAAATGTTTTCTTAATTTTAGTAAGAAAAGAAAAATCAAAGATTTGAGATTTCCAATCTCGGAAAAAAATCTCGCGGAAGTTTTCAAGTAAATGAGATTTACTAAGCGATAGCTTTGAGTGAGCTAAACGATCATGGAGAGTTAGTAAGCGACAAACAAAGTAGCTAAGTGATGAGCTAAACGATTATATAGCTTTTGCTAGATAATCGCTTAGCTTTTCCTAAACGATTGGGCATCGACCTATACGATAGGTTCTTCCATCTCCCACTTGCTCAATCGTTTACACGATTATGTTTCCTCCAGTTTGTTGCCTTAAACCAAGTTCACACAGAGCCCACCCTTTAAATTCTCATACCGAGAATACCAAGGTAGCCTTCTTGGTGGTTTCATACTCAACTCGACACTGTCGAGGTTCTGTGGAGGCCATTCATGTTGTTCGGGGTGTTCGGGATCAAGGCGATCGCTAAGTTCGAGTGCGCGGTGATCGTGCAGTGTAGCGGTCATGTTGGATGAGCGTTCGTATATTGTTGTGTAGTTGTGGTTGAGCGTTCATGATCAAGGAGCTTGCAGATGAGTCCACAAAAGTGTATTGCTCTTGTCCTTAATCTTATGTATAACATGTTGTAATTTCTGGTTTTTATGCATAACCATATGTTTCTGTTTTTTATTGTAATTGTAAAGTTCATATACGATTGTAATTTGGAATGATATTTTCGCTGCTCGTGGAAATCCTCGTGTTCGATTTCCTTCACTTGACACTTCAATTTGCTAAGAAAATGGGAAATGTGTGTGTTTCATGGAGGAACATCTCATACTTCATCCAAAAATGTAAAATTCTCACTTTCACCTAATTTTCATTTTTTTCATAATTAATTTTATTTAATTCTTAATTAACTAAAATTAAATAATCATTTCAAATTTTGAATTTGAAAGTAAAATGAAAAAAAAAATTGGATTTTAATTAGTTAATAATTTACTATCAAATATTAAATTAATCACACATCTAACTTAAAAAACATGAATCATATTCATGTAATTAATATTTAAATCAATATTTAAATATTATTAACTCTTCAATTTCGTTTAATTTCGATAAATTAAATGTTATTAATTATATCAAATATAATTATACAAACCATAATTTGAATTTGAACTTATTCAAATTCAGACCCTAATTTTAATTTGAACACTTCAAATTGATATCATTCTAAATTCATTCAATTTATTAATTCAAGGTGTTCATGTTGAGGGACCTTATGGACCTATAGATCATGAACTCCAACGATTTAAGATTAATTAGCTAAAACACTTTAGACCAAATTAATCAGTATTCGTTAACTATCAAGTCACACCACTATAGCCGGATAGTTGCACTCTCCTCACTGTAGGTATATTTGTGTAAACTTGATTTAACCACAATAAGTAAGTCAACCCATCATAGGTTATTCGTAATAATGGCCGGGTCAATATGTTGTTTTACCTTCGATATTACATCTTGCTCCTTAAGTTCCACTAATCCTCTAATGAACAATTGGTTTGTAATCCAATCACAAACTGGATCCCTCTCGGGTCAATGAGAGGGTGGGGCCCCTTGTTCATAACCTGGGTTCAGTACTTAAGAGAACAACCTTTCTCCTATCCCTAAATCGGGTAGGCGTGAATTCCATATTGCACCCTATGTCCCCAACTATCTACCCAATCTTACCCCTGAAATGGGAGGCTTATTGAGCCGGCGCTGTTGAGCCAACCCTCACCTATGCAAATTTAAGGATAATCTCGAATAAATAGGAGTTCATAGTTAGCTCAGGATTAAGATCGAGTTACCTAGGTCATCTAAACAAAATAGTCAGTCTTAAACAGTAAACAACGTTATCAAGTAAGAGTGACTTATTTCTTAGTTCGGTCTTACGCAAACTCATAACATAGGACGCTCCCACTCCTCATATCAATACATGAAGAAATCAGTTTATTTGTAGCATCTTACAACAAATTGTAATAACTACAGAGTGGGCCGCATCCAATAGTGTTACCAGAATAAGTACCCAACCTTATTCGTATGTTGTAGATCATTTTGACTATTTACTCGAATCTGATCCACTTTTTGTTGGGTTTTATGTCCTAAAGCTCGTGGTTTGTAAACAATAAACTTATTCTGCAAATTCAATAAAGTTGTTATTGAATATATGAATTACTTATTTCATTTTAGAAATAAATCCAATAAACTAAAAAGATCCATGACTATTAAATAAGTACTTGAACTTTATGTGAAGACATAAAAGTGGATCAGATTCAAGTAAATAGTCAAAATGATCTATAGCATATGAATAAGGTTGGGTGCCTTATTCTGGTAACACTATTGGATGTGGCTCACTCTATAGTTAATACAAGGAGTTGTAAAGTGCTACAGACGATGTGATCCTAATTCGTACATGTGTTGACATGAGGAGTTAGGTCGTCCTGTCCAATGAGTTTGCATAAGGTCGGACCATGAAATAAGTCACTTTTACTTTATAACGTTGTTTACTGTTTAAGACTGACTATTTCACAACTAGGTAATTTAACCTGAATCCTGAGCTAACTATGAACTCCTATTTATTCAAGATTATCCTTAGATTTGCATGGGTGAGGGTTGGCTCAACAGCCCAGCTCAATAAGCCTCCCATTTCAGGGGTAACATCAAGTAGATAGATGGGGACATAGGTTGCAAGATGGAATTCACTCTTACCTGCTTTTAGGGATAGTAGAAAGGTTGTTCCCTTAAGTGTTCGACTTCGGGTCTTGAACAAAGGGCCCCATCCTCTCATTGGTTCGAGAGGAATTTGGTTTTATGATCAGATCATAAACATGTTGTTCATTAGAGGATCAATGGGACTTAAGAAACAAAAAGTAATCTCGGGGGTAAAACAGCCATTTGACTCAGCCGTTATTACGAACAACCTATGAAAGGTTAAATTACTAATCATGGTTATATTAAGTTGACACAATATATCTACAGTGAGGGGCAGTGCAACTCTGGGCTTTAGTGGAGTGATCCAGTAGTTAACAAATGGAGGTTAATTCGATGTTAAGAGTTTAACCAATTAATCTCGGATTGTTGGAGCCCATGATCTGTAGATCTACTAGGTCCCCCTACTAGCTCACAAACGGATTAGCCTTAGAGTAGCGTGATAAGTTGATTTGAAACATTCAAATTAGAATTAAGGGAATTAGTAATTATATATGATATAATTTACATGTTTAATTTTGGAATTAAACAGAATTGGAGAATCGATTAATATTTAAATTTGATTTAAATATTAAATTCATATATAGGGATTCATGGCCCCTGGACCATGGGAGACTACCAGTTCTTGCTCCGGATGCTGCTACCGTACTATCAAGTAAGGATTGCCAAAGGAGATAGGCCGAAGACTAATGAAATTGGTGACAAATTAATTTAAATATTTGATATTTAAATTAATTAGAAAAATTAATTAAATTGTTTGATTAATTATTAATTATTAATTTTATTAGAAAAATTAATTTTGAATTATTTTTTCTAAAATTAATATAATTTCAATTTTAAATATAAATTAAAAACTGAAATTAAGTTTTAATTTGAAAAAGAATTTCAAATTAAAAAGAAAAGAAGAAAATTGGAAATGGAAAAGTTGGGATTTTCCCACTTCTTCTCCAATTAGCTTAGTCATTAATCCATTATACTTCAGCTCAATTAATTCAAGTTGGAGTTGTAATTCATGCAAGAGAGGTGTTTGAATGAGAGTCATGTATTAAATGTTGGGAATGTCCTAGAACTCACAGATTATGTTAAACATTCTATTTATCAATAAAATATTATTGAATATTTTAGTCAATAAAATTGTTGATTTTGCATTCTATTATGAAAATCTAATAAGTATATCCATGGTTATAGTATGAATACTTTAACTTTATATGGTGACATAAACAAGATCAAGTTAATAGTATATAACCTAAATGGTCTAATGAGTATATGGATGAAATTGGGTATCTCATCCTAGTAACACTATTGGATGCGGCCCATTTTGTATAGTAATACAAATGATATGATCCACAGATCATTCATGTAGAGACATGTGAGTGGGAGAATCCTATGCAATGAGTTTGCATATAGATTGGACCACGAAATAGTCACTTTACTTTACAACGACCGTTTACAGTTAAAATTGACTATTTCATACTTAAGTAACCTAGGATAACTCGATCTTAATCCTAAGCTAGTTATGAACTCCTGTTTATTCAGGATTATCATTTGATCTACATGGGTAAGAGTAGTCCAACAACACTGCTCAATAAGCCTTTCATTTTGGGGATAAGACCAGATGAATAGTTGGGGACATAGCCTTGCGAGATGGAATTCACTCCTACCCATTTTAAGGTTAGCAAATAGGTTGTTCTCTTAAGTACTGATTCCAAGTCTTGAACAATCGGGGTCTCGCCTTCTCATGATAGAGAAGAACTTGATTCATAGGTGTATTATGAATCGAATTGTTCATTAGAGGGTCAGTGGGAACTTAAGGAACAAGATGTATTTGCAGGGGTAAAACGATAATTTTGATCCAGCTATAAATACGAACAACTTGTGAAGGATCGACTTACTGATTATAGTTTATATGGACATAAATATATTTACAGTGAGAAGAGTGCAACTATAGAGCTATTGGCGTGTCTTGATAGTTAATGAATAGTAATTAATTCGATTAAAAAGTTTTAACGAATTAATTACAGATCGTTGGAGCTCATGATCTGTAGGTCCATTAGGTCTCTTTACTAGCTCATTAGATTGGAATAACAAATTGAGTATTGATGTATGAATTTAGGGTTTTCGATTGATTGTATATGATACAATTATAAACGTTTATTTTAATTAAAATTAAACGAAATTAAAAAAACAATTAAAATTGATTTATTGGTGATATTGTATTAATTTAATATTTAGATATTAAATTAATATTTTTTTAATTAAAAAGTTTAATAAAAATCAATTTAAAATTAGTTTTATCTAACTAATTATTTTTAATTAATTTTTTAAAACTAAATTAAAATAAAAAAATATTTTTTAAAAACATTCTTAGTTAGTGTATTTTTCCATTTTTTGGAAAAAATCCATTAATCATATTTATTGGAGAATCACCAACATCCATTACTAGTCTTCAAGCTAGAGTTGCCCAACATGCAACTTGATAAATTTGCATGGTTTTTACCTATATATTGGAGCTCATGCATGTAGATCAGCGAGAGATTAGAAAGATAATTTTTGAATTGATAACTCTGAAAACCCTGTGCTCGTTCTTCATCAATTCAACTAGTTCAAGTGTTTCCACCGCACATTCCAGCTTGAGCATAATAGAGAAGATCTTGAGGTAGTCCTCTCAGTGATTCAACCGATAGCTTGGTGTTTTTCAGCTGATTTTTTGGAGGAATCTTCAAAGGTAATATGTGTTTTAAACCCTATTTTGAATATCATATGTACAACATGCTTAAAACTCAAATTAAACGTAGTTTAAGTGCTTAATGATTTTGCAGTCTTCCACTGCGTGATATATCATTCATACATTAAAACCATCAGATTGGAATGGAATTCGGATATGATTCAGAGGTGAATTAGCTGAAAATTTCAAAGGTTGAAATCTGGGTTTCAACTGCAAAACCAGAAGCTCATCTCCTTTGTTTCCTTAATTCAAGCTTGTTTTGAGTCCCACAACTTAAGGCACCTAGAGAATAGTAGGAAAGATTTTGTAGTGATCTACTACAAGATTTGAAGAAGATTTGCAGTTAGAATCGTGATTCAAGAAGTTCTTCAAAGATTAGTATGAAACTCTCTTTTTAGTTTACGAGCATGCTTAATTTAAAGCCAAAATTGATGAATTAGAATGTTTAATGATCCGTTTTTCTTCCGTTGCATGTTTTCTAACTCTATCACTTTTATGTCCACATAAAGTTCAAGTATTTATATAATAGTCATGAATCTTAATTTATTGGATTTAGACTTTATAAGTTTAATTTATAGATTCAATAACAACTTTATTGAAGTAATGTTGAATAACATTTTTATTGATAATAGAATATGTTTAACTTTACAAACTGCGAGTTTTAGGACATACAACCCAACAAAAATTAATTTAATTTTCAATTAAATAAATTAATTAAATAAGATAACTCACATGGGGAATTATCTAATGAGTTAATGAAGGGGAGGTATAACTCCTCCTCCAATTAATTTCCTCTTTTTCACTTATTAGAGAATTTAGATAGAAGAAATTATTTTCTTGGAATCTCAACATTCTCATAAAAGCTCTCTCTCAAAAAGTTTTCTACAGAAAAAAAAAAAAAAAAAAAAATTCTTCTGTAAAATTCATCTTCCCTTCTCTAGAAGTTGGATCCTACCATCCAGTTCTTGCCAGATAATAGCAAGGTAACATTAGTGATAGTGTTCTATAGGATCTTGTTTGAGGGAGAAGTTTGGAGTTCGTGTGAGTTCGTACGTGGAGGAAATAGCAAATATTGAAGAATTATCCTCAAAGGTAATCTTCTTCTCCTTGATTTTTTCACTGTTTTAAAGCATGCTTAATTAGAATGTGTTTACGTTTCTCTATAAGTTTCTGTTTGCTCCTTATATAAATTAAAAACACAAGCATTCACATACTTCAGCTACGAGATTCGATCCCTTCAGTCCCGACCTAAAAGAACATTTTAGGCACATAATATGGTCTAAGGATGATGTTCAACCTCGGCCAAGGGCGAAATCCTACCCAAGCATGAAACTGGGCATGTCCCTTGTCCTAGTAGGTTATCTAATTATCCTGAGGTGACTCCGAAATCCTAGGGAACAACCTAGGTCAACTTTCTTTATAAATACATCATTATAACTTCATATGAGGTAGTAGAAGTCCTGCTCTCAAACTTCCAAACTTTCACTCTTTAAACATTAGAAAATGTGTGGCAAGTGCTACATCGTTGTGTAGATTTTCTCTTTTACAGGCTATATTCATTTTTCCTTCAAACAAATTCACTATACATGTCACGTAAAGGTCCGATGCATTTCCTCTATCTAGAATTTGGCATCAACACCGATCTACAAAGAAAAAGTTAATAAAGTTTTTCCCATCGTGATATTAGTTAACTAAGAGTCAAAGGAGCTTAAGGAACCATTTTAAACTAATTTCCAAATAACTATGATCATGTTTACCGATTAATTTGCGTTTTCTTAATACAAATTTGAAAGTAAGTTTCACATGTTAGTAGGAGTATGAAACACTGGTAACAACAATAAATGAAATCAAACCGGACTGTATGAAACACTGGTAACAACAATAAATGAAATCAAACCGGACTTACTTTTCACATTATCGTTGATTTATTATGTTTATCCTAACAACACATGACCTAATGATCATTTTGAAAACTGATTTTTTAACTAGTTAACGTTTATTTTTTTATCTTTGTTCTTTTGTTTTTTTTTTCCGCAAGTACATGATTTAAATTTTGTGATGTTATCGTACAATATCAATTTCGAAGAGATATTTTTTTATAGTTATATATTTTCTTAAACAGGATTTTTTTAGACTGACATTTTTTTTTTTCAAAATATAGAGAGAAAAAAACATGGTCGTACTCCTTCTTAAAATAAATTTCCATTTTTTATTTTTAATTTTTAAAACAACATTTTAAATATTATATGAGGAAACTACTGGAGGCACGTGGCTGCAGTGGAAATGTTACTTTGGTAAGCGTTCCAAATAGCATATTTCGTACGAGTTTAAAAAAAAAAAAAATGCAGCCCTACCTAAGTCCTAAGCTACCCTACCAATAAAAAACAATAACAAAGTTGAGGAAAAAAACTTAGGTACAACCATTAAAAGTTGACACGTATCAATATATTTTTTAAAACAAGATAATTAAAAAATAATTTTTTGTAACTATAAGATGGGAGCGTGAGGTTTAAGTGCACCCTAATTGCATTTAAGTATTGCTCCAAAGTAAATCAAAATAAATATTTAAAAACTGAAAATATAATAATAATAATAATAATAATTAGGGGTGTTCAAATACCCAACAGTCTCAACAACTTGGATTATCCAACCAAACTTGTAAGTGTTGGGTTGGATCTTAGATTGCACAAAAAAAAAAAAAAATTGAGCCAACCCAATCCAAATTATATTTGGATCGATAAATTTGTGAATTTTTAATATTTTTCTTTTAAAATTTTTATGATATTCATCTTTGTTTAAAGTTTATAATAAATATCATAGATATTTAGTATTTATCATTTGGATTTATGAGATTTTAGTTATTAGTATTTAGGTATTTTAAATTAATAAAAAAATTATAACCCGACAACTTAACCAAAACCCAAATTTTAAGGGTTGGATTGGAGATTTTATTCGAGTTGAGTTGACAACCCAACCAACCCAGATTTTCGAGTTAGTTTAAAATAGACCATCAACCTATCCAATCCAACCCAACCTATGTGCATCCCTAATAATATTTTTTTAATGATATATTATACTCGAATTGACAAAATATACTTGAAAAAATGATATTTGAATGACAATTGATTTTTTTAATCACCAAACCATACTCGAATTGGCAAAATGAAATTTGAATGAGAATTTTATTTGAGTCATTTTTTTAAAGAAAAAAGAACATCTTATTCACACGAGATTTCAATATAAATTTATTTCATGGAATTTGAACTTTGTATTTGTATTAATTTTGTAGAAAGTTAGTACAATCTTTAATACATAATATTTTGATACTTTCAAAATAAACAATAGTCTTTAAGCGGGTAGATTTTTTTGAATGATCGACCTTGGGGCTTGTTGATCTTCTTGGATGATCGACCTTTGGGCTTGTTGATCTTCTTGGAGGATTAGTGTTCGCACGAGGCTTCCGGAGAAACTTGTTTCGTGGAGTTGAACTTGAGTTTGTGTTGATGTTGATGTTGATTTGATGCGATGTGGTTCGATCTCTAGTGCATGATCATTTGATTCTCTCTTGATTGAATACGTACGTTTGATGTATAGAAGTGGGGTGGGTGGATATTCTTGAGCTTCGAGTCTTGGAAGAATGTTTGTATTTTCAAAGGACTTCAGTCTTCAAGCGTGTTCAGAATGTTTGTATCTTCAAAGAACTTCAGTCTTCAAGTGTGTTCAAAATGCTTGTATCTTCAAATGACTTCAGAATACTTGTATCTTTAAAGAACTTCAGTCCTCAAGCATGGTTAAAATGCTTGTATTTTCAAAGGACTTCAGTTTTTAGAATTTTCAGTGTGGTTAGCTTCAGGAGTCAAAAGTCTTCTGATTGTAGAGAATTCTCTCTAAGTTTTCTACAGAATTGTTGACCTCTACAAATGAAGAGAGTTATCTATTTATAGGGCTCTTCGGTGAGCTTCTTGTGCTTGGACTTGGTTGATCCATGGGTCTAGCCTTTGGGCCCAATTAGATGGACTTGGGCTTGGTTGGTCAATGGGTCTGGCTTTTGGGTATAATTAATTGGATTGAACATTTGGGTCAAATTCAACATATTTTTGGGCTTAGTTGGACTTTGACCCAAATAATAATATCAATTTAGGCCAAATTATTCAACGGATAAAGCCATGTTTATCGAAATTTATCTTCATCTTCAATTCGGGACATATGTTAACTCCTAATTAGGTTCGTCATTAATTTAGTAAATGACGTGACAACTTATGATTGGTCCAAAATTTCTCATTCAACACATCTTTTTACCTCTTTGCCACTATCCTCCTCAAAAAAGGAAGGAAAAAAAAATTCTTCGCTACTAAAAAACTCATTGGTGTTGGGTTATTAGAAATTACTCTGTTCGGTTAGTAAATAAGTATTATAATTTTTTACCATTTGATGTAAATTTTAAATAAAACAAAAAATTACGTGAACAGCACGAAATAGTAATTACACAAAACTAATATTCTATTCCATGAAATTGATATAATAGTTATTGAATTTATTCAATAAATATTAAGACATATCAATTAGAATAATGATTAAGCATTTGATTTGGCGAGTAAAGTGTACAAGGTTATTTACACAATCATCTTTCTTTAAGTTAAGAATCACGTAAACACATAAAAGTAGAGCCATATATATTCTAATTATTGGTTTGAAGTATTATTAGCTCCACCTTCAATAGTATGATCCAATAATTCCCAAATAATTATTAATTTTACTATTTGTAATAATTATTGACAAATTATTGAGAGTGCTTTTTGTTAGGTGTTTATTGCGAAATAAGAACACTATTTGTAGAAATTGACAAAAATGAAAAAAAGAAAAAGAATTAGTGTCAAAAGAAACATCAACAGATGCGAAAATAAAAATAAAATCATGATGGAAACAAAAAAAAAAAAAAATAGAATCACTTGATGCAAAAGAAAAACCAAGATACATTGTTTGCTTTTAGAATAATATATATAATTTTACTTGGAATAAGATGACAACTTTATTTATTCATCTTTCTTTCTTTTCAATAAGTAGGGACAAATTTAGTTCGGTTTAGAGCTCTTTCGAATTTATATTCTAATGTAATGATAAATCTACATTCTAGTCCATTTTAGATCCAAGTTCAAGTTTTACTCATTTTTTGGATCCACTACTGCGAACAAGTAAAGAAGATTAATCGAATAATGTTTCATTTATTAATATTTAGTTAATACAAAAGTATAAATGAAGAAAAGGTATTTAAAAAAGAGACTTGAAAAAGGCTCCAAAGAAGTAGTATAGGGTGAGAAAGAACATTCCTAACCAACAAGTGTGGCACATTTATGATATCAATATGGATGAAATTATGTAGTTGGAGGGTCTGGTTTGGTACTCATCTTTAAATTTTAGTTTGGTTTCTTTAAGAGCAATCATCATCAGAAATATTAGATGCCACATGATTATTGTTTGCCCCCCAAATTATGTAATTCAATTATATATTCACTTAATTACTGTTTTCCTTTCTAAATTAAGCTGAGAAAAATAAAAAAAAGGAAAGATATATAAATATAAAATTGGGATTAAATTAAAATTTTAGCTATCATAGATAGAAGAAAATTAGTCGTTTAACAAAACATTATAAATAGTCTCACATTAACTTAGTAACCATTTGGGGTTGGTTTTTAATAAAATTTCATTTTTTTTAAAAAAATTAATGACTATTTATGAGAATTATAGGGACTAAATTCTAATTATAAACTATAGAGACTAAATTTTAATTTTCTTTGAAACATAGAGACTCATTTACGATTTTACAAAAAAATTTGAAAATTGTTAGTTTACAATTTTAATATTTTTGTTTTGTAGGTTGTTCTACAAAAGAATAAAAGCTTGCTTTTCTCTTAATTTAATAGGTGTAGTTTGTCAAAATAATTAACTAATGTTTTTGTAAAAGGCACTTTTGATCTTTCAATTAATTTGAAATTGATATCTATTTGATTTATGAAGTTACGGAATACACTTTAGATTTGACTTGATTACCATTTTGTTTCTAAGAATCGTGCTTCTAATCTTACAAATTATTTACCATGGTTTCATATTTCATAACTATATATCTGAAATTTTAGCCAAATTCTAAAAATATAGATAATTTTTTTAATAAGGTTTCAAACTTTTGATATAAAATATATAACAACAAAGAAATCAATCGTTGAGAGTAGTATTTATAAACTTAATTAAAAAAAATCAAAATTAAATAGTCATCAACCGAAACCATAATTTAATCTAATACTATCCCTTAAATTTGTAAATATTTATAAATAGTTCGTGAATTAATTTAACCCATCTGAATTACGGTAAATTCTTATCTATTGACATAAAGGGATTGATTTGACAATGGTATTTGATGATTTGACAAATAAAATAAAATTGTAAATTGGTCCTTGAGGACCAAAAGTAATTTTTTTTTTTTTTTTCTTTTTTTCATTCTTTCTTGAATTCAACATTTTAAAGTGTTTAATTGATCTGTATTTAAAACAATGTTAATTGATATTTTTATTCATTGAATTATGATCAAACTTAGTTTCTCTTATCACATCATCATATATCAAATTATTTCAAATAAACTTTAATCGATTCAAGTTAGCTGAAGTTTTCAAAAGGTTAAAGCTATTATACTAGTGATTTGATGATAATAATTTTTTCGGTATTTATAAATATTGTAAAATCACAAAGAAAATGCATCAAAAGTTCCTAAAATATTTGCAAATGAAAGGTTCAACGTTATTATTAAAGATAAATGGGTATTTCAATATCTTTTATCAATATCTATAAAATATAAAAAATATTTCATCTATTAATTTACTAATAACAAAATCTATAAGTTAGTTTCGTCCTAAAAATAATTTCATTATTAATGAAAATTTTATTATAAGCTTCCTTTTTACAGTAATATCTATCAAAATCAATATTTTATTACGATATCTCAATATCGGGCTTAAACAAGCTTTTGAAAGTCATTATAAAATAGGTTTTTTTTAAAAAAAAAAAGGAAAAGGAGGTGAAATTTTGATTTTATAGTATGGTTGTGGAGCATAGACATAATTCATGTGTATTCAACAAAAAAAAGAACAGAAATAGTTTTTCTTATTGTTAAAATTTGGATTGGTTTCTTAAAATATTCTTAAAAAGTAGATAACAAAGCAAAAAAATCAATTGTTAGAAGTAGTGTTTATAGACTTAATTTTTTAAAAAAATTAAATAGTTAATAATAGATTTACCTTAGGGTCTGGGCCTCACAAGGACCCGTCTCGAAAGGGGTAAAGAACCTCTAATTAGATGGAGAATAAGAGAGAGAATGTGGAGAAATTTCTCATATATAACTAAATGGAGATGGGAGACAAGGATTACATTCCCGTCCCCACAAGAAAAAACCATATACAAATATATTATTTTATTATAATGAAATATAATTAGTTTATTTTAAACTACTTCAACAATTCATGTTTTTTCTTTCTCTCTAATTTTCATCCCAATGTTTTTATACTTCAAAATATATATATATATATATATATATATATTTTGTTAATATTTAGAACTTTTATTACTTTAAGATCATAAATATTGTAGTATTTAAGTTGAAAGGATAAATTTGTAATATTTAAATTTTATTTTTGTGAAATTATGGAAGTAAATATTTTAATTATATCTTTGCATGTGAAATATTCTTGTTTTATTCGAAATTTTTATAATATTATTTTAATAAAAAAGTATTGAAAATGACTCACATAAAATTTTATCAAGGATGTGAATGAAATTACAAGTTTAAAATATGAATAAATTTTAAAAATACAAATGAGAAATTTTGTTGGCAAGGAACTCGATCTTCGTGAATTTATCGTGGGGATCCCTACCTTGATCCCCACAGAGATTTTTTTGTAGGAATGAGATTGAAATGGGGGGCGAGGACAAGGACGAGAAAGCCTTCCTCATCCCCGTCCCGTCTTGTAGACATTTCTAGTTATTAATTGTGATTATAATTTAACCGAACATCGTCTCTCACATTTGCAAATAATTCTAAATAGTTCATGAATGGATTGACTTGACAATGTTATTTGACGATTTGAGAAAATAAATAAAATTTTAATTTGGCCCTCAAGGATCACAAGTACATTTATCTTTTTTTTCTTCCTCTAAGTTCAATAATTTAAAATGTTAACGGGTATGGGTACTAAAAAAAGAAGTTAACGGATATATCTATCTATTGATTTATGATTAGATCTATTTCTCTTATCACGTCATACATCAAATTATTTCAAATAAATTTTAAATTGTTAACAGGTATGGGTACTAAAAAAAGAAGTTAACAGATATATCTATCAATTGATTTATGATTAGATCTATTTCTCTTATCACGTCATACATCAAATTATTTCAAATAAATTTTAAATTGAATCGAGTTAGCTGAAGTTGTCACATATTTTAGTTATTATGCTAGTGAATTGATGACAGTAAATTGTAAACGGGAATAAAATGCATCCAAACTTCCTAAAATATAAGGTTCAACCTTGATAATAAAGATGGTATTTGATATCTCCAATATCTTGGATAAATATCCATAAAACTTAAGAAAAAACATCATCCATTAATTTGGAATCTATAATTAATTTTAGATGTAAAAGTAAAAGTATTATTAATTAAATATTTTTTAAACAGAAGTATTATTCAACAGAAAAGAAAAGAAATATAGTTTTGGTTAGCTTTTAGTTTCAGATTGATTTTTGGGAAGAAAATTAGAAAGGGTTATAATTGTTAAGGCACGCCTTTCTAAGGCGGTGGTAGTGGAACAAAACAAATCCAAACGACTGCCAAGTCCTCTTGCTAAATTTCCCCGCAATAATTGCCGCGACAGTTCACGTGGACAACTGTTATTGGATTGTCCAAAATGGCTCCGGCCCCACTTTCAATCATCCAGCTGTATCCAGTTTCCCCTCATTCTACCAAAATCTCCTTTTTTTTTAAAAAAAAAAAAAAAACCCAAATTATTGGATCCTTAATCCTAAAGCGCGTAATTAATCCCCCATTTACCTTACTCCCTTTTCCACCTAAATCCTCCTTTATTCCAATTCAATTCTCCCACTTAAATTTAACTCCACTCGTTTAAACACAACTCAACTAGATTAAATGTAGCATAATTTTAATATTAAACTCAATTACTTAAATACTTATATGTATTTATCCACTCAAAAAAACCAGAGATTAATAATGTTGAAGTGAACAAATTCTCACTTCTATATAAATTAAGAGGAAAAAAAAAACCCCATGGGCTTTGGACAGTCTGTTTAAATCTCCCATATTATACCGTTCTTTTGTTTGATTCCGTTCGTGGGCCCTTTTCTCTCTCCCAACGGCTAGTACAGGCCCATTAATAGTGGGCCCCTTTTGTCTTTTATTTTTATTTTTATTTTTTTCTTTTCTTTTTTAATTAAAAGAAAAAAGAAATACTCTTTGGGGCGTCATTTACTGGTGTATATATACACTATTACACCTCGGCCTCCGAAACATTCACTTCATCTTCTTCTACACACGCTCCACGGTAGAAATGGGGAGACAATCTGTAATCGCACTCGTTCTGATCTGCGCCGTCGTCGCTGGTGTCGGTGGCCAGTCTCCAGCTGCAGCTCCGACTACCACTCCGGGCGCCACCCCGCCTGCAGTAGCCAAGTATCCACCTCCAGCCGCATCTCCTGTATCTCCACCGACAAACTCATCTCCCGCCGCCGCTCCTCAAAAGCCGGCCACTCCAGCACCGGTCTCCACGCCGCCTGCATCGGCGCCACCTGCCGTCGCTCCAGTAGCCTCTCCACCAGCCAGCACTCCTCCGACTGCCTCCGTTCCTGCTAGCTCTCCACCGGCTGCTTCCGTTCCACCTAGCTCTCCACCAGCTGCCACCGTTCCAGCGAGCTCACCACCTGTTCCAGTTCCAGTGAGTTCTCCACCAGTCCCCGTACCAGTGAGCTCTCCTCCAGTGCCAACTCCAACGCAATCTCCTCCCGCTCCCGAAAGTTCTCCTCCTGCTCCAGTCGCATCGCCTCCCGTTGAGGTTCCGGCGCCGGCGCCTAGCAAGAAAAAATCGAAGAAGCACAAAGCACCAGCTCCTTCTCCGGCGTTGCTCGGTCCACCTGCACCTCCTTCTGAAGCCCCTGGAGGAAGCGAGGAAGGTCCTTCACCTAGCCCTTCACTTGAGGACAAGGTAATTTAATTCCGATCCAAATCTCCTCCATTACTGTCTAAACATTTACCTGCATTATCATTCTGCTGAAGATCTGCAACATTCCATCATCAAACCGTCATTATACATATCCATAGCCAAGATATCGCTATAATTTTGATAGAATTAGTGTATGATTAGCGGTCTTAGGGTTTTGCCATGGCTGCATTTGCACTTGCTTGATAGCAGAGTGAATGAGCTTAATGCCACGCGCCACCGACACGCGTGGATCCATCGCGTTAGTGGCTTCCAGTTGAGATAATTACCATGGTTGAGTTAAGAGACTAACCCAAGTTAATAAAAAAGAAACAGATATGTCAGATCACACTGCCCTCGACATTAAAAAATGTCAGTCCAGTTTTCTCAGATCACACTGAGGGAAACACGTTAAAAAATTTAATTGACTTCAGCTTTTTTTAAACCATATGATTATTTTTAATTATTAATATTAATTAATCCAATTCATAATTAAATTATTCAATTTGTTGCAGAGTGGAGCTGAAGCATTGAGGAACCTGCAGAAGGTGGCCGGAAGTTTGGCTGTAGGATGGGCTGTCGTCGCCGTCAGCTTCATCTTTTAGAGAGAGAGAGGAGAGAGATAGAGAGAGATGTGATCGTGCTTCATTTATTTATATTTAATCTCTTTATTTTTATTTTTGGTTAAAATTTTCCCCCATTGTACTCCATATCATAAGAGGGGTGCTTTATTGATTGAATTGATTGATGAAATTTGTTTTAGAAAATTGAGCACTGGGGTGTGTTTGCTTTGATATGATGAACATTTTGGATCGGAGTATTATATGATTTGTTGTAATTCTTTCTGTGGATTACTTGATAGGGGAAAATCTTTTTTTATTACATTTGTTGGGTCCTTTTGTGTTCTGTAATTAATTATTCTCTTTGATTTCTCTTCTCCTACATAATTTTTGTATCACTACATTAAGCCAATGATTTACATAATTCAACGACAATGAATTTATGTTAAATTACCAATCAATTTCATCAATAATTACAACACTCAAATTTTCACCCTAATGTGTAACTAAAAGCTCCGACCAATTAAAAAGCAACACTCTAACACGATATGTACATAGATCTGGAGTCGATAAAAAAAAAAAAAAAAAAAAAAAAAATTGAGCGAAAATCACGTGGGGTTACTTTTCAATTACAAGCCATATTCTTTGATTGAAGACATTTGATGAAATATATGAATAAAATATGTTTTTTTTAAATGAAATGTTTGTAATAGTAGTCCACCGACAGGAAGTGAGGTATTATTTCTATTTATTTATTTATTATTTTTTGTTAAGATTTAAAGAGTGAAAGGGACTGCTTTAGTTTGGTCCATGGGGATTTTGAAGGATACGATGTTTGGTGGTGCATCTAAAACATATTTTTTAGTTTGAAATTACCAAAAATAAAATTCACGTCGGTGGTGGCAGTTGTAGCAGTAGCTACGTAGTTTATATTTGTATAATTCATAAATAATTTTGAACATGCGTGTCTTCTTATCTTTTCTTTTATTAAATGCAAGTTTGTTATACTTAATATGAGGTTATGTGCTCAGCGGCAAAGAATAGCTCGGCATGCTTGACATGTACTCTTCATAAATTGAAAGTTCATATTTGTACTAAAAATCTCATTAATAGAATTTTGAATGTAATTTAATACAACTGTTACATTAATCTCACAAATTGATATGTACTCATCGCCCTCCGATCGACCATGCAAATTTGAAGGTATTATTATTTCATTGTGTTTGTCATGTATAATCATTTTAAGTGTATGCGTAGAGTACCAAATAATAACAATTTTGAGAAAATGTAACTAAATATGCGTGCTTTATTTCCAAACGAATTAAAAAAAAAAAGAAAAGGTTCACACCCTTAAATTGGCATTGAAATAGAAATCTAATGAAGATGAATTGAAATGAAATTGTGAATGCTTCAAGAATCAAGATTATATGATTTTAACAATTTCAATTACGACGTCTCAACTTGATATTAGAAACTAAAATATATTATAGTTAAATTGTAAGTGACAACTCCATCGGCAACTTTAACTTTTAAGGAAAGAAGAAAATTGGGAGTGTGGTCATTTGGCCATGCTTTTGCAAGCTTTTTCCATGATTAAGAAAAAGATATTCCTAGAACCAAAGCAAAGCAGTACAAAGCCACAAACAAAAGATATAATGTAATAAAAGATTTGTCCAACTTCCATACTAAGGAAAGAATCCAATTGCCCTCTAACCTTCAACTTCAACATAATCTCCTCCCTTTTTCTTTTCTTTTTTTTTTTCTTCCAAGAGTTCATTCAAATGATCAACAACCTAAATTATTAACATCAAATTTGATTTTGGAAAATACCAGAAAGATTCTATTGTAAGCTCAAACAATGTTGATTCTCTGATTAAGAATAAGAGAGATCCTTTATATATCTTCACAATGATATTATATTGGTCTATTTTAGAGCTAAATGCTCAACACTTCATGTTAAATGGTGAAAACATGTCCTTTGTCCACTTTGTCCCTTGTTCACCTCTATGATTTTTCTCTTACCTAGATCACTTTTTTTTTTCTTTTTTTCTTTTTTTTTTTAAAGAATGAATTGCAAGCTTGATATAGCTCTACAGAGTTTGTTAAACTTATTTAGACAAACTCTATCTACGAACACTAATACCTCTTGTTAAAAGGAAACAGATATTCACAATGATATGATATTCCATTTTGGACATAATCCTCATTGTTTTGTTGTTGGTTTCACCAAAAATGCCTCATGTCAATAGAGATTTCTCGCATTTGTTTCATTTTTTTTAGACAATGTCTAACTTATTATATTAATAGCCTTTCTATTATCTAGCTAATATAGAACTTTGGTCATATTCAAAACACAAATATCAATAAGTTAAATGTGCAATGATTTTTTTGATAATATGAAAAGTGTTTTGGTTAATTATAATATGTATTTATATTGTAATTCTAATGAGTTGTCCTTTATTGTAATTTTATATCTCTAAATTAGGGTTTTTTAGTTGCTTATATATATATCTTCAGCCCAATTAATGAATAAGATAACTATTCTCTCCAAAAGTATTGAAAACATGGTATCAGAGCAATCTAGGGTTTAAAATATTCGTTTGACGTCTACATTAGGGTTTACGCTTCTCACAAGATTAGAGTTTGAGTTGAGTCATCAAGTTTGAGTGGTCGTTTGTCTACACCACCCATAAGCGTCGTCATCGTCCACTCTAGTTTGCAGTCATCAGTCGCCAGGAAAGGCCACGCGTGAGGTTCATGCGCCGCCATAAACAGGTTCATCCTTCACAACACATCGACACCTGGGAGCATGTGGGCCCACCGTTCCGCGTTACGTCTGTTGGATTCTTCTTGGTTCAACTTTTCTGATTGTTTTGTGCATTTGGTTCCATTGAAATCTACTCGACCGTGAGTTATTTGAAAAGATACCCTTTTTGTGATTAGGGTTTGTTGCTGTTTTTGTTTCAATTTGGAGTTGTTCTGCTCTTTCCACTCGTGAGATCTACAAACTGTTTGTTAACCCATAATAGATGAAGTAGCATATGGTAGTATCTAATGTAATTCCTCTAGCATCGAAGATAACTAAACATAAGTTAAATGGATCTAACTATTATGATCGGCGTCGGATGATTCAATTTTATTTGTTTAGTATAGATATGGATGACCATGTGACTGAGGAGCCACCAAAAGATGATAAGAAAAAGGCTTGACTTCACGATGACGCTCGACTTTATCTTCAGATTAAGAATTCTATTGAAAGTGAGGTTGTTGGTTTGGTAGATCATCGTGATTCTATGAAGGAACTCTTAGAATTCTTAGAATTTCTATATTACTATGTCCGACTTCATCGAATGTTTGATGTTTGTATACAATTTTTTCGAGCTGAACAAAAAGTAGAATCTGTTACAAGTTACTTTACAAGACTTAAAAAGACAGTTGCTGAACTTGCTTTACTATTGTCGTTTAGCCCCGATGTCAAAGTTCAACAAGCTCAGCGAGAAAAGATGGTTGTTATGATATTTTTTAATGGATTTTTACTTGAGTTTGAAATGACTAAAACACAGATTCTTTCTGATTCTGAAATTTCGTCAATAGAGGAAGCCTTCAACCGTGTTCTTCGTATTGAGAGTTCCCAATTCGATTTTCCTGTTTCTCAACCTAATAGTGCTCTTATGAATAAGAATAATAATAACTCTTGGGGTACTTTAGGGATAACTAACAATTTTTAGAAGCCTAGTTATGATAATCGAAGATCAGATTATCAGGAGATCGTCTATCACTATTTTCGTAAGCCAGGATATATGAAACGTGATTGTTAAAAGTTATTGTACAAGACTTAATGATCTCAACATGCTCAAATAGCTTCTACCAATGATATGGTTGAGAAATCTATTACCATCTTTGCTGATGACTTTGCTAAATTTCAAGTATTCCAAGAATCCTTCCAGGAATCTTCTTCATCAAATCCTATTGCCACCATTGTCGAGACAGGTAATACGAAATGTCTTCTTATATCATCTACCAAATGGGTCATAGACTTTGGTGCCACCGCTCATATGATAAGTAATTCTAACTTATTTTCTATGCCTTTGTCCCCTGTCTCATCTCCATCTGTCACTTTGGCAGATGGATCAACCTTCTATATTCTTGGATCCGACACCATTTCTCTCACTCCATCACTTTCTTTGTCCTCTATATTACATTTTCCTCAGTTATCTTTTAATTTAATTTCTATTAGCCAACTTATTCGTGACCTTAATTGTCTTGTCTCACTTTTTTCTGGTTATTGCTTATTCCAGGATCGTATGACGGAGAAGATTATTGGTAGAGGACATGAGTCGGGGAGCTTTTACACTTTTTTACGATCAGATACCGAAAGTTGTGGCTTGCTCTGGAGTTACATCCCCGTTTGAAGTTCATTGTCCTTTGGGTCATCCACCATATTGTTCGTGTTGAAGAAACTTTATCCAGAGTTTTGTTCCTTGTCGTCTTTGAATTGTGATTTGTGTCAGGTTTCTAAATTTCATTTTCTTAGTTCTAGTCCTAGAGTCCATAAACGAGCCAATGCTCCTTTTGAGTTAGTCCATTATGATATTGGGGTCCTTGTCCAGTCGTGTCCCAAACAGGTTTTCGTTACTTTGTACTTTTGTTGTTGATTATTCTTGTGTGACTTGGTTATATTTAGTGAAAAATCGTTCTGAGTTATTGTCTCATTTTTGTGCTTTTCATGCTGAGATTCGAAATCATTTTAATGTGAATGTTGGTGAATATTTCTCTCATATACTTGCATCTTACTTATGTAGTCATGGCATTATTCATCAATCCTCTTGTGCAGACACTCCATCTCAAAATGGAGTTGCTGAAAGAAAGAACATACACCTCCTTGAAATAGCTCACGCCTTATCCTTTCAAATGCATATTCCAAAACAATTTTGGGCTAATGTTGGGTCCACTGCTTGCTTCTTGATTAATAGAATGTCTTCTTCTGTCCTCAATGGAGAGATTTCTTATCGTACTCTTTTCCTTACAAAATCTTTGTTTCCTATTGCCTTAAGATCTTTGGTTATGTTTGTTTTGTTCGAGATATTCGTCCAAATCATACCAAATTAGATCTTAAATATTTGAAATGCATTTTCCTAGGCTATTCACGTGTTCAAAAGGATTATCGTTGTTATTGTCCTATTCCAAACAGGTATCTCATATCTCTTGATATTACATTTTTCAAAGATATACCCTTTAGTTCATCACCATCTAAACCGTGTCAGAGAGATGATGATGATCTTTTTATCTATGAGATTACCTCTTCTACATCATCTTCTCCTCTATCTTCCTCTGTGTTTCTTCCTTCTGACCCTTCGGTTACTCGAGTCTACTCTAGGCGTCCTCTACAGTCACCTTCAGACCCATGTCCTCCACCACTAGCTTCTTTGACATCTGATCCAGGACCAAGTGATGATCTTCCCATTGCCCTTCAGAAAGGTAAATGCACTTGTACTTACCTTATTTCTTTGTTTGTTTTGTATAACCAGTTGTCTTCTCCCATTTATTTTTTTTATTACATCTCTTGATTCTCTCTATCCCTAACTCTGTTCATGAAATTTTATCTCATCCCAGGTGGCGTAGTGCAATGATTGAGGAGATGACTGCTTCGGATGATAATGGTACTTCGGATCTTATTTTGCGTCCAGCTGGAAAGAAGGCTATTGGGTGTAAATGGTTGTTTGCTATAAAGGTCAATCCTGATGGAACAGTGGCTCGATTGAAATCTCCTCTTATTGTCAAAGGTTATGCTCAAATCTATGAGACTGATTATTCTTATACATTTTCTCCTGTTGCCAAATTAACTTCCATTCGACTATTTATATCGATGGCTGCTACTCACAATTGGCCTTTGCATCAACTTGACTTAAGAATGCTTTTCTTTATGGTGATCTTCAAGAGGAAGTCTATATGGAGCAACCATCTAAGTTTGTTGCTCAGGGGGAGAGTGATAAGGTGTGTCACCTTTGAAAATCTTTGTATGGACTAAAACAAAGTCCTCGTGCATGATTTGGTAAATTTAGTCAAGCACTTGAATGTTTTGTGTTGAAATTAGGGTGTTAGCCCTAGGGGTAGTTTTGTCTTTTCACTATACCCTACGGTTCCTTTTTTTTTTTTTTTTTTTTTTCTATTTAAGCATGTAGTCTCTATGTATCTTATGTATCAAAATTATAATAAGAAAAACTCTGTATCGTGGTTTTTTATGTCTGTAATAGAGTTTTCCACGTATATCTGTGTATGCTTTTCTTCTTCCTTCTCTTTTTACTTTTCATCATGGTATCAGAGCAAGGAAATGAAACCCTGGCCACCATCGAGGAAAATCAAATAGGGGAATCACAAGTGCCGCTTGGTGCCACAGATATTGCAACCGTTGTACAAATAGCCATAGAACAATACTTCCAGACCATGTTACCACACCTTCATCAAACGATTAGAGCAGCCCAACCCGGAGGACAGGTAGCCGACTGGGTAAAAAATCAACCAACCCAGCCGACTGATTGGGTCGACCATCAGACAGGATAGATTGGAAACTGGCCGAAAATTAGATGGGTTCGCACCTACCATTCTGCAAGTAGCAACCATCAACCTTACAATCCTGTTTGCACTGATCAACCCACTTGCGCCAATTAACCCACGAGCGGCGGCCAACCGATCGAAGAAACCCAACCAAGAGACGCTTTCTGGGTTGATTCCAGTCGAGTGCAGCAACCTATTCGACCTTAGCTGCCGCTCGGCTCCGGCACAGATGTCCACGCACAAGCCGCCAGAGCAGTTGGCTCCAGCCCTACAATCCCATCCAGTCGAACTGCTCCAGACCCGAGCCATCCTATCTTCCCAGCCGCGCCTGCAAAGGTTTCGTTTCCAACAGTTTCCTCCTACCAGCCGAGTGGTGAATTCAGTCTTAGACCTACCAGTGGTGACAAATTGGAGATGGGTGGATCATCCTCAATAAAACTTTGATTATATTCAGGAACAGTTTGTCAACTTCAACTCCAGATCAAACAAAAGAATGAGTCAGTACAACAATAGATGGCTACTCTCGGAGAGGTGCTCAGGGCTACCTCTAATGGGTGGTCAGAAATTCCCTCTAGCCTTCCAGTTTACTCAGGAAGCCCGGTAACCTCTTTCCTTGCTTTATCTACAACAAATTTATTTTCCAGTGCAATAGGAAATATTGCTAACTGTATTGTAGAGGAAAAATTAAATGGTCACAATTATTTTTCGTGGTCTCAATCCATAAAAATGGCCCTCGAGGGTTGGCATAAATTCAGATATCTGACATGAGAGATACCGAAACCGAGACCAGATGACCCTCAAGAACGTATATGGAAAGGAGAAGACTCCTTACTGCGATCTATTTTAGTAGGGAGCATAGAGCCTCAAATTGGCAAACCCATACTGTATGCAGCCTCTGCTTGGGATATTTGGGAGGCCATATAGAAACTGTACTCCAAACGGCAAAATGTTTCCAGGATTTACACCTTACGGAAACAAGTCCATGAATGCAAGCAGGGAATAATGGATGTTACAGTGTATTTCAACAAGCTACCTCTTATCTGGAAAGAAATGGATCTATACCGAGAGATGGTCTGGAATTGCCTATGTGGGGGAGTTTTACATTACCAGTCTGAGGAGATCGATCAAATTTATGATTTTCTAGTAGGATTGAATTCTAAGTTTGACGCGGTAAGGAGTCGGATACTGGGAACTCGTCCGATACCATCTCTGATGGAAGTTTGTTCTGAAGTTCACCTTGAGAAGGATAGGTCGAGTGCTATGAATAATCCACTGGACTCGTCAACTGATTCAGCTGATTTTAAAGCATCGAGTTCTGCTAATGATAAGCAAAACGGTAAGCTAGCACTGGTATGTGAACATTGTAAGAAGCCCTGGCACACTAAAGATCAATGCTGGAAGCTGCATGACTGTTCGCCGAATGGTAAAAGACATCAGTCAGGGCCTGAACGAGCACTGGCTAGTGAATCAACAACCGGAGGTTCTCAACCTCAGAACCAAGAAACTAATCAGACTAGCTCTAGTACAGTAGGTGTAAGTGTGATTGCCCAATTAGGCCTCAACCTCAGAACCAAGAAACTAATCAGACTAGCTCTAGTACAGTAGGTGTACGTGTGATTGCCCAATTAGGTATAATTCAATCCTTTGGTCTTGTTAGTATTACTAATGGGTCCTTCGCCCCTATAGCCGTGAAAGGCAGCTTGTCACTCTTTAAGGGGTTGATTATTCAGGATGTGTTGCGTGTGCCTAAAATATCTTATAATCTGTTATCTGTTAGTAAAATTATAAGGGATCTGAGATGCCGAGTTACTTTCTCACCTGATGCTATTGTTTTTCAGGACCTGAACTCAGGGACGAAAATTGACATTGTCCGACATGATGGAGGGCTCTATTTCCTCACTGAAGATGCTTCTTTTAGGATATATGATAGGACTAGTTTACTTTTTTCTTGTTTTTCTACCTCTGAAACTGATTATATGTTATGGCACTATCGTCTTGGACATCTTAGTTTTCATTATATGAAATATTTGTTTCCTCATATATTTCGCAATGTTAATCTTTCTAATTTAAATTCTGATGTGTGGGGTCTGTCACCTGTTACTACTGCCACGGGCAAACGGTGGTTTGTAACCTTCATCGAGGACACACTAGATTAACTTGGGTCTTCCTTCTTACCAACAAATCTGAAGTCGCATCTGTTTTTAAACAGTTCTACAGTTCTATAGAAACCCAGTTTAATGCAAAGATCGCTATCTTTCATAATAAAAATAGTCGGAAATTTTTTAATAACTCCCTTAGGGAATTCCTAGTCTCTATAGGCATTGTCCATCAGAGTTTGTGTGCGCATACTCCTAAAAAAATGGGATAGTCGAGCGAAAAAACAGTCATCTGATCAAAGTTTCTCAGTCTCTTATGTTTTCAACTTCTCTTTCGTCCTATTTGTAAGGAGATGTGGTTCTAACAGCAGCTCATTTGCTAAACCGAATGCCTTCCTGGGTCTTAAAATTCCAAACCCCTTTAGACTGTTTCAGAGAGTCTTATCCTGATAACCGACTCATCCCTGATGTTCCGCTTCGGGTGTTTAGGTGCGTTGTGTTTGTCCATACTCATGGCCCTAATCGAACCAAATTTACCCCCCGGGCCCAAAAGTGTGTCTTTGCGGGATACCCATTGCATCAATGTGGGTACAAATGTTACCATCCTTCTTCTCGAAAGTATTTTGTCTCCATGGATGTGATCTTCTTCGAAGATCATCCCTTCTTTCCCCTTAGTCCTCTTCAGGGGGAGAGTACAAGTGAAGAGACTCACCGGGGTCCGAGTCTGTCAATCTTACCTGAACTGAATCCTAAAATAAGTGTCAACGAACCCATTCTGCCCACCGAACAAATCCCATGGATCATGTACTATAGGAGGAATCTCAGAAAGGAAATACCGCCGCATGTTACTTTTCTAACTCCTGTCCATGAGTCAGAACGGGTATCAGTTCCAGATACGAGTACTCATATACCTGATAATGGTAACATTAATGCTAACAATGATGCTTGTGTTGAAAGTGACGTAAGTAAAGACAGGAAAGATAGTGACAGTACTAAGGACTGTACCGAGAATGTAATTGATACAAGTGGTGGTAACTGTGAAGAACCGGTCCCAACAGAGAATGTTGTTGACCTTGGAGAAGATCCCTTAGAAGATAAGACATATGAACAGAATGCTAAATTCAGTAGGGGAAAAAAGGAGAAGAAAGATCATAATGCCTCTCTTGATCTTCCTATTACCTTAAGGAAGGGTACAAGATCATGCACGAAGTATCCTCTGCAGAGTTACTTGTCTTATAACAACTTGTCTCCTGTATTTAAAGCCCTCACTACAAGCCTAGGCACAATTACAATACCAAGCAAATGTAGTAATGGAGATTCCCGAATGGAGAGCTGCAGTCATGGAAGAAATGGGGGCACTTGAGAAAAATAACACGTGGGACTAGGTCATTCTTCCTAAGGGACACAAAGCAATTGGGTGCAAGTGGGTGTTTACCATTAAATATAAACATGATGGAACAATTGACAGATACAAGGCCTGGTTAGTTGCAAGGGGCTTCACTCAGACCTTCAGAATAGATTATTCCGAGACTTTTTCTCTAGTAGCAAAATTAAACACAGTTCAGGTTCTTCTCTTAGTTGCGGTTAATAAAGATTGACCTCTCCACCAGTTTGACGTGAAGAATTCCTTCCTTAATGGGGAATTAGAAGAAGAAGTGTACATGAGTCCACCTCCAAGGTTCGAGAAACAGTTCAATCACTGGGTATGTAAACTGCGGAAGTCCTTGTATGGGTTGAAACAGTCTCCGAGAGCCTGATTTGGCAGGTTCACTACTTTTGTGAAGTCACAAGGGTACAATCAGGGACACTTAGATCATACCCTCTTTACAAAGAAATCAGTATCCGAAAAAATTGCAGTTTTGATTGTGTATGTAGATGACATTGTTATTTCCGGTGATGATGCTCTAGAAATTGACAGATTGAAGAGAAAAATGGCCGAGGAATTTGAAATCAAATATCTCGAGAGGTTGGTATACTTTCTCGGAATGGAAGTGTCTAGATCGAAAGAAGGTATTTCGGTGTTTCAGCGAAAATACACTCTGGATTTACTTAAGGAGATAGGTATGACGAGCTATAAACCAGTAGATACTTCTATGGAAGCTAATGCTAGACTCAGTAACTTGAGTAACAGTGCTCCTGTTGACAAGAAGAGATATCAGCAACTTGTTGGGAAGTTAATCTATCTCTCCCATACCAGACCAGATATTGCATATTCAGTCAGTGTAGTTAGTCAATTCATGCAGTCTCCTTATGAAGAACATATGAGAGCAGTAGAGCGCATTCTAAGGTATTTGAAAACCTCTCCGAGCAGAGGGTTGATGTTTAGGAAGTCCGACAAATGATGCATCGAGGCATACACAAATGTCGACTGGGCAGGCTCGGTAGTAGACAGAAGTCGACATCGGGATACTATACCTTCGTGTGGGGTAACCTGATGACGTGGAGGAGTAAGAAACAAGGGGTTATTGCCAGAAGTAGTATCGAAGTTGAATACAAGGCCACGAGTCTTGGGATATGTGAGGAAATTTGGCTGGAAAAGGTCCTAAGTGATCTCGGTCAAGGTCATGATGGTCCTATGAAACTCTACTATGATAACAAAGCCGCAATAAGTATCACAAATAACCTCGTACAACATGACAAAACAAAACATGTGGAGATTGATAGACATTTCATCAAGGAACGACTTGACATTGGCAACATATGTGTTCCCTATATTCCTTCCAGTCAGCAGATTGTAGATGTTCTCACGAAAGGGCTTCCCATACATTTTTCGACTTATGTATTAGTAAGTTGGGTCTCATTGATATCTACGCCCCAACTTAAGGGGGGTGGTGAAATTAGGGTGTTAGCCCTAGGCGTAGTTTTGTCTTTTCACTATACCCTAGGGTTTCTTTCTTTTTCCTTTTTTTTTTCCTATTTAAGCATGTAGTCTCTATGTATCTTGTGTATCAAAATTATAATAAGAAAAACTCTGTATCGTGACTTTTTCTCCATGTATTAGGGTTTTCCACGTATACCTATGTGTGATTTTCTTCTTCCTTCTCTTTTTACTTTTCATCATTTTGGTATGAAGAAAAGTATGTTCGATCATTCTATATTCTATTGACAATCTGAAAATGGTATTACTTTGCTTGTTGTATATGTTGATGATATCGTTATCACTAGAAATGATGTATCAGGTATATCCTCTCTCAAGACTTTTCTCTAGGATCAATTTCATACTAAAGTTTGGGGCCACTGAAGTATTTTTTGGGTATTAAAGTAATGAGAAGCAAGAAAGAAATTTACATGTCCCAGCGAAAGTACGTACTTGATTTGTTGTCTGAGATAGGTAAACTAGGAATCAAATCATGTAGTACTCCGATGATACCAAATTTACAATTTGTTAAGGAAGAAGAAGTGTTTAAAGATCCTAAGAGATATAGAAGATTAGTTGGAAAGTTGAACTATTTACCAGTGACATCAACAAACTAAACATATTGAAGTGGATTGTCATTTTATTCGCAAGAAAATTCAAGAAGGGTTGATATCTACAAGATATGTGAAGATTGGAGAACAATTAGGAGATATCAGTAAACAGAGCAAGAATAAGCTATTAATGCAACAAGCTAGGCATAATTGACATATTTGCTCCAACTTGTGGGGGAGTGTTATAATATGTATTTATATTGTAATTATGATTAGTTGTTCTTTATCGTAATTTTATATTTCCTAGATTAGGGTTTCTTAGTTGCCTATATGTGTGTGTATATATAGTCTAATTAATGATTAAGATAATTATTCTCTCTAAAAATATTGAGAACAATAATTATTATTAAAAAAAAAAAAAAAAAACTCATACCATGTAGCTATAGTCTAGAAGTTTTAAATTTATTTTGAAAAAAAAAATACGTCAGAGTATTTTAGAACGCTTGAAGTGCCTACTAGAATAAACACTTTCATTGAGCTTCTCCTAAAAGCATTAAAAAAAAATGCTCCACCTAAAAACACTACTATCAAAATTAATCTCAAACCCACTTTTTCTTAATACTTTAAAGAGAAGTTGCTAATATCTCTCAACCAATTAAACTATAATAAAAAAATAATCTCAAACTCACTCTTAAACTTAGATTAAATAATGTTGAGAATATAGTATAAGAAGTACAAAAGGAAGGAACCCCACCTCTATCGAACTTCTAAGCAGCTAAAAAGAGCTTGAAGTGATGTAGCTATATTTCTAATAATCATCATAGATCATCAAAATCAATTTAATTTTCAATTGATGATATAATATAAAGTATCATAATCTTATATGTACGTAGTTTCATCCATGATCCACCTTTCTCCCACTCAATTGAAATGTATATAAAGTACAATAATTGATTAAGTCCCGTTCTGTATTTCTCAATTAAAAGATGGAGGGGAGGGAAGAAAAAGTTCCAGGGAATACACAGTTTCATCTCCCATATTTCTATTCTTCTATGTAAAAATATATTTTCCACCAAATTTTCTTCTCACAAATATTAATGTGATATTCGAGTATATTTTTTTTAAGGCTATATTACAAGTTTAATCCCTAACTTTGAAGTTTGTGTCTATTTGATATGCAAACTTTCAAAAGTGTTTAATTGATTTCGAAACTTTCATTTTTTTTCGAATAAGTTCCTAACAAGTTCAACATTTTTAAAAATTAATTGATCTATTATATATAAATCTGAAATCTATGTCTAATGAAATCCTAAACTTAGGTTCTTGAATTGGTAATTGAAAGTTCACAGACAGACTAAATTTGTTATTGTGAAAGTTTATGAACTAAATAGACACAAACTACAATATAGAGACTGTTGTAATTTAATAATTTTTTTAATTAATTGATATGGGACTAGTAATGAATATTTCCATACATAAAACCATTTAAAAAATCTACCCACTCCACACGATCTAACACAACTAATCCAACCCAAAATGAGCTGCTAAGTTAGAGAACGGACCCATTGAAATTAGCAACATGCTAACCATTGGCTAATATATTAACTCAAACCTTGTTTGATATGGTTGTGGTTTTCTTAAAACTAAGTTTATAAATATTACATTATCTGTATTTAAGGATTTTATCACAATCCAACTCGAGTTTTGAAAATTAAAAAATAATTTTTAAGAATTTTTTTTTTTGGTTTTTCAAAATTTGACCGTAAATTCAAATGTTTCACTGTGAAAGATGAAAACTATTGTATGGAACCTCTAACTAATACAAGTTCAGATCAATACGCAATACATAAAAAAAAACACATTTCCATTATTCCCAACCCCATACAATACATGCATAGGGACACAAAAAGAAGTTGTTGGTATCCTTCCTAAGAAATATAAACAAAAGAAAATTAAGGAGTGCAGACAGCTCATGCCCCCAAACATACCTAAACCATACATCTTTACACTCTAGTTGGGCTGTAAACCATTCTTATAAGCATTTTGCCATGCCTTTCCCTCATGGGTCATCCTATTGATTCATACCCCACTTTTCAATTAATAAAACATTCTTTACAGAGACCTTTTCCTTTCTGTCATTCCCCTCCACTCCACAAACCAAGTCTATAAATATCAGATAGAAATTATTGAAATGTCAGTAGAACACTAACCTTAAAACAGAAGGAGAAAGATGAAATCTGCTTCTGTCATTTTGGTTCTTCTTTCATTGATTCTGAGCTCTTTCCTCCTCCAATATGCCATTGCTGATTCCTCTACAACCTATGCTCCAAGTAAGATAAATGATTTACCATTAATATATAAATTCTGTTGGCAATGAATATACAACTTTTTTATTCATTCCACCTTGTTCAAGTGATTAACTGGTTTATTGTTTTGACTTTTTTCTTTCTATTTGTTTTCTTCTTTTGGAAGGTGTTTGTGATTCAAAATGTGGGGTAAGATGCTTGAATGCAGGGGTGAAGGACAGGTGCTTGAAGTATTGTGGAATCTGCTGCCAACAGTGCAATTGTGTGCCCTCTGGAACCTATGGAAACAAGTCAGAATGCCCTTGTTATAGAGACAAGTTGAACTCCAAGGGAAAATCTAAATGCCCTTAATTTCATTTTTCATTTATTTTCCCTCCTTTGAAATCTATCATGTTTTCACTTCTCAATCACTTGAATCTAATTTCCTTTCTTCCCTGCAGTTTCTTAAATGTGAGTGGGTGTCAGTGACATGACCAAATAAATTCATTGAAACATATTAATTCTCGGTTTGGAATGACTTTGTAAGTGTTTAACAAATGTTTGAAGTGAGAAAAGAGTATTTATAAGCACAGAAGGCTCTAAAATTTCCATCAATCAAGCACTCTGTCCACATACAGAGGCACAAAATTAAACAGAGAAGAGTTCCCAAAAATTAGATGAAGTTCTCTCTCAAAAAGCAAGTAAAAAAAAGTTTTTCGTTTCTGATGTTCATCGTCATCAGCACTGGGAGATCTATTTGGCAAGCATCAAAATTCACAAGGAAATTAGCTCGTGTTCATTTCATATAACCATTTTTTGAGGGCAAAACGAGAAGGAAAAAGAAACACCACATGCACATACCCCAAAAAAAAAAGATCATAAATCCTCTGCTATCTTTTTCTTTTATCAGAAACAAGAACATTTCATTGATCAATTTTCTGAATATCAGAACGAGGTTGATTATTCAACATGAATCAATAAAAAACCATCCAACCCCTATTATATTTTTCGTTTTTTCCCCTTTTTATCCTTTTTACACCTAAATACACCATGAACAAAGCTGTAAGTGCCAAAGCCAAACCATGTCTAAGAATGGGTCACTTCCAGTCCTCTAGCATTGTGATGCGAGCTTATTTCTACTGAAGCAGCTAAGTAGTGCCCGAGCCTGCAAGTAGCCAAATTTTCCTTTTAAAAATCTATTGAAAATTTGGAATTTTAGGAAAACACAATTCAGTGCAGTCATGTACCTTTTCCTTGGCCCGTGCTGTGCCTGAATGTGACAGTGCCACTAATGGTGGGATAGCTCCCTCTTGGATTGCCATGATGCAAAATCTACTAGTGGTTGCACAAAGCCACAATAATGCTGCAGCTGCATACTCTTTTGCCCTGGCAGAACCTAACTCAATAGTGTCAACCAACAAAGCAATACCACCCTCACATACAATTTCGATTCTTCCTTCATCTATTGATGCAAGATTTGCCAGAACAACCACTGCCTTCTCAACCATTCCGGCAGCTGGGTCCATCAACTTCACAAGATGCTTGATTGATCCAGCCTCCACAATTTTTGCCTTGTTTTCGGAAAGCAATGACAAATTAAACAGTGCGGTAGCTGCATCTCTCATTCCCCGAGGAGTACCATCCCTCAACAAGTCAACCAGATGCCCTATTGCCCTGGACCTACCAATGTTGACCTGGTTATCATCAATCACGGAAAGACTACCAAGAGTAGCAGCTGAGTTCTCCTTTGCCTCCGGGCTTCCAGTTTGAAGAACATGAATCAAAGGCTCAATTGCATTAGCTTGAACAATGATAGTTTTGCAATTATAGTCGATTGATAAGTTAACAAGTGCTGTAACAGCATTCTCTTGAATCTTAGTGTCTGTAGAATTTAGCAGATTGACCAAAACTTTAATTGCCCCATAGTCTGCAATCACCCTCCGATTATTCGCATTAATCTTGGTGAGCAACCGCATTTCAGCTGTACTAGTTCTTAAAGTTTCAAGTGAATCACTCGTCAAGTCCTCAACCAGCTTTTGAACTTTTGCTTTTATGTCAGTGTGATCAGATCTAGCCTCCAGTACAGGAGAAGAAACTATTCCATGAACCATCCTTTCAGATGGTTCCTGGCATAGTATTTGACTTTTAGCTTTATTTCTGTCAGCAGTACGATCAAAGTCAAGTCAGTAGATGGCTCAGATTTTACCTCTCAAGAATTTCTTAGTGCGAGCTATTAGCCCACTGACACCTGGTGGACCGAATTTCTGTAACAGACTGATCAGAGGCAGGTCCAATATCCAAGCAGTGTCTGAAGAATCCACAAGGAAATGGAAGTAAATGATTGCACGAATAAACCATTCAAGAAAACATTATGGACTCATCACTTACAAACTATATAGTTCACTAGGTAGTTGCTGCAAATTTATCAGTTCTCACACCCATCAATTGAACAGTACAGACCCCATATGAAACTATTCAACAGTTAACAACTTCCTCAAGTATAAGCATGAAAAATATCCAGTTCTTCAACTTTTAATAATATTTCAGAACAGTTGTTTTCCAAAAGTCCCCATAAATCATCAAACAATGGCCCAGTCAAGAAAATATAAAGTTGAGAATATTAGAAGCCATTCCTTGATCACTTTTGTCATCATTTCAGCTTTTTTGTTATGCTTTCTTCTGACAAGCAAAGACCCAAATCAATCTTACTCACACCTATTTCAAAAATAGTAAGATTCTACACCAGAGAGAGAGAATAACACTAACAACCAAGCTTTCTGAATTTGAAAGCCAGAATATCATTCACAATTCACATGATGAGGGGAAAACATGAAGCATGCAATTAAAACAAGAGTACTTATCCATAATAGCATGGAAACCATCAGAAGTGCTAGCAAATAAGTGCAGCTATTGACAACTCCAACTTACTTAAAGTATTTCTTGAACTACTACCTCCTATGGTAATAATATCTAAATAAAATCAAGTAGGCCAAACCCATCTTACCAAAATCATATGAAAGACTAAAATCTAAGAAAAGGTCATTAGCAGCACAATTTTGTTCGCATGTGGCAGTTTTTTCTTCTTTATTCGAGCTGAAGGGGAAACAGATGATAGTGGCAGAAGTTCTTGGACTCAATTTTCTTGGGTTGCAAAAGATAAGCAGAAAAAACGTTCGACGACTCGATCATATCACCATAGATAAGATTCGAGATATGAAGACCATACTTCGAAGGGGCCAAGAGAGAAAACAAAAGAGGGAAAAACTTAAAAAAAAAAAACTTGATAAAGAAGAAGAAATTAGAGAAGAATAAGAATTACCCAAATTAAAACAAAGTCCTGAGAGTAAGGAGGAATGATGCTGACTTCCTGAAATTGGAGTTTGCCTTCTTCTCCTTCTGAAATTCCTTTTCTTTTTATCGAGGAAACCATTACAAATATATAATTGGGAGTGTTCGTTGATTAATTAATAAATGGATAAATTGCCGTCGTTAATCTTAAGACCCCCAACGACCCCCACCAAACCACAAGGGTGATTTTTCTAAGATGCGGATGGCTCTCAAGGTTTTGTCATCATCTTCAATTTTTCTCTTTTAATTTAAGAAACGAGCTAGAGTTCATCAAATTTTAATAGGATATTTCTTTGGCAACTCGCAGGAAGAACGACTTTTTTTTCCAACTTGTGTATATTTATTTATTTTTAAATGAGTACAAACTGTTATGTTCATTTTGACCCATAAATAACGATTTTTTGAAAATATTTGTATGTACACACCACAAAACATAATAGAATGGTTTTTTTTAAAAAAAATATGCAAATTGCTCTCAAGTTTTATCACTTTGACCTATGTACTTTGACCTTTGTACTATATGATCTAAAAGTATTCATATGTATACACCATATGACAGAATAGTGAAGATTGGGAATTGTGAATAAGAACGTTTTGTTTTTGGTTACTCAGAAAATCTAAATTCTATTTGGTGGTAATTTCGTTTCTAGTTTTTTTTTTTTTTTTTTTTTTTTCCTTTTTCTTTTAGTATCCATTGTAAAATGTGTAAGTATTGCATTTTTCAAATAGGTTTCTTTAAAAGAATTTAAAATAAAGACCAAGTAGACTTAACGATTCACATTTTGTCATATATATGAAACCCCCAAAAAGAAATTTATTGAGTCAATTCAATGAGATTGATTGCAAGAAACATGGAGTTCGTAGCATCAATGATCTTTCATATGAATTTAACTAAACATAAATAAAGTATATCTAGTTTTAATTGTTTAGCAAACAATTAAGCTAAATGAGAAGAACATGTTTAAATTTAATTCACAATCTAGTTTTAGCTTCATGACCATACTTCTAAATAAACTATTTTAATTTCTGAACTTCACACATAAAGCAATTATTTTAAGTTCATCGCTCAGACTAAAAGGGATTAAAATCAAACAATACTACTCCAGAAGTTACAAGCCTAGTGAAAAAGCAGTCAGCCTAATGGATCTACATCCAAGTGTTCACTCCTGATAAAGCATCTAGTCCCTCCCAACTAGGAACCAAATATAATTCGTCTTACTGAGTTTATATTGAATGATATGGCATCAATAATGGAGGATCTGCTACTGTTTGAGGATGCTGAGGGATTAGTTTTGGTTGCTCATCTTAGTTCCTTGATATTAAAGGCACAGCAACCATCAGCAACCCACCAAAAACAAGATAGCATCAATTTTATCAATTCAGTTGATTCTCTATTGATGAACACATATAATGAGTACACAGTAAGTTATGGGAAATTACAATGAAGTAATTGACTAAAATTATATGTTAATTAAGGGCTCTTTGATAACTATTTTGTTTTTGGTTTTTGAAAATTAAGTCTATTTTCTCCCTATTTCTTACATCTTTCTTGTACAATAATTGAATTCTTAGCTAAATTCCAAAAACAATAACAACTTTAAAAATGCTACTTTTTTTAGTTTTCGAATTTTGGCTTAGTTTTTTAAATCATTGGTAAAAAGTAGAAAACAAAAGAAAAATTTAGATGTGGAAGTAGTGTCTATAGGTATAAATTTCAAAAACAAAGACAAAATGGTTACCAAACGAGACCTAACAGTTTTCTTTTTAGATAAAAAAAACATTTCATTGAAGGAATGAAATGAGGGAAAACCCCAAAGCACCTATAGGTGATACAAAAGAAGTTTCTAATTAGAAACTATTTTTGCGCCAACACAAAGTTGTAGAAAGAACCAGATCCAAGACTATCCAAAGATGAAAAAAAAAAAACTCTAAAAAGATGACTATTGCGCTCTCCTCATGATGTCCGAAAGAAAGCTTGCAAAATGGCCAACCAAACTGTCATCTTAGTACCATAAAAGGATACCCCACCAAAAGAGATGCAATGATGTCAACATGCTATTAGAATATGCCAACGATCAACCAGAAGCTTCCAAAATAATATCAATGGAGAAACAGATGAGCAAGGGACTTAAAATGGCCTCGACACATTAGGTACCAAGATGAAGATATAGATATATAATACAGATGACGTTGTAGATGATCAATAGTATTAACAGCTGTAAGACTAAGTTTCCATAAGAAAAATTTGATTTTCTTAAAGAAATGATCCATCCATATGGCATAATCTGAATCCTTCACGAGAGATACTAATTAATAGTGAACACCAATCGTTGGGCACTAAAAGACCAATCAGCCAGAGATATTAATTCATTCAGTAGCCAATGAGGAGACAAGCTGCCTAGCAGACGGGGAGTTAAAAGTGACACAGATGATTCGTCTGCAACCCAAAAGATCAGAATTACAAGTAGAAGTCTTTTTCCAACATAACTAGATGAAATTTTTTCAATATGAAACAATCAAATCGAGACATTAGTTGGACATTACTTCTGGCCTTTCTACTTCATTTTTCTGAATCAACTTTACTGCATTTACCTAATTTATTTACAAATGGAGAAAATATTATAGGCAGGTACCTTATGTAACATTATTGTGGCATGAAAATTTACATGCCCCCTTTCAACAGCAGCATCATCCAAGGTTAATGTCCCGAAATGTTACGCATACTTCAAGATTAGTGGTTTTCAACGTTACTATTCACATACTTTCTGAAGATGTTAAGCAGAACCTGAGTCTCAAAATTAGTGTTTTTCAACAATTACTACGCACATGCCTTCTGAGGAGGTTAAGCAGTTCCTGAGCCTGAAATAATAATTTTATTTTCGAATTAATAATCTTTTTCAAAATTGGAATTGTAGTAGGACAGAATCTATCACCGTGAGTACCTTATCCTTGGCCCTCCGAGTTCCAGAATGTGACAGTGCAACTAAGGGTGGGATAACTCCTTCTTGGAGAGCCATTATGCAAAATTTATTAGAGGTCGAGCAGACCCGTAACAGTGCAGCTGCTGCATTTTCTTTTCCTCTGGCAGAACCCAATTCAATAGCCTCGACCAACACAGGGATCCCACCCTCTTTCCCAATTTCAACCTTTCCCTCCTGAATTGTAGCAAGATTTGCTAGAACAGCAACTGTCTTGTCAACCGTTCCAACTGAGGGATCCATCAACTCCACGAGATGCTTAACAGCCCCAGCTTGCACAATCTTGACCTTGTTCTCTGGAAGCATAGACAGATAAAACAATGCAGTTGTTGCATCCTTCCTTCCCCTAGGAGTCCCATTACCTAGTAGTTCAACCAGAGGCCCAATGGCCCCAGACCTCCCAATCTTTACCCTGTTTTCCACAACCATAGCAAGGCTAAAGAAAGTGGCAGCTGAGTTCTCCCTTGCCTCAGGGCTTCCTGTATAAAGGACGTGAATCAGAGGTTCAATTACATTGGCCTCAGCAATGGTGATTTTGTGGTCGCTATGGATTGATAGATTGAGAAGTGTCGTAACAGCATGCTCTTGGATTATTGCATCTGTAGAATACATCAATTTGACCAAAAAGGTGATTGCTCCATGTTCAGCAATCATAATCCGGTTTTCAGTATTATGCCTGGCAAGACTTCGGAGTTCAGCTATTGCTGTTCTAACAGTTTCAAGTGAATTGCTATCCAAGTCCCCAACCAACTTCTGGATTCCGGCTTCAACACTTCCAAGATCAGATTTGTGCTCATTCACAGAAGAACTAACATTTTCAGGAAGTTTGTGCGGCTGTTCAGAAGTATCCCTAGTGCGACCTGCTGATCCAATTAATGACACTGGCAAATTGGTGTCACTTGAATTTCTAGATATAACTTGTGAAAAAGTAGGCTTGACATTACAGTCAGAGAAAACAATATCATGAACTTGAGATTTTCCATCTGATGTGACATTAGGATGATTTTCTGAGCTTGTGACTGGCAACCCTCCAAAATCCAACTTGTCCCCATTTTGAGCCACACCATCTGCGGATTTGACTAATTGAGAACGAAAATGAGTGGGAAGATGGTTCCTATCACCTAAATTCAACTTCTCCGGAGTAACAACTAGTTTCACGTTCTCTAGCTTCATAGAATCAATCAATTTCTTGTTGTTGCTTATCATGGATAAATTTGAAATTTGTGCCTCCTTCCAAAAGTAATTTGGTATTATATTAGTGTCTACTATTGGAACTGAGCCACAGCTACGGGATTTCTCTAGTGTAACTATGTGCTTATGTCTGTGAGTTATGATATCATCAACATGTTCAGCTTCTCCTGTGGTTTGGACTTGTTCAGCATTCTCTTTCAACTTTCCATGGGCCAGAATTTCCATCAGAATCTGCTGGTCTGACTTCAAGCTTAATTTGTCTGGAATTTTTCACCAACCCTATATTTGATCCAGCACTCTCCTACCGATACTTCAGCACACATTTAATTATGGTGAATAGTTTATCATCTATGGGCCTCCAATTTCTGGACAAATTACTGCAAGCCATTAAAGCGAGGAGTCACAACGTCATAGGTTAGACATCATTTCAAACTAGAAACTCAATTTAAAGATGCATAAAGCAGTTCAGCATTCCAAGGTCGCAAGATGAAAGCAAACATACATAGAAATGAAGCAGAGAAATATTGCGTCAAACTCAATTCGTAATTACAAAATAAAGGTTAATAGAATGAAATTCATCACTACCTCAAGCGATGTTAAGCCGACTTCAACAGAAAGCTGTTCGCATGAAGATTCTAGCCGCAAGAACAAGCCCCTGTTCGATCTATAGATCTTGAATTTAATGATTCTCTTTGCAGAACCTAGACAAACGTAAAAGAGAATGATTATAAGCAATCATCACTAACTAAAACTTTAGTAATCCGTTTCAATTGCAATTCAAGCCTCAGATTCTCTTTCTTCTTTACAAGGGCTAGGGTTCAATCAATTACTACTTTTGATTGCGGAAAATTCATTGTAAATTTCGATCAGAAGCATCATAGGAAACAAAAGTAAAATTGATCGAAAGCTCGAGGATGAGACAAGTAAGGCAGAGAAGGAATCAATTCATAAACGAAAACCACCAATTGAATGGAAAAAAAAAAAAAAAAAAAAAAAAAAAATCACAACTCCGAGGAGACAAGTAAAAGAAAATTTCATGGAAAGTGAGAGAGAATCTAACCGCGTCTAGTAGCCGTTGTCACCGAGATTGACAATTAAGCGTAAGAATTCAGCTTCTTCCTATCGTTGTTATTGATTGGATAGGTTTTGTTCCCTTTTGTCGCGGGAAGAGAAGGTCTCTACGGAATGAGGAAAACTGTAAAGAAAATTCGGTAACGTTTTGATGAATTTGAAATGGATTTCTTTTGTAGTCGATAAATTACATTACGCCGCCGCGGTTGCTCCGGCAGGAAGAGGATTGACAGCAACGTCAACGCGTTCATACTTGGCAAAACGACGGCCCGTGCTTGAGAGAGAGCAGTAGTTGGACTGAATCTCATACGCTTTGGCTTTATTAGGTCTACACCAAGTCAACACTCAACAACTCCTATTATTCAAACAACATCCCATTTCGTTCATTTCGTTTTTTTTAAAAATAATTTTCATCATAAACTTGTTCGAAATTTCTATCTATTTTAACTCTAAACTTACATGAGTGTTGCAATTATCACACTTGATTCAATAAAAAATATACGTAAATTGATTAATTTCATTAAAATAAAATTTTACATAAAGATAATTTTGACACAAAACAACTTCATTATAAGTCTTTCAAATGATCCAATTATAACAATCCATTTGGATTTTTTAATGAAGGTTAAACTACCTAGCCTATAATAATATTGGTGAGATCATTTGGATATTAAAATATGCATATGGTTGTGTATTGATCCAATAAAATGGTTGATGTAGTTCCATGTCCAACATTTGTTTTTATGCTTATACTGAGCTGGTGTCAAAGTTGAGTTAAGGTAATATTGCATACAAATCAGTTTCAGTGTTAAAAAGTTTCTCACCATCTTTTTAAATACTTAAAAGAGTCGTACTAGTGATAGGACCCCAATTATGTGGCAATATCAAGAAAGAAAGAATAGAAGAGAGGTGGTTGAATCAGTTAAGAATGTCATCCAATTCCGTTGGGAGAAATGAAGGTTTAAAAGAAGAAGGAAACGGAAAGAGAAGTAGGGAATTTTGAATATTCAGAAGTGAGGAAGAGAAGCTCTCGAGAGTGGGAGTTCGGGAGACGTTGTTGTGGAGAAGTCATCGTAGTGTGTCGCTTATCGTCTACTTCTACTAGGTGATCATGTAGCTAAACTAAGCGATCGTGTAGCATTTGGTAGGCGGTCGTATAGTAATTGGGTAAGTGATCGTGTAGGGGTTTGTGAGCAATTGCGGAGGATTTAGTAAGCGATCGTTTAGTAAGACTAAGCGATCGTGTAGAAATTATAAACGATCGTTTAGTGTTGGGTAAGCGATCGAGTGATCATTGTAAGCGACCGTTTGGTCTCGATTGAGTCTTATCGTTTAATAAAAAAGTTGTTCATCATTTAATTCTTTTCCTGAAAGATTGTATCAACACGTTACAGAATAAAGATTTCCAAGAATCAGTATCCTAACAAATTGGTATCAGAACAATCACCTAAACAAGTATGATTAAAGATTTTGAAGAGAAACTGAAGTTACTAGTTATTAGCTAATAATAACACAACCACGTTGCTAGTTAATTAGGATTGAGCACTATAGTTCAACTCAAAGATTCCTCGTCACATGTTTCATCATGATGGTGGCAATGAGATGGGCTTCAATGGAGTCCACATGGGTACACTAACCTACACTAATAATAACGTTATGATTAAATTCATATATATATCTTCAATTTTCAATCAATAACCATGGGGGAATTCAATCTTATATCACTAATTAAACTTTCCTTCAAAAAAATAGCGAAAGATTTTGAATTATAGTAAAAGACGTGTGTCACACATGAGTTTCTTTTTTTAGAAATCTGAAAATGTTCCATCAGCTATTTTAATTCCACTATAATCAATTATACATCGTCTTAATTATACTGTAATTAATTTTTCAAATTTATTTAAATGAGAGCTCTATTATTTTTTTTTAGATTTTCACCATGAACTAAGTTTATTTTTTCATGCAAAAAATCGAACATAAAATTTCGTGATTTTAATTCGAAATTGTATCTAAATAATTTTTTATTTTGAAAAATTATTTTAGATCTTTCAAATAATTTCCTAACCGACTTTTTATATTTATATTATATTTTCTCATAATTCTAACTAAATCATCCGTTTTTGGAAAATTGTTTTTATCGTTATCTTATTATGGATGGTTTTTATCTATTGCAAGTACTTATAAACTTTGTTGTTTTATTACAGTTTCTTTTTCAATATATTGTTAAATTTGTTATGTTCTTTAACGTTTACAGTTCGAATCCCACAGTGGAAACGAGTGATCATTTTGTTTCGATTTTATTTTAAATTTACAACATAGAAAAGAAGAAACATAAGTCAATGCATAGTAATTTAAACATGAAATTAGAGGGAAAAAGAAACATACCTTTGAAGAATCATTCTTCAAACTTCTTCATATCTTCATAATTCCTCAACGAACCAATCTTCCATGAATAGTATGAAGATGCCACCAGTGATTCCATGTTATTCTCTTAACAAAGATCGGTTTGTGAGAACCAACTTTTTAGAAGAGAGGGGGAATGTTGTTTTGTAAATGAGAGTTTTCACGAAGAACTCTTCTCTGACAATTTCTTGAAAAAGTTGAGAGAGAGAGAGTTCTTGAGAGTGAAAAAAAATTACTTCTTTACAATAACCAATGCCTATGAAATAAACTTCCTCACCTCTTAATACTTGAAGTGAAAATCAATTAAATATAACTTCCACTTCCTTTAATTTTAGTTAAAACAAATAATTAATCAAATTAATTAATTAATATTTTAATTAAATATCTCACAATTAAATGTACATTTAAATCATATTCAAATGCACATATCTCTCGTAAACTATAGTTTTAATATGAATCTCATTCATATTTATTAATATCATATTCATATTGATTATTTGAATCATATTCAAATAATAAATCTCCTTATTATTTCAAAGTTTAATTTTTGAATCGCATTTAAAATTAACTTTACATTATAATGTATCTATATATTTGAACAATTCAAATTCTTTCAAAACTGGTCCTTGTTTACCCGTTGTGAGCTAGTAGGGAACTTAATGGACCTACAGATTAGAAGCTTGATGATTCGACATTAACTAATTAAAATTTTTAATTATGTTAATGATCATTCATTAACTGTGATTCATTCCACTAAAAACCCACAACTACACCCTTCGCACTGTAGAATATTTCTGCATCTACGGATTTAACCATTACATTAAGTCAATCATTCACGAGAAGTTCGTAATTACAATTGGATCAAGTTAGAATATTTCTGCATCTACGGAATTAACCATTACATTAAGTCAATCATTCACGAGAAGTTTGTAATTACAATTGGATCAAGTTAGAATATTTCTACATCTACGGATTTAATCATTATCATTCACAAGAAGTTTGTAATTACAGTTGGATCAAGTTATAGTTTCATCCTTGTAATTACCTCTTATTTCTTAAGTACCACTGATCCCTTTAATAACAATCTATTTATGGTCCTACCATAAACTAGTCCCTCTTAGCCCACTGAAAGAATGAGTATCCTTTGTTCAAGACCTGAAATTAGCACTTAAGTGAACTACTCATTTATTTACCAAGGCGGGAAGAAGTGAATTCCATCTTGTGTAATTATGTTCCCAACTCCCTATTCAGACAAATCCTGAAAATGATAGGCTTATTAAGTCGACGATTCGGGCTACTCCCTACAAATCAAAGGACTGCCCTCATAGACAGGAGTCCATAATTCACCTAGGATTGAGATCAAATTACATGATTATCCTATGAAATATTGATCTCTTTAATTAATGGCATTACAATGAGAGATTAAGTATTTTGCAGTCCGATATTATACAAACTCATTTTATAGGGTACACCACTCGTATGAGATATGAACGATTTGGATAAATCATTTGTAACACTTACAACATTTGTAACAATTACATAATGGGTTATCCACAGTGTTACCAAGATAAGACACTCAACCTTAATCCATATACTATAGACTCTTTAAATTATTACTTGAAACATGATCCACTTGTATATCCATTACATACTGTTTTAAGTCTCATGAAATAACCTTGGATTTTTTCCGTAATGGATAACTAATTATTGCATATATAAAATAATTAATTATTATATCATATAACTAATTAACTATGAGACTCTAAGACATAAATCCCAATAATATCCCATTTGCACTAAAGACGATAAGCCAGTGAGTGAGACATATATCCTAGGGCATACTCTATATCCAATATGTTCTCCCACTTGCCCTAGTGCATAAGTGACATGTCTCGTAGTCCTGGACACACACTTTAGCCTAGAGAGTTTATATATATGTGTGTGTGTGTGTGTGTCATAAAACCATATTGGTTGCTACCTAGACGGTTTCTCTGAAATTGTCTTTACCCTTGGTGTTTCCTAATATCCTTAGTTTCTGTCTTTACACCACTATTATCTCATAAAGTGTGATAGACTAATTAATATCTGAAACAACTTCCAAATTTTTAAGGATATGTTATGGCCACGCAAACTATTGTTTCACAAGAAAAATAATTGCCTAGTAGACCATGCTCTACCAATTAGAATAAATCTTAACATGGTTTTCTTTAAATCCCTATAAGATCTACCAATTAGAATAAATAAGTGCATCTTGTCATTGATTAAATCTTAAACTCCATATACAAATATCTCATTATCTATAGATATTTTGAGAAAATTTTAATTTTTATATTCAATGGCATTACCATTGATTTAACCAATATAACTAACCAACTGTATATTAAATGTTAATTTAGTCTCATTTATTAATTCTCTCCTACTTAAAGAAGATAATTAACCATATATCCTCAACACTTGAGATGTCTTAAGAAACATTTCCTTAACTTTATCCACTTCACTTTAGAACGATACACTATTATTCTATTATTGCATTGAACATTTAACAAACAATTTTTGTAAATGTAAGATGCTTGAGACAAATTTAATATTATGTCCTTAAAAACTCTATTTGGACATCTAATATACAATACCATTTCAAATTATTCATTTGTGATTGGTTAGGTAGTCAAACTTGTCGCCACGTGGCTGAGACGATGCGGAACGATCGATGTCCTCGAAAAGGTTAATTTTAAAAGAAAAAAAGAGTCACCACCAATACTACACCAAAATAAAGTTAAAAAAAATTAAATAAAAATAAATAAAAATGGTCTGTAAAAACAAGAATTGAATACGGAAGTCATTTGTGTATGGGGAAGGTGTTAGCACCTCCATTAGAAAATGGTGGCCAAATTTTAAAACCTTGAATTGCAAAATATTCTTTAAAGAAATTCATTTAGAGAAATAAGATTTTTAAAATAATGTCTTATTTTACACATTATTTTTCCAATATTTAGAGTAATGATCTCACAAAATAAGTAAAAAAATTATATCAATTGGGCTATGTTACAATCGAAGAAATTTTTTTCACATTTTCTCACCTCGAAATTATTACAATTTCTCAAAATCCGTCGTAGGATGACTTTTTAATAATTTTTTAAAAGGGATTATTTTATTTAAATTCGCTTTATCTTGAATTCAAAATCTCGAAATCCCAAAGATTATGAACCGTCACCTCAAGAATCTAGAAGATCGAATTCTCAAATACTTCTAGATTTCGTCATAGAAAATTTTAGAATAAATGCTCTTGAAAACAATTTTTTTAAAAAAATGAGATTAAAACTCATAGAAAAAAACACAAAAGAAGTTAATTTTAAAGATTTAAAAATAAACGTCAGCATGTTGTAAATGCTAGAAAAATTTTACTAAAAAAACAACATTGATTTAAATATAAATATGTAAGGTTACATTGATAAAATAGACAACTTAATAATACATTTAAAGCAATAACGAATAAGCAATGATATTTATAAAGATATTAAATATTTAATAAAATATATCGAAATTTGATCTCAAATTACCAAATAATCGACTTCTTCATAAATCGGGTTTCCAAATTTTTTAAACTCCGTGGTTGAAATTTTTTTCAAAATAAAAAGGTTAATAACGATGCAATTTACAGGTTAAGGTGCACATATTAAATTGACAGCAAAATTAATATCTCATATTTTAATTAAATAGAATAATACATTAAAATATACTAAAAAAAAAAGAAATGTAAACAAGTAAAATAGAACAGATGAAAAGAAGTGAAATGGAGACATAAATAAATAGAAGTTAAGGATAACAAATATTATTTAAACAAAACTAAATAAACCAACAAAAGAAAATTAAAAAAAAAAGAAAAGAAAAGAAAAGAAAAGAGAGTGATGGGATGCGTCAGTAGGCCGCAAAGACTACCAACTGTCACGTCAATGAGAGAGAAGGAAATTAAATTCAACTTTTTAGTTCTCAGACCCTTTTTTTTTTTGGCACTCTGCTTCTACAAAACAACAAAGAGATTGTTTAAGGTGTAGAGCTGTGATAAAATGTTTAGAGTTTATATGACTGTGTTGGAGTACAGAGTTATTTGGTCTAAGTTCATATGTCTGTATTTGGGTATAAAGTTCATATATCTGTATATCTTATGTAGTTTTTTTTAAAAAATTTATTCAATAATTCCACCCATCTTTATTTGAATAAAATATGGATTACAATTTTTTCTTTTAATTTTTAAAATTTTTCTTTCTTTCTTCCATTCTTTTGGGGTAATGAACAACAATTAACTATTACATTTCTTGTAAAAATAAGTTTAAATAAAATGAGAAACTAAAGTGAAATCAAAACTTTTGATTCTAGCTAATTTTTCTTTATGAATTTTATTATCATCTTCTTCTTTTTCTTCTTCTTCCTATTGTTGCTCTATATTTTTATTATGTCATGAATTTTTTTAGTTAAATCTCCCACATCATCGTAACAACTAATGGAATACCACCATATTTTTTCAACAATTTCACTTTCATTTCCTCTAAATTTGGAGAATCATCATAGAACAAATCTCTATTTTCACTAATTTTTGTTGGAAAATGTTCCAAAAGGTTTTTTTTGTTGTATGTTATATACATTTCAACTACATACATACTTTTCGTCTAAATATTCTTAACACTCATTTGATATGTGAATTCAATTAAATAAATATATATATATATATATATATTACAATTTTTTATGTATAAATATTGCATTTAATATAGATAAAATAATATTTTTTTTATATAATTAACAACCCTACAACATACTTTAACAGTCATTAGTCTTATAGTAGTTGGAAGTGATAGCCGAAGTTGATTATGGAAGATGATTTTTGCTGGAGTCTATAGTCGGATGTGGTTGTTGAAGTCTGAAGTTGGGTTGCATGAAGGTGTATTGGAGTTGGTTGTCGAAGTTTGTCATCAGAGGTAGTTTTTGAATCTCGGAGTTAGTCGGGTGAAAGTGGTCATCAAAGTTAGTAATCAAAAATGATTTTCGCTGGAGATTGTAGTCAGAGGTGACTGTCGAACCCCGAAGTTAGTCGCATGAAGGTGGTATTAGAGTTGGTTGTCGGATTTTGTCATCGAAGGTGGTTGTTAAAGCTCTGAGTTGGTTGTCGGAGTTGCTTGTTCAAATGTGATCATCGAAGGTGATTTTCATCGAAGTTTGTAGCCGAAGTTGGTTATCGGAGTTTGTTGTTGGAGCCAATTGGTCGTCGGAGTTGGTAGCGTGAAGGTGGTCGTCGGAGTTGAGTCACCGGAGGTGGTTGTCAGAGGCCAGAATTGGCTGTCGAAGTTGGTTGCACGAAGGTTGTCGTAGCTTGAGGTTGGTCGCCGGAGCTGTCATTGGAGGTGGTTGTCGGAGTTTGAATTTCATTGCCGGAATTGTCATCGAAGATGGTTGTCGAAGCATGGGGTTGGTCATCGAAGATGGTCGTTGGAGCCTGGAGTTAGTTCTCGAAATGTGACCATGACCGATGGGTAGGACTATTGAAAACATGAGTAGAAGAGAGAGTTTGAGTGAGTTGGTAAAATACCAACATTTAAAGTTGGTGGGCCAAACAATGAGTTGGTATGTTATACCAACTCAACTCAACTCAACTCATGTTGGTGAGTCAAACATCCCTAAAATGAGAACTCTCACTTCCCAATCAAGGTATTGCTTTTTTTTTTTTTTTTTTTTTTTTTTTTTTTTTTAAATCTCCACCCTTTTTTACCTCACCTATTTTGTTTTTTTTAAATAAAACAGCAAAAACAGAAAAACTCATGAAAGATGAAGAGAATGAATAAAATAGAAAGATAATAATAATAAATAATAAAACAGATAGTAATGAGAGATCTAAAACAAATGCATGTAAAAATAGATAACTGATGACATGATAGAATATGCGAAAATAAAAAGAAAATAACAAAGGTAGAAGAAGAAACAAAAGCAAAAGAAATAGAAAGCTATTAACACATCTTCCTCCTTTTTGTTTAGATGTTTGAGGAAGAAAAAGGCAGAAGATTTCGAGTCCAGAACACAAAGAGCCGCTCGTTGTTAGAGATGCAAATCATTGGGACAAAATCCCTACTAAGAGCGACCTCCAACTAAGTTAAAACATTTCCTGGTGTTCTTTAATTTCGAAAATTTTGGGGAAGGGATTCTCGACCTCTTCCTCCTTTCTTCTAGGGTTTTTGTGAGGAAGATGGGTTTATAAAACCCCAAACTTTACTCCATTTGTTTTTTTTTTTTTCTTTTTCTGAAATTTTATTTTAATTTTGAAATTTTACCAGACTTGTCTGATCTTTAAAAGGAAAAGAAACTTTAGGCAACCAAATCTCAAATCTCAAATTTTATTTTATTTATTTTTACCCTAACTAAATTAGTTTTTTTAATCAAACCAAAATGTCATGAAATCTTCACCAATAAACATTGGATAAAATTAAGATTTAATTAATAAATAACATGTAAAAATGTGCAAATATGCAAATATGCATTTTAATTCAAATTAATTAAAAAGGCTGAACAAAAATAGTGGGCTACAAAACTTTTATATTGAAATTTTACTTATGTGTAATAAGACAACAATATTAATTATGAAAAATTGCCCACCTAGCATTTAATAATAATTTTCTTGTCGGTACAAGAACATTATTATTTTTTCAAAGTTACAAATTACGATACTTTTATCAAATCCTTTATATTCAAATATTTTAATTGTGTAATTCATTTCTTAAATGAACATGTACAATTCTATAAACTTTGTGCAATTCATTCTTTGATTTTTTTTTATTTGTATAGATGCATTGAACTTCTTTTCATAAAAGAATTAATTTATTTTTACATATCTCATATGCAAATAATGAATTAAATAATACATAAAGACTTTATTAAAGCAACAAGTGAGAAAATTGACTCAGAGTTTAATTTCTCTCACTAGTTGTGGCTATGGTTTTCACCCTTTGCCATGAATCTTACATTGAAGATCTATATCTTCATATTATGCTACACTTCTAAGTCTCTTTTTTAGATCAATTCATATCTTATGAGTTTTCATTATTAATGACTTTGACATATTGCCTTCTTGTCAACACCCTTCAATTCTTGTCATCTAATATGACAACTGTGAGAGTTTCTGAACCTAACTTAGATGGCCAAACATAATACAAACAATCAGTAGAAATAAATCGAAAGTAGTAAAGAACACCAAGATATATAGTGGTTCGACCAGTTTGGTCTACATCCACTTTGAGAACCAGTTTGAATTAATTTATTAATGAGCAATAAAGGAATTTTACAAATTACAGATAATCAACGAATTCACCAATCTGTAATTTCAGTATCCACTGATACCGAGAGAGATCCGCACACAACGTTGCCTCTGAAAACTGAGAACAACCTGCTGCAAAACCGCCCAAAATAGTGTGCTACCCGCATCTGACTGGCGAATCACGTGTAGACCCGCGTGTATCTCTCACCTTTGCCAGAAACAGCCTCCACGGCGAACTTCTCAGACCGGACCACGACACCCGAACTCGGCACCCACCAGACCGGAATTGACTTAAACCACATGAGAACTGCCCGCTGAACCATGCGAGAACCGGCCGCTGACTAAAACCACGCGAGCACGCCGCGGATTGAAACCACGTGAGCACGCCGCGGACACATGCCGAACGAACCACCCACGGTCGACGAAATCCGAACTCCAATCTTCGTCCCAGGCGGCTCATCGTTCTTCAGACGGCTGCTGCTGCACCGAAAAATTCCCAGGCGGCTCTCTTTTTTCTCTTTTCAAAAAGTCACGCTAATGTGCCCAAAGTGGAGAAGAAAAGAGATATTACAAAAATGCCACTGCTTATTATTTACAAGAATGCCATTGGGCCTTTACATTTCCAAAAACCCAATAAAATCCACTTAAATACCTTGTTATTTTCTACAAATCTCCCTCATAACAAGAATATTTAAGTGTCAAGCTGATTCTCCAATCTTCCTATCATCCAGATTTAATATTCAGCCCATCTAATAGGTATTTAAACCTATAGGCTGGAAGAACCTTGGTTAACATATCTAACAAATTCTCAATTGTATGAACCTTGACCAGTTCAACATCTTTTTGGGCCACAACTTCTCCGATAAAATGAAATTTGACATCGATATGCTTAGACCGTTCGTGATGAGATGGATTCTTCGCAAGATGAATAGTACTCTGGCTATCACAATAGACGATAGGAATGAACTCCTGCGACAATAACTCATCAACTATCATTTTCAACCACACCGCCTCTTTCACAGCTTCACCCACTGAAATATAGTCTGATTCAGTAGTAGACAAGGCAACAACTGACTGTAGAGCAACCTTCCAACTGACTACATTACCAAACAAACGAAAAATGTGACTTGATAGAGACCTTCTTTTGTCAAGGTCTGCAGCATAATCTACATCTGTGAAGCCTTCCAACAGTGTTGATTTATCACAATCACTGCTAAAACAAAATGATACACTAGCACTGCCTTTCAAATATCAAAGCACCCATTTAAATGTATTCCAATGCTCCTTCCCAGGATTTGACATAACCTACTTATCATACTCATACATATCCTAAGTCAGGCCTAGTAAAAATCATCAAATACATAATACTTCCAACAACATTACAATAGGGAATATTTGCCATCTCTAACCTTTTTTGTTCAGTAATAGGACACTGAGATGAAGAAAACCTAAAATGAGATGCTAAGGGTGTTGAAACTGCCTTACAACCAGACATATTATACTTCTCAAGCAGTTTATGCACATAACTCTCCTGCGAAATTGTTAACAAACCTTTCTCCCTATCTCTTTTCACATCCATGCCTAGGATCCTTTTCAGTTCACCTAAATCTTTCACCTCAAATTCACTACTCAATCGTTTCTTGAGATCACAGATTTCAGAATAATCTTTAGACACCAGAATCATATCATCTACATACAGAAGTAGTTAAGTATATGTACCTTTCTGAGATAGTTTCCAATACACGCATGCATCATATGAGCTCCTTGAAACCCCTACTTCAGAATAAAGGTTTCAAACCTGATGTACCATTGTCTCGATGATTGCTTCAGTCCATAGATGAATCTGTGAAGACGACAAACCATGTATTTCTTTCCTTTCACCTCATAGCCCTTAGGTTAAGCCATGTAGATCATTTCCTCCAATTCACTATGAAGGAAAGTTGTGGTGACGTCCATCTGTTCAACAAGCATATCAAAGTGAACAACAATAGATAAAATTAATCGAATGGACGAATGCCTCACCACCAGAGAGAAAATCTCATGAAAGTCAACTCTCTCCTTTTGAGTGTAGCCCTTGGCTACTAGTCTAGCCTTATACCTAGGCTTGCTGTCACCTCTTGTACCTGGCTTGATTTTATAAATCCACTTTGACTGAATGAGTTTCTGATTAGGAGGCTTTAGAACTAATGACCATGTCTGATTCTTCTGCAACGAGAACAACTCTGCTTCCATAGCATCCTTCCATTGTTCCTTTGAATCAGATACAATTGCCTCCTCAAAAGTAAGAGGCTCTGCTTCAATACTGACAGTTGCACATGTAAGAGGATAAGCAACTAAATCAGCATAACCATACCTTGTAGAAGCTTGCCTCACCTGCTGAGGCTTGTCACGTGCAAGCTGATAGTTCTGTAGGTCACTGCCACTTGAGCTTTCTTCACCAAAAGCTCCCTCATCAATCAAAGTTCTCTGCAGTTGAGGCTGTCTACCATCAGAACTGGATGACTGATCACTAGAATCACCTGAACTAACTGATGGTTGTGCTTTAGAATCAATTCTAACCTCTACCTCAACCTGATCAACTGTCTGCTATTTCTGCTACTCTTTGACAAGAAATGGTATCTCTGTTTCATTAAAGGTCACATCTTTGTTGATAATGCATTTATTTCTACCCTTTTCCAAGCATCAAAGTTTATATCCTTTAACACCCTGAGGATAGCCAATAAACATACATTTCAGTGCCCTCTTGTTCAACTTCCCTTCCTTAACATGAGTATAAGCTGAACATCCAAACACTCTGAGATGATCCAAGCTTGGGGCTTTTTCTGTCCATATCTCCTGAGGAGTCTTTAGGCCTAAAGCGGAAGACGGACTCCTATTAATAAGATAACAAGCTGTTTGGGCAGCTTCCCCCCAAAATTTCAAGGGTAATGAAACATTTGTCAAGAGACATCTTGTACGCTCCATAATTGTTCTGTTGAACCTCTCAGCTAAACCATTCTGCTATGGAGTGTACGTAACAATGAAATACCTCGTAATTCCCTTAGATTTGCAAAATTTATCAAATTTGTGATTCACAAATTCTAAACCATTGTTTGTCCTCAGATATTTTACCTTCCTGCCTGTCTGGTTCTCAACCTGCTTTTTCCATTCAAGAAATTTTCCAAAAGCTTCATCCTTCTGTCTTAGTGGATACATCCACACCTTTCTTGAAAAATCATCAATGATTGACATAAAGTATCTCGAACCTCCCATAGAAGGTACCTTTGTAGGACCCCACAAATCTGAATGAATATAATATAAAATTCCTTTAGTAGAATTCTTCCCTTTCCCAAACTTCACTCTGGTAGACTTTCCCATTATGCAATGTTCACAAAATGGGAGTTCAATATCTTTAACTCATCCAAGCAAACCTTGTTGTGAAAGAGCTTGTAGACTTCTTTCACTCACATGAGCCAATCTATTATGCCATAACATAGATTTATCTATTTCTTTTCCAGATGCAATAGCGGCTCTACCTGAAACTGTAGTGCCTTCCAACACATAAAGACCATTCCTCAAGGTCCCCTTCAGCTTAACCAAAGAACCCTTGATAACCTTTAGAACTCCATTCTCAGATTTATAAGAATAACCTGCTCTATCTAATTCGCCAAGAGAAATTAGATTTCGTTTGAGTTCTGGAACATACCTTACATTTGTAAGAATTCTGATCATACCATCATGTGTTGCAATTCGAACTGACCCAATTCCTTTTACATCACAAATACCATTATCATCAAGCAGAACTGATCCCCATCATTTTCCTGAAAGTCAATCAAGAAATCCCGATTAGGAGTCATATGAAACGTGCACCCTGAATCCATGATCCAAGCATTCTGAATGTCCTTCCTGGACACCATCAAAACCTCTGCTGAATCATACCCATCAGTAATATTTGCTGCACTAGAATCCCCTGTATGCTTGCTACTTGATGCTTTCTTGCTCTTATTCAAAGGGTAATTCTTTCTAAAGTGTCCTTCTTTATGACATAGGAAACACTTTTTGCTTTTCCCATTTGATTTCGATCTGGATCTCGACTCTTTTCCTTTTCCGTTCTTTTCTCATTTTTGCCTCTGGCTATGAGTAACTCTCCATCCTTGCGTTCCTTTTTAATCTTGAGGTTTCTCGTTCTCAAGGCATCCAACACTATATCCATGGACAATGAATCCTGTCCATATTTAATAGCTGCCTTAAATTCTCGATACGATTCTGGCAAAGAATTCAGAAGAATAACTGCTTGATTTTCATTCGACATCTTCTCACCGATACTGTTGAGATCAACTATAATCTTCTGAAATTCATCTAGGTTCTCTTCAAAGTCTTTACTTGAGTCCATCTTATATCCAAAGAATTTCTCCTTTAGATATAATTTATTTGACAAGGACTTAATAAAGGCTTTTCAGTTTCTTCCACAACTCCGCTGTAGTAGTAGCCTCATCTACTAGCCTAAGCACTCCATCTGACAGATACAGAATTATCGTCAAATAGGTCATCTCATCCATATCTCTTTTTCCAGCTTCTGTAATTGTTGGTGGAAGGTTATCTTCGTCTAAGATTTTGGCTACCTTTTGTTGTACCAGAATATCTCTAATCTTTTTTCTCCATAACCCGAAATCACCTTTCCCATCAAATTTAACAACTTCGAACCGTGTAGATATCGAAGCCATCTGTTAAATTAATTCCAACAAAAAAAATCCTGAACAAAGAATATGTCAGCACACACTACCACACAACCTTTTTGGATCAACTAGAGCTCTGATACCACTTGTGAGAGTTTCTGAACTTAACTTAGATGGCCAAACATAACGCAAATAATCAGCAAAAATAAATCGAAAGCAGTAAAGAATACCAAGATATATAGTGGTTTGACTAGTTTGGTCTACATCCACTTTGAGAACCAACTTGAATTAATTTATTAATGAGCAATAAAGGAATTTTACAAATTACAGATAATCAACGAATTCACCAATCTATAATTTCAGTATCCACTAATACCGGGAGAGATCCGCACACAACGTCGTCTCTGAAAACTGAGAACAACCCGCTACAAAACAGCCCAAAATAGTGTGCTACCCGCCTTTGACCGGCGAACCATATGCAGACCCGCGTGTATCTCTCACCTCTGCCAGAAACAGCCTCCACAGCGAACTTCTCAGACCGGATAGCGACACCTGAACTTGGCACGCACCAGACCGGAACTGACTTAAACCACACGAGAACCAGCCACTGAACCACGCGAGCACGCTGCGGACTAAAACCACGCGAGCACGCCGCGGACTAAAACCATGTGAGCACGTCGCGGACACACGCCAAACGAACCACCCACGGTCGGACGAAATCCAAACTCCAATCTTCGTCCCAGGCGGCTTCTCGTCCTTCATACGGCTGCTGCTGCACCGAAAAATTCCTAGGCGGTTCCCTTTTTTCTCTTTTCAAAAAGTCACGCTAATGTGCCCTAAGTGGAGAAGAAAAGAGATATTACAAAAATACCACTGCTCATTATTTACAAGAATGCCATTGGGCCTTTAAATTTCCAAAAACCCAATAAAACCCACTTAAATACCATGTTATTTTCTACAACAACTTTGACTTCCATTAAGTCATTGTAAAGGTTGAGTTATTTCATAACTCTCCCACTACTTTTGAGGTTAATAAATCTTCATCTTGTCATCTAACATGGCAATATTGACTTCAAGTAAGTCTTTGTAGAGGTTGAGTCATCTCATAACTCTCTCATTACAATGTAGACTTATCTAGTTAACAATTAGAATTCATTTGACTCTCAAATGTAATTAAATGATTAACATTAACAATCAAATGGTTTTACTTGGAATCAGTTCGTTAACACTATTTAACCTTTTTACATGTTTATAGCATTTTATTAGTCATTCCTAATAAAATAGTATTACACAAATACATCTTTTATTTGAAATTGTACAAAAGATCATTTTGTAACTCCTAAAAGACAACCTACATTTAGGCATATCTTTGAATATTTATGTACTTATTGGGTTTGTTTTGATACAAGTATATTTAAATACCCAAATTATGAACTGTCGTAAACTAGTTTTACAACACTTCTATAATCTAAAATTGTTTCTCAAACAGTTTTGGAAGAAATAATGTTCAAAATGCAATCTCTATTGCATATCCTAAACAGAGCTTGGCAACATTGTCTAACTTTTAAATGATGTGACTATGTCTAACAAAGCTCATCATTAATTTGACCAAGCCTAGCAGGGTCAAATTTCTCCTATTACTTGACAATTTTACCTAAAATTGTATATAATGCTTGAGTTCGGATCTAATCCCATCTTTTTCAATTAGGTGCAGTACAATAGACTCCTGTACAAACTTTAATGATATGATCATAATGTCTTGATAGACATACCTAATTGATTTAAACTTTAGTCTAATTTCTTTTGGACATTTCAAAGAGAATGAAGCTTAAGTTGCATTAGATTAAGAAACTTATACACAAAACATTCATCAATCACATTGACGACATATTTATGATGTTAAGATGACTTTTACATTCTTCAAACCACTCAGATTAGAATATGTAAGTTTAACAAGTTCTTTGGTCATTTATCTTGATCTAATAAGGTTTAATGGTTCTCTTGCATGAAAGACAAGATCTTTAAACAGGCAAAGTAGCTTAACTCTAACCTTTAGTGAATTACTTTTAATAGTAATTAAAATTAATCATAATCAATTTTAAACGCCAAAGAAAAGTATCTTTAAGGAGAAAAGAATTTGTCTTTTTGTTATGGATTCATAAATTCTTAATCTTTCAGTATTGTAGTTAGACGTGTTAACTTTTAACACACAAATTGTACTTATTTAAAACTGAACATATTTTCAAACAACTTTTGAAAATATGCTTTATTACTAAAACAATTCATAAACTATGAATTATGTAGTAATAAAGTTAGGAGAAATTGAATTCCTCATATGGCGATAAAAACACCATTTTCAGCACAAAAAGTAATGACATAATAATATCTCCCACTATTTTAATTGAGATGAGCTTCCTAGTGTCGACTTGTAAAAGCTATTCTACATAATTATGTATTTTCCAAGAAATACAATTTAATTTTACTGAAGAAATTTTTTTATGGTGAATCCATAACCATCTATCTTGGTGTGAATCTTTATTCTCCACCAAGAACTCAGTAAATCAAATTTACTTTTATTCTTATATTCTTTCATTTTAAGATATTTTTAAACTTCCCCATAGTACGACTTCTCAAGCTAATTTGGAAACAATTTCCTTATTAGCTTCAGTCATAGAAGTTATATTTTCGTGGACTATTATAGTACTAATCTTAAGAGTATTTAGATAATTATCTAAATTAAACTTATATTGACTTCAACATCATATGTTATTGTCCGATCATTTATCCTCTAAGTTTGACATCTAATATGTTTGTTAGAAGATAAATATAAGTTCTCTCAATTTATGATTCATCAATCATATAATGAAATTGACAATAGTATTTTGAGAACGTTTCCCAATTCAAATACAAACTTTAAAAAATTACATTGCCAGTTAGTGTTAATGACATTTTCAAGTAGCATTTTTCTCTATTAATTTGACTTATATCTGTAATCAAAAATTAAAACACGTGAGAGAAATAGACAAAACTTTGAAATATATAAAATATGTTATTTGATAATATGCAATCAACTATCCATTCAAGTTCAACATAGAAATTAAAAAAGAACCCTATAGATTTAATATGAATCTCATTCATATTAATTAATTATTTCTATTGCTATAATACTCAAGTGAATTAGAACAAGCGTCATCGAAGGGTGGTCAACAATTCATTCATTGGATTGAGACATTCTCAACCAATCACTATAAACCCTATTCTACTATGTATGTAGGTCTAAGTTAATGTATTGATGCATGGTTAATTCTATTTTATGTATGTTGCTTGTAAAGGGGGCTACGCATTTCGAATGAAATTTATACTAAGTGTAGAAAGAAATTATGAAGCATGAAGATGGTTTTGCCATGCCATGCGTTCAAGGTTACAACAGAGAAAATTGGCTAAGTGTGAAGCTTGCATTGAGGGATATGAAGAACTTAGTGAAGGCTAAGGCATGTGGGATGCGAGTAGCCAAGCTTGTCTAAGGAAGTGTAAGAGGGGTGTTGAGGGAAGGGCTAGGTGGGCCACAAGACGCAACTTATGCATTGGTTAGATAGGTGCTAAAGTGTTACTAGAGAAGTTGGGAGATGTTTGTATGAATCAAGTGTCAACGCAAGTGTTTACATCGTGAGAGCAAGAGAAAAGGGTTGGAAATGCGTTGGCTGAGAGAGGGGTCTATGCGAGGAAGACTAGCCTATGTGATGCCATTTCAACCTCTGCATTGGTCGGGATGCGTTGTTAAAGGATTGAAGTGCCCAACTGAGTCACTTGGTTAGTGGGCTAAATGGCCGGAATAGAGGTCCTAAACAAGCTTTAATGGATCGGTTGTCATTGTAATAAACCATCCAACCATGCAACTTTGGGTATAAAAGAAGGTTTGAAATGAGGAGCTTAGTTTGAGCAAATTACCCGCACCAAAGAAGAGAAGCTACTGCCAAAGTGAAACTTGAGTAGTGTCTAAGGCGGTTCAGGGCTGCTAGAAGGAAATTCTCACGAATTTTTGCTGAGTTTGAAGATTTCCTTAAGTGTTCCAACCTTTCAAGTTTCTCGAGTAGATGGAGAAATTTGATAAATTCTGAACTTGACAAGAGAATCAGAGGCTCAAATCTTGAAATAAGAAAGTTAAGATGTTTGTGAACAAGTTGTTAGAAGGAAATTTTGCAAAATAACATCTGAAATTCAAGTTATTAAGGCTATAAGCTGAATCTGAAAATTTGATGTTTGAATAAGCAGACAGTTGCATCTGAGGGATAAGAGAGTAGTTGACGAGTAAGACTTGTTGGGATTGGTGTCCTAATTCTCATGAAGTCTCGTTGTTTTGTAAAGATACACATTGTTTAATGAATAAAATAAGTGTTATTTAATTATGGCATTTACTAATATCCAATAAACAAAGCTCCTTGGTTATCTTATGTGAACTTAAGCATGTATATGTGATATATAAGTGGATCATGTCTTAAGTGATAACCTAAATAGGTCTGTAGTATAAGGATTAAGATGGAATACCTGATCCTGGTGACACTACGGATATGACTCGCTTTGTAGAGGTTTGCAAGTGTTGTAAACTACTAAAGATGGTAGATCCTGATCATTCATGTGAAGACGTGCGAGTGGGGGTTCCTATACAAAGAGCTTGTATAAGATCTGGACCATGAGATGACTAGACTCTGTATATAATGCCGTTGATACTAGAGACTTGCATCTCACCTAAATGACTATAGGTGACACGACCTCAATCCTGAGTGTTTTGGGAACTCCTGCCTTTGAGGGCGGTCCTTTGATTAGTATGGGTGAGAGTGGCCAGATTGCCAACTCAACATGCCTACCTTTTTGGGGACTTGTCTGATCTGGGAGTTGGGAACTCATTCCACAAGATGGAATTCACTTCTTTCCTGAAGCAGGGATATGTAGAGAGATTGTTCCCTTAAGGGCTGATTCCGAGGCTTGAACATAGTGACCACAACTTCTCTTTGGAAGAGAGAACTCAGTCATAGTAAGACTATGACTTATGTTCATTAGAGAGATCAGTGGTACTTAAGGAGTTAGATGTAACTACAGGGGTATAATGGTTATTGGCCGAGCTGCTCTTACTAGCAGTTTGTGAAGGGTTGTCGCACTTCTGATTCGTTAAGAAGGACACATAATATATCTGTGGTAAGGAGAGTTTAGCTATCGGTCTTTAGTGGAATGTCTGACAGTTAATGGATGATGGATCATGTGACTAAAGAGTTTAGTCAGTTATTCACGTACCATTAGAGCTTCGAGCTACAGGTTCATAAGGTCCCCTTGGTAGCTCAATGGATTCAGTTGAGGATCAGTTCTTGGTGTTGATTTGAAATGTTCAAATTAACAAGAGATATTTTGATTATATATGATATATTCGGTATGATGTATGAGATACATCTAGTGGAGGATTAATGTGAATGAGATTTACATTAAGTACCATGGAATAGAAAAAGAACTATGGTTTATATGTTTCATGAGATGGTTATAAATATAGTGTGATAAGTTGGTTATCATTTATATTTATAATAATATTAATTATTGGATAATTAAATATTTTTCTCTAATAACCAATTAAGTGGAAGGTTATTGGTGGTTCATGGTAACCGTGAGATAAAAGAAAAATTGTTTTCCTAATTTTAGTAAGTTTTTTAAAAGTTTTGGCAAAAATTGTTTTGAGATCTCTCTAGCAAAAAGAATCTAAAGAAACGGGAGCTTGTCAAGTAAATATCGATTTACTAAGCGATAGCTTGAGCGAAGTAAACAATCGTGTAGTATTTTGTAGGCGACAGACACAGTACTAAGAGATGAGCTAAACAATCACTTAGCTTTTGCTAGACGATCGCTTAGCTTTAGCTAAACGATTGGGCATCACCTATGCGATAGTTTTCTGTCTTCTCCCACTTGCCCAATCGTGTACACAATTGTTCATTCCTCCTTTGTCTATCTCATTCCAAGTTCACATAGAGCCCACCCTCTGGATTCTCATATCGAGAATACCAAGGTAACCTTCTTGGTAGTGTCATACTCAACTCGACACCGTCGAGGTTCTGTAGAGGCCATTCGTGTTACTGGGGGTTCATGATCGAGGCAATTGTTGAGGACGAGTGTGAAGTATTCGTGTAGTGTTGCGGTCGTGTTGTTCGAGCGCTCAAGGTTTATGTGTTTGAGCGTTCATGAGCAAGGAGTGTGGAGACGAGTCGACAAACGTTCGTAGCATTCATCTTATTTATTTGATTGTTCATACTGTAATTTCTGTATTGATTGCATAACTGTTTGTTTTGTTTATGACTGTAATTTGCAAAGTTCATTCATGATTGTAATTTGGAATGATTTATTTTTCACTGCTTATGGAAATCTCGAATTCGATTTCCTTCGATTGGTATTAGAGCCAGGTTGTTCTGATATTCCAAATTACAACTCTGTTTCAAACTTCATTTGACAGTCGCGATGGGTTTTTGCATTTGCGGTTAATTTTTTTCTGCATTTGTGGTTAAGTTGATGAATGTTTCGGGTATAATTGCCTTTTAGTTAAATCTTTCTGTAATTACATAGTGTTAATTGTAAGGGGCCTGTGTTTCTGGGCATAATTAACTTTGCAATCGAGTCTGTAATTCAAAGAGTTTGAGTTAGTCGAATCATTCGTGATGAAGCTTCAAAGCATGGAGATGCGGTTCTTAACAAAGAAGAAGACCAAGCATTGGTTATATTGTGTAGCCTCAGGTAAACGATCATTGGGATTTAACTAAGCGATCGTTTAGATTTTTCTAGACGATCGTGTAGTATTTTCTAAACGATCGTTTAGCTAATGCTAAGCGATGGGATAAATCATTTACTCTATTGTGTAGTGTTGGTTACCTGATCGCGTAGGCACTGAAGGTAGACGATTGTAGTGGGAGTATGTGATACTCATCGTTTAGTACGAGGCGTGAGACGATCGTGTAGTTAGCAAGCTTCATCGCTTAGTTACTACCTACACGATCGTGCGTATACGATACGGAGGTGCTAGCTAAGCAATCGCTTAGGAGATGGTGCTTCGTAGCATCATAATCGTTTAGACAATCGCAAAAGGCGGGCATTGTGCGGAGCGCACTAAGCAATCGTGTACCTCAAGCTTCATCGCTTAATAAAGGTACGCGATCGTGTAGTAATAGCTAAACGATCGTTTATATTTTTCTAAACGATTGTGTAGTAAATGCTAAACGATCGTTTAACTCTGGGAGCACTTGTAAGCGATAGAGCAAAGCATTTGTTTTATCATGTAGACGATAACGGGGTGCTTAGTACATGATGGTTGGAAATGCGATGATTTGTCCAAGCGGTTCAAATCCCGATTCGCCTATTTGAACCGGAGACTCCATGTCTTTGTAATAGTTAGCTTTATTTTTGTATGGTTAAGGCAATTTCACCTGGTTCATCAACATTGGTTTATTATGCATATGATGTATGGTGCTGATATGCCAAAGTGTTTGACATATAGTTCAAAACCCACCTTAGGTTGTGCAATTATTTATGCATCATGTATTATAATTGTTATAATCGAGTATGAAGAAATTACTTGAAAGCATGCGATGCATCATGAAATATAAGAGTTATATTTTGCATGCAGTGAGCATTATCATGCGTTATCCTTTTATTATAAATATTATAGTCTAAGGGTGAATGGAAGCATGTTTTGCTTGCTTCGTTGCTGTTTTGTATAGGTGTTATATAAAAGAAGTAGCAATGAATGGACAATGCATTGAGCATGATCTTAGGCTATTCATAAGCGTTATGAATGCCTTGCATGTGTTAGCTTAGCATTGTGGTTGTTTCCGTTTATAAGTGTTATAAAGGAAATTAGACCTAAAATAAATAATTAAAAGTTGCATGCGGACTTAGGGTGAACTCAAGTTTTTTAAAAGGGTTTTAAAATTGGATTGAGATAAATCTAAGTTCAAGTGGTTCTAAAGAGTTTAGTAACCTAGATTATTCTTTTAAAATCGGTTTAATAAGATTAAATTGGTTGAAATAAAAGATTAAATTTTTTCTAAACCTATCTATAAGAGACCTTTTGTCTAAGGCGGGTTCTGGCTAGGCTGGGGTTCTTAAGTTGACGGAAACATAACACCCCTACCTGGGAACCTACCTGGAAAGGTGAATTAGATAGATTTTCAACAAGCATGCGACGATTTGGTCAAAGATTCCGTTAAAGAGTTTAATGGATGATGATCAAAAGTTGTTCAATTATCCAATGTAAAAGTTACTCTTGGGCAAACCTAAAAGTCACTTAATTTAAATCCTTAGTCGTGTTTTACTAAGTAAGCTAAACCCTAGGTTATAAAATACTCAGTGAGAGGATGAGGCGTATCTGATATGTCTATGATTCCACTCACGTTTGCCCTTTAATATTCACACTGTGAGATTCATGATTGGCCTCGTGGTGCCTTGAGAGCATCCCCCTTCGGATGGTGTTTGCATGAATCAATATCAAGATGGACGGAGAGAGTTTTATAGTAAGTGGGTGAAGGGTGTGTGTCAAAACATCCTATGTCTATGTCATTGGTTTACACCGTGAGATTATTCTGTACTCCCTCGTGTCGCCTTTGAGTGTCCCCCTTCGGATGGGTTTTGTGCCGTTGGTCAAGATCAAGTGAACTCCAGAAATAGATAGGGTCGCTTTAGGTTTTGCTCCAATCGTATTTTCCCTTCGGATTGGCCTTTTAGGACGGACCTTTAGGGCCTAAAATGGTGAGTCACACTTACAGGAGATTGTTAAGTAAGTTAATAATCTCTTGGCCAAATCAATGATGGCTAGTCGTTATAGGAGCAAGAGTTGTTCTTGTATTAATGACTGGTTGAGAACTTCTCAATTCAGAAGAGGGATAATTGACCTCCCTTCGGCGACTTTTGTCCTAAACCTTTGAAGCATCATTGCAAAACTAGATGTCACATGGGGTTCAAACTAAAACCTTATTAGATTTTGTTTTGTTTTACAACGGGTATTTGCTTAAAACCTAACGTAAGTCAATGTGTTTTTTCTTTTCAGTAACTCGTTAGTATTTCTGTTTAAAGCTTTTAAAATAACCGACTACTTATAGTGGAAAGAATCATGTGAAACAAATTTTGTGGCAAACAACCTCGATCCCACTACTCTCCAAAAGAGGAGACAAGACAGTATATATGATTTATTGGTCTTGGAGACGTGTCTGGTAGATAATGATGATTCTGCCTGAATCCTTGATTCAGGTGCTACCAATCATGTCAGTTTCTCTTACCAAGGATTCAGTTCCTGGCAAACGTTACCACAGGGAGAGATGACTCTTCGAGTCAGTACTAGTGAGCTTGTTTTAGCTATTGCTGTAGGCAGACTGAAGTTATGCACGAGCAAGCATTGGCTGAGAAGTGTGCGTATAAGGTGAGCACAAGGTTGTGAGGGAAAGAGACATCGACTGGACGTGCTAAGGAGAATGTCAGTTGGAACTTAACTCATAGGTATCGTGGGCGTGTCCTAGAGCCTAAGTGAGCGCTGTGAGCGCATTGCCACTCACGAGGGAGCGCAAATTGTCCTTATCGTGCTTTGATAAAGTATGCTATACGATAGAAGCTGTTAGGGTTATCTAAGGATGATGTTAACTTAAGAATGTACGTTAAGCTCAAGAGATAGCTAATAGATTTAACCAAGGGTATTTACTGTTGTTACATGGCAAACACAGATAGGAGAAGCCTATCACCCTTTGAGGAAGTAGCCTTAGACAGTGAGTGACAAAGTTTTATGAAAGTTTTCTCATATGAGTTTTCAATGCATGATTTACTGTTGAGCTAGTTTTCATGATGTTTTCTTAACAAAGTTCTGCACATGAGTTATTAGCCTTGCAATGAATTTTCTAACGCATAACATGTTTTCTTTAAAGTAGTACTCCAACGCATGCATTAGTATGAAGACTGATGTGTGGACGCATAGTCTAATATTTTCTTGAACAATGAGATTTATGAAGCATGCGTTAACTAGCATTCCTTAACTTACGAACATCTTTCATGAAGCATGCATTTAAGACTTGTTTTACTGGAATGCATGATGTTCAAGGGTCGAGTTTACTTTTTCAAAGAATGAGTTATGATGTTACCATGAGAAAACTCGATAATAAAGGTATGAAGGTATCTAGAACCCTTGATACCTAAGGTATGGTGGTATTCAGGCTAATACCACGTGCATGTAGGAAAGTTACTATTGACGCTGATTGTATTGAGATTACTCTACATCAGTTAAGGATTGGCATTAAGAAATTAGCAAAAGGGTTCTCTCTCAACTAAGGTTAAATGAAGAGGATTTCCAATGTAAAATTTGATGATGAATTTTCAGGGTTTGAATGCATTATATGTTTTCATATAATGAGAGTAATTTTTTTAAACCTTGATGTTTTACAGAAGTTGGTGTTTAATTGATGCTCAATAGTACGTTTTAAAGTCTAGTAGCTCACCGTTTCTAATGTTTTCTTTTCCCCAGGTAGTGGTCAACATCCTAGAGGATAGCTGTTCTGCGAGTTTTCCACTCAGTATTCAAAGGTTGAAGAGAAGATAACTTAGGTTGTTAACGGTTGTCCTTCATGTACATAATAGGAACCTGTTGGGATTGGTGCCCTAATTCTCTCGGTGGTCTCGTTGTACACACATTGTTATTTATAAAATAAATATTATTTTATTTGCATTTACTCATATCCAATAAACTTAGATCTGTGGTTATTTCATGTAAGTTAAGCATGTATGTGAGACATACAAGTGGACCATGCCTAAGTAATATCCTAAATGGTTTGTAGTATAAGGATAAATGAAGGATACCTTATCCTGGTGGCACTACAGATAGACCCGCTTTATAGATATTTACAAGTATTATAAAGTGTTACAAATGGTTTGATCCTGACCATTCCTTTGGAGACATGCTAGCGGGAGTGTCCTATACAAAGAGTTTGTCTAAGCTTGGACCACGAGATAGTTATTCTCTTTATATAACGTCATTGATAACTGAGACTTACCTTTCACTAAAATGACCATAGGTGACATGACCTTAATCCTGAGTGTTTTGGGAACTTCTGCCTATGAGAGCGGTTCTTTGATTAGTATGGGTGAGAGTGGCCAGATTGCCAACTCAACTAGCCTACCTTTTTGGGGATTCTTCTGATTAAGGAGCTGGGAACTCAGTTACATAAGATGAAATTCATTCATTCCCCGAAGCAAGGGTAAGTAGATAAATTGCTCCCTTAGGGCTTATTCCGGGTCTTGAACATAGTGGCCACACCCTCTCTTTAGAAGAGAAGACTCAGTCATAGTAGGACTATGACTTATTGTTCATTAGAGGAATCAGTGGTACTTAAAGAGTTAGATGTAACTATAGGGGCAAAACGGTAAATTGGTCAGACTGTACTTACGAGCGATTTGTTAAGGGTTATCGCACTGTTGATTGGTCATATGGACACAGAAATATATATGTAGTGAGAAGAGTGCAGCCGTCGGTCTTTAGTGGAGTACTCGATAGTTAATGGATGGTGGATCTCGTGACTAAAGAGTTTAGTCAGTTATTCGCGTACCGTTGGAGCTTCAAGCTGCAGGTCTATGAGGTCCCCTTGGTAGCTTAATGAGTTTAAGGTTAGAATCATATTTTGGGTTAGTTTGAAGTGTTCAAATTAATAAGAGAAAATTCAATTAAATGTGATATAATTGATGTGATGTATTATATACATTAATTGAAGGAATTAATATAAATATGATTTATATTAAGTACCATAAAATAGAAAAAGAACTATGGTTTATATGCTTCATATAGATGGAATATTAAAACTATACATTATAAATATAATATGATAAGTTGGTTATCATATTTATTTATAATATATTAATTATATAATAGTTAATTATTTTTCTCTAATAACCGATTGAGTGGGAGGTTATTAGAAGTTTTATGGTAACCATGAGATAAAAGGAAAATTGTTTTCCAAAATTAGTTGTTCAGTTCCATTATGAAAATTCTCACGGAATAGGCTATCAAGTAAAAATAGTTTTTACTAAGCGATAGCTATTGAGAATCTAAACGATCGTGTAAAGAGTTGACTATACGATTGTTACTCGCTGATCGTTGCTACACGATCGAGTAGCAAAGTCTATGCAATAGGCTTCCATTATCTAAATGATCGAGTACATCGTCTATGCGATAGACGGTGTTCATATCTCCCACTTACTCGATCATCTACTCGACCGCATACCTCCTATCTTCCTCAATCCAGGATCATATAGAAACCACAACTCTTGGATTCTCACACCGAGAATATCAAGGTAACACTTGTGGTAGTATTCTAACTCAGTTCATGAATCGAGTTGGACTCGATTGGGTTCGAGGAGCATTCTGTTGTTTGTGCTATTGGCCGTGTTTTGTTTGTTGCGTTCGAGTGCTGTTTGGATGCATTGGAGACTGATCGAGGGATACTTGAAGAATGGTTCTTCAAAGATACGCATACTCTATCCCTTGAATCTCTTATAGCACGCTATCATTTTTGTATATACATAATCTGTATGTTTCCGTTTAAGACTGTAATCGTTGTGTTCAATCTGAATGAATTTGGAATGATCCACTTCCACTGCTCATGGAGATCTCTGTTTGTGATTTCCATCAATTGATATCAAAGCCAGGTTGTTTTGATATTTCAAATTCTATTGTTGTATTGAACTTCTTTTACAGTCGTGGTGGGTTTTAAGTTTTTTCTGTAATACGTTTAAGAGTTAAATGTGTTTGTGGATGTGTTGATGGATGTTTATGGGATGATTGCCTCTGTTTAAAGCTTTCTTTAAGTTTACAAAGTGTTAATTTGTAAGGGCCCATGTGTTTTTCTGCATAATTAACAAGTAATCGAGTATGTATTCAAAGTGTTTGAAGTTGTTTGAGTCGTTCGTGATGAAGTTTCGAAGCATGGAGATGCAGTTCTCATCGAGGAAGAAAACCAAAAGTTGGTCGCATTGTCTAGCCCAAGCTAAACGATCATGTAGAAAAGTTCTGCCCGATCGTATAGTATTTACAAAACGATCGCATAGTTAATGCTAAACGATGGGGTAAAGAGTACTCTATTATGTAGCATTGGTTGCTCGATCGTTTGGACGTTTGAGGTAAACGATCGCATAGAGTATTTGATGCTCATCGTTTAATAAAAGGCACGTGCACTAAATGATCGTGTAGTTCAGCATGCTTCATCGCATAATCACTGACTACACGATCACCCGGTATACGATACCTTGCGTTTGCTCAGCGATCGTTTAAACGATTATGCTTCACCGCATTGTTGTCATCTACTTGATCGTTTAAGGCTTGCATTGCACGATGCGCACTGCACAATTGCGTGACCTTCATGCTTCATCGCATAGTCAAAGGTTAGCAACGATCATTTATACTTCTATAGTGTGGCTAAACGATCACAAAGATTTGTTACACGATTAAGGAGATGTGATCTTCGCCCGAACGGTTCAAGACCCGATTCTCCTGTTTGAACCGGTAGACTCATTGTTCTTTGTAATAGTTAGCTTTTTCTTGAGGATTTGAGGTTAATTATCCCGGTTCATCAACTTTTACTTTATGTACATGAGATGTATGTTTGTTTATATGCCATAATGTATGACATATAGATTTAAAACCCACCTCAGGTTATGCATTTTATTTATGCATCATATATTATAAGTGTTATAATATAGTTAATGGCATGATGAAATTACAAGAAAGCGTGCTCATGCATCATGAAATATAAGAGTTATATTTATGCATGCATTAAGCATATTCATGCATCATCTTTATATTATAAGCGTTATAGTATAAGGGTGTATGAGAGCATGTATGCTTGGTTCATTGCTTTGTTATATAAGTGTTATATACCAGTAGTAATGAATGAACAATGCATGAAGCATGATACTTAGGCTTATTTATAAGAGTTATGAATGCCTTGTATGTGTTGCTTTGCAATGTGGTTGGTTTTAGTTATTTCCTGTTATATGTGTTATAATGGAAATTAGAACTAAAATCAATAAGAAAGAGTTGCATGCGAACTTAGGTGAACTCATGTTTGAAAAGGGTTTTAAAATTTGATTGAGATAAACCTAAGTTCATGGTTATAATGGGATTAAATACCTAAGTTTAATCTTTTGAATCGGTTTAATAGGATTAAATTAATTTCCATAAGGATTAAATTTGTATTAAATCTATCTATAAGGGATCTTTTGTCTAAGGCGAGTTCTATCTAGGTTGGGGTATTTAAGCTGACAGAAACAGAACACCCCTACCTGGGAAACTATTTGGAAAGGTAAATTAGATATATTTGTTGCAAGCATGCAACAGTTGATCAAAGACTTCGTTAAAGAGTTTAATGAATGATGATCAAAAGTTGTTCAGCTTTCCAAAGTAAGAGTTACTTTTGGGCAAATCTAAATGTCACTTAGTTAAAATTGTTAGCCGTGTTTTTTCTAAGTAAATTACATCCTAGGTTATAAAATACTTAGTGGGAGGAAAAGATATATACGATATCTTAACTCCACTCACATTTCTCCTTGAATATTCACGTCGTGAGATTCATGCTTGGCCTCTGGTGCCCTGGGAGCATCCCCCTTCCGATGGTGTTTGCATGAGTCAATATCAAGGTGGACCGAGAGAGTATTTATAGTAAATGGGTGAAGGATGTGTGTCAATATGTCCTGCGGTCTTCTTCATTGGTTTGCACCGTGAGATCTTCTAGCACGACCTCGTGGCGCCTTGGGAGTGTCCCCCTTCGGATGGTTTGTGCGGTTGGTCAATGTCAAGGTGAACTCCAGAAATGGATAGGTTCGCTTTAGTTTTTGCCTCAATCAGATTTTTCCCTTCGAATTGGCTGCTTGGGGCGAAACTCTAGGATCTAAAATGAAAGGTCACACTTATGGGAAATTATTAAGCAAGTTAATGCTTTCTTGACCAAATCAATGATGGCTAGTTGTTATAGGAACAAGAGTTTTGGTATTAATGACTGGTTGAAAGTGTCTTCATTCAGAGGAGGGATAAATTTACCACCTTTCGGTGGCTTTTGTCCTAAACCACTAGAGCATCATTGTAAAACTAAATGTTACACGAGGTTCATTTAGATTTTGCTAAACCAAATTGGATTTTGTTTTAAAGAGTATTTGCTAAAATCTAATGTAGATCAACGTGTTTGTTTTTTCAGCAAAATGTATGATTTTTCATTAGTTTCCTCTTGACTGATTACATACATTGGAAAGAGTCTCTTAAAACATATTTCGTGGTAAACGACCTCAAGATTGTCATGGTTGAGGAGTGTCCTTAAGTCCCGACCATTGATGCACTGCAAAATATTGGTAATGCATATGAGGTGTGGATGAAGGCTAATTCATTGGCTTGACTTAACATTTTGGCTAGCATACTTGATGCATTAGCCAAAATGGTTGAGAACATGGTCATTGCACGTCAGATCATAGACTCGTTGCAAGAATTGTTTGAACGTTAGTTCTCACTTTTTGATAAAAAAGGGATAGATGACAAAGAAACAAGTAGTGTCAGTTCTCAAGATAATCTCCAATTTTTCTTGAATGTCAATGGACTAAAAGAGAAAGCAATTATTGCTGACTCAGATGAAGTTCATCGATGAGAATTGTTCTCTAAAATGGAACTTGGAGCTTATATAAGTTCTAACACTGATCTCACTACTCTCCAGGAGAGGAAGAAGTCTAAAGACAGTAAATGTGATTTATTTGTCTTGGAGATGTGTTTGGTAGAGAATGATGATTCTGCCTGGATACTTGATTCAGGTGCTACTAATCACGTCAGTTCTTCCTACAAGGGATTTAGTTTCTGAAAAACGTTGGAAGATGGAGAGTTGACTCTTCGAGTCGGTACTGGTGAGGTTGTTTAAGCTGTTGCTGTAGGTAGGCTGAAGTTATTTTTAGACAAGAAACGTTATTGTTACTGGATAATGTTTTTGTAGCTCCTCATATCAAGAGGAACTTAATTTCGGTTTCTTGTCCGATTGAACAGGGTTATACTGTCTCCTTTTCTGAGAGTAAAGTATTTATTTTCAAGAATGGTATGGAGGTTGATTTTGGTTCAATGGAAAATAACTTATATGTACTAAGCCCGTTAGTCATAAAAGCCTTGCTTAGTATTGAAATGTTCAGAACAACGACAACTGCAAAAAGACCAGAGGTTTCTCCTAAGGAAAACGCTCATATTTGGCATCTTAAGTTAGGTCACATCAACCTCAATAAGATTGAAAAGTTGGTGAAATTTGGACTTCTAAAAGATTTAGAAGGAAACTCCTTGCCAGTATGTGAATTATGCCTTGAAGGCAAGATGACCAAACGACCTTTTACTGGAAAAGATTATAGAGCCAAGGAAACCTTGGAGCTTATACATTCAGATCTTTGTAGTCCGAAGAGTGTTAAAGCTCGAGGTGGGTATAAATATGTCATTTCTTTCATAGATGATTATTCAAGATACGGGTATCTATACCTAATGCAACATAAGTCTGACACTCTTGAAAAGTTCAAGGAGTATAAGGCTGAAATTGAAAATGTTTTAGGTAAGAAGATAAAAACACTATGGTCTAATCGTGGTGGAGAGTATATAGACCTCAAATTCTAGAACTATATGATAGAACATGGAATCACGTCCTAACTCTCGGCCCTAAGTACACCTCAGCAGAATGGTGTATCAGAAAGGACAAACAGAACCCTGTTGGACATGGTTCGGTCTATGATGAGTTATGCTAATCTTCCAGACTTGTTTTGGATATTTTTCGTGGAAATTGCATGTTATATTTTGAACAACGTTCCCTCGAAAAGTGTTTCTGAAACACCTTTTGAGCTATGGAGAGGCCGTAAAGGTAGTTTACGCCACTTTAGGATTTGGGGATGTTTGGCCCACGTGCTTGTGGCTAACCTTAAAAAGTTGGAACCACGTTTGAAAGTTTGCCTCTTTGTAGGCTACCCTAAGGAAATGAGGGGTGGATAATTCTATGATCCAAGTGAGAATAAGGTGTTTGTGTCGAAAAATGCTATCTTCTTGGAAGAAGACCACATCAAGGATCATAAACTATAAAGCAAGCTTGTTTTACATGAGATTTTTGGTGAGACTACTGAGAGTTCAACAAGAGTTGTTGAACTGACTGATAGATCAATAAGAGTTGTTGATGTCGGTGTATCTAGTCAACCATCTTAAGAATTGAGACTGCCTCGATATAGTGGGTGAAGAAAATCAGATTCGAGATTTCCATGAGTAGTGGAAATAAGATTATTCCAAATCACAATCATGAATGAACAATACATTTACAGTCGACTTCAAACAAGCGGTTATAAAATTAATTCAGAAATACAACATGAATAACTCAGATGAACAAAGAGCAAACTCTATGCACATTTGAAGATGCGTCTCCACGCTCTGTTGCACACGACTGCTCGAACAATAACAACCCTGAACGCTCGATCTACATGACTGCAACACAGCAACAAACACAACACGAACACTTCGCGCTCGTCCTCAACGATCGCCTCGGCCACAAACTCCTCAACAACAACATGAACGGCCTCTAAAGCACCTCCATGGTGTCGAATTGAGTCTGACACCACCAAAAAGGCTACCTTGGTATTCTCGTATGAGAATCCAGAGGGTGGATTCTGTTCGGACTTGGTATGAGGCAGAAAAAGGAGGAAACACTGATCGTGTATGCGACTGGGCAAGTTGGAGATGGCAGAGTCCTATCGTATAGGTCGATGCCCAATTGTTTAAAAAAGCTAAGCGATCATCTAGCAAAAGCTATGCAATCGTTTAGCTCATTGCTTAGCTCGGTCTGTCACCTACAGACTCTACACGATCGTTTATTTTGGGCAAGCGATCTTCTAGCAAAACTATGTGATCGTTAGTAAATACTGCACAATCGTTTAGCTCACCACTGCACAATTGTTTAGCTAGCTCTAGCCGTCGCTGAGTAAATATGTATTTACTTGACGACTATTATGAGATCCCTTTTTGCGCGAGAGAGAAATCTCCAAAACTTTTTATGAAAACTTCAACAGTTTGTAAAAAATCCTAAAATTAGGAAAACCATTCCTTTTAAACTTATGATTACCATGAATTCAATAACCACCCACTCAATTGGTTCTTAAAGAAAAAGAATTAATTATCCAATAATTAATATTATTATAAATATAAATGATAACCAACTTATATAACCTATAGTTTTAATATTTCATCTCATGAAACATATAAACTGTAGTTCTTTTTCTTTTCCATGGTACTTAATGTAAATCTCATTTACATCAATCCTCCACTAGATGTATCTTATACATCATACCGATTATATCATATTTAATCAAAATACCTCTTGTCAATTTGAACATTTCAAATCAACACCAAGAACTGATCCTTAACTAAATCCATTGAGCTACTAAGGGAATCTCATGGACCTGTAGCTCGAAGCTCCAATGGTACGTGAATACCTGACTAAACTCTTTAGTCATGGTCGTTAACTGTCAGGCACTCCACTAAAGACCGATCAGTAGTGCGACAACCCTTCACAGATCGCTCGTAAGTACAACTGGGCCAATAACCGTTATGCCCCTGTAGTTACATCTATCTCCTTAAGTACCACTGATCCCTCTAATGAACATAAGTTCTAGTCCTACTATGACTGAGTCTTCTCTTCCAAAGAGAAGCTGTGGCCATTATGTTCAAGCCCTGGAATCATCCCTTAAGGGAGAAATCTCTCTACTTATCCCTACTTTGGGAAAGAAGTGAATTCCATCTTGTAGATTGAGTTCCCAACTCCCAGATCAGACAAGTCCCAAAAAAGGTAGGCATATTGAGTTGGCAATCTAGCCACTCTCACCCATACTAATCAAAGGACCACCTTCAAAGGCAGGAGTTTCCAAAACACTCAGGATTAAGGTCGTGTCACCTATGGTCATTTAGGTGAGATGCAAATCTCTAGTATCAACGACGTTATATACAGAGTCTAGTCATCTCGTGGTTCAGGTCTTATACAAACTCTTTGTATAGGACATCCCCGCTTGCACGTCTCCACATGAATGGTCAGGATCTACCATCTGTATAGTTTATAACACTTGCAAACCTCTACAAAGTGGGCCATATCCGTAGTGTCACAAGGATCAGGTATCCCACCTTAATCCTTATACTATAGACCTATGATAACAGACAGAAATGCATGTTATCATAGTGCTAAGTTCTTAAAGCGTAAAAGTGAACGGAAGATCGCTCAGGGAAACTCGAGAGATAACCTTGAAACGTAAAAGTAGAGAGCGGGCCGACTATCAAAGAGCGAGAATATCTTTTGAACACGAGTAGAGAGATAGTGTAAAAAGCCTGGGAAGCAAGAGATTTCTACCAGGCTCTTTATTCTTTCCTTGCATTGTTATTTTGTACTTCAACTTTATATTTATACAATGGAAGTTCTCCTTTTACATCTGTTCACTCTCTTAGCATGCATGAGTAGCTAAACTAATTGAATGGGTTGAGAAGAACTAAGTTAACATGACTTAGGATCTTCAACACATGTAGTTGTCTTGTTTTATGTTGTGCCCAACACCCCGTTAGAGCTACTTGAGAGAGAGTTTAAAGAAATAACCTAATGACTCGAGAGAGCTAGGTTAGAATCTAGACTCGAGAGAGCGAGATTAGATTGGCATAAGCAAGAGATAGGGACTTAGAGATAAGCTTTGTTTGTCAATCTGCATAGCATGCACCCTAGAGATAGGTATCATATTATGTGGTCGCATATTTGTGTGGATGTCATTTTGTCATCGCATAAATAGGAATAGAGGCTTATGTATAGGCCTTGTAGATTTATCGTATATATCGCATGCGTTCTAGCATTAGAAGCCGTAGCATTCGCACCGAGAGGTGGTTTACTATTGTATGTGTGTTGCATGATCGTATAGCATGAACGCATCCTAGGAAGTGTTAGCGAAAACCCTTCTCAACCCGTTCACCGCATACTCATCGTATCTTCTGTTTTATCAACTCTTATTGAAACTCTGCTGCATTTGTTTATTTTCCTTACTGCAAACAACAACTCCAACAACTTATTTATTTATTTGGTTACTGCAAAGTTTTCTAAAAATTACCACTGCAACCTGTTTTTCCAAGTCCCTGAGTTCGACCCTGGATTTACCAGGAAACTCAGTGGGGTTTACACTTGGATTTCACTGAGAAAACTTGAGTGCTCAACGCAACTCCATCAACGCATTTCATCCATAATTCCACATCATAAAATAACGCATCAACCTACTTAGGTTATCACTTAATGCATGATCCACTTGTATATCACATATACATGCTTAAGTTCATATAAGATAACCAAGGAGCTTTATTTATTGGATATGAGTAAATGTCATAATTAAATAACACTTATTTTATTCATTAAACCATGTGTATCTTTACAAAACAACAAGACTCCGAGAGAATTAGGACACCAATCCCAACAGTGGGAAGGTTGCGAACCCACCAAAACGCTACATGGGTTTGACTGAAGCCTAAAACATCATGTCTGATGATGGAGTTGAGGATCCATTGTTTATAAGCAAGCAATGGAGGATGCTGACAAAGATGAGTAGATTAAAGCCATGAATTAGGAAATGTTGTTTATGTACCTCAATTCTGTCTGGGAACTTGTGGATCGGCCTGATGGGGTAAAACCTATAGAGTGTAAGTGGATCTACAAGAGAAAATGAGGTGTAGATGGAAAGGTATAAACCTTTAAGGCTAGACTCGTGGCAAAGTGTTATACCAAGGTCGAGGGAGTGAACTACGAGAAAACTTTCTCACCTGTTGTCATGTTAAAGTCTATCAGGATTCTCCTGTCTATAGCCATATTTTATGATTATGAGATATGGAAATGGACGTCATGACTGTCGTTCTGAATGGTAATCTTGAGAAGACCATCTACATGGCTCAACCAGAGGGATTCATTGTTCCAGATCAAGAGTAAAAGGTTTGCAAGCTTAATAGGTCCATTTATGGGCTGAAACATGTATCTAAATCGTGGAACATCGGATTTGATAGTACGATCAAATCATTTGGCTTTGATCAAAACGTTGAGAGCCTTGCGTTTACAAGAAAATTATCAATAGCTCTGTAGCTTTCCTAGTGCTATATGTGGATGATATCCTAGCCATTGGGAATGATATAGGTTTTCTGTCTGCCAATAAAGAGTGCCTAGTCACCCAATTCCAAATGAAAGATTTGGGAGAGGCACAGTATGTTCTAGGAATCCAGATCATTTGGGATCGTAAGAACAAGAGGTTGGCCTTATTTCAGACATCATACATTAACAAGTTGTTGATCAGGTATTCGATACAGAATTTCAAGAGGGGTTTATTACCCTTCAGGCATGGAATTATTTTGTCTAAGGAACATTGTCCTAAAACACCTCAAAAGGTTGAGGAATCAGATGGATTCCCTATGCTTCGGCTATGGGAAGCCTCATGTATGCAATGTTATGTACTAGACCTAAAATTTTCTATATAGTAGGGATTGTCAGTCAATATCGGTCCAATCCAGGATTAGATCATTGGACGATGGTCAAAACGATTCTCACGTATCTTCGGAGAATGAGAGGCAATATGTTCGTGTATGAAGATAAGGATTTAATCCTTATAGAATACACCGACTCTGACTTTCAGACTGATATAAATTCTAAAAAATCAACATCAGGGTCAGTGTTCACTCTGAATGGAGGGGCTGTAGTTTGGCGAAACATCAAGCAAGGATGCATCGTGGACTCCACTATGAAAATTGAATACATAGCTGCTTGTGAAGCTGCTAAAGAGTTTGTTTGGCTTAGGAAGTTCTTTATAGATTTGGAAGTTGTTCCAAATATGTCTTTGCCGATCATTCTCTATTGTGATAACAGCGGGGCTGTGGCAAATTCAAAGAAACGTCAGAGTCACCGAAGAGGCAAGCATATTGAATGGAAGTATTATTTGATCAGGGAGATTGTGCATCACGATGATGTGATAGTCACGAAGATCGCATCGAGCACAACGTTGTTGATCCGTTTACAAAGGCTCTCACGGCTAAAGTGTTCGAGGGTCATCTGAAGAGTCTGAGTCTATGGGACATGCTACACCTTGTCTAGGGCAAGTGGGAGATGATACTGGGGTATAGAGTATGCCCTAGTTTATTGTATACTATATTGTACATTAGTATCCCGAGGAATTAGGACAAGTGGGAGATTGTTGGGATTGGTGTCTTAATTCTCCCCGTGGTCTCGTAGTTTGTAACCTTTTGTACACACATTGTTAGTAATAAAATAAGTGTTATTTTATTTGCATTAACATATATGCAATAAACTAGGATCCGTGGTTATTTCATGTAACCTAAGCATGTATGTGAGATATACAAATGGATCATGCCTTAAGTAATATCCTAAATGGTCTGTAGTATAAGAATAAAGGAGGGATACCTTATCCTGATGACACTACGGATAGACCCGTTTTGTAGATATTTACAAGTGTTGTAAAGTGCTACCAATGGTCTGATCCTGATCATTCATGTGGAGACATGCAAGCGTGGGTTTCCTATAAATATTTGTATAAGCTCGAACCACGAGATGATTAGTCTCTTTATATAATGCCGTTGATAATTGAGACTTACATTTCACTAAAATGACCATAGGTGACATGACCTTAATCTTGAGTGTTTTGGGAATTTCTGCCTATGAGGGCGGTCCTTTGATTAGTATAGGTGAGAATGACCAGATTGCCAACTCAACCAACCTACCTTTTTAGGGATTCGTCTGATTGGGGAGCTAGGAACTCAGTTACATAAGATAGAATTTACTTCTTCCTCGAAGCAGGGGTAAGTAGATAAATTGCTCCCTTAGGACTGATTCTGGGTCTCGAACATAGTGGCCACACCCTCTCTTTGGAAGAGAAGACTCAGTCATAGTAGGACTATGACTTATTATTCATTAGAGGAATCAGTGGTACTTATGGAGTTAGATGTAATTACAAGGGCAAAACGGTAAATTGGTTCGACTGTACTTACGAGCGATTTATTTAAGGGTTATCGCATTGTTGATTAGTCATATGGACACAGAAATATATCTGTAGTGAGAAGAGTGCAACCGTCGATCTTTAATGAAGTACTCGACAGTTAACGGATGGTGGATCTAATGACTAAAGAGTTTAGTCAGTTATTCACGTACCATTGGAGCTTTAAGCTATAGGTCCATGAGGTCCCCTTGGTAGCTCAATGGGTTCAAGTTGAGAATAAGATTTTGGGTTAGTTTGAAGTGCTCAAATTAACAAGAGGAAATTCAATTAAATGTGATATAATTGGTGTGATGTATTAGATACATTAGTTGGAGGAATTAATGTAAATATGATTTATATTAAGTACCATAAAATAGAAAAAAAACTATGGTTTATATGTTTCATATGATGAAATATTAAAACTATAGGTTATAAATATAATATGATAAGTTGGTTATCATATTTATTTATAATATATTAATTATATGATAATTAATTCTTTTTCTCTAATAACCGATTGAGTGGGAGGTTATTGGAAGTTTTATGGTAACTGTGAGATAAAAGGAAAATTGTTTTCTAAAATTAGTTGTTGAGTTCCATTATAAAAATTCTCACGGAACAGGCTATCAAGTAAAAATAGATTTTACTAAGCGATAGCCGTTGAGAGTCTAAACGATCGTGTAAAGAGTTGACTATATGATAGTTACTCATTGATCGTTGCTACACGATTGAGTAGCAAATTCTATGCGATAGGCTTCCATTATCTAAACGATCGAATACATCGTTTATGCGATAGACAGTGTTCATATCTCCCACTTACTCGATTATCTACTCGATCGCATACCTTCTATCTTTCTCAATCCAAGATCATACCGAGAGTACCAAGTTAACACTTGTGGTTGTGTTCTAATTCAGTTTATGAATCGAGTTTGACTCGATTGGGTTCGAGGAGCATCCCGTTATTTGTGCTATTGGTCGTGTTCTGTTCGTTGCATTCGAGTATTGTTTGGACACATTGAAGACTGATCGAGGGATAGTTGAAGAATGGTTCTTCAAATGTATGCATACTCTATCCCTTGAATCTCTTATAACATGCTGTAATTTCTGTATATACATAATCTGTATGTTTCCGTTTAAGACTGTAATCGTTGTGTTCAATCTGAGTGGAATTTGGAACGATCCACTTCCACTACTCAAGGAGATCTCTATTTGTGATTTCTTTCAGGACCTAGACTAGTTTACAAATGGGAACACAATTTATAATTAATCATTTTATGGTTTATGTATAAGTTTGACATCAGTTTAATTTACCTTGGTTAGTTTGTTTGAGTTACTGAATGTTATAACTGCTTATCAAGTGTTTAGGTTTCTACTGTCAAGGTAGAGAGATGAGGTTTGGTAGTTGGTATCATAGGAGGGTTGGCATCAGCTGTCTTCACATCTTCTCCTAGGATAGAAAGAGTTTCTAGGAAGGGGTGTGACATCAATACAGTAGAATAACTCTTGTTCCCGTAATGATTAGTTATAATTTATTCGGTAAAAAAACCATTAACTTGCTTAATGGTTTCTTGTAAATGTCACTTTTCATTTTAGATCCTATAGTTCTGCTCCAATAAGTTTGCCGAAAGGAAGGACGATGATGGTGCAAAAACTATAGCGGTCCTATCCATATTTGGAGTTTACTCTAATACTGACTCTAGGGGTGTTCAAATGACCCAACAACCCAAACAACATGGACTACCCAACCCAAATTGTAAGGGTTAGAATGGGTTAGTATTAATTTTAGGTTGAGTTTGGTTGAATTTTTTATGATTTTTTCTGGTTGAGTTGGGTTCGGGTTACAATTTTTAAAATTTAGGTTGACCAAACCCAACCTGAATTTCTAATATTATTAATATATATGTATATATATATATTATAATTTATAAATATTATAACTTATATATATTTTTATAATGTTTATTTGAAGGTTGTAGTAGATATCTTGGATTTGATATTTAACATTTGAGTTTTATAAATTTTAGTTATTAACATGTGATGTACATAAATTTAAGTATTTTAAGTTAATAGAAAATGTAATTAGAAAAGGAAAAAAATAAAATAACTCGACAACCCAATCCAACCTGACCATTAGGCTAGCATGCAATTTTATCCTAAATTCTTCATTCATTAAACATATAATATAACTTTTATATTTACATTAATGAATTAAAACTTATTATATGCATTACCATGATTATATTATTACCTTAAGTATCACTTTGATATTCTAAATAATAACAATCCTATTTTATGCATATCAATTTCATTAATATTCATAATATAACTCTTATATCAATATTAATGAAAAACTATATAGTAGACATGCTTTAAATCATATATTAAAACCATATAATATAACTCTTATATTATAAACATAAAAATTATATAGTATAATCATGCATATACATACTTTAGGAAATAACCTAAACTTTAAATATAGCATTTATATTTAAGAATGATGCATGCTCATATATTTTCATTAATTGATATAACTTTTATATTAAAACGAATAAAAAAAAATTAAAATTTGTCATCATATAATATAACACTTATATTTAAATATGATGCATGACATGCTTAACCTATGGTGGGATTTTAATCTATATGACATACTTTATACAACATATAATTAATATAATTAAACATACATCTCATGCGTAGTAAAACTATATTATAACAATATAAGATAAAATATTGACGTCCTAATAAAAACATAAATTTAATTATAAAATAAACTGTCTAGAAAAGTTGGAAGAAAACTGCCACATTCATGCTTGAGGAAAACTGCTACGATCTTTCGATGATGGACAAACAATAACCATGGCAGTCAGAAGCTTTTAGTGATGCTCAAATGACGACGGACAGAAGAAATCTGCACAGAAACCTCTCGGGTCTACACTTCGAAATCCGTCTTTCACATCTTTTTTTTTTTTTTTTTTTTTTTACCTTTTTCATAGCAAATACTTCACCATGAACGACCTGAACTTACAGACTCGACTTACAGAACAAATGCTCAAAACACCGAGTCCTTCCATTGAATAAATCTAGGGTGTTCAAATGACCCGACAACCCGAACAACCAAGACTACCCAACCCAAATTGTAAGGGTTGGGTTGAGTTAGTTTAATTTTGGATTGGGTTGGGAATTTTTTTGTTTTTTTTTGTTTTTTTTTGTTTTTTCCAGTTTGGATTGAGTTCGGGTTACACTTTTAAAAAATTTGAGTAGATCCACCCAACCCGAGTTTCTAATATTATTATATATATATATATATATATATATATATATATATATAATAGCTTATAGATATTATAACTCATAAATATTTTTATGATGTTTGTATAAAGTTGTAATAAATATCTTGAGTTTTGATATTCAAGATTTGAGTTTGATGGAATTTTAATTAGTAGTATTTGTTATAGACAAATGTAAATATTTAAAGTTAATAAAAAAAATGTATAAAAAAAAGAAAAGAAAAATAAATAACTGACAACCCAACCCAACCCAACCCAAATTTTAGGGGTTGTGTTAGGTTGAAGATCTTATTCTGGTCATTTGGATAACATACATCAATATGTAGTAAGTTAAGCATGAAATTATAGGGAAGAAGAAACATACCTTTGAAGAACCGTTATTCAAACTTCTTCAAATCTTCATAATTCTTCAACAAACCAATCTTTCATGAACAATATGAAGATGTTACCATCGAATCTTCTTTGTTATTCTCTTAGCAAGGACCAGTTTGTGGGAACCAGCTTTTTGAAAGAGAGAGGGAATAATATTTTGTGAATGAGAGTTTTCATGAAGAATTCTTCTTTGTCAAATTTTCTTGAGAGAATTGAATGGGAAAGTTCTTGAGAGAGTAAAAAAAGTTACTTCTCTACAATTACCAATACCCATGAAATAAAATTCCCCACCTCTTAATGCTTGAAGTAGAAATCAATTAAAAATAACTTCCACTTCCTTTAATTTTAACTAAAATAAAATTTTATTTAATTAAAATAAATAGTTAATCAAATTAATTAATTAATATTTTAATTAAATATGCCATAGTTAATTGAATGTACATTTAAATCATTTCAAATGTACATCTCTCTCCTAACCTATAATTTTAATATGAATCTCATTCATATTTATTGACTTATAGTTTTAATATGAATTTTATTCATATTAATTAATTGAATCATATTTAAATAATAAATCTTCTTATTATTTCAAAGTTTAATTTTTGAATCTCATCTAAAATTAACTTTATATTATAATGTATCTATATATATTATGTTAATTGTATCGTATACAATTAATATTATTTCCTTATTTAATTTGAACAATTCAAATTCTTTCAAAACTCTTGGTTATTGTTTATCCATTGTGAACTAGTAAGGGGACTTAATGAACCTACAGATTAAAAGCCTCAATGATTTGACATTAACTAATTAAACCTTTTAATTATGTTAATGACTATTCATTAACTATGAATCACTCTATTAAAGACCCACAACTGCACTCTTTGCACTATAGAATATTTTTGTGTCCATAGATTTAACCATTACAATAAGTCGATCTTTCACAAGCGGTTTGTAATTACAGTTTGATCAAATAACTATTTTACCCATGTAATTACCTCTTACTCTTTAAATACCACTGATTTCTCTAGTGAATAATATGTTTATGGTCCTATCATAAATCAAGTTCCTCTCGGCCCATTGAGAGGGTGGGTACCCTTTGTTCAAGACCCGAGTCAACACTTAAGGGAACTACTCATCTACTTACCCTAAAGACGAGAAGGAGCAAATTCCATTTTGGTAGTTATGTTTCCAGCTCCCTACTCGGACAAATCCTCAAAATAATAGAATTATTGAGTCGACAACTTAGGTCATTTTCAACCTACAAATCAAAGGACCACCCTCATAAATAGAAGTCCATAACTCACTCAGAATTGAGATCGAGTTACATGATTATCCTATGATACCCCTGTCGCAATGTGATCACGACTCGGAATGGTCGACGTCCTCTTTTATGGATCTCTTTAAATAAAAAGTTTTGGAGTTATTTGTGTGTAGGGAAGGTGTTAGCACCCTAAACACCGATAAAAACGGTTACCAAATTTTATATTTTATTATTCAATTAAAAAAATAAGGTCCACAAAATGTTATTTGCTTTTTTTTAAATGTCTCACGTTTATTAGCTCGCATTTTAGAAATAAAACATGAGCTAATAATTGTGAGTGGCATCAGAGTCATTAATTAAATTGGAATTTTATTTTGGATTCCCAAAATAATTTCCTATACTTCAAGAATATTGTAACATCAAATTTTGGTTATTCTAATCTCTGTCGTCAGTGTTTAATGAGAAATTTTATATATTTAAAGAATTAATAAATTTCAAAAAGCGAACACTACTCAATCTTATTTTAAATTAAAAAATGTTATTGATGGTTGAAATTCAAATTATTAATTTTGTGAAAATTATTTTAAATTTAGAATTTTAAATTAGGGAGAAATTTCATGTATTTATGGACTTTTAACAATAAAACTCATATAGGAACACTACTTTTCTCAAATTTAATCTTTTAAAAAAATATATATTTATTTGCAGGAGAATTTTAATGTATTTATAAATTTGAATAATTCACAAAGATAACACTACTAATTCTCAAGTTTAATTTTTGGTTAAGCATTTCATCTATTTATGGAATCTTAGCAAAAACCATAAAGAAACACTACTCCGCCTTCAACCAAATATTAATTTGCTACCATTTTTAATTTAAGAAATATTTGTGGTGAATATTTTATTTTATTTTATTTGACTTTACACCTGAGATTAATGATGGATTTGAGATTTATGCAAAGATATATATATATATATATATATATATATATATAAAATTACAAATTCACAATAACTGATTAGTGACCTGTGATAATAATAATTAGAATTAAAATTGTGACATATCAAAGAAAATAAAAAAAAATACAAAAAGCTAAAATAAGCTCGTTGTAAAAAAAAAAAAGGGTAAAAAAGTTATAAAAATGACTCTCTAATTAGCTAAATTATGAAATTAAAATCAAATCGAAGTAAGTAGATTCCTTAATAACAAAAAGAATATCATAGACTAACTAACAATAAGAAAATCTCTTGGAACTTTAATCAATACTCAAGTTCTCTTCTTCTATGATACAAGATAAAATTAATTTTGCGTATTTAATATTGATTCTTTGAGACACAATTTGGCAATTTGAAAGAAAAGTAGAAAAATAAATGCTCATGGTAAAAATAGAGAGACGTCAAAGCTTGCCATGGCTTGAAGACTGCAAATTACCTACTTGGAAGATGAAAAAACAACATATTGGTGTTCTTTCTACCTATTTTCTTAATTAATGTAAAATTGGAAAGAGAGAAGGAGAAACAAGAAAAGAAAACTCTAACCATAGAAAAGAAATTCTTAACATTTTCCTCTCCAATAGAGTACGTAAAATTGGAAAAGAGAAAAAGTTGTGAATTTTGAGAGAGAAGGGGAAGAGATTTCCCCCATAAAATTGTAAGAAAAATAGGAAAATTGTTAGATTTTGAAAGATTTTGGTGTTCTTCCCTACTCAATAAGTGAAATTCCTTTTCCCTAGAAGATAGAGAGGAAGGGATTTTTATCTTGAAGGTGGAGAAGAAATAGATAGAAGTGGGGGAGAAAATTGAGGGAGAGAAGGTGAAAAAGAAATGAGGAAAAAAGGTGAGGAGAAGGGATGATGGGAGAGTAAGAGTGAAGAGAAAAATGAGAAAGAAGAGATATGAAGAGAAGATAGGAAAGAAGGAGAGTTGAGAGAAGTTTGTTATAGGTGAGGAAAACATAAGAGTGTCAAGAGAACAGTGAGTGTGAGAGAAAAATGGGAAGGTTGAGAGAAAATAGGGGGGAGAGGAAATAATACGTGAAATATGAAAGTGGGGAGAAAGAATTAGAAAAATTAGGAGTTTTTTTTTTTTTTTAAAAAAAAACAACTTCAAATTAAATCTAAACTTTTTATATATATACTTTTCATTTTATGAAGTTTTAACAATAATAGAAAATGATAAAATTGGAAGAGTAAATTCAAAGAAAAAATATGAAAAAAAAAAAAAAGAAGTTGGGCAAAAGACGCTATCTACAGATAGAATAGAGATATCAACTGAAAGATCTTGTATTGCAGCTGTGTATTTTCTATGTTTCATTCAGGGTATAATAGCCCGATTTATACACATTTTACCCTTTTAGGGTTTTATAGAAAAATAAAGAATTAATAATTACAATTGAATTGAATGATGAATAATAGATTGACACATGGACCAATCACAAAAGGAAAGAATAAGAGAGAAATGATCACCGAATATTGGCGGTAATAGAAATGCCAAATTTACTCAATTTCCATAATTGACCTCCTTGTGTGATATGGCAATCTTGACTTGAAGTGTCTCCTTTTGACTTTTTGACTTGTCCACATAATTTGCCAACAAGGCTTTCTCTCTAACATCCCCCCTCAAACTCGTGGGGAGATTAGCAAACTCCGAGTTTGGACTGTAAACAGAAGAATTAGAAGTGTGTAAGGGGTTTTGTGAGACAATCAGCCAATTGATCCGAAGAGGGGATATATCGGTCATCAAGTTTACCTTGAAGAACTTGATCTTGCACAAAATGCACATCAATCTCAATGTGCTTTGTACGAGCATGAAATATCGGATTAGTTGTGATAGCACCAGCACTTATATAATCACAATGGGTTTGCTAGCTGATAATAGTTGGATTTCTGATAGCAACTGTCGGAGCCAAATGATTTCAGCTAATGCTTGAGCTAAAGCTCGATATTATGACTAAGTGCTGGAACGTGCCACGACTGTTTGCTTTTTCGATGACCATGAGACAAGGTTATTACAATGAAGACACAATAGGCAGCCACTGAACATCTACCATCAATATTCGATGCCCAATCAACATTAGAGAAGGCAATGATATCCAAGTTCGTGTTCGGTTCAAAGAGTAATCCAAAGTATCGTGTGCAACTAATGTACCTGATTACTCTTTTAGTAGTCTGCCAATGAATGTCTGTAGGTGCTTTCAGAAACTGACTTAAATGATTTACTATATATGCAATGTCAGGCCGAATATTAGTAAGATATTGAAGAGCACCAATAGTGCTTCTATAAATATATGGGTCTGATAATGGAACCCAATCAGTAGCTGACAACTTCTTACCCATAGTACATGGTATAAGAGCTGGATTAAGATCAGATAGATTCAACTTGCTAAGAAATCTTCAACATATTTAGCTTGATTTAGTACAAAGCAAACCTCAATATGGTGAAGTTGAATGCCCAAGAAATAAGTCAAGGCACCTAAGTCTTTAAAGGAAAACTTGCTATCTAGGGATTTAACCAGTTGTGTAATCAAATGAGAATTATTACTAGTAACAATAACATCATCCATGTAGACTAGTAGGAGTAAGATAGAGTTACCAGAGTGGAATATGAACAAGGATGTATCGGCTTTTGAGTTTTTGAATCCCCAACTAATCAAGGCATTGCATAGAGTGGTATTCCATGCTCGTGGCGCCTGTTTGAGTCCATAAATTGATTTGTCAAGTTTGCATATATAGTTTGGATGTGTGGAATTAATATATCTAGTAGGCTGATGCATATAAACATCCTCAGTGAGAGCTCCATTTAGAAATGCATTATTGAAATCCAAGTGACAAAGGGCACATCCTTTTGTAACAGCAAGACTGAGGACAACTCGAATAGTTGTTGGTTTAACAACTAGGCTGAAAGTTTCAAATAAATCAATTCCAGGACTCTGATGATATCCTTTCACTACTAATCGAGCTTTATATATTTGAATGCTGCCATCAGGGTTTTTCTTCAATCGGAAGACCCATTTGTTTCCAAGAACATTCAGGTGGGGGAACAAGATGTCATGTATTATTTGACGTAAGGGCTACATATTCATTGTCCATGCTAGCCTTCCATTGAGGTGTTGTAAGAGCCACCTTTACGGTTGTTGGTTCTGTTAATGTCCAATCAGTGTGAGTGGAGGCAAGCCAAGCTTTAGGTTTAAAGATACCAGCTTTGGCTCTGGTTATCATGGAGTGAGAAGGAGCAGGCAGTTTTGGTATGGTAGTTGGGGAAGTGGTAGGTAAAGGGGCAGTGGCAGTTGGGTCAGACACGACATCAATTGGGTGAAAATCAGGATGGTCAACAGAAATAGCCAAAGGTTATTGGGTTGGGCACTCGAGAGAGCTTGATGTTGGGCTGGGCGAATAAGTATGAGAAGAATTAGGAAGCGGTATACTATGTATATGTTGCTGAGTAAGGGATGTTGTATTGGAATTGGGTGAAGCTGATTGTGGATCAGGGAGGGCCTGAAGTAGTGGACTCAGATTGGGAAGTAGTGGATAAGCAGATGTTGTTGGCTGAGTAATGTGCTGCCTTTGCAAAGAAGTGGAGACAGTGCCCTGAAATCCATAAGAGAAGAGAAAGTCAGTTTCATGAAACTTTACAGCTGTTGAGATGAATACCCTGCCATCTTTGTTTAGGCAACGATGACCTTTATAAATAGAGCTTGGCCCCAAATATACACACTTTTCAAAGTGGAACTGAAATTTGTGAGTTTGATATGACCTTAGGCATGGAAAGCACGCACAGCCAAATACCCTGATCTTGGAGATGTCAAGAGTCTTTTGAAGCATGATTTGAATAGGAGAGGATCCATTGAGAACAGGTGTAGGAAGGTGATTGATGAGAAAACAAGCCATTAAAAAGGCATCCCACAAAAAATGCAATGGTATGGATGCCTGAGCTAGTAGAGTGAGCCCCATTTCAACCAAGTGCCGATGCTTCCTCTCTGCACAACCATTCTGTACTGATGTGTGAGGGCATGAAAACCTGGAGATAATTCCCAATTCTTGACATAGACGATGGATTTTAACAAATTCTCAACCATTGTCTGACTGTAACATCTTAGGTATGGCATTAAACTGAGTTTTAATCATGTTTAGAAAATGTTGAAAGGCTGCAAAAGTATCAGATTTCAATTTTAATGGATAAATCTGAATAAATTGTAATCATCCATGAAAAGCACATAATATCTATAGCCACTTGAAGATATGATAAGTGTAGGGCCCCAGACATCTGTGTGAATAAGATCAAACTTGTTTTGAGCACGAGAGTTTGAAATGGGAAAAGGTAACAAGTGAGTTTTCCTAGTTGACGGGATTCACAAAACAAATGTTCTTCATTGCTTGAAACTGACTGATTACATTCTTTTAGAATAGACTTTAAGACTCTTAATGACGGATGACCTAATCTTTGATGCCACAAGGTCATAGACTCAACCACATTCACACTGAGACCAATATTGAAAATGGTAGAATCATTATTTTTGTGCAGGGGCTTGTGCAAAGGACTCCCCATTCCTTCCAAATCAGCTCCAACTGCTGCAGCTTCTAACTGATATAAGCCTCCATTAAGTGTTCCTTTCAGCAAGTGTGTGTGTGTAAGCTTGTCTTTAACAACACAAGAGTCACCATGAAACTCAACAAATACAACATTATCTTTTGCTAAATTTGAAATACTAACTAGATTCTTTGTAATTTTAGGCACACACAGAACATCAAGTAATTTTACTTGACAAGCATTTACTGTAAGATAAAAGTTTCCTATAGCAGATATAGACAATGAGGCTCCATTACCAATAGTAACTCGATCTGTATCTGTGTATTTTGTAGGATTTTTTAGGTTGTTGTAGTCTGTTGTGACATGATTGGTCGCGCCACTATCTCCATACCAATTGAAATCTGCCACTGTCTCAAGTGTAGCAATAAAAGGATTAATGTTCTGGGAAGTAAGAAAGGCTGCACGAGTAGGTCCTGAGCTACCTTGGTTTTGATGGCTCTTATACTGTTGTTGATTCGGTACAAACTCCCTATTATACCTCTAATAGTAAACATCAGCAGCATGACCATATCATGAATAGACTTGGCATGTTGGGCAATTTCCTCGGCCACGACCACGACCCCTAGTGTTTCCCCCATGATTTCCAATTTTACCTTTTGAGTTATTGTAGTTTTGCTGATTGATGGAGTTATTGTTTCCCTAATTAGAAGACTGAGAAACAAAAGTAGGTCGGTTAAAGGCTACATTGACAGAGGCAGATTGATTGAGTGTAAGAGTCTTGGATGAGTTTTGATGTTCCAGTCGTTTCTCAAATGACAGTAGCTCAAATTGCATATCAAGTCGCGATATATTAGGTTTGTTTTGAATCATAACAACCATGGGGTTGTATTCTTCATCTAGACCAAGTAAAACTTGGGAAACAAGAGTGCGAGGGGAAACAGAGCTATCGACTTGTGCTAGATTATCAGAATGTACTTTCATGAGTTTCAAATAATCAAACATGGACAAGTTACCTTGCAAGTTTTTTGGAAAACTTGTCTTAGATAATCCTCCTTAACATGTGATTGAACTCCAAATAGATCTTGAATCGCTTCCCACAAATCTCGAGCATTATCATAGCCCATCAGCTAAACGACAACTTCAGGAGACATAGAGTTATAGAGCCAACCGAGAAGAAGCTGATCAACGGTTAGCCAAGCTTCATATTGCGGACTAAGGACTCTGGTAGCTGTCGAGCTGGATGCTCCACAGGTCCGAAGATTAGGCGTCTTCCTCAACAAATCCTGATTCGAGGGTTCCAGTAGAGAGTTGGGAAATGAACATGGGAGGGCATGGAGTAGTACTTGAAAGATGGCCTTCGAGATTGTAGCCTCTTAGAATCGGAAGAGCCAATGTTTTCCAGAGCATGAAGTTCCCCCGTTCAAGCTTCACACTCGTTATTTGGTTGAGCATCCGGTTCAATGGTGGGGTGCTAAATTTTGTGGTTTTTGATGCCATAGGTACAGCTCCGATCGTGGCGTTAGCCATAAAAGCTTTGATACCAAGATAGAAATAGAGATACCAGCTGAAAGATCTTGTATTGCAGCTGTATATTTTCTATGTTTCATTCAGGGTACAATAGCTCGATTTATACACATTTTACCCTTTTAGGGTTTCACAGAAAAATAAAGAATTAATAATAACAATTGAATTGAATGATGAATAATAGATTGACACTTGGACCAATCACAAACGGAAAGAATAAGAGGCAAATGATAACCGAATATTGGCTGTAACAGAAAATATTGGTTGTAACAGAAATGCCAATTTTACTCAATTTCCACAATTGACCTCCTTGTATGATGTGGCAATCTTGACCTGAGGTGTCTCTTTTTGACTTTTTGACTTGTCCACATAATTTGCCAACAAGGCTTTCTCTCTAACATCTACAACCCTTACAACTCAAATGATTGTCCTCATACAAACTCATTTTATAGGATACCCCCACTCGCTATCTTACATAAACGATTATATCAAATAACTTGATCCATCTGTATGTCCATTACATACTGTTTCAAGTCTTGTGAAATAATCTTAGATTTTTTCCGTAATGGATAACTAATTATTGCATATATAAAATAATTAATTATTATATCAAATAATTAATCCAACATTCACATCTCTTTGTTACAACGTAATCCTATATAACTGTGTCTAAAATGTTGTTTTTTACAATTTTTTATATCATATTTGTTGGTTTCTCTCTACGTTTTTTAGTTTTTAGTTTTTTTTTTTTTTTTAAATGGTTTCTATCTAAGTTACGGATTAAAAAATAACTTTGTATTAGTATTATGTTCTCTGTGGTTGGTTTTATAAATAAGTGTTGGTTGTCAACATTTATGAATAGTTTTTATATGTTGCCAGTACTACATTACCATTTTATTACAGTTTAATTTTGCAATATATTATTAGATTTGTTCTATACTTTATACTTTGCAATTTTAGTTACACTGTATTAATTATTTAATCAACGTTTTCACATTTCTTTGTTACAACACGATCCTATATAATCGTGTGTAAAATGTTGTTGTTTTTTTTTTACAATTTATTCTATCGTGCTTGTTGGTTTCTATCTAAGTTACGGATTAAAAAATAACATTGTATTTATATTTTGTTCTCTGTGATTGCTTTTATAAATAGAGTGTTCCTTATAACATTGTATTTGTATTTTTATTGATAAGATTGACTAGTTATCACCATATAGGAACAACTAGTTATGTAGATAGATTACACACTTCTATAGACTTGATTCATAAGATAATTAAAATTAAATGGAATAAAAAAACCATCGTATACATTCATGAAAATAAAAAACTCAAATCAAACATAAAAAAGAAGTTGGTCTACCAAAAAAAAAAAAGACATTAAGATGCTCGTGCTTTAGGAAACATTGATCCAAAAAATCATATTTATCATAGATCACATTATTTTATGCTAGCTCAAGTGAAGGTTAAAGGATGTGAATTCTCGTCAACAGATTTTGTAGGTTTATTTGCCTCTTTGCGCTTCAGTGCATCAATCCATATATCATTCATCAATGTATTTGTAGTATTTTTCAATGCAGCTGATCTTGCAATTTTACGTCGATCCATTTGCTTCCTTCCCATCTTTAATTCTTATATGATTGTTTCCCAACTATTAACAATCCATAAGCAATTTATGAGTATAATATTGGCATTGACACAATAATTACACTATAATTATAAAGTTATAAGTATAAAGGTTTACATGTCGTATGATGATTTGTGTTGCCTTGTTATTAGAGTCAATCATATCCAGCCTTTCGTATTCAATTGCATATAATAAACAGACACTGAAGCAGTATGTGAATACCCACAGCGGAAAGATTGTGTCCTAATTTTTTGTTTTATAGAATAAGAATTAAACAGAGGACGGAAACTAAGACAATATTCTTATTAAGCATGCTTTCACAGTAATTTAGTGAGGAAGAAGGGATTAAAGGACTTACTCTTGAAGACTGATAACCCTTACAAATCCCCTCCAATGTACTAATCGAAACGTCTTCCTCTTCTTTTAAACACACAAACACAGCAAATGGAATTCCAAATTTCGGATACTACCACAAACAAATGCTCGTTATTCTCAAGGCATGGAATCCTGAGAGGTGTGGGCTTCAAAATTAATTTTAAAAGGGAGAGGGAAAGTTTTTGTTGAGAAAGAAATTACACAGAGAGTTTTTCTTCTTCAAAGATAAATTGAAACTTAGGGAAGAAGAAGACCAAAATTAACCCTGCCTCCTATCATCCACGTTAAACGAGATAGAGGAAAATTACCAAAATTAACCCTGCCACCTATCAAATAACTCCCACCTAATAATTGATTTAATTAAAACTGATTTTTAATTTAATTTAATAACCAATCTAACCTATAATTTATTATTCTCTCATTTATTAAACCATATGTTATATCTAATATAACACATAACCTATAATTTATGTTATATCATATATAATATAACCTATAATTTATTATTCTCTCATTTAATCTATAATATTGATATGAATCATATTCATATTAATTTTAATCTATAGTTTGAAATATGAATCTCATTCATATAATTAATATTTGAATCATATTCAAATATTTATTTTCTTTCAAGTAAAACTTTATATTATAATGTATCATATACAATATATTAATTATATTTGATATAATAAATATTATAATGTATCACATATATTATATTAATTATATCTTATATAATTAATTCTCTTCAATTAATTTGAACAATACAAATTAATCCAAAATTAATTTTGATTCTCATTAATCCTTATTGAGCAAACAATGAGACCTTATGGACCTGTAAATTAAAGCTCAAATGGTACTTAGTTAATTAATTAAACTCTTTAGTTAAATTAATCATCTTCCATTAACTTCCTCCACTCCACTAAAGACCGACAGCTGCACTCTTTGCACTATAGATATATTTTTGTTTCCATTTGAATAACCAATCAACAGTGCATTAACCCTTCACAAATTGCTTGTAAGTACAACGGGGCCAAAATTATCGTTTTGCTCCTGTAGTTACATCTAACTCCTTAAGTAACACAGATCCCTCTAATGAACAATTAGTTATAGTCAAACTATAATCAAACCTCTTTCGGGTCAGGAGAGAATGTGACGCCACATTGTTCAAGCCCCAGAATCAGCCATTAAATGAGCAATTTCGCTGTTTACCTTAACACTAGAGAAGAAGTGAATTCCTTCTTGTGTAGATGTGTTCCCAACTCCCCAATCAGATGAATCCCCAAAATGGTAGCTATATTAAGTTCAGCGAAACTAGCCATTCTCACTTATGCAGATCAAAGGACTACCTTCATAGGCAAAAGTTTACAATTCACTCAGGATTCAGGTCAAGTCACCTATGGTCATCCTGGTGAAATGTAAGTCTTTTTTAGTAACGGTGTTATATAGAGAGACTATTCAGTTCTTGGTCTGGTCTTATACAAACTCTTTGTATAGAATACTTCTGCTCACATGTTTCCACATGAATGATCAGGATCAAATCATTTATAGCACTTTACAATAATTGTAACAACTACAAAGCAGGTTGTATTCGTAGTGTCACCAGGATAAGATACCCAACCTTATCCATCTACTATGGGTCGTTTAAGCTCTCACTTAAACATGATCCATAATATGTTTCCACATACCTGTTTAAGTTACAATAGATAATCTTGGATCTTAGTTTATTGGTTTTTGAGTTAATGCAACTAAATGTCAAATAAAATACCTCTTATTTTATTAGATAAATAAATTGTTTATACAAATACAATTTCAAACTACAAGACCACAAGATTTAGGGTATCAACCCCAATAGAAACAATTCTTGAAATAGAAGAATGTACCTCGTCGTCATTACTTAAAGTGTGCACTAATTTGGTTTTTTTAGACTTTCTTCCGGTTATCCCTGCAGCACACAATAAATCATTGTTTCTCGTATTCTTCTTTACCTTCTCCTTTATCATCCCTTTTAATAACACGAAGAAGAAATTATTTTTAAAGGAATCTAAATATTCGAATTTTAATCCCTAAAAAATCATTCAAAATCCAAGATATATTTTTAAAGTAATGAAAGAATCTATATTTTGAATATAAAAAATATCCAAGTTAAATATTTCCCCTCTTAGACCATTTTTTTTTTAATAAAATCCATCCATTAATTTTCTTTCAATACATTCGGTAAGCATATATATATATATATATATATATATATATATTTTACCTTTGTTGTAGTTCTTCTCGCAATTTTGTAGATTTAAGGAAATGAGATTTGTTGTTGGAATCCTAATGCAAGCGTTTTTGGAGTTCGGAGGTTGTATATTGAAGATTTTCTTGGGAAAAATGACCAGAACACCTCTAACTGATGCTTTTGTTCTCAGATTGTGATGTTTTCATCAAAATCTTCTAAATATCAACCAATTTTCTTCTTGTCTGAGATTTTGGTGGAAAGAGTCCACCATAAAGTACCTTAAAGATGAAACAATGAGGAATATTTGTTTGTTTTGTGTTGGGATTTTCTTGGGTAGAGAGAGGGATAGATTTTGGCTATACATTCAATAATGGAATTGATTGATGTGATAAAAGGGCTATGGTTTTGGGAAGATAAGTCGGTAGGTGTCTTTTCCGATTTTAAATTGGATTACACGTTTCCCACGACATTAAAAGGTATCTTGATAATTTAGGGGTTTTAATTAAATTTTATCTAAAATTCTTTTTTAATAAGGGTTGTATCATCACATTTACGTGTTTTGGGTGTATGTTGGACTTTTGCAATTTTAAAATTTTATTATTTTTTATTCCATTTTTCCATTTTTATAAAAGAAAAGTGATTTTGCCATTTTTTCAAATGAAAAGTTAAAATATGTTATTATTCTTGTTAATCCCAATAATAATCCCTACTGACCATGAAACCCATTATAGTCATGGGTTGGGCCGAACTTGACTCGAAAGCTTAAAAGGCTTTCGACATAAAAGACCTTAAAATAAGGGTTATATTATATTAATGTCTTGAACATTCTATTTATTTATTTATTTACTTATTATTATTTACAAAAAAGACCTATTGGACTTTGTTTTTTCACTACTGTCAATGACTATTTATAATTTAGGCCTTGGCCCACACACAATTACATATATATATGTATGTATGTACGTACGTACGTATGTATATATATATAAAGTTTTCATTCTCTCTCCCCCATGATAGGCTTAGGGCTTTACGCCCATTAATGTTCCTTTTTTAAAAAAGAAAATAAATGTTTAAACTCTTCCACTTCCCCTTTCTTCCTCCTCTTTCTTTTGTCTCATTCCCAATGATGTGAGTTGCAAGCGGGTGGCGATGGGAGATGGACGACATGGAGTGAATTGATTGTGTGGTGCGATTCTTTCGGTGTAGGGCAAGAAGATCTGGTGCAAGGCAATTTTTCCGTGCACGAGCCTATTTTTTCGGTGTGGGCGAGTAGATCTGGGGTGGGACGATTTTTCCAGTGTAGGATGAGGAGATTTGTTGCGGGGTGATTCTTCCAGCATAAGACAAGCAGATCCAACGTGGGACGAATTGACGACGCGGGGTTCTAGATGATGACGGTCGACGATGATATATAAGGTATATATACATATATGTATGTATACATATATATGTTTTCAATATATAGGGTGATTTTAATTTTTTTTATTGAGACTTTCTGTTTTATGATATATACACTAATATATATTGAACATTAAGTTCATTTGTTCTTTATATATATTTGCTTTCAATATATAGGGTGATTTTATCATATATACTGTAATATATATCTTTAATTTATATTGGGACTTTCTATTTTTATGATATATACACTAATATATATTGAACATTAAGTGCATTTGCGATTTATATATTGTGGTAGATAGCTTTGTTTATTTGAAAATCATGAGGTTTTAAATTGAATTTGAATCGGTCACATTAATTGAGAATTAACGATTTCAGTTAGGAAGCTTCGGTTAAATTTACTTAAATGAAATTTAGTCTATCTTACTAGTATATTTCATATATTTATTAGAATATTTACAAAAATCTAAGAAAAATATTCTAAAGTATATTTAAAAATAACCATCAATCTAAACTATGGTATATATGAGATAACAAAGTAAAATATAAACAAATTAAAAATAAACAATGAACTATAATAGACAAAAACCAAATAAGTTAGACTATCATATAAAAATTGCATTAGAATAACATATATATCAAACATCAGGGGAATATATTATAGACACACAAGTGATACTTAATTAGAAGGACATATATATTAAATACCTCAGATATATGCCAAATAAACAATAGAATATATTACATGAAAACAAATAATGGAATGTATCACATAATATCAAAAATCAAAAGTTAAATGTATTTTATCTCTCCAATTGAAATGAAAAAAAATTATATTAAATGCTTCTTTTCTCTCCATTTGAAAATGGAAAAAATCATATTAAATGCATTTTCTCTATCTATAATAAATGAAGTTTCTCTCTCAATCATTAAGGAAGCTTCGTAAATAGGGAAATATATATAAAAATCAGAAAAAAAAAATAAGAAAAAAAAAAGTAAATTTGTCCAAAAATAAAACTAAAAGTCTTTCTTGAAAAATTCAAATTTAAAGACATTTTTTAAATATATAGCCTAAAGAGGATGTTTTATATAAAAATCTCAAGCTCAAATGGTACGACGGTTAGGACTAGCTCGATCTAATAGCTCAGTATATTTGTTCGCTAGCTGCCAATATTCTTTTGTTTTATTTATTTTAAACTACTTTTGAATATACACTATTGGCTTTATAGTACATCCCATTGCAATGATCACCTAAACATACTAATGTTAATGTACTCTCAGTTCAAGGCATCATTAAAAAAAGATCAAACTAATAGAAAATATTATAGATACCTATTTATAAAACATGCTCAAGAGATAAGTAGCTATTATCAAGTAACACAAGTTTCAATCTCAAAATCAATTGGCAATAGGAGAAGTAGCTCGTGTATTGATAAACAATGACGAGTTTGATCTCAACGATCAATATTTCCTTAAAACACATTTCAAACAACATGTAACAGACCATACAATATAAATATATAGTTGTTTCTCTATTCTATATAGATGAAAATTTAAAAGAAAAATCTGTAAAGAAAAGACTTATCTTCTTGTAGCTCCTAATAAAGAAATCAACTCCCCTTCTTGTGGATGTAAGCGTTTCTGGCCGAACCACGTATATCATAGTGTTCATCTTCTTCTTCTCCTTCTTCTTCCTTGATTGCATGCTACAAATCTTCAATCTTTACCTTGCAAAATCACTGGAAACATAGAGAGTGTTAGAGAGAGTTGAGAGGAATTTCCATATTGGCTTAGAGAGAGAAAAGAGTTTTTACCAAATTAATTTCTCATCTGATCACCTCACTTACTCGGCAGAAGAAGTAAAGGGTTTCCTTCACGCATGTCCATCATTCAGCTTGTCAACTTGGTCTCTTCTTTACCTTTTATTTTATCAACGATTCTCAATTAATTGGATTAGACTTCTCCAACTTATTTTGGGCTTGAAATTAAATCAACAACCCAATAAAGTGGCATCAAAGAATAAGACTATCAAGAAAGTAATTCTTGGAGAATCAAGATTCAAGTTTCAGATAAGCCATGGGAATAACAAGGTTTTAAGTGGAGAAATTCGATGGAAAGGGTGATTTTGGCTTGTAGCAAGCCAAAATCAGAGCCATCCTCGGCCAACAAAAGGCTCAAAAGGCCTCTCATGATCCATCTATTCTCTCAAATACAGTCACAACACAAGAAAAAGAAGATTGGGAGCTAGCAGCCTATGACACTCTTGTCCTAAATCTCAGTGATAACGTTTTGAGGAAAGTCCTTGATCAAAAGACAACCTACAAGATTTGGACGAAGTTAGAAGAACTATATGTCACCAAGGATCTTCCAAATAAGATGTATCTAAAGGATAAGTATTTCACATTCGAGATGAACTCATCAAAGTCACTTTCAGACAACCTTGATGAATTTAAGAAGATTGTTTCTGAATTCAAGAATTTAGGGGAGAAATTGGGTGATGACAATGAAGCCTATATGTTTCTTAACTCCTACCAGATTCCTACAAAGAAATAAAGAATGCTTTGAAGTATAGAAGGGATTCCATAACCACAGAAACCATCATCATGGTCTTAAGAACAAGGAAACTTAAGCTACAATCTGTAAAAGAGGAACAACCAAGTGGTGAAGAGCTGTTTGGGAAAGGTAATTCTAAGCCTAATCACGCTAAAGGAGGAAAAGAACAACATAGTGATGAAAACAAGCCTAAATAGAAGATTAAATGTAAGAATTACAAGAAGAAATGCCACCTAATCAAGGATTGTTTTATTCTTAAGAGAAAGAATCAAGAAAAAGAGAAAGAAGATGAAGGTAAACAGCCTGAAGCTTTAGTTGTAGAAGGGTCATATGTTCACTCTGATGCATTAGTTTTAACACAAGACAAGACCAATCATGTAAACCCCTTTGGAAAACATGATTGGGTCTTAGACTAGATGCACTTATCATATGACCCCTATAAGACCTTGGTTCAACATTTACAAGGAGATTGATGGAGAAATTATCTACATGGGCAACAATCAAGCTTGCAAAATTGAAGGGATTGGATCAGTGTCATTGAAATTGAAAGATGGGACTGTGAAACTCCTTAGAAATGTCAGACATGTGCCATTTCTCAAGAGAAATTTGATCTCCTTGGGAATGTTGGATGCAGTTGGGTGTGAATACAGAGAAAAGGGAGGAACTCTTGAAGTTCTTAAAGATTCTGAGGTAGTTCTTGTTGGAAAGAAAGTCAATGACTTATTTGTAACCAAAGGAGTTTAAATGATGATAGGGACTTACATAGTGTCTTCTAATAAATTGACAGAGGCTAACATTTGGCATAAAAGATTGTCTCATCAGTGCTAAGGGGCTGGAAGTTCTATCTAAATAGGCCATTCTACCTAAAGAGATTTATGATCAACTTACATTTTGTGAGCATTGTGTTTTGGGCAAGGTTACAAAACACAATTTTACTAAGGCACAACATTCAACTAAATCCATCCTAGATTACATACACTCTGATATTTGGGGACCAACTCCAACTCCAAGCCTAAATAACTCAATATATTTACTTTCCTTTACTGATGACTTCTTAAGGAAAAGTTAGATTTTCTTTCTCAAATCTAAAGATCAAGTTTTTGATAAATTCAAAGAATGAAAATTCATGATAGAGAAGAAAACCTCTAAGAAAATTAAATACCTAAAAATAAATTATAGGTTAAATTTTTTAGTGAAGAGTTTAACAAATTTTGTAGAGAGAATGGGATTACTAGACACATGACAGTTATGTTTACACCTCAACAGAATGGGTGGTAGAGAAGGTGAACAAAACAATCATGGAAAAAGTTAGATGTCTACTATCTGATGTCATTCTTAGTGAGAAATATTGGGTTAAAGTTGTTGCCTATACGGTATACACCTTAAATAGGTGCCCACACACATCCCTATCCTAACCCCTGAGGAGAAATGGTCCAAACATCCATCTAACCTAGAAAATCTAAGGGTATTTGGTTGTGTTGGATACATACATCAAAATGAAGGGAAGCTTAAGTCTAGGGTTGTCAAGTGCATGTTTGTGGAGTTCACAAATGGTGTGAAAGGTTTCAAGATGTGGAATCATAATGAGAAAAGATTCATAGTCAGCAGGGATTTTACATTTAGAGAGAAGTGCAAAGGGAGAATGTGATTGCTGAAATCCCTAAGATGCCTACCACTAGAATTGAGGTGGAGAATCCTAAAAATTCATCCACATAAGACAACCCTCCAAGTGATTTAGAAGAAGAAAAGTTAATTATAGGTGAGCAAGTTGAAAATGTTTAAGCTCAACCTAATTTGAGTCAATATTCACTAGCTAAGGATAGACAAAGAAGGGTGATTGTTCCTTTGGCTAGGTATACTGAGACCAACTACATGAACCTAATTTTGAATGCTACTGTAGTCCCAAATGACCAAGAGCCAACTACTTTTGTTGAGGCAGTGAGTCACCCTGATGCTAGTGAAGGATCCATTGAAGGTCCTTGAGTGGAAGCATGGGATCAAACCAAATACCAAAAATTTACAGAACATAAATTTTACAACAAAAACATATAAATTATGTATTTAAAAGAAAAATTACAGCATGCTTTAAAAAACATATTACAGAAAACTAAAAGGGTTTGAGAAATCTTACCCTTGAAGAACACTTCTTCATGAAATTCCTTCTCTGAACCTTGTCACGTACCATCTAACCTTCTACGAGGACACCACCACGAAAGATTTCTCTATATTCTCTGGATGAGAATCTAGGAGTTTTGCAGGCTCTGGCTATTTTGGAAAAGAGGGATTTGAGAGTGTTGAGAGGAAGGGATGATTTTTAGCAAATCTCACATAAGTTTTCTGTATCTCCATCTCTTGTGAAACATAAACGTGGAAGAAGAAGAACCACACCCTTTTCTTCCCCATTACCACGTTTTAGAGAGAAAAAAGGGGAAATAAGTTCAAACTCCCTCCCAAAAAGTTTTTTAAAATAAAATAAAATAAAATTATTTATTTTCATAAATCAATTTAATATATATTTATATGATAACTACCTTATCATATAATATATGTTATCATATAAATATATAAATTAAACTATATGTTGTAATATAACACATAACCTATAGATTCTATATTGTATCAAATACAATATAACCTATAGTTTCTATTCTCTCACCAATGACATTTATTAAAAATCTCATTTATATTAAATTTAATTTTATGAATCAAATTCATATAATTAATATTTGAATCATATTCAAATATTTATTTCCTCTCAAATAAACTTTGTATTATAATGTATCAAATACATTATAGCACTTATATCATATATATAATTAATTCCCTCAATTAATTTGAACAATTCAAATTTATCAAAAAAAATTGATTCTCATTAATTCCCGTTGAGCTACAGAGGGGACCTCATGGACTTGTAGCTTGAAGTTTTAACAGTATATGAATAATTAATTAAACTCCTTTAATTAAATTATTCACCATCCGTTAACTGTCGGGCACTCCACTAAAGATCGACAGCTGCACTCTTCGCATTACAAATATATTTATATGTCCATTGGATATAACCAATCAAAAATACGATGACCCTTCACAAATTGCTCGTAAGTACAATTGGGCCAAAAATACCGTTTTACCCCTGTAGTTACATCTAACTCCTTAAGTACCACTGATCCCTCTAATGAACTATGACTAAACCCCTCTTAGGCCAGGAGAGGGTGTGGCACCACATTGTTCAAGCCTTAGAATCATCCATTAAGGGAGCAATATATCTACTTGCCCCAACATTGGGGAAGAAGTGGATTCCTTCTTGTGTAGCTGTGTTCCCAGCTCCACAACCAGATGAATCCCTAAAATGGTAGACTTTTTGAGTCAGCGATCTGGCCACTTTCACCCATACAAATCAAAAGACCGTCTTCATAGGCAGGAGTTCACAACTCACTCAGGATTCAAGTCATGTTACCTATGGTGATCTTGGTGAAATGAAAGTCTCTATTATGAACGACGTTATATAATGAGACTAAACATTTTATGGTCCGGTCTTATACAAACTCCTTTGTATAAAATATCTCCACTCACATGTCTCCACATGAATGATTAGGATCAGATTATCTGTAGCACTTTGCAACGATTATAACATCTATAAAGCGAGTCATACTCATAGTGTCATCAAGATAAGGTATCCAGCCTTATCCATCTACTACAAACCATTTAGGTTTAAACATGATCCACCTATATGTCTCTATGTACATGTTTAAGCTACAAAGATAACCTTTGATGTTAATTTATTGGTTTGTGGTTAATGCAACTGATTTTGAAATAAAACATCACATATTTTATTATATAAATAAAATGTTTATACATTACAATTACAAACTATAGGATTTTACGAGATTTAGAGCATCAACCCCAACAACTAGAAGTTGGATTGAAGCTATGTGTGAGAAAATACAATCACTAAATGTAAATAACACATGGACCCTAGCTTCTCTTCCTAAAGGATGCAAGCCAATAGCATCTAAATAGATCTATAAGCTAAAGAAGGGAACTAATACCGATCAAAAGCCTAGATATAAGGCAAGACTAGTAGCTAAGGGATTTATACAGAGAGAAGGCATTGATGACACAAAGATTCTCTCACCAACTATAAAGCAGATCTCTACCATACTTCTATTGTCATTGGTTGATTAGAATAACCTAGAATTAGACCAACTATATGTCAAGACTGCCTTCCTATATGGACATCTCGATGAGACTATATATGGTGCAACCTAAGGAATTTGAAGAAAAGAGGGAAAAGAACCTCTATTGTCTTCTAGCAAGTCTATCTATGGACTTAAGTAATCCCCTAGATGCTGGTACAAAAGGTTCAATGACTATATAGAGAGCTCTAAAGGAGTACCTATGATATATGTACCTATGTTAATTCAATTTCCTACAAGAACAAGGTATATCTACTTCTCTATGTTAATGACATGTTGTTAGCAGGGAGTTCAAAAGAAGATTTAACACATGTCAAAGATCTCCTAAAGAGAGAATGAGTCAGTCAAGAAAGATCCTAGGGATTAAAATCATAAGAGATTGAAAGCCCTCCACTCTAAGTATAAGCCAAGCAAGCTACTATGATAAGATAGTCAAAAGGTTCAAGCTATCTAATGCCAAGCCAGTGACTATCCCTATTGCACATCATTTCAAACTATCATGGGAAAATTCACCTACAGAAATAGACATTGAACACCTAAAATAGATGCAAATAGTGCCATATAGTCAAACAGTGGGCAGTTTAATGTGCTTATTGATCTCGACAAGGCTTGACTTCTTCTACTGTGCTAGTTTAATGAGTAGATATATGTCTAACCCTAACAAAAGACATTAGGAGGCTACTAAATGGATACTTAGGTATCTAATTTAGTATAAGAATGCAAAGTTAACCTACTAGAGCACACAAGAGACAGAACTAGAGTTGTATGGCTATGTTGACTCTGACTTTGCAGGGGATTTAGACAAAAGAAGATCCCTATCAGGCTACTTATTCCTATATGGCCCTAATTTGCTAAGTTGGAAAGAAAATTCACAGTCAATAACAACTTTATCTACAACAGATGCAGAATGTAAGGTACTCGCAAAAGCAATTAAAGAGGGGTTGTGGTTAAAGGGCTTGATGGCAGAATTTGGTATGTTATAAATAGTAGTTAAAATCTACTATGATAACCAAAGCGCTATCTATCTTTCTAAAAATCCATAATATCACTCAAGGACTAAACACATAGACATCAAGTCTCATTTCGTAAGGGACATAATAGAACAAAGTGAAATTGGAGTGTTAAAGGTTCATACCACAAAGAATGATGTTGACATGCTTACAAAGTCTGTCTCTAAGCCCAGTCTCCTTAAGTATCTTGAGCTAATCGACTTCAGCTTACTTGAAAAATGATAGAAAACCATTAGATCTCGAAGGGAGAGATACATGCATTAAGATCAAGGTGGAAAATTGAAAAGTTTGATCTCAACGGTCAATATTTCCTTAAAATGGATTTCAAAACAACATGTAACAGTCCATACACCATAAATACATAGTTGTTTCTCTATTCTGTATTGATGAAAATTTAAAAGAAAAATCTGTAAAAGAAAGACTTATCTTCTTTTAGCTCTTAATAAAGAAATCAACTTCCCTCCCCATGAATGTAGGCATTTCTGGCCGAACCACGTATATCACAGTGTTCATCTTCTTCTTATCCTTCTTCTTCGTTGGTTGCATGTTATAAATCTTCAGTTTTTACCTAGCAAAATCACAAGAAATGTAAAGAGAGTTAGAGAAAGTTAGAGAGAGTTAAGAGGAATTTCTAGATCTTGGTTTAGAGAGAGAGGATTTTTTACAAAATTAATTTCTCACCTGATCACTTTACCTACTCGGCAGAAGAAATGAAGGGTTTCCTTCACGTGTATCCATCATTCAGCTTGTCAACGTGGTCTCTTCCCTATCTTTTATTTTACCAACCATTCTCAATTAATTGGATTAGACTTCTCCAACTTATTTTGGGCCTGAAATTAATTCAACAACCCAACAAACAATGTGAGTCCTTGATTTTTTTTAATGAGGAATATTCGACATGTTTTCTCAAGATGGTATCTCTTCGAATGATTTCCTCAATATGAGATCCTCAATATGCCTCCTCAAGGTAGTGTCTCTTTGGATTCATCATTCTTTGATCGAATTCCAATTTTTTGTTTTTAGATTGAGAACTTGTTAAGACTTTTTGAGCTATGATACCATTTTAGATACATAAGATTCCATCTAAAAACTAATTGACAATGAGAGAAGTAGTCCATTTATCTTATAAAGAGTATGAGGTTCCTTAGTATTTTTTATTTTTTTTTAATGTGGAATCCTCTTAGATGTAAGATTCTTTTTTAATTGACTAAGATGTTTAAATTAGATGATTAGTGGTATAAAAGAGGAGAAGACCAAAAAGAGGGGGGTAAATGTTAGGGGTGTACATGGTCCGAGCTGGGTCGGGTTGGAAGAATTTTGTGGACCAACCCAAAAATTCGGGTTGACTAATAATAAACCCTATTAGTTCATTTTTGGAGGTTCAACCTAACCCAACCCAACTCAAAATTTTTGGGTTGGGTCACCGGTTCTGGTTTTTTTTTTTTTTTTTTAATTTTGAATTTTGAATTTTTTTCGTTACTTCCTTAATCCTTTTCTATTGAAAATTTTGATTTTTGTGGGTAAATAAATCTTCATATTTATAAAAGTGAACTAATTCTGAATATATTATATCAATTAATAAAATTTTAATAATAAAAAAACATGTAATCTGTGTGAAATTTTAGCATTTACATTAAAATACAATCACCATAAATTTAATATAAACTTCAAAAGAAACTTCCTCAAATAATTCAATTCAAATGTTCAAGTTCAAATTCTCTAATCAAAGTTCAGTAATAATCATTCCAAGTTCAATAAAAAGTCATGTTTAATAATAACTATTGGTCTATTACATAAAATTCCAAATCATTCAAAAGCACCATGAGCATGGTGAATGACTTAAGTGAGTTTTCTTCTTCATCTTTCGTCTCTTCACTTCTTAATGCCTGAAAAAATTACAAATACATTATTAAACCAAGAGGATCATTTATAAGTAATAATAATATTTGATCTAATGGTAGTAAAACTTACCACTAAAATCATATTACGCTCCAAATTCAATTCCTTATTTCAAAACAACAAGGGAGGATGGACTCTCTACCAAACAAATCATTCAAAATTAAATATAAACAGGTTAGATATGTACGCTAAAAAATTCATTTAATTACCTGACTCAATATTTTCCCAAGTCTCTAACTCTTCAAGTTGTGGATGGAGATCTAGTAACACTAAGCCGCCACGAATCCAATTTTGTATACATATCAAGGCTCCACTGTTTTTGGAGTCAAAGAACTTCGAAAGGAATCGAGAATCCTCCCTCTTGTACTAAACGCAGATTCAGAAGCGACTGTAGATATCGGAACTGCCAAAACATCTCGAACAATTTTTGATAAAATGATATATTTGTAGCCATTCATTTTCCACCAATACAATATCTCAAAATCATCTTTATCTTCTATAACCTTGCCAGACAAATAAGAAGTCAAATCATTCTCCACTTCCAAAGAACTTTCTACTTCTCTCAACCTCTTAAAAGTTATCCACGAATCATCTATATCTTCGTCCACCCCATGATCATCTTCATTTATATTGACAGTTTTTTTATTGTTGAGAATTATTGGTACTATGACTACCTCGAAGCGAAGTGTTATGTGATTTGTAAAAGTCATATAGACGATACAAATATAATTTCACACTCTCAACCATATCCTTCACCACATCACTGTCATAAATATTGGAAAGACAATAATTCAAATACTTTAACTTGTACTGAGGATCAATCACCATAGCCACAAACATTAATTTATTCATTTTTTCAAGCGAACCCCAATACTTATCAAACTTTGTCTTCATATTCATAGCCATCATACTTAGAACAGAGTTGATATTGTTGCTCCATTTGTTTAAAGCAAACTGAATTTTATTAATTTCCTTATAACCAACATTAGAAGTTACATATGAAGATCCACTTATCGTTGTGGTGGTATCATAAAACCTCTTTAAAAACTTAATAAACACACCTATAGTCAACCAATCAGATGTACTTGGGGGGCCAATCTTTTATTTCCACGGTCATCTTCCTCAAAGTAATCAACAAAATTTGAGTCCTCTTTCTCCTCCTCTAAAGTTCTAAGAGCTTTCTCAAATTTAATTGCATGTTCAAGAAGTAAATAAGTAGAATTCCACCTAGTTGCCACATCTAAACAAACAAAAGCCTTACACTGAATTTTTTCTTGTTTCACGCAAGCTTAAAATTTTTCCATTCTCCTAGGTGATGATCGAACCTATCTCACAGCATTACGAACACTGGCATTAAAATCATGCATATCTTTCAGTCCATCATTCACAATAAGATTAATAATGTGGGCAAAACACCTCATGTGTAATAGTTCTCCATCTAAAATAACCGATTTCCAACTTTTAAGTCTTTTCTTAACATAAGAAATAGTCACATCATTAGAACTTGCATTATCAACGGTGATGGAAATTTTTTTTTCAATCCCCCATTCCAACAAACAACTCTTAATCATCTTCCCAATAGTCTCCTCTTATGATTAGCAACTTGACAAAAGCTCAAAATCTTCTTATGCAAAACCCATTCATAATCAATAAAATGTGCAGTAATGACCATGTAGTTCACATTTTGTAGCGAAGTCCATGTGTCGGTAGTAAGACAAACTCTTTGAGAGCTTTTAACTAGAAATGATTTCAACTTTTTTTTCTCCTCAAGATAAAGTTGATATACATCTCTAGCAATTGTGACTCTCGATGGAATATCAAACTTAGGATAAGAAACACTACAAAAGTGTCTAAAACCCTCTGTCTCAACAAATTTGAACGACAACTCATTCATAATTATCATCTTAGTACATGCTAGTCTACATGCTTGTTGGCTAAACAATGTCGTCACAAAGTTACTAGCATTGACTCCTTTTCCATCATTTGAAGGTATGAGAGTTAGGGTGGTTTGTCCTTTTTCTTCTTCCTCATATGGGTACTTTTTACATTGATTTCTTAAGTGCTTCCATAAAGTACTAGTTCCACAAGTATTACTATCACATGCGTAATCTTTACCACAATAGTTACACTTGTACCTAGCTCCATCATTAGCACTCGCTTCCATTTTTGTGAAATGATCCCACACAAACGAAGTTGGTTTATTAGGTCTCTTTCGATTGGACTTGGGAGGTAGGGGTAAAAAACAAACACTAGCTTCTCAACTAACTCAGAACAACTCACGTATAAAGATCAATCATCAATCAGACAATCATACGTAAACAGTATATATATACAATAAAAAATAAATTATTTTATTCACGATGAAGTTTGAAAATGGTGATTCAGCTGTGTTTGATTCTGTATCCGTTGTGACGACTTTGAAGAATCTAACTGTTCTCGAGATACTGCAAGGTTGAACAAAAATTAATTTATTAATCTATTGTGGACAGCACAATAAAACCTCTAATAATCTATTTTGAATGGAATTTAAAACTCTCAATATATTGTGTACAACACAATAATAATTTTTTTCAGTGCATTCAGTGAATTTCTAATAGTCTATTTTGTATTAAGTGCATTCATATTATGAATTTGAATATCATAAGTACCCAAAACCTAAAGTACCATATGGAGTCAACAAAGAATTTGAATGCATAATATGAACAATGAATTTGAATGCATAATATGAACAATGAATTTGAATATCATAAGTACCCAAAACCAACAATACCATATGGAGAGTTTTAAATGTATTCAAACCCTATATGAACCCCAAAATAGAAGAAGCGGAGGCCATACCAAGGGAGGCTGGAAATTTTTTAAGCTTGTCTTTTAGAGGGTTTGGCTTCGGCTTCGGAGTTCGGACGACGAGAGGAGTTCGGACAGACGACGGACGACTTTGGAGTTCGGATGATAAGGGTTCGGCTTAGGAGTTCGGACAGACGACGGACGACTTTGGAGTTCGGACATACGAGGGACGGTGGCGGAGTTCGGATAACGAGGGACGGCGGACGACAGAATGACGAGGGACGGCGGACGACAGGACGATGAAGGACGGCGGATTCTTCGGAGTTCGGAGTGGAGAGGACAGACGATCGGATCGCGAGGGACTAGGGAGGGTTCCGAGTTCGACTTTCGAGCAGCGTGAGGAAGGTTTCTTTGTTTTTTTTTTAATATATATATATATATATATACGCGGAAGGCAGACGCAGACGAGGGCGAGTGGTCAACCCGAACTGAAATTGTTAATTTTTTTTTATAACTTTTAACCAACCAAAAAAAATCTAATCCGGGTTGGATTGAATAGTCCGGGTTTATCGGTTATCGAATTTTTTTGAACACTCTATATTTGTTTCAATTAAAATGTTTGCTTCAATTAAATTATCTGGTTGGTCTTAAATCTTCTCATAGGTATCCCCTTTTTTGTAGGTGTCAAGAGCAATGGAATCTTCCTATACGTATGGTTGAGAATGTCATTTCATAATCAAATCGAAGATGGGTCTTATGAATCTTCTGCCAAAAATAGGCCATTGCCATAATTTCAAAAGGCCCATTCCAATCATAAATTGGGCCCAAAGCTCAAATCGTACAATCCGTTGGGCCCAGTTTGATCCAAAATGGTCGATTGTTTGTGTTGGAGCCGTCCCTCGTCTTTTTCCCTCTCTTTTCTACCCATGCGCTTTTTCAGACAACATAATCAAACTTTTGCGTATATTCATTTTGACACATGCTTGTACTTTCAAATACATTTATTTTAGAATAATTATTTTAAATTATAAAATTACTAAAAAAATATTATCAATTATAGCAAAATATTATTGTCTATTTGATGATAGATACTGATACACATCTATTAGTGTCTATTAGTTATATTGATAGATGTCTATTAGTGTCTAATAGATGATCAATTGATTATTTTTACGTCTATTCTTATTATTTTTTTAATATTTTACTCATACATCATTTTCATATATATCGTGGATAAACTATGTTTATATTTGTTGATATTAAACCATTAATACATTTATCATTTTCCTTAACTTGCTAATCAATGTAAAAGTTATCATTTTTAGTCCGTCATTATAATGGGTTCCACAAACTCAGTACAATTTCAGAGTCAAACCCCTTTTTCACATCAAACTCTTTGCTTTCAAAATGATTTGAATTTAATTGTGCTTTTATTTATTACAACCATCATGAATATAATTCAACGAATATATGTATTACTTTTAATGAGATCGAAAATTCAAATCTCATCTCTTGTAATGAAAATGTCTGGGACTATTTTCAGCCGGCAATGGAACAGTAAAGGAGTTTGTAATGTGAAATACCAAAAGGTAAATCTAAGAAGGCCGGAAGGAAAGATGAAAAAAAGAAAAGGTAAGAAAAAGATGTGAAGAAAGGGGTAGACAGTGGTAAAAAGTAATAAAAACACAAAAGAACACAGAAGACGACAAAACATACTTTGGCTTTTTACAAAACAGTAATTGCTGTTTTTGTACTGTCGATTTCTTTCTTCTTAAAGAATGTCTAACTTCGAGGGAACAAAGGCTTCCAACACTGTTCTATATGCTCCTTCCTCTCATTATAAGAGTTCTGCTTAAGAAATATTTTAGAAGTTAACAATTTGGTGTATAATTTCTAAATTTGTAATAATTTACGTCTCATTTAGTAACCGCCTTTTGTTTTTAAAAATTTTCCTTTTTTTTTATAATATTTTGCATATTTTATAAATGTAATGGTTAAATTCTTAGCTAAATATCAAAAACAAAAACTAGTTTTTAATTCTTCTTCTTTTTTTTTTTACTTGGGTTGATTTTTTTCAACTATTGGTAAAAGTTAAAAAGAAAAAATTTGAAGCTGAAAGTAATATCTATACTCTTAATTATCAAAAACAACAAACCAAAAATCAAATGCTTACCAAATGGTGTCTTAGTCATTGAACTTTAATAAGTAGCAATTTAGTCCATATACTTTGAAATTTTTAACAATTTAGTCTCTATCATGAAAATTTTCATCAAAATTAAGTGTAAATTTTTATTAAATAATGACTTAGCCTTTATAATTTATAAATGCTGTTTGGAATACCTTGAATATGTTATCTGACAGTTCGAACAACTAAGCACGTGATTCTGCTTAGTCGTATTTTTGGTTAGCTTAGTCGTTCGTGTTTGGCGTATTTAACTATTTATGGTTTATTTACGATTATGACCCTAGGTTTAGAAAAATGTACTATATAAACTCTCTAACCCTAGAAGCACCACTATTTTATATTCTGTAACATTCTCTCTAATAAAATTGTTCTTCTTTTGCCCGTGAACTTAGCTAACACACTATTAGTAAACCATGCAAATTCATGTGTCGATTCTCTACTATTTTATATTTTCTGCAATCTCTGTTTGTTGATTTTATAACAAAAAGATTTCACCTTCGATCAATTTATCGGTCTATATGGGTAAGAAATTCATCAAATTTTAATAATATTCTAATGATAGAAGTTAAATCATTACTTATTCAAATTTAAGGACTAAATTATTGATATTTTGAAAGTATAAGAACTAAAATTAGTAGAGGATATGAAACAAAAGAAGAAAAGAACAAGAGTGTTAGAGGAATTGACTATTGAAAGAGATGACTAAAAGAAGGCAGAAAAAAAAACCTAACACGTTTAAGGTGGAGAAGAGCCAATAGATAACCGACAGTAAATAGAAAAGAATTACTAATTAAGTCATTTTAATTATTACCTATGAAAGTTGGTAGACAAATTTGTTATTTTTACATAAGTTTAGGAATCAAAATGTTTTTAACCAACATTCTTAAAATTTCATTTTTTTTCTAAAATACAATATATTAATTAACATGTGAAATTCATTCTTAATAAAGAAGAATCCACCTTTCATTTTGATTCTATAGTGTGTTTTGATTTAAAGATAATATAGGCATACTTTAATTTGAATTCAATATTGTCTGTGCTTTTACCATTCTCCATCTCTTACTTTGTTAACAAAAGTGCAACCAAAACTAGTTACGAGTGTGAATGAAGTAAATGATAATAATTCTTCTTAGTTATATTTGATCTTATTTATAGAGAAAATTAGAAAATAAAATTGTTAAATCCATTTGTTAATCATTTAATTTTTAGTTTTTTATTTTAAAAATTATGCATGTAGACCTTACTTCCACTTCCAAATTTTTTCTCTTGTTATCTATTTTTTTTACCAATGGTTTAAAAAACCAAACCAAAATTTGAAAACTAAAAAAAGTAGTTTTTTAAAACTTGTATTTATTTTTGGAATTTGACTAAGAATTCAACCAATGTACTTAAGAAATACGCAAACCAAAATGTAGAGGAAATTAACTTAATTTTTAAAAATAAAAAATAACAAACGAAATAATTATCAAATGAGACGTTATATCCATATAAAAATTATAAACCAATGTGAAAAGGCTTTGCTAAGATTCATGGGGTTAAGAAGCGACTTTATTTGGGGTAAATTTTATGTTAAATTATGTGTTTTGAGACAATCCAACACTTAAAAGCTTTCCCTTTAACAGAAGATAAGTCACTTTGAGCGACAAGGTGGTAAATTTCAAAGTCCTTAATTTAATTTAATCTACTTTTAACAACTTTTAAATACTTTTTAGGCCATTATAATCACCGATCTTGTTGCCTTTGTCACTTATTGACATGTAATTTGCCTCCTTTCAATATATCATATCTATTTCATATTTTGAAAAATTATTAATTCAAACCTAATTAGACGTGTTTATTGAATGGTTTCTAGGATTTCGGTGTATCTATTGATCCTTATGTCTTCTTATAATTACTAAAAAATCATTATTAGTAACTAAACTAAGTCTATAAATACCGTTTCGATTTATTAGTTTTACGTGTTGTTGTTATGAGTATTTTTAAAATCAAAGCCAATTGACATGTTCATTATTAATTATCTTGAAGTAAATTATTAACAAAATTGATTTTGTGATATTAAAATATATTTGATTAATTTAACAAACATGACTCTACATGTACATTAGTTTAATAATCAATTGAATATGCCACCCCACTCATAAAATGATGGGTGACTCGACTTGTAATAATTTATCCCACACCTTGCTTTTGTAGAAAATAAACCTTATCCATTAAAAATGTCATGTCTCATTAAAAGAAAATTAAATAAAAATATCCAAATTTCAAACTTGAAATCATCATTTTAAAAGAAATAAGAGAAAAATTGCAAAAGTGACATATACAGGGGAGGGGAGACAAACTTATATTTTTATCCTAATAACAAATACTTATATATATAATTTATTGAAAAGCATTTTTATTTTAAATTAATTTTGAACTAAAAGCTCCCTTAAGCATATATTATCATTTCCTACGTTGTTATGATTTGATTGGTGCAATGTGAAACATACGTGGGTTAATTCTCAAATTACTTTAATGGGTATTTTTAAAAAAAAAATATATAAAATATTAGGAGATATGTTGTCACCAAACCCTTTGCATAGTTAAATACAATTAAGGGCATTTAGATTAGGTTTTTGAATAATTAATTTGGTTTTGATTAATTAATGTTGAATAATGAGTGGCTATAACATGAATTTGGTTTATCCTCCCAACATTTAATTCACAGACAACGAACACATGCTACCTAGCTAAGAATCAAACTTGACGTAACAAACTCAACTAATCTCTTAAAAAGTTAATTTTAATTATTTAATTAATTAGGGAAAAAGACACAATTATTTAAGAGGCCCTAAGAGCTTGGCCATCCTTTTAGTCAATTTACGCATTCAATCTCTATTGGCTAATGGCTACAAATAATTGCCATTAATCCATACCCTTTATTCAATGCAATCAAGTCTTTTAAAAAAGGAAGTGAATAACAAATTACTTGTAGAAGTTGCAAACTCAAATTGATTAAGTCATAAATAAAATTACAATTTATAGACATTGCAACAGACTCTCTTGATCCATAAATCAAATTATAAATGGAGAAAAACTTAGTTGTTGGTTTTAGTTGCCTCTATCTTTATATGTAAAGGAAAACGAAACATGAGATTAGGTTACACCTAATCATTACTCTTACAAATATTGATTTTCCCCTAAATTTTTCAGATTGAAGATTTTCTGAATAAATATTTGACTCTCCTTTAAAGTTGTGCTCAAAATGTCTTCTGGATTAAATTAGCTGGTTTGTTTCTTGAAACTTGTTAAGGAATCAATAATCAAAGATAAACAAAAAACGTAAACAATAGAGAGTCGACATAGAGATTTATATAGTTAATTAATAGCGTGTTAATTACGTCCACGAACAAATGGAAAAAGTAGTTTATTATTGGAGAGAAAATATTAGATTACAAAGTCAAATGCGCTAATAGAGTTAGAGAGTTTATATATCGCATTCCTTTAAACTCTATAGCCAAAATCGTAAATAACGTAAATAACATAAATACGAATATAAACAACATATTCAAGACATTCCAACAAAACTTATGATTGGATTGCAATGACAGGACCTTTAACGACAATTTGAAGAGACATGGCAACACCCTTTTTTCTAGCTCCTCTTTTGTATGTTCCTCACGAACCTACCGAAAAAGTATCCTTTACCAAAAATAAAAAAGATACAAAGACATAGGTAGCAACACACCCCATTTTCTAAATTCAACAACATATGAGGTTGTTAGGTTTTGGACACGTGAGTCCATAGCTTCTTTCGTCGAAGATATATACCTAAAACAATTGAACTATGTTTTGATCGGTGCAAATAACATTCGTTAACCTAAACTCGAGAAGAATATCTATTTTCTCAGTACATATAGTGGAAATTGAGTTAAAACGAATAGTTAAGTAATATTATATGTGAAAGATGAAAAACCCTAAGAGTGGGGAGGGGAGAGAAGAAAAAGACAAGAGAAAGAGGAAGGGATTGAAGGGAGGCCGTGGAGAAGAGAGCAAGACGAGTAGATCCAAACCAAAAAATTCCAAAAGGAAAATTGATGCCTCAATATGCCTGCTATTTCCCACACAGACAACACACCAAAATTATTCAAAACATCCAATTTCAGACACAAATAAGGAATATGTTCCCACGTGCCACAAGTTCCATGCATATTTCTTTTCTTTTCTTTCTCTTTTTTTTTTTTTTTCCCTTTTTGAAGTTTAATAATCCTATAGTTTTTCTTAGGGTTTTGTGTATTCAAGAGACAGATTTTCTAATATCTTTCCTAATCTTACACTTATGAAAAAGCTCTATAAGTTTTATATATTTGAAGAAAGTACAAAACAACCAAAAGAGATAAAAGAGGTGCGTCCGAACATCTGAATTAGGTTGATACGAACATAGCATCTTCGTAGTCATAAGTTTTATATATGTTAAGTTTTTGTTTGATAGTTCTCTATTGTTAACTAATACATATAATTATTACCAACTCAACTCAATCCAATAACTCTGCATGCCAAATACATTCTTAAAGATTCTATGGTGGGTTAGTTTTCAAGTTAATTAAGTTAATTAAGTTAATTTAGGTGTTTGATGGTGTAAATAATCTATTGAAAGAAGTCTTGTTCTGGCTCTGTGTCGTTATATTTAAACTAAATTTACATTATTTAGGCTCGTTTGGTAATCAAATTTAAACTATATTTACATTATTTAAGCCTGATTGGTAATCACATCATTTTTTGTTTTTTGTTTTTGAAAATTAAGTCTATAAACACTACTTCCACCTCCAAATTTCTTCCTTTGTTATTTACTTTTTACCAATAATTTAAAAACCAAGTCAAATTTTGAAAACTATAAAAAGTAGGTTTTAAAATTTTGTTTTTGTTTTTGGAATTTGGTTAAGAATTTTTTTTTTTTTTTTTTTTTTTTTTGAAAAAGATACGAATTGAGTCAATAGATGCACCTGATTATTCCAACTAGGTATTTAAAAAAGATGCAAATCATTATAAAAAATGGAAAGAAAATAGACTTAATTTTAAAAAACAAAAAACAAAATAGTTACCGAACAAAATCTTAGCCAAACTGAAATTGTTTTCCTAAAACAGATTTGTTTTGTTTCTGTTTCTATTTCAATTTAAAAAAATATATTAAGGAAGGATTGAAAAATATTTTGTGAACGAGGGTAAAATTAATTAAAAAAATAAATTCATTATAAGTAAAAAAGTTTAGTTTTTAAAAATCTAAAACAAAATGTAAAATTTCTACCAAACCAAATGTTAATGCTTATATATTTCATGAAATTATTCATCATATATATTCATAACTTAAAATGCTATTTAATCTCTCAAATTTTGATGGAAATAATAATAATAATAATAAATAAACAATAATTTGAAGAAAGTGAAAGACGATAAAATCTGAAAACACTGAACATGTCTTAAACGTCTTTTAAAAGTAGCGTTCAGCCTTTTATGGAATTGTTTCTGAAAAAACAACTCTCTCAAATTCCTGACATGTTCTCTGTATTTCTTGTTTTTTAAAATAAAACTACTTTATCAATTTATATACAAATATTAAAAGTTTGTTTAAAGCTAGTTTCCTTTATATGCAATCTACTCTACCTTTTAAAAATACTCTTTAATTCCTAGCCAAATTTATAAAAACAAAAAGATAATTCTAAAAATTATTTTTAATTGAATTTTTAAAAAGCTTAAAGTTTAGGGTTTAGGAATTTCTAAAAGTTATATAGCTTGTTTATAATGGACACAAGAGTATCCCTACAATTTTTTCCTAAATAAAAATAACTAATTGAGGACATTAGTTTTACCACATGCACATTCAAATTTAGGATTAATTAATTTAGGTGTGAAATTGAAAGTTGTTAAAATTCTTTCACTGAACTGGGTAAAATGGTAATTTAACTATCATGAGTTGCCGAAGTAATAAAGAAAGGGTTGAGAAATCATAAGTTCAATCTATGATAGTCATGTTGTAAGGTTAGACGGATTGTTCCATGAGATTAGTCAAAGTGTGCATAAACTGATTCAAACACTCACGATATAAAAAAATAATGGTAATTTTGATTTTTTTTTTAAAAAAAAAACCAAATACAAAATTTTAAGTCCCTGTTTAGTAACCATATCGTTTTTTTTAGTTTTTGAAAGTTAAGCTTAATTTTATCTCCATTTCTTATAATGATTTGCATTTTTTTAAGTACAATAGTTAAATTTTTAACCAAATTTCAAAAATAATTTTTTTAGTTTTAGAAAATTAGCTTTGTTTTTTAAATCATTGATAAAAAATAGATAACAAATGAAGAAATTCAGAGGAGAAAACTAAAAACAAAAATGGTTATGAAACAGGTCTTTTTTAACTTAATTCTTCTAACCATATGAACTTAGAAGGTAGAGAATGATGATGACACATCTAAAATACTTAAGATCAGGGAAGAATTTTATTCATTTAATTATGATCAATAAAAACAAAAATAGATACATGCAATGCATCTAATGAATTGAGTGGACAAGTCTGTGTGATGGCTAGAAAATATATGCAGTGTTGGTTGCTTTATGGAAGCAGCAGCTAGCAACAACAAAAACAAATATATATATTTCATAAATAAAAAAGAAAGTAATTATTATTTTCACTTTGAACAAAACTTTTTTCTTTGCTTTTTTGTTTTTCCAATTTTCCACTCTCTCAGTCTCTCTTTACTCTCAAAAGCAAGAAGAAAAAGAAAAAGAAAAGCCAAAGACAAAAAGATTCAATATATAATAGACCAACAGACATTTTTGTAAAAGAACAATTACATCATGAACCCCATATTTTAGACATTAATTACTTGAACCTTATTACACAGACATGACACATGAACTTAGAAAATTAATTTTCCATAAAAAAAAAAAAAGACACTTCTAAAAGCCATATGCATAATTCAACAAACTCAAACTCTATCCTCTTCTACTTGGCTGCTACATCATCATCATCATAATAATAATCTTTTTACACATATGGGTCTCTTTCAATTTCTTTTTTTTTTTTTTTTTTTAATGTGAAATTTTTATTTTATTTTTTGTTGGTTGATCTCAACGACGTCGTTCCGGTGTCCAGTGCGGCTTGGCTGGGCTAAAGTGCACTGAAGTTACTCTAGAGTCGAGCAGTTCGACAATGGGTGTGAAATTTACGCACCGTGGCGCTTTGTATTGGTTGATCGACGCGCCTCTTGAGATCGCATAGTCCATTAGCTCTTCAAACGTCCCGTTTTTCACCACCCTGATCTCCAACGGTCCGATTGAGTTGTCCGCAACTCGGCCTTGTCGGTAAACCGAGTTCAAATTCTCTTCAATAGCCAAACAACACTGATTTAAAATCTCATCCGTTGGATGACAATTCATTGCTTCATTATCTTTCACAAGAAGCTCCCAATATATGACGTAATGTCCTGGGATTGTTTTAGTATCTGCATAGCTTGTGTATTCCACCACGGTGGTGTTGAATTCTCGTAAAAGAGACGATGCGCTCTCGATCGCCTTCTGGAGCTCAGCCTCGTCGGTCTTGTCGGAGTCGATGCTCAAAAGAACATTCTTCCTCCTCACAAATCGGAACTGTGGCGCAGCGTTGTGGAACCCGGTGACTTTGAGCACATCACCAACTCGGTACCGACACAATCCGGCATAAGTTGTGATCACGAGCTCGTATTCTTTCCCAACTTCGACGTCCGCGAGGTCGACGAGTCGAGGCGGGGAGTCACGGGAGAGAGCGGGAGCTTGAGACAAGGAGTCGTGGGGGAGGAATTCGAAGTAACCCATGTTTGGCATGATGGTGTAAGTCACTTCATCGGGTTTGCACATTGGGTTTAGATTTACCCCGAAATAGCACTCGGAGGAAGCATACATAGTGCAAGCCATAGGTAAACCCCCGCTGTAAAATTCGAGCGTGGGAATATACTGAGCCATGGCTCCGGTCACAATCACATCCAAATATTTAGTATTCGGCCAAATTCTCGTGATAATTCCTTCCCATTCCTCCGTGGAGCATTCCTTGGAGATGAATTCCGCCAGCTCTGGATTCGGGTTTGTTAAGTATTTGGTGGTTATGCATTCACGGAGACAAGAGTCCGTGATTTTAGGGTTTAGGGTTCCGGTGGCGATGTCGTGTGCCAGCTGTTTCCAGTTGAGCTGGAGGAAGCGGATGGCGCGAAGGAGGCCGGAGGCGAAAACCGCGCCGACTCGGAGGACTTGGCCACGCATCAACAAGCCACATAGCATTTGAGTGTACATGCTTTGAAAGGAATCAGCGCATAGAACAGCCTCGTTAGGGCTCGTGTAGTCATTGTAAGGGTCATAAGGCCTAGTCTTGAAGATATCGCTCTTGTAATAGCTAGTCAGCACCGGACGAGCCACCAACCCTCCAGGAGTCTTAGTCTCTGCCTTCACAAATAAAAAGTAAAGCCCTTTCCCTTTGTCCAATCCCGGTACATACCTGAAAATTATATTTTCCATTTGTCAATTTTTTTATTTTATTTTTATTTTCTCTTCAAATTTAATAATTTTTTTTTTTAAAAAAAAAACTTACAAATTCATGATGGGCATGAGAAGACTGTAAAGCAATTGACGCCGTTCCATTTCTTCTTTAATTGTGGGCATCAATTTTCTCTCTCCAGCGGATGTCCCAGAACTGCAAATAAAATAAAATTAACAACCCTAATTTAAATAAGGTTAATGAATAATAATAAAATTAAAAATAAATATAATTACAAAAATAAAACCTGGTGAGGAACTCAGAAATTGGATGGGATGAAAAAATAGGAGAGCGATCGCCATTAGCAATACGTTGAATATCAGGTTGGAGATCTTCATAAGTAACAACAGGAAGTTTGGATTTAAATGTGTCCCGGTCCGTGGCTCCATTGAGCCGGAACCGGTTGACATACTCAGTGTGAGCGTTTTGGGTCAGAATCTCAGCCAAAACCCTTTGCTGAACGGAGTCAGCATTTGCAGTGGTTTCCTGTATGAAACGAAGGGCTTTGGCATCTTTCTCGCAAGCCGGCGGCCCAAGAGGAGATGAAAACTGAGGATTATCAACAACGGCCATTAATATAAAATTATAAATTTGTAAAATTTATAAAATTAAGTTTTAAACAAAATTTAAAAAAAGGCCAAGAAGTTTGAAGGATGGGAGAGAAGGAATTAGAAGAAATAGAGATGAGCAAAGAAGTTGAGAGTGTGGGATTTATATAGGAAAATGGAAATGCATGCGGTGGATGACACGTCAAAGTCCACGTCATCTGAAGAGAAAAAAAAGAAATATTTGGAGAGGGAAAGTGGTGTGAGGAAGAAGGGACATGTGGGGCCAGGACACATAGGTATGTCTAGTAAGGGGAAGACAAGGAAGGGTCCACATGTTTGTGCCAGGTCAAATAAAGGTTTTGTCTTGGAGTGAGGACCATGTTTATTGGAGACAACGACGGCTGCCGGCGGAAGCAGCCAATTTGTGAAGGCAAGGGAAGGGAAGGAGGAAGGCGGCCAAAACTGTGGTGGTTTTCTTTTTCTTTTTTCTTTTTCTTTTTCTTTTTTTTTTTTTTGTCCTTTTCTTTTTTTCTTTTTCGTTCCTTCATATTTTGGCGTTCAATTTCAACGTCTCCATGTTAACGGCTAATCTCGTAATAATCATTTTGCGGTTATTATTTTATTAATTTTCCAATCAAAACCATTTCTTATATTACCATTTAAATTTTCTATTTTAAAATTTTATATCTCTATTATGAGGTGGCGAGGTGTCTATGAATAGTATTTCAATTAAACTATTATTAAGTTTTTTAAGAATATTATCCAACAAATATGACGTGTGATTTCAACATTTAATTTTTATTTTACCAGAAACAAAAAAAAAAATCTGAGGTTATATTTTTAAAGAAAATTTAATTCTACATTTTAAATTTTTAAGTTTTATTATCCCTTTATATTAATATTTTCAAAAAAAAAAAAAATAGTTTCAAATTTTTGTTTTAATTATAAAAGTGAAATAGAAGAAACAAGCATAAATGTTAAAATAGAAACTTTAAAACAAAATTATCCCAAAGACAGTGTATTACAGGTTGTACCCATTTTTGTGTATCCAATTAAAAATTGTAGTGATTGCCACACTACAATTTTTTCATTTTTAAAAATGATTTTTTTCCCTTTGCAATTGAAGGGGATGCATGCTTTGTCGTCTTGTATTAGATAGAGTTGAACTTATAATTTTCTTGTTTGGCTTTCCTTCGTTGTTGGAGACTAATAAGGAGAGTCTTATTGATTAATATATCTTGCCTTCGGTTACTTTTTTTTTTTAAAAAAAGTAGTGTGATATTTTGGTATATTCAAATGGGTTGATTCAAATAACTTTATGTCATTCATGCATATATATATATATATATATATATATATTACAAGTAAAAGTATATAGTAAATATAGAACGCATAAGGTAATGAAATTAAGATGGAAACGAGGTTAAAATAGTGAATATTATAATCAATATACGAAAAAAAAGATTAATTAATGATGATATTATTTAATAGAAAGTAGTTTTTTTTTTTTTTTTTTCTAAATAGAAATTGGTCGCAGACATGAAAATATTAATTAATGATGATATTATTTAATTATAAAGAAAATAATAATGTGAATTTCTAAAAAAAGATTAATGAGATTATGATTTAGAATAGAATGCAATAGATTAATTAGGGATAAGATCATTATGGGAATTATTCAATTATTATTTGGTGCTGTATCACGTGAACATGACGTTAATTATTAATTTTCTTTTCTTTTTTCCTTTTTCAGTCGATTAGAATTTTAGTTTTTGAACCTTTTCTTCATGTCTCGGCATTTAAAAATACGAGGGTAGGTAAAATTGGCTTTGTTTTTGTTTTATTTTATTTTATTTTTAAATTCAACGTATGACAGTTGCTTTGCAATTCTACATAGTTTTCTTCGCCAAACTTATTTGTTTTCTTTTCCTTGACAAATGAATATAATTAATGCTAAATACTATAATCTAAAGTTTATTGTAAACTTTAAAAAATTTCATAACATAAAATTTGTTTCAAAACTGATAGAAAGATATTGAAACAATTTCAATGATAACGAGTTCAAAAAAATAAATTGTCAAAACAAAAAGAAAAAATTTATATATATTTTAAAAAAATAGTTCAAAATAAAATTTTGAAATATTAAGGATATAGATAAAACATATATCCTTAAGTCAGAAACCTACTACATGTCATCGTTAAATTACTTTTCCGTTTAAAAACTAATTAAGAAACTAGTTGATTATGTGAGAACCAATATTTTTCCCTTGTTAAGTCCACACACAGATATTTTTAAAGGTCTTTTTCTTAAAAAAAATAAAATAAAATTCCTAGAGTTTTGTTGGGGAAAATTTTGAACACCACTTGGCTTGTCCACTAACAATTAATTAAGAAGTTACTATATTTTATGAATACATAAATATTATTATTGTTCAATTCAATAAAATTCAATCAAACTATTATTGAGAAAAACCTCCCACTTTTTACAAGAATGTACGTGAAAAACTCCCAACTCGGAGAAAAACCACGGCCCAACAGAAAGAAATTCACTATGTGAAAAATTGTTACAATCACATAGAATAATTCTCTTTCTTGATCCCAATTACTAGAGCACACTCTCAAACCTTTTATACTAGAGAATACATAAAAGGAATTTAACTAGAATTAGCACACACAAACTTAAAGTGTTTCTAACTAGGACAACTTGAAACTAGAGACATAGGCTTCTTTTATAGGCTTGGAGCCCATTCCCATTCTTTAATTTAACTGACGTGGGGGCAAATTTCACTTCTAATATTTTACCAAAACCCAACAATTATAAGTATCAACCATACCATAGTTTCTTTTTTAAAATATACATGTATATGATTTGTGAACCAGTAGGTGCACCAAAATATCTCAATTAAATTGATACATTCTTAGCACCTTTATCATCTCCCACATCCTTTAATTAAAATATGATAAGATCAGGGGCCAAAAGGTAATATACGAAGGGCTAGAGAGAAGCCCTTACCATAGTTCAAAAACCGGTAAAAACATATCTTCTACAAATAGAAAGGTAAGTAGTTATTTTTTCTATTAAATTCAATGTACACCCCTAAATTTGAAGGTTCGCATCAATTTAAACTTTGAACTAATATTTGTATCAATTTTTAACTCTAGACCTTTATAAGTGTATGAATTTACACCCTTCATTACGTTCCGTCTGAAAAATCTCATGTAAATTAAAACATAAACATTTCAATTAAATTTCTAAACTTTATTAAATTAATCAATTTATACTCTTAAAAAATTCCTTTGGAAGTTGTTCATGTATTTACTTTAATTATCCATTTTATAGAATGGATATTTGGAAAAGTTGATAGATAAGTTCAAAGTAACAATATACATGGGACAAAATGGATCAGTAGATGCATCAGAATATCTCAACTAGGTTGACACATCTACACATTCAAATTATAAGTTTAAGAATTTAATTGGCTTGAATTATAACTTTCACACGATAAGGATTGAACGAAGTCTGAAGGAGTCTAAATTGATGCACTTACTTAAGTTTAGAATTTAAATCAATATAATTATAAGTTCTTGATTTTAATTGATATTACCAATAAATTTAAAAATATAAATGGATATTTTCCGTAAAAAAGATTTAAATATTTGCCTCACACTATTATCTTTATTTTTCCAGTGTTATTAATATTTCATAGAGTTACGTTAGGTTAAACTATATTTCTGGCATTTCTCTAAATGAGAAGGTTTTCTTTTAATATCTCGTCTGTAATTTCTATCTATCACGGAAGTCTATGTTTTTTTTTTTTTATTATTATTTTTCTTTTGATGTTAAACTATTTTTCTACTTTCCATATTTTGATATATATTCTATTTTCAGTAAAAAGATAGGAGATTTTCACTAATAAAAAAATAAGAAAAATTGTTTATACAAAATAATAAATTTTAATCTTATTTGATAGAGAATAAAAGTTCATCCGTGATAGAAGTCTATCAGTAATAGACGCTCCATCATTAATAGATATTGATAGAAGTTTATCAATTTCTATTTATATATATATATTTAACTATTTTTATAAATAGTTTCACATATTTTTTGTTTATGATTTTTTTTTTTTTTAAAAAAAAAAAGTTAAATTGGAAAATCCAAGAGCGAGAAAATGTAATGCCAACTCTATGTATCTTGCCTTGAGCCGATGGCTCTTCTAATTTTGACCATTAATTTTAATTGATTAGTTAATTTAAAGCGTAAATATCTAAATTCTAGGATTTTTTTTCTTCTTATACCTAAAATACCCCTAACCGTAGAGATCTCCCAACGTGTAGTTTATTGCAAAAACTTTTCTTTTTTAGATTGGAATAAATGGGGTCTAATTTTAGCAATAATCAAACTATGATAATTTTTTTGTTAAAAAATTCCAAATATAAGAAAAAAAAAAAACCCCATAATATCGCATTCTAATGTTTGTCTTATAAAATGGCAATATGTTTATTCTCTAAAAATATATTCACAATACAGATTATTTTAATATGACACTCTTCTGCATCAAACACTTTTTAGAAAACCATTTTTATTAATCTCTTACAATTGTTTTCTAAAATATTTATTTAATAACAAATTGGTGTAGTTTCATTTTTGCAATATATTCGAGAGGTTTTATATTGATTGTTCAGTTATTAGCTTCCAATTTGTAAAAAAGTTTTATGTTATGTTATAAGTCACTCACTGAGCTTCTTGAAGCTCATTCTTTTCTTTCATGTTTTTCTTCCCAGGTAATTGAAGGAACTCAAAAACGAGAATTCCATGAGCGGGTTTAGATCAGTCCGATTTTCATAGTGACCGGAATACAAACGATATACATTCTAAATAACAGTTATGCATAATACAATTCAACAACAACATGCTCAGTATACAATAAAGCATAGAGAAGAGGTTCATTACTAGAGGAAGACAATCTTCGAATGTATGAACCCACGGCAGCAGAAGAATTCCACCGATTTACTAGCACCCTAGCGAATCTCTCGTCGAAAACTGCACGATCCATGATACTTTAACTTCATAAATAGAAGAAAATGGTCTTAAAAAAACAAAGTGAATTCATTGGATTTATATTTTAATTGTTTTAGTTGATTATAATTCTCCTATAATTTGTTCCTACAAAAATGCAATTATTTTTTTGTATTTTGTTAACACATCTATTTTTGTTAATTTTTCTTCATTTGATTAGTGATTAAACCATGTATTTAAAAAATCATATTTTCTAAGAAAGTTAAAATAAATATATAATTTTATAACTATGTATGTATATTAGATGGAAAACTTTGATTTTAGTTTTATTAAAAAATTATATAAAACTAAAAAATTCATAAAAATCAAAACAGAAAATAAAAAACAATTACGACATTTTTAAGAAAACAAAAAACTAAAATCAGTAACGGGTTTCATTTGGTAACCATTTTGGGTTTCATTTTTGTTTTTGAAAATTAAGTCTATATCATTTACATTTCTTATCAAGATTTTCATCTTTCTTAAGTATAATGATTCAATTTTTAGCCAAATTTTAAAAACAAAAACAACTTTTTGAAAGCTACTTTTTTAAGTTTTCAAAATTTGGTTTGTTTTTTAAACCACCGGTGAAAAACAGATAATAAATGAATAAATTTGGAGATGGAAGTAGTGCTCATAGACTTAATTTAAAAAGCAAAAACTAAAAATCATAGAAACTAAATATGAATAATTTTGTTTTTTAAAAACTAAAAATCAAAACAGATTTTCAAAAACAAAAAGAGGTAATAGTTATCAAACACCCTAAAATATAAGAGAGAAAGAATCATAGAAAGTCATCATTGCCCAAAAATGAGAAGAAGAGGAAATAAAAATCTCCCAATATGTCTCAAGAGGTAAGCATTATCCAATAAGCTTTGATATTCATAGTTTACATCTACATGGATCTAATTAACCTTTTAATTTGTTTGGTTTGTCTTTAACATTGGAATATATTCTGTTCATCTGTTCTACTAAAAAAGTTGTAAAGACAATAAAAAAAAAAAAAGAAAAAAAGTTTCTTTATTTTGGTCACCTCTTGTTATATATAGAGTATACTTTAATATCAAGCTATAAATATAAATGTGATAAACCATTGATTAAATTATGCTAATTCAATCAAGGTCCTATTTTGGTTTAATAGGTACTTTTACTCAGTAATTTAAAATCTATAATGAATTTGCAATTAAACTAATCATTAGAGAGATTATATTGATTATTAAATCCATTACTAGTCTTGAAATATTATTATTATTTTTTAGTAAAGTCTTGACAGATCATGCCACATAATTTGAGTTCTTCCAATTTTATTTTAAAAGTAAAAACAAAATACTATATTTGAGTACTTGATGGTATTTTAATACAAAAAATTTAACTTCAATAATATTATACTAAAATTCTCTTAATATGTGAGAGAAAATTAACTTTTAATCAAATTTAAGCCTTTTACAATTGAATATCTGTCTTCAAAAATAGGAAAACAAAGTAGAAGGAAATGATAATGTTTGTTTGTTCATTTTCAGCTTTGAACTATTGTTATTGCCTCAACTTGCTATTCAAAGAAAAAGGAAATTTTTAGGGATAAATACAATTCTTATTTGTTCTTAATGAAAAATGTTATGAGCATTCAAATTTTGGCTAAGACAAACTTTGTACCTTTTGGTAAGAAAAAGCTTTAGTTTATAAATAGGTTTGATTGTGTTTGCTTCTACTTAGAAAATCAAAGCTATTTTTTTTTTCTTTTAATCTTTTCTGTCCCCATCACAATTTAGTAGTTAATGAATTTCTTAAATTAAAAAAAATGTAAAAAAGTGAAAATAATTGAAAGAATAATACAAGAATATGTGATGGTGGTGTGTTCTCGAATTATCCGTAGTTCTTTTAAAAATAAGATTATTTACTCAACTATCATATATTTTGAAGGGCTATTTTAAAATATAGAAAAATAAATTAAAATACTTATAAATATGATAAAATTTCACTGTTTATTAAAGATAGATTGTGATAGACTACCATCAATATCTATCTATATCATGATAGACACAAATAGTAGTATATCGCGGTTTAACATAGATGTATTGTAATATTTTACTATTATGTAAATATTTTCAATAATTTTGTCATTTAAAATAATCTTCCTATTTTAAACGGTTAAATTGCGAAAGAAATTCATTGAACTATCATTGTTGTGGAGGTAGAAATCGAAACTCTAATTTCAAAAGAGAAAATATATACTAACTATCATTGAACTAAAATTCCTCTCATTATTTGATTAATTAGCTTGAGGAAAATTTTCTTTTATATATCATCTTAATCTATAGTATATCGCATAACAATATTTACAAAGGATTTGAAATTTATTTGTGAAACAACGTCTTAAATTATGAAAGAAAGTACATACTTTTTTGAAGTTTATTCTTAATGGTACTAGAATAAATTAGGAGTTTTTTTTTTTTTTTTTTTTTTTAAGGAAAATCAGAAAATACTTCAAGTGCATTTAAATGAAGAAAAAACATTTTTAAGGTGATAAAATCTTTTAGCATTTGTTCACATGAGATTTTCGGAGAAACGTGTTTCGTGGAGTTGAACATGAGTAGGTGTTGATGTTGAAGTTGATTTGATGCGATGTGGTTCGATCTCTAGTACTTGATCATCTGATTCTCTCTCGGTTGGATGAATATGCTTGACTTGAAGAAGGAGAGTACCGAACATTCTTGAAATAGAAGTTTTGGAAAAGTTTTTGTGTTTTCAAGAGTCTTTTGGGCTTGGTTGACCTACGGGTTTGACTCTTGGGCCCAATTAGTTAGACTTGGGTTTGATTGACATTTGAGTCAAATTCAACATATTTTTGGGTTTAGAGCCTTTAACCCAAATAATAATAATATTAAATTAGACCAAGTTAATTTTATCCAATTCAACGGTCATGATGGAACCACGTGGCATCATCGAAATTTATCTTCAACTTCAATTTGGAGCACATGTTAACTCCTAATTGGTCACAAATTTAATGATTTTAGAATTCCGTCATTAATTTAGCTAATGGCGTGGCGGTTCGTGGTTGATCCGAAATTTCTCCTCCAACAAATTCTCCTTTTCGAGATTTGTGCACAGATGTGGGTGGATGAATCTCGAAAAAGATAAAACCGATATTGAAATGCAAGTAATTCAGTCTTAACTTCGATGCTCCTAATTTAATTAAATCGTGAGTTTAGTGACGAGTTTAACTAAAATTTGTAATAGAGGACGGCCAAAATTTTAATTTAAGAAAAATCTCAATCTTTATCTCAGACTTGATTTGATTTGAAGAGATAAAATGTAGGAATTCTCAAATTTTTTTTTTTTTTTTTTTATAACAAAAAGGAAAAATTTAGGTTTGATCCTAAATTCATTTGACTTAGAGATGAAACTTAAAAATTTTGAATTTAAAATGAAATTCAAGTTTTATCCCTAATTTAATTTAATTTGGAGATGAAAATTTTAAGATTTTGGTTTTAAGAAAGAAATTTGGAATATGATCAAATTTATAAAAAAAGTTTGAACTTTTTCCCAATTTAATTTAATTTTAGGGATAAAACTAGCAATTTTTTGAATTAAAAATAGAAGTTAAAGTTACACCCCAATTTAATTTAATTTGGTGATGAAAATTTAAAATTTTGGTTTTTAAGAAAGAAATTTTGAATATTGCAAATTTTTGAAAAGAAAAAAAATGTCTATCGTAGATAAATTGTAATTTATTAATATATAGATATTTTTAGTGGTTTTTTTCCTATTTTAAATGGTTTGATTACAAAAGAAATTCATTATATCAAACGGTAATAAATTAAAAATAAAAGATTGCATGACACGTGTCCCATATAGCCAATTTTAAATCAAGATAGAACAACTTATTGAATTTCATGCACATTCATGACCGACAATTGACAAGTTGTATCTCCCCTATTGTAGACACACGTGACAAGTTATTTGGTTAATTAATTTTCTCAAATATCATGGCTGTGGAGGTAAAAATCGAAACTCTAATTTCAAAAGAGAAGATATATACTGTTGAACTAAAATCCCTCTCGTTATTTGATTAATTAGTTTGAGAAAATTTTTCTTTTTTATATCATCTTAATCCATACTATATCGCATAACAATATTTGAAAAGGATTTAGAATTTATTAGTGAAACGACGTCGTACATTCTTTTTTTAAGTTTAGCCTTAATGGTACTAGAATAAATTAGGAGTTTTTTTTGGAAGGATAATCAGAAAAAGTTAAAGTGTGAAGTTGAAGGAGACGACAGACTCACACGGGAAGTTGAAGCGCGCGTTGTCGTTTGAAGAGATATACGACGAGACAGTAAACAACAGTTCTAAAGAGGTAGACGATAGTGTGTAGACGATAACGTCAAGAGGTAGACGATAATATCAAAAAGGTAAATGACAATTTTAACCAGGTAGACAATAATATTGAAGGTACACGATAATGGCACGACAACCTTTCCTTTATATTTTCTTGTATTTTGAAATGTACATGGGTGTTATATTTATACAACATGGAATCCCTAATTTGGGAATGCAAGAATAACTCAACAACAAAAAATGGTTAGACACTTGTTGTAACCAACCTATTCTTTTGGTAAAGAGGTAAGACTGTAATTTATGAAGTGGTTTTCTCTTTGGTGACGTGGTTGGCTATGTTGGCATCTTTAATCGAAAATACTTCAAGTATATTTAAATGAAAGGAAAAAAAAACATTTTTAAGGTGATGAAATATTTTAGCATTAATATTAGTTATGATCATAGTAATATTTTTGTAAAAGTTTTTATAATACGTTATGAATATTGATTATTTATCCTTGATTCATAGGGAATGAAGATGTTTGAATCTTCACTTTACTTATATGAAATGAAATAGGATATAAATATTATAATAAAATCTTCAATATTATTCATTTTAAGCTTTGAAAAACAGAAGCAATAAGAGATATTAAAAGCAAAGGACATGATATATTATGTAAAAAAAGAGTTGTTTGCGTAAGAAAAACGTTTTAGAAGAGAAATAAATGGGCGTTGAAAAATGTAATTAACATTCCCAGTCAAACAATCCAGTGGGCCGACTTGTTGCCGAGCAATGGAGGAACATAGAATTAAGAAGAAATTTCAATTTTTAATTAGGGAAATTAATTAGCGTTGAAGAATGGGAAATTAAAGGCAATTGAAGGTTTCTTGCTTAAGTTACCATAAAACATTCGGATAGTCAAAGGAATTAGCTTTGAAAAATCAAAGTTTGTAGTAAGAGCAAATTATGTTTGTGTGTCGCATTGACTTTTTTTTTTTTTTTTAAAAAAAAATTATTTTCAAAAACACAAACACACACACGTTTGCTTCATCTTTAAAACCTCTTATGACTTTCACAAACTTTATTAATTAATGCGTCATTGGATTATTCTTTGCTTCACTTTTTGTTTAATTTCTTTTTAATTTTTTTGTCCTTTTTTTTTCTTTGCTTTTTAAAAATGTTTTGCTTAATTAATTTATTTATTTTTAAATTACCTTTTTAGTCTCTAAATTTTGGGTCTAGTTTTAATTTGGTCGGTTTTCAAATGTTACACATTTGGTCATTAAATTTTGAATTTTGTTTTAATTAATCTCTAAGTTTCAAAATATTATAATTTTACCCCTGTGATTTGAGTTTTGTATCATTTTGGTCCTCAAGTTTCAAGATTTTACATTTTTAACCTCAATTTTTCATTATATATTCACTTTCAATCATTGACGTCAATTTTTATTAATTAGTAAAAAATAATTATGAAATGAAATTTTAAAAGTGATAAAAAATAGTGAAACTTAATTAATGATTTCTTTTAAGGATTTTTAATTTATTATTATAAATTGATTCTAAAGATGAAAAGTGAGTATTTAATAAAAATTGAGATTAAAAGTACAAATCTCGAAACATAGGAACCAAATGGAAGCAAAACTTAAATGTCAAGGGTAAAATTGTCCTAAGTCGAAACTTAGGGACTAAGTTAAAACCAAACTTAAAAGTTGAAGACTCTATATATAATATTTTAAAATCTATGGACTAAATAAAAAAATCTACTCAAAATCTACGGATTAAAAGATATTTTTCTTTTTTTCTTTTTTTTTGTAAGAATAATATTGCAATTGTAATGGATGGCATAATCTTGCGAGAAGTTGTTAGTGTTTTTTGAAAAAAAAAAAAAAAAAGAAAACAAATAACACTATTGTTTTGTTTTTAAATACAACTCTTATTTTTCTTTTGTTCTTATAAAATAAAATAGCGATTTCATTGGTGCTTATTTTTAGCATTTTATTGTTTTCAAGACATTTTTAATTTATAATTCTAGTCGATTATAGGGGATGGAAATAAGTTTCTAAAACCTACGTTTATTTTGAGTTTTTTTTTTCACTTAATACCATCTTAAATCATCCATTGACTAAAAAATTTAAACTGATGAGTGAAGGTAAATTTAATTATATATCATCTAATAAGTTTTCATAGAAAAAAATATCTTTTTAATCCCCGAGTTTGATCCCTAAAGTTTCAAAATGCAATCCTCAAATTTTTAAGAACAAGTGTGTTTGGTTCCTAAGTTTTCAGAATGTATATTTTTAGTCCCAAAAATTAGGTTTAAATGGTTGCTTAAATAATTTATTGTTATTATTATTTTAAATAACTATATGATATTTTAAATTAGATGAATCATTTTTAAAAGTTATCTCGTCTATAAAATTATTTTTTTAAACAAATATTTTATAATTTTAAATATCATATAATTATTTAAAAAACACTTTAGAGACCATTAAACCTATACTTAAAAACTTAGGGATTAGAAAGATATATTTTAAAAACTCATAGGCCAAATATACATATTCTTAATAACTCAATGACTAAAATTTATATTTTTAAAATCGAGTGACCATACACATATTCTTAAAATTTGGAACTAAAAGTTTAATTTTTCATGATATTTAAATTGTATATAGGCTTTTTGGGTTAAAATATTATTTTAATTTATGTACTTTCTAGTTTATTTAGTTTTAGTATAAATACTTTCATTAAATCGTAGATTGAATCTCTCTAAGTTAATCATTATATCACTGAAATTGATAAAATAATAAAAGTAATTTTTATACAAGAAAATATAATTATATGATTAGGTTCCCAAATTTTATGGCGAAAATGCTAATAGATAATTTTTTTTATAGAAAATAAATTTATCAAAAGTATAAAGAATATAATTAATCATTTGAAAATACAAAAACTAAAATTGAACAACTACCAAAGTAACCAAAATAATATTATAATTATTATAATTTATTATTATTATTATAATTATTATTTGGAAGAAAAGAAGAAAAATGATTTGGAGACCAAGATGATCTTCTTTGAAGAAATAATTTGAGATATACAAATATTTGGAAACAATTGTTTAAAATTATAACATGACAAAGAAATTGCCATTAGAATATGGTTTGAATGAAATTGATTGGAGAGGCTTGGAAGGGACATAGAATAGCTTTGTCTTTTAAAATTCTAAAAAAATGCAACAAATTGGTCAAAAATTGAGACAATTTCTGGTTCTTTTCTTACCTAATTTTCTCATTACATTCAACATAGTTAGGTTATGGAGTTTGTCAAAACTTGTCTACACGTCCTACACACTTTGGTAATTTGATGTTTTCTAATATACAATTTTGACACATACATTATTGTGAATGAATGCCGTCTAAAATATACTATAAAGTATTGCAACTTTTAAAGTATATCCAAATTAAAGAACAATGTAATGAAAAACAAAATCAATTTTAGTCGATATCTCAATTAAGTTGACATATTCATAGTATGTCATCACACTCCAACACCAAAAGAGTGTTGTATTAATCAACAAAATAATGTACAGATGGAAGTTAGAGTAGAGCTTAAGGAGTTGACAATACAACAGATGACAAGTTAGAGAAAAATCTTCCAATTTAACGATATAGTAGATACATCAAAAGTACGAAAACTAATAAATTTAGTACATCAAAAAGTAACCATATAAGTGATGTCTTCCCAAAGTTGACAGTGATTTCTCCAAATTTTGGAATGTGCGGTTATTGCGTTCCAATCAAATATACCACAAGGTAGCATCGATCAAATTGCTCCAAAGCACATTTTTGGCTGTACCTAAATTAAGGTGAATAAAAAACTCCAATACCATCCAAATTATATATTTTATCTCAAAACTTTTTTGGGTCAATTTCGTTGTCAATTTTTTTAAGAGAATTATTGGGTTAATAAGAGACAATATGTGCAGCGAAATGTTTAAATTAAATTGACACATTTATAATGCCTTCATCATAGACTAAACTAATAGTAAGTATCAAATATCATTATCCACTTTGAAAAGTTTGAAATTTCTTTTAATCCTAGTGAGAGACAACATTTTCATTAACATGATACGATAAATTTGAGTAAAGTTAAGAATAGATCTAAAATTAAAGAGTGGGAGGGACCATACAAATTATGTTATTTATTATTGATATTCAAAGATGAAAGTTGTACCATTTAATAAAAGTTACAATCTTCTGTTAATGAGAAAGTTACAATTAGAATTTGAATTATGTAAACAAAAAAAATATTTTCTAATTAAAATTTTACAAAACCCTATATTTTTTTTTAGAAATTGAATACTTCTTTGATTAATATGTGAGAATCTAATTACATTCTGCTTTGTTTTATAAAACCCTATCATTAATTCGTTTTTTTCTTTAAAAATTTAAATTAAGTTTGAATTCTAAACTTCTAGAGTTATATATATATATCTAAATATATATTTTTCAACTTTATTATATCTAATAGATCTCACTTTTAGTCTTATGTTTAATAGGTCAATGACTTAAAAAATATCTACAAAATTGTCCTTTGAACTTTAATTTTGTGATAAAAGAAATCTCTAACTTATGTGACATATTTGGACATACAAAAAAGAAAAATACTAGATATAAAATTAATAATTTTGGACCTATTAAACATTATATTGGAAATTCAAAAACTTGTTAAATATTTTTTTTTTCTAAAAAATTAGAGTACATGTTCGACAAAACTGAGATCCAACCATTTAACAAAAATTGAAAATCCAACAGTAACTAATTGATGGTTATTGTATTAGTATTTATTAAGGTTCATTTTAAATTAAAATTACAAAAGATGAGAAAAACCTGAAGTGTATAAGATAATTAATTATCATTAAAATGAACGACGAAGATTATATTATGATCCACACATGAAAGAATAGAGATGAAAAATGGAAATAAAATATCGCAAAAGAATTGGAATGGAATCAACAAGGACATGAAGCATGAAATCAACCAAACATATTTTATTCTATGTTTGAAACGTTTGTTTATAGCCACTACGGAATAATTAATTTTAACAGTATTTTTAAAACATAATATATAACCATGCCACCTTATCTCTGTCTTGTTAAATCACCCTAATCAACTCAATTTTTTTTTCTTACAAATAATCAACCCAACTGATAGATTATGGTAAAATTTAATTGTATCAAGATCATCTTCTTCATTTGTGGACTTAAAAATTTGTAGAATATCCAACAAATATAAATCAATATTAATCAGAGAGAAAATCACATTACAAGAAGAATTTTTAATTATACCAATACTTTAGCACGCCTCGTTATATGAGTTTGAAAATTTGTAGAATACCCAACAAATGAAAAATTCGTAGAAAAAAGGGGTTGTAATCGAAGAGAGTAAAATCACAACTAAAGTAGATTGAGAATAATAATAATGAAGAAGAAGAAAGGAGAGAATAACACATGGTGATTTTATATGGAAAACAACCCATAAATAAATTAGGATAAAAACCACAGGCAAGGATAAAAGAATTCTACTATATGAAAATAGGAGTTACAAACTTTCTTTCTTATAGAGGAACACCAAGCTCTCTTACAAGAAGAAACTCTCTCTATTTTATCTCACTCATTTGTTGGAGATTTTGGGATGGTTTAACAACCATGGGTCTTCACTTATTTATAGCCCAAAGAAAGTTGGCCATCAAGCAAATCCAATGGCTCCAAATTGTTCTTGATAGATACGAATAATATCCAATGGCTCCAATTGTTCTAGAGAGATGTGAAAGATCTAATGCCCATAGATTGATCTTGAACAATAATGTTAAGATCCAATGGTCCAAAATTGTCTCCAAGAAATTTCTTAATAAGCTTCTTGAAATATCTTGATAATTATCCAACAATCTCCCACTTGGAGCAATCACATCTCCATACCATTTTTTCTACCTTGCCATCTTCATGTTGCTTATGTTTCTACTAGGCCATTTGAGGATTGACACCAATTGAACTTGTCAGCATTGACTGCCTTTGTCAAGTAATTTGCCAGGTTTTCTTTTGTATAAATTTTATGCATATCCACAGTTCCTTTCTCCATTTTTTCACGAATGATGTGATACTCACTCCATTATATTTGGACTTGGCATGGAAAACTAGATTCTTTGCAAGATACAAGGTGCTTTGACTGTCACAAAACAGAGAAATTTTCTCATGTTCATGTCCGAGCTCCTCGAATAGCATTTTTAACCATACCGCTTCTTTACTAGCTTGTGTAACTACAACATATTCTGCTTCTGTTGTTGACATAGCCACAACTGACTATAGTTTGGAAACCCAGCTTACAGCTTCGCTAGCAAGAGTGAACACATATCCAGTAATCGATTTGCTTTTATCAAGATTACTTGCACAATCTGAGTCAACATATCCTCTAACAATAACATCTATGGACCCTTTAATTTATCTAAGGATTCTTTTAACAACATTTTAATGCTCTCGAGCAGGATTCACCATATACAGACTAAAAACTCCCACTGCATGTGCAATGTCTGGTCTAGTACAAATCATGGCAAACATTAAACTTTCCACTGTTGATGCATACGGTACATGAGACATCTTCATCTTCACTGCTTCATTGCTAGCGCTCATACTAGAGGATATCTTGAAATTAACAAGAAGAGGGGTAGAAATTGGCTTACAATCTTACATGTTGAAGTGTTGCAAGACTTTTTTTAGATAATTTCTCTGTGATAGCCAAATCTTCCTATTATTTCTGTCTCGATGAATTTGCATCCCCAAAATCTTGTTTGCTTGTCCCAAGTCCTTCATTTCAATTTTCCTAGCCAATTGAGCCTTTAACTTTTCAATATGATCTTTGTTAGGGCCTGATACCAACATGTCGTCAACATAAAACAACAAGATAATGAGAAAGAAGCATCTCTTTTCTAAGATTAATATGAAGCCTGCAAGACAATGAAGTCTTTTTCTCAAAACCTCTTGAAATATGCACAAGGGTCTGCATTAAGTCTGTTGTATCCTAGACTCACAATGAAGGAATCAAATCTCTTGTACCAATACCTCGGCGCCTGTTTGAGACCATATAGAGATTTGTTTAGCCTACAAACCAAGTTCTCTTTTCCTTTTACTTTAAAACCTTATGGTTTGAGCATATAAATTTCTTCTTCGAGATCTCCATGGAGAAACACAGTTTTAACATCTAACTGCTCCAAGTGTAAGTCAAATGTAGCATATATTGCGATGACTATTCTAACAGTAGTAAGTTGAACTATTAGAGAAAAGATCTTATGAAGTCAATACCTTCTTTCTAAACGTATCCCTTTACCACCAATCTTGCATGATACCGCTCCACTTGGTCATAATTGTTGCGCTTGATTTTATACACCCACTTGTTACCAATGGGCTTTCTACCTTGTGGTAGCGTTACAAGTTCCTACGTCTTATTCTTATGAAGAGATTCTATTTCTTCCTACATTGTTGTCATCTACTGAGCAACATCTGAACTTGTCATTGCCTCTTTGAGAGTTAATGGCTCTCCATCCTTAGATAGAAGACAACATGCAACATTGCTCTCCATAGTATACTCAGATTGTCAACTTGGTGGTTTTGTTACTCGACCAGATCAACAAATCTCTGGTACTTGTGACTCAACTGGTTCTTGGATCTCGTGCATTGATTTGGCTTCAGAAGATTCCTCTATAGATTCTTGCTCCACATGTATTGTGGTAATCTCTGAGCTTTCGTTTATAGTGCTATCATCTGCTACTTGTTTCTTATCTTCCATAAAGATCACATCCCTGCTGATGATAATTTTGTGAGCAGTGGGATCCTACAAGTGATACCTCTTGACACCATCAGCATACCCCAAGAATAAACATTTCTCGAATTTTGGATCCAATTTTGTAGTTTCTTGGGCATTATACATCACGTACACTAGACTTTCAAATATGTGGAGGTTCGAATAATCGGCCCGTTTGCTAGTCCACATTTGCATTGGTGTCTTCAACTCAATAGCAGTTGATGGCGCACGATTCACTACATAACAGGCAGTTTTGTTCACCCAAAAAGTTTTCTCTAAGCCTACAACTACCAACATTGCTCTTGTTCTCTCTAACAAGGTTGTGTTCATCCACTCTGCCACTGCATTTTGTTGGGGAGTATAAGTAGTAATGAATTTCCTTTTGATGCCTTCTTGATTGCAAAATTCCACAAACTCGTTGCTTGTATATTCTCCTTCATTATTTGTCCGTAAACACTTAATCTTCTTACTAGATTGAAGTTCCACTTGCGCTTTGAATACTTTGAAGACTGAACACACATCTGCCTTCTTCTTGATGGGATAGACCCAACACTTTTTGCAGTAATCATCTATAAAGAACACAAAGTAACTTGCTTCTCCTAGAGATGTATTCGGGACAACCCAGGCTTCCGTAAAATGAATAGGGTCTTATAGTTCCGTCTTGGGTATTGTTTTCTATTTCGGAGGCATATTTATACTCTGAAAATGGCGGGTCTACACTTACAGAATTATTAAGTGTTAATAATTTTTGATCGAAAGTGGAACCTAAATGACTATCGAGTTATTCTGGAGATAGTATTTAGTCAAGAATGTCTTGATGTAGTATTGTTGCAAAAGAATAATCTTGAGTACATTATTAAAATTGCTAAAACTTGATTGGATTTAAAATTTCAGAATGATGAGTTTAATAATACAAGTGTTGGCATCAGGGATAACTATGTAAATTGGAAATCAAATCTAAACACGATACTTGTGATAGACGCTTTACGGTTTGTCATAACTGAGGATTTTCCTCCCATTCCTAGCTCTAATACAAACAGAAATGTTCGGGATGTATATGATAGATGGGCCAGGGCTAATGATAAAGCTCGTGCTTATATCCTCGCCAGCTTATCCAATGTGTTGGCAAAGAAACATGAGGATATAAGTACTGCCAAAGCGATTATGGAATCTCTGCGAGGGATGTTTGGAGAATCGTCCTTTACTCTGAGGCATGATGCCATCAAAGTACGTTTACAATAGTCGCATGAAAGAGGGGACCAATATTCGTGAACATGTCCTGGACTTGATGGTCCACTTAATGTGGTAAAAGTAAACAGTGTTGTCAAGTATGAGAGAAGTCAAGTTGGTTTTATTTTAGAATCTCTTTCGAAGAATTTTCTGCAATTCTGTGTGAATGCATTGATGAATAAAATTGAATACAGCTTGATTATCCTGCTGAATGAGCTACAGACTGACCAGAAAATGTTGAGAATAAAAGGTCTGGAGTCAGAAGTAAATGTTACTACTGCTAAAAAGAAATGAATGTCCTCCAAGCCTGATGTTGCCTCTTCTTCGAAGAGTAAGAGTATTACTGTGAAGAAAGGCAAAGGGAAAGGGAAGAAGCCTGCTGGAAAGAAAAGCAAAGATAATGCTGTAGATAAAGGGAAATGTTTCCACTGCAACGAAGAAGGATACTAGAGGAGACACTGCCCTCAGTATCTTGCCGAAAAGAGAGCTGAGAAAGGTAATCAGGCTAACTAGTCCTTAGGACCATTTGCTCAGCTCATCTAGTGGGAGAAGTTACTGCTTGATTTTTACTGCTTTTGTAAAGCTTGTAAAGAACAAATTGTATATATTTTTGTGATAAATGAAATGTTCATTTTCAAAAATTATGTTTGTTCTAGCAACCTCTGTTAAGAATCAAATTGTCAAAAGCCATTTGCAAATATTGAGATATTTAAATGGCTAGATCAAAGTATAGAAAGTTTAAAATATTTCTAGATCTGATTGTTAACAAAGAGTTATTGAGATAGGTCAGATGTATCTTACTCAAAGAGTTGAGAGTACCTCAATGTAGTGGGAGGAAAGTGTGCTTCCTGACCATTGTTGAGAATAAGATGCATCCCCATATAGTTTTATTCAAAAGCCTAATGTATACTAAAACAATGTTTACAATGATTCTCTCGGCTAAAGTATTTGAGAATTACCTAGTAGGACTAGGAATACCAGATTAATAACCTAGGGCAAGTGGGAGAAATATCGGGTATAGGATACCAAATGGTAAAAATGGGTATGGGATGCTCTAGTTTATTGTATTTCTTTATAAAACTCAGAAACTCAGTCTTATATATCAGATATATAAGTTAACATTGCAGTTTTAGTCCAAGTGGGAGTTTGTTGGGTTTTATGTCCTAAAACTCGTGGTTTGTAAATAATGGAACTTATTCTGAAAAATTCAAGAAAGGTGTTATTGAATTGATGTATTGCTTATAAGAAATCTAGTAAACCTGAAAGTCCCTTGACTATTGGATGAGTATTTGAACTTTATATGGAGACATAAAGGCGGATCAGGTTCGAGTAAATAGTCAAGATGATCTATAGTATATAAATAAGGTTGGGTACCTTATTCTGGTAACACTGTTGAATGCGGCCTGCTCTGTAGTTGTTACAAGGAGTTGTAAAGTGCTACAAACTAAGTGATCCTAATTCGTTCATGTTGGGACATGAGAAGTGAGGGTGTCCTTGTACAAAAGGGTTTGTACAAGATCGGACCACGAAATTAGTCACTCTTACTTTATAATGCTGTTTACTGTTTAAGATTGACTATTTCAAAGCGATGACTTAGGTAACTTGACCTTAATCCTGAGCTAACTATGAACTCCTGTTTATTTGGAATTTTCCTTAGATTTGCATAGGTGAAGGTTGACTCAGTAGTACCGGCTCAATAAACCTCCCATTTTAGGGGTAAGACTAGATAGATAGCTGAGGACATAGAGTGCAAGACGGAATTCACTCCTACCCGCTTTTAGAGATAGTAGAGAGGTTGTTCCCTTAAGTGTTGATTCTGGGTCTTGAACAAGAGGCCGCACCCTCTCATTGGCCCTAAAGGGAATCAATTTTATTGATTGGATCACAAAACATTTGTTCATTAGAGGATCAGTGGGGACTTAAGGAACAAGAGATAATTTTGGGGGTAAAACAGAGATTTGACCCAGCCGTTATTACGAACAATCTATGAAGGGTTGACTTACTAAACATAGTTATATCGAGTGGACATAATATATCTACTGTGAGGGGAATTTAACTATGGGCTTTAGTGAAGTGACCCATTAGCTAACGAATGGGGGTTAGATCGGTCTAATGAGTTTAGCCGATTAATCTCGGATCATTGAAGCCCATGATTTGTAGGTCCACGAGGTCCCTTTACTAGCTCGGAAATGGATTAGCTCTAGAATAACGTGATAAGTTAATTTGAAAAGTTCAAATTAGAATCAAACGAAATTGGAGATATATATATATATATATATATATATATATATATATATATGATTTAAATATATGAAGATGAATTTATGTAAAAATTAATTTAATATTGGATATTAAATTAATTAGAATTATTTTGTTTAAATAATTATTTATTAATTTTATTAGAAATTAATTTATGAAATTAATTTTTAAAATTAATAAATTTTGATTTTAGAAATAAAATATGATTTTAAAATCAATTCTGGATTTTGGAAATAGAAAATTACACAAAAAGGAAAAATGGTTTTTCATCTTCATCTTCAAGTTGCTCACAAAGAACCCACTTCTTCAACCTTCATTTACTCCAAGCATGAGCTGCATCCCATGCAGCAAATCTATTTGCATGATAGTCTGCAATATATTGAAGAGATTGGAGTGAAGTTGAGGGGATGAAACCAATTGAATTTTTCTGAAAAATTCGGTTGAAGAAGGTGTTCTTCAATTTGGGTTGTTGCAGTGAGCTTTCTCCAAATTCTCTTTGATTTCAGCTTATTTTGAGTCCCACAACTCAATCTAGAGCACCAAGAGAATAATAAGGAAGATCTTGTGGTGGTCTGCACAAAGATTTGGAGGATTTAGCAGCTGAAAATCAAGATTTCAATGGTTCTTCAAAGGTATGTTATTGAAACCCATTAAATTCTGTTTAAGCATGTTTTCTTTTCTGCCAATATTAATGAATTAGGGTGCTTATTGATCCTCGTCGCTTCCGCTGAGTTTTGGTACCTCTCCAACAGTTGTATCTCTAAACCTATTATGCGTATGACTCAAAGTTCTTTAGTTAACCCACTCTCTCGAATAGTTTAACTGAAATAACTTTAATCAAGTGATTAAGATGATTAAAGCATGAAATTCAATTATGCAATGACTCAAAAGAATAGTTGCCACACACAAATTTGAATGTAAACAGATGAATCAAGAGTGGATCGATCAAATATAAAATTGAATTTGAAGATAGCAAATATGTTTACAACATTCCCAATTTAATTGAATGGTTGGTAAATGGAGGTAAGAAGTAAAAGAAGAGAAGGAAGTCAAGCCGTAGAGTTCATTCTCTTGTCCTCTTTGGTTGTTTCTAAGTGTTGGTTGCAACCAACTTGGTGAATATATGATGAAGGATTCTCTCTCTCGAGCTTGATCTCCAACACTCTTCTTAATTGATGAAGACAATGGATCTTTTCCTTCTAGCTCCTTACAATGACAGGGTTCTTGGCTATCTAAATTCTCTAAAATTTTCTAATGTATCTAACTCTTTTCTCTTGGCAGCAACCTATTTGTAGGCGTTTTCCTCAGCAACTTGTGACAAGACTCACATTAAATTCTATAACCTGGTCAGCCATTTGCCATTTCAGAGCTTTTTAGATGCTGCCAGTCAGGTGCCTATATCTGTAAGTGGTGATTTGACAGAAAAAGCGTAAGCCGATGCATTAGTGAAGCATATCCTCGTGTTAGCTAGGCATAGAACACTTGGTGAAATTTCTTGATTTCCTGCAATCAGACGCGTTAGTGATCTAACAAGAATGCTACTTTTGTATGCGTTGGTGATATGTTAAGGGATTTCATGTGTTTTTCCTTGAGATGAATGTATTTTTATCACAAAGAATCCTAATTGTTCCAATCTTTAAAAGATAATAACTTGTATTTCTACAAGTTATCAAGATGTAACTGGTACTTGCCATACATTAGAATGAATCAATTTTAGGATTATTTTACTTCTAGAATTTGATGTGTTGAACTTTAATCTATGTTGCTTACTTGTAACACAATGCTCACAGAAGGGTAAAGATACATTAGTGAGCCCTGCGAGCAGATTCTGCTTTGCAAGAACTTTTAATCTTCATTCAGGCGTGTGCCCAAGTTTCTGAGGCTACATCATCAGAAGTATTTTCACTTGGACTACTTGAAGAAACTGATACTTCTCATTTCTGCAAAGTTTCTCCCTCCAACATGTACAAGTTTGCATCCACCTTTCTTCTCTTCATAAGTACTAATACATCTTGAATCACCTTTATGATTTCCTTCTCAACTACAACCTTATAATCAAGGTCATCAAGTTGACCTAATAAGAGCAAGTTCTTTTTCAGGCCTTCTACATGTCGCACTTGTTGAATCATGCGAATTGTATTATCATGAACTTCAATTTGATAATTCCAATACTGAAAATCTTCAAGGCATGATCATTACAGTTGAATACAGAACCATTCTCGACGAGAGGTCATGTGATAAGTGGCTCCTGAGTCGAAGAACCGTACATCAACCATTCTTTTTCTGCCTTCCAAAGTTGTCACTGGTTCACAGGACAATGCACCACTTTTATTTAAGGTGCTTGCTACATTTCCCTGAGGTTGGAATCTTTCTTGTTTATATTCCAACATTCCTTCTTTAGATGCCCATTCTTTCCATAATTGTAGCACTTTATATTCTTCTTACTTCGTGATTTTGACCTTCCTTAATTTTCACTCCCACTTGAGCCACGATTCGTTGATCTGCCTCTTGTCACGGCTAAGGCTTTTACTTGCTTTGAACTTACCAACTTATCTTCTTTGTTCTTGCGCCGATTTTCCTCTTCCAAGATAGCAGCTACAATATTATCAAAGTTTAGATAGTTGGTGAGAATATTATTTGTCAGATTGATGACAAGTTAATCATACGAATCAGGAAGACTTTGAAGTAGAAGTTCAGCACGTTCATTTTGCTCTATTTTACGATGTGAGTTAAGAAAATAGAATATTCAACGTGTTCATGTGATCTTTCATTGACGTGTATTCTGACATCCGAAGAGTTTATAACTTCCTTTTAAGGAAAATCTTGTTGTGATGTGATTTGGCCTCATACAATTTTGTAAGATGATCTCAAATCTCCTTTGCGATTTTTTTCTCCTCAATGCTTGACAATACATTATCAGCTAATGCTAGATAAATGTTTGCCATAGCATTCCCGTCCATCTCATTCCATTTGTAATTATTTATGATCTCCATCCAGCTCTCACCGATGGCTGCAAGGCAATTATCTTTTCTCAAGAAAGCCTTCATCTTCAACATCCACAACGAGAAATTAGTTTCGTTGAACTTCTCAATCTTGATCATTGCTGCCATTAATTCTATCACGAAATATAAACAATCCTCGATTGTGCCTTTTAATTTGGGTGAAAATTACCTACTTATTTTCCGATATGGTAGATCCACCTGTTAGTGGCAATCACAGAGCATATGATCAGTAAATATTAACACACAAAATTAAACCAGACTCTGATACTACTTATGGAGAAAAGGGATTCTGATTGAATAGTGTAAAATCGCAACTAAAGTAGATTGAGAATAATAATAATGAAGAAGAAGAAGAAAGGAGAGAATAATACATAGTGATTTTACTTGGAAAATCCCTACACAAATTAGGGTAAAAACCATGGGCAAAGATAGAAAAATTTCACTATATGAAAATAAAAGTTACAAACTTTCTTTTTTATAGAGGATCACCAAGCTCTCTTACAAGAAGAAACTCTCTCTATTTTATCTCATTCATTTATTGGAGATTTTGGAATGGTTTGACAACCATGGGTCTTCACCTATTTATAGTCCAAAGAAACTTGACCATCAAGCAAATTCTATGGCTCTAAGTTGTTCTTGATAGATGTGAATGATCCAATAACTCCAATTGTCCTAGAGAGATGTGAAAGATCTAATGGCCATTAATTGATCTTGGACAACATGTAAGATCCAATGACCCAAAATTGTCTCCAAGAAACTTCTTAATAAGCTTCTTGAAAAATCTTGATAATTATCCAACAAATTAATATCAATTGGAGAGGAAATTGCACTATAAAGATTTGAACACATGACTTCCTACTCTGAGGCCATGCCAAATTACACATCAACCTAAAAGCTTAGGTCAAGTACATTTCTTGAGAAGGATAATTTTGTGGTGAAGGGTATGTTTGAATTACTTTTCTAAATGATTATATTAGAAAATAAGTTATTGTGAAAAAAATTCATGTGTTTGGCAATCACCTTGGAAAGATGAATTTATTAAATAAGTTTGTTTAGGATAAACACTTGAAACCAACTTTTAGAAAAATGAATTTTGAGTGTTTAATGGTTAATCCTCTCCCTAATTTGTATGAAACAAAAATCCGACCACCACCTTTAGCAATCGTCGCCAGCCACTTCCGACCCTCAATCTTTGGTGGCCACTACTTCCAGCGACTGTTGCCAGCCATCTCTGGCCACTATCTCCAGTGACCACCACCAACCAACTTCCAGCCACCATCTTTGACGACCGCCCCCAACCAACTTTCAGCGACTAATTTCGGTGATCGATCTTGATCAATTTCCGACGATCCTCACCAGCCAACCTTCGACCACCATATCTATTAACCACGACAGCCACCTCTAACCACCATTTCTGACAATCATCGGTCAACTTCGACCGTCACCTCCATCGACAAATTCTTTGATAGTAATTTGAAATTAATAAAAACACTTCTACTATATAATAAACCAGACAAACTTTTACATAAAAATACTTTTGAAAAAGAGTTGCCAAATAAATGTGTGTTTTTATTTTGAGAAAATTTTATCATAAAGTATTTAAATAAAAATTTATTTTTGAAAAACATTTTTTTCCCCTAAATCACTCCAAACATACTACTACTTTTAGTAAATTTTCTCTTGATAAACGATAATTTTGAGGAATAGCTTATTTCAATATTGAGCACAAGTATTCTATTTTTATGGATATGATGTTTGAAATAATATGAATTTTACACTATTTGAAGACAAAACTTTGAATTAAAAGTTGAAAGAAATTACTCTATATATCGAGGGGTTCAAATTAGTAAATGTAAGAACAAGTTAGAGTACGATGTTGAGGTTCACATGCGCACATCAAATATCTACAAAACTATCCTATCCTCAATAAACGTCACAACTATCCCTATTTTAATTAATATAAAAATAATAAAACATGGACAATACTTTACGTGTACTATACTAATACCTCTACATTATATTCTTCAAAGGGTATAGTCATTTTCATCATATACATACTCGGTCAATTAATCTTAAAATGAATAGAAAAATAAATCTTGAAGGATTGTGTTCATAACATATATTATATTTATGATAAACTTATTACTATTCATAAGCTATAAAATTAGGTCATGGGTAAACAAGTTTTTGTCTCGACATCCATATTTGTTCATGAAGTAAGGCTTTTGGAGCTCAAGAGATGAGAGGATAACAAGTGGAATTGAGGAGATTTTAATGTTTAAACTTTTTTTTAAAACAACGAACAAACAGTGAAAGGAATCAATAGATACACTAGAATATCTCAATTAATCCCATAATCTATACTTAAGAAGAATCAAACGTAATTGAGAGAACAGTTGACTTCTTGAGTGTAGGCCATGTGCCTAAATTTGTTTGAACTTGCTCAAATTGACATTTCTCAAACTATTTGGACGAAAAGTATTTTTGGTTGTTCATATTAGTTTTTGGTCGATCAAACATAATTCAGTGGATAAAGACACTAGTTATACCATCTTAAAGGTCAATGATTTGATTTCTTCTTTAAAAAAGAGTTTTTTTTTTTTAAAAAAATATTAATACTAACTTAATTATTTGAGTCGAGTATATAATATAATTGACCAAGGGTTAATGTGAGTTTGGCTCGATGACATTGACATGTACTCTATCCCAAAAGGTTAGAAGTTCAATTCCCCATCCCATAACTATGATAAATATATTATTATAAAAAAAATTATATTGATTTTTAAAGTTGGGTTATGATTATTGAGTTTTTAGATGGAAACACACACACGTGTTAGTAATATAAGTGGCAAAGAAACACACGTATACGAGGAGCAGCAGAGGTAGCTTGCTGTGGACTGTGGAGTGGATAGAAAATGATGTTTGGAGTTAAGGGTTTTGTAGTCAACGACAACAATATATTTAGAGAGTGACAATTGGGACAAGCAATAATCAAAATAGAACCAGACAAGACATTTGATGCATGCACTTCTATTTAACTCTACAAAATTACAAAAACCCTTTTACTTCTTATAGTGAAAAGGACGATACTTATGAGGAACATGTTTTGTTTTATTTCATTTGCCCCTACAAAATTAAGGCACCCGTGTTCTTCTATATTGACCTTCCATCTCTCTCAAAAATATTTATGACTTGCACAACTTTTCTTCTTCTTTAGATGGTGCTTTACATGCCTTTCATTACGCTTGTTTTTTTCATTGGTTTGGTTCATATAATCTATTGCATTATGAAGTCACACATGACGATCATTTCTATAATTTTGACAATTCTTATATTTTGAAGTCAAATATTTATTCGTTCAAATTATACACATCCACATATTTTGAAAGATCATTATTTTTTTTAATCTAAGTATAGATTATACCAGCTCTCTAATAGGCTTGATTGGAGTAATAATAAGTTTGATTTATCCACTTTTAGGCATGTGGTTGGTATTGGTAGCATATATAGAAGTTTGTACCTATGGGTCTTATCTTATTATTATTTTAAGTGTATTCCGGTTATGGGTATGGTTTTTAGGTCACTAAATATAAATGTGAGAAACCGAATGGAATAATAATGATTTATATATATTTATCAAACTATTATACTTAATTAGATTCATAAACCCCGATCGTCGCTAAAACTTTTATATGTTTTCTTTTTTAATTGCAACCTTCCTTGTAGATATATTTTTTTTATGAGGTTAGTTTTCATGTAAATTTTTTTTATATGGTGTTGGTAATATCTCATCTTTTCCCCATCTTCCATTCATTTGCAATCAAGTTGTGGTTTATAGCATTTTAAATATGGTCTTTATTGTAAAAAAGTGTTCAAGGAATTTTAATTAAAATAAAGGGCAACAAGATTTGAGTCACATCAAGAGTATAAATATGAAATAATAATAAAATTATAAAGTTAATAATGTTATGCTTTTAAGCTTAACACTTTTAAATTCATGCATGTGTCTTGTGGGTCTGGATTAAAATAAATCAAAGTTTTTTTTTTATGGAAACATTATAAAATGAAATTATCAACAACAATAATAATAATGTTTTGATAAAGTAAATCAAAGATATATAGAATGCTCGTGAGCTTATAATATTTGAAGTAATTAATGAAGATAGGGACGAAGACTTCAAATTTTTTTTTTTTTTTCTCAAATCACTAAAAATCCCTTTTCACGTGCTTTTCTTTGTTTGTGATTTGATGTGTTAATGCGATACTGTCTCTCATAATCGTGGATGTGAAACATTTTGTCAATCAGTGGTCCAAAATACAATTAAATTAATTTATAATTATTAATTAATACTCTCTCACCTTACAAAAATAAAATAATATTTTATTATTATTCGTACAATAACTACGAGAGATGATCGAATATTCAACCTTAAAGGATTGAGTACATATCAAATTACTATTCAGTTAAATTTATTTTGACTAAAATTGTATTTTCTTACTCATTTAGTCGAGTAAATTGAATGTCAAATCTTTCACTTTTGTTCAACTGATCAAGGATATATATCTTATCTAGAGATTTGCATTTTTTTTTTTTTCAGGGACAAAACGTGTGAGAAGGTACGCCTTTAGCTGGCAATGATTTCCCATTTAGGTAGAAAAAGGAGGGAGTGCTAAAAAAAATTCTTCGTTCTTGGCTCTGCTCCGTTTTCCTTTTTAATTTATTATTATAATTATTGTTGTGTTGTTATTGTTATTATATAAATATTATATTTAAATTTTCAATTTTATTGTTTAATTGACCAAGACAATGAATATATTTGAATCGAACATTCAAATTTAGATTTTATATCTAAAAAATTTGATAAGAAATTATTTCGTTCTACTGAAAAAAAATTGAACAATTTCTTTTTAAATTCAATTCTTTCATGGAATTGATCATTTAAATGAAATTTTAAATAAAAATTAACAATTTAGTTAAATTTTTACAATGGTAGTTATTGGTAATTGATGTTCTTATAAAAATGGAGAAAGTTTTCCTACCGAGAATCCTCGCACCAATCTCTAGAAACAACATACGCCCAAGTTAAACATGCCTAACTTTGAAGTTATGATGATTGAGCCATTGAAAAGGAATGTGCACTTTGTTGGTATAGATAGTAACTTTTAATTTTTTTCTAGTCGTACTTTTATATTCTCAGAATCACTCTTATTCAAATGTAATCTCAATTTATTCATGCACCTCTAAAGACGAGACATTACATGGGGAGCAAGGATGGGGACAAGGAAGTCATCCCTAACTCCATCCTCCCGTGAACGTCTATAGCCTTATCTAACTGAGCTAGGCTTAAATTTGATGTGAAACAACATATTTGGTTTGTACAATTATTATATCTTTTGGAGATTTGTGGCTAGGCACAAACAACTTTTAGATTGAGCGAGACTCTTTATGTAAACGTTAGTTTTCGTAATTGTGTTGGACATATGTTTGAGATGTATATATTTATGTGTTCTTTTGGTATCAATTATTTTGTTAGGATTTTATTGACTCATCCAATTAGGTAAATGGATTAAAGGATTGATTATATATATGTATATATATATTTCATAATCTGCTCACCCACCACAATAGCATTTGGAGAAATAGATTGGATTGTGGATAGCGTTTTTGCTTGGCTAAAAAGAGGCAAGTTCCAAAACCTTTAGGATCATGCAATGAATCAGACCAACAACCACAATTGTCAATCCAAATATAAATATAGGTTTGGGAAAGTATAGAGAAAACCAGTTGAGATTAATTTTCAATGTGAAATCAAAGTTTAATCATCCTATCAAACCTACTCTCTTTGGATTTTACTCTTTAGCACTTTCAGTGTTGCAAATTGCTTTCCTCAACCCTTGTCACTGTTTTTATGTATTCATCTTATATCCATGTTTCTCAACACAACATTGTTAGGACAACAACACACACTTCTTCAAATATCTCAACAATATAGGATGATATGATATTATACTGTCTATTTTGAACACAAGTTTTCACGATGTTAGGACAATGAGCTTCCAGATATCTCCACAATGGTAAGATATATTGTCTACTTTGGACATAACTCTCATGGTTTTATTTTTGGTTTCATCCAAAAGGTCCCGTACGTACCATTCGAGATAGTTGTCCTCCCTTATAAATTCATCATTATCTTCTTATTTAGCTAGTGTGAGACTTCGATCGTATTCCCAACAACATATACATGGTTTTTAGAATCATTTAAAAGACCTCATACTAATGAAGACATATAGTTCTTCACTTATATATAGTCACGATTTTTCTCCTTTCATAGTCAACGTGGGACTTTGGTAGTACTTCCAATAATCAATTCTCTAAAAAGAGTTCACCGTAAAATTTCCTTAAAATCAAAATAACAAAGTGTAATAGTATGGTTATAATACAAATATTGTTGTATAATACTATTACAACGATGTCAATGCAACAAGCCTATTAAATATTAAATATGACAGAAACAAATCGACAAGCAAAGAGAAACGAATAAGGAAAATAACCAAACACAGATGATGTGGTTCACTGACAATAATTTGTTAGAGATATATGAATGGTGTGGACTGCATCTTGTTAGATGGGACTATATATCACTTTGTTTAAAGATAAGGGAGGCCTTGGTATTGACAAGCTTAAATTCACAAACAAAGCTCTTCTTTGTAAATGGATATGACGCTATTATACTCAACCTGTGAGCTTGTGGAGGCAACGCATTGACATTAAATATGATCAAACCTCCTCTGATACCATCCCTTATGTTTGCAGGCACACAAGCTCCAAGGCTTCTTAGTTTCATATATCTAAATTCGGTGAAGTTATGAAAAGAAAAATTCAAAGAGTGTTCGGCAATGGTAATTCCACCCTGTTTCTGGCTTCACCTGTGGTGTACTAATGGCTTATTTTGTAATCAATATCCCAAGTTTTTTGCTATGGCTGAGGACAAAATGATCACTATTAAAGATGCTTGGAATGAGGATAGAACCTTTAATGCCTTGTGAGAAATGTTGGGATTGATGTCCTAAATCTCGTGGATCTTGTAGTACAAACAATTTACTTATCTAGTAAAATAAGAGGTTTTTTATTTGACATTTAGTAGCATTAACCCACAAATCAATAAACCAATATCCAAAATTATCTTCTGTAACTTAAATATATATGTGGAGATATCCAAGTGGATCATGTTTAAGTGATAACCTCTAAACGGTCTGTAGTAGATGGATAAGGCTGAGTACTTTATCCTTGTGACACTACGAATACGACCTGCTTCGTTGTTGTTACAATTGTTGTAAAATACCACAAATGATCTGATCTTGATCATTTATGTGGAGAGATGCGAGTGGAGGTGTTCTATACAAAGAGTTTGTATAAGATCACACAATAAAATGAATAGTCTCTGTATACAACACCGTTGATAGAAGAGACTTACATTTCACCAGGACAACCATAGGTGATTTGACCTAAATCCTGAGTGAGTTGTGAACTCTAGTTTAGATTTGTATTAATTAAATTCATTATTTGAATTTAAATCAATCTAAATTTAGGGAGGGAGTTATTGTAACTCTCTCAACCCGCTCTCTCATATCATCTTCTTCACATAAAGTTCTAAGGATTCTGAATTGGTCACCAAGAACTATCTGAATCTCCTCTCAAGAAAACACAACTCTCCGTCGCTTCCAAAATTAAAGGAAGCCTACCACCCTCGCTGTTTCTAATCCTACCAAGAATATTCAGGTTTCATTGTGGTGGTTTGATATATCATCGCGCAGTGGAAGTGACCAAGATCTATAAGCACTCTAATTCATTAATTTTGGCAGAAACTAAAGTATGCTATAGCAGAAATTAATGGGTTTCAAGACATACCTTTGTAGAACTTCTTTAAAAGCTTGAATCTAGCTACAAATCTCTCCTAATCTTGATGTAGACCACCCCAAGATCTTCCCTACTATCCTCTTGGTGCTCTAGATTGAGTTGTGAAACTCAAAATAAGCCTGAATTAAGGAATTTGGAAACAAACTCACAGCATCAACCCAGCAGAAGAACAACTTCTTCACACGAATTTTTCAGAGAAATTCTACTGATTGCATTTCCTCAAATACACACCAATCTCTTCAATATATTGCAGACAATCATACAAAGAGAACAGCATGCAACTCATGCCTGGAGTAAATGAGAACTTAAGAAGTGGGTTAAGGGTGAGCAACTTAAAGAAGACAATGGAGAAAATCGATTTTTCATTATGTGTGTTTCTCTTCTTTTACAATTTTTATAAATTGATTTCATAAATCAATTTTGAAAATATTATTAATTTTACAAAATTAATTTCATAAACTATTTTTCTTAATAAAATTAATAAATAATTATTTAAACAATTTAAATAATTCTAATTAATTTAATATCAAATATTAAATTAATTTTACACAATTCCATCTTCAAATATTTACATCATATTTAAATATTATTTCTCCAATTTCGTTTAATTCTAATTTGAACATTTCAAATTAACTTATCACACTACTCTAGAGTTAATTCATTTACGAGCTAGTAGGTAGGGGGACCTCGTGGACCTACAGATCATGGGCTCCAATGCTCCGAGATTAATTGACTAAACTCATTAGATCAAATTAACCCCCATTCGTTAACTAATGGGTGATTCCACTAAAGCCCATAGTTGAACTCCCCCACTATAAATATATTATGTCCACTTGATATAACCATGATTAGTAAGTTAACCCTTCACAGCTTATTCGTAATAACACCTGGGTCGAATCTCTGTTTTACCCCTGAAATTACCTCTTGTTCCTCAAGTCCTACTGATCCCCTAATGAACAATTGATTTGTGATCCAATGAACAAATCGAATCCCTCTCGGGCCAATGAGAGGGTGAGACCTCCTATTCAAGACCAAGAATCATCACTTAAAGGGAACAACCTCTCTACTATCCCTAATCAGGTAGGAGTAAAATCCGTCTTGCAAACCATGTCTCCAGCTATTCATCCAGTCTTATCCCAAAATGGGAGGCTTATTGAGTAGAGACGTTGATATACTCTTACCATTTGCAGATCAAAGGATAATTCCGAACAAACAAGAGTTCATAGTTAGCTCAGGATTAAGGTCAAGTTACCTAGGTCATGGCCTTGAAATAGTCATTCTTAAACAGTAAACAACATTATAAAATAAGAGTGACTAATTTCGTGGTTCGATCTTGTACAAAACTCATTTGCACAGGACGCCCCCACTCCTCAAGTCATAATATATACGAATTAGGATCACTTTGTTTGTAGCACTTTATAACTCTTTGTAACAACTACAGAGTAGTCCACATCCAATAGTGTTACCAGAATAAGGCACCCAATTTTGTTCAGTAGATCATTTTTTCCTATTTACTCAAACATGATCTACTTGTATGTCTCCACATAAAGTTCAAGTACTCATGTAATAGTCAAGGGACTTTAGGCTTATTGGATTTCTAAAAAACAATATATTCAATAACAACTTATTGAATTTTCAGAATAAGTTCTACTGTTTACAAACAACGAGTTTTAGGATATAAAACCCAACATTGTCTACATTGGGTTTTGGTGTTCCTGTCCCTGAAGAGTTTGTTCGTTGCATTTAAGTAGTGCCAGAGAGGAAACGTGAAGATTAATCGATCTTAAGGATAAGTGTGCCTCTCCTTAGTTTCTCTCTATATTCTGTAAAAAGCATGTTAGATATTATAATGTTTATCGTTAAAGTTTCCTTCTTCTCTAGTTTACTACTGTTCTGTAAAATTAAATTAAAAGACACGATATCTTTCACGCTTTCGCTTCAGTTTCCAAACCTTCCAAAAGGACCTATGAATCCAGATGTCTAGTGGCTAGACTCCCCTAGAAGTGATGTTGGGGTGATGTTGTCAAGTGGATGCATTCATTTGATGGGAATTTCAGTATCAAATCCATGAAGAGACTCCTCTCAGAAGCTAATCCATCTTCATTGTTGATGGACGCTGGCTTCCTTTGGTCCACACATCTTCCTAAGACGTGGAAAATTTTCGTTTGGACCCTATACATAAAGGGCTCAACACAGGAGATGAATGCCAAGTTTGATATCCTAATATGACGCTCAATCCGAACTTGTGTATATTGTGCAAAAATCATGGAGAAAATCGGCCAACACTTCTTTATCCAATGCCCATTTTCCATTAACTTTTGGTTTAGACTCAAGTCTATTGCTGGAAATCCCCTTCCTAACACTTAGTAAAACATACCTTTTGCTTTAACTCACATAAAGCAAAATTCAAAGAAGTATTGTGGTGCAATCTTATCGGTGCTTGTCTTGAATGTCTTTGGCTGGAACGAAACTAAAGAATTAACCTTTCAGAATGAGGAGAATTCTTCTAGTCACCTATGGGAAGACATCTTATATCTTGACGGTCAATGGAGTACTAGATCAAATCTTTTTTATAATTATGATGTATCTTATATATTACTTAACCGAAGGCTTTTCTCTTGCCTCTCCCTTATCTTTGTTTTTGAATTATGGGTTTCCTTTACCCCTCCTCTGTATATAGTTTTATGATAATGCATCTCCTTTGGCACTAGGGTGTGATGCGGGCACTATGGATGTATCAACCTAGTTGAGTTATCCAGGTGCGCCTACCGATCTCCCGACCTCTAGTATTTTATTAAAAAAATATTCAGGTACACCTCCACACTACATATCTTTTTTAAAATAAGAAAAATAATATGTTAATTATGTCCATAGATAAATGAGATAAAAACAACTTTATTATTCTCAAGACCTATAGTGTTCAAAAGTGAAGAGATACTTTGCAAGTAGGATTAAGAGGGTTCATACACATGACACCATTGCGGTTGGTCATTGAAGCATTAGTTAACATATTCAAGACATTTCAACATTAGAAAACGAGAGGAGATCAAATAAAAAAATGCAAAAGAAATCATTATCATCAACTAGCATCGATCATTATTGATACACATATATCATCCAAACTTAGTACTAATCTTATCTAAACACACATAACTATAAAATTATGATGGGATTCAGTACATTAGTGTTGGTATGATCACACCTATAGACACACATATCTGAATTGTTGATGTACAAATTAAAGTAGAAGTGAACACACGAGTCGGTCAGGTCGAGTTTACGACTAATATCACTATAATATGACATGTTTGGGTTTGTAGTGGATGCACTTTGTAATAGATGAATAGACACACAAAACTCTTTGCCCATGTTGTCGACATATGCAGGTAGCTAGCTACAAGCCCTAGCTTCATGGTCAGCTACAATGACATGTTTTTATTCAAAACAACAAGAACAGGTCGGTGGTTAAGAAGATGCCTTGCCCTTGAATTGATTGCTTAATTTGTGTTTGATAATGGTCTCTGAAAACCCTACTTAATATTCCCTTTCACCATTTCTTTTTAAATTACACAACTTTCGGTTTTATCTTAAACCAAGTGTCTCACCATTTTTTGACCTTGTCTAGTTTTTATCAAAATTAGGGTACGGTTGGGATGTCCATAACATTTCCATATTTGTCTATATTTCTTCTAGATTAAAATACAAGTTTAGTTCCAAAACTTTTATTAGGGTTTGTATGCGTATTTAGTTTTGGGCCTTCAAAAGCATTTAATAAATCTACAAACTTTCAATTTTATGCCAAATAGATCTCTAAACTTAAAAATGTGACAATAGATTCTTGAACTTTCGTCTAATACATCTTTAAATTTTCAATTTTTTTTTCTAATATAGCCCTAAAATAGTATCTAAAATATCCTTCACCTAATCAATATATTTTTTTAAAAAAATTTGAGTAAATAAACCAATTATCAATTATTTCAAAAACAAAAATAAATATATCACAAACCTATTGGATACAAAATTAAAAATCTAGATATCTATTAGACATAAAATTTAAAGTTTAAAGGCTTATTAGACATAAAACTAAAAGTACTTAGTTTTGTTAGACATTTTTAAGAGTTTAGAGATTGAATAGATTCAAACTTAAAAGTTTATGGACTAAACTTGTAATTTACCATTTTTTTTTACCTACCTAACAAATTTCATTGAATAACAACCCTAATTGAGGAAATGGATTGTTGGTTAATTTTTCATATTATTATTTTTTTCTTTTTATATCGTTAAAACAAGATGTCTAACACATTGTAAAATGAGCATATAACTCAAGAAGTATATGTTTTGAATTTTTTTCATTCAATCATATTATTATAATATTAATTAAATGAAACGAGTAAGCGGGTAAGAATTTCTCAAGCCATATTACAAATTCCTACTCTAATAATTAAAAAAAATTGTTTAGACGGAACAATAAATATATTTTTTTTCTAAGAAAATAAGTTTATGAATACGACTTTTCCATCTATCATTTATTTTTTGCTTTATTATTATTTACCTTTTGAACTTGTTTAGAATTTTGATTTTGTCCTTTAAATTTCAAATGTGTTTTTATGTAGTATGAATTTTTTTAAAAAAGAAATAGGAACAAATAATCCTAATTTTAAATAACATAAAACAAAAAATAAAATAAAATAAATGGTAGCCGATAAAAAAAAATAAATTATTTTAAATGACAAAACTACTAAAAATATTCACAAATAATAATAAAATATCACAATATATTTGCGATAGACTATAATAGAATATTATATATGTCTATCATGATACATATAGACACAAAAGATAGGTGATAAAAGTGTTCTATATTTATAAATATTTAGTTTATTTTCTTATATTTGAAAACAATTCATAAAAAAAATTCAATGGGATGATTCTTTTTTCCTTTTGGTCTAAAAACACTAGTTGAGTCCAAGTTGATGGGTAACAAATATATATATAATGTTATCTTAAAATAGTGGCCAATTAGCCTCTAATACTGTGTTTAGTGTAGGATTAAGTACTCTATTATCTACTGTATATAATAATAATTATTAGGGAACATATTCGTTGAATTTTGCTTCTTTTGTCCCCCAAGAATATACATTTTGGTCAATCCCTTCATTTTTTTCCCTTTCACCATCCACTAGAAACCAATTTATTTAATCATTTCTTTTCATAATTCATTTGAAAGATGTATGCTTCCCCTTTGGTTTTTCTTTCCATTATTAATTAGTTTTCTCTTTCATCCACCCATTCCTTATATGGAAAAAAGATACTAGAAACGTAGTTGAAATTGTTGTGGGCTTTTTGGTTCAAGTGGAAATTTCAATTTTCAAAATATAATATTTTACTATTTTTTTAATAGATGTTTGTTTATTTATTTATAGGTGTTTTCAAATAAAGAAAAATGAGTCAACTTATTTATCAATGTAGCAGAACCTTATCATTTATAGACTGTGACATTTTGCTATACTCAAAGATATTTTCAGCAGTTTTACCATTTGAAACAATTATCTTTATTTACATTAGACTTTTGGTAGATGTTATAATAAAATAACCTATTATTATGTTCTAATTATCCATTGGTTTTCTGAAAGAGAAAAAGAAAAAGAAAAAGAAAAGTTCTAAACAATTATTATAGACGAGGTCCACTACAAGGGAAATAAGCCCAACCGTACCATTGTGGTCTGACATCGAAGGTCCATACGAGCCCATACGCTCATTTATATAGTCGGTGTTTCAAGTTCTTTAATTGATGAAGCTTAATAAGAGATCTATATTTCATTAATGTTTAATTTTTTTTTTCTTGAGTATTTTTTTGGACAATATTCGGTCAAAATAAACCCATGTTTTTCGAATTTCGGCACACATTAATTATTAAATACATTGTTTGATATATACTGTTAAGGAATTCAGGCCATTTCTTAATCAATTAAAAGGTTTATATCATATATATCATTAAGTTATCCATGACCTAACTTTTGATAAATCCCTGGTGATTTAGAATGTTATTTTCGCTTGAATTTCGAAAAAATTTCGGTAAGTTTTCCGGCCAAATAAACCTCTGTTTATGAATTACGGCCAGATTTGCTGTGTACAAAGCCCTTTTTTATATAAAATATTTCTGCTATTTATCAATTTATGCTCTAGGTTTTATTATGTTAGACCTCTTTTTATGAATTTAGGCTACAGATTTTATTTTATATACTTTTTTTGAGTATTATATGAAATATATTTGGATATATACGATGGGATTTTATGTAGGCGAGATTTATGCTATATAGTCTAGTATGTTGAGAATCTCACATTGGAAAAACCAAGGGGACTTACATTCTTTATAACATAGATGTGTTACTTCTCTCATTGTCAATTAGTTTTGAGATGGAACCCCATACTAGTGATGTTGGTCCAATAAGAAAAAATTGTGATCCGATCAAGATTGGTGAATCCAATGTGATGAATACTAGTTTTGTTGAAATGCTTGTGCAACTAAAGGTTAGAGATATATATGATACCAATACCTTTATTTTGGATTTTTTGAATCTATTAAATAATAAAAATTTTGGTTCAAACAAATAAATAAGATATCTAAGATTTTGAAAAAGATCAAACTATGGAAATCTAATCAAAGATTTAATTGAAACTAATAAAATAATAATAATATAAAATTTCAAGCACTAACAAAAACTCAACATTTAAATTTTAAAATAATGCAAATATGTAAATTTTTGTTATGGTTGAAAATGAATACACTTTATATAATTTCCTACAAATTGAAAATTAAAAAGTGTTGTCGCTCTTTGATTGAATTCAACTGCTATATTTTTTAATCCAAAATAATCGTCATTGTTAATAACACTCCTCCTGAACTTATCATTTACTTTCATATCCATTCTTCTCCGCTTTTCCTCGTTCAAACTCACTTCCATTCCTTACCTACTGACCCAATTCTTGTTTTATTTTTGCTTCTTGTAATTTATCTCACTTGTCTTCCTAAAAAATGAATTAAAAAAAAAGAAAATGGAACTAAATTTCCTAAGAAATCAGAATTTAAATTTGAGAATAACCTAAATATTGCCAAAGTGAAGCTAGATAATCCATAAAATTTTTTTTGAAAAGGTATGATTTTTATCTTCATATTTAAATTTTGATTTATTATTATCCATTAACCGTTATATTTGAGGGAAAAAAATCAGATATGTATAGTATCTTGAAGTTTAAATTTTGATAAGATAATGACTATTAGATTTATTTCCAATATTAACAAAAACTACATGCTCAACATTTAAATTTTAAAATAACACAAATATGTAAATCTTTGTTATGGTTGAAAAGAAATACACTTTATATAATTTCCTATACATTGAAAATTTAAAATTTTTGCCACTCTTTGATTGAATTCAATTGCTATATTTTTGAATCCAAAATAATCGTCATTGTTAATAATACTCTCTTGAACCTTATGCTTTACTTTCACATCGGTTCTTCTCCCCTCTTCCTCATTCAAATCCACTCCCATTTCTTATCTATTGATCCAATTCTTGTTTTATTTTTACTTCTTGTAATTTATCTCATTCGTCTCTTTAAAATAGAAATAAAAAAAATGAAAATGAAACTAAATTTCCTACTAAATCAAAATTTAAATTTGAGAATAACCTAGATATTTGTTAGTGTTGGAAATAAGTCTAATAATCAATATTGTACCCATATTTAAACTTCAAGATACTATGCATATTGAGCTTTTTTTTCCCTCAAATATAACCGTTAATGAATAATAATAAATTAAAATTAAAATATGAAGATAACAATTATACTTTTTAGTCGAAGAAAATAAGTTTATGGATTATCTAGGTTTCACTCATGATCCAATATTTTCTTTATGAATAACAAAAGCTTCAATTATCATTATGCAATACTTTCTATCATGATAGTCTTAATGGAGATGGGCCAAAGAAAACGGGAAACTTTATTTATTCTTTAAGAAATATTTAGTTATTATGTGAAGAGTTGTGTACTATTTTTAAGGGATGTATCTATTCGGATTTTAGCTTTGATGTGAAGGGATACATTAAGAGGATTCCATGACAAATGAAAAGGTGTGATTATTATTTATTTAAAAATAATTTAGTTATTATGTGAAGTTAAAATTAAATTACATATTCGCAACACAAAGTGATACATTTTTTTTTCCAATTATTATATTTATATGAAAAAAATTTTAATTGGGAAAGAAAAGTTAAAAATATCAACTAAAGAGTATAAATAAAATTGTTTTTAATTATAAATGGGTGTGAACATAATTTATACTTTTAAGTTATTTTTTCACTCTCTCCTCTCTTCCCATTGTTTTCCTCTCTCCTCCACTCATGTGATGCCTATTCCTAAGAGGCTAATTTGTTGAAAACAAAAATCTAAAAAAAAAAAAAAGAAAGAAAAAGGAAGACATAATCAATGGAAAGGGTATAATGGGTATTTAACAAAAAAATGAAGGGTAAAATGTGGAGAAAAAGATTCTACCCATATAGCCCATTTTAATATAATAGAGATATATTGGAATATAAAGAGGTGTTTATATGTACTCTAATGATAAATGATCGAGAAGTAAGGTTAAATGATGTACCCGAATTTTTTTTTCAACCCATTTGCTTGAGGTACTCTTTGACATGAACTAGTTGATTTAGTTATGTACTTATGAATAACTAACATACATGTTCAATTATTATACTTAATTGACATATATTGTTTATGTACTAGGATATAACTTATATAAACTATATGTTATGAGAAAACGGACATATATTAGATAGTTCCTACTTTATACACACATATTGCAATGTTATAGAATAATGGTTCGAGTAAAATTGTCGGGTAAAAGAGTTCACCTGAGACGCATAAACCAGGAGTTTGGCTTCGTCAAGTAAGCAGGAAAAAACTCATAACTGGCAGAAATGTCAATTATTATAAGCCTTTTATTTAGAATCATGAGGGCTAACAAGTAGAAAATGTAGTGATAATACTTAGAATTTGCGAAAAAAATAAGTTTTGCGTCGATTAGCACCTAAATCCTTACTGACTCCAATATTATGTGTTACTCCATGCCAAAGTGTCTATTTTTGTAGCTATCACAGAAATCAAACGCATGCGCTGAAGCTAAGCAATCGCAGACAAACACATGCGCTGAAGCCAGGCGATCGTAAAGACAAACGCATGCGCTGAAAGTTGGATTGCATGCGTCCATCGCATGGAAGTTGCGGTGATCGAATGCGTCTATCGCATGGAAGTTGCAGTAATCGAATGTGCCAATCGCATGAAAGTTGCGGTGATCAAGCGAATGCAGTGATCAATTGGAAATTGCGGCCACAGAGTGACAACCATAATAAAAGGACGATTGCAAGATGGGAGAATGCGTTGATGCTTCAGCTGAATCAAGCTCGGACGCATACCTTGGGAGTATCAACAAGATAAGACGATGTGACATTGCCCATACCGCGACAAAAGCAACAGTGAGCCATAACGCAATCATGATAGCTGTCGGCGTTTAAACTCTATAAATAGCCTTTTGGACCTTCATTTCAAGACATCCGAACTTCTGCCTCAAAGCAGAGGTTTGCGATCACAGATGAGAGCTTGAATAAGATTTTCAGTGAGAATTCTTCACCTCCACAAACCAGACCAAGTGACGACCGGAGCTTTTTTCGGAGATAGAGCTCGAGAGAGACATCTCCACCATTCATCCATGGCACCACCGACAGCCTTGACGCAGAGTCCTTCATTTCTCTTCTAACCTTTGTATTGTATTACATTTTAGCTTAAGATATTAAGACAATTTGAAATCAATGCGTCTCTTGATTCATTCAATGCCATCTTCTACATCATCTTTATCTCTATCATTGTTTATCTTCAGCGTTTATTTATCAAAGGTGATCGCATACTTAATTGTGTAGCCTAGAGCTAGGGCGCATGTAGCAACCCACCGAGAGGTGTGCGTTGTGCGAGTATAGTGAGTTAATCCTCTTTGCTTGGTGAAAGAATGTAGCAACACTTGTCTATGGGTTGTTGCATTGCTTGTCTATAAGTTAAATAGCCGCGTCTAACTGCCTGAGAAGGTAAGAGATGGAACACACTAAAGCAAAGTATGCATTGTTCCTAGAGATAGGCATAATCTTATGCTCGACGCAACCATGCACTATAGATATATAGTCATGCGGCTGACCACCGAGAGGTTTGCGATGCGTTAGTGTGACGAGCTGGGATTACTTGAGCGATTTAAAATAATAAATATTACTATGCGTTAATGGTTGTTGTGTATCTACCTATTCTCATCGCAAGTCTTCTATTGCTCAATCTGTTTAGATAGGAGTAGGAGTAGTCTGTAAATCCATTAAACTTCTTCTTTTTATTTTTATTTTCATCGCCTTAAACACATTACTTCACGAGCATTATTGAGTGACAAGTCCGTGTATTCGACCTTGGATTACCCAAGAAACTTACGTTCGCGTTATACTTGGCGTGAGCGTAAGAAAACTTGTGATAGGAATGCGTGGTCATTGCATACTAGATTAACGCATTTTCATTCCGACACATGACCTCAGACGCATGGGCGTAAACACATAGCTTAAGCCATGTCTAACGCATGATTGCATGTACAACCCCATCCGTCCTTAATTTTCCTTCCAACAAGTTTTTGGGCAAAAACCATGAGGATTGAAGAGATCAAGGCTCCAACATTCAACCTACTATCACAACTGTAATGATTAAAAAATGCTTTCTTAATGTCTATCTTGTTTGAACCGAGTTTTTACTAAATAGTTAGAACTTAAAAATTTGAGTTCCTAGATATAGATCATTTAGAAACATTCTATGGATTATAATTGACTTTTTCGATGTTTGTGGGGTTACAACCAACATTACAATTTTGTTTATGTCCTATAGGATGTATGATCACTTTTAGTTGTTTGATACAAGATTTTAGAACTCAATTTCAACTTAAAATTTTGGATTTTGTCATTAGTTACAATTATGACAATGAAACAACGTTACTCTTTGTAGGTATATATGATATATCATATATGTTCAGTATTAACCATCTTAATACATTTTAATGTATAACATGTTTAAGTACATATGATATATCCAAAATTATTGACTTACTATGACAATACATTTCATATAGACTTCATATATTGAAAGTCACGAACTTTCTACGATGTATAACATGTTGGGAATGCGCCAAAGTCCCATATTGGTTAGATAAAAGGAGGATTATGGATATATAAGTGAGGATGATTATCTCCATTGGTACGAGGTCTTTTGGGATGAAACAAAAAACAAAGTCATGAGGGTTTATACTTAAAGTGGACAATATCATACCATTGTGGAGATATTTGAGGATAGTTATCACTATCACTTTTCATTCTAACTATGAAATGATCAACAATAATCTTTAGTATACCACTTACATTATTACATGTGAATATGCATTAAAACACCTGAATTAATGTCACAAAAATGTTTTATAAATTTAAGTATAATACATATACTCATATATAAGACATTTACAAAATGACCAACAATATAATTAAGTGTATCAGAAATATACGTTACTAAAATTCAACTAAAATATATATCCCATGTACTGTATAGATCTTAGTAAATGGAAGAATATTTCATACATTTACCACATAGTCCAATGGGTATAATCAATAAAAAAAAACATTGAATATCCATCTGAGTCCAAAATATAACTTAATAACAAAGATGTACTTCAAATACTAACTTAATGACAACGTTAAAAAACTAACTACTACATTTGAAAGAAGCAACAATGACCAACACTATATTAATGGGTAGAGAACGTCTACAAGTTTTCTTGTTGAAAAAAAATAGGGTGGATTTAACACATAATAAAATGTCAAACAGAAATATAAAGACAGAGATTGATAACCTAGTTCGGTGTAAATTCATCTACATCTGGGGGATAGTGTGCCCGATAGAATAGAGTTAGCAATTACAATGAAAGTACTTATCAGACAGACTCCCTATTCAGTGACTCACGTATAGCTACCTCAGTTTCAACTTAGGCTTCCCCTAAGTTTGAGCTCTCCTCACTTCCACAAAAATGTTTATCTAAGTTTTGTATGAGATCCCCTCAATACAACATACTTAGGCTCCCCTAAGAGTGAGATCCCCTCACAACAATCATATTTAGACTCCCCTAAATATGAATGTTCATTATCTTAAATGTACTTAGGCTCTCCCTAAATACAATATCAAATCAAACTCGTCCCGAGTTCTACAATGGTTGTCGGACCAAAAAAAGAAAATCTCAATGACAAATACAAAAATTTTCAATAACAATACATGGAGGTTAAGGCTTAGACAAACCCTAAGTTCAAAACTCTCAATACACCTTTTCTAATTAGACGACTAACTTTAAAAATGAATAAGAGTACAATATAAATAGTTAGCTATCGTAATGTATTTTTTGAGTGAATAAATATTCTCTGTAGGACAATAAGGAATGCAGATACGAAGATCTGTAAATCATGCAGATAGATATGGAAAATATATTATGCAGAATCTTTTGCCAGACATGTAATAATGTTTATGACAATGCCTTTGACATGCTGCACAACATGTTGTTTGAATTTTGCCTGTAATAAAATTAGTCAATCACATTGCAATAACACTTGTTATGATATTTCCTTCCACAACGACTACATTTCACCGTCTTTTTAAACTCCACTTGGAAAGGGATTCTTGTCTTCTTGGGCCTAGTAGGAGGATGCTTCACATTAGGTAGAAATATAATTAAGCTTCTCACGTCATCAGGAATGTACCAACGCCCTTCATTACCTAATGGAAAAATAATATTGAACAAAGAGTCTTGTTCAAATAATATGGTGAAACATATTAAGGCAGATGCTTCACAGTTAAGGACAACACATGCATGAGAGCACGTTATCTGCAACATATCTCAAAACCTACAATTGCAACTTTTGGTAGATAAATGAACATGATGTTGATTAATTCCACAACATATTGATTATTCTAACTCAATAAATGATATCCCATCATACATCACACTCTCTGATTATTTGTAATCCACGTAATTATCCATTTCATTGAAATATTCATCATATAAAATTGAAACGCAAACGATACCTAATTTGTATGACATATACATTAGAACAATTTTGGTATATAATACATTGAAAATATACAATGGTATAAGACGTAAAGTATATATGTGATAACATACATATCATAAAATAGGGAAAACATATTATAGAAAATATATACGAGAGCATATACATGATAACAATGTATAATATAAACATAATCAAAATAAACAAGAGAATATAATAGACAAACTCAAATAAGTTTATAATTGCATACATATAAGAAATACTGGTATATATATTACGGTCAATAAATATACCAATGTATGTTTAGGCTATAATGTATAAAAAGATCCCAAATAAATATTGATATATATTACATAAAAAAAATAATAGTCAAAACCTAACAATGGAATACATAACATATTATAAAAAAGCAAACATACCTGCTCCATAATAAACTATTAAACACACAAACATAAACATAAAATGAAAAAAGTTGTGCTTCAAACATATCCATCGACTTGAAAATCACCATCAAAATCATTTTATTTTATTTCTTTTGTCACAAAAACAATAACCATCCACTAAGATGGTTGGAGAGAAAATAGGATAGTTATTATTCAAAAATAATAAAATAATATAAATAAATATGATAACTAACTTATCCTTTTATATTTATATTAAATTATATGTTGAAGAATTGTATCAACAACAGCGGAAGCACAAGGATCATTTAAGCACTCAAATTCACTAATTTTGGCAAAATATAAAACATGCTTTTACAAAAACAAGTGAGTTTCAAGACATACCTTTTGTAGAACTTCTTCAAAGCTCCTTCACCAGCTGATATCTTCTCCAAATCTTGTTGTAGACCACTTCAAGATCTTCCCCACTATTTTCTTGGTGCTTTAGATTGAGCTGTGGGACTCAAAACAAGTTTGAATCAACGGTAGAAGGAGAAATGCTCACTGCAGAAAACTAGTTGAAGAACTCTTTCTTCAAACTAAATTTTCTCTCAAAATCTCTATAGATTGTATCGTCGTTTTTCACTCCAATCTCCATTATATTGCAGATCAACATGCAAAGGAGTGAGTTGCATGATTTGTAGCTCATGCTTGGAGAAGACAATGCCAAGATCATGCCATTTGAGTGAGCTACTTAGATGATGGATAATGGATTTTTTTTTTTTTTTTCCATTTTACGTCTTTTGTTTTCCAATTTTTCAATTTGATCTAATCAAGATTTGATTTTATAAAATATATTTTGACTTGAAAAATAAAATTTTAATTAATTTCATAAATTAATTATTAAATAAAACTTAATTAATTTAATATCAAATATTAAATTAATTTTAACACATATCCATCTTTATATATTTAAATCATGTTTATATATATAAATTCTCCTATTTCGTTTAATTCTATTAAACATGTAATTATATCTCATATAATTACTAATTCCATTAATTATAATTTGAACGTTTCAAATTAACTTATCACGCTATTCTAGAGTTAGTTCGTAACGAGCTAGTAGGGGGACCTCGCGGACCTACAGATCATGTGCTCCAACGATCCGAGATTAATTGGTTAAACTCATTAGACCAAATTAATCCCCATTCATTAACGAATGAGTTACTCTACTAAAACCCATAGTTGCACTCCCCTCACTGTAGATATATTATGTCCACATGATTTAATCATAATCAGCAAGTCAACCCTTCACAGGTTGTTCGTAATAACGACTGGGTCAAATATTTGTTTTACCCCCGGGATTACGTCTTATTCCTCAAGTCCTTACCGATCATCTAATGAATAATTGGTTTGTGATCCAATCACTAAACCAAACTCTCTCAGCCCAGTGAGAGGGCGGGGTACCTTGTTCAAGACCTAGATTCAGTACTTGAGAGAACAACCTTTCTTCTATCCCTAAATCGGATAGGCGTGAACTCCGTCTTACACCCTATATCTCTAGCTATCTATTCAGTCTTACTCTTAAAATGGGAGTCTTATTGAGCCGGCGCTGTTGAGCCAACCCTCAACTATGCAAATCTAAGGGCATTCCCGAATAAACAGGAGTTCATAATTAACTCAGGATTAAGATTGAGTTACCTAGGTCATCTAGGTGAAATAGCCAGTCTTAAACAATAAACAACGTTATAAAGTAAGAGTGACTTATTTCTTGGTCCTGATCTTATGCAAACTCATTGCATAGGACGCCCCCACTCCTCATATCATAATATGTACGAATTAGGATCACATCGTATGTAGTACTTTACAACTCTTTGTAACAACTACAGAGTATGCTGCATCCAATGTGTTACCAGAATAAGATACCCAACCTCATTCATGTACCATAGATCATTTTGACTATTTACTTGAACTTGATCCACTCTTATGTCTTCACATAAAGTTCAAGTATTCATACAATAGTCATGAGTCTTAGTTTATTAGATTTAGACTTTCATACAATTTATGAGATCAATAACAAGTATATTGATTATAGAAGATGTTTATTATTTTACAAACTACGAGCTTTTAGGACATAAGACCCAACAATATCAAATATAACATATAACCTATAGTTTTAATATTGTATCATATATAATATAAACTATAGTTTCTTTTCTCTATTTTATGGCAATTAATGTAAATCATATTTATATTAAATTTAACGACTATGAATCACATTCATAGATTATATATTTGAATCTCATTCAAATATTTATTTCCTCCAATCAAACTATAATGTATCAGATACATTATAATAATTATATCATATATAATTGAAACAATTTAATTATATCATATATAATTAAATCCCTCTTATTAATTTAAACAATTCAAATTAACCCAAAAACTGATTCTCAACTAAATCCTTTTGAGCTACCAAGGGGACCTTATGGACCTGTACTTTAAAACTCCAATAGTACATGAATAATTAGTTGAACTCTTTAATTACATTATTCACCATCCATTAACTGTCGGACATTCCACTAAATACCGACAGCTGTACTCTTCACACTACAAATATATTTCAGTGTCCATGGGATATAACCAATCAACAGTACGACGACCTTTCACAAATTGCTCGTAAGTACAGTTGGACCAAATTACCATTTTTCTTCTTTAGTTACATTTAACTCCTTAAGTATCGTTGATCCCTCTAATGAATAATAGATCTGTTGGAATTTGTGTCCTAATTCCCCCGGAGTCTCGTTGTTTGTAATTATACACATTGTTTTATGAATAAAATAACTGTTATTTCATTCTGGCATTTACCCATATCCAATAAACAAAGCTCCATTGTTATCTTATGTAAACTTAAGCATGTATGTGTGATATACAAGTGAATCATGCCTTAAGTGATAACCTAGATAGGACTGTAGTATAACGATTAAGGTAGAATACCTGATTCTGGTGACACTACGGATACGACCTGCTTTGTAGAGGTTTGCAAGTGTTGTAAACTACTACATATGGTAGATCCTGATCATTCATGAGGAGACATGCGAGTGGAGGTGTTCTATACAATGAGTTTGTATAGACCAGACCACGAGATGACTAGACTCTATATATAACGCCGATGATACTGAAGACTTACATCTCACCTAAACAACCATAGGTGACATAAGCTTAATCTTGAGTGTTTTGGGAACTTCTGCCTTTGAGAGCGGTCATTTGATTAGTATGAGTGAGAGTAGCCAGATTGCCAACTCAACATGCCTACCTTTTGAGGACTTGTCTGATCTAGGAGCTGGGAACTCACTTACACAAGATGGAATTCACTCCTTCCCTGAAGCAGGGGTAAGTAAAGAGATTGCTCCGTTAAGGGCTGATTCCGGGGTTTGAACATAGTGGCCACAACTTCTCTTTGGAAGAGAGGACTCAGTCATAGTAGGACTATGACTTATGTTCATTAGAGGGATCAATGGTACTTAAGGAGTTAGATGTAACTATAGGGGCATAACGGTTATTGGTCGAGTTGTACTTACGAGCGACCTGTGAAGGGTTGTCGCACTACTGATTTGTTAAGATGGACACATAATATATCTATGGTAAGGAAAGTTCAGCTGTCGATCTTTAGTGGAGTGCCCTGCAGTTAACGGATGGTAGATCCCGTGACTAAAGAGTTTAGTTAGTTATTCATGTATCGTTAGAGCTTCGAGCTACAGGTCCACAAGTCCCCTTGGTAGCTCAATGATTCAAGTCGAGGATCAATTCTTGGTGTTGATTTGAAATATTCAAATTGACAAGAGGTAATACGATTATATATGATATGATCGGTATGGTGTATGAGATATAAAGTGGAGGATTAATGTAAATGAGATTTACATTAAGTGCCATGGAGAAGAAAAAGAGTTATGGTTTATATGTTTCATGAGATGAAATATTAAAACTATAGGTTATAAATATATTATGATAAGTTAGTTATCATTTATATTTATAATAATATTAATTATTGGATAATTATCTCTTTTTCTCGAATAAACAATTGAGTGGGAGGTTATTGGTGGTTTCATGGTAACCATGAGATAAAAGGAAACTTTTTTCCCTAATTTTAGTAAGAGAAAAAAAAAAAAATTTGCAAAGATTTTGAGATTTTCACTCTCAGAAATTACTCACAGATAAGTTGTCAAGTAAATGAGATTTACTAAGCGACAACTTGGAGTTAGCTAAACGAATCTGGAGTGTTTTTAGGCGATAGACACTCAGCTAAGCGATGAGCTAAACGATCGCATAGCTTTTCCTAAACGTTTGGGCATCGACCTATACGGTAGGTTCTTCCATCTCCCACTTGCTCAATCATTTACACAATTGTGATTCCTCCGTTTTTCTGCCTCAATCCAAGTCCACACAGTGCCTACCCTCTGGATTCTCATACCAGGAATACCAAGGTAACCTTCTTGGTGGTGTCATACTCCACTCGACACTGTCGAGGTTCTGTGGAGGCCGTTCGAGGTGTTCAGGGTGTTCGTGACCTTGGCGATCGCTTAGTTCAAGTGCGCGGTGTTCGTGGAGTATAGCGGTCGTATTGGACGAGCGTTCTTGTGTTGCTGTATTGTTGTGATCAAGCGACGATTGAAATTTTGAAAGATTATTCCGCTTCTCATGGAAATCCTCGTATTCGATTTCCTTCAAAATGATAGTCCCACTATGACTAAACCCCTCTTGGGCCAGGAGAGGATGTGTCGCCACATTGTTCAAGACTAAGAATCAATCCTTAAGGGAACAATTTATCTACTTACCCCTGCTTCGGGGAAGGAGTGAAGTCCATATTGTGTAGTTGTGTTCCTAGCTCCGCAATCAGACAAATCTCCAAAATGGTAGGCTAGTTGAGTCAGCGATCTGGCCACTTTCACCCATACAAATCAAAGGATCGTCCTCATAGGCAAGAGTTCACAACTCACTCTGGATTCAGGTCATGTTACCTATGGTCATCTTAGTGAAATGTAAGTCTCTATTATAAACGATGTTATATAATGAGACTAAACATTTCGTGGTCTAGTCTTATATAAACTTCTTTGTATAGAATATCCCCGCTCGCATGTCTAATACATGAATGATCAAGATCAGATCATTTGTAGCACTTTACAACAATTGTAGCACCTACAAAGCGGGTCATACTCGTAGTGTCACTAGGATAAGGTACCCTGCCTTATCCTTATACTACAAACCATTTAGGTTATCACTTAAACATGATCCACCTGTATGTCTGCACATACATGTTTAAGTTACAACGATAACCTTGGATGTTAGTTTATTGGTTTGTGATTAATGCAACTAAAATATCACATGTTTTATAGACAAAGTAAATAAAATATCATATATTATTAATCAGATAAGAGTTTGTTCATACAATATTTACAAACTATAGGACCCTACGAGATTTAGGGCATCAACCTCAACAGAGACACCTTCATGGCCAACTCTGGCGACCATCACCACCTTTGACCAGTACTATTGATGGCCAATTCCAACCACCACCAGGAACTCCTATGGTGATAATTTTATTGTTTATTGTTTCTTGTATTTTTTTCCTAACATTTTCTCTTATTTTATAGTTTAAATACAATTTAATTATGTAAAGTAGAAAATATACAACATGTATAAAATTAATTAAAAAATAATTATAAAACATTTAAATTATCAAATACACAGAAGTCTAGATGCAAAGTAAATGTTGTGGTTGTAAAATATCAAAGAGAATCTCATTGAATGTGTTAGTAAATAAAATTTATATATTACAAAATTCTAACTAGTTTCAAATGTACTAAAAAAAATAAATTTAAATTTAAAATAATATATAAACATGCATATTATAAAATTTAAAATTCAAATATTTAAATATACATATTGAAAATTTGCAATTTGGAAATAAAAATAAATATAAATCTAAAATTTGCTAGACAATTTTCAGAGTAGTATAATTGAGTTAGATATGAATCAAAATAATTTAAGATGTTACTCATGTTTTTAATTGAAATAATTTACAAATGGCTCATGTGAGAGATAACATTATCGATCAAATTTGGGTAACATTTGAAGATAGATACAATTTTGTTATTGTTTTTAGTTGTGCATTGAGACTTATTTGTATTAGATGATATAAACTTTTGATAATATTTTTTAATGTTTAATATATGACATATCTTTTGTTGGATATATATAGTGAAAGAAAGTGAAAGTTTGGTGAAGAGCTACTACTACAAAATTCAATATACACTACACTTTTATTTAGACCTAAGACTATGATTTTTTTTAAAAAAACAATGGTCTATTGTTGTAGAGATTGAACTAACCATGATCTAAAATGAATATACCCATTTAAAGACCACACAAATTTAAAACCGTAGTCTAAAGATATGTTATAGACTATGAGGTTTTAAGAAACAGTGGTGTAAAATTAACTTTGTACCATGGTCAAAAAATCATGGTGTAAAAATTATCTTTGCACTACGCTCAATAAAAACCATGGTGTAATAATTAACTTTACACCATGGTCAATAAAAGTCATGGTGTAAAAATTAACTTTGCACCACAATTTAAAAAAAAAAAAAATGTGTAACTTTTTACCATGGTCAAGGAAAACCAGTGTGTAAAGTTTAACTTTGCATCACGGTCAATACAAATGGTTTAATGATTAAATTTGCATCATAGTCAAGAAAATCCATGGTGTAAAAACTAACCTTGCACCACATAAAAAAATAAAAAAAAATAATAATAACCTATGGTGTAAAAATTAATGTTTAATCACAATTAATAAAAATTATGGTGTAATAATTAACTTTGTACCATAGTCAACAAAAATGGTAGTGTAAAAAGTAATAATACACCATAGTTAATAATAATTATGGTGTAAAAACTAATTGTATACTATAGTCAATAAAAACCATGGTGTAAAAATTAATTTTACACTATGTTCAATAAAAATAATGGTGTAAAAACTAACTATACACTTCAATCAATAAAAATTAATTTTATACCACGGTCTACAAAAACCATGGTATAAATGCACGTTGTAAACTACAAGTATATAAAACCATTGTCTAAAAATCAAATGTACAGCACATCAATAAAAATTATGGTCTAAAAGCCAATCATAGGATATATTATTACCAATCATCGAAAGTCTAATGTTAACTTTATACCATGACACATGTGTATTGTAATGTATAGTCAGATTATGTTGTTATACTTTAAACTATAATTTGTTAATACTGTAGTTGAATATATATCTTCATACTATACTTAAAAAACAATGCAGTTGATTGTACCCAAGAATGAAACGTTCTTTAAATGATGATTTTATGTGAGACTAAAATTAAATTTATTGGTTAAAATAGTTGTCTTACATATTTCAAACACTTTCATTTTTTTTTTTTACTTAAAAAACCTCACCAGTTGTAAAAAAAAAACATGGAAGTGATGGTGATGTTAAAGTTACCCATGTTCAAACTGTTTTTTATACTAAAAATAGTTGTGTTTATTTGTTGCTTAAAACCACCATCATGAAATTTGAAAACACTATCTTTGGTCATCTAGTAAATCTCTTTAGCTTTTTGCAGTTTAATGTTGATCAACATCGTTTGTGATAGGCTGATAGATACGTTAGCACTCTCTCTCAATTCTCAAAATTTTCTATCAAGCAGCATAAAGTCATTAAACAACAGTCCATTTTGTCCAAGTTTTTCTTACTATTTCTTTATTTAGATTCTTGCTCACTCTCTCATAATTTTGTTTTAAAATGATTTTTAATTTCTAGTTGTTGGATTTAATTATTCGACATTTTTTTGTTGTTGAAATATGTCATAAGTATTTGATATGCATTCTTAGTTCTTTTTTAAGTGTCTTTTTTAATAGGTACAAATTGAAAAATACTCTATGCTAGACATGTTTATGAATTTTGTTGCTTAGTTGTCTCATTACAAGAAGACCTCATTTTTTTCATTTAAAGATGGTAAAGTTTCTTCTTTAACTTAATATAATAATTTGTTATGATATTAGTGTTTCTTCTAGTTAGAACTAGAATATTGTAGCTTTTCTTTATTTCAAGGATTTTTTTTCAATTCTTTATCCTAGAACTTGTTATGATGTGTTTATTTGTCTTCTAGTTAGAATTAGAATACTGTAACTTACCTTTATTTCAATAACCAAAAGAATTGATTATCAGATTTCCAACATACAATAACAATTCATCGTATCACTTTTAGGCCTCTATTTTAATCTTAAGATCTCTAGTGGTATGGTGTATGTGGATAGTTTATTTATGTTTTTACTCTAAATTGAAAGTTTATTTAGAAAATGTTAATTTGAAGACATTTCAAAAGTTAAACTGAAATTTATTGTGGGCACTCTACTCTTAAATTTCATAATCGTGGTTGAGAAAATGAGAATAATTATGAGAATTTAAAGTTCTATATTCTAACATTTATCTTTTGTTTTTTTCTTCCAATTTGAAAAAGAGGAACACATGCTCATGTTGAGATTCCAAAAGTATACAATGAGCGGGAACAATTTCTTTAAAAATACTTTATATAGAAAATGATGTATAATAGTTTTAGTTGGCGCAATAGGTTTAGTGCTTTTTTAAGTTATTGTATTCTTATATTTCATTTATGTATATAATTTGATTGAATTTTTTATTAAAGTTGAACTTGTTTGTGTGAATTGAAAATTTCATCGAACTACCGATATATAACACAACTGATGTTAATCATAGTTTGTAGTGATAGACCATAACTTTTTTTTATGGTTTATTTTTTTATCAATAATGACCATAATTAAGGTAAGTCATGGTCTATATTGTAGACCACAACTAATGTCAGTCATAATCTATGACCATATAGACCATGGTTGAAGTTAGATGTGGTGTATAATATAGACCACGACTAATGTTGACCATGGTATAAACTATAGACTATATTAGATTACACCATGGTCGCAAACCCATAGTCTAATCCAAGAAACCACGGTCATATGATCGTAGTGTATATCAAATTTTGTAGTAGTGAAGATTTCAAACATAAAATGAATTTAATTGTATAGATTAAATTCATTGTTTAAAAACATTCAAATTGGATTGAAACTTCAAATTAAAATTTTGTTTTATGTACGAAATTAACATGTATGAAAGTTAAATTTGTAGTTTCTTTAGTTTGGATGAGTTATGTCTAATGTTTGTCATGTAACAATTTCATTGAGTTAAATTTTACAAATATTTCGATTTTATATTTATTTAATTTTTTATTTATAATTTGGAGAGTTAGTAAGTCTATAATAGCAACTTGGTTCTTCATTTGTAACATCTCATTCCAAAGTGAAGAGTTCTCTCCTTCCTTCCTTCCTTCCTTTCTTTCTTTCTTTTGTTCTTGAGTTGAGTTGAGTTGGGAGCAAGTATCCAAGAGTTCTACCATATCCAAATAGTTCAAAATTGCAGTTTTATTGGAGTTTTTCGTTGGATCCTACTAAGACAATCGTTGTAGTCTGCTTGCAACCCCTACAGAGTGAATAATTATCTTCAGAACAACGTTTATCAAAAGTGTATCTTGACTATGTTTTGGAGTCTCCAAGGGTTTTGAGATTCTTTCAAATCTTTCGTTATTTTCATATCTAAGTCTTGTTACATCGTCTGGCTTAAGTTTCAGTTTGAATACTATACAATTGTTTCTAGTTGAGGTATAATCAGTTTGCTAGTGTACTCAGTTCATATATATTCCATTTTCCCCAACAATTTGAAGACAATTATTACATCTGAATTGATGGCTACAAACTCCTCTACCAATGTTGTTACTTTTGCCATGATGGGATCACGCATTGTCAAACCTCATGCTGAAAAACCAGAGAAGTTCAAAGGAGACCATTTTAAGAGATGACAACAGAAAATGTCTTCTGCCTCACCATGTCGAATCTTGCTCATATTTTGAAGGAAGATTGCCCAATTACCCCACCAGGAGTTGAAACTTCTAAAACAAAATCTGCAAAGAAACATGGATGCATTCAGATTTCCTATGCTATAATTATATACTTAGTGGTCTTGACGACACTCTGTATAATGTCTATTGCAATGCCTACAATACATCAAAATTGTTTTGGGAGGCATTATACAAGAAGTACAAGCTGGAAGATGCTGGTACTAAGAAATTTCTCGTGGAAAAATTCTTAGAGTACAAGATGATTGATACCAAGTTGGCAGTCAATCGAATGGAAGAATTTCAAATTATCATAATTTATTTGCAAAGTGAAGGATTGAAAATTAGTGAGCCATTTCAAATTGTTGTTGTGATTGAGAAGCTACCTCCTTCCTAGAAGGACTTCAAATGTTATCTCAAGCATAAACGAAAGGAGTTATCTATGAAGAACTTTACAGTAAAACTCTATATAGAAGAGGATAACAGAAAGGGAGATAAAACTCCACTGAAATTTGAAGCCAAGGCTTATATTGCTGAAGCTTCAGAACATAAACCGAAAAAGCAGAATTTCGAGAAGCATCATAGGTAAAAGAGTGATCCTAGTAAGTACATTCGAGGAAATTGTTGGGTTTGTGGTATGAGTGACTAAATTGCTGCAATGTACAGACAAAAGAAGGGACAAATCTCCAATAATCAAGCCAACGACATGGAAAATGATGATTTGGTTGCTATCATTTCTGAGGTAAATATGGCTTCAAACACAAAAGGTTGGTGGATTGATACTGGTGTTGTTAGGTACATTTGTAAGGGCAAGTCATAGTTCATTACATGTGAAAAGCTAGATGACAGTGATAAGTTATACATGAGAAATGCTTCAACCACCTCTGTGGAAGGCAAAGGAAAGATCCTACAGAAATGGACTTCTGAAAAGATACTTACCCTCAAAGATGTGTGACATGTGCCAGAGATTTGAAAGAATCTAGTGTCAGGAACCCTATTTAACAAAAATGGGTTCAAACTTATATTTTGACAAATGGGGTATGTATGTGGGAAAAGACTATTTAATTGATGGCATGTTCAAACTGAACGTAATGACACAAATAATAAAGAATAATAATAATATCAACTATTTTACTTATATTATTGAGTTGTGTAATGTTTGGCATTCTAGATTGAGGCATGTCAATTATCTTTGTTTAAAAATAATGGTAAGCTTAGGACTATTGCCAAATTATAACATAATAATCGACACAAATATGTAGTTTGTGTTGAACCAAAATTTACTAGAAAGTCATTTTCATCTGTAGAAAGAAGTCATGAGTTACTTAATTTAATCCAAGTGATGTATGTGAAATGAAAAGTATTCCCAGGTAAGAGATATTTTGTCACAATCATTGATGATTGTAGTAAATATTATTATGTATATTTATTACACAATAAAGATGAAACCTTTAATGTTTTTAAAACATATAAGGAAAAAGTTAAAAATCAACTTGAGAAGAAAGTAAAGGTGCTTAGATAAGATAGAGGTGGTGAATATGAACCATCATCACTTTATGAATTCCTTGAAATTAATGGTATAATCCATCAAACTATAACACCTTATACACCACAACAAAATGGTGTGGTTAAAAGAAATAGTCGAACTTCAAAGGACATGGTTAATTGCATGTTAAATAGTTCAAGTGTACTTCACAATTTGTAGGGGGAGCTTTGTTGATAGCAAAGTTTATACTAAATAGAAATCCATATAAAAAGACTAATAAGTCGTCTTATGAAGTGTGGAATGAAAAGTTATCCACATATAAAATGCTGAAAGTTTAAGAGTGTTTGGTGAAGGTACAAGTTCCTTTATAAAAAAGGACCAAGCTTGGACCTAAGATAATTGATTGTATCTTTATAGGCTATGCAACGTATAGTGCTGCTTATAGATTTATGGTGATTAATTTAGAAATATTTGATATTAACTATAATATCATAATGGAATCTATTGAAACTGAATTCTTTGAGGATATATTTCTTTTAAAGGAAGGACACAAAATTATTGGTGTCAAAAGAATTAATGAGGCCAACTCTTTGAAAGTCAAGATGATCAGAATACCGAGTCTAAATCTAGAAGAAGCAAAAGAGCTAAGAAAGCTATTTCTTTTGGACCTGATTTCATAACTTATATGATAAAACGTGAGCCTTAGACTTTTCAAGAAGTTGTATCATCTCTTGATGCACCTTATTAGAAAGAAGCTATCAATATTGAGCTAGAATATATTTTATAGAATAATACATGGGTATCTGTTGATTTACCTCATAGAAGTAAACCAATTGGGAGTAAATGAATTTTTACGATAAAGCTAAAGGCTAGCGAGACTATTGATAAGTACAAAGCTCAGTTGGTAGCTAAAGGCTTTCGCTAAAAATAAGGATTAGATTTCTTCGATACGTATTCTCTAGTGACGAGGATTACATATATAAGGATGTTAATTGCAGTAGCAATTTTACAAAATTTGGAAATACACCAAATGGATGTAAAAACCACATTTTTAAATGGAGATTTAGATGAAGAAATTTATATGGAACAACTTGAAGGGTTTGTTGTTAAAGAAATTGAAGACAAAGTTTGTAAACTTGTCAATTATCTTTGTGGGTTGAGACAAGCACTCAAACAATGGCATGACCAGTTTGATTACACTATGTTATCAAATGGATTTAAGATAAATAAGTGTGTTAAATGTGTCTAATGTTAAAACCATAGATCAAGAGTATGTCATTGTTTGCTTATATGTGGATGATATGTTAATAATGGGCACAAATAGAGGTGCTATTGAGTCTACTAAAAGAATGTTGAAATCAAACTTTGATATGAAAGTCTTTGGTCTTGTTGATGTTATCTTTGGAATTCGAATAATAAGAAATCCAAGTGGATACATACTTTCTCAATCTCATTATATAGAGAAAGTATTGAAAATTTTGATCACTTTGAGAATAAGTCAGCTATTACTCCATTTGATCCAAATTTAAGTTGAAGAAAAATAATGATGAAGATGTGTCGTCTCTAGAATATTCTAGAGTTATTGGTAGCTCAATGTACATAATGAATTGTACAAGACCTGATATTTTCTATTCAGTAAGAAGGTTAGCAAGATACACCAGCAATCTTGGGCATGATCATTGGAATGCATTAGTCAGAATTCAAAGGTACTTGAAGTACACTCTACACCATGGATTGCATTATACGAGGTAGCCACATGTACTGGAAGGATTTAGTAATGCTAATTGGATTTTTGATAGCGTGGAGACTAAATCAACCAGTGGGTATAAGTTTACTTTAGGTTGAGTAGTTGTATCATGGAAATCTTTAAAACAAACGTGTATAACACATTCTATTATGGAATCAAAGTTTATAGCTCTTGATAAAGCAAGAGAAGAAGCTGAGTAGCTCCGAAATTTTCTTGAAGATATTCCATTGTGGTCAGAGCCTATAAGTGTAATATGTATTTATTGTGATAATTTAACGACTTCTTTGAGAGCCACGTCACAACATATTAGACACAGGTATAATTTAATGAGATAATTGCTCTCTAATGGAATCATTTCTATTGACTATGTGAAGTCAAAGAGAACATTGCAGATCCTTTGACGAAAGGATTGTCAAAAAAGAAAGTCATATATACATTGAGGGAAATGGAGCTACAACCTATGAAATGAGTTATATGGTGGTAACGTAACCTAATTGACTGAAAATCCCAAGATCTAGGTTCAATAGACAAACTAGTTGGATAATTCATAATTAACACACTAAGAAACTTATAGTTTCTTTATATTTTTATGATATTCTAAAGTGTGTGATCTGTTGATGTTTAGGTTATACTGGTATATTTGTTATAAGAGGAGTAGTGACAGGGTGCTCTTAATCAATATTATCTGTATATGTGGGGTGGCATCTATGAAAACATTTCAAATGGCTTATGTTCTCTAAAGCTCTTATGAATTTTGGATTTTGTCCAAGACTAAAATTGATACATACATATAGAACTTAAAGATACAAGATGAATTGTTTGTGATATTTGTTGTCTCAATTCACCAACGAGAAGGATAGTTCAAGAGCTTAGTCTCACTATTTCTTCGGTAAATTCGATGGATATTCACTAAGGAAGGTTCAAGTCTAGAAGTCACCTCACTTATCTATTTGCTTTCAACAGTTTTGTCTGATTTTTCTTGCTTTCTTTCATGTGAGGGATTGCTAGATATATATATATTGAAAGAAATTGAAAGTTGGTGAAGATTTGAAACATAAAATAAATTTAATTATGTAAATTAAACTCATTGTTTAGAAATTTTCAAATTGAATTGAAACGTCAAATTAAAATAATGTTTTATGTACAAATTTAACATGCATGAAAGTTAAATTTGTAGTTTCTTCAATTTGAATGATTTATGTTTAATTGTTAAGTAACAACTCAATTCAGTTAAATTTGATAAATGTTTCAATTTTTGTATTTATTTTATTTTATTTTATATTTTGAAGAATTACTAAGTTGGTAGCCTATAAATAGCAATTTGGTTCTTCATTTATAGCATCCCATTCCAAAGTGAAGAGTTCTCTCATTTCTTTCTTTCTTTCTTTTGTTCTCGAGTTGAGTTGAGAGAAAGTATCCAAAAATTCTGCCAGATCCAAGTAGTTCGAGGTTGTAGTTCTATCAGAGTTAGTAGTTGTATCCTACTGAGACGATCGTTGTACTCTATTTGCAGCTTGCGTAGAGCGAATAATTATCTTCAGGACATTGCTTATCAAAAGCGTGCCTTGACTACATTTTTGGAGTCTCCAAAGGTTTTGAGGTTCTTTCAAGTCTTTGATTATTTTCATATCTAAACCTTGTTACATCATCTGGCATAAGTTTGAGTTTGAATCCTATACAATTATTTCTAGTTGAGGTGTAATCAATTTGCTAGTGCATTCAGTTCATATATATTCCATTTTTCCTCACATTTTTTTTTATTAAAAAAAAAAAACAAGAAACAGTTATTAAACAAGTGTCTGATTTTGTTTCTTTTTTTCAAGAAACGGGAATAAAAAAAAATAATTATCAAACATATTCTTGTTTCTAGTTTTCAAGAAATAGATAACAATAAACAAGGAACAGAAAACAGAAAACATGAAATAGGAAACGACAACGTTATCAAACAAGCCTTATCAAACATGTCAGTTTCTTAAAAAAAATGCAAAATAGAAATAGGAAACAAGAAATGGGAATGTCATCAAACGACCCTAAAAACCATAATTCTATTATTATTTCATCATATTTTGCTGGAATCTTCGAGTTCTCCAACTTAAAAAACTTGTTTGAAAATTTATACTAGAATATCTCCTAAATTAATTAGGAGCATTATTCATTCTATGTATCTCTTATCAATAGTAATTCTTTTGCTGTACTTATTAATAACCATCTGTCAACATAAACATTGGCAATATAATGCACTAAAAAACAAGCACCATGAAATACATTCCACTCCATTTCTATTCTAAAGTTTTTATGTGTTTTCACACTCCGAGACATTTCCTTTGACTATAGTTTCACCAACGAAACAGACTAAAAAGAAGATAGCATTAAGGAGGAGAACCTTATCGTATTCTCTTTAAAAAGTCACTCTCGATAAAAGAAAAACTTCCTCTCTGTCAATCCTTTGTTGACAAAGAAAAATCCTACAAAGTATTGTGTGGATGTCACTTAAATAAAATAGTTATATATAAGAATTTCGATACTTTATTTCATAAACCAAAGTGGCATATGATGATATATTGATAGTACGGTATTATTATTCGATCTAATCTTAATATATAGGATATTAATGGTAATTAAACATATTATAGAATGAGATCAGAAACAAAATCATAAAATACATTCATATAGCTATATACCCATTTCTCGACAACAAGCAGTCATGAAAAATACAGCTTTCAACAAACTTGATTAAACTCTTTTCTTTTCTTCTTTCTTTATGTACATTAAAAAAGGGTGATTTTTAAAAATAGAAAAATAAGAAAAATTATTTACATAAAATAGTAAAATTTAATCATTTAAATTTCTATCAGTATCTATCAAATGATAGACTTCTATCAACTCTTATCATTGATAGATGCTGATAGAAATTTATCAGTATCTCTCAGTATATTTTTTTAAGACTATTTTTATAAATAGTTTGACATTTTTTATATATATGAAAATTTTCCAAAAGAAGGAAAGGAAAATTACATAAGGCCAAGAACGTAAAAGAACAATTAAAACCAAAGCTCATATTTTAGACATTAGTTGAACATTTTCATTCAAAGTCATCATAAGCATATGACTAAACAAAACTCAAACTCTATCCTTTCCTGCTTTGCTGGCACAACAAACAACATATAATATATATTTTTAAACATATGATTTCTTTCTTTAATGAAAAATTAAAGATTTTGTTGGTTGATTCCTTATTAGACTCGAAGCTGAGAAATTATAAGCTTAGGAATTTAGCAGGGACTAGGTTGTTGGAATACAAACTTGATTCTGGGTTAGAAGTAAACAAAAGCCCAAATTCTAGAAATATCAAATATTAGAATATTCTACAGATATTACTTGTAGGAGATGCTTAGAATAGATTGAAGAATAATCTAGAAGATATACGAAAAATGTGTAATTGTAGAGAATATTCTAGAGAGACATTTATAGCCATTAGATCATGAATGTGTTGGCAAAATCCTGACCATAGATTTAGAGGTGTCTTACATTTGTATCAAGCAAAAAAAGATTAGAAGTGCTCAATAACACTAGTAGTCACTTTCTCAATTCTCTCTTTCAAATTTTCTCCAACCTCCATAATTTCTTTCTTTCCAACATAGGTGTAATCGAGGGTTGCATCCACTATCATGCCGCCATTATTCATATACAATAGAAAAATAACAATTCAAAATTTTAATTAATTACACAAAAATAGGTGTAGTCCTATCAACATTTTAGTATTTTTCTAATAATTTTGCATAATTGGACCAAGTGAGAAAATGTAAAAGTACTTTGCTATTGGATATCGTTATTAGGGACTTTAATGATTAGGATAATTATAGAATAATTGGTATATTTAAGTTTAATATTTGTTTAGTTGTTAATTTAATTAGTATTTCATCAATATTTTAGAATTAATTAGTTATTTAATTTTATTTTCTTGTAAGGTTGTAAATAGTAAATTTAGGATGGTAATAGGAAACTTTTCATCGTCTATTGGAATATAGAATTTTGATTCTTTTGGAGATTATTCTTTCAATCTTTTAAGATGATATTTTTAGATGAACAATATTTGGGTGTATTCTAAAATGCACTTATCTTTATTTATTTCATTATCATCACATATTAAAAAAAATTAAAATATTTTTAAAAATGTGCAAGAAGAATTTGACATGTGATAAATATGATCGAATATTTTAGTCGTCCGACGCACAAAGATAGGCAACTTGACTGACGATGTTTAATGGCGTCGTTCCGGTGTCCAGTGTGGCTTGGATGGGCTGAAGTGCACAGAGGTTACCCTAGAGTCGAGAAGTTCGAGAATGGGCGTGAAGTTTACGCACCGTGGTGCCTTATACTGGTTGATCGACGCCCCCCTTGAGATCGCATAGTCCATTAGCTCTTCAAACGTCCCATTTTTCACCACCCTGATCTCCAACGGTCCGATTGAGTTATCGGCCACTCGACATTGGCGGTACACCGAGTTCAAGCTCTCTTCAATAGCCAGACAACACAGGTTTAAAATCTCTCTTGAAGGGAAATTTGTAACTTCGTCTTTCACAAGAAGCTCCCAATATATAACATAATGTCCGGGAATTGTTTTGGTATCTGCATAGCTCGTGTACTCCACCACGCTAGTGTTAAACCCCTTCAGCAACAACGCCGCATTGTCAATGGCCTTTTGCAACTCGGCTTCATCCGTCTTGTCAGAATCAATGCTCAAAAGAACGTTCTTCCTCCTCACGAATCGGAACTGTGGGGCCGCGTTGTGGAACCCAGTTACGTGTAGGATGTCACCGACTCGGTAACGGCAGAGTCCAGAGTATGTTGTGATCACGAGCTCGTATTCTTTCCCGACTTCCACATCAGCAAGGTCGACAAGTCGAGTCGGAGAAGAAGACATGTCGTGGGGGAGGAATTCAAAGTAGCCCATGTTTGGCATGATGGTGTAAGTCACTTCCGAGGGTTTACACATTGGGTTTAAATTTACCCCAAAATAACATTCGGATGAAGCGTACATAGTGCAAGCCATGGGTAAACCCCCGCTATAAAATTCGAGCGTAGGAATATACTGAGCCATGGCTCCAGTCACAATCACATCCAAATATTTAGTATTCGGCCAAATTCTAGTGATAATCCCTTCCCATTCTTCCGTGGAGCATTCCTTGGAGATGAATTCCGCCAGCTCCGGATTCGGGTTTGTTAGGTATTTGGATGTTATGCATTCACGGAGACAAGAGTCCGTGATTTTAGGGTTTAGGGTTCCGGTGGCGACGTCGTGTGCCAGCTGTTTCCAGTTGAGCTGGAGGAAGTGAATGGCGCGAAGGAGACCGGAGGCAAAGACGGCGCCGACACGGAGGACTTGGCCACGCATCAACAAGCCACATAACATTTGAGTGTACATGCTTTGAAAGGAATTGGGGCATAGAATGGCGTCATTTGGGCTAGTGTAGTCATTGAAAGGATCGTATGGTCTAGTCTTGAAGATGTCACTCTTGTAGTAGCTAGTGAGAACCGGACGTGCCAGTAGCCCTCCAGGGGTCTTAGTTTCTGCCTTCACAAACAAAAAGTAAAGTCCTTTCCCTTTGTCCAACCCTGGCACAAACCTGAAAATTTATTATTATTTGTCAATTTTTTTGTTTAAATTTCAAAATGAAGAGCTTAATTCTAATATAATTCATGAATTGAATCGAATAAAATCAAATTACTTGTTCATGATGGGCATTAGAAGGCTGTAAAGTAGCTGACGACGTTCCATTTCTTCTTTAATTGTCGGCATTAGTTTTCTCTCCCCAGCCGATGTCCCCGAACTGCAAATTTCACAAATAATATTGAAACCCAATTTAAAATCTTGAACTTGAAATTATAAGAATTTGAGCAATAATTGATTGTATTTAATTTCATAGATCGTCACCTGGTAAGAAACTCAGAAATGGGACGAGAGGAAAAGATAGGGGAGCGATCGCCATTGGCAATACGTTGGATATCAGGCTGGAGATCTTCGTAAGTAACCACTGGAACTTTTGACTTAAACTCATCTCGGCCGGCGGTTCTACTGAGCCGGAACCGGTTCAGATACTCCGTATCAGCATTCTGATTCAAAATCTCAGCCAACACCCTCTGCTGAACCGAGTCAGCATCTGTAGTAATCTCCTCTATGAACCGGAGAGCCTTAGCATGGGAAAGTGAAGAAACAACAGCCATTGTCAAAGAAAAATGGGTGTTGCTGATATGGTAATAGAAATATTTATTTTTGATTTAGAGCTCTGAGTTGTGAGGAAGAAGAGGAAGAATTTGTGTATTATATATAGATTTACCCAAGTGTTTGCCACGTCAAAGTTGACATCATGCGAGAAAGGGAAAACATTTGGGTGATGAGAGTGCTACGTGGAAAGGGGACAGATGGGGCCCGGACGCGTAGCCATGTAGTGGGGAGAGGAGGGCAGGGGAGCCCACAATGAGTGCCAGCTCAGATTGGGTGTCCTTTACAGCTGGATTTGTTCACCGGTGACAAAGACGGCTGCCGGCGGAAGGAGACAATTCGTAAGCGGAAGGGACAACGGCAACCGTCGTGATGTATTAAGCAATCAAATCAAGCTTGCTTTCAACGTTGGTTTTTTTAGTGTCAAACGTCTTCACTGACGTGTATATATTATGATGAAATACGTAATAATCTTGTTTTTTAAAAAATAAATTATACTAAAATAATCTTTTATGAACTATATATGATTCTTAATTATTTTTCACTAATTTTCGAAAATCTCAACTCTAATTAACCCCAATATCTATGATTTCGTTAATTTGGAAAATGTGTTTTTTTTTTTTTTTTCAAAAAAAGAAAGATCCTTTACTACGGTCTTGTTTTTTAGGATTGCTTAGGAGGTTAAAATTAATTATCATAATTGGTAGTTATTTTGGTCTATACTTGAGATGTAAACTATTTTAATCCAAGTTACAAATGAGTAGAGATGATGGTTACAAAATAGTAAACACCATAGAAGATGAGGATTTTCGAATAATTTTACTATAACTAAGTGTGCTTTATAATAATTGAGATCTTCAACTATAATAGTTCATTCCATTCAAGTCAAGTTGGAGGTCCAAACGGCCTTTAAAAGTAATATTTGAATTGATCTTAAAATAAAGAGATAGATTGGTTTTGAAAAGTAGTATTTAGTTATATACTTTTTAAAACTAAAAATCTAAATCTAAATGGTAATCAAATATGTCTGAATTTCAATCTGAACATAATTTAATTGGTTGAGTATTATATGCTCTAAAGTCTAATCCAAGAGTTTGGAGCTTTGAAACCCCTCACTCCATATTAATAATAAATGTGGATGATATATATATATATATAAAAGTTGAGTTAAAAAAACATTTTTGGTTCATAAACTTTCAAATCTGAAACAATTTAGTCTCTAAACTTTTGTTAGTAATGATTTAATCCTTATATTTTCAAATTTATAACAATTTAGTCTCTAAATTTTAATATGTAATGGTATTTATATTTTGAAAATTGCAACAATATAATTTATAAAAAAAAATTGATTTGTGATTCATTTAATGATCTACATGTGTAAGAAATTTAATTAAATCTTAAGAATATTTTTTATGTAAGGACTAATTCTTTACAAATTGTAAAGTATAAAGACCAAATTATAACTTATTAAAGTTCAAGGATTAAATCGTTACCAACAAAAATTCAGAGATTAAATTATTACTTAATGAAAGTTGAGAGGCCAAAAGTGATTTTTAACTTAAAGGTTATAACATCTTAGATTAATTCTTGATTTCATAATTTTTTGAACCACCAACTTAGCCACGTTGGCTTACTTGTCTCTTACAAAAGGGAAGGCTATACCCAACATATTATTGTTTCAAGTCAAGCAAGTTTAACGTCAGCGTTCATATGATTGAGCCACAAAGAAGGAACACGAGTACATATGATATAGTCACCACTTTTCTCAAGTCATTTCTTTTAATCATGCATGTATGTTAAATTTAGAATCTCTCTCATCCGAATTTGTTGTTTCTATTCGTGTATTCTTCTTCAACTTGGATGTCACAAGTAACTTTTTCAATTCTTTTTGAAGTAAAAAAAAATCATGTTATTTAAATTTGAATTTCAATATAATCTTTGGGTTGACTTTTTTTTTTTTTATAATAAATATACAATATTGTAGGTCAATAGGTATACCAAAACAGGTTGGCAAATTCATAGCACTCTCATCATAATTATAAGATTAAATGAGATGGTGGAAAGACTAATCTTTGAAGAACTTTGATTGATGGGACCAACAACCCGTGAAAGAGTAAAAGAAAAAACTTAAGTGTTACTATCATCAATTGTGCAATCTCTACCACAATCAATTAAAATTTGTCACGTGACAATTTATTTTTTAAAAATAAATCAGTAAAAAACTTATTTTTTTTTTTTGTATATATATATATAGAAGAAGAGGGAAGAAACCTAAGTAGAGTCTTAAATTGCACATAAATATTGTTCAAGAGTTAATGCTTTCGAAAGCTTGAGTGCGCTTTGGGTTGACATTTAAATCACACGCGTTTATTTCATGATGAAAAAAAACCCTCCCCATTAGTTTGACCAAAGTTTTGGTCGCTTTGAATGCTTATTTAACGTGTCTTCTAGAAGCTTAGATAGATTGGAAGTCCCACCATCATCCCAAAAATCGACTACCACCTTTGACGATATTTTCGGCAACCAATTCTAATGATCACCTTTGTGCGACCGACTCCGACAACCAGTTCGACTCTGACAACTACCTCTGATGACAATTTTGATGACCATCTTTGCGTGACCAACTCCAATGACTAATTTCGAGTTTCGACAACCACCTTCGACGACAACTTTGGCAATAAGTCCAACAACCATCTTCGTGTGACCAAGTCCGATGACACTTTTCATGCTTCGACAACCAACTCTAACGATCAATTTCGAGCTCCGACAACTATCTCTGACGACCAACTCTGATGACCAACTACAACTTCGACGACCACCTTCACACGACCAATTTGATGACTAATTTTGAGTTTCGACAACCACATTCGATAAAAAAACTCTAATAACCAACTTCAATATCATCTTCGTATGACGAACTTGGAGCTCCGACAGCCATCTTCGACTATGAACTTCGGCAAAAATCACATTTGATAATCAACTTCAATAACCACCTTCGACTCATACGTTCCTGCGATCAACTTTGGGCTCCAACAACCACCTCCAACTATAAATTGGCTCATTGTTGGCCATTAATGAAAAACCTATTTTTTGTGCACGTTCAGCTCTGTGTTCCATGATTGTTAAAGTATGTTGTAAGATTGTTGATTATATAAATAATAGTATTTTGTTTACTTTAAGTGCAATATTTATATGTAGATTTTGTAAAATATATTTATATTTAATTGAATTCACATATCAAATGAGTGTTTGAGAATTTGGAAAAGTATGTATGTAATTGAATGATAGAACAAAAAGTTAAGAAAAAGCAAACAAAAACAAAAACAAAAATAAAGCAAAAATAAGAAATAAAAAACCATAAAATGAATATTTGTTTGAGAAGTTTTCACATATAGAAAAATGTCAAACTATTTACAAAAATAGCACAAAAAAAAAAAAAACATTGACTTCTATCGATGTCTATTAGTGATAGACTTCTATCAGCGTTTATTAGTGATACACTTCTATCAGTTCTATCATTGTTAGATACTAATATACTTCTATCAGCCTCTTTTAACCTCTATCAAAGAAGATTAAAATTTTAGCTATTTTGTGTAAATAGTTTCCTTTATTTTTTTATTTTTGAAAATCCCCCTATTTGTTTTCTAGAACATTTTCTAGCAAAAATTAGTAAAAAAAAAATGGAGATTTGTTATTTGACAGTCCTCTAAATTTGGAGAAATTGAAAATGGAATTGTTTAAGAAACATGGTGACATTACACATTTGTTGTTAAAATGATGGGAGAGATTAAACTAAAAAAAAAAAAAAAATCATGACTGATGAAAAATATAGAGCAAAAATAGGAAGAAGAAGAAAAAGAATAAGAACATGATGAAGATGAAACTCATGAAGAAAAATTAGAAATCAAAAGTTTTGATTTCTCTTCAGTTTCTCATTTTATTTAACCATATTCATGAAAGAAATGCAGTTTGTTAATTGTTGTTCATTAAAAATAAAACAAATAAGAGAAAGAAGACAAACTTTAAATAATAAAATAAAATTATTGCAATTCATATTTAATTAAAAATGATATAATTATTGAAGAAAAAAGTTTCAAAATAAAAATAGTAATCATAAAAGTAGATTATGAAGAGTTTAAAAAATGACACCAGATACCCTTGACATATAAATTCAACTCTGCATCTCAAACACAGACATATGAATTCAGACAAAATAACACTACACCCTAAACACAGACATATGAACTACACAGATATATGAACTCCACATACATATGAACTCCAAACGTTATATCTCAATTCAACACCCCAAATAGTCTCTTTAGAACTATCTATTAAATTATAAAGAGACGTAAAGCATGCAAAAGAGATATATAAATGTTTGTTGGAGTATTTAATATTATGTGTTATATACTTTACATTTATGTTATTTAGTTGATGTTTTTTTCATATGTAAAATTCTTTTGGACATGTTTTAATCTTTGAAGTATTTAAGGATGCTTCCAATTTTATAGTAGAGTGGCTTCAACCCTAATATATAACCTCCATTATTCTTGTTAATTTCATATATATTATTCAATAATTGACTTCCGCGAAATATTTTAACTAAAATATAAAATAAATAGACTCGAAGAATACAATTAAAAAAAAACTATAGAAAAGAAAACTACATGAAAGAAAAATAATAGAAAGACAAATACTAATTAGAAAAAATCAGAAACCACAAGTTTCTTTTAACAGTTCTCTCCGCCTCTCTATCTCAATTCTCTTGAATTTTATATATTTTAGTGATAGAGTTCTAAGTTTCTTTTATATACATAGATTGTATTCTAAAGTTGAATTAGATTAGGATTTAGGATTTATAATTTAGGATGTGGTTGGTTTAATTTTTTAAGGGTTTAAATTCGAAAATAAATAATTTTAGAAAAAATTGAAGAATTTGACAACCACTCAAAATAGATTTTGAACACTCTCAAAGTGTTTTTAAACGGTTTTTATCAAAAAAATTTAAATAAAAATAACTTTTTTGAAAAATATTTTTTTTTCTAATCAATTTTTTCAAGTTTAATGATGGAAGGTTTAAGATTTATGGTTTATGAATTTTTTTATATTTGTATTCGAAATTCATCATATTTTTCAAGGTTTAGAGTTTAAGGTAACCACCCTACACGATCTTAAAGGTAAAATTCTATAGGATTTAACTATTCTAACGAGAAAAAAAAAAATTAGTTTCCACGTATTTCTTGACTAGTGTCCCTGAAGACAAACCCAAAGTCTTGAATTTTATGACCCTAAAATCCTAAAATTTGGAATATTTTTTAAAATTCAAAATTTAAATATATTTAACAATAATTTAAATACTTCAACCCTAAAAATAGGATAGTTTTAGATAGAAAAACAAGGAAAAAATATAAAAATATAGCACATTTTTAAAATATTTGCAAATATGCAACTGTTGACCAGTTAACTTTGCCTTCCATTGTCTTGTTGTGTACCTTCTTCTCTTTCTTTTCTTTTTTTAATTTTTTTCTTTTCTTTCCTTTTCTTCATTTTTTTTAAAAAAAAATCCATTTCTTCCCTTTCTACAGTTTCTTTTTTTTCTTTGGTTTTTGTTTCCATCTCCCCAATCACCTCATCTCTTCAAACACTTTCTGAGTTAAGAGATCGAGTTTCAAACCCAAGATATGAAATGGCCTAATTCATAAGCGACTTTCGGCACCAACAAGCCAATCATCAAATCTGATTATTATAACGAAACATTAAATATAAATAAAAAATGAAAATTGGCTTGAAAGAAACTACTTTTTTTAGTCCTCAAATTTGCACAACTTTTAGAAATATTTCTTAAAATTTTGAAATAAGAAATGAGAATAGTTATTAAACAAGTTTATTTCTCAAATACTGAGAAATGAGAACGTTATCAAATAAGTCAATAGTTTTTTTCTTTTTATAGGACTTTAATAGTATGAAGTCTATCAGTAATAAACTTGAAAAAATGGCATAGATGGCATAAATTGAAATATTTGTATATTTGTATATTGGTAATATCAATTATTAGTGATGTTAGTGATAGAACTTAGATAGATATCAATCATACTCATGTATTAGGTAGATATTTATGATAGAAGATTATTAGAGATAAAAGTTTATTGTTGATAATCATGACAAAAGTTTTTCAATAATAGTCATTCATAGCTTTGAGTGTTATTCTTTCAAAATTGATAGTCACTAATGAAAACTTTCAGTGATAGCCACTAATATTTTCTATCATTGATAACTTAATCTTTGATGGTTTTCTTTCACATTTAATAACCATTTATAGAAATCTATCATTGATGTCAACTTCGCGAATTTAATTAATTAATAAATTGAATCTTGAACTAAAGTGTTAGTGAGCTTCCTAGAAGTTATCACTAATAACATATTATTAGTGATAGAAGCCATCAATAACTACATGTTATTTGATGGTACAAAAGAATGACAAAAAATATCTTTGATGGTATGTTATCGGTGGTAGAAGCTATCACCGATGGATCACGATATAAGTGATACCAATGATATTGATGATAGAAGCTATTGTTAAGATTTATGTCCTAAATCTCATAGTATGTGTATTTTGTAAACAATCTATTAATTAATAAATAAAGTGTTTATTTAATGAAAGTATTCTGCATTATTTGTATAATTCAAAATCCAATAAACTAAGGTCTGAGGTTATTTAATGTAGCTTGAACAGTATGTTGTTTGAAGGAAATCAAACATGAGGATTTTCATGAGTAGTGGAATGATCGTTCCAAATTCCATTCGAAATTAAACACTAACAATTACAGTCAAGAAACGGAAACTTACAGGTCATGCACAATCTAAAATTACAGCATACTTTACAATGAGATCGAGGGATAAAGTATCATACCTTTGTAGATTCATTCTTCAATCTCCCTTGATCACGAATGCTCGTTCAGTCTCTGAGACAACAACACATAAATGCTCGAACCCAACGACCGCAACACAGCACGATCAACAACAACCACCACACAAACACCGCGAACACACAACGAACGGTCTCCAAAACCTCGAACTCAATCGAGTTGAGTGAGGACACCACCACAATAGCTACCTTGGTATTCTCGGTGTGAGAATCCAGAAGTGTGGGCTCTGTGTGGACTTGGTTAGAGAAAGAGACCGGAGGAATAACAATTGTGTAAACGATTGAGTAAGTGGGAGATAAGAAGAGTCTATCGTATAGAAGAATGCTCAATCGTGTAGAAAAAGGTCATTTATCGTATAGAAAAAGCCCTGCGATCGTTTAGCTACTACCAGTTGAGTGAACTATCGTATAACAACACTCTCCACAATTGTTTAATCTCTTTTTCAGCTATCGTTTAGTGAAAACTAATTCACTTGATAGCAAATCATAAGTTCTTTCCGAGAATAGAAACTCTCATAAATTTAGGAAAATATTTTTCCTTTTATCTCATAGTTACCATAAAACCACCAATAACCTCTCACTCAATTGGTTATTAGAGAAAAAGAGATAATTATCTAATAATTAATATTATTATAAATATATATGATAACCAACTTACAATATTATATTTATAACCTATGATTTTAAAATTTCATCTTATGAAGCATATAAACCATAGCTTTTTTTCTATTTTATGGTACTTAATGTAAATCACATTTACATTAATCTTCCACTTGATGTATCTCATCTCATACATCACACCGATCATATCATATATAATCGAATTTTCTCTTGTCAATTTGAACATTTCAAATCAACACCAAAAACTGATTTTCAACTTGAATCCATTGAGCTACCAAGGGGACCTTATGGACCTGTAGCTTGAAGCTCCAACGGTACGTGAATAACTGACTAAACTCTTTAGTCACGAGATCTACCATCCGTTAACTGTCGGGCACTCTACTAAAGATCGACAGTTGCACTCTCCTTATTACAGATATATTTTGTGTACATATCAATCAATCAACAGTGCGATAACCCTTCAAAGATTGCTCGTAAGTACAGTTGAGCCAATAACTGTTTTGCCCCTGTAGTTACATCTAACTCCTTAAGTACCACTGATCCCTCTAATGAAAATAAGTCATAGTCCTACTATGACTGAGTCCTCTCTTTCAAAGAGTAGTTGTGACCACTATGTTCAAGACCTGGAATCAGCCCTGGGAGTAATCTATTTACTTACCCCTGCTTCAGGGAATGAGTGAATTTTATCTTGTGTAATTGAGTTCCTAGCTCCTAGATCAGACAAATCCCCAAAAAGGTAGACATGTTGAGTTGGCAATCTGGCCACTTTCACTCATACTAATCAAAGAACCACCTTCAAAGGTAGGAGTTCCCAAAATCCTTAGGATTGAGGTCATGTCACCTATGTCATTTAAGTGAGATGTAAGTCACAAGTATCAACGATGTTATATAAAAAGAATATTCTGGTCCGGTCTTACACAAACTCTTTGTATAGGACACCTCCGCTCGAATGTTTCCACATGAATGGTTAGGATTTACCATATGTAATAGTTCACAACACTTGCAAACCTCTACAAAGTGGGTCGTATTCGTAGTGTCACCAAGATCAGGTATCCCTCCATAATTCTTATACTATAGACCTTTTTAGGTTATCACTTAAGGCATGATCCACCAATATCAATAATCTCCCACTTGTCCTAATACCTCAGGAGACTAATATACAATACATGAAAAATGACAAGTACGATATACAATAAATTAGGGCATACATAATACCCCAATATCATCTCCCACTTTCCCTAGACAAGATGTCGCATGTTCCATAGACCCAGACTCTTCAGATGACCCTCGAACACTTTAGCCATGAGAGCCTTTGTAAACAAACCAGTAACATTGTGCTCCGACGCGATCTTCGTGACTATCACATCACCACGATGCACAATCTCCCTGATCAAGTAGTATTTCCGTTTGATATGCTTGCTTCTACGATGACTCTGAGGTTCCTTCGAATTTGTCACAACCCCGCTGTTATCACAATAAAGAGTGATTGGCAAATCCATATTTAGAATAACTTCCAAATCTATAGGGAATTTCCTGAGCCAAACAGCCTCCCTAGGTGCTTTACAAGCGATTATGTATTTGGCTTCCATAGTGGAGTCCGTGATGTATCCTTGTTTGATGCTTCGCCACACTACAGCCCCTCCATTCAGAGTGAACACTGACCTCGATGTCTATTTACGAGAATCTCTATCAGTTTGAAAGTCAGAGTTTGTGTATCCTGTAAGGATCAAATTCTTATCTCCATACACGAGAATCTAGTCCCTTGTTCTCTGAAGATACTTAAGGATCGTTTTGACTGCCATCCAGTGATCTAATCCTGGATTGGACTGATAACAACAGACAATTCTTACTACATAGCAAATGTCGGGTCTGGTACACAATATTGCATACATTAAGCTTCCAACAGCTGAAGCATAGAGAATCCGTCTCATCTCCTTAACGTCTTGAGGTATTTTAGGACTTGATCCTTAGAAAAAACGATTCCATGCCTGAAGGGTAAGAAACTCCTCTTGGAATCCTACATCCTGTATCTGATCAAAATTTGATCTATGTACGATGCCTGAGACAAGGCTAACCTCTTGTTCTTATGATCTCGAATGATCTAGATCCCTTGAATATACTGCGCCTCACCCAAATCTTTCATTTGGAACTGGGCGGCTAGCCTCTTCTTAATGTCAGTCAGAAACCTTACATCATTCCCAATGAGTAAAATATCATCCACATACAGTACAAGAAACACAAGGCACATCAATGTTCTGATCAAAGCCAAATGATTTGACCGCACTGTCAAATCTAATGTTCCACATCTAGACACTTGTTTTAGCCCATAAATGGAACTATTAAGCTTGTAAACTTTTTGCTCTTGATCTAGAACTATGAACCCCTCTGGTTGAGCCATGTAGATGGTCTCCTCAAGATTACCATTAAGAAAGGCAATCTTGATGTCCATTTGCCATATCTCATAATCATAAAATGTGGCTATGGACAAGAGTATCCTGATAGACTTTAGCATGACAACAGGTGAGAAAGTTTTCTCATAGTCCACTCCCTCAACTTGGGTATAACCCTTTGCCATGAGTCTAGTCTTAAAGGTTTTCACCTTTGCATCTACACCTCGTTTTCGCTTATAGATCCACTTACACCCTATAGGTTTTACCCCATGAGGCTGATCCACAAACTCCCAGACGTTATTGAAGTACATAGACTCCATTTCCTGGTTCATGGCCTTAATCCACTCATCTTTGTCAACATCCTCTATTGCTTGCTTAAAAGATAATGGATCCTCGACTCCATCATTAGAAATGACGTTTTGGGCTTCAGTTAAACCCATATAGTGATTTGGTGGGTTCATAACCCTCCCACTACGTCGAGGCAGTCTCAACTCTTGGGATGGTTGACTAGATGAACCGACCTCAACAACTCTTGTTGATCTGTCAGTCTGTTTAACAACTCTTGTTGAACTCTCAGTAGTTTCAATCTCACTAGAAATCTCACGTAAAACAAGCTTACTTCGTGGTTTATGATCCCTTATGTGGTCTTCTTCCAAGAAGATAGAATTTGTAGAAACAAATACTTTATTCTCACTTGGATCATAGAAGTATCTCCCTCTCGTTTCCCTGGGGTAGCCTACAAAGAGGCAAACCTTCAAACACGGTTCCAACTTCTTTGGATTAGTCACAAGCACGTGGGTTGGACACCCCCTAAATCCTGAAGTGACGTAAACTACCTTTACGGTCTCTCCACAACTCAAAAGGTGTTTTAGAAACATTTTTTTAGGGAGCGTTGTTCAGAATATAACATGTAGTCTCCATTGAGCTACCAAGGGGACCTTATGAAACTTTAGCTCGAAGCTTCAACGGTACGTGAATAACTGACTAAACTCTTTAGTCACGGGATCCACCTTCCATTAATTGTCGGACACTTCACTAAAGATCGACAGTTGCACTCTTCTCACTACAGATATATTTCTATGCCTATATCAACCAATCAACAGTGCGATAACCCTTCACAGATCTTTCTTAAGTACAGCGGGCCAATTTACCATTTTGTTCCTGTAGTTATATCTAACTCTTTAAGTACCACTGATTTCTCTAATGAATAATAAGTCACTATGACTTGGTCCCCTCTTCCAAAGAGAGGATGTGGCCACTATGTTTAAGACCCGAAATCAGCCCCTAAGGGAGCAATCTATCTACTTACTCCTGTTTTAGGGAAAAGGTGAATTTCGTCTTTTGGAATTGAGTTCCCAGGTCCCCAGTCAGAAAAATCCCTAAAAAGTTAGACTTGTTGAGTTGGCAATCTGGCCACTCTCGCCCATACTAATTAAAGGACCGCTCTCATAGGCAGGAGTTCCCAAAACACTTAGGATTAAGGTTATGTCACCTATGGTTGTTTTAGTGAGATTTAAGTCTCAATTATCAACAACGTTATATAAAAAGACAAATTATCTCGTGGTCCGATCTTATACAAACTCTTTGTATAGGACACCCTCGCTCGCATGTCTCCATATGAATGGTCAGAATCAGACCATTGTAGTAGTTCACAATAGTTCTAAACCTCTACAAAGCGGATTGTATCCATAGTGTCATCAGGATAAGGTATCCCTCATTTATCCTTATACTACAGACCTTTTAGGTTATTACTTAAGGCATGATTCACTTGCATGTCTCACATACATGCTTAAGTTTTCATAAAATAACCACGGATATTTGTTTATTGGATATGTGTAAATGCAAATAAAATAACTCTTATTTTATTAATAACAATGTGTACAAAGTTTACAAACTACGAGACTCTGGGAGAATTAGGACACCAATCCCAATAGGTTTGGAGAGAATTTCTCTAGCATAGCCACACCATTGACCCAGTTAACCAGGAAGGGAGCTTTGTTTGTTAGAAGCAAAGCTTGTGAGGACAGTTTTCAGAACATCAAGCAGAAGTTGTACGATCGTTTAAGAAACAGCACGTGTACACGATCGTTTAGGAAACATTTAAGACTGTCGTGTAGGCTCTCGTGAGTTGAACGATGGGCAGTGTACAATTATGAAGTGATTAAGCGATACAACGATTCCTTTCCAAAATGAAAATATTTTTCATTTTATCCTTTCAATTATAAAAACTGAATGCAACCTCCCACTTTCACGCACGGTTATGGAGAAAACCACCTACAATTATCTCATAATTTTTTTAAATATAAATAAATATAATAATTAATTTATCATATTATATTTATAACCTATAGTTTTAATATCACATCATATGCAATATTTAAACCATAGTTCTTTTCTCCTTTACTTGATATAAATCATATTTATATCATTTTCCTCTAATTAGTGTATCTCATACATCATGTCAACTATATCATATATAATTGAACCAGTTTAATCATATCATATATAGTCAAATTTCCTCTTGTCAATTTGAACACTTCAAACTGACCCAAAAACTTATTCTCAACTTGAATCCATTGAGCTACCAAGGGGACCTTATGGACCTGTAGCTTGAAGCTCCAACGGTATGTGGATAGCTGACTAAACTCTTTAGCCACGAGATCCACCATCCGTTAACTACCAGGCACTCCACTAAAGACCGATAGTTGCACTTTTCTCACCACAGATACATTTTTGTGTCCATCGGATATAACCAGTCAACAGTATGATAACCCTTCACATATGCTCGTAAGTACAACTGGACCAATCTACTGTTTTGCCCCTATAGTTACATCTAACTTCTTATGTACCACTCATCTCTCTAATGAACAATATCTCATAGTCCTACTATGACTGGACACCTGTTAGGTCATGAGAAGGTGTGTGGTGCCACATCGTTCAAGACCTAAAATCAGCCCTTAAAGGAGCAATCTATCTACTTACCTCTACTTCGGGGAAGGAGTGAATTCCATCTTGTGTAGCTGAGTTCCCAGCTCCCTAATCAGACAAATCCCCAAAGTGGTAGGTTTGAGTTTGCGATCTGGCAATTCACACCCATGCAAATCAAAGAACCACCCTCAAAGGCAGGAGTTCCCAACTCATCAGGATTAAGGTCATGTTACCTATGGTCATCCTAGTGAAGTGAAGTCTGTTTCATCAACAACGTTCTATAATGAGACTATAACACTTCGTGGTCCGGTCTTATACAAACTCCTTTGTATAGGACGCCCCCGCATGCATGTCTCCACATGAATGATCAGGATCAAACCATCTGTAGCATATCACAACACTTGTAACAATCTACAAAGTGGGCCGCATCTGTAGTGTCACCAGGATAAGGTTTCCCTCCTATATCCATATACTACAAACCATTTTGGTTATCACTTAAGGGATGATCCACATGTATGCCTTCACATATATGCTTAAGTTATAACGACAACCAGGGATCTTAGTTTATTAGTTTGTAGTAAAGAAAATAAAACATCTCATGTTTTATAGACAACAGTGAAGAAAATATCTAATATTATTACATCACAAGCATTTGTTCAATATAGGTGTTTATAAACTATAGAACCCAATGAGAGTTTAGGGCATCATCCTCAACAGGTTTCACCACCAGTTCTTACAGTACCTGATGGCTCCGGAAGTTTTGTGATCTACAGTGATACTTCTAAGAAGGGTTTGGGTTGTGTACTTATGCAACACGGTAGAGTGGTTGCCTACACCTTCTGCTAGTTGAAGAACCATGAGCGAAACTATCCTACTCATAAGTTGGAACTGGCAACAGTGGTTTTCGTCCTGAAGATCTGAAGGCACTATTTGTATGGGGAAAGGATCCAGATTTTCACTGATCATAAGAGTTTGAAATACTTCTTCACCCATAAGGAGTTAAACATGAGACATCACATGTGGCTCTAGTTAGTAAAGGATTACGACTGTGAAATTCTCTACCACCCCGGCAAGGCAAATATGGTGGCTGATGCTCTCAATAGGAAGATCGCTCATTTAACTGCCTTGATCACTAAACAGGTTTAGTTGTGTGATGATCTGAAGCAAGCGAAAATTGTAGTAGCAGTGGGGGAATTCACCTCCAGTTAGCCCAGTTGACGGTGCAACCAACTTTTAGGCAAAGGATCATTGATGTGCAGCAAGGTGATTCAGACCTTGTTCAAAAATTTCTTCAGGTAGAGTTAGGCCAAGTCAGTGAATCTGTAGTATCTACGGACCAGGGTCTTCTTTATCAGAGATAGTTATGCATGCCTACAGATAGTGGTCTAAAAGGTGAATTATTGGTAGAAGCTCACAGCTCCCCATTCTCGATACATCTAGTCAGTACCAAAATGTATCAAGATTTTAAGCGGTATTACTGGTGGTTCGATATGTAAAGGGAGATAGCTGAGTATGTCGGCAAATGTTTAGTCTGTTAACAGGTGAAGGTCTCAAGGCAGAAGCAAAGTGGGCTTACTATAACTATTAAATGTGCCAAAATGGAAGTGGGAGAGTTTATCCATGGATTTCATTGTGGGCTTGCCCAAGACGGCAAAAGGCTTTTCAATAATATGGGTTGTAGTGGATAGGCTCACTATGGTGGCGCATTTCATTCCAAAGAATCCCACGTATTCGGTGAGTAAGTGGGCTTAGTTGTACATGAAAAAGATAGTAAGGTTGCATGGTGTGCCGATGTGAATCTTGTTTGACAGGGACCCTCGTTTTACCTCTAATTTTTGGAAGAGTCTTCAGGCAGCATTAGAGACTCGGTTAAATTTCAGTGCAATCTTCCACCCCCAAACTGATGGATAAACAGAACGATTGAATTAGACGTTGGAGGATATGTTGCGCGCTTATGGGTTGGAGTTTTCAGGGAGCTGGGACTCCCACTTGCGTTTGGTGGAGTTTGCATATAATAATAGTTATCAGGCTACCATTGGCATGTCGCCTTTTAAAGCTTTGTACGGTAAGGGTTGTAGGTCTCCTATTTGTTGGGGTGAGGTTGGTGAGAGAAAATTGGTGGGAACTGAGTTAGTGGAGATGACAAATGATGCCATGCAGAAGATTAGATCTCGAATGTGAGGAGCTCAAAGTTGATAGAAAAGTTACATTGATGTTAGGCATAAAGATCTTCAGCTCGAGGCAGGTAATAAAGTGTTCCCGAAAGTAGTACGTATGAAAGGTGTTCTGAGGTTTGGAAGGAAGGGAAAGCTAAGTCCACGTTTCGTTGGGCCATTCGAGGTTTTCGAAAGAATTGGTCCTGTGGCGTATCGGTTGGCCTTGCCACCATCTAGCTCTGTAGTCCACAATGTTTTCCATGTCTAAATATTGAGGAAGTACATAACGGACCCGTCTCATATGGTAGACTTTGAGCCTTTGCAGCTGAATGAAAACTTAAGTTATGAAGAGAAACATGCACAAATTATTGCAAGGGAAGTGAAAGTTTTGCGCAATAAGGAGATGTCGCTAGTGAAGGTTCTATGGCGGAATCATTAGTTCGAGGAGGCAACCTGGGAGCGAGAGGTTGAGATGAGAGCATATTACCTAGAGCTTTTTCAAGATTAGAACTTTTGAGGACGTTTCTTAAGGGGGGAAGAATATAACGCCCCCAATTTTTCAGGTAAAATTTTGTTAAATTATTTGGGGTTTATTTTGGCTGAGGTTGGATTTTAATAATTTAATTGAGATATTTTTTATTGGAACAAATGAGTAAGAAATTATTTTTTTTGTGGTTAAGATTTAATTTCCTTTAGAATTTTATTTGAATTTTGGGAAAATAATGAGTTTGTTTGGAGTTGTTCGGTTGTGGGATTTTGGGAGTTATAATTAAAGATTTAAATTATATATATATATATATAACTAATTAGGTATTTTTTTTTGTTTTAAAAGGGTAACTAATGGTGTCTTGGGAAGCATGCATTAAAGAAAAAAAAGGAAAAAACATTTTCTTCCTCCCTTCTCCTTCGTGAAGCAGACCCCTCTACCTCTTCTTCTCCCAGTCGTTTAGCCAAGCCATTCAGCCCAGCCGCTAGTTGTTTGTGTCGTGCACCGTTGACTCCACGCCAGCCATTCATGTCATGCGCCATCGACTCCACGCCAATCTCCGCAACTATGCGCCATTGACTCCATGCTAGCTGATCGACCAGATCCGACCGTGTGACTTCCAGTTGTCGGCGTCCACGCCGCGCGTCGGTAGTCCATTCATGCTGTCTGCTACCACTGCTCGAAGACTCGAAGTTGAGCCTCGTTTGTGGTAAGGCTTGATGTTTTGGGTTTTCTTGAAAAATATTAAATGCCCATTGAACCTTTGACTAAGTTTGACATACTATCAATGTATTGATGTTAGATTTGGGGTTTTAGAGATCCGCGGCTCGCTGTCCAGCAGATTAGAGGTTGTTTTAGGAAAGTTTATGTGAATATCAAGATCTTGTAAGTCTTTTTGGTAACAATAGTGGTTGTTGGAATTTGGGTTTCTAACCCTTGGAATTGAATATTGCTTAGGTTGATTTTATTAGTTGTCATTTGTCGAGTAATTGGGGGTTAAAACTATGATTTGGGCAGATGATTTGAAGAATTTTAAAAAGGTTTTATGTATGAAAGTAAACCTGAAAGTTCAAACTGATTTTGGTTCAAGTAGACGTGTCTGGCTCAAATTCCTAAAGCTAAAAGGGGAGACCAATTTATTTATACTACAAGTAAGTGATCTACTACCGATTCGCCCTCGAACCCAAGTATGTGTTAAGTTGTGGTTCCTATGTTGGCTTGAAATATTTTGACATGCTTGTTGGTCAGTTGTAATTTTTGGAAGCTTACGTTTTTTACATGGAATTTCGATATTATGTGTTGTTGCGGTGTTCGATTGATGGATAAATTGTGAAACTGTTTTGAAACCAAACCATGATTTAAGACTTTAATTGTATGCTTATGCCTATATGAGACTGTTAATGACTGTTAGCACTTCTATCAGGCTATGCACATCGCATGTGGTGAGCCTTTGGGCCCACCCTTATGCTTATGTATTGTGTTTCCCTTGGATCACCACTTATGTTTATGATTGTGCCCTCCGGGGTCACTACTTATGAAAGCATGACTTCGGGCTCGCCTCTTATGCTTATGCCTAGGCAACGATGTTGTCATACTCTTGGGTTCCGATGGGAGGGCTAATAGTCTAGCATTTTATTTTTTAGCATAAATGATGTTCATGACTCTAAAAGAATAAACTTATAATTACTTACCAATAATGACTTTTAATCAATTCTATAAACTCGTTTGGAACCTTAGCAAAAGTACGACATCGTACTGGAAATGCAGATCTCACGGCGACGTCGATCACATTACTAAATCGTACCGAATATTGAGATATTGGTTTCGTCTCGCCCTCATTTATCACGATTGTAATTTTGCCATGTTTTTGGACGTATTTTTCCAACTCGGTGTTCCGTGAATGCTCGCATTTCCTCTGACTGGATGCTGAGCTACTATCTGAGGAATAAAAAATTTAAAATAATTTATGATGTATTTCAGTTAACAGGATATATTTCAAAATATACTAACCTGAAGTATCACCCACAGAAGATACTGTGTTGCCTAGATATATCTCCTGGAATTCTTTATCAGCCTCCTGTTGCCTATTAGGGGTTGACCTCGTATCTATACAAACACAAAAAAGACAAAACAATATTAAATTGACAATAAATACGTGTAACCTAGAGAAAAAGAGAATTGAGTAGATACATTATTACTCATCATCGTAATCTAATTGAAATTATTCATCGGCACTTGAACTGTTATTGGGAGATAATTTTTCTTCATCATCATCATTTATGAAGTCATGATCGCCATGTACAATAATTGGTCTTTCCACAACTGTAGGATCAACGTAACCTCTGCAAAAGTAACCTCTTCAATGGTTTCATCCACTCGGACTCTACCAACAATTTCTAGTAAATCTAGTTGTGCATTTTCAACATCATCTACTTCTGGTACATCCTATATTCGTTTATTTTGGACTACTTGAACAACTTTTCAATTGCTACCATATTTGATGTCATCAATGTAAAAGACTTGTTGTGCTTGGATAGCAAAGATGAAAGGTTGATCGACATACCAAAAGTGTGATGTATTGATCGATTTGTATCCTAAATCCACATGTGTCCTATTACTTTTTTTGTTATCTGTGTCAAACCATCTACACTTCAACAAGAAAACACATCTTCTGTTTGCATATTGGAAATCTAATGCTTCGTCTAAAACACCCTAGAAATTGTTATCCACACTTGCGTTCTCACTGATCTTCTCGGCCACTAGGACTCCACTATTTTGTGTAGCTCAACGATTATCACGCTCTACAGTGTGAAAATGTACCCCCATTAACAATGCATCCATTGTAAGAGCGCACCTCTGACGAAGGTCCCATTGCAAGTGAAAAGAAATCATCGGAGATATCTTTTCTCTCGCGCCGTTGTAGAACCTGATAATTAATTATACATTAAAAATGACTATGAAAAATGAATCATCTCTTAACTGTTGCCTACAAAATGACTATGTATACCTGAGATCTGAACAATTCGGGAAATTTGCGTTGGTGTTTTAAATATAAGTTAGAGGCGCTTTGAACTTCATGACGAATTAACCTCAAATGTTGCCTACAAAATTGATCATTTAAATGTTATATCAAAGGAGTTACCCTAGAATTTAGAAAAGGAAAAAGTTTGAAATGTACTTGCGATAGTCTGTTATTTCTTTACAATTGTTGAGAATGTACCAATGTGCAATACGCTTTTCCTCCGCTGATAGCGTCCGTAAAGTTAACACCCCTAATGGTCATACCCTCTGCCTAAATAATTCAAATTCACCAAATATCTCATGATCGAGAATGTTATCATCATTTCATTCATCTCTATTGAATCTCGCTTCAATCCCACTTAGATATCGCGAGCAGAAGTTCTATGATTCATTCATTGCATATACTTCCGCTATAGATCCCTTGGGACGTGCTTTATTCCGTACAAATTGTTTTAATGTTCGTAAAATTCTTTCAATAGGATACATCCAACTGTAACTAACTGGACCCACCACTTTGGTTTCATATGGTAGATGAACTACAAAGTGTACCATTACATTGGAAAAGGCAGGTGGGAATATTTTCTCCAACTTACAAAGTATGACTATGATGTTTACTTGTAGTTTGTTCAAATCACTTACACATATTGTCTTTGCACATAAGTTGTGAAAGAATGTACACAATTCAACAATAGCAGTGGATACGTTCTTCGGTAGGTATGCTCGAATACCAATAGGGAGTAGTCTGTGAAGCAACACATGATAGTCGTGTGTTTTCAGCCCCGATATTTTTCCATCCTTGTCATTCAAACATCGTGATATGTTAGATACGAATCCATCAGGAAATTTCATTAATTTTAAAAACTTACAAAAAGAGATCCGTTCACCATTTGTTAATGTGTATGCTGCATGTGGTTTTACAAATCTGTTATCGACCTGTATCAAGTGTAGGTCCTTTCTTATCTTCAAATCTTGTAAGTCTAGTCGAGCGTTCATTGTATCCTTTGTCTTTCTTTCAATATTTAACAATGTACCCACCAAATTGGTGCATATGTTTTTTTCAATATGCATTACATCCAATTTATGTCGTAACAATAGTCTGGACCAATATTGAAGTTGGAAAAAAATACTTTTCTTAGTCCAGTTTAGAATTCTTTTTTTTTTTTTTTTATCTTGCTTCGATGGATGTTTACTAGGCACAAAAAAGTTTACCGTATTTATTTGTTGTAAGATCTCTTCTCCATTCATTACGACTGGTGGAGGTCTACGTTCAACTTTTCCATCATGTTGTCTACTTCGACGGCAACATGATTCTCTCGATGTCCCATAAATGATATTTTTTCTCTTATCCCGAAGGATGAATTATCTTCTTTGCATATTGGACATGCTTGATAACCTTTTGTACTTCACTCAGATAAGTCACCGAACGCAGGGAAGTCATTAATCGTCCATAATAAGGTAGCATATAGTTGAAAACACTCACCAGTAACAGAATTATAAGTTCGCCCACCAATTGTTCGTAACTCTTTCAACTCTTCAATCAACGGCTGCAAGTAAACATAAATTTCCTTTCCAGGAGATTTTGGACGAAGTATGAGTAAAGATATGGAGAATTTTGTTTCCTTCATGCATTTCCAAAGGGGAAAATTATAAGGAATTATCACCACAGGCCACATACTATTAGAAGTGCTCATATTTCCAAACGGATTGAAGCCATCTGAAGCTATTCCCAAACGAACATTTTGGGGATCTAAAGCGAAATGAGGAAATTCATGATCAAAATGTTTCCACCTCTTTGCATCAGCTGGATGTCGCAATATATCCTCCATTTCAACTCGCTTATCTTTATGCCATCTCATGTCAGAAGCACCTTCTTTTAATGCAAACAATCGTTTTAATCTCAGTATCAATGGAAAATGACGCAATACCTTATGTGGTATTTTTTTTACCCTTGCGAACATTAACTTTGTACCGAGACTCACCACATACAGGGCATTGTTGCAAATCTGCAAACTCTTTCCAATACAATACACAATCATATTTGCATGCATGAATAGACTCATAACCTAGGCCTAAATCACACAATTTTTGCTTGGCTTCATAAAAGGAAATAGGTATAGAGGTGCCAGCTGAAAACGCTGCTTTTAACAATTCTAACAACATGTCAAACGATTTGTTACTCCAGCCGTTAAGAACTTTGATATGCATTAACTTCACTAAAAAGTTCAAAGACGAAAAATTGCGAATAACCAGAGTATAATTCATTACGTGCTTCGGTCATTAAATCCTCAAATAAGTTCGTGGTTATCTTTCTTGACCATTAAAGGACATTTCATTCTCAATCCTTCCTTCATTTGCATATTCATTTTCAATTGGAACTTGTAAATCGTTTATAAGATTCAACATCTCATTTTCTTCGACAACATTACTCTCTATACTATCTACTTCAACATTCTGTATTGAATGACTTGTATGACTTTCAAAACTTCTAGATAAGTTTATTGGCTCTCCATGATATACCCATTCACAATATGAGGGAGATATTCCATATGTTAATATATGTCGTTCCACAATATCTATCTTTTCCCAAATTGAATTCATACAATTCTTGCATGACATCTTATTCGTCTGAAATCATTAACATGAAACTTTGCCATATCTAAGAACTGAGATACTCCTCTATACTCCACTAATAACTTATTCCTTAGTTTAATCCATTCTTTATTATCCTTAAAAATAAATATTTTATGACCAACTTGTAATCCAAAATAATAATCTGGATTAGAGGACAAAGTACAAAGTATTTATTAAGTATGAACTTTGATTAAAAATTTCCAAGTTTGTTCGGAGTATTTAAAATTTTAACTAATTTATAATACGTGATTTGACTTTTTTTGCCCCTAATGTTATTGATGTTTTTTCCCTAAACTAAGTCCAAAATTAAGTAAGTTGAAACATCCACAATCCATGGCTTATATAAAAAACAATGCTAATTAAAAACAATCCATAATAACATTCATACTCCAAAAAATTACATAAATTGAAACATCTACAATCCACAATAACAACTCAATCCACAATAATATGCTATAAATTAATCCATAATCCACAAAAAGTTGCATAAATTGAAACATCCACAATCCACAATAACAACTTAATCCATAGTATCATGCTATAAATTAATCTACAAAAAATGCTATAAATTAATTCACAATCCACAAAAAATTGCATAAATTGAAACATCTACAATCAATAATAACAACTCAATCCATAAATTAATTCACATTCAACAACAATAACAACTCAATCCATAAATTGAAACATCCACAATCCATGGGAATCTTGTTTTGGTTTAATTTTTGGAGCTTTTGAAAATGGTATTTGGAAAGTAAAATTAATTCACATTCAACAACAAATGGGAATCGATCAATAATGATTAATTGAAACATCTACAATAACACAATAATAATTTACATAAATTATTTAAATCATGACTTTTCAATTAATCGATCAATAATGATTAAATTAATATACAAGAGAAAATAATGATTTAAATAAATATACAAGAGAAAATAAAATGAGAAGATTACCGGCGGCAGCAGCGGGCGGTTGAAGGCGACGACAGAACGAGAGGAAGAGACAACGGCGGCGGTGGCGGTTGATTGTGACTGCTGACTGAAGGGAGGAGGCGGCGACAACGGCGGACAGTTGAAAGAGCGGCAGCGCTGGGAGAGGGGGCAAGTTCTTGAATACTCCGAACAAACTTGGCCGGCGCGCGAGGGAGAGGAGCGGGGGGAGTAGATTAGTGGGGATGAAGGGGAAAAATGAGAGAGAACTGCCAAAAAAAATGGTTGGGCGGCGAGGGGACATTAGGCGGCGGGTTAGGATTAGAAGAGGGGGAAGAATGGGGAAAAAAATGGGGAAGATGGCCCTTCTCCCGACGCCTCCCGACGGGCGTTGAGAGAGCCATCGGGAGTTCCAAGGGAGTTCCTCAGCTAATGTATGGCGTCGAGAGTTCCCCAGGAACTCCCGACGCCCCTTTTTAATCGTCAGAAGTTCCCTGGGAACTCCCAACGGTCCTTTACGGCGTCGGGAGTTCATGGAGAACTCCCTACGGGCTTTTACGATGTCGGGAGTTTCCAAAGAACTCTCGACGGGCCTTTACGACGTCGGAAGTTTCCAGAAAACTCCCGACGCCTATTTTAGTCGTTGGGAGTTCCCGTGGAACTCCTGAGGGGCCTTTACGATGTCGGAGTTCCCGAAGAACTCCCGACACTCGATTTAGGCGTCGGGAGAACTCATTTTTCTTGTAGTGAGGTGTTTGTTTATCCCTGGCCATTGACACCCTTTTGTTATGGTGGAACTTGCTTATCCATAAGCACCAACATTTATCTTATCTATATTGAGCATGTTTGAAGTGACCCTTTTTATGCTTGAAGTATTGCGACAAAATAGTGGCTACAACTTCGTCCACCTTCTAATTCTACAAGGATATACGAAAGGGGGCATGCTGTAGCTACCTAATTTTGTTCAGCTTTTTTTTAATGAATTTGAATTAACATATGAATTTCCATTTTTTTCCCTAATTATTTGTTAATTAGACTTAGTTTAATTTGTAGATTTTTGTGACTTTATTTATTTTTATTAAAGTAATCAATTTAGTTGGGCAAAATAAAAACAAAAAAAAGTAAAATTTTGAATTTCGTTTTGGTTTTCTAAAAGTTGTTCTTCCTTTTTGAGCTTAGACTATGTTTGACAAAATCTCAAATTTAAAATAAAACTCAGTAAAAAGAAAATAGGTAAATGGGGTTAAGTTTTGGATTTTAAATATCCATCCTCATAAAAAAAAACCCTAACCTCATTTTTCTTAACAAAACCCTAGAGAGCAACTAGAGGGAGAGGAAGCCCAAACCCCATTTGGTTTTTTCTTCAACAGCCACTAGCCTACACATCCCTTCTTCTCAGCCCTCAATTTTTTAGAAAACCCTAAAAGAGCTACTAGCCTCCATAACCCATTTTTCTTTTTTCTCTCTCTTCTAGATAGCCTGAGCCACCATAAAAATAAAAAATAAATAAAAAAAACCAATCTCAGAATACAAAATATCTTAACTTAGTTGGAGGTTACATTTGGTAAGGATTTTGTCCTAAGGATTCGCATCTCACGCAATGATTGGCTATGTGTTTGAGATTGCATCCTTTAACCTTTTTCTTCTCTTTGGGAGACTTTGAAAAATAGAGAGAGAAAAAAAGTATTAGGAACAAAGTATTTGTTCTTGCAATTTTTTCTTCCCATTGTTTATTTTATCTTCATTTTATTCCATGTGATTTTTTGTTTATTTTTACATGCATTTATTTTAGATTTGTAATTATTGTTGGTTCTGTTTTATTTTTGTTTTCTTCTTCTTGTTCATCTTCTTCCTCTTCTATGGTCTTTTCTTATTATTGTTTTATTTTATTTTATTTTATTTTTAGACGAGAAGAAGTTAACTACTTATTGCGAAAAGAAGTAGAGAGAAACTCTGAAGTTGGAAAACAAAAATGAAAAATATGGGGAAAAAATGGAGAGAAGAGTTTTAATGAAAGTTTAAACAAGAAGAAGTTAACTACTTATGCACACTTTTCTTTTTCTTTTTATTTATTTATTTAGTTTTATTTTATTTTAAAGTTATTCTAATTTTTTTTTAATTTCTTATTTTTAGTTTTATATTTCTGGTTTCTATCTTTTTTCTTTTTTTTTTTTTTTTTTTAAAAAATAATCTATGGTTTGTCCTTTGTTTATATTATATTTATCTATTCTTATTTTAAACGTTGCATTTAATCATTTTCCCTTCCAAATATTTTTACCTAAAAAATTATTTCAATGTGTCTATGTTATGTTAAGAAGTTTATCATACCAACATTCTTAATCCTTACTTGTAATCTGTAAAATATAGATGAAATCTAGAAATATTTTGGATTTTGATTTTTTAGATTTTTGAGTTGAAAGTCGATTATTTGGAGTTTGGAGATTGATTTTCTAATATGTTTTATAAAAATTTTAATATTTTTGTAAATATTATTGCTTATTAGTTTGTACATAAAATTAGATGTAAATTTTTACAAATCTAACTTAATGTCCATTTTTTATAAAATTTCTTTAATATTTTCAACACTTTTAAGTTTATTTTTCAAATCATTAAAATTTTCCTCGTTTGGAGTTTTGTTAAATAAGTTTTGATTTTTTCTTAAAAATTTGTTTTCACTCATATTTTTCTTAAAACTTCATATAATGGAATCTAGATGGATTTTGGAGTTCATTTTCTAGATTCTCTAGTGAAGTTTCATAATATTTGGGTGTTTGAGATTTTGAATCCAAACAAATTTAATTAAAAAAATCTTTTAAAAAATCTTTTATTAAAAGGTTATCCTGTGACATATTTTGAAAAATAGGAATAATTTTTCACATTTTTTAGGTTTTCCAATTCTAATATAGTCAAATTCATGGATGATTTATCACCTTATTTTATGAGATCATTAATCCAAATATTAGAGAAATGATAAGTTAAATAAGACATTGTTTTTTTAAAAAAATTAAAGAATATTTTTAATACAATATTTAAATTAGGTAACTGTTTTCTAAACAGGTATTGTGGGATGCTAACACTTCCTTATACCCAAATAATTTCCCAAGTTAACTAGACCATTTTTGTTTTTTAATTAAAAATTATTTAGTTATTTCAATGTCCAATAACACCGTTAAAAGAATTTGTGGCAACTTATTTGTGGCAACTTATTTTTATTTTGTTTTGAAATTAACCCATTTTGAGGACACCAACCCTTATGCGTCGTCTCGGACACATGAAGACACAATTAATAGCAGCTACTGTATGAACCTTAGGGTTGTATATTAATATTTCTCAAATTGAAAGCTATAACTGATAGCATCAATCAACGATAGCAACTGATAGCAGTTATCAGTGATAGCAACTTGTCGCAACATGATCGCAATGCGGAGTGTAAGGTCTCTTAAAGTAAAGATTTTTGAAGTCGCCACCAATCATACTAAAGGTGTAATTGGTTGCCTAATTAGAAAAGTATTGGTCTACATAGATTCAAATTTGAATTTGAAAGTCATTTGTGGTAGGGAATGTGTTAGCATCATACAATATCCGTAAAAATGGTTACCAAAATTTATCTTTTATTATTTAATTAAAAACTTAATAAGGTCCACAAAATGTTATTTTTCTTTATTTTTAAATGTCTCATGTTTATTAGCTCACATTTTAAAAAATAAAACGTGAACTAATAATTATGAGTGGTATCATAACCATTAAGAAAATGTGATGTTTCTAAATCTTCATTGTCGATGTTTGATGAGAATTTTCATATATTTAAGGAATTAATATATTTTGAAAAGAGATCCCTACACGGTCTCATTTTAAATTAAAATTGTCATTGATGTTTAAAATTCAAATTGTTAATTTGGTGAAAATGATTTCAAATTTAGAATTTTAAATTAGGTAGAAATTTCATGTCTTTATAGAATTTTAACAATAAAACCCATGAAAGAACATTACTTTTCTCAAATTTATTATTTTAAAAAATATATAGAAAACTTTCATAAAATTTTTTCATGTATTTATGAATCCAGGAAATTCACACAGAAAACAATACTAATTTTCAAATTCAATTTTTTTATTTTGTAAAATTCCAAGTCAATTTTGGTTAGACATTTTCAGGTCTTTATGGAATTTTAATTAGTTCTAATTTTGTCTCAAGAATAATATTAATTTACTCTAATTTTCAATTTAGGAAATATTTCTAGTGAATAATTTATTTTTAGTTTTTTTTTAAAAAAATTCTGGACTTATGAGATTACAGTAGATTTAAGATTTATACAAATGCATATATACAAAATTATGAATTGACAATAACTAATTGACGATATAGTACTTGATGTTCAAATCAAATCTAAGTTAAATAATAATAAAATTAAGATTGTGCCATATCCAAGAAAATACAAGAGTTACAGAAAGAGTAAATCAACTCATCACAAACATACAATCTTCACGTGAGAAAGTACGAAATTAATATCTATCGATTTATTTAATATTTAATTTGAAATAAGAGAGAGAGAAAAAAAAAGATAACATACAATTAGCTAACATATAAATATCAAATTAAAGCAAACAAGATCTCCCCAAAATAACTAAGAACAACAATATCTCATTTGGACTCCAATTCGTATGTAAGTTCCTTGTCAATTTATCGAAGAAAAATAAATGCTATGGTAAATATAGAGAGACATCAAAGCTTATCTTTATTACTTCTCTCTGCTTTAAAATCTTTAATCTTTGTAGGATTCATACAGTATCAATAAAATTTGGGAGAGAGTGAATAAGAAAAAATAGGGAAGGAGAAAATGATGAGAATCAAAGAAAAATGTAATTTTAAAAAAGATATATTTTATTTGAATTTATTCTTGTGCATCTTTATACCTTTAACAAAGGATAATTATGAAGCATTTTTCTAAAAAGGGACCAAATACGGTATCTACGAAACTAATAGTAATTAATGTATGAATTTTAGATTTGTATTAATATTTCTTAAATTAAAAATTATCTGATAGCAACTACTAGTGATAACAACGGATAGCAACTATTGTATAAACATTAAGGTTATATTGAGAAAATCGGGAAGCATAAACATACATGGACTTATGGACTTTTTAGTTTTTTTAGTTTTTTTTTTATCATATCTAGACCTATTTTTGTGCTATACATACAATTATTTTATTTTGATATGTAATATGCTATTATTTTGGACCATTTTGGACCTGATTACCATAGATACAACCAGCCCTAACTTTTGTAGACAATCCGTAAGGATAAGGCCCATTACAAGGGAAGATAAGCCCAATGCTTTTGTTCTCATGGCATGCGAGGCCTTACATATTTAGGCCCAATTATAACTAGTCTTTTTAGTTTTATCTTATTATTCAAACAATTATTCTTCGGAATTATTCAAATAACTTTAGATACTCTCTTTTTTTCCTTGAAAAGTTCAAATAATCTCTTCTTTGATTGAATTAAAATGTTGTACTAAAAAAAACTACTACCAAAATGTATATAGTAAGCTAATTAATTTTTTTTAGTTCAACAATATGTTAGATAGAGGATTCGAATATCCAACTTTTTGATATATTAATTAATAATTACTATAATTATATTAATAATATTTAAATAAATTACTGATTAATAGAATTTTAATCATTTATACCTAGAATAATAATTGATTTCGACAATTGACTATTATTTTATGAAAGAAAATATAGAATAAAATGAACAAATTACCTCTAGGATTATAGATAGAATGAGGTTCCATCTCAAAACCTATTGGTAATAAAAGGAGTAACCTATCAATTTTATAAGAAGTTTGAGATCTCTTATTTTTTCCAATGCGAGATTCTCAACATGGGCAATTAATAATTCGGTAAGCCAAGAGGTTAATCTAATTTTTCTAAAAGTATTTTTATTTATAAAGAAAACTATTGATGGTCTAAAATCATTTTTAAAAAAGTATGTTAAACACACTTTAAAATTTTAAATTTTGTAAAACTACATGTTGAAAATTGTGATTTTGTTAAATAACATTTTTTTTTTCCAAAAGTTATTTCAAAGAAAATTGCACTCTTCATCCTTCATCAACTGTTAGAAAAATATATAATTATATATATTTAAAATCACAAAATTGCTCTCTTCATCTAGATTGATCCATCCCTCCCTCTGCTTTTTCCTCTGGTTTCTTTCATTTTTTTTTTCTCTCTAAGCCTTTGAATAGATCATGCATTGTTCATTTCACAAATGGTAGGGGAAATGAATCAATTATACTTAGGACACGTTTACACTAGTTGAAAAGTAATTCATTGATGATAATGTAAAAAATAGGCATCAGTGATTATTTTTGTTATTATTTGACTATTTTTCATAATCATAGTGAGATGTGGGGACTGCCTTGAAATTTGTAATCAAATTGTGTAATCCAATTAAAGAAAATGTGTTCAATTTAATTACGATTGAAAATTACGTGGGACCTACTACATTTATCTTTATTATTACAAATATTGTTACTTATGAAAATATTGAATTTGTCACTTTTATTGTTACTGTTTACCACTACTATTATTGTTATCTTAGGGTCCAATAGTAACGGTAAGGATAATAATAAAATATTACTGATTCATAATTGTAGATAAATGCAATTAAAAGCAATCTAATGGTGTGTTAGCGATTTAGGTTTATTATGATTCATCCATCAATAAAATCTTATTCCGATTACGTCAATTTTCATTAACATAGTTTTGAAATTATAAAAGTGATTAAAGCAAGCTTTGTGAGCTATTTAATTCTTCCTATCATTATAGTCTATTGGAAAGAGAGTTGAAAAAACAAAGCACATGACTGAAAAGACTCACTAACTACAACTTTATTATCAATCATACATCATTCTTTTCAATTACTACAAAACTTACTGCAAATTGATATATATACTGTGAATGAATTTGGGGTAGGTTACTTTTAAACTTTGAATTTTCAAACTCGACATTTTAATATTAAGATTTGAAATAATCTTTGCTTTAATTCTTGCTATTTACCTTTTTTTTTCCTTTTAGTTGTTGCCTGCTTTTAGAAATGCAGACAATACATTTTTTTTTTTAAAAAAAATTGTGATTTAAATATATATTTTTCAAATTGTCTCATATTTGGAACAAGTTGTTGTTTAGGGAGAAGAAGAAGGGAAAGAAAAAGGGAAAAAAGGAGAAGGAGAAGGGAGAGAAAGAAGAAGAGAGGGAAAAAAATTCCTAGAAAAATAATGAAAAAGAACATTAAGAACATATTTTTTTATTGAGTTAAAAAGAAATGTTTTCAAATCATCTTAAAAAATAAAGTAAGAAAAACTAATGGAGACTAAAAAAATAGATTATGTCAAACCAAATTGTTTGAGTTTGAAAATGTGTCAACCCAAATGCTATTTAAGTCAAATCTTAGTCTAAAAACATATTACTTCTCCAAATTTATTCATGCAATATCCTTTCTTGTTCTTTGATGATAATTTTATTATTTTATTGTTTAAAAATAAAATCATTAATTATTATAATTTTTTTTACTATAGTTTCTAGCGAATATATTGGAATTCATAAATTTGTAAAAATGAGCATTATTCAATTAGTATATATTACTATCAATTTCGATGTCAGATTTTAGATTCCCTCTTCATATATTGTTAAAAAAAGGTAAAATAAAATATAAAAAATCAAAGTAATAATGTTTAGTTTCAATTTTTAAGTTTAGATAGTTTGCAATACATAAACTACTAGAGTATATGTTACAATTATATTCAGTAAAATTTACAAATTATTTCATAAAATTCAGAAAAAAAAAATTATATAAAAAGAAAACACCGAAAAAGTAACTAATTAATCTCTTGGATTATTCGATTCTTCATTGATTTACAACATGAAAGGAATATGTTTATACATGTGATGTAGGAAACTAAAAGAAAAAAGCTCAAACAACCAAGTTTCTTCTTAAAGTTTTTTAAAGTACACGTGGCCCTTAGCTTGAGAATATATTAAACATTACCAACTTTGAGAGAATAAAAATGACTTTCACAACTCCAATATCACGTCTTTTTTCCAAGTACAAAATTCTCACGATGTATGGAGAGGATTTGAATATCTGACCTAAAAAATTATTAGATGTTTAAGGTGTATAAATTAAAATTCATATCATATGATTAAGGAATTTGAAATTTTTATAAATAAAATTTTTTTATATTCAAACTCTATATATATGTACGGATTTGGGCATATTTAGTATAGGTCTGGGGTGCTCAAGCCTCCCCCAATTTTATGCTTTTTATATATATAAATAAATTAACTTAGTATCTAAACCACTAGTTAGTCTAGTGGTAAATTTGTCGTCAACAAAATTTCTGGATCCACCACTACGAAGTTAAAATTCTACTCAACTTTGATTCCTTTTTTTATCTCCACATTTTTAAAGATTTTTTTTTATCCCCGTATTTTTAAAATAATGTAATTAATTTTGTTCTTTTGTCTTTTTTAATTTTTCAATTCAAATTAACATGATATTTCATTTACTAAATTTCTTAAAATGGTATCCATTATGAGTAAAAGTTTATTTTGAAAATTTATAAATGGAGATCAAAACAATCACTTCTTAAATATACATGACAAAAATGAACAAAAGAGACTAAAAAACGGATAGACTACAAATGGCATTTTTAAAAGTAGAGAGATCAAATAAAAAAAATCAAAAGTATCAAGACCAAAATAGTATTTAAACTTATACATAAATAGTTTGTGATCATAGTCGAAGGTTCAAATCTAGGTGGCGGTTCATGGTTGGTCCTTGGTTTTCCACTCTCTTAAGTCGAAAGCTTCCGGGCCAACTCGAATCCATTTCAATGGCTTCTTCTCTTCTCAAAGATTTTGGCAATGGGGTTTTCTGAATCCCACCTTGTGTAGGGTTATGGGGAAGGGAATGAGGTCTCATACCAAGTGAAGCAACTGCATAGTTGAGAGAAACAGCCATTGTTGAGAGCATCATCATCTTAGGATCTGACTGTTGCCTTTTGGCAGCTCCTCTCTCTCTCTTGTGGGCATTCTGATGCCCTCCCAATGCTTGTGAACTATAAAACTTCCTCATGCAATAGTTGCATGAGAACAACCTGCCGTCGCCGTTGCCGTTTACGACCTTTGATTTGGTCTCCAAGAGAGCGGTGGTCGATGGATGACCGCCGCCGTCGATTCGGAAGAGGCCTAAACTCAATAACTGACCTAAGTTATCATCTGGGTTGCATTGGATGGAGGTCCCACTTGAGTCATCTTGTTGTACTTGATTCTTGTAGGGAAAATTCATGGAGGAAAGCTTGTAGGGAGTTTCAAAGGTGCATTGTTTGATCTTGGAGTCTAATATAAATGGGGGAAGGAACTTAAGAATCTATGGAAAGAAAGAGATGAGGGAGTAATGGCTTGAGTTACAAGTGGAGTTATTATTGTTGTTCTCTTAGCTTTAAACAAACAAAAGGTAGAAAGAGAAGCTTTGTACTATCAATTCAATTATGTACCTCTAAGAGACAAAGATTCCACATTCTAATGTTTCATTGTCCCTCTTTAATCCATTATTCTCTCTTTCTCTCTCATCTAAACTATTCTACATAGTTCCACACTAAATTATATGCTTTGGAAAGATCTATACCACTCTAAACTCTAGTTGTATAAAATGTATTTGTTTGAAAAATTGAGTAAAAAAATATTCATATATAGTGAATAGAGGTTCTAACTTTAAAATCATATCAAATCATCATGAAATTTAGATTTTTAATACAATAAAAATAGGAAGATCCGAAGCACAAATTAAACGACTTTTTGATCACTAACACATTTACATGCCAATTAAGCTATACTTGCTTTGGCCATTAAATTTAGAAGTTTAAGTTGTTTTCTAAGCTGAGAAAATTTGTAATGCTTTTTACTTGAGGGTAGAAAATGACAAACTTCATAATCATGTAAAGAATTTAGTGTTGATTATGAAATATCTTCAAGATAGCGTTGCTAGATCAAATATATTGGTGGATGGATACATTTCTAAATATATAAAAATGGTTAGATACATGAATTTCTAGGTAAATGTAAGTACATTAATGGGTTTTTAACTACATGAGTGGTTATGTTTTCCCAGAAAAAAGTACATGAATTCCTTTATTATATGATACATGTACTCATTTATTAGGTGAATTTGCTAATCATTTGATTTTTGGTTTTTTATTTTTAAAAATTAAACCTACAATATCTCTATCGTCTCTAAATTTCTTGCTTTGCTATCTACTTTTTATCCATGTTTTAAAAAACTAAGCCAAAATTTGAAAACTAAAAAAGGTAATTTTTAAGAACTTGTTTTTGTTTTTGAAATTTGACTAAGAATTCAACTCTTATACTTAAGAAATATGCAAACTATTGTAAGAACATGTAAGAAAATAGACTTAATCTTCAAAAGTTAAAAATAGAAAATGAAATGGTTACTAAATGGGGTCTTAAAAAATCTTCTTTTAAGATTTATAAGATTTCAAATGAACTTTGTCGTGGGTTGATATCAACATTTTGTTCTTTCATTCTAAAATTTTGTTGTAGAGATCCTCTAAATATTAAGTAAAGGATGACAGAAAAGAGATGACACTTTTGATCTCTTATGACCAGCAAAATAAAAGAAGATCAAACTGTTAAAAGAATACATGCTATATATATATATATATATATATATATATTAACTAAATACATGTTATATTCATGCTCTATGAAAACGGTAGCGTCTCATTAGTCCATTTCTTTCGTTTCCTTATTTCTTAAGAGTGTTTGACTCAAAGAACTAGAATTGTGAACTTCACTCCTTATTTAGTTAAAAAAATTTATGGATTCACTACATAAAATATTAATATTATGTTCTATTAACTCTTCATACTGTAGACCTCAGAACTTGAAAACTCTCCGTATTTTAGGACTCTACAAGTTTAGGTGGCAACAAAACATTTAGTTATGCCGGAGAGGGGTGTCTTGTCCAATTGTACAGCTAAGTGCCCTGAAGTTGTCATGTCCACATTTTCCAACTGGATTTGAGTGTTTCCATGTTGTGATTTTGCTAAGCATATGCCATATGAGAGAGGGAAAGAAGAATGGAGAAGACAACAACTATTTGTGTTTTTGGGCAAACATGGTGGGCAGTGAAGTAGATTTTATGCCAAAGTTCTTTTCTTTTTGGGATAAATTGATTTGATGATGCTCTCTTTGTTAATAATGGGTGTGGTGGCATATCATGATTGAGATTCACCAAAACTTCAATTTTAGATTCCATTTTTTGTAAATTTCATTTCAAATTAATTTCAATAATTTTTAGGCAACTTTTAGAAAAAGGAAACAAAAAACTCCATTTTTCTATCTCAATCTTAAAAAAAAATCCTTATAAAGTATATATCAAAATTAATTATTGTCAATTCTCTCAAATTGTCGAAGAATATGTTTCAAATTCTAAAAAAAAACAACACAAAACAATAAATCCATTGATCCATATATTGCTATATATAAAGACATTATCTATTATTTAGGTCCAACCATTTTGATTAAGTACTTATCCACTCTGTTGGCTTTAGTTCTTAATCCTAAATTAATTAATTTTAATTGATTAATTAATTAATATTTTGATAATTATTGTTCACACGAGCTTTTTGGAGAAACTTATTTCGTGGAGTTGAACTTTGTATTGTATCAATTTTGGTATAACAATTACAATCTCTAGCACAATAATTCTTTGATTCATTCAAAATAAGCTTTAATATTTAAACTGGTGATCTTCTTGGATGATCGGTCTTTGGGCTTGTTAACCTTCTTAAATGATCGACTTTGGGGGTTGTTGATCTTCTTGGATGATCGGCTCGACCTTTGGGCTTGATGATCTTCTTGGATGATCGGTCTTGCTTGTTGATCTTCTTGGATGATCGGTCTTTGGGCTTGATGATATTTTTGGAGGATTAGTGTTCGCACAAGGCTTCTAGAGAAACTTGTTTCGTGGAGTTGAACTTGAATTAGTGTTGATGTTGGTGTTGGTAATCTTATATTATTCAACGGTAATGATAAAACCACGTGGGTCATCGAAATTTGTCTTCAACTCCAATTTGGGACACATGTCAACTCTTAATTAGTCCCAATTTGATGATTTAGAATTTCGTATGTGGCAATTTGTGATTGGTCCAAAATTTCTCATTCAACATATGTTTTTTTTCGAGATTTATGCACATATACGAGTGGATGAATCTCAAAATATATAAAGTAGGAATCAAAATTCAAATATATTTGTTCTTGAATTTGATGTCAATTGATGTATCAGTCAAACTATGAATTTAATACATAGATTTAACTCGAATTTGAAATAAAATTTGGAATATGACCAAATGTTATTTGAGATTTTACCCCAATTTATTTACAAATAGGGATAAAAACCTAAATTTGGGTGAATTTGATATAAAATTTAGAAGATGCCCAAATTTGAATTTGACATCAATTTGAGATTTTATCCTCAATTTAATTTGACTAAAGTCTAAATTTGGATGATTTAGATTTGGGATAAAATTTGGAATATGTCTTAATTTTAATTTGAGATTTTATATACAATTTAATCTCAAAGTTGAACGATTTGATTTTTTTAATAAAATTTGGAATATGGTCAAATTTTAATTTGAGATTTTATCACAATTTGATTTGGAAATAGGATAAAAGTTTGATTTAAATTTTCGATAAAATTTGGAATATGGCCAAATTTTATTTGGAAATAAATTTGAAACTTTATCCTAATTTAATTTTACTTCGAGGATAAAAAAGCTAAATTTAAATGATTTCAACTTGGGATAAAATTTGGAACATTTTATTCACAATTTAATCTCAAAGTTGAACAATATTCCAAATTTTAATTTGAAATAAATTTGAGATTTTACTTGAGGATAAAAGCTAAATTTGATTTCAATATGAGATAAAATTTGGAATATGACCAAATTTTAATTTGAAATAAATTTTAGATTTTACCCTCAATTTGATTTGGATGGAGGATAAAAGCTAAATTTTATTTGAATATGAGATAAAATTTGGAATATAGCCAAATTTTAATTTGAGATGAATTTGAGATAAAATTTGGAGTATGCCCAAATTTAAAATTTATATAAATGAATTTTGATATCATTTGATTTAAGGCTAATCCTTTCAAACCCACCAAGAAGCCTAAATTCAAATTTAAAAGATAAGATATTTTGATTCAAATCTTATCAAAATATTTTAGAAAGATAAGATCTTAGTAAAAAATTCAAATTAAATTAGGAATTTGAGTTCATCTTGGCCTCTATAAATAGGGCTCGCCACATACATCTTTCTCATTCTCATCTTCCACTCTTACTCTATTCTCCTTTTTCTTTTCTTCCTTCTCTTTTTTTTTTTCCCTTCTTTTTGTTTCTTTTCCTTATTTTTTTAATTTTTTTTGCAGCAATGCCCCGATATGTGACCGCTGCCTTGACACACATAGAAATGACCCCAAAAAAGGTCTAAACAACCCTATTATATCGCCACTCTCGATCAACATAGGGATGGCCTTGAAAAGGTCTAACAAACCTATTTGATCAACGTAGGGATGACCCTGGAAAGGTCTAAATGACCCTATTATATCACCTCTTGATCAACATAGGGATGACCCAAGAAAAGTCTAACAACCCTATTTAATCAACATAGCGATGACTCTAGAAAGGTCTAAACAACCCTATTATATCGCTACTCTTGATCAACATAGGGATGACCCCAGAAAGGTCAAATAACCTTATATGATCAACATAGGGATGACCTCGAAAAGGTCTAAACAACCTTATTACATCACTTCATGATCAACAAAGGGATGACCCAGGAAAGGTCTAACAATCCCCATTTGATCAACATAGGGATGACCTAGGAAAGGTTTAAACAACCTTATTACATCATTTCTTGATTTGACTTTGAAAATAAGGCAAATATGTCATCGAGTTTTGAAGATGGGGCGGATATGTCATCAAGCTTTAAAGATGGGGAGAATATGCCATTAAGCTTTTGAGCGGAGTCAGGTGGATCGGATCGCATATGAGGCGTAACCAGGCAAACTAGAGTTGTTCTCGCGTATGAGGTAAAGCCACAAGACTTGATTTCGCATATGAGGCAGAGCCAGACCAACATTTTTGGAGAGGGAGTGAAGCTACACCAACACTTTGGGGAGGGAATGAAGCTGCACCAGCATTTTGGAGAAGGAGCAAAGCCTCACCAATATTTTTTAGGAAGGAAGCAAAGTTGCACCAACAATTTGGAGAAAAAAGAAAGCTGCACCAATATTTTGAAGAGGGAGCGAGGCATCCAAACCCGACTTCGAAGAGGAAGCAGTGAAGCCTCCAAACTTGAAAATGGAAGAGCATCGACGAAACCTCTGAACTTGAAAATTGAGGAACATCGACGAAACCTCTGAACTTGAAGATGGAGGAGCATCGACGAAACCTTTAAACTTGAAGATGGAGGAACATCAACGGAGCCTCTGAACTTGAAGATGGAGAAGAATCAACTAATCTTCGCACTCGAGCTTGACAAAGCATTGACGAATCCTCCGCATCAGTGAATCCTTTACATTTGAGTTTGACGAAGCATCGATGAATCTTTTTCACTTGAGCTTGACGCAGCATCGGTGAATTCTCTGCACTTGAGCTTAAAGTATCAGCTAATCCTCCGTACTTGAGTTTGACAATGCATCTACTAATCCTCTGCATTTGAGTTTGACGAAGCACCTAGGAATCTTCTACAGTAAGTTTGACTTTGCGACTTTAACTATGAAGATGACATTGCAAACCCTCCAAACTTGAGCATGAAGATGGAGCATTGATAAAACCTCTGAACTTCAAGACAGAGGAGCATCGACAAAGTCTCTGAACTTGAAGATGAAGAAACATTGATGGAGCCTCTGAACTTGAAGATGAGAGAGTATCAACGAAGTCTTTGAATTTGAAGATGGAGGAGTATCGACAAAGCCTCTAAACTTGAAGATGGAGAAGCACCTACGAAGCCTCTGAACTTGAAGATGAAGGAGCATCTGAAACCTCTGAACTTGAAGATGAAGGGATATCGATGAAGCCTCTGAACTTGAAGATGAAGGAAAATCGACGAAACCTCTGAGCTTGAAGGGAGAGGCACCGATGAAATCTCTAAATTTGAAGATGGAGAAGCATCAATAAAGCCTCTGAACTTGAAGATGGAGGAGCATCGACGAAGCCTCTGAGCTTTAAATTTGATGAAGCATTGACAAATCCTTTAAATTTGAATTTTAAGAAGCATTAACGATGCCTCCGAACTTGAATTTAAAGAAGCATCGGAAAAACTTCTAAACTTGATCTTGAAGAACACTTATTGCTGAAGATGAAGATTTGAACTATAGATGAGTGATGCTTCGAACTTGAAGTAAGCAACGCCCAACACTGCTTATTTGTTTAAGTGAGCGAAAAGATGATTTAATTTTCTAGCATAACCTTATTGTACACATCCAACCTATGTAGTATCGTGCAAACAACATGCATCTTCAGTTTGTTGTGTTATCCCTAGTAGGGATGAACATCTTCAATTTGTTGTGTTACCCCCAATAAAGGCGAACATCTTCAATTTGTTGTATTGTCCCTCAGTAGAGATGAACAACGTCAATTTTTTTTCTTTGTATCGCCACTTGAACATCAATCTGTGTAGGGTGATTGTGTCACTTCTTGATGGATCAAACTTAAATTTCTTTAAGTTGCCTACATACCCTTGAAGAAAGGGATCAAGTCCTTGAAGAAAGGGATCAAGTCATGATGTTCATGAGGGATATTATTTTTTTCTTTTTTTCTGGTCTGAACTTAAAGTTTCCTTCAAGTTGCCTACATACCCTTTACAATGACAGAGATCAAGTCATAACGTAGTTCTTTTTTTTTTGGTCGTTCACATTTTAAGCTCATGCAAGCCAAAAACAACAAGCAGTTTAGGATTTTGCGGTAAGGAGCTTCTACATTTAAACTTTAGAAGCTCTTATTTCATCATGGTTTTGATCATCCACTTCATTTGTAGGATTCATCAATATGATGAGTTTTGGCTTGACCATCAAGGAACCTTCTGTATTTATATCCACAGACAATTTTTTCTTCATGTGTGAAGGGACATGACTGTGAATCTTCTTGTCGTTGTGTTTCTTCATGAAATGGTTTTTCCTTCAAAGTTTTCATCTTTCTTTTTTGTTGACCGTTTGTCATCTTGAGATGATTAAAAGCAAATATTGAAGGTCGATCTTTCTTTGACGTGGAGATACATAGCCTTTTGAAGGCTAAAGTTTGAATGGAAGTAGACGTTGGACATTGATTTTCTTTTCCTATCGTGGCCATACTCAATCTTTGGAAGACTGAAAATCGAGTAGTTGAAAGTTTGATACGATAAAAAATAGAAGCTCTTTGCTTGGTTTCTTTTGAATTGTCAACTTTTTCAATAGTTACATGGTTGTTGTTGACTCCAACTGTGTTGACAACATCACATGCAACAACTTATAATACTTTCTCAGGGTGATTATCGAGGAAGTTTCTTGCGAACAAGTCATACCAAATTTACTGGTCGTTGGAGTTGGGAGAAGCTCTTATCTTTTTTCTGCATGATCTTAGATTTTTGTGCCTTCTTTGTTCTTTTCTTTTTTTGATCTTGATTCCGCTTCTGTAATTTTGACGAAAGTGCAACTTCTTTTGAGTGGAATTCGACTTTCCTCTCTTTTGATGAGTCATAAAGATCCAACATTTTTCGTTATCTTCAACAAACTCATCTTTGTTTTGAAAGTCTGGTGTTAAAATATTTTGTTGGAACCGAACAACTATAGACTCAAAGGTCCTAAACTGGATCAAGCTTTCTCTCTGATCATAACAGACAATATTGGAACACTTGAAGTCGACGTTACTGCAGCATGATTTGTTTGAGCTACTTCATTAAGATCCAGCTCAATTTTCTTTTCACGAGCCAACTTTAGAATCAGCTTCTTTAGCACGAAGCACTTTTCCATTGGGTGGCTAATGACCCGGTGATATAGTAGTTAGGATTGTCTACTTTTCCTGTTTGTTCCGGTCGCTTGCATTCCTAAAGTTGAATAAGTTGTTTCTCTAATAATTGCTCCAACATGTCGGCAACATCAATGTTAGAGAATGGATAATCTTTTTCTAGTATTTCTTTAAGAGTTGGGCAACTCTTCTCACTCTTATTGTGTTTTCTTTCAAATTTTGTTTGTTTTCCTTTAGAGGAAAATTTCATTGGGGTTGCATGAATGACCATAGATTCTTTGGTGGCACTATCCACGATCTTTTTAGTTCCCTTGGTTTCATTCTTGTCTTTTCTCCCTTCAGGGACTAGAAAATCTTTAGTTCCCTTATTGGCAATGCTCAACTTCATGTCATGAGCATGTGTCGCTAACTCCTCAAACATACGAGACTTTAACCCTTGCAATATGTAAAGAAGTTCCCAGTGTATGCCTTGAGTGCACATCTCCACTGCAAATAATTTAGCGAGTCTATGTTTGCAACCCAGACTCAGAGCTCTCCATCGGTTGATATAATCAATGACTGACTTTCCCTTCCACTATTTGGTATTCGTCAGCTCCATCATGCTAACAGTGCGCCTTGTGTTGTATAAGTGATTCAGGAACTCCCTTTCTAGCTTTTCTCAACTGTCAATCACTTCTGGCTCCAAATCAGTGTACTAGTCAAAAGAATTCCCTTAAGGTTCTGACAATTGACTTGACTAGCAGTTCTCCTTTGGTTCCTGTATTTTCGCAGGTTTCAATGAAATGAGCAACATGTTGTTTTGGATTGCTTTTTTCACCGAATTGCTGAAACTTTGGAGGTTTCTACCCAAAGGTTGGTACCCAACTAGCATTCTCAAGTTATTGATTCTTTTGTTGTACGGCTTGCAGTACATAAAGGAAGTTTGTGATGGTTTTCCATATTGAGCCCTTATGGAGTTTGTGATCATATCCTACAGCCGTTGAATTGACAGGGAGGCGACAGAGGTGGATTATGGTAACTGACTTTCCTGTAAGATGGTCTTTCCTTTATCATTAGCTTTGACAGTAAAAGTTTGACTTGTCTCTACACTTTCTCGAGCCTACCTTTGATCTCTTAAGACAGTAATTTCTTGATCTTGCTCCTCAATAACTTTCATTAGGACATCTATTTTCCTTTCCATCTCTGTCATGACTGACTCAGCCGTTACGCCGGTTATCATGACCGACACTACATCAAAGTGCGATTATTTCTCTAATGGATCAGAAACAGAAGCATAGTTGTCGAACAAGGGATTTTCTCTGATGAATATCCCGCCTTTAGGAGATTCCATCAGCTGTTCCCAAACTTTCTCCATGATGGCAAAGCCTATGTAAGTGTCACTTGGGATGATAGCTTTGGATGCAGCTTTCTTTAGTGTCATTTGTCAATTGGTTGACTTGGATGACGAGAGAGATGAGAGGTAAAGATATCCCACTGGGCATGCCAATTTGTTCGCACGAGGTTTACAAAGAAACTTATTTCTGGAGTTGAACTTCGTATTTGTATCAATTTTTGTAGCAAGTACAATCTCTAACACAATAATTCTTTGATGCATTCAAAATAAACTTTAATATTTAAACTAGTGATCTTCTTGAATGATCGGCCTTTGGGCTTGTTGACCTTCTTATATGATCGACTTTTGAGCTTGTTGATCTTCTTGGATGATTGGCCTTTGGGCTTGTTGATCTTTTTAGATGATCGATCTTTGGATTTGTTAATCTTCTTGGATGATCGGTCTTTAGGCTTGGTGATCTTATTGGATGATCAACCTTTGGGCTTGTTGATTTTCTTGGATGATCGACCTATGGGCTTGTTGACCTTTTTAGATGATCGACCTTTGGGCTTGATGATCTTCTTAAAGGATTAGTGTTCACACAAGGCTTCTAGAGAAACTTGTTTCGTGGAGTTGAACTTGAGTTGGTGTTGATGTTGATGTTGATTTGATGCGATGTGGTTCGATCTCTAGTACTTGATTCTCTTATTTTCTCTCGATTGAATGTGTATGTTTGATGTATAGAAGCGGAGCATGTGGATATTCGTGAGCTTGGACTCTTGGAAGAATGTTTGTATCGTCAAAAGACTTCAGTCTTCAAGTGTGGTCAGCTTTAGAAGTTAGAGCATCTTCTCATTGTTGAGAGAATTCTCTCTAGGTCATCTAGAGTGTAGAGTTGCTGACCTCCACAAATGAGGAAAGCTCCTCTACTTATAGAGTTATCTGGTGGGTCTCGTGGGTTTGGGTTTGGTTGGTCCATGGGCCTAATTAGTTGGACTTGGGCTTGGTTGGACCATAGGTCTGATCTTTGGGCCCAATTAGTTGGATTTTGGTTTGATTTGATATTTTGGTCAAACTCAACCTATTTTTGGGATTAGTTGAACTTTAACCCAAATAATAATATTGAATTTGGCCAAATTAATCTTATTTGATTCAATGGCCATGATGAAATCACATGGCGTCATCGGAATTTGTCTTCAACTTCAATTTGGGATACATGTCAACTCCTAATTGATCCCAAATTTGATGATTTGGAATTTCATCATGAATGACGTGACAATTTGTGATTGGTCCAGAATTTCTCATTCAACAATAATAAACTTGATTCTATTTACTAACAAATTGAGTGTTATGAAATGTCCTTTGCATAGAGCATAGAACAACAGTTTCAACGCAATTTGAATTACTCAAATCAGAGTTCAAACAAAGAAGATTTAGTAGAAACAAATTTAACGAAAAAATCTCCGACCGATGATGTGGTAGTTTTTTTTTTTTTCATCTAAGTGGACCAATTGAAAGTTGTCATTTGGAACATGGGAGGAACCACACACATTGAGCTTTTGATTTTTGAATTGGTTTTTAAAACAAAATGAATTTAAAAATAAAAAATTAAAAGAAAATGATTTTGCAAATTAAAAAAAAATCAAATAGACTTTAATTTGCAAAAAAAAAAAAAAAAAAAAAATTAAAAAAAAGGATTTGACCGTTGGGTCAAATGTTAAAATAAAGAATTAAAAAAATCTTTAAAACTACCGTTAGTTGTACTTTATATATATATATATATATATATATATATATTCTTTTTTACTTTTAATTACTTTCAATCCCCACTTTTCATTTTACTTTTTATGCAATCTAATAGCTCAAAATAAGATCCACTTTTTACCTCATTTCCTCTCCTTTTAAATTTCATCTTTTCTAAAATTATTTCAACTTTACACAAATTTACAATCCTCAAAATTGTCAAAAAGGTCACCATTGTTACTCTGGCTTCTAATTTTCTTTCTTTTTATCTTATTCTAGAGAGATATTTTAATTGTATTGTGAGATTAAATATTGTGAGCTCAAATTTGTATATCTACTTTTTTTAAATAATTTTGTTGTGATTTAAAGCTTAAAAAATATTGTAACGGTTATACTCTAACCTCTGGAAAGGATTGGATTTGCTCTTGAACCTGAATAACGAGCAAGGTAGCAGTTGGGCTCTCATCCGTAGAAAGAGTCACAGAAGATTTTTTTAATCAAAATCCTTAAAGGCGCTTGGAAAAGTAGATGTAGATCGAGTTTGACCGAACCACTATAAAAATTACGGTGCCTTATTCTCTAATTTTTTCCTAATTATTTTTGCAAAATTTTAATTGTTTGCTCGTTGGTTAATATATTGATTGAATATATTATCATATACTTTTTTAAGATTTTAATAATTTAATTTAAAAATTATTTAATTAGTTTATATTAAGCATATTTAAGAAAAAGTTTATTTAACCCTATTCATTCACCTCTAGGATTTTCTAAGATTGTCATAAAGATCCAACATACTCCACCAATCATCCTAAATCTACTAATTAACCTCATGCTTATCCATCGATTTATCCACTAAAAAAAATAGTTTCCATTTTAAAATAATCTAAGATAAAATTATAATTATAATTTTCCATATTATTTAAAAAGTTGAGTGTGTCATGTTACCTAAAATAGCAAATAAAATTATTATTTTTTCGAAAAGGATCTCTCATTCTTATATCACCCTCATCAACTTGAAAGATATGGTAAAATGTCGATATTATTAAGGTAGTAGTCTTCTTTGAACGTCATTAGTTTTCTTAGGCGACTTTGCATAGCTCTATTAAGATGTTTCTCTCTTTCATGTGTTGTAGGTTGTGAATCTCTCCCCTTTATTTGTGATGTAATATTAAAATTATTTTTTTATGAGAATTATTGGTTGATTATGATATATATAAAAGAAGCATATTTTTTTCATTATAGACAAAGAATAAGCTGACACTCTAATGACAATTTGAATCTTTCTTTTTTTCTGCTTTCGAACAACACATTCTTCTTCTACACTCTTTTCTTTGTAACTCATATTTCTAGTACACAATTTCCCTTCTGTCTTTGTAATGACAATTTCATAAGCTTAGAACCATATGTTAAGAAGTTGGGATAAGGATTAAAATGTTCGAAACAAAAGCATCCAATGTCTCCGGAATACCTAAAAGAATATCCAAATGAGTGAAAATGTTCAAATGTTGGGTTTGTTGCATTATATCCCAATTAATAAAAGGGTGTAGAATATTGGATAATACTTCGTGCATTAATGTTTGTTCAATGCTGTTGTTGTTGTCCCATGATTGCATCTGGTTGCTTTACATTAATGACATCGAAAGATGAGAAGACCAAGAATAATCGATAAAGCCTTTCCACACACAATTTCTATAATTCTATTTTCAAAATTATCCTTGCTAATTTGCTAATTAAGGATTATCCCTTTTAAGATTCAGGATTAATGGTTTTTGAAATTCAGGATTATCCCTTTTAAGACATTAATTAGGGTTTATACTGAAGGAGCCAAATATTGTATAAAGAAGTTCTTTGATTTCTTGTATGAAGGGTAAACTAAAAGAGCATTTTGTTTAAAAAAGCTAAAGTTGGGTTGACTTTGATAGATAATACAATTTAATTAGACTCAAATATACAAAAGTTACAAGTTTGGACATAATTATTTAGGGTGTGTAGTTGATTTGAAATATATATTTGTTTGAGTTATTTGAATTATTTATAGCTAAAGTATTTGCAAAACTTATTATGGATTTGTTAAGAACATATTGACTTATTTTGATATATTTAATCAAAATAATAGTTCAATGTCATACGTTTATTTCGAGCATGGATTTGGATACTTTTGATTTTGAAAGTCTTTTTTTTTTTAATTGAAATTTCTTGAATTCTATGTGGTTTCTTGAATGCATTGTACTCACGGATCGTAATTTAATCTTGTTTGCGTTACACATCTTGCAACATGAGCATAGTTATAGAGAAATATGCTCGCTTTCTTATGCAACGCAATCACAATTTTGGTCTAAAATATACGATCATAATCCTTATCATATCTTTTCTCAATTTGTAGAACGAAGGAACCAAACTCATTTTTTAAACACTTACATACACCAAATTACATCATACATTCTTGACAAAAGAAATTGTTGTGAACTACCAAAGACTTAAAATTATTATTTACGTTTCATTTAATAATTTGGATGTAATTTAATTGACAATTTTAGAAGACTATCTAAAGCTTAATCATTAGGTTGTACATAATAGATTATGGTTAATGAAATTTTAGTCTTTATATGCTTCTTTTAAGTTTAGTCAAGAGAGTTTCTTAAAATTTTGCATCCATATATAAAACTTGTCAAGAACATTCAAATAGGATTTTATCAATTTATCTTGTTGGGTGTCAAATTTTTGGGCTAAAGAACTTTTTTTAGTATCATTAATTTTTAGGGTTGAAAATGAATCGATTTTGAAATTCATTGTTGGAGCATTAAGAATAGATTATTCACGTAGCCAAAGTCTCCAAATTCAATTCACTAAGATTTTCATATCAACAACACCAACAAGTCAATACACAATGACATACAATTATTTGCAAATATTCTCTCATTTTAATAACTATGTAATTAATTAAAATTTTAGGCCCATTCAGTAACCATTTAACTTTTTAAAATTAAGTTTATAAACATCTTTTTCATCTATCGTTTTTACATGTTAGGATTGTTTTCAAAATTTAAAGCCAAATTTTAAAAACTAAGAAAAAGAAAATAATTTAAAAAATCTTGTTTTAATTATGGGAAATTGTATTGGGTAGCAATACAAAGAATAAGGTTTAGCAATTATGGCTCCCACTTTTTAAACTTTTCAAATATGGCAAATATCAAATACGTTTGAGATATTTTCTATTTTGAATTTTTTTATTATTCCCAATCTACCCCCGTTTTTTTTTTTTTTTTTTTTTTTTTTTTTTTTTAATTTTCTTCACCCACTTGTTCTTTCTCTTTTTATTTCTTTCTTAGTTTCTTTCTTTTTGTCCTCTGAAGTTCATTTGAATCTAGCTATTTCAGTAGATTTCAATCGTTTAGTCAAAATTGGTAAAGTCTCCTCCTCCTCCTTTTCTTAGGAGTCATTCGTGTTTATTCATGCAGTTTGATTTCTGATTTAGATTTCGTCCTAAATTATTACTAATTTGATTTCACACATACGATTTTTGGAGTTCGATTTTTCTTGTTTTCAGCTATTTAGGATTCGATCGTTTTGTTTTATTTTTTTTAGTTTTGAAGTTAAAGTACTGCGGTTAGCCATCCACGATTTCTTGTCATTGTTCTTCTTCTTGTTCTTCTTCATCATCTTCTTCTTCTTCTTTTGGTAGGAATCGTCCCTGTTTATGTTGAAACTGAATAAAAACTCAGCTGCTTTTCATCTCCAATTCCCAGCTGCTGTCAAGAACAAAATAAACAGAAAGTTGATAGCCGTTAAATGTTGCAAAAAATTTTGTTACCCGCTTTTCCTTTCTATTATCTGTAATAAAGGCAAAATACAAGAAGAAAAACATATATACAATTTCTTTCTTCTTTAAAATATAATGTAGTAGCAAAATTCAGAGATGTAGAGTTCTAAATGGAGATGTGAAAGAACTTATCTTAACTTTCTGATAGTTGTAATCTTAAAGTCCATGAATAAAGCTTAAAGATCGATTTGAAGAATGGATGTAGGTGGAAACACTCGACCACTATACTTCTCTGTGTTCACCTTTCTCTTCTCCTCTTATTTCTTGACATGCATGCCTGAAATTCTAATGTTTGAATCCAAGATCTTCATCAGTTTTCTCTGCAAAAAGGAAGAACAGGAGAAAGAGTATTGAAACCAGAGAAACTTAAAAGTGTTTTTCTTGAATTTTCATTAATGAGTTGGCCCAATAAATAGACAATCAAAGTACAATTGGCAATAACAACCAATAACAAAAAAATAACCATCTAACCAATTATAAAGCTAATTCTAATACTCCCCTCAAGATGGAGAATGAACATCAATAATTCTATCTTGTCTAATAAAGAAGTAAATGAAGAGTATGGTAATGATTTGATAAAAATGTTTGCCAACTGAGCATTAGAATGAACAGGAAGAAGCTTGATGTCACCACGAGTAAGATGTTCGCGAACTAAATGACAATCGATCTCAATATGTTTTGTCCGCTCATGAAAAATTGGATTAGATGCAATATGAACAGCAGATTGATTATCACAAAATATAAGAGCAGGAACAGAAGAAGAAACTTGAAGATCTTTAAGAAGTTGAAGAATCCACACAATTTCACTTGTGGTGACAACCAAGGCTCAATATTCAGCTTCAGCAGAAGAACGTGACACTGTAGTTTGTTTCTTTGCCTTCCAAGCAACCAATGAATCACCTAGAAAAACACAAAAACCAGTTATGGACTTTCTGGTATCCAGACAAGATGCCTAATCAACATCAGTAAAATCCCTTAACTGAAAAGAAGAATCAGCCTTAAGAAAAATGCCTTTGCCAGGACTGCCTTTCAAATAACACAACACAAAATGAACAACAGATAAATGTGGATACCGAGGCTATGACACAAATTGACTTAGCTTGTGAACAACAAAAGTAATATCAGACCGAGATACAGTCAAGTATATGTTGGGATTGATATCCTAATTCTCCTAGAGTCTCGTTGTTTGTAATTATACACATTGTTTATAAATAAAATAAGTGTTATTTCATTCTGGCATTTACTCATATCCAATAAATAAAGCTTCATGGTTATCTTATGTAAACTTAAGCATGTATATGAGATATACAAGTGGATCATACCTTAAGTGATAACCTAAATAGGTTTGTAGTATGAGGATTAAGGTAGGATACTTGATCCTAGTGACACTACGGATACGACCCGCTTTATAGAGGTTTTCAAGTGTTGTAAACTACTATAGATGGTAGATCCTGACCATTCATATGGAGACATGCGAGCAGGGGTGTCCTATACAAAGAGTTTGTATAAGACCGGACCACAAGATGATTTATCTCTGTATATAACGCTGTTGATACTAGAGACTTACATCTCACCTAAACGACCATAGGTGACACGACCTCAATTCTGAGTGTTTTGAGAACTCCTGCCTTTAAAGGTGGTCCTTTGATTAGTATGGGTGAGTGTGGCCAGATTGCCAACTCAACATGCATATATTTTTGGGGACTTGTCTGATTTAGGAGTTGAGAACTCAATTACACAAGATGAAATTCACTCCCTCCCCGAAGTAGGGATTAAGTAGATAGATTGCTCCCTTAAGGGCTGATTCCCAGGCTTGAACATAGTGGCCACAACTTCTCTTTGGAAGAGAGAACTCAGTCATAGTAGGACTATGACTTATGTTCATTAGAGGTTTCAGTAGTACTTAAGAAGTTAGATGTAACTACAGGGGCATAACGGTTATTGGTCGAGCTGTACTTACGAGCGATCTGTGAAGGGTTGTCGCACTGTTGATTGGTTAAGATGGACATATAATATGTAGTAAGGAGAGTTCAGTTGTCGGTCTTTAGTGGAGTGCCTGGTAGTTAACGAATGGTGGATCCTGTGACTAAATATTTTAGTCAGTTATTCACGTACCGTTGGAGCTTCGAGCTACAGGTCCATAAGGTTCCCTTGGTAGCTCAATGGATTCAAGTTGAGGATCAGTTCTTGGTGTTGATTTGAAATGTTCAAATTGACAAGAGGTAGTTCGATTATATTTGATATGATCGGTATGATGTATGAGATACAACTAGTGGAGAATTAATGTAAATGAGATTTACATTAAGAGCCATGGAATAGAAAAAGAGCTATGGTTTATATGTTTCATGAGATGAAATATTAAAACTATAGGTCATAAATATATTATGGTAAGTTAGTTATCATTTATATTTATAATAATATTAATTATTAGATAATTATCTCTTTTTCTTTAATAACCAATTGAGTGGGAGGTTATCGGTGGTTTCATGGTAACCGTGAGTTAAAAAGAAAAATATTTTCTTGATTTTGAGTAAGATTTGCAAAGTTGTTGATTTGAGATTTCCGATCTCGAAAATTACTCACTGATAGTTGTCAAGTAAATTAGATTTACGAAACGATAGCTTGGAGTTAGCTAAACGAACGTGGAGTGTTCTTACACGACAGACACTCAGCTAGATGATCGCATATCTTTTACTAAACGATTGAGTATCGACCTATATGATAGGCCGTTTCATCTTCTACTTGCTCAATTGTTTACATGATTGTTCTTCCTCTGATTTTCTGCCTCTAACCAAGTCTACAGAAAGCCCACCCTCTAGATTCTCACATCGAGAATACCAAGGTAACCTTCTTGGTGGTGTCATACTCAACTCGAAACGATCAAGGTTCTGTGGAGGGCATTCATGGTGTTTCGGAATGTTCGTTACCTTAGCAATCTCTTAGTTCGAGTTCGCTGTGATCGTGCAGTGTAGCGGTTGTGTTGTACGAGCGTTCGAGTGTTGCTGTGTTGCTGTGATCGAGCGTTCGTGATCAAGGAACTTGAAGATGAGTCTTCAAAGGTTTGTGTTTTTTTCCCTTGATATAATAAAGAAAGCTGTAATTTCTGTTTTATGCATAACCATATGTTTTCGTTTGTGATAGTAATTGTAATGTTCATATACGATTGAAATTTGGAAAGATTCTTCCGCTGCTCATGGAAATCTTCGTGTCCAATTTCCTTCAGTATAATAGGCAACCAATCAACCGTTGATATGTGGATGAATCTTCCAACAATTCACCTTGATCTGACCGAAGCTTAAGATTAGGATCTAATGGCAAGGAACATGGTTTGGCAGATAGAAAACCAGTATCTTCAAGCAACTGTAAAGTATAGTGTCGTTGAGACAAAGAAATACCTTTTGAAGATCTTGCCAACTCTAGCCCTACAAAATAACCATTACAAGAAATTTGGCCTTTAATGTCGGTTTTTTTTTTTTTTTTTTTTTAAAAAAAAGTAGATCTTTAATGTCGGTTTTAAACTGACATTGTAGGTATACCTTTAATGTCGGTTTAAAACCGACATTAAAGATCCGCTTCACTCTCCCTACCATTTTCTTTTTCCTTTCATTCTCAATCTTTCACTCACTCACAACCCACATGAAACCCCTAAGGTCTCCGTCATCGACTCTCTATCTCTGACATCCTCTCGTCCTCTCTATCTCCGTCGTCGACTCCTTCCAACGCGAAACCCCCAAGTCTCCATCGTTGACTCTCTATCTCCGGCGTCCTCTCGCCCTCTCTATCTTTGAATTTGGATTCTGTTCGCGATCCATTACTTATGAGAACTAAGGGGTCTAAAAAGGTTGTTTGGGGGAGTGTTGTACGGAATCTTATCAACTCTATCCTGAAAGTCAGTTGTTGGAGAAGCTCGTCTCCAACATTCGTAAGCATTGCGATTCGTTGCCTCTCAGGTTTGGACTCTGATTATTAAGGTGCTGTTGTTAGTTTAGAGATTTTCTCATCAATGAATTTTCTCATCAATGAATTTTCTCCTTATAGTATTTATGTGTATACATATATATGTGCGTATATTATCATGGTCTCACTTTTGGTTCCAAGCTTTATTACGGAAATTCTCATTAAAAAAAAAAAAAAACTTTAGTACGGACAACTGGATTAGTAATCACAATAGCTAAGATACTTTAATCATAATCTTGTTACTGGATGATTTTCTTTTTTTCAATTATTTTTGTTGTTTTGATATTGCATCAACTAGGGGAATCTTTGCCCAGTAGCCATTGTGTACATAGTGCTTGATATGAAGGGAGTTGCACCTTTCAATTGTTCACTGCCTCCGTTTGACGTGCATGCAACTTTTTCTTTTTTCTTGTGCCTATATGAAAGACTATGAAATGTGAAAAAGTAGGCTCTGAAAATTTTACCCATATTAAAGACGACTTGGAGTCTTCTTTTAAATTGATGACAAGGTCACATGTCTATTTTTTTAAAGCAACAACGTTTGTTGAGATAAAAATGAAAGAATACACAGACACAAAAAAACTAGTCTATAAAAAAGGAGCCCAACTACAAACAGGGACTCCAATTGTACAAAATATAACCTACAGGACAATTATAAAAGGTCTTCAAAATCAAAGCCTAGAGAAAAACATGAAATCTAACAAGTGACCACAACTCACTAGGATCCCTTTCCAACCCCCTAATTACACGATTATCTCAATCCCCCAAAGATCCTACAAAATAGTGGAAACCTAAAGGAGACATAAAAACCAACTCTTCTCATGTAAGAGCAGATGGAGGAGGAACTCCCCGATCATATAACCGAACTCTATTCCATGCTAGCGAAAAACCAAAAGTCTAAAAGAACTCACACCACATGGCTCTCACGAACGTGCATCTCCAGAGAATATGGCTTGAAATCAAGTAATGCATGTTTGTATATATTTATCTCTTGGTTCCTCGATTGGTAGTCAAAACGAACTGAACTGAAAATTTTGATTTTGGATATATTCCGAACAGAACCAATCCACAAATATTCAGTTCGATTTGGTTTGGTTTTCAATTTTCTTGTAATTTTATACCAATCCACAACCGAACCAAACCAAAAATTTCGGTTTCTTATAATATTAAACTGAATCGAACCGACACTTTGCTATCACATTCTTTTTTATTTTAAGTTCTTTTCAAGAGTTCCTTGTGAAGAATGCTGGTAGAGTTGAATTAATGGCAATGCTTGGGCTCTTTAGTTCAATCATCGGTGGAATCCAAATGTATCCATCATCTGTTGTTCAATTAGTTCTATTTACTATCATGGACTTCTTCTGAATACTGATATAGCCTATTACTTGATTTTCTTTTGAATTATAAGTTTAATCCCAAACTTTTAGATTTGTGTCTATTTTATCCCTAATTTTTCAAAAGCATATAATAGGTCATTGAACTTTTAATCTTGTATTTAATAGGTCCCTGAACTTTAAAAATGTCTAATAGATTCCTGAATATTCAATTTTGTATCTAATAAGTTCATGACATATTTTAATTTTTGTAATAATTGATCCACATATATAATATTGAACTTTTATGTCTACCCTAGACTTTTAATGGTTTATCTACTAGGCCTATGAATTTTTCTACCCTAGACTTTTAATGGTGCTGTTTGTGTGTTTTTAGGTGTTTGGAAAGGGTGGGGAGGAGATGGATTTCTTATAATAGCAAAGGATTCATGTAAAATTGTTCATGGTAAGTGCATTTTTGAATGCTTGCAGTTTTAAGCACAGTTTCTAAGTGTTTTCAAGTGACTCTAATGATATGAAAATTTCTGTTTGAGAAGTTATAGTGTGCTTATTTATCTTTAGACCATATTGGATTAGAATGTAACACGCGTTTATGACTCATGGGTACTATTTATTTGTAGTTTAGATTTGATTCAAGGTGCTTGAGTTTATGGGTTGCACGGTAGTTTGTGGGATATTCATGCATTATGGTAGTTTTTGTGACAACTTGTGAGATTTGAATGATATTGTGAGCTAAATTTGCTTATTGATGTATGTGTTCTTGAATATTCATTTTTTGGGAATTCTGATAGTTCTGTTGAGAACAAGTGGTTGTGAAATAATTTTGGGAGTGTGTTTCTTTGAATAGGTTCAAGATAAATTTTTTATTTTGTTGTGGTAGCATTGTTATGCTGCCAAAAATTTTCCATTGTCTTCGTATCTCATATCTAGGTAACCAAGCTTCTCTTCTTCAAGATCTTGAAAAAGAAGATTCTCTCATTTATTCAACTAGTGAGTTTTTTTGTTTTGCAGGTGCAACAAAGAAGTAAAGATTTAGTATCGCAATCTATTTATGTTTTTTTCTTGGGGAACTCTAGATCCAACACATTCACTACAAGAATTTTGACCATTTATGCACATTCCCAATAAACATGGTTAGTTGAATATGAATTCTGATCACATTTTCACTTTCAATCCTTTGTCTTAAACCTTTTTTATTTGTGATCCTTTGAACAACAGTGGTCAGACAAAGATGCCTATAACTAGACACTGCTGAAACTTTGGGGGGGGGGGGGGGGGAATCTGTTTAAGAAGAATTATGAAGGGATTTATACTTACCAAGTGGATAGGAACAGTAAACTCATGATGTTTGTATTACTTGTAATTTGTGTTTTCAAGGCCTGAATTATTGTATGACCTTTTAAATTATAATTTTATAGCATAATTTGTAGATTAAATGTAATAGATTTATAATCCATACATGAATAATATGTCATACGTGCTTCGTTGCAATAGCCACAGCGTTCGATGATGATGTGTCATGTTATACTTTTTTATCATCATTAAAAATAGATTGAACAATGGCATTAAAAAAAGGGACAATAATCGTAAAAAATGGACAATAATTTTGGGCTTTAATGTCAGTTTAAAACTGATATTAAAATTGGTTCAAAACCGACAATAAAGGGCTTTAATGTCGGTTGAGGTCATGTTATAAAAGGCCTTCAATGTCGGTTGTCTTTAATGTCAGTTTTAAACCAACATTAAAGACCTTTTATAACACGATCTTTAATGTCGGTTGACAACCGATATTAAAGGCCAGAATTCTTGTAGTGAATGCAAATCTCCTAAATCTTGAAGCTTGAAAGTCTTATGAAGATGAGTTTTCAGCTCAGTAATATCACATAGAGAAACCCTAGTAATTATAATGTCATCTACATATACAAACAAAACAAGAAAATGAAAACTGGAACTTCTGATGAATAGAGAATAATCAGACTTGGATTGAGAGAAACCAAGTAACAACAAAGCATTAGAAAATTTGTCAAACCATTGATGAGAAGCTTGCTTCAAACCATATATCGACTTATGTAATTTACAAACTAGACGCTCCCCCTTTAATTGGAACATGATCATGTTTGTAGCCAAGAGGCAAATCCTTTAAACTTCTATTAATCATCATGTAAAAAGGAATTATTCACATCAAGTTGAACTAATGGCCAATTAAGAGAAGTAGTAAGATTAAGACCTTGACTATTACCAATTTAGCCACAGGAGAGAAGGTCTCAATGTAATCTAAGCCTTCTTGTTGAGTATATCCTTTTGCAACGAGGCGAGCTTTATAATGTTTAAAAGATCCATCCGATTTATGCTTGACTTTATACACCCACTTGTACCTAATAAAATGTTGCCTTGGAGGAAGAGGAATGATAGACCAAGTGTTGTTGGCTTCCAATGCTTTTAATTCATCAGCCATGGAAAAACGCTAATGAGGAAAAGAGACAGCTTGATGATAAAACTGTGGTTCATATTTAGAAGAGACACTCAAAACAAATGTCGATAAGTAAGAGAAAGTTTTTCATATGATATTACAGAAGTCAAAGGATATTGAGATCTAGTTGGTGCCATAGAGATGGCATGTAAAAGACTACAATGATACTCCCTTAAATAAGAAGGAAGCTTTGTTATTCTGGTAGAACGACGAGGAATGATGCTGTTATTATTAGGAACACCATTGGAAGAACCACCAATTCAGCAACCATCTGATGTATCATGAAAATCATAAGAAGATGGTCTAGTATTAGCAGCAATAATATCATCATTTGATGAATTTGTAGGCATATCATCATTATTATTCACAATAGGACTATCATGATGAACAGTAGGTGGTGTGGCTGCAAGACCATGAAGAGAATATCTATTCACATTAGTATCAACAGAAAAAACATTAGGTAAGGAAGTAGACAATATCCTTGGTAATATCAAATCTGGAAAATTATCTACTGCTTCGTGTTGATCAATGATATTGTGATAGAGAACATATGTTCATGGAAAGTGACATCTCTTGAAATGAAAAAGTGTTGTCTTTCAATATCATAAAGTTGATATTCTTTAAACCCTGGCGAATAATCCAAAAATTCAGCAGAAATTGCACGAGGATGAAACTTCAATAGTTGGTTTGTTAATGTAGAAGCAAAACATAAACAACCAAAAGTTCGAATATAAGAATAATCAACATGCTGTCCATATCAATGAAAATAAGGAGTATTCCACTTTAATAAAGGAGAGGGAATCCGATTAATAAAGGAGAGGGAATCCGATTGATGAGAAAACAAGCAGTGAGAACACATTCACCCCAAAACTTAATAGGAACACGTGATTGAAATAGTAAAGAACGAGCAACATTCAAAAGATGTTGGTGTTTTTTATAACGGACAGAAATGCATGTTATTACATTGCTAAGTTATTAAACAATGCAAGTTTGCGTTGATAAAACTATACAAGATTTCGTCCAAAAGTATTAAGTGCACAATATTGCGGTCGCATGCATCCATCGCATTAAAACAGTTAACTTATGTATTTTTGTGCAGAATATGCGTTGACGCAAGGCGGAAAATGCAATCCAAAGAAATCAATGGCCGAGCGCATCAAAAGATTGCATTACTGCAAGGTTATGCGGTGATTTGCGCTCGCAAATATCTACTCAAGAAGGTTGCTGCATAGAGCTAGCACAACTTGGTAGGCGCATTTGGGTGAAAAGTGTAATAAATCACGATGGGACAGAAAGCTGATGACGGTTGATTCTGAATTAAGCTGACAAGCTGTTAACGAACTACTGTAGCAAGTACACTCAACTTTTCGGTGACAAATATTCGGCGTATCAGACAGAGAATTAATGTCATCCCATCAGTGAAATCATATGAGAGAAGAAGCCTTCGACCCCGAAGCTCTATAAATACCAGAGGCCACCTTCAGTAAAGGAGTTCGTCTAGTTCGACAGTTAGATAATTTCTTCTATAGTTAAAAGTAGCATTGTTCTTAGTTTTTCTTTTATTTAGAAAGCGGAAGCGAGGGAAGTGAGATTGTACCGAGAGATCGTCCCGGTGAACTTGAAAGAGTGTCGGAAGCGTCGAGATCAGAGAGGGTGCCAACTCCTGTGGAAGCAGGAACATCTTTTGAGCAGAATAACAGTGTAAAAGCCTTAGGAAGAAAGGAATTGCTACAAGGCTCTATATCCTTATCTTCCATTGTCATTCTGTACTCTGAACTTATCTATAGAAATGGAAGTTACTTCTTTATATTTGTTCGCTCTCTATTTATTACGCATGAGTAACTAAATCTATCGAATGGGTTGAGAAGCACTTAGCCAGTATGATTGAGGATCTTCATTCTATGCGGTTATCTTTTATTATATATGTGTCATTCGTCCATTAGAGATACTCGAGAAGGTAGTCTAAGGATAGAATCTAGGCTTGAAAAAGTCAGGTTAGAATCTAGTCTCGGGAGAATCAGATTAGAAACATATAATCAAGAGATAGGAGCTTAGGAATAAGCATTGTTTGCTATTAACGCATCGCATGCATCCTAGAGATAGGTTATGATTGTATGCAGTCACCTTGTCTTTGTGTGCATCTTGCATCATCGCATAGGCAAGAAGTAGAGACTTAGGAATAAGCTCTATGGACATTATCGCATTCATCACATGCGTTCTAAAATTAGGAGTTACCACATTTGCATTGGAAAATGATTTTTTGTCGCATGAGTGTAGCATGATTGCATAGTTTGAACACATCCTTGGGAAACGCTAGCTAAAGACCTTATCAACCCATTCCTCCGTATACTGATGACATGCAGAAATGCATGTCATCTTAGGTCTTTTACTTAAAATTATGAGGGCTGTTAAGCAGAATATGCGACAATTATGTTAGGAATTCACGAGAAATTGAGCTTGCAACGTTCAACATTAAGAATCTCAGCTAACCCAATATTATGTGTTATTATGCGTTCAATGTTCTATTTTTGTAGCTAACGCAGGAACTGGACGCAAACGCAAAAACCGGACCATCGTATGCAGAGAAACTTTCCATCGCAAAGGCGAACGCATTCGATCAGTGCATGGATGTTGCGGTAATCAGCCGCATGCGTCTATCGCATGAGAGTTGTGCTCGTCAAGCGATTGCGGTCATCGTGTAGAGTTGCGGTATTAAGTGAATGCGGTCACTACATGATTGTGGCTACACGAAAATGCATGGTAAAGGGATCAACGCAAGGTTGGTAGAATGAACGCTTCAATGCATCTACCTCGAGAAAATCAAAAGATGATGCTGACATTTCACCTACCACGCCGTTGGCAGCAGAGGTTCAGAAAGGCACCGAATGTCAGAATCAGAGTAGTCCATTAATGTTGTCGGCGATCTAGGCTCTATATAAAGAAGCCGATGAGCAGAAATTCAACTTGTCCGAGGATTATCCCTACAACCCAAGGTTTTCCCTACGACCTAGACAAATGCGTGAAAAGAAGCTTGAGAGTTCTTCACCTCCTTCATCCATTTCGAGTGACGACCGGAGCCTTCGACCGGAGCTAGATCTCGAGAAAGTCAGCTCCTTCACCCATCCATGGCACCACCGCAGCCTTGACGCGCATCCGCTGGAAGTAAGTCTTTGCTTCCAGTTGGTCATTTCATTTTCCCTTCTTTTCTTACATTGTATTGTATACATTTTGTGATTAAGGAATTTGTTTTCAATTCATTTCTCTATTTCCTTCGACTTCATCTCCATCTTCTTTACTCAGCATCTTTAACCTTCATTGCATTACTTAGTGAGATTGCTTGAGTATCACATACTTAGTCATGTGGATTAGGGATATGAAACATGTAGCAAACCACCAAGAGGTGTGCATTGCGTGAGTGTGTGAGTAACCTTATTTTCTTAGTGTGAAGCTGTAGCAACACCTGTCTATAGACCAACATATTACTTGTCTATGAGTAAAGTCAGCAACAACCAACTGCCCGGGAGGGTAAGTGGTTGGTCATTAAGCAATGTATGCATTGTTCATTAGAGATAGGAATAATCTTATGTCAGCAAAGTTCATGCGGTTACCTTATCTATGAGCACATCATTCATCATTTAGGCATACTTAAGAAAGTAGTCTAAGACCCAAATCTAAGACTCGAGAGAGCGGATTGGAATGCATAGGCAAGAATGAGGAACTTAAGGATAAGCTCTGTTTGCTATCACACAGCGTATGCACCCTACGGATAGGATATTGCATGCGTCCAGGAAGTAGGATATGGTGGTTGTATGCGGTCATCTCGACACTTATACATATCCATCACATACGTCCTAGAGTTAGGCTCACGTGTGTGTAGCATGATCGCATGGCTTGTGTTGACTAAGGTTGCCCTTGCAGTCACTCTTAAGTATTGCAATGAAAACATCTCCGCATTTTATCTATTTTTCCCATTCATTTGTTTCATGTCAAGAGTTGTCGTGTCTCTACCTCTCATGCATATTCTTGTTGCTTTATCTGTTAGCTAGGAGTATTGTTAATATAGAAACCTCCCTTCCATTCTTTTATTCAACCGCCGTATGCACATTATCGCATTCAACCAGCTACAAGTCCCTGTTTTCGACCTTGGATCACCCGAGAAACTTGTGTTCGCGTTATACTTGGCGTGAGCATAAGAAAACTTGTGACAGGACGCATAGTCATCGCGTACATTCATTAACACATAGTCATTCCAACGCATAACCATCGATGCGTGACTATCAATGCATACCCTAAGAACATGCATCGCATATTGCATCCAAGGGATTTTAGTTGTCGAGCAAATTGACATCCAATTTCCCGTCACCACATGCTCAGTGTATCTATCGCATAATCAATCTTTTCTCAAAACCACTGCATACTTTTTACACCGCAAACAACAACCCAACAACTCTTGATTTATTGGTTACTGCAAAGTATTTTTAAGATTATTACTGCATATTGTTTTCCTTATTCCCTGATTTCGACCCTGGACTTACCAGGAAACTCAGCAGGATTTACACTTGGGTTATGCTGAAAAAACTTGTTGCACAACACATTTTCCATCACCGTAATTTCCTTTCATATATCACCGCATACGATAACGCATCAATTTTCTCTCAACAACAGAATTCTGTTCTGGACGAGCAACACAAGAATACTGATGTAGAACTCCCTTAGTAGCAAAGAAATCATTAAAAGCAAGTTATGGGGCATTATCAAACCGAAACCGTTTAAAGAAACATGGAACAATGACTAAAGCATTTGATTTTTGTTTCATAAAAAAAATCCATATATATCGGGAATGATCATCAACTAGTGTTAGAAAATATTGATAACTAGAATGTGTAGGATTCTGATATGGTCCCCAAATATCTCAATGAATAAGATCAAACACATGTGAAGCTACATTGTTATGAGATATGAAAGACAATCTTTTCTATTTTGCAAGAGGACAAATCATACAAGTAGTAGCAGTATTATGCTGAAGTTTAAAAGGTAAAACATCTTGTACAGCAAATAAGTGTTTTTGAGATGGATGACCCATTCGATTATGCCAAAATTAGTCTTCTCCATATGAGAAACAGAAGAGCACATAGAAACAGAAAAATTTTCAGATGATTTATTTGAACTTATCTGCAACTTATAAAGTCCCTGCCAAATATCAGCCTTCCCAATCATCTTCATGGTTGACTTGTCCTGAATAATGCAGAAATTTCCAAGAATTTTAACAAAAATGGATTGATCACCAGTTAAGGCATTTATAGAAATCCGATGATAGTGGAAACTAGAAACGAACAAAACATTGTGGAGCATGAGATGAGAATCAATCTGAATATCACCAATAAAATCCATATTGATACGAGACTGATCAGGAAAAGTAACACACATCCTAGATATAGGCATGAGATGAGAGAAAAAATCTCGACAAGAACAAATATGTGCAGTAGCACCAGAATCGACTATCCAAGCGGCAGATAAAGGAGAAACAGAACATGTACCTGCTACATGAGAAGTCATAACATCAGAATCAAAAGTAGACTTGGCTTTGGAAAGATGTGTCTGAAAAAATCTCAACAAACTTTGACATTGTTCTGCCGTAAAACCAAGAATAGAACTTAAAGAAGTTAGAGAGAATTCAGGCTTAGTTGAGCATTCTTCTGATTTTTATATCAGGAAGAAATCCATGTAATCTATAACATTTCTTAATAGTATGACCTGAAATATTACAATAGGTGCAAATCGGACGATCTTTTTTCTTAGAATTACAATAAGTTGATGTGGAATGAGCACTTGAATTAACAAAGGAAAAAGCAGGGGAAGAAGAGTTCTTTACTAAGAGAGCTGCAGCGAATGAAAGATTCGTTGATGAAGAAGGTGCAACAGAAGCAGATTGTTCAACTTCTTGAGCAACAAGAGAAAAAGCTCGTTGTAAAGAAGGCTTATGTTCCATTAACAAAAGTTGTGTGCGAACTTGGCTAAAAGAATCATTCAAGCCCATGAGAAAAGTCATTACATGCTCTGTTTGGAAGTAATTAACCAAATCTTTAACTCCTCCACAGGTACAATGACCACAAGTGTAGGAAGGACGGTAAGAGGCAAGTTCATTCCACAATGTATTAATTTTTGCAAAATAAGTCATAACAGATAGTTGATCTTGAGAAAGAGTCGATTACTCTCGATGTCCATGTTGATAAGAGGCAAGTTCATTCCACAATGGAAAATCTGAGGTCTATTCTTATGTTGGTATCGTTGTTGAAGATCAAGCCAAATGTCCCATGCTGAATCGGAGATATTAACACTCGTAGAGATCTCTTTCGAGAAAGAGTTGAGAATCCATGTCGTAACCACACTGTTACAAATAATCCATGAATTTCGCAAATCTCCATCAGGTTTGGAAAAACTTCCATCAATAAATCCAAGTTTGTTCTTGACCGTGAGCCCTAGAATCATAGCACGGCTCCATGAAGTATACTGTCAATAAATCTGAAACGAGGATGAGATTTTGTGCTATCAGAATGATGAAGAACATAAGGGTTCAAATCTTGATTAAGAATTGGGGAAGAAGATGAAGGGTTGGCGATTATAGCGAAGTAAATGGGATATCGGGAAGGTCAACATGGGAAAGAGGAGAAGAAAAATGAAAAGGCTCACAAGAAAAAGAAGACATCTGATACCATATTGAAACCAGAGAAACTTAAAAGTCTTTTTCTTGAATTTTCACTAATGAGTTGGCCCAATAAATAGGCAAACAAAGTACAGTTGGCAATAAAAACCAATAACATAAAAATAACCATCTAACCATTCATAAAATTAATTCTAATAAAGAGGAGAAGAGATAAGAACTTGCCCCAATTCTTCAATAATTTCTGTCAAAATGGAAAAGCTAAAAAAGATGAGACAAGAATTTTCTTTACCATTTGTTTTCTTGATGAGCAACATGGCTGAAGGAGATCCACACGTGGTAGCTACCTCTTCTTAGTTCTTGTTTGGATCAGCTAGGCAAATAGTGTCTTTGGGCCTTGGTGTTATTTATTTTTGGCCAGAGTATCAATTTATATGAAGTTCGATTTCTGATTTCGTCCTAAATCGTTTGCGTTTAAATTGAAAGTTGAGATTTTTTTTTATATATATGATGGCTAGTGATCTAAGGAATTTAACTTGATGTTTGATTGTTCTCCTTTTTTTTTTCCCATGTAAATTTTAGAGTTGAATTTGATTTTAGATGTTTTTTACACTGATTTTGTTCTATTTTTTTAATGTTGGTTCTGTTTTGTTTTTATATAGTATATCAGTCGCGTGCTATTATATTACATGTATTAATGAACTGATTACATGTATTATTGAACATATATACTTTCTTTTGATTTGAGTTATAACTTATTTTAATTTTTTATACTTTTTCAGTTTGTTGTAGTTATGGTTAATCTTCCAGTGATTTTTTTTCATAGTGGTCATTGGAATGATAGACAATGCTATATGGATTATAAAACTAATTATGTTCTGGTTGATGGAGGGATGATATTTGATTCTTTTGTTAGCTTGATACATACAGAAATTCAGATTGAATGGTCTATTGAACTTTCAGTTTTGTTGGATATAGGTAGTAATGGTGTTCAACATGTTCTTAAGATTGTTGAAGATAAAGGTGTATCTTGGTTTTGACATTGGTTAAGGATCAATGTACCAAATATCCTTTAGTCACTCATGCTATAAATACGGTTTTGGATGTTTCAATTGGTGGTTCTTCTTCTTCTTCCATAGTTGAGGCTAATTTGGGAGGTTAATTAGCAGTCTTTTAGAGATATTCATATTAGCAATATTAAAGACGAGTTGGCTTTTAAGGAGAAGGATTTGTTTTGTTGTAAAGAAATTTTGTTGAATTCATTCCATTTTATAGTTGTCAAGTCTAATTTTGAGTTTAAGACTTTGAGATCCAATTCAAGATTTATTGAGTTGGAATGTAATCAAGATGGTTGTCATTGGTTTGTTAGAGCATCACGTTATAAAAGTAGTGAATTATGGATGATTCGAAAGTATATCAATGATCGTAATTGCTCCATGATTGTTCGTTCTTCTCATAAACAAGCATTTTCATAATTTATTAGTCGATGTATGGTTAAGAATTAAAGATATAGTTATGACCACTCAACATTAAAAGATATCATGCATTATATGTGCATGAATTATAGGGTTTCTTTTAGGGTTGGCAACGGGGTCGGTGTTGGGAATGTCCTAAAGTGGCAGTTTGTAAATGTTGTTAACATATGCTATTTATCAATAAAAATGTTGTTGAGTTTTTTATCAATAAATTACTATTGATATTTCATCCTTCTATGAAAATCCAATAAATGAATCCATGGCTATATTATGAATACTTTAACTTTATGTGGCGACATAAAAATGGATTAAGTTTTAGTATGTAGTTAAAATAGTTTATAAGTATACGGATGAGATTGGGTACCTCATCCTGGTGACACAATTGGATGCGGCCCATTTTGTATACTAATAGAAATGATGTGATCTAAAAATCATTCATGTAGAGATATGTGAGTGGAGGCATCCTATGCAATGAGTTTGTATAAGACCGAACCTCTAAATAGTCACTTTTCTTTATAACAACCGTTTACTGTTAAAACTGACTATCTTAAACTCAAATGACCTAGGTTAACTCGATCTTAATCCTGAGCTGAATATGAACTCTTATTTATTCGGTATTATCCTTTGATCTCCGTAGGTGAGAGTAGTCCAAAAGCACTGCTCAAGAAGTCTCCCATTTTGGGATAAGACCGGATAGATAGTTGGGGACATAGTTTTACAATATGAAATTCGCTCCTACCCAATTAGAGCTTAACATATGGGTTTTTCTCTTAAGCGTTGATGCATTGTCTTAAACAACGGGGCTCCACCCTCTCACAGAAGAGAGGGTTATGATTTATAAGTTAGACTATAAATCAATTGTTCAATGGAGGATCAATGGGAGCTTAAAGAGTAAAATGTATTTACGGGGTAAAGCAGTAATCTTTGACCCAACTATAAATACGAATGACCTGTGAAGGATTAACTTATCGATTATGGTTAAAATGGACAAAAATATATCAAAGTTTGCAATTATCGAGCTATAGTGGAATGTCTTGGTAGTTAAGAAATACATGTGAGTGGGAGTATCCTGTCTAATGAGTTTGCATAAGACCGAACCTTTAAATAATCACTTTTCTTTATAACAACCGTTTACTATTAAAACTGACTATCTTAAACTCAAATGACCTAGGGTAACTCGATCTTAATCCTAAATTGACTGTGAACTCCTGTTTATCCGATATTATCATTTGATCTCCGTAGGTGAGAGTAGTCCAACAAAACTGCTCAATAAGTCTCCCATTTTGGGATAAGACCGGATAGATAGTTAGGGACATAGTTTTGCAATATGAAATTCACTCCTACCCAATTTAGGTTTAGCAGATGGGTTGTTCTCTTAAGCGTTTGATGCCTTGTCTTGAACAACGGGGCTCTACCCTTTCACGGAAGTTGGAATATAAATCAATTGTTCAATAAAGGATCAATGGGAGCATACGAATGACCTGTGAAGGATTGACTTACAGATTATGGTTAAAATAGACAAAAATATATCAAAGTGAAGAGAGTGAAATTATCGAGTTATAGTGGAATGTCTTGGTAGTTAAGGAATAATAATTAATTTGGTTTAAAGAGTTTAACCAATTCATTATAAGTCGTTTAATCTGGATTAGTAAATTGAGCAATCTTGATATGATTTAAAATTAAATTAGTATTATATAATATGTGGGCTAAAATTCTTTTCCTTTTTCTTGGAGTTTTCTAAAAAAATATTTTAACAAGATACATATGTAATGAGCATGAATCGAACACACAACCTTTAAATCTTCATTCTAATGCCTTCTCAACTAAGCTATCCCCGCTTGATGTTTATAAACAACAAAATAAACAAATATATACATATTAAAAAGTTTGTCGTATTATGGTTGCACGACTTTTTAGACAACAAGAATCGTGGAAAACCTTTCTATAATTTTAGTGGCAAAAAAGCTTTTTATAAAATAATAATAAAAAAGTATTTCCTTTGAAGTTGAACTAAAAAAAAAAATTTATTTCTTTTCTTTTTTCTCTACCGATTAAAAAGATGGTTAAGATGCATAAATTGTTGTCGGATAAATATTAGATAATCTTTTGTTGAAAAAAATCTATTTGGTACTTAAAGCTTTGAGCTTGAATTCAATTCAGTCTCTAAATTTCAAAATGTCATAATTTTTTTGTACTTCAATTTTGAGCTTGAATTCAATTTAATCTCTAAATTTCAAAATGTTATAAAATTGAATTAGACATTAAAATCCATAACAAAGATAAAAAGCTTGCTCACTTAGGTTAACAACTTGTTTTAAATAGTTAAAATAGATCGTTAATCAGTTCACAATCCTGTCTAAGGTTGGAGGTACTTAAGTTGACGGTTTACGTAACACCTTCTACCTAGGGATTATGACTGAAATAACAAAAATTGATAACCAGTTTTATGAGCATGCGTGAGCGATGGGAGGTTTAAAATTAGTTTTAACCTAGACATCATAGTTTTAAATCCAAATGTAAACGTTATACTTGGATAATAAACACATAGACTTAGGTTGTTCAAAATTAGACGTAACAAACCTAAGTTAAAGAATACCCAAAAAAATTTTAGCTGTGGGAGATTAACAATATGTATGATATATCGTTTTTAGCTCTCACATCCTCAAGAGTTCATACCGTGAGATCAATACTCGACTTTGTGTCGATTTTACCTCGACTGCTCCATTCAGAAAGTGTTTGCATGGGTCAATAACAAGGTGTGAGGGAAGTAGTTCATAGTAAGTGGATGAAAAAAATGTGTCAACATATCCTACGGTCTCCTCCATTAGTTTGAACCGTGAAATTCCTATGTTATGTCTGCTGTTATTTTTAGGTGACACTAGCTAGTCATTAACAACGACGATCCCTTCGGAGGGTTGTAACATATGATTCGGAACAACCTAAGCTTCGGAAATGAATAGGGTCTTATAGTTCCATCTTGCACACTATCTTTCAATTTGGGGGCATGTTCATACCGTTCTATAAGATCTAAAAATGGTGGGTCACACTTACAGAATTACTAAGTGTTAGAAAGTTTTTTATTGAAAAACGGTAGCTAAATGACTATCGGAATATGAGTTATTCTGGAGACAGTATTTAGTGAAGAATATCTTTCTTTAGTGAAGGAATATTTGACTGCCTCAGGTAGCACTTATTCTAACTCACTATAGTATCGTTGCAAATAAATAAAGATCTATGGGTACTTTATTAGTTTTTACTAAAAAATGGATTTAGATGCACTTTAATAATGGAATCTATTTATTTTTCAGCATGTTAAATTCAATAATACAACTTCTAGCTTTTGACAAATTTAACGGAGAGGGTTATTCACACTTGAAGTCAAATTTAAACACGATATTAATAGTTGATAATCTGAGGTTTGTTTTAACGAAGGAATGTCCTCCTATTCCTAGTTTGGCGGAAAATCGAAGCGTTCAGGATGCATATGATAGGTGGGCAAGGGCAAATGAAACAGCTAGAGCCTATATCTTAGCGAGCATATTCGATGTGCTCAACAAAAGACATGAACCCGTGCCCACAACACGTGAAATTATGGCGTCATTATAGGATATGTTTGGACAATCATCATCTTCTGTTCGACACGAGGCTATAAAATATGTTTAAAACTCGAGAATGAAAGATGGAACCAATGTCAAGGAACATGTCCTAGACATGATGGTTCATTTTAGTGTTGCTAAAGCTCATGGCACTACCATAGACGAAACTAGTCAAGTTAGTATGATGTTAGAGTCTCTTCCGTAGAGCTACCTAACCTTTCGTACTAATGCTGTAATGAATAAGATAAGTTACAATTTTACCACTTTATTAAAAAAACTACAGACTTATCAGTCAATGATGGAATTGAAAGAGAGTGAAGCAAATGTTGTTTCACGACAAAAGAAATTTCTGGAAGGTTCTTCATCAGGAATGAAATCTACTGACAAAAAGAAGTCTGCCCCTTCTTCATCTAAAGACAAAAGTGTACAGATGAAGAAAAAGGGAAAAGAGAATAAACAACCCATTGTAAAGAAAAATAATGCTCCCAAAGGAAAATGTTTCCATTGTGGAGAAAACGGGTACTGGAAATGGAATTGCCCGAAGTATTTGGCTGAGAAGAAACAAAGAAGGCAAACCAAGGTAAATCAAATTTACTTGTATTTGAAATATGTTTAGTGGAAAATTCTCACTCAACCTGGATATTAGATTCAAGAGCCGCTAACCATGTTTGCACTTTTCTATAAGAAACTAGTTCTAGAAAACAACTCTCAGAGTATGAAATGACTTTCAAGATGGGAACGAGGGAAGTCATTTCAGCAGAAGCAGTGGAAGATGTCAAGTTATTTTTTAGAGATTCTTTTGTCTTGTTAAGAAATGTATATTATGTACCAAAAATGGAAAAAAAAAAAAACTTTATCTCCATTTAATGTCTACTTGAAAATATGTATAAAGTATCTTTTAAAGTTAATAAAGTGTTCTTTTTTTCAAGAGGTGTCCATATTTGTTCTGCTAGACTTGAAAATAACTTGTATGAACCAACTGAAGCAAAAGTCATTTTAAATATAGAGATGTTTAAAATGGCAGAAACTCAAAATAAAAAACGAAAAATTTCTCCTAATGTCTATCTTTGGCATCTCAGACTTGGTCACATAAATCTCAATAGGATTGAGAGATTAGTTAAAAATGACATCTAAATCAGTTAAAAGACAGTTCTTTACCATCTTGTAAGTCATGTCTTGAGGGAAAAATGACATAAAGATCTTTTTCTGGAATAGGTCTTCGTGCCAAAGAAGCCCTCGAACTTATACATTCAGATTTTTGTGGTCCGATGAATGTAAAAGCACGAGGTGGATATGAATATTTTGTTAGTTTTATTGATGACTATTTGGTGAGGGGAAAATTTGTTCTTGTGATATGCGTTGATAGTCATGCGTTAAACTGAAGAGTATGCAATATGTGTTAATCGTGTATGCGATGACCATGCATTCCTGTCACAAGTTTTCTTGTTCTCTTTCCAAGTATAACAAGAACACAAGTTTCTCGAGATGATCTGAGGTTGAACACAGGGACTTGTAACTAAATTATGTTTGTAAAATAATGCGTTTGAAGCGGTGTAAAAATAAAAAGAAAGAAGTTAATTAACTATGCGCTACTCCTACTCCTAGCTAAACAGACTGAACAATTGAAGTTTGTCTATGAGAATTGGTAGAGACGCTGCAACGGTTAATGCATAATAAGATGCATGGAGAAATAGAATTGTGGAGGGGATAAATTCACCGCATCATTAAGCTTGGTCACAAGGGTAATTCCAACTAACCACACTGAGCATCGCACACCTCTCAGTGGTCAGCCACATGTTTATATCTTTATAACGCATGGTTGCATTGAGCATAAGATTATTCCTATCTCTAGGAACACTACTTACTTACTTAGTGAGTTCCACTACTTACCCTCTCGAGTAGTTGGTTATAGCCACTCAGCTCATAGACAAGCATTACAATAGCCTCGCACTAAGCAAAGAGGATTGGTTCACTATACTTGCGCAATGCACACCTCTCGGTAGCTTGCTACATGCGTCATATCTCTAGACTGCATGATTAAGTAAGTGATAACTCTTGCAATCTACACTTAACTCATTGCAATGAAAGTGAAAGATGATAAAGGAGAAGAAGATGATGACCATAGTGTTGAAGGAACTAAAGAAATGCATTGATTACAAAGTATATTAATGTCTTAAGCCAAAATGTAATACAGTACAGAGGTAAGAAGATAGATAGACGGCTAGATGTAGGCAATCTCTTGCTTCCATCAAATGTATGTCAACACTATCGGTGGTGCCATGGATGGGTGGTGGAGGAGTCTCTCGAGCTCTATTTCTGACGAAGCTTTGGTCGTCAATCGGAAAGAGTTGTGGGAATGAAGAACTCTCAAAGACTTTTTGCTCATGCTCTCGTCTGTGATCACAAGAATCTGCCTAAGGCAGAGACTTGGATGCTTTGAATTTGGGCTCCAAGGCTCTATTTATAGAGCTCAAATGTCGACAACATTGGTAATCTCGCTCTGAATCACTGCTATCACTAACACAGTAGGTGAAATGTCATCATGATCTTATCTCTTTGATATTCTCGAGGTATGCGTTCATGATTTTTTCTTCTGAAATATCAACGCATTCCACCCACTTTGCGATCATCCTCTATCACAGCTATCACTTTATAGTTGCAGCATTCCATACGATGAACTGGCTTTCATGAATATCAATGCATGTGATCAACTTTGCGATGGTCTGGGATCAACGCATGCGATTGGTTCCAGTGACAGCTACAAAAATAAAATTTTGACGCAGAATAACGCATGATATAAGATTAGCGGGAATTTTCAGCACTAATCGACGCAAGCTCATTTTTCCACATGAATCCTTAATAATATTAACGCATATTCTGCTCACCAAACCTCATAATTGTAAGTAAAAGGCTACAATAGCTTTTATTTCTACAAGCTATCACTATTCTAGATATGGCTATGTTTACTTAATAAGTCATAAGTCTGAAACTCTTGAAAAGTTCAGGGAATTCAAAACCGAAACAAAAAACTTATTAAGTAAAAGAATTAAAACACTTCGATTAGATCGGGGTGGTGAGTATATGGATTTAAAATTTCATAACTATTTAGTAGATCATGGAATTCAATCCCAACTCACCGCACCTAGAACACTATAACAGAACGGTGTTGCAGAAAGAAGAAACTGAACCTTGTTAGACATGGTTTGATTCATGATGAGTTTTGCTCAATTACCTCAATCTTTTTGGGGATATGCAGTACAGACTGCAGTATATAATCTGAACATGGTTCCCTGAAAAAGTGTTTCTAAAACACTGTATGAGTTATGGAAATGACATAAAGGTAGTTTACATTACTTTTGGGTATGGGGATGTCCAGCACATGTGTTGGTACATAACCCTAAGAAATTGGAACGACGTTCAAAATTATGCCTCTTTGTTGGATACCCAAAAGAAACAAAAGGAGGATTATTCTATGATCCCCAAGAAGACAAAGTATTTGTTTCGACAAACGCTACATTCTTGGAAGAAGATCATATTAGAAGTCATCAACCTCGCAGTAAACTAGTATTGAAAGAAATGACAAAAGATACTACAGATAAATCAATAAAAGTTATTGATAAAGTTGGTCCATCAACAACAGTTGTTGCTCGATCACATTCTTCTCAAGAGTTGAGAATGCCTTGACGTAGTGGGAGGATTTTTCATCAACCTGAACGCTATATGGGTTTAACGGAAACTAAAGACATCATATTTGATGATGGTCTAGAGGATCCATTGACCTTTAAACAGGCAATGGAAGATGTTGATAAAGAACAATGGATAAAACCCATAGACGTAGAAATTGAGTCTATATAATTCAATTTTGTCTGAGATATTGTAGATCAACCATATAAGGTTAAACTTTTAGGTTGTAAATGGATCTACAAGAGGAAAATAGACAAAACTGGCAAGGTGCAGACCTATAAAGCCAGACTCGTGGCAAAAGATTTTATCCAAAGGGAGAGGGTTGACTATGAAGAAACCTTCTCTCCTATTGCCATGATAAAATCAATAAGAATACCCTTATCCATTGTCGCATATTATGACTATGAGATATGGCAAATGGATGTCAAGATAGCTTTTTTGAATGGCTATCTTGATGAAAGTATTTTTATGTCTCAACCAGAAGGGTTCATTAAACAAGGTCAAGAACAAAAGGTTTGTAAGCTTAAGAGATCCATTTATGGGTTAAAGCAAGCTTTTAGGTCCTGGAATATAATATTTGACATTACAATCAAATCTTATAGCTTTGAACAGAATGTTGACGAATCTTGTGTATACAAGACAATAGTCAAGAAAACTATAGCATTATTGGAACTTTATGTTAATGATATCTTGCTCATTAGGAATGAGACAAGTTACCTTGCTGATGTAAAGAGATGGTTAGCATCACAATTCCAAATGAAAGATTTGGGAAATGCTCAATATTTTCTTGGGGTTTAGATTTTTTGAAATCGAAAGAACAAAACCTTAACACTATCTCAGGCATCTTATATTGAAAAAATTTCGTCAAGATATAACATGCAAAATTCCAAAAACTGTCAAAGGAACATTGTCCTAAGACACCTCAAGAAGTTGAGGAAATGAGGGTCTGATGTACACTATGTTGTGTACACATCCTGACATATGCTTTGTAGTTGGAATCGTCAACAGGTTCAAATCTAAGCCAAGTCACAGTCATTGGACGGTTGTTAAAAACATCCTCAATCATCTCAGGAAAACGAGGAACTATACGCTTATGTATGGACCTAAGGATTTGATCCTAACAGGATACACTAATTCTGATTTTTAAACTGACATAAATTCTAGGAAATCTATTTCAGGATCAGTTTTCACTCTTAATGAAGGAGCAATAGTATAGAGAAACATCAAACAAAGTTGTATAGCTGACTCCACGATGGAAGCGGAATATGTAGCAGCAAGCGAAGCAACTAAAGAAGCAGTGTGGCTGCATAAGTTCCTAATAGATTTGGAAGTTGTTCCAAATATGCACCTGCCCATTACTATATATTGTGACATAGTGGTGCAATTGATAATTCCAAGAAACCTAGAAGTCACAAACATAGAAAACATATCGAAAGAAAGTACCATCTCATCAGAGAGATTGTACACCGAGGAGACATGATAGTCACGCAAATAGCCTCAGGAGACAACCTTACTGATCTTTTACAAAGGCCTTCTTAGCTAAAGAGTTTGAAGGCCACATAATTGGATTAGAACTACGAGCAACATAATCTAGGGCAAGTGGGAGAATGTCAAAGGATATTTTGGATGCTCTAGTTTATTGTATTTTTCTCTCTTTATTTCTCAACATTTTAAACATCATATATTTATATGTTTATCTCACTGGAGTGTTAGTCCAAGTGGGAGATTATTGGGAATGTCCTAAACTCGTAGTTTGTAAATATTATTAACATATTTTATTTATCAATAAAAATGTTGTTAATTTTTTTATTCAATAAATTACTATTGATATTGCATTCTTCTATGAAAATCCAATAAACGAATCCATGACTATAATATAAATACTTTAACTTTATATGGCAACATAAAATTGATCAAGTTTTCGTATGTACTCAAAATGGTTTACAAGTATACGGATGAGATTGGGTACTTCATCTTGGTGACACTATTAGATACGGCCCATTTTGTATACTAATACAAATGATGTGATCCAAAAATCATTCATGTAAATACATGTGAGTGGAGGCTGAAGGAACTCTTAACGAAGAGCATCCATGAGCGCGTTCGGATCTTTCCGATTTCATTGTGACCGAAATACAACACATACATTCCAACAGACAGTTATGCAAATTAACACTAATTAACGACATGCTTCGAACAATAAAATAAAAAGGAAAGAGTCTCATACCAGTTAAAGACTCTCTTCAAACGTTGAACTCAGAAGCAGCGGAAGAACTTCTACCGCCTATCTAATCAGTCGAATACGGTAGCACGATTGTCTACACGAACGACAACAACATGAACAGTCACGAACAAGTAAACAGCGGGGACGATACCACCAGTTGGAGCCCTTGGTATTCTCGGAGTGAGAATCTAAAGTGTGATCTTTGGTGAATTTGGTAGAGGTCGGAGAAAAGACAGATCATGTAGACGATAAGCAAGTGGGAGAAAAAAAGCTATCGCATAGCAAGGGTGCTTATCCTTTAGATAAAGCTACACGATCGTGTAGGTTTTACTAAGTGATCATTTAATAAAAGGTAGACGATTGTTTAGAAAATGTGGCACGCTATGCGATCATTTAGGAAAGCTAAACGATCGTTTAGGGACAGGCGCGCGATCATTTAAACGCTGGTGTGCTATCATTTAGACGATGAGCTACTATTGCATAGGCTCTCAAGCTAGGGGATCGTTACGTTTTCACACCGATTGCGAAATTTCGAACCTTTTTGCAAAATGAAACAAATTTTCATTTTATTCTTCAGTTACAATAACCACCTTCGGATTCTCCCACTAACACACGATCGATGAGAGGCTTTCGGCCAATTATCATATAATTAACCAATTTAATAATTAATGAATATAATCATATTATATTCTTACCTTATAGTTTGATATCACATATCTATTATAGTAATTTCTCCTCCACTTGATATAAATCATATTTATATCTAATTTCCTCCAATATTAATGCATTTCATACATTTAGTCAATTATATCATATATAATTAACCAGTTCAATTATATCATATATAATCAAACTCCCTCTTGTCAATTTGAACATTTTCAACTGACCCAAACACTGATTCTCAATTTTATACATGCTACCCAGGGGACCTAATGAACCTGTGGCTCGAAGCTCCAACGGTACGTGAATAGCTGACTAAAATCTTTAGCCACGAGATCCACCATCCGTTAACTACCAGGCATTCCCCTAAAGACTAACAGTTGAACTCTTTTTACCACAGATATCTTTCTGTGTCCATCGGATATAACCAATCATGAGTATGATGACCCTTCACAGATGCTCGTAAGTGAGTGACTTAAGAAAGAAACCGATTCTCATGCATAAGTCTCAATAAAGAGATCATACTAAAATATAAATCTTTACAGTAACCTTGTACTGAAATATAAACATTTTCCAAGCATAAAACATGTAAATTTGTTTTCATCATAAAACATTACACTGTTCCTTAATTGAGAATAACCATGCTATAGTTAAATCCCAACGTCAACTGCTTAGTCAAGAGAGAACCCTTTTGCTCAATATCTGACTTAGTTAAGAGAAAACCCTTTTTCTCAATCTCTAACTTTAACTACCTACGTGCACTTGGTTATAACTAAGTACCATCATACCTTAGGTACTACTACTCAGATACCTTTTCAATGTCCCTCAGTATCGAGCTGCTCAAATATCGTCATACCTTAGTACTCGCAACTTTTAAGATTACTCCTCAAAGGTTGATATGCTTCTGACACTGGTGTCAATCCTGTGGACACAAAAGCATATATTTAGTTACTAGCATTGGTCTCCCTTTTGAGACTAACCCTCAAATAAGCTTTGCATTTAGCCTTCACCTAAAAGACTTTCACTCAAACACATACCTTACTGTAGGTCTAGTACTTAAAAATTTCCTTGAGATTTTGGCTCTTGCTATGCGTCCAACACATCATACAAATGCATCCCCACTTGTGCAACCAATACTTGCTCTAAATGTTCCTTCAGCTGCACATGGTCGTCCACAAAGGCTGCTATGCATCCTAGCCTTCAATGCAAGCTTTCCTTAGCCCACACAGCAGGTCAAATGCATCGGAGTGCTCAGCCTTTAGTTTGTCCGAGCACCTACTTTGAGCTGCCAACTTACTCAACCCAAGCAGCTACCTGCTTGTTCATAAAATTCCAAATTCTTCTTCCTAAATTAATAACTCGAATTCTAGAGCTCATCTCAATAACTTTTCTTCTAAAAACTTGTTTAGAATCATCTTAGAAAACTTACCTTAAAATTTCAGCTTCAAATTTTTCGTGGTTTGTCCTGGAGCCTTAATTCTTCGTCGATGGCCTAGATTCACCCGTGAACTAAACCTCTAGTTACATTTTTCATTCTCTAGCCTTATTCCAATGAGAACTTCTTCTGATAGTTCACCTCTGAAACTAGATTCTCAGAGCTTTCCAATGACACTAAGATCTCTAAATTTTCACAGAGTAATTGTTCAAATTGAGGTTTTGAAGTTCAGTCTCACTTTTATACTGTTTCCCACCGTTTACCATTAAAGCCTAGCATGACACCTCCAGCTTAAATGGAGTTAAATCCAATGCTTAGGACAACTGTTTCCCCTTAATCGGTGGTTAAGACTGAATACTTCATCTACTATCAATGCCTGCTTCAACTAGGTTCAACGCACACCTTAGTTCTTTACATAAACCTATTCTAATGCATGTGTTGTGTGCCTTGGCCTCCTCTCGGCCTTAAGCCTCAACGCAACTTCAACTCTTTCAGATTTGCAAAGTCTGACCCACGTAAGCTTTACTCATCGCATGACAAGCTTGACCAATGCACAGCTAGCCTTACTCCAGCGCATAACTCTAACACACACTAAGTAGCCAATGCTCAATGCCCAAACTGGTCCCCTCGCACGCAAGCCTTAATCGTTTAGCTCTGTGCCCATCGCATAGCTCTCGCCATCACTCATCATGTAGAACTGACGCCTATCGTCTAACGCATCATGCCCATCGTCTAGCGACATCATCAAGTGCCATCGCCTATCGTGTAGCATCATCGTCTAGCACATTGCTTAGCACCACACGTAGCTACACGATCATCCATGTGCACAACATTCCAACGCCCAGTGCCCACACTTGCGTACACTTGATGTTGTCGCATGAATGCTAACCTTCAAAACTTGGTTGCCGCATGCCTTGTCCAACGCATGGTTTTTCTTCACTCAGCCATAATTGGCTCCCTTAAATTCCCAACTAACCTCTTAAATGAGTAAAGCCAACGCCCTTTGCTCAACTCCTACCACAAGGCCAATGCATGGGAAAACACTTAGCCAATTTTCTAGCTTCACCCAAGAGTAAAGAGTGAGATGTAATTGAACTCGACCGATAGGGAGAGGGGAATGAGAGGCTCCAGCACAGGTGGGTAAGGGCGAAGTCATCATAAGTGGTTGACTGGGCTTGGAAGGTAAATTCATCGTTTTTCGCTCGTCTTTCATGCGTGCCTGTATGAATTGTATAAGTCATTAGTTCGTCTTAGAGAATGGAATTAGGAATTCGATTTGCGATTTATTGTAGGTCTGTCATCTGTTCAATCTGGAATTCCATCTCTTGTTTGGTTTCTTCCAAACTTAAACATTTCTTCCAACTTTTCACCCTTTTCCCTACAATTAAACCTCAATTTTCACATTAACCTACTCATCATACTGGTCTCAGTAGGGAACATACACAAGTAGAAAAATTAGGGCTCAGGGTTTACATTTACCTCCCTCTTAAGAAAATTTCGTCCTCGAAATTCTACTACAAGTCCGTCAATTAAACAACCACGGATACTTGTTTTTCGTTTGCTTCTTAGCTTCCCATGTAGCTTCTTTAGTGCTATGGTATCTCCATAGTACCTTTACCAAAGGTATTGTCTTGTTTCTCAAGAATTGCTCTTTCCTATCAAGAATCTCTAGTGGTTCCTCTTTGTATGACAAATTTTCTTTCAACTGTACTGGTTGAATAAGTAACACCTGGATAAGATCTGCCACATACTTTCTTAGCATTGCCACATGAAACAAATCATGGATACAAGATAACTTTGGAGGTAATTCTAACTTGTAAGCCATTGCGCTAGCTCGTTCCATTATCTCGTAAGGTTCAATGTATCTCGAGCTTAACTTCCCTTTCTTACCAAACCTAAGTATTCCTTTCAATGGAGACAACTTAAGAAATACTTTATCGCCAACTTCGAATTCCAATTCTCTTCTCCGTTTATCTGCATAAATCTTTTGTTTATCTCGAGCTGTTTTAAGATTTTCTCTTATAATCTTAACATTGTCTGATGTCTGCTGAACAAATTCTGGGCCTAATAATTTTCTTTCACCCATTTCATTCCAACATACCAGAGTTTTATATGGTCTCCCGTACAAAGACTCATACGGTGCCATTTCGATACTCGAATGATAACTGTTGTTATACGTAAATTCAATCAACGATGGATGCGTATCCCAACTGCCATTGAACTGCAATACCCATGCCCTCAGCATGTCCTCTAATGTCTTAATCGTTCGCCCAGACTGACCATCCGTCTGTGGATGAAAAACGGTACTGAAATATAGCTTGGTACTCATAGCTTTCTGCAAGCTAGGCCAAAACTTCGATGTACACCTAGAATCTCGGTCTGATACAATCGAAACTGGAGCTTTAAATTAACTTACAATACTGTCAACATACAGCTTAGCTAACTGGTCTAGGGTAAAAGAAACCTTAATAGGTAAAAACTAAGCTGCCTTTGTCAATCTATCCACAATTACCCCTATACCAGCATAGCACGGTGGTGTCCTAGGTAAACCAAACAAGAAATCCATAGTAACATGCTCCCACTTCCACTCTGGTATCGGGAGTGGATTAAGCAATCCTGCTGGCATCTGTCGTTCAGGCTTAACTTGCTAACACACTAAACATCTGTCAACATACTCTGCTATTTCTCTTTTCATACCAGGCCAGGCCACCAATACGACTTCTTTAATGTTCTATACATCTTTGTACTGCCTGTATGCATAGCATAAGCTAAACTATGTGCCTCTTCCAAAATAGCCTACTTAAGTGCTAAGGTTTTAGGTACATATATCCTACCTTCCTTCAGTAGCATTTTATCTGCTCTTAACTGATAGTCCATTCTCAGACCCTTACTTACTTCTTCAGCTAACTTCTAAAAATCAGAATCTCTTAATTGTTCATGTAGAATATCATCTACTAGTGTAGGACGTACTTGAAACGAAGATATCAAACCTCCTGTCTGATCAACTGATAATGTCACTTTAGCACTATACAACTCATGTAATAGTACACCTCTTACTAAACAGATAACAGCTCTGGCTGATCCAGTCTTTCTACTTAGAGTATCAGTCACCATATTCACTTTACCTGGGTGATAATCAATTGTACAATCATAATCCTTAATCAACTTGATCCATCTTCTCTGTCTCAAGTATAGCTTTTTCTAATTGAAGATATACTTTAGACTCTTATGATCAATGAATATATGATAACGTTCACCAAACAAGTAATGTCTCTTCAACTTTAGAGCCAACACAACTATTGCTAACTCTAAATCGTGCGCAGGGTAGTTACATTCGTGCTTCTTTAACTGATGAGAATCATAGGCCGTTACCTTTCATTCCTACATCAGCACACATTCTAATCCTTGTCGGGATGCATTACAATAAACCTCAAACTCTTTACCTGGCATAAGTAAATTCAGCACTGGTGCTGTTACTAACCTTCGTTTTAACTCTTGGAAATTATGCTCGCATTCTGGCGACCATTCAAACTTTGCATATTTTCTAGTCAGATTTGTCAATGGTAGAGCTATCTTAGAAAATCCCTCCATAAATGTCCTGTAATAACTTGTTAAACCCAAAAAACTGCGTACCTCTATTACAGTCATGGGTCATTTCCAGTTAACTATCGCTTCTATCTTTTGGGAATCTACACTGACTCCATCTGCTGAAACTATATGCCTAAGAAATACAACTTGATTTAACCAGAAATCACACTTACTAAACTTGGCATATAACTTCTTTTCTCTTAGCATTTGTAACACCAACCTTAGATGTTCCTTGTGTTTCTCTGTACTACTGGAATATAATAATATATCGTCTATGAAAACTATCACAAACTGGTCCAGGTAAGGATGAAATATCCTGTTCATCACATCCATAAATACCGCAAGAGCACTCATCAAACCAAACTACATTACTAGGAATTCATAATGTCCATACTTGGTCCTGAAAGCAGTCTTTGGAACATTTGTTTCCTTCACCTTCAAACTGGTGGTAACCAAATCTCAAATTTATCTTAGAGAACATTGTGGCTCCTTTTAACTGATCGAAGAGATCATTTATACGAGACAACGGATATTTATTCTTAATTGTCACCTTATTTAACTGTCTATAGTCTATATATAATCTGAGATTATTGTCTTTTTTCCTGACGAACAAGACCAGCGCTCCTGAAAGCGACACACTGGGTCTGATGTACCCCTTATCAACAAGTTCCTATAACTGAACTTTCAACTCCTTCAGTTCTGTTGGCGCCATTCTATATGGTGCCTGGGATATAAGTGTTATACCTGGAACTAACTTTCTTATCAGGTGGTAAGCCTGGTAACTCTTCAGGGAATACATCTAAGAATTCTTGTACCACAGGTACATCTTCATGTTTTAGCTTTCTATCTTGTGAAACCACCACATAGGCTAAATAAGCTCCACATCCCTTACTCAACAGCTTTCTAACCTTCATTGCTAATAATAAACTTCTTGTAAGTATTCTTTTACTTCCTACTAAAGTTATCTCTTATTCACCTGGCTTCTTAAACTAGTTGGTGACAATCTTTCTTGAAGTACCTCGTTTGTTTGCACTGGTAACACGCATTTCTGTCACCATAACATACTCCTGCATGACGCTTAGCATAGTTCTCACACAGTGGTTTCCTTCTTGTACTAGCTACTGACTCACTAGCACGACCTGTTACCGATCTACTACTCGGTTCAACTACAGGTCTTGTCCTCTTTCAACTCGAGCCCTGCTAGCTCACGCCTTCATGACTCCTCATACCTCACTGTTCAGAGAATGGGTCTAGAACTCTTAGCTTTCATTTCTACTAGAGTCATGTGCTGCTTCACACCTGCCTGTAGTTAGTCTATTCCACCTACACTTCGCTCAACTCTAATAGTTGTCTCAACTAACTGAGTGAAATCCACCCAATTAGTTGTAGAGGTCACAAGAGTGTGTATCTTCCTTTTTAGGCCCTTCCCAAATCTCCTACATCTCTTTTTCTCTTCCACAATGATCAGAAGGGCATACTGAGATAACTCTGTAAATCTTTACTCGTACTCAACAATCCTCATCGATCCCTAAGTTAGCCTAAGAAACTCATCCCTCTTTGCTTCTCTGAAAGCACTAGGGTAGTATTTGTCCTCAATTCTCTAATTAATGAAGACCAGAAGGTTGCCTCAATTCCCTTGATAACTGTTCTAATGATCACTATCACTTTGGCTCCTCTGGTTGTGATTCCCGTCCCAACTGAAAGTTGGGTGATTCCGCCAACCAGGGTTGTAGACAGAGTAAACGGATTGTTGATTCCACGGACAGACTTCTACTAGATGTCCCTCTTCATATTGAACGCAATTCAATGCAGCCACATGTGTCAATGCATTGACTTGCGCTAATCCTTGAGAGAGATGTCTTTGCTTATTAGCCATAGTCTGAAGGAGTGAGGTCATTATGGTCATCTGCTCTACCAGGGTGCTCATTGCATCAGTTGGCATAACGACAACTTCTGATCTTTCTTACTTCAAACCTCTTTCCTCAAGCCCAGTATCTAACCAATCATCTGAATTTCATGAAATGTGATCTAAGATGCTCTTTTCTTCCATATACGATCTGTCCATTAATCATCCTGCTGTGGAGGCATCGACAATTGTTTGCATTGATTGATCTAAGCCATTGTAAAAAGTCTCCATCAGAATGCAATCGGGAATCCCGATATGTGGATAGTTCTTCACTAATTATCTGAAACGCACCCAGGCGGTGCTCAAAGTTTCATAACCCTTTTGTTCGAAGTTCAACACATCTCTGTCTCCTTGCGTTGACGGTTGGAGGGAAGAATCTATTCATGAACCTTTCAACCAAAGAATCCCATGCGTTAATCTCATCTGGCTCTAACGACTGAGCCCACCTCTTTGCTTCATCCCGCAGTGTATACAAGAAAAGATATAGTCTAAGTTCTTCTTGAGTCATACCAGGCATAGGGAATGCGCTGCACATGTCTACAAAGCTCGTCAAATGAGAATGTAGGTCTTCTCCTTGTAATCCTCCAAATTGCCCCGCATTCTTGATCATTTGCAGCATAATCGATCTTATATCAAAATTCACATTCTCCTCAACTGTAGGTCTTAAAATTCCTGGCGAGAAGTTATAATAATTCGGTACCGCATAGTTCCTCATAGGGATGTTGCGGTCAGCAGCAAGAAATATAGGGTCTTGCGCCAATCGATTCACCTCTTGATTCCCTGCAGGTGCCTCATTTTTTTCTGCCATATTTCTTCTCCACTTAAGTCGACCCTGATGTGCTCTTGCACAAAAAATATACCTGATCTCTAGGTCAGCTTAGAATTTATGGATCGTTCCAATATTCATAAACCGTTAGACTGCTCTCCGCGATAAATAGCCAATACAAAGAGATCTATCCTGCAAAATATCATAAATGTATTCAACAATAACCGTTACCAATCCCCGACAACGGTGCCATAAACTTGTGCACTCGTGAATTGATGTTCTCTAAATAAGCATATATGGATATGGACAATGATGAATGTGAATCATACACGCTCATGTTGCCATAAACTTGTAGACTTGAAAAGATGAAGATGGAGTATAGATGTTGTGTTATGCTTATTTACACTTTATGCGATACTACTTCTAGATGTATGTGTTATTAATGAAATGCTTGTAGTATGCTATGAGTTGTCACAAGTTTCCTTGCGCTGAAACCAAGTATAATTCCAACGCAAGTTTCTCAGAGTAATCCAAGGTCGAACACAGGGATTGTTGTCGTTAATGTGTTACATTTGTGATATATGTGGCTGGTTTTTACAACTAATAAAGATTGTGTGTTTGTACAGGAAAGTAAATTGCGGTAAAATAAAATTGTGCAGATAAACTAAAGTTGCATTAATAAAATAAATTGCGATAAAAATAAACCTAAGCTAACATGATGCAAGATACAAGATACATGATATACATGATGCTGAGTTCGAGACTGACTGTGAAGTATATACAAAGGATCGTGGTATGCGATGACAAGTCTTTATGGATGAATTAGAAGGGGAAAGAATAATTAGTACAAACATCGCAAGTTTGTTAATTGCGTTAAAGATACAACTAAGGTTCCACTTTCCCTTTGCGTACACCTCTCGGTGATCGGCCACGTTCCCATATCTCTATGGTGAAACAGGAATGAACGTGGTGAACGCAAGGTTGCTTCCATCTTTGGAAGTACTTCTCGCTTTAGTTAACGCATTCTTTCAACCCTCTCTCGATAGGCAGAATGGCATCTTCACTTCTGCTCTCACAAGTAAAGATGTCGTCTAGCATGCCTTGACTAAACTTAATTATTTCATTAACCCAATTAATTTACTTGTTCAATTATTGCTAATTATCCAAGGGATTAGGAAAACATCGTGGAGAAAGTGAAATATGGGTGAACGGAAATAGGCAAAGAGATGGAGATGGAAATGATCATGACATTCAATACTAAGATTTAGCGTGTGATACATGGTGTGAATGATAGACTAAGAAGATTAATACAATTGATGATAAAGAGATAGAAATAAATACAGAAGAGTGTCAACGTCTTAACACAGATCTGGATGGTGGTTTTACTTGCCGGTGTGTGGAGTGGATGAAGAGAAGAGCTTCTCTCTCAGGCTTGCTCCTCCGGTAAAAGTGACCTTTGTATAGAGCTTCAACGGCGAGGATCGGAAGGATTCTTTGCCCAGAGACTCACCTCTCGGCCTTGTCTCTTAATTCTTCCCGGATCTACTCCGATTAGTTGCTCAACCAGTCTCTCTCTCAGATTAGTATATACACTTTTCTCTGTATTCAAGCACAATTTTTTTTTAGTGGAATAGTCGGATCTATTTATAGGCACAGCTTTGACTCTCTGACAAGTGGTCCCTACTTTATTGTTAAGGCAGTTCCTAAAATGGTAGAGTGAATATTCCTTACGTTATGCAATCTATCCCGTTCGAAAATGCACATCTGCATTTGCGTTGCTCTACACATCTTCGATTGTTTGGTCGCATGTGGTGTTGTTTTTTATTACCGCATGCGGTTGAAATAAAGCTCTTGATCGATTGTCGCATGTGCCGTCATTGCGTTGATCGTCTATTCATTCCTGAATGATGGGCGCAATGTGACGTAGATGCGTTGTTCAGTTTATCTTGAGCCTTGAACGCATATGGTGACTTGATTTCCTGCAAAATAGACTTGAAATATTTTTTTCTACCATCGCAATGGTGTCAGTGAGTGTATTAACGACTAATTCTCGTATTTCTTAGCTAATTTCTATACAATTGATGCAACTTTCCTTTTTTTTGGCTACAATATCTAAATAAAACAGTAGAAATAACTTGTATTTCTACAAGTTATCAATTAGTATGTGTGAGAGTGGCCAAATTGCAAACTCAACATGCCTACCTTTTCGGGGACTTGTCTGATCTGAGAGCTGGGAACTCAATCCACAAGATGGAATGCACTTCTTTCCTGAAACAGGGATAAGAAGAGAGATTACTCCCTTAAGGGCTAATTCCAGGGCTTGAACATAGTGGCCAAGCTTCTCTTTAGAAGGGAAGACTCAGTCATAGTGGGACTATGACTTATGTTCATTAGAGGGATCAATGGTACTTAAGGAGATAGATGTAACTATAGGGGCATAACAGTTATTGGCCTAGCTATACTTACGAGCGATCTGTGAAGGGCTGTCACACTGCTGATTGGTTAAGATGAACACATAATATATCTGTAGTAAGGAGAGTTCAGTTGTCGGTCTTTAGTGGAGTGTCTGGCAATTAACGGATGGTGGATCCCGTGACTAAAGAGTTTAGTTAGTTATTCACATACCGTTGGAACTTCGGAGCTACAGATCCATGAGGTCCCCTTGGTAGCTTGGATTTTGTTGAGGATCAGTTCTTGGTGTTTATTTGAAATGTTCAAATTGACAAAAGGTATTTTTATTATATATGATATAATCGGTATGATGTATAAGATACATCTAGTGGAGGATTGATGTAAATGAGATTTACATTAAGTACCATGGAATAGAAAAAGAACTATGGTTTATATGTTTCATGAGATGAAATATTAAATCTATAGGTTATAAATATAGTATGATAAGTTGGTTATCATTTATCTTTATAATAATATTAATTATTGGATAATTAATAATTTTTCTTTTAAATAACCAAAGTAGTGGGTGGTTATTGGATCATGGTAACTGTGAGTTTAAAAGAAAAATGGTTTCCTATTTTGAAAAGAAGTTTTTACAAAAGTTTAAAAAGAATTTTTGAGTTTTCTCTCGGCGTATAGAAACTCACAGTGGCTGTCAAGTAAATATGGATTTACTAAACGATGAATGGGCGAGCTAAACGATCGTGTAGGTACGAGCTAAACGATCGTACAGTGTTTATTAAACGATCGCATAGCTTTGCTAGACGATCGTTGGTCCAAGGTACACAATCGTGTAGAGTTTGTAGGCACAGACCGAGCTAAACGATAGAGTTAAACGATCGCATAGCTTTGGCTAGACGATCACATAACTTTATCTAAATGATTGGGCATCGACCTATATGATAGGTCTCAACCTTCTCCCATTTGCCCAGTCATGTACGCAATCGTTGTTTCCTCCATTCATCTGCCTCATACCAAGTCCGAACAGAGCCCACCCTCTAAATTCTCACACCGAGAATACCAAAGTCGTCTTGTTGGTGGTGTCAGACTCAACTCACACCGTCGAGGTTTTCTAGAGGCCGTTCGTGGTGCTGTGGAGGCCGTTCTTGTCGCTGAGGACGAGCGCGGTGTTTGTTCGTGTTATGGAGAAGTTCACGACCGAGGAGATCGTTGAAGACAAGCGCGAAGTGTTCATGCGGTGTTCGTGCTATGTTGCGGTCATGTAGATCGAGTGTTCATGGTCGTTGTTGTTCGAGCGATCACACAACGAAGCGTGGAGACGCTTCTGCCTATGTGCGTAAAGTTTTACTCTATGTTCCTTTGTATTTTACATGCTGTAATTTCTGTATGAATCGTATAACCGTTTTTTTGAAGTCGACTATAAATGTAATGTTGATTCATGATTGTAATTTGCAATAGTCTTGTTCCGCTGCTTATGAAAATCTCAGTTTCGATTTCCTTCACCAGCTACTCTCTTAGCCTGGGAAAGGACATGACTATAACAGTTATCAACCCTTTTATGATATTTACTGCCAACTAACTCTAGCGGAAATAATCTGATATCAACATGTAATCTCATACATAGTGGCTGCCTCTATGGCCAAAATAAACATTAACTATTAAACACAAAACATTTACATAGATTACATTACAAGTCTTATAAGTCCCGACACCAAAACTTTTAGTCCCTACATGAACAACTATAACATGTGTACAATATTTACAGTATCCACGTAGCAGACAGGTTACAATAACTCTTGTCTTTCAGTGGCAGAGCAGATGCAGAGCTACCTTCTAAGGTTTTGACCGCTACCTGGGCAAAAGAAAAACATTTGAAAACGGGGTGAGCTTGCTAGCCCAATGAGTGACTTAAGAAAGAAAACCGATTCTCATACATAAGTGTCAATAAAGATATCATACTAAAATATAAATCTTTACAGTAATCTTGTACTAAAATATAAACATTTTCCAAGCATAAAACATGTAAAGTTGTTTTCATCATAAAACATTAAATTGTTCCTTAGTTGGGAATAACTCTATTGTGGTTAAATCCCAACGTCAACTGCTTAGTCAAAAGAGAACCCTTTTGCTCAACCTCTGACTTAGTCAAGAAAGAACCCTTTTTCTCATCTCTGAATTTAACTACCTACGTGCACGTGGTTATAACTAAGTACCGTCGTACCCTAGGTACTACTACTCAGATACCTTCTCAATGTCCCTCAGTATCGAGCTTAAAGTATACTAGTCATACTATGACTTCCTCTTCAAAGCATGTAAAGCAAAACGCATAGAACATGTCTTTAAAGACACTAACGCATGCTTTGTGTATTTAAACACATAAGTAGTTTTTCAATAAACTTTCATACATGGCATGCGTTTAAAAACATAACTCATAGTTTGCTTGGAAAGCTACTTTGCAAAACTAGCTAGCATGAGAATAATCTTTCTTAAAACATTGTTTCTTTAAAAACATTGTAAATATTTAGTCACTCGCAACTTTTAGGATTACTCCTCAAAGGTTGATATGCTTCTAACACTGGTGTCAATCCTGTGGATACAAAAGCATATATTTAGTTACTAGCATTGGTCTCCCTTTTGAGACTAACCTTCAATAAGCTTTGCATTTAGCCTTTACCTAGAAGACTTTCACTTAGACACATACCTTGTTGTAGGTCTAGTACTTAGAAATTTCCTTGAGATTTTGGCTTTTGCTATGCATCTAACACATCACACAAGCGCATCCCCACTTGTGCAACCAACTCTTACTCTAAGTGTTCCTTCAGCTACACATGGTCGCCCACAAAGGTTGCAATGCGTCCTAGCCTTCAATGCAAGCTTTCCTCAGCCCATACAGCAGGTCAAACGCATCGGAGTGCTTAGCCCTTAGTCTGTCCAAGCGCTTACTTTGAGTTGCCAACTTACTCAACCAAAGCTTAACCCATGCAAGCTCTACTCAACACATGACAAGCTTGACCAACGCACTGCCAGCCTTACTCCCGCACAACTCTAACGCACACTGAGTAGCCAGTGCTCAACGCCCAGACTAGTCCACTCGCACGCAAGCCTTAATCGTTTAGCTCTGCATCCATCGCATGGCTCTTAATGTCGCTCATCGTGTAGCGTTGATGCCCATCATTTAATGCATCATACTCATCGTCTAACACTCACGCTCATCGTGTGGTGCTATCGTCTAGTGCCATCACTTATCGTGTAGTGTCGTGCGTAGCTACACGATCATCCGCGCGCATAACACTTCAATGCCCAACACCCACGTTCGCGCACACCTGATGTTGCTGCATGCATGCTAGCCTCTAAAACTTGGTTGCCACATGTCTTGTCCAACACATGGCTTTTCTTCACTTGGCCACATTTGGCTCCCTTAAATGCCCAACTAACCTATCAAATGAGTAAAGCCAACACCTTTGACTCAACTCCAATGCCTAGCATAACGCCAACGCATGGGCAAATACTTAGCCAATTTTCTAGCTTCACTCAATAGTCAAGCTTCCAAACATAAACATTTCTTCCAACTTTTCACCCTTTTTCCCTACAATTAAACCTCAGTTCTCACATTAACCTACTCACCATACTGGTCTCAAGAGGGAACATACACCAGTAGAGAAATTAGGGCTCAGGGTTTACACAAATGACCTAGGGTAACTTGATCTTAATCCTTAGCTGACTATGAACTCCTGTTTATTCGAGATTATCCTTTTATCTACATAGGTGAGAGTAGCTCAACAACAATGCTCAATAAGCCTCCTATTTTGGGGATAACACTGGATAGATAGTTAAGGACATAGCTTTGCCATATGAAATTCACTCCTACCCGATTTAGGCATAGCAGATGGGTTGTCTCTTAAGCATTGATGCCTTGTCTTGAATAATGGCGCCCTTCCCTCTCATGGAAGAGAGGGTTATGATTTATAAGTTGGACTATAAATCAATTTTTCAATGGAGAATCAGTGGGAGCTTAAGAAGAAAAATGTATTTACAGGGGTAAAATTGTAATCTTTGACCCAACTATAAATACGAATGACTTGTGAAGGATTGACTTACCGATTATGGTTAAAATGGACATAAATATATCAACATTAATAAGAGTGCAACTATAGACCTATAGTAGAATGTCTTGGTAGTTAACAAATAGTAATTAGTTCAATTTAAAGAGTTTAACCAATTAATTACAGGTCGTTGGAGCTCATGATCTGTAGGTCCGTAAGGTCCTTCTACTAGCTCGTAATTTGAATTATTAAATTGAGTAGTTTTGATAAGATTTGAAATTAGAGTTTAGAATTTGAAATGTTCAAATTCAATTAGGGTTTCTATTTATTATATTTGATACAATTGAAATGTTTAATTTTATCAAAATTAAACGAAATCGGAGAAACGATTAATGTTTAAAATATGAATTAAATATTAATTGTATAATATTAATTTCATTATGATGGAATTTTTTTATTAATTTAATATTAGATATTAAATTAATAAAATTAATTAAAAGGTTTAATTAATTAGTTTTATATAAAAATTAATTAATTGAATTAATATGTATGTATATATATATATATATAACTAATAAATCAAATTAAATTAGTTTAATTTAGAAATTGGTTTTGGAAATCATTTTTGGTAAAACTATTTTGAAAATCAAAACGCAAAGTGGAGATTTCCAAACACTATGGTACAAGGCACCTTATTCACTCAATTCCATTTTCTCCATGAAGTAGGAGTTGGCCTTCATGGAAACTTTGAATTTGCATGATGAAAGCTCTATAAATTGAAGTAGAAAGTTGAATAATTGATTCGTGCTTATAAGAATTTATTGAATAACTCTGCAGAAATCAATAATCCTCCAAACCCTCTTCATATCTTCTATATATCCAGCTCAATGTAGTATTTCCACCACACAAGTCTTGCAAGAGAATAGTAGATAAGATCTTTGTGTTAGTCTACTTGTAGTTTGAAACACTTTAACGTGGAACTAGGCTGGTATTGAAGAGGATCTTTCAAAGGTATTGTGTTCAACAAACCCTCTTCCATAATAGTTACTTTGAAGCATGTTTTAAACTCAAATTAAGTATAATTAGAGTGCTTATTGATTCTGATTTTCTCCGTTGCACGTTAATATACTCTAACAGTCGGAGCAGGGTAGGAAGGGTGGGGGAGAACTCCTCATCCCCGTGCTCGAGGGGTATTTTCCCCCATCCCTGGCCCCGTCCCCGCCAATTGAAGTTTAGGATGAAGACGGGGATTCCCTATCAGGGAAATGGGTCCCCGCGGGGACCTATACCCATTTTTTCTTTATATATTTATACATACATTTGTAATTATTATATATTACATTTGTAATTAATATATATATATATATTTTTAATATGTATAATTATTATTAAAAAATAAAATAAAATAATTAATCGGGGATGGGCAGGGACAAGGATAGGGTGGGTATACCCTCCCCATCCCTGCCCCATCCCCAATCGGGGACCCGATTAGGATCCCCGGTTTGACCCCCATCCCCGATCAAACCAGGGATTCCCTGCCCCAATCGGGGCAGGGACCCGATCCCTCGGGAATTTTTGCTAACCCTAGTTTCTCTTAGTTATTATAAGGCTTGGAAAGAATATGTTATAAAGTTGTTGAAAGGAGATGTTGATGATTCTTATGCTTTGGTTTCAAAGTTCTTTTCAAAGCTAAAAGCAATAAATCCTGTTCAATTTATTTTACTTATATAATTGCTATACTGGATAGTTGTTATATCAGTCTATTGATATACCTATTATAAAGGGTATCTATCGATAGATGTATGAAGTCTCAATTTTATTATTAAGTGCATCTATTAAATTCTTTTTTTTTTTTACAAGTTCATTTACTGCATATTGAACTGATTCAAATGGACGTTTTAAATCATGTTTCATGGCTATTGGATTATCAATTGAAGGTTGAAGATATTGTAGACTTAATATATTGATGGGATATTTTAAAGTGTAAGTATGGTGGAACATTGTTAATTGCGTCAACGATAGAGGGTAATAGACAAATTTTTCCTCTTGCTTTTAGTATAGTAGATTTAGAGAATGATGCTTCTTGGAGATGGTTTTTTGAACATTTAAAACTTTCTTTGAGAGAGAGAGAGGGATTAGTTATTATTTCGATAGACATATAAGTAAGTATTCCAAAGTGTGTTTTGAATGTGTTTCATCGATTGAATATTGTGTTTGTGTGGAACATCTTTTGAAGAGTGTTAAGATAGCATTCAAAGATTCTTTAATTGATAAGCTTTTTCATCAATGTGCACATGCTTATACAATAGATGATTTTGAGTTATATATGAGATGGATGGAGTCGATATACCCATTTGGATATCTTAGGAAAATTGGTCTTGAGAGATGGTCGCGTGTATACTCTAGACAAACAAGATATCAAATGATGACAACAAACATTTTCGAGAGATTGAATTCTACGTTAAAGATTGATAGGAATTTACATATTGCATCATTGCTTGAAATCCATTAGAGAGTTGCTTCAACATTGGTTTTATGATAGGTGTAAATCAGAGTCATGTTTGAAGAGCGTTTTGAGTTCTTGGGTTGAAGGAGTGATAAGAAAGCTAGTTGATGAATCAAAGTTTCACAGTAAATGTTGTGTTTTATATTTTTGTTTATAACAGTAAAGTATTGATATACTTAAAATGTAATAATTATGTAATATACAACTTTTATATTTCATTCTTATATTACTTATTTTTACTTCTTATTTTTATTTAATAAATTTTTTTTTCTTAGGTTAATCCTATGGGTGAATCTGAATATCAAGTAGTTGATAGTGGTAATAGTTTTTTAGTAAAGTTGGATGGTAATAGTTGTAGTTATCATGTTTGAGATTTTGAAGAAATTCTATTTAGTCATGCTCTTATCGTGATCCATAGTCTTAATTTGAATCCATTTGCATTTGTTTTGAAGTAGTATTATGTCAATGCATTGTCTTCAACTTATGGTGGTCTAGTTCATCCTATTGCTAAACATACTAATTGAAGTATTGTAGAGACAAACGACAATGTATTGCCTACAGTTTTTAGACATCCAGCAAGAAGGCCTCAGAAAAAAAGGATTCCTTCTATTGGTGAAGTTTCAAAATACTTAAAGTGTCATTGTTGTAAACGTGTTGTATTGGGTTATGTGTCCTAAAACTCGCAGTTTGTAAACTTTAACATATTTCTATTTACAATAAAGATGTTATTGAGATTGTTTCGATAAAGTTGTTATTGATCATATAAATTGCATTTATAGATTCCTAAATCCAATAAACTAACAAACCCATGGCTATAACATGAATACTTAAACTTTATGTAGAGACATAAAAGAAGATCAAGTTTGAGTACATAGCAAAATGGTCAATACTCATGCGAAGTATGGAGAGATTGAACATAGAGTGAAATGAGGTTTCCATTTTTTGTAAATAAAGTACTGAATACAAAATAACAAATGGAATTGAGAGCTAAGAAGCCCAGTAAGCAATGTCTTGCTTCCCGTGGCCTTTTACACTGTTCTTTTTCACTCCAACTTTATTCTAGATGTATATTCTTGCTCTCGCAAGTGTTGGCCCTCTTTCCTTTGTAACGCTTTCCGGCAGTCTCTCAATCTGTCTGGGAATGATCTCTCAGCTTTCTCGTCTCCTTGCTCGTCTCCGTCCTCTAAGTATAAGTATGAGTATATACGTGAACAGAATAACAGCTCTCTAACTTCTTAACTTGTTCCAAAAACTTGTTACCCCTTTTACACTGGTGGCCTTTGGTATTTATAGAGCTCAAGGTGAAGCAGCCTTTCTTTCTAAAGATTGCAATGGTGGACGGGTCATTAATTCTCCTGCTCTAATGCACCGATTAATGGTCACTGAAAGTTGAGTGTACTTGCTACAGTTTCGCTTTAACGGCTTGTCAATTAAATTCAGATTCAATCGTTATCAGTTTCTGACCCATCGTGATTTATTATGTTGTCACCTTGATGCGTAGTATTTATGCGGCCACCTTTATAAGGAACTTCTCACGATCGCATACGATCGCATGACTTGCGATCACATATTCAAGCGTGCTGACTTCTAATTCCTTTGGATCGCAATTTTACTTGCGCCATCGCATCTTTCCTGCACAAAATAAGTAAATTAACTATTTTTATGTGATGGGCGCATGCGATCGTAATTCCTTTCAGTTTAGAGCTTTTGGACATGATATTGCTTATTTTACCATCGCATTCTCTCATTATTTTACTTATTTGAGTTGTAATAACTTGTATTTCTACCAGTTATCACTTATCCTGGGGATACTATGGATTCGACCCGCTTTATATATTGATACAAATGATGTGATCCCAAAATCGTTCATGTGGAGACGTGCGAGTCGGGGCATTCTATGCAAAAGATGTTTCCATAAGACCAGTTCATGAAATAGTCACATTTCTTTATAACAACCGTTTACTATTAAAACTGACTATTATAATTCGATGTCCTAAGGTAACTCGGTCTAAATCCTGAGCTAACTATGAAATCTTGTTTATTCAGGATTATTCTTTAACCTGCACGGGTGAGAGTGGGTCAACATCAATGCTCAATAAGCCTCCCATTTTATGGGTAAGACCAGATAGATAACTGGGGACATAGTTCTGCAAGATGGAATTCGCTCCTACTCATCTTAGGGTTAGCAGATAAGGTGTTCCCTTAAGTACTAACTTGTAGTCTTGAACATAGGGGCCACGTCCTCTCTATGGCTGAGAAGGACTCGGTGTTAGGGTTGATGCCCTAAATCTCATAGGGTCTTGTAATTTGTAATTGTTTTGTACAAATATTTTATTTATTTAATAAAGTATAAGATTTTTTATTTAACATTTAGCAATATTAAACCTTCAAACCAATAAACTAACATCCAAGGTTATCATCTGTAACTTAAACATGTATGTAGAGACATACAGGTAGATCATGTTTAAGTGATAACCTAAATGGCATGTACTAGATGGATAAGATTGGATACCTTATCATGGTAATACTACGAATACGGCCTGCTTTGTAGGTGTTACAATTGTTGTAAAGTGCTACAAATGATTTGATCCTGATCATTCATGTAGAGACATGTGAGTGGGGGTATTCTATGGAAAGGAGTTTGTATAAGACCGGAGCATGAAATGACTAGTCTCGTTATATAACACCGTTCATAATAGAGACTTACATTTCACCAGGATGACCATAGGAGACATAACCTGAATCCTAAATGAGTTGTGAACTCCTGCCTATGAAGGTGGTCCTTTGATTTGTATGGGTGAGAGCAGCTAGATCGCCGACTCAATAAGCCTACCATTTTGGGGATTCTTCTGATTGGGTAGCTGGGAACATAGCTACACAAGATAGAATTCACTCTTTTCCAGCCGTGTGTCATGTTGTGTCATGCGTAGCTGGGGATTCTTCTGATTGGGTAACTGGGGATTCTTCTAATTCGTTTTGGCTTGCCCCCACGTATGTCATGCGGACATCCAACTTCAAGCAAGTGCCTTTCATAGCTTAACTCTTATCAATATGGGTTTCTCCATTACGTTGACAGTGGAGTTATTATTCTCAAAAGCTCGCTTCACATTTTTTTTTTCAAATGATCGCAATGCAATTAACACAATTCTCCGAGACCGCTGTCAACCCCAAACTTAGAAGTTGGCAGCATTCTCACCGCAAAGCTAAAAACAAAATTACGAGAATGCGGTAATAAATGTTTGAACAAAGATTTGCACAAAATAAAACTTAAGACTTTCAAAATTTGAAGAAGCTAATAAAAGTAAAGAATTTCTTGCGTTGATTAGTTAGAAGATGCAGTGAACTATACATACCATCATAGAAACATCGCAAAACAATGCAAATCGGGAAAGAAAGAATTTCAAAAGGATAAGGCATACAAGATAACAAGAAAAGACCTTAGGTGGAACAACGCATGCGATCATGCGTTGAAATTCACGTGTTCGAAGCCATGCATTGGAGGATGAAAAGAATTCTTCTGTTGACTACGAACCGAGGAGACTTATTGTTGCACCTACAAGAGCAAACACACCACAACCAACGAAGGAGCCATATATCCAAAATAACAATGAAAATAAAATAACCTATGCTAAGAAAGCAAAGTAAAGATAGAGTAGAAGACGTCTCTGGAAAAATAAGAGTGTTGTCACCACAAGGAGTCTTCCATGCAAGAGATGGTTCTCAACTGCTTGGGTCAAGGATCATGCCCTGACCATTGGAACTTCCGGCAATTGTTGAGCGCATGTTGACCACCATGAGCTTAGAACTGCCTTCAGCTCTTTTGCGACTGATTGCCCTTCTACCTTGGGGTCAACATTGGCTTTTAGCGCATCGCCTACACTTCAATATTGTTTGCAACCTGGTCGCACAAGCTGCAATACTCCCAAGATAAAAAGTTTGCTCGCAGAGACACAAAACTTAACAAATATTTAGCTGTCAAGTCCCCGGCAACGGTGCCAAAAACTTGATGACGGGAAATTAGAAGTCAAATTATTCAACAACTAAAATCCCTTGGACGCGGTATGTGATGCATGTTCCTAAGATATGCGTTGATAGTCATGCGTCGATGATCATGCGTTGGAATGATAATGCGTTAGCGCATGTATGCAATGACCATGCATCCTGCCACAAGTTTTCTTGCGCTCACACCAAGTATAATGCAAACACAAGTTTCTCGAGTAATCCGAGGTCGAACTCAGGGACTTGTAGCAAAAATGAATAAAAGAATGTTGGAGGGGTTGTTAAGCTAATACTACTCTTACTCCTAGCTAATAGACAACGCAATGAGAATATACGTGAGAGGTAGAGACACGACAACTCTTGACATAAAATAAATGAATGGGAAAAATAGATACTTAAGAGTGAACGCAAGGGCAACCTTAGTCAACGCAAGCCATGCGATCATGCAACCCACATACAATAGTAAACCACCTCTCAGTGTGAATGCTATGGCTTCTAATGCTAGATCGCATGCGATATATGCGCTAAGTCTACAAGGCCTACACATAAGTCTCTATTCCTATTTATGCGATGACAAAATAACATCCACACAAATATGCGACCACATAATATCATTCCTATTCCTAGGGTGCATGCAATGCAGATTAACAAACGGAGCTTATCTCTAAGTTCCACATTCTTGTCTATGCGTTCCAATCCGCTCTCTCGAGTCTTAGATTTGGGTCTTAAACTACTCTTCCGAGTATGCCTAAATGATGAATGATGCGCTCATAGGATAAGGTAACCACATGAACTTGGTTGACACAAGATTATTCCTATCTTTAGTGAAAAATGCATACATTGCTTAATGCGACCAACCACTTACCCTCTTGGGTAGTTGGTTGTTGCTGACTTTACTCATAGACAAGTAATGCGTTAGCCTATAGACAGGCATTGCCGCAGCTTCACACTAAGCAAATAAGGTTACTCACACACTCACACAACACACACCTCTCGATGGGTTGCTACATGCTTCATATCCCTAATTCACATGACTAAGTATGTGATACCCAAGCAATCCCACTAAGTGTTGCAATTAAAGTAAAGATGCTAAGCAAAGAAGATGGAGATGGAGTCGAAGGAAACAGAGAAATGCATTGAAAAAAAATTGTATTAATTCCTTAATCACAAAATGTCATACAATACAATATAAGAAACGAAAGGAAAATAAAGTGATCGGCTAGAAGCAAAGACTTGCTTCCAGCGAATGTGCGTCAAGGCTGCCGGTGATGCCATGGATGGGCGAAGGAGTTGACTCTCTCGAGATCTAGCTCTGGTCGAAGGCTCCGGTCGTCACTCGGAATGGATGAAGAATGTGAAGAACTCTCAAACATCTTCTCACGTAGTTTGTCTGGATCACGGGGAAAATCCCCAGATCACAAGGATCATCCCCGGATAACTTAAATTTCAGCTCATCAGCTTCTATTTATAGAGCTTGGGTCACCGACAACATTAATTAGACTGCTCTGAGTCTGACATTCGGCGCGTTAGTCTTTTCTGAACCTCTGTCACTAACGGTGTGGTTTTTCTCGAGGTAGATGCATTGATGTGTTCATTTCACCAACCTTGTGTTCATCCCATTAGTATGCGTTGTCGCGTAGCCATAATCATTTAATGACCGCATTCGCTTAATATCGCAACTCTACACGATGATCGCAATCGCTAGGCGAGCGCAACTCCCATACGATGGATGCATACGGCTGATTATCGTAACATCCATGCATTGATCGATGCCTTCAGCCTTGCGATGGAGTGTTTCTCCGCATGCGGTCGTCTATGCAGTGGTCTGGTTTCTGCGTTTGCGTCCATTTCCTGTTTTAACTACAAAAATAGAACATTGAACGGATAATAATGCATAATAACGGGTTAGATGAGATTCAACAAGCTGATCGACGCAAGCTCATTTTTGCATGAATTCCTATCATGATTGACGCATATTCTGCTTAACGACCTTCATAATTCTAAGTAAGAGGCCTAAGATGACATGTATTTCTGCATGTCATCATTGGGGTAAGTAGATAAATTTCTCCCTTAAGGACTTATTCCGGGACTTGAACAATGTGGTGCCACACCCTCTCCTGGTCCGAGAGGAGTTTGGTCATAGTTGGAATATGACTTATTATTCATTAGAGGGATCAGTGATACTTAAGGAGTTAGATGTAACTACAAGGGCAAAATGATAATTTTGGTCGTTGTCCTTCAAGCAATTTATTAAGGGTCATCATACTATTAACTGGTTATATCCAATGGACACAAAAATATATCTGTATTACGAAGAGTGCAGTTGTCGGTCTTTAGTGGAGTAATCAACAGTTAATGAATATTGAATAATTTAATTAAAGGAGTTTAATTAATTATTTAATTAATTATTCAAGTACCATTGGAGTTTCAATCTACAAGTCCATGAGGCTCTGTAACTCAACCGACATTTAATGATAATCAATTTTGGATTAATTTGAATTGTTCAAATAATTAAGAGAATTAATTATATGTGATATAATTAATTTAATTTAAGGGTAATTGCAATTGGTAGCATTTTTAGGAATAATAACCAAGTGTATAACATTATTTAAAAAAAAATTGCAAATATTGACAAGTCCATCAACGATAGACTTCTATCGTTGATAAATTCCCAAATCTATCAGCGATAGACGTCTATCGTTGATAAACTCTTATCACTGATAAACTCCTACCAATAATATATGGTCTATCACTGATAGACACCTACCAATAATATAGTCTATCACTGATAGACTATTTAAATTTGTCCATATTTGTAATTTTTTAATACTTTGGGTCTAATATCTATATTTGCAATTGTCTCTTAATTTAATAATATATGATATAATTATTTATAAAGTTTATTTGAGAGGAAATAAATATTTGAATGTGATTCAAATATTAATTATGTGAATTGGATTCATATAATTAATTTTAATATAATTGGGATTTATCCTAAATACCATGCATTGATGAGAGAATTAAAAACTACAGTTATATTGTATTTGATATAATATAAACTATAGGTTATATGTTATATTGGATATAACATATAGTAAGTATATATTATATGTTAAGTTAGTTAATGTATAATTATATTTTTGAAATAGTTTGAAATTAGTTTTAATTTATTTAATTTTATTTTTTATTTTAAATTTTTGAAATTTAAAATGGAGAGAGTTATTTCTAACTCCCTCCCCCTAATATCTCTCATCTCTCTACGTGTGGGAGTGGTTAGGGATTGGGCAATTTCTTCTTCTTCTTCGACATAGAAGAGATTTATAGAGATTGATCTAGAATTTTTTCTCTGAAAAAATCCCAAATTGTTCTCCCTCTCATCTCAATTTCCTCTCCCTCTCTTCCAAATTCTAAAAGCTCACACACTCCTTAGTGATTCTCATCCCAAAAGAGAATACAAGAGGCTCCAATTGGTAGCGGCCATTTGGTTTGAGGGATCGTTTTATATTCGTGATAGATCTAGAGAAAAGGAATTCACGTGAAGAAAGGTTATTCAAAGGTAATAGTTTCTGAAACCCTAATTTCTTATTCTCTAATTTTATTTCACATATTGTAAATATTATTGTGTTATTACATAATTTTGTTTATGTAATTTGCGTTCTGTGAAAAACCAAAAATTGGGACGATCCACGTTTCCGCTCAGGACCTTCACAGGTTCCTTCAATTGGTATCAGAATGGGGTTTTGAACCCAATTTTTCTTATTTTCCAGAATAGAATTACAGTTATTGAGGGTTTGCATTATGTGTTTTTGTTCATGTGATGAATGTGTATAGAATGTGAATGGTTTATAATTTTTGGATGTTTTCGGGATTAGCCATTTAGATTTACTACTTTAATTTACAAAATTGGTTTGTAACGGCCCAAGATGGAGAAGAAACGCAGTTCAGCGTCCGCTTTGCGCGTGGTTCATGGAGTTATGTTCCGATTTGATTCCTCTAGGTTCTTTGGTTCGGTTAGTTTGGGTTCTTCTGAGCCGGTTCGTGGCTGGTTCGAGTTATTTTTGGTCCAGTTCGAGCGGTTCAAGGGTCAATTCACTTATTACAAACCAATTTAATTATTAATTTGTAATAGTTAGTAATTTAAAAAAATAATAATTAAATTAATATAAGTGTTATATTAATTTAATTAATTGTTTAGTTGTCCAATTCTGGTCCAATAATTTTTTTTAATTATACATATGATGTATGATTTATTTTTATTATTATATGTCATAATGTATGTCATGTAGTATAAATCCCACCATAGGTTTATTTCATGCACCATTTATATTATAAATGTTATAATATATAGTTGCATGATTTTATATTTAGAGTATGCTCATGCATCATATAATATAAGTGTTATAGTATATGGTCGCATATGTTAATAACATAGTCATGCATCATGCATCATTTATATTATAAGTGTTATAATATATAGTTGAATGTATGTATGAATGTATGTAAGAATGTATGTTGTTAATTATTTCATTTCTTTATTATATAAGTGTTATATAAGTTCAGTAATGAAATGGAATTGCATGATTCATGATACTACTTTAAGTAATTTTACAATTGTTATAATTTTACTAAATATGTCATAACATGCAATGATTGGTTTTAATTTACTTCATTTATTTTATAAAAGTTATAATTAAATGAAATTAGAAATTAAAATTAATAATTCAGAATTGCATACAAACCTTAGGTTAAAATCATTTTTAAAAATGGTTTTAAAATATGATTCACATAGATCTAAGATCACATTTCTAATAAGATTAGAAATTAAGTTTAATCTTTTAATCAGTGTAATAGGATTAAATTGGTTCAATTAAAATATTAAATTTTTAGCAAATATATCTATAAGGGACTTTTTGTCTAAGGCTAGTTCTGTCTAGGCTGGGGTATTTAAGTTGACAGAAATGTAACACCACTACCTGGGAACTTACCTGGAAAGGTGAATTCGATAGATTTACTACAAGCATGCAATTTTTTATTAAAGTTTATTAAAGTGTTCAATGAGCATAATCAAAATTGTTTAACTATCCCAAGTAAAAGTTACTTTTAGGCAAATTTAAACAAACACTTAGCTAAAATCAGTAGCTGGATTTTTTTAAGTTAAAGAACCCAAGGTAAAACGCTCAGTGGGAGAAAAATAGGGTATATGATACTTGATTTTTCCTTTTCACATTTCTCCCTAAAAGTTCACATCGTGAGATTTATAATCAACCTTGAGGCATCTTTGCTCTTGTCCCTCTACGGATGGTGTTTGTATAGATCAATGTCAAGATGAATGGAGAGAGTGTTTATAATAAGTGGGAGTGAAACGTATGTCAACATATCCCACAGTCTCTCTCATTAGTTTGTAGTAAATTTTCATGCTTGACCTCAAGGCACCTTCGCTTGTGTCCTCCTACGGATGACATTTGCATGACTATTTACACAAACTCCAGAAATGGATAGGGTTGCTTTATTTTTTGTCCCAATCAGTTTTTTCCTACGGTTGGCTCATTGAGGTGGAACTCTAGAATCTAAAATGAGGGGTTATACTTACAAGAAAATGTTAAGCGAGTTTAACAATTTCTGGACGGAACAATAGTGACTGATAGTTACAATAACAAGGAGTTGTTCTGTATATTGGTTGAGAATGTCTCATTTCAGTGAAGGGGCACTTGATCCTCCTATGGTGACTTTTGTCCTGTCTCACTAAAACATCATTGCAAAATAGATATCACTTAGGGTGCATTAGATTATTTTGCTAAATTTGATTGGTTTTTCCAAATGGGTTAATGCATACAATACTAATATAAATAAATTGCATGGTTTTAGCAAATATCATCATGAATTCTGTGACTTTAAACTTGCTCATCGCAAACAAACTTACTGGCGAAAACTATACAAATGGAAAAACACAATCAACACAATACTTATCATCGACCACCTGAGATATGTCCTAATGGAGGAATGTCCTCCTATTCCTACTCAAAATGTTGCTCGAAGTGTTCGAGAGGCATATAAGCACTGGATAAGGGCAAATGAAAAGGCCCGAGTGTATATCTTGGCAAGTCTTTCTGAATTCTTGACCAAGAAGCATGAGCTTATGATCACTGCCCGTGAGATCATGGAGTCCCTGCAGGGGATGTCAGACAACCGTCCACATAACTCAAGTACAACGCTCTTAAAAAAAATCTTCAATGCTTGTACGCAAGAAGATGCATTTGTTAAAGAACACGTTCTCAACATGATGGTCCACTTCAATGTGGCGGAGGCGAATAAGTCTATCATCGATGAAGCCAATCAGGTTAGCTTTATACTAGAGTCTTTACCTAAAAGTTTCCTGCAGTTCTGTAGCAATGTTGTTATGAACGGGATTGACTACAACGTGACCACTATGCTCAATGAGCTACAGACTTCCCAGTTTTTGATTAAAAGCAAGGAACAAAATTGAGAGGCAAATGTTGCCTCGTCCTTTAAGAAATTCTACAGAGGATCATCCTTTGAAACTAAGTATGTGCCTTCTTCTTTTGACAACAAAAAAGTGGAAGAAGAAGAAAGGTGGAAAAGAAAAAGCTAACCCACGAGGGACACTGGAAGAGGAATTGTCTCGAGTACTTGGCGGAAAAGAAGAAGGCCAAGCAAGGTGAATATGATTTACTTGTATTGAAGACTTGTTTAGTGGAGAATGATGATTCAACCTGAATAATTGATTCAAGCGCCACTAACCATGTTTGTTCTTCATTTCAAGAAATTAGTTCCTAGCGGTAACTGAAAGCTAGGGAAATGATAATGCATGTCGGAACTGGGCACGTCGTCTCAGTTGTGGTAGTGAGAGGACTTTGACTTTGTTTATAGAAATCATATATTATATTAAATAATGTATATGTGGTTCCAAACTTGAAAAGGAATCTTATTTTTGTAAAGTGCTTGTTAGAACAAAAATACTCTATTTCATTTAAAGTAAATAAAGTAGTTGTTTAAAAAATGGTGTATATATTTGTTCTACAAATCTCGAAGATAATCTTTATGTGTTAAGACCATTAGCAACTAAAGCCTCCTGAACACTGAAATGTTTAAAACTGTGATAACTAAAAATAAAAGACTTCTCCTAAAAAATGCCCGTCTTTGGCACCTAATGTTAGGACACATCAATCTCAATAGGATTGAGAGATTTGTTAATAATAGACTTCTAAGTGAGTTAAAAGAATTTTTTTTTACCTGTGTGAGAGTTATACATTGAAGGCAAAATGACCAAAAGATCTTTCACTGGAAATGGTCATAGGGCCAAAGAACCTTTGGAACATGTACATTCATACCTATGTGATCCGATGAATGTTAAGGCAAGAGAAGGGTTTGAATATTTCATCACTTTTGCTGATGATTAGTCAAGGTATGGGTATGTTTATTTAATGCAACAGAAGTCTGAAGCTTTTGAAAAGTTCAAAGAATTTAAGGTTGAAGTTGAAAATGCATTAAAGAAAACAATTAAGATATTTCGATCTGATCGAGGTGGAGAGTTTTTGGATCTTACATTCCAAAAATATTTGATAGAACATGGAATTATGTCCCAACTCTCAATACCTAGAACACCTCAATAGAATGGTGTATCAAAAAGGAGAAATCGAATTATGTTGGACATGGTTCGGTCTATGTTGAGTTATGCTTCCTTACCTGACTCGTTTCTCGGTTATGGAGTACATATTGTAACTTATATTTTAAATTGTGTTTCATCCAAGAGTAGTACGAGAATACCTTTGGAATTATGGAATGGTCATAAAGGTAGTTTACGCCATTTCAGGATCTAGGGTTGCCCAGCACATGTGCTTGAGGCAAATACTAAGAAACTGGAACCTCGTTCAAAATTGTGTCTATTGGTAGGTTACCTTTAAGGAACGAGAGGTGGTTACTTTTATGATCCTAAAGAAAATAAAGCGTTTGTGTCGACATCAATTTAAGCATTTGTATAGTCATAATATGAGGCATTTGCATAGCATAGCATAATATGAGGCATTTGTAGGTTGCCTTCCCATCAGTTAGCTTTCTCACTATTGCCATGTTGAAGTCTAACCGAACACTGCTATCCATTGCCTCATATTATGACTATGAAATTTGGAAAATTGATGTCAAGATTGCTTTTTTGAACGACAATCTTGAAGAGCCATATATATGGAGCAGCCTGAGGGATTCATAACCCAAGATCAAGAGCAAAAGGTTTGTAAGCTTAATCGATCTATGTATTGATTGAAGCAAGCTTCTCGATCATAGAATATAAGATTTGATACTGCGGTCAAATCTTATGGCTTTGGTCAAAATGTTAATGAGCCTTGTGTATATAAGAGAATCATCAACAATTCAGTACCCTTTCTAGTGTTGTATGTAGACGCTATCCTACTCATTAGGAATGATGTAGGTCTACTGATTGAAATTAAGAATTGGCTAGCGACCCAATTCCAAATTGTTCTAGTCATTGAGATCTTTAAAAATCGAAAGAACTGAACGCTAGCTCTGTCTCAAGCATCGTACATTGACAAGATGCTTGTCAAATTTTTTATGCAGAACTCCAAGAGAGGCTTACCACCTTTTTGGCATGGAGTTATATTGTCTAAGGAACGATATCCTAAAACACCTCAAGAAGTTGAGAAATGAGACGGAACCCCTATGCATCACTGTTGGTAGCCTAATGTATGTGATGTTATGTACTAGACCTAACATCTGCTATGCGGTGGGGATAGTTAGTAGATATCAAGCTAATCCAGGATTTGATCACCAGACCGTCGTTAAGAACATCCTCAAGTATCTACGGAGAACAAGGGACTACATACTTGTGTACGGTTCTAAGGATTTGATCCTTACAGGATACATGGAGTCTGATTTTTAGACTTATAAGAACTCTAGAAAATTCACATCAAGATTAGTGTTCACTCTTAAAGAAAGAGCAATAGTCTAGAGGAGCACCAAGCAGGGGTGTATTGTTGATTCCATTATGGAGGCTGAGTACGTAGCGGCTTGTAAAACTGCTAAAAAAGCTATATGGCCTAGGAAATTCCAAACAGATTTGGAAGTAGTTCATGACATGTCAAAGCCCATCACCCTTTATTATGATAATAGTGGTGCTATGGCTAATCTTTGAGAGCCTAAGGGTCACAAGCGCGGGAAGCACATAAAGCGGAAGTATCATCTCATTCAAGAGATTGTGCATCGAAGGGACGTGATCGTCACGTAGATAGCTTCGGAGCACAACATTGCTTATCCATTTAAAAAGGCCCTCACAGGTAAGGTGTTTGACGGTCACCCGCAGAGTATGGGTCTACAGAACAGACCACATTTAGTCTAGAGCAAGTGGGAGATTTTGTACTGGGCGCGTGGAATGCCCTAGTTTATTCCTTTGTTTACTTATATATTAGTATGACATGTATATTTTACACCCCACTAGCTTTAATACAAGTGAGAGATTGTTGGTGTGATGCCTTAAATCTCGTAGGGTTCTATAGTTTGTAATTGTATTGTACAAATATTTTATTTATTTAATAAAATATAAGATGTTTTATTTGAAATTTAGTAGCATTAAACCCTCAAACCAAAAAACTAACATCCAAGATTATCATCTGTAGCTTAAACATGTATGTAGAGACATACAAGTGGATCATGTTTAAGTGATAACGTAAATGGTTTATAGTAGATGGATAAGGCTGGATACCTTATCTTTGTGACACTACGTATACGACCTGCTTTATAGTTTTTACAATTAGTGTAAAGTGCTACAAATGATCTGATCCTGACCACTCATGTAGAGACATGTAAGTGGGGGTGTTCTATGTAAAGGTGTTTGTATAAGACCGGACCACAAAATGACTAGTCTCATTATATAACGTCATTCATAATAAAGACTTACATTTCACTAGGATGACCATATGTGACATGACCTGAATCCTAGGTGAGTTGTAAACTCCTGCCTATGAAGACAGTCCTTTGATTTGTATGGGTGAGAGTGACCAGATTGCCGACTCAATAAGTTTATCATTTTGAGAATTTGTTTGATTGGGGAGCTGGAAACATGGCTCTATAAGACAGAATTCACTCCTTCCCCGACGTCGGGATAAGTAGATAAAATGCTCCCTTAAAGACTGATTCCGAGGTTTGAACGATGTGGCATCACACCCTCTCTTAGCCTGAGAAGGGTTTGATCATAGTTGAATTATAACTTATTGTTCATTAGAGGGATCAGTGGTACTAAAGGAGTTAGATGTAACTTTAAAGATCTGAATGTCCATAACAAACTGCTACTCTCCCAAATCTTTCATTTGGAATTGGGTTGCTAACCAATTTTTAATTCCAGTCAGTATACCTACATCATATCTAATGAGTAGGATATAGTCTACATACAGCACAAGAAAAGCTACTAAACTATTGATGATTTTCTTGTAAACACAAGGCTCATCAACATTTTGATCAAAACCATAAGATTTGATCGCAGTATCAAATATAATACTCCAAGATTGAGAAGCTTGCTTCAATCCATAAATGAACTGGTTAAGCTTACAATTGATATCAGAGCCAGTTTTTCTTGCATTTTGATTTTTTGGTTTTTGAAACAAAAATCAATTCATCGGGTGGGTTATTTTTCTGCATTCTGCTTGAAAACATATGAGGTTTGCTTGATAGATAATTTCATTTGTAGGCACCATTGATAACGGACAGAAATGCACGTTATTACAGCACAAAAATATAAAACAATGTGGGTATGCGACGATAAAAATATATAAAATCATGTCCAAAAGCATTAGACTAAGAATATTGCGATCACATGCGCCCATCACATAAAAGCAGCTAATTTACTTATTTTGTGCAAGAAAATGTGTTGGCACAAAGCAAAATGTTATCCAAGGAATTCGACGACCGCGCGCATTAAAAGATTGTGACCATAAAGCCATGCGATCGTATGCGTCGCGAAGATTTGTTCAAGAAGGTAGCCGCATAAAGACAGTGCATCAAGGTTAAAGCATAATAAATCATGATGGGACGGAAAGCTGATGACGATTGAATCCGAATTTAGTTGATAAGCCGTTAACGACACACTGTAGCAAGTACATTCAACTTTTCGGTGACCATTAATCGGCGCATCAAACAGAAGATTTAATGACCGCCCATCATTGCAATCATTTGAGAGAAAAGTTTCTTCACCTTGAGCTCTATAAATACTGAAGGCCACCATCGTTAAAAGAGTTTAAGTTAGACACAGTTCGCCATATACATAGAAGATAGAACATATAATTAGTTAGTCGCTGGTCTATAGTTATTCATATACTTAGAGACGGAGGCGAGCGAAGAGAAGAAGATGCCGAGAGATCACTCCTGGATAGCTCGAAAGACTGCTGGGAGGCATTATAAACGGAGAGAGAGCCGACACTTGTGAAAACAAGGATATTCTTCTGGACAGAGTAGAGTAAAAAGACGGTGTAAAAGCTTCGGGAAGCAGGACATTGCTACCAAGCTTCTTATCCCTACTTTTCATTATTGTTTTGTATTCTGATTTTATTTATAAAATGGAATTCTCATCTCAACATTTGTCCAACCTCTTCACATTTTGCATGAGTAGCTAAATTTCCGAACGGGTTGAGAAGCACTTAGCTAGCATGACCTAAGATCTTCACTTTATGCGATCATCTTGTCTTATGTATGCGTTAGTCACCCTTTAGAGATACTTGAGAGAGTAGTCTAAAGAAAGAACCTAGACTTGAGAGAGTCAGGTTAGAATCTAGGCTTGAGAGAGTCAAATTAAAACCGCATAAGCAAGAGATAGAAACTTACAGATAAGTTCTGTTTGCTATTATGCATCGCATGCACCCTAGAAATAGGATATGATAGTATGCAGTTACCTTGTATATGTGTGTATCATTCATCATTGCATATACAAGAATAGAAACTTAGACATAAGTCCTATCGACATTATCGTATACATCGCATGCGTCCTAGAAATTAGAACTATGGCATTTGCATTGAGATATGACATGTTGTTGTGTGTGTGTAGCATGATCGCATAACTTGAACGCAATCTTAGGGAGTGTTAGTTAAACCTCTTCTCAACCCATTCCCCGCATACTCATTGTAACTTTTGTTGTCATCAACTATTTACTCAATTCCGTCGCATAGAATTTATACTTAAACAAAACACCAACCAAACTTATTTATTTTTGCCACCGCAAAGGAATCAAAATTCACTAACGCATAGTGTATCAATAGTCCCTGTGTTCGACCCTAGACTTACCAAGAAACCTAGTAAGATTTATACTTGGGTTTTACTAAGAAAACTTGCATGTGCAACGCATAAACCATCATCGCAATTATACACCATTATTTCATCGCATTCACTACGCATCAACCATAGATTGTAAAATTTTATGTTGATTTCATCAATGTAAAGGCCTATTGTTTGGACATTTTATTTTTGCAATCGAGTCTATATTTTTGGGTCGTTCGGGGTCAGAAACAAAGTTGTCCGGAGTACAGTTTTTCAAAGAAGAACAAAGGATTTGCTTCTATCTCATGGCACCTGGTATCTTGGCATAAGATGATGGCTTGCGACGAAATGGTATGTGATGATGGCTTGTGGCGGGATGCATTCCTTGTGATGGGGTAATGGTCTTGCAAAGTAGATGAGCTTAAAGGTAAACGCGTCAATGCATACTATGCGTCGACACTTACAAGGTTGAATGCAAACCCATGCAGCAGGTAGCATATCCATGCGGCGATTCGATGCCCATTCCGTGAAGGGACTAAGGCACAATAAATGCAATGCTCACAGTCGCATGTGGAAGGACGATGCCCATGCGTTGAGCTTCATTTTCCAATGCATATAGTACTCAAAACCCATGTGTCGAGCAAGGCACCATGCGTCAAGCACTTCATCTGCCATATGTGGAGTTCAGCAAAAATCCTTTGTCCATCTCGATTTATCCGTCATGGAAGGTACCTGGCGTTGATCGAAAAATTCTCTTCCAACGCAAGGATGGCAGCTTTCCTTTGTAGTTTTAATTTTGTTAAAATTAGGGTGTCAATATTTGGTCTATCATAGCTTTTATATAGTTTTATATGCATATGATGTGTTATTTAACTGTGTGTTTTATTTGTTGCATAATGTATGTCAAGTAGTTTTAAAATCCTATCTTAGGATAAACATGATCATGCATCATATAAATGTTATATGGTTATATGATTAATATAACCATGCTCATTCATTATAATATAATTATTATATTATTTGAATGCATGTTTTGAGTAAGCATATTCATGTATCGTAAATGTTATAATGTATGATGTAGAGAAATGAATATGTATGTTTATTTTTCATGAATGACAATTATAAGTATTATAATTAGATGAAAAATGAACTTTGCATTGAGCATGACATTACTAGATTAATATAAACGTTATATTTAACCAAAGTCATCATAATGCAAAAGAAAAAGGATTTTGACAAATTCATTGTTTTATAAAAGTTTTGTTCAATGAATTAAATTAAAATCGATAATCAAGAGTTGCATATAAACATAAGTTCAAAATTTTTTTAAATGGTTTGAAATTGATTCATCTAGACTTATGTTAAATGCATTTCTAATGAAGTTAGAAATAGGTTAATCTTTTAATTCGTTTTAATAGTATTAAAATGAACTTGGTTAAAGTATTAAATTTATAAAATAATTGCCCACAAGGGGCCTTTGTCTAAGGAACGTTCTGTCTAGGTTGAGATTTTAAGCTTACGGAAATGGAACATCTCTACCTGGGAATAGACCTAGAAGGTGAATTGGGAAAATATTTTATAAGCATGCAATAAGTGATTATTTTCATTAAAAGAGTTTAATGAACAAAAACACATATTATTAAACTATTTAATATAAGTGTTATATTGAGCAAATTTAACAATTACTTAGTTAAAATAATCAAACCTTTTTTTCTAAGTTAATAAACCCAAAAGGTAGAACATTTAGTGGGAGGAAAAAGATATGTATGATATGTCATTTTTTCACCCACGTTCTTCTAAAGAGTTTGCAGGGTGAGATTCATGCTCGGTCTTGTGGTGTCCTATGCATACCCTCCCTTAGAAAGGTATTTGCATGGATTAATATGAAGCTGAATGAAGAAAGTGTTTATAGTAAGTGGGAGAAGGACGTGTGACAACATATCATGTGCTCTCCTTTTGTAATATTTCTTTCATGCTCGACCTCGTGGTGTTCTGAGCGCACCCTCCCTTAGGAAGATATTTGCTTGGGGGAAGGGCATTATAAACTCCATAAATGGATAAGATCGTTATAACCAATTGCACCAATTATGTTCTTCCATGAGGCAGACCGGTTGGAACAGGGTTATAGGGTAGAAAATGAAGGGTTACACTTACGATAAAGTATTAATTGGATTAAAGGAGTTTAATCAATTAATCTCATATCATTGAAGTTTCTAATCTGTTGGTCCATAAGATCCCTTTTTAGCTCATTAAAGGATAGTAATGAGGAATAATTTAAATTGTTCAAACCAAATGAGGAAATTTTATATTAATAAGATTAATATATAATGTTAATTATAGATATGATCTATAATTCAAATTATGTAAGAGAGATATATTTGAATAAGATTCAAATATTAAATTTATATGAATTGGATTCATAATGAGATATATACATATAAATATGTGATATTTATATGTTAATTAACTCCATTTTAAATATGATTTAATTAATTAATTAATTAATGGTTAATTAATTAATTAAGAAATAATGAGATTGAAGGTTAGTATAAATATATGATATTTATGATAATTAATTAAATGTATATTAAATAGGATTTAAAATATGGTCATTTAATTAATGTGTCAATTAATTAAATAAGGGTTATTTAATTAATTAACAATAAGGGTATAAAGGGAATTACTTGGAGAAAGGGTTAACCCTTCTCTATATAAATATATCCTTATATCCCATTTAGGACGAGTTTTGATTACACACAAAAAATAAATAAATAATAAACAATAACTAGCCTCCAAGCCTCCACCTTCTCTCTAACTTCTCTCTAAAAATTCTCTACCATTTTCCTCCTCAAAAGTTCTTGGAGACCATTATTCCAAGTTTTTTGGAATCCTAAAGAATAACAAGGTAACTTTGTTGGTGGTGTCCTTCTTCATTGGAGAAGTTTGAGATCGTTGATAGCTTTAGGTGTGGGTTTCAGTTTCCTTTTTGGTCGTTCATTCTACACATTAAACTTTTTAGCATCATCAACTTGTTGTGAAGCTTTCCTTGTATGTACTCTATTTTCAATAACCTAAAAGAAATACAATTTTATTTATTAGTATTGTACAAAAGAATATAAAAAATATTAAAAACAATATAGTCGAGAAAAAGATTTTACCACTTTTTTCCCTTTGTCATTCTTCTTCTTCTTCTTTTCTTCAATTTCTTGATGTTTGTCTTGTGTTATCACCCAAAATTCAATGTCATTCAATGTGTATTGGTTATATAAAACATAGTGTATCAGTAAGCTTATGTATATAAAACAAATATATCATATCAAATATTACAGTAAGTTAAAGTAATTATAGCTCTTCTTACTTGCCATGTGCAGTTTATTTTCATCTTTTTCCCACCCGTTCTAATTTTTGCTTTTCTTCTTTGCCTTGCTCTTGAATCTTTGCAATATATTAATCATAAAAAAGAAATAAGGTGTATCAGTAAGCTTACTTTTATATACTTACCATCCAAAACATATATATCAGTGATAATAACAAAAATGTTAACAAAAAAATGTAAAGCAAATATATTATTCAGTTATTACCTCTTGAATTTTGGGGACATCTTCAACTCATTTCAGGCTTGTTTCCATTAAGTCCTTTCCATGTAATTCCTTTTCATTCAGTTGTTCTTCAGATTCTCAGCATGAAAATAGGTGAATTAGTCAAATGATATATCCAATATTATATTTTTATAAAAAAAAGGGTATATCAAAATGTATACAAAAAAATTACTTATAGTTTGTCCCTTTGTTTCATTTGGAACTTCACTTTCTTTTTTTTATCTTCATTCAATTTTTCACTTTCATTCTCTACTTGATTCTTTAATGAATGTGTTAAAAAAAATGTATTTAAACAAGTGCAATAGTTACATGATATATATATTACTAAAGTGTATCAAAATGTATAATAAATTACTTACATTCTTATCTTGATCTTCTATATTCATTTATTGAGTTTCGATTTCTTCTTCATTTCTTTGAGCATCTTCTTGATTCTTTTATAAAGTTGATGAAATAAAGTATATCAGTCTATTGAATGATTAATATCCAAAAAGAAAATGAAATTCTTGAAGGTAATAAATGTATTACGTTGAAGTTGATGAAGTCATCAATGGAATTTAGTGTTTGTTCTAGGTCATCATCCTCTTCTTCCTGTTCAATTTCTCCTTCATTAATGTTATAGAAAGAACCAAAGACAAGAAATGAAGTTGCAGGCAGTTGAACGTTATCATCTTCTTTCTGTTATGTTGTTGTAACCACCAGAGCTTCTTCGTTGACTATGAGCGCCTGTATAAAAAGAAAATGAATGTGAGAATAGAGAGAGAAAGAGATCAAGGCATTCATTCTGTAAGAAGTTTAAAGAAGAAGTAATAAAATAGACCCTCCCGATTTGCACAGTGGACGTAGGCCTTGGCAGAACTACTTAAATACTTGTGTTCTTTCTTTCTTTCTCTATGATCGTCTAGCTTTTACTTAAGTATCGTGTACACGATCGTTTAGTTTCCATTGCATCATTTACACGATTGTTTAGCACTGCATCGCATCGTCTATACAATCGTCTAGTTCCTTAACTTTCATCAACGATCGTTTAGTACCTTACAACTATCGTCTACACGATCGTCTAGTGCTTCTTAATATCGTTTACATAATTGAACTATCGTCTAGTTCTTTGGAGCTTCATCTATACGATTGAGCTGCCTTCAGGTAAACGATTGAAGAGTTTTGAAGCCTTAGCATATAGCCTTCCCTGCGTCTTGAAGTGTACTTGACCGTTAATTCTGAGTAGTTTGTGACTGCAAACAAGAGAATCATACTTATCTAGGACAACAAGTGGTATCAGAGTTCAGAGAACAGTTCAAGACAAGTCCAAGATTTGAATTCTTGCATACTTTAAATCAGATAAGTCAATCTTGAAGCTCAAGAATGGCTACAACCAGGTATGAAATCGAGAAGTTTGATGGAAAAACAGACTTTGAACTATGGAAAGTGAAGATCAAGGAAGTTTTGGGGCAGCAGAAGGCACTACTGGCCATCACAAACCCTGCAAAATACCCTGAAACACTCACAGCTGCAGAGAAAAAGACAATAGAGGTAAATGCTTATGGAACTATTGTCTTGATGTTACAGATAGTGTTTTAAGGCAGATTGTTGACCAGCCTACTGCTTATGACCTCTGGAAAAAATTGAATGAGATTTATCTCAATAAAGACCTGTATAATAAAGCTTTCTTGAGGGAAAGATTTTTCACACACAAGATGGATGTTGCAAAGTCCCTCACTGATAATTTGAACGAGTTCAAGAGACTATCATTAAAATTCAGATCAATAGGAGACAATATTGGAGAAGAAAATGAGGCTTTTATATTACTTAACTCTCTACTAGAATCATTTAAAGATGTTAAGACAGCCATGAAGTACAGTGGAGAAAAATCACTACAAAAGCAATAATTTCAGCAATAAGAGTCAGAGAACTAAAGTTACAAATGAGCAAGAAAGATCAGCAAGGAGGAGAAGGCATGTTTCCAAAGGGGAAAACAAAGAACAATGGGAAGGGAAAGCAGAATGGTGGTGACAAGTCTAAAATTAAGTGTCATTTTTGCCACAAACTTGGATACATGAAGAAAGACTGATATGCCTTGAAGAGGAAGTTGAACCAACAGAACAAGGTAGGAAAACAAAGTGAGGCTACTATGGGGAAAATTCCCTTGTGTATTCAAATGCCTTGGCTGCAACTGAAGAGTACGAAGAGTGGAATTCTATGGAGACCCAAGACTGGGTCATAGATTCTAGTTGTTCAGTCCATATGATACCATCTAAAGGGTGGTTTTGTACCTACAAGAAGTAGGATGGAGGGATGATCTACATGGTAAATAACAATACTTGCAAGGCTGTTAGAATTGGGCCTATATCCTTGAAGATGCAAGATGGTTCAATGAAGTTGATTAGGAATGTGAGGCATGTTCCCACATTGAAGAGAAATCTCCTATCATTGGGAATGTTTGATTCTATTGGCTGTGATTATAAAGGTGTTAGAGGCACCTTTGAGATAATTAAAGACTCAAAAATAGTGTTGGTGGCAACCAAAGTCAATGGCTTGTATGTCATTAAAAATGTGCAAATGGCACATTCAGCCTTGATGGAAACTAATGAAGAACCCACAAAAGATGAGCTATGGCATAAAAGGCTATCTCATATTAGTGTGAGAGGGTTGCAAGTTCTCTCAAAACAGAGGATTCTTTCTAAAGGTGTTGGAAACAGCTTGAAGTTTTGTGAACATTGCATACTTGGCAAGGCAATAAGGCAAGGCTTCCCTAAAGGACAACACCTCCAAGAAGATACTTAAATATGTGCACTCTGACTTATGGGGGTCAGCTCACTCTCCTTCACTAAGTGGAGCAAGGTACTTTCTTTCCTTTGTTGATGATTACTCAAGGAAGAGTTGGGTTTACTTTCTAAAAACCAAAGATGAAGTATTTAGTAGATTCAAAGAATGGAAAACCTTGATTGAAAAGCAAACCTCTAAACATATTAAACACTTGAGAACTGAAAATGATTTAGAGTATTGTGGAGAAGAGTTCAACTTATTTTGCAGGGAGAATAGCATTGTGAGGTATGGAACAATGAGGTATACACCTCAACAAAATGGAGTTGCTGAAAGATTGAACAGAACAGTGATTAAAAGGGTGAGATGTCAGCTGTCCAATGCTCTTTTTCCTGAGAAATATTGGGCTGAAGTTATTTCCTACACAATATAGACTCTAAACAGGTGCCCATATGAGTCCATTAAGTTGAAAACTTCAGAAGAAAGGTGGACAGGACAGCCTCCCAAGCTAGAACACTTGAAGGTGTTTGGGTGTGTAGGCTATGTGCATCAAAGCCAAGGTAAGTTGAAACCTAGGCCTGTCAAATGCATGTTTCTAGGGCTTTACACTGGGAGTGAAGGGTTATAGACTATGGCATCCTATTGAGAAGAGATGTGTAAATAGTATAGATGTAGTATTTGATGACATGCAGAAATGTGTACCATCTTAATCCTTTTACTTAGAATTATGAAGGTTGTTAAGCAGAAATTGCGTTGATCATGATAGGAATTCACGAGAATATGAGTTTGTGTCGATCAGCATGGCGAATCTCAGCTAACCGATTACTTTGAGTTAATTATGCGTTCAATGTTCTATTTTTGTAGCCAATGCAGGAAATGAACGCAAACGCGGAAATCGGACCACTGCATAGATGACCGCATGCGGAGAAACACTCCATCGCAAAGGCAAACGCATCGATCAACATATGGATGTTGCGGTAATCACCCATATGCGTCCATCGCATGGGAGTTACGCTCGTCAAGCGATTGAGGTCATCATGTAGAGTTGCAGTGTTAAGCGAATGTGGCCATTGAATGATTGCGGCTACGTAAAAATGCATTCTAATAGGATCAACGCAAGGTAGGTGGAATGAACGCATCAACGCATCTACCTCGAGAAAATCCAAAGCTGATGCTGACATTTCACCTACCGCGCCGTTGATGGCAGAGATTCAGAAAGGACTGACGCGCCAAACGTCAGACTTAGAGCAGTCCAATTAATGCTATCGGCTATCCAAACTCTATAAATAGAAGCCGGTGAGCAAAATTCCAAGTCATCCGGGGGAGGATCCTTGTGAACCGAGGACTTTCCCCGTGATCCAGACAAACTGCGTGAGAAGATGACTGAGAGTTCTTCACCTCCTTCACCCATTCCGAGTGACGACCGAAGCTAGATCTCGAGAGAGTCAGCTCCTCCACCCATCCATGGCACCACCAGCAGCCTTGACGCACATCCGTTGGAAGCAAAGTTTTGCTTCGAGCTGGTCATTTCTTTTTCCTTTCTTTTCCTATATTGTATTGTATGACATTTTGAATTAAGAAATTAATACAATGTGTTTTCAATACATTTCTCTATTCCTTCGACTCCATCTCCATCTTCTTGCTTAGCATCTTTACTTTCATTGCAAGACTTAGTGAGATTACTTGGGTATTGCATACTTAGTCATGTGGATTAGGGATTTGAAGCATGTAGCAACCCACCAAGAGGTGTGCGTTGTGTGAGTGTGTGAGTAACCTTATTTGCTTAGTGTGAAGCTGCGGCAATGTCTATCTATAGGCTAATGCAATGCTTGTCTATGAGTAAAGTCAACAACAATCAACTACCCGGGAGAGTAAGTAGTTGGTTGCATTAAGCAATGTTTGCATTGTTCACTAGAGATAGGAACAACCTTGCGTCAACAAAGTTCATGCGGTTACCTTGTTCTATGAGTGCATCATTCGTCATTTAGGCATACTTGAGAGAGTAGTCTAAAATCTAAATCTAAGACTCAAGAGAGCGGATTAGAACACATAGGCAAGAATGGGGATCTTAGAGATAAGCTCTGTTTGTCAACACTGCATCGCATGCACTCTAGGAATAGGAATGATATTATGTGGTCACATATTTGTGTGGATGTCTTTTTGTCATCGCATAAATAGGAATAGAGGTTTATTGTAGGCCCTATAGACTTAGCACATATATCACATGCGTTCTAGCATTAGAAGCCATAGCATTCGCACCGAGAGGTGGTTTACTATTGTATGTGGGTTGCATGATTGCATGGATTGCGTTGACTAGGGTTGCTCTTAAGTTTTGCAATGAAAACATCTTCACATTTTATCTATTTTCTCACACATTTATTTCATGCCAAGGTTTGTCGCATCTCTACCTTTCATGCATATTCTCATTGTGTTGTCTGTTAGATAGGAGTAGGAGTAGGATTAACTTAGCAATATCCCCTCCATTCTTTTATTTATACTGCCGCATGCACATCATCGCAGACATATAGTTACAAGTCCCTGTGTTCGACCTCGGATTACCCGAGAAACTTGTGTTGGAATTATACTTGGTTCCAATGCAAGAAAACTTATGGCAGGACACATGGTCATTGCATACATTTGTTGGCGCATTTTCATTCCAACGCATGACCATCGACGTATGACTATCAACGCATATCTTAGGAACATGCATTGCATAACGTGTCCACGAAATTTTGGTTGTCGAGTAAAATTGACTTCCAATCTACCGCGCACCAGTATTCAGAGAAAATGAGATGTTTATGATGTTTGAGCAACCATATATATCCATGTCTAAGACTAATAGCATTTCAATAAGCAACAATGAACCCACCAGTTTTGAGAAAGCAACTAACAGCCCTGATGCTAGACAGTGGATTGAGGCAATGAATGATGAAATAAGGTCCCTCAACCAAAATGATACATGAAAACTAGTATCTTTTCCTAAAGGGTACAAATCTATTTCATGTAAGTGGATTTACAAATTTAAAGAAGAAATTCCAAGGGTACAAAAGTCTAGGTTCAAGGCAAGACTAGTTACTAAGGGGTTCACACAAAAGGAAGGGATTGATTACACTAAGGTCTTCTAGCTAGTGATGAAACATACATCCATTAGGCTACCTCTCTCCTTAGATGTTCAAAAGGACTTGAAGTTAGACCAATTAGATGTGAAGACAGCATTCTTACATGGATTGTTGAATGAGACTATTTACATGAAGCAACCTCAAAGGTATGTGAAGAAAGGAGAAGAAGACTTGGTGTGTCTACTAAATAAGTCTATCTATGGCCTCAAGCAGTCGCCAAGGTTTGGTATGAGAGATTTGATGAAGTAATCTCCAAGATGGGATTCAAGAGAAGTTCCTATGATTGATGTGTGTATACAAACTCTAAAAGCTTTAAGGAACCAGTTTATATACTTCTTTATGTAGATGATATGCTGCTAGCTAGAAGTTCCAAAGAAAAGTTGCGGCAAGTCGAGATGCTCCTAAAGAATGAGTTTGATATGAAATACCAAGGGGAATCTAGAAGGATTCTAGGCATTGAAATTGAAAGAGATAGAAGACATGACAGGTTACATGTGAGTCAATCAAAATATTGTGGAAAAATATTGCAGAGGTTCAAAATGGAAGGTGCTAAACAAGTTGCCACTCCACTTACTCCTCATTTCAAGCTCTCATCTGCAAACAGTCCTAAAAGCACAAATGAAGATCACATAAACCATATGAAGGTTGTTCCTTATTCCCAAGCAGTGCGATCTTTGATGTATCTAATGACTTCAACCACACTAGATTTGTACTATGCTACAAGTTTGGTCAGTAGATACATGGAAAATCCTGATAAACGACATTGGGAAGCAGTCAAATGGATACTGAAGTATCTCTGTTCATCAAAGAAGCAAAGATCTTATATAGATAGAATGAGTCTTCCAATGATGAAATGTATGGTTATGTTGATGCTGATTATGCAGGAAATTTGGATAGGAGATGCTCACTATCTGGTTATGTTTTCCTATGGGGAAACAATCTGATAAGTTGGAAGGCTAGTTTGCAGTCTGTTGTGGCCCTTTCCACAACAAAGGCTGAGTTTATAGCACTTTCTGAGGCTATGAAAGAAGGTTTGTGGCTGAAGGGATTACTAAACGATTCCGCATTACACAAACAAAGGTGCAAATATATTGTGACAACCAGAGCACAATCTACTTATCTAAAAACCAACAGTTTCACTGTAGAACCAAGCACATTGACATCAAGTGCCATTTTATCAGATAGAAGATTGAGAAATGGGAAGTTGAGGTAGTAAAGGTACATACCTCAGATAATGTTGTTGATATGTTGACCAAGACATTTCCTCTAAGCAAGCTTGGTCGATGCTTTGACCTCCTCAAGTTCGAGTTACCTGAAAAAGGTTAGCTCAAGTTAGCTCAACAAGCAAAAAGGGAAAGGTACTCTGGATGTTTACAAAGGTGGAGATTGTTATAGAAAGAACCAAAGACACAATAAATGAAGTTGTAGGCAGTTGAACGTTGTCACCTTCTTTCTATTATGTTGTTGTAACCACCAGAGCTTCTTCTTAACTATGAGCGCCTGTATAAAAAGAAAACGAATGTGAAAATAGAGAGAGAGAAAGATCAAAGCATTCATTCTGTAAGAAGTTTAAAGAAGAAGTAATAAAAGAGACCCTCCCGATTTGCACAGTGGATGTAAGTCTTGGCCGAACCACTTAAATACTTGTGTTTTTTTCTTTCTTTCTCTACGATCACTTAGCTTTACTTAAGTATCATGTATACGATCATTTAGTTCCTATCACATCATTTATACGATCGTTTAGCACCACATTGCATCGTCTATACGATCGTCTAGTTCCTCAGCTGTCGTCTATACGATCGTTTAGTACCTTACAACTATCGTCTACACGATCGTCTAGTGCTTCTTAATATCGTTTATATAATTGAACTTTCGTCTAGTTCTTTGGAGCTTCGTCTATACGATTGAGCTGCTTTCAGGTAAACGATTGAAGAGTTTTGAAGCCTTAAGCATACAACCTTCCTTGATTCTTGAAGTATACTTGATCGTTAATTCTGAGTCGTTTGTGACTGCAAACAAGAGAATCATACTTATCTGGGACAACTAATTTGTAATGAGTAAGTTAGGATAATATTAGTAGGTAAGTATATCAACAAATAGATAATATACCTTATATAATGTATATCAGTATCACTTTGTAACTTGTATGTTATATTAGTGATGTGGATATACCTTGAACAATAAGAATTTTACCTCATCATGCAGGTTATGAATATTCATTCTTTCCTCAAGATGTTGCAGACTTATTGTGGGAGCATTATTTTCATGGTAGGATTCTTGTGATTGTTTTCCCATTGACGTTCTTTCATTTATTATGGTAACAATGTTATTCAAGAATTCCAATACTTTATTTATTCCCTTTTCAACAGTTTTCTTCGAGCTTCCCAGCTCCTCATTCACTTCTTGAGTTTCTTCTCTCAATGATTTTTTGTCCCATCATTTATACTTTCATTTTCTTTATCACCTACTACACTCTCATCTTCTTTTTCTTCACTTCGCTCTTTCTCAACTTCGTTTTGTGGGTCATTTAGGAAATATTGATAATTCAAAGAGGTTAGTTCACCATTAGTTAGGGTGAGAGAAATACCTGTAAACTGCATTTTTTAAATAAAAGTTCATTAAATAACTTAGTTAATACTGATATACTTCATATGAAGTAAGCCAGGTTTATAAACTAAGTGGGGTACCTCAAATGAAGTATAACAATGACTAAATCAAAGAAAAAGAACTTACATCACTTGACTTGAAGTAATTCTCCTGCAACCATGTCTAATCAGGTTTCTTGTCTGATTTCCAATTTAAAATTCTTGGACTTCCATGTCCAATTTTTGTGGTCATCCCATTTGGACTTTCAGACAGTTTTGAGATTATTTCTAAAGCCCAACAAACTAAACATGCAGAAATCTTTGCAACAAGAAATTGGTGGTTTTGTCTTGTGCAGCTCTTCTTACAAATTCGACAGTTAAGTTAAATAATAACCTACCCCATGGAAAGTTAGCAAATTTCATCATCTATTATTTTTAGGTATTTCCAATCTACTGAATTGCGAAGTTGTTTACAGTAGATGAAACTCCTGTAAACAATCTAAAATAAGAAGATTTGCTAAGTTTAACCTTGAGTTGATCATCATATAGTCTTATACTAAAGGCTGCAATAACTTGGTTCTTGTCTAAATTTTTAATACTGCTAAAAATGGCAGTTCTCAAATCACTATTCAATTCATCTTGGATATTTGAGGTCGCAAATTGAGGGAATAATATTCTCTTAGTTTAAATTTCACAATATGCTCTCTAGATTGAAAATAGAAGTCTCATCAGTAGATTTATCAGACAATCTTCTAATCAGGTGAACTAATAATTATCTAGGACACTTTTGCACTTGAATATCAAGAAGGTGCCCAAACGGATCCTTCGTAAATATTTTCATTTGTTTTTCAGTCCTCTTTCAACAATTGATTCTAATATTTGCAACTTAGCATAATAATGAACCTTGTTTCTGAAGTTCAATAAAATATTATCATGTTTAAGTAAATTGAAAACAATTGAATTAGTCAAGTTTATCATTAACACAAAAAAAATGCATTGTCAATCAAGTATATCAAGTATATAAAATTTATCAAGTGTATCGAATATAACAGCAGTATCAAGTTCATTAAGTATATCAAATCCATCATGTGAAGTGTATCTGTTAAGTGTATTAAGTGTATCAGTACAATCAAATATAGTATACCAAATCAATTGAGTGTATCAGTGAAGTATATGAAGGGTATGAACAATATTTCAAATGTATGAAGCATACAAAATGTATCAATTGTATCAACAAAGTATATCAAGTGTATCAGCAGTATGCCAAATATATCAAACATTTAAACGTATCAAATATAACAATGAAGTATATTAAGTGTATCAATAGGTTAGCAAGTGTATCGAGGCCATTAAATCCATCGAGTGTATTAGTGAAACATACCAAGTGTATCAGCATTACATTAAGTGTATCAAACATATAAAATGTATCAAGTGTATCAGTAAAGTATATTAAGTGTATCAATAGAATATCAAGTATTCAGTGAAGCATACCAAGTGTATCAACATTACATCAAGTGTATCAAACACATAAAACATATCAAGTGTATTAATGAAGTGTATTAAGTATATCAACATGATATCAAATGTATTAAATCTATCAAGTGTATCAGTGAAGCATACCAAGTGTATCAACATTACATCAAGTGTATCAAACATATAAAATGTATCAAGTGTATCAGTGAAGTACATTAAGTGTATCAATAGGATATCAAGTGTATTAAATCCATCGAGTGTATCAATGAAGCATACCAAGTGTATCAGTATTACATCAAGTGTATTAAACATATAAAATGTATCAAGTGGATTAAGTGTATCAGTACATTATTTACCTCGTTATTCGATAGTGTCTTTTTTTCCTACTTTTTGAACTTTGACCTCTTTCGTAATTTATCTTCCTCTTTGTTGATTGACTTTTGTTATTTTGTTTGTATTCGATAAAAAACAAAAGATTAGTGCCAACAAGTTAAAAGACAAAAAAAAAAAACAATAATTGAGAAAAAAAAGAATAATAGAAAATTTAGGAAATTAAAAAAAATCACTCAATGGAAAAAAGCATGAAATACCTTGCCATTTTGATTAAAATGTATCAACATAGTGATGGACGAAGAAGATGAACAGACGACCAGAAGAAATATTGAGTAAGGGAAAAGAAATGTTGATAGGAAGATGAACGGACAATAAACAATCAACACAATGAGGGAGAAGAAGATGAAATGACAATTAATGGTCAAGGAATATGAATGTTCAGGGAACAATCAACACAATCATGAAGAAGGTGAAATGATAAATTGATGATCGAGGATAATGAACGAACGACCGAAAGATGAAAGGTTGAGTAAGGAAAAAGAAATGTTGGCTGAAAGATGAACGAATGATGAACGGTGACTGGACAATGAACAGTGATTGACGGTTATAACGGAAGTTGAACAGTGAGTGAGGAAATTGAAAAGGGAAGAAAATAAGGTGAAAAAGTGAAACCTTAAAATGTAGGGCGGTGAAAGTTGAAACATGAGGGCGAAAAGGTAATTTTACATTTTCAAATGTGGGTTGGGCTTGACTTTTGACATTTTTGCAAAACACTTGTATGCGGGCCTAATTTGTTAAACTTGTTAAGATAAATCTACAAAAAGACCTTTTATTATTGAAAATTGTCTAAAAGTTCAAATGTTTATATTGGAAGTTTGAAAGCTATGAATAAGAAATTATGAAAAAAAACAAGTACAAATTTCAAAAACAAACTAAAAGCTAAGACTCCATTTGGTAACTATTTAATTTTTTTTGTTTTTTGTTTTTGAAAAATTAAGCCTATGGACACTACTCTTACCTCTAAATTTTTTCTTTTGTTATCTATCCTTTTACCATGGTTTAAAAAACCAAGTCAATTTTTTAAACTAAAAAAAAAAATTAACTTTTAAAAATTAGTTTCTATTTCAAAATTTGGTTAAGAATTCAATCATTGTATTTAAGAAAGATGCAAATAAAAAATGAGAGAAAATAAGTTTAATTTTCAAAAACTAAAAACGAAATAGTTACTAAATGTGACGGATCCTAATTTTTAAAATTAAATGTTTCAAGTTAAATTTCTAGATTTCAAAGTCCAATTTTAATAATCTTAAAAGTTTTAGACTCTTTTTACCATTAAACATTGGAGGGTCCAGTTTAAAGGGTAACTTTTGCAATTTCTCCTAAAACAACATTTAGAAAACATATTTCTACTGAATTTTTTTTTTTTTCTTTTTGGTTAGTTTCAGAGATTTTCCAGAAAATATCCCATTGAATTGAACTTCCATATTTGTCCCATGAATTTCCATGGCGCCAAATGCTTGAATTAAACCGCAAACGATGCCGTCTTCTTCCTTTCTCACAGCGTCACCTCCACCGCCGCCGCCAATTTTCACCACTAACCGTTCGTCTGTCTTACCATCTTCTTCTTCTACCGCCAGAACCTCCGATCCTTTCCAACAAGTAGAAAGGTTTGCCTTACTTATCGATAAATCGAAATCCATTCCCCGCTTGCTTCAAATCCACGCTTCTCTTCTCCGCCACAGGCTTTACCACAACCCCATCTTAAATTTCAAGCTCCAACGCTCATACGCCGCTCTCGGACGCCTTGATTACTCGGTTGCCGTCTTTAACACCTCCGATGAACCCAATGTCTTTTCGTTTAGTGCAATTATCCACAGCCACGTACAATGTCGATTATTTGACCAAGCTCTCGGTTACTATTCGCAAATGCTAACCCGTGGTGTGGAGCCCAATGTTTTCACCTTCTCTTCAGTCTTGAAATCCTGCTCGCTCGAACCCGGAAAAGTCCTCCATTGCCAAGCAATAAAGCTCGGGTTCGATTCTGATTTGTATGTCAGAACGGGATTGGTCGATGTATACGCAAGAGGGGGCGATGTGGTGTGCGCACGCCAGCTGTTTGATAAAATGCCTGAAAGAAGTTTGGTTTCTCTAACGGCCATGCTTACTTGCTACGCGAAGCTGGGGGAGCTTGACGAGGCACGGGCTTTGTTCGATGGAATGAAAGAGAGAGATGTGGTTTGTTGGAATGTGATGATTGGTGGATACGCGCAGAATGGTCTTCCCAATGAATCGTTGAAGCTTTTCAGGCGAATGTTGGTGGCGAAAGCTATTCCCAATGAAGTAACTGTCCTGGCTGTGCTTTCAGCATGTGGGCAACTTGGAGCCCTCGAATCTGGAAGGTGGGTTCATTCGTATATTGAGAATGAGGGCATTCAGATAAATGTTCATGTGGGCACCGCACTTGTTGATATGTATAGCAAATGTGGTAGCTTGGAAGATGCACGTTTGATATTTGATGGGATTCGGGATAAAGATGTAGTCGCCTGGAATTCGATGATTGTTGGGTATGCCTTACATGGATTTAGCCAACATGCATTGCAGTTGTTCGAGGAAATGACTGAGACCGGATACCGGCCAACTGATATCACTTTCATTGGCATTTTGAGTGCCTGCAGCCATGGCGGATTGGTGGAGGAGGGAAGGAGTTTCTTCAGATTGATGAGAGATAAATACGGAATTGAACCGAAGGTTGAGCATTATGGATGCATGGTTAATCTTCTAGGACGTGCAGGACATCTAGAAGAAGCATATGAACTTGTGAAGAATATGACGATCGCAGCTGACCCGGTTTTGTGGGGAACGTTACTTGGGTCTTGTAGACTCCATGGTAACATCAAACTGGGAGAGGAAATTGCTGAGTTTCTTGTTGACCAGAGGCTTGCAAATTCAGGGACGTATGTTCTTCTTTCCAATACATATGCTGCAACAGGCAATTGGGAAGGGGTTGCAAAGATGAGGACGTTGATGAAAGAACATGGCATTGAAAAGGAACCTGGTTGCAGCTCTATTGAAGTTAACAATAAGGTGCATGAGTTCGTTGCTGGTGAGAGGAAACATCCCAAAAGCAAAGAAATATATATGATGTTGAATGAGATAAATGGCTGGCTCAAAGCTCGAAGATACACACCACAGACCGATGTCGTTTTACATGATCTCAGGGAGGAACAGAAGGAGCAATCGCTCGAAGTTCACAGTGAGAAGCTTGCTATTGCCTTCGGGCTCATCAGTACTCAACCAGGCACCACCATCAAGATTGTGAAGAACCTCCGAGTTTGTTTAGATTGTCATGCCGTAATGAAGTTGATATCAGAAATCACTAAACGTAAAATTGTAATGAGGGACCGGAATCGTTTCCATCACTTTGAAGATGGATTATGTTCTTGTGGAGATTATTGGTGAGATCATTTGTGAAGTGTGCATCCATCAGGATTCTGTGACGAATTATTCGCTATAAAAGTTGTTTACAACGTGAAATGTTTTCATCTGAAATTTGAATCCAGATTAAATGGTCACTAGTTTTAGATATGGACAAAGGAACAAATTCAATTCTACCTGGAGCAAAACTCTACGATGTGAGATTCAACAAATATGATTCAAGAGCAGATTTCATTCGTAAATATGGAGGGACTGAGGGAGACCAATGAAGCAAATCCTAACAGATATACTATTGCTTAATTCCTAACAGACTTGCAAAACAACAAATCAGCTAAGAATTGCCAACCACAGTTATAAATGTTGTACACAAGTCAATGAAACAATCCAAACAAACATACTGCTGCAATACAACAATCAGCTAATAAGAATTGCTAACCACAGTTACAAATGCTGTACACAAGTCGTTGAAACATTGTTGAAACAGGGACCATTATCAATGGAGTGACAATTACACACAACGTGACAAATTGTTATGAAAGAGTTGAGTCTAAGGTCTAGGTTGGAGAACATTCCCCTCCATAGGATATAAGTTCTCTTCCCCATTGAAAAGAAAGAAAAATATGAAGCTAATTCTATTGGAACTTATCAAAATCTCACATTCTGAAATCTAAGACACAAACAGTGTTGTTGGCAAAACAGGCAGCGATTTTATCACCTTCCTTGTTCCAGCAAACTTCAAATATACCCCCATTACCGGTATATGTTTTAACGATCTTGCCTTCCTTAAGTGACCATACGTGCATTGATTTATCAAGAGATCCGCTGGCCAAGTACTCGCCATTTGGGCTGAATGCAACAGAATAAACAGGTTCCCTGGTGATTCAACCAACAGAATTTAGTAGACAAGTCCAGAATTTCTGAAGAATAGGTAAACTAATATACACTTCAATGCTATAAGAATCTTGAACATATTTGGCAATAAAGTATGGTACCTATGTCCGTTTAAACTGCAGATAAGTTTCCCGAGTTCAACATCCCACAGCTTCACTGTTGAATCAAATGATGCACTATAACACAAGCAAACCATGAGGTCAGTCGTGTGAACAGATTATCATAGGTAAAAAAAGAGAGACCATCAACATAGCTAATCACCTAGCCAACACCAACTGCTGGTTCGGATTGTTTGTACCCGGTCCAGTTGGACTCCATCTTATAGTGTATATTTCCTGGAGAAAAGATGCTGACTGATGTATAAAGTTTGTAATAGATAAATTTAAGTATTTTAAATTAAGAATAAAAATAATAATAATTAACTCGATAACCCAACCCAACACAAATTTTGAGGGTTGGGTTGGGTTGGGGACCATGCTTGGGTCATTTGGGTTGCCAACTTGACCAACTTGAATTTTTGGGTTGGTCCAAAAATACGACCTACCCCAACCCATGTATACCCCTGAGAAGTACAGATTAAAGCATATGAACTTGGACCACTGGTACCTTGGAATGTTCCCTCAGATCATAAACATACTTGTCCTGCTTCATACTCCATATCTGCATCAAACTTTCTGGTGAACACAATTGGGGAAAAAATGCCAAGACACAAGATCCAAGAAGCACGTAATGTAACAAATGAATGGGGCATGTGTAAAGCACATCATTTTATTGCCTTAGTTCTTATTTCAAAATCAAAACTAAAGACAAGCTAAAATGCAACCCAAAAATCAGTGGAAAATGAGCCAAAAATTGGAGAAAATACATGCCTTCGCTGTGATATCATCAGAACAGGAAGCCAACAATGATCCTGTGGGATCCCATTTGACACAGTTCACTTCACCCTAAAAAGTGAAAAGTTGCAAAACAAAATTAGCCAAAGAACATGTTACTTGAAACAAAATTAGAAAATTACACTGACCTTGAAAATGAATTTAGATCAAAGTCAATCAGATTCACAACTCACAATTCAAGTAGATAAACAACTAGCTATACCAAACATAAGAGGAATGGGAGGAAAAAGATACCTGATGTCCTGCAAATGTTTTAATAGGACGAGTCTCTCCAATCTTGCAGACATATATCATATTGTCAGTGGAACTTGTTGCAAATGATACATTGTTGCGCCAATCAACATCAAGTGTTGGACCTAAACGTAAAAACCAGCATTATGGCAAACTTTTGCAAAATTTCTTTTTCCTTCAATAACATTCAATGTATTTTATGCAACCTGAATGAAATTCAAACTGTTGCTTCCATTCCTCCGCCTTCACATCCCAAACAATAGCAGTTTTGTCACAGCTTCCAGTGAGAAGATAATCACCCTTCTTGTTCCACTTCAGAGAAAATATTGGTCCTTTGTGCTTACTTAATGTGGTCCTTAATTCACCTAAAGCATAAGTAGAAAGTAATACAACCATTATGAAGTACACAGAGAACTCAGAACAACAAAGTTCAATGAAGGGAATAAAATTATTCCAAATAGGTGTGTCTTGCATCAAGGATTGTCTTAATTGTCATTTCCTTTCCTTATAAAAACTTCTTCTGTGTGTATTCCAAATGTTCATGCGTGAGGCAAGGAGGTCCTCTTACAGGTAGTACTGGATAGTGGATAGTCCTTAGTCAATTAGTTCAAATAGTGATCAAGGTCTCGATTGAGAGTTACAAAAGTTGGTACCAACTACCAAGAATATTCCACCTCTTCTTCAACTGAATACTGATGCTGCCTTTTTCTTCATTTTATTGATGATGAGGTCTTTTGCTGTTTCAATAGTTAGATAGATGAATAGCCCGTTCATGAAATAGTTAAACATCTTGACAATTATTTTGGGTGATATATGCAAAGGATCTTTCTATGTAATTACCAAGTATGTATTCGGCAAGTTTGTAATTCATATACTAACGTATTAAAGTGATCTTGAAGATGAATGGCAGACTCACAGAGAAAATGTTCCAACTGTATGCACATCAAAAGAATGAGTACAAAGTGTAGCAGCCTTCCAAACTCTCCCAAGACTTCACACATCCCCTGTATCTAAGCTTACATTACAACTTATATGTCTATATCAGAACATCCATTCGGGGGGCATTTGGGGCAAGAACTATCCTAAGACTATAATAACCATCTCTTGCTACAGAAAATACTATTTCAAAAACTTCCAATTAACTATAGTAAACATTACTTCAAAACCCCAATTTGCTACTGTATTTACTATTTGCTACAGTTTTTACTATTTTACATCCATCATTTTTTTATTCTTTGCTACAACATTTCTTTCTCAAATTAAAATAGTTTACAACTCAAACACATACTATTATGACCCAAACTAAAATAATCTACACCCCAAACACAAACTATTATAACCCAACTATAATAACCTAGAACTATTATAACCCAACTATAATAACCTAGAACTATAATAACCAACTCCTTACCCCAAAAGCCCCCTCAGTGTTCATCTATGTTCCCTTTTCATGCATCCCCTCTATCTAAGCTTAAATTACAACTTATATGTCTATCAGAACATCCATTTAGTGTTCGTGATTGCTTATTACTGAAACTTAAGATCATCAAAGATCACATCTCTTTCATACAAGTTGCAACTAGTCCACCGAAGGAATGAGGAAAGAAATTGCAACATGCTAAACCAGAGTTGGGAAGAAGTCTGCAGCTCTAACATGTCAACTAAATTGGAGTGACTTCGGTGGTGGCATGATATGAGGTCTGTACTAACATGTCATCTTAAGTTGCCTTAACTTAGCCCTCATTTTCCATTGGCTTACTTTTTCGGTCTGAGAGCAAATCCAGACATTTTCTATTACAAACTGTTTCACCTTTCCCCATGGTGCCCAACCTTCTGCATGCTTCAAGAGGTAAGAAGTTCTCCAACCCCTCAAGATTGTTCCTAGTAATAGTGTCACTTCCCAACAGACCACTTCTCCCCTCTAATAATGGTCCAACTTCACCCTAATAATCCTCCATTCTACTCCTAAGTTAGCTTTAAACCAGCAGCCAAGTTTTCAACAATGAAATCATCCATTGCCTCACACCATTACCAATTTTCATAAAGCATCCCCATTAACATTATTGTGAGGCAAATTAATGTCGTCTATGAAAAGGTTAACGATAACAGTGTTACCTCAGCAACAATTCTTTGTCTCTGTTTCTCAGTTTCTCCTTTATCAACTTCTTCAACTTTTCCAACTTCTTCCAATACCAACATGGTCACCAACCTTTCTCCCTTCTCTAAAGTTGAATGGTTCTCTTGCAAATCTGTTTGTAGCTCAATGATGCATGACCAAATCCTAACTCCAACTTGATGTTTGATGCATGAACTAGACTAACTAATCGCCTCTTGTCTTTCTCTTTTGCAATAACGAAAATTTACTAATAAGTTTTATAGCAACTGGCCTCTGGTTCAAGAACTACATGGATCTACTCTAGTAGGGTATAAAGCACGAACTACTTATTTTGAAAGCAGTTAGTTAGTCAATGATCATGCCGAGTATCATCTATGAATTTCTATGGGCCACATACCTGCATTCGAACATACTAAGAAACTCCTATGAGGGGCTATCAATAGAGGCCTTCATGTGGAAATTATGGGCTATGGTATGAGAGGACTAATCTGGCCTTCTATTATTTAACTTCTCCCTTTGACCGCTTTACATAGCTTATTATATTTTTATGCTCTTTATTATGTAAATGTGCAGACTACAGCCTTACTTCTCTAGTCGCTACTCTGAGATTCTTCTGTCATCCACCATGGGTGGCTGGAATTTTTTATATGAAAAAACCATTGAAAACAAAGGAAAGAAAACATGGCCATACAAAAAAGAAGAGAGGGCCAAACCACAAAAAGAATGGCTCCAGTCCAGAGAAAGCCATGGGTTGCTCAAATTCTACTGTACTTTTTTTTTTTTTTTTGGTAAATTTCATTCATCAATGAAATAGTGAATCATGTTTCTTTCTCTAAAAAAATGAATTATATGCTGATAGTTACCAAACGCTTCTATTAGAATGTTCCACCTTCTGTAATTCTTTTCTTAATGAAAATTAGCATGTGAAAACTAGAATATGTATGCGTGTGTGTACATATATACATATATCCATAATTGTCCGGGCCAAGTTGTATGTTGTTTACCTAACTCTATTACGTTTGGTTGCTAAGGAAACTTGAGGATATTAAATCCTAGTAGGTCTTCATAGCTTTAAATTCATCTTTTTTTTTTTTCTTTTAGGAATATATTCATCAAAATAACCAAAAGAACAGCCTAGGAGCAAAGAGTTGAGGAAACCACCTCCTACGAAACTAATAAAGGAGAGCACTCCCATTGTCAATATTTACGGTGGCTCTTATTGCCAGTAAACCAAGTTAACCAACTCAGTGATTTTTAACACCCAAACATATATATTAACGGTCACATAATACATTTTTAATTTCATAATAGTAATAATAATAAATAAATAATTTAAATAAAAATAATTATTATTATTATTTATAAAACATAAAATAAAAATAATAAAAAATAAAACCTCGTCAAGCTCATTCTTTAAACCTTAGATTGTACAAATGTTTTGATATTCAACTTTCTTTTCTCAATAAATGTTGAATCAAATATACAAATACTTGGTTTGAGATTTCATTAGAACCTTTACTATAAGATACATGATCAGGTTTGTATTTCTTCAACTATTTGCGTGTTATATGTGTTAGGATAATTGCATTGAGTAGCACTTTTAGGGATAATAATTAAGTGTATGACAACATTTTAAATAATTGCAAGTATAACAAAATCTATCGATCACACACTCTATCGCGAATAGACGCCTGCCTACCAGCGATATGGTCTATCACTGATAAACCCCTACTAGTGATATGGTCTATCACTGATAGATTTCAAAAGAATGATCTAAAATTTATTACATCTGCAAATTTTTAGGATTGTGCATCTTGAGCCTGATTGTTATTTTTGCTAATTCAAATATAAAGTCATAATCTAAATTACAGATAGTTTGATGTCTATTTATTTAAATGTTCATATCCTCTGTTTACTAGACTGTGTAAAAATATGTTCACGTCCTAATTCTGAGAATATGGCATGTTGATGTTTTTGTGCCATTTGGCATATTTGATGTTCATGTTCGTAACTCTTGGCAGTGATGTATCTTATTTATACTTCACCTTCTAGAGATAAAATTCTAGGTAACAAATTTATTACAGAGCTTACCGTTGGAGCTCCAAATTCTAGCTTGTCCATCATATGAACCAGTAGCAAGTAGGGTCCCGTCTCCCTACATGATGGAAAAAAGCTATAGCTTTATGATTAGGATAACAAAGCCTTGTGCACAATCTAGCAGCTGATGCAAACCTAAATAAAAAACTTTTGCACATCCTCACAAATTATAGATTTAGGAAAATAAGGAAATTTGTCAATTTGCACACACAATCATAGAAATTAAAATTATATATATAGCACTAAAATAAAGATAAGGCATAGACATGAGACATCATCCCCTCTTTTCTTTTTTTGGGTGCAGAGGGGGATTCTCACACGTACAAAAAAACCAAACCCACAAAACGAGTAAAATGTTGCCTAAATAGTAATTACAAAAGGTCTTTAAAATCAAAGTCCACAAGGAGACATGGAACTTCACAAGGACCAAACAACACTAAGGTCCCTCTCCACCCTCCAAACACTCCACACAAAACCCACAACAGAGTGCACGCCTTAACAGCCCTAACAGGCAGATGGTGGAGGAACTCCTTGATCAAACTAATGATAGTCCTCTGAGGAGCCAACATGAAACTGGAAAAAGCAATTTCACACCAACCTTGCAAACTCACATCTCTAAAGAAGATGATCTAGGTCTTCCTCGGGCTTCCAACAAAGAATTACAATGGAAGGGACCAACTAACAAAAGTAACTTCCTCAAAAGTCTGTCCATAAAGTTCAAATGATTGAGTACGACTTGACGTGAAAGGAACTTAGCTTTCTTCAGAATCTTGATCCTCCAAAAAGCATCAAAGACAGACTCACTACAGGAAAGGGTTCCAGCAGATGCCAAAAGAAAGACTTCAAAGAGGAAGCATGTAATGGATCAAGACTCCAAACAGGAACATCCCTTCTCTCAAGCCTAAAAGGCTAAAACCAAACTCTCCAATCGAAGACAGAAGAGAGAGTTATTTCCCTATCAGTCAACGGTTGATAGAGACCAAATGAAAAAAATACAGAGCTCCCCGAACAAACTAGAAAGTCTTATGAAACAATGTTTAAGGGAAGAAAAATGATAAAGACGTGCAAAGCAAAGAGGTCTATCCTCCACCTACCGACATTCCCAAAAATATGTTCCCTCACCTTCCCCACCACACAAGCAGCAAAAGCTCTAGAGAAACGTCCTTCCAAAGGTTCCAAAAAGTTCCTTTAACCCCACTTGAAAACCAATCAAAGGGATGAGGGTCATGCTTGCTTACAATAACTTCATGCCATAAGGATTCAGGCTCAAGGGGAACCCAAAAAGAAAATTTGAAAAGAAAGAGAACAGCCAGCCTAACTGTGCAACTGACTTCCAATAGAGCCAACAATCCATAAACAAATTTCTTAAACGATAGATCTGCAATAGGCATCTTGCAAAGCTAATAGGCAAATAAACACATACACATCCCCCTCAGTGCCAGTAGCACAAGGGAAAACCCCAAAAATGGTGTATTTCTTTTCAAGGCAGAAGCGTAGTTTTGTTAAACACACATGCCTTTAAATACTGCAGAAAAATGGGTCGTTAAAAGTTCTTCCTTCACATGGAACTAAACTGCCAGAAAAAGCGAATTCAAACTCACCTCACAAACTCACATCTCCAGATAAAACTAAATCTACAACATGAAAGTAACTGAAGCAAAGATTCCTTTGATTAGCAAGATAACTACAAAAAGATAAATAAAACCAAACTACAAAAAAGAAACAGTAAATGAAGCAAACACAACCAGTCCACCAAACCTCACAGAAGAATATATTTAAAAGATAATAACAAGAAAACGGCATCCCTTTCAACAATTACAACAAAAACAACAAAATGAGGTCCTATTCGATAATTACCATCCTGCAGACGGTTTAGAGATGAGAGCTCATCAATAGCATACATGTGTAAATAATTTTTTTTAAGAATGTTCAAAAAACTCACATTCCAATCTAGAGTTGTAACATCTTTGCTCTTCTCGTTAGTTCTACCCTTAACATGCTTCAACACCAACACGTTTAAAGGACCACTTTGAGCTCCAGACCTACTGCTACCATCCGCTATTGTCCAAATGCGTGCTGTTGAGTCTCCAGAACTGTAATTGAAGTAAGAATCTAAAACTGTATATATAAAAGATATAGAAGCCTCATGATCGAAAGACAACCATGATACACATTTCTTGCTAATCTAAGAGGAGGGAGACAAGTCAGACTCTAAAAATATTTCTAATATACATTCTGAATGAGTTTCCTTTTTTCAATTACACTTGAGACATTCCACATTAATGATAGGTACAAAGTAGTGATTATCCAGGAACACAATTAAACACGAGATAACATCCCACGTAATTATTGGTACTAAATAAAAGACTCCAAAAATACTTTATAAACAAACATCCTGCTTTGATTATACAAAAGTATGAAAGTACACACAATATGTCATCCCAAGCTATTTGTCACTTCATAAAAGAAATTTGATTCACCGTAAAACAGATTCAATATTTAATCAAACAAGAGGACCAACTGCCGTGAGAAAAGGTAAGCGAATACCGATTAGCCGATGTCAAATTCCTTTGCCATGCAAAGAAACTATTCCAAACAGAGAAACTGATGTGTCAATGAATTGGTATCAGAAAGGGGAGGAAAACTGAGTGCTACAACTTATAACCAGCATTTAACCCCATACAAACCATCAAACTTTCCTATGGTGGTTCAAAGGCTAAAAAAAGTAATCTGATCAAAATAACAACAGATATTAAAATGTAAGCCCTTCATATTTGTGAGGCCAAAAAAAAAAAAAAAAATTCAAATATTTTTTGTGTATAAAAAAAGGGACCTACCCTGATGCAAGAAGAGAACCTGTTGGATTCCATGCACAGGCACAAACCTAGATGTGGAAAGCAACAGATCGTCACATAGGCATACAGCTGGAATAGAAAAAATTGGGGATAAGGGAGAATATCAAATATCAAACCATTCTTTCGAGGAGAAGAAAAGATCATAGAATAAACAAAGAAGACTGACAAAATATTCCCACCTCGGAAGTATGTCCTTGCAAAATTGTCACATCAGAACTAGAAATTTCACAGGACTGAGATGTTGAGGTCATAGATATATCCATTGGTTCTGGTCCTACGAAATACAATAGTTAATACACAAGTTCAATCATCAAAAAAGTTGAAAACTTGTATGTCTGTCTGTGTAAAGATTGGTGATGAGGGGGAACAACTACAGAACTCGGCCTCTAGTGAGGCAAGAACAAAAACAGTAGTTTAGATTATCCTATTCTAACATTTTGTGACTTCATGTGAAGCATGAACCTTCAGATCCCTTAATAACGCTAACTAAATGTAAGAAACATATACAAGAACTAAATAACTGGCCAAGAAAATGATATGTATTAGATCAAACAGTTCAAAAGAAAACCAAATAGTATCTGAAAAGCACAATCGAGGAAAGGGCAATGGTATGTACAAATAAACTGTGAAAACAACATACAACAGTAATTTCATGGATACAAACATGGACTAAAGAAAGACATTAGGGAAAGGATACCTCCGAAAACTCCATTCTCTCCTTGGTTTGCATGGACCTTTTCATCTTGATCCATAACCATATCTCTATCTGTGAAATTCTCATGTTGCTTTTCTCGCTCCTTATCCTTTTCTATTTTATCTCTATCCTTATCATGCTCCTTATCCCTTTCCAGTCTTTCTTTCTCCCTTTCCAGTCTTTCTTTCTCCCTTTCAAGTCGTTCCTTCTCTCTTGCACGTCCACGTTCAACTTCACTTTCACGCCGTTCCTTCTCTCTTACACGTCCTCGTTCACTTTCAAGTTCTTTATCTAAATCTTTATCTTTCTCTTTATCTTTCAGTGAACTTTTCCTTTTATCTTTGATTATTTGACGCAATTCATGGACATCTTTTGTAATAAGGTCCAAAGGCTGTAGGAATGAAAAATCTTCATCTAGATCTGTGTCATTCTGACAAGATTAAAACAGAAGTATATCAGGTCACAAGCCTGCATAGTTCTTAAATTTTTTTTTAACAAGAAACAAACCACTTCATTAAGATAATGAAAGATGTTACAAGTGAATGAAAGGATACAAACACTAGAAAACAAAATAGAGGATCAGGCCTACATAGTTCTTAAATAGATATAAACATACAAAATTAGGAGAGAGATGAAGTTTATTGAGCTAACATTACTCAAATTAGCTTCCATCTCCAAATACTGAAGCCCTTTCTGTACAACTGTAACTAGAGCACCAGGTGGAACCAAATTGCCATCAATAGAACACTTGTTAATGCCAGCTTCATACCCTAAAGCAAAGGCCGAATGTATAAAACCTAAAAAAGAAACAGACAGCAGGAAGAAAATATTAGAATTTGTTTTCTTTGGTGTAGGATTGGTAAAAAATTCTAAATGCAGAAAATGAAATTTCAGAGAGAAACTAGCCTTTTTTTTATATAAGAAACAACAATTATTTAATAAACTAATATTTAGATAGAAACTTGCAATTGACTCAAGATTTTTCAAACATATTTGATATTATTTAATTAAACTTATATTTAGATTAAATGTATTTTCAGGATTGAGACCTATGCACCTTGACAGTGTCAGAAAAAAGTTAATTGAAAGAAGGAAGTATTAGCTAGAGAAACTAAGCCTAGGCCCTGGTATTTTAACTTTTACCTAGACCAGAAGCATTTGGAGAGGAAGGGTTTATAATGGGAAAGTCTAAAATGTTGGGGGGTCCTCTATATGGAGTCTCCAACATTTTCCACGTTTAAGGGCTATTTGGGCTTTTTTCCCATCTCCGTTCATTTTCAAAATAAGAGGGATTCAGGCAAGGTGAACCCAAGGTATAGGAAGAAGAAACTGTCTGAAAGGAGTTGGGAGGTTTATCTGAGTTGTGAAGTCACAGTTGGAGTTTAGAGGGTTTTTTTTTTCTTTAAAGGATATGAAACTTTTCATTAAGTAAATAAAAAGAGACTACTACTCAAACTACACCACAACAAAATAAAAACCTCCAAGCAAATAGTAAACGAGACAAAACTAGTAAGGTAAAAGAAAACCAAGACAAACACTGTTGGAGTTTAGAGTGGCAGACTAATGTTACAACATTCCCTAAGGAAAATCCTATAAGGGGAACTTTCAAAATCTAAGTAGATATTTAATGGTTTCATTGAAGAGAGTGTGAGCTTTGAGACCCTCACCCTCACTTTGTAAGGGTAGATTTACATGGAACAATTTGCATTCGAAGTGATTTCTGTGTATGAAAATGAAAACATATGTACTTAATTTTTTGTTTCCTTTCAATTGAACTACGAGGAATGACAAAGCCATAATTTGGAAAGCCAGTTACCCAGATTATTGTCATTGTTCACACCAAGCAAGAAATTGGAAGGAACGCCAGGCTCGTGGCCATAGTTAGTGCTTCACTCGCCTATGCAAAGCCTAACCTACTCTAGAACTCACATATTAACACCACATCAAAATACTGAAAAACCTAACAGAACCACACAGTACGTAAAAGAAAAAGGAGAAAGAAACAGAAAGCTCAAGTAAACCAAACGGATAAGAGTTGCATTGATCTACAAAATTAAATTATAGGAACACAAAATTCCTAGCCCTAGCCAGCTCAAAAACGAACCCGCGCTACTACGTTTCTAAATAAATAAAAAATAAATAAAAATCAGCTCTATATCTCCTTCTGTAATAAAAGAGAATTGAATTCCAAAAATTTCCTCATCTATTGAATCTAAAAAGACGAAAAGGCAGCAAACCAAACTAAAATGAAATTCCAAAAAATAACTTAGAAGGAGCTAGAAAGACGAAAGCTACCTGATTCCTGAAGATACCGAAAGACGAGGTAATTCAATTCGACGGAAGTGATGGACGTCATGGCAACAGAACGCCGGCTGGGAGGCCGGAGAGAGGTTAATCAATCATGCGAGCGAGCTGGAGGAGATGAAACAGAGAGATTTTCAGTACGGGCACTTGGAATGAAGAATGAAACGGAAACCCACTTTATGTTAACGGAGATGGAGAGCCGGTGAAACTGCTGCTTTCAGCCTTTCAGGGTGCCGAATAAGTCGTAAAGAGAGGGAAACCACGGTTTGGTGTCGCGTTAACGAGAACCGTCAACGGCATTACGCTATGCCGTCGTAGTGCCCCGCTTAGATGACCCTCCAATCATATACAGCCATCTGGCTGTACAATTCACTTACATTGTCGATCCGTCATTGACAGCTGGGGGAGCCCGTGATTGCAAAATTAGTTTTTTTAAAAAAAACAAAATACTTACTCTTGGTAATTATTTTGTTTCTTAAAATTTTTTAAAAAGTTGTTTTTTTTAAATTGGATCAATAATTCAATTATTATTTAAGAAATATGTAAATTATTATAAGAAATGTGCTGCTTAATTTTTAAAATAAAAAATAAAAAAAATCAAATAATTGCTAAACAAGACTTTAGGTAAAGTAATTTGTGCATTTTACATTCAATCATAATTTGTCACATGTAAAATTCTATTACTAAATAGGACTTTAGGTATAACAATTTGTACATTTTAGATTCAATCATAATTTGTCATATGTAAAATTCTACTACTTATTTTATGAAAATTTTTAATTTATCTAATAAATGTGATGATAATAGAGTGCATGTGAGCATCTTGGATTGATTTACCCAAATTTGCTCAAAAAATTCAATTTAGACAACTTTCAATTTTATCAATTTTAACTCTAAAATTTGAATAAATTTGTGTTTGGAATTGATTTTGAATGGATTAAAAATACTTTCTAATAATTTTAACCATTTTTAGTGTTTAATAAAATAAATTGGAATTAAGTCGATTAAAATCACTCTTAAAACTAGTGTTGGTTTTAGACTATTTTTAAAACCAGTTTCCACTAACTTTTAGATTCTTGTAGAATTAGGTTTCATTTTTTAATAATTATTAAATTTTATTTTTATCCTCATCTAACCAAAAACTATCTAATAATTCTTCACATGTTGAATGCAACCAATTTATTTAAATCATATCATATTCCTTTTGAAAAAAAAATAAAGTTATTTCCTTAATACTTAATTGTTAATCTAGATCAACAAAATATATCATTTAAAAATTATAAATTATATTAAAAAAATCAATAGTAGTTTTATTTTAGTTATTACATCTGAAACACAATCATTTAGCCTTTATTTATAACGGCTATAAACAACATGTTCGTGTCTAAAATTGAAATTTACTAAATATTGTTTTTTTCATGTTAGTTTATTTACTATGTATGATGCACGTATTATAAAATTTTAAAATATAACTTCAATATAAAAGTTGATGTGTGACTTTATCATGACAATTATATTGTACAATTCCTTAATGAAATTAGGATATGTTTGGCGCTCAATTTTAGGTTGAGTTGAGTTTATAATAATTTTCTGTGTTTAGATATAAAGTTAAATTGGGTTAAGTTATGAATATTTGATGTAGTTTTTTTTAGAATAAGTGTTTTTTTTTTAACATAAGAAAATCATACATTTTTATGGTTTTTCGTTATTTTTTACTCCTTGACTTTTGGTTCCACCATTCAACTGCACTCGTACTTTCCCAAATTCTTAATACTCAGTTGAGATGTGAACTCGATAAATCAAGTTATAATTTTCTATATGTAACTATTGCAATTAGTGTTGACAAAATACTATTATTTATATAATTAACAATCGTACAACATATTTTAACGGCTATGAAACATTTGAGTTGAACATGCACAAAAAATAAGGTTATTATTAAGCAATGTCGGATCCATAAATTTTATATAAGAGGGCACCATGTAATAAAAAGACTATAAAGAAAAATATAAAAAGTATTCATAGCTTTGTAAATTAGCTAGTTTAATACATATTACAGTTGTCCTAGGTTTCATGTTTTGAAATCAATTTGTGATGATTTTATTATCTAACTTATCCAATAAATTTTCCTTTATGTATGCTATAAAATAATTATTCATTCATTAATCTCTCATTTAACTACACAATCAAATCCAATTGATTTCTATATAAATTTTAATTCATAAAATTTAATTTATATATTAATCGATTCATAAATTGTAATTATTAAATTATGATCTTTGGGCAGTTCTTCTAAATTGATTTATATACAAAATCTATCGGAGAGGTAATTTTCTTTTGTAAGATGATAACTCTATAATCTCTATTATTACTTTTCTTTTAAAATATCTTTTCATATTTATTTAGGGTTAATTATACAAATGTAATAACAATAACAGTATAATGCTTTATTACATAGATTTTCTAAATATATATATATATAAAAACTAAAACATCGAGAAGGATTTGGAACTTACTTATGCGATATTTATATCTGACGAGTGAGGAAAAAATTTATTTTGTATCTTCCGACTTTGAAATTAAGTAATATATATACAAGTAATGTGAACCTAAAGAGAAAAAAAAATCTTACGAACCAATAAAACTGCTTACTACACAACGTTTGACAAGTATATTGAATCAGATTATATATATCATAAACATATACCATAAATTTATATTAAAAATACAAAAAACGATAATTTAAGGGGAACACGTGCACCTGATTTCTACGTGGATCTGTCAGTACCATCGAGAGTCTATTTGCACATTCACAAATATGTATATATTTATATATATATATATATAACCATGGACAACAACGAGCTGATTTCATGCATACAAAAAAGAAACATTCTTTAAAATAGTCAAGCTTGTCGGTCATATCAAGTATATGCAAATGATACATCTTCATATACTTTGGTGGGATTGTTAATAAGCAATCGATCTTATAGATGTATGTGACAAGTAGGTCTATAAGGATGATCCAATCATCTTCAAATAATCCCTAATGTCAAATTACTATAAAAGATGATCATTAAACACTATAAACTAATAATTTCAAATTTATATTTAAAAATACTTCCACCAGTCAATTTTTCTTTATTATTGTTTTTCTGTTAGTATATGTTTTGGTTGAATTGGTCATTGGAGATAAACAACGAAGTTGATTGCTTCAGTATTCTTTAATTATTTTTCATTAGAGGCTAAGAATTCTTTAATTATTTTTCATTAAAAAGTCAATGATTCAATATATATTGATAAATTTACTCTTAATATTATAATATGGTCATTAAATAAATTGGATCTATCATTTATTTTGCACGTGTCAAAAACTAGGTCACTGCAAGGAAATTTCTATAAAACATTTTTAATCAATTTTACCTTTTCAACTTTTAGGAGTTGTTTGGAGTGTTAAGTTGAAATAGGATGTTTGGAGTGTTAAGTTGAAATAGGATGTTTGGAGTTATATGTCTGTGGAGTTCTGTAGAGTTAATATGTCTGTGTTTGGAGTGTAGAGTTATTTGGTCTGAGTTCATATGTCGGTGTTTGGGGTGCATAGTTGAGTTTATATATTTGGATATCTAATGCAGTTTTTTGAACTATAAATAATATGTTTTTATGATTACTATTTTTGTTTTCAAACTTTTTTATTCAATAATTCTACTTATCTTTATTTGAAAAAATGTGGATTGCAATTTTTTTCTTTCAATTTTTAAAATTTTTCTTTCTTTCTATTTTCTTTTTTTCTTTCTTGGGCAATAAACAACAATTAACCCATTAAATAAAATGAGAAATATTTCTTTCTTTCTTTCTTCTTTTTTGGGCAATGAATAACAATTAACCATTATATTTTTCGTAGAAATATGGTTAAATAAAATGAGAAGTCAAAGATAAATCAAAACTTTTGATTCCAACTGATTTTTCTCCATGAATTTCATTATCATCTTCTTCTTTTTCTTTTTCTTCCTGTTGCTCTCTAATTTTACCATGTCATGATTTTTTTTAATAAAATCTCCCACATCATGTTAACTGCCAATGAAATGTCACCACATTTCTTCAACAACTCCCCTCTCAATTCTTCTAAATGTGAAGGATCATCAAAGAACAAATCTCTATTTTAAAATTTTCATGTAACAACCCGACCTTTCGAGTACTCTGACAAGGATCGTTACAACTAAATACATATTTAAAACTCATATATTTTGACCAAAAAAATTCATTAAAACAATAAGGATAGTTTTTTTCCAAAATAAACTAAAAAATAAATAAATAAAATTTTTATTCGAGGTCCCCTAAAAATAATATTCATAAAGAAAACATTCAAGACATTAAAATTTTCTTTCTCACATTAAATTCTAGTTTCAAAACATTCAAATGACAAAAACATAGATTGAGCGAAAGCGATTTATCTTGTCCCTAAATGGCTCTATCACGGGTCCCATTTGTCACTCGTCAACCTGTTCCTGTCATTCCCTGAAAAACATAAGGGAAGAAATGATGAGTATAACAATATCCAGTAAATGACCTGTTACTGGGCCCTCTAGGTTACCTGTTAGCTAGTTTATCTAGACATCGGTATATATCTATTATATCAGTCGGATCCCGAAGGGGTCACATATCAGTCATAAACGTGATCCCGAAAGAACACGCATCAATCATAGTGTGTAACCCGAAGGTCCACATATCAGTCATAGACATGAACCCGAAGGAACATGAATCAATCATAGTGTATAACCCAAAGATCCACAAATCAGTCATAGACATGAACCTGAAGGAACATGAAGCAGTCATAGTATGTAACCCAAAGGTCCATAAATCAGTCATAGACATGAATCCGAAGGAACATGAATCAGTCATAGTGTGTAACTCAAAGGTCCACAAATCAGTCATAATGTGCACATATATAGTTGTATGTGTACACCTGCCCAGATAAGAGAAACTAACAGGAATCCTATAACTTAGCATGCATCAGTTTTCATATAACTCATGTGTTATATTTTACAGTAGTTTATCTTATGGGTAAAATTTCATATATATCCTTAGTCAACAGTACAATCATCGTAGACAAAGCAGTCTAATCCAGTCAATCAATGTCATTAAATCATGTAGTTCAATCAGTCATAAGTCAAATAAAAAATTAGGATTTCTAAAATAAGTCATGTAGTTCAATCAGTCATAAGTTGTAATCAATATGAGCTCAAACAACCTTAACTTTTATTTGCCCAAAAGGTCATGAACCAAGTCTTAAGTGATAAACCAAAAATTAGGATTTCTAAAATAAGACCAAAATTCCCAATCACTCAATTTACATCATTCATTAAGGCCAAATCTTTATAATTCCAAGGTCCAATTACTTACCTAAATTATCTCGAAATTGATCTCAAATTTGGTGAACAACATCTCAAAATCCTTTGATTATTGAATCAAACCCTATACCAAAAATCAAAATTAATTCCCTCGTTTAGGACATAATTCTAATCACAACTTAACCTGAATGTCTCCAAACAACTTACCTAACACGTGGTTTGATCTCAAAACCACTTCGAAGCTCCAAAATCAACACAATCCAACAAATATATCACCAAAATCAACATTTAACTTTAATGGACAACAATGTTAGACCTTTTAATCTAACCTCCAAAAATCACAATTAAAACAAAAGTTAAGTCGACACTTAGTGGGTATCCAGAAATTCTCTACAAAGACCCAAACTTTACAAAAAAAAAAAAAAAGAACACCCAATTGTAATCTTATTGGAAAACACCTTGAGTGTCTGTAAAACCCAATTTCAACATCAAAACAATATGGGTGAGCCAAAACTTAAACCAAAATTTGATGGGCATTCAAGATCTTCCAAGAAAACCCATAAAATATCAAATAAGTCATCCAAGATATCAATTTCGGTGACAATGGCGCCAGCGGCAGTTGCAACCGTAGACAGGCGACAGGTGTTGCTGTCAGACGACATAAATTGTTTAGGCTAGCAGCTGGTAGTGAGGATCTTGCATGAGAAGGGTTTGCAAGAGTGAGGGAGAATGAGAATTTTCAGTTTTACAAATTCTATTAAGTAGCGATTACAAGAAAACCAAAGCTTCAAACAACGATCCAACCATTCAAAATGAAACTCTATGTCCCGAATAGATTGACCAAATTTAAGCACGATCCAACAGTTCAAAATCCAGCAATTGATAATTTTGTGGGAGACATTGCTGAAAAACCGAATTGTTTTCTTTCCGATTCTCTGCCTTTTTTCACTCTCCTTTAATTTCAAAAAATCTCAATTCTTTCTTTTTTTTCAAATTTTAAAAAGATAAATAAAATATTTTATTACAATATTTCCAAAATCTCAAACGATTCTATTAAATTAATAAATCAATTAACTTCTCAAATTACCTTAATTTAGGCTTCAAAAACCAGAATTAAATGTCATAAAACCCATCAATTTGATACAAATTAAATCCTTTCAATATTTAAATCAATTTAAAACCATATAAAATTAATTATCTTCTTAATTGTATTAAGTTGGCTCCAAAATCCAAAACCAAAGGGAGGCAAAATTCAATATTTTCAAGATACTTAGTTCGAATATCTAATCAATTAAATTCAATTAATCAATAAAAGTTTTTCAATTATTCAATTTAATCCCAATTTTCAAACAAGAAAGGAAAACTAAAACTCAATAATTTTAGATAACTAACTTAAATTTTCCTGAAATTCGGGATGTTACATTTCATTTTATGATTTTTTGTTATATGTTACATACTTTTCAACTACATACATACTTTTCAACTAAGTATTCTTAACACTCATTTAGTACGTGAATTCAATTAATTAAAAATATTTTTTACAATTTTTTTACGTATAAATATTGCACTTAGTGTAGACAAAATAATAATTTTTATATAATCAACAACCCTACAACATACTTTAACGGTCACTAATCTTATAGTAGTCGGAAGTGGTTGTTGAAGTTGATTATTGAAGATGATTTTTCCTGCAGTTTGTAGTCGGAGGTAGTTTTCGGAATCTGACTTGGTCGTATGAAGGTGGTATTAGAGTTGGTTGTCGAAGTTTTCATCGGAGGTGGTTTTCAAATCCCGAAGTTGGTTGGGCGAAAATGGTTGTCGAAGTTGATTATCAAAGATGATTTTCACTGGAGATTGTAGTCGGAGGTCGCTGTCGGAGCCAGAAGTTAGTCGTAGGGAGATGGTATCAGAGTTGTTGTCGGAGTTTGTCGTCAAAGGTGGTTGTTGAAGCCTCGAGTAGGGCGTCGGAATTGCTCGCTCAAAGGTGGTCATCGAATGTGATTTTCATCAAAGTTTATAGTTGGAAGTGGTTGTCGGAGCCTACGAAGGTGGTTGTTGGAGTTTGTTGCCGGGGTCAATTGGTTGTCAGAGTTGGTAGCACAAAGGTGGTTGTTAGAGTTGGTAGCACGAAGGTGGTCGTCAGAGTTAGGTCACCGGAGGTGGTTGCCGAAGGCCAGAATTGGTTGTTGGAGCCCATAGTTGGTTGTCGGACCTGTCATCGGAGGTAGTTGTCGGAGCCCCGAGTTGGTCACCGAAGTTTTCATCAAAGGTGGTTGTTGGAGCACATAATTAGTTCTGAGAGTATGACAATGGCTGATGGGTGGAGCCATTGAAAACATTGGAAAAAAGGAGAGTTGGGGGTGAGTTAGGATGAGTGAGTAAAATATATCAACTTGACTCCACCAACATTTAAAGTTGGTGGACCAAACAATGAGTTGGTATATTATACCAACTCAACTCAATTCATGTTGGTGAGTTGTGAATTCCAAATATTTATATCTTACTCCTTGCTTAAATTGCAAACAACCAACAATTTTATAAATTTTTGTATGAAAATTTAAGTTCATAACTAAAAATTTATTGTTGTGTTAAATACATAGTCAGTCGCCAAATTACTTATTATTGTCAATACTAGTAGGGATCGTTTGTTTCGTGTGGGTATCCAAGATTCCCATGGAGTAGATATCTAGATTACAATATTTATTTTGCGGTAATGTAAGATGCTCTCACGAAGATGTTAAGTGTTTTGGATCCCCTCTAGAAACGTAAGTTTTCTGGATTCCCGTGTTGATAACATCTTTTTTTTATATATACTTTTTTTAACTTTTTTTTTCCTCATATTTATAAATGACATTCTTCTTTATTTTTAGTCTATAATTAGAATAAATACTATCAACTATGTATCTCACTTGCAGTTGTTTTTATTTTTTAGAACAACATTTAGATTCAAATTCAAATTCAAATTATCAAAAATATTAAATTAATTTATATTATTTTGTTGAGAAAAATAACACATAAAATAGTAATACTCTATTAATTTAAAAAAAAAATTCAAATTAATAAAAACAAATATGTTATAAGTTCACGATATATTAAATTAACTATAAATTAATGAATAGTCGTAAGGGCATTATTAGAACATTATATAAATTTAAGACACTTCCGAGTAGAAATCTTACAAAACAAACATAATTATATATCCAAGTATTCCCAGATATCTTTAAAAAAATCCTATAAAACAAATATGGTTATCTAAAGGATGTCAAACATTTGTAATTTCGAATATCTATAATTCTAGGCATCTAAATATTCCAGTTATTTACATTCTCCAAAAACAAACAACCCTTTATAGCGAAACAAATGACCTTTAAAATTTCTCAATAAATTTATAAATACAAAACGTTATAGTCAAACTATTCCTGTCCAGTTTGTAACAATAAAAAATGAAAGAAGTTATTGAGTATGATTCAATTGGTACACGAGTGTTCTAAAAACTATGAGGGTCTATGGTTGGACATAACATTTTGAAAGAGACACATGTTGATGAACAAATACAAAGAGATTAAGGTCACGTTTATCAAACTATTTACCAAACTATAATGAAAATTTGTATAATCGGAATGATATTTCATAGATGGATGAATCTTGATAGGCTTGAATCGCAAACACGATTGGTTTGCTTTTGATCGCGTTTATCTAGAATTATGAATCTGTTACATTTTACTATTACCATTACCGTTACTATTTGACCCTAACGATAAAAACAAAAGTAACAATAAATGTGACAAATTCATAATTTTCATACTGTTACAGTAACAATATCTGTAACGGTAACAGTGACGGTAACGGTAAAGATAGTGGATCCCACATAATTTTCAACCGCAATCAGATTGAACACCTTTTATTCCTTAATTAGATTACACGATTTGATTACAAATTTCAAGATGGCCTCATATTTCATATGATTACAAAAAGTAGGTAAACAACAACAAAAATAATCAACTGAAGTCCACTTTTTATATTACCGTTGCTAGATTACTTTTCAATCGAGATAAACGTGGCCTAATTGAAGAGAACAATAGTCTATGGTGGAAAGCAATAGAACAACAGTAGTAACAAAAAGCACTACGACACCATGATAATGGCAGCATGAGAATTACAATTGAGGAAAATGGATAATTGACTAAACTAAACCTTGTGGAAACTGCAGCGCATAAATGGTGAAGACTTGGGTGAAAAGTAAGATTGATTAGGAATTTGTAAGCATATCAACTTTTATTAGACCTGCCCTTGACTTTTATTTATTTTTATGAAAATGTTCCATATTTTTAGGGGGGAAAACGATCCGGAATGTAGTTAGTACATTTGTTGGTTCAATTTAGTTTTATGCACTTGACAATGTTGTAATTGAACTTTTTTAGTCTATTTATCTATCTATATATAACATTTACTTCTAACTATTTAATTGTAATAATTTTTACTTCAAATCTTCAATTTCATCTCCTTGGATGCTATGAATCTTGGAGAGACTATAAAGAAGAAAATACGACATCCAGTTAGGACAAAGCAAAAACTATGATTTTCCTTCGTCGTCATCTCTAGAAGAGATTGAAAATGGATTATCTTATAATAAAAGATCTCTTTATCTTGTGAAAAAGTTTGAAAGAGAGATAAAATTATCAAAAAACAGTTATTCTTTCTAAAGCTCGTTATATTCTTCCTAAAGCTCGTTATGAGTGGATGCACTTAAGGCTATAAGATTTCAAATCAGTAAGTGATTACAACTCCACATTATTTAAAATTAATTTGAAACTGTTGTTATACGGTGAGATAATTACTGTGTGTTAGAGAAGACATTTTCTACATTTCATGTCTCGAATATGCTCCTGCAACAACAATATCGAGAGAAAGATTTTAAGCAATATTCTGAACTAATTTCATGTCCTCTCGTGGCCGAACAAAATAACGGGTTATTAATGAAAAATCATAAATCTCGACCAACTAGGACAACACCATTCCCTGAAATAAATGATATGAATTTTAATAATAATCGTGGTCGAGGTCGAGGTCGTGACCGTGACAAAGGAATAAATAATTATTATTTTTGTGATGGTTGTTTTAATCATTCAGATTTCAAAATAACCACACAAAATGATGATTACAAAGGAAAAGCTCCACAAGATAAGAGTTCAAAAAGTGTTGAAAATAAATGCTTCCGATGTGGAATGATTGGGCATTGATCACGTACTTATCATACGTCAAAACACTTAGTTGATCTCTATGAAGAATCCTTGAAGGAAAAAGAGAATAATGTGGAAGTAAAACTTTCACACCAGGATAATGACATATTTGATCTATCTCATATGACAAATTTGGATGTGGTGGACTTCTTTGAATCTCCTCAAGAGAAGATCGACAAAATTGATGGAACATTAAGTGTTCCTTTTGACTTTGAAAATATCTAGACTTAATGTTGTTTTTTTATTCATCTCCAAGTTTTTTTCCTCTTGGTAGATGTTAACCTTTGTATATTCCAAATGTTGTTTTTCTTATTATAATTATTTTTTTAATGAAGAAACTTGAATCATTTTCATATGTTAGGTGAGTAAAAAAGAGCTATGTCTGGTAAACAGTACAACTACACATACAATACTTACAAGTAGAAAATATTTTTTCCAAACTGACAATGCTGGAAGTAAAAGTTAATACAATATCAAGTTCTGCAAATCTAATTGAAGGGTTTGGAAAAGCAAATTTACAATGCATTATTCTCTAGTCAATAAAAAAAAAATCTACTTAGTTTTAAAGATATACGTTGCAATTATCATATTGAGACCTATAGAAAGAACAATGTGGAGTATCTTTATATCATATCTACTATCTCATATGAAAAGCATATACTATAAGAGTTGACTGCTTTATCTTCTACATTATATTATACTCATATACGAGTAATTGAAATATATGCAACAATGAACCTGAAGTTCATAAATCCAGACATGTTTACAATTTGGCATGACAGATTAGGTCATCCAAGGTCTATAATGATGAGAAGAATTAATGAAAATTCAAATGGACATCCATTGAAGAGCCAGAAGACTCTTCAATCTAATGAATTATCATGTGATGCTTGCTCTCAAGGAAAATTAATCATTAGACCATCACCAGTCAAAGTGGGGTCTGAATCGCCTGCATTTTTAGAGTGAATTCATGGTAATATATGTGAGCCTATTAAGCCACCAAGTGGATCATTTAGATATTTTATGGTATTGATAAACACATTCAATGGATGGTCACACATGTGCTTAGTATCAAGTCAAAATCTTGCATTTGCAAGATTACTTGCTCAAATAATTAAGTTAAGAACACAAGTTCATGATTATACAATTAAGGTCATTCGTCATGATAATGCTAGTAATTTACATACCAAGCTTTTGATAATTATTGTATGTCAATTGGGATAAGTGTTAACATCCTATAGCTCATGTTCATATACAAAATGGTTTAGTAGAATCATTCATAAAACGTTTGCAGTTAATTGCTAGACCATTGCTTATGAGAGCTAAATTTTCTACATATGTATGGGAACATGCTAGTTTACATGCAACATCACTTATACGCATTAGACCAGTATCTTATCAAAAGTACTCGCCATTACAATTAGCTTATAGTCACGAGCCAAATATTTCCCATATGAGAATTTTGGGATGTGCAGTATATGTTCCAATTGCTCCACTACAACGTACTAAGATGAGTCCTTGAAGGAGGTTTGGAATATATATTGGATATGATTCCCTATCAATGATCAAATATCTTGAATCCCTGATGGGTGATGTATTTATTGCACGATTTGTTGATTGTCATTTTAATGAGACAATTTTTCCAATATTAGATGGAGGAATTAAGAAGTTGGAAAAAGAAATTACATGGAATGCATCGTTATTGTCTCATTTAGATCATCGTACAAATCAATGTGAATTTAAAGTTCAGAAGATAATTCATTTGCAAAATATAGCGAATTAGTTACAAGATGCATTTATAGATGCAAAGAAAGTAATTTCACATATACCAACTAAAAATGTTCCATCGAAAATTAATATCCCAACACAGAAAGTTGTCACTAATGAGTCTGGAACACGCCAAAAGCATGGTAGATCAATGGGTTCCAAAGATAAAAATCCTCGAAAAATAAAAATAATTAATAGTCAAGAAGATTTGGTTGAAGAAGTAAATACCCATAAAAAATTCATGACATGACTAATGAGGAAGGTGGAATATATAAAGATAATAGTGAGATTTCAATAAACTATGTCATGACAGGGAAAAAAATAGAACCGAACTCAGGGAACTTCTATAGTAAATGGACTGTATAGAATTGTGTACGCAAGCTAGAACCCAGAAAAGATATGAGCTTCCTTTGCGATAGCATGGAAGATTTTGGTTTAGAGTGAAGGTGTCGAGCAGTTTTTGATGGAGACTTTATTGACAACATTGCGTATAATGTTGCTCTTGATATTATAATTGAAAATAAGGATTCTAAATCAAAATCTATTGATGAATATCGACATAGAAAAGATTGGCTTTGTGGAAAGAAGCAATCGAGGCAGAATTAAACTCACTTTCAAAATGTCATGTTTTTTAACCAGTAATCCAAACACGAGAAGGTGTCAAACCTGTGGGATACAAATGAGTATTTATGAGGAAGAGAAATGAAGGTAATGAGGTAAGATATAAAGTAAGACTAGTTGCACAAGATTTTTCACAAAGACCTGGTGTTGATTATAAAAAGACGTATTCTCTAGTGGTAGATACAATTACACTAAGATATTTAATTGGTCTGACTTTGTATGAAAATCTGGATATGCATCTTATGAATGTAGTCACAAAAAATGTATATGGATATTTTGATAATGATATTTATATGAGAATCCCATAAGGATTTAAGGTACATAAAACATATAAATCAAATTCCCAATAATTATATTCAATAAAGTTACAGAGATAACTATATGGATCGAAACAATCAGGACGAATATGGTACAATAGTCTAAGTGGATATTTGTTGAAAGAATGATATCAAAACAATATGATATGTTAATGTGTTTATATAAAGAAATCACAGTCAGGATTTGCTAGTATGACTGTATATATTGATGACCTAAATATAATTGAGACTTTTGAAGAGCTTTCAAAGGCAATAGAATATCTTAAGAAAGAATTTAAGATGAAAGATCTAAAAAAAACAAAATTTTAGCTTGGCTTGCAAATTAAGCATTTAGCAGATGAGATATTTGTTCATCAGCCAACTTATACAAAAAAAAAGTTTTGAAAAGATTTTAAATGAACAAAGCTCATCCATTGAACATTCAAATAAAAGTTCGTTCACTAGATGTGAAGAAAGATATATTTCGACCTCCAGATGATAATGAAGAACTTCTTAGTCTTAAAGTACCATATCTTAGTGCAATTGTGCATTTGTGTATCTTGCTAATAATAAAAGACCAAATATTGCATTTGCAGTAAATTTATTAGCAAGATATAGTTTTTCTCCAACAAAAAGACATTGGAACAAAATTAATACTCCGTTATCTCCAAGGAACGATCAACATGAGTTTGTTTTTATACAAATAAATCAAATTTTGATCTAGTTGGTTATGCAAATTCTGGATATTTATCTGATCCACACAAAACTACATCTCAAACAGGTTATCTGTTCACATGTGGAGGAACTGCTATATCATGGCGATCTGTGAAACAGATCATAACAGTCACTTCCTCAAATCATGCTGAAATTCTTACAATTCATGAGGCTAGTTGAGAATGTGTATGGTTAAGATCAATGACTCGGTATATTCGTGAAACATGTGGTTTATCTTCTTGTAAAAATCTTCCAACAATATTATATGAAAACAACACAATATGCATATCCCAAATCAAATGAAGATATATTAAAGGAGATAGAACAAAACATATTTCACCGAAACTTTTATACACTCATGATTTTGAAGAAAATGACGACATCACTGTATAACAAATTGGTTCGAAAAATAACCTGGCAGACTTATTTACAAAGGCATTACCTTTCCCAACCTTTGAAAAACTGGTGCACAACATTGAAATGTGACTGAGTCAAAGATCTCAAGGATGTTTCCATGAAGGGAGTTATACTTTTTAAGAGTATCAGATTATATGAAATATGTATTATTTTTCCTTCACTAGGATTTTTTTTTCCAGTGGGTTTTTTTCCTAGTAAGAGTTTAACGAGACATATTTTATATATAATGGGCGTCTAAGGGGGAGTATTATAAATATGTTAAATTAGGTGTAATGTAGATGCTCATTATTAGCGTCTATTGACCATATGTCACTTATCCATTACACCATGTGTTGTCCATATGTCTCAAGATTACACACTATTAGTCTCTATGTAATCCACCTCCTACTTGCCAAATGACCTATAAATAGTGGCATTTTGTGGGTTTTGAAAGATGCACACATATTGGTGATCAATCTAAAAAGATTGGAGAAAGTGGAGAAATTCATTATTTGTTATTTTTTATTTTATATATTTATATATTATATTATATTATATTTATTTTAATATATATTTTCTCCATATTTATGTTTTCGTTGTGCTCATCAAATTTACAACAATTTATAAATTATCTTAATTATTTTTTAAAAAAGTCACTTTAAAAAAGTGGTTTGATATTCATAAATATATATTCTGATAATTTATCTTTCAAAAGTACTATGGCATTAATTAGTTAATTAATTAAAGCAGTGAGTTATATTTGAAAATAATTAATAAATTTATTTACGTGTGTATGAATAGAAAAACATAAGTTAAACCCAATTTATTCTTTTTAATGAAATTGGTTATAGTTAAACCGTTTATTCTTTTTTTTTTTTTTTATAATTAATTATCATTCGAAACTAATTAATATTGTTTTTAGTCCAATTTATTTTCAAAAAGTTGAAAACGTTTTTCACAGGAATTTTTGGAATTCCTTGAAACTTTTTGTGTTGAACTTATTATAAAATTAATATATCATACTCTCAAGGCTCATGATAGTTAATGATAATTTCACAAAAATTAATTAAATTACTTATATCAAATTTATGTTCAGGAAATATATAAACTTGGGAAACGGGTAGAAAAAAAAAAGGATATTTGTAAATATAACAACAGTTTTCTAAAATTGCATATATAGCAAAAAAATTTAAACTACATTTCCGATTTTTTATTTTTACAATTTTACCCTCATGTATCAATAGGTGTATTTGATATACTTTATATTTTAGTATATTAGTCAACTGATATACATTATATTTGATATACCAATCAATTGATATACTTTATTTAAATAATATCATTTATACAAGTGATATATCTTAATTTTAATTGTGTTATGGTCAACATTGTTTTGTTCGATTATGATAAATATTTTTTTTTTATCTTTTCTTGGATATAAAGTTAACTTTTATCTTCTTCTTTTTTTCTTTTTTTCTTTTTTTCTTTTTTTTCTTTTTTTTCTGTGTTGATATAGAGTTAATTTTTATTTTTTTTCGTGTTGATATAGAGTTATTTCATTCTATTAGTTCAAGTTTGATATTGATGGTATATGTTAAATGCATTATTTTGTCAAGTTATATATTAAATATAAAATCTATCAGTTAATCTATTTTATTTTCAATTTTTTATATGATTTTAATGGTATATAAGTTATATTTAATTTGATATATCAATTATATAAAACTATTTCATATTTCATATATTAATTATTGATATACCTAATTTAGAAGGAAAAAAAATATATCAATGATATTGTTGATATACCAAATATGAAGTATATCATTTAGAATAATACTTGAAGTTAATATTGACATTTCAATTGTATATCAATACTAATTCAAAATGAATTGTATGTAGATCATCAGTGTATTAATGTAATGAGCCGAAAATGCAATATTGAGTATTTTGTGTATCATTAATTTATCAACACTCATTCAAATTTTGTTTTAATTGTAACATAGATGTATCAAAAGTATATCAATAGTCATTGAAAATTCATTTCATATACATTTTTAGTGTATTATCAGTATTGTTAGGGTTGATATCCTAAATCTCATGGTCTTGTAGTTTGTAAAAACATATTATTTATTTAATAAAATAAGTGTTATTTTATTTAACATTTAGTTGCATTAACCTAAAAACTAATAAACTAAGATCTAGGGTTATTGGATGTAATTTAAACATGTACGTGAAGACATACAAGTGAATCATGTTTAAGTAATAACTCGAACGGTCGGTAGCAAATGGATAAGGTAGGGTACCTTATCCTGGTGATATTACGGATACGACTCGCTTTGTAGTCGTTACAATTGTTGTGAAGTGCTACAAATAATTTGATCCCGATCATTCATATGGAGACATGTGAGTGGGGGTATCCTATGCAAAGAGTTTGTATAAAACCGGACCACGAAATGAACAGTCTCTCTTCATAACACCGTTACTAGAATATACTTACATTTCAATAGAATGATCATAGGTGACTTGACCTTAATTCTGAGTGAATTCTAAACTCTTGCCTATGAGGGCGGTTCTTTGATCTGCATGGATGAGAGTAGTCAGATTCACCAACTCAATATTTTGAGATTCGTCTGATTGGGGAACTGGGAACATAGCTACACAAGAAGGAATTTACTCATTCTTTTCCTCCCGTTGTTAGGGTAAGTAGATAAATTGCTTCTTTCAGGATTGATTATGGGTCCTGAACAATGTGGCGTCACATCCTCTCCTAACCCGAGAGGAGTTAAGTTATAGTTGGACTATGACTATTTGTTCATTAGAGGGATCAATGGTACTTAAGAAGTTAGATGTAACTACTAGGGTAAAACGATAATTTTGACCCATCTGTACTTACGAGCAATTTTTGAAGGGTCAATGCACTGTTGATTGGTTATATCCAATAGACACAAATATATATCTATAATGCGAAGAGTGCAACTGTTAGTTTCTAGTGGTGACAGTTAATGAAGGTTGATTAATTTAATTAAAGAGTTTAATTAGTTAATCAAGTATCATTGGAGCTTCAATCTATAGGTTCATAAAATCCCCTTGTTAGCTCAATAAGGATCAATGAGAATTAAATTAATTTTGGATTAATTTGATTTGTTCAAATTAATTAATATAATGTATATGATACATTATAATATAAAGCTATAATGAGATAACTAAATATTTGAATTTGGTTCAAACATTAATTATATGAATATGATTCATATAAAAACTATAGGTTAAAATTAATATGAATATGATTCATATTATTACTATAGGTTATATGAGAGAATAATAAACTATGGGTTATATTATATATGATATAATATAAACTATAGGTTATATGTTATATGTGATATAACATATAGTTTAATATGGAATATATTAAATTAGTTTATATATATACATATATTAAAATTCAACCTCTTCAACTCACTCTCTCATATACGTGTAAAAATAAGAGAGAAGAAACACAACTTGAAAACAGGTTTTCGCTTTCCTTCATGATCTTCATCTATCTCTTTCTCTCTGTGGAAAAATTCTCTTAGCCAAATCTCTTCTCCCGTTTACCAAAGTTAATTAACAGAAGCCCACACCTCTCTGTTGATTCTCATCCTTGAGAATAACAAGGAAGATTTCGTAGCGATGTCCCCATTGGTGTTGGTGCTGTGAAGTTCTGTTGTGTTTGTGAGATGGATAACGGTTCGTGATCTTGGCTGTAAAGAGGAAAAACGAAGAAACATTCTTCAAGGGTATGTTATCATTTCCTTATTTTCCTCTTTAATTTCACAGTAGAGGCATGCTCATGATTCAATTTGTTAATCCATGTTTCTGTCACTCTATATTTTAAGTTCAGTAAAATAAAATCAAGTCACAATACATTCAATTGCTTCCACTTCGAGGAATTCAAATCCCTTCAATTGATATCAGAGCCAGGTTGTATCTTTGATTTTATTTTCTGAATTTAATTTAGAGTTTTGGTGGATGTTCTTGATGCATTATGAATATATATTGATTTGGCACTTTTTGAAAATTGGCTTAGTTTTCTGCTTTATTCCATTTGATTTGTAAGGGTCTAGTATTTTTTGGGCATTTTTTCTTACAATCGAGTTTGTAAAAGTTTGTGTAGCTCGTGGTGAGATTTTGGTTTTAATTGAAATTTGGAGCAAGAACGAAGCAAATCAGATGAAGGATCAAAGTAGAGGAAGCATTTTGCCCTAGAGTATAATGCACAACATAGCGACATTGTGCATTACGTTGTAAGGCAGAATGGCCAGTATAGCTACGCTTAGCAGCAACGTTGTGACGTTGTTGCTGAGTGTATTGATGCTGCATGCAGTGTAAGATTACGCTTTGACAACTCAAAAGCCAGCGTAGGGTTACACTGTGGCAAAGCAAAAGCCAGCATAACGACGCTGGCACAGAGCGTTGTTATGCTTTGAACACGTTCACACACGTGTTAGGTTCTTCCAGTTCGTGGGATCAAGCTTGGCTGGCGGCTCTTCAATGCATTTTTTGTTTTTATTAATTATTAATTTTTAATAATTAATTTATTAATTGTATTTTAATTAATTAAATTAATTAAATATAATTAATTTAATTAATGATTTATGATACCAATTTTTTATCCAATGCTGCTTTTATTATTTTGTACATCTGAATATGATTTAATTTATTTATATTATTGTATGTCATATAGTATAAAAATTCCACCATAGGATAAACATATTTTCATGCATCATATTTAATATAATTGGTATATTATATGAATGCATGCTTAATAACATGTCCATGCGTCATATTATATTATAATTGTTATAATATATAGTTATGGACGATGGATGTATGTTATGTATGTTTTTATTTCTTTATAATATAATTGTTATGTTATGTAATGAAAAAGGAAATGTATGAAACATGACACTATTTTAGAAAAATATAATTTTTATACTTTTATATATGTCACTAGACGCATGTATAGGTTTTAATTATTTCATTAATCTTTCTAAGTGTTACAAGTTAATGAAATTAGAATTAAAATCTATAATCAAGAGTTGCATACACAAACACAGGTAATCAAATTAATTTTAAATGGTTTAAAATTTGATTGCACCTAGACTTACGTTAATAATATTTCTAATGAGATTAGAAATAGATTTGATTTTTTAATTATTTTTTAAATAGGATTAAATTGGATTAAATAAAAGATTAAATTTATAACATAATTGTCTATAAGGGACTTTTGTCCAAGGAAGGTTCTGTCTAGACTGGGGTATTTAAGCTAATGGAAACAGAACACCCCTACCTAGGAACTAACTTAGAAGGTGAATTAAAAAATTATATTATAAGTAGCATGCAATGAATGATTAAGGTTTATTAAAGTGTTTAATTAACAATAATTATTATTGTTAAACTATCCAATATAAGTGTTATATTGGGCAAATTTAACAATCACTTATTAAAATTGATTAGCCAGATTTTTATAAGTTAATGAACCCTAGGTTTAAAACACTCAGTTGGAGGAAAATGATGTATATGATATGTTAGTTTCTTTTCACGTTTCTTCCTAAATAGTTTACATCGTGAGATTTATGCTTGGTCTCGAGGCGCATTAGCTTGTGTCCTCCTACGGATGGTGTTTGCATAGGTTAATACCAAGGTGAATGGAGAAAGTGTTTATAGTAAGTAGGAGGGGGATATGTGTCAACACATCTCATGATCCCTTTTATTGGTTTATTGTAAAGTTTCATGCTCGGCCTCGAGACATCTTTGCTTCTGTTCCCCTATGGATGACATTTGTATGAAATTTTACACAAATTCCATAAATGGATAAAACTCTTTTAGTTTTTGCCCCAATCAATTTTTTACCTATGGTTGGCGCATTGGGGTGAAACTCTAGAGCCTAAAATGAAGGTTACACATTTAAGAAATTGTTAAGTAAGTCAATGATTTTTGGACCGAATAATGGTGACTAATCGTTATAGGGGTAAAAGTTAGTTTGGTGTAGTGGTTTGTTGAGAATGTCTCAATTCAGTAGGAGCAATTGATCGCCCTACAATGACTTTTGTCCTAACTCACTGAAACATCATTGCAAAATAGATGTCACATAGGGTATGTTAGATTTCTACTAAATTGATTAGTTTCTTATGAGTAATTCCTTAAGAACTAATATAAATAACTTGTATGGTTTCAACAATCTTCAAAATGACTAGCGCTACATTGAACTTGTTAAGTGCTGAAAAATTTACTGGCAACGACTATACTATTTGGAAAAACACTATAAACACTGTGCTTATAATCGACCTACAGTTTGTCCTTGTTGAAGAATGTCCTCAAATTCCTGTTGCTGGAGCATCTCAAAATGTTTGGAATGCAAATGAAAGATGGATCAAGCCGAACGAAAAGACTTGACCTTAAATTTTGGCCAGCTTATCTGAAGTCTTGGCCAAAAAGCATGAAACCATAGTCATTGCACGACAAATCATGGATTCATTGAGGAAGATGTTTGGACAACCGTCCACCCAACTCCAACATGACACTCTTAAATACTTCTTTAATGCCCATATGAAAGAAAAGGGCCTTTGCTCGAGAATATGTTCTGAACATGATGGTCAATTTTAACGTAGCTGAGATGAATGGGTCTATCATCGACGAAGCCAGTTAGGTTAGCTTCATTCTAGAGACTCTACCTGGTCCAGTTTCATAGTAACGCTGTTATGAACAAGCTAGACTACAACCTGACTACGCTCCTTAATGAACTACATACTAACCAGTTCTTGATGAAAGTTAAGTAACATAAGTGAGAGGCAAATGTTGCCACTACCTCAAAAAAGTTTCACAAAGGTTCGACCTCTTGAACAAAGTTTGTACCTTCTTCTTTCGGCACCAAAATGTGGAAGAAAAAGAAGGGAGGTCAGGGGAAAACTAACCCTGTTGTAGCCTATTGGGGCAGGAAGGCTAAGGTTGCCAAAGGAATTTGCTTCCATTGTAACTAGAAAGTACACTGGAAAAGTAACTGTCCCAAGTATTTGGCAGAGAAGAAGAAAACCAAACAAGGTAAATATGATTTACTAGTATTGGAAACTTGCTTAGTGGAGAATGATGATTCAACCTGGATAATTGATTTGGGCATCACTGTTCATGTTTATTCTTCTTTTCAGGGAATTAGTGAAGGAATAGAATTCCCGTGGAAGCATGTGAACGCCTTGATTTTAGACATTCATTTCTTATGGAAACAAAAACAGTAAAATAAGACATGCATTTGTAGGATAAACATTCAAATAAAAACATAAGCATTCTAGAAAAGATGAAGAAGATAAGAAATCAAAGCAAACCTTTGTTGATTCCTCTAGCTTTCCTCTTCCACTGTTATCAACGATCTTAAACTTCTCCAAGAAGAAGGACACCACCAACAAAGTTATCTTGTTATTTTCTAGGATTCCAAAGAACTTGGAAGAGTGGTCTCCAAGAACTTTTGAGGAGGAAAATGGTAGAGAATTTCTAGAGAGAAGTTAAAGAGAAGATAGAGACTTGGAGACTAGGTTTTTGTGTAATAAAAACATTTTTTCCTAAATGGGCTATAAAGATATATTTATATGGAAAATGGTTAACCCCTTCTCAAAGTATTTCCTTTATACCCTTAGTGCTAATTAATTAAATAACTCATTGTTTAATTAATTGACACATTAATTAAATGACCATATATTAAATCCTATTTAATATACATTTAATTAATTATCATAAATATCATATATTTAGACTAACCTTCAATCTCCATCATTTCTTAATCAATTAATTAAATCATATTTAATATGAAGTTAATTAACATATAAATATCGCATATTTATATGAATACATCTATTTAAGAATCCAATTCATATAAATCTAATATTTGAATCTTATTCAAATATATATCTCTTGTATAATTTGGATTATAGATCATATCTATAATTAACTATTATACATTAATCTCATTAATATAAATTTTCCTAATTTGATTTGAACAATTTAAATCATTCCTCATTACTATCCTTTAGTGAGCTAACAAAGGGATCTTATGAACCTACAAATTAGAAGCTCCAATGATATGAGATTAATTGATTAAATTCCTTTAATCCAATTAATCAATATTAATTAACTACCGATCACTCTACTAAAGCCCGATAGCTGTACTCTTTGCACTGTAGATATATTTCTATTTCCATGGATATAACCAATCAACAGAGTGATTAACCTTAAAAAAATGCTCAAAACTACAACTGGGTCAAAATGCCGTTTTACCCCTGTAGTTACATCTAACTCATTAAGTTCCAATAATTCCTCTAATGAACAAACAGTTTATGGTCAAACTATAAACTAACACCTTTCAGGCAAGTGAGAGGTTGAGGCCTCATTGTTCAAGACCCGAAACCAGCTATTAAAGGAGCAATTTTTCTACTTTCCCAAAGAATAGAAAGGAGTGAATTCCATTTGGTGTAGTTGTGTTTCCAACTCCCTAATCAGACAAATCCCAAAGTGGTAGGCTTATTGAGTCGACTTCATGGCCATTCTCACCCAAATCAAAGGACTACTGTCATAAATAGAAGTTCACAACTCACTCAGGATTAAGGTCAAGTCTCTTATGGTCATCCTAGTGAAATATTAGTTTCTTCAAATAACAGTGTTATAAAGAGAAACTAATTATTTTGTGGTCTGATCTATGTATAAACTCCTTTATACAGGATACCTTCACTCACATGTCTTTATATGAACAATATGGTTCATATTGTTTGTAACACTTACATCTCATATAACAATTACAAAGTGGGTCGTATCCGCAGTGTTACTAGGATAAGACACCTAACATTCATCCATTTACTACAGACCTTTTAGGTTATTACTTAAACATGAACCATTCGTATGTCAACCACATACTATTCAAGTGACATCATATAACCTTGGATCTTAGTTTATTGGATCGAATTAATGTTGTCTAAATGTCAAATAAAATACCTTTGACTTTATTAGATAAATAATTTGTGTTTAACAAAACTACAAACTATGGGATACACTAGATTTAGAACATCAATCCCACCGATATTGATATGGTTCATCATGTTAAGGACATGTTCATGTTCCCTAACGGTTGATCCCTCAACCATCTGTGCACTGAAGATGAACTTAAGAGCATCATGCATGGCTTGTGCCCAAGAGCTGGAGGACATTCCTCAATGAGAACGAATTTGAGATCATCCATTACTAAAACCGTATTCATCGTATTTTTCCAAGTTTTATAATTTTCTCTAGTTAATTATTCAACACCAAGCAAAGTAACGATTGAGCTAGACATGTTGATACAAAAATAAATTACTTATGTTAGACATTTATGGAAAAATTCATTTTTCATTTTAATTCAATCAGTTTAGCAAAATTAATGAACCCCAACATTATTGAATTTTACAATAATACATTCAGTGATTTGGAATGAGTGCCACCTCAGGGTGTACAGTTATTCCTTATCATTGGAGTGAGACACTCTCAATCAAATATTATCCCAGAATAACTCCTTATTCATATAATATTTAATTACCATTCATTTGTTCAATAAATTATTAACCGCCTTAATGCTTTATCGTAAGTGTAACCCTTCATTTTCAACCCCTTAACCCCGCCTCCAACCAGTCTGCCTCAAGGAAGAACATAATTGGTGCAATTGGTTATAGTGGTCTTATCCTTTTTTGGAGTTTGTAATGCCCTTCTCCCATGCGAATACCTTTCTATAAAAGAGTGCGTCTAGGGCACCACTGGACCGAGCATGAAAGAGACATTACAAACTAACGAAGGAGACTACAGGATATGTTGTCACACGTCATTCTCCCACTTACTATAAACACTTTCTCCATTCACCTTGATATTAACCCATGCAAATACCTTTCTAAGGGAAGGTGCACGCAGGACACCACGAGGCTAAGTATGAATCTCACCCTGTAAACTCTTTAGGAGAACGTGAGTAGAAAAATGACATATCATATATATATTTTTCCTTCCACTAAGTGTTCTTCCTTTTGGGTTTATTAACTTAGAAAAAGTAAAGCAAAATTATTTTAACTAAGCCCTTGTTAAATTTGCCCAATATAACACTTATATGGAATTGTTTAACAACTCTTTTAATGAAATTAATCACTTATTGCATGCTTATAAAATATTTTTTTGATTCACCCTCCAGTTCTGTTCCAAGGTAGAGGTGTTCTGTTTCTGTCAGCCTAAGAACCTTAGCCTAGACAGAACGTTCCTTAGACAAAGGTCCCTTATAGGCAATTATTTTATAAATTTAATATTTTAACCAAGTTCATTTTAATCCTATTAAAATGATTAATCCTATTTCTAATCTCATTAGAAATGAGTTTAACATAAGTTTAGGTGAATTAATTTTAAACCATTTAAAATTAATTTTTTGACTTATGTTTGCATGCACTCTTGATTATAGATTTTAATTCTAATTTAATTGAACTTATAACCTTTATAAAACCATGAATTTTTCAAAAACCTTTTTCTTTTGCATTATCATGACTTTGATTAAATATAACGTTTATATTAATCTAAGTAATGTCATGCTTAATGCAAAGTTCATTTTTCATCTAATTATAACGCTTTTAATTATCATACATGTAAAATAAACATACATATTCATTTCTTTACATCATACATTATAACATTTCTGATGCATGAATATGCTTACTCAAAACATGCATTCAAATAATATAACAATTATATTATAATGCACGAGCATGCTTAATAATCATGTAACCACATAACTTTTATATGATGCATGATCATGTTTATCCTAAGGTGAAATTTTAAAACTATATGACATACATTATACAACGTATAAAACATATAGTTAAATAATATATCAGATGCATATAAAACTATAAAAAAACTATGATAGACCAAATATTGGCACCCTAATTTTAACAAAATTAAAATAACAAAGGAAAGTTGCCATTCTTGCATCGAAGAGACTCTTGCGATCAACTATCTGCCAGGTACCTTCCATGACGTACAAACCAAGATGAACAAGGGATTCCGCTGAACTCCATGCATGGCAGATGAAGTGCTCGACATATGGGTTTCAAGCACCGCATGCGTTGGACAATGAAGTTCATTGCATGGGCATCGTCCCTCTGCATGCGACCGTGAGCATAGCATCCGTTACGCCTAAGTCCCTTCGCCACATCGGTATACTAACTGTCGCATGGGTTTGAGTTCAGTTTTGTAAGTGTCGACGCATGGTATGCGTTGATGTGCTTATCTTCAAGCTCCTTTGCTTTACAAGGTCATCACCTCATCACATGGAATGCATTCTGCCATAAGCCATCATCACATGCCATCTCGTTGCAAGCCATCATGACATGCCAAGATACCAGTCGCTGCGAGATAGAAGCAAATCCTCTGTTTTTCTTTGAAAACCCGGGCTCCGGACTGTTTCATTTCTGACCCTGAACGACCCAAAAAATACAGACTTGATTGCAAAAATAAAATGTCCAAACAATAGGCCCTTACATTGATCAAATCAACATAAAATTTTACAATCTATGGTGCCAATAAATGAAATTATCTATCAAGAAAACCTCATACATTTTCAAGAAAAATGCAGAAAAATAACCCACCTCATGAACTGATTTTTGTTTCAAAAAATAGAAAATCAAAATGCAAGAAAAATATTGGCTTTGATACCAATTGAAGGAATCAAATTCCTATGAAAGTGTGTGAACGCCTTGCATTTAGAAATTCGTTTCTTATGAAAAAATAATAAAATAAAACATGCATTTGTAGGATAAATATTCAAACAAAAACATAAGTATACTTGAAACGAGAAATAAAAGAAGAAATCAAAACTCACTTTTGTTGATTCCTCTAGCTTTCCTCTTTCACCGTATCAATAATCTCGAGCTTTTTCAAGAAGAAGGACACCACCAACAAAATTATCTTGCTATTCTCTAGGATTCTAAAGAACTTGGAAGAGTGGTCTCCAAGAACTTTTGAGGAGGAAAATGGTAGAGAATTTCTAGAGAGAAGTTAGAGAGAAGGTAAAGGCTTGGAAGCTAGATTTTTGTGTAATAAAAACCCTTTTTCCTAAATGGACTATAAGGAAATATTTATATGAAGAAGAATTAATCCCTTCTCTAAGTATTTCCCTTTATACCCTTAGTGTTAATTAATTAAATAACCCTTGTTTAATTAATTGACACATTAATTAAATGACTATATATTAAATCCTATTTAATATACATTTAATTAATTATCATAATTATCATATATTTATACTAACCTCCAATCTCCATTATTTCTTAATCAATTAATTAACCATTAATTAATCAATTAAATCATATTTAATATGGAGTTAATTAACATATAAATATTGTATATTTATATATATACATCTCTTTATGAATTCCATTCATATAAATCTAATATTTGAATCTTATTCAAATATACCTCTTTTACATAATTTGGATTATAGAGCATATCTATAACTAACAATTATATATTAATCTCACTAATATAAAATTCCCTCATGATTTGAACAATTTAAGTCATTCCCTATTACTCTCCTTTAGTGAGCTAACAAGGGACCTTATAGACCTTGTTGAGGATAAATTGTTCTGCTGATATGCGTTAATTGTCATGTATTGATGGTCATGCGTTGATATGAAGAATATGCATTATACGTTAATTGTATATGCAATGATCATGTGTCCTGTCACAAGTTTTCTTGCTCTATCACCAAGTATAACGAGATCACAAGTTTCTCAGGATGATCCAAGGTCGAACAAGGGGACTTGCAACTAAGTGATGTTTGTAAAATAATGTGTTAGAGGCAGGGAATAAAAATAAAAAGAAAGAAGTTGATTAACTATGCACTACTTCTACTCCTAGCTAAACAACCTGAACAATTGTAACTGTTAACACGTAATCAGATGCATGGAAAAGAAGAGTTGTGAAGGAGTTATAACAAAATCCTTAAGTTTGGTTGCAAAGGTAATCCAGCTCGCCACACTAATGCATCGCACACCTCTCGTTAGCCAGCACATGTTTATATCTCTATAAAGCATGGTTTCGTTGAGCATAAGGTTATTCCTATCTCTAGGAACATTGCTTACTTTCACTACTTACCCTCTCAGGCAGGTGGTTATAGCTACTCTGCTCATAGACAAGCATTGTGATAGCCTCACATTAAGCAAACAAGATCGACTCACTATACTCGCACAACACACATCTCTAGGTGGTTTGTTATATGCGTCATATCTCTATGCCGCATGATTGAGTATGCGATAACTCTTGCAATCTGCACTTAACTCACGTGAAAGAAAAAGATGATAAATTAGAAGAAGATGATGGAAATGATGTTGATGAAATTAAAGAGATGCATTGATTACAAAATTTATTAATGTCTTAAGCCAAAATGTAATACAATACAAAGAGGAGAAGAGAGGTGGAAGGCTAGATGTAGGCAATCTCTTGCTTCCATCAGATGTGTGTCAAGGCTGCCGGTGGTGCAATGGATAGGCGGTGGAAGAGTCTCTCTTGAGCTCTATCTCCGACAAAGCTCCGGTCGTCAATTGGAGGAAAGTCTGGAAGTGAAGAACTCTCAAAGAATTTCTGCTCATGCGCTCGTTTATGATCACAAGAACCTGCCCAAGGCAGAAGTCCTGGATGCTTTGAATTTGGGCTCAAAGGTTCTATTTATAGAGCTCAAACGCCGACAGCTTTGATAATCTCGCTCTGAATCACTGCCATTATTGACGCGGTAGGTAAAATGTCATTATGATATTATCTCTTTGATACTTCTAAGGTATGTGTTTATGATTATTTCTTCTGAAGTTTCAACGCATTCCACCCACTTTGCGATCATCCTCTTATCATGATTATTACTGTAGTTGTGGCATTTCATGCGACCAGCGTGTTTTCATTAAGATCAACGCATGTGAACTTTACGATTGTTTAAGATCAACACATGCAATTGAATCCTGCAAAAATTACAAAATAGACATTTTGACGCAAAATAACACATGATATAGAGTTAGTAGAGATTTTTAGTGTAACACCCTATATTTTTTTTAGTAGTATTAATGTAATTTCAGTAATTTTTTACTAATTGAGGACATTTTTGGAATTTTGGACCTTAAGTGTAATTGTGGGAATTTAATTATGGACGTTGGAAAATATTTATGTTGAAATTGAATCACAGGAGTTAAATCTTTTTGAAAGAAAGAGAGTTTAAAGAGTTTATGTGGATTAAGAAAAGAATAAAATAAAATAAAATATATTTTATTTTTTTTGCTTTTTTTCCTATTTTTTTCTTTTTCTTCCCCTTTTCCTTCTTCTTCCTCACGCAGACCTAGCAGTCGATCTCCCCGTTGCTGACCTCGACCAGCAGTTCCGATCTCCCTGTCGCTCACCGCTGACCTTTACCACCAGCTCAGATCCGAGTCATAAACAACCCAATTTTGACTTTGGCTTCTTTGCACCTCAACCGTTCACGCACCCAGATCTAATTCTGGTCTCCCACGCCGAAGCCGCCCGCGTTCGAGCTACTTCGTCCAAACCGACCAGCACCGCTCCAGACGCGTCTGCACCAGAGCCATCGCGGCGCAATCAACCGGATCTGCGTTGGATTCCTCCTGTCGTCGTCGTCGTTGCTCGTGCTGTCATCAGATTTTTCAACTTGGGTAATATTTCTACTGGCTGGGGTTGTTTTCAATTGATTCTTGACTACCCATTTACTATTGGCACCAATCGATTGAGTCCTTTATGTGTCAAATTTGGATTCATGTTCTTGAATGTATTAAGGTGCTGTTTGGTGAAGTTGGAGTTGTTTAGCTGATTTGGGGCGCCTCATATCACACCTTGGGTGAGTTTACCTGGATTTTTGGCAGTACTTGGAGTATGTATGATTAGGCCTTGGTTTTAATTTTAAAACTTGGTTACGTTCTTATGTCAGAGTCTTACTTGGAGTTGCTGGTTTTGTTGGCTATCTGAGATTGTCTGTGGATTTTCGATTTAGGTAAAGTTAAATTGAAGATCTTTAAATAATATGGTTAATTGGATTTAGACCCCGAAGATGAGTTTAGAACTTTGGATTTGTTATTTTTGGACCAAGGGTGCTAAATTAATATTTGTAATGTATGTTATAGGGTGGATTCAAAGCCTTCCAAGAGTTGTAAGAGGGTTAATTACTTGGATTAAATTGTGATCAAATTTAAGGTAAGTAATCTTACTACTGGAACTGCCCACCGGCCAGGCACTAGATGTATGCTAGCACGATAAATGAATGTTATGTCAGTATAATAGCATGATAGACTGATAGTATAGTATGACCAATGTATGCTCTTGTAGGAGATCTGAAAGATTTATTTGTGCACATAGACACTTGAATGCTAGCATGAGATTGTATTTGATTCCATATGGTTGTATTGGATCTGATGATATTGAGGTATATGTGTATGTTATAGAGCCATGATGTTGAGGTATATATGTATGTCATAGATTCATATAGTGATAATTATGATGTTGAGACTGTGCAAGTGTCCTTACTGATTAGTTATATGCCCATTAGATTTTGTATTTCCTTTGGGATTCACCAGTTTGTGTTTCCTCGGGATTCACCAGTTTGTGTTTCCTTCGGGATTCACCAGTTTGTGTTTCCTTCTGGATTCACCAGTTTGTGTCTCCTTCGGGATTCACCAGTTTGTGTCTCCTTCGGGATTCACCAGTTTGTGTCTCCTTCGGGATTCACCAGTTTTGTGTCTCCTTCGGGATTCACCAGAGGTATTAGGCATAATTAACTACAGTAGGATAGAACTTAGTCTCCTTTTTGTTTCATGTGTATATGTGTCCCATGAGGACTAAAGCAATTTATATGTTTCACTAGAGGTAGGTATCTAGAGGACATAGATGCCTAGCCTGACCCCAGTGGTGAGGTTACTTACTGACTATTTTATACTTATTCTTTCTCATGTTGTTGTTTCAAGTAAGAGTAGAGATGCACCGGTGATGGACAAGCGAAAGTCGTGATCGAGCCACTAGGACTAGTTTTTACGCTTCCGCTCATGAGATTTAGAGTTCTTTTCATGTTTCTCTTAACTTCTAGTTTTGATGTTTAAAACTTACTTTTAAGAATCGTTTTTTAGACTTATTTATTATCCTTTATGATTTATGGGTACCCTACTATTGTTTTAGTATTTGAATTTAATGAAAGTCTTTTGAACTTACCTTATTTAATTAGCATTTATTTCGCCATAACCGATTGTTATTTTGAGTTCCATGCATGCATATATTTAGTAACGGCCTAACCTAAGTCCTAGGAGGTCGGGTCGTTACATTCAGTGCTGATCGAAGCAAGCTCATTATTCCATATGAATTCTTAGCAAAATTAACACATCTTCTGCTCGTCAACCTTCATAATTCTAAGCAAAAGGCTGTAATAGCTTGTATTTCTACAAGCTATCACACCCCCAAATTTAGAATCATGCTCGTCCTCAAGCATGCCTTATACCAAGGAAACTCAAAAATTGCCCTCTGATTCTTCCTCTGCACTGACTAGCTTCTCAAAATATAATTCACTAGCACTTCTAGCCTAGGTAGCAACACTCTCCTCAAACTTAGCCACTTTTTCTAAGAAATATTTTCTAAGTTTTAATTCTGGAAAGCCTCCGCCCAAAACTTTTTACTCATCACAGACAACTTTGCTTTTTAGCTTTTTACAATGCGATCGTTCAAAATGATTCAAAGCTTTGCGATTTATTATTAGATTAAGGCATTGAATCTGGCTACACTCTTCATTTTAGCTTGCCCCCATGGGTGTCATGCAGGTATCCAACTTCGGTTGCATGCCATATTCAACTCAACTCTTATCTTAGCTAAATTTAGTTTGTGCCAGATAGAGGAGTTGTCATTACGCGTTGATTCTGGTCACCTACTTTCATTTTGGCTTACCTGCATGGATGTCATGCGAAGTATCCAACTATGGGTAGGTACCTTTCATAACTTAACTCTTCTAAACTTGGGTTTCCCTTTTGCGCTGACAACAGAGTTTTTATTATGATCATTTTTTTTAAACGTTATCGCAATGTTTATATTGAACGCATTTGCTCGGACTGATCCCATCCCCAAATTTAGAGAGTGGCAGGGTCCTTGCCAAAAAGCTAAAGACAAAATTGTTCCTAGATGCGGTAAAAGAGGTTTGAGTAGAGGTTTGCACATAATAAAACTTAAGACTGTCAAACTTTGAAGAAGCTACTAAAGAGAGGTGAGCCATATGATGTTTAGTTAGTGAATTTAGTGAATTTACTTAAGCATCATCATGGATGCTAATTTATCAACGCAAAAGAAGGCAAATGGAAAAAAGAGAATTTCAAAAGGATAACGCATAAAAGATAACAAGAAAAGAAAGATGCGAGCAAAATGTTAATTGCATTAATACTTAGAATTCATGCAGAAGAAATCATCATCCGTTGAATAAGGGAGATAATTTATCTTTCGAAACAACACACCGAGAGGAAATTATTATCACGCCAAAAAGGAGCGATCGCAACACAACATCCAAGAAAAGCAACCACAAATCCAAAACGACAATAATCAAATAAATAAACTAAATTTAACTAGGAAAGCAAAGTAAAGATAGAGTAGAAGACGTCACTAGAGGAATTGAAGTGAAGTCACCGTAAGGACTCTTCCATACAGGGGATCGAACTCGCCTGCTAGGTTAGTGGACTCATTGTCCCGACCACCAGAGCTTTCAACAATCAATGGCCACATGATGGTTACCATGCTCCTAAGACTGCTTCCAACTTATGCGACAAATAGTCTTTCAATCTCAGTGTTAATATTGAATTTGGGCATAGCACCTTCACTCAAGTATCGTTTGTAACTTGGTCGCACAAGCCACAATACATTTAAGATCAAAAGGCGGCCTACAAAAACATAAAACTTAAACAAAATATTAACTGCCAAGTCCCCGATAATGGTGCCAAAAACTTATTGAGGATACATTGTTCTACTGATATGCATTAATTGTCATGCGTTTATGGTCATGCAATGATCATGCGTTGATATGAAGAATATGCATTATGCGTTAATAGTGTATGTGATGATCATGCATCCTGTCACAAGTTTTCTTGATCTCTCACCAAGTATAAAAAGATCACAAGTTTCTTGGGATGATTCAAGGTCGAACAGGGGACCTGCAACTAGGTGATGTTTGTAAAGTAATGCATTAGAGGCAAGGAAAAAAATAAAAAGAAAGAAGTTGATTAACTATGTGCTACTTCTACTTCTAGCTAAACAGACTGAACAATTAAAGTTTGACTATGAGAATCTGTAGAAATGTGGCAGCTGTTAATGTGTAATGAGATGCATGGAAAAGTAGAGTTGTGGAGGAGTTATCACAAAATCCTTAAGTTTGGTTGCAAGGGTAATCCTAGCTCGCCACACTAATGTATCGCACACCTCTAGTGGCCAGCCACATGCTTATATCTCTATAACGCATGGTCACGTTGAGCATAAAGTTATTCCTATCTCTGAGAACATTGCTTAATTTGCTTAATGGGTTTCACTATTTACCCTCTCGGGCAGTTGGTTATAGCAACTCTGCTCATAGACAAGCATTGCGATAGCCTCATACTAAACAAATAGGATTGACTCACTATACTCGCGCAATGCACACCTCTCAGTGGTTTGTTATATGCGTCATATCTCTATGCCATATGATTGAGTATGTGATAACTCTTGCAATCTGCACTTAACTCATTGCGTGAAAGAAAAAGATGATAAATTAGAAGAAGATGATGGAAATGATGTTGATGGAATTAAAGAGATGCATTGATTACAAAATGTTTTAATGTCTTAAGCCAAAATGTAATACAATACAAAGATGAGAAGAGAGGTGGAAGGCTAGATGTAGGCAATCTCTTGCTTCCATCAGATGTGTGTCAAGGCTGCCGGTGATGCAATGGATGGGCGGTGGAATAGTCTCTCTTGAGCTCTATCTCCGATGAAGCTTCAATCGTCAATCGGAGGAAGTTGTGGAAGTGAAGAACTCTAAAAGAATTTCTGCTCATGCTCTCGTTTGTGATCACAAGAACCTGCCCAAGGCAGAAGTCTCAAATGCTTTGAATTTGGGCTCAAAGGTTCTATTTATAGAGCTCAAACGCCGACAGCTTTGATAATCCCGCTCTAAATCACTGCCATTACTGACACGGTAGGTGAAATGTCATCGTGATCTTATCTCTTTGATACTCCCAAGGTATGCGTTCATGATTGTTTCTTCTAAAGTATCAACGCATTCCACCACTTGATCATCCTTCTATCATGGTTATCACTGTAGTTGCGACATTTCATGCGACCAACATGTTCATTAAGATCAACGCATGCGATCAACTTTGCGAAAGTTTAAGATCAATGCATGCGATCGATTCCTACGACAACTACAAAATAGACATTTTGACGCAAAATAATGCATGATATAGGGTTAATGGGGATTTTCAGTGATGATTGATGCAAGCTCATTATTTCACATGAATTCTTAGAAAAATTAACACATCTTTTGCACGTCAACCCTCATAATTCTAAGCAAAAGGCTGCAATATCTTGTATTTCTATAAGCTATCAGACCTACAGATTAGGAGCTCCAATGATATGAGATTAATTGATTAAATTCATTTATTCCAATTAGTCAATAACTGCCGATCCCTCTACTAAAGATAGATAGCTGCACTATTGACACTGTAGATATATTTCTGTGTCCATGGATATAACCAATCAACAGAGTGACGACCCTTCATAAATGCTTATAACTACAGCTGGATCAAAATACCGTTTTACCCTTGTAATTACATCTAACTCCTTAAGTACCACTGATTCCTCTAATGAACAAACAATTTATAGTCCAATTATAAACTAACACCTCTCGGGCCAGTGAGAGGTTGAGGCCTCATTATTCAAGATCTGAAACTAGCTATTAAGGGAGCAATTTATCTATTTTCCGAAGGAATGGGAAGAAGTGAATTCCATCTTGTGTAGTTGTGTTCCTAGCTCCTTAATCAGACAAATCCTCAAAATGGTAGGCTTATTGAGTCGACTATTATGACCATTCTCACTCATACAAGTCAAAGGACTATTGTCATAAACAGGAGTTCATAACTCACTCAAAATTAAGGTCAAGTCTCCTATGGTCATCCTAGTGAAATATTAGTTTCACAAATACAGTGTAATGAAGAGAAACTAATTATTTCGTGGTCCGGTCTATGTATAAACTCTTTTATACAGGATACCCTCACTCACATGTCTTTACATGAACAATATGATTCACATTGTTTGTAACACTTACATCTCATATAACAATTACAAATTGAGTTGTATCCGCAGTGTTACCAGGATAAGACACCTAACCTTCATCCATTTACTACATACCTTTTAGGTTATTACTTGAACATGAACCACTTGTATGTCAACCACATACCGTTCAAGTGACAACATATAATCTTGGATATTAGTTTATTAGATTGAATTAATGCTGTTTAAATGTCAAATAAAATACATTTGATTTTATTAGATAAATAATTTGTATTAACAAAACTACAAACTTCGAGATACACTAGATTTAGGACATCAATTCTAACAATTAATTCCTGGTAGTAGCTCAGAACTAGGGATATGACTGTGTGTATTAGAATTGGGCAGATTGTGTCAGCTGTAGTAGTGGAAGGCCTACAATTACTTTTACAGAAATCATATATGTTATTAGATAATGTATATGTGGTTTCCAATTTAAAGAGGAACCTGATTTCTGTAAAATGTTTGCTTGAACAAAATTATTTTCTCAAATTTAATGTAAATAAGGTGTTTGTTTACAAGAATGATGCTTTTATTTATTCAACAAACTTAAGAAGTAATCTTTATGTGCTAAGGCCATCTAAGGCCATTCTTAATAATGAAATATTCAGAACTGTAATAACTTAGAATAAATGACAAAAAGCTTCTCCTAAAGAAAATGCTCAACTTTGGCACCTAAGATTAGGTCACATAAATCTCAATAGGATTGATAGATTTGTTAAGAATGGACTTCTAAGTGAGTTAGAAGAAAATTATTTACCAGTATGTGAGTCATGTCTTGAAGGAAAAATGACTAAAAGACCTTTTACTGTAAAAGGTCATAGAGCCAAAGAACTCTTGGAACTTGTACATTCGAACCTCAATGGTCCAATGAATGTTAAGGTAAGAGGATGGTTTGAATATTTCATCTTTTTATTTTTATTTATTTTATAGATGATTATTCTAGGTATGGGTATGTTTCTTTAATGCAACATAAGCCTGAAGCTCTTAAAAAGTTCAAGGAGTACAAGGCTGAAGTTGATAATTCATTAGGTAAAACAATTAAGATATTTTGAACTTATCAAGGTGAAGAGTATATGAATTTGAGATTCCAGGACTATTTGATAGAACATGTAATCGTATTTCAACTCTTGGCACTTGGTACACCTCAGCAGAATGGTGTATCAGAAAGGAGAAATAAAACTTTGTTAGACATGGTTCAGTCTATGACGAGTTATGTCCATTTATTTGACTCGTTTTGGGGTCATGCATTACAAACTGTAGCTTATATTTTGAATTTTGTTCCATTTAAGAGTGTTTTTGAAACACCTTTTGAATTATGGAATGACTATAAAGGTAGTTTAGGCCATTTCAGGATTTGGGTTGCCGAACATATGTGCTTGAGGCTAATCCTAAAAAATTAGAACCTCGTTCAAAACTATGCCTATTTGTAGGTTACCCCAAGGAAACAAAAGGTGGTTACTTCTACGATCCTAAAAATAATAAAGTGTTTGTGTCAACAAATGCAACATTTTTAGAAGAAAACCACATTAGGGAGCATAAATCATGCAGTAAAATAGTGTTAAATGAGTTTTCCAACGAAACTACTAAAACTTCAACAATTGTTGGAGAACCTAGTACATCAACAAGAGTTGTTGATGTTAGTTCATCTAGTCGGTCCATCTACCTCAAGCATTAAGGGTTCCTTGACGTAGTGAGAGGGTTGCGAACTCACCTATTCGTTATATGAGTTTAGCAGAAACCCTGACTGTCACATCAGATGGTGACGTTGCGAATCCATTGTCCTATAAACAGGTAATGGATGATGTGGACAAAGATGAATGGGTCAAAGCCATGGATCTCAAAATAAATTTTATGTACTTCAATTCAGTCTAGGATCTTATAAATCAACCTGATGGAGTTAAATCTATAGGTTGCAAGTGGATCTACAAAAGGAAAAAAGGGTGTTGATGGTAAGGTGTAGACCTTTAAGGCTAGATTGGTAACGATGGGTTATATCAAGGTTGAGGGAGTTGGCTATGAGGAAAAATTATTACTTGTTGCCATGTTAAAATCTATCCAAATGCTCCTATCCATTGCTGCATATTATGACTATGAGATTTGGTAAATGGACGTTAAGACTGCTTAGTAATCTTAAGGAGACTATCTATATGCAACAACCAGAGGGATTCATTTCCCAAGGTCAAGAGCAAAAGGTTTTCAAGCTTAATCGATCAATTTATGGACTGAAATAGGCTTCTCAATTTTGGGATATAATATTTGATACTGCTTTGATCAAAATGTTGATGAGCCTTGTGTTTATAAAAAAATTATCAACAGATCAGTAACTTTCTTAGTGTTGTACGTGGACGATATCCTACTCACTAGGAAGATGTAGGTCTACTAACTGATGTTAAACAGTGATTAGCGGCCCAATTCCAAATGAAAGATTTGGAATAGACGCAGTTTGTTGTAAGGATCCAGATCTTCAGGGATTGTACGAACAAAAGGCTGGCCTTGTCTTAGGCATCATATATTGGCAAGATGTTTGTCAAATATTCGATGTAGAATTCCAAAAGAGGTTTATTACCTTTCAAAAATAGAATTATCTTGTCTAAGGAGCAATGTTCTAAGACATCTCATGAAGTTGAGAAGATGAGACGAATCCTCTATGCATCGGCTGTTGTCAGCCTGATGTATGTAATGTTATGTACTAGACCTGACATTTGCTATGTAGTGGGGTAATCAATAAATATTAGTATAATCCAGGATTAGATCGTTGAACAGTCGTTAAAGCCATCCTTAAGTATCTTCGGAGAATGAGGGACTACATATTTGTGTATAAATCTGAGGATTCGATCCTTATAGGATACACTGATTCTGATTTTCATAATGACAGGGATTCTAGGAAATTCACTTCAGAATCAGTGTTCACTCTTAACAGATAAGTTGTGTAGGATTGTATCAGCAACAACTAAAGCAACAAGGATAATTTAAGCACTCTAATTCATTAATTTTGGCAAAATATAAAGCATGCTCTTACAGAAACAAGTTAGTTTTATGACATACCTTTGTAGATCACCTCAAGATCTTCCCCACTATTCTTTTGGTGCTCTAGATTGAGTTGTAGGACTCAAAACAATCTTGAATCAAGGGATTATGGAGAATTGCTTATAGCAGCAATCTAGTTGAAGAACACCTTCTTCACCACGAATTTTCAACTAAAATTCTCTTGATTGCATCCCTCAAATTCACTCCAATATCTTCAATATATTGCAAGGAAGAGAGCTGCATGAGTTGCAGCTCATGCTTGGAGTAATTAAAGGCAATGGTGATGGATCTTGTATGAGCAAGTAGAAGATGGATAATGTTTTTCCATTTGTGCATTATACCAATTTTTTAATTTCCATCAAAATCAATTTTAAAATCAATTTTGATTTTAAAACTGAAAATTTTATTATTTTTATAAAATAAATTTCATAAATTAATTTTTAAATAATACTAATTAATTTAATATCAAATATTAAATTAATTTTTGTACATATCCATCTTTATATATTTAAATCATATTTAAATATAAATTCTCTTATTCCGTTTAATTCTCAAATTAAACAATTAATTATATCTCATATAATTACTAATTCCCTTAATTCTAATTTGATCGTTTCAAATTTACTTATCGTGCTACTCTAGAGCTAAACCAATTATGAGCTAGTAGGGGGACCTTGCGGATCTACAGATCATGGGCTCCAATGATCCGAGATTAATTGGCTAAACTCATTAGACTAGATTAACCCCTATTCGTTAACTAATGGGTCACTCCACTAAAGCCTATAGTTGCACTTCCTTCACTGTAGATATATTATGTCCACATGATTTAACCATAATCAACAAGTCGACCCTTCACAGGTTGTTCGTAATAACGACTGGGACAAATATCTGTTTTACCCCCGAGATTACGCCTTTTTCCTCACGTTCCTACTGATCCTCTAATGAACAACTGGTTTGTGATCCAATCACTAAAGCAAACTCTCTCAGCCCAGTGAGAGGGTGGTGCCCCTTGTTCAAGACCTAGATTCAGTACTTGAGAGAACAACCTTTCTCATATCCCTAAATCGGGTAGGCGTGAACTCCGTCTTGCACCCTATGTCCGTAGTTATCTATTAGGTCTTACCCCTGAAATGGGAGCCTTATTGAGCCGGTGCTGTTGAGCCAACTCTCACCTATGCAAATCTAAGGATAATCCTGAATAAACAGGAGTTCATAGTTAGCTCAAGATTAAGATCGAGTTACCTAGGTCATCTAAGTGAAATAGTCAGTCTTATACAATAAACAACGTTATAAAATAAGAGTGACTTATTTCTTGGTCCGATCTTATGCAAACTCATTGCATAGGACGCCCCCACTTCTCATGTCATCACATGTACGAATTAGGATCACATTATATGTAGCACTTTATAACTCTTTGTAACAACCACAAAGTAGGCTGCATCCAATAGTGTTACCAGAATAAGGTACCCAACCTTATTCATGTACTATAGATCATTTTGACTATTTACTCGAACTTGATCCACTTTTATGTCTCCACATAAAGTTCAAGTACTCATGTAATAGTCATTGGTCTTAGTTTATTGGATTTAGACTTTCATATATACAATTTATAAAATCAATAATAAGTTTATTGATTATAGAAAGTTATTATCATTTTACAAACTGCGTGTTTTTAGGACATAAAACCCAACAAGTTGTAGTCTAGAGAAGCACAAAACAAAGTTGTATAGCTGACTCTACCATGGAGGTAGGGTATGTAGCGACTTATAAGCTGCTAAGGAGGCTGTATGACTTAGAAAACTTTTTACTGATCTAGAAGTTGACATGTCTAAGGCCATCACCCTTTATTGTGATAATAATGGTGTTGTGGCAAATTCTAGAGAGCCTAGAAGCCATAAACGTGGAAAGCACATAGCGCGTAAGTATCATCTCATCCAGGAGATTTTGCATCGAGGCAATGTGATCATCATGAAGATTTCTTGGAGCACATTTTTGCTAATCTATTTACGAAAGCTCTCATGACTAAAGTGTTTGAGGGTCACCTGGAGAGTCTGGGTCTATGAGACATGCTGCATTTAATCTAGGACAGGTGGAAGATTTTACTGCGCGTGTAGTGTATGCCCTAGTTTATTGTTTATGTTAATGTACTATTGTTGTACTTTATATTTGTATACCCTAATATCTATAGGACAAGTGGAAGATTGTTTGAGTTGATGCCTTAAATCTCGTGGCCTTGTAGTTTGAAACTTGTATTTATACAAGCATATTATTTATTTAATAAAATAAGTATTATTTTATTATTTAGTTGCATTAACTCAAAAACCAATAAACTAAGATCTCAGGTTATTTGATGTAATTTAAACATGTATGTGGAGATATATAGGTGGATCATGTTTAAGTAATAACATGAAAGGTTTGTAGTAGATGGATAAGGCTGGTTATCTTATCCTTGTGACACTACAGATACGACCCGCTTTGTAGTTGTTACAATTGTTTTAAAGTACTACTAATGATATGATCTTGATCATTCATGTGGAGACATGTGAGCGGGGGTATCTTATACACAGAGTTTGTATAAGATCAGACCACGAAATAGATAGTCTCTCTTCATAACACCGTGACTAGAATAGACTTACATTTTATCAGGATGACCATAGATGACTTGACCTTAATCTTGAGTGAGTTGTGAACTCCTGCCTATGGGGGCGGTTCTTTGATCTACATAGGTGAGAGTAGCCAAATTCACTGACTCAATATGTCTACCATTTTGAGGATTCATCTGATCGAGGAGCTGGGAACACAACTACACAAGAAGGAATTCATTTCTTCCCATTGTTAGGATAAGTAGATAAATTGCTTCCTTAAGGGTTGATTCCAGGTCTTGAACAATGTGGCTCCACACCTTCTCCTGGCCTTAGAGGGTTTAAGTTATAGTTGGACTATGACTAATTGTTTATTAGAAGGAATAGTGATACTTAAGGAGTTAGATGTCACTACAGGGGTAAAATAGTAATTTTAACCCAATTGTATTTATGAGCAATTTGTGAAAGGTCAACGCATTGTTGATTGGTTATATTCAATAGACACAAAAAATATATCTTTAATGCGAAGAGAGCAACTGCATAAACTTTTCTCAAGAATTAGATGAAAAGAAAGAAAATTGGAAGCTTGTAGAGAGAGTAACAATGATGATTTTTTTCCCCTAATTTTGAGGATTGTAAAAATGTGAAAATTTGAAATAATTTTGGGGAAGATGAAGTAAAAAAAGAGAGAAAAGTAGAGCAAGAATCAGATTTTGATTTGGACCATTAGATTGATCAAAAAGTGAAATAGAAGGTGGAGATTAAAAGTGGAAAAGTAAGAAGAGAATAAAAGAAATGTTTATATATATATATATATATATATATATATATATATGTATGTATGTATTTATGTATTTTTAAATACCAACGAAAACTTGCTTTGGCAGGTTTTCAATTTTTTTAAAATAAATTGTCTGTTGGTTAAGTTTTTTTTTTTTTTTTAAAATTAAATTAAATTTTTTATTTATAATTTTAGATTATAAAATTATTTTCTTTTCATTTTCTTTTCTTTTAATAAAACTAAAATCCACCAATTGCAATTTTAAGCCCCATGTGTCACCCACCACTAAAATCCACTAATTGCGATTTTAAGTCCCATGTGTCACTCACCCTATAATTCCAAGTAACACTCTATAATTGGACCAATTTGATGATTAATTCGCCACGTCACCATCTCGTGTATTTTTCGTTAGACTTCTTTTTGCTATGTCTTTTTCATCCGAACTCCGATTTGGGTGATTCAAGAGGTATTAGAATTGTTATTCCAAACTCTACACTATGGACTATTCAAATAGTAGAATTATTGGTAAACAAAATCAGATTTAAAATGAATGAATGAATGAATTAAAATTAATTAATTTGAGATTAGGGGCCAAAAAGCCAACTATTAATCAAGTATCACTAGAGCTTCAATCTATAGATCCATAATATCCCCTTGTTAGCTCAATAAAGATCAATGAGAATCAAATTAATTTTGGATTAATTCGAATTGTTCAAATTAATTAAAGGGAATTAATTGTATTGATAAAGTTAATATAATGTATATGATACATTATAATATAAAGTTTTAATGAGAGAAATAAATATTTGAATATGATTCAAATATTAATTATATGAATATGATTCATATAAAAACTATATGTTAAAATTAATATGAATATGATTCATATTAATACTACATGTTATATTAGAGAATAACAAACTATAGGTTATATTATATATGATATAATATAAATGGTAGATTATATGTCATATGTGATATAACATATGGTTTAATATGTTGTATATTAAATTAGCTAATATATATATATAACTAAAATTCATTGATTTGAGTTTTGAAATTAAAAGAGGGCTCAACTTACTCTGTCATATACGTGCAAAACATAGAGAGAAGAAACACAACTTGAAAATAGTTCTTCACTCTGCTTTATGATCTTCATCTCCCTTTTCCTTTTTGTGGAAAAATTCTCTCAGCCAAATCTCTTCTTCCTTTTACCAAAGTTAATCCATGGAAGCCCACACCTCTATGTTGATTCTCATCCTTGAGAATAACGAGGAAGATTTCATGGTGGTGTCCCTATTGATGTTGCTGCTATGAAGTTTTGTTCGTGTTTATGATAAGGAGATCGGTTCATGATCTTGGCTGTAAAGAGGAAAAAAAATGAGGAAACGTTCTTCAAGGGTATGTTATCATTTCCCTTTTTACCTTTTTAATTTCATAGTAGAAGCATGCTTAGGATTCAATTTGTTTATCCATTTTCGTTACTCTATATTTTAAGTTCAGTCAAATAAAATCAAGACATAGCACATTCAATTGCATTTGCTTCGAGGAATTCAAATCCCTTCAATTGGTATCAGAGCCAAGTTATGTCTTTGATTTTGTTTCCTGACTTGAATTTAGATTTTTGGCGGGTGTTCTTGATGCATTATGAATGTATGTTGATTTTGGCACTTGGATGTTTCAAAAATTGGCTTAGTTTTTTGCGTTATTCCATTTGTTTTGTAAGGGCCTGATATTTTTTTGAGCATTTTTTTCTTGCAATTGAGTCTGTAAAAGCCAGTGTTGCTCGTGGTGAGATTTTGGCTTCAATTTGAAGAAATTTGAAGCAAGAATGGAGCAAATCGGATAAAGGGTCGAAGCAAAGGAAGCATTATGTCCTAGAGCATAACACACAATGTAGCGACATTGTGTATTAAACTGTAAGGCAGAATGCCCAGCGTAGCTATGCTCAGCAACAACATTGCGACGTAGTTGTAGAACGTAGCAACGCTGCATGCAGTGTAAGGTTACACTTCAACAAATTATTTAAATATCTCATATTAAATAATCTTTATTCAAATCATATTCAAATAAACATCCTTCGTCTAACCTATAGTTTTAATATGAATCATATTCATATTAATTTTAACCTATAGTTTTTATATGAATCTTTATATTAATTCTAACCTATAGTTTTCATATTAATTATACGAATCTTATTCGTATAATTAATATTTGAATCTTATTCAAATATTTATCTCTCTTATTTTATTTAGTTTAACTTTGAATTATATTCAAAATCAACTTTATATTATAATGTATCCATATACATTATATTAATTGTATCACATACAACTAATTTGCATTCCCTAACATAATTTGAACAATTCAAATTATTCCGAAATTGGTTGATCCTTATTTTACCCTTAATGAGCTAGCAAGAGGATCTTATGAACCTACATATTAGAAGCTCTAATTATTCTAGATTAATTAACTAAACTTTTAATTATGTTAATCAACATTTATTAATGGATAAATTGTACTCTTTGTATTGTAGATATATCTTTGTGTCCATGTGTATAATCATTTTCTGTAAGTCGACCTTTCACGAATTGCTCGTAATTACAGTGAATTATCATTTTACCCCTGTAATTATCTTTTACTTTTTAAGTACTACTGATCCCTCTAATGGACAATCAATTTATTGTTCAGCTATAAACTAAATTCCTCTCAGGCCAATGAGAGGGTGAGTCCTCATTATTCAAGACCTAGAACCAGTTCTTAAAGAAACAATTCATCTACTTACCCTAAAAAGGGAAGGAGTGAACTCTATATCACATAGTTATGTTCCCAGCTCTCTACTTGGACAAATCTCCAAAATGGTAGCCTGTCGGTTTCCCAGGGCACTCTCACCTATACAAATCAAAGCCTGCCCTCATAGAAAGGAGTTCATAACTCACTCAGGATTGAGATCAAGTTATAAATGATCATCTTATGAAACATTCAATCAACGGTCTTATAAAGAAAGATTATTGAATTTGTGGTCCGATTTTATACAAATTGTTTGTATAGGATACCCATATTGACATGTCCCTACATAAATGATTTTGATCACATCATTTATAACACTTACGACTCTTGTAACATTTACAAAGTGGACCGTGTCCGTAATATCACCAAGATAAGGCACCCAATCTTATCCATATACCATAGACATTTTAGGTTATTACTTGATCATGATCCACTCATATGTCTACCACATATTGTTCAAGTTACAAAATATAACCTTGGATCTTAGTTTATTGGATTGAGTTATGTTAGAAATGTCCTAGAACTCGTAGTTCGTGTTAAACATTCTATTTATCAATAATAATAAATTGTTGATTTTGCATCTTATTATGAAAATCCAATAAACATATCCATGATTATAGTCCGAAAACTGTAACTTTATGTAGTGATATAAACAGGATCAAGTTAACAGTATATAGCCTAAATGGTCTAAAAAGTATAGGGATGAAATTGGGTATCTCATCCTGGTAACACTATTGGATGCGACCCACTCTGTAGTTGTTACAAAGAGTTGTAAAGTGCTACTAACGATGTGATCTACAGATCATTCATGTTGAGACATGTGAGTGGAGGCATCCTATGCAATGAGTTTTCATATAGAGACCATGAAAATAGTCACTTTTCTTTATAACGACCGTTTACAGTTAAAACTGACTATTTCATTTATTAAATAACCTAAGTTAACTCGATCTTAATCTTGAGCTAGCTATGAACTCCTGTTTGTTCAGGATTATCCTTTGATCTGCAAACGGTGAGAGTAATCTAACAGTACTGCTCAATAAGCTTCCCATTTTGGGGATAAGATCGGATGAATAGTTGGGAACATAACCCTGTAAGATGGAATTCACTCCTACTCGATTTAGGGTTAACAGATAAGTTGTTCTCTTAAGTACTGATTCCAGGTCTTAAACAATCGGGGCCTCGCCTTCTCATGATTGAGAAAGGACTTGATTCATAAGGATTATGAATCAGAATTGTTCATTAGAGGGTCAGTAGGAACTTAAGAATCAAGATGTATTCATAGGGGTAAAACGGTTATCTTAACCCAGCTGTGATTACGAACAACTTTTGAAGGATCGACTTACTGATTATGGTTATATAAAGTGGACATAATATATCTACAGCGAGAGGAGTTTAACTATGGGCTATAGTGGAGTGGCCCATTAGTTAATGAATGAGGATAAGATCGGTCTAATGAGTTTAGCCGATTAATCTCGGATCGTTGGAACCCATGATCTGTAGGTCCACGAGGTCCTCCTACTGGCTCGTAAATGGATAAGCTTTAGAGTAGCTTGAGAAATTAATTTGAAATGTTCAAATTAAAATTAAACGGAATATGAGAATATATATTTAAATATGATTTAAATATATGAAGATGGATTTGTGAAAAAATTAATTTGATATTTGATATTAAATTAATTAGTTTTATTTAAAAAATTAATTTATGAAATTAATTTTGTAAAATTAAATTTTCAATTTTAAAGTCAAAATGGATTTTGAAATCAAGTTTTGATTTTGAGGAAAATTGGAAAATTAAAATTACATGCACAAAATGGAAAATTGAGATTTTCCATTGTCCATCTTCTTCATGCTCACACAAAACCTATTTCCTCATCCTCATTAACTCCAAGCATGAGCTGCAAGTCATGCAATATTCTTCTTTGCATGTTCACTTGCAATAAATAAAGAAGAATGGAGTGAATTTGAGGCATGCATTCTATAGAAATTTTAGAAAAAGTTTCGGCTGGAAGAAAGAGTTCTTCGAGTGTGTGCTGCGTTGAGCTTCTCCTTGTGTTTTCATTGCTTCAAGCTGTTCTTGATTCCCACAACTCATTCTAAAGCTCCAAGAGGATAGTGGGGAAGATTTTGAGGTTCACGATGTTCTTTGGAGAAGACTTCTGCTGTTTGATTGAGATCTTGAAGAGTTCTTCAAAGGTATGACTATAAACCCTTTTATTTTAGATGAGCATGCTTTAGTTTCTGCCAAAATTAGTGAATTTGAATGCTTATTGATCCTTGTTACTTCTGCTGCATGTTGATCCACTCTTGCAAGTTATGCACAAATAACTCTTAAGTTTATTAGTTAAACTATTCGTTTATATAATTTAAAAACTACGAGATCCACAAGATTTAGGGCACTAATCTCAATAATTAATATCGTCATCTGATTGTCTTTTGAGAGTTATTTATCTGATTTCTCTACGAACTTCTACTATATCATTATATTAGAAAGTTCAGCAAATTACTTAATTTTAGTTATATTCATTCAGTTAGTAACGAAAATTTCAAAATCTTTTGTAACGGGTTGAAATTAAAGAGTTGAAGGGGAAGAACAAAAAGCCTTGATAAAGAAACCTACACTTGAAAATAGTAAAATATGTGATAATGGTAATAAAACTAACGAGAACTGTATCTCAGATCTTAATACCGTTTTTCGTTTAAATCCAACAAAATCAACAAAATTTCTTATTCCACAATCTACAATTTATGAAAATACTTCATGATTTCAGATCAAGATTTATGAAATTACCAAGGCAAAAACCATTCATACAAAAGAAGAAAAAGAACAAGAAGAAAGAAGAAGGAAGAAGAAAACAAGGATTGCTGATCCATATGTAATGAATGAAAACAAGAAAAATCACACTCCAAAATTAGAACCACACGCCACAAAACGTCTCTGAAATGAAACCCACTTGCCGGACAAAATCCCTCCACACTAAAGACCCATGCGATTGAACACAATTTGCAAACTGAAGATCAACCACGTCGATAATACCTCTCAACCGAGACCACTAGCGTCGAATACTCACTGTCGTTCGAAGCCCTTACACCAAGACCCAATTGGACAACATCAACTTCGATCTCTCTCTCTAATTTTCTCTCTCTTTTGTGTCCCATGATGGGTGCCCTAAAGTTGCATATTTACAAAATTGTCGTCAAGTTTAATTACTTAAATGCCTTTAAGTTTAAACACATTTAAATATCTTTTTATATTCTACATCAATAATTTCCTTCGAAAGAACACAATTTTTAATCTTTGTTATTTTTTTTTTGAAATATTTTAGTTCTCCAATAGAAAGAAGGTTGTGTATGCATTCATCATCAACTTCATTATCTTTTTTATCGGTAGACTATACTCATACACTTACAATAAATGAGTTGTGTCTCATTGACACAAGTGCAAAGTCGTGTCTCATCAACATCAACAAACATATGAGGTATATTTTGATTCCTCATGTTTGTTGTACAATGTGCAGGGGTGATCAAATGATAAGGAATAGTCGAGTGGGCCGATCAAAACTAACTGACTTCGATTGGTCGGTTTATACAACTTTATGGTCAATATCAGTTTTATAATGTAGAAAACCGGCTTATTGGTCAGTCAATGAGGCCCAAATGAGCTCAAACCATTGATCGAATTAAAAAAAGGGCTAAATTGTTTTTAAAAAAAATTATTTTTTTTTAAATTTTGTATTTTGTGTAAAAAAACCCTAGACTTTCAAAGATTTTAAATATTTAAACCTTTAAAAGGAGATAAAAAAAACCTTTATCATTAGTTTTGGATGGAACCATTAGTGTTTAATTTTAAAAATACTCGTAAACTTTTAAAAGTATAAAATTACTCTTAAACTTGAAAGAAGTTCCAAAATACCCTTATTATTACAATACGAATAGAAACTTTTAATATCTTGGTGTAAAAATAACTCTAAAAATTTAAAAACAAAAAATAAAAGGAAAAAAAGTTTAAAAGACTCCCATCATTAGTATAGTGACAATTTCTTGGGTTAAATAAACACTCAGTTTTAAAACAACTTATTATTTTTTTTCCATTTATAGATTCTTATTTTTCTTCTATTTGTGCAAGTCATATAACTATGTTCTTAAAAACTAAAACATTAAGGCTTCGTTTGATAACCATTTTGTTTTTTATTTTTCGTTTTTGAAAACTAAGCCTATTTCCTTTCTGTTTCTTACAATGATTTGCATCTTTATTAATTACAATGATTGAATTCTTAGGGTGTGTTTGGAATACATTTTCAAGTGTTTAATTTAAAAAATAAACAATTTTGAAAGAAATTAGAGTATTCGACAACCACTCAAAATAGCAAATATTTAAATAAAAATGAGATTTTTGAAATACATTTTTTTCATAAGTCAATCCAAACTAATCCATACTCATATTCCAAAAATAAATACAAGTTTTTAAAAGCTACTTTTTTTAGTTTTCAAAATTTCGTTTGGTTTTTTTAAACAATTGTTAAAAAGTAGATAATAAAGAAAGCAATTTGGGGATAGGAACAATGTCTATAGACTTAATTTTAAAAAACGAAAAATAAAAATCCAAACAGTTACAAAACATGGCCTAAATTAAAACATAACATCTCATAGAATTTTGAAATCAAAATCTCCAATCAAAACATACCAAAACAATAAAGAGCCAAATCCAAACAAAATATATTTGATTATTAACAAACACTATTAAAATACAACATTGTCGAAATATTTAAGTCCTATGATTATTTGGTACTTTCACTATTCTTTTCATTAGTCTTTTTCTTCTAGTTATAGTTTATATTTCTTAATTAAATTGGACAATTTTTTTATTTATTCAGATAAACAAATGTCAAATAGTTAATATGAGAGTAAGAGCATATTGAAGAATAAATGGGAGAACAAAGATGGAAAATAGAGAAGTAACAAGGTATTATCGGTTTTTGATCATATACTAATAGTACAAGCATTTTTTTTTTTTTAACTTTTTGTTTAAGTTTAAGAGTATTTTTGAAACTTTTGAAAATTGATGAGTATTTTTGACACAAAACACCAATGGTTTTCATCTAAAACTAACCGGAAATAAATAAATTTATTTATTTATTTATTTTTAAAGTTTAAGGATAATTTTAAAACTTTTGAAAGGGTAATTTCTTTTTAAAAAACAGCCTATTGTTGTCTGTGTCTTATCTATATTGACATGAAACAAAGCAATATCGGGAAATTGTCGGTTTTGACCCAAAATTTTTTTCCATTCAAAAGTAACCTCATTTTTAAAATCTACTTTTTAAACTTATTTTTCAACTTTTCAGAATTTAAGTGGAGGAATCCACCACGTAAAAATACAATTTTTTCCTCAATAAATGGTCCTTCAATTTCCTTTAATATGAAATCACCGAACTTATCTAACTCACATATCTTAAATTAAAAACTTCAATCTTCAATCTTCAGTTTCACATTTTATTTTCAATATAGAAATGCTTTACGTGAAGGTCCCAACTTCAAAGGATTTTAATTCTTTTCAAAGGTCCCTACTTCAGAGGAATAATCCTTGTTAAAGGGTCCTAAGTTCAGAGGAACAATTTCTTTCCTTTTTGAGAGTTCCAAATGAGACAGGTAAATTAAAAAATAGTCTTTTATTTTTTAGAAAATCGGCAAAGTGGAGCCAAAAAATTACGTTTCAAAGAAAGTTTTCAGTAACCAACGAAATTCTTACTTCTTTTTCACTTATTTATGTTATAAAGGAGAGTTCTGATGTTTTAGGAGAAAAGGTGGAGAGAAAATTCAAAAATGAAAAGTACTGGAACATGATTGAACGTGGAAAATTTATTACTAGTGTTTTGTGATTTGTCTCGTAAAGTTCAAAGCAGACGTCTTGTGAAGTCGTCTTTCTCGTGAAGATGGCTTTGTCCAACTTTATGCGAAAGTTGAGTTGGTTCAATTTTATGAGTCAACTCCTTTGTTCAACTTTTGTCTCGTCAAGTTGAACCAATCGAACTGTCTCGTAAAGTTGGCTGAGGCAACTTACTCGTAAAGTTGACCAGGTCAACTCTCTCGTAAAGTTGACTTGGTCAATTTAAGTCAACTTTCTCCTAAGTTTTTTTTTAACATTTATTTATTCATTTTCTTTCGGCCAGTAAGTTATATCTTCACTTGTAGAATGCCTCGTTTTTTATTTGCTATGTGGTATTTGGAATGAGGATGAACGAGAATACGGAGGTGGTAATCTAGGGGGTTGGACGTAAGAGGTGATATTTGCTTTCAGGACTTCTTGTTGGAGTTGTATAATCTAAGTAGGATTGACCCAAACAATCATGATCTCATCCTAAGATGTTTATACAATTTTGGATCCAGGATTCCTATGTATTTGATACGAAATGATAAAACACTTAGGTTTTTTTTCTTTTTTCTTTTTTCTTTTAATTTTTAAAATAGTGAGGATGCATGTAGACCTTCTATCTATTTATCAAATAAGTCCAAACATATGTATGGCAAAAATGACTTAAAAAACCCTAATTGCTCATACCAACCAAGATTTCCATACAATTTAGCCTAAGAATATCCACCCCCGTTATTATCCTATACAACCTTCCTTCAAACAAAATTATCCATCAGGTTATGCTACATCACTAACCCCTTTAGATAACAATGTTGCTCCATATAATCTATTAGATGACAGTTTCATTGTTCACCCATACAATCCCGAGGATAATGATTCATCATCCTCAATGTACGAATAATGAGGATAATGTTTGTATAGACGGGGGTTTGGGCATAATGTAAATGAGAAGAATGAGATAGAAAATGAAACTATACATGTTGAAGGAATTTTTGAGCATGGTGTAGGAGAGGAGAACATAGTTAAAGATGATCCAGACTACAATAGAAATTACCAGAGGAATTGGATGATAAGTCCAATGAGTCTGATGATGACTGAAGAGAATGACAGGGACATTCAAATGAAGGGTGGGTGTGCTAACTGTCAATGTAAAGATACCAACTTGTACTTAGGAAAAACTCATGCGAAATCTTCAAGTGCATGTCCTGAAGTGGCAATGATTGTGTCAGGTCAGATGTTTGAGAGCGAGGACATTGATATTAAGGTAAGGCAGATATATCTCTCAAAGGAAGAACTTTCATTCGCATTGTCCCTCTTCATTATATGCCAGAATTTTGAACATAGGGTTAATAAATCCATGAAATCACTACTGGTTGTTAAGTGTAGACATGATGCTTGTTATTGAAAGATTCAGGCTCGAAAGCTTAAGGATTTGGAGTTGTTCAAAATAACAAGGTATTAAGATATCCATACATGCTCACAAAAATTAATGGATCATGACCATTGTCAAGCTAAAAGCAAGTTAATTGGTCATATGATTAAGTCCAAGTTCAAGAATGTTAGTAGGACGTATTGGCCGAAAGGCATTATATAGGATATGTAGGAAGGATATGGTGTCAATATTAGTTATACGAAAGTTTGGCGGTCTAGAAAAGAGGGTTAGTAATGGTCCGAGGTAGGCTCGAGGAGTCTGTCGACCAATTACATGCTTATGGGGAAGCTTTGAAGATAAAAAATCTCGACTTTCTTTACAAATTGAAGCTTCAGGATGATAGGTACTTCAAGTACGTCTTTTTGGCTTTAGGTCTGTTAGTACGAGGCTTTTTGAACTACATAAGACGTGTTCTGGTTGTTGACGGGACACACTTACGTGGTAAGTTTAAGGGTATCATGTTAAGTGCGAATTTTATGGATGGGAATGGTAAAATATATCCAGTTGCATTTGCCGTTGTGGATGGGGAAATGGAAGAGACATGGACATGGTTTTTTGAGCAGGTTAAGGAGGCGGTTGGGGCTATATTTGAAATTGTCATTGTATCAGATCATAAAGCAAGCATTGGCAAGGCAGTCAGTAATGTATTTCCTTCTGCCTTCCATTTTTTCTGCATTCATCATATAAGTCTAAACCTACTTAAGCATTTTGCGAAAAAACTCCCCTCCTTGATTTCTTCCTAGCTGCAAAATCACCCTATGAGACTACTTTTGAAGTACATTGGGCCAAAATTATCCCAATCAAAGGAATGGCTCAATACTTGGAGGAAATTGGATGTGAAATGTGAGCCAAGGCATTTCAATGTGGATGAAGTTTCGATCAGATGACTACTAATGCGATTGAGAGTTTGAACGTTACATTGAAGGATACTAAAACATTGCCAATAACTAAATTTATTAATCACTAAAGGGTCTGTTGCAAGTCTGGTTTCATTGGCAGAGAACCTACATATCGAGTTGTCAAACGATAGGTGAGACTTGTATTTCATCAGAATAACCATCTCACTATCTCACTAAAGGATCAAATGACTACTATGCAAAGAGTTTGTATAAGACTGGAGCATGAAATGTATAGTCTTTCTACATAACACCATCGACAGGTGAGACTTGCATTTCATCAGAATAACCATAGGTGACTTAACCTGAATCCTGAATGAGTTTTGAACTCCTGTCAATGAAGACGATTCTTTGATTTGTATGGGTGAGAGTGACCAGTTTCACCGACTCAATATACCTAGCATTTTGGGAATTCGTCTGATTAGAGATCTGAGAACACAACTACACAAGAAGGAATTCACTCATTCTCTATAGTTAGAGACTGTAGATAAATTGCTCCATTGAGAGCTGATTCCGGGGCTTGAACAATGTGGCGCCACACCCTCTCCTAGCTCAAGAGGGCTTTAGTCATAGTTGGACTATGACTTATTGTTCATTAGAGGGATCATTGATACTTAAGAAGTTAGATGTAACTATAAGGGCAAAATAGTAATTTTGACCCAGTTGTACTTACGAGAAATTTATGAAGGGTCAATGCGTCGTTGATTGGTTATATCTAATGAACACAAAATTATATTAGTGTGAAGAGTGCAACTATCAGTCTTTTGTAGAGTGACTAACAGTTAATGGAAGTTGATTAATTTAATCAAAGAGTTTGATTAATTAATCAAGTACTATTGGTGCTTCAAACTATAAGTCCATAAGATCCTCTTGTTAGCTTAATTGGGATAAAAATGAGAATCAAATTAATTCAAATTAATGTGAATTGTTCAAATTAATAAAAAAAATTATTTATATAAAATTATATGAGATATAATTTGAGAGAAAATATCAAACTTAATATGAATTTCATTCATATTAAATAATTGAGAGAATTTATTTTTATAATATTAAATTTAAGTATATATATAAATTAAATAAAAATTAGTTTTATTTAATTACATGTATATTTTTTAATTACATAAAATACGTGTTAATTAAAGTACATATTAATTAAATGAAATTAGTTTTATTTAATTATATATATTTCTAATTACATAAACCTTTTATTTTCTTCAAATAGCTTATAAACCTTTTATTTTCTTCAATAAATTCTCTCATTATCATTATTATTTGAAAGATGAAAAGAAAGGTTCTTTCATCTTCCACTTGCACTATTATAAATACTCCAAAATGTGTTGGAGTTGTAAGGTGTTGAAAATATTGAAGTTGTTGAAGGTTTTGGAAAAGTGTTGTTTTCTCTCAAAACAAAATCATTCCCTCTCCAAATTACTCAAAGAAGCCCACAAACTCGAAGAGACTAGTCTTCAAGGGTATGTTTTTCGAATCTTTACTTCTTTATATATATATATATATATATATATATATATATATATATATATGTATGTATGCTTAATTGATCATGCATATTTTGTTTCTGTCACATATTTTCTTTGTGCATTATGTAAAATTAAAATTAGGACGTGATCTTTTTCCGCAATTGGTACTCGCGTATCCTTTCATGATGCGTGTTGCTCAAGTTGGCCGTCGTCTGGAGATAAGAATACCGTTTGCACGATAGGTCACTTAGATTCATAATTGTACTAGGTGCGGTAAGCGTGGCCACAATCAAGTAACATGCCAACAACCATTAACAATGATATGAATCCATTTTATTTATGTTATCTACGGTGTAAAATCATGTAATCAAACTAATGTGATGTGTACTATTTAATTATCTCAAGCAAAGTATTAATATTAAATAGAAAACAAATATTAAATAGAAAACAAACACTGTTGAAGATAAACAAATGTACTAATAAATGGCTTTGTTCATGTATATTTTTATAGCAAATTGACGTCGAAAGAAATCCATATCTGATTGGGTCAACGTGGACATATTAGACCCAGTTACAACATACTCAAAAGTCTTAGCAAAAAATATACCACAATTTCCACTAACTGAATGCTACGGTGCATCCTCAATTCCCTCCACTTCCCAAGGAATTAGTGGTAGTTTAAGGCAAACCAACATCACACCTGCTCTATGAAGTAACGTGGGTACAACCGTCAAAATGACCATTAAATGATACTCCAGCTCTGGTAGAGTACATATTTTCTTGTATGAATCCCAAACAACTAACCTTCCTTGCACCATGTCTACCTTGATCAGGATCTAGTGTACGTCAGATATGTTGTAAGGCATGCATATGGCATCAACCGTGGACCACAAAATATTGTAGTCAGTTAGTTTGTCTTGAACATACTTCAGTACTGTGCTTGCTATATCCCAGTCATATGTCGTGGTGCATTGTGATTTTTTCCACTTAGAGTATAGTGTTTGTGGATGACGGAAGAAGTTCTATCAACAAAATTAGTTACAATGAACATAAAAAATGTCGTAGATAAACTATTATACTTAAATGACGATAACTTACAGTAACTACTCTATCAATTGTTGTGAACGAATGAATACCCTAGGCCGGAGACTTTTCACTCAATATTTTGTTTCGTAAGAGTATGAACAAGAGATCTGTAGTCTGCATGTGGAGGTTAAAATCTATATTAATAAAGACTATCCTAAAACAAAAAAGAAAACAAAAATAATAAGTAAATAAGGAAAAAGTTAAGATGGTTACTTTGTCATCCAACTATTGACCCGGACGAATTAGGGATTTCCACCAGTCATTCCCTTTCTTAGACAATACACACTATCACCACAAGTTTGACGATGTTATTTGTGGACGATTTCCCACTCTATCATGTACTTCTCACTCTATTTTGGAATTGGGACCACTCGGTTAGGAATTGGGACCACTCGGTTATATCCTTTCTGTTTCCCCTTACCCTTGTTTGGTTGAGGTTCAAGGGCTTTATATGGTGATGATAGTTTCCATGGAACCTGACGTGTACGGACCAATCCAGATTGACCTCTCTGCGACGCCACCGAAACATGCGACATAACTAGAATAGGTACAAGAACTAAAATTGGGTCATCCAGTATCTCAACGGCCTCCTGTTTCACCTTCAATTGATTAGCTTCCCACTCTTCCTCCCAAGCCCCGAGGTACTTTTGGTATTCCTTGTCTATTTTCGAACGATCTTGTGTTCTCATGGATGTATCTTGCCAAATAACTATTAGGAAGTAGTACGACATTCGGAAGCATACATCAACATCATAAAATACTAATCTGAACAACTTCGGTAACTGAAGTTATGGATGTCTTACCCTTGCAACTGGATATCTACCTCTTTTTATCCCCATCCTCATCATCCATCAGTTATGCCGCCTGAATTAAAACCAAATTGACTGAAATGAATAAACTTAATATAATAGTGTATGTAAAATGTAGAGTACTAACTAGTTGGGTCTCAGTAACTGATGTACTATATGCCTTATGTCTACGTTTTGTTCTCGGGCTTTATTTATGTGGACTAGGTACAATGACTGAGCTGGTAATCTTCATCTGTTTCACCATGTCGTTAGGATGAACATATGATTCCTATTTTAATAACAACATAAATTAGCTGAAAAATGAATTTGTGAGAGAGTAATTTGATTTATCGAGTTTCACGTACCTTCAGTTCATTAAACTCATCCTTACCTGTGCCACCAACGCCTAAAGGCACAGTCTTCATGACACTAACGTTCTGTGAGTCAACTATAATCATCTTCTATCCTTCGAGTGTCAGTTCCTGGGGACTTTGAATATCCTTAATGATGTTAGAAATGATTTGGAGAGCAAGGACAACTGAGTTATCCTTTGCTCCTTTAGCTCCTCCTCCACAGGGATCCATGCAATATCCCCCTAGCTCCAGATGGGTCACTAACATCCTCATCACAATATGACATAAATTTGTTTCGGATTCTACATCGACATCATCATAATGCGCAACATCTTTTCCCTGCAGGCGCATTAAAGAAACTGTAAGCAAACATACAAAATTGTAAAAAGCATATAGGTTCAACGGGAATCGTACCTTCAGTAGTTCCCTTAGATATCCCATCTATTGGGGTTGATGCCTTAAATCTCGTGGATCCTGTAGTTTTTAATTGTATTGTACAAACAATTTATTTATTTAATAAAATCTGAGGTATTTTATTCGATATTTAGTAGCATTTACCCACAAAACCAATAAACAAACATCTAAGATTATCTTTTGTAACTTAAACATGTATGTAGAGATATACAGGTGGATTGTGTTTAAGTGATAACCTGAGTGGTCTATAGTAGATGGATAAGGCTGGGTACCTTATCATGGTGACATTATGAATACGACCCACTTTGTAAATGTTACAATTGTTGTAAAGTTTTACAAATGCTTTGATCCTGATCATTCATGTAAAGACATGTGAGTGAGAGTATTCTATACAAAAGGGTTTGTATAAGACCGAACCACGGCATGAATAGTTTCATTATATAACACAATTAATAGTAGAGACTTACATTTCACTAGGATGACCATAGATAATATGACCTGAATCCTGAGTGAGTTGTGAACTCTTACCTATGAAGGCGGTCCTTTGATTTGCATGGGTGAGAGTGGTCAGTTCGCCGATTCAATATGCTTATCATTTTGGGGATTCGTCTGATTGGGGAGTTGGGAACACAAGTACACAAGATGAAATTTACTTCTTTTCTAATGTTGGGGTAAGTAGATAAATTGCTCTCCTAAGGCTGATTCCAAGGCTTAAACAATATGGCGCCACACCCTATCTTGGTCCAAGAGGGGTTTGGTCATAGTTGGACTACACTTATTGTTCATTAGAGAGATTAGTGATACTTAAGGAGTTAGATGTAACTACAACGATAAAACGGTAATTTTGGCCCAATTGTACTTACGAGCAATTTCTGAAGGGTCATCTCACTATTGACTGGTTATATCTAATGAACACAGAAATATATCTGTAGTGCGAAGAGTACAACTGTCGGTCTTTAGTGGAGTGACCGACAGTTAATGAAAGTTGGGTAATTTAATTAAAAAAGTTTAATTAATTATCCAAGTACCATTGGAGCTTCAATCTACAAGTCCTCTGTAGCTCAACTAGGAATATCGAGAATTAATTTTGGACTAATTGAATTGTTTAAATTAATTGAGAGATTAATTATATATGACATAATTAACTTAAATAAATTATATGTGATATAATTAATATAATCTATTTGATACATTATAATATAAAATATTTAATACATTATAATATAAAGTTTATTATGAGAAAAAATAAATATCTGAATATGATTCAGATACTAACTATATGGATTAGACTCATATAATTAATTTAATATAAATTTGATTTATATTAAATGTCTGAGAGTTTTAAAATTATGGGTTATATTGTATTTGATATAATATGAATTATAGGTTATATGTTATATTTGATATAACAAGTTATATATATAATAAGTTGATTATTATATATATATATATATATATATATATATATATATATATTATTTATTTATTTATTAAATTTAAAATATTTTATTTTTTAAAGAAAATAATAAAGTGCAGACCTCTTTCAATCTATTGTGGTGAGTGGAGGTGGTTTTAGAAGATCTTCTTCTTCGTAAAAATCAACATAGAATGTCTCTGTGTGAAAAAAAAAAAAAAATTGTCTTCTCAGTCAAAATCTTTTTCCCTCTCCCAAAATCATTAAAGCCCACAACTCTTATGAATTCTCATATCCTATTTCCTTCGGAGGAATTCTTTTTTTTTTTTTTTTTTGTTCGTGATCGTTCGTTGGGAGGAATTCTTGATGATTTTTTGGCTTCAAGGATATGTGTATCTTTGAACCCTATTTCCTTCTACGTATTTATTTTTTAGCTTGTAGTAAAATTTTGTTAGAATGCATATTTTTATGTTTTTGTTTTTTAATTTACTGTGAAATTGAAAATTGGGATTGATCCTCGCTTCCGCTTCGGACTTTACAGTCCTTCAATTGGTATCAGAGTCAGGTTTTTGGTTCCCAATTTTTCAATTTTTTGGAATTAAATTACATAGTTTATGGTCAGCTATTTAAATTCTACATTTATGTTGATGAATGTGGTTTTTTTTTCCACATATTGGATGTTTTCGGGATTGATTTTCTATTTACCACTTTATTTTTATAGTTGGTTTGTAAGGGGCCATTGTTTTTTGGCGTATTATGAAATCGAGTAAGTAGTTTGATAAGTTCGGGTCGTTCGTGGCTATTTCGACAAAAATCTAGAAGAGATGGGGCCATTTTTGGAGCTTTTTTTTTGTTTTTTTTGTTTTTTTTTTTATTATATAGTTTGCAGTGGGGTTTTCATTATTTTCTGTAATATTTTAGGTTTTAATTAATTAAATCAATATAAAAGTTATATTAATTTAGTTAATCATTTTGAAAATCAATCCCGATCCATTAATGTGTTGTTTATTTAATTTTAAATTATGGATTGGATGTATGATTTATTTTCCTTATATATGTCATAATGTATGTCATATAGAAAAATCCCACCAAGGTTATGCATTATTTCATGATCATAAATATTATAAATGTTATAATATATTTTTCATGATTTAATTTTATAACATGCTCATGCATAAAATCTTATAAATGTTATAATATATGTTTACATGCATTAATAACATAGCCATGCATCATTTATATTATAAGGGTTATAATATATAGTTTGGATGTATGGATGTGTGTATGTTATAAAAATTTCATTACTTTAGTATATAATCGTTATGTATGATTAAGTAATGAAATTTAAATTTGAGATTGCATGAAGCATGGCACTACTTTAGGTAATTTTATAAATGTTATAATTTTACTGATAACTTTCAAAAAGAGCTATTATTCCTAGCTTAATTCGGGCTTGTTGTTGGATTTTATGCGTTTATTTTCCTACTAGGTACCGAGTAATCAAGAGGTAGAATTAGCGATTTAGTGAAGAATGAGGTTAATTTGAAGTATTTTGAAGGTGATTTGAGCATTTGGGCTTCAAATGAGTAAAAAAGACCAAAATTCCCCTACTTCAGCGTGACAACGCTCACCTTATACGAAACTCCGATGCTCGCCTAACGCTGAAAGGAAGTAGCCTAATGTGCAGGGGAGCATTTCAACGCTCTGAGTTGGAAGCAATGCCGACATTTCAACGTTTTCCCGATTCTAGTTGCTTTATTTGTCGAGCATTGCAATGCTGTGTCTAGCGTTGCGACGCTGCGATGATTTCTACAAATACCACCCTTCATCTTTAGGTCAAAATATGCTAAATTATGGGGCTGAATTTGATGGTGGTCAAAGTTAACCTTCATTCTTCTTCCTTTCCCTTCAAAATTTAGTGTCTTTAGGTTAGTTTTTCTTTTTGTTTTGGGTTGTAATCGATGAATTGGATGTGTATCTCAGAATTAAGAGGTAACTTTTATATAATTTTGTTTGAGCAAGAGCCCTATGTTTAATTTCTTGAGTTTTTTGTAATTAAATTGTGACATTCTTTAATTCTATGTTTTTCTTTGAATCTTGATGAATTTAAATTTGCATTTGTGTGTTGGACTGACAACCCAATCATGATTGCATATCTCCGCTAGTTAAATCCGAGCTTGCATGTTTCCTCATAGTTCGTCTATGCTTGATTTTACCCGGTAGCAATGGTTGAATGTGTATGCTTGAGATTTATAGGTTGTTCTTGAATTTTGACATTGCATGTTTAATCCAGATTCAAGAATAAATTGGTTAATTAAATATGGATTTTTTTTTTTTTTTACTTTTAATCGACGCGATTGAATCCTTATTCTTAATGCATATGTTTTTCTAATTCTATATGATCGCTAAGAACCTAGTAGAATTGAAAGCATATAGTTTAATTAGAGCATGGTATTTTCGACCTTAATTAATAATTAGGACGTTTGATTGATTTCGATTTAATTGAATGTCGACGTTTGGTAGCCGTGCATGCATAGAATTGAACATTAGTTTAATTTCGATTTTGATGATAGAAATTACATAGGATTCTCTCTTTTGCTCTATAAATTAAATAGACTCCTATTCTACATTACATTACCTTTTTATTTTAATTTCATATGTTTTATCTCTTCCACACCAAAACCCCCTATTCACCGCTCTAGTTAGGAAATTAACTTAACAAGACAAATCGTTCTTCCCTATGGATCAATCAGACATACCACTGTTGCTACGTTTCAGTAGTAATAGGAGTAGTTCGGTATTATACAAAATTTTCTTTTAATCAGTAGTCCTTTTCGGGAATTAAACGACACAAAAAAGGCTACTGTCATTTTATGCAATGTATGATTTTAGTTTTTTTTCATTTCATTTTATAATTGTTACAATTAAATGAAATTAGAAATTAAAATCAACAATAAATAATTGCAAGCAAACTTAGGTTAAAGTCATTCTTTAAATTAGTTTAAAATATGATTCACATAGACCTAAGTTTACAATATTTCTAATATTATTAGAAGTTAGTTTAATCTTTTTAATCAGTTTAATAGGATTAATTGGTTTTAACAAAAGATTAAAATTGTAGCAAATGTATCTATAAGGAACCTTTTTCTAAGGCTAGTATTGTCTAGGCTAGGGTATTTAAGCTGACGGAAACAAAACACCCATACCTGGGAACTGACCTAGAAGGTGAATTAGATAGATTTGCTACAAGCACGCAATTGCCGATTAAAGTTTATTAAAATTTTTAATGAACATTAATAAAAAAAATTTAACTATACAAAGTAAGTGTTACTTTTGGGCAAACTTAAACAATCACTTAGTAAAAATAAGTAGTCGTATTTTTCCTAAGTTAAAAATGGGGTTTATGATACTTCATTGTTCTTTTCAAGTTTCCCACTCATAGTTCACATCATGAGACCTATACTCAGCCTCGAGACACCTTTGCTTGTGTCCCCCTATAGGTGGTGTTTGTATAGGTCAATACCAAGGTGAATGGAGAGAGTGTTTATAGTAAGTGGGAGCGGGGCGTGTGTCAACACATCCCATGGTCTCTCTGATTAGTTTGTAGAAAGTTTTCATACTCAGCTTCGGGGCACCTTTGCTTGTGTTCCCTTACGGATGACATTTGCATGACTATTTACTCAAACTCCAGAAATGGATAGAGTTGCTTTAGTTTTTGCCCCAATTGGTTTTCCCTACGGTTGGTTCATTAGGGCGGAACTCTAGAATCTAAAATGAGGGGTTACACTTACAAGAAAATGTTAAGCTACTTAGCAATTTCTGGACCGAACAATGATGATTAATATTTAAAGGAACAAAAAGTTGTTCTATATATTCGTTGAGATGGTCTCATTTCAGTGAAGGAGTACTTGATCACCCTACGGTGGCTTTTACCCTACCTCACTTAAACATCATTGCAAAATAGATGTCACATAAGGTGCATTAATTATTTTGCTAAATTTGATTGGTTTTTCAAAATGGGTAATGCATAGATTACTAATATAAATGAATTGTATGTTTCAACACTTTTTCAATATGACTTCTGCGACTCTAAATATGCTCACCGCCAAAAAATTAACTGGCAATAATTACATCACATGGAAAAACACAATCAATATAGTTCTGATCATCGATGACTTAATATTTGTCTTGGTGGAGGAATGTCCTCTAGTCCCAACTCCAAATACCGCTCGAAATGTTTAGGAGGCATACGAATGATGGGTACGGTCAAATGAAAAGCCCCGAGCATATAGCATGAGCCCATGCTCACTGCCCGTGAGATAATGGAGTCCTAGCGGGGAATGTTCGGACAACCGTCTGCTTAGCTCAGACATGACACTCTTCAATTCATTTTCAATACCCGTATGCAAGAGGGGGTCTCTAATTAAGAACACGTTCTGAACATGATGGTCCACTTTAATGTGGCTGAGATGAACAAGTCTGTCATTGATGAGGCCAGTCAGGTTAGTTTCATCTTGGAAACTTTACCTGAAAGTTTCATAGTTCTGTAGCAATGTTGTTATGAACAAGATTGACTACAACCTGACCGCCTTGCTCAACGAACTACAGACTTTTCAATCCTTGATGAAAGTCAAGGAACAAAAGGGTGAGGCAAATGTTTCCTCATCCTCTAAAAATTTCTACAGAGGTTTGACCTTTGAAACTAAGTCTTTGTTTTATGAGAGTCGAGGGCAGTGGGAGGACTCTAGCTTACTTTACAGAAAAATTATATTTGGTTGAAAAAGGTATGTGTAGTTCCTGATTTAAAGAGGAACTTAATTTTTGTGAAGTGTTTTTATTGAACAAATCTACTCTATATATTTTTCTTTGAATAAAGTGTTTATTTCTAAGAATGGTAACTTTGTTCTGCTAAGCTAGAAGATAATCTTTATGTATTAAGACCGTTAGCAACTAAAACTCTCCTAAATATTGAATTTTTTAAAACTACTATAACTCATAATAAAAGACAAAAATTTTCTCCTAAAGAAAATATCCATCTTTGGCACCTAAGATTATGACACATAAATCTCAGTAGGATTGAGAAATTGGTTAAGAATGGACTTCTAAGTGAGTTAAAAGAAATTTTTTTACCTATATGTGAGTCATGCCTTGAAGGCAAATTGACTAAAAGATCTTTTACTAGAAAAGGTCACAGAGCCAAAGAACCCTTAGAGCTTGTACATTCAAACCTTTGTGGTCCAATGAATGTTAAGGCAAGAGGAGTGTTTGAATATTTCGTCACTTTTACTGATGATTATTCAAGATATGAGTAAGTTTATTTAATGCAGCATAAGTCTGAAGCCCTTGAAAAGTTCAAGGAGTACAAGGCTGAAGTTGAAAATGCATTAAATAAAACAATTAAAACATTTCAATCTAATTGAGGTGGAGAGTATATGGATCTGAAATTCCAAGACTATTTGATAGAACATGGAATTGTATTCCAACTTTTAGCACCTGGTACACCTCAACAGAATGGTGTATCAAAAAGGAGAAATTGAACCCTATTGGACATGAGGAGACTTTCTCACCTGTTGCCCTAATGAATGGTCTACGTGTTGGGTTCTATATCCTAAAACTCATGGTTTGTAACAATAAACTCATTCTGCAAATCAATAAAGTTGTATTGAATATATAAATTGCTTATTTTGTTTTAGAAATAAATCCAATAATTTAAAAGATCCTTGATTATTACATGAGTACTTAAATTTTATGTGGAGACATAAGAGTGGATCAGGTTCGAGTAAATAGTCTAAATGATCTATAGTATATGAATAAGGTTTGGTGCTTTATTCTGGTAACATTATAGGATGCAGCCCACTCTGTAGTTATTACAAGGAGTTGTAAAGTGCTACAGACGAAGTGATCCTGATTCATACATGTAGTGACATGAGAAGTGGGGGCGTCCTGTGCAATGAATTTGCACAAGATCAGACCAAGAAATAAGTCACTCTTACTTTATAACCTATTTACTATTTAAGACTGACTATTTCAGAACGATGGCCTAGGTAACTTGACCTTAATCTTGAGCTAACTATGGACTCCTATTTATTTGGGATTACCCTTAGATTTGCATAGGTGAGGGTTGACTCAATAGTGTCGGCTCAATAAGCCTCCCATTTCAGGGGTTAGACCGGGTAGATAGCTGGGGACATAGGGTGCAAGATGAAATTCACTCCTACCCGCTTTTAGGGATAGTAGAGAGGTTGTTCCCTTAAGTGCTGACTCTAGGTCTAGAACAAGGAGTCCCACCCTCTAATTGGCCTGAGAGGGACTCGGTTTGATGATTGGATCATAAACCAATTATTCATTAGAGGATCAGTGGGACTTAAGAAACAAGAGGTAATCTCGGGGATAAAACAACCTTTTGATCCAATTGTTATTATGAACAACCTAGGAAGGGTTAACTTACTAATCATGATTCTATCGAGTGGACATAATATATCTACAGTAAGGGAAGTGCAACTATGGGCTTTAGTGGAGTGACTCGGTAGTTAACGAATGAGGGTTAATTCAGTGTAAAGAGTTTAACCAATTAATCTCTAATCGTTGGAGCCCATGATCTGTAGGTCCATTAGGTCCCTACTAGCTCACAAACAGATAAGCGTTAGAATAGCGTGATAAGTTAATTTGAATCGTTCGAATAAAAATTAAGGGAATTAGTAATTATATGTGATATAATGACACGTTTAATTTTGGAATTAAACAAAATTGGAGAATTGGTTAATATTTAAATATGATTTAAATATTAAATCCATGAGTAACCTGAGGGATTCATAACCCAAGGTCAAGAGCAAAAAGTTTGCAAGCTTAATCGGTCAATTTATGGATTGAAACAAGCTTCTTGATCTGAAATATAAGATTTGATACTACGATAAAATCTTATGGCTTTGATCAGAATGTTGATGAGCCTTGTGTTTACAAGAAAATTATCAAAAGTTCAGTAGCTTTTCTTGTGCTGTATGTAGATGATATCCTACTCATTGAGAATGATCTAGGTCTACTGAATGAAATTAAAAATTAGTAGCAACCCAATTCCAAATGAAATATTTGGGAGAGGTGCAGTTTGTTCTGGGCATTCAGATCTTTAGAGATCGAAAGAACAAAACGCTGGCTCTATCTTAGGCATCATACATTGACAAGATGCTCGTCAAGTTTTCGATGCAGAACTCCAAGAGAGGTTTGCTCCCTTTCTGGCATGAAGTTATTTTTTTTCTAAGGAATAATGTCCTAAGACACCTCAAGAGGTTGAAGAAATGAGATAGATCCTTATGCATCGACTGTTGGTAGCTTGATGTATGCGATGTTATGTACTAGACCTGACATCTACTATGCAGTTGGGATAGTCAGTAGATATTAGTCTAATCTAGGATTTGATCACTGAACCGCTCTTAAAAATATCCTTAAGTATCTTTGGAGAACGAGGGACTACATGCTCGTGTATGGTTCAAGGATTTGATCTTTACAGGATACACAAACTCTAATTTCCAGAATGATAAGGATTCTAGGAAATCCATTTAGGATTAGTGTTCGCTCTTAATAAAGGGGCTGTAGTCTGGAGAAGCAGTAAGTAAGGGTGCATTGCTGACTTCACTATGAAGGCTGAGTATGTAGCAGCTTGTGAAGCTGCCAAGGAAGTTGTGTGGCTCAGGAAGTTCCTGATTAATTTAGAAGTGGTCCCAGACATGTCAAAGCCCTTCACTCTTTATTGTGATAATAGTGGTGCTGTGACTAATTTTCGAGAGCCTAGGAGTCACAAATGCGGGAAGCATATAAAGCAGAAGTATCATCTCATTCGAGAGATTTTGCATCGAGGGGACGTGATCGTCATGCAAATAGCTTTAGTGCACAACGTTGCTAATCCATTTATGAAGGCCCTTATGGCTAAGGTGTTTGAGGGTCACCTGCGGAGTATATCTGTAAAATCCGGATTTCTATTTTCCTTACTTAAGCAAGTGATAAAATGAATTAACTAAGTGAAAGTTAAATCCTATGTTAAAGGGAAGGAAATCTCTAAGTGTTAAGTAGATTTTCCTTGAATAATTTAAGTTGAGCTTTAATTGGTAAAATTGTAATGAAATTTGTATAATAAGTAGGTTGATGAGAAAGCTAGTATGGAGTGGTGAAGAAGGAATGAGGAATTTGAAAAGAAAAATATGGAAATTGAGTTTGGGGAAATTTGGAAAAAATTGGCTAAGTATGGAAAATTTATGTGAAATGCGTGTTGTGCACAAAACACTGGAAGGCAATTAACTAGTGGCACAATCGTGTAGACATTGTATGGAGACAAATAATGTTCACAGTAGTTAAGAGCAAGATCGTTGAGAGTGAGATCAGTGAGATCGTTGAGAGCGAGATCATTAAGATCGAGACCAGCGAGATCATTGAGAGCAAGGTTTTGAGCGAGAAAGTGGGAGAGAATGAGATTGGAGAGAGTGAGAAAGTGGGAGAGACCGAGATTAGAGAGCGAGATTTTGAGTGAGAAAGTGGGAGAGAGCGAGATCAACGAGAAAGTGAGAGAGAGCGAGAGTAGCCTGTGCATGCAGCACCACTGCTGTTTTCGAATGCCTCGCCCACGCAAACGTCGAAGGGTCTCACCTATGCATCGAACGACCGGGCAAATATCTATGCATTGAATTTGGCTGCGTTATTGTGGATTATACGTTGAAAACCCTAAGTTGAACACATACGGAGGGTGAGGTCACAAGGGCAAATGTCAGCCAAACCATGTGTTTTCTTGGGAGAAATTCTTAAGGGCTAAGGAATTGTGGTGGACGCATATGAAGAAGAAATTTTGGGCCAAGAAGATGTAAGCATGCGTTGATAAGGGGAGAGGTAAAAACTTGGCCATGCAACTAAGTAGGTGGTGTCAACAGCAGGGGAAATTTGGACGCCTATAAATAGAGCCTTTGTAACTTCATTTTCAAATCACAAAATCAGCAATTTCGTAAAAGAGAGGGAGAGTAATGAGGGTTGAGGAGAATGCATCAACTTTAGACGAGAAGATCTCCCAATACTCGTACGTTTGGAGTGATTACAAAGCCATCTGAAAGCTCTGGAAGTGATTCCAAACTTTAGATGAGTGATTTCAAGTGGGGCTTCCGGAGGAAAAAACACAAAGGAACCGGGCTGGAGATTGAAAAGAAGGCAGAAGGGTCAAATAATCGGATCAGTCTAAGCCAGTCTTGAATATTCTATGAGTCCGGCCAAACCACGAGAATTTCTAAGCTGAAAGTTTAGGATAAGCTTCTTGAGACAGTTTAGAATAAGTTTGTAGAAGAAAGTATTTCAAAATAAGGTTCATAACTATGAGTAATCTAAGCTGTAATTTAAATTTGGATTCTAGGGGTGAAAAGGAGCCTAAGGAGCCACTAGAGTGAAAAGCTCCTAGAAAGTCAAGGTGAGTGGCTAAAATGTTTTGACTAAAACATTTTGCTTAAAATTTTTTATTACAACGTGTTATAGAAAGCATGTTTTAAAGAATATTCTCATGCCTATTAGTCTTATGAAGTGATTTCCAAGCAAGTTGTGAATTATATTTTAAACGCATGCATGTGTGAGAAATTGTTGAAAAACTATTTATATGTGTTGATTTGATCCAACATGCGTTAACATCTTTAAAGTCATGTTTTATATATGTTATACTTTACATGCTTTAAAGAGAAAAGTCGTTTATGACTAGTTTTACTAAAATGCGATACCGAAGGACATTTGAGAAGGTATCCACTCAACTAGATACTGAAGGACATTTGAGAAGGTATCTATTGGTACTGAAGGACGTTTGAGAAGGTACCAAGCCAACGGGATACTGAAGGACGTTTGAGAAGGTATCCTAATAGCTCGATACTGAAGGACATTGAGAAGGTATCTGAGTAGAAGTACCTAATGTGTGAGGGTACTTAGTGTGGCCACAGGTGAATAAAGTCAGAGATTGGGCAAAATAGTTCTCTCTAGACTAGTAGTTGGTGTTGGGATTGTTTTACCCACAGTAGGGTACGTTAGATTAGGAAATGATTTTACTGTTTTATGATTAAAACAACTTTATATGTTTTACGCTTGGAAAATGTTTAAGCTGTAGTACAAGTACTGTAAAAGTATATGTTTCAGTTAAAAATTCATTACTGAAATCATGCATGAGAATTTACTATGTTTTCTCGGTTACTCACTGGGCGTAAGCTCACCCCATTTTCAATTGTTTTGTTTCCTCCCCCCCACAGATAGCGGTCAAATCCTCTGAAGATAGCTCTACGTCTGCTCTGCCACTAAAGGACCAAAGGACTTGTAACTATTTGGTAGGTGGTTACTATTAATATTGTACACATGTTACTATTGTTCATATAGGGATTAGGGTTTGTGGGTTTTAGGACTTGTAAATCTAGTATTGTAATGACTCTAAAAATATTATGTTTCTAAGTTAATAAATTGTGAGCCTAAAGACGTCCCATTGCATATGAATTATAATTGGTATCAGAGTTATTTCGCAAGAGTTATTAGGCAGTAAGTGTCAGCCCAAGGGTTGGTAACTGCTGCAGTCACGCCTTTCTCTAGGCTAAGAAGGTGGTCTGAGGCGGGTTGTGACAGCTTGGTATCAGAGCAAAGGTATACGTAAACTTGGGAAAGGTTTGAAATAGCTTAGTATTAAAGCATAAGGTTTTGGGTGAAAGAGAGAGTTCATGCATTAGATTAAGTCCCATAGATAAGTCCCTAACATGTTTACCTAATAATTAGGCAAAGATGCTGAGGAGAAGTGGAAAGTGGAGTAAGCAGATTGAGGAGAGGAATGTTGACCCTACCGGCGGAGGTCCTAAAGTTAGACGGGACCCAGATCCAAAGGGGAAAAGAGTTGGAGACTCAGTAGAGCAAGAAAAAACTTCTACAAACGAGTCGAGTACTCCAAGGTTAGGTGTAGAACCCCAGATGGAGGATCGAGTATTCGATAGAATCACTCAAAGATTGGCGACGAGTCTAGGATCAATTTAAAATGATCCAGAAAAGAAATTCGACGTCGAGAGGCTGAAAGCTTTAGGAGCCACGACGTTTGATGGAGCCACAGATCCAGTAGATCCTGAGATTTGGTTGGATTTGATTAAAAAGTATTTTAAGGTTATGAGGTGCCCTGAGGACCGTAAGGTCGAGTTAGTGGCTTTCTTGCTGCAAAAAGGGGTTGTGGTGGAAAGTGATAGAGGCTAGAAGGGGTAGTTCAGAAACTATGACTTGGTCTGAGTTCAAACAAGTATTCGAAGATAAATACTACCCTAGTTCTTTTAAAGAAGAGAAGATGGAGGAATTCCTTAGGCTAACTCAAGGAGTAATGACGGTTGCTGAGTATGAACAAAGATTTACTGAGTTATCTCAGTATGCCCTTTCGATCATCGCTGAAGAAAAGGAGAGGTGTAGAAGATTTGAGAATGGCCTAAGAAGAAAAATACGTACACCCGTTACCTCTACATCCAATTTGGTGAATTTCACTCAGTTAGTTGAGATCGCTATCCGGGTAGAGTAGAGTGTAGCGAGGGTAGATATACTCCAGCCAGGTGAAGGACAGTTTAAGATGCCTGGAGAAACGAGAAGCAAGAGATTTAGACCCCCGTTCTCTGGACAGTCGGGTATAAAGAGCTTTGGAGGCATGAGCCAACAAAGTTCAAGTCGTAAGAGGTCAAGACCTGCAGCTGGACTAAGTGGTAAATCGGTATCAGGTCGCGCTAGCGAGTCAGTAGCTAGTACGGTGAGGAAACCACTTTGTGTAAACTGTGGTAGGCCTCATATAGAAGTATGTTATGGTAATAGGAATGTGTGTTTCCAGTGCAGACAAGCTGGGCATTTCAAGAGAGATTGTCCTCAGCTAGGTCATGGAGCATAGAATGAGCAAAGAGGAGTTACCCAAACTGTAAACCAACCTAGAACGACCGGAACTAGAGGTGAGGGATCCGGTGTAGCTAAGTAGAAAAGGGTAGCTGGACGACCCCAACAGCAACAGCAGCAGTAGCAAGGTAGAGTATACGTTATGACACACTAGGAAGCGGAAGAGGCTCTAGATGTCGTAACTGGTACGATAACTTTATGTAATCAATCCGCTTATGCATTATTTGATCTTGGTGTTATGCACTCATTCATATCTAGCATGTGTGCATTACATATAGATAGAGTGCCTGAGCATATGAATGAGGATTTTTTTTATCTCTACGCCTGTAGAAGATACTCTAGTTGTACATGAGTATTACAGGAATTGTGAAGTAACTCTTGGAAATTGGAGTTTTTGGGTTGACTTGATTCCATTAGAATTACTAGAGTTTGATGTTATCCTAGGTATGGATTTCCTAAGTAAACACTATGCCACTATGGAATGTTTTAAGAGAGAAATAGTGTTTAGGAAACTAGGTGAAAAAGAAATAACCCTGGTGGGAAGTAAAAGAATACTTCCAGGAAGTTTAATATCAGCCGTGAAGGCTAGGAAGTTGTTGAGTAAAGGATGTAAAGCCTGTTTAGCCTATGTAGCAGTTTCACAGGATAAGAAACTGAAACTTGATGATGTACCTATGGTACAAGAATTTTTAGATGTGTTCCCTGAAGAGTTACCAGGCTTACCACCTGATAGGGAAATAGAGTTCACTATTGATTTAGTTCCGAGCACAACACCTATATCCTAAGCACCATATAGGATGGCACCAACAGAACTGAAGGAGTTAAAAGTTCAGTTACAGGAACTTGTAGATAAGGGCTACATTAGACCCAGTGTGTCGCCTTGGGGAGCGCCAGTCTTGTTTGTTTAGAAGAAAGATGGTACTCTTAGATTATGCATAGACTATAGACAGTTGAATAAAGTGACCATTAAAAATAAGTACCCATTTCCTCGTATAGATGATCTCTTCGATCAGTTAAAGGGGGCCATGGTATTCTCTAAGATAGATTTGAGATCAGGCTATCACCAGTTGAAGGTGAAAGGCACAGATGTTCCAAAGACTGCATTCAGAACTAGATATAGATATTTTGAGTTCCTAGTAATGCCGTTTGGATTGACAAATGCTCCTATGGTATTTATGGCCTTGATGAATAGGATATTTCATTCCTATCTGGATCAGTTTTTTATAATATTCATAGACGACATACTCGTACATTCTAGTAGTGCGGAGAACCACAAAGAACATCTGAGGACGGTGTTACAAATTCTAAGGGAAAAGGAGTTATATGCGAAATTTAGTAAATGCGATTTTTGGTTAAATCAAGTCGTATTCCTTGGGCATATAATTTCAGCTGATGGGGTTAGCGTTGATTCCCAAAAGATAGAAGCAATAGTTAATTGGGAACGACCTCTGAATGTAACCGAAGTACGCAGTTTTCTAGGTTTAGCAGGTTATTATAGGAGATTCGTGGAGGGCTTTTCTAAGATAGCTCTTACATTGACAAACCCGACTAGAAAAGATGTGAAGTTTGAGTGGTCGCCAGAATGCGAGCATAGTTTTCAGGTATTGAAACAAAGGTTAGTGTCAGCACCAATATTAACTCTACCTACACCAGATAAAGAGTTTGAGGTCTATTGTGATGCATCCCGATAAGGGTTAGGATGTGCGCTGATATAGGAGGGAAAGGTAGTAACTTATGCTTCTCGATAGTTAAAGAAGCATGAATGTAACTTCCCTACACACAATTTAGAGTTAGCAATAGTTGTGTTAGCTCTAAAGTTGTGGAGACATTACCTGTTTGGTGAATGTTTTCATATATTCACGGATCATAAGAGTCTGAAGTATATCTTTGATCAGAAGGAACTGAACTTGAGACAGAGAAGATGGCTCAAGTTGATCAAAGATTATGACTGTACAATTGACTATCACCCAGGTAAAGAAAATGTGGTAGCTGATGCTCTGAGTCAAAAAACCGGATCAGCTAGAGATTGTATCAATTCAGTGAAGGGTACATTGATTCATGAGTTTTATAATGCTAGGGCAGCATTATCAATCGGTCAAACAGGAGGGTTACTAGCTTCATTTCAAGTGCGTCCTACTCTCATAGAATATATTCTACGTGAACAATTAAAGGATTCCGATCTTCAGAAGTTAGCTGAAGAAGTAAGTAAAGGTTTAAGGACGGACTACCAATTAAGAGCAGACAAAGTGCTATTAAAAGAGGATAGGGTATGTGTACCTAAGAACTTAGCATTTAAACAAGCTATTCTAAAAGAGGCACATAGTTCGGCCTATGCTATGCATCCGGGTAGTACAAAGATGTACAGAACATTAAAAAGATCGTACTGGTGGCCTAGTATGAAAAGAGAAATAGTAGAGTATGTTGACATGTGTCTAATATGTCAACAAGTTAAACCAGAAAAATAGAGGCCAACAGGATTACTTAATCCACTCCCAGTACCAAAGTGGAAATGAGAGCATATTACGATGGATTTCCTGTTTGGATTACCTAGAACACCAACGAACTATGATGGTATATGGGTAATTGTGGATAGATTGACAAAAACAGCTAAGTTTTTACCTGTTAAAGTTACTTTTACCCTAGACCAATTAGCTAAGTTATATGTTGATCGAATTGTGAGTCAGTTTGAAGCTCCAGTTTCAATAGTATTAGATCGAGACTCCAGATTTACATCAAAGTTTTGGCCTAGTTTGCAGAGAGCTATGGGAACCAAGTTATCTTTTAGTACCTTTTTTCATCCATAGACGGATGGTCAGTCGAAGCGGACAATCCAGACATTAGAGGACATGCTGAGAGCATGTATATTGGAATTTAAAGGCAGTTGGGATACACACCTATCATTGATCGAATTCGCGTATAACAACAGCTACAATTCGAGTATCGAAATGGCACCGTATGAGGCACTATACAGAAGACCATGTAGGACTCCGATATGTTGGGATGAAGTCGGTGAAAGAAAATTACTAGGTCCAGAACTTGTGCAACAGACATCAGATAACGTTAAGATTATAAGAGATAATCTTAAGACGACTTAGTATAGGCAAAAGAGTTATGCCGATAAGCGGAGAAGAGAATTAGAGTTTGAAGTTGGTGATAAAGTATTTCTAAAATTATCTCCGTAGAAAGGAATACTCAGGTTCGGTAGAAAAGAGAAATTAAGCCCGAGATACATTGGACCCTATGAGATAATAGAAAGAGTTGGCCCAATGGCATATCGATTGGAGTTACCTTCAGAGTTATCTTGTATTCATGATGTGTTTCATGTGGCATGCTTAGATAATATGTGCCAGATCCTACTCATATATTGCCTGAGCAACCAATACAGTTGAAAGAGAATTTGTCGGATGAACAGGAACCATTGGAGATTCTTGATAGAAAAGAACAGGTCTTAAGGAATAAGATAATCCCATTAGTAAAGGTGCTATGGAGAAATCATGCTACGAAAGAAGCAACATGGGAAGCCGAAGAGCAAATTAGAAATGAGCATCCGCAGTTGTTTGACTGACGGGCTTATGACGAAATTTCGACGACGAAATTTTTATAAGGAAGAGGTAAATGTGAAACCCGGATTTCTATTTTCCTTACTTAAGCAAGTAATAAAAGGAATTAACTAAGTGAAAGTTAAATCCTATGTTAAAGGGAAGGAAATTTCTAAGTGTTAAGTAGATTTTCCTTGAATAATTTAAGTTGAGCTTTGATTGGTAAAATTGTAATGAAATTTGTATAATAAGTAGGTTGATGAGGAAGCTAGTATGGAATGGTGAAGAAGGAATTGGGGATTTGAAAAGAAAAATATGGAAATTGAGTTTGGGAAAATTTGGAAAAAGTTGGCTAAGTATGGAAAATTTACGTGAAATGCGTGTTGTGCACAAAGCATTGGAAGGCAATTGACTAGTGGCACAATCATGTAGAAATTGCACGGAGACAAACAATGTTCGTAGTAGCTAAGAGCAAGATCGTTGAGAGTGAGATCAGCGAGATCATTGAGAGCAGATCATTAAGATCGAGACCAGCGAAATCATTGAGAGCAAGATTTTGAGCAAGAAAGTGGGAGAGAGCGAGATTGGAGAGAGCGAGAAAGTGGGAGAGAGCAAGATTGGAGAGAGCGAGAAAGTGGAAGAGACCGAGATTTTGAGCGAGAAAGTGGGAGAGGGCGAGAGTGGAGAGAGCGAGACTAGTGAGAAAGTGGGAGAGAGTGAGAGTGGAGAGAGCGAGAGCAGCCTGTGCGTGCAACAATGCCTCATCCAGTGCTGTTTTCGAACGCCTCACCCACGTAAACGTCGAAGGGCCTCGCCTATACTCGAACGATCGGGGAAGCACCTATGCATTGAATTTGGCAGCGTTATTGTGGATTATGCATTGAAAACCCTAAGTTGAACACATATGAAGGGTGAGGTCACAAGGGCAAACGTCAGCCAAACCATGTGTCTTCTTGGGAGAAATTCTTAAGGGCTAAGGAATTGTGGTGGACGCATATGAAGAAGACACTTTGGGCCAAGATGATGCAAGCTTGCATTGATAAGGGGAGAGGTAAACACTTGGCCATGCAACCAAGTAGGTGGTGTCAACAGCAGGGGAATTTTGGACGCCTATAAATAGAGCCTTTGGAACTTCATTTTCAAACTACAAAATCAGCAATTTCGTAAAAGAGAGGAGAGCAGTGAGGGTTGAGGAGAACATATCAACTTTGGACGAGGATATCTCCCAATCTACTCGTGCGTTTGGAGTGATTCCAAAGCCATCTGAAAGCTCTGGAAGTCTAGTTTTCAGAGTAGGGTTGGCGGTGGGAAAAACTCAAAGGAACGGGGCTAGATTTTGAAAAGAAGGTAGAAGGGTCAGACTGTCGGATCAGTCTGGGCCAGTCTTGAAGATTCTGTGAGTTCGGCCAAACCACGAGGATTTCTGAGCTGAAATGTTAGGCAAGCTTCTTGAGACAGTTTAGAATAAGTTTGTAGAAGAAAGTATTTCAAAATAAGGTCAGAACTATGAGTAATCTAAGCTGTAAGTTACATCTGGATTCTAGGGGTGAAAAGGAGCCTGAGGAGCCACTAGAGTAAAAAGCTCCTAGGAAGTCAAGGTGAGTGGCTAAAATGTTTTGACTAAAACATTTTTCTTAAAATTTTTTATTACAACGTGTTATCGAAAGCATGTTTTAAATAATATTCTCATGGCTATTAGTCTTATGAAGTAATTTCCAAGCAAGTTGTGAATTATGTTTTGAATGCATGGATGTGTGAGAAATTGTTGTAAAACTATTTATATGGATTGTATTTAAGTGATAACCTAAATGGTCTGTAGTAGATGGATAAGGTTCGCCGATACCTTATCCTGGTGACACCACGAGTACGACCCACTTTGTAGATGTTACAATTGTTATAAAGTTCTACAAATGATTTAATCTTGATCATTCATGTAGAGACATGTGAGCGAGGGTGTTCTAAATAATAGAGTTTGTATAAGATTGGACCATGAAATGAATAGTATAAGATTGGACCATTAATAGTAGAGACTTACATTTCACTAGGATGACTACCATTAATAGTAGAGACTTACATTTCACCAGGATGACTATGGGTGACATTACCTGAATCCTGAGTGAGTTGTGAACTCCTGCCTATGAAGGCGGTTCTTTGATTTGCATGAGTGAGAGTTGCCAGTTCGCCGACTCAATATGCCTACCATTTTGAGGATTCGTCTGATTGGGGAGCTAGGAACACAACTACACAAGATGGAATTCACTCCTTCCCTAATGAGATCAACTTGACTAAGTCATCATCATTGTGAACAAGAGGGCCTTGACTTTAGACCCAACCGATCTTGGAAAACTCAAGAAGGAGAGACAAATTCCCTTATGTTCCTATTGCACTTTCTAGTAGGTTGACCTATTCTTTGGCTTGATAAGGTGATGGATCGCGAGGGTCCCACCCCGGTTACAACATTCCTTTCTATTGTACTTAAAATCTCTATTTTTGCTAATATTTCACGTGTTTCTATTTATGGTTCCTAATGAAAGAGCCCAATGCAAAAAAAAAAAAAAATGCATGTAAAAGTCAGAGTTGTTGGGTTATATGTCCTAAAACTCGCAGTTTGTAAGCTTTAAACATATTCTATTCACAATAAAGTTATTACTGAGGTTTATTCAATAAATTTGTTATTGAATATGTGAATTGAAATTTTCGATTTCTAAATCTAATAAACCAACGAGTCGATGGCTATAAACATAAATACTTAAACATTATGTAGAGACATAAATGAGGATCAAGTTTGAGTATATAGTCAAAATGGTCTATAAATATATGGAAGGTACCTTATCTTGGGGACATTATGGATGCGACACACTTTGCATATTGATACAAACGGTGTGATCTCAAAAGCGTTCATGTGGAGACATGGGAGTGGAGGCATCCTATGCAAAAGATATTTGCATAGGACTAGACCACAAAATAGTCACTTTTCTTTATAACGATCGTTTACTGTTAAAACTAACTATTTCAATTCAATGACCTAAGGTAACTTGATCTCAATCCTAAGCTAATAATGAACTCCTATTTATTCGGGATTATCCTTTAATCTACATGGGTGAGAGTGACTCAACATTGCCGCTCAATAAGCCTCCCATTTTAGGGATAAGATTGCATAGATAACTTAGGACATCGTCTTGCAAGATGGAATACACTCCTACCCGTTTCAGGGTTAGTAGATAGGTTGTTCCCTTAAGTATTGACTTCTAGTCTTTCTCTATGGTTGAGAGGGTCTCGGTTTATAGGTAGGACCATAAACCAATTGTTCATTAGTGGATCAGTTGAGACTTAAGGAGCAAGATGTATTACATGGGATAAAATGGTAATTTTGACCCAACCATAAATACAATTGGCCTAAAATGGATTGACTTGTTGATTATGGTTAAATCAAGTGGACAAAAATATATCTACAGTGAGGAGAGTGCAACTACTGAGCTATAGTGGAGTGTCTCGGTAGTTAACAAATATCGATTAATTTGGTTAAAGGAGTTTAACCAGTTAATCCCAAATCGTTAGAGCTCATGATTTGTATGTCCATTAGGTCTCTCTACTAGCTTGTAAATGGATTAAACCTTAGAATAGCGTGTTGAGAGAATTTAAAATGTTCATATTCGATTTAAGGTTTGGATTATTATATTCGATATAATTAACGTTTAATTAATGAATTAAACAGTTTTGGAGAGTTGAAAAATATTTGAATATGATTTAAATATTAATTATATGAATAGAGATATAGGTTCGAATTAGGTGTTTTATCAATTTAATATTTGATATTAAATTAATTAATTAAATTTGTTTAATTAATTATTTAAAATAAATTATTTGAATTTGAAATTTAAAATTCAGAATTATTCAATTTCTTTTAAATATAATTTGATTTTATCAGAAATTAAATTTAATTAAGAGAAATATGATTAAATTAATGGAAAGTGGGTTTTTCCCATGTTGCCCCGTGATTTGAATCTAAAAAAGTGCTATTGATGATGATGAAGGATGTTAATAAATGAATAAAATGAATGGAGATGAGTGGTGGATCAATTCTTTATAAGTAAGAAAAGTAGGTGATGTATTGAAGTGGTTGCAAGCACACCTTGTGAAATGCGTACAAGCTTTCCTAAATCAAATCAAAGTATAAATTTAACTTAGGTTTCTTGGTAAGACCAAGGTCGAACACTAGGATTTTAGGATAGTCTAACGCAGTCCTTGCATTTTCCTTGTAGAGTTTTAGATTAATGTAAGTGAGGAGTATTTACACTAACCTCAATACACGCATACAAGAAGATAGAAGTTCAAAGGAAAAATTGGGATTTATGGTTGAATGGCGCTAAGTGTTTGGGATATGTGTTGATTTCGAGTAAGATGAATAAGCGTGTGTGAATGTGGTGAGAATTAGATGAAGATAATATAGTCGCGTGCGTAGAAACTAAATGCACGTGTATGCGTTAAGGTTTCCGTTCCTTAGATCATGTTTGTTCAACATTTCTTAGTGCAGTGCCACATGTATTCCTATCTCTAGGGTGCATGTGTTAGTCATAGAAATAGGTAGAAACACAAGTACTTTTATCTCTAAACCTACTGTGTGTTTTGACTCAATGCGTTCTATAGTTAAGCTACTCTCTCGAATGGTTTAACTATTTAATAATTCCAATCAAGTAATCAAGATGATTAAAGCATGGAATTCAAGTATATATCAAGTCAGAAAAGTGGTAGCCTGATAACGGGCAGAAACGCACATTATTACAATGCAAAGATATAAAAAAAAATGTAGGATTGCGACGGTGAAAATATGTAAAATCGTGTCCAAATGCATTAAGTGTGAACATTGCGATAAAGCAACTAATTTATTTATTTTGTGTAGGAAAATGCGTTGGCGCAAAACAAAATGCGATCCAAGGAATTCGGCGCCCGAGCGCATTAGAAGATTGCGACCGCAAAGCTATGCGATCGTATGCATTCGTGAAGATATGCTCAAGAAGGTGGCCGCATAAAGACGACTCATCAAGGTGAAAGCTTAATAAATCATGATGGGATAGAAAGCTGATGACAGTCGAATCCGAATTTAGTTGACAAGCCATAGCAAGTAAACTCAACTTTTCGGTGACCATTAATCAGCGCATCAGACAGAGATTTAATGACATCCCATCATTGCAATCATTTGAGAGAAAAACTCTTCACCCTGAAGCTCTATAAGTACCGAAGGCCACCTTCGTTAAAAGAGTTCAGAATTTTGGAGGTCCCATTCACCATATACATAGAAGATAGATCATAGATAGCCGTTAATCTGTAATTCATACACTTAGAAGGCGGAGGCGAGCGAAGAGAGAAGACGCTGAAAGATCATCCCTGGTTAGCTCGAGAGATTACCAGAAAGAGCTGAGAACGGAGAGAGGGCCGACTCTTGCGAAAGCAAGAACATTCTTTTGGGTAGAATAGAGTAAAACATAGTGTAAAAGCCTCGGGAAGCAAGACATTACTACTAGGCATCCTATCCCTATTTTGCATTGTCGTTTGTATTTTGATTTTACTTATGAAATGGAATTGGCATCTCTACATCTATTCAATCTTTTCACAATGCGCATGAGTAACTAGACTTTCGAATGGGTTGAGAAGCACTTAGCTAGCATGACCTAAGATCTTCATTTTATGCGATCATCTCGTCTTTTGTATGCGTCCATCACCCTTTAGAGATACTTGAGATAGTAGTCTAAAGAAAGAACCTAAACCTGAGAGAGTTAAGTTAGAATCTAGGCTTGAGAAAGTTAGATTAGAACTGCATAAGCAACAGATAGAAAATTAGAGATAAGTTCTGTTTGCTATCATACATTGCATACACCCTAGAAATAGGATATGATAGTATGCGGTCGCCTTGTGTATGTGTGTATCATTCATCATCGCATGGACAAGATTAGAGGCTTAGACATAAGTCCTATAGACATTATCGTATACATTGCATGGGTCCTAAAATTAGGAACTATGGCATTTGCATTGAGAGATGACATGCTGTTGTGTGTATGTAGCATGAGCGCATGACTTGAATGCAATCTTAGGAAATGTTAGCTAAACCCCTTCTCAACCCCTTTCCCGCATACTCATTGTAACTTTTGCTGTCATTAACTCTTTACTCAATTCCATTGCATATGATTTATACTTTACACAATATACTAACCAACTTATTGTTTTTGTTACCGCAAAGGAATCAAAACTCATCGTCGCATATTATCTTAGTAGTCCCTATGTTCGACCCTGGACTTACCAGGAGTAAGGTTTATACTTGGATTCTACTAGGAAAAAATGCATGTTCAATGCATATACCACCATCGTAATATACACCATTATTTCATCATATTCACAACGCATTAAGTTTTTGGCACCGTTGTCGAGGACTACGACAGTACATATTGTGCTGACGGTAACCTTTTGATTTTCTTTGCAGCTTTCCATCTCTGTGCACTGCCTCTCCTTTGGTAAGGGAAGAAGCGGGCATCATATGAGCAAAGGACAAGTTCCAGAGCCCAATTATGACCTAGAGATTGAAAGAATGTTCAGAAGAAGAAGAAGAAATAGTGCAACCTTAGAAGTTTCACAATACCCTACTCAATCGGCGGGTTATACATTGGTAAAGCGCTTTGCGATCATAGGGCCAGTATCAACTTAATGCCCCTTTCGATTTTTAAACAGCTGAATGTGGGGCAGCTGGTGCCCACGATGGTGATTCTCCAACTAGCTGACCGGTCCCTTGTTCATCCATAAGGGAAGGTGAAGGATGTTCTAGTCTCGATTGACAAATTTATCTTACTAGTAGACTTCATCATCCTCGATTATGAAGCGGACAAGGAGGTACCCATCATTTTGGGACGACCATTTTTATCCACTGGTCGCGCTTAGATTAATGTGTACAAGGGAGAGATCATACTGAGTGTGAATGGATAGAAGCTCAGGTTTGACATTATTAAGGCCATGAAATATCCGGAAGAAGAAGACCTAACAGATTCAGACAATGAACCCAGTTTTTATAAAGAAGAAAAGTCTGAAGATAAAGATGAAAGAGAGGATGCGACAACATCCGTGGTAACCTGCAATGCGATCATGGAAACAACAACCAAAGAAGAAAAACTGACGATGAATGAAGAGAGAAAAGCACAAAAACCATCTTTGGAACAACCACCCACAGTAGAATTGAAAATCTTGTCGAACCACCTAAAGTATGCTTTTCTGGGGAAAAATGAAACTTTACCAATAATAATTTCCTCTGCACTTCAAGAAGATCAAGAGCATGCGCTACTGAGCATCCTAAAAAAGTACATAAAAGCAATAGGATGGACGTGAGTAGACATTAGAGGAATCAGGCTTGCATATTGCATGCATATGATATGTCTCGAGGAAAATAAAAAAGGATCGATCGAACATCAATGGAGACTAAACCCTGCGATGAAGGTCGTGAAAAAGAAGATAATCAAATGGTTGGATGCAGACATTATCTATCCAATCGCCGACAGCACATGGGTCAACCCCGTGTAATGTGTGCCAAAGAAATGAGGTATGACGATAGTCCCAAATGAAAATAATGAATTAATACCGATGAGAACCGTCACAGGCTGGCGAATCTGCATGGACTACCGCAAACTGAATGTGGCGATGAAGAAGGATCATTTCCCCTTGCCTTTTATTGACCAGATGCTACTCCTAGCAGGAAATGATTACTACTGCTTTTTGGATGGATATGCAGGCTACAACCAAATCATGATTACTTCTGAAGATAAAGAGAAAACCACATTCACCTGCCCCTATAGAACATTTGCGTTTCGACGCATGCCGTTCGAATTATGCAATGTGCCGAGCACATTCCAAAGGTGTATGATGGCCATATTTTCTGAGTATCTTGAAGATTCAGTAGAAATTTTCATGGACGACTTCTCGGTGTATGGGCAAACATACGAAGTCTGTCTCAATAATCTAGAGAAGATACTGGGGAGATGCAAAAAGACGAACCTGGTGCTAAACTGGGAGAAGTGCCACTTCATGGTGAAGGAAGGTATTGTGCTTGGGCACAAAGTCTCCAAGGATGGGCTAGAGGTGGATAAGGCAAAGATTGAGGCCATTAAAAAGCTCCCACCTCCAACAAATGTGAAGGCTGTCAGAAGCTTCTTGGGGCATGCAGGCTTTTATCAACATTTTGGGAAGGACTTTTTGAAGTTTGCACGACCATTGAGTGTGTTGTTGGAGGTAGAGAATGTTTGACTTTGATGAATAATGCCTCAATGCATTCAAGATATTGAAGAATGCATTTATAGCCGCACATGTGTTGATCACACTAGACTGAACGAAGCCATTTGAATGGATGTGCGACGCAAGCAGTTATGCGATGGGGGCGGTGCTAGCGCAAAAGAAGAAAACAATGCTACACCCCATCGCATATGCAAGTAGAACCTTGAACCCTGCCCAAACAAATTACACTACCACAGAAAAAGAACTGCTTGCAGTGATCTTTGCACTGGAGAAATTCAGAGCTTACTTGCTGGGATCCTTGCTATTGTTGCACATATTTTCCTAACTTTTCTAAGATAAAAACAAAAAAAACTTCTAATTCTTTTCCATTCTCAAAACATCACAAAATTTTGAATTCAATTTTTTAAACACTCAAATAGAAGTGATTATTCCATTAAAAAACCCAACTTAATCATTAATTACCGTAAAATTTAATGGAACTAAAAGGATTAGTGCCATCAAATGAAATTATTGACATTGTTTTAGATTGAAGGGGTGACACTTAAATGTTAATCTTAAAAAAACCAAAATCTTACAATTTAAACCATAAAACTAACTAGTAGATAGTCTTTTTTGACCAATTTGTGGAATATGGATTTACCTTTTTCTAAAATCGGTGGAATGATTTTAGAAATATTGATGTCTATTTTTTTCAAAAAAGAAAAGGAGGAGTTGAGAAAGAAAAGGGAAAATAAAACCAGATAGAGAAAGAAGAGAGAAAATGAGAAAGAAGAATCGGAAGGCGAAATAAGAGAGAAGATGAGAGAAGGGGAGTAAATGTGAAGAGACGAATGAGAGAGAGAGAAATAACAAAGTAATTCAAAGAGTTGGGAGAGTAATGAAAACGTGTGGGAAAACGAGTGAGTGAGAGTGATAAAATGGTGGATAATTAAACCCACCATTTTATTTTTATCAGTGGTCATCGAAGTTGGGAACATGAAGGTGGTAGTCGAAGTATGTTGCCGAAGTTACTTATGTGAAGGTAGTCATTAGAGTTAGTTGCTAGAGTTGTCGTCGAAGGTGGTTGGTGGAGCCCAGAGTTGTTCGTTGAAGTTGGTCGTGCGAATGTGGAAGTCAGAGTTGTTTTGTACCAAGGTAGTTGTCGGAATTGATTGCTAGAGTGTTGTCGGAACTCAAAGTTGGTAGTTGTAGTTGGCCATCCAAAGGTGGTCATCGGAGTATGTCACTGAGTGTGGTAGCGGTAATTGTCAATGGAGACCGATGGGTTGATCCATTAAAAACATTAGAGGAATAGAGAATCAGGGAGAGTTAAGGTGAGTTGGGGTGAGTGGGTAAAATAACCAACTCAACCCCACCAATTTTAAAGTTGGTTATCAATCATTTAGTTGGTAAAAAATACCAACTCAACCCAACTCTTCTTGGGTTGTCAAACACCCCCTTAGTGAAATTTCCTCATAGTCAACTCCCTCCACCTGGGTATAACCCTTTACCACAAGTTATCATCCCACTTTTTCCGTTTCAATTACACCTAATCCACTTATTTGCTGGGATATTGAGTGTCAGTCTCCCATTTAAACTAAATTGCATGTTCGATTTACATAAATACAAGATTTATTCAGGAAAAAGGAGCACACAAACTGAATTTTTGAAGAAAAATATTTTGTAAAATTTTCTCTCAAACTCTCAAAATCCATCCCAAAATTCCTCTCAATTTGGATCCCACAATCCAATCTAAGGCCTGAGATTGTCACAACAAGTTCTTGAGAAGAAATCACAGGTTGATTGGAGTAATTTGGAGGAATCTACGAAGGTATTCTCTTGAAACCTTAAAATCTGGAAAATCATGAATATGCATGCTAATCCACTAAAATCGATGTAGTTTGAGTGCTTAGGATCCTAATAGCTTTTGTTGGTTGAATGTTAACTCCATCAATTGGTATCAGAGTATGATTTAAGCACTCAGTTCATGTTAGTTTTAGCATGGTGGGTGCTTTTCATAAGTTGTATGAAAGTTGGTATTGATATGGATAATTTTAATTTTGGCATTAGATTTCTCTTCAATTATGATGTAATTTTTGTATTTGGCTCTTTGTTTATGGGCCTTAATGTGTGATTAAGAGTCTGTAAATTTGTTAGAGTCAATAGAGTTGCAATTAAGTTGTAATTGAAGAAAGAAGGAAGCAAGCTTAACAGTAGAAATTCATTTTTGAAGCTACTGCCTCAAAGCGTTGCAATGCTGCCCGTTCTTTAGCCAACCCAAAAAAGAAGAAAAAACACCATGGCATTGTAATGTTGGGGTTGAAGCGTTGCAACATTGTTCATCAGCAAGCCTAGGTACAGGCGTGGCGCGAGTTTTCCGATTTGGGGGTGAATTGGTTCGGTCAATTTTTGGTTAAGGAGGTCTGGTTCAATCATGTTTTGTTGGTTTTGCCCATTTTAGAGCCATGGAGGTCCGGTTCGGGTGGTTTGGGTCCTATTCAGGTTGGTTCGTGTGGTGCAGAAGCTGTTTGAAGTAGTTTTTCAATTTTTTTTTGTAATAATTAGATTGTTTACTTGTTTAGGATGCCAAAATTGGTCCATATCAGTGTATGTTTAATTATTTATTCATTTTGATGTATGTTATAATTAAATTAAATCTTGTATGTGCATAATGTATGCCATGTAGATTTAAAATCTCACCATAGGAAGCATGTATCATGCGTTAAAAGTATGTTATAATTTTTTTATAATATATAATATGCATGATTTAGGGTTTCATGTATTTAATATAATTTGTTATATTAAATTATGGAGTGCTTAATGTATGTTATGGATTGATAACATGTCTATAGTCTTATAAAGTGTTATAAAATGAGTAAGATATTTAAAATCTATAACAAAGATAAGATGCATGCTCATTTAAGATTAACAAATAACAACTTGTTTTAGATAGTTAAAATAGGTAATTATCTTGTAAAACTCTGGTTACAAACTCATCTGAACTATAATTTTGTCTAAAGCTGGAGGTATTTAAGTTGATAGTTTACGGAACACCTGCTACCTGAGGATTATAGCCAGTTCTTAAGCGTTGTTAACTCGATTTTATGAGCATGCATGAGCAATGTGAGGTAATAAAATGATTTATCACTTAAACATCGTAGGTTAAATCCAAATATAAATGTTATACTTGGATAATTACCTAGACTTAGGTTTTCTTTTAGCTGGATTAAACCTAAGTAAAGAATGTACCCAAACAACTAGAACAATTCAATGGGAGATTAATAATATATATGATATATTATTTTTAGCTTTCATGTCCTTAAGAGTTCACACCATGAGATCCATGCTTGGCTTCGTGTCGCTTTTATCACAGCTACTCCATTAGGAAAGTTTTTGAATGGGTCAATAACAAGGTGAATAGGGGAAGTTGTTCATAGTAAGTGGGCGAAGAAAATGTGTCAACATATCTTGCGGTCACTTCCATTAGTTTGAATTGTGAGATTCTTATGTTGCACCTGCTATCGTTTTTAGGCAGCATTACTAGTCATTTTTCAGCGACTATCTCTTCGGAGGGTTGTAACATAGGATTTAGAATAACTCAAACTTCAGAAATAAATAGGGTTTCTTAGTTCTGTCTTTAGCATTGTCTTCCAGTTTGGGAGCTTGTTGATACCGTTCTCTGAAATCTGAAAAATGGGGGGTCACACTTACAAGAGTTACTAAATGTTATTAAATTCTTGATTGAAAACATCAATTAAATAACTATAGGAATAAAGAGTTATTCTGATAATAGTATTTAGTCAAGAAAATCTTGCTTTAGTTAATGAGTATTTGATTGCCCCTCGGTAGTGTTGGGTTTTATGTCCTAAAACTCGTGGTTTGTAAACAATAAAACTTATTTATGAAAATTCAATAAGTTATTATTGAAAATATATTGCTTATTTCGTTTTAGAAATAAATCCAATAAACTAAAAGATCCATAACTATTACATGAGTACTTGAACTTTATGTGGAGACATAAAAGTGGATCAGGTTTGAGTAAATAATCAAAATGATCTATAGTATATGAATGAGGTTGGGTGCCTTATTCTGGTATCACTACTAGATGCGGCCCACTCTGTAGTTGTTACAAAGGAGTTATAAAGTGCTACAGATGAATTGATCCTAATTCGTACATGTTAGAACATGAGGAGTAGGGGCGTCCTGTGCAATGGGTTTGTACAAGATCGAACCACGAAATAAGTCACTTTTACTTTAGAACGCTATTTACTGTTTAAGATTGACTATTTCAAAGTGACGACCTAGGTAACTTAACCTTAATCTTGAACTAACTATGAACTCTTATTTATTCGGGATTATCCTTAGATTTGTATAGGTGAGGGTTGGCTCAACAGTGTCGGCTCAATAAACCTCCATTTCAGGGGTAAGACCGGGTAGATAGTTGGGGACATAGGGTGCAAGACGAAATTCATTTCTACTCGATTTTAGGGATAGTAGAGAGGTTGTTCCCTTAGGTGCTGATTTCGGGTCTTGAACAAGAGGCCCCCACCCTCTCATTGGCCTGAGAGGGACTCAGTTTGTTGATCGGATCACAAATCAATTGTTCATTAGAGGATTAGTAGGACTTAAGGAATAAGAGGTAATCTTAGGGGTAAAATAGATATTTGACCTAGCCGTTATTACGAACAACCTGTGAAGGGTTAACTCACTAATCATGGTTATATCGAGTGGACATAATATATCTCCAGTGAGCAGATTGCATCTATGGGCTTTAGTGGAGTGACCCATTAGTTAACGAATGAGGGTTAATTTGGTGTAAAGAGTCTAGCCAATTAATCTCGGATCGTTGGAGTCCATGATCTGTAGGTCCATGAGATCCCCCTATTAGCTTGTAATTGGATTAGCCTTAGAGTAGAGTGATAAGTTGATTTGAAACGTTCGAATTAGAATTAAGGGAATTAGTAACTATATGAGATATAATTACACGTTTAATTTTAGAATTAAACGAAATTGAAGAATTGATTAATATTTAAATATGATTTAAATATTAAATTCATGAATAGGGATTCATGATGGTATAATTAGTGTTAAATTAATTTAATATTTATATTAAATTAATTGAATTAATTATTAATTATTAATTTTATTAGAAAAATTAATTTTAAATTAACTTTTGTGAAATTAAATATAATTTCAGTTTTAATTATTAAATTAAAAACTGGAATTAAGTTTTAATGTGAAAATTTTCAAATTAAAAGAAACACATAAGGAAATTGGAAATGGAAAAGTTGGAATTTCTTAATCATTTTTCCACTTCAAATTCTCAATCAATTTCTTAGTAGGATGTGCAAACATGCATAGTTTCTCTTTGCATGAATGTCATGCAATATATACTTCATTTTTAGTGGAATTAAGGCATGCAAAAAGTAGAATTTGAGCTGAGATTTTGAAGTTGGAAGATGGGTTCTTCCAAGTGAAAAAACAAGAGACCTCTTCTCCTTGTTCCCTTAACTCTAACTTATTTTGAGTTCCACAACTCAATCCAAGGCACCAAGAGGATAGTAAGGAAGATCTTGTGGTGGTTCACAAGCTGATTTGGAGAAGAATTGGAGCTGAAAATTGTTATTCAAGGTGTTCTTCTAAGGTATGTCATAAAACCTAATTGTTATTCAAGGTGTTCTTCTAAGGTATGTCATAAAACCTAATTGTTATTCAAGGTGTTCTTCTAAGGTATGTCATAAAATCTACTTTGTATTTTATGAGCATGTTTAGATTCAAAGCCAAAATAATGAATTAGAATGCTTAATGATCCATTTTTCTTTCGTTGCATGTTTTCTAACTCTAATAGGTAGCATCTATTCTAAATCACTAAAGTATCGTTGCAAATAAATAATGAAATATGGGTACATTATTACTTTTGCTAAAATGAATTTGGATTTAGACACAATTTACTGATAAAATTTGTTTATATTTAAGCATGTCAAATTCAATTATCCAACTCTTAGCTTCTGATAAGTTTAACGGCGTAAGATATTCAAATTGGAAATAAAAAATCGATACAATACTAGTTGTGGATGATTTGAGGTTCATTTTATGGAGAAATGTCCTCCAGTTCCCAACTCGATTGCAAACCGAAACGTTCTAGATGCATATGACAAGTGGGTAAGGGCAAATGAAAAAGTCTGAGCCTATATCTTAGCTAGCATATCTGATGTGTCAACTAAGAAGCATGAGAGCATTGTCACCGCTAAGAAGATCATGGAGTCATTACAAGTGATGTTTGGAAAACAGTCCACATTCATTCAACATGATGCTCTCAAATACGTTTTTAATTCCCGAATGAAGGAGGTCTCCTCTGTTAGAGAACATGTCCTGGATATGATGGTCCATTTCAATATCGCAAAAGCCAATGAAGCTGTCATAGACGAAAAGAGGCAAGTCGGTTCATCATAGAATCTCTTACGAAGAGTTTCCTACCATTTCGTACAAATGTTGTGATGAATAAAATAAAATATAATCTGACTACTCTTCTCAATGAGCTTTAGACTTACCAATCCTTGATGAAAAATAAAAGTCAGGAAGGGGAAACAAACATTGTAACCCCAAGAAAATTCTAGAAGGGATCTGATGAAATGAACACATGCACAACAGAAGAAAAATGGATCTAAAGTACTCTAATTAAGTTAATTTCAAAGAATAAGCATGAAATTAAAACAAATATAAAAGGATAGAAGAAATACAACCTTTGTACTAAAGTCTTTTCCAAATCAGCTCCAATCTTCGTACGAACGGTTCGTAGACCACCATGATAGCCTTCCCGACTATTCTTCAGCCTTAGAATGGGATGGTGTGATCCAGTGAGTGACTAATTTGGAGAGGAAGAGGCTAAGTATTTGAAAGAGAATAAAGGTTGAGATTATCAAATAATCTCATAAAATTCCATTTGGCCAAGAGTTTTAAAAATAAAAAATCTCTTCTTTTTAAAAGCCATTTCATGCAAAACATGCAATTTTGAGTTTGATGAGAATTTGATACTAAAAAATCCACTAACTCAAAGTGGATTAGTGGGGCAAATGTCTTCAATTGAAGACAATACTTAGCAATGCAAATGTTGGTATTTCGCACTCACTATTGTTAGATTTTTCCACTAACTTGGTCAAAGGTCAAAGTTTGACTCTCAAAGTCCAAAGTCAATAAATTTGACTTTTTGACTTTCAAAGTCTAAAGTCAACATTTTGACTTTAATTGCATTTTTGACTTTTAATGCAATTTTGACCAATTCCATTTAATTTCAAAATTAATTCTAATAACTAAGTTTAAAATTAAATTAATATTAAATAATTAATTAAAAATTTAATTAATTTAATTTAATATTAAATCCAACATTAATCCCAATTAAAATGAATCCCTATTCAAATATCTCATATTTTCTCTCTCTTTATGTTTATTTCACCATTAAACATTAGGTTAAATATATCGTATATATTTAACGCTTTTCTCCAAAAAACCAATTTGAACACTTCAGATTCATTCATCATACTATTATAAGGTTTAGTCCAATATGAGCTAGTAGGAGGACCTCATGGATCTATAGATCATGGGCTTCAAAGATCCGAGATTAACCAGCTAAACTCTTTAACCTAATTAATCACCATTTGTTAACTACCGGGTCACTCCACTAAAGTCCAGTAGTTGCACTCCCCTCACTGTTGATATATTGTGTCTACTAAATATAACTATGATTAGTAAATTAACCCTTCACAGGTTGTTCGTAATAACAGTTGGGTCAAAAGCTGTTTTAGTCCTGAGATTACATCTTGCTCCTTAAGTCCCACTCATCCTTTTCACACTTCACAGTTTGTTCATAATAACAATTGGGGAATAACCTCGCTACTATCCCTAAAAACGGGTAGGAGTGAATTCCATCTTGCACCCTATGTCCCCAGCTATCTACCTGATCTTACCCCTAAAATGGGAGGCTTATTGAGCCGGCGCTGTTGAGCCAACCCTTAGTCACGCAAATCTAAGGATAATCCCAAATAAATAGGAGTTCATAGTTAGCTCAAGATTAAGGTCATGTTACCTAGGTCATTGCTTTGAAATAGTCAGTCTTAAACAGTAACAACGTTATAAAGTAAAAGTGACTTATTTCTTGGTCTGATCTTATGCAAACTCATTGCATAGGACACCCACTCTCCTAATGTCAATACATGAATGAATTAGAAGCACTTCGTTTGTACCACTTTATAATAAATTGTAACAACTACAGAGTGGGCTGCATTCGATAGTGTTACCAGAATAAGATACTCAGCCTTATTCGTATACTATAGACCGTTTTGGCCATTTACTAAACTTGATCTACTCTTATGTCTCCACATAAAGTTCAAGTATTCATATAATAGCCATGGGTCTTTAGTTTATTGGATTTAAGTTCTTTCAAAAACGAAATGAGCAATTCATACATTCAATAACAACTTTATTGAATAAAAACCTTAATAACATCTTTATTGATAACAAAATAAGTTTATTGTTTATAAACCACAAATTTTAGGACATAAAACCCAATAGGATCGTCATCTTGGACTAAACCTTCTGGTAAAAAGTCTAGACCTTTTAAGGATAAGAGTATCCAAATGAAAAAGAAGGAAAAAGGGGAAAGGCCATGGTTGCAAAAGGTAAATATTTCCATTACAACAAAGATGGGCACTACAAAAGAAACTGCTCTAAATACCTTGAGGAGAAAAAGGTTGAAAACGCAAAACAAGGTAAATTTGATTTATTAGTAATTGAAACATGTTTAGTGGAAAGTTCTCATTTGACCTGGATATTAGATTCAGGCACTGCTAACCATATTTACACTTTCATTCAAGCAAGTTCCTGAAGACAACTGACAGAAAACGAGATAACTTTCAGGGTGGGAATAGGTGAAGTCATTTCGGTTCATGCAGTAGAAGATCTGAAGTTATTTTTTCGGGATGCCGACATTTTGTTAGAATATGTATATTATGTACCCAATCTCTTGTTTATTAGAACATATGTATAAAGTTACTTTTGATATCACTGAAGTGTTCATTAGTTCAAGAGGTATTCAAATATGTTCTACTAAACTTAAAAATAACTTGTATATGTTAAAACCAACTGAGGTGAAAGCTATTTTAAATATAGAGATGTTTAAAACAACTGAAACTTAAAATAAAGAACGAAAAATTTCTCCTAGTGCTTATCTTTGGCAGTTAAGACTAGGACACATAAATCTCAATAAGATTGAGAGATAGGTAAAGAATGGACTTTTAAATTAGTTAGAAGATTATTCTCTACCTCTGTGTGAATCATGTCTTGAGGGTAAAATGACTAAACGATCTTTTTTAGGAAAAGGTCTAAGAGCTAAAGAACCTTTAGAGCTTGTACATTCAGAACTCGATAGTTTGATAAATGTTAAAGCTCGAGGAGGATCTGAATATTTCATCAGTTTTATTGATAGCCATTCAAGATATGGCTATGTTTACCTAATGCATCATAAATCTGAAACTCTTGAAAAGTTTAAAGAATACAAAGCAGAGGTTGAGAACCTATTAGGTAAAAAGATTAAAACGCTTCGAACAGATCGATGTGGTGAGTATATGGACTTGAATGAAATTGCAAGACTATTTGATAGAGCATGGAATTTAGTCTAAACTCATAGCACCCGGTACATCACAACAAAATGGTGTAGTAGAAAGGAGAAATAGAACCCTATTAGACATGGTTCGTTCAATGTTGAGTTACACTCAATTACGTCAATCATTTTGGGGATATGCAGTATAGACTGCAGTATATATTTTGAACATGGTTCCCTCAAAAAGTGTTTCAGAAACACCGTACAAGTTATGAAAAGGGTGTAAAGGTAGTTTACGTCACTTTAGGATTTGGGGATACCTAACACATGTGTTAATGCAAAACCCAAAGAAATTTGAACAAAGTATGCCTATTTGTAGGATTCCCCTAAAAAAAAAAGGTGGTATTTTTATGATCCTTAAGATGATAAAGTGTTTGTATCAATAAGTGAAACATTTTTAGAGGAAGACCATATAATAAATCATCAACCTCGCAGTAAACTAGTATTGAATGAAATGTCCAAAGAAACTATAGATAGATCAACAAAAGCTGTTGATGCGACTGGTCTGTCACATCCTTATTAAGAATTGAGAATGCCTTGACGTAGTGGGAGGATTATTCAATAGCCTGACTGATACATGGTTTTGACATAAACTCAAGTCGTCATACCTGATGATGGCGTGGAGGATCCATTAACCTTTAAACAGGCAATGAAGGATGTAGATCGAGACTAATGGGTAAAAGGCATAGACCTTGAAATGGAGTCTATGTACTTCAATTCAGTCTGAGAACTTATAGAACAACTAGATAGGATAGAACCTATTGGTTGTAAGTGGATCTACAAGAGGAAACAAAACTAAGCTGGTAAGGTATAGACCTACAAAGTTAAACTCGTGGCGATTTACCCAAAGAGAGGGGGTGGATTATGAAGAAACCTTTTCTCCAGTTGCCATGATTAAGTCTATTAGAATACTATTATCCATTATTGCTTCTTATGATTATGAAGTATGAAAACTGGATGTCAAGACAACTTTTCTGAATGGCTATCTTGAAGAGAGTATCTACATGTATTAACTAGAGGGGTTCATTGAACAGGGTCAAGAGCAAAAGGTTTGCATGCTTAAAAGATCCATTTATGGGTTAAAACAAGTATCTCAATCCTGGAATATAAGATTTGACACTGTCATCAACTCTTATAGCTTTGAATAAAATATTGATGCACCTTGTATTTACAAGAAAATTGTCAACAAGATTGTAGCTTTTCTGGTACTATATGTTGATGATATCCTACTCATTAGGATTGAGGTAGGTTTTCTTGCTGATATTAAAAAATGGCTAGCATCACAATTTCAAATGGAAGATTTAGAAGGTGCACAATATGTTCATGGAGTCCAAATAGTTTGGAATCACAATAACATAATGCTAGCATTATCTCAAGCATCTTATATAGACAAGATGTTGTCTAGATATAAAATGAAAAACTCCAAAAAAAAGTTTTATTTCTTTTTCGATATGGAATTCATCTGTCTAAAGAACAATGTCCTAAGATACCTCAAGAAATTGAGGCTATGAAAATAATTCCTAACACATCAACAGTCGAGAGTTTGATGTATTCCATGTTGTGTACATGTCCAAACATATGCTTTGCCATTGGAATAGTCAATAGGTTTTAGTCTAATCCTGGATATAGTCATTGGGTTGCCGTTAAAAACATCTTTAAGTATCTTCTGAGAATGAGAGACTATATGCTCGTGTATGGTACTAAGGATTTGATCCTTACTGGATACATTAATTCTGATTTTCAAACCAATGTGGATTCCAGGAAATCTACTTATGGATCATTATTCACTTCGAATAGAGGAGCTATAGTATACAGGAGTATAAAGCAAAGTTGTATTGCTAACTCCACCATGGAAGCATAATATGTAGCTACATGTGAAGCAACCAAAGATGTAGTATGGCTTAGAAAGTTCTTGACGGATTTGGAAGTGGTTACAAATATGCATATGTTGATCACCCTCTATTGTGATAACATGGGAGCAGTTTCAAACTCAAAAAAGCTAAGAAGCCATAAGAACGGAAAGCACATCGAGCGCAAGTACCATCTCATCATGGAGATTATACATCGAGGAGGTGTGATTGTCATGCAGATAGCCTCTGAAGACAATTTAGCTGATCCATTTACAAAATCCCTTACGGCTAAAGTGTTCGAGGGTTACCTAATTGGACTAGAACTACGAGCTTCATAAATCTAGGGCAAGTGGGAGGATTCAATGGGTATGTATAGATGCCCTAGTTTATTGTATTTATTCTCTCATACTCAACAATGCATATTTGTATATATTTAACCCAATGGAGTTTTGGTCCAAGTGGGAGTTTGTTGGTTTATATGTCATAAAACTCGCAGTTTGCAAACTTTAAACATATTCTATTCGCAATAAAGTTACTATTGAGGTTTATTCAATAAGGTTGTTATTGAATATGTAAATTGAAATTTTAGATTTCTAAATTCAATAAACTAACGAACTCGTGGCTATAAATATGAATACTTAAAATTTATGTAGAGACATAAATGAGGACCAAATTTGAGTATACAACCAAAATGGTCCATAAGTATATGGATAGGGTTGGGTTCCTTATCCTAGGGACACTATAGATGTGGCGCGCTTTGTATATTGATACAAACGATGTGATCTCAAAATCGTTCATGTGGAGACATGTGAGTGGGAGCATCTATGCAAAAGATGTTTGCATAAGACCGGACCATGAAATAGTCACTTTTCTTTATAATGCCGTTTACTGTTAAAACTGACTATTTCAATTCAATGACCTAAGGTAACTCGATCTCAATCCTGAGTAACTACAAACTCTTGTTTATTCAGGATTATCCTTTATTTTCATGGGTGAGAGTGGCTCAACATCGTCGCTCAATAAGCCTCCAATTTTAGGGATAAGATAGGATAAATAGATGGGGACATAGTTCTGCAAGATGAAATTCGCTCCTACCCATTTCAAGTTAGTAGATAGGTTGTTCCCTTAAGTATTGACTCTTAGACTTGAACAAGGGGTCCCACCCTCTCCATGGCTGAGAGGGTCTTGGTTTATTGATAGGATCACAAACCAATTTTTCACTAGTAGATCAGTGGAGACTTAAGAAGCAATATGCATTACAAGAGTAAAACGGTAATTTTGACCCAACTGTAAATTCGAACGACCTTTGAAGGATCAACTTGCTAATGGTTAAATCATGTGGATAGAAATATATCTACAGTTAAGGAGAGTGCAACTACTAAGCTACAGTGGAGTGTCTCGGTAGTTAACGAATATCAATTAATTTGGTTAAAGGAGTTTAGCCAATTAATCCCAAATCATTGGAGCTCATGATCTGTAAGTCTATTAGGTCCCTCTACTAGCTCATAAATAGATTAAACTTTAGAATAGCATGTTGAGAGAATTTGAAATGTCCAAATTTGATTTACGGTTTGGATTATTATATTTGATATAATTAACGTTTATTTAACGAATTAAACAGTTTTTGAGAGTTAAAAATATTTGAATATGATTTAAATATTAATTTCATAAATAGAGATTTATGTTCGGATTAGGTGTTTTATTAATTTAATATTTGATATTAAATTAATTAATTAATTTTTTAATTAATTATTTAAAATAAATTGTTTGAAATTTATTTGAATTTGAAATTTTCAAATTCAGAATTATATAATTTCTTTTAAATACAATTTGATTTTATTAGAAAATTAAACTTAATTAAAAGAAATATGATTAAATTAATGGAAAATGGGTTTTCCTCACTTTTTCCATTTCAATTACACCTAATCCACTTATTTAATGGGATATTGAGGTCAATCTCCCATTTAAACTAAATTGCATGTTTAATTGACATAAATACAAGATTTATTTAAGGAAAAAGGAGCATGCAAACTGATTTTTTGAAGAAAAAAAAACTGTCAAATTTTCTCTTCAGCTCTCAAAATCCATCCCAAAATTCCTCTCAATTTAGATCTCATAATCCAATCTAAGGCTAGATTAGTAGAGAATATCCTTGTGGTAGTCTACAACAAGTTCTTGAGAAGAAATCACAGGTTGATTGGAGTAATTTAGAGGAATCTACAAAGGTATTCTCTTGAAAACCTAATCTGAAAACCATGAATATGCATGTTAATCCATTAAAATTGATGTAGTTAGAGTGCTTAGGATCCTAATAGATCCCGTTGGTTTAATGTCAACTCCATCAGGGATAAGTAGATAAATTGCTCCCTTAAGGGTTGATTTTGGGGCTTGAACAATGTGACACCACACCCTCTCTTGGCCCGCGAGGGGTTTGGTCATAGTTAGACTATGACTTATTATTCATCGGAGGGATCAGTGGTACTTAAGGAGTTAGATGTAACTATAAAGGCAAAACGATAATTTTGGCTCTATTGTACTTACGAGCAATTTGTGAAAGTTCATTGCACTATTGACTGGTTATATCCAATTGACACATAAATATATCTGTAGTGTGAAGAGTAAAGCTGTCAGACTTTAGTGAAGTGATCGAAAGTCAATGAAAGTTGGGTAATTTAATTAAAGGAGTTTAGTTAATTATCCAAGTATCATTGGAGCTTCAATCTACAAGTCCACATGGTCCCCTCTATAGCTCAACTGAGATTATTGAGAATTAATTTTGGATTAATTTGAATTGTTCAAATTAATCGAGGGATTAATTATATATGAGATAATTAATTTAAATGAACTATATGTGATATAATTAATATAATGTATTTGATACATTATAATATAAAGTTTATTATGAGAGGAAATAAATATATGAATATGATTCAAATACTAACTATGTGGATTAGATGCATATAATTAAATTTAATATAAATTGATTTATATTAAATACTATGAATTATTGGGAGTTTTAAAACTATAGGTTTTATTGTATTTGATATAATGTAAACTATAGGTTATGTGATATATTCGATATAACATATAATTTTATATATAATAAGTTGGTTATTATATATATATATTTTAATATTATTATTTATTAAATTAAAAATATTTTATTTTTTTAAAAAATAATAATAAAATGGGGGGGGGGGGGGGGTGGGCCCCCCCAATGTAACTTCCTTCACAAATCTCTCTTAATCTATCGTGGTGAGTGTGGGTGGTTTTAGAAGATCTTATTTTTCCCAAAAAATCAACATAGAACGTTTGTGTGTAAAAAAAAAAAATTATATTCTCCTCTCAATCAAAATCTTTTTCCCTCTCCTAAAATCATCAGAGCCCACAACTCCTTTGAATTCTTATACCCTATATAGAATACGAAAGGTTCTCTTGTGATGGTGGTCATTTTTTTTTTTTTTTTGTGTTCGTGATCGTTTGTTGAGAGGAATTCTCGAAGATCTTTTGGCCTCAAAGGTATGTGTATCTTTGAACCCTATTTCCTTCTCTGTATTTATTCTTTAGCTTACTGTAAAATTTTGTTACAATGCATATTTTATGTTTCTGTTTTTTAACTCACTGTTAAATTGAAAATTGGGACGGATCCCCACTTCTACTTTAGAATTCACAACCTTCACCATCATAGTAGAGACATCCTACTATATATCAGCAACCTTGGAATGGAGGGTATCGAACTTGATGCGTTATTTTATGAGGTGAAATTATGGAATGAAATGCGGTGATGGAAATGCATTGAGCAACAAGTTTTCTCAGCAGAATCCAAGTATAAACCCCACTGAGTTTCCTGGTAAGTCCAGGGTCGAACTTAGGGACTAAGGAAAACGGTATGCGGTGGTGATTTTCAAGAAGACTTTGCGGTAACCAAGAAATCAAATAGGTGTTTTGGGTTGTTATTTGTGGTAATAAAATAAATAAATGCCGCGGAGTTACGAAAAGAGTTGATAATACGGAAGATGCCATGAGTATGCGGTGAACGGGTTGAGAAGGGGTTCGGCTAACACTTCCTTGGATGCGTTCATGTTATGCGATCATGCAACACACATACAATAGCAAATCATCTCTCGACATAAATGCTACGTCTTCTAATACTAGAACGCATGCGATATATGTGATGAGTCTATAGGACCTACACATAAGCCTCTATTCTTATTTATGCGATGAAAAAATGACACAAACATAAATAAGGCGACCATATAATATCATAACCTATCTCTAGGGTGCATGCGATGCAGGTTGGCAAACAGAGCTTATCTCTACGTCCCTATCTCTTGCTTATGCAGATCTAATCTTGTTCTCTCGAGTCTAGATTCTAACCTAGCTCTCTCAAGTCTTAGGTTCGTTCTTTAGACTCTCTCTCGAGTAGCTCTAAAGGGATGTTGGGCACAACATAAAACAAGATAATCGCATGCGATGAAGATCCTAGTTCATGTTAGCTTAGTTCTTCTCAACCCATTCGATAAATTTAGCTACTCATGCGTGCTTTTAAGAGAGTAAATAGTTGTAGATAAATAAGTTCCATTGTATAGATATAGAGTTGAAATACAAAATAACAATGCAAGATGAGAATAAAGAGTTTGGTAGCAATCTCTTGCTTCCCAAGGCTTTTTACACTGACTTTTCTACTATGTTCAAAAGATAGTCTCACTCTCACGATCGGCCCGCTCTCTGCTTTTCGACGCCTCTGGGTTCTCTCTCGAGTTTCCCTGAGCGATCTTCCGGTGTCTCTTCCCTTCTCTCGCTCCGCCTTCTAAATAAAAAGGAAAACTATAAACAAGGCTATTCTATCTAAGGGAAAATTCTCTAACTATCCGAACTCCTTTGCTGAAGATTGCCTTTGATATTTATAGAGCTTCGAGGTGAAAGGCGACTCCTCTCTTATGATTACATTGATGTGATGGCTTTAATTCTCTGACTGATGTGCCGAATATTTGTCACCGAAGAGCTGAGTATACTTGCTATAGTAGACCGTTAGCGGCTTGTCAACTTAATTCGGACTCGATCGTCATCAGTTTTTTGTCCCATCGTGATTAATTATGCTTTTCACCCAGATGTGCCCACCAAGTTGCACTGGCTCTATGCGGCAATCCTTCTTGAGCAGATGTTTGTGAGCACAAATCACCGCAAAGCCTTGCGATAATGCTGCGCTCGACCGTTGTTTTCTTGTGATCACACTTTTCGCTTTGCGTCAATGCATATTCTGCACAAAAATACAAAAGTTAACTATTTTTATGCGATGAACGCATGCGACTACAATGTTACAAACTTAATGCTTTTTGGACACAATCTTATATATTTTATCAATGCAAACTTGTATTGTTTAATAACTTAGCACTGTAATAAGGTGCATTTCTGCCCGTTATCACACCCCCAAATTTAAATAATGCTTGTCCTTAGGCATAAGCTAAAGATTTTCTTTAGAAAGTCAACCGCAATTTCTTTTCCTAGATTTCTCAAGGATACTTCATTCAAATCCTATACACCAAAATTTCCGTAATTTTTATTCAAGTCTCTTCTTAAAATATTTCTAAAATCTAGGGACTGCAAGTTTAACCTTCAAAAGAACTTTACTAGATTCCAGGACATTGCATGATTTATTTAAAAAAAAAACTTTCTTTTTCACTGGGGTATTAAATGATTTTATCCTTGCATATTTTTGACATTATTATTTTTCTCTAACCTTGCGCTAATCCAAGCGCCTCGCCTTCATTTTGGCTTGCCCCCACATGTGTCATGCAGACATCCAACTACGAGCAAAGCGCTCTTTCTCAGACTAAACTCATACCTACTTGGCAGCGGAGTTGCGATCATTTATTTATGTGTTGATCCTGGCGACTTACTTTCATTTTGGCTTGCCCCCACGTGTGTCATGCGGACATCCAACTACGGGTAAACGCCCTTCATAACTTCACTCTTATTAATATGGGTTTCCCCATTGTGTTGACAGTGGAGTTGTTATTCTTAAATTTTTCCCTTTTTTTTTTTGTAGAGCTAAGAATAGCAATGTTGAAAATAAATACCTCACCCCTAAATTTAAAATATGGCAATGTCCTTATTACCAAAAGATTGAAAGAAGTCATACGAAATTCTTAGGAAGCTACGTAAAGGGTCAGTTTGAAAGAAAGCTAGTAGACCACTAACTTTTAGAAATATTTCATGAGGTGACTGTCCTAAAATTAAGTTGACTCTAGTATATACGAAAAAATAGAAGCATGTGTTTCATCATTGAAATCATAATTGGCAAAGAGAAAACATGCGGTGACTTACTAAATTTCAATGTTAAATGATTGCGGTAATCAAAGAGGATGCGGTGATAAAATTTTAAAATTAAAATGCGATGCGATGGAGCAGAATTTGGAATAAAGTCAAGGAATAATACAACTCCTGAATTTGCGTTGTCGCCCGCATTGTTTGTTGACACATCCTGCTTTGCTACGATCAGCCTCCTTTGGATTTCAGTGATGGAATAAAGTAGTTGCGTCTTCATGTAGGGCCTCCGCAATCGTTGCAAGAAGAACATTGAGAGGGTCAAATAATATTAAACAAAACAAAATCTTTTACCACAATCGTTCAGCACGATTGCTTTTTTTTTTTTTTAGATAAGAATATGTGCTGAAAGATAACAACAAAGTGATGAAAGTTCATGAAGTCTTGATGTAGGAAAAAGATATTTAAAAGGATTGCGTCCTTGGTGAGGTTGAGTCATATAGTAACTCAAGGACTGCTTTTTCCAAGCTAGGCTTTTCACGTCCACGGTGGCTTTTTCTTCTTTTCTCGATCTTCCGAAATCTTGATGCCTTAATCCGGAGCTTTTCCCTATTGATGTTCATTATGATTTCCCCCTTGTGCACATCAATTTGGGTGCGACCAGTCGAGGGGAATGGTCGTCCCAATATGATGGCCACATCTTCATCCGCTTTATAATCCAAAATGATGAAGTCTGCTGGCAAGATGAATTTATCAATTGAGATTGCGGCGTCACTCTTCTTCAGGGTGTATTTGGGATCTGTCCGCGAGCAGGAGAGTTTCCTTCGGGGGCATGAGTGTGCCAATATCCAATCGTTTGAAGATTGATAGCGGCATTATGTTTATACTTGCCCCAAGATCACATAGTGCTTGGCCACTATAGACCCCTCTAATGGAGTATGGTATCGTGAAGATTCCTGGGTCGCACATTTTTGGTGGGATCATAGCATTTTGCGTTATTGCCATTGTTGTGATCTTGTCTTCATCATTTTGTTTCTCTTTCAATCTTTGCAGGCATGGTGGTGGTTGGATTCTTCTATCTTATGTTCTAGAGGCTCAAGGGTGGATGCAACTTTAGGATTCATCTTCTCGGGCTTTTTCGAATTATAAGTCAACGGGTCTTCGGTCGTCACCGCATTCAAGTTGGTCGTGATGGGTTCCTCCCCTACTTCCACAGTCATTTTGTCGCTTAGCAAGAAGACTACTAAGCATTGTTCCTTCCTTGTACCCCCAACGTTGCGAGGAAGCTCAGTTGAGCTCGGTAAAGCTTCTTGTGGTCTATTTTTGAGCTCACCCGCAATTTGTCCCAGTTGAATTTCGAGATTTCGAATGGACGTTGCTTGATTCTGAAGCACTAATTCGTTCTTCTCAATGTACTACTTTAGCAAGCTTTCTAAGGACGAAGATTGCGGTATTTGTGAGCTGCTAGCTTGGTTATGCATTGAACCGTTTGTTTGCAGGAAAAGTCCAGGTGGCCTTTCTTTTTGTGCCACTAGTTGAAAGCTTTGTTGTTGATTTTTCCACGCGAAATTTGGGTGGTTTCTCCACCTGGGGTTGTATATATCGGAATAGGGATTATTCTTTATTAAGCATACTGACTACGGATTTCCTGGGCATTCTTCCATCAAATGAGCGTCTCCACAGATGACACAACGTGCAGTCGTTTGAGCAATTGTGTTGACCTACCCTTTCTTCGCTCCTGTGCTATTAATTGCGATGCCTTGTATCAAACTCATCATCGTAGTCATTTGGTTCTAAAGTGATGCGATGGCACCATTATTTGCATCATTATCTTTTATTCTCAATCTTTGATCGCTCTCTCTCCAGTCCTCGTGATTTTTAGAGATGCAATCCAGGATGCTTTTAGCCTCGTCATACATTTTGTCTAGCAGACCACCAGCGGCTGCCGCATTGGCAGTGGTCTGCGAAGAGGGATATAATCTGTGATAAAAGATCTCCATTTGCAAGCAGTCTGGTAATCCGTTGTGTGGACAGTCCCTTACCAGCTTCTTAAACCTCGCCCAGGTATCGCTGAGCGATTTGTCAATTTCTTGTTCAAAATTTGTTATTAATTTCCTTCTCCTGGCATTCTCGGTTGGTGGGAAATACTTCTTCATAAACATTTCCACCACTTGTTCCCACGAAGTGATCTCTCTCGGTTCGAGAGAATACGCCCATTTTCTTGCTTGATCACATAGAGAAAATGGAAATAAAGTTAGTCAAACTTCTTCGATAAAGATATTTGGGAACACAAAAGTGTTGCAGATTTTTATAAAACTTTGGAGGTGGGGTGCAGGTCCTCATCACGTCGTCCTCCAAATTGTCCTGTAGTCTGGATCATCTGTAGCATCACCGGTTTCATCTCAAATCAGGATCCATCAAGGGCAGGTCTCATGATTCCTAGAGAGAAATCGTAGAGGTTTGGCGACGCATAGTCTCGAATGGGTCTATTACGATCGTTTGCCAGTAGGATTGGATTCGCCATGATGTTGTTTTCATTTGGTGCTCCATTTCCAGGTTTCTTTGCCATATTGTCTTTATCTGGTTGTTGTTGGTGGTGGCTATTTCTTAGTCTTCATCAAAACGTCATCTCAATCTCCAGGTTGTAATTCGCCAGAGATTGAGAGCTGCACAGAAATCAGAAAAATTACCGTTAGCATACTGATTTGCCAAAGTCCCTAGCAACGACACCAAAAACTTGATGCGTTATTTTATAAGGTGAAATTATGAAATGAAATGCGGTGATGGAAATGCATTGAGCAACAAGTTTTCTCAGCGGAATCCAAGTATAAACCCCATTGAGTTTCTTGGTAAGTCCAGGGTCTAACTCAGGGACTAGGGAAAACGGTATGCAGTTGTGATTTTCAAGAAGACTTTGTGGTAACCAAGAAATCAAAAAGTTGTTTTTGGTAATAAACGAATGCGGCGGAGTTACGAAAAGAGTTGATAATATGGAAGATGCGATGAGTATGCGGTGAACGGGTTGAGATGGGGTTTGGCTAACACTTCCTAGTATGCGTTCATGTTATGCGATCATGAACACACACATACAATAGCAAATCATATCTCGACGCAAATGCTACGGCTTCTAATACTAGAACGCATACGATATATGCGATGAGTCTATAGGACCTACACATAAGCCTCTATTCTTATTTATGCGATGAAAAAATGACACACACACAAATAAGGCGACCACATAATATCATAAACTAGCTCTAGGGTGCATGCGATGCAGGTTGGCAAATAGAGCTTATCTCTAAGTCCCTATCTCTTGGTTATGCAGATCTAATCTTGCTCTCTCGAATCTAGATTCTAACCTAGCTCTCTTAAGTATTAGGTTCTTTCTTTAGACTCTCTCTTGAGTAGCTCTAAAGGGATGTTGGGCACAATATAAAACAAGATAATTGCATGCGATGATGATCCTAGGTCATGTTAGCTTATTTCTTCTCAACCCATTCGATAAATTTAGCTACTCATGCGTGCTTTTAAGAGAGTAAACAGATGTAGATAAAGAATTGTATAGGTATAGAGTTGAAATACAAAATAACAATGTAATATGAGAATAAAGAGCCTGGTAGCAATTTCTTGCTTCCCAAGGCTTTTTACACTGTCTTTTCTAACTATGTTCAAAAGATAGTCTCACTCTCGCAGTCGGCCCGCTCTCTGCTTTTCGAAGACTCTGGGTTCTCTCTCGAGTTGCCCTGAGCGATCTTCCGGTGTCTCTTCCTTTCTCTCGCTCCGCCTTCTACATAAAAAGGAAAACTATGAATAAGTCTATTCTATCTAAGGGAAAATTCTCTAACTATCCGAACTTCTTTGTTGAAGGTTGCCTTTGGTATTTATAGAGATTCGGGGTGAAAGGTTACATCTCTCTTATGATTGCACTGATGGGATGACTTTAATTCTCTAACTGATGCGCCGAATATTTGTCACCAAAGAGCTGAGTGTACTTGCTACAGTAGACCTTTAGCGGCTTGTCAACTTAATTCGGACTCGACCATCATCAGCTTTCTGTCCCATCGTGATTAATTATGCTTTTCACCCAGATGCGCCCACCAAGTTGCACTGGCTCTATGTGGAAATCCTTCTTGAGCAGATGTTTGCGAGCACAAGTCACCGAAAAGCCTTGCGGTAACGCTGCGCTCGACCGTTGCTTTCTTGTGATCGCACTTTTCACTTTGCGTTAATGCATATTTTACACAAAAATACAAAAGTTAACTATTTTTATGCGATGAACGCATAAGACAGCAATGTTACAAACTTAATGCTTTTTGGACGCAATATTATATATTTTATCAACGCAAACCTGCATTGTGTAATAACTTAGCACTGTAATAACATGCATTTCTGCCCGTTATTAGAACTCGAACTTCACACTGGCCTCAAACCAATCCAGGTGACCCTTTAATCGTCTTATTTCTCCCACATGTTCAGATGCCAATTTCAAGGCATCGAACTCAGACCTTAGATCGACCTCAAATATATCCATATGTCCTTGAATCCGTTTGAGCTCATCTGTAACCTTGTATTAGGTATTCCATAGCACGTCGGGTGTGAAAAATTATCAACGTGGATGTTTGGTCTATGCATTGGCTCCAGAGAATTGTCAACATCAATGTTTGGACGGAAGGGATCTTCTTCCAACCGTCTCATTTCAAGATCAACCGGATTATGGCCCTGGTAGTCATTGTGTCCATGATCACTCTCATCGTTGTTGGATTTTATGTCCTAAAACTCGTAGTTTGTAAATTAATAAATATATTCTATTTTGTTTTTCGATAAATTTGTTATTGAAATTGTAATCTTGAATTCAATAAACTAAGGTCCTGAGGCTATTTAATGTAGTTTGAACTTTATGTAGTGACATAAAGGTTGATCAAGTTCAAATATATAGCCAAAATGGTCTATAGTATATGAATAAGGTTGGGCGCCTTATTCTGGGGACACTATGGATGCGGCCCACTTTGTAGTTAGTACAAACGATGTGATCCTGAATCGTTCATATAGAGATATGTGAGTAGGGGCATCCTATGTAAAGAGTTTACATAAGACTGAACCATGAAATAGTCACTTTTTATGTTCTAAATACCGTTTTATGTATAAAATTGACTATTTCGTTAATTGATGACCTAGGTAACTTAATCTTAATCTTGAGCTAACTATGAACTCCTGTTTAATCAGAATTATCCTTAGATCTGCATAGGTGAGGGCAGCTCAATATCGCTGGCCCAATAAGCCTCCCATTTTAGGGGTAAGATCGGGTGGATAGCTGGGAATATAGGGTGCAAGACGGAATTCACTCCTACCTGTTATAGGGATAGTAGATAGGTTGTTCCCTTTAGTACTGAATCCAGGTCTTGAACAAGGGGCCCCACCCTCTCCTTGGCCCGAGAGGTATTCGGTTTATAGATTGGACCTTAAACCAATTGTTCATTAGAGGATCAGTGGAACTTAAGAAACAAGATGTAGTCTTGGGGGTAAAACAGTTTTTATGACCCAGCCGAGATTACGAACAACCTGTGAAGGATTAACTTACTAATCATGGTTATATCAAATGGACACAAATATATCTATAGTGAGGGGAGTGCAACTACGGGACTTTAGTGGAATGACCCGTTAGTTAACGAATGTTGATTAGCTCCATCTAAAGAGTGTAGCTAGCTAATCTCGGATCGTTGGAGCCCATGATCTATAGGTTCATTAGGTTCCCCTACTAGCTCATATGGAATAAACTTAGAACAGTATGATAGAATAATTCGAATTGTTCGAATTAGGTAGAGAGAGAGAAACCGAAAAGTATATGTGATATAGTGGTCGGGTTTTTCAGCTTAGAAATACAGCTTTAATATTTAAATGTGATTTAAATATCAAGAATATGAATATGTTCGTATTGGAAGCTCGGAAATAATGGAAATGGTCAAAGTTGTAAAAAGTCAAAGAGTTGTTTTTTTACTTTGAAAAGTCAAACTTTGACTGATCTTATATTCAAATGTGGTTTGAATTTCGAAAAAATGAATGCGGATTCATGCTCGGGAAGTCAAAAATTAGTCAACACGGATAAAATCATAAAAAGTCAAAAAGTTGACTTTTTGGTCAAAGTCAAACTTTGACCAAATGCCTATTTTGCCCTTTGACTATAGTTAGTGGGAAAATCCAAACTTTTGTTGGATAATTCCACTAACAAAATAGTGGGCTAGGTGTTGGCTTATAGTGGAGATATTAAACCCACTAAGTGAGTGGATTCTAGGTGTTGGGTTTTTGTGAAGTTTTTTCATGCAATTGTTGCATGTCTTTTTTCTATAAATTGGGCTTTTCAATTTAGTTAAAAGACTTTTTCCATTTTGAAAATTAGTTTTTTGATATTTGGGCTGGAAAATTACAACTTTGTGAAAAAACAAAGGAAACACCCAAACCTACTCAAAATTCCATTCCTTATTTTCATCTCTTTTCTCTCTCTCGGTTCTTTTCATCTACCGAGTCCCACAACTCGGGTCTGAGCCCAGAGTATAGTAGGTCAACTCTAGTGGTGGTCCAAAAGAGTTCGGGTCGAGATTCAACAAGGAGAAGCGGCTTTCGGGAACTTCAAAGGTAGCATCTCTACACTTTTAATTCACTGTTTTTCCTTTAATTGCATGCTATTTTCCTTTAATTTAGAAGCAATTAGAGTGTAATTAGGTCCCAATTCCACTGCGTATGTCTCATATTCCATCAATCGTCACCGTGATCATTCTCACTTGTCACTGTGATCACCCTGATCGTGGCCATCATCACTCTCAGCACGAGATCGTCAATCTCACCAATAGGCCTCAACGAGAGGACATGTACTTTAAGGGCAGGAACTATGCAGTGCGTGTGAGCTACCTCATCCTCTGTTGGTACCAGTTGTACCATTATAACGGGGTTTTCCTGTATGTGACTAGTTAGGGTCATAAGCAACATAAACTTAGAACAATATATCAAAAGAATTTCAAATCCATTACCTGTCGTGGATTGAAAATCTCTCTGCCCAATAAGGCGTATGTTGGGGTTTTCCTGCTTCTCCCATCGAGACAAACATGGAATGGCTATCTCACTAGTATGAGTTTCCACAAGGTTTCTGAGCGAAGAAATCGTCTCATACGCCCACACCTGTAAACAGGAAGATAGAATCAAATCATGAAAACAATTGACAATAATGGAGAAAGAAGCACACGTAGAATACGTATATGGACTACCCTGTAAGGCGAATGGGAATCTGTACAGGCTATATCCAGCTAACGTCCAGGGTTTTGCTCAATCGATAGCATTGGTGAGAGCGCTCTTAAGATTACCGATTGTCTTCTTGAAAATCACATTACTCTAGACATAGTTGCAAAAAATCTCCAAATCATCCACAATACTGAGGAGTTAAACACCTACTTCTTTCCCCTCCCCATCATGACCAACTCTGTGAAATAGGAAAGTGCCACTTTCACCGCATCCTTGTCACTACTAAAGTCCATAGCAAGAAAATGTTTCTTGGCTTGAGTCTGTTTCAATCTAGGCCTATTGTTGAAGTATAGGTTTCTAAGCCTGGTAGGGTTAGGATTATTCAGTACCACTCGTGTCCGTACCCTAAATCTAGTGATAAGGTCAAACTAATCCTTACCTAATGAAACCCTAGACCCAACCAGATTAAAGGAAATCATGTTCGGTTTATCATTTATAACCTCCCTGAGAACTAGGTGATGTATCAGTTATCCATTGAGGGAGAGAGTACTATCTAAGATGGGTCCAAATATGGTATGCCTAAACATGTCTAACTGGACCCTCGTTAACTTCATACGGATCACCATATAAGTCTTAGCGAGATGAGAACATGAAGATAATGAAGCCTTAAAGTATCCTACTGGCTCGATCCTCGACTCCGTAATAATTACCTATATGTGCCATAAAACATGATATAATGTTAAAATCCTTAGTGAAAGAATATACTCTACTAGCTCGAACTGCAGAAGAAAGAAGCCAGAGAGCCATCACCAAAGTTATTTGGATGTATTCGCAACGTGAAGTTTGTAAAATAGCTTGAGTTATGCTTTCTGTTGTTTGTCTCGTAATGTTTTAAATGTCTTGTGAAGTTATTTCACGATAAAATACAGAATCAACTCAACTTTACGAGACTATAGACTATCTTTTATCTCGTAAAGTTGAGTTTGTAAGTAAGTCTTTTCTCTCGCGAAGTAACTTCACAAGACAAACTTACAACATTACGAGAAGAACGAGATAGTCCGTCGTTTGTCTTGTAAAGTTATATATATGTCTTGTGAAGTACTACACAAGACAAAAGACATAAATCAACTCAAGTTTACGAGAAAAAAGACCGACTTTTGTCTCTCGTAAAGTTAAGTTGATTTCTATCTTTTGCCTCATAAAGTAACTTCACAAGACAAACTTACAACATTACGAGACAAATGAGATAGTCTATGTTTGTCTCGTAAAGTTATATATATGCCTTGTGAAGTTACTAATAGAGTAAACATACATGCAATGGAAGAAATCAGAATTAATAAGCACTCTAATTACACTTAATTTGAGTTTAAAAACATGCATGAAAACTGATTTCAAGGAAGAGGGTTTCAAGAATACAATACCTTTGAAGAACCACTGAAATTCTTGCTCCTCTCCACAAATTCAACCTCCAAATCAACAGTGAACCACTAAGAGGATCTTTTCTACTATCCTCTAACTTGAGTTGTGTGATGGAAACACTAAATTGAAATCAATTGAGTAAGGGAACCAAGAGGGTTTGGGAAAAAGTGGTTTCTACAAAATTCCAAAAATTCAGCACTTCATTCATTTCAATCTCTGAAATTTGATGTATTTATACATCTCTTTCATGTCAGCACTCAATGAAATAGCCAAATGACACTTCTATTGGCACTATTATGGTGGGATAGGTGTTAATCAATGGATTAATCCACTAACTTTCGTTTTTTTAAAAAAATTATTTTCAATTTCTTTTAAATTTTAATAAAAAATAAGATTAAATTTAATCAAAAAATTCAAATCGGAATTTGAATTTTATAAAATTGAAAATGTTTTATTAAACTAAACAAATTTAATTAATTAAATAAATAATAATTTAATATTAAAAATTAAATTAATAAAACACCTAATTTATACATAAATCCTAATCATGTTAATTAATATTTAAATAAATATTTAAATATTGTAAACTCTCCAATTTACGTTTAATTTTGATAAATTTAAACATTTAATTATATCAAATATAATTAAGCAAACCCTAAATTTAATTTGAACACTTCAAATTCAAAACCTTAATTTCGATTTTGAACATTTCAAATCCGCTCAATTCACTAATCCAAGAAGTAATTTTACAAGCTAGTTGAGCGACCTTATGGACCTACAGATCATGAGCTCCAACAATTTGAGATTAATTGGCTAAACTCTTTAGATTGAATTAATCAATAGTTGTTAACTATCAAGACATACTACTATAGCTCGATAGTTGCACTCTTCTCACTGTAGATATATTTCTGTCCACTTTAACCAATCAGTAAATCGATCCTTCACAGGTCGTTCGTATTTACAGTAGGTCAAAATTACCGTTTTACCTCTGTAAATACATCTTGCTCCTTAAGCTCCCAATAATCTTCCATTAAACAATTGGTTTATAGTCCAACTAATAAACCATATCCCTCTCGGCTATGAGAGGGTAGGGCCCCTATAAAACCCTCACCTTACTTTCTCCTTATTAATTATGTTTATTGTTTAAGTTAAGCAAAATATGGGGTTAAATATCTAAGTTAGATTGTATTTGTGCATCCCGTAGTAAAGGATGACTTTGAAGAAGGAAAAATGGTTAAGTAAGGAAGTTTAGCTTTCAGTACTTATTAATCTGGCTTTACAAGAGAAATTCTGGCTAAGTGTTGATCGTGCTGAAGGGTGTTTGAGCATCGAGTAAATGATGTCAAGCGTTGAGTATAAGTAATCAAGAAGGGTTGAGCATCGAGTAAAGGCTGTCAAGTGTCGAGTATAAGTGAGCGAGGAAGGAGGCGAGCGTCGAAGGTAAGCGAGGAAGAATCACGAGTCGAGTTCAAGCATCGAGTGAGGAGCATGAGTCGAGCGAGCTCCAAGCATCGAGTTTCCCCATCGAGTAGCAAGTCCTCCCATAGAGTATTTAACAGAGAAGTCTTGAAATTTTCTGTCGAGTAAGGACCCTTCTCCATCGAGTTTTCCCAGTGAGGATTGAGTTGCTCGAAACGCTCAGATTTAAATGCTCTATTTTAGACTTCCCTTTTAGTTACTTGGATAGAGGGCTTAATCTAGACATTTGATCTCCACTAGTGGGTGAGGTGGCTTAAGAAGATTTCATGTAAAGGGTTAGACAATAGTATAAAAAGAAAGAGAAATTTAAGGACTAGTTTTGGACGATTTGCTCAAGTAAACTAGATGAAATTGGTACCATTAGAAAGCTCAACGACTTTAGTTTATGAAATCGAGCCTAAAGGGGAGATTCACTTGAAAGAGGGCCGGAGAAGGAAGGAAGAGTCAAAGGTTTATTTCAGGCATTTTCGGGCACTCGATGAAGAAACATAAATCTAGACCGAACCTCTTGGATTTTCAAGCCGAGAATTTAAGGTAAGACACCATCTCAAATAAGTTTGTAGAAGGAACCTTGGAAAGAAAAGGTCTATGGTTCGAGTTATATATTTTAGGAAGTTAACCCTACGATCTTTACTCAAGTAGGGAGTTACAGTTAGGGCTATTGGGAAAGATTTGAGGGCCCAGGTTAAACCACAAGAAGTTTCACAACGAAAATTTGAGGTAACATTGGTAACGAAATTTCGAACATGTTTGGAGAAGGAACTTTCTTAAAATGGGTTCTAGTTTTCAAGTTATTTACGTTAGAAATTGAATCTGGAAAATGTTGGACAATTAGGAAACCCTTTGCTAAGTACGAGCTTAGTTAAAAGAGTAGTCTCAAAAGGGAGACCAAGTAGCAACAAAACTCTTATTCTTCTATGTGTAGGAGCTACGTCCATTGGAGAGGCCTACAAAGCTTAGGAAGAACCAAGCCCAAAGATCCGTGAGTGATTAAATGTTTTCAAATGTGTTCACAAAAAGGGACATGTGTTTCAAATGAATTTCATGCTAACGTCCATGGGTTTTCCAAACAACTAAAGTTTATACTTATATTTTAAATGAGTTTTGTTAATCCTAGCGTATGTTAAGAATGTATGAAAAGTAATGAAACTACATGTTATTAATTGTGAAGTATGCATGTTGACTGATAATGATGCTCGAATCTTCCATGGATGTTATGTTTATAATATATCGGGTACCGAAGATATAGAAGGTATTTGAGGAAGTACCTAAGGTGTTGATGATACTTAGTATACTCCATGTGCACGTAGGTAGTTCTTTATGAGAGGCCGAAGTATGGGTTGATAACATGCAGAAATGCATGTCATCTTAGGCCTTTTATTTAGAATTATGAGGGCTGTTAAGTAGAATATGCAACAATTATGTTAGGAATTCAAGAGAAAATGAGCTTGCGTCGTTCAGCATGATGAATCTCGGCTAACCCATTATTATGCGTTATTATGCATTCAATGTTCTATTTTTGTAGCTAACGTAGGAAGTGGACGCAAACGCGGAAGTCGAACCACCACATAGACGACCGCATGCGGAGAAACTCTCCATCGCAAAGGTGAACGCGTTCGATCAACACATGGGTGTTGTGGTAATCAGCCGCATGCGTCCATTGCATGGGAGTTGCGCTCATCATCGATAACGCATGGGTGTTGTGGTCATCGTGTAGAGTTGCGGTATTAAGCAAATGCGGTCACTGCATGATTGCGACTACACGATAATGCATGATAAAGGGATTAACGCAAGGTTGGTTGAATGAATGCATCAACGCATCTCTCAGGAAAATAAAAAAGATGATGTTGACATCTCACCTACCACGCCGTTAGCAGCAGAGATTTAGAAAGGACTAAACGTGCCACAAATGTCAGAATCAGAGCAGTCCATTAATGCTATCCACGATCCAGGCTCTATATAAAGAAGCCGATGAGTAGAATTTCAATTGATCCAAGGTTTTCGCCTGAGGTTCACCTAGGGCGGATCCTTGTGATCCAGAAAAATGCGTGAGAAGAAGCTTGAGAGTTCTTCACCTCCTTCCTCATTTCCGAGTGACGACCGGAGCCTTCGATTGGAGCTAGATCTCTAGAGAGTCAGCTCCTCTGCCCATCCATGAAACCACCGGCAGCCTTGACGCACATCTGCTAGAACCAGCCGGTCATTTCATTTTCTCTTCGTTTCTTATATTGTATTGTATTACATTTTATGATTAAGGAATTAATACATGATGTGTTCAATGCATTTCTGTGTTTCCTTCGACTCCATCTCCATCTTCTTTACTTAACATTTTTAACTTTCATTGCATCACTTAGTGAGATTGCTAGAGTATCGCATACTTAGTCATGCAGATTAGGGATATGAAGCATGGAGCAAACCACCAAGAGGTGTGCGTTGCGTGAGTATATGAGTAAACCTTATTTGCTTAGTGTGAAGCTGTAGGAACGCCTGTCTATAGGCGGATGCAACGCTTGTCTATGAGTAAAGTCAGCAACAACTAACTGCCTGGGAGGGTAAGTGGTTGATCACATTAAGCAATATAAGCTATTGTTCACTAGAGATAGGAATAATCTTATGTCAACAAAGTTCATGCGCTTACCTTGTCTTATGAGCACATCATTCATTATTTAGGCATACTTGAGAGAGTAGTCTAAAACCCAAATCTAAGACTCGAGAGAGCAGATTGGAACGCATAAGCAAGAATGGGGAACTTAGAGACAAGCTCCGTTTCTATCACACAACGTATGCACCCTACGGATAGGATATTGCATACGTCCAGGAAGTAGGATACGGTGGTATGCGGCTAGCACGCTCATGCGTCGAGAGCACGTGAGGTTATGGAGGTCTAGGCAGGCATAGGCTTCCTGGTAATATCGCAGATACATCGCATACGTCCTAGTCTCCTGGCTACAATCTTTATTATAGGATCGAAGTATGGGTCTCACGAACTTGAATGGACATTGGGAGCTTGAGCTATGAATGCTCGTTCTCAACTAAGATTTAGTAGCATGGTTGATTATAACACTGTGATTAATGTATGATATTATGCAAGTTTCTTGAGATAATTTTCCAGCATGTTATTTATTTTACATTAAAGCATATGAAAGGTTTGAGAAGAAATGTATTTCCATGTGTCACTCATTGGGCAACCAGCTCACAGTTTTCAAATGTTTTCTTTTTTTTCTGGGTAGCGGCCAGTTCCCTCGCGGTTGAACCCACTGCAGCTCGCAATCCAAAGTTTGGTAACCTTAGGAAGAAGCTTTGGTTAAACTTGTTTTGATGTACACACATTTGGAAAGGAGTCGGGAATTTGTGATACTTATTTTCTCCTGGGACACATGTTTATTTTGGTCATCTTATTTCGTTGGACATATGTTTGTTTTTGGAACTATAATTAAGACTTGCACTGTTTAATTTCATGGATGTGTTTTGTGCCATGTCGTTGCGTATTCAGGTTTAAGCAGATTCACTTAAGTTCGACAGTAAGTGCTGGCACCTAGGTCGGTAACTGTTGCTGTCATATCCTCTTTCGGTTTTAGAGGGTAAACCGGGAAGGGGTGTGATAGCCCCTTTGTTCAAAACCAGGAGTCGGTACTGAAGAGAACAACCTATCTGCTAACTTAAATTAGGTAGGAGTGAATTCCATCTTGCAGGACTGTGTCCTCAGCTATCTATCCAATCTTATCCCTAAAATAAGAGTCTTATTGAGCAGTGTTATTGAATTACTCTCACCTATGTAGATCAAAGGATAATCCCGAATAGACAAGAGTTCATAACTAGCTCAGGATTAAGATTGAGTTACCCTAGGTCATCGAATTTGAAATAGTCAGTTTTAACAGTAAACGGTCGTTATAAAGAAAAGTGACTATTTCGTGGTCCGATCTTATGCAAACATCCTTTGCATAGGATGCCCTCACGCGCATGTCTCCACGTGAATGATTTTAGGATCACATCATTTGTATCAGTATACAAAGTGAGCCGCATCCAATAGTGTCTCCAGGATGAGGTACCCAATCGCATCTATATACTTATAGACCATTTTGGCTATATACTAAAACTTGATGCACTTTTATGTCACCGCATAAAGTTAAATTATTCATATTATAGCCATAGATTAGTTTATTGGATTTTTATAACAGAATGCATTATCAAATAACATTTTATTGAATGAACAACTCAAAAATAGAAAATGTTTCTAATATTTACGAATTGCGAGTTTTAGGACATTTCCAACAGTTACTTCATGAGACAAAAGACAAAAATCAACTCAACTTCATGAGACAAACTTATAACATTACGAGATAAACGCCAGAGAGCTTTTAAGTTATTTACAAACTTCTCACTGTTGCAAATACTTCACGAGACAAATATTCACAATAAATTCACGAGATATTTGTCTTGTAAAGTTCAATACATCCAAAAAAAATGTGAAATCAAACATAGACGAACATTTACCCCTTTATCCCACATATTTTATAGGATGAAATGACAAATATGTTGTTGATAAAAAAATGTTTTGGGTTTCACTACACATTCCTATCATAGATCACACAGACATCCCCCAACAAACAATAGAATCGATTAATCATTTAGAAACAAAGAAGATGGAAAGGGTACTTGTGTATCTTTTGTCAAAATCCGAATTGGATGAAGGGAAAATAGAAGACGTCCAATAACCACGAAAGATGGGTCTTCTTTACAGAGGTAGGAGAGTCTAACAATGTTGAAAACTCAATGAGAAGAAGAAAAAGTAGAAAACCCTAACTTCCACAGGAAGAAGGAGAAAACCCTAACTTCCACGAGAAGAAGAACTCTTTGCGATAACATTTGTACTTTCGAATTCTATTGAGGTGCAAAATTGTATTTTTACAAGTTAGGTCCCTCCATTTAAAGTATGAAAATTTGGAAAAAAAGTTAAAAAAGTAGATTTTAAATATGAGATTACTTTTGAATGAAAAAAAAAAAAAATTGGGTCAAAATCGACAATTTTTCGCAAATATCATAACCTCAAAGGTCCCAATCAGTTTTTTCCTCTTTTTGTAAGGATCTCGTCAACTTTCGTTTTTTTGCAAATGTCTCATCACTTTTTCCCTTTCCAAGAAAACTTTAGTAAAAAAAAAAAAATTCTCTCTTTCTCCCAATTATTCACACACATAATCCATTTTCTCTTCTCTCTGTTTTCTTATCTTTTAGCCACTACTTCTCGGTTCTCTTTTCTCTTCCCTCCTCCCACTGCCACGACCTTCGCTGCTCTCCTCCTTCTTTCTCTTTGCTCTTCAGTTTTTTATCTCTTCTATTTTCCCTTTGTTCCTTTTTCCTTTTACTTTTCTTCTCCATTTCCTTTTCAATCTCGATCCTTCTTTTTTCTTTTAGTTCTCTCTTCTTCTTTTTTTTTTTTCCCTCTATTCTCCTTTTGTTTTTTTTCCCTCTTCTTTCCCATTTTTTCACCAAAGATATAAAATCGACTGATTGATTGTGTGGTCGGCTAGCCGGCATCACCAACCTCTCAAAAACCGACGACCACCAATCAAACAAAACCAACATGTTTGTGGTCGGTGCTAGTTTGAGTTCAAAACTGACAGTCGATGGATCCATGATCACCCCAACAATTTTTTTGTATGTTTAGGTTGAAAGGCCACTTAGAAGTATTTGAATTCTAACTTTTAAAACCATAACAATTCAATTCTATCTTTTTCCAAATTATATAGACCCAATTTATAATATAAACTTCAATCAATATGGTAACAATTATTTTTTGAGTAATACTTGATCTTTATATATTTCAATTTCATAACATAAAAAATAAATTAAATTTTTTCCATACTTGATCCTTACCCATTTCAATCAAATAATATCAAAATAAATTAAATTTTTTTTTATTAAGATGAAATTATTTGATAGGATGTAGAAATAGAGTTTTTTCCCATACATAACTCAACAAGTAGTTAGATTTCCATCAATCAGAAACTTATCCTTATCCCATCTTTACTGATTTCTTCTTCTTCATCATTTTCTCTGATATTCCACAGTTCACACTTCCATTGATTCTCTAAAAATGGATTCCACCATTTTTGAAACTCCTCAACTCACCCACTTCGCGGCATTACCCTACCCCGGCAGAGGCCACATTAACGCCCTCATGAACTTCTGCAAGCTCCTCTCTCTAAAAAATCCCGACATTCAAATCTCCTTCATCATCTCCGACGAGTGGCTCACCTTCCTCGCCGCCGACCCCAAACCCCAAAATCTCTATTTCGTCACTTTCCCCAATGTCATCCCCTCTGAGCTTGGCCGCGCCAAGGACTTCCCTGGTTTCTTCCGATCAGTCAACACCGTAATGGAACCTCCAATTCAGACTCTGCTCACTCACCTCCACCCGTTGCCGTCGATCATCGTTGCTGATTCCTTCCTCACGTGGGCCGTTCGGTTAGGCAACCGCCTTAACATTTCGGTGGCTTCCTTCTGGCCCATGTCCGCTACAGTTCTCTCCATTTATTACCATTTCGACCTTCTTACAGAAAATGGGCATTTCCCGGCTGATCTCTCAGGTACTGCAAAAATTTCCCTTGTTCTGAATTTTTTAATTTATGAGAAAAATCTTTGACGGAAAAAGTTGTTTCTTTTTCTTAAAGAGCGTGGTGAAGAGATTGTCGATTACATTCCCGGAGTTTCCGAGACTCGTCTTGCATATCTTCCCACTTTCTTCTCCGGCGATGGCCATGAAGTCATTGATTTAACATTGGAAGCTGCACGTTCTATTGACAAAGCTCAATTTCTCATCTCCACTTCTGTTTACGAGCTTGAACCCTTTGTAATCGATATTTTGAAACTGAAATTTCCATTTCCAGTTTACACAGTCGGACCCTGTACACCATATTTCGACGCCCCAAACGGCTGCACGGACGACTATCTTCGGTGGCTGGACTCCCAAGCAGAGGGCTCTGTTTTGTACATTTCGCAGGGGAGTTTTCTTTCAGTTTCAAGGGCGCAAATGGACGAGATCGTCGCCGGCGTGAAAGCCAGTGGCGTTCGGTTCTTGTGGGTGGCGCGCGGGGACGACGTCCAGTTGAAGGGCGTAGGTAGAGAAACGGGGATGGTGGTTCGATGGTGCAACCAATTGAGGGTTCTTTGCCATAGCGCCGTTGGGGGATTTTGGACTCACTGCGGTTGGAATTCGACTCTAGAAGGGGTTTTCGCGGGGGTTCCGATGCTGACGTGGCCGATATTCTGCGACCAAGTTCCGAACAGTAAGAAAATTGTGGAGGATTGGAAAGTTGGTGTGCGACTGAAAGCAGTTGGGGTTGGGGATTTGGTGACGGGAGAGGAAATTGCAGAGTTTGTGAAGAGATTTATGAACTCAGAGAGAGTTGAAGGAAGGAAGATGAGGAACAGAGTGATGGAATTGCGAGAAATTTTCCGACGAGCGGTGGCGAAAGGCGGTTCCTCTTATTCTAACATTGATGAATTTCTCAACCATATTACTGCTATTACTGCTTGATCTGGTGGTTCATTCGAGGCACAATTTATATCTATGTACACTCATTTAGACCTAGTTTAGTAATCATTTATCTTTTTTACTTAGTTTTTTAAACCATTAAAAATTAGATAATAAAGAAAAAAAATTGGTGATAGAAGTAATGGTCTACCTTAATTTTCAAAAACAAAGACAAAAAACAAAATAGTTATTAAATGGGATCTTAGTAAATATGTTTTCAAATTTATAATAATTTAATAAGTGAACACTAATATATGACACTAGGGTGTGTTAAAAATACATTTTTAGCTATTTAATTTAAAAAAAATTATTTTGAAAAAAATTATAGTGTTTGACAATTACTCAAAATAATTTTTGAACTGTATATTTTTTCAATTTTTATAAAAAATGTTTAAATAATAATGAGTTTTTTTTTTCTAAGTCAATTCAAATGGACTCCTAGTCCATGTAATTTAAGATTTGCAACAATTTGATCTATATTATAAAATATGTCAAGTTTTAATAGGGTTTCTTATAATTATAAATGGACAAATCGATTAATAATAAAACGTAAATCATACTAGGGCCAAATAGTTATGACCCCTTTGTAACCATTTTGATTAATTAAGCATATGCACATTCCTTCCATATCCAATTGGAAGGTCCGGATGATTGCCTTCCTTGACAGCAAGTCTTGGAAGGCAGTTCTTAGTTGGTTGGTCACATCCTACAATTACTGAGAAAGATAAAATTGTAAGTTAGAAACCTGAAAAGGATTGGACTAAAGAGGAAAATCAAGTTTCGCTTGACAAACTCGCGAACCTTAAATGCTATCTTCAATGATGTCGATCGAGACATCTTCCAGTTAATCAACACATATGTTACTACGAAAGAAGCATGAGAGATCTTTGAAGTGGCCCATGAAGGAACCTCGAAAGTAAAGATGTCAAGGTTGTAGCTCTTGAGAATCCAATTTAAGTCACTTAAGATGCACGATAATGAGAGTATTGCGGAGTTCAATGTGCACCTCCTCGATATTGCTAATGAAGTTTTTGCCCTTGGAGATGAAATTTTCAAAGGAGAAACTCGTTCGTAAAGTGTTATGATCTTTACCTAAAAGATTCGATATGAATGTTAGTGCTATTGAAAAGGCACAAGATATTAGTATCATGAAAATCGATGAATTATTCAGTTCTTTCCGAACATTTGAAATGACCATCGATGACAAACTAGAAAGAAAGGTCAAAGGAATAGCCTTGCAATCCTTGGTGAATGATGGTGAACCGTCAAGCAAAGTTAAAGAGTCTGATGAGAGTCTAGCAGAATCCATATCCCTTTTAGCTAAACAGTTTGGGAAAGCTCTTAGATGATGAGAGACAAGTATGACAAAGACAAACAACAACAACAATAACAACGCTCCAAGATAGGGAAACCAATTTCCCAAAAAGACTAAAAGCAATAAAGGAGGTAGTAGTGGTCAGGTCCTTTCGAAAGGAACTTTAGATGTTGTGAATGTAAAGGTTTTGAGCACTTCCAGACTAAATGTCCTAACTTTTTAGAAGGTAGAAAAAAGGCTTTCAACTATTTTCTCAGATGAGGAAATAGATTTTGGTAGTGAGTTAGATGAGGAAGTACATGCTCTTGTGGGACACTCACCTGCCAGTTGATAACTTGACCTTTTAATTAAAATAATTTAGGAAAATAAGAAGCAAATTCATTAACTCGAGAAGAATTCAGAAAAATAATTTAAGTTACGCGATCACATATTAACAAGAGATAATATCTTGGAAATAAAATTTTTTAACATCTTTCAATGCAGATTTGATAAAAAAAAGAAAGAAAAAAAAAAGGAGTAAGCGCCTTGTGGAAAAATGAAAGCTGCAACCCTAATAATAGAGACAAAAGGAAAGCGATGCAAAACTTGCATGCATAGAACAACCATGCGAGGAAAATTCTAGTACGCGAAGAAACCACAAAGCAACAGGTGATTGGCAAATTGTCAAATCACAAAGCAAGTTGGTAATCGACCTCAACTGAAGCAAGCCAAATCCAAATGAATCTGTGACATGATCAACCGGTGCAGTAGGGCATAGAATTAAATGTAAAAGTGTCAGATCTTCATTAGAGAGATGTTCAGGATACACTTTTAGCACCTATAAATTGCCTATGGCAGCTCATGCAATATATACGGAGGGCTCTACAAGAGATTACAAAAGCTCTGCAAAAAAAAAAAAAAAAAAAAAAAAAAAACCTCCATCTTCGATCTCATAAGTCCTAGGTGAAGATTTTAGGTGAGAGCTTAGTCTCTTCTCTAGAAGTGAGGGAGAGTTCATCCATTATCGCAAAGCAATCATGAGTAGCAGGCAGTATCGGGGCCAAAGGAAGCAAGAGATTGCAACCGATGGTTTGACATCTGTATCTATCATTTTTATTCTTGCCTTTTATTTTATGTTTTGTATTAAGAATCACACTTGATAATTTTTTTATTTTAAATATGAATATGATTACTTGACATTTCATCTCACTCATATTCTTCATCTCTTTTATCATGAGCAATTAAATTCTCAAAGGGTTGAGAAGATAACCTAACATTTTCCAAAAGTATGCATACGGAAAAAAAAAACTCATCTTGTTTAATCTACATTTATTTCAACACCTAATTCAGTGATAAATTGATTAGGTATAAGTGGTCAACTACTCGAGAGAGCAAGTGACTTAGACTTAAGAATCAGCTTTAGAGATAAAGTTAGATCTTTTGTGAAACAATCAACTCAACATGCATTTTAGATATAGAACAAATGTGGCTTCTGACATCGAGAGGTCGGTTCATTAACAAAGTTGATATATGAATGCTTACATATTCTATGCTTAAGGAATTGTTTGCAAATCTTCTTGACCCTACTTCATTCATTGCTTTTTAAGCTCATTCCATCCCTTTTTTTTTTTTTTTTAGTGCTTGCCTAGTTACCATCTCACATTCATCTCATCATCATCACCATCACCATTGTAATCATCAACATACTTAGTATAAACACATTATCATTGCTTACGAATTACACTTCACCATAAGAGATCATTAAAACATTCAACAAGTTGTGTTACCAAATTCCTGTATTTAACCCTGACTTACCAGCAAACCTTGTTTAGATTTATACTTGGGTTCAAACATAGAAAATTGTGCTATGTCATTGTATTTATTACACATTTCATCTAGGCACAACTTAAGCTTTAGGTTAAATATACATACACTTACGCACATCAAAGGTCGAATTTAAGGTGACGAATAATTTTTTGGCGTCATTGCCGGGGATTTGGAAATTAACCGACTATTGAATTTTTCCTTGATCTTTTGTAAGGCATAAATTTTTAGTTTCTACAAACGTGCAGCGAAAGAAAACATAATCATTAAGCACTCTAATTCATCAATTTTAGGTCTAAAACCAACATGCTCATTAAATAACAATAGGTTTTCAAACATACCTTTGAAGATATACTTCAAACTCAAAATTCAACTACAACGCCCTTCTTCTGGCTTGTGAACTACCACTAGAGTTTTTCTACTATCCTCTAGGAGTTTAGATTGAGTTGTGTGACTCAAAATAAGTTGGAATTTAGGGAATTAAAAATAAAGATCACTAGTCTTCACAGTTGAAGACCTTCTTCAACCTTAAGACCTTTTCAGTAAAATCCACTAGATTGCATGAGATTTTTCACTTAAAACTGAATATTTTTATCCAGCCAACCCATGCAATCAGATTGCATGCATAGATTCCAGCCCCTTCTTCAAAATTGAGCTGGAATTGGAAGGGCAATGGTGACTAAGAAGCTTGCTTGAAAGTGGGAAAATACCACATTTGAGATTTTTCCAAATTTTCAATTTCTTTTTAATTTTGAAACTTTTCAAAATTAAAACTAATTATCTTAGTTTTAATTCATTAGTTAACACTAAAAATTTATTAATTATACAAAAATTAACTCAATAATTATTTTTGCTAATAAAATTAATAAGTAATAATTAATTAAATAATTTAATCAATTCTATTAATTTAATATCAAATATTAAATTAATTTATCACCAATTCCACCATCATGAATCTCTATTCATGAAATTAATATTTAAATCATATTTAAATATTAATTGATTCTCCAATTTTGTTTAATTCCATAATTAAACGTGTAATTATATCACATATAATTACTAATTCCCTTAATTCAAATTTGAACGATTCAAATTAACTTACTCTAAGAGTATATCAACATGCAGCGGAAGCAACAAGAATCAATAAGAATTCTAATTCATTCATTTTGGCTATAAATAAAGCCTCATACAGGGTTTCAAGCCATACCTTTGTAGAACACCTTGAATCACGATTCTCAGCTGCAAATCTTCTCCAATTCTTCTTGTGAACCATCTCAAGATCCTCCCTATTATTCTCTTGAGGCTTTAGATTGAGTTGAAGGACTCAAAATAAGTTTGAATGAAGGAAATTTCGAGAAGAAGCTCACTAATGCAACTTGAAGAACACTTCTTCAACCTTGCAAGTTTTCAACAAAACTTCAGCAAGTTCATCAGCTATTGCATGCTAGATTTCTACTTCCATCTTCTCTATTTATTGCAGGATATTCATGCAAAGAAGAAGGCTGCATGAGGTGCAGCTCGTGCTTGAAGATTGAATCAAGATTCAAGTGGACAAATGAGTGAGCTGCTTGATGAAGGTGAGTGGAAAAATCCCATATTTCTCATTTTGTGTTTTTCCAATTAATTAATTTCTAAAATAAATTTATTTTTCAAAATTAAAAATTTTACAAGTTTTACGAAATTAATTTCTTAACTTAATTTTCTAATAAAATTAATAATTAATAATTAATTAAATAATTTAATTAATTCTAATTAATTTAATATCAAATATAAAATTAATTTTACACAAATTCCACCTTTCATGAATTTAATATTTAAATCATATTTAAATATTGATTAATTCTCCAATTCCATTTAATTCTAAAATTACACGCGTAATTATAACACATAATTACTAATTCCATTAATTCTAATTTGAATGTTTCAAATTAACTTATCACGCTACTCTAAAGCTAATCCATTTACGAGCTAGTAGGAGGACCTTGTGGACCTACAGATCATGGGCTCCAACGATCCGAGATTAATTGACTAAACTCTTTACACCAAATTAACCCGATTCGTTAACTAATGGGTCACTCCACTAAAGCCCATAGTTGTACTCATCTCACTATACATATATTATGTCCACTCGATATCACCATGATTAGTAAGTTTACCTTCATAGGTTGTTCGTAATAACGGCTGGGTCAAATGTCTGTTTTCCCTCGAGATTACCTCTTGTTCCTTAAGTCCCATTGATCCTCTAATGAACAATTGATTTGTGATCCGATCAACAAACCGAGTCCCCATCGGGCTAATAAGAGGGTGGGGCCCCTTGTTCAAGACCTGGAGTCCGCACTTAAGGGAAAAACCACTCTACTATCCCTAAAAGTGGGTAGGAGTGAATTCCATCTTGCACCTTATGTCCCCAACTATTTACCCAGTCTTACCCCTGAAATGGAGGTTTATTGAGCCAACGTTGTTGAGCCAACCCTCACCTATGAAAATCTAAAGATAATCCCAAATAAACAGGAGTTAATAGTTGGTTAAGGATTAAGGTCAAGTTACCTAGGTCATCGCTTTGAAATAGTCAATCTTAAATAGTAAACAACGTTATAAAGTAAGAGTGACTGATTTCGTAGTCTGATCTTGTACAAACCCATTGCACACCATTCCCCATGTCATAACATGTACTAATTAGGATATCATCGTCTGTAGCACTTTACAACTCCTTGTAACAACTACAGAGTAAGTCGCATCCGATAGTGTTACTAGTATAAGACACCCAACCTTATTCATATTAATAGATCATTTTGACTATTTACTTGAACTTAATCCACTTTTATGTCTCCATATAAAGTTCAAGTACTCATGTAATAGTCATGGGTCTTTTAGTTTACTGGATTTCTAAAACGAAATAAGCAATACATATTTCCAATAACAACTTATTGAATTTTCAGAATAAGTTTTATTGTTTACAAACCATGAGTTTTAGGACATAAAACCCAACAAACTCCCACTTGGACTAAAACTCCAGTTGTAACTTATATATCCGAATATATAAAACCGAGTTTCTGAGTTTTACAAAGAAATACAATAAACTAGGGCATCCCATACCCATGGTTTACCATTCGGTATCCTATACTTGATTCTTCTCCAACTTGCCTAGGTTATTAACCTGGTATTCTGAGTCTTACTAGGTGATTCTCTAACACTTTAGCCGAGAGAATCGTTGTAAACTTGTTAGTGTACAATAAACTTCATATTAAACTATATGGAGAATGCATCTTATTCTCAATAATGATCAGGAAGTCATACTTTCCTCCCACTACATCGAGGTACTCTCAACTCTTTGAGTAAGATGCATTTGATCTGTTTTAACAACTATTGTTAATTTATGCAAGTTTTATGGAAACAAATAATACAAGGTGATCTGGAACACCATTCCAATGATGTCGAGAAACCAATTTAAGGCAACAAGAAAGTTTATCACTGGATTTCAAGTTCTATCAAATAGATCTAGAAATCTTTAAACTTTCTATACTTTGATCTAATCGAAGTATTTCGGTTTTATTTTACCTAACAAGTTTTATACACTCTGAACATTTTAAGTATTCTAAACTTATCATTTAGGTTAAATAACTACTATCCTTTAATCGATTTCCAGCTGTTCTAAATATCTTCATATTTATAAATGGCTTTTAACTAAATTGGTTCTAAACAACATTTCATTTACAACAAAATACATACAATTTGTTCTTTACATAGTATAAAAAACAAATAACATTAATATCAAACAACAACATCTCCTACTAGTCGATCTAAGGACAACTAGCAATCTTCAGGAACTAGTTTACCTGTTTTGCTTTCTCTGCTCTCTTTTCAGCAAGGTACTGAGGGCAGTTTCTCTTCCAATCCCCTTCCTCGTTGCAGTGGAAACACTTTCCTTTCTCTGCAGCGTTAGCCTTGCCTTTTTTCCAAGCAATTTTCTTCTTCCCTTTCCCTTTGCTCTTCTTAACAGAAATACTCTTACTTTTTGAAGAGGAAGCAACAATAGGCTTTTGGGAGGACGTTCCTCTCTTTTTAACGGTAATAATATGTACTTTCGGTTCCAAACCTTTAGCTCTCACTATTGTCTGGTAAGCTTGTAGCTCATTTAGAAAAGTAGTCAAGTTGTATTCAATTTTATTTATTAATGCGTTCGTGCAGAAGTTTAGAAAACTCTTCGAAAGAGATTCTAGAATAAAATCGATTTGACTTCTCTTGTCAACGAAAACTCATTTATTTTTGCCACATTGAAATGGACATCATGTCCAGGACATGTTCACGAACAGAGGCTCCCTCTTTCATGCAGTAGTTGTAAACGACTTTATAGCATCATGCCCTAGGGAGAAGTACAGTTGTTCGAACATCCCTCGTAGAGATCCCATAATCTCTTTGAAAATACCTATATCCTCATGTTTCTGCGCCAAGACATCTGATATGCTGATGAGGATATAAGCATGGGCTTTATCATTTGCCCTGATCCATCTATCGTATGCATGTAATAGTCGTGGATCTTTTAGTTTATTGGATTATTTCTAGAGTGAAATAAGAAATTCATATATTCAATAACAACTTTATTTAATCAAACTTCAATAACAACTTTATTGAATTTCATAATAAGTTTATTGTTTACAAATCACAAGTTTTAAGACATAAAACCAAACACACACCCACTTGGACTAAACTTTAATGGTAACATACATATGAATACATAATGTTGAGTTTTGAGTTTTACAGAAAAATACAATAAACGAGGGTATTACATATCCATGGTTTGCCTTTAGGTATCAAATACCCATCCTTAGGTATCACATACCCATGGGTTTTTCTCCCACTTGCCCTAGATTATATAGCCCATAGTCCTAGTCTCACTAGGTGATCCTCTAACACTTTAGCCGAGAGGATCATTGTAAAACAATATAGGGAATGCATCATATTGAATACAATGGACTCTAACACTAAACTTTAATGGTAACATACATATGAATACAATGGACTTCTATTCAAACAATATAGGGAATGCATTTTATTTCCACAACTACTTGTTTCTTGATACTGTCACCAAGACCTTATGATTGAGTTTCCACTAAACCTAAATTATGACTAGGTTGTTATACAATCCTCCCACTACATTAATGTACCATCAACTCTTTGAGTAAGATGTATTTGACCTGTCAAAACAATTTTTGTTACAATGTCAGTTTTAATCAATAGATTTTTGAATTATGTAAACATCTTTTACATATCATAAACAGATTTTATGACCTCTCCATATCTCATGTGAAGTTTCAGAAATACCTTAAAATGGAATGAAAAAATGATTAAAGTAACTATGTGTATGTAGGATTGTATCAGCAAGCAGCAGAAGTAACAAGGATCAATATACACTTTAATTCATTAATTTTGGTAGAAACTAAAGCATGCTCTTGCAGAAACAAGTGGGTTTCAAGTCATACCTTTGTAGAACTTCTTCAAAGCTCGATTTCAGTTGCGGATTTCTCCAAATCTTGTTGTAGACCATCTCAAGATCTTCCCCACTATTCTCTTGGACTCTAGATTGAGTTGTGAGACTCAAAATAAGCTTGAATGAAGGGAACTTGGAGAAGAACTCATAGCAACAACCTACTTGAAGAACACCTTCTTCACCACGAATTTTTCAGCAAAAATTCTATAGATTGCATGCCTCAATTCCACTCCATTCTTCTCAATATATTGCAGACTATCATGCAAAGAAGATAGTTGCATGAGATGCAGCTCATGCTTGGAGTAATTGAAGCCTAAAATTGGTGGGTTTTTTGTGAGCAACAATGAAGGTGATAATGAAAAAACCGAAAATCCATTTTTGTGTTTTTTAATCTTTTTCAATTTTTCAATTGATTTCAAAGATCAATTTATTTTGTGAAATTGAAAATATTATTACTTTTACAAAATTAATTTTTCTAATAAAATTAATAAATAATTATTTAAACAATTTAAATAATTCTAATTAATTTAATATCAAATATCAAATTAATTTTACACAAATCTGCCTTCATATATTTAAATATTAATTTTACACAAATTCACCTTCATATATTTAAATAATATTTAAATATTAATTCTCCAATTCCATTTAATTCTTAAAATTAAACGTGTAATTATATCTCATATAATTACTAATTCCTTTAATTTTAATTTGAACGTTTTAAATTAACTTATCACGCTATTCTAAAGCTAATCCATTTACGAGCTACTAGGGGGACCTCGCGGACCGACAGATCATGGGCTCCAACGGTCTGAGATTAATTGGCTAAACTCATTAGACCGAATTAACCCCTATTTGTTAACTAAAGGGTCATTCCACTAAAGCCCATAGTTGAACTCCCCTCACTGTAGATATATTATGTCCACTTGATTTAACCATGATTAGTAAGTTAATTCTTCACAGGTTGTTCGTAATAACGGCTTGGTCAACTGTCTGTTTTACCCCCGAGATTACCTCTGTTCCTTAAGTCCCACTGATCCTCTAATGAACAATTGATTTGTGATCTAATCAACAAACTGAGTCCCTCTCGGCTAATGAGAGGGTGGGGCCCCTTGTTCATGACCCAGAGTTAGCACTTAAGGGAACAACCTCTCTACTATTCCTAAAACCGGGCAAGAGTGGATTCTTTCTTGCACCCCATGTCCCCAGCTATCTATCCGGTCTTATCCTTGAAATAGGAGTTTATTGAGCCGGTGTTGTTGAGCCAACCCTCACCTATGAAAATATAAGGATAATCCCAAATAAACAGGAGTTCATAGTTAGCTCAGGATTAAGGTCAAGTTACCTAGGTCATCGCTTTGAAATAGTCAGTCTTAAACAGTAAATACGTTATAAAGTAAGAGTTACTGATTTCGTGGTCTAATCTTGTACAAACCCTTTTGCACAAGATGCCCCAACTCCTCATGTCATAACATGTATGAATTAGGATCACTTCGTTTGTAGCACTTTACAACTATTTGTAACAACTATAGAGTAGGCCGCATCTGATAGTGTTACCAGAATAAGGCACCCAACCTTATTTATATACTATAGATCATTTTGACTATTTACTAAAACCTGATCCACTTTTATGTCTCTACATAAAGTTTAAGTACTCATGTAATAGTCATGGGTCTTTTAGGTTTATTGGATTTCTAATAAACAATACATATATTCAATAACAACTTATTGAATTTTCAGAATAAGTTTTATTGTCTACGAACCACGAGTTTTAGGACATAAAACCCAACAAATTTTCACTTGGACTAAAACTCCAGTGGTAACTTATATATCCAATATGTAAGACTGAGTTTCTGAGTTTTATAGAGATACAATAAACTAAGGCATCCCATACCCATGGTTTACCATTTGGTATCCCATACCTGATATATCTCCCACTTGCCCTAGGTTATTAACTTGGTATTCCTAGTCTTACTAGGTGATTCTCAAACACTTTAGCCGAGAGAATCATTATAAACATGTTATTGTACAATAGGCTTCTTATTAAACTATATGAGGAATGCATCTTATTCTCAATAAATACCAGGAAGACATACTTTCCTCCCACTACATTGAGGTACTCTCAACTCTTTGAGTAAGACGCATCTGACCTGTCTTAACAACTCTTGTTAACAGTCAAATCTAGAGATCTTTAAACTTTTTATACTTTGATCTAATCGATTTCTAGCCATTTTTAAATATCTGAATATTTGCAAATGACTTTTAACAGTTTGATTCTTAACAGGAGTTGCTATGAGATAAAACAAACATAATTTTCGAAAATGAACATTTCATTTACAACAAAAATATATACATTTTGTTCTTTACAAGATAACAAAAGCAAGTAAGATCAAGCAACAACATCTCCCCCTGATTAAGCTGAGCAAACGGTCCTCAGGAACTAATTTTCCTTTTTTACTTCTTCTGCTCTCTTCTCAGTAAGATATTGAAGGCAATTTCTCTTCCAGTGGCCTTCTTCGTTGTAGTGGAAACACTTTCCTTTGTCTGTAGTGGTTTTCTTGCCTTTCTTTCCAGCAAATTTCTTCTTCCCTTTCCCTATGCTTTTGTTGATAGGAATAATCTTACTTTGTGAAGAGGAAGCAACATCAGGCTTGGAGGAAGTTCCTCACTTCCCAGCGATAGTAATAGTTACTTTTGATTCCAGAGTTGTAGTTCTCAACATAGTCTGGTAAGCCTGTAGCTCATTCAGTAGAGTAGTCGAGCTGTATTCAATTTTATTCATGAGTGCATTCGTACAGAATTGTAGAAAACTCTTCGGAAGAGATTCTAGAATAAAATCGACTTGACTTCTCTCGTCAACAACAGTGTCGTTTACTTTCGCCACATTAAAGTGGACCATCATGTCCAGGATAGGTTCATGAACAGAGGGCCCCCTCTTTCATGCGACTGTTGTAAATGTACTTTATAGCATCATGTCTTAAGGTGAAGGACGGTTGCCGGAACATCCCTCGTAGAGATTCTATAATCTCTTTGGTAGTACCCATATCGTCATGTTTCTTTGCCAAAACATTAGATATGCTGAATATAAGCACGAGCTTTATCATTCGCCCTGATCCATCTATCATATGCATCCCGAACAATTTGGTTTGTATTAGAGCTCGGAACGGGAGGATAATCTTCTGTTAAGACGAACCATAAATCATCTATCACCAGTATAATATTCAAATTTGATTTCCATGTTACATAATTATCCCTAATCAGTTTATTCAACTCCGACAATTGTACTAGTGAACTCGTCATTCTGAAATTATAAACAAATTCTATAAGTGAATTGCTTTTAAATCCAATCAAGTTTTAGCAAAATTATAATATACCCAAGATTATTTTTGCAATGATAGTACAACAAGACATTCTTGACTAAATACTACCTCCAGAATAACTCATATTTCGATGGTCATTTAGCTATCATTTTTTGTCATAAATTACTAACACTTAATAATTCTGTAAGTGTAACCCTCCATTTTTAGACGTCAGAGGTTGGCCCCAACTATGCTACCGAAGTGAAGAGTCAAGGTTGGGAATGGACCTAAGAAATTCTATCCATCTCTGGAGCTTGAGTTGTTCCAAATCCTATGTTACAACTCTCCGTGGGGATAGCCATCGTTAAACGATTAGCAAAGGGCTGCTTAAAGCTATCCAGTAGGCGCAACATAGGAATCTCACAGTCCAAACTAATGGAAGAGACCGCATGATATGTTGACACACATCCTTCACACACTTACTATGAACTACTTCCTCCGTTCACCTTGTTATTGATTCATACAAACACTTTCCGTATGGAGGTCACTCCCAGGGTGTCACGAAGTGTCATATGAATCTTACGGTGTAAACTATGTGGAGACGTGGCGACTGAAATCCATATATCGTATACTTGATTTCTATTTGAACAACTTCCCCTTATTCACCAAAATCTAGATTTAAGCTAAAAAAAATACTTTCCGTATGGAGGTCACTCCCAGGGTGACATGAAGTACCACTTAAATCTGGATTATGAACTCCTAGGGATGTGAGAGCTAAGAACGTATCATATATGTTATTAATCTCTCACTGAAGTTTTCTAATAACTTTATCATATAGAAGTTATTGAACTCCCACTGAAATGTTCTATTAAATTGAGTTAATTTATACTTAGGTTCTTTTCGACTAATAAAAACAACCCTAAGCCTAAGTGATTTATCCAAGTATAACACTTATAAATGGATTTAAACCTACAATTTCTAGGTGATAAACCATTTTATTACCTCACATCGCTCATGTATGCTCATAAAACTGGTTACCAACGTTCAATAATACGGCCATAATCCCCAGGTAGGAGGTGTTTTGTAGACCATCAACTTAAGTATCCCCAACATTGAATAAGATTATATATCGGTTGAGTTTGTAACCTGAGTTTTACAAGTTTAACGACCTATTTTAACTATTAAAATGAGTGGTTACCTATGTAAGCATGCAACTGTTCTTTGTTATAGATTTTAAATGTCTAACCAAATTTTATAATAGCTTACAAAATTTTAGACATGCTAAACATCCATAACATACATTAAAGGCATTGAATATTTAATATGACAATTATATTAAATACAAGAAAACCTAACATGCATACTATATATTATAACTTATTATAACATACTTTCAATGCATGTAACATGCTTTCTATGGTGGGATTTTAAATCTACATTGCATACTGTATGCATATACAAGATTTATTTAATTATAACATACATCAAATGCATAAATAATTAAACACAAACTGATATGGTTTTAGTTTTAGCATAAAAAAGCAAACAAAAACCTAATTATTACAAAATAGCTTTAAAACCACTTTCGGACTGCTCGAACCGCTCCAAACTGAACCCAAACAGCTTGAGCCGGACAAGCCAAAAACCTTTTGAGGCTGAATCAGACAGGACCTCAAGAAAACTGGTCGAACCGGCTTCTCTCGGTCCATGCTCGAAATCTCGATGAGGCTCATCGTGTAGCACTGAAGACTATCGTCTAGAGAAATCGTTTAGTGTTTGCCTGATTGTGTAGTGCCATTGTATAGCGTCTGACCAAGCTACTCGTATAGTGCCATCGTTTAGTGCTGGACAATGCTACACGATCGCTTAACGCCATCGTATAGCGCATCTTCTTGATCGTTTAACGCGTGCACAGAGCTACACGATTATGTAGTGCTATCGCATAGCGCCTCTTCACATCGTTTAACTACTGCGCAAAGCTACATGATTGTGTAGTGCCATTGTATAGCACTTCAATGCATCATTTAACTCCGATGCAAAGCTACACGATCGTGTAGCATTATTGCATACGCCTTTACACATCGTTTAGCCCCTGTAGGTACACGATCGTTTAGCACACAACACGTCAACGACTAGTGCCCGTAGCTACACGGTCATCTAGCTTTTCTTCACATCATTTAGTACTCGTAGCTACACGATCGTCTAGCATTTAAACCTCAACGACGATATTTGAGCAGAGGCTGAAAAACTGGAATCTGCAACTCGGCCTTCTTCACTTGTTTCTTCAATTATAGCTAAATTTCAACTCTAATGACTCCAAATAAATTACAAACTCTTGATAACACATATAAGCTCATCAAACAAGATCCAATTACAAATTTAATAAAGAAATTAAAGAGAAATAAAAAGCCAAAACTCAGAAAACATATCAGTGCATCAAGTTCATATAACTTATGAAAAACACCCACCACGCAAAAATTAAATCGAATTGAATGCTTATATGATGCTCTGATACCAATTGTAGGATTGTATCAGCAAGTAGCAGAAGTAACAAGGATCAATAAGCACTCTAATTCATTAATTCTAGCAGAAACTAAAGCATGCTCTTGTAGAAACAAGTGAGTTTCAAATCATACCTTTGTAGAACTTCTTCAAAGGTCGATTCCAACTGCAGATTTGTCCAAATCTTGTTGTAGACCACCCCAAGATCCACCCCATTATTCTTTTAGAGCTCTAAATTAAGTTGTAGGACTCAAAATAAGCTTGAATGAAGAGAACTTGGAGAAGAACTCACAACAGCAACCTACTTGAAGAACACCTTCTTCACCACGAATTTTTCAGCAAAAATTCTATAGATTGCATGCCTCAATTCCACTCCAATCTTCTCAATATATTGCAAACTATCATGCAAAGAAGATAGTTGCATGAGATGAAGCTCATGCTTGGAGTAATTGAAGCCTAAACTTGGAGGTTTTTGTGTGAGCAACTATGAAGGTGATAGTGGAAAAACCGAAAATCCATTTTTTTGTTCTTTATATCTTTTTCAATTTCTCAATTGATTTCAAAGATCAATTTATTTTATAAATTAAAAATATTATTAATTTTACAAAATTAATTTTTCTAATAAAATTAATAAATAATTATTTAAACAATTTAAATAATTCTAATTAATTTAATATCAAATATTAAATTAATTTTACACAAATCCACCTTCATATATTTAAATCATATTTAAATATTCAATCTTCAATTTCGTTTAATTCTTAAAATTAAACATGTAATTATATCTCATATAATTACTAATTCCTTTAATTCTAATTTGAACGTTTCAAATTAACTTATCACCCTACTCTAAAGTTAATCCATTTATGAGCTAGTAGGGGGACCTCGTGGACCTACAGATCATGAGCTCCAATGATCCAAGATTAATTGTCTAAACTCATAAGATTGAATTAACCCTCATTCGTTAACTAATGGGTCATTCCACTAAAGCCCATAGTTGAACTCCTTTTACTGTAGATATATTATGTCCACTCGATATAACCATGATTAGTAAGTTAACCCTTCACAGGTTGTTCATAATAACAGCTAGGTCAATTGTCTTTTTTACCCCCGAGATTACCTCTTGTTCCTTAAGTCCCACTGATCCTCTAATGAACAATTGATTTGTGATCCAATCAACAAACCGAGTCCCTCTCGGGCCAATGAGAGGGTGGGGCTCCTTGTTCAAGACTCGGAGTCAGCACTTAAGGGAACAACCTTTCTACTATCCCTAAAACCGGATAAGAGTGAATTCTTTTTTACACCCAATGTCCCAAGCTATCTATCCGATCTTACCCCTGAAATGGGAGTTTATTGAGCTGGTGCTATTGAGCCAACCCTCACCTATGCAAATCTAAGGATAATTCCAAATAAACAGGAGTTCATAATTAGCTCAGGATTAAGGTCAAGTTACCTAGGTCATCGCTTTGAAATAGTCAGTCTTAAACAGTAAACAACGTTATAAAGTAAGAGTGATTGATTTCATGGTCTAATTTTATACAAACCCTTTTGCACAAGATGCCCCAACTCCTCATGTCATAACATGTATGAATTAGGATCACTTCGTTTGTAGCACTTTACAACTATTTGTAACAACTATAGAGTAGGCCGCATCTGATAGTGTTACCAGAATAAGGCACCCAACCTTATTTATATACTATAGATCATTTTGACTATTTACTAAAACCTGATCCACTTTTATGTCTCTACATAAAGTTCAAGTACTCATGTAATAGTCATGGGTCTTTTAGGTTTATTGGATTTCTAATAAGCAATACATATATTCAATAACAACTTATTGAATTTTCAGAATAAGTTCTATTGTTTACAAAACACGAGTTTTAGGACATAAAATCTAACAGTGTATAAAGTTGTCATTGGACTCCATGTTCTATCAAAATAGCCTTGGAAATCTTAGATTCTTTGTACTCTTTACCTTGATCTAATCGAACCGTTTCAATTATTTTCACCTAACAAGTCTTATACACCTTGAATATTTCAAGTGTTCTAAACTTATAACTTAGGTAAACATAACTATACTTTGAATAATTACTGTAACATTTATACCTTTCACAATGCCTGAACATTCACCAGACCATAAAGATATGAATGCATAAACTTTTAAGGGTTCTTTGGTTCTTAAATTTTTTTATCATCTTTTCTCTAAGATAAGACACACATAAAAGTTAAAATATTTGTCTTCTAACTTATTTAGATGACCATTTTCAACATTCTTCTTAATCTCATTAAGATATTATGTGATAAAATTTCAATTACCAAAGATAAGTACTAGAATACACCTTTTGCCTTGTTGTTTTTTAGCCATTTTAAATATCTAAATATTTGAAATGGCATTTATCTTGGTTGATTTTAACCTAGAAGTTGCTTTATGGTAGAACTAATATAAAATATATCTTTTTCTAATGAACATTTCATTTACAACAAAAGGATTTTATATAACTTGTCATTTACAAAAGATAAAACAACTTTCATTACATTGACAAAAGTACAAAAAATTATCTTTTATCAGCAACTTCAAGATCTCCCATTGGTTTTTCTGAGATACTCTCCCATGTTCACAACCTAGAGCATTATCTCATTTGTAAGCAACCCTTAGGAACTAATTTCCTTGTTTTTCTTTCTCCTCTCTTTTCTCTGCAAGGTACTGTAGGCAATTTTTCTTCCAATGCCCATCCTCGCTACAGTAGAAACATTTTTCCTTGTCTACAGCTTTGGCCTTGCTTTTGCGGCCAGTAGAAGTTTTCTTTTTCCCCTTCCCTTTGTTCTTTTTCACTGGAATACTCTTATTCTTAAAAGAAAAAGCAACATCAGAATTTTTAGAGCACGATCCTCTTTTCTCAGCAACGGTAACATTTACCTCCGTTTCTTATCCTTTTGTTCTTAAAATGGATTGAAAAGCCTACAACTCGTTGAGAAGGTAGTCGGGTTTTATTCTATCTTGTTCATTAACGCATTGGTGTGAAATTGCAAGAAGCTCTTCGAAAGAGACTCTAGAATAAAACCGACTTGGCTCTTCTCATCTACGATAGCTTCGTTTACCTATGCCACATTGAAATGGACCATCATGTCTAGGACATGTTCTCTAATAGAGGCCTCTTCTTTCATTTGATAGTTGTAAACATATTTGATAGCATCATGCCTCAAGGAGAAGGACGGTTGTCCAAACATCCCACATAGAGATTCCATAATCTCTTTGGCAGTATATATGCTTTCATGTTTCTTAGCCAAGACATTAGATATACTAGCAGGAATGTAGGCACGGGCTTTTTCATTCGCCTTCATCCATTTGTCGTATGCTTCCCGAAAAGTTCAGTTTGCATTTGAGCTATGGATGGGAGGACATTCCTTTGTCAAAACGAACCTTAAATTGTCTATCACTAGTATTGTGTTCAAATTTGATTTCCATGTATCACAATTGTCCCCAGTTAATTTATCCGAAGCCAACAATTGTTTTAATGAACTAGTCATTCTGAAAAATAAACAATTTCTTTATTAGTGAATTGTTTCTAAACCCAATCATGTTTTAGCAACGTACTAATGTACCCAAATTTCATTATTTTTGCAACGATACTATAGTGAGTCAGAATAAGTGCTACCTAGGAGCAGTCAAATACTCATTTACTAAAGCAAGACATTCTTGACTAAATACTATCTCCAGAATAACTCTTATTCCTATAGTCATTTAGTTACCATTTTTGGTCAGAACTTACTAACACTTAGTAATTTTGTAAGTGTAATCCTCCATTTTCAGACTTTAGAGGTCGACCCCAACGATGCTACCGAATTGGAGAGTCAAGGTTGGGAATGGAACTAAGAAATCCTATCCATTTCTGGAGTTTTAGTTGTTCTGAATCCTATGTTACAACCCTCCGAGGGGATAGCCGTCGTTAAACGACTAGCAAAGGCCGCTTAAAGCTAACCAGCAGGCGCAACATAGGAATCTCACGATCCAAATCAATGGAAGAGACTGTAGGATGTGTTGACTCATATCTTTCACCCATTTACTATGAACTACTTCCCCCATCAACTTTATCTTGACCCCATGAAAACACTTTCAAATAGAGAAGTCGAGGTATAATTGACACGAAGCATTGCATGGATCTCACGGTGTGAACTTTCTAAAGATGTGAGAGTTCAAATCAATATATCATATATTTGATTTTATAATGAACAAATTTCCCTTATTCACCTTGATGTTGACTCATGAAAACACTTTCCGAATGGAGGTTACTCCCATGGTGACATGAAGTGTCGCATGAACCTCACGGTGTGAACTCTTTAGGGATGTGAGAATTAAAATCAATATATCGTATATTTGATTTTACTGTGAACAACTTCCCCTATTCACCTTAATCTCGATTCATGCAAACATTTTCCGAATGAAGGTCACTCTCAGGGTGACACAAAGCGTCGCATGAATCTTAATGTGAACTCTTAGGGACGCGAGAGCTAAAAAAAACTATATCGTATATGTTGTTAATCTTCTACTAAAGTGTTCTAACAACATATCATATATGTTATTAAATTCCTACTAAAGTGTTCTAACAACATATCATATATGTTATTAATCTCTCACTAAAGTGTTTTAACATTTGTTTGAGTATATTTTTACTTATTTGGATTTAACCTACGATGTCTAGGTGACAAACTAGTTTTAAAACCTTACACTGCTCACGTGTGCTCATAAAATCAGTTAACAACGCTCAATTGTTCGGCCATAATCCCCAGGTAAAAGGTGTTATATAGACCATCAACTTAAATGCCCCCAGCCTTAGATAGAATTATATACCGGTTGAGTTTGTAACCCAAGTTTTATAAGATAACGACCTATTTTAACTACTTAAAACAAGTGGTTTACCTACATGAGCATGCAGCTTATCTTTGTTATGGATTTTAAATTAACCCAATTTTATAACAACTTATAAAACTTTAGACATGCTTTGCATCCATAACATATATCAAATATCTCATGATTTAATATATCACATATATTAAAACAATTGAAACCCTAAATATGCATACTATATATTATAACACCTTATAACATATTTTCAATGCATGTAACATGTTTTCTATAGTGGGATTTTAAATCTACATGGCATACCATATGCACATACAAGATTTATTTAATTATAACATATATCACATGCATAAATAATTAAACACAAACTGATATGGTTTAGTTTTGGCATTTTCTAGCAAACAAAGGCCTAAGTTATTTCATGAATCGGCAAAAAAAGGCTTTAAAACCCTTCTAGATCGCACGAGTCGACCCGAATCGCCGAATCGGACCTTCATATCTTCAAAAGTGGCTGAACCAAGCCCCAATTGGTCGAACCAGATCTCCCAGATCCGAACCGACTGGACTGAGTCATTTAGACCACCGGTTCGGATTCGTGCACGTGTTCTTGGCTGGGATGAGCAGTGTTGCAATGCCCTCACCCCAACATTGTGATGCCACGGGTTCAGATGAGCAACGCTGAACCGCTCTAAGGGCAGCGTTGCAACGTTGCCTGGTAGTGGCTGCTGATTTCTGCTACTGACCTTCTTCACTTCTTTCTTCAATTACAACCTAATTTCAACTCTGATGACTCCAATCGAACTACCGATGCTTAAACACACATTAAGACCCATCAATCAAGAGCCAATTACAAGAATTACATTATAATTGAAGAGAATTTAATGTCAAAACTCAGAAAAATCATATCAGTTTACTATTTCCATATAACTTATGAAAAACACCCACCAAGCTAAAATTAACACGAATTGAGTGCTTAAATCATGCTTTGATACCAGTTGTTAGTTTTTACAAACGTGCAAAGGAAGAAAACAAAATCATTAAGCACTCTAATCCATCAATTTTAGCTTTAAAACCGACGTGCTCATCAGATAACAATAGGGTTTCAAACATATCTTTGAAGATCTACTTCAAACTGGAAATTCAGTTGCAATTCTCTCTTCTTCTGGTCGTGAACCACCACTAGAGCTTTTCTAGTATTCTCTAGGAACCTTAGATTGAGTTGTGGGACTCAAAATAACCTGAAATTTAGGGGATTAAGAAGAAAGGTCACTGGTCTTCATAGTTGAAGACCTTATTCAACCTTAAGACTTTTTCAGCAAAATCCACTAGATTGCATGATATTTTCCACTCAAAACTGAGTGTTTTTATCCAGCGAACAAATGCAATCAGATTCATGCATAGATTCCAACTTTTCCTTCAAAATTGAGCTGGAATTGGAAGTGCAATGGTGACTAAGGAGCTTGCTTGAAAGTGGGAAAATCTTACATATGGGATTTTTCAAAACGTTCAATTTCCTTTTAATTTTGAAACTTTTTAAAGATTAAAACTAATTATCTTTGTTTTAATTCATTAATTAACACTGACAATTTATTAGTTTTACAAAAATCAATTCAATAATTATTTTTTCTAATAAAATTAATAATTAATAATTAATAATTAATTGAATAACTTAATTAATTCTATTAATTTAATATCAAATATTAAATTAATTTATCATCAATTCCACCACCATGAATCCCTATTCATGAAGTTAATATTTAAATCATATTTAAATATTAATCAATTCTCCAATTTTTTTAATTCCATAATTAACGTATAATTATATCACATATAATTATTAATTCCCTTAATTCGAATTTGAAGGATTCAAATTAACTTACCACACTATTCTAAGGCTAATCCATTTGTGAGCTAGTAGAGAGACCTAATGGACCTACAGATCATGGGCTTCAATGGTCTGAGATTAATTGGCTAAACTCTTTACACTGAATTAACCCCCATTTATTAACTACTGGGTCACTTCACTAAAGCCAGTAGTTGCACTCCTCTCACTGTAGATATATTGTGTCCACACGAATCCATGATTAGTAAGTTAGCTCTTCATAGGTTGTTCGCAATAATGGTGGAGTTAATAGCTGTTTTACCCCTAAGATTACCTCTTGTTTCTTAAGTTCCACTGATTCTCTAATGAACAATTTGTTTATGATCCAATCAACAAACCGTATCCCTCTCGGGACAATGAGAGGGTGGGGCCCCTTATTCAAGACCAGAAGTTAACACTTAAGGGAAGAACCTCTTTACTATCCCTGAAAGTGGGTAGGAGTGAATTCCATCTTGCACCCTATGTCCCAAGCTCTCTACCCAATCTTACCCCTAAAATGGGAGGCTTATTGAGCCGACCCTCACCTATGAAAATATAAGGATAATCCGAATAAATAGAAGTTCATAGTTAGCTCAGAATTTAGGTTAAATTACCTAGGTCATCACTATGAAATAGTCAGTATTAAATAGTAAACAACGTTATAAAGTAAGAGTGACTTATTTCTTAGTTCGATCTTATGCAAACTCATTGCATAAGACGCCCTCACTCCTCATGTCACCACATGAACGAATCAGGATCACTTCGTTTGTAGCACTTTACAACTCATTGCAACAATTACACAGTGGGTCACATCTGATAGTGTTACCAGAATAAGGAAACTAACCTTATTCGTATACTATAGATCAATTTGACTATTTACTCGAACCTGATCCACTCTTATGTCTCCATATAAAGTTCAAGTACTCATGTAATAGTCATGGATTTTTTTAGTTTATTAGATTTACTTCTAAAACGAAATAAGCAATTTATATATTCAATAACAACTTTATTGAAGTAAACTTCAATAACAACTTTATTGAATTTTAGAATAAGTTTATTGTTTACAAACCACGAGTTTTAGGGCATAAAAGCCAACGTAAATTTCAGGAGTACTAAGCACTCACCCAAGGAGTAGCACAAACAGTATATGATGAAGGCAACCAACCTAAGCTTGAATTTGACCCTAAAATTGAGCATACCTTTTGGAGAAGGAATAAAGTAAACAAAAGAAGAAGATTAATAAACCAACACATGGGAGAAAATCTCAATAACCCTAACAATAAGGCCATAGCCACAGTTCACCCAATATTTCTGGCCCATGACCATAACAGACCCATAAGAGACTATGATTCACCAAGCATTTATGACTTCTCTCTAGGAATTATGCGACTTGTTTTTTAAGGTGCTAAGTTCCAAATGAAGCCAGTTATGCTTCAAATGATCCAGTTTACTAGCCAGTTTGGTGGATTCTCTAGAGAGGACCATCACACACATCTGAAGAGTTTCTTGGAAATCTGCAATACTTTCGTCATTCTTAACATTACTCCTGAAGAGATCTGATTGTCATTCTTCTCATTTTCTTTAAAGGAAGATGCTACTTTAGAACCTGGTGAAATAACCACGTGAAAACAGATGGTGGAAAAATGATAAAAAATTATTTTCCACCCACAGAGAATGCCAAGCTACGAAGGGACATTACAAAATTTGAGGAAAGGGAGCGAGAAACTCTCAACAACACGTGGAATAGATTCAAAAAGCTGGTAAGGAATTTCTTGCATAATGTCATTCCTAATTGCGTACAAATGGAGATTTTCTATGTTAAGCTAAACAAGAATTCACAAGGTGCGGCTGCAACAAGGATTGGAGGATTGTTAGACAAAACCTACACCGAGGTGAAGGCAATTCTGGATATGATTTCGAGAAATTGTGAGGACGAGGAAGATAGTAACTTTGGTTCGAGATCAAGTAAAACGTGAAATGACCAAGGAGGAGTTGGTAAGGAAACTATGACTGCTCTACAAACTCAATTAGCTGCCATGACAAATTTGTTGCAATCAATGATGATGAATCAAGTGAATACTAGAAGTAATGACCAAGTCAAGGCGGTGAACCATATCATTGACACCAGCTGTGTGGGTTGCAGTGAATCACATAGTTATGATTTGTGCCCGTAAAACCTTTAATCTGTATGCTTCATGAAGCATGACCTTTTCTCTAACACATATAACTCGGGGTGGAGAAATCATCCCAACTTTACTTGAGGTGAAATAAGTCAGTACAGCATGACAAATTAAGCGGTCAACAAGGAAATCAAGGTGGATGATAATGGGCAGAAATACACGTTATTACAATGAAAAGATATAAAACAATGTAGGATTGCGACGGTAAAAATATGTAAAATCGTGTCTAAAACCATTAAGTTGAGAACATTACGATCGCATGCGTCCATCGCATTAAAGTAGCTAATTTACATAATTTGTGCAGGAAAATGCATTGGCGCAAAATAGAATTGCGATCTAATGAATTCAGCGTCCGAGCGCATTAAAAGATTGCGATCGCAAGGCTATGCGATCATATGCGTTCGCGAAGATCTGCTCAAGAAGGTGGCCACATAAAAATGACACATCAAGGTGAAAGCTTAATAAATCACGATGGGATAGAAAGCTGATGATGATCGAATCCGAATTTAGTTGACAAGCCGTTAACGACACACTGTAGGAAGTACACTCAACTTTTCGGTGACAATTAATCGACGCATCAGACAGAGATTTAATGACATCCCATCAGTGAAATCATTTGAGAGAAAAGCTTCTTCATCTTGATATCTATAAATACCAAAGGCCACCATCGAGAAAGAAGCTTAGCGATATAAAGAGTTCGCCATACAGAAGATAATTAGTCGTTGTTCATAGTTTTCTTACACTTAGAAGGCGGAGACGAGTGAAGAGGGAAGACGCTGGAAGATCGTACCTAGTCAGCTTGAGAGAGTGCTGGGGAGCATTGAGAACGGAGAGAGGTCCGACTGTTGTGTAAGCAAGAATATTCTTTTGGGTAGAGTAGAGAAAAACGCAGTGTAAAAGCCTTGGGAAGCAAGACATTGCTACCAGGACCCCTATCCTTACTTCCCATTGTCATTCTGTATTCTGATTTCATTTATAGAATCGAACTTGCATCTCTACATCTGTTTACTCTCTTTACATTACGCATGAGTAACTAAACTTCCAAATGGGTTGAGAAGCACTTAGCTAGCATGACCTAAGATCTTCATTTTATGCGGTCATCTTGTCTTATGTATGCGTCCTTCACCCCTTTAGAGCTACTCGAGAGAGAGTCTAAAGAAAGAACCTAGACTTGAGAGAGAGCTAGGTTAGAATCTAGGCTAGATAAATTTAGATTAGAACCACATAAGCAAGATATAGAGATTTAGAGTTAAGTTTTGTTTGTTAACATGCATCGCATGCACCCTAGAAATAGGTTATGGTAGTATGTGGTCGCCTTGTGTATAGGTGTGTCATTCATCATCGCATAAACAAGAATAGAGGCTTAGACATAAGTCCTATAGACATCATCGTATACATCGCATGCATCCTAAAACTAGGAGCTATAGCATTTGCATTGAGAGATGACCTGCTTTTGTGTGTATGTAGCATGATAGCATAACGTGAACGCAATCTTAGAAAATGTTAGCTAAATCCCTTCTCAACCCATTCCTCCGCATACTCATTGTAACTTTCATTGTTATTAACTCTTTTCTTAATTCCGCCGCATAGAATCTATACTTTAAACAAACATACCAACCAACTCATTGTTTTATTTGTCACCACAAAGAAATCAAAAATCACCGTCGCATACTGTCTCCATAGTCCCTGTGTTCGACCCTGGGCTTACCAGGAACCCTAGTAGGATTTATACTTGGATCTTGCTAAGAAAACTTGCATGCACAATGCATACATCACCATCGCAATATACACCATTATTTCATCATATTTACAACGCATCAAGTTTTTGGCGCCGTTGCTGGGGACCACGACAATACATATTGTGCTAACGGTAACCTTTTGATTTTCTTTGCAACTTTCCATCTTTATACATTGCCTCTCTTTTGGTAAGAGAAGAAGCGGGCGTCGTATGAGCGAAGGACAAATTCCTGAGCCCAATTACGACCTAGAGATTGAGAGAACATTCCGAAGAAGAAGAAGAAACAGCCGCCAACAGCAACAAGAGAAAAATCCCAACATGACGGAGCAACCGGAAGACAGAGCACCGAACGCAAATAATATCATGGAGAACCCCATCCTCTTGGCAAATGACTGCAATAGGCCCATCTGGGACTATGCGTCGCCCTATTGATAACCGGCAGAAATGCACATTATCATAGTGCTAAGTTCTTAACAATGCTGGCTTGCGTTGATGAAACATGTTAAATTGCGTCCAAAAAGCATCAGATTCATAATATAGCGGTCGCATGTGTTTATCGCATTAGAACAGTTTATTTTTATATTTTTATGCAGAATATGCAATGACACAAGGCAGAAATTGCAATCATAGGAAATCATTGGTCGAGCGCAACATTACCGCAAGGCTTTGCGGTGATCGTGTTCGCAAATATTCGCCCGAGAAGGATTGCCACAACTTGGTAAGGGCAACATGGTGGGCGCATCTGGGTGAAAGGCTAATTAATCGTGATGGGATAGAAAGTTGATGACAGTCGAATCCGAATTAAGTTGATAGCCGATAAGGATAATAAGTACATTCAGCTTTTTGGTGACAATTATTCGGCGCATCAGTCAGGAATTAAAGTCGTCCCATCTGTACAATCATGAGAGAGAAGTCGCCTTTCACCCTGGATGCTCTATAAATACCAATGACATCCTTCAGAAAAGGGGTTGATCGGTTGATCAGTTAATCAGTTTGCACGTCCTTGTTCATCGTTTTCTTTCGTTTTAAGGTGAAGCAAGAGAGAACCTTGAGGCAAAGAAGCAGAGAGAAGGTCGACTCTCGCGAGAGCGAGATTATCTTTTAAGCACGAGTAGAAAAATAGTGTAAAAGCCTAGGCAACAAGAGATTGCTACCAGGCCCTTTATTCTATACTTGCATTGTTATTTTGTACTTCATCGTTATATTTATACAATGGAAGTTCTAAACTAGTTGAATAGGTTAAGAAGAACTAAGCTAACATGACCTAGGACTATTATCTTGTTTTATGTTGTGCCAAATACCCTTTAGAGCTACTCGAGAGAGAGAGAGTCTAAAGAAAGAACCTAATGACTCGAGAGAGCTAGGTTAGAATCTGGACTCGAGAAAGTAAGATTAGAACTGCATAAACAAGAGATAGGGACTTAAAGATAAACTCTATTTATCAACCTGCATCGCATGCATCTCAGAGATGGGAATGATATTATGTGGTCGCCTTATTTATGTGTGTGTCATTTTGTCATCGCATAAATAAGAATAGAGGCTTATGTGTAGGTCCTATAGACTTAGTGCATATATCGCATGCGTTCTAGCCTTAGAAGTCGTGCATTCGCACCGAGAGGTGATTTACTGTTGTATGCATGTTGCATGAACGCATCCTAGGAAGTGTTAGCCGAAACTTTTCTCAACCTGTTCACTGCATACTCATCGCATTTCCCGTTTATCAACTCTTTTCCAACTCCGCCGCATTTTTTATTTGTTTTATCATCGCAAACAACAACCTCAACAACTCTTTATTTATTTGGTTATTGCAAAGTTTTCATAAAAATTACTAACACAATTTGTTTTCACAAGTCCCTGAGTTCGACCCTGGTCTTACCAGGAAACTCAGTGGAAGGTGTGGCGAGGACTTGCACGCCCACCTCCGAAGCTTTCAAAATCTACAATAATTTTGTATTCCCGAACATCTCTACCGAAGAAGTTCGACTAACTTTGTTCCCATTTTCTCTCTGTGATCAGGCTAGGAAATGGGCATATTCTCTCGAGCCGGGAGAGATCACTTCATGGGAACAGGTCGTGGAGAAGTTTATGAAGAAATATTTTCCACCCATTGAGAATGCCAGACGAAGGAAACGCATTACCAATTTTGAACAAGACATAGGTGAATTGCTCAGCGATGCCTGGGCAAGGTTTAAAAGGTTGGTCAGGGATTGTCCACACAATGGTTTGCCAGACTGCCTCCAAATGGAAATTTTCTATCATGGTTTGAATCCCGCTTCGCAAACCGCTGCCAATGTGGCAGTCGCCGATGGTCTGCTTGATAAAACGTATGACGAGGCGAAGAATATCATGGATCGCATCTCTAAGAACCACGGAGATTGGAGGAAGAGTGACCAGAGATTAAGAATCAAAGACAATGATGCAAGTAATGGTGCTATTGCTTCACTACAAAATCAAATGACCACAATGATGAACTTAATCCAGGGAATTGCGATCAGCAGCCCAACACCGCAAAATGGGCAAATCAATGCAATCAGTCAAAACACTGCAAGGTGTGTGACTTGCGGTAATGGGCACGAGATGGAAGATTGCCCGCAAAATTCATAATTCATTTACTTTGTGAAAAATAATCCCTTTTCGAATACCTACAACCCCAGAGGGATGTGTTAAATTTTGAGCAACAGGGTTATGAAACTTTGAGCACTGCCTGGGTGCGTTTCAAACAATTAATGAAGAATTGTCCGCATATCGGGATTCTCGATAGCATTCTGATGGAGATGTTTTACAATGGCTTAGATCAATCAACGCAAGCAGTTGTCGATGCCTCCGCAAAAGGAGGATTGATGGATAGATCATATACGGAAGCCAGGAACATATTGGATCACATCTTGCGATATTCTGATGAGTGGATTGATACCAGGTTTGAGGAAAGTGGTCGAGAGCAAGAAAGAGTAGAAAGTGCCAATGTGCCAACTGATACAATAAGCACACTAGTCGATCAGATGACCACGATTACCTTTCTCCTTCAGACAATGGCTAATCAACAGAGAAATCTCTCTCAAGGATCAACGCAAGTTAATGCGTTGACGCACGTGGCCGCAATGAATTGCGTTCAATGTAGGGAGGGATATTCAGCAGAAGTCTGCCCGTGGAATCAACAGGTCGTATACTCTGTCCATAATGAGTCATTTGGCAACATCTACAACCCTGGTTGTTGGGATCACCCAACTTTAAGTTGGGACGGGAATCACAACCAGGGGAGCCATAGTTTCCATCAGAACAGTTATCAAGGGGATCGAGGCAACTCTCTGATCTTTATTAATCAAGAATGTAGCCCAGGTAACTCTCAGAGTATAGCACCCTATGACCAACCATTATTATATGATACCTCTTGCAGTACCTCGTCTCTAGAGACTTCACTGAAGCATTATATCGAAAAAGAGCGAGGTAATTAGACAATCGCAAGCTGATTCCCTTAGAGGTTTGGAAGAACAGATTAAACAGCTTGCAATTGAGTTGAAAAATAAAGCGCCTGGTATGCTGCCTAGCAATTCAGGAGCATCGGGGTTACGAGGTAAATAGCAATGTCACGCAGTGACATTGAGGAGTGGTAAAACAACAACCCTATGCTACCAGTACCAGATCAAACAACAAGGCCAGTAGATCTAATTGTCGATGATGACCAATCAATCAATAGTGGAAAAATTACCAGTTCAGAAGTAAGTTCACCTATAAAAGATAAAGCTCCTCAAGACTTGAATTCTTAATTAACGCAACCTCCAGATAATGAAATGCAGCAAAGACAGGACCTCAGCAAACAGCCAATTCAGAGGTTCTTGGATGTTTTTCGACAGCTACACATCAATATTCCTCTAATAGAAGCTCTGGAACAGATGCCGAGCTATGTAAAATTTCTCAAGGATATTCTTGCTAATAAAAGAAAGATCGGGGAAAATAAAATAGTTGCGCTAACATATGAATACAGTGCGCTGTTTCAAAACAATATCCCCACAAAATGAAGGATCCTGGGAGTTTTACATTGCCTTGCACAATAGGAGGTAAGATGCTCGGAAATGCGCTGTGCGATTTAGGGGTGAGCATAAATCTAATGCCCTTGTCGATCTTTAAGAAGCTGGATATCAGCAACGCAAGACCAACAATGATCACACTATAGTTGGCCAATAGATCGATAACGCATCTTGAGGGCAAGATAGAGGATGTACTCGTGCAAGTGGACAAGTTTATCTTCCCAGCGGACTTTGTTATATTGGATTACGAAGCTGACAGAGAAGCACCTATCATCTTGAGTCGCCCATTCCTAACAACAGGGCGAGCACTGATCGATTGCAAAAAGGAGAACTGACCATTAGGGTCGACGATCAAGAAGTAAAGTTCAATGTTTTTAATGCGTTGAAGTACCCAAATGATATGGAGAATTATTAGTATATTGAGGAATTGTAGGAAGGACCTTGGCACGAACCCCTAGAAGAACTGAATGAAGAACATTTTGGAATCGGCGCAATGTTGGAGGAGGATTGTGCCGCAATTTATGTTGAATCAAACTTTGAACCACTCAAGTTATCTGAACGAACTTTACAACGCATCAAGCCATCTTTGGAAGAACCACCTGTGCTAGAGTTAAAGTCGTTGCCTATGCACCTAAAGTATGCTTACTTAGAAGGTAACAACACGTTACTGATTATCATTTCTGCCTCGCTGAGTGAGGAGAAAGAAGACGCACTTCTACAGATCCTGAGAAATAACGCAAAGGCTTTAAGATGGACCTTGGCAAACATTCAAGGAATCATTCCCTCGTATTGCATGCACAAGATTCGTCTGGAAGAAGGAAAGATAGGATCGGTAGAAAGGCAACGACGTTTAAACCCTACCATGAAGGAGGTCATGAAAAAGGAAATAGTGAAGTGGCTGGAAGCAGAAGTCATCTACCCGATATCTGATAGCAGCTGGGTGAGCCCAATGTAGTGTGTTCCAAAGAAAGGGGGGATGACAGTCGTCACCAACGACAAGAAAGAATTAATTCCCACAAGAACTACAACAGGGTGGAGAATTTGTATGGATTATCGCAAGTTAAATTTGGCCACTAAAAAGGACCACTTCCCACTCCTGTTCATGATCAGATGTTAGGCAAACTTGCAGGGAATGAATTCTTCTGTTTTCTTGACGGCTATTCAGGGTACAACCAAATAGCAATTGCGCCGGAAGATCAAGACAAGACAACCTTCACGTGCCCATTTGGTATGTTTTCATTCTGACGCATGCCATTTAGACTCTGTAATGCGCCAGGCACTTTCCAACGATGCATGATGGCGGTATTCTCAGATTATTTGAAGGAGTCAGTCGAAGTATTCATGGACGATTTTTTCAGTTTTCGGCAATAATTATGACTCCTGTTTATCTAACCTGGAAAAGGTTTTAAAGAGATGCGTGGCAACAAATCTTGTTCTAAACTGGGAAAAATGCCACTTTATGGTGGAAGAAGGAATTTTTCTGGGTCATAAAATCTCAAAAGCAGGATTGGAAGTTGATCAGGCGAAAATTGACGCAATTTCCAAGCTACCCCCACCAGTGAACGTGAAAACACTTAGAAGCTTTCTGGGACACGCTGGGTTTTATAGAAGATTTATTCGTAATTTCTCCCAGATCGCAAGGCCCTTAAGTGCGCTCCTTGAAGCTGACTGAGAATATAATTTTGATGATGCGTGCACCAAAGCATTCAACACATTGAAAGATACGCTCATCATCGCACCCATTCTTGTTGCGCCGGACTGGATGCAAGCGTTTGCGTTGATGTGTGACGCAAGCGGATATGCTGTGGGTGCAGTACTAAGTCAGCGCAAGGACAAGGTATTGCATCCTATTTATTATGCAAGTAAAACATTGAATGATGCGCAGAAGAACTATACAACCACAGAGAAGGAAATGCTCGCAGTGGTATTTGCACTGGAGAAATTCCGACAGTACTTAATCAGAACAAATGTTATGCTGTATACGGATCACTCTGCGATCAAATATCTGATGACAAACAAGGATGCAAAACCAAGGCTTATACGGTGGGTATTGCTCCTGCAAGAATTTTACCTCGAGATCAAAGATCGAAAGGGCACCGAGAACCAAGTCGCTGATCATTTGTCAAGATTGGAGAATTATGAGGTTCAAGGGAAAGAAAAGATATTGAAGAAAGATTCCTCGATGAGCTGCTGATGTCAGAAGACATTAATGTTCCCTGGTATGCGGACATTGTGAATTTCATCGTTTGCAGTTAAATACCAGATGATTATACTTATCAGCAGAAGAGAAGCTAAGACATGATGTCAAATTTTATTTCTGGGATGATCCATTCCTATATCGACTTGGTTCTGATCATATATTACGTCGATGCATTCCTGAGCACGAAGTCAAGCACATTCTGAAGATGTGTCATGAGTCCCCTTACGAAGGACACTTTGGTGGGGCAGCGGGCTGCTGCAAAGGTCTTGTAGTGTGGCTATTTTTGGCCAACACTGTTTAAGGATGCCCATGCCCACGTTGTGCAATGCGACAGATACCAGAGAATGGGGAATATGTCTAAAAGGAATGACATGTTGTTGACATCAATCTTAGAGGTTGAATTATTTGATGTTTGGGGAATTGACTTCATGGGCCCATTTCCACCATAAAAAGGTCATCATTATATCCTGGTAGTGGTTGATTATGTATCAAAATGGGTTGAGGCCATTGCATGTGCCAAGAATGATGTGGCCACAGTGGCGAAGTTTCTTAAGAAGAATATTTTTTCTCAATATGGGATGCCACGGGCCTTAATCAGCGATGAGGGCTCTCACTTCATCAACTGGATAATCACCAACCTGTTGACTAAATTTAACATCAGCCATAGAGTTGCGACTGCTTATCACCCACAGACTAATGGGCAGGCATAGATTTCTAACCGAGAGATCAAAACTATCTTAGAGAAGGTAGTCAATACTTCCAGGAAAGATTGGTCACCCAAGCTTGATGAAGCACTATGGGCATACAGGACTGCCTATAAAACACCAATTGGCATGTCTCCATATGTTCTGGTCTTTGGAAAAGCTTGTCATCTGCCGCTCGAGTTGGAACATAAGGCGATGTGGGCATGCAAGAAGCTGAAGTTTGATTTAGTAAGTGCGGGGAAAGTCTGGAAGCTGTAACTAAATCAGCTGGTCGAATGGCAAAGGGATGCCTATGAAATTGCCAAGATTTATAAAAAGAAAACCAAGAAGTGGCATGACGACCGCATAAATGACTGGACATTCACCAAAGGTCAACAAGTATTATTATTTAACACTCGTTTGCGATTGTTCCAAGGAAAGTTGAAGTCTCGTTGGTCTGGGCCATTTCGAATCAAGACTATCTTTCCTCACGGCGCAGTGGAACTAACAACTTTAGACGGGAACAACGCGTTTAAAGTCAATGGTCAATAGATTAAGCCTTACTACGGAGGTGACTTCAAGTGACGCATGGATACCATTGACTTGGGCAAGCAGGATTAAACCACTTGTGAGGGAAGTGATTGCGGTAATTCTGAGAACTCCTTTCAATCAACATCCCTATCTGTGTTTACTTGCTTTCTTTAAAGTTTATCTTTTACTGCTTTCTAAATTACGTAGTTACTGCATTTTAGAATTAGCCTTTAATGCTTTCTGTAAGTCTCTTCAATTTAATTTTTCATGTCATGTTTAATTCCTTTAATTTGTATGCATTAGTAGCACTATTCTTTAATTTTTGTGAATGATTTGATGAAACATTAAACACCGCAAAGTATTTTCGACTTTGCGATTGTTGATGAATTAAAAAGAAAATTAAAAAAATTGGTATGTATCGCGTTGATGGGTGCATTGTGTGTTAACAAGAGACACCTTGCGTCAATTACACTCAACTGCGTTACGTTGAGGGGTGTGTTGTACGCATGTGTGTCATTTTTCCGTCCTTAGCAAAATGCACTATGTTGAGGTAGTAGCAACACTGTGTGCCCGATCCTCCAGAAATGTGTTTAGTTAAGGGGTGTGTTGCGGGGATGCATGCATTGTTGCCCGTCCTCAGCAAAAATGCATTTGTGTTAAGGGAAGCGCGATGTTAATTTTTAATCGTGCACCTGTCTGAATCAGATTCAAAAGATAATTTCAATTCATTATTTTTCTTAGTTAACGAAATTCTTTGATTCTTTGTATAGGCCAACAATTTTTGTATTACGTTAATTTTTAATTCTTTGTATACTAGTGAATTTTCAATACAACTAAGTAGCCATTCTCTCTATTTGCCTGTGCCTTTTTCATTATCATCTTTTGTCAATATTTGTGATGTTCTTGATCTTTTACTTTTGCGTTATTCATTGCACTGCCATGATGTATAATATGTTTATACTTAGAAACATTTCCCATATTTTGTAAATTCTGACTAACACTTAGTTAATTTGTAGCTTAGCAGTACTTTACCTTTTATCTCTCAAAGTTCTGCTCAAACTTTCTTTTTGAAATTTTTTCTAAATGTTTGTCTATTCTGTCCAAGCAACGCAATGAGGACCTTGCGCATCTCTAAATTTGGGGGTGGGGAAGGTCTGAGCAGATGAGGTCAAGAATATGCGGTCATTAAGAAAATGCGTTCATTTTCTATATATATATATATATGTATATATATATATATATATATATATATATATATATATGTATGTATCAATAAATTTTCATACAGAACTCCAATGTCAGCGCAAGGGAAAACTTCAAAAACATTCCCAACCTAATAAGAGTTAGTTGTGAAAGGAACCTGCTCGTAGTTGGATGTTCGCATGACACCTGTGGGAGCAAACCAAAATGAAGGTGGGTTTCCAAGAAAAACGCAATATGAAAAAGAAAAAAAAAAGAGAAAAATGCAAAAGAAAATAAAAGAATGTAAGAGACAACTCCTCTGAAATTCATGAGTTAAAGTTGAAATTGGCACACAACCATAGTTGGATGTTCGCATGACACCCATGGGAACAAGCCAAAACGAAGAGTGTAACCATGACTAACAGTCTCTAATATATGACGCAAAATTTGACCATCGGATATAGATGTATCAAGTTGTTTGACAAAGAAGAGGTAAACATTCTATTTATAAAAACTAGAAAAGCATTTTTTAGCAGAAATTTGTTATATAGAAGAATAAAGTAGAGCTCTGATATGAATTAGCAAGGATAGAAGGAAATTGCATTGTTAAGTAATGTACCTAAGTGGAGCATTGGGAGCAACCAATCGACGCAAAAATTTAGGATAGGAACTAAGCATTTTTACCTTAGTAGAAGATATGTTTGAGGACAAGCATATATCCAAATTTGGGGGTGTGATAATTTGTAGAAATACAAGTTATTTATACTGCTTTATTTAGATATTGCGGCCAAAAGAGAGGAAAGTTGCGTCAATTATATGAAAATTAGCTAAGAAATACAATAATTACAAATTATCACAAATACACCCACTAAGACCATTAAGATGGTAGAAAAGGATATTTTAAGTCTGTTTTGCAGGAAACCAAGTCACCGTATGCGCTCATGGCTCAATAGAGAAGGCTTAACACATCTATGTCACATTGCGCCCATCAGTCAGGAATGAATAGACGATCAACGCAATGACGACGCAATGCGACAATCGATCCAGAGTTGAACTTCAACCGCATGCGATAATAGAAACAACACCGCATGCGACACGATCGGAAGATGCAAATGAGTAGCGCAAATGCAGAGGATTGTGACACGTGTATAACTAACCGTTGTGCATATTCGACGGACTGATTGCATAACAGAAGGAATATTTATTCCTCCATTTTTGGACTTTCCATAACAATAAAGTGGGGACCACAAGTCAAAGAGTCAAAGCCTTCAGCCTATAAATACCCTTAAAAAATTCACTGAAAGATATACTTGATACGAGGGATAATTGATATGAGGCTATTGAGAGAGAGCTGATCTGAGTGTTGATCGGAGGAAATCCGGGAAGAGAAGAGACAAGGCCGAGAGGTGAGTCTCATTGCAATTCTGCTAAATCCCCACCGAGAAGCTCTGTACTTAGATCCCTTCTACTGGTTGAGCAAGCTTGAGAGGGAAGCTCATCCTTCCATTCACTCCATCAATGCCGGCAAGCGATTCTCCTCCATAAGATAGCCACCACATACCATCCACAAAAAAATGGTCAAGCTGAAGTGTCCAACAGGGAAATTAAGCTGATATTAGAGAAGGTGGTAAAGCCTTCACGCAAAGATTGGGCAATGAAGCTGGACGATGCCTTGTGGGCATACAGGACCGCCTATAAGACATCGATAGGCATGTCCCTGTAGACGTTGGTGTTTGGAAAGGCATGCCATTTATCACTTGAGTTGGAGCATAAAGCAACGTGGGTAGTGAAAAAGCTCAATTTTGACTTAAAGGCCGCAAGGGAAGCAAGGAAACTTCAGTTGGTGGAGCTTGATGAATGGAGAATTCATGCATATGAGAATGCCAAAATCTACAAAGAGTGCGCAAAATGTTGCCATGAAAAACAACTATGCGAGAAGAATCTCCAAGTCGGACAAAAGGTCTTGTTGTACAATTCTCGGCTACGACTCTTTCCCGGCAAGTTAAAATCACGATGGTCTGGTCATTTCATAATCGCTTGACGAATGCAACTCCCATGTGATGGACGCATACGGCTAATTACCGCAACACCCATGCGTTGGCATTCGCCTTTGCGATGGAGAGTTTCTCCGTATGCGGTCGTCTATGTGGTAGTTCGATTTCCGCGTTTGCATCCACTTCCTGTGTTAGCTACAAAAATAGACAATTGAACGCATAATAACGCATAATAATGGGTTAGCTGAGATTCTTAATGCTGAACGCCGCAAGCTCAATTTCTTATGAATTCCTAACATAATTGCCGCATATTCTGCTTAACAGCCCTCATAATTCTAAGTAAAAGGTTTAAGATGACATGCATTTCTGCATGTCATCACACCCCCAAACTTAAAATCATGCTTGTCCTCAAGCATGCGTTATACACAAGAAATTCTAACTCACCTTCTTGCTTTCCTTTGCGATGACCAGCTTCTCAGAATATAATTTACTCATACCTCTAACCATTGCCGCATTGCTCTCCTCCACTTTGGCTGCTTGTTCAAAAAGATCTTTTCTAAGTTTAGATCCGGCAAGCCTTTGCTAAAAAACTTTTTATTCATTCACCGCAACTTTGTGTTTAGCTTTTGAGAATGCGTTCGTTCAAAACACTTCAAAACTTTACGATTTACTTATTCAAATGTGGCATTGAACCTGGTTATACCCTTCATTTTGGCTTACCCCCACGTATGTCATGTGGGCATCCAACTTTGGTTGTGTTCCATATTTAACTCAACTCTTGTCTTGCTTGACTTGGCTTGCGCCAGACAGAGGAGTTGCGCTTATGCATTGATCCTGGCGACTTACCTTCATTTTGGCTTACCCCCACGTGTGTCATGCGGACATCCAACTACGGATAAGTGCCTTTGACAACTTAACTCTTATCAACATAGGTTTCCCCATTGCGTTGACAGTGGAGTTATTATTCTAAAAAATTCTCACTTTTTTATATATATATATTTTTTTCAAATGATCACGATTTTCCGAGACCGCTACCATCCCCAAACTTAGAGGTTAGCAACGTTCTCACCGTAAAGCTAAAAGCAAAATCAACAGAAATGCGGTAATAAATGTTTGAGCAAAGGTTTGCACAAAATAAAACTTAAGACTTTCAAAAATTGAAGAAGTTAATAAAAGTAAGGAGTGCCTTGCGATGATTAATTAGAAGATGCGGTGAATTATATGTACCATCTTAGAAACATCGCAAAGCAACACAATTAGGAAAAATAGAATTTCAAAAGGATAATGCATAAAAGATAACAAGTAAAGAACCTTAGACGGAACAACGCATGCGATTATGCGTTGGAATCCACGCGATCGAAGCCATGCATTGAAGGATGAAAGGAATTCTTCCGTTGTACTGCACACCGAGGAGACTTATTGTTACACCTATAAAGAACAAATACACCAAAACCAAGGAAGCAGCCATATATCCAAAATAACAATAAAAATAACCTAAACTACAAAAGCAAGGTAAAGATAGAGTAGAAGACTTCCTAGAAAAAAATAGGAGTGTTATCACCGCAAGGAGTCTTCCATGCAGGAGATTGCTTTCAACTGCTCGGGTTAAGGACTTGCCTTGACCATTGGAACTTCCAACAATTGTTGGGGCTATGTTGGCTACCATGTGCTTAGAACTGCCTTCAGCTCATACGACTGATTGCCCTTCTATCTTGGGGTAAATACCGGCTTTCGGCGCATTTCCTACACTTCAATATTGTTTGCAACCTAGTCATACAAGTTATAATACTCCCAAGATAAAAAGGTTGCCTGTAGAGACACAAAACTCAACAAACAATTAGCTGCCAAGTCCCCGACAACGACGCCAAAAACTTGATGACGGGAAATTATATGTCAATTACTCAACAACTAAAATTTCGTGGACTCAATATGCAATGCATGTTCTTGAAGTATGCGTTGATTGTCATGCGTCGATGGTCATGCGTTGGAATGACTATGCGTTAACAAATGTATGCGATGACCATGCGTCCTAACACAAGTTTTCTTGCGCTCACACCAAGTATAATGCAAATGCAAGTTTCTTGGGTGATCTGAGGTCGAACTCAAGGATTTGTAGCTGGATGAATACGGTAATGTGCATGTGGCGGTTGAATAAAAGAATGGATGGGAGGTTGCTAAGCTAACACTACTCCTACTCCTAGCTAACAGACAATGCAATGAGAATATGAAAGAGAGGTAGATACACGATAACTCATGACATGAAATAAATGAATGGGAAAATAGATAAAATGTGGAGATGATTTCATTGCAACCCTTAAGAGTGACCGCAAGGGCAACCTTAGTCAATGCAAGTCATGCGATCATGCTACACACACTTGAGCCTAACTCTAGGACGTATACGGTGTATCTACAATATTTTCGGGAAGCTTATGCCTACCTAAACCTCTATAACCCGCTCACGTGCTCTTGCTGCATGAGCGTGCTAGTCGTATATCACCGTATCCTACTTCCTGGACGCATAAAAAATCCTATCCGTAGGGTGCATACGTTGTGTGATAGCAAACAGAGCTCATCTCTAAGTTCCCCATTCTTGCTTATGCATTCCAATCCGCTCTCTCGAGTCTTAGATTTGGGTTTTGACTACTCTCTCAAGTATGCCTAAATGATGAATGAAGCGCTCATAAGACAAGGTAACCATATAAACTTTGCTGACATAAGATTATTCCTATCTCTAGTGAACAATAGCTTACATTGCTTAATGCGACCAACCACTTACCCTCTCGGGGAATTAGTTGTTGCTGACTTTACTCATAGACAAGTGTTGCATCCACCTATAGACAGGCGTTGCTACAGCTTCACACTAAGTAAATAAGGTTTACTCACACACTCACGCAACACACACCTCTCGGTGGTGTGCTACATTCTTCATATCCCTAATCCACATGACTAAGTATGCAATACTCTTGCAATCTCACTAAGTGATGCAATGAAAGCTAAAGATGCTAAGTAAGAAGATGGAGATGGAGTCAAAGGAAACACAGGAATGCATTGAACACATCATGTATTAATTCTTTAATCACAAAATGTATACAATACAATATAAGAAAAGAAGAGAAAATGAAATGACCGGCTGGAAGCAATGACTTGCTTCCAGCGGATGTGCGTCAAGGCTGCCGGTGGTGCCATGGATGGGCGGAGGAACTGACTCTCTCAAGATCTAGCTATGGTCGAAGGCTCTGGTCGTTACTTGGAATGGATGAAGGAGGTGAAGAACTCTCAAGCTTCTTCTCACGCATTTGTTTGGATCGCAGGGATAACCCTGAGTTGCAGAGTTAATCCCCAGACAAGTTGGAATTATGCTCATTGGCTTTATTACATAGAGCCTGGATCACTGACAACATTAATGGACTGCTCTAATTCTGAATTCACGACGCGTTTAGTCCTTTCTGAATCTCTGCTGCTAACGGCACGGTATGTGAAATGTCAACATCATCTTTTGCTTTTCCCAAGGTAGATGCATTGATGCGTCCATTCCACCAACCTTGTGTTGATCCCTTTATCATGCGTTATCGTGTAGCTGCAATCATTCAGTGACCGTATTCGCTTCATACCGCAACTTTTACACAATGACCTCGCTTGACGAGCGCAACTCCCATGCGATAGATGCATGCGACTGATCACCGCAACACCCATGCGTTGATCGAACGCGGTCGCCTTTGCGATGGAGAGTTTCTCCGTATGCGGTAGTCCAGTTTTCGCGTTTGCGTCCACTTCTTGCGTTAGCTACAAAAATAGACAACTGAACGCATAATAATGCATAATAATGGGTTAACTGAGATTCTTAATGTTGAACGCCGCAAGCTTAATTTCTTATGAATTCCTAACATAATTGCCGCATATTCAGTTTAACAGTCCTCATAATTCTAATTAAAAGGCCTAAGATGACATGCATTTTTACATGTCATCATATCTTTCCTTGACTTTGTTTATTCTAAATTTTGCACTCTCGCATCTCAATTTTAACTTTGATAATTTTATCATCGCATCCTCTTTAGTCGGTGCAATCAGTAAATATTGATTACTTTGTAAGTCAACGCATTGTTTTCTATGCCAATTATGATTTCAATGATGAAACACATGCCTCTATTTTTCATCACATGTACTAGAGTCAACTTAATTTTAGGACAGTCAATTCGTGAAACATTTCTAGAAGTTAGTGGTCCACAAGGTTTCTTTTAAATTGACTTTTATGAAACCTCCTAAGCGCATCACATGAATTCTTTCAATCTTTCAGCAATGAGGGCATTGCTGCATTTAACTTTGGGGGTGCGGTATTTATTTTCAACCTTGCTACTTTTAGGCATTAAAAAAAATAAACCATAACGTTGCGATCGGATCCTGCTCGTAGTTGGATGTCTACATGACACCCGTGGGGGCAAGCCAAATCGAAGGTAGGAATTGTGATCAACGTATAAATAAAATGATCGCAACTCCGCTGCCAAATGGGCATGAGTTTAGACTGAGAAAGAGCGCCTTGCTCATAGTTGGATGCTCGCATGACACCCATAGGGGCAAGCCAAAACGAAGGCTAGGCACTTGGATCAATGCAAGGTCATAGAAATAATATCTAAACTATGTAAGGAAAATCATTTGAAAACACCCCAGTTGAAAAAGTTTTTATGAAATAAAACATGCGATGCCCTGGAAACAAGGAAAGTCTTTTTAAAGGTTAAACTTGTGTTCCCTAAATTTTAGAAATATTTTAAGAAGAGACCTGGATAGGAATTAAGGAGATTTAGGTACATAGGATTTGAATAAGGCACCTTGAGAAATCTAGGAAAGAAAAAGGCGGCTGACTTTCTAGAGAAAATATTTAGTTTATTGTAACGCGTGTGGATGGATGACATGAATTTCTCACTATGATGCGATACTACGTCTAATTATGCGTTAATTATGGATGTTCTTGTAGTATGCCATGCGTTGTTACAAGTTTCCTTACAATGGAACCAAGTGTAAATCCACCGCAAGTTTCTTGGTGTGATCCGAGGTCAAACATAGGGACTGGTTTAGGTTATTGCAGTACGTTCATGATACATGCGACCAGGTTTTCAATCTTTAAAAGTGTGTTTGTACAAGTATATAAATTGCAATAAAATAAAGGAAAACAGTAAAAATGTGATAAAAACATAAAAAGATAGTAAACCTAAGCTAGATATACAAGATACAGACTACATGTACAAGATGCTGTGAGTAAGGCTGGCTGTGAAAGTTATGCAAAGACATGGGATGCGGTGACAAGTCTTATGAACAGAATAGAAAGACAAAGACAAATAATATAAACAGCGCAAGTTCTTAATTGGATTGAAGGTACAAATACTGTTCCGCTCTTCTTTTGGCGTACACCTCTCAGTGATCGGCCGCGTTCCCACATGTCTGTGGTGAAACAGAGACTAACGTAATGAATGCAAGGTTGCTTCCATGTCTGGAAGTACTACTCACTTTAGTTAACGCATTCTCCTGACATTCTCTCGATAGATCAGAATGACACCTTCACTTCTGCTCTCACAGGTGAAGATGCCGTCTAGCATGCTTTAGCTAAACATATTTTATATCTTTAATACAGATTAAGTTCTTAGTGATTCATATTGCTCATCAGAGGATTACGAAGATATCATGGAAAAAGTGATTGGTGGGTGAACGAAAATAGACAGAAAATGGCAAATGGAATTTATCGAAACATTTAATATTTCTACTAAGCATTTGATACATGATGTGTGAATGAATAGATAAAGAAAACATGGATCACACAATGAATGAGAGAGATAGAATAGATACAAATAGTGTCAATGTCTTGACACAGATTCGATAGAGATCTGCTTGCCGGATAGGATGGATTTGATAGTAGGAAGAGCTTCCCTCTCAGGCTTGCTCTATCGGTAGCAGGGAGCTTTGCACAGAGCTTCCGTTCGGGTGTTTGGCAGGTTGGATCTGAGACTCACCTCTCGGCCTTATCTCGTCTTCTTCCCGGATTTCTTCTCTTAAGCACTTAGCTCAGCCTTCTCTCTACAATCTAGCAGCACTTAGCCCCATATCAAGTAGCATATTTTTCTCTGAAATCAATGGGGTATTTATAGGTGTAGATCTTTGACTCTGGCCTTGTGGTCCCCACTTGTGGTTATGGTAATTCCGAAGATGGAGGGATATTATTCCTTATGTTATGCAATCAGACCGTCAATTCTGCACAACCTTTATAGTACACGTGTCTCAATCTTCCACTCTTGCGTTGCTCAACTGCATCTTTCGATCATAGGTTCGCCTGCGGTGTTATTTTTATTACCGCATGCGATTGAAACACAGCTCTTGTATCGACTGTCTCATTGCGCCGCCATTACGATATTCGTCTCTTTATTGTTGATTGAGGGGCGCAATGTGACAAAGATGCGTTGATTAGTCTCTCGTGAGCCTTGAGCACAAGCTGTGACTTGGTCTCCTGCAAAACAGAGTAAAGTTTGGCTTGTCTTCCATCTTTTTGGTGTTAATGGGTGCAATCACAAACATTTATAATTATTGCAATACTAGGCTAATTTTCATACAATTGGTGCATAATTACTAACTTTTGGCCGCAATATCTAGATATGTTGGCATAAATAACTTGTATTTTTACAAGTTATCATTTATGCTTGAGGACAAGCATTGTTTTAAATTTGGGGGTGTGATAATGGGCAAAAATGCACGTTATTACAACACAAAGATATAAAATAATGTAGGATTGCGACAGTAAAAATATGTAAAATCGTGTCCAAAAGCATTAAGTTGAGAACATTGCGATCGCATGCGTCCATCGCATTAAAGCAGCTAATTTACGTATTTTGTGCAAGAAAATGCATTGGCGGAAGGCAGAATTGCGATCCAAGGAATTCAGCATCCGAGCTTTTTAAAAGATTGCGATCGCAAGGTTATGCGATCGTATGCATTCGCGAAGATCTGCTCAAGAAGGTGGTCGTATAAAGATGGCGCATCAAGGTGAAAGTTTAATAAATCACGATGGGACAGAAAGCTAATGATGGTCGAATTCGAATTTAGTTGACAAGCCATTAACAACACACTATAGCAAGTACACTCAACTTTTCGGTGACAATTAATTGGCGCATCAGACAAAGATTTAATGACATCCTATCAGTGCAATCATTTGAGAGAAAAGCTTCTTCACCTTGATATCTATAAATACCGAAGGCCACCATAAAAAAAGGAGCTTAGCGATATAGAGAGTTCGACATACAGAAGATAGTTAGCCATTGTTCATAGTTTTTTTACACTTAGAAGGCGGAAGCGAGTGAAGAGAGAAGACGCCAGAAGATCGTTACTGGTCAGCTCGAGAGAGTGTCGGGAAGCATTAAGAACGAAGTGAGGGTCGACTCTTGTGAAAGCAAGAATATTCTTTTGAGCAGAGTAGAGAAAAACGCAGTGTAAAAGCCTTAGGAAGCAAGACATTGCTACCAGGCCCCCTATCCTTACTTCCCATTGTCATTCTGTATTCTGAATTCATTTATAGAATGGAACTTGCATCTCTACATCTGTTCACTCTCTTTACATTATGCATGAGTAACTCAACTTTCGAATGGGTTGAGAAACACTTAGCTAACATGATCTAAGATCTTCATTTTATGCGATCATTTGGTCTTATGTATGCGTCCATCACCCCTTTAGAGCTATTCGGGAAAGAGTCCAAAGAAAGAACCTAGACTTGAGAGAGCTAGGTTAGAGTCTAGGCTTGAGAAAGTTAGATTAGAACCGCATAAGAAAGAGATAGAGACTTAGAGATAAGTTTTGTTTGCTAACATGCATCGCATGCACCCTAGAAATAGGTTATAGTAGTATGCGGTCGCCTTCTGTATGGGTGTGTTATTCATCATCGCATAGACAAGAATAGAGGCTTAGATGTAAGTCCTATAGACATCATCGTATACATCGCATGCGTCCTAAAACTAGGAGCCATAGTATTTGCATTGAGAGATGACTTGTTGTTGTGTGTATGTAGCATGATAGCATAACGTGAACACAATCTTAGAAAGTGTTAGCTAAATCCCTTTTCAACCCGTTCCCCCGCATACTCATTGTAACTTTCATTATTATTAACTCTTTTCTCAATTCTGCCGCATAGAATCTATACCTTAAACAAACATACTAACCAACTCATTGTTTTATTTGTCACCGTAAAGAAATTAGAAATAACCGGTGCATACTGTCTCCACAGTCCCTGTGTTCGACCCTGGGCTTACTAGGCAACCTAGTAGGATTTATACTTGGATCTTGCTAGTAAAACTCACATGCACAATGCATACATCACCATCGCAATATACACCATTATTTCATCTTATTCACAACGCATCAGTGGACCACCAGAATTCAACCAAAATTACCAATGTCATCGACTGCAACATCACCAACCTGCACAAGAACACCATCTGCATGCACAAACATCCAGTTCATCATTTTCTTCCAAAGAGAATTTGCTAAAAGAGTATATACAGAAGAATGATACTCTTTTGCAAAGTCAGGCTTCCTCAATCAATAGCCTTGAGATGCAAATGGGCCAACTCATTGGTGAATTGAAGGCAAGGCCGTATGGTTTCTTACCGAGTAATACCGAAGATTCACGTAACACAAAAATGTAGCAGTGTCATGTCGTGATATTGCGAAGTGGTAGACCCCTAAATGAAAAACCAGACTAGCAAGAATCAACAATAAGGAAATCAACTAACCAGACCAACACTAGCCATGACTTACAGATTTGGGAGCGAAAAGCAAGCACACATACCTGAGATTCAGAAAAAATAAATAAAAAAAATAACTTAATGCTTGAGACAACGGTAAAGTTTAGGAAGTGGAAGTAGTTAATCGCAGGAAATCTACTAAGAATGCTTCAACTTCAGATATTTGACCAAACCCTCCTTTTCTTCAGCGCCTAAAGAAGAAAAGTGATGAAAACTAGTTTCGTCGCTTCCTTAATGCCTTGAAGAAACTTCATGTGAATATCCCCTTAGTTGAAGCAATATAACAAATGCCTTCCTATGCCAAGTTTTTAAAAGACATTTTATCTAAAAAGAGAAGGTTGAATGAATTTGAAACAGTGGCTCTGAAGCATGAAACTAGTGCTTTTCTTAAAGGAAACATTCTTAAAAAGATGAAGGATCTTGGAAGCTTTATAATCCCTTGTTCTATTGGAGGGATTGATTTGTGTCGCACCCTATGTGACTGAAGAGCCAGTATCAACTTAATGCCACTTTTGATCTTTAAGAAATTAGGGACTGGGCAGTATCGCTCAAATTGATAGACAGATCCATTGCTTTTCTTGAAGGGAAGATAGAGGATATTCTAGTACAAGTGGAGAAATTCATATTTCCAGTTGATTTCATAATCCAGGATTATGAGAAGGATAAGAAAATGTCTATTATCTTAGGAAGACCATTTTTATGCACAGGAAAATTCCTCATAGATGTCTACAAAGGAGAGCTGACATTGCGAATGAATAATCAGAAGATCAAATTCAACGTATTGGACGCGTTGAAATATCCTAAAGAAGAAGAGACTTGTCAACATATTGATGCATTGGAATGGGAACTCGAAGAAGGTGAAGCTGAATCTGAGCATGTAAGAAAGATTTTGATCGCAAACCGAAAGAAGTTACCAATGTTATAACTGAAACACAAAGGAAGATTGAATCTTTAAATCTGAGCGATAGAGAGAAGAGAGCAAAACCATCGCTTGAGGAACCACCAACACTAGAATTGAAGATATTATCAACACATATGAAGTATGCATACTTAGGAAAGGACAACACACTACCAGTCATAATTTCTTCCTAATTGAATGCATTTGATGAAGAATCGTTAATGCAAGTGCTCAAACAACACAACAAGGCATTGGATGGACCTTGGCATATATCAGAGGTATAAACCCATCGTATTGTATGCATAAGATTTGATTAGAAGAAGGACACATAGGGATTAGTCAATGTCAACGAAGATTAAACCCTGTGATGAAAGACATTGTGAAGAAAGATCATCAAATGGCTTGATGAATGAGTCATTTATCCCATCTCCAACATCCAATGGGTTATACCTATTCAATGTATGCCTAAGAAAGGAGGTATGACTATAGTCACTAATAAAAACAATGAGCAGATACCTACCCAAACAATGACTGAGTGGTGAATATGTATGGACTATGGAAAGCTCAACATTGCCACTAACTTTCCCTTACCTTTAATCGATCAAAGTTGGATAGGTTGGCAAGTAATGAATTCTTTTTCTTTTTAGACGATTACTCAGTTATAACCAGATAATGATCACTCTGGAAGATTAGGAGAAGACTACCTTCATCTGCCTTTATGGAACTTTTGCATTTCATCACATGCCTTTCGGCCTATGAAACGCACCAGGCACATTTCAGAGGTGTATGGTGATGGTTTTCTCCAACTTCCTAAAACAATCTGTGGAGATTTTTATGGATGACTTCTCCATTTTTTGACACTTTTATGATAAATGCTTGATTAACATGGAGGCTGTGCTCAAGAGATGTGAGGAGACCAAACTGGTGTTGAACTGAGAAAAATGTCACTTCATTGGGACAGAAAGAATTTTTCTTGGGCACAAGGTCTCTCAAAAAGGTTTAGAGGTAGACCTTGCCAAGGTTGATGTGGTAGCTAAACTGCCAGTGCCTTCTGATGTTAAAATAGTATGAAGATTTTTCGAGCACGCACGTTTTTACCATCGCTTTATCAAATGATTCCCCCAAATTACCAAGCCTTTGAGCAACTTTCTCTGACCTAACCAACCTTACAATTGTACAAGTTCATGCAAACATGCATTCCGAACTTTCAAGCAAGCATTGACTTCTGCGCCTATTTTCATAACACCAGATTGGTCACATCCATTTGAACTCTTGTGTGATGCAAGTGATATGGCAACAGGCGCCATGTTGAGTCAAAATAAAGACAAAATGATTCATCCAATCTACTATGCAAGCAAAACCCTGAATGAAGCTTAAGAGAACTATACGACTACAGAAAAAGAGTTGTTTGTAGTAGTTTTTGACACAGAAAATATCTGCATGTATCTTGTAAGATCAAAAGTAACTATCCATACTGATCATTCAGCAATCAAGTATTTAGTTAATTCGATGGATCCTATTGCTTGAAGAATTTAATTTGGAGATTGTGGATCGCGGGGGCACTGAAAATCAAGTTTTCGATCTTCTTTCAAGACTTGAGAATGAGCCTTTTCAACATACTACCCAAGATATTCGAGACAATTTTATTGATGAAAAGCTATTAAAGATAAAAGAAAAGGAGTCGCGATACGCTGATATTTTAAACTACCTAGTTTTCAAGACGTGGCCAAATGACTTCAACCACCACTAGCGTAGAAAGCTAAACCATGATTGCAAATTCTATAGATGGGATGAACCCTTCTTTTACAAGTTGGGTCCTGATCACATTCTGAGAAGATGCATTCCCGAGTTTGAGATGCAAGAAATTTTAGTAAAATGCTGCGAAGCACCTTATGGTGGATACTTTGAGGGACAACAGACAATAGTTAAAGTATTGCAATGTGGTTATTAACACTATTCAAGGATGCTCATGCCTATGCAGTCAACTATGATCACTATCAAAGGATCAAAAATTTATCTTAGAAAATGAGATGCCACTCACATCAATACTAGAGATTGAGTTATTTAATGTGTGGAGCATTGATTTTGTGGGATAATTTCCCTCCTTAGGCGGCCACCAATACATCCTTTTGGTTGTAGATTATGTGTTTAAATGGGTTGAAGCTATTGCTTGTACGAAGAATGATGCAACAATTGTTTGCAAATTGCATTGTTTATCAATCACATTGCTTCTAAATTATTGATCAAGTTTAATGTTAATCATAGGATTGTCACTGCCTACGATCCACAGACCAACGGTCAGACAGCAGTATCCAACAGAGAGATTAAGTCCATCCTCGAAAAAGTGTTAAATAATTCATGGATTTAGACACTTCCTTCCTCTACTCTTCCCTCCCTCTTTTCTTTCTTCTTCTTACTTTCATCCTCATTCGTCGATCTCTTCAAGTTCGCAATAACTTACCTCCAAGTCCGCCTTCTCTTCCGATCATCGGTCATCTCCATCTCTTGAAAAAGCCACTCCATCGAAGTTTCCAAAGCCTTTCGGCCAAATATGGCCCTGTTATGACTCTCCGCCTCGGATCTAAGCTCGCCGTCGTTATATCCTCGTCGGCGGTGGTGGAGGAATGCTTCACTAAAAACGATGTCGTTCTCGCCAACCGTCCTTGTTTCCTCATTGGAAAATACATCGGCTATAACTATACTACCATGATTGTCGCTCCGTACGGCGACCACTGGCGGAACCTCCACCGAATTGGTGCCATTGAAATCTTCTCTTCATCTCGAATCAACAAATTCGTCGATATCCGGAAGGATGAAGTGAAGGGATTAGTACGAAAACTATTGCACAATTCGATCGATCGATTTTCGAAAGTTGAAATTCAATCGGCAATGTCAGAGCTGACGTTCAACATCTCGATGAGAATGGCGGCCGGGAAGAGGTATTGTGGCAAGGACGTAACGAACGAGGAAGAGGCGAAGAGGTTCAGGGAGTTGATTAAAGAGCTTGTGGCGATAGGAGGAGTATCAAATCCAGGGGATTTCTTACCCATATTGAATTGGATCCCGAACGGTTTTGAGAGGCAATTGGTTCAATTGGGGAAGAAAGTGGATGCGTTCTTGCAGGGGCTAATTGATGATCATCGCAGGAAGAAGGAAGAAGGAAGGAACACGATGATTGATCACTTGTTTTCTCTGCAAGAATCGGAACCCGATAACTATAACGATCAAATAATCAAAGGATTTATAATGGTAATAAATTTCTCGACTTTTTTGCCTTTTTCTTTTGATTATGCCTTCAACAACTTAAAGATTTTTGTTCTTTTAGTTAAATAAAATTCAAAATACAAAGTGAATTCTAAACGCCTGTTTGATAGAGAATATGGAAACATAAAATTCAGAAATTGTAATTGTAGTTAAATAGATGTGTTTGGTAAATTTGATTCTAATTTATCCACTAAATATTAGTTGACAATAAATTGTTATGAATTAATTTTACATTTTAAATTTTAAAATTCAAATATTGGTTACGAAGAAAATATAGAAATGTTGATTTCAAAATTTGCATTGTTTAGATCATAGAATCCAAAAACAGTTTTCAGAAATAGAATCCAGGTTGTCTACCAAATATATATTTGTTGAAACCAGTCAATCTGAAAACATAAAACAAAATCTAGACTGTAAACCAAGTAGAATTTTTGTAAATAGTTCTATGAAAATTTTGACAAAATTAGGGTGAAACTGAAAGAAAGAAAAACTTTACGAATGAGTAATTTCTAATATCCATAACCCATAATATTAAGGTTTAAAGCATATAACTTTGAAGTTTATTCCATTTTTGTACTTAACTTTTAAAATGTCTATTTTAATAATGAACTTTCAAATTCGTTCTATTTTAGTCCCTAAATCACTAAAATGTCTATATTAATCTCTAGAATTTACCATTATTTTGATTTTAGTAAGTCACTAACATGACTTCAAGTATGTGCACTAATATATTATTACGAACTTGTTTTAAAATTAAATAGTTGGAGACATAGTAGGTAAAGCAACTTTAAATTAGAAAAATAACATATAGATGACCATTTTTTTAAATTAGAGATTTATATTTTAAAAGTGTAAGGATCAAAATAAAATGAACCCCAAAATGAGAAATATTTTTAAAATAAACTAGTAAAAGATCATTGACTAAACTAATGTTTAAACCTAAAATAAATAACCCTTAAGAATTATATATATAAGATCTCCTAATTGATCATACATGGATACATTTTAATTAATTTAAGAGTTATAAATTTCATTATTAACAAACAATTTGAAGGTATTATTGACTGCCGGGTCTGACACATCAGCTGTGACAATGGAATGGGCCTTGTCTCATCTACTAAACAATCCCCAAGTGTTAAAGAAGGCAAAAGACGAAATAGACAGTCAAATTGGACAAGAACAACTCGTGAAAGAATCAGACATTTCGAAACTACCTTATCTTCAAAGAATCATCTCTGAGACTCTTCGATTGAATCCTGCAGCACCCATGTTAGTTCCCCACTATGCAGCCAATGACTGCACAATATGTGGATACAATGTGCCATGCGACACAATAGTACTAGTCAATGCATGGGCCATACATAGGGATTCAAACGAATGGGAGGATCCCATAAGTTTCGAACCAGAGCGATACCAAAAGTCAGAAGCCATGGAGGTACACAAGTTGTTGCCTTTTGGAGTGGGGAGGCGAGCCTGTTCTAGGTCTGCCATGGCGCATAGAGTGATGGCTCTAACTTTGGCAACTCTGATTCAATGCTTCGACTTGGAGAAGGTTCGAGAAGAAGGCATCGATACGAAGGAACGAGTTGTATATCTCTACGTACTTGCTTAAATTACATAAAATAACCTAGGGTCTTAGTTTATTGAATTGAATGTATGCTCATAAAATAACAACTATTTTATTAATAACAATTTGTTTATATAGTGTTTACAAACTACGAGAACACAAGAAAAATTTAAGACACTAATCCCAACACATTGAAGATGGTGTTATAAAAGGTCTTTAATGTCGGTTTTAAATCGACATTATAGTTTACCAAAATTTTAATGCCAATTATCTTCAATACACCAATTTTAATGTCAGTATGAAACTGACATTGTACACCATCTTCAATGTTAGTTGAAAACGATATTGTACACCATCTTCTATGTCGATTTTTTACCAAATTTTTTTCAATGATTGTCTGATTTTTTTTATTGCCTCATTTTTAAAATCGTCCAATCCATTTTTAGTGTCGATCAAGGAGTTAGAAATGACATAAAATATCTCATTTTGGGTCAGGAAATGTTTGGCATCATATTTTATTAAAAAATTTATTTATTGTAATGCGTGCCTGTTATATTATGTATGTTTACTGTTCTACGTGGCAAGCCAACTATATTTCTTTTCCACCTATAAATGTACAAAACCAAACCTAAAATATAACAATAGATACAACAGTACACTCTACCACAGAACTAAATACAAAGTTACCTAAAATACAATAACACACTTCCATAGAACTGTAATAAAGCACATTTCTATAATAATTTATCCACAAACAACAATTAGTACTTCCAATCCATTCTATAAATACTTATCAAATATGAATAAACACACAAATTAATATTTGTATATCAATGACACACTTCCATAGAACAATAGTTAAAATGACCATATCTAACACTCATATGGAACCACCTGCCTATTTAAAACTATAATAAAAAATACCAAATATTAGTAATCATTTCTCCCTTCACAAACATCAATTAGTACTTCCATGAATACTTACACCATGCCCATAAACCAAAAAAAAAAAAAAAAAAAAAAAAAAAAAATTGTACACAGATCTTCCAATAAAAAGATCATCGTTAGATAATAATTCGTCTATCCACAAATAACTATTAGTACTTCATATTCATTCTAAACTTGCATATTTTACTCAAAACTTGTCCAGATTCATTCTAAGCTAGCATTTACATTCTATCAAGACAAAAAGAAAAAAAACAATAAGTGCATCCTAACAAATCGGCCAATAAAACTTGCCCATTGTGTTCGAATTATGTCGATCTCTTCTTGGGTATATGCATTTTTTTGTATTGAACTACAAAAAGAAAAGAAAAAGATAAAATCAACATAATTTTACATCATTTAATAAATTATAGTTAGCATATAAAAAATAAATAATTTACGTATGAGGCTAATAATGGGAGTATTAGGATTATGCACTATTTTGTGTATATACTTTTGCATATAGTACTCGCACCCTACAGAATCTAATTGACAGGGGCAATGCATGTGAAGAAACTTAAAAAAATTATTCTTATGTTTGAATAAACATAATTTGTTAAAATATGAATGTAAATTTACCTTTATAGGTTTCCATTTTGAAGAATATCGATGGTGTTGGTGATCATACTTGGCTTGCCATGTTTTCAATCCACTAAATAGTTTGAAAACGTTAGTCAAACATAAATATTTGAATTAAGAGCTAAGAAAGTTCAATTACACTTACATATATATAACTCCATGAAATTCCTCTTGAACCTAATTTCGAATAGAGTCCAAAACATAAACACAATAATTTTGAAGATTGATTACAATCATTATTCAATGATAACTATAATAAGCAACAATTTTGAAATATTAGTATGCATATAATGAAAATAAAAATAACTAAAGAAATTGTAATTTACTTACTCTATGTTATATGGAATAAGAACTAATTGGTTCAAATTAGCCAATTCTAGTTGGTTGGCTAAATCTCTAGATCGAATACATATGGCGATATTTTTACTTGGTCAATTATTAAAAAAAAAAAAAAAAAAAAAAATCTTGGTAATATCACAGTCACATTCATCCCAAAGATCCTAAACAAAGCAAAATTTATTATTTAAACATGGAAAAAAAATATAAATGAAGATTGTGAATCAAGATGAGTAATATTTACACAATATATGTCAGTATACACATATAACCAATTTCAACCATACTGCAATAATGGATTAGATCATCATGATCTAAATAAAAAAAATATATCCTTTCCAAATATGTGCTTGTTCAAATTGATACGAATCATGTCTACATTGTTCATGTTGTGTATGACATGTTCATTCAAGAGTTTGAAGGTGCCATTGGTGTACGTATATTTTGGAGGAGTACCCAACACTGTTAATTATTGAATGCTCCTACAATAACCAAAATTACAAATTCAAAGTACAAAAAATAATAAATAACCAAACTCATAGAGTGATAAAGAGGCATACTTTTTTCTCATCAGCCATAATTACATGTTCACAAGGCCATGTTATGAAGTTGTCTATCACTTGATTTAAGGTCTCTATTTTTCTCTTCACAGGAATTGGTATTGGCAAATCTTCTCTCATGACAATGTGTATCAGTACTTCAACAGTAGAACATTCCACGTCATCATCAAACACTGTGGCTACTGCAATAATATTATCTAGAGATCCTATAGCCAAGTGGCATGGTGTTCCCTTCACAAACTTAAAAGAACAAATACGATGCACGGTTAAGCGCACTATGATTAAAATTTAAAGGTCACAACAAATACAATTACCTTCAAACTTTCTTTAGGCGTCTTCTCAATATTCTCTTCTTCAGATGCACTAAGTGCGACACTTCCAACAAGCGATCTAGTTTGATGAGATTGTTTGCTATTAGTTTTGTCTCTTGATACTACACGTCGAGCATTCTTTTCATCAGAGGCTCCTTTAGTTTCTTTTCATCAGAACCAACACATGAGCACGTTGACGGATCTCCCTATTGAAACCAACAAGTGAATGAGCTTGAAGCCCACCACCGAGTTGTATGATCGACCAGATCTCCCTATGATCGTCATTGAAGATTTGCACGACTGGAACCAACACGCGAGTGAGCTGAGGCAAGCTGAATGACAACGGACTATATGCGAGCGAGCTGAATGGCAATGCTAAACGACATGATGGACGACGAGCTCAATGGTGATGATTGGTACGGTCAAGGAGAAAAGGATTTGGAAGAGAGAAGTGAGAAAGAAGAGAGAACAAAGATAGTGAAATGGAAGAGAGATATTTTTTTTTACTAATGGAAATAAATAAATGGGTATCTTTAATGTCGGTGTTAAACCGATATTGTAGCCTATCTTTAATGTCGATTCCATTTTAAAAAAAAAAAAACTCAATAATATGCATCTGATTTTACTTTCTTCCACCGACATTAAAGTCCAAAATTCTTGTAGTGGATTTTAATTTTTAACCATGCATGGTGAAATTTTGTTTAAGGAAGAAAGATTTTGTTGAGGAATTTTTTCAGGTTTTCTGGAATTTTTTGTTGAGGGAGGAGAGAGATTCTCATTTCTTTTCAGTGTTTCTACCATGTTGAGGAAGGATTTATTTTTAATCACCAATTGACCCAAAAGCTTAAGCTCGTGTGTAAAGATAAATTTAATTATATATCATCTAACACTCCTCCTAATCACTTGTGGGCTTAAAATATGAAGAAGAGCCAAACAAGTTTCCACTCCATCTCACTTGTGAACTTGAAATATGAAGAAAAGCCAAACAAGTGAAAATATTAATAGAACATAGGACCTCCCTAGATTACGTGCTGTAATATCATCTTAAATCACCAATTGGCTTCAAAGATTAAGTCAGTGGGTAAAGGTAAATTTAATTATATATATAACATTTTAGTTTTTTTAGTTTTTCTAAAGAAATAGCTTAATGGAGAGAGGGAGGAAAGAGATTAAGAGAGAAAAGAAAGAGAGAGAGATGAGAGATGAGAGAAAAATTAAAAGATATGTTTTTTTTTTCCAAGTCATCTAATCACTTAAGCATCTAGTCAATTTTTTTTTTTTTCAAATTTAATGATTTTTTTTTTTTATTAAAGGACCTTCCAAACTAATCTGAACTAAATTGACTAATTTAAAACATGAGGGACTAAATGCACTTATTCATCAAAATTCAAAGACTAAAAAGATATTTTTTCCAAAATAAAATTAAAACTTGAATGAGATGTGAGCATTTTCCTTTTAGTACCTACCAACTTACACCACCAAGGTTTTACAAAGTTGGCATCTTCGACCAAAATTTGAATTTTTTTTTTTAATTAAAAATTGGATGTGTGAGATTTAAACACAGACCTCTTGGCACTACAACAAATATCACATTCGATAGTTTTAAAAAACTGTTATCGTTAGATTTAAAAAATGCTATCGTAGACTTTCCATAACGTTTTCAAAATGCTATCGTAGTCCATGTTATTGAAAGTCCTTGTTGTTTTAACGCTATAAAATTTCTATACCGTTTTTTATAACGGTAAAAAAATGCTATAAAAGACTTTTATAGCATTTTATGCATGTTGTAGCCGATGTTATTGAAAGTCCTTGACTTTCCATAACATTTTTTCAATGCTATAAAAACAGCTATAAAATATTCATTTTCTACTACATAATTCTAATGTTCTGGAAAGTTTCCATGACTAATGAAAATACTATAATTGACTTTTGATTGCAGTTTTTAGAATCGTAAAAAAATTTCTATGAAAACCATATTGCATTTTAAATCTCGCTTTGATAGTCGATTTGATCAAATTGTGTATAGTTTATATAGCACCTTATACCAGTAACAAATTATTGCAAATGAAGTTAAAAAATCAACGGTAATCATATTAATCTTTATTATTGCATGCAAGTACATTACATTAAATTAAAATTTCAATAGTATAAATATCGTTCGTAGTGGAATATTTCAATCAATACAACGTTCCATAAAAGTAACCATATTTTTTATGGGGTTGACTGTTTACAAATTACATTAAGATAAAGAAAAAAACAATGCAACTTCAACTTTCTAGTTTCCTCAAGACAAATATCCTTTAGTCTCCATCTTTTTAAAATAATGCATCCATTAGTGTATTTACATTAAAAAACAAAAAAAAAAAAAAAAATTTGAGAAGTCTCTTATTCCTACTTGCTGCAAAAAGAACATATATTTACCATTAAACTCAAAAAACTCATTCATCAAATGTGACAATATTTTTCTAGAAAAGAGTGTTGAACATGATGTAAAACTAAAATTGTAAAACACAAATATGAGGGGGAAAAATACTGCATACAACACTAAAGAAATCATATACCAAAGTTTAAAAATAGAGAAATCACAGCCTTTCCCTTCGATTCAAGAAACCTATAATATCAAGGGTTTACATAGTTTTTGACATAAACAAGAAGATTGATGCAGACATTTTACTTTAAAGATGTATTCTTGAAAACATAGATCAACACCTAAAGAAAAATCAAAGCCTTTAGTATTAGATATTTGGTCAAGCTAACAATTTACAAATCTAAATGCAAAATTAAGAATTTCCAACATTAAGAACAAAAATGAATACAAAATTAAACTTACACAAATATGTTGAGTGATATGTGTATCTCCATTGAAGTCTAACATGCCTCCTTGACCGAATGCAACTTAAATTTTCAACATTAAGAACAGTAGCAGTTTCTATATACATTCCCCCAACTTAGATTTAAAGCCTCTTAGTTTAAATTTCCAACATTAAGAACAAAAAATAATATAAAACTAACCTTAGCAAATTGATCAATTAGTAATTGAAGAGGTTTTACTCCTTTTTACCCCGTGGTTGCTCTTCTTCACGTTTGAATCTCCATTCTCTCTCTAATGAACTAAACAAAACCAAAAGAAAAAGCCTACAAAGCACCAAGATCTTTAAGTAAAGGCAGAAATTTTCACTAAAACATGCAACAATGAAGACAATGGTAAACAGAGAGAAAGAAAGGGGAAAAGGGCATGAGCTTACAATGCTTCTACTTTGCTCAACTGCAATGGCCAATCCAAAAGCAACAACATAATGTTTTTTGTAAGAGTCACAATTCCTTTCTATTTCTTATCAAATCTACAACAAAATAAATTCCAATAAATCCACTACTATATAGCTTCCTCTGAATTAGATAAATTAAACAGAACTTTTAATACAAATTTTGATCACTACGTATCAAAAATTGAAAAGGGATTTGACTTGGCTAAAACCTACAAAAGGAAGACATCTTCCAACCTGCATATACTTTTTCTTGTAACACTTAACATTTGGGAGAAATGTGTGTGAAACCTACACATATTAATAATAAAAAATAAGTAAAATTCAACTCTTTAATTTTTTTTTTCTTGTAATAGCCTATTTTACTTTTTCTCTAGTGGTGAAGGACCGATTTGAGAGACTTAAGAGAAGGCAGCTCTTACAACCACCTATAAAAAAAATAAAATTCAACTAAACTTTTGAAAACTAATTACATAGATAAAACTAAAACAATCAACATTTATTCAAAAAAAAAAAAAAAAAAAAAAAAACCAAAGAGTTTATATTCTTACAAAAAGTAAAGAAACAAAGTCATTTACCTAGTCTAGTATGACTTAAAAGTTGTAATATGAAAGAGGAAAAGGTGTTGTTTGTGCTACTTTATCTTTGTATAACTTTTGAGCGACCACAAGAAGTTCAACCGATGTGATTGACCAATATTATACCTTAGCAAAATCTCAACAATGTAGCATATTCTAAACTTTTTCGCCCCCAAAGGAACATAGTATAGTCCAACGATCATTTTTATCCAAACTTTCAAAGCTCTATAAACAGAAAATCTTAACAAAGTCAAATGTTCTAAACTTTTCATCCCCGGCCCCTAAAGAACACAATATAGTAGTTCAATGATATTTTGAACCAAACTTCACTTTCTCCCAAAACAAAAAATTTCAACAAAGACAAATATTCTAAACTTCTTCACTGTCATGCCTCCATTACCAACTTCCAACATATCCAGATCTGCCCATAAAAGGTTAAAGTAAATAACAAGCCTCATAAACGAACAAAGAAATCAACACCTTTAGACAAAATCATCTTCCTACCATTCCAGCCACCACGTCCTGCATAGGCTGCCCACTTATTGTTGATATTTGCAAGAGTAGACATGCTTGAACGAAAACGGAAAACACACAAGAAAAAAATACCAATCATGATCATAATAGACAAAAATTAGCATTAGCAGCACCTGAAAATGAAAGAGATGAAAGATATGGTAGCGGTAGAGCTTTCAAAGCAAAGATTTGGCATAACTAACAAATAGTTTTGTAAGAATTTAATATCAATACAAAGGAAAACTGTCTTAATTCTAAATCCCATAAAAAAAAACTTGAAACGCAAATCGATGCATGCAAAATAATAAAGCTGAAAAATCTTCCAATATTTTCTAACCAGTTGAACAATTTTTCTGCTAAGAAGTTCGAGCAATGTACTAAAATATGGTGTCAACATAAAATGACTTAAGGAAGATTGATGGAAAGGCCAAGAACTTGACCTTGCCCATGTATCATTAATGTCATTTGTTGTATGCCAACTGTTTCCAACCTTGCCGGTCCATAATGTTGGACCATCAACACCCCTGGCAACAGCAAAATCATACCTCACAATTTCAAAGACGATGGGAACAAAAAGATCTAAAAGAGAATTAAAAAATCAGTAAAAATGTCTACAAGAACAAGCGTACCATTCACAAATTGAATAGAAAATACTTCGGCCAGTTGCATTTAGTGCATCACGCATAAGCGGGAATCTGGAAGTCATATAACTTCAAATCAGTAAGAAGCTTCCAATTTACGATCAAATAAACTATAACGAGGTACAAACTGCTCTATTGGTTTAATTCTCAGATTGTAACAGTTATCATACTTCAAATAATCAATCCCTTGGTAAAAAAAAGAATATGATGAAAATCATGAAATCAAACATAATAAAATGAACTTAAAAACTGAAGTGAGAGTAGAATTCTATGGACAACCTAGAATTTCAAAATACATGAATGTTTATTCATTAAAAGAAGAAAACGTCAATCTAAAATCTACATATTATGCTTTAAGGAAGCACGTTCCAATAAGTAACTCAAACAAGAAAAAAGAGTACATTCCAATAGGCGAATGAGTTATGAAGAAATAAGGTTGCTATCAAATTCCATCTTGGAGGGAGAAAAGATGTCCAGCCCTCGAAAAGGTAGGACTGTGACTATAAGGAAGCATTAAAAGTTGTTAAGAATAAAACAACTGTTAAAATTCTTTACTAGTTGAGGATGATGGGGCCAGAGAAAAAGGACTGTTGTAGTGTATTCCAAAAAAAAAACTCTACATTGGGATACCAAAACCATCACACAAAGCAGAAAAATATATGAAGATGAATAATAAGTGCAAGTCCCAAATGTAGTATATTGTAACCATAGAAATTTCTCATCCAAGCGATTAGAGTACATCCATACAAAAATTAAACACCAAAACAAATTACATTAGAAAACAAGAACTAATTAGTTTCTGATTATGCAGCAAACTTAACATGAAGATTAAACAAACTACATTAGAAATCAAAAACTAGAACTAAGCAGTGAAACGTTAAAACTCTCTTATACGTAAATTTCAATTTATATTATCAAGATTCTATTACAATTGAAAGTTCAAGGACAAACCACAAAGTTAATAAAGTAGTTGTTTAACCCCAAAAAAGAAAAAGGAAAGAAAATACCGTGTCAAAGATGAGAAAAATGAGCCTTGGAGCGACTGAAGCAACTTCCATGATTTGATTCACATCCTCTGCCTAACCTCATGCTTTGCAATTTCCTATGGAATACCTATGGGGGTAAGGATTCGACCTGTCCAACACATTAAAATAAATAAAACGACTAAGAATTTAACTACCTGTACGAATGCACCAACTTGAATAGTTAAGATCAACGCATTTTGCCTTGTTTTGTCTATTCTATATTAACAAATATCCCAACAGTATCAGAGAATATTACAAGCAAAACAAAGGTCTCAAGATCACAAGAACAAGAAAGATAGAAATAAGGAAATGGAAATGAAATACTTGACTATTCAAGAGAACCGTTAGCAGCCACACAAACTAAATGTCATATGCATTACAGAGACATCTTTTATGTCATAGTCTGATGTACTTCTTCCATTTTCAAGCTACTTTCCAACATAAATTAGGCAGATTTTTCTTGGAATATAACCTTCCTTTGCCTGAAGTTTGGTTTCGGCAACATGAAAATATTTAAAGTAAGTGTCTTGCCGTCTAGTGTTTTCATGAAGATCTTCGTTGGCTTAAGATGAAGCTTTTTCCTCAATCACTTGTTTCGTACTTTTTCTTCCAACAGATATGGTATTTACACACTAGAATCTGGTCCAATTCTATAATGACAAGTTGACAAAAAGTAATATAAGAACACAACAGACATAATGATCGATTCTAATTATGTGAAAAAAAGTCTGCACTACTCTCATAAGGTGATAGATTCTCATAATGATCAAGTCTAGTCATTCATAAACTGAGGCTATCCATCCACAAATTAGAAACATGAACGACCTAATTATGTAAAGAAAAGACTGCACTACACTTTCGATAAATAAACAATCATTCGTTTTGTGAATGATTCATTTAAGACTCCATGACCTACATATAACATATAAATTGAAGAATATCAACTCTAATACAAACAAGTTTAAATGTAATTTCCTCAATATTTATGGGCACAAAATCCTAGTTAGTATTGCATCAAAAAGAAGTCAAGTCTAAAAATTTAGTTAAAAAGTATGCACTTAGAAATATTATATTATTTTTACCAGCTGACGACCAACTATATGCATAGCAGCCTTCCTTTTTCAAATGTTTCATGGGATATCACTCTCTTACCGAAGTATCAGATTTATTGAGAAAAGGAGACATCAAAACACTTAAAGCTCAAATTGAAAAACTACTTAAAAGATTTCTACATTTATTCAGTGCATGTAACACACTCTCTAAAACTACAAACGTGTCCTAAAAGTGCCTCAACTACATTCAAGACCGAAAAGTAACTCAAAATGACCTAGAAGTGCCTACATAACTTGTTGACGACTAATACGACATTGCAATGGTCAAGCATCTCTATTTTAACTGGTACACAAAGTTCTCAACCAACACTAGCATATCAAAGTAAAAATGGACCACAAGTAGTAATTTCAACGTAAAAATAAAAACATTCTACATATTAGAAATCTTTTTCCTAATCATATACTCAATGAACATTTCTTAAATTAAAATATCAACGGTCAAAATCCATAAACTATCAGACTTCACAAATGGAGATATAAAGCAAGAAACACGAACCATTTTCTCAAATTTGTGGCTTGAAATTGTTCCTACAAGATGTGGCTACCGAAACTGCAAGAAACATTGACCATGAATCTTCAATACCTCCAAAAGTAGAAAGTTAAAAGATATTTTTTCTTTTCTTTTCTAAAATAAGAAGGAAAAAAGTCTTCCTCTCTTTAAAACTAGGGTCCAATTTTGAAAAGTAATATGCATTTCTTTCTCAGGCACACTTCTAGTTTGACCCATCCATTTTTCTCACAAACCAAAAACTGGTTCCCTTATCATTTTCTAAGAGGAAGGCTAGTGTTCTGATTCTTTGAGTTTTAACATCATCATCCGCGGTCTTTATATTATATATATATAACTGACATAGTATCAAAATCACTAACCCAGCATAAATCTACCTTTTAGTCTCTTCTAGATCTATGTTTAAGTTCCACTCAATATATTTACTTTTACTAACTTATTTAAAGTCCCCGTCAACAAAATTTCTGAAACCGCCACTGATTATCGGTATATTATTCATCCTTAAAATATATAAAGAAATCAATATGTGTTTAAAACGTGCCACGTTTACTAGTCAATATTTGGGCCACAAGTTTCAAACCACAACCATAGGAAAAGTTGGAAGTTGTGGAAGGACACAAGTTGTTCATTTTATGCAAGAAACAGACTCAGGAAAGAACTCTGTTATAAAATCATCCACGTAACTGGTAACTAACTAGTATTCATCTTTCAAATTTAGAATTTTCAAAATTTTAAAACTTGGAGGATACTCAAATGTCTCTCCTTCTCCATTACATATACCAACAGAAATTTCTCGCCAAACAATGACACCCACAAAACTTTAACTAAAACGCCATGGATTTAGACACTTCCTTCCTCTACTCTTCCCTCCCTCTTTTCTTTCTTCTTCTTACTTTCATCCTCATTCGTCGATCTCTTCAAGTTCGCAATAACTTACCTCCAAGTCCGCCTTCTCTTCCGATCATCGGTCATCTCCATCTCTTGAAAAAGCCACTCCATCGAAGTTTCCAAAGTCTTTCGGCCAAATATGGCCCTGTTATGACTCTCCGCCTCGGATCTAAGCTCGCCGTCGTTATATCCTCGTCGGCGGCGGTGGAGGAATGCTTCACTAAAAACGATGTCGTTCTCGCCAACCGTCCTTGTTTGCTCATTGGAAAATACATCGGCTATAACTATACTACCATGATTGCCGCTCCGTACGGCGACCACTGGCGGAACCTCCGCCGAATTGGTGCCATTGAAATCTTCTCTTCATCTCGAATCAACAAATTCGTCGATATCCGGAAGGATGAAGTGAAGCGATTAGTACGAAAACTATTGCACAATTCGATCGATCGATTTTCGAAAGTTGAAATTCAATCGGCAATGTCAGAGCTGACGTTCAACATCTCGATGAGAATGGCGGCCGGGAAGAGGTATTGTGGCAAGGACGTAACGAACGAGGAAGAGGCGAAGAGGTTCAGGGAGTTGATTAAAGAGCTTGTGGCGATAGGAGGAGTATCAAATCCAGGGGATTTCTTACCCATATTGAATTGGATCCCGAACGGTTTTGAGAGGCAATTGGTTCAATTGGGGAAGAAAGTGGATGTGTTCTTGCAGGGGCTAATTGATGATCATCGCAGAAAGAAGGAAGAAGGAAGGAACACGATGATTGATCACTTTCTTTCTCTGCAAGAATCGGAACCCGATCACTATAACGATCAAATAATCAAAGGATTTATAATGGTAATAAATTTCTCGACTTCTTTACCTTTTTCTTTTGATACTGCCTTCAACAACTTAAGGATTTTTGTTCTTTTAGTTAAATAAAATTCAAAATACAGTGTGAATTCTAAACGTCGGTTTGATAGAGAATATGGAAACAGAAAATTCAGAAATTGTAATTGTAGTTAAATAGATATGTGTTTGGTAAATTTATTCTAATTTATCCACTAAATATTAGTTGACAATAAATTGTTATTAATTAATTTATAAAAAAACAATACATTGTTTAGATCACAAAATCCGAAAACAGAAATAGAATCCAGGTTGTCCACCAAATATATATTCATCAAAATTAATCAATCTGAAAACATAAAATAAAATCCAAATTGCAAACCAAACCGAAATTTTGAAAATAATTCTATGAAAATTTTGACAAAATTACACACACAAATAGGGTGGATCTGAAAGAGAGAAAAACTTTAAGAATTAGTAGTTTCTAATTTCCATAAACCAATAATACTAAGTTTTAAAGCATTTAACTTTGAAATTTATTCTATTTTGGTACTTGAACTTTTAAAATTTCTATTTTAGTAATGAACTTTCAAATTCATTCATTTTTAGTTCCCAAATCACTAAAATGTCTATATTAATCTCTAGAACTTACCATTATTTTGATTTTAATAAATAACTAACATGACTTTAAGTATGTGCACTAATATGTTATTACGAACTTGATTTAAAATTAAATAGTTGGAGACATAGTAGGTAAAGCAAATTTAAATTAGAAAAATAACATATAGATGACCATTTTTTTAAGTTAGAGATTTAGACATTTTAAAAATGTAAGGATCAAAATAAAACGAACACCAAAACGAGAAATATTTTAAAAATAAATTAGTAAAAGTTGATGGACTAAAATGATGTTTAAACCTAAAATAAATAAATAATAACCCTTAAGAATTATATATAATAACATCCCCTAATTGATCGTGCATGGATACATTTTAATTAATTTAAGAGTTAAAATTTCATTATTAACAAAAAAAATTGTAGGTATTACTGACTGCAGGGTCTGACACATCAGCTGTGACAATGGAATGGACCTTGTCTCATCTACTAAACAATCCCCAAGTGTTAAAGAAGGCAAAAGACGAAATAGACAGTCAAATTGGACAAGAACAACTCGTGAAAGAATCAGACATTTCGAAACTACCTTATCTTCAAAGAATCATCTCTGAGACTCTTCGATTGAATCCTGCGGCACCCATGTTAGTTCCCCATTATGCAGCCAATGACTGTACAATATGTGGATACAATGTGCCACGCGACACGATAGTACTAGTCAATGCCTGGGCCATACACAGGGATTCAAACGAATGGGAGGATCCCATAAGTTTCAAACCAGAGCGATACGAAAAGTCAGAAGCCATGGAGGTACACAAGTTGTTGCCTTTTGGCGTAGGGAGGCGAGCCTGTCCTGGGTCTGCCATGGCGCATAGGGTGATGGCTCTAACTTTGGCAACTCTGATTCAATGCTTCGACTGGGAGAAGGTTGGAGAAGAAGACATCGATATGAAGGAACGAGCTGGTGCCATAATGACCAAAATGGTGCGATTGGAGGCCATGTGTAGAGCTCGTCCCATCATCAACAACCTTGATCTTCACTGAGAAATATTTCTTACTAATAATTTGCATGTATTTGCGTGATTTCTTATGATAGTAGTTTTCTATCATGTGCATTGCACATTATACTTCAATTTTCTCTATCATATATATTTTCTTATAAAATAAGTATGTCTTAAATATTATAGTTGTTATATTTACACAAAATAATCAAAATATTTATAAATTTGTGATAAGTGAAATTTTAAACTTTTTCATACTTAACTTTTTTTTTAATTTAGATTTATTTTAATATATCTTTAAGTTAAGCTTATAAAATATTGTTTAGTCTCTATCCTTTATTTTTCTTTCACAAGAATATATCATTTTTTTTATCATAGTGATAAATGATATTTTTAATATAAATTTATATTTAGATGACATTTATTTCCAGAATTGGACCTGTAGCTTAATAGTGTCAAAACCAGTTAATTGAAAGAAGAAACTATTATCCAAAGAATTAAATAGTTAGTATATCAAAATGAGAAGTCTATTAAAGTTGTTTATGTCAATTGTCTACTATTGAATTAAACATATAATAATTATTAAAATGTATCTTTCATATTTCTAACTAATAAAATGCAAAATATTAATCTAGTATAAGTTTTTAAATTAAATTTAAATTTATTTATTTATATCTTTTCCATTTTATAATAACATATTTCAAAATTTTAGTTAAAGAATAAAGAATAATAAACTTTATCTAGGGAAAAAATGTCATAAGTTTTTTTTCTCCTGTAATATGGTATTTTATTAGAGCAATAGTCATTAAGATATTATTATTATAAATATCACAAATTGTGTATAAAATAGATACTCATTCTTAGTGTCAAAAAGCAATGTGTCTTGTAAATTCTTATTCTTAAATGTCCATGTAATCCACTCCCGACTTTCCAAATTGTCTATAAATAATAGCATTTTGTGGATTTTGAAAGACAATTTAGCAAGTTCCATGAAAATTGGAGAAAGTGAAGAATTTAGAGGAATTTCTTATTTTATTTTATTTTATTTATTTACATATTATGTTTAATTTATTTTAATATATATTTTTTATTATTTTATTATATTTATTTTAATATTATATTTTATTGGTATCTGTATTCCGGTTGTGCTCCTTAAATTCACAATACGTTATTATCACGAGCTCTTATCATTTTCCTCGATAAAGGCAGGTCCTAAAGGCATGTCGGTTTTTCTTTCTTCATTATAATTAATCAATTAAATGTTGTTTTATGTGTTTGATATATATTAAGTTCCTAATAAAAATATAATATTTTGTAATAGTGTTACTATGAAAATATTATAAAATTAGAATTTGTAGTATTTAATTTAATGGTAATAATTATTTGTCATTAGTGCTTGATGCCAAAATAGACCTAGATGCCATAAAAATGTGATCATCAGAAAATAATTTTTCTTCCCTAAAGTTCATCATATATGGATGCACTTGAGGCTCCAAAATTTTAAATCAATATGTTAGAGGAAACTTTTTTTTACATTTTGGATATGCTCCTGTAGTAGTAATATCAAAAGAAATGTTTTAAATAGTATTCTGAACTAATTTCATGTCTTTTCAAGACCAAACAAAATAACGAGTTATTGATGAAAAGTCATGAATCTCGACCAACTGGAATAATATCATTGCCTGAAGTGAATGTTGTGAATGTTAATAATCCTGGTTGAGGTCGTGACCGTAGACAAGGAAGAAATAATTATTATTTTGTGGTAGTCGTTCTAATCATTCAAATTTCAAAAGAACCACATAAAATGATGATAACAAAGGAAAAGTTCCACAAGATAAGAGTTCAAAAAGTGTTGAAAATAAATGCTTCCGATGCGGAATGACTGGGCATTAGTCACCTACCTGTCGTATGTCAAAACACTTAGTTGATCTCTATCAAGCATCCCTGAAGGAAAAAAGAGAAGAATGTGGAATCAAATTTTGCATACCAAGATAATGACATATTTGATTCATCTTATAATACAAATTTGGATGTGGTGGACTTCTTTGAATCTCCTAAGAGAAAATCAGCAGAATCAATGGAACATCAAGTGTTTCCTTTGACTTTGAAAATATCTAGACATATGTTTTTTTTTTTTATTCATCTCCATTTTTTTTCCCACTTAGTAGATGTTTACCATTGTATATTTCAATGTTGTTTTTATTATTGTAATTATTTTCTTTTAATGAAGAAATATGAATCATTTTTATATGTGGAGTGACTCAAAAATGTGTAAAGAAGATCCATGTCTGGCAGACAGTGCAACTATACATACAATACTTACAAGTAGAGAATATTTTTCCAAAACAGATAATGCTGAAAGCAAAAGTCAATACAATATCAGGTTCTGTAAACCTGATTGAAGGCTTTCGAAAAACATGTTGGGATTGGTGTCCTAATTCTCCCGGTGGTGTCATAGTTTGTAAAGATTTTGTACACATCTTGTTATCAATAAAAGAAATATTATTTTATAAGCATTTACTCAAATCTAATAAACTAAGCATGTATGTGGAAACATACAAGTGGATCATGCCTTAAGTAATAACCTAAATGATCTGTAGTAGATGGATAAAGGAGGGATACCTTATCCTGTTGACACTACGGAAACGTCCCGCTTTGTAGATGTTAGGATAGTTGTAAAGTACTACAAATGGTCTGATCCTAACCATTCATGTGAAGATATGCGAGGGGGGGTATCCTATATAAAGAGTTTGTATAAGACCAGACCACGAGATGATTAATCTCTTTATATAACGCCGTTGATAACTGAGACTTACATTTCACTAAAATGACCATAGGTGACATGACCTTAATCCTGAGTGAGTTGGGAACTCCTGCTCATGAGGGAGGTCCTTTGATTTGTATGGGTGAGAGTAGCCAGATTGTCAACTCAACAAGCCTACTATTTTGGGGATTCATCTTATTGGGGAGTTGGGAACTCAGCTACACAAGATGGAATTCACTCCTTCCCCGAAGCAAGGGTAAATAGATAAATTGCTCCCTTAAGGGCTGATTCCTGGTCTTGAAAATAGTGACTACACCATCTCTTGGCCCGAGAGGACTTAGTCATAGTAGGACTATGACTTATTGTTTCTTAGAGGAATCAGTGGTACTTAAGAAGTTAGATGTAACTACACATGGAAAAATGGTGAATTGGCCTAGTTGTACTTACAAGCGGTTTGTGAATGGTCATTGCACTGTTGATTGGTCATATGGACACATAAATATATCCATAGTGCAAAGAGTGCATCTATCGGTCTTTAGTGGACTGACCAACAGTTAGCGGATGGTGGATCTTGTGATTAAAGAGTTTAATCAGTTATTCATGTATCGTTGGAGCTTTAGGCTACAGGTGCATGAGATCCCCTTGGTAGCTCAATGAGTTCAAGTTGAGAATCAGATTTTAGGTTAATTTGAAGTGTTCAAATTAACAAGAGGAAATACAATTGTATGTGATATAATTGATTTGATGTATTAGATACATTAATTGGAGGAATTAAAATAAATAAGATTTATATTAAATACAATAAAATAGAAAAAAAAAACTATGGTTTATATGTTTCATATGATGAAATATTAAAACTATAGGTTATAAATATAATATGATAAGTTGGTTATTATATTTATTTATAACATATTAATTATATGATAATTAATTATTATTTTTCTCTAATAACCGAATTGAGTGGGAGGTTATTGGAAGTTTTACAGTAATCGTGACATAAAAAGGAAAATGGTTTTTCAAAATTAAGTTGATGATTCATTCGGAATAATCTTACAAAAAAAGGCTATCAAGTAAAAATTTCTTACTAAGCAATAGCATCGAGGGCGTACACGATCGAGCTATGAGTTTACTATACGATAGTTACTCACTTAATCCTTGCTACACGATTGAGTAGTAAAGTCTATACAATAGGCTTCCATCTTCTAAACGATCGAGTATTTCATCTATACGATAGACAGTCTTCATCTCCCACTTACTCAATTATATATCTCCTTCTTTCCTCAATCCAAAATCATATAGAGCCCACAACTCCTAGATACTCACACCGAGAATACCAAGGTAACCATTGTGGTGGTGTTCTAAATTCATTCGTGGATCGAGTTGGATTTGATTGGGTTCGAGGTTCATTTAGACGTTCATTGGGATCTTATTATGTTCGTCGCGTTCGAGTTCGTGCTGTGAACCATTTGCTGAACGAATGAGGGATACTTGAAGAAGAGTTCTTCAAAGGTTCACATACTCTATCCCTTGTATCTTCTTGTAGCATGCTGTAATTTATAATTATGCATAATCTGTTTGTTTTCATTTAGACTGTAATTATTGTGTTCATTCTGAATGAGATTTGGAACGATCCACTTCCGTTACTCAAAGGATCTTTATTTAGATTTCCTTCAAAACAAATATTATTTTACCTAGAGGAACAAAATTTACAATTGACAATGCATTGTTCTCTAGTCAATTAAAGAGAAATCTACTTAGTTTTAAAGATATACGTCGCAATGGTTATCATATTGAGACTGATAGAAACAATAATATGGAGTATCCATATATCATATCTACTGTCTCATATGAAAAATGTATATTAGAAGAGTTGTCTGCTTTATCTTCTGAATTATATTATACTCATATATAAGTAATTGAAATATATGCAACAATGAACCTGAAGTTCATCAATCCAGACACATTTACAATTTGGCATGATAGATTAAGTCATCTAGGGTCTATAATAATGAGAAGAATTATTGAGAATTTAAATGGACATCCATTGAAGAGTCAAAAGATTCTTTAATCTAATGAATTATCATGGATGTTTGCTCTCAAGGAAAATTAATCATTCGACCATTACCAATCAAGGTGGGGACTTGATGAGGGGTAGAAATACACGTCATTATAAGCTATTTATTTAGAACTATGAGGGCTGTTAGGTAAAAGATGCGGCGATTATATTAAGAATTCATGAGAAAATGAGCTTGCGTCGATCGACACTAAGAATCTCGGCTAACCCACTTTTATGCATTATTATGCATTCAATTGTCTATCTTTGTAGCTAACGTAGGAAGCGGTCGCATATGCGGAAGCTAGGCTATCGCAAAGACGATCACATGGGGGGAATCTCTCCATCGCAAAGGCGAACGCATACATTCGATGCATGGATGTTGCAGCCATTAACCACATGCATCCATCGCATAGAAGTTGCGGCTGTCAAATAAATGCGGTCATCGCACAGAGATTGTGGCTGCAGAATAATAACCATAATAGAGGGATGACCGCAAGGGTGGTAGAATGCGTTGATATTTAGGAAACCAAGCATGAACGCATACCTCGGGAGTATGAAAAGGTGATGTTGACATTTCACCTACCACGCCGTTAGCAGCAGAGATTCAAAGCAGGTCCATCATGTCCATCACGTCGTTAGCTGCAGAATTTCAGAGAAGGACTATTAATGCTGTCAGCGATCAAGCTCTATAAATAGAAGCTGATGAGCAGAACTTCAAATCATCCAAGGTTTTCCGCCTGAGGTTCCCTGCCTTAGGGTGGATCCTTGTGATCCAGACCAAAGCGTGAGAAGATAGTCTTGAGAGTTCTTCGTCCCCTCAACCATTCCGAGTGACGATCGGAGCCTCCGCCGGAGTTGGAGCTCGAGAGAGTCTACTCCACTGCCCATCCATGGCACCACCGGCAGCCTTGACACACATCTGATGGAAGCAGGACATTGCTTCCATCCTCCCCTCTATATCTCTTTTATCCTTGTATTGTATTACATTTTGGCTTAAGAGATTAATACATTTTGTGATGCATTTCTATATTTTCCTTTGATTCCATATCCATCTTCATTTACTTAGCATCCTTTACTTTCATTGCATCATTAAGTAAGACTACTAGAGTATCGCATACTTAATCATGTGGCGTAAGGATATGAAGCATGTAGCAAACCACCGGGAGGTGTGCATTGCGCGAGTGTTATGATAAAACCTTATTTGCTTAGTGTGAAGCTGTAGCAATGCTTGTCTATAAGTGGACGCAATGTTTGTCTATGAGTAAAATCAGCAACAACCAACTGCCCCAGAGGGTAAGTAGTTGGTCGCATTAAACAATGTAAGCAAGTGTTCACTAGAGATAGGAATAATCTTATGTCAACCATGTTTATATGATTACCATGTCTTATGAGTGCATCATCCATCATTTAGGCATACTTGGGAGAGTAATCTAAAAACCAAATCTAAGACTCGAGAGAGTGGATTGGAATGCATAAGCAAGAATGGAGAACTTAGGAATAAGCTCCGTTTGCTACTATATAGTGTATGCACCCTTTAAGTAGGATATGGTGGTATGCGGCCATCTTGCTTATGTGTGAGAGCACATAAGCGAGAATGTAGAGGCTTAGAAAAGGCTTCTTGACACTATCGCATATACATCGCATGCGTCTATGTCAAGTGTGTATAGCATATCGCATAGCTTGCGTTGGCTGGGGTTACCCTTGTGGTCAAGCTTAGTGTTGCAGTGAAGACATCCTCGCCTTTTCATCTATTTTTCTATGCATTTTACTACGCGTTAACAGTTTTCGTGTCTCTACCTCTCAGTCATACTTCCACCGCTTAATCTGTTAGTTAGGAGTAGGAGTAGTGCGTAGCCTTTCAACCTCAAATTCTTTTATTCTTTGCCACAAACACATTACCGCATAACATTTAGCTATAGTCCCTGAGTTCGACCTCGGATCACTCGAGAAACTTGCGATCTCATTATACTTGGCGAGAGCACAAGAAAACTTATGATAGGAACCCATGGTCATTGCATAAGAAATTAATGCATACTTTCCATTCTAACGCATGACCACCGACGCATGAGAACAAACACATAACCTCAGATATGCATCGCATAATTGCGTTACCAAATTCCCATCACCAGGACTGAATCACTTACATTTTTAGAAAGAATTCTTGGTAATATATGTGGACCTATTAATCCAGTAAGTGGACCATTTAGATATTTTATGGTATTAATAGATGCATCCAGCAGATGGTCACATGTGTGCTTATTATCAAGTTGAAATCTTGCATTTTCAAGATTACTTGCTCAAATAATTAAGTTAAGAGCACAATTTTCTTATTATACAATTAAAACCATTCGTCTTGATAATGCTGGTAAATTTAAATCCCAAGATTTTGATAGTCAATTGGGATAAGTGTTGAACGTCCTATAGCTCATATTCATACACAAAATGGTTTAGCAGAATCATTCATAAAACGTTTGCAGTTAATTGCTAGACCATTGATTATGAGAGTTAAGCTTTCTACATTTGTATGGGGACATGTTATTTTGCATGCAGCGTCACTTATATGCATTAGGCCAGTAGCTTATAATAAATACTCACCATTACAACTAGCTTATGGTCATGAGCCAAATATTTCCCATCTGAGAATTTTTGGAAGTGCAGTACATGTTCCAATTTCTCCACCACTACGTACTAAGATGGGTCCTCAAAGGAGGTTAGGAATATTTAGATATAATTCCCCCTAAATTAATAAATATCTTGAACCCTACTATGCGATGTATTTACTATACGATTTGTTGATTGTCATTTTAATGAGATAAAATTTTCAACATTAGGGGAGGAATTAAGAAGTTGGAAAAAGAAATTACATGGAATGGATCGTTATTGTCTCATTTACATCCTCGTGCAGATCAGTGTGAACTTGAAGTTAAAAAGATAATTCATTTGCAAAATATAGCAAATCAATTACCAGATGCATTTATAGATGCAAAGAAAGTAACTAAGTCACATATACCAGCTGCAAATGTTCCATCAAAAATTGATATCCCAACACAGCAAGTTGTCACTAAATGAGTCTGAAACATGCCAGAAGTGTAGTTGACTAGTGGGTTCCAAAGATAAAAATCCTCGAAAAAGAAAAATAATAAATAGTCAAGAAGACCTGGTTGAGAATGTAAATTGTCACACCCCCTTCCAGTTTACCCTCTTAACCCATAAGGGGATGTGACGGTAACAGTTACCAATCTACTCGCAGTACTTACTGCCTAACTTACCTATATAACTTGCTTAAAACCTTATTATGCAATTACGACTTAGCGGCACAATAGTCTATAACTTGAACCGACAAAAGCAACTTAATTACAAAGGCACAATAGTCTATAACTTGAACCAACAAAAGCAACTTAATTACAAACGCACAATAGTCTATAACTTGAACCAACAAAAGCAACTTAATTACAAACTCAGAAATGACAAACAAAATATACATCCAATAAAATAACACAAGGATAGATACAATGGGTCCCAAAAACATATTCACTAGTCTCGGACTCCTCTCGCAACATGTGTACATTAATTACAAGCTTTAACCTAAGCTTTCTCTTTCCTAGCCGAGTCTTGAATGGCAAGCAGCAATAGGTTTAACCTTGGGGAATCTGATTGCTACCTGAGGAAAGGAAAAATATTGGGAAACGGTGAGCTGGTTGCCAAGTGAGTGATTTATAGAAAAATGGCTCGTCTCATGCCTTTCATACAAATATTAAACATGTAAACATGATGAAATTAGTCTCAAGCAACTTTCGTAGAAAAATACATTAAATATAACATCATATTTCGTACATATTAACAAACCTTAGTTGAGAGCGAGTGTTCGTAGCTCAAGCTCCTAACGTCCATTCATGGCTATGAGACCCATACTTCGGTCCCATTATAATGAACTGTGGCTAGGAGACCCATACTTCGATCTCTCATACTGAACTACCTACGTGCATGTGGAGTATACTAAGTACCATCAATACCTTAGGTACTTCCTTAGATACCTTCTATACCCTCAGCATCCGGCTTACTAGAATCATATCATTCATAGAAAACATGTGTAAATAAAGCTTTAAGCATAACACTTACCTAGCTTTCCTCATAAAAGCATTGTCACATTTCAACATGCATGCTTCATGAAATATAAACGTTTAGCTTTTACAATACTTTAACATTCAACCCTGACTTGCGCTAAAACTAGTAAAACTTATTTAAATAGTTTGAAGCATCATACTTAAAAAATGCTATGAAATATTTAATATCATAGGTATAAACTTTAATTGCTTGGAAAACATATAAACCTTAGTGTGAAATTCATTTGGAAGACATGACCTTTTATATATAAAGTTTTGAATACATTTAGTCACTCACGGGTCTTTAGGCTTGTTTTCTTAGGCTTGGTAGGCTTTTCCAATGGGCGTTGCTCCTACACACCAAAATAATAATTTAGCTACTACCTTGGTTCCCTTTTGAGACTACTCTTTTTAAACCAAGCTCACATTTATTCCTTTCGCTTTCAATTCTTCGTAACTTACCTTAGGGTGTCGGGTACCAAGTCAAATTTAAAAGGCTTAAACTTCAGATGTCGCCTCCTTTCTAATGCCCACACTCAATACTTAGTAGGATTTTTCGGGTGTCAAACTAGCATTTAGCAAATAATTGCCTATTTGTCCAACAAATTCCAGATTCGGCTTCTAATGTCCATAACTCGAAATCCATAACTAATTTTAGGAAAATTCCTTTTTCAAACATGCTCAGAAATCTATTAATAACGTTACCTAAAAAATTCAGCATAAAACTCCTCGTGGTGTGATCTAGGGCTTTAAACCTTCTTCTATGGCCCTAAACCGCATAGCTGCCTACTTGTTCAATAATTTCTAGGTTTAACTTCCAAAATATATAACTCAAACTCCAGACCTTATCTTGTAAAAGTTCCTTCTACAAACTTACTTATAATGGTGATAACAATATTACCTTAAATTTCAGTTTGAAATTCCACATGGTTCGACCTAGATCTTAAATTCTTCGTCGATGGCCCGGATTCGCCCTAACACAAAACCCTTGCTACTTCCTTTCTTCTCCGACCTTCTTCCAGCAAGACCTCCTTCCAGCTTGGTTCAGAAACTAGACTCACAGTACTTTCCAATGGTACCAAGATCGCTTGATTTGCCTGAAGGAATAGTCCAAATCGAGCTCTTGGAATTTCATTTTTTTTTAATACCACCGCCCAACCTTCTGCATGAAATCTCCTTAAGCCACCTCACCCACTAGTGGAGATTAAGGGCCAAGATTAAGCCAACTGTTCGAACTAAATAGGGTTTAAAGTTGAAAGCTTCGTGCAAAACTTGATACTCAAAGGAATACATGATGGTATTTTGGTAATTACTCAATGGAAAAGTCAATGGTATTCTGAAAAATACTCGATGGAAAAACTTGATGCTCGATGGCTTGCTCGATGCACGATCCTTCCTCTAACACACATATTCGATGCATGATCCTTCCTCGATCACACATACTCGATGCTCGATGGCATTTACTCGATGCCTGCCTTGTGTTACTCGATGTTCAAGCACCATTTTTCACGAAAAACACTTAGTCAAAATTTCTTTTTGCAAGGCTAGCTTAATAAGTACCCGAAGCCAAGTTTCCCATAATTAAACATTTTCCTTCTTCAAAACCTATCCTTTACCCATTTCCCACAATTCTAAACTAACTTAAATATTTAACACCCTTACTTTACTAAACTCAATAATAAACATATTTAAAAAGGGAAAGTAGGGTTCGGGTTTTACATAAATACCCATGAAGAAATTCATGTCATGATTAATGAGCAAGGTGAAATACCTAAACATAATAATGAGATTTCAATAAACTATGTCATGACAGGAAAAAGATGGAACTAAACTCATGTAGTTATTGACAATATTTTTGCATATAATGTTGCTCTTGATTTTATGTATGAAAATGAGAATTCTAAACCAAAATCTGTTGAAGAATGTCAACATAGAAGAGATTGCTTTAGTGGAAAGAAGTAATCGAGGTAGAATTAAACTCATTTTCAAAACGTCAGGTTTTTAAACCAGTAGTTCGAACACCAGAAAGTGTCAAACCTGTGGAATACAAATGAGTGTTTATGAGAGAAAAAAATGAAAATAATGAGGTCACAAAATATAAAGCAAAACTAGTTGTACAAGGTTTTTCATAAAGACCTGGTATTGATTATGAGGAGACGTATTCTCCTGTGGTGGATGTAATTACACTAAGATATTTAATTGATCTGGCTATATATGAAAGTCTGGACATGCAACTTATGGATGTAGTCACAGCATAATTATATGGAGCTCTTGATAATATATTTATATGATAATCCCAAAAGGATTTAAGGTACCTGGAATTTATAAATCAAATTTTCGAGAATTATAATCAATAAAGTTACAGAGATCGCTATATAGATTGAAAAAATTAGGACGAATGTGGTACAATTTCTTGAGTAGATATTAGTTGAAAGAAGGATATCAAAACAATCCAATATGTCTATGTGTTTTTATAAAGAAATCACAGTCAAGATTTGCTATTATGACTGTATATGTTGATGATTTAAATATAATTGGAACTCCTGAAGAGTTTTCAGAGGCAATAGAATATCTGAAGAAAGAATTGAGATGAAAAATCTCGGAAGAAATTTTTTTTGCCTTGGTTTGCAAATTGAGCATTTAGTAGATGGGATATTTGTTCATTAATCAACTTATACAAGAAAAAATTTGAAAAGGTTCTATATGGACAAAACACATCTATTGAACATACCAATGGAAGTTCGTTCACTAGATGTGAAGAAAGATATATTTTGACCTCGAGATTATAATCAAGAACTACTTGGTCCCGAAGTACCATATTTTCATGCAATTGGTGTACTTATGTATCTTGCTAATAATACAAGATCAGATATTACATTTTCAGTAAATTTATTAGCTAGATTTAGTCATTCTCCAACAAAAAGACATGGAATGAAGTTAAGCATATACTCTATTATCTTTGAGGAACGATCGACATGAGTTTATTTTATTCAAATAAATCGAATTTTGATCTAGTTGGTTATAAAAATTCTAGATATTTATTTGATTTACACAAAACTAGATCTCAAATAGATTATCTATTCACATGTGAAGGAAATGGTGTATCGTGGCGATCAGTGAAATAGACCATAACGACTACTTCTCAAATCACTGTATAAAAAATTTGTTCGAAAGATAACCTAACAGACATATTTACAAAAGCATTAACAATCGCAACATTTAAGAAATCAGTGTACAATATTGGAATGCGGCAACTCAAAAATCTCAAGTGATGTTTTCATGAAGAGGAGTAATACTGTATTCTTTTTAAGAGTATTAGATTATATGAAATACTCTTTTTCTTTCACTAGATTTTTTCCCAATGATTTTTTTCCTAGTAAGGTTTTAAGAGACATATTTCATATATATATAATGGGTATTTAAGGGGGAGTATTATAAATATCACAAATTATGTATAAAATAGATACCCATTCTTAGTGTCAAAAGGCCATGTGTCTTGTAAATACTCATTCTAAGTATCCATGTAATCCACTTCCTACTTACCAAATTGCCTATAAATAGTGGTATTTTGTGGGTTTTGAAAGACACACATTCGATAAATTCCATGAAAATTGGAGAACGTGGAGAATTTAGAGAAATTTTTTATTTTTTTTTCCTAATTTATCTTATTTTATTTATTTATATATTATGTTTAATTTATTTTAATAATTATTTATTTTATTATTATATTATATTATATCTATTTTAATATTATATTTTATTGGTATCCGTGTTCCCATTGTGCTTCTTAAATTCACAACGGTTATTGAATTCTATTGTTAGTGTATTTGATATAAATGAATTATGGCAACTGAACTAAAAAAAGGACTACAGCAACTTAAAAATGTTAATATAATTTTTTTAATTAAAATAAAAATATTAGTATAAATCTATATATAAAAATCACAATGTGGAGAAACTTTTTGTTTCTATTTTACTCTTTCATTATAAGTCTTCTCTTTATTAATTTAGTGGCAAGTTTATCATTCAATAATTTATTGTTTCTTCTTACTATTGATGTGAAAGGTTTCTTCAATAAATTTAACCTTAATAAAAAGAAAAATTATTTTAAATAAAAAAACTACTAAAAATTTTACAAAAATTAACAAAATATCGCTCTATATGTGATAGATTGCAATAAACTACTATATGTGTCTATCATGACACAGATAGACACAAATAGTAGTCTATTGCGATCTATCGCAGATAGAGTGAAATTTGTTGGATATATATAGTGAAAGAAAATGAAACAATTGCATATTTAAACATAAATTGTATTTAATTGTGTAGATTAAATTCATTTTTTAGAAACTTTCAAATTGGATTGAAACTTCAAATTAAAATGTTGTTTCTTGTATAGATTTAACATGTATAAAAATTAATTTATGGTTTCTTTAGTTTGAATGAGTTGTGTTTGGTTTTTGTCAAGTAGCAACTCAATTGAATTAAATTTGACAAATATTTAATTTTTTCTATTTATTTTATTTTATTTTATATTTTGGAGAGTTACTAAGTTCTTGGCCTATAAATAGCAACTTGGTTCTTCATTTGTAGCATTCCATTTCAAATTGAAGAGTTATCTCCTTTCTTTCTTTCTTTCATTTGTTCTTGAGTTAAGTTGAGAGTTCAGACCTGAGCCCTCACAGGATTCCTTAGGTTAAGAAAAGAGTTCAGACCTAAAAGCCTTGAAAGGAAAAGATTGGCTAAGTACCTAAAGTATGCCTTGAAGGAAGTATTAGTACTTGGGAAAATTTCTAAGTATTGGAAACATATGGTTGATCTAGGAGTTGGAAATCAAGTGTTGGAATGACAAGGTGAATGCCTAGTCCAAGGAAGAAGAAGAAATTTAGAATAAATACTAAGTATGGGATGAGTCACCCTAGAGTTGGAAGCATACTGGAATTGTAGGAGTTTTGGACGCATTCTTGGACAAGAATACACTACAAGAAACATCATCTTTCTTGACGTTTGCAATTTTAAATACTTAATGTTTTTATGAAAAAAAAAGTCAAGAAATAGGTGAACTTAAATAAAAAACATCAATTTGATTTTAAAAAGCGGGGGTTGTGCATTTTTTCTGGAAAATACAGTACTTGACGTTTTAAAAATGTCAAGTTCAATTAATTGATTCTTGACATTTTAAAAACGGCAAGAATTATAGAATATACAGGGTAGCCTTGCAATCCTAAAAAGTAGCATTGCAACGCTACGTATTTTGATGAAAAATGAAAAACGTGTGCGCCCCATGCACGCAGTGTTGCAACGCTATGGGTTTTGACAAGAAAATTTCATGCTCTTCAACAACGTTGCAACATTCTTTTAGTAGCGTTGCAACGCTATCAGATAGATTTAAAAGAAATTCCAGCAGATTTAGTCGATTTTATTCCAAATACACTCGCAATCTTCTTGGTTTTTCACTTCCCTTTGATGCATCTTTGTTATTCCATCAATCTTGAATAGATTCTTCATTGAGGTAAGTAGATTTGAGGCATGAACTTTCAAAGTTAGGGCTTAATCTTGATTTTCTTGTTTATATTAGGTTTTAATCTTAATTTTCTTGGTTTGATTAGGCTTAATCTTGATTTTCTTATTTAGATTAGGCTTAATCTTGTTTAGATTAGGTTTAATTCTTAATTTTCTTAGTTTGAGGCATGAACTTTCAAAGTTAGGGCTTGATTTTTTTGGTTGGAGGCTTGAACTTTCAAAGTTAGGGTTTAGTCTCTCATGTATATTCTTGAATCTCATAATAAACTCTTGTTTCATATTGTTCTTGAATGAGATTGAATTTTAGAGAACTTGCCAAAGTTGGGATTGCCACTTTGCCAAAATTAAGGCTTTAATTTTAGAGAACTTGCAAGAACTTGCCACTTTTCTTTAATTAAATGCTTGCGAAATTTAGATATGTCAATGTGTCTAATTTGTTAAGGCTTTATGAACAAAGTAATGCTTTGCCAAACTTGGGTTAAATTTTTAATTATTGGAATTAATATATGTTTAGAACATTAGAGCACGTGCACACCTTAGGTTCAATTTTTTCAGGTTCGATTACACCTTGGGTTCAATTTTTTTAGATATGTTTGTCTTTGTTCTCTGATTTGCCTTGAGGTTCTCTGATTTGTCTTACTTTCTTGAGGTTGGAATGTTGTAGAGCTAGAAATGACAATTTATATGTATTGGTAACTTGTTTGTTTTCCACAACTTGTTTTTTTGAAGTTGATCATTGTTTATCATCTTTTCTTACTAGATTTACAATCATGGATAAATCATGGATGCACAAGAGTAGATTATCCAAAGATTATGAACTGGGTGTGGAAAAACTTCACAGAATTTGGATTTTCTAATACAAATAGCTCCTATATTCATTGTCCTTGTTTGAAATGTGGGAATTGTGAAAAGCATAGTAGCAAGGTTATTAGAGATAATTTATATGTCAATGGGATTGATGAAAATTATAAAATTTAGTTTTGGCATGGGGAAAAACTTCCTAACTCATCATTTTATGGAGAATCTTCTAAGTTTGACACCCATATGTATGAAGAGACTGATGTTCGAAGTTTAAAAGAAATGGTTTAAGTTGCTCACGAGGAATATTTAAGAGATCCGAGTGGATTTGAGAAGTTGCTTAATGATGCTGAAAAATCATTATACGAAGAGTACAAAAAATACACTAAATTATCTACATTAGTCAAATTGTATAATTTAAAAGTTAGATATGGAAGGAGTGATACTAGTTTTTAAGAACTACTAAAAACCTTAAAGGAAATTTTGCCCACTAGCAATGAGCTCCCAAATTCAATGTATGGAGCAAAGAAAACTTTAGGTGCACTAGGAATGGAATATGAAAAGATTCATGCATATCTTAATGATTGTTGTTTGTATAGAAAAGAATGTGTAGATGCAATTGAATGTCCTGAATGTGGTGAATCAAGGTGGAAAAACGAGAAGGATACAAAATGTAGGAAAAAACAAATACCTTCAAAAGTGATATGGTATTTTCCACCGATTCCATAATTCAAAATGCTTTTTAGAAGTATTGATTATGCTAAAAACTTGACTTGGCACATTGATAAAAGAATTGTAGATGGTAAGTTACGACATCCAGCAAACTCTCCAGCATGGAAGTTAGTAGACTCTAAATGGCCAGACTTCGGTTCTGAACCTAGGAATCTTCGTTTAGCATTGTCAGCTGATGGAGTAAATCCACATGGAGAAATGAGTTCTAAATATAGTTGTTGGCCTGTAGTGATGGTTATTTATAATCTCCCACCATGGTTGTGTATGAAAAGAAAGTACATGATTCTATCAATGTTGATTTCGAGTCCAAAACAACTAGGGGACGACATTGGCACATACTTAGCACTACTAATTGAAGATTTAAAACTTTTGTAGGAAAGTGGTGTTCAATGTTATAATGCTTATCGAGAAGAACTATTCAACTTACGTCAGTTTTGTTGTGGACAATCAACGATTTTCCTGCATATGGTAACCTAAGTGGATGTTGTATGAAAGGGTATAAGGCGTGTCCAACTTGTGGATACAATATGTCTTCTATAAGATTGAAATATGGGGAAAAAATGGCATACCTTGGGCATCAAATATTTCTAGCACGAAATCATCCATACTTGCACCAAAAAAAGCCGTTTAACGATCAAAGGAACTTAGTACAATTTTAGAACCACTGTCTGGGGAGGCTATATATTTAAAAATCAAAGATCTTGAATTTTCTAAAGGAAAAAAGAACAATTAAAAAAACAAACCACGAAAGGAAGTTCAAAGATTTGTTGGAACAGGTTGTCTTCTTTTTTTTTAGCTGCCATACTGGAAAGATCTTCATATCAGACATTGTTTAGATGTGATGCACATTGAAAAAATGTTTGCATGAATATCTTAGGTACGTTTCTTGATATTCCAGGAAAAAGTAAGAATGGATTGAATGCTAGACGTGATTTAGTTCATTTAAAATTCGACCACAGCTTGTACCTGTTAGCGGTGACAAAAAAAATTTCATTCCTCCCGCGTGTTATACATTTACAAAGGAAGAAAAATATTGTGTTTTAAAGACATTGTCAGGAATAAAGGTTCCTGAAGGTTACTCTTCGAATGTTAAAAACCTTGTGTCGATGAAAGATTTAAAGCTTAATAGTTTAAAATCTCACGATTGTCATGTGCTCTTACAAGAATTATTTCCTATTGCAATAAGATCAGTGCTACCAAAACATATTCGGTATGCCATAACTCGATTGTGTATATTTTTCAATTCGATATGCAACAAGGTCCTAGATGTGTAGCAATTAGAAAAGTTGGAAGAAGATATTGTGCTTATATTATGTTTATTAGAGAAGTATTTTCCTCCTTCATTTTCACAATTATGGTGCATCTCACAGTACATGTAGTTAGGAAAGTCAAACTTTGTGGGCCTATATATCTACGATGGATGTATCCCTTTGAAAGATTCATGAAAGTCATTAAAACGTGAGAAATATATATCATCCAAAAGGTTGTATTGCTGAAAGTTATATAGTAGAAGAAGCCATTGAATTTTGTTCTGATTTCTTGTTTGGAGTAGATCCTATTGGGGTTGGCACTCATAATTCACAAGACTGTTTAGACAATTGTCCAAAGGAGTTTCTTTCAAACCTGAACAAGAACTTTTATATCAAGCTCATCAGTATGTTTTGGAAAATACAATTCATGTTCAACCATATTTAGAGTAAGTGTTTTCAATGATTTTGGTTAAGTTTTTTCAATGATTTTGGTTATATTTTTTCATTTAGTTTTATGATATAAATCTTGTTGGGGTTGATGCCCTAAATCTCGTAGAGTTCTATAGTTTGTAAACCTTGTATGAACAAACATTTCTGTGACTAATAATATTTGATATTTTATTCACTTTATCTATGAAATATATGATATTTTAGTTGCATTAACCACAAACCAATAAACTAACATCCACAGTTATCATTATAACTTAAACATGTATGTAGAGACATACAGGTGGATCATGTTTAAGTGATAACCTAAATGGTCTGTAGTATATGGATAAGACTGGGTACTTTATCCTGGTGACACTCAGAGTATGGCCTACTTTGTAGATGTTACAAATGTTGTAAAGTGCTACAAATGATTTGATCCTGATCATTCATGTATTGAAATTCGAGCGGGGATATTCTATACAAAAGAGTTTGTATAAGATCGGACCACGAAATACTCAGTCTCGAACATCGTTCATAATAGAGACTTTCATTTCACTAGGATGACCATAGGTAACATGACCTTAATCATGAGTGAGTTGTGAACTCCTGCCTATGATGGCGATCCTTTGATTTGCATGGATGAGAGTGGCCAGATCGCCGACTCAACAAGCCTACCATTTTGGAGATTCGTCTGATTGGGGAGCTGGGAACTCAACTACACAAGATGGAATTCACTCATTCCCCGAAGCAAGGGTAAGTAGATAAATTGTTCCCTTAAAGGCTGATTCCGGATCTTGAACAATGTGGTGTCACACCCTCTCTTGGCCAAAGAGGGGTTTAGTCATAAAAGGACTATGATCTATTATTCACTAGAGAAATCAATGGTACTTAAGAAGTTAGCTGTAACTATAGGGGCAAAACAATAATTTGGTCCAGCTGTACCTATGAGCAATTTGTGAACGGTCATCGTATTATTGATTGGTTATATCCAATGGATACAGAAATATATCTGTAGTGAAAAGAATACAATTATCGGTCTTTAATGGAATGTTCGAGAATTAACAGATGGTGGATAATGTGATTAAAGAATTTAATTAGTTATTCACATGCCGTTGGAGTTTTAAGCTACAAGTTCATAAGGTCTCTTTGGTAGCTCAAAAGAATTTAGTTGAGAATCTGTTTTTGGGTTAATTTGAAATGTTCAAATTAATAAGAGAGATATATAATTATATATGATATAATTGATATAATTTATTTGATACATTATAGTTGAAGGAACAAATATTTTAATATGATTCAAATATATTTTTTATGAATAAGATTTATTGTTGTTAAATTTAATATAAATATTATTTATATTAAATGCCATAACATAGAGAAAAAGAACTATAGTTTATATTGTATATGATACAATATTAAAACTATAGGTTATAAATATAATATGATAAGTTGGTTATCATATTTATTTATAATTATTAATTATTTGATAATTAATTCTCTTTTTTCTCTCTAACCACCTTAGTGGGAAGTTAAACTGCATTTATGGAAAAATGTAATAAAATAAATTTTGATTTTATATTCCATAGAAGTAGAGTTACACGATTTGAGAGATTCTACACGATAAGATTGAGAGACTATACGAAAACCTCATCGCCTAAATGATTGAAAGATCTCTCTATGCGATAAAGTTGTTCTTCCTTCAATCGTCTTCCTCCTCCAAATCACAAACATCCTCTAACCAAAATAGCCAGAGCCCACCACTCCTGGGTTCTCACCCTGAGAATACCAAGGTAACCAAGTGGTTGTGTCTTCCTGTTCGAGTTTAGTTGCTGCAGTTTGGAGAATTCGTATTGTTCGAAGTGTTCTTCAAAGGTATAATCTCTAAACTCTTGTTTCTTATTTAAAAACATGCTGTAATTTATGTTTTATGTATAATATGTTATGCTTATTGTAAATTTTTGTTACAATCGAAATAGGATTTGGATTATCTGCTTCCACTCAAAAGTTCTCTGTAAAATGAGTTCCTTCAAATCTAACTATATAATGTTTCAATGTTCACTTCAAAGAAAACATATGATGGCTTTGAAATTGCAACATCAAAATAAGTCCAAAAATCATATATGGATTCAAGAAGAATATATTCAGACTTTTATATCTTGGCTACGAGAAGAGGTAAAATGTTCAACCTATTATTTTGCATACACTTTTTAATGCCTGGGTTGGAATGAAAATTCTCATGGTAGGTTGCAACTAAGCTTGAAATGGGAAATACTGAAGTTTCAAACAACTTGAGGGGGATTGCTCATGGTCCTCATTCTTTTGTGATTACGTATGGCAATTACGTAATTAATGGATGTTGTTATTACACAAAATCTTGTGATAAGGATTGAAGTGTACAAAATAGTGGAGTTAGTTTAGTTGCAAAAACAATGCAAGTGTCTAGTTCAAAAGATAAAAATCCCATCATTGGAGATATGTCTTTTTATCGAGTGATACAAGAGATATGAGAACTAAATTATCATACGTTTAATGTTGATGTGTTAAATGTGATTAGGTTGAGACGATGAGCTCAATTTTGTCTTAGTTGATTTAAAAGAATAGGTCACAAGTTCGATTTTTTTATACTAGCAACCCAAGCAAGACAAGTATTCTATATTAAGGATCCAAGTGATGTTAGATGGTCAATTGTGATTACCCCACCACAAAGGGACTTTGAAGACAGATATAATGACAACGAACTTGGATATACAATATTACACTGTCAAGGAATACCCAATGATATGTTGAATGTTGATGTACATAATGACTTGGATGAGAACATGTTAACATATGTCTGATCGAATTGTGAAGGCACATGAATACCTACATAACATTTTATAGGTAGGTTATATATTGTGTAATATGATAATTGTTTTTTTAATTTAAAATTTTTATCAATCACATTTGATTTTTTGTTCGCTTAATATGTATACAATGTTAATTGTTTCTTAAATTTGATTGCAGTTCTTGATTTATACACTAGATGGAGCATAGTACAGTGGGTGACGAAGATTTAGAGTTTGGTGACAAAGAAATAGTAGTTATTAGGACAAATGAAACCACCAGAAGAAAGAACGGGGAGCTACTATTATATTTGATATAACACGTATTAGGAGTACGGGAGAAAAGAAGCTTGTGAAATACAATGAAGATGGCATACCCATTGGTGAAAAAGGATCTAAGTTAAAGCCTTTCATTGGGTCCTCTACGCATTGTCATGTACCTATTATATATATATCTTGGAAACATGTGCCTACTGAGTTGAAAGATAAGATATATAGTACAGTTGAGGTATATATATTCAACTTTTTATCTTGATAATATTGTAGATGTATATGTAATGTTTTCACGAACTTTTCAATGTTTAGGCCGCCTTTGTAATTGATACAAGATCTAGGAAGAACATTATGAAAACTGCAGGTATAGCTTTCCGTCAGTTTAAGAATTGGTTAACAACAAAATATATTATGCCATTTAAAGATGAACCTCAACTTCTAATAAATCCACAAGAAAAGTATTCATTTATTGATCAAAAGCATTAGGAAGAGTTTGTAAGATCGAGATTGTGTGTAAAGTTTCAGGTAAATTATTAATTTAATTTTATAAATAATTGTTATGTCATTCCCTACTAATAATCATTATGTTTGTATAGGAAAAAAGACGCTTGCAACAAGAACTTCGTTCTAAGAATAAGTACAATCGTCGAATTTCAAGGATAGGTTATGCTAACCTTGTTGAGGAGATGGTAAAATTTAGTATATGTTCCCATGATTCCTAAATTTATCACAATATTTAATTTTTTTCTTCATTTGAAAATAGAAGAAAGTATCTTCAAATGAAAGTGATTTTGATCGAGCTAACCTGTGGAAAAAATCTCGAGTTAAGAAGCCCTAGCTCCAAAAGTTTGGTTGTTTTCAGCCATACGTGAGATTAATTCCTGGGCCTCCCTGGCGTCTTATCAGTAAGAGTGACTCCAGTAGCTGAGTCAATGGAGCTCCTGTCATTGGCAAGTAAACCACTATAGAAATATTGAATCAACAATTAGTCAGAAATCTGGTGATGGGGAAAATTGGCATATAAACGTTTGTATCGTCCCAATATTCAGACAATGATTTACCAACAAATTGTTTAATCCCATAAATATCCTTTCTTATTGAATGGGCCCTAGAAGTCGGAATTTTTTTTTTTCAATAAATTTCTTTTTAAGTTCATTCCAAGTAGTTATCGACCCTGGAGCTAAGTAGTACAACCAATCTTTAGCGTCATCCTGTAATGAAAAAGGAAAAGCCTTAAGGTTCAGCTGTTCTTGTGTAACTCCATGGGGTTACATACTCACATGGACCATATGGAAGTCTTTGATGTGTTTATGGGGGTTGTCCCACACATTCTCTCTGAAGGTAGGCAATAGATTGATTAGCCCTGGCTTAAGTTTGAACGATACAATCATAGGTGGAAAGACGATGCACAAAGGTTATTGGTTCATGTCTGGCTCTGCCAGTTCCCTCAGAGTTTTCTCATGAACTTCCTCTCCCATTGCTCTTGTCGTATCGTCAGCAACTTCTTGGTTTCCTTCTTCTGGTATTTCTCCTCTGCGCCTTCTTCGAATTCTCCTCTCCTCTTGGTCAATATTTGTAATAAAAATGAAATTTGGACTCCCAGAGGAGCAGGACATAAACCAAAAGTAAGCAGTAACACACACTTTTATTATTATTATTATTTGCAATCGAAAAAATTTCCTAGGCTAATTGCCAAGTCTCGCTGATAACAGCGTCAATTTATTCCCAGGGTCTATCCTGAACCTAAACAAAGGAAGTTTTTGTTTCTCCAACTCAAGGCTTATACCACAAACACAGTAAAGCGATAAGATCGGGGTCGAGTCCATAGAGAGACTAATGATTAGCTAGGATAATCAAAGAATTCCAGGTAATGGGGGTTGGTTGGATTTGTAAATCAATTAACAAGCAATCAAAGAAAATAAGAATGAGTGCGAAAAATGGATTAAATTCAATCGATGGAAAAACATCGGGATTAGTATGTATGTTTTTTATTTCTATCATCAGGCACTAGTTAATGATACTAATTCCATATACCCTTCATCCTATTAGAAAATCTAATAGCCCAATTAGCCAATTTTGATAATAAATAGCACTAATTCAATTTAAGACTCTTCCTTCTTAGCGACATACAAGTAAAAATTGAATTGCTTTACGAAAAGGTTCATTGTTGAGACATACCACAAGTCGAAAAAGTCATATCTTATACTATGATTAATTGGGAAAGATTTAATATGCACAACTTAATCAATCAATATATGCATAGGCTATAATGATTTTGCAAACAAGAGTTTCGATAAATTAATTTGTCAAATCAATTCATAGAAATTTTAATAAGAATCAATTAAATCTTCCCAAGGGTTCATAATAATTAAATACATCAACTAGAGGACCTTCAAGAATCAAGGCATACTACTAATCCTAAGAAAATTTACCTAGCCTTGCATTGGTATAACGGAATTACAATGATTAATGGAGAAATGAGGCTAACTATATGAAATATTGTACAACAATACGACTGAAATTGCTCCAAAAAACGAACTAACTCTTAAATTTCTTCACACCTTCAGCTAGAACCCAAAATACAATATTTATAAGTTTTTCGCAGTGCGTGACTCTGGAAGAGCGTTAAAATGCTGTGGCGGCACTGTGAAGAACATTGAAGAAGCGTCACAATTGTAGTCTGACGCTCAGTTGCGCATGCGCGAAAGGGGAAGTCCGTCAAAGTCCGTAGCATTGTGACGCTCTATGGCAGCGTTGCAACGCTACCTATTCTACTTTATAGCATTGAGTAGAGGCATTGGGCTGGCGTTGCAACGATGGTGTTGTCAATCTATGGAGCATTTCAATGCTCGGAGTAGCATTGCGACGTTGCCCTACACTCAAGTCTACTACCTTCAAGCGTCGAGTGAGCATTGGACTTAGGCTATTGATGAGCATTGCAATGCAAAACGGTGTGATAACGGGTAGAAATACACGTTATTATAGCAAAAATAAGTAAAACAATTAGGGAATGCGACGGTAAAAATATACAAAATCATGTCCAAAAGAGTTAAATTGATAATATTGTGATCGCATGCACCCATCGCATAAAAGTAGCTAACTTACTTATTTTGTGTAGGAAAAATGCATTGGCGCAAGTAAAGTTGCGATCCAAGGAATTGGACGTCTGCGCACATTGAAAGATTGTGATCGCAAAGTCATGCGATCGTAAGCGTTCAAAAGAAGTTGCTCGAGAAGGTGGCCGCATAAAGACTGCACATCAAGGTGATAGCATAATAAATCATGATGGGATGGAAAGCTGATGATGTTCGAATCCGAATTTAGTTGACAAGCCGCTAACGACACACTGTAGCAAGTACACTCAACTTTCGGTGACCATTAATCGACGCATCAGAGTAGGAGATTTAATGACCGCCCATCATTGCAATCATTAGTGAGAAAGCTCCTTCACCTTGAGCTCTATAAATACCAAAGGCCACCATTGTTAGAGGAGTTTGCCATATAGAAGTTAGATCATATACAAAGTAGATAGCCATTAGTCTGTTCATAGTTATTCTTAACTTAGAAGACGCCAAGAGATCATTCTCGAACAGCTAGAAAGACTGTCAGGAAGTGTTACAAAAGGAAGAGAGGGTAACACTTGCGAAAGCAAGGATATTCTTTTGGGCAGAGTTGGAGTGAAAAGACAGTGTAAAAGGCCACGGGAAGCAAGACATTGCTATCGGGCTTCTTATCTCTACATTCTATTGTTATTCTGTATTCTGCAATTAATTTATAAACAATGGAAATCACATTTCAACTTATGTTCAATCTCTCCATACTTCGCATGACTAGCTAAATTATCAAATGGGTTGAGAAGTACTTAGCTAGCATGACCTAAGATTTACACTTTATGCAATCATCTTGTTTTATGTTTGCGTCATTCACCCTTTAGAGATACTTGAGAGAGTAGTCTAAAGAAAGAATTTAGACTTGAGAGAGTCAGATTAGAATCTAGGCTTGAGAGAGTTAGATTAGAATCTAGGCTTGAGAGAGTCAGATTAGAATCTAGGCTTGAGAGAGTCAGATTAGAACCGCATAAGCAAGAGATAGAAACTTAAACATAAGTTCTGTTTGCTATTATGTATCGCATGCACCCTAGAAATAGGATATGATAGTATGCGGTCATCTTATGTATGTGTGCATCATTCATCATCGCATAGACAAGAATAGAGGCTTAGACATAAGTCCTATCGACATTATCGTATACATCGCATGCGTCCTAGAAATAGGAACTATGACATTTGCATTGAGAGATAACATGTTGTTGTGTGTGTGTAGCATGATCGCTTAACTTGAACGCAATCTTAGGAAGTGTTAACTAAATCCCTTCTCAACCTGTTCATCGTATACTCATTGTAATTCTTGATTTCATCAACTCTTTACTCGAATCCGTCGCATAGGAAATATACTTAAACAAAATACCATCCAACTTATTTGTTTTTGCCACCACAAAGGGATCAAATTTACTGTCGCATAGTAACTCAGTAGTCCCTGTGTTCGACCCTAGACTTACCAGGAAACCTAGTGAGATTTATACTTGGATCTTATTAGGAAAAATTTCATGTGCAACGCATACCATATTCTTATCACATTTACAATGCATCAAGTTTTTGGTGCCGTTGTCGGGGACTACGACAGTACATATTGCACTAACAGTAAACCTTTTGATTTTCTTTGCAGCTTTCGACCTCTGTGCACTACCATACATTTGGTAAGGGAAGAAGCAGGTGTCGTATGAGCGAATGACACGTTCCTGAGCCCAACTACGACCCAAACATCGAGAGAATGTTCCGAATAAGACGAAGAAACAACCATCAACAACAAAAAGAGAGAAATCCCAATATGGCTAAACAACCGGAAGAAAGTGCAGCAAACCCGAACAACATCATGGCAAACCCCATTCTCCTAGCAAAAGACCGCAATAGACCCATCCAGAACTATGCGTCGCCCAACCTCTATGATTTCTCCTCAGGAATCATGAGGCCAGCTTTGGATGGATTGAGGTTTGAGATGAAGTCGGTTACGTTACAGATGATTTAGACAGCGGGACAGTTTGGTGGAAGGCATGGTGAGGTTCTGCACGCCCATCTCCGGAGTTTCATCGAAATCTATAATACTTTTTTGTTCCCAAACATCTCATTTGAGGAAGTTTGACTAAAGTTGTTCCCATTTTCATTATGCGACCAAGCAAGAAAATGGCCTTATTCTCTTGAACCAGGGGAGATAACCTCGTGGGAACAAGTTGTAGAAAAGTTCATGAAGAAATACTTCCCTCCTACAGAGAACGCATGAAGGAGGAAGTTAATTACAAATTTTGAATAGGAAATTGACAAATCTCTCAGCGATGCCTGGGCGAGATTTAAAAGATTGGTACAAGATTATCCGCACAATGGCTTACCTGACTATCTCCAAATGGAGATATTTTATCACGGTTTGAACCCTGCATCGTAGACAGCTGCCAATGCGGCAGCAGCTGGTGGTCTGCTTGACAAAACGTATGATGAGGCTAAAAATATTCTTGATTGCATATCAAAGATTCACGAAGATTGGAGGGAAAACGATCAACGACTAAAAATTCGAGAAGGTGACATAAACAATGGGGTCATCACATCTCTATAGAATCAAATGAATGCGATGATCAATCTATTACAGGGCATCGCAATCAACAGCTTTGGAATGCAAAGAGGTTAGGTCAACGCAATCGAGTAGATAAGCACAAGTTTTGCTACTTGTAGAGATTCGCATCCAATGGAAGAATGTTCAAGGAACCCACAATCAGTATAATTCGTAACGAACAATCCTTTCTCTAACACATACAACCTCGAGTGGAGAAACCACCCCAATTTTCATGTGGAAAAATAACCAACAAAAGAATTGCCAACCTATGGTGCAAAAGGATGGGCCGCCAGGATTTTTCCCACGAACGGTCAATGCAAAATCAAGCCAGCAGCTCACAAGCACCGCCATTTTCCTCCCTGGAGAGTTTATTAAAGCAGTACATAGAAAAGAACGAGACAGTACTCTAGAGTCGGGAAACTTCAATCCACAATTTAGTGATCCAGATAGGAAAAATTGCGGGCGAGCTTAAAAGTAGACCACAAGGGACGTTACTGAGCTCAACTGAGCTCCCTCGCAACTCGGGAACACAGGAAAGAAGCAATGTCAAGTAGTGACCTTACGAAGTGGAAAGACAATTGTGGATGATAAGAAGGAGCGAAGTTGGACTAATCCAATTACGATGGAATCCAGGACCTCGTTGACACAGAATGAACTAGAAGAGCCTGAGACGATGGAACCAGAAGTTGCGTTCACTTTTAAGCCTATAGAACAAGGAACCGTGAAGGTACAACTGCCACCATTCTCGTAAAGACTTAAGAAGATGCAAAATGATAAAGTGCAGTATCATCGCTTTATGGAAATGTTAAAACAATTACATACCAACATCTCTTTTATAGAAGCGATTGAACAAATGCGAAAATATGCGAAGTTTTTAAAGGACATGGTGACAAAGAAAATAAGCACAGGAAAGTTCGCAACGGTGGCGTTAATGCAAGAGTCAGACACCATAATCCCACCGAAGATGCACGACCCCGGAAGTTTCACGATACCCTGCTCAATTGGCGAGATATATATCGGCCAAACGCTTTGCGACCTTGGGGCAAGTATAAATTTAATGCCCCTTTCAATTTTCAAACAGTTAAATGTGGGGCAGTTGACGTCCACGACGGTGACTCTCCAACTGGCAGATAGGTCCTTAGTTCACCCAGAGGGAAAGTTGAAAGATGTCCTGGGCTCAATTGATAAATTCATTCTACCGGCAGACTTCATCATTCTCGACTACGAAGCAGACAAAGATCTGCCCATCATATTGAGACAACCATATTTATCTACTAGTCGCGCTCAAATTGATGTGTACAAGGGAGAGATCACAATGAGTGTAAATGGGAAGAAGCTCAGGTTCGACATCATTAAAGCCAGAAGATGAAGACTTATTTGATTCTGACAATAAACCTAGTTGTAATGAAGAAGAGGAGTTTGAAGAAGAAGATGAAAGAGAGAATGTGACCGCATCCATAGAAACCTGCAATGTGATCATGGAAACAACAAACAAAGAAGAAAATTTGAATTTGAATGGAGAAAGAAAAACACAAAAACCTTCCTTGGAACAACCACCTACCGTGGAATTAAAAACTCTGCCAAGTCATCTGAAGTATGTTTTCCTCGGGCAAAATAAACTTTGCCAGTGATAATTTCCTCTGCGCTGCAAGAAGAACAAGAAAATGCACTGCTTAGCATCCTGAAGAAGTACACAAAAGCAATAAGGTGGACGTTAGCAGATATAAGGGAAATCAGTCCAACATACTGCATGCACAGGATACGTCTCGAAGAAAACCAAAAAGGGTCTATCGAACCTCAATGTAGACTGAACCCTATGATGAAGGAGGTTTTGAAAAAGGAGATAATCAAATGGTTGGACATAGGCATCATATAGCCAATCGCCGATAGCACGTGGGTCAGCCCCGTGCAATGCGTGCCCAAGAAGGGAGGAATGAAGATAGTCCCAAACGCAAATAATGAATTAATACCAATGAGAACCGTCACTGGTTGGCAGATTTGCATGGACTACCGCAAACTCAATGCAGCAACAAAAAAGAACCATTTCCCCTTGCCTTTTATTGACCAGATGCTAGACCGCCTAGCAGGAAATGATTACTTCTGTTTTCTGGATGGGTATGCGAGCTACAACCAAATAATGATCTCTCTTGAAGACTAAGAGAAAACCACATTCACCTCCCATACGAGACGTTTACTTTTCGTCGCATGCCGTTCAGATTATGCAATGCACCGAACACATTCCAGAGGTTCATGATGGCTATCTTCTCCGAATACCTAGAGGATTCAGTGCAAATTTTTATAGACGACTTCTCAGTTTACGGGCAAACGTATGAAGTCTGTTTGAACAACTTGGAGAAGATATTGAGGAGATATGAACAGATAAATCTTGTGCTGAATTGGGAGAAGTGCCACTTCATGGTAAATGAAGGCATTGTGCTCGAGCATAAAGTTTCCAAGGAAGGGCTGGAGGTGGATAAGGAAAAAATTGAGGCCATTGAAAAGCTTCCACCTCCAGCAAATGTGAAGGCTGCCAAGAGTTTCCTGGGCATGCAGGATTTTACCATTGTTTTGTGAAGGACTTTTCAAAGATTGCTTGACCATTGAGTGCATTGCTGGAGGCTGACAGAACGTTCGACTTTGATACACAATGCCTCAACGTATTCAAGATACTAAAGAACGCATTAACTACCGCGCCTGTGTTGATCGCACCTGACTGAACAAAGCCATTTGAGCTAATGTGCGATGCTAGCATAGAAGAAAAAAACAATACTACACCCCATCGCATATGCGAGTAGAACATTGAACCCTGCCCAAGTTAATTACACTACCACTGAAAATGAACTTCTTGCAGTGATCTTTGCGCTGGAAAAATTTAGAGCTTACTTGTTGGGATCCAAAGTGATAGTTCACACTGACCACTCGGCAATCAAATATTTGATGACCAAGAAAGATACAAAGTCGAGGTTGATCTGATGGGCTCTCCTCCTCCAAGAATTCAACATAGAAATAATTGACCGCAAGGGGATGGAGAACCAGGTTGCGGACCACCTATCAAGACTAGAGAATTCGAAAGTAGACCGCAACCAGTCGGAGGTGAATGCAACCTTTCCAAATGAGCAGCTGTTCAAACTTGAAGAATTACCATGGTACGCAGATGTTGTCAACTACCTGGTCTGTGAGCAATTTCCAGAAAATTATACAGCCCACAAAAAGAGGCGACTTATGCATGAATGTAAATCATACTATTGGAACGAGCCAAATCTTTACAAGAGGGGGTCAGACCAGATCTTGCGTCTATGTGTACCAGAGACTGCTTATCAACGCATACTGTCCTAATGCCATGACTCACCGTATGGTGGACACTTTGGAGGTCAACGCACAGTAGCAAGGGTGTTACAAAGCGGGCATTTTTGGTCGACTCTATTCAAGGATGCGCGAGACTATTCTATGAGATGTGACAAGTGCCAATGCACGAGAAACATTTCATGGAAGACTGTGATGCCAATGAATATTATATTAGAATTGGAACTCTTCGACATGTGGGGCATAGACTTCATAGGACCATTTCCACCATCAAATGGTCATAAGTACATTCTGTTGGCCGTCGATTATGTCTCCAAGTGAGTTGAAGCGGTATCATGCGTCGCAAGTGATGAACGATAGTCTCCAAATTCTTGTGCAGAAACATCTTCACTCTTTTTGGCACCCCACATGCCATAATAAGTGATGAGGGATCCCACTTTGTTAATAGCGTCATCAATAAACTGCTGCTCTAGTAAAATAAGTCGCCATCGCACATAATCCACAGACAAACGGCCAAGCCGAGGTGTCTAATAGGGAAATCAAACTGATCCTAGAGAAGGCGATGAATCCTTCACGCATAGATTGGGCCATGAAGCTGGACGATGCCATGTGGGCATACAGGACCGCCTATAAAACACCTATAGGAATGTCCCCATATGCGCTGGTGTTTGGGAAGGCATGTCACTTACCGCTAGAATTGGAGCACAAAGCACTGTGGGCAGTGAAGAAGCTCAATTTTTATTTAAAGACTGCAGGGGAGGCGAGAGAACTTCAGTTGCTCGAGCTCGACGAATGGAGAATTCAAGCATATAAAAATGTCAAGATCTACAAAGAACGCGCAAAACGTTGGCATGACAAACGGCTATGCGAAAAGAATCTCTAGGTTGGACAGAAGGTCTTGTTATACAATTCACGGCTACGACTTTTTCATGGAAAATTAAAGTCCCACTGGTCCGAACCATTTATAATCAAAGAAGTATTCCCGCACAGTGCGGTCAAATTAACCAATGAAGAAGGGACCAGCGCATTCAAGGTCAACGGGCAAAGAGTCAAGATATATCACAGAGGAGACTTGCATCACAAGAAAACCTCCGTGGACCTGAAGAATTCCTGACTACAGAAGAAATGAGCAGTCCCTGCGATAATATGCGATAAAAACTCATCAGGGACGCATTTTTTGAAGTATGCTTTTGATATCTTTATTTCATTAACTTACTTTACCTTTTTTTAACAAACACTACTCTTTAAAAGTATCAACTCTGTCTTTCATATTTTTTACCCTATTAATTTTTTAGCAATGATCGTAGTAAACGATTGCAGTGGAGCTACGTGATAACCTAAAAACACGCGACCAGTTCGTTTAGCCCATCACAATCGAGGAATCAACCTGCCGCAAAGAAGGATGCGATTATAGATGATGCGAGCAACAAAGCAAATTTGGGGGTTGTATTTTTCTTTGACTTTTTTTATTTCAAATTTTTCACTCTTACATCGTTTGTTGACATTTCTAATTTTATCATCGCATCCTCTTTAGTTTGGCGCAATCATTGAATGTTGATTACTTTATTCAGTCACTGCATTTTTTTCCATACCAATTATGATTTCAATGATGAAACTCATGCCTTTATTCCTCATCGTATGTACTAGAGTCAACTTAATTTCAGGATGGTCAATTCATGAAACATTTCTAGAAGTTAGTGGTCCACCAGTGTTCTTTCAAAACAATTTTTACGAAACATCCTAAGATCATCGCATGAGTCATTTCAGTCTATTAGCAATGATGACATTGCTGTGTATAAATTTGGGGGTGCCAGTATTTATTTTCAACCTTGCTACTTTTAGACATTTTAAAAAAAATCATAATGTTGAGATCGGATCCTACTCGTAGTTGGATGTCCGCATGACATCCATGAAGGCAAGCCAAAACGAAGGTGGGAATCGTGATCAATGCATAAATCAAGTGATCGCAACTCCGCTGCCAAATAAAATGGGCATGAGTTTAGACTGAGAAAGAGCCTCTTGCTCGTAGTTGGATGCTCGCATGACGCCCGTGGGGTCAAGCAAAAATGAAGGCTAGGCACTTGGATCAGTGAAGGTCACAAAAAAGGAATATCTAAACCGCACAAGGATAAATATCATTTGGAAACACCCCGATTGGAAAAAGTTTTGAAATAAATCATGCAATGTCCTGGAAACAAGTAAAGTCTTTTTAAGGTTAAACTTGCGGTCCCTAAGTATTAGAAATATTTTAGGAAGATACCAGGATAGAAATTAAGAATATTTTGGTTGATAAAATTTGATTAAGAATCAATTAAATTTTCCCAAGGGTTCATAACAATTAAATACATCAACTATAGAACCTTCAAGAATCAAAGCATACTACTAATCCCAATAAAATTTACCTAGCCTTGCATTGGTATAATGGAATTACAATGATTAATGGGGAAACGAGGCTGACTATATGAAAAATTGCACAACAATTCGACTAAAATTTCTCCAAAATACAAACTAAGTCTTAAACTTCTTCACACCTTCAGCTGGAACCCCAAATGCAATATTTATAAGTTTGTCGCAGCACGTAACTCTAGAAAGAGTGTTAAAACTCTGCGGCGGCACCGTGAAGAGCGTTGAGGAAACGTCACAATTGTAGCTTGACGCTCAGTTGAACGTGCACAGAAAGGGAAGTCCATCAAAGTCCGTAGTGTTGTAACGCTACATATTCTACTTTATAGCAATTAGTAGAGGCGTTGGGTTGGCATTGCAACGGTGGTGTTGTCAATCTATGGAGCGTTGCAATGCTCGGATAGCGTTACGATGCTGCCCTACACCCAAGTCTACTACCTTCAAGCATCGAGTGAGCATTGGGCTTAGGCTATTGATGAGCGTTGCGATGCAAAACGGTGTGATAATTAGTAGAAATGCATGTTATTACAACGTAAATAAGTAAGACAATGAGGGAAGCGATGGTAAAAATTTACAAAATCATGTCCAAAAGCATTAAACTGAGAATATTGCGATCGCATGCGCCCATCACATAAAAGTAACTAACTTACTTATTTTGTGTAGGAAAAATGCATTCGCATAAGTAAAATTGCGACCTATGTGTTACGAGCAAAGGAAAACTGCCCTTCAAAGAGAATTAGAAGAAGATGCCAAGGCGTTAGCACGTGAGGCAAAAAGTTATGAGGCTAGAAAAGGAAAAGTGACAACTGCATCACCAAGGTAAGTAAAAGGAAAAAAGAGTCAATTCAATGATATACTGACTAAGAAATGATTCTTCCCTGAGCACAGTCCATTACCCGAGTACATCACAGACACGATCGACGTAATGAGTTGGTGTCAACTCTGTGTTGGCCTCACATAAACATGGCCTAACCTTATCTGTCGCTTCTATGGAAGTGAGTTTGATGAGAATAAGAACGCGGCACTTATAGATGATACATTGGTGCACTTCTCTTCTAACAAAATCAATGAAGTCTCGATGCAGTCAATAATTCGAACGTAGAGGGTAATCGCATCCTGAAACAACCAACTCCAGATCAACTAGAGGATGCGTTAAGAACCATGGCCAAGCCTAGAAGCACATGGTAGATTTCGATAACGGGTGTCATGATGATGGCTTCCAAGAATCTTTTACCAGACACAAATATGTGGTTATACTTGTTTAAAATTCATATCATGCCTACAACACATGATGAGATGGTTTCAAGAGAACGCGTCTTGGCTATCTATTGCATCATGTAGCACATCCCCCTTGACATTAGAAAAATAGTAGTGGATTAGATCAAGGCTGTCAAGGGGAAGCCACGCAACCAACTGTACTTTTCGTGGCTCATTTGCGTGCAATGTGAACACGTGGGCATTCCTCTGGAGGATGACTACGAGGAAGTTGACAGTCATATGGATATCAAACTGATCATGCGTCTACTCCATGGCTTGCCCAACCAACCTGTCTTACCTTCTAAGACCACGACAGCTAGACCCTAACCCACCAAACGCACAACAAAAAGAAGTTGCGTTGAAGATTCTAACAATGAACACAACGATGATGCTTCTATAAACGAGCAAGAATCAAAAGCAGAGCTAGCGTTGGAGCATGAAGAAGCCCATCTTGACCTAAACTTGCCTCTTTCTACCCTAACTTTTTCTTTGCCAGTCAATGTCCTAATTCATCCAACGCATCAAACTGAAACGCATGAGGATCAAGTTGGTCAGACTCACTTCCCCTACTTCTCTCCTCCAAGATTCCCAACATTAACCTCCTTCATCCCTCCAACCACCATTATGAACTAAATGGGTTAGGAACAAGCAACGCCCAACATACAGAAGACCTAGTTGGGGAAACGTAAGAAACCCAACAACTCTCTATTAACGCAGCCTCACCTCCAGTACAAGCCAACATAGATAAGGTAAAAGAGTTCATCCAAGACCAAATCAGACCATTGGCCACATCCATGGAAGCACTTCACATGAAGCTGGCAACATTGCAATGCCAGAATATAGTGTTAAGGGATACATGCGCCAACAAACGGAGAGAAGCCAGGACTAGTTTAACTTCACAACTCAGTATATCAATCAGGTCCTAATAGGGATGTTCATGTTGCCTCCTCTACCAGCCTACTTGGTTAATCCCCTACGATTCATGGATGAAGACTCTGCACCTGACCACAGGGATGATGCGCCAGTGCAATAAAGATTTAGGGGTGTTAGCTTGTATTTTGTTGTTTTAATTACTCTTTTATGAGCGTTAGTTTTTCTTTTGTGTGTTTGATTCCAATAAATTCTCATCTATATTACTAAATGAAACATTTATTATCAGAGCATAAGTTTCTGGGACAATTGAGGGATTAGTTTATACCAGCTTAGTATCGAAGTATAAGTTTCTGGGAAAGTTGAAGGGTGAGTTAATACTAGTTTGGTATCAAAGTATATGTTCTTGGAAACCAGAGGGTTGAGTTAGAAAAACTTGAAGTTTGAATACAGTAAAACCAGAGGAAAGATTGGTAGAGTAAAGATTTAAAAAGAAACCGAAGAGTTAGTCATGATAGACTAAGAGGAATGGCAGAAGTGGCATGACCTAGCAGGCAACCGGAGCTGGAACTCACAACGCTACCTGAGATCTACCAAGGAAGGTAAGTATGAATTTAAGTTATTCTCATTTAGTATTTGAGATAGAAATGATTATGTTTCAACATCTAGCTTAGAGATGGCTAGATGAGGTATTGTTGGACAAACTAAGAAAGTTGATATCAGAGTAGCGCAGTGGAAGCGTGGTAATAGACGAGGTTATAAGAGGTTACAACAGTGGTAGTTGTGAAACCTTAAACCAGAGTTAGTTCGAGTAAATTTTGAGGACAAAATTTTCTTAAGGGGGAAGTAAATGTGAAATCCGGATTTCCATTTTCCTTACTTAAGCAGGTGATTAAGGGAATTAACTAAGTGAAAGTTAAATCCTATGTTGAAGTGAAGGAAATTTCTAAGTGTTGAATAGATTTTCCTTGAGTAGTGCTGAGTTAAGCTTTAATTGATGAAATTTGGCTAAGTGTAAGGTCAAAAGAACCCATGCGTGAAGTATTAGGAGACATTAACACATAAGTTGAAAAGGCACTCATGCGTTTGTAAGGTTGGACGCATGATTGGCCAAAATATTGGCAAGAGGCATTGCTAAGAGTTGTCATGCGTTGGAAGCCAAGGAGAAATTTGGCTAAGTGTTGGACTAGGCATTACTATGCATTGGATGCGTTGGATGATGGATGCGTTGGATGCGATGAATGCGATGGATGCGTTGGAAGGGTGGTATGCATCCATATGGCTAAAGGAAGAAAGTTGAAAGTGATGCGTTGGAAGGTTGGGATGGCACGAGGGTCGGTGGTGTAAAGGGCATGCAGACACAAGGGTGTGCGAGAATGCGGGGCCAGGCATGCACTGGAGGGTGCCATGCAGCCGTCCCATACGTCGATGCCAAGTGCCTATGCGTCGATGCCTTACAGCCGAGTGTCTTATGCGTCGATGCGGCCAAGCATTCTATGCGTCGATGTTGCCGAGCGACCTATGCATCGATGATAAGCGAGCTATGCGTTGATGCTAAGCAACTGTCCTATACGTCAAGGCCGTGCGACCATACTATGCGATTGGAAGTTGATGATGGCATGCATGATGGATACGTTGGACATAGGCCATGCGATGGGCTAGGTTGGACGCATGGTGGTTGGCTCTTGCAATGGTTAAGGCTTGCGATGACTGAGTAAGTTGGGTTGCGATAGTGCTGTGTTGAAAACCAAGGATTGCTATGTGTTGATTGCATACTATGCGTTGATGACCCACTATGCGTTGATGATTACACTATGCGTTGATTATAGACTATGCGTTGATGGCCAACTATGTGCTGATGGCATACTATGCGTTGAACATCCAAGGGTTTGTGGACGCATATGAAGGATGAGCTCATATCAAAGATGTCATCCAGACATGTGGCTTGTTAGGAGGAATTCTTAAGCCTTAAGTAAAAGAGGTGGATGCATAAGAAGGTATGCAAAGTTGAGGGCTATGCGTTGTTGAAAGGAGAAAAAGACACTTTGGCTTGCGCTGATGTAAGAATGCGTTGATGATGTGAGGAAAAGACACTTGGACATGCGGCCAAGTAGAAGGTGTCGGCCATGGAGCAATCTTGGACGCCTATAAATAGAGCCAAGGACTTATTTTTAGATCACAAAATTCAAAAGACATTAAGAAGAGTGGGAAAGCTGAGAAAACATTATGTTGATAGCAAATCCATGCGTTGATCATAAAGCTTCAAGGGGGACGCAGTAGACAGTGAAGTCTGGAAAACAGCTTCAACTTGAGATGGGGAGTTCTCCCAGTATACTTGTGCGTTTGGAGTGATTTTAAAGCCATCTAAAAGCTGTGAAAGTCTAGTTTTTAGGGTAGGTCTGCCGGAGAAGAAGCTTTAAGGGATCGGGCTGGAAACTGAGAAGAAGACAGAAGGGTCAGGCTGTTGGGTAAGCTTGAGCCAGTCTTGGAAATTTTGTGATTTCGGCCAAACCATGAGGAATTCTGAGCTCAGATTTTAGGTAAGCTTCCTGAGACATTTTAGAACATGTTTGCAGAAGAAAGTATCTTAAAATAAGTTCTGGAACTATGAGTAATCTAAGCTGATAATTGAATCTGGAATTTAGGATTCAAAAGGGAACCAAGGAAAACTAAGGAACTTCGGAAAGGAAAGTTCCTAACCAACCAAGGTGAGTGGTTATTGTGTTGTTATATTGTTGATGTAATTTCTGTATATAGGTAAATATATATAGGGGATAATGTTAAATTGGCATGATCAGGGATATATATATATCTTGTTACTATGCTTGTTAAGATATTATTTGTATGTTTGTTTTGGAAACTGAAATTGTACCTGGGATATATAGTTAGCATGCTTGAACAGGTACTTGGCGGGAAAATATAGTCGGCTTCGGTCAGTGGGAAATGATAGTCGATGACGACCGACGGGAAATATAGTCAAGTTACCTAAGCATAGCTAGCGGAAAAATAGTCGATGTGTACATTAGCGGGATAATAAGGTACAGGGAAAGTTTCCACAGGAAATTGTTGTTGTCTTAGTATACGTGTGAAAGTACTAGGGATGTTTTTATTATGTGATAACCAGCGGTCAAGCTGGGGTTGATTGTTTTAAACAGCGGTTGAGCTGGGGATTGTCCAGCGGTTTGGCTGGAAAATAATATTGAACTTGTGGTAATGTTCTTGTTGACTATGCATTGCTTTCCAAAAGTATATTTTTGTTGACAAAGTTATTTGGTTATCTAAAGACACCACTCACTAGGCTTTATAGCTCATGTTTTCCATGTTTTATGTTTTACGCCCCCCCCCCCCCTCCAAAGTAGCGGAAGGTGAGAAGTTTCAAGGTGCTGCTAAGGTTAAGGTCTGCCACAAGCCACAATTACACTTCCGGAGGATTTTACAGTTGTTGTTGTAAACTTTTAGTTAAGTCTTGGAGTTGTATAAACGTTACGTTGTTGTAATAAAATGGGCCTACCTAATCAGATGTTGTTTGCCTCCTTGACTTAATCCATTGGTTGTTGAATTTGTTCATTGGTATCAGAGTTATTTTCGTAAGAGTTATTAGGCAGTAAGTGTGAACAAAAGGGTTGATAACTGCTGCATTCACTCCCTTTCTCACGCTAAGAGGGTAGTCTGGGGCGGGGTGTGACATTTACCAATTTTTATCCTTGCGTTTGTCCTGCGGAATGCCTTTCTTGATTCCTTAATTATCTTTTTGTCTTGTGCTTTAAGTTGATACCTCGATGATATTAACAATATAAAACCTATAAGTCTGAAGTTAGGCATTAGAAGTATCAAGTTTGAAAATTTTCTAAAAAATCAAACATATGTTTTTTAAAATCTTAAGGCATTTTTATAGTTCTCTTTCAACAATGAGGACCTTGTTGATCTCCAAAATTTGGGAGTGGGGGAGGTCCGAGTTGATGCGTCTATTTGTGTGTAAAAGTTTTACATTTGATATATATATATATATATATATATATATATATATATATATATATATCGACGTAATAAGCAAACTCCCCTGTCAATGCAGTATAAAGAAAACTTCAATTGATAAGAGTTAAGATTGGGAATGGCACTTAGCCGTAGTTGGATGCTCACATGACACCCGTGGGGGCAAGCCAAAACGAAATTAAGTATCCAAGACGAACATATCCTAACTCCACTATCTAAACTTAAGAAAAACTCAGTCATCTTGAAATGCATAGATGCTTAGATATGAGTTCAGTTGTGAAGGGCACTCGCTCATAGTTGGATGCTCGTATGACACCCGTGGGGCCAAGCCAAAACGAAGGTAGGTCACCTGAATCAACGCATAAGTGGTTTTGAGAATAATAACTTGCATTTTTTTTAAAGTCTTTTTTTTTACAAGAATAGCGTCTAGTGCATTACTGGTTTAGAAAGATGAAAATTTTTTGGGAAACAAAAAGAGTTGTTGACAAAAAGGCTTGCCGCATTCAAGATGAGATATATTCTTTTAGAGAAGGAACAAACCTGTATTTTCAAAAACCATCCTTAGAACACTTATAAGTTGGCATAATGAGAGGTGAAGCCAGCACATCAAGATGATGAAAGTATGATAAGGAACTATTTTAGGAATGCTCGAGGACGAGCATTCTTCAAAATGTAAGGGTGTGATAACTTGTAGAAATACAAGTTATTCTCTTAAAGTTGAAATAATTAGGATTCTTAATGATAAAAACACATTCATCTTAAGGGAAAAAGCATGGAATTATTCAAACACATCACTAACTCTTGCAAAAGCATACTTCTTGTTAAAACTACTTCACTAATGCATCTTATTACAAGATTTCAAGAAAATTCACTAAGTGTTGCAGGCCAAGCTAACGAAAGGGCATGCATTCGAAGTTTTCCAACACAAAAAAGATAAATTGGCTCGTGCTTTCTTCTATCAAATCACCACTTGCAGGTATTAGCATCTGACTGGTGGCGTTTGAAAAGAATGTGAACTAGCAAGCGTCTGACCAGGGCATGGAAATTAATGTTGTCTTGTCACAAGTTTCTAAGGAAAACGCCTATAAATAAGAAGACCTGCATCCAAAGAAGGGGGACATTCTTAGAGAAACCATAGAGCTTAGATCGTAGCTGCTCTGCTGTTGCAATATGGAGATAAGAGGAAAAGAACCGTTGTCATCGTTGATCAAGAAGAGTTATTGAAGACCAAGCTCGAGAAAGAGTTCATCATTTCTTCACCAAGTTGGTTGCACACGCATTTTAATCAAGCTAAAAAGGATTAGAGTTGAACTCTGCAGCTTGACTTCTTTCCTTTCTTTTATTTCACTTCTGTTTTCCATTCCATGCGATTAAATGTGATTGTTGTTAAAACAGTTTCTATATTTAAAATTCAATCTTACATTTGATCCATTTACTCTTGTCTCTGTTTACATTCCATTGTATATGATTTCCACATTTCTGACTGGTTGCATACTTAAATTTCAAGCTTTAATAATCTTGATCAATTGGCTGAAGTTATAAAGTAGTTAAACTATTCGAGAGAATAGGATAACTAGAGAATGCATTGAGTCGGAATGCCCAGTATATTTAGAGATAAAAATACTTATATTTTTACTACTTTTTGTGACCAATGCATGCACCTTAGAGATAGGAATATATGTGACATTCGCATTGAGAAATGTTAAATAATATGATCTAAAGAACAAAAACCTAACGCATCCATATACACTTGGTTTGTAAACAAGCATTCATATCATATTTACTTCACCCTTACACCTTCACACACGTGTTCATCTTACTTGGAATCAATGCATATCCCAAGCATTTAGCACCATTCATTCATAAATCCCTCTATTTCACTTGAACTCCTATGTCCTCTTATATGCGTGCACTGAGAATATGTAAATAAACCTCTCCCTCATTAATCTAGGACATTTCTACAACTGAAACAACACAAGGTCTGCGTTAGTTTGTCATAAAATCCCTGTGTTTGACCTTGGACTTACCAGGTACCTGAGTTATATTTATACTTGGATCTGATTTAGGTAAAGTTTGTACGCATTATACAAAGTGCATCGCATAATCTCAACGCATCGCCTAATCCTCTCACCTAGAGAAGTGATTCATCATTCATTTCCATCTATCTCAACCTCACTTTTCACCCTTATTTACACACACTTTTAGATACAAATCATGAGGCAAAAAGAAATAAATATTTGAATATGATTCAAATATTAATTATATAAATATGATTTATATAAGTACTGACAGACCCAAAACTTACATTGTTAATAAGCTTCAGACTTAACCAAAAAAAAATTTATAAAATCGAACTACTCCTATCACTACAAAGACATAGCAACAGTGGTAAGTCCGAGTCGATTCGCAAGGAAGCGCGATTTGTTTCATTAAGTTAATTTTCCAACTGGAGCGGTAAATGGGGGGTTTTATGTGGAAGAGATATATGCGTGAAATTAAAATAAAAAGGTAAATGTAATCTAGAATAGGAGTATATCTAATTTCTAGAGCAAGAGAGAGTTTCCTATGCAATTTCTTTCATTAGGCATCAATTAATTACACTGAATCTGTTAATCTCTCAACCTATTAGAAAATCTAATAGTCCAATTAGCCAAATTTGATATTAAACCAAATTAACCCTAATTAAATTTACAACTCTTCCTTCTTAGCAACATACAAGTTAAAATTGAAATGCATTACGAAAGAGTTCAATTGTTGAGACATACTACAAGCCGGAAAGCCATATCTTATAGTATGATTTATTTAGGAAAGATTATATTAAGACATACATGCATTTGGCCAGAAAAAGTCTAGACCCTAAATATGCAATCTAAATATGTGCAACTAAATCAATCAATATATGCATAAGCTATGACGATTTTGTGAACAAGAATTTCGATAAACCGATTTGTCGTATCAATTTATAAAAATCTATCCATGCTTAAAATACTGACATGAAAAGGAAAAAAAATCAAAAAGCAAAAGAATACTCTAACTATAAATTTAACTAACGAAACGTCAATGGATTCCCCGACAACGGCGTCATTTTTGTTCGATTAGAATCGATGTCATTAATTTGACTCCAAACCGAAACAAAAAAAAAATTATAAAAATTTAACTACTCCTATCACTACAAAGATGTAGCAACAGTGGTAAGTCCGAGTTGATCCGCAAGGAAACGCAATTTGTTTCGTTAAGTTAATTTTCTAACTAGAGCGGTAAATGGGGTATTTTCGTGTGGAAGAGATAAATATGTGAAATTGAAATAAAAGGGTAAATGTAATCTAGAATAGGAGTCTATCTAATTTCTAGAGCAAGAGAGAGTTTCCTATGCAATTTCTTTCATTAGGCATCAATTAATTACACTTAATCTATCAACCCCTCAACCTATTAGAAAATCTGATAGCCCAATTAGCCAAATTTGATATTAAACCAGATTAGCCTTAATTCAATTTACAACTCTTCCTTCTTAGCAACATATAAATTAAAATTAATTGCATTACAAAAGGGTTCAACTATTGAGACATACTACAAGTCGAAAAGCCATATCTTATAACATGATTAATTTGGAAAAGATTATACTAGGGCATCCATGCATTTGGTCAGAAAAAGTCTAGACTTTACACATGCGATCCTAATATGCACAATTAACTCAATCAATATATGCATAGGCTATAACGATTATGCAAATAAGAACTTTGATAAATTAATTTTTCAAATCAATTTATAAAAATTCCATTAAGAATAAATCAAATCCACCCAAAGAGTTCACAATAATTCAATTAAATTAATTAGAAAACCTTCAAAAAATAAGTATAGGGCTCTTGCTCAAAAGAAATTAGATAGGAGTTACCTCTTAATTCATAAAAAAAATCCGACATACATGTCTGATCCATCGATTACAACCCAAAAACAAAAGAAAAACTAACCTTAAGAATCTGAAGGGAAAAGAAGAAGATTGAAGTTTAACTTCGGCCTCCATCGGTTCGACCTCCAAAATTCAGCATGTTTCAACCTAAAACGAAGAGGAGTATTTATAGAAAACGAGGTAGCGTTGCAACACTTGAAATAGCATTGCAACGCTGATGCGGCTGAAGGGGAGTGTAAAAACTTGTCAATCATCGTAGCGTCACACCGCTCTAGAAGAGCGTTGCAATGCTGGGCATTCTGTCAAAAACTCGATACTCGATGCACGATGCTCCTTTATTCAATGCTTGATGCTCGTTAACTCAACAGCCTTTTACTCGATGATACTCAATGATACTCAATTGCTAATTATACTCGATGGAACTCGATGGCATCTTGGTAATCTCAACTTCTTTGAAGTCCGAATGGTCAAATCAACTCCATATTGCTTCAAATTAACCCCGTTCTTCACCAAATGATTAATTCTACCTCCTGATTGCTCAGTACATACAAAATAGGAAATAAACACGTAAAATCTGATAATGAGCCTGAATTAAGCTACAAAAAATAGCTCTTTTTGAGAGTTATCAAATACTACAGGTTAAATTTAATATGAATTTGATTCATATTAAATACTATAGGTTAATTATGAGAATATTAAACTATAGGTTATATTATATGTGATATAATATAAACTATAGGCTATATGTTATATGAGATATAACATTTGGTATAATATATAGTATATATATAATAAGGTAGTTGTTTTATATATGTGGATATCTTAAATTAATTTAAAATTTAAAATTAGTTTTAATTTTAAATTGTTTGAAAAAGTTTTAAATTAAAAACGTTATTGGAGAGAGTTATTTTTTATAACTCTCTCCTCTTAATTCTCCCTGATCGTGTGAGTGGGGAAGAGAAAGATAAAAGTAGTTTTATCTTCTTCTTCATTGGTTAACGGGGGAAAAAAACACAATGATCAGCCCAATTTTTTGTGAAAATCTTTCTACAAATTTCCTCTCAAAATCTTCTCTCCCCCTCTACAAAATTAACATGAAGCCCACACCTCTCGTGGATTCTCAACACGAGACAGCAACTGAATTTGATTTGAGGCATATGTTTTGTTAACATGTCAATAGCATTATCTCAGGTATATATTTTGATTACCTCGATTTTTCCTTTTCCAATTTCTTCTATGATGAAATGGAATTTAACATCGATGTGCTTTGTCTTGCAGTGAAACTATTGGTTTTTAGATTAATATATTGTGCTTTAATTATCAAAATAGATCATTCCAGTAGATTGAAGAATTCTAAAAATATTGAGTAAGCCCTTCAACCACAAGCCTTTCCAGTAGATTGATGAATTCCAAAAATAGCATAATAAATTCTGCTTTTGTTGTGGATATGACAACAACTGGTTGTAGACTTGCCTTCCAACTTATTAGGTCATTTACCTAAAGGAAAATGTAACATGATAATGATCGTCTTTTGTCTAAGTCCCAAGGATAGTCAGCATCCACATAGCCATAGATTTCATCATTAGACAATTCATTCTATTTGTATAGAACTCAGGCATCTTTAGATGAACATAGATAACTTAGTATCCATTTAATTGCCTCCCAATGACACTTGCTTGGATTAGACATGTACCTACTAACCAAGCTTATGGCATAAGGCAGGTCAGGTCTTATAGAAGTCATTAGGTACATCAGGGATCCCAATGCTTGTGAATAAGGAATTGACATCATGAAGTTTATATGTTCTTCATCAGTAGCTTTAGGGTTATTAGCTTCTGATAGTTTAAAATGATGTGTCAATAGTGTCTTCACTGGTTTTACACTACTAATTTTAAACCTCTGAAGTACTTTGTCACAATAATCAGATTGGCTAATATAGAGATTGAATTTACTTTTGTCTCTAGTACTTTCAACACCTAAAATTCTTCTTGATTCCCCCAAATCTTTCATGACAAACTCTTTCTTTAGAAGAGTTTTGACTTGTTTAAGGACTTTTTGAAAGCTTCCTACAAGCAACATGTCATCCACATAGAGAAGTAGATACACAACTGTTGGGGTTGATGCCCTAAGGTCTTGTGTTCTATAGTTTGTAAATAGTTTGTACGAACGCTTGTGATGTATAATATATGATATTTTACTTCATTTCTTGATTTTGCTCCGTTGTATGTTTTATTTGCTTTACCACAAACTAATAAACATAAAATCCCTGGTTATCTGTATGTAACTTAAGCATATATATGGTAACATACAAGTGGATCATGTTTTGAGTGATAACTAAAATGGCCTGTAGTATATGGATATAGGAGGGAAACCTTATCCTGTAACGCTACGAATGTGGCCCGCTTTGTGGAATGGTCACAAGTGTTGCGACTTGTCACAAATGATCTGATCCTGATCATTCGTGTAGAAGACATACGAGCGGGGGCGTCCTATACAAAGAGTTTGTATAAGACCTAATCGCAAAGTGTTAACGTATTGTTATATAACACTGTTCATGACAGAGACTTCACTTTATTAGGATGACCATAGGTAACATGACATCAATCCTGAGTGAGTTGGGAACTCCTACCATTGAGGGCGGTTCTTTGATTTGTATGGATACGAGTGGCCAGGTCGTCGATTCAGACCTACCATTTTGGGGATTCGTCTGATTTGGGAGCTGGGAACTCAGCTACACAAGATGGAATTCACTCCTTCCCAGAAGTAGAGGTAAGTAGATAGATAGCTCCCTTAAAGGCTGATTTTAGGGCTTGAACGATATGGCACCACACACCTTTTTTTGGCCCGAGAGGTGTGTTTACACATAGTTGGACTATGTTGTATTGTTCATTAGAGGAATCAATGGTACTTAAGGAGTGAGACGTAACTATAAGGGCAAAATGGTAAATTGGCGCAGCTGTACTTATGAGCATCTGTGAAGGGACATCGTACTCATAATTGGTTATATCCGATGGACACAAAAATATATCTGTGGTAAGAAGAGTTCAGCTGTTGGTCTTTAGTGGAATGTCTGGCAGTTATCGGATGGTGGATCTCGTAGCTAAAGAGTTTAGTCAGCTATTCACGTACCATTGGAGCTTCGAGCCACAGGTCCATAAGGTCCCCTAGGTAGCTTGGATAAAGTCGAGAATCAGTTTTTGGGTCAGTTTGAAATGTTCAAATACACAAGAGGGAGTTCGATTATATATGATATAATTGACTAAATGTATGAGATACATTATTTTGGAGGAAATTAGATATAAATATGATTTATATCAAGTGGAGGAGAAATTACTATAGTAGAAATATGATATCAAACTATAGGTTAAGAATATAATATGATTATATTCATTTATTAATTAAATTGGTTAATTATGTGATAATTGGCCAAAAACCTCTCCTCAATCGTGCGTTAGTGGGAAAATTCTTATTCGGTTATTGTAATTGAAGAATAAAATGAAAATTTGTTTCATTTTGCAAGTAGTTAAAAAGAATCGAAAAATGTGTGAAAACATTTCGATCGCTTAGCTGAGAGCCTATACGATAGCGCCCTATCGCTTAAACGATCACAAACCCCACGTCTAAACGATCGCTTAGCTTTTCTAAACGATCGCTACCTAACTTTCTAAACGATCGTTTACCTATTACTAGACGATCGCTTAGTAAAATCTACACGATCATGTAGCTTTCTCTAAACGATAAGCATCCACTATACGATAGCTTCTCTCCCACTTACTTATCGTTCTACACGATCAGCCCTTTCCTCCTTCCTCTACCAAATTCAACAAAGACCACTATTTGGATTCTCACTTCAAGAATACCAAGGGCTCTAAGTGGTGGTGTCGTTCTCACTCCTGCTTGCTCGTGCTTGTTCATGTTGCTACCACTCGTGTAGATGATCAAGCTGCCGTAGCCGACTGTTTTGTTAGGCGATAAAAAACGTAGAGGTTGCTTCCGCTGCGTTGAGTTCGAAGTGAAGAGAGTTTTCAATTGGTATGTGAACTCAATCTTTTCTAGTTTATTTGTCAAAGCATGTCGTTAATTAGTGTTAAATTGCAAAACTATTTATTAGAATGTGTGTGTGGTATTTCGATCACAATGAAATCGAAAAGATCCTTATGCGCTCATGGATACTCGTCGATAAGATAACCTTCAACAACATCCTCAAAACTCTTAGTGTTAGTGTAAACACACCAGTCATAGGAACTTCTGTTGAAGCCAATCTTTGACACCGCCTCATCAAATCTGTCATACCAGCATCTAGGTGACTACTTCAGACCATAGATTGACTTATTTAACAAGCAAACTACGTCTTCTTCTCCTTTCTTCACATAACCCTGAGGTTGTTTCATATAAATGGTTTCACTCAAGTAGCTATGTACGAAGGCATCCTTAACATCTAATTCGTCTAACTCCAAGTTCTTTTGTACAACTAATGATGGGATTAGCCTAATTATAATCTATGCCTTCTTTTTGTGTGAACCCTTTAGCTACAAGTCTTGCCTTGATCCTAGACTTTTGGTCTCTTGGAATCTTTTCCTTGAATTTGTAAATCCATTTACATGAAATATGTTTGTATCCTTTAGGTAAGGGTACTAGCCTCCACGTATAATTTAGATTGAGTAACCTCATCTCATCATTCATGGCCTCAATCCATTGTCTAGCATTAAGACTATTAGTAGCTTCTTCAAAACTCATAGGTTTACTGTTGCGTAGTGAAATGGCAGTACTCAAAGCATCACTAGCAAAATCTGATTTAGTATATCTAGCAGGGGCATAATGGTTCTTCTTGTTCTGTCTCTTACTAATGAATAGTTTTTTAGATCCTCTTGTGCCTCTTCCCGTTCATTGGTCACTTCTTTTCCAACTTCAACAGTCTCTTCATCTTCAATTTCTAAATTCTATTGAGAAGTAGAAGATTCAAGGTCATTGAAAGGCTCCACCTCAAATCTTGTACTACTGATCTTAGGCATAGTTGTAGGTTGTTGTGCAGTCAACATAAACATCTCATTTTCTCAAAATAAAACCTCCCTACTAATGATACACCTCTTTGGGTGCCACAACCTATAACCTTTAACTGCTTGTGTAAAGCCTAAAAACATACACTTTACAGCCCTAGGTTTCAGCTTACCTTGGCTTTGATGTACATACCCTACACTCCCAAATATCTACAAATGATCCAATTTGGGAAGATGTCCTGTCCACTTTTCATCAGGTGTTTTTAGCTCAATAGAATGGCGTGGGCACCTATTTAGAGTATAGATAGTATAAGAGATAGCTTCTGCCTGTTATTTTTCAGATAAGAGTGCATTTGACAATTGACACCTCACATTTTCAAGCACTGTTCTGTTAAGCATTCCAGCTACCCCATTTTGTTGAGGTGTATACTTCACTGTTTTATATGTTATAATTCCATTTTCCTTGTAAAACATGTTGAATAATTCTCCACGATACTTAAAACCATTGTCAGTTCTCAATTGTTTAATATGTTTAGGTATTTGTTTTTCAATTGAGGTCTTCCACTCTTTAAATTTCCTAAAACCTCATCTTTATTTTTCAAGAAACACCCAGCTTTTCCTCGAATAATCATCAACAAAAGATAGGAAGTACCTTGCACCACTTAGAGAGAGAGAGTGAGCTAGACCCTAAAGGTCAGAGTGCACATACTTTAAAATTTCCTTGGTAGTATGTTGCCCCTTCGGAGAATTCTGCCTTTTTGCCTTTCCAAGTATGCAATGCTCGCAAAAATGTAAATTATCTCCATCCCTTTTAAGAAATGTGCCCTGTTTTGGTAGGACTTACAACCTGTTCACACTGATATGTGATAATCTTTTGTGCCATAGTTAATCTTCTGTAGGATCTCAATCTGAAGTAAGAGTTGACTATGTCATCTGAACATCTTTGATGACATATAAGGATTGATCTTAGTAGCCACAAGAACCACTTTTGAGTCTTTTATTATCTCAAAAGTTCCTCCAACTCCCCTATACTCACATCCTATGGAGTCAAACATTCCCAATGATAGAAGATTTCTCTTCAAGGGAGGAACATGACTCACATTCCTAATGAGCGTTATTGAACCATTTTTCATCTTTAAGGAAACAGAGCCAATCCCAACAACCTTACATATGTTGTTATTTCCCATGTAAATCAATCCTCCATCCCACTTCTTGTGGGTACAAAACTATCCTTTAGATGGTGTCATATGGATTGAGCATCCGAATTCTATAACCCAATCTTAGGTCTCCATAGTGTACTAGCTTGTAGACTTATCTATGGCTGCCAAAGCATCCGAGTAAACAAAGGAGTTTTCCCCCACTGCTGCCTCTGTCTGTTTTCCACTTTTATTCTTTTGATTCATCTTCCTCTTCAAGTAATAACAATCCTTCTTCATATATCCCATTTTATGGCAAAAATGGCACTTGATTTTAGATTTATCTTCACCATTCTATTTTCCTTTACCAAGGTTCTTTGTCTTCCCTGTAGAAAACAGTCATTCAGCTCTTGTTGTTCTTTCTTGGTCATTTGCAATTAAAGTTCTCAAACTGTACTTGCAGTAACAATTGTGCCACACCCCTCCCAGATTACCCTCCTAATCCAAAAAGATATGCGAAGACAACAATTGTCAACCCTCTTGTGACAACTACTGTCCAACATACTCTAGAAAATCTATCCTTAGCACCTATTAAACTTGATTATAAGTTATATTTCTCTATAACTTAACATATAAACTCAGCAAAGCTCAAAGTATACAAACTACTACTAATCAGGATATCAACTTTAACATACTTAACAGTTTCAGAGAAACCAAACTTATTTACAACATTTGTTCAACACAATTCTACCCTGTTTCCATGACATGAACATAAAGACTAGATTAATATATGATGAGCCATCTAAGCCTCAAATTCTCCGAAGTTGTGAAAAGTGTCTGAGTGGCAGAACTACTAGGCCTCGGGACGTCGAGTGCTACCTGGAGAGGAAACATTTAAAAGCAGTGAGCTAGAAAGCCAATAAGTAGCCTTTTTTAAGAAAACATTCTTTCATAACTCATAGTATAAACAACTTAATAACAAAACATTCTTATTAATATACCAAGGTTCATAAATAATAATTAGGAAATAAAGAAAACATAACATGAAAATCCTAGTTTAAAAACTCATCAACATATCTTGTAGAATTTCTCTACTCCCATGTTTGAATATGCAGGAGAGGCCTTTTGCTAAACCCCTACTAACCTTAGTTGAGAGAGAGTCCTTTTCTCGATCTCATCAACGTCGATAACATAAATCTTATGTGCACATAAAAGTGAATAGGATCCTGCTTACCTTACCATACCTTTGGTAGCAAGGATCGTCATATAACTAGGTACCTTACATACCTTCGGTACCAAAGCTTAGGAGTAGGTTTTCATATCGTCATACATGTTAACATCATTAAATAGCATGCTTGTCATACTTATAAGAATTAGAAATAACTCATTTCAATGCTAAGTCGTGGCAACAAGAGGAACGCATAGAGCTTTTGTGGTAAAAGTGTCTTTTAAAAACATCAATCATGTGTTAAACTCAATCCCATTGAAAGCATGCATTGAACATTGAAGTAAAAGAACCTATGCATTGAAACTCTTAAGTAAAACACTTAAAAAACATATTGAAAACTAGTCACTCACTGTCTTAAGTTATTTATCCAAGGGGTATTTATCATTTTGTCCACTATTACCCAAATAACCGTTGTGTGTCTTGGGTAAACCAAATAGAAAATCCATGGTCACATGCTCCAATTTCGATTCAGGTACTGGAAGTGGGTTCAACAAATACCTGTAGGTCTTTGACACACTGCTTAACTTACTGATATATCAAACATCTATCTACATAACTAGCTCTGTCTCTTTTCATTCGGCCACCAATAAGACTTCCTCAATGTCCTGTACATCTTAGCAGTACCTAGGTGCATAACATAGGCTGAATTATGTGCTTCTTCTAGCACTACATTTCTTAGCAACTGATCGTTAGAGACACATAACATGTCATCTTTCATCAAAGCTCCATCTTGTCTTAACACAAAATTGATCTCTACTGTTGTTTAACTTCTTCGATCAACTTGCTGAGATTATCATCTGCCATTTAAGCCTTGATGATATCATTTACTAATGTAGGTCTCACCTAAAAATGAGCTATCATTTCTCCCAAACGACCTACTGTCAAAGCCACATTAGCTCCTTTGAACTCCTATAATAACATGTCCCTTAAAGTACTCAACATATCTCTAGCACAGCTTGAATTCTTGCTCAAAGCATCTACTACCATATTAGCCTTACCTGGGTGGTAGTCAATGGTGCAATCATAATCTTTTATCAACTCCATCTATTGTCTTTGTCTCAGATTTAATTCCTTATGATCAAAGATATATTTTAAACTCTTATGATCTGTAAAGATATGACATTTCTCACTGGACAAGTAATACCTCCAAATCTTTAATGCTAGTATAACAGCTGCTAGTTCTCGATCATGAGTAGGGTAATTACTCTCATACTTCTTCAGTTCCCTAGATGCATAAGCTACAACCTTATCATTCTACATCAACACACTTTCTAATCCCTATCTGGATGCGTCACAGTAAATCTCGAACTCTTTCCCAGGCACTAGAGGATTAAGATTGGCGAAGTGCCCAATCTTTGCTTCAAGTCTTGAAAACTTCATTCGAACTTATCTATCCATTCAAACTTGGCATCCTTTCTGTTAAATTGGTCAATAGAAAAGTTGTTGGGTTTTATGTCCTAAAACTCGTGGTTTGTAAACTATAAACTTATTATGTAAATCAATAAAGTTGTTATTGAAGTTTGATTAAATAAAGTTGTTATTGAATATATGAATTGCTTATTTCGTTTTAGAAATAAATCCAATAAACTAAAAGATTCATGACTATTACATGAGTACTTGAATTTTATGTGGAGATATAAGAGTGGACAAGTTCAAGTAAATAGTCAGAATGATCTATAGTAAACAAATAAGGTTAGGTACCTTATTATGCTAACACTATTGGACGTGGTTCATTCTGTAGTTGTTATAATTTGTTGTAAAGTGCTACAAACGAAGTGATCCTAATTCATTCATGTAGTGACATGAGGAGTGGGGACGTCCTGTGCAATTGAGTTTGCATAAGATCATACCAAGAAATAAGACACTCTTACTTTATAACGTTGTTTATTGTTTAAGACTGACTATTTCAAAGCGATGACCTAAATAACTTAACTTTAATCCTGGGTTAACTATGAACTCCTGTTTATTTGCGATTATCCTTAGATTTTCATGGGTGAGGGTTACCTTAACAGCGCCGGCTCAATAAGCCTCCCATTTCAGGGGTATGACTGGGTAGATAGCTAAGGACATAGGGTGCAAGATGGACTTCAATCCTACCCGCTTTTAGGGTTAGTAGAGAGGTTGTTCCCTTAAGTGCTGACTTTGGGTCTTGAACAAGGGGTCTCACCCTCTTATTGGCTTGAGAGGGACTCGGTTTGATGATTGGATCTCAAACCAATTGTTCATTAGACGATTAATGGGACTTAAGGAACAAGAGGTAATCTCAGGGATAAAACAGCTATTGACCTAGTCGTAATTACGAACAACCTATGAAGGGTTAACTTACTAATTATGGTTTTATTGAGTATAGTGAAGGGAGTACAAGTACTGGGCTTTAGTGGAGTGACTTGGTAGTTAACAAATTAGGGTTAATTCAGTTTAAAGAGTTTAGCCAATTAATCTCGGATCATTGGAGCACAAGATCTGTAGGTCCATTAGGTCCATTTACTAGCTCACAAACGAAATAAACCTTAGAATAGTGTGATGTGTTAATTTGAAATGTTCAAATTCGAATTGAGGGAATTAGTAATTATATGCGATATAATTACGCGTTTAATTATTGAATTAAATGAAATTGGAGAATCAGATAATATTTAAATATGATTTAAATATTAATTTCATGAATAGAGATTCATGGTGGTAGAATTGATATTTAATTAATTAATTCAATTATTTTTAAAATATAAAATTTGGATTTTGTGAAAATTCAAATTTACAAAAGCAATTTTATTTAATTTAATTTTGGGAGAATTAGAGTAAAATTGGATTTATTTGAAAATTCAAGAAATTGGTTTTTAAATAAATTTTAAAATAATTTATTTTTAGAAATTGGAGAAATCCAATTTGGTTGTTAAAAATTGAAAATTTGAAAAAAAACCTATTCAGTGGGTTTTTCCAATTTTTGAGTCATTTGACTCATTCTCTACCCAAATCCACTTAATTGTTTTAAGTAGGAGCTGTAGCTTGAGTATGCAATCTAATTGCACGTTCTCGTGGTACAAAAGTAAAGATTTAATGTTGAGAAAAGGCATGCAAACAATGGGTTTCTACCGAGTTTCCATATTGAAGAAGAAGTTCTTCAAGTTGCTACAGAAAACCTGATTCTCCTCTCAAATTCTTCCCAAATTTCATATTATTTTGAGACTCACAACTCAATCTAAGGTTCCCAGAGGATAGTAGGGAAGATCTAGTGGTGGTTCACGACCAGTAGAGAAGTAGATTGCAGCTGAATTCTTGATTTGAATTGAGTCTTCAAAGGTATTTCTAAAACCCTTTTCTAATTATATGAACATGCTTGATATTGTGCTAAAATTGATGAATTAGAGTGCTTAATGATTCTATTTTCTTCCGCTGCATGCTTGTTGAAACTAATAATTAGTATCAGAGTATGATTTAAGCACTCAATTCGTGTTAATTTTAGCATGGTGGGTGTTTTTCATAAGTTGTATGAAAGTGCTTAACTAATATGGTTTTTCTTAGTTTTGCCATTAAATTCTCTTCAATTATATTGTAATTCTTGTAAGTAGCTCTTGTGATGGGCCTTATTGTGTCTATAAGTGTCTGTAATCCAATTGGAGTCATTAGAGTTGAAATTAGGTTGTAAATGAAGAAAGAAGCAAAGGTGGTAAGCAGCAGAAAACGAGACCTGAAGCCACTGCCAAGCAGCGTTGCAACGCTACCCATAGAGCATTGCAATGCTAATCATCTTGAACCCGAGGCGTCACAACATTGGGATGGAAGCATTGCAACGTTGCTCATCCCAGCCCAGAAAGCGCGCGCGAACCCAAACCGATGGTACAAGTGAACCGATTCGAGTCTGGGAAGTCTGGTTTAACCCATTTTGGTCCGGTTCAGCAACTTTTGAAGCTCTTGAGGTCCAATTCATGTGGTTCGGGTCAGTTCGTGCGGTTTAAAAGTGTTTTGGAGCCAGTTTTGCTGATTTTTGTAATAATTTAGACCTTTTGTTTGCTTAAAATCCCAAAACTGGTCCATATCAGTATGTGTTTAATTATTTATGTATGTGATGTATGTTATAATTAAATAAATCTGGTATGTGCATATAGTATGTCATGTAAATTTAAAATCCCACCATAGGAAGCATGTTACATGCATTGAAAGTATGTTATAAGGAGTTTAATATATATTATATTTGTTTAAGGTTTCAATTGTTTTAATATAAGTGTTATATTAGATCATGAAATATCTGACATTTGTTATGGATGCAAAGTATGTCTAAAGTTTTATAAGTTGTTATAAAATTTAGGTTAGACATTTAAAATCCATAACAAAGATAAGTTGCATGCTCACGTAGGTTAACCACTTGTTTTAATAGTTAAAATAGGTCGTTATCTTATAAAACTTGGGTTACAAACTCATCCAGTACATAATCATGTCCAAGGCTAGGAGTACATAAGTTGACGGTCTACGGAACACCTCATACCTGGGGATTATGGTCGAATAATTAAGCATTGTTAATTGGTTTTATGAGCACACATGAGCATTGTAAGGTTTTAAAATTGGTTTATCACCTAAACATCGTAGGTTAAAACCAAATATAATCGTTATACTTGGATAATCACCTAAACTTAGGTTGTTTAATTAGCCGGAACATACCTAAGTAAAGATTATCCCAAAAAAAAAAAGAACACTTCAATGGGAGATTAGTAACATATAGGATATGTTGTTCTTAGCTCTAACGTCCCTAAGAGTTCACACCATGAGATCCATACAACGCTTTATGTCGATTATACCTCGACTACTCCATTCAAAAAGTATTTGCATGGGTCAATAACAAGGTGAATAGGGGAAGTAATTCATAGTAAGCAGGTGAAGGATGTGCGTCAACGTGTCTTGCAGTCTCTTCCATTAGTTTGGACCGTGAGAGCCTTATGTTGCGCTTGCTTGTCATCTTTAGGGCGGCATTAGCTAGTCGCTAACCACGATTATCCCCTTGGAGGGTTGTAACATAGGATTCAGAACAACTCAAACTCCATAAATGGATAGGATTTCTTAGGTCATTTCCCAACTTTGACTCTCCAATTTGGTAGCATCTTTGGGACTGCTAATCTCTGAAATCTGAAAATGGAGACGCCTATAGAATTACTAAGTGTTGGAAGTTCTTTTAAAAACCAATAGCTAAATGACTATCGAAATATGAGCCATTCTAGAGATTGTATTTAGTCAAGAATGTCTTGCTTTAGTGAAGGTGTATTTGACTGCCCCTCGGTAGTACTTATTCTAACTCACTATAGTTTTGTGTACAAATAAAATAATAAAATTTGGGTACATTATTACTTTGCTGAAACATGATTGGGTTTAAAAGAAATTCACTAATAGAATTTGTTCATATTTTCAGAATGACTAGCTCATTAGTACAGTTGTTGGCTTCTGATAAATTGACTGGGAACAATTATGCTACATGGAAATTAGATTTGAACGCACTACTGGTGATAGATGATTTAAGATTCGTTTTAACATAGGAGTGTCCTCCCATCCCTAGCTCAAATGCAAACCGAATAGTTCGAAAAGTATACGACAGATGGACGAAGGCAAATGAAAAAGCCTGTGCCTATATTCTTGCCAGTATATATGATATTTTGCCAAAGAAACATGAAAGCATGTATAATGCCAAAGAGATTATGGAATCTTTATGAAGGATGTTTGGACAACCGTCCTTCTCCCTAAGGCATGATGCTATTAAATATGTTTACAACTACCATATGAAAGAAGGGGCCTCTGTTAGAGAACATGTCTTAGACATGATGGTCAATTTTAATGTGGCAAAGGTGAACAGAGTTGTCATAGATGAGAGAGCCAATTCGGTTTTATTCTAGAGTCTCTTCTGAATAGCTTCTTGCAATTTCACACGAATGCGTTAATGAATAGTAGAATATAACCTGACTATGCTTTTCAATGAACTGCAGGCTTTTCAATCCATTTTGAGAACAAAAGGATATGAAGCAGAGTTAAATGTTGCCACTGCTGATAAAAAAGGACCGTCACTTAAGATAAAGTTTGACTCTTCTTTTTCATCCAAGAATAAAAGTATTCCGATGAAACAGAGTAAAGGGAAAAATGAAGCTTCTACTGGCCACAAAGGCAAGGCCAAAGCTGCATATAAAGGAAAATGTTTCTACTGCAGCGAAGACGGGCAGTGGAAGAGAAACTGCCCGATGTACCTTGCGGAAAAGAGATCAAAAAAAGCAAAACAAGGAAATTAGTTCTTGAAGGTTTCTTACAGGAAAATATCTAAAACCAATGGGATACCTTAAAGTTGCTATCAGAAGATAAATCTATATATTTTTTTTAAAGTAATGAAAGGTTTTTGTATTTATCTTTTGTAAAGAACAAGTTATACAGAAATATCTTTTTGTTGTAAATGAAATGTTCATTAACAAAAGAAGTATTTTAATTTTTTTTTCTATAAAGCAACTTCTATATTAAAACCAACCAAGATAAATGTTGGAGTTGATGCCCTAAATCTCATAGAGTCATATAGTTTGTAAACATTATTGAATAAACTCATTGTGTATTTAATAAAATATATGATATTTTATTCATTGTCCATAAAATATATGATATTTTAGTTGCATTAACCACAAACCAATAAACTAACATCCAAGATTATCTTTGTAACTTAAACATGTATGTAGAGACATACGGGTGGATCATGTTTAAGTGATAACCAAAATAGTCGATAGTAGATGGATAAGGCTAGATACCTTGATCTGGTGACACTACGAGTATGGCCTGTTTTGTAGGTGTTACAAATGTTGTAAAGTGCTACAAATGATCTGATCCTGATCATTCATGTATAGACATGTGAGTAAAGATATTCTATACAAAGGAGTTTGTATAAGACAGGACCACGAAATGTTTAGTCTCATTATATAACGTCGTTCATAATAAAGACTTACATTTCACAAGGATGACCATAGGTAACATGACCTGAATCCTGAGTGAGTTGTGAACTCCTACCTATAAGGGCGATCCTTTGATTTGTATGGGTGAGAGTGGCCAGACCGTTGACTTAACAAGCTTACCATTTTGGGGATTTTTCTGATTGGGAAGCTAGGAACACAGCTACACAAGATGAAATTCACTTCTTCCCCGAGGCAGGGGTAAGTAGATAAATTGCTCTCTTAAGGGCTGATTTCAGGTCTTGAAAAATGTGGCGCCACACCCTCTTCTGGCCTGAGAGGGGTTTAGCCATAGTTGGACTATGATCTATTGTTCATTAGAGGGATCAGTGATACTTAAGGAGTTAGATGTAACTACAGAGGAAAAACGGTAATTTGGCCTAGCTGTACATACGAGAAATTTGTGAAGGGTCATCATACTGTTGATTTGTTAGATCCAATGGACATTGAAATATATCTGTAGTGTGAAGAGTGCAGTTGTCGGTCTTTAGTGGAGTGCCCGACAATTAATGGATGGTGAAGAATTTAATTAAGAGTTTAATTAATTATTCATATATTATTGGAGCTTCAAGCTACAGGTCTATGAGGTCCCCTTGGTAGCTCAATAGAATTAATTGAGAATCAGTTTTTAGATTAATTTGAATTTTTCAAATTAATAGAGGAATTTAATTATATATGATACAGTTAAGTTCTTTCAATTATATGTGATATAACTGTTATAATGTATTTGATACATTATAGTTTAATGAGAGGAAATAAACATTTGAATGAGATTCAAATATAAGATCTATGAATTAGATTCATAGTTGTTAAATATAATATAAATATGAGTTATATTAAATACCATATAAGAGAGAAAAGAAACTATAGTTTATCCGACACCAAAAAGTTCCATAAAGGTTCGACCTCTGAAATTAAGTCTCTACCTTCTTTCTCCGACACCAAAAAGTAGAAGAAGAAGAATGGTGGAAAGGGGAAGGCTAACCTCGTAGTTGCTACTCCTAGGGGTAGAAAACCCATCAAGGCTGACAAAGGAAAATGTTTTCATTGCAACCAAGATAAACATTGGAAAAGGAACTGCCACAAATATTTGGCAGAAAAGAAAAAGACCAAACAAAGTAAATGTGATTTGCTTGTATTGGAAATCTGATTGGTGGAGAATGATGATTCTTCCTAGATTATTGACTATGGGGCCACTAACCATGTTTTTTCTTCATTTTAGGGAATTAGTTCCTGACAGTAACTAGATGCTGGTGAGATGACGATGCGGGTTGGAACTGGACACGTCGTCTCAGCGGTGGCAGTAGGAGGTCTCCGGTTGACTTGACAGAACATATTTCTTATTTTAAAAAATGTATATGTAGTTACTATTTAAAAAGGAACTTAGTTTCTATAAAATGTTTGCTTGAACAATGTTATAATATCAACTTTCTTTCTAATAAAGCATTTATTTCAAAGAATGGTATTGATATTTGTTCTACAAAACTGGAAAATATTCTTTATGTGCTAAGATCGTTAGCAACTAATACCCTCCATAACACTGAGTTGTTTAAAACTGCAGTAACTCAACATAAAAGACTTAAAATTTCTCCTAAAGAAAATGCTCAACTTTGGCACCTAAGACTAGGACACATCAATCTCAATAGGATTGAGTGGTTGGTGAAGAATGAACTTCTAAGTGAGTTAAAAAAAATTCTTTACCTGTGTATGAGCCATACCTTGAAGGCAAAATGACTAAGAGACCTTTTACTGGAAAAGGTCACAAGGCCAAAAAACCTTTAGAGCTAATACATTCAGACCTCTGTGGTCCGATGAATGTAAAAGCTAGGGGATGTTATGAATATTTTATCACTTTTACTGATACTTATTCAAGATATGGGTACGTTTATTTAATGCAACGTAAGTCTGAATCTTTTGAAAAGTTCAAAGAATTGAAGACTGAAGTTGAAAATGCATTAAATATAATGATTAAAATATTTCAATCTGATCAAGGTGGAGAGTTTATGGATTTAACATTCCAGAACTATATGATAAATCATGGAATTGTATCCCAACTCTCAGCATCTTGTACATCTCAGCAAAATAGTGTATCAGAAAGGAGAAATCAAACCCTGTTGAACATGGGTTGGTCTACGATAAGTTACGCTTCCTTACTGATTCGTTTGGGGTTATACAGTAGAGACTACAGTATACATTCTGAACTGTGTTCCTTCCAAGAGTGTTGTCAAAGCACCTTTGGAGTTATAGAATAGTCGTAAAGCTAGTTTACGTCATTTCAGAATCTGAATTGCCCAGCACATATGCTTGAGGCTAATCCTAAGAAATTGGAATCACGTTCAAGAGTATGCCTATTTGTAGGCTACCTCAAAGGAACAAGAGATGGTTACTTCTTTGATCCTAAAGAAAATAAAGTATTTGTATCGACTAATGCTACTTTTCTTGAAGAAGACCACATAAGGGAGCACATACCCAAAAGTAAGATTGTATTGAATGAAATTTCCAAAGAAACTACTGAATCTTCAACAAGAGTTGTTGAAAAACCTAATACCTCAACAAGAGTTATTGAAGTAGGATCATCTAGCAGGTCAAATCCACCTCAAGTGTTGAGGGAACCTCGACATAGTGGAAGGGTTGCGAACCCACCTATTCGCTATATGGGTTTAATTGAAATCCTGGCTATGGTAGTTGATGGCGAAGTTAAGGATCCATTGTCTTACAAGAAGGCAATAGAGGATATTGACAAAGATGAATGGATCACAGCGATGGAACTCGAAATGGAGTTTATGTACTTCAATTCCGTATTAGATCTTGTAGATCAACCTGATGGGGTTAAACCTATAGGTTGTAAATGGATCTACAAGAGGAAACGAGGTGCTGATGAGAAGGTGCAAACCTTCAAGGCGAGATTGGTGGCAAACGGTTATACCTAGGTAGAGGGAGTTGACTATGAGGAGACTTTCTCGCCTATTGCCTTGCTTAAGTCTATCTGAATCCTCCTATCCATTGCCTCATATTATGACTATGAGATTTGGAAAATGGATTTCAAGATTACTTTTCTGAATGGCAATCTTGAGGAGACCATTTATATGGTGCAACCCAAGGGATTCATAAGCCAAGGTCAAGAGCAAAATGTTTGCAAGCTTAATTGGTCCATTTATGGATTGAAGCAAACTTCTCGATCTTGGAACATAAGGTTTTATACTGTGATCAAATCTTATGGCTTTAATCAAAACATTGATGAGTCTTGTGTCTATAAGAAGATCATCAACAATTCAGTAGTTTTTCTAGTGTTATATGTAGATGATATCCTACTCATTGAGAATGATGCAGGTTTACTGATTGCAGTTAAGAATTAGCTAGCGACCCAATTCCAAATGAAAGATTTGGGAGAGGCTCAGTTTATTCTGGGTATTCAGATCTTTAGAGATCGAAAGAACAAAATGCTAGCTCTATCTCAGGCATCATATATTGACAAGATGCTTGTCAAATATTAGATGCATAACTTCAATAGGGGCTTATTGCCTTTCAGGCACGGAGTTACATTGTCTAAGGAACAGTGTCCTAATACACATCAAGAGGTTGAGGAGATGAAATGATTCCCCTATGCATCTGCTGTGGGCAGCTTGATGTATGTGATATTATGTACTAGACCTGACATCTGCTATGTAGTGGGGACAGTCAGTAGATATCGATCTAATCCAGGATTAGATCACTGGACCGTTGTAAAAAACATCCTCAAGTATCTACGGAGAACGAGGGACTACATGCTTGTGTATAGTTCTAAGGATTTGATCCTTACAAGATACACGGACTCTAATTTTCAGACTGATAAGGATTCTAGGAAATTCACATCAGGATCAGTGTTCATTCTTAACAGAGGGGCAGTAGTATGGCGAAGCACCAAGTAAGGGTGCATCGCTGATTCCACCATGAAGGCTGATTATGTAGCGGCTTGTGAAGCTGCTAAGGAAGTCATTTGGCTCAAAAAATTCTTGATTGTTCTGAAAGTTGTTCCAGATATGTCAAATCCCATTACACTTTATTGTTATAATAGTGGTGTTATGACTAATTCCCAAGAGCCTAGGAGTCATAAGCGTGTCAAGCATATAGAGCAGAAGTATCATCTAATCCGAGAGATTGTGTATCGAAGGGACGTGATTGTCATACAGATAGCTTTGGAGCACAATTTGTTGATCTGTTTACAAAATCCCTCATGGCTATGGTGTTTGAGGGTCACTTGCAGAGTATGGGTCTATAGGACAGGCCATATCTGAACTAGGGCAAGTGGGAGATTTGAACTGGGCGCGTGTTATGCCTTAGTTTAATAATTTTGTATTTGTATTTTGACTATATTGTATACCCCACTAGCTTTTAGTCAAGTGGGAGATTGTTTGGGTTGATGCCCTAAATCCCGTAGGGTCCTATAATTTGTAAACATTATTTAACAAACTCATTATGTATTTAATAAAATATATGATATTTTATTCATTGTCTATAAAATATATGATATTTTAGTTGCATTAATCACAAACCAATAAACTAACATCCAAGGTTATCTTTGTAACTTAAACATGTAGAGATATACGGGTGGATCATGTTTAAGTGATAACCTAAATGGTCTATAGTAAATAGATAAGACTGGGTACCTTATCCAGGTGATACTAAGAGTATGGCTTGTTTTGTAAGTGTTACAAATGTTGTAAAGTGCTACAAATGATCTGATCCTGATCATTCATGTATAAACATGTGAGTGGGGATATTCTATATAAAAGAGTTTGTATAAGACCGGACCACGAAATGATTAGTCTCATTATATAACACTATTCATAATAAAGACTTACATTTCACCAGGATGACTATAAGTAACGTGAACTGAATCCGTGAGTTGTGAACTCCTGCCTATGAGGATGGTCCGTTGATTTGTATTGGTGAGAATGGCCACATCACCGACTCAATAAGCTTATTTGGAGATTCTTCTGATTGGGGAGCTGGGAACACAGCTACACAAGATGGAATTCACTTCTTCCCCGAGGCAGGGGTAAGTAGATAAATTACTCCCTTAAAGGCTGATTTCGAGTCTTGAACAATATGGAGCCACACCCTCTCTTGGGCCGAGAAGGATTTAGTCATAGTTAGACTATGATCTATTGTTCATTAGAAAGATCAGTGGTACTTAAAGAGCTAGATGTAACTACAGGGGAAAAACGGTATTTTAGAGCAATTTATGAAGGGTCATCGTATTGTTGTTTGGTTATATCCAATGGACATAAAAATATATCTATAGTGCGAAGAGTGCAGCTGTCGATCTTTAGTGGAGTGTTCGACAGTTAATGGATGGTGAATAATTTAATTAAGGAGTTTAATTAATTATTCATGTACTGTTGGAGCTTCAAGCTACAGATCCATGACATCCCCTTAGTAGCTCAATAGGATTAATTGAGAATCAGTTTTTGGATTAATTTGAATTGTTCAAATTAATATAAGGATTTAATTATATATGATATAATTAAGTTGTTTCAAATTATATGTGATATAATTATTATAATATATTTGATACATTATAGTTTAATAAGAGGAAATAAATATTTGAATGAGATTCAAATATAACTTCTATGAATTGGATTCATAGTTGTTAAATTTAATATAAATATGATTTATATTAAATACCATATAAGAGAGAAAATAAACTATAATTTATATTGTATGTGATACAGGATTAAAACTATAGGTTATATGTTATATTTGATATAACATATAATTTATATATATAATATATATATATATATATATATATATATATATAAGTTAGTTATCATATTTATATTTATATTATTATTATTTTAATAATAAGGGAGGGAGTTATAACTCCCTTCCTCTTCTTTTCTCTCCACCCACATAAGTGGGTGGTGGTTATATTTAACATGTAGAAAAGAAAATGTTTCTTCTTCTTCTTGACAAGATGATTGTTTTTTGATACAGAGAGAAAAAAGACAGAAGAGTTCTATGAATGTGAATTGAGTTTTTTTTGTGAACATTTTTCATTTCCTTCTTCCTCTCCACGAGAATTCCCTCAAATCCAAAATAGCCAGAGCCCACCACTCCTGGGTTCTCACCTTGAGAATACCAAGGAAATTTTCATGGTCGTGTTCGAACTCGTTCGAGTTATTTCTTGGAGAAAGTCTTCAAGTGGTTTATGTTCTGGTCAAGGGAAATCTTGAAGAAATGTCTTTAAAGTTGAGGTTTCTAAAACCCTTTCATTAACATGCTGTAATTTATAAATAAATGCATATCTTGCTTCTTATTTACTGTAAAAATTATATTTAATGAAAAATGATTTTTGGTCGATCTTGCTTCCGCTCAAGGTTCTTTTCTCACAGAATTCCTTCAATAAAATCATTTCAAATATTTATATATTTAAAACAGCTGAAAAATAATAAGGCAAAAGTTTTCTTCATGTACTTATCTTTGGTAATTAAAATTTTGTCACATAAAAGTCTTAATGAGATTAAGAAGAAGATTAAAAGTTGTCATCTAAATAAGTTAGAAGACAAATATTTTAACATTATATGTGACTTATCTTGGAGATAAGATGACCAAATATTTTAAGAACCAAAGAACCCTTAAAACTTAGACATTCATATCTTTATGGTACTGTGAATGTCAAGGTAAGAGTATGGATATTACAGTAATTATTCAAAGTATAGTTATGTTTACCTAAATTATAACATTTGAAAGGTTCAAGATGTATAAAACTTATTAGGTAAAATAAATTGAAACACATCGATCAAATCGAGGTAAAGAGTACAAAAAATCTGAGATTTCCAGGACTATTTTGATAATACATGGAATCCAATAATAACGAACTCTTTACACCTAGTTGCCTTAATTGTTTTGGGGATACATAGTAGTGACTGTTGTATACTTTTTTTAACATCATTCCATTTCTAAGGTGTTTCAGAAACTCCATATGAGATGTGGAGAAGACATAAAGGTTGTTTATGACATGTAAAGGGTGTTTACATATTTCAGAATTTTGGGAAAAGATCAACATATGTATTAGTGTCGAACCCTAAGAGTGTCGAATCCTAAGGTATTGGAACATCGTTCAAATAGCATGCCTATTTGTAGGCGACCCAAAAGCAGTGTACTCTTCAAATTTAGAAGAAAATCGAGTATTTGTATCGACAAATGCTAAATTTTCTGGAAAAGTACACGTGTAAGAGATCATCATGTATTATATCTAATTTCCATAAATGCAAAATAAATATCAATAAGAGTTATTGATTAAGCTGACCTTGTAACAAAAGTTGTTGAGATAAGTTAGATGCATCTTCCTCAAAGAGTTGAGGGTGCCTCGATGTAGTGGGAGGATTGTAGCTAGTCATAATTTGGGTTTAATGGAAACTCGAGTCATCAGTTTTGGTGATGGCATTGATAAACAAGAAGTTGTGGATATAAGATGAATTACCTAGTTTTTGTTTGAATAAGAAGTAGACTGTATGCTGATATGTTTACAGCGATCCTCTCGGCTAAAGTATTTGAGGGTCGCCTAGTAAGACTAGGACTGCGGGTTGTATTAACTAGGACAAGTGGAGAAAAACCCATGGTATGTGATACCTAAAGCAAACCATGGGTATGTGATTCGCTAGTTTATTGTATTTCTCTCTAAAAACTAAAAAAACTCAACATTATGTTTACATATGTTCGTCACCACTAGAGTTTTAGTCCAAGCGGGAGTTTGTTGAACTTTATGTTCTAAAACTCGTGATTTGTAAACGATAAACTTATTTTGTAAATCAATAAAGTTTTTATTGAAGTTTGATTAAATAAAGTTGTTATTGAATATATGAATTCCTTATTTCGTTTTAGAAATAAATACAATAAACTAAAATATCCATGACTATTACATGAGTACTTGAACTTTAGTTGGAGATATAAGAGTGGATCAGGTTCGAGTAAATAGTCAAAATGATCTATAGTATATGAATAAGATTGGGTACCTTATTCTGGTAACACTATTGGATGCGGCCCATTCTGTAGTTGTTACAATTTGTTGTAAAGTGCTACAAACGAAGTGATCCTAATTCGCTCATGTGGTGACATGAGGAGTGAAGGCGTCCTATGCAATGAGTTTTCATAAGATCGGACCAAGAAATGAGTCACTTTTACTTTATAATGTTGTTTACTATTTAAGACTAACTATTTCAAAGCGATGACCTAAGTAACTAAATCTTAATCCTAAGCTAACTATGAACTCCTGTTTATTCGATATTATCCTTAGATTTTCATGGTTGAATGTCGCCTCAACGGCGCCAGCTAAATAAGCCTCCCATTTCAAGGGTAAGACCGGGTAGATAGCTGGGGACATAGGGTATAAGATGAAATTCACTCATACCTGCTTTTAGGATTAGTAGAGAGGTTGTTCCCTTAAATGCTGACTTTGAGTCTTGAACAAGGGGTCCCACACTCTCATTGGCCCGAGAGGGACTCGGTTTGATGATTGGATCTCAAACCAATTGTTCATTAGAGGATCAGTGGGACTTAAGAAATAAGAGGTAATCTCAGGGGTAAAATAGTTAATGACCCACCGTTATTACGAACAACCTGTGAGGGTTAACTTACTAATTATGGTTATATCGAGTGGACACGATATATCTACGATGAGAGGAGTGCAACTACTGGACTTTAGTGGAGTGACGCGTAGTTAACGAATGGGGGTTAATTCATTTTAAATCGTTTGGTCAATTGATCTCGGATCATTAGAGTCCATGATCTGTAGGTCCATTAGGTTTCCCTACTAGCTCACAAACAGAATAAACCTTAGAATAGCATGATGAGTTAATTTGAAATATTCAAATTCGAATTGAGGGAAATAGTAATTATATGTGATATAATTATGCATTTAATTATTGAATTAAACGAATTGGAGAATAAGATAATATTAAAATATAATTTAAATATTAATATCATGAATAGAGATTCATGGTGTTGGAATTGGTATTTAATTAATTTAATATTTGATATTAAATAAATTATTTTTTAAATTGAAATTTTGGATTTTGTGAAAATTCAAATTTAGAAAATCAATTTTATTTAATTTAATTTTGAGAAAATTAGATTAAAACTGGATTTATTTGAAAAATCAAGAAACTTGTTTTTAAATCAATTTTAAAATAATTGATTTTTAGAAATTGGAGAAATCCAATTTGGTTTTTTAAAATTGAAAAAACCCATTTAGTTGGTTTTTCCAATTTTTGAGTCATTTGACTCATTCTCCACCCAAATCCACTTCATTGTTTTAAGTAGGAGATGTAGCTTCAGTATGCACTCTGATGACATGTAGGGTTTCTGCTAGGATTCCATATTGAAGAAGAAGTTCTTCAAGTTGCTGAAGAAAACCTTATTCTCCTATCAAATTCTTCTCAAGTTCCAGCTTATTGTCAACAACGTTTTTCTTCTCTTTTTCAAATATTATTTCTAAATGATTAAAATGAATGCCATTAGAAAAAAAAAAAAATTTAAAACAAACTTTTTACATTACATTAGTGAGTATTAACTAAAGGTAGTAACTTGTAGTTGAATATACTCTTTTTTCTCTATCTTACTTGTATTTGTAGCATCAAGTTTAAACACTTATTTTGTAATTGTTGTTTTTTTTACAGATAGTTAAAAAAACATGGGGTGAAAAGATTTGAACTAGATGGATGATGATTAGAATTTTGACATTTCATTATTATGTGATTTATGTTGATGGAAAAAACAGAAAGTAAGTTTTTCAAAATTAAAAAGAGGAACTCAATTACATATTTAACTAAATGTGAGTGGGTGTGCTTTGGAACTTAATTTGTTTATAGATTGTGGCTAGAGGGACTCCAAGAGCATTTGCTAGAGTTCAAAAAGTTTGTAGAAAATATCGTATATAGAAAGCATGTCAAAAACTTTTCTTGTGGACATGGAGTTACAAGATGAATTTCAATTGTTATCTAGTTTCTTTGGGTGATATGTTTGTTATTCATACTTTTTAGGAACTTTTTAGGTTGTTTTAAGAGTCAAAGTACCATTTGAGTACTTTTTAAGAGTTTTTTAGTTTGGCTTTGAGAGTGAAAGTACCTCTTAGATACTATTTAGGAGCTTTTAAGTTAGTTTTGAGAGTCAAAGTGACTTACAGGAACTTTCGAAGTTTTTTTTAGAGTCAAAGTGTCACTTAGACAAATTTTAGGACTTTTTTAGTTGGAGTTGGAGAGTGAAAGTGACACTTGAGAACTTTTTAGTTTGGGTTTGAGAATCAAAGTGACACTTCGTCATTTTTAGATTATTTTAAGAGTGAAGGTGCTTCTTAGACACTCCTTAGAAGCTTTTTTAGTTGGTTTTGAGAGTTAAAGTGACTTTTAGAAACTTTTTTAGGTTTCTTTTAGAGTCAAAAGTTTCACTTAGGTACTAATAAATTTTAAATTTGTGTAGCAAAAAAGAAGACGAATAAGAAGAGTAGAAAATGTCTCGACTTCAACCATTGTTGGGGGTTAAAATCCTTTCTACAAATGCAAAATGAATTAATATGGTGCAAATTCATTATCTCATTATGTCTAACTAATAATTTTTTTATTGAACTATAGACAACAAAAAATGGTGAAGATGTCGGCCCAGTGAAATTTTTTCACGAAAGTCACTCCTCAGAGAAGGATGGGTGGGTAAGCGAAGCTGCTAAAGATGCATATGTACATTGTATTATATTATACATGTGTAAATTTATGTTTAATATATGTGTTTTAGTGGATTTAATTAGGAACTTGTTACATTGTTATGTGGCTATCCTGTAGCTATGGTAGCCAATATAGGTACTTTTATTTCAACATTCTCTATGTTTTAGGTGTGTTTTTAAGACAAGTTTGTAGTTTTGTAGAATTTTTTTTTTTCTTTTGTTACTTTGTAGGTTTTGATAACGGGCAGAAATGCACGTTATTACAACGCAAAGATATAAAACAATGTGGGAATGCAACAGTAAAAATATGTAAAATCGTATCCAAAAGCATTAAACTAAGAATATTGCGATCACATGCGCCCATCGCATAAAAGCAACTAATTTACTTATTTTGTACAGGAAAAATGCGTTGGCGCAAAGCAAATTGCGATTCAAGGAATTCAGTGACCGTGCGCACTAAAAGATTGCGACCGCAAAGCCATGCGATCATATGCGTTCGCGAGAAGTTGCTCAAGAAGGTGGCCGCATAAAGATGGCGCATCAAGGTGAAAGCATAATAAATCATGATGGGACGGAAAGCTAATGACGGTCGAATCCGAATTCAGTTGACAAGCTGTTAACGACACACTGTAGCAAGTACATTCAATTTTTTGGTGACCATTAATCGGCGCATCAAACAGAATATTTAATGACCTCCCATCATTGTAATCATTAGAGAGAAAAGTTCTTCACCTTGAAGCTCGAAGGCCACCACTGTTAAACGAGTTCGAGTTCGACACAGTTTGCCATATACATAGAAGATAGAATATACAATTAGTTAGTCGTTAGTCTGTAGTTGTTCATATACTTAAAGGCGGAGCCGAGCGAAGAGAAGAAGATGCCGAGAGATCATTCCTGGTTAGCTCGAAAGACTTCCGGGAAGCACTGCAACGAAGAGAGGGCTGACACTTGCGAAAGCAAGGATATTCTTCTAGACAGAGTAGAGTAAAAAGACAGTGTAAAAGCCTCGGGAAGCAAGGCATTGCTACCGGGCTTCTTGTCCCTACTTTCCATTGTTGTTTTGTATTCTGACTTTATTTATAAAATGGAATTTTCATCTCAGCATCTGTTCAATCTCTTCACATATTGCATAAGTAGCTAAATTTCCGAATGGGTTGAGAAGTACTTAGCTAGCATCACCTAAGATCTTCACTTTATGCGATCATCTTGTCTTATGTATGCGTCTTTTACCCTTTAGAGATACTTGAGATAGTAGTCTAAAGAAAGAACCTAGACTTGAGAGAGTCAGGTTAGAATCTAGGCTTGAGAGAGTCAGATTAGAATCACATAAGCAAGAGATAGAAACTTAGAGATAAATTCTATTTGCTATTATGCATCGCATGCACCCTAGAAATAGGATATGATAGTATGCGGTCACCTTGTGTATGTATGTATCATTCATCATCACATAGAAAAGAATAGAGGCTTAAACACAAGTCCTATCAACATTATCGTATACATTGCATGCGTCCTAGAAATCAGAACTATAGCATTTGCATTGAGAGATGACATGTTGTTGTTGTGTGTGTAGCATGATCGCATAACTTGAACGCAATCTTAGAAAATGCTAGCTAAATTCCTTCTCAACCCGTTCCCCGCATACACATTGTAACTTTCGTTGTCATCAACTCTTTACTCAATTCCATCGCATAGAATTTATACTTAAACAAAACACCAACCAAACTTATTTGTTTTGTCACCGCAAAGGAATCAAAATTTATCGTCACATATTGTCTCGGTAGTCCCTATGTTTGACCCTGGCTTACCAGGCAACCTAGTAGGATTTATACTTGGGTTTTACTAGGAAAACTTGCATGTGCAATGCATAAACCATCATTGCAATTATACACCATTATTTCATCACATTCATAACGCATCAAGTTTTTGACGCCATTGTCAGGGACTTCGCAGCTAATAGTTTGTTGAGTTTTGTGTTTTCGCAGGCAACCTTTTTACCTTGGGAGTATTGTAGCTTGTGTAACCAAGTTGCAACAATATTTGAAGTGTAGGCAATGTGCCGAAAGCTAGTATTAACCCCGAGATAGAAAGGTAATCAGTCACATGAACTAAAAGCAATTATAAGCGCGTGACGACCAACATGCATCCAACAATTGCCAGAAGTTCCAATGGTCAGGGTGAGCCGCTTGACCTAAGCAGTTGAGATCAATCTCCTACATGGAAGACTCCTAGCGATGGCTTCACTCTAATTTCTCCAGGGACGTCTTCTATTCTATATTTACCTTGCTTTCTTAGTTTAGTTTATTTTAATTATTGTTGTTTTGGATATGCGGCTGCTTTCTTGGATATGGTGTGTTTGCTCCTTGTAGGTGCAATAATAATTCTCCTCGGTGCGCAATTACAATGGAAGAATCCTCTCCATCATTCAACGTATGGCGTTGACAGCATGAATTCTAAAGCATGGTCACAAGTGTTATTCTACTTGAAGGTTCTTTTCTTATTATCTTTTATGCATTATCCTTTTAAAATTCTCTTTTGTCCAATTTCCTATCTTTGCGTTGATAACTTAGCATCCATGATGGTACTTATAATTCGCTACATCCGCTAACTAAACATCGCAAGGCTCACCTCACTTTTAATAGCTTCTTCAAGGTTTGATAGTCTAAGTTTTGTTATGTGTAAACCTCTGCTCAGACATTTGTTACCGCATTCTTGATGAATTTGTCTTTAGCTTTTTGGCGAGAGCGTTGCTGCTCTCTAAGTTTGGGGGTGGCAATGGTCCCAAAAAATGCATCTGCCACATTGCGATGCTATTCAAATAAGTAAAAAAAGGAAAATCTTCGGGAATAAAAACTCCATTGTCAGCGCAAAAGGGAAACTCAAGCTGATAAGAGTTAAGTTGTGAAAGGCAGTTACCCGTAGTTGGATACTTCGCATGACACCCGTGCAGGTAAGCCAAAACGAAAGTAAGTGGCCAAGGTCAACGCATAAAAGCAACTCCTCTGTCTAGCGCAAGCCAAATGAAGCCAAGGCAAGAGTTTAGTTGAATATGGCACGCAACCGAGTTGGTTGTCCGCATGACACCCGTGGAGGCAAGCCAAAACGAAGAGCGTAACCAAGTTCAATGTCGCATTCTAATAATAAATGCAAAACTTTGAATTGTTTTAAACGAACGCATTGTTAAAAGCTAAAAGCAAAGTTACGGGAATTGAGTAAAAAGTTTTTTTGAGCAGAGGCTTACCTGATTTAAGCTTAGAAAAGATCTCTTTGAAGAAGTAGCCAAAGTTGAGGAGAGCGTTGCTGCCAAGGTTAGAGGCATGAGTAAATTATATTCTGAGAGGCTAATCATCGCAAAGGAAAGCCAGAGGGTGAATTATGAATTTCCTAAGTATAAAGCATGCTTGAGGACAAGCATAATTCTAAGTTTGAGGGTGTGATGACAGGTAGAAATGTACATTATTATAGGCCTTTTATTTAGAATTATGAAGGTTGTTAAGAAGAATATGCGGTGATTATACTAAGAATTCATGAGAAAGTGAGCTTGCGTCAATCAACAATGAGAGTCTCGACTAACCCACTATTATGCATTGTTTTGCATCCAATTGTCTATTTTTGTGGCTAACACAAGAATTGATCACATGCGGTAAATCTCACCATCGCAGAGGCGATCGCATATGTTCGACACATGGATGTTGCGGCCATCAACCGCTTGCACCCATTGCATAGAGGTTGTGGCTACGGAGTAATAACTATAATAGAGGGATGAACGCAAGGGTGGTGTGCGATGATACTCCGAAAACCAAGCATGAACGCATACCTCGAGAGTATCAAAAGGTGATGTTGACATTTCACCTACCATGCCTTTAGTAGCATAGATTTAGAGCAGGTCCATCATGTCGTTAGCTGCAGAATTTCAGAGAAGGACCATTAATGTTGTCGGCGATCGAGCTCTATAAATAGAAGCCTTAGAGCACAACTTGAAGGGATCCGAGCTTCTGCCTTCGGGCAGATCCTTATGATCCAGACAAAAGCATGAGAAGATATTCTTGAGAGTTCTTCATTCCTTCAACCATTCCGAGTGATGATCGGAGCTCTGCCGGAGATAGACCTCGAGAGAGACTACTCCACAACCCATCCATAGCACCACCAGCAGCCTTGACACATATCTAATGGAAGCAAGACATTGCCCATCTGACCCTCCATATCTATCCTATCTATGTATTGTATTACATTGTGTCTTAAGAGATTAATACATTTTGTGATCAATGTGTTTCTCTACTTCCTTCAATTACATTTTCATTTACTTCTTCTTATCATCCTTTACTTTCATTGCAACAATTAAGTAAGATTACAAGAGTATCGCATACTTAATCATGCGACATAAACATATGAAGCATATAGCAAACCACCGAGAGGTGTGCATTTGATGCGTTGTTAATGTGATGAAATAATGGTGTATATTGCGATGGTGGTGTATGCGTTGTGCATGCAAGTATTCCTAGCAAAATCCAAGTATAAATTCTACTAGGTTGCCTGGTAAGCCCAGGGTCATACACAAGGACTATGGAGACAATATGCGACGGTGATTTCAGATTCCTTTGCGGTAACAAATAAAACAATGATTTGGTTGGTAAGTTTGTTTAAAATATAAATCCTATGCGGCGGAATTGAGAAAAGAGTTAATACAGCGAAAGTTACAATGAGTATGCAGGGAATGGGTTGAGAAGGGATTTAGCTAGCGCTTCCTGAAATTGCATTCAAACTATGCGATCATGCTACACACATACAATAGCAATTCATCTTCCAAGGCAAATGCTATAGCTCCTAGTTTTATAACGCATGCGCTGTATACGATGATGTCTATAAGACTTATTCCTAAGTCGCTATTCTTGTCTATGCGATGATGAATGATGCACACAGATACAAGGTGACCGCATACCATCTTATCCTATCTCTAAGGTGCATGCGATGCGTTAATAGCAAACAAAACTTATTCCTAAGTTTCTATCTCTTGATTATGCGGTTCTAATCTGACTCTCCCGAGCCTAGATTCTAATATGACTTTTTCAAGCCTAGATTCTATCCTTAGGCCACCCTCCTGAGCATTTCTAAAGGACGAATGACACATACATAATACAAAATGATCGCATAAAGTGAAGATCTCAGGTTATGCTACCTAAGTGCTTCTCAACCCATTCGGCAGTTTAGTTACTCATGCGTAATGTAAAGAGAGTGAACAGATATAGAGATGCAAATTCCATTTTATAAATAAGATCGGAATACAGAATGACAACGGAAAATAGGGACAGAGATCTTTCACCTTGATGCGTCGTCTCAATGCAGCCACCTTCTTGAGCAGATCTTCGCAAACGCATACGATCGCATAGCCTTGCAATCGCAATCTCTTAATGCACTCGGATTCTGAATTCCTTGGATTGCAATTCTGCCTTGTGCCAACACATTTTCCTGCACAAAATACGTAAATTAGCTGCTTTAATGCGATGGACGCATGGATCGCAATGTTATCAACTTAATGCTTTTGGACACGATTTTATATATTTTTACTGTCGCAATCCTACATTGTTTTATGTCTTTGTGTTGTAATAACGTGCATTTCTACTTGTTATCACACCCCCAAATTTAAAACAATGCTTGTCCTTAAGCATAAACTAAGGATTTTCTCTAAAAAGTCAGCCACCTTTTTCTTTCCTAGATTTCTCGGGGTGCTTTATTCAAATCCTATGTACCAAAATCTCCTTAATTCCTATCCAGGTCTCTTCTTAAAATATTTCTAAAATTTAGGAACCGCAAGTTCAACCTTCAAAAAGACTTTACTTGTTTCCAGGGCATCGCATGATTTATTTCATAAAAAGAAAAAAAAATCAACTGGGGTGTTTTCAAATGATTTTTATCCTTGCGTAGTTTAGGTGTTCTTTCTATGACCTTGCGCTAATCCAAGTGCCTAGCCTTCGTTTTGGCTTGTGACCACGTGTGTCATGCGAGCATCCAACTACAAGCAAGGCGCTCTCTCTCAGTCTAAACTCATGCCCATTTGGCAGCGGAGTTGCGATCATTTTATTTATGCATTGATCACGATTCCTACCTTTGTTATGGCTAACCCCCACGTGTGTCATGCGGACATCCAACTATAAGTAGGATCCGATCGTAACGTTATGATTTTTTTATGCCTAAAAATAGCAAGGTTGAAAATAAATACCGCACCCCCAAATTTAAACGCAACAATATCCTCATTGCTGAAAGATTGAAAGAATTCATGCGATGCTCTTAGGAGATTTCGTAAAAGTCAGTTTGAAAGAAAGCTGGTGGACCACTAACTTGTAGAAATATTTCATGAATTGACTGTGTTATAATTAAGTTAACTCTAGTGCATGTGATTAGAAATAAAGGCATGCATTTCATCATTGAAATCATAATTGGCATAGAAAACAATGCGGTGACTTACTAAAGTAATCAATATTTAATGATTCACCGATTAAAGAGGATGCGATGATAAAAATATCAAAGTTAAAATGAGATGCGAGAGTGCAAAATTTGGAATAAACAAAGTCAAGGAAAGATACAACACCCAAATTTGCTCGGTCGCCCGCATTATTCACATCCATCTTTGTAGTGAGTCGATTTCTTCTATTGCGGTGGCTGAATAAGCTAGTCGTGTCTTTTGATTATCGTGTAGCTCCCCCGCAATCGTTCACCATGGTCATTGCAAAAAAAAAAAAAACATTGAGAGGGTCAAAAATATAAACGACAAAGTTAACAAACTTTTTCTCTCTCTCTCTCTCTCTCTCTCTCTCTCTCTCTTTTTTTATGCGAGTAAAAAGGATATATAAATGATAACAAATATAAAAGATAGGTAGAGTGAGTTCATGAATCAAAGATAGGAAAAAAGATACTCCAAAAGAATTATGCCCCTGATGAGTTTTTGTCGCATAACAACGCAGGGACCGCTCAATTTTTCTTCATTTAGGATTTCTCAAGTCTACGGAGGTATTTTCCCAATGAAAGTCACCTCTGCGATATATCTTGACTCTTTGCTCGTTGATCTTGAATGCGCGGGTCCCTTCTTCATTAGTCAATTCGACCGTACCATGCGGGAATACTTCTTTGATTATAAAGGGTACGGACCAGCATGACTTTATTTTACCAAGAAAGAGTCGTAGTCGTGAATTGAATAATAATACCTTTTGTCCGACTTGGAGATTCTTCTCGCATAGTTGTTTGTCATCCCAACGTTTTGCACGCTCCTTGTAAATTTTGGCATTCTTATATGCTTGCATTCTCCATTCATCAAGCTCGACCAACTGAAGTTTCCTTGTTTCCCTTGTGGCCTTTAAGTCAAAATTGAGCTTTTTCACTACCCACATTGCTTTATGCTCCAGCTCAAGCGGCAAGTGACAGGCCTTTCCGAACACCAGTGCATACGAGGACATGCCTATAGGTGTCTTATAGGCGGTCTTGTATGCCCACAAGGCATCGTCCAGCTTTATTGCCCAATCTTTTCGTGAAGGTTTTACCACCTTCTCTAATATCATATTGATTTCCCTATTGGACACTTCAGCTTGATCATTTGTTTGTGGATGGTATGTGGTGGCCATCTTATGAAGGATATTATACTTGAGCAACAATTTGTTAATGATGTGATTAACAAAGTGGGAGCCTTCATCACTTATTATGGCACGTGGAGTGCCAAAGCGAGTGAAAATATTTTTCTTCAAGAACTTGGAGACTGCGGCCGCATCGCTTGCGACGCACGATACCGCCTCTACCCAATTGGAAATGTAGTTGATGACCAATAGAATGTATTTGTGACCATTTGATGGTGAAAATGGTCACATGAAGTCTATGTCTCAGACGTCGAATAATTCCAATTCTAAGATGATGTTCATGGGCATCGCATGCTTCCATGAAATGTTTCCCGTGCGCTGGCGCCAGTCACATTTCATTGCATAGTCCTTTGCGTCCTTGAATAATGTTGGCCAAAAATATTCACTTTGTAACACCTTTGCTGCTGTGCGTTGGCCTCCAAAGTGTCCTCCATATGGCGAGTCATGGCACTACGATAGTATGCGCCAGTGAGTAGCATCTGGTACGCATAGGCACAAAATCTGGTATGATCCCCTTTTATAAAGATTTGGCTCATCCTAATAATATGATTTACATTCATGTCTGAGCCGCCTCTTTTGGTGGGTTGTGTAGTCTTTGGGAAATTGTTCGCAAACCAGAAAATTGACCACGTCTGCATACCATGGTAATTCTTCAATTTTAAATAGCTGCTCATCTGGAAAAGTCGCGTTCACCTCTGACTGGTTGCGGTCGACTTCTGGATTTTCCAATCTTGACAAATGGTTCGCAACCTAGTTCTCCGTCCCCTTGCGATCAATGATTTCCATTTCGAATTCCTAGAGGAGGAGAACCCATCGAATCAATCTTGGCTACACATCTTTCTTTGTCATTAAGTACTTGATTGTCGAGTGGTCAATGTAAACGATCAGTTTGGATCCCAGTAGGTAAGTTCTGAATTTTTCCTATGAAAATATCACCGCAAGCAATTCTTTTTCTGTGGTAGTGTAATTTGTTTGAGCAGGGATCAGGGTTTTACTCACATATGCGATGGGGTGTAGCATTGTTTTCTTCTTTTTCGTCAGCACCGCCTACATCGCATAACCGCTTGCGTCGCACATTAGTTCAAACGACTGTGTCCAGTCCGGTGTGATCAACACAGGTGCGGTTATTAATGTGTTCTTCAGTATCTTGAATGCGTTGAGGCATTGGTCATCAAAGTCAAATGCTCTTTCTGGCTCCAGCAACGCACTCAATGGTTGTGTAATCTTTGAAAAGTCTTTCACAAAATGTCGATAAAAGCCAGCATGTCCTAAGAAGCTCCTGACAGGTTTCACATTCGCTGGAGATGGGAGCTTTTCAATCGCCTCAATCTTCGCCTTGTCCACCTCCAGCCCATCCTTGGAGACTTTGTGCCCGAGCACAATACCTTCCTTCACCATGAAGTGGCACTTCTCCCAGTTCAGCACAAGGTTCGTCTCTTCACATACACCAAGAAGTCGTCCATGAAAATTTCTACAGAATTTTCAAGATACTCAGAAAAGATGGCCATCATACACCTCTGGAATGTGCTTGATGCATTGCACAAGTCGAACGGCATGCGTCGAAACGCAAATGTTCTATAGAGCCAGGTGAATGTGGTTTTCTCTTGATCTTCAGGAGCAATCATGATTTGGTTATAGCCGGCATATCCATCGAAGAAGCAGTAATAATCATTTCTTGCTAGGTGGTCTAGCATCTAGTCGATAAAAGGCAAAGGGAAATGATACTTCTTTGTCGCCGCATTCAATTTGCGGTAATCCATGTAGATCCGCCAGCCAGTGATGTTCCTCATCGGTATTAGTTCATTATTTTCATTTGGGACTACCGCCATCCCTCTTTTCTTTGGCACACATTGCACGGGGCTGACCCACGTGCTATCGGCGATTGGATAGATAATCCCTGTGTCCAGTCATTTGATTATTTCCTTCTTCATGACCTCCTTCATCGCAGGGTTGAGTCTGTGTTAATGTTCGATCGATCCTTTCTGATTGTCCTTGAGACGTATCCTATGCATGCAATATGCGGGGCTGATTCCTCTAATGTCTGCTAGGTCCAGCCTATTGCTTTTATGTACTTTTTCAGGATGCTTAGCAGCGCATTTTCTTGGTCTTCTTGAAGTGCAGAGGAAATTATTACTGGTAGCATTTCATTCTGCCCTAGAAAAGCATACTTCAGGTGATTTGGCAGGGTTTTCAGCTCTATTGTTGGTGGTTGTTCCAAGGATGGCTTTTGTGTTTTTCTTTCTTAATTCATTGTCAGCTTTTCTTCTTTGGTTGATGTTTCTGCGATCACATTGCAGGTTACTATGGATGCGGTCGCATCCTCTCTTTCATTTTCATCTCCAAAATTTTCTTCTTCATATAAATTTGGATCATCATTGGACTCAGCGAGGTTTTCTTCTTCCGGATATTTTATGGCTCTGATAATATCAAACCTGATCTTCTGTCCGTTCCTGCTCAGTGTGATCTCTCCCTTGTACACGGTTCCTGCTCTGTTCCTGCGAGGTTTTCTTCTTTTTAAGTCTATGAGGGAATGGTGGCAACTGTATTTTCACGGTTCCCTTTTCTTTAGGCTTTGAAGTGGATGCAGTCTCCGGTTCCATCGTCTCTTCTATTTCTTCTTAAGTCAACGGGGTCTGTGGTTCCATCGAAATTGGAGCAGTCCATCGAAATTAGAGCAGTCCTGCTTGGCTCGTCGTAAGTCTTGTCAAACAGACCTTCAACTGTTGCCACATTGGCTGCTGTCTGTGATGTAGGGTTCAAACCGTGGTAAAAAATTTCCATCTGTAGACAATCTGGTAAGCCATTGTGTGGACAATCTCGCATCAATCGCTTAAACCTCGCCCAGGCGTCACTGAGCGATTCGTCGATATCTTGTTCAAAATTAGTAATCAACTTCCTCTTTCTGGCGTTTTCTGTCGGGGGGAAGTACTTCTTCATGAACTTTTCCACTACCTGTTCCCATGATGTAATCTCCCCTGGTTCGAGAGAATAAGCCCATTTTCGTGCCTGGTTACACAACAAAAATGGGAACAACGTTAATCAAACCTCCTCAGCGGAGATGTTTAGGAACACATACGTATTGCAGATTTCAATAAAACTCTGAAGGTGGACGTGCGGATCCTTGCCACCCCTACCGCCAAATTGTCCGGTAGTTTGAATCATCTGCAACATCACCAATTTCATCTCGAACCTCGATTCGTCTAAGGCTGGCCTCATAATTCCTGGTGAGAAATCATAAAGATTGGACGACGCATAGTCTCGGATGGGCCTATTGCGGTCGTTCGCCAAGAGGATGGGGTTCGCCATGATATTATTTGCATTTGGTGCTCTGTCTTCTGGTTGCTCTGCCATGTTTGGATCTTTCTCTTGTTATCATTGGCGGCTATTTCTTCTTCTTCTTCGGAAAGTTCTTTCAATCTCTGGGTCGTAATTGGGCTCAAGAGTTTTTCCTTCGCTCGACGCCCGCTTCTTCCCTTACCTAAGAAGAGGCAGTGCACAAAGATGGAAAGTCTACAAAGAAAATCACAAAGTTACCGTTAGCACAATCCGTATTGCCGTAGTCCCTGGCAACGGTGCCAAAAACTTGATGCGTTGTTAATGTGATGAAATAATGGTGTATATTGCGATGGTGGTGTATGCGTTGTGCATGCAAGTTTTCCTAGCAAAATCCAAATATAAATTCTACTAGGTTGCCTGGTAAGCCTAGGGTCGTACACAGGGACTATGGAGACAATATGCGACGGTGATTTCAGATTCCTTTGCGGTAACAAATAAAATAATGATTTGGTTGGTATGTTTGTTTAAAATATAAATCCTATGCGGCGGGATTGAGAAAAGAGTTAATACAGTGAAAGTTACAATGAGTATGTAGGGAATGGGTTGAGAAGGGATTTAGCTAGCACTTCCTGAGATTGTGTTCAGCTATGCGATCATGCTACACACATACAACAACAATTCATCTTCCAATGCAAATGCTATAGCTCCTAGTTTTATAACGCATGCGATGTATGCGATGATGTCTATTGGACTTATTCTTAAGTCTCTATTCTTGTCTATGCAATGATGAATGATGCACACAGATACAAGGTGACCGCGTACCATCTTATCCTATCTCTAGGGTGCATGCGATGCGTTAATAGCAAACAAAACTTATTCCTAAGTTTCTATCTCTTGATTATGCGGTTCTAATCTAACTCTCCCGAGCCTAGATTCTAATCTGACTTTTCCAAGCCTAGATTATATCCTTAGACCACCCTTCCGAGCATTTCTAAAGGAGGAATGACGCATACATAATATAAGATGATCGCATAAAGTGAAGATCTCAGGTTATGCTAGCTAAGTGCTTCTCAACCCATTCGACAGTTTAGTTACTCATGCATAATGTAAAGAGAGTGAACATATATAGAGATGCAAATTCCATTTTATAAATAAGATCAGAATATAGAATGACAATGGAAAATAGGGACAGAGAGCCTGGTAGCAATGTCTTGCTTCCCAAGGCTTTTACACTGAGATTTTCTCTACTCTGCCCAAAAGAATGTTCTTGCTTCTGCAAGAGTCGAACCTCTCTCTATTCTTAACGCTTCCCATCACTTTTTCGAGCTAACCAGGACGATCTTTCGCCGTCTTCTCTCTTCACTCACCTCTGCCTTCTAAGTATATAAAATTACAGACTACGGCTTTCTATGTATATCATGAAGAAGAACTTTAGATTATGAATAGTCGAACTCCTTTAACGAAGGTGGCCTTCGGTATTTATAGAGCTTCAAGGTGAAGAGATTTTTCTCTCAAATGATTGCACTGATGGGATGTCATTAATTCTCTGTCTGATGCGCCGATTAATTGTCACCAAAAAGTTGAGTGTACTTGCTACAGTGTGTCGTTAAGGCTTGTCAACTTAATTCGGATTCGACCGTCATCAACTTTCTGTCCCATCGTGATTTATTAAGCTTTCACCTTGATGCTTCGTCTCTATATGGCCACCTTCTTGAGTAGATCTTCGTGAACGCATATGATCACATAGCCTTGCGGTCGCAATCTCTTAATGCGCTCAGATGCTGAATTCCTTGGATCGCAATTCTACCTTGCGCCAACGCATTTTCCTACACAAAATATGTAAATTAGCTACTTTAATGTGATGGACGCATGCGATCACAATGTTCTCAACTTAATGCTTTTGGACACGATTTTACATATTTTTACCATCGCAATCCTACATTATTTATGTCTTTGCGTTGTAATAACGTGCATTTCTGCTCGTTATCAGTGTTGCACAAGTGTTGTGAGAAAATTCTCTTTACTTAGTGTGAGGTTGTAGCAACACTTGTCTATAAGCAGAATCAGTAGCGACTAACTGCCCGAGAGGGTAAGTAGTGAACACATTAAGCAAAGTAAGCAGTGTTCCTAGAGATAGGAATAATCTTATGTCAACCATGTTTTATGTGATTACCTTGTCTTATGAGCGTATCATTCATCATTTGGGCATACTTGAGAGAGTAGTCTAAAAACCAAATTTAGGTTTGAGAGAGTCATATTGGATCGCATAACCAAGAATAGAGGCTTAGAAATAAGTTTTGTTTGCTATTACACAGCGTATGCACCCTATAGATAGGATATGAAAGCATGTGGTCGAATCGCATGCGTCCAAAAGTAGGATACGGTGGTATGCGATCATCTTGTTTATGTGTGGGAGCAAGTGAGCAAGAATAGAAACTTAGACATAAGTCCTCTCGACACTATCACATATGCATCGCATGCGTCTTCGTCAAGTGTGCATAGCATAATCGCATAGCTTGCGCTGGTTGGGGTTAACCTTAAGATCAAGTTTATTAATACGGTGAAGATATCCCCGTCATTTTATCTATTTTCCCATGCATCTTGTTATGCGTTAACAGTTGTCGTGTCTCTAACTCTCATGGTCATACTTCCATTACTTAATCTGTTAGTTAGGAGTAGGAGTAGCGTATAACCCTTAACTTCAATATTCTTTTATTCTTCACCGCAACACATTACTTCATAACATTTAGCTACAAGTCCCAGAGTTCGACCTTGGATCACCCAAAAAACTTGCGATCTCGTTATACTTGGCGAGAGAGCAAGAAAACTTGTAACAGGAACGCATGGTCATCGAACGCATATCACATATCCCTTAGTTCAACGCATGACCAGCAACGCATGGAGAACGAACAATGAACTCATATTTATTTACTCCATTTTCCACCCATCAGTTTTCAAGAGAAAAAATTTTTTAGCTTATTTAGGAGGGAGGGGTTCACAATGTGGGGAGGGGTTCCGAGACTTTTTAGGAACTTTCTTTTAGCTTATTTATAGCTTTCGAGAGATGAACTATATATTTTTAGGACTATTGAATTACTTATTTAGTCTCAAAAGTTGTATAGGTAGTGTTGGGGTATTTTTGTTGTTTGCAGGCCCAAAAGGATTTTAGCACTAAGGCTCAGCTCTTCCGGATAAGATCAAATGAAGTTGATGAAGGATATGGTTGATGTTGAGCCACGAATACTAAGGGATCCAGCAACACGTGTATGGCGAGATCTTCCTTCAGCTGAGCAAATCGGTGAGTGTGGGAAGAAAAATCATTTCAGGTAAAAATACTCTATCACACTTCTCGAAACTCTCTGTGCTTCTCTCTTTCTCAGATTATGTTGCCAAGCAATTCTTTGATGTTTTGTGTTGATTTTGCAGAGAAAATATGAGGATTTTGCAAGGAGATAAGGAGAAAAATAAGAAGAAGACTCAGTTACCTCAGTTATGTGGTTCGACCAAGATGCCTACGTCCATGGGAAGATCTCTTACTTTTCTTTTTCTTTAAAGATTGTTTTATAGTAGTTTAGTGTTTACAAGAGAAATGTGAAGAATGCATGTAATAGAACTGATTAGTAGGTATTTGTATTACATACCTTTTTCAGTTACAAGATGTAAAAGTTTGTTAAGTAAAACTAAACTAGTTGAAGTATGTATTTGAGTCAATGTTTTACAAATTCTCCACCTTGACTCTAATACATGCAATCTTCGGATCTTTTGGATTTTGAACACTCTATTTACCCTGTGTGTGGTACGTCAAAGCCAACTAGCTCAAGACATTTGATTAGCTTGAGCTTTGGTACTGGTTTCATCAACATATCAGCTGCATTCTCTGAGGTATGGACTTTTAAGATTTCTATTTCCCCTGTCTCCACTTTATCTCTGATGAAATGATACTTTATGTCAATATATTTTGTTCTTATGTGGTATTGTGGATTTCTGGATAAGTGTATAGCACTTTTGTTATCACAGTAGAGTTTTACTACTGTTTGATTTAATCCGAAGTCATTCAACGATCCTTTAAGCCACAATGCCTCTTTAATTGCTTCTGTTAATACCATGTATTCAGCCTCTGTTGTAGATAAGACCACTATAGGTTGTATTGTAGCTTTCTAGTTGATTAGATTAGGACCATAGAGGAATAGATAGCCTGTTAGAGACCTCATTTTGTCCAAATCACTAGCATAATCAGTATCCACATATCTATATAACTCTAGGTTTGGTTCAACTGATTGTTGATAGATTAGTCTTGAGTTTTTTGACCAAATTAAGTACCTTAGGATCTATTTAGTGGCTTCCCAGTATCTCTTACCTGGGTTAGACATATATCTACTAACAAAACTAGCTCTATGTGAGAGATCAGGTTTGGTAGAAATCAATAAATACATTAGGCTTCCAACTGTCTGGCTATAGAGTACAGTAGACATCTGTTTTAGATGTTCTAAGTCAGAATCTTTAGGAGAGTTAGATGAGGATAATTTGAAATGCTGAGCAATTGGTAGGCTTATAAGTTTAGCATCACTTAGATTGAATCTCTTTAGGATCTTCTCACAATAGTTGAGCTGATTGATGCTTAGAACAGACTCTTCTTTGTTCCTTAGGATCTCAATCCCTAGAACTTTACTTGCCTCCCCCAAATATTTCATGTCAAACTCTCTCTTTAGAAGTTTTTTGACATGAGTTAAGTCTTCCTTGGATCTACGTGTCAATAACATGTCATCCACATATATGAGTAAGTAAACTTTATCCTTTTAGGAACTTGTATTTACATAAACACATATGTCATAGGAACTTCTTTTAAATCCAATGCTAGAAATATAGTCATTGAACCTTCTATACCAGCACCTAGGTGATTGTTTCAACCTATAGATTGACTTGTTGAGCAGGAAATAGAGATTCTCTTTCCCCTTAACTTTAAATCCCTTAGGTTGTATCATGTAGATTGTCTCTTCTAGATGTCCATGAAGGAAGGCGGTCTTCACATCTAGTTGATACAATTCTAAATTATTTTGAGCAACCAAGGATAAGATAAGTCTTATAAAAGTTTGTTTAACAACTGAAGAGAATATCATTGAATAATTTATTCCTTCTCTTTGTGTAAACCCCTTTGCAACCAACCTTGCCTTATACCTAGGTTTCTGATCGCAGGATGCACCTTCTTTGAGTTTAAAAACCCATTTGGAAGCTACTGGTTTATAACCTTTAGGCAGGGGGGGCTAGAGAACAAGTATCATTCATATTTAGTGAGTGCATTTCCTCATTCATGGCTTATATCCAACTTCTTGCATTAGGACAACTTGTAGCTTATTTAAAAGTTGTTAGTTCTTGGTCAGTAGGACCCACTACAACATTTAGGACTAGATTCATATAGTTCATTTCAGTATATTTAGTTGGAGAAGTAATGATTCTTCTTTGTCTATCCCTAGCTAAGGCATACGGACTCAGATCTTGATTTATGTACTAGATCTGACATATGCTATGCAGTGGGAATAGTTATAGATATCAATCTAATCCAAGATTATATCACTGGACCACTGTTAACAATATCTTCAAGTATCTATGGAGAACGAAGGACTACATGCTTGTGTATGGTTCTAAGGATTTGATCCTTACGGGATATACGGACTCTGATTTCAGACTGATAAGGATTCTAGGAAATCCACATCAGGATCAGTGTTCACTCTTAACAGAGGGCAGTAGTATGGCAAAGCACCAAGCAATGGTACATCGCTGACTCCACCATAGAGGCTGAGTATGTAGCGGCTTGTGAAGCTACTAAGGAAGTCGTTTGGCTCAAGAAATTCTTGACTGATCTTGAAGTTGTTCCAAACATGTCAAAGCCCATCATACTTTATTGTGATAATAGTGGTATTGTGGCTAATTCCCAAGAGCATAGGAGTCATAAGCGTGGCAAACATATAGAGCGGAAGTATCATCTCATCCGAGAGATTGTGCATCGAGGGAACGTGATTGTCACGTAGATAGCTTTGGAGCACAACGTTGTTGATCCATTTACAAAGGTTCTCCTGGCAATGGTGTTTGAGAGTCACCTACAAAGTATGGATCTATGGGACAGGCCACGTATGAGTTAAAACCAAATTAATTGCATCTCGATGCTGGCTTTATCTTTTTCGAGATTCATTCGTCCACATCTGTGCACAAATCTCGAAAAGGGGTATTTGTTGAGAAGAAATTTTGGATTAATCACGAACCCCCACGTCATTTACTAAATTAATGATGAAATTTCAAAATCATCAAATTTGGGACCAATTAAGAGTTGGCATGGGTTCCAAATTGAAGTCGGAGAAAAATTCTGATCACGTCACGTGCTAGCATCACAAGCACGAGTTTAAGTAAAATTAATTTTTCCTAATTTGATGTTATAACTTGGGCTTTCGTCTGGTTTCACCCAAAAAATGGGCTTAATTTGGGCCTAAATGCCAAGATAGGCCCAAATCCAACTGTTTGGGCTCAAAGCCCAAGCCCAGGCCTATCAGGGAGCCCTATAAATAGAGGAGCTCTTCTCATTTCAAGGGGTCAGCAATTCTACATTCCAGAGAACCCATCGAAAATTCACCAACAAGCCATAGAGAATTCACCAATAAGCCAAAGACTTCTGAGACTTCTGAAGCTCCTTGAAGACACAAAGACTCCTCCAAGATTTTTATTACAAGAACGTTTGATGTTTTTCTTCTTCAAGTCAAGCACATTTATTCAAACAAGAGAGAATCAGAGAATCAAGTGTTAGAGATCAAACCACATTGCATCAAATCAATATCAATATCAACATCAGCTCAAGTTCAAATCTACGAATTAAGTTTCTCCGAAAATCTCGTGCAAACAGATAGATTTTTATTTTTTGGTCAACTAAGAAGTTATGGACCAATCAATTAAAAGATTTACTATATAAAATTTAAAGACCATTTAATAGTTATAAAGTTTTATTTAGCACAAACTTAGTTCAGTTGGCATATACTTTCAAAGTTGGAGATTGCCTATTATTGTTATTTTACTTTAAAAAATTGAAAATATTCAAAATGGTATATTGATATTAAAATCAAGAAATTAAAAAAAAAAAAAAAATCTAAAAGGAAAAAAATGGAATGCAAGGGTGATTGGGATCAGTACCGGCAGGCACGCCGCCGACAGAGTTGCATGTCGAGTCTGGCGATGAAGCGACTTCCGAGCGGCAATAAATGATGGTACCGTGATGTGACGTCGTTGCTTCCGTCACCTAATTCCAACTTTCCGTTACGTATTCCATGACGCTCATGACACTCCTACTTTCAAGTTTTAACATCACTTCATCCATTGTGATCATAAAGAAAAAGAAACCAAAAGTCAGAACATCAATTTCACTGCAACTTTTCTTTCTTTGAAAAAGAAATATTTGTTTTTGTCCCTAAATTTGGATGAAAGTAATAATTTAATTCTTAAACTTTGGTTTATGACGATTTAGTTTCTATATTTTTAATTATGTATCAATTTAATTTTCGTATTTAAATATATAATAATTTAGTTCTTATACTTTTGATACAGTCATAATTTAGTCTTTAACCTACAAAAATTTATCAAAATTAGATATCAATTTTTAGTATTTTATGATGTAAACTTTGTATTTTGTAAAAATTTTAAGTCTCTAATTAGTTTAACGGTTTATTTATACATTAAATCTCATTAAACCTTAACATTAATTTCTGTAACAGTGACTAAATCGTTACAAATTTTAAAGTTTAAGGACTAGAATGTTATATAATAAAGTTCAGGGATTAAATTATTACAAAATTAAAAGTACAGGACTAAACTGTTACAAACCAAAGTTCAAAGACTAAATACTTATATGAAAGTTTAAGGACTAAAAAGATAAACATACTCATATTAACTTATACTCTTAAATGAGTGTTCTGAGGCTCTGAGTTGAGTTATGAAAAGTTTGAAGTTAATAGTTGGAGTTAGGAAGTGTATGTCTAGGATGGAAAGTTATAAGATGAAGTTCCTCAATAAATTTGCAAAATAGAGAAAAATAGAAAGACGATGTTTACCGATAAATGTACAAACTTCAATAGTATTTACTACTGAAATAATTATTTAATACCAATTTATGAAGTTGTGGGCCAAACACCCCCTAAATTTCAAACATTGTATCAATAAAAATTAAAAAATACTCACTAATCATTGTATCAATTTAATTTGAGCTATGAACATTCATATGTGAATCAAGTTCGACCTACTATTAGAAGTTTGTTTTAAAACTGATAATTTATAATTTTCACATGTGTATAAGACTTCTTAAATGTATGTTTAATACAAAAATTATAGATAAATGCGAGAATTAAATAGAAAGTAGGGAATTCTAATTAAATTTGAACGATTTTTCAATTGCTTGTTTTACTCTATTAATCTCTACTTATTTAGAAAGAATTAGTGAATTTTTTTTTAGAATGATAAATTTATTTAGTGACTTAGCTTTGAGATTATTTTAATTAGAATCAATGAAAAAAAGGTTAAAAATCAGAAATGGTGGAGAAACTCTTATTAGAAAGATAAAAATGTCTCACAATATTTATAAGATACATGGATTATTTTTCTCATTGTCAATTGATTTTGAGATGGTTTCTTAAAATAAAATTGATTTTGAGACCAACTCTATACTTATTTGATATGGTATCAGACTTTATGGAATCTAGACAAATATTCAATAAAAAATTAAAGCCTAATAAAAAAAAATGATAAACTCAAAGAAACATCCTTATATTAGTTACTCCTCTCATGACTATATGAACCTATGATTTTGAATATGTGAGCATATTTGTGCATAAACTTTTCTATAGAGATGTACATTTTTCTCATGGGAGTGGGACTCATGGGAACTCGTCCTACTCAAGGCCGGGAATCCTCAATTAGACGAAAAATGGGAAAGAGAACGGAAATATTTTTCTTCTCAATGACCAAATAGGGACGGAGATGGGAAATACATTTCCCGTGGTCCCATCCCATCTCTATATATATATAAATTACTGTGAATTTTGATTGTGATTTATAACTACAATAATGTGAGTTTACACCTCACAACATATATATATGGAAAACTTTAGTTTTTATTGATTAGTCTTTTCCTAGTTTTCATCATAATTCTTTCATACTTCAATGCATTTTTAGGATAGTGATGTTAAAACTTGCTTACTTTGGAGACATGTATATTGTGATGTTTAAGTTAAAAGCTAATGATTAACATTTAAATTTTAACTTTTAAAGATTATGAGATGAACTATTTTAAATATATCCTTACATGTAAAATATTGTTGTTTTTTAAGAAAATTTTATAATGCTTTATTTAAATAGAAATATTTTGAAAATGACGATTTAATATAGAAACTTCTAAACATTTTATATCATTGAGAATTAAAAAAAAAAACTTATTAAAAGATACTTTTATATCATTGAGAATTAAAAAAAAAAACTTATTAAAAGATACTAACGAAAAAAATTTGCCCACAAAAAATCTCCGTTCCAATTTCCACAAAAAAAAAAAAAAAAAAAAAAAAAAAAAAATTGCGAGAATAGAGATTGAAACAGGTGGACGGGAATAGAGACGGGAAAGCATTTTCCGTCCCCGTGCGGTGGATATATATACTTTTCTAGTTTTCTTTATAGATTTTAGTAAAGTATTATTAATCGTAATCTATTATTAACTTGTGAATTAAATTAACTATATTGATTGCCTAAAAAAGAGAGAAAATATATATATTAAGACGGTTAAAACAAAAATAGGGACCCATATGTGTCTGTACTTTCAAGTTTTGGTAACTTAACACGTGTAATTGTGCATTCATTTGGGACGGATCGGCATCAAAATGATAGAAACGTTTATCTAAACATATTGAATTGTAAGAAATTATACGTTTCATTATAATTCTAATAATGTCAAAAATATCTCTCAGTTTTCAAAAACAACTACTTAGTTGCAATTACGTTACACCAATTTTTACCTATCTCATTCAATTATCCAATCATAATTTATGATAAATTCTTTTTGTTTTTATTAAATTTTTTTATAAATTTTTAATATTTATAATCAAAGTGGAAAACACAAAGATGAATGTATTATGATATGCATCTAAGTATTTTTCAATTTTTAATTATACGTTTAATAGATCAGTGACATATTCAACATTTTTAATATAAGAATCTATAGATATTAGATTTGAATAATTATATGTCTAATAATTTTTTTTAGTTTTACAAGTGATGGTAGAGATGTTCATACCTACAATCTTTTGATTAACAACATATGTTTTAATTAGTTGAGCTAAGCTCAAGTATACATGTCTCATAGAATATTAGATTTTCAATTTTTGTCAAATATATGTTCACAAAATAAGAAAATAGCAAATACACGAAATTGAAATTTTTGGGACTTATTAAAGACAAATTCCAAAGTTAAAATACCTTACTAAATAAATTCTTAAAGTTGATGACCGTTAGACCATAGAAAAAAAGAGACCATAAATCTATGAGACACTGTTCTAACATCAATATCTATTAAACATAATACTTTTTTTTTTTTAATATAATTGAGGTTAGAAAAATTCAAACCACATACTTCGATTTGACATTTAATATGATGTCTTGAACTTTGTAATCCAACCAATAAAAAAATATTGATGTACTGATCTATCACGATTTTCACGTAAATTATTAAAATATTTAAAAATAATCACATTTGTAGTAGAATAAATGTGAGACACGAGAATATTTAAATTATAGAATGTTAGTACCAATTGTGAACATATAATTTTCGGGAGAAAATCAAGCACGTCCTGCAAAATAGAGAAACTTGCGTTAGTGTGGTGCTTGACCACCAACACTCTGGCATTGAAGTCAGTAACTGTTTAGAGAGAGCTAGAGAGTATAGATGTCGGAATGTATTTTAGCTACCTCAAATGTCACAAGCCCTCTCGATTATATAGCAATGTGTTTCGTAATGGTTATTTGGCTAATTAACTCCTCGTGTCATTAATTAAGTCGCTACTAATAGTTGCGGGTCATTGAATTTATTGCACCAGTGACCCAAGTATGCACAAAAGTATAATACCTCAGTATAATCTTTAATTTCATAGGGTTAGCCTCCTCAAACTCTAGGGTTATTCCTAAGGGTTGACTTCTATACATAGATAGGCAATGGCAGACTCTATAGGACCTATCATACTTAACTACATAAAAACTTGATGATCGATTTTATGAGTTTGTCTCCATACTCAGTAAAATAAATATTTCCTTTTTCACCCACAATAACACTGTATTTTGTTCGGTACATCGTACATGTCCATAATTGTCAATGAATGAAAATTAATAAATAAGAAGGAAATAAGAGAGACCAAAAATGGATGAGCTTCTTCAAGTGGTTTGTAAACATCGAAAAGGATGGATATGTCATATGTAGGAGGTGGGGCAGTAAATGACTTTCGAGATAATTTTATATGAAACATCCATAGAATTTTTGGATAGGATTATCTTTGATTGGTAGCCTCAAATTCAATTGGCTAAACGAGCGGCATCGATAGAGGATGCTCCTTTTGTTTTTCTTTTTTTCTTTTTTTAAGTTAAAGAGAATTATAAAGGTAGAGAATGAACTGTGACATTTGAGAGTGGTAATTGGTTATGGTGAAACCAATTATTAGTTGTAATTTCAATAATTCTAATAATATCACAACCATTGATCCTTATTATAAAACTATAGAACAAATTGTAACATTATCTCAACTATTGGTCCTTATTATAAAATTTCTTAACTTCATCTCGATGGAAGAAATGTCACATAACATTCTAAATAGAGCATTCCTTTTTTTTTTTTTTTTTTTTTTTTCAAGAAAAGAGAAATTGGTATACCAAACGGCATTCTATATATACACAGTGAGAGGGAGATTTCAATTTCGCAACATAAAAAATAATTGGAATTTTCAATAGACAGAAATATTTATCCATTTCCTCAATTAGGAGATAGGCTCAAATGCAGGAAACAAGAAAAAACTAAAGTTACTACTTCCTTTTCAATATTTTCAAAAGATATATCATTCAACATTGAAATTATCATAATAAACAATTTGTTTAATCTTACAATATTTAAGTATAAAAAAAATCATAGAATTTTATACTTAAACACTGTATTTATTTATTATTATTATTTTGCAAATATATTAAATTGCAGTAAAATGAAGCGGACCTCACAATTCATGGTCCAGACATAAACACAACCAAAGAAATTAAGAGAATCACAATAAAAAAAAAATCTAATACATAGAACAAGCACACAACTAAAGGACAAAGATACCAAGGAGAAAAACTTACGTGAGTCCTTTAGTCCCTTCAATGGAAGTCCAAGTGCATTGATCTTGTGTTCAAACTTTGTATTATTATTTTCCCTTCAATTAGTACTGATTTCTATTTGTTCAGTATTTTTTCATATTTCAGACCTAGAAGTGAAGAGAGTGTTGGTAATATAATATTAAATCCAAATATGATAGATAATAGCACACAAAGCTACTCTTAAGATCTTATGTCATCGCAGTGAGCAATCATGTGGGAACACGCTCCTCACAAGAGCATGTTCCATGAGCAATATAATATAATATAATGTTCGATTTTGAACCGTAAGTCTAACAATGAAATAATGTCTTTATTATTTACTTTAAAAAAAAAAAAGAATGCCTTTATTATATCCATGAGGCTGATTATTCAAAGTTATTCAATAAAATTACCACAATATAACTACCACAAAATTAGGAATGTAGATTAAAAATCTATATAAATCCTAATAATCACAATATGTTTTCGCGTACATTCAAACTAAAAGATTTTCGACCATATTAGAGTAGTTTGGTCAAATAATTCAGGAAAAATTAACAATATTGTTGTTAACATATGAATGAAGAAAATTTATAGACATTAGTACTTTTTTTTAATAACTCGAGGTTTCAAAATTCAACCAAGGTAGGTCGAATTTTGAACCCCCGACCTTACCCTTTCGCTAATTTTGAACCCTCGACCTTGCCCTTTCGCTTTTTGAAACATTATTATTTTGAGTTTGTTCAATTATCATTCCGGAGACCTTCCTCGATCAAAAGATTGTATTTCTAAAGTTTCATAAGGTCCCTAACGAGCTAATGAATCTCCTTCTTTTTGCCACTAAATTTTCCAATCAAATTCATCATAACACTCATAATTATTTGATGTGTTAAAAATAATTTTGTATTGGGAGAGAGTAAGAAAGAGGTCAGTAAGAGAGAGAGCGAGAGTTTGAGAGAGCGAGATTTTGAGAGCAAGAGCGAGAGCGAGATAGTGAGATTTTGATAGAGAGCGAGAGAGTACACTTCAATTTTTGGGTCATCCGTACAAATTTCCCTTTTTTTTCTTTTTTAATTATTATACATTCCATCTTTTTCTTTCTTTTCTTCTTTTTTTTTTTAAATTTTTTTTTCATTTTATAAAAACAATTTCTAAAAATATTTTATTATTTTATTTAAACTCTAAAAAGAATAAATTAAAAAAAAATCTCATAAAAATAAAAAAATATAAATTAAATATCTCATTTATATAAAAATAATTACAAAAATCAATGTGTCCCACAAGGCGGACGTCGTCGATTCCACACTGTTAAGTAAATTCTTTTGAGACTAAATTCCACAACTTAATTAAAAGAATATTTTAATAAAGGAAATTGAATATACAATAAAAAAAAAAAATGAGGATCTCGCTCATGAGCAGGATCTCGTATTCTGGGATTGGTCTACTTAACTATATATAACCACCTGGGCAACAATTTGTAAGACTCATCCCAATCACCGAACACTTTAGCGACTTTGACTTAGTTCTGAATAAAAACATGTATGCTATTCATAATACTTAGTGATCTCGAACAAGCCATGCGTTTTTTTCTTTATTGCATGAAGTCTCCACTTGCAACCTTCCTCCCACTTCTTACACCAAATTGTCCAAATCATCGGTGTAGATTCAACAATCTTATATGGTGCGTGACACTTTATTGCAAAACATTTGACTGCGTGTTGTAGCATTTCCTTGTCTTGACAAATCATCCCTTTATACAATTGAGTATTATCAACGTCCACAGGAGCTACAATTGGGTCATGTTCCTTAATGCTATCCAGTACATTCATATCCAAATCATTGAATGTATCTGAAAGCATTTCATGTTCACGACCATCGAAATCCAACTCTTTAAATTCATCATCCGTTTCTGTTCTGAAGTCTATGTACTGGTTGTTAGCCGCCATATCTTCATTATCACATGGCAATGAAACTAACTCCGGATCAGGATCGATACATTGAGTTTAATCTTCAAACTGGTTAAATGATATATCAGGATCCACCCCTATCCTATTTACATTTACATACAAATGCACTAGATTTGGCACTGACATTGTCATTGAGAACATCAAGTTCATATCTTATGCATTCGAAATAGGGAATGACATAAATCTTATTGATCCTGATGGTTCTAGATTAGGATGTCTATATATTATTTCTATCTAATTTGCTCCTATATCTACACCAAGTAATATCCCAACCATTTCAATGAATTGTTCAAATACAATTTCATTGTTCATATTTATGGTAAAACTCCCACTTGGTGGTTGGACATACTCAACTCCATCAATACCATCAATCATAATACCATTTGTAAACAACAAAAATCTCAAGCATTTGTCTGCCATTTTCTTAAAAAAGAAAAAAGAAAAAAAAAAGACAAACATCAATTTTTTGTATTATACTTTTTATAAGAAGTATATTAAAAAATATTAAATTTTTTAGTTTATAAACATAAACTTTTTAAGTTTTATGAACATCAACTTTTTAAATATAATAAATTAAACTTTTTATAACTATTTTTAGAAAAGACAACAAATTAAACTTTTCAAATTTAATACAAAATAAAAAATTAAATTAAATTACATTTTTTCAAACTATTTAAAACTATATTTTCAAAGTTAATACTAGAAAATATCAACTTATCCCAATAAACATAACAATAATAATTTTCATATGAATAAACTAAAATTTTCAAACTATATTAAACTTTTGAAACTACACTAAACTTGTTAACTATCACAATAATTTTACATTAAACTATAAATATCAACTTCTTAAACATAACAATAAATTAAACATTTTAACACTATAAACATCAAAGTTAATACTAAATAAATCAAATATCATAAGAATAAACTAAACTTTTCAAATATCATAAGTTCAACTCACAGATTCGACGATAGTTCTATTTTTCCTTCAAAGTGACAACGTTCACCCTTTTTTCCTGTTATTTGTTATCTGACAACAACTACAAAAAATTAAAAAAAAAATTAGAATCTATAAAAAAAATAATAATATAAGAACAAAAATAAAATTTACAATTATTTTTAAAAAATAAAAATTTAGTAGAGTAACGAACCAGTATAGTTGTGTGAGAATAATTTATATTAAATGAAATACAAGAAGAGAAATAGATATGGAAATGGGAGGAGAGGAAGATGATTTCGAAGGCAGTGAGGGGGCAGTGAGCTATGAAGAGGAAGTGAACAAATCAAGGAGAGAGAAGTGAGCAAAATCAAGGGCAGTGAGCTAAAAATTATCGAGGCAGTGAGTGAGCAAAAATGAAAAGGATGGTGGTTTAAAAGGATGTAGATCGAGTGTTCCCACAGGTTTGGGGTGGTTAAAGAGGCATTAAGGCTATGACAGAGGGGCATGAATGCGTCAATGAATGCAAGGAATCGGAGCAGGGGAATCGGATCAGTCGGTCAATGCATGTAGGGAATCGCGTAGGGGAATCGGAGCAGGGATAGCATGGTGATAGAACCTTACACCTTTTTTTAATTTACTTGATAATAAAATCAAGGTTGACCATATTTTTCCAGACTTATTCAATTATAGTGAATTTTAATATATGCACTTTCATTAAACTTACTCAATTATAATTATTAGTTGTAACAAAATTCTGTTATTGTTGTTATTTTTTCATTAATGATTATTAGCTTTTTTTCTCATTGGTCATGTATATGATATATATATATATATTTCTTTAACAAACTATCTTCCTAGCTATGCTCACAAGATTCAGCCCACATTTCTAGTGAAATTCCCTTCTAGAGCGAGATCCCATCACAAAATTAGCGAGATTTCCTTATAGAGAGAGATATTCAAACATTTCTTTAACAAACTGTCTTCCTAGGGATGCTCACGAGATTTCAGCCCACATTTCTAGTGAGATTCCTTTATAGAGCGAGATCCCTATCACAAAACTAGCGAGATTTCTTTCTAGAGCGAGATCCTCAAGCATTTCTTTAACAAACTGTCTTCCTAGCGATGCTCACGAGATTCAGCCCACATTTCTAGCGAGATTTCCTTCTAGAGCGAGATCCCCATCACAAAATTAGCGAGATTTTCTTCTAGAGCGAGATCCTCAAGCATTTCTTTAACAAACTGTCTTCCTAGCGATGCTCACGAGATTCAGCCCATGTTTCTAGTGAGAATCCTTTCTAGAGCGAGATCCCCATCCCAAAATTAGCGAGATTTTCTTCTAGAGCGAGATCTTCAAGCATTTCTTTAACAAACTGTCTGCTCAAGAGATTTAGCTCACATTTCTAGCGAGATTCCCTTCTAGAGCGAGATCCCCATCACAAAATTAGCGAGATTTCATTATATAGTGAGATCCTCAAGCATTTCTTTAACAAACTGTCTTCCTAGCGATACTCACGAGATTCACCCCGCATTTCTAGCCAGAATCTCTTCTAGAGTGAGATCGCGAGATTAGATCCTCAAGTATTTCTTTAACGCGATGCTCACGAGATTCAGCCCACATTTCTAGCGAGATTTCCTTCTAGAGCGAGATCTTCATCACAAAATTAGTGTCTTCCTTGTCGAGGGTTGAAGTTTCGACTTATGTATGTCAAAACTTCAACCTAATATACAAAATTAGCGAGATTCCCTTCTAGAGCGAGATCCTCATCACAAAATTAGTGAGATTTTGTCGAAACTTCAACCCTCGACAACCTTAATATACATATTGTTTCCAAGTTTTCTTTGTTTGTCGAATTCTCAATGTTCGACCTCTACATTAATTGAATCCTCAACCCTCGACTTCTAGTCTCGAACTCACAAAACAACAGTATTTCTCTAATAAATTTCAAAACAACAATATATCTCCAATAAATTTTGAAAACAACAATATTAATATTAAATGTCCAATAATTCATTTAACCCATGATAATGGTTTTTCTTGAACTAGTGAAGATTAAAAATTGAATTTAATATAAAAAGTTGAATGATTACAGCACACTGCAAATGTCAGTGTCGTGGCTTCAATCTAATAAATAGCTCACCGTGGCCACGTCTTCGTCCTCGCACTCAACTCGGAATAGAAAATACACTACACAAAAAGCATGGAAAATTACTCTCTGCTTTTCCTTTCTCTCTCTCTAATCTTTCTCCTTTTCGCTTTCAATCTCCGCCGTCGCAGAAACTTACCGCCCAGTCCGCCGTCTCTTCCCATCATCGGTCACCTCCATTACCTCAAAATCCCCGTCCACCGAACTTTCCAGAACCTCTCTGCAAAATACGGACCAGTAATCTCTCTCTGGTTCGGATCTCGCCTCGTCGTGGTCGTCTCGTCGTTAACGGTGGTGGAGGAGTGCTTCACTAAGAACGACATCGTTCTGGCCAACCGTCCTCGGTTGCTAGTCGGCAAATACATCGGCTACAACCACACTACGATGGTAGCGTCACCGTACGGCGACCACTGGCGGAACCTCCGCCGAATCGGAGCGATCGAGATCTTTTCGGCTTCTCGCCTCAACAAATTCGCCGGAATCAGGAGCGACGAAGTGAAACGGTTACTGAGGAAGCTATCGAGGAATTCGATGCATGGATTCTCGAAGGTACATATGCAATCGGCGATTTCGGAACTGACGTTCAACATATCGATGAGAATGGCGGCCGGAAAGAGGTATTTCGGTGAGGAAGTGACGGATGAGGTGGAAGCGAAGCAGTTCAGAGAGCTGATTAAACAGGTCGTGGCGTTGGGAGGAGTATCGAATCCAGGCGATTTCATTCCGATGATGAATTGGATTCCGAACGGGTTTAAGAGAAAGGTTTCGAGACTTGCGAAGAGGATGGACGCGTTTTTGCAGGAATTGATCGATGAACATCGGAGCAAGAAGGAAGAAGGAAGGAACACGATGATCGATCACTTGCTCTCGCTGCAAGAATCGGAGCCGGAGTACTATGGAGATCAAATTATCAAAGGAATCATTCTGGTAATCTCCATAATTAATTCTCACTCATTTTTCATGTTCCTTTTAACATTTTCACTCTATTCACGAATTTCGCGATTTTTTCCATCTGTTTCGGATAATTCCCAAAAGAGAGAAAAATTAAACCGCAATCAAGATTCAAGTGATGGCACTTGCGGGGCCACCAACGTCGCGCGTGTAACGATAACATTTGTCTTTAAAATATTTTAAATATTAAATTACAGATTTGGACTTATAATTTGAAGAAAATTAAAATTAAGTCCATTTATAATTTGGGTTTTTATCAAACCGTAAGAGATTTTTATCAAATTATAAAAAACTAAAGTTTTAAATTTCTTCAAATTATAAGAGTTAAATTTACAAATTAAATTATTTTAAAAATAAAATTAATATTCTTTCGTAACTTAGAAATAATTTATTTATTTATTTGGATAGAGGAATACTTATACCGACCGCCAACTGTTTCCTTCTGTCCATTTCTGGGTCCAATCACGTTGTGTATATTGAGATTTCCAATTTTATGAACAATATAGATAGACTTAGTATTGGTAGATATTTTTATAGATAAATAATTTTCTAAAACTCATTTAAATTAATAATCTTTTTATTTTTAAACTAAATTATATATCTTATTAGTAGTACTTTTAGTTATATTGAATTTGATATATGTAGTGCATTTATAAAAGATATTAAAAATATCAATTAAATCAGACGATGAACTTCCAAATTTTGGATATATAAATGTATTGACATATGTTTAATAATTTAAATCCTCAGTGTCATGTGACAAACTTAGTTTCTTTTTATCAATTTAATAATAATAATAATAATAATATAAAATTATTATTATTATTATTATTATGAGAAATTATTTCAAATGGTAAAACTGCCGAAAATATTTATAAAATATAACAAAATTTTGGAACTATCAATAATAGACGTTGATAGAAACTGAAAGACTTTTATCAGTGTCTAACAATGTCACTGATAGACACTGATAGAAGTCTATCGGTGTCTATCATTGATAGTTTTAAAATTTTGATATGTTTTATAAATATTTTAATTCATTTTTTTATATTTAAAAACAATCCTCCTTCTTCTCCTTCTTATTATACATCTCACTCAGTTATATGTGTATATATATATTACTTGTGTGATTAGAGTTAGGATGCACAACTATACACAAGTATTGTTTTGAAGAAAAAGGGTTTCAATCCTCAAATTTACTCAAATAAAAATGATAATAAGGAGACAGCATAGTACGCTCCTTCTAAGAAGGCATGCAATTATACTTACAATCATTTGGTGAAAATTGTCACGGTGTTGAATGAGAAGTATTATGAACTTATAAATACAAAAATATTTAAGTACATCCTGCAACTGCAACTATTTTCTTTATGGATAGATTTTTTCTTTTCTTCTTTTTTGAAAATAAATTTTTGAGTTTTTTTCTATGTGACTAGAGTGAATTGCAAAAAAAAAAAAAAAAAAAAAAAAAGTGCAACCCAACTTGTACTAGATATTGTTCTTATTGAGGAATATGTAGATTATTGGATCAAACTTGTTAGGATTTTTGTTTTTATCTTTTGATATATCTTTTATATGTACTAGTTAATAGTATAGATTAGTATCAAACTCAAAAGGCTCATAAATGTGTAGGTGTTACTATTAGCAGGAACCGACACATCAGCTGTGACAATTGAATGGGCTCTAGCTCACTTACTCAACAATCCAGAGGTACTCAAAAAGGCTAGACAAGAGTTAGACGCTCAAATTGGAGAAGAACGATTAGTGGAAGAATCAGATGTGCCCAAGTTACCATATCTTCAAGGAATCATCTCCGAGACTCTTCGATTGAACCCAGCTGCTCCAATGCTAGTGCCGCATCTCACCTCTGACGATTGCACAATCAGTGGCTACGAAATACCACGTGACACGATTGTATTGGTTAATGCATGGGCCATCCATAGAGATCCTAATCAATGGGAAGATCCCACATTATTCAAACCAGAAAGACACCAAAAGTTAGAATTATGTGATCACCAAGTCCCTAAGTTGGTACCATTTGGAGTTGGACGACGAGCTTGCCCTGGGTCGGGCATGGCGCAACGAGTGGTGGGGTTGGCTCTGGCGACGCTGATTCAGTGCTACGAGTGGGAGAGGATTGGCGAAGAGAAAGTGGACATGGCGGAGGGGCGAGGTGTTACTATGCCCAAGGCGGTGCCATTGGAAGCCATGTGCAAACCTCGTCGTATCATCCACAACCTTTTTAACTGAAAAAATGGTTGGATCTAAAGGTATTGTTTATATAGATATGTCATCATTAATGTAGTTTAATTATCGTAATATTTGTAACCTCTCATCTCATGTACAATGACATACAAGTTTTTACCCTTTAAATTAAAAAGAAAGAAAGCTTGACTTGCTTGTAGTATTATAGCTTAAGAAGGATTAAAAATTATTTGGAAGGGTGTGTGTATCGTTATTCTGTAACTTGTTTTGTTGTATCACAGCATTAGTAATTGACATTTCAAATAATATTTCTCGTTTATTATTTACCTATTTGTTCAATCTCTGTATATGTATTGTTATTTAATGAAAAAAATTTAGGCTACACTTATTTTTGTACAATGTAAGCAGTTCAATAAATAGGAAAGAAAATATGAGATTTTATGCCGTCTAGGTTATCCTAATCATTGCTCTAATTTTGGAGTTTTATTTCTGATTTGAACATCATTCTAGTTATATTATTTCAAAGATCCACGTTTGATCTTCACTTTTTGAAAAATTTGAATAAAAAAGAAAATTGGTATCACTATTAGATTTCGTGACAAATAACAACTTTGATCATAAGTGTACTATGGGCCCATGTGTAAATTATGTCCTTTGTTTCTTTTCTGTTTTAGGTACAATAACGGCAAAATAAGGAACAGCAATAACAGCTTCGTCCAACCCATGTTGAGATTATGTTTAGAATTTTTTTTTCTTTTCTTTTTTGAGAAAATACATTTCCAGTCTATAGGTTTTGAATTTAGTTTCTATTTATTCTCTAGATTTCCGAATGTTACATATTTAGTCTCTAAGTATTGAGTTTAGTTTCAATTTAGTCCATAAGTTTTAAAATGTTTTAATTTTATCTTTGATAAAAAAACGTTAGGTTGACTTGTCACTAATGTTAAACGGAATGCACAGACAACAATTGTAACAACAAAATACTAACAACAAGTAAGAAGATAAAGACACTCAGAAGTTGGTAACTCAGTTCGGTAAAATCCACCTACGTTTGGGGTAGTTTGCATGGGAAAGATAATCCACTAATATTAATATAAGAAGTTTACAACAATGTACTTATTTGTAATACACGACTACTACAGTGATTCATGCAGAGCTCAACTCACTGATCACCTATACTCTCCTTAGATTTGAGACTCCCTCTCAAATGCACTTTAGCTTCCTTAAGTTTGATAATATTAGTGTTGAACACTTCGACTTTCGATAGTGTGTGAAACTCCTCTCAACGTTGTTATCTTTCCTTCAAGCCAGCGAACGCCCTTCACTGATGAAACTTAGGATCTCCTTAAGATGGAGAACTCCTTCTCCTTAGCAATGACTTAGACTCCCTCTAAGACCATGATAATCCATTCTCGACAATGATGGCTTAGGCTCCCCCTAAGACTGTGGTTATCTTCAACGTGATTCACTCACTGGATGAAATCCTTGCATAGCAGAATATAATGAGCAACGAGCAAAAATACAATGTTGCACAGTTCGGCCATAGAATAAAAAAAATCGTCTTGCTCAAATAACCAAAGTGGCAATCCTAAATTACAAAAGTCTTATCCTTATACTATCGACCCTTTAGGCTATATCTTGAACGTTGATCCCTATATGTCTCCACATACAGTTCAAGACTCATAGGCAACCTTGGATGTTAGTTTATTGGATTTAGGGTTATTAAGACAAAATGGAAAACAACACAATAACATTTATTGAATTAACATCTATAACTCTTCATTGATGACGGTTAATTAATAACACTTACTATCTACGAGTTTTAGGACATAAAACCCAACAAACTCTTACTTGAACTAAAACTCTAGTTAGTGGGTTATACATGATATCAAAATCCAAAAGGCGGGATTATGGTAAATAAATACAATAGACGTGGACATCCATATACCCATTACACATCTCCCACTTTCTTAGATTATACATTATATATGTCTTATAGACCTAGATTCTCTAAATGACCATCAAACACTTTAGACGAGACAGCCTTCGTAAATGGATCACTACAAGAAAAATCACCTTTCTTAATGTTTGTAATTTTAAATACTTGATATTTTTATTAAAAAAAGTCGAGAAATAGGTGATATTAAAGAAAAAACGTCAATAATTGATTTTAAAAAATGGGGGTTGTGCATTTTTTTTTAGAAAATACAGTATTTGACGTTTTAAAAATATCAAGTTCAATTAATAGATTCTTGACGTTGTAAAACGTCAAGTATTGTAGAATATATAGGGCAGCATTGCAACATTAAAAAGTACTGTTGCAACTTTACGAATGTTGATGGAAAAATGAAAAAACACGCGCACCTCATGTAAATATTGCAACGCTATAACCTAGATATAAATAGAACAATGACAACCCTAAAACGTTTCTGCGCCAAACACAAATTGCCCAGCCTTCGGGCCAGTTCATGATTTTATTTCAATTCGATTGTTCTTCAAATTCATCTTCCGATCCTTAATCGACGCTAGCGGAATCCAACCACCATCCAGTTTTGCAGTCGAACCGGAAGATTTCGATTTCCATTCTCAGATTCAAGATTGTTCCACAGAGCATTTGGATTAGTTCAAGATTCATTTTGATCCATTAAATAATTTTAGTTACTCTTTCGGTTGTTTTGGATTATATATTTGCTTGTATTTTCACTTTTGGTTGTGATTGTTCTTCGTGGGCTTTTAGGTTCTCGAGTTTTTCCTCCCTTTGATATGGTTTCACTTTTATTACGCGGATGTTTGTTGTTTCTGCACTATGCTCGCAAATTTTGATATGGGTTCATGTGATTTTTACCTGCACAATCGAAAATATTGGAGTGTGGTATTTGTTAATCACCGTCTTCAGTTTGATTGTTGTTAATTTTATTTAATATTACCCATTTTGATTTGATCGGTTAACTGTCATGAGTTTTTTTATCGGTGTTCGATTACGAAAAAGACCCATGCCTAAGCAGATTGTGTCGAGATTTTGTTGACGATTTTTAATATCAATTCATCTGTGTGAGCTTTATTTTTCCAATAAATTGGAATTGTTTTGTGTTTATATTTTGTTCTCTCTTTACATAGAGGTGTGGGATTAACAATGTTATGTTTGATTAGTAAAGAAGTCGGGGCCTATTTGAAGAGAGAAGTTTTTCATTTATCCTTTGGGATTTCCTTCTCTGTCTCTGTATGATTGAAATGTTATGTTTTGTTTTTGTTTCAAGGGTTGTCTTGCTAATCGAATATTTGCTTTCATTGCGATGCACTTGACTGTGGTTTTTTTACCTTTTCTCATTCTTACAATCATCTCAGATACCTACAAACTTGGACACAATTAACACAATATTGTCTCTGTAAATTAGCTATTTCAGATGTGTTAAAAATCAATATGGCTTCTTTAAGTGTCAAAAATATTTGAAGGACGAAACTGTCAAATTTAAAGCACTTTACGAGAAATTCACAAAAGAGAAAACTTTGTTTAGATCAATCAATTAAAAAGGTTATCCATCTACCCACTCATCCTTGTGTAATCTTGTAGACTTTATATCTTGTTTTGTTGTTTTTAGTTCTTGATAGATTTTATTTTTCTTCAACTTCATTTAATTTCTACAGTTTGGAATTTTTTTGGAGTTGTTTAGAATAGATTCAAAGTGCTTGAATTTTAAGTTATTCTATTGAGTTTTAATGATTTATGGATGTAAGCAGCGACTGTGTCCTTTGGAATGAACATTGGACTTAACTTGAAGCTCATGAAGCAAGACAATAGTTACATTGAATTAGAGGAGGATCTTAATCCCTCTTTCTTGTTGTTATGCTTTCAAATGTATTATTGTTGATTCATTTCGGCCTTCTTGTGAGAGCTTCTGTTGATAATTTCTTGTTTTATTGTTTCTATTTTCAGCCTGAGTTGGAGTATAAAAATTACATTATGAGGAAATCCAACGGGTACGAGCCATCATGTAGTGTGTGTGAAGAAAATCGAGCATGAGGATTTCCATGAGCAGCGGAATGATCGTTCCAAATTCCATTTGTATTTGAACATACACAATTACAATCAACAAATAGAAACTAATTGATCATGCAACATACGAACTTACAACATGCTTTCATAAGATCAAGGAAAAGAATAAACATATCTTTGAAGACTCATCTTCAATCTCCCTTGATCCCGAACGCTCGTTCAATAAGCAAGACAGCAATCTCGAACGCTCGAACACTACGACTGCAACATAGCATGACCACAACGACCACGAATACAATGAACTCCAAGACCACGAACACAACGAATGACCTCCAAAAACCTCGAACTATGTCGAATTGAGTATAACGCCACCACAATGGCTACCTTGATATTCTTGTTGTTAGAATCCAGAAGTATGGGCTCTATGTGGACTTGGTTTGAGGAAGAGACCGGAGGAAGAACAATTGTGTAAGCAAGTGGGAGATGACAATGTCTATCGTATAGACGATGCCCAATTGTTTAACAAATGCTATGCGATCATTTAACAAAAGTTCCACGATTGTTTAGCTAAAGGCCAACTAAGTGAATTGCCGTGTACTCCACGATCGTCTAGTCTCTCTTTAGCTATCGTCTAGTGAATCTAATTCACTTGACAGCCACCGTGAGTAATTCCGAGAATAGAAACCTCACTTCAAAAATTACTCCTAAAATTAGGAAAACATTTTTCCTTTTTATCTCACGGTTATTATTAAACCACTAATAACCTCCCACTCAATTGATTATTAGAGAAAAAGAGATAATTATCCAATAATTAATATTATTATAAATATACATGATAGTCAATTTATCATACTATATTTATAACATATAGTTTTGATATTTCATCTCATGAAACATATAAACCATAGTTCTTTTTCTATTTTATGGTCCTTAAATGTAAATCTCATTTACATTAATCCTCCATTAGATATATCTCATATATCACATCGATCATATCATATATAATCGAATTTTCTCTTGTCAATCTGAACATTTCAAAACAACACCAACAACTGAATCTCAACTTAAATCCATTAAACTACCAAAGGGACCTTATGGACCTGTAGCTCAAAGTTCCAACGGTACATGAATAACTGATTAAACTCTTTAGTCATGGGATCCACCATCCGTAAACTACCAAACACTCCACTAAAGACCGATAGTTGAACTCTCCTTACTACAAATATATTATGTGTCCATATCAACCAATCAACAGTGCAATAACCCTTCACAGATCGCTCATAAGTACAACTTCAGAAGTGAAGGTTGCAGTGCGTTTCGATGGACAAGACGAAATAGTGGTCGCATCGTGTAGCTAAAGCTAAACGATCGTTTAGATTTGGCTATGCATTCGTGTAGAGTTTTCTGCACGATCGTGTAGCATCTACTAAATGATCGCATAGCTAATGCTACGTGATTGTGTAAAGTTGTCTACATGATCGTGTTGCGTTGGTTACATGATCGCGTAGGCGCTCGAGGAGTAGACGATCGCGCGATATATGATACTCGACACAAAAGTTGCATGCTAAACGATCGTGTAGACTATCATGCTTATCACATAGTCAGTAGCTACACGATCGCATAGTATATGATACTTGGTGCACGCTACTCGATCGTCTAGGCTATGATGTTCATCGCATAGTCTTTAACTATTCGATTGAATGGTATGTGCTACTCAAAGCACATTGCACGATCACATGGACTTTCATGCTCATCGCACAACCCAAAGCTACGCGATCCCTGTTACTAGGTTAACTTATAAGTGTTATAAATAACTTATGTATGTCTAGCTTGCAATGTTAGTTGGTTTTAATTGTTTCATTTCTTACAAGTGTTATAAGAAACGAAATTAGAATTGAAATCAATAATAAAGAGTTGCATGCAAACCTTAAGCTTTAATCATCTTTTAAAAGTGTTTTAAAATTTGATTGAGATAGATCTAAGATCACGTTTCTAACAAGATTAGAAATCTAAGTTTAATCTTTTAAATCGGTTTAACAGGATTAAATTGATCCCTAATAAAAGATTAAATATATAACAAATATATCTATAAGGGACCTTTTGTCTAAGGCTGGTTCTGACTAGGCTGGGGTACTTAAGTTGATGGAAACGTCACACCCCTACCTGGAAAGGTGAATTAGATAAATTTCTTACATGTATGCAAATTTGATGAAAGTCTGTTAAAGAGTTTAATAAGACTTGAATAAAAGTTTAATCATCAAAAGAAAATGTTGTTTTTGAGAAAATTAAACAAATCACTTAGATAATCAGTACCAATTTTTCTAAGTTAATGATCACTAGGTAGAACATTCAGTGGGAGGAAAATGGAGTATATGATACTTCACTTTAACCTCTACATGTTTCTCTTTAAAAGTTCACACCATGAGGTCTATCCTAGACCTCGAGGCACCATGGGTGTCCCCCTATGGGTGTCATTTGGGTAGGTCAATACCAAGGTGAATGGAGAGAGTGTTCATAGTAAGTGGGAGTGGGACGTGTGACAACATATCCCTCAATCTCTCTCATTAGATTGGATAAAGTTTTATGCATCGCCTCGTGGCATCGTGGGTGTCCCTCTAAAGGATGGAAGTTTTGCATAACTCTTTATTTAATCTCCAGAAATAGATAGGGTTGCTTTAGTCTCTTATCCTAATCGACTTTTCCTTAAGGTTGGCTCATTAGGGTTGGACTCTAGGATCTAAAATGAGAGGTTACACTTACACGGAATTGTTAAGGATGTTAACAAATTCTGGACCGAACAATGGTGACTATTAGATTCAGTTACAAAGAGTTGTTTCTGTTTAATGGTTGAGAATGTCTCATTTCAGTGAAGGGGCACTTGATCACCCTACGGTGACTTTTTTCCTGCCTCACTAAAGCATCATTGCAAAATAGATGTAACTTAGAGTACACTAGACTATTTTGCTAAAACTTGTTTGGTTTTCTAAAAGTGGTGTAATGCAAGTAGACTTCATTAAGTTTGTTCATTTTTCAGCAATTTAATTATGGCTACCGCGGCCTTAAGTTTGCTCGCCGCCGATAAACTAACAAGCGAAAATTACGCTAGTTGGAAAAATATAATAAACACAATTTTAATCATCGATGATCTCATATTCGTCCTCACGGAGGAATGTCCTCCTATTCCACCTCTTACTGCTGCTCGAAATGTTTGAGAAGCGTATGAGCAATGGAAACGGGTGAACGAGAAGGCCTGAGCGATATCTTGGCTAGTCTTAACGAAGTTTTAGCCAAGAAGCATGAGCCCATGATCACTACACGCAAGATCATGGAGTCCCTCAGATGAATGTTCAGACAACCATCTGCACAGCTCAGACACGACGCTCTAAAGTACATCTTCAACTCACGGATGCAAGAGTGGTCATTTGTTCGGGAACGCGTTGTCAATATGATGATCCACTTCAACATGGTTGAGATGAATAGGTTTAGCATCAATGAGGCCAACCAGGTTAGCATAATTCTAGAATCCTTGCCAGATAGTTTCCTTTATTTTTGTAGCAATGTTGTTTTGAATAGAATTGACTACAACCTTACAACTCTACTCAATGAGTTGCAGACTTTCCAATCCTTGTTGAAAAGCAAGGAGAAGAAGGGTGAAACAAATGTTGCTTCATCATCTAAAAAGTTCCACAAAGGTTCGACTTCTGGAACTAAGTCTGCACCTTCTTTCTTCGGTACTAGAAAGTGGAAGAAGAAGTAGGGTGGTAAGGGGAAGGTACTTGCTAACCCACAACCTGTTGCTCCAAGGGGTAGACAACCAGTTTGGGTTGACAAGGAAAAATGTGTCTATTGCAACCAGGATGAGTATTGGAAGAGAAGCTGCCCCAAATATTTGGCAGAGAAAATGAAGGCCAAATAAAGGAATTGGTTCCTGGCGGCAGCTAGGTGCTGGTGAGATGATGATGCAAGTTAGAACCGGACACGTCGTCTCAGCTGTGGTAGTGGGAGGTCTCTGGTTAACTTTACAGAACAAATTTCTCATTTGAATGATGTATTTGTTGTTCTTGATTTAAAAAGGAACTTGGTGTCTATAAAGTGTTTGTTGGAATGTAAATATCAACTTCAGTTTTCTTCTAATAAAGTGTTTATTACTAAGAATGGTATTGATATATGTTCTGCTCAACTGGAAAGTAATTTGTATGTGCTAAGGATGTTAGCAACGAATTCCCTCCATAACATAGAGATGTTTAAAACTCCCGTAACTCAAAATAAGTGACTTAGAATTTCTCCTAAGAAAAATGCCCATCTTTGACACCTAAGATTAGGACACATTAATTTCAATAGGATTGAGAGGTTGATGAAGAATGAACTTCTAAGCGAGTTAGAAGAAAATTCTTTACCTGTGTGTGAGCCATGCCTTGAAGGCAAAATGACTAAAAGGCCTTTTACTGGAAAAGGTCATAGGGCTAAAGAGCCTCCAGAGCTAGTGCATTCATACCTTTGTTGTCTGATGAATGTAAGAGCCAGGGGAGTTATGAATATTTCATCACTTTCACTGATGATTATTTTAGATATGGGTACATTATTTGATGCAACAAAAGTCTTAGTCTTTTGAAAAGTTCAAAGAATTCAAGGCTGAAGTTGAAAATGCATTAAATAGAATGATTAAAACACTTCGATTTTGATTGAGGTGGAGAGTTTTTGGATTCATCTTTCCAAACTATTTGATAGAACATGGAATAGTTTCCCAACTCTTAGCACCTGGTACACCTCAGAAGAATGATGTATCAGAGAGGAGAAATCAAACCCTCTTGGACATGGTTCCGTCTATGATGAGTTACACTTCCTTATCTGACTCGTTTTGGGGTTATGCAGTAGAGACTACAGCTTATATCCTGAACTGTGTTCCCTCCAAGACAGTTGTCAGAATATCTTTGAAGTTATGGAATGGTCATAATGGAGCCGTGTTCAAGGTTATGCCTATTTATAGGCTATCCCAAGGGAACTAGAGGTGGTTATTTCTATGATCCTAAAGAAAACAAAGTCTTTGTATTGATAAATGCTACTTTTCTTGAGAAGGACCACATAAATGAGCATAGATCCAGAAATAAAATCGTGTTAAATGAACTTTCCAAAGAAACTACTGAGTCTTCAACATTTGAGGTGAATTTGACCTACTAGATGAACCTACTTCAACAACTCTTGTTGAGGTAATAGGCTCTTCAACAACAAGACCCACCCATTCGCTATATGAATTTAACTGAAATTCTAGCTATGGTAGCTGATGGCGAGGTTAAAGATCCATTGTCTTATAACAAGGCAATGGAGGAGGTTGACAGAGATGAATGGATCAAAGCCATGGATCTCGAAATGGAGTCTATGTACTTGAATTCAGTTTGAGATCTTGTAGATCAACTTGATGAGGTTAAACCTATAGGATGTAAATGGATCTATAAGAGGAAACAGGGTGCTGATGGGAAGGTGCAAACCTTGAAGGCTAGATTGGTGGCAAAGGGTTATACCTAGGTAGAGGGAGTTGACTATGAGGAGACTTTCTTGCCTGTTACCATGCTGAAGTCTATCCGGATCCTCCTATCCATTGTCTCATATTATGACTATGAGATATAGCAAATGGATGTCAACACTGCTTTTCTGAATGTCAATCTTGAGGAGACCATTTATATGGTGCAACCAGAGGGATTCATAGTCCAAGGTCAAGAGAAAAAGGTTTGCAAGCTTAATCGGTCCATTTATGGACTGAAACAAGCATCTCGATCTTGGATTATAAGGTTTGATACCGCGATCAAATCTTATGGCTTTGATTAGAACGTTGATGAGCCTTGTGTCTACAAGAAGATCATCAACAGTTCAGTAGTTTTCCTAGTGTTGTATGTATGTAGATGATATTCTACTCATTGGGAATGATGTAGGTTTACTGACTACAGTTAAGAACTGGCTAGCAACCCAATTCCAAATGAAATATTTGGGAGAGGCTCAGTTTGTTCTTGGTATTAAGATCTTTTGAGATTGTAAGAACAAAGTACTAGAACTATCTCAGGCATCTTATATTGAATAAATGTTGATTTTCGATGCAGAACTCCAAGAGGGTCCTATTGACTTTCAGGCACAGAGTTACATTGTCTAAGGAACAGTGTCCTAAGACACCTCAAGAGGTTGAAGATATGAGACGGGTCCTCTATGCATCTGTCGTGGGCAATTTGATGTATGCGATGTTATGTACTAGATCTGACATCTGCTATGTAGTGGGGATAGTCAGTAGATATCAATCTAATCCAGGATATGATCATTGGATAACCGTTAAGAACATCCTCAAGTATCAATGGAGAATGAGGGATTACATGCTTGTGTATGGTTCTAAGGATTTGATCCTTACAGGATACACAGACTCTGATTTTCAGACTGATAAGGATTCTCAGATATCCACTTCAGGATCAATGTTCACTTTTAACGGAGGGGTTGTAGTGTGGTGAAACCAAGCAAGGGTGCATCGCGAACTCCACCATGGAGGCTGAGTATGTAGCTACTTGTGAAGTTGCTAAGAAGACCGTTTGGCTTAGGAAATTCCTAACTGATCTAGAAGTTGTTCCAGACATGTCAAAGCCCATTACACTTTATTGTGATAATAGTGGTGCTGATGCTAATTCTCGTGAGCCTAGGAATCATAAGCGTGGCAAGAACATAGAACGAAAGTATCATCTCATCCGAGAGATTGTGCATCGAGGGGATGTGATTGTCACGAAGATAGCTTCGGAGCACAATGTTGCTAATCCATTTACGAAGGCCCTCACAGTTACTGTGTTTGAGGGTCACCTGCAGAGTATGGGTCTATGGGACAGACCACGGCTATACTAGGGCAAGTGGGAGATCTTGTACTGGGAATGTTATGCCCTAGTTTATTGTTTTGTGTACTTGTATTTTCATATCGTGTACGCCCTACTAGCTTTAGGACAAGTGGAAGATTGTTGGGATTGATGCCCTAAATCTCGTAGGGTCCTAAAGTTTGTAAACCTTGTATGAAAAAACTTGTATGTGATTAATAATATTTGATATTTTATTCACTTTTTCTATGAAATATGTGATACTTTAGTTGCATTAACCACAAACCAATAAACTAATATCCAAGGTTATCGTTGTAACTTAAACATGTATGTGGAGACATACAGGTGGATCATGTTTACCTAAATGGCCTATAATATATGGATAAGGCTAGACACCTTATCCTGGTAATAATACGAGTATGATCTACTTTGCAGATGTTACAAATGTTGTAAAATGCTATAAATGTTTAGTCTATACAAAGAAGTTTGTATAAGACCGGACCATGAAAGGTTTAGTCTCATTATATAACACTATTCATAATAGAGACTTTCATTTCACTAGGATGACCATAGGTAACATCATCTTAATCCGGAGTGAGTTGTGAACTACTACCTATGAGGGCGGTCCTTTGATTTGTATGGGTGAGAGTGGCCAGATCGTCGACTCAACAAGCCTACCATTTTGGGGATTCATCTGATTGGGGAGCTAGAAACTCAGCTATACAAGATGAAATTCACTCCTTCCCCAAATCATGGGTAAGTAGATAAATTGCTCCCTTAAGAGCTGATTTCGGGTCTTGAACAATGTGGCACCACACCTTCTCCTGGCCCGAGAAGGGTTTAGTCATAGTGGGACTATGATCTATTGTTCATTAAAGGGATTAGTGGTACCTAAGAAGTTAGATGTAACTACAGGGGCAAAATAGTAATTTGGCCCAACTGTACTTACGAGCAATTTGTGAAGGGTCATCGTACTATTGATTGATTATATCCAATGGACACAGAAATATATTTGTAGTGCGAAGAGTGCAACTGTCAGTCTTTAGTGAAGTGTCCGACAGTTAATGGATGGTGGATAATGTAATTAAAGAGTTCAATTAATTATTCATGTACTGTTGGAGCTTCAAACTATAGGTCCATAAGGTCCCCTTGGTAGCTCAAAAGGAGTTAGTTAAGAAAAAGTTTTTGGGTTAATTTGAATTGTTCAAATTAATAAGAGGGAATTTAATTATATATGATATAATTCAATTAATTCAATTATATATGATATAATTGATATAATATTTGATACATTATAGTTTAATTGGAGGAATAAATATTTGAATGTGATTCAAATATATTTTCTATGAATGAGATTCATAGTTGTTAAATTTAATATAAGTATGATTTATATTAAATGCCATAAAATAGAGAAAAAGAACTATAGTTTATATTGTATATGATGCAACATTAAAACTATAGGTTATAAATATAATATGATAAGTTGGTTATCATATTTATTTATATTATTTATTATTTTGGATAAATAATTCCTTTTTCTCTCAAACCACCTTAGTGGGTGTTTATATAGTTTTTATGGTAATTGGAATAAAATGAAAAATAGTTTTTCTTTTCTTCCATATGAAACAAAGAAATCTACACGAAATAGCAGAGACTATACAATAGCCTAAGTGATTGAGAAGCTTCACTATACGATAGTACTTCTTTCTCAATCGTCTTCCTCCTCCAAACTCTCGATCTCTCTTCTAACGAAAATAGTCAGAGTCCACCACTCCTGACTTCTCACCTTGATTATACTGACGAATCCAAGTGGTTGTGTCCTGTTTTGGTTCGTGAGATTCTTGAAGAAAGTCTTCAAGGTTGTTGTTTTCGAGTTTTGTTGCTATTCGAAAAGTTCGTGACAGTTCGAGGGTTGTACGAGAAGTAGTGTTCTTCAAAGGTATAATCTCTTAACTCTTTTTCTTGTATAAAAGCATGTTGTAATTTTGTTAAAATGCATAATCTGTTTGTGTTTACTGTAAATTTATGTTTTCAATCTAAATGGAATTTGGACGATCTGCTTCCGCTCATGGCTCTTTGGCTCTATAACCTTTTCCACTAAAAGGTCATTTAGTCAATTTTCCTTCAAGACATGATTCACATGGAAGTAATGAAAAATCTTCTAACTTGTTTAGAAGTCCATTTTTTTTTACCAATCTCTCGATTCTATCGAGATTTACTTGACCTAATCTCAAATGCCCAAAATACGTATCATTATTACCTTGAGAAATTCTTCGCCTTTTTTTTAGTATGCGCAGTTTTAAACATCTCATGATTTAAAAGTTCTTTTGATTAAGTTAGTCTTAACACATATAAGTTGTCTTCTAGTTTAGCTTAACAGATAGTCATACCATTTTTCATAATGAACACGTCACTAGAAGAAAATGAACCAAAGTATGATTGTTCAACTAAACAGAAAATAGAAACAATGTTCCTTCTCATTTTGGAAATAATGTGTAAGTTTTCTAAAAACAGAAATCTACTTCCGAAAAACAAATTAGCAGCTTCCACTACACAAACTGAAATGGCATCTCCCGTTCCAATGAGCGTCATTTCACTCTCCTCGAGTTGCTGGAAGAAACTAATTCCCTCTAAAGAAGAATAAACGTGATTAGTGGCTCCTGAATCAAATACTCAGGCATCATGGTCATTTTCCATTAAACAAGTTTCCAGAATTAGTAAATAATATTTATCTTCCTTCTCTTTCTTCTTCTCAGCAAGGTACTTGAGGCAATTGCGTCTCCAGTGACTATCCACATTGCAATGAAAGCATTTACCCTTGTCAACCTTAGCCTTGCCCTTACCCTTTCCAATAGTGGAGCCTTCCTCTTCCCATCTTTCTTTTTATGGATCTTCGTAGAACCAGAGGATGAAGGAACAGACTTAATTCTAACTCTGCTCGTCGATGACCACTTTGTTCATTTTGGCAACATTGAACTAGACCATCAGGTCAGGAACATGTTCTCTCACTGACTGACCTTTCTTCATGCATGCATTGTAAATGTACTTGAAGGCCTCGTGTCATATCTAAATGGATGGTTGTCCATACATCTCCTGGAGGGACTCCATGATCTAATGCACACACATCATGGTCTCATACTTCTTGGTAAGAACGTTAGACAGACATGTCAAGATGTAGACTCGGGCCTTGTCATGGACCTTCATCCAATGGTCATATGCATCCTCTAACGCTTGGGATGCATTGCGAGCAGAGATTGGAGGACATTCCTTCGTCAAGACGAACCATAGATCATCAATAACCAGAATCGTACTTAGGTTAGATTTCCATGTTGCATAGATTTCACCAGTTAATTTTTTATTTTTAAGCAAGGAAATGATTGTGGAAAACATGCTGAAACAAATAACAATCAATTGGTCATATTAGTTATATTTGTCCTAACCTATAACATAATTATCCAATCAATTTAGCAAAAACACATGCAACCATAGAACCTTAATTAAACTATTGATTTTTGTTTTTGCAACGATATTTCAGAGGTCTAGAGCAATAACCACCGAAGGGTGATTAGCTACTCCTCCCCTAAATTGAGACAATCTCAACCAATCATTAATACCAGAATAAATCTTATTCCTATAGTTTTTTAGCTACCGTTGTTTTGATCGAGGATTCATTAATTAGCTTAATTCATCCCGTAAGTGTGACCTTCTCATTTTCAGATCCTAGAGGTACACTTCAACAGGCTACCGAAAGGAAAGACAATTGTTGAAGATTAACCTAAGAGATCCTCCATTATTGGAGTTTGCATTGTTCCGACTCCTATGATCAGGCCCTCCGAAAGGATGATCACTCCAGAACGACATGCAAATGAAGGAAATCAGACATGAGGATTTCCATGAGCAGTAGAAGGATCTTCCCAAATTTCAATCATATATGAACATACACAATTACAGTCACAAATGGAAACATACGGTTATGCGCAAAATAGAAATTACAGCATGTTATACTACACGATCAAGGGAAAGAATTAATAAACCTTTGAAGACTCATCTTCAAGATCCCTTAACCACGAACGCTTGATCACAACACACGAATGTTCGATCAATATGACCACTACACTGCACGATTATAGCGAACTCGAACAAAGTGATCTCCAAGTCACGAACACCCCAAACACCACGAACAGCCTCCACAGAACCTCGATTGTGTCGAGTTGAGTATGAAACCTCCAAAAAAGGTTACCTCAGTATTCTCGATGTGAGAATCCAGAGTGTGGGCTCTGTGTGAACTTGGTTAGAGGATGAGATTGGAGGAGAGCAATCATGTAAACGATTGAGCAAGTGGGAGAAGATAAAGCTTATCGTATAGGTCGATGCCCAATTGTTTATCAAAAGCTATGCGATCGGCTAGCTAAAGTTATGCGATCATTTAGCTAATTGTCCAGAAGAGTTTCTATCGTGTAGGATCACTCCACAATTGTTTAGTCTCTCCAAGCTGTCGTTTAGTAAATCTGATTTACTTGACAACCTTTTTCGTGAGAACTTTCCGAGATTGGAAATCTCAAATTAACATTACTAAAATTAGGAAAACATTTTTCCTTTTATCTCATGGTTACCATGAAACCACCAATAAACTGCCCCTCAATTGGTTATCAGAGAAAAAGAGATAATTATCTAATAATTAATATTATTATAAATATAAATGATAACCAACTTATCATACTATATTTATAACCTATAGTTTTAATATTTCATCTCATGAAACATACAAACCATAGTTCTTTGTATATTCCATGGCACTCAATGTAAATCTCATTTACATTAACCCTCCACTTGATGTATCTCATACACCATACCGATCATATCATATATAATCGAATTACCTCTCGTCAATTTAAACAATTCAAATCAACAACAAGAGCTTATTCTCAACTTGAATCCATTGAGCTATCAAAGGGACCTTATGGACCTGTTGCTCGAAGCTCCAACGGTACATGAATAACTGACTAAACTCTTTAGTCACAGAATTCACCATCCGTTAACTGTCAAGCACTCTACTAAAGATCGATAGTTGAACTCTCTTTACTACAAATATATTATGTGTCCATCTTAACCAATCAACAGTGCGACAATCCTTCACAGATCGCTCATAAGTATAGCTCGGCCAATAACCGTTATGCCCCTATAGTTACATCTAATTCCTTAAGTACCACAGATCCCTCTAATGAACATAAGTCATAGTCCTACTATGTTTGAGTCCGCCCTTCCAAAGAGAAGTTGTGGCCACTATGTTTAAGCCCCAGAATCAGCCCTTAAGGGAGCAATCTATCTACTTACCCCTACTTTGGGGAAGAAGTGAATTCCATCTTGTGTAACTGAGTTCCCAACTCCAAATCAGACAAGTACCCAAAAAGATAGGCATGTTAAGTTGGCAATCTGGCCACTCTCACCCATATTAATCAAAGGACCGCCCTCAAAGACAGGAGTTCCCAAAACACTCAGGATTGAGGTCAGGTCACCTATGGTCGTTTAGGTGAGATGTAAGTCTCCAATATCAACGGCGTTATATACAATGTCTAGTCATCTCGTGGTTCAGTCTTATACAAGCTCTTTGTATAAGACACCCCTACTCGCATGTTTCCACATGAATGGTCAGGATCTACCATTTGTAGTAGTTTACAACACTTGAAAACCTCTACAAAGCGGGTTGTATCTGTAGTGTCAACAGGATCAGGTATCCCACCTTAATTCTTATACTACAGACTTATTTAGGATATCACTTAAAACATAATCCTCTTGTATATCTCATATACATGCTTAAGTTTACATACAATAACCATGGAGCTTTGTTTATTGGATATGAGTAAATGCCAGAATAAAATAACGTTTATTTTATTCATAAACAATGTGTATAATTACAAACAATGAGACGTTGGGAGAATTAGGACACCAATCCTAACAGCAAACAGAACATAGAAGTCTCATGGTGCGACCTAATGGAGGAGACTGTAGGATATGTTGACACGCGTCCCTCTCCTACTTACTATGAATACTTTCCTTATCACCTTATTATTAACCCATGCAAACATTTTCGAAGGGATGCCGTACCTAGGGCGACATGAAGCCGAGCATAGATCTCACGATGTGAACTCTTAGGGACATGATAGTTGAAGCTTGATATGTCACCTATACCAATTTCCTTCCACTAAAGTATTCTAATATTTTTAGGGTTTTATTATACTTAGTTTAAAAACCGGCTAATGAATTTATCTAAGTCCCTTGTCACTACATGTACGAATCAGGATCACTTCGTCTATAGCAATTTACAACTTCTTGTAACAACTATAGAGTGGGCCGCATCCGATAGTGTTACCAGAATAAGACACTCAACCTTATTCATATACTATAGATCATTTAAACTATTTACTCGAACTTGATCCACCCTTATGTCTCCACATAAAATTCAAGTACTCATGTAATAGTCATGGATCTTTTAGTTTATTGGATTTATTTCTAAAACAAAATAAGCAAGTCATATATTCAATACAACTCTATTGAATCAAACTTCAATAACAACTTTATTGATTTATAGAATGAGTTTATTGTTTACTAACCATGAGTTTTAGGACATAGAACCCAACAAACTCCCACTTGACTAAAACTCAAGTGGTAATATACATATGAATATATAATGCTGAGCTTTTGAGTTTTACGAAGAAATACAATAAACTAGGGCATCACATACCTATGGTTTCTCTTTTAGGTATCATATACCCATGGGTTTTTTCCCACTTGCCTTAGGTTATTCAACTCGTAATCCTAGTCGAACTAGGTGATCCTCAAACACTTTAGCTGAGAGGATTATCGTAAACACTTTAGTTATACTATGGATTTCTCATTAAACTATATAGGGAATGCATCTTATTTTCAAAACTCTTTGTTCTTGATACCGTCACCGAGACTTGATGACTTGAGTTTCCACTAAACCCAAATAATGGCTAGACTGTCATTCATTCCTCCCACTACATTGAGGTACCCTCAACTCTTTGAGTAAGATGCATTTGACTTGTCCAAACAACTTTTGTTATAGTGTCAGCTTTAATCAATAACTCTTTATTGATATACACTTTTCTTTTTATGGAAAATAAATAATACATGGTGGTTTCGTATACTTTTTTTAGGAAAAATTTAGTCTCTGTCAACACAGACACTTGATTTTCTTTTACATAAAAATATACTACTTTTAGGTTGCCTACAAATAGGCATGCTTTTTGAACAATATTTCAACACTCAAGTTCGACACTAACATATGTGTCGATCTTTTCTCTAGATTTTTGAATTATGTAAACAACTTTTACATATCATAAATAGCTTTTATGAGTTCTCCACATCTTGTATGGAGTTTCAGAAAATACCTTTAAAATTGGAATGATGTTCAAAACAATTAAGGCAATTAGGTGTAGAGAGTTTTAACTAGATTTCATGTTCTATCAAAATAGCCCTAGAAATCTCAAACTATCTATATTCTTTACTTTGATCCAATCAAAGTATTTCAAATTTATTTTACCTAACAAGTTTTATACACCTTGAACTCTTCAAGTGTTTTAAACTTATTACCCAGGTTAAATAACTATTTGCCTTTATTTATTTTTAGTCATTTTTAAATATCTAAATATTTGCAAATGAATTTAACTTGGTTGGTTCTAACAGAAGTTGCTATAGGGTAGAGCAAATATAACTTTTGCTAATGAACATTTCATTTATAACAAAATGTTGACACATTATGTTCTTTACAAAGATAAAATAACTTTCATTACAATAACAAAAGTAAACAAGTGTATCTTTCAACAACAACTGCATCTCCCATGGGTTGTTCTGAGAAATTCTCCCCTGTTCAAAACTTGGAGTTTACAAGGAACTAGTTTCCCTATCTTGCTTTGTCTGCACTTTTTTCTGCAAGGTATTGTGGGCAATTTCTCTTCTAGTGCCCTTCTTCTCTGTAGTGGAAACATTTTCCTTTATCCGCAGGATTTGCCTTGCCCTTTCTGCCAATAGATTTCTTTTTCCCTTTCCCTTTGTTCTTTTTTACTGGAATACTCTTATTCTTTGAAGAAGAAACAATATCAAGCTTTTTAGAGGACGATCCTCTTTTTTCTATAGTAATAACATTTACCTCTCTTCCAGTCCTTTTGCTCTCATCATGGTTTGGTAAGCTTGAAGCTCATTGAGAAACGTAATCAAGTTATACTCTATTTTATTCATCAGTGCGTTCATACAGAACTGCAAAAAAAACTTCAGAAGAGATTCAAGAATAAAACCAACTTCACTCTTCTCATCAACGACAATACTGTTTACTTCTGCCATGTTGAAATGGACCATCATGTCCAGGACATATTCTCTAACAGAGGCCCCTTCTTTCATACGACAGTTGTAAACATATTTGATTGCACATGCCTTAGGGAGAAGGACAGTTGTCCAAACATCTCACGCAGAGATTCCATAATCTCCCTGCCAGTACTCATGCTCTCATGTTTCTTGGTCAATACATCAGATATGCTGGAAAGAATATAGGCACGGGCTTTCTCGTTAGCTCTGATCCATCTGTCGTATGCATCCCTAACATTTCGGTTTGCATTTGATCAAGGAACGGGAGGACACTCCTCTGTTAAAATAAACCATAGGTCATCTATCACCAATATTTTATTTACGTTTGATTTCCACGTAGCTAGTTACCCCCGATAAATTTATTAGAAGCCAATAGTTGTATTAAAGAACTTGTCATTCTGAAAATATAAACAAATTTTATTAGTGAATTGTTTTTAAACCCAATCATGTTTTAGCAAAGTAATAATGTACCCAAATTTCATTATTTTTGCAATAATGCAACTATTATTATTTTTGCAATAATACTATAATGAGTCAGAATAAGTGCTATCGAGGGGCAATCAAATACTCATCACTAAAGCAAGACAATCTTGACTAAATACTATCTCTAGAATAATTCATATTCCGATAGTCATTTAGCTACCATTTTTTTTGTTAGAGCTTATTAACACATTAGTAATTTTGTAAATGTAACCCTCCATTTTCAGACCTCAAAGGTCGGCCCCAACGATGCTACTAAATTAGAAAGTCAAAGTTCGAAAACGACCTAAGAAATCCTATCCATTTTTGAAGTTTGAGTTGTTCGAATTCTATGTTACAACCTTTCGAGGGGATAACCGTCATTAAACGACTAGCAAGGCTGACATAAAGACGACAAGCAGGCGCAACGTAGGATCTCACGGTCTAAACAAATGGAAGAGACTGCAAGACACATTGACACATATCCTTCACCCACTTACTCTGAACTACTTCCCTCATTCACTTTGATCTTGACCCATACAAACACTTTTTAAATGAAGCAGCCGAGGTATAACCAACACGAAGCGTTGTATGGACCTCACGATGTGAACTTTCTAGGAACATGAGAGTTGAAATCAATATATTGTATATTTGATTTTACATTGAACAACTTCCCTTCATTTACCTTGATCTCTATCCGATGCACAAAGCAATCGAGGTATAATTGGCATGAAGTGTTGCACGGATCTCGCAGTGTGAACATCTTAGGACGTGAGATTTAAAATCAAAACACCACTTTTGATTTAACTATGAACAACTTCCTCTATTCACCTAGATCTTGATTCATACAAACACTTTCTGAATGGAGCAGTCGAGGTTCATAATCGACACGAAGCGAAGCATGAATCTCGATATGAACTCTTAGAGACATGAGAGCTAAAACTAACATATCGTATGCGTTATTAATCTCTCACTAAAACATTCTTAAATTCCCACTAAAGTATTCTAATAATATATCATATATGCTATTAAACTTCTGCTGAAGTGTTCTAACATTTATTTGGGCATATCTTTACTCAGGTTTGTTCCGACTAATTAAACAACCTAAGTCTAGGTGTTTATCCAAATATAACGTTTATATATGGATTTAACCTACAATGTCTAAGTGATAAACCAGTTTTGAAACCTCACACCGCTCACATATTGCTCGTAAAACTGGTTAACAATGCTCAATTATTCAGTCATAATCCCCAGGTAGGAGGTGTCCCGTAAATCGTCAACTTAAGAACCCCCAACCTTAGACAGGATTATATACCGGTTGAGTTTGTAACCTTAGTTTTATAAGATAACGACCTATTTTAACTATTAAAACAAGTGGTTAACTTATATGAGCATGCAACTTATCTTTGTTATGGATTTTAAATGTTTAACCCAATTTTATAACAACTTACAAAATTTTACACATGCTAAGCATCCATAACATACATGAAAGACATTCAACATTTAATATAACATTTATATTAAAACATTTGAAACCTAATACATGCATATTATATACTATAACACTTTATAACATACTTTCAATGCATGTAACATGCTTTCTATGGTGGGATTTTAAATCTACATGACATACTTTATACACATACAAGATTTATTTAATTATAACATACATCACATCCAAAAATAATTAAACACAGACTAATATGGTTTTAGTTTTGGTATTTTCAAGCAAACAAGGGCTTAATTATTATAAAATTCAGCAATAACCAGCTCCAAAATACTTTTGGATCGCTCGAACCGCCTTGAACTTGACCCAAACCTCTCGAACCAGACCTCCAATGCTCAAAACTTTTATGAACCGGGAAAAAGCCATAGAGTACCATTAAGCATCGAGTATGGCATCATGCATTGAGTATTTCACAAAATACAATCGAGTACGAGCATCGAGTACCATTGAGTATTTCATAAAATACCATCGAGTATGGCATCGTGTATCAAGTATTTCACAAAATACCATCGAGTTGTTCATCGAGTATGGCATCGTGCATCGAATTTTTCACAAAATACCATCGAATATGGGGCATCGAGCATTGAGTATTGGGCAGTGGCTAAAAATCCAGTTCCTGCTGCTCGACTTTCTTCACTTCTTTCTTCAATTACATTCTAATTGCAATTCTAATGACTCCCAACAAATTACAGACACTTAAACACACATTAAGACCCATCAAACAAGAGCCAATTATAAGAATTATAACATAATTGAAGAGAAAACAATGCCAAAACTTAGAAAAACCATATCAATTCATCATTTTCTTACAATTTATGAAAAACACCCACAAAAGCCAAAATTAAACCGAATTGAATGATTATATGATGCTCTAATATCAATTGTTGGATTAAGGAAGCAAGCAACGGAAGAAAAATAGGATCATTAAGCATTCTAATTCATTAATTTTGGCTTCAAATTCAACATGTTCATAAACTAAAAACAAAGTTTCAATACTAACCTTTGAAGTACCTCTTGAATCACGATCTTCAGTTGCAATCTCCTTTTCCTTTGGTTGTGGACCACCACAAGGTCTTTCCTACTATTCTCTTGGAGTCTTAGATTGAGTTGTGGGACTCAAAGCAAACTTGAATCGAAGGGAATTGGAGAGAAGATTACTAGTTTTACACAGTGTGAAGAATACTTCTTCAAACACAAATTCTCAGCAAAATTTCAACCTTTTACATGCCTGATTTCCACTTAGAACTGAAGTTTATATTGCATGACATTCAAGCAATAAACCTTCTACATGAATTTCAGCTCTACCTTCATTATTGAGTTGGAATTGAAGTGAAAATATGAGTAAGGTGTTTGGTTCCGAAAGTGGGAAAAAGCCACTTTCGATTTTTCGATTTTTCCTTTCTTTTATTTTTCATTTTGAAACCTATTTTCAAAATTAAAAAATATTTTTCAGTTTTTAAATAAAAAAATTTAATTTTATTAATTTTACAAAAAATTAATTTTCTTAATAAAATTAATAATTAATTAAACAAGTTAATTAATTCTATTAATTTAATATCAAATATTAAATTAATTTAATACCAATTCTACCTTCTTGAAACCCTATTCACAAACTTAATATTTAAATCATATTTAAATATTAATCGATTCTCCAATTTTGTTTAATTCCAAAATTAAACGTGCAATTATATCACATATAATTACTAATTTCCTTAATTCTAATTTGAACATTTCAAATCAACTTATCATGCTACTCTAAGGCTAATCCGTTTGTGAGTTAGTAGGAGAATCTAGTGGACCTACAGATCAGGGGCTCCAACGATCCGAGATTAATTGACTAAACTCTTTACACCGAATTAACCCCCATTCGTTAACTACCGGGTTACTCCACTAAAGCCCGTAGTTGTACTCCTCACACTGTAGATATATTGTATCCACTCGATATAAACATGATTAGTAAGTTAACCATTCACAGGTTGTTCGTAATAACCACTGGGTCAAAAAGTTGTTTTACCCTGAGATTACCTTTTGTTCATTAAGTCCCACTGATCCTCTAATAAACAATTGGTTTGTGATCCGATCATCAAACCGAGTCCCTCTTGGGCCAGTGAGAAGGTGGGGCCTCTTGTTTAAGCCCTGGAGTCAGCATTTAAGAACAATCTTTCTATTATCCCTGAAAGTGGGTAGGAGTGAATTCATATCTTGCTCCCTATGTTACCAGCTATCTACCTGGTCTTACCCCTGAAATGGGAGACTTATTGAGCCGATGCTGTTGAGCCAACCTCACTTATGAAAATCTAAGGATAATCCCAAATAAACAGAAGTTCATAGTTAGCTCAGGATTAAGGTCAAGTTACCTAGGTCATCGTTTTGAAATATTCATTCTTAAATAGTAAACAATGTTATAAAGTAAGAGTGACTTATTTCTTGGTCCGATCTTGTGCAAACTCATTACACAGTAAGCCCGCACTCCTCATGTCACTACATGTACGAATCATGATCATTTCGTCTGTAGCACTTTACAACTCCTTGTAACAATTACAGAGTGGGTCGCATCTGATAGTGTTACCAGAATAAGGCACCCAACCTTATTCATATACTATAGATCATTTAGACTATTTACTCGAACTTGATCCACCTTTATGTCTCCAAACAAAGTTTAAGTACTCATGTAATAGTCATGGATCTTTTAGTTTATTAGATTTATTTCTAAAAGGAAACAAGCAATTCATATATTCCATACAACTTTATTGAATCAAACTTCAATAATAACTTTATTGATTTATAGAATAAGTTTATTGTTTACAAATCACGAGTTTTAGGACATAAAACCCAATATTTATCCAAAAAAAATACACCGAACCCATTTTAATCATATTAAAAGTAATTTAAGTGCTAAAATCGAAAAACATCCAATCTTGCAAACCTTTATTAAAAAATACAGATTTAATAACCTACCTCTAAACTATTTTTTTTGTTTAAAAACAATACTAAGAATGAAGATGCAAGAAATTGGGCTCTGATTGATAGAGTAAATAAGCATGCAATGGAAGAAATTAGAATCAATAAGCACTCTAATTACACTTAATTTGAGTTTAAAAACATGCTTGAAAACAAATTTCGAAGAAGAGGGTTTCAAGAACACACATTCCAGCTTCTCTCCACGAATTGGATCTCAAAATTGATAAAGAACCACCACAAAGATCTTTTCTACTATTTTCTAAATTGGATTGAGAGGTGGAATCTCTGAATCAACTCAATTAGGTGAAGTTGAAGAGAAGGGTTTGAGAGCTTCAGCAGAATTTATGGAGTTTCAACTTTGCATGAACTTCAAATATGATCAAATCAGATGTATTTAAGTAGGTTTATTATGCAAACTTCAATCTTCAACATGATGACACTTCAATAACCACTAACAAACTGGACTTAGGTGTTATTAGGGGTTAATCCACCTCAAACTTGAAAATGTTAGAAAATTGCATTGAATGGAATTTTCCAATTATCAATTTTGTTTCTAATTTAATTTTCACTAAAATTGAATTTAAATAAATTCAAAACTGATTTTGAATTTTCAAAATTGGAATTGTTTTATTTATTTAATTAATTAATAATTTAATATCAAATATTAAATTAATTAAACATCTAATTTATACATGAATCCTATTCATGTAAATTAATATTTCAATATTTAAATATTTTAAACTCTCCAATTTTGTTCAATTTTGATAAATTAAACGATTAATTATATCAACTAGAATTATCCAAACCCTAAAGTGAATTTGAACACTTCAAATTCAAAACCCTAATTTTGATTTTGAACATTTTAAATCCCCTCAGTTTACTTATCCAAGATATAATTTATGAGCTAGTAGAGGGATCTTATGGACCTATAGATCATGAGCTCCAACAATTTGAATTCAATTGGCTAAACTTTTTAGACCAAATTAATCAATATTCGTTAACTACCGAGACACACCATTATAGCTTGATAGTTACACTTTCGTCACTGTATATATATTTCAATCCATTTTAACCATAATCTGTAAGTCAATCCTTCACAAGTTGTTCGTATTTACAGTTAGGTCAAAATTATCGATTTATCCCTATAAATACATCTTGCTTCTTCATTTCCTATTGAACAATTTGGTTTATAGTCCAACTAATAAACCATGACCCTTTCGATCACGAGAGGACGAGACCCCTTTGTTCAAGAACAGGAATCAACACTTAAGAGAATAACCTATCTGCTAACCCTAAGTCGGGTAGGAGTGAATTCCATCTTGCAGAACTATGTTCCCAGCTATCTATCCGGTCTTATCCCCAAAATGGAAGGCTTATTGAGTAGTGTTGTTGGACTACTCTCACCTATGTAAATCAAAGGATAATCCCGAATAAACAAGAGTTCATAGTTAGCTCAAGATTAAAATTGAGTTACCCTAGGTCATCAAATTTTAAATAGTCAGTTTTAATAGTAAATAGTTGTTATAAAGAAAAGTAACTATTTCGAGGTCTGGTCTTATGCAAACTCAGTGCATAGAATACCCCCACTCGCATGTCTCCACATGAATGATTTTGGGATCACATCATTTGTATCAGTATACAAAATGGGTCGCATCTAATAGTGTCACTAACATGAGGTACCCAATATCATCCATATACTTATAGACCATTTTGGCTATATACTTAAAACTTGATCCATTTTTATGTCTCCACATAAAGTTAAAGTTATTCATATTATAGCCATGGATTCATTTACTGGACTGTTATAACAGAATGTAATATCAATAATAACTTATTGAATGAAATACATAATAATACTTTTATTGATGAATAAAATATGTTAACATTTACGAACTGTGAGTTTTAGAAAATTCTCAACACTGATGCCAATTGATGGGATGCAAATCTCGAGTGGAAGCATGTGAACGCCTTGCATCTCACAAATTGATTTTTACATAAACAAAATCAGTGTACTAAAACAGAATATGTGTAGAATAAACATGTGAAATAGCATGCTTTAGAGAAAGGAAAGAACCATTGGGAGAGTAAAGAAATAGCATGTTGCGATCTCCTTTTCACCAAGTGGCTAACCAAGGAAGTCAATTCGGCAAGCTTGTGGTGAAGGCCACTTACCTCGTCATCAAAATTTGCAACTTGACCTTCGAATGTCCAAGATTGATTCGAAAATCCTGTCATGCTTAATTGACACAAAAAGAAAACAAATTAAAGCAAAAGAAACTTTAACTAAAAACTAACTAAGATGAACTAATTGGCTTCCCCGGAAACGACGCCAATTTTGGTAGGGTCGAGTTTACCATCACCTGTAAACCCTCACTATACAAATAATATTTTTAAATCACCAAACTAACTACTTATACTAATTGGTCGTACAAGCGGCAAGTCTGGGGTCGAACCTCAAGGAAGCGCGAAAGATTAGTTCATCGAAGTCTGTTTTCAGTTAAAGAGATAAGTTGGGGTGGAGGGGTTGGTGTGGATTGATAAATGAAATTGCATAAAATAAAGTTCAAGAAAAGTAAAGATAGAAGCGCAATTAATCGAGATGTCTTAGCTTAGAGGAATGGATTCACTCAATGTAATTTAGATCGTTGAAACAATTTATGACTTAAACTTCTTATTTATGCTTAGCCCAATTGATTGGAATCCCAACTAATGGTTCTAATCATCTAATTAATCAAAATACACAGAAAAAAATCCACTCCATACATATTAACACATCGCATTAAGTTCTAGGGATTACGCTAAGATGAGTGTTTAACTTCCAACGTCTAATTAAACAATCAATATGATTTTTCTCTAGGTAGCTAGAAGCAGTCCTTTTTACCTAACTAACCTATTGCTTCCAATGGGATTAATTTTTAATTATATGTCACATATTACAAGTTAATCACAAAGCATTAGAATTACACAACAAAATCATTGGGCATCAATCAACAACTAAAATCATGCAATTCATAAATGTAAATTCGGATTAGAACTCATAGACAAGTTCGTATACATCAATAAATCGAAATCTCACAAAATTACATCGAGTTCCTCTGAATCCCTAAACTAAGAAACCAAAACCTTTCCTTCCCATGGAGATGGAGAGGCTACAATCCGACATCTATTCGACAAATTACTAAAGAAAAAAATACAAAGTGGAAGAAAAAAGAGAAGGGAAATTCGGCTGGAGGCTGAAGGTGGGTGAATCAATCTGACCTAAAGCGAAGAAATGTATATATAGGGCAACATCGCAGCGTTGCAACGCTGCACATATGAGCATTGCAACGCTACTCTGCCTTGTAGCACACTTCCATCTTCAATTCATAGCGTTGCAACGCTGCCCTGTTTTGCCCAAAATAGGTAGATACTAGCTTATAACATTGCGCAATGCTCCATCCACGGGTGTTTTCGTCCGTTCACATCCTTTTAATGCTCGGTTGCTCAAATTAGCTCCTAATTGCTCCAGATTAACCCTGAATAGCTCGTAACGACTGATTCTACCTCCAAGATGCTCAATACCTAACAAATCATCAAATAAACACATTAAACATAGTAATGGCCTAGAATTAAGAAGAGGAAAATAACACATTTTCAGTGTTATCAGCATAAAACCTAACAATCTTCAACGTGATGCACTCACCGAATGAGAACCTTGCACAATAGAATATAATGAGTAAAGAGCAAAAACACAATGTTGCACAATCCGGCCATGGAACAAAAAATCGTCTTACTCAAATAAAAAATGCGTCAACCCTAAATGATCAGCATAATCCTCATTTGGAAAAGATAAGTCGCACCTCAATAAAGGAAAATATCGAACGAAATAAATCAATCGAAATTTTTTCGATAAGGAAAAAGTATTGTTTAAACCAGATGTTAAGACTTTATTTGACACAACTATAGAAACCAATGGCTTAGAAAAATATAAAGCCAACCAATCAAATCTTTAATAAGCTTCTTGTTTGGCATATATTTTTTCAAGGCAAAACAAGAAACGAACAACCAAATATTCAACAAAAATAAATTGCCTGAAATCAAGTCTGAACAAGTACCATAACATCACCTACAAAATCACAAATAAGAAAAAAAAAAAGGACCTTCTAGAACAGAACCAAAACCAAAACAAACCACAGCTTCAAAGTCACATTACAACAAACTCAGAATTAGCATAATCAAGTAGCAGTAGAACCAAGCCCGAAATTTAAACTTTCCAAACTCTCCCCCTTTCTGACAAAAAAAAAAAAAAAAAAAAAAAAGAAAAAAAAAAGAAAAAGGAAAAAGAAAAATCAATTCCTCCTTTGAAAAGAGGAAGCTTCATTAGTCCTGGACAAAACAGATCGCATCATCTGAAGCATGTCATCGACGTCAACTTTTCTTTCCTGATGCGTTTGCCCCAAGGACTCAATATCACGATATTCATTCGATAGCAGTTGAAGAATACAACTACAAAAGAAAGTCTCACTTAAAGCTTTGCTAGGCCTATTAAAATGTTGAGTCGAGGTACTACTGTCAATGTCAAGAACATGGTGTCCCTATAGGTGCTTGGGATGAATTAAAAATAGGCTTGGAAGAAATCCAGAAGGTTCAACATGGGTAATCAAATCCATTTTCTGAGAAACAAGAATGCCACAAATTAACCTGGGATAGCATATGCACAACTGAAGGGCTTTAAAACCTAATGTGCCTTTTTATCTAGTTTAGAAAAAAATGCACCATAGTTGAACTGAGATCTAGTTCCAATATGATAGATCAACGTAGCAAAAGAAATGGAAAGTCCAGACTTATGGGAGGAAGGACACCAATTAGATATCCCTATCCTGTGTAGAAGAGGATATTTCACACTGAGCACGGTTGAAAGCAGTTGACCCTTCCTAGACCAAGATGAGCGAGCACCCCTTGTTAATTAAAAAAACAAGATCCTTTAAAGATGGATGTTGTTCAATAACATGCTTTAACACATTCCTGTGAAGAAATTGATTGACCAAGGCAGGAGATAGAACAAACTGATGCCTCTTGATGTGAACTTTCTAGTAGTCAGGACTAGTTGAATCCGTAAAATCTGATGATAGATTTGTTGGTTTATAGAAATACGCAGCGGAAGAAAACAAGATCACTAAGCATTCTAATTCCTCAATTTTGACATTAAAATAAGCATGTTCATGGAGTATCAAGAGGGTTTCATTACATAACTTTGAAGATCCTCTTCAAACTCAAATTTCAGCTGCAATCTTCTCAAATTCTTTCTGTGGACCACCACTAGAGCTTCCCTACTATTTTCTAGGAGCCTTAGATTGAGTTGTGGGACTCTAAATAATCTTGAACTTAGGGAATTGGAGAAGAGGTTTTCTAGTTTTTCAGCTTGTTGAAGAACTTCTTCAACTTTAAAAAACTCAGCAATTCAACAATTGCATCACTTTTTTCACTCAATCAATAGTGGTTTTATTACATGACTCTTATGCAAACGGATCATTTGAAGTGATTCCAGTTACTTCTTGAATTTGGTGGTGGAATTATGTGTAAAAAGGTGACTAACCTTCTTGATTGAAAATGGGAAAAATCCCACATTGGGATTTTTCTCCATTTTCAATTTTTCTTTTTTTTTTTTTTAATTTTCAGAATCAAAACTTTTTCCAGCTTTAATTATTTAATTAAAATTGAAATTTTATTAATTTTACAAAAATTAATTCAATAATCAATTTTCTAATAAAATTAATCATTAATCATTAATTAAACAATTTAATTAATTCTATTAATTTAATATCAAATATTAAATTAATTTGTCACCAATTTCATTATCATGAATCCCTATTCATGAAATTGATATCTAAATCATATTTATATATTAATCGATTCTCCAATTATGTTTAATTTCAAAATTAAACATGTAATGGACCTACAGATCATGGTCTCCAATGATCCGAGATTAATTGGCTAAACTCTTTACACCGAATTAATTCTCATTTTTTAACTACCAGGTCACTGCACTAAAGCCTGGTAGTGGTACTCCCCTGTAGATATATTGTGTCCACTTGATATAACCATAATTAGTAAGTTAACCCTTCACAGGTTGTTCGTAATAACGGCTGGGTCAAAAGTTTATTTTACCCTCAAGATTATCTCTTGTTCCTTAAATCCCACTAATACTCTAATGAACAATTGATTTATGATTCGATCATCGAACAGAATCCCTCTCGGGCCAATGAGAGGGTGGGGCCCCTTGTTTAAGACCCGAAGTCAGAACTTAAGGGAACAACCTCTCTACTATCCCTAAAAGCGGGTAGGAGTGAATTACGTCTTGCACCCTATGCCCCCAGCTATCTACCCGATCTTACTCTAATAAACAATTATATTTTCTAATGTAATGCCATGCAACATGCATACCCACTTTCATTACATAATATAACACTTATATTATAAGCTAATGAAAATAAATAACATATCCATCACATAATATAACACTTATATTATACCTCATACAATATTACTCTTATATTAAAGTATGATGCAAGAACATGTTACTATACATACAATCATATAATATAACTCTTATATTAAATATGATGCATGAGCATGCTTAACTAAATCATGCAATTATATAATATAACTCTTATATTAAAATTGATGTATGATTTTATGTTTATCCTATGGTGGGTTTTAAACTATGTGGCATACAATATGCAATATATAAATAGTAATTCATACATCATATGTACAAAATAATAAATAGCAACAATGGACCAAAATTGGCATCCTAGACCATTAATTAAATTAATATAACAATTATATTAATTTACTTAATTAAAATACAAATTAATAAATTAATATTACAAATTAATACAAATAAAACGGAATAAGTAAAACTATTCCAAAATCTCTTGAAGGAATGCTCGAAACCACGTTCACAAACCACCTGATGCGTGCACAGATGAACCTCGAAGCGTAACGACGCTCACCAGCAGCGTCGTTACGCTGGTTTCAACTTTACCACAATGTAACGTATACTGCCGGGAGCTTAACTACATTGGTCTAAATTTAGTCGCAACATAGTGTAACGCTCAGCGCTACGTAACAACGCCAATCCTTCTGTGTTACAGCATAAATGGAAGCATAATTACACTACCTGTTACACTCTAGCATGGAACCTTTGTCAACTTGAATCTTCAGCCTGTTCTTGCTCCAAATGGCACCGAACGCCTCTACATAACTATAGCTTTAATATGAATCATTTTCATACTAATTTTAACCTATATTTTTTATACGAATCACATTCTTATATTAATATGTGAATCATATTCAAATAACAACCTCTCTCATCAAACTATATAGATTTAATATAAATCATATTCACATTAATTTTAACATATAGTTTTTATATGAATCTCATTCATATAATAAATACTTGAATCATATTCAAAAACTTATCTCTTTCATAGAATGTGTCAACATACATTACATTTTATAATGTATCAAAGTACATTATAATGTATGAACATACATTATATTAATTGTATCTTATACAATTAATTCCCTTTAATTAATTTGAACAATTCAAATAATGCCAAAATTAATTTGATTCTCTTTAGTCCTTAATGAGCCAACAAGGGTACCTTATGGAGCTATAGATTAAAGCTCCAATGATACGACATTAATTGATTGAACTCTTTAATCAAATTAATCAATATCTATTAACTATTGGTCACTTCACTAAAGACCGACAGCTGCACTCTTCGTATTGTAGATATATCTGAAGGTTCCCAAATTGAAGGAAACCGTGAGTGGAACAAAGATCGTCTCAAATCCCATTTTTCATTGAATGTATTTAAAGTAAATCAAGAACAAGATATGCATTTACTTAAATTACAGCATGCTATATAAATATATTTTAGAAACCTTACCTTTGAAGACTTTTCTTCAAGAATCCCTTGAACAATACAAGAACACCTTGAAGACCTTCTTCAAGAAAACCTCGATCAAAAGCATAAACACTACCACAAAGACTTCCTCGGTATTCTAAGATAGAGAACCTAGGAGTGGTGGGCTCTAGCTATTTTGGAATGAGGGATATTTTGAGTAGAGGGGAGGAAGTTTGGAGATTGTTCACCAATAGACACAAAACTCGCAGAACTCTTCTATCTTTCTCCACTGTCAAAATCGAAGAATAGAATGTGGAAGAAGGAGACTCTCTCCTATCTTTCAAAAAACCAAAAACCACAACCACCCACTTACGTGGGTGGAGAGAAAAGAGGGGAAAGGACCCTCAATTTTATTAAAATAAAAATAAAAATGATATTTAATATACATAAAAATAAATATGATAACTAACTTATCATATTATATATATATATATTACATTATATGTTATATCAAATATAACATATAACCTATAGATTTAATATTGTATCACATATAGTTTCTTTTCTCTCTTATAGGACATTTAATATAAATCATATTTATATTAAATTTAATAACTATGAATCTAATTCATATTAATAATATTTGAATCTTTATTCAAATATTTATATCCTCTCAATTAATCTATAATGTATCAAATACATTATAATAATTATATCACATATAATAAAATAACTTAATTATATCATATATAATTAAATCCCTTTATTAATTTGAACAATTCAAATTAATCAAAAAACGAATTCTCATTTAATCTTATTGAGTTACCAAGGGGACCTCAAGGACCTGTAGCTTGAAGCTCAAATGGTACATGAATAATTAATCAAACTCTTTAATTAAATTATTCACCATCCATTAACTGTCGAACACTCTACTAAAGATCGACAGCTGCACTCTACACAGTACAGATATATTTCTGTGTCCATTGAATATAACCAATCAATAATACGATGACCCTTCAAAAATTTCTCGTAAGTATAGCTAGGCCAAAATTACCGTTTTTCCTCTGTAGTTACATCTAACTTCTTAAGTACCACTGATCCATCTAATGAACAATAGATCATATTCCAACTATGACTAAACCCCTCTCGGGCCAAGAGAGGGTGTGGTGCCACATTGTTCAAGCCCCAGAATCAGCCTTGGAGCAATTTATCTATTTACCCCAACCTTAGGGAAGGAGTGAATTCCTTCTTTTGTAGCTGTATTCCTAGCTCCCTAATCAGACGAATCCCCAAAATGGTAGGCTTGTTGAGTTGGCGATCTGGCCACTCTCACCCATACAAATCAAAGGACTGCCTTTATAGGCAAGAGTTCACAACTCACTCAGGATTCAGATCATGTTACCTATGGTCATCCTAGTGAAATGTAAGTCTCTATTATGAACGATATTATATAATGAGACTAAATATTTTGTGGTTCGGTCTTATACAAACTCCTTTGTATAGAATATCCCCGCTCATATATCTATACATGAATGATCAGGATCAGATCATTTGTGCCACTTTACAACAATTGTAACACCTACAAAGTGGGTCATACTCATAGTGTCACCAGGATAAGGTACCTAGCCTTATCCATTTACTACAGACCATTTAGGTTATTACTTAATCATGATCCACCTGTATGTCTCTACATATATGTTTAAGTTACAAGATAACCTTGGATGTTAGTTTATTGGTTTGTGGTTAATGCAACAAAAAAAAGATTAAAAATATCATATATTTTATTAAATAGACAATGAGTTTGTTCAATACATTTACAAACTATAGAACCCTGCGAGATTTAAGGCATTAACCCTAACAATATCTCTGTGTCCATTGGATATAACCAATCAATAATGCATTGACCTTTCATAAATTACTCGTAAGTACGGCTGGGTCAAAATTACCATTTTACCCTTGAATTTAAGGGATTCGATTTCTCGCAGCGGAATCGAGCGATCGCTTGTTTTTTAAATACGTTTTACAGAAACTTAAATTAATAGAGCAAACAGAAACAACGATTACATACAAATCTTAAGCATGCTTCTACTGGAATTTAGAGAGGAAAAAAGATAAGATAAATACATACCCTTTAAGAAACAATTTCTTCACGTTTTCTCTCCACAACAATAGATGACGAACTATGATAACTCCTCTGCTTCTCCCAAACTCAGCAACATCGGACACCACTACAAAAGAGTCTTCCTTGTTATTCTCCAAGAGAGAACCAAAGGTAGAGTCATGGGCTTGCATATGGATTTTGGTAAGGAAAGAAGAAGAGAGATCTTGAGAAAGAATTGTTCATAGATGAATGTTATAGATGAAGAGATCTTGCAGACAGAATCATTCTCATGCTTCTTCATTTCACGTAAAAAATCAACTCATTTATTTTTCTCCTCTGCCACTCATTTAATTGAGAGAATGGAGTAAAAAAAATAACTCCTTCAATAACTCCCAAGTTATACTTAATTTGAAGTTCAAAAATTCAAAATTTAATTATATTATATTAATATAATTAAATATCATATATTATATCTTATATAATATATAATCTATAGTTTATTATATCACATATAATATAACCTACAGTTTGTAATTCACTCATATAACTATAGTATTAATATGAATCATATTCATATTAATTTTAATCTATAGTTTTTATACGAATCACAATATTGGAATTATATTCAAATAACAACCTCTCTCATAATACTATATAGATTTAATATGAATCATATTCACATTAATTTTAACATATAGTTTTTGTATGAATCTCATTCATATAATAAATACATGAATCATATTCAAATACTTATCTCTTTCATATAATGTACCAACATACATTACATTTTATAATGTATCAATATATATTATAATGTTTCAACATACATTATATTAATTGTATTTCATATAATTATTTTTCTTTAATTAATTTGAACAATTCAAATTAAACCAAAATTAATTTGATTTTCTTTAGTTCTTTATGGACTTACAGATTGAAGCTCCAATGATATGATATTAATTGATTAAAATCTTTAATCAAATTAATCAACATTCATTAAATGTCGGTCACTCCACTAAAGACCGATAGCTACACTCTTCGCTCTATCGATATATTTCTATATCCATTAGATATAACCAGTCAACAGTGTGTTGACTCATAAAAAATTGCTCGTAAGTACAGTTAGGTCAAAATTACCATTTTACCTTTGTAGCTACATCTAACTCATTAAATACCATTGATCATTCTAATGAATAATAGTCATAGTCCCCACTATAATTAGACCCCTCTCTGGCTATTGAGAGGGTAAGGGCCTTCATTGTTCACAACCCATAATATATCTTTAAGGGAGCAATTCATTTACTTGCCCTAACAAAGGGAATGAGTGAATTTCATCTTGTGTAATTGAGTTCCCAGCTCCTCACTCAGACAAATCCCCTAAATGGTAGGTATATTGAGTCGGCAAATCTGGCCACTCTCACCTATACAAATCAAAGGACCGCCTCATAGGCTGTTCACAACTCACTGAGGATTAAGGTCAAGTCACCCATGGTCATCGTAGTGAAAAGTGAGCCTTTTCTAATAACAGTGTTATAAAGAGAGACTCAACATTTCGTGGTCCGGTCTTATACAAACTATTTGTATATGATAACCCTACTCACATGTCTCGACATGATGACCAGGATCAGATCATTGTAATACTTTACAACAATTATAACGATTACAAAGCGGGTCGTATCAGTAGTATTACTAGGATAAGGTACCCAACCTTATTCGTTTACTACAGACCATTCAGATTATTACTTAAACATGATCTACCTGTATGTCAACCAAATACATATATAAGTTACATAAAATAACCTTGGATCTTGCTGTAATGGGTTATTGCATATAAAAACTAATAAACCACCGATTCAAATAACATATAATTACGAGGCTTTAGGGCATACACTCCCAAAAATCTTCTATTTGCACTAAAGCCAGGGAAACATAAATTGGTGAGACATGTATCCTAGAGCATACATTATACCCTACATGCTCTTCCATTTGCCCTAGCGCACTAGTGACATGTCTCGTAGTACTAGACAGGCTAGGAGATCCTCTCACACTTTAGCTTGAAGAATTCTTTTACATAATACAAACGGTTATGTCAACAATAACCATCTATTCACCAACAAGATGTTTCTCACATTCTGTGTTATTCCTACAACTTGATGCTTACATATGTCCTTTGATTCAATCCTTGCACCACATTATCTCATAAAATGGGTATACTAAGCTATATCTGAGACAACTTTCAAATTCTAAGGATATACGTGACTATGCAAAACATTGCCTCATCGTCCAATCTACATCAACTAAGATAAAACATGGATTTCTCTAAATCCAATATGAAATAGTGCATCCCATAAAAGATTAAATCTTAAACTTTATATACCAACGTCTCATTATTCATAAGTTTTGTTTTTCAAAACTCAATGGTCATACCATCAACTTTACTGATTTAACTAACCAATTCTATATTAAATGTTAACGAAGTCTCATGTGAAATTTTACATCCCCTCAACATTTGAGGTATCTTAGGAATCTTTTCCCTTAGACATATCAACTTCATTGTAGAATGATACATTACCATGCCATCTGAAGCATTTGCGTCGAACAGTAAACAACTACTTTGTAAATGTAAGATGCATAAGACAAATTTAACATCATGTCCTAAACATCTAAATGTGGAATTTTAATATATAAAAACACTTCAAATCAACTATTTGAAATTGGTTAAACAGTCAAACGTTCATACTAATTTCTACTTCATACATAATGAGCAAATATCAATATAAAATAGACAAATACCCACGTTTCGTTTTCTTTTATATACAAGAACATTGTCATAACTCAAATTCATTGGTTGTAATTCTATATCAAACCCTTATTCTCAAAGATCCTAATTGTGGAGTTTATTTCTCAAATGAACATCACAATTTTGCAAACCTTTTGCAATCCAATATTTGAAAAAATTCTCTTGAAATTGTGTAGATACATTGAACTCCTTTTCATAAAAGAAGTTACTCATTTTTACATATCTCATAGCAACAATGAATCAAATAATGCATGAAGACTTTGCTATAGAAATTAGTTGAAAAATTGGCACAAAGTCCATTTTCATCCAACAGATCTAGCGGTAGTTTTCACCTGACGTCAAGAGTCTTACTTTGAAGATCGTTATCTCTAAGTACTACACTTTTAAGTTCCTTCTTTTAATTTTCACCAATGTTAATTATGCATGCAATCATGTAATATAACTCTTATATTAAATATGATGCATGAGCATGCTTAACTAAATCATGCAACTATATAATATAACTCTTATACTAAAATTGGTGCATAATTTTATGTTTATCCTATGGTGGAATTTTAATCTATATGGCATACAATATGTTATATAAATAATAATTCATACATCACATGTATATATACAAATAAGCAACAATGAACCAAAATTGACATCCTAATCAATTAATTAAATTAACATAACATTTATAGTAATTTAATTAATTAAAAAAACAAGCAATAATTAATTAATTAATTAAAAATTAATCACATAAAACTTAAAATAAACTGAAAAATCGCTTCAAACCCATTGTACCAGCTCAAACGCACGATCTCAACAGGCCTGACACGCGCATGGAAGAAACTCGGATCGTTACAACGCTGCGTCAAGGCATCAGGACACTGGTCTTCGTGTTGCCGCAACATAGGGCTACGTCGACGCTTTGTGCAATGTTGCAACGCTGGAGTGTTGCGATGCTGTGTTTTTTTCCTTACAGCGTAGGGCGGGCATCGAGATGCTTCAGCCCTACGTTCTAAGGCAAAAGGCTTACTCTGCTTCGCCTGTTCATCCGATTTACTCCGTTCTTGCTCCAGATTTCTCCAAATTGAAGCCAGAACCACATCACAAATGACATTTACAAAATTATAGACTCGATAGCATGATTTAAATGCCTAAAACACCATATAGTTACAACTTTAACAACTTTAAAGTAGTAAATCTAGCCAAATTTGAAACATCCATGTGCAAACCACCATACATTCATAATGCAGTGCTTAAATCCCACTAAAATTCTGAAATTAAGTTAGAAAACGAAATTCAAAGACGATATAGCTTTGATACCAATTGAAGAGATTCGATTTCCCGTAGTAGAAGCAAGCGATCGCTTGTCTTTGAAATACATTTTACAGAAACTTAAATTAACAGTGCAAATGGAAATAACGATAAATATACAGATATTAAGCATGCTTCTATTAGAATTTAGAGAGGAAAAAAGATAAGATAAATATATACCATTGAAGAAACAATTTCTTCATGTTTGCATTTGTTTTGAACATTCTTCACTCTCCAAATCTATTTCATTTTTTACTTTCTTTGAGGACTATTTTGAGAGAACTGAGTAGCCTTTCTTGAGTAAAATCTGTGAAGAGTTTCCAATAGCTGATAGCAAAATGGTCATTTATAGCTCATTCTTCCACAGTAGTGATAGATCCATTTTGGTCTGTGAACACGATTGGCTATTCATGTTGAATTGTTAAAGTAGATACTTGTAAAGCCATAAAACTCTGGATTTTGATCTCTAACAAATTCAATCTGTTGCTTTCCTTTGTACTGAGACTGTTTATTCTTATGATTTTCACCTTATGAGAAGCCTAACCCAAAATTATCTCCAGTTATTTTTTCTTTGTCAAACTTTTCTCGAAGGACTCAGTACCAGTGTTCAACATTCTAACATTTTTGCACAGATTTTTTCTCGGCTATTACTTGGCTAAATTCTCACTTTAGATCTACAATAGTAGTCATAAGTTTACGATTGTCTACCAAAAAAGTCTCAATTATTTTCTTTTTCACGTCAAGAGCTTTCTAATCATCTTGACAATTATTAAAAAGAACTTGATAAGAAGGATCCAAATACTTGTGGTTGGTGGTGTCATGAAGATTTTCAGCATACACATCATACTCCGAAATCTCACATGACGAGGTGTCAGATGATATGTTACTGACAAGAGCTTTGACATCTTCTTTTAAATCCGTGTTGTCTTCTGACTCATCATCGGATAGGGTTAAAACATAATTTTTACCCTGTTTCTTCAAGAAATTAGGACATTGTGCTTGAAAATGGCCAAAACCTTCACACTCTCTGCATTTGAATGACCTTTCTTTTTTAAGGTTTATGACACATGATTTGTCAACTTCCTTCCTACTACTTTGGGTTCTGACTTGCTTGAGTAGAAGAGACCCATCAAACTTATTATTTTTAGAATAAGAACACGATTGAATTTTTTTTTAAGCAATGAAATAGATTCAGCAAGGGAATACTCAGATTTTCTATCAGGATCAACATGTTCATCATCAACTTAGGACTGTAAAGAAATTCCCGTATTCTTCTTCTCAGGCTTTCCATGTAGGGACATCTCAAAGGTTAGCAAGGAGAAAAATAATTCATCGACTTTAGGGATGTTATGTCTTGAGCCTCCTAGATTGTAATAAGAGATCTAAGCTCCTTTTGGACAAGTTTTCCTTCTGAAATTTTCTCTCCTAGAGCAAATGACTCTTTAGCAATGTCCAGTAATCATACAATGAATTCAACAATTAATTCATCATCTTGCATTTTCAGATTCTCAAACTTTGAAGTCAACAACTATAACCATGACATTTTAACTTTTGAAGTTCCTTCATGAGCAACTGATAGAATATCCCACGCCTCTTTTATAGAAATGCATGTATTGATCAGTCTGAATATATTGCATTTAAGGCACGAGAGTTCTCTAAGGACGTCTCATCATCTACTTCTGACTATTGTAATTTAGGTTTCAAGATTTCCTTCTCATCGTCAATTTTGATGGTTAGATGAGACCATCCAGTAACCACAACCTTCCATGTTTTGTTGTCAATCGACTTTAAAAAGGTAGTTATTTGAGCTTTCCAATATGAATAGTTTGTCTCATATAAGATAGAAGGACGAGTGGTGGAACCACCTTCCTTAATTCCGTTCATGATCGAAACACCTGAGATAAAGGGGACCTACTCTAATACCAGATAAAAATGCATTAGATTAACTCGTCACTCGAATTACGGATGTTAAACAGGAAACAAAAACAACAACTATAACAAGAAGATACCAACAAAAATTAAGGAGATAAAGATGAAGGATCTCTTATTGAAGAGTTCAATGAGTGCGTTCAGATTGCTCCGATCTCACAGTGACCGAAATACAACAATATACATTCAAACATACAGTTATGCAAACAAATCTTATTTAACAGCATGCTATGAACAACAACATAACAAGGGAAAGAATGCCATACTGATAATGAGTAGAAATGCACGTTATTACAGTGCTAAGTTATTAAACAATGCAGGTTTGCATTGATAAAATATATAAGATTGTGTCCAAAAAGCATTAAGTTTATAACATTGCAGTCGCATTCGTTCATTGCATAAAAACAGTTAATTATTGTATTTTTGTGCAGAATATGCATTGACGAAAAGCATAAAATGCGATTACAAGAAAGAAACAGTTGAGCGCAGCGTTACCGCAAGGCTTTACAGTGATTTGTGCTCGCAAAGCTGATGACGGTCGATTCCGAATTAAGTTGACAAGCCGCTAACGAACTACGGTAGTAAGTACACTCAAATTTTCGGTGACAAATATTCGGCACATTAGATAGAGAATTATTGCCATCCCATCAGTGCAATCATAAGAGAGAAGCAACCTTTCACCCCGAAGCTCTATAAATACCGTAGGACACTTTCAGTGAAGGAGTTCGGATAGTTAGAGACTTTTCCCTTAGATAGAATAGCCTTGTTCATAGTTTTCCTTTTTACTTAGAAGGCGGGGCGAGAGAAGGGAAGAGACGCTGGAAGATCACTCTGGTTAGCTCGAGAGAGAATCTAGAGGCGTGGAAAAGCAGAGAGAGGGCCGACTGTCGCGAGAGCGAGACTATCTTTTGAACAGTGTAGAAAAGACAATGTAAAAGCCTTGGGAAGCAAGAGATTGCTACCAGGCTCTTTATTCTCATCTTGCATTGTTATTTTGTATTTCAACTCTTTATCTATAAAATGGAACTTGCTATTCTGCATCTGTTCACTCTGTTAAAAGCACACATGAGTAGCTAACTTTATCCAATGGGTTGAGAGGAACTAAGGTAACATGACCTAGGATCTTCATCGCATGCGATTATCTTGTCTTAAGCTACAACCCTCTTTAGCGCTACTCGACTGAAAGTCTAAAGAAAGAACCTAAGACTTGAGAGAGCTAGGTTAGAATCTAGACATGAGAGAGCAAGATTAGATCTGCATAAGTAGAAGATAAGGACTTAGAGATAAGCTCTGTTTGCAAACATGCATCGCATGCATCCTAGAGATAGGTTACGATATTATGTGGTCGCCTTATTTGTGTGTCATGTTGTCATCGCATAAATAAGAATAGAGGCTTATGTGTAGGTCCTATAGACTCATCGCATATATCGCATGTGTTCTAGTACTAGAAGCCGTAGCATTTGCGTTGAGAGATGATTTTCTATTGTATGTGTGTTGCATGATCGCATAACATGAACACATCCTAGGAAGTGTTACCTGAACCCCTTCTCAACCCGTTCCCCACATATTCATCGCATCTTTCGTATTATCAACTCTTTTCGTAACTATTTGATTTATTGGTTATCGCAAAGTCTTCTCGAAAATTATCACCGTATACCGTTTTCCCTAGTCCCTGAGTTCGACCTTGGACTTACCAGGAAACTCAGTGGAATTTATACTTGGATTCTACTGAGAAAACTTGTTGCTCAACGCATTTCCATCACCGTATTTCATCCCATAATTTCACCTTATAAAATAACGCATCAAGATTTTGGCGTCGTTGCTGGGGACTTCGGAAATTCAGTGTGCTAACGGTAATTTTTCTGATTTCTTTGTAGCTCTCAGTTGAGAGGATGTTCCGACGAAGACTAAGAGATAGCTACCAACAACAACAACTAGATAAAGACGATATGGTGGAGCAGCCTGGAAACGGAGCACCAAACAAAAACAATGTCATGGCGAATCCAATTCTACTGGAAAATGATTGCAATAGGCCCATTTGAGACTATGCATCACCAAACCTGTACAATTTCTCTCCAGGAATCATGAGGCCTGCCCTTGATGGATCCTGATTCGAAATGAAACCAGTGATGTTGCAGATGATCCAGACTGTAGGACAGTTCGGAGGAAGGCGTGGCGAGAACCCACATGCCCACCTTCGGAGCTTCATAGAAATCTGCAACACTTTTGTGTTCCCAAATATCTCTACCGAAGAAGTTCGACTAACTTTGTTTCCATTTTCTCTGTGTGATCAGGCAAGAAAATGGGCTTATTCTCTCGAACCGGAAGAGATAACTTCGTGGGAACAAGTCGTCAAAAAGTTCATGAAGAAATATTTTCCACCAACCGTGAATGCAAGGAGAAGGAAATTAATAACGAATTTTGAGCAAGAAACTGACGAATCGCTCAGTGATGCTTGAGCGAGGTTTAAGAGGCTGGTAAGAGATTGTCCACACAACGAATTACTAGACTGAACCCTGCTTCGCAAACCGCTGGTAATGCGGCAGCAGCTGGTGGTCTGCTTGACAAAACATACGAGGACACCAAAAATATACTTGATCGCATTTCCAAAAATCACGAGGACTGACGAGAAAGCGATCAAAGATTAAGAATTAAAGACAGTGACATAAACAACGAGGCCATCATATCCCTTCAAAACCAAATGACTGCGATGATGAGTTTGATTCAAGGCATCACAATTAATAGTACGATAGCGAAAAAGGGGCAGGTCAACGCAATTGCTCAAACGACCACAAGTTGTGTCATCTGTGGAGATGCCCATCTGATGGAAGGATGCCCAAAAGATCCGCAGTCAGTATGCTTCATAAAGAATAATCCTGTTCTGATAGGTACAACCCCGGGTGGAGAAGCCACCCAAATTTCTTGTGGAAAAATCAACACAAAGCTTTCAACCAGTGGCGCAAAAAGAAGAGCCACCCGGATTTTTTTCGCAAACCAACGGTCCAACGCATAATCAAGCCAGCAGCTCGTAGACACCGCAATCCTCGTCCTTAGAGAGCTTGTTGAAGCAGTACATTGAGAAGAACGAATCAGTGCTTTAGGATCAAGAAATGTCCATCCAAAATCTCGAAATTCTGCTGGGACAAATTGCGGGCAAGCTAAAAAATAGACCGCAAGGAGCTTTGCCGAGCTCAACTTAGCTTCCTCGCAACGCTGGGGGTACTGAGAAGGAATAATGCTTAGCAATCTCCTAGCTAAGCGACAAAATGACTGCAGAAGTAAGGGAGGAACCCATCACGACCAACTTGATTGCGGTAACAACCAAGGACCCGTTAACTTATAATTCGGAAAAGCCTGAGAAGATGAACCCCGAAGTTGCGTCCACCCTCAAGCCTTTAGAACATGAGGCAAAAGAAGTCCAGCTACCACCAGTCCGACAAAGAGTGAAACAGAAACAAAATGATAAAGAAAAGATCACGACTGTGGTAGTAACGCAAAATGTTATGATCCCACAAAAAATGTGCGACCCAGGAATCTTCACGATACCATGCTCCAGTGGAGGGGTCTACAGTGGCCAAGACTATGCGATCTTGGGGTGAGTATAAATGTAATACCGCTATCAATCTTCAAACGATTGAATATGGGCAAACTAATGCCCATGATAGAGATTCTTCTGCTTGTGGACAGATCCCAAATACATCCTGAAGAAGAGTTGAAAAATGCCGCAATCTCAATTGATAAATTCATCTTGCTGGCAGACTTCATCATTTTGGATTATAAAGCGGACGAAGATGCGCCCATCATATTGGAATGACCATTCCTCTCGACCTATCGCGCCTAAATTGCGCAAGGGGGAGATTGTGATGGACATCAATGGGGAAAGGCTCCGGATTAAGGCAGTCAGGATTTAAGAGGACAAAGAAAAGAAAAAAAAGCCGCTGTGGACGTAGTCAAGCTTGCACTACAAAATAAGCAATCCCTGAGTAATTATATGATTCAACCTCATCAGGGATGCAAACCTTTTGAATATCCTTTTTCTACATCAATACTTCATGAACCTTCTTCACCTTGTTACTATCTGTTATTGCATATTTACTTCTTTGCCTATCTTAAAAAAAAAAAAAATGTGATCGTGCTGAACGATTGTGGTAAAAGTTTTTGTTAACTCTTTTTTTAATATTATTTGACCCTCTCAATGTTTTTCTTGCAATGATCGAGGTGAAAGATTACGGAGGCGCTATACGAAGACGCAAATACCTTATTACATCACCGCAATCCAAAGGAGATAGATCGCCGCAAAATAGGATGCATCAACAAACAATGCGGGCGACAGCGCAAATTCCTTGACTTTATTCCAAATTCTGCCCTATCGCATTGCATTTTAATTTTGAAAATTTTATCACCGCATCCTCTTTGGTTATCGCAATCATTTAACATTGATCAATTTAGTCGGTAATCGCATGCTTTCTCTTTGTCAATTATGATTTTAATGATGAAACACATACTTCTATTTTTTTATGTACACTAGAATAAATTTAATTTTAGGACAGTCACCTCATGAAATATTTCTAAAAGTTAGTGGTCTGATAGTTTTCTTTCAAACTGACCCTTTACCAAACTTCCTAAGAACATCGCATGACTTTTTTCAATCTTTTGGCAATGAGGACATTGCCGCATTTTAAATTTGGGAGTGAGGTATTTATTTTCGACCTTGCTATTTTGAGCTCTACAAAAAAAAAAAATCATCATACGTTGTGATCGGATCCTACTTGTAGTTGGATGTCCGCATGACACTTGTGGGGGCAAGCCAAAACGAAGGTAGGAATCATGATCAATGCATAAATAAATGACCGCAACTCCGCTGCCGAGTAGGTATAAGTTTAGTTTGAGAAAGAGCGCATTGCTTGTAGTTGGATGTTTGCATGACACACGTAGGGGCATACCAAAACGAAGGCGAGGCACTTGGATCAGCGCAAGGTCAGAGAAAAATAATAATGTAAAAAATGCAAGGATAAAAATCATTTAACACCCAAGTAAAAAAGTTATTTCTGAAATAAATCATGCGATGTCCTGGAACCTAGTAAAGTCCTTTTGAAGGTAAAACTTGTGGTTCCTAAATTTTAGAAATATTTTAAGAAGAGGCCTGAATAAGAATTAAGGAAATTTTGGTGTATAGGATTTGAATGAAGTATCCTTGAGAAATCTAGGAAAAGAGATTGTGGTCGACTCTCTAAAAAAATCTTTAGCTTATGCTTGAGGACAAGCATTGTTTAAATTTGGGGGTGTGATAACGGGAAGAAATGCACATTATTACAGTGCTAAGTTATTAAACAATGCAGGTTTGCGTTGATAAAATATATAAGATTGCGTCCAAAAAGCATTAAGTTTATAACATTGCAGTCGCATTCGTTCATCGCATAAAAACAGTTAACTATTGTATTTTTGTGCAGAATATGCATTGACATAAATCGTAAAATGCGATCACAAGAAAGTAACAATTGAGCGCAGCTTTACCGCAAGGCTTTACAGTGATTTGTGCTGGCAAATATCTACTCAGAAGGATTGCCGCATAGATCCAACCCTTGAGTCCTCCTCCCTTCTACCTGGGAGAATAAGAGCTTGCATAAGCTCTCTGGATTCTAATGGGCTTTCTTCCCCGATATGCCCTTTCTGGAGGACCGCTATAATAGAATAGGCTTTCTTCGCCCGTGCTTTCTTTCCCTCTTTGCTATCTGCTCAGCTCACTCTTTGTTGACGGCTACTCTTGACTTGACTCTTGACTTCTTCTTCTTCCTTGAGGAAAGGGATTACTAAGCCGAATCCGAATCTAATAAGGGAAAGGTAGATTGTGGCTAACACTATTCCAAACTGGTGCCCTTTTTATTGTGTTTACTTACTGAACTTGTTAGTCCCTCGCGTCAGTGTCAACATCCTTAGCAAGATGAGTTGACGACTGGGCTGGCTTATCTGAAAAGGCTTTTATATGGGCTTGTATATGGCCCTCCATATAGCGTGGATAAAGCTTTGATAGGGTGGCTCCCTGTAATACCAGTAATAGCAAGAATTCTTTCCTTTGCAAGCCTCTTTCGTTGATAAGCCCTTCCGTTCATAAGCCCATGAAATTCCAAGGCCTTCCACTAAGAATGGTGGATGAAGGTCAAATGAGAGAATTTCCCCTTGTACCTTTGAAGGAGCTATTGAGTTCTCTTTCCCCAAGTAACTCACTAGGGGGACAAGAGCTAAAATGAGACCACGAAAGAGCAATCCAGCGAGTGACTAAGCACGAGACGAGCCATAACATCAGGGGCGAATCGACTACAACTCATCTATAAAGAATCGACCAACTCTTATTTTTTTGGTCTATTTGCATTAGGCTTAGCCCGTACTAGTAAGAAGGTGTTCCCGAAAGGGGATGAAACCTGTCTAAGATCCTGTGTGCCGGCTTTGGCAAAATAGGCACAAGGAAAGCGCAATAGACCAAACAACTTGGTGGGCGCATCTGGGTGAAAAGCATAATAAATCACGATGGGACAGAAAGCTGATGACGGTCGATTCCGTTTTAAGTTGAGCCGCTAACGAACTACTGTAGCAAGTACACTTAATATTCGGTGACAAATATTCGGCGCATCAGACAGAGAATTATTGCCATCCCATCGGTGCAATCATAAGAGAGAAGTAGCCTTTCACCCCAAGCTCTATAAATACCGTAGGACACCTTCAGTGAAGGAGTTCAGATAGTTAGAGAATTTTCCTTTAGATAGAATAGCCTTGTTCATAATTTTCCTTTTTACTTAGAAGGCAGGGCGAGAGAAGGGAAGAGATGCTGGAAGATCACTTTGGTCAGCTCGAGAGAGAATCCAGAGGCGTGGAAAAGCAGATAGAGGGCCGACTGTCGCGAGAGCGAGACGATCTTTTGAATAGAGTAGAAAAGACAATGTAAAAGCCTCTGGAAGCAAGAGATTGCTACCAGGCTCTTTATTCTCATCTTGCATTGTTATTTTGTATTTCAGCTCTTTATCTATAAAATGGAACTTGCTATTCTACATCTGTTCACTCTCTTAAAAGCACACATGAGTAGCTAACTTTATCCACTGGGTTGAGAGGAACTAAGCTAACATGACCTAGGATCTTCATCGCATGCGATTATCTTGTCTTATGCTGCGCCCAACACCCCTTTAGCGCTACTCGAGAGAAAGTCTAAAATTATCACCGCATATCGTTTTTCCTAGTCCCTGAGTTCGACCTTGGACTTACCAAGAAACTTAGTGGAATTTATACTTGGATTCTGCTGAGAAAACTTGTTGCTCAACACATTTCCATCACTGCATTTCATCCCATAATTTCACCTCATAAAATAATGCATCACATACCAGTTGAAGACAATCTTTTAACTTCTGAACTCAACGTAGCGGAACCCTCCACGCGATCTACCAATGCCCAATAGCAGTATCAACAACAGCAGCACGAACAACCACACGAACATTTATGCTGTTGGGACAACACCACCAGAAAAGAGCATCGAGTATTCTCGGAGTGAGAACCCAAAACGTGGTCTTTGGTGAATTTGGTAGAAGAAGAAGGAAGCACGGATCATATAGGCGATAAGCAAGTGGGAGGGACAAAGCGCTATCACATAGCATGATGCTTATCGTTTAGGAGACACTACACGATCATGTAGGTTTTACTGAATGATCGTTTAGCAAACTCGGCACACTATACGACCGTTTAGAGAAGTTATTGGATCGTGTTAGAACAAGTGTGCAATCGTTTAGGCGCGAGGTGGACGCACGAGGTGGACAATCGTTTAGGCAGAGAGGGATTATCGTATAGGCTCTCGATTCTTTTAAGCGATCGATTATAATTCTACCAGCGCGGGCCTGTGATTTCTTTTGGACAATTGATCATAATGAAAACTATTTTCATTTTAATTCATTGGTTACAATAACTGACGCTGTCCCACTAACCCACATCCAAATGTGATTTTTGGATTAATTATCATATAATTAACCAATTAAAATATTAATAAATATAATCATATTATATTTTTATCCTATAGTTTGATATCAAATATCTACTATAGTATTTTCTCCTTTGCTTGATATAAATCATATCTATATCTAATTTCCTCCAAAATAATGTATCTAATACATTTAGCCAATTATATCATATATAATTAACCAGTCCAACTATATCATATATAATCGAACTTCCTCTCGTCAATTTGAACATTTCAAATTAACCTAAACACTAGTTCTCGACTTTATCCAAGCTACCCAGGGGACCTAATGGACCTGTGGCTTGAAGCTCCAACGGTCTGTGAATAGCTGACTAAACTCTTTAGCCACGAGATCCACCATCCGTTAACTGTCAGACATTCCACTAAAGATCAACAGCTGAACTCTTCTTACTACAGATATATTTTTGTGTCCATCGAATATAACCAATCATGAGTACGATGACCCTTCACATATGCTCGTAAGTACAACTAGGCCAAATTACCGTTTTGCCCTTGTAGTTACATCTCACACCTTAAGTACCACTGATTCCTCTAATGAACAATACAACATAGTCCAACTATGTGTGAGCACCTCTCGGGTCAAGAGAAGGTGTGTGGCGCTACATCGTTCAAGCCTCGGAATCAACCCTTAAGGGAGCTATCTATCTACTTACCCCTGCCTTGGGGAAAGAGTGAATTCCATCTTATGTCACTGAGTTTCTAGCTCCCAAATTAGATGAATCCCCAAAATGGTAGGTTTGAATTGACGACCTGGCCACTCGCACCCATACAAATCAAAAGATCGTCCTCAATGGCAGGAGTGCCCAACTCACTCAGGATTGAGGTCATGTTACCTATGGTCATCCTAGTGAAGTGAAGTCTCTATCATGAAAGGTGTTATATAACGAGACGTTAACAATTCGTGGTCAGGTCTTATACAAACTCTTTGTATAGGATGTCTCTATTCGCATGTCCCCAACACGAATGATCAGGATTAGATCATCTGTGACAAGTCACAATACTTGTGACCATTCCACAAAGCGGGCCTCATCTGTAGCGTTACCAGGATAAGGTTTCCCTCCTATATCCATATACTATAGACCATTTTGGTTATCACTCAAGACATGATCCACTTGTATGTCACCACATACATGCTTCAGTCACATACTTGAGTCACATACGGATAACCAAGGATTTTATATTTATTGGTTTGTGGTAAAGCAAATTAAGACAAACAACTGAGGAAAATTAAAGATGTGAAGTAAATATCATATATTAACAACATAAGCATTCATACAAACTGTTTAAAAACTACAGGACACGATACTTTAGGGCTTCAACCCAACAAAAGCCACACAGAAGTTGGTAACTCAATTCGGTGAAATCTACCTACATTAGGGGACAGTGTGCCCAGAAAAGATAATCCATTAATATTGATGACGGGTAGAAATGCATGTCATCTTACACCTTTTACTTAGAATTATGAGGATTGTTAAGTGAAATATACGGCGAATATGTTAGGAATTCATGAGAAAATAAGTTTACGTCATCCAGCATTAAGAATCTCGGCTAACCCACTATTATGCGTTATTATACGTCTAATTGTCTTTCTTTGTAGCTAATGCAAGAAGCGAGCGCACACGCGGAAGCCGGGCTACCACAAAGACAACCGCATGAGGAGAATTTCTCCATCGCAAAGGCGAACGCATACGCTCGACACATGGATGTTGCGGCCATCAACCGCATGCGTCCATCGCATAGGAGTTGTGGTCGTCAAGCGAATGTGGTCATCGCATAAGAGTTGCGGTCATCAAGCGAATGCGGTCATTGCAAGATTGCGGCTACACGATGATAACCATAATAGAGGGATGAACGTAAAGTTGGTGGAATGGAAACATGAACGTATATCTCGGGAGAATCAAAAGACGATGTTCACATTTCACCTACCACGCCGTTAGCAGAAGAGATTCAGAAAAGGACAACGCGCCACGGATGTAAGAATCAGAGCAGGTCCATTAATGTTGTCGGTGATCAAGCTCTATAAATAGAATCCGATGAGTAGAATTTCAAATCATCCAAGGTTTTTCGCCTGAGGCTCTCCTTAGGGCAGATCCTTGTGATCCAAACGAAAGCGTGAGAAGAAAGCTTGAGAGTTCTTCATCTCCTTCATCCATTCTGAGTGACGATCGGAGCCTTTGCCGGAGTCAGAGGTCAAGAGAGTCAACTCCACCACCCATCCATGGCACCACCGGCAGCCTTGACACACATCTGCTGGAAGCAAGACATTGCTTCCAGCTGATCCTTTTACTTACTCTTCTCATTGTATTGTATTACATTTTGGCTTAAGGAATTAATACATTTTGTAATCAATGCATTTCTATATTTTCTTCGATTCCATCTCCATCTTCCCTTACTTAGCGTCCTTAACTTTCATCGCATCACTTAGTGAGATTGTTAGAGTATCGTATACTTAATAATTATGCATAGAAATATGAAGCATGTAGCAAACCACCGGGAGGTGTGCGTTGCGTGAGTATTGTGAGAAAACCTTATTTGCTTAGTGTGAAGCTGTAACAACGCCTGTCTATAGGCGGACGTAATGCTTATCTATGAGTAAAGTCAGCAATAACTAACTGCCCGGGAGGGTAAGTGGTTAATCGCATTAAGCAATGTAAGCAAGTATTCACTAGAGATAGGAATAACCTTATGTCAACTGGGTTTATGCGATTACCTTGTCTTATGAGCGCATCATTCATCATTTAGGCATACTTGGAAGAGTAGTCTAAAAACCAAATCTAAGACTTAAGAGAGCGGATTGGAACGCATAAGCAAGAATGGGAAACTTATAGATAAGCTCTGTTTGTTATTACATAGCGTATGCACGCACAGATGGGATATTGCATGCGTCCAGAAGTAGAATATGGTGGTATGCGGCTATCATGCTTATGTAGCGAGAGCACGTGAGGCAGTTATGTAGGTTTAGAAATAGGCTTCTCGGCACTATTGCATATTCATCGCATGTGTCCTAGAATTAGGCACGTGTGTGTAACATGATCGCATAGTTTGCGTTGGCTGGGGTTGCCCTTACGGTCAAGCTTAGGGTTGCGATGAAGACATCCTCACATTTTATCTATTTTTCCATGCATTTACTACACGTCAACAGTTGTCGTCTCTCTACCTCTCAGTCATATTCTCACTGCTTTGTCTGTTAGTTAGGAGTAGGAGTAGTTATTAGCTTATACCCTCCATCATTCTATTATTCATCCGCCACAAACGCATCGCCGCATAGATTTAGTTACAAGTCCCTGAGTTCGACCTCGGATCACTCGAGAAATTTGCATTCGCATTATATTTGGCGTGAGCATAAGAAAATTTGTGACAGGAATGCATGGTCATCACATATAAGAGTAACAGATATTTTCATTCCAACGTATGACCACCGACGCATGATAATAAATGCATAACTTAAGACATGAATCAGATATTGCGTTCACCATAATTTTAGTCATCACGTCTTTGATGGCTAATTTTACGTCATCAATTTTTTGGCGTCGTTGCCAGGGACTTGCAGCTAATTGTGTGTTGAGTTTTGTGTTTTCGCAGGCAACCTTTTTACCTTGGGAGTATTGTAGCTTGTGCAACCAAGTTGCAACAACTATTGAAGTGTAGGCTATGCGCTGAAAGCCAGTATTGACCCAAAGATAGAAGGGCAATCAGTCGCATAAGCTGAAGGCAGTTCGAAGCACATGGTGGCCAACATGCGCTCAACAATTGCCAGAAGTTCCAATGCTTAGGACGAGCTTTTTGAACTAAGTAGTTGAGAGCAATCTCCTGCATGGGAGACTCCTTGCGGTGACAAAACTCTAATTTATCCAGGGATGTCTTCTACTCTATCTTTACCTTGCTTTCTTAGTTTAGTTTATTTTTATTTTTATTGTTATTTTGGATATGTGGCAGCTTCCTTGGTTGTGGTGTGTTTGCTCCTTGTAGGTGCAACAATAATTCTCCTCGACGCGCAGTTACAACGGAAGAATTCCCTCCATTCTTCACCGCATGGCTTCGATCGCATGAATTCCAAAGTATGGTCGCATGTGTTATTCTACTTAAGGTTATTTTCTTGTTATCTTTTATGCATTATCCTTTTGAAAATCTCCTTGTCCGATTGCATTCCTTTGCGATGTATCTATGATGGTACGTATAATTCACCACATCCGCTTAGTAAGCATCACAAGGCTCACCTTACTTTTAATAGCTTCTTAAATTTTTGAAAGTCTTAAATTTATTTTGTTCAAACCTTCGTTCAACATTTGTTACCGCATTTCTGTAGATTTTGTTTTTAGCTTTGCGGCGAGAGCGCTACCAACCACTAAGTTTGGAGGTGGCAATGATCCCGGAGAATTGCATTCATTACATTGCGATCATTTTATAAAAAAAATTGAAAATAACAACTCCAGTGTCAACGCAATAGGGAAACCCATGTTGATAAGAGTTAAATTGTGAAAGGCACTTACTCGTAGTTGGATGTCCGCATGACACACGTGGGGGCAAGCTAAAACGAAGGTAAATTGCCAGGATCATTGCATAAGCGCAACTCCTCTATCAGGCACAAGAAAAATCAAGAAAGACAAGAGTTGAGTTAAATATGGAACGCAACCGAAGTTGGACGCCTGCATGACACATGTGGGGTTAAGCCAAAATGAATAGTGTAACCAGGTTCAATGCCACACACAAAGTCTTGAATTGTTTTGAACGAACGCATTCTCAAAAGTTCAACGCAAAGTTGTGGGGGAATGAATAAAAAGTTTTTGAGCAAAGGCTTGTCGGATTTAAACTTAGAAAAGATTTTTTTTGAAGAAGCAGCCGAAGTGGAGGAGAGCATTGCGGCCATGGTCAGAGGTATGAGTAAATTATATTATGAGAAGCTAGTCATCGCAAAGGAAAGCCAGAAGGTGAATTGAGAATTTCTTGATTATAACGCATGCTCGAGGACAAGCATGATTCTAAGTTTGAGGGTGTGATGACGGGCAAAAATGCACGTCATGTTATGCCTTTTACTTAGAATTATGAGGATTATTAAGTGAAATATGCGATGAATATATTAGGAATTCATGAGAAAATGAGTTTGCGTCGTTCAGCAAAGAATCTTGGCTAACCCATTATTATGCATTATTATGCGTCCAATTGTCTATCTTTGTAGCTAACGCAGGAAGCGAGCACATACGCAGAAGCCGGGCTATCGCAAAGATGACCGCATGCAGAGAATTTCTCCATCGCAAAGGCAAACGCATATGTTCGATGCATGGATGTTGCGGCTATCAACCGCATACGTTCATTGCATAAGAGTTGCGATCGTCAAGCGAATGCGGTCATCACATAGGAGTTGCGGTCATCAAGTGAATGTGGTCATCGCAAGATTGCGGCTACACGATGATAACCATAATAGAGGGATGAACGCAAAGTTGGTGGAATGGAAACATGAACGCATATCTCGGGAGAATCAAAAGATGATGTTGACATTTCACCTACCACGCTGTTAGCAGCAGAGATTTAGAAAAGGATCAACGCGTCACGAATGTCAGAATCAGAGTAGGTCCAAAATGCTATCGATAATCAAGCTCTATAAATAGAAGCTGATGAACAGAATTTCAAATCATCCAAGTTTTTTCGCCTGAGGCTCTCTTTAGGGCGAATCCTTGTGATCCAGACAAAAGCGTGAGAAGAAAGCTTGAGAGTTCTTCATCTCCTTCATCCATTCCGAGTGACGACCGGAGCCTTCACCGGAGTCAAAGCTCGAGAGAGTCAACTCCACCACCCATCCATGGCACCACCAGCAGTCTTGACACATATCTGCTGGAAGCAAGACATTGCTTCCAACTGGTCCTTTCACTTTCTCTTTTTTCCTTACATTATATTGTATTACATTTTGGCTTAAGGAATTAATACATTTTGTGATCAAGGCATTTCTATATTTCCTTCAATTCCATCTCCATCTTCTCTTACTTAGCATCCTTAACTTTCATCGTATCACTTAGTGAGATTGTTAGAGTATCACATACTTAATCATGTGGCATAAGAATATGAAGCATGTAGCAAACCACCGAGAGGTGTGCGTTGTGTGAGTGTTGTGAGAAAATCTTATTTGTTTAGTGTGAAGTTGTAGCAATGTCTGTTTATAGGTGGACGCAATGCTTGTCTATGAGTAAAGTCAGTAACAACTAACTGCTCAGGAGGATAAGTGGTTGGTCGCATTAAGCAATGTAAGCAAGTATTCACTAGAGATAGCAATAATCTTATGTCAGCCAGGTTTATGCGATTACCTTGTCTTATGAGCGCATCATTCCATATTTAGGCATACTTTGAAGAATAGTATAAAAACCAAATCCAAGACTCGAGAGAGCAGATTGGAATGCATAAGCAAGAATGGGAAACTTAGAAATAAGCTTTGTTTGCTATTACACAACGTATGCACCCTATGGATGGGATATTGCATGCGTCCAGAAGTAGGATATGGTGGTATGTAGCTATCACGCTTATGCGGCAAGAGCACGTGAGCGGGTTATGGAGGTTTAGAAATAGGCTTCTCGGCTTTATCGCATATACATCGCATGCGTCCTAGAATTAGGCACATGTGTGTAGCATGATTGCATAGTTTGCGCTGGCTGAGGTTGACTTTACGGTCAGCTTAAGGTTGCGATAAAGACATCCTCATATTTTATCTATTTTTTCATGCATTTACTACGCATCAACAGTTGTCGTTTATCTACCTCTCAGTCATATTCTCACTGCTTTGTCTGTTAGTTAAGAGTAGGAGTAGTTATTAGCTTATACCCTCCATCATTCTTTTATTCATCTGCCGCAAATGCATCACCGCATATATTTAGTTACAAGTCCCTAAGTTCGACCTCGGATCACCGGAGAAACTTGCGTTCGCATTATACTTGGCGTGAGCACAAGAAAACTTGTGACAGGAATGCATGGTCATCGCATATAAGAGTAACGCATATTTTCATTCCAACGCATGACCATCGACGCATAATAATAAACGTATAACTTAAGACATGCATCGTATATTGCGTTCACCATAATTTTAGTCATTAAGTCTTTGACGGCTAATGTTATGTCATCAAATATTAATAAGTTAAGCATTTTACAATGTAGTACTTATCTGTAATATACGACTATTAAAATGGCTCACGTAGAGTTCAGCTTACTGATCACCTAGGCTCCCCCAGATGTGAGACTCCCTCTGAAATGTACTTAGGCTCCCCCTTAAGTTTGATAATATTAGTTGTTGAGGTTGATGTCCTTAATTTCGTAGGGTTCTGTAGTTTATAAATACTTATATGAACAAACATTCTGTGATTTATGATATTTTATTCACATTGTCTATGAAATATTTTATATTTTAGTTGCTTTAACCACAAACCAATAAACTAAGATCCATGATTTTCATTGTAACTTAAACATGTATGTGGAGACATACAAGTGGATCATGCTTTAAGTGATAACCTAAATGGTCAATAATATATGGATAAGGCTGGGCACCTTATCCTGGTGACATTACGAGTATGGCCTAGTTTGTAGCTGTTACAATTATTGTAAAGTACTACAAATGATATGATCCTGATCATTCATATATTAGACATACGAGCGGGGATATTCTATACAAAGGAGTTTGTATAAGACCATACCACGAAATGTTTAGTCTCGTTATATAACGCCATTCATAATTGAGACTTTCATTTCACTAGGATGACCATAGGTAACATAACCTTAATCCTAAGTGAGTTGTGAACTCCTGCCTATGAGGGCGGTTCTTTGATTTGCATAGGTGAGAGTGGCCAGATCGCCGACTCAACAAACCACGATTTTGGGAATTCGTCTGATTGGGGAGCTGAGAACTCAACTACACAAGATGGAATTCACTCTTTCCTCGAAGCAAGGGTAAGTAGATAAATTGATCCCTTGAGGGCTGATTTCGGGTCTTGAACAATGTGGCGTCATACCCTCTCTTGGTTCAAGAGGGGTCTAGTCATAGTGGGACTATGATCTACTGTTCATTAGAGGGATCAGTGGTACTTAAGGAGTTAGATGTAACTATAAGGGCAAAACGGTAATTTGTCAGTTGTACTTCCGAGCAATTTGTAAAGGGTCATCATATTGTTGATTGGTTATATTTAATTGACATAGAAATATATCTGCAGTGCGAAGAGTATAGTTGTCGATTTTTAGTGGAGTGCCCAATAGTTAATGGATGGTGGATAATGTGATTAAAGATTTTAATCAGTTATTCACGTACCGTTGGAGCTTCAAGCTACAGGTCCATAAGGTCCCCTTCGTAGCTCAATGGATTTAAGTTGAGAATCAGTTTTTGGGTTAATTTGAAATGTTCAAACTAATACGAGGGAATTTGATTATATATGATATAATTAAATTAATTCAATTATATATGATATAATTGATATAATGTATTTGATACATTATTGTTTGATTGGAGGAACTAGTATTTTAATAAGATTCAAATATATTTTCTATGAATAAGATTCATTGTTTTTAAATTTAATATAAATATGATTTATATTAAATGCCATAAAATAAAGAAAAATAACTATGGTTTATATATTGTATATGATGCAATATTAAAACTATAGGTTATAAATATAATATGATAAGTTAGTTATCATATTTATTTATATTTATTAATTATTTGATAATTAAATTCTTTTTCTCAATAACCATCCTTAATTGGTAGTTATTTAGTTTTATGGCAAATTTGGGAAAAAAATGAAATTTGATTTCAAAATCTCACACAACAGACGTGATTAGCAATCAAGTTGGAAACTCTTACTATACGATCACTTGAGAGCCTAAACGATCAAGTAGCTTGTCTATGCGATGGACTTTTATCAACACAATAGTGTTGTTCGTAAAGAATCTCTTATCAAAGAGCATCCATGAGCGCATCCAGATCTTTCCGATTTCATCATGATCGATATACAACACATACATTATCACATACAGTTATGCAAATAAACAGTAATTACCGGCATGCTTTGCACACTAAAATATAAGGGAAAGAGTATTCTTACCAGTCGAAGACCCTCTTCAAGCTTTAGAACTCAAATGCAGTGGAATAACCTCCATCCCTACTCTATCACCTAGCAAACGCGTTGGCTACAGCAGCACGATCGTCTACACAAACGGCAGCAACACAAACAATCACGAACGAGTGAACGTAAGTGGGATGACACCACCAAAATAGAGCCCTTGGTATTCTCGGAGTGAAAATCCAAAGTGTGGTCTTTGGTGAGTTTGGTAGAGGTAGGAGAAAGAACTAATCGTGTATACGATAAGCAAGTGGGAGAGAAAAGGAAGCTATCGCATAGCTAAGTGCTTATCGTTAGAAGAAACTACACGATCGTGTAGGTTTTACTAAGCGATTGTTTAGTAAATGGTAGATGATCGCTTAGAAAACACAACACACTATGCGATCGTTTAGGAAAGCTAAGCGATCGTTTAGGCACGAGGTGTGCGATTATTTAGGTGCTGAGCGACTATCGTATAGGCTCTCGAACTATGTGATCGTTACGTTTTCACACTGATGCCAATTTTTCCTAACCTTTGCAAAATTAAACAAATTTTCATTTTATTATTCGGTTACAATAACCGAAGCGGCTGCTCCCACTAACGCCTGCTGAGAGAAATTTTGGGCCAATTATCATATAATTAACCAATTAAATAATTAATAAATATAATCATATTATATTCTTACCCTATAGTTTGATATCACATATCTATTATAGTAATTTCTCCTTTACTTGATATAAGTCATATTTATATCTAATTTCCTCCAAAATAATGTATCTCATACATTTAGTCAATTATATCATATATAATTAACCAGTTCAACGATATCATATATAATCGAACTCCCTCTTGTCAATCTGAACATTAGAAACTGACCCAAACACTGATTCTCGACTTTATCCAAGCTACCCAAGGGACCTAATGAACCTGTGGCTCGAAGCTCCAATGATACGTGAATAGCTGACTAAACTCTTTAGCTGCAAGATCCACCATCCGTTAACTATCTAGCCTTCCACTAAAGACCAACAGCTAATCTCTTCCTACCACAGATATATTTTTGTGTCCATCGGATATAACCAATCATGAGTACGATGACCCTTCACAGATGTTCGTAAGTACAACCCGGCTAATTTATCGTTTTGCCCCTATACTTACATCTCACTCCTTAAGTAGCATTGATTCCTCTAATGAACAATACAACATAGTTCAACTATGTGTGAACACCTCTCAGGCCAAGAGAAGGTGTGTCGCGCCACATCGTTCAAGTTCTGGAATCAGTACTTAAGGGAGCTATCTATCTACTTACCCATACCTCGGGGAATGAGTGAATTCCATCTTGTGTAGCTTAGATCCCATCTCCCAAATCAGACGAATCCCCAAAATGATAGGTTTGAATCGGCGACCTAGTCACTCACACCCATACAAATCAAAAGATCGCCCTCAATGGCAGGAGTTCCCAACTCATTCAGGATTGAGGTCATGTTACCTATGGTCATCCTAGTGAAGTGAAGTCTCTGTTATGAATGATGTTATATAATGAGACGTTAACACTTCGTGGTAAGGTCTTATACAAACTCTTTGTATAGGACGCCCCCGCTCACATGTCCCCAACACGAATGATCAGGATCAAACCATCTGTGACAAGTCACAACACTTGTGACCATTTCACAAAGCGGGCCACATCCGTAGCGTTACCAGGATAAGGTTTCCCTCTTATATCCATATACTACAGACCATTTTGGTTATCACTCAAGATATGATCCACTTTTATGTCACCACATATATGCTTAAGTTACATATAGATAACTAGGGATTTTATGTTTATTAGTTTGTGGTAAAGAAAATAAAACACAACCGAGGATAAAACAAGATGTGAAGTAAATATCATATATTATACAACACAACCGTTCGTACAAACTATTTACAAACTACAAGACATGAGACTTTAGAACATCAACCCCAACAATCTCCCACTTGTCCTAAAGCAAAGTGGGGCATACATAAAACTAGTACAAAACAATAAACTAGGGCATAAAAGCCCAGTATAAGAAAATCTCCCAGTTACCTTAATCCAGCCGCAGATGGTTCTATAGACCCATCCTTCGTAAGTGAGCCTCAAACACTGTAGCCGTGAGAGCCTTCGTAAACGGGTCAGCAACATTATGCTCCAAAGCGATCTTTGTGATGATCACATCCCCTCGATGCACTATCTCGCGGCTCAGATGATACTTCTGCTCTATGTGTTTGCCGCGCCTGTGACTCCTTGACTCCTTGGAGTTTGCCACTGCCCCACTATTGTCAAAATATAGGGTAATGGGCCTAGATATATCTAGAATAACTTCCAGTTCTGTCAAGAACTTCCTGAGCCAGCTGCTACGTAATCCGCCTCCATAGTGGAGTCAGCGATGCACCCCTGCTTAGTGCTTTGCCACACTACAGCTCCTCCGTTAAGAGTAAAGACTGACTCTAATGTGGACTTGCGAGAGTCCTTATCAATCTGAAAGTCAAAACCCTAGAACCATACACGAGCATGTAGTCTTTCGTTCTCTGAAGATACTTGAGGATTTCTTCACTGTGGTCTAGTGACCCTGGCCTGGGTTATATTGATACCTACTGAATATGCCCACAGCGTAGCAGATGTCTGGATGAGTACAGAACTTCACGTACATTGAACTGCTAACAGCAGACGCATATGGAACCCGTCTCATCTCCTCAACCTCTTGAAGGCTTTTAGGACACATGTCCTTAGACAAAGTGATTCCATGCCTTAATGGTAGTAGGCCCCTCTTGGAGTCTTGCATCAAGTACTTGAGCAACATCTTGTCAATGTACGATGCTTTAGACAGTGCTAGCACTTTGTTCTTACGATACCGAAAGATCTATATACAAAGAACAAACTGAGCCTCCCCCAAATCTTTCATTTGGAATTGGGTCGCTAGCCAGTTCTTAACTGCAGTCAGTAGACCTACATCATTCCCAATGAATAGTATATCGTCTATGTACAACACTAAGAAGACTACTGAAGCGTTGATGATCTTCTTGTAGACACAAGGTTCATCAATGTTTTGGTCAAAACCATACGATTTGATCACAGTATCAAACAGTATGTTCCAAGATCGAGACGCCTGTTTCAGCCCATAAATGGACCGATCCAGTTTGCAAACCTTGTGCTTTTGACCTTGGGCTATGAATCCCGCGGATTGCACCATGTAAATGGACTCCTCAAGATTGCTAAACAGAAAGGCCATCTTGACGTCATTTGCCAGACCCCATAATTATAATAAATTGCAATGGACAGGAGGATGCGGATCAACTTTAACATGGCAATAGGTGAGAAAGTCTCCTCATAGTCGACTCCCTCTACCTGGGTATATCCCTTTGCCATAAGTCGAGCCTTGAAGGTTTGTACCTTCCCGTCAGCACCCCGTTTGCGCCTGTAGATCCATTTACAACCCATAGGTCATACCCCATCAGGCTGACCTACAAGAACCCATACTGAGGTTAAGTACATCGACTCCATCTTGAGATCCATGGCCTTGACCCATTCATCTAGTAAACATCCTCCATTGCCTTCTGAAAAGACAACAAATCCACAACGTCACCACCTGCTACCATAGCAAGGATTTTCGTGAAACCCAAATAGCGAACAGGTGGGTTCGCAACCCTCCCACTATGTCAAGGTTTCCTCAACTCTTAAGGTGGAACCGACCTACTAGATGAACTCCTATCAACAACTCTTGCTAATGTAGCAGCCTTTTCAACAACTCTTGTTGAAGTTTTAGTAGTTTCATTGTAAAGCTCACGCAACACGACTTTACTTCGTGGACTGTGCTTATGATCCTCCTCTAAGAAAGTAGCGTTCATTAAAACAAACACCCTATTTTCTGTCAGATCATAAAAATAACCCCCTCGTGTACATTTGGGGTTGCCTACAAAAAGGCATAACCTCGACCGTGGTTCCAGCTTTTTGGGATTAACCTCAAGCACATGTGCAAGGCAACCCCAAATGCAGAAATGACGTAAACTAGCTTTACGCTCATTCTACAATTTTAGAGGTGCTCTCGCGACACTCTTAGAGGGAACACAGTTGAGTATGTATACCACAGTCTCCACTGCGAAACCCCAAAACAAGTCCGATAAGGAAGTGTAACTCATCATCGAATGAACCATGTTCAACAAGGTCCTATTTCTCCTTTCCGCTACACCATTCTGCTGAGAGTTGGAAAACGATTCCACGTTTTATCAAATAGTCCTGGAATGTCAAGTTTAAAAACTCTTCACCTCGATCTGATCGAAGTGTTTTAATCTGTCTATCCAATGCATTTTCAACTTCAGCCTTGAACTCTTTGAACTTTTCAAAGGATTTAGACTTTCGTTGCATAAGATAAACATACCCATACCTGGAGTAATCATCAGTAAAACTGATAAAATACTCATAGCCACCTCGGGCTCGTACATTCTTAGGACCACAAAGGTCAGAATGTACTAACTCAAGTGGCTCCAAGGCTCTATAACCTTTTCCAGTAAAAGGTCATTTAGTCATCTTACCCTCAAGGCAAGACTTGCACACTGGTAAAGAATTTTCTTCTAACTCACTTAAAAGTCCATTCTTCACTAATCTCTCAATCCAATTGAGATTGATGTGTCCTAAATGAAGATACCAAAGATGGGCATATTCTTTTGGAGAAATATGTCAACGTTTTGTTTGAATTATGGCAGTTTTAAACAATTCTGTGTTATAGAGGGAATTAATGGCTAACAGCCTTAGCACATATAAATTAGATTCCAGATTTGCTGTACAAATAAAAACACCATCTTTATGAATAAACGCTTTATCCATATTAAAAGAGATAATATATTTATATTGCAATAAACACTTTACAGAAATTAGATTCTTCTTAAGTTCGGGAACAATATATACATCATTCAAAACAAGAAACCTATTCTGTAAAGCTAACTGGAGCCCTCCCACTGCCACAGCTAAGACGACATGCACGATGCCTATTCGAATCATCATCTCACCAGCCACAAGCTATTGCTAGGATTTAATCCCCTGAAAAGAAGAACAGACGTGGTTAGTAGCGCCAGAATCAATTATCCAGGCAGAATCATCATTCTCCACTAAACAAGTTTCAAGTACAAGTAAATCATATTTACCTTTATCGGCCTCAACCTTAGGCTTGGTTGCCTTCCTTTCTTTCAGATACCGAGGACAGTTCCTCTTCCAGTGTCCATCCTGATTGCAGTGGAAACACTTTCCCTTTTCAATCGGTGGACGCCTTCTTGAGGCGATAGGCAGTGGGTTAGCAGATGCTTTCCCTTTTCCCTTACCACCCTTCTTCTTCCCCTTTGCAGAGTTAGAAGTAGAAGGTGCAAACTTCGTTCCTGAGGTCGAACCTCTATGGAACTTCCTGGAGGATGAAGCAACATTTTCCTCACCTTTCTTCCTCTCTTTACTTTTCAGTAAGAATTGGTAGGTCTGCAACTCGTTGAGGAGAGTTGTAAGGTTATATTTCACTTTGTTAAGAATCACATTACTAACAAAGTGCAGGAAGCTCTTCGGCAATGAATGCAGGATTATGCTAACCTATCTGCCCTTATCGATGGTAGACCCGTTCAACTCTGCCACGTTAAAATGGACCATCATGTTAAGCACATGTTCACGAACAAAGGTGCCTTCTTCCATTTTGGATTTAATATATATTTAAGAACCTCATGCATAAGCTGTTCAGACAGTTGTCCAAACATCCCCCGCAGAGACTCCATGATCTCACTTGTTAAGACCATAGACTCATGTTTCTTGGCTAAGACTTCAGAAAGACTTACCAAGATGTAGGCTCGGGCCTTCTCATTCACCCTTGTCCATCGCTCAAATGCCTCATGAACATTTCGAGCGGCATTTGAAGATGGAATAGAAGGATAGCCCTCCGTGAGAGCGAACATGAGATCCTTGATGATTAGGATAATCGTGATCATGTGTTTCCATGTTGCGAAATTGTCGCCAGTTAATTTTTCGGCGCTTAACAAAGCCAACGTGGCTGTTGCCATTTTGAAAAAGTTGTTGCTGAAAATACAAAAAAAAATTATTAGATTTTGCTAAACCACTTTTAACCAATTAGTTTTGCAAAATAGTTTCAAGTACCCTAAGTTATAGACTTCTATTTTGCAATGATGCCCTAGTGAGGCAAGACAAGCATCACCGATGGGGTGATCAGATGCCCGATGATCGTCTAGTATGCACGTGATTAAACGATACGTGAGCATCCCATCGTCTACACGACCTGGTACTTAGTGATCGCTTATCTCATCGTCTACACGACATGATCAACCCTTGATCGTCTCCTTCCTCGAAGAACTGCAATGTTTGCTCCGATCTTCTTTACGAATGACTTAAGACACAAACAGACTTTGAATTACAGACTCGATAACGATTATTAATGCCCAAAAACACAGGGGCCTTTACAAAAAACTGCAAATGTAAAAGAATTAAATCAAACTGGGCTAACATCCATGAAAACATCCATTAATCAGCACATCCACAAAAATTTAACGATTAAACAGAGCAGACATGCACCCACCAAGAATGTATATGTAATTCGTTGCAACAATGAAATTGGAATATCAGAACCTGGCTCTGATACCAATTGAAGGATCTCTTAACGAAGACCATCCATGAGCGCATTCGAATCTTTACGATTTCATCATGACCGAAATATAACACATACATTATTACATACAATTATGCAAATAAACAATAATTAACAACATCATTTGAACACTAAAATATAAGGGAAAGAGTTCTCATACCAGTTGAAGACCCTCTTAAATCTTTAGAACTTAGATGTAGCGGAAGAACCTACACCCGTACTCTATTGCCTAGAAAATGCGTTGGCTGCAGTAGCACGATCGTCTACACAAACGGCAGTAACATGAACAATTACGAATGAGTGAACGCAAGAGGGATAACACCACTAAAATGGAGCCCTTGGTATTCTCGGAGTGAGAATCCAAAGTGTGGTCTTTGGTAAGTTTAGTAGAGATAGAAGAAAGAACTAATCATGTATACGATAAGCAAGTGGGAGAGAAAAGGAAGCTATCACATAGCTAAGTGCTTATCGTTTAGAAGAAGCTACACGACCGTGTAGGTTTTACTAAGCGATCGTTTAGTAAATGGTAGATGGTCGCTTAGAAAACACGGCACACTATGCGATCGTTTAGGGACAAGTGTGCGATCGTTTAGGCGCGAGGTGTGCGATCATTTAGGCGCTAAGCGACTATCGTATAGGCTCTCGAACTATGTGATCGTTACGTTTTCACACTGATGCCAATTTTTCCTAACCTTTGCAAAATTAAACAAATCTTCATTTTATTATTCGGTTACCATAACCGAAGCGGTTGCTCCCACTAATGCCCGTCGAGAGAAATTTTAGGCCAATTATTATATAATTAACCAATTAAATAATTAATAAATATAATCATATTATATTCTTGTCCTATCGTTTGATATCGAATATCTACTATAGTAATTTCTCCTCTATTTGATATAAGTCATATTTATATCTAATTTCCTCCAAAATAATGTATCTCATACATTTAGTCAATTATGTCATATATAATTAACCAGTTCAATTATGTCATATATAATCGAACTCCCTCTTGTCAATCTAAACATTTCAAGCTGACCCAACACTGATTCTCGATTTTATCCAAGCTACCCAGGGGACCTAATGGACCTGTGGCTCGAAGCTCCAACGATACATGACTAGCTGACTAAACTCTTTAGCCACGAGATCGACAATTCGTTAACTGTCAGACATTTCACTAAAGACCAACAGCTGAACACTTTTTACCACAGATATATTTCTGCGTCCATCGAATATAACCGATCATGAGTACGATGACCCTTCACAGATGCTCGTAAGTACAGCTGGGCTAATTTATCGTTTTGCTTCTATAGTTACATCTCACTTCTTAAGTGCCACTGATTCCTCTAATGAACAATACAACATAGTCCAACTACGTGTGAACACCTCTTAAGCCAAGAGAAGGTAAGTGGCGCCACATCGTTTAAACCCTGGAATCATCCCTTAAGGGAGCTATCTATCTACTTACCCCTACCTCGGGGAAGAAGTGAATTCCATCTTATGTAGCTGAGTTCCCAGCTCCCAAATCAGACGAATCTCCAAAATGGTAGGTTTGAATTGGCAACCTGGCCACTCACACCCATACAAATCAAATGACCGCCCTCAATGGCAGAAGTTCCCAACTTGCTCAGGATTGAGATCATGTTACCTATGGTCATCCTAGTGAAGTGAAGCTCTGTCATGAACGACGTTATATAACGAGACGTTAACATTTCATGGTCAGGTCTTATACAAACTCTTTGTATAGGACGCCCCCACTTGCATGTCCTCAGCACGAATAATCTGGATCAGACCATCTGTGACAAGTCACAACACTTGTGACCATTCCACAAAGCGAGCCGCATCCGTAGCATTACCAGGATAAGGTTTCCCTCCTATATCCATATACTACATACCATTTTGGTTATCAATCAAGACATGATCCACTTGTATGTCACCACATACATGCTTAAGTTACATACAGATAACCAGGGATTTTATGTTTATTGGTTTGTGGTAAAGCAAATAAAACACAACTGAGCACAAAAGAAAATGTGAAGTAAATATCATATATTATACAACACAAGCGTTCGTACAAACTGTTTACAAACTACAGGACATGAATCTTTAGGGTATCAACTCCAACAATCTCCCACTTGTCCTAAAGCGAAGTGGGGCATTCATAAAACTAGTACAAAATAATGAACTAGGGCATAAAAGCCCAATACAAGAAAATATCCCACTTGCCCTAGTCCAGCTGTAGGCGATCCTTTTGACCCATCTTCTGTAGGTGACCCTCAAACACTGTAGTCATGAGAGCCTTCGTAAATGGTTCAGTAACATTGTGTTCCAAAGTGATCTTCGTGACGATCACGTCTCCTTAATGCACTATCTCGCAGATCAAATGTTACTCCTCGACTCCTTCGAGTTTGCCACTACCCCATTATTGTCATACTATAGGGTAATGGACCTAAACATATATGGAACAACTTCCAGTTCTGTCAAGAATTTCTTGAGCCAAACGGCTTCCTTAGCAGCTTCGTAAGTCGCTACGTACTCCGCCTCCATAGTGGAGTCGACGATGCACCCCTGCTTAGTGCTTCCCCACACTATAGCTCCTCCGTTAAGAGTAAAGACTGACCCTGAGAATTCCTTCTTGACAGTGATGGCCTAGGCTCCCCCTAAGACCATGAGAATCCTTTCTCAACAATGATGTCTTAGGCTTCTCCTAAGACCATGATTATCTTCAACGTTATGTACTCACCAGATGAAAACCTTGAATGGCAGAATATAGTGAACAAAGAGTAAAAATACAATGTTTCTACACAATCACAGAATAGAAAAATCATCTTGCTCAAATTTAAAAAAAAAAAAAAAAAAAAAAACCAACAACCTTAAATGATCAACATAATCTCCTTTAATAATTGAAACCAAGAAATGAAACAAATTCCCATTTTGAAAAGATAAGCCTCGCCTTAATAAAGGACAATATTGGACAAAATAAATCAACCATAATTTTTTCGATAAGGAAAAATAATTATGCAGGAAAATAATCTATTGTCTGAACTAGATGTTAAGACTTTATATAAGACAATTGCAGAAATGAATGTCTTAGAAAAATATAAAGTCAACCAATCAAATATCCAACACTTGAGATTTGTGCTTTGTTTCAATTTATTCCATACGTTCAAAATTTACACTTTTAAATTCAATTTTCACTAGATACTTACTTTTCATTTTTATGGTTAATGTCTATTAATTAATTTTAAGAAAAATTAAAATTATAACTAATTAAGTTTCACTCACTATAAGAAATCTGGCATTTTGCGACTAATAATATTCATTTCTAAAAAAAAAATTTCGTTGCAAAAAAATTTTAGCAATTTAAATCGTCGCACGCTTTAGTCGCTAAAGGCCAGTCGTTGAATGTGTTTTGGAAATTTTTGGTAAAAAAAAAAACATCGCCGAATACGACGACATGATGAAAAAGTAGCATAATGCGATGTTGATTAAGAAGTTGTATAATGCGACGTTTTCAAAAAGTCGCATTATGCGACGTTGATATAGAAGTCGCACCATGCGACGTTTTCGCATTATGCAACGTTTACTAAAAGTCGCAATATGAGACGTTTTCTGAATACTACAAAGTTTATATGTTTGTCGCATTGCTTGTTGTTGTATGTTCTCGATGTAATAATCTTGCGACGTTTTAGTTACGTCGAAAAATTTCAATAATATATTTAAAAAATATATTGCAGTGCAACTTCACTGTACTATATATCAAAATATGTTTATAAAATCCACCATATCCATTGCAACAAAAAAAAAATCTACAATTAGTGATTTTTAAAAAAAAGTCACAACAACAATTTTGGACTTTAATGTCGGTTGAAAATAGTGGTCTCGAATGTATAATGTCAGTTTAAAAAAAAAAAATCTTTAATGTTGGTTTTAAACCGATATTACAGGCTGACATTGAAGATGGCCTGCAATGTCGATTTAATACCAACATTAAAGGCCTCTTTTTTTTTTTTTTTAACTTTATTAAAAATCCATTTCCTCTACTCTCAACTCCTTTCACTTCCCTTTACCAAATATAACCCTCTCCACCGGTGTCTCTTCACTTTACCAAACATAACCCTCTCCTTTCTCAGTTGGTCGGTTGCCTTCAGTTCATGGGTTATCGTCACCAGTGTTCGTGGGTTTTCGGTTGGTTTTCATCGGCGCGTGGGTGTTCCCGTGGGTTGTCATCACCGGTCCTTGTATCTCCGTCGTCGTGGGCTTTTTCCGGTGGTGGGTCATCGTCGTGGGTATTCTCCGGTCGTTTTCGGTTGGTTTCCGTCGACACATGGGCTTTCTCGGAGTGTTCTTTGCCGGCGCGTGGGTTGTTCGGTTGTTCGCGTGGGCTTTCTCGTAGTATTCTTCGTCAGCACGTGGGCTTTCGTGGGGTTTTAGTTTATCAGATTGGTGGGCTTTCGGTTTGTCGTCTACGCGTGGGCTTTCGGTGGTTCCGTCTATATATCTGTAAAATTGAAATCTTCATATTGATATCGACATTCATATTTTAGTCCTTGCTTGTATTTTAAGCCTCGATAAGATTAAACTGCCGAAACCTGTCTACTTCAACTCTTTCTACTGCAATTTTTTGATTTATTATCTTTCAACTTTTCGAATGGATATTGTTTTCCTAATAGTTTTCTGAGAGGATAAACATTGATTTATCTTTCTTCTTTTTTTTTTTTTTTTTTTTTTTCCAGCTTAAATATGTTAACTATTCACTTTCTTATGATATAATCTTCTGTTTAAAGATTATGGCAATGCGTCATCCAAGAAGACTTGTCTTGTCTGGTTGTCTGTCAGCTTTGATTGTAAGTATGTTTGTCAAAAGTTACCTTTCTTTCCTCATCGCATGTGCCGTCACTACTTTCCCAGTCTATGTTAGTGCCTCTAACTTACTCAGTAGTTTTGCTGTTTTTAAGGTGATGACCATTCTTTCTGCTCTGGTTGGCTGGGCTGCACCAAATTTGGTAAGAAAATTGATAGCTCAAATCGAATGTCTCATGGTTGCTTGTTTATTTACTTTATCTGCTAGGGCTGGGACAAGTATAGTTCAGCACATTTTTTATATGCATGCGTTGTAGGTGTTAATTTTGCATATGCTGATTGTTTGTGTGGGATGCAATAATATTAGATTTGCCATGTTGAAGTTAAACCAATAAATCCGCATGCTTGAACTTTGCTATACGTTTGGTTTCCTCTGTTTCCTCTTCCCATGGATCAGATTTGTGCCAAGTAAATGGACCCCTCGTACTTTCATGGGAAAATTTTAATTGATGCCTTTCTTTTTCTTTTTTTGGATTAAAGTGTAATTGATTGATTGTTAATTAAGCAATCATAAGGCACATTTTAATTTGTGTTATATGCGTATAAATATTTCAAAATTATTGCTTATTATAATTATCATTGGATATTGATTATAATCAATCTACAAGAAAATTGTGTTTATGTTTTGGACTCTATTCGAAGTAAGGTTCAAGAGGATTTTCATAGAGTTATAAATACGTAAGTGATTAAATTTTCTTAGCTCTTAATTGAAGTATGTTTAACTAATGTTTTCAAACTATTTAATAGATTGAAAACATGGCAAGCCAAGCACGATCTCCAACACTATTGGTGTTCTTCAAAATGGAAACCTGTAAAGGTAAATTTGCATTCATTTTTTAACAATCTATGTTCATTCAAACATAAAAATAATTGTTTTCAACTACTTATATGTAGTGTTTCGTCAATTAGATTCTGTAGGATGTGGGTACTATGTGCAAAAGTATATACACAAAATAGTGTATAATCCTACTAGTTCCATTATTAGCCTCATACGTAAATTATTTATTTTTTATATACTAGCTTTAATTTAATAAATGGATGTAAATTTATGTTGAATTTATCTTCTTTTTTTTTTCCTCTTTGTAGTTCAATACAAAAAATGCTTATACCCAAGGAGAGATTGACGTAATTCGAACCCAATAGGCAAGTTTTGTTGGCCGATTTGTGTAAGGATGTAATTCTTGTTTTTTTTTTTTTTTTTTTTTTGTCTCAATAGAATGTAAATGCTAGCTTAGAATGAATGCAAATTTATCTAACTAGGATATGTTTATTGGAAGATTTATGTATAATATTTTTGTATTTATGGAGTATTTTGTGTTAAGTATTCATGGAATTAGTACTAATTGATATTTGTGAATGAGAGAAATGATGGTTTGGTGTAAGTATTCTATGAAAGTCTGTTATTGTTATACAAATGTTGGTGATTAGTGTTTATTTCATATTTAATAAGTATATGTAATGGATTGGAAATATTAATTTCTATTTGTGGATAAATTCATAGGTGGAAGACAAACATTGATGGCTTGCCATGCAAATTTTTTTTATACTTTTTAATAAAAAACAATGATGAACATTTCCTGACCTAACACGAGATATATAATGTCGTTTTTAACTTTTTGACGAAAAAATGGATTCTACAACAGAATTTTTTTATAAAAAAAACGAACAATAATTGATAAAATGGACATAGATTCTGGGCTTCAATGTCGGTTTAAAGGGCTTCAATTGATTCTTGGGCTTTAGTTGCAACCGACATTAAAGCAGACATTAAAAGCTTTAAAGTCGGTTGCAACCGACATTAAAGCTCTTTAATGTCGGTTTAAAATCGACATTAAAGTCCGAAATTCTTGTAGTGAGTCCAAAATGTAGTCATCACCAACAAGCACCAATTTAGTCCTACGAGATACATATCAAATTATTTTCAAACACAATTCACATATTCTCAACAATTTCAAAGGTTAAATATCAAACTTAAACAAATTCACTATTTATATAAAATGGTCAATCCATTTTATATTATGAGTCATGAGTTGGTTTAGAACATAATTATGACAATTCAGATAATTTCAATCCTAATTATCACAAAAAAACTCATCATATCACAATAAACATAAATTCTCAAACACTCCCTCCTCTCGCAACCACCTTTTCCACAACAACAATAAATATGAAATATGATTAAGCAAATCATATAATAACAAACATATACATCTTCCACAAATAAGAAATCATACATATTTTACCATTCCTTTTCTTTGCTTCCCCTCAACAAACCACTTTTTTCACAATAACAAAACATGAATATTCTTCCTTTTCCTTCCCTCCAACAAATACAAAATATTCAGAACTACGTCACCAATCTGCAAAATGTTCTTCATGCATCTCAACAACATTAGGAATATTCTCTAGCTTAGGAGTTTGTGTTAAACCTCAAAAGATTCAATAGATTTTTTTTTCATTTCAAGTATAGAATTATAGCTCCCTTTTTCCTTAGGAGTTTGTGTTAAAAAAGATGTCTTGATTTTATGAAATTTGTTTCCTTCTTCACAATTTGTGTTGCTGTAGCATACAAGGAGGCCAAGTTCAGAGGTCTAAATGAGGAAGCTATTTTCACTACGGAGGTAATGAACTGGTGGCATTTCATAACCATTCTTCATGACAATCGTGTGTCCATCCACGATTGGCAGTCCAAGAAGAAAACAAAAGTTTCACATTTATGCTATAAAAATAATTTAAGACTACCAAAACATTATCATAAACGACAAACTCACAAACAGCTATAAGATTTTTTTAATTTAAATCAGCTTAATTCAAGTAAAAATTCACTGGCAAAATTGAAGAACAATATCCAAAATAGGAATAAAAAAAACGAGATTCAAATTTTCACCTCCATTGACTAGATTTAAGAAATGGAGAAGAAAGTAAAGGCGCATGGTAGACGAATACCAACTTTTTTCATGATGAACGGCGGAGGAACTCCTTAGTTTCAGATGAACAGTATACGAACAATGAAAACCTCCAAGTTTTAAATGAAAAACCTCCCAGATTTAGACGAAAAACCTTCAAGATAGAGCTTCTTTGACAAACGATGAATGAGCTCCTCAATTTCAGATGAATGGCAGACGAACAATCAACGGGCTCTCCAGTTTCAGACTGTGAACAGCGGATTTCTTTTCTTCAAACGAATAGTGGTCGGACGCATGTGGGTAAAAAAGTGAAATCAAAACCCTCGCTCGAGTGAATGAAAGGGAGTGAAAAAAAAAAAAAAAGGTTTGCGACTAATCCTAATTTGCGACAAACGTTGCTAACGTCGCATATGGGCCTACGACTAAAGCCCAATTCGTCACAAGCTGCGAAGAAAGTTACTATCGTTGTATACCCTTAAGCGCCAAAACGCTCAGCCAATTAAGTGGGCCTGCGACTAAAGCTCAATTCGTTGCAAAGGCCCCGCGTCGAATTTACTTGTCTCATTTTACTATGTATTAGTTCGATGATATATTTTTCATCGCTTAACAGCAACGACGATTGGTTTTAATCATCACATTCATGCGACTTATCATCGTTTCGTCGCATGCGTACCGACGAACATAGTACTTCATCGCTAATAATGCGACGATTATGAGATAATCGCTAGAAAATCGTCGTTAAAGGCCTGAATTCTTGTAGTAACTATTCTTCATCACTATTAAAATTGAAATTAAATTTTCATTTCATAATTATTTTAAATTAATTAATAAACATTAAAACCAATGACTGAAGTATGTAATGAAAATATAGAAGTTAAAATGTAAATCGTGATAAACCTATGGATCAAATTGAAACAAAACTAAAATTTCAAGGATAAAATTATAACACTTGGACTAAATTAAAACTAAATTCAAAAATTAAGGACTAAATATCTAAGATTTTGAAATTAGAGGCCAAATAGAAACTAAATCCAAAATTTAGAGACCAAAAATGTTTTTGTTTTTGTTTTTTTTTCTTTTTTAAGGAAAACGATTTCATAAAACAAAACCCCCGCCAAAAAAACGAGTGTATTTTCCCAACTAGGAAAGCAATCAACCAAAAAAGCCTCCCTAACCTAGCAGCAACTCGAGTGAGGCCATGTGTCACAATTTAACTTTGAGATAGTAGATTGTGACCCCACTTGTGCAGATAGTGTAGTGGTGACACATGAGTGTTGACACATCTGGCAAAGACAGAGGGCCAAGAGGAGTGTCGTGATGCGACCGAGGAGGACGGTGCATCATCCAACATACCAACATAAGTGGCCAAGAATGCCATGTTCAACATTAATCAGAAAGACAAGCAACCGTGTCATCAGTGGTGTTAGTGACAAGCTCCATGGGGGCCAGATGGGGTCCCAGGTTGTGACCTCAGAAGGAGGGGTTCCATCGTGAGTTTGGACGAGCGGCTTTAGAGTTAGATGCATATTGATAAGATATGAAAGCACATCGAATTTCATGTCAATCGGAGTTCAGACAAACGCTCTATGTTCGTGAGTGACATATTCGCTACATTTGATATGCATGGGTGGCAAAGAGGAAAATGTTCAGAATGCACTATAGAGGGAGGCATGGTGTCAGCTCTCCACCACCCTTGGCCCCTGTGGCCTAAATGAGCTACCCCATGGCACATGCATGTGTCATGGCGTGGGGAGCGTTACAAGACAAGTATCTTGGGCGTCTTCCATCAAGAATGGGATCTCATGCACAGTATCGGACAACACGGGTATGCAGGCATTGCACCCCTTCCCATGGATCAGAGATTCGATGTAGCACCCGGTAATGCAATTTTGATTCGACAATGGCTCGGAAGGGCCTAACTCTCGATTATATCCAGATGGTCGGTTGATGATGGTTCTCGATAAGCATGCCTGAGCATGAGAGAGAAAGCTGATGACATCCCAACACTCAAGATGGCATCCTAAAGCATTGGTGGGACTCGATAGTTCCCGGTTTGCCCGATACTTACTCGAGTGGTCCCGATAAGCAATGTGATGGTTCGGTAGAGCCTGATAAGCAACCATTAGGTCGATAGAAGCCCGGTAGGCACCGAAGTAGGTCGCTATAGTTCGGTAGAGTCCAGTAAGCATTGTTATGTCCTGGAAAGCCCAGAGAAGTGTCTGAATCATCCGGTAAGCCCCGGTAGAGGGTTATAAGCCTGTTTTGGCCCAACGAAGGGTTAGAACTCGTCCTTGTGAAGTTCCAAAGCGATGTAGAAGTGTGGGGTACGTGTTGTTGGGAACCAAGATGACGAAGAGTGATACAACGTTGCATTGTGATGATCTTAGCCTCATATATGGGCAAGGTCGAGCCTCAAAACTTGGCCTAGAGTAGAGGAAATTCGGCTAGAGTCGCACATGAGGGAAAATACACGTACGGGTGATGTGTATGGTCAAATGAAGTTCAGTTCCGTATGAGTTCAGTTCGGTCGAGGATGGAATAACCTCGCCTAAGGTCCGACGAAGCTTCAATCGAGTAAAAAGTGAATTGGGACTTGAGCATCCCTTAAAGCTGCACATGGTTGGAGAAGTGTGATCGTGACACCATGCCTAACAAAATTTATCAATCAAGAACAAAAAGAGAAAGCCACCAAAAGAAGGTTGTGTGCCAAAACTCGAGCAAATTAACCACTACAAAGGCATCAGATAGTTGATTATTATAGGTGTAAAACTCTAAATCCCAAATCCTAAAATATGGTAGTCGATGTTGTGGATTAATTTTCAAGCATATAAATCACATTAACTAGTACTAACTACAAAGTTTCTTAATAATTATAACAATGAATTAAAAATTCAATTGAACCCTAGGTTCTATCCTTGAAATTTTAGACATTGAGGATTTTTTAAGGAGAATTTTGGGTTTATTTGAGTATATATATATATTCAACTTGTGTAAGTACGAACAAAGTCATAAGATGTCTTTTATCCAACCTAGTGTTAATAGAAAGAAGAGAAGCTGTAGAAACCATAGTTACTAAGAGTTTGTTTGGTAGAAAATCTGAAAGCAAAAATTTAAAAATAAGGGATTTAGTGAAAATATATCTGTATTCATGTTTTCATAGATGCATTTGGTAGCAAATTCAGAAATTTAATTCTAATTTAAATAATTATTTAAAATATATTTGATATAATATTTATAGATCATAAAACTAATCATAGTTATCCACTAAATATTAGTTGACAATAAACTATCATTAATTTATTTACGAACATGTTTTATTATAAAAAAATTTGTGTAATTATTATTCTGTAGTATTATATAATTTATAATACTTTACATAATACATATTTAAATATTTTGTAAAAATTAATTGAGTTTATAACATATGATACTATATTTTTAAATGTTTTTATCTTTATTTAATATAATTCTGTATTTTAAAATTTAAAATTCGAAATATAGATACAATGAAAACATAAAATTTTTGTTTTTAGAATTTACACATATTTAGTTTGGATCACATAATTTGAAAATAGTTTTTAGAAATGGAATTTAAGTTATTTGTCAAACACACATTTGATTTTTAAAAATGGAATTCGAGTTATCTGTCAAACACATATTTACTAGTTCAGATTTAAAAATATAAAACAGAATCCGAATTATCAACCACTAAGAAAATTTGATGATAGCTACTTAAGATAAGGCCTAAACTTGAGCTTAGGCGTTTGTGTTTAATTTTGGGTACAACAAAACGGGCCTTCTTGTAGACTCTCTTTATAGCAAATTGGAGTAGAAAATTAGTGTCATTTTGAAATGAAAAATACTCGTCTTTGAGCTGATTACTCAATAACTTAATTATCGTTTGTCGTGTGATCTTTTTTTTTTTTTTTGATATTTTAATATTTGAATTTTTTTTGTGTAGCTAGACTATATCGTCAAAATTTGGTGCCTAACAAGTATTGCAGTTTTAAAATAAAGTCATGATTGGGTGCAGTCTATATCCTTTTTCTACCTTCACAAAAAAAAAAAAAATCATTTTTAATCAATTGTTTTAAAGAATAAAAAGTTTTTACATGATAATCTTTTTAATTGGATACAACCGTATGTTGTACAATAGATGGATACAACGAGATTGCAATTAAGCATTTTCCTTTGAAATATAGCTAACTCATGTTGCACCAAATTTCCATTTCTACCCCACATTGTCTCCCCCAAAATCACCCATTATCATGAAAACTGCATTCGTATTCCCCATTTCTTCGGTTTATTTGAAATTTCTCCATCTTTCCATTTATTCGGTTGGAAGATTCAGTTTTTTGACTAATTATTTTGGTTTTTCCAAATCATGAATTTGATTTCAAACTTTACATGTTTATTAATTCCTAAATTCCTAATCATAAATGTATATTTTTTATGATTCTTCAAATCCGAACTAGAATTATCTCCATATTATTTATAGGCTTTTTTTAATCCAAATCTTAACCAATTCAAAATTAATATCTTTCTTTTTAAGAAATATATTTCACCGGAATCAAATTAGATACAAATAAGATCCTTAAATTAAATAGAGAACACTCCGTCGGAGAACCAATCACCTAAAAAGAAGTATTGTGAGAAGCCCAAGCCTCCACCGATGCAAGGAAATGAACAATCCTATTACAAAAAGAAATATCATAACTTTATTTGATGGGCGTTCAAAAGAATATCCTCAACAATATTAGAGTCTTTATTTTAAATTCAAACATTCTGTTTGTAGATTTTGATCATCTCCAAAAGAATCAAAGTCAACCTTTAAAGAGATAAAGCACTCCATAAATTTATCTTTGATATCCTATTGTTTGTGAACCTTACACGGTTCGATAATAAGCAGTGCAATAGTTCTTCTCAAAAAAAAAGAAAAAGAAAAAGTGTGTGCAAAAGATGCTCCCTTATCGATGTTCTTAGTTTTGGTAAATTCCAAGTATTTTATGCGCTCCTTTATTGTATTTATAAAATTCCAAACAATTTTTTTCTTTACCTTTTTTTGTTCCTAATTTCAAATTGGTTTTAAAGCTGTTTATTAGGTCAAAGATTTTTTTTTAAAAAAATAAAAGCTTTCGATTGATGTATTACTATTAATACATAAAAAATTGGTAAATTACAAAAATCACCATTAAAATATAGTGGTAGATGCAATTATACTCTCAAACGTTTCAATCAAAAAAATTGAAACCTCAAATTTGTACAAGTGAATTTACCTAATTGTAAAACTTGTAATGATGGTACAAGTTTGAGAGTTCATTTTTTATCATTTGCAGATCCAATTTCTACAAATAATTTAAGTTTAAAGGTTCAATTTTAACACTTTATTATAAATTTGAGGATTCAATTTTTATAATCAAAAGTTTAGATGTGTAATTACAACTATACCACCATACAAATTATATTTACAATTTCTCAAAAAAAAAAACATAAAATTCTCTCCCGATAGCATATCAAAATATATTCGTCAACATTTATTAACGATATGTAGTCTGTACTTCTCAAAATACTTTCAAAAGCTTTTTATTTATTTATTTATTTTAAGAAAAGCTATTGTTTTTTACTCAATACTTTTAGCAATATATAATCTTAATTAAAAACCCAAATAACAGTTTCTAATAAGATGAGTGAGGTTACGAGCTTACAATCTTAACCAATTAAACTTTTACATGCAAGGGCTGTTAGGAGAATTCACTTAAGTTGATGCAAGGGCTGTTAGGAGAATTCACTTAAGTTGAGTTGTGTTTTAACTCAACTCAATATTTAACCCACGACTTTACAAGTCGCTAAATAACTCAATCTTACCAACTTCAACAATGTTCATTAGAGATGTCCAAATGACTCAACAACTCGAACAATCTGTTTATCTAATCCAAGTTTGTAAGGATTGGATTGGGCTAGTTTAATTTCTGACTGGATTGGGTTAAATTTTTTATATTTTTTTGGATTGGACTGGGTCAATTTCTAATATTATATATATATATATATATATATTATAGCTCATATATATTTTTATGATGTTTGTTTGAAGTTTGTAATAGATATCTTGGATTTTGATATTTAACATTTGAGTTTTATGAAATTTTAGTTATTAATATATGTTGTCTACAAATTTAAGCATTTTAAGTTAATAATAATAAAAATAAAAGAATAAATAAATAACCCGAAAATGCAATCCAACTCAACCTGAATTTTAAGGGTTGGGTTGGGTTGGGTTGAACACGCTATTCGGGTCATTCAAGTAGTCAACCCGACAACCCAAATTTTTAGGTTGGTCCAAAAAATCCCCATAACCCATGTACACCTCTAATGTTCACAAATGAAGTTTGCACATTAATCTAGTTAATTTTCAATGCTCCCATCATCGATGACCAACGACGGTGACGATCATCGTCAGTGGCATGCTCTGACGCCCAACTCCAGTAACAACGATTATCAGTGACATGCTTCAATGTCCAACTCCACATAAATACAACCATCTTCAATGACCAACTTCAACAATCACGTTCGGTGACCAACTCTGTGTTGGGATTGGTGTCCTAAATCTCTCTTGTATTTCGTAGTTTGTAAACATTGTATAAACAAATTGTTATTAATAAAATAGTTGTTATTTTATGAGCATACAAGCAATCTAATAAACTAAGATCCTGGGTTATTTTATATAATATTTTAAACATATATGTAGAGACATACAGGTGGATCATGTTATGATTTATTGTTCATTAAAGGAACTAGTGGTAGGGGTGTTCAAAAAATCTTATGACCCGAAAAAATCGATCAACCCAACTCAACCCATTCGATTTGGGTTGGGTTATGAACTCTTTTGGGCTGGGTTGGATTCAAATAAATAAAAATTTTATGGGTTGGGTTGGTTCGTGGGTCACCTAAAATAACCCGAACCAACCAAACTTATTATTAACTTTAATTTTTTTGGCTTATGTACAATTAGATATACATATATTTATTTTAGTTTTCTTTAATTTTGTCAGTTTTTTGGATAATTTATTCTTCAACGACTCTTAAAAATAGTTTTTTTTTTTTTTTTTTGTACTTTGAAAAAAGATTATACATTATAGAAATTGAAATTGAGTTGTTAATCTTGATTCATATATGAAAATAGTTATATCGAATTTTACGTATTAACATTACACTTCCTTTTATAACAAAAATTTAAATAAATGACCAAAGTAATATGAACCAACCCAACCTAAGTATTTCGTGGTTAAGTTGGGTTGGGTTCATTTTTTAATGAGGGTTATTTGGGTTGAAAAAATTTACAACCCAAACAATTGGGTTGAGTTTAAAAAGGTTACTTAAGGAGTAACTATAGGGACAAAACGGTAATTTTGGTCCAACTGTACTTACGAGCAATTTGTGAAGAATCATCGTGTTGCTGGTTATATCCAATGGACACAGAAATATATTTGTAGTGCAAAGAGTGCAGTTGTCCGTCTTTAATGGAGTGACCGACAGTTAATAAATGTTGGGTAATTTAATTAAAGAGTTTAATTAATTATCCAAGTACCATTAGAACTTTAATCAAAGAGTTTAGTGGAGTGATCGGAAGTTAATAGATGTTGAAGGAATTAATTATATGTGATATAATTAATATAATGTATTTGATACATTATAACATAAAGGTTACTTTGAGAGGAATTAAATATTTGAATATAATTTGCATACTAATTATATGAATGAATTTCATATAATTAAACTTAATATAAATATGATTTATGTTAAATACCAGAAATGGTAGAGAGGAATTAAATATTTGAATATGATTCAAATATTAATTATATGGATAAGATTCATATAATTGAATTTAGTATAAATGAGATTCACATTAAATACCATACATTGTTGAGAGAAAATAAAACTATAGATTATAGTGTATTTGATATAATATAAAAACTATTGGTTATTTTATATATATATATATATATATTAATTAAATTAAATTATTTTTAATCTTAATTTAATTAAAGGGAGGGAGTTACAACACCTTTCCCTTAATTTTCTCAACTAGAACGTGAGTATGGGGACAATTTGTTTTTTTATCTTGTTCCTTAACTCTCTAATAATCAGAGATATTCCCTTGGAATTCCCAATCACATAGAAGAAATGTTATTCTTCTTTTTCCTCTTAAATCTCTTCCTCAATTCCAAAATCCTGACTTCTTTACTTACGATTGGGCAAAATGGTAATTTTGGTCTTGTTGTACTTACGATTGGCCATTAGTTGCAATCAAGTCTGTATTATTAAAGTAGTGAGTCGTTCGTGATGTTTCCGGAAACGTACTAGTGAAAACGAGGCCCACATCGGAGCATAAACGAAAGAATTTGAATCTGTACAGTATGTGATTGTACAACAGCATCGCTACGCTATGTCCTAGCGTCCCAACGCTCCGATGCAGCGGATAGAGTTCTTTTTCGTAGCGTCGCGACGCTAGGGCACAACATTGTGACTCTCCGAGATGGAAAATAAATATAGTTCAGCGTCTAGTTCGCACGCGGTCTGTAGAGTGATGTTCCGGTTCAGTTCGTGGACTCTTCGATTTGGTTGGTTTAGGTTCTTCTGGGTCAGTTCATGGCTGGTTCAAGTTGAACCCAGTCCGGTTCGAGCGATTCAAGGGTCGATTCACTTGTTTTTAACCAGTTTGACTATTAATTTGTAATAGTTAGACTTTTGATTAATTAAATTAATATAAATGTTTTATTAGTTTAATTAATGGTTTAGGAGTCCAATCCCGGTCCATAAATTGTTGTTTTAAATTATGCATAAATGTATGATTTAATTTATTTTTATATATCATAATGTATACCATATAGTAAAAATCTCATCATAGGTTATGAAGGAAATCAAACACAAGGATTTTCATGAGCAATGGAAGAGATCGTTCCAAATTCCATTCGAATTGAACACAATCAATTATAGTCTAAACAGAAGCTAACAGATCATGCATATACAGTAATTATAGCATGTTAAACGATGATACAAAGGATAAAGGATGCATACCTTTGAAGAACCATTCTTCATGAATCCCTCGATCAATCTACAAGCGTCTAAGAATAACACACTCGAACGCAACGACCAGTACAGCCAATGAACATGAACACAACAAACTCAGCCTCCACGAACTCAATCGAGTCTAACTCAATCCACGAACTGAGTGAGGACAATATCACAATGGTTATCTTGGTATTCTCGGAGTGAGAATCTAGGAGTTGTAAGCTCTGTTTGATCTTGGCTTGAGGAAGAGACTAGAGATCTACGATCGAGTAGACAATCGAGCAAGTGGGAGATAATACACTGTCTATCGTATGGACAATGTGCTCGATCGTTTAGTAAATGGTAGCTTATCGTATAGACTATGCTACTCGATCGTGTAGCTATGATCAGCTGAGTGACTATCGTATAGTCAAGTCTACATGATCGTTTAGTCTCTTAATACTATCACTTAGTGAAACTCTTTCACTTGATAGTTTGTCTCTATGAGTACTTTCCGAATGAAGTAACTTTTAAAATTAGGAAAACAATTTTTCTTTTATCTCACAGTTACCATAAAACTTTCAATAACCTCCCACTCAATTGGTTATTTGAGAAAAAGAAATTAATTATCATATAATTAATATATTATAAATAAATATGATAACCAACTTACCATATTACATTTATAACATAAAGTTTTAATATTTCATCTCATGAAACATACAAACCGTAGTTCTTTTTCTATTTTATGGTACTTAATGTAAATCATATTTACATTAATTTCTCCACTTGATGTATCTCATACATCACACTAATTATATCATATATAATTGAATTTCCTCTTGTTAATTTGAACACTTCAAATCAACCCCAAAATCTAATTCTCAACTTGAATCCATTGAACTACCAAGGGGACGTTATGGACCTGTAGTTTAAAGCACCAACGGTACGTGAATAACCGACTAAACTCTTTAGTCACGGGATCCACCATCCGTTAACTATTGGACACTCCACTAAAGACCGACAGCTGCACTCTTCTCACTACATATATATTTTTGTGTCCATATTAACAAATCAATAGTGTAATAACCCTTCACAGATCGCTCGTAAGTACAACTGGACCAATTCACCGTTTTGCCCCTATAGTTACATCTAACTCCTTAAGTACCACTAATTCCTCTAATGAACAATAAGTAATAGTCCTACTATGACTGGGTCCTCTCTTCCAAAGAGAGAATGTGACCACTATGTTCAAGACCCGGAATCAGCCTTTAAGGGAGCAATCTATCTACTTACCCCTACTTTAGGGAATGAGTGAATTTTATCTTGTGTAACTGAGTTCCCAGCTCCCCAATCAGACAAATCCCCAAAAAGGTAGGCTTATTGAGTTGACAATCTAGCCACTCTCACCCATACTAATCAAAGGACCGCCCTCATAGGCAAAAGTTTCCAAAACACTCAGGATTAAGGTCATGTCACCTATGGTCGTTTTAGTGAGATGTAAGTCTCAATTATCAACGTCATTATATAAAGAGACGAATCATCTCGTGGTTCGGTCTTATACAAACTCTTTGCATAGGACACCCTTACTCGCATGTCTTCCCATGAATGGTCAGGATCAGACCATCTGTAGTAGTTCACAACACTTGTAAACTTCTACAAAGCGGGTCGTATCCGTAATGTCATCAGGATAAGGTATTCCTCCTTTATCCTTATACTATAGACCTTTTAGATTATTACTTAAGGCATGATCTACTTGTATATCTCATATACATGCTTAAGTTTACATACAATAACCACAGATCTTTACAATAGCCACGGATCTTTGTTTATTGGATATGAGTAAATGCAAATAAAATAACTCTTATTTTATTAATAACAATGTGTACAAAGTTTACAAACTACGAGACTCCGGGAGAATTAGGACACCAATCCTAACAGGTTATGCATTATTCATGCATCATTTATATTATAAATGTTATAATATATAGTTGCATGATTTTAATTTTCTAGCAGCTCCATGCATCATATAATATAAATGTTATACTATATGCTTGAATGCATTAATAAGATAGTCATGCATCATTTATATTATAAGAGTTATAATATATAGTTGAATGTATGGATGCAATGTATGTTATTAATTATTTTACTATTTTAATATATAAGTGTTATGTATTTATGTTTAGTAATGAAATGAGAATTGCATGATGCATACCATTACTTAGATAATTTTATAAATGTTATAATTTTATTAAGTATGTCATTCGATGGAATTAATGGTTTTAATTTATTTAATTTATTTTATAATCGTTATAATTAAATGAAATTAGAAATTAAAATCAATATTTCAGAGTTGCATGCAGACTTAGGTAAAATCATTTTTTAAAATAGTTTTAAAATATGATTCACATAGACCTAAGATCACAAATTTTAATGAGATTAGAAATGAATTTAATCTTTTTAATCAGTTTAATAGAATTAAATTGATTTTAATAAAAGATTAAAATGGTAGCAAACATATCTATTAGGGACATTTTCTCTAAAGCTAATTATATCTAGGCTAGGGTATTTAAGCTGACGGAAATGGAATACCCCTACCTGGGAACTGACTTGGAAATGTGAATTAGATAGATTTGCTACAAGCATGCAATTGTTGATTAATGTTCGTTAAACTATTGACTAAAGTTTGCTAAAGTATTTAACGAACGTTAATAAAAAATATTTAACTATCCAAAGTAAGTGTTACTGTTGAGCAAACTTAAACAATTACTTAGTGAAAATAATTAGTCGTATTTTTTCTAAGTTAGTTAAACCCTATTTTTTTAAAAATACTCAGTGGGAGGAAAAAGATATATATGTCGTCAATTTTTCACTCATGTTTCTCCCTTAATGTTCATACTGTGAGACTCATGCTTGACTTCGAGGTACCCTAGGAGCATCCCCCTTCGGATGGTGTTTGCATGGTCAATATCAAAGTGAGTGGAGAGAGTATTTATAGTAAGTGGGAGAGGGATGTGTGTCAACATGTCCTACGATCTCTTTCATTAGTTTGCACCATGAGATCTTATTGCACGACTTTGAGGCACCCTAGGAGTGTCCCTCTTCGAATGGCTTGTGCATTAGGTCAATATCAAGGCGAACTCTAGAAATGGATAGGATCACTTTAGTTTTTGCCCCAATCGGTTTTTTCCTTCGGTTGGCTCATTAGAACGAAACTTTAGGGTCTAAACTGAAGGGTCACACTTACAAGAAATTGTTAAGCTAGTTTATGATTTCTTGACCAAATCAATGATGACTATAGTTATAAGAATAAGAGTTATTCTGGTGTAATAATTAGTTGAGAATGTCTCCATTCAATGAAGGGACAACTGACTACCTTTCGATGGCTTTTGTCCTAAATCACTAAAGCATCATTACGAAATTAGATGTTAAATGGGGTTCATATAGTTTTTGCTAAAATTGATTGGATTTTTGGAGTTATGCTAAAATCTAATGTAGATCATTTTGTTTCTTTTCAGCAAAAATGTCAAACTGTATTTTTTCGTTATTTGCATTTAGTAATTTGATCTGTTTTAATTATATGACTTGGAAAGATTCAATTAAAACTTTTTTCGTGGTTAACGACCTAAGCATCGTCTTGACTGAGGATTGTCCTCAAGTTCCAACCCCTTATGCAATATGAAATGTTCATGATGCATACGCAATGTGAACGAAGGCTAATAATAAGGCCCGAGTCTACATTTTGGCAAGCACACCTAATGCCTTAGCTAAAAGATTTGAGAGTATATTCACTAGACATTAGATCATGCAATCAATGCAAGAATTGTTTGAGTAAAAGTTCTCACAATTCAAGCAAAATGGGGCTGATGACGATGAAACCAGTATTGTCAGCTCCCTAGATAAACTTCAGTCTATATTAAATATCAAGGGATAAAGAGAAAAGGCAAATGTTGTTAAATCTAGTGAAGTTAATCAATGAGGATTATCCTTTGAAAAGGCAAATGTTTATGATATGGGTTATAGAGTTGATCTCACTTATCTCTAGAAAAGGAAGAGCTCCGAAGAAAATAAATATGATTTATTTGTCTTGGAGATGTGCTTAGTAGAGAATGATGATTTTGTTTGGATAGGTGATTCAGGAGCTACTAATCACGTATTTTCTTCCTATTAGGGATTTAATTCCTAGAGACAATTAGTAGTTGGAGAGATGACTCTCAGAGTCGGTACTAGTAAGGTTGTTTCAGCTGTTGCTGTAGGCAGACTTAAGTTATTTTTGGACAAGAAACAATATATGTTATTGGATGACGTATATGTAATTCCTCATATCAAGAGGACCTTAGTTTTTGTTTCTTGTCTGATTGAACAAAAGTATTCTTTATCCTTCTCTGAAATAAAGTGTTTATTTTTAAGAATGAAATGGAACTAGGCTTTGGTTCAATGGAAAGTAACTTATATGTACTAAGGTCGTTAGTTACAAAAGTCATATTAAAAACTGAAATGTTCAAAATGGCAACAACTGTTAAAAGACCGAGAGTTTCTTCTAAATAAAATGTCCATCTTTGGAATCTAAGGTTAGGTCACAATAATCTCAATAGGATTGAGAGATTGGTGAAAAATGAACTTCTAAATGGTTTAGAAGAAAATTCTTTACTTGTGTATGAGTCATGCCTTGAAGGCAAAATGACAAAACGACCTTTTATTGAAAAAGGTTATAGAGCCAAAGGGACCTTAGAGCTTATACATTCAGATCTTTACGATTTGATGAATGTAAGCACGAGGAGGGTATGAATATTTCATCTCTTTCATTGATGTTATTCTAGATATGGGTATCTATGCATAATGCAACATAAGTCTGAAGCACTTGAAAAGTTCAAAGAGTAAAAGACTGAAGTTGAAAACTTATTAGGTAAAAAGATAAAAAAAAAAAAAAAAAAAATACTACGATCTGATCATGGTAGAGAGTATATGGACTTAAGATTCCAAAATATATGATAAAACATGGAATTATGTCCTAACTTTCAGTCCCTGACACACCTCAACAGAATGGTGTATCGGAAAGGAAAAACAGAATCTTATTGGACATGGATCGGTCTATGATGAGCTTGAGGCCTTCCTTCCTTGCAACTCAAGCTTAGCCAACACATTATCATGTGCATCGCCTAAGGCACTGACCTTGCCGTATGCATCACCTTGCTTAACCAACCTCTCAAGGCCTTGATCAGTGCATGCTTATTATTAGTGCATGGCAGCCAATACTTAGCCTTACATAACCTCCATAATCCTTGGTTGTCACGCACCCTATGCTTCACGTGCCCATGCTTCACAAGCTTCATCGCATGGCTAACTGTTGGGGTTGATGTCCTAAATCTCATAAGGTCTTATAGTTTGTAAACATTTTTGAACAAACTCATTGTGTATTTAATAAGATATATGATATTTCATTCACATTGTCTATAAAATATATGATATTTTAGTTGCATTAACCACAAACCAATAAACTAACATTCTAGGTTATCTTTGTAACTTAAACATGTATGTGGAGACATACGGGTGGATCATGTTTAAATGATAACCTAAATGGTCTGTAGTAGCAGGATAAGGTTACCTTATCCTGGTGACACTATGAGTATGGCCAGCTTTGTAGGTGTTACAATTGTTGTAAAGTGCTACAAATTATCTGATCCTGATTATTCATGTATAGACATTCGATCGGGATATTCTATACAAAGGAGTTTGTATAAGACCGAACCATGAAATGTTTAGTCTCATTATATAACGTTGTTCATAATAGAGACTTACATTTCAGCAAGATGACCATAAGTAACATAACCTGAATCTTGAGTGAGTTGTGAACTCTTGCTCATGAGGACGATCCTTTGATTTGTATGGGTGAGAGTGGTCAGATCGCCAACTCAACAAGCCTATCATTTTGGGGAGTCATTTGATTGTGAAGTTAGGAACACAGCTACACAAGATGGAATTCACTCCTTCCCCAAGGCAGGGGTAAGTAGATAAATTGCTCTCTTAAGGGCTGATTCCGGGTCTTGAACAATGTGGCGCCAAACCCTCTCCTGGCCTGAGAGCGGTTTAGTCATAGTTGGACTATGATCTATTGTTCATTAGAGGGATTAGTGGTACTTAAGGAGATGTAACTACAAGGGGAAAAACAGTAATTTGGCATAGTTGTACTTAAGAGCAATTTGTGAAGGGTCATCGTACTATTGATTGGTTATATCCAATGGGCACCGAAATAAATCTATAGTATGAAGAGTGCAGCTATCGGTCTTTAGTGGAGTGCCTGACAGTTAACGGATGATGAATAATGTAATTAAAGAGTTTAATTAATTATTCATGTACCGTTTGAGCTTCAAGCTACAGGTCCATGAGGTCTACTTGGTAGCTCAATAGGATTTAGTTGAGAATCAGTTTTTGGATTAATTTGAATTGTTTAAATTAATAGAGAGATTTAATTATATATATTTGATACATTATAGCTTAATATGAGGAAATAATTACTTGAATGAGATTCAAATATATTTTCTATGAATGAGATTCATAGTTGTTAAATTTAATATAAATATGATTTATATTAAATGTCATATTATAGAAAAAAGAAACTATAGTTTATATTGTATGTGATACAATATTAAATCTATAGGTTATATGTTATATTTGATATAACATATAATTTAATATATATATATAATATGATCAGTTAGTTATCATATTTATATTGATATTATTATTATTCTTTTTTAATAATAAAGAAGGTAGTTACAACTTCTTCTTCATCTTTTCTCTCCACCCTTATTAGTAGGTGGTGATTATTTCATGGCAAGTTAAAAAGATAAAAAAATTCTTCTTCTTGGCTGCTGTTGGTTGAACGATTTAGAAAGACAGAAGTGTTTTGTGTTTTTGAGTTTTGTATGAAAGTTCACGATCTTCTTCCTCTACACATTAAGCTTTCCCTCTTAAACAAAATAATCAGAACCCACCATTCTTAGGTTCTCACCCTGAGAATACCAAGGTATCCATTGTGGTAGTGTCCGGTTCTGGTTCGAGGTTTATCTTGAAGAAGGTCTTCAAGTTGTTCGTGATCCAATCGAGGGGAAAACGTGAAGAAATTCTTCAAATGTGAGGTTTCTTGAAACTCTTTCTTTTAATGCATGTTGTAATTTAGATTTAAATGCATATCTTATTGCTTGTTTATTGTAAAACTTTGCATTCAATAAATTATGGAATTTGATCAATCCGCTTCCACTCAAGATTCTCTCATTAAAGTTCCTTACACTTGACTTCTACACATAGCCAACAAAATTAGCTCCTCTAGGCGCTCGCCTAACCTTTAAATGACAAGGTCATCGCCTACCAAGTCCTCACACCAACGCCTCATGGTATCCATGCCTAGTCCTATACTTAGCCAAAATTTTCACTTGCTAGGCAAAACACAAAGCTACCCAAGGACATACACATCAACACTTATAAATTTCTTTTCTTTATTTTTCTTATTCTTCAACTTTTCCCTACAGTATAACATTAACTCATATTTAAACCTACTCAACATTTAATTAACATATTTAAGTAGGAAAAGTAGGGTTCGAGGTTTATATGAACAATGTGGTCATACCCTCTCTTAGCCCCAAAGGGATTTGGTCATAGTTGGACTATGACTTATTGTTCATTAGAAGGAGTGGTACTTAAGGAGTTAGATGTAATTACAGAGACAAAACGGTAATTTTGGCCCAGTTGTACTTATGAGCAATTTGTGAAGGGTCATCGTACTATTAACTGGTTATATTCAATGGATACAAAAATATATCTGTAGTGCGAAGAGTGTAGCTATCGGTCTTTAGTGGAGTGACTGACAGTTAATGAATATTGGGGAGTTTAATTAATTATCCAAGTACCATTAGAGCTTCAATCTACAGGTCCATAAAGTCCCCTCTGTAGCTCAATAGGGATTATTGTGAATTAATTTTGGATTAATTTGAATTGTTCAAATTTATTGAGAGAATTAATTATATATGATATAATTAATATAATGTATTCGTTACACTATAACATAAAGGTTACTTTGAGAGGAATTAAATACTTGAATATGATTCAAATACTAATTATATGAATGAATTTCATATAATTAAATTTAATATAAATATGATTTATGTTAAATACTATAAATGGTAGATAGGAATTAAATATTTGAATATGATTCAAATATTAATTATATGGACGAGATTCATATAATTGAATTTAGTATAAATGTGATTTATATTAAATAACATGCATTATTGAGAGAAAATAAACTATAGGTTATATTGTATTTGATACAATATAAAAACTATATGTTATGTATTATATTTGATATAACATATAGTATATATGTATGTGTATATATATATAATTATTAATTTAATTGAATTATTTTTTAATTTTAATTTAATTAAAGGGAGGGAGTTGCTCCCTCCCCTTAATTCTCTCAACTAGAACGTGAGGATGGAGGCGGTTCGTTTTTTATCTTCTTCCTCAACTATCTGATGATCAGATATATTCCCATAGCAATTACCAATCACGTAGAAGAAAGGTTATTCTTCTTTCTCCTCTCAAATCTCTCACTCCCTTCCAAAATCTAAGAGTTCACAATTCTTAAATTCTCAATCTTAAGATAATACAGAGGGTTCTCAAGGGGAGTAGCTATTTGGGTTGCCGTTTTTGGAGATCGAGATCCAGAATGAAGGGTTCGTGATTCGGATAGAAGGAATTCGTGAAAACCATTTGGTTTCAAAGGTAAGTGTTGTTTCTTCCCTAATTTATTTTTACACATGCTATAATTTTAAATCTATATAATGCATATTTTTCCTGTTCTGTAAGATTGAGATTTTGTGAAAAAATGAAAATTGGGCCGATCCTTTTCTGCTGCGAACCATCACCGGTTTTTTCATTCCGACCATCAATTCAATCTGTTATCTCCATCAACTAACTCAAACGATCAACTCAACTGATCATATACTAAAAAAAAACTTGATCAGAGAAAGTGTTTTTAAATACAAATTTGAAATTATTAGCCCATGGTTTTTTAGTCTTCTTATATAGTAGTTTATACTGTCATGGCTTTACTTTTAGTTTTACTCAAAATGCCACATACGATTGGAGATAGGTATTTTCTTTTGTTTATTCATGATCATCTCTTTATTTATTAATGTGAGGCTTTGATCCCATTCCCAACACCAACATACAAACATATAAACCCTAACCTACAATTTAACATAAGATGCCATAAAAAACCATAAACCATGACCTACTTCTTTTCATGCATATTACATGCATAAAGTCCACTAACGTGAAAGTATATTATAATTTTGTTGTTTATATGAAACATGAGTATTTTGTCTACCTCAAATACAATTGTTACATGTAAAATATATGTGAAGGTTTTAAGTTGATATCTCAATTAAGTGTTAAAAATTTGAAAAAAAATGTATATGCAATTAAAAGGTTAAAAAAATTAATAACTACAAGAAAATCATAATTTTTTATATTAGAAAAACTACATTGACTTAATAACTCAACTCCGCACCTCAAATAGAGACTTTTTCAATTCTTTAAATATATTAACTAAGTTAGCTCTGATATAATCTACCACGATATTTAAATATTAAAGTGTGAAATACTATATCACAAAAAGAATTATAAATTTATTTACTCAATTTTTATGGTGATGAGGATTAATTTAATTTCTCAAATTTATATTACTGAAATTATTACTAGAATGCTATGTGATGTGTGTATTAGTCTATCCGACGCACCATCCTAACTCAACTAAAATTTATTTAACCAAAAGAAGTTATTTCAATATTTTGTTATTTTAAATTGTGAAATAAATGCTGATCACATAGTGTAGAAGATTCAAGATAAAATTGTCTTTATTTACTCACTTTTTTCAATGATATTTTATTCCATCTCTTGAAGACTCAAACTTATATTATTCCCACTATTAACAAAATGCTTTTATTCTATTTAATAATAGGATGACTCAACTAAAATCTACATAATAAATAATTTAGCGATAATTGATATGTATTTTTTTAGTATCGAAAGTTCTATCGTTAACTTAATTGTTGTACTAACAAAACAAACGACAAAAATAAAATAAATTAATTAGAAGTATAATATATAAAATTCATAAGTGTAATTTAAACTTTTATGGAAGTTTGAAGCTAGATAAACTATAATCTATATGAATTGGTTTTTTAACCATAGATTTATTTTGATTTCTAAATTTTTAAGGGTTATTTCATTTTGTTTAGATTTACTTTATGTCCAGAAATTTTTTGAAATCTTTTGTTTTTTTTTTTAAATTTCATCCACCATTTGGTTCACCAATAATTAAAAAGGTTTATTATCTCGTTATTCACATTAACTTACATTTCTCATCTCATTATTCGTATTAACTTCCCCATCACTTTCTCTCCTATAATAATTATCAATTCAACTCTACACGCAAACACTCCTAAAATTAATTAGTCATTTTTTTTTGTACTTCCCTTAATTTTGCCTTTAAAAGCATATAAATAACTTGACTTCTAATTAAATTATGTCTATTAACAGTTGGAATGATGTGGAGATGCCATATGTATTGGTGCCACGTAAGCAAATTGTTGGTTGTGAGACAATGGCTTGGTGAGAAAATAATAGTATAAACTTAAATAATTATGTAGTAATAAAGTTACATAACTATAACAAACATAAGCTTAAAAGACTGTTTTAAAATATGAACTAAAATAAACATTTTAGAAATTTGGGCTAGATGGAGATCTAAACATAAAAAGAGAAAATAAAAGTTAAAACACCTTTTTGCTCGGTCCTATTCTCAAGGATTTGTTCATTTGTAGAAAGCTAAATGACCAAAATCTTTTAGATGTTTGAAATTACAATGCTCGACATCTATTTTTATTTAGTAGGATTTTAACTTAAAAATATTTTACTTTTATGTAATGTTCCAAGAATGCTTATTCATTAATTTAAAGTTACATAATATATTTGTTTTTATCTATTTAATTTTTTTTAAATTAATATAGTTTAATATGATATTTTTCTCAACAGAAAAATATATTAATTTAGTTTTTTTTTTTTTATGAAATGAATATTGATTTGAATTTAAATTTAATCTTTCTAAAAAAAACTAAACATTGCTATGATATAACAAAAAATATTGTTCATTCGGAATACTATTTGAGAGCTTGGAACAATGGCTTTATCATATTAGGAGCCTTTCAATTAGTTTGCAAGAGTTATAAAACGCTTAGGTAAGTAGAACTCTACATGTTGAGTCTCTTTGTTGCATGATATATATATATGTAGGGAAAAAAAAAGAAGGGTAAAAGTGTAAAGGGATATCTTCAACATGGGAATTCAGAAAATCCATATTTTAGTACATCTAAAATTATCGAGATGGTCGAGAATCTCCATATAGTTGAACATCTTAGATTAGCGCTAAACAAACTCCAGATACCCAATCCATGGAAATTTTAGAGTCCCACAACAAAACGGTCCTTTAGTCTATATACTATTATTGTCATATAAATCTTAAATTTAATCTTTTGGGTTCACGAGATGGATGACCCAAAATTTGGAGGAAAATGGCTCCACTTTTCGAAAATGAAGTTTTTTGAACCATTTGCTAACATCAAATATGGGTGAAATTATCAAAAATAAATTTCACACATGTAGAAGGCTTTCTCGCTCTCTTCTCTTTCCTCTCACAATGTTTGGAAAAAAAAAAAACTCATTACAGCCACGGAATAAGCAGAAAATAACAAAGAAATTAAAAGAAATCAATATAACTGAAAACACAGGAATTAATGTGGAAAAACTCCAAATTGGAGAAAAAACCACCGACTAAAAAAATTTCACTATGTGAAAGATTATTACAAATCACACGTAAATCTCTCCCCGACCCAACTTTAAAATCACTCTCTCAAACTTTTGACTTCTCACATCATACCTAAGCTTAAAGTGTTTATAGTTGAGAGAGCTTGAAACTATGACTATTCACACCATACCTAAGCTTAAAGTGTTCTTAGTTGAGACAACTTAAAACCAAAGGCATAGGCTCCTTTTCTAGGACTTGGAGCCCATCATTTTCTTGAACTTTATTGATGTGGGGCAACTACATTTATAATATTTTATCAAAACCCAATACTCAGTTGACTCTTCTCTCTCTTTCTCTCTTACTCTTGTTCTCTAGCGCTCGATCTTGCTCTGTGATGTAATTTGAATAGTGGGAGAGAAGAAGAAGACGACAGTCAGAGCTGATCATGTAGACTCACCGAAGCTAATGTATGGTCTCTCGCCAAAGTTAGCCACAGTGGAGAAGAAAAACACCAACCGAAGAAGGAAAGAAAAAGGTAATTTAGTAAAATTGAATAGAGGTAAGCGAAAGGTCAAAATTCTTAAGCTTTAAAAAATATGGCAAAAATCATTTTAGGCCTTGAGAATAGGTGTTTTAATAATTTTCCCTAACCTTTTCCCAGTAAATTTTGAAAACATTTTACATCATAGTGTATTTTCTTGCCATTTGATAATGATTAACTTCAAGACTAAAAATAAGATTTTATTAAATGTATAGAGACTAAAATTAGACATTTAAATCCAGAAAAAAAAAAAAAATCTCTACAAAGAAAATAGTATGTACACATTACAAACCCAAAGAATAAAGCCAAAAAATTAAATCTGGCAATATGAAATGGGCAAAGAATATGTTCGATTTAATGGCCAGCACCCTTTCTGCTGGGTCCCGATGCAAAAGTAAAATCTACGCCGCCACCGTCGCCTCCGATACGGCGGCTACCGGAATCTCTCGGCGGCGATACGGCTGTTTTCGGGTTCTGAGCAAGAGCAGAGGCATTATGAACAGGATGGCGCTCTATTGTTGAACCGGGCCGGAGCGGTCTGCAATCTACAAGAAGAAAGAACCGTGGGGCGGCGGCCATTAGCAGGATGATTAGAAATAAAGAGGAGTTTCTGAGATTGGGCATCGCCGGAGAATTTAGATTCGGCGTTTCTGTGTCTGGCATCTCTCTGTTTGCATTGAAATTGTGGTTTCTTTATATAAGGATTGATGGGTGGCGATGGACGGTGAGAAAGGTTTCTCATGTGGGTCCCTTTTATGGAGATACTGTTTGACTTGACTCAAAAGCCATTTTCTTTTGAAAAATATTTACTTATTTTGATGTGTCACACTTATTTTTGCACCGCCCATCTAATTATTCAATCATAATTTATCACATGTCAAATTGTTCTTATTCTTTTTTTCTAAAATATTTTAATTCATCATTGAGTATGATGAGAGTGAAGTGCATAAAGATGAGTACATCGATACACCCAAGTATCGACATTTTCAATTTTAACAATACTTAAGCGCAACATAATTTGCACCTAATTTTCATGCTATACATACTAAAAAATAATTTTTAATAATTAAAAAAATTGCCACGTGATAATTTTTACTTCTTTTTATTGGGCTACTTCATTTACTATTTTTATATTAAAAATAAAATAAAAGGAAATCTTATTTGATTTTTGTTGAAAGAATAATGCATTACACATATTTGTGAGGTGGAAAATTTGAATCTTCAAAAAAAAAAAAAAATTTATGAATATCTTAGTGGTTAAGTAGTTCAAGTTATTGAAAATCATATATATTTTTTAATATTTTGGTTTTGTTTAAAAAGTACATATATTTTATTTTAACTTTCAAGCCTTATAAAAGAATCTTATTATAATTGGCTAAAACTCCTCCCTATTGACTATGGTACAAAAGTTTCTTTTGGAGATAAATATTAACACCCATTTTTTAAGGATTATTAATACCCAATTTTGGATTTTACATTTTACATTTTTTTAATTTATATTGATACCTTTGACAAACTTAAGTTGAGATTTGACAAAAATAAGTTGATATATTTGGTACTAAATAAAAAATTTTGTGTTTAATGTATGTATGCAACTTTAGGTGCCCAATACTTTTATGAAATTCTTAAACATTGTTTACCAAAATTAATTGATGATATGAAAGATTGAAAGTAACAAAAAGGGAAACATGGACCTTGTGGTGCTTACTTGCCCAATGGCAGTTGGAAATTAGTTAGCTTTTTGTTAGTTTTTTAGGGGTTGATGTCTTTTGAAATTTGAATGTATACCCCACCAAATCTCTGCTAAAAAAAATGGAATCATTTTAACAACTTTTTTTTTTTTTTTTTAATTTTCGTTTTCTCAACTCCAAACAATACAATAATAAGGTTAAAATATCACTTTAATCTCCCTATTTTATTTTAATCCATATAATTCTAAATGTCCAATTCAATTTATGTACTTTCAAGAAACCTTCCATTTACTCTATACTATTTGATTATTGTTGAATTGTTCAAAAACTTATGATTATTTATTAGCATTTTCACCTTATACTTTGAAAACATATTTGCATGAATATTAGTATTATTATTTATTTAATTTCAATTGAAAGAAAATTAATTTTTAGAGACTAAATTCAAAATTTATTAAAGACATATGAACTATAATTTGACATTTGTTAATATAATGACTGAAATTGAACCAGCATCAAAGTACAATGATCAAAATGGTATTTTGATCTAGTAATTGTTGTAAACGACAAGACCCTCAAACGACAAATAGGACAGCAACAAACGGTCAGGAAATGGCAGTCGGACAAAAAATGAAACCTGCAAAACAAAAGCTTGTTATAAGCTGAATCGCGAAGTTCGTTCTCTTTAAGATGTTTGCGGCTCTGTCCAAGTGTGCAAGCAAGTTAAGAATTCTACCACGTCGTCCCCAGGATAAAACAGCTCCAAAAAAATCCGATCGAAAATACACCATTACCGAACGAAACACAGGGGAGAGCGATGAGAATGGAAAGAAACAACTGATGTGTCTGAACTGAGGATCACTGGTGCCATGTAGGACATCCACCAAACCTACATTGGCCTATCTCCTCATTCCCTCCAAAACATGGGTACCCCTGGGGCCCAAACCCATAGCCCAATGTTGGAGTACAAAAGGAAGACTTCCTTTTCAAAATTCTCCAATATGGGATTCTCCAACCAAAGGTTTGTTCCCTCTTATTTTTGAAAAATAAATTTTCACCCAACAATCCTCCACTTGAAAATTTAAACATAAGAGAGAAAATAAGTTTTTCATTGACCAGTTTCAATCTATACAACACTGTACATAAGCGAAGGTGTCTTACAACTTGGACCTTTATACGTAGTATATATGATTCAAAATATACTAGAGTAACCTTTAGTTTTGAACCTATCTCTAACAACATCTCACACAGAATGTTATTAGGGTGCAGTTCGAAAGCTTATGCTTTAAGGTCTAGCACGTGTATCCCGGTTTAGTGAATACTCTAGAGAGTTTGCCTAAAAAAGTCCATAGGAAGTGGCCCCCACTTCCACATTCACTTAGGTGAGGCTATCAAGAGTACTCTTGTAGCTAGGTATCCCAATTGTCATCAAGTATAGATCTCATTAAGATATAAGTTCAACCTTTCTTACGCTTCAAAATATCATGCTCAGACTCTAGGTTATAGGAATGAAACTCTATGTTTGGTTTAACATTATTCACTATATATCACTTATGTTCAGTTATTACCCGTTAAACCTGTTTCCTGGGATCTCCAGTCTATAGGTTGGGTTTTTCTCACAGTAATTCATCTTTCTATAGGCATGAGTCTCATCCTTTCTGAGGTCCTGAAAATCTTTTCTCTGGCCAGTCCTTTTGTCAAAGGATCTACCAAATTTTCATCAGTCCGTATATGATCCACTCTAACTACACCAGTAGTGAGAAACTCCTAATGGTACTGTGCTTACGACGTATTTTTCGTCTCTTTTCATTGTAGTAACGATTCTGAACTTTTGTGATTTCTATTGCAATGGATCAATATGGCTGGTACCGATTTTTCCCATAAGAGAATCTCTTATAGTAGACTTCTAAGTCAGTCTGCTTCTTCACTAGTTGTCGTCAGTGCTATCATTTCTGATTCCATCATAGATTGGGCTAAAATAGTCAGTTTCTTGGACTTTCAAGAGACAGCTCTGCCTGCTACATTAAAGAGATAGCCACTTATAACCTTTGAATCATATGAAAGAGAGTTCCAGTTAGCATCGCTGAACACTTCTATGACAGCGGGAAACTTCTGATAATGTAATCCTAGGTTTTGGGTTTTCTTCAAGTACCTAATAACTCTTTCTACAGCATTCCAATGCTCTTTATTAGATCTATTTGTAAACCTGCAAAGTTAACCCTATAGCATAAGCTATGTCGGGCCTAGTGCAGTCAACAACATATCTAAGACCTATGATTGATTAACACTATCACTAGTGTTCTTGAACAACTTAACACTAGGTTCATAAGGAGTACAGGTTGGTTTACATTCAAAGTAGTTATATTTCTTTAGAAACTTTTCTACATAGTGAGATTGATCCAAAGAAATTCCCTTTTCAGACCTAGTCACTTTTATGTTTAAGATTATACTAGTTTCTCCTAAGTCTTTCATGTCGAAGTTTGCACTTAATATTGATTACACATCATTTATGACGTGCAAGTTCGACCCAAAGATCAACAAATTATCTACATATAGACATGGGATAGTGCAAAGATTATTTTCAAACTTATAGTAGATGCATTCGTCACTTTCATTAACCTTAAAACCTTTAGATAGGATATGGTCATTAAATTTTTCATGTCATTACTTAGGAGCTTGTTTCAGTCCATAGAGAGATTTGTCTAATTTACACACTTTATTTTCTTGACCATGGACTACAAAACCCTCAGGTTTTTCAATGTAAAACTCTTCTTCAAGTTCACCGTTTAAGAATGCGGTCTTTACATCCATCTGATGTACTACGAGGCTATAAAGGGCAATGAGAGAAAATAGGACATGGATTAAGGTAATTCTAGTGACAGGGGAAAATGTGTCAAAGAAATCTACATTTTCTCTTTGTCTAAAGCGCTTTGCCATTAACCTGGCTTTAAACTTGTCAACAGTTCCATCAGGTCTAAGTTTCTTCCTTAAGAACCATTTGTACCCTATTGCCTTGCAACCTAAGGGTAGATCTACTAAGTGTCAAGTCCTATTTGACTCAAGTGAGTCCATCTCATCATTTATGGCTTCTTACCATAGGTTGACATCTACTGAGGACAAGAAAACTTTTAGATATTTAGGATCTTCTTCTACATTATAGGTCTGGAAGTCATCCCCAAAATCCTTGGTAGTTCTAGTTCTTTTGCTTCTTCTAGGTTCTGGGTCGGTTTCCTCTGTAGACGTAGGACTTCTAACTGAGGTTAGACCACAGGATCCTCAACCCGCACTATTCCTTGATGTAAAAGGAAATCTATCCTCGAAAAAGTCGGCATCATTTGACTCAATAATCACTTGGTTTACTAGATCATAGAACCTATAGGGCCATAGGTTTACAATTTAAGGCATAACCTATAAAAACGTACTCATAGGCTCTACTAATTAGCTTTCTCCTTTTCGATTTTGAAATCCTTACAAAGGCTAGATAACCTCATGTTCTAAAATAAGACAAGTTTGGTTTCTTATTCTTGAAAATTTCGTAAGGTGAAGTTTTGTTTCTAGGTTTTTGAATTCTATTTAGGACATAACACACGGTAAGGATGATTTCATTCCACCAATAAGATGCGGCTCCTGAATTAAGTAAAATAGCAACTACTAGCTCAGCTAAAGTTCTATTTTTTCTTTCGGCTTTTCCATTCATTTCAAGAGAGTAAGGTGCAGTCTTTTCATGTATTATTCCATGTGAGTTAAATAACTCATTAAAGTTGTCTGAGTCCTACTTAGTTCCTCTATTACTACGAAGCCTTTTAATCTTTCTATTAAACTGATTCTCTACTTCATAAACAAATAATTTGAAGGCATCAAAAGCATCACTTTTGTTTTTCAGCAAATATATAAAAGTAAAATCAGAGCAGTCATCAATAAAAGTAATGAAATATCTTTTACTGTTCCTAATCCAGATGCCATCAATTTCACATAAATTAGAATGAATTAAATCTAGAGGCTTAGAAATCCTAAGTATAGATTTATGCGGAGTTTTAGTAATTTTAGTTTGACTACAATACTTGCATTTATCAAATTCATTCGTGGATAACTTAGGTATCATTTCCAGCCTAATCATTTTTCTAATTAAATTTTTATTCACATGACAAAGTCTAGCATGCCAAATATTCATAGAACATAGCATATACACAGAAGATTTTATTTTATTAAGGTCTAAATTTAATTTGAACATTCCCTCAGTTGCATATCCTTTCCCTACGAATACATTATTTTTGGTAAGGGTATATAAGTCTGCCCCTATGGTTTGAGTAACCTGGCTTTGTTGAGAAGATAGCCCAAGACTAAGTTCTTTCTTATCTTCGGAGTGTGCAGGACGTCCTTTAACGTAAGGGTCTTTCCGAAGGTAAGATTTAGTTCTACCTTGCCAGTTCCAGCAATTTTTGTGGAGTGGTGATCCCCCAACAGAATATTCTTATCCTTAGTTTCAGTATAAGTTTTAAAGAAACTAAAGTCATGACAGACATGGTGTGTAGTGCCAGTGTCTATTCACCATTCTTCACAACCATCGATCACATTTACTTTTGTGATCATGGCAACTAAATGGTTCTTCTATCAGGTTCGCCTGTGCTGCAGGATAACGCCTGTTCCTACAGTTCCTAGTCATGTGTCCAGGTTTATTACAATTAAAGCAGAAAAATTGTACCGTTTCTTCTGAAGGGGGTTTCTTTTTTTTTTTTTGTTTGTTTGTTCTAGTTGCTAGAGTCACGGTTCTAACCTTTTCTCTTTGTCCCCTTTGATTTTTAGTCAGGTTTTACAGCAACAGAGGCAGGTCTCCCAGGTACGGTGTTCACCTCCTCCCTCTGGTCCTACTTTCGGGCTTCCTCCTCAATCCTTAGTCGAGTGATAAGACTCTTTAAGGAAAACTTCTTAGTCTTATACCTCAAAGTGTTCTTAAAATCCTTCCACAAAGAGAGCAATTTATTCATAATAACAGTAACTTGGAACTATTCGTCTAGAGCATACCTTCAGTAATTATTTAATGGGCTATCTTCTGCAGTTCATGGAACTGAGCTTCCATAGATTTATCATCCGTTATCTGGAACTTGAATAACGATTGATAACATTTTTTTTTCGACCTGGCCTACTCGGTGTCGTACTTCTTTTATAGGGCGTCTCAGACCTTCTTCATTGTCTTCATTGTGTTGTAGTAGTCATATAGATCATCAATCAAACCATTTAATATAAAGTTCTTACATAGAAAATCTTTCTCCTCCCAGTCAGCAACTGCTTTTATCTGTTGTTCAATTGGTTCTTCTAAAGGGATGATCGGCTTATCTCTGGTATATGTGTCTGCAACTTTCTTGACATTATGAAAGAACAACATCTTTTGCTTCCATCGTTTGAAGTTCTCTCCTTCGAACCAGAATGGACGGTTGAGGTCGGATGTCATAATGTCGTTGTTGCTAGTGAGGGTCATTAGTGATATGGCAGAAAGCGTATTGTTGTAAACGGTAAGACCCTAAAATGACGAATAGGACAACAACAAACGGTTAGGAAATGACGGTGTCACACCCCCTTCCGGGTTTACCCTCTAAAATCGAAAGAGGACATGATGACAGTAGTTACCAACCTAATTGCTAGCACAAAACACCTAACTTAAGTGAAACCTACTTTAAATCTCAATATGCAAAAATGACTTGGCAGAAAATCAAGTATGGCTTTAACTAGCATAAAAACTTAATTACAATTCCAAAACAACAAACATATGTCCAGCAAAAATGTAAGAATGAACATGGGTCCCAACACAAGTATCACAAGTCTTAGACTCCTCTAAAAAATATGTGTGCATCAAAACAAGCTCAACCTAAGCTTCTTCCTTCGATAACTAAGCTTTGAGTGGCAAGCTACGGTAGGTTCAACCACGAAGAAACTGACCGCTATCTGGAAAAAAGGAAAACATTGGAAACAATGAGATGGTTGCCCAGTGAGTGACTCATAGAAATACAGTTCTTCTTAAGCCTTTCATGTGCATCAATAATATCAAGCTTACATAGTATCATATATTAATCATAATGTCATAATCATTCATACTGTCAAACCTTAGTTGAGAACGAGCATTCATAGCTCAAGCTTCCAAGGCCCATTCATGGTCGTGAGACCTATTCTTCGATCCTATTATAAAAACTGTAGCCAGGAGACCCATACTTCGACCTCTCATAAGAACTACCTACGTGTACGTAGAGTATACTAAGTATTGTCAACACCTTAGGTACTTCCTCGGATACCTTCTATACCTTCGATATCCAAATTATTAGAAACATAACATTCATAGAAATTTGAGCATCATAAGCTTTAGGCATAGCACTTACCTAGCTTTTTCCATAAGAGCATTATTATAATTCAACATGCATGCTTCACAATTATAAACATGTAGTTTGCAATACTCTTTCATTTAATCTTAACATGCGCTAGGATTAGTAAAACTCATTTAAATAACTTAAAACATCATGCTTAAGAAATGTCATGAACCCTTTAAAACATAAGTATAAACTTTTGTTGCTTGAAAAACCCATGGCACTAGCATGAAATTCATTTGGAACGTATGTTCCTTTTATGTACATATTTTGAAAACATTTAGTGACTCACGAATCTTTAGGCTTGATTTTTCCTAAGCTTTGTAGGCCTCTCCAATGGGCGTAGCTCCTACACATAAAAGAATAAGAGTTTAGTTGTCATTTTGGTCTCCCTTTTGAGACAACTCTTTTAACCAAGCTCATACTTAGCAAGTGGTTGCCAATTCGTCCAACATTTCCAGATTCAACTTCTAATGTCAATAACTTGAAAACGAGAACTCATTTTAAGAAAGTTCCTTTTCTAAACATGTTTAGAATTTTGTTAAGAATGTTATCTCAGTTTCAACGTGAAACTCCTTGTGGTTTAACCTGGGCCTTCAAATCTTTCTCGAAAGCCCTAACCACAACTCCCTGCTTGAGCAAAGATTCTAGGTTTAAATTCCAAAATATGTAACTCAAACTCCAGACCTTTTCTTGCCAAAGTTCCTTCTACAAACTTACTTGAAATGACATTAATGATAATACCTTAATGTTTCGGTTTGAAAGTCCTAGTGGTTCGGTCTAGATCTATGATTCTTCGTCGAGTGTCCGAAAATGAACCTTCGACTCTTCCTTCCTTCTCTGACCCTCTTTCCAGCAAGAACTCCCTCCCAAAGGCTCGATTTTAGAAACTAGACTCACAGAGTTTTTCAATGGTACCAAGTTCGTCTGGTTTGCTCGAGGAAATCATCCAAAACGAGCTCTTGAAGTTCTATTCCCTTTTTATATTACCATCCAGCCCTTTTGCATGAAATCTCCTTAAGCCACCTCACCCACTAGTGGAGATTAGGGGCTAAAATTAAGTCATCTATCTGGGTAACTAAAAGAGAAGTTTAAAACTGTGCGTTTCGAGCAAACTCGATCCTCGCTGGAAAAACTCAATGGAGAAGGGTCATTACTTGATGAAAAATTCGATGGCTCTCTGTTGAATACTCGATGGGAAGGACTCGATCTCGATGAAAAACTCGGTGCTGGATGGCTTGCTCGATGCACGTTCCTTACTTGATCTTTTGTACTCAACGTGCAACCCTTCCTCGCTTACACTCAACGCTCGACCCTTCCTCGATCATTTATACTCGGCGCTCGACTCTTCCTTGATTGCTTATACTCGATGTTCGATAGCATTTACTCGATGTCTGCCTTATGCTCACTTGATGCTCAGTCACCCCTCATCACGACCAACACTTAGCCAGAAATTCTCTTTGTAAGACTAGATTAATAAGTATCCGAGAGCTAAGTTTCCATACTTAAACATTTTCCTTCTTCAAACTTATCTTTTACCTCAAAACGCACAAATCCAATCTAGCTTAAAATATTTAACACCAACATTTTGCTTAATTCAAATAATAAACATAATTAAAAAGGGAAAGTAAGATACGAGTTTTACCAACGGTTAGACAAAGAACGAAACCTGTAAAACAAAAGCTCGTTATAGGCTGAGTCGCAGAGCTCGCTCTTACGTTTCATGGCTCTGCCCAAGTGTGTAAGCAGGTCAGGAATTCTGCCATGTCATCCCCAGGATAAAACAACCCAAAAAGAAATATCGATCGAAAATGCACCATTACCGCGCACACATTTGCTTGCTTGACTAGACGAATGATGGCGCGTGTGAGACGTCCACCGAACCCACATTGGTGAGTCTCCTCACTCCCTCCAAAACATGGGTACCCTTGGGGCCCAAACTCATAGCCCAAGCTTGGAGTACAAAATAAAGACTTACTTTTCAAAAATCTCTAATGTGGGATTCTCCAACCAAAGGTTGGTTCCCTCTAATTTTTGAAAAATAAATTTTCACCCAACAGTAATAATAAATAAAGTCCGAACTATTTATATTATTAAAAAATATGAAATAGTGCAAGTTTCTGTTAGATTTTTTTCCCCAAATTAATGTTTAAAAAAAACATAAAATAACTTTTAATTTATATCTTCATATATTTGATATATGTCTAAGATTTTTTTTAAAAAAATTAAAATATATAAAAAGAGAACTTGATGTAAAACAACTAGAATTATATAATAAGCTTTCGAGATTTCTGTCATTCTATTGTTAATGTAGAAGTGTAACGTACTTAAAATATATATAGAGATGTATAAAAAATCTTCTATTCTAATGGAAAAGCCTCAGGTAAAATTAATATTTATTAGTCCTCACAAGATTGAAATTTAAGAATAAAGAATGGAAAATGGTTGAGACTAATTTTGGAGATAAACACGGTTAAATTCATTCTCTCTCTATCTCTTTAAAAAAAAAAAAATCAACTTTTATCTAAAATAAAGATACAGTATATATTTACTTTACACATTCAAAGTCAAAAACAAAATTTCAACTTTGATAAAGGGAAGTTGAAGTAACTCATAAATATTTTGAATTAATCTTTAAACAAACAACACTCTTTTTAAAAACAATTTTATCCAAAACAAATACTTATCTTCAAAATCCATAAGATAATTTTTTTTTTAATTTTTAATAGATAATTTTTTTTTTAATTTTTAATAATTTTCTTTTGAACTTAATTTTTTTTTAATTTAAAAAAAATCAATCCCCTTTTTTATTTGCGTCTCCAATACTTTGTTCGTATTTTCAATAAACAAAATGACATGTTCTTCAAAAAATATATATATATTTTTCGATATACTCTAGTCTCGTTGCAATATTTACTCCATCCAAACAAACAACAAATCTTTCTATATGTGTAATTGAGTATTCATTTATTATTTTGCATCTATAATTTATCGAATATTCCAATCCAAATTATTGTATCTTTCCCATATGGAGTGAAAGCTTTGTTTCACGTGCATTTTAGCCCCATCAATATAAATAAAGTTGAATAAATGAAAATGATCGTAGAAAGGGAAAATAATAATAGTATAAATATCACCTCCTTCAATAAATAATATAAATATTACTCTTTTTTCTGAACAATTTATAAATCATATATTCATTTCTTCGACATTTTGTCTTATTTTTACAACAAACGAATGACTCCTTCCCAAAAAGAAATACATATATATATATATAGCAAATTGTTATCAAACTATTTCATCTTAATAAAATATTATTTCTTTAAAAAATAAGGTTTAATTTAATCTAATATGAAGATCTTTATCAAATTCATCCCTCACCAAATTTTTGATAAAAAGTGTCCATCTTTTTTTCCTAAATTTTTAAAAGAATCTAATAGGTCTTTCATCTTTCAAATTATCATGATAAGTCCTATTTAGGTTTAGAGTAGTAGGGTGGATTAGGTATATTTTTAGTTCGCATATAATTAGGTTAATGTCTAATATAAGATATACACATGTGTTGTTGCCCTAGCCAATTATTCATATTTTGGATTCCATTGAATTATAATAATATAGTAAAAATTAGGATTCAAATCATTTCATCAACACAAGTCTTCTATGTCGAAAAAAATCCGATTTTGTGTCTAATTAAGTCCTTGATCTTTTAATATTCTTGATCTAATAGATCTTTAATAAATTCAAATTTTTAAATAATTAATTAATCTATTAGATATAAATTTAAATTTTTATATCTAGTGGATTAGGATTGAATTCTGTATCTATTAGGGTATAATTTGAATTCTATACCTAATGGACTTCAGACATTCAATTTTGTGTCTAGTATATTCGTGAACTTTAAAAAATTCAAAAAACTGAAGATTTAATTGTGTAATTACTTTAAAAGGTTAGAGACAAAAAAGTTCAAATATTTGAAACTATTATATAATTTAACTTATACTTACTCCCTTAGAAATTCAATTAACTTGGGTTCGAGTACTTTTAAGCTATAGTGTTAGGAAATACCTCTCATTATTCGAAGAAAAACCACAACCCACACAAAATAATTCTCTCTTCCAATCTCAATTACAAAAGCACTTTCTCAAAGCCTTTATACTATTTACACATTTTTCCCAATCTCAAACTTGAGAATACAAACGGAATTTAATTAGAGTTAGCATATTAAGTTTAAAGTGTTTCTAACTAGAACGAATCTATGTGGGACAAATCGTACTTCTAATATTTTGTCAAAACCCAACACATAATAATAACAAAACTCGACTCACTCGATTCAAAATAAGAACAAAAATTGAGTTGGTTTTTTAAAAATAGTAATAAAATGGATGGAGAAGAAAGAGAGGGAGAAGATGGAAGAAACAAAACAGAAAGGAATGGTAGTGAAGAAGAAGAAAGGAAAGAATGGTGGAAAAAGGGAGGTTCCAACTTCCCACGTGTTACTTTGAAATTCTCTCTCCTCTCTTCCTCTAATGTTGGAATCTATTTTTATTAGTTTATAGCTATCACCAAATTCCATACTTTTAACTCTATTTTTTTCTTATTCTTTTCATTGGTGGATGCCAATCCCAACTCTTTTATTACATTAATAATCTATCGATAATTTAGAATATATTCTCTCTTATTTATTTATTTTTTCTTGCTTGTGATTCACAGTAAAAGATTCCATTTTTCTTTTTTCATAAATTTAATCTTGTTTCTGCAAGAATCTTCCTAGAGAACTGGAGACCCTTGTTTCTGCCTATATACCCCCAAAAAAAAGGTGTTTTGGTCTTTGGTAGAAAGTGCCCTTCAAAAGAAAGTGCAGAATCGTTGTATTCTTAGTTTTTTGGCATAATTTTTATAAAATATACCCACTTTTAGATTTCTCCTACCAATTAAAAACTTTTTTCCTATAGTTTTAGGTAGGATTTAGAGGCTTATAATGTAGTGATGTCAATGCAAAATCCAAGAGAACAAAAAGAACAAACAAACCAAGAATAGATAATTTAGTATGTGAGAAAACAAATTGCAAAATGAAATTTAAAATTTTAGGCCAGATTAGTATGTTTTTTTTTTAAAAAAAAAAAAAACCTATGATTATAAACCCTACTTTCACATCTAAGTTATTCACTTTACTTTTTTATTTATTATATAAGTTTTCACCTCTACTGAAGTTTTTCCTATCCCAAGAAATTAGGATGTGTTTTAAGCCATCAATAATGGTTTTAGTTTCTAAGACTTTCATCGCCCAATTAGTAGATAAAGGGATGCACTCATTCCCATAGGGAGACCATTTCAATTACAAAAAATCCAAACGGTCCCATCGCACTAAGCGCTCTCCGGCATTCTTCTCCCGACAACCTTCTCTTGGTGGCTTCCAACAATTGACATCTGACGAATGAATGTTGGAAAGGGCATGCAACTTCCTTCTTCAAAGAAAGAATCTCTAAAGCTTTTTCTACCACAAAACTGATGCCTTGAGGATTAGGATGAGCATTTATTAAGACGGATTGCGTTAAGGTAGCTCCAAATACAACTCGTCATGGATACGATTATTTTCAAATCCTCTTTGTTATTGAATTTACATAGATAGTCCCAATACTCCATATGCTTCCAACAAGAAATGAGAAGAAACAAGGAGAGAAGGGATGAGAAATTAGAGGAAAGAGAAACTGCTAGAGGAACTGAGGAAGTAGAAGAAAGGAAGATAGTAAGAGAAGGGTGTGAAAATAAAAATGAAAAAGCTGGAAACTGAGAACCAAACCGAATAAAAATTGATCAACTGTTTGTTTTTGAAGGGACATCGATTTGATTTTTTTTTATATATATATAAAATACCGATCTATTCGATTTGATTCTTAATTTGGTCCAAAATCAAGAAAATCGAAACACTGTTTAAATATGGAGAAACCAACAAGAAACCAAAAAATATAATAGTGGAATAGTGAAAGGATGATGATCATGTTCCAGCTTTTGCATTTTCAATCCAACCATTTATACGACTGATAGGGAGAAATTTACTGTCACCTACAAACTTCTATTAAATAAAAATATTTTTATATAATCGAAACCTACTTCTTCTACTAACAAGTAGTATACGCGGTAGGGGTGAAAACGGTTTGATTTGATTCGATTTGATGATCAAACCTAACCGAACCGAATTTTCTAATATATGAAACTGAACAGAACCGAATCGATTTAAATTCAATTTTGGTATTTTTTTTAAAAATTTATGTTATATTTTTTAATTAAAAAACGATCTGGTTCAGTTCGATTTTGTTTTTTAAATTAAAAATAGTTCGGTTTTAAATTCGATTTAACATTATATATATATATATTAGTTAAAAACGGTTCGGTTTAGTTTCATATTCAGTTTTACTCTTTTTTTAATATATATATAGTTAAAAACAGTTTGGTTTGGTTCAAATTTGATTTTCGAAATTGAAACCGAACTGAACCGAGTTAATTCGGTTTCAAAATTTTTTCAAATCGGACCTAACCGCATTTTTCGGTTCCATTGAGTTTTCAGTTCGGTTAAGTTTTTAGAAACGGTTTGATTTTTACGGTTTGAACGGCCACCCCTAATAAGCAACAAGTACGAGGTCGAACCATATGGGGCCCAGGATTTAATTCACTCATAAGCTAAATTTGTGTGAAAAGCAGTAAAAACTAGGTTTTGGTTTGATTAACAAGAAAATTAAATGCGAGAAATTAAATGGCAAGGGATAATTGTAAACAATAATTTGTTCATCCAGTTCTCAGATCAAGATAGACATTCAATGCAATTTCTATCATCGTTTTATGCCAATTAATTATGCAATCGAATTATGCATGCACTGAAGAAAACGATGAAGATCCTTGAGCAGAAGCAATAACCAGATCCAAATCTCAATTCTCCAAAACTCACAATTTTTACAGAATTATTATTTAACAAATAAAAATTACAACATGCTAATTAGAATAAAAGAGAAGAGGGATAAGAATACTCTTACCTTTGAAGAACCCTTCTTCAAATGAATCCTCTTCAATTTGGAATAATCAGCACGATCAAAAGGATTTTCAAATAGCCACAAACTCGAAATTCTAATTTAGACACCACCAATTAAAATCTTTTGTATTCTCTGGAATGAGAATGATAGGAGTTTGTGGGCTCCGTGATTTTTGGAGAGGGAAAGGAAAATTGAGAGAGGAGATGAGAGATTGGGAGAAAAAATTTACTTAGAGACGATTATGTATTTCCTTTCCTCTGTCAAAACGAAGAAGAAGATGAAATCTCCTAACCCCCCATTCACACTACGTGAGTTGAGAGAGAATATGGGGAAGTTATTTCCCTCACTAAAAAAAATTCAAAAATTGAAAATTAAAATAAATAAATCAATTTTAATTTTAATATATATATAATAACCAACTTGTTATATGTATATATATGTATGTATATAACATATAAACTATGGTTTAATATTGTATCATGTACAATATAACTTATAGATTTAACTCTCTCAACAACGATATTTAATATAAATCTCATTTATATTAAATTTAATTATATGAATCCAATTCACATAATTACTATTTGAATCATATTCAAATATTTATTTCCTCTCAAATAAACTTTATAATGTATCAAGTACATTATAGTAATTATATCATATATAATTAAATTAAATTAATTATATCACATATAATTAATTCCCTCAATTAATTTGAACAATTCAAATTAATCCAAAATTGATTCTCATTTAATCCCTATTGAGGGAACCTCATGGACTTATAGCTTGAAGCTCTAATAGTACTTAAATAATTAATAAACTTCTTTAATTATATTATTCAACATCCATTAACTGTCGGACACTTCATTAAAGACAGATAGCTACACTCTTCGCACTAATATATTTCTATGTCCATTGGATAAAATCAATCAACAGTGTGATAACCCTTCACAAATTGCTCGTAGGCACAACTAGACCAAAATTACCATTTCCCCCCTATAGTTACATCTAACTCCTTAAGTACTACTGATCCTCAAATGAACAATAAGTCATAGTCCAACTACAACTATACCTCGTTCGGGCCAAGAGAGGGTGTGGCGCCACATTGTTCAAGCCTGGAATCAGCCCTTAAGGGAGCAATTTATCTACTTTCCCCGACATTGGGGAAGGAGTGAATTTCGTTTTGTGTAGCTGTATTCCTAGCTCCCCAATCAAACGAATCCCCAAAATGGTAGGCTTGTTTAGTCGGCGATCTGGCCACTCTTACCCATACAAATCAAAGAACCGCCTTCATAGGCAGGAGTTCACAACTCACTCAGAATTCAGGTCATGTCACCTATGGTCATCGCTTATATGTTTCTCGGGTCTTCACGTTTGCTTATGACCATTGCTCGTATGCTTCTCGAACATTTCAAGCAACATTTGGAAAAGGAATAGGATGATAATCCTCCATAAGGACAAAACGGAGGTCATCGATGATTAAAATCATCTTGATTGTGTTTTTTTCATATTGTATAATTTTCGCCCGTAAGTTTGTCTACGACAAGCAAATTAAGTGTCACTGAAATCATAGTTAATAAATTGTTGAAACCATACAAATTATTTATATTAGTAATCTATGTATTAACCCATTTGGAAAAACCAATCAAATTTAGCAAAATAACCTAATGCACCCTAAGTGACATCTATTTTGCAATAATGTTTTAGTGAGACACAAGCAAAGGTATCTCGAGGTCGATCATGAAACTTTACTACCAATTAATGAGAGAGACCATGGGATATGTTGGCACACGTCCCGCTCCCAATTACTATAAACACTCTCTCCATTCACTTTAACATTGACCTATATAAACATCATCTATAGGGAGGACATAAGCAAAGGTGCTTCAAGACCGAGTATAGATCTCACAGTATGAATTTTTAGGGAAAAACGTGAAAAGGTAAAATGAAGTATCATATACCCAATTTTCCTCACACTGAGTGTTATACCTAGGGTTAATTAACTTAGGAAAATTCGGCTACTGATTTTTAACTAAGTGTTTGTTTTATTTGCCCAAAAGTAACACTTACTTTGGATAGTTAACAACTTTGATTAATGTTTATTAAACACTTTAATAAACTTTAGTCAACTATTGTATGCTTGTAACAAATCTATCTAATTCACCTTTCTAGGTAAGTTCCCAGGTAGGTGTATTACGTTTCCGTCAACATAAATACCCTAACCTAGACAAAAGGTCTCTCATAGATATATTTGTTACAAATTTAATCTTTTAATTAAGAATCAATTTAATCCTACTGAACTGATTAAAAGATTAAACTTAATTTGTAATCTTATTAGAAAAGTGATCTTAGGTCTATGTTAATCATATTTTAAAACTATTTTAAAAAATGATTTTAACCTAAGGTTTGCATGCAATTCTGAATTATTGATTTTAATTTCTAATTTAATTTAATTATAACTTTTATAAACAAATGAAATAAATTAAAATCATACAGTTGCATTCATTGACATACTTAATAAATTATAACAATCATAAATTACCTAAGGTAATGTCATGCTTCATGCAATTTCATTTCATTACTAACTATATATAACACTTATATAATAAGGTAATGAAATAATTAATAACATTCATCCATACATACACAAGACTATATATTATAACAGTTATAATATAAATGATGCATGACAATGCTATTAATACATTTGCAGACATATACTATAACACTTATATTATATAATGCATGAGCATGCTATAAAAATTAAATCATACAACTATGTATATTATAACATTAATAATATAACTAGAATTAAATGCATAACCTATGGCGGGATTTTATACTATATGATATACATTATGACATATACATAATAAAAATAAATCATACATCAAATGCATAATTTAAAAAACAATTATTGGATCGAGATTGAACTCGTAAACATTAATTAAATTAATATAACACTTATATTAATTTAATTAATCAAAAAATAACTATCTATTACAAAAATATTGATCAACCGGTTCAAAACAAACGAACCGGGCCTTTAACCGCATGAACTAGACCGGCTAGTGCCTGAACTGGCCAAGAACCGCTCGAACCAACCGAATCGGGCAGGAACCAACCGAGCCATGAACCAAACTAGGCAAACCAGATTGTTCTTTCCATCTCACAGCATTGCAACACTACAAATAGAACGCTCCGTTCGCCTAATCGTAGTGTTACAACGCTAAGACACAACGTTACAACGCTAATGTACAGAATGCATTATATAGTTGCTATTTTCTTCGAATTTCGTCTGATTTTGGCCTCGTCTTCTCCAGAATTCAACTAGAACAGCCATGAACGACTCAAAATTTTAAATTACAGACTCAATCGCAAAAAATTATGTCCAAAATAGGGGTCTTTACAAACCAATTTGTAAATTCAAAGCGATAAACCTAAATAGACCAATCTAAAAAACATCCAATAATCGTGAAAAATTCACATTCATAAACATTCATTAAATGAACATATATAGAATGCATCCCACCATGAAACTGTTAAAGCATTCTGAAAATTTGGAAAATTTTGGGCCAAAGACCTGGCTCTGCTACCAATTGAAGGAACCGGTGAAGGTCCTTGAGCGAAAGCAGGAATCAAATCCAACTCCAATTTTACAGAACTCACAATTTTTACAAGATTATTATGTAAAAAAATAAAATTTACAGCATGCTAATTAGAATAAAAGAAAAAAGGAATAAAAATACCCTTACCTTTGAAGAACCCTTATTCAAATGAATCCTCTTCGATTTGAAACAATCACGTTCAAAAGGATTTCCAAATAGCCACGAACTCAAAACCCTAATTTAGACACCACCAATTAGAGCCTTGTGTATTCTCTGGGATGAGAATCACAAGAATTTGTGGGCTCTATGATTTTTGGAGAGGGAAATGAAAATTAAGAGAGGAGATGAGAGATTGGGAGAAAATTTTCTGAGTGAAGATTATATATTTCCTCTCCTCTGTCAAAACGAAAAAGATGATGGAACCTCCTAACCACCCACTCACACTACGTGAGTTCAGAGAGAATAGGGAGGAAGTTATTTCCCTCCCTAAAACAAATTCAAAAATTAAAAATTAAAATAAATCAATCAATTATAATATTAATTAATATATATATATATATATATATATATAATAACCAACTTATTATATGAATATATATGTATATCTATATGTTATATCATATATACTATATAACATATGATTTAATTGTATCATATACAATATAACCTATAGATTTAATTCTCTCAACAACGATATTTAATATAAATCTCATTTATATTAAATTTAATTATATGAATCCAATTCACATAATTAATATTTGAATCATATTCAAATATTTATTTCATCTCAAATAAACTTTATAATGTATCAAATACATTATAGTAACTATATCATATATAATTAAATTAAATTAATTATATCACATATAATTAATTTGAAATTCAAATTAATCAAAAATTGATTCTCATTTAATCCCTGTTGAGCTATAGAGGGGACCTCATGGATCTGTAGCTTGAAGCTCCAATGGTACTTGAATAATTCCAATGGTACTTGAATAATAAATTAAACTCATTTAATTATATTATTCAATATCCATTCATGGTCGAGCAATCCACTAAATACCGACAACTTCACTCTTTGCACTACAGATATATTTCTGTGTCCATTGGATAAAATCAGTCAACAGTACAATGACCCTTCACAAATTGCTCATAAGTACAACTAGGCCAAAGTATAGTTTTGCCCCTGTAGTTACATCTAACTCCTTAAGTATCACTGATCCCTCTAATAAATAACAAGTCATAGTCCAACTATGACTAAACCTCTCTCAACCCAACAAAGGGTGTGGCGCCACATTGTTCAAGCCTCGGAATCAGCCTTAAGGGAGCAATTTATCTACTTTCCCCGACATTGGAAAAGGAGTGAATTCCGTCTTGTGTAGATGTATTCCCAGCTCCTTAATCAGACGAATCCTCAAAATGGTAGGCTTGTTGAGTCGGCGATCTGGCCACTCTCACCTATACAAATCAAAGGACTGCCTTCATAGACAGGAGTTCACAACTCACTCAGGATTCAAGTCATGTCACTTATGGTCATCCTGGTGAAATGTAAGTCTCAATTATGAACGACGTTATATAATGAGATTGGTCATTTCGTGGTCCAGTCTTATAGAAACTTCTTTGTATAGAATACCTCCACCCACATGTCTCCGCATAAATTATCAGGATCAGATCATTTATAGCACTTTAAAACAATTGTAACATCTACAAAGCGGGTCGTATTCATAATGTTACCAGGATAAGATATCCTCCTTATCCATCTACTATAGACCATTTAGGTTATCACTTAAACATGATCCGCCTATATGTCTCTACATACATATTTAAGCTACAAATGATAACCTTGGATGTTAATTTATTGGTTTGTGGGTTTAATGCTACTAAATATCAAATAAAACATATCATATTTTATTAAATAAATAAAATATTTATACAATACAATTACAAACTACAGAAGCCTGCGAGATTTAGGGCATCAACCCCAACATGCACAACTACTCGTTCGATTTGATCTAACTATCCCCTACAGTGGCGGACAAATAGCAAGAATCTAACGAAAAAAGCGTCATAATCATTGATTAAGGTCGGAAAGATCATACCCTAACTAATCTATATGCTTCTAAATTCTATTGGGTTCGATAGCGGCCATATAGAACTAAAAACATATGCATTATGATTTAGGATTTAATTGTGTTGACTAATTGTCAGGAAAGTCATATTGAATTAACCAATTTTATCTTTGAACCTAGCAATTAACACATTCTAGAGATAGCCATCAAATGTCTAATTAACTATTGCTACTTAGGAGACCTTAGCTAGACATTCTTATGCAAAAATAAGTTTAATAAGATATTCATGCAAGATTGTGATAAACTAAGAATCATAACCTAACATGCTCATGAATGAAAAGTCGTCCAAAAAAACATGCTTTTAGAAGTTAAAGAGGATTCAAAGAACCATGAATTCAGATTGTAAAACACTAATTAAATCAGAAAACTCAAGAAATTGACATAGAATACTGAAGGAAGTCGGAGAAGAGGATTTCCATGAGTAGCAGAATGATCGTTCCAAATTCCATTCGTATTTGAACATACACAATTATAATCAAAAAACGAAAACTTACAAGTTATGCACAATACGAAATTACAACATGCTTTACATAAGATAATCAAGGGACAAATTATACATATCTTTGAAGACTCATCTTCAAACTCCCTCGATCACGAATGCTCGTTCAATCTCCAAGACTGCAACACACGAACGCTCGAACACAGCGACCGCAACAGAACACGATCAATCAGCAACCACCATACGAACACCGCGAATACAACGAACGACCTCCAAAAACCTCGATTTAGTCAAGTTGAGTAAGACACCACCACAATGGCTACCTTGGTATTCTCGGTGTGAGAATTCAGAAGTGTGGGCTCTGTGTGGACTTGGTTAGAGGAAGAGACCGGAGGAATAATAATCGTGTAAACGATTGAACAAGTGGGAGATGACAAAAGCCTATCGTATAAACGATGCCCAATTGTTTAGAAGATGGTAATCTATCGTCTAACAAAAACCTCGTAATTGTTTAGTAGACGACCAGCTGTGTGAACTATCGTTTAGTGTCACTCCACAATCGTTTAGTCTCTCTTCAGCTATCGTTTAGTGAATCCTATTCACTTGACAGCAAACCATTAGGCTTTTTTTTCGAGAATGAAAATTTCAAATCTTACTAAAATTAGGAAAACATTTTCCTTTTATCTCACGGTTAACATGAAACTACCAATAACCTCCCACTTAATTGGTTATTAGAGAAAAAGATATAATTATCTAATAATTAATATTATTATAAATATATATGATAACCAACTTATCATATTATATTTATAACCTATAGTTTTAATATTTCATCTCATGAAACATATAAACCATAGTTCTTTTTCTATTTTATGGTACTTAATGTAAATCTCATTTACATTAATCCTCCACATGATATATCTCATACACCACACCGATCATATCATAATAATCGAATTTCCTCTTGCCAATTTGAATATTTCAAATCAACACTAAGAACTGATTCTCAACTTGAATCCATTAAGCTACCAAGGAAACCTTATGGACCTATAGCTTGAAGTTCCAACGGTACGTGAATGACTGACTAAACTTTTTAGTCACAGGATCTACCATCCGTTAACTGCCAGGCACTCCACTAAAGACCGACAACTGCACTCTCCTTACTACAGATATATTATGTGTCCATATCAACCAATCAACAATGCGATAACCCTTCACATATCGCTCGTAAGTATAGCTAGGTCAATAACCGTTATTCCTCTGTAGTTACATTTAACTCCTTAAGTACCAATGATCCCTCTAATGAACATAATTTATAGTCCTACTATGACTAAGTCCTCTCTTCCAAAGAGAAGTTGTGGCCACTATGTTCAGGACCCGGAATCAGCCCTTAAGGGAGCAATCTATCTACTTACCCCTGCTTCAAAGAAGGAGTGAATTTCATCTTGTGTAACTGAGTTCTTAGCTCTCAAATCAGACAAATGCCCAAAAAGGTAGGCATGTTGAGTTGATAATCTGGTCACTCTCACTCATACTAATCAAAGGACTTCCCTCAAAGGCAGGAGTTCCCAAAACACTCAGGATTGAGGTCATGTCACCTATGGTCGTTTAGGTGAGATGTAAGTCTCAAGTATCAACGACGTTATATACAGAGACTAGTCATCTCGTGGTCCGGTCTTATACAAACTCTTTGTATAAGACACCCTCGCTCATATGTCTCCACATGAATGGTCAGGATCTACCATCTGTAGTAGTTCACAACACTTGCAAACCTCCACAAAGCGGGTCGTATCCGTAGTATCACCAGGATCAGGTATCTCTCCTTAATTCTTATACTACAGACCTATTTAGGTTATCACTTAAGGCATGATCCACTTGTATATCTCATATACATGCTTAAGTTTACATACAATAGCCATGAACTTTGTTTATTGAATATGAGTAAATACCAAATAAAATAACTCTTATTTCATTCATAACAATGTGTACAGTTTACATACTACAAGACTCTGGGAGAATTAGGACACCAATCCCAAAAAATACTTGATCCAAGAAACTAGATAGAATTTACCTAAAAAATCCATAGATAAATCCATTAGAAACAACCCAATTCATGCTTACAGTCCAAAATAAAACATAAATCTAGCCTAATGATACTGAAAATGTAAAGAGGAAGGAAGAAAACTAGGCCTCTCCCCGGCCTTCATAAAAATCAGCATAGTTTTAACCTAAAATCGAAGAGAGATTAAATAGAAATTGGGGCTAGTGTTGCAACGCTAGTCAGAGCATTGCAACACTTTTGTCAACAGTAACCCTTGAGCATTGGCATGACATGCAACATTGCTGCGACATTCACTTGCGACAGTTAATATTCGCGCGCGGAGATGCTTGGCGTTTAGTTAATATTCGCAGTGTTGCAATGTTGCCCTATATCTTTAGGTTCTGCCTCTCAGCATTGCACAAGTGTTGGATTTATACATGTATGAGCATTGCAATGCTCCGAATAGGGGTCGTTTGGTCATTTCCTCTTCTTTGAAGCCCAGATACTCAAATTATCTTAAATTGCTTCAAATTAACCCTATTTCTCATCAAATGGTCAGTTCTACCTTTTGGTTGCTCGATACCTACAAAATAAGATAATTAACATATAAAATCCATTAATGAGCCTAAATTAAGCTAGAACTTATAGCTCTTTTTTAGAGCTATCAAACATCCCCAACTTAATTCTTGCTCGTCTCGAGCAAGATATAAACATACATTTAAACAAATATATTCATTCATTAAAAAACATGCTTGCTCAAGTTGCAAAAGTTGTTACTCTAGTCTCAACAGTCAATAAAGATAAATTTTGCAATCAAGAATGAACTTGATTACAATCAATCAATGAAGTACATTTTTAAGAATAATTCTAAATCTATTCATGCATGAGTGAGTCTAGAGTCTTGCTAGTTACGCTTGCACAACCCGGATAGGTTTTATAAGGCCTTAAATCTGTTTTTCCTACTCTTGCTCGGTTATCGACTCCAAACATATCAAACTTGCAAAAAAGGCAACACTAAGACAAGGGTACCTAAACTCACCTACACAAAACATAGAAAGACATTTATTTTACCTAAAGGGCTAGCTTTCACACTCAACCACCGAAAACTTATCCACTATTTTCTCACAGGGCTCTAACTAGACACGACAGAGGTAACTTTTTCCACCCTATCCATGCACACACACACACACACTTTGAAACTAGCAATTACCTCATTTTTTTATATGCATTTTTCCTTAGCAACTAATTTGCTTTTCTCTCTCTTTTTTTCTTTTTTAATTCACACACTAGGCCCTTATTTATCCACTTTGTCTAGTTTTTCTCTAAAACAAGTAAGGTTACTCCCAAGTAAAAGGTGGACCTTTTGGGGTGACAACAGAAATACAAACCAGATAACCCAATTCTAAGCATGAAGACTTTAATTTTTGCAAGAACAATGACTTAAAGATGCATGAGAGACAAGAAATTTTTTTTAAATTGGGCTAAAAATCATGATCATGCTCTCCTAACATTATCTCATGCAAATTTTATCACATGAGGAGTGCGTCATAAACTATCATCATAACAACCAAAACAACAGAGCAAACAAAACAATTAAGCACACAACAATGTCCGAGCAAAACGCTCAAGGACACCAAGCTAAAATATACTATCCAACGGGTACCCCACCTCCGACTTAAAATGATACATTGTCCCCCAATGTATCCCTGAATAAAGCTCTTAAAATAATAAGTACAAGGGAACAGAAAACCTCGCCTGAAAACATTATCACGCACGGGGTGATGGTTGGGTTACTGCTCTCTTCATTTTTGCCTCTTTCTATTTAGGACTTTGGAGATACCTACAAAAAAAAGAAAAAAAAAACAAAGGAAAAAAGAAAGAACTATAAACAAAGAAGAAGCTAGTAAAAAAAATGAAAAGAAAGAGAGAAAAACTAAAAATTACGAGAAAAAAAAAATAAAGGGAAAGAAAAATACAACCGAGGGCAATAAGGGAATGGCTAGTGATAATTTAGAGTCTAGCAAATTTAGCTCCCTCTGTAAATTAAACTGGAAACCAATGCTGGCATAGTAGAGGCGATTTTGTTCACATATGAAGTTAACCGTCCTCCCCATTTGCCTAGTGCGACGAGCAGTGTTCTGACTCACCTTAAGGCTTCAGTGGCCATCCTCAGGGTGCGTTCACCAACCGACTCCTCCTCAACTGACACACCGTACTGATCCTGGGGATTAGAATAAGGAAGCTCCTCGCCCGAAATCTCCTTGTCATCTTGCTTCTTCTCGTCATGCTCTTCCACACCATGGCCATGGAACAAAGCTACTGAAGACCTGCAAATGGGTCCACAGCGTCCCATCCTTTCCTCCTCAGCAGGGATTTCCACCCCGGACCTCTGGCAAAGTTTTATAATCAAGCTAGGATGTCTTAGGCTACCCATAGTGGAACAATGTCTAGAAGGGTGGATGGAGGCTCTAATGACCCAACCGCATTGACGGACATAACTTGACGAGGCAGTACAAGAGTTTTTCTCTATCCTTAGTGACGACGTAACACCGACATCAGCCTGGAGCAAACAAATGCATGCCAGATTTGACCGAAAACAAACATCTCTATCTCCTTGAACCGGACTGCAACAACAGGTGAATGGACCCACTCAACTCTAGGCCCACGGAGAGCTTGGATAACCTCCTGATCTGAGAACTGCTGTGAGCAGAACCTACCATATTCATCATTGAAGTCAGTTAACCTATAGACTTCATTGATCCAGAGAGAGGAGAAGGGCACTCGAATGTTTCTCACCAATGAGAAATCCATGTCCTCATCGATGTTGGCATAAAACTCTCTAACAAGAGAAGCAACCACCTCACCAGGACGACCAGCAAAAGATTCCCAACCACGCTATTGTATTTCAATAGTGATGTGGAGGTAGAAGTTTGCCTCTAGAGATAACGCCCTTTCGGGGACTAGCTTCCTAGTAGATACAACGTGATGAAATCTATCTAAAACCTCTTGGGACACGAACCTAGGGTGCTCAAACTGGGGTTTCGGATCTTGTTCCTATGACTTGAACTAGCCATGTTCTTCCCTTTTTCTTTCCTAGGTAATACATTGAAAATCCTAACAAATTAACTCACAACTCTATGGGTGAAAACCTAGGAAAACAAGGAACTCCATAAAACTCAACCTATCCAACTCAAAAAATATTCCCAAATCCAATCCACCGCACCTGTAAATAGAAATATCCCAAGCATTCAAATTTAATTCTTAAAAAAAAAATCCAATATTCAATCTCATCTCAATTCAAATTTAAGCAAAATTTTCACAATTTTAGAGCATCTCAACACTAATCTAGAAAATCACAAAAGAAATCAAGCAAGTAAAGCAAAGATTACCTTAGATTTGAGGAGAATTCCAAATGTGAGAAGAAAACCCTAAAAATCGATTTTGGGGGAGAAAAACCCATGATTTAGAGGATGAAATGCAAGAAGATGTGAAGAATAATTGGATTTTGGGAAGAAAACAAGAGATTTAATTTTGTAGATGGAAAAAGGGAAAGGGAAGGTAAGAAATCGGAAGAAATCGTGCTGAAAAAGAGGGGAAAATATAGTTCCTTTCGACTGCAGAACTACTTTAAACGCAGTTTTGCCTCGCAGTGTCCCAACATTGTGCCTTAATTTTTAATAATAATTTTAATTATTTTTATTTTTTTAGATAGAAATTCCAAATTAAACTAATTTGATCCTAAACCTAAATCAATTTAAACTAATTAATTAGAAAAAGGGAAAATAAAATTAAAAAATGAAGAAAATAAAACCAAACAATAAATTTTTTTCGCCTGACTACCTCTAAGAAGCGCAAATTTTTAATGTCGGTTGCTCAACGTGACTTGTCCCCTATCAAGGTACAAATAAATTCTCATATTTCTCTAGTCCCTTCTTAGATAAGTCAATATAGCCTGGTAAGGCTATAAGAGTTCTCATCTTTTGAAAAGAACCAGAAAAGTCGAATTTGTGATTTTTAATTTTAGGCAAAATAGGTAAAAACAAAGACTCAACTGACTCAATGGACTCTGACTCACAAGGAAAAGATGAGCAATCGAAAAATATATGAAATGTCAAGTGAAAGAATAAATCGAGGCTTGGAAGCCTCTAGCTCTTTTACCAAAAACTCCTCGAAGTGAGGCATGGGCTCATACTTGACCTTACTAACTCGTTCTAGACATGAAGGAGAATGAACATCGTCATCATCACTGAAAGGATAAAATTCCTCCACGAACTCCGCCTCAGTGGTAAAAACGATGGAAAGCTCTAGACGTTTCTCCAACGTAAGCATGGGATGTACAAGCTAACGAATAGGAGCAACCTTAACAAACACTGAGGCTTGAGTCTCCAGATGGGACTCAATAGAATCCTACACACACTAAGAAGAACTATCAGCAATTTCACCCATTATAAAACCCAAAATCTTACCTTGACCGTCGCTCTGAGAAACCAGATGCTCAACTTGACGATCGATGCCAGTCACATCCATATATACTCAGCTCGGTACTCTTAGAAGATGGATACATTAAGGATTCTTCAAGTCTCCCAACTGATTCAGTAATCTAAGCAACGAGGTCACTCAGATTTTGGAACTCAGCTCTAGCTTCATATCCGAAATGGAAGTTATCCTATTGAAAACTTGAGAATTCTTGTTGACTAAAGGAGGGTTCCTGCACAAACTTCCCGAGCTATTAGAAAGTCCCTAACCAAATCTTCTAAAGACATGCCTAAATTGGTAGAAGAGGCATGCATCGATAAGGGAGTTTGGCTAGACATCTCTCATGGAGGATAATAATCGCGCTCAGGACCACGCGTAACCTGTAATTGCCTAGTAGCCAAAACTTGAACAAGAGAGGTTAGTTGTGAAACTTGATTATTAAGCTCATTAAATTCTCTTACCTCTTGTTCTCTTCGCTGAGTCGCTTGCTTTGCACGAAGTGCATAGTAAATGTTTATATCATTTACCATGATAAAACAGGTGGACACAAGAAAAAAAAATGATTTTGGGTTTTTAAAGTTTACAAGTCAAATTCAACTAAAAGGATTAATTGGCTTGCCTCCCCAACAATTGCACCATTTTTTATAGGGAGAGATTTAATGTCACCTGCAAATAAGCAAAAATATTTTTATATCACTGAAACCTACTTCTTATACTAACAAGTAGTATAAACGACAAGTACGGGATCAAACCACAGAGAGGTCAGGATTTAATTCACTCGTAAGCTAAATTGGATTGTGAAAGCAGTAAAAGTTGGATTTTGATTCGATTAACAAGAAAATCAAATGCAAGAAATTAAATAGCAAGGGATAAATGTAAAATGAAATTGGTTCACCTAGTTCTCAAATCAAGATGGACATTCAATGCAATTATTATCATCGTTTTCTGCTAATTAATTATGCAATTGAATTACGCATGCACAGTACTCGCTCGACTCGATCTAATTAACCCCTACAATGGCAGACAACTAGCAAGAATCTAACTAAGAAAGCGTTTTAATCATTAATTAAGGTTAGAAAGGTCATACCCTAACTAATCTATATGCTTCTAAATTCTATTGGGTTCGATAGAGACCAATATAGAACTGAAAATATATGCATTGGGATTTAGGATTCAATTCTATTAATTAATTGTCAGGAAAGTCATATTCAATTAACCAATTTTATCTTTGAACCTAACAATTAGCACATTCTAGGGATAGCCATCAAATGCCTAATTAACTATTGCTACTTAGGAGACCTTAGCTAGACATTCTTATGCAAAAATAAATTTAACAAGATATTCATGCAAGATTGTGACAAACTAAGAATCATAGCTTAACATGCTCATGAGTGAAAAGTCATCCACACAAACATGCTTTTAGAAATTAAAGAGGATTCAAAGAACACATTAATTCAGATTGCAAAAAACTAATTAAATTAGAAAACTCAAGAAATCGCTATAGAATACTTGATCCAAGAAACTAGATAGAATTTACCTCGTAGACAAATCCATGAGATACAACCCAATCCATGCTTACAATCCAAAATAAAATATAAATCTAACCTAATGATATTGAAAATGTAAATAGGAAGGAAGAAAACTAGGCATCACCTCGGCCTCCATAAAAATCAACATAGTTTTAACCTAAAACCGAAGAGAGATTAAATAGAAACTGAAATTAGCATTGCAACGCTCTTGTCGACAACAACTCTCAAGTGTTGGCATGGCATTGCAACGTTGCTGTGACGCTCATTTGCGATAGGTGTGCACGCGGATGCTTGGCGTTCCATTAATCTTTGCAGCGTTGCGACGCTGCCCTGTATCTTTAGGTTCTGCCTCTCAGCATTGCGCAAGCATTAGACTTATAAATTTATGAGCGTTGCGACGGTCCAAATAGAGGCAGTTTGGTCATTTCATCTCCTTTGAAGCCCAAATGCTCAAATTACCTCCAAATTGCTTCAAATTAAACTCATTTCTCATTAAATGGTCAATGCTACCTTTTGGTTGCTCGATACCTATAAAATAAAATAATTAACACATAAAATCCATTAATGAGCCTAAATTAAGCTAGAAATTATAGCTCTTTTTTAGAGTTATCAACGACATAGGTTCATCTTGGAAATTGGAATAAATTGAAAAATGACCAACGTAAATTTAGAATGATTTTTTTTATTCATTTTACCCTTTAGAAAATTTGAGGGGTGTACATAGGTTGGGTTGGATTTGTTGGGTTTTATGTCCTAAAAACTCGCAATTTGTAAAATAATATACATTTTCTATATCAATATACTTGTTATTGATCTCATAAATTGTATGAAAGTCTAAATCCAATAAACTAAGACTCATGATGAGTACTTGAATTTTATGTGGAGACATAAGAGTGAATCAGGTTTGAATAATTAGTCAAAATAATATATGGTACATGAATGAGGTTGGGTACCTTATTCTGGTAACACCATTGGATGCGGCCTACTCTGTAGTTGTTACAAAGAGTTGTAAAGTGCTACATACAATGTGATTCTAATTCGTACATATTATGACATGAGGAGTGGGGCATCCTATGCAATGAGTTTGCATAAGATCAAGACCAAGAAATAAGTCACTCTTACTTTATAACGTTGTTTACTGTTTAAGACTGACTATTTCACCTAGATGACCTAGGTAACTCGATCTTAATCTTGAGCTAACTATGAACTTCTGTTTATTCGGGATTGCCTTTAGATTTGCATAATTAAGGGTTGGTTCAACAGCACTGGCTCAATAAAACTCGCATTTCAGGGGTAAGACTGGATAGATAGCTAGGGACATAGGGTGCAAGACAGAGTTCACACCTACCTGATATCACAAACTAGTTGTTCATTAGAGGATCAATAGGGTCTTGAGGAATAAGACGTAATCTCGGGGTAAAATAGATATTTGACCCAACGGTTATTACGAACAACCTTTGAAGGGTCGACTTGCTGATTATGGTTAAATCATGTGGACATAATATATCTATGAGGGGAGTGCAACTATGGGCTTTAGTGAAGTGACCTATTAGTTAACGAATGGGGATTAATTTGGTCTAATGAGTTTAGTCAATTAATCTCGAATCATTGGAGCCCATGATCTGTTGGTCCGCGAGGTTCCCTACTAGCTCGTAACAGACTAGCTCTAGAATAGCATGATAAGTTAATTTGAAACATTCAAATTAGAATTAAGGGAATTAGTAATTATATGAGATATAATTATATGTTTGATTTTAAAATTAAACGAAATAGGAGAATTTATATATTTAAATATGATTTAAATATATAAAGATGGATATGTGTTAAAATTAATTTAATATTTGATATCAAATTAATTAAGTTTTATTTAATAATTAATTTATGAAATCAATTAATTTTTTTCATTTTTTAAAATCAAAATAGATTTTATAAAATCAAAATTTGTTTTTTAGATAAAATTGGAAAAGTAAAAACAAAAAACACACAAAATTGAAAAAAAAAAAAGTTTTTCCATTATCCATCACCAAGTAGCTCACTCAAATGGCAATATCTTTGCCTTGACTTCTCCAAGCATGAGCTGCAACTCATGCAACTCTTCTCTTTGCATGTTGATCTGCAATATAATGAAGAGATTAGAGTGAAAATCGAGCATGCAATCTATAGAGATTTTGAGAGAAAAATTGGTTTGAAGAAAGAGTTCTTCAGCTGATTTTCTACAGTGAGCTTTTCTCCTTCTACCCTTGATTCAATCTTGTTTTGAGTCGCACAATTCAATCTAAAGCACCAAGAGAATAGTGGGGAAGATCTTGAGGTGGTCTGCAACAAGATTTAGAGAAGAAAGCAGTTGGTGAAGGAGCTTTGAAGAAGTTCTACAAGAGGTATGTCTTGAAACTCACTTTTTTCTACAAAAACATGCTTTATATCTTGCCAAAATTAGTGAATTTGAGTGCTTAGATGATCCTTGTGTTTCCACTGTTGTTGATACAATCTTACAGGATTGGGTTGTGGCATTTTTTTGGATTAACTTGAAAATTCGGGTTGGTCAATTTGGCAAAACATAAATAATTCAGAAATTCATCAATTCTAATATATATATATGTCAACATATATGTAATATGGCTCGGGAAGGGTCAACACGTTTTTTTTATTTCAACCCTAACCCAATACAATCTAATAAAAATAGAAAAAATTCAACACAATCCAACCCAAAAGAATCCTTATAGTTTGGATTGGATAATTCGGATTGTTCAAGTTGTTGGGTCATTTGAAAACCCCTAAAAAATTTGGCGCCAAAATCCACTAAAATCTTGTTAAATATGAATCTTAATTTTCAAAGGACCTCCCACCCCTAAATTATTTAAACCTAAAATAAAGATTTAGAGCATCTAAATTCTTATACTGCAATTAATTCAGAGCATTCAAGGAGGAAGCTACAGAGCACACCACTGTTTGTTGCTCTAGCATTGTTTCAATTGGGGACAATTTCGAACATCATCAAAAGCCCTTTTTTTCTTTTTAATACGAAGTTAGGAAAATATATTAATTTGGGCAAAGTCGATATGGTGTTTCGTAGTGAGGACGGAAGAATGTGAGATAGTGTATTCTGTACTTTCATGGTTACTTATCTTTCAAGGTATTTTGGTTGAGCGTTTTCGAAAATGTTTATATGGATAGATTTTATTTGGAATCTTTTGATACTTAATTTTATTTGTAAAATAAAATCTGATTAGATATTTAATAATTATGTTATGTCTGCATTACTTTTCTCTAATGAATTATTATTTGGAGAGTTGCATGGAATATGTGCAGTCTAAATTGCAATTACCTTTTCTAATTGAAAAAAAACATCTATTCCAATATTCCATAATGGCCTTATAAGATCCAATGGGCTTTATATGTCTTGTTATGATTCAATATTAAGATTTTTTATGCGAAAAATCTTTTTATAAATGTCATAGATTTTATATTATTTCTGGAATGATTAATTTAACATTTTCACCGTTATTTTAAAATTTTCAAAATATTTAATCTTTAAAAAAAACCAATTTTTTTTCCTTTTTAACTTTATTTTTGTTATTTATTCATGCATGGAAGATTTCATTCATTTTATTTCGTATTCTAACAAATATCAACCACATATTCATTGAATGTCAAGTATATGTCGGATAAAAATGTACATATATTATTTGGTATATAAGATCATATATTGTATAAATTGTATTGTTTATGCACTTATCAAATTATGTTTATTTCAAAAAAAAAAAATTCAAATATATATCGAATATATTGTAATGTATATATAAATATTACTACAAAAACTACGTTACTTACGCTTGAAACTTTGAAAGTAATATGTAATTTGGATGAAAAAGGTCAAGAATAATGAAAAAAGCGGAGATTGCCAAAAAAAATTAGATTTTTTTACGAGTAACTTGACACTTTTAAAATGCCAAGTAGTTTCCTAATGTATTTGATTATTGATATTTTATAAGCCTAAAGATAGCTTAGTTATTTTTTTAGGGTTTATTATATATATAAGAAAGAAAAAATTGTTTTTTGAAAGCCCCAAATTTGAAGACTTAGGGCTTTGTCATTCAGCTTCTTCCTCATGTTTAGAGTTGGCAAAAATCTCCACGGGGTTGGGTCTCCGTCCTGATTCGCTGATTTGATCTGGGATAAGGTCAGACCAGAGATTCTAACTGGATCCTCGATCCGGGACAGGGAGGATATGTCTGCCCCGTCCTCGTCTCCGACTCCAATTAAATATTTTTATTTTTTTAATATATATATATATATATATATAACAGGGATGGGTCCTCGTGGGGACCCGTTTTCCCAGCGGGGATGGGGGAAATACCCATGCGAGGATGGGGAGTCCCTCCACCCGTTCGATCCTGTTGCCAATCCTATTCACGTCGGTCGCACCTCATCAACGATCAACTGTGCCTCCATAAGTCTCTCACGCCAGTCATCATCACGCTGTCACGCCAGTTGTCGTCGGGTTGTGTCACAGCGGTCTATGCTCCATCTCTCTCTCTAGCACGCATCACGCCAGTCGCATCGCAACTGTATCTACCATCATGTCGAGACTCACGGTAGCTCTGTCACGCTAGCGTCGACCTCTGTCGTACCCCTTCTGCTGCTGCCGTTGTGTTTCTACCCGGTACTTCTGGACCCCGCGCAAGAAGGTTTCCTTCCCTTCCTTCTCATTTTCGTCTATGATTCCTTCTTCGCTATCAAGATCTGCCTCTAATACCTTTCACTTCACTTTGTTTTTTATTTTGTTTTTTATTGCATTGTTCTGATCTATGTGGATCGGGTTGGTTCGTCTGATCTATTGTGATTTTCATTCGATTAGATGTCGTGTTGATGAGTAGGTGAAGGATTCTGAATTCCTTATTGATTCGACTCGTTGGAGTATTTGTTGTTTCCTTAATTTAGAAGTCAAAGTATTAGAATAGTAAGATAATAAAATAAATCTAATGTTAATTTAAGTTTATGGATTCCACACAACAAAAAGCTTTACTTCCTTTGTTTTTGGTTGATTATGTTTTAAATTTTATTCTAGACACTAAAATTTTATGCTTATTCTATTTTCATCTCTCAATTCCATATCTTTTCTGAAGCTTATATTTAACTTTCTAAAAAATAACTCAGTGTAGTTCCATTTTAATTAATTGTAGATATAGTTAAATAAGGTATTAAATAACTCAATAAACCTAGAAGCCGAAGTTTAATGAATTCAATAGTGATTATTTGGACTGTGTAGATTCTTATAATTGTAAGACATACAATAAACATCAACAACACAATTAAACCAAAGTTGGTGGCACACAAAAGACAGGCACTTAGAAGATGTTTGTTGAAAGGTCTTAAATCTGTTTGTTGGCACTTCGAACAATCTAGTACGAGGTCTCGTTATTCAGATTTTATATTCAACATATTTATTTATTTGCAGTTATTCACGATTTTGACCTTAAGGTTTAAAGCAGTGCGATATATAAACTCTCTAACCTAGAGGTGCCGTTATTGATGTGATTCTGAAAACATTCTTTTGAAATAATATTGTTCTCCCTCTTTCTGTGGACGTAGCTAACACACTGTTAGTGAATCACGTATATTTATGTGTCGATTTTTCCCTACTCTACGTTCCTTTTTGTGTTCTTTAATTATCGATTCCGCAACACTTCAAGATATCCATTTGTTCTCATAATGAATGACCATAATTTGGGAGTCAAAATAGAATATAGTAAAAGTGTTGTTTTTCATTAAAGTGGTTTCCATTCCAATTTTTTTAAGCCATCTTAATTATTGATTATATTATTATTATCATCATACACTTTAGACGGAAGAAATTAATTAATATAGGCCAGGTCCTTAATTCATTTTTCATGATTATCATTGATATATGAGCAATTATCTAATTTAGTTTTGAGGATGTAGTTTCACTACTTATTCAAATTTAGGATAAACATACAATACAATCTAGTGAAATTAAAATTTTAAGGTTAAGGTTAAAATTTAAATCTATGAAGCACAGATACTCCATGTGAGACAAAGAATCTGTATTAGATACGTATCAGATATCGATACTTCCAGATACTTCCCAGATACGTATATAACATGTGATTTGACGTATTTATTTCTACGCGTACCTTTTTTTAAAGAAAAAAGTCAAACAACTAATCTAATCTTTCTCAATCTAAAACTAGGCAACCTATTTAAAAAGCCCACTACAACGAAAAAAATAAATAAAAGACCAAACCCTAGAATCATCTAATTTTCATCTTCACATTTGAGTCCCCACAAAGTCCACAAAAATATAAACCATTTGGATATCTTCAACAATTCAATGAAGAAGTTCTTTGTTTATCTTCATACTTCTCCCTCTAATCTTCTTCTTCTCACTACAAGAATTTTGGGCTTTATTGTCGGTTGAAAAAAGTGAAATTGGATGTATAATGTCGGTTTTATTTTTTTTTTTTAAAAAAAAGCGGATCTTTAATGTCGGTTTTAAACCGACATTGTAGGGGTACCTTTAATGTCGGTTTTAAACCAACATTAAATACCTGCTTAATTTATCCTCTCACTTTCTATTTCCCCCCCATTTTTTTCATTTTTCCCTCTTCGCTTTCCCCCTATTTTCTTTTTCCTCTCATTCTCACACTTCCCTCTTCAAACCCTCTCTTTTCTCACTTCTCTCTTCCAAACCCTTGCCATTTTTTCGTTGATCGTGTGAAGTGTCTGTCGTGGTGTAGATCTGGCTTCCGTGTACGTCTGTTTGTCGTGCAACCCAGATCTACTGCTCGTTCTATCGAAACGCCACAGCCAACCCGGATCTAATCGTGGGTGAAACTTATTCTGTCGAAGTGCCATAGCCCAAATCTGTGGAATGGTCACAAATGTTGTGACTTGTCACAGATGGTCTAATCTTGATCATTCGTATTGGGGACATGCGAGCAGGGGTGTCTTATACAAAGAGTTTGTATAAGACCTGACCACGAAGTGTTAACGTCTCGTTATATAACACCGTTCATGACAGAGACTTCACTTCACTAGGATGACCATAGGTAATATGACCTCAATCCTGAATGAATTGAGAACTCCTGCCATTGAGGGCGACCCTTTGATTTGTATGGGTGCAAAAGGCCAGGTCGCCAATTCAAACCTACCATTTTGGGGATTCGTCTAATTTGGGAGCTAGGAACTCAGCTACACAAGATGAAATTCACTATTTCCCTGAGGTAGGGGTAAATAGATAGATGGCTCCCTTAAGGGCTGATTCCGGGGCTTGAATGATGTGGCGCTACATACCTTCTCTTGGTCCAAGAGGTGTTCACACATAGTTGGACTATGCTGTATTGTTCATTAGAGGAATCAGTGGTACTTAAGGAGTGAGATATAACTACAGGGGCAAAACGGTAAATTGGCCCAGCTGTACTTACGAGCATCTGTGAAGGGTCATCATACTCATGATTGGTTATATCTGATGGACACAGAAATATATCTATGGTAAGAAGAGTTTAGTTGTTGGTCTTTAGTGGAATCACTGACAGTTAACGGATGGTGGATCTCGTGGCTAAAGAGTTTAGTTAGGTATTCATGTACCGTTGAAGTTTCAAGCCACAGGTCCATTAGGTCCCTTGGATAGCTTGGATAAAGTCGAGAACCAGTGTTTGGGTTAATTTAAAATGATCAAATTAACAAGAGGAAGTTCAATTATATATGATATAATTGGACTGATTAATTATATATGATATAATTGGACTGATTAATTATATATGATATAATTGGCTAAATGTATGAGATACATTATTTTGGAGGAAATGAGATATAAATATGATTTATATTAATTAGAGGAGAAAATAATATAGGATATAAGTATAATATGATTATATTTATTAATTGATTAATTGATTAATTATATGATAATTAACCAATTTTTTCAACGTTCAGACGTGGGTAGTGGGCATCGTCGGTTACGGTAACCGATGGGTTATAAATGAAAAGAAGATTTCATTTTGATAAAGAATTCAATACTGCTTTGACCGCCTAAAAGAATTCATGAAACGATCGTCCGAGAGCCTATACGATAGTTTCTTCTCCATCTAAACGATCGTCTACCTCACGATTTATCTAAACGATCGTATACATTTTTCCTAAACGATCGTTCAACTTTTCCTACACGATCGTGTCACTCCTCTATGCGATAAGCACTTCTGCTATACGATAGCACTGTTATATCTTTCACTTGCTTATCGTCTACAAGACTCGTTGTCCTCTGTCCACTACCAAATTCACCAAAGCCCACTCTTTGGGCTTTTACTCCGAGAATACCCAGGGTTCATTAGTGGTGGTGTCATCCCCACTGCAACGTTTGTGTTCATGTTGATTGTGTTGTTGCAATCGACATTCTCGTCGGGTGTTGGTAGATCTGTTGGAGGGATCTGCTGCATTGGGTTCAGAAGTTCGAAGAGTGTCTTGAACTGGTATGGAACCCTTTCCCTGTTATTTATCATGTTCTAAGCATGCCGATAATTAGATTTATGTACATAACAGGTTTTAATACTTCGATTTCATCCGTTGCAACGAAATGAAATATACATTCATGGTGTATGAATTTCTACGTTGTTTTAATTGTTAAATCTGCTGTGGATATGCCTGATTAATGGATGTTTTCTGGATGATTAGCCTCGAATTGTTTAAATCCTTTTATATTTGCAGTTGTTTGTAAAGGCCCCTGCATTTTTGGGCATTAATAATCGTTATCGAGTTTGTATTCAAAGTTTGTTTGAAGTTTTGGGTCGTTCATCAAAGTTCTGGGCAAGCGTTACGGCTCTTCGAGGAAGGAGGCGATCTAGGGTTGATCACATCATGCAGAAGAAGTTCTACATGATCGTTGTCCATCGCATCGTAAAGATGAAGAAGTACGTGATCGCGGTTGAACGCATCGGTTAAACGATGGGGAATGCGATCAAGAGTTGTTCGCATCGGGTTGACGATCAGGTACGCAATCACTGAGTATCGTTTAATGTGCGCACGCACTAGACGATCGTTTCGGTCAGCAAGCTTCATCGCTTAGTAACTGACTAAATGATCGCTTAGTATCGCAAGGTAAATCGTTTACCTGGTTGCACGCATCGTGTAGACGATGAGACGCTCGCATATCGTTTAAAGCGTGCACGCTAAACGATCGTTTAGGTCAGTAAGCTTCATCGTTTAGTAACCACGATCACTTAGTAACTCAAGGTAAATCGTTTACCTGTCGGTGCGCTACACGATCGCATGGACGGTCAGGCTTTGCAACCTCGTCGTCGTCTACGTGATCGTTTACTTATGCTCCTATCGTCTAGTGCGCGTTGAACGATCGTCTACCTGCTGGAGTTTGCTACACGATGAAGACCTCCTAGCGGGTAAAATGGACTGAGAGATTGGTGAAGAATGGACTTCTAAGTAAGTTAGAAGAAAATTCTTTACCTATGTGCGAATCTTGCCTTGAGGGTAAGATGACTAAACGACCTTTTAATGGAAAAGGTTCTAGAGCCAAGAAGCCTCTTGAGTTAGTACATTCTGACCTTTGTGGTCCTATGAATGTGCGAGCCCGAGGTGGCTATGATTATTTTATCAGTTTTCTGATGATTACTCTAGGTACGAGTATGTTTATCTTATGCAAAGGAAGTCTGAATCCTTTGAAAAGTTCAAAGAGTTCAAGGCTGAAGTGAAAATGCATTAGATAGACGGATTAAAACACTTCGATCGGATCGAGGTGGAGAGTTTTTGGACTCGGAATTCCAGGACTATTTTGATAGAATATGGAATCGTTTCCCAACTCTCAGTGCCGGGTACACCTCAGCAGAATGGTGTAGCGGAGAGGAGAAATAGGACTTTGTTAGACATGGTTCGCTCGATGATGAGTTACGCTTCCTTACCAGAATCGTTTTGGGGTTTCGCAGTAGAGATTGTGGTGTACATTCTCAACGGTGTTCCCTCCAAGAGTGTTGCAAGAACACCTCTAGAGTTGTGGAACCGGCGTAAAGCTAGTTTACGTCACTTCCGCATTTTGGGTTGCCCTGCACATGTGCTTGAGGCTAATCCCGAGATTGTGCCTCTTTGTAGGCTACCTCAAAGTTATACGAGGAGTTATTTTTATGATCCAACAGAAAATAGGATGTTCGTTTCAACAAACGCTACTTTCCTGGAGGAGGATCATATAAGGAAGCACAGTCCACGAAGCAAAGTCGTGTTACATGAACTTTCCAATGAAACTACTGAAATTGCAACAAAAGTTATTGAAAAGTCTGCTACATCAACAAGAGTTGTTGATGGGAGTTCATCCAGTAGGTCGATTCCACCTCAAGAGTTGAGGGAACCTCGATGTAGTGAGAGGGTTGTGAACCCACCTGTTCGCTATCTGGGTTTCGCGGAAATCCTTTCTATGGTAGCAGATGGCGACATTGAGGATCTGTTGTCTTATCAGAAGGAAATAGAGGATGTTGACTAGGTTGAATAGGTCAAGGCCATGGATCTCGAGATGGAGTCGATGTACTTCAACTCAGTATGGGATCTTGTAGATCAACCTGATGAGGTTCGCCCTTTAGGTTGTAAATGGATCTATAAGCGCAAACGGGGTGTTGATGGGAAGGTACAGACCTTCAAGGCTTGACTTGTGGCAAAGAGTTATACCCAGGTAGAGGGAGTCGACTATGAAGAGACTTTCTCGCCTGTTGCCATGTTAAAGTTGATCCGCATCCTCCTGTCCATTGCAACTTATTATAATTATGAGATTTGGAAAATGGACGTCAAGACGGCCTTTCTAAATGGCACTCTTGAGGAGGCCATTTATATGGTGCAACCCGAGGGATTCATAGCCCAAGGTCAAGAGCAAAAGGTTTGCAAACTGAATCAGTCCATTTATGGACTGAAACAGGCATCTCGATCTTGGAACATACGGTTTGATACTGCGATCAAGTCGTATGAATTTGACCAAAATGTTGATGAACCTTGTGTATACAAGAAGATCATTAACGCTTCAGTAGTCTTCTTAGTGTTGTATGTAGACGATATCCTACTCATTGGGAATGATGTAGGTCTACTGACTGTAATAAAGAACTGGCTAGCGATCTAATTCCAAATGAAAGATTTGGGAGAGGCTCGGTTTGTTCTAGGTATACAGATCTTTCAGGATCGTAAGAACAAAGTACTAACACTATCTCAGGCATCGTATATTAACAAGATGTTGCTCAAGTACTCGATGTAGGACTCTAAGAGGGGCCTATTGCCATTCAAGCATGGAGTCACTTTGTCTAAGAAAATGTGTCCTAAGATGCCTTAAGAGGTTGAGGAAATGAGACGGGTCTCATATGCGTCTGTCGTTGGCAGTTTGATGTATGCAATGCTCTATACTCGTCCAGACATCTGCTACGCTGTGGGCATAGTCACTAGGTATCAGTCTAACCCAGGCCAAGGTCACTGGACCGCAGTGAAAAACATCCTGAAGTATCTTCGGAGAACGAGGGACTACATGCTTGTGTATGGTTCGAGGGATTTGATCCTTACAAGATACACGGATTCTGACTTTCAGACTGATAAGGACTCTCGCAAATCCATATCAGGGTCAGTCTTTACTCTTAACGGAGGAGCTGTAGTGTGGCGAAGTACTAAGCAGAGGTGCATCACCGACTCCACTATGGAGGTGGAGTACGTAGCGGCTTGCGAATCTGCTAAGGAGGTCGTCTGACTCAGGAAGTTCTTGACAGACCTGAGAGTTGTTCTAGATATGTCTAGGCCCATTACCCTCTATTGTGATAATAGTTTGGCAGTGGCAAATTCTAAGGAGCTAAGGAGTCATCGGCACGACAAACACATAGAGCGGAAGTATCATCTGATCCGTGAGATAGTGCATCGAGGGGACGTGATCATCACGTAGATCACTTCGAAGCACAATGTTGCTAATCCGTTTACGAAGGCTCTCATGGCTATAGTGTTTGAGGGTCACCTACGGAGCATGGGTCTACAGCATCGCCTACGGCTGGACTAGGGCAAGTGGGAGATTTTCTTGTACTGGGCTTTTATGCCCTAGTTTATTGTATTGTACTAAGTTTCTTTGTACACCCCACTTCGCTTTAGGACAAGTGTAAGATTGTTGGGGTTGATGCCCTAAAGTCTCGTGTCCTGTAGTTTGTAAACAGTATGTACAAATACTTGTGTTATTAATATATGATATTTATTTCACATCTTTTATTTTGTTCGGTTAATTGTTTTATTTGCTTTACCACAAACCAATAAACATAAAATCTTTGGTTATCTGCATGTGACTCAAGCATGTATGTGGTGAGATACAAGTGAATTATGTCTTGAGTGATAACAAAAATGGTCTGTAGTAAATGGATATAGGAGAGAAACCTTATCCTGGTAACACTACGGACGCGGCCCGCTTTGTGAAATGGTCACAAGTGTTGTGATTTGTCACAGATGGTCTGATCCTGATCATTTGTGTTGGGGACATGCAAGTGGGGGTGTCCTATATAAAGAGTTTGTATAAAACCTGACCACGAAGTGTTAATGTCTCGTTATATAACACCGTTCATGACAGAGACTTCACTTCACTAAGATGACCATAGGTAACATGACCTCAATCATGAGTGAGTTGGGAACTCCTACCATTGAGGGCAGTCCTTTGATTTGTATTGGTGCGAATGGCCAGGTCGCCGATTCAAACCTACAATTTTGAGGATTCGCCTGATTTGAGAGTTAGGGACTCAGCTACACAAGATGGAATTCACTCCTTCCCCAAGGCAGGAGTAAGTAGATAGATGGCTCCCTTAAGGGCTGATTTCGGGGCTTGAACAATGTGGCGCCACACACCTTCTCTTGGCCCGAGAGATGTTCACACATAGTTGGATTATGTTGTATTGTTCATTAGAGGAATCAGTGGTACTTAAGGAGTGAGATGTAACTACAGGGGCAAAATGGTAAATTGGCCCAGCTGTACTTACAAGCATCTGTGAAGGGTCATCATACTCATGATTGGTTATATCCGATGGACACAGAAATATATCTGTGGTAAGAAGAGTTCAGTTGTTGGTCTTTAGTGAAATCACTGATAGTTAACGGATGGTGGATCTCATGACTAAAGAGTTTAGTCAGCTATTCACGTACCGTTGGAGCTTCGAGCTACAGGTCCATTAGGTTCCCTGGGTAGCTTGGATAAGGTCGAGAACCAATGTTTAGGCTAATTTGAAATGTTCAAATTGACAAGAGGAAGTTCAATTATATATGATATAATTGGACTGATTAATTATATATAATATAATTGGCTAAATGTATAAGATACATTATTTTGGAGGAAATGAGATATAAATATGATTTATATCAAGTAGAGGAGAAAATACTATAATAGATATGTAATATCAAACTATAGGATATAAATATAATATGATTATATAATATGATTATATTTATTAATTAATTAATTGATTAATTATATGATAATTCCAATTTTTTCCACGTTCGGACGTGGGTAGTGGGTATCGTCGGTTATGGTAACCGATGGGTTAAAAATGAAAAGAAGTTTTCATTTTGTATAGAGAATTCAATACTTCTTCGACCGCCCAAAAAAAAAGATTTCATGAAACGATCGTCCGAGAGCCTATATGGTAGTTGTTTCTCTATCTAAACGATCATCTACCTCATGATTTCTCTAAATGATCGTATACGTTTTTCCTAAACTATCATTCAGCCTTTCCTACACGATCATGTAGCTCCTCTATGTGATAAGCATTCCTGCTACACGATAGCACTGTTATATCTCCCACTTGCTTATCGGTCTACACGAATCGTTGTCCTCCTTCCTTTACCAAATTCACCAAAGCCCACCCTTTGGGTTTTCACTCCGAGAATACCCGAGGTTCATTAGTGGTGGTGTCGTCCACACTGCATCGTTCATGTACGCGTTGATCGTGCTCTTGCAGTCGACGTTCCCGCCGGGTGTTGGTAGATCTATTGGAGGGATCTGCTGCATTGGGATTCAGAAGTTCGAAGAGAGTCTTCAACTGGTATGGAACCCTTTCCCTATTATTTATCATGTTCTGAGTATGCCGATAATTAGATTTATGTGCATAACTGTATGTGTTGAATGTATATCATTTGTATTTCGGTCACTGTGAAATCGGAGCGATCTGAACATGCTCATGGAACTCTCGGTATGAGATCCTTCACAAATGAGCAGTGTTACACGATGAGGTAGACGATCGTCTAGTAAGTGAGCGGAGCTACACGATGAGGTAGGCGATTGTGTAGGCGGGCACCGGATGATCGTGTAGCAATGCGGGGAGTTAAACGATGAGGTAGGCGATTGTGTAGGTGGGCGTTGGACGATCGTGTAGCAATGGGGGGAGCTAAACGATGAGGTAGACAATCGTATAGCAGATGTGCAGAGCTAAACGATGCACTAGACGATCGTGTAGATATACGCGCAACGTTAAACGGTGAGGAGTGACGCGTTAGACGATTGGACTATAGGATAGGCAAAGTACTGCATGATCAGTGTAAGCGCTAGACGATAGTGCTAAACGATAGCACTAGACGATAGCGTTGAGCGTTAAAGCGATGTGCGAGCGCTAAGTGATAGACTACACAATGGCGTTACGCAATGTGCGTGAGCGCTAGACGATAGCCGTGATGTGCTAGATGATAAGCAGATGCGCTACACGATAGGCGGAATGCTAAGCGATAAGCGATGATGTTAAGCGATAGGTGGATGCGTTAGACGATAAGGCATCAACGCTAAACGATGGAGCTAAACGATGGGCGCGGTAGCTAAATGATAGACTATGCACGAGACCATTTACTAAATGATTGAGCTACACAATGGGTCGTTAGAGCTAAGCAATAGATGCAGGAACTAAACGATGGAAGCTAGTGCAACCAGAGAAGCAATCCTTTTTAAATACTCTGAGCAGAGAGACCATCTGAAGGTATGTGCATAATTGAGAGCATGTAGATAAATATGTTATTTGCTAAAGCTACTGTTGACTGTTAAAGAAAACTTTGAAGACTATGGATTTGGATGCATTCCCTTTAAATGTGAATTTGGTAAAGATTCTATTTTATGTTCATAGTCTCTTGTTGCTTTAGGAGATAGCTGCAGGTATGGCATCTTTGAGTTGTTTTAGAAGTTGTACTCCACATATGAATATTTACTAGAGTCTCTACTATATTATGGTAGTTATAGATTCTCCTAAAGTAAAAAGCATTTTGATTGCCTTGAGAACATGTACATTATGGTAATTAAATACTCTAAAAGAATGTTTGACTCACAGTTTTAATAAGTTTTAGTTGATGAGTCCAACTTCATCGTTATGTTGTCAAAAAATTTTCATCGTCTTCATATCTCATATCTAGGTAACCAAGCTTCTCTTCTTCAAGATCTTGAAAAAGAAGATTGTCTCATTTATCCAACTATTGAGTTTTCTTATTTTGCAGGTGCAACAAAGGAGTAAATATTTGGTATCGCAACCTCTTTATGCTTTTTCTTGGGGAACTCTAGATCCAACACATTTACTACAAGAATTTTGCCTTGAATGTACCATTTATACACATTCCCAATAAACACGGTTAGTTGAATATGAATTCTGATCACATTTTCACTTTCAATCCTTTGTCTTAAACCTTTTTTGTTTGTGATCCTTTGGACAACAGTGGTCAGACAAAGATACCTATAACCAGACACTACTGAAGCTGGGGGGTCTGTGTAAGAAGAATTATGATCAGGGGATCCATACTTACCAAGTGGAGAGGGATAGTAAACTCATAATGTTTGTATTACTTGTAATTTGTGTTTTCAAGGGCTAAATTATTGTACGGCCTTTTAAATTATAATTTTATAGCAGAATTTGCAGATTAAATGTAATAGATTTGCAATCCATATATAAATAATATGTCATAGCTACAGTGTTCGATGATGATGTGTCATGTTATAATTTTTGACCGAAAAAATTGATTAGGCAACGAAATTTTAAAAAATGGACAATAATTGATAAAACGGACAGATTCTGGACTTTAATGTCGGTTTAAAAGGCTTCATTTGATTCTTGGGCTTCAGTTGCAACCGACATTAATGCTCTTTAATGTCCGTTGCAAATTTCATTAAAAGGCAACCGACATTAAAGACAGTGTTATTAAAGCCCTTTAATGTCGGTTTAAAACTGACATTAAAGACAATCGACATTAAAGGGCTTTAATAACACTATCTTTAATGTCGGTTGTCAATCGACACTAAAGCCATTTAATGTCAGTTTCCCGAAATTCTTTTAGTGCCTTCTTTGTAATATGAGTCACTTTTCTATTACATTTTATTAACTATTGTACTTCAACATCTTAGATGTTGCTTTTTTTGTATTGTACTTCAGTGTTTGTATTCTATTTTGTGCTATTGTTATTAACTTATATCATAATTTATTTATATCCTATACTTTTTTAAGAAAAAAATGTATTTTTAATAAATCAGTATCCTCATTTTTTAGAAATATATATATTATTATTAATAATAATAATAATAATAATAATAATGTATTCTTAGACATATCCATATCTTAATTTTTTAAAAAATTGATGAATCGCTATATTCGATCGTATCTGTGTCTGTGTTTCATAGTTTAAAATTAACTTACTAGACTAAGTATAGGGACAAAAATGAGCTTTAACTAATATCTATGAAGATGCGTGCATAACTCCTTCAAGCAAACTTCTTTATCGTACTGAATACGAAAGCTTACTTATTTGAGGTCATTTGATTTGTCTATATATGAATTTAAGATTGATCATATTTATTTAATGTTGGAGTAAATTATGTTTAATTTGTAGAATAAACCTTCACCTCACAATTTTTTTTCTTTTTTCTTTTTTTGCTTTTTATAGGAAAAGGGTATAAGATCTATTTTTGTAGCCATGAGCCTTTTTCTTAAGGCTTTGTGCGGTTTGAATTAGTAGCCTAATGTTACATTCAATTAGACTTAACTTTGGAGTTACCTAGAGTATTGCGTGCTTAGAGGAGGGTGCACTCTCTATTTCTTATTATTACATATGTTCTATGTTTTATGGTTAAGGATCATAACGCGTCTTTTTGTTATTAAGTATATTGTGTCCAAATGAATTTTTCACTTTTGGGAGAGATAGTTGGTAACTTTTGAATTATTCTTGAGATTGTTAGTGTTGTAATATAGAATTGTAATTTTGAAATTATTCATATAATTTTTAGTTTAGTAACATTGTGGACATATATTTGTGAATATATATTATTTGTTTACAGGGTTGACAAGATTGGAAATGTGTGTTGTTTACTTGTTAGCTAGGTTGGTGGAAAGTTTTGGTTGATTGAGGAAGCTTAAATAGTTTAATATATGTGCTGTTTGTTTACTTGGTTAATAAAAGGAGCATACTCTATATCATTGTTGGACTTCAAAACAGGAGCAGTTATATAGATAATTTCTAATAGTACATTTTTTAAAAGAAAAAACAGGCTCGACAAGCAAAATATATCAAGTATTCATTAAGTTGTCAGTTTTTTGGTGTCAAGAAGAAATTACATTTGATAAGTAAAAACTGTCAAATTATGAAAACTTTGATCCATAATAAATTTCAAGAATTTAGATACTTGACACCTTGAATTATAATGCATCAAGTAAATTACAACGTGACGTTTTTAGTCAATCAAAAAATTTCTCTTATTCTTGATACTAGATTACTTGACGTTTATAAAAATATTAAATTATACTGATATTGGATTACGAAAAAAATGTCAAATTATACAATTTTTGTAGTAGTGAAAATATACATTATTTTACCCCGAATGTTTCTTGCTTTTTTCTTTTATGAAAGAAACAATTTTCGAATTTGTGAAGGAAAAAAAAAAATTCTTAGCAGTATAAGTTTTAAAAATAATAATTTTTGCTAAATTCATAACTACAAGATTTTTTTTTTTTTTTTTTACATGATTCTTTGTACATATTTATTTAGATTATTTGTGTAGAAATGGTAAGTGGATGGAAGACTAAATTTAAATAATCATTCTGAAAAAGGACCAATTAAATTTTTATTTCATAAATGATTAAAACACTACTTGATAGATAACTTTAAATAATGGAAATGACTAAACAATCCCACATAACAAAATCTTGGAATTACGAGAAATACTTTCAAATCAACAAGTATCTAATTGATTTATAAATGAACACCCAACAACATTAATAATGAAGTTAAATTCTCATTCAGATGGAACTTAATTTCAATTAAGTGTAGGTAAACACATGAGTTATATCTCAAAATAGTACTTTAGAGTATAGAATAATTATGCTGCTGCTCTCTTTCTCTCTCTCTCTCATGAAATTTCAAGTCAAACAAGTGGGTCTTGTTAATTGGCGGAAAATATTTGGAAGTCAAGCATCGACGTAGCCATCGGGTTGGCACTGCCAAACCTGCTGACCGTGTCCCTGCAGCCTCTCAACTTCAACCAAAAAAACACATTCAACCATGAAATAATTTTTAATACCATCTGTTCTTAGTGTTTCTCAAAAAAAAATTAGGTAGATCTATAAAATAAAATGATAAATATTATATGGAAATAATATGTACGAATAATTTAGTTGAGTGCATCAAGAGTTTGCACTAAACTTTTTCAATTGAATTACACGGGAGAACAAATATATATTTAAGAAAAGGAAAAAATATCACTTTGGTTTATAAATAAAATATGAAATTACAAAAATATAAGGGTAGTTGGACTTAACTTCTCACTTCCAAATTGGACTCGCAACCTCCCCCATATTTTTTTTCTCATTCAACGCCGAAGAAAATGGAAACTTAGAAACCTTATTCTCACATTCTTTTCTAAACAATTCATCTCAAGAACCTCCCTCGATCTTTCTCATTTTATATCCCACGTTTCATTGTCTACAACTTTGAATATCACAACACTCGTTCCACAAAAACAAAGAAAATAACCACTTTTTTCAACCTCCCCCCCTTTCCTATAAATACCTCGCAAACTTGCCCCATTAAATTCACAAATTTACACAAATTCCTCCTTATTTCTCAAGTAATCCCAAGCCTAAGTTTCGTTTAATATATTAATATATAAGGAGCATGAGGAAGATTTTATTCAGCTTCATTCTGGTGGTTGCGCTGTTGGGCAATGCCGGGCTAGTTATTGTGACAGAAGGCAGGCCACTAAGCCTCATGGGCTCGGGCTCGGCGGCCGCCATGGCTGAAGATTTCTTTGAGGGGCTTTCTCTGGGAGCCATTAAGCAGTCGGGTCCGAGCCCCGGTGGCGATGGTCACAAATTCGTCAACTATGACACGTTTGGTGGTATTAAGGATTCTGGCCCCACTCCTGGCGATGGACATAGCCACGTCACCTCCTCCCACCACTGATGATGGACGGTCCTGATCAAGTTCGTTCGTGTGCAGTCCAACTGTAGATTAAATAAATTTTTCAAAGGGTTGAACGTTCATTTAATTCTCTTCTGAATTTTTTATACTTTATTTCTTTTGTTCTTTGGTTGATTTTGTAACATTTATTCATCACACACTTTTAATTTAAAGATTATGGGTTTCGTTGAACTATTGGAAAAGAAAAACGTTTAAAGGGTTTTCTTTCTTTTTATTTTTGCCAATGTTATAGGATGTGGTTGGGGCGATTATGAAATTATTAGAATCATTTTGAAATATACCATTAATTATATATAATTAATTTTAATGGTATGAAGATGCATTTAAAAATGTAAAGTTAAATATTTAAAGCGGTTAAAAACTTGTTTTGAAGTAATTTTGAATATTTGACTAAAGTGGTTTTAACACATCCAAATCACTTTTAAACATGCACTTGTATGCGTTCTAATTTAAAATTTAGAGATTTAGTTTTAATTTTCCTAAAAAAAAAAAAAAGAGTTTTAACACACATATGCACACGCAGGCAAAATGGAAAATCAAAATTTTTACCTATTAAATCTTTTTTAGATAGTATAGATATAGATATTCATCGTTGGATCCAAATGTAAATATATTATGGCATTAATCATCACATAGTTACTACTTTGAAAACAAAATCATCTCATAGTTACCGATTGGTATTCTAGATATGCATTTTATTGAGACTATAGAAAAGGATATTATATGGATGTAATTTGAAAAATTGATCATTCTAAAATTAGGATTCCTATTTTGTCTTATTGCAATTATATCTAGGGATGTCTATTCATCCCGCGGAACCATAGATGTAATTTGAAAAATGGGTCATTCTAAAATTAGGATTCCTATTTTGTCGTAAATAATTACTTGCAATTATATCTAAGGATGTCTATTACCCTGCGGGGCCGGGATCCCGCAGGGATAGGCCCAAACAGGGTAGGGAATCTCCGATTAGACGGGGAATGAGGGAGGGAGCGGGGATAATTTTTTTTCATTGGCTAAACAGGGACGAGGATGGGGAATATTCCCCGTCCCCGTCCCCGACCCCTTCCTAATGAATATTTTATACAATTATATTTATTATTATTAACTCAAATAGTTATTTTCTAATTTTTATTTCCATACTTTAATACATTTCTAAATTGTTTTAACATTTAAGACTTTCTACTTTAAGCCATAAATGAGTATTTAAATGGAAAGTTTGACTATGATATTGTAATATTTAAATTTTAACTTTTAGAAATTATAGGATTAAATTATATTTTTACACATGTAATAGTATTGTTTTTATAATGATTTTTTATACTATTTTCTTTGAATGAAAATTTTATTGGAAATAACTCATTTAGTATATATAATTTTATTTGGTTGCGAATAAACAAAATTGCTAAAAATGAATATATTAAAAAAAACAAACGAGAAAATTTTTCCTGCAGGGAACCCGATCCCTATGAATACCCCACGGGGAATCCCCACCCCAATGCCCATGGGGAATTTTGCAGAGACGGAAAATGAAATAGGGGAGCGGGATGGGAACGAGGAAGTCTTCCCCATCCCCGTCCCGCCCCGTGAACATCTCTAATATATGATCCCTCAATGAGCTGACATAATTTTTAGTAATGGGTTAGTTGGAATCACAGTCTTTATTTGATCCAACATGTTTAATGTAGGTATGTTATTATTAGATATTAATTTGCTAACAAGTCATTTAATGTTCTGTTCCATCCATCACTCACTGAATTAAGTACAATTACGGGATGGGGAATTAAACACTCCTTTAAAGGCGAAGTACGTGGATTGAGTTGATATAAAGTAAACTTCAAAATTTTCTCAATTCCGATATAGGTAAAAATTCTATACTTGTGAGCCACCGGCAGATCGAGAAATTTTGTTGACGGATACTTTATATAATTTAGTAAAAATAAATATAATTTTGTGGATGGATAGGGGTTTAACAGTGTTAGCTAGTGTCGTGGGTAAAACTGTCTCTTTTGATGTTGCAACAAGAGAGCGGCGACGGTTATCGTATGCGATGGTTTGTGTTCAGGTGGATGGTGATTCGTTAATGCCCCCTTCAGTCACTGTTAGAATGCGGGGTCAGGAGTTTATTATTCCAGTAGTGTATGAGTGGAAACCTCATAGGTATACTTGCTGTGGTTCCTTTGGGCATATTGGGACTACGTGTGAGCAACAGGGTATGGAGAAAGGCCAGGAATTATGTATTGTGGCAATCAATGAGGGATGTTTGGAGGAGAATCGGGGAATTGAGAGTGTAAGGGGCAGGACTTGGGTATGGGTGCAAGAGGAGCTAGCCCAGTGGATGAGATTAAGGGCACAGGGAGGGTTGAAGAGTTTACTATGGTTAGTCGTTGTAGGCATGATAGAGGAGGTGTAGGGCATATGGGTAGTAATGGGTCACAAAGGTACGGCGCCCTTGAAGAGCAGAGTAGTTTATGGGCCCTTGGAATTACGAGGTTTGTAAAGCATGTTGATGATAGTAATCAGTTTGATGTTTTGTGTGATGAGGGGGGAGACTCGTTGGCATTGGCACTAGTGTGGGCAGATCCTAATCCGTTATCTGTTATGGATGGGATGTTCGGAATTTCGGGCAAAGGCCCAGTGGGAGGTGGTAGGTATGATTTCTCGCAAGGTTCATGATTTGGTGTTCCTGGAATGTTAGGGGGTTGAATAACCCTGTCAAGTATAGGGTGGTGGCAGACTTTCTGGCTTCCTCCTCTGTTACTTTTTGTTGTTTGCTTGAGACGAGGGTTCGTCATGAGAATTTTGGTATGACGATGGGTAGGTTTGGTGATGCTTGGAGTTGTGTATGTAGCTATAGTGTACAGGGAGTTGTGAGGATCTGGGTGATGTGGCGGAAGAGTGTCTATTTTTTTTTCATTGATGTCAGTGGGGATCAATTCATTTCTGGAACCTTAATGGATATTGTATCTAATGCTAGGGTACATATTGGTGATGTGTATGCCTCTAATCACATGAGCGAGAGGAGGAACTTGTGGTCTTAGTTGATTGATGTGTGTGCCTCGTGGCAACTTCCTGGAGTTGTTTTTGGGGATTTTAATGTTATTCGTAGTAGTTCGAAGGATTTTGTTGATTGCCCTAGTTTGAGGGAGATGGAGAAGTTTGATGGGGTGTTATTGGAGGCGGATCTGGTTGAGTTGAGTGTGACAGGCAACTGGTTTACCTGGACTAGTAAACTTAAGGGGAATGGTATCTTGCACCGATTGGATCGATGCTTGTCTAATGAGGCGTGGAAGGTAGCTTTTCCATATTCGGAGGTTAGGGTTGGTCAGTGGGGGATTTCTGATCATAGCTCTCTTCTGGTTACTACAGGGGAGACGAGGAGTAGGCTGCCTCCTACGTTTTGTTATTTTTCTCATTGGGCGGAGGCAGAGGGTTTTCTTGATACTATCAGGTCAATGTGGAAAAGGTCTAAGGATGTGTCTCTTATGGTTAGTTTTGTGCGAAATTTGAAGGCAGTGAAGTGGGTTTTTCATGTATCATTTGGTAGGCGTATCTCTATGTTAGCTGATGAGGTGCGGCCGGCTAAGCAGGTTATGGAGGTTGCTCAAGTTGCGGTAAAAAAGGATCCTGCTTCAGAGTGGGTGTGTGTGGATGCGGCTCGGGCCACTGAGGTGTTTTGGTTAATGGCGAGATTGGAAGAGGCGTCGCTCCGGTAGAAGGCCAAGGTGGGGTAGCTAGAGTTAGGTGATATGAACACAATTTTTTTCATCGTTGTGTTCGTTCTCGTCATAGCTGCAGTGGTTTATTTATGGTCATGGATGCTGGGGGGACTTGCTAGACGGTGCATGACAAGGTGGAAGGGGTGGAAGTAGAATTCTTTCGGGGTTGCTTAGGGGCTTAGCATGTGGGGTATAGGGATCTTACTGTCCGAATTGGGGATATTGTGCAGTTCAGCTGGTCCGAGGAGGGGGTGGAGGCGCTTGATCGGTCAATGAGTCGGGAAGAGATTCAGAAGACTTTATTCTCGATGAAGTCTGGGAAGGCTCCAGGGCCTGATGGGTTTTCGGTGGATTTTTATAGAGCTGCTTGGAGTGTGGTTGGAGATAATTTCTGTGATGCTATGCTGAATTTTTTTAGACATGTTACCTGCCTAGTGGAGTTAATTCTACTGCTATTACTCTCATCCCAAAGAGGCGGGGAGCTAAACGTATGGAGGAGTTTCGTCCTATTTCATGTTACAATGTTGTGTATAAGTGTATCTCGAGGATCTTAGCTGAGAGATTGTGATTGTGGTTGCCTGATTTCATCAGTGGTAATCAGTCTGCGTTTGTTCCAGGTAGGTCGATTTTCGATAACATTTTATTGTGTCAAGAGCTCGTGGGGAGTTATAAGAAGGGCAGAGGGAAGCCGCGTTGTGTGTTAAAGGTAAACCTTCAGAAGATGTACGATTCGGTAAATTGGGATTTCTATTTGGTGTGTTGTTGGCTATAGGTACGCCCCTTCAGTTTGTTAGTTGGGTGAGGGCTTGTGTTACTTCGCCTAAGTTCTCTGTGATGATTAATGGTTCCCTTGAAGAGTTTTTTCCTGCTAGGAAGGGGTTGAGGCAAGGGGATCCTTGTCTCCTTTTTTGTTTGTGATGGTGATGGAGGTCTTGTATAGGTTGTTGAATAAACCTCCTGTGTGGTTTAGGTTTCATGATAGGTGTGAGCATTTGGGCCTAACTCATTTGATTTTTGCAGACGATCTGATGATTTTCTGTGCAGTTGAGAGAGATTCTTTGGTGTTTGTGAGGCATGTCTTGGCAGAGTTTGTAGGGTTGTTTTGGTTAGTTGAAAATGTTGGGAAGAGTTCCATGTTGTTGCAGGTGTGGAGTCAAGGGAGGTGGAGGAACTAGCTTCGTATATGGGTATATCTCTTGGTTCGTTGCCTGTTAGGTATCTGGTTTTACCTTTATTGGTGGGTCGGTTGAGGGCTGTGGATTGTGTGCCTTTGATACAGAGGATTATAGCTCGTATTAGAAGTTGTGCAGCACGGTCCCTTGATAACGAGCAGAAATACACGTTATTGCAACGCAAATAAGTAAAACAATGAGGGAATGTGACAGTAAAAATATACAAAATCATGTCCAAAAGCGTTAAACTGAGAATATTATGATCGCATGCGTCCATCGCATAAAAGCGGCTAATTTACTTATTTTGTGCAGGAAAAATGCATTGACGCAATTTAAATTGCGATCCAAGGAATTAGGCGTCCGCGCACATTTAAAGATTGTGTTTGCAAAGTCATTCGATCGTATGCAATCGCGAGAAGTTGCTTAAGAAGGTGGTCGCATAATAAATCATGATCGGACGGAAAGCTGATGACGGTCGAATCCGAATTTAATTGACAAGCCGTTAATGACATACTGTAGTAAGCACACTCAACTTTTGGTGACCATTAATCAACGCATCAGAGCAGGAGATTTAATGACCGCCCATCATTGCAATCATTAAAGAGAAAAGCTTCTTCGCCTTGAGCTCTATAAATACCGAAGGCCACCGTCGTTAGAGGAGGTTCGCCATAGAAAATAAAGATCATATACAAGATAGATAGTCGTTAGTCTGTTCTTAGTCATTCTTATACTTAGAAGACAGAGACGAGCGAAGTGAAGAAGACGCCGAGAGATCATTCCTGGATAGCTCGAAAGACTGTCGGGAAGTGCTGCAAAAGGAGAAAGGGCCAACACTTGCGAAAACAAGGATATTCATCTGGGTAGAATTGGAGTGAAAAGACAGTGTATAAGGCCAGGGAAGTAAGACATTGCTACTGGGTTTCTTATCTCTTCATTCTATTGCTATTCTGTATTTTGCACTTAATTTATAGACAAATTGTTGGGGTTGATGCCCTAAAGTCTCGTGTCCTGTAGTTTGTAAACAGTATTGTTAATATATGATATTTACTTCACATCTTGTATTTTTACTCAGTTACTTGTTTTATTTTCTTTACCACAAACCAATAAACATAAAATCCCTGGTTATCTGTATGTGACTCAAGCATGTATGTGGTGACATACAAGTGGATCATGTCTTGAGTGATAACCAAAATAGTCTGTAGTATATGGATAAAGAAGGGAAAACTTATCCTGGTAACTCTACAGATGCGCCCGCTTTGTGGAATGGTCACATGTGTTGTGATTTATCACAGATGGTCTGATCTTGATCATTTGTGTTGGGGACATGCAAGGGGGGGCGTCCTATACAAAAAGTTTGTATAAGACCTGACCACGAAGTGTTTATGTCTCGTTATATAACACCATTCATGACAGAGACTTCACTTCACTAGGATGACCATAGGTAACATGACCTCCATCCTGAGTGAGTTGGGAACTCCTGCCATTGAGGGTGGTCCTTTGATTTGTATGGGTGCGAGTGACCAAGTCGTCGATTCAAACCTATAATTTTGGGGATTTGTCAGATTTGAGAGTTGGGAACTCAGCTACACAAGATGGAATTCACTTCTTCCTCGAGGCAGGGATAAGTAGATAGATGGCTCCCTTAAGGGCTGATTCCGGGGCTTGAACAATGTGGCGCCACACACCTTATCTTGGTCCGAGAGGTGTTCACACATAGTGTGGCTATGTTGTATTGTTCATTAGAGGAATCAATGGTTCTTAAGGAGTGAGATGTAACTACAGGGGCATAACGGTAATTTGGCCCAACTATAGTTACGAGCATCTATGAAGGGTCATCGTACTCATGATTGGTTATATCCGATGGACACAGAAATATATCTGTGGTAAGAAGAGTTCAGCTATTGGTCTTTAGTGGAATGCGTGACAGTTAACGAATGGTGGATCTCATAGCTAAAGAGTTTAGTCAGTTATTCACGGACCGTTGGAGCTTCGAGCCATAGGTCCATTAGGTCCCTGGGTAGCTTGGATAAAGTCGATAACCAGTATTTGGGTTAATTTGAAATGTTCAAATTGACAAGAGGAAGTTTGATTATATATGATATAATTATACTGATTAATTATATATGATATAATTGGCCAAATGTATGAGACATATTATTTTGGAGGAAATTAGATATAAATATGATTTATATCAAGTAGAGGAGAAAATACTACAGTAGATATGTGATATCAAACTATAGGATAAAAATATAATATAGTTATATTTATTTATTAATTAAATTGTTAATTATATGATAATTAAGTCATTTTTCACGTTCGAGCGTGGGTTAGTGGGGAGCGTCAGTTAATGTAACCGATGAATTAAAATGAAAAAGGTTTTCATTTTGATCATCCATCATCAGATCGACCGAAGAGAATTCGGAAGAGTGTGTTGGTGAAAGTAAACGATTGCTTGAGAGACTATACGATAGCTCTTCTCCGCATAAACGATCATCCACCTCACGCTAAACAATCGCATACTGTCGCCTACACGATCAGATAGCTTATCTAAACGATCGTATAGTGTGTCGGTTTTACTAAAAGATCGTGTACATTTTCCTAAACGATCATTCAGTAAATCCTACACGATAGTGTAGCTCCTCCTATACTATAAGCATATCTACTATGCGATAGCGGCTTTTTTCCTCCCACTTGCTTATCGCCTACACGATTTGCGTTTCCTCCTTCCTCTACCAAATTCACCAAGGCCCACTCTTTGGGTTTTCACTCCGAGAATACCTGGGGCTCTTTAGTGGTGGTGTCGTCCCCCACTGTGGTCGTGAGTTCACGGTTGTTCGTGCTGCTGCAATTGACACTTCCGCCAGGCGTTGGTAGATCACTTGGAGGGTTCCGCTGCGTTGGAGTTCCGAAGATTGAAGATTGTCTTCAACTGGTATGAAACTTTGTCCCTTTGTTAATTTGTTGTTCGTAGCATGCTGTTAATTAAGATTGATTTGCATAACTATTTGTATTGAATGTATAATATGTATTTCAGTCACGATGAGATTGAAGCGATCTGAATATGCTCATGGAACTCTGAGATATGAGATCCTTCAAAAATCTCATTTCAACTTATGTTCAATCTCTCTTTAATTCGCATGAGTAGCTAAATCTTCGAATGGGTTGAGAAGTAATTAGCTAGCATGACCTAAGATTTACACTTTATGTGATCATCTTGTCTTATGTATGCATCATTTTCCCTTTAGAGATACTTGAGGGAGTAGTCTAAAGAAAGAATCTAGACTTGAGAGAGTCAGATTAGAATCTAGGCTTGAGAGAGCCAGATTAGAATCTAGGCTTGAGAGAGTTAGATTAAAACTATATAAGCAAGAGATAGAAACTTAGACATAAGTTCTGTTTGCTATTACGCATCGCATACACCCTAGAAATAGGATATGATAGTATGCAGTCACCTTGTGTATGTGTGCATCATTCATCATCGCATAGATAAGAATAGAGGCTTAGACATAAGTCCTATCGGCATTTTCGTATACATCACATGCATCCTAGAAATAGGAATTATGGCATTTGCATTAAGAGATGATATATTGCGGTTTGTGTGTAGCATGATCGCATAACTTGTACGCAATCTTAAGAAGTGTTAGCTAAACCCCTTCTCAACCCATTCATCGCATACTCATTGTACTTCTCGATTTCATCAACTCTTTACTTGGACTCCGTCGCATAGGAATTATACTTAAACAAAACACCATCCAACATATTTGTTTTCACTACCGCCAAGGAATCAAAATTACTGTCTCGCATATTAACTTAGTAGTCCTTGTGTTCGACCTTGGACTTATTAGGAAAACTAGTGAGATTTATACTTGGGTCTTATTAGGAAAACTTTCATGTGCAACGCATAACTCTTCGCCGCAACTTACACCATTTACAACTCATCAAGTTTTTGGTACCGTTGCTAGGACTACAGCAGTACATATTGCGCTAACAGTAACCTTTTGATTTTCTTTGCAGATTTCAACCTCTGTGCACTGCCATTCCTTAGGTAAGGGAAGTAACAGGTTTCGCATGAGCTATTCTGAGCCCAAATACGACCCAGAGATCAAAAGAACGTTCTGTAGAAGACGAAGAAACAACCGCTGACGACAAAAAGAGAGAAATCCCAATATGGTGGAGCAACCGAAAGAGAGAGCTGCAACGCGAACAACATCATGGCAAATCCTATTCTCCTGACAAACGACCGCAATAGACCCATCCAAGACTATGTATCGCCAACCTCTATGATTTCTCCACAGGAATCATGAGGCTAGCTCTGGATGGATCGAGGTTTGAGATGAAGCCGTTTATGTTGTAGATGATTCAGACGGCCGAACAGTTTGGTGGAAGGCATGGCAAGGACCCGCACACCCATCTCCAGACTTTCATCGAAATCTATAATGTGTTCCCAAACATCTCAGCTGAAGAAGTTCGACTAACGTTGTTCCCATTTTCGTTATGCGATCAAGCAAGGAAGTGGGCCTATTCTCTCGAACCAGGGGAGATAACCTTGTGGGAATAAGTTGTAGAAAAGTTCATGAAGAAATACTTCCCCCCTACCAAGAACACAAGAAGGAGGAAGTTGATTACAAATTTTGAATAGGAAATTGACGAATTGCTTAGCGACGCTTGGGAAAGGTTTAAGAGATTGGTGTGAGATTGTCCACACAACAGCTTACCTGACTGTCTCTAGATGGAGATATTTTATCACAGTTTGAATCCTGCATCGTAGACGGCTACCAATGTGGCAGCAGCTAGTGGTCTACTTGACAAAACGTATGATGAGGCTAAAAATATCCTTGATCGCATATCAAAGAATCACGAATATTGGAGGGAAAGCGATCAACGACTAAAAATTTGAGAAGGTAACGTAAACAATGAGGCCATCGCTTCTCTACATAATCAAATAAATGCGATGATCAATCTATTACAGGGCATCGAATCAACAGCCTTAGAACGCAAAGAGGTCAGGTCAACGCAATTGATCAAATGAGCATGAGTTGTGCCACTTGTGGAGAAGCACATCCAATGGAAGAATGTCCGAGAAACCCGCAATCAGTATACTTCGTAAAGAATAATCCTTTCTCTAACTGTAAGACCCTAACCCTTAACCTAGACTGTATTGGGTTAGGATAGAGAAATAAGTCGTGGTCAAAGGGGTTTGTCTAAAGAGAAGGGTTTGGGCAAGTAGCCATTAAAGGTTAAATTGAGATAAATTGACGTAGGAATGCGCCAATGGGTGGTGTTCGGTCATGGACAAGATGCGTCAAATAAGGTGTCATTGGGAATTAACTAAGTGGAAGTTACCTAGGTCAAAGAGGAGGAAAATTCTAAGTAGGGATTGCTTAGTAGCTTTGGAATAAGCCATAACTAGTAAAAATTTGGTTAAGTATAATGTCAAAAAGGAACTATGCATTGGCCTTGTGCTAAGTATTGGTGTTGTGCCATGCGTTGGCCATGAACATTTGAGAGGTTATTTGGGTGTTGAAAGAGGCAATAGTATGACCGAGAGGAAAGGCTATGTGGGGACAAGCGTGCGACATCCAACATCTTGGGAGGTTAGTAGAGCATGTGGTAATCACAAGTTGTGTAGACATAGGCGCTAGGCGCGGGAGATGCGTGCGCAGGTCGATCGTGTAGCAAATAAGTCGATGCTACTCGATGGTATGTGGTGATGGGATGCGTCGATGCTACGTGATGGTATGCGGCAATGGGATGCGTCGATGCTACGCGATGGATGCGACAATGCTACGCAATGGTATGTGGCGATGGGATGTGTTGACGCTATGCGATGGATGCGACGATGTTATATGGCGATGGATGTGTCGACGCTATGCAATGGATGCGGCGATGTTACACGATGGATGTGACAATACTATGCAATGGTGTTATGCAGTGGCCTTGCTTAAGGATGAGCTAGGCGATGAAACAAGCTATGGTGGACGCATGGGGAATTATCCTTGCATTGCTAAGGCTTGCAATAATAAGGTTTATAAGGTTGGTTGCATTAGTCTTGAACAAGAGACTACGGACGTTGACAAGCAATCAGGACATACATGCGTTGGTCATAAGGGATGCGTTAGCAAGAACCTAGGCAATGGTAAGTCATACCATGAGGAGTTGAGTTGAGAGCTAGCTTGACTCAAGGGTTGCCATGCATTGGAAATGTGCTATATGCATTGGACATCCAAGGGCATGTGGGCGCATAAGACAAGGCTTGAGCAAATAAGAAGGATGGTCATAATCCTAGTCGAGCGCATAGGCTAAAGTTAAGCCATGCGGGAGACGAAAGTATGCAACCAAGGATGCGATGCCTTAAGTTTGGATTCAAGTGATGCATTGATGGGAAAGCCACGAGTTGATTCACGGCCAAGCCTTAAGGTTAGGATGAGCCTTACGAGCATCTAGCATATGCGACCAAGTTGCACAAAGAAAGGTTGCACAATCAAGGTTAGTAGGTCGCATATGGGAAAAGTGCTAGGCGAAAATGATTTGAAGGGTGAAATTAAAAGATCCTCAATGGTGCAAAGATTGGATGCATACATTTGCCAAGGGAGGAGTCCAGGCATGGATATGTTTTGTCAATTGGATGGACGCATAAGTGGTTGGAGGGCCGCATTAGTGGTTGGATGGACGCAATTGGCTTGTAGTCATGAGAATGTGGAATGCGCCCATAGGCCGCATTGGTGGTTGGATGGACGCAATTTGGCTTGCGATCATGAGAGTGTGGAATGCACCCATGGTGATGCTAAATCATCCGGACATATAATCTTAAACCTTAAGCAGATAAGGTGGCTAAAAGACATTGCATGCCAAGTAATTCTTATCTACTTAAGTAGAAGGTGTAAGGCTAATATTACATGCAAAGTAAACCCTTTTCATTGGCAAACCATGGTTAAAACAACTCAAGGCCTTGCTGGCAAGGGATTAGCGTTGGTAGCATGAGGGAAACACATTTGGATTGAAGGTGTCACATGGAGAGGAGCCCGGGATACCTATAAATAGGGGGCTTGGCGTGAACATTTTACTTGTGCCATTTCCAAGTTTCAAGTTCTAAAGTCCTTAATAGTGAGTTGAGAGAAAGGACTCAGGCTACCGTCGTATTTAGAGTACGGAGGAGAATGGAATTGCGTTAGCAAGGAAGAAGGTCAGACTGCCACCCAAGCCATCACACGCCAGTGCATCGTACAGACGCCGTAATCGCAGCGTAACGCATTGCGCGCGCCTGCTGCGCAAGGTCTGATGCCATGGACCCCCTATCCAACCCCTATGTGCGTGCTGTTTCACCTTGTCACAAGCATCAACACCCGAATTTGGTCAAAATAACCTCCAACGGGCTGTTTGAGGATTTTGGCCAAAACTTTGTCATTTTAAGTAGGGCAAGCTAGTAATTTTGGTATAAGAGGATATTTTGGATATTTTAAAGTTATTTTGTGAAATTATGGTATTAATTTGGAATTTCATTAGAAATGGGAGGAATTTCAGGAAAACACTTCAAAGGTAACTTGCAGTGGAGAGCCCCTGCAAAAACTGTGAGTGGTTATTGTGTTATTGTATTATTAATATATTTCTATATATACAGGTAAATATATATATATAGGGGATAATATTAAACTGGCATGAACAGGGATACATGTTTATCGTGTTACTATGCTTGTTAAGATATTGCTTGTATGTTTGTATTGGAAACTGGAATTGTACCCAGGATATATAGTTAACATTTTGAAAAGGTACTTGGCGGAAAAATATAGTCGGCTTCGGTCAACGGAAAATCATAGTCGGTGACGACCGGTGGGAAATATAGTCAAGTTACCTAAGCATAGCTAGTAGAAAAAATAGTCGATGTGCACATTGGCGGGATAATAGGGTATAGGGAAAGTTTCCACAAGAATTGTTGTTATATTTCTTTAAGGTACGTTCATGCCAGAAATAACCAGTGGTATAGCTAGGAATGTTTGACTAGTGGATGTGCTGAGGATAATCCAATGTTCTGGCTGGAGTAATAATTTTGAACTTGTGATAATGTTCTTGTTGATTATGTATTGATTTCAAAAAAGTATATTTCTGTAGTCAAAGTTATTGTTTATTTACACCACTCACTGGGCTTTATAGCTCATGCTTTCCAAATATTTTCTTCCCCCCCCCCCCCCAGGTAGCGCAGTGGAGCATTCAGGGAAAAGTCACCAAGCCACTAACACCAGGAATTTGGTGATCTCTCACAGAGCATGACTCGAATTGGGTAGCTGAAAATCAGTAGGATAGCTAAATCATTTGTATAAAAAAAAATATATGAATATTGTAGACATTCTAAATAAGTAGTCCATAATAAAAGAAATATCGGTATATTAGCTGTCCTAGTGGTAGATTGGCATATCTTCACGCTCTTTTCTGAGGCTTGGGCTAAGGCTCGAGAGGGGGTGTGACACTAACACATACAACCCCAGGTGGAGAAACTTCGCGTGGAAAAATAATTAACAATAGAGTTATCAACCCATGGTGCAAAAAGAAGGGCCGCAAGGATTTTTCCTGTGAACGAACGGTCAACCGCAAAATCAAGCCAGCAGCTCACAAGCACCGCCATCTTCCTCTCTGGAGAGCCTATTAAAGCAGATATTGAGAAGAATGAAACGATCCTCCAGAATCAGGCGACCTCTATCCGCAATCTCAAAATCCAAATAGGACAGATTGCGAGCAAGCTGAAAAATAGACCGCAAGGGACATTGCCGAGTCCAACTGAGCTCCCTCGTAACCCAGGGAGCACAGGAAAGGAGCAATGTCAAGTAGTGACCTTACAAAGTGGAAAGACAATAACGGAAGAGAAGAGGGAGCCAAGTAGGACTAATCCCGTTGAGATGGAATCCAAGACCTCGCAGGATGAACCAGAAGAACATGATACGATGGAACTAGAAGTTGCGTCCACCTCTAAGCTTATAGAATAAAGAACCGTGAAGGTACAGATACCACCATTCCTGCAAAGACTTAAGAAGATGAAAAATGATGAAGTGTAGTATCATCGCTTCATGGAAATGTTAAAACAGCTACACATGAACATCTCTTTCACTAAAGCGATAGAACAAATGCCAAAATATGCGAAGTTTTTAAAGGACATGGTGACAAAGAAAATGAGCATAAGAAAGTTCATAATGGTGGTGTTAACTCAAAATTCAAACACCATAATTCCATCGAAGATGCGCGACCTCGGAAGTTTCACGATACCCTGTTCAATTGGCCGGATATATATCGATCAAGCGCTTTGGACCTTGGGGCTAGTATAAATTTAATGCCCCTGTCAATATTCAAACAGTTGAATATGAGTAACTGACGCCCACGACGGTGACTCTCCAGGTTGCGGATAGGTCCCTAATTCATCTAGAGGAAAAGTTGAAGGATGTCCTGGTATCAATTGATAAATTCATTCTACCGGCAGACTTCATCATTCTCGACTACGAAGTGGACAAAGATATACCCATCATATTGGGACGACCATTTTTATCTACTGGTCGTGCTCAAATTGATGTGTACAAGGGAGAGATCACGATGAATGTAAATGGAAAGAAGCTCAGGTTTAACATCATTAAAGCCATGAAGTATCCAGAAGATGAAGACCTATTCGATTCTGACAATGAACTCAGTTGTAATGAAGAAGAGAAGTCCGATGAAGAAGATGAAAGAGAGGATGTGACCGCATCCATAGAAACCTGCAATGTGATCATGGAAACAGCAAACAAAGAAGAAAAATTGACGTTGAATGAAGAGAGAAAAAGCACAAAAACCTTCCTTGGAACAACCACCTATCGTGGAATTAAAAACTCTGCCAAACCATCTGAAGTATGTTTTCCTAGGGCAAAATGAAATTTTGCCAGTGATAATTTCCTCTGCGATACAAGAAGTACAAAAAAATGTGCTACTTAGCATCCTGAAAAAGTACATAAAAGCAATAGGGTGGACGCTAGTAGATATAAGAGGAATCAGCCCAACATACTGCATGCACAGGATACGTCTTGAAGAAAACCCAAAAGGGTCTATCAAACCTCAACGCAGACTGAACCCTGTGATAAAGGAGGTTGTGAAAAAGGAGATGTTGGACGCAGGCATCATATACCCAATTTCCGACAGTACGTGGGTCAGCCCCGTGCAATGCGTGCCCAAAAAGGGAGGAATGACGGTAGTCCCAAACGCATACAATGAGTTAATACCAATGAGAACCATCACTGGTTGGCGGATTTACATGGACTATCGCAAGCTTAATGCGTGAGACTATTCTATGAGATGTGCCAAGTGCCAACGCACGGGAAACATTTCATGGAAGAATGCGATGCCAATGAATATTATATTAGAATTGGAACTCTTCAATGTGTGGGGCATAGACTTCATAGGACCATTTCCACCATCAAACAAATGGTCACAAGTATATTCTGTTGACCGTCGATTATGTCTCCAATTGAGTGGTATCATGCGACGATAGTCTCCAAATTCTTGAGAAGAAATATCTTCACTAGTTTTGGCACCCCACGTGCCATAATAAGTGATGAAGGCTCCCACTTTGTCAATGTCGTCATCAACAAACTGCTGCTCAAGTATAATATCCACCATAAGGTCGCCCCCGCATATCATCCACAGAAAAATGGCCAAGCCGAGGTGTCTAATAGGGAAATCAAACCGATCCTAGAGAAGGTGGTGAATCCCTGATGCAAAGATTGAGCCATGAAACTGGACGATGCCTTGTGGGTATACAGGACCGCCTATAAAACAACTATAGGAATGTCCCCGTATGCGCTGGTGTTTGGGAAGGCATGTCACTTATCATTGGAATTGGAGCATAAAGCACTGTGGGCAGTGAAGAAGCTCAATTTTGATTTGAAGACTACAGAGGAGGCAAGAAAACTTCAGTTGCTTGAACTAGACGAATGAAGAATTCAAGCATATGAAAATGCTAAGATCTACAAGGAACGCGCAAAACGTTGGTTAGACAAACGACTACGTGAAAAGAATCTTCAGGTTGGACAGAAGGTCTTGTTATACAACTCTAGGCTATGATTTTTTCCTGGAAAATTAAAGTCACGCTGGTCCGGACCATTTATAATCAAAGAAGTATTCCCACACGGTACGGTCGAATTAACTAATGAAGAAGGGACCAACGCATTCAAGGTCAACGGGCAAAGAGTCAAGATGTATCACGGAGGAGACTTGCATCACGAGAAAACCTCTGTGGACCTAAGGAGGACCTGACTGAAAAAGAAATGAGCAGTCCCTGCGCTAATATACAATACAAACTCATCAGGGACACATTTTTTGAAGTATCCTTTTGATATCTTTATTTCATGAACTTACTTTACCTTTTTGTATAAACACTACTCTTTAAAATTATCAACTCTGTCTTTCATACTTTTTACCCTCTTAATATTCAGCAACGATCGTAGTAAACGATTGCGGTGGAGCTACGCGATAAACTAAAAACACGTGACCAGTTCATTCAATCCATCGCAATCGAGAAAGCAACCCGCCGCAAAGAAGGATGTGATCATAGATGATGCGGGCAACCGAGCAAATTTGGGGGTTGTATCTTGCTTTGACTTTTTTATTCCAAATTTTGCACTCTCGCATCTCATTTTAACATTGCTAATTTTATCATCGCATCCTCTTAAGTTTGGCACAATCATTGAATGTTGATTACTTTATTGAGTCACCGCATTTTTTTCCGTACCAATTATGATTTCAATGATGAAACTCATGTCTTTATTTCTCATTGCATGAACTAGAATCAACTTAATTTTAGGATGGTCAATTCATGAAACATTTCTAGAAGTTAGTGGTCCACCAGTTTTCTTTCAAAATAATTTTTACGAAACTTTCTAAGAGCATCGCATGAGTCATTTCAGTCTATCAACAATGAGGACATTGCTTTGGAGGTGCCATTATTTATTTTCAACCTTGCTACTTTTAGACATTTGAAAAAACAAATCATAACGTTGAGATCGGATCCTACTCGTAGTTGGATGTCCGCATGACACCCGTGGGGGCAAGCCAAAATGAAGGTAGGAATCGTAGCTGGGCATGAGTTTAGACTGAGAAAGAGCGCCTTGCTTGTAGTTGGATGCTCGCATGATACCCGTGGGGGCAAGCCAAAACGAAGGCTAGACACTTGGATCAGCGCAAGGTCACAAAAAGAATATCTAAACCGCACAAGGATAAAAATCATTTGGAAACACCTCGGTTGGAAAAAGTTTTGAAATAAATTATGCGATGTCCTGGAAACAAGTAAAGTCTTTTTGAAGGTTAAATTTGCGGTCCCTAAGTATTAGAAATATTTGAGAAAAAGACCAGGATAGAAATTAAGAAGATTTTGGTTCATAAAATTTGAATAAGGTACCTCGAGAAATCTAGGTAGGGAAAAGGCGGCTAACTCTCTAAAAAAAATCTTTAGTTTATGCTTGAGGACAAACATTGTTTTAAATTTGGGGGTGTGATAACGGGCATAAATGCACGTATTACAGTGCAAATAAGTAAAACAATGAGGGAATGCGATGGTAAAAATATATAAAATCATGTCCAAAAACATTAAACTGAGAATATTATGATCGCATGTGCCCATTGCATAAAAACGGCTATATTACTCATTTTGTGCAGGAAAAATGCGTTGGCGCAAGTTAAATTGCAATCCAAGGAATTAGGCATCCGCGCGCATTGAAAGATTGCGATCGCAAAGTCATGCGATCATATGCGATCGCGAAAAGTTGCTCAAGAAGGTGGCCGCTTAAAAATGGTGCATCAAGGTGATAGCATAATAAATCATGATGGGACGAAAAGTTGATGGCGGTCGAATCCAAATTTAGTTGACAAGACGTTAATGACACACTATAGCAAGTACACTCAACTTTCGATGACCATTTATCGGCGCATCAGAGCAGAAGATTTAATGACCGCCCATCATTGCAATCATAGAGAGAAAAGCTTCTTCACCTTGAGCTCTATAAATACCGAAGGCACCATCGTTAGAGGAGGTCCACCATAGAGAATAGAGATCATATACAAGATAGATAGTCGTTAGTCTGTTCATAGTTATTCTTATACTTAGAAGACGAAGATGAGCAAAGAGAAGAAGACGCCAAGAGATCATTCCTAGATAGCTTGAAAGACTGTCGGGAAGCACTGCAAAAGGAGAGAGGGCAACACTTGCGAAAACAAGGATATTCATCTGGGCAGAGTTGGAGTGAAAAGACAGTGTAAAAGCCACGGGAAGTAAGACATTGCTTCCGGGCTTCTTATCTCTTCATTCTATTGCTATTCTGTATTTTGCACTTAATTTATAGACAATGGAAATCTCATTTCAACTTATGTTCAATCTCTCTTTACTTCGCATGAGTAGCTAAATCTCTGAATGGGTTGAGAAGTAATTAGCTAGCATATCCTAAGATTTACACTTTATGTGATCAATCTTGTCTTATATATGCATCATTTACCCTTTAAAGATACTTGAGAGAGTAGTCTAAAGAAATAATCTAGACTCGAGAGTGTCAGATTAGAATCTAGGCTTAAGAGAGTCCGATTAGAACTGCATAAGCAAGAGATAGAAACTTAGACATAAGTTCTGTTTGCTATTACGCATCACATGCACCCTAGAAATAGGATATGATAGTATGCAGTCACCTTGTGTATGTGTGCATCATTCATCATCGCATAGACAAGAATAGAGGCTTAGACATAAGTCCTATTGACATTTTCGTATACATCACATGCATCCTAAAAATAGGAATTATGGCATTTTCATTGAGAGATGACATGTTCTGATTTATGTGTCGCATGATCGCATAACTTAAACAATACTCATTTATGTGTCGCATGATCGCATAACTTAAATAAGTGTTAGCTAAACCCCTTCTCAACCCGTTCATCGCATACTCATTGTACTTCTCGATTTCATCGACTCTTTACTTGGACTCCATCGCATAGGAATTATACTTAAACAAAACACCATCCAACTTATTTGTTTTCACCACCGCAAGGGAATCAAAATTATTGTCTCGCATATTAAGTCAGTAGTCCCTGTGTTCGACCCTGGACTTACCAGGAAACCTAGTGAGATTTATACTTGGGTCTTATTAAGAAAATTTGCATGAACAACGCATAACTCTTCACCGCAACTTACACCATAATTGTATCACCATTTACAACGCATCATCCCTCTCCTTTGCTGGGAGGTTGCAGCTTGTTAGGTCTGTTTTACAGTCCTTTCAGGTTTTTTGTTGTAGCATCTTCGTGTTACCTGCATGTGTAACTCATGAGGTTGATCGTCTGTTATGTAGTTATTTATGGAACGGTAGTGTGGTGAGTCGGGGTGGTGCACGGGTGGCGTGGGATGAGGTGTGTTATCCATTGGGAGAGGGGGGTTGGGTGTGAAGCATGTGGTCTCTTGGAACCAGGCTGCTATTATGAAGCTGCTTTAGCTTCTCTTAATTAAATCGAGGTCACTATGGGTGGCGTGGGTGGAGGTGTATGTTTTGCGTGGGCGGTCGTTGTGGGCTATTCAGATTGAGGTTGGGAGGTCTTGGTGCTTGAGGGCTATCTTGTGAAGTAGAGATATATTCAAGCATCTGGTTTATCTTATGATCGGCGATGGACGATCTTTTTTTTTTTTTTTGGTGGGATCCTTGGCTGTCAGAGGCCGTGATTTTGGATTCATACGGGTCTACGGTTGTTCATGATGAAAGAAGTAGTTTGGAAGCACAGTTTCTGGAGTTCATAGATGGTGAGGGAGATTGGAGGTGACCTACAGTGTCTTGGGAGCTGCTTGAGATCTAAGGTTTTATCCAGGTAGTGGGGCCAAGGGTGAGGGGGGAGGATTATTGGGTTTTGGTGTCGGATGCTAGTGGTCGATTTTCTATCACTAGTGCTTGGGAGATTTTACGTCCTTGTCGTCCTAGGGTGTCTTAGGCTGATATTTTGTGGGCGAGGGTGGTATTCCGCGTCACTTCTTCTGTGCGTGGTTAACGGTGAAGGACAGGCTGGGTATGCAGGATTGGTTAAGAAGTTGAGGTGTGTCAAAGGGGGGTGTCTTCTATGTGGGGGAGGTGTGGAGTCGCGGGATCATTTATTTTTTTTAGTGTGGGTTTGGGAGAGAGGTGTGGTGTAGTGTGTTACATCAGTTGGGTTCAATGCATCGGGTGGCTGGTTGGGATGTAGAATTGAGTTGGTTGTGTCGAGTAGGGTCAGGTAAAGGGGTGCGTAGTGAGTTGTTCCGTGTTTTTTGGTGTGCTTTCATATACTAGGAGCGTAATAAGCGGCTGTATGGAGGTCGACCGAGGTTGGTGTCTACTCTGGTTCACCTTATGGTCTCTACGATTCGTGCTCATGCTACTTCCTGGCAGGTTGACCTTCTTGGTCTTATCTAGTGTGTGTACGAATATTTTTTTCTTTTTGAATATCACGTTGTTCTCTATTTTTCTGTAGCCCCTAGTTTTTGGGGTTTTGGGTTCTTTTCTCTGCCTTTCTCCTAGGTGATTTGCGTGTTTTCATTTTTGTGTTGGTTTTGTTCTGATCTTATCCTGTTGGCTTTGTTTTGGTTTTGTTGCTCTGTCTTTACTTGTGCTTTGTTGCTTTGATACCTTGATCCTGGGTTGTGGGATTCCCTTTTATGTTGTATAATAATATCACTTATTCTCTCTCTCTATATATATATGTGTGTGTGTGTGTGTGTGTGTGTGGTGTGTGTGTGTATAATGAATATAGTTTGAACCTTAGTCTAAAGAGGACTAAAAAAAACAAATTTACCACTAAGCTACCTATGAGTTTTTACACTGTCTCAAAATGGTAAGTTTTTTATAATAAAATTAGTGAAAGAACAAGGTGAATAGAGAGAACAAAAGTAAGAGGAAAGTAACCAGAAAAGGTGTGAAAAAAAAAGCCATATAGAGAGAGAGATCCATATAATGAGTTAAACGATGTAAGGAGATTGAAGATTTTAACATCAAATCTTTTAGTTGACAAATCAAGGCTTGAAGTAGTTTGAATGACTTGTAAATATAGAATATGGTATGATGAATTTTCATAAATGTGTGGCTTGAGTGAGTAAGAAAAATGAGGTTAACAAATCAATAACTTGTATCCGTAATCAACCAAATATTTGTTGGACTTGTCACAAACCCAAGTCTACAAAAATAACCACTAACACGTAAAAGTACCCATAACTATTAAACCTTATGAGGCTTCGAATGTTATGAGTTGACCTACAAAATACTTTGCGTTAGCATGGTATCCAACCACACATATTCAGATGTCTAAATTAACCGATGAAGTATTTAGTATGACTAAGTATATAAGTTTACATCTCTTATAAGGCGATATCATTGACCAATCTTAGACTTAGAGATGTCCAATTTCCTCACAGAGCCCGTCCCAAACTGGGCAAGGATTCCTCGATTAGGCAGCAAATGGGGGAAGGAGGGAGTGAGGCAAAGCCCCGTCTCTACCCCCACCCCCTTTCGTTCCCCATCTCCACCCAGTTAGCCTCTATTTATTTATTTAGTATAGTTATTTAATGTTATCTTTTTATTATTATTATATAAATATTACATTTAAATTTCAAGTTTGATTGTTTATTGGTCAAGATAATTAATATGTTTAATTGAATATTTAAATTTAGATTATAATGTGAATAATTTGATTTATATTTATTTCTCTCTACTAAAAAAGTTACTTAGTTTTTAGGCCAAAATTTGAGTAATTTATTTTTTAATTCAAATTGTCATGCAAAGCTAACTATAATAAGAAATTTAGTGATAGAGTTAATTATTATTAAAATTTGCCGACATCAATGATTTAAATATTAATTGGTTTTCTTAAAAAAAAAAAACTAGCGAAAAAAAATTCCCGCGAGGAATCCCTGCCCTGATCCTCATTGGAATGGGGACGAAGAATGACATCTCTGGCCTCGCCCCGTCCCATGGACATCTCAAGTTATGCTCATCACTTGTCACACATAAGGCTCATGCATTATTAGCAACATCACTATGAGGGAATGTCAATATGGCATTTAGTTCATCTTACTCATTACCCTATGAGTTTGGGCCCCTGTGTCGTTAACAATGGCTGTAACAAATAGAATACAATAATAACATCAAATTTTTTTTTTTAATTTTTTCCAAAACAACAAACGAAATTATGAAGGCTCCCTTGGAAAACAACTCTTCCCTTGAAGAGATTTGAATCCCCATGGGAGCGTGTGATCGCATTCTTTGATTTTTTGAACAAATTAAAAATAAAAATAATCAAGAAAAAGGTTAAACAATGTATCTTTGTCAATCCATAATTCAGCAAAATCTTCTCCTCGAACCAATAGTCTTCTCTGTAAAGTCTTCCTATTGCACGAGATTTTCCTTGCTATGACTCTAGTAAGGATCTGACTTGTGGGAATCGCTCTTGAAAGATGAAAAGGAATGGAGAAGAATAATTTTTAGAAAACCATTCTCTAAAAATTTGGAGAATTTTTTTGGGAGAAAAATCTTTGCAGAATGACTGTAGAGATTATTAAAGTGTAGGGAGTGTAGAAGTCAATTCCATTAGGGCTCCCTAGGGCCCTATTTATAGTCTCTATAGGGTCACTACTAATCCTATTAAGAGAATCCATCTGCAAATATTTTTAATTAAATATCCAATAATATCTAATAAAAAATATTTTCATTTAATATCTAAATATTTATCCTCTGTAGATTCTCTTTAATTTGAATCATATTCAGATAATTTAATTATCCAAATATCTATTTAGTTTGAATCTTATTCAAATTAAATAATTTATTTATTTATATGTGTTCACACTAGGTTTTCGGAGAAATGTATTTCATAGAGTTGAACTTTAGTTGGTGTTGGTGTTGATGTTGATGTTGATTTGATGTGATGTGGTTCGATCTCTAGTATTTGATCCTCCAATTCTCTCTCAGTTGAGTGGATGTGTTTGATTGAAGAAGAAAGGGCACCGAACGTTCTTGAAGTAGAAGTCTTGGAAGAGTCTTTGTGTCTTCAAGGGTCTTCTAGTCTTGGAAAAGTCTTTGTGTCTTCAAGGGTTTTCTAGTATTAGAATAGTCTTTGTGTGGTCTTCTGTCTTTTAGGAGTGCAGCTTCAGGAGTCTTGGGAGTCTTCTACTTGTTAATGAATTCTCTCTAGCTCTCTAAATATAGAATTGCTGACCCCTTGGAATGAGAAGAGCTCTATGATGGACCTCATGGGCTTGGGTCTAGTCTTTGGGCCTAATTAATTGGACTTGGGCCTGACCCTTGGGCTCTATTAATTGAACTTGGGTTGGACCTCTAGGCCCAATTAAATGGATTTGGGTCCATTTTGATATTTTATGCCGAAATTAAGCTCATATTTGGACGTAATTGGACCAATGTCCAACTTATAACGTCAAATTGGGCGAAATTAATTTTACTCATCCTTCGTGATGAGAACACGTGACATCATCAAAATCTGTCTTTAATTCCAATTTGGGACCCACGTCGACTCTTAACTGGTCCCAAATTTTTTTATTTTGGCATTTCGTCATTAATTTAATAAATGATGTGGCGATTCGTGATTGGTCCAAAATTTCTCCTCCAACAAATGAAGTAATTCGGTCTTGACTTCGATGCTCCCAATTTAATTAAACCGTGAATTTAGTGACAAGTTTAATAAGATTTGAAATAGAGAATGGCCAAAATTTTAATTTAAGAAAAATCTCAACCTTTATCTCAGATGTGATTTGATTAGGAGAGATAAAATGTAGGAATTCTCAATTTTTTAAAAAAAAAAAGAAAGAAAGAAAATTCAAGTTTCATCCCAAAAACTTGATTTAGAGACGAAACTTAAAAATTTTGAATTTAAGATGAAATTCAAGTTTCATCCCTAATTTAATTTGATTAGGAGATTAAAACTTAAAAATTTGGTTATAAGAAAGAAATTTAGAATATGTCCAAATTTACAAAAAAGAAAAAAAAAAACTTTGAGCTTTAATCCCAATTTAATTTGATTTGGAGGTAGAACTCAGAAATTTGGAGTTAAAAATGAAAATTCAAGTTTCACCCCAATTTAATTTGATATGGGGTTGAAAACTTAAAACAAAAAAAAATGAAAATTCAAGATTCATCCCCACTTTAATTTGATTTTGAGATGAAACTTAATTGATGAAAAATGTTTGGTACATGGCCAACAGTTTTAGGAAAAAGGGAGGGAGGAAAAATAATCAAAGATAAGATTTGGGGCTTGAAATAAAAAAATTTAATCAAATAAAATATAGATTTAATCAAATCTAAGATTTTCTGATTTGATTCGGGATTCAATGGACTGCCTATAAATAGGACTCAAGGCCTCCTACATTCTCATCCCATCAATCTACAAGGTAGAGAGAAAAAAAAAAAACTTTTCCCCCCTTTCAAAAAAAAACTTTTCCCCCTTTCTTCCTTTTTTTCTTCTTTCTTTTTTTAATCCCGAGCCGCCGAGCCGCTCTGTTTGGACGAGTCGAATCGTGATCCCGAGCCACCAATCGTGCTATTCAGACGAACCAAGCCACAATCCCAAGCCGCCAGTAGTGTTGTTCAGACGAGCCGAGCCGTCAGTCGCCAACTCTCTCCTCTTCACTGCCTATCCCTTTTTTTCCCTTTTTTTTTATTTTTTTCTTCCTTTTTTTTTTAAAAAAAATTGTTTTCCTTTTCTTTTCTTTTCTTTTTTCACTCTTTTTTTCCTTTTTTAAGCAAAGTTTCTTTGCTTTCTTTTCTTTTCTTTTTTTTTTTTTTTTTTTTGCAAAACTTTTTTTTGTTCTTTTCCTTCTCTTTCCCTTTTTTTTCAACTTTAATTAAAACCATCTTTTTTTTCCTTTGATTTTTTTTCTTTCTTCTTTCTTTTTTTCAATTTTTTTGTTTCCCCTTTTTTTGTTTCATTTTTTTTTCTTTTTTCAGCAAAGTTTCTTTGTTTTTTTTTATTTTCTGTTTTTTTTTTTCTCAAAACTTTTTTTTTCTTTTTCTTTTGTTTTTTTTTTTTCAACTTAAATTAAAACCATCTTTTTTTTTTCTTTTCATTTCTTTTTTTAGAAAACTTTTTTTTTCTTATTTTTTTGTTTGTTGTTTTTTTCATTATTATTTTTTATTTTTACTTTTTTTTTTTCCTTTTTTTTCCTCATTTTTTGTACTAACTTGCCCCCTTACTATTTTTTTGTAGGAGCTAAAGCGCAACTCAAGGAGCATAACAAAAAAATAATTTTTTTTAATCTCACCGACCCGTCAGTAATCTTAAAAAGTGGGTTTCCTCTTTCACAAGCTTTGTTTCGTAACAAATTTTTTTCTTTCTTTTTTATTGTAGAAATGTCCGGTCGCATGACCAACTCTTTGGTACATATAGGGATGACCTCGGCATGGTTTATCTATTGTATCCCTGTTCGTGCTCATGCTCATGCTTCCTAATTGTCATGGGGGGCCCCACAAAGGCTTACAACTCCCCCATTCGATACTCTATGGACGATCCTGGAAAGGTCTACCTTGCAGCGCCGTTCGTGTATCCTAGTCCTCGGGAGGAAGGCCTGCAAAGGCTTACAACTCCTCCATTCGATCACTCTATGGACGATCCCGGAAGGGTCTACTACGGTTCCCCCATTCCCCTTTTTTTAGCAAATTGTCACAGAGAATAAGGTTTTTTTAATCTCTAAACCTTTTGGTTGAGGCTCATCCCCCTATGACATTTTTTTCAAGAACGATGGTTCATTACACCAAGCACGTTTCATATGATGAGAGACACCTCGTGATTCCTAAAAACCGAAGTCAGCTCATAAAGGAAGGATTTAGCCTTCTTGTGGCAAAGTCATTCGTCGGTCCTTTCGCTGATCACTGACCAAGTAGATGACAACATGATCCTTTCCAAATTATCGATGGAAGTGCCCTTGACCCGGGGAGAGCGTGCATGGATCCTATGATCTTCTATTCATGAGGAAACCCCTAATCCAGATCAAGTGCTAATCTTAAACGTCGTATAATTGAGGGCCAGGTCTGCTGGAACGCCATGACAAAAGTCCCTGGAGGATTCGGCTTTGTTGACTATTATTGGGAGTGGCTCGAAGTTGTAGTTTGTTGAAACGAGCGATTCCTTGTGACATTAGTTTGTTTGGCGCAGTGACGACCTCCTTGTACACATATGGTCACAATGATGACATAGTTCGACTTTTTGTGAAGCTTGGTGCCATTCAACCAACACTCTTTATATTGCGACGGGCGAAGTATCAATTTCTTTATGGGATCTCTGGTTGCTCGAGGGCCTTCTGGTCGAAGGAAGCTTTTACGAGGAAGTGGTTCCTTTCCTGAAAGAGCTAACTGGTTACCGCGGAAAAGAGAAGTACTTGTCGAAAACATGTGAACACTTTTTTCAGGCATATTTGTCAATTGTGTACTCGCAGAGAGAAAATCGCATGACGCCCTCGAAGTATGACTCATCAGTGTCTATCAACTCCTGGATCTTTTTTTGGTTCCTAGGGGTTTACAAATACGACAAGCCTACTACACGGAAGTAAAAGAAAGCCTCTCGTTCTCGGTCCACGCAAAATCCTGACGGTACGTAGATGGCGTTTCAAGATTGGTCGAGCAGGGAAAACATGCTATTCGTGGAGCTAGAGGTAGGAGACGAGTTGAAGGACAAAACCTATATGGCTACTTTTCTATTCTGTTGGCTATGTCTTTTTGTATTTCCTCATAAGGGAGGTTACCTTCGTCCCGGGGTCTTTAAAATGGCTAGCTTGATGGCTAACGGGACTGTTTATAGTCTCGCAATTCTGATCTTGGCCAATATCTACCATGGTCTAGGGTTGATAACAGACGCTTCAAACCCAATAGGGCGTATGGACTTTCACTTCCCCATGTATTATGTCCATGGCTGGCTGGCCTATTACTTCAACACGCATTACCCCGTCCCTACAATTGTTCGAGGTTCCAAGATGGCCAGCATTTCTGGCGAAGGTGGCTCGATTACTTTGACGAGTACGAGGCACGAAAGCTGATCCATAGTGGTGTCAATATTCAGTGGCACGTGAGCATTCAGAATAGAAGCAGGCATGAGCGCCTGACTGATGGTAGAGACCTATCTTTTCTGAAGTCCAGTTATTTCTCTAGTGTGTGATCAGGCTATTTATCCTTCCAATATGGAATGTCCGAACTATAGAGTCGTATAGTCCCTTTCACTTCGGCCGATAATTTGGCTTCCATCAGGACATTCCAAATGAAGGGAATACCACCCGCCCCTATGCCGAAGAATGTTTTACATTACTGAAGAGTATGCACGAGACTCAAGCCCTTGTCTTAAGTATTCCTGTCAGCTCACACATTGGATCTATATGCCCTTGTTACTCCACGGTTTAAGGATTGGTGGTTAACAAAGCACAAGAACTATTTTGAAGAGAATCGTCATCTGTTAGTGACCAGAGATATCCTTACCCCACCACCACCCAGACTACCTAAAGGCAAAGGGACTAATCATGGAGGTAAGCAACTTCACCTAACTAATGAGGCGACAGCAATCACACAAAAAGATGTTTCCAAATCGATTGAGGAGGATAGTCATAGTAGTACTCGCGACCGTCATTGGAAGTGACCCTCCAAAAAGCACAGGGCATCGGATACCAATTTTCTTGAGAGGGTCAAAATGATCCGATAGCTCCTAACACTCTTAACCTACTGGTACGTCATTTCTCTCTTTTTTTTAAAAAATAAGTCCTCTCATCTCATCTTCTTTACTATACAGTTTACATTTAGTCTCCTCTTTCTATAGTCACCCTTGAACCTTTCTCTTCAAGGACTTGAGGCATCGCAAAGTGAAGAATCTTTAATGGGCCCTTTTGTCACTAACTCAGTCGTTAAGGGAATTGATACTTCTAAAGCGCTGCCAGTGGATCCCATGCCAAAGTTCTATCAACTGTGTGCTATCCCTGGTGACATCCCTCATGCCAAGGAGGCGGTGGTCGTTAGGAACATCGAGGCTTCAGATCCCCTAACCAAGGAAACTAGTTGCCCCTTGGTGCCCGTAGCAGGAAGGGTTCTCCAACTCAGAGAAGCATCAAGGGCCTTAACAAGTCCAGCTGATGGTGAGGTCCCGAGACGAGTAAATATGGCAGCACCCCTGGCCTTTCCCAAGGTTTATGAGTTTTGTGCTGCCAATGTGGTTTCCAACGTTCGACGCCACGCGACATTAGCCATGTGGGAGACTACGCACAAAAATATCATGTGTACTCCTTTCGATAAGGTCCTCTGTCTAGAGAAAGAAACTCATGAGATATTCCGAACCATTTCCGACATTTGTGATGCCAACCTCCCTCCTCTCAGAAAACTTGTAGATGAATATTTTTGAAACGTGGAGAAGTATAATCAATTTCAGCTATCTTTTTCCTCTCAATTAACTCAAACAAGTAAAAAGCAACATCTGGAGGAGGCTAAGTCTAATATGGAGAAAATATTGTATGCTGAGAGTAGTGCTTTTGCTAAACGAAAAGCGCTACTTGAACGCGACTCTCAAACCTTACAAGAAGAGGAGGCACTGTTAGCCAGGTTGGAGGCCATCAGGGCTGAACGAGCCAAAATATCCCAGCTGATTTCTGAGAGCGAAGGCCTTTTAATTCGGCATAAGCTTGAGGCCTCGGAGATGCGAGGGGTGATAAACAAGATCGAGACCACCTCAATCCTTTCTGATAAAGATGTCAAGGCTTTGGATGTCCTACGTCAGATGTTAGAAGCCATGCAGCAAGAGCTGGGGAACTACTACTAGATACCTTGACTTGACGTCACTTGTCTTATTGGATTAGGCGTACATCAGTAGGCAGTGGCCTAGGAGTTTTTTTTTCTTGTATCTTTCTTTTAGTTACTAGATTCATCTATTGTAGTGCTAAAATCTCGTACATGGAAGAAGTTTTTTTTAATTTCCTCAGTGATGTTCTCCGGTGCCTTGTAGCCTTCTTTAAATTTCTGCTTCTTTTATTTATTTATTTATCTATTTATTTAAATTTTTTTACACTGGACTCATGTATATACATACATACATACATACATACATACACACACACACACACACACACACACACACACACACACACACATATATATATATATATATATCACGTGACTGAACTTAAACTTCTTTAAGCTGCCTATGTACACCTTATAATGACGGGGATCAAGTCATAACGTAGTTCGTACAAAGTTTTTTTTTTTTTTACATTCGTTAAGCGTAAAACTTCTTGAGAAACTTACTGTTGATTGGGTCGATTCTTAGTCCATCTTGATCAACTATCTTGTGTGCTCAATTCGTGTAGACTTCTTTAACGACACAGGTCCCATCCCATTTAGATAAACTTATTCCCCTTATGTCTTGTCATGATAATTGGTCTTCTTACGGTGAGCACAAGATCACCAACTTGAAAAGATCGAGGCTTTACATGTTTATCAAAGGCTTTAGACATTCGCGCTTGGTAACATTCCAACGCTTGTTGAGCTTCTAATCGTTTTTCATCCAGTGCTTCCAACTATTGGAGACGCAGTTTGGCATTGTTCTCTGTAGTCAACCCCTCTTGCACTGCCATTCTTAGCGATGGAATTTCTCTTTCCAAAGGAAGGACAACTTCTACCCCATAAAGGAGAGAGTAGGGGGTGACTCTTGTAGGGATACTATGAGTGGTGTGATAAGCCCACAACGCTTCATTGATCTTTTTCTGTCAATCTCTCTTCAACTTGGAGACAATTTTCTTCAGCAGGTTGTACAATGTCTTGTTGAATGTCTCTGCCAACCCATTTGCGGCAGCGTTATACATGGACAACTTATACTGCTTGAATTTGAATTTTTCACACAACCTGTCCATCAAGCTGTTGGAGAATTGTCTCCTATTATCTGTCACGATTTGATAGGGAATACTGTACTGATAAATGATATGAGTACGGATAAAGTCCACCACATTTTCTTTCTTAGCTTCCTTTAAAGCGACAGCCTCAACCCATCTTGAAAAGTAATCAGTGGTTGCGAGGATATAAGAGTGCCATGTTGATGACTTAGGTGTTATAAGGCCGACCAGATCAAGCCCCCATGCTTCAAAAGGCCATGAGACTATAGTCGGATGCAGAGGCTCGGGCAGTTGATGAATGAAATTCACGTGATATTGACAAGCTTCACACTTCTTTGCGTATTCCATCGAGTCTTGGATCATCCTCGGCCAATAGTAACCCATTCTTTTCAGCTAGAATTGTAGCTTTGGTCCAGCTTGATGCACACCACATATACCTAAGTGTGTTTCCTCCAAAGCCTTTATTGACTCCTCTTTGTAGTAAATGAAATGCACAGCCCTCCTTCAAACCTCAGTTTTACAGCGGGGGTTATCTGGGAGCCTTCCATGCTCAAGGTAATCTATGAGGGCTGCCACCAGTCTTCCTCGTCGGTTAGGTAGACTGATATCGCATTCATTTCTTCACATGCAGTCCCGACCAGAGGTATAACCCATCTCCGACAAAGCGATATATTAAGGGGCACATTATCCAAGACCGTTAAGGTAGTAGCTAGGTTTGCCAAGGTGTCCGCTTTCTTATTTTCCATCCTCAGGATATGCTGCAACGTCAAACTTTCGAATTTTTCCATCAACTGGTGAGCGTAAGTGAAGTAAGGTTTCAAGTCATCATGCTTTACATCGTACTATATAAGAGTTGATTGATTATCAACTTTGAGTCAACAAAGATCTCTATACAAGCTACCTCAATCTCCAAAGCCATTTGGAGACCAATTATCAAGGCTTGGTATTCGGTGACATTGTTTGAGCATAACTCAACAAGTGCGAAGTTATAAGGCAGCATGTGCTTTTCTGGTGAAATGAGGATGATACCTGCCCCCCCACCACTTCTCCGTGCCACACCATCAAAGGACATGATCCATAGCCTTGAGGTTTCTATGAAGAAAACTCATCATCGAGCAAGTCTTCGCTTAACTTTTAATCTGATGGAACCGGTATTGGGTTTTATGTCCTAAAAACTCGCAGTTTGTAAAATGATAAACTTTTTCTATTATCAATAAACTTGTTATTGATCTCTTAAATTGTATAAAAGTCTAAATCCAATAAACTAAGACCCATGACTATTGTATGAGTACTTGAACTTTATATGGAGACATAAGAGTGGATCAGGTTCGAGTAAATAGTCAAAATTATCTATGGTACATGAATGAGGTTGGGTACCTTATTCTAGTAACACCATTGGATGCGGGCTACCATGTAGTTGTTACAAAGAGTTGTAAAGTGCTACATACGTTATGATCCTAATTCGTACATGTTATGACATGAGGAGTGGGGTCGTCCTATGCAATGAGTTTGCATAAGATCAAGACCAAGAAATAAGTCACTCTTACTTTATAACGTTGTTTACTGTTTAAGACTGACTATTTAACCTAGATGACCTAGGTAACTCGATCTTAATCCTAAGTTAACTATGAACTCCTGTTTATTCGAGATTGCCCTTAGATTTGCATAGTTGAAGGTTGGCTCAACAGCGCCGGCGCAATAAGACTCCCATTTTAGGGGTAAGACTGGATAGATAGTTGGGAACATAGGGTGCAAGAAGGAATTCACACCTACCCGATTTAGGGATAGAAGAAAGGTTGTTCTCTCAAGTACTGAATCCAGGTCCTGAACAAGGGGCCCCACCCTCTCACTGGGCTGAGAGAGTTTGGTTTGGTGATTGGATCAAAAACCAGTTGTTCATTAGAGGATCGGTAGGGACTTGAGGAATAAGACATAATCTCGAGGGTAAAACAGATATTTGATCCAGCCGTTATTATGAACAACCTGTGAAGGGTCGACTTGCTGATTATGGTTAAATCATGTGGACTTAATATATCTACAGTGAGGGGAGTGCAACTATGGGCTTTAGTGGAGTGACCCATAGTTAACGAATGGAGATTAATTTGGTCTAATGAGTTTAGCTAATTAATCTTGGATCATTGGAGCCCATGATCTATAGGTCCGCAAGGTCCCCCTACTAACTCATAACAGACTAGCTTTAGAATAGTGTGATAAGTTAATTTGAAACATTAAAATTAGAATTAAGGGAATTAATAATTATATGAGATATAATTATGTTTAATTTTAGAATTAAACGGAATAGGAGAATTTATATATTTAAATATGATTTAAATATATAAAGATGGATATGTGTTAAAATTAATTTAATATTTGATATTAAATTAATTAAGTTTTATTTAATAATTAATTTATGAAATTAATTAATTTTTCATTTTAAAAATCAAATAGATTTTTTAATCAAAATTTGGTTTTTAGATAAAATTGAGAAATTGGAAAACTAAAACACAAAATGGAAAAATAGGTTTTTCCATTATCCATCTTTGAAGTAGCTCACACATGAAGCAACTTCTTGCCTTTGTCTTCTCCAAGCATGAGCTGCAATTCATGCAGCTCTTCTCTTTGCATATTGATCTGCAATATAATGAAGAGATTGGAGTGAAAATCGGGATGCAATCTACAGAATTTTGAGAGAAAATTCGGTTTGAAGAATGGTTCTTCAACAAAGGTTGCTGCAGAGAGCTTTTCTCCTTCATCTCTTGATTCAAGCTTGTTTTGAGTCCCACAACTCAATCTAGAGTACCAAAAGAATAGTGAGGAAGATCTTAAGGTGGTCTACAACAAGATATGGAGAAGATTGCAGCTGGAGAAGAAGCTTTGAAGAAATTCTACAAGAGGCATGTCTTGAAACCCATTTTTCTCCAGAAGCATGCTTTATATTATGCCAAAATTAGTGAATTTGAGTGCTTAGATGATCCTTGAGCTTCCACTGTTGTTGATACAATCCTACAACCGGGTGATCTACCAAGAAGTCGGTCAATGCCTACGCTTTAACTGCCTTTTATGGTACATAAATGATGTCGTACTGTTGAAGCATGATTGCCCACTTGGCTAAACGCCCCTAGATGATTGGCCTGGATAGAACGTACTTGATGGGATCGACTTTTACAATTAAGTGGACTGTGAAGGCTTGCATGTAGTGCCTCAACTTATCTATGGTGAAGAAGAGTGCAAGGCACGTCTTCTCAATAGGAGAATAGTTTATCTCAGCTCCATTTAGGGTCCTAAGTAGTAGAGAGCATGTTATTTTCCCTTCTCTTCTTCTTGTGCCAACAGTACCCCCAGCGATCTTTCTTGCGTTGTGATGTACAGTATCAACGGCTTGCCCACTATTGGGGCTCCTCAAACAGGAGGGCTGATCACGTACCTCTTTATGCTATCGAAGGCATTTTGGCAGGTCTCATCCCATTCAAATTTCTCTCCATTTCTCATCAGTCTCTGAAAAGATTGACACCGTCGTGCCAGGTTAGAAATAAACCTTCGGATGTAGGCCAGATGTCCTTGCAAACTTCTCAACTCACGTAGATTCCTTGGTCTTGGCATCTTCTAGATGGCATCGATCTTGGATTGATCTATCTCTATCCCTTAATGTCTCACAACGAAGCCCATAAACTTTCCTGAAGTTACATCAAATGCGCATTTGAGGGGGTTCATCTTTAACTCATACTTTCTAGGCTATCAAACACGGTTCTTATATCTTTCAAGTGGTCCTATCGTCGCTTGGTCTTGACCACAAGGTCATCCACATAGCATTCCACATGTTTGTGCAACATATCGTCAAACACCTTCTACATGGGTGTTGATAAGTAACACCAGCATTCTTTAACCCGAAGGGCATCACCTTGTAGCAATATATCCCTTTTGGGGTTCGAAATGTCATCATTTCCTCGCCCGCGAGGGCCATTCATATCTGGTTATACCCGAATGATCCATTCATGAAGGATAAGGCCTCTTGTCCTATTGTCTCATCGACCATGATCTCTGTGATGGGAAATAGAAAATCGTCTTTCGAGCATACGCTGTTTAGGTCGTGAAAGTCCACGCAGACATGAAGCTGCCCATTCTTTTTTCTAACCGAGAAAATATTGGCTATCCACATTGGGTATTTGACTTCGCGAATGAACCCGGCCTCAATCAGCTTATTGACTTCAGCCTCAATCTGGGGGATAAGTTCTGGTTGAAAGCATCGCTGAGCCTACTTAAAGAGTCGACTCCCGTGTTTGATCGCGAGATGGTGGATTGCTACCTTCGAATCCAGTCCCGGCATCTCTTTACATGACCATGCGAAAACATCCTTGTATTCAATAAGCAAACTCATGTATTTGCCTTTTTCCTCTCCCGAAAGGGACGCACTGATGAAAGTCGGACGTGGCTCCTTCACACAGCGCATTTCCAACTTCTTTTTCCCCTATCGAGCATGGCAATGTGAAACTCCTTGGATCCTTCATTTTGGTGGGGATGTTGTTCTGAAACAACGCACTACATTCATATGTTAACGCAACAGTTTCATTCTCCCCGATCTTCCTCTTGTTGACAAGTATGTCCTTGAGGAATTTCACATAGCTCAGCATCTGTTCCAATGCTTTTATTAAGGGAATGTTGATATGTAATTGTCGGAGAACATCCAGGAACTTCTGGAATTATTTGTTGTCATCTTTCTTCCTCAGCCTAGATGGGAAAGGTGGAGGATCCCACCATACTTCCTGTTCAATTGGTTGTTCATTGAGGTCCTTTGCTTGCTATGTTTTAGGAGCTAGAGGTTGTGGTGACTTTGCATTGGAGTCTTGCTAAGATTCATTCCTTGTAGATGTACTTTCTTCTGAACTGGTAATTATGTCATTAATGGTTGATTGGTCATCGTTGATGGTTAAATCTACTGGTCTTGTTACTGAATCTGGTACAGGTGACACGGGGACCGTTGTTCTACCACTTCTCAATGTCACTACTTGACATTGTTCTTTACCACGTGGCCCTGATGCCCCCGAGCTGCTGGGCAGTGTACCAGGCACTTTATCCTTTAGCTTGATCACAAGCTATTCAATTTGCTCTTCTAAATTTCTAAGGGAGGAAGCTTGTGATTGCTTGATTGCCTCATTCTTCTCAATATAATGTTTCAATAATGTTTCCAAAGACGAGGTACTACAAGAGGTGTCAGAAAAGAATGGTTGGTCGTAGGATTATATACTCCCAAGATTACCTGGGTTGTGGTGCTGATTAATGAAAACCGGAGGACTGCCTCGATTCCCAGGATAACTATTCTGATGATTACTTTAGCCCCCCTGGTTGTGATTCCCATCCCAACTAAAAGTTGGGTGATTCCGCCAACCAGGGTTGTAAGTGTTGCTGTATGGTTCATTGTAGATAGAGTATACGATTGTTGAATCAACGAGCAGACTTCCACTGAGTGTTTCTCTCCACATTGAACGTAATTTATTGTGGCCACGTGTGTCAACGCATTGGTTTGCACTAAACCTTGAGAGAGATGTCCTTGATGAATAGCCATAGTCTGAAGGAGCGAGGTCATTGTGGTCATCTGGTCTACCAGGGTGTTCATTGTATCAGCTGGTACAATGGCACCTTCTGCTCTTCTTTATTCTGAACCTCTTTCCTCATACCCGTTATCTAACCACTCATTTGTATTTCGCGAGATGCGATCCAAGATGACCTTTGCTTCCATATACGTCTTGTCCATTAATCCTCTTGCCACGGAGTCATCAGCAACTGCTTGCATTGATCGATCCAAGCCATTATAAAAAGTTTCCATCAAAACGCAATTGGGAATCCTGATATGCAAACAGTTCTTCACTAATTTCCTGAATCGTATCTAGGCAGTGCTTAAATTTTCATAACCCTTCTGTTCGAAATTCAACACATCCCTCTGTCTTCTTGCGTTGACGGTTGGAGGGAAGAATTTATTCATAAACCTCTCGACCAACTAATCCCATGCGTTGATTTCATTTGGCTCTAATGACTGAGCCCACCTCCTTGCCTCATCCCGCAGTGTATACGGGAAGAGATACAATCTAATTTCTTATGGAGTCACACCAGGTATGGAGAATGCGTTGCATATTTCTACGAAACGGGTCAAATGAGCATGCGGGTCTTCTCCTTGTAGACTTCAAAATTGTCCCGCATTTTGAATCATTTGAAGCATAATCGGTCTTATCTCAAACCTTACATTCTCCTTAACCGTGGATCTTGAAATTCCAGGCGAGAAGTTATAAAAATTCGGCGCCGCATAGGTCCTCATAGGAATATTGCAGTTTTCAACAAGAAATACAGGGTCTTGCGCTGGCCAATTTACCCCTTGATTCCCATTCGGCCCCTCATTATTATTAGCCATGTTTCCTCTTCACCTAACTTGGTCCTGATGTGCTACACCTGATCTCTGGGTCAACTTAGAATTTCTAGATCAATTCCAGTACTCATAAACCATCAGACTGCTCTTCACGATAAATAGCCAGTACAAAGAGATCTGTCCTGCAAAATACCACAAAAGTATTCAACACTAACCATTACCAATCCCCGACAACAACGCCATAAACTTGTTGACGTAAAACTGAGTCTTTATGCATAAGGACAATGATGAATATGAATGAATGAGATGTTGAGTTATTTATCGCTTATGCACACTACTGCTAAGTTAATCTCTTTATCCACTCTAACGCATGGCTTATGGATGAGATGAATGATGTGCTAAATATGCGCTCAAGTACTCTGTGATAAAGACATTTTTATGTGATACTATGTCTAAATATATGCAAATGATATGCTCATAGTATGCGATGGAGTAATGCATGTCACAAGTTTCCTTGCGCTGAAACCAAGTATAATTCCAACGCAAGTTTCTCAGAATAATCCAAGGTCAAACTCAGGGATTGTTTTCGTTAATGTGTTACTTTTGTGATACATTCCAACGCATGATACATGAAATAATATGATACATGATACAAGATACATGATACATGATACTGAGGTCGAGAACTGACTGTGAAGTTGTACAAAGATTCGAGGTATGTGATGGTAAGTCTTTATGAATGAAGCAGAAAGAGAAAGAGTAAATAGTAAAAACAACGCAAGTTTGTCAATTGCATTAAAGATGCAACTAAGGTTCCGCTTTCCCTTGGCGTACACCTCTTAGTGATCGGCCGCGTTCCCATATCTCTATGGTGAAATAGGGATGAATGTGATGAACACAAGGTTGTTTCCATCTCTGGAAATACATCTCACTTTAGTTAACGTATTCTTCCAACCTTCTCTCGATAGGTGGAATAACATCTTCACTTCTGCTCTCACAGGTGAAGATGCTGTCGAGCATGCTTTAGCTAAACTTAATTATTTCCTTAACACAAATTAACTCACTCGTTTAATTCTTGCTAATTACCTAGGGAATTAGGAAAACATCATGGAGAAAATGGGTTATGCATGAATGGAAAGAGACAGAGAGATGGCAATGGTAATTATCATAACATTTAATTCTAGAATTAAGCGTTCGATACATGGTGTGAATGAAAGATTAGAGAAGATGAATACAAATGATGAAATAGAGATTAGAAACAAATACAAAAAGAGTGTCAACGTCTTGACACAGATTCCAAATGGAGATCGTGCTTGTCGACGTGTGGAAGTAATGGAGAGGAAAGCTTCCCTCTCAGGCTTGCTTTCCTGGTAGAATTGACCTTCGCATAGAGCTTCAGCTATGGGAATTGGAAGGATTCTCTGCTCGGAGACTCACCTCTCGACCTTGTCTCGTGGTTCGCCCGGATCTACTCTGTAAGTCGCTCCAGACCAGTCTCTCTCTCAGAATCAGTATATGCACGTCTCTATGTATTCATGTATGTCTTTCAGTGAATTTTTAGAAGCTATTTATAGGTGAGGCTTGGCTCTTTGAATGTGTGGTCCCCACTGTATGGTTATGGTAGTTCCTAAAATGGCGGAGTGAATCTTCCTTCTGTTACGTAATCAATCTGTCAGAAATGCACAACTGAAAGCTGTACATTTGTCAGAATCCTCTACAAATGCGTTGCTCTTTACATCTTCGATCGATCGCTGCATACGGTGTTATTTTTTATTACCGCATGTGGTTGAGATTGCATTGATCGCTAGAGCTCTTGATCAATTATCACATGCACCGTCATTGCATTGATCATCTCTTCGTTCTCGATTGATGGGCGTAATGCGACGTAGATGCGTTGCTTATTTTATCTTTGAGCCATGAACGCATGCGGTGACTGATTTCCTGCAAACAGAAACTAAAACATTCTATTCTACCATCGAAATGGTGTTAGTGGGTGTATTGACGACATTTTATAATTTTCGCATTTCTTAGCCAATTTCTATACTATTGACGCAACTTTTCTTTCTTTTAGCCGTAATATCTAAATAAAATATTATAAATAACTTGTATTTCTACAAGTTATCACCACCACCGGTGATTGACAGATGATTTCCTCCTTTTTTTCATTCAGCAGAGTCAACCTTTGAAAGACTGAGCATCGAATGGCTCTGGGAATCGTATGTGGGCTTCCCCTTTCTGCTTTTTTCATGCTCAATCTCTCGAAGACCAAGGCATGTGCGGCAGACAACCTAATACAGTTGAAGGCTGAGGCTCTTTTATCTTTACCCTCCTTTTCCCCTATATCATTGACTTCTTCTACAGTGATATGATTGATGTTGGCCACTTTTCCATTCACCTTTCTGATTATGTGGACAAGCTTTGATGATTCATATCTAAGTCCCGCCCTCGACGTAGGTATAGTGTGTCCCTCTTGCAAAAGCTTCTTTTGAGTCGAACGAGATTCTGGGTTGCTCATAAATCTTCAAGCTCTTGAACTCAGTGTGAGTTGTGAAGTCATAACCCACCTTCGCCAATAGCTTTTAAGCTTTAGGATCAAATTCGTCTTTAGTTAGCTTCTCAGGCAGATTTAACTCCGTCACTTCCGCCTCCGGCTTGTGGACTTCCTGCTTCGTTATCGGCATGAGAGGTGTGACGAAACTCTCCTTTAGAATTTCTATGTCGCCGATCTGCAAACCTTTTGAGCATTCCATAAAAGGTGACTCACCCTTCTTCCATCTCGACAAAGGGACATAGTGCAGAATCGGAGGCTTTGAGGATTTTTCATCCCTCACCATGGGTGTCCCTCCAACACTAGAGGATGTCTCACTCTCTTTTAGGCTGGAGGCGTGTATCTTGCTACCCGTCCCTTTCTTTGTGTCTATTGGCAAGCTTGGCTGGGATCCACCTGCTTTCTTTGTTAGTGAGGTCTCTACGGGCATTGTTGCACCAGAATTCTTACTCTTTGGGTAAAACTTCGCATCTGCGAAGTGAGATTCAGCTTCAGAAAACGGATTAGAGTCTGCTTCAACTTTCTTAATTCCATCTTGGTAGAACTTGAAACACTGATGCAGTGTTGATGTAATCACACCATTCCCATGAATCCAAGGGCGCCCCAATAGCAACCTGTAGGTGATCTTTGAGTCTATCACATGAAACAACGCATCAGCCTTCAAATCGCCAATGAGAAGCTCTAACCGTATCATGCCTATCGCCCTTTGGATGCCTTGATTTAAACCCTGAATCACTAATTTGCTATTTGATAGCTTTTCCATGAGTATGCCCAGTTGTTTCATAGTTGTCTTAGGCATTATATTGACGGCGGATCCATTATCGATGAGGATTTGGCCCACTCTTTATTCTTGAATGTATCCAGAGACGTACAAAGGCCTATTATGCAATTTGGATCCCAGCAACAGATCTTCGTCTAAGAAGCCTATGAATATACAACACGAGGCATATGCACGTGCTGCGGAGGTTAGTGAACCAGATATGTTGGATTCCAAATATGCCTCAATAAGGGTCGTCTTGGCTTCTTGCGGGAGTGAGAGCAGGTCGTCTATGTTGAATGACGATAAGCCCTTTGGCTATTCTCTCGATTTTAATGGGCTTGGGAGGGTATCTTCTTCTTCTGTGGTACTGATAGCATGACATGTAGCAGCCTCTGGCGTCTCTTTTGGACCACGGTCATAGAAGTTCTTCGGGAAGAAATCTATTAAAGTCATATGTCGTTTGGGACGAGGAACACCTTCGTCTCCCTCGTCAATAGTCTTGAGCCTCCAGGCCTTCTTTCTACCCTTTCTTTTTTGTGTCTTGCTCACTCTCCTGTAACTTCTATAAAAGCGTGACTCTTTTTGGGTAGAGTTCAATCCTTTCTTCTTACGGCGTGTTACAAGGATCCAACCTTCGTTATCGTCATTATTAACATGTTCTTCTCTATTTTGAGGATCTATGGCTTGGACCTCCTGCTGAAACCAGACAACCACAGGTTCGAAGGTCTCAAACTAGACCAAACACTTACTTTCTTCATAACATCTAATTGGTGCCAATATGCTTGGAGTTACCTATTGATATTGGTGTCCTAATTCTCTCGGAGTCTCGCTGTTTGTAATTATACACATTATTTTATGAATAAAATAACTGTTATTTCATTCTGGCTTTTACTCATATCCAATAAACAAAGCTCCATGGTTATCTTATGTAAACTTAAGCATGTAGATATACAAGTGGATCATGCCTTAAGTGATAACCTAAATAGGTCTGTAGTGTAAGGATTAAGGTGGGATACCTGATCCTGGTGACACTACAGATACGACCCACTTTGTAGAGGTTTGCAAGTGTTGTAAACTACTACAGATGGTAGATCCTGACCATTCATGTGGAGAAATACGAGCGAGGGTGTCCTATACAAAGAGTTTGTATAAGATCGGACCACGAGATGACTAGACTCTGTATATAACATCGTTGATACTGGAGACTTACATCTCACCTAAACGACCATAGATGACACGACCTCAATCCTGAGTGTTTTGGGAACTCCTACCTTTGAGGGCAGTCCTTTGATTAGTTTAGGTGAGAGTGGCCAAATTGCCAACTCAACGTCTACCTTTTTGGGGACTTGTCTGATCTGGCAGCTGGGAACTCACTTACACAAGATGGAATTCACTTATTCCCCGAAGCAAAGGTAAGTAGAGAGATTGCTCCCTTAAGGGCTGATTTTAGGCTTGAACATAGTGGCCACAGCTTCTCTTTGGAAGAGAGGACTCAGCCATAGTAGGACTATGACTTATGTTCATTAGAGGATTCAGTGGTACTTAAGGAGTTAGATGTAACTACAAGGGCATAACGGTGATTAGCCGAGCTGTACTTACAAGTGATCTGTGAAGGGTTGTCGCACTGCTGATTGGTTAAGATGGACAAATAATATATCTGTGGTAAGGAGAGTTCAGCTGTCGATCTTTAGTGGAGTGTCAGTAGTTAACGGATGGTGGATCCCGTGACTAAAGAGTTTAGCCGTTCGTGGTGTTCGGGGTGTTCGTGACCTTTTCGATCGCTTAGTTCGAATGCGTGGTGCAGTGTAGTGGTCATCTTGTACGAACATTCATGTGTTGTTGTGTTGCTGTGATCGAGCGTTCGTGATCAAGGAACTGGAAGATGAATCTACAAAAGTGTGTTGATTCTTGTCTTTGATATTTTGTGTAGCATGCTGTAATTTATGTATTTCGCATAACCGTATGTTTTCGTTTGTGATTGTAATTGTAATGTTTATATACGATTGAAATTTGGAAAGATCATTCTGCTGCTCATGGAAATCCTCGTGTTCGATTTCCTTCAATTGGTATCAAAGCCAGGTTATTCTGATAGTCCAATTTTCAATTTTGTTTTGAACTTCTGTTATAGTCTTGGTGGTTTCCTACATTTATGTTTAATTATTAAGTGCATTTGTGTATGGAGTTAATGAATGTTTTCGGGTTTAATTGCCTTTGTTTAAAACTTTCTTGAATTACAAAGTGTTAATTTATAAGGGCCCCTATGTTTTTTGGGCGTAATTAACTTGCAATCGAGTCTGTAATTCAAAGAGTTTGAGTTAGTCGAGTCGTTCGTGATAATGTTTTGAAGCATGGAGATGCGGTTCTCAACAAGGAAGATGACCAAAAGGTTGTCGTATCGTGTAGCATAAGGTAAACAATCATTAGGATTTATCTAAGCAATCGTGTAGATTTTTCTATACGATCGTGTAATATTTACTAAACAATGCTAAACGATTAGGTAAATCGTTTACTCTATCATGTAGCGTTGGTTGCCCGATCGCATAAACGCTGGAGATAGACGATCGTATTGGGAGCATTTGTTGCTCATCGTTTAGTAAAAGGCGTATGCTAGATGATCATGTAGTTAGCTTGCCTCATCGATTAGTTACTACATACACGATCGTGCAGTATATGATACGAAGACGCTTGCTAAGTGATCATCTAGGCAATGGTGCTTTGTCGCATCATAGTCGTTTAGACGATCGCATAAGGCTGGCGTTGTGTAGAGCGCGCTAGGTAATCGCGTACCTTGGGCTTCATTGCTTAGTAAAAGGTACACAATCATTGCTAAACGATCATTTAGCTCTGGGAGCGTTGGTAAACAATAGACTAAATTGTCTATTCTTTTGTGTAGACGATCGTGGGGAGTTTGGTGCATGATGGTTGGAGACGCGTTGCTTTGCCCGAATGGTTCAAGACCCGGTTCGCCTGTTTAAACCAGAGACTCCTTGTTTTTGTAATAGTTAGCTGGTGTTTATATGGAAAAGTGTTTGACATATGGTTTTAAAACCCACCTTAGGTTATGCAATCATTCATGCAGCATGTATTATAAATGTTATAATATTGCATGAAGAAATTACATGAAAGCATGTGCATGCGTCATGAAATATAAGAGTTATATTTTGCATGCAGTGAGCATATTCATGCATCATTCTTTTATTATAAGTGTTATAGTCTAAGGGTGAATGGAAGCATGTTATGTTTGTTTCATTGTTGTTTTGTATAAGTGTTATATAAAAGAAGTAGCAATTGATGCGTTATTTTATGATATGGAATTATGGATGAAATGCGATGATGAAGATGCATTGAGCACTCAATTTTTCTCAGTGGAATCCAAGTGTAAACCCCACTGAGTTTCCTGGTAAGTCCAGGGTTGAACTCAGGGTCTTGGGAAAACAATATGCGGTGGTAATTTTTCAGGAAAACTTTGCGGTAAGCGGTAACTCAAATAGTTGTTGGTTTTGTTTGTTGCGGTAATGAAAATAAACAAATGCGACGAAGTTCGAAAAGAGTTGATAAAACAGAAGATGCGATGAGTATGTGGTGAACGGGTTAAGAAGGGTTTCGGCTAACATTTCCTAGGATGCGTTCATGCTATGCGATCATGCAACACACATACAATAGTAAACCATCTTTCGATGCGAATGCTACAACTTCTAATGTTAGAACGTATGTGATATATGCGATAAGTCTATAGGACCTACACATAAGCCTCTATTCTTATTTATGCGATGACAAAATGACACACACATAAATAAGGTGACCTCATAGTATCATTCCTATCTTTAGGATGCATGCGATGCAGGTTGGCAAACAGAGCTTATCTCTAAGTTCCTATCTCTTGTTTATGCAGTTCAAATCTTGCTCTCTCGAGTCTAGATTCTAACCTAGCTCTCTCAAGTCTTAGGTTCTTTCTTTAGACTCTCTCTCGAGTAGCTCTAAAAGGATATTTGGCACAACATAACACAAGATAATTGCAAGCAATGAACTTCCTAGGTCATGTTAGCTTAAGTTCTTCTCAACCCATTCGACAAGTTTAGCTACTCATGCGTGCTAAGAGAGTGAACAAGTGTAGAATAAGAACTTCCATTGTATAAATATAAAGATGAAGTACAAAACAACAATGCAAGAAGAGAATAAAGAGCCTGGTAGCAATCTCTTGCTTCCCAAGCTTTTACATTGTCTTTTTTACTCGTATTCAAAAGATAATCTCGCTCTCGCGAGAGTCAGCCCGCTCTCTACTTTTACGCCTTCGAGTTCTCTCTAGAGTTGCCCTGAGTGATCTTCCGACGTCTTTACTCTTCCCTTGCTCCACCCTAAAAATAAAAGAAAACTATGAACACGGCTAAAGCTCCTAAATTGGTGAACAGGTGAACTTGTTAACCCCTTTTCTGAAGGATGCCTTTGGTATTTATAGAGCTCTGGAGTGAAGGACGACTTTTCTCTTCTAATTGCACAGATGGGATGGCTTTAATTTCCTGATTGATGCGTCGAATATTTATCACTGAAAAGCTGAATGTACTTGTTTTCGTTAGCGGCTGTCAACATAATTCGGATTCGACCGTCATCAACTTTTCTGTCCCATCGTCATTAATTATGCCTTTCACCCAGATGCGCCCACCAAGTTATGTCAGCTCTATGCGGCAATCCTTCCTGAGTAGATGTTTGCGAACATAAATCACCGCAAAGCCTTGCGGTAATGCTACGCTTGTCCGTTGATCTTTTGTGATCGCTCTTTTCGCCTTGCGTCAACGCATATTCTGCATAAAAATACAAAAGTTAACTGTTCCTATGCAATGAACGCATGCAATCGCAATGTTATAAACTTAATGCTTTCTGGACGCAATCTAAAATATTTTATCAACGCAAGCCAGCATTGTTTAATAACTTAGCAATGTAATAACGTGCATTTCTGTCCGTTATCAGCAATGAATGAACAATGCAATGAGCATGACACTTAGGCTATTTATAATCGTTATGAATGCCTTGCATGTCTTATTGTTGGGGTTGATGCATTAAAGTCTCGTGTCCTATAGTTTGTAAACAGTATGTACGAACACTTGTGTTGTTAATATATGATATTTACTTCACATTTTGTATTTTGCTCATTTACTTGTTTTATTTGCTTTACCACAAACCAATAAACATAAAATCCCTGGTTATCTGTATGTGACTCAAACATGTATGTGGTAACATACAATTGGATCATGTCTTGAGTGATAACCCAAATGGTCTGTAGTATATGGATAAAGGAGGGAAACCTTATCCTGGTAACGCTATGGACGTGGCCCACTTTGTGGAATGGTCACAAGTGTTGTGAATTGTCACAGATGGTCTGATCCTGATCATTCGTGTTGGGGACATGCGAGCGAGGGCATCCTATTCAAAGAGTTTGTACAAAACCTAACCACGAAGTGTTAACGTCTCGTTATATAACACCGTTCATGACAGAGACTTCACTTCACTAAGATGACCATAGGTAACATGACCTCAATCTTGAGTGAGTTGGGAACTCCTGCCATTGAGGGCGGTCCTTTGATTTGCATGGGTGCGAATGGCCAGGTCACCGATTCAAACCTACCATTTTGGGGATTCGTCTAATTTGGGAGTTGGGAACTCAAATGCACAAAATGGAACTCACTCCTTCCCCGAGGCAAGGGTAAGTAGATAGATGGCTCCCTTAAGGGTTAATTCCGGGGCTTGAACGAAGTGGCGCCACACACCTTCTCCTGGCCCAAGAGGTGTTCACACATAGTTGGACTATGTTGTATTGTTCATTAGAGGAACTAGTGGTACATAAGAAGTGAGATGTAACTACAGGGGCATAACGGTAATTTGGCTCAGCTGTACTTACAAGCATATATGAAGGGTCATCGTACTCATGATTGGTTATATCTGATGGACATATAAATATATTTGTGGTAAGAAGAGTTCAGCTGTTGGTCTTTAGTGGAATGCCTGACAATTAACAAATGGTGGATCTCGTGGCTAAAGAGTTTAGTCAGCTATTCACGTACCGTTGGAGCTTCGAGCCACAGGTCCATTAGGTCCCCTGGGTAGCTTGGATAAAGTCGAGAACCAGTATTTGGATTAATTTGAAATGTTCAAATTGACAAGAGGAAGTTCGATTATATATGATATAATTGGACTGGTTAATTATATATGATATAATTGGCTAAATGTATGAGATACATTATTATTGAGGAAATTAGATATAAATATGATTTATATCAAGTAGAGGAGAAAATATTATAGTAGATATGTGATATCAAACTATAGGTTAAAAATATAATATGATTATATTTATTAATTAATTGATTGATTAATTATATGATAATTAATCCTTTTTCCACATTCGGATGTGGGTTTGTGGGAAACATTGGTTATGGTAACCGATGGGTTAAAATGAAAATAGTTTTCATTTTTTAATCGTGCAATCAATAATCCGTCAATCGCCCAAAAAGTTTTCGTGAAGTGTGCGCTAGTGAAAGAAAACGATCGCTCGAGAGCCTATACGATAGTCGCTTCTCCACCTAAACGATTATCCATCTTGTGCTAAACAATCGCACACTCTCGCTTACACGATCGGATAGCTTCTCTAAACGATCGTATAGTGTGTCAATTTAGCTAAACGATCGTATACCTTTTCCTAAATGACCATTCAGCAAATCCTACACAATCATGTAGATCCTCCTAAACGACAAGCAGCTACTATGCAATAACGGTCTTTTTCCCTCCCACTTGCTTATCGCCTACACGATTGGTGTTTCCTCCGTCCTCGACCAAATTCACCAAAGCCCACCCTTTGGGTTTTCACATCGAGAATACCTGGGGCTCATTAGTGGTGGTGTCATCCCCGTTGCGGTCGTGAGTTCGTGTTGATCGTGCTACTGCAGTCAACGTTCCCGTCGGATGTCAGTAGTCACTGGGAGGGTTTCTGTTACGTAGGAGTTCGAAAGTTTGAAGATAGTCTTCAACTGGTATGGAACTCTTTCCCTTATGATTTTGTTGTTCATAGCATGCTGTTAATTAAGTTTTGATTGCATAACTGTATGTGTTGAATGTATAATGTTATATTTCGGTCACTGTGAGATCGGAGCGATCCGAACACGCTCATGGAACTCATCGATATGAGATCCTTCAATTGGCATCAGAGCCAGGTTCTGATACTCTGATTTCATCTGTTGCAACGAAATGAGATTTACATTCATGGTGGGTGCATTTCTACACTATTTAATTGTTAAATTTGTTGTGGATGTGCCAGATTAGTGGATGTTTTCGGGACAATTAGCCTCAGTTGATTTAGATCCTTTTACATTTGCTGTTATTTTTAAAGGCCTCTGCGTTTTTGGGCATTAAGAATCGTTATCGAGCTTGTATTCAAAGTTTGTTTGAAGTTTTGAGTCGTTCATCGAAGAAGCAGATCTGTGCAAGCGTTGCATATGAGTGGTACGCGATCTGGGCAAGCGTTACGGTTCTTCGAGGAAAGAGGCGATCTAGGGTTGATCGCATCGTGCAGAAGATATTCTATGTTCGTTGCTATCGTGAGATGCTCTAGGAGTGTATTGTATAAAATAAATTGGAGAAATAAGTTCTAAGTATAAGTGATGCGTTTAAGTAGTTGTAACGCATTGGGGCATTAGTAATATGCACAGAACGCACACAACTTCTTCTAATGACGTTCAAGTTCTCCTAAGCCAGACCCAAGTATAAATCTAATTTAGGTTCCTGGCAAGTCCAGGGTCAATCTCAGGGATTCAGTTTAACCAAACACAGACCTTGCGTTGTATCTGCTGTAGGGGTTTTCCTAAATGTATGTGAAAAATTTATTATTTACACTAATGTGTTGTGCCTGTGCACGAAGATACAAAAGAGTTGAGTGGTGAATGATGGATCATGTGAAAATGGAATTCAAGGTAGGTGGACGCATCGGTCTAAGATGAATGTACACAACTAAGATGCGATGTAGAAGAGGTGGGATGATTTACTTATCTTTTTGTTTATGCGTTAGACCTTATTCAACACTTCTCAATGCGAATAATATACAAAGTCTATCTCTAAGGTGAATGCGTCTAACACAGACTGCAAGAAACACCAGTAAGTCTATCTCTAGCTGTACTAGGCATTCTACTTGATGCAGCTTAGTTATTCTTTCGAACAATCTAAGTGAAAGATGCTTTTACCAAGTTGTCAAGTTGGCTTGAGCGTTAAAATAAAATTATGCATAAAGTATTAATGCGTTCAACATAAACAAGAGATAAACAATAGTAAATATGAAGGATCAAATATAATGATTTTATAAAGAAACAAGGAGTCTTTACCAAAGCAATATTCAATCGAATGGAATGAAAGTTATAAATAAGAGAGAAACTGAGTCAAGCCAAAGAATACAATCTCTTGTAGTTCTTTGGCTCAATCTCGTTGTGTACAATCACTTGTATAGGTAGTGGACAGAGTATCTTTGTCAAGAATAGCTTCCTCCACTCCCTGACCGGTGGTGGTGGTGGTGGTTCTCAACCCTTTTGATCATCTCACACCACAGATAGCTTTTACAAAACTAAGACTATAACCACAATTTACATAGAGTAAGGATCTTGATAATATTCTGAACTTTTTAACTCTAAAGGGACTTCATCTATTTATAGGCGTTGGTCACGTTCACTTGGTGAATGGGCAACATTGAAGTCCATGCCCTGGTCAGCCGTCTGGTCAGGCGTCTACAAGCACAAACGAGGTGTTGATAGGAAGTTACAGGCCTTCAAGGCTCGACTTGTGGCAAAGGGTTATACCCAGGTAGAGGGAGTCGACTATGAGGAGACTTTCTCGCTTGTTACCATGTTAAAGTCGATCCGCATCCTCCTGTTCATTGTAGCTTATTATAATTATGAGATTTGGCAAATGGACGTCAAGACGGCCTTTCTGAATGGCAATCTTGAGGAGACCATTTATATGGTGCAGCCCGAGGGATTCATAGCCCAAGGTCAAGAGCAAAAGGTTTGCAAATTGAATCGGTCCATTTATGGACTGAAATAGGTGTCTCGATCTTGGAACATATGGTTTGATCCCCAAGGAAGAGGTAAGTAGATAGATGGCTTCCTTAAGGGCTGATTTCGGGGCTTGAACGATGTGGCGCCAAACACCTTCTCCTGGCCCGAGAAGTGTTCACACATAGTTGGACTATGTTATATTGTTCATTAGAGGAATCAGTGGTACTTAAGGAGTGAGATGTAACTACAAGGGCATAACGGTAAATTAGCCCAACTGTACTTACGAGCATTTGTGAAGGGTCATCGCAATCATGATTGGTTATATCCAATGGACACAGAAATATATCTGTGGTAAGAAGAGTTCAGCTATTGGTCTTTAGTGGAATGCCTGATAGTTAACGAACGGTGGATCTCGTGGCTAAAGAGCTTAGTCAGCTATTCACGTACTGTTGGAGCTTCGAGCCACAGTTCCATTAGGTCCCCTAGGTAGCTTGGATAAAGTCGAGAACCAATATTTGGGTTAATTTGAAATGTTCAAATTGACAAGAGGAAGTTCGATTATATATGATATAATTGGACTGGTTAATTATATACGATATAATTGGCTAAATGTATGAGATACATTATTATGGAGGAAATTAGATATAAATATGATTTATATCAAGTAGAGGAGAAAATACTATAGTAGATATGTGATATCAAACTATAGGTTAAAAATATAATATGATTATATTTATTAATTAATTGATTGATTGATTATATGATAATAATCCTTTTTCCATGTTCGGACGTGGGTTAGTGGGCAACATCGGTTATGGTAACCGATGGGTTAAAATGAAAATAATTTTCATTTTTGAATCGTGCAATCGATAATCTGTCAATCGCCCAAAAAGTTTTCATGAAGCACGCGCTGGTTAAAGAAAATGATCGCTCGAGAGCCTATACGATAGTCGTTTCTCCGCCTAAACGATCGTCTATCTCGCACTAAACGATCGCAACTCTCGCTTACACGATCGGATAGCTTCTCTAAACGATCGTTTAGTGTGCCGATTTAACTAAACGATTGTATACCTTTTCCTAAACGATCGTTCAACAAATCCTACACGATCGTGTAGCTCCTCCTAAACGATAAGCAGTCTGTTATGCATTAGCAGTCTTTTTCCCTCCCACTTGCTTATCGCTTACACAATTGGTGTTTCCTCTATCCTCTACCAAATTCTCCAAAGCCCACCCTTTGGGTTTTCACTTCGAGAATACTCGGGGCTCATTAGTGGTGGCGTCGTCCCCGTTGCGATCGTGAGTTCGTGTTGATCGTGCTACTACAGTCGACGTTCCTGTCAGGCGTTGGTAGATCATTAGGAGGGTTTCCACTGCGTAGGAGTTCTAAAGTTTGAAGATAGTCTTCAACTAGTATGGAACTTTTTCCCTTATGATTTTTTTGTTCACAACATGCCATTAATTAAGTTTTAATTGCATAATTGTATGTGTTGAATGTATAATGTTATATTTCGGTCACGGTGAGATTGGAGCGATCCAAACACGCTCATGGAACTCATCAATATGAGATCCTTCAAGCTTTGCATTGTGGTTTTGGTTGTTTCCGTTTATAAGTGTTATAAAGGAAATTAGACCTAAAATCGATAAGAAAGAGTTGCATTCGGACTTATGGTGAACTCAAGTTCTTTAAAAGGGTTTTAAAATTGGATTGAGATAGACCTAAGTTCAAATGGTTCTAAAGAGTTTAGTAACCTAGATTAATCTTTTAAAATCGGTTTAATAGGATTAAATTGATTGACATAAAAGATTAAATTTGTTTTAAATCTATCTATAAAGGACCTTTTGTCTAAGGCGGGTTCTGTCTAGGCTGGGGTTCTTAAGCTGACGGAAACGGAATACCCCTACCTAGGAACCTACCTGTAAAGGTGAATTAGATAGATTTTCTACAAGCATGCAACAATTGGTCAAAGACTCCGTTAAAAAGTTTAATGGATGGTGATCAAAAGTTATTTAACTATCTAAAGTAAAAGTTACTCTTTGGGCAAACTTAAAAGTCATTTAGTTAAAATCCTTAGCTGTGTTTTTTCTAAGTAAACTAAACCCTAGGTTATAAAATACTCAGTGGGAGGAAAAAATGTATCTAATATGTCTATGATTCTACTCACATTTCTCCCTGAATGTTCACACCGTGAGATTCATGCTTGGCCTCGTGGTTCCCTGGGAGCATCCCCCTTCGGATGGTGTTTGCATGAGTCAATATCAAGGTGGACGGAAAGAGTGTTTATAGTAAATGGGTGAAAGGTGTGTGTCAACACGTCCTATGGTCTCTGTCATTGGTTCACACCGTGAGATAATTATATACTCCTTCGTGCCGCCCTGGCATTTGTTCAATCGCTTCAATGAAAGGTGTTGATATGCAACTGTTTCAGCATGTCCATAAAGCGATGATACTACACTTCATCATTTTTCTTCTTCTTAAGTCTCTAGAGGAATTATGGCAGCTGTATTTTCACGGTTCTCTGTTCTATCGGTTTAGAAGTGACGGAATTTTTGGTTCCATCGTCTCCTATTCTTCTGGTTTTTCTTGAGTCAACAGGGTCTGGGATTCCATCGCAACTGGAATAGTTCGGCTTGGCTTCTTCTTCTCTTCTGCCACTGTCTTTCCGCTTCGTAAAGTCATAGCTTGACATTGCTCCTTTCCCGTACTCCCTGGGTTACGCGGGAGCTCAGTTGAACTCGACAATGCCCCTTACGGTCTACTTTTGAGTTTGCCTGCAATCTGTCCTATCTGAATTTGGAGATTGCGGATTAACGTCGCTTGATTCTAGAGTATTGTTTCATTCTTCTCAATATACTGCTTTAGTAAGCTCTCTAGCGATGAAGATTGTAGTGCCTGCGAACTGCTAGCTTGATCTTGTGATTGACTGGTTGTTCGCAGAAAAAATCCTTGCGGCCCTTTTTTTTGTGCCATGAGTTGAAAATTTTGTTGTTGATTTTTCCACGCAAAGTTGGGGTGGTTTCACCACTCAGGATTGTAGGTATTAGAGAAAGGGTTATTCTTTACGAAGTAAACAGATTATGGATTCCTCGGACACTCTTCCAATAGATGGGCTTCTCCGTAAGTGGCATAACTTGTGCTCGTTTGATCGATTGCGTTGACCTGCCCTCTATACGCTCCTGGGCTACTGATTACGATTCCTTGTATTAAATTCATCATCACATTCATTTGGTTTTGCAGGGATGTGATGGCCCCATTACTTGTGTCACTATCTTTAATTCTCAGTCGTTGATCGTTTTCTCTCCAGTCTTCGTAATTCTTTGAAATGCGATCTTAGCCTCATCATATGTTTTTTCGAGCAGACCTCTAGTTGTTGCCGCATTGGCAGCTGTCTACGATGCAGGGTTCAAACCATGATAAAAGATTTCCATTTGGAGATAATCGAGTAAGTCATTGTGCGGACAATCTCGCACTAGTCTTTTAAACTTCGCCCAGGCGTCACTGAGCGATTCGTCAATATCTTGTTCAAAATTAGTAATCAGTTTCCTTCTTTTTGCGTTTTTTGTCGGGGGGAAGTACTTTTTCATGAACTTTTCCACTACCTGTTCCCACAATGTGATCTCCCGTGGTTCTAGGGAATAAACCCATTTCATTGCTTGGTCACACAGCGAAAATGGGAACAGTGTTAGTCGAACCTCCTCAATGGAGATGTTTGGGAACACAAACATATTGCAGATTTCAATAAAACTCTAGAGATTTGCATGCGGATCCTCACCACGCCTACCGCCAAACTATCCAGCAGTCTAAATCATCTGTAGCATAACCAGTTTCATCTCCAACCTCGATCCGTCCAAGGTGGGCCTCATGATTCCTAGTGAGAAATCATAGAGGTTGGGTGACGCATAGTCCCGGATGGGCCTATTGCGGTCGTTTACCAAGAGAATGGGGTTCACCATGATATTATTTGCGTTTGGTGCTTTGTCTTCCGACTACTCCGCCATGTTGGGATTTCTCTCTTGTTGTTGATGTCGGCGGTTGTTTCTTATTCTTCTTTTGAACGTTCTTTCAATTTCTGGGTCGTAATTGGGCTTAGGAACTTGTCCTTCACTCATACGACGGTCGCTTCTTCCCTTACCATAGGAGAAGTAGTGCACAGAGATGGAAAGCTACAAAGAAAATCAAAAGGTTACCATTAGCACAATATGTACTACCGTAGTCCTCGGCAACGGCGTCAAAAACTTGATGCATTGTGAATATGATGAAATAATGGTCTATATTACGATGGTGGTGTATACGTTGTACATGCAAGTTTTCTTAGTAAAATATAAGTATAAATCCTATTAGGTTTCCTGGTAAGTCCAGGGTTGAACACAGGGACTATTGAGTCAATATGCAACGGTAAATTTTGATTCCTTTGCGGTGACAAACAATAAGTTGGTTGATATGTTTGTTTAAAGTATAAATCCTATGCGGCGGAATTGAGTAAAGAGTTAATGGCCGCGAAAGTTACAATGAGTATGGGGGGAATGGGTTAAAAAGGGGTTTAACTAACATTTCCTAAGATTGCATTCAAGTCATGCGATCATGCTACACACACACAACAACATGTCATCTCACAATGCAAATGCCATAGTTCATAATTTTAGGACGCATGCGATGTATACAATGATGTATATAGGGCTTATGTCTAAGCCTCTATTCTTGTCTATGCGATGATGAATGATACACACATACACAAGACGACCGCATACTTATCATATCCTATTTCTAGGGTGCATTCGATGCATGATAGCAAACAGAACTTATCTCTAAGTTTCTATCTCTTACTTATGCAGTTCTAATCTGACTTTCTCAAGCCTAGATTCTAACCTAACTCTCTTAAGTCTAGGTTCTTTCTTTAGACTACTCTCTCAAGTATCTTTAAAGGGTGATGAACACATACATAAGGCAAGATGATCGCATAAAATGAAGATCTTAGGTCATGCTAGCTAAGTGTTTCTCAACCCATTCGAAAGTTTAGTTACTCATGCGCATTGTGAAGAGATTGAACATATGCAGAGGTGGAAATTCTATTTTATAATTAAAATCAGAATACAGAACGATAATGGAAAGTAGGGATAGGGAGCCTAGTAGCAATGTCTTGCTTCCCGAGGCTTTTATGCTGTTTTACTTTACTCTGCCAAAAAGAATGTTCTTGCTTTCGCAAGAGTCGGGCCTTTCTCCGTTTTCAGCACTCCCGACAGTCTCTTGAGCTAACCAGGAGTGATATTTCGGCATCTTCTCTCTTTGCTCGCCTCCACCTTCTAAGTATATGAATTACAGATTAATGGCTATCTAAGTATATAGCGAATGGGAACTCCAAAATTCTGAACTAGCTAAAACTAGAACTCCTTTAACGAAGGTGGCCTTCGGTATTTATAGAGCTTCAAGGTGAAGAGCTTTTTTCTCAAATGATTGCAATGATGGGATGTTATTAAATCTCTATCTGATGCACCGATTAATGGTCACTGAAAAGTTGAGTGTACTTGTTATAGTGTGTCGTTAACGGCTTGTCGACTAAATTCGGATTCGACCGTCATCAACTTTCTGTCCCATCATGATTTATTAAGCCTTCACCTTGATGCACCGTCTTCATGCAGCCACCTTCTTGAGCAGATCTTCGCGAACGCATATGATTACATAGTTTGCAATCACAATCTTCTAATGCGCTCGGACGCTGAATTCCTTGGATCACAATTCTGTTTTGCGCCAACGCATTTTCCTGCACAAAATAAGCAAATTAGCTGCTTTAATGCGATGGGCACATGCGATCGCAATGTTCTCAACTTAATGCCTTTGGACACGATTTTACATATTTTTACCGTCGCAATCCTACATTGTTTTATATCTTTGCATTATAATAACGTGCATTTCTGCCCATTATCATGCTCAAGTCTATCAGGATTCTCCTATCCATAGTCACATTTTATGATTATGAAATATGGCAAATGGATGTCAAGACTGCCTTTCTTAATGGTAATCTTGAGGAGACCATCTATATGACTCAACCAAAGGGGTTCATAGTTCCAGATCAAGAGAAAAAAGTTTGCAAGCTTAATAGGTACATTTATGGGTTGAAACAAGCATCTAGATCTTGGAACATCAGATTTGACACTACGGTCAAGTCGTTTGGCTTTTATCAGAATGTTGATGAGCCTTTGTTTACAAGAAATCAATAGCTCAGTAGCTTTCCTAGTACTGTATGTGGATGATATCCTACTCATTGGGAATGATGTAGGGTATCTGACTGATATTAAGAAATGGCTAGCTGCCCAGTTCCAAATGAAAGATTTGGGTGAGGCACAGTATGTTCTAGGGATCCAGATTTTTCGAGATCGTAAGAACAAACGGTTAACCTTGTCTCAGGCATCGTACATCGATCAAATGTTGATCAGGTATATGATGCAGGATTCCAAGAAAAGTAGGCACGAAATCGTCTAAGGATTAATCTCCTAAGACACGTCAAGAGATTGAGGAGATGAGACAGATTCCCTATGCTTCAACTATAGGAAGCTTAATGTATGCAATGTTGTGTACCAGACCCGACATTTTCTATGCAGTAGAGATTGTCAGTCGGTATCAGTCCAATCCAGGATTTGATCACTGGACGGCGGTCAAGACGATCCTCAAGTATCTTTGGAAAATGAGGGACTACATGCTCGTGTATGGAGATAAGAATTTGATCCTTACAAGATACACAGACTCTGACTTTCAGACCGATAAAGATTCTCACAAATTGACATCGGGGTCAGTTTTCACCCTGAATGGAGGGGTTATAGTGTGGCGAAGCATCAAGCAAGGATGCATCGTGGATTCTACTATGGAAGCCGAATACATATCCGCTTGTGAAGCAACTAAGGAGGCTGTTTGGCGCACTGTTGATTGGTTAAGATGAACACATAATATATCTGTGGTAAGGAGAGTTCAGTTGTCAGTCTTTAGTGAAGTACCTGACAGTTAACGGATGGTGGATCCCGTGATTAAAGAGTTTAGTCAGTTATTCACGTATCGTTGGAGCTTCGAGCTACAGGTTCATAAGATCCCCTTGGTAGCTTAATGGATTCAAGTTGAGGATCAATTCTTGTTATTGATTTGAATTGTTCAAATTGACAAGAGGTATTTTGATTATATAGGATATGATCGGTATGGTGTATGAGATACATCTAGTGGAGGATTAATGTAAATGAGATTTACATTAAGTGCCATGAAATAGAAAAATAGCTATGGTTTGTATGTTTCATGAGATGAAATATTAAAACTATAGGTTATAAATATAGTATGATAAGTTAGTTATCCATTATATTTATAATAATATTAATTATTGGATAATTATCTCTTTTTCTCTAATAATAACCAATTGAGTGGGAGGTTATTGGTGGTTTCATGGTAACCGTGAGATAACTGGAAAAATGTTTTCCTAATTTTAGTAAGGTTGATTAATGTTGATTTTTTTGGATTTCCACTCTCGGAAATAACTCACAGGAAGTTGTCAAGTAAATTAGATTTACTAAGCGACAGCTTGAGTGAGTTAAATGATCATGGAGTGTTGTTAGGTGATTGACACTCAGCTAAGCGATGAGTTAAATGATCGCATAGCTTGTCCTAAACGATTGGGCATCGACCTATACGATAGATTCTTCCATCTCCCATTTGCTCAACCGTTTACACAATTGTGGTTCCTCCGTTTATCTGCCTCAAACCAAGTCCACACAAAGCCCACCCTCTAGATTCTCACACCAAGAATACCAAGGTAGCCTTATTGGTGGTGTCTTACTCAACTCGATGATAACAGGCAAAAATGCATGTTATCATAGTGCTAAGTTCTTAAACAATGTTGGATTACGTTAATGAAATATGCTAACTTGCATCCATTAAGCATCGTTTTCATGATATTGCGGTTGCATGCGTTCAGTGCATTAGAACAGTTGATTTTTGTATTTTTGTGCAGAATATGCGTAACGCAATGTAAAGATTGCGATCATAGGAATTCATGGGTCGAGCGCAACTTCACCGCAAGGCTTTGCGTTGATTGTGTTCGCAAACATTCGCCCAAGAAGGATTCCCGCAACTTGGTAGTGCAACATGGTGGGCGCATCTGGGTGAAAGACCAATTAAGCGCGATGGGACAGAAAGTTGATGACAGTCGAATCCAAATTAAGTTGACAATCGATAACGGTCACAAAGTACATTCAACTTTATCGGTGACAATTATTCGGCGCATCAGTCAGGAATTAAAGTTGTCCCATCTATATAACCAGGAGAGAGAAGTCGCCTTTCACCATGCATGCTCTATAAATACCAAGGGCATTCTTCAGAGAAGGGATTCACCGTTTTACAATCTTTAGTTCCACAAGTTCACACCTCTATCCATAGTTCTTCTTTCATTTTAAGGCGGACGCGAGGGAGAAAGTTATGCCGGTAGATCGTTCTGGTAATCTTGGGAGAGCGTCGGAAGCTCCAAGGACAGAGAGAGGGCCGACGCCTGCGGAAGCGGGATCATCTTTAGATTAAAATAGAGATTTCAGTGTAAAAAGCCTCGGTCAACAAGGAATTGCTACCAGGCTCTCTACCTTTAACTTCCATTGACATTTTGTAATCAACTCATTTATAAGAATGGAATTTCTTTCTCTATATTTGTTCACTCTCTGTTATTCACGCATGAGTAGCTAAATTAGTTGAATGGGTTGAGAATCATTTAGCTAGCACAAATAGGGAATCTTCATTCTTTGCGATTATCTTGTTTATGTATGCTTCATTCGTCCATTAGAGATACTCGAGAGGGTAGTCTAAGAATAGGATCTAGACTTGGGAAGGTCAGATTAGAATCTAGACTCGAAAGAGCCAGATTAGAATGCATAAACGAGACATAGTCGCTTAGGAATGAGCACTATTTGTTATCAACGCATCGCATGCATCCTAGAGATAGGATATGATTGTTGCAATCACCTTGCTTTCATGCATTTTGCATCATCGCATAGGACAAGAGTAGAGAGTTAGGGATAAGCTCTATGGACACTTTTGCATTCAACACATGCGTCCTAGACTTAGGAGCATCACATTTACATTGAAAAATGACTTGCTGTGCATGGTTGTAACATGATCGCATGGTCTGACGCGTTCCCGAGTAACGCTAGCTAGATCTTCTCAACCCATTCATCGCATACTCATTGCATCTATTGACGCAACTGTCTTTTCTCAAATTTTCCACCTTTATTTATTTCTTTTTCATCAACACAAACAACAACCCAACACTTTATTTATTTATCCGGTTACCGCAAAGTTTTCATAAAAATCACTAATGCAATCTATTTTCACAAGTCCCTGTGTTTGACCCTAGACTTATCAGGAAACTTAGGGGAATTTACACTTGAATTCTGCTGGGGAAACTTGAGTGCACAACGCAATTCCATCAACGCATATCACCCACATTTCCACTTCACAAAAACAAGCATCAAGGGCGTCGTTGCCGGGGACTTCAGCAAGATAGTTTACTAACGATAATTTTTTTATTTCTTTGCAGAACTCTCAATCTCTGGCGAATTATGACCTGGAGATTGAGAGGACTTTTAAACAAAGATTGAGAGACCGCCAACAGCAACCACAATCAGACAAAGAAGAGATGGCGGAGCAGCCTAGAAATGGAGCACCAAATGATAATAATGTCATGGCGAATCCAATTCTATAGGCAAACGATCGCAATAGGCCCATTAGGGACTATGTATCGCCAAACCTCTATGATTTCTCTATGGAATCATGAGGTCTACCCTCGACGGAAGCAGATTCGAAATGAAACCGGTGATGCTGCAGATGATTCAGACTATAGGTCAATTCAAAGGAAGGCGTGGCGAGGACCCGCACGCTCACCTCCGAAGTTTTATTGAAATCTGCAATACTTTCATGTTCCCGAACATCTCTGCTAAAGAAGTTTGACTAACGTTGTTCCCATTTTCTCTCTGTGATCAAGCTAGGAAATGGGCATATTCTCTCGAGTCGGGAGAGATCACTTCTTGGGAACAAGTAGTGGAGAAATTTATGAAGAAGTATTTTCCACCTATCGAGAACGCAAGACGAAGGAAACTTATTACAAATTTTGAACAAGACATGGACGAATCGCTCAGTGATGCTTGGGCGAGGTTTAAAAGGTTGGTCCTAGATTGTCTGCATAATGCGTTACCAAACTGCCTTCAAATGGAGATTTTCTATCATGGTTTGAATCCCGCTTCGCAGACCACTGCCAGTGCGGCAGCCGCTGGTGGTCTGCTCGACAAAGCATATGATGAGGTGAAGAATATCTTGGATCGCATCTCTAAGAACCATGAAGATTGGAGAGAGAGTGACCAGAGATTGAGGCTAAAAGACTTTAATGCAAATAACAGTGCTATTGTTTCATTACAAAACCAAATGACCGCAATGATGAATCTGATCCAAGGAATGGCAATCAGCAGCCCAACACCGCAAGGTGGGCAAATCAACGCAATCAGTCAAAACACCGCAAGGTGTGCGACTTGCAGTGATGGGCATGCGATGGAAGATTGCCCGCAAAATCCATAATCTGTATACTTTGTTAAAAATAATCCCTTTTCAAACACCTATAACCCCGGGTGGAGAAACCACCCCAATTTTGTTTGGAAGATCAACAACAAAATTTTCAACCTGTGGCGCAAAAAGAAGGGCCACTAGGATTCTTCCCTCGCAACAACAGTCAACCGAGCAATCAAGCAAGTAGCTCACAACAACCACCGCAATCCTCTTCTTTAGAGAGCCTATTGAAGCAATATATAGAGAAAAACGAAACCGTGCTTCAAATTCAGGCCATGTCCAACCGCAATCTCGAATTACAGATGGGCCAGATTGCTAGTGAGCTGAAAAGTAGACCGCAAGGGGCGTTTTCAAGTTCAACTGAACTTCCATGCAACGCGGGGGGATCAGGTAAGGAGCAATGTCAGGTTGTGACATTGCACAGTGGGAAGACTGTGGAGGGAGAAAAGAAGGAGCATAGTAGAACAACTTCTATTGCAGCTGAACCTGAGTTTGCGATAACGCAAGAAGAAGAAAGAGAAAATGAAGCAGTAGAACCGGAGGTTGCGTCGACCTTAAAGCCAACTGAAACGGGAACCGTGAAAGTTCAGTTACCCCTTTTCCCATAGAGACTAAGGAAGAAGAAAAATGAAGAGGTACGGTACCAACGCTTGTTATCTATGTTAAAGCAATTACATGTTAATATTCCTTTCAGTGAAGCGATTGAGAAAATGCCTGCATACGCCAAGTTTCTAAAGGATATGATAACTAAGAAGAGGGGTGCTGGAAAATTTGCCACGGTGGCATTAGCGTAAAGTTCCAAATCCATAATTCCACCGAAGATGAGCGATCCTGTGAGCTTTACCATTCCTTGCTCCATAGGAGGATTGTACATCGGGCAAGCCCTATGTGACTTGAGAGCCAGCATAAATTTGATGCCTTTGTCAATCTTTAGACAATTAAATGTGGGGCAACTTATGCCAGTGACTCTCCAACTGGCCGACAAATCTCTGGTTCATCCAGAAGGTAAGATGAAGGATGTGCTAATAACAATTGACAAATTTATCCTATCAACTGAGTTCATCATTTTAGACTATGAGGCCGATAAAGATGTGCCCATCATTCTGGGGCGACCTTTTCTGTCAATAAGTCGTGCCCATATTGATGTGCATAAAGGGGAAATCACTATGAGTATCAACAGACAGAAGCTCAAATTTAATATAATTCGTGCCATGAAGTTTCCGGATGACAAAGACCTGTAAGATTCTGATGATGACCTAAATTGGATTGAAGAAGAAAAGTCTGATGAAGAGTATGAAGAAGAGGATGCCAGCACATTCGTCACTGCCTGCAATGCAATCACAACAAAAACAAACAAGGAAGAAGAAATGATCGCAAGACAAGAAGTAGAGCCAACAGAAGAAAGAAAAACAACAGAACCTTCCCTAGTGGAGCCACCAACACTTGAATTAAAGGCCCTACCAACCCATTTGAAGTAAACATTTTTGGGGCAGGATGAAAAGCTGCCAGTCATTATCTCCTCTGCGCTCAACAAAGATCAGGAGAATACGTTGATGTGCATTCTCAAGAAACATGTGCGAACAATTGACTGAACGCTCGTTGACATCAGAGGAATTAGCCCTGCGTATTACATGCACCGCATTCGCCTTGAAGAAGACCATAAAGAAAAAATTGAACATCATCAATATAGACTCAATCCTGCGATGAAGGAGGTCGTCAAGAAGGAGATTATCAAATGGCTAGATGCGAGCATTATCTATCCCATAGCAGATAACACGTGGGTCAGCCCTGTGCAACGTGTGCTGAAAAAGGGCGAAATGACGGTAGTCCCAAATGAGAACAACGAATTAATACCGCAAAGGACCATCACTGGATTGCACATATGCATGGACTACCGCAAGTTGAATGTGGCCACAAAGAAAGATCACTTCCCTCTGCCATTCATCGATCAAATGCTAGACAGACTAGTAGGGAATGATTTTTACTGCTTCCTAGATGGGTATGCCGGATACAATTAAATCATGATAGTTCCTGAAGATCAAGACAAGACTACATTCACCTTTCCAAAAATGCATGATGGCGATCTTTTCAGATTATCTCGAGGACTCTGTGGAAATATTTATGGATGACTTCTCCGTTTATGGGAACATTTATGAAACCTACTTAGCCAACTTGGAGAAGATTCTGAAAAGATGAGAAGAGACAAATTTGGTGCTCAACTGGGAAAAATGTCATTTCATGGTTAATGAGGGTACAGTGTTGGGACATAAGGTCTCCCGGGATGGGTTGGAGGTGAACAAAGTAAAGATTGAAGCGATTGAAAAGCTTCCACCTCCAACCAGCGTGAAGGTTGTGCAAAGCTTCTTGGGGCATGCTGGATTCCATAGACGATTTGTCAAGGACTTTTCTAAGATAGCACGGCCACTGAGTGTGTTGCTAGAGGCTGACAGAAATTTGAGTTCGACAACAACTGCCTCAACGCATTCAGAGTTTTAAAAGATACGTTGATTATCGCACCCGTACTGATTATACCAGACTGGACATTGCTATTTGAAATCATGTGCGACGCAAACGGGTATGCTATGGGAGCAGCTTTAGCATAAAAGAGAAAAACAATTTTGCATCCCATTGCATATGCGAGTAAAACTTTAAACCCTGCTCAACACCACAGAGAAGGAACTCCTGGCTATGATTTTTGCATTGGAAAAATTTCGGGCATATCTGTTGGGAACCAAGGTACTCATCCACACTGATCACTCGGCAATCAAGTACTTAATGACAAAGAAAGACGCAAAGCCGAGGTTAATCAGATGGGTTCTCCTCCTTCAAGAATTTGATATCGAAATAATTGATCGGAAGGGGATAGAGAATCAAGTGGCGGATCACCTGTCTAGACTGGAAAATCCTGAGGTTGATCGCAATGAGTCTAAGGTGAGTGTCGTGTTCCCGGATGAGCAGCTATTCCACATAAAAGAATTACCTTGGTATGCAGACATCGTTAATTATCTGGTTTGTGAGCAATTTCCTGAAGATTACACCTATCACCAACAGAAGAAGCTCAAGCACGAATGAAAACACTATTGTTGGGATGAGCCAAATCTGTATAAAAGAGGTGCAGACTAGATTATTCGATTATGCATACCAAATGCTGCTCAACAGTGCATATTGTCACAATGCCATGACTCACCATATGGTGGGCACTTTAGAGGGCAGTACACCGCAGTCAAAGTTTTGCAAAGTGGATGCTTTTGGACTACATTATTCAAGGATGCGGCTGACTACACAATGAAATGTGATCGGTGCCAACGCACAAGTAACATTTCATGGAAAAACGCAATGCCAATGAACACTATCTTAGAGCTGAAATTAATCGACGTATGGGGAATTTATTTCATAGGACCATTCCCTCCTTCGCATGACAAGCATTACATTTTATTGGCCGTCGATTATGTCTCCAAGTGGGTAGAGGCAATAGCATGCGCCCCAAGTGATGCGGCGATAGTCTCCCAGTTCTTGAAGAAAAATATTTTCACTCGTTTTGGCACTCCCCGTGCCATCATAAGTGATGAAGGATCACGTTTTTTCAATCACAATGTCAAGGAGCTGCTGCGCAAGTACAATATCCTTCACAAAGTGGCCACCGCATACCATCCGCAAACGAATGATCAGGCTGAAGTGTCCAATCGAGAAATTAAATTGATATTTGAGAAGGTAGTAAAGCCTTCGCAAAAAGATTGGGCAATGAAGCTTGATGAGGCGTTATGGGCATACCAACCACATTCAAAACACCAATAGATATGTCTCCCTATGTGTTGGTATTTGGAAAGGCGTGTCATTTGCCTTTGGAGCTGGAGTATAAGGCATTGTGGGCGGTCAAGAAGGTGAATTTTGATTTAAAGAAAGCAGGGGATGCGTGAAAAATGCAATTGGTCGAGCTAGAAGAATGGAGGATCAACGCATATGAGAATGCGAAGATTTATAAGAAGCGCACCAAGCGCTGGCATGACAAACACATATGCGTTAGAAACCTCCAAGTCGGGCAAAAGGTCTTACTCTTCAACTCAAGACTACGACTCTTCCCGGGAAAATTAAAATCACACTGGTCCGGACCTTTCATCATTAAAGAAGTATTTCCATATGGTGCAGTGGAACTAATCACTGAGGATAGCAACCAGACATTTAAGGTTAATGGACAGCGGGTCAAGGCATATTGTGGAGGTGATTTTCAGCCAGAAACAGCCTCCGCAAAGTTGAAAAACCTGGACTACCCTCCTACATGATTCTTGAACTTTTATTCCTTCATCACTTTGACTAGTATTTAGCTATTTGAATCAATCTTAATTTTATTTTCTAAAAAAAAAAAATTGTTGTTTTGTTTTAAATCATTTGACCCTCTCTTTGTCTGTTTACAACGATTAAGGCACAGATTGTGGAGATATTACAAGAAGAAGCAAATGATCTTACTCCATCACCGTAATCCACAGAAGATAGATCGCCGCAAGGATGGATGCATCAATACACAATGCGGGCGACAACGCAAAATTTGGGGGTGTACTCTTCCCTATCTTTATTTCAAATTTTGTGTTATCACGTCACATGTTAGTTTTAAAAGTCTTATCACCGCATACTCTTTAATTACCACAATCATTTGACATAGATAAATTTAGTTGTTTACCGTATTCTGTTCTTTGCCAAGTATGATTTCAATGATAACAAATATGCTTCTATTTCTTTCGTATATACTAGAGTCAACTTAGTCTTAAGATAGTCACATCATGAAATATTTCTCTAAGTTAGGGGTTTGCTAGCTTTCTTTCAAACTCTCTTTACAACGCATTCTATGACCATCACATGACTTATTTTCATCTTTTGACAATGAGGACATTGCCGCATTTTAAATTTGGGGGTGAGGTATTTATTTTCGACCTTGCTATTCTCTAAAAAAAAATTAAGAATAATAACTCCACTGTCAATGTAATGGGAAACCCATGTTGATAAGAGTTAAGTTGTGAAAGGCACTTACCCATAGTTGGATGTCCGCATGACACACGTGGGGGCAAGCCAAAATGAAAGTAAGTCACCAGGATCAATGCATAAACAAATGACCGCAACTCTATTGCCAAATTGGCATGAGTTTAGTCTAAGAAAGAGTGCATTGCTCATAGTTGGATGTCTACATGACACCCGTGGAGGCAAGCCAAAACGAAGGCAAGGCACTTGGACCAACGCAAGGTTAGAAAAAAAATATTAATGAAGAAAATTTTTTTGTGCAAGGATAAAATCATTTGACACCCCGGAAGAAAATTTTCTTTTTGAAATAAATCATGCGATGTTCTGGAATTTAGTAAAGTTCTTTTGAAAGCTAAGCTTGCAGTCCCTAGATCTTAGAAATATTTTAAGAAGAGACTTGATTAAGACTTAAGGAAATTCAGGTATATAGGATTTGAATGAAGTATCCTTGAGAAGTCTAGGAAAAGAACTTTGCGGTTGACTTGCTCAAGGAATCTTTAGCTTGTGCTTGAGGACAAGCATTGTTTAAATTTGGGGGAGTGATAACGGGCAGAAATGCACATTATCATAGTGCTAAGTTCTTAAACAATGTTGGATTGCGTTGATGAAATATGCTAACTTGCATCCATTAAGCATCATTTTCAAGATATTGCAGTCGCATGCGTTCAGCGTATTAGAACAGTTGATTTTTGTATTTTTGTGCAGAATATGTGTTAACGCAATGCAAAGATTGCAATCATAAGAATTCATTGGTTGAGCGCAACTTCATCATAAGGCTTTGCGTTGATTGTATTCGCAAACATTTGCCCCAGAAGGATTCCCGCAACTTGGTAGTGCAACATGGTGGACGCATCTGGGTGAAAGACCAATTAAGCGCGATGGGACAGAAAGCTGATGACAGTCGAATCTAAATTAAGTTGATAGCCGATAACGGTCACAAAGTACATTCAGCTTTATCGGTGACAATTATTCGATGCATCAGTCAGGAATTAAAGTTATCCCTTCTGTACAATTAGGAGAGAGAAGCCGCCTTTCATCATGGATGCTCTATAAATATCAAAAGCATTCTTCAGAGAAAGGGTTCACCATTTTTACAATCTTTAGTTCCACAAGTTCACGCCTCTGTCCATAGTTCTTCTTTCATTTTAAGGCAGACGCAAGGGAGAAAGTTGTGTCGGTAGATCGTTCTGGTAAGCTTAAGAGAGTGCCGGAAGCTCCAAGGACAGAGAGAGGGCCGACACCTGCAGAAATGGGATCATCTTTAGATCAGAATAGAGATTTCAGTGTAAAAAGCCTCAGTCAGGAAGGAATTGCTACCAGGCTCTTTACTTTTAACTTTCATTGATCTTTTATACTCAACTCATTTATAAGAATGAAATTTCTTTCTCTATATCTGTTCACTCTCTGTTATTCATGCATGAGTAGCTAAATTAGTTGAATGGGTTGAGAAGCATTTAGCTAGCACAACTAGGGAATCTTCATTCTTTGCGATTATCTTGTTTATGTATGCTTCATTCGTCCATTAGAGATACTCAGGAAGGTAGTCTAAGGACAGGATCTAGACTTGGGAAGGTCAGGTTAGAATATAGACTCAGAAGAGCCAGATTAGAACGCATAAACGAGAGATAGGCGCTTAGGAATGAGCACTATTTGTTATCAACGCATCGCATGCATCCTGGAGATAGGATATGATTGTATGCGATCACCTTGTTTTCATGCATTTTGCATCATCGCATAGGACAAGAGTAGAGACTTAGGGATAAGCTCTATGGACCCTTTTGCATTCAACATATGCGTCCTAGACTTAGGATCATTGCATTTACATTGGAAAATGACTTGTTGTGCATGGTTGTAACATGATCGCATGGTTTGACGCATTCCCGAGTAATGCTAGCTAAAGATCTTCTTAACCCATTCATCGCATACTCATTGCATCTATCAACGCAACTGTTTTTTCTCAAATCCGCCACCTTTATTTATTTCTTTTTCACCAATGCAAACAACAACCCAACACTTTATTTATTTATTCGGTTACCGCAAAGCTTTCATAAAAATCACCAACATAATCTATTTTCACAAGTCCCTGTGTTCGACCTTGGACTTACCAGGAAACTCAGGGGAATTTACACTTGAATTCTGTTGGGGAAACTTGAGTGCACAACGCAATTCCATTAACGCATATCATCCATGTTTCCACTTCACAAAAACAAGCATCACTCGACACTATCAAGGTTCTGTGGAGGTTGTTTGTTGTGTTTGGGGTGTTCAGGACCTTGGTGATCGCTTAGTTTGAGTGCGCGGTGATTGTGCAGTGTAGCGGTCGTGTTGGACGAGCGTTCATGTGTTGCTGTGTTTTTGTAATTGAGCATTCGTGATCAAAAATCTTGAAGATGAGTCTAAAAAAGTGTGTTGCCTTTGTCCTTGATCTGTTGTATAACATGCTGTAATTTCTATATTTTATGCATAACCATATGTTTCCGTTTGTGATTGTAATTGTAATGTTCATATACAATTGTAATTTAGAATGAACCTTCCGCTGCTCATGGAAATTCGTGTTCGATTTCCTTCAACTACATCATTGAACAACCAACTCCAAACTAACTAAAAGATGTGGTACGTGTAGTAGCCAAGCCTGGGAGTTCATGGCACATTTCCAAAATAGACATCATGACAATGGCTCCCAATAAACTTCTCTCTAATGCCAACCTATGGTTGATGTGATCAAGAACCGTATCATGCCCACAACGCATGATGAGACCATATCAAAGGAAAGGATCTTAGCTATCTACTACATAATGCAACTCATCCCCTTTGACGTAGGAAAAATCATAGTAAAACAAATCAAAACTGTCAAGAGGAAGCCAAGCAGGCAACTGTACTTCCCATGGCTCATCTATGCGTTATGAGAACACGATGACATCCCTTTGGGGGATGACTTTGAAGAGGTTGATGGGTTAATGGATATCAAGCTTATCAGGCATCTACTTCGAGGCTTACCTAATCAACCAAACTTGCCTTTCAAGCCTAAGACTTTGAGACCTCAACCTTCAAAGCATGTGATAAGGAAGAGACACGTCGATACTTCTGAAGAAGAGCCCAACAATGAAGCTTCACTAGAAGAACAAGAATTTGAAGCTGAGTTGACGTTTGAATATGAGGACACCAACATTGTGGACCTCAACTTACCTCTCCTTCTATTAAGATTAACATCTCATGTTAATGAACCATCTGATCCAACGCACCAAGATGAAACGCATAGAGATCATGTTGGTGAAATAGAAAGCCCATAACATTCCCCTCTCTGCTCACCCTTACTTCCCACCTTTGATCCTCCAACAACCATCTATGAGCCAACTGGGTTGGGAACAAGCAACATCTATCAGTTAATTAGGAAACCTTTATATTAGATCTGAAAACAAACCCTACCTTAGTATACTCTAGACTCCCTACGTTTAACCCTGGGCTTGCCAAGAAACTTAGATTGGATTTATACTTGGGTGTAGCTTAAGAGAGCTTGTATCCAGTAACAAGGTTTGCATGCGTCAAATCTCTCACCAATGCATCGCATTATTTTCATACCAAAAAAGATCGATTTGTCATCCATTTTCATTCATCATAATCATTCATCACCATTTACATTCATCATCATAAGCACCATTAAGAATTAAAAAAATAGTAAAAAGTTCATTAGAAGAATCAATAGTACTTAAGAAGTTGGACGTAACTACAGGGGTAAATTGGTAACTTGATCCAACTGTAGTCATGAGCAATTCGTGAAAGGTCAACTTACTATTGATTGGTTATATCCATGGACATAGAAATATATCTACAATGCGAAAAATGCAGTAGTAGGTCTTTAGTGGAGTGATCCACAGTTAATGAAGGTTGATAAATTTAATTAATTAATCTCGTATCATTGGAGCTTATAATCTGTATCAAGATCACAACCCTAATGCTTCTATACTTGAACAAAATAGGCAGCAACCCAATCTTGAGAACACAATCACTCGATCACCTTGTTATTCTCTGGGAATAAGGAATTGGATATGTGGGCTCCAAAATCTTTTGGTAGAGGGATTTTTTTACAGGAAAGAGTTCTTGGAATTTTTTTAGAGAGATTTTTAATTTTCACAGTGTGTTTCTCTTCTTCTTTATTTTTCAAAAGGAATATCAAAGAGAAGAGTAGGGGGGAGGGAGTTACATAACTCCCTCTCACGTTCAGTAAAGTAACTCCCCTGACATGGGGAGTTATAATTATATTATTATAATATTGAAAATATAATATTTATATTATATGGTTAGTTAATTGATTAACAAACCATGTAATATGCATTATAATCATATTATAATGTAACTCTCTCTTATAACCTATAATTTTAATAGGAATCATATTCACATTAAATTTTAATCTATAGTGTTTATACAAATCTTATTTGTATAAATAATATTTGAATCTCATTCGAATATTTTTCTCTCACATATTATACAATTTTAATTATAAATCATATTTATAATTAATTATATATTATAATGTATCAATATACATCATACATTATATTAATCATATTATAAATAATGACTTAAGTTCCCATAAATAATTAATAATTTGAACAATTCAAGTTATTCCAAAAATAATTTTTTTCTTGTGCTTTATCCTTAATGAGCTAACAAAGGGACTTTATGAACCTATAGATTAAAAGCTCCAATAATACGAGATTAGTCAATTAAACTCTTTAATTAGATTAATCAACATTCATTAACTGTCAGTCACTCTATTAAAGACTAACAATTGCACTCTTCACACTGTAGATATATTTCTATGTCCACAAATATAACTAATCAACAGTAAATTGACTAAAAAATTGCTCATAAATATATTTTACTTCTGTAGTTACATCTAACTCCTTAAATACTACTGATTCATCTAATGAATAATTAGTCTATAGTCCAACTATAAACTAACTCCTCTTCGACCAATGAAAGGGTAGGGCCTCATTGTTAAATACTTAGAATTAACTATTAAGGAAACAATTATCTATTTTTCCTGTCTACGGGAATAAGTGAATTTCATCTTGTGTAGTTGTGCTCCCAACTTACTAATCAAACAAAACCCCAAAATGATAGGCATATTGAATTGGTGAACCAGGCCATTCATAAGTCTTATCCATACAAATCAAAGAATTACCTTTATATATAGAAGTTCACAACTCACTTAAGATTAAGGTCAAGTCACCTATAGTCATCCTAGTGAAATGTTAGTCTCTACGAATAATAGTGTTATACAGAGAAACCAATCATTTCGCAGTTTGGTCTTATATAAATTCTTTATACAGGTTACCTCTACTCACATGTCTCCACGTGAACAATATGGACCATATCATCTGTAACACTTACAACTCATTAACAGTTACAAAAGTGGGTCGTATCCACAATGTTACCAAGATAAGACACCCAACCTTATCCATACACAGCAAACCTTTTATGTCTACCACATACTGTTCAAGGTACATTAAACAATATCGGATCTAAGTTTGTTGAATTGAGTTAATGCTATCTAAATGTCAAATAAAATATTTCTTATTTTATTAAATAAATAATTTATATTTACAAACTACAAATTACAAGATCCACGAGATTTAGGACACTAAATCCAACAAAAGATATATTATATTAAAGTTAATCTTGAATATAGATTCAAAATTGAACTATACTATGACAGAATAATATACATTTAAATAAGATTCTAATATTAGTTAATATGAATGAGATTCATATTAAAACTATAGTTTATGAGAGAGAAATGCATTAATGTACATTTAATTAAATATATGGGGAGTTATTGTTGGTTTAATGGGGAAAGGAAGTTACCCTTCCCCTTTGTGTTAAACATAAAGGGGTTGGAGAGCCCAATCATTAATGCATCGTCTCCCTCTCATTCACATGGGTAAGAAAACTCTCTAGTTCTCTCTCAAAATTCTTCCCATTGATCTTTCCAAAAGGGTTCCCACAAACCACAACCTCACCGGAGAATAACGAGGATTTCATAATGGTGGTGTTCATGATCTATTTTGTGGAGAAAATCCTTGAAGAACACTATTCCAAAAGGTATTTTTCTCAAATTTAATCAAAGTTTCTGCATGCTTAATTTTCTTTGTGTATGTTAATCAAGAAAGAAATTTCGATATACAAGCATTCGCACGTTTCCGCACAGGATTAACTACCTTCAGGTGAATCTAACCACTCTTACTCATACAGATCAAAGGACTGTCCTCATAGACAGGAATTCATAACTCACTCGGGATTAAGATCGAGTCACCTATGGTCATCCTATGAAATATTAATCTCTTGTAGTTTGTTTTATTCGACATTTAGATTACAGTAATTCAATCCAATAAACCAAGACCCAGGGTTATTTTATATAACTTAAACATGTATGTGGTTGACATATAGATAGATTGTGTTTAAATAATAACCTAAATGATCTATAGTATATAGATAAGATTGGTTGCCTTATTCTGGTGGCACAACGGATACAACCCACTTTGTAATTGTTACAAAGGTTGTAACAAGAACCATGAGATTTAGGGCACTAACCTCAACAGTTTCCCCCTCTCCCTCAAGAGATTGTTGGAAGTTCAATGCAGATGCTTCTTGGTGCAGCAGAAATTAGTTGGGCAAATTAGAGTGAGTTATTCACGACTTGCACGACTCTTCCATCTATGTTGGCTTCAAGAACTTTGACAAAGGGGTGGCCAGTAAAGATGTTGGAAGGGGAGGTTGGGTTATCCTTCCTTCTCCATTCGAGAGGGAAGTAACATCATCCTCTTATCGTGGAGTTTGACTCATCGTATATTATACGTGCCCTTAACGAGCTGCCTACCGATTTGTTAGAATTATAAACGTGGTGGACGATGCCACTAGGCTCGCCCATCGTGTTGGTTTTTTATTTTTTAAGTGTCTTGTAATTTTGTCTTCCACTATTTGACATGTGTTATAAATAAGTTTTGTGGATCTCTTGGTTGTAGTTTTTTCTTTTTCCCTCATTTTTTGAAGTTCTTAAAAAAACAAAATTAATTACCAAATATCATATGTAGAGTGGTAAAGTAAAATTACGAGGATAGGGGAAAAAAGAGGAGAAAAAAAAAAGTAAAAAAGAAAAGGAAAAACAGCGGCGATGGCAGTTCCCGCTCTATTCCGCACTCGTCAGAGCGCCACGCGAGCTCACGAGGAAGTGGCCGAGCCTCGTATCTGGTTGGTTCTCTTGCTATCTCCCAGTGTTCGAGAATGGTAAACTCCTCCAAGGACGATGCAGCCACCGACGGCGACATGTCCAGCGGCGATTCTCCACCCTCCAATTCCAGCCTCTACTCCGAAGGCGAGAAGGTTCTTGCTTATCACGGCCCTCGCATCTATGAAGCAAAGGTACCTTCTCTTTTACGCCTTGTTTTCGAATTCGACTTTCAATTCCTCTTTCTTTTTCTCGAAACTTCCCTTGAGCATTGAGCGAGCTCGTTTTTCGGTTAGCGCATCTGGTTTAGAGAGGAAAATTACATGGTGGTGCCGGGGGGGGGGGGGGGGGGGGGGTGGCGTAATTCGTTTGTAACCTAATTCCATTGTATTAGTTCTGTTCTTTGCGTGTGGTTATTGGATTTCTTATGCTTGTTTGGTCGCTTATGAGACCGGAAAAAGAGAAGTCCGTACGCAGGTTCAATTAACCGAGGCCAGTGTTAAGGAGATATCAGGGTTATGAAAATAACTTAGTTTCTAAGTTTCTAAAGTTATCAAAGAAGAAAAGGATTTGGACCAAGTATAAATGAAGGGAAAACGAACACAATTTGAGTCATTGGAGAAAACCCATTTTCTAGTTAAGAAACAACGAATTCCAACAATTATTGGAAAAAGAGCAGCAAAAAAGATATGATTCATGGATTCAGCTGCTTCGAAACGTAATAGGCAAATAGAAGGCAGCAAAGCTGAAGATTGCATCTTCTTTTGAAGAGAATTTTATGTAATTATGCTGCTGCAAAAGAGTACTTGCTCTTTTGGGAATATTTGATTTCCACAAAGCCGTAAATAATACCTTGGTCGAAGAAGAAGAAGGGTTTGCAGGCTTCTTATTGAGAGATTTGGCTGAAAATAATCCCGAAGAATCAAGAGACTATACTTGTGAATCATCACAATCAACCAAAATAACCAAATCCAAGTTCTCCAACAAGAACTTAATTCAACAATCTCCTGATCCTTCAAGTTTCTTCTAAAAAGAATCTTCCAAGATAAACAAGAAGTATTACAAGAATCTGATGTAACTCCATCTGGGAGTGGTGAGACCTTGAAAAGAAGAAGATATCAAACTTTAAAAGGCAAAAGATCAAACCATATATCTAGAGATGTTCATAGGGGTTGGCTAGACATAGGGGGTAGGGGTTGGAGAGATGGTCGAGGAGAGAGGAATAGTAAAATTTGGAGGGTTTGAGCATTCTCTAAGGGATATTATGTTCCTCGTTAAACTCCATGTATCTTTATGAGCTTTGGTGGCTAAACTTTCTTGTGAGTATCATAACCAACAAAACTATAATGCCTACCCTTTGGATTCAATCTGTGAGTCTTAATAAAGGAGACCCTATAAGTTGCTAGCAAATTTTGGAACATGCTCCTAGTTACCTTCTGTTGGCAGACCCCTATGCACAACAACATTTAGCTGCCCCTCACATGCTTTTCTGGTGGGACATTTCTTCAAGAAGGAAAAGAGATCATATGGATTTAATCGATCAATGCCTTCTTTCTAAAATGAGCATAGCTTAACGGTTTGGTCTCCTTTCTTCTTCTAAGTAGTTTTAGTTTCAGATCCCTGCCCTCACTTGTATTATAATATTCTTTAGAAATTGATTAGAGCCTTCCTTTGGTGGAACAACGGGACCCTTAACAACAAATTGCTCCCTTGTGATAGATTTTAGGACAATGTTTTTCTTTAGATTGTGGCCTGGTGAGTTTCTTCTCCCTTTTCCCTGGTCCTCAAACAACCTTTTGTTATATTGTCAAGTTTCTAATTTTCTGGGGCTTTTCCTCTTTTTGTATATTTCATCATATCAATGAAATATTCGTTTTTTATATTAAGAAAAAAAATGAAAACGTAAGAAATAGAGCAAAAGTCTAAGGATGCCCTTGGGAGGCAAGACAGCTGGAGTTCTGAGTTCCCTGGGGAGAAAATTATTGGAAAAGCTGCTCGATGAAATTTTTTTGTTTGTGAAAGTGGGTGATGACTTTGCGTGATACAATATGCACGAGCCTCCTTAAAATCTTACTTAGTATGTAACTATCTTTTTGTCTTCCAAATGCCAAGAAAGACATTTTTAAAACTGAAGGAAAATGAGGATTGAGGACTGAGGAGTTAGGTGGTCAACAGACGACTAACACATTGTGAAAGGGAAGTGTGCTCACTTTTGTGTTCTACTAATGGATTATTCCACTTTAACTATAATATAACCAAATGAATTTAGAAATTCCATCCATAATAAATGTCACACAATGAAAGCCAGCACAGCTAGGTGTTCTTGTTGACCTTGTAAAATTTGAGCAAAGGTATTGTGATGTTGCACATGATGAAGTTTCCATATTGACACGTGGACATACTACATTGAATTTCCTTAAAGTTGGGAATGTCATCTAGGAGTTTCTTTGTTGAATATTCCTTTATAACAATGGGTGACCGGCATGCCCCAACGAGCATGTCAAAATGTTGCATTTGTATTTCATTCAATCTTTTCAACATATGCACCACTTGCTTACAATTTATTTATTACAACTATTTCAGTATTGTGAGTGTATAGACTCGCTTATGCAAGTGTCCACTAATCTCACAAACGATTGCTTGTCCCTACAACTTTTGATCGTTAAGAAATTCATATGATTTTAATATCCTGTGTAGCTGGCTACTGGCTATCATCAAATTCAAACTAATTTTCCCAAAATCCCTTAAACTCTTTTAACTTGCTCCATTAACTACTAGGGGTTATTCATATAAAGATTCTTTTCTTCTCCTAGATTCAAAACATTAACACCATTTAAACTTTGTTTAACATTATAGAGAATTTGGATTTCATTATGTCAAAAGTTAATGTACCTTCAACTGAAGCCAAATTCTCTGATCTTGGAATATGACCAACTTCTTTGAGAGAGACTTTCATCATTTGAGCAGCTTTTTTTCATAAGTTAATTGTCCTCCTATAGGATGTATGAGTTTCTTTTTTCCATAATGTCGTAGGATATCAGAGTGTAGAAGCATTTTCGCTGCATGATGAGAGCAATCGGAATCAACAATCCATTCTTTGTTTTAGTTTGTAAAGTAATTTGAATCTATAACTGGGTTGGTCTGGGGCATTGCAGAAAATACATCTTGTGGCTGCTCGATTTCTTCAATGTATAAGCACTGTACCCATTTTGGGTTGCTCAATTTTACTATCGTGGACATCATTTGCTCCATCCATGAGTTTGGCAGAACAATTTGTTCTGAGATGTCCTAACTTCCCACATCTATAACAAACATTTTAGTTTCTCTTAGGGTTCTTCTCTCGTTCTGTTTGCTTTTACCTGAAGAATTTATGAAAAAGATAATGTATAACATTCTTTTTTCTTTGGTCCTAAATCCAACCTTATAAAGAACACATTCCACCATGGAGAGGCTTGTTATTGCAGGTAATTTGTTTCCTTAGCACTTCTTGTTTTGATAACAAGTTTTCAAACACAACAGTGTATGGTTGGGTTGCCCACCCTTGTAATGAAGAAATAAAGGATGCAAGCTGTTTTTGCAGACCTAAAATAAGAGAACATCCAATCGTGCATCAAAAACAGGCTCCTCCAGGAGTTCTAGAATTTCAGTCGACAAAGACTAAATTTTCTGAAATAACCATTTCTTGTAATATTGCATTTCAATGAAATATTATACTTCCTATAATTTTTTCTTTTTGGAACAGAATCCAAAATTTTCAGGTTATCTCAAGTCATCATAATCAGTCATGTTCTAAAGATTGTAAACTCCTCCTTTTGAGTAAAAAATCTTTTTAATGTGTCGCAAAACTTCTTTTTAGAGATTGTATATCACCTGCATATTTAGTGTACTTTAATTGAAGAAAGAAGATGATCTAGACAAAAATAGAGGAAAGGAAAAAAAAAAAAAAAACAGAGTTCCTACTGCATACTGCAAAAATCATATAAGAGAAATATGGATGGTGCATGACAAGGCGGTAGCACCACTTTCCTAAGATCTCTCAACTAACTCAACATGCATCTAAATTGAACAAAGAGCATATAAACAACTATCACATAAAACTAAAAATTATGACTGATTTCTACAAAAGGCAGCAAGCTGCATTAAATTGATTCTTCACCAGGATCTCCATTTTGTATCATCTCACATGAAAAGAAAAATGATGCTGTATTATTCCCCATCCACGGTGATCAAACAAATAGCTATCCAGTTATGGTTTTATTTTTCAGGTCCAAAGAGTTGAGCTTAGGAAGAAGGAATGGAGATACTTTCTGCACTATCTAGTAAGTTTGACTTTTATGTCTTGTGGTTTTCCTTACCAAAGTTCTTCTGATTTTGAGTGACAATCTTACTAAAATCTAGAGGAATTTGTGCTGTCAGTACAAAAAGCTGAAGTAATTGGATATGTTAGATATGATTCAAAATATAGAGTATGTTTGTTTAAGTGAAAAGTTTCTTCCTGCGTTATTGACCGCTTCCAATTTGTCATTTTGCAGGGCTGGAATAAAAAGTGAGTCTCTCTTTCTATTTTATATTTGAATCCTCTATTATTTCACTCACTTCATCTATTGTTTAGATGTTGCCCTCTTTCTTTCTTTCCTTTTTTTCCATCCATCGTGTGACTTCATTTAGTTAGGTTTTATATTCTAGCAATTATATGCTTCTTCCTTCTGCTTTTCTTTCCTTTTTAATCTTGGATTTTCACATTATTTTTTAAAAATGAAATGTAAAGCTTCCTTAAGAATGATAGAAGTATAAAAGAGATGCAGAGACATCAGGTCTTTTTTTCATCACTTGCAGCTTTGCTTATAATTTGGTCAAAAGATGTTTGCCTGCTTTAGATGAGATCAGTTCAGCTAGAAGCATCTTGCTGATGTGGAAGCAGGATTGCATCCCCATTAAGGTTAATGCTATCGAGATTTTTTTCAGTTTCAAAATAGGGTGTAGAATTATCAACATTATAGCTAGCTGGATTTTGGGGATTATTGGCCCGTGCATATCCTTGGCAGGAATTGTTTGATTTGGATGGGCTATGTCGAGGTCCTTTGTGTGTGGCAAGAAATTTGATTGTGATAAGATGGATGGAAGCTCGACTTAATGGCAATAAAATTACCGTGGGATATTTGGAGGGAGAGAAACAATTGAGTGTTTAGAGGTGTGGAGAGGGAACCTTGTGATATTTTTTTACTCAATGAAAACAATTACGTCTATATAAAAAAAAATGCAGTCGAATTACTTGAATAATGAGGAAGTAAAATAAGTTTATAGCTGTGAACGATTTGATGGACTCTCATTGTTTAATGGCAGATTTAATTGGACTATTATGAAGGAGAGTATTTCGGCTTCGAGGATTGATAGAATTCTTCTTTTTTAGGGGTTGAGCAGACCAAATGCTTTCAAAATCTCTAGATTGGAGGGGTTAATCGTCCTACATCAGTCTTCACCCTTGCACTTAATTTGAGTTCTTCTAAGTGGGGTCCCTCCCCTTTCTGATTTGAAAACGTGTGGTTGGCAGCTCCAGATTTCAACAAAAAGTTGAAGATTTGGTGGGAAGGGCAAAGGCCGGTTGGGGAAGGTTATAAGAACATGGAGAAGTTAAAAAGGGCTGCAAGTTTGAATTCTACCTGGAATAGAGAGCTCTTTGGGAATATATGGATAAAGGCATGAGACTCTTCATCGAATTGCCCAGATTGACGAGTTGGCTGAGCAGGGAAGTATTTCTCCATGGCAAAAGGATTATAGTTAGGCTAAAAGCTTCCTTGACTGAGATGATTATTAGTGAGTAAAGAATGTTGAGCCAGAAATTTAAGATTAATTGGTTAAAGGAAGGGGATGGAAACAGTGTCTTCTTCCATAAATGAATCTCGGCCAAGAAAAATAGAAACTTCATTTCTACTCTCAAATGTAGGATGGGTCAGTTGTTGTCGACCGAAGAAGATTGAAGAGGAGATTGTTAGCTTAAGGCATTCGACTTATGATTGATGGGGTGATTGGGTACCTCTCGATAGACTTAGCAAAAATGCCATTTCAAGAGGAGAAATCCTCAAGAAAATTATTATTACTATTATTTTAAACTCTCAGAACATCTTGGAAAATGATTTAGTAAAGTTGTTCCAGGAGTTTTTTGAAAACTGAAATTTATTGTTGTGAGTGCAAGAATTTCATCCGCTTGTCTCTGTGCCTTTTTTGTTTTATCGTTACAGATTTGTTTTCCAACTGTTATAGTTATATTGTTAGGGTTTTCCATTATTGTAAATATCTTGTTATATTTTCCTTTTCTATACTTTCCTTCTTTGGTCACTCTTGTATACTTGTATATATTCATATCTTTAGTGAATGGAATTATGTATTTTGATTCTCTCAAACTTAAGAGTTTTACATGGTATCAGAGCGCTCTAAAAAAAAGGGTTTTGTGAACTTTAGGGTTTAAGAATTTAGAACCATCTATGTTACATCTAGGATTATGTGGAGGGATGAGTTTATACTTTTGCTCACCGCCGCTGTCTTCGGTTTGTTTGCCGCCGCTGCCGTTCATTGTCAGCCGTTGCCGTCGTTCTTCATCAGCCATCGCTGCCGTTTGTCGTCAGCCGTCGCCGCCGTCGCCGTTGAGAAAAGGGAAGGTCGTTTTTCTTCGCTATTTTTTGACACCGCTCAGTCTATCGAGGAGCCCAGTCGCCGATCTATAGAACCCCAAAGTCCGGCATCCATTTGATCAGTGCATTAGGTTCACACACCACCTTTTCCTTCTGCCGTCGATCCACACGCCTGTGCGTGTAGGCGCGTGCGTTGCTGGTTCCGGTTCATCTTCTATGGGTTTCCTCGGTTTTGTTGACTCTCCTTGGTGGTGTGTTTGTTTGGGCTATATACTCACTATTTGTGGTTCATTGAAGAAAAAAACATCTCTTCAGTAAATTATGATTTGCTCTGCTTCTGTCTGGTGTTTCTTTTTTGAGATAATATAAGAAACCAGTAGTCATGCTTGAGATGGTTCTTATGGTGTCAAAAGTAATCGAACACAAGTTGAATGGATCCAATTACTCTTCATGGAGATCAAATATTCACCACTTTATTAGGAGATTGAGATGGATGATCACATCAAAGAAGAACCATCGATTGATGCTACTAAAAAAATTTGGTGGTGGGGTGATTCAAGAATGCTTCTACAAATCAAGAATTCTATTGATCGTGAAATCGTTGAATTAGTAAATCACTACGAATCAGTCAAGGAACTATTGGAACATTTGGATTTTCTTTATTCTGGGAAAGAGAATATTAATAGAGTGTTTGATGCTTGTAAGACTCTATATCAACCTGATCAAGGAGAGAAATCTCTTACAATCTACTTTATGGAGGTCAAAAATACATGTACGGAATTCAATGCCTTGATGCCAATTAGCGCGGATCCAAAAGTTCTAATGGCTGAACATGAAAAGTTGTTTATCATGAGTTATTTAGTTGGTCTTGCACCTAAATATGAGATGGCCAAAGATCAAGTGTTGTCGAGCTCAAACATCTCATCGTTAGAAGAATATTATACTCGAATATTTCATATAGAGAAGCCACAAGCAGTTATGTCATCTAATTCTAGCAGTGCTTTGATTGAGTGCACAAATGATTATAGAGGTAATAAGGGAGTTGAATCAAATAGCTCCAAAGATCATCCCAATTACCAACGATCAAATTCAGAAGGTGTCGTTTGCTATAACTGTTGTAAACCTGGCCATACGAAACATGAATGTAGAAGATGAATGAACAACGGTCAAAGGTTGCCATCTGCATATGTCACTTCTACTCCTGATAACCTTGACAAGTCAATTACGATTTATGTAGAGGAGTTTACTGAATTTCAACATGAGTCATTGACGACATCCCCTTTTACTCCCATTACGGCCATCGCAGAGACAGGTAACGTCTCTAAATGCCTTCTTTCCTCCATTTCGAAATGTGTCATTGACTCTAGCATTACAGACCATATGACAAGTAACCCCAGTTTATTCTCTAACCTTTATACATCTACCTCTTCACCTAATGTCACTATAGCTGATGGAACCTCCACTTATGTTCCGTCCATATTATTGAATCAATTTCTTTGTCATCAGTTTTACATTTACCACATTTCTCTTTTAATTTGATTTCGATTAGTAAACTTACTCGTGATCTTCATTATTGTCTCCTTTTTTCCTGGTTATTGCTTATTTCAGGATCTTACGACGAAGCAGACTATTGGTAAAGGGCGTGAATTTGGAGGTCTTTACATCTTTGAACCATAAATACCTACAGCTATCACATGCTCTAGCATGTCGTCTCCCTTCGAAGAAAATTGTCGTTTGGGTAATTCGTCTATTTCTTTGTTGAAAAGTCTTTGTCCTTAGTTTCAACATTGGTCTTCTTTAGATTGTGAGTCATGTCAGTTTGCTAAATTTCATCGTTTGAGTTTGTATCCTCGACAATAAACAAGCTAATGATCCATTTGAATTAGTCCATTCTGATGTTTGGGGTCCATGTCCTATTGAGTCCAAAGGAGGTTTTCGGTATTTTGTTACATTTTTCGATGATTATTCTTGTGTGACGTGGTTATATTTAATGAAAAATCGTTCTGAGTTACTTTCTCACTTTCGTAACTTATATGCTGAAATTCGAACTCAGTTTAGTGGTGCTCTTAAAATCTTACGAAGCGATAATGCCAAGGAATATTTCTCTCATGCACTCAAGTCTTATTTAGATGCCCATGACATTCTTCATCAATCTTCTCGTGTCGATACTCCATCTCAAGATGGGGTTGCAAAACGAAAGAATCATCATCTCTTTGAGACAGCGACAGCCAGAGCCTTGATGTTTCAGATGCATGTTCCAAAATCCTTTTGGGTTGATGTTGTTTCCACAACTTGTTTCTTAATAAATCGCATGCCCTCTTCCATTCTTAAGGGTGACATACCTTTTCGTACTTTATGTCCCAAACAATATTTGTTTCCCATTCCACCCAAAATATTTGGTTGTACCTGCTTTGTTTAGGATGTTCGGCTTCAACATACCAAGCTGAATCCAAAGTCCCTAAAATGTATTTTCTTTGGTTATTCCTATGTTCAAAAGGGGCATCGGTGTTATTATCCTAGTCTAAATAAATATCTTGTTTCTCTTGATGTCACGTTTTTTGAACATTCCTCATTCTTTTCATCATCGTCTTTCTCTTCGAATAAGAGTCAGGGGGAGCATAAGGAATTAGAGGATGATTTCTTTGTCTACACTATTGGTTCCCCTTCTGATCCTCTTCCTGATTCGTCTCTACCTATGGCTACCTCTATTCTTCCACCCATCATTAAGGTCTATACTCGACGACAACCTCCTTCAGTTCCATGCCCTGTACCAGAGTTCTTTTCGTCATTGGATCCATAAATGAGTGACGATCTTTCTATTGCTCTTCGTAAAGGTTAACGTAAGTGTGCTCATCCTATTTCCTCTTTTGTTTCATATAACCATTTGTCATCTTCCACATGTTCATTTATTGCATCTTTAGAGTCTGTATCCATCCTTAAAACTGTTCATGAAGCTTTGTCTCATCCTTGTTGGTGTGCCACAATGGTGGAGGAGATAACTGTCTTAGATGATAAGTGTACTTGGGATTTAGTTTCTCTCCTTGCAGTTAAAGTCAATCTTGATGGTTCTATTGCTCAGTTAAAAACACGCCTTGTAGCAAAAGACTACGCACAAACTTATGGCATTGACTATGTTGATACTTTTTCTCAAGTAGCAAAAATGGCATCTGTGAGGTTGTTTATTCATTAGCTTCAATCAATCATTGGCCTTTACATCAACTTGATATTAAAAATACATTTCTATATGGTGATCTTCAAGAAGTGTATATGGAGCAACCACCAGGTTTGTTGCTCAGGGGGAGCATGGAATGGAGTGTTGCCTTCGTAAATCTTTGTATGGATTAAAGTAGAGTCCACGGGCATGGTTTGATAAATTTAGTCAGGTGATTGAAAGCTTTGGAATGCGGAAGAGCACGTTAGATCATTTGGTCTTTTTTAAGAGATCTGAGGGTGGTGTCATCTTGTTAGTTGTATATGTTGATGATATTGTGATTACTGGTGATGATGCTTTGGGTATCTAGTCCCTAAAGACCTTTCTTCATAGTCAATTCCATACAAAAGATTTGGGCATGTTGAAATGTTTCTTAAGAATTGAGGTAATAAGAAGCAAGAAAGGAATACTATCTATTGAAATAGAAAGGAAAGAAACGACACAAGGAGTTTACGTGGAAAACCCTAATTGAGGGAAGAAAAACCACGTTAGAAAAGGTTTTATTATTTTAATGTCATGCTTACAAGAGACCCCAACCTCAGATATAAATAGGATGAGGGGAAACCCTAATTTAGCAAATATAGAATAAACTACAAAAACGCCCTTAGGGCTAACTCAACATATTTCAACACTCCCCCTCAAGTTGGGGCGTAGATATCGGCAAGACCCAATTTGCTAATACAAGCTTCAAACGTCTGTCTCGATAACCCTTTCGTAAGAACATCTACAACTTGTTGGACTGAAGGTACATAGGAAATACTGATAACTCCACGGTCTAACTTCTCTTTAATAAAGTGTCTGTCAATTTCCACGTGTTTGGTTCTATCATGTTGCACTGGATTATTAGCAATACTGATGGCAGCCTTATTATCACAATACAACTTCATGGGACCCGGACTACTCTGGTGAAGATCAGACAAAACTTTCTGCAATCAGATTTCTTCACACTCTCCTTGACTCATTGCTCTATACTCTGTCTCAGCACTACTTTTGGCCACTACACCCTGTTTTTTACTCCGCCAAGTCACCAAATTTCCCCACACAAAGGTACAGTACCTTGAGGTTGACTTTCTAGCAATCACAGATCCGGCCCAATCTGAGTCAGTATACGCCTCGATGCTCCGTGTGTCATATTTTCTGAACACTAAGCCCTTCCTAGGGGTGGACTTTAGGTATCTCAAAATTCGAATCACTGCTTCCATGTGCTCCTCATATGGATTCTACATGAACTGACTTACCACACTCACAGCATAGGAGATGTCGGGCCCAGTATGAGATAAGTAAATCAGTTTTCCTACCAGGCATTGATACCTCTCCTTATTCACAGGAACTCCTTTCGAAATGCTTTTTAGTTTGCCATTGACCTCAATAGGAGTGTCAATAGGTTTGCATCCAGTCATTCCTGTTTCCTTCAACAAGTCCAGAGTGTATGATCAGAATGTCCCTAAACAAACCCTTGGGACTTAACAAACACGGTGAACCTGTCAAACCATGCCCTACGAGACTGCTTCAACCCATATAAGGACTTCCTGAGTTTGCAAACATGATTCCCAGACTTAGCTTCAAAACCTGGAGGTGGACTCATGTAAACCTCCTCTTCTAACTCACCATTCAGGAAGGCATTTTTTACATCTAGTTGATGTTGGGGCCAATCTTTATTTACCGCAATAGACAGAAGAACACGGATCGTGTTTAACTTAGCCACTGGGGAAAATGTTTTGAATAATCAATCCCATACGTCTGAGTGAACCCTTTAGCAACTAACCTGGCCTTATATCTCTCGTGCGTTCCGTCAGACTTATACTTCATTGTGAACACCCATTTGCAACCAACTGTTTTGTAACCTCTAGTGAGAGCTACTAACTCCCAAGTCTTATTTGTCTCGAGAGCTCTCATTTCTTCCATTACTGCCAGTTTCCACTCGAGAACTTCCATGGCTGCATGTACACTGGTAGGTATTGCTTGAGCATCCAGTTGGGTAGTAAAAGCCTTAAAACCAGGAGATAAGTTACTATAGGTCAGAAAACTATGCAGAGGGTACTTTGTACATGACCTGGTTCCCTTCCTCAAAGCAATTGGCATATCTAGAGTGGTATCAGTTTTCATCGGTCTCTCTCTAGTATCAGACTTCTGAGACAATTCTGCATCTTCTTGAGGATCTTCCAGTACCTCATTACCTCCTGAAATTTCAACCTTCTCTGAGCTCTTCTCATCATTATCTATGTTCCTAGACTTCTCTTGAAGAATCTCCTCTGAAATAACAAGATCTTGAACCTGAGATGGTTTCGATGCTTGGACACTTTCCGATGGAACACCAAGGGTTTTCTGAGTTTCCTTTCTGAGATTCTTCCTATAGTATGTTATCCAGGGCACTTGTCTAGTAGGAAGGACAGACACTGGAATAGCAGGAGCAGAATTAGGTTCGAGATTGGGTTCAGGAATATTAGGACTAGGCTCAATATTGAAGCTAATAGGTACAGAGTATGTGGAACTGTTAGTCTCTTCACTCGTGGTCTCCCCCTGAAGATGACTAACGGGAAAGAGCGGTTTATCTTCAAAGAACGTGATATTCATAGTGACAAAGTATTTTCTGGAAGATGGGTGAAAGCATTTATAGCCTCGCTGATGAAGGGGATACCCAATAAACACACACTTTTAAGCTCGTGGGGCAAACTTAGTCCGGTGTGGACCATGAGTATGAACAAAAGCTGTACACCCAAACACACGAAGAGGAACCTCAGGAATAAGACAGGTAGTCTGGTAAGACTCTTTGAAGCACTCAAGAGGTGTTTGAAACTTTAGAACTCGTGAAGGCATCCTATTAATGAGATGGGCTGTGTTAAGAACCGCATCTCCCCACAGGTACGAAGGGAGAGACGCTGGAATCATCAAGGAGCGAGCAATTTCAATTAGATGGTGATTTTTCCGTTCAGCCACCCCGTTTTGTTGCGGAGTATACGCACACGAGTTTTGATGGATGATCCCTTTTGACGCTAGAAATTCCTGGAGGGTGTGATTGACAAACTCACAACCATTGTCACTCCGAAGAATGGCAATCTTTATGTTGAACTGTGTTAATATAGTGGTATAGAATTGTTTGAAGGTAGGTAGAACCTCGGACTTATCAACAAGGAGATATACCCATGTAAGTCGGGTATGATCATTGATGAAAGTTACAAACCACCATTTATCAGTCAAGGTATGTTTGAGGGCCCCCAAACTTCACTGTGGATCAGGTGGAAAGGCTAGGTAGGTTTATAGGACTGAGAAACAAAAGACACACGAGGTTGTTTAGCACGTATACAGACATCACAAGATAACGAAGAAACATTCACATTATGGAATAAGTGGGGAAATAAATATCGCATATATTGAAAACTTGGATGTCCAAGACGAAAATGCCACAATAAATAATCTTTTTTAGACATAGTAAAAGAAGATAAAAGGCTAGTCCTAAACAAGTTCCTGGAGGAAGCATCTTCAGAAAGGAAATAGAGGCCTCTGTCATATCGGGTAGTGCTAATCGTCTTCCCCGAGCTCAAGTCCTGAAATAAAGCAGCATCTGGTGAGAAGACAACTCTACAATTCAAATCTTTTGTTATTTTACTTATTGATAACAGCAACAGGAGCAAAGGACCCATCCGTAATTTGAATCCTCTCATTTCCAGCGCTTGGATAGTACAAGAGAAATTGATCGGATGAGCCAGTCAAGTGATCAGTCACTCCTGAATCTAGAATCCATAACTCATTCCCTTCAACAAGGAAACTAAAAGATTGAGGGTTACCTGATTGAGCAACTGTTCCGATCTCTATGGTACCTGAATCACCCAGGTTGGTCACTGGAGGCTGTGTGCCCCCCTCAACGATTCACTCACTAGAGCACGACCAGATTTCGACTTGTCATTTGGAGGGCGACGTTTACCATTTGGAGGTCGACCATGCAGTTTCCAACACTGATCCTTCGTGTGCCACTGTTTTTTGCAATGCTCACATACTGGGGGTGTTTTACTATTCTACTTGTCACCATCAGATCCAGCGGATTTCACCCCAAAGGCAGCTGACTCTATAGTGCTAACACCCGACCCATTCATTGCACTTGATCTATCTTCTTCCAATCTAACCTCTGAACAAACCTCTATGAGAGACGGTATTGGTTTCTGCCCTAGTATTCGACTCTGAACTGTATCAAATTTGGGGTGCAACCCCGCAAGAAAATCATACACACGCTCAACCCCTTCTATCTTCGAGTACTGAATTTCATCTTGCGGGTAATTCCAGATGATCTCTCGAGATAGATCCATTTCTTGCCATAACAAAGACATCTTGTTGAAGTATGACGTTACATCTATGCTCCCTTGTTTGCATTCATGAACCTGTTTACGTAGAGTATACAGGTGGGATGCGTTCTAACGCCTCGAATATAACTGTTGGACTGCATCCCAAATATCTCGGGCAGTGGCTGAATAGAGTAACAGTTTCCCAATCTATGGTTCCATGCTACTTATCAACATCGAGCGGAGCAATAAATTCTCTGCCTTCCAAACACGCTCTTAAAGATCCCCAGGATTCGGTCGTGGTATCTCTCCAGTCAAGTATCCAAACTTATGGCGTCCCTCAAGAACCATTTTAATTGTTTGGGACCAAAAGAAGTAATTTTGTCCATTCAGCTTCTCTCTCGTGATCATTCCTGCAGAGTTTCCTATAGTCCCAGATAAAAGATTAGTAGTAGAAAGAGTAGGAAACATTGATACCGGATTTTCTGAATAAATCGGGGAAGAATCATGGCCATTCAATTTGGCTCCAAGAGCGGCCATCTATTGTTGAAGACTGACCAATTGTTGTTGGAGTTACCCATGAGATTCAGATATGGGGTGTTTCTGTCTATAGGTCATGGAATTTTCTTCAACGGAATCGCCAATTCGAAACTAAGGTTGAACTAGGTACACATGAGGAAGGGGTTGTCCACCATGGTACTGTGAGGAGGCTACTATCGGAGTTCCACCTACGGCAAAATACGGCGACCCATGATCGGCGTTGCTCCCAGACGGCTGCGACGGTGGGTAACGGACAGAGGGCTCGACGATCGGCTGCGAGGTTGAAGAAAACGTGCCGATCTAACTCGACCCGGCAGCTGGAGCGAACCCACGGCTGTCTGGAGAAAACCCGATCGTGTGTGAAGTCGAAGGACCCCTGTCGACGATGTTCGGCTGGAACGGGCTGGTACGCTGCGTCTGGGAGATGTTCGGCGCGCCGGCTGGAGCGAATCCACCAGAGCTCTGTGTTGATCGCGATCCAAGACGAATCAGAGGTCCGAGATGTGCGCCGACTGGGTTGGTGATGCTTGGCGATTGAAGCTGTCCAAGGTGCGCGCCGACTGGGTTGTTGAAGTCTGGCAGCAGGGCTCCAGATGGGTCGGGTTGCACTGGGTTTAAGATGGTTCGGAGATATCTATTAACGGCTGCTTGAATCACAGCCACATTAGTCGTGTCTGCCAGTGTACCTTCACCTATCAAGTTTGATGACTGAGTTTCTTCTATCGGGGCTAAGGTTTCATTACTTTGCTCTGATACCATATTGAAATAGAAAGGAAAGAAACAACACAAGGAGTTTACGTGGAAAACCCTAATTGAGGGAAGAAAAACCACGATAGAAAAGGTTTTATTATTTTAATGTCATGCTTACAAGAGACCCCAACCTCAGATATAAATAGGATGAGGGGAAACCCTAATTTAGCAAATATAGAGTAAACTACAAAAACGCCCTTAGGGCTAATTCAATATATTTCAACACTATCATCACAGAGAAAATATGTGCTTGACTTGTTGACTGAAACAGGAAAGCTAAGGGCTACATGTAGTACCCCAATGATGCCCAACTTACAACTCATAAAAGATGGAGAATTGTTAAAAGATCCTAAAAGATATAGGAGGTTAGTGGAAAAACTAAATTACCTTACAGTGACTCGACCCGACATAGCCTATTCGATGAGTATTGTGAGTCAGCACATGTCATGCCCTACAGTTGATCATTGGGCTGTATTGGAACAGATTATGTGTTATCTGAAGGCTGTTCCCGGACGTGGTTTATTATATAAGAATTATGGTCATACTAATATTGAATGTTTCTCAGACGCCGATTGGGTGTGATCAAAAGAAGACAAGATCAATTTCAGGTTATTGTATTTTTGTTAGTGGTAATTTGATTTCTTGGAAGAGTAAGAAGCAAAATGTGATGTCACGTTCAAGTGCGGAATCAGAATGTAGAGCAATGGCATAGTCTGTATGTGAATTGATTTGGATATATCAACTTCTTGTTGAGTTGGGATTTGAAATCACCACACCGACAAAATTGTGGTGTGATAATCAAGCAACACTTCATGTCGTGTCTAATCCAGTATTTCATGAAAGGACTAAACATATTAAAGTTGATTGTCATTTTGTACGTGAGAAAATTCAACAAGGTTTGGTATTTACAGGATATGTGTAGATTGGAAAACAATTAGGAGATATCTTTACGGAAGCATTGAATAGAACACATATAGATTATCTATGTAACAAGTTGGGCATGATTAATATATATGCTCCAACTTGAGGGGGAGCGTTATAGTTTTATTGTTAAGGTTTTTCATTATTGTTAATATCTTGTTATATTTTCCTTTTCTATGCTTTCCTTCTTTGGTCACTCTTGTACACTTGTATATATTCATATCTTTATTGAATAGAATTATGTATTCTGATTTTCTCAAACCTAAGAGTTTTACCCCAGCAATTTTGGTGGTTAGTTTGAAATTTTCATATCTATCATCAAATAATCTCTTCAAGGGGAATTGATAATGAACTTGAAACCTTCTGTTTCCCATATTTATTTCCTGTAGATATATTTCCAAAATGGAATCATTGGTTAACATACTTCGTATTATAACATATGACTATATGAAGAATGAGGGCCTTTTGTAAATCCTTCTTTTTTGCACTGCTTATTGATGCATGATTCCGTGTGCATTAAACAATTTTAAGCTCAGAGGAAGCTTGTGCTTTATTAATACATAATAATGATTATTTTCCAATCTGATGTTATTAGTTTTTGTCTATGAAGCATAGGCACGGATACAAGTACGGATATGAATACAATAAGATACGGCAATCGTCGATTTTTAAATAACTAGGATACTGATACGTCGAAGATATACTTTTTTCTTAAAAAAATCTAGCATATAGGTAAATTTTACATTATTAAATGTAATCCACTAAATCCACGAAAAATCATAAAATGTCAAGTTGATGACAATGGTACAAAATACAATACAAAACTTTTCGTCATTTAATTTGAGCATTTCCACATTTTACATCTGTATCTGTTTTACTTAGCATGGCATCAGACCCAATTAATAGAGTTGGGTGCAGGGTGTTACCTTTGTTTCTGTTTCCAGTTTTTGGTAAAAATATATGTATATATATATATATATATATATTTAAAAATGGAAGTCTTAGCTCTCAAGTTTTTCTTGTATTAGTTACTTCATCTCCCACCTTCACATTTTAAAGCCTTTTCTTGATCAACTGGTTTGAGAAACATTTAAGTTGTGTTCTTATCCATTGCAATACTGGTAACCTCTTAGACATCGTCTGCTGAGAATGCTTTAGAATTTTCCTACAGTTGGTTGCATTTTTCTTTTCAAGAATGTTCTTTTTAGAAAACACTATAGAAATTATTAGCTTTGGTTGAACGTCTACCATCTTTTTACGACAGTTATGTAATTTCTATAAAAGCAATACAAAAGTTGTTACAATGCACATCTTGCTAACAGTTGGGACGAATGGGTAAGCGTAGATCGGCTGATGAAATGTACTGACGAAAACCGTTTGAAGCAGCGAGCCCTTGAGAAAGGGTATGTAGAAAAGAGCTCAAAGTCTGGACGTTCTGCACAAGCAAAGCCGAAAAATTCAATTGGTAGTTTCCAAATTCCTAGTTGTACCAAATTATGAGTCCAGAACCAACATATTTGACATTGTATTGATCTTTCCATGCATCTCTTACTTTGTTAACATGATTCTGAATGTGATTAAAATTGTCTAAAAGGTAGGTATGAGGATAATGAGGCACCAGCTCATGAAACGATGAGTAACTCCCCTTGTCACTTGGTTACGCATGAATATATGTTTTCTCTACCCATCTTCTTGTTAGTAACAACTATTTTGTATTTTTTTTTTCTTCCTGCATGATTACACATGTTTGGATGAGTCGTTTTAACATGTTATCATCTAATTGTTTGTTGTTGTGCATTGTATCTCTAAGACTTGGGTTTGAGCACTACCGCTTTAGGATGGAATTTAAGGTCTATAAAATCTTTTAGAAGCATTCCTCTCAGGTACAGATATCACTAGGAGAGTAATTGAAAAAATATATTAAATAAACATGAATAGTTCCAGTGTAATTATACTTAAAAAAAAATATACGAGTAGTTCCTCTCCCTTTCCATTAAAGATTCTACGATTTCTTTTTACCCACAGTATCCATAGAAAATCCATTCTTTGGTTCTTGATAGACCCCAAATTACTGAAGTATACACTAGAAGGAATAGGAAAGAGAAAAGAGATGAGAAAAATGATGTAATTGGTGAGGAGTAAGAGCAGTTACTTGTGCGGGATGCGAGCGGTTACTTGTGCGGGGTCCATGGGATTTTGTCAGTTAGAATCATTTCTGTATTAGACAGAGAGGGGAAGCTTGTGGATCATCTTCTGGCATATTTGTTTTGGGAGGAGAACTGGATTGGTACAAATTGGTACATATAGGAACTTGGTGTATTATAGTGGACAATGAAGGTATCATCAATATCTGATGATCCTGGATACAATCTTCCTGCCCTTTTAATTTTGATCTAATCAACATGCTTTGTTGTTAGATAGTTTTGAATTTTAAAAATATATATTAAAAAACCAAACATTGACGTGATGGTGATGCTAAAAAGATTAACAATATATCTAGAATCAAGAATATTAACGGCATTTTCCAGAGGTAGTGGGTAGCTTTGCAGCACCAAACTGGCCCCTTTAGTATTTCGGTGCATTTTGCACACTGTCACGGTGGGAGTTGGTTTTTGCTGCGGTGCAAAACTCGATAGAATGTTGTCCTATGTCATTTTAATGCTTTTATTTCTTGGAGAAATGTGGGTAGCATTGTAGGATGCAGAGAACATCTTGTGAGGGTTGGGGCTTGTGTTTGAGATAAAATAGAGAAAGGGGTAAGTGCATATTTTGGAGTGATTTTAAAATAATTAAAATCACTTTTGTCATGTTCAAAATCACTATGAAACATGTCTTTAATCAATTGATTTGAATGGTTAAAAACATGTTTTAGAGTGATTTTGAAAATGTCAAAAGTGATTTTAACCATTCAGAATCACTCTCAGACATGCCTAAAAGGGTTGGCGAACTTGCAGAGTGTAGTCCAATTCAATGGTGAATTTTCATAAATCTCGATCTCCCTCACTTTCTTCCTTTGGTTATATTATTATTTGTTGTGCTGGTGGAGGGGGAATTTAGGACAGCCTTCAAATTCCTAATATTTCTTGTGTCTGAGATTTATTTAAGGTGTATGCAGAGGCCCAAAACATTCTGGAAGTTATCCAGAACCATATTCCATTGGGTAGGAGAATTTGAACTTGTGGCCTCCTAAAGGTACCTTAACCGTTGACCTATGCTCATGTTGACTTCAATTAAGTCGCTTTTGTGAGTAGTGTGTGGACTTTGGGAGACATTTTTGATCTCCCACTTTAACACTTTGATTTCATTTTCTTCTTTCTGACTTTAAACTTGATCTCTGTCAGGAACCAAGATAGTATGGGCTACATTTTAACCACATCGGTTAGAACGGGATGACCTATGTGGTACTTAAGTGGCTTGGCTCTCTCACCTCAATAGCTAGCTTTTGGGGTGTAGTTCTCCAAGGTGCTTAAGTACCTAACAATGGTGTCAAAGCCAGTTGTCAACATTCTGGAGAAGAGCATTGGTAGAGATTCTAACCGGGTGTTTTCGAGTGAAGTACCATTGGTCTTGTAGCTGGGACATCAGCTTTTCTGAGATGGGGTATTGTTAGGAACCAAGGCAATGTGGGCTACCTTTGTCCCATAGGGTTCTTACCTTTCAATTTGGTTTACTGTTCTGAAGGATCGAGTAACTTTTGAAGAGATTCACTTTAAACTCCAAGCCCTCTACTTTTGGGGTCAAAACTTCTTTTCCCCATATAAGCACTGGCTAGCATAGACACGGATATTGATACGAGATATAGATACAATAGGATACGGTGATGCACCAATTTCTATAAAACTAGGATACTGATACGTTGAAGATATGTTTTCTTTTTCTTAAGGAAAAGTTTAGGATATAGATAAATTTAGCATACAAGTTAAATAACAATAATACAAAATGCAAAACAAACACTGAAATACAATACAAAAAACATCTAAGATGTTGAAGTAAAATAGTCAATAAAATGCAATAAAAAATGGACTTGTATTGATCAAAGAAGAAGAAGAAGAAGATTAGAGGGAGAAGTATGAAGATAAACGAAGAACTTCTTCATTGAATTGTTGTATTCAACTGGGTTATAAAGTAAAAAAGACAAAAATGCCCTTAGGGCTAAAGGCACCATAGGTCTGTCTCGATAATCCTTTGGTGAGAACATCTGCGACCTGTTGACCGGAAGGAACGTAGGGAATACAAATAACCCCGTGGTCTAACTTCTCTTTAATAAAGTGTCTGTCAATCTCAACATGTTTGGTTCTATCGTGTTGCACAGGATTGTTGGCAATACTGATGGCAGCCTTATTATCACAATACAGTTTAATGGGACCAGGACTGTCCTGGTGAAGATTAGATAAAACCTTCTGTAACCATATTTCTTCACACTCCCAGACTCATAGCTCTATACTCCACCTCAGCACTACTCCTAGCAACTACACCTTGTTTCTTACTCCACTAGGTAACCAAATTTCCCCATACAAAGGTAAAATATCTCGAGGTCGACTTTCTATCGGTCACGGATCCTGTCCAATCTGAGTCAGTATACGCTTCGATGCTCCGTTTGTCATGTTTTCTGAAAACTAAGCCCTTTTCTTGGGTGAATTTCAAATATCTCAGAATTCGAGTTATCGCTTCCATATGTTCCTCACATGGACTCTGCATGAACTGACTCACCATACTCACAGCATATGAGTATGAGATAGGTAAATCAATTTTCCTACAAGGCGTTGATACCTCTCTTTATTTATAGGAACTCCCTCCGTAGTATTTCTCAGTTTGCTAGACTTCAATAGGAGTGTCACAGGTTTACATCCAGTCATTCCTGTTTCCTTTGACAAGTCCAGCGTATATTTTCGTTGAGACAAGGATATTCCTGCTTTCAATCTCGCCACTTCCATCCCAAGAAAATATCTCAAATTCGCCTGTCATCCTCTGTTTCAACTTAACAATCTCTGTCGTATCATCACCTGACAAAATGATATCGTCAACGTAAACAACCAGAACAACAATCTTCCTTGATAATGATCTTTTGGTGAACAGGGTATGATCATAATGCCCTTGAACAAACCCTTGTAATTTAACAAACATCGTGAATCTATCGAACTATGCTCTTGAGGACTGTTTTAACCCATATAAGGACTTTTTGAGTTTGCAAACATGGTTTCCAAACTTTGCTTTGAAACCCGGAGGGGGACTCATGTAGACCTCTTCTTCTAACTTACCATCCAGGAAGGCATATTTTACATCCAGTCGATGTAGAGGTTAGTCCTGATTCACGACAACAGATAGAAGAACTTGGATCGTATTGAGCTTAGCTACTGGAGAAAAAGTTTCTGAATAGTCAATCCCGTACGTTTGAGTGAATCCTTTAGCTACTAACCTGGCCTTGTATCTTTCGAGCATTCCATTAGATTTATACTTCACTGTGAACACCTATTTGCACCCAACTGTTTTGTGACCTTTAGGGAGGCCACCAGATCCCAAGTTCTATTTGCTTTAAGGGCTCTCATTTCTTCCATAACTGCCACTTTCCACTCGAGAACTTCCATGGTTGTGCACACACTAGTAGGTATTGCTAGAGCATCCAGTTAGGTAGTGAAGGCTTTAAAACCAGGAGACAAATTACTATAGGTTAGAAAGCTATGCATAGGATACTTGGTGCATGACCTGGTCCCTTTCCGTAGAGCGATTGGCATATCAAGAGTGGTATCATAATCGCCAGTTTTTTCAGCCTCTTTCCAGTATCAGAACACTGACTCTGCTCAATCTCTTGTAGCAGGTTCTCATTCTCCTAAAGATCTTCCAGCAACTCATTATCATCTGTAGTTTCAACCTTTTCTGAGCTCGTCTCACCATCTTCTACACATCCAGTCTTTCATTCAAGAACACTATCTAAAACAACAGGATCTTGAACTTGAGCTGGTGCTGGTTCCAATTCTTGGACAGCTTCCGATGGAACAACAGGGGTTTCCTTTCTAAGATTCTTCCTATAGTATGCTATCCAAGGCGCCTATTTAGTAGGGAGAACAGAAACATTTGTATCTGGACTAGGTTCAGGATTGAAATCAATAGGTATGGAGTATGTGGAAATGTTAGTCTCTTCGCTAGTGGTCTCCCACTGAAGAGGACTAACGGGAAAAAAGGGTTTATCTTCAAGGAACGGTGAAAAAGTACTTCTTGGAGAATGGGTGAAAACATTTGTAACCCCACTGATGAAGAGGATACCCGACAAATACACACTTTTGAACTTGTGGGACAAAATTAGTTTGGTGAGGGCCGTGAGTATGAACGAAGGTTGTACACCCAAACACACGAAGAGAAACCTCAGGAATAAGACGTGTGGACAGACAGAACTCTTTAAAACACTCAAGAGGTGTTTGAAATTTAAGAACGCGTGAGGGCATCGTATTAATGAGGTGAGCTGCAGTGAGAATAGCATCTCCCCATAAATACGATGGAAGAGACGTAGGAATCATCAGAGATCGAGAAACTTCAATGAAATGGTGATTTTTCCATTCAGCCACCTCATTTTGTTGCAGAGTGTAAGCACAAGAATTTTAATGGACAATCCCTTTTGAAGTCAGGAATTCCCAGAGGGTATGGTTGACAAACTCACGTCTATTGTCACTCCGAAGAATGACAATCTTTGTATCAAACTGAGTTAAGACTGTGGAGTAAAATTGTTGGAAGATAGACATGACCTTTGACTTGTAAGTAAGGAGATACACCCATGTAAGTCGAGTATGATCATCAATAAACGTGGCAAACCACCATTTACCGGACAAAGTAGAGATGTTTGAAGGGCCCTAAACGTCACTGTGGATCAGGTGGAAAGGCTGGGTAGGCTTATAAGGCAATGAAACAAAGGTAACACGAGGCTGTTTTGCACGTACCCAGACATCACAAGATAGAGAAGAAACATTCACATTATGGAATAAATGGGGAAACAAATATTTCATATATTGAAAGCTTGGATGTCCAAGGCGAAAATCCCACAATAAATAATCCTTTTTAGAAATAGGAAATGACGACAAAAGACTAGTCCTAAACAAATTTCTAGAGGAAACATCATCAGAAAGGAAATAGAGGGCTCTGTCATATCGGGTAGTATCAATCGTCGTCCTCGAGCTCAAGTCCCAAAACAAAGCAGCATTTGGTGAGAAGATGACTCTACAATTCAATTCTTTTGTTATTTTACTGATAGACAACAGATTGTAAGAAATCTTCGGCACATGTAGCACATTTTGTAAGACTAATCCCTGAAACAGGGACAAACGGCCTTTTCCTGTAACAGGAGCGAAGGACCCATCTGCAATTCAAATCCTCTCATTTCCAGCACTTGGACAATATGAGAGGAATCGATCAGATGAGCCAGTCAAATGATCGATCACTCCTGAATCTAGAATCCATATTTCATTCCCTTTAACAAAGAAACTAAAGGATTGAGGGGTTTCTGACTGAACGATTGTTCCAATCCCTATGGTACCTGAGTCACCCGGGTTGGTCACCTAAGGTTGTGCGGCCTCAACAGATTCACTCACAAGAGCCCAGGCAGACTTCAACTTGTCATTCGGAGGGCGATGTTTCCCATTGGGAGGCCGACCATGTAGTTTCCAACATTAGTCCTTTGTGTGCCACGACTTTTTGCAATGTTCACATATCATAGGTGTTTTGCCATTCTGCTTGTCGCAGTCCGATCCAGAGGATTTCACCCCAAAAGCAGCCGACTCCATAGTGGTAACAGCAGAGCCATTCATAGCATTCGATCTATCTCCCTCCAACCGGACCTCAGAGCAGACCTCCATGAGAGACGGTATCGGCTTTTGCCCTAGAATTCGACTCCGAACCGTGTCAAATTTTGGATGCAATCCCGCAAGGAAGTCGTGAACACGATCAATCTCTTCTATCTTCGAATACTGAATTCCATCATGTGAGCAATTCCAGATGATATTTCAACACAAATCCATCTCCTGCCATAATAAGGACATCTTGTTGAAGTATGACATTACATCCATGCTCTCTTGTTTGCACTCATGGACCTGTTTACATAGAGTATACAGACGTGATGCGTTCTGTCTTTTAGAATATAACCTTTGGACCGCATCCCAAATATCCCGTGCAGTGGCTGAATAGAGTAGGGGTTTTCCAATCTGAGGTTCCATGTTGCTGATCAACATCGAGCGAAGTAACGAATCCTCTTCTTCCCAGACACGCTCTTAGGGATCCCAGGGCTTGGTCGCGGTATTTCTCCGGTCAAGTACCCAAATTTATGACGCCCTTCAAGGACCATTTTAACGGTTTGGGACCAGGAAAAGTAATTCTGGCCATTCAGCTTCTCTCTTGTGATCATCCCTGCAGAGTTCCCTATAGTCCCAGATAAAATATTCGCAGTAGGTAAAGTAGGAAAAACTGTTACCGGGTTTTCTGAATAGATTGGAAGACTGGAACACTCATGGCCATTCAGTTACGCCCCAAAAAGCTATCATCTGATGTTGGAGACTTGCCTATTGTTGTTGGAACTCCTCATAGGATTCTGATGTTGGATGTTTCTGTCTATAGGAGATTGGGATGGAATTCTCTCCCATGGAGTCACCCATTCGATACCGAGGTTGAACAGGATACACGTGCGAGAGATATTGCTCCTGAACAGGTGCAACCGGAGGGGCGTTGAAGGATAGGTTGATCGGTGACGTTGGGTACTATCCACAACGCTCGACGTTGTTGCCAGATGAAGCCGCAATTGGGTAACACGAGTACGGCTCAGTGTTGTTGGGTGCGATCGGCTGGCTGCTGGACACGAGAAGGGATCCGATTGGTTGATTCGACTCGTCTGGAATAGAACCGCCAGATGGTTGCTGCGGTTGGGAGATCCGTGGTGTGACGCTGGAACAAATTCGCTCAGCGTCTAGGCGATCTGTAGTTCAGCTATCGGACCGAAGCTGCTCAATGGTGCGGCTCCCTGGACGACCGGTGGCGCGATTCCTAGGTTGAAGCCGCTCGACGTCTGGCCTCCCATCATTGGGTTTAGGACCGTCCGGAGATACTGATCCATGGCAGCCTGGATCATGGCTATATTGGTCGCTTCTGCCGTTATTCCATCACCTACCAAGGTTGATGACTGAATTTCTTCTATCGGGGTTAGGGTTTCATCACCTTGCTCTGATACCATATTGAAAAGTAAAGAGAAAGGAGAAGAGAATAGACAAGGCTTACATGGAAAACCCTAACATAGGGAGAAAAAAACCATGATAGAGAAGTTTTTATTATTTTAATGTCACACTTACAAGAGACCCCAATCAATTTATATATGAGGAGAAACCCTAATTAAGTAGGCATAAAGTAAAATGACAAAAATGTCCTTAGGGCTAAAGCACCATATTCCAATAATTCTATTGATTACAACTTTAGATATTTTTATGCACAAATCCTATTGTCTACTTGGAATCTTTATTTTTCTTCTATGCATCTGCCTAAAGTTTAATTATGAATAATTTCTGCTTTTTCTCATGCATCAATCTCTGTTAGAAAAATGTGATGTGAAGTATTGATACTTTTAAGGTTTTTCATGTGAGTCAGCTAAAGCTTCGACCACTGGTCATCAATGGTGATATTAATCCTGTCTTCATTTCCTAATTAACTTAATGAAATTTGTTTCCTTGTAGATGCAAGAGTGGAGAAAGAGGACCACAAGAACAATGGTATTGTTTATTTTTACACTTTCTCGAAATCATTCTAGATTGGTCTTAGTTTTAGTTCAACTACCTTTCACCGTGTTGCTTAAACAATGAAGTATTATTATTTTTTATTTGATCCCAAAGGTGCCTCTTTGCATGATGAGTATAGTGAATGTAGTTTTAGGCTAAATGTTGGAAATTTTTTAGAATATCACACTGGCATGACCTGAAGACTGTACCTGCTTTAGTACCTTGATTGGAGGACCCATTTGAAATGGACGTTTTACCTGATTAGGGCGAGGACAGCCTGAATCTCAATCTAGCATCTCTTAAAACTCTACAGTCACTCATCAAGGTTGAAGATGAATGTGTTTTTTCATCTCAAGACTTTTGAACTACTAACATATATTCAGTCCACAAATTGAAGAAACGTCTTTTGGGGCCACTTTTCTTTTATTGGCGAGTGGCCACACACTTTGGGTGGAGGGGTTATCTGTTAGGCCTCCTATTATTTCAGTACCAACATAAGGGTGAAAAGGGAAATGTACATGTTGGTGAGAGAGGGGGGTCGTCCAAAAGGAAAGGGGAGGGGACCGCAGTTAGAGAGTGAGATGTGTAGGATATATGTAGTGGGATGTTAGTAGGGAGGGGTATTCTGGTTTTCATGTGGAAGTTGGTTCTTCTCGAGAGTGGGAGGAAGAGTGACTGTATTTTGCCCTAGGGCAAGTTTCCTTGAATTGAATAAGTACTATCTCGATTCCTATCATAATCACCCTCCTTATTCATTAAAATTAAAAATTTTATATACAATATTCTGAAAATTATTTGTTAAAACTAGCCTTATTAAATTTTTTGTTCCCTTTACCCGTAGGCATGTGTAAATTGTTCCTACGATTAATTACAATGTCAAATTTCCCCCTTTTGTGATTATAATTATTTGCTCGTAATACTTCTATTGTTTTGTTGATATTTGTTGCAGCACCAAAGGGGAAGAAACGAAAGAATGACTCAGGCACCAAGGTTGGTTTTATATCATGAATGGTGATCCAAAGTTGTTCTAATTTTGTAAGCAAGTGTTTCGGTATAAATTTGATCAAGCTAAATGTATATAACAAGTTTACTTTTAGCTTCATCATTCTATTGATTGAAAACCAAGAAACTTAAGTTACGTTTTTGGATCTTTCGTATCCCGATTTCATAGAATTAGCTTTAGGCATATTTATCATCATTTTCTTTTTCCGATTGTCTTATTGCAAAATAGACAGCAAAGCATTAAGGTGAAGACTATCTATTTTTCCAATGGAGTACATTTATCTTTTGCATCGACTTGAATAAAAAGGAGTTTAGAAAAAAGGAGTTTAAGTTTAGGAAAAAGGAATTTAAGTTTATTCTTTCCCTTTCCTTCATGAATGATAGAATTGATAGTGAATTTCTATATATCTATGTTCATTTTGCTTGTGTTGTGTGGGTGTGTGTAAATATAGTTTATCTTTTAATGCCAATAGCTTATAGTATGTGTATATCATATCTTTAATTGTTCACAATTTACTTGTCACTCGTTTTCTTGCCATTATATATGATAAAATATGGTTCTGTGGTCTACGAAAGGATAATCAATCCGTAGAGAAAGTTATCAAGATTCAAATACCTTCAACACTAAGAAAGCAACTTGTTGATGATTGGGAATTTGTTACACAGCAGGATAAGGTACACATATCAACTGTTTGTTCTCCATCTCTCTCCTTTTGTAATTGTAGCCTATCATCACCAATTAGTGGAGGTGTTTTTTGTAATTATTACTCGATGGAAACTCATTTTGTTTTTGAATTCATCATATCCATGAATGGTCTGTTTCCTATTAAAAAAAATTGCATTGTCTTATGAAAGAGGACTCTTAATATTAGTGTGCTACTTGGTTGTCACTGTCAGAAGGTATTGGTAGGTGAAACGTGAACTGGTTAAGAAATATTCCTTGCACTTACACTGAACAATTGTCGTTATACTATGCATTCTTCAAGTTCACTTATGACAATTCCACGTTGACATGTGGATGCTCCTCCACAACAACACCCCCCCCCCCCCCCCCCCCCGGGTGTATTTGACACTGCAGTTCACAGATAACTTATGCTCCAGATTAATTTTCTTCCTTGTCCATTTTATTTCTTTTGCATTAAGTTAGGTTCCAAATTTTTTTTGCAAAGTGGATATAGTTGCCATTTGTCCGTGGTGCAAATTAAATGGTCTATAATAACTTATTTTCAATTGTCCAATTTTAAATTAATGTTTAGTTTGATAAATTGACTCTCTTGTCACATGAATGTTTTAGAGACTTACTCTCTAAGTTATCCATGCATCTGTCTAGTTAGCATATTGATTTTTCAGATGATTCTGCCAGCTAGTCAAACTTCCACGCTCACCTACAGTTGATGATATTTTGACGAAGTACTTGGAATACAGATCCAAGCGGGATGGCACGTAAGTTAGCTTATACCTTACTAGAATGCAAAATGGCATGAATCTGATCAGAGTCAAGTGCTTTGGAATTAATTTTCTCCCATACGAATGTCTATGGATTTTCCTTTTATATTGGTCTTTTATTGATAACTACGTGTTTTAATCTACTTAATAAAATTTGTTAAATGGTTGATTGCTGAATGTTGTCTGAAGTTGACAAGGAAAACTCCCTGGAAAATTGCTAATAGTTTTGTTTTCTTCTATTTTCACAATTACAGTAATCCAAACTGTTCATATAAATTTTTGGAACTGGACTATTTGTGGCATTTTTGGTGCTGTTTGGTTCAAGGCTATGAAGATAAAGTTGACGTGGCAAACTTCCTTTGGGAAGAAGACCCTAGCCCTTGGAGGCACTATGAGGAGAAATCTTTAGGATGAGGAAGCGAGTGATTTTATCATTTTTTGGAGGGTGGCTTATAGAAGGATGATAGGAGAAGCTGGATTCTTATTATTTTCATTATCCCTGTTATATCACTTTATAGAGATCTTCTAAACAGTTTGTAATTCATAGAAATCATCACCCTTTCATAGCAGTTCTAGTATGTAACACTTACAAATTAATATCTGAATAGCCCCAAGCATTTCCTACCTCGTGCTGTCCTTCAGATGACATCTGAGCAATTGCTCATGCTTATAGTTATTAGACTTGACTTTGACTTTTTATTCTTCATCGTTGTAGGATTACTGACTCGCTGGGAGAGGTCTTGAAAGGAATACGATGTTATTTTGATAAAGCATTGCCTGTACTGCTCTTGTACAATAAAGAGCGTGAACAGTATCATGAATTTGTCGTAGAAAATGTCTCTCCATCAACTATATATGGTGCAGAACATCTGCTTCGACTCTTTGGTATGCCAAGGCACATCCTCATAATCGTACTCATCAGTTTCAAATTCTCCATAATGCTCATTCTGAACTCCACATTTTTTATATGATTTCTTATTTGTCTAGTTTATTTATTGTTTTTACAGTTAAGTTGCCAGAGCTTTTGGCATATGTGAATATTGAAGATGAAACACAGACCCGGCTACATCAGAAGTTGCTCGACTTTCTAAAGTATCATCGCAAACCTGATAAATGTTGACACTGTGTTTACTTTTTGAAACGTGTTAGAACAGTGAGAAATTACACTGGCACATGCATGCTCACGAACTGTAGTTTTATCCTTATAAGTTACATCATCTTTCACTTAACTTTTATGACCATACACCAATTTTTCTAGATATCTCATGTTCCGTTTGAAGGAATGATGGGAACTAATAGATTGAATTAATTTCGGTTGCTTGTTAGTCTGGTGATGCTTGATTAACTTTTATCTTGGATGTAGATTTCTGCAGAAGAACCAGAGTACTTTCTTTGTCTCGGCCTATGAGGGCTGTAAAGGTACTGAGGGAAAGGGTAAGGCCAAGAATGACTGACAGCGAATCCTTATTACATGGCATGTACGCCTTCACGCTTGCAATTCATAGTCTGGCATGGAGGTAGCAGATTTTTATGATGCATGCTGCCATGCATTGTCAAATCAATCCTCTTGTTGTAACTGTACAAGCCGTTTTCCTTTATTTCTTTCTTTCTTTTCCCTCCCACTCTCTCTCTTATTAAAGAATAATCTGTTCATTTGTAATTGATATTAAAAGTTCTACTTGTTGAGTAGCTCAAGTGCAGTCATCCTTTTTATTTTTAGAAGAGTTAAGTAGTCCCAACTGCAAGCTTATGCGAATTTGTCGCAATTAATCTTAAACTGTATTGAAATCAATCAGAAACCGTCTTGTGAATGATTTCTTGTACCTTCTCAATTTATCTTTGCTATTATTCACTGTGAACTTTTACTTGTTCGCTAGCTATGATCATTATTTTAATTTTTAGCATTTCTGGGTGTTGGTTTTCTGGTTGGCTTATCATTGTCTTCAAAACTTACACTTTCTTTGTCCGATGATTTTTGTTAGTGAATTTTTTTCATTAGTTTGAATGATTTATTTATTTGATATCTAATTTTTATGTTACTTTGTGTAACTTGTTGGCTGTTTACACTAACACTATAATTGTTTGCCTTTATGATTATAGTCTGAGAATGTGATCAGTTTGTGATGTAGTTACCCAAATGGTAAGATGATCGAAAGGATGAAAAGGAAATAAAGAAAGAACAGGCACTCTGTAGAGAACCCACAAGTCATAGTGGAATCAGTTTCATAAAGTTTCCAGTTCTTGTCGTTTCATGGGCGAGAGAGCAGTTTTCAAATCATGCATAAATATTCGATGACTCTGCTGTCACACTGTGAGTCAATTAGATTTCTGTCATTTATAATGATGCTAGCACTAATTTTCTTGAATTTATGTAGAAAGTCGCATCTTTTACTTATGTTCTACATTAATTTAGTTGATGCAGTTTATCTAATTTTTCTGTGGTTAGATTATGCAACTTTGATGTTTGAACATCAAAATAGATGTACAAGCAATCGATACATAAATTGCCCTCTTCGGTTAGAAATAAGAAGAGAGAATTATCTCTTCATTTGAGTATGTCTATACAGGATAATTATAGTAGTCGAGTTGGGCTATATAGCACCAACTCCTTTTGTTTAAAATTTTCTTCATAATTATTTTTAGTTTTTTAATTTCGTTAGACCTTGCATCAATTTTAAATAATATTGGTGTACCGTGCGCTCAATAATAAATGAGATTAGTTTCTGTACTATCATGACGTTATAAAGGTGAACATAGAGTACAAAATTTGATAGTGATTGACCACATATTGCTGGATCGCTCAAGGTCACATTGTTTTATATGGTAAGAATATTATTTTGAAAATTTTGATCAGTCAATCTTTGGAAAACTGTGTGCTGTTGAAGAAATGTTGTAAGCTAAATTAGCAAATTTGGTATAGAGCTCGTCATTCTTTCTTTATGAAGTTTCTTAGGTACAACCATTATGTTCGAAAAGGTTAGTAATGTGACCAAGTGGCTCTAAGCAAGAAAACTTTATGATATTTTGAGAATGTTGAATAGGACTGCAAGAAATTTTTTATTATTTATTTATTTGTTATTATTTGCTAGGAAATTGGTTAATTATAGACGATTTTCATCTTTGTTATGACCTTTTCTCTGCTGGTAACAACAGGGGGTAGAGAATAGATCATGAATCTTTGATCTATGATTATAATCGGGACTTTGTTTGGTTGCAATTTTATACATATATTTTATGGTTAAATACATAGATAAGTTTTTTTTTTAACCCATTTTCGTTTTTAGTTAAAATCTCTAAAATTTACACAAATGTTTGTCAGTCCTACTTTCTATCACAAAAGTAACTCAATTACACGCAAACCATTGCATCTAATTTGGCATATTACAATAAATGAGTCGATCGAACAAGGAAAAAATTATTTGATACATTATTGGTTGGATGCATATCTTTAGGGATGGATTCCACCTTTTTTTTTTTTTTTTTTTTTTAAGTCATCTAAATCAGCTTATGCGCACCTAACTAATTTCTCGAAACAACCTATCTAATCCTACAATATTTGGGTGTCAAAGAAACCTGTAGGATATTAAATTCTAGGTAAGTGTCTACTATGGATTGAATCCATGACGTCTTAGCCCTTTATTAAGGATATGCTATGATATTCTTTTTAAAAATCATCTCATCGTAATTATGCTTGAAAAATGAAGAGATATACTCACTTCTTAAGTTGTTTATTGAAAAAATAGGTATGCGGTTGATTGAAAAAATAGACGAGTGATTGAGAAGAAGAAAATGGAAGGAGATGAAAAAAAATGGAAAAATGAAGAGTAAGACGAGAAAATAGATAAGAGTTGAAAAATAATGAGAAAGAAGTATAACAAAATTCTAATACATACCATATATTAGTTGAGTTATATTAAACTTCGGCTTTACACTCTTTTGTGGGATAATTATGTATTAGTTAAACAAAAACAATAGAGAAATACTGTTTTAGAAATGGGTCGATAATTAATTGGAAGACTAATTGCCTTCCATGAATTATGTTTACTAGGAAACAAATAAATTAAAATGAGATAGCTAATGTGTGGTTAGAATTTTAAAAGAGGGCAAATCGATTTTTCAAAAAAAAACTAACAAATTTTTAAAGCATTCCTAAAGTGAAACATTTGTAAAATATGGAGTTGGAAACAACCCAAGTGGCAAAATTTGGTATATTTTAATGTTGGCCTCTTATTTTAGTCTTTTCATGAACATAGTGTTTTAGACATGAATGAAGGCATTATTTAATTAAATATGGGCGGGTTATGTGAATTTGAATCTCCAATTTAGTGACGTTTTTCACAAACAATGAAGAAATACTATGAGGCAGTCTTCATTCTTTTGCAAGAAACGGTATTTCAAATTTTCTGTTGAATTCAACGAAAAAATTGTCAAAAGTGACACGGTTAGATTTTTACCTTACAAAACTATCACGTTTTTTGAAAATTCATAAAAATAATTTTTCTCGATCTATCTCGGACAAGATTGACCACTAAGAGTTAGTTTAAAAAAATTAATTTTTTCTAACTTATCGATTGTTTTGGATCTTCTTGATACATCTCCCTAATTACACACTGAGATTTAACTTTCTTCAAAGTTGATTTTGTTCACTAAATATTGTATCAAATTATTACGTAGTTTTTCAAAATTTTAACATAGTTTATGTTTTCATAATTATATGAATTTCCAAAATTCCAAATGGGTTTTCCAATTATCAAAATAGATTTTTCAAATTGATTCAGTATTTTTAAATTTTGAAAAATATCAAACTTTTCAAAAAATTGAATAAAATTTGAGATATATATAGAATCTTGGTGTTAATCTTATAGAATCTCGAGTAGGATTAACATCAAAATTTTATTAAGAAAGCTCAAATATGAGTTTCAATGTTAACTATGTTCGGGATTTCATCGAGAAAGCTTAATATAGAATCTTAGTATTATTTTGTCCAAGATTAGAATCGATGTACATAATCTTTGATATATTATCTGATACCATATATCGAGAAAAGTCGAAGATAATTGATAAAGAAAAAAATTGATTTTTTTAACTCGAATCTCGTGGTCGACCTCGTCCGAAATGGAAAAAAAAAACTATTTTTACGAGTTTTCAAAAAACGTGCTAATTTTGTAAAATGAAAACCTATTGTTTATGATCATTTTCTGGAAAAAAAAAATAATAATTATCATAACTCTTCAAAAACTTAAAAAAAAAAAAAAAAAAGTGCTAATTTTTGGAATGGTCTTCTCAGGAAATTCATAATACCACACATCTCTCGAAGTGGGAAGTTAATGATTTTCTAAAATAAATATATTATCCCTAACAGCATTGCCTCAACTAAAAAGAAGATTCCACACCCCCTCAATATCCAAATAAACTTCAAAAAGAATATCCAAATAAACTTCAAATAGAATATCCAATTCTCACCAAAATAAAAATAAATAAATAAACAAAGGAATATCCATTCAAAGAATTCCCTCGTTGAAATTTCTTCTAGTCTGTCATTCAAAATATCCCTTGTAGTTGTAGTTATGGCCATTGTCCATTTCCAGACCGAAAATGAGAAGGAAGAAAAGGTATACATAGATAGAATTTAGAACATTATTTGACCACCATTCAACTTTAAACTAAGGGATCGATTTTCTGCACTTTTGATTTGTTTTCCTTTTTCTTTTTCTTTTTTTTCCCTTATGATTTTATGTTTTTTAAAATGAGAGACGAGAAATGTCAAGAATGAAAGCAAAGTTCCAATACTCCCAAATTTCAGAAGTCCAAACCTTTTTTTTTTTTTTCCCAGTTTTAGGGTCCATAAATTCATATACTTCTTCCGAACTTCACCTCTGTTTTGTTCAATTTCCGTTTCTGTAATGGAAGTGGGAACTTCCCTCCCTTTTCTTTGTCTGTACATTGACTAAATATTATTTCCTTCAAAAACTACAATAAAAAAGAGCTGAAAATTGGAAAGAAACCAAAACTCCCAGGTTTTGTTCTTTGTTCTTCCCACACTAACACATTTTCTTACTGTGTTTTCTCATTCTCTCTGTCTCTTCTTTTGGAAGCCTGAGAATGAATGGTAAGTAACTGCAATCATCATCATTATAATCTCCCCTCCAAATTCTAATTAACAATTTTCGTTTTTAAGAGTTGAAATCTTGATGATGAATCACCGTTTCGCTTAAAAGCTAACGTTCCTAATCCCACCAGCTTTTGCCTGCTGAAAACATCTTCTTCCTCTCTGCTCCGATAACCCTTCCATATAGCTTTTCACCTCCGATTTTATCATCTCTTGCATCACCGCCATTAAATCTGCACTGAAAACTCCAAACCCATTTATTTTCTCAGCCATCCCACCACTAGGCTGGGTCGTTCTTCCTTGCTCTGTTGTCGCCATGCTCTGTATTTGAGCGAATGCCGCCGTTAGAGGTACCTGCGCCGTTGACCCACTTACGTTGTGGCTCGAACCGTCGACTCCAGGGAGAGACAACGACAGCAACGTCGGCGGGTCGGTGTCGGAACACGGCGCTGATTCTCCCGGAGGTATAACGCCGCCGGTTCTGGCAACAGGGCGGTAGACAGTCGTAGACACAACAGGAACACTAGAATCACTTATGTCAGATCCCGATGGACTTCCAGGGCTCATGTAGAGTCCATTCGAGCCGTTGACGGCAGCACCAGCGCTGGCCGATTTCTTCAAAGGCTGTACGTTCGGATCCGCTTCATATCCCTCATTCATCATCGACGAACACTTTCGCTTCAGCGTGGAATTCCAATGATTCTTGACAGCGTTATCCGTTCGGCCGGAGAGAAGGCGAGCAATAGTAGCCCATCTGTTTCCGAAGTTAGCATGAGCTCTGATAATAGTCTCATCCTCCTCCGGCGAGAAGGGGCGGTGCTCCACCTGAGGAGAGAGCTGATTGCACCACCGGAGCCGGCAGGACTTACCAGAACGACCGGGAATCGATTTGCTGATGAGGGACCAGTTGCGTGGGCCATGCTTCTGAACCAATCTCTGAAGAGCATCGTCTTCTTCAGGGCTCCACGGACCTTTGATCCGATCCATATCTTTACGGGTAAGCGCCATGAACAATTAAGAACAGAAGGGTTTAAAAGAACATCAAAATTGGGAAAATAGAAAAGGGAGAATTAAAGGGTAAAAGATTTTAAAATTGAAATTGGGATTTTAATGGTAGAGCTCTGAGTTATGGAGTTCCTGTAGGGTTAATGGAGCAGAGGTGGGGGAAGGGTGAGGGGGTTCTTATAAAAGAGATGACACTGGCAACCTACCGAGCCGGTGGGCTCGTTTTAAAGGGAATTAGAAACGTTCCGGTAAGTGGCACCGGTTCTCCCCAGTAAGCGGTTGGACGTTGCGGTTGCGATACAGCTGGCGATGAACACGCGTCGCGTTTTTACCTGCATTCAATTTTATAACAAAATCACTTCTTTTTTATTTTTATTTTTTTCTTTTTGCTATTGTTTTTATTTTTCAGTTTCTTTCTGGAAAAAGGAAAATTAAATTTTGAAATTTGAAAAAAATAAACGCTCAGTGAAGGAGCGTGAAGGACACGCTCTGTAGCACAGACCTTGTGCTGCAAGTCTTTTTGTGCCTCCGCTTCCAATAATTAACACCTTTCTACCTTCTATCCTCACCGTCCACTTTTCATTTTTTCCCCCTCTTTTTCATTCCACGTGTGCGTAATCCAGCTTGCCACGTCAACAGTCGTTTCACCTCCCTCTATTTTGATAACCGGCCACTGCAAGTTTTTTGTTCAAAATATTTACATGATGTATTATTGATAAATATGTATTGTAATATTTTTATTATGTAAAAAAGGGAGAAAAAAAAGTGTTTGAAAATAGTAGAATCAAAGTGTTCAGAAATTGAATGCATAGATAAAATAATGAAAATATTTGTCGATATATTATTAAATTGAAGGACTCGATATTGATATTAAATATGTATGAATATCTCGAATATTTTTTATTAATGCTTGTAAAACATTAAAAATATCATCTATTTTACTCCAATATAAACAAGAATACTAATAATAAATAACAATATTCATAATTTAGTTGGGGGAGTAAAAATAACTTAATTATTCATGTAGATAAATTTTATAAAATTCATAATTTATAGAAATATTCATCGATATCGATACATCGATATTTTAATGTCAAGTTGTAACATCTTTTACTTTAAACTTCCATTTTTATCAAATTGATCCCACACTTTGATGAGTGTACAGTACAATCTTAAAATTAAACTTAAAATGTGTTTGCAGAATTTGCAAACCAATAAGTTTTGATAAAAAGTATTCTTATATGCTTTCGATGAGTTATAAAAGCATGGGTATGATATAAATGTGACTCAATTTGGGGAAAAAAGAAAAAAGAAAAAGAAAAAAAGATTAGAGCTATTTTTTTGTTTTCCTAAAAAAAATAATGTTAATCTTAGTAAAGTTATTTAATGGTCAATTTGTATCCATTAATCAAGTTAAATCTATGTGAAACTAGATAATATCGATATAATGATTTTACACATGTTTTTACGTTATTTTCCCCTAAAATTAATAGTTAAATTAGCAAAAAGAATTCTAACATTTAACTAAGTATAAGTTTAATTTGCTGAAATGGAAAATTTTAGAGTAAGATTTGATACAACTTAATAATTTTAAGGGTAAAAGTTACGTTTTTTTCCTCATGAGTTAGAAAAATATATATTTTTTTTGTCAAATATTTCATTCCTTAATTAAATATATAAATTATTAATTAAAATAAAACTTTTTTTTTTTTGTTTCAAGTATTTCACAAAGGTCCTACTCCTATTTGATAATTCTACTTGTTTTCTGTTTTTGGTTTTTAAAATTTATTATGGTTTTAACACAATTTTATTGCCATGGTTTCGATCTTTCACAACAAATTCTAAAATAAAATCAAATTTCTTTAAGTCAACGATTTCATTTATTATTATTATTATTTTTTTTTTTTTTTTGTCAAAATGAGCATAGCTCAACTAGCATAGTGCTTGTATCATCAATCTTAAGGTTAGATGTTCGATTCCCTCATTCGTATTTAAAGTCAACACCTTTGCAAAAATAAATAAATAAATATTTTATTTTTAATTTTTAATTTTTGAAAATTAAGCTTATAATAACTACTTTCACCCATAAGTTTTCATGTTTTGTCATCCATTTTCTATTCTTATTTTTTATAACTATATCAAAATTTGAAAACTAAAAAAATAAACATCATTTGGTAATTTTTTTATTTTTGGTTTTTGAAATTTATACTTTCTTCTAATTTCTAACTCATGGTTTTCATACTTACTGGTAAACATTTGAATTCTGAGCAAATTTCAAAATATAAAAAACAATTTTTTGAAATTTTATTTTTTTGCCTTAGTTTTCAAATTTTGGTTTTAATTTTTAAAACACTTCTCAAATGTAGACAACAAAACACATAAACTGAAGAATGGAAGCGGTACTTATTAGCTTATTTTGAAAAAAAACAAAAAATAATATGATTATCAAACGTAACCATAGTTATTTAAAAGCATTGTTTGTTTTTTAAATTCAAATAGCAATTCCACTCACTACAAGAAAACACCCATTTTCTGACGCTTAAAATCGTAGGAAAATGGTAAAGAAGCATTGGGAGATCCACTCCTGACGATAAACTAGTTATCGGGAGTTTGTCCAGGATATATCCATTGGGAGAACATCTCCCGACACTACAACATATACCCTTGGGAATTAATATATCACCGACGCTTGATATACTGCATCGGTAGTTTGGAACTCTCGACGCATGTATAAACATTATCAAGAGTTCTTAAATCTCCCAACAGCAATAAGCCGTCAGGAGTTCAATTCAAAAATCGAGTTTCTGAATTTGAATTGTCAACGAATAGATCTAAAAACTTTCAACGTTTTTCGTCGGGAGAAGTTATTTTTTTAATTTTTAATTTTTAATTTTTTTAATTTGATCTAAATAACCTAAAATGTATAACATTATTAAGCAAATAAAAAAAATATTCACGTATTGAACAAAACAAACAAACAAAGTCGATAGTATTAGCTATTACATAAAAGAGAGAAAAGTTAGCAAAATGGTCTTCAAAGAAATATATCTTGACAAATACATAGAAGAATGAACTCTCAACATATCTCCAAGACAACATCTCCAACAACATTTCCAGCATCATCTCCAAATAGCATCCTACAAAACAAACAAAAACCATAAGGTGAATCCTACAATCCTACAAAATAAAAGAAAATCTTACAATCTTACAAAACAAAGAAAATCTTACAATCTTACAAAACATAGTAAATCTTACAATCTTACAATCTTACTATCCTATAAAAGAAAGAAAATCAACACACTTTCAAAACTACATGTTCTCAATCTTAAACCTCCACAGATACATAAAGACCACAAGTTTAATCCAAAAGAATAACTAATCTCAACCAATCCCACACAACATTCAAAATTCATAAACTTTTACAAACAAACAAAAGCCATAAGATGAATCCTACAATCCTACAAAATAAAGAAAATCAACATTTTTCCAAAATTACATATTCTCAACCCGAAACCTTCACAGACACACAAAAACCATAAGTTAAATTCCAAAAGAAAGATAATTAATCTCAACTTATCCCACACAACATTCAAAATTCATAAATTTCCACAAACAAACAAAAAATTCTAAGTTGAATTCCAAAACAAGTATAACTAATCTCAACCCACTCCACATAACATTCAAATTTCATAAACATCCACAAACACAAAAACTCCATAAAACACATCAAGATCCAATTGTTTGGTTGTCATAACTGTAGGATAGCTAACAATTTCATTATCATAAAACTACTAATAAGACATAACTATTTTGTTAACATAATTGTAGGATAGCAACATATTAGCCATCTAGATAATAAAGTAATCATTTTTAATTAGATCATCCTTCTCTTTGTGATTGCATCATATCTTCAATCATTTTTTTTTTCATTCCTTCCATTTGTCTTGCATGATCCTCTCTCATTTGGTTTTGAATGTCTTCAAGTTCCTTGATCTTCAATTGAGATTGTTCGATAAACCTTATAAACCTTTTCTGACCTAACTTGTAATCTAAAAATTGGGATACTCCTTCTCTATACTCAACCAACAACTTATTTCTAAGTTTGATCAATTATTTATTCATTCTTAAAAATAATCCTTGACCCAACTTGTAATCCAAAATAAATTATAACTTGTGTTGTATACATAATGAATGGTGGTTAACTTTTTTAGGCTTATATATGCTCATAGAAATAAGAATGGGATTATTATAGACTTACGGATGTGTTTCTCAACGACAAATTAAAGAAAATAAAACACCAAGAACAAGAAATTAAAGGAAAAAATACAAAGAAATTTATGAATAAAAATGGAGAGAAGCTTCTGAAAGGTCAATTAATCTCTTCAAAAATCCACATGAAAAAACCAAAATCTATAATTAAACATGCAAATAGTGGTGGTGGCCAAAGAAGTCACACTAAAAAACTATGAGAAAATCCAAAATAAAAGTCAATAATTATTTCCCCTTTTCTAATAATCTTAAGTGGCCTTCCAAAAAACATCCCCAATTCAACACAAAACCATGAGAAATTTATAAATAAATAAATAAAAAGAAATGAAAGAAAGAAAGAAAGAAAAGAAAAGAAAAGAAAAGAAAAGAAAAGAAAAGAAAGAGCAGAATCGATTGGCGCAAATGCAAATTCTTCCCTAATTTGACACAAAACCATGAAAAAAAATTAAAAGAAAAGAAATAGCGGACAAACGGCTTACCAGCAGACGACGGACGATGAACAAACAAACGAACGACGGACGATGGACGAACGAGAGGCATACCAATGGACGACGGACGAATGGACGACCAACGATGCACTTTTTCGTCTCTAATCTACTAGGGTTAAAAGATGAAGAAAGCAGATCCCAAATCTGTCTTCGATTTAGGGTTTTAAAACCCATCTCCTAACGGCTATTATGAGTTGTCAAGAGTTTCTACCGAACTCCCGACGAATTACTTAAATCCAGTAGTTTGGTTAGTGCTCGCTTCCATCTCCCAAACTCCTGATGCCTATTGTCTATCTGTCAGGAGTTTAGACCAATCTCGCGACGACTTATATATGGCATCGCGAGTTATCGATAACTCCCAACGGTACCGTTACGTAGACTAAAGAGATTCTTTCTCCCTCGATATATCTCCCAACAGTTTTTTTAGGCATCAGGAGAGTCTCATTTTTTTTGTAGTGACTGTTTCTCCAAAATTAGGTGTAATCTATAATCAAGAATTTTGGAGAAAACAATAAAAATAAATTGAAAATATAAAACAAAAAACGAGATCGTATCAAACATTTTTTTTCCACTTGGATTTTAGTAACACTTCTAAAAGGTAGACAATAAAACAAATAAGTCAACACGAGTTAGAACTAGTAAGTTTATAAGCTTAATTTTCAAATGCCAAAAACCTAAAAATAAAATTATTGTCAAACACGAGCTAATAAAAATTTCACGTTTATTGAATTATATAATGAAATTATTCGACCATATTATTTAGCATTTGAGCCAAGATTAATCTTGCCTCACTAAATTAAATAGTCAAAGAGCAAATTACTCCTTTTTCTACTCTTCTAGCTGGTGAATGGTAATGATGCTCTATGTATTTTTTTTTTAAAAAAAAAATTCAATACAGGCATTTTAACATATATGTACTTATGAGTGATTTCTTAGACTAAAAGATAAAAGCGATGTAAGGAAGTGGAGGAAGCTATCGACTCAATAAGATCGATAAACTACCTGGCCAAAAGGCTAAAATAGACTTAAAGAAAAGAACTTCTGGTAGGCCTCGGCCAAGGCTGAGATCGAGCCCAACATGTTCTACATTCCAAGCATGATATGGGCTCACTTGGGTCTTAAAAATATGGTCGTCTTGTCCTAAAGCCAATTCTACCCCGCTTGGCCTCAGCCTCAGCCAAGACCGAGCCCGCCATGTCAATTTTTTTTACAATGTTTCCTTAGAAGGAGGAAAATTTTAAGATTGATAAGACGAGTAAGTTTGTGTTAGTTTTTCTAAAACCTTATTGGATGTTGTTTTGTTTTACAACGGGTATTTGCTAAAACCTAACATAGGTGAATGTGTTTTTCTTTTCAGCAACTCGTTAGTATTCCGTTTAAAGCTTTTAAAATGATCGATTACTTATAGTGGAAAGAATAGTGTGAAACGAATTTCATAGAAAACGACCTCGATCCCACTACTCTCCAAATGAGAAAACAAGACAATAAACATGATTTATTGGTCTTGGAGACGTGTTTGGTAGAGAATGATGATTCTGCCTGGATCCTTGATTCAAGTGCTACCAATTATGTCAGTTACTCTTACCAAGGATTTAGTTCCTAGCAAATGTTGCCACAGAGAGAGATGACTCTTCAAGTCGATACTGGTAAGGTTGTTTCAGTTGTTGTTGTAGGTAGGCTGAAGTTATTTGTTGACAAGAAATGTTATCTGTTACTGAATAATGTTTTTGTAGTTCCTCATATTAAGAGGAACTTAATTTCGGTTTCGTATCTCATTGAACAAGGCTATACCATCTCCTTTTATGAGAATAAAGTGTTTATTTTCAAGAATGGAATGGAGATTGGTTATGGTTCAATGGAAAATAACTTATATGTACTAAGGTCGTGGGTCATATAAGCCTTGTTTAACACTGAAATGTTCAGTACGACAATAACAACTAAAAGACCAAAGGTTTCTCCTAAGGAAAACGCCCATCTTTGGCATCTTAGGTTAGGTCACATCAACCTCAATAGGATTGAGAAGTTGGTGAAAAGTGGACTTTTAAAGAGTTTAGAAGAAAACTACTTGTCGGTATGTGAATCATACCTCCAAGGCAAGATGACCAAACGACCTTTTACTAGAAAAGGTTACAGAGTCAAGGAAGTCTTGGAGCTTGTACATTCAGACTCTGTGATCCAATGAATGTTAGAGCTCGGGGTGGGTATGAATATTTCATCTCTTTCATAGATGATTATTCAAGGTTTGGGTATCTCTTCCTAATGCAACGTGAGTCTGAAGCCCTTGCCAAGTTCAAGGAGTATAAGGCTGAAGTTGAAAACGTGTTAAGTTAGAAGATAGAAACCCTAAATTTGATTCTGGTGGAGAGTATATGGATCTCCAATTCCAGAACTATATGATAGAACATGGGATTGTATCCCAACTCTCGGCCCCTGGTACACCTCAGCAGAATGGTGTATCAGAAAAGAAAAACAGAACCTTGTTAGACATGGTTCGATCTACAATGAGTTATGCTCCACTGCATGTTATATCCTTAACAACGTTCCCTCGAAAAGTGTTTCTGAAACACCTTTTGAGTTATGGAGAGGCCATAAAGGTAGTTTACGCCATTTCAGGATTTGGAACTGTCCGACACATGTACTTGTGACTAACCCAAAGAAGTTAGAACCGCGTTCGAAGGTTTGCCTCTTTGTAGGCTACCCAAAGAAAACGAGAGGTGGATACTTCTATGATCCGAGTGAGAACAAAGTGTTTGTCTCTATAAATGCTATCTTCTTGGAAGAATACCACATGAGGGATCATAAGCCATGAGGTGAGCTCGTGTTACATGAGATCTCTAGTGAGACTAAGACTGCTAAGAGTTCAACAAGAGTTGTTCTCCGAAGATTGCATTGAGGGTCACCTGGAGTGTTGTAAATGGAGCATACTGTGAGGATCTTTGTAAAGGGATCAACAACGTTGTGCTCCGATGCAATCTTCGTGACTATCGCATCACCATAATGCACAATCTCCCTAATTAGGTGATATTTTCGTTTGATGTGCTTACTCCGACGATGACTTCGAGGCTCCTTTGAATTCACCACAACCCCACTGTTATCACAATAAAAAGTGATAGGCAAATCCATATTTGGAACAACTTCCAAATCTGAAAGAAACTTCCTTAGCCAAATAACCTCCTTAGTTGCTTCACAAGCGACTACGTATTTGGTTTCTGTAGTGGAGTCTGCGATGTAACCTTGCTTGATGCTTCGCCAGACTACAACCCCTCCATTCAAAGTAAACACTGACCCCGATGTCGATACACGAACATGTAGTCCCTCTATCGGTCTAAAAGTCAAAGTCTGTGTATCCTGTAAGGATCAGATCCTTATCTCCATACACGAACATGTAGTCCCTCGTTCTCCGAAGATACTTGAGGATCGTCTTGATTGTCGTCTAGTGATCAAATCCTGGATTAGATTGATACCGACTGAAAATCCGTACTGCATAGCGAATTTCAGGTCTGGTATACAAAATTGCATACATCAAGCTTCCTACAGCAGAAGCATAGAGAATCCATCTCATCTCCTCAACCTCTTGAGGTGTCTTAGGACATTGATCCTTAGACAAAACGATTTCATGCCTGAAAGGGTAATAAACCCCTCTTGGAATCCTGCATCCTGTACCTGATCAATGTACTATGTTTGAGACAGGGATAACCGTTTGTTCTTACGATCCCGAATAATCTTATCCCGAATAATCTTGATTTCGAGAACATATTATGCCTCGCCCAAATCTTTCATTTGGAACTGGGCAGCTAGCCGATTCTTAATGTTAGTCAGATACCCTACATCATTCCCAATGAGTAGGATATCATCCACATACAGTCTCAAGAAAGCTACTAAGTTGTTAATGATCTTATTGTAAACACAAGGTTCATCAACATTCTGATCAAAGCCAAACGACTTGATAATAGTTTCAAATCTGATGTTCCAAGATCTAGATGCTTGTTTCAGCCCATAAATGGACCTATTAAGCTTGCAAACTCTTTGCTCTTCATCTGGAACTATGAACCCCTCTGATTGAGTCATATAGATGGTCTCCTTAAGATTACCATTAAGAAAGGCAGTCTTGACGTCCATTTGCCATATTTCATAATCATAAAATGTGGCTATGGACAGGAGAATCCTGATAGACTTCAGCATGACAACATGTGAGAAAGTTTCCTCATATTCAACTCCCTCAACCTGGGTATAATCAGAAATATCCTCAAAATGGTAGGCTTATTGAGTCAGCTATCATGGCTACTCTCACTCATACATATCAAAGTACCGTCGTCATTAAAAGAAGTTCACAACTCACTCAGGATTAAGGTCAAGTCTTCTATGGTCATTCTAGTGAAATATTAGTTTCTTCAAGTAACGGTGTTATGAAGAGAAACTAATTATTTCGTGGTTCAGTCTATGTATAAACTCCTTTATATAGAATACCCTAACTCACATGTCTTAACATGAACAATATAGTTCATATTGTTTGTAACACTTACATCTCATAGTGGGTTGTATCCACAATGTTACCAAGATAAGGCACCCAACTTTCATCCATTTACTGCAGACCTTTTAGGTTATTACTTGAACATGAACCACTTGTATGTCAACCACATACTGTTCAAATGACATCATATAATTTTGGATCTTAGTTTATTGGATTGAATTAATGTTTTCTAAATGTCAAATAAAATACATCTGATTTTATTAGATAAATAATTTGTGTTAACAAAACTACAAACCACGAGATACACTAGATTTAGGATATCAATCCCAACATATATAAGTTTTAGGATTTGAAAAATATCCTCTTGCTTAAATCGTGTCGCACTCTTCTCTCTGTTTCTGTCGTTCGCAACTTTGATCGTCTGACCTTCGTTCTTTTCTCAGCCGCGTGAAGCTCACCGTTCGTCCGCTCCCCTGATCGTCCAGCCTTCGTCCACCATTCATCAATTGTCTTTGTTTCGATCTGCCAACTCAAGCCATTCATCCACTGATCGTCTGTGTTCCTATGCATCTGTTGTTCGTTCGCCATTCTTCTATCGTCGTTCAAGGTTATATTCGGTTGCTTTGTTGGTTTATGGTTGTTTTTTTAGTAAATTTATCCATGGTTGTTTTATAAGGGATTTAGTGTTGGTTTTCTACTTTGTTGATTGAAAAAATAGAGAGAGAAAAATTGCACAATCTGACAACCCAACCCAACCCACGAATCTTAAGGGTTGGGTTAGGTACCCTACTCGGGTCATTCAGTTAGCCAATCAACTAACCTCAATTTTCAGGTTGGTCCAAAAAATACCGTCAACCCAACCCAACCCAATCCGTGTACATCCTACCCAATTCTATAAATAAGGAAATAAACAAGTACAAAAGGTTTGATTTCTTCTCTAGTAACTCCATACTGAAACAAATCTTAACTTTTTGACATAAACATTGGAGTTTGTGTGGCTCACACTACAGATAGTGCGCATTTTTTGTTGGCTTGCATGTAATCTTCTTCTCTAAAAAAAAAAATTACAAATTTACTATTGCTCCCACTTTGAGGTTAGACTATTTGATCTGTCTAAATTTTTTACATCAACCATATATATATAATATTTACGATGGGGTATGTTGAAGTTAATGTCTTATTCTAAGTTAAAATATTTCTGGTGGACAGGAACAACTGTGAAGAGTTATGGAGGATCACCGTGAAGGCATTCTAGAAGAAAATCATGATATCTTATAATACCATTCACAAATATAGAAATATGTAAACCATTTCATAAAGTTATTCCAAAATAATAAACCAAATGAAAACAAATATAGTAAAAGGCGAAAAACCACATATTATTTTTGTGGTCTAAAAAATTATAATATTCAATAAAACATCCCAAAATAAAGAGTATGATCCAAAACAGTAGTATATTCCCGTTCTGACTTACACAAACAAACAGTCAAGCCCATACCTTTGCATTTTTCTATTCAATTATTACTCATTACAGAAATTAAAGAATAGATTTTTTTTTTTAAAAAAAAAAGTTAATTTAACTTTGAACGGAATAAATAGCAAAATGTACAACACTAATATTTTAATTAATTGAATGTCTATATTTCCGAGAATGTGTGAGACTAATCATGAACTTTTATATGTTGTGGAATACTACTATTCTTGTAAACTTTATAGTAACGACATTTGGGATAAGAAATTAGTTATTATAGTCCTAAATTATTGTACTTAGATTATAATAATTTTTGTTTTGAGTGTAGATTATTTTAATTGGAGTCATAATACTATGTATTTGAGGTGTAAACTATTTTAGTTTAAAAATATAATAGTAAACACGATAGCAAATAATAAAAAAATAATAAATGTAAAATAGTAAAAACTATGACAAATAATAAATATTATAACAAATTGAGATTTTGAAATAGTATTGACCGTAGTTAATTGGGGAATACAAAATAATATTTAATGTAGTAAGAGGTTATTATAGTCGTAAGATAGTCTTCTCCAAACACACTCTATATTGTTATTATTTGGGTCTACCCGAATTAGTGTTATTGTATTTAATTTTGTAGTCAATGATTTGTGGGGGGAAACTAATAATAAAATCTATTAGGTTATTGAAGTACAACGTTAAATCATATACATTATTCTCAAATGCTTATTATTTTTTGGGGAAAAAAATAACCTTAATCTTGGCATATATTGTATCAATTTGGAATCCAAATTTATAATTTGATTAAATTGCACCTTATACATACATAAGTGTCACAATATTAACATGAATGATTAAACGTTAAAAGTTTGAACCCTTCAATCATATATATATATTTTTTCCAAATATCATTAAAAAAAAAAAAAAAACCTTGTATAATAACGACGATATATAAAATTAGGTTTTCCAGGAAAATGACATTACAACTTTTTAAAAAGAATTATGAATTTTATCAAAGTTGTTTAATAGTTAATCCATGTACAAATCAAATTTATTTTGTGTTCAAAACTCTAATGCGTTTATGAAGATAATTTTTTTTTGGTTAAATTTAGTTGACAAATTAACGAAAATTGAATTTAAAGTAAAAATTGCAATAATTATATAAGTGTATACTCTTAAGGGTCTCTAATTTGCATGGGGCTCAAGTGGATTGATCAGGAGTGACCCATCAAGACGTTAAAAGAGGAGAATATTAGGATTGATTTGTCGTCGTTGTTGTAATTAGAAGAGATGCTAAGCCATCCTCTATGGGTGGAATGAGACTCATCGAATATCATTTGTGCTCTCGATGAGCTATTCCCTAATCTGACAGAAGCTAGGAATGTGGTTGAAGCTTCGCTTGATATCTCTCTTTGTTTAGACGATGTTAGATTTATTCATTGTAAGCATGATTGTAATTTTATCACCCACTCTCTGGCGTGTGTGGTGTTGTTTTTGGGTTTGATCTCAAAACCCCTACCTTTAAGGTTTCTATTGTGGAGATCCGTCGAGTTTTGAACTAACCTAATTGGGTGTCCTGTATTTTGAATGAGATCTTTGTTATCGTTAATTGTTTACTTTACAAAGTTTTGTTTTTCTTAAAATAATAATAATAAAATTAGGTGAAGATTACCTTTTTCCTTACTTTTTAAAAATAGATTATAAAATGTTATTTTATATATATGGAAAGAGGTTAAGATGAGAGAAACTTGAGAAGGAAGAAAAATGAGGGAGAGAGATAAAGAAGAAGAAAGGGTGGGTGAAAGAAGGTGTCTGACTCTCCTTCCCTACTTTGACTGATTTTGCCAGCCTGTCTACCATTTTCTTCTACCCAAATTTATTATTATTTTTAAAAGAAAAAAGAAATGATGATGTGGCAGAAAACGACAATTACGGACGCCGAATCGGGGAACGAATAATTATTGGTGCAATTGTGTCAGTACAGGCTGTAAGCCCTGCCAAATATCAACACCTCCACCACTCTTTACCCTCCACGTACTTAACTAACTTTCCCTAACTTTTTATCCCACCGACACCCGCCGGTCATCTTAATATCTCTCTACCTTCTTTCCACTCTCTTTACCTTTACTCCTCTCTGTACGAACCTGTTTCCCCCATCTTCCTATTTCTTTTTATTTTCCAAACCATTTTTTTTTAAATCTAATTATTGTTTTCGGGATTTAACTCGTCTTTTTTCTTACATAATAATTTAGTTTTTAAAAAAATTCAAATGTTTGCTTGTAAACTAACCGTGGTAAATAAATTTTAAGAAAAAATTCACGTTTTTTTAAATCAAATAGTAATTAAAATGAGATATTAGTTAAAATTTTATAGAATTGAATCTATTAAACCTAAAAACATATCGAATAAATCCTAAACATTTAAGTATTAACTCTATCTAGTCATTAAACTTTAAAAGGTTTTCAATATATATATATCCTTAAGTTTTCAAATTTTTTTGTTTAATATATTTCTCAAATTTCATTTTTTGTCGAATAGGTCAAGCTAAGATGTGTATATATATATATTAATTTATGGATATACTCAATACTAAGTTTGAAAGTTTTCTAAGAATCCTATTTGGCAAAAATATTCAATTTTATGAGATTATGAGTTAAATTTTAAAATTTTATAAAATGTCAAGATATATTGCATACAAAATTGAGAATTCAGATATCTATAAAACAATTTCAAATTTTAAACATGTTTTAGACACAAAATTAAAATTTTATAGATCTACTTAGATTTTACGGATACATTTTTTTTAAATTCATTATTAAAAATAGCTCTTAGAGGCTTAATTCACGTCAATACCAATAAGCACTACCAACATGTTCAATTATTAGGATAGTAGTAACATTCTAGGGAAAAAAAATTCAAATATAACATCAAAGAGACATATTTTGTTTAAATTTCAAAGCATCTTTTTTGCCATCTCAATCAAATTAACTATGCAATTTTACTATTAGATTGGTTTTGTGGTGTAGGAAATTAACAAAAAGAAATTGATATTTCTTTACCGTTGTTTTCTAAAATATGAAGAGAAATTAATGAAGAAAATGACAGAACATTTTGTTTCTAAATGAAAAATGACAGAACAATTATTTGTAAATGAAACGGGATGTAGGGGAAAAAATGTGTAGTGAAACTTGTCCACAAATAGCCTCATAAATATTTTTCTAAAGTATTATGAATATAAATATCAGCATTTTTTTCTCAGAAAAAATATTAGCAAGTTGATATTTTGAATATATATTATTTGATTTTGCGGATATATTTGACTAGAGGACGATTTGTCGTTGAGATTTTGTGCCGATTGCTTTCAAGTGAGAAACGACAGCAGCTTGGTGCAATCAGAATTTAGGTAATTATTCTAATATACATTATAAGTAATTAAGTGAATGGGACCCTCAGGCCTCAAGTAAGAGTAACACCTTTTTTTTTTTTTTTTTTTTTTTTTTTTTTTTTTTTTTTTTTCCTTCTTTCCTATTATGATTTTGGATAACTTGAATATATCATAGAATTCTTTATTCATAATGCTGATTAAATTACAATACAAAATGCGACGGTGTGAGATTCAAACCACATACATCATAACTATTGAAACATACTATACGTAATTGAACTTTGTTCGTTTTCATTTATATTTATATATATTTTTTAAATAGTATTCTTTGTTATTTTATTATATCGATTCATATCTAAAGTCATTTACATAATTCAATGATAATTAACTAAGTTACGATCATTATAGAAAATTTAAATAATTTTTATTTAGTATTACATATTTACATCACAAATAAAATGGTTGAGAATAGAGATTTAAATTTTCATTAATAGAATAGATATGATCGTTTTTTTTCTTTTATTTTGCTTTTTGAAAAATAGTGCATGTGTTTAATTAATTTGATTTTTTAAACTAATGTGAGCCTATTTTAACTTGTTGAACATTAAATTTTAATTACATAGATAACAACATTGGACATTTTTCACACATTTTTTTAACAAAATATCAAAATGAAAAAGAAAAAATAACTGGTAATAGGTATTAAAAGCAATATGTTCCATTCTAGTACTCACTTTTTCACTTTTTATTATTTCAATTACCTACAAAATCATAACTATACATAGGTGGGCCATCTAGTTAACTATTCATTTCAAATGTAAAAGAAAAGTTCATATGATATAGTTAGTTAATTAACTTCTGCTATCATATTAGCGTCACATCTATTTTCTTATTAATTAATTAATACTTAGCATTTAAGAATACCAACAAATTTAGTATAGGCTAAATGACTCGAGCTCCTTCAACTATATGCTCTCTCTCTCTATATTAGTTAGTCCAATGGTAAGTGTGTCCTTGGCCCCTCTTAGAGGGTGTTTGGGAATAATTTTGGCATGACCAAAATCACTTTTTCCATCGTCAAAATTTTTTTCCTACATAAACTTAATGTTTGGCAACCGCACAGAATTTATTTTTACAAAATCTAAAACCATTAGAAATCGATTTGTGATGTATCACTTGATTGATGACTTTATGGGGGTGATTAAGATACTTTAGACTAATGTTTTGTTTGTTTTTTTTTTTTAAAAAAAATTCTTTTAATTTCATTTCATAATATAATTAACTTAACTTTTATTAAATTTTAAAATAAAAAAATGTTAAAATCTTCTTTTATTATTAATTTGAATAAACAAAACAATAATAATACCAATTTGTTACCTTAAAAAGTGTATCATTTCAATATAGATATAAAAAATTATTTTTTTAAATAAAAATTATTAAAAATAAAAAATAGAAGACGAATTTTTTTTTTTCCCGCAGGGACCTCCCCAAACGGGGATTCCCCCACCCTGACTCCTCAAAACATTGGATGGGGTGAGGACAGGGATTAAAAATCCCCATGGGGAGGGATTAGGGAGTGCATCCCCGACCACGCCCCACCCTACTGCCAACCTCAGAGTCTTCTAAGATATCAAACAAGTTAGATCGTTGTATGATGTTATCGAGTATAGAAGAAGAGATTTTCTGAGTTGCAATATTTTTCTTACATCATATCTTGATCATGTATATCATAATTTAACAATAAAACAAACGAAAAATAAATTAATAAAATTAAATACTTATTATAAAATATAAAATACACTTTTTAGTATTTTGTAATTTTAAAATCACTTTTATAACCAAACATAATAATTTAAAATCACTTTTATATATTTGAAAACCACTTTAAAAAGTTTGGAGCCAAAGATTGTTTAAAAATCAATTTTACAGAATCATTTGTTCCAAAATCTTCTTTTCTCAAATCACTACTCCAACAATTACTCCCAAACACACCCTTAGACCTAAATTTGAATTCCTTTTTTTTTTTTTCAGTTTTTTTCCTTTAACAAAACCTTCGATTTTTTTTCCTTAAAAAAAATAATTATTAAGCAATTTTAGAACTACTCACTTATGAATTATTTTTACTGAATTATAAAATCTCATATCAACAAAATTTCTAGATCCGACATTGTTTAAGAGTGAATCAATTTGGTAGATAAATATAATTACAAACACTAATACTAATTCTTCTTCTTCTTTTGAAGTGTGTTTTCAAAATTCAATCCGAGTTTTAAACATTTTAAAAAAAATGACTTTTGTTTCTAGAATTTAATTGATGCCTGTTTTAAAAAAAAAAAAAAAATGAAAACCATGGTATGAAAGTGGAAGAAACAAGCATAATTTTAAAAACTGACAAAAGGCTAAAATTTAATATAAGTAGTGATATACGGTTCTGCAACAAAAATGTATATTTATAAATGCGTAAAGTAGGTGATATGTTGATTAGAAAAAAAAAATATAAAAGAAAAAGGATGTGGCCGAAAAAGATAATAAGAATAATTAGAGGGGCCTAAAAAAGAAAGGACCGGTAAGGTACAAAGGCAAAAAAAGAGATGCGGAGAATCCAAGTAATTAGTTTTGTAATGGTAATAAGGGGGCAAGACAGCTGGAAAACGTCCTAACTACTGAATCCCCACTTTCCCTTTATGATTTTCTTTTTTAAATAAATTGTTATATATTGCCTTGACACGTGCTTCATAACAACTCTCTCACGTGTTCTGTTCAACCGTACAGAATACCCACGTGCGGCTTTGCGCCCTCTGAGGCGGCACAGCAACACGCTTGCCATTTTTATTTGCTTGCCTTGCCCACGAGGACAATAAAGTAATTCCAACTACCAGGAATATCTTTGGCATTTGGCAGGGTTTTGTTTTGTTTTGTTTTTTCTTTTTTTGTAATATTCTTTTTTTCCCAATCAAATATACTAAATAGTGCAATTCTCTCCTTTGGATCTCAAACAGCCATCAACCACCACCACCACCACACATGTGCTTCCTATTTTATTTCTTATATTTGTCTAATTACTTCATTTAGACCTTTCTAAGCATTCCATTTTAGTTTTTATATAAAATAAAATATTGTATTGATTCTTATTGTTAAATTTTTATATTACATTTAGTAAAAATTTCATTCGTAAGTTTGTGCATACTATTATCTTATGAATTAATTAATTGGTTTTCTAAATTATGTGTTGATATATAAATTGGGCGAGAGAATTTACCTTATATATCTACACATGCTTTTAATACTAAAATAATGTAAAAATGAGTTGGTCTATAAGATAGAAAAAGTTACAAATCGATGTATTATTTAGCCCATACTAAATTTACACAAATAATTTTAAGAGATTCTCATGTACTCTTTAGGAGTGATAGTCGATTTCGTTTTATTGGTTTTGGGATTAACCAATAACCAATCCAAATCAATTGATTTTATGAAAAAGATATCCAAATCGATGTCTGGTAAAGAAAAAAAAAATCAATGGATTGACTTTTATTTGGTTCGGTTTATTATCGATTTTGTTCTCGATTTTTGACATTTTCTTTTTTTTTTTTTCTTTCAAATTTTTCTTTTTATTTCTAACTCTATTTTGAATGGATCCTTTTTGCTAATTTAAAATTAAAACTGGGTTCGTTTCTATTTTTATAGATTGAAATTGGACATTTTTATTTTTATTTTCTTGGTATTTGCTAAATAAAAATATAAACACTATGTAATAATTGGTCTTCTTTTCTAGACAATAAATATATATGCAACATAATAAATAAAACACTAAAAGAAACCTAATGTTAGAGTCTATTTTCAAAAGTATATACCTTTGGTTCAATTCAATTTTGATTGGTTTTTCGATTCAAAATATGATCTGAACCAATATTTTTTGGTGTTCTCTAACAAATATATCCAATTTTATACTAAAAAACCAAACCAAACCAAATCTGAATTGATTTGATTTTTTGGTTTTTCGATTTTTTGTGGTACTCTTAGTACTACTTTTTAAGTGAGAAACCTACCTACCACCAATGCTAGAGGCAAGCGGGTTCTTCACCCACTTTCCCATGGCTTGATAGAAATATTGGATTATGCTACCAAAGATTGAGCTTCTATTGTTTCTATCCTTGGTTGGCATTAGGTATGTTTTGTCTTGATCTTCATTTTCCTTTTTGGGTTTATTCTTTAGACCAATATTACTTATAACAATATAGATTGACATTGATCTAAAACATGTTTTTGCTTTACAACTAGTTTTACAGAACCAAACATGAGCTACATTGGAAACAAAAATGTTTGTACCTAAATTCCATATTTTCAACTTTAAAATGTCATACTATTAAAATTATGGTCAACTATTTATTTGCTTCTAAGCCAAACATACTTTTTTTTTTTTTTTTTTATCGTAAATCCAAAACAAACTAATTTCGATCCATGAAAAAATATTAATAAATTTTAATTCTCTTAAAAAAGATAATAATAAAATATTAATTTATACACTCAAATATTAAGAGTTGTGTCAATTAAAATCTTAAACAAATAATTGTATCAATTTGTACAAACTTTTCTAATTAACAGTTTCGATTTACAGTCTTCTTCAGATATAGTTCGAAAAATATCGCATGAAACTTCTAATTTGTATTTGTTAAACACCTAAAATTTCATAAATAAATTATTCTAATCACTTTTTTTTATTACCTTTGTGAATTATTATTCATGCATCAATTTTGACACGTTTAGACTTCTTTGAAAGTGAGTTTTTTTAGAACTGATGGATCAACAATTCTCAAATGAAATCCTAACTAAAAAGTTAAATCAATACATTTATGAAAATTTAAGGTTTAATTGAGACACTTATAAGTCTCACTTTTATTCTTAACCAAATGAAACGAATGATATAAATTGGTACACTACAAAAATTTAAAACTCAAATAGTTACCGTTAAATACTTTAGGTTTCTAATGGTTACCATTCCAAAGTTTAAAAGCATAAGTCGATCTTTTTTCTATTAGAATTGTAATTTTTCACTTTGGGCCTTAGATATTACCTCTTAAAATAAAATGTTTTTCCCCAACCGATTCTCAATAAAATTTTCTTCCATTTCAATAATAATAATAATAACTATTATTATTATTATTATTGACTAGCAAGGGCATGCAAATGCTTCTTGAATTTATTAGAGGTGACTCGAGAAAGACTAAAATAAAATAACTTTTTACAAAAATGGTAAAAAAAAAATGTTTTTCTTAGTGAAAACGGTTAAACAACTCATTTTAATGCTATTTAAAATTTAGTAATGGATAAAAATACTCCTACTACCAAATTCTTAAGATTATGTAAAGAAAAATTTAACTACCTATTAAATTCTTGAACTCAATCACCCAAAATCTCATTAATTTAAAATTTAAATATACATTTGTTGTGAAGCAAATAATTAAAAAAAATATTTAAATCAAATAGCATATTAAAAATAACTTTAGTTATAAAAAAATAATATCATACCAATGAAAAAAAATTTAGAGCTACAAAAATGTGGAAAAAAACATAATTAAAAATTAATTGTTGGAAACTAGAAAAATTATGTTGGTTGCTTTTCATCAATAAATTAGTTAATCATCAAAAATTACAATTATTAACTCAAAATTTAGACATGAAATAAACAAATGCATCATATTCAAAACATCTATCAAATAAAGTATGATGAACCTCACAAATACCTTCTATTCATAAACAGTTCATCATATTTTGTCACACATATTAAAAGCAATTGAAATCTTGATTGATACGTAACATGCAAAAATGAAGGATGCACTTGTAAAAGAAGATAAATATGTCTTACCTATAGACTTTATCACTCTAGAATCTTCTCATTTTTGCTAGATCTCTTATATTAAAAATAATTTGAACTCCACACACACTTTGCAATACCCGAATTATTCTATCACACATACCTAGTAATAGCTAATGTGCTTCAGATCCCACACACATGCTTTGTAATGACTAAATTATGCAAAAAGCAAATACTATGTACTAAAAAAAAATCATCAAAACCAAAATCTAAACAACTTATTCTCAACTTCCCATGGTGCTACTTTGCACACTAGATTCACCACCACCAAATCCATACTTTCTTCTTCACAATTTCTCATGTCTACCCTACTACAATTCTTTCATAGAAATACCAATTCTTTTCAAATTCTCAATTCATCTTTCATTCCAATCGTCGTTGTTTTAGGAACTCTCAAATTAGTATGCAAAAACACATCGAACCAATTTGTAAATCCTAATAATAAAAAAAAAAAATACAACACATACCATACATTTTGAGAATATCGATCTACCAAATGATCCAGCAATGTCACTTCCATAAATCATTGTAGAACAAATATTGAAATGTTACCCACAAGGAGATAAAAGAGATACTTTTTAATATTCATAATTTGTTGATGTCACCTGGATAAAGGTAGAAGTTCTTTTTAAATAAAATAAAATATAATAAAAATTTGATTTGTGTTTAAAATACCCTAGCATTTAAAAACAACAGATAATAACAATTCCCAATAAATTCTAAACAAACGTAAAAACTCCCAACAAAAGTTATCTAAATTTGTGGGGAGATATTGACTTGTACTTATTTAAAGCCATCCGTGGTATTGAGGAGCTAAAAGAGGGAAATATAGGGATGGACTCCTCCACCTCCACACACTGCAATGGCCATAAATTAGAAAATTTTAAAATAGGTAATTTATTTAAATGAAATTCTTTTTTGGTCATTCTATACAATTTCTCAATTTTAAAGATTTAGAAGGCATTTGAAACAACAGTTAATTATTATAGTCATAAATTATTATAATTAGATTATAATAATTTGAGTTTGTGGTGTAGATTATTTTAGTTTGGATTATAATAACATGTTTGAGATATAATTTATTTTAATTTGAGCAGAAAATAGTAAATATTTTTACAAAGAATAAAATATAATAAATGTAAAATAGTAAAAAATGTAACAAATAATAAATAATGTAGTAAGTGAAAACTTTGAAATAGTATTCATGGTAGCTAATATGGGAATACAAAATAATATTTACTATAAAAAAAAAAATATTTTTTAAGATAATCTTTTCCCAAACAAATCTTAAAATTTTTTTTTTAATACGTATAAGATTTGGAATATTTGGTCGGTAAGGGTAAGAGGAGAGAGAAAAATGGCACGTGGGAAGGGAACGGTGGAGGAGGTTTCGTCGCACATGTACGGAGGTCGGTATTGGCAAGCAAAACCGTTTGACTTTTTTTTTTTTTAAAAAAATAATAATTTGAAGACGGTGTGGGTCCATTGTATTTCCACATCGTCCAATAAGATGACGTAGAAAATTATGGAAGTGGGGACCAGAAATGTAGCACGTTTATTTTATTTGGCATTTCTGGAACCATTAAAATAACATTAAATTTTAACTTTCCGACCAAATTTTACTCCTTTGCCCTGTCTTTCCGGTTGGACGTTTCAAACACGTTCTTCGACGCTGCATTTCACCTTTTTCACTTTGGCCACGTTATACATTTTACTTCTCCCTCACTTAATTCATGCATCATATTGTCTTAAATATATATTATATACACTACGGGTGAGCATGATAAATCGAAATATCAAGTCAATCGATCAAATCGAAGTCGGAGAAAGACATGGGTCGGTCGGTATTAGTTTGAAAAATTCTTAATTGAAAAATACAAAAAATAAAAAATAAAATCGACCAAGTCAACCAACTTTTACTCCTCAATGGTCGAGGTCGGTTTGAAACATTTACTAGATTGACCATAGTCGATTCGGTGACAGTTTGGTAGAAAAATTGACTCTGACCGATCGAAGTTCACCCATTATGTATGTATATATTTTTCAGAATTAAATAGAAGCAATTGATTTCAAACATCATTTTTTTAATTCACAATATTCAACTTTTAAAACCGTAGCTGACATCTTACTTGTTGAACTGTAATCTTGACGTGCATGTGCTTTAACAATATCATGAGAGAAAAATCAAGTATTGAACTTTTTATGAAACTTTAAAGAATTAATTGTTCAATTTTAGAATCCAATAATTTAATATAAATCTCAAACTCCACGAACAAAAAAGTGTAATTTACACAGTTAAAATATAAAAGTAGTATAACGTGTGAGGAAATATATAAAAATCATGATAATTGTACAAAGATTGAAATTCAATCAATGTAAATATTAAATGTTACATGTATTAAAAACTGCTTGTTGCTCCATAATAAGTTTAAAATTAAATATATAGATATGTTTTTTGTTTTTTTTTCTAAAATATGCATGTCATTGCAAAACCTTTTTTTTTTAACATTCAGGTTTTGGTTGATACATTTTTTATCTGTCAACAAAGATCTTTAATTATGTTTTTTAACTGTCAAAAAAGATCAAAATTGTAATAATCACAGGTTCAAACCTCTAATCTCGCTCAATCAATTGAGTAGAGTTATATTTGTATGTTGACTCTATCTTGAGCTTAATGTTATACAAGTAGATATATATAGTGCTTATAACTTTCTCTTACCCACTACAAAAAATGAACAGTTATCTCTATGATATTTTTATCTCACTGACTTTTTTAATAATCAATGCGATCGTAGTTCAAGCCTCAAAGATATATATTTTAATTTTTTTATAAGGTTATAGGTTTAAGGTTTAAGGTTTAAATCACCCCTTCTTACTGAAATTGAAAGTCTATGTTTCTTTCTAATTAGGAAAAAAAACATGTACTACCTTAATTTGTTAGTCTCTCTAGATACATAATTCAATTTTTTCCACTCAAATAAATACTATTTAAAATAATTGAATATTATCTCTAGAGGTGTACATAGGTTAGATTAGATTAGGTTGAGGGTATTTTTTTGGACTAATCTAAAAATTCGGGTTAGTTGAGTTGGCAACTCAAAAGACCCAAGTAAAGTCTCAAACCCAATTCAACCCTTAAAATTTGGGTTGGGTTGGGTTAAGTTGTCAGATTATAACTTATTTTTCTTTTTAATTAAAAATATGTAAATTTATATACAACAAATGACTAATAACTAAAATCTCATAAAATTCAAATGTTAAATACCAAATATTTATGATATTTATTGTAAACTTTAGACAAAGACAAATATCATATCAATTTTAAAAGAAAAAATATTAGAAATTCACACATTCATCGACACAAAGCAATCAAACTTTAAACGGAGAAATATTATATATATTGGTGTATATGTATATATTTTATTTATATATATAAAATGTGGGTTGGATTGGGTCAATCCAAATTTCTTTTTAATCAATCCACGACCCAATCCAACCTAACAAAAAATAGAAAAAATTTAACCCAAGTCAATTCAACTAAGAATAAAATCAATCCAATTCAATCCTTATATTTTGGATTGGATAGTCTAAATCATTCGAATTATCGAGTAATTTAAATACCTCTAATTATCTCATCAAGTAGTAGGGAAGAATACGACAGATTCATAAAAGTCCAAATATTATAAATTATGAAATAAAACTCATTAATTCATTGTTGCCTGTTCAGTTCCCAAAACTTTCCATTAGATATAAGACCGCAAAGAAAGCCAACCAAATAAATACTAAATAAGTAGAAGCTAACTCTCATTAGCTTTGAAAAATTCTGCTCACAACATTTTGTCAAATGAGAAAATAACGGCCACTTTAATTTGTTAAAGTCCCGATAACTATTTTATTTTTTATTTTTGTTTTTAAAAAATTAAGTCTATCATCCATTTGCATCCTTTTTAAGGATAATGATTCAATTCTTAACCAAATTTCAAAAATAAAAATAATTTTTTGAAAGCTACTTTTTTTAGTTCTCAAAATTTGACTTTTTTTTAAACCATTTGTGGAAAAGTAGATAACAAAAGAATAAATTTAGAGGTGGATATAGTGTTCATAAACTTAATTTTTAAAAATAAAGTAAAAAATAAAATAATTACTAAATGAGATCTAAATATGTATGATTTTATCTTTTAAAAACTAAAAATAAAAAAAGATTTTCAAAAACAAAAAATGTAATAGTTATCAAATATCCTATAAATTATACAATCACGTCACATTTATCTTTTGGTCTTCTAGGGTTTAGTGTCACCGCTGTCGTAGGTGGTCCGTTCGTGGGGTTCCATTCCTCGCATTCTGTTCAGTTCCGGTGCCGGCTTCTTCACAGCTCCAGTTCGACAGTTCGTCCGTCATCTCTAGGTCGATTTCTTCACCGCTTCAACTTCAGATCGTTTGGTCGTTCCGTTTGTTTTCCTCGCATCTGGTTCGTGTCTAATCGATCGCTATTGAGGTGGAGGGTCCAGGACGGTCGCTGTTAGTTCACCGAGGTACTAGTTTTGGTTTGTTTGGCTGTTCTGATCCGAGGTAGTTCGTGCCTTTGGAGGTATTGAGGTGCGGGCTAACCACGGTGGAAGCGGGTGACGATGGTGCGTAAGCGGTCGCCTTTAAGACTGAAGGAGAAGAATGGAGGTCGAGTTGCTCGACAACCCTTTCGTCTGCTTAGACCGGAGATTGATTTTGAGTCTGGATGCTTGTTCTTCGGAGGTGAAGGATCTAGGCTTGTTTGACGGTCGTTCTGAGGAAGGTGACGGGTTTAGTGCGAGGAGTGTTGACAAAGTAGGGCTGGGGAGGTCGACGGTGGGTGTTCTGGAGGCGGTCGAAGGGAAGTTATTGTTGCCTAACCTAGATTCGGTAGTAAGTCGGGTTATGGGTGTTGATTTGGTTGGGCTGGGTTTTGGGTCAGTTGATGGGCAAGGGAGTTTGGGCTCTTGTGGAGTTGGGGACCAGGGTCTGAAGGGTGTGTCTGGGAGCCTTGAAGGTGTTGTGAGCTCGGATGAAAATCGGGTTGTGAGGGGTATTGGTTTTGGCCTTAACAGAATTGGGGTGATCGGAGTTGAAGAGGGTGGTCTGGTTCTACGGAAGCTGGGAAAAGTGTCAAAAGGAGGGGGGTTTTGGTGGGTGGGTCGCGTGGTGCTGAGCCAGAGTTGGAAGGTTCGGGGGGGGGGGGGGGGTGCAGAAGTCAGCAAGGAGGGGTTTCAAGGGCTGGGCCTTTTGGTAGTGAGAGTCGCTCGGTAGACACATAGGATCTTTGTGTTCAGGAGGAGTCGGCTCCCAAAACTGGTTTAGCTAGGGGGTTTGGTCCTAAGTCGGTCATGTTGGAAGAGGGGGGTGTTTCTGGTTGTTCTGGTTATGCCGTGAAAGGGGGTAATTCGTGGGTGGCCCTTTTTGGGTCGAAGTTGAAGGGAAATTTAAAGTTCATTCCCCCAGTGGTTGAAGAGGGTGTTTTCCTGTGGGAGAAATCTTTGGTTGGTCAGTTTGTGGATGCCAAACTCCTGTATACTGTTATTTTTTGAATTATTCAGAGAATTTGGGACGTGTAGAGATGCCAACTATTACCTTGTTGGAGAACGGTTTGATTATCTTTAAATTTCAGAAGGTAGAGTCAAGGGATTGGGTAATGGAGAATGGTTCGTGGCACTTGGGTGGCAAACACGATAGTGGTCCCCAGGTATTGTTCCTGAAACCTTTGTTTTTTATTCTCTTCCTATATGGATTAAACTGGACCGTGTTACCCTAGAGTTATCGACGGATAGGGGTTTAGTAGTATTAGCTTGTGCCGTGGGTAAACCTGTCTCTTTTGATGTTGCAACAAGAGAGCGGCAACGATTATCTTTTGCAAGGGTTTGTGTTCAGGTGGATGGTGATTCGTTACTGCCCCCTTTAGTCACTGTTAGAATGTGGGGTCAGGAGTTTATTATTCCAATAGTGTATGAGTGGAAACCTCGTAGGTGTGCTTGTTGTGGATCCTTTGGGCATACTGGGGCTGTGTGTGAGAAGCAGGGTGTGGAAAAGAGTCAGAAGTTGTGTATTGTGGCGGTTAATGAGGGGTATTTGGGGGAGAATGTGGGTATTGAGAGTGTGAGGAAGGGGCAGGACGTGGGTATTGGTGAAAGGAGAGATAGCCCAGTGGTTGGGAGTAAGGGTGTGGGGAGTGTTGACGAGTTTACTATGGTCAATCGTCATAGGCGGGATAGAGAAGGTGTAGGCAATAGGGGTGGTAGTAGGTCATCGGACTCGGTGCCCTTGAGGAAAAGAGCAGTATATGGGTCCTTTGAAATTACGGGGTTTGTAAAGCATGTTGATGATCGCAATAAGTTTGATATTTTGTGTGATGAGACGGGAGACTCGTTGGCTTTGGCTCTAGTGCAGGCAGATCCTGATCCATTTTCTGTTATAGATGAGATATTTGAGAGTTCGTATAAAGGCCCAGTGGGAGGTGGTAGGTGTGATTCGTTGCAAGGTCCATGATTTGGTGTTCCTAGAATATTAGGGGGTTGAACGACCCTATTAAGTGTAGGGTGATGGCAGACTTTCTGGCTTCATTCTCTGTTACTTTCTGCTGCTTTATTGAGATGAGGATTCGTCATGGAAATTTTGGTATGGTGATGGGTAGGTTTGGTGATGCGTAGAATTGTGTGTGTAGCTATAGTGTGCAGGGAGTTGGGAGGATCTGGATGATGTGACGGAAGAGTATCTATGAATTTTCTATTGATGTCAGTGGGGATCAGTTCATTTCTGGAACCTTAGTGGATATTATATCTACTGCTAGGGTACATATTGGTGTTGTGTATGCCTCTAATCATGTGAATGAGAGGATGAACTTGTGGTCTCAGCTGATGGATGTGTGTGTCTCGTGGCAGCTTCTTGGAGTTTTTTTGAGGGATTTTAATGCTATTCGTAGTAGTTTGGAGGATTTTGGTGGTTGCTCTAGCGTGAGAGAGATGGATGAGTTTGATGGGACGTTATTGAAGGTGGATCTGGTTGAGTTGGGTGTGACAAGTAATTGGTTTACTTGGACTAGTAAAATTCAGAAGAATGGTATCTTGCGCCGGTTGAATCGTTGCTTGTCTAATGAGGTGTGGAAGATAGCTTTTTCGTATTCGGAGGTTAGGGTTGGTCAGTGAGGAATTTCTGTTCATAGCCTTCTTCTAGTGTCTACAGGGGAGACGAGGAGTAGGCTGCCTCCCACTTTTCGTTATTTTTCTCATTGGGCGGAGGTTGAGGGTTTTATTGATACTATCAGGTCAGTGTGGAGAAGGTCTGAGGATGTATCCCCGATGGTTAGCTTTGTGCAAAATTTGAAGGCAGTGAAGAGAGTTTTACGTGCTTCATTTGGGAGGTGTATCTCTGTGTTAGCTGATGAGGTAAGGGCGACTAGGCAGGTTATGGAGGTTGCTCAAGTGAAGTTAGAAAGGGATCCTACTTCAGAGTCGGTGTGTGTAGAGGCGGCTCGGGCCACTGAGGTGTTCTAATCTAGGTGATCCGTTGTCTCCTTTTTTTATTTGTGATGGTGATGGAGGTCTTGTCTAGGTTGTTGAATAATCCTCCTATGTGGTTTAGGTTCCATGATCGGTATGAGCGTGTGGGCCTGACTCATTTGGTTTTTGCAGACGATTTGATGATTTTCTGTGTAGCTGAGAGAGATTCTTAGGAGTTTGTGAGGCAGGCCCTGACAAATTTTGCAAGGTTGTCTGGGTTAGTTGTTAATGTTGGAAAGACTTCCATGTTTTTTACGGGTGTGGAGTTTGGGGAGGCGGAGGAACTAGCTGCGTTTATGGGTTTCTCTCTTGGTTCGCTACCTATTAGGTACTTGGGTTTACCTTTATTGGCGGGTCGGTTGAGGGCTAGGGATTGTGCTAATTTGATTTAGAGGATTACAACTCGTATTAGAAGCTGGGCAGTGTGGTCACTCTCCTTTGCTGGGAGGTTACAACTTGTTAGGTCTATCTTACAATCCTTTCAGGCGTTTTGGTGTAGCATCTTCATGTTGCCTGCGTGTGTAACTCATGAGGTTGATCGTCTATTACGTAGTTATTTATAGAAGGGTAGTGCAGTGAGTCGGGGTGGTGCACGAGTTGCGTGAGATGAGGTGTGCTTGCCGTTGGACAAGGGAAGTTTGGGTGTGAAGCATTTGGCATCTTGAAACCAGGCTGCTATTATGAAGCTGCTCTGACTTCTCTTAATGAAATCGGGTTCATTATGAGTTGGTTGTGTCGAGTGGGATCGGGTAAGGGGGTGCATAGTAAGTTATTCCATGTTTTCTGGTATGCTTCTATATACTACATCTGGTAAGAACGTAATCGGCGACTGCATGGAAGTAGATCGAGGTCGGTGTCAGCTCTGGTTCACCTTGTCTCTATGGTTTGTGCTCGTGCTTCTTCCTGGCGGGTTGATCTTCTTGGTCTTATATAGTGTGTTTATAGATGTTTTTCTTGTTGTACTTCCCGTTGTTCTTTGTTTCGTTGTTGTCCCTTGTTTATGGGATTTTTGTTTTTTTTCTCTGGCTTTCTCTCTATAGGTCTGCAAGTTTTTTTTTTTTTTTTTTTTGTGTTGGTTTTGTTCTGATCTTATCTTGTAGGCTTTGTTTTGAGTTTTATTACCCAGTTTTTGCTTGTACTTTGATGCTTTGATGCCTTGATCCCGGGCTGTGGGATCTCCCTTATTGTTGTATAATAATATCACATATTCTAAAAAAAATAATAATAATAACATTTATATGTTTTTCTTCATATTTAATCTACCATGTAGAATTCATTTTTCCTTCCATGACTAAGACATCTCCATTATTTCTCTCTCTCTCTCTCTCTCTCTCTCTCTCTATATATATATATATATATATATATAATCTCTTTAGAGCTCCTATAGTCACTTGTGCATATACCTTTAAATAAAAATTATCTAAAACTTTGATATTATTATTAGATATGGATCAATATATTTAGTTGTGTAGTTAGAGATATTTTAGGTTTTTTGAGTTTTTTTAGAGTCTATTTTTGGTCTCTTAATATTGTATTTATATCCCCTTACTCTTTCGTAAAATATATGTCGTGTAAGTACATTGGTAACATGGTATCAAAGCCCAATTAGAAAATCACTACACTTTGCTTTCCATCCACAAAGTTAGTGACACCTGACTCTGATCAGCACGCGTTGCTATTGCCTTTAATCTGTCTCTGATTTCACGTGAAAGCTTTGTCGCCATTGTGCCTCTACTGCCATTTCAAGTGCCAAGTTTCTACTGTTATCGTACCTCTGCCGCTTATGGACCCAAATTCGTCGTTGTGCCTCTACTTTCTATCCACAAACGATCACTCGATGGAAATATGTGGGCTTCGTCCATAAATCCGTCACCTCAATTTCAATGGAGTTAGGTGCCCAGATATGCCGCATGACGAGATCTCCACCAGTCTCGATTTTCATCAGTCGAGCTTCTCATCGTTGTGCCTCTGTCGACAATGAACGTCGTTTAGACGATCTAGACGTCCACGCCACGTCACTAGACGGAGATCCAAGAACATCAGATCCTTGCGTTCAAATGGACGACATCGATCCAAAAATACCATATCTAAGTCGATCCACTCTACGTCGCCGTGCTAACTGAGCCAAGCATTCGCGCCTCGAATCTAGCCGACTCCTCCAAGCCTCGATTTATGAGCTACACCGAGCCAACCTCATCGAGTTGTGCCGAGCCAAGCCAACCTCATTGAGGCGAGTCGAGCCAAACCTGCTAAGCCGAGCCAATTTCTCCAAGCCTAGCGGAGTAAGTCTATGAGCTGCTGAGCCGTTTTTAACCATGTTTTGAGCCGAGCCACACTTCAATCCATTTGGACGCAATTGGATCAAGCTAAAATCATTATTGATCATCTTTGTCTTATTAAGGTTCTTATGGGACTTCATCCAGAATAAGAGTTTATCTGTGCTGCTTTGCTACACCGCAGTTCCTTTCCGTCATTGAACTCTACGGTACAAGAAATCCTGTTTGAAGAAAAACTCCTCGACATTGCTTCTTCCAAGCAAGCTGAGGTTGTCCTCGCAAGCACTCATATGTCTAGTACTCCGGAGCTCTCTTCTGTAAAAGTTGTAAGGTCACTGGGCAAAAATTTGCTGACTATCCTGTTGGGTTTTATGCCCTAAAACTCTTACAAAGTAAATGTTATTAATTGACTGTCATCAATAAAGAGTTATCGATGTTAATTCAATTACTGTTATTGATTGTGTTGATTTTATTTTGTCTTAATAACCTTAAATCCAATAAACTAACATCCAAGGTTGCTTTATGAGTCTTGAACTATATATGGAGACATATAGGGATCAATGTTCAAGAAACAACCTAAAGGGTCTATAGTATTGGGATAAGGTTGGGTATCTTATCCTGGTTACTCTATAGATATAACCCACTTTGTATTTTATACAAACACAATGGTCCAACGCGTTTGTGTAGGTGACACGCGAGTGGACGTATCCTATGCAATGAGTTTGTATAAGACCGGATCGCAAAATAGTAACCACTAGATGTAACGACGTTAACTAATTTGGTTCCTATTCAATTGGATGACCTAGGCAACTTAGTCTTAATCCCGAGTGTATTATGAACTCCTATAAATGAGGGATTGTTCTTTGATTTGTATGGGTGATAATGGCCAGTTTGCCGACTCAATAAGCCTACTATTTTTTGGACAAAATTGAATGAGGAGCTGGGAACATAGTAATATAATATGAAATTCACTTCTTTCTTATTGCAAGGTAAGTAGATGAGTATTCCCTTAAGTGGTGTCTCCAGGACTTGAACAAAGAGTCCTACCCTCTCACCAACCTGAGAGGGGTTTCTGTTTAATGGTTGGACCATAAACAGGTTGTTCATTAGAGGAGTACTGGTACTTAAGGATACAAAGGTAACCCAAGGGTAAAACAGTAATTTGATCTACTTGGTGGTATGGACAGTCGTGAAAGACTAACTTTCTGTTATTGGTCTATATTCGTAGACATAGAAATATATCTGTAGTGAGAAGTATGTAGCTATAGGTCTTTAGTGAAGTGTACCTATAGTTAATGAATATTGATTAACTTGGTTAATGAGTTTAGCCAATTAATCTCATATCGTTAGAGCTTCTGATCACAGACCTACCAAATCCCCTTGTTAGCTCACTAAAGGATATTAAAGAGGAATAATTTGAATTGTTCAGATCAATTTGAGAAAATTGTATATTAATGTGATTAATATGTAATTGGTTATGGATGTGATCTATAGTTTAAATTAAGTTTGAGATTTAAATATTTAAGTCAAGTGAATAAGATTCATAAAGAATTAATTAATTGAATTAATAGAGAGGTGATGCACATAAACACACTATGATTTATGTTAATTAAATATATTATGTTAAATTGAATTTAATGTATAAATGATTATTTAATTAATGTACTAATTAATTAAATAAACGTTATTTAATTAATTAAGCATAAGGGTAAATAGGGAAAAACTTGGAGAAGGGGTTCTTTTAGGGTATGAATTCATTTTGGTGAGATTTACCCCAACCACCAAAACACAAATCCTCTCTACTCTCTCTAAAGAGAAATTTCTCCACCTCTTCTTCTTCCAATTAGTTGGATACCACCTATCCTTCTATTGGAATCTTTGAGAATAACAAGGTTATTCTCGTGGTCGTGTTCAAGTTCGATTTAGAAGAAGTTCGTGCAAGGATCAAGAGGATTTCTCGTGGAGCTTAGAAATCTTCAAAGGTAAGAATGGTTCTATCTTAGTTTCCCTTCTTTAAAGCATGTTATTTCATATGTTTATCCTTCATATATTTTGTTTTAGAACATTGTGCTTGTTTATTCAAAAATTAATTTTCAAGATGCAAGGCATTCACACGCTTCCGTTTGGGATTCGATCCTTACATGCTTAACAGTCGCGTGCAGATACTGTTATAAACGTGGCCATATTCTGGACAATTTTTCCACATGACCACCTCAACCTCTGGGATATTCTTCGAAGTCCAGATACATTAAATTTGGTTTTGCCTCTGTTGTGGTTGCTGCCTCATCTACTGAGCCTGAACCTTCTCCATCTACCTTTCAAATAAATGATTTACAAGACTTGCTTAAACAGGTGATTTCATCCAATTCCTTCGCATTTGCAGTTTCCTCAAATAATCGGTGTCTTCTTGATTCCGTTTGTCTTAACCATATGACTTCTGATTTTTCTCTTCTGACTACACCCACTTCTGCCAAATCTCTTCCTCCCATTTATGTTACTGGCGGTAATTGTCTCACCATATCCCATGTTGGCGCCGCTAACACTCCCACATTACAGCTTTCCAACATTTATTGTGTTCCAAACCTGACCTTTAATTTGCCTCCGTCAGAGAGTTGTGTGATCTTGGCTTTGAAGGAATCGAAATCCCGCAGAAGTGTGTGAATGCCTTGCATTTGGACATTCATTTTTATGGAAACAAAAACAGTAAAATAAAACATACATTTGTAGGAAAAAAATTCAAACTAAACTATAAGCATGCTAGAAAAGAAGAAATCAAAACTCACCTTTGTTGATTCCTCTTCCACCGTTATCAACGATCTCAAACTTCTCTAATGAAAAAGGACACCACCAACAAAGTTACCTTGCCCGATGCCTACTCGCATTGTCATCTCACAAGCCCCCAACTGTCGCTAAGATCTAATCCCCTGAAAAAAAGAACAAACATGGTTAGTGGCACCCGAATCAATTATCTAGGTTGAATAATCATTCTCCACTAAACAAGTTTCAAGAACTAATAAATCGTATTTACCTTTATCGGCCTTGGATGCTTTCTTCTTTTTCAGATACCGAGGACATTTCCTCTTCCAGTGTCCATCTTGGTTGCAGTGGAAACACTTTCCCTTTTCAACCGATGGACGCCTCCTTAGGGCGACAGGCAGTGGGTTAGCAGGTGCCTTCCTTTTTACCTTACCACCCTTCTTCTTCTTCCCCTTTACAGAGTTAGAAGTAGAAGGTGCATACTTCGTTCCTGAGGTCGAACCTCTATGGAATGGCCTGGAGGATGAAGCAATATTTACCTCACCCTTCTTCCTCTCCTTACCTTTCAGTAAAGATTGGTAGGTCTGTAACTCGTTGAGGAGAGTTGTAAGGTTATATTTCACTTTGTTAAGAATCACATTACTAACAAAGTGCAGGAATCTCTCTAGCATTGAATGCAGGATTATGCTAACCTGGCTGCCCTCATCAATGGCAGACCCATTTAACTCCTCCACATTAAAGTGGACCATCATGTTAATCACATGTTCACGAATAGAGGTGCCTTCTTCCATTTTGGAGTTGAATATATATTTAAGAGCCTTATAAATAAGCTGTTCAGAGGTTGTCCAAACATCCCCCGTAGGGACTCCATGATCTCACGCGATGAGACCATAAACTCATGTTTCATGGCCAAGACATCAGAAAGACTTGCCAAGATGTAGGCTTGGGCCTTCTCATTCGCTCTTGTCCATAGCTTGTATGCCTCTTGAACATTTCGAGCAACATTTGGAGCTGAAATAGGAGGATAAGCCTCCATGAGAGCGAACATGAGATCCTCGATGATTAGGATCATCGTGATCGTATGTTTCCATGTTGCGAAATTATCGCTAGTCAGTTTTTCGGCGCTTAACAAAGCCAACGTGGCTGCTGCCATTTTGAAAAAGTTATTGCTGAAAATACGAACAAACCTTTATTAGATTTTGCTACTTTTAAACTAATCAATTTTGCAAAACAGTTTCAAGTACCCTAAGTTATAGACTTTTATTTTGCTATGATGCACCAGTGAGGCAGGGCAAACGTCATTGGTGGGGTGATCAGTTGCCCCTTCGCTGGGATTAGACATTATCAACCATTAGGCAAAACCAACTCTTGGAACTGAACCTAACAACCACCATTTTTTGGTCCAGAACTGTTAATCTTTAACAATTCCGTGTAAGTGTGACCCATCTCTTTCGGTTCCAGTGTCGCGCCCTAATGAGCCCACCGTAACGAAGAAGTAGATTAGGACAAGAGACCAAGTTACCTTATCCTCTTACATGAGATCAAATAAAAAAACGTGCAAATCCGCTATCCTTTAGAGGGACACTCCCAAGGTGCCTCGAGACGATGCACAGTAACTTTATTCAACCTAACGACGGAGACCGAGAGATATGCTGTCGCACTTCCCGCTCCCACTTACGATGAACACTCTCTCCATCCACCTTGACATTGACCTACTCAAACACCATCCGTTAGGGGGACATGCCAAAGGCGCCTCGAGGCCGAGGGTAGATCTCACGGTGTGGACTATTTAGGTGAAACGTGAAAGGTTTAAGTGAAACATCTCATTCCCCAAGTACTTCTCACTAAATGTTCTACATAGGGGTTCATTAACCTAAACAATCCAGCTACGAATTTTAGTTTAAGTCATTTTTTAAAACTCTGCTCATAAACAATGTAGTCACATTTAAACACTTTAATGGACTGTCCTTAACTTGCATGCATGCATCAAATCTTTCTAATTCACCTTTCCAGGTAAGTTCCCAGGTAGGGGTGTTACGTTTCCGTCAACTTAAATACTCCAGCCTAGGCAGAACCCGCCTTAGACAAAAGGTCCCTTATAGATAGATTTGCTACACTTTAACCTTTTATTAGCCAATTTAATCCTATTAAACTAATAAAAGATTAAAGCCTTATGGTTGTTAATCATATTAGAACCGTGATGTTAGGTCTATGTGATCCAAGTTTTAAACACTTTAAAACCATGAATTAAACCTAAGTGAGCATGCATGTCTTTCTTATTTCTTTTAGTTCTAATTTCTCTTTAACTTTAAAAAAAAACAACTAAAAAGCATTGCGCACAACGAGGTGTTTATAACAATTAAAAAGTAACCTATGTGTCATGCTTCATACAATGTCCGGTCATTACTATACATAACTTTTAAATATAGCGTAATAACCAAGTAAACATGTTATCATTCACCCTTATATTATAACAGTTATAATATAAAGATGATGTATGTCAATGCTTTTTATGCATGCATAAATATAACTCTTATATTATATGATGCATGAGCATGCTCTTAAATAATTAAATCACGCGTCTCTAAATTATAACAATTACAATAAATAGTTGATGCATGACCAATGCATAACCTAAGGTGGGATTTACTATATGTGCATACCATATGACATATTATAAACATGCATCACATGTATATAATAAAGGATTAATGGATCGGGATGAGCCTTTACAAAAAACTGGAATGAAATAACCCTATCTATTACATTTTTCATCGAGCGAATCGGGTCTTGAACTTCCAAGAGGACTTCATCGTGTAGTAAACGTCGAAGGTAGACGATCGCGCAATGCGCACTAAACGATAGACACAAAAACTAAACGATCGTCTAGGCAATCGCTTAACGTGGCGACAGGTAAACGATTTACCTTGCGTTACTAAGCAATCCTTTAGTCAGTTACTAAGCGATGAAACTTGCTAACCTAAATGATCGTCTAATGCGTGCACGCGCGTTAAATGATACATGAGTATCCCATCGTGATACTCAGTGATCACTTACCCATCATCTACAAGACTCGATCAAACCTTGATCGTCTCCTTCCTTGAAGAACTATAATGCTTGCTCCAAAATTCTTCACGAACGATTCAAAACTCTAACAAAATTTGAATATAGACTCGATAACGATTATTAATGCCCAAAAACGTAGGGGCCTTTTGATAACTTGTAGAAATACAAGTTATTTATGCTGCCTTATTCAGATATTGTGGCCAAAAGAGAAGGAATATGCGTCGATTGTATGAAAATTAGCTCAGAAATACAATAAATATAAATTATCGCAATTACACCCACTGACATCATTAAGATAGTAGAAGAGGATATTTCTACTACTGTTTTACAGGAAACCAAGTCACTGCTTGCGATCAAGGCTCAACGAGAAACTGAACAACACAACTCTGTCACATTGCGCCCGTAAATCAACAATGAAGAGACGATTAATGCAATGATGGCGTAATGTGACAGTCGATCCCGAGCTGAATGTCAACCGCATACGGTAATAAAAACAACACCGCATGCGAACAACCGATCGAAAGATGCAGCTGAGCAACGCAAATGCGGAGGATTACGACACATGTACAACTAACCGTTGTGCAGATTTGATGGTCTGATTGCATAACAGAAGGAATGTTTATTCCTCCATCTTCGAAATTTCCATAACAAGAAGTGGGGTCCACAAGCCAAGAGTCAAAGCTTTTCACCTATAAATACCCCTATAGAATTCAGAGAATATATAATTGATACGAGGGCTAATTGATGCTAGATTATTGAGAGAAAGGCTGAGATGAGTAATGATCGAAAGAAATCCGAGAAGAGAGGAGACAAGGCCGAGAGTTGAGTCTCAGTGCAATTCTGCCAAATCCTCACCGTGAAGCTCTGTGCTTAGATCCCTGCTACCGGTTGAGCAAGCCTGAGAGGGAAGCTCATCCTTCTGCACGATTCATACACGCTAGCAAGCAGATCTCATCTAGATTGGCGCTAAGACGTTGGCGCTTATTTGTATTTGTTTCTAACTTTATTTCATCAATTGTATTTCATTCTTTTAATCCCTTCATTCACAAATCATGTATCAGACGTTAAATAGTGTTATTGAATGTCTTGATCCTTTCCATTCCCACTCTTATGTCTATTTCTGTTCTTCCATTAATCGTTTTCTCCATGAAGTCTTCTTAATACATTGGTAATTAATATGGATTAAACGAGTAACTTAATCTGTACTAAAGTGATAAATGCGTTTAGCTAAGGCATGCTAGACGACATCTTCACTTGTGAGAGCAAAAGTGAAGATGCCATTCTGATCTATCGAGAGAAGGTTAGAAGAATGCATGGACTAAAGTGAGTAGTACTTCCAGAGATGGAAGCAACCTTGCTTTTATTACGTTCGTCCCTATTTCACCACAGAGATGTGGGAACGCGGCCGATCACTGAGAAGTGTACGCTAAGGAAAAAACGGAACCGTACTTATATCTTTAACACAATTAAGGAACTTGCAATGTTTGTATTAATTATCTTCTCTGTTTCTACTTCACACATAAGACTTGTCACCGCATTGCACGATCTTTGTATAATCTTCACAGCCAGCCTTGACCTCAGTATCTTGTATCATGAAACCTGTATCTTGTATCATCTTAGCTTAGATTTACTTTATCGTAATTTATTTTATTATCGCATTTGTACTGCTTTACTTTACTTTATCGCATGTTTAATTACTTGTACACAAAACTCTTTTATAAATTGAGAAACCCCTGGTCGCATATATCACAAACACAATGCAATAACTTCAAACAGTCCCCGTGTTCGACCTTGTATCACACTGAGAAACTTGCGGTGAAATTATACTTGGTTTCAATGCAAGGAAACTTGTGACAACGCACAACATACTACAAGAACATTCATTAATAACGTATATCTAGAAGTAGTATCACATATCATCGCATAAAATCTATGTCATCAAGTTTATGGCATGGACTTGCATCATACAAAAATTCGTGTGACACCTTTACAAAAATCCGCAAATGTAAAAAAATTAAATCAAACCAAGGCTAACATCCATGAAAACATCCATTAATCTGCACATCCATAAAAATTTAACAATTAACAGAGCAGACATGCACCCACCAAGAATGTATATGTAATTCGTTGCAACAATGAAATTGGAATATCAGAACTTGGCTCTAATACCAATTGAAAGATCTCTTAACGAAGAGCATCCATGAGCGCATTCGGATCGTTCCGATTTCACCGTGACCGAAATACAACATATACATTCTAACAGATAGTTATGCAATTTACACTAATTAAAGGCACGCTTCGAACAATAAAAATATGAAGGGAAAGAGTTCTCATACCTGTTGAAGATCCTTTTCAAGTGATGAACTCTGATGCAGCAGAAGACCTCTACGTGATCTCTATCGACCAGCAAACAAGTCGTCTGCAGAAACACGAACTATCACGAACAAGTGAACAGCAACGGGGACGACACCACCAAAATGGAGCCCTTGGAATTTCCAAAGTGATAATCCAAAGTGTGGTCTTTGGTGAGTTTAGTAGAGGCAGGAGGAAGAACAAATCGTGTAGACGATAAACAAGTGGGAGAGAAAAGGAAACTATCGTATAGCTAAATGTTTATCGTTTAGAAGAAGCTACACGATCATGTAGGTTTTACTAAGCAATCGTTTAGTAAAAGGTGGACGATCATTTAGAAAACACGGCATACTATGCGATCGTTTAGGAAAGCTAAGCGATCATTTAGGAACTAGCGTGCGATCGTTTAGACGCGAGGTGTGCGATCGTTTAGGCACCGAGCGACTATCGTATAGGCTCTCAACTATGCGATCGTTTACGTTTCCACACTGATGCTAATTTTTTTTCGAACCTTTGTAAAATGAAACTAATTTTCATTTTATTCTATGGTTACCATTACTGAAGCGATTGCTCCCACTAATGCACGTCCAAGAGAAACTTTAGGTCAATCATCATATAATTAATCAATTAAATTATTAATAAATATAATCATATTATATTCTTACCTTGATATCACATATCAACTATAGTAATTTCTCCTATACTTGATATAAATCACATTTATATCTAATTTCCTCCAAAATAATGTATCTCATACATCTAGCCAATTATATCATATATAATTAACTAGTCCAATTATATCATATATAATCCAACTTCCTCTTGTCAATTTGAACATTTCAAATTAACCCAAATACTGATTCTCATCCAAGCTACCCATGAGACTTAATGAACCTGTAGCTCGAAGCTCCAATGGTTTATGAATAGCTGACTAAACTCTTTAGCCATGAGATCCACCATTTGTTAACTGTAAGGCATTCCACTAAAGAACAATAACTGAACTCTTTTTACCATAGATATATTTCTGTGTCCATTGGATATAACCAATCATGAGTACAATGACCCTTTACAGATGCTCATAAGTACAGTTGGGCCAATTTACTGTTTTGCCCCTAAATTACATCTCACTTCATAAGTACCACTGATTCCTCTAATGAACAATAGAACATAGTCCAACTATGTGTGAACACCTCTCGGGCCAAGAGAAGGTGTGTGGCGCCACATCGTTCAACCTCTGGAATCAGCCTTTAAGGAAACTATCTATCTGCTTGCCCCTGCCTCGGGAAAGAAGTGAATTCCAACTTGTGTAGCTGAGTTCCCTGCTCCCAAATTAAACGAATCCTGAAAAAATCGTAGGTTTGAATTGGTGACCTGGCCACTCCACCCATCCAAATCAAAAGACTGCCCTCAATAGCAGGAGTTCCCAACTCACTTAGGATTGAGGTCATGCTACCTATGGTCATCGTAGCGAAGTAAAGTCTTTGCCATGAACAATGTTATATAACGAGATGTTAACACTTCGTGGTCAGTTCTTATACAAACTCTTTGTATAGGACGCCCCCGCTCGTATCTCTCCAACACGAATGATCAGGATCAGACCATCTGTGACAAGTCACAACACTTGTGACCATTCCACAAAGCGGGCTACATCCGTAGCATTACCAAGATAAGGTTCCTTCCTATATCCATATACTACAGACCATTTTGGTTATCTCTCAAGACATGATCCACTTGTTTGTCACCACATACATGCTTAAGTGACATACAGATAATAAGGGATTTTATGTTTATTGGTTTGTGGCAAAGCAAATAAAACACATAATTGAGCATATAACAATATGTGAAGTAAATATCATATATTATACAACACAAGCGTTCGTACAAACAGTTTACAAACTACAGAACTCGAGAATTTAGGACATCAACCCCAAATATCTCCACTTATCCTAAAACCAAGTGGGGTGTACATAAAATTAGTACAAAACAATAAAATAGAGCATAAAAGCCCAGTACAAAAAAAATCTCCCACTTGCCCTAGTCCACCCACGGGCGATCCTGTAGACCCATGCTTCGTAGATGACCCTCAAATACTGTATCCGTGAGAGCCTTCGTAAACGGGTCAGCAACATTATGCTCTTAAGTGATCTTAGTGACGATCATGTCCCCTCGATGTACTATCTCGCAGATCAGATGATACTTTTGCTCTATGTGTTTGTCGCGCCTGTGACTCCTCGGCTCCTTGGAGTTCGCCACTAACCCACTATTATCACAATAGAGGGTAATGAGCCTAGATATATTTCCAGTTCTGTCAAGAATTTCCTGAGCTAGACGACCTCCTTATCAGCTTCGCAAGCTGCTATGTACTCTGTCTCCATAGTGGAGTCGGCGATGCACCCTTGCTTAGTGCTTCACCACACTACAACTCTTCCGTTAAGAGTAAAGACTGACCCTGATGTGGACTTGCGAGAGTCCTTATCAGTCTGAAAGTCAGAATCTGTGATATACGAGCATGTAGTCCCTCATTCTCTGAAGATACTTGAGGATGTTTTTCACTGCAGTCCAGTGACCCTGGCTTGGGTTAGACTGATACCTACTGACTATGCCCACAGCATAGCAGATGTCTGGACGAGTACAGAGCATCGCGTACATCAAACTGCCAACGACAAACACATATGGGACTCGTCTCATCTCCTCATCCTCTTGAGGCGTCATAGAACACATGTCCTTAGACAAAGTGACTCCATGCCTAAACGGTAGTAGGCCACTCTTGGAGTCCTACATCGAGTACTTGAGCAACATCTTGTCAATGTACGATGCCTGAGATAGTGCTTGCACTTTGTTCTTACGATTCTGAAAGATCTGTATATCTAGAACAAACCGAGCCTCTCCCAAAGCTTTCATTTAGTATTGGGTCGCTAGAAGTTTTTAACTGCAGTCAATAGACCTACATCATTTCCAATGAGTAGCATATCAACTACGTACAACACTAAGAAGACTATTGAAGCATTGATGATCTTTTTGTAGAAACAAGGTTCATCAACGTTTTTGTCAAAGCCATACGACTGCAATCTTGTGAATTCTTTGGTTGGATTTGTTTTAATCTCAATGGAGTTTCGATAAATTCTTCTGACAAATTAATTTGTTGAAATTCTTGTTTGCAAAATCATTCTAACCTATGCATCATTGATTCATTTATTTGCAAGTATTAGGATCGCATGTTTAGGGTCTATACTTTTTCTGGCCAAACTCATGTATGCCCTAGTATAATCTTTCCAAATAAATCATGCTACAAGATATGGCTTTCCAGCTTGTAGTATGTTTCAACAATTGAACCATTTCTTAATGCTTTTCCATTTTAACTTGTATGTCACTAAGAAGGAAAAGTTTTAAACTGAATTAGTGCTGGTTTGGATTTTTAATCAAAATTGGCTAATTGGGGTATTAGAATTTCTAATAGGTTGAGGGATTGACAGATTCAACGTAATTAATTGGTGCCTAATGAAAGAAATTGCATAAGAACTTTCTCTTGCTCTAGAAATTAGATAGACTCCTATCCTAGATTACATTTACCCTTTTTTATTTTAATTTCACACATGTTATCTCTTCCACACAAAACCCCCCTATTTATCGCTCTAGTTATAAAATTAACTTAACAAAACCAATTGCGCTTCTCTACAGATCGACTCAGACCTACTTTCGTTGCTACATTTTAGTAGTGATATGGGTAGTTCGGTATTATAAATTTTCTTTTGCTTCGGTTTGGAGTCGAATTAACGACATCGATCCTTGATCCGAATAAAATGGTGTCATTTCTGGGGAAGCCATTGATGTTTCGTTAGTTAAATGTCTAGTTGGAGTATTCTTTTGCTTTTGATTAGTTTTCTTTTTTTTTGTCTATTTGTTCTTTTATGGCAGGAAATATCAACAGGTATGGTTTTCCATTTGCGGAGCAATGGGAATCACCAGAGGTAAGAGAGATTCGTTGTCTTAGAGATCAAATTTATGAACTAACCTCTATTCTGCAAGCTTTGGCTAATATGTAGGTTCAGAATTCGCATGAACTTGAGTGCAGATGTCATCCTCCTGGGGAGTTGGCTGGCCAAGCACCGTTACCAATGCCATATTAGTCTACCCACACAGGTATTCTTTAGAGGATATAGTTAGGGAACTTTCTAATCGCTCTGGTGAGTTTATGCATGAATGTCCCTTCTATTATCAAGAACCCATCAATTTCCAACAGGACAATCTCTATTCGGACGATGATGTTTATCTTCTGCCACAACAAGAACGAGTCAGTGAGGTTAAGTATGAGTATGGGTTTAATTTAGAAGAATTTTAGGTAAAAGAGTTAGAGGCTCCCAAACCTCGCCCTGTACTTTGTACCAGTATTCCTCTTATTTTTGAATTTTTCTCGCCTTCACCTCACAAGTCAGTTGAGTTAGAGTCTTTATTTTCTGCAGAGTCAGTCCTTGAGTCTTTTATTTTATTTCCTTTTACTAATATAAAAAATATCAAATTCGTCTTGTTTGGTTCTCTTAGCCTTGTAGCCTTACCAGACTATATCGACTCATCCAAGAAGGGACCAGAGAAATGCGGGAATTTCTTTGTGCCTTAACAGGGGATAGGTCACGTCGAGCAATCGACGTTCAAAATTTGCCCTTCCTGGAGCGAGCTAGGTGACAAAATTTACTACTTTCTTTATTTTCTTTTAAGATTAGGTTTCTTTTTGTTTTTGTTTTATAGGGACGACCTAGGAGAGAGGAGCATCTTTTTAAGGTGAGCCTACGACCACCACCATCCCATGCGCAACTATGTTTTCAGGGGAGATTTTATGTTCCCTTGTCTTTATTTTCATTGAGCTTAAATTAGAGATACATTGGGAACAATGTATCGTTTTAAAATTGGGGGGTGGTAGTTATATATTCATGTCTGGCAAGTCCTTGAGCACCTGAGCTCGGACTTTGTGGTTGAACTATTGATACGATTTTTATGATACATGTATTGTGGTGATGAATTTTTGTGATAGGATTTAGATAACTCTCTCTTCGATCTGTTTAGGGTTCACATAATGTATGCATGATTTTGGGCTAAATTTATAGCCGTCTTATTTGTGGTTTTGAATGTTTATGGTTGGATTATTTGGTTCATACGCTTGTTGTCACTCCGAAAGGTCTAGGTGAGGGCTGTTAAGTAACGGAAGCTTAACTTAGTAATGCATGCTTAGGTTTTTTCCAAATTCTTATTTTGTAAAGTAAAATCCTTTTGTTTGCTAACTAAAAGGCAAACATGTTGTAGAGTAAAAGAAATTTTGTATGATATTTTTGAAGAGGATTACTCCTATTTCTTGAGTTATGATTAACCTGGGGCAGCTATGACACATGTAGTTTCCCTCTGAGCTAAAGTACCTCGAGGAATGAGTAAGTTTTGACACCTTATTAGGAGACATTGCTCGTAGTTGGATGATTCGCATGACACCCGCGTGGGCAAGCCAAAACAAATGCTACGTGTCTAGATAAGGTTTCCTCTTTCGTGTGTATAAATGTGAAAAAAAAATAGGTTTGGTTCCCTTAAATGTTTCATTGCCACCTTGAGTCTAGGGAGCTTAATGCTTGATCCTCCGAGCTAGAGTAGGGAGAAAACGAGTTAAGGGTTGAATAAAACTTTTCCGAGCTAGTAGAGACCTAGATAGGATTGGCTAAGCGCACATACACGTGGGTAATAGAGAATTAGTTTTAAATTTCTTGATTAAGTTCATGCATTTGAATGACCTTTTCCTTGAGAAGAGTTTTGTTTTGTCTTGCTCGGGACGAGCAAGAATTAAGTTAGGGGTGTTTGTTAGCTCTCAAAAAGAGCTATTATTCTTAGCTTAATTTAGGCTCGTTAATGAATTTTATATGTTTATTGTCTTATTTGTAGGGATCATGCACTGAGGAGGTAGACCAAGAAATCAAAGTCAAACGGTACTGATTTGAAGCAATTTGGAGGAGATTTGAGTTATTAGGCTCCAAAATAGTGAAAATTACGAAACTGCCATTGTACTATCACAGTGTTGCAACACTCTACCCTGACGCTCTAAGGCAGAATGTGCAGTGTTGCAACGCTATCTACAGTATTGCAACACTCCAAAGATGCACAACGCCAGCGTTGCATCGCAATTTTCAGCGTTGCGACGCTGCAATCTTTCCTACAAATACTTCCCTTTGTCTTTAAAGAAGCCGAATTTGTAACGCTCTACCCTGAAAGGCAGAATGTGTACCATTGCAACGCTATCTGCAGCGTTGTAACACTCCGAAGAAGCGCAACGCCAACGTTGAAATGTTGTTCTCAACGTTGCGACGCTGCGTTCTTTTCTACAAATACTCCCCTTCGTCTTTAGGTCAAAATATGTCAAATTTGGAAGGCTAAATTGATGGAGGCCGAAATAAAACTCGTTCCTTTATCCGTTCCCTTCATTTTTTGGTATCTTTAGGTTAGTTTCGCTTTTTATTTTGAGTTGTAATCAATGGAATGAATTTGTATCTCGGATTTGTCTATGAATTGAGAGGTAATCTCTATCTAATTTCTTGGTACAAGAGCCCTATGTTTAATTTCTTGAAGGTTTCTTAATTAATTTAACTGTAATCTTATGAATTCTTTGGTTGGATTTGTTTTAATCTTAATGAAGTTTTGATAAATTCTTCTGACAAATTAATTTGTTGAAATTCTTGTTTGAAAAATCATTATAGCCTTGCATCATTGATTGATTTAGTTGTAAGTATTAGGATCGCATGTTTAGGGTCTAGACTTTTTCTTGCAAAACTGATGTATGCCCTAGTATAATCTTTCCAAATAAGTCATGCTACAAGATATGGCTTTCTGGCTTGTAGTATGTCTCTACAATTGAAACATGCTTTTCAGTTTTAACTTATATGTTGCTAAGAAGGAAAAGTTTTAAACTGAATTAGTGCTGGTTAGGATTTTTAATCAAAATTCGCTAATTGGGCTATTAGAATTTCTAATAGGTTGAGGGATTGATAGATTCAGCATAATTAATTGGTGCCTAATGAAAGAAATTACATAGGAACTCTCTCTTGCTCTAGAAATGAGGTAGACTCCTATCCTAGATTACATTTACCCTTTTTATTTCAATTTCGCACATGTTATCTCTTCCACACAACCCCCCCATTTATCGCTCTAGTTAGAAAATTAACTTAACGAAACCAATCACGCTTCTTTGCAGATGGACTTGAACTTACCACAGTTACTACGTTTTAATAGTGATAGGAGTAGTTTGGTATTATAAATTTTCTTTTGCTTCGGTTTGGAGACGAATTAAAGACATCGATCCCTAATCTAAACAAAGTTTAATTAATTATTCAAGTATCATATTGAAGCTTCGATCTACAGATCCATGAGGTCCCATCTGTAGCTCAATAGGGATTTTTAAGAATCAATTTTGGGTTAATTTAAATTGTTCAAATTAATTGAAGGAATTAATTATATGTGATATAATTAATCTAATTTAATTATACATGATATAATTAATATAATTTATTTTCATTATAATATAAAGTTTACTTGAGATAAAATAAATATTTGAATATGATTCAAATATTAATTATGTGAATTGGATTCATATAATTAAGTTCAGTATAAATGAGATTTGTATTAAATACCATGTATTAATGCTAGTTGGTGATGAGTTTTACGTCTTAAAACTTGTGGTTTGTAAACAATAAACTTATTCTGTTAATCAATAAAGAATATGAATTGCTCATTTCGTTTTAGAAATAAATCCAATAAACTAAAGATCCATGGCTAACACATTAATACTTGAACTTTATATGGAGACATAAAAGTGGATCAAGTTCGATTAGGTAGCCAAAATGATCTATTGTATACGAATAAGGCTAGGTACCTTATTCTAGGGACACTATAGGATGCGGCCCACTTGGTAGATGTTACAAATGTTGTAACTTTCTATAAACAAGTGATCCTGATTCGCTCATGTGGAGATATCAGGAGTGAGGGCATCATATGTAAAGAGTTTGTATAAGATCGGACCAATAAATAAGTCACTCTTACTTTATAACGTTGTTTACTGTTTAAGACTGACTATTTCAAAGCGATAACCTAGGTAACTTAACCTTAATCTTGAGCTAACTATGAACTCCTATTTATCCAGTATAATCCTCAGATTTGCATGGGTGATGGTTGGCTCAACAGCGCCGGCTAAATAAGCCTCCCATTTTAGGGGTAAGACTAGGTAGATAGCTGGGGACATAAGGTGCAAGATGGAATTTGCTCCTACCCGTTTTTAGGGATAACAGAAAAGTTGCTCCCTTAAGTGCTGACTTCGGGTCTTCAAGGGACCTCATCCTCTCATTGGCCCGAGAGAGACTCGATTTGATGATTGGATCTCAAACTAATTGTTCATTAGAGAATCGTGAGACTTAAGGAACAAAAAGTAGTATCGAGGGTAAAAATAGCTTATGACCCAACTGTTATTATGAACAACTTGTGAATGGTTAACTTACTAATTATGGTTATATCAAGTGGACACAATATATCTATAGTGACAGGAGTGCAATTACTGGGCTTTAGTGGAGTGACCTGGTAGTTAATGAATTGTGGTTAATTAGGTTAAAGAGTTTAGCCTATTTAATCTCGGATCATTGGAGCCCATGATCTGTAGGTCCATTAGGTCCCGTTACTAGCTCACAAACGAAATAAACCTTAGAATACCGTGATGACCGAATTTGAAATGTTATAATTCAAAATTAAGGATATTAGTAATTATATGCGATATAATTATATGTTTAATTATCAAATTAAAAGAAAATGGAGAATTGATTGATATTTAAATTCGATTTAAATATCAAATTACATGAATAGGGATTCATGGTAGTGGAATTGGTGTTTAATTAATTATTAATTTTATTAGAAAATTAATAATTGAATTAGTTTTGTAAAATTAATAATTTTTCAGTTTAAAAGAAGTTGGATGTTTTTCGAAAAACCCACAAAATATTGAAATTTCCCACTTTGCATAACACTTCAATTTCCACTCTGATCCACTCCAAATTGATGAAGTAGGAGTTGTCTTCTTAAAATACAATATGATTGCATGGTTGAATACAATAAAATCAACTAACTTCAGCTGATTAATGGGCATGCAAAAATGGTTTTGCTTGTTTTTTTTTCTTTTTTTCTTCTGAAGAAGAGTTCTTCAGCTTAAGTGTTCTTCTCCTCCAAAATTCCGTTGATTTAATTCATTTCGAGTCCCACAACTCAATCTAAGGTCCAAAGAATAGTAGGAAAGATCTTTGGGTGATATACTACACATTTGAATTGGAAGTTGGAGCTGAATTCGTGGATCAAAGGAGTTCTACAAAGGTATTTCTAAAATCCTTTTCATATTGTATGAACATGCTTGATTTCATGCTAATATTAATGAATTAGAGTGTTTAATGATCTTGAATTCTTTTGCTATTAGCTTGGTAAATTCAACAATTGGTATTAGAACATGATTTAAGCATTCAATTCGTGTTAATTTTAGCTTGGTGGGTGTTTTTCATAAGATGTATGAAAATGGTTGATTGATATGTTTTTTTTTTCCAATTTTGGCATTAAAATTCTCTTCAGTTATGTTGTAATTATTGTAAATGGATCTTGATTTATGGACCTTAATATGTGTTTAAGTGTCTGTAAATTTGTTAGAGCCAGTAGAGTTGAAATTATGTTGTAATTGAAGAAAGAAACAAAGAAGCTCACCAGCAAAAAACTGGAGAAGAACCTTTTGCAAGGCAGCATTGCAACACTGCCCACAGAGCGTTGCAATGCTATTCTTTGTGAACCTGAGGCATCGCACACTGGGATGAAGCGTTATAATGCTGCTTATCCCAGCCTAGAAAGCACGTGCGAGCCTAAACTGGCAGTCCAAGTGTACCAATTTGGGTCTGGGAGGTCTGGTTCAACCCTTTTCAGATCGTATGTTATAAGGAGTTAATAATATATAGTATGCATTTTAGGGTTTCAAATGTTTAATATAAGTGTTATATTAAAACCTGAAATACTTGATGTATGTTATGGATGCAAAACATGTCTAAAGTTTTATAAGTTGTTATAAAATTGGGTTAGAGGTCTAAAATCCATAACGAAGATAAGATGCATGCTCACGTAGGTTAACAACTTTTTTTAATAGTTAAAATAGGTCATTATCCTGTAAAACATTGGTTACAAACTTAACCGATATATAATCATGTCTAAGGATGGAGATACTTAAGTTGACGGTCTACAGAACACCTCCTACCTTGGGATTATAGCCGAATAATTGAGTGTTGTTAACTCGGTTTTATGAGCACACATGAGCGACTTGAGGTTTTAAAACTAGTTTATCACCTAGACATCGTAGGTTAAATCCAAATATAAATGTTATACTTGGATAATTACCTAGACTTAGGTTGTTTAATTACCTGGAAAATATCTTAGTAAATATTTACCTAAAAAAGATAGAACACTTTAGTGGGAGATTAATAACATATATGATATGTTGTTCTTAACTCTTACGTCTCTAAGAGTTCACACCGTGAGATCCATACAACGCTTCGTGTCACCCTGGAAGTGACCTCCAATCGGAAAGTGTTTGCATAAGTCAATAGCAAGGAGAATAGGGGAAGTAGTTCATAGTAAGTGGGTGAAAGATATGTGTAAATGTGTCATACGGTCTTTTCCATTAGTTTGGACTGTGGGATTCCTATGTTGTGCCTACTTGTCGACTTTATGTGATCTACGCTAGTCATTTTATGGAGACTATCCCTTCGGAGGGTTGTAACATATGATTCAGAACAACTCAAACTACAAAAATAGATAGGATTTCATAGGTCGATTCTCAACCTTGATTCTCCAATTCGGTAGCATCGTTGAGGCCATTAACCTTTGAAATCTGAAAATGGAGGGTTACACTTACAAGATTGCTAAGTGTTAGTAAATTCTTGACAAAAAACAGTAATAAATGACTATCAGAATATGAGTTATTCTGGAGATAGTATTTAGTCAAGAATGTCTTGGTTTAGTGAATGAGTATTTGACTGCCCCTCGGTAGCACTTATTCTGACTCACTATATTATCGTTGCAAAAAATAATGAAATTTGGGTACATTATTACTTTACTAAAATTTGATTGAGTTTTTAAAAAAATTCACTAATGAAATTTGTTTATCTTTCAAAATGACTAGCTCATTAATTCAGTTATTGACTTCTGATAAACTTACTAGGGACAATTATGCTACGTGGAAATCGAATCTGAATACGTTACTGGAAATATATGATTTGAGGTTTGTTTTAACTGAGGAATGTCCTCCAAACCCCAGTCGAAACGCAAATCGAACTGTTTGGGAAGCATATGACAAGTGGATAAAGGAAAATGAAAAAGCACGAGCCTATATTCTTGTCAGCATATCTGATGTTTTGGCGAAGAAACATAATCACATGCATACCGCTAAAGAGATTATGGAATCTCTACAAGGGATGTTTGGACAACCATCCTTCTTCCTTAGACATGATGTCATCAAATACGTTTACAATTGCCATATGAAATAATGGGCCTCTGTTAGAGAATACATCATGGACATAATGGTTCATTTCAATGTGGTAGAAGTAAACGGAGTTGTCATAGACGAGAAAAGTCAGGACAGTTTTATTCTAGAGTCTCTTCTGAAGAGCTTGTTATAATTCGCACCAATGCGATGATGAACAAAATAGAATACAACTTGACCACTATTCTCAATGAGCTACGGACTTTTCAGTCCCTCTTGAAAACTAAGGGAAAGGAAGCAAAATTAAATGTTGCCACTGTTGATAAAAGGGGATCGTCCTCTAAGATAAAGTCGGATTCTTCTTCGTCTAAGAACAAAAGTGTTCAGATGAAAAAGAGTAAGGGGAAGAGAAAGACCCCTACTGACCGCAAGGGCAAGGCTAAAGTTGTAGATAAAAGAAAATGTTTCTTCTACAATGAAGATGGGCACTGGAAGAGAAACTGTCACATGTACCTTGCAGAAAAAAAAGTGGAAAAAGCAAAATAAAGAAATTAATTTTTCAAGAATGCTTGCATGAGATAACTCTCAGGGTTGTGAACAAGGTGTTGGATCGATATGACAACCCTAGGGGGGATGAATAGGGTTTAATTAAACTTTTTTTTTTTTAAATTAACCCAATTAAACTAATTAATACACTTTTTTATAAATAATAAGAAAAATTCAAATTATACAACAAATAAGATGACAAAAAAATGTTATAATTTAATTCTATCAAATTTTAGCAAATAAATAAGAACAAACTAAAACATACAATCTTAAATTAATTGCAAAAATAAAAAGGAAAGAGTTAGAGAAAAAACACCGTAATTTGTATAGTGGTTCGGTCAAACTCGACCTATTTCACTCCCCAAGCGCCACTTGGGAATTTGAATAAAATCTTTCCGACTCTTTCCACGGATTAGAGTTCAACCGTTACACCACCGCTTCTTTTACGGGTTCAAGAGCAAACCCGATCCTTTCCACGGTTTAGGATCAAACCGTTACAAATGTTGAAATTTTTGAAGAACACAATACAACTCTCACTAGAGTGGATTTACAAGTTTAAGCACTCAACAAGTTTATCCTCACAATACAATAACACTCTCTCAAGAATAAGATGAAAAGAAAAAAAATTGGGAACTTAGAGAGAGCAACAATAGAACTTTTGAGTTTTGGAGGATTATGAAATGTAAAATTTGTTCATTTAAAATTTGGAGAGGAAGATGGTTTATATAGAGATGAAAAAAATTTTAGGAACCACAATCAATTTGGACCATTGGATTTTGGAAAAGAAAAATCAATGGTGATTCCTTTTTTTTAAAAAAATTCATTTTCTTTTTAAAACTAATCCAAAAAATAAAAAAACATATCATGTGTAAAAAACTAAGCGTTAGACACAAACATAAAATAATATTAAATTTATTTTCCTTTTAATTCATTTTATTTTTAAATTCTTTCTCTTTAAAGTCAATCCAAAAATAAAAAAACATACATGTGTAAAAAAACTAGCCGTTAGACACAAACATAAAATAATATTAAATTTATTTTCCTTTTAAATTTCTTTTAAATTTCAATTTTTTTTATTTTAAATCAATCCAAAAATCAAAATTCCATCATATGTTAATCTCTTAATGATCCACCATTCAACCAATATGTTTCCACATGTCTACATACAAATGGTCTGGTTATGCCACATCATCCACCATGGTAATTTCTCTATAGACTTATTTCGGTCATATCGTCTACGTTTTAACTCCGATTTGAATGATTCAAGAGGTGTTGGAATCGTTGTTCCGAGCTCTACGCTATGGACATATTTAAACACTAAGATTTTCAGTAATTAAAAATTGAATTTGTGATCATCAAAACATTGATTAATAATTAATTAAAATTAATTAATTAGAGATTAAGGGCCAAAATGCCAGCAATCTCCCCCTTTTTTTATGATGACAAACCATTCAAGAAAAATAGCTTGAAATACATGTAACCATATGTAGTACATAATAAAATTCAACATATCACCATAAAGATCATTCTTGAAATTCACTCAAAAAAATAAATTCTCTCCCTAATTAATACAATCAAAATCATAACAAATTTATAGCATATTTTTCTTAAACTTCTCCCCTTTTGGATCATCAAAAAGAATAATTAAGAAAAATTTAGAACTACATAAATGTTTCCCTTAAAAACATGAACATAAATTTAGCACAAGTCCCCCTAAGAATATTAACACATGCTTTCCATATCTCCCCAAAATGCCTTCTAAAAGATTTAACAAGTAAAATTATAAAATCAAAAGGCATCACAACGAATAATACTGAGCTCAAGCCTATTTTTGCAAAAGTTTTCTTCATTTAAAGGCTTGGTAAAAATATCCGCTAATTGATTATTAGAGCCTACAAATTCAAAAGTAATATTATCATTTTGCACATGCTCTCTAATAAAGTGATGCCTAATATCAATATGCTTAGTCCTAGAATGATGTATAGGATTTTTAGTCAAATTAATAGCACTAGTATTATCATAAAATATAGGCACATTATCAAACTTTAATCCAAAATCAAAAAGAGTGTTTTATCCAAAGAATTTGAGCATAACAACTAGCAACTGCAATATATTCCATTTCGGTAGTGGATAAGGCAACCGAATTTTGCTTTTTACTAAATCAAGAAACTAAGAAACTACCAAGAAATTGACAAGTCCTACTAGTACTCTTACGGTCAAGTAAACTACCTGCAAAATCCGCATCGGAATATCCTACCAAATTAAATTCAACATTTCTAGGATATCATAAGCCTAAATCAATAGTACCAAGCAAATATTTAAAAAATCTTTTAATGGCATGTAAATGTGATTCCTTAGGACAAGATTGAAATCTAGCACAAAGACATACACTAAACATAATATCGGGTCTACTAGCGGTTAAATAAAGTAAAGATCCAATCATACCTCTATAAGTTTTTATATCCACACACTTACCTTTTTCATCCTTGTCAAGCTTAGTGGATGTGCGCATAGGAGTTTTGGTAATTTTACCTTCATTGAATTTGAACCTTTTGAGCAAATCCCTTGTGTATTTTTCTTGACTTATGAAAATACCATCATTGAGTTGTTTGATTTGGAGTCCAAGGAAGAAGCTAAGTTCTCCCATCATACTCATCTCAAATTCACTATGCATACACTTAGAAAATTCTTCACATAAAGATGGATTAGTAGAACCAAAAATAATATCATCTATATATATTTGTACTAAAAGCATATCATTTTCTTTAGTCTTAATAAAAAGAGTAGTATCAATTTTACCTATTTTAAATCCATTCTCAAGCAAGAAATTACTAAGTCTATTATACCAAGTTCTTGGAGCTTGTTTTAAGCCATAAAGAGCCTTTTTCAACTTATAGACATTATTAGGAAAATCAAAACTTTCAAACCTCGGAGGTTGTTCTACATGAACTTCCTCCATGATATAACCATTTTAAAATGCAATTTTCATATCCATTTAATACAAAAAGAAATTCTTATAAGAAACAAAAGCAAGCAACATTCTAATAGTTTCTAATCTAGCAATGGGTGCAAAAGTTTCTTCATAATCTATTCCTTCCTCTTAACAATAACCTTGAGCTATAAGTCTAGTTTTATTTCTAATGATATTTCCATTTTCATCCATTTTATATCCAAAGACCCATTTAGTTCCAATTATAGAAGCATGAAAGGGCCTAGGGACTAACTCCCAAACTTTATTCCTTTCAAATTGATTTAATTCTTCTTGCATAGCTAAAATCCAAAATTCATAAGGTCCCCACTCTAGGTCAACGGGGATTTAATCTTTGGATTAATTTGAAGTGTTCAAATTAATTGAGAAAATTAATTATATATGATATAATTAATTATAATGTATTTGATACTGTATGAGAGGAATTTGAATATAATTCTAATAACTGGTAGAAATACAAGTTATTACAGCTCAAATAAGTAAAATAATGAGAGAATGCAATGGCAAAATAAGTGATATCATAAAAGGCGTTAGCATGAACAATGTGATGGCGTAAGTGAAATTGCGATCGCAAGCGCCCATCACATAAAAGCAGTTAATTTACTTATTTTGTGCAGGAACAATGCGATGGCGCAAGTGAAATTGCGATCCAAAGAAACAAGGCGTCAGCATGCTCTAAGATTGGGATCGCAAGTCATGCGATCATATGCGATCGTGAGAAGTTTCTTAAAAAGGTGGCTGCATAAAGACTGCGCATCAAGGTGACAGCATAATAAATCACGATGGGATGGAAAGCCAATAACGGTTGAATCCGAATTTAGTTGACAAGCTGTTAAAAGTCACACTATAGCAAGTACACTTAACTTTCAGTGACCATTAATCGGCGCATCAGAGTAGAGGAATTAATGACCACCCATCATTACAATCATTAGCAAGAAAGGCTGCTTCACCTTGAGTTCTATAAATATCGAATGCCACCAGTGTAAAAAGTACACATAGAAAGTTAGAGAATTAATCAATTAGTCTGTTCATGCACATACTCGTACATATACTTAAAGGATGGAGAAAAGCAAGGAGATGAGAAAGCCGAGAGATCATTCTTGGACCGATCGAGAGATTGTCGAAAAGTGTTACAAAGGAGAGATGGCCAATACTTGCGAGAGTAAGAATACACATCTAGAACAGAGTTGGAGTGAAAAAGAATAGTGTAAAAGGCCATAGAAAGCAAGATATTGCTCACTGGGCTTCTTATCTCTCAATCCATTTGCTATTTTGTATTCAGTACCTTATTTATAGAAAATGGAAATCTCATTTCAATTTATGCTCAATCTCTCCATACCTCGCATGAGTAGCTAAATTTTTGAATGGGTTACGAAGTACTTAGCTAGCATGACTTAAGATTTTCATTTTATGCGATCATCTTATCTTATGTATGCATCATTCACCTTTTGGACATAGTTGAGAGAGTAGTCTAAAGATAGAATCTAGACTTGAGAGAGTCAAATTAGAATCTAGGCATGAGAAATTCAGATTAGAATCTAGGCTTGAGAAAGTCAAATTAGAATCGCATAAGCAAGAAATAGAAACTTAGACATAAGTTCTATTGCTATTAACACATCGCATGCACCCTAGAAATAGGAATGATTGTATGCGATTACCTTGTTTTATGTGTGCATCATTTATCATCGCATAGACAAGAGTAGAGGCTTAGACATAAGTCATATCGACTATTTCGTATACACATCTCATGCGTCCTAGAAATAGGAATTATGGCATTCTGCATTGAGAAATGACGTGCTGTTATTTGTGTGTAGCATGATCGCATAACTTGTGCACAATCTTAGGAAATGTTAGCTAAACCCCTTCTCAACCCCTTCATCGCATACTCATTGTATCTCTACGCTTTCATCAACTCTGCGTTCAACCCCGTCGCATAGGAAAAACCTTAATCAAAATACCATCCACTTCATTTGTTTATCACCGCAATAGAATCGAAGAGTATGTCGCATATTTACTTAGTAGTTCCTGTATTCCACCCTGGACTTACCAGGAAACCTAAAAGGGCCTATACTTGGGTCTTAATTAGGGAAACTTGCATGTTCACTGCATAACACATATCACCGCAAAGTCTCACCGTAACACATCACAATTCACACGCATCAGATTCAAATACCAATTATATGAATGAGATTCATGTAATTAAATATAAATATGATTTATATTGAGAGGAATAAAATATTTGGAGATGATTCAAATATCATTTATATGGATGAGATTCATATAAATGTGATTCATATTAAATGTCATGTATAGTTAAGAGAGAATAAATTCTATAGTTTATGTTGTATTTGATGCAATATTAAACTATGGGTTATATATTATATTTGATATAACATATAGTGTATATATAATAAAGTAGTTATTATATATTCTATTTTATTAATTTATTTGAAATTAATAAAAGGGAAAGGAGTTATAACTCCTTCCCATTATTCTCTTAATAATTAACTTGTGATAAAAGAAGTTGAGAGATCATCTTCTTCTAAGAATTGAGACAGAGAAGTTTTATCTCAAAAAGAAAGATTCTCTGAAGAAAACTTCATCTCCTTCCCTCTTCCTAGGACTCAAGCAAAGCCCACAACTCCTGTTTGAGTCTTTGAATCCCAAAAGAGAATAATGAGGGTTTTCGACTTGTAGTGTTCGTGCGTGAAAAAGGAGATCCACGAGGAAGGAGTTCTGTTCGTGGCTCGTAAGAGGGATTACTTGAAGAAAGGTTATTCGAAGACGAGTTTTCTTGAAATCTATTTTATTTGTAAAAGCATGTTGTAATTTAACCTCGAATGCATATCTATGTGTATGTTTACTGTAGATTTAGTATTCAATAATTAATGGAATTTAGACGATCCGCTTCCGTTCAAGGATCTCCTCATGTTGAGATTCCTTCATGAATATGATTCAAATATTAATTATATGAATTGGATTCATATTGTTAAATTTAATGTAAATGTGATTTATATTAAATGTCATTGTTGAGAGAAAAGAAACTATAGGTTATATTGTATTTGATACAATATATAAACTATAGGTTATATGTTATATTTAATATAATATATAATTCAATATAATTTATTTTTTTTTAATTTTTTAAATAATTAATGGGAGGGAGTTGTAACTTTCTCCACCCCCTCCCCTTTTTCTCTCCAGATCCTGTAGTGGGAATTAGTTTTTACGTTTTCTTCTTATTGTGTGGTGAAGAGATACAAAGAAAGAAAAGAAAAATCTCACAGGGATATCACAGTTTTTTTTTCCTTCTCCTCTCTTCTCTCTCAATTCCCACTTAACCAAAATAGCCAGAGTCCCACTCCTCCTGGATTTTTATCAAAAGAATATTGGGGTAACCATTCGTGGTGGTGTTTCTTCAAAGGTAAGGTTTTTGAATCCTATTTTATTTCTTCTCTATTATTTAGTGTATGCATGTTGTAAATTTTAAATGCATAATGTATATTTACTATAAAATTTAGTATTTTGTGAAATTTTGGGAATTGGGACGATCTGCTTCCACAGCAGACCCTTCATAGGGAACCTTCACGAACAACCTGTGAAGGGTTAACTTACTAATTATGGTTATATCAAGTGGACACAATATATCTACATTGAGGGGAGCGTAACTACTGAGCTTTTAGTAGAGTGACCTGGTAGTTAACGAATGGTAGTTAATTAAGTTAAAGAGTTTAGCCGATTAATCTCGGATCATTGGAGCCTATTATTTGTAGGTCCAATCGGTCCCCCTACTAGCTGTTCGTGTTTTCTTATATATGCTAGGAGTGTATTATAAGTGAAGATGGAAGATAAGATTGATGTAAATAAGGATGAATGGTAAATGACTTCTCTAGGTGAGAAGAATGGGTGATGTGTTACACTCTCTCGCTAATGCTCACAAGATTTACCTAAGCTAGATCTCCAAGTATAAATCTAATTCAGGTTCCTAGTAAGTCCAGGGTCAAACACAGAGGTTTAGGTTAGACTAATGCAAGCCTTGCGTTACACTAATGTAGAAGGGTTCTAGATAAATGCTGGAAAAGTTATCTACACTATTTTAACTGCATACGTACAAGAAGAAACAAGAGTTCAAGTGAAATATAGGGTTCAATGAAGGAATGGTGCTAAGTGATAGGTGAATGCGTTGATCTAAGTAAGATGAACACTGAAGAGTGTAGGTAGGATGAAGATGGAAGAAGCATGTTTACAATCAAATGTATGTCAATGCATTAGGTTTTTGTTTATCTAATCATTCAACATTTCTCAATGAAAATGCCACATGTTCCTATCTCTAGGGTGCATGCGTTGGATACATAAAACAGTGAAGCACGAGTATCTTTATCTCTAAAGCCAAGTTTCTAGCTATCCTATTCTCTCGAATGGTTTAGCTGAGCTAACTTCAACCAAATGATTAAAATGATTAAAGCTTTTAGAATTTTAGAATGCACAAAATCACAAACGCATTTAACATGGCAGATTGTAAGCCGAAGCAAATGTGAATGGATCAAATGCACGATTTTATAAAGATCGAAATTATCTTTACAATAACACACTTAATCGCATGGAATGATGAATGGAAATAAAGTAAAAAGAAAAGACTCAAGCCGCAAAGTTCAATTTCTTGTCCTCTTTGGCTTGATCTTAATGTGTGTACAACCAACTTGTTAAAGAAATGAAGAAAAGTTCTCTGTCGAGCTTTGTTCTCTTCAATTCCCCTTGATTAACAATGGTGATGGTTCTTTTCCTCCCATGATCTTCTTGCAACAGCAAAACTACTATAATCTAAGCTCTAAGATGCTCTCTCTATGTTATGTTCTTTTTCCTGTTGCAAGTCTTCTATTTATCTGCTATGCGTTGGAATCCTTCAGACGCATGCCTTTACATTAGTTGAGCTTGCAACACTTAGTGAAATTTATTGAAATCCTGCAATGAGATGCGTTAGTGACACAATTTTATCAAAAAGAATGTTTTTGTAAAGGTTAGTAATGTTTGAAGAATTTCATGTGTTTTCCTTTAAGATAAATGAGATTTTATCATTAAGAATCCTGATTTTTCCAACTTTCGAAAGATGATAACTTATATTTCTACAAGTTATCACTAACTCACAAACAGAATAAACCTTAGAATAGCGTGATGACTGAATTTGAAATGTTCAAATTCAAAATTAAGGGAACTAGTAATTATATGCGATATAATTGCATGTTTAATTATCAAATTAAACGAATTGGAGAATTGGTTGGTATTTAAATTCAATTTAAATATCAAATTATATGAATAGGGATTTGTGGTAGTGGAATTGGTGTTTAATTAATTTAATATTTTATATTAAATTAATAAAATTATTTAATTAATTATTAATTTTATATGAAAATTGATTATTGAATTAATTTTTTAAATTAATAAAATTTTAGTTTAATTAAAAGAATTAAAAGTGAAATTGATTTTAATTTTGAAATAAATTTCAAACTTAAAAGAAGTTGGGTGGTTTTGGAAAAATCCACTAAATGTGGGATTTTTCCACTTTGCATAACACCTCAATTTCCACTTCAATCCACTACAAATTGATTAAGTAGAAGTTGTCTTCTTAAAATACAATATGATTGCATGGTTGAATACAATAAAATCAACTAATTTCAGTTGATTAATGGGCATGCAAAAGTTGTTTTGCTTGTTTTTTTTCTGAAGAAGAGTTCTTTAGCTTAAGTGTTCTTTTCCTCCAAAATTCCCCTTGATTCAGTTCATTTTAAGTCTCATAACACAATCTGAGGTCGAAGAGAATAGTAGGGAAGATCTTTCGGTGGTTTACTACACTTTTGGACTAGAAATTGAAGCTAAATTCGTGGATCAAAGGAGTTTTACAAAGGTATTTCTGAAACTCTCTTCATATTGTATGAAATGCTTATTTCTTACTAAAATTAATAAATTAGAGTGCTTAATGATCCTAAATTCTTCCGTTGTTAGCTTGCTACGTCCAACAGTTGGCTGGGAGATAATTTTCTTCATAGAAGACTTGTGAATGAGGCACTCTGGGGGCTATAAACTCTCTGAAAATTTTCTCTCCTAAACTCTCTGTAATTTTCACATAAACTTCTCTGAGAAAATTCATCTCAAATTCTACTCTTCCTCTAGCCAAAACTAAGAGCCTACTTAACTCCTTAGCAATTTTCATCCCAAAAGAGAATACAAGAGGCTTCAATTGATGGTGTCTTTTTTATGGTTCTTGATTCGAAGTGTTCATGGTCCATTAGGAGGGAATACACGAAGTATTTGTTCTTCAAGGGTAAGCTTTCTCAAACCCTAATTTAAATTTTCCATTCCAATGCATACAGTAATTTTTGTGTTTATTGCACAATCATATTCTGTAATATTAGTTTCTGTGTAAAATTAAAAATTGGGACGATCCACGTTTTCGCTCAAGGCATTCACAAGTTCCTTCACTAACAAGAAGACCTTATAGACCTATAGATTAGAAGCTCCAATAATATGGGATTAATTTATTAAACTTCTTTTATCCAATTAATCAATATTCATTAACTACGTATCACTCCACTAAAGATTGATAGTTGCATTCTTTGCATTGTAGATATATTTCTATGTCCATGAATATAACCGATCAATAGAGCGATAACCCTTCACAAATGCTTAAAACTACAACTGGGTCAAAATACTGTTTTACTCCTACAGTTATATCTAACTCCTTAAATACCACTGATTCCTCTAATGAACAAACAATTTATAGTCCAACTATAAACAAACACCTATCGAGCTAGTGAGAAGTTAAGGCCTCATTGTTCAAGAGTCGGTACCTGCTATTAATGGAGTAATTTATCTACTTTCCCAAAGAATGGGAAGGAGTGAATTACATCTTGTGTAGTTGTGTTCTCTGCTCCCTGATTAGACAAATCTCCAAAATGGTAGGCTTATTGAGTCGGCTATCGGGCCACTCTCACCCATACAGATCAAAGGACTACCGTCATAAACAGAAGTTCACGACTCACTCAAGATTAAGGTCAAATCTTATATTGTCATCCTAGTGAAATATTAATTTCTTCAAGTAACGGTGTTATAAAGAGAAATTAATTATTTTGTGGTCCAAACTATGTATAAACTCCTTTGTATAGGATGCCCCCACTAACATGTCTTTACATGAACAATATGGTTCATATTGTTTGTAACACTTACATCACATGTAACAATTACAAAGTGGATTGTATCCACAGCGTTACCAAGATAAGGCACCCAACCTTCATCCATCAACTGCAGACCTTGTAGGTTATTACTTGGACATAAACAACCTGTATGTCAACCACGTACTGTTCAAGTGATATCATATAACCTTGGATCTTCGTTTATTGAATTGAATTGATGTTGTCTAAATATCAAATAAAATACCTATAAATTTATTAGATAAATAATTTGTGTTAACAAAACGACAAACCACGAGATACACTAAATTTAGAACATAAATCCTAAAAGGTTTAACCGTTTTTTTTCTTCTACCGGACATTAGGTTAAGGATCCACAGATGGAACAGGCAATTAGTGCAGTCACAAAGTGGAAAGATTGTTTGAGCTCACATCACTTCAGCTGCCTGCTCGTTCTCTTTCTAATCCTGTCACCGACTTTGCTATATATCAGTGGCATCTCCGTCTTGGTCATGCTTCTTCTGAAAAACTCCGTCATTTAATTTCTATTAAAATTTTGAATAATGTTTTCAAGTTTGTTCCTTTTGATTGTTTAAATTGCAAACTTGCCAAATAGCGTGCGTTATCTTTTTCCCAATTCAGTTTTATATGTGATCAACCTTTTGACTTAATTCACTCTAACATTTAAGGTCCTGCTTCTACTTCTACTCCCACTAGTTATCGCTATTTTGTTATGTTCATTGATGATTACTCTCAGTTTACCTGGATATATTTTCTTAAACATCGTTCTACCTTATCTCAAATATATATTGATTTTGCTAATATGATTCTGTCACACCCCGCTTCAGATTACCCTCTTAATCTAGATGAAGCGGTGACTGCAGTAGTTACTAACCCTTTTGTTAGCACTTACTGCCTATCGAACCTATTGAATTTGCTCAAATTCTGAATACGTACATTTCATCAATATACTGAACAAATTAACTCAGAACTTAACACATTTACATTACAGGTTTTATAGCATTTCATACATGAATATTACAACTTAATGAGCCTCATCTAGGATACTAGCCCTTATCTGACAGACACATGTGTTCTAATTAATACAGGTCTTCCATTAAACTTCATTCAACCTGACTCTTTAAGTGGCAGAGCAGCAACAGATAAGTCTTTTGGGAACTGACCGCTACCTGAAAGGAAAACATTTGAAAACATGAGCTAAAAGCCCAGTGAGTGACTAACATTTAAATCATAATTTTCATACATAAATTTGATATTAAGACTAAAAGCTTTATCTAAAAACATAAACTTGCCAACTATTATTCATGCCATCGTCAACATCACATAGAATTTTTCTTACTTTGCTAGACTATGCCTTAGTCTATTAGTCTAGAGTGGCCCTTTTGCTCACTCCTTATCATTCTTTACTGCATTACTACTTAACTGGGAAGGAATCCTTTTGTTCACTTCCTAAAATCATAACTTTCATCCTTAGTTGAGAGAGAACCTTTACTTAATTCCTCAACGTCAATCCATAGCTAGTGTGGAGTGATCTCGACACTACCAATAACAACTTTTCTTTCATTCATGTGATTCTAGTATAAGTACCGTCATACCTTAGGTACTATACACAGATACCTTCTCCGTGTACTTCAGAATCGAGCTACTCGGATACCTTCTCCATGTCCTTCAGTATCGAGCTATTCAAATTCTAAGACAAAGCTTTAGTACCTTATCCGTGTACTTCAGTATTGAGCTATTCAAATTCTAAGACTGAGCTTCAGTACCTTCTCATCTAGTCCTTTAGTACAGAGCTACTCGTACTTAACTTGCATATTCTTATCTCTTAGTGACTTAGTTGCCCAAAAACATTCTATACTAATGCATCCTCATGGTCATTGAAAAGCATAGCATAAATATAACATTAATGTGAGATGCGTTGCTTGGTAACTATTTGAGAATAGTTGTCATAAATAGTTTTCAGTAAACATGCATTGCTAAACATTCATAAGCATTAGCAATTTACTTAAAAAATTTAAAGCATTTAGAGTCACTCACAGTCTTTGGCAATCCTCTTCATGTATATGCTCACTATGCGTTGAACACTTAGAAAAATTCTTAGGCCTTAACTTGACTAGGCAGCAATTTCATTACCATGCGTCCATGCCTTGCATCCATGCCTATGCGACCAAGCTTTCAGCTCACGCCTATTGCCCATCGCATAACAACCTTTGTGTCCATCGTTTAGCTTATGCATCCATCTTGTGGCACATCAACGCATGCCCCATGCGTTCGTCTAGTTTCGCCCATAAACTCCAACGCAACCTTGCGCCTATCGTTCAGCTCGTGCGCCCGTCCTGTGGTACATCAACGCATGCTCCATGCAGTCGTCTGGTTGCGCCCATAAACTCCAACGCAACCTTGTGCCCATCGTTCAGCTCATGTGCCAATCTTGTGGCACATCAAGCATGCCTCATGCGTTCGTTTGGTTGTGCCCATCGTTCAACTCATGCGTCCGTCTTGTGGCACATCAACGCATGCCCTATGTGTTCGTCTGGTTGCGCCCATCGTTCAGCTCATGCGCCCGTCTTGTGGCACATCAACGCATGCCCCATGCATTCGTCTAGTTGCGCCTATCGTTGAGCTCATGCACCCGTCTTGAGGCATATTAACACATGCCCCATGCATTCGTCTGGTTGTGCCCATACAACACTTGCTTACAGATTCAATATGCGTTGCATAGTCTAATGCTTCTCAGTGCGTCCTTGCGCCAATTTAACCTCCAACGCATGCGCTCAACATCATCGTCAAGCCCTTAAAGCTGCTTGCTTGTTCAACCCATGCAACTACCTGCTTAATTAAGATTCTAGGTTTAACTTACAATTTTAATAACTAATTTTCCAGGCCTTTTCTTAAGAAATTTTCTTCTACAAACATTCTCTAAAATATCTTAGCAAGCTTAACTTAAAATTTCAGCTCAAAATTTTTCGTGGTTGTGCTGGAATCCTCAGATCATAAAGATTGGCTCTACTTACCCGAGAATTCGACCTCCAGCCGGATTCTTCATACTTCAGCTTGATTCCACTAGAATCTCCCTCCGACATTTCAACCTCGACAACTAGACATACTCAGGGTTTGAATGGCTTTAGAATACTTCATTTGCACGAGCAAATTTCTCCAAACCTCTGTTTGAAGTCGAGCTTCCCTTTTTTAAACTGGTAGCTGTATGTTCTCCTTTTAACATCAAGTTACCACCTCATCCTTAAAGGATATTATCAAACCTGAGTATGACAGTTGGCCTAGCTGATCAATCACCAAGATGATCTTTGACAGCTGGCCTAGTTGATCAATCACCATCCAAGATGATCTTTCCCTCTTGGTTATCGACACAAGGGTCAGCTCCCCAGCCAACGCTTGCAACCACATGGCTGCATACCTCCTCTTCAATGCATCGCCCAATCTGGCTAACGCATAGCTCACTTAGAGGCCATTGCGTCCCTTCTTTGGTCGCATACTTCTAAGCCAACGCATGTCCTAACCCATGCATAGCTGTCTTATCATATCAACCATGCGTTAGGCCTTCCTCGTTTCATAGTATAACTTTAGCGTGCATCACATACTCCATCGTCTAGCACCCAGCGTCCATCGTCTAGTGCCCGATGTCTATCATCTAATGCTCAATGTCTATCGTCTAGCGCTCAACGTCTATCGTCTAGCACTGATGCCGATCGTGCAGTGCCAACGCCTCGTCGCTTATCGCTGTCGTCCAATGCATAGCGCTATCACTTAATGCGACCCTTCATATCGCCTACCGCACGATTGCCTACCGCATCGCTTAACTTCGTGCATTTGCTACACGATCACCTACCTCATCGTGTAGCGCAACTTATTTACTACATGATCGTCCAGCGCCCAAATACCCTCGCAAGCCCCTTGGCTGCCGCAAGCCTTATCAATGCATCATGCCTTTCAACTCATGCGTTCATCCTTAGTACCAACGCATAGTTTATCCTTGCCTTCAACACTTAGCCTCTACAAGCCTTGGTTGCTACACATGCAACCTCATGCATCCACACTTCTCCATCAACGCATGCCTACACTTTGCTTTCATATTTAGCCAATTTTCACTTGTTATATTATCTAAAACTCATCCGACTAAGTATTTCTAATACTTAGAATTTTCTTCCTCCATCTTCCTACTTTCTTTACCTCCTTTCATAATTTTACTTAACATGCTTGTTACTCACTTTTGTATGAAAAATAGAGTACAGGGTTTACAAATTCACACTCAATTCTCTCATACAATCAAGGCTCTTCGTACAGATAACATCTTGGAGTATAAGGACTTTGGTCTCTTTTCTTTTCTCACCCAGCAAGGCAATCTTGTTCAGCGCTATTCTCCTCATACCTCTCGATAGAATGGACGAGCAGAATAAAAACATCGCCAGATTTTGGACTCTATTCGAGCTCAACTTCTGCCTACCTTCTTTCCTACAAAATTTTGGGGAGAGAACACTCTTACTTCTGTCTACACGATCAATTGTCTCCTTTCGTCTATCCTTCACAATGTTTCACTATTCGAATAGTTATATGGTACTCCTCCTGATTACTGTAATCTCAAGGTCTTTGGTTGTGCATGTTTTGTCCTTCTCCCTTACCATGAACATGCAAAATTAGAACTGTGTGCACGTCTCTGTTGCTTCCTTGGCTACGGAACCGAGCACCAAGATTTTCGTTGTTAGGATCCTCTTTCTAACAGATTGCGTATCTCTCGTCATGTCACTTTCTGGAAACATACAATGTTCTCTAGTCTCTCGACCTTTCATGCTTCTCTTTCAGATCCTCCTTTTTCTCTTCTGATGGTTCTGTTGATCTTTTCCCTTCATCTTCTCATGATACTGAGCTCAAGCAATCTGAGCCCATCTTTGTTGATCCTGCTCCGCCATCTGTCTCACCTGTGGAGTCTGAACTTGCTCCTAATCCTGCTTCCCCTGTTTTTCATGAGCGCACCAAGCATATTGAGAATGACTGCCACTTTGTTCGACATCATCTACAGAATAAGACCCTTCTTTTATGAGTTGTTTCCACTACTGAGCAACCAACTGATATTTTCACCAAAACTTTGTCCTCCGAACACTTCCTCCAGCTGCTTACCAAACTCAAGATGATTTCTACTTTACCACCTTAAGTTTAAGGGAGGGTGTGAATGTATCAATATATTTAGTTGTGTAGTTAGAGATATTTTAGGTTTGTTGAGTTTTCTGAGGGTCTATTTCTGATCTCTTAGTTACTGTATTTATACCTCCCAAACTCTTTTGTAAAATATATCTCATGTAAATACATTGATAACAAGACAAACATTGGCTTTCATCTTAATTAATTAAATAGTAATTTAATATCAAATATTAAATTAATCACATACCTAATTTTAAACATGAATCCTATTCATGTAATTAATATTTAAATCAATATTTAAATATTATAAACTCTCCAATTTCATTTAATTTTGATAAATTAAATGTTAATTAATTATATCAAATATAATTATACAAACCCTAATTTGAATTTGAACTATTCGAATTCAAACCCTAAATTTAATTTGAACATTTCAAACTGAAATTTAATTTGAACACTTCAAATTGATATCGTTCCAAATTCACTCAATTTACTAATTCAAGATGTTCATGTCTAGTAGAGAGACCTTATGAACCTACAGATCATGAGCTCCAATGATTTGAGATTAATTGGCTAAAACCCTTTAGACCGAATTAATCAATATTTGTTAATTATTGAGTCACATCACTCTAGCTCGATAGTTGCACTCTCCTCACTGTAGATATATTTGTATCCACTTGATTTAACCATAATCAGTAAGTCAACTTTCACAAGTTGTTCGTAATAACGTTGGGTCAAATGTTGTTTTACCCCCAAAGTTACGTCTTGCTCCTTAAGTTTCACCGATCCTCTAATGAATTATTGGTTTGTGACCCATTCACTAAATCGGATCCCTCTCGAGCCAATGAAAGGTGTGACCCTTGTTCAAGACTTGGATTCAACACTTAAAAGAACAACCTTCCTCCTATCCCTAAATTGGTTAGGCGTGAATTCCATTTTACACCCTATGTCCCCAACTATCTACCTGATCTTACCCCTGAAATGGGAGGCTTATTGAGATGGAGTTTTTGAGCCAACCCTCATCTATGCAAATCTAAGGATAATCACGAATAAACAGGAGTTCATAGTTAGTTCAGGATTAAGATCGAGTTACCTAGGTCATCTAAGCGAAATAGTAAGTCTTAAACAGTAAACAACGTTATAAAATAAGAGTGACTTATTTTTTAGTCCGGTCTTACATAAACTCATTACATAAGACGCCCCCACTCCTCATGTCAATACACGAACGAATTAGGATCACTTCAGTTGTAACACCTTACAACAGATTGTAACAACTACAGAGTAGGCCGCATCGATGGTGTTACCAAAAAAAGGTACTCAACCTTATTCATATACTATAGATCATTTTGGCTATATACTCGAACTTGATCCATCTTTTTGTCGCCAGATAAAGTTCAAGTATTCATATAATAGCCATGGATCTTAGTTTATTGAATTTAGTCTTTACAAGTGCAATTTACAAATTCAATAACAACTTTATTGAAGAAATATTGAATAATATCTTTATTGATAATAGAAAATGTTTAACTCTACAAACTGTGAGTTTTAGGACATACAACCCAACAATTTATGTATAGTGTTATTATGCTAATTGATATATTTGCCTGGTTGTTTGATTTGATAGTTTTACCATTTGGTTTTATCTTTCCCCTTCCAACCTCAAAAACTAAGTTTGAACTAGCAACATTTTTCTTATTGATCCTTTCTCCTTACCTTAGGAACAAATCCAAACTCATTCAATCCATTCTCATTCTTTAACTTGTTATCCAAAATATTACAATGTGGTAAAAGTTTTTCTTTTCATTGGCTATATAGTCTGCTGCTTGATTTCAATGTCACAGAATTTGTGCAATTATTTTATTTTGGGTTTTACTGAATATTGAGGATGCAATATTCTTTATGTATTAACATGGTAACCTCTATAGATTTAAGTGCTTATTGTCTGTTTGTTCTTTTGCCAAAAGCTTGTCAAGAAATGAGTTATTATGGTAAGATTCATCGATGAATCTTAAACATGACATCAGAATTTCTTCTCAAACTAACTATTTTAGATTAAATGTTACGGACTAAATTTGATCATGTGTGTGCTGTAGACTTTCAGATGGACAATGGAAGTTAGGAACTTGAAAGGAAACAGATGGGAATCCAAAAAATTTCATAGTTTTAGATGTTTCATAATCCTCTTCTTCCTCAGGTTTCTTTCTTTTGTTGTGCTTGATTTCTGATGTAGTCACTGTTAATTAATGACCGAAATTTTGTCATCAATGTTCTCCATGCTTGGTTCACTCTTCTTTACCATTGCCTTGTAAGTTTGGCAAATCTTCCGAGTCAAAATTTTCACAATTTCTTTATTTAGTTAGGGCTTTATTTGCTTGATTCACTATTATTTATGTCCACATGATGCTATATTGATATATATTTTATATATTTATGTAGGTCAATGGAATGATACATTGTCAAAGCAAAAGCGAATCAACGACAACCACATGATAATATATTCTTGAGCACTTGATGAAATGTGTATTTTGAGAGCTAATTTTTGTTTGGTAGTTACATGTAGTGAATACTTTATCTAACTTGTATCGTTTGAACAACTTTATAATATGAAATTATTGTATATTTTATTTTGTAATTTTAATAGATTATGAATGGAAGTTATGATATTTGATGCACTATGAAGTATTTCATGTGTGTGTTTCAATTAAAAGTGAGTACGTGAAAAAAGTTATATCATTTATAGCAAGAGTAAAAGTTATAGAAAATTTATATAGTAAAAAAGAAATGCTATCAAAAGATTATTACAATGGTATTAGTAATTATTAAAAAATAAAATAAAATACATTGTTATAACATATACTTACAGTTCTAAATATTATATTATAGTCTTGAAAAAAGATTATTATATGTTAAAGATAGTACATTATTTTAACTATATAAAGATATAATAGCTTTGATAAAAAAGAAATGCTATAAAATGTTTTTATAGCTACATATATAATTCATATCTTCATACTCTATAATAGCATCCATTATAGCTCAAGAAAAACGCTATAAAAAGTCTTAGACTTTTAATAACATGGGTTCTTAGGACCTTCGAAAAAGACTATAAAAGGTCTACCATAACTTTTTTTGTTAGCTATCGTACCTATTATTTCTTCTAGGCTGGTTCGAACTTCATGGACTTTTATCCCAATTGTTCGAATTACTTGAATCTGGTATTTGATGCTCTGAAGGACTAAGTATGGGGTTTCACCTCCAAAATCTAACACTACGAGAAAAATGAGATCTCCCGACGCCTAAATAGAGTGTCGGGAGTTGGGTCGTCGGGAGAAACCGTCTCTTCCGACGCCGTAAAGGCTCGTCGAGAGCTCCCTGGGAACTCCCAATGTCATTTCTTAGTTGTCGGGAGCTGGGTAGCGTCGGGAGAGGAGTCTGGTTTAAACCAGACCCCTTCTTCCCCATCTTCCCCATTTTCTTTTCCCCCTTTTCCCTAAAACCCTAATCGCCACTCCCTTTCTTCTGCCTCTCCTTCTCCCATTTTCCCCTCACTACCGCTCCTTCTCCCATTTTTTCCATTCTTTTCCACTATTCTCCCTCCCTCTCCCATTTTCCCATCTTTTAACTGTTGTCGCCACCCCCTCTCTCCTCTCCCTCCCTCTCCCATTTTTCCCTTCCTTCCCCACCACCGTTCGCCCTCCCCCCACTCCTCTCCCTCTCTCTCCCATTTTCCCCCCTTTTTCTGCCGCCGTCGACGCCCTTCACCGCCGCTCCTCCCTTCGGTCAACAGCTGCAATCAACTGCCCACCGCCGCCGTCGTCTCCTCGTCTCGTTCAGCCACCGTCGCCACCGGTAATCTTCTCATTTTATTTTATCTTGTATATTTATTTAAATTATTATTTCACATCCTTTTGTACAAATCATGCCCATTCAAATGTGTGTACATATTGTCTTCACTTTTGTTAAGATCTCATCAATTTTGCATCATATATTTGTTTTACAATTCTCTGAAATTCTATAGAGTAATTTTATAACGAACATGTCATAATTCGTTAGAGATAAACATTATTACATTCTTTTAAATTTCAAGTTGATTATAACACTATCTTTATGTCTAAGAAATGATATGATATTGGTTATTTGGAGCCTAAACATGCATGATTTAACATTTCGAACTTTCCTTGAAAGGAGAAAAAAAATTAGTACATAGATGCTATGTGCTATTTTTAATATATGAACTTTTTTATGCTTATATGTTTGTGTCTAATAAATCTATAAATCTAATTAATATAAAATAAATCTTTAAACCTCCAATTTGGTACTTAATAGATCCCTAACATATTTAATATTTTAAAAAAGTTTAAAGAATCTACTAGACATAAAACTAAATTTTGTGTCTAATAGAAAATTAAACTTTAAATTTTGTGTCCAATAGGCTTGTAAATTTTAGAAGATGTTGAATAGGTGAAAGGCCTATATTAGACACAAAATTGAAAGTTTGGAGACGTACTAAATAAAACATTTGAAAGTTGTTAGACAATTTAAACGGTTTAGGGACCTATGTGTTTATTTTGCATTAAAAAATGAAAATTATGGAATTCAATGCTTAATAATACTTTGTACTTTGTCCTCCAATCCAAGTTATTGTTTTGGATTACAAGTTGGTCAAAAAATATTTATTTTTAAGGATGAATAAAAAATGGATTAAACTAAGGAATAAGTTATCAGTGGAGTATAGAGAATGAGTATCACAATTCTTAGATATGGCAAAGATTCATGTTAATGATTCTGGACGAATAAGATGTTCATGCAAGAATTGTATGAATTCAATTTGAGAAAAGATAGATATTGTGGAACGACATCTATTAACATATGAAATATCTAGCTCATATTGTAAATGGGTATATCATGGAAAGCCAGTAAACTTATCTAAAAGTCATACAAGTCATTCAATATAGGATGTTGAAGTAGATAGTATAGAGAATAATGCTGTCGAAGAAAATGAGATATTGAATCTTATAAATGATTTACAAGTTCCAATTGAAAACAAAAATGCAAATGAAGGAAGGATTGAGAATGAAATTTCCTTTAATGGTCAAGAAAGAGATACCACGAATTTATTCAAGGATTTAATGACTGAAGCACGTAATGAATTATACCCTGGTTGTTCGCAATTTTCGTCCTTGAACTTTTTAGTGAAGTTGATGCATATCAAAGTTCTCAACGGCTGGAATAACAAATCATTTGACATGTTGCTGGAATTGTTAAAAGCAGCGTTTCTAGCTGGCACCTCTATACCTACTTTCTTTTATGAAGCCAAGCGAAAATTGCGTGATTTAGGCCTAGGTTATGAGTCTATTCATGCGTGAAAATATGATTGTGTATTGTATTGGAAAGAGTTTGCAGATTTGCAACAATGCTCCGTTTGTGGTGAGTTTCGGTACAAAGTTAATGATGGCAAGGGTAAAAAAATACCACATAAGATATTGCGTCATTTTTCATTGATACCGATATTAAAACAATTGTTTGCTTAAAGAAGGCGCTTCTGACATGAGATGGCATAAAGATAAGCGAGTTGAAACGGAGGATGTATTGCGACATCCAGTTGATGTAGAGGGATGGAACCATTTTGATCGTGAATTTCCTCATTTCGCTTTAGATCCTCGAAATGTTCGTTTGGGATTAGCTTCAGATGGCTTCAATCCATTTGAAAATATGAGCACTTCTTATAGTATGTGGCCTGTAGTGATAATTCCTTATAATTTGCCCCCTTAGAAATGCATGAAGGAAACAATCTTCTTCATGTCTTTGCTTATATCTGGTTCAAAATCTCCTGGAAAGGAAATTGATGTTTACTTGCAATCGTTGATTGAAGAGTTGAAAGAGTTATGGACAATTGGTGTGCGAACTTATGATTCTGTTACTGGTGAGTTTTTTCAACTATATGCTACTTTATTATGGACAATTAATGATTTCCCTGCGTACGGTGACTTATCTGGGTGGAGTACAAAAAGTTATCAAGCATGTCCAATATGTAAAGAAGATAACTCGTCCTTCGGGAGAAGAGGAAAAATATCATTTATAGGACATCGACGTTATCTTCCAGAGAATCATAGTTGGCGTCGAAGTAGACAATATGATGGAAAAGTTGAACGTAGACCTCCACCAGTCGTAATGAATGGAGAAGAGATCTTACAACAAATAAATACGACCATTAGGGGCGTCAAATTTATAGACGCTATCAGTGGAGAAAAAGCGTATTGCACATTGATACATTCTCAACAATTGTAAAGAAATAACAGACTATCGCAAGTACGTTTCAAACTTTTTCCTTTTCTAAATTCTAGGGTATCTCCTTTGATATAACATTTAAATGATCAATTTTGTAGGCAACATTTGAGGTTAATTCGTCGTGAAGATCAAAGCACCTCTGACTTATATATAAAACATCAACGCAGATTTTCCGATTGGTTCAAATCTCAGGTATACATAGTCATTTTGTAGGCAACAGTTGAGGGATGATTCATTTTTCGTAGTCATTTTTAATGTATAATTAATTATCAGGTTTTACAACGGTGCGAGAGAGAAGATATCTCCAATGATTTCTTTTCACTTGCAATGGGACCTTCGTCTGAGGTGCGCTCTTACAATGGATGCATTGTTAATAGGGTACGGTTTTACATTGTTGAGCGTGATAATCGTTGAGCTACACAAAATAGTAGAGTCCTAGTGGCCGGGGAGATCAGTGAGAACGCAAGTGTGGATAACAATTTCTACGGTGTTGTAGACGAAGTATTAGATTTCCAATATGCGAACAGAAGACCTGTTTTCTTGTTGAAGTGTAGATGGTTTGACACAGATAACAACAAAAGTAATAGGACACATGTGGATTTAGGATACAAATTGATCAATACATCACACTTTTGGTATATCGATGAGCCTTTCATCTTTGCTATCCAAGCACAACAAGTCTTTTACATTGATGACATCAAATATGGTAGCATTTGGAAAGTTGTTCTAGTAGTCCAAAATAAACGAATATGAGATGTACCAGAAGTGGATGATGTTGAAAACGCACAACTAGATTTACTAAAAATTGTTGATGGAGTCCGAATGGATGAAACCATTGATGATGTTACTTTATGCAGAGTTGACGTTGATCCTGCAGTTGTGGAAAGACCAATTATTGTACATGGCGATCATGACTTCATAAACGATGATGATGAAGAAAAATTATCTCCCAATAACAGTTTACGTGCTGATGAATAATTTGAATTAGATTACGATGATGAGTAATGATGTATCTACTCAATTCTCTTTTTCTCTAGGTTACATGTATTTATTGTTAATTTAATATTGTTTTGTCTTGTTTGTGTTTGTATAGATACGATGTCAACCCCTAATAGGCAACAGGAGGCTGATGAAGAATTCCAGGAGATATATCTAGGCAACACAGTATCTTCTGTGGGTGATACTTCAGGTTAGTATATTTTGAAATATATTTTGTTAACTGAAATACATCATAAACTGTTTTAAATTTTTTATTCCTCAGATAGTAGCTCAGCATCCACTCAGAGAAAACACAAGCATTCGCGAACATCGAGTTGGAAAAATACGTCGAAAACATGGCAGAATTACAATCGTGATAAATGAGGGGGAGACGAAATCGATATCTCAACATTCGGTACGATTTAGTAATGCGATCAGCGTTGCTGTGAGATCTGCATTTCCAGTATGTTGTCGTACTTTTGCTGTGGTTCCAAACGAGTTTATAGAATTCGCTAAGAGTCAATTATTGGTAAGCAATTATAAGTTTATTCTTTTACAGTCATGAACATCATATATGTTAATTCTTCCCTCCCTCCTTTGTAGCCTCATTTCGAACTTGATCTGTCCAGTCAACAACTTAACCGTTTTATAGAACATCAAATGCAAAACTTCTTCAAAGAATTTAGAGCAGATTTGCACAGACATTACAGAAAATGTGGAAATCCTCAGCAAGCACGTGCCAATTTTTCTAGCTGGCTTAAAAATAGGCCAGAAGATTGGTACTTTTTGTGTGACCGCTTCGAGAGTGAAGCGTTTCAAGTAGAATATTTAGGGTGTGTATCATTTGCTGCATTTACTAATACATCACACTATTGACATTTTTTTTTTTTTTTTGAAATGTAGGAAATGTCTATGACGAACAGTAAGAATAGAGAGAAATTACCGTTCGACCACGTAGGTGGATCGAAGTCATTCCTATAAATTCAGGCAAAGGAAGGTCGAGAAATAGGACGTGTTGACCTATTTAGGGAAACACACTCTAAAGGTAGCAAGTTTGTGAACGAGACAGCTGAAAATACACATGTAACTTTTTTTGGTTTACTATCATGTTTTTTTTTTCTTTTTTAACTTTAGTCGCTCATTCTTACTCATTTAATTAATATGTCTAGCATCAAATGTTGGAATTACAATCCAGACCCACTCTAGAAGGTTCTTAACCACTAATAGGGGATGAAATCTGTGAGACAGTTTTGGATAGACGGCCCGAATATTCAAAAGGCCTAGGTTGGGGCCCGAAGCCTAAGTCAAGAAGGAGTAGCATCTCATCAAACTCGTCATCTACTCAAGGAACGAAGACGGGAATGGAGGAATTGAGGCCAATTTCCAACAGTCTCAGTCGAGGATTAAGGAACTTGAAGACGTTCAGAAAAAAATGCAAGAGGATCATGCAAGACAAATGGAAGAAATGAAAAAAATGATTGAAGACATGATACGATCACATAGAGGAGACCCATCAAATTAGGTATGATTACTACATTATTTAGTTGTCTAATATGTTGCTATCCTGCAGTTATGGTAGCAAAGTAGTTATGTCTTAAGTAGCTTTATGATAAAGAATTGTTGGCTATCTTGCAGTTATGGTAGCCAAACAACTGGACTTTGATATGTTTTTTGTTGGCTATCTTGTGTATTTATGAATGTTTACGAAGTTTAATGTGTTGTGGTGGGGGAGGGGGGTTGAGATCGGGTTAAACCATTTTGGGGACAAAGTTTGAGTTTTATGTGTGTTGGTTATTGTTTACTCATTTTGTGTATTTTTTATGTTCGGGAGATTCCATGTTTGTCATGTGGGGTGGGTAGAGTTTCATTACACACGTCTTGTCCTTGAACTCAGAGTTCTTGTGTATTTATGAATGTTTACGAAGTTTAATGTGTTGTGGTGGGGAATGAGGGTTGAGATTGGGTTAAACCATTTTGGGGACAAAGTTTGAGTTTTATGTGTGTTAGTCATTGTTTACTCGTTTTGTGTGTTTTTTATGTTTGGGAGGTTCCATGTTTGTCGTGGGGGGTGGGTAGAGTTTTATTACACCCGTCTTGTCCTTGAACTCGGAGTTCTTGTGTATTTATAAATGTTTACGAAGTTTAATGTGTTGTGGTGGGGGAGGGGGAAGGTTAAAATTGGATTAAACCATTTTGGGGACAAAGTTTGAGTTTTATGTGTGTTGGTCATTGTTTACTCGTTTTGTGTGTTTTTGATGTTCGAGAGGTTTCATGTTTGTCGTGGGGGGTTGGTAGAGTTTCATTACACCCGTTTTGTCCTTAAACTCGAAGTTCTTGTGTGTTTATGAATGTTTATGAAGTTTAATGTGTTGGGCTGGGGGGGGTTGAGATTGGGTTAAACCATTTTGGGGACAAAGTTTGAGTTTTATGTGTGTTGGTCATTGTTTACTCGTTTTGTGTGTTTTTTATGTTCGGGAGGTTCCATGTTTGTCGTGGGGGTGGGTAGAGTTTCATTACACCCGTCTTGTCCTTGAACTCAGGGTTCTTGTGTGTTTATGAATGTTTACGAAGTTTAATGTGTTATGGTGGGGGAGGGGTTGAGATTGGGTTAAACCATTTTGGGGACAAAGTTTAAGTTTTATGTGTGTTAGTCATTGTTTACTCTTTTGTGTGTTTTTTATGTTCGGGAGGTTATATGTTTGTCATGGGGGGTGGGTAGAGTTTCATTACCACCCGTATTGAAGTTTGAACGTGTTGTGGATGTTTATCGATATAACATTTGAATGTTTTTGTCTTATTGTAGAATGCTATTCGGAGATGAGTTGGGACAATCATTGAAGATGTTGTGTTCTAGACGTTGTTTTGATTTTTTTTCCTTTTATGTATTTGTGATATGAATGTTTATTAGGGTTGGCAAAATTCCCCACGAGATTGGGTCCCCACGGGGCCCTGCCCCGATCGAGGCGGGGAATCCCCAATTTGACCGGGGATGGGGTCAAACAGGGAAATTTTTTCGGGGCCCCGTCCGAGGACGGGGCAGGGACGGGGATGGCATCCCCGACCCCGACCCTGATTTTATATAGTTATATTTTTATTATTTATAAATATATATTTATAATATATAAAATAAGTTATTTATATGTAAGTTTATAATGTATACTATAGACTTATAGTGTTGTAAGCCCAATATTGAATATATAAATTCTAAATTTAAGCTCAAAAGTCAAGTCCAAACTTAAAAAATTAAAAGAAAAAAATGGGAAATCCCCGCGGGGATCTAATAGGGGATTCTTCGTGGGGAATTAGTAGAGGAATCCCCACGAGGAAAGAGGGAATGGGGCCCCACAGGGACCCATTTCCCCGACACGGAATCCCCGCCCCCGTCCCCACCATCAAATGGCGGGGATGGGGGGAATTTCCCCTACGGGGTCGGGGATAGGGGACCCTTCCTCGCCCCGCCCCGGCCCCGTTGCCAACCCTAATGTTTATGAACTTCTAGTATCAACTTTGTTTGGATATTGTAATTTTTTTATTTACTTGTTATAATATGGACTTCATTTTCATTTTTTAATTATGTGAATCTTTATTTGGTTTACTATGTTTTACAGGTTTTCAGATCAAATTTTAAAAAATTACAAACGATAGAATAAAAATAATTTTCAACTAATGAATGAACTCCCCACGCATATATTACTGCGTCGGGAGTTCTTGTATCTCTCGACGCATTAAATAAAACCGTCAGGAGTTCTGGAACTCCATACGCATAGAACAACCGTCGGGAGTTCGTGATCTCCCGATGCACTTTAAAATGGCGTCGGGAGTTATTCGGGGAACTCCCAACGCTCTATATGTGTGTCAGGAGTTTCCCGAATAACTCCCGATGGATTTCTCCCGACCAAACTCTCGACGACCTTTTATTCGTCGGAAAAGGCTCTCCCGACGCATTTTCCACACTTTTTTCGATGAAATGTGACGTCGGGAGAAGTCAGATTTCTTGTAGTGTAAATCATTTGCATATTTGTCATCTTTGTATTATTTACAATTTTTAACCCTAAATTTTGGGGAAGTACACTATATAAACTCACTAACTCTAAAGGCGTCGTATCTCTGTAATCTATATTATCCTCTCAATTGTTAAACTGTTCTCTAACTACCTGTGAACGTAGCTAACACACTGGTAGTGAACTACATAAATCTTGATTGTCGATTCTTAACACCAATACTAGATCAACAAGCACCCTCAAGAGTTATGGCATCATTTTGATTGATATACCTTAAAAGTCAAACTTGGTGCAGATTTGCATCACTCCTTTGTACCTTTTTCTAACACTTTTCTTCCTTCAATGTTAGAAGTTGGATTTTAATGGGTAGTTTTATAAAAGTCATGATAATATTTGGCTGATGATCTTGATAAGGTTAGATGTGTAAAAGTTTTGAGAATATTTGGCTCATGATCTTACGTTTGGATACAGATTTCTCACGTTGAAAAGGCTGAATTTGTACCATTTATTTCGAGTTGTACAAATGAATGAAAAACTATAATTTATAATAACTTTATATATATTTTTTGATTCGTTAGTCAATAATTTGTAATAAGTTAAAATGGAAGATAAAAGATAAGATTTGAGGATGGATTCGTAATCTTGTGAGGTAGGAAAGATGAAGTTAGATATTCTACATATCATAAACTGACTTATTTCACTTTTTTTTTTCTTTTTTTTCTTTTTTTTCTTTTTTTTTTTTTTTTTGAAAATAATGACAAATTTTATCGTTAACTTTATTATTATTATTATTTTAAAAAATATCAGAAAAAGATCCAAGTAGAATATATATATATATATATATAACTGGTATATAATTGATTTTAAGACAACTGTGTTTGAACAAATCATTGATTCCGCTTAATTTCTACTCTTGTCAACAACATTTAAAAAAAAATACCATTAATATTAAGATATTGATATAATTAGATTTACCACAACTTATTAATCTAAGCCTTGTTTATTATCATATTTTTAAAAACCAAATCACCTTTTAGGAAAAAAAATAAACAGTTTTTAAAAAATTTGTTCTCACATATTAATTTTAAGAGAGCGTTTGGCGCACGATAAAAGTAAAGAATTGAGTTGAGTTGTTAATTATTATCTTGAGAGTTACCTTGTCTGTGTTTGGTGTGCAGGATTGAGTTGAATTAGTAGTTATTGTCTATGTTTGAGAACAGAGTTGAGTGGGGTATTGGTACTGCTTTTGTAAATAAAATTGATTTTGTCTTCTTTTTTTTTCTTTTTTTGCTATTATTAATTTTAATTTTCAACTATACACATATTTTCCTAACTTTTCTATATAAAAAAAAAAATCAATTTTTTTTCCATTATCAAAATTTAATAAATTCTCTACAAAGTATTCATATACAGATCATAAAATTTTGAATTCAATTTTCTAAACACTCAAAAAGAAGTGATTATTCCATTTAAAAAACCAACTTAATCATTAATTACCATAAAAGTTAAAAAGAACTGAAATGATTAGTGTCATCAAATGAAATTATTGGTATTGTTTTAGATAGAAGGGATGACACTTAAATGTTAATCTTAAGAAAATCAAAATCTTAGAATTTAAATCACAACTATTAGATAGTCTTTTTTTTACCAATTTGTGGAATATGGATTTACCTTTTTCTAAAATCGATAAAATGATCTTAGAAATATTGATGTCTATTTTTTCTACTATAATGTTGCATTGGTATACAAACAATCTTTTCAAAAAAAAAGAAAAGAAAACTTGAGCGATAATTTTAAATACCACTTTTTCATTAGAATTATGTAATATTTGAAAACATCAAGGGATAAGTTGTTTAAAACATATCGTTAAACTTTTGTTTAGTGAGACAATAATAGGACGTTGTATGTAATAATTTTTAGACCTAAGAAAAAATTGAAACAGAAGAAGAATAATTAGATCTAAAAGAACAACCATAGAAAGAAAATCAAAAAAGAGAAAAGAGGAGTTGAGAAAGATTAGAGAAAATAAAACTCATACGAGCCAGACAGAGAAAGAAAAGAGAAAATGAGAAAGACGAACCAGAGGTGAAAGAAGAGAGAAGATAAGAGAATGGGAATAAATGTGAAGAGATGCATGAGAGAGAAAAATGACAAAGTAATCGAGAGAGTTAGGATAGTAATGAAAACGCGTGGGAAAATGGGTGAGAGTAAGAGAGATAAAATGGTAGATAATTAAATCCACCGTTTTATTTTTATCAGTGGTCATCAAAGTTGGGCACACAAAAGTAGTAGTTAGTGTATGTCACCAAAGTTGCTTGTGCGAAGGTAGTCGCTAGAAATGTCGTCGAAGGTGATTGGTAGAGTCCGGAGTTCTTCGTCGAAGTCGGTCATGCGAATGTAGAAGTCAGGGTTGTTTTGTATCAAGGTCATTGTCGGAATTGGTGGTCGGAGTTCGGAGTTGGTCGTCAAAGTTGGTCATTCGAAGGTGGTCATCGGAGTGTGGTAATAGTAATCGCCAACGGAGACCGATAGGTAGAATCATTAAAAATATTAGAGAGAGAAAATTGGGAGAGTTAGGATGAGTTGGGATGGATTGGTAAAATAACCAATTCAACCTTACTAATATTTAAAGTTGATTATCAAACATTAAATTGGTAAAAAATATCAACTCTTTTCGTATTGTCAAATATTTTGGGTTTTTTTTTTTTTTTTTGGTATTGGGTACAAAATATGTTTCAGTGTCTCTGGGCCTCTGGCAACAACAGGCCACCATTTAAATTATAAATATATTTCTTTTACTTACAGGTTAGAAAGAGATAAATAACTATATGTACATGTATATAATATACTGCTAAATTCCATAAAGCAGGAACGCCAAATGTGGAAGTATTTAATAATTTAGAAAAGTTAAAATAATTTCATGATACACTCAGATTATATTATATGCCATTATCATATTAGTGGACACGTGAGAAACGAGGATTCCTTCCTATCTATTCCAGCTTATAACGGACAAACTTGACAGTTGTTCGACAAAAGCTGAGCGACACGTGTCGTTCACATAACGCACCACGTCCTTCATGACTGGATTGCTCAACCTCAGACAGAGGCGTCCCAGAGCGTAGTCACGTCGGACGTTTCCATTTATCCACCACGTCACCACATGTTCCCAAGTGGACCCCATCTTCTTGTCGGTTCTTTTATCCGATTCAACCGTAGGTTCATAACTAAGTTCATCATTTTAACAATTAATTTAAGGACGTTTGCTCAAAGTTAATATGTTTGAGTTAAACAAATTTTGTAGATTAAATTCATTGATAAATACAAAAAAAATCAAGATGAAAAAAAATAGAGATATTTCATAAATTAAAAACTTCAATAATATTTATTATCCAAGTTGGAGTTGTTTTTTAATACAACTTCTTAAGTTGGTGGACCAAACGTCCCTCCTTATATTATAACTATAAAATTAACCTATTTATAATTATAATTATGAAAAAATATGTTGAAGTGAAAATCTCTAGTACTTTTGTGAGTTTTTTAAATGATGGTGATGTAATTATTTTTATGTATGTTTGAAATCTTAAGCTTGTTGAGTCTGAGGAATTAAACTATGAGGTTTAGATAATATGAATTTAAGAAAACTGTGTTTTGAATGTACATTTTGGAAGTCTGAGTTTAAAAAGCCTATTTCGAAGTACAGACTTAATAAGTCTAGGAATGAAGTGCAGATTTATAAATCTTGAATTTGTGAAATATTTTCTTGTACTTAATTAATGGTTAGATTTTAGATTAGTTCAAATTTGTCATCTTAATCATTTTAATATAGTTAAATTAAAAATAACCTACAAATTTAGAAGAATATATATACATATTTTTAATTTTGAAATAGAGATGCGACTAAAATTATAATTTTATTTAATTTATTATTTTAATAATTTGGTATTTTGATTTACGAGGTTTTGAGATAAAACTTCGTAGACTTTTGTCACTTTAACTAATTTAAAAATGATTAATTTTTTTACCATAACATGCTAACTTCAAATTAAAATAAACTAGTATTTTTAGTCTTAAATTCAATATTGAAACACTATAATTTTTTTATCAAATTATATTTGAGGAAAAAAATCATAAATTTTTAGTTTTAATTTTTATTTGGTCGCTAAGTTGTTTCCAACATTTTAATCCTTTACGTTTAAAAAAGAATTATAAATCTTCGAACTAGTTAAATTGACCAACAAAAAAATGAAAATGTTAAATTAAATTAGAGTTTTCTATACACATAGCCTAAATAAATATATCTGATTATACAATTGCAATCTAATGAGCATTATTTTACACAAAAATATAGCTCAATTTACTTTTTTTTAGCTCTGAGCTTGCAAAAGAAGTTTTATGTTGTCATGAACTTTCCAAAAAAAAGTTTTCTTTTCAAAATCTATATATACACGTAAGGAAAAAATCTCCAAAAATTCAAACAATATATTCGATGTATATTTACATTTTTTTAGTATATTTGTAAATACGCAAAAAAAAAAAAGAACATGGTCTATGTGATGCATTTATATTTGCTATAATATTACTTATATATTCAACATATACTTAAGATCTCAATAGATAGGTGATCGATTTTTAGCTAAAAAATAGAAAATAAATTGAATCTCATAAAATGAAGGAAACATTAATTTTGGACAAATAAATAAAGAGAAAGAACTAAAAAATCAATCTAATGATTATAATTTTTTTAAAAAAAAAAACTCCAAAAGAAAAAAAAATTTAAAAAAAGTATTTAAAAAAAATTATTGGAATTAAACTAAAGGCATCTTTAGAATTATTAAAGAAAAAAAAGTTGGTCGGTGGGGTTGCCGAAAGTGGTGATTAGAGATGGTCAGTAACCGTCATTAGAGGTGTTGTCTGAAAGTTGGCCGACAAACTTTCTAGATTAAATTAGGAAAAAAAATACTCACGAGTTGAATAGTATTTACTATTCAAACCCATAGGAAAATGACGTAGGAAGCAAAATTCCCAGATCCTTGTTGCAAACAAGGATTGGACTTAGAATAGGAAGCAAACTTTCTAGATCCTTGTTGTAAACAAGGGTTGACTTAGGATGCCTAACTCATCCAATCTCAATCGTATTCTTGAAACAAACACTTCTTAAAGGTATTGGAAACTTTTCTATGTATTTTTTTTTAATACAACAATTATAGAATAGAAGATTGAACCTTTGATCTTTTAGTCAAAATGTATGTCAATACCACCGAACTAAACTCACATCGGCAAATTCATCTATATGTTGATTACATTGAGATTTTGACTATTTGGACTAACACAATACTTGTTAACCAAGCACCCAACTAATTTTTTTTTAAAGACTAGAAGAGATAAGAGCGACCTATTTCTTGTTAAAAACAGCTAACGCATTCAAAGACTTAGTGGCAAGTGTACCCTTTGTCCATTCAGGAAGAGTATTTTTCTTAGAGTTTTCTTTCAAAAATTAGTTTAAATTTTACAAAATATTTTTCTAATTAAATTTTCTCATAAAAAAACTATTTTTACCCTTAAATATTAAAATTTAAAATATTATAGAGAGTTTTCTATCCCTCATATGTGATGATTGTTATGTATTACTTAATTATGTAAATGATTTTAATGATGTTTCTTGAGGTAAAATAAATGGTAACAATGATACCAATTGTATATATAATCATAAATTATATAATGTATTTTTTTTCATCCATAAACTACCGCATCAATTTTTATATATTATTTTTAACGAACTATTTTTAAATGTTTTGTAAAATCAAAGGCTCTTTAAATAAATTTTAAAATTCAAAGGTAAATCAGAAAAATTAATGTCTACCTCACAGCTCAAGGCATTTGGCATAATTTAACATAAAAAAATAAATTTGTACATAAATTCCGAAATGTGTGCCACACTATTTTAATAAATTAAACTAGAATGGCTATGTTTTATTATTTATTTATTTTATTTTTATTATTTATTTATTTTAATTTTTTGAGAAACTAGACTTTAATCTAATGGTTTAGGTTAGACATAAGGTCTCTCACTTGAACTTTTAGTAAAACTTGTCGAACTTAAATATAGTTAGAAAAAAAATTCTTTTAAGAAAATTAAGATTTAAATAAATCTATTATAATATTCTAAAAAATAGATTCTACTAGTTCTTTTAATTTTATATAGATGATGGAATACGAAAAGAGAGAGAGAGAGAGAAAGAGAATAATTTTAGATTAACATTCTCTTAAAATTTACTCATACTAAATATATTTTTTTTAAAAATGGAATACATGGGAAACAAAGTTCAAATTTTTTTAAAGTCTCGACAATTTATTTTGAAGAATGCATCCTAATAAAATTAAAAGATGGTTTTTTTATTTAAAAAAAGGAAGAAAAAAAAAGATGAGTTATATTATTATAAATGAAGTTATATATTTAAGGAAAATAGTGAAAGAGATAAGCATGGGAAGGCCACGTCATGTGAATCGCTAGCTGTAACGCAATTACTTTATGGTGATTAAGCCATATGTGATTGGGTGAGAGGCTATGAGTAGGAGGAGCCATAATGGACCTATTTATGAGTGTTGATTCACATATATTTTTGCACAAATCTCTATACATTTATTTTTCTAACTTTTTCCCTTTCATATTAATAATTAACCAATTCTTTTTCAATTTTTTCACAAACATTATTTAATTGAGCTATTAAATTTATTTTAACTTTTTAATGATCAAATACATCCATTTCCAATTGTAGTATGTTATAATTACACCTACTAATACAAACCTAGATAATTAGATTTTTTTTTTCTTTTTTTAATAGAAGATGATTAGAAATTTTTTATTATACCCTTCATTTAGTTACAAATCGATTATAAACACATAAGTATCGTTTTCAAATATAGGAAAATGAATCTTATAAATATAATAGAATTTCATTGTTTATCTATGATGACTGTGATAGACTATTATCTGTATTTACCATGATAGACAAGATATAAAAATAAAACCATTATTAAATTAGATTTTAAAGGTTAACATCAATGTTTTGAAATTAATTTAACATTAATAAATTCAAGCATAACGACCATTAAATAAGTGGGTAGTTAAAGAATATCACATTTTTTCTCTGATGTGAGGAAAAAAAAAACCTGAAATTTTGTTTATTTTTATTATTTTTTTTAAAAGGAGATAATGACATCTCCATTATTGACTATACATAAAATCTCTTATTGTATGATAGAAGGAGAAAAAGGCTTCAATGCAAAACATAAGAAGATATTCAATTTAGACAATGATCTCCACTAATGCAATTTCCCTTTTAACTAAGAGGGTTCATTAATTGATTGCTATAAGAACCTAATCAATAAGTCTCCCACTAGCAAACCCAACTTGGTGTTAATTCAACTAAATATATCCATATATTATGCATGCAATTTGGAAATCTTCCCTTTTATTATTATAAACTTTGGAGTTGTAAGGCATTATTTTGTCACATATATACATATAATATTTTCCTTTAAGTTGCTTTTAACATTTTTTTTTTAAAAAAAATTAATGCATAACTTTAAATCTTGTTTGTTTAATAGAGTTTGTGGTGGGTGAATAATTAAGTAACATTTTCTACTTCATCTTTTATATATATATATATATTGTTCTTTATGTATTAAAATGAATGTTAGTAGTCATTAATAAGTAGGGGTAAGTAGGGTAGCTAATTGGAGATCACGCCTAATAATTTAAATTTAGGTAAAAGTTTGATGAAAACGCACTTTTATAAAGGAAAGTCTAAGCTTATGATTAATTAGGATATATGTATGAATGTTAAGATAGGAGGATGGGGTTTTTATTTCCCAATTGTGATCTCTTTTTGCCTCATCTCTCCTCCAAACATGGGGGCCTTTTTCCACATCATCAATCCAATCAAGGCTGCATTAGCTAGAGATTACCAATATTTTGCAAGTTAAAAATATAACTTAGTTAACTTAATCAGTCTATCATACGATTTATAAGGATGTACATGGAATAGGTAGAGACGTTCAATTTATTCTTCATTCTTGTAAAAATTGTTCATCTATCCTCTTAAGTTAAAAATATAACTTAGCCAACTTAGTCAGTTCATCATACGATTTATAAGGATGTGCATGGAATTGGTGGAGATGTTCAATTTATTCTTCATTCTTGTAAAAATTGTTCATCTTAAAGTAATATGGTTGAGATTCCATCCAAGAAATTTGAGAGCATCAAAATTACTGATGGGTAATTATTTTATGGCTATATATCTATATATCTATATATATATATATAATTAATTAAACAATTTCTTTTGATTTTTTCTATAAATTAAATAGTTACCCTTTTTCATGAAATTGTCATTCAATATTGGTCAATTCCTCGTAAAGAATCTCTAATAAAATAGACTTTTTTAAATTCTAATAACATAACATATCAAATTAACTAATTATCTCTCATCCAGTCCAAATCTTTAACAATAGAGAGTATCCATTACGAAGAACCTTTTAGGAGGTTACGAGTAACCTTAAACCAACTTTGTTTGTATGAGCCTGTTAAATAAGAGGAAGATTCATAATATATAAGTAAAGACACCTAAGATTCATGGTATATAAGTAAGGACACTTAGCTTCAATGGTATAAAGTCGTTTTGGATGAAAACAAAAGCAAAACCATGAAGTTATGCCTAGACAAAAATCATACCATTGTGAAAGTAAATTAGAGGATCCATTATCCGTAACACATCCACTTATTTCTCTACACCAAAATATAAGTAAACCAACCAACTATATAAAAATAAATACCAAAAAAGAGAGAGGGAAAGGCAAGCCAAGTAGGTGTTGGGCTTGAAAAACAAAGCTTTCATTCCATGAATTAAAACTCCCCCAACCCATCGAATGCACATTGAGAAAGTGGAAATTGGAATTGTCAAAAAGAGTAGTGGTTGGTCCCTAATATATAATGTACTGCCCTTTTCTTTTCTCTTCTCTTCTCTTCTACTGTCCACTCATTAGGTGGTAGCAAGTCACCATCTGATTTGCATTAATTTTTCAGGACAATGTCCAAATTAAAGACCCCAAAACTTATAATATTAGCACAACACTAAAGATTTTTGAAGAGTCGTCAAACTTCAAAAGCAAACAAATAAAGCAACAAGAACAATTATCTTCGTCAGTATAGAACTTTTAAGTGAAAAACTAAAAACAAAATTACGGGAATTATGTTTAAAGGAGACATAACCACAAATAAAGTGGAAGAGTTATGTCTAAAGATGTGTTGGAGAATTGGCTATCCTAATTGATAAAGGTATTGTTTAGAATGATTATTTTTGTTTGTGTGTGTGAAATGTGAATGAAGGCAAACAAATGGTGTCTCTGCCTTCCAACTCTCAATCCTTTTGTCTTCTTCCTCTCCTCTGACTACTCTTCTGAATTGCTGCCTTTACTGGCTCTCTCCACTTTTTGTTAGCCTTTGTTCCCCATTTAGCTTTCAATTATTGATTCTCAATCTCCTTTCCAACTTCAATATTATCTTTTCTTTACTCACCTCTTCCTTCTCCTTTAAATATATATAGGTATAAATATTTAGGTTGGATTTCAGGAATTTTGAGGACTTTCATTGTTTATGTTCAAGTACTTCTAATAAGAATTTCATTATTTTATGCTCGAATTGGACAAAAGTTTCTATTTAATTGATCTCTTATATATGTATAATATATATATGTCTAATTTAATACTTGTATGACACAATGATAATTATGTATTAAATGAGCAAGCAAGGAGTAATGACCTACTTGAAAAATATGCTTCTGTATACTTTGATGCTTAAATTAGTATGAGTAATGATAGTGTTAGCATACCTCAAAAATGGGATTGTTCCACTTGTGAAGTATGATACAATGAAAGGTCTACCATCTCTATGACTTAATTGGCTTAAGTTTATCTTGACCCATGGTCTATGTCAAGTAAATTCATAACAAGTTTAGTTTTGTTCTTGAGTTATTCATGAAATTGATGAAATGAATTATTAAACACAAAACTAAAAAAAGTTTAAGGACCTATTACATGAACGTTATAAACTATTACTTTAGAGATTCTTACAGCTGAGAAAGCGGATTCAAAGATTTTTGTGTTGAAATCACACCGAAGTTGTTGTTGGAAATGACTTTTGGGCTTAGGTCCATAGCAAAAGTTAGGCAGTGGGAGAGCTTTATCCCACATTGAAAAATTTGACAATGTCTAAAGGTATAAATACCAAGGTACGCTAGATGTGATTCTAAAGTGTGTTAATGGTAGAAGTATAACTTTTTTACCACATGCACGCATCGGATTAGCACTGCCACGATTGAATGCTACTCCTACGAATTGATGGTCCGATGATTTGCTATCTCTTCCCTTTCTTATTATTACTAAAAGAAAAACTTGATTTTAGATTAAAAAAAAAAAAATTAGAGACCGGATTTCAAAATATAAAATTTTTCTAAAAGAACTATTCAAGACATAAAACTAAATAGACATTATTTTAAAATTATATAAGTACATATGTGTGTATATATGCCCTGTAGATTGTTTGGAGTATTAAAACAAAATCTCAATCATTCTTCTTATCTTCCACCAGATTCTTTTTATAAGTTACATGTTAATTTAGAATAATGCAATTAAAATTTCAAAGTACAAATCCACCTTTTAAACTTTTTATCTTCTTGAAAAACATTCCAAAACAACATTGGAAAACAAAATTTAAAAACATTTACTACAAAAAAAAAAAATAAATAAATAAAAACAGAGGAAATAAGCGACATGATTGTGTGGGGAAAAGCATCCCACTCACCACCAATCCCCTATTTGGATAGGAAGAGTTCTTATGCTAACAATTCAAATTGGATTTTAACACTAAAAGTTGGATTTTAATAGAAAATAAAGTGAATTTTAGCCTTTTGGTATTTGAAGATTATTTAAAGATTCAATCCATTATTGACTATATATTTTCTAATTTTATTACCATTCCAAATATATATATATATTACGATGTTTTGCTAATTGCTACAAAGTGTTCATGTTAATATATACATTTTTTAATGCTCAATTTTCAAATATCGCCATGAGCACTTTTAGCCTTCCATGCTATATATGTAAATTTCTACTGAATCGTATATAACTTTTTTTTCCTTTTTTTCAAAATTACCTTCTTGTTGATGATGATCTTTTCATATTACATTTTTTTTTTTCTTTTAATTTCAAATTGATCAATCTGTCAAGTTTAATAATTCAATTTTTTTTGCTCCGATATGACAGTCAGCATGACATAGATATAATTATTCTGTTGAGATCAGAATGTTCCGACCTCTTAGTTGTTATACTAAAAAAGAACATGCTTATCAAGGAAGGGCTTTAGAAAGGAGTTTCGGTTTGGGTTGTTTTGGGCCTTCAAAGAAGGGCTTCTGAGATTCCCTTTGGGCCGAAACCTGGCCCAAGTTCTGGACCCTACTCTTCATGAGTGGACCACACGTCGGCCCAAAAAAAGAATTTGGGAGGGAAGTATCGGCAGAAATGGCAGGGACACTATCGGTTTCATCGTTCTCTCCATTTCTTCGTTACATCCCAAACTCTCGACCTTCCACTGTCACATTGATTCGATCCTCCTCTTCTCCGGTGACACCGCCTACGTCCATGGATACTCCCCGGGAAACCAAGAAAGTAGTCGTTTGCGGTGGCGGAGTGATCGGAGTCTGCTCTGCGTACTTTTTAGCCAAGAAAGGGGCGGCAGTTACTCTCGTCGAGAAATCTGCAGTCGCTTGCGCCGCCTCGGGTAAGGCCGGCGGCTTCCTCGCCCTCGATTGGTGCGATGGTGGCCCCGTATCCACCCTTGCGCGCGCAAGCTTTAATCTCCACCGCTCGCTCTCACAGGAGCTCGATGGCCCTAAACAGTACGGCTACAGAGCCCTAACGACTCTCAGCCTTACGATTTCAGAATCGCAGAACCCTCCCACTCCCTTTACCTCCACCTCCAAATCCACCGGCGATTCCGTCGTGCCTTCGTGGGTTGACGGTCCAGTTCGGAATACGAGAACGATCGGAAACACCGAAACAACGGCGCAAGTTCACCCACAGCTCTTCACTCGGACACTCATATCGAATGCAATCGAAAAGTACGGCGTGGAGGTTTTGATCGGGAAATTGGAGAGGATTACGTTGGAGGGTGGCAGATTTGAATCGGCGGTGCTGGAGGACGGCCGAGTAATTAACGCTGATGCGGTGGTTCTGGCGTTAGGACCATGGTCTGGGAAGTTCGAGCAGCTATCGTCGCTGTTCAGAGTGTATGGCCTGAAAGCACACAGCATAATTTTGGAACCTAAGGAGCCGGAAGCCATAACCCCGCATGCTCTGTTTCTAGGTTACTATCCGGCTCAGGGTGGAAAGCCTTTAGACCCAGAGGTGTATCCTCGTCCCACTGGTGAGCTAGTTTTCTGCTTTTGTATTTTTAATACATATTGTTTTGTGGGATTCTGATTTTGAATGTAAATGGGTTTTGATGTTGGTGGGCAGGGGAGGTATATTTGTGCGGGATGTCGGCGGTGGCGGAAGTGCCGGAGGATCCAGAGGAGATTACGGCCAATCCAGAATCGATAAGCGTTCTAAAGAGAGTAGCGAAGACTGTGTCAAGCCGATTGGGGGAAGGAGAGGCGGAATTGAAGGCGGAACAGGCTTGCTTCTTGCCGTGTACGGATGATGATTTGCCGGTGATCGGGAAGCTTCCGTCGGTGAGTGGGTGTTATGTGGCGACTGGACACAGTTGTTGGGGAATTTTGAATGGGCCTGCAACTGGAGCGGCCATGGCTGAGCTTATTTTGGATGGAGAATCAGCAATTGTTGATCTTAGTCGGTTCAGCCCCGCCAGGTTTGTCGGACGAAGAAGAAACCGTTGATAAATTTAAATGGGGAACGAACAGGTTTGGTTTCTGACAGATGGATAAATCTCTGTGAAGCTTTTAAAATTTTCCTTTTTAGTTTCATAGAATGCACGTTCTAATTATGTATGGAATCACTTTCATATAAAAATATTGATGTTTGCAATGTAAAATTAAAAAGGAAATTACTTTGAAGTGATTCGTTTGATACTGCCCTTGATTAAAGTTTTCAATAAAAGATTTTTTTATTTTTGAAGGATAAATTCATTAAACCTAAACCAAATTACTGCCACTCTCAATTATAGCAAAGGAGATCCAAGAGGGAATATTATCCCCCCAAAAACAACAACCAGACTCTTCCAAAGAAAAGAAGAAGCATAGATGCTCAAAAAAGGATACAAAGCGGGTGGGGGAAACCGCTTTAGCAGCCCAGTGTGCGGTTGAGTTGCAGGAGCGAGAACACTTGGAGAATTGAATATTCCCCAAGGCAGGAGCAATGTGTAAAACATTACAAGCCACAGATTTTATGTTCGATATATCTGAGTTAATATCCTTCAGAGAAGTGATCGCCTCAGCCACAAGCGAAATGGGGATCTCACCTCGATAAGATATCAAAGCTTGCAGACTCTTCTCTATAGCTTTCATCTCCAGCACCTTAACCTTCCAAACTCTATTAATCTTGAGGAAGCCGACACCAACCAGAGATCCGGTAGAGTCACCCCTCCAACACCCAGCTCCCGAACCAACTGGCGTCAGTGTTCATTTTCCAACCAAAGAGGGGTGGAATCCAATGATCATGACTCGACGAGCTATCCAGCTTCGGCCCACTGAGACAAACGATTCTTGGTGGAGTGTTCACGAAAGCTGATACTGAATGCGCCCTTATAGATATGAAGCCCACGAAAGCCCCCGGGCCTGACAGGACTCGTGCTCTCTTTTTCCAACACTTACGGGATATTGTGGGTAATGATTTATCTCGCGTTTGTCTTAGTATCTTGAAGGGGTTAAACCGTACTTTTATTGTTCTCATCCTCAAAGTGAAGAGTCTAAGAGATTGTCTGAAATTAGGCCAATAAGCCTTTTTAATGTTGTGTATAAGTTGATCTCGAAGGCCTTGGCGAACCTTTTGAAAAGGATAATTAATGAAATTCAGACGAGTTTGGTAGGTGGAAGGAGAATGAAATCCGGAGAAATTCTCTTCCATCGGATGCCGAAACCATTCTAAAATGAACTTTAATAACCAATCATTTTCATGAACTTTAATATAATATTAGTAAGTTGAATTGGTTTTAAGTGATAGAATTGTGTTTTGGGATGATATCATTTTCAAACTTGTAATAACTTGAGAGGTAACTAGACCATCCATTTATTTTAATTCTTCTTTTTTAATATATCTAAAAATTAAATCGATCTATAGTAGCAATTTAACTGAAATTTCTCTACCCAAAATAAATAAATAAATAAAAGAACAAGAAAAAAAAATCTAATTCTAGTATATCCCATCAAATTAACTTTTCAAATACCAACTTAAAAGAATAAGGATTTATGCGAAATAAATAATAATACTTTTTTTTAGATAATAATAATACCAATCTTCTTGAATAATAATAATTCAAATATAACAATTAATTTCCATAAAATTTTCCTTTAGCATATAAATATAGGGAAATTTGTATGGATGATTTATTTTTTTGCTTCAAAATGTCAAATGACCCATTTCTAAAAAATAATGTCAATTGACTCTCTGTTGACATCATCGTCATACCAAATTACGTAAATTTTTCTTACACCAGCCTCACGAGGTAAATCTCGCTCTCGTCTAATTTAATACTCTTGCTCTCGCTTGAAATTCCCTTGTTTGATGTGATTGCTCGTCAGTGTACGAATGATTTACAATTTTCACAACGAAAGTTTCAAATCAAATCAATAATACCTAAATACAATACAATGGTGATTTCTTTAAACTCTAAGCTCCATTTCAGCGGTGATTACTTCTCTAGTTTTTTACGATATTTTGTTGGACGGAGATTTTTTGAACATGGATTTCCAAGACGAGACTTTTTCATAATGGATCAGGTTTTTCATAAAGGTGTTTCAATATTTTGAGTCTGTTTAAATATTTTTGTTGTGTTATTTCTGGAAATGTAGCATTACGAAATTTGTATTGGGAGAGTGTGGGCGAGAAATGGAATGAGAGTGAGAAAGAACAAGAGTAAGAGAGAGAGTGAGATTTTGAGAGAGAGCGAGATTAAGAGAGAAAGTGTGATTAAGAGAGAGCGAGAGTGCACTTCAATTGCTTGTACAACTTAATGACAAATGTTCTCTTGCTTTGTAGGATGACAGAAAAGTATCTACTTATTCGATATGGAGGTGATTGGGATGAGAATGTAGGTTCGTATATTGGGGGACAATTAACAGGAATCATTGTGTCTTATACATTGAAGTATGAAGAACTTAAATCTCACATTTACAGGGTTACAAATGTCAGTTTTTCAATGTTTGATCTTATACTGAAAGTTAAATATAAGCTTGAATATGAAGCCCCCCAACAATACATAAGGAATTATGATGATGTTCGCTTCCTTCTTTTCCGAAAAGAGCTTAATAGACTTCAGTTAGCTGTAACGTTGAAATCGAATCAGGAGGAAAATATTATGACGGGGTTTGGAAATGTGAGTTATGATGATACGACTGTGGACAGACAATACGAGGAATCATATCAGTTTCGTCGGGAAGAGGATGATATTTCATTGTCTACCAACACTGTACCATCCACATTATCACTAGACAACGACTGCACTAATCCAGCAAGAATGAATTCAGAATTGGGCGGTACTTCAGTTGTTGGTAATGAGAGACCATCTAGATTCGATTATATGGATTATGCTCATCCAGAGCAAAGTTGTGGTCCTTCAATGGATGTGAATGAGCAACCAACAAGATTGAATGAAATGGATCGTAATCATGGAGATCTGCGTCGTTCTATAGCAGCTTCAGTGGTTCCACCATCTTTATCTTCAAGTCATAGGACAGAGTTGATTATGCCTGGCACCTCTTCATCTAGGACAGAGAACGTTGAAGTTGGTCAACTATTTTTTAGCAAAAAGGACTTGAAAATGAGATTATCTATTCTGTCCATCAACAAAAATTTTGAATTTAAGGCAATGAGGTCAACCAAATCTTTGTTCACTATCAAATGTATTGGGGAGACATGTAAATGGAGCCTTCGTGCAGTCAAAATGAAAGAGTCTGATATATTCAAGATCACAAAGTACTGCATGTCGCATACATGTTCCATTGGAATTCTGAATCACGACCATAGACAAGCAAATGCTATGGTTGTTGGTCAGTTGATTAAAGATAAGTTCACGGGAATAGGACGTATTTATAAACCTTGTCATATTGTTGAGGATATGAGGAGAGATTATGGCGTGAACATAAGTTATGATAAAGCGTGACGTGCAAGGGAAGCCGTGTATGATCTCACTAGAGGCACTCTAGAATACCCATACTTCATACTACAAGCTTATGGAGAAGCATTAAAAATAGAGAATCTGGGTACAGTCTTTGAGATCGAACTTGAAGATAAGGTGCATTTCATGAAGGAAATCGAATCCGAGATTTCCATGAGCAGCGGAAATAAGATCATTCCAAATTACAATCATGAATGAACAATACAAATTACAATCGTACAGAAACATACGGTTATACAATTAATACAGAAATTACAGCATGAAAACTCAAATGAACAAAGAGAAAACTCTACGAACATTTGAAGATGCGTCTCCACGCTCCTTTGCGCATGACCGCTCGAACAACAACAACCTCAAACGCTCGATCTACATGACCTCAACACAGCACGAACACTTCGTGCTCGTCCTCAACGATCGCCTCGGTCACAAACTTTTTAGCAACACAAACGGCCTCCACAGAACCTCGGAGGTGTCGAGTTGAGTATGACACCACCAACAAGGGTACCTTGGTATTCTCAATGTGAGAATCCAGATGATGGGCTCTGTTCGGACTTGTAATGAGGCAGACGAAAGAGGAAACATCGATCGTGTACACGACTGGACAAGTGGGAGATGACGGAGACCTATCTATAGGTCGATGCCCAATCGTTTAGCTAAAGATATCCGGTCATCTAGCAAAATCTATGCGATCGTTTAGCTCGGTGTCTGTCGCCTCAAACGCTACACGATCGTTTACTTTGGGCAAGCGATCGTCTAGCAAAAGCTATGCAATCGTTTGGTAAATACTGTACAATCGTTTAGCTCGCCACTGCACGATCGTTTAGCTCGTCCAAGTTGTCGTTTAGTAAATCTGTATTTACTTGACAACTCCGTGAGATCCTTTTTTACGAGAGAGAAATCTCAAAAAAAAACTTTTTATTAAAACTTACTAAAATTAGGAAAACCATTTTTCTTTTATCTCACGGTTACTAAGAAAATCCAATAACCACCCACTCAATTGGTTATTAAAGAAAAAAAATTTAATTATCCAATAATTAATATTATTATAAATATAAATGATAACCAACTTATCATTCTATATTTATAACCTATAGTTTTAATATTTCATTTCATAAAACATATAAATCATAGTTCTTTTTCTATTCCATGGTACTTAATGTAAATCTCATTTACATCAATCCTCCACTAGATGTATCTCAAACATTATACCGATTATATCATATATAATCAAAATACCTCTTGTCAATTTGAACATTTCAATCAACACCAAGAGCTAATTCTCAACTGAATCCATTGAGCTACCAAGGGGACCTCATAGACCTGTCGTTCAAAGCTCCAACGGTACGTTAATAACTGACTAAACTCTTTAGTCACATGATCCACCATCCGTTAACCGTCAGACACTCCACAAAAGACTGACAGCTGAACTCTCCTTACCACAGATATATTATGTGTCCATCTTAACCAATCAGCAGTGCGACAACCTTTCACAGATCGCTCATAAGTACAGCTGGACCAATAACCGTTATGCCTCTATAGTTACATCTAACTCCTTAAGTACCACTGATCCCTCTAATGAACATAAGTCATAGTCCTACTATGACTGAGTCTTCTCTTCCAAAGAGAAGTTATGGCCACTATGTTCAAGTCCCGGAATCAGCTCTTAAGGGAGCAATCTCTCTACTTATCCCTGCTTCGGAAAATGAGTGAATTTCATCTTGTGGATTAAGTTCCTAGCTCCCAGATCAGACAAGTCTTTAAAAAGGTAGGCATGTTGAGTTAGCAATCTGGCCACTTTCACCCATACTAATCAAAGGACCGCCCTCAAAGATAGGAGTTCCCAAAACACTCAGGATTGAGGTCGTGTCACTTGTGGTCGTTTAGGTGAGATGCAAGTCTCTAGTATCAACGGCGTTATATACAAAGTCTAGTCATCTCGTGGTCTAGGTCTTATACAAACTCTTTGTATAGGATACCCCCGCTCGCACGTCTCCACATGAATGGTCATGATCTACCATCTGTAGTAGTTTACAACACTTGTAAACCTCTACAAAATGGGTCGTATCCATAGTGTCACAAGGATCAAGTATCCCACCTTAATCCTTATACTACAGACCTATTTAGGTTATATCACATATACATGCTTAAGTTCACATAAGATAACCAAGGAGCTTTGTTTATTGGATATGAGTAGATGCCAGAATTAAATAACACTTATTTTATTCATTAAACAATGTGTATCTTTACAAAACAACGAGATTCCGGGAGAATTAGAACACCAATCCCAACATTTCAAATATATGTTTATGGCATTAGGGCCTTGTATTAGAGGTTTCGCAAGCTGTCGGCCTGTGATAATTGTTGATGGGTCGCACTTGAAAGGAAAATACAAAGACACCATGTTGGTTGCGGTTTCTATGGACGGGAACAATCAATTATACCCACTAATATATGCAATAGTGGACAATGAAACCGATCGATCATGGAAATAGTTTATGTCAAACTTGAAATGCAGTATCAGAGAACCCAATAATCTGGTCTTTGTGTCTGATCGGATGGTATCTATATTCGATGCTATTCATGCATTTTTTTTCCCACGACATTTCATGGATTGTGCACATGGCATATAGAACAAAATCTTGTTACAAACTTTAAGGATAGCACGGTTGTTGGGATATTTAGAGATGTAGTAAGGGCATTTCGCATGACTGAGTTCCAGACAAAATATGACGAACTTCGTAGTTTTCGAGACGATGTTGTCACGAAATATCTTGAAGACATCGGTCTTCAAAGGTGGGCACTGGTTTACCAAATAGAACGAATATATGATAACATGACATCCAACAGTGTAAAGTGTTTCAATTCATTAACTAAAGAGTATCAACTATTGCCCATAGTATGCTTGATTGAACATGTTGGAGGAATGCTCCAATCGTGGTTTTACGAACAGAGGAATTACTGGACATCTCGAACGACATTACACTATGACTACTGTGAAACCCGATTGGCAAGTGAGGCTGATAAAGGCAAACAATATCGGGTTGAGCCTATTGATTGTTATTGGGTCCACATGCGAGATAATCGATTGGATGGTATTGTCAATCTTCACACGAAGGAATGCACGTGTAAGAAATTCGACTCACTTGGTATCCCGTGTTCGCATGCAATTGTTGCTGCCAAGGAAGGAAATATACCTATCCAAAGTTTTTGCAGTCAATTTTATATAATGGACTCTCTAATGACTGCGTATGTGGAGCCTATAAATCCACTTGGCCACATATCTAAATGGAAGAGACCTCTTGGATATGTAAAAAAGACTATCCTTCCTCCGAAGTTTGTGGCATAAGTCGAGCGAGGAATAGTGAGAAGAATACCATCCAGAGGAGAATTTCGCAGACAAATGAAATGTGGTCGGTGTAGGAATTATGGGCATAACCGCCAAAATTGTAGTGAACCGCTCACAACCGTGCGACGTGCTGAAAATGTCAGAAACCGTGACACAAACACCTCTCATCTAGTTTAATTTATAACTAACTTGTTTTTCATACGTCATCCTTGTAACATACTTGTAACATACTTCATACTTTTTCATACTTGTAATATACTTGTAACATACTTCATACTTTTTCATAATTGTAACATACTTGTAACATACTTCATACTTCATACTTTCATCTTGTAAACAAAAAACAATAACAAGCTGGAGTATTTCTATAATAGCAATTTTCATACTCTCTTAATCTTGCTCTCTCAATCTTCATACTCGTAACAAAAAACAATAACTTCATACTCTCACAATCTTGCTCTCTTTCAAAATCTCGCTCTCTCAATCTCACTCTCTCTCAAAATCTAGCTCTCTCAGTTTCACTCTCTCTTAAAATCTCGCTCTCAATCAAAATCTCGCTCTCTCAATGTTTGAACTTTGATATAATGTTCTATATACCATTAATATAATGAAAAGAGCAGTAGCTCAATTATACATGTTTTGATAAAATGTATGATATTGAACTTTGAACTTTGAACTAACATAAAAAAATACATGTTCAACTATACATGTATACCATTGATGCAATGATACACTGAAAAGAGCAGTAGCTCAATTATACATGTTCTATATACCATTGATACGATGAAAAGAGCAGTAGCTCAATTATACATGTTTTGATAAAATGTATGATATTGAACTTTGAACTTTGAACTTATATAAAAAATACATGTTCAACTATACATGTATACCATTGATACAATGATACAATGAAAAGAGCAGTAGCTCAATTATACATGTTTTACATACATAAAAAATACATGTTTTACATACATAAAGAAGACATGTTTTTATATACATAAAGAATACAATAAAAAATACATGTTCTATACACATAAAAAATATGGAGTGTTCGCCCATAGTTGATATGCTAACTGCATCCTATATTCACTCATCTTCTCCTGAGTGATTACGGATGGATCAGTACCAATCACCAGGTGTTCTAGTAATTTTATTGCAAAGATGCCACAATCAAGCGACCCGTGCTGTATATCGACGTTCATAGGTCGCGAGATTTTCCAACGAGCTGTGGATAGGTCCGGCTTTGAACGATCCACGTCATAGTAGTGAAGTAGGGATGGTACTGTGACAGTCAATGGCTCTAGCCAATTTACCAACTTTGTCATTAGTGTGTATGACGAAAGTGAAATGAACACAGATATGTGGCCTCTGTTAATGTCCATTGCAAGGACCATTCAGTGCTCACTGATATTCGTTGCTGTATAAATGAAATCCACATCTGCCCATTTGACATTGAATTTACCGGTGACGTAGTCCTTATATGTGTCTTCATCCTCCCATGCTAAGGCAACCTCCAGAAGTGTCTTATTCTTTATTCATTTAAATATCCCACCACGAGCATTAAGGTGACTCTGTTAAATAAAATGAGAATTTAAGTAACGAAATAAAATGAAAAGTTAAGTAACGAAATATCATATCAATATTTACCGTTACACCAATTGGCAAAATGGTGAACTTGTGCATGCACATGTTAGGCCAGGTATAAAATTTTTCTTTCATAAAATAAAATAAAGTATTTATGGTCTGCACAAAAAATTACTATGTCAGAAAAAGTACAAGATATCCAACATGTAAAGAAGTCAAGACCAGGAAACTTACATCGCACTCGACCCATGAACTCGGAAAAATCAATTCCTTGAAGAATTGCTTGGCGAATGGTTTAAAGGAGTTCTCTCGAACATTATTCTCGGTATACTCGTCCGAGATCCAACCCATCATTTTTGTAACGATATTGTGTGGAACATCATGTGCTATGTGTATGCGACAATTGCTCTGGATAGTGACGTAGCTACACTTGGGAGAGGATGCTTAACCATTTTTTCTTCTTTACTTGAGTTGGAGGTGTATATTTATCAACAGGTTTCCTCTTACGACTAATTCTTCGAGATTCCTACATAAATAGATAACAAAAAGAACACTCATCAAGAAATATAAAAATATAACAGAGATTACTGATCAATAATTAATCACCAATGTAACTCCTTCTGTGGTTGTAACAATCTCAGAAGTGTCGGCCTCTGGGATGTCAGACATGTCGGCCTTTGTATGTGGTATGGTGAGTAAGGCAGACATGTCGATTTTTGTTTGTGGGATGTGGGCCTCTATAGGTTCGACGTCAATTGGTGATGTTATTGTGGTATCGGGCTTTAGAAGGGGGGATGGGAGTAGGTGAAGTGGTGGTATTTTGAGGCTCTACAGGGGGATGGGAGTATCAGAGGTGGTCGCATTATTGGTATCCAGATCCCGAGATAGGATGGGTGACCTTGTCGTCTCCTCATTCGTGGAACCCTTCAATTAGTAAAGTAAAATGATGAGTTCACGAACATGTAAAAACTAAACACGTAAAGACATAAAATGATAGTAAATGCAAACCTTGCACATAGACTGTAATAGTGGTAGAATGGCCGACAATTTTCCTTTCATGTCTGTCATGTTTTCCTCCATATTGGATACACAACTATCTAAACCTGATGTACGGCCATTCAACCTCGATAGTGAGCTGTCAATGGTCTGCAGGTACGAATAAATATAATCATCAGGATTGGCTCCCTCCCTGCGGCGGGCAGCACACTCAGAACACTTCTCATCCACAGATCGCTCTCTATGGGAGTCCGCAAGATGGACATCAGGTGGGTTCAACTCGTCCTCATCGCGTATGTCCCCTACCACATCATGGAATATATCATCACTAGGTGTGTATGTCCCTCCTTCCACCCTTCCACATTCAACATCCCCGTGCTCAGAATGCTCATGTTCATCCCCTCTCTCCACCCTAATAACTTCATCATTGTCGTCTCCACAATGATCATCACCGTCACTTTCACTTTCAGAATTACCCCCATCACTAGTCGACCTATTGCCACTTTCAGCACTATTATCGTCCGCATCTAGATCAAATATAGGTTGCCTGTCCACTGAGGTATCCCGAAACTCCCTCTCAGTGTCTGTCATGACAGTACCCTCTTTATCCTTTATCTACATTAACAACCCACTAAATTGGTTAATGTCAATTTAACAACCAGATAAACATATTATGCATAGAGTAAACATACATTGTTAGACTCGAATATCTCTCTCTCTCGAGTAATTTGAAGGACACTGAGTGGGAGCATGACCATCGTAATGCGTGGGACAAAGCCACCTTGCTCCTTCACTCCGCAATGTTCCCAACTATCGATGCAACTAGGATCTCGTACGTCCATACCTAAATAAAATCTAACATATATTAAGAATAATAGTAATGTTAAATCAAACAACACGATTATTATGGTAAGCAAATTTACCTGGAACGCTTGTGGAAATCCATGTAAAGAGTACTTCACAACATAATTTTTATTTCCTTTTACCTTTGTCTTGTATAGACTACTCTAATCATTCAATGTAGTCTTTAGGGTATCCAGTGTCCTCTCGTAAATAATGGTACCCCAATCAAGACTATTGTAGTACTCTAAGTTTTAAACGTTCTTAAAACGTTTGAGGTCCACTGCATTTTTCTGTTTCTTTTTTCCCATCATTACAACCTCAATATAGTAGACTACTGCGATCTTCACAGCATCCTCATCATTTTCAAACTCTAACTCCTTGTTTTTCTTCAAGTAGACGAACATGTAAGATGTCCTTCGTCACTCGATTACTAAAATACTTGATTTGCAAGTTCATACGAGGACTGCTCATTCTGATAAACTCGTGTTGGGGATTGCCACAAACCAATCATCAACAAAAAATCATCCTTCGAAAAAGTGACGACCTTTCCACAAACAGAGAATGACATTGAGTCAAATCTCGTTCTCTTCACTTCTCTCAGCAACATGTGATGGATAATTAGGTTGTTAAACACCATGTCAACGTCTACAAATCGCCCAAAAATTGTTCTTTTGAACATGTATAACTGCCTTGGCGTAAGCTTCTCCTTCACAATCTTGTTTACATTAGCAATGTGGGCCAAGCTCGTTACTTGACCGAAAAATCGATCGGTTACGGGCATTCTGAAACGTGTTGCCATCTTAAATCACTTATGCATGAAATAAAGATTCAATAAGTAAACTCCCTCAAGAAAAAAAAATTGTAAAAAAACATTCTTTTTAAATCTCGTTGGCATTGCTCTCTCTGGTATTGCTCTCTCCGGTATTACTCTCTCTGATGTCACTCTCTCCAGTATCGCTCTCTCTAATGTCGCTTTCTCTAATGTCGCTCTCTCTAGTAACTCTCACTTATCTCGCTCACATTCTCTCTTTTTACTCGTCTTCAACCACATAACACATTGAAAACCAGAAAAACAAACAAAAAAACTATAGGTTCACAGTATTTCTAAACCCCAGAACGACTCACCCTTTCTGGTGTCGTTCTTTCTAATATCGCTCTACCGATTTCACTCTCACTTATCTCGCTCACAAACTCTTTCTACTCGTCTTCAACCACATAACACATCGAAAACCAAAAAAACAAACAAACAAAACTATAGGTTCACAGTATTTCTAAACCCAGAATGACCCACAAAGCCCCATGACTTATCAGTTTAAGACATTTTCAGGCACATATTGAAAGATTTACCGATCAGATTTGATTTTTCGGCGGTAGTGAAATCGTTTGCAAGCCAAAATGATGGATTCTAAGGAGTTTTTAGTTTATGAGTGATACGAGTTAGCCTTGGGAAATTTGAATGAAGAATTTTTAGTTTTAGTTGGTTTTCAGTAAAAAGATAAGAAGACGAAGAGGTACGGGAAATTTACGTAATTTGATATGACGATGATGTCAGCAGAGGGTCAATTAACATTATTTTTTAAAAATGGGTCATTTGACATTTTGGAGCAAAAAAAGGGGTCATCCGTACAAATTTCCAAATAAATATATGTCAATCGGCTGGGCCGAACTTATGTTTTCTGGTGGAGTAGAAGGGCCCAATAGCCAGCCCATGTATAGGTGGGGCGGCCGTTCCGGACGACGTGACGTTTGATTTTGAATTATTGGAAATCCCGCTCCTCCTCCTTTTTTAAATTCCTCTCTACAGAGAGCCGTTGGCAAGTGACCCTATTCGATCGTCGTCGCGCTCCAACTCCGAAGAGAGAATTTGTTTAGAAGCCGGTGACAAACTCCGGCAAATTTCTGTGTGAGAGTTTCAGAACCCTAAGAAATGGCGACGAACATTGGGATGATGGATTCTGCTTATTTCGTCGGAAGATCGGAGATCCTTGCATGGATCAACTCCACTCTTCACCTTAATCTTTCCAAAGTCGAGGAGGTTTCTCTCAATACCCCTAATTCCAATCCTTTTTTCGTTCTTACTTGTTTCGAGATTTTTGGAAAATTTTGTTTATTTGACCCTTTTAATGATTACCCTTATTTTGGATTCTTGAATTGTAGGCATGCTCTGGTGCGGTTCATTGCCAATTGATGGATGCGGCTCACCCAGGGATGGTGCCGATGCACAAGGTCAACTTTGACGCTAAGAGCGAGTACGAGATGATCCAGAACTATAAGGTTCTCCAAGATGTGTTCAACAAATTAAAGATCACCAAGGTATCTTTTTTAATAGCCCCCTTAGATTTCATCTATTGTTCTTGCAACTTCACAGGTTAATTCTGTTTCTTTAAGAAATGTTCTAACTGATTGGGATTTTCTTATTGGGTTCTTTACATCTGCTGTGTACTTGATCTATATTTTCTTACTGGTTTCTTTGAAATGTTGTAGCATATCGAGGTGAGTAAGCTTGTGAAAGGAAGGCCCCTTGATAATCTGGAGTTCATGCAGTGGATGAAACGTTATTGTGATTCCGCTAATGGAGGTGTTTTGCAGAGGTAATCTTGCCTGTTACCTGCTGCAATTTCAATTACCAGTATTAGTTTATCATAAACATCCTGCTTTTAACTCGTAATTACTAAAATCTGACCCCAATAGGATCTAACATGCAAATATTTTATGATTTGAACAATGTAAATACACAATGATCAACTTCAATTTTTGAAAAGTGATGATCATAAAGAAGTTTTAGATTGTCGAATTACACTATGGTAGTTCGTGTATGTTAATAGTTCAATTTTTGTTTTTCTTGTTAGTTATAATGCTTTGGAAAGGAGAGAAGCTTCCAAGGGAGGAAAGGACGCAAACAAGAAAAGCACCACATCACATTCTTCTGCAAAAGGTTCAACAGCTGCTGCATCCAGGGCTCAGGTCTCTCAGAATGCTCGGAGAAATGAGGCTTCAGTGAACTCTGGTAATCAGGCAGCAAATGCTTCAAAACCTTCATCAAATGGAGGATTGACTGCATATGATGAACAGGTATTTTCTGAAGCTGAGTAAATTTCTTGTATATAGATGAATAGAAACTGGAGAAGTATATATATATACTTACTAATGTAAAATGCAGATCACAGCATTGAAACTGTCAATCGACAGCCTCGAGAAGGAGAGGGATTTCTACTTTGCAAAGCTAAGGGACATTGAGATACTCTGCCAAACTCCAGAGATTGAAAGTTTGCCTGTACTTTTTTCCTAAATTGTCTCTGTTTTCTATCTGGATTTTATATGGTCTACTGGGGGATTTCAAGCCCATGAAGTTGAGCATTTATTTCCTTTTGTTTCAGGTTGTAGGAGCTATAAGGAAGATACTGTATGCTGTAGATGATGATGCATCAGTGGTTGCTGAAGCTCAAGCGATGGTTTCCGTTCACCAGAATGAACCAATCAATCTTTTGAGTCCAATTGCTGAAGTTTCTGATGAGAAGCTAACTCTAGAGACCCAGAAGAGAAAAAGTTTCATCAATTTTGATGTAGATGTTGCTGGCATAATAACTTTGTCTCCCAGGCAGAGGGTATCTGATGCTTCTGATGTTCATTGTAGTGGGTCACCCCTTATGACCTACTAACCAAAGCATTATTCTTTTATAACAGCACAATTCAACTGCTAGTATGGTTGTCAAGTTTACTCGAGTTGGCTGGCCACTGTATCTAGAGTAGCTCTGATATGATTTTAAGATCCTGTTCGTTCAGAATGTTTCATGTAGCTGTTTTTTTATGTAGAATTGCTGTAAGACCCTGAAAGGAAACAAAATCCCTTTTGGACAGAAATGTGTTTTGCTCAGAAATTTATATGTTATGATGTGGTATTGTGATCTCTTGTTCTACTCTCCCCCATTCTGTCATCATCATGCTTTTATTTCTTTTGGTTTTCTTAAGCTATGACCAACGAAATTGAGGGGAAAACTAGAGTCAAATAAATTGGAATCGATAATATAAATTTATCAACTTTGACCATTAATTATAGTTGAAAGTTAAAACTGACTAAAGCTATTTAGTTTGATTGCTTTTGTTGGTTTTCATTCCAACTGTACTACTATCTATCATAAAAAATGTGATAAAAATAGCTTTAAAAAGCAGCACTAAAATTTTTAGAATACTTCGTACGTTTGAGATCCATTGCTATTACTTGGTTGGCAATTGAAGAATCTCCCACAAGCAAATGGCCTATTGTAAGCCCACAAAATAATATTAATGCAAAACTCAGTCCCTTTATTCCTGAAGTCTTATCAGAATCGAATTCCTTCCCCTTTTAATCTGATGCCTTTTATTTATCTATCATCTTTTGTAATGCTCCCTTAACGCTACAGCCAAGCACAAGAATTCGTCCAAAGTAATTCATATCGATCAGTTGGTTTTGTGGTTTGAAATCCTGATTTTTGCAGCCATGGGAGTGGCGATATCTCGGTTTGTGAGGATGCTGTTTGCAAAGAAGGAAATGAGGATTTTAATGGTGGGTCTTGATGCTGCTGGAAAAACAACTATTCTGTATAAGTTGAAGCTTGGAGAGATTGTCACCACCATACCCACCATAGGTATCTGCGTTTTTCTAAAACCCTTTGGGTTTTGGTGCCTACATATTTCTCTGTTGTTTTACTTTTGTTCTTCCCCATGTTTAGGGAGACATCATCTGTTTTTATATGTAATGATTAGGTGTTCTTGTAATTGATAACAGTTTGGTACTACAAATTTCTGCTTTTTCGTGTGTCTAATTTGAAAAATGTATGATCAACGCTCGATGTTCTAAAACAAATGTTCTTGAATTGTTATATCTATGTTTTAAATAGTTGACGATTGCTTTGTGCCTTTTAATGTAATTTAGGAATTAAATTGTTTGTCAAGAAATGCCCTTAACCATTTAAAAGCAATTTTGCTACAAGTAAAAGCAATTTAGAACACTCCTTTTTTAGTGGGTATGTAAGTTTAAACATCCAACCTCAAGAGAGGTAGTACATGTCAATTAAAGTTAAACTAGATTGAATTTAACATATTTTTGTTAATCCTTTTTTTTCGTCGATCAGGTTTTAATGTGGAAACGGTTGAGTACAAGAATGTTAGCTTTACAGTGTGGGATGTTGGAGGCCAAGACAAGGTATTTTCTTCATTTGATCATTTGAGAAACACGCTCTATAGTCTATATGTATTCTAACAGTCAATCCAATAAAGAGGTTTTCCCTATATCACATAGAAAAAAAAAACATTCAAAATATTTAAAGTTAAAGAAAAAAGTTTGTCATGTGGTAAATTGTAATTAAATTATTGAGTGAACTGCACAAAGATAGGTACAGTCCAGAATGCATTCAAGTATTTTGCTTGATTCATTACTTTGTTGTTGATGATATGCAGATTAGACCTCTATGGAGGCACTATTTTCAGAACACACAAGGTCTTATCTTTGTGGTGGACAGCAATGACAAAGAAAGGATATCAGAAGCTAGGGATGAGCTTCATAGGATGCTCAGTGAGGTGCTTAATTCTTTATGCTACTTTTTTTCATGCTCCCTCACGTTTCTCTGTTTCTCTTGCCTTTTACACTTCATTTTTCTTTTTCTTCTCATTCAAGCATGAACTGGTTGATGCAACTGTGCTCGTGTTTGCTAACAAGCAAGACCTTCCAAATGCTATGACTGTTGCCGAAATCACTGATAAACTCGGTCTTCACTCGCTCCGACATCGTCGCTGGTATATATATCTCTCTCTAGAATCACATAGCTAGTCTCCCATATTTATAATCTTTCCATGACTTTATTCCCTACGATGGCACCTCAACAATATTTCCAACGAGAACTTAACTATAGCCAATGTGGAAAGAGTTTCTTCTTACTTTCTTATATGGTTGGTTTTGTAACTTCAGTATTATCTTATTCAATCCATATATGAAATACCACTGATATTTCATATTCGGTCAAAATAGACCACATCAAAAGACTTAGATAGACCCTTTTTTTTCCATTTTGAATATTATTGAAACATAGAGATGAGTGATGCAGGTACATCCAGGCTACTTGTGCCACTTCAGGCCAAGGACTGTATGAAGGTCTTGACTGGCTGTCTAGCAATATCTCAAACAAGGCAAGTCCCAGAGCTTTAAGGCTTCCTCTATGTTTCCCCTAAAGCATAATGGGGTGCTTAGTTGGACTGGACTGAAAAAACAGAATATTTGCACTCAAAACTAACGGGTTGTTTTGTACCCATTCTTGCAGGCCCAATCTCAGTTGTTTTGATAAACATCTTGGGGGAAAGCTCTTTAAGTGAAGCCAGAAGGAAACCTAAATATGTAACTGATACCTGTGCACTCTGATCTGCAGTGTTTGAGCTCTCATGTTTTTGTGTAAAGTTTTGGTTTGAGATCCAAGAAAAATATGTACAAAAGCACAAATAAATGTGGTTCGTATGCGTAAATCTTGTTGTAACGTTAAAATCCATTGCCATTGATCAGAGAGTTTTCTGTGATCTTCATTATCTTGGGAGGATTCCTTGTCCACCCTTTTGTACTCTTCCACTGTTAAGGGTTTTGTTGTTGTTTCTTATCCCCGAGGTTGGTGCCCCATGTATTCTTGGAAGAATATTGTCATTAATCTTATGAGCCATCATGGGAAACTCAATCAACATAACTATGCCAAAATGAATGGGGTCCAGAGTAAGCAATGACTAACAAAAAGTGAATAATTTAGACCCAAAATAGAAACATTGAAACAATGAAATATCGGTTGTCATCTAGACAGTTGCCAAACTCAACAAAGAGAAAAAAAAAATGAATTTGCCTTGTACTAAAAAGGCCCCCATAAAGTTCAAGGTTTCCTTCAATTATGGGACTTTGGTCATGGTTATTGGTTTTGCAAACAGATAGGTACTCTTTGAAGGCATATGCAGATGACACAACAAAAATTTCCAAGGTTTATGCTATTTGTTTGACAAAATTCAATTCTCAATTCCTGTTCCTATTTTCTGCTGTGGTTTTGATTCCCATTTTACCATGCCTATGAATCCAAAACGTGCAGACCAACCTTTGGATTTACTGCTTTGAAGAATGCCAACTGTGCAGTCAAGTTTGAGCTGTCAGTTTTTACAGCATGATTTTGACTCCATGAAGCTTCACTGTCATCCAACTGTTTATTGGAGAACCAAACATCCTTTCTAGCCAGTCCTACAACAGTCAACAGTTATATCCTTTTACACTTGGGCTGCAATTTTAAAAAGTAAATGTGAGATCGAATAGGTGAGGCCTCAATAAGTTCATAATTTCAGTTCTGAACTTCCTTTTCTAATGTATCTACTTGATACCACGTTAGATGTTCATATATGCAAGGATTGGGATATCATGTAATGTTATCGTTTACTTTTCACTGATTATTTAACAATATAATTAACATTAGAGTCCGAATTGTACTTATAATATGAAACTAAAAATAAAATATAGAAGCATTCGGATCGATCAAAAGATTACAAGTAGCAAAAATCCAAATCTAGGAAGGAGTGGAAAAGAAAACTGGATTCGAATTTAGAATAATATCATATCGAATTGAAGTACTACATCTATCTCAGATGGAGTACATGAAAAAACTATTCATAACTCAACATAGAAAGCCAACCAAGGTCTCTTCCATTCTCCAACGCCCCCACTTTTTTCTCCCCTCTCACCAGTGAAAGAATTAATAAGCTTCTTCAGAGCATTGATTCCTAGTCTCATTAGTTTACTTCCCAAGGGCTGTTGGCCACAAACAACATTGGATATCATATTACAAAATGCATGTGAGGATACAGTTACTGTACGTGAAGAGAGTCCTAAAACGATAGGAAGTAGGAAAGTCAAGAGTGATACGGCTAAACGTAGCACAATTGCGAAGGCAGATGGATTGATCTCTCGACAATGAGTTTCAGGCTAGGGTGAGATAGATGGTACCATTGGCCATGAATCATTCGAGGAATCGGAGATGAAGTATCCATCCATTACATCGCAAGGGCTGCCTGGTCCGCACATTTGTTTGCTTCTGTTACTTAGATTTTGTGAGCTGTCATGGCTGCCCAGAGAATCAAGGATGCATTTATAGCATTCATCTAGGTGATTCTGTAAAAATATCAACAAGTTTCAGCTGTCAAGAATTTGGCAATAGACTACAGTATAAACACAATTTAAAATACAGAGAATACAAAACTTTCAGACATTCTTCAATACCTTATTAATTTTAAGTACACTGAGAAACTCATTCTGGTACTCCAAGAAATTGTATGGGGCAATCTCTCTAATGATATACAATATTGTTGCAGTCGCCAAGACAGAAGGCAGGTAGCACAAGAATCTATGATCTGGTATTGAAAAAACTAATGATATTAAGAACCCAACCATTTCATCATGGAACATTTCTGTGCTAGCTTAAATAATCAAAGAAATAAGCATTAATAATAAGATACATTTAGCCATTTACCAGCTATGATAGAAAGAAGATGCTTCTGAAACCTCCCAAGAAGTTCCCAAAGCATATCGTTCTTCAAAGGCAACCTCCTGATAATATGATGAAAGAAGGAAATGGGGGTTACTGGATGCATCTTCCATTGAAGGGCTGACAACACCAGTAGCTCCATTCTTTGGATGGTCTTGGCTTCAAATACAAACTTGGATTCCACCACCTAAAACATAATAACAAAAACAATGCCAAGTTTTAAAATGGGTTTACACTTCACAGAGCAAATGAAGAAGAAATTAATTTCACTGCAGCATTTTATCAAATACTTGGAAGGTGAGATTTATAACTGAAGGATTCATACATACTTGAAGGTCGAGAAGAAGGGGAACGTGGGTCTCTTCCACCTTGGCAGCCAGCGAGAGGCAAGCAACAGCTGCAAGCTGACTCATCCATGGTTTGTCCCTCTGAAACCTCACATTGGAAACGAATCTATCAAAGTAGTTGACAGCAAGAAGAGAAGTCAAAGCAGAGAAAGCGTAGTGGTGTTTGACTCTAAAAATCCAGGACAACGCCTCATTCCGAGCTTCAATTAGATAGTCATCGGAGCTCATAGAAGCATAACAAACTTGGGTTTGCTCTTCTTTTGAAATCAGAGAGTGGAGCTGGTTATCAGCCCAAAGTGGGTCGCTTTCCACCAAATTGAAATCGAAAAAAGGCTGGTCTTTTCTCAGAGTTTCCCAGTATTGAGTGTCTTCATCAGAGCCATTAGCAGGCAAATCCTCGTCGCAACAGAGTTCTTCACAGAAAAGAGCATCGAGAAGAAAGGAGTGGGTTTGAATGTCCTGAACTTGGGGTTCGTCATGGAGAGCCATGGAGTTGGAAAAAGGGGAAAAGGGGTAGGTTCATTTGAAATGGAGAATGTGAAGAGGAAAGGAGAAAAGGGGAGTGGTCAAAGGGATATCCATAGGAGGAGGCGTATCCGTTACAGGGAAAAGATTGATAGAAGGAGCAGAAGAGGAGGAGAGAGGAAAGAGGAAGAGAGACAATTCCCAGAATGAAGCTAAGAAACAAAGAGGTTTTATGCCGAGAAGGTTGCACGCCTGTCGTCTTTTCACTTTCTTTTTTTATTATTATTTTATTTTATTTTATTTTGTGGAGTTTCATTGGAGATTTTGGCTTTGGGTTTCCTCGAAAACTCTTTTTAGATTTATAAAATAAGAGAAGGCAAAAAAAAAAACAAAGAAAAGACTTTTTGGAGTTTGGCGCGGATAATGAAACGTAACGGTAGACTGCACAGTACTCGAGTGACCCCAAGGATGCCTCGCATTTTTCTTTATTTTCCTTTTTAACTCTTTTTCTTTCTCATTTTTTTCTTCGTATTTATATATATATATACTCTCTCAGAAAAAAATTGAATTTTTAAAAGCTTTAACACAATTGGCTTCCCACCCTAAAGAATTTCTTCGTTAAATTATGGGGGGAAATTGTTTTTTTTCCCCAACTTTTCGGTTTAATTTCAGTTTGATTTTAAAATATTCCATTTAATTCTTAATTTCAAGTTAGTTTTAGGTTTCAAACGATTGTGATTCTACTTTTGAGATTTAACTTTTGTTTCAATAAGACCTCTAATTTTCAAATTTTACATTTTTAATATTGATTTTTCTTTAAATACTCATTTTCAATTTTAGTTAATGTCAATTAATTAATTTAAATTAATGTAATTAATTTAAATTAATGTAATTAATTAAGTTTATGTTTTACTTACCACATAGTTCATAATGCCCAAATGGGTAACCAATCAAATAAAAAGATTAACAGTATACTTAATAATTATTTTTAATTAATTAATAGACTTTAACGCTAATGACTAAAAATGAGTATTTAATGAAAAATTAAGTTAAAATGTAAACCTTGTAATTTAAAGATCAAATTGTAACAAAACCCAAATCTCGTGAATCAAAATTGTAATATTTTGAAATATATTAACTAAATTGAAATTAAACTAAAAAATTTAAAAATTAAATGGATAATATTTTATAATCTATAGACCAAATGAAAACTAAACCTAAAATCGAGAATCCAAAAAGATACTTTTCTCATTAAATGGTCAAATATACTCTTAAACTATAGGTTCGCTCCAATTATACATTCGAAGTTTTTTTTTTTTAAAAAAAAAATGCTTTGATTTTTAACGAAGTCGTTAAGTTCATAAATAGAAAGGTTTTGTGTAGAGTTATGTGAACAAATTTGGACAGATACATGGAAACAAGTCAATATATTGAACCGCATGGCACATACATGAACTATATTTCTTGTCGTTTTTTTATTTCGACCTCACGTTCCCTTTCATGTTCTTTCGTTTATGAATTTTTTCGCTCCAACTTCCAAATTTTATTTCCGTATATATTTAGACTTATTCATTCAAGCAATACACGAAAAATACAAATTTTTATTTCCATGGGTTTAATAACTAAGACCTTCGAGAGTGTTTTGAAAAGGGCATAAAAAATTGATTAATTTTGAAAGTTAAAATATATATTTTTTTAAATTTAGAGTATACTTGAAATCAACTTCATAATAATTGTAAACATATTAGGGATAATAATTGTAAAATATTTGAAACTATTTGTAATGGAAATATTAGAGTCTGTTTTCATAGAGTTTAAGTCTGAAAACGAGAAATTCAATTGTGTTTTCAAATGTGTGTTTAATTGTAGATTCAAAATTTTGATTTCAATTTAAAAGATGATTTAAAATGTGTTTGATATTATATATAATAAACCATAACTCATATTAGTTGACAATATACTATTGTTAATTAATGTATGAATATATTTATGTAAAAAAAAACAATTATTATTTTGTAATATTATATCATTAATACATTACATAATACATATTATATTTTTGAAAAAAAAATATTGAGTTTATAACATACATATTTTATTTCGAGATGTTTTGAGGAAAAAATACATTTTTAGTCCCTATGTTTTGAGTTTAGTTTTTATTTGGTCCATAGGTTTTAAAATGTTACACATCTCGTCCTTAAATTTTGCGTTCGATTTTAATTTAATTCATAAGTTTCAAAATATTACAATTTTACCCTTAAGATTTAAGTTTTGTTTCAATGTGGCCCTTAGTTTTCAAAATTTTACACTTTTAATCTCTGTTTTTTTTTTTATTAAATACCCACTTTCAGTTATTGATGTTGATGTCTATTAATTAATATAAATTAGTTATGAATCAAAATTTTAGATTTAATTTTAATTGTGATGAAAAATAGTGAAACTTAATTAATTATATTATTATAAATTAATTAACAACCATTAACACTAAAGGCGAAAAATTGATATTTGGAGAAAAATCAGGATTAAAAGTGTAAATTTTGAAACTTAATAATCAGATTGAAAAATTACTCAAATCAAGGGTAAACTTGTAACATTTGAAACCGAACAAAATTTAGTAATTAAATGTGACATTTTGAAAAGTAGGACTGAATGGAAACTAGTCCCAAAACTTAGTGACCAAAAAAATATTTTCCCCTCTTCTTATCTTTAGTTAATATAGTTTTATAGAATCTGCATGGTTTTTGAATACAAAATTTGAAAATATTGTTCAAAAACAAAATTCAAATGATATGTCAAATATTTACCGAACTCAATAAATTTAAAAAACATAAAACAAAATATAGATTCTCTACCAGAAATATTTTGCAAAAATAGTGATACTTGTGGCCATTGTCCACGGCTCACATATTTATGTCATGAAAATTGGTTTTTGAAAAGTCGAACAATTTCCCTCTCATTCTCAAGACGACCATTGCCCTCCTCTCATTGACATACTTAGCCGTTTATAGTTACCTTCGATTTAGATTCAAGACACTTTTAAGCTATAATTTAAGAGGTTATGATTTGAAGTTTGAGAAATTATTTTAAATTAATTACTTTATTTGAAATGAAATTTTTTTAAATGAATATATTTAAAATTATATGTTTAGTTCGTGGCTGAGAAAGAAAAGAAAATTAAAATTTTACTAATATGAACTCTTAACTATGATTTGTTAATTGAAAACCATAACACAGCAAAGTTAAAGTAGTAGTCTACTTATAAATCTTATGAAATCCAACCATTTTAGTCCCATTTTTTTTTAAAGTAAACTCAATATTTCAAATCAATCCGGTTTTTAAAGTCATTATCTTTCTTGCCATAATAAATCACATAAGCCATTTAAAATTAGTTATATCTAGAAGTCCCTTAAAATCGTGAGATTTCAAACATACCATTAATTATTTATGGATATCTCGATTAGTGAAGACATATTTGAAAAATAAAGTATTCAAAGCAGATCGTAGAAGTCAAACAATCTCTATGTATATGAAAAAAAATAATAATAATAATAAAATAAAGCACTTTAAAAGTCGAATGGAAAGAAAAGGTTAAAAGAGAGAACTTCATGGCATAAGTAAATTAAAAAGAGAAAAATCATGGGATAGAAAAGTTAATTGAAAGGGTTGGTCAATGGAAGTTAAGAAGAAAAACAAAGAAAAAAACTGACTAATGAGGATAACAATTTTTATAATCAAATGTAGGAATTTGTTCAGGGAAAAAAATGATACTCAGGTTTCCATTATCTTTAGTTTATTTTAGTTGTATATTCTTTTTTCCTCTCTCGTCCATTTTCTAACACGAATTTTTGTCAATTTACTTTACAAATTTTGTTCATTCTTTTTCATCTACCTACTACTTTTTAAAAAAAATTCCCAAACAAATTTAGTAGCAGTTTAGGAAATTGAAATATAATCATTACTGAAAATCAGAGAAGTATTAGAATATGTGAGGATTCGAAGACGGAACAAGAATTGTGAAACATAAAAATGGTAGGAAAGAAAATTAAATTAAAAACTATCGAAATGAAATGAATTAAATATTACAAATCAAACCCAAAACGTTTAATTCAAACATTGGTTTTTTGATTACATTACAATCTAAACACATTCCATTCGATCCCCAAACGACCTCTTAATTATGAGGGAAAGAAATGGAAAACATATTTTACTTAAATGTGGCCAACACTACACACACCAAACTATGTTGCAGTATTTCCTTAAAATGTGTCTTTTTTTATTGTTTTACATGTTACAGTCATGTTTTTTTTTTTTTTTTTTTTTTTTTTTTTTTTTTTTTTTTTTAAACGTGTCATGTCATTTTTTCGTCTTTACTTTTTGAGGAAAAAAATGATATGAAAGTTATTTTGAAAAAATTTAAAATCCAAAAAATTTAACGTTCTTGAAAATAAAATTTTCACCGATAGAAAAAATGTCAAATTATTTATAAAAATAATAAAAAAAACATTGGTAAACATAAATAGACTTCTATCAGAACGTGAAAATATGTCAAACTATTTATAGAAATAGCAAAAAAATACTGATAGACAACGATATATTTTTATCAACATTAGTATCAATGAAAGTTTCTAACACCGATAGATTTCTATTCGTCTCTATCAAAAAATATTAAAATTTGTTATTCTGTGTAAATGATTTTTCTTATTTGTCTGTTTTTGAAAATTCCCTTAAAATAAATCTCAATGCTATGATTTGTTTGTATATAATTTAGTATCTTTATTTATAAGAAAATAAATTCCTGACTATTAGTTTACAAGTTACACCATTTTGGAAAAACTGCGAGTCTAAAATTCTCCAACCCATTGGCTCACTACTGAACCTAACTATAACCATAACTCCTAAAAATGAAGCACAATGGTGTGATTGAAAAGGTTTGCATGAATGTTTAATGTTTTTTTTTTTTTGGAAAAATCTTTAGTGCATCATGAGGTGCACCATTTTTCGAACACCCCTCTCAAATATTCAATCATGAAGTTATCACGTGACAAAATTTTCTTAAAATTAATTTTCATCATTATTTTATTACTTTTAAAAGTGTATGATAATAAAACTAGATTCAAATTGTACTAAAAAAAAATAAATTTAAATATACAAAAAAAAAATATACATCAAATTAAGTGTGGTCTTTGAACTTTATGGAGGCGGTATTTAGGGAAGAATTATCCCAAGACTATAATAACCATTATAGTAAATACTATTTTAAAACTCCTAATTAGCTACTGTTAACACTTATAGTGTTTACTATATGCTACCGTTTTTATTATTTTATATTTGTCATTTTTTTTATTATTTGATACAATGTTTACTATTTCCTTCTCATACTAAAATAATTTACACCTTAAACGCATACTATTATAACTCAAGCTAAAATAATCTACATCCCAAACATAAGTTATTATAATCTAACTGTAATAATTAGGATAACTGACTTCTTGCCTCAAACGTCCCTTAAATTAAAACTTCGTCCATTATGGATATATTTATTCACAGTGAGAAGAAAAAGGGCAAAAAAAATTTATCCAACTCTTAGTTTCCAATTTTTTTAGTTTAAGAGAGAAAATACAATAAATAATAATCAAGCAAATTTATGCTTATGTTTATTGTGTAGAAAAATAGTTGCCAAACATATTCATGTTTCCAATTTTAAAAAACATAAATAAATAAAAAAAAAATAGTAAACATAAAACGAAAAAGTTATCAAATCTGTTATTGATTTTTCTTTTGTTAAAATCTTATTTATGAGATAATACAATTTTCTTAATTAATGGGAAAAAACAATAATATGAAAAGAATGATGATTGTCTAAATGTTTAGATCCTATATAGTAACCATTTCGTTTTTCTTTTTTTGAAATTAAGTATATTTTTTCCTTATTATTTACAATGATTTTTATATATTTTTAGTATAATTGTTGAATTCTTAGCCAAATTCAATAAATAAAAATAAGTTTTTAAATCTATTTTTTTTAGTTTATAAAAATTGGCTTAGGTTTTTAAATAATTAATGAAAAATAGATAACAAGTGAATAAATTTGAAAATGAAAATAATGTCTATAGACTCAATTTTCAAAAACAACAAATCAAATAGTTACCGAACAATACCTTAATTATTAAAATAACTATAAATTAAAACATAATATTTGCTAAGTGTTACATTCACAATCTAATGTAACCAAAACCACATGTCTCTCTCTTCTTAATAGGCGTATGTACTCACGTCAAAAGTCAACGTTCCCACGATAATGTGTAATTTTGACATCTGACCTTCCTTCTCACACAATTTTTATAAAACAACATCGAGAATAATTAAGTCATTCGCAATAGGGGTGTACATCGGTCGGTCGATATTGGTTTTGGGGAGAAAACCGACACCGAAAAATCGACAAAAAAAAGGGTGTACATCAGTCGAAAAAAAAATAAGTCAAGGTGAATGAAAATGATAGATGAATTGATAATGTGTTATTGTTAGGTTAATAAAATTAACATTAAAAAAAATTAATCAATCATTTTTTTATGAAAAAAATTTAAATAAATCATGTAATGAGTTTGAAAATTAGGCAACACGTAATGGGTTTGTTTTTATACTTAGTTTATATATATATATATATATATATATATATATATATATATTATACATTGGTCGATCGATCGGTTTTCAAATTTTTTTTAAGGGAAACTGAAAACCAACCAAAGGAGCATGACCGACCTTAATTCGGTTGGTTTTGATCGGTCGAGTCGGTTTTGGTCAGTTTGATGTATACCCCTAATTCACAAACACAACACAATAACTTAAACACTATAACAAAAATGTGTTTGGTTTTGTTTTTTTAATATTTAATATTAGAAAAAAAAACTGAGTATTTAGCAATAATAATTCAAAATACCTTTTCAAAAAATAAGTTTATTTTTTAGAAAAATGACTATTGAGTATTTAATGATTAATCTCTTTCTAATTTATATAATTCTTGAAACTACCAAAATGTTTTTATTTGTCATCTATCTCACTTTCATTGTTTTATAGTGGCTACCACTGTCCTTTGCCAGCCACCTTTGACGACCTATTTTGGTGGAACTTCTTGTAACTATCTTTGACAAACACCTTGGCAAATCATTGCCTTTGACAACCATCACCATCATCAACTTTGATGATGTCCATCTAGACGATCAACTTTGATGACCATTATTTTCATTTACTAGTTCATAGTATTTTATAGTCGTTATATATAGTAATTTTATAGTCGTAATTTTGTTTTATGTATATATATTTCTTTTGATCTGATTTTATTTTATTGTTTTCTAATAGTTTATTATCTAACAACTCCTAAATTATTTTTTAATATTTTGAAAATAAAAATTTTACAACATAAATTGAAGTTTGGAACATTTTTCACGGAGAAGTGTGGGCCTTTAAGTAGTTTTGTATGTTATTATTTTTTCATCTCTTTTGATTGTATCGTGACTTGAGGTTGTGAATTTTATTTATTTTTATTGCAACTAAAATCGAGGATTCTCTATTTTTTTTCAAAGGTAAGACAAATTACTAGTCTAATCAAATATATGACTTCCGAAAAACTTAAAAACCAATTAATCTATTTTATATAGAATTGAATTTATGTCGACTTATACCCTGACTTGTAATTTTGTGTTTAAGAAATTGTCGTACAGGCCAATGACATATAAAACACAAAATAAAAGTTTATAAACTTGCTAGAAACTTTGAAAAGCTAAAAATCAATAAGTCAAAGAGCCCGTTAACTCAAAAGTTGAAACACTAGATAGATATAAATAGTATTTAATTGATGGAAAATAATGGAAGATGATAAGAGACAAGAAAAAGAGAACAAAAATGGTAAAGGTAGAGTGGGCAAGAAAAATATGGGTAAGGAATGGAGAGAAATATAGGATGAAATAGGGAGGTCTTAAGGAAATGGCTATGCGATTGCCGTGGAGGACGTAGTTGGCATTTTCTTTTCCCTCCTTCCATTCTTTTTCTTCGTAGATAAAATTGGTTATTTAGGATTTGTTTGATGTCGTTTTTGTTTTCCATTTCTTGTTTCTTATTCATTATTTTCTCTTTTTTTAGAATAAGAAATATGGATATGTTTTATAACTATTTCTGTTTGTTTCTTAAAAAAAAAAAAAAACATAAACTTGTTTGATAACTATTATTATTTCTTGTATTTTTTTTATTTACATTTTTCTTTCATATTTTATAGTTTAAATATAATCTAATTATATGAAATACAAAATTTAGCCATTAAAATATAAAAAATAATTATCAAATACACATAAGTCCCGGCAAAAATTAATAATAATAATACAATTGTTTATATCATTCATATATTGTTAAAATTTGATTTACACTATTATTTCTCACTCAAGTCATTTATTTTAATTTTTAAATGATGTAGACTCGAATCTAACTCAATTATATTATTACGTAAATGTCGTGGTTGTAAAAATATTAAAATGAACCTAAATGAATATCTCAGTAGACAAAATTTATATATTGTAAAATTATAATTGGATTCATATGAAAGAAAAAAAAATAGAAAATAGTTAAACATTTATATTGAAAAATTTTAAATTTTAAATTTTAAATATTTATATATACAGATTGAAAAGGGAAATTATTTTAAACAACAAAATTGCTAAAAATATTTACAAATAATAGCAAAATATCACATTATCTACCGCACACGACACAGATAAACACAAATATTAGTCTATCATGATCTATCGCAGATAGACAGTAAAATCTTGCTATATTTGTATATATTTTGGTTCATTTTCTTATATCTGAAGACGACCCTATAGAAAATTTAAAATTTCTAAATCAAAATAATATATAAATCTAAATATTTGAAAATTCAAAATTAAATTGGTTATATTTGTAAATATTTTGGTTAATTTTCCTATATTTGAAAATAACTCTATTGAAAATTTGAAATTTGAAAATCAAAATAGTATATAAATCTAAATATTTGAGAATTCAAAATTCAAAATTAAATTAACACATATATATATATAAACAATAATAAGAATAAAGAAAATAAATAAATAATTATATATAAAAAAAAATCTATAGAAAAAAATGAAATAAAATAAAATAAAAAAGTTTGAGATTTAATCATAAGACCATAGAGTTAAAAAGTGTTTAAGACGTGTTTTCTTGCCAACTAGCCAAGTCTACAATTTGATATATCTTAGAAACAACTTTAAATAAAATAGAAACATAACTGATCAATTTTAACCCAATTTTTAGCAATGTTTCTCAAATTTTAGAAACAAGAAACAAATAATAGTTATCAAACAAGTTAGTTTCATAAAAATGAGAAACATAAACATGAAAAAGAGACGTTATCAAATGGGCTCTTATAGTCTATAAATATTCGGACTCCAAACTAAAATAATTAGAAATATAATAATTTGTATTTATGGTGCAAACCAAAATAGTCTAGGCTTTGAGATACGTATTATTTTAGTTCGAGCTCAGGTTTTTTCTATTGTTTTTTTTATTATACATGATACCTTAAATGTTATATTTTGTCAATCATATAAATTCTTAATTTATACCTAATCAATTGATTAAAACATGTATTTGTATTCAAATTTAAAAAAAAAAATACTCAAACATATACCATTATTAAATTTGGACCTCAAAATTTGTAAAGTTGTAGTATTTGACCCCTTAAAACTTGTAATTTGTTACATAATAATTAAAACGAGTATTATTATTAAGATTTTTGTTTGTATTATAATTTATTTTATTATTCTCTATGATATATAAGAACATGAAAAACAATTATTTCCCTACATTTGTGATACATTATTTCTTATAGTTAATGCACTAGTTTTGGTTTAGTTTTCATTTGGTTTTTATGCTTGAAAATGTTATACGAATTTATTTCATAAGTGTTTTTATTCATAATTTTGTTTGATTTATCATTATTGAAGTGATTCTATTATTTCAAATGACTACAGAAGAAGACTATTAAGCACAATGAACTGATTGTCGGTATTGGTTGAATAGGTGGTCTTCAGTAGAGTTGGCAAAAATCCACGTGAGTACCTACCCCAATCTAGATCGAAAATCCCCGATTCGACCGAAGATGGGATCAAACCGAAGACACAAATCGAATTTTCGGTCTAGGGATGGAGAAGGTATCCCATTTATTTATATTTATATTTAAAATTGAGGATGGGGGACGGGGATTAAAAATCCCCATGGAGATGGGAGTGGGGAATGCATCCTTGGCCCCGCCTCATTCCTGCCAACCCTAGTCGCCGGACTTGTTGAACCTAGCTTTTGAAGGTGGATGTAATCGATTTTGGGGGTTGGAGGTGGTTTTCGTTGGAGTTAGTTGCCCAAGTGATCATTAAGTTGGTCGCATCCGTGGTTGTCGAAGGTGATCATCAAAATTGTTTGTTGAAGAGAGTCACCAAAGCTAATTGCGGAGGTGATTGTTGTTGAATTTGGACATTGAACGTGGTTTTCATTGGAATTGGTCACTCGTGAGAGAAGTCATTGGAAACATTGGAGAGGAGAGACCGATGAAAGTTGCTCATAATCATTATTCTCCATTTATTATAACACCCACCCTAAATTAATAGTCCACTCAACCTAACTCTAAGTTGGAGCTCCAAATACCTCTTAAAAGTTCCTACATCCATTATTTTAACACCCACCCAGCCTACTGATTTGTTAATTTTACCATAACAATGCAAGAGAACGTTGCATTTGAAGATTACTAGCCGTTTCTTGTCCCAACCATTTATTGGAGTAGAAGAATAGCTCGTGATGCTAGCTTGTAACTTAACCATTATCTCTTAAACCCACCAAAAGTTACACGAGTATTAAATAGTACTTTTGAAAGTAGGACGTAGGTGTTAGTTTGACTAATGTAAAAAGTTAAAAATTAAAGAAGATGAAAGTGATTTTAAATTTAAACCACCAAAAAAAGATAATGAAAATACTCACAAGGAAAATGACAGTCAAGGGAGGAATAGGAAGGGAAGAGATACGGGTCCTTAGATAAAGAGGGAAAAAAATCTGCATAATAAATGTGGCGTCTTGTCGGCTGAACTCAGACGGCGTACGGCTTTCTCTGATGTCTTTACATTTCCTCATTAAACTCTAATCCTCTGCCCTACTATGCACCCTACCTCCCTGTACCTTCCCAAAAAACAAACTCCTTTTTATTTTCTTTTCGGTTCAAATCTATAGTATTTTAACTTCCAGCTATATTCTATTTTCATCTTTAAATTAAAAAAAAAGGTATGTTTTGATCTTTAAATTTTGAATATTATTTTATTTTAGTTGTTAAATTTTTAAAATGGTTCTTTCTAAATTTTTAAAAAGTACTTATTTTAATTTCTACAATATTTAGAATAAAATGACAAAGAGATTTGTATTTTTTATGACTAGACTATCAAATAAATTCAAAACTTAGAGTTTTTAATTTTGAATATGGCAAAATGGGATAATTTAAAATACATTTTTAGTTCAAAATTTTGGTCTTTCAATATTTTGGTATATTGGTTGTTGATATTTTAATCTACCTTCATCTTGCTTAATACATCTAGAGCATGGTCATAAAAAAATGCACTTAATTTCTTTTGAATAATATAATTTAAATGATAGGGACTAAAATATAACAAGTTTCAAAGTTTAGAGAATAAAATAGAATTTAGAGTAAGGGTAGTGGCAGTCTTTTTAGGGTAATTAATTAAGAATATGGCAAAATTTCAAACAAATTACAAAAATAGCAAATCTTCCCCAATATCCTAATTCGTTTTCTTTTATTCCTAAAATACCCTTGTTCAAGTGGAAAAAATCTGACGCGATTTTCTCATCTTCTCCAACCTCTCAACCCTCCTCTTACGCAATCTGTCGGCGACTCTCTAATTGTTCCTCACGCTTCGATGATTTTGTAAGAGAAACAAAATTGAAATCCATCCTCTCTCTCGCTCGCGATCATTTCTTAGTTTTAGAATGCACGCCTCTCTCATCGTTTCTAACGCGTGCTCGATGATTTTGGAGGTATGATCAGATTTCATCTCAGTTTTTGAATTTGTTCTCAGTTTCTTTCTCATTCTCTCATTTTCTTATTACAAATTCGTTTCATCGTCTCCTCATGCCATTCTTCCTTCGTTTTTGGTCGCGATTCTTCCTCAGTTTTGCGTTTGGCTTCGTCTATGCTTTTTAAATTTGATTTAATCTGTGCCTTTGTTGGTTTCATTGTTGTTTAATTGAAGTGTGTTGATGTTATTAGTCAATTTGATAATTTCACCAAGCCTCGTTTACTTTGATTTTTCCTTTTAGGCTTCACGAGTTAATTTGTGTTTTTAGCGTACTGCTTGACTTGGCGAATGACAATGAAGAGCCTAATTGAGGAGCAGAAGAAACGAATTGCAGCTGGAGAGGTAGTTTTTCCTTCCTTCTCTTAAATGGAAATGAGGTTGTTCACCTGCTCTATTTGACTTGGCTTGAATTTATGATAGAAAACGAATTGCTATGCTGATTTCTTGTTATCTGAAGCAAAAACACTTACAGAGGATCAGATAGCCATGTTGCTTTGGGAGACAACCTCTGTAACCTCAGCCACTACTATGGTATGTATGAATGGGGCTATGTATGAACTTGCAAAAGATTCGAAACTTTCTGAAGTTATAAGAACCATTTTGTGCTCTGCTTCAACATTATCTTAGTATTAGCTTTAGTTGCATTTGGAAAACCTTGTTCATTAGACATTAAACTTATTATATTGGTTTTTAATGGAGCAAAAACTGTAGGAAATAGAAAGAAAATCTATAATGTAATCATTAAGATTATATTACAGTATGGTGGGAATCTAAAAGGGTTTGAAATATGAAAATTAGAATGTGCTTCCATGCCATCCTTTTGACCAAAAAATAAAACATTTTTGTTCCATTTTTGTTAGTAGTTAATACAAACTCGAGTCATTTTTTGTTAATATATTTTGAACATTTTGAAGTCTATCGGTGATTGGAGTTATTGCTATAAAGAAAGTAGTTACAACATGAAGTTATGTTATTGCAAAGTCTATCTCCGATGACATTTTTTAGTGATAGATTTTACGGTGAAGCCTGCCACTAATAACTTGTATTAGTGATAGACTTCAACATGTTTTAAAGAACAGCATTTGTTGAGTCTTTAGAATTTTTTCTCGATACAAAGTACAAAGATAATTTGCAATGATCCAACATTTCCTATATTGGAAATACAAAATCAAGTTCATATAAAGAAAGTAGCATCTTGAAATAATATCATTGGAAAGTCTCACTGATAGACTTGAGTACTCATTAAAGAATAACAATTGTAAAGACAAATAATTTTGCATTAATCCAAATATTTTATATATTAAAAGTACAAAATCTCATATGAAGAAAGTAGCATCATTCTAAAATAATGTCACTGGTAAAATCCATCAATAATATAGACTTCAACACCTATCGAAGAATAACAAGTGCTTAGTTTTTATAACTTTTTCTCAATAGAAAGCACAAATACACATAATTTGCAATGATCCAACATTTTTCTATATTAAAAATTAGGGGTGTTTATAGGTTGAGTTGAAAGACTTTTTAGACCTAACCCAATTGTTCGGGTTATAAATTTCTTCAATAATCCTTATTAAAAAATAAATCTAACCCAACTCAACTATGAAATATTTGGGTTGGGTTGGTTCGGGTTAATCGGGTTATTTATTTAAAATTACGTTCTTAAAAGAAACAAAACGTAAATTTGTAAAAATCTAATTTAATTATTTTTATATATTGAATTAAGATTAATTGCTCTAGTGAAATTTGTTTTTCTAAAGTGCAAAGAAACTTTTTAAGAGTGATTGAAGAATAAATATTAAAAAAATAGAATTAAATAAAATTAAAATAAATATATGTATAAATAATTGTGTTATAAATAACAAAAAAAAATATTTTAAAGTTATATCACCGATAGACTTTAGTACCCAGTGTTAATCTTTAGAACTTTTACTCAATAGAAACAAAAGCACATATTTTATAATGATTCAACATGTGATTCAACAATTTTCTATATTAATATGACATAATTAAGTACATATGAAGGTAATGTCAAGGTAATGACACTGTGATTATGGTATCTTTCTTTGATACTACAATATCCTCAAAATTAAGGTAGTATAGTATTTTACATTCTTTTGGTTTCTTGCAATCTTCGGATCTTTTAAGATTCTTTTTACCTTTTTTTTTTTTTTTGTTGGCTTGCTTTCCATAATTACCTTTTCCTTATCCACTTGTTAAAATAATAATAAATACTTCATTAATCAAACTAACCACTTTAAACTTATTAGTGATAGAAATCCATAATCAATAGACTCGAATCAACAATACTACAAAATAGCATTTACATTTACTTACTTTTCATGAAAATAAATTTAACATCATCTAAATCTATTGATAGACTCTAATCAGCCAGGAAAAAAAAACTATACATTTACTTACTTTTCATGAAAAATAAATTCAACATCTTTAACATCCTTCAAAATAGAAACTTATAATTGATAGCCTCCGATAAGCAAGTCAGAAAACAGCAATGAAACTGTACTTTTTTCTTAATTTTCTCACTTTTCAATGCGATTCGCGGCTGATTTCAACCTGATAGAAGTTCGAACTGGTCGATCCGTGACCAATAACGTTAACGAAAAAAAGTATTCAATTCGTGGCCAGTAACGTTAAAGAAAATGGAAACGTCGTAACTGATGGATGGAGATCGCCGACTGATAGATTTGGAAACGTTTGGATTTTCGAAACTAAAAGAAACATATGGATGGATGGGAAGACATGAAATAAACTTGAAGAAAAACCTGGAAGAAGTTCGAATTGATCGTGAAAATGTTAGGATCTTCCAAACAAATCGGCCGCAAAATCGTAGAAGATGTTATGGCTTTTCGAAAAAATAGGAAGAGAAACTGGTGGGCTTTTTAGTCTTTTACTGTGGGCTGAAGTCAACTTTTGCTATATTTGCAATTTGTTTAGGTTTTTACGATATGTGCAATTAAATTGGGCCAAAGTGATACATCTGCAAGCAGCTTAAAAAAAATGACTATTCGCGTATTGACAATTTGATAAGGATTTTGAATATTTCCCATGTTATCAACTAAAAAAGTGGCTCACAATGACATGCCCTTAAAATGATGATTAATATGTCTATGTAAATGATTAAATTAATCATGTTATGAAACTTTTCTTTAAAAAAAATAAAAAAATCATGTGATAAACAATATATTTTATAAACTGCTGTACAAAATTATCATATCAATGACAACCAAGTTTATAATGTTAAATTTACTTTTATCTATTCTTAAATCACCAATGGACCTAAAAGCTTAAGCTCGTTAGTGAAGGTAAATTTAATTATATATCACTAATACTCTTTCATTTCTGCTACAGTACCATCTTAAATCCTCAATTGACCTCGAAACTTAAACTAGTATGTGAAGGTAAATTTAATCATATATCATCTAACACGTTCCCTCATTTGTGGGCTTGAATTATGAAAAATACCCAATAAGTGAAAATCAAGATATTGATTTTCCAAATTTCAACATAAGCTTAAACTTCTGGATCAATTGATAATTTAAGACAACTTAACTTAAGTTTTTGAACAATGAGTGATTTAACTTAATATCATAATAGAAGGTCGTGTGTTCGAATCTTAATAAATTATCATTTACTCTACATTTAAATTTACTATTCTCCTTTTCAAGAAGAAAAGTGTTACAACTACTCTGCTTTTTATAAAATAAATAAAAGAAAAAATATACATAAAATCAAATTACAAATACTATTTTGGTCAATGTATCCTCAAGTTTATTCAATTTAAGTCCTATACTTTTAAATGTTCAATTTTAGTAATGTATTTTCAATGAATCTTAAATTTAGTCTAAATCACTTGTTTATGGTTGATTTTTTTTTTTTTAAAAAAATTGTTCTTTATTATTATTTTCACTCGACATTTGGAAAAACACATTCACACGTTATATTAGCATAAAAATTATTATTATTCAGCCCATTTTTAAACATGGAGGGACTATTCATTAAAAGAAATAGAAGAACTAAATTTAAGAATTATTAAAATCAGATATTTAAAGTTAAAACTGAGAAACAAAAAATTTAAAAGGCAGGGACTAAAATGATATTTTAACAATAGGCCTTTTGTTCATTTCTGGAAGAATTGTGGGCCGATTCCGAAACTTCAAACCTTGACGCACTTTGGATGGTCGGAAATTGGGTCGGTCAACAGACGTCTCCACGTTTCGTTTTATCAAAATGGGCCAAGTGTAAATGGCCTTTTCTGGAGAGGGAAAGAAAAAAAAACGTTTGTATTCGAGAAAAATCAAATATCTTAGAGGTGTAATTAAAATGATGATTAAAAAAAATTTATCTTCACATTAACTGAAACCAACCTGGAAGAGCTTCAAAATAAATAAATAAAACCAGCCAATATCAATTTTTCTTGAGGCTCTTAGCATCACATATTAAATAACATGTGAAAATGAAGATTCGAACATTTGACTTTTCAATCGAAGTTGTAATGTATCAATCAATTGAGTTACGTTCAAATTGACTGTTTGATTGCTCCTTAAACTTCAACAAATATTACAATATTTCTCTTTAACACGAAAAAGTGTACAATTATCACCATTTATTTCATTTAAAAATTTGTCAAGAAACTTTTTAATATGTACATTTAATAAAACTAGTCGAAACTATATGCATTGGACGTGTTCTATAACTTTGAAAATGATATGTATGTGTATAAATTGAAAAAATTATTCAACCTAGATTCCAATCTCATACAAATGTTAAAAGAAACACAATTTAAGTTACAATATAAGAAAAAAGAATTACGAAAGAAAATATACCTTGTGCAAAAAAAAAAAATTAACGTTCCATTTATTTAATGTGAAACACATATTAGTTAGAGATAAAATGTATTTTTTTTTTCTTAAAAAAACCCTTTTTATTTAAAGTGAAGTGGATACCAGTTACTAGTTAGAGATAAATTATCAAAATTTTAATAAATATTTTTTTCTTTTTAAAAAAACAACTATTAGTTAAAGATAAAATATGAGTATTTTTTTAACTCCCTAATGCGAGGTAAATATTAGTTAGTGATAAAATATGATTTTCTTAAAATAAATATTTTATTTAATATATTAATTATAAGTAAAATGTGATTTAAAAATATATATATATTTATTTAATATGAAGTAGATATTAATTAGAGATCAAATGTGTTTTTTTTTTCTTCCTATTTTTATTTCAATGAATTATATTGCTAATTTCAAACAATATTTAAAAGATGACTGCGATGATTACTTTATTTTATTTTTTATTGAATGATTTGATTACTATGTTACTTTTAAATTTTAAATTAAATATTTAAAAAATCACGATAGTAATCTCTTAGTTATTTTTAATTTGTTTATTTTGATTATTTGATTATCTTAATCTCAAATATTGATTTAAATCAATATTTAATATATATATATCTAAAACTATAATATAACCAAAGAGAGTAAAATACATAGTCAACCGTATTTATTTTAAGGTTTAAACTATATATTTGGTCCATGAACTTTGAATATTGTTTTATTTCGATTCCTAAATTTTAAAAAATATTCGTTTTAGTCCATAACCTTTTAAAAAATGTTTATTTTGGTCATTATTGAGATTGTGCAATTTTTTCTTTCAAGGATGAAATTGCATATAACATAGATTGAGCAAGAAGAAGGTGAAGTAAAATGTCAACAACCAACACAATGCGCCAAAATAGTGAACGACAAAAATCTCGAACAAAAAATAACTTTTGCTCTCTTATAGAAAATTGCTTTACCACTTGATTCAAGTTGAAACCCTGGATTTTTTAGCGTTCATTAACTTACTTGACAGCCTAGTCATATAAAAATACAATTTATCTCACCAATTTTGTTTAAGAGTTAACATAATTTTAATAGCAAATACCAAAATAGAACAAGATCCAAAGTTCAAGAACCAGATAAAATAAAGTTCAAAGACCAAAGACCAAAATAGAACAAAACTAAAAATTCAAGGAGCAAAATATAATTTAAACCTTATTTTGATAAATGAAAATAAAGAATAGTGATATTTATAAATAAATGAAAAAAAGGTGAAAGAAATAAATTAAAAGAGGATGCCCTCAACTCGAGAATCTAAATTTATGTTTCAAAAGGGTATTTAAAACTTTTGAGATATCCTCTTTAAGATCATCATAAGATGCTCGGAATCTCCAAATGACTAGATATCTTACATTAATACAAAATAAACGGGGTGATTTAGATGATCACTCGATGAAAATTTTGGATTCTCATGAACAAACGACCCTAAATGTAAACTAAACATAAAATGTAGGGACGAAAAAGAGAAATTATTTCAAATGGTAAAACTGTTAAAAATATTTACAAAATATAAATATATCAAAATTTTAGAACTATCAATTTTAGATGTTAATAGACACGGATAAACTTCTTTATCAATGATATTGATGGACACTATCAACGTCCATAATTGATAATTCTAAAATTTTGCTATCACTTATAAATATTTTGATTTGTTTTTCTATATTTAAAAACAAGGAAAAAAAAGTATATTATTATCATTATTTTTTTTAAAAAAATTTTAGAAAGAGAATTATATTTAGGTTTACGTTTACCCCCACCCGAAAACCCGGCCCTAATATTTCCGGTTGCTTCTTCATTCTCAGCAGGTTTCTCGCAGTCATAGACTCAAAGACAAACTCCGCGGCGGGAACGCATCCACTCTTCCAAAATCCTCACTCTCTTCTCAGTTCCGCCCGTACTTCAAATTCCGGAGGCCTTTCTAATGGAGGACAAGATCGCTACAGCAGAGAAGAAGGTAATCTCCCCGTTCTCCAAGCTATCTCTCTTTACCGTTTATACGTTGTTACTCAATTAGTCTGCAGAGTGAATGCCTGGTACTTTGTTGCTTTTAGACATAGAATCCGTCAAAACTTTGTATGGTCTCGGTGCTTCTGTTAGTTGAAGGGAGCAATCTAAAAAATACTAGTGGAAGCGGTTTAAGTTTATATGAAAAGCTCTTTCCCCCTTGTTTTCACTGTAGGTGCTCGTCGAGATGGTGCGGTTGACCCAAAAGCGAGGAATGAAAGGTAGTGAAGGAGACTGGAAGGAGTTTCTTAATAGTCATGACCCTAAGTTCGGGGCTAGCATGAGCGACCCGTCCAAGAGGCCCAATGATTTGTTGATTGCTTTTCTCAAGACATTTAATAAAGAGGATGATATGATGGTAATGAATCATTGTCTCTCTGTCTATCACAAACGCCATGGGAAATCTGTGTTATCTGCTCGTTGAGCTCTTATGATTTACCAAACTAAGAGTGACATTAATCACGCGTATGGTTTTTGTTTTTATCAGTTTTTGGACAAAATAATCCAGTGTAACGAGAAGCGCAATTTTGTGAAGCAAGTATCGCAGAAAACTCCAGAAAATGAATCACCCGAGCAGGTGGGTTTTTTTTTTTGGTGGAGGATCAATATTGCAGTGACGATTTTTTTCTAATTTTGTTACTTTGATTTGCCCATTGCAATTTTTTTCTGTAAGTAGTAAACTTGTTTTCTCAATTTACATGGACCTTTGAATATTTTTCTTATGAGCTATTTTTCTTTTCATAATCATGCTACTATTACATTGCTCAAAACTTGTGATAAGGAGCAATGAGCTCTTTCAAATGTATTCTGTTAATGAAACCATAATCTGTTTGTCTTGGATTATTGACGTGCTTATTGATTGCATTTGGTCTAGTTGTTCCAATAATTATTATGCAAGTCCAATGTTGCCTCACTACAATGAACTTATCCTAGTTTATTTTCAGCCTTGTATTTTGTCTATTTTCCATTCTTTGGATTTTTTTAATTCTCCAGTAAGTCTTTTTAACCAATGTTCGTGGCAGTGCAGAAGCTGGTTCGGCTTACACTTGAACACCCACAGTACCCGTTGGAATATTCGTTTCCATCATATGATAAGGTAGGATTTCAACTTCTGCTGTTGCTTTGTTTTGTGCGTAATTCTTTTTTTCCATTTTAATATGCAATGTTTTCAATTATTACCAAGTGGTTGCCTACTTGTCTGTGAATTTGTGTTGACTTATGGGTTTGATTTTGAAGGAATGGATTGTCACAAAATTCAGTCAAAAGTCTAAAGCACCGAAATCAAATTCGATTTATGCCATTGACTGTGAGATGGTTCTCTGTGAAGATGGAACTGAGAACTTGGTGAGGGTTTGCATGGTGGATCGTGACTTACAAGTATGTTCTTTACCTATTTGTTTTCTTGTAGCCTCTATTCACACCTCCCTTTAAACACACATACACACATATTGAAAAACAACGATTCCATTAGTTTGCCCACAATATGATGTCATAGCTTTTCTCAAAACCTTTTACGATGCCCCCCTGCTTAATTTCTTATGGTAAGTTTAGAGATCATCCTGCAGGTGAAGATTGATGAACTTGTAAAACCTAGAAAAGCTATTACGGACTACAGAACTGATATCACTGGAATTTCTCCTGGGGATTTGGATGGAGTTTCTTGTTCTTTGGCTGATGTACAGGTAATTGTAGTTTGCTTCTTATGAGGATGGTTTACTCCTTGAACATGTATGATCGGCTATTATTTGTTCAAATTGTAGAAATCCATTACAAAATTGCTTTCACATGGAAGAACTATTTTGGTAGGCCACAGTCTGAACAATGATCTGCGAGGTAATCTAAAAGTGATCATCGGTATTGGATTTCCTTCAATTCTTTAAGGGCCATATTTTTATTTTCAGTTTCATTAAAATTTATGCGTTTAGTGTTTTAAAAAAATGTTGCAGTAAAATATATTCAATTAATTGTATTGTAGTAGCGTCTTGTTCAATTTGATGGAAGATATATGACTCTAATATTGAAAATGTATCCACCCCATTTAATTAATTTGCAATACTTATCCAACTCAAACTTGATTGCTTTTGCAAAAATTGGGCCTTACAACATTCTACTATACGAATGACTGGCCGCCTTAGTATGAGGATACTATCTCAAAAATTCCATGTCATCATTATTTTAATGTTTATTGAGAGTAAAAATTGAATAAAAAGCTTAATACATAAAGGGAAAAAAGACGTTTTAAAAGATTAAGAATAGCATAAGTAGTGACAAAATTGTACATTTTTAACCCTTATTTTTTCCCCTGATAGAAAGTTTTTATTTATACCAAAAAGTGAATGATTCGTGCATAAAAATTTTATTATGTAAAATTGAATTACCGTTTTATTTTAAATGAATGAATATGTAAATTTCTACACATTCAATTTAACGTAAAAATATTAAAAGATCACAACGATATGATAAAATATAAAGTAACTAAAATAACAAAAATAATTTTACAGTCATATACTCTTGACCAAGAGGTCAGTAACATCTCCCCACCCCTAAATTGTTATACTAAAAAATAAAGTTCAACTTAGAGATTATATAAGAGTGTTACAACAAAACAACATTAGCCATAAATGGGGTGCCATTTGAATGCAGAAGCCATATGGATTCCATGTTAAGCATCCAAATTCCTTGCAAACAGTGCATATGACATTTGTTTTCTTTTTTCCTTTGTTCTTTTATTGCTACAGCACTGAAATTAGATCACTCGAGGGTGATTGACACTTCCTTTATCTTCAAGTATTCCAATGGATCTATCTATAGAAGGCCATCTTTGAGTAAGTTGTGTAAGGTATGTGTAAGATATATGTTTTTTTTCTGCGAGGGCATTTATTTGTCTAACTGAGAGCATTTGTGTCTTATAGATGCCCATATTTTCTTTTCTTTTTTTCTTTGACAGTCTATCTTGGGCTATGACCTTCGGAAGGAGGGTGCTCCACATAATTGTTTGGATGATGCTCGGGCTGCCATGAAACTTGTTCTTGCAAAACTAGAGAGCAAAGCTGATGATGCGATTGCCATAGCCGATGAGGATGTAAGAATAGGGATTTTTTTCCAGCTTAATCACAGTAGAGTATATGTTGTACGTGCTCATATATTGATATTGACTTCTTTAAATGCTGCAGACACCTCAAACTGGTATGGAGAAGTTACTTCTTCATCGAATACCAATTCATGTACCAAGTGAAACATTAGCTGGAGTTATTCGTGGTGACTTTACCATCGAACTTAAGGTTGACTATGCTCTACTCCATTTGTGTACAATCCATGGATATGCTTTACAATTATTTTTTTGTGTGTTAATCTCCACGCCACATGCATTAGTTCGGATGTAAGATGAATCCCATAAAGATATAATGCACGTAGTTCAATATGCAGGTCTAGGATCCTATACACTTTTGAAGACTGCTTATTGAATGTATTCGTTGTGGATTAAAAAAGTGGAGTGGCTGGGGTGGACTTGTGATTGGAAACTATTTGTTAAGGGCTGGGCAAGTTAGCACATAGCAGAGTAACTCTTTTTAAGATAAAACTTCAATTTTCTAGTAACTGGACCCAGCAGTTTAACTAGTAAAACCTAGGGTGTTGGGTTGCACAATCCTCTTCCATGTAGTCTAGCTACTATTAATTAAACAAGATGTCGATTATGTAGTGTCTATATTCTTCTCCACCTTCTACCTTTTACCAATGAATTTCATGTTTTGATGATTGATTTTCCAACAGCCACCTAAGAAAGGTCAAGGGGGGGATATATACTCTGCATTTGCCGTTTTTAAGAATCCCAAGGAGGCACAGCAAGCATTTGAAGAGATTGAAGGTAGTGCAGATGAGGTAATATTGAATACACATTTCTCTATTTTTTGTGAGAAATGATTTGTTTTCTTCATTCGTAATGCTGTCTTCCCTTATAATACCAACTCAGTTCTCTCACTACTATGGCATTCCCCCACCAAATTAGTTAATCATATTTCAACACTGGGTAATTGATGTCTCATGGAGAATTTTAGGATAGTTGTCACTTGCTCGCTTGGTTTTACTGATTAAATTCTCCAATCCTGCAATACAATCAGGACTCATCTGGACGGCCTCAGAAGCTCATCAGATTTCAACATTCAGGATCCATAGTCAGTATCTACGTTCGCAAAATGGGACAAAAGGATTTTGCTGACAAATTCTCATCTAGGAAGAGAGATCTGGAGGTGATTGAAAACCTAGTCATGGCCAAAAAGCAGAAGACTGACCATAAAATGGAAATGGAGACGATTGCAAACTCGAGTAGATGTTGTGACCACGTAGAGGAGGTTGAAAAATTGAAGCAAGAATTGAAACAAAAGGAGGATTCGAATCACTGTTGTGATCACTTGAAAGAGGTTGAGAGCCTGAAGGAAGAATTGAGAAGGAAGGATTATGAACTTGGTATCCTGCGTAAAGCTATCGCCATTGTGAAGAAGGATAGCAGAAGGAAAAAAGGAAAGAAGAGGTAAATTTTGCTCTGGGTCGACTCCCTTTGCCAAACCTTTGATTTTGCTCTTATTCCTCTTCTGTTTTTTTTCCTCCTCCGAAGGCACTAGTGCCTTTATGTGAATTGCAGTGAAATTTGAAAGGGTTTATGGTGAGATTATCGGATCATCACGGACAAATTCCATCCTTTTATTATGCTAAGATTCAATGGGATGATCGACTAGGCAGCTGCCAATCCAATTCCCTACCGTGGGGCAAATAATCTGACATAATTTATGCAAAGACTCGGTTTCGTCGTTGTAGATTACTGAACCAATCTCGTAGGGGCAAGAGAGAAAGGGCTTCAACTTCCTGGTGTTATCGCTGAAGAACCGTGTCGTGTAGGTTTCCTCCAAGTGCTTCAATAGGCCAAGAGGTTATTTTTGTTTCTTTTTGTGCACCAAGTCCTTTTATTTTTCAAATCTTCTTTTCATGTCTCGGCTGTCTAATTCCTGCTAGAAATTTAAATTTTTATTTAGGCAATCTGTCTCAGTTTTCAATTGTATCAGAGAAGAGGCCAATGTTTCAAATGATTGAGAAGACATCCAATGTCATATTTAACGTTTGACATTATTCAATTTAATTAGATGAACTAATTCCTGTCTTGTTTTGGAAACAAACTCTTGCAAATATGGTAGGGTAAAGACGCCAAATGAATTGATAGATGGCAACTTTCCATGACCAAAAAAAAAAAAAAAAAGGAGAAATGTTTGCTTCCTCAACCAATGGATGAAAGAGTAATAATATTTTGCTACCTATAAAATTAGCTTTTGATAACTTCTGAAAAAAAGAATTGTGTTAAGCAGTACAATGATGTGAACAATACAATTAAGTATTTTCTATTAATTTTTCTCTACCATGAGGCCGAGCGGTTTAAAGGAGGGATTGTATCATTATAATGGAAAAGACAGCCAATTGAAAGCCGACCTTACTTCAAATATCACAGCTTCTGGTAACCCAACCTTTGTGAGTATTAATGGTTTCTAATCAGCGTTCAACTGTCATTCACTATCAAAGTCTTCTTCATCCCCAAATGTGAAGAATGACGCATCAGCCGCTATTGCCTTGAAATCACTTGCTCTTACTGAATCCAAATTCGTGATCTCAAGGCTTGATGGTTGTATCACGGCCGGTTCTTTTGGAGCATTAGGTTGTGAGTTTTTCTCATTTCCGAGGGACAAATGACTGGTTTCATGCGCTAAATTCCCAATTCTTTCAGAGGCCATTGTTGTTGATGAATGGTCAGCTTTTGAAGTTCCATTTCCAGTTCCAGAAGTTGATTGAGCTAGACTGGTTTTTATGTCACCATTTTCTTCATCACTATCAGAGAATAAATTGTCGTCATTCTCCTCACCTCCGGAAATTTTGTTTGAGTTGGATTGTGCTGCGTCTTGACCTGATGCCCGATCAGATCCTTTGCCAGCTGAACCAGTTTTCAATCGTGTTGGCAAAGAACCATCATAGTCTATCATCACAACTTCGACTTGAAATCCAGGAGTTGGGAGTTTTCTCTGTATATGCAAAAGCAAATGGCGTATAATTCAGTAATGGATCATGTTAAAAGATACTATAATCGGTGTCAAAGTAGTTGAAGCATTGTGCTGATAGTGATTACCTTATCAAAACCATCAAGATCCGTGTCACTTAATAATACTTTGTTTTCTGTCATTGTTGTATTTAACCAACTGGAAAAAGTAAATGAGAAAACAAGGTCAAAACCTTCGCAACACACGGGGCACGATTTGCTCCCAATGACAAGATTTCATAACTAATAAAAAAGATTGTAAGTGAGAAGGAAATTGGCTAACCAGTAAAAATCTCCATGCCGGTCGTGAAAATGAATCTTGAAGTCCCCAGACAACTCTGTCAAACCAGGCTCACCCGGGAGTGCAAAAACCACAAATCCTTTCTTCGGTGCCCTAATCCAGAAATCTTCTGGCTGCAGCATAAGTCGAAGAGCTCAGATTGGAGATGCAAATCATACTGATATGTTATAGTGGAACTATACCAGAGGTTTGAACTTCAAGAACTTTACCATTAAATCTTTTGTCTTTGGATGCTTTCTTGTTGAGAACAAAATCTCTGTAGATTATCGAAAAACTTCGGTAAGCATTACACACACACACAAACATGCATAAGTGTCGTAAGGTATCTTTGAAATCCATAGCCATCAAAACCTAAAAGGTGTTGTTGCTACAACGTAGCTTGCCAGATTGTCCTTACCAAAGTCATCAGTGAAAGAAAACGAAGGGATTACAAACATGCATCAAGCAGATATACAAACTAATCCCTCACATCACTATAAAAACCGGAGGCTGTATTCAGATTAAAAAAAATAAAAATTGCAGATTAATGTGATGACATATTCTCATCAGAGATGTTCACCAAAGTCCAAATCCCTTTCTTTTTATGCTACCCTTGACCAGAAGGCAGAAATTAATATCATAATCAACTATATCTAAAACAGAATAATTGCAAAAGAGGGACAAACATAGCCTCGTTAAGGAGAAGTCAACTGGAAGATGTCAACTAATATTGTATGACCATATAAAAAGATTATAGGATAAAGAAAACAGCAGAAATTTACAAAATACCACTGTGGTTTGATATTGTAATGGAAGGCCTAACCCAATACGGGCACTTGTGAAGCCGAAAACCTCTCAGCATGCACCTGTAAATTTTTAACGTTAGTAAACTGGAGGTGGATCATATATATGTTCTCCGTCATAAGTATCAACTACACACCTCCGTCCTGGTGGAGTGTTCCCGTTGAAATGTGTTAAAATGCGCTCAAAATACTTGACATACCTCTGCATCAAGTGAATAGGCATCAGAATAAAGGAACTAAAGAAAAAAAAAAAAGCGAAAGCAAAAGAAAAAAGGGAATTGAATGGCTAACAATCTGGCTAGGAAGAACCAAAGCCTTCCCATCCACGCATCTTTTCTGATTATAATAGTCAATTGCCTCTGCTGATGTTTGGAAGAACTGCATTCAAATGGAAAAGAAAGATAGTAACAAACAAGCCCAAAGATGAGGTAAAATTGAAAATAAATCTACCAACCTTATAACGAATAGACTATATAATCTGACCTTTAGGAACAAAAGGAGGCTGCAAATCATTAGCCCTGTTCTTGCCATACCAGCTTTACAATGAACAACAACCACATTCTCAATATCCTCCTTTAACCATGCATATGCACTTTGACAGAATGATTTTGTGAGATGGATAGGAGGACAATTATGATCATCAAACGGGAAATGAGCAACCTGAAAATTCAAAATTTGCAAATCGAAGAAATAGTTAATGGGAACAGTTTAGTAGCTGTTTCCTGCCTTGAGAAATAAAATAAGCATCTATCATTTTTTGACTGTCCATTATTCAAAACTACTCAGAAAATAAGATTTGCAGTGAACATTTGTAACACCTAGATAGTTGTGCTATAAATCCTATATTTTACAAATAAGAAATTATTTTGGGTCACGGGATCCTATATATTCCTCAAACTGAAGTACGTTGGAACAGCTGATTGGTATCAGATAGACACAAACAATGCCAAATTTAAGTTTGCAGATCAACCAAAGGAAAAGGAAGCTTATACAGTTCTTGTTGTACCATTGATTATAATTGAAATCAGTGAGAATGCTCAATTGAAGACTTGAAAAGTGAAAGGTTACCTTCCCCTCAAATAATGAGGCATCATACAAACGCTCTGAGCAAAGATTGTAAACTTTGTATTTTCCCTGCAAATAAATATCATTCAATTTGTGGACATTTCCAATTAATGGGTTAAGCGTCTAGGAAAAGAGCAAGATCAGCAAGATGTAGATAGGCACGATATGTAGTAATGCTGATCGTGACTCTTCCCTTCTCAAGTCTGTGGTTTCATAAAGAACCAGAAAATATGTGAAAATAAATTTTACCTTATGATGAGTTTCAAAAAATTTGATCACTTCTTCCATATGATTTCTGTAAAATCCCTAGAAAGAAATTCCAATTATACGTGTTAAAGATTCAAATTAATGATCTCATCCACTAAAAACATAAATGCAAAATGAACTAAATTTATCTGAATATTTTTCTCTTACCTCAAGGAATCCGAAAAAACCAGAGCTAATGTGACCAGCAGGAAACCCCATAGCAATTATGTTTTCAGTGATATATGTCATATCCAAATCAAATTCTCCTTCCTGTTTAGGCAATCGATTTTATTAACGTATTCAATACATTGAAAAATAGGAAAGTTGGAGAATCATTTTTTTTACTTTTGTAAACCATCCAATTAAAAATTCTAAACAAAATTTTCAATTAATAATGATAAATGGTGCATTTGGATTGGTTTAGAAGTAGTGTAATATTATAGATTATAACTTGTGATCAGTAAGAAAAGAACTACGAACAGTGCATATAAAAAATACAACGAGAACAATAAAACGGAAGAAAATATAGCACACACGACCTACCTGATATCTTCGCTTGTTCTGAGAGACAATATGGCGTGCCTTTACCTGCATAGCCTTTACTGCATTCTGAGATGTGTCAACTAAACCTTTTGTCAATGATTCAAAAACACCAGATTGCATTGCTGATTTGGTATCTGCAGCACCATCACCCTGTGCAGGAGACATCGCAGGTATCCGGAGTCCAAAGCCACTGCTGAAACGAGCAATTGCCGACATCCCAGAACTTCCTGCCTTGGAGTCATTTTCAGCTGCTTCAGGTGGTTGTGGATTTCTAAAACTCTTGGCCCATGACGATATTCCAGACGTAGATAAAATAGATATCAAATTATCTCCTTTACTACTTTGGCTATCGACTTTTGGAGCCGAATTGTTGACTGCAGATTCTGTTGAACTATTAGAAGTTCCATTATCCATTTTATCATACGAATGAAACAGGTTGAATGCTGCTTTACTATCCTGGTTAAAACTGAGAACTACGTGGATCTCAACTCCTCAAATAGAAACCATGAAGACCAGACCAGAAGTAGAGATATTCACAATGAAGTTGCAGCTTCCGTAGTTAAATCTTTATATCCAATCTGCAATACATAACCCCTATGAACACACTTGATATCTTTGCTCATGCTAAAATGCTATATTGAGATTTAAAAAACAATTGTAATTCATGATATCATCATAAGAAAACCTAATCAAGAAGTCTCATATAACAATTTAATTCAACAGCCATGTTCTCATTTTCTGGCTATTCATCATTTGTTTTATGCATATAAACTAGTGAGACTTTCTGAACATACTCAAACATTATATTGCTCAAATCATCATTTTCCATTAACAGACTATATTTTAACACACCTCTAGTAGAACCTATCACTTAAATTAATCACACATGTTTATAAGATTCGGGAACTTGATTTTCAACAAAGCACAATGTCAAGGAAGAGGTTTAGATCTGCAAGTAAACACCGGAAATTGGCACAATGAAACACGAATCTAAACGCCAGAGTAACAAATCATGCGCAACATCAACTTATAAGCAATACATACGCAAATGCCGAGTTTGAGATGAAAATGAGGCCAACTTACAGCGACGAATAGAAAAGTAGAGCTCGATCTCATGGAATCAATGATTGGGAAGGAAAGAAAGCGAAGAAGATGGCGCGACGAGTAAAGATCTCCGCGAAGGTCGTTTCTGGTCACAGTTCGAAAATGGAAACGAGGGAACTGGAGATTATTACTGGAGAGGAGGAATGATTAGAATTATTACAGGGTCAGGGTGTGAAGAACTTTGATAAAATTGGCGATCGATTGGCTAATTCCATGTTTGTTTAATCTGTTTGGATGGATGATGTAGTTCAATTCCCGAGTTTATTCATCTCTACATCAAAGAAGATACGACACGTCGACTCTGGTCAATTGATAATTTTAATTTTGAGATAGGTTGTTATCGTAGGATGACGGTAATAATAGGATAATCTCTCTCTTTTTTGTTTAATTAGTTACATTGTCCGGTAATCATTTCGTAAAATTTTAGTTTTTTGTTCTTGAAGATTAAGAAAATTAATTTTCTAAAATAGTTTGTAAGGATGCCAGACCTCAAACTATAAGGGTTGGACTGAGTTAGTTTTGTTTTTGGTTGGGTTGAATATTTTCTATTTTTCTTGGGTTGAATTGGGTCGGGTTGAATAGTAAAAATTTGGGTTGACCTAACCTAACTTGAATTATATATATATATATATTAGTAAAAATTTATATATGTATAAATCTCTTAGAACGGATGAATTTTTTAATTCTTTATGTTTTTCTTTAGATTGTTTATTTTTGTATAAAGTTTGTAATAGATATTATAGCTATTTGGTATGTAAGAATTTAGTTTTGTGAGATTTTAGTTATTAGATATGTGTTGTAGATAAATTTAAATATTTTAAATTAAGAAGAAAAAATAATATTAACCCAACAATACAACCCAACCCAACCCAATCTTGAGTTGGGTTGGATTTGTCGGGTTAAAATTATTTTCTCTTTGGGTTAGAGATCATTTTTGTTTTTTTTTTTTAAGAAAATAAAGAAAAAAAAAAAAAAAAAACAAAAAACAAGAGATTAAAGCATTAAAAGCAAGAAAAGGATCAGCCAAAGAAAATCCCTCCAATCTGATGTTGCCAACTACATTAATTAGTGAGCAATTCGATTACCTTCTCAAAGAATGAAACTAAAACGCATCGTGGAGGAGGAGAGAAATTGTCTATGAAATGCATGAACAAGAAGGCCAATCTCAAACATGTCATTGACCTCATCAACCAACAACTCAAAGATACATTGAAAATCAGTTCCACTACCCACAACCAACGGATACAACCCCATGGAAAACGTCGTCTAAAATCCTTATAGCAATTGCCTCTGCTATACCAATCGAACCCACATGTTCCATCGACTTAATTGCTAAATGAAACATATACCCATCAGAATTCCAAACAACATACCCACACTGCCATAAAGCGATCCTCACGAAACGTGACATCAACATTCAACTTGTACCAACTAGAAGGTTGAAGGGAATCAAATCTAGCAAAAGCGTGTGATCTCGGTGTAATTTCAAAGTCGGTTTTATAGAAAACAAAAAAAGTAAACAACTTACACTAAACAAAGGATAAACATCAAATTTAAGCATGCTATTAAAGAAGTAAAGGGAAAAAGGATCTCACCTTTGTCGAATCCCAATCTTCACGATCTCCTCTCACTTTTTCTCATGAACGTCTATTTAATGAATAAGGACACCACTGTAAGAGTTATCTTATTATTCTCTTGGATTCCAAGGTGTAGAAGTGTGGCTCTTATACCTTGGAAGAGAAATGTTGGAGTTTATGTCCTAAATCTCATGTATCTTATGGTTTGTAAAGACAAGTTACATATTTAATAAAATAAGAGGTATTTTATTGACGCTTGATTGCTTTAATTCAATTCAATAAACTAAGATCCAAGGTTATTTGATGAAACTTAAACATGTATGTGGAGACATACAGGTGGATTACGTTTAAGTGATGACCTAAATGGTCTGTAGTATATGGATAAGACTGGGTACCTTATCTTGATGACACTATGAATATGACCTGTTTCATAGATGTTACAATTGTTATAAAGTGCTACAAATGATCTGATCTTGATCGTTCATGTACAGACATGCGAGCGGGGTATTCTGTACAAAGAGTTTGTATAAGACCGGATCACGAAATGAATAGACTCTCTATATAACATCATTGATAGAAGAAACTTACCATGAGTGACCATAGGTGACTTGACTTTAATCCATGAGTGATTTGTGAACTTCTGTCTATGAGGGTGATCATTTGATTTGTATGGGTGAGAGTGGCCAGATTAGTCGACTCAACAAGCCTATCATTTTGGGGATTTGTCCGAGTGGAGAATTGAGAACACAACTACACAAGATGGAATTCACTCATTCCTGCTAGGGGAAGTAGATAAATTGCTCACTTAATAGATGATTTCGGGTCTTAAACATCGAGGCCTCAACCTCTCACTGGCTCGAGAGGAGTAAGTTTATAGTTGAATTATAAACTTTTTGTTCATTAGAGGGACCAGTGGTAGTTAAGTGGTTAGATGTAACTAAAGGGGTAAAACGGTAGTTTGACCCAACTGTAGTTATGAGCAATTTGTGAAGAGTTGACTCGTTGTTGATTGGTTATATCTGTGGACACATAAATATATCTATAGTGTGAAAAGTGCAGCTATCGGTCTTTAGTGAAATGTCCAGTTAATAAATATTGATTAATTTAATTAAACAGTTTAATTCATTAATCTCACATCATTGGAGCTTCTAATCTGTAGGTCCATAAGGTCCCCTTGTTAGCTCACTAAAAGAAACGAGGAATGATTTGAATTGTTCGAATTAATTGATGGAATAACATATTAATGAGATTAATATGATATGGTTAATTATAGATCTGATCTATAACTGAGAGAGAAATATTTGAATAGGATTCAAGTATTAAATTCTTATGAATTTGATTTATAAAGAATTAATTAATTAATTTTGAGAGATAGAGGTTGAAGGAACCCTGAGGTTCGTAGCGGAAGCGGGCTCTGTTCGAAATTCTATTTCACAGAAATCAATATTTACAGTATATAAATTGTGCATTAACAATGAAATTTACAACATTTAATTAACAGAGGATATTAGGGAAAAGGGAAAACTTACCCTTGAAGAACTGATTCTTCGCGTATTCTCTCCCAATCAATCATGAATACTTCGAACCAAGAACCGTCAATGAGGGTACCGCCACAAGATTTTCCTTTGTATTCTCTGTAGGGGTAGAGAATTCTCAAGAGTTGTGAGCTCTGAGATATTTTTGGGAGAGGGAGAAAGTTTTGTGAGAAGAGGAAATTTCTTTTCTAGAGAACACACACTGAGACTTGAATTACATAGCAAATCTTTTGTATCTCCTTATAGTGAAAAAAAAGAAGATAAAAAACTAATTTCCAACTCTCATCTCACGTTTCTGAGTATGTGAGAGATTTAGGGAGAGGGAGTTATAACTCCCTCCATTTAAAATTTCAATAAATTTAAAATAAAATTAAATAAATTAAAATAATTTCAATTTGTTATATATATATATATAATTATACATTAACTACCTTAGTATATAACATACATATATAATACTATATGTTATATCCAATATAACATATAACCTATAGTTTACATTGTATCAAATACAATATAACCTATAGTTTGAATTTTCTCAATCATTTATGGTGTTTAATATAAATCACATTTATATGATTATTTAATTATATGAATCTCATTCATATCATTAATATTTGAATCAAATTCAAATATTTAATTCCTCTCAAAATAAACTTATATTATAATGTATCAAATACATTATATTAATTATATCATATATAATTAATTTTCTCAATTGAATTGAACAATTCAAATTAATCTAAAATTGATTCTCAATAATCCCTGTTGAGCTACAAAGAGGATCTTATGAACCTGTAGATTGAAACTCCAATGGTACTTGAATAATTAATTAAATTATTCAACATCCATTAACGGCTGGTCGCTCTACTAAAGATTGACAACTGCACTCTCTGCAGTACAAATATATTTCTGTGTCCACTGGATATAACTAGTCAATAGTGCGATGACCCTTCACAAATTGCTCGTAAGTAAAATTGGGTCAAAATTACCATTTTGCCTCTATAATTACATCTAACTTCTTAAGTACCACTGATCCCTCTAATGAATAATAAGTCATAGTCCAACTATGACCAAACCCCTCTCGGACTAAGAAAGGGTGCGACGCCACATTGTTCAAGCCTTGAAATTAGGAGCAATTTATCTACTTACCCCTATATTAGGGAAGGAGTGAATTCCGTCTAGTGTAGCTATGTTCCCAACTTTGCAATTAGACGAATCCCTAAAATAATAGGCTTATTGAGTCGACGATCTGACCACTCTCACCCATACAAATCAAAGTACCGCCTTCATAGGCAGAAGTTCACAACTCATTCAGGATTCAGGTCATGTCACCTATGGTCGTCCTGATAAAATGTAAGTCTCTACTATTAACGATGTTATATAATGAGACTAATCATTTCGTGGTCCGATCTTATACAAACTCCTTTATATAGAATACCTTCGCTCACATATCTCTACATGAATGATCCGGATCAAATCATTTATAGCACTTTACGACAATTGTAACATCTACAAAGCGGACTGCATTCGTAGTGTCACTAGGATAGGGTATCCAACCTTATCCATCTATTACAAACCTTTTAGATTATCACTTAAACATGATCCACCTGTATGTCTCTACATATATGTTTAAGCTATAGAAAATAACCTTGGACGTTAGTTTATTGGTTTGTGGGTTAATGCTACCATGTTTTATTAAATAAATAAAATTGTTTGTACATTAAAATTACAAACTATAGGATGAGATTTAGGGCATCAACCCCAACAGAGGCAAATAAATATATGATGTTAATTAATTAATTAATTAAATATATATTAAATTGGATTTAATATGATTATTTAATTAATGGATTAATTAACTAAATAATGATTATTTAGTTAAATTATCTCTAAAGGTAACTTTGAAAAGCTATGGAGAAAGTCTTCATATAAATTCATCATTTTGCCCAAATTAGAGCAAGAGAATTCATTTGGTGAAATGACATCCTAGCCTCCAAAATTATTCTCCTCTCAAAATTTCTCCTCCATATTCTTCCTCAACTAAAGTGTGAGAGACCACTCTTCTCCCCTTAGTTCCTAGAGAATAACGAGGTCTCACTTACCGTGGTGTCTATTGTTCGTTGGAGAATCATTTCAGAGAAGACAACGAGGAAATCATGAAGAGTTCGGGAATCGAAAAAGGTATGTGATATTCTTCTTCCCCTTTTCTTTTCTACTCTTCAAATAGCATGCTGGTTTATCGAATGTTTATCCCCCGTTTGGTTCTATTTTTATGCTGATTTTGTTTCATTTAAATTGAAAGAACAAAATGCAAGACATTCACACGCTTCCGTTCGGGATTCGATTCCTTCAATTGGTATCAGAGCCAATTTTCTTGAATTTTCATTCTTTGATTTTGTTTTTGAAACAAAATCTAGCTTAGAGGTGAGTTTGATATTCTACATTTGGAATGTTTGAATGTCGATTTTCAATATTGGATGTTTACAATTTTTGGAACATAGTTTTTGCATTTTAATTTGATTAAAATGTAAGGGCCCAATGTTTTTGGGCATTTAATTTCTTGATTTGAGTCTGTAAGTCCGTGTCGATAGAAAGAACAAGCATTATTGATGAGATCAGGGAGAAACAGAGGCTTTCGGAGATGTTCGAAGCTGGAAAAATGCAAAAAAGATGCATTTTGCCTAGCAGCGTCGCGAAGCTATGACGAGAGGCGGAAGGTGCAGCGCTTCGTCTGTTCGAGGCTGATGTGCTATTGTAGGCGCTGCGATTAGTATATATATAAAACGCGCATTAAGTTGACATCATTTTGTTGGTTGACTTGTTGGTTGCAGCCTTTGCCTAGAAGCTTGAGATCGTGGGTTTAAGTCTTGCCATTGTATTCTTTAAACATGTTCATGCATCATATCTAAGTATAAATGTTATATTTTTTTATGCATGATTAAATTAGCATGCTCATGCATCTTAATATAAATGTTATATATTTTAGATGTATGGTATATTAAGCATGTTCATGCATCATGTAATATTATAATTGTTATAATGTATGATGGCAAGATGGTTGATGATGCTTAATGATTATTTAATATAAGAGTTATATCTTACAATGGAAAAGGAATTTGCATTGAGCATGACATTAATTAGATTAATATAAGTGTTATTTTTAATTAATGTCACGAATACAAATTTATAGATTTTATATTTCATTATTTTATAATGATTATAAGAATAATGAAATTAGAATTAAAAGCTATAATCAAGAGTTGTATGCAAACATTGGTCAAAATTAATTTTAAACGGTTTAAAATTAATTCAGCTAGACTTATGTTAAACGCGTTTCTTATGAGATTAGAAATATGTTAATCTTTAATTCATTTTAATAGGATTAAAATGAACTCCGATTAAAAGATTAAATTTATAAAATGATTGCCTATAAAGGACTTTTGTTTAAGGAACATTCTGTCTAGGTTGAGGTTTTTAAGTTGACAAAAACAGAGCACCTCTACCTAAAAACCGACTTGGAAGGTGAATTGGGCAAATATTTTATAAGCATGCAATAAATGATCAATTTTGTTAAAGAGTTTAATGAATGAGATCACATATTGTTAAAATATTCAATATAAGCATTATTGAGCAAATTAACAATGACTTAGATAATTTGAATTAGTCGGATTTGCCTAAGTATGAAACCCTAAAATTTTAAAATACTCAGTGGGAGGAAAAGGATGTATATGATATGCCAATTTTTCACTCACATTTTGCTTAAAAGTTCACACCATGAGACTTATGCTCGGCCTCGTGGCGCCCTGGGAGCATCCCCCTTCGGATGGTGCTTATATGGGTTGATATCAAGGTGAATGGAGAGAGTGTTTATGGTAAGTGGGACAAAGATGTATGTCGGCATTTCCTACATTCTCCTTCATTAGTTCGTGAGACCTTCTTGCACGACCTTGTGGCGTCCTGGGAGCACCCCCGTTCGAATGGTTTATGCATTAGGTCAATATCAGGGGGAACTTTAGAAATGGTTTCTAGATAGGATCGCTCTAGTTTTTGCCCTAATCGGATTTTCCCTTCGGTTGGTTCATTAGGATGGAACTCTAGGGTCTAAAATGAAGGGTCATACTTATAAGAAATTGTTAAGCGAGTTAAAAATTTCTTGACATAAAAATAAGAGTTATTTTGATGTGATGATTGGTCGAGAAGTGCTTCAATTCAGTGTAGGGGTGACTGACCACCCTTCAGTGGCTTTTGTCCTAAACCGCTGAAGCATCATTGTAAAACGGAATAATGATTGTGGTTCATTATTAAGGTTTTGCTAAAATTGATTGGACTAAAATGAATTTTTGCATAAGTTTCTAAAATGGGTAATTTGTTTTGTATCAGCAAACATGTCTAGCACATCAACGAACCTTCTTAAAGCTAAAATGTTGACTGAATTCGATTACAAAACTTAGAAAGAATCGATTAAAATTATGTTCCTGGTAAATGACCTTAACTTCTCTTGAGTGAGGAATGTCCTTTGGTTCTAACCCTTGATGCAACACGAAGTGTTCGTGATGCATATGAAAGGTGGATGAAGGCCAATCTTGAGGCATGAGTTCACATTTTGGCAAGCATACCTGATGTCTTGGCCAAGAGATTTGATTATATGGCCACTGCACTTTAAATCATGCAATTAATGCGAGAATGTTTTGAGCGAATGTCCTAACAATTCAAGCAGGATAGGGTTGATATAGACAAAACCAGTAATGTTAGCTCCTTATTTGAACTCCGATACATATTGAATGTCAAGGGACTAATAGAGAAGGCAAAAGTTGCTAACTCTAGCAAATTTTATCAAAGAGGTTTTGCCTCAAGATAAAAACTTGGAATTCATAATAAGAGTGTTCAAGCTGATCCCACTACTATCCAACATAGGAAAAGATCCAATGACAACAAATCTGATTTACTTGTCTTGGAGTTGTGCTTAGTAGAGAATAATGATTCTGATTGGATAGTTGATTTAGGGGCTACTAATCACGTGTGTTCTTCCCACCAGGGATTTGATTTCTAGAGACAATTGGAAGTTGGAGAGATGACTCTTTGAGTCGGTACTGGTGAGACCGTTCGAGCTGTTTCTGTAGGCAGGCTTAAGTTACTCATGGACAAAAAACGATATATGTTATTAGATGACGTATATGTAGTTCATAATATGAAAAGGAATTTGATCTTTGTTTCTTATTTGATTGAGCAAATTTATTCTATCTCCTTCTCTGTAAGTAAAGTGTTTATTTTCTAGAACGGAATGGAGATAGAATTTGCTTCAAAAGAAAGTAACTTATATATACTAAGGCTATTAGTTATAAAGGCTGTCCTAAATACTGAAATGTTCAGAACGACAACAATTGTGAAGAGACCAAGGATTTATCCTAAAAAAAATGCCTACCTTTGACATCTAAGGTTAGATCACATTAATCTCAATAAAATTGAGAGATTGGTGAAAAATGGACTTCTAAATGGTTTAGAAGAAAACTCTTTACTTGTATGTGAGTCATGCCTTGAAGGCAAGATGAAAAAATGACCTTTTACTGAAAAAGGTTATAGATCCAAAGAGACCTTGAAGCTTATGCATTCAGATCTTTGTGGTCCTATGAATGTAAAAGCAAGATGAGGGTATGAATATTTTATTTATTTCATAGATGATTATTTAAGATACGAGTATCTTTACCTAATGCAACACAAGTTTGAAGCACTTGAAAAGTTCAAGGAATATAAGATTGAGGTTGAAACCTTGTTAGGTAAAAAAGTTAAAACACTACGATATGATCGTGGTGGAGAGTATATGAACTTAAGATTTCAGAACTATATGATAGAACATGGCATAACGTCCCAACTCTTAGCCCCTGGTACTCCCTAGCAGAATGGTGTGTTGAAAAGGAGAAATAGAACCTTGTTAGACATGGTTTGGTCTATGATGAACTATGCTCAACTTCCTGACTCGTTTTGGGGATTTGCAATGGAGACCGTTGTTTACATTTTGAACAACTTTCTATCCAAAAGTATTTTTGAAACATCTTTGGAGTTGTGGAGAGGCCGTAAAGGTAGTTTACGCCACTTTAGAATTTGGGGGATGTCCAACCCATATGCTTGTGACAAACCCCAAAAAGCTGGAACCTCGTTTAAAAGTATACCTATTTGTAGGCTACCCTAAGGAAACGAGAGGTGGGTACTTCTTTGATCCAAAGGAAAATAACGTGTTTGTATCGACAAACACTACTTTCTTGGAGGAAGACCACATAAGGGACCATAAACCATGAAGCAAAATAGTTTTAAGAATGATTTCTAATGATAATACTGAGACTTCAACAAGAGTTGTTGAAGAGACTAGTACATCAATAAAAGTTGTTGATGCAGTTCATCCAGTCAAGCTAATTCATCTCAAGAGTTGAGATTGCCTCGACTTGTAGGATATTTGTGAACCCACTTGTTTACTACGTGGGTTTAACAGAAGCCCAAAACATCATATTTCATGATGGTATTGAGGATCCATTGTCTTACAAGAAGGCAATGGAAGATGTTGACAAGGATGAATGGAATAAGACCATGAATCAAGAAATGGAGTCTATATACCTAAATTCTGTCTAGGAGCTTGTAGATCAACCTGTTGGGGTAAAAATTATAGGTTGTAAGTGGATCTACAAGAGAATAATGGGTGTAGATGGAAAGGTATAGACCTTTAAAGCTAGACTAGTGGTAAAGGGTTATACCCATGTAGAGGGAGTGGACTATGAAGAAATTTTCTCACCTGTTGTCATGTTAAAGTCTATTCGAATTCTCTATTCCATAACCACATATTATGACTATGAGATATGGAAAATGGACGTCAAGACTACTTTTTTGAATGGTAATCTTGAAGAGACCATTTACATGACTCAACTAGAAGGATTCATTGAACAAGGACGAGAGCAAAAGATTTGCAAGCTTAATCGGTCCATCTATGGACTGAAACAAGCATCTCGATCTTGGAATATAATATTTGATACTGCGATCAAATCTTATGGCTTTAATCAGAATGTTGATGAGCCTTGTATTGGGGTTGATGCCTTAAATCTCATAGGGTCCTGTAGTTTGTAAACACTTATATGAACAAATATTTTGTGATTTATAATATATGATATTAAATACACTTCAATCTATGAATTATTGGATATTTTAGTTGCATTAATCACAAAGCAATAAACTAAGATCCATGGTTATCGTTGTAACTTAAACATGTATGTGGAGACATACAAGTGGATCGTGTTTTAAATGATAACCTAAATGGTCTGTAGTATATGGATAAAGGAGGGATACCTTATCCTGGTGACACTACGAGTATGACTCGTTTTGTAGGTGTTACAAATGTTGTAAAGTGCTACAAATGATCTGATCCTGATCATTCGTGTATTTGACATTCGAGCGGGGATATTCTATATAAAAGAGTTTGTATAAGACCAGACCATAAAATGTTTAGTCTCGTTATATAACGTCGTTCATAATTGAGTTTTTCATTTCACTAGGATGACCACAGGTAACATGACCTTAATCTTGAGTGAGTTATGAACTCTTGCCTATGAGGCCGGTCCTTTGATTTGCATGGGTGAGAGTGGCTAGATCGCCGGTTCAAGAAGCCTACCATTTTGGGGATTCGTCGGACTGGGGAACTAGGAACTGAGCTACACAAAATGGAATTCACTCCTTCCTCGATGCAAGAGTAAGTAGATAAATTGCTCCCTTAAGGGCTGATTCCGGGGCTTGAACAATGTGGCAGCCACACCCTCTCTTGGCCCAAGAGGGGTTTAGTCATAGTGGGATTATGATTTATTGTTCATTAGAGGAATCGGTGGTACTTAAAGAGTTAGATGTAACTATAGGGGTAAAATGATAATTTGGCCCAGCTGTACTTACGAGCGATTTGTGAAGGGTCATCGTACTGTTGATTGATTATATCCAAGAAATACATCTGTAGTGCGAAAAATGCAGCTGTCATTTTTAGTGGAGTGCCCGACAGTTAATGGATGGTAGATAATGTGATTAAAGAGTCTAGTCAGTTATTCAAGTACCATTGGAGCTTCAAGGTACAAGTCCATAAGGTCCCCATGGTAGCTCAATGAATTCAAGTTGAGAATCAGTTTTTCGGTGAATTTGAAATGTTCAAATTAATAAGAGGGAATTTGATTATATATGATATAATTAAATTAATTAAATTATATATGATATAATTGATACAATGTATTTGATACATTATTGTTTGATTGGAGGAACTAGTATTTGAATATGATTCAAATATAAATTCTATGAATAAGATTCATAGTTATTAAATTTAATATAAATATGATTAATATTAAATGCCATAAAAGAGAAAAAGAACTATAGTTTATATATTGTATATGATGCAATATTAAAACTATAGATTATAAATGTAATATGATAAATTAGTTATTGTATTTATTTATAATTTATTAATTATTTGATAATTAAATTCCTTTTTCTCCAATAACCACCCTTAGTGGATGGTTATACGATTTTATGGCAACTGTGAGATAAAATGAAATTGGATTTCAAAATCTTACAAGACAACAAGTTATCAGATTGACTATCGAGTAAAAAAGAGTTATACTACACGATAGCTTTAGAGAGTTTAAATGACCGAGTATCGAGTCTACGAGATAGACCTCATCTTCTACACGACAGTGTCATCGTCTACTCGATCATTTCCTCCTTCATTCCAATCCTTCCCTCAATCCAAAATAAGCCAAAGCCCACCATTCATGATCATCACACCGAGAATACCAAGGTAATCAAGTGGTTGTGTTCGGATTTGTTCGAGGATTGAGTTGATACTCGTTGCTGGTGTTCGAGGGAGTTCGAGTTCTTGCTCGTTGCGTTTGAGTTTGATCGAAGGATACACTTGAAGAAAGATACTTCAAAGGTATTATTTTCTTGATCCTTTATATTTATTTCAAGAAGCATGTTGTGATTTATTAATTAATGAATAATCTATTTAATATGATTGTAAATGTTTGAGTTCTTTCACAATGGAGTTTGGACGATCCGCTTTAGCTCATAGGTCCTCTATATTTAGAGTTCCTTCAATTGGTATCAGAGTCAGGTTGTTCTGATTTTTCAAATTCCATTGCTGTATTGAATTTTATTTACAGTCTTGGTGGGTTTTAAGTATTCTGCATTGCGTTTAAGTGTTAAATGTTTTGTGGATGTTGTTGATAGATGTTTACGAGATAATGTCTCTATTTAAAGCTTCATTTACTTTTACAAAAGTCAATTTGTAAGGGCCCTGCGTTTTTGGGCATATTAACTTGCAATCGAATCTGTATTCGTTTATGTTTTTTGAGTCGTTCGTGATGAAGCTTCAGACGCAAGAAGTTGTTGTTCACTTCGAGGGAGAAGACGAATCGATGGTCGCATGATGTAGCTCAAGCTAAATGATCGTTTAGATTTGGCTATGCGATCGTGTAGAAATTTTATACTCGATCGTGTAATATTTGCTAAACGGTCACATAGCTAATGCTATGCAATCGAGTAAAGAGTTTACTCAATTGTGTTGCATTGGCTACTTGATCGTGTAGATGCTCGGGGTAAACGATCGTGTAGGCTATCATGCTCGTCGCATTGTCACTAGCTACACGATCATTTAGTATACGATACTCGACGCTTGCTACTCGATCATGTAGATAATCATGCTCATCACATAGTTGTTAGCTACACGATCGCATGACATGCGTTACTCGATGTGCGCTGCACGATCGTGTGGACTTTCATGCTTAGGCACGCGATCATCGCTACACGATCGTTTATACTCGATGTGTGTTACTCGACGATCTGAAGGATTTGCTATACAATTAAGTGACGTGACTTCAAGCAGGCAGTTCAAGACCCGGTTCACCTGTTTGAACCGGTTGACTTGGATTCTTTTGTAATAATTAGCTTTTAATTTTTGATTTGAGGCATATTATCCCGGTCTATCAACTTTTATTGAATGTACATGTGATGTATGTCTATATTATATACCATATAGTTTTAAAAGCTACCATAGGTTATGCATTTTATTCATGCATCATCTTTATATCATAAGTGTTATAATATAGTAGTTTGCATGATTAAATTACTTAAAGCATGCTCATGCATCATATAATATAAAAGTTATAATATATGCATGCATTAAAGCCTTTCATGCATTATCTTTATTATAAATGTTATAATATAAGGATGTATGTTAGCATGTATGCTTAGTTCATTACTTGTTATATAAAAGTTATATATTAGTAATGAATGAACATTGCATGTAGCATGACACTTAGGTTTATTTATAAAAGTTATAAATACCTTGTGAATGTCTAGCTTAGCAATGTGGTTGGTTTTAATTGTTTTGTTTTTTTATAAGTGTTATAATTAATGAAATTAGAATTAAAATCAATAAAAAAGAGTTGCATACAAACTTAGGCTTTAATCATGTTTTAAAAGAGTTTTAAAATTTGATTGAGATAGACCTAAGATCACGGTTCTAATGAGATTAGATACTTAAGTTTAATCTTTTAATTCGGTTTAATAAGATTAAATTGACTAATAAAAGATTAAATATATACCAAATCTATTTATAAGGGACCTTTTGGCCAAGGCTTGTTCTGGCTAGGCTGGGGTATTTAAGTCGATGGAAACGTCGCACCCCTACCTGGAAAGGTGAATTAGATAGTTTTGTTACATGCATGAAAATTTGATGATATTCTGTTAAAGTGTTTAATAAGACTTGAATCAAACTTGTTTAATCATAAAAAACAAGTTTTGTTTTTGAGCAAATTAAACAAACCACTTAGTTAAAATCAGTAGCCGTATTTTTTAAGTTAATAAATCCCTAGGTAGAACATTCAGTGGGAGATAATTGGGGTATATGATACTTCACTTTACCTCTACACATTTCTCCCTAAAAAGTTCACATCGTGAGATCTATCCTCGGGCTCAAGGCATCCTTGAAGTGTCCTCCTAAAGGATAGCATTTGGGTAGGTCAATACCAAGGTAAATGGAGAGAATGTCCATAGTAAGTGGGAGCAGGATGTGTGACAATATATCCCTCGGTCTCTCTCATTAGGTTGGATAAAGTTTTAGTGCATCGCCTTGAGGCATACTGGGAGTGCCCCCCTAAAGGATGGCTATATTTTGCATAACTCTTTATCTGATCTCCAGAAATGGATAGGGTTGCTTTCGGCTCTTGTCCTAATATGCTTTGTCCATACGGTGGGGGCATTAGAGCGGGACTCTAGAGCCTAAAATGAGGGGTTACACTTACACAAAGTTGTTAAGGATGTTAACAAATTATGAACTGAACAATGGTGACTATTAGATTCAGTTACAAGGAGTTGTTTCTGTCTAATGGTTGAGATTGTCTCATTCCAGTGAAGGGGCACTTGATCACCCTACGATGATTTTGTCCTACCTCACTGTAGCATCATTACAAAATAGATGTCACTTAAGATACAATAGAACTATTTTGCTAAAACTTAATTGGTGTTAAAAGTGGTAATGCAAGTAGACTTATTAAGTTTGTTTTTTTTTCCATCAACTTTTATAATTATGGCTACCGCTACTCTTGCATTATTAGCCGCAGATAAACTGACTGGCGAGAACTATGCTAGTTGGAAGAATACCATTAACACGATCCTTATCATCGATGACTTGAGGTTCGTCCTTATGGAGGATTGTCCTCCTATTCCAACTCCCAATGTTGCTCGAAATGTTCGAGAGGCGTACGAGCACTGGACACAGGTGAACGAAAAGGCTCAAGTGTATATCTTGGCCAGCTTTAACAATGTTTTGGCCAAGAAGCATGAGCCCATGATCACTGCACGCGAGATCATGGAGTCCCTGAGGGGAATGTTCGGACAACCATCCACGCAGCTCAGGCACGATGCTTTTAAGTTCATCTTCAACTCCAAGATGAAGGAGGGAACATCTATTTGTGAACATGTTCTAAACATGATGGTCCACTTCAATGTGGTGGAGATGAATGGTCGAGCATCGATGAAGCCAACCAAGTTAGCATTATTCTAAAGTCGTTACTAGAAAGCTTCCTTCACTTCGTAAGCAACGCTATTCTGAACAGAGTTGATTACAACCTTACAACTCTACTCAACGAGTTGCAGACATTCCAATCCTTGCTGAAAAGCAAGAAGAAGAAGGTTGGTGAGGCAAATGTTACTTCATCATCCAGAAAGTTCTATAAAGGTTCAACCTCTGGAACTAAGTTTGCACCTTCTTCTTTCGGCACCAGCAAGTCGAAAAAGAAGAAAGGTAGTAAGAGGAAGGCGCCTACTAACCCACAACCTGCCACTCCACAGGGTAGCCAACCAATGCGGGTTGACAAGGAAAAATGTTTCCACTGCAACCAGGACGGGCACTGGAAGCGAAACTGCCCTCGTTATTTAGTTGACAAGAAAAAGGCTAAACAAGGTAAATACGATTTACTGGTTTTGGAGACTTGTTTAGTGGAGAATGATGATTCTGCCTGAATTATTAACTCTAGGGCCACTAACCATGTTTGTTCTTCATTTCAGGGAATTAATTCCTGGTGGCAGCTTGGTGCTAGTGAGATGACAATGAGTTGGAACCGGGCACGTTGTCTCAACTGTGGCAGTGGGAGGTCTTCGATTGACTTTACAAAATAGGTTTATCATTTTGAATGATGTGTATATAGTTCCCGAGTTAAAGAGGAACTTAATTTTTGTAAAGTCTTTGCTTGAATGTAATTATACACTATTTTTTTTTTGTTAATAAAGTGTTTATTATGAAAAATGGTGTTGATATATGTTCGGCTCAATTGGAAAAAAATTTGTATGTGCTAAGGCCGTTAGCAACAAATTCCCTCCATAACATAGAGATGTTAAAACTGTCGTAACTCAAAACAAAAGACTTAAAGTTTTGATGCGTGTTGTTAATGCAATGAAATAATGGTGTAGAATGCGATGTGGGATATGCGTTGTGCATGCAAGTTTTCTTAGCAAGATCCAAGTATAAATCCTACTGAGTTACCTGGTAACCCCAGGGTCGAACACAGGGACTAAGAACACAATATGCGATGGTAAATTTTGATTACTTTGCGGTAACAAATAATTCAATGCATTGGTTGGTTTATTGTTTAAGGTATAAAGTTTATGCGGCGGATTTGAGAAAAGAGTTAATTATGCGAAAGATACAATGAGTATGCGGAGGAACGGGTTGAAAAGGTCTTTAGCTAGCGTTTCCTGAGAATGCGTTCAAGCTACGCGATCATGCTACACTCATGCGACAACAATTCATTTTCCAATACAAATGTGATAGCTCCTAGTTTCAGGATGCATGCGATGTATACGATGATGTCTATAGAGCTTATTCTAAGTCTCTACTTCTTGCCTATGCGATGATGAAAGATGCACATAGGTACAAGGTGACCGCATACAATCATATCCTATCTCTAGGGTGCATGCGATGCGTTAATAACAAACAAAACTTATTCCTAAGCTTCTATCTCTTGATTATGTGGTTCTAATCTGACTCTCCTGAGCCTCGATTCTAATATGACTTTTTCAAGCCTAGATTCTATCCTTAGATTTCCCTCCCGAGTATCTCTAAAGGATGAATGACGCATACATAATACAAGATAATCGCATAAAGTGAAGATCTCAGGTTATGCTAGCTAAGTGCTTCTCAGCCCATTCGACAGTTTTAGCTACTCATGCGTACTGTAAAGAGAGTAGACAGATATATAGATGCAATTTCCATTTTATAAATAAGTTCAGAATTCAAAATGACAATGGAAGAATAAAGGTAGAGAGCCTGGTAGTAATATCTTGCTTCCCAAGGCTTTTACAGTGGGTTATCTCTATTCTGCCCAAAAGATGTTCTTGCTTCGGCAAGAGTTGGCCCTCTCTTTGTTTTTGACGCTTCCCGACACTCTTCCGAGTTAACCAGGACGATCTCTCGACATATTCTCCCTTCATTCGCTTCTGCCTTCTAAGTAAAAGAAAACTATGAACAAGGCTAACTATCTTCTATATGGTGAGTTCTCCAAACTGAGTGAACTTCTTAAATGAAGGTGGCCTTCATTATTTATAGAGCTTCAGGGTGAAGAGATTTTTCTCTCGAATGATTGCACTGATGGGATGTCATTAATTCTTTGTCTGATGTGCCGAATAATTGTCATCGAAACGCTGAGTGTACTTACTACAGTGTCATTAACAGCTTGTCAACTTAATTCGGAATCGACCGTCATCAGCTTTCTATCCCATCGTGATTTATTAAGCTTTCACCTTGATGTGCCAGCTTTATGCAGCCACCTTCTTGAGCAGATTTTCGCAAGCGCATATGATCGTATAGCCTTGCGGTCGCAATCTCTTAATGCGCTCGGACATTAATTTCTTCGGATCACATTTTCGCCTTGCGTCAAGCATTTTCCTGCATAAAATACATAAGTTAGCTGTTTTAATGCGATGGACGCATGCGATCACAATGTTGTAAACTTAATACTTTTGGATGCAATATTATATGTTTTTACTGTCGCAATCCTGCATTGTTTATATCTTTGCGCTGTAATAACATGCATTTCTGCCCGTTATCACACCCCCAAATTTAAAACAATGCTTGTCCTCAAGCATAGACTAAAGATTTTCTTTAGAAAGTCGACCGCCTTCTTCTTTCCTAGATTTCTCAAGGTTGCCTTATTCCAATCCTATGCACCAAAATTTCCTTAATTCTTATCCAGGTCTCTTCTTGAAATATTTCTAAAATTTAGGGACCGCAAGTTTAATCTTAAAAAAAAAACTTTACTAGATTCCAGGGCATCACATGATTTATTTCATAAAAAAACCTTTTCAACTGGGATATTTTCAAATGATTTTTATCATTGCGTATTTTAGACATATATATTTTTTCTATGACCTTGCGTTGATCCAAGTGCCTGGCCTTCGTTTTGGCTTGCCCCCACGTGTGTCATACGGTCATCTAACTACGAGCAAGACGCTCTTTCTCAGTTTAAACTCATGCCCATTTGGCAGCGGAGTTTCGATCATTTTATTTATGCGTTGATCACGATTTCTACCTTTGTTTTGGCTTGCCCCCACGGGTGTCATGGGGACATCCAACTATGAGTAGGATCCGATCACAACGTTATTATTATTATTTTTTTTGTAGTGCCTAAAAATAGCAAGGTTGAAAATGAATACCGCACCCCCAAATTTAAACGCAGCAATGTCCTCATTGCTGAAAGATTGAAAGGAGTCATGCGATGCTCTTAGGAAGTTTCGTAAAAAGTCAGTTTGAAAGAAAGCTGGCAGACCACTACTTCTAGAAATATTTCATGAGTTGACTGTCTTAAAATTAAGTTGACTCTAGTATATACGAAAAAATAGAGGCATGCTTTTCATCATTGAAATCATAATTGGCAAAGAGAGAAAATACAGTGACTTACGAAATTAATCAATGTGTAATGATTGCGCCGACTAAAGAGGATGCAATTATAAAATTATCAAAGTTAAAAATATATACGATAGAGAAAAATTTAGAATAAACAAATTCAAGGAAAGATACAACCCCCAAATTTTCTCTATCGCCCGCATTATTTGTGAACGCATCCTTCTTTACGGCGAACTGCTCTCTTCGATTGCGGTGGCGGAATAAGCTAGTTGCGTCTTTCGTGTAGCTCCTCCACAATTGTTCACCATGATCATTGCAAATAAAATATTGAGAGGGTCAAATAAAAGAGTTAGTAATTTTTTTTTGAGATAAAAGACAAATAAAGGATAATCGATATAAAAGAAGAGTAGTGAGGGATACTCCAAAGGACTTGCACCCCTGATGATCTTCTATCGCATGACAACGAAGGGGCGCTCGATTTTTCTTCATTCAGGATTTCTCAGGTCTACAGAGGTCTTTTCCCATTGAAAATCACCTTTGCATTATATCTTGACTCTTGCCCGTTAACCTTGAATGCGCGGGTCCCTTCGTCATTAGTCAATTCGACCGCACCATGCGGGAATACTTCTTTGATTATAAATGGTCCGAACGATCGTGACTTTAATTTGCTGGAAAAGAGCCGTAGCCGTGAATTGAAAAGTAAGACTTTTTATCCGACTTGGAGATTATTCTCGCATAAGTATTTGTCGTGCCAGCGCTTTGCGCGCTCTTTGTAGATTTTTGCATTCTCGTATGTGTGAGTTCTCTATTCCTCCAGCTCGACCAATTGAAGTTTCCTTGCTTCCCCTGCGGCCTTTAAGTCGAAGTTTAGCTTTTTCACTGCCCACAATGCTTTATGCTCTAACTCGAGTGGTAAATGACATGCCTTTTTAAATACCAATGCATACGGGGACATGCCTATAGGTGTCTTATAGGCGGTCCTATATGCCCACAAGTGATCGTTCAGCTTTGTTGCCCAATCTTTTCGTGAAGGCTTCATCATCTTCTCTAATATTAGCTTGATTTCTCGGTTGGACACTTCAGCTTGACCATTTGTTTGTGGATGGTATGCGGTGGCCACTTTATGGAGGATATTATATTTGAGCAGCAAATTTTTGACAATGTGATTATCAAAGTGGGAGCCTTCGTCATTTATTATGGCACGTGGAGTGCCAAAACGAGTGAAAATATTTTTTTTTAAGAACCTGGAGACTACCGCGCATCGCTTGCGGCGCACACTACCGCTTCTACCCATTTGGAAATGTAGTCGATGACTAACATAATATATTTGTGACCATTCGATGGTGGGAATGGTCCTATGAAGTCTATGCCCCAAACGTCGAACAATTCCAGTTCTAAAATGATGTTCATGGGCATCGCCTGCTTCCATGAAATATTTCCCGTGTGTTGGCACCGGTCACATTTCATCGCGTAGTCTCTTGCATCCTTAAATAATGTTGGCCAATAATACCTACTTTGTAACACTTTCGTGCTGTGCGTTGGCCTCCAAAGTGTCCCCTATATGGCGAGTCATGACATTGTAATATATGCGTTGGTCAACAGCATCTGGTATGCACAGGCGCAAAATCTGGTCTGACCCCTTTTTATATAGATTTGGCTCGTCTCAATAATATGATCTGCATTCATGTCTGAGCCGCCTCTTTTGGTGGTCTGTATAGTCTTCAAGAAATTGTTCGCAAACCAGAAAATTGACCACGTCCGCGTACCATGGTAGTTCTTCAATCTTAAATAGTTGCTCGTCTAGGAAAGTTGCATTCACCTCTGACTAGTTGCGGTCAACTTCTTGATTTTCTAATCTCGATAGATGGTCTGCAACCTGGTTCTCCGACCCCTTGCGATCAATAATTTCCATGTTGATATCCTGGAGAAGGGGAACCCATCTAATCAATCTCGGCTTCGCATCTTTTTTGTCATTAAATATTTTATCGCCAAGTGGTCAGTGTGAATGATTACTTTAGTTCCCAACAAATAAACTCTGAATTTTTCCAACGCAAATATCACTACAAGCAATTCTTTTTCTGTGATGGTGTAATTTGTTTGAGCAGGATTCAAGGTTTTACTCACATATGCGATGGGGTGTAGCATTGTTTTCTTCTTTTGCGCCAGAACTGCTCCCATTGCATAGCCGCTTGCATTGCACATTAATTCAAAGGGATGTGTCCAATCCGGTGCGATCAACACAGGTGCAGTTGTTAATGCGTTCTTCAGTCTCATGAATGCATTGCACTCAGTGGTCATGCAATCTTTGAAAACTCTTTTACAAAACGTCTATAGAAGCCAACATGTTCTAAGAAGCTCCTGATAGCCTTCACATTCGCTGGAGGTGGAAGCTTTTCAATCGCCTCAATCTTTGCCATGTCCACCTCCAGCCCATTCTTGGAGACCTTGTGCCCAAGCACAATACCTTCCTTTACCATGAAATGGCATTTCTCTCAATTCAGCACGAGGTTTGTCTCTTCACATCTTTTCAATATCTTCTCCAGGTTGTTGAGACAGACTTCCTATTTTGCCCATACACCGAGAATTCGTCCATGAAAATTTCCACAGAATCTTTGAGATATTCATAAAAGATGGCCATCATACACCTCTGAAGAGTGCTCGACACATTGCAAAGGCCAAGCAACATGTATCGAAACGCAAATGTTCCATAAAGTGAATGTGGTTTTCTCTTGATCTTCAGGAGCAATCATGATCTGGTTATAGCCGACATATCCATCCAAGAAGTAGTAGAAATCATTTCCAGCTAGGCGGTCTAGCATCTGGTTGATAAAAGGAAAAGGGAAATGATCCTTCTTTGTTGCCGCATTCAGTTTGCTGTAGTCAATGCAAATCCGCTATCCGGTGACGGTCCTCATTGGTATCAGTTCGTTATTTGCATTAGGGACTACCGTCATCCCTCCTTTCTTCGGCACGCATTGCACGGGGCTGACCTACGTGCTGTCAATTATTGGATAGATAATTCTCGCGTCTAACCACTTGATTATCTCCTTCTTTATGACCTCCTTCATCGCAGGGTTGAGTTTGCGTTGATGTTTGATCGATCCTTTGTGATTCTCTTCAAGACGAATCCTATGCATGCAGTATGCAGGGCTGATTCCTCTAATGTTTGCGAGCGTCCAACCAATTGCATTTACATACTTTCTCAGGATGCTTAGCCGCACATTCTCTTGATCTTCATTAAGTGTGGAGGAAATTATTACAGGTAGCTTTTCATTCTGCCCCAGGAACGCATATTCAGGTGGTTTGGAAGGGTCTTTAGCTCTATTGTTGGTGGTTGTTCCAAGGATGGTTTTGTTGTTTTTCTTTCTTCATTCGTTGTTATGCTTGTCTTCTTTAGATGCGATCATCTCATCTTCTTTGGTTGTTTTTTCTGTAATCGCATTGCATGCTACTATGGATGTGGTCGTATCCTCATCTTCATTTTTTATCTATAGACTTTTCTACTTCATTCAAACTTGGTTCATCGTTGGATTCATTGATGTCTTCTTCATCAGGATATTTCATGGCTCGGATAATGTCAAACTTGAGCTTCTGTCCATTCACATTCAGTGTGATCTCTCCTTTGTACACATCAATTTGGGCGCGACCAGTGGATAGGAATGGTCGTCCCAGTATGATGGGTATATCCTTGCCTGCTTCATAGTCTAGGATGATGAAGTCTACTGGTAATATAAATTTGTCGATTGTAACTAGAACATTCTTCACCTTCCCCTCTAGATGCACAAGAGATCTATCCGCTAATTGGAGAGTCACCGTCGTGGGCGCCAGTTGCCCCACATTCAGCTGCTTGAAAATTGACAGGGGGATTAAGTTGATGCTGGCCTCAAGATCGCAAAGCGCTTGACCGATGTAGAACCTTTCAATAGAGCAGGGTATAATGAAACTTCCAGGGTCGCGCATTTTTGGTGGAATTATGGATTTTGAACTTTGCGTTAGTGCCACCGTTGCGAACTTACCAATGTTTCTCTTCTTTGTCACTATGTCCTTTAGAAACTTCGCATACGTGGGCATCTGTTCAATCGCTTCAGTGAAAGGAATGTTAATATGCAACTGTTTCAGTATGTTCATGAAGCGTTGATACTGTACCTCATAATTTTTCTTCTTTTTGAGTCTCTAGGAAAATGGTGACAGCTGTATTCTCACGGTCCCCTGTTCTTTCGTCTCCGAGGTGGACGTAATATCCGGTTTCTTTGCCTCTTTTTCTTCTGTTTCTCCTTGATTCAACGCAATCTTCGATTCCATCACAATTGGAATAGTCCGACTAGGCTCCTTCTTCTCCCCCGCCACAGTCTTTCCGCTCCGCAACGTCACGACTTGACATTGCTCTTTTCTCGTACCCCCTGGGTTGCACGGGAGTTCTGTTGAACTCAGCAGGGCCCCTTATGGTCTATTCTTGAGTTCACCCGCAATCAGACCTATCTGAATCTCCAGGTTGCAGATAGACGTCGCTTGATTTTGAAGCACTGTTTTATTATTTTCAATATATTGCTTTAACAAACTCTCCAAAGATGAAGATTGCGGCGCCTGCAAACTGTTGGCTTGGTTTTACGTTTGACCGTTTGTTCGCGAAAAAAATCCTGGTGCTCTTCTTTTTGTGCCACTGATTGAAAATATTGTTGTTGATTTTTCCATGCGAAGTTAGGGTGGTTTCTCCACCTGGGGTTGTACGTGTTGAAAAACAGATTATTCGTCACAAAATAGACTGACTATCAGTTTCTTGGGCATTCCTCCATTGGATGGCCTTCAACGCAATTAGCATAACTTGCGCCTTCTGGTTGATTGCGTTGACTTGCGCACTATGCGTTCTTGGGCTACTGATTGCAATTCCTTGTATCAAATTCATCATTGTAGTCATTTGGTTCTGAAGGGATGCGATGGCCCTGTTATTCGCGTCACTGTCCTTGATCCTTAATCTTTGATCGCTTTCTTTTCAGTCTTCATGATTTTTAGAAATACGATCAATTATATTCTTGGCTTCATTATATGTTTTATCAAGCAGACCTCCAGCTGCTGCCACGTTGGTAGTAGTCTGCAAAGCAGGGTTCAATCCATGGTAGAAAATTTCCATTTGTAAACAGTCTTGTAAGCCATTATGTGGGAAATCTCTTACCAGCCTCTTAAACCTCGCCCAGGCATCACTGAGCGATTCGTCAATATCTTGTTCAAAATTGGTGATCAACTTCCTCCTTCTGGCGTTCTCTGTAGGGGGAAAGTACTTCTTCATGAACTTTTCAACTACTTGTTCCCATGATGTAATCTCCCTTGGTTCGAGAGAATAAACGCATTTTCGTGCCTGGTCATACAACGAAAATGGGAACAATGTTAATCGAACCTCCTCAGCGGAGATGTTTGGGAACACGAACGTGTTGCAGATCTCAATGAAACTTCGGAGGTAGGCGTGCGGGTCCCCGCCATGCCTGTTGCCAAACTGTCTGGCAGTTTTGATAATCTACAGCATCACCGGTTTCATTTCAAACCTTGATCCGTCAAGAGCTGACCTCATGATTCCTGGGGAGAAATCATAGAGGTTGGGCGACGCATAGTCCCGAATGGGCCTATTGTGGTCGTTTGCCAATAGGATGGGATTCACCATGATATTATTTGCATTTGGTGCTCTATTTTCTGGTTGTGCCGCCATGTTTTGATCTTTCTCTTATTGTTGTTGACGACTGTCTCTTCTTCTCCTTTGGAACGTTCTCTCAATGTCTGGGTCGTAAATGGTCTCAGGATTTTGTCCATCGCTCATACGACGCCCAATTCTTCTCTTACCTAAGGAGAAGTAGTGCACAGGGATAGAGAGTCTGCAAAGAAAATAAAAAAGTTACCGTTAACATAATGTATTGCCGTAGTCCCCGACAACGACGCCAAAAACTTGAAGCGTATTGTTAATGTGATGAAATAATGGTGTAGAATGCGATGGTGGGATATGCGTTGTGCATGCAAGTTTTCTCAGCAAGATCCATGTATAAATCCTACTGAGTTGCCTGGTAACCCCAAGGTCGTACACAGGGACTAAGGACACAGTATGCGATGGTAAATTTTGATTACTTTGCGGTAACAAATAATTCAATGCGTTGGTTGGTTTGTTGTTTAAGGTATAAAGTTTATGCGGCGGATTTGAGAAAAGAGTTAATTATGCGGTAGATACAATGAATATGCAGAGGAATGGGTTGAAAAGATCTTTAGCTAGCATTTCCTGAGAATGCGTTCAAGCTATGCGATCATGCTACACTCATGTGACAACAATTCATTTTCCAATGCAAATGCGATAGCTCATAGTTTTAGGACGCATGCAATGTATGCGATGATGTCTAGAGAGCTTATTCCTACGTCTCTACTTCTTACCTATGCGATGATGAAGGATGCACACAGGTACAAGGTGACCGCATACAATCATATCCTATCTCTAGGGTGCATGCGATGCGTTAATAGCAAACAGAACTTATTCCTAAGCTTCTATCTCTTGATTATGCGGTTCTAATCTGACTCTCCTGAGCCTCGATTTTAATCTGAATTTTTCAAGCCTAGATTCTATCCTTAGACTACCCTCCCGAGTATTTCTAAAGGATGAATGACGCATACATAATACAAGATAATCACATAAAGTGAAGATCCCAGGTTATGCTAGCTAAGTGCTTTTCAACCTATTCGATAGTTTTAGCTACTCATGCGTACTATAAAGAGAGTGGACAGATATAAAGATGCAATTTTCATTTTATAAATAAGTTCAGAATACAAAATGACAATGGAAGAATAAAGGTAGAGAGCCTGGTAGCAATATCTTGCTTCCCAAGGCATTTACAGTGGGTTATCTCTATTCTGCCCAAAAGATGTTCTTGCTTCCGCAAGAGTTGGCCCTCTCTCTGTTTTTTACGCTTTCTGACACTCTTCCGAGTTAACCAGGATGATCTCTCGGCGTATTCTCCCTTCACTCCCTTCACTCCCTTCCACCTTCTAAGTAAAAGAAAACTATGAACAAGGCTAACTATCTTCTATATGGTGAGCTCTCCGAACTGAGCGAACTTCTTAAACGGAGGTGGCCTTCGGTATTTATAGAGCTTCAGGGTGAAGAGTTTTCTCTCTCGAATGATTGCATTGATGGGATGTTATTAATTTTCTGTCTGATGCGCCGAATAATTGTCATCGAAACGTTGAGTGTACTTGTTATAGTGTCGTTAATAGCTTGTCAACTTAATTCGAAATCAACCGTCATCAGCTTTCTGTCCCATCATGATTTATTAAGCTTTCACCTTGATGCGTCGACTCTACATCTTCTTGAGCATATTTTCGCGAGCGCATATGATCGCATAGCCTTCCGGTCGCAATCTCTTAATGCGCTCAGACGTTAATTTCTTCGGATCGCATTTTTGCCTTGGATCAATGCATTTTCTTGCATAAAATACATAAGTTAGCTGTTTTAATGTGATGAACTCATGTGATTGCAATGTTGTAAACTTAATGCTTTTGGACGCAATATTATATATATTTACCGTCGCATTTTCCTGCATTTCTGGCCATTATCAAGTTTCTCCTAAAGAAAATGCCCAACTTGGGCACCTACGTTTAGGGCACATTAATCTCAATAAGATTGAGAGGTTGGTGAAGAATGGACTTCTAAACGAGTTAGAAGAAAATTCTTTACCTGTGTGCGAGTCATGCCTAAGGAAACATGACCAAAAGGCCTTTTACTGGAAAAGGTTATAGGGCCAAAGAGCCTCTAGAGTTAGTGCATTCAGACCTTTGTGGTTCGATGAATGTACGAGCTAGGGGAGGCTGAATACTTCATCACTTTTATTGATGATTATTCATGGTATGGGTATGTTTATTTAATGCAACATAAGCCTGAGTCCTTTGAAAAGTACAAAGAGTTCAATGTTGAAGTTGAAAACGCATTGAGTAAAACGATCAAAACGCTTCGATCTAATCGAAGTGGAGAGTTTTTGGATTATGAGTTCTAGAATTATATGATAGAACATGGAATAGTTTCCCAACTCTCAGCACCTGGTACAGCTCAGCAGAATGGTGTATCAGAGCGGAGAAATCGAACCCTGTTGGACATGGTTTGATCGATGATGAGTTACGCTTCTTTACCGGACTCGTTTGGGGTTTTACAGTAGAGACTGCAACATACATCTTGAATTGGGAGTTTTAGTTCAAGTGGGAGTTTGTTGGGTTTTATGCCCTAAAACTCGTAAATAGTAAATATTATTAATTGATCGTCATCAATAAAGAGTTATAGATGTTACTTCAATAAATGTTATCGATTATGTTGTATTCTATTTTGTCTTAATAACCCTAAATCCAATAAACTAACATCCAAGGTTGCCTTATGAGTCTTGAATTGTATGTGAAGACATACAAAGATCAATGTTCAAGATAGAGCCTGAATGGACTATAGTATAGGGATAAGGCTGGGTACCTTATCCCGGTAACACTTCGGATATGATCCACTTTGTATTTTATACAAACACAATGATCCAACGCGTTCGTGTAGTTGACATGCTAGTGGAGGTATCCTATGCAACGATTTTACATAAGACCAGACCATAAAATAGTAACCACTAGATGTAACACCGTTAACTAGTTAGGTTCTTATTTTAATACAATGACCTAGGCAATTTAGTCTTAATCCTAAGTATATTATGAACTCTTGTCCACGAGGGATTGTCCTTTGATTTGTATGGGTGAGGGTGGCCAGTTCGCTGACCCAATATGCCTACAATTTTGGGGACAAGATCAAGTGAGGAGCTGGGAACATAATAATACAAAATGGAATTCACTTCATCCCGTCTTAAGGATAAGTAGATGGGTGTTCCCTTAAGTGTTGTCTTTGGGACTTGAACAAAGGGCCCAACCCTTTCATTAGCTCGAGAGGGTTCTGTTTATTGGTTGGACCATAAGTAGGTTGTTCATTAAAGAAGCATTGGTACTTAAGAAGTTAGGGGTAACCTAAGGGTAAAACGGTAATTTGACCCAATTAGAGTTACAAACACTCATGAAGGACTAACTTGCTATTATTAGTCTATATCTGTGGACACAGAAATATATCTGTAGTGAGAAGAATGCAACTGTGGGTCTTTGGTGGAGTGTACCCATAGTTAACGAATATTGATTAACTTTGTTAATGAGTTTACCCAATTAATCTCATATCGTTAGAGCTTTTGATCTATAGGTCCACTAGGTCCACTTGTTAGCTCACTAGAGGATATTTAAAAGGGATGATTTAAATTGTTCAAATTAAGTTGAGGAAACTATATATTAATGTGATTAATATACAATTGATTATGGACATGATCTATAGTTCAAATTAAATTGAAAAGTAATATTTGAATAAGATTCAATTAATTAACTCAAGTGAATTAGATTCACAAAGAATTAATTAATAAAGAGGTATTGCACATATACATATGATGTTTATGATAATCAAATATATATACATTAAATTAGATTTAATGTATAAATAGTTATTTAATTAATGTAGAAATTAAATTAAATAAGTGTTATTTAATTGTGCTAATTAATTAAATAAGTGTTATTTAATTAATTGTGCTAATTAATTAAATAAGTGTTATTTAACTAATTAATTGTGGAAAAAGAAAATAGAAAAAGGAGTAGGAAAAGAGCTTGGTCATTCTCTATATAAAGACCTCCCTATGGCCCCTTTGGGAGACACTGACACTAAGACTGATAATACACAACACACAAGTGTTATTGTGCAAAATTTTTCCTAAGCCACAAAGAGAACCCTCTTTACTCTCCAAAAGCCTTTTCTCTCCCGCTCCCAATAGTTGGATACCACATATCCCTCTATTGGAATCTTAGAGTATAACGAGATTACTCTCGTAGTAGTGTTTGAGATTGTTCAAGAAATCGTTCGTGATCAAGGTCGTTGGAGGAGTTGTTCGTTGGGACTTCGAGAGGATTGTTCGTGAATCTTGGGAATCTACAAAGGTAAGAATGGTTCTAAAATTTTCCCAAAGCATGCTAATTTACATGTTTATATTTTTTTTTGTATACTGAATTGGTTTATATAAAAATCGAATTGCGGGATGCTAGGCATTCACAATGTTTCCACTGCTGATTCGATCCCTTTAGGAATGGCACCCTATGAGATGTTGTATGGTAGACGATGCAGAACACTTGTATGTTGGGATGAAATGGGAGAAAGAAAGTTGATAGATCCAAAGTTGGTCCAAGCTACTTCGGAGAATGTAAAACTAATCAGGAAAAAACTGAAGACAACCCAAGATAGATAGAAAAGTTATGCATATAAAAGATGAAGAGATTTAGAGTTTGAGGTTGGAGATAAAATTTTCCTCAAATTGTCTCCATGGAATGGTGTTTTATGGTTTGGGATGAAGGAAAACTAAGTCTGAGGTGTAGGACCCTATGAGATCCTAGAACGTATTGGACCATCAGCTTACAGGTTGGCATTACCTATGAAGTTTTCCAGAATCCATGATGTGTTCCATGTGTCACTATTGAGGAAGTATGTCCAGATCCAACTCATATACTTGAGTCTCAACCAGTGCAACTAAAAGAGAATTTGTCGTACGAAAAAGAACTTGTTCAGATCCTCGATAGGAAGGAATAGATATTAAGAAACAAGACTATACCATTGGTGAAAGTCCTATGGAGGAATCACGATGTGGAGGAGGCTACTTGAGAAAGTGAAGATACAATGAAGGCTAGTTACTCTCTGTTGTTCTCCTGATAATGTTCCCTGAATTTCGAGGACAAAATTCCAATAAGGGAGTGGTAACTTGTAAGCCCTAATCGTTACTATTTATTTTTTAATTAAGTTAAGTTTCAATGTCTCATTTGAATATTAAAAAGCCAAAGTATATTAAATGAATTTTAGGATCGGAGTAAGGGAATTTTATCCTAAGTATTGTGCGTAGTTGAAATGGTAAAAAGTAGCTATACAATTTGGCAAATCAAGGTGAAAAATGTGGGGAATTAAGGTAAAAAGGAAGTATTAGTTTAATATTAAATAGGAAATAAAAATTTTTCACAAGTGTTGGTCATGGGAAGGAGTACCAAGAGGATTAGTAATTGAAAGTTGGAATTTCAATAGACTAAAAAGGAAAATTTGTGGGAATTTTGTAGAAATTGGAGTAAGAAGATTTTATGGATTAATTTGATTAAATTTTAAGAAAATTTAAAATAGAGATATTTAAGTATTTAAAATAAAGAAAATTAAGGAAAAGTTTGTAAACAAAGGTTAGTGAGATTATCTATTGAAGTAGGAGGTGGAAGCTCATAATTGGAAGTTTAAAAGATGCAATTGGTAAGTTTTTTAACCCGATTAGGGGGGTCAGCATTTTCATTTCCTTCATGTCATTTTCAATTTTCTTCGACCAAAATACAAAGGAATAAGTTAGTGTAACAACCCAAGTTTTGAGGTAATTTTTAATTTAATTATCTAATATTGTTTGGGTGTTATTTTGAATTTTGAGGTGAAATTGAATTATTGTAAAAAAAAAAAAAAATCAATTTAAAATTTTCGATTCAGTGAAGGAATTTTGGAAATTAAGTTTTAAATTAAGGAGAATTTTGGATTTACTTCAATTTTAATTTAATTGGGAAAATTGAACTTAAATTGGGAGATTTAGAATTTGTTTATAATTAGGAGAAGGAAATTGGATTTTTTTTGGGGTAAGGACTAAAGATTTTATGAGATTTGGAGATTTGAATTCCTAAAGAAATTTAAATTGGATTTGGAATTAAAAAAAGGAAATATATATATATATATACAAAGGAAAAGAGTTGTGATTTTGAAATATAAGAGGGAAAGGGAAATAAATATTTATATTTGTGCAAGGGTTAGGTGAGGAAAAAAAGGAAGAAAAAGAAAAGAGAAGAGAAATGAATTCTCTCTCTCTCTCCCTCGTTATACATAAGATCCCCCGACCCCCCCCCAAGACTTTCATTTCGTGTCTCACGCCCAGCTCACTGCGGAACTTAGGTTGCTGTGCCTCTCCCCTGTTTGATCTCCACCCGGTCGACTATCAGCGCCACCGTTGTGCTTCGCCGGTACTTTAGCATAGACGTTGTCTGTCGCCGCCCGCTTCCAGATCTCTTCCAGTCGTCACTGACGTCCCTCTTCAGCATCATCGTTCTTCCAGCCGTCTGCCGTCGACTCTGTCAGCGTCTCTCTCTCCCTATAACCTCTGTCCTATTGGGATTGGTGTCCTAATTCTCCTGGAGTCTCGTTGTTTGTAATTATACACATTGTTTTATGAATAAAATAATTGTTATTTCATTCTGGCATTTACTCATATCCAATAAACAAAGCTCCATAGTTATCTTATGTAAACTTAAGCATATATATGTGATATACAAGTGGATCATGCCTTAAGTGATAACCTAGATAGGTCGTAGTATAAGGATTAAGGTGGGATACCTGATCCTGGTGATACTACGGATACGACCCGCTTTGTAGAGGTTTGCAAGTGTTGTAAACTACTACAGATGGTAGATCCTGACCATTCATGTGGAGACATGGGAGCGAAGGTGCCCTATACAAAGAGTTTGTATAAGACCGGAACACGAGATGACTAGTCTCTGTATATAATGCTCATGATATTGGAGACTTACATCTCACCTAAATGACCATAGGTGACATGACCTCAATCCTGAGTATTTTTGGAACTTCTGCCTTTGGGGGCGGTCCTTTGATTAGTGTTGAAATGCCTTGAATCTGTTTGTTGGCATTTCGAACAATCAAGGATGGGGGTCTCGCTAGGGTTTCGAACAACCAACATATTTATTTATTTGCAGTTATTTACGATTATGACCCTAGGGTTTAGAGTAGTACGCTATATAAACTCTCTAAACCTAGAGGCGCCGTTTTGATGTAATTTCTGAAAACATTCTCTCAAATAATATTATTATCCCTCTGCCCGTGGACGTAGCTAACACACTGTTAGTGAACCACATATATCTGTGTGTCGATCTTCTCTATCTCTACGTTCCTTTTTTATGTTCTTTAATTTTCGATTTCGTAACAAACTAGTATCAGAGCCTTGTTAGAGTTTTTTCGAAATTCCGCATTTGTTCGACAATTGAAGATGCTTGGCGTGAACGTAAAGATCGACAAATTTATCGGGAGGAACAATTTTGGTTTATGGTAGATCAAGATGCGATCCCTGCTAAAGCAGCAGGGGCTGTGGGCACCGCTGATGGGTAAGTCAAAGAAGGTTGCCGTGGATGATGAAGAGTGGTAGACTCTTGAGGAGAAGGCTCATTCGACAATCATGCTATATTTGGCTGATGACATCATCATCGAGGTCGCAGATGAAGAAACTGCCGCTGGTCTTTGATTGAAGTTGGAAAGTATTTACATGACGAAATCTTTAACCAAGAAGTTGTTTATGAAGAAATGTCTGTATCATCTACGTATGCAGGAAGGTACGTCTCTACGAGACCATCTTGATCAATTAAATAAAATTTTATTAGATCTGCGTAATGTAGAAGTTAAGGTTGATGATGAGGATGCTGCCCTAATTCTGTTGACATCTTTGTTGTCATCGTATGAGACTTTCGTTGACTCATATATTGGAGGCAAAGAAACTCTGACCTTAGAAGATACAAAGTCCATGTTGCGTATGAGAGAGGACTGTCAGAATGCAGGAAGTTCAGTTACAGAAAATCAGGCATTTGGGTTAGCTGCTACAGGGAGTAAGGGACATAGGAATTCTGGTAAGCAAAAATCGAACCAGAATAAAAGGTCTTTGAAGTCAAAGGATTCTAGGTCAGATGATATTTGTAACTACTGTAAAGAAAAGGGACATTGGAAAACCGAATGTCCTAAGATAAAAAGGAATCAGGAAAATAAGGAAAAGAGTAACAAAAGGGAAGCATCCGCCTTTGTTGCACAAGTTGAGATTGATTCTGAAGAAGTCAAGATCGATTCTAAAGGAGATCTAGCTTTAGTTGTGAATGAACATTCACATTCTGATGATGTATGGGTTCTTGATTTTGGGGCATCTTATCAAATATGCCCAAATAGAGAGTGGTTCTTAACCTATCAGCAAATAGATGGAGGGAATGTTATCATGACTAATGATGCTGTATGCAAGATAGTTGGTATCAGCTCAGTTAAGATATAAACACATAATGGTGCCTTCTACACTTTAAAAGAGGTTAGGCATGTTCCACTAATGAAGAAGAATTTGATATCCTTTAGTGTACTCGATAGCAAGGGCTATATTTTTGAAGGTAAAGATGGAGCAATGTATATCTATAAGGATTCTGAAGTAGTTCTGAAAGGCATAAAGCGTGGAACACTGTATTTTCTATTAGGTTCCACAATAATAGGTTACGCTATTGTTGCATCGTCGGTCATTCACAAGGATGATATAACTAAGTTATGGCATATGAGACTTGGTCATATGAGTGAAAAAGGGATGCAAATTCTGTCAAAAGAGATCTTCTTTGTGAGCATAAGGTGTAGGATTTTGAATTTTGTGAGCATTATGTTTTCGGGAAGCTTCATCGCAGCAAGTTTCCAAGAGGTGTTCATCGTACAAAAGGGACACTTGATTATATTCATTTAGACTGTTGGGGACGTTCCAAAGTGGAATCTATTGGAGGCAGTAGGTATTTTTTTTTTGTCTATAATTGATGATTACTCAAGAATGACTTGGGTTTTTATGATGAAACATAAAAGTGAAGCCTTCAAGAATTTCAAGCAGTGGAAGATATTGATTGAAAATCAAACTGGGAAGAAGATCAAAAGGCTGCGAACTGATAATGGTCTGGAATTCTGTGGATTTGAATTTAATGAGTTCTGTAAAGCTGAGGTGATTGTTCGCCATCACACTGTTAGGAATACTCCACAGAAAAATGAGGTTGCAGAACGTATGAATCAGACGTTGTTGGAGAGAGCAAGATGAATGCTCTTTAATGCAGGGTTGGCTAAAAGGTTTTGGGTAGAAGCAGTAAATACATCATGTTATCTAATTAACTGTGGACCTCACATAACTATTGATTGTAAAACACCTTACGAGGTGTAGTCTGGTAAGCCTGTAGATTATTCTTTATTAAAAGTTTTTTATTGTACTGTCCACTATCATGTTAATGAGGGTAAATTAGAACCAAGAGCTAAAAAGGGTATATTTGTGCGTTTTGGGGATGGAGTTAAGGGATATAGAGTCTGGTCACTTTCTGATAATAGAGTCATACTTAGTAGGATTGTGATATTTGATGAAAATTCCATGCTTAACTCAACTATAAAGCCTTTTGTGACGTCTACTGATGTGGGAGAAAGTAGTAGTGTTAATAAATAGGTGAAGATACAATTCACTTCAGCTATGAATGAATTACAACATCAAGGTGTAGAAAATCAACACGTTACTACAGAAACTGATGTGCAACCAGAAATTAATGTGGCTAGAACGTCAGAAGTTGCTTTGCTTGAGAATTCTAGATCACGAGTAGATCAACCGAGCATAGCTGGTGATAGAGCTAGAAGAGTTGGTGTTGGACCTCCTATGAGGTATGATTTTGAAGATATGGTTACTTTTGCATTGTAGGTTGCTGAAGAGATGGATCCTCATGAGCCATCCACCTATAGAGAAGCTATATCATGTGGTGAGTTTGCTAAATGGCTTGTTGCTATGGGGAATGAGTGATAACAGGCAGAAATGCAAGTTATCATAGTACTAAATTCTTAAACAATGTTGAATTGCGTTGATGAAATATGTTAAATTGCGTCCATTAAGCATAAATTCTCTAATATTGCGGTCGCATGCGTTCAATGCATTAGAGTAGTTGATCTTTACATTTTTTTGTGTAGAATATGCGTTAACCCAATGCAGAGAGTGCGATCGTAGGCATACATTGGTCGAGCGCAACTTCACCGTAAGACTTTGCGTTGATCGTGCTCGCAAACATTCGTCCAAGAAGAATCATCGCAACTTGGTCAGCGCAACATGGTGGGGTGCATCTGGGTGAAAGGATAATTAAGAGCGATGGGACGGAAAGCTGATGACAGCCGGATCCAAATTAAGTTGACAGCCGATAACGGTCACGAAGTACATTTAGCTTTATCGGTGATAATTATTTGACGCGTCAATCAGGAATTAAAGCTGTCCCATTTGTACAAACGGGAGAGAGAAGCCGCCTTTCACCATGGAAGCTCTATAAATACCAAGTGTATTCTTCAGAGAAGAGGTTAAGCAGTCGATTACTTCATCACTTTACGAGTCCACGCTTCTGTCCATAGTTTTCCTCCATTTTAAGGCAGACGCGAGGAAGAATGTGTGCCGATAGATCGTTCCGGCAAGCTTAGGAAAGCACCGGAAGCTCCAAGTCAGAGAGAGGGCCGATGCCTACGGAAGCGGAACATTTGTAGATCAGAATAGAGATTCAGTGTAAAAAGCCTCGGTCAGCAAGGAATTGTTACCAGACTCTCTACCTTTATTTTCCATTATCATTTTGTACTCAACTCAGTTATAAGAATGGAATGTCTTTCTCTATATCTATTCACTCTCTGTTATTTAAGCATGAGTAGCTAAATTAGTTGAATGGGTTTAGAAGTAGTTAGCTAGTATAACGAGGAAATCTTCATATTTGCGATTATCTTGTTTATGTATGCTTCATTCGTCTATTAGAGATACTTGGGAGGGTAGTCTAAAGACAGGATCTAGACTTGGGAAGGTCGTCAGAATCTAGGTTTGGAAGAACCAGATTAGAACGCATAAACGGGAGATAGACACTTAGGAATGAGCACTATTTGTTATTAACGCATCGCATGCATCTTAGCAATAAGGTATGATTGTATGCGGTCACCTTGCTTTCATGCATTTTTCATCAATGCATAGGACAAGAGTAGAGACTTAGGGATAAGCTCTATGGACATTTTCCATTCAACACATGCGTCCTAGACTTAGAAGCATCGCATTTACATTTGGAAATGACTTGCTGTGCATGGTTGTAACATGATCGCAAAGTTTGACGCATTCCCGAGTAACGCTAGCTAAAGATCTTCTCAACCCATTCATCGCATACTCATTGCATCTATCAACTCAACTATCTTTCTCAAATCCGCCACCTTTATTTACTTCTTTTTCATCAACACAACAACATACCCACACTTTATTTATTTACTTGGTTACCACAAGGTTTTCATAAACATTACCAACGCAACTATTTTCATAAATCCTTGTGTTCGACCCTGGACTTACCAGAAAACTCAGAGGAATTTACACTTGAATTTCACTGGGGAAACTTGAGTGCACAATGCAATCCACCAACGCATATCCTCCATATTTTCATTCATAAAAATAACGCATCAATGAGATGGAATCTCTTGACAAAAATCAGACTTGGGAATTAGTTAAACGACCTAAGGAGAGAAAAATTGTCACTTGTAAATGGGTCTTCAAGAAAAAGGAGGGAATATCACCTTCAAAGGGCATTAAATATAAAGCTCGAGTTGTTGCTAGAGGCTTCACACAAAGGGAAAGAGTTGATTATAATGAGATCTTTCCACCAGTAGTTAGACATACTTCTATCAGTGTGTTACTAGCTATAGTAGCACATTAGAATTTGGAACTTGAACAACTAGATGTGAAGACAACTTTCTTACATGAAGAGTTGGAGGAAGAGATTTATATGACCCAACCAGATGGGTTCCAGTATCTAGATAAAGAAGATTATGTTTGTAAGTTGAAGAAATCTTTGTATTGGTTAAAGCAGTCTCCAAGGCAGTGGTACAAACGATTTGACAGTTATATGATTGGACTTGGCTATAACAGGAGTCCGTATGATTGTTGTGTATATCACAACAAAGCTGATGATGATTTGATGATTTATCTACTTTTATATGTAGATGATATGCTCATAGTTGCAAAGTCTAAGTTTGATATTCTGAAATTGAAGGATCTTCTCAATGGTGAGTTTGATATGAAGGATTTGGGTGCTGCTCAGAAAATTCTGGGTATGAAGATTATAGGGACAAAGATAAGAATAAGCTCTTCTTGTCACAGAAAGGATATATTTAGAAAATATTGTCTAGGTTTGGTATATCATTAGCTAAGCCTATAGATACTCCTAGTGCTGTAAATGCTCGGTTGTCATCTGTGCTTTCACCACAGTCTGAAGCTGAGAAGAAGTACATGTCTCGAGTTCCTTATGCTAGTGTAGTGGGAAGTTTGATGTATGCTATGGTCTGTATTAGGCCTGATCTTGCCCATGCTGTTAGTGTTGTCAACAAGTTCATGGGTCAACTTGGGAAGGAGTATTGGCAAGCCGTTAAAAGGATTTTTCGTTATCTTAGAGATACATCTGATGTTGGTCTTATTTATGGGAATTGCACAGAGTATTTGGTGACCGGTTATTCTGATTTTGACTATGCTGGAGATGTTGACAGTAGGAGGTCTACGACTGGCTATGTGTTCACTCTGGGTGGTTCTGTTGTTAGTTGGAAGGCAACATTACAGCCTACAATTACTTTGTCTACTACTGAAGCAGAGTACATGGCCTTAACAGAAGCTGCTAAAGAGGGAATGTGGCTGAGGGGGTTAGTTGGTGATCTTGGTTTGCATCATGACCAAGCTATTGTATATTGTGATAGTTTGAGTGCAATATGTCTAGCCAAGGATCAAGTTCATTATGAGAGAACTAAGCATATAGATTTAAGATATCACTTCTTAAGAGGTGAGCAGAGAGTTAAAGTGATGAAAATTGGTACTGTTGATAACCCTGCTCACCAAACCAGTTCCACAAGGCAAGTTCCAACATTGTTTGGACTTGCTGAATGTTTTGAATTGTTAGTGGTTCCCATTGTGGGACACTTTGTGGCATGAGGGAGAAGTCTGGGTACATCTGGCCATATTGATTTATGTTGCATTTGGTACATCTGTTATCTAGGAAAGAATTTAAGTCAAGGTGGAGATTTGTTGAAATGCCTTGAATATGTTTGTTGGCGCTTCAAAAAACTAAGTACGGGGATTTAAAGTAGTACGCTATATAAACTCTCTAACCCTAGAGGCGCCATTTTGATGTAATTTCTGAAAACATTCTCTCAAATAATATTGTTTTTCCTCTGCCTGTGGACATAGCTAACACACTGTTAGTGAACCATGTATATCTGTGTGTCGATATTCTCTATCTCTACGTTCCTTTTTTTGTGTTCTTTAATTGTCGATTTTGTAACAATTAATATGGGTGAGAGTGGCCAGATTGCCAACTCAACATGCCTACCTTTTTGGGGACTTGTCTGATTTGGGAGTTGGGAACTCAATACACAAGATGGAATTCACTCATTCCTCGAAGCAGGGGTAAGTAGATAGCTTGCTCCTTTAAGGGCTGATTCTAGGGCTTAAACATAATAGCCATAACTTCTCTTTGGAAGAGAGGACTCAGTCATAGTAAGACTATGACTTATGTTCATTCGAGAATTCAGCGATACTTAAGGAGTTAGATGTAACTACAGGGGCATAACGGTTATTGGTCGAGCTGTACTTACGAGCGATCTGTGAAGGGTTGTCGCACTGTTGATTGGTTAAGATGGACACATAATATATCTATGGAAAGGAGAATTCAGCTATCGGTCTTTAGTGAAGTGCCTGGCAGTTAACGGATGGTGGATCCCGTGACTAAAGAGTTTAGTCAGTTATTCACGTACCGTTGGAGCTTCGAGCTACAGGTCCATAAGGTCCCCTTGGTAGCTGAATGGATTCAAGTTGAGGATCAGTTCTTAGTGTTAATTTGAAATGTTCAAATTGACAAGAGGTAATTCGATTATATATGATATGATCAGTATGGTGTATGAGATACATCAAATGGAGGATTAATGTAAATGAGATTTACATTAAGTGCCATGGAATAGAAAAAGAGCTATGGTTTATATGTTTCATGAGATGAAATATTAAAACTATAGATTATAAATATATTATGGTAAGTTAGTTATCATTTATATTTATAATAATATTAATTATTGGATAATTATCTCTTTTTCTCTAATAACTAATTGAGTGGAAGGTTATTGGTCGTTTCATTGTAACTGGGAGATAAAAGGAAAAATGTTTTCCTAATTTTAGTAAGAAAAGGTAAGAAAGAGAAAAGAATTTCTGTTTTTGAGAATTCATATCTCGGAAAGTTCTCACGGATAGTTATCAAGTAAATAAGATTTACTAAGCGACAACTTGGACTTAGCTAAACAATCGTTGAGTGTTCTAACACGATAGACACTCAGTTAAATGATGAGCTAAACGGTTGCATAGCTTTTGCTCGATGATCACATAGCTTTTCCTAAACAATTGGGCATCGACCTATACGATAGGTTGTTCCATCTCCCACTTGCTCAATCGTTTACACAGTTTTCTGCCTCAAACCAAGTCCACCCAGAGCCCACCCTTTGGATTCTCACACCAAGAATACTAAGGTAACCTTCTTGGTGGTGTCATACTCAACTCGACACTGTCGAGGTTCTGTGGAGGCTGTTCGTGGTGTTCGGGGTGTTCGTGACTTTGGCGATCTCTTAGTTCGAGTGTGAAGTGTTCGTGCATTGTAGCAACCGTGTTGGACGAACGTTCATGTGTTGCTGTGTTGCTGTGATCGAGCTTTCGTGATCAAGGAACTTGAAGATGAGTCTATAAAGGTTTGTTGATTCTTCCTTGATCTGTTGTAAAGCATGTTGTAATTTCTATTTTATACATAACCGCATGTTTCCGTTTGTGATTGTAATTGTAAAGTTCATCTACGATTGAAATTTGGAAAGATCCTTCCGCTGCTCATGGAAATCCTCATATTCGATTTCCTTCACGTCTAGCCACTGCTCAAGTGTCGTTCACCTTTTCCGTCACTGGATCTATCGATTTGGGTAAGATTTCTGCCATTTTGGTCCGTTTTCGGATGATTCTTGAATACTCATTTACTTTTGGCATCAATTGTTGATGTCCATTGTGTTTCAGCTTTGGATTAAAGTTTTTTGAAGGTATTGAGGTGCCAATCAGTGAAGTTAGAGTTTGTTTCAATGAGTTCTGGTAAGTTTTATGCTTTGATGACCATCTTGTGGATTAATTTTGGTTGTTGAGAAATTTTACACTAGAGAAGGAGGCACGAAGAAGGCGCGAAGGAAGGAGAAAATTTTACACTGGAAGGAGGAGAGAAGAATAGAAAAAGAACAGTAAGAGAGTGAAAAGAAAGAAGAGGAGAAGAAGAAACAAAGAGTTGGGCGCATATGTTGGGATTGATGCCCTAAAGTCTCGTGTCCTATAGTTTATAAACAGTTTGTATGAAAGCTTGTGATGTATAATATATGATATTTTACTTCACTTCTTGATTTTGCTCAGTTGATTATTTTATTTGCTTTTCAATAAACCTAAAATCCTTGGTTATCTGTATGTAACTTAAGCATGTATGTGGTAACATACAAGTGGATCATGTCTTAAGTGAACCAAAATGGTCTGTAGTATATGGATAAAGGAGGGAAACCTTATCCTGGTAACGCTACGGATGCGACCCACTTTGTGGAATGGTCACAAGTGTTGTGACTTGTCACAGATGATCTAATCCTTATTCGTGTAGGGGACATGCAAGCGAGGGCTTCCTATACAAAGAGTTTGTATAAGACCTAACCACGAAGAGTTAACGTCTCGTTATATAACACCGTTTATGATAGAGATTTTACATCACTAGGATGACCATAGGTAACATGACCTCAATCCTGAGTGAGTTGGGAACTCCTTCCATTGAGGGTGGTCCTTTGATTTGCAAGAGTGCGAGTGGCCTGGTCACCGACTCAAACCTACCATTTTGGGGATTCATCTGATTTAGAAGCTGGGAACTCAACTACACAAGATGAAATTCACTCCTTCCTCGAAGCAGGGGCAAGTAAATAGATAGCTCCCTTAAGGTTTGATTCCAGGGCTTGAACGATGTGGTGTCACACACATTCTCTTGGCCCAAGAGGTGTTAAAAAATAGTTGGACTATGTTGTATTGTTCATTAGAGGAATCAGTGGTACTTAAGGAGTGAGATGTAACTACAGGGGCAAAACAGTAAGTTGGCTCAATTGTACTTACGGGCATCTGTGAAGGGTCTCGTACTCATGATTGGTTATATCCGATGGACACAGAAATATATCTGTGGTAAGAAGAGTTCAGCTGTTGATCTTTAATGGAATGTCTGGTAGTTAATGGATGGTGGATCTCGTGGCTAAAGAGTTTAGTTAGCTATTCATGTACCATTAGAGCTTTGATCCATAGGTCCATAAGGTCCTCTTGGTAGCTTGGATAAAGTTGAGAATCAGTTTTTGGGTTAGTTTGAAATATTCAAATTGACAAGAGAGATATAATTGAACTGGTTAATTATATATGATATAATTGACTAAATGTATGAGATACATTGTTTTAGAGGAAATTAGATATAAATATGATTTATATCAAGTGGAGGAGAAATTACCATAGTAGATATGTGATATCAAACTATAGGTTAAGAATATAATATGATTATATTCATTATTTAATTGAATAGGTGGTTATAAGATAATTGGCCGAGAATTCCTCCTAAATTGTGCGAAAGTGGGAAAATTTAATTTCGTTCTTGTAACTGAAGAATAAAATTAAAATTAGTTTCATTTTGTAAGACACGTAGAAATTCGCTCACGGTGTGGAAATTCACGATCGCTTAATGTTGAGAGCCTATACGATAGCGCCCATTGCCTAAACGATCGCACACTCGCACACTAAACGATCGCACGTGATTCTAAACGATCGCTTATCTTTTCTAAACGATCTCTTAGCGTGCCGAGCTAACCTAAACGATCGCTTAGTAAAACCTACACGATTGTGTACCTTTCTCTAAACGACAAGCGCCCGACTATACGATAATCATCTACTATCTCCCACTTGCTTGTTCATTCTACACGATCGTCTTTTCCTCCTCTCTTTACCAATTCCATCAAAGTTCACTCTTTGGATTCTCACTCTGAGAATACCAAGGGCTTCGAGTGGTGGTGTCTTCCTCGGTTGCTACTTGTTTGTGCGCTGCTGTTCGTGTAGACGATCGTGGTGCTGTTAGGGACTGATTGTTGGGCGATAAAGATCGTAAAGGAGTCGCTTCTGCTGGATTGAGTTCAAGTGAATATTGTCTTCAATTGGTACGTTTACTCAATTTGTTGTATTTTAATTGTTAAAGCATGCCAATAATTAGTATTACAATGCATATCTGTTTGTTAGAATGTGTGTGTGGTAATTCGATCATAATGAAATAGGAAAGATCTGAACCCGCTCATGGATACTCTCGTTTAAGAGTTCCTTCAGCATAGTTGCTGAGTGCCCAAAGGATGTAAAAGCCCAGGCTAAGGGCAAAAAAAGGGTAGTGAAGATTTCCCCCCCAGAGTCACAAAGATGGGGAAGAAGGAAAATGATGACGTATTGCTGAAAATAAGGTTCTTCTCAGCATAATCACCGCTACCCAATTATATCACGAGCTGGGATGGGAGGACTTTTGTCAAAGCCCATCCATAGTCATTGTGAAAGTTGTGCGTGACTTTTACCATCACCGTTTGCATGCTGATAAGGATGTGGTGACGATTTTGGGTTGCTATATGTCGTTCCGTGCTCAGGACATCAATGAACTATTCAAGTTAAAAGACAATATTGATGCACTTAGCAACAGGTTGATTGAGGCATCGAGCAATGAGTACATGGTTGATGTGTTGAGAGTACTGGCCAAGCCTGGATCCAACTGGAAGATTTCCCTTACAAGCATCTAGATTTTGGCTTTCGATCGAGTACTTCTTGAAGTGAGGCTGTTGGTTTATTTGGTCAAGAAAAGGTTGACCCCACAACACATGATAAAACAATATCAAGGGATTACCTGATGGCTACCTACTGCATTTCCAGAGGCATCCATATGGATGTAAGGCGCCTAATAGCACCGTAAATCAGGGGAATATATGGCAAGCCTCGAGGCTAACTCTTCTTCCCTTGGACAATCACTAGCCTATGCCTTTGCATTGGCTTCAACGTAGAAGAAGAGCCCTTGGTAGAAGTAAATGGAGTCCTCACAAATCAGATCTTGCATTGATTATTGAAGAACTCCCATCACTACCTTAAGCTTGCCAAAGCCCCCAAGCCCCCAACCCTCCTTAGCTTAAATGCCTCTTAGCCTACACCAGCTAAACGCCAAAGGTCCAAGGCCAGAGTTGGGGAAATGGCCGGAAAGCCCTAAACGCATTGATCTTGAAGATCTATGCCACTCCCCATCGCCGCTAAAGATCCTCACACCCCAAGATCTTTTGCTTCTCCTATCCCCTTTCCCACAACTCTTAGCTTGCTTACCTCTCCCACTAATCCAAATGGCCAATCTTTTGCTAAGTTACAAAAGAACTCCCATTCACTACAGAAATCTCCCCCCGCTGACCCTAAAGAAAAATCTCCCCTGCCGCCTCTCATGGACAGATCTAATGACCCACTCGATTTGAGCGCTAGCCCATCTAATCGGCACTAAATCAAAGCTGGTGAGGATCTGGATATCTCGTCGCACCAATCCTCTCGCCGCATTGCCTCACCACATCCACCCACCTCCGCCATCAACCTTGAGGAGTTAAAGGACTTTATTTGCATAAAGCTCACTTACCATTTGTGGTCTCTGCGATAGTCCATTAACTCCCTGTAGCGAGATGTCTCTATCATGTGCCAACATCTGTCCCTCCAACCCAGAGGAACCATGAGTACTTTAATTTCTTAACTGCCTATCTTCTGGTCCCGCTATCCCTACTCATCTTCGCCACCCTCTAAGCTTTTATGATGACCCAGATCTTGCTCCTGAATGCAGGAATGGCGACCCTCCGTGCCGCAATAAATTTGGGGGTGTTGTTTCGGAAATGGATTCTCTTTATTTTTTATTTCTCTTGCTTCAATTTATGTATTTTGTAATTCAGTGCATTGCATTCTTTTAATGAAGTGAATTCTATGATAATTTGTGCTCATTATTTCACTTTTATCTGATCTTCCCTTGTTATTTTTCATATCTTATCCTTTTGAAATTCTTCTTCATTTTATGTCTTTTTTGCATTAACAAATTAGCATCTGTGATGATATCTATGTCAATTCACTAAGTCCACTCACTAAGAGTCGCTTCCCTTTCTTGGCCTTAGTAGCTTCTTCATCATTTGACAGTCTCAATTTTTATGTGCGCAAGTCTTCGCTTAAACCTCTTTTTCAAAATTTTCAAATAATTTTGTTTTCAATTTTTCAGCAATGAGGACCTTGCTACTCTAAAAAAAATTGAGGGTGGGAGAGTTCTGAGCAAATGCGTTTAGCTTACATATTGCATTACATACATTATTTTACTTCAAATAAATAAATAAAAAGATTTTTTTTAACAAATAATGAACTCCGCTATCAGCGTAAGGGAAAAACCCAACCTAATAAGAATTAAGTTGTGAAAGGAACTAGTTCGTAGTTAGATACATCACATGACATCTGTGTAGGTAAGCCAAAAGGAAGGTAGGTAACCAAGTCAGCGCAATGTAAATAGCATTTAATAAACACAACTCCAATGTCTATAAAAGCTAAATTTAGCTAAGATAAGAGTTGAGTTAAACATAGCACACAACCGTAGTTGGATGTTCGCATGACACCCGTGGGGGCAAGCCAAAAAGAAGGGAGTAACCAAGTTCAACATCATGCTATAATCTGAATAAGAAACTGCAAAGTGTCAAAACTCCTTTTCTTTTCAAAACAAACACATCGAAAAAGAAAAAGGGGGATACAAAAGTGTTTGAAATGAGAAAAAGGTTTTGAGTGAATGTTTGCCAAATTGAAATTAAGAAAATATAATTTTAAAGAAGTGATCGAGCCCAAGAAAATAGTGTGGTTTGAGAAAAGAGTGCAAGTGAGAAGCATTTTGAGAAGCTAGTCAGTGCAGCTTAGAGGTGTAGAATAAGTTTGAATTTCCTTAGTATAAGATATGCTTGAGGACAAGCATTATTCTAAATTTAGGGGTGTGATAACTTGTAGAAATATAAGTTATTGTAGCATTTTTCTTAGAATAATGAGGATAGATAAGCAAAATATGTGTTAATAGTACTAGGAGTTTAAAATATGTGTTAATAATACTAGGAGTTCATGCTTAAAAATATATTTACGCTAAAGTACGTTTAAAATCCCTATTAACCGCATATCATGAATTAATCCGCCTGAAATACTATATTTTGCGGTTGATCATAGGAACTATTCATATGTGTCGAGCTCATACCCGAAGAAGAAGCAGTTGATCGCATGCTTTGGGATCTTTGACGTAATCCCAATGGATATTCTGCCACAACTCAGAATGATGACCATGATAATAGTGCTGACATTCTCACCTACTTGGTCAGGGGTGGCGACTAATCATTGCGGGATCCCCGAAGTCATCAGGCGGTGGCTCTATAAATAGAGCCTTAACACCAATGTCAAAGAATTTGGAATTTTTGTTTGAGAATTATGTGATCTCAAGTAAGAGCACAATCAAGCATTCCTTTGAAAATCCTTCACTCCCAAAAACCACCTCTAACTACCATTGGAACTTCGTTAGAGAAAGAGCTTGAAAGGGCCTTCTCCACTCCATACCACCATTTTGTCACCAACTGCCTTGACATTTCATCTGTTTGACATAAGAGATTGCTGAGAACTGACCTATCATCATTTTCTTCTTATCTTACGATTGTGTACTTAAAAAATTCTTATCTTACGGTTGTGTTACATTGTGTAGTTAAAAAATTAATCATTTTGTGAACAACACTCCTATTTCGATCTATATATCATCATGTCTACTCCCATTATCTCTTCTATCTTTATTATCACTTTTGCATTTTTCATAAGTAATTCATTTCAACGGGGTAAGAGGGAGTCTGATGCTATGAGCTAAGTTGAGTCTTTAAGGGTCAATCTCGTTTGCTTAGTGTATGACTATTTAAATGCTTGTCTATGATCACTCATTGAGTCAAGTAGCTATAACCAACTGCCCGAGAGGGTAAGTAGTTGTAGATCTCACTAAGCAAAATAAGAAGTATTTCTAGAGATAGAAACAATCACATGCTCACGCAACATTATTCATGCGTCATAGAGATATGACAAATGTGACTGGCTACCGAGAGGTGTGCGATGAACGAATGTTGCGAGCCTGGATTACCCTTGAATCTAAACTTAGAAACTAAACATAGATTTCCCCCAAACCTTGCTTCTCCATATATTTTGTATACACGTTAAAGTTGTTGTCTATCCAAGTTTTCTTTGAATTAAACTCGAAGTGTTCATTGCCTATTTAGATAATTTTATCTCATAGTTTCTTTAATCGCTTGTTTTTTTTTACTTTACTACAATTACTTTAATCCTTGCTGCACACACGTTACTTTTCGGCCATTCGTAGTTACTTCTTATTTTATTAAATAAATAATTTGTATTTATAAATAACAAACTACGAGATCCATGAGATTTAGGACACTAAATCTAACAACGACATGCTTCGACAATCACATCCGGCAATCATCTTCAGCAACCACCTTCGACGTCTAACTCCACGTGACTACCTTTGATGACCAACTTCGACGATCACATCTGGTGAGCAACTCCATCTATCATCTCTAATGACTAGCATCTAACGACAAACTCAACTTATCATATACTTGAAAAAAAAAAACTCGGAAAACCTGGTTGTTGAAAGTATTTTGAAACACAAAATTGGAATTATTAGTTCATAGAAAAACACTATTGAGGTGGTTGTCGGATTTCGTTCACAGGAGATGGTTGTTAGAGCTGAAGGAACTCTTATCAAAGAGACTAGTGAGCGGAAGCGAGATCATTCCAAACCCCATTGTGACAGAACATACACATTTACAATAAAACAATAATGGTTATTGATAATAAGCAGAAATACATGTTATTACAGCGAAAAGTTATAAAACAATGAAGGATTGCGATGGTAAAAATATATGAAATTGCGTCCAAAAACATTAAGTTTATAACATTGCGATCGCATGTGTCCATCGTTAACTTATGTATTTTGTGTAGAAAATGCATTGGTGCAAGGCGGAATTGCGATCCAAAGAAATTAATGTCCGAGCGCATTAAGAGATTGTGACTGCAAGGCTATGCAATCGTTTGCACTTGCAAAAATCTGCTAAAAAAGGTGGCCACATAAAGCTGGCGCATCAAGGTGAAAGCGTAATAAATCATGATGGGACAGAAAGTTGATGACGGTCGACTCCAAATTAAGTTGACAAGCCGATAATGACACTGTAGCAAGTACACTCAACTTTTCGGTGACAATTATTCGGTGCATCAGACAGAGAATTAATGCCATCCTATCAGTGCAATCATAAGAGAGAAAAAGGTTTTCACCCTGAAGCTCTATAAATACCGAAGGCCACCTTCATTGAAGGAGTTCGCTCAGTTTAAAGAGTTCACCATACAGACGATAGATAGCCTTGTTCTTAGTTTCCTTATACTTAGAAGGCAGAAGTGAGAGAAGGGAGAAGACGTCAGAAGATCGTTCTTGTAAGCTCGAGAGAGTGCCAAGGAGTGCGGAAAGTAGAGAGAGGGCTGACTCTTGCCAGAGCAAGAATATCTTTTGAGCAGAGTAGATAAGAACAGTGTAAAAGCCTTGGGAAGCAAGAAATTGCTATCAGGCTCTTTATCTTTATTTCACATTGTCATTCTATACTTTGATTTCATATATAGAATGGAACTTGCATTTCTACATCTGTTCACTCTCTTTAAAATATGCATGAGTAGCTAAAACTGTCGAATGGGTTGAGACGTACTTAGTTAATATGACCTAGGATCTTCATTGCATGCGATCATCTTGTCTTATGTTGTGCCCATCACCCTTTAGAGCTACTCGAGAGAGCTTGTGTATGTGTGTGTCATTCGTCATCGCATAGACAAGAATAGAGGCTTAAATGTAGGTCCTATAGACATCACCACAAACATCGCATGCGTTCTAAAACTAGAAGCCATAGCATTTGTATTGAGAGATGATTTGCTGTTGTATGTATGTAGCATGATCGCATAACATGAACGCAATCCTAGGAAGTGTTAGCTAAATCCCTTCTCAACCCGTTCCCCCGCATACTTATCACATCTTCCGTATTATTAACTCTTTTCTCAACTCCGCCACATAAACTTTTTACTGTAAACACATACCAACCAACACATTGATTTATTCGTTACCACAAAGTAATCAAAATCTATCATCGCATAATATTTCCTTAGTCCCTGTGTTCGACCCTAGGCTTACCAGGCAACTCAGTAGAATTTATACTTGTATCTTGCTGAGAAAACTTGCATGCACAACGCATTTTCCACCATCGCATTCTTTACCATTATTTCATCGCATAACAACACGCATCAAGTTTTTGGTGCCATTGCTGGGGACTTCGGCAATACATTGTGCTAACTGTAATTTTTTTAATTTTTTGCAGTTTTCAATCTCTGGCGAATTACTAATGGTGTGAAATTAGCCTTCAAAGACTTGATGACTAAAATTATGGTGATCGCAATATGTGATGCATGTCTTAAGTTAAGCGTTTATTATCATGCGTCGGTGGTCATGCATTGGAATGAAAATATGCGTTACTCTTATATGCGATGACCATGCGTTCCTGTCACAAGTTTTCTTGCGCTCATGCCAAGTATAACGCGAACGCAAGTTTCTCAGGTGATCCGAGGTCGAACTCAGGGACTTGTAACTAAAGGTATGCGGTGATGTGTTTGCGGCTAATAAATACTCCTACTTCTAACTAATAGACAAAGCAGTGAGAATATGTCTGAGAGGTAGAGAGAAAACAATTGTTGACGCGTAGTAAATGCATGGAAAAATAGATAAAATCTGAGGATGTCTTCATTGCAACCTTAAGTTTGACCGCAAGGGCAACCCCAACTAGTGCAAACTATGTGATCATGCTACACATACGTGCCTAATTCTAGGACGTATACGATGTATATGCGATAGTGCCAAGAAGCCTATTTCTAAACCTCCATAACCCACTCACGTGCTCTCGCCGCATAAGCGTGATAGCCGCATACGACCATATCCTACTTCTGGATGCATGCAATATCCCATCTATAGGTTGCATACGCTGTGTAATAGCAAACAGAGAATATCTCTAAGTTCCCCATTCTTGCTTATGCGTTCCAATCCGCTCTCTCGAGTCTTAGATTTGGTTTTTAGACTATTCTTCCAAGTATGCCTAAATGATGAATGATGCGCTCATAAGACAAGTTAATCGTATAAACCTGGCTGACGTAAGATTATTCCTATCTCTAGTGAATACTTGCTTACATTACTTAATGCGACCAACCACTTACCCTCCTGGGCAGTTAGTTGTTGCTGACTTTACTCATAGACAAGCGTTGCGTCCGCCTATAGACAGACGTTGCTATAGCTTCACACTAAGCAAATAAGGTTTTCTCATAACACTCATGCAACGCACACGTCCCGGTAGTTTGCTACATGCTTCATATTCCTATGCCGCATTTGTCTGGATCACAAGGCCAAAACTTGGATGATATGAAATTCTGCTCACCGGCTTCTATTTATAGAGGTTGATCGCCGACAACATTAATGGACCTACTTTGATTTTGACATTCGCGGTGCGATGGTCCTTTTCTGAATCTCTGCTGCTAATCGCGTGGTAGGTGAAATGTCAACATCATCTTTTGATTCTCCCGAGATATGCGTTAATGTTTCCATTCCACCAACTTTGTGTTCCTCTCGCTATTATGGTTATCATCATGTAGCCGCAATCTTGCGATGACCGCATTCTCTTGATGACCGCAAATTCTATGCGATGACCGCAATCGCTTGACGATCGCAACTCCTATGCGATGGACGTATGCGTTCGCCTTTGCGATGGAGAAATTCTCCGCATGCGGTCGTCTTTGCAATAGCCCGGCTTCCACGTATGCGTCCGCTTCCTGCGTTAGCTACAAAGATAGATAATTGAACGCATAATAGTGGGTTAGCCGAGATTCTTAATGCTGAACGACGTAAACTCATTTTCTCATGAATTCCTTACATATTCGCCACATATTTCACTTAACAATCCTCATAATTCTAAATAAAAGGCCTAAGATGATGCGCATTTTTGCCCGTCATCAATTACGACCCGAAGATTGAAAGAACGTTCCGACGAAGATTGAGAGACAACCGCCAACAACAACAAGACGGAACTCCAAGAATGGCGGAACAACCGGAACAGAGGGCCACAAACGCGAATAATATAATGGCCAATCCATCCTCCTGGCGAATGACCGCAATAGACCCATTCAGGACTATGCGTTGCCCAACCTATATGATTTCTCCCTAGGAATCATGAGGCCAGCTCTGGATGGATCAAGGTTTGAAATGAAACCGATTATGTTGTAGATGATTCAAACGGCCGGACAGTTTGGTGGAAGGCGTGGTGAGGATCTGTACGCCCATCTCCGGAGTTTTATTGAAATCTGCAACACTTTTGTGTTCCCAAATATCTCTGCTGAGGAGGTTCGACTAACGTTGTTCCCATTTTCCTTATACGATCAAGCAAGAAAATGGGCTTATTCTCTCGAACCAGGGGAAATAACATCGTGGGAACAAGTAGTGGAAAAGTTCATGAAGAAATACATCCCTCCAACAGAGAACGCAAGAAGGAGGTTAATTACGAATTTTGAACAGGAAATTGACGAATCGCTCAGTGATGCCTGGGCGAGGTTTATAAGGTTGGTAAGAGATTGCCCACATAACGACTTACCAGATTGCTTCCACGGACTGAACCCTACATTACAGACGGCTGCCAATGCGAGAGCAGCTGGTGGTCTGCTCAATAAGACATATGACGAGGCGAAAAATATACTTGATCGCAATTCAAAAAACCACAAGGACTGGAGAGAAAGCGATCAATGATTAAGAATCAAAGACAGTGACGTGAACAATGGGGCCATCGCATCTCTACAGACCCAAATGGACATGATGATGAACCTAATACAAGGCATCGCAATCAATAGCACGGGAATGCAAAAAGGGCAGTTCAACTCAATGTGAAGAAGCACATCCGATGGAAGAATGCCCAAGGAATCTGTTGTCATTATGCTTCATAAAGAATAACCCTTTCTCTGATACGTACAATCCCGGGTGGAGAAATCACCCTAACTTTTGTATCCCCCTTTTTCTTTTTCGATGTGTTTGTTTTCAACCAGTGGCACAAAAGGAAGTGCCACCAGGATTTTTCCCGCGAACAAACGGTCAAACGCATAACCAAGCCAGCAGTTCGCAGGCACCACAATCTTTATCCTTAGAGATCTTGCTGAAGAAGTATATTGAGAAGAATGAATCAGCGCTTCAGAATCAAGCAACGTCCATCCGAAATCTTGAAATTCAGATAGGACAGATTATGGGCGAACTAAAAAATAGACCGCTAGAAGCGTTGCCGAGCTCAACTGAGCTCCCTTACAGCTCTGAAGATATAGGAAAGGAACAATGCCTAGTAGTCTCCTTTCTAAATGAACAAATGACAGCAGAAGATGGGGAAGAGCCCACCAGGACCAACCTAAATGCAGTGACAACTGAGGACCCGTTGACATATGATTCAGAAGAGCCTGAGAAGATGAAACCAGAAGTTGCGTCCATCTTCAAGCCTTTAGAACACGAGATAGAAGAAGTACAACTACCACCATTCCCACAAAGATTGAAAACAAAATAGAATGATGAAGAAAAGATCGCTACAGTGGCAGTAACACAAAATACTATGATCCTACCAAAAATGTGCGACCCAAGAAGCTTCACGATACCTTGCTCAGTTGGAGGGGTCTACTTCGGTCAAGCACTATGCGATCTTGGGGCGAGTATAAACTTAATGCTGCTATCAATCTTCAAACGATTGAATATGGGCAAACTAACGCCCATGATGGAGACTCTCCTGCTTGCGGACAGATCTCGAATATATCCCGAGGGAGATTTGAAAGATGCTACAGTCTCAATTGACAAATTCATATTACCGGCAGACTTCATCATTCTGGACTATAAAGCGGACGAAGATGCGCCCATCATATTGGGACGACCATTCCTCTCGATCGGTCGCGCTCAAATTGATCTGCACAAGGGGGAGATTGTAATGAACGTCAATGGGGAAAAGCTCCAGATTAAGGCAGTCAAGATCCTAAAAGACGAGAAAAGAAGAGAAAGTTGCCTTGGATGTAAGAAGCCTAGATTGAAATAAGCAGTCCTTACGTTACTATGAAACTCAAACTCATCAGGGACGCAATTCTTTTGGAATATCCTTTTTCCTATCAATGATTCATGAACTTTCGTTACCTTTCTTTTAACTGTTATCGTATAGTTGTCTTTGCATCTTTAAAAAAAATAATAAAATAAAATAAAATATGCAATCGTGGTAAACGATTTTGCTAACTCTGTTTTTTTATTTGACCCTCTCAATGTTTTCTTTGCAACGATCATGGTGAACGATTGCAGAGAAGCTACACGAAAGACGCAACTACTTTATTCCGTCATCACAATCGAAGAGAGCAGTTCGCCGCAAAGAAGGATGCGTTCTCAAATAATGCGGGCGACGGAGCAAATTTGGGGGTTGTATCTTTCCTTGACTTTGTTTATTCCAAATTTTGCTCTATCGCATATCTTTTTATCTTTGATAATTTTATCATCGCATCCTTTTTAGTCGGTGCAATCATTTAACATTGATTAATTTAATAAGTCACTGCATTGTTTCTCTTTGCCAATTATGATTTCAATGATGAAACGCATGCCTCTATTTTTTCGTATATACTAGAGTCAACTTAATTTTAGGACAGTCAACTCATGAAATATTTCTAGAAGTAAGTGGTCTGCCAGCTTTCTTTCAAACTGACTTTTTACAAAACTTCCTAAGAGCATTGCATGACTTCTTTCAATATTTTAGTAATGAGGACATTGCTGCATTTAAATTTGGGGGTGCGACATTCATTTTCAACCTTGCTACTTTTAGGAATTTCAAAAAAAAATATCATAACGTTGCGATCAGGTCCTTCTCGTAGTTGGATGTCCGCATGATACACGTGGGGGCAAGCCAAAACGAAGGTAGGAATCGTGATCAACGCATAAATAAATGATCGCAACTCCGCTGCCAAATGGGCATGAGTTTAGACTGAGAAAGAGCGCCTTGCTCGTAGTTGGATGTCCGCATGACATACGTGGGGACAAGCCAAAACGAAGGCTAGGAACTCGGATCAGCGCAAGATCATAGAAAAAAATATATATATGTCTAAAATACGCAAGGATAAAAATCATTTGAAAAAACCCAGTTGAGAAAAAAAAGTTTTTTATATATGAAATAAATCATGCGATGTCCTGGAAACAAGTAAAGTATTTTTGAAGGTTAAACTTGCAGTCCTTAAATGTTAGAAATATTTTGAGAATAGACCTGGATAAGAATTAAAGAGATTTTGGTGCATAGGATTTGAATAAGGCAACTTTGAGAAATCTAGGGAAGAAGAAGGCGGTTTTCTAAAGAAAATCTTTAGTTTATGCTTGAGGACAAGCATTGTTTTAAATTTGGGGGTGTGATAACGGGCAGAAATGCACGTTATTACAGCGCAAAGTTATAAAACAATGAAGGATTGCGAACTTTCACTTCTGGAGAAAATGGATGATAAAATATGGAAAGAGACAGAGAGATGATAATGATGACGATGATAACATTTAATTATAAAATTAAGCGTTTGATACATGCTTGTGAATGAGAGATTAAAGAAGATGAACACAGAAGATGAATTAAAGAATAGAAATAAATACGAAAAGAGTGTCAACGTCTTGACACAGATCCCGATCGGAGACTTGTGCTTGCCGGCTTGTGGATGTGGTGGAGAGGAAAGCTTCCCTCTCAGGCTTGCTTTCCCGGTAGAATTGATCTTTTGCACAGAGCTTTAGCTTCGGGAATTGGAAGAATTCTTTGTTCGGAGACTCACCTCTCGGCCTTGTCTCATCGTTCTCCCAGATTTACTTTGTAGGTCGCTTCAGACCAGCCTCTTTCTCCTTTCAGAATATCTCTCTATGTATATATCCCCAGTATCTATATATGTATATGTATCAACAAATTTGAGGAAGCTATTTATAGGCAAAACCTTAGCTCTTTGAATTTGTGGTCCCCACTGTCTAATTTTGGTAGTTCCTGCAATGGCGGAATGGAAAATTCCTTTCTGTTTCATGATCAATCCATCAGAATTGCACAACTAAAAGCTGTACACTTGTCAGAATCGCTCGCAAATGTGTTGCTCTTCACATCTTCGATCTATCGTCGCATGCGGTGTTGTTTTTTATTACCACATGCGGTTGAAATGCATTGATCGCTAAAGCTCTTGATTGATTGTCGCATGCGCTGTCATTGCGTTGATCATATCTCCGTTCTTGATTGATGGGCGCATGCGATGTAGATGCATTGTACATTTCGTCTTTAAGCCATTAACGCATGCGGTGACCTCTTTCCTGCAAAACAGAGACTGAAACATTCTATTTTGCCATCGCAATGGTGTTAGTGGGTGTTTTACGACAATTCATAATTTTCGTATTTCTTAGCCAATTTTTATACTATTGACGCAACTTTTCTCTCTTTTTGCCGCAATATCTAAATAAAACAGCATAAATAACTTGTATTTCTACAAGTTATCAAAACACATACCAACCAACGCATTGATTTATTCGTTACCGCAAAATAATCAAAATCTACCATCTCATACTTTTCCTTAGTCCCTGTGTTCAACCCTAGGCTTACTAGGCAACTCTGTAGGATTTTTACTTGGATCTTGCTGAGAAAACTTGCATGCACAACACATTTTCCACCATCGCATTCTTTACCATTAATTCATTGCATAACAACACGCATCAGTTATGCATAAAGTCTAAATTACAGTATGCTTCAAAAGGAAAATACTAAGGATCAAGAAAACTTACCCTTGAAGAATTTTTCTTCTCGTTCCCTCGATCTAACAGCAAGATCGTTCACCAGCATGAATGTCACGCCTCAGCAATCTCCTCGAACAAGAATAAATAACACTTATCCCTCAAACAGTAAGTAGACACCACCAGAAGGCTACGTTGGTATTCTCGGTGTGAGAATTCAGGAGTTGTGGGCTCTGTATGGATTTGGTAGAGGGTAGGAGGAATTGACAAATCATATAGACAATCGAGTAAGTGGGAGATGACTAGAGTCTATCGTATAGACTGAGTACTTGATCGTTTAGAAAACAAGTGCCTATAGTATCGTTAAACGATTGCCTATGCTCTCAAGCTCGTATAGCTAATTCTTTTGTGTATCCGATTATTAATCGCTTTTAAATAAAAACGATTTTCATTTTATCCATCAGTTACCATAACTGATCACAACTTCCCACTAAGTTGGTTATTGGGAGAAAAAACCGAAACTAATTATCCCATAACTGATTTAATTACAAATAAATAATATATTCATAACCTATAATTTTAATATCACATCTCATGCAACATATAAATCATAGTTATTTTTCTCCTTTATAGCATTTAATAATAATTCTTCCAATTAATGTATCTAATACATTAGGTCAATTATATCTCATATAATTGATGCAACTTAATTATATCATATATAATCAAATTTTCTCTAGTTAATTTGAACACTTCAAACTAACCCAAAACTGGTTCTCAACATGAATCTATTGAGCTACCAAGGGGCCTTATGGACCTGTAGCTTGAAGCTGCAACGGTACGTGAATAACTGACTAAACTCTTTAATCACAATATCCATCATCCGTTAACTGTCGGACATTCCACTAAAGACCAACAGCTGCACTCCTCGCGTTACAGATATATTTCTGTGTCTATTGGATATAACCAATCATCAGTACGATGACCCTTCACAAATCGCTCGTAAGTACGGTCGGGCCAATTTATCGTTTTGCCTCTGTAATTACATCTAACTCTTTAAGTACCACCGATTCCTCTGATGAACAATACATCATAGTCCTACTATGAGTAAATCCTTCTCTGGCCAAGAGAAAGTGTGGCGCCACATTGTTCAAGTCCCAGAATCAGCCTTTAAGGAAGCAATTTATCTACTTGCCCCTAAATCGGGGAAGGAGTGAATTTCGTCTTGTGTAGCTGAGTTCCCAACTCCCTAATTAGACAAATCCCCAAAATGATAGGTTTTATTCGGCGATCTGGCCACTCGTACCCATACAAATCAAAGGACCATTCTCATAGGCAGGAGTTCCCAACTCACTCAAGATTAAGGTCATGTTACCTATGGTCATCCTAGTGAAATGAAAGTCTCTGTCATGAGCAGCGTTATATAATGAAACTAAACATTTCGTGGTCCGGTCTTATATAAACTCTTTTGTATAGAGCATCCCTGTTCATATGTCTAATACATGAATGGTCAGTATCAGATCATTTGTAGCACTTTACAACATTTGTAATATCTACAAAGTGGGCCACACTCGTAACATCATTAGGATAAGGTTTCCCTCCCTTATCACATAAAGCACGATCCACTTGTATGTCATCACATACATGCTTAAGTTACAATGATGACAAAAAATCTTAGTCTATTGGTTTGTGGTTAATGCAACTAAAATATCTCATATTTCAAAGATTATAATGAGTAAAATATCTCATATTATTACATCACAATATGTTTGTATATACAGGTGTTTACAAACTATTAGACCCTACAAAATTTAGGGCATCAACCCCAACAGGAGCATGTCATGGGAGTGAGATGTAAGGTTAGCAATAAGGTAGGGCGGGACCGAGGATGCACTCCCCATCCCCGTCCCCGTGGGGATTTATAATCCCCGTCCCTGTCCCTGTGGAGTATAATCCCCGTCCCTGCCCCATTCCCCATTTTGGGGAGTCGGGGAATCCCTGTTTGAGGATCAGGTCCCCGCAGAGAAAAATTTCTCATTTATATTTATATTTTTAATTAATTATTTATTTAAAATCAATTAAATTTTAGTATTTATATTCAAATTTTAAATACTTAATATAACAAAATAGTATTATTATTATTTTATTTATTTAAATTAATAATTAAAAACATTTTAGATTTCATAAAAAGTTTAATAATTATATTATGAAATAAATTAAAACAAAATTAAAACAAAAAGTTAAAAGAATAAAACAGTAGCTTAGCTACTGTTATATATATATATATATATATATATTATTAAAAATTATTTTAAAAAATTGGGGCGGGGTCGGGGACGGGGATAGGGCGGGGATACCGTCCCCAGTCGGGGACCCGTTTTTTATCCCCGGTTTGACCCCCCATCCCCGGTCAAACTGAGGATTCCCTGCCCCGATCGGGGAAGGGACTCGCGGAGACCCGACCCCACGAGGATTTTTGCCAACCCTAGTGAGGCGGTGATAGTCGGCGATAGTGGTTGTTGCCAGAGTTGGTTACAGAGACGCTTGTCGATGGTAGCCGATAGGTGGAATCACTAAAAACATTGAAGGAAGGGAAAGAGAAAGAAGGGAAGATGAATTACTCGATAAATGTGCAATCTTTAATAGTGACCACTCTGGAAATTGGTGGAGTTGAGTTATTTAACATCGGTTTATGAAGTTGGTGGACCAAAAACTAAGTTGAGTTTAATCAAACTAAACTAAACTAAACTCAATTTAATGCCCCAAAACACTTCTAAAATTTGTAATTAATTAAATAAAGCTTTTTTTAGTACATAAATAAAACTATTTTGATTTAATCTTAAATGAACAATTAATGGAAATTTATTTTTGCAATATGCCAAAATTTTGGGGAACTTTGTACGGATGACCCATTTTTTGGGCTCAAAATGTCAAATGACCCCTTTTTTTAAAAAAAAAATAATGTCAATTGACCCTCTACTGACATCATCACCATACCAAATTACGTAAATTGCCCTCACCGCTTTGTCTTCTTACCCTTTCACTGAAAACCAACCAAAACTAAAAACTCTTCAAAGGTAACGATTTCATATCACTCATGAGTTCTAGACGGTCTCGTTGCGTTTGAAATCCATCATTTGAGCATGTAAAATCTTCCATTACCACTGAAAAATTGAATCTAATTGGTAAGAGATTTCATCTATGCTGATTATGTCTTAAACTGATTGGTAATAGAGAAAGGGTGGGTCGTTCTGGGGTTTAGAAATACTGTGAACCTATGATTTCTTTTTTTTGTTTTTTTGGTTTTCGATGTGTTACGAGGTTGAAGACGAATAAAAAGAGAGAATGTGAGTGAGATAAGTGAGAGTGAAATCAGCGAGAGCGATACTAGAAAGAGCGACACTGGAAAGGGTAGGTCGTTCTGGGGTTTAGAAATACTGTGAATATATAGTTTTTTTGGTTTTCGATGTATTCTGAGGTTGAAAATGAGTAAAAAGAGAGAATGTGAGCAAGATAAGTGAGAATGAAATCGGCGAGAATGATACTAGAGAGAGCGATACCAGAGAAAACGATGCCACAGAGAGCGATACAAGAAAGAGCGACACCAGATAGCGATACCAGAGAGAGAGATACCAGAGAGAGCGACACCAGAGAGAAACACCAGAGAACGATACAAGAGAGAGTGACACCAGAGAGCGATAACAGAGAGAGCAACACTAGAGAGAGCGATACCAAAGAAAGCAACACCAGAGCGAGTGACACTAACGAGACAATGTCTAGCGATAATGGTTCTAGCGAGACTTAAATAGAATGTTTTGTTTACAATTTTTTTTCCTGAAGGAATTACTAATTGAATCTTTATTTCATGCAAAACTGATTTAAGATGTCAACATATTTCAGAATACCTATAGTCGATCGATTTCCTGATCAAGTAACAAGCTTGGCCCACATTGCTAATGCGAACAAGACTGTGAAGGAGAATCTTACCCCATGACAATTAGAGATGTTCAAGAGAATAGTTTTTGGGTGATTTGTAGATATGGATATGGTGTCAACAACCCTATTATCCACCATATGTCGTTGAGAGAAGTGAAAAGCACAAGAGCTGACTCAATGAGAGTCATTGTCGACGAAAAAGTCATCATGTTTTCGAAGGATGCTTTTTTGTTGATGATTGGTTTGTGGCGATCCCCTACGTGAGTTGATCAAAATTAGAAGTCCTCACATAAACTTGCAATCAAGTATTTTGGTAATGGAGTGATGAATGACACTTTACATATCATTCTACTAGAAGAAAGATACAAGAAGTTGGAGTTCAAAGATGATGAGGATGCTGTATAGATCACCTTAGTATACTACACGGAGGTTGCAATGATGGGAAAGAACAACCAGAAAAGTGCAATGGAACTTAAACGATTTAAGGACATCTAGAGCATAGAGTATCACAACAATCTAAACTGGGGTAGCATTATTTAGGAGATGACTCGATGCTCTAAAGATTGCGTTGAATGATAAGATTAGTTTATACAAGATAAAGGTGAAAGGAAATAAAAATTATGTCGTGAAGTACTCTTTGCGTGGATTTTCTCAAGTGTTTCAGGTAAATTTGCTTAACATAATAATTGTGTTATTTGATTTAACATTACTATTATTCTTAATATATGTTAAATCTTATTTGGATATGGATATATGAGATTCTAGCAACTTCGATAGTTGGAAACATTGCTGAGCGAAGGAGCAAGGTGGCTTTGCCTCGTATACTATGATGGTCATGCTCCCACTCAGTGTCCTTCAAAGTACTCGAGAGAGATATATTTGAGTCTAACAATGTAAGTGTACTCTATGCATAATATGTTTATTTGGTTGTTAAAGTGACACTAACCATTTTACTAGGATGTTAATGTAGACTAAGGTTAAAGAGGGTCTTGTCATGATCGGTGCTGATAGGGAGTTTTGGGATACCCCAATGGACAGACACCTATATTCGATCTAGGTGCCAATGATGATAGTGCTGAAAACAACAGTAGGTCCAGTAGTGGAGGTAGTTCTGAAAGCAACAATGATGATCATCGTGGAGGTAACAATGATGAACACGAGCATGCCGAGCATGATGATACTGAATGTGGAAGGGTGGAAGGAGAAAGATACACACCTAGTGATTATATGTTCCATGATGTGGTGGGGGATGTACACGATGAGGATGAGTTGAACCCACCTGATGTCCATCTTGCGGATTCCTGAAAAGCATAAAAAAAGTGCTTTTATTACCTTCAAATTTAGAGCTACTATTGCTAGTTTTAGTTTGATTTGATGTGGTTTATTAAGTTATTTCAGGAAATCAAGCATCATGAGCAGTTTGTGTGTAAATGATAAAAAACCCAGCATAAAACTCCAATTTTAAGCAATTACAGATTGACTATAGAATTAGTAAGAAATCAAGGACCCGAGATAAAGAAAAGAGGAAAATTTGGAAATCAATTCGGAAGAGCCAGCATTGGCCGAGTGTTACAACACTGCTCCTTGACGTTGTAGACCCGAGACCAATTGGAAATAGGACAACATCACAATGCTGCTTGTAGCGTTGCAACGTTATGAACTATATGTGCGGTTGGCATGATGCCAGCGTTGCAATGCTGCGAGCGTATTATAGATAGAACGTTGCGCCACCAGGTCAAGGGGGAGAAAGAGGCAGAGCTGATTTTGAGCGATTTTAGTCCATATAAGAGTTGAATTAGAGCAGTTTTTATTGTTTTTGGTGGAAGACTAGAGATTTCAATTAAGAGTTGATCCAAGATCGTCTCTGGGTTGATCGTGGCGGGAAGATTGATTGTGATTGTACTGTTTTGTTGAAGAACAACACGAGATTCATGGCGAGAGTCAAAAAGATCGTGGTTGGGATTCAGACTTATTCAGGGGAGATCGTTTTTCTACGTTTAATTTACTTTTTGCTTTAATGATTGATTATTTGTGGAATATTGTTATCAAAATCATGTGTGGCTAAACTCTATTATTCTAGGGTGTTTGTGGATTCTAGGGAATGTTACTTTGAATATTGAAATTACAGTCGATTGATTTTGCATGGATTTCTAAATTATTTGTGTTTAGTGCTTTTGATTAACTGATCATTAATTGAATGGGCCTAAGTTAATTAGATGTCTTGAGAGAGCTTAATTCGTTGGACCCAATATTTAGATTGTTATTCAAAATTGCATGAGAATGAATTTAGAATAATAAGGGGTGCAATTGAAGGATCTTAATGTTGTAACTATTCATGAGATAGAAGAGATTCTGGTCGATGAGTAGTTATTAGGAGGGTTTGAGCTTGAGAGAAGATTTCCTGATTTTAGAACTTCTAGCCTCAATCTATCGATTTCAAACAATTGCATGTCATATTCACTATATTCCCGAAATGAAACAACACTCTGGAATCGTTTTGCTCTGAATTTGTTCTTGTGTGTGATTGAGTGTTCGTTAGTCATAGTTATAGATAAAATTCATCTTTTGGGTTGCCTAAATAAAATTGATAAAGAATTGTGATAGCTAAGTTTAGGAAAATTTTGCTCACCCCAGTCCCTGAGGACAATACCTTATTTGTGATTTATTACTTCGATGGCGTACGCTTGCGCATCGCATCAAGTTTTTGGCGCCGTTGCCGAGGACTGGCAAGAAAATTTTTTCCCAAACTTAATATTACTAAGACTAAGTTAATCTTAATTGGAAGTTTTCGTTTCTTTTTGTTTTTTGTTTCTTTTTTGTAGTGGTTTAAGAATCCTTATATGCGAAGAAGTCAATGGGCTGAACTTGTTCCGTGTGATCCTGAACTTGAATGGACCTTGAGAAAGGCAAGAAGAAACAAGAGAGTTGATTTCGACGCCATGGGAGATCTAGGGGGAGCTATGAGAACCATCAGAGACTATTTTTAACCACTTGTTCCCACAACCCAGACAGGCATTGTTGAGGCCCCAATCAATGCCAATAATTTTGAGCTAAAACCTGGTCTAATTCAGATGGCACGGGACCTCGCATTCAGAGGAACTCCACATGAAGATCCACATAAGCATATCCACTCTTTCCTGGAAATTAGCGAGACAGTAAAAATAAATGGAGTCTCTTCTAATGCCATTAGACTGAGATTTTTTCCTTTTTCTGTGTAGGACAAGGCGAAAAGACTGGCTAGAGTCACTTGCAACTGGAAGCATAACCACATGAGATGAGTTGGCCCAAGTTTTTCTGAATAATTTTTTCCCTCCTGCAAAGACGAGCAGATTGAGAACATAAATTGGCACATTCAGATAGAGAGAGGACGAACAGTTATTCGAATCATGGGAACGCTATAAGGAATTGTTGCAGAAGTGTCCCCAACATGGGTATCCTGACTGGTTACAAATCCAGTTGTTCTACAATGGGTTGACCAGTACAATAAAATCCATCTTGGATGCTGCTGCAGGCGGCTCAATCTTTGCAAAAAACTATTGATGCTACTAGGGCATTATTGGAAAATATGGCTGCCATGAGTTATAATTGGCTCTCATAATGGTCTCTATCTAGAGCGGCTGGTGTCTATGAACTTGATGAGGTAAACGCTTTAAGGGCACAAATGGCAACTTTAACTAACGGCATTAATCTCTTGTTTACAGGTACCCAACCGTCGATTGCATCGATGGCGGCTTGTAATGCACTCACTTCATGGGAGGTACCTAACTCTGAGTAGGAAAATTATATGCGCTAAGCTAATCACTTTCAAGGAGCCTATCAAAATACCTATCAGATAAACCTACCCACTCATTATCACCCAGGTTTGTGAAATCACACAATTTTTTCTTACGCTAACAATAAGAATGTTTTGCAGGCACCTCTAGGTTTTTCTGAAAAGAAACCATTTGTGGAGGCTTTCCTTGGGGATTTCATAAAAGAATCCAGGAGTAGAACCAACTTCCTGGAGAGCACGGTAACGAGTCATGGGAAGGCTATCCAAAACCTTGAGGTTCAGGTTAGCCAGTTAGTTGCTACATTGAATATGATGAACAAAGGAGATTTCCCTAGTTATACAGAGAAAAACCCAACGGAAGAGTGAAATCAATAACGTTGAGAAGTGGGAAAAATGTTGTGCATCCTCTGACAGACCAGATAGAGGAACAGGTAGTATTGAGTCCACCAGCTGATAAGGCAATTCAAGGGAAAACGAGTGATGTTTCTGTAGCATCCAATTCAGGGAGTAATTCTGGACCTTCCCCTGCTGTATTGAATAAAATTCCTTATCCCCAACATTTTTCAGAAAAAGAAAGTAAATGTCAGTTTGTTAAGTTTTTGGATATCTTTAAGAAACTTCACATTAACATTCCCTTTGCAAATGCGTTGGAACAAATGTCAAACTATGTGAAGTTCATGAAGGAGATATTGTCTTCAACGAAAAAATTGGAAAAGTATGAGACGATGAGCTTGAACGAGGAATGTAGTGCTATATTATAGAAGAAGCTACCGCAAAAATTTAAAGATCCTAGGAGTTTCACGATTCCTTGCACTATAAGGAATCTAATGGTAAATAAAGCCTTATGTGACTTAGGAGCCTCAATTAATCTGATGCATTTATCTTTGTACAGGAAACTAGACATAGGAGAGGTATAGCTGATGACGATCTCATTGTAGTTGGTAGATCGTTCCCTCACTTACCCTCGTGGTGTAGTAAAGGATGTTCTGGTTAAGGTCGATGATTTCATATTCATAGTGGATTTCGTGGTCTTAGACATGGAAGAAGATGCTGAAATTCCCATTATCCTTGGACGACCATTCCTAGCCACTAGTAGAGCATTGATTGATGTTTATGATGGCAAGCTTACACTTTGGGTCAACGATGAAGAGGTAAAGTTCAACATTTTTCATTCTTTCGAGCGCAATGAACCTGCAAGTTTGTCCCAAGAGATCAAAGACGTAGATGGTAAAAATCCCAAACAATCTCGTGGTAAAGAAAAAGGTAAGGAAAAGGTAAGTTGTCCTGAACAAACTCTTGAGAAAGGTATAGTAAATTTTCTGGATTATATTCGTAAGATTATGCTTTTTCTGATAAGATTATGCTTTTTCTGATAACTGTTCTTCAACTATTTTTTTATATGAATGTAAGCGTGGGAAAAAGCTATATATTTTAGGTGTTGCTGTGCACAAAATGAAGAAACTGGCCTGAAAATTGTCTGAATTGGAGACCTAGTCTAGCTAAAGACGTTAAACTAAGCGCTTTTTGGGAGGCAACCCAAGTATTCTAGTTTTATTTCAGTTTTTATCTGATTAGTCTGTTTGTTTTTAAGATGGAGAGCCACCTCATGATTGTTTTTTTTTTTTTTATCTTTAGGTTGGAGATGATGCTCAAGTGTTTTCAAGCACCAGTTCACCATCTAGATTCGTGGATCCTTACTCATTACCCAGGCTTGTATCACTCATCTGTTGTGTGATTGTTCTAGATGTTATGCATTGGGGACAATGTATCCTTTTAAGTTTGGGGTGGGGGTGCGTACTTTGTGCTTGAATCTTGTGCTATTATGCATGATGCTTTGAATAGAATGTTTTATGCATGTTATTGGAGAAAATTTGAGGAAAAATTGAATTTTTTTTAAAAAGAGTTGATTTTTGGTTAGGAAGAATGCTGAGACTGAATGAAGTATGCTCTTTGGTTTCTTTCTTTTACTATGATGGTTTATGAGTCACTCATGATGTATGCCATACTTTGAAGTAGAAATTGGATAACATAATCCTTTCTTAAGTGTTCTTTGTTTCGAATCCCTCTTTATATCCTCTGTATCTTGAGCACGAACCACTTTAATTTAGAACCTCTAACTGAACAAAGCTTTAATTTAAGTTAATTTGGTTGTCACCTCAAAAGGCCCCACTGGTTAGAAAGTGTCTTGCATGATGGTTTGTAATGTTAGACTAAGATGAAAGAAAAGAATATTCCTATTGCCCTAAAAAAAATAAAAAAATAAAAAAAAATAAGTAGAGTGTACACTCATGTGCTTGAAATAAATATCTTACTCTTAATTAAACTTGTAATGTGTATGCATGGATGGGGGTAAAAAGAGCTACCTTTGCTTTGATCAGTCAGGACATTGGGAATTGACTAGGTATGGTTCCCTGCAGTGAATGTGTGAAAGCTAGTGCCCCTAGGTAAAATGATACAAGTTGGGATCCTGTTAAAATGAGTATTGGTGCTTGAGCTAGGTTAGGAGGAAAACTGATGAAGCTTAATTAAACCTTAAGTCAGTTGTTGAGTTTTGAATAAAAGTTGGAGTCACACACACACAGAGGATAAAAAGTTTTGGCTTTAGAAACTCTCAATGATCAGGATGCGTATGAATTTTTTCTATGGATGAGTGTTATATATGTTGAGAAGTTGATGAAGCCGGAATAAAAGAATGCATGCCTAGAACCTTTTCATTTCAGTATTCATAATTTCTTCTACTTTCTGTTTCTTTCTTTTCTTTGCTCGGGACTAGCAAAATTTTATGTTTAGGGTTGTGAAAAGCATCAAAAAAGTGCTTTTATTACCTTCAAATTTAGAGCTATTATTGCTAGTTTTAGTTTGGGGATGTGGTTTATTGAGTGATTTCAGGAAACCAAGCATCAGGAGTAGTTTGTGCAAAAATTATCAAAAACCCGAGGGAAAACTCCAATTTTGAACAATTACGGGTTGACTATTGAATTAGGAAGAAATCAAGGACCCAAGATTAAGAAAAGAGGCAAATTTGGAAAGAAATTCGGAGGAGCCAGCATTGGCCGACCATTGCAACGCTACTCCTTGACACTGCAGACCCGAGACCAATTAGAAACAGGGCAGCATCGCAATGCTGCTTGTAGTGTTGCGATGCTACGAACTATATGTGCGGCTAGCATGATGCCAGCGTTGCAACATTGGTTTGTAATGTTGCAACGCTGCGAGCGTATTATAGATAGAACGTTGTGCCGCCAGGTCAAGGGGGAGAAAGAGGCAGAGCCAATTTTGAACGATTTTAGTCCATACAAGAGCCAAATTAGAGCAGTTCTTATCGTTTTTGGTGGAAGACTCGAGATTTCGATTAAAAGTTGATCCAAGATCGTCTTTGGGCTGATCGTGGTGGGAAGATTGATCGTGATTGTGCTGCTTTGTTGAAGAACAATGCGAGATTTGTGGCGAGAGTCAAGGAGATCGTGATTGAGATTCAGACCTATTGAGGGGAGATCGTTTTTCTACATTTAATTTACTTTTTGCTTTAACGATTGCTTATTTGTGGAATATTGTTATCGGAATCATGTGTGGTTAAACTCTATTATTCTAGGGTGTTTGTGGATTCTAGGGAATGTTACTTTGAATATTGAAATTATAGTTGATTGATTTTGCATGGATTTCTAAGTTATTTGTATTTAATACTTTTGATTAACTGGCCATTAATTGAATGGACCTAAGTTAATTAGATGTCTCGAGAAAGAGTTTAATTCGATGGACTCAATAATTTAGATTGTTATTCGAAATTGCATGAGAATGAATTTAGAGTAATAAAGGGTGCAATTGAAGGATCTTAGTGTTGTAACTATTCAAGCGATAGAAGAAATTTAGGTCGAGGAGACGACAAGGTCACGCATCCCACATATAAGTGACGATGCCACGATGTCGCTCATCCCACCTATTGATCCCAATACCACCGATGGGCTGCCTCTCATATTCTCATCCCTCTTTTAGAGCCTCCAAATACCACCACTACACCTACTCCTATCCCTCCTCTAGAGCCTGATACCACAGCATTACCCATTGACGTCTAACCTATAGAGGCAGACATCTAACATACACAGCCTGACGTGTCTACCTAACCCACTGACATCACACATCCAAAGGCTGACACGTCTAATGTACTTACCATGCCACATACAGAGGCCGACACGTATGACATCCCAAAGACCGACAATTCTAATATTGTTACGGCCACACTAAGAGTTACATTGGTGAGTAATTTATTGATCGGTAATCTTTGTTTATATTTTGTGATTTGAAATTATATTTTTTTAATATTTCTTGATGAGTAATTTTATGTTATCTGTTTATGTAGGAATCTCAAAGAACTAGTTGTAAAAGGAAAGGTGTTGATAAATATACACCTTCAACTCAACTAAAGAAGAAAATAATGAAAGATAATGAAACTAGGGTACACCTTCCGTCTGAAAGTCAAAAGGTTAAGTATCCTCTCCCGGGTGTGCCTACGTCACTATTCAGAGCATGTGTCGGGTACAACGTAGCACATGACATTCCACTTACTATCTTTATAGAAATGATGGGTTGGATCACTGATGAGAATATAGATAACGAGGTTCAAGAGAATTCCTTTAAGCCACTATCAAAGCAATTTTTCAAGGAATTGATTGAACCGAGTAAGTGGGTTAAGTGTAATGTAACTTCCTAGTCTTGACTCCTTTTCAATTGGATATCTTGTACTTTGACTGACATAGTAATTTTTTGTGCAGATCATAAATACTTTATTTCATTTTATGAAAAAAAAAAGTTTTATAATCGACCTGACATGTGCATGCACCATCTTGCCAATTGGAGTAACGGTAAACTTTAATATATTTTGTTGTGCAAAGTCATTTTACTATGATATATTTCGTTACTTAACTTCTCATTTTATTTCTTTTAGAGTCACCTTAATGCTCATAGTGGGGTATTTAAATGGATAAATATGTTGGGTTGTATGTTCTAAAACTTGTAGTTTGTAAAGTTAAGCATATTTTGTTATCAATAAAGATGTTATTTGACATTACTTCAATAAAGTTGTTATTGAGTCTATAAATTGCATTTATAAAGTCTAAATCCAATAAACTGAGATCCATCATTATTATATGAATACTTGAACTTTATGTGGAGACATAAAAGTGGATCAGGTTCGAGTAAATAGTTAAAATGATCTATAGTATACGAATAAGGTTGGGTACCTTATTCTGGTAACACTATTGGATGTGGCCCACTATGTAGTTGTTACAAGTTGTTGTAAAGGTGTTACAAACGAAGTGATCTTGATTCGTTCATGTATTGACATGAAGAGTGGGGTGTCTTATGCAATGAATTTGCGTAAGATCGGACAAAGAAATAAGTCACTCGTACTTTATAACGTTATTTACTGTCTAAGACTGACTATTTTGCTTAGATGACCTAGGTAACTCGATCTTAATTCTGAGCTAACTATGAACTCCTATTTATTTGGGATTATCCTTAGATTTTCATAGATGAGAGTTGGCTCAACAGCGCCGGCTCAATAAGCCTCTCATTTTAGGGGTAAGACCGGGTAGATAGCTGGAGACATAGGGTGTAATAAGGAATTCACGCCTACCCGATTTAAGGATACAAAAAAGGTTGTTCTCTTAAGTACTGAATCCACATCTTGAACAAGGGGCCCCACCCTCTCATTAGCTCGAGAGGGGTCCGGTTTAGTGATTGGATCACAAACCAATTGTTCATTAGAGGATCAGTGGAACTTAAGGAGCAAGATGTAATATCGGGAGTAAAACAACATATTGACCCAGTCGGTATTACGAACAACCTGTGAAGGGTCGACTTACTGATTATGGTTAAATCAAGTGGACACAAATATATCTACAGTGAGGAGAGTGCAACTATCAAGTTATAGTGGTGTGACTTGATAGTTAACGAATACTGATTAATTTGGTCTAAAGAGTTTTAGCCAATAATCTTAAATTGTTGGAGCTCATGATCTGTAGGTCCATAAGGTCCCTCTACTAGCCCGTAAAACATGAACACCTTAAATTATTAAATTGAGTGAATTTGGAATGATATCAATTTGAATTGTTCAAGTTGAATTTCAATTTGAAATGTTTAAATTAAAATTAGGGTTTGATTTTAAATAGTTCAAATTCAAATTAGGGTTTGTACAATTATATTCGATATAATTAATTAATGTTTAATTTATTGAAATTAAACGAAATTGGAGAGTTTATAATATTTAAATATTGATTTATATATTAATCACATGAGTAGGATTCATGTTTAAAATTAGGTGTGTGATTAATTTAATATTTGATATTAAATTGTTATTTAATTAATTAAATATGTTTAATTAATTAAAAAATCAAACTAATTTCCAATTTCCAATTTGAGAAATTGAATTTTGAGATTTTAAATTTAATTAATTATGAATTAATTTAATTTAATTTTGGAATTAATTAAATTTTGATTTTGAAAAACAAAATTGGAAATTTATGGTCTAGTGGGAGTTTCCCACAGAATCACTTTGGAGAAGCTATTTCCTCCTAATCACACCACCTATCCTCTTGAACAATCAACTTCAGTTTTGGCATTCAAATGGTCCATCAATGCTTGCAGGTAGGGAGTAGAGATGTCCACAATGCGGGGCGGGGCTGGGGATGCCATTCACCATCCCGTCCTTGCTTCCCATTTTATTCCCTATCCCTGTGAAATTCCCCACGAGGATCGGGGCGGGGATTTCCCACGGGGAATTTTTTTCCCCTTACTTTTTTTTTTTGTAAAAAATCAATTAATTTAAATCACTAATGTGAGCAAATTTTAATTAAATAATTAACTTTATCACTAAATTGTTTATTATGGTTAGTTTTATATGACAATTTGAATTTAAAGATAAATTACTCAAATTTTGGCCTAAAAAAGCTAATTAATTTTTTTAGTAGAAAGAAATAAATATAAATCAAATTATTCACATATATAATCTAAATTAAACATTCAATTTAAACATATTCATTATGTTTCCCAATAAATAAACAAATTTAAAATTTAAATGTAATATTTATATAATAATAATAATAACATAACATTAAATAACTATACTAAATAAATATGTAAAAGCTAATCGAGGCGGGAACGGGGAACGGGACGGGACCGGGGTCGAGGGCGGGGACGAGGAATCTATTTAGCTCATGGGGAATTTTTTTCCCCCACTCCCTCCCCCATTCCCCGCCTAATCGGGGAATCCCCACCCTATTTAGGGCAGGGCCCTGCAGGGCTAGACATCTCTAGTAGGGAGTTGATAAAAAGCTCTCCATTTTTGCTGAAGAGAAGTTAAGGTTGCTGGAAATGGTTTCTGTTGCAACTTTCATCTTCATCTAAAAACCCATTTTTTCCCTTCACAAATTCACTCCAATATGGAGTTCTACTAAACCCTAAACCCTAAACCCTAAACCCTAAATTCAAGGTTGAGAATAGTAGAGAAGATCTCTTGGTGGTTCACTATTAAATTGGAGTTAGAATCACGTGAAGAGCAGCTTAGAATTGGGAGAATTCATCAAAGGCATGTAGTTTAGAAACCTTCTTCTAAAGTTTCTGTTTAAGTATGTTTTTAGAACTCAAATTAAATGTAATTAGAGTGCTTATTGATTCTATTTGCTTTCGTCACATGCTAGTATATCCTAACAAAAGAATAAGCAGAGACTGGAGGTTGCCTTAGTATGGGAGGATGAAGACACATACAAGGACTACGTCACTGGTAAATTCGATGTCAAATGGGCAAATGTGGATTTTGTCTATACGTCAATGAACATCAATGAGCACTGAATGGTCCTTGTAATGGACATTAACAGAGGCCATATATTTATGTTCGATTCACTTCCGTCATACACACCAATGATAAAGCTGGGGACTTGGCTAGAGCCATTGACTATCACAGTACCATCTCTACTTCACTATTGTGACGTGAACCGTTCAAAGCCGGACCTATCCACATCCCGTTGGAAAATCACCCGACCTATCAATGCCAACATACCACATGGGTCGCTTGATTGTGGCTTTGTAGTAAAATTACTTGAACATTTGATAACTGGTGCTGATCCTTCCGTAATCACTCAGGAGAGAATGAGTAAAGATAGGATGTAGTTAGCGTGTCAGTTGTGGGCGAACAATCCGTATTCTTTATGTGTATAAAACATGAATTTTTTATGTATGTAAAACATGTATTTTTTTTATATATAAAACTTCATTAGAATTTGTTACTTATTCTGACTATATATGTTTAAAGTGCAAGACTTTGAGAGAGAGCGAGACTTTTAGGGAGAGTAACACTTACAGAGAGAGCAATACATTGAGAGAACGATATTTCGAGAGAGAGCGAGACTTTCAGGGAGAGCAACATTTATGGAGAGAGTGATACATTGAGAGAGCAAGATTTTGAGAGAGAGCGAGACTTGCATTCTTATGGTATTCACATTTTTATGGTATTCATAAGATTCTGTACATAAGCATAAGTGACATTCTAAGAGTCTATACATAAAAAATGAGTCTATGCATGAGTGACATTGTAAGAGTATACATAACAAGAGCATGAGTGACATTCTAAGAGATCGAGACATACAGAGTGAGTACATTGAGATAATTAAAGTGCTAATTAGGTCTATATTTAGACCATCAACCTCGACCAACATTTGAGTTAGTGCCATTTTCAGCACATCGCACAGTTGTGAGCGGTTCACTACAGTTTTGTCCGTTATACCCATAATTTTCACACCTACCACATTTTATTTGTTTGCGAAATTCTCCTCTGGATGGTATTTTTCTCACTCTCCATAGCCCGACTTATGCCACAAACTTTGGAGGAAGGATAGTCTTTTCTAAATATTCAGAAGTTCTCTTCTATTCAAATATGTGCCCAAGTGGATTTATAGGCTCCGCATAGGCAGTCATTAAAGAGTCCACTATATAAAATCAATTGCAAAGACTCTGGATGGGTATGTTTCGTTCCCTGGCAGCCACGATTGCATGCAAACATGGGATATCAAATGAGTCAAATTCCTTACACATGCATTCCTTCGTGTGATGATTCACAATACTGTCCAATCGTTTATCTCGCACGTGTTCCTGATAACAATCAATAGGTTTAACCAGATATGGTCTAACCTTATCGGCCTCCCTTGCCAGTCGGGTTTCACAATAGTCAGAGTGCAATTTCATTCGAGATGCCTAGTAATTCCTCCGTTCTTAGAACCACAATTGGAGCATTTCTCTAACACGTTCAATCAAGCATACTATGGGCAATAGCCGGTACTCTTTAGTTTACAAATTGAAACACTTCATACTGTTGGACGTCATGTTGTCATATTTTCGTTCTATTTGGTAAACTCGTGCCCACCATTGAAGACCGATGTCTTCCAGATATTTTGTAACAGTAAGATCCCGAAAACTATGAAGTTCGTCCCATTTTATCTGGAACCCTGTCATGCGAAATGCCCTTGCTACATCTTTAAACATCCCAACGACCGTACTGTTCTTAAAGTTTGTAATAAGATTTTGTTCTATGTGCCACGTGTACAGTCCATGAAATACCATGGGGAGAATCCACGAATAACATTGCTGATAGATACCATTGGATCGGACACAAATACCAGATTATTGGGTTCTCCGATAGTGCATTTCAAATTCGAGATAAATCATTTCCATGATCGATCGGTTTCATTGTTCACTATTGCATATGCTAGTGGGTATAATTGATTGTTTTCGTCCATAGAAACTGCAACCAACATGGTCCTTTTGTACTTTCCTTTCAAGTGTGACCCATCAGCAATTATCACAGGCTGACAGCTTGCGAAACCTCTAATATAAGGCCCTAATGCCATAAACATATACTTGAAATGCACATCATCTTCAAGTTCGATCCCAAACACTATACCCGGATTCTCTATTTTTAATGCTTCCCCATAATCATGTAGTATGGCATATGAGTATTCTGGAGTACCTCTAGTGAGATCATATGCGACTTCCCTTGCACGTCACGCTTTATCGTAACTTATGTTCACGCAATAATCTCTCCTCATATCCTCAATGATATGACGAGGTTTATAAATACATCCTATGCCTGTAAACTTATATTTAATCAACTGACCAGCAACCATAACAGTTGCTTGTCTATGGTCGTGATTTAGAATTCCGATGGAACATGTGTGCCAATGTGAATACTTTGTGATCTTGAATATATCACACCCTTTCATTTTCAGTGCATGAAGGCTCCACTTACAAGTCTCCCCAATACATTTGACACTAAATAAAGATTTGGTTGACTTCCTGACCCTAAATTCAAAATTTTTGTTGATGGACAAAATAGATAATCACACTTTCAAGTCCTTTTTACTAAAAAAATAGTTGACCAACTTCAACGTCTGTCCCAGATGAAGAGGTACCATGCATAATCAACTCTCCCTTATGACTTGAAGACAAAGATGGTGGAACCACTGAAGCTGTTGTAGAACAACACACATTTTTATGATCACGATCCATTTCATTCAATCCTGCTGGTTGCACATTATCATCCACTGAAGAACCACAATGTTGCTCTGGATGACCACAATCCATATAATCTAGTCTAGATGATCTCTCATTACCAACAACTGAAGTCCTGCCAAATTCTATATCACCATAATTCATTGAATTCAATCCTGATGGATTAGTGTGGTCGTTGTTGTTGGATTTTATGTCCTAAAACTCGTAGTTTGTAATATCATATTCTTGTTCAATAAAGCTATTATTGAAAATCTTTAGTAAAATCAAATTCTATATTCATGAATCCAATAAACTAAGGATCTGAGGCTATTAAGTTTAAGTTTGAACTTTATGTAGTGACATAAATGTGGATCAAGTTCAAATATATAGCCAAAATGGTCTATAGTATATGAATAAGGTTGGGCGCCTTATTTTGGGGACACTATGGATGCGGCCCATTTTGTAGTTAGTACAAACGATGTGATCCTAAACCATTCATGTGGAGACATGAAAGTGGGGGCATCCTATGTAAAGAGTTTACATAAGACTGGACCATTAAATAGTCACTTTTTACGTTCTAAACGCCGTTTTATGTATAAAACTGACTATTTCGTTAATTGATGACCTAGGTAACTTAATCTTAATCCTGAGTTAACTATGAACTCCTGTTCACTTGGAATTATCCTTAGATCTGCATAGGTGAGGGCAACTCATTATCGCTGGCCCAATAAGCCTCCCATTTCAGGGGTAAGATTAGGTGGATAGCTGGGAACATAGAGTGCAAGACGAAATTCAGTTTAGAGATACAGCTTTAATGATTAAATGTGATTTAAATATCAAGAATATGAATACGTTCATATTCAGAAGCTCGGAAATAATGGAAATGGTCAAAGATGTAAAAATTCAAAGAATTGACTTTTGACTTTGAAAAGTCAAACTTTGACCGACCTTATATTCAAATGTGATTTGAATTTCGAGAAAATGAATACGAATTCATGTTCGGGAGATTAAAATTAGTCAACACGAATAAAATCATAAAAAGTCAAAATGTTGAATTCTTGGTCAAAATTTGAATTTGACAAAATGACCATTTTGCCCTTTGACTAAAGTTAGTGGGAAAATTCAAACTTTTGTTGGATAATTCCACTAACAAGATAATGGGCTAGGTGTTGGCTTACAGTGGAGACATCAAGCCGACTTAGATAGTGGATTTTGAGGTGTTGGGTTTTTATGAATTTGTTTCATGCAATTTTGCATGGCTTTTTTTCTATAAATTTGGGTTTTCAATTTGGATAAAAAAAACTTTTGCTATTTTTGCCAAATTTAGTTTTCAAAATTGGGCTGAAAAAAAATCCAACCCAAAACCAGTCCGTCTCCTATTTCCATCTTTTTCTCTCTCTCGGTTTCTTCATCCATCAGGTCCCACTACCCGGTTCTGAGTCCAGAGGATAGTAGGTCAACTCTAGTGGTTGTCCGATTCGTATTCGGGCGGAGATAGAAGAATTTCGGGTGCTACAAAGGTTGTATTATATCCCTTTTAGTTTACAGTTTTTCCCTAAATTTGCATGCTATTTTCCTTGGAGTTAGAAGCAATTAGAGTATAATTAGATCCCTATTCCGCTGCGTATGTCTCGTGTTTCATCATATGATATCAGAGCATGCTTTAATTACGCGAAATTGCTTTTGGTGGGTAGTTTTTTCTTTTCTATTCAAATGTTGAATGAAATATGCACTAAAGTGGATTTATTATGATTGGCATTGTTTTTCTTTACATTTCTTGTGGAAATTTGTAATTGCTCACATGTTTATCAGCATTAATGTGTGAAAAAGGGTATGTAAATTTGTTAGAGTCATTAGAGTTGAAATTAGGTTGTAATTACTTGATTCCGGAAGAGAGGACAACATCAAAATTGAAGGAATTTTTATTCCAGACTCGTTTCAGCCACCAGACTTGACGACCCGACCCGCTAGCCTGAGTTCCAACCCGCTTCGAAGCAGCTTTGTGTGCCGACCCAGTTTGCCACCCGTGTTTTTCGTTCGACCACTACCCGTCCGCACTTCCTTTGATCGTACCGCGCGCGTTGACCAGCCGGTCCAAATGGTCTGGACCGGTCTATTTGACCTAGTTGAGCCGGTTTGACCGGTTTAACTTGGTTTTTGGTGTTTTTAGGCCGGTTCGAGTGGTTTCTGAGCGGTTCCAGATGGTTCAGAGTGTTTGAAGCCGGTTCTGAGAAGCTGATTGCTGATTTCTGTAATAAATTAGTTATTTGTTTATTTTTAATACCAAAATCGATCCACTTTAGTGTTGTTTACCTATTATGCATGTGATGTATAATGTTGTTTGATTATGTGTGCATATAGTATGCCATATAGTTTTAAAATACCACCATAAGAAAAGCATGTGACATGCATTTATTGTATGTTATAAGTGTTATAAAATATAAACTATGCATGCTTAGTTTTAATATAAATGTTATATTAAGGCATGTTTGTTTAGAGGAAGCATGTTATAGATGAATGCTCTAGGGTTATAATTGTTATAAAACAACCTAGACTTCTAAAATCTATAATACAGATAAGATGCATGCTCACTTAGGGTTAACCACCATCAAGCAATCCCAATTTTCATAGAAAATAGGTCGATATCTTGTAAAACTGAAGTTATAAGAAAACTCACCCGGCAAGATCTTGGCAAAAAGTCAAATAAGATGAAAAAGGTCTAAGGTTTTTAAGTTGACGGTTCATGGAACACCTACTACCTGGAGATCGAGCCAGCGTCTGAGTTAGGTAAAACCAGTTTTATAAGCATGCGTGAGCGGTGTGAGGTAATAAAATTTGTTTATCACCTAGACATCGTAGGTTAAAAATCCAGTATAAAAGTTATACTTGGATGAATTACCTAGAATTAGGATATGTTTAAGTCTGAAATGTATCCCCAAGTATTTTACACCCTAACTGTCTAGAACACTTCAGCTGGAGAGAAGTAATGTACTTTTAGCTCTAGCGTCCCTAATAGTTCACACCGTAAGATTCATGCTTGGCTTTGGGTCGCCCTGGGAGCGGACTCCATTCGGAGAGTGTTTGCATGAGTCAATACCAAGATGAATAGGAAAAGTTGTTCATAGTAAGTAGGAGAAGGAAGTGTGTCAACACATCCTACGGTCTCTTCCATTAGGTCACACCGTGAGATTCCTATAATGCGCCTACATGTTTGCCCTGGAGCTACCTTACCAATCGGAGGGATGTATTATAGGATTTGGAACTCCGCAAACTCTAGAAATTGATAGGGTCTCTCAAGTCCGTTTTCATTCTTGTCTTTCCAACTTCGGGAGCATAATGATTTCGATCTTTGAGGTCTGAAATAGAGGGTCACACTTACGAGAATTACTAAGTACTAGTAAATTCTTGACCAAAGTAGCGATAACTAAGTTACTATAGGAATAAAAGTTATTCTGGTGATAGTATCTAGTTAAGATAGTCTTGGTTCAACGGAGGAATAGTCGATCACCCCTCGGTGAAGGTTATTCTAAACCGTTGAAATATCGTTGCAAATATAATAATGATGGGTACATTATTTTTTGCTAAACTTGATTGGATTTAAAAGATTAATGTTTTTTTTACTAAAAAGGATATATTTTTCTTTTCAGCGTGACTAGCTCTTTAGTTCAACTATTAGCTTCTGAAAAATTGAACGGCGACAACTACTCAACATAGAAAAACAATCTAAATTCAACACTAGTAATAGATGACCTGAGATTTGTCTTAACCGAGAAATGTCCATAGGCCCCTGCCTCGAAAGAAGCATAAGGTAAATATGATTTACTAGTTGCTGAAACATATTTAGTGGAATATGATACCTCAACCTGGATATTGGATTCATGAACCACTAATCATATTTACTTCTTTTTTCAAGAAACTAGTTCCTGAAAAAAGCTTGAAGAAGGTGAGACCACCCTCAAGGTTGGAATAGGAGAGGTTGTCTCGGCCGAAGTAGTGGAAGACTTGAAGTTGTTTTTCAACGATAGATATATCATACTTAAACATGTTTTGTATGCTCCTAAAATGAGACGGAATTTAATATCTATCACATGTATATTGGAACAAATGTATAAAATATATTTTGAAGTTAATGAAGCGTTCATTTTCAGAAAAGGTATTCAAATTTATTCTGCTATACTTGAAAACAACTTATATAAGTTAAGACCAACTAAAGCAAAATTTGTCTTAAATACTGAGATGTTTAGAACAGCCGAAACTCATAATAAAAGACAAAAAAGTTTCTTCTAATGCCTATCTATGACACTTAAGACTTGGCCACATAAATCTCAAAAGGATTGAGAGATTGGTTAAGAATGGACTCCTAAATCAGTTAGAAGACAATTCTTTACCTCCATGTGAGTCTTGTCTTGAAGGAAAAATAACTAAGAGATTTTTTACTGGAAAAGGTCTCAGAGCCATAATACCCTTAGAACTCGTACATTCGGACCTCTGTGGACTGATGATTGTTAAAGCTCGAGGTGGGTATGAACATTTCATCATTTTTATTGATGATTATTCATGCTATGGTCATATTTACTTCATGCATCACAAGTCTGATTCTTTTGAAAAGTTCAAAGAATATAAGGCTGAGATTGAGAACCAGTTAGGTAAAACAATTGAGACACTACGATCAGATCGAGGTGGGGAGTATATGGACTTAAGATTCCAGGACTATAAGATAGAACATGGAATTAAGTCATAACTCTCTGCACCTAATATGCCTCAGCAGAACGGTGTATCTGAAAGAAGAAATAGAACCTTGTTGGACATGGTTCGCTCAATGATGAGCTTTGCTAAGTTACCTGATTCCTTTTGGGGACATGCATTAGAAACTGCTGTCTATATTTTGAATAATGTTCCCTCTAAAAGTGTTTCAGCAACATCTTATGAGCTATGGAAAGGGCGTAAAGGCAGTTTACGTCATTTTAGGATTTGGGGATGCCCGGCATACGTGTTGGTTCAAAATTCTAAAAAATTAGAATGTCGTTCAAAACTATGCCTATTTGTAAGTTATCTAAAAGAAACAAAAGATGGTCTATTTTACGATCCTCAAGAGAATAAGGTATTTGTATCGACAAATGCCACATTCTTAGAAGAAGATCACATAAGAAGTCATCAACCTCGCAGTAGACTAGTATTGAATGAAATTTCCAAAGATGCTACAGATAGAACTAGTTCATCTACTAAAGTAGTAGATAAAACTAGTACATCTGGTCGGTCACATCCTTCTCAAGAGTTGAGAATGCCTCGACGTAGTGGGAGGGTTGTTTATCAGCCTGACCGTTACTTGGTTTTAACAGAAACACAAGTCGTCATACCTGATGACGGCATAGAGGATCCATCGACCTAAAAACAGGCGATAAAAGATGTGGATCGTGATCAGTGGGTCAAAGCCATGGACCTCGAAATGGAGTCTATGTACTTCAATTCTATCTGGGAACTTGTAAATCAACCAAATGATGTAAAACCAATTGGTTGTAAGTGGATCTACAAGAAACGAGACCAAGCCGGTAAAGAACAGAATTTTAAGGCTCGACTTGTGGAAAAGGGTTATACCCAAGGAGAGAGAGTGGACTATGAAGAAATTTTCTATCCCGTTGACATGCTTAAGTCGATTAGAATACTCTTATCCATTTTCACCTTTTATGACTATGAAATTTGGTAAATGGATGTCAAGACAGCATTTCTAAATGGCAATCTTGAGGAGAGTATCTATATGGCTCAATCAGAGGGGTTTATTGCACAGGGTCAAGAACAAAAGGTTTGTAAGCTTCAAAAATCCATTTATGGGTTGAAACAAGCTTCTAGATCTTGGAATATAAGATTTGATACTACGATCAAATCTTATGGCTTTGAATAGAATGTTGACGAGCCTTGTGTTTACAAGAAGATCGTCAATTTTACTATAGCGTTTTTAGTTTTATATGTTGACGATATTCTACTCATTGGGAATGAAATAGGTTACCTAACTGACATCAAGAAATGGCTAGCAATGAAGTTCCAAATGAAAGATTTAGGAAATACGCAGTATGTTCTCGGGATTCAGATTATTCGGAACTGTAAGAACAGAACACTAACCATGTCTCAAGCAACTTTTATAGACAAAATGTTGTCTAGGTATAAGATGCAGAATTCCAAAAGAGGTTTGTTACCTTACAATATAGAATTCATTTGTCAAAGGATCAATGTCCTAAGACATCTCAAGAGGTTGAGGATATGAGACGAATTCCTTATGCTTCCGCAGTAGGGAGCCTGATGTATGCAATATTATGTACTAGACCTGACATATGCTACACGGTAGGGATAGTCAGTAGGTATCAGTCCAATCCTGGATATGATCATTGGACTGCCGTTAAAAATATCCTCAAGTATCTTAGGAAAACGAGGAACTACATGCTTGTGTATAGTACTAAGGATTTGATCCTTACTGTATACACTGACTCTGATTTTCAAACCGATAGAGATGCAAGAAAATCTACATTGGGATCAGTGCTCATTCTAAATGGAGGAGCAGTAGTGTGGAGGAGTGTGAAGCAAAATTGTATCGCAGACTCCACAATGGAAGCTGAATACACAACTGCATGTGAAGCAGCAAAGGAAGCAGTATGGTTAAGGAAATTCTTGAAAGATTTGGAAGTTGTTCCAAATATGCATCTACCCATCACCTTGTATTGTGACAACAGCGGTGCAGTTGCAAATTCAAAAGAACCTTGAAGCCATAAGCGGGAAAAGCACATCAAACGCAAGTACCACCTACCGGTAAATCGTACACCATGGTGACGTTGTAGTGACCCAGATACCTTCTGAGCAAAACATTGCTGATCCTTCTACAAAAACCCTCACGGTTAAAGTTTTTTAGGGTCACCTACAGAGTTTAGGTCTACAGTATTTCTAAACTAGGATAAGTGGGAGATTATGTTAAGCGTGAATGCCCTAGTTTATTGTATTCATATGTTTATTGTACTCATATGTAATATTAATTTCTCACAGTTAAATTCAGCATCGTTTGATCCTATTAGAAGTTTTAGTCCAAGTGGAAGTTTGTTGGATTTTATGTCCTAAAACTCGTAGTTTGTAATATCATATTCTTGTTCAATAAAGTTGTTATTGAAAATCTTTAGTAAAATTAAATTCTATATTCATGAATCCAATAAACTAAGGATCCGAGGCTATTAAGTTTAAGTTTGAACTTTATGTAGTGCCATAAATGTTAATCAAGTTCAAATATATAGCCAAAATGGTCTATAGTATATGAATAAGGTTGGGCGCCTTATTTTGGGGACACTATGGATGCGACCCATTTTGTAGTTAGTACAAATGATATAATCCTAAACTGTTCATGTGGAGACATGAAAGTGGAGGCATCCTATGTAAAGAGTTTACATAAGATTGAACTATGAAATAATCACTTTTTATGTTCTAAACGCCGTTTTATGTATAAAACTGACTATTTCGTTAATTGATGACTTAGGTAACTTAATCTTAATCTTGAGCTAACTATGAACTCCTGTTCACTCGAAATTATCCTTAGATCTGCATAGGTGAGGGCAGCTCATTATCGCTGGCCCAATAAGCCTTCCATTTCAGGGGTAAGATCAGGTGGATAGCTAGGAACATAGGGTGCAAGACGGAATTCACTCCTACCTGTTATAGGAATAGTAGATAGGTTGTTCCCTTTAGTACTGAATCCAAGTCTTGAACAAGGGACCCCACCCTCTCCTTGGCCCGATAGGGATTCGGTTTATAGGTTGGACCTTAAACCAATTGTTATTAGAGGATCAATGGAACTTAAAGAACAAGATGTAGTCTTGGGGGTAAAACGATTTTTATGACCCAGCCAAGATTATGAACAACCTGTGAAGGATTAGCTTACTAGTCATGGTTATATCATATGGCCACAAATATATCTATAGTGAGGGGAGTACAACTACGGGACTATAGTGGAATGACCTGTTAGTTAACGAATATTGATTAGCTCCGTCTAAAAGAGTTTTAGCCAGCTAATCTCGGATCATTGGGGCCCATGTCTATAGGTCCATTAGGTTTTCCTACTAGCTCATATAGAATAAACTTAGAACAGTATGATAGAATGATTCGAATTGTTCGAATTAGGTAAAGAGAGAGAAACCGACAAGTATATATGATATAATGGTCGGTTTTCAGTTTAGAGATACAGCTTTAATGATTAAATGTGATTTAAATATCAAGAATATGAATACATTCATATTCGGAAACTCGAAAATAATGGAAATGGTCAAAGATGTAAAAAGTCAAAGAATTGACTTTTGACTTTGAAAAGTTAAATTTTGACCGGCCTTATATTCAAATGTGATTTGAATTTCGAGAAAATGAATACGGATTCATGCTCGGGAGGTCACAATTAGTCAACACGGAAAAAATCATAAAAAGTCAAAATGTTGACTTTCGGTCATAATTTGACTTTGACAAAATGACCATTTTGCCCTTTGACTAAAGTTAGTGGGAAAATTTAAACTTTTGTTGGATAATTCCACTAACAAGATAGTGAGCTAGGTGTTAGCTTATAGTAGAGACATCAAACCCACTTAAATAATGGATTTTGAGGTGTTGGGTTTTTATGAATTTGTTTCATGCAATTTTGCATGGTTTTTTTTTTTATAAATTTGGGCTTTCAATTTGGATAAAAAAAAACTTTTTCTATTTTTGCCAAATTTAATTTTCAAAATTGGGCTGAAAAAAAAAACCCAACCCAAAATCAATCCATCTCCTATTTCCATCTCTTTCTCTCTCTCGATTTCTTCATCCATCAGGTCCCACAACCCGGTTCTGAGTCCAGAGTATAGTAGGTCAACTCTAGTGGTTGTCGGGTTCGTGTTCGGGCGAAGATAGAAGCGTTACGGGAGCTATAAAAGTTATATTATATCTCTTTTAATTTACAGTTTTTCCCTAAATTTGCATGCTATTTTCCTTGGAGTTAGAAGCAATTAGAGTGTAATTAAATCCTTATTCCATTGTGTATGTCTCGTGTTCCATCAGTTGTCTAATGATAATGTTGATGGTACTGTATTGGTAGACAATGGAATATCATCCTCTTCTCGACGAAGCTCATATGATTCCTTATATTGTCTGTCCACAGTCGTATCATTATAACTCACATTTTCAAACCCCATTCTAAAATTTTCGTCCTGATTCGATTTTAGCATTACAGATAACTGAAGTCTATTATTAAGCTCTTCCCAGAAACAAAAGAAGCGAACATCATCATCGTTCCTTATGTATTATGGAGGGACTTCGTATTCAAACTTATATTTAACTTTCATTATAAGATCAAACTCTAAAGAACTGACATTTGTAACCCTGTAAATGTGTGATTTCGTTCTTCATACTTCAATGTAACAGACACAATGATTCTTGTCAGCTCACCCTCAATATACGAACCTTTATTCTCATCTCAATCACCTCCATATCGAATAAGTAGACACTTTTCTATCATCCTACAAAGCAAGAGAACATTTGTCGTTAAGTTGTACAAGCAATTGAATTGTATTCTCGCTCTCCCCTACTCTCATTTTCTCTCTTAATCTCGCTCTCTCTGTTAATCTGGCTTCTCTCTTAATCTCGCTCTCTCTCTTACTCTTGCTCTCTCTCACTCTCGTTCTATCTCTTACTCTCTCCCCCCCAATACAAAATTTCGTAATTCTTAATTCCTACCTTTCCAGAAATAACACAACAAAAATAATGAAACAGACACCTAAATAATGAAACACCGTTCTAGAAAAGTCTTGTCTTGGAAATCCCCGTTCGAAAAATCTTCATTCAACAAAATACCGTCGAAAACCAGGGAAGCAATCATCGTTGAAATGGAGTTTAGAGTTTAAAGAAATTACCATTGTATAATGTTTAGATATTATTGATTTGAGGCTTCAGTCTTGAAAATTGTCAAATCATTCGTATACTGACGAGAAATCACATCAAACCAGGAAATTTAAAGCAAGAGCGAGAGTGTTTGATCAGACAAAAGCGAGACTTATAATGTGAAGCACTTGTAGGGGAATTTACATAATCTGGTATGACGATGATGTCAGCAGAGGGTCAATTGACATTAATTTAAAAAATGGTCATTTGACATTTTAGGCTAAAAAATGGGTCATCCGTTCAAATTTTCCAAAATTTTGATGTGCAAGTTGCAAAGCCGGTGTCAAGGATCGGTTTGATTGAACCGAGAGTATAATCGAGAGAGACTACAAGAGGGGAAAAAAAGAAAAAAAAAAAAAAAAAAGGAAAGGAAATAAAAAGAAAAAGATAAAAGAGAAGAAGGTCGAGGGGAATGAGCCAATGAGGGCGAGAAGAATGGCTAGTTCGCCAATCCTACATTGGCAAATGGGAGAAGGTAGATAATTACAGATGGTCAAACATAGACATAGGAAGGGGAAAATTCAAAGGAAATCTTAAGTATATAAATTGCGCGACGACGCTTTGCCGATACTTGTGGGTCCTAATGGAAGGTGTAGCGGCTGGCGTTGGTCTCGGCGCCGCAGAAGATGTTTCTTCTACCACTCTCTTTTCTCGGTTGAGCCATGCCGTTTCCCGCCGGTATCAGCACCTTCTTGATAGGTGTACCCCATACATCTTCTACCGTTGGATCGCCTGCTTTTTCATCGCCTCTATCTATGTCCTTCGGGTTTACCTCATCGAAGGATTCTACATCGTCTCTTACGGTCTCGGTATTTACATCCTCAATCTTCTCATCGGCTTTCTCTCCCCTCAAGTGGATCCTGAAATCCTGGATCTCAATGAAGGCCCTGCGCTTCCTGTCAGGGAATCCGACGAGTTCCGCCCTTTCGTTCGTAGGCTTCCGGAGTTCAAATTCTGGTGCGTCCAGGTTTCCCTTCCCATTTTCAATTTCAGCCATCGCGATGTCTTTGGATTGAATACTTTCTGATATATATGTGAACCATACGATCAGGAATTGGTTGTGTAATTATGAACTGTCGGGGTTTGCTTAAGCTGTAGGATATGGGTAATTGTTGGATTGGAGTCACAAGCTTGTATGTTAATAATTGGGGTAGGAATTCTTTTGACTTTTTACCCATAGGATGTGGATTTGATTAGGTTTGGTGCTCGGATCTCTAGATGAATTTCGCGTTTAGTATTTCATATGTTTGCTAAGTTTGATCTCATTTAGTTTTGAGCCTGACCTTTTTTTCAGAATCTGACTTGTTGAACGAGATTAAAGTTACAGGGGCTTAGTCAGAAGTCGGTGGATATTCGTATATTTATAATTTTATATGAACTTGGTATATGTTAAAGGGTTGCGCTTTCCGCTTCGGGTGCTAGACTCCTAGCTAGTTTTTTTACCTGTGCCATTGTCCATTAAGAGAACCTTTTGCTGCTCCCTCAACCCTTCGCCCAAGAAGTTATTCGATCAATATGGCTGTCACTTGTACGTCATTGGATTTAAGAGGAAAATTATAAATATTTGTATCCCAGTTGTAAGGTTGAGAACCATATTGAGTAATTTCTCTGCCATCTACAATTTGGAAAAAAACCAAAAATAAAGAAAAAAACATTGGTTATATTCCTTGTAACTTCAACCGAGCTGGTTGATACTCATGGTAAGCACCTAAAAAGTTCTGACCTATGAAGATGTATGATGTTTCATATAAAATATATTATTTTAATTATTGAGTATCTTAGCTTCATGATAGAACCTCGGGATTTTGTTGTTTCTTTTCACAATGTTTCTAATTGTTTGCAGTTTTCTTAACTTTGTTCTTAGCCTTCATCTTCCACATTTATACAATTTCCAGTAGCATTGCAGCTATTTGATAGGATCGTTCTTTAAGCTGTTAAACCTTGAATTTTATCCCCCAAAACAAAGATACACGGAAGAAAGTTTCCCATAATGCAATATCAGCAAATCATCTGTTTATTTGCATACTGATGGCATGTATTTAGTAAGCCTTGGTTCTACTTCTAATACAACTAAATGCCTAATCTACTCAACGTTCTTCATAAAAAAGGATATACACCATCAAATTTAATGAAATGGATAGAAGATTCCATAGACTTGATTGGACTTTATCCTTAATATGAAACTGTTTTCAGGTCCCTTTGTTATAATGGTGCATGGGATTTTTTTAATATGTATCTAATGGTTATCAGGGACCACAGTGTAGTTGCCTTGTCCAATAATTTTTCTTGTTTAAGCTTGTAGATCAAAATAGCCATTGAGAAAAAAATGCTAACATTTGGTAATGTTTCCTTCCTTTCCTCTTTGAAGGTACTCCATCACAAAAGCCTTCTGTATTGCTTTTCTGATGACATTCTTCAATGCATTTGATGTACCTGTATTTTGGCCTATCCTTTTATTTTACTGGGTGGTGCTGTTCACTCTCACCATGCGGAGGCAGATATCGCACATGATCAAATATAAATATGTTCCGTTCTCCTTTGGTAAACAGGTAAATTTCTATTCAGAGTCTTTGTGTTTGCTCAGTTTTCTTAGTCTTCCACCCATCATGTCCATGCAACAAACTAACAATTTTCTCTACTTCTGATAGCGATATGATGGAAAGGTTGCTGCTCCAAGTGACACCAAGAGCCTTCTGAAGGATTGAACTCTTCGGGTAGATTAATAATAGTAATCATTCCTGTCAAGTAGGAGAACTGGTAAACTCTATTTATGCTGCTGTATTCTTGTTCACAGTTAGTTCGACATGAGGAGAAGGCGGTAAGAGATAATTGTAATGGAGATAAGTTAGGCTGATCATCTGTTGGTTCTTCATTTCCCTGATCTTTGTACTTCTTTGGATGTTCCTACGGAAGTTTCAGGAAGATAGTATGGGTCTGAATTGTCCCCTTCTCTCCATGACAGATATTTTTCAGTTGTAAAGATGGAAAATTGCTATAATCATCTGTAGGAAAAGCTAATTTAAAACCATCCAAAATCCTTTTGAGCTTGTTGCACGCGAAAAGCTGTCTCTGAAGAAGAAAGAAAAAGGGAAAATGATCAAGGCAGGTTTTGTTGACAAATAATTAATTTCAGATTTATCATAAAGATTTTTTGCATTTCTTTTTAGTACATCAAATGGGGGTATGGGAATTTGAACCTTAATTTCAAATAAGGTAATACATGGCAATTGCACTTTGACAATAATTTTTGCAAGAGCTTGCTACATCTCTCTCCTTTTTAAGTTCAATAAATTATGATAGTAACTATAGAATAAGAGTAATTATATCATAATTAGGCACTATTCATTAGTACTTCACATTGTTAATGTCGTTGGAACCAATTGATAATTGAACGTGTTTAGTGGCTCAATACCGAACTTTAGTGTTGCAACCCTCTAGGCTTCTTATTTCCATAAGCTTTGATCTTTGCTTAGAATTTTATGACTACAATAACGGGTGTTTCGCTTTAAAGCAGAATGCCCTCTTACTGATACACTTATGTATCTCACAGCTTCAGTAGATCGATTAGCTCAGTTGATCTTTGGCGCACAAGTGCCTGATCAGTAAGTAATTATGCACTCTTTCAATGGTGGTTGCTTCTAGGCAAATCTCATGGTAGTCTCTGCAATCCTTGCTCCTTTATTACTTGGGGGCTTTAGAAGTTGTTTCTCTTTCAACGACGAAGCTTATCTCATTGATTTTCACCACTGTTATTTTGACTGTACCAAAGTCAACGGCTTTGGATAATATCCTCAATACAATACAAAAATTTATAAACAAGCTTACACAAAGAACTGAAAATATGATGGCAAATATAGAATAGCCGCCTAAGAAAGTGAATCTAGAATTTATGCCATTAGTTTAATTAGGTTTGACCATAAGAAAGACACCAGAAAAGTCATCTCATCTGGGGATTGTGCCACTGAAAATTTGAAGGCAACTCCATGATCAACATAATCAAAATGAAAACTTTCGTATTACAAATCCAATAACACAGTTCCATCAACAATTTGAACTTTTCAAGAAACTGGAAAACTGATCCCAAAAAGAATAGAGAGAAGAAGAAACAATCGTAAAACAGAAGCTTTTTATGAGATAGAGAGAGGGTAGGTTCTGAGTGGTGAGTCAATTTGGGGGCTTGTAATAAGCATAAACTCCATAGAAGGCTTGTGCAAAAGTAAGCAACAGAAGAACTACTGCTGCAACCAAAGAGATAATGGCCCATGGATTGCTGAAATAATTGTGTTTCAAAGTTGCTCTCCAAGCATTCCATCTATGGTTGTAGTAGCGATTGACATCCTCAGATAATTGGGAAAGATAGCTATTATTGATATCATAAACTACCTCTTGACAAAGACGATTGAAGAGCTCTGTAACTTCCTCATCACTACCAAGCCAATGCTCTATTATTCCGCAATAATGGAGGTAAGCAACATCTTCATGAGAATCGATTAGATTATCCATGAAAACCACATAAGAGGTTATATCGTTGCTGCAATCAAGATGACATTGTTCAAACGCTATTAGATTCAGAAACAATGACCTAGTTCCATCGTGAATCAATAGCCGTGGAATTTCCATAACCCCATTGTTGAAATTTATGTCCCAAAATCGATCTGTTTTCTTCTTCCGGAATCTAATCCCTGCTTCTTTCAGCTCTTTCACACAATGAATCAGTTGCTGCCTTCGTTTATCGGCAACCCGATTCGCATGAGATCGCCGTTTCATCCACACTTTCGGAGCTAATTTCGGGCCTGACCGAAGGAGACTTCGCCGGAAAACGTCGAGGCAATGAAGTCCGTCTTGATAACCTAGCGGGTCAAAGGCCGTTGCGTTTCCGAGAGAGGATTCTAATTTGTTTAAGCTACTTTTGGTTAAGGGTTCATCGTTTGGGGTTAATGGATCGAAGAATCTGAGTGCCAATTCGGCTACGAGTCCCTTCTGGTAGTGGTCACCCAGCTGAAGCCCTAGCAGCCGATCCAATACAAACAGAGGGAGCTGATTTTCAAGCATTATCATATCCCTCTGGATCGAATGCATTGAACCGCGCATTGCGAAGATTGGATCATTTCGAGGATACCCAAGTTGTTTGAATCCTTCTGCAGCTCCTCTGAAGAGTTCAAGCACAAAGCAACCATCCAACACCATCATTTCCACAAATTCATTGCTGCTAAAACTGAATGGTCCTTCATAACAATTACGGGCTCTTTCTTCAAGTTCTTTCATGGCGTCCAGATAAAGCTTTATGTCCTGCTTCGTTCTCTCAAGGATGTGGTAAAGTGACCGCCATTTATGGCGTTCCATTTGCCGGAGCCGACGCTTTCCATGGTGGTAAGGTCCTAAAGAGACAATCTGAGGAACAACAGCTTTGTCTTCTCCATCTTTCAGGTAGTGAGGGACCTTGTAAATGCAGAGCTTTGCCCATGAACTCTCTACTTCATCTTGATGAGCTTGGTTAAGCTTTTCCTTGATGGTGATAACCCATTCTGACTCGGGTGATTCAGGGTCTTCTTCAAGCTTTTGATCTTCATCTTCTATTATAACATGATGGGATTCTGATTGAATCTGTTTTAGTTCCTGGAGCTGGGGTTCTGATTTTCCAAGAGAATCAACAGAGTTAGCTGAAAGTGAGTTTCTGGGAAGTCCAGATTCTACCGTTTCTCTGAGCTTAAGGGTGATCAGGTACCAGCTTAATAACTCTTTATTGAACACAGCCACCATTTTTGTGCACAGACTGAAATTGTTAGACTTTGACTTGCTTTTGAAGAACTCTTATCCCCCAGAAACGAAAACACTGTACTTCAAACAAAGACAACTAGGACGTAATAATTAATGAGAGGAGGGAAATATCCAAATCATTGATGCTTTAAGTTTCCAATAGACGTGAAGCAAAGGTGTAGTGTAGATCATCAAAAACCAAATGGACCCATTTACATGGAAGGTTTATCTTGGATGTTTGGTGTGAATGTGATTTCATTGAAAAATCAAATTTCTATTCTTTAATTCCAATTCTGTTTTCCCTTGTGGATTTTTAACAGAAGTGCACGATTCTCCTTCCCTCTCTCTCCTCTTACCTTTGTAAATTGTATTATAATATCATTCATATGGAGAAGATGAAATTTTCCTGGAATTCAATTATTAAATATTGCGCCATCTTGCCACTCCACAGTTGACCCCAATGATGGCATCAGGTAGAAGCAATGGGCTAAATCATGAGAGGAAACTTGCTTCATTATCATAATTATTTTTGTGATAACACAAAAAGACAACTCCCATCTTAAATGCCACAAATATCATTAAACTGTTGAGGAACATTAATATTGAACCGAATCATTTACAAGAAGCACAATTTCTAAGTATAACAATAGGCTAAACTTCAGACCAACAGGAATTGAAACATCCAAGACATAATCAACTCCCATGAAACTAGAGGTAACACATGTCTCACAATCTCTCCGTTCAAGCAATGTTGATCTTGTTCTTCTCCCCAGCAGTTTCCAAACTTAAGTAGTATGATTTTGTTGGCTTCTTGTCATTCTTAACAGGATAAGATGCCTGCATTGCGATCCCACACTTACCATTGGTAGTATGCTTTACATTGCGCTCTAGCTTGAAGTAGCCATCCTCACCCCATCCTGTGCCCCATGAGTTCCTTACAAGCCAATAATCAACTCCGTTCTCTGTGCCGTATCCAACGGCGACGACGCCGTGGTCGAGAGCTGAGCCACATTTACCAGTGAATACACCCTGAAAAGTTGAATCACATATAATCAATAACAATGTATGGATTGAAGTGGACAGTTTGAAAAGGGTGTGAGCAGGGGAAGTTTGCTCACCGACTGGTAGAGTTGCAAAGCCAAGCCACTAGCTTCAATGGCCACGCTGACTGGCTGATGAGCAACGGCCTTCTTCAATGCTTCCTCATCATTGGCAGGGACATCCTCGTACCCGTCAATGCTAACGACCTTGGCATTTTTCTGAGAGAGAGATGCTGGGAATCAAAATCTGGCCAAATAAATAAAAGAGATGAGTGGAAAACGGAAGCAGAAATAATCTGACCCTGGTGGGATCGCATTGACCATCGAAGCCCTCATAAGGGTAATCTTCTTCAGTGTCCAAGCCGCCGTTGTCAATGATGAACTGGAAGGCATAGTCCATAAGGCCTCCATTGCAGCCTGAATTGTACTTTTTGTCACAGCTAACAAGTTCTTGTTCAGAGAGAGAGATGAGTTCTCCGGTGACGATCTGATTTATGCCTTCCACAGCTGCTATGGTTGAGAATGCCCAGCAGCTCCCTGTTTCCCCCAACAACACAAACATTTCACATTAGTTGGGTTCACTTGTTTCCAACAATAATGCGCTGTCGCACAACATTTAACACATGCTAAAATCTCCCCCACCTAATTTTTTTTATAATCGTCCAATTTAATTTATGTTCTTACATTTTTAGTGCAACAAATTCTTGTGTACGTCCACTGTCGGTTGTATAGATTGGTTTGATTTGTTAAAGAAAAACAAATAAGGAAGTTGCCCGGGTATTGTTAATTTGTTTGATCCAACATTCTTAGATTTAATTCCATTTTTTAACTAAATAATCCGACGTGCTCTTATACTATAGAAGATAAATATGAAATTTTTTCTCAAAATCAATTACCAATAATAGTACATATATTTTTAAAAGACATCTTATTATAAATTAGCTTACTATTTAACTTAAGTAATTAATTTGAGTTTTTCTAAGAGGAGATTTATCTTTTCCACTTTTAAATAATTAACCTTTTTTTAATTGGATTTTTATCAAACAAGAAAGCTCACTACTTTGCATCAGAAATCCAAAACCATCCTTCCTCCTTTTCTTGATCGTTGAGTATTATTTTTAAGAAAATAATTTTTCTTGTTTACTATATATAATGAAGGAGCATGGAATAGGCTGTGCCTATACAAATAAAGGACATAAAGATTATATTGAACTTTGAGAACACTTCAAAATGGATAGTATAAACTTTGTATCGATTGAGCTATATTCATATAGTTCACATTTTAAGACAATTTAATTATGTTTGTTAAGTCCTATATTTAATCAAAAGAATTGATCAGATGATTGAATCTTCAATATGTGTACTCATATGCACGAATAGTATGGACTCAAGCCCCCTCAACTTTATGCTCTGTATAGCTAGAAAACACGTTTACCAGACCCAAGTTTGAATTCTATTCCTTTGATTTATTTTTCAAATATCAATGACTTTATTAATCCAATGGTAAACGTGTCTAGCCCCTTAGACCCAAATTTGAATTCTATTCCTTTTATTTATTTTTCAAACTTTTCTTCCTTTAACAAAACCTTCTATTTTTGGAAAAGAACAATAATTACACACTAATCCATGCCAAAATACAGTTGTAAATAAAGAATGAAGTAATTGCAAATAAAGAAGGAAATAATCTAGAGTCAACTTCTTTAAATTACTTTTTTTTTTGTTTTTTTTCCAATAAAACTTCAACTCCAATAAATCTACAGTTTTTTTAATTTCTTCTTCAATTTCTTCTCTAGTTTGGAAGCTAAGTTTTTAATTTATTTTTCTTCTTTTTAAGTTTGTTGTTTTATTTATATGCATTTGGTTTTCATGTTTCATATCATTCTTATTTTTTTGTTTCAGTTTTTTATTTTATACTTATTTTATTAATTTTTAAAATAAGTTATAGATCTTAAGTAAAGATTTTAAACTTTTGTTGGGTCATTTAAGTTATTATATTATTGTTATTGTTTAAGTTATGATACTATTGTTATGTTATCAATTTTTTCTTGATTTATTATCATTACATTATTATAGATTTAATTTGAAATTTAAACTGAAAAACATTTTGAAAGAAAATCAACAAAATCGTAGAAGAAAAGTAATAATAGTGATGTAAGAAAGTAAATATATGAATTCTTAGAAAAGTACTCACTTCTAAATTATTTTTACTAAATTATAAAATCTCATCAACAAAACTTCTAGATGCTTATATTCGATATATTTTGAAATAAAAATACTTGAAGATGTGAAGTCAAAATCTTGTTTCAAGTTATAAATTTTAATACCTCAATCCGTTATGGCTATATTGAAGTTGGTGGGTGAGCATATGTATAAAAGAAAAACTCTAGATGTGTATTTGGAACTATAACTATTCTAAAACTATAATAACCACTTCTTATAATTACAGTTAACATTATATCAAAATAATCATTTACTATCGTATTTATTATTTGTTATTGTTTTTGCTAGTTTAATTTCATATTTTTTTATTATTATTTAATATAGTATCTACTATTTTCTTCTCGAACCAAATCTACACTTCAAATTCATATTATTATAACTCAAATAAAAATAATCTATACCCAAGATACAAACTATTACAATGACTATAGTAACCAACTCCATTCCTAAACGTCCAAAAATTCTCAAGAGCAGTTGGTATTTAAAAAACTCACCGCAACTTCCTTGATTTTTGACTGGAGCAACGGCGCCTCTGGCCCTCCAATCGAAAGATTCCGGCAACCGATCGCGGTTGTTGACGGCATATCGGCGGCTGGCGGTCTTGGCCTTCATGACTCGTCGAGCAGGGGGAGACCTGGTCCCCAAATACAGAGCCCGATACTCGTCGTTGGTCAAATCGGCGAACATATTCAATCCAACCTTATACGTCCGATTCTCGGAGTTATGATCATCGATAAATTTCAGATTCTCTTTGAAGATCTGAAACCTCTTCTCCCGTTCCTCGATTCCGTTGTAGGCCTTGCCGTGCTTCGCCAGCCACAGGTCGTAAATTTCTCTAACCTCACGGTCGCTCCGGGGGCTGAGGGCGGAGGAGGAAATGGAAAGGAAGAAGAATGAGAGGAGGGCGAGCAAAGTGGTGGCTGAGGCCATGGGGAAGGTTGCTTCAAGAACAGGGAAGATTGTTCGATTCCGAGTTATGAAGAAAGTGAGGAAGTGGCTATGGGTATTTATAGCCTGAAGGAGCTCAAAAGTGAGGGAAAAATTTTTCCCACTGATATGGGTTTAGTTTAATTAATTATAATAATAAGGGTAATTGAGCTTAATGATGTGTCAGAAAAATAAATTATTTAATTCTTCACCAAAAGTTACTTTTTTTTTTTTTTTTTCCTGTTGTGTGAAAATGATGTTTTGATTTTACAGAAATCCGTAAATTATATTTTTGTTGAAAGTAAATTATATTATTATTATTATTAAAATATTCTGATGCATCTACTCAGTATCAATTACAAATTGTAATGGGACAAAATTTTCATTTTTTTTCTCTGTGATAAATTCAATATTCAAGTATTACTTTTATATTATCATATCTTGTCTCTCAAATATTTTAATTTTTTTCAATGACTACTTTGAATAATTTTCGATTCTTGTTAACAGTTCAAGTTTTCAAACCAATATGGGGTGGGAATTAACAAGGAAGGTTGTAGCTTTAACTTTTAATTCATTATTTACCCACAATTTCCTGTCAAAATAAGACTTTAACATATTCCTACAAACACCGTTTTTTATTAAAGAAAAAAAAAAGGAAATTAGAAAAATCATTGGCACTTGCCGGTGACTGTCTGTTTGTTTCGAGAGATGAAGTGGGAATATTTTTAGTTTTATAGAATCAGACTATGGAATAGTTAAAAACAGAAAGTGATTGAAAATAACTAAGGAAAAATAATTATATTCTTTGTGTTTCTAATGGCATGGAATCTCTTATAAGGACATCATTGGAGGAAATATATGAAAATATAAATTAGAAAGTAATGGTAAAGTTATACAAATTTATACAAAAAAATAAATAAATAAAAGGTTTATATTGTCAATATTTTGATATAAATAATCTTAGATGAAGATTCAACCTCTATTCTCAAAAGAGGAATTGTGTGGCAGTTACAATTAAGCTAAACTCATTTTAATATAATGGTAACTTTTTAATTTTTGTTTTTTCATTAGTCAATTTTTAACGTAATCCGTACTTACCAAAAAAAAAAAAAAGGTAAAACCTAATTAGTATACTAATTTACTATACATATATAGCAACTCTACAAATTCACTAATCATAAAGTTTCAAAATTAGATTAGTAAGATTTACAAAATTAGCAAACTCCTCCCTATCCCAAATATTGTAAATAATAAATATATTTGAAAAAAAAAGGTTCGGTGAAAATGGGAGATCACATGAGAAAACATTATGAAAATGCAGAAGTGAGGAAGGCAAGTGGGAGTAATGGGGTGATGAGTCAGGGCTGAAAGGGTTTGTGTAAGTCCATGCCTAACAAAGTGACAACTTCCATTAATAATGGAACTTCAAGTGGAAGTTTAACTTATAGGGCATTGTCAATGTCACCCCCTTCCCTTCTTCATATTCTTAATGCCCAAGTTCCAATTATTCATGCATTTCTTTTTATCCTTTCCACTACTATCTTTTTCTCCTTTTTATTTTCTTTTTATGTTTGGTTAATTAGCTTATAAAGTTTCTAAACATTCTTAACATTGTGATTTTGGGTTTAATAACTACTTCTTGAAAGTTAAAACATCTTATTTGATATAAATTTCAATTTTATATTATATTTAATTTTGAAAATTTTTTAATATTATAAGGGACCTATTTAATATAAAATTAAAACTTCAAAAATTTATTAAACATTTTTAAAGTTCAGACTTTTTAAACTAGGTTACAAAATATAGAAACTATAGAGATTGAGTAGAGTTTATAAACCTATTTTTATTATTATTAAAGAAAGAGGAAGTTATTAATTAGTTTTTTTAGTAAATATCAATTTATACCCTTAAACTTTGTGGATGGTATTAATTTAAACCTTAAATTAAAAGTTGTCTCAATTTAAACACTGAATATCTTGGTAGTATCAATTTAAATCCTAAACTTTTATAAGTATATCAATTTAAACTCTACACTTTCATAAGTATATCAATTTAAATCTTAAACTTTCATAAGTATATCCAAATAAAACATAATATGACACATTTATGAAGCTTTTGGATTTTAATAGTTATACTTATAAATGTTCAAGATTTAAGATGATACAATTATTAGTTTGAGTTTAAATTGATATAATTATTAAAATTCATGATTTAAATGGATCTAATTGTTAGTTCATAATTTAAATTGATATTTATCAATATATAATTAAAAATAAGAGATTTATTTTGAAAGTTAAAAAAAAAAAATTTGAGATTTTTCATAGAATTTCCCAAAATGAAAAGAGATTCCAAACTCCAAGTTGATGTAGATTTTGGTAGTTAAAGAAATAAGAAATAATAAATAATGCAACCAAAGCGATTGAGGGAGAGAGTGTGGAAGAATGTGCCAACAGTCACTCATATTACTGTCATTTCCCATACACGAGGAGCTCACATCACTGCTCCCCTCCTCTACTTCCCTTTTTTTTTATTATCTACTTCTAAATCTCTTCCTTCCACCGTTTTACTATTATTATTTTAATACAACAATAAAATATTTTTTAATCCAAAAAATTATTCGTCTCACCATATAATGCACCAGTTACATTATTTGAGGACAAAAAATTGATTCCACACTCACAATCATAGTTGAAAAAAAATTAATATATGCTAAGTTCGAAGGGAAAGACGAGAAAAATGAAAATAGATGAAAAAGTAAAACTTGGAATAAAAGTAAACAATTTAAAATTCAAACTTAAAGGATGAGGGCTAGGACTTTAAAAGTTCGATATTTTGAAAAACAATGGGGGAAAAAAAGGAAATGAAAGGGAGGATTTTGGGGGCTCCTATTCCCAAGAAGCTGAGAAAGGAAGGGGCAGGGAACCCACCATTCTTTGAACCAAAGGAAAAATAAACACTAAATAAAGTATAAATCGGCGTCTTGTCTTGGGAAACACAAATTTCAGCCTTCTTCTGGATCATCTTCTCTTCTCTCTTCAATATTATTCATTCTCTCTCTTAAAATCTTTTTTTTTTCTTTAGTTATATGATGATATTCCCAGTAAATATTTAATGTGCACTCGTCAATTATTACAATATATATTTTTTTTAAATTTTATATTTCAAGTTGAAGTTTGATGAATATAGAAGGTTATCCGGTTACATTCATTAATGAGCTATATCTATTGATTTATTGTATTAAAGTGTCTGTGTTGGTCTATAATGAACTTATGGACTATTATGGTCATATTCAAGAAATTGAAAACAATGGAGACAATGACTGCTTTTCTTAAATATCACTCAATTAAATAACAATCCATGCATATTAATAGGGAATGTTCGCTTTCCCCAAAGAAGTTGTCTGTGGTAAGGTATAACTATAAAGTTTGGATTAAGAGATTGAAATGGAAATATGTTTAAGTCCTCATTAAATATCTCTGTTTTGTTTGATTAATGATCAAATAACAATTGTACATACTACTTTCTTTCAGCATTTTGACATATTATTTATATGATTTTTTATTTTTAATTAATTGGTCTCACACAATTCTCTGCCCTATAATGATTTCTTATGGTATAACTGAAAGCTTGCACTATTAAACCTAATATTAGAGGTTTGATTTCACACTCCACATGTCATAAAAAAATGTTTTTTTTTTTTTTTTTTTCACAACAACCAGCGCAAGAAGGTAACCATAATATATTAGATATTTTCCTAATAAAAATCGATAAATATTGACCAACAAGTATGCGAATTTCAACTTTCCATAAGAATTAAGTTCCAAAGTGGGAGAGGTATGTTAAGCCTAATGTCAAATTAAGATTGGAAGAGTTATCAGCAACTTTTCTTTGTTTATGATTATGTAGGCAAAAGAACTCACAACTCCTATTGAGAGCATCACGTATAAAATTTTCAAAGATATTGAATACAAGCTTTCCTGCAGTAGCAGGTTGAAATTCTCTTCTCATGACATAAGAACATCAATCACCCCATAAAGAGAGAAGAAAAAAATAATAAAAATTTTAAAAGAAGAAAATTGTAACCGAGTCTGAAAATCAAAACTGAATTCTTTGTATACATGGGCTTGTTATATATGAAACCTGCCTGTCCTGATTGATATTTCCCTTGAAACCATGAGCTTTCTATCTGCCAAAAAAAGCATTTCTTCCCTGAATTCTTATCATCTAATCTTTAAACACAAGAAAGATCATGGACGTGTTACGGGCTGATTCTTTTCAGTTGTCTGAATGTCTTGCTGAGGTTTGAGCATCGACCACTTTCGGTTCGTGCCGCTTTCTCTTGCTTCGAGAACTTCTTCTTGATCTCGATGAATGAGTCTTTGCAGGAAGCTTAGATGTTTCCTCATGGTTGCCTGTCTGAGCTTTTTCATTAGTAGATAATTCGGGAGGAACATCTGGCCATGGTGTTCGTTTTGCAGGTACAGTAATCTCCAAAGGAGGGTCAATTAACCACCTGTATGAAATAGAATTGGAAGCATTAAGTGAATATAAAAGCTAACATCCAATATTGAGGGTAAATGAAGGTTGTCTACGGAGGATCCAACATCCCAGTGAAATGGCCAACAACGCTGTTAACTCAAGAATCCAAGTAAAAAGAAAATCCATGTGAAGAAGATATCATAGTCAAATCTGCAAATGCAGACAAAGAAACAAAGAAACAAAGGGGAAATATTATAGTGAAGATGGATGTCTCTTTCAGGTTATAGTGAAAATGAAGATGAAACAAGGTAGATCAATGCGGATTAGTCTACCAAACAGCAAGGGATCACCACATTTCAAAGTCAAAGCGCATACAGACAGAACGATCACTTTATGCTGACACCTTTTTGTAGGAACAGAGCGAAGAAACTATCCATAGGTCATTTAGGTAGCAGGGTGAGCATCCAAGTTATCAGAACATCAGGGGAAGCTCGGAAGCAAGTCTGAATATCTCACAGGGACGTAGTCCAAGAATGGCTAATGAAAATTTTGAATTGCAAACCGAACGTCAAATCCCTGTGACCCTTGCTTCCTCGAGATTAAAGACTGCTCAACTAGATTGTGAATTGGGATCCATATGAGCTCTGGAGTCTCCTAGAAATAAGAGGATTCTTGTACTATAATTTTGTAAATGAAATTTGACAGAAAGATGAGCAAAAATATGAAGGGACTTGCTAAATTACTAAAAGACCACAGAAGCCGAAAATATTGTAAAACTATCTTGTTTTGGTGATAGTGACGCCCTACCATGACTCGGATTGAGTAAAAAACATATTTATGGAAAATTTAATTGTATTCTGGATAATTAGGGATCAAATTTCTAAAGGAAAATGAATGACACAAGTGAAGAAACATGTCCAAGGAAATGTTTTATCAGATTTGAGATGTTTGGAGATACCTTCCCCAGTCGAATCAAGCATTTGGTGAAAAACTTAAATTTTAGATCTTACATTGTTTCACATACATCACCTTTACCGTTTGCCATTTAAAGGGAGGAAGTCTTGGAGCTATGAGTCAATGATAAGAAACTATTCTATCTGTTGGGGGGAAAAGCCAATCGAGAATTTGTGGGTTGAGGCAAAGCCTCTCCGGAATTAGAGAGGTGGGTCGGTTATAGATTGTTCTAAGAGGAGGTGTATAGAAAAAGACGCATAAATGGCGAAAGAGAAAATGTGCAAAAACAAATGGGAGAAAATGCAATCAGGTCACCAGAATCTGGCCATCAAGATGAGCAACCCTTCTTGGAAAAGATAAAGACAAGATTAAGAAAGCGGTTATGGTTTTTGTCCTGGATTCTTATAGGTGTTCAGAACGGTCGTCAAAACTCAAAAGTGGAAAGAGAATGGGCATAATAGGAAGAAAATATTTACTAGGCAAGAAGAATTTCTAGGTGAGTGATGGTGATTCTAATCTTACCAACATTTGAGCGTAATATGTTAAATGGACAAACATGTATGAATATGAACTCAATCTATCATAGATTTACAAGAGGAGCCTGTAGTAGTTCTTGTCTTCAATAGAACGATAAAAAATCTAAAAGATTATCCATGGTTTCCACCAACACTTAGGGTCATCTCGGACCTGGAGGTAATGATAACTTAGAAATGAGGATAGCCGTACCTATGCCTAAGAGAAACACGGAAATAATAGATTGACAAAGAAATTTTATCCACAACAAGAATAATTTCAATTGAAAAATGGTATGTGCAAAAGTTTACTAAATAATATAAAGATCAAAATAAATCTACTGAACGTAAATATGGTGACTAAATAATCTTATATTCTGTAACAGAATTACATAAAATTATGAACAGGTAAAATTGTATACTATTTTAAATAAAAAGAATCTTATATTTGACAAAAATTCACATAATAATAGTGATGTTTTCAAATATAAGAAAATGAGTCATCTAATTTACAAATATAGTAAAATGTCACTGTCTATCTTGCTATATTTGAAAATATTTCCAACAGTTTTACCATTTAAAAAATAATTACCTATAATAATATGAACATATGAAAAATATATATCCCGTTAAATTTGTTAAATAAATGGTATACAAAATTGTCAAAAGTAATTTATGTAAATTTAATTTTGGAAATTAGTATAAGAAAATGAAATGCAAAAATGGCGGAACTTTTCTGCCTATAATAAGACCAATATGTGTTTGGATGCAGATGGAAGTGATCAGCTAAGATGATCAGGCAAGAAATATAGCATATAGTATCATTAACAATTGCATCAAACAAAAAGCACAGATCAACCGCCTACCACCTCCTATTGGCTCCAATATTCAAGTGAAGTGGCCTTCTAAGGATCATTAAATATTCATGTAAGTTGGCCATTTATGTATCGCAAGCACCCCAACAATAGTAATTTTCATAGCAACATGCAGAAGCTAAAGTAGAGATACAGCATAGACAAGACATCAAAGCTAGATAAAAGTGCATTTGAAAAACATGAACCATGTCTTGACCAATCAAAATGTGAAAACCACTTGAGATGTTAAATCATGATCAAGTACAGGTGAACAGGACATCCTTGGAAGCTAGAGACATTAAATTAAAGGATCATCAGATCGGACATTACCAACCTCTACATTAAAATAGGTGTTTGTAATGTTATTCAGATTTCAATACACAATCGAAACAAATTGACCCAAAAATCGCATTTTGTTTAATTTCAGGTTTAGTGGTATATCTAACGGATTGATGAATTTCATATATGTAAATTTGTAATAGTGAGGAAGGCATCAAATAAAAGAAGTTACTAACCCATGAGGAAATTTGCTATCAAAACGAGCTTCAACTCTGAGCCACCAGAGCAAAACTTGGCGGCCACAACTTCCAAGCGGCTCAACCATCGATGTATCCTTCAAAAGAAATAGTGGACTCTCTAAAGCATCATCCCCAACCTCCAATGTATCAAACTCATTGACCCATTCTGGCTTATCTTCTGCATCTTTCCATAGTAACTTGGAATTCAATACAAACCCACACCACTCAAGCTTCCTCGGAAGAACTGATGTCTTGTCACCAATGAATTTAGCACTCTTTCCGGCGTATGGAAGCGCATTGAAGGTGTGCCAACCAACCAACTTATTGGAAGAATTGCAAGCAGGACCCTGAGCAGGAATTGGTGGGTTCTCCAACTCCTCTGATGATTCATCTTGTTTATCGGACTGAACAATAATTCCGACAGACAGAGCACCAAACCACTTCACATTCTGGATCTCATCAAAGAACTCCATACTGTGCATATTACTGTCATCCATGAATATCACGATTCCATCCAGCATCATTTTGCTCACAATTCTGCATCATTTCATACCTACAGAATCAAATTCATATTCTAAAAGTAACCTAAAATGTTCAGTCATATTAAGAGAAAATGGGGGCTAAGGATTATAATATCATCATCATACACAATCTTTTGATCTTTTCACCTTTTTGGCCCTGCAATTAATAGCTTACTAACTAAATCATATACAGTCAAATTGTACTCGAGCACTCAGCTTTGTTTAGAAAGAAACAGGATTGTCTAACTAACTTCTAAATTCTTCAAAAAAGAAGCAAATAACGGACAAAGGACAGGCATGGAGAAATAACCTCAAGCCATGGAGCCTCATCTGAGCCTCCATTCGATGCCTACCCTCCCAAGAAGTTGGCATCCGCTGATTGAACCCAACGTGGATAGTCTCCAGCCCAGACTTGGCAAGAACTGAAGCAGTCTCGTTGGTGATTCCACCGGCTTCAACCACGATCCAAACAAGCTCGTAAGGCACCAACATCAGCGAGTGCATAACACCAGTCATGTGGAGCGCCTGGAAAGTCCGCACATAAGTTGGCGTTATAGCAATTATCTTTCGAGGATTCTTGACCCCGAATTGACGCCTCTGTTCTCTCTGTACCGTCTCAATAATCTGGTGAGCCTTCATGACTTCAGTAGGGTTTGGATGCGGCCACGGCCGGATTCGGATCCCATGCCTCCCCACAACCACACGGCTACTCGAAGTGGAAATGGTCGTAGACGCCGTCTTATTCACCGGAATTTCAAGATTTACAGTCGGATTTGACAGCGAAGTAGAGTGAATGTTCAGGTCAGTGGCGGATCGAAAAGGAGTCAAGTAAAGGTTAGTGGTGGTGGAAGTAGAGAAGAAAAGGAAAAACACAAGACGAGAGAAGCGAAATCCAAGTACAAGACTGATAAGGCAACAAAGTCCATGAAGAATCAGCCAGAAAATCCCCGCCGGCGACTTGATTGGACTATCCGCCGACGAATCCAACGGCGATCCTCTGAAGCTATTAGCCCGACGGGCAGCATAAGTCTGCTGCAATGCAGAAAGCTTCATATTCTGGGTTTGCCCCCACTAACCCTGGCCTTCAGTCCAGCAGAAGGGGATGATGGGTTGGGTCAGAAGAATTGGACAAATCGCCGAAAAGGGGATATTTCAGAAGTTGCTTTAAAGCTGAGATTGGATTTGGCTTGTAAAGATAGCAAGAGAATGGGAATGGAAGAAGGAGCTTAAGGGGTTGATTAGAGAAGAATTGCTTTGAGTTTAAGAATGAAAAGGTCGGGTAATGTCTTTGTCTGAGTCTTGGTTTGGCGCACGCACACACACGCTGTGAAGAAGGCGATATTAAGCCAAAATGAAAGGGAAGGGCCCCAGATGCTCGACGAAATGCCTGAAAGAGACAGTAATAGAGGAAAAAAGGAATAGAATAGATCAGTTAGAAAATGAGATGAAATTAAATAGAGAAACAGTTGGGATTTGAAGGGGGCAGCTTCAAACGCAAGCCAAAAGCATCCATGGCATTGGCCGCAGTTGGTTTGGTTGACGCTGGATAAACAACAACAGTAGAAGAAGAAAGTAGAATTCAACGCTTAGCTTCCAACCACAACCAGTGGTTGACAGATTCAGACCTCTTTTCCTCATATATGATCATCATTCAATTTGATACAACAAATATAAATTCTCTTTTTACCTTCTAAGCAATCAAATTGGTGAGACTCAACAATTGAACTCTGACCTTTTCCTTCTTCCTACCTTCAACAAATTTCCACCCATCAAATGATTGCCTAACCATGCACAAATCCTCCATGTAAATCCTACCGTTTTCTTCTTTTCAAATTCTTTTACTAACCTTACAATTCTTCTCCTTTCATTCTGTTACTAATTAATAATTACGCATTAAGGAGCGAATATAAACTGCACAACTAAAAAATTTAACTTTATAACTTTATATCTTATCTTATTAACTAAAAAATACACAAGGAATGATCTGCCCTCATTATTCTATTTCTGTATCGACAGCTTGATAGTAGAGATTATACTAAACATATGGTTTGAAAAATAAAAGTAAATAAATGTATTTTGAGCTATTTAATTTTAATGAACTATTTGGATAATTAGTTTTGACCAACCTTATATATGAAATCATAATAAGTGGCAAAAAAAGTTACCATGTTTCAGATTTTGTTATATGAAAAAAAAAATACCTTTTTTTTTAAGAATACAAGAAATAACTACTTCTTCTATTGTTTATAGCAAAAAGTATATCATTAATATAAAAGTTTAAATTTTATAAAATATTTTGTTGTGTGACGGATGTGTTATTGTTGAGATAATTCTATTTATCGTAAAACCTATGTATTTATCTTTAAATGAATTATAAGTTGAGTAGATAATTTCACGAAAAAAGTACCATATTTTTTACTTCAAATAATTGTTCTTTGTTTCTAAAGAAATGAATTATTTTTCAAATTTAGTTTCTAAATAACTAAATTATTGATAAGTTTGGTTTGTATGATTTAGAAGTTAACCAGTCAAACTAATTTATTTCGCTCTATGACAATTTGATTACTGTTCAAGTTAAAACAATAAAAATACGCTATTGAAAACTTTGCTATCAAACCATACACATAATATTTATGGAATTCTATTATAAGGAGTTGAGAGCTATAGGAGTAAATAATAAGGTCGAACTAAATAAATATGGAGAAAATAGTAATAAAAAAGGTTGTTACAATAAATATTCCAAAACTTTTCTTATCGTTTTAGAATTACCCATATACTTTCGAAAGTTGTAATATTATCTCTCAACTTTCATAAATATTTCAAAACTATCCTTTATAAATTCTTTAGAATTTCAATTGGGACTTAAAACTGTGTGGAGATGACCTAAAACAATGTGGTGATTCAAATTTTCGTTGTATGTCACCTATTACACCATTTCACATCTCAATTTCGTTCAAATTCTAACGAATTTCTACTCCAAGGATATTTTTGAAATGTTTATGAAAGTTCAAGGATAATATTGTCACTTTTAGAAATATTAGTCAAGAAACACATGCAATACACGTGAATCTTGTAGTTTTAATTAAACATGGTAAAAAATAGTAGGTTTTAGCATGGGACAAATAAATATTATATAATTTCATTTTGATTCCCATAAACTATATCTTTTGTAAAGTAAAACATCAAACCATTTTTTTTTCATTTACGAAATTCTAATTTTGACATTTATGTAAAATATTTGTTGTTCGAAAAAACTATATTTTATTTTTTTAAATGATGAATATTTTTTCTTATCTTATTAAAAAAAATGTTTGTTTGCTCTTTAAAGTGTTTTTTTTATTATTATTTTATATGACTTGAGAGGACAATAACAATTTTCAATATAAGTTATAAATCTCATTAACACAATATACCTAGAAGTTAATAAAACTATTAGTTATATTCTATTTTGAAAGTTTAAAGAAAAAAGAAAGAGCTCATTTTACATAATAGTCTTAATAACGAAATTCCAAGAAAATGTGGAAGATGAATAATTAGTTTACTTTTAAAATTAAGATTGAAATTAAAACTAAGAAGATTAAATCCATTTATACCAATTATGTCCCTAATTTTTTCAACTATATGTATATCTCTTTGTTCACTTATCTTCTCAAATACTAATTAATTGTCTTTTTAAATCTCGTCTCTCTTCACACTAATTCAACATATGGAAAACAATATGTTAATCAATTGATTGAACGTGCTAGTTTCTATTGAATAATTTGTTAAACATTAATGATTTTTTTTTTTATGTATATGTACTTTTTGAGGCATTAGAGCGAAAATTTTAGGATGACATACACCTGAGGACTAACATATATTTGCAATGAAATACAAAATAGAAACCTTAAGATTATTAGTATTAAAAAAATAAAAAGAAACGAACAGTATAAAAATCTAGAGATTTTGTAATATAACTACTTATGAATATCAAATATTTAAATAAAAATATCAAAAATTAATCTTAAAAAAATCAAATCCAAAAATATCACAATATTCAAATTAGATTAGTTGATCGAATCCATGAAGATTACGCAATCAACTGAAAAGAAAATGAATAAAAAAAATAGCAAACATTGCTTTCCCAAATAACACAAACACAAACAGATAACACCACGACAAGCAAAAATCGACTAACATAAATATTATAAGCATAACCAGAAACCATAGTGTTTCAAGTAACTACAACTTTCATGCGCATTTTATCAAAAATACTTTGGCATCAAATCTACAAAAATCCCGCATTCAAACAAATTCTTAATGCATTGCAATATTTAGATCTGTTGATAAAATCTGCCAAGATTATGTAATCTACTAAAAAAGAAAGAAAAAAAAAGAACAATTATTTTAAAAAATGAAAACTAGCAAAGATTGCTTTGAAAATGGAGTTTTGTTATAATTAAATTGAGAGTTGATTACTAGAGTTCTTGGATATATAAAGTTTAATGAGTATTCTTTTACGTTATGAGAATTTAGTCACGATTATTGTTGACGGTCTAAAATTTAAATATGCTCTCTTTGTGATTGTGAAGAGTCACCGTAAAATTGTGGGAGTTATAAATATATTGAATCTCATGAACAATCATCCAAAAGCGAGGAAATGGTGAAAGCTAATAAAAGAAGTGTTAATTAACCACCAAATCTAGAAGAGGGTATCATAGTCATTTGAGGTTTTTTTGTTTTTTTGTTTTTTTTTTAAGAGGTATTGTAATTAAAGTGTGGGGTGGGCAAATCGAACTCAAGCATGAGGTTGATAGTATGAACATTATGCCAATTGAGGATAAATTGGAGAGGTAAATGTGGAATGATGTTGTGGACCCACAAGGATTATAATGATTATTTAAAAAAAAACAACCAAAAAAGGGAATTTGCAAAAATTACAAGCAAACAACCATAGATCATGTTGCTGATATTTGAAGCAATTTCTTAAAAATGAGGAGACTTGGGGAATTTTGATCAATGTGAAAGTCCCAAAATCACAAACATACCTATACTAAAAAGTTCCCAAAATAAAAGAAATGTTTTGGTGAAACCATTACATCAGTTCTGAAATTGCCTTTTGTTTCCTTTGAAGTGAGGCAACCAATGTCCATGCAATTTATTATGCATTTATAACCTTTTACCTCTCTTTCTCATGTTTTTTAGAGTTAAAAAAGAACAAAAAGAAGAAATAAATCAAGCCAAACAATCATTGTTTCCTAGCCAAATGGTGAGGAACTTTTTTCTTCTCATGGTGTGCACAACAATTTCTTAGCCAGATTGATTACTAATTTTTCATGTGAGATTATAACATTTATATTACCTTCTTTGATGTTCTTGATATCTTCCATTTTCAAATTCATTGTCATATAAATTATATATCTTCGCCTATATCAGTATAGTTTAATAGTTAAATATTTTATTAGATAAATATGAAGATTCATCTCAAAACCAAATTGGTAATATATGAAGTAACTCATTTATGTTTTAAAAACTATGAGATTCCTCAACATGTTTCTTTATAAGATGGTGCTTCTTTTCAGTCCAGTGCTTTTGGATTATTTATTTATTTATTTTTACTTAATATTCATTTAAGTTTCATGGGGTTGAATTTATATTAGATAATATGATGTTTAGTTGTCCATGTGGAACTAATCAGATAAGAATTAGTGTGAAAGTTAACTATTTAATTAAAACATTTCAATTGTAATGGTTTGAATTAGTTGATTTTTTTTATTAAAAAAATCAAATGGATAAAAATTCCCTCCTAGAAATCAGATCCCGCAAGTTTTCCAGAGAAAATCGCAGATCTTTAGGTAGCTTGGGTTTAAGAAAACCGTGTATTGGAGTGCATGTTTTGGAAGTCTAGGTTTAAGATTGTGTTTGGAGTTTAGGCTTAAGTGGTCTGGGAATGATCTGATATTTAGTTTGTGGAATATTTTCTTGTATTTAATCACCCGTCAAATTTTAGATTTGTTTAAATTTGTCGTCTTATTATTTCATAAACTAAAAATTTAGATGAATATTTTAAAAAAAAAAAAATTGAAATAGAGATTTTGACAAAAATTATAACTTTATTTAATCTATTGTTTTAATAATTTGATATTTTAATCTTACTAGAATTTGAAATAAAATTTCATAGACTTTTGTCACTTTAACTAATCTGAAAATGATCCATTTTTTTTAACCATAATTAGCTGACTTAAAATTGAAATAAACTAGTATTTTAATATTAAATTCAATGATTGAAAAACTATATTTTTTTTCCTTAAAAATTACATTTGAGGAATAAAAAATCATAAATTTTAAGTTTTATTTGTATTTGGTCACTAAGTTGTTTTTAAATATTTTAAATCTATACGTTTAGAAAATGATTTTAAGTTTTGAGCTATTAAATTAACTAAAAAAAAAAAATGTTATTAAATTAAATTAGAGCTTTCAAACATATATAGTTCTACACATATAACCTAAATAAATATAACTATACAACTCTAGTCTATTGACACGTTTGGAATGACTTAAAAAAATAAATATCTCTCAAAATGGAATCTATTCCAAACATGATCACGGTGTCACCGAAAGTGATGTCCAGAGGTTGGCCGACGTACTTTCTAGATTAAATTAGAAGGAAAAAAAAATGGAGTAACCTATGGATTTGAATAGTATTTACTATTCAAACTCATGGGAAAAGGATAGGCTTTCTAAATCCATGTCCCAAACAAGGGTTGGGCTTAGGGTGCCTAATCCACCCAATTTCAAACCTTGAAACAAACACCCCTAATAAGTCCGAACGCGGGTCAAGCTCGATATTCAGTAGGGGTGTTTAAAAAATCCAATGACCCAAAAAAATCGATCAATCCAACCCAACCAGTGCGGTTTGGGTTGGGTTGAGTTAGTTCATGAGTTCACTTTATATAACTCAAACCAATCTAAATTTATTATTAACTTTAAAATATATTTTTTGATTACTTATAACACAATTATTTATACATATATTGATTTTAATTTTATTTAATTTCAATATTTTTTGAATAATTTATTCTTCGACAACTCATAAAAGTAGTTTCTTTGTACTTTAGAAAGAAAAATTTCACTATATAAATTGAATTTGAGTTGTTAATCTTAATTCAATATATAAAAACAATTAAATTAGATTTTTACATATTTACATTTTGCTTCTTTTTAGAACAAAATTTTAAATAAATGACCCGATTAATCCGAACTAACCCAACCCAACTCTACTCAAATATTTCATGGTTGGTTTCACTTTTTAATAAGGATTCTTTGAGTTGAAAAAAAATTATAACTCAAATAATTGGATTGGTTCTAAAAAGTCTTTTAATTCAACCTAACCCAATCCATAAATACTTCTAATTCAGAATTTTGGATTGCCAACTGATATGGGCCTCTCGGGTCGGTGCAACCCATAATTGAAGGGCTAAGTCCAGGCTAACATAGTTCTAGCCCATTATAGGATCTTCTCGGACACAGTTGGAAAGATTGACAACTGTTTGGTGATTGTTTCGAGAGAAATCATCTTTTAATCACTAGAAACTGTTTTTAGAATTACAATTGAAAAGTTCTTGAAACAACTATTTAATAGCAATGGTGTTTTTACCGTCTCAAAGTAATTAAAATTTTATGGCATGGATGCTAGTATGAAAATTACATCATACGACACAACTTGTAACGAAAACGAAAAAAATAACAGAATGCTTGATAGTCATAGAAAAGAAAGAGAGGGAAAAAAAAAAAGAAGAGATAATGAAAAAGAAATTCTTATCAATAATTTTAGAAGAATAAAACAGAATTTTAGATTTAAACTATTAAAAGGAGAATGAGTATCCAGAAATCAATTATTTTTTCAAAAAATTCTCTAAACTTACTACTAGTGTTGAATTCAAAATAAAAAATAAATCAAAACAAAGTTGTCCTTGGAGTTAGAAATTTACCCAAAGGTAGAAATTTGAACTAGAAAAGTCTCAATTGAAGTTGCATGGTTGGGTATTTGGTAAGGAGGTACAAAGTTCATAATTAGACATATCTACCACACTAAAACCTTCCACCAAATAAATTCTTTCCTTGAGTCAAATAAAATTCCACAACAAATCAGTGAAAATTCTTGCAACAGTAACAAATTTGTAACAACTCCACACATATTTTGCATATAAAAAGTAAACTTATTATTATATATCAAATTATTATAAAAACTACCTTTCAAAATGTCATGAACATTCATGAGAAAAATATTTAAAAAGTTAAAACTAGTGAATAATTTTTTAAACACCTTAAAAGGTTTATTATTTACATAATACTCACTTTAATGATGTTTGTTACTCGTTGTTAATGTTTCACAATTTTTTAACGAAATAATAGAAGTATCTATTTCTTTTTACGTCAATGTCAAAAGTTAAAAATTACAATTTGTCAATGATAATTTAATATAATATCGGTGTGCTATTTTTAGGCCCTTCGCTAATTATTTGTACAGAGAGAAAACAAAATGATACATAAATTATTTTAAATAAAATAGCCAATTCTTAGAAGTGAATTTAATATTTTGTCGACTTTTTACCGCTTTTTATGTTACAAACACTATCAGATGGTCCACCTAAGTAGTGTAGTTTCTTGTTCCAAATTTGACTCGAGTTAATTTGATACCCTACGTATAATATATTTATTAATTTATATGCGAACATGTGTTAAACAATTATTTATTTATTTATAATGTACGTACAATTTTTCTTAGTCTATTTCGTGAGAAAAACTACTTTCTAAATGTCTTCATATGAATATGATATTATCTCCTTTAGATATAATTTATCATGACTTTACATTTTAATTTAACTCCTACAAATTTCATACCATTTGGAGAGGGTTATCATCATTTATATAAGATGCATCCACCTCTTATCTAACTAACGTATAATTTTCGTTGCATTTCTACCACGTTTACCTTTCATCCCAACAAATTATTTGATTTTTTTAGTTTTATGCTATGGATTATATTTTGTTGATGAGTTTAAAAACTAACTTTGTTTTTATGAAGAAAAGAAAAAGGAATAAGATTAAGAAAAATAAGAAGAAAATTAAAACCATGTGGAGATAAATAGACAAAGTTACGTGATTATTGATAGATTTTTAATTAATAAATTTTGGTAAAGACATGCCTCTCATATTTTTAAAGAAAAATTTGGATGTTTCTTTGGATGTATCTATCTTGATGCATAGCATGTATAATCCAACAAAATTCTGTTATGATCGAGATTTTATGAAAAATAAGGGAAACTATTTATATAAATAGCAAGATTTAATCATCTTCCTTCTTCTTTGTCTTTTTCATCTTCTCCTTCTTCGTTATGATCTCGGTCTCTCTCTCTAACCCACACACTCTAATGTCCAACAGTCTCCGCACTTATACCCAACTATCAATTCACCACCATTTGGGTCTACATCGCAGATCTGGTTATACGTCGCCCCTGGTAAGCTGATTATCCTCTTTTTACCCAATTCGATCTCTCTTTCCCTTCTTCTAACTCTTAGATCTGTGTAGCCCAACTCTTGTGCCGCTGTTTTATTACCGCCAGTGCTAGAGTTCACCAGAATTTTGTCGTCAAGGGTAAGATTTTGGACATTTTTGGTAAATTTTGTTTGATTCTTAAACACTCATTAAATTTTGGTGTTAAAATTGATTTACCCATGAAGTTGGATGCTAGATTTGAGTTTTGTTGTTTTAGATAGCTGTGATAGACATTATTATCAATGTGTATTACAAATAGACGCTGATAGAAATTTATCGGTATCTATCAGTGATAGAAACTGATATAGGTCTAGCATTGATAAATGCCGATAGAAATTTATCGGTATCTATCAGTGATAGAAACTGATATAGGTCTAGCATTGATAAATGCCGATAGAAATTTATTAATGTCTATCAGTGATAGAATTTGATAGAAATCTATCATTGATAGAGACTTAGAGAAGTTTATCAATGTCTTTCAGTGATAAAAACTGATAAAAGTCTATCATTGATATTATAATGATAGAAACTAATACAAATATATCACTGATAGAAGTTTATCAATGCTTACTAATGCTTTTTTATTAATTCTATAAATAATTTGACATTTTTTTTATCCGTAAAAATTTCCAATATATCAACCAACTTATATGTTACGTCTACTTATTATTCACATAAGAAAAAAACACGCAAAATATAGGGTGAAGAATATAAGTTAAAGTTTTTTACCAATGACACTCACTAATTAAGTTAAGAATTAAGATGAAGCTGACAATTATGTTTTTCGGACATTATTTTTCTAAGTATTTATTTTTGTTTTATTTTCAATGTTGTTCCAATTTGGATTAATATTATAGTTTTTAAAACTAATTAGAAAAATATTGTAGTTTAAAAATATTTTAGAGAAATATGATAGTTATTATTCTTTTTTTAATTTTTGTATGTCGAGACTTCAACACTCGATAAATAAAAGAGATGCATGAACACTCGAAAAAGACTTCCATTTTCATTATTTTCGACCACCATTTTCTTTTCATACTCCACAAAGAAAAATAAAAAATATATATACATTGATCATTAATTCAAGACCCGAATATTTGGAAGACTCTTCTGATCAAACAAACAATTGTCAAGAAAGTTGTTTCTTTTTTTTTTTTTTTTGAAATTCAAAGAATTTTTCTTACCTTATACATAATGTAGGTCATCAATTCAGCATTGGATAAAAAAGGGAGAAAATGAGGGTGAAATCCTTGTTTTTTTAAGTTTGGATGTTGTATTTCTTAATAATAAATAAAATCAACATCTTAACTCTTAACTCTGAGAGACATTATAGAAAATAATAAATTCTCATTCACGTTTTCTTTCATAATTTAAAAATAATAAAATGTAAATTAAATTGTTCATATTAATACAACTATTTAATATATCTCATTCATTTAAAAATAATTAAAAAAAAAAATCAATGTGTCCCACAAGGCGGACGTCGTCGATTTCAAGCTGGTTGTCGTCGTCGACTTTGAACTTTGAGGTTGCTCTGGTTCCTCTTGATGTTGTTCTGATACCTCTGCAGATGCTTCATAATATAAATATTCATTATGCTCTCTACGGTCACGCCCATGTCAAGGAAGGTATGAAAACGATGAATCGGCCTATGAATCATAATATCCTGAACCAAATGATCGCATCATCATCTTCGGGCTAAAATAATTAGTTTGGCTCTACTTTTGCATCATAGGAGGCAATTCTTCTACATTGTGGGCAACCTCATCAAACTCATCTTCTTCTTCTCGAACTGGTCCCCTACGTCTAGGAACTGGTGGAGAAACAATAGGTATATCATACATATAATGTATCTCCTCCATATAGCTTTCATTGTTACTGCATATAGCAAGAACTTGGTTTGGATCATTTGCTACATCACATAGGCTACTATTGTTCGATCTCTGTGAATTATAAAATGATTAGACAATATTTAAAATAAATTTAAATTAAAAATAATTAGATAATATTTATTTACACTACAAGAATTTTGGGCTTTAATGTCTGTTGAAAAAAGTGAAATGGGATGTATAATATTGGTTTTGTTTTTTTTTTTTAAAAAGCGGATCTTTAATGTCGGTTTTAAATCGACATTGTAGGGGTACCTTAAATGTCGGCTTTAAACTAACATTAAAGATCCGTTTAATTTATCCTCTCACTTTCTATTTTCCCCCCATTTTTTTTTTTTTCATTTTTCCCTCTTTACTCTCCCCCTATTTTCTTTTTCTTCTCATTCTCACACTTCTCTCTTCATCCGTCAATCGTGGGTGAAGAATCTGTCGTGGTGTAGATCTAGCTTTCGTGCAGGTCTGTTCGTCGTGCAACCCACGCCGCCGCACCTAGTCACCCGAATCTGCTACTCATTTTGTCGAAGTGCCACAGCCAAACCGGATCTGATCGTGGGTGAAGCTTGTTCTGTCGAAGCGCCACAACCCGGATCTGCTGCTCCCTCTTTAGTTATTTTTCTGTGTCTTATACTCTTGGTTTGATAAATAAGCAGCCAAACTTGATACGCTAATCATGTGTCTCCAGATCTGAAGTTCATATTCCTACGTGGCGTGTGCCACCATTCGCCGTTCGATTTTCCCTCACTGTCGTTCCGCCGTCGTTCGTCATTCGATTTCTCTCGCTGCGTGTCTCCAGATTTTCCGTCGTTCGTCTTTGTCCACCGCGCTGTCGTCCAAATCAGTATGCTTTTCTTCTCTTTCCTCTCTTAAACTCACAGCAATTTTTGGTCTTATGTTTATGCCTCTCAACTGTTTGTGTAAATATTTCAAGGAAAGCCAGTTGCGGTTTCACTCCAATATGTCTCCCTGCTCCTAGATTTGGACCTTTTTATATGTCTATGGCCTTTGAAATACGATTTGATTAATGGTTTTGTATGCGTGAGCAAGAGCAGTGAAAGTGAAATGTTGAGCGCAAGGCATTGGGTAGACGATCATGTAGCAAATGAGTAGCGCTACACGATGAGGTTGACGCTCGTTTAGTAAGTGAGTGGCGCTACATGACGAGGTAGGCGATCGTGTAGGCGGGTGCTGGACGATCGTGTAGCAATGCGGGAAGCTAAACGATGAGGTAGACGATCGTATAGCAGATGCATGGAGCTAAGCGATGCGCTAGACGATCGTGTAGATATGCGCGCGACGTTAAACAATGAGGAGTGACTAATAACGGGCAGAAATGCACATTATTACAGTACTAAGTTATTAAACAATGCAGGTTTGCGTTGATAAATATATGAGATTACGTCCAAAAAACATTAAGTTTATAACATTGCGGTCGTTTGAGCAATTGCGTTGACCTGCCCTTTCTTCGCTCCCGTGCTATTAATTGTGATGCCCTATATCAAACTCATCATCGCAGTCATCTAGTTCTGAAGGGATGCAATGGCCCCATTGTTTGCATCATTGTCTTTTATTCTCAATCTCTGATCGCTCTCTCTCCAGTCTTCGTGATTTTTAGAGATGCGATTGAGGATATTCTTAGCCTCCTCATATGTTTTATCAAGCAGATCACCAACTGCTGCCGCATTGGGAACGATCTGCGAAGCGGGATTTAAACCATGATAAAAGATTTCCATTTATAAGCAGTCTGGTAATCCGTTGTGTGAACAGTCCTTGACTAGCCTCTTAAACCTCACCCAGGCATCGTTGAGCGATTTGTCCATGTCTTGTTCAAAATTGGTTATTAGTTTCCTTCTTCTAGTATTCTCAGTAGGTGGGAAATATTTCTTCATAAACTTCTCTACGACCTGTTCCCATGAAGTGATCTCTCCTGGCTCGAGAGAATACGCCCATTTTTGTGCCTGATCACACAGAGAAAATGGAAACAAAGTTAGTCGAACTTCTTCGGTAGAGATGTTCAGGAACACAAAAGTGTTGCAAATTTTTATGAAGCTCTGGAGGTGAGCGTGCAGGTCCTCGCCACGCCTTCCTCTGAATTGTCTTGCAATCTGGATCATCTGCAGCATCATCGGTTTTATTTCAAACCTCGATCCGTCTAACACTGGCCTCATGATTCCTAGAGAGAAATCGTAGCGGTTGGGTGACGCATAGTCCCGAATGGGTCTATTGTGGTCATTCACCAGAAGGATGGGGTTGGCCATTATATTGTTTACGTTTGCGACCCTTTCTTCCGGTTGTTCCGCCATTTTTGGGGTTCTGTCTTGTTGTTGGCGGTTGTCTTTTAATCGTCGTCAGAACGTCCTCTCAATCTGCGGGTCGTAATTCGCCAAAGATTGAGAGTTACAAAGAAATCAGAAAAATTACCGTTAGCACACTGATTTGCTGAAGTCCCCGACAACGGCGCCAAAAACTTTGTACGTTATTTTATGAGGTGAAATTATGGAATGAAATGCAGTGATGGAAATGCGTTGAGCAACAAGTTTTCTCAGCATAATCCAAGTATAAATTCCACTGAGTTTCCTGGTAAGTCCAGGGTCGAACTCAAGGACTAGGGAAAACGGTATGCGGTGGTAATTTTCAAGAAGACTTTACGGTAACCAAGAAATCAAATAGTTATTTTGGGTTGTTGTTTACGGTAATAAATAAACAAATACGGCGGGGTCATGAAAAGAGTTGATGATACGGAAGATGCAATGAGTATGCGGTGATCGGGTTGAGAAGAGGTTTAGCTAACCCTTCCTAGGATGCATCATGTTATGTGATCATGCAACACACATACAATAGCAAATCATCTCTCGACGTAGATGCTATGGCTTCTAGTACTAGAACGCATGCGCTATATGCGATGAGTCTATAAGACCTACACATAAGCCTCTGTTCTTATTTATGCGATGACAAAATGACATACACACACAAGTAAGGTGACCACATAATATCAAAACCTATCTCTAGGGTGCATGTGATCCGGGTTGGAAAACAGAGCTTATCTCTAAGTCCCTATCTCTTGCTTATGCAGATCTAATCTTACTCTCTCGAGTCTAGATTCTAACCTAATTCTTTCGAGAGTTAGGTTTTTTCTTTAGATTCTCTCTCGAGTAGCTCTAAAGGGGTGTTGGGCACAGCATAAAACAAGATAATCGCATGCGATGAAGATCCTAGGTCATGTTAGCTTAGTTCTTCTCAACCCATTCGGTAAATTTAGTTACTCATACGTGCTTTCAAGAGAGTGAACAGATGTAGATAAAGAAATTCCATTGTATAGATATAGAGTTGAAATATAAAATAACAATGCAAGTTGAGAATAGAGAGCCTGGTAGCAATCTCTTGCTTCCCAAGGCTTTTACACTGTCTTTTCTACTTTGTTCAAAAGATAGTCTCGCTCTCGCGAGAGTCGGCCCGTTCTCTGCTTTTCCACGCCTTTGGGTTCTCTCTCGAGTTTCCCTGAGCGATCTTCCGGCGTCTCTTCCCTTCTCTCACTCTGCCTTTTAAATAAAAAGGAAAACTATGAACAAGGCTACTCTATCTAAAGGAAAATTCACTAAGTGTTCGAACTATCCGAACTCCTTTGCTGAAGGTTGCCTTCGGTACTTATAGAGCTTCAAGGTGAAAGGCGGCTTCTCTCTTATGATTGCACAGATGGGATGGCTTTAATTCTCTGACTGATGCGACGAATATTTGTCACCGAAAGTTGAGTGTACTTGTTATCGTTAGCGGCTTATCAACTTAATTCGGACTCGACCGTCATCAGATTTCTGTCCCATCGTGATTAATTATGCTTTTCATCCAGATGCGCCCACCAAGTTGCGTCGGCTCTATGCGGCAATCTTTCTTGAGCAGATGTTTGTGAGCACAAATCACCGCAAAGCCTTGCGGTAACGTTTCGCTCGATCGTTGCTTTCTTGTGATCGCACTTTTCGCTTTGCGTCAACGCATATTCTGCAAAAAAATACACAAGTTAACTGTTTTTATGCGATGACACATGCAACCGCAATGTTATAATCTTAATGCTTTTTGGACGCAATCCCATATATTTTATCAACGCAAACCTGCATTGTTTAATAACTTAATACTGTAATAACGTGCATTTATGCCCGTTATCAATGACGCACTAGACGATCGGGCTATACGATAGGCAAAGTACTGCACGATCAATGTAAGCGCTAGACGATAAGTGTAGAAGTTGGACGATAGTGCTATACGATAGCACTAGACAATAGCGTTGAGCATTAAAGCAATGCGTGGGCACTAGGTGATAGACTACATGATGGTGCTACGTAATGGGCGTGAGCGCTAGACGATGAGCAGACGCGCTACACGATTGGCGGAATGCTAAACGATAGGCGATGATGTTAAGTGATAAGCGGATGTATTAGACGATAAGACGTCAGCGTTAAACGATGGAGGTAAACAATGGGTGCGGTAGCTAAACGATAGGCTATGCGCGAGATCGTTAAGAGCAAGATCATTTACTAAATGATTGAGCTACACGATGGGCTGCTGAAGCTAAGCGATAAATGTAGGAACTAAACGATGAATCAGTTTTGAGGCTACCGTTGACTGTTAAAGCAACCTTTGAAGACTATGGATTTGGATGCATTCCCTTTAAATGTGAATTTGGTAAAGATTCTATTTTATATTCATAGTCTTTTGTTGCTTTAGGAGATAGCTACAGGTATGGCATCTTTGAGTTGTTTTGGAAGTTGTACTCCACAGATAAATATTTACTAGAGTCTCTGCTATATTATGGTAGTTATAGATTCTCCTAGAGTAAAAAGTATTTTGATTGGCTTAAGAACATGTGCATTATACTAATTAAATACTCTAAAAGAATGTTTGACTCACAGTTTTAATAAGTTTTAGTTGATGAGTCCAACTTCATCGTTATGCTACCGAAAATTTTTCACCGTCTTCGTATCTCATATCTAAGTAACCAAGCTTCTCTTCTTCAAGATCTTGAAAAAGAAGATTCTCTCATTTATTCAACTATTGAGTTTTCTTGTTTTGCATGAGTAACAAAGGAGTAAAGATTTGGTATCGCAACCTCTTTATACTTTTTCTTGAGGAACTAACACATTCGTTACAAGAATTTTTCCTTGAATGTACTATTTATACATATTCCTAATAAACACGATTAGTTGAATATGAATTTTGATCACATTTTCACTTTCAATCCTTTGTCTTATATCGTTTTTGTTTGTTATCCTTTGAACAACAGTGGTCAGACAAAGATACCTACAACCAAATACTGCTGAAGCTGGGGGGGGGGGGGAGGGGAGGGGAGGGGAGGGGTCTGTTCAAGAAGAATTATGAAAGGATCCATACTTACCAAGTGGAGAGGGACAGTAAACTCATAATGTTTGTATTACTTGTAATTTGTGTTTTCAAGGGCTGAATTATTGTACGACCTTTTAAATTATAATTTTATAGTAGAATTTGCGGATTAAATATAATAGATTTGTAATCCATACATAAATAATATGTCATAGCCAGAGTGTTCAATGATGATGTGTCATGTTGTACTTTTTGACCGAAAAAATAGATTCGACAACGGAATTAAAAAAAGGGACAATAATTGATAAAACAGACAAATTGGGCTTCAATGTCGATTTAAAGGGCTTCATTTGATTCTTTGGCTTTAGTTGCAACCGACATTAAAGGGCTTTAATGTCGGTTGCAACTAACATTAAAAATAGTGTTATTAAAGCCCTTTAATGTCAATTTAAAATCGACACTAAAGACAACCAACATTAAAGGCCTTTAATAATACTATTTTTAATGTCGGTTTAAAACCAATATTAAAGTCCGAAATTCTTCTAGTGTTATGTACCAAATGACCTACAACTGCTCCCAAACGAGATGTACCACCTTGTAATGTTATTATACCAATTGATGTAATTTTGAGTTGCATCCCTATCAAATTGCCCAATAGAAATTCTTATTGCAATATACCTTGCACGATAGTGCATTGTACTACCAAATGTGCAACTTTTTCAGACCAGTCTCTAGTTCTTAGGACGATGTCATGACCTTAATCCTGAGTGAGTTGTGAATAGAGATGTCCACAGGGCGGGACGGGGCCGGGCATGCCATTCTCCATCCCCGTCTCCACTCCCCATTTCATTCCCATCCCCGTGAAATTCTCCATGGGGATCAGAGCAAGGATTCCCCATGAGAAATTCACGGGGATCGGGTTCCCCACAGGGAATTTTTCCTCGTTACCATTTTTTATTTTATAAAAAACCAATTAATTTAAATCACTAATATAAACAAATTTTAATTAAATAATTAACTTTATCACTAAATTATTTATTATGTTAGTTTTATATGACATTTTGAATTTAAAGATAAATTACTCAAATTTTGGCCTAAAAAAGCTAATTAATTTCTTTTAGTAGAAAGGAATAAATATAAATCAAATTATTCACATATATAATCTAAACGTAAATATTCAATTTAAACATATTCATTATCTTTCTCAATAAATAATTAATTTTGAAATTTAAATGTAATATTTATATAATAATAATAATAACATAACATTAGATAACTATATTAAATAAATAAGCAGAAACTAATCGGGGCAAGGACCGGGAATGGTGTGCGGGTGGGGACGGGGAATGCATTCCCCATCCCTGTCCCCGTTTAGCTTATAGGGAATTTTTCCCCCATTCCCAGTCTATCGGGGAATCTCCGTAGGTCCCCGTCTCCGTGGGAAAATTGGACATCTCTAGTTGTAAATTCTTGCTTATGAGGGCGGTCCTTTGATTTGCATGGGTGAGAGTTGAAGGAACTCTTATCAAAGAGAACCCTGAGCGGAAGCACTCGATCCATATTAATTGTGACAGAATTACAAGCATTCTCAAACATACAAATCTGTTATGCATCTTCTAACAAATTACGACATGCTTTAGTAAATAAATACAAAAGGAACGAGAGACATACCTCTCAAGAAATTTTCTTCTAAAGACCTACCGCTCTCGTGAAGACTTGGACCAACAACCTCTCGCTACAGCTACGATTGTCTATCCACTCGTCTGGTCAATCTCTCGCTGTCGCTTAGATCACGAACAGTCTTCTCCACAAATAAATAACCTCTTAGACATTACCACTCGACAACCTTGTTTTTCTCGAAGTGAGAATCCAGGAGGTGTGGGCTCAGTTGGATTTAGTAGAAAGTTGAAGGAAACAACGATCGAACTATACGACCAAGAAAGTGGGAGAATGAACTGTCTATCATATAGACTTTGTGTACTTAATCATTTAGTAAAACTCAGCAGGTACACGATCGTTTAGAAAAAACAGGCTTGATCATTTACACGATCATTTAGTGAATCTCGCTTGCCATGCGATCGTTTTGTAAAATGCTACACGATCGTTTAGTTAAAGGCGCTAATACACGATCGTTTAGGGTCTCGCTTAGATAGTTGTCGTACAGTCTCTCGTTAGCTAAACTATTGGTCATGCACTTAATGATGCGATGCTTTACAAAATAAAAACATTTTTCATTTTATCCTTCAGTTATGAAAACTGAAAAATAACCTCCCACTTTCACGCACAGTTAAAGGAGAAACCACTGATGCATTTTTTTATGTGATGAAATAATGGTAGGGATTGCGTTGATGGAAAATGCATTGTGCAAATAAGTTTTCTCAGCAGGACCCAAGTATAAACCCTACTGAGTTTCCTGGTAAGCCCAGGGTCGAACTCAGGGACTAAGGAAAACAATATGCGGTGGTAATTTTTAGATCACTTTGCGATAACCAATAAATCAAGGAGTTGGTTGGTTTGTTGTTTACAGTATAAAAGTATGCGGCGAATTTGAGAAAAGAGTAATTATGTGACAGCTACACTGAGTATGTGGAGGAACGGGTTGAGAAGCTCTTTAACTAGCGTTTTCCGAGAATGCGATCATGCTACACTCATGTGACCGCAACTCATTTTCCAATGCAAATGCGATGACTCCTAATTTTAGGACGCATGCGATGAATGCGATAATGTCTATAAAGCTTATTCCTAAGTCTCTACTTCTTGCCCATGCGATGATGTAAGATGCACACAAGGACAAGGTGACTGCATACAATCATAACCTATCTCTAGGGTGCATGTGATGCGTTAATAGCAAACTGAACTTATTCCTAAGCTTATATCTCTTGATTATGTGTTCTAATCTGACTCTCCCGAGCCTAGACTCTAACCTGACTTTTCCAAACCTAGATTCTATCCTTAGACTACCCTCCCGAGTATCTCTAATGGACGAATGATGCATACATAATACAAGATAATCACATAGAATGAAGATCCTAGGTTATGCTAACTAAGTGCTTCTCAACTCATTCGACAGATTTATCTACTCATGCTTAATGTACAGAGAATGAACAGATATAAAGATGCAATTTCCATTTCTATAAATAAGTTCAGTGCACAAAATGACAATGGAAATAAAGGTAGAAAGCCTGGTAGCAATTCCTTGCTTCCCAAGGCTTTTACACTGTGTTATCTCTATTCCGCCCAAAAGATATTTTTGCTTCCGTAAGAGTCGGCCTTCTCTCTGGTTTCAACGCTTCTGGCACTCTTCCAAGTTCACCGGAACGATCTCTCGGTATAATCTCCCTTCGTTCGCTTCTGCCTTCTAAGTAAAAGAAAACTATGAGCAAGGCTACTTCTATCTAAAGGGAAAATTACCTAACTGAACGAACTTCTTCACTGAAGGTGACTTTTGGTATTTATAGATCTTCAGGGTGAAAGGCTTCTTCTCTCTTATGATTGCACTAATGGGATGACATTAATTCTCTGTCTGATGCGCCGAATATTTGTACCGAAAAGTTGAGTGTACTTGCTATAGTAGGTCATTAACAGCTTGCCACCTTAATTCAGAATCGACTGTAATCAGCTTTCTGTCCCATCGTGATTTATTACGCTTTTCACCTAAGAAGCACAGACACAGATACGGATACATGATACAAATTCGATACGATACGACGATACATTAATTTCTAAAAAACTAAGATACGGATACGTTAAAGATACATATTATATATATAATGTCTAATTAATTGCTACAATACATATTTTAAGTTAGATTGTAATAGATTCAAGAAGAGAGTGAAAACTTGAAAAAAATCCAGTAACGTCGAGTGATTGTTGAGTGACTAAGTAGACGGTAGGAAAGAAGTAGAAGATGAAGATTGAATAATGAAGTTGAAGAAGAATGAGGTGTGAATCATGATTTAAATAGTGAGAGAGAATGCAAGAATGATGATTTAATTACGTTTCGGATTTTTTAATTTTTTTTTATGTTTTATCATTTTTAATTTATTTTGTTTTGGATTGCTCAATTTAAGTGGACTTTTATGTTCGGAAGTAATTTTAAAATGGTTGAAATCACTTTTGTCATTTTCAAAATCACCGTGAAACATGTTTAATTCTTCAAAATTAATTTTGATGATATGAAAATTGCATTTAAAAGTGTAAAGTTGAAAATTAATTTTGAGTAATTAAAATTGTGTTTTCGAGTGATTTTAAAAATGAAAAAAAAGAAGTGATGTTTGATTATTTTAAAATCACTTCTAAACATGCACTAAAATAAAATGGGTTGTAGGTTGGGCTTTTTAAATGGTTGGGCTTAAATTTGAAACAAAAAATTGACCCACGTATCCTCTTCACGTATCTGGAAGCAGATACGCGTATCTGAAAATTAAAAAAAATAAAATAAAATCAGATACTTCAAATCACGTATCAGACACATATCTGCCACTTATCTGGACGTATCCGTATCTGATACCGATTCTCTGCACAATTAGAAGTATCTGTGTTTCCTAGCTTTTCACCCAGATGCACCGGCTCTATGCGGCAACCTTCTTGAGCAGATATTCACGAGCGCAAATGATTGCATAGCCTTGCGTCAACGCAATCTCTTAATGCGCTTGGACGTTAATTTTTTTGGATCGCATTTCCGTCTTGCGTCAATGTATTTCCTTCACAAAAATACATAAGTTAGTTGTTTTAATGCGATGGACACATACGATCGCAATGTTGTGAACTTAATGCTTTTGGACTCAATATTGTATATTTTTATCATCGCAATCCTGCATTTTTTTTATAATTTTGTGCTGTAATAACGTGCATTTCTGCCCGTTATCAATCACCCACAATTATCGCATAATTGTTTTTAATTATAAATAAATTTAATAACTAACTTATCATATTATATTTATAACCTATAGTTTCAATATCACATCATATGTAATATTTAAACCATAGTCATTTTGTCCTTTATTCATTATAAATCATATTTATATTAAATTCCTCCAATTAATGTATCTTATACATCATGTCAACTACATCACATATAATTGAACCAGTTTAATCATATCATATATAATCAAACTCCCTCTTGTCAATTTGAACACTTCAAACTGACCCAAAAACTGATTCTCAACTTGAATCCATTGAGTTACCAAGAGGACTTTATGAACATGTAGCTTGAAGCTCCAACAATACGTGAATAGCTGACTAAACTCTTTAATCACGAGATCCACCATCCGTTAACTGTCGGGCACTCTACTAAAGACCGACAGCTGCACTCTTCTCACTACAGATAAATTTCTGCGTCCATTGGATATAACCAATCAACAGTAGATAACCCTTCACAGATCGCTCGTAAGTACAGTTGGGCAAAATTACCATTTTGTCTCTGTAGTTACATCTAACTCCTTGAGTACCACTGATCCCTCTAATGAACAATACATCATAGTCCTACTATGAGTGGACACCTCTCAGGCCATGAGAAGGTATGTGGCACCACATTGTTCAAGCCCCGAAATCAGCCCTTAAGGGAACAATTTATCTACTTCACCTGCTTCTGGAAATGAGTGAATTCCATCTTGTGTTGCTAAGTTCCCAGCTCCCTAATCAGACGAATCCCTAAATTAGTAGATTTGAGTCGAAAACCTGGCTACTCGTAGCCATGTAAATCAAAGGATCGCCCTTATAGGCAGGAGTTCTCAACTCACTCAGGATCAAGGCATGTTACCTATGGTCATCCTGGTGAAATGAAAGTCTCTGTCATGAACGACGTTATATAATGAGACTAAACACTTCGTGGTCCAGTCTTATACAAACTCGTTTGTATAGGACACCCCTGCTCGCATATCTCCACATGAATGATCAAGATCAGACCATCTGTAGCACGTCACAACACTTATAACTATCTACAAATCGGGTCGTATCCGTAATGTCACTAGGATAAGGTTTCCTTCCTATATCCATATACTACAGACCATTTAGTTTATCACTTAAGGCATGGTCCACTTGTATGTCTCCACATACATGTTTAAGTTACAATGACAACCAGAGATCTTAGTTTATTGGTTTGTGGTAAATGCAAATAAAATATCTCATATTTCATAGACAACGTTGAAGAAAATATCTCATATTATTATATCACAAGCGTTTGTTCATACAGGTGTTTACAAATTACAGGACCCTGCGAGAGTTTAGGGTATCAACCCCAATAAGAGTGGCCAGATTGCTGACTCAACAAGCCTACCATTTTGGGGATTCGTATGATTGGGGAGTTGGGAACTCAGCTACATAAGATGAAATTCACTCCTTCCCCAAAATAGGGGTAAGTAGATAAATTGCACCCTTAAGGGCTGATTTCGGGTCTTGAATAATGTGGCGCTACACCCTCTCTTAGCCCGAGAGGGGTCATAGTCATAGTGAGACTATGATCTATTGTTCATTAAAGGAATCAGTGGTACTTAAGGAGTTAGATGTAACTACAAGGGCAAATGGTAATTTGGCCTAGCTATACTCACGAGCAATTTATGAAGGGTCATTGTATTGTTGATTAGTTATATCCAATGGACATAGAAATATATCTATAGTGCGAAGAGTGTAGTTGTCAGTCTTTAGTGGAGTGCCCGACAGTTAACAAATAGTGGATAATGTAATTAAAGAGTTTAATCAGTTATTCACATACTGTTGGAGTTTCAAGCTATAGGTTCATAAGATCCTATTGGTAGCACAATGGATTCAAGTTGAGAATCAGTTTTTGAGTTAATTTGAAATGTTCAAATTAATAAGAGGGAATTTGATTATATATCATATAATTCAATTAATTAAATTATATATGATATAATATATATAATGTATTTGATACATTATTGTTTGATTGGAGGAACTAATATTTGAATAGGATTCAAATATAATTTCTATGAATTAAATTCATAGTTATTAAATTTAATATAAATATGATTTATATTAAATGCCATAAAGAAAAGAAAAAGAACTATGGTTTATATATTGTAAATGATGCAATATTAAAACTATAGGTTGTAAATATAATATGATAAGTTAGTTATCATATTTATTATAATTTATTAATTTTTTTAATAATTAAATTTCTTTTTCTCAATAACCACCTTTAGTGGGTAGTTGCACGGTTTTATGGAAATTTTGGGATAAAATGAAATTTGATTTCAAAATCTAAAAGGTCTCATTTTACTAGCAATCAAGTTATTACACGATAGCATTCAGAGACTATACGATAGCTTTCTTATCTACACGATCAAGTATCAAGTCTATGTGATAGACTTTATCTTTTACACGACAGTTTTATCGCTTACTCGACCGTCTCCTCCTCCACTCTAAATCTTCCCTCAAACCAAAATAAGCCAGGGCTTACCACTCTTGGATTCTCACACCGAGAATACTAAGGTAATCTAGTGGTAGTGTCCAGATCTGTTTGAGGATCGAGTTTCTACTTGCTAGTGTTCGAGGGAGATCGAGTTCTTGCCCGTTGCGTTCGTGTTTGATCGAGGTGTTATCTTAAAGAATAGTTCTTCAAAGGTATTGTCTCTTTATCCTTTGTATTTAATTCAAAGCATGCTGTAATTTATGATTTAATGCATAATTTGTTTAGTATGACTACGAATGTATGAGTTCTTTCACAATGGAGTTTGGACGATTCGCTTCCGCTCATAAGTCCTCTGTAATTAGAGTTCCTTCACATACCTGTTTATGTTACAAGATAACCTCGGATGTTAGTTTATTGGTTTGTGGGTTTAATGCAACCAAATGTCAAATAAAACATCACATATTTTATTAGATAAATAAGATGTTTGTACAATACAATTATAAACTATAGGACTCTACGAGATTTAGGGCGTCAACCCTAACAATTCACCAATATGAAAACATATGAGAGGACTATCTTCCAACATATGTTTTGATCGTTTGTACAAAAATTGGGCAAAGTATCAATAACTTCTTTGTAAAACTCCCAAATAATCTGAAACATAAAATATTGTATTTTAAAAAAATATTAGAGACAAATACATTAAAAATTTGTATAAAAATTCAATTTGGTTCAGTATTAATGTATTTGATCAGGTTGAAGCAGATCAAACATGTATATGTACCGACTAACTCCATGTGTAGCTATCCTAGTCACACAAAATTTATCTCTCCACCTATATTTTTAAATTAATAATTTAGATTTAAAATTAACTAGAGCGATCATATAAAAATATTTGTTAAATTAAATTGAATTAAAATAACAATCGTAGGCTCGTCCAACTAATTGAGGGTCATTTACATGTGGGAGCTGTGGAGCCATTGTTAGAAATCGTTCCCAAGCCCATAATTGCAAAAGTATTAAAGGTCCAACGATCTCACGAACTTCAGATTTTGTTACTTTGCATAGCTATTTATACGACCATGCCAAACATGCTCCACCCAAAGAATACCGTTCTGCATCATAGAGATTAGCTAACAATGGCAAGAACATCAAGTGAACAAAATGACTTGATTTGTCAGAAAACAGACTTCCACATATCATCTGTAATATATATGCTCATGTATATCTCATGATGGTTTCCTCGTCCGCATTATCAACAAGCTCACAAAATTGTGTCCCTAACCATGTCAAACTTAATCTCGATCCTTTAATTTCATCGGCAGGTGGGGTCACACCAAGGAACAGTTGACAAATATGCAACCAGTCATCATGCATCACTCTAGAGATCAGCTCACCGTCAACAGCTAACCCGAACAACATTTCTATGTCCTATAGAGTGATAGTGCACTATCCAGTGGGCACATGAAATGTATGCGTCTCAGGTCTCCATCTGTCGATCAGTGTTGTGATGTGATGCTAATCTAGTGGAATGAATCCCAATCTGGCAACTCCAAAAAATTCAGATGTACGAAGTAACGGTAATCATCGAGGGTGGAGTGAGATAGTCCGATGAACAACTACCTCTCGACATCTACAGGCTTGTGATCGATGAGCAACTCCAGTGGTATGATCTTTCCATACAACTAATGATCGATGAATCGATTATTCGTAAAAACATGAGGATCAATCGGTCATAGATTTAAGGCCATGATCTAAAAGGAAAAAATTATTTATTTCTCGAGTAAAACATAAAAATAATTTACATCTTAATATTATTTACAGAATAAAAATAGTATTTACAAGATACAAATATTATCTGCACAATAAAAATATTATTTACAAGATAAATATATTATTTACACAATAAAAATAGTATTTACAAGATAAAAATATCAATAATAAAAATTCCTAATTATCTGGAGTCTGTCTTCCTAACGAAGGACACTTCCTTCGAATATGACCTAACCAATTACAAAACCCACGTTGTAGTTGAGCGCTTGGTTCTATCCAATCCATCTCGTTATGGTATCGTGAACTCTTTAGTCTACCAGGTTTCCTCGACAACGGTGGGTAAACATGTAAGACAAGCATATTAAAGTGTGTGATCCAGTAATCTTTATGAGGTACAGGTTTAAATTAAGGAGAGTAACATGCAACATACGTTGATAGTTTATAGTAGTCTTCAATAAAATTTTCGTAGTTCATGTTAAAATGTGAGTAAACTGCCACAAAATACGAGCATGGAATGCCAAAAGCTTTCATTTGTTACATGAATAGTACCGCTCAGACCCATTTAGCCTCAGTATTTGAACATTTCCACCTTTGGCATTGAGGTTGTGGCATCTGGTCTTCGCATGAAACACACCTTCATATCGATCGTATGACTATACTTCATATTTACTACATCTTGCAGCCAATTTATTAATTTTTCATGTGCGTACCTTAATATTTACTTACTTAGTATTATAAATATATTTGAAACAAATCGTTAATTACAAAAGAAAAAAAATTATCGGGTGTATTTATCTTGACGCTCCAAAACAGCTCTTATTTATTCTTTTTTTTAAAAAATATAATTTATACACTTGAAGAATTTTATTTGAGCAAGAGCATTTATCAGCAACATTCAAGCTCCTTTAAAGACTCTACACTCTGATACATATCGTCATCCACCCGTATTTGAACCCTCCATCATGTGCTTGAGTCCATTGCTCCATACTAATGTTGAAAAAAAAAAAAAAAAAAAAAAAAAAAAAAAAAAAAAAGACAACTCCAATTTATTCCTTTGATGTCATTAATAGTTTTATTAAACTTTCGAATTTGGAATCAACATCCGACACGATAAACATAATTCTTTAATGTGTTGAATTTGTATTTTTTATTGAAGCTGTTGACGATATCGTAAGCAGATTCGATGGTGTCATTTTGGTTTTGTCCAACAATTTTCTAGATTGTTCACTGCTGAGATAATGCCAGCATATCAATCTAAAATTAAACATGCCTATTCGTGTGTAACAGTTTCTCTCAAATGTTTCAAGAACCATCCCTATGAGTCTACAGACTCCTCACTTGCAATAACGAATGCAAGGGGAAGAAGGTGCCTATTTGAATAAATTAATGTAGCAATCAGTAACTTTCCTCGATATTTTTCATACACGTTGGTACCGTCTATCTGAATCACTGGCTGACATCTATTAAAAGCTTCTATACAAGGACCAAATGTCCAAAATACAGAAGTAAGGATGACATGTCCTTCAGTTGTCGTTTCTTTCCCCCTCCACTCCATACGTGTTTTGGCATTAGTCTGCTTAACTATATACTACCACTTGGGTAACAATTTGTATGACTCGTCCTAGTCACCGAATACTTTAGCCAACGTCTTTCTTACGCCTTCCTACACCCTATGTTAAGGAACATTATATCCAAATTTTATTTTTATGTCGAACTACAGTTGTGTCATGTCGATGGATGGTTTTCTCTTACAACATCATAAAAACATGTATGCCGATCGATGAATCTGACTGCACATGACTTTGACTAGAGTTTTAGTAAAAACATGTATGCCGATCAACATACTTAGTGGTCTCAAACAAGCCATGCGACTTTTTCTTTGTTGTACGAAGTCTCTATTTGCAACTTTCTACCCACTTCTTACACAGAATTGCTCAAATTTTCGGTGTCGATTCCACAACCTCATATGGTGCGTGACACTTAATAGTGAAACATTGATCGCATGTTATAGCATTTCTTTGTCTTGACAAATCATCCCCTTATACAATTGGGTATTGTCAACATCCATACAGTCTATAATTGGGACGTGTTCTCAAATACTATCTATTACATTCATATCCAAATCGTTGAATGTATCTAAAGGTAAGTCATGTTCACGACCATTAAAATCCAACATTTCAAGTTCATCGTCCGTTTCCATTCTAAAATCCATGTATTGATTGTTAGCCACCATGTCTCTATCATCACAAGGTGGTGCAACTGATTTAGGACCAGGGTCAATACATTGAGTCGGATCTTCAAACTGACTAAATAGTGCATTCAAGTTTATATCTAACCCTATCCTATTCACATTAATATATAAATGTAGTAAATTCAGAAGTGGCATTGCAATTAGGAACAACAAGTTCATTACTTATTCATTAGGAATAGGGAATGACATAAACCTTATTGATCCTGATGGTATTAGATTAGGATGTCTATATATTATTTCTAACAATTTGCTCTCATATCTGCACCAAGCGATATCCTTACCGTTTCAATGAATTGTTCAAAAACAAGTCAACTGTTTACATTTATGCTAAACCTCCCACATGATGGTTGGTCATAATCAACTCCATCAACACCATCAATCACATTACCATTTGTAAATAATATAAATCCCAAACATTTGTCCATCATTTTTTAAAAGAAAAAAAAAAGATAAACAATACATTACTAATTATTTTATTAATTATCAAACTTAAATACAAACAAAAATATTTTAAAAAAATTAATAATTTTGTATTAAACTATAAACTAATCTTTCTTATTAAAAAATCACAAAAAAAAAAACTAAACTTTTTAAACGATAAACATCAAAGTTAAATACTAAAAAAATAAAATATCATAAGAAATATATATATAAAAATCACAATAATTTTGTATAAACTATAAACTAAACTTTTTTATTAAAAAATCACTCAAAAAAAAAAACTAAACTTTTTAAACTATAAACATCAATGTTAAACTTTCATTAAATTAGTAACTTTTTTTTAGTAAAAACAAACAAAATACTAAATTTTTTAAACTAAAAAACAATACTTAAAAAAAGAATATCATATAAAAAAAACAACTAAACATGATTACTTATTTTGCCTAAAATCTAATGTCTTCAAAAACAATAATAGATCCTGAAAACTCAAACATTAATATTATTTAAAATGCAAAAGAAAATATTAACATGGTAAATCTAACATAATATAAATAAAAACATTAAACTATATATACACATATATATATATATATATATATATATATAACTACTAACATCATCACATCAATATTAGTGAATTCAAACTATTAAAAAACTATTATTGAACTGAGACTAACAAGATAGATCTAAAGTATTAACATGGTAGATTTAAAATATTATTGAATTCAGACTAATATCAATATATAACTTTAAAAACTAGTAACATCAATATATAAGGAATTAAAATGATATATCTAACATAAAATAAATATAAACAAGTATTAAAAACAAAAAACTAGTAATAAATAAAAGTTAAACTCACAAATTAAATAGTGGTTCTACTTTTTTTTTCTTCAAAGTGACAACGTTCCTTTTTTTTTTTTTTTTGTTATTTGTTATCCGACAATATATATATATATATATATTTATATTAGAATCTGTAACTTATTTTTTAACTAAAAAATAGAAATTTAGTTGACTGAACGTATACCTCTTTTTGAATATTTATTTCTTGAATACAATAAAAACTATGTATATAAAAAAGAAATAATAATATGAGAATAGAAACAGAATTTATAATTATTTTTGAAAAACAGAAATCTAGTAAAGTAAATGAACAAACCTGTATAATTTGTCATCAGATAAGGGTGAAGTGTGGGGAGAAATGATTCACACGAGAAGAAGAGAAGAGAATAAGGCAGAGAGCAAGAAGAGAGTAAGACATAAAGCAAGAAAAAGAGAGCAAGAGAGCAAAAGGCAAGGAGGTACAAAGCAAGAGACGATCGACTGTTTAAAAACCATAGGTCGATGGTTCAAAACTCGATCCACGAATTTAAAGTCTTTGGCAGTGATGAGACGATTCAACATGGGAAGTGACCAGCATTGAAAAGTGACCAGCATGGGGAAGTGAGGATTCTCGGTATAGGGAAGTGACAATACGATTCGGCATGCAGACAGACCAGGATGTCGAGGGTTGAAGATTCAACCTATGTAATCGATTTTTGAACCTTAACTTGCTTTTAAATTTTTTGTAAATCGAAATTTCAACCCTCGACTTACTTTAGGTCGAGATTTCAACCCTCGACTTAATTTTTTATTTTTTTTCATGTCTCAAAATTCTAAAACTACCACATATCTTTAAATAGTTTTAAAATTGGAAAAATTAAAATAATATTGTAGTTTTAAAAACAATTTATAAAAATATTGTTGTTTTGAAACTATTTACAAAAATATGGTTGTTTTTTTTATATGTCGAGTGTTGAAAATTCGATGAAATTCGACGAACCTAGGTTGAATTTTCAACATGTACGACCTTTACTTATTTGTTTGTTTATTTTTTTTATATATATTTTTCATTTTATAAATATGGTTTTTTTTTTAATTTTTTTTAATATGTCGAGTGTTAAAAATTCGATCTTCTAGGTTGAATTTTCAACATTCGACCTTTAACCTTTTTTTTTTTTTTTCCATTTTACAAAAATAATTTCTAAAATATTTTGTTATTTTATTTAACTTAACTCTAAAAAGAATAAATTAAAAAAAATAATATCTCATAAAAATAAAAAAGTTTAAATTAAAATATCTCATTTATATAAAAATAATTACAAAAATCAATGTGTCCCACAAGGCGGACGTCCTCGATTTTGAGTTGGTTGTCGTCGTCAACTTCGAACTTGAGGTTGCCCTGGTTCTTCTTGATGTTGCTGTTGTGTGTAAAAAAAAATTTGTTGCTTTGCGGCGGATGTAATGCCATCGCAAAGATATGATGATATGTTATATGCGTTATCTTAATCACGCTTCCAGATAATATATGCGCTACTACAAAGTTCACTGTAGAATGCGTTCATGTAGTTTATGTGTGTCACAAGTTTTCTTGCATTGAATCCAAGTATAATTCCATCGCAAGTTTCTTAGAGTGATCTGAGGTCGAACACGAGGATTGCGATGCTAATGCGACAAAGATGTGATATATGCGACTGTAATCAAAATTAATATTGTGAGGTGTTGAAAAGTAAAATGTGATGATAAATGAATAAACGGGTAAAGAGTAAAATGTGATTGTAAATGAATAAACAGTGAAAAGTGTGTGTTAGAGAATGTGATGACAAGTCTTGTGAATCGAATTAGAGTGAGAACGAGTTTGGGGAAAGAACATCACAAGTTTATCAATCTTGTTGAGGACGCAACTAAGGTTCCATCTTCCCTTGGCTTACACCTCTCGGTGATTTCTTGCGTCACCATATCTCTATGATGATCAGGGATGGACGTTTGCGAATGCAAGGTTATTTCCATCTCTGCAAATACTTCTTGCTTTAGTTAACGCATTCTATCAACCTTCTTTCGAGAGGTGGATTAACATCTTTACTTCTGCTCTCACAGGTGAAGATGTCATTGAGCATGCGTTAATTAAACTTAGCTGACTTCTTCAACAAGGATTGACTTACTTGCTCAATCCTTCCCCCACACCCTGGAGGTTTAGTTACTCATGGTGAGAAAAATGGAAGATGAATGCATTAAGGTGAACATAGAGATGAAAATGAACATGATAATAATATTAACTGGTAAAGATAAAGCGTTTGTTATAGAGATATGAATGAAAGATAAGAAATGAACAACATGATAATGATGGAGGAATGAGGTGGAGAACTTCCTTCTCAGGAGAGTTCTCGAGAGAAGAGTGTTTCTTTTTCCATGTGATTTCTTCTCTTCTTCTTTGGCTGAGTGTTGATATTGCTATTTATAGACCTTAGTACCTACTGAATTAGTGGTCCCGCTCTGAAAAGTTAATTTTTCCTATCGAGGCTTGGTGGAAATGTTCGCTATGCTCCACGTTCAATTTGTCAGGTCGTACATCAGAAAATCTGTACAATTTCAGAAATCCCCGAGAATGCGTTGCTTTTCTCGTCCACAAGCAATCGTTGCATGCGGTGATACAAAATCCTTGAGATGCATTGCTCTTTTTGTCTACGAGCAATTGCCGCATGTGGTGATACCTATTATCTTAAAAACAAAGATTTGGACATCCTTTTCGCCATCGCAATGCGGTCAGCGGGTGTGTTTTTGATACTTTTACAATCTTTGCGTTTCTAAGCTAATTTTAATATGTTTGACGCAACTTTTCCTTCCTATTGTCGCATATTCTAAGTAAGATGATATAAACGTTAAGGTGAACAGAGAGATGAAGATGAACATGATAATGATATTAACTGGTAAAGATAAAGCATTTGTTACAGAGATATGAATGAAAGACAAGAAATGAACAACAATCGATGAACGGAAAGTAAGAATAAATGAGAGCAACATGTCAAGTCTTGGCATAGATCCCGATCGGAGCTATTTTGCTTGCTGGCGTGATGGAGGAATGAGGTGGAGAACTTCCTTCTCAGGAGAGTTCTCGAGGGAAGAGTGTCTCTTTTTCCGTGTGATTTCTTATCTATTTTCTTCTCTTCTTCTTCGGCTGAGTGTTGATGTTGCTATTTATAGACCTTAGCACCTCCTGCAATCGTGGTCCCGCTCTAAAAAGTTACTTTTTCCTGTCGAGGCTAGGTGGGAATGTCTGCCCTACTCCACGTTCAATTTGTCAGGTCGTACATCAAAAAAGCTGTACAATTTCAGAAATCCCCGAGAATGCGTTGCTCTTCTCGTCCACAAGCAATCGTCGCATGCAGTGATACAAAATCCCCGAGATGCATTGCTCTTTTTGTCCACGAGCAATCGTCACATGCGGTGATACCTGTTACCTGCAAAACAAATATTTGAATATCCTTATCGCCATCGCAATGCGGTCAGCGGATGTGTTTCCAATACTTTTACAATCTTTGCGTTTCTAAGCCAATTTTAATATGTTTGATGCAACTTTTCCTTCCTATTGCCGCATATTCTAAGTAAGATGATATAAATAACTTGTATTTCTACAAGTTATCAGTTGCTCTGGTACCTCTACAGGCGTTTCATAGTATAAATATTCATTATACTCTCCACGACCCCGACCATGTCCATGCATGTATGAAGACGAAGGACCAGCCTCTGAGTCATAATGTTTTGAATGCTGGCATCATCATCATCAGACTAACATAATCAGTTTGACTCTGTGTCTGCATCACAGGGGGCAAGTCTTCCACATTATGGGCAACCTCATCAAACTCATCCTCTTCTCGTACACGTCCTCTACGTCTAGGAGTTGGTGGAAGAACAAAAGGTATATCGTACATATAATGTATCTCCTCTATATAGCTTTGGTTGTCACTACATATAGCAAGAACCTGGTTCGGATCATTCGCAACATCATAGAGTCTACTGATGTTCGATCTCTGTGAATTATAAAACAATTAGATAATATTTAAAATAAATTTAAATTAAAAATAATTAGATAATATTCATTCATTTACCAGATGACCCATAGCTGCTCCCGGACGAGTGACGTAGCACCTTGTGATATTATTATACCAATGAATGTAGTCTTGAGTGACATCCATGTCAAACTGTTCAATAGAAACCACCACTGCAATAAACCTTGCACGATAGTGCCATTGCACTACCAAATGTACAACTTTTTTGGACTAATTTACAGTTCTTAAGTCGATATCATGCAGTAGGGGTTCAGTATTACAAGGCGATGGGACATCCTGCTGAAAACCGAATTGTCTCATCATCCTGTCAGGAAGATGCCACTCACCAATGTGAAAACATATGAGAGGACTTATGGTCCGCCATATATTTTGACCATTCGTACAGAAATTGGACAAAGTATGTATAATAATTTTGTACGACTCCTAAATAACCTGTAACACAAAATATTATATTGGAGAACATTAAAGAGAAATATTGAATATACAATAAATGTATCTACACTATTCTGTCAATTTTTTTTATTATAATTTATAGAGTTGTACATTATTCTTTTAATTAAGTTGTACATTATTTAATTAAGTTAATTAAGTTGTACATTATTCTTCTAATTGAGAAATAAATATTTTTTTTTCTTTCAGATCATGGCTTTAAACCCAAAACCAGTTGATCCCAATGTTTTGTACGACCAGTACATTCATCGATCATCTGTTGTATGGCGAGATCGTACTACTGGAGAAATATCTTGCAGGCGTCGAGAGGCAGTTCTCCAAGGCACTATTCCACTCCACCCTCGAATACTACCGTTACTGCGCACATCTGGATTCTATGGGGTTGCCAGATTGGGATTTATTCAGTTGGACTGGCATCTCATCGCAACCTTGGTCGAGAGATGGAGGCTTGAGACGCATACATTTCATATGTCTATTAGAGAGTGCACTATCACTCTACAAGACATAGAAGTGTTGTTGGAGTTACCTGTTGACGATGAGTCGGTCACCGGAGTGATGTACGATGACTGGTCACAAGTTTGTCAACTGTACCTCGGTGTGACCCCACCTGCCGAGAAAATTAAAGGATCGAGGTTAAGTTTGATATGGTTAAGAACACAATTTCGTGAGCTCATAGATGATGCAGATGAGGAAACCGTCATAAGATATGCGCGAGCATATATACTACAAATGATGGGTGAAAATTTGTTTTCCGACAAATCAAGTCATTTTATTTACTTGAGGTTCCTGCCGCTATTAGCTAAGCTCTATGATGCGGGGCGGTATTCGTGGGGTGGAGCATGTTTGGCATGGTTGTATAGACAACTATGCAAAGCAACAAGACCTGAGGTTCGTGAAATAGCTGTGTCTCTCATACTTTTGCAACTATGGGCTTGGAAACGATTTCCAACAATGGTTCCATAGCTACAACATATTAATGGCGCTCAGTTAGCTGGACGAGCCTACGGTTCTCGGTATGTTATTTTAATTCAATTTAATTTTTATATCACTGATCTAGTTAATTTAGATTCTAAATTATCAATTTAAAAATTTAGGTGGAAAGACAAATTTTGTATGACTAGGACAGTCACACATGTAGTCAGCCAGTATAGATACATGTTTGATTTGCTTCAACCTGATCAAGCACATTACATTTAACCTAATTGATTATTTTATACACATTTTTATTGTATTTGTCTTTAATGTTCTTCAATATAATATTTTGTGTTTCACGTTATTTGGGAGCCGTACAAAATTATTATGCATACTTTGCCAAATTTCTGTACAATTGGTCAAAACATACGGCAGACCATGAGTCCTCTTATATGTTTTCACATTGGTGAGTGGCATCTTCCTGACAGGGTGATGAGGCAATTCGGTTTTCGGCAGAATGTCCCATCGCCTTGTAATACTAAACCTCTTTTGTATGATATCGACTTAAGAACTGTAAATTGGTCTGAAAAAGTTGCACATTTGGTAGTGCGATGGCATTATCGTAAAAGGTTTATTGCAATGGGGGTTTCTATTGAACAGTTTGACAAGGATGTCACTCAGTACTACATTCATTGGTATAATAATATCACAAGGTGCTACGTCACTCGTTTGGGTGCAGATGTGGGTCATCTGGTAAATGAATGAATATTATCTAATTATTTTTAATTTAAATATTATCTAATTGTTTTATAATTCACAGAGATCGAACAACAGTAGACTCTGTGATGTTGCGAATGATCCGAACCAGGTTCTTACTATATGTAGTGACAACCAAAGCTATATGGAGAAGATACATTATATGTATGATATACCTATTGTTCCTCCACCAACTCCTAGACGTACAGGACCTGTACGGGAAGATGATGAGTTTGATGAGGTTGCCCATGATGTGGAAGAGTTGCCCCTTGTGATGCAGATGTAAAGTCAAACTGATTATGTTAGTCCGATGTTGATGATGCCAGCATTTGGTTCAGGATATTATGACTTAAAGGCTGGTTCTTCGTCTTCATACGTGCATGAACATGGTCAGGGTCGTGGAGAGTATAATGAATATTTATATCATAAAGTGTCTACAGAGGTACCAGAGCAACATCAAGAAGAACCAGAGCAACCTCAAGTTCGAAGTCGACAACGACAACCAGCTTGAAATCGACGACGTCCGCCTTGTGGGACACATTGATTTTTGTAATTATTTTTATATAAATGAGATATTTTAATTTACACTTTTTTATTTTTATGAGATATTATTTTTTTTAATTTTTTAATTTTAGAATTTAAATAAAATAATAAAATAATAAAATATTTTTAGAAATTGTTTTTATAAAATGGAATTTAAAAAAAAAAGGGTCGAATGTTGAAAATTCGACCTAGGTAGGTTGAATTTTGAAAACTCGATGTATTAACATTTTATAAATTGGAAAATTATTTAAAAAAAAAGTCGAATTAGGTCGAATTTTCAACCTCGACCTATTAAAAAAATCCAACAATATTTTTATAAATAGTTTCAAAACTACAATATTTTTATAAATTGTTTTCAAAACTATTGTACTGTTTTAATTTTCCCTTCTAATTCACCCCCTATTAATAATAATATCGATCGATTGAAAAAAGAAAAATGTAATAAATTAAAAAGAGTAGAAAAATGGATTATGATGGAGTAGGAGTAGGGGAACACGAAAGTCAACTGAAGGATGCTGTAATTGACAGGGAGAGGTGGGTTGGCACGGATTCATCACACGTGGCCATATTTATAAATGGTCAAAGATCAAACGGCTAAGATCACATCTTTGACCTAATCACTATCTTTGTCCTTTTGTTCTTTCCCATCTTAGATTCTAGACCAGATCAACTTTTGTGGCCCCCACTTTAGACCTGCAGGTCAAGGTTCTCGACATCAAGCATCGGATTCCGACTTTCTTTTTTCCTTCTTTCTTTTTTTATTTTTCTGCACATTCATCTATAATTTTGGCTCTTTCTTTCTTTCTTTATTTTTTAAAATTATTTCCCTTTCCTTTTTCATTAAATCTCGTCTTTAAACTCATATTTGCTATTTGAATATTAATTTTTATTTTTTAGGCTTATTTGAATCGTTGCATATTTATCCAAGTTAATAGTTCGTCATGAAATTACAAATCCGAATTTTAAAAAACACCACTCCACAACCATGATGGCTTTTATGTTCTGTTTTTGGGGGGAAATGGTAAATATTTCATCCATATTTTTTTTCACTGTGAAGTTTCAAAATTTAAAGCAAAGGAGTATTAAAGTATATTCCATAATCATGCTCTTAGATTTCTATGAAAGTGGATTAAAATATTATAGATTGAAAATATACATTGACTATTATGAGTAAAGATGAAACAATTGAGTAAGAAAGATAGAGATCATAAATGTAATTATTCTTGTATTCTATATTATTCGAATTTTTTTGTTTGTATCTCTCAAAGTTGAAGTTTGGGATGACTACGAAGTAATGAAATTTAGTTGTTCAACGTTTGGGATTATTTCTCATGGGAAAAAAATTGAGCCAATTTGACAATGATTTTGATTTTTTTTCCCTTTTTTTTTTCCAGTTTTTTTACTCACATTTTATAATCATGATTCTCACATGGTTTGAAGAAATATTGAATATTTAAATTAATTTAGAAAATAAAAAGCAAATTTTTAAGAATTAAATTGGTTTCATTTTCAAAAATTTGCTTGACTTTTAAAAATATCAAAATAAATTGAATAAAAAATATAGGTAAAACTCACAAATAGGAGACATTTGGGACAAGATTTATCATCAAAATATAATAACCACTTTTTGTTATAGTAAAAATTATTTCAAAACCTATAATTAGCTACAGTCAACATTATCTCAAAACTTCAATTTATTACAATATTTACTATTTACTATCGCTTTTACTATTTTATATTCATCATTTTTTTATTATTTGCTATTGTATTTACTATTTTTTTCTCAAACTAAAATAGTTTACACTTCAAAGCATACTATTATAACCCAAACTAAAATAATCTACACCTCAAATATAAACTATTATAATCTAATTATAATAACCTAGGATTATAATAAATAATTCACTACTCCAAACACCCCATATCGTTTATATACATAATTTCAAAAGCAAAAAAATTATCATGGGATATTTTAAAGTTTGTTTTTTCTTTAAAAAAACACTGGGATGAGAAATGTTTTCTTCATCCCGATGCACATGCTTGTGTAGAAATTTTTGGCATCTATTAGTCAACATGAAACCATTTCATTTTAGCTTTTGAAAATTAAAATTAAAAATATTACCTCTACTTTCTTTTTTGTTGAAAAAAAAATTAAAATAATTTATTACAGTAAATATTATTTTATATTTTTTAATTAATTATAATAAACATTATTTCAAAATCTCATTTCCTACAATATTTACTATACGCTACAATACATTTATCATTTTTTATTCTTCACGATAATATTTATTATTTATTTATTAACTTAAAACAATCCATATCTTAAATATATATATATTATTATAATCTAAATTAAAATAATCTACTTCTTAAATATGAAGTATTATAATCTAATTATAATAATTTAAAAGTATAATAACTAACTCTTTAAAAAAAAGAGGGTTAGAAGGAGAAGGTGAAAATTGAGAAGTGCAATAGTCAACACAGCGGACGATGAATGTCAAATGGGAAAGGTAAGGTAAGTAATAAAGCAAAATGACAAAATTATCCCTTTAATTTAGATCCACTTAGTTAGCTGGCTACTGAAGAAGGAAAATAAAATAAAAGAATAGAAGATCGGAGAGGCAAAAGTGTATTAGAATTTAGAACTAGAAGCAGAAGAAGAAGAGGATGAAATGAGAAGAAAAAGAGAGAGTGGGCAGTGGTTGTATTAGACTTTAATGGCCGAAATTCAGAAACCACTTTGACCACACTCTCTTCTCTTTTTCTCTTTCTCTTTATCCCCTTTATCAATCCCCAAATCCAACGTTCCTCTCCTAATTTTCTTTACTTTTTTACAAACTTCCCTTTACTTTTCTTTTCTTTTTTTTCTTGTTCTTAGACCCAAAGTTGTTTTTGTTTTTGATTGATGGGTATGTAGTAGATATGGCCATGGAGCTCATCTCCCCATTCCTCACCATGGAAGCCAACGCCGTCCAAGAAGCCGCTTCCGGCCTCGAAAGCGTCGAGAAGCTCATCCGATTACTCTCCAATGCAAATGCCCCCCAACATCACTCCTTACCCTCTTCTACTCAATCCCCCATCGATTTCCCCACCGACTGCCGCGCTGCCGCCGATGCTGCCGTCTCCAAGTTCAGAAAGGTTATTTCTCTCCTCGGCCGTAACCGCCTCGGCCACGCTCGTTTCAGAAGAGCTCCTCTGTCTCAACAACCTCACTACGTTACTCCCATCCAGCAGATCCCGCCCCATCACCTTGACAACTCCACCACCAACAACAACGAATCTCTTAATTTCTCCGCCCATAATTCCTTTATTTCTTCGTTGACCGGCGACGCCGATACCAAGCATCCTTCCTCCTCTTCCTCGCCTTTTCTAATTACCAATCTCTCCCAGGTCTCCTCCGTTGGGAAACCCCCTCTCTCTACTTCTTCCCTCAAGAGAAAGTGTAGCTCCGATAACTTGGGATCCGGAAAGTGCGCCGCTGCTTCTTCCTCTGCTAGATGTCACTGTTCCAAGAAGAGGTCTCTGTTTAACTTCATATTCATAGCTTTAATTTTTATTCAATTTAAGGATGGACCCAAACAAATAAATGAATTAAATTAACGATTAGGAAATTTTGGATGATGGCAGAAAACTGAGGGTGAAGAGGGTGGTGAGGGTTCCGGCGATAAGCTTGAAAATGGCGGATATTCCACCGGACGATTATTCATGGAGGAAATATGGTCAAAAGCCCATTAAAGGCTCTCCACATCCCAGGTAATTTTTTTTCTCTTTTGTTTTTTCCTTTTCTTCTTTTCGTTCTGTTGACTTTTTCAAATTTCGAATTTTAATTATGAGATAAAACAGGGGTTATTACAAGTGTAGCAGTGTGAGAGGTTGCCCAGCCCGAAAACACGTAGAACGGGCCGTAGACGATCCGACGATGCTAGTGGTGACTTACGAAGGCGAACACAGTCACACCCTCTCCGTGCCCGAAACCTCTAGTCTCATCCTCGAGTCTTCGTAGATCATCGTGATTGTCGCCTTCATCTTAATCTCCCTAATGAGATCCGAGGGTCAGTTTTTTTCCACGTTATTTATCACTATATATATTTATATATATATGGGTTCTCTTCCTTTTCTTGAACAATGTGAATTTGTCTATTATTATTAAACATTAAAAAAAAGGAAAAAAAAAGAGGAAAAAGTAAGGTAAAGATTGTGGATTTGGTATTAGTTGGAGTAGGATACCTTTTTTCTTTTCTTTTCTTTTCTTATTTCTTTTTCCCCCTTGATTTGTTTTTTCTTTAATTATTTTGTCCATTCCATTTCTCAAGCTGTTCTAAATAAAAAAATTAAGAAATTAAATTTTAATTTAAAAAATTACAAACTAATTGTAGATACCCACTAAATAGTAGTTGAAATAAACTAATAATAATTTATTTATAAATATTATGTTAAAAGATTGTATAATTATTATTTTGTAATATCAAGTAATGTATAAGATAAATTAAATTGCGAACCAAATATGCCTTTAATTTCCATGCCAACTTCGCGCATTGCCTTTTCTTTTTTTTGTCTCCGATTCTGAACAGAAAAAGGCTTAGGAATGGCATCTTATTTTCATTGTTACCATTTGTATCCATAATATTATTAATGTAGCGTGATATGTAGTTCATTAACTTGTATAGATATCTAATAAATTGTTTTGTTGACTAACTAGAAAAAATTGATAACATATGAGATGTATCGTTTGCCTAAAAAAACATATGAGATGTAACTAGACTAATGAGCTATGGTTGTAGGCAATAAATTAATTAAGAAGAGAGAGAGAGAAAAGTAAAAGGGGACGGGTCAAAGAATTTGAAACAAGTGGACCATATTATCGTTCTTCATTACAGAAGGTTGACTAAAACTATAGATCTGGCTGAACATGGGACCACCTTTAACTCTCACCTAAAGGATATTTAGATGAAATTTTGTTGCTTTAATCCTTATATCAATATTTCAATGCTGTCAAACAAAATGTCAAAGTGAATTTAGTTGTAATTAGCGTGGTCTTTTCCTCAGCAATATTTGATTTGCTTTTTCTTCTATATTCAAATTTATAAATTAATCCGCAAGATTTTCTAATTTTTTAAAAAATTATGGTATAAATCTGTCCAAAATTTGAAAAAACAAAAAATAAAAAGGTGAAGTAGATATGGAAAATGTGTAGAAGTAAGTTAGATAAGAAGAATTAAAGGTATAAAATAATAAAGAAGAGGATGGAGAAATGGAATTTGAATAGGGAGAAGTAGAGTAGAAAAAGACGGTTGGCGTGGAAATGGAAAAACAAAAGGGGAGTAAGGTCAAAATGGTGGTTGGGTGAGAGAATTGATAAGTATTAGCCAATGTGGGGCCCTCTCATTAGATGGCTTTGTTTTTTTCACCTTTGCCTTGCCTTTGTCTCAACGTCAACTTTTCTCTTAATTTTGGACCCCAAAATAAAAACTATATTTAAATTTAAATTTAAATTTTCCGTCCACATTCCCATCATTGAAAACCCATAAAAGCACACTTCTCTACCTTCATTTCAAATCAACATCTATTCATAATTGTATTCCATGCATTCAATTTTATACCAAAGTCTTTTCTTAAAAAAGAAAAAAAGGAAAAACTAAAGTCCTTAAATTATTATTGTTATTATTTTAATTCCTACCCTACCCTTCTAGAGTAATACATTGTGGACATTAGAGAGAATTTATGAACCTTACTACCTACCACCTAATATTTAATACGGTATTACAACATTAGACGGAGAAAACCGCATAACCACATGTGAATTATGAGATTTATTCTCTCATTGGTGAGTTATATAAATATTTTAACTTTTCCTTTTTTTCCTTTTATTGGAGTAACATTTTATGATAAAAAAAAGAGGCAAATATCAATTTGTATCCCTAAACTTTGGGTGTTATATCAATTTAAACATAAACTAGTAATTGTATCAATTTAAACTTTGATCTTTGGAGATTTTATCAATTTAAACTCTAAACTAATAATTGTGTTTATGTAAACCTTGAACATTTATAAGTGTGTTAATTTAAATCATTAACTTTCATAATTGTATTAGCTTAAGTCCTCCATTGTGTTTTATTTGGATAAACTTACGAATGTTCAAGGTTTAAATTGATATATTTATGAAAGTTCAGGGTTTTAAATTGATACACCTATGAAAGTTAAGAGTTTAAATTTATATAATTATTAGTTTGAGGTTTAAATATATATAACTCTTAAAGTTTAATTTAAGATTTAAAGTGATGCAATTTTTAGTTTAAATTTTAAATTGATATACTTCCTAAGATTTAGGAGTATAAATTGATATTTAAGGTGTTTTAATATACATTTTATTTGCTTACTTGGAACGTTTATTCTTCCAACTATCTAAAATTGATTTTATAATTTTGATATCAATTTGGCTTTTGTTACAAACAAAGATAATTTGATATGCATGATAATTAACTTGGTAAAAAGTTAGTAGGATTTGACATGTGAATGATAATGGGCGGACTAAACTCCAACCTACAATTCTATTTCTACCTCTATCTTATCCTTTTCTTTTAAGATATTCAAAGTTCTCCAATACATTCAATTATTTATATGAAGTCAAATGAGTTTCTCTCTCTTTCTACATCTTTCACATTTTCGTCTTCACCTCAATTATATCAACTAAACTTTTTTCTATTTCATGATTGAGAGGTTTTGTTTTAAAAACAATTAGTCCCTAATCTCAGATTAATGGATTGGCTTCAATTTTACGTATTATATTAACTATTGACGATGGCATACAATCAATTTTTCCACGAAAATTTGTTGTTTTTCTTTGATGGGTACGTGCTGCTACTTTTTCAAATTTTATTGTTCTATCATGGTGTTATTAGATTTGAGGATATTTATCATATTATATGTTTCTATTTTAAGCACATTCACTACAAATTATGAAATTTAACAATGTAAATTGAATTATATTGCCATCCATTTTTTTTTTTTTTTTTTTTTTTTTTTTTTTTTATAAAATTGCTCCTAATTAACTTACTTTTCACAATGAGGGTAATTAATATTCATTAAAATTTAATTTGTTTGAGACGGTAGAGAATAAAATATGAATATATTTTCAAATGTTTTGGAATTTGATTTTGAATTCCCACCCAATGTATGTGAATTATGTGTTCTTATTTATAAACTTGAGCTAGCGTAATTAAGAATCAAATAAAAAATTATATTTGCTTATTCATTGCGTAAGTTAAGGATTTATTATAGAATTAAACACATGAGCTTTTTCTTTGAAATAAGTAGATGCCCTAAGTGCTAAGATAATAATCAAGTGTCATTAAAAAGTAAATATTAATTTTATGTATGCCTATAATGAAGCTTCTAGTTGTAGCTAGATCAACTTCTTCTAAATGTTTTGTCCTAATATGTTTCACCAACCTGACATAATTTTAAATAGCTATTAAAACAAATTCAAATAGTATTTTGATCCTTATATAAGTTGTTTAATAACGTCTTTGTTTTTACACGTTTCTTATAAATCGTTTTCTAAAATTAAGGAGAAATCTCAGGTCTCATTTGATAATCATTTATTTATTTATTTATTAAAGATTAAGTCTATTTCATCTACATGTTTTACAATAATTTACATATTTCTTAAGAGTTATTAACCAAATTTCAAAAACAAAAACAACTTTTTGATAACTTCTTTTTTTTTATTCTCATAATTTGGCTTGATTTTGTAAACCACTGGTGAAAAGTAGATAACAAAGGAAGACATTTGGAGGTGGAAGTAGTGTCCATAAGCTTAATTTTCAAAAACAAAAATAAAAAATAAAACAATTACCAAACGAGACCTCAGTTACATGTTTATTGTTTTTTTTCGTCAACATAAATAAAAATATGTAATTTTAAACCTTACATCTTCATGGAAGTAACAATTTAGTTCATAATTTTTAATGTATAACAATTTAGTCTCTATATTTTTAAATATGTTCATAGCCTATAAATACTAAGTTCTTACGTAATAAATATTGACAATTAATTTTGATGAGATTTTTTTATGTTAGGGACTAAATTGTTATATGCTAAAGTTGAAAGACTTGAAAATACATAGAATAAATTGTTGGAAACCAAAATTAATAGACTAAGGATGTGTTTGGAATACATGTTCAAATGTTTAATTCTTTTTTGAAAAAGTCATTTTTAAAGAAATTAAAATATTTGACAACCACTCAAAATGATTTTTTAAGTATTTTAATCGATTTTTATAAAAAATGTTTAAACAAAGACGAGATTTTTGAAAATAATTTTTTCTCAACTCAATCCATTACTACTTATTTGAAAGTTCTGAGGCCAAAAGTAGTTGTTAACCGTAAATGTATTAGTTTTATAGTTTACATTTTTTTACTTATAATATATGTAATGTACTTTTAAAAATTAAATATAACACCAAAATTTGAATATTTAATTTTATAAATTATTTTTCTATCAAAATTTTGTAATTTTTTATTTATAATTTTAGAGGATGAAAAACAATAACGAATGGAACAACAGAAATTTATCATAAGTGGATCTCTTTATTATTTAAATACTAACTACTCTTTTTTTCTTTTTTAGCACTAATTACTAACTACTCTTTATATATTAATTAGGAATTAAATACAAATATTGATAAGAAATGGTAGATATATTTTTCAAAAGGAAGAAAGGGTGGACATATATTAACCAGATTTGTTTTCAATAAAATTTATTCTTTTTTTAAAAAAATGTAATTAAAATGAAAAAAAATGAAAAAATCATGACTATGTATGGTTTTATAATTATTGCAACTATACATGAACAAGGAGATCAGCATTAGTGCACATTTATTATTATTATTATTTAAAAGAAAAAACATTAGTGCATAATTTATGCAGGGTTTTCTTTTCACACCAATGTATGCAAGGTATTAATTAGCCACAATTACAAAGATAATAGTATATTGGCTGACATTAAGTCAAAAGTGATTTAATATCTTTGCAACTTTAATGTTTATTTTAAAAATTTAATGCTAAATGCACTGTGCCACAATCTAATTTTGAGATAGTAGATTGTGAACCCACTTGTCCAGATAGTGCAGTGGCGACACATGAGTATGGATACATCTGGCAAAGATAGAGAGTCAAGAGAAGTGCCATGATGCAACCGAGGAGGACGGTGCATCATCCAACACACCAACATAAGTGGACAAGCATGCCATGTTGAACATTAAGTAGAAAGATAGGCAACCATGTTATCAGTGGTGTCAGTAACAAGCTCAGTGGGGGCCAGATGGGGTCAAGGGCCATGACCTTGGAAGGTGGGATTTTGTCACGAGTTTGGATGAGTGGCTATAGAGGTAAATGCATATTGATAATATTTGCAAGCACGTCGAATTTCATGTCAATTGGAGTTCAGATGGGCACTCTACATTGATGAGTGACTGTTCACCACATTTCATATGCATGGGTGGCAAAGAGAAAAATGTTCAAAATGTATTATAGGAGGAGGCATGGTGTCAGCTCTCCACCACCCCTAGACCCTGTGGCCTAAGTGAGCTACCCCATGGCACATGCGTGTCTCATGGCGTGGGCGAGTGTTACAAGATAAGTGTCTTAGATGTCTTCCATCGAGAATGGGATCTCATGGATAGTGTCGAACGACATGGAGGTGCCGACATTGCGCCCCTTCCCATGGGTCGAAGGTTTGATGTAGCTCTCGGTATGCTGTTTTGATTCGACAAGGACTCGGGAGGGTCAAAGTCTCGATTATATCCAGATGGATGGATGTTCGGAAAGTCCAGAGTTGGAAAGTTGCCCATGGTTGGTTGACGATGGTTCTCGATAAGCGTATCCAGTAGGCGACCATTAGGTCGGTAAAAAGCCATGTAGGCGTCGAAGTAGGCCGGTAGAGCCCGATAAGCATTGTGATGTCTCGAAAAGCCTTGATAAGTGTCTGAATCACACAATAAGCCCCAATAAAGTGTTATAAACCTGTTTTGGCCCAAAAGGGTATGAACACATCCCAGTGAAGTTTCGAAGCAATGTAAGAGTATTGGGGACATATTGTTGGGAACCAAGTTGATGAAGAGAGATGCGACATTGCATTGTGATGACCTTAGCCTCATATATGGGCAAGGTCGAGTCGTAGGACTTGACCTACAGTAGAGGCAAGTCGGTTAGAGTCGCATGTGAGGGAAAATACATGTATGGGCGACATGTATGACCAAATGAAGTTCTGTTCCACATGAGTTCAATTCAGTTGAGGATGAAAGAACCTCTCCTAACATTCAACGACACTTTAAAGAGTCGAGCAAAAAGTGAATTGGGACTTGAGTTTCCCTTAAAGTTGACCATGATCAACTAATCATGATCACGTGTGAATCATGGTGCCGCATGGTTGGAGAAGTACGATCGTGACATTTGGTGCCAGAGCCACTCTTTTTGAATGGATTCGGATAAGGCAGAGAGAAAGAAACTCAAGGTGAATTGAAGGCTTCACAGTTGTGTCAAGAGTGCCAGTTTGGCAGGGTAGATGTGAGTTAGTATCAGAGTTAGTGTGTGGGTTAAAGCCGGATTTTGCCATTGAGGGAAATTCGTCCCGTCAGGAAGTAAGAACCAAGCTCGTTTGCCAAGAGTTGGGTGTTCCATTGGCAAGATGAAGTACATAAGGTGTACCAGGTAGGGTGCCTTCGAAAGAACCGTTACCACTAGAGGGATACTGTTAATGGCTACAAGCATAAGAACTGGGGATCAGGGAGACATGCACCGGTCAAGTGCATTTGTTCATCAAGAGTCTGTATAAGTGGGCGTCATGGCTAGCAAAGGCAAGTGATTGGGAAGTAACTTGCAAGAATGGGTTGCTGTCTCGCGAGAATGCTCCCTTTGTGTGGAGTCAGTGTCTTCCTTAAGTCATTCCACATGCTTAAGTGGGATGACTTCAAAGTTCTTGGGGCCAGTGCATGTTGGAAATGACCAATAGTCTGATAGTTCAGACAAAGAAAAGAAGCTGCATCAAAACCAAGAGAAGCATCTTCGTAGCGTTGCTAGATAAGGTGGCCAATGAGTCGGTTGGAGTGTAGCGCTGACAAGAAGAGGGTTGTGTTTTTTCTTTCAAACTTTGCAAATGTGGGGTAGGTTCTACGATGAGTGAAATTCCGTGGTAGGCTTACGACCCCAAGGGGTGCATTTTAATGTGTGCTCAAAGAGTATGTGTTATAGCTGTGATGATGGCCAAGTTGTGTGGGATGAAAAGATATCCCTTTTAGCGGAGGTGAGAGGATGCCGAAGCTTTTACCATGTGTATGTTGTGAGTCTCAGAGGCCAAGTTCTAGAGTAGGGCGCGAGAAGGCCCGTGGGTGGGATATCTCATACGTAGTGGCACTTTCCATACTTGGTCTGACACACATTATTTTAGCAAGTCCGTTAGCAAGCTAACCCTTGTTTGGATCGTCATCGGGACGATGCCGAGATTAAGTGGGGGAGAGTGTTGCAATCCAACGAGAATGAAAGTGGATTGCACCTCTAAGTTTATCATCGAGAACGATGGTAGTTTAAGTGGGGGAGAGAGTCACAATCTAACTTTGAGATAGTAGATTGTGAACCCATTTGTGCAGATAGTGCAGTGGCGACACATCTGGCAAAGACAAGGGCCAAGAGCTGTGCCATGATGTGATCGAGGAGGACAGTGCATCATCCAACACACCGACATAAGTGGGAAAGCATGCCATGGTGAACATTAAGTAGAAAGACAGGCAACCATGTCATCGATGGTGTCACTGACAGCTTAATGGGGACCAGATGGGGCCCCGGGCCGTGACCTTGAAAGGTGGGATTTCTTCACAAGTTTAGACGAGTGGCTCTAGAGTTAGATGCATATTGATAAAATATGCAAGCACGTTGAATTTCATGTTAATGGGAGTTTAGACGGGTGCTCTACATTGGTGAGTGACCGTTCGCCATATTTCACATGCATGGGTGGTAAAAAGGAAAATGTTCAGAATGCACTATAGGGGTAGGGTTTAGGGCTCTGTGGCCTAAGTGAGCTACCCCATAACATATGCGTGTTTCATGGCTGGGCGAGCATTACAAGACAAGTGTTTTGGACATCTTCCATTGAGAATGAGATCTCATGGATAGTGTTGGCTGACACAGGTGTGCCAACATTGTGTCTCTTCCCATGGGATAGAGGTTCGATGTAGCACTCGGTATGCTATTTTGATTTGACAAGGACACGAAAGGGTCTAAATCTTGATTATGTTCGGGAAGTCCCGAGTTAGAAAGTTGCCCATGGATTGGTTGAAGATGGCTCTCAATAAGCATGTCTAATAGGTGACCATTAGGTCGATAGAAGCCCGGTAAACGCCAAAGTAGGCCTATAGAGCCCGATAAGTATTGTTGTGTCCTAGAAAGCCTTAATAAGTGTCTGAATCACCCGATAAGCCCCGGTAAATTGTTATAAGCCATTTTTGGCCCAATAAAGGGTCCGAACTCATCCTGGTGAAGTTCCGAAGCAACGTAAGAATATTGGGGTCATGTTGTTGGGAACCAAGATAAGGAAGAGAGATGCGACATTGCATTGTGATGATCTTAGCCTCATATATGGGTAAGGTCGAGCCGTAGGACTTGGCCTAGAGTAGAGGCAAATTGGCTAGAGTCGCACATGAGGAAAAATACACGTATGGGTGACATGTATGGCCGAATGAAGTTCAGTTCCGCATGAGTTCAATTCGGTTGAGGATGAAAGAACCTTGCCTAACGTCCAACAAAGCTTCAAAGAGTCAAGCAAAAAGTGAATTGGGACTTGAGTTTCCCTTTTAGGAGCTGTTTGGGGCGCTGAGATGATATAAGATGTGGGGAGTTATGATGTTTGGAGAGTTTTGATGTCTAAGGAGTTCTGATTGAGTATGAACAATTGAGTATGATCAAGTATGTTCAAGCACTGTGATGATATACGATACACGGAAGGAAAATGACGGTGAGATACGAAACACATTCTGAAAATGGGCCTACAAACAATTAAAATCAGTGAGATAGGATAATGAGCCTCCAAACACTGAAATGATATAAGATGTGGAGATATACCATCTCATGTTGAACCCCCAAACAACCCCTTAAGGTTGACCATGATCGCTTGTGAATCATGGAGTCGCATGGTTGGAGAAGTACGACCGTGATACACTTTATAGTTTCTTTAAGATCTATAAATGTGTTTTACATCTCAGGACTTTCTAAAGCTCCATTGTACAAAATAAAATTGACAAATGGTTCATTATGAAATATATACAGATATAGGAATAAGAGAAATAAAATTAAAGTAATAAATTTTAGATTTTGTGTAAAAAGATTGAAGGTATATAAACTCTTACATTGTACTTGAACTTCCAATTCTTACTACAGATTTAGCTTTAATTTTCAAATATGTATACTTTTCCTATTCAGTGCCTATTAACACATAAAAAGAGTGCTTTTCTCATAAATTTTAGTTTTTTTTTTTATTATTATTTATAAAATCTTATTTACTTATATACATTAAAAATTAACTACAAACAAACTCTTTTTTTTAGTTTAACAAATATAAGGACGATGGAGTCCAGCCTTAGAAGAAATTTAACTATTATACTCAATTTCACTCAGTGTTAAATGAATTTCCAACATATCGATGTTATGTTTCCTTCTTGAAGGTGTTGGAATTAATGAATGAATTTGTTAATTAAACAAAAGAATATTTAAGATTAATATTACAAGTTTTATATCAATATAACTATGTTTATGGTTGAAATTCAAATCATTCCTTAAATTATATCGTAAATCAATAAATCATCGGTTAATTAAATTAAATGACAAATTGAAACAAAACATATGAAACCTTGTTTTGCATTTGAAGAAAGAATTATTTTTTACAAGTCCCATGCTTCAACATCCAACCCCAATTCCAAAGTTTCAAAAAGAAAACCTAATTTCAAAATAACAATAATGAAAACGATACAATTTTTGTTCATAACATAAATAAAATACCCACATCATTTAGATTTACCTCTGTTTCCCTTGTCCCACTTCATGATGAATCACTAAAACAAAAAAACAGAACGCCGTCTTATTAGCGAAGAGAGAAACTCCTAAGATCTGAACGCCGTCGTATTGTGGCAAAATTGAAAACAATTCTCATCCATCTTCTCAACCACATAATGGCCAAGCGTATGAGTTGCCTCCACCAAATTTTCATTACAAAGAAATTCATCGCTACAAACCTTCTCCACTTCCCCGTAATAATCATGCACAAAAATGTGCGTTTTCGGGTTCCCTCCTTTTTTACTTCTTGCCAGAACCCCCGCCGTGTAAATCGCCGACATTCTGCCCGGCGCGTCGGGCCAGTCCCCGCGTGGACCATCCACTAGAATCACGTCCCAATCAACGTCGTACACGTGGTTTGGAAGGTCGTTGAGTCCCAACCTGCACTCGGAGAATAGAAGATTCTGTACGGGACGGCATTCGTTTCGAATCTGCTCTCTAACTGTCGTAATAAGTTCGTTTAATTCGCTTATTTTAGTGGTGTATTGCACATCGTAGGCGTCGATTTCGGGATGTTTTTCTTCGATGAAAGCGGCGTAGTAGCGATTCTCGTCGATGAAGACGGTGCGGCCGTTGTGGTTGAGGGATTTCCAAAGAAGGGTTTCTTGGGTGAGGCCGAAGATGAGGAAATTACAAGGAGTGGAGCATTTTCGGAGGACGTCGGAGATGGGTTTGAGTTCGGAGTGGGTCATGTGGAAGGAGTCGTTGGATTTGGAGGCGTAGTAAAGAAGAGTGTTGATGACAGTGGTGGGGAGAGGGGTGGCGGTGGTGGAGGAAGAGGAGGAGGAGGAGGAGGAGGAGACGAGGGAAGAGGCGGCGGCGGTGATGGGAGTAGTGGAGGCGCGAGTATAGACAAGGAGAAGGAGGAGGAGGAAGGCGAGGGTGAAGAAGGAGAGGAAGGCAAGAAGCCATATCTTGGAGGAAGTGCCCTGTTTTTGGATGTAAGGGTGGAGGAGAATGAGCCTGGTGTTGTTGGGATTGGCTTTCATTTTTTTGATTCTGTGATAACAATTTCTATGGGTAAATTTGGGTTTTGGATTATACTTATAAAGTTATATAAGTTATAACCAAACCAAGTGCTGCTTTAAACAATCAGGGCAGAGAAACAGGAGAGAGGCAGGGGATTCGCTTTACAATCACTACGTCCTAATCCTAAACCGATTCTTCTTTTTTCTTTCCAAAGGAAATGATTATTCACTTTATCATCAGTTGGGAGTGGGCGAGTAATTTTTATTTGAAAATGTTTTTGGTAGATTTAGGGGATTTGGTGAGAAGGATCAAAGATATAGGGAGGTGGGTGAGGGAAATTGAAGAAGGATGAAGGGACAGAGTAACTAATTACAAGTCAAAAGTCGCTTTAGCTTATTGGATTTGCAGGATGGAGGTTTTTTTTTTTAGTTCTGAAGGAACCTCAAAATTATGAACGAGAATGCAAGCAATATATTTTTATGTTGTTTTGAGGGGACGAACTACCTGTTTTTTAACTCCCTCTAACTCGTCTCATCTCAACCTCCACGTTTTACATTCCAACCTCAAATTAGAAAATAAATTTTAATACATGCGTCACCTTTTTAAAATAATATGTTAAATTATTAGTTGTAGAGAAAAATTAAACAATACATAAATCTTTTTAGTTGTATGTTTCACAGACCTTTGTTGATGTTGAACTTGAAGTGGAGTTGAGTCAACCTAAGGGATGACTTGCAATTAGAACTCACTCTAGTATGTTATTTTGTCTAACATATACTTCAATATTAAGTTAATATGTAGACCAAAATGGCATCGAATAAATTAGATAGCAAAGTTATCTAATTATGCATGAGGCAAAGTTTCCCTAAACATAGAGAATTCATATTGTGATACCATTAGCATGAACGATGTACTTCACTTTATAATAAATATAGCTCAACTCGGCCTATAGCCAAACCATTCCACTTTACAACTAAGAATTTTTTTTACTACAATAGTATTAGAACTTTTTTCATATGCAAGAGTTGTCCCAAAAACATGTCATGGTGGTAGAGGACCACGTACAAGGCCTTTCTCTCACCATCAACAAAAAAGAAAGAAAGAAAAAAAAAAAGATCACATAATTCAAGTATTTTATATAATTTAGCTTTCTAATGGTGGTTCAATGGTTTCTGTTAAACAAATATACATTTAGGCCACATTTTATAATGGTGGACCTAAATACAAAATGTTTTCGAGAGGAGTTAAACATCATTGTCATTTTTATCTGGACAAATTGGAATGATAAGAATAACTTCAAATTTGATAAACTTGTGCCACCAATTTCTATAGAATGTGGATGGATTCTAGATTATTTCGAAGTTTTTAAGAAAAAAGCAAAACTTATCCATATCTTCGATAATTAACTCTTTTCAGAACAAAAACCTCCAACGAGATTGGATCTGTCCACCAAACAATTCACATAAACTTAACATTGATGCTTCATGGATTTCAGACTCATTCATCACGGGTATTAGAGCTTTTATAATAGACTTAAATGGGTCTATTATTGCCATTGAATCAAAGTCGTCCATAAATGTTGTCTTTGAAGCTCCTATACTGGAGTTTTATTGTAACATCCCGAATTTTAGTTAAATTAAATTATTTTTCTTAAATTATTGGATTTTTAGGCCCTTTAATTTTGAATTTTCTGAGGTCAAAATTTAGATAACTAAGTTATCTTAACTGGTTCGATTTTTTTAAAATTTTTTTTTTTTGAAGATTTGAATTTTGGGATTTAAAATGGATCTTGGAATTTGATTTTAGTGATATTTGTTAGGATTTGAAATTTTGAAAGAATTTTGTTGAGAGATATTTACGATTTAAAATTTGGAAGAATAATTTTAAGTTGGATTTAGAAAGAGTTATGAAATATAAATAAGTAGATATGTTTGTTAATGGAATCCAAATAGATTTGGATATTAGGGAAAAGAAGAGGAACTTCTTTTTATATTTATTTGGGTTCTGAAATTTAATAAGGATTATGAAAGTTGTATATATATATATTTATTTGGGCATAATCTTACTATGTGATTCCTAGAATTTAATTGGAAATGACTAGGTTCCGGATGATTTACTTGGATATTTACCTTTAAGTTTGATTTACTGGAAAGTATGTTTGATATTGATTTGTTATCTGATTTTGATTGAAAACTTGTATTTTAACTATTTATCCATTGGAAACTGGAATTGTACCCTAGAAATTGCTAGCATATGATAGGAATGTTTGGTTGGGTTGTCAGCTCACGCTGACTGGGATTGTCAATGTTCGCTAGTATGCCTAGCGGGAGTTGACATGTGCAAATTAGATGGGTTATATTGGATATTGGGATTGTTTCCTTGGACATATATCTGATTAGGAAAGATTTGAAATACACACGTAGAATTTGTATTATTTTGAAAGTTGATATTGTATTCTGTTGTATTTTCAAAATGAATTTTAAAAACCAAAAGTATGTTTTGTAAAAAGATCCTACTCACTAGGTTTTCCAGTTCATGCTTTCAAAATGTTTTGTTCCTTCACCCCCCAAGTAGTAGGGAGAGTTGTTCCAGGAACACCACCCATGGTCAGGGTTTGCCACATCAACATTAGCTTTGAGTCTATTTTTGTAGATAGTTTAAAGCTATAATTGTGATAAACCCAAGGGAGCATAACAAATAATTATTTTCCAGTTAATTGTTATCTTAGTATAAAATTGTTCAGTGTGAAAGGTCAAATGGGCAATAGGCATCATAAAAGAGTGATATATGTTGTCTTCACGCCACTTCTCAGGTGAAAAAGATAAGCTTGGGAGGGGGTGTGATAAGTTGGTATCAGAGTAAAGATTCTGGAAAACCTAGAAAGTATATCAGGAAATTGAGTTAATATAGGCTCAGGAAGCCTAAAGATTTGAATTTAGGAAAATATGAGGGTTGTATGGTAAAAAAATAAATAAAAATAAAGTCTATAGAGTTAGGAAAAGACCTGAGAAGTTTGACAGAGTAAAGGTGGGAAGGATAAGAAAGATTGAGTTTAAGGTTTACCTGAAAAAATTTAATAAAGTTTGACTGAAAGGGATATGTTTAGGGGTTGTTGAAACATGAAAGTGGAAAATAGTCAGAACTTTGGGTTCCTTGAAACTAAGATAACTGATTGTCATAATCTTAAATTGATTTTATTTAGGAAACATATATCCAAGTGGCGGACCATGGTGGTAACCTAAAACTAGAACAAGTAATTCTACCTCTGCCATGACAACTGGAGGAACCAAAGAAAATAAGGGAATCAATCGTCCCTATATAGATCCTAATTTAAGGGATCAAATAAGATACTTAATCTTGCAGCCTGAGTGTCCAACATACGGAGAAAATCATAAGGGTCCCTGCCTCTTGAAATCAAGAACCTGTTACGAATGTGGTCAAGAAGGCCACCTTTGGAAAAACTGTGGTTATCTCCAACAAAAAGCTAAAATTAAATGTGAATATGTACCTAGAACCAGACAGTTACAAATGGACACATAGATTCCAGATTGAGGAAAGGTTTTGTGGAAGTATGGAAAAGATGCATACAACAGAAGCTAGCTATTCGGTGGATATCGTTAAATTGCTAAATGCTGATGCTCTTTATAAAATAAATACTGGAGATAATAGAACAATTTCATGCAAAGAAGATGTCAAAACCTACAAAAAAATCTACTTCTTTTGTCAACAGCAGGGGCATTTCCTAGAAGAGTGTCCTTGGAATTCAGAGAAAGGATTGAGATTAACGGTAAAAAAAAAAAAAGAAAAGGGCTGGAAGATGGCCAAAAATGTGAATCTGTAGGAAAAAAAACTAAGAATAATCTTTAATGTAAATTACTTAAGAAACTTGCCTTTTAAATAAATAACACAGATTTGTAAAAGGTTATTTGTTGGATGATGAAATTTAATGTGAATCGGTAGATGAAGGAATAAATCCAGCACCTGCAAGTCAGGTGAAGGAAGCGAGGGTGAATCGAGTTATCCTCAAGAATATGTTATGACGAAAGAACAATACCTGAACAGATTTGCTCAGCGGCTAACCGAGAGTCCAGAAACAATACAGCTAGACTCTAAGAAGAAATTTGGAATAGAATGACTCAAGTCACTAAGAAAAACCACTTTTGAAGGAACTACAAATCCAACTGTTGCTAAAACTTGGATCAACCAAATAGAAAAATGCTTTAAGGTAATGAGATGTCCAGAAGACTGGAAGGTAACTCTAGTGACTTTCCTGTTGCAAAGAAGAACTAGAGATTGGTGGAGAGTGATTGAAAGTAGAAGGAGGGAAGAAAATGAACTAACTTGGAAGGAATTTCAGGAAGCTTTATATGAGAAATTCTATCCACGATCATTCCGTGATGCAAAACGGAATGAATTTCTACAACTTGTACAAGGAAATATGACTGTTGCGGAATATGAACAAAAATACACCAAACTTTCAAAGTACACCTTAAAAATTTTTAAGGATGAAATTGAACATTGCCAAAGGTTTGAGGCAGAATTAAGAGAAGAAATCCAGAACCTCGTGAAAGCCAATGCCACGTGGGAAGAATTCTCAAAATTAATAGAAGCAACTATGAGAGTAGAAATTAGTCTGACAACTGAATGACAAGGGAAGAAAGATATCCCATCAATGGAACAAAAGAATAAAGAAGGAAGTGGAAGATTTATTCCCAGAGTAAATAAATGGTCATTTAAATATAAAGGTATCTCGAAAGCTAGAGGAATAGGTCAACCAAACAAATCTTTTAGGAAACGCTACTCAAAATATCCAAGAGAATTGGTCACTAGCAATAATAGTAGATCTTATTGCCCAAACTGTAACATGTATCATTGAGGTAACAAATGTCCTAAGAAGGTAAATACCTATTATAGTTTTGGAAAGGTTGGCATTTTAAAAGAGAATGGCCACAATTAACAACCGAAGACAGAAGGGTTGTATCACATACAATTAATCAGGGAACTGAACCATCATTTGCTGATGGTGGACAACTGAGTAGGTCAAAATAAAAGAGGGTAGTAGAACAAGTTCGACATCCAGGAAGATTGTATGCCATGACTCGACCAGAGGAAGAAGATGGACTAGGAAACAGGGGTAAAACCCCAAAAATGTAAATATAAGTTGACAAATTTGTATTTCTATCAATGAAAATCTGTTCGCTTGCCGAGGTAAAAGTTTGTTAAGTTATAAATGGAATTTTGAGGACGAAATTATTTAAGGGGGTAGTAATTTGTGAGCCCTTAAACTCTTTCACCTAATTATAGGAAGTACTGATACTCAAGAAAATTTTCAAGTGTTGAGATCCTATGGTTGAACTTTGGGCAAAATGTTGGAGATTAGTAGTGAAAATAAGAGTTGAAGAATTTTGGCTAAGTATGCAAACCATGTTATGAACTCATAGCATAGTAACGAATGAAGAAATTTGACTAAGTATTCAAACCACGTTGTGAACTTTGAGAAATTCCAAGGCATGAGTTGGCTTAGGTAAGTAAAGAATTGGCTAAGTGTTAGCAAAGAGATTCAACTCAGAGCATAGTTAAGTAGGATAAGTCATAGCATAGTCAAGAAGGAGAAGTCATAGTATAGTTAAAGTCATAGTATAAACTCATAGCATAGTTAAGGAAGTTAAGTAGGAGAAGTCATAACATAATTGAGAGAGTTCAACTCATACCATAGTTGAGAAAAACCCAGGAGGCACTTTGTGGACGAATGAAGGGTGACCTAGATGCATAGAAATAATCCTAGTTGGACAACTTGAACACATGCTAAGGGGAAGAAGTCACCTTGGACGCATAGAAGACATCTTAGAAGCTATGCTATGAGAATGAAGAGCTATGCTATGAGCATCAGAAACCATGCTATGAGCATGATTAACTATGCTATGAGAATAAGAAACCATGCTATGAGCTTGAGGAGCTATGCTATGAGAATAAGAAATCATGATATGAGCATGATGAGCTATGCTATGAGAATAAGAAACCATGCTATAAGCATGGTGAGCTATGATATGAGCATAAGCAACCATGCTATGAGCATAAGGAGCTATGCTATGAGCATAAGCAACCATGCTATGAGAATATGAATACTTGGGATATAATCAAGGGAAGAAACTATGCTACGAAAAAGAAGTTGGATCCAAGAATGGAGAGTTGGGGGAGGTTGAACGCGTGAGAGGTAAACCATGTGTCCAACTTGACTCAAAGAGGAAGATCTATGCGTTGACTTGGGTTACTTGGGAAGCAAGGTTGAGTTGATAACGAGGTGGATTATGTGGCTTAACCAAGTTGGTGGTGAAAAGCTAAGAAGCAAAGTTGAGCTTGCAAAATGTGGTACGACCACTTCAAAAGAAGGTATGCATTGGACATTGCTAAGAGAAGATACATCAAGTCTACATACAAGTAGGTGGTGACAAGGAGTGTATGCTGGCTCAACATGAAAAAGACACTTCGATTTTAAGCAAGGTGGAGGTGTCATGCATTGAAGGTAGGAGAGGATGTTAAGAATGGTTTGCTAAAGCCTATAAATACCTCGAGGGAGTTATATTTCACCTCACAATTCAAAGTTCTCTAAAAAAAGACTAGAAAAGGGAGTGTTGGAGAAAAGAACCATGGTTTGAGAAATGGCTATGCACTGAGCTGGAGTGCCATGCGACCAAAAAGGTTGTCTATACGTTGAGAAAAGGTTGTTCTACGTCCAACTCAGTTGTCTAAGGCTACCCTGCACTTACAACTATTTTTTTTAGTCCAAAGGTTTAGTTTTGGGGCTTTTAGGCTCGGGATTCAAGAGGAAACAGAGAAACCAAGAAAATTGAAAAACCCTTACCAGTGAACTATGAGTGGTTTATTTTTGAATGTTATAGTTGAAATGATATACATACATACATACATACATACATACATATTTACCTTTCAGTTTCATTTATAGGAAAGTATGTTTGATATTTATTTGTTACTTGGTTTTGGTTGAAAACTTGTATTTTAGCTGTTTATCCATTGAAAACTGGAATTGTACTTCGGAAATTGCTAGCATACGATAAAATGTCTGTGGGATTAGTGGGGCAAGTGTCTTTAATTGAAGGCAACACTTAACAATGCAAATGTTGGCATTTCCTACTCACAAATATTGGATCTTTCCACTAACTTGGTCAAATGTCAAAGTTCGACTCTCAAAGTCCAAAGTCAACAAAATTAACTTTTTGACTTTTAAAGTCAAAAGTCAACAATTTGATTTTCATTGTATTTTTTACCTAGTCAACAATTTTTTACTTTTAATGAAATTTTGACCAATTCTTTTTAATTTCAAAATTAATTCTAATAATTAATTTTAAAATTAAATTAACATAAAATAATTAATTAAACAATTTAATTAATTTAATTTCAAAATTAATTCTAGTAGTTAATTTTAAAATTAAATTAATATCAAATAATTAATTAAAAAATTTAATTAATTTAATTTCATATTAAATCCAGCTCTAATCCAAATCAATATGAATCCCTATTCACAATCTTGATATTTAAATATTATTTAAATATCTCATATTTTCTCTCTCTTTATGTTTAGTTCTCAATTAAACATTAGGTTAAATATATTGTATATATTTAACGCTTTGCTCCAAAAATTAAATTTGAACACTTCAAATTCGTTCGTCACACTGTTGTAAGGTTTAGTCCGATATGAGCTTGTAGGGGTACCTCATGGACCTACAGATCATGGACTCCAACAATCCAAGATTAACCGATTAAACTCTTTAACCTAATTAATCACCATTCGTTAATTACCAGGTCACTCTACTAAAACCCAATAGTTGCACTCCCTTCACTGTAGATATATTATGTGAAGAAACTCTTATCAAAGAGCACCTTTGTGCGGAAGAAAAATCGTTTCAAACTCATTGTGACAGAAATACCATATTCACTAACAAACATACATGTTATGTATTTCACAAAAAATTACGACATGCTTTGAACTTTAAACAACAAAGGAACGAGATACATACCAGTTGAAGAACTCTTCTTCGCTTGTAAATCTCGCTCTCGTCAAAGAACTGCACCTCTCGCTGTCGCTGTGCAAGCCAAACTAATCGTCCACCAAATCTCGCTGTCGTCTACCCATGAACGGATTCCTCACGAACAAGGCAGCAGGGAAAACACCACCATTCGGAACCCTCAGTATTCTCGGAGTGAAAATCTAGGAGGTGTGGGCTCTATTGGATTTGGTAGAGGTAAGGAGGAAGGAACGATCGTTTACCACGGCCAAGCAAGTGGGAGATTTCGGAAGTCTATCGTATAGACAGATGCTTGATTGTTTAGGTAAAGGTACACGATCGTGTAGTAAATTGGGGTTGATCGTATAGACGATCGTTTGTGTAAAACGCTCGGGCGCACGATCATTTAGAAAAAGCTAGACGATCGTTTAGGTAATTCTATGCGATCGTTTAGGAAAAGCGCGTATGTACACGATCGTTTAGTAAACTTTGAGCTGTCATGTATGCTCTCGATTTACTAGGCGATAGGTAGTGTACTCAATCGATGAGCGAATATCAGATCTCTTTGCAAAATGAAAACCATTTTCATTTCATTCTTCAGTTATGAAAACTAAATGCAACCTCCCACTATCTCATTCAGTTACGGAGAAAAAATGGCCAAAAATTATCCCATAATTGTTAAATAAAAAATAAATATAATCATATTATATTTATAACCTATAGTTTAATATCACATCAAATGCAACATATAAACCATAGTTCTTTTCTCCTCCACTAGATATAAATCATATTTATATCATTTTCCTCCAATTAATGCATCATCATATCAACCATATCATATATAATTGACCAGTTCAATCATATAATATATAATCGAACCCCCTCTTGTCAATTTGAACACTTCAAACTAACTCAAAAATTGATTCACAACTTGAATCCATTGAGCTACTAAGGAGACCTTATGACCCTATGACTCGAAGCTCCAACGGTACGTGAATAGCTGACTAAACTCTTTAGCTACGAGATCCACCATTCGTTAACTGCCAGACATTCCACTAAAGACCGAAGCTGCATTCTTCTCACTACAGATATATTTCTGTGTCCATCGGATATAACCAATCAACAGTACCCTTCATAGATGCTCGTAAGTACAACTGGGCCAATTTACCATTTTTGCCCTGTAGTTACATCTAACTCCTTAAGTACCATTGATCCCTCTAATGAACAATATAACATAGTCCTACTATGTGTGGACACCTCTCGGGCCATGAGAAGGTGTGCGACGCCACATCGTTCAAGCCCCGGAATCAACCCTTAAGGGAGCAATCTATCTACTTACCTCTACTTCAAGGAAGAAGTGAATTCCATCTTATGTAGTTGAGTTCCAACTCCCAAATTAGACGAATCCTCAAATTGGTAGGTTTGAGTCGGCGATCTGGCCACTCGCATCTATGCAAATCAAAGGACCACCCTCAAAAGTAGGAGTTCCCAACTCACTCAGGATTGAGGTCATGTTAGGGTCATCCTAGTGAAGTGAAGTCTCTGTCATGAATGGCGTTATATAAAGAGACTATAACACTTCGTGGTCCGGTCTTATATAAATTTCTTTGTATAGGATGCCCCCGTTCACATGTCTCCACATGAATGATCAGGATCAAACCATCTATAGCAAGTCACAACATTTGTAACTATTCTAAAAAGTGGGCCACATCCGTAGCGTTACTAGGATAAGGTTTCCCTCCTATATTCATATACTACAGACCATTTTGGTATCACTTAACACATGATCCAACTGTATATCTCCACATGCATGCTTAAGTTACAACAAAAACCAGGGATCTTAGTTTATTGGTTTATGGTAAAGCAATTAAAACATCCAATGTCCCATAGACAATAGTGAAGAAAATATCATATATTATTACATCACAAGTGTTTGTTTACTACTGTGTTTACAAACTACAGGACCCAACGAGAGTTTAGGGCATCATCCCCAACAATCTCTCACTTGTCCTAAAGCGAGTGGGGTGTACAAACAACTAGTACAAAACAATAAACTAGGGCACTATGGCCAGTACAAAAATTGAGTCTTTCTCAGGCCAATAAGAGGGCGAGGCTCCTTGTTCAAGACCCGAAGTTAGCACTTAAAGGAACAACCTCTACTATCCCTAACAACGGGTAGGAGTGAATTTCGTACTACACCCTATGTCTCCAACTATCTATCCAATCTTATCCTTGAAATGGGAGGCTTATTGAGCCGGGGCTGTTAAGCCAAGACTCACCCTTGAAAATCTAAAGATACTCCCAAATAGTTAGGAGTTCATAGTTAGCTCAGGATTAAGGTCAATTACCTAGGTCATCGAATGAAATAGTCCGTCTTAAACAATAAACAACGTTATAATGTAAGAGTCACTTATTTCTTGGTTTGATCTTATGCAAACTTATTGCATAGAACGTCCCTTCTCTTCATATCAATACATGAACAAATCAGGATCACTTCGTTGTAGCACTTTACAACAAATTGTAACAACTACAGAGTGGGTCACATCCGATAGTGTTACCAAAATAAGGTACCCAGCCTTATTCATATACTATAGACCATTTTGGTTATTTACTGAACTTGATCCACTCTTATGTCTCCAAAGTTCAAGTATTCATATAATAGCCATAGATCTTTAGTTTATTGGATTTATTCTTTCTAAAATGAAATGAACAATTCATACATTCAATAACAACTTTATGGAAATAAAATCTCAATAACATATTTATTGATAACAGAATAAGTTTATTGTTTACAAACCACGAGTTTTAGGACATAAAACCCAACAAGAATTACAATCCAACCCCACTCTAGGAGGTTTCCAACCATTAGTAGGGGATGAAATTTATGAGATGGTTTTGGGTAGTCATCCTGGTCATGTAAAAGGCCTAGGTTGGGGCTCTATATCTAAGTCAAGGAGGAGTAGCAGCTCATCAAGTTCGTCATTTACTCAAGGAATGGAAAGTAGGGAGTGTTAGAGTTAATGTCCTAAATGAAGGGATCAAATCCCAAGCGGAATCGTGTGACCGCCTTGCAATTTTGTGTTTGATTTTATATAAACAAAATACGGTATAAAAATAATAACACAATGGATAAACAATCAAAATTAGCATACATTTAAGATAAGAAAAGAAGGAAGAGCTAAACCTTACCTTTGTAGATTCCTAACTTCTTCATGATTCCCTCTGCGTCTTCTCCGGAACGTCCTTCAATAATCAAGGGACACCACCATAAGTGAAACCTTGTTATTCTCTAGAATCCTAAGAATTGGATGTGTGGTCTCCAAGACTTCGAAGAGGAAGTAGAAGTAGTAGAGAAAAGAAGAGAGATTTTGAGAAAAGTAGTAGGAGGCTAGGATTCAGAATTCCCAATTCAACTGTCATAAACATAGGTCATGAAGACTAATTGATAGAGAGAAGGGGTGACCCCTTTCTCCTAGTCTTTCATATTCCCACTCTAGTTCTAATTTAATTAAATAACTTTTATTTAATTAATTAGTCCAATAATTAAATAACCATATATATTATATCCAATTTAATAAATAAATAAATAAACATCACACGTTTATTTATCTCTACTTCTCAAAAATTAATTAATTAATTAATAAATTATTAATTAATCAATTAAATAGCTATATGAAATCATATTTAATATAGAATCAATCAACATATAATTATCACATATTTATATGAATACATATCTTCAATACTTGAATCTTATTCAAATATTTTTCTCTCTTAATTATAGATTCACATCTATAATTAACCATGTTATATTAATCTCATTAATATGCAATTGATTTGAAAAATTCAAATCATTCTTCTTATATATCCTTTACTGAGTTGATAAAGGGACCTTATGGACGTACAGATTAGAAGCTCCAATGATATAAGATTAATTAATTAAACTCTTTAATTAAATTAATCAATTTTCATTAACTACCGGTCACTCCATTAAAGACTAATAGCTGCACTCTTCACACTATAGATTTATTTGTGTCCACAGATATTACCAATCAACAGTGAGTCGACCGACCCTTCACAAATTGCTCATAACTATGGCTGCGTCAAAGTACCGTTTTACCCCTATAGTTACATCTAACTCCTTAAATACCACTGTTCCTCTAATGAATAAACAATTTATAGTCCATCTATAAACTAACACCTCTCGGGCTAGTGAGAGGTCGAGCCTCAATATTCAAGACCCGGAATCAGCTATTGAGAGAGCAATTTATCTACTTTTCCTAAGTTCAGAAAAGGAATGAATTACATTTGTGTAGTTTTGTTCTCAGCTCCCTACTCGAATAAGTCCTCAAAATGGTAGGCTTGTTGAGTCGGCTAATAAGGTCACTCTCACCCATAAAAATCAAAGGATCGCCCTTATAGACAGGAGTTCACAACTCACTCAGGATTAAGGTCAAGTCACCTATGGTCATCATAGTGAAATGTAAGTCTCTTCTAGCATCATCGTTATATACATAGGCTATTCATTTCGCGGTCTGGTCTTATACAAACACTTTGTATAGAATAACCTCACTCGCATGTCTCCACATGAACGATCAGGATCATATCATTTGTAGCACTTTACAAAAATTGTAACATCTCCAAAGCAGGTCGTATTCGTAGTATTACCAGGATAAGATACCCAATCTTATCTATCTATTACAGACAATTTAGGTTATTACTTAAACATGATGCACCTATATGTCTCTACATACATGTTTAAGTTCATAAAATAACTTTGGATCTTAGTTTATTGGATTGAATTAATGCAGTCTAAACATTAATAAAATACCTCTTATTTTATTAGATATATAATTTGTCTTTACAAACTACAAGATACATGAAGCAAGAATGCATTGCAGATTTCACAATGGAGCCAGAATATGCTTGTGAAGCTATCAAGGAATCTATGTGGCTCAGAAATTTTCTGCCAAATTTGGAAGTTAGTCCAAACATGACTTTGCTTGTTACCTTTTATTATAATAATAGTGGTGCAGTGCAAACTCCATGGAGCCTTGTAATCACAAATGTGGAAAGCATATAGAGATCAAGTATCATCTCATTAGGAAGATTGAGCAATGAGGAGATGTGATTGTCACACAGATTGGCTCGAAGCACAATGTTGCTGATCCATTTAAAAAGGCTCTCACGGGTAAAAGTTTTTAGGGTCACCTAGAGAGCATGGGTCTACGAGATATGAGTCACTTAACCTAGGGCAAGTGGAAGATGTTGTTAGGTATATTGTATGTCCTAGTTTATTGTATTATAATTGATACTGTACATCCTATTTTTGGTATTTGATACTTTATACTCCACTTATTTATTGTATTTGATTTGATATGGCACACCCCCTCCTTTTAGGTCAAGCAGTAGATTGTTAGAGTTAATGTCCTAAATCAAGTGTATCTTATAGTTTGTAAAGACAAATTATATATCTAATAAAATAAGAGGTATTTTAATAATGTTTAGATTGCATTAATTCAATCCAATAAACTAAGATCCAAGGTTACTTTATGAAACTTAAACGTGTATGTAGATACATAGAGGTGGATTATGTTTAAGTAATAACCTAAATAGTCTGTAGTAGATGGATAAGACTGGGTACCTTATCTTAGTGACACTACGAATACGGTCTACTTTATAGATGTTACAATGATTGTAAGTACTACAAATGACCTGATCCTGATCGTTCATGTGGAGACATGCAAATGGGGGTATTCAATACAAAGAGTTTGTAAAAGTCCGGACCACAAAATGAATAGTCTCTCTATATAACACCGTTACTGAAAGAGACTTATATTTTCACTAGGATGACCATAGGTGATTTAACCTTAATTTTGAGTGAGTTGTGAACTCGTGTCTATGAGGGCAATCCTTTGATTTGTATGGGTGAGAGTGGCCTTGTTAGCCGACTCAACAAGTCTATCATTTTGGGGACTTATCCGAGTAGAGAGCTGGGAACACAACTACACAAGATGAAATTCACTTTTTTCTCGACTTTAGGGAAAATAGATAAATCGTTCCCTTAATAGTCGATTCTAGGTCTTAAACATTGAGGCCTCAACCTCTCACTGGCCCGAGAGGTGTTAGTTTATAGTTGGACTATAAAATGTTTGTTCATTGGAGGGATCAGTGATATTTTAGAAGTTAGATGTAACTACTAGGGTAAAACGGTATTTTGACCAAGCTATAGTTATGAGAAATTTGTAAAGGGTCGACTCACTGTTGATTGGTTATATCCATGGATACAGAAATAAATCTACAGTCCGAAGAGTGCAACTAGCGATCTTTAGTGGAGTGACTGGTAGTTAATGAAAATTGATTGATTTAATTAAAGAGTTTAATTAATTAATCTTATATCATTGGAGCTTCTAATCTATAGGTTCATATAAATATGTGATAAAATTATATGTTGAATTTTTCAAATCAATTGCATATTATTGTGATCAATATAATATGATTAATTATAGATGTGATCTATAATTAAGAGAGAAAAATATTTGAATAAGATTCAAATATTAAAGAGATGTATATATGTAAATATGTGATAATTATATGTTGATTAATTCTATTGGGATTGGTGTCTTAAATCTCTTGTAATCTCGTAGTTTGTAAACTTTGTATAAACATACTGTTGTTAAAAAAAATAAGCATTATTTTATAAGCATATACTCAACCCAATAAACTAAGATCCATGGTTATTTCATGTAATTTAAACAAGTATATAGAGACATACAAGTGGATCTTATTTAAATAATAACCTAAATGGTATGTAGTAGATGGATAAGGCTGGGTACCTTATCCTTGTGACACTACGGATATAGCCCGCTTTGTAGGTGTTACAAGTGTTGTAAAGTGCTACAAATGATCTGATCCTGATCATTCATGTGGAGACATGTAAGCAGGGGTATCCTATACAAAGAGTTTGTATAAGAACGAAGCACGAAATGATTAGTCTCTTTATATAACGCCATTAATAATAGAAACTTACATTTCACTAGGATGACCATAGGTGACATGACTTGAATCCTGAGTGAGTTGTAAACTTCTGCTCATGAATGTGGTTCTTTTATTTGTATGGGTGAGAGTGGCCAGATTGTCAACTCAACAAGCCTACCATTTTAGGGATTCATTTGACTAGGGATCTGAGAACACAACTACACAAGACGGAATTCACTCATTCCCCGATGTAGAGGCAAATAGATAAATTAGTCCCTTAAGGGCTTATTCTGGGTCTTTAACATAGTGACCATACCCTTTTCTGGCCCGAAACGGACTTGGTCATAGTTGGACTATGACTTATTGTTCATTGGAGGAATCAGTGGTACTTAAGGAGTTAGATGTAACTACAGGGACAAAATGGTATTTTGGCCCAACTGTACTTACGAGCAATTTGTGAAGGGTCATCACACTGTTGATTGGTTATATCCAATGGACACATAAATTTATCTACAGTGCGAAGAGTGCAGCTGACAGTCTTTAGTGGAGTGACCGACAGTTAACGGATGTTGGGTAATTTAATTAAAAAGTTTAATTAATTATCTGAGTAGCATTAGAGCTTCAATCTACAAGTCCATAAGGTCCCCTTTGTAGCTCAACAGGGATTTAATTGAGAATTAATTTTGGATTAATTTGAAGTGTTCAAATTAATTGAGAGAATTAATTATATATGATATAATTAATTAAGTTGATTATATATGTGATAATTAGTATAATGTATTTGATACATTATAATTTAAGGTAATATGAGAAGAATTTGAATATGATTCAAATACTAATTATATGAATGAGATTCATGTAATTAAATTTAATATAAATATGATTTATATTGAGAGGAATTAAATATTTGAATATGATTCAAATATCAATTATATAAATGAGATTCATATAAGTGAATTTAATATAAAAGTGATTTATATTAAATGTCATGTATTGTTGAGAGAAAATAAAATCTATAGGTTATGTTGTATTTGATGCAAATAAAACTATCGTGTGTTATATTTGATATAATATATAGTGTATATATACAATAAAGTAGTTATTATATATATATATATATATATATATATATATATATATTATTTTAATTGAAATTAATTAAAGGGAAGGAGATACAACTCCCTCCCTGCATTCTCTCAATTAATTTACGTGGGAGTTGGTTGGAGATTTCATCTTCTTCCTCAATTCTCTATGAGAGAAGAGTTCTCTCTGAAAAAACTGAAAAAGAGAAGAAAAGTTCTTCTCTTCCCTCTCTTCCTCTCCTTCTCCTTCCCTCTTCCAAGGATTCAAGCAAAGCCCACAACTCTTACTTGAGTTGTGGTGGTGTCCATCTTGATGAAGAAGACTTGCGTGGAGAAGGTGTTCCATTCGTGGATTGTATGAGGGAGTTCTTGAAGAAATGGTTCTTCAAAGGTAAAGGTTTCTAAAACTCTAAGTATTTTATTTAAAGCATGTTGTAATTTAAGAAAATTCATATCTTGTTCTTGTTTTACTGTAAAACTTATATTCAATGAAAAATGGAATTTGGGTTGATCTTTGCTTCCGCTCAAAGGATATTTTTCGAAAATTTTCTTCTATATTAAATATGATTTAATATAGTTGTTTAATTGATTAACTAATGGTTAATTAATTAATTAATTAATTTGAGAAGTAGAGATAAATAAACATGTGATGTTTATTAATTAATTAATGAATTAATTATATTAAATTAATTTAATATATATGGTTATTTAATTATGGAACTAATTAATTAAATAAAAGTTATTTAATTAAATTAGAACTAGAGTAGAAATTGGAAAGATTAGAAGAAGAGGTGACCCCTCCTCTCTATAAATAGGTCTTCATGGCCCATATTTGTGACACAATTGAACTGGGAATTCTGAATCCTAGTCTCCTACTACTTCTCTCAAAATCACCCTTCTTTTCTCTACTACTTCTTCTTTCTCTTCTAAGTCTTGGAGACCACACATCCAATTCTTGGGATCCTAGAGAATAACAAGGTTTTACTCGCGGCGGTGTCCCTTGATCATTGAAGAGACGTTCCAGAGAAGACGTGGAGGGAATCTCGAAGAATTTTCGAATCTACAAAGGTAAGGTTTAACTCTTCCTTCTTTTCTTCTCTTAAATGTATGCTAATCTTGATTGTTTATCCATTATGTTATTGTTTTCACATCGTATTTTGTTTTTGTAAAATCGAAAACAAAATTGCAAGGCGATCACACACTTTCACTTAGGATTCGATCCCTTCACGGAGGTGGGGGAATTGAAAGTCAATGTTAAACTGTCTTAGTCGAAGATTAAGAAACTTGAAGACGTTAAAAAACAAATGAGATGGGATCATGCGAGATAAATGGAAGAAATAAAAAAAAAATGATTGAAGATATGATACGATCACAGAAAGAATGACCATCGAATTAGGTATGATTACTTCATTATCTAGTTGGCTAATATGTTGCTATCCTGTAGTTATGGTAGCAAAATAGTTATGTCTTACTAGTAGTTTTATGATAATGAATTATTGGTTATCCTACAGTTATGGTAGCCAAACAACTGGATTTTGATGTGTTTTCTTGAGTTTTTGTGTGTTTGTGGAGGTTTACGAAATTTGAATGTTGTGTGTGATGGGCTGAGATTAGTTATACTTATTTTGGAGTTCAATCTCGAATTTTTTGTGTTTGTGGAGGTTTATGAAGTTTGAATGTTGTGTGGGGTGGGTCGAGATTAGTTAAACTTGTTTTGAGTTCAACTTGTGGTTTTTGTGTGTTTGTGGAGGTTTAACGTTGAGAACATGTAGTCTTGGAGTGTCGATTTTCTTTGTTTTGTAGGATTGTAAGATTCATCTTATGACTTTTATTTGTTTGTGGAAGTTTATGAATTTTGAATGTTGTGTGGGATGGGTTAAAATTAGTTATCTTTCTTTTGGAGTTAAACTTGTGATTTTTGTGTGTTTGTGGTGGTTTAAGGTTGAGAACATGTAGCCTTGAAAGTGTATTGATTTTCATTGTTTTGTAGGATTGTAGGATTCGTTTTATTTGTTTGTGGAAGCTTATGAATTTTGAATGTTTTGTGGGGTGGATTGAGATTTATTTTCAAATGAGGGGTTGAGAGCTCTTCTTACATTTAATCTTCATATATAATGTTCTCTAATTAATATAATTATAGGTAAACTATAGTTTTGGAGATGCCATTTGGAGATGTTATCACATTTCTTCTATGTATTTGTCAAGACATATTTGTTTTGTAGACCATCTTTACCAAATTTTCTCTCTTTTATGTAATAAAGAATACTATCAACTTTATTTTTGTTTTTGTTTATTTGTATGTGAATACATTTTGTTCCTTATGTATTTGATTTGCTTAATAATGTTCTAAATTTTAGGTTATTTAGATCAAAATAATAAAAAAAAAAGAAATACTTGGATAGTGCACTATTTCCTGACGAGGACGTTGGGAGTTCTATTATCTCCTGACGACTAGTCAATCGTTGGGAGTTTGATTTCAAAAATTGAGTTTTTGAATCAAACTCTTAAACTCCCGATGACAGTATCATCGTCGAGAGATTAGAGAACTCCCAAAGGATGTATACATCCATCGAGGGTAAATAAACTCTTGACGTTGTACATTAGGCGTCAAGAGTTAATCTCCTATCGCATTTTTTACAATTTTTCGACAATTTGAAACGTCGGAAGAGGGGTGTTTTCTTGTAGTGTAGACTATTCACCATTACCGATCAACCCAAGGGGTGCAACAATAACTGATGATGTGTGAGGGAAAATTTTGGAAACTCGGACAAAATTATCAACAAAAAGGGTGGGTGTCCCACACAATATTCAAACACAATTCTATTAATCACCCATTGCTCTTCATTTAGATTACATTACTTCATTACGGATTTCCAATTGGATCTCACCTATCAGTAAGAATGCGAAACGCTAGTAAACACTAACAAACGCAAAAAAGTGGGTCACACTTTCTAAATTACTTTTCAAAATTGCAATAGACCTTCCGTAAATGTGGCCTTAAATCAATACAAACCAATATTCTTTTTTTGAAAAAAAAATCCTAAAGTATATTAAATCATGCATGATATATTAAATCTTTAGACATTGAAATCAATAATCCTAAAGTATATTACATATTAACATTATGAATGATATTTTATCACTTGATCTAAAGCAAAGTTAAAGGACCAATACAAAATAATTACTAAAACGAACTTACTTGGTTTGCTTTAACTTTGTTTTTCTTCATTTTTGTTTTGTTTTTTTTTAAGTGTTGAAATGTTTGGATTTGGATTGGTTTCTTTTCTTTAAAAATAATTTTCTAAAAAATTGAATTAAAAAAAACGTAAAAAGACTAGATTAGTGTACAATGGAATTAAGCTGAAACAGTAGCACCTTTTTTTTGACAATATGTGAGAGGGAGAGATCGAATATCTGACCTCAAAGCTATTATACATATTTTAGAAAAATGAGTAACATTAAAAATTTTCATTTAAAATGAACGAAAATATATAGAATAGTACGATGTAGGATACTCTTTCCGTTATCATGATTATTTTATAAACCTATTATTTGTTAAATATCAAACTTTAAAAAATAATTAATATGTAATTATTAGTAACAGCTGCATCATGTTCAATGGTCTATTATTATTTTTTTTGGGTGATGACATGGTTCAAAAATGAGAGAGAAAAAGAAAACGAAATTACAACAAAGGATCCATTTATGTGTTAATATCCTGGGAGAAAGACGGTGAATAAATTTGGGCCTATAAATGATTGTGGCAGTAGCCCATTGGGCTGTATGCTAAAGTTTTAGAAACTAATATACTGAAATGTCCAATTGTAAGCTAATTAGTAATCACAAAACTTTGCTGAGTTCTATTGTTACACGTGTATCTTTAAAAACAAAAGAAAATAGCATGTCTTTTATACTAAGAAAATAAAATATGCATACCAAAAGAAAAGAGTTTTAGAAAATATCCTAATCAAATTTAATTTGGCAACAAAATAAAAGATTGTCTTTTATTATTGTTGTTAGGGGTGATTTTAGACTAAATAACATAATTGATATTTAGCGAAAATAGAAACAACAAAACAAAAAAATAAAAAATAAAAAATAGCATATTTCGGGTTGAAAGTGTTTACTTAAATTTTTCAGCATTTTCGGGTTGAAAGTGTTAACATAAAACCAAAATGGACTCATAAAAAAAGGCATGGTCCAAGTCATGCTTAGCCTCAACCAAAAGCGAGGTTGAGCCTTCAAAAATGCCTAACGGAACATGTCTTATACATGTCCCAACACAAGGGGTCATCTTAGGCTCAAAATATAGTTAAAAGAAGGTGCTTGACCTTGACTTTGACCTAGGGCACCTCTCCACACATCTCAGTCTATAAAGGATATGGAGAAATTGAGGAGCTTGTGTTGATAACGTGTTGTGAAATTAAGGAACACGATGGGAACATGGATATGAAGAAAATATAATATAATAATAATAAATAAACAAAATAACCATAATAAAATAATTAATTAAAATCATAAAATAACTAAAATTACAAATTGGATAAAATGAAAATTAATGGAATTTTGAAGTGGATTTCTCACAAATGTGCATTATCTTGAGATCCACTAAATGTCACTAGGCAAAGTGGTAAGTAGGATGTAGACTTATATGAACACTAAACATGAATTATTATGAGACACATGAACAAGGTGAAAAATGACACATGGTTTTTAGGATACTAAATATTGTACATCTATTTTTATGATATTTATTATTATTATTATTCAAGTTTGAATGTGTAGAGATTTGCAAATGTATTCGATTTATAATAATAAAGAAAAATTTAATGTAAATAAGAAATATATATAGATTTTTTTTCTGTCTGAGGAAAGGCATATTATAGATGATACTTCATGATTATAATTATTATTTTGAAAGAAAACATCCTTTTTGATCTTAAAGCCTAGAGAATTATTGAAGCATGATAATTCCAAATATCGAGGACTTAACATTGTAAAGATACATCATCGATTGCTTTTGCTATTTAACTCTTTAATTCTCTACTAAGTTGCTAAAATTTCAACATAAGTGATGATAAGCGGGGAAAATAGAAAAGAGAATGAATATATAATAAGAAGCAAAACCTGCCTTTTCTTTAAATAATATTCATCGGATCGGATGATATAGAAAAAGGTAGAAACAATGGTCCACAAGTAAGTCATTAGAGATTCTTCCCATAAACTCTTCCCGTCCACGTCATTTAAACACATTCCCTCTAACTTTATATCTTTCAAAACTTTAATACTTTAAACATTTGAAATCTAGATCTGATTTTGTGCTAATTAAACCAAATCAATAATCTTGTAATAAAATTCATATTGACATAGTTCAAATAGATTAAAGTATATATCGTCAATCAATAGTCTAAAATTTGAATGCTCTCACCTCCACTTCGAACTAACATAAAAAGGAAAAAAATATGAAAGTTTTCGTATTTGTAAGTAAAAGAGATCATTGATTTGATTTATTGTTTTCGTTTCTTTGACATAGTGTCCCTATAATGTTTAATAACTTGGTAAGTTATAGTTATAATTCGATAGATGTTTATGCCCTATATATATAATTTAGCAAGATTAGATTGAACAAAATCTTAGAATTTTATTTTCTTTATCACTTTAAATAAAATTATAAAAAATGTCCCTGAACTTTATACATTGTGTCAAAAATATCCGTAAATTTTTAAAAGTTTAAAAAATATCCTTAAACTTCTTAAAAAATATCATTGCCGTTAGTTTTGGATGGAAAACGTTAAAATTTTGTTCAAAAGTTTCAAAAATATCTTTAACTTAATAAAAGTTCAAAACTACATCCATTGTTAGTATTTGAATTGAAAAATAACGTTAAAAGTTAGAAAAAAAATTAAAAAGGCTCCTATCATTAATATGATGATCAATTGGTTTGAAGTTTTTTCAAGTTCGAAAAGAACTAATTTTAAAACAAATGATATAGATATTCTCATTTTTTATAAAGATACTCTCATATTTTCTCCTAGTTTTCCAATACTTACCTTACACCAATTTTCTCAACAACAAAATAAAAAACAAAATTTTAAGTTAAAACATAAAATCTCACCAATTTTCAGAATCAAAAGCTTACCTTAAAACATACCAAAATTTAAGCAATTTAGCCTAAAATTAATATGCGTGTATAATGTATTCCCTAAATATGTGATTATTAAAATAAAGGTAGGTTTGGTCTTGAAAGTCAACGGCAAGCAAAGGCATGTGTAAGTGTAACTTTTGGGCTAACTGGAAATGGTCATGGATTGGGCGGAGAGAAAGCAAAATGAATCTCTATGCAACCGCCTACTAAAACACTTTGAAATATGGACAACTAAACTTTTGGTAACATATTTGACCCTTTATTTTCTTTTAAATTCTAATTCATTTAAGTATTTCAAAGTCATTATTTCTTCATAAATAATTATGGTTTAAACTTATGTTTTCTCCAAATTTTGTGTAGTTCCATATATTAACTCCTGGTGATCTCAGTTCAAACCAATTTTGCAATTGGTTGTGTATGTGAAACAAATGACACACCTATGAACTATGTTTATTTATTCATGTACACATTTAACATGTATGAAAGTTAAATTTATAATTCTTCGATTTGAATGAGCTATGTTTGATTTTTGTCAAGTAAAAACTCAATTGAGTTGAATTTGACAAATGTTTCAATTTTGTATCTATTTGATTTTATTTTGTATTTTGGAGAGTTAATAAGTTGCTTGCATATACAAATATCAACTTATTTTTTCATTTGTAGTATCTCATTCAAAATTGACAAGTTATTTCATTTCTTTCTTTCTTCCTTTTATTCTTGAATTCAGTCGAAAGCAAGTATCTTACTACCAAATCTGATTAGTTCGAGGCTGTAGTTCTATCGACATTAGTCATTGTATCATGCTGAGACAATCATTATGGTCTGCTTGCAGTCCGTGCAAAGCAAATAATTGTCTTCAGGACGACTCTTATTAGAAGCGTGTCTCGACTACGTTTTAGATTTTCAAAGGTTTTGATTTCTTTCAAATCTTCAATTTTTTTCCTATCTAAGTCTTGTTGCTTCTTCTAACTTAAGTTTGAGTTTGAATATTATACTTTGAGTGTATTGTTTCTAGTTGTATTGTAATCGATGGGCTAATATGATCCGTTCTTGTATACCATTTTCACCAACATTGGTGAGATGGAGAAGAATAATATAAAACCTAAATGTAGTACCATCTTTGTCACACCCATAATAGTTCGTATGGTTAGCATTATGAAAGACATGATTCATATATTGAATATTGAAAGGAAATAACTAATTTGTCTACTTAGAAATAAAGATGAAATATTCATAAATTATTGTAATATATATATTTTATTTTGTGACAGATAAAGACAACTTTAAAATAAGATTATATGAACTTTTTTAATGAACTTCAATGAATTTTTGTTGGATAAGTTAATGGGTGTGATAATATTGTCAATATATAAGAGATGATAATGGAGGGTTTCAGCAAATCATGTGGTAGCAACCCAATTCAGCCACCTAAATATAGAAAGTTTTTTCATTTTGCCATCAACAACCAATTATTTAATATATTTACTTTCACACCATCATGTCCTTTATTTATTTAATTAGTACATGTTCTTTATTTAATCACACTTTATGTCCGTAAGTTAATAATACCCATCCCGGAAAAGATTAAAAAAAAATAGCCTAGTCTGTAGATCAGTTTAAGCCATTTTCTATATATTTATTACCCTAACTAATATATATATATATATATAAACTACAAATTTGTCGACAATAAATAAATTTAATATTATATCATATAGCAATATTATAATTTTTAGATATAAGACTTCAATTACTTATAAAACTTAGGGTGATTTAGATTAAATTTCTAGGTGTTTAATTTTGAAAATAAGTAATTTTGTAAAAATTTGATGTGTTTGTTAACCACTAAAAATAACTTTTGAAATACATTTTAATTATATTTTATCAAAAAAATTTAAATAAAAATATTTTTTTAGGATCAATCCAAACAAGTCCTTAGTCAAGGATAATGCAATGCCATTTTTTTACTATATAATTATTTTATTTATATTTATATGAAGTTGGTTTTTTTTGTGTTTTTTGAAGTTAGTATTTTTTAAAAGTATCATAGAAAAATAGTCAAGTAAACATCATTGTGAAGGACGATTGCTATCCTTTAGTTGTTGGGAATGTCGAAATTATGAAAGAGAATCTTGACCATGAGAATATTATGTGCTCGAAATTTGAGAAAAATATCAGGTCTTATTTCAACTAGGAAAGATATTATATAATTAAGATAATCTATTATTTGTTTCTAGTTTTATTTCAGAATCAAAACAGTAGACTACTCATTTGATCAAGAGTGAGGTTCTTCATTTTTTTTTATTATTATTTTTATATGAGCCTAAAAAAAATGTCTAATTAAGTTTACCATTATTCTTATCATATATTTCTTTTTATGGAAGCGCGTTTAATATTATGATGTATAATAATTTATTAAATAAATATTAAATTTTATACATCTCAAATTCAATTGTCAATAAGAGGAGTAATTATACATCTTATATAAAGAGAATCTCTCGATGTGGGACTCAGCGTAGGAAACAAGAAAGAATTTCTTTTGCTCTCTATAATCCAATTCAAACTTTCTTACCTCTTATTATGATATTTAAAATCCAATACTTGAAGTAATAATTATTCTAAATATATTAAAGTAATTGTAAATACTTTAAGTGTGAATAATTTTAGTTCAAATATTTGATGTTACAACAAACAATCTCAATCTTAACTGACTTATTCGTTTGATATATTTGATGAGAAATGATTTATTTGTTAGGAATTTAAAGTGAGAAGCTCTAATTTTGTTACTTCTACTAAACTCATAAATCTTAATCATTAAGGGAAAATGATTGCATATTATTATATACCCTTGTTACTTGCAACTTCAAGGGGAAAGAAACCAAAACCAAAAACCATATTGTCTTATTTTAGAAATAGTTTTAGCATATTCATACAGTTCACTAAATCCACAACCCTACTTGGGCATGACGTGCTGTCAAAGTATGTCTCAAATAATGTTATATTATTCATTATCTTTTGAAAGCAAAAAAAGTGTTCCATTATTAAGAGGTGTAAAACGGTGAATTCAATCCAACGAGATGAATTCTAGCAGATCTCGAAATGGAAACTTTCCATCTAATTTGTGTATAAACTATTAAGTAATCCCAATTTGGGTATAAAAAAATACTTAAGTTCTAGTTCATTTTCTTAAGCAATGTCTTGTTAGTGTAATTTTAAAGACATAAAATAACTCAAACTACAAGCAATCCAGAGATATCACCATCATCTAAAGATCAAAATAAACGAGGATGGAGGTTGACTTATTTTTAACCCAATCAACTTGATTCATTGGTATTAACATGTGCTCCATCACTACAATAATTTGGACATTTTTTATGACGAAAACCATTGGGATTAGTCAGAAAAAGCATCGGCCGACCTTTTGCCGACGAACAAAAAATCGTCGGGAGGATCGTGGACAAAGCCTCGTCGGCATAACCTTCCCTGACGGTATAACACGCAATCGTGGGAAAAAGCAGTTAGCTCGACTGATGGAGAATTACGCCTTCTCCCGACCCTAAACAAGACCGTCGGGATAATTATTAAACCCCGATGGTCGTTATTTATAAAGGCCGTCGGGATTAAAAAAAACTTTGGTCGACGATGCAAGGTCAACCGTCGGGATAATTGGATATATCCCGACCATGAAAAATTAGAGCCACCCTCAGGAGAGAATAAATTATCCCAACGATGACCCTTGTACCGTCGGGCGAAATTTTTTATCCCGATGGTCTTTATGAATTATGACCGTCGAGTTAACTGACTTCCATAGACGGTGTGTTTGCATCGTCGGGATTTCATAGATTTTCTGATCGCTTGGACCGTCGGAAATTTGTTTACTATCGTTGGGAGAAGATGAAAAATGCATTAAATATGGTTTTTCCGACTCCTTGTATCGTCGGAATTATATATTTAACCGTCAGAATTAGCTTTTTTTTTTTAATTCTTTATTTAAATATGCTTTTTTTCAAATGTCATACATGTTTGACTTTTACAAATATCATTCAAACTAATATAAAAATTGCCAAAATCAAGTAAATGTCATACCAAAGTAAATATTATATAGAAAACATGTTTGAATTTGAAGTTTTAAACATACTATTCGTCTCAAATTAATAATACATCCACAATTCCTCAATAAAAAATCCAAGCTCATGAAAGCGTCGGGTCATATCGGGAGATGCATCTACAACCTTAATCCACAATTCCTATATCAAAAAATAACATTGACATCTACAACCTAAAATATATTGGTCGGGAGATGCATCTGCAACATAAAGCTTGAGGTACCTACAAAATATAAATTTAAATAAGTTTAATGCTCAAATACCATATATCAATCTCAAAATAAATATAGAATTTAAAACTCAACTAAGAACATTAATGAATTGAAATAAACCAACTCAACTTGCATATTTCAATCTCAAACTCAATATAGAACTTAAAAACAATATAAGAACATTAACAAATAAAACTCAGTTTAACTTGAACCTAATATAAAACTTAAAACCCAACTTAAACCTAACTTAAACTCAACGAACTCATAACTACATATTTCAATCTCAAACCTAATTATGAATTTAAAATCCAAGTTAAACCTAACCAACTCATAAGAATTGAAACAAACCAAGAGTATACGTTTACTTATACAAAACAACTTACCTCCCCCGAACTTAGTTTTTCTTAAATGAAGTTTATTGAATCTGTTTTTTTTATTCTTTATTTAAATCTTTTTTTTTTTTTTTCAAATGTCATACCTGTTTGAATTTTATAAATATCATTCAAACTAATATAAAAATTGTCAAAATCAAGTAAATGTCATACCAAAGTAAATATTATATAGAAAACATGTTTGAATTTGAAGTCTTAAATATACTATTCGTCTCAAATTAACAACAATACATTCACAATTCCTCAATAAAAAATACAAGCTCATGATACCGTCGGGTCATATCGGGAGATGCATCTACAACCTTAATCCACAATTCCTAAATCGAAAATAACATTAACATCTACAACCTAAAATGTATTTGTCAGGAGATGCATCTGCAACATAAACCTCGAGGTACCTACAAAATACAAATTTAAATAAGTTTAATGCTCAAATACCATATATCAATTTCAAAATAAATATAGAATTTAAAACTCAACTAAGAACATTAATGAATTGAAACAAACCAACTCAAACTTGCATATTTCAATCTCAAACTCAATATAGAACTTAAAAAGTAATATAAGAACATTAACAAATAAAACTTGCTTTAACTTGAACCTAATATAAAACTTAAAACCCAACTTAAACCCAACTTAAAACCAACGAACTCATAACTACATATTTCAATCTCAAACCTAATTACAAATTTAAAATCCAACTTAAATCTAACCAACTCAGAAGAATTGAAACAAATCAAGACATATACGTTTACTTATACAAACCAACTTACCTCCCCCGAACTTAATTTTTCTTAAATGAAGTTTATTGAATCCCCTCTCCCCTCAACATACAAACCAACATAATTAAGAATTGAAACAACATACACAAACTTCTAATTAGTTATCATAAATGTTGAAGAATTCTAATCAAACTTCTAATTGAAACAACATACACAAACTAACTATACTTTAAATAACTATATGTTAATGTTGTTACCATAACTGCAGGATAACAATATACACAAACTTCTAATTAGTTTAGTATGAAAGTTTAAGAGTTCATACCTTCGCCCATCCGTCGCCCCCGTCTCCCCCCCTCCCCCTCCTATTTAGAACAAACCGAAAATCAACTCAACTTCAGAACACTAACTATGCTTTAAATAACTATAAGCTAATGTTATTACCATAACTGCAGGATAACAACATACACAAACTTCTACTCAAGTTTACTACGAAAGTTAAAAAGTTCATACCCCTTCCCCCTTCCCCCTAATTAGCACAAATTGAAAAATCAAACTCAACTTCAGAACACTAACTATACTTTAAATAACTATAAGTTAATGTTGTTACCATAGCTGCAGGATAACAATATACACAAACTTCTAATTAGTTTACTACAAAAATTGAAGATTTCATACCTAGTTCGATTTATCTATCATGAGATGTAAGAGCATAGCTTTCATATCATCCATCTCAGATTGTCTTTGAGCTTCCAGTTCATCCAATCTAGCCAATCTAGCCTTTAACTCTTCTATCTCTTATTTTTGCTCTTCTATAACTCTTGATGAGGATGCACTGGAGATGATTTACTTTTTTTTCATTTTTTTATCCTTTGATGTCCTACCAAGGCCCACTCTTGTGCCCAACACCTGCTCACATATTTCTTCTTTTGATATTGGTTCAGACCCTTCTTAGGTGGAGGCTTATCTCAACTCGACCATTTGACTCTACATCAATAATTAGGACTAATTATTGTATGACAATTGTATATAAATAAAGTTACATTGCGGAATAAAAACTTACATATGCATCATTAGCGGCCTGATTAACAAACGACCGGTCACTCTTTCAGTGTGTTTGCTTGAATAAGTCCACTAGGTCCATTGTTTGACCGTCAAGTCATTTCTGTAAAACAATTCACATAGAAAATATTAATAATACTTTCATAGAAATCAAGTAAAGAAATACTTTTAATATTACCGTGGATTCTCGTATGTGTATGAAAGTCTTAGAACCAACTGTATGAGGGTACTTTTGGGCTGACCGATTTCTTTGATTAGTCTCTGCCACTTTCTAAGAAAATGAGAAATTAAGAGGAAATGAGTAACTGAAATGATTGTAAACAAAAAAAAAAAAAAAAAAAAAAGACAAAAAGTTCTTACTTTCCAGTCAGTGGATTCAATCTTGTTGCATAAAAAGTGTCAATCTTCTATGTCGTCTTTAAGTCGATCAGGTGTGTGTGCTCGTGCCTCTTCAGGACTTGCATATTTTTTATAGTGTTTGTGTAGTTTCCCCCTGTACTCTTTGAACGAACTTTTCATCTGTTCATCGGTGAAATTATTGACTAGTTAGCTGGACAAATCTAACAAAAAATGGTTCTGAATTAAGAAAGAAAAGAAAAATTAATTAGTATCTTTGCAGATGTAGACGCATATATATAATTTGTAAAATATCAAAAAACCATCTTACCAATAATTGACTTTTAACTAGCTCTCTAGTTTCTATTGGTACCTCTCTCCATGATTTATAATGAACAGAAAAAGATTCCCAAATGTTGGTATCAATAGCATTGCTAAACTTTGTTGCATTGTTGCAAATCGGTTTCTCCCATACAGGGTCGATCTCGATAGGAATTCTCCCAAATTGTTGCACATATCTATCTAAATCAACGTTTTGAGAGTATCCACGTCTAACCCTAATACTCATACAACCAGACTCTGAAGAAATTGTATGCCGTTACTTTAATTAAACATTAATTTGTATTCAAATTATTGATTATGGATCTAAAATAAAACGTGGATCTAAAATAACCCGAATTATCTCCCACGGAGGATGATCTGCCAATTTTCTCGGCCGCTAAATACTCTAAGATTGCATCCTGATCGTGTGATCTACCATTGTTCCTGTGCAAACAACAATATGTAAGTTATGAAACTCAAGCTCAAACTTCTATTAGAAGATTACATGGTTATTCCATATCATTAAGATGTTCATCGAAACTCAAACTCCTATTAGAAGATGATTCTACATCCTCTTCCTCGTCATTTATGAAGTCATCATCAACTCGTTAAATTATCTGTTCTTCTACGACTATAAGATCAACATCAACTTTACATAAATTGATATCATTTATTGATTCATCGATTGTATAAGTAATACTATTCACAACTTCTAATAACTCTGGTTAGTCATTCTCACGTTCCTCTTCTTCTGCCATGTCCCACATACGCTTGTTTTGGACTACTTGCACCACTTTCCAATTATTACCATATTTGGGATCATTGATGTAGAACACTTGCTTAGCTTGACTGGCAGATACAAAAGGCTTGTTAACAAACCAATGACGAGTTGTATTAATTGATATATACCCCAAATCCATGTGTACTCTGTTAGTCTTTTTAGGATTTGTATCGAACCAAGTACACTTAAACATAATTACACGTGTATGCAGCGTGTGGCTTTACAACTTTATCTCCTACCTTTTGCAGATGTAGTTCTTTTCATGTATTTAGATCTTCTAAATCCAAACGAGCATTAGTTGTATCCTTATTCTTTCCCTCAATATTTAACAACGTGCCTACCAAATTATCACAAATATTCATTTCAATATGCATAACATCCAATTTATGTCTCAATAAAAGTTTCGGCCAATATGGACGCTGGAAAAATATACTTTTTTATTTCAGTTTAAACTTCGTTTTTGTTTTTTTATCACGTTTCTCTAGATGCTTGCTAAGCACGGAAAAGTTTAACAAGTTCACCTCTTGTAAGATATCTTCCCCATCCATGAAAACTGGAGGAGGTCTACATTCCATTTTTCCATCATATTGCTTGCTCTTGCGTCAATTGTGATTATCTAGAAGATAACGTCAATGCCCTATAAAACATTATTTTCCTCTTAGCCTTAATGATGATGTATCCTCTTTACAAATAGGGCATGCTTGGTAACCTTTGGTACTCCATCTTGATAGGTCACCATACATAGGGAAGTCATTAATAGCCCACAATAAGCACGCACGTAGTTGAAAGTATTCGTTGCTAACGCAATCATAAGTGTACACACCATCGTTCCATAACTCCTTTAACTCTTCAATCAATGGTTGTAAGTAAATATCAATTTCTTTTCCAAGAGATTTTGGACCGAGTATAAGAAGAGAGACAATGAAATTTGTCTCTTTCATGCATTTCCAAAGTGGCAAATTGTAAGGAATGAGCACCACTGGCCACATACTATACGAAGTACTCATATTCCCGAATGGATTGAAGCCATCTGAAGCTAGTTCTAAACGAACATTTCATGGGTCTGAAGCAAATTGAGGAAACTCAGACAAAATGTTTCCACCCTTCAGCATTAGCTGGATGTCGCAACACTCAATTAGTTTCAACATGTTTATCTTTATGCCACCTCATTTCAGGTGCAATATGTTTAGATGCAAATGATCATTTTGAAGGAGTATTATAACATGCAACGGAAGAATTTAGAATCAATAAGTACTTAAACTACACTTAATTTGAGTTTTAAACATGCTACTCATGAGGTTTTCATAAGAGGGTTTGAACAAGACAATACCTTTGTAGTTCTCTTCACGATTTCAGCAGAATCTCCACAAGTTTGAGTTGGATTCTTCAGATAGACCACCAACGAGATCTTTTTCACTATGCTCAAGAAGGAATGTGTGGTGGAAACACTCTAAACAAGCTGAATTGAAGATGAATTTGAGAGAGGGTTTTAGGGTTTTTAGTTTTGCAACAACTTGGATAAAAATCTCAGAGGTCTTTCTAAAGTCCATGCATGAAGCTTCAGTATATAGACTCACTTCATGCATTAGAACATGGCTGCATGTAGGGTAACTTCTACTTGGTATTGATTGAAGAACTCATGGTGGAATTTTGTGATAAAACACCAGAAGAAGGGTTAGTGGATTTTTCCAATTTTTGGAAAAAATCCACTAACTCAAACCAATTTCAATGAAATTGATTTTTATTTTTAAATAAAACTATTTTATTTAAAATTTAGTTTTATAAAATTTAATTCAAAATTAATTTAAATAAAACTAATTTAATTAATTTAATATCTTAATATTAAATTAATAAAACATCAGTTCCACCAATATGATTTAAATTCATATAATCAATATTTAAATCATAATTTAAATATTAATTGATTCTCCAATCTCGTTTTAATTTCGACTAAATTAAACATTTTAATTGCATCATATACAATCAATTGAAAACCCTAAAACCAAATTTAAACATTTCAAATTCATAACCCTAAATTCAAAATTCATACAATCAATACTCAATTTATTATTCCAATTTATGAGCTAGTAGAGGGACCTACTGGACCTACAGATCATGAGCTCCAACGATTTGTAATCAATTGGTTAAACTCTTTAAACCAAATTAATTACTTTTCATTAACCATCAAGACATACCGTTATAGCTCGATAGTTGCACTCTTCTCACTATAGATATATTTCTGTCCATGTTAATCATAATCAGTAAGTCGATCCTTCATAGGTTGTTTGTATTTACAGTTGGGTCAAAATTACCATTTTACCCCTGTAAATACATCTCGTTCCTTAAGCTCCCACTGACACTCTAATGAACAATTGACTCATAATACCACTTATGAATCATGTCCCTCTGTATCATGAGAGGACGAGGCCCGATTGTTCAAGATCAGGAATCAACACTTGAGAGAACAACCTATCTGCTAACCCTAAGAGGGGTAAGAGTGAATTCCATCTTACAAGGCTATGTTCCCAGCTATCTGATGACGGGCAGAAATGTATGTTATTATAAGCCTTTTATTTAGAATTATGAGGGCTGTTAAGTAGAATACGCGACAATTATACTAAGGATTCATAAGAAAACGAGTTTGCGTCGATCGACATTAAGAATCTCGGCTAACCCACTTTTATGCGTTATTATGCGTTCAACTGTTTATTTTTATAGCAAACGCAGAAATCGATCGCATGCACGAGAGCGAAGCTGTCGCGAAGATGATCGCATGCATCCGTCGCATGGGTGTTGCGGCGACCAAGCGAATGCGGTCATCACAAGAAGATTGCGACTATAGAGTAATAACCATAATAGAGGGATGAATGCAAGGGTGGTGGAATGCGTTGACACTTCGGAAACCAAGCATGAACAAATACCTTGGGAGTGTCAAAAGGTGATGTTGACATTTCACCTACCAACGAGGGTCAGATTTAGAGCAGGTCCATTAATGCTGTCGGCGATCAAGCTCTATAAATAGAAGCCTTTGAGCACAATTTCAAATCATCCAAGGTTTTCTACCTTTGGGTGGATCCTTGTGATTCAGACCAAAGCATGAGAAGATAGTCTTGAGAGTTCTTCATCCCCTCAACCATTTCGAGTGACGACCAGAGCCTTCGCGAAGTTAGAGCTCGAGAGAGTCTACTCCACCGCCCATCCATGGTACCACTGGCAGCCTTGACACACATCTGATGGAAGCAAGGCATTGCTTCCATCTGGCCCTCCATTTCTCTTTTATCCTTGTATTGTATTACATTGTGGCTTAAGAGATTAAAACATTTTGTGATCAATGCATTTCTTTATTGTCCTTCGATTCCATCTTCATCTTCATTTACTTAACATCCTTTACATTCATTGCATTACTAAGACAAACTAGAGTATCGCATAATTAATCATGCGGCATAGACATATGAAGCATGTAGCAAACCACCATGAAGTGTGTGTTGCGCGGGTATTGTGAGAAAATCCTATTTGCTTAGTGTGAAGCTAGCAAAACTTGTCTATAAGCAGACGCAATGCTTGTCTATGAGTAGAGTCAGCAGCAACCAACTTCCCGGGAGGGTAAGTAGTTTATCGCATTAAGTATTGTAAGCAAGTGTTCACTAGAGATAGGGATAATCTTACGTCAATCATGTTTTATGTGATTGCCTTGTCTTATGAGCGCATCATTCATCATTTAGGCATACTCGGGAGAGTAGTCTAAAATCTAGATCGAGACTCGAGAGAGCTGATTGGATCGCATAAGCAAGAATGGGGACTTAGAAATAAGCTCCATTTGCTACTACACAACGTATGCACCCTTTAAGTAGGATATGGTGGTATGCAGTCATCTTGCTTATGTGTGAGAGCACGTGAGCGGGAATAGAGACTTAGAAATAAGGTTTCTCGACACTATCACATATACATCGCATGCGTCTACGTCAAGTGTGTATGGCGTGATTGCATAGCATGCGTTGGCTGGGGTTACCCTTGCAGTCAAGCTTAGTATTTCGGTGAAGACATTATTGCCATTTTATCTATTTTCCCATGCATTTTACTACGCGTTAACAGTTTCCATGTCTCTAACTCTCATCGTCATACTTCCACTGCTTAATTTGTTAGATAGGAGTAGGAGTAGTGCATAGCCATAACTTTCAATATTCTTTTATTCTTCGCCGCAAACACATTACTTCATAAAATTTAGCTACAAGTCCCTGAGTTCGACCTCGGATCACCCGAGAAACTTGCGATCTCGTTATACTTGACGAGAGCGCAAGAAAACTTGTGATAGGAACGCATGGTCATTGCATATGAGATTAGCGCATACTTTCCATTCCAACGCATGACCACCGATGCATGAGAACAAACGCATAGCTTAAGACATGCATCATAATTGCATTCCCGAATATCCATCATCACTATCTATCCGGTCTTATCCCCAAAATGGAAGGCTTATTGAGTAGTGCTGTTGGACTACTCTCACTCATGCAGATCAAAGGACAATCCCATATAAACAAGTGTTTATAGCTATTTTAGGATTAAGATCGAGCTATTCTAGGTTACTTTAGTATGAAATAGTCGGTTTTAACAGTAAACGATTGTTATAAAGAAAAGTGACAATTTCGTGATCCAGTCTTTATGCAAACTCATTGCATAGGATGCCCTCACTCACATGTCTCTATATGAATGATCTATGGATCACATCATTTGTATTACCTATACAAAATGGGTCACATCCAATAGTGTTACCAGGATGAGATACCTAATTTCATCCATATACTTATAGACCATTTAAGCTGTATACTATTAACTTGATCCTGTTTATGTCACCACATAGAGTTAAAATATTCATGCTATAGCCATGGATATGTTTATTGGATTTTCATACTAGAATGCAATATCAACAACTTTATCGAATAAGATACTCAATAATATTTTATTGATAAATAGAATGTTTAACATGAAATTTACGAATTGCGAGTTCTAGGACATCCAACAATCTCCCATTTGGACTAAAACTCTAGTGAGAATAAATATACAAATAAATACAATGTTGAGAAACATAAAAGGAAAATGCAATAAACTAGGGCATCTATAGTACCATAGATATTCCCCCACTTGCCCTAGATTATGTTGCTCGAGTCCTAGTCCAACCAGGTGGCCTTCGAACACTTTAGCTGAGAGGGCCTTCGTAAATGGATCAGCAAGGTTGTCTTCAGAGGCTATCTTCATGATGATCACATCTCCTCAGTGTACTATCTCTCTGATGAGAGGTACTTTCTTTCAATATGTTTTCCATGTTTGTGACTCCTTGGTTCTTTCGAGTTGGCAACGACACCACTATTGTCACAATACAATGTGATGGGTAGGTGCATATCTGAAACTACTTCCAAGGAAGCCAATAATTTGTGTAGCCATACTACTTCTTTAGCAACGTCACATACATGTTGGAATTGGTGTTCTAATTTTTTCGGCGGTCTCGTAGTTTGTAAACTTTTTGTACACACATTGTTATTAATAAAAAAATGTTATTTTATTTGCATTTACTCAAATCTAATAAACTAAGATCTGTAGTTATTTCATGTAACTTAAGCATATATGTGAGACATACAAGTGGATCATGTCTTTGGTCTGTAGTATAAGGATAAAGGAGGGATACCTTATCCTGGTGACACTACGGATACGACCCGCTTTGTAGATGTTACAAATGTTATAAAGTGCTACAAATGGTCTGATCCTGACCATTCATGTGGAGACATGCGGGTGGAGGTATCCTATACAAAGAATTTGTATAAGACTGGACCACTAGATGATTAGTATCTTTATATAATGTCATTGATAATTGAGACTTTCATTTTACTAAAATGACCATAGGTGACATAACCTTAATTCTGAGTGAGTTGGGAATTACTGCCTATGAGAGCGGTCCTTTGATTAGTTTTGGTGAGAGTGGTCAGATTGCCAAATCAATAAGCCTACCTTTTTTGGGGATTCGTTTGATTGAGGAGCTGGGAACTCAGCTACACAAGACAGAATTCTTCGAAGCAGGGGTAAGTAGATAAATTGCTCCCTTAAGTGCTGATTTCAAGTATTGAATATAGTGGTCACACCCTCTCTTTGGAAGAGAAGACTCAATCATAGTAGGACTATGACTTATTGTTCATTAGAGGAATCAATGGTACTTAAGGAGTTAGATATAACTACAAGGGCAAAACAGTAAATTGACCTAGCTGTACTTACGAGCAATTTGTGAAAAGTTATCGCACTGTTGATTGGTTATATAGACACAGAAATATATCTATAGTGAGAAGAGTGTAGCTATCGGTCTTTAGTGGAGTGACCAACAGTTAACGAATGGTGGATCTCGTGATTAAAGAGTTTAGTCAGTTATTCACGTACCGTTGGAGTTTCAAGCTACAGGCCATGAGGTGCCCTTCGTAGCTCAATGGGTTCAAGTTGAGAATCAGATTTTGGGTTGATTTGAAATGTTCAAATTAACAAGAGGAAATTCAAGTATATGTGGTATAATTGATATGATGTATTAGATACATGAATTGGAGAAATTAATATAAATATGATTTATATTAAATACCATAAAATAGAAAAAGAACTATGGTTTATTTGTTTCATATGATGAAATATTAAAACTATGGGTTACAAATATAATATGATAAGTTGATTATCATATTTATTTATAATATGTTAATTATATGATAAATTCTTTTTCTCTAATAATCGAATTGAGTGGGTGGTTATTGGAAGTTTTATGGTAACCGTGAGATAAAAAGGAAAATTGTTTTCTAAAGATTGGTTGCTGATTCATACGAAAAAATCTCACGAAAAAGACTATCAAGTAAAAAGTGTTTATACTAAGCGATAGCATTGAGAGTCTACATGATTGAGCTACGAGTTGACTACTCGCTGATCATTGCTACACGATCAAGTAGCAAAGTCTATACGATAAGCTTTCATTTTGTAAACGATCGACTACATCGTCTATACGATAGATTGTCTTCATCTCCCACTTACTCCATCGTCTACTCGATCCTATACCTCCTGTCTTCCTTAATCCAAGATCATACTAAGCCCACAACTCTTGGATTCTCACACCGAGAATACCAAGGTAACCATTTGTGTGGTGTTCTAAATGTTCGTGGATCGAGTTGGACTCGATTGGGTTTGAGGTGCATCTAGTTATTCGTGCTGTTAGCTGTTCTGTTCGTTGCGTTTGAGTGCATTGTTGGATGCATAAGAAATTGGTCGAGGGATACTTGAAGAATAGTTCTTCAAAAGTACGCATACTCTATTCCTTGTATCCTCTTGTAGCATGCTGTAATTCTGATTATGCATAACCTGTTCGTTTCCGTTTAAGACTGTAATTGTTTGTGTTCATTCTGAATGGGATTTGGAACGATCCAGTTCTGCTGCTCATAGAGATTTCTGTTTAGATTTCCTTCACTTCAGTCCCAACTCGAAATGTTGGTCGAAACATTCATGAAGCATATGAGTGCTGGGTAAGGGAAAATGAAAAGACCCGAGCGTATATATTGGTAAGCATTTCTGAAGTCTTTGGCAAGAAATATGAACCCATATTCACTGCTTGTGAGATCATGGAGTCCCTACAGGGAATGTTTGGACAACCGTCTGCTCAACTCAGCCATGACACTCTTAAATTCATCTTCAATGCCCATATGCAAGAGGAGGCATCTGCTCGAGAACAAGCTCTAAACATGATGGTCCGCTTTAATGTGGCTTAGATGAACGAGTCTGTCACTGATTATGCCAATCAGGTTAGTTTCATCCTAGAAACTTTACCTGAAAGTATCCTTCACTTCCATAGTAATGTTGTTATGAATAGGATTGACTACAACCTAACCACCTTGCTCAACGAGCTACTGACTTTCTAATCCTTGATGAAAGTCAAGGAACAGAAGGGTGAGGCAAATGTTGCCTCATCCTCCAAAACGTTTTTCAGAGGTTCAACCTCTAAAACTAAGTCTGTGCCTTCCTCTTTTAGCACCAAAAAGTGGAAGAAGAAGAAAAGTGGAAAGGGGAAAGCTAACCTACTAGCTGCTGCCCAAAAGGGTAAAAAGGTCAAGGCTGTAAAGAGAATATGTTCCATTGCAACCAGGAGGGACATTGGAAAAAAATTGTCCCAAGTACTTGGCATAAATAAAGAAGACCAAGTAAGGTAAATACGATTTACTTGTATTGGAAACTTATTTAGTGGAGAATGATGATTCGACCTAGATAATTGATTCAGGAGTCACTAACCACATTTGTTCTTCATTTCAAGGAATTGATTCTTGACGCAACTGGCAACTGGTGAGATGACGATGTGGTTAGGAACTGGGCAGATCATCTCTGCGAGGGTAGTGGAGGACTCCGACTTACATTACAGAAAAGTTATATTTTGTTGAAAAATGTATATGTACTTCCTGACTTGAAAAGAAACTTAATTTATGTAAAGTGTTTAATTGAACAAAATTATACTTTATCTTTTTCTGCAAATAAGGTGTTTATTTACAAAAATGGTATTAATATTTGTTCTGCTAAGCTGGAAGGCAACCTTTATGTGCTAAGATCATTAGCAACAAAAGCTCTTCTAAATACTAAACTATTTAAGACCGCAGTAACTCTAAATAAAAGACAGAAAATTTCTCCTAAAGAAAATTCCCATATTTGGCACCTAAGATTATGACACATAAATCTCAATAGAATTAAGAGATTGGTCAAGAATGGACTTCTAAGCGAGTTAGAAGAAAATTATTTATCTTTTTGTGAGTCATGCCTTGAAGACAAAATGACTAAAAGAACTTTTACTAGAAAATATCATAGGGCAAAAGTGAAGGAACCGATGAAGGTTCATGAGCGGAAACGAGGATCGGACCCAAATCCCAATTTTTACAAAATTTTCAATTTTACAGAAACATTACAAATTATGCATCAAAAATTAAAATTAAAACATGCCTTAATTAAATTGAGAAGAAAGGAATTATGAAATTCTTACCTTTGAAGAACTCTTCTTCAGAAAATTCTTCTCCAAAAACGTCACAAACTTGAAACCCTCGAATTAACTCAAATGGCCACCAGCAACATGAGTCATCTATATTCTCTAGGATGAGAATCATAGAAGTTTTGTGGGCTCTGTGATTTTGGTAAGGGAAAGATTAGATTAGAGAGGAGAAGAGAAATTGGAGAGAAAATTTTTCAGAACCGTCCTGTATCTTCTGTGTTCTCTTCTTTGTCAGAATGAAGAAGATGAAAACCAATCCCTAAATTGAAACCACCCATACAATACATGAGTTGAGAGAGAATAGGGAAGCGAAGTTATTTCCCTTCCTTAATTTCAAAAATTAAAATTAAATAAATATTTTAATATATATATATATAATAACTAACTTATTAATATAACATATAACCTATGGTTTAATATTATATCACATATAATATAATCTATAGTTTTAATTCTCTTAACAATGATATTTAATATAAATCTCATTTATATTAAATTTAGTTATATGAATCCAATTCACATAATTAATATTTGAATCATATTCAAATATTTATTTCCTCTCAAATAAACTTTATATTATAATGTATCAAATATATTATAGTAATTATATCATATATAATTAAATTAAATTAATTATATCACGTATAATTAATTCCTTCAATTAATTTGAACAATTCAAATCAATTCAAGTTAATCCAAAATTGATTATCATTTATTCCCTCTTGAGCTACAGAAGGGACCTCATGGACCTATAGATTGAAGCTCCAGTGGTACTTGAATAATTAATTAAACTCTTTAATTAACTTATTCCACATCCATTAACACTCGGACACTCCACTAAAGACTGACAGTTGCACTCTTCGCACTACAGATATATTTCTGTGTCCATTGTATATAACCAGTCAACAATGCGATGACCTTTCACAATTTGCTCATAAGTACAACTAGACCAAAATTACCGTTTTGTTCTTGTAGTCACATCTAATTCTTTAAGTACCACTAATCCCTCTAATGAACAATAAATCATAGTCCAACTATGACTAAATCCCTCTCAGGCCAGGAGAGAGTATGACGTCACATTGTTCAAGTCCCGGAATAAGTATAAGAGAGTAATTTATCTACTTACCCTGACCTTGGGGAATAAGTGAATTCCATCTTGTGTAGTTGTATTCCCAACTTCCTAATAAGAAGAATCCCCAAAATGGTAGTCTTGTTGAGTCGGTGATTTGGCCACTCTCATCCATACAAATCAAAAGATCGCCTTCATAGGCAGGAGTTCACAACTCACTCAAGATTCAAGTCATGTCACCTATGGTCATCTTGATGAAATGTAAGTCTCAATTATGAATGGTGTTATATAATGAGACTAGTCATTTTGTGGTTTGGTCTTATACAAGCTCTTTTATATAGAATACCCCTACTCACATGTCTCCATATGAATGATCGGGATCATATCATTTGTAGCACTTTATAACAATTGTAACATCCACAAAACGGGTCGTACTCGTAGTATCATCAAGATAAGGTATCCAACCTTATCCATCTACTAAAGACCATTTAGGTTATCACTTAAACATGATCCACCTATATGTCTCTACATACATGTTTAAGTTACAAATGATAACCTTGGATGTTAGTTTATTGATTTGTGGGTTTAATGCTACTAAATGTCAAATAAAACATCTCATATTTTATTAAATAAATAAAATATTTGTACAATACAATTACAAACTACAGGACTATACTAGATTTAGGGTACCAACCCCAACACAAAGAACCTTTAGAATTTGTACATTTAGACCTTTATGGTCCAATGAATGTTAAGGCAAGAGGAGGGTTTAAATATTTCATCACTTTTACTGATGATTATTCCAAATATGGGTATGTTTATTTAATGCAATATAAATCTGAAGCCCTTGAAAAGTTCAAGGAGTACAAGGCTGAAGTTGAAAATGCATTAAATAAAACAATTAAAACATTTCAATCTGATCGAGGTGGAGAGTATATAGATCTAAAATACCAAGACTATTGATAGAGCATGAAATTGTATCCCAACTCTGGCACTTGGTACACCTCAGTAGAATGGTATATCAGAAAGGATAAATCAAACCCTGTTGGATATGGTTCGGTCTATGATGAGTTATGCTTCCTTACCTGACTCGTTTTGGGGATATGCAGTACAAACCACAACTTATATTTTGAACTGCGTTCCATCCAAAAGTGTTTCTGAAATACTTTTGAAATTATGGAATGGTCGTAAAGGTAGTTTATGCCATTTCAGGATCTGGGATTGCCTAACACATGTGCTTGAGGAAAATCCTAAAAAAATGGAACCTCATTCGAAATTATGTCTATTTATAGGTTTCACTAAAGGAACAAGAGGTGGTTACTTCTACGATCCTAAAGATAATAAAGTGTTTATGTCGACAAACGCTACTTTTTTAGAAGAGAAGCACATAAGGGAGCATAATCCCCATAGTAAGATAGTGTTAAATGAAATTTTCAGTGAAACTGCTGAACCTTCAATAAGAATTGTTGAAGAGCCCAACACCTCAATAAGAGTTGTTGAAGTAGGTTCATCTAGTAGGTTAAATCAACCTCAAACATTGAGGGAGCCTCAACGTAGTGGGAGGGTTGTGAACCCGCTTGTTCGTTATATGGGTTTAGCAGAAACCCTAGCTATCGTAGCCCGATGAAGATATTGAGGATCCATTGTCTTATAAGAAGGCAATTGAGGATGTTGACAAGGATGAATGGATCAAAGCTATGAATCTTAAAATGGAGTCTATGTACTTCAATGTAGTTTTGGATCTTGTAGATCAACCTGATGGAGTTAAACCTATAGGTTGAAAATGGATCTACAAGAGAAAACAAGGTGCTTATGGCAAGGTGCAAACCTTCAAGGTTAAACTTGTGGCAAAGGGCTATACCTAAGTTGAGAGAGTCGACTATGAGGAGACTTTCTCACCTGTTGCCATGTTGAAGTCTATCTGGATACTCTTGTCTATTGACTCATATTATGACTATGAAATGTGGAAAATGGATGTCAAGATTCCCTTTCTGAATGACAATCTTAAGAAGACCATATATATGGAAAAGCCTGAGGGATTCATAATCCAAGGTAAAGAGAAAAAGATTTGTAGGCTTAATCGATCCATTTATGGATTTGGGGTTGATGTCCTAAATCTCGTGGGTTCCGTAGTTTGTAATTGTATTGTACAAACAATTTATTTATCTAATCAAATTTGAGGTATTTTATTTGACATTTAGTAGCATTAACCCAAAAAACCAATAAATTAACATCCAAGGTTATCTTTTGTAGCTTAAACATGTATGTAGAGACATACAGGTGGATCGTTTTTAAATAATAATTTAAAAGGTCTGTAGTAGATGGATAAAGTTGGGTACCTTATCCTGGTGACATTACGAATACGACCTGCTTTGTAGATGTTACAATTGTTGTAAAGTACTACAAATGATCTAATCTCGATCGTTCATGTAAAGACATGTGAGTGGAAGTATTCTATATGAAGAGGTTTGTATAAGATCGGACCACGAAATGAATAGTCTCATTATATAAACTATTACTAATAGAAACTTATATTTCAACCAGGATGATCATAGGTGACATGACCTAAATCTTGAGTGACTTGTGAACTCTTGCCTATGAAGGCAGTCCTTTGATTTGTATGGGTGAGATTGGCCAGATCGCTGACTCAATAAGCCTACCATTTTCGGGATTCGTCTGACTGGGGAGCTGGGGACACAGCTACAAGAGATGCAATTTACTACTTTCGTAATGTCAGGATAAGTAGATAAATTATTCCCCTAAGTGTTAATTTCGAGACTTAAACAATGTGACACTATACCCTCTCTTAGTCCGAGAGGGGTTTGGTCATAGTTGGACTATGACTTATTGTTCATTAGAGAGATCAGTGGTACTTAAGGAGTTAGATGTAACTACAGGGGCAAAACAATAATTTTGGCCAACTGTACTTACGACCAATTTGTGAAAGGTCATTGCACTGTTGACTGGTTATATTCAATGAACACAGAAATATATCTGTAGTGTGAAGAGTGCAGTTGTTGGTCTTTAGTGGAGTGACCGATAATTAATGGATGTAGGATAATTTAAAAAGGAGTTTAATTAATTATCCAAGTACCATTGAAGCTTCATTACAAGTCTATAAGGTCCCTTCTATAGCTCAAAATGTGTTCAAATTAATTGAGGAAATTAATTATATTGATATAATTAATTTAAATTAATTATATGTGATATATTCAATATAATGTATTTGATATATTATAATATAAAGTTTATTTTGAGAGGAGTTAAATATATGAATATGATTCGAATACTAATTGTATGAATGGGATTCATATAATTAAATTTAATATGAATTGGATTTATATTAAATACCATGCATTATTGACAGAAATACAAACTATAAATTATATTGTATTTAATACAATATAAAAACTATAGGTTTTGTGTTATATTCGATATAATATATAGTGTTATATATAATATATGATAAGTTAGTTATAATTTTTTATATATTATATTATTCATTAAATTAAATTTTATATTTAATTTAAGGAGGGAGTTATAACTCCGCCCTAGTTTTTCTCTCAATCAGACATGGGAGTGGAAAGTTGGCTAAAGATCTTTTATCTTATTCCTCTTACTATGTTTTTTACACAGTGCTCTTATCTTCCTCTCCCAAAATCATAGTAGAGCCCATACACTTCTGCTAATTCTCAACCCCTACGAAGAATACATGAAGCTCTCTTGTGGTGGTGTTCAAAGTTGGGTTTGCTATTTTTTATTCATGTTTCTATACGAAGATTTTGTGACCAATTGGGAGGAAATTAGTGAAGTTTGTTTGTTTGTTTCTTTTTTTTTTTTTTTTTTTTTTTTTTTTTTTTTTTTTTGCTTAAAGGGTATGTTAATTCTTCAAACCCTAATTCCTTCTCCTTGTATAGCATGTTGTAAATTTTGTATTATGCATAATTCTTGTTCTTTGTAATGTTAATTCCTTGTAGATTTTAAAATTGGGACCAATTCCACTTCCTTTATGGACATCACAGTCCTTCATTCCTCTCCATATTATCTTGAGAAATCTCCACTGCTTCCTCTGATTTAGATTGTTAGTGAGCCCTTCTTTTTGTCTTCCCTTCTATTTTTTCCCCCTAATTTCTAACTTCAATCATTTTGGATTCTTTGCCTTTTGTAATATGTTTCTTTCCCCTCCTCTTACTTCACTATTTTTACATTCATACAAGGGTTGCCATGAATCGAACTTTTGTGCTAAAAAAGGTACGCATTTCTTTCCATTCTTTTATAATAAAGTAGATCTTATATTAATATGCTTTGTTTCTTTTGTTAGATTACATCTTTGTTTTGCCTCCATTTATTGTTAGTGTTTTGGACTCTAGCCACTCCAAACCTAATCAAAACATAAGTTGTAGTATGTTTATACTTATTTCATTTGCATTTTTACCTTCATCCTAATTTAAATATATATTGTTTTATTTCTTTAGGGCCCAGACTAAACACATTTCCACATTTCATTCCTAATTAGTTTGAGATTCATTAGTTTTACGTTCGGAGTAAATTTTTTCATCACCCAATATGTGTCATTAAATTTTGGTGAGGTATTTGAAATGGATTGTAACTGTGGGTTATTGTCATTTACATATATTTATTTTCACATGTACTTTGACATTTGTTGAGGACATTATATTTGCTTGTAAGTAGTTCTTACACATTATACTATTTGGTGTGATTCTATTACATGTTTAATAAGAAATTACAATATTTTTTCTTACTACATCATAGGAACGAAATCAATTTACATTTTTCTACGATATTATTTTTTATACTTTCAAATGTTCAAAACCATATCCAAACTGTTTTAAAAAATACTTTGATAAATCAATTGTAAAAATGGTAAATGAATTGAAAGGAGGTATATTTAGTAAAAAAAATTCAAATTTTATTTGGTAAATAAATTTCAAAAACATTTGGTAAACAATTTTTTTAAAAAAAAACGTTTATAGCAAACAAGTTTAAAAAAACATCGGTATATGAATTAGAACGAGACTAGTTGGTAAATAGAAGGTAAATAAAATTAGAAAATGAATAGTTGGTAAATAGAATTTTAAAAAGAATAGTTGTTAGATAAATTATAAAAAACATGGTTTTGGATTAAATTTTTAAAAAAACAAAGTTGGTAAATAAAATATAAAAAAGAAATGGTTAGTAAACATATGTTAGGTAAATTTAATGATCTCTTCTTAAGTCTAAGACAACGAGATATTTGACGACTTAATTAAGTAAAGATGAGCCTAACGAACCATTATTTATCGAGATTTGTTTATGTTGAACGTAGCTACACTAAGAATTTGGTAACTAGAATATATGCACAATTTATTTTTTTAACAGGTAGTATAGAGTTGCATGATCACCCCTAAACCATAACCATTGGAAGTTGGAACCTCTAAATCCTAACCCCAAAAAATCATTCATGTCACCACTTATCACTAGTATTGACTACCCTTATTATGAAATTATAGATGGGAAAACCAAAGTTCTATGTGGTATTCATGGTCGTAACCCAAGGGTCTACCTATCCTAGCACGAATGTCATAGATAAGTCAGTGAGTACAAGGGAGCATTACACAAGTTGTATGAAATATTTGATGAAGCAGAGCATGTGTATAGGTCATATAGTATAACGCACATTAAACCAGTTATGATTGTCCCCGAAAGGATACGCGAATACCCGTTGCGGAAGTAATCGTGCCCCAATGTTAATTTTTACTTAATATACAGAAAATATAGAGGACGAAACAAAATATACATAATCTAATGAGCATGCTTTTGTATAGAAATTCAAGAGAAAGAAGAGATATGAGGATCACATATACTTGAAGACTAAATTCTTCACGATTCCTCTCCGAATTTCAAACATGACAAAAACTTCGGTCACGAAATAATAGCAACAAATTCTCACTCAATCGAAAACTACCACGTGGAAACCTCATTATTCTCGCGATTGAGAATCGCTAAGAGTTTGTGGGCTTTAAAATTAATTTTGGAATAGGATGATGATTAATTTGAGAGAGGGTAGAGAACAAAATAACACCACTCGCTTTTATGTTTTAATTTGTGTCCTTTTAAATGCAAAAAGAAGATTATCCATATTTTTGGGACAGTTGCAAATATAGACATTAGACCCAAAGTATTAGAAAATATAACATAATGTAAAAAAAATTACAAATATGGCTAAATTTAAATAGTCTATCAGTAATAGACCATATTACTGGTAGGAGTCTATCAGAGATAGACCAGATCATTGGTAAGAGTCTATCAACAATAGAAGCCTATCGTCGTTAGACTCGGGAGTCTATCAACGATAGAAGTTTATGAAGGAAATCGAACATAAAGATTTCCATGAGCAGCGGAAGGATCATTCCAAATTTCATTCATATATGAACAACACAATTACAATCACGAAATGAAAATATATAGACTATGCGCAAAACCAAAATTATAGCATGCTTTACTAAACGATCAAGGGAAAGAATACACATACCTTTGAAGACTCATCTTCAACGCCCTTAATCACGAACGCTCGAACAATCAACAACATTGAAACACTCGAACGCTCGTACACCACGACCGCAACACCGCACGATCATGGCAAGCACGAACACAATGATCACCCAGATCACGAACACAGAGAACGGCCTCCACAGAACCTCGGCTATGTCGAGTTGAGTACGACACTACCACAATGGCTACCTTGGTATTCTTGGTGTGAGAATTTAGAAGTGTGGGCTCTGTGTGGACTTGATTAGGAGACGAGACTGAAGAAGAACAATCATGTAAACGATTGAGCAATTGGGAGATGACAAGTCTATCGTATAGACGATCCCAATTGTTTAACAAAAGCTATTCGAGCGTTTAGCAAAAGCTACACGATCGTTTAGCTAATCGGCAAGCTGAGTGACTATCGTATACAAACACTACAGGATTGTCTAGTCTCTCTTTAGCTATCGTTTAGTAAATCTAATTTACTTGATAGCCACCATGAGAACTTTTTGAGAATGGAAACCTCAATTCAACAACTTCTAAAGTTAGGAAAATAATTTTCCTTTTATCTCATGGTTACCATGAAACCACCAATAACCTCCCACTCAATTGGTTTTTAGAGAAAAAGAGATAATTATCCAATAATTAATATTAACCTATAGTTTTAATATTTCATCTCACAAAACATATAAATCATAGCTCTTTTTCTATTCCATGGTCCTTAATGTAAATCTCCTTTACATTAATTCTCCACTAGATGTATCTCATACATCACATCGATCATATCATATATAATCGAATTACCTCTTGTCAATTTGAACATTTCAAATCAACACCAAGAACTGATTCTCAACTTGAATCCATTGAGCTACCAAGTGGACCTTATGAACCTGTAGCTCGAAGTCCAATGGTACGTGAATAACTAATTAAACTTTTTAGTCATGGGATCCACCATCCGTTAACTGCCAGGCACTCCACTAAAGACCGACAGCTGAACTCTCCTTACTACAGATATATTATGTGTTCATATCAACCAATCAACAGTACGATAACCCTTCACATATCGGTCGTAAATACAGTTGAGCCAATAATCGTTATGCCCCTATAGTTACATCTAACTCCTTAAGTACCACTGATCCCTCTAATGAACATAAGTCATAGTCCTACTATGACTGAGTCCTCTCTTCCAAAGAGAACTTGTGGCCACCCCCATAATCAGCCCTTAAGAGAGCAATCTATCTACTTACACCTGCTTCGGGGAATGAGTGAATTCCATCTTGTGTAATTGAGTTCCTAGCTCCCAAATCAGACAAGCCCCTAAAAATGTAGGCATGTTGAGTTGGCATCCTGGCCAATGTCACCCATACTAATCAAAGAACCACCCTCAAAGGCAAGAGTTCACAAAACACTCAGGATTGAGGTCATGTCACTTATGGTCGTTTAGGTGAGATGTAAGTCTCCAATATCAACGGTGTTATATACAGAGTCTAGTCATCTCGTGGTCCGGTCTTATACAAACTCTTTGTATAGGATACCCCCGCTCGCATGTCTCTACATGAATGATCAGGATCTATCATTTGTAGTAGTTCGCAATACTTGCAAACCTCTACAAAACGGGTCGTATCCGTAGTGTCACCAAGATCAGGTATCCCACCTTAATCCTTATACTACATACCTATTTAGGTTATCACTTAAGGCGTGATCCACTTATATATCTCATATACATGCTTAAGTTTACATACAATAACCATGGAGCTTTGTTTATTAGATATGAGTAAATATCAGAATGAAATAACTTTTATTTTATTCATAATAATGCGTATATATTACAAACAACGAGACTCCGAGAGAATTAGGACACCAATCACAATAGTCTATCGTTGAAGACTTGTCTATATTTGTAATTTTTTTAAATGATGTTATACACTTGGTTATTATTTCTAAAAATGCTACCAATTGAAATTACCCAATATTTTTGTGTCCATTGGATATAACCAGTCAATAGTGCATTGACCCTTCACAAATTGCTTGTAAGTATAGCTTTGCCAAAATTACCATTTTGCTTCTATAGGTACATCTATCTTCTTACGTACCACTGATCCCTTTAATGAAAATAAGTTATAGTCCACTTATAACAAAACCCCACTTAGGTCAGGAGAGGTTGTGGCACCAAATCGTTCAAGCTCCGACAATCAGCTCTTAAGGGAGCAATTTCTTCAGTTACCATAAGAATAGGGAATGAGCAAATTCTTTCTGGTGAAGTTGCATTCCCAGCTCTCCAAGCAGACGAATCCCTAAAAGAAAGACATATTGAGTCGACGAAATTGGCCACTTTCACCCGTATAAACAAAGAACTGCCTTCATAGGCAGAAGTTCACAACTCACTCAAGATTTAGGTCAAGTCACCTATGGTCATCTTGATAAAATGTAAGTTTTTACTAACAATGGTGTTATATCGTGGTCTGGTCTTATACAAACTCTTTGTTATAAAATATCTCCACTTGCATATCTCCACATGAATGACCATGATCAGATCATTTGTAGCACTTTACAACAATTGTAACAACTACAAAGTGCGTTTTATTCGTAGTGTCACTAGGATAAGATTATCAACCTTATCCATTTACAACATATCATTTAGATTATTACTTAAACATGATCCACCTATATGTCTCTATATACTTGTTTAAGTTACAGAAGATAACCCTGAATCTTAGTTTATAGGTTTTTGTGGGTTAACATAACTAAATATCAAATAAAATACCTCTTATTTCATTAGATAAATAAAGTATTTGTATAATACAATTACAAACTATAAAATCACGAGATTCAGGGCATCAACCCCAAAGATCTCTCACTTGTCCTAAAGATAATGGGGTGTACATAATAAAAGTTTAAACCACTACATAGTACAAAAAAAAAAAAAAAAAAAAAAAAAAAAGAAACTAAGGCATACAATACACGTCAAGTAAAATCTTCACTTGCCCTAGACTAGATGCGGCTTGTCTCGTAGACCCAGATTCTCCAAGTGACCCTCAAACACCTTAATTATGAGGGCCTTTATAAACAGATCAGCAATATTGTGCTCGAAGGCAATTTTGGTGACGATCATATCCCCTCAATGCACAATCTCCGAAATCAGGGTGATACTGACGCTCAATATGCTCTCTGGAATTAGTCACATCACCACTATTATCACAATAAAGGGTGATGGGCCTTAACATGTATAGAGCAACTTGCAGGTCAATTAAGAATTTCGTGAGCCAAACACCCTCCTTGGAAACTTAATTAGTCGCTACATATTCTGTCTCCATAGTGGAGTTAGCAATGCACCCCTACTTGGTGCTTCTCCAAACTACAACTCCTTCATTAAGAGTAAACACTGATCCTGAAGTGGATTTCCTTGAATCCCATCTGAAGAGTCGGTGTATCCTATAAGGATCAAATCCTTAAACCTACACACAAGCATGTAGTCCCTCATTTTCCTAAGATACATGAGGATGGTTTTAATGACCATCCAGTGATCTAATACTGGATTAGACTGATAATTATTGGCTATCCCCACTACATAATAAATGTCATGTCTAGTACATAACATTACATCAGGCTGCCAACAGCTGATACATAGAGGATCCGTCTCATCTCTTAACTTCTTGAGGTGTCTTAGGACACTGTTTCTTAGACAAAGAAACTTCATACCTGAAAGGTAGAAATCATCTCTTGAAGTTTAACATCAAATAATTGACAAGTATCTTGTCAATGTATGATGCCTAAGACAAGGCCAGAGATTTGTTCTGATGATCCCTAAATATTTGAATACCCAGAACAAACTACGTCTCTCCCAAATCTTTCATTTGGATTAGGCTGCTAGCTACTATTTTATGTCAGTCAGCAGGCATACATCATTCCCAATGAGTAGGATATCGTCTACATATAAGACTAAGAGAGCTACTGAATTGTTGATGATTTTCTTATATACACAAGGTTCATCAACATTTTGATCAAAGCCATAAGATTTTGATCGCAGAATCAAACCTTATATTCTAAGATTGAGAAGCTGATTTTAGTCCATAAATGGACCGACGAGCTTACAAACCTTTTGTTCTTGACCTTGGGTTAAAAAACCCTCTGGTTGTTGAATAAATATGATCTCTTCAAGATTTTCATTCAGAAAGGCAGTCTTCGAAAACTTATATTCCAAGATCGAGAAGCTTGTTTCAGTCTATAAACGGACCGATGAGCTTACAAACCTTTTGCTCTTGACCTACGGTTATAAAACCCTCTGGTTGTTGCATAAAGATGATCTCTTCAAGATTCCCATTAAGAAAGGCAGTCTTGACGTCCATTTGCCAAATCTCATAATCATAATATTCGACAATGGACAGGAGTATCCGGATAGATTTTAACATGCAGTGAAAAAGTCTTCTCATAGTCAACGGTTATAACTCTTTGTCACTAGTCTAGCTTTGAAGGTTTGCACTTTTCTATCTTCACCCTTTTTTTCTTGTAGATTCATTTCAAACCTATAGATTTTAGCCCATCAAGATGATCTACGAGATCCCAGACTGAATTGATTTACATAGACTCCATTTCGAGATCCATAGCTTTTATCCATTCATTTTTGTCTATATCCTTCATTTCTTGTTTATAAGATAATGGATCCTCTACATCGTTATTACATATAATGGTTAGGGTTTCTATTAAACCCATATAACGAACTAAGCAAATTCGAAACCCCTCCCAGTACATCGAGGTTCTTCAACGATTGAGGTGGATGTGATCTACTAGATGAACCGACATCAACAACTCTTGTTGATGTACTTGACTCTTCAACAACTCTTATTGAAGATTTAGTAGTTTCGATGGAAAGCTCATTCAATACTATTTCACTGCGTGGTTAGTGCTCCCTGATGTGATCCTCTTCTAAAAATGTAATAGTTATCAACACAAACACTTTATTATTCTTAGGATCGTAGAAGTAACCACCTCTCATTCCTTTGAGGTAGCCTGCAAAGAGACATAATTTTGAACGAGGTTCCAATTTCTTAGGCAACCCATATCCTGAAATGATGTAAACTACCTTTACGGTCATTCCATAATTCCAACGGTATTTCAGAAACACTTTTGGATGGAACATGGTTCAAAATATAGGTTGCAGTCTATACTGCATAACCCCAAAATAAGTCAGGTAAGTGAGCATAACTATTATAGACCGAACTATGTTCAACAAGGTTCAATTTTTCCTTTTTAATACACCATTCTGCTAAAGTGTATCTGAAGGATCTCTTAACGAAGAGTTCCATGAGCGCGTTTGGATCGCTCCAAATTCACAGTGACCGAAATACACCATATACATTCAAACGCACAGTTATGCAAACAAATAGTAATTAACGACATGCTTTGAACAAGAAAAAAACAAGGGAAAGAGTTCTCATACCAGTTGAAGACAGTCTTCAAACTTTAGAACTCAACACAGCAGATGACCTTTACCCGATCAACCAACACCCAGTAGTTGCGTCGACTACAGCAGCACGAAAAACCGCACAAACACGAACGCAGCGAGGATGACACCACCAGAAAAGAGCTCTAAGTATTCTCGGAGTGAGAACCCAATGCGGTCATTGTTGAGTTTGGTAGAGGTAGGATGAAGAACTGATCGTGTAGGAAATAAGCAAGTGGGAGGGAATATGAAGCTATCGCATAGCAAAATACTTATCCTTCGAAGAAACTACACGATCGTGTAGATTTTACTGAACGCTCGTTTAAAAAACAGTAGGCGATCGTTTAACAAACACGAAATACTATACGATCATTTAGAACTTAGTGTGCGATTGTTTAGGTGCTAGGTAGGTGATCGTTTAAGCCCGAGGTATGTGGTCGTTTAGGCGCTGAGCGACTATCGTAAAGGCTCTCGATTTACTTAAGCGATCATTTATGTTTTCACACCAACACAAACCTTTCGATCATTTTTCGAACATTCAAAATGAAACAGATTTCAATTTTATTCATTGGTTACAATTACCGATGTTGTTCCACTGACGCATGACCGAGCGAGATTTTGGGTTAATTATCATATAATTAACCGATTAAATTATTAATAAATATAATCATATTATATTTTTACCCTATAGTTTGATATCACATATCTACTATAGTATCTTCTCCTCTACTTGATATAAATCATATTTATATCTAATTTCCTTCAAAATAATATATCTCATACATTTAGCTAGTTATATCATATATAATTAACTAGTCCAGTTATATCATATACAATCGAACTTCCTCTTGTCAATTTAAACATTTCAAATTAACCCAAATACTGATTCTCGACTTTATCCAAGCTACCCAGGGGACCTAATGGACCTGTGGCGTAAAGCTCAAACGGTCTGTGAATAGCTGACTAAACTCTTTAGCCACGAGATCCACCATTTGTTAACTATCATGCATTCCATTAAAGATGACCAACTGAACTCTTCTTACCAAAGATATATTTTCGCGTCCATCAGATATAACCAATCATGAGTACGATGACCCTTCAAAGATGCTCGTAAGTACAGCCAGGCCAAATTATCGTTTTGCCCCTGTAGTTACATCTCACTCCTTAAGTACCACTAATTCCTCTAATGAACAATACAACATAGTCCAACTATGTGTGAAACCTCTCGGGCCAAGAGAAGGTGTGTAGCGCCACATCGTTCAAGCCCTGGAATAGGCCCTTAAGGGAGCTATCTATCTACTTACCCCTATGTCAGGGAAGAAGTGAATTCCATCTTGTATAGCTGAGTTTCTAGCTCCCAAATCAGATGAATCCCCAAAATGGTAGGTTTGAATTGACGACCTGGCCACCTGCACCCATACAAATCAAAGAACCACCCTCAATGGGAGGAGTTCTCAACTCACTCAGGATTGAGGTCATGTTACCTATGGTCATCCTAGCGAAGTGAAGTCTCTGTCATGAACGGTATTATATAACGAGACGTTAACATTGCATGGCTAAATCTTATACAAACTCTTTGTATAAGATGCCCCCGCTCGCATGTCCCCAACACGAATTATCAGGATCAGACCATCTATGATAAGTCACAACACTTGTGACCATTCCATAAAATGAGCCGCATCTGTAGCGTTACCAGGATAAGGTTTTCCTCCTATATCCATATACTACAGATCATTTTGGTTATCACTCAAGACATGATCTACTTGTATTTCACCACATACATGCTTGAGTCACATACAGATAACCAAGGGTTTTATATTTATTGGTTTGTGGTAAAGAAAATAAAACAATCATCTGAGCAAAATACAAGATGTGAAATAAAATATCATATATTATACAACACAAGCATTCGTACAATCTGCTTATAAAATACAGGACACGAGACTTTAGGGCATCAACCCCAACAATCTCCCACCGATCCTAAAGTGAATGGGGTGTACATTAAACTAGTACAAAACAATAATTAAGGGCATAAAAGCCCAGTATAAGAAATCTACCAGTTGCCCTAGTCTAGCCGTGGGCAATCCTCTAGACCCATGCTCCGTAGGTGACCCTCAAACACTGTAGCCATGATAGCCTTCGTAAACGGGTCAGCAACATTATGCTCCGAAGCGATCTTCGTGACAATCACGTCCCCTCAATGCACTATCTCGTGGATCAAATGATACTTTCGCTCTGTGTGTTTACCGCGCTTGTGACTCCTTGGCTTCTTGGAGTTCGCCACTGCCCCACTATTATCACAATATAATGGGCCTAGAAATATCTATACCAACTTCCAGTTCTTGCAAGAACTTCCTGAGCCAGACGACCTCCTTAACAGCTTCGCAAGCCACTACGTACTCCGCCTCCATAGTGGATCGGCGATGCACCCCTGCTTAATGCTTCGTCAAACTACAACTCCTTCGTTAAGAGTAAAGACTGACCTTGATATGGACTTGCGAGAGTCCTTAACAGTCTGAAAGTCAAAATCCGTGTATCCTGTAAGGATCAAATCCCTAGAACCATACACGAGCATGTAGTCCCTCGTTCTCCGAAGTTACTTGAGGATGTTCTTCACTGCAGTCCAGTGACCCTGGCCTGGGTTAAACTGATACCTACTGACTATGCCCATAGTATAGCAGATGTCTGGACGAGTACAGAGCATCACGTACATCAAACTGCCAATGGCAGACGCATATGGGACCCGTCTCATCTTCTCAACCTCTTGGGCGTCTTAGGACACATGTCCTTAAACAAAGTGACTCCATGCCTAAACGACAGGAGGCCCCTCTTGGAGTCCTGCATCGAGTACTTGAGTAACATCTTGTCAATGTACAATGCTTGAGACATTGTTAGCACTTTCTTCTTACGATCCCAAAAGATCTGTATACCTAGAACAAACTGAGCTTCTCCTAAATTTTTCATTTGGAATTGGGTCGCTAGCCAGTTCTTAACTGCAGTCAGTAGACCTACATCATTCCCAATGAGTAGGATATTGTCTACGTATAACACTAAGAAGACTACTGAAGCGTTGATGATTTTCTTGTAAGCACAAGGTTTGTCAATGTTTTGGTCAAAGTCATATGACTTGATTGTAGTATCAAACTGTATGTTCCAAGATCGATACGCCTGTTTCAGTTCATAAATGGACCGATTCAGTTTGAAAACCTTTTGCTCTTGACCTTGGGCTATGAATCCCTCGGGTTGCACCATGTAAATGGTCTCCTCAAGATTGCCATTTAGAAAGGCCGTTGAGAGTTTATGGGCTTCAAGATTAATTTTGGAATGGGATGATGATTAATTTGAGAGAGAGTAGAGAACAAAATAACATCACATGTTCTAATTTTTGTCCTTTTAAATGCAAAAAGAAGATCATTCATGTTCCATCTCTTTTACACTTCCACTTCTATACATTAAGATGAGAAAATAATGGGAGGAAAGTCATCAAATAACTCCCTCCCTAATAATTGAAGTATTAAATTAAAAAACTTTAATTTGATTTAATTTATATATATATTTAAACCATATGTTATATCTAATAAACATATAACTTATAGTTTATATTATGTAACCCCATAATATAACCTATAGTTTAATATTTTTCTCACTTATCCTATAGTATTAAATATGAATCAAATTAATATTAATATTTGAATCATATTCAAATATTTTCTCTCAAATAAAACTTATCATTATAATGTATCATATACATTATAATATTTGTATCTCATATAATTAATTTTAATTATATAATTAATTTCCTTTAATAATTTAAAAAATTCAAATTAATCCAAAAATTAATTTGATTCTCATTAATCCCTATTGAGTTAACGAGGAGACCTTATGAACCTATAGATTACAGCTCTAATGGTAGTTGATTAATTAATCAAACTCTTTAATTAAATTAATCAACTTCCATTAACTGTCAGTCACTCCATTAAAGACTACAGTTGCACTATTCACACTATAGATATATTTTTATGTCCATTGGATATAACCAATCAACAACACACTGACCCTTCATAAATTACTAGTAAATACAGTTAGACGTAAATTACCGTGTTGTCCTTGTAGTCACATCTAACTTCTTACGTACCATTGATCCCCCTAATGAACAATAAGTTGTAGTCCAATTATAACCGAATCCCTCTCGGACTAGGAGAGGGTGTAGGATTATATTATTCAAGCCACAGTAACTAGCCCTTAAGGGAGCAATTTCACTACTTACCCTAAGAATATGGAATGAGTGAATTCCTTCTTGTGAAGCTACATTCCCAGCTCCCCAATCAGATGAATCTCCAAAATGATAGGCATATTGAGTTGGCGAAACTGACCATTCTCACACATATAAATCAAAGGACCACCTTCAGAGCCAGGAGTTCACAACTCACTCAGGATTCAAGTCAAGTCACATACGGTCATCCTGATGAAATGTAAGTCTTTACTAACAACGGTGTTATATAGAGAGACTATTCATTTCGTGGCCTGATTTTATACAAAATTTTTATATAGAATACCTTTGTTCGCATTGTCTCCACATGAATGGTCAGGATCAAATAATTTGTAGCACTTTACAACAATTGTATCAACTACAAAGCGAGCATATTCATAGTGTCGCCAGGATAAGGTACCCAAGCATATCCATCTACTACAAACCGTTTAGGTTATCACTTAAACATGATCCACCTTTATGTCTCTACATACATGTTTAAGTTACAAAAGATAACCATGGGTCTTAGTTTATTAGTTTTTGTGGGTTAATACAATCAAATGTCAAATAAAATACCTCTTATTTTATTAGATAAATAAAGTATTTGTACAATACAATTACAAAATAAAAAACCACAAAATTTAGGACATCAACCTCAATAGTCCCTAATGGTCCTATTAATAACCAATGCGTAGGACAATGTAGTAGAACTATTGCAACTATGATAGGCTTTTTTTTGTTTGGATGATCGTAATGTATATTTGGCTCAAGATAGTAGGACATGAGTGATATTCTCAATTGTCAAGACTTGCCATATTGTAAATAAAGCTAAGTTCATAAATTCTAAGTACAATTCAACCTTTTAGAATCTACCATACTTCTATCTTACCCTAGTAAGATAAAACTATTCAGGAGTTGTTTAAAATCATAACAAATATTACAGAGTCTCAAAGACTGTTGTTCATAAGATTGGCCACGCTGCTTAACAATAATCAAAGGATAAAACAACAACCAACATATGTTAGACATTGCATTCACCAGTTGACGTTCTTCCGCCTCGTTTACGAGAATGACTTAGTGTTTCATGAAAGTACTTGAATGGATAGAAGAATGTTTATGATTCTGTGTAGGACAATGGGATGTTTGGAACCAAGTAAATGTGTTATTATTGAAGAGATGGTAGCAATGTTCCTAAACATTCTTGCTCACAGTATGAAGAATTGAGTAATACACACATATTTTTGAGATCTCGCAAGACAGTTTCAAAATACTTTAATGCAGATCTCAAAGCAGTAATACAACTACACATAGTCTTGTTGAAAACCCCTGAACCGATTACAAGTACATGTATCGATGGAAGATGGAAATGGTTTTAGGTACAACAAAGTTTCAATACCATACTGTGAATACATCTAAAATAACTTGTACTGACATTATCTCGAATTATCATGATTAAAAAATTTCAATAGAATTGTCTAGGTGCATTGGAGCTACTGGAAGGAACAAATTCCCTGTAAAGAAACGTCATTGCACCCTCTTCGAGCTGCTAGAAGGAACTAATTACTTGTAAAGAATAATAAACATGATTAGTGGCTCTTGAATCAAGTATCCAGGCATCATGGTCATTTTTCACTAAACAAGTTTCTAAAACTAGTAAATCATATTTACTTTCCTTCTCTATCTTTTTCTCGACGAGGTACTTGGGGCAATTGCGTTTCCAGTGACCATCCACATTGCAGTGGAAGCACTTGCTCTTGTCAGCCACCTTGGCCTTACCCTTGCCTTTCCCAGTAGAAGAAGCCTTCCCCTTCCCTCCTTTCTTTTTTTGGATCTTCTTGGAACCAGAAGATGAGTGAGCAAACTTAGTACCCGAGGAATGAACCCTTGTGAAACTTTTTGGATTGGGCAACATTGGCCTTTCCTTCTACTGGTCCCTTACTTTTCATAAGGGACTAAAAAGTCTGTAACTCATTGAGAAGGGTAGTCAGAGTGTATTGTATTTTGTTCATAACCGCATTGTTGCAAAATTGAAGAAACTCTTTGGAAGAGATTCTAAAATAAAGAACACCTGACTCTACTCGTCGATGATCGCAACGTTCATTTCAGTGACATTGAAATGGACCATCAGGTCGAGGACATGTTCCCTCACTAATTGACTTTCCTTTATGCGCACATTGTAAATGTACTTAAGGACCTCATGTCGGATCTGAATGGATTATTATCCAAACATCTCTTGGAGGAACTCCATGATCTAACACGTAGACACTATGGCCTTATGCTTCTTTGTGAGATCGTCAGACAAACATGCCAAGTTGTAGACTCGAGCCTTATCATTAGCCTTTGTCTATCGGTCATAAGCATCCTTCAACGCTTGGGATGCATTTCGAGCAGGGACTGAAGGACATTCCTTCGTCAAGACGAATTGCAAATCATCAATAACCAGAATCGTATTTAGGTTAGATTTTCACATTACATAATTTTCACCAGTTAATTTCTCGTTTTTAAGCAAAGATATGATTGTGGACGACATTTGGAAACATATAACAATCAATTGACCGTATTAGTAACATTTTTCTTAACCCATTACATAATTATCCAATAAATTTAGCAAAAATACATGTAATCAAAGAACCTTAATTAAACTATTGATTTTAGTTTTTGAAACGATACTTTAGAGGTTTAAAGCAACAACCACCAAAGGGTAATCAACTACTCCTCCCTGAATTGAGACAATCTCAGTCAATCACTAATACCATAATAACTCTTATACCTATAGTTTTTACCTATCGTTGTTTGGTCAAGAATTCGTTAACTAGCTTAATTCATTCCGTAAGTTTGACTCTCTCATTTTTGGATCCCAGAGGTATGCTTCAACAGGCTACCGAAAGGAAAAATAATTGTTGAAGATTAACATAAGAAACCTTATCCATTGTTGGAGTTTGCATTATTCTGACTCTTATCATCAAGCCTTCCGAAGGGATGGTCGCTCTAGGATGACACGTAGGCAGACTATAGGAATCTCACAGTGCAACCTAATGGAGAAGATCGTAGGATATGTTGACACACGTCCCTCTCCCACTTACTATGAACACTTTCCCTAGTCACCTTGTCATTAACTCATATAAACACTTTTCGAAGGGAGGTCGTGCCCAGGGTGACACGAAGCCAAACATGGATCTCACAGTGTAAACTTTTAGGGATGTTAGAGCTGAAATTTGATATATTACATATATCAATTTCCTCCCACTAAAGTATTTTAATATTTCTAGGATTTTATTACTTAGTTAAAACCCGACTAATGAATTTATCTAAGTCCTTTTAATTTGCTTGATATAACATTTATATTGAGTGATTTAACAATACTTGATTTCATTTATTAAGCTCTTTAATAAAATCAATCATTTATTGCATGCTTATAAAATATTTGCCCTATTCACCTTCCAAGACGATTCTAAGGTGGAGGTGTTCTATTTCCGCCAGCTTAAATATCCCTTCCTAGATAGAACGTTCCTTAGACAAAGGTCCCTTATGGACAACTATTTTATAAATTTAATCTTTTGGTTAAATTTATTTTAATCCTATTAAAACAAATTAAAAATATTAACCTATTCCAAATCCCATTAAAAATAATATAAGTCTAGGTTGATCAATTTTAAACTATTTAAAAATAATTTGGACCTATATTTGCATGCAACTCTTGATTATAGATTTTAATCTATCTCATTAGAACTATAACACTCATATTTTAATGGTTTATTAAAACCTATAAATCATACATGAGAATCAAGCATTCACATACATCATCCACTATTTATTATAACAATTTCAACATATAGCATGATGCATGGACATGTAATCATACATCATTATACACTTAAATCATGATGCATGAACATGCTAATTTAATCATGTATCCATAAAATATAACCCTTATATTTAATTATGATGTATGCACATGTTTATCCTAAGGTGGGTATTTTTTAATCTACATGACATACAATGTATATATGAATTCAAATAATAATCTAAACATACATCCAATGCATAATTAAATAATTTAACCAGCAAAAAATTGAACCAATTTTGGCACTCTAATGCAAAAGTAATTAATTGAATCAATATAAGTATTAAATCGATTTAATTAATTAATATTAATTAAAAATACAAAGCAAAATTAGGTCAAAAGAGGACTTTAGCCGCTGTCTTTTCTCGTGCGCGCGCCGTCAAGACTCTATCAAACTCTGAAGCATTGCAACGTTGCGAATCTGATGCAATGCGCCTCACCTTTCAGCATTGCAACGCTGCGAAAGCAGCGTCGCGATGCTGGATGGCAGAATGTTTCTATTATGCTCATTTTTGTCTTTGAACTTGTCCCAAACACTTCCGTTTCTTTCTATCTCTTCAACAACAGTTGCTCTTTCAATCGACACGGACTTACATAATCAAAGCAAGAATTGAATTGCCCAAAAAAATGCAGCGGTCCCTTAATTTTAATCATATTAAAAGTAATCTAAGTGCCAAAATCGAAAACATCCAATCTTGCAAACATTTATTCAAAATGCAAATTTAATAACCCACCTCTAAACTAATTTTTATTTTGAAAAATATGAAGAACGAAGATACAAAAAATTGGCTCTGATACCAATCAAATGGATCAAATCCCATAGTAGCAGCATTGTGAACGCCTTGCATCCCGCAAATCGATTTTTACATAAACTAAAACATAATATACATAGAATAATCATGTAAATAGCATGTTGTAGGGAGAGGATGGAAACCATTCTTACCTTTGTAGATTCCGAAGCTCCTAGAATAATCCTCTCGATGTTCCAACGAACGACTCCTCCAACGATCTTGAACACGAATATTTCCTCAAACAATCTTGAACATGACCATGAGAGTAACCTTGTTATTCTCAAAGATTCCAATTGAATGATATGTGGTATCCAATTACTAGAAAAGGGTGAGGAGGAAAACTTTTTGGGAGAGTAGAGAGGATTTCTTTGGTGGCTTAGGGGAAAAATTGTACAATGAATGCTTGCAATTCTATTGTATTTTGTGTATCCCAAAAGGGCCATAAAGAAGATTTTATATAGAGAATGATCAACCCCTTCTCCTAGTCTTTTTCCAATTTTTCCTTGTGTACAATTATTTAAATAATATTTATTTAATTAATTAGCACAATTAATTAAATAACACTTATTTAATTAATTAGCACATTAATTAAATAATTACTTATATATTAAATCCAATTTAACATATATATTTAATTATCATAAACATCATATGTGTATGTGCAATACCTCTCTATTAATTAATTCTCTGTGAATCTAATTCGCTTGAATTAGTTATTTAAATCTCATTCAAATGTTTCTTTCCAACTTAATTTGAATTATAAATCACATTCATAATCAGTTACATATTAATCATATTAATATACAATTTCCTCAAATTGATTTGAACAATTCAAATCATCTCTCTTTAATATTCTTTAGTGAGTTAACAAAGGGACCGGGTGAACCTGTAGATCAAAAGCTCTAACAATATGAGATTAATTGGCTAAACTCATTAACCAAGTTAGTCAATATTCGTTAACTGTGGATACACTCCACTAAAAATCCACAATTATACTCTTTTCACTATAAATATATTTATGTGTCCACAGATATTGACAATAACAGCAAGTTAGTCATTTACAAGTGTTCATAACTCCAACTGGGTCAAATTATCATTTTACCCTTGAGTTACCTCCGACTCCTTAAGTACCAATACTCTTTTAATGAACAACCTGTTTATGATCCAACCAATAAATAGAAACCCTTCTCGGACCAATGAGAGGGTAGGGCTCTTTATTCAAATCTCTGAGATACCATTTAAGAGAACACTCATCTACTTACCCTGAAGACAGAAAGGAGTGAATTTCTTCTTGTATTATTATGTTCCCAACTCCTCACTCGGTCTTGTCCGCAAAATGATAGGCATATTGAGTCAGAAAATTGATCAATCTCACCCATATAAATCAAAAGATAATCTCTCGTGAACAAGAGTTCATAATATACTCAGGATTAAAACTAAGTTACCTAGGTGACTATTGAAATAGAAACCTAACTAGTTAATGATGTTACATCTAGTAGTTACTATTTTATGGTCTGGTCTTATGCAAACTCATTGCATAAGATACCTCTACTCACATGTCACCTACACGAACGCATTAGATATTGTGTTTGTATCAAATACAAAGTGGGTCGTATCCATAGTGTCACCAGGATAAGGTACCCAGCCTTATTCCTATACTATAAACCATTTAGGTTGTATCTTGAACATTGAACCCTATATGTCTCCACATGCAGTTCAAGACTCATAAGGCAGCCTTGGATGTTATTTTATTGGATTGGGGTTTATTAAGACAAAAACAGAAAATGACATAATAACATTTATTGAATTAACATCTATAACTTTTTATTGATGACGATCAATTAATAACACTTACTATCTACGAGTTTTAGGAATAAAACCCAACAACATGGATGAAAGTCGAGGACGGTGGGTTGGTGAATGCGCTAGTCTCTTCAGTGGAGTTTGTTTGGAAGTTCAACAATGGGATGTTTTGATTAAGATACATACAACACTTAGAGTGAATGATAGAGGACAAGTTGGCTGGGTGTGGACTAAACCATAATACCATCAAATGAAAAGTTAGAAGTTTGAAGTTACAATAAACGGTAGTATCAAAGATGTTAAATCAACCAAGAATCGGATGGAATGAGGAGTTCAAATGTATTTAGGTGGATAGAGAGATCTTTGACGTCTGGGTTCGGATAAGTTAAAAAAAATTAACAATGTACACCACACCTGTTTTCGTATAAATTCTAAATTTGCTTCTATGTACCAATGCAAAGGGATTGTGGAACAAGTCAATTGTGGAACAAGTCATTCCCCCATTACAATGAACTTTCAAATGTACTTGGGAAGGACAGGGTAGCCAGGCATTCCTGCAAGCTGTCGGTGGTGATGGTGTCAAATTTGTTCTGAGAAATAGAGAATGAGATTCAGCTAGAATCATAGGAATACCCTAACCCAGATAATGAACAAATCCAATTGCCTGAGGATGCAATGGAAAAAGATTAGGTAGATATGTATCAACGGAGCCATCCAGATGGAGTAAGAAGAAATGACTGACATTCCAGAATGAAATGATCGACATCATGTGATCAACCGCTGATATGCAATTAGCACACATGGGCAGACTTGTTGCGTGGCAAACAGAGAAGTACGAGCTGGAATTTGGACGTCAGCAAGAGGTAGTTAACGACATATTTGGTATTGAGGGGCTAACTGAGGATGATAGATGCGACCTAATTGATATTATTGGTGTTGGAGTTGATGCCCTAAATCTCGTAGGGTTCTATAGTTTGTAAACATTGTATGAACAAACTCTTTATGTGATTAATAAAATATATGATATTTTATTCACTTTGTCTATGAAATATGTGATATTTTAGTTGCATTAACCACAACCTAATAAACCAACATCCAAGGTCATCTTTGTAACTTAAACATGCATGTGGAGACATACGGGTGGATCATGTTTAAATGATAACCTAAATGGTCTGTAGTAGATGGATAAGATTGGGCACCTTATCGTGGTGACACTACGAGTATGGCCCGCTTTGTAGATGTTACAATTGTTATAAAGTGCTACAAATGATCTGATCCTAATCATTCATGTATTAGACATGCGAGCGGGGATATTCTATACAAAGAGGTTTGTATAAGACTAGACCACGAAATGTTTGGTCTCATTATATAACACCATTCATAATAGATTTCACTAGAATGACCATAGGTAACATGACCTGAATCATGAGTGAGTTGTGAACTCCTACCTATGAGGGCAGTCCTTTGATTTGTATAGGTGAGAGTGGCTAGATCGTCGACTCAACAAGCCTACCATTTTGGGGATTCGTCTAATTGGGGAGCTGGGAACACAGCTACATAAGAAGAAATTCACTCCTTCCCTGAAGTAGGGATAAGTAGATAAATCGTTCCCTTAAGGCCTAATTTTGGGTCTTGAACAATGTAGCGCCACACCCTTTCCTAGCCCGAGAGGGGTTTAGTCATAATGGGACTAGGATCTATTGTTCATTAGAGGGATCAGTGGTACTTAAGAAGTTAGATGTAACGACAGTAGCAAAACGGTAATTTGGTCTAGCTATACTTACGAGTAATTTGTGAAGGATCATCGTACTGTTGATTGGTTATATCCAATGGACATAGAAATATATCTGTAGTACGAAGAGTGCAACTATCGGTCTTCAGTGGAGTACCTAATAGTTAACGAATAGTGAATAATGTAATTCAAGAGTTTAATTTTATTCATGTATCGTTGGAGCTTAAAGCTACAGGTCCATGAGATCCCCTTGGTAGCTCAAAAGGATTTAGTTGAGAATCAATTTTTAGATTAATTTGAATTGTTCAAATTGATGGAGGACTTAATTAAATTGTTTCAATTATATATGATATAATTGTCATAATATATTTGATACACTATAGCTTAATAGGAGGAAATAAATATTTGAATGAGATTTAAATATATTTTCTATGAATGGGATTCATATTTGTTAAATTTAATATAAATATGATTTATATTAAATGCCATATAATAGAGAAAAGTAACTACAGTTTATATTGTATGTGATACAATATTAAAACTATAGGTTATATGTTATATTTGATATAACATATAATTTAATATTAATATAATATGATGAATTAATTATCATATTTATTTATATTATATTATTATTATTTGAATGATAAGGAAGGGAGTTACAACTCCCTTCCCCATCTTTTCTCTCCACCCACTTTAGCAGGTTGTTATGTTTGTTATGGCAAGAGGAACAAAAGAAAATTTGTTTTTCTTCTTCCTCTACGATTTGCTAATGTGATTGAACGATTGAGAAAAATATAAGTGTTCTGTCTTTGTGAGTTTGCCGTGTATGAAGTTTTCTCAATCTTCTTCCTCCTCCACCTAGACTTTTCCCTCCTAACCAAAATAGTCAGAGCCCACCACTCCTGGGTTTTCACCATGAGAATACCAAGGACTCCATTATGGTTGTGTCCGGGTTTCTGTTCGAGATTATTTTGAAGAAGGTCTTAAAAAAGGTTCGTGTTCGTTCGAAGGAGGATTCGTGAAGATAAGTTCTTCAAAGGTGATATTTCTTGAACTTCTTTCTTGTAAAAGCATGTTGTAGTTTAATTTAAATGCATATTTGTTTGTATGTTTACTGTAAACTCTGCATTCAATAACTAATGGAATTTGGACGATCCGCTTTCATTCAAGGTTCTCCTCACAAGAGTTCCTTCAATTGGTATGAACATATAAAAGACATACCTCTTCCTTGTTGTACTGGAAAAGGCACAGAAACGGTGTTGCATCCGCCTACTTGCTCTGGCCCTTTAGATTAACCACCTAATATTTCAACCAAAAAATATATATTTTGTGAATTTGTTGTTTGGAACGGGCACATGTCTTGTCATTCGATATTATTTTTGTGATGTTCAAAAGAATGTAACTTTATTATACTATCACATTCTCATCATCATTATGAAATTGAGGGTAAATATTCTATGTACAATTTATAACAAAGAAGATGCATATTATATAAACATAAATTGTTAAGTTATCGAGCGTTTCAATGTTTATGTGTCGAACATGTTAATTTTTTTATAATAATGTTAAGTTGGCAAGATTTAATATACATATATGTATAAATTAGTTCATAAGTAATTGATGGTTAAAAAGTAATTGTCTAATAGAAGGAAGAATGATCATTTTATTGCAATATGACATGTATTTTTGTGGTAAACATATTAATGTTTTGCAATTGAGTATCCAAATTGTGTTATTATACTTAAGTATGTTACTTTTTTTTTGTTACATTTTTCAAAAAGAGAAAATATGAAATGTTCAAATTTTAAGATTATTGGGTGTCAATGTTTGAGTAGTAAGTACTTATGTTTAGTTATAGTCTATTTGGAATATGTTTGCTGTTTAGAAATGAATATATATATATATATACATGCTATGTAATTTAGTATTCAAAAAAATGGATTGAAGATTTTGTATTTAGTACATGAATATGTTGCAAAAAATTTGATGTGTTTTACAAATGGAAAGAAATTAGAGTTTTTCTTTCTTTCTTTCTTTCTTTCTTTCTTTTTTTTTCATAAAATGGTTAAGAAAATAGGTGTATAATTGAAAATTAACCAACAATAGTAAAAAAAAAAAAAAAAAAAATCATTTACAAAAGCTATACCATATACCCCAATCAACTCTGCACCCGAAACACATACTTTCAGTCTCAACTCAATTCAACTCAGTACTCCAAATACAAACAATAATCATCAACTCAACTCAACTCTGCACCCACAATTTATCTCTCCAGACAATAATTACTAACTTAACTCAACTCTCTGCTTTTATTATGCGTCAAATGCCCCCTAAATGATTAAGAAGAGGTTTCAGCTTATTTGCAATAGCTTTAGTTTTTATCTTATAAGAAATATTGCATAAGCTAATCAACATGTAATCCCCAATCGAAGATGGGCTAAAAATTTTAGGAACAAGTACAATATTAATAGAATTAATAGAATGATTTTTTTTTTTTTTTTTTGTTATTCAAGTACAATAAAGTTAATAAAATAAAATTTAAAATACAACAAAATATCTCATAAACAACCAGTACAATAATGAACGATTTTAATTTCGAAAATTTTGAACTTATTTATATGAAGAAAATGTCTTTTGAGAAAATGTACATTATAAAAATAACAAAATTGAAGTCGTTGGGAACGGCTCCCCGTATTTTGTGGGATCTTTTTAAAAATATTCTAAATTGATTAAATATTGTTAAAGAGAGGCTTATAAATATTATTTTCAGATCTTGAAATAATAACGTGACTTTAGAGAATACAATAGTGTTATTCTCTTTTTTAGTGTTTTTTTTAGAACAGCAATAGAAACAAACACTACTATAGAACAACAACAATGTTGTCCAGTTCAACAATCCGAACAGTGCAACTTGAAAAAATTCTTAAACTAAATCTGAGAGCATAACTCTATTGTCGTCCAACAAGCCAAATCATCTGCCACCAAATTTTAAGACCACTATATGTGCTTATGCTTGTAGAATTGAATGTTCATATTGAAAGCTAACTTAAGAACCTCTTCTATGACATAATCAATTCGAGCTAAATTGGTGTTGATTCCCGTAACAACCGAACTACTCCCTCGTTATCTGGATTCGATGATGATAGGAGAGGTGGAGAAGATAGTGTATTCTAAATATGACATTTTAGTTAAAGATATATGTCTGTATCTATTGAACTCGCTAATAATATTGTATTGTTTTTTTTGTTTATTTATACTTTAGAGAGTTAGGGAAAAAAAATACACACACTTATATAAAAAATAACACGTTCTTATAGAAATTATTTATATCAATAGATAACTTTAGGGTAGTTTTCAAATATAGAAAAATAAACCAAAATATTTAAAACTAATACCAAAATATTATAGTCTATCTGTGACCGCGATAGACAATGATGACCATTATCTGTGTTTATCAAGACATAGATAGACACAAATAGTAGTCTATCGTGGCCTATCACAGTCTATCACAAATAAACTGTAATATTTTGCTATTAGTTATAAAAAAATTTAGCAGTTTTGTCATTTAAAATAATTTGTCGTAACTTTACTTGTTAAGTAGGTTGTAATTTATCATCTATATGATTTTTCTTTTAAGATTGTTGTGCTTTGGAAAAGATATTCAAACGACCAACCATTAATAAAAATCAATAAATTCAGTAGTGTTTTGTTTATATTTATATGGTTGACATTTTAAACATTTTTCTAAAGAATTCATGTCATGTTAAAAAAATATATAATCTCCATGCGATATTGATGTTGAATTATGTAATTTATGTACTATTATACTAAAATGTCGAAACACTAATGTTATGTCATGGACATTTGGCCAAATAACTTACAAAATTTCCATTGTGCATTACGATAGGTTAGAGTTGTGTTATTGGCTGCATATTTGTTTAGAAAATTTGTACCAAATAATACAAACATGAAAATAATCTTAAAATATATTTCATTTTTAAAATATTTGCTAATATAGCAGATATCGATCGGTCAAGCTATGAATTTTTAAAAAATTCCAAATTTATCCTTAATTGCACACCCTGCTAACTTTCCTTTTTTACTCTTCTCTTTTCGGGCTTTGGGTCTCCGTTTGCTTCCATTTTCTTTCTTTTTCCGTTTCTTCCTCTTCGATTCAATCTCTTTGTGATATTACGGCCAATTTCCATTTTCCTTCCATCTGGTCTGCCTTGCGTCTCCTTTTTCTTTCCTTTTTTTTGTTGCTTCTCCTTCTTCGATTTGGTTTCAAGATTTGCATCTTACGTCCCTTTAATTGTGAGTAACGAACACCGACGAATTTAGCCGAATCTTGTGGCCGTCGATCTCGAGGTTGGTCTCGTCAATGAGAGGGAGGCAGAAGAGAGTGAGTGACTCCGACGGAGGATTTAGAGGTTCAAAATCGAACAAAGAATGCCTTGATCTTGAGGCGATCGTGGTTGAGAATCGATAATTTATTGATTTGCACATTGAAATTTGGAGATTGTGATGAATTGAAGCTTAATTCGATTTTGAGCATATTTGCATTTATCATCTTCGGATGAAGTTTGTTATGATGTGAGCTTACAATCCCACCGCTGGTACTAATAACTGGATGGCTAATATGTCTTTTGTAATTTCTTGTAAAATGGGATATTGACACAATTCAATTTTCACCGATTCAAAATGTTAAAATAAGGCAGGTTCATCCAAATATACATCAAATTGTTGCTTCTTATTCATATTATTACAATTTGATACAAACAAGTCATAATTATTAAAATCATCAAATTCTATATTATGTGATGTTCCATCTAAATTTTTAGAGCGATATTCATCACCTTCACCTTCATGTTTCAGCTGAACTTCACTCTTCACGAATAGACTCCTAAAGCTGAACTTCACTCTTCACGAACGGACTGAACGAAGTCGAACGCTCGTTGAGACGCACGCTCGGCTCACCTAACACGTTACACACTGAACAAAAAGTTTGCAGGGTAGGGCTGGCAGTGTGTGTTTTCAAAATTTAGGACTTTTTTCTTTTGATTTTTTAAGTTTGGACTTGACTTTTGGACTTAAATTTAGAATTTATATATTCAATATTAGGCTCACAACAAGTCTATAGTATACATTATAAACATACATATAAATAAGTTATTTTATATATTATAATATATTTATAAAATATTAAAAATATAATATATATAAAATTGGGGTCGGGGTTAGGGCAGAGATACCATCCCCATCCTCGAACGGGGTCCTGAACAATTTTTTCGGTTTGACCCCATCCCTGGTCAAACCGGGGATTCCCTGCCTCGATCTGCGGGAAATTTTGCCAACCCTAATTTCGTTCACTGAACACAGGGAAGATAACATCAATAGAGAGGGAGTCTCAAACACTAAGGGAAGTCAAAATGTTCAACACTAATATTAGCATACTTAGGGAGAGCCTAAGTTCTTCATAGAAAGAGTCTTGCATCTAAGGGGAACTTAGGTGATCAGTAAGTTAGGCTCTACGTGAGTCATTGTAATAGTCGTTACATTACACATAAGTACTAGTTGTAATCATTTGCCTCTTTAATATTAGTAGAATATCTTTTATGGGCATATTGCCCCCCAAACGTATGTGGTTATCATCGAATTATATTACCAACTTTTTTGTGTTCTTTCTCGATTCTCTGATTGTTGTTATTTTGTTGTTACACTACGTACTTGCATTCTATTTAACATTTGTGATCTGAATGATAAGTCATCCATTTTTTTACAATATTTTTACAATACTTTCAAATGACCCCTAAAAAAGAATTAAAATTTAAAATATTATATTGGTCCTTATACTTTCAAGTCTATTCACTTTAGTCTATATACTTTTAGATTTCTAATTTTAGTTCATATACTTTAAGTAAATCTTAAATTTATAATCCCTCAAAAGTTAGTATTTATCGTAATTGGTTAAAAAAAATAATAAGCTCTCAACAAGAAACTGTACTATGTAAATATGTTTCCATAATTTATAGAAAAGAATATTTATAGACAATAAAAAGATTTTTAAAGAAATCAACCAAAATAAAAAACCATGGCATACGTGTCTGAGAGAGAACCTATTCATGAAATTAACAATATATACCAATAGAGGACTGAAATTGAACACGAAATATACAAACTAATTAGATTTAACAATTTGTTATTTTGACCCCACAAAGTTAAATCATGGCATCATCTCTTCTATTTATACATGTCTTCCTCTTCCTATTATCTTGAGAAATCTTCATCGTCCCTTCTGATTTGGATTGTTGGTGAGTCCTTCTTTCCATCTTCCCTTCTATTTTTTTTTCTCACTTCTAATTCAATCATTTGGATGCTTTGCCTTTTGTAATATGTTTCTTTCCCCCTCTTACTTCACTGTTTTTACATTCATACGAGGATGGTAAAAAATCGAAGGATTGTGCTAAAAAAGGTACACATTTCTTTCCATTCTTTTATAATAAAGTAGATCTTACATTAATGTGTTTTGTTTCTTTTGTTAGATTACATATTTGTTTTGCCTCTATCTATTCTCGATGTTTTGGACTCTAGTCACTCCAAACCTAATCAAAATGTAAGTTGTAGTATGTTTAATACTTATGTTATTTGCATTTTTACCTTCATCCTAATCTAAATATATATTGTTTTGTTTCTTGTAGGACCCAAACTAATTACACATTTCCACATTTCATTCCTAATTAGTTTGAGATTTATTAGTTTTACGTTCGAAGTAAAAATTTCCAACATCCAATATGTGTCATTAAATTTTGGTGAGGTATTTGTAATGGATTGTGACTCTGGGTTATTGTTATTTATATATATTTATTTTCTTGACATTTGTTGAGGACATTATTATTTACTTATAAGTAGTTCTTACACATTATACTATTCGGTGTGATTGTATTACATGTTTAATGAGAAATTACAATATTTATTCTTACTATATCATAGGAATGAAATTAATTTACATTTTTCTACTATATTATTTTTTACACCATCAAATGTTCAAAATCATACTAATAGAAATGGATTGGTAAATAATTTTTAAAAAAAACAGTGGGCAAACAAACTGTTTTAAAATATACTTTGATAAATCAATTTTAAAAAATGGTAAATAAATTAAAAGGAAGTATATTTCGTAAATAAATTTCAAAATGTATTTGGTAAATAAATTTCAAAAAACATTTGGTGAATAATTTTTTAAAAAAAACGTTTATGGTAAAAATGTGTAAAAAAAAAAAAAAAAACCCAAGCAGTATATAAATTAGAACAAATTAGTTGGTAAATAAAATTAGAAAACAAATAGTTGGTAAATAGATTTTTAAAAGGAATAGTTGTTAGATAAATTATAAAAAACATGATTTTGGATTAAATTAAAAAAAACATAGTTGGTAAATAAAACGTAAAAAAAGAAATAGTTGGTAAACATATGGTACCCAAATTTAATGATCCCTTAAGTCTAAGACAATAAGATATTTGACAACCTAATTAACTGTAAAGATAAGGCTCACGAACTATTACTTATCGAGACTTGTTTAGGTTGAACGTAGCTACACTTAGAATTTGGTAACTAGAATATCTAGTTGCACAATTTATTTATTTTTAGTAGGTAGTTTAGAGGTACTCGTAGTATAGAGTTACATGAGTACCTCTAAACCATAACTATTGGAAGTTGAAACCTCTAAATCCTAATCCTAAAAAAATCCTTCACATCACCACTTATCATTGGTATTAACTACCTTATTATGAAATTATAGGTAGATGGAAAACCCAAATTCTACGTGGTATTCATTGGTCATAACCCAGGAATCTACTTGTCAGGACACGAATGTAATAGATAAGTCAGTGAGTACAAGGGAGCATTACACAAGTCGTATGAAACATTTGATGAAGCAGAGCATGTGTAGGTCTTACAATACAATGCATACTGGACCAGTTATGGTTATCCCTGAAAGGATACGTGAATACCCATTGTGGAAGCAATCATGTCCCAATTTTAATTTTACAGAACATACAGAAAACATAGAGAACGGAAACAAAATATACATAATCTAATGAGCATGCTTGTATAGAAATTCAAGAGAAAGAAGAGATTTGAGGATCACATGAAATAAGAGATATGAGGATCACAACCCTTGAAGAATAAATTCTTCACATTTCCTTTCCGAATTTCTAGTACAACAAAAACTTCGTTCACGAAATCACAACAAATTTCCAATCAATCGAACACCACCACGCAAAAATCTCGTTATTCTCGGGGTTGAGAACCGTTGAGAGTTTGTGGACTTCAAGATTAATTTTGGGCTGGGATGATGATTAATTTGAGAGATGGTAGAGAACAAAATAACGTCATCCACTTTCGTGTTCTAATTCATGTCATTTTAAATGCAAGAAGAAGATGATCCATATTCCATCTCTTTTGCACTTCCACTTCCATACATTAAAATGAGAAAATAATGGGAGGAAAATTATCAAATAGCTCCCTCCCAAATAATTGAATTATTAAATTAAGACCTTAATTTAATTTATACACACATGTTGTATCTAATATAATATATAACTTAGAGTTTATATTATATCACACATAATATAACCTATGGTTTAATATTTTCACACTTATCTTATGGTATTAAATATGAATTAAACTCATTTTAATATTTGAATCCTATTTTCCAAATAAAACTTTATATCGTAGATTTCAAAAGCATTAAAAATAACTTGATAGGAATTATCTTTAGATTATTACTCAAAAAAGAGAGGGAAAAAAAAAAAAAAGAGAGGAGCCTTTAACTTTTTTTCCCCCTTTGTTAAAGGTTTTTTCCTTCTTTTATTTACTTTTTTGACATTAGAAAAGCATGAGTATATTTAAATGATTTAATTGATTTATTACGTAATATTGGTTCATTATTACCATCTAACAAGTTTTAAGTTCTTAACTAACTTGGTACTTAGTATTCTTTAATAATCTTCCGCAACAAAATTTATCCTTTCTGCTAAAATTATATGCTATCTAATACAACACTTTGCAACCAAACCATAGAAATATTACTTTATCTCTCTCCCCCCTCCCAAAAAGAAAAAAAAAAAAAAAAACCATTACAAATCATATCCCAAACTATGAAAAACTTGTTACCAAATTTTTTGTTCTCATATCAATTTTCATTTTTTAAAAAGAGGAAAGATTCAAGCAAAATGCTCAATTTGCAACTTTTTTATAAACTTCTTAATAGATGGTACTGGAGGCTCACATGTCATACACCATTTTGATTCATTTTACCACTAACATCTTCCTCTCCTTTTCACTTTTAAAATTTCCTTTCTTGTATTTTCATGTAGAAAGCTTAATCATCATAAAATAAAAAACATCTTTAAGTTATAATTGTACCCATATAGTTATATCAAAGACTAAGGGGTGAGAATGTTAATTAGATTATCTGACTCATAAAAATCATGGAAAAGAAAAAAATTAATGTTACTTTATTTTGTTCGAAATTTATGAATGGACAAAAAAAAGAAAAGAAAAAGATTATGAATTTGAATATCCATGAATTAATAAAGGAAAAGGAGTAAAATAATTGATGCAAATAGAATTTTCGTTGGTCATGGAGTCCAACGCTTGGCAACAATTTTCTTCCATTCCCTACGACCCACCTCACGTGATTGCATCCAGAAAGTGCATCTTTCATAAAGGGCCAGCTGCTTCCCGTTACTCTCTCTTCTCTCCACCATTTCCTTCTTTCTCTCCGCCGCCGTCACGGCTGGGAGCTCCGGTCGGGATAATGAACCCTGACCACCCCACATTTCTCTCTTCCCTTCTACTTTTATGTTTTGTCTTGCTGTTTTCTCTTTCCGCTTCTCCCGCCTCTGGATTTGCCGTTCAAATTCCACCGGAAGACTTACTGCTGCCGTCTGACGCCGTTTCTCTTCTTTCCTTCAAGTCCAAAGCCGACTTGAACAACAAGCTTCTTTACACTCTCAATGAGCGCTTTGATTACTGTCAATGGCAGGGCGTGAAGTGCGTCCAGGGTCGTGTTGTTCGACTGGTTCTTCAATCGTTTGGTCTCCGAGGGATGTTGGCTCCAAATACAGTGTCTCAGCTCGACCAGCTTCGGATTCTCAGCCTGCATAATAACTCCCTCGAAGGACCCATCCCTGACTTATCCAGACTCTTCAATCTTAAATCTCTGTTTCTTGGTCGAAACTCCTTCGTTGGGTCTTTTCCGCCGTCGATTCTCACTCTTCACCGGCTTCAGACTCTTGATCTTTCCTATAACAACTTTACTGGTCCGCTTCCGGGGAGGCTTTCCTCGTTGGACCGGCTCATTACTCTTAGGCTTGAATGGAATGGTTTCAATGGAAGTATTCCTCCCTTGAATCAGTCATTCCTTGAGGTCTTTAATGTCACGGGGAACAACCTGACCGGGCAAATTCCAGTTACCCCCACTCTGTTGCGTTTCAACACGTCGTCGTTTTTCTGGAACCCAGATCTCTGTGGCGAGATCGTCAACAAGGCATGTCGTTCACCCGCTCCATTCTTTGAAGCTTCCAATGCCACCCCACCATCTATCCCTTCGGTCCAAAGCGCACAGTCACAGGACGTACTTCTCTCTCCAGTTACTCATGTTAAGCACAAGGAAACCGGTATGATTTTGGGGCTTTCAGTCGGGGCTGCAGTTTTAATAGCCGGTGTTTTATGTTTCTATGTAGCTGCCAGAACCCAAAGAGGTCAAACTGCGTCGAAGCGGGCAATGCCGCAGTTCGAAACCGAAACTACTTTTTCCACAGCTTCCGCAATTAACGATCGAGTCGACGGTAATGGCGAATTTCAAGTCAAAGTGAAAGAAAGTGAACAAATGCCAAAAGCCCAGAAGAGTGGTAATCTTATATTTTGTGAAGGGGAAGCAGAATTATTCAGCTTAGAGCAGTTAATGAGGGCTTCGGCCGAGCTGCTCGGCAGAGGCACAATGGGAACTACCTACAAAGCAGTGCTCTGCAACCAGCTCATCGTAACGGTGAAGCGTCTTGACGCTACTAAGACCGCCGCGACGAGCAGCGAAGTGTTCGACCGGCATTTGGGAGCAGTGGGTGCACTTCGTCACCCCAATTTGGTACCAGTTAGGGCATACTTCCAAGCCAAAGGAGAGAGATTAGTGGTGTACGATTACCAACCTAATGGCAGTCTTTACAACCTCATTCACGGTGAGTAAGCTCATTAAGCATTTACTTGTTGAATTTCCTTTCTGGGTTTGATCAATTCACGAGTGTCTTCACGGTTCACGAGTCGAATTCAGAAATGTTTGACGTTGGTGGGTCCGATTGGTGTAAAAGAATATGTAGAGGGTATTTTTTTCTCTTTCATTTTCGATGTGTGATTACGCGATTATTTATGGTATAGTAGATCTCTGTCTGCCAATGGATGAGTCGGTGATGCTGGCTGGTTCTGCACCTTCTGCCAAACTGTTCCAGCAACACCTCTGGTTTTAATAATATCCTTCCGGCTGTATGTGCGATTTTGCCAATGCTGGCAATGACGCCAAAAAATGGATCAAATCGTTGCTTGGCTGTGAATTAAATCCAAATTTCAGTATATTGGTGGATAATAAGGGGAAAATGTACCTCAGTACATGGCCCCTTTCCTATCCAAAGGGTTGCAAAATTGTCTTGCATTGCAGATTTTGAATTGCTATCAGATTTTGCATATGGGACGTGTCCAAATAACATTTCAGAATATTTGTTTATGAACATTACCAACATTCCACTTTCTGGCCTCATGTTTGGTTAGTGACTTTAAAATCTTCGATAGCCGATATCATGATTTTTTGTTGGGCTATATTTTAGTCTGACTCCTTTCTGTTTTGACGCATCACTCCCCCTATACTCTTTGCATTACAATTCTTGATGATCCCTCGAATTGTTATATCTATAGCCTTGCAGGAATGCTAATCTTGTCGTGGTTGTGAAGCCTTAATCAAATTCTATTAGCTATAGCATAATGTAGGTAGATGTTGAATTGGGGTAGCAGGAGGGGAAGGGGTATTGAATAAGGATGATTTAGTTCTTAGAGAACATGTAGAAGAAGTAACTTTTGATTCATGCTTCAAAGGGAATGGTTAAGGAAGCTGTACTATTTCTAAATTGCACTTTTGTCATCTTGTTTCCGTTTCATTACTTCTAACCAACTGTATTGGTGGGTAGGTTCAAGATCAGCAAGGGCTAAGCCTTTGCACTGGACATCATGCTTGAAGATTGCAGAAGATTTAGCTCAGGGCATTGCCTATATACATCAAGCTTCGAAGTTAGTCCATGGCAACTTAAAGTCTTCTAATGTTCTCCTTGGTGCAGAGTTTGAGGCCTGTCTCACAGACTATGGGCTAGCTGCTCTGGCAGAGGCCTATGAAGATCCAGATTGTTCACGCTACCAAGCCCCTGAAACTCGCAAGTCTTGCCGGAACGCGACCCAGAAGAGCGATGTCTATGCCTTTGGCGTCCTTTTGTTGGAGCTTTTGACGGGAAGACATCCTGCACACCATCCATTTCTTGAGCCTACTGACATGCCAGAATGGGTGAGAGTAGTTAGGGAAGATAATGGTGGGGATAGTAACCAAGTTGGAATGCTTACTGAGGTGGCTAGCATCTGCAGTACTACATCCCCTGAACAGAGGCCAGCCATGTGGCAAGTTTTGAAAATGATACTGGAGATTAAAGAGAGTGTCATGACAGAGGACAGTGAATCTAGCGGCTTTTAAATAGTTCTCTGACCCAAAAAGAAGAAGAGAAACTTATCAACTGTATATTTCGATTGGACTCGGTCAAGTTCTTCGACAGCTCGGTCTGAACAATCTATGTTTATCGTCTAGGTTTGAGTACAAGGAAGATAATCCATGTAGAGACTTTGATGGAGTTTTCCAGGAATCCCAGATTAACGTCTTCAACTTGAAGATTGAGTGGACAATATCATCTTACAGTGTTTCTCGGAAGAGATAAGCATTGGTTGTGCCTGGTGAGAAGAACTGGAGCTATCAATATGTAGACTTCAGAAATGGCTTTGTGATCGTAGGATAACAAAAACAAGGAATTGTAATTATTGTCTTCTACATGTTTTTATTGTAATGTAACAAGATTTTATTGTTTTCGTCTAGTAGGGTTTTGGGAAGCTGGTTTTTGTGGTGTGTGGACTAGATGTAAGAAAAAGGTATTCACCTTATGAAACTTAAAATGTAGTGTCAGTGACTGACACCTAGGTGTTATTTCTCTAGCTCTCCTAAATGTACTCATTCATGCAAATTCAACACTGAGCCTAGAATGCTTTTGAAATTAATTTCATAAAAAAAGGTATTCAATTTTACAATTTCAAATGTCTTTTAAAGGAATCTTTTTGGGAGAGAGATGCTATTATTATCTCTGTTGTCAAGAGTTTAAGAAGACATATAATGTGTGGTCTTGTCAAATATTGAGACTTAGAATATGGTAACCTTTAATGTTTTTCGCAAATAATTTAGACCTCATTTAATAATCATTTTAAGTTTATGAACACTACTTTTACCTCCAAATATTTTTATTTGTTATCTATTTTTCACCAATGATTTAAAAAACAAACCTAAATTTGAGAACTAAAAAAAATAGTTTTAAAAAAGTTATTTTTGTTTTTAGAATTTGACTAAGAATTCAACTATTGTACCTAAAAAAGATGCAAATCATGATAAGAAATGTGGATGACCTTACTTTTCAAAAACAAAAATAAAAAATAAAATAGTTACCAAACGAGACTTTAGTTTTTGAATTTTTGTTTTTCAAAATTAAGACTATAAACACTATTTTTCACTTCGAAATTTCTTTCTTTGTCATCTATTACTTATTAAGGCTTAAAAAATCAAGTCAAAATTTGAAAACTAAAAAAATAGATTTTAAAAACTTGTTTTTGTTTTTGAAATTTGGCTAAGAATCTAACCATTGTATTTAAGAAATTTTCAAATCATCGTAAGAAATGAGTAAGAAATAAGCTTAATTTTCAAAAACAAAAAATAAAATGGTTACCAAACGGGACTTAAATGTGTATAAAAACAAGGGATGATTTGCGCCAACGTTGCTTTGTAGTGACTATCTCATCAGAAGAAGAAAAAAAAATAGAGAAAGAAAACACATCTCATTACCAAAATATTAGAAAATTGAGTGGTCATTCTCAAAACTCTGCCATAGTCAATCATTTCGATGAATTGTTGGAAAATTGTTGGTTTTGACCGAGAAACTTTTTCCCCATTCAAATGTAACCTCATCTTTAAAATCTATTTTTTTAAAAACCATTTTTCCAACCTTTCAGACTTTAAGAAGGGACCCACCACATAAAAAACAATTTTGCCCCTCAATAAATGGTCATTTCAAAAAGTTAAGTCAAATCTCATCTTCCCATGGAAATCTCTACATCTTCCCATGGAAGTTAGGGTTTTCTATTCTTCTTCTTCTCGTTGAGTTTTCTTCACCATTGCTGGACTCTTTTCTCGCAAAGACTCTCCTACCTTTATAAAAAAGACTCATCTTGTGTCTTCGATTACCTCTTCGCCTGATTCGGATTTTGACAAAAGGTACCTTTTCCATTTTTTCTCTTTCTAAATATATCAATTCTATTGTTTATAGGGGGAGTTTGTGTAGTTTTTGGTAGGAATGTGTAGTGAAAAATCCAAAACCCTTTTTTTATCATCCTTTAAACTTTAACAAACTTAAAAGAACCTGTAAAATATATTAGGTACGGGTTATATGTTCGTTTGGGTTTGATTTCATATTTCTTGAGTGTATTGGAGACAAATATCTCATGAAGTTGTTGCGAATATTTGTCTCGTGAAGTATTCACAACAGTGGAAAGTTTTTAAAATAGCTCGAAAGCTCTCTGTCATTCGTCTCGTAATGTTGTAAGTTTGTCTCGTGAAGTAAATGAACTCAACTTCACAAGAGACAAAAGACTGACTTTTGTCTCTCGTGAAGTTGAGTTCATTTCTGTCGTTTGTCTCGTGAAGTAACTTCACTTACTTCACGAGACAAACGACAGAAATGAACTCAACTTCATGAGAGACAGAAGATTGTATCTGATGATGCCGATTGATGACATGCAGAAATGCATGTCATCTTAGGTCTTTTATTTAGAATTATGAGGGCTGATAAGCAGAATATGCGGCAATTATGTTAGGAATTCATGAGAAAATGAGCTTACGTTGTTCAGCATTAAGAATCTCGGCTAACTCATTATTATGCGTTCAATGTTCTATTTTTGTAGCTAACGTAGGAAGTGGACGCAAACGCAAAAGTCAGACCATTGCATAGACGACCGCATGCGGAGAAACTCTCCATTGCAAAGGTGAACGTGTTCGATCAACGCATGGGTGTTGCGGTAATCAGCCGCATACGTCCATCGCATGGGAGTTGCACTTGTCAAGCGATTGCGGTCATCGTGTAGAGTTGCGGTATTAAGCGAATGCGGTCACTGCATGATTGCGGCTACACGATAATGCATACTAATGGGATCAACGCAAGGTTGGTGGAATGAACGCATCAATGTACATCTCGGGAAAATCAAAAGCTGATGTTGACATTTCACCTACCAGCCCGTTAGCAGCAGAGATTCAGAAAGGACTAAACGCACCGCGAATGTCTGAATCAGAGCAGTCCATTAATGTTGTTGGCGATCCAGGCTCTATATAAAGAAGCCGATGAGCAGAATTTCAACTGGTCCAGGGATTACCCTTGCAACCCAAGGTTTATCTGAGAAGAAGCTTGAGAGTTCTTCACCTCCTTCATCCATTTTGAGTGACGACCGGAGCTAAATCTCGAGAGAGTCAGCTTCTCCACCCATCCATGGCACCACCGGCAGCCTTGATGCACATCTGCTAGAAGCAAGTCATTACTTCCAGCCGGTCATTTCATTTTCTCTTCTTTTCTTATATTGTATTGAATACATTTTGTGATTAAGAAATTAATACATGATGTGTTCAATGTATTTCTGTGTTTCCTCGACTCCATCTCCATCTTCTTACTTAGCATCTTTAACTTTCATTGCATCACTTAGTGAGATTGCTAGAGTATTGCATACTTATTCATGTGGATTAGAGATATGAAGCATGTAGCAAACTCCGAGAGGTGTGCGTTGCGTGAGTGAGTGAGAAAACCTTATTTGCTTAGTGTGAAGTTATAGAAACGCCTGTCTATAGGCAGACGCAACGCTTGTCTATGAGTAAAGTCAGTAACAACTAACTGTTCGAGAGGGTAAGTGGTTGGTCGCATTAAGCAATGTAAGCTATTTTTCACTAGAGATAGGAATAATCTTATGTTAGCAAAGTTTATGCAGTTACCTTGTCTTATGAGCGCTTCATTCATCATTTAGGCATACTTGAGAGAGTAGTCTAAAATACAAATCTAAGACTCGAGAGAAGAGATTGGAACGCATAGGCAAGAATGGGGAACTTAGAGATAAGCTCTGTTTACTATCACACAGCATATGCACCCTACGGATAGAATATTGCATGCGTCCATGAAGTAGGATATGGTGGTTGTATGCGGTCATCTCGACACTTATGCATACCCACCGCATACGTCCTGGATTTAGACTTTTAGTGTGTGGAGTATGATCGCATGACTTGTGTTGACTAAGGTTGCCCATGCGGTCACTCTTAAGGGTTGCAATGAAATCATCTCCACATTTTATCTATTTTTCTATTCATTTATTTCATGTTATGAGTTTTCGTGTATCTACCTCTCTTTCATATTCTTATTGTGTTGTCTGTTAGCTAGGAGTAGGAGTAGTGTTAGCTTAGAAATCTCCCCATCATTCTTTTATTCAAACCACCGCATGCACATTACCGCATTCATCCAGCTACAAATCCCTGAGTTCGACCTTGGATCACCCGAGAAACTTGCGTTCGCGTTATACTTGGCGTGAGCGCAAGAAAACTTGTGATAGGATGCATGGTCATCGCATACATTTGTTAACGCATAGTCATTCTAATGCATGACCATCGACGCATGACAATCAACGCATACTTCAAGAATATGCATCGCATATTGCGTCCACAGAATTTTAGTTGTTGAGTAATTGACATCTAATTTCCCGTCATCACCGATGTAAAGCCCAAAATTGATTTCCTTATATCATGTCTGAGGATTTTGGTGGCCCATCTGGAGTTGGAAGGGATATTGCATCGGAGCCCTCTTGAAGAGGATTTAAAGGAGAAAAGGATGACTCGATTGTCCTCACTCTCTAAATCATTCATAACACGGATGAGGATATTCGTAGTCCTCAGGAATCGATACTCAGAGAACATGAGATGATTACACTTGACTCACAGGACGTTATTGTCATGGAGATTGTGCCTTCAGGTGCCGTTGGCATAGGCAAGGATGAGTATGAAAAATCGAAGGTACGTGAAACTCAATAGATCAAATTACTCTCTCACAAATTTTGATTTCAGCTAATATACATTGTTATTAAAATAGGATTACAGTACATCAGTTATAGCCCCAGAGACCCAATCGATGAATGATGTAGCCTCGTTTATCGTACATAGTCCACGTAAACAAGGCCCAAGAATAAAACGTAGACGAAAGACAGACAGTACATCAGTTACTGAAACTCAATCGGTTGGTACTCTATATGTTTTACATATGTTGTTATATTAAGTTTATTCATTTTGGTCAATCTGGTTTTCTAATTCAAACATTACTACCGGTAGACGATGAGGACGGGGATAAAAAGCGAGAGACAACCAATCGTAGGGGCATGAGACCCATACCCTCAGATACCGAAATTTTTTAGGTTAATTTCTTACATGTCGATGTGTGCTTTTGGATGTCGTACTACATTCCTAATGGTTATTTGACAAGATATGTCCACGAGAAAACTGGATCATTCGAAAATAGACGAGGAATGTCAAAAGCACCTCAAGGCATTTGAGGAACAGTGGGAAGTTGCTCGATTGAAGGTGAAACAGGAGGCAGTTGAGATACTGGTTGACACAATTCCAGTTCCTGTACATATTCCAGTTATGTCGCACATTCCATTGGCATCGCAGAGAGGTCGATTTGGATTGGTACGTACATGCTGGATTCCGTGGAAACTATCTTCACCATATAAGGCCCCTGAACCTCAACGAAACAAGGGTAAAGGAAAACATAAGGGATATAAGCCGATGGTCCCAATTCCAAACAGATGGAGAAGTACATGATGGAATGGGTAAATCATCCAAAAAAAACATCATCAAACTCGTGGTGACTATGCATATTGTCTAGAAAAGGGAATGACTAATAGAAGTCCCTAATTCATTCGTGTCAATGGTTGGATAACAAGGTAACCATCTAATTTTTTTCCTTATTTTTAGATTTTTGTTTTTTGGATAGTCTTCAATAATATAGTTTTTAGCTATTGGGAATTTCCTAAAACTCTCAGTTTGTAAGCATTTAACATATTATATTCATAATAAAGATATTATTGAAAATTATTTTAATAAAGATGTATTATGTTATTGAATTGCATTTATTACTAAATCCAATAAACTAACCCATGGCTATAAAATGAATTCTAAAACTTTGTGTAGAGACATAAAAGAGGATCAAGTTTTAGTAGATAGCCAAAAAGGTCTATAAGTATATGGATAAGGACAGATACCTTATCTTAGGGACACTATGGATGTGACCCGTTTTATATATTGATATAAATGATGTGATCCTAAAGACGTTCATGTGGAGACATATGTGTGGGGGCATCCTATACAAAAAATATTTGCATAAGACCGAACCATCAAATAGTCACTTTTCTTTATAAACGATCGTTTACTGTTAAAACTGATTATTTCAATTCGATGACCTAAGGTAACTCGATCTTAATCCTGAGCTAAATATGAACTCCTGTTTATTCGGGATTATCTTTTAATTTGCATAGGTGAGAGTGATTCAGCATCACCGCTCAATAAGCCTCCCATTTTAAGGGTAAGACCAAATAGATAGTTGGGGACATAGTTCTGCAAAACAGAATGCACTCCTACCCGTTTTAGGGTTAGCCTATAGGTTATTCCCTTAAGTATCGACTCCTGATCTCGAACAATGGGGCTCTGCCCTCTCGTGGCTGAGAGGGACTTGGTTTATTTGTAGAACCATAAACCAATTGTTCATTAGAGGATCAGTAGAGACTTAAGGAACAAGATGTATTGTAGGGGGAAAATGGTATTTTTGACCTAGTTGTAAATACAAACGACCCGTGAAGGATCGACTTATTGATTATGGTTAAATCAAGTGGACAAAAAATATATCTACAGTAAGAAGAGTGCAACTACTAAGCTATAGTGGTATATCTCAGTGGTTAATGAATATTGATTAAGTCGGTTTAAAGAGTTTAGCCAATTAATCTCAAATCGTTGGAGCTTATGATCTGTAGGTCCATTAGGTCCCTCTAGTAGCTCGTAAAAATGATTAAACCTTAGAATAGCATGTTGAGTGAATTTCAAACTTTCAAATTTGGATTAGGATTTGTATAATTATATTTGATATAATTAACGTTTAAATTGAACAAATTAAACGTTTTTTAGAGTTAAAGGTATAAAAATTTGATTTAAATATTAGTTACATAAATAGGGATTCATGTTTGAATTAGGTGTTTTATTAATTTAATATTTGATATTGATATAATTGTTAAATTAATTAATTAAGCCTTTTTAATTAATTAATTAAAATAGTTTTTTTAAATTTAGATTTGAAATTAGTTTAATTTGGTTTTATTATTAAAAATTGAAATTAAATGGAAAATTGAGAAATGAATTGAAGGTGGGATTTTTCCACTTTCATTACACCTAATCCAGTTAGTTTAAGTGAAAAATGAGTGTCAAATTGTGGTTATTCTTGAAGTGCATGAAGAAGTTCTTTAAATTAAACTTATTTCATGAATTTTAGGGATCATCCTATTCTATATTTTGACATAATTTTTCAACTTATGTTCTTTCTAGTTTTTCGCAACTTCAACTAAAAGCCTCATCATTTTCTCACTCAATTTGAAGACTACACTCCAATCTAAGGCCTAAGTTTGGTGGAGAAGACTTTTGTGGTAGTCTGCTTCAAAGATTGAAGGAGAAATTTGTGGTGATAGGATACAATTCGGAGGAATGTGCAAAGGTTTGTACACTAGAAACCCCCTTTTTTTTCTGTTTTCTTCTTGAACATGCATGCTAATTAGTTGAAATTGATGTAGTTAGAGTGCTAAGATCCTTAATTACTTCCACATGTTGAATGTCAACTCCATCAGTTGGCATCTGAGCATGTTTTAAGCACTCAATTTACGTTAATTTTAGCATGATGGGTGTTTTTCATGAGTTGCATGAAATGGTTGCTGAAATGGATGAATTTTGGTTTTGGAATTTTTTCTGTTTAATTAGAAAGTAATTGTTGTAAGTGGCTCTTTTTTTATGGGCCTTAATGTGTGATAAAGAGTCTATAATTTTATTGGAGACAATGGAGTTGCAATTAGGTTGTAATTGAAGGAAACTCGAAGTAAGCTCAACTGCAAAATTCAAAAATTGAAGCTTCTGTAAGTTAGCGTTGCAACGCTGCCTTTACAGCATTGCAACATTGTTCTTCATCCAGGCCAGAAAAGAAGTTGACATCCCGTGGTGTTGCAACGCTGGGATAGAGCGTTTCAACGCTGCTTATCCCAACCCAATTCGCCGCGTTGTAAACATTCAACGGTTCAACTGAACCGATTTGACCTGTTCGGGTCTTGGAGGTTTGGTTCAAAATGGTTTTGACCGGCTCAGTCTATTTTGAAGCCCTGAAGGTCTTCAGACGATTCGAGTCTGATTCAGGTCGGTTCAAGTGATCCAGAGGCTTTTGCTTTTTGTTTTTCTATTATTAATGTAATAATTATTTTGTTTGCATGCTTTGGATGCCAAAACCAATCCATTTTATTATGTGTTTTAATTATTTCCGCATTATGAATGTATGTTTGATTAATTTAAATCTTGTATGTGCATAGAGTATGTTATGTAGATTTAAAATCCCACCATAGAAAACATGTATCATGCATTGACAGTATGTTATAATATTTTATAATATATAGTATGCATGATTTAGGGTTTCATATATTTAATATAATTGTTATATTAAGTTGTGGGATGTTTGATTATGTTATAGCATGTCTATAATTTTTATAATGTGTTATAAAATGGGTTAGACATTTAAAATTTATAACAAAGATGAGATGCATGCTAATTTAGGGTTAACAATTAACAACATAGTTAAAATAGGTCGTTATCTTGTAAAACTTTGGTTACAAACTCAATCGGTCTATAATCCTATCTAAGGGGAGGTACTTAAGTTGCCGGTTTACAAAATACCTGCTACTTGGGGATTATAGTCGAACTACTGAGCGTTGTTAACTCGATTTTATGAGCATGCATAAGTAATGTGAGGTAATAAAATAGTTTTATTACTTAGACATCGTAGGTTGATTTTAATTATAATCGTTATACTTGGATAATTCACCTAGGCTTAGGATGTTTTAGCCGGCATATACCTAAGTAAATCAATATACCCTATCTATTAGAACACTTTGGTGGGAGATTAACATTATATGATATATTGTTTTTTAGTTCTCACGTCACTAAGAGTTCACACCGTGAGATCCATGCTTGGCTTCGTGTCACTTTTTACCATGACTGCTTCATTCAGAAAGTGTTTGCATGGGTCAATAACAAGGTGAATAGGGGGAATTATAGTAAGTGGGTGAAGGAAATGTGTCAACATATCCTACACTCTCTTCCATTTTGCTTCAGATAAATTCAATGGTGAAGGTTACTTGAACTGGAAATCAAATATTAATACAATACTAGTTGTAGATGATCCGAGGTTCATTTTAATGGAGGAATGTCATCCTCTTCCCAGTTCAAATGCAAACCCGTGTTTGGGATGCCTATGACATATGGGTCAGGACTAATGAAAAGGCTCGAGCCTACATCTTAGCAAGCATATCTGATGTGTTTACTAAAAAGCATGAAACCATGGTCACTGCTAAGGAAATCGTGGAGTCATTACATTCGATGTTTGGACAATCGTCCTCATCAGTAAGACACTATGTTATTAAATACGTTTACAATTCTCATATAAAGGAAGGGACCTCTATTAGAGAAAATTTCCTAGATATGATGGTTCACTTCAATATAGCGGAAGTGAACGGTGTTGTCATAGATGAAAAGAGTCAAGTCAGTATGATCTTGAAATATCTTCTGAAGAGTTTCCTGATCTTTCGCACAAATGGTGTGATGAATAAGCTCGAATAAAATTTGACAACTCTTTTAAATAAACTCTAGACTCAATCATTGATGAAAAATAAAAATCAAGAAGAGGAGGCAAATGTTGTTACACAAAAGAAGTTTCAGAAGGGATCGACATCTAGTACGAAACCTTTTGAAAGGAAGTATGGTTCTTCAAAATATAAGAGTATCCAAATAAAGAAAAAGGGAAAAGGAAAAAATAAGGTTCCTACTAAAAAGAGCAAGACGAATGTTGTAAAAGGAAAATGTTCCCACTGCAACGTAGATGGGCATTGAAAAAGGAATTGCCCTAAATATCTTGCTGAAAAGAAGATTGAAAAGACAAACTAAGGTAAATCTGATTTACTTGTAATTGAAAAATGCTCAGTAGAAAGTTCTCATTTAACTTGGATATTGGATTCAGGCTTCGCTAATCATATTTGCACTTTCATTTAGAAAACTAATTCCTAGATGCAACTAACAGAGAACGAGGTAACATTCAAGGTGGGAAAGGGTGAAGTCATTTCGGCTCAAGCAGTGGGAAATCTCAAGTTATTTTTTGGAGAAACTTACATTTTGGTAGAAAATTTATACTATATACCTAATAGAAAATCTCTGTATCTTGTTTGCTAGAACATATGTAAAAAGTACTTTTGATGTAAAGAAGTGTTCATTAGTTCAAGAAGTGTTCAAATATGTTCTGCTAAACTTAAAAATAATTGTATCTGTTAAAACCAACTAAGACAAAAGCTATTTAAAATACAAAGATGTTTAAAACAGTCGAAAATTAAAATAAGAAATAAAATATTTCTTCTAATGCCTACTTTGGCACTTAAGGCTTGGACACATAAATCTCACCAAGATTGAGAGGTAAAGAATGGACTACTGAATCAGTTAGAAGATAATTCTTTACCTCCATGTGAGTCATGTCTTGAGGGAAAAATGATCAAAAGATCTTTTTTTAGGAAAAGATCTTATAGCAAAAGCTCCTTTAGAACTTGTACATTCAGATCTTTATGGTCTAGTGAATGTTAGAGCTCAAGGAAGTTCTGCATATTTCATCAGTTTTATTGATGAATATTCTAGATATGACTATATTTACTTGATGCATCCTAAGTCTGAAACTATTGAAAAGTTCAAAGAGTATAAGACAGAGGTTGAGAACTTATTAGGTAAAAAAATTAAAACATTTCGATCAGATCGAGGTGGTGAGTATATGAATTTACAATTTCAGAACTATTTAGTAGAACATGGAATTTAATCCCAACTTACTACACCTGGTACACCACAACAAAACGGTGTAGCTGAAAGGAGAAATAGAACCCTGTTAGACATGGTTCGTTCAATGATCAGTTATGCCTAGTTATCTCAGTATTTTTGGAGATATGCAGTCAAAACTGTAGTATATATTTTAAACATGGTTCATTCAAAAAGTGTTTCAGAAACACCATATGAGTTATGGAGAGGACGTAAAGGTAGTTCATGTCACTTCAGAGTCTGGGGATACATGGCACATGTGTTGGTGTAAAACCCTAAACAATGGAACGACGTTTTAAAGTAGGCCTATTTTTAGGATACCCCAAAAAAACAAAAGGTGGTCTATTTTATAATCCTCAAGATGACCAAATACTTGTATCCAAAAATGCTACATTCTTAGAGGAAGACCACATAAGAAATCACCAACCTCGCAGTAAACTAGTATTAAATGAGATGTCTAGAGAATCTATAGAGAAATCAACAAAAGTTGTTGTTCAGGCTAGTCCTTCAACAAGAATTGTTAATGAAACTGGTACTTCACATCCTTCTCAAGAGTTGAGAATGCCTAGACATAGTGGGAGGGTTGTTCATCAGCCTGACCGATACATGGATTTAATAGAAACTCAGGTCGTCATACCTGATGATGGTTTAGAGGATTCATTGACCTTTAAACAGGCAATGGGAGATGTAGATAAAAACAAATGGATAAAAGCTGGACCTTGAAATGGAATCTATGTACTTCAATTTTGTTCGGAAACTTGTAGATCAACCAAATGAGGTAAAACCCATTGATTGTAAATGGATCTACTAGAGAAACCAAGACCAAGCTGGTAAGGTACAGACCACAAAGCTAGACTAGTGGCAAAAAAAATTTTACCCAAAGAGAGGGGGTAGACTATGAAGAAACCGTCTCTCCGATTGCCATGATCAAGTCTATCAGAATATTTTTATCCATTTCTACCTTTTATGATTATGAAATATAGAAAATGGATGTCAAAACAACTTTTTTGAATGGTTATCTTGAAGAAAGTATTTATATGTCTCAACTAGAATGGTTCAATGAATAAGGTCAAGAGCAAAAATTTTGCAATCTTAAAAGATCCATTTATGGGTTAAAAACAAGCATCTCGGTTTTGGAATATGAGGTTTGATATTGTGATCAAATCTTATGGCTTTGAACAGAATTTTGGCGAACCTTATAAAGGAATGATATATCATGCAATGGAAGACTACAGAATCAATAAGCACTTAAATTACATTTAATTTGAGTTTTAAGCATGTTGTTCATATGATATTCATAAGTGGGTTTGAAACACATATTACCTTTGAAGATATCCTTCACACATTCGATTGAAATCCACCAAGATAGAGCTTGAAGTAGCGAGAGGACTACCACTGAGATCTTCTTTACTATTCTAAGCTGGAACATGTGGTGGAAACACTTAAACAAGTTGAATTGATGAAGAACAAGAGTAGGCTATTCGGGTTATCAACTCAGAAAGTATAACTTAGCATCCTTTTGAAGGATTTCATATCTAAGAGTTCCATGAGCACGTTCGGATCGCTCTGATCTCACCATGACCGAAATACACATTATACATTCAAAACATACAGTTATGCAAACAAATACTAATTATCGGCATGCTTTGAACAAGAAAATAACAAGGGAAAGAGTTCCATACCAGTTAAAGACGTTCTTCACACTTCGGAACTTCAATGCAGCGAAAACCTCCACGTAATTTACCAACACCCAACAGCAGTGTCGACAACAGAAACACGAACAACGCACAAACACGAATGTCGCGGGGACGACACCACCACTAAAGAGCCCCAGGTATTCTTGGAGTGAAAACCCAAATGGTGGTCTTTGGTGAATTTGGTAGAGGACGGAGGAAAACACAAATCGTGTAGGCGATAAGCAAGTGGGAGGGAAGGAAACGCTATCGCATAGCAGAAATGCTTATCGTTTAGGAGAAGCTATACGATTGTGTAGGATTTACTGAACGATCGTTTAGGAAAAGGTATACGATCGTTTAACAAAATCGGCACACTATATGATCATTTAGAGAAGCTATCCGATCATGTAGGAAACAGTGTGCGATCGTTTAGGTGCAAGGTAGATGATCGTTTAGGCGGAGAGGACTTTCGTATAGGCTCTCGTTTTACGTAAGCGATCGTTTACAATTCTCCAATGCGTGCTTCACACTTTTTCTTCGGGAGATTGAACGATCAAAATGAAAACAATTTTCATTTTAACTCATCAGTTACAATAACCGACGTTGCCCCACTAACCCACGTCCGAACGTGAATTTTGGATTAATTATCATATAATTAATTAATAAATATAATCATATTATATTTTTATCTTATAGTTTGATATCACATATCTACTATAGTATTTTCTCATCTACTTGATATAAATCATATTTATATCTAATTTCCTCCAAAATAATGTATTTCATAATTTAGCCAATTATATCATATATAATTAACCAGTCCAATTATATCATATATAATCGAACTTTCTCTTGTCAATTTGAACATTTCAAATTAACCCAAATACTGGTTCTCGACTTTATCCAAGCTACCTAGGGGACCTAATGGACCTGTGGCTCGAAGCTCTAATGGTCCGTGAATAGCTGACTAAACTTTTTAGCCACAAGATCCACCATCCGTTAATTATTAGGCATTCCACTAAAGACCAACAGCTGAACTCTTCTTACCAAAGATATATTTTTGTGTCCATCGGATATAACCAATCATGAGTACGATGACCCTTCACATGCTCGTAAGTACAGCTAGGCCAAATTACCGTTTTTCCCCTGTTGTTAAATCTCACTCCTTAAACACCACTGATTCCTCTGATGAACAATACAACATAGTCCAACTATGTATGAACACCTCTCAGGCCAAGAGAAGGTATGTGGCGCCACATCATTCAAACCCCGGAATCAGACTTTAAGGGAGCTATCGATCTACTTACCCCTGCCTCAGGAAAGGAGTGAATTCCATCTTGTGTAGTTGAGTTCCTAGCTCCCAAATCAGACGAATCCCCAAAATTGTAGGTTTGAATTGAGGATCTGATCACTCACACCCATACAGATCAAAGAACCACCCTCAATGGCAGGAGTTCCCAACTCACTCAGGATTGAGGTCATGTTACCTATGGTCATCCTAGTGAAGTGAAGTCTCTGTCATGAACGGTGTTATATAACGAGATATTAACACTTCGTGGTCAGATATTATACAAACTCTTTGTATAGGACGCCTCTGCTCGTATGTCTCCAACACGAATGATCAGGATCAGACTATCTGTGACAAGTCACAACACTTGTGATCATTCCACAAAGCGGGCCGCATCCGTAGCGTTACCAAGATAAGGTTTCCCTCCTATATCCATATACTACAGACCATTTTGGTTATCACTAAGACATTATCCACTTGCTGTCACCGCATACATGCTTGAGTCATGATAACTAGTAGAAATGCAAGTTATTAGCCTTTTATTTAGAATTATGAGGGCTAACAAGTAGAAAATGCGGTGATAATACTTAGAATTTGTGAAAATTTGAGTTTTGCACCGATTAACACCTAAATGCTCACTAACCCCAATATTATGCGTTATTCCGTGTCAAAGTTTCTATTTTTGTAGCTATCGCAGGAATCAAACGCATGCGCTGGAAACAGGCAATCGCAAAATCAAACGCATGCGCTGAAGCCAAGCAACCGTAAAGACAGTCGCATTCGGTGAAGCCGAGCTATCGCATAGACGAACGCATGCAGTGATCGCATACATTCATCGCAGGGATGTTGCGGGTACCCATCGCATAAGTTCATCGCATAGATGTTGCGGCTATCGATCGAATGCGTTCATAACTTGGAGATTGCTGTCGCGGAGTGATAACCATAATAGAAGGGCAATCGCAAGATGGGTAGAATGCGTTGATACTTCAATTGAATCAAGCTCGAACGCATACTTTGGGAGAATCAACAAGATAAGATGATGTGACATTTCTCATACTGCGACAAAGACAGCAGTGAGCCAGAATGCAATCATGATTGCTGTCGGCGTTTAAACTCTATAAATAGCCCTTGGACCTTCACTTCAAAGCATTCGAACTTCTGCCTTAAGGCAGAGATTTGCGATCACAGATGAGAAAATGAGCGAGATTTTCTGTGAGGATTCTTCATCTCCATAAACCAGTCCGAGTGACGACTGGAGCTTTCACCGAAGATAGAGTTCGAGAGAGACGTCTCCACCATCCATCCATGGCACCACCAGCAGCCTTGACGCAGAGTCTTTTATTTCTTCTCTATTCTTTTTATTGTATTACATTTTAGTTTAAGATATTAAGACATTTTGTAATCAATGCATATCTTGATTCCTTCAATGCCATTTTCTTCATCGTCTTTATCTTTATCATTATTTACCTTCATCGTTTAATTATCAAAGGCAATCGCATGCTCAATCATGTAGCCTAGAGATAGGATGCATGTAGCAACCCATCGAGAGGTGCGCGTTGTGTGAGTATAGTGAGTTAATCTTCTTTTCTTGGTGAGAGGCTGTAGCAACGCTTGTCGATGGGCTATTGCAATGCTTGTCTATAAGTTAATTAACCACATCTAAATGCCTGAGAAGGTAAGAGATGGAACGCACTAAAGCAAAGTATGCATTATTCCTAGAGATAGGCACGGTTTTATGCTCGATGCAACCATGCACTAGAGAGATATAGTCATGCGGCGACCACCGAGAGGTGTGCAATGTGTTAGTTTGACGAGTTGGGATTACTCAAGCGATTTAAGATAATAAACATTAATATGTGTTAACAGTTGTTGCATATCTACCAATTCTCATCGCAAATCTTCCATAGCTCAATCTGTTTAGTTAGGAGTAGGAGTAGTGTGTAATCCATTAACTTCTTCTTTTTACTTTTATTCATCGTCTTAACCGCATTGCTTCACAAGCATTATTGAGTTACAAGTCCCGTGTTTGACCTCGAATTACCTGAGAAACTTGCATTCTCGTTATACTTGGCGAGAAGGCAAGAAAACTTGTGATAGGAACGCATGGTCATTGCATACTAGATTAATGCATACTTTCCATTCCAACGCATGACCTCTGATGCATGGGCATAAACGCATAGCTTAAGACATGCAACACACATAATTTCGTTCAAAAAATTTTCATCAATAAGTTACAGACAGATAACCAGGGATTTTATGTTTATTGGTTTGTGTTAAAGCAAATAAAACAAATAACTGAGCAAAAAAATAAAATGTGAAGTAAATATCATATATTATACAACACAAGCGTTCGGACAAACTTTTTACAAACTATAGGACACGAGACTTTAGGGCATCAACCCCAACAATTTCCCATTTGTCCTAAAACGAAGTAGAGTGTACAATAAACTAGTACAAAACAATAAACTAGGGCATAAAAGCCCAGTATAAGAAAATATCCCACTTGCCCTAGTCCAGCCGTGAGCGATCCCATAGACCCATGCTTCGTAGGTGACTCTTAAACACTATAGTCATGAGAGCCTTCGTAGACGGGTCAACGACATTAAAATAACTTGGGTTAGACTGATTCGTCTCATCTCCTCAACCTCTTGAGGCGTCTTAGGACATATGTCCGTAGACAAAGTGACTCCATGCTTGAACAGCAGTATGCCCCTTCTAGAGTCTTGCATCGAGTACTTGAGCAACATCTTGTCAATGTACGATGCCTGAGACAGTGCTAGCACTTTGTTCATACGATCCCGAAAGATCTGTATACCTAGAACAAACTGGGCCTCTCCCAAATCGGTCATTTGGAATTGGATCACTAGCCAGTTCTTAACTGCAGTAAGTAGACCTACATCATTCCCAATTAGTAGGATATCGTCTATGTACAACACTAAGAAAACTACTGAAGCATTGATGATCATCCTGGTCAACATCCTCCATCGCCTTCTTAAAAGACAACGGATCCTCAACGTCGCCATCGGCTACCATAGCAAGGATTTCTGTGAAACCCAGATAGCAAACAGGTGGGTTCGCAACCCTCCCACTACGTCGAGGTTACCTCAACTCTTGAGGTGGAACCGACCTACTGGATGAATTCCCATCAACAACTCTTGCTGATGTAGCAAGTTTTTCAATAACTCTTGTTGAAGTTTCAGTAGTTTCATTAGAAAGCTCACGCAACACGACTTTACTTCGTGGACTGTGCTCCCTTATATGATCTTCCTCCAGGAAAGTAGCATTTGTTGAAATAAACACCCTATTTTCTGTTGGATAATAAAAATAACCCCCTCGTGTACCTTTGGGGTAGCCTACAAAGAGGCATAACCTCGACCGTGGTTCCAACTTCTTGGGATTAACCTCAAGCACATGTGCAGGGCAACCCCGAATGCAGAAGTGACGTAAACTAGCTTTACGCCCGTTCCACAACTTCAGAGGTGTTTTGGCAACATTCTTGGAGGGAACACAGTTGAGTATGTATATCGTAGTCTACACTGCGAAACCCCAAAACGAGTATGGTAAGGAAGCTTAACTCATCATCGAGCGAACCATGTCTAACAAGGTCCTATTTCTCCTCCCCGTTACACCATTCTGCTGAAGTGTACCCGACACTGAGAGTTGGGAAACAATTCCATGTTCTATCAAATAGTTCTGGAATGCCGTGTCCAAAAACTCTCCACCTTGATCCGATCGAAGTGTTTTAGTCCGTCTATCCAATGCGTTTTCAACTTCCGCCTTGAACTCTTTGATCTTTTCAAAGGATTCAAACTTCCGTTGCATAAGATAAACATACCCATACCTTGAGTAATCATCAGTGAAACTGATAAAATACTCATAGCCACCTCAGGCTCGCACATTCATAAGACCACAAAGGTCAGAATGTACTAACTCAAAAGGCTCCTTGGCTCTATAACCTTTTCCAGTAAAAGGTCGTTTAGTCATCTTACCCTCAAGGCAAGATTCTCACACTGGCATAGAATTTTCTTCTAACTCACTTAGAAGTTCATTCTTTACCAATCTCTTAATCCTATTGAGATTGATGTGCCCTAAACGTAGATGCCAAAGTTGGACATTTTCTTTTGGAGAAATTTGTCGACGTTTTGATTGAGTTACGACAGTTCTGAACAATTAAGTATTATGGAGGGAATTAATAGCTAACGGCCTTAGCACATATAAATTCGATTCCAGATTTGCTGTGCAAATAAAAACACCATCTTTATGAATAAATGCTTTATCTACATTAAACGAGATAGTATATTTACATTGCAATAAACACTTTACAGAAATAAGGTTCCTCTTTAGTTCCGGAACAATATATACATCATGTAAAAAAAGAAACCTATTCTGTAAAGCTAACTGGAGTCCTCCCACTGCCATAGCTGAGACGACGTGCCCGGTGCCTACTCGCATCGTCATCGTCATCCCACTGCCATAGCTAACTGGATTGCGTTAATGAAATATGTTAAATTGCATCCATTAAGCATAAATTCTATAATATTGCAGTCGAATGCGTCCAACACATTTGAACTGCTGATCTTTACATTTTTGTGCAGAATATGCGCTTACGCAATGCAGAGAGTGCGATCATAGGAATACATTGGTCGAGCACAACTTCACCGCAAGACTTTGCGTTGATCGTGCTCGCAAACATTCGTCCAAGAAGAAACACCGAAACTTGGTCAGCGCAACATGGTGGGCGCATTCGGGTGAAGGGATAATTAAGAGCGATGGGACAGAAAGCTGATGATAGTTGGATTCAAATTAAGTTGACAGTCGATAATGGTCACAAAGTACATTCAGCTTTATCGGTAACAATCATCCAGCACGTCAATTAGGAATTAAAGTTGTCCCGTCTGTACAACTGGGAGAGAGAAGTCGCCTTTCACCATTGATGCCCTATAAATACCAAGTGCAATCTTCAAAAAAGGGGTTGATCAGTTAACGAATTCACCAATGCTTCTGTTCATAGTTTTCTTTTCCATTTTACGACAGAGCAAGAGAATAGTGGCGACGTTGGAGATGGCCCAGGGCAGCTCGAGAGAGAACCTTGGGGCGTAAAAGCAGAGAGCAGGCCGACTCTTGCGAGAGCGAGAATATCTTTAGAGCACGAGTAGAAACAGTGTAAACGCCTGGCAGCAAGAAATTGCTCCAGGCTCTTTACTATACTTGCATTGTTATTTGTACTTCATCTCATATCTATTCAATGGAAGTTCTATTTCTACATCTGCTCACTCTCTTAATACGCATGAGTAGCTAAACTAGTCTAATGGGTTGAGAAGAACTAAGCTAACATGACCTAGGAAGTTCATTGCTTGCGAATGTCTTGTTTTATGTTGTGCAAAATACCATTTAGAGTTACTTGAGAGAGATCTAAAGAAAGAACCTAATGTCTCGAGAGAGCTAGGTTAGAATCTGGACTCAAAAGAGCAAGATTAAGCTTGCATAAACAAGAGATAATGACTTAGAGATAAGCTCTGTTTGTCAACTTGCATCACATGCATCCTAGGAATGGGAGTGATATTATGTGGTCGCATATTTGTGTGAATGTAATGTTGTCATCGCATAAATAGAGATAGAGGTTTATGTGTAAACCCAGTAGACTTATCGTATATTTATCGCATGCGTTCTTGCCTTAGAATCCGTAGCATTCACGCCGAGAGGTGGTTTACTATTGTATGCATGTTGCATGATCGCAAAGCATGAATGCATTCTAGGGAGTGTTAGCCGAAACTTTTCTTAACCCGTTCACCGCATATTCATCGTATTTCCCGTTTACCAACTCTTTTCAAACTCTGCCGCATTCGTTATTTATTTTCATCAACGCAAACAACAAACCCAACGGTTTATTTATTTAACTTGTTACCACAGGTTTTCATAAAAATCAACAACGCAACTATTTTCACAAGTCCCTGTGTTCGACCTTGGACTTACCAGGAAACTCAGAGGAATTTACACTTGAATTTTGTTGGGGAAACTTGAGTGCACAATGTAATCCACCAACGCATATCATCCATATTTCATTCATAAAAAAATAACGCATCAAGTTTTTGGCGTCGTTGCCAGGGACTTCGGCAAAATAGTTGTTAACAATAATTTTTGTGATTTCTTTGCAGAACTCTCAATCTCTGGCGAACTACGACCCGGAGATTGAGAGAACATTTCGAAGGAGACTACAAGACCGACAACAACAACCACAATCCAATAAAGAAGAGATGGGGAACAGCCTGGAGGTGGAGCACCAAATGATAATAATGTCATGGAGAATCCGATTCTGTTGACAAACGATTGCAATAGGCCCATTAGGGACTATGCATTGCCAAACCTCTATGATTTCTCTTCGGGAATCATGAGGCCTGCCCTCGACGGAAGTAGATTCGAGATGAAACCGGTGATGCTGCAGATGATCCAGACTGTAGGTCAATTCGGAGGAAGGCATGGCGAGGATCCACACGCCCACCTCTGAAGTTTTATTGAAATCTGCAATAATTTTATGTTCCCGAACATCTCTGCTGAAGAAGTTCGACTAACGTTGTTTCCATTTTCTCTTTGTGATCAGGCTAGGAAATGGGCTTATTCGCTCGAACCAGGAGAGATTACTTCTTGGGAGCAGGTAGTGGAGAAATTCATGAAAAAAGATTTTTCACCTACTGAGAACGCAAGACGAAGAAAGCTTATTACTAACTTTGAGCAAGATATGGAGAATCACTCAGCGATGCTTGGGCGAGGTTTAAAAGGTTGGTTTGAGATTGTCCGTATAATGAGCTACTAGACTGCCTTCAAATGGAAATTTTCTATCACGGTTTGAATCTTGCCTCGCAGACCGTTGCCAATGCGGCAGCCGCTGGTGGTCTACTTGACAAAACTTATGAGGAGGCGAAGAATATTCTGGACCGCATCTCCAAGAACCATGAAGACTGAAGGGAGAGTGACCAGAGATTGAGACTCAAGGATTCCGATGCAAATAACGGTGCCATTATTTCGTTACAAAACCAAATGACCGCAATGATGAATTTGATTCAAGGAATGACGATCAACAGCCCAACACCGCAAGGTGGGCAAATTAACCCAATAAGTCAAAACACCGCAAGGTGTGCGACTTGTGGTGATGGGCATGTGATGGAAGATTGCCCACAAAATCCACAGTCTATATATTTTGTAAAGAATAACCCCTTTATAAACACTTACAACCCCGGGTGGAGAAACCACCCCAACTTTGCTTGGAAGAATTAACAACAAAATTTTCAATCTGTGGCGCAAAAATAAGGGCGACAAGGATTCTTCCAACGAAACAATGGTCAACAGAGCAACCAAGCAAGTAGCTCACAACAACCAATGCAATCTTCTTCTCTAGAGAGCCTATTGAAGCAATATATAGAGAAAAACAAGACAGTGCTTCAAAGTCAGGCTACGTCCATCCGCAACCTGAAATTGCAAATGAGCCAGATTGCGAATGAGCTGAAAAGTAGACGGCAAGGGGCGTTGCCGAGTTCTACCGAACTTCCACGCAACCCAGGGGGATCAGGTAAGGAGCAATGTCAGGTTGTGACATTGCGCAGTGGAAAGACTGTAGAGGGAGAAAGGAAGGATCAGAGTAGAACAACTTTCATCGCAACTGAGCCCGAGATTGCGGTAACGCAAGAAGAAGAAAGAGAGAAGAGAGCAGTGGAACCTGAAGTCGCGTCGACCTCAAAGTCAAATGAAAAAGGAATCGTGAAAGTCCAGTTACCACCTTTCCCTCGGAGGTTAAGAAAGAAGAAAAACGAAGAGGTACAGTACCAACGATTTTTATCTATGTTAAAGCAATTACATGTTAACATTTCTTTCAGTGAAGCAATTGAGGAAATGCCTGCCTATGCCAAGTTTCTGAAGGACATGGTAACTAAGAAAAGAGGCACTGAAAAATTTGCCATGGTGGCATTAACGTGAAGTTCCAAATCTATTATTCCACCGAAGATGAGCGATCATGGGAGCTTCACTATTCCTTGCTTCATAGGAGGACTCTATATTAGGCAAGCCCTGTGTGACTTGGGGGCCAGCATAAATTTGATGCCGCTGTCAATCTTTAGACAATTAAACATGGGGCAACTTGTGCCCACATCAGTGACTCTTCAATTGGCTGACAGATCTCTACTTCATCCAGAAGGTAAGGTGAAGGACGTGATGATCACGATTGATAAATTCATTTTGCCAGCTGACTTCATCATCCTAGACTATGAGGCCGACAAAGATGTGCCTATCATTTTGAGGTGACCTTTCCTATCAATGGGTCATGCTCAAATTGATGTGCACAAGGGAGAAATCATGCTGAATATAAACGGATAGAAGCTCAAATTTAATATAATTCGTGCCATGAAATTTCTGGATGAAGAAGATCTGCAAGATTCTAATGATGACCTGAATTTAATTGAAGAAGAAAAGTCTGATGAAGAGTGTAAAGAAGAGGATGCCAACACATCCGTAGTTGTCTGCAATGCGATCGTAGCAAAAACAAACAAAGAAGAAGAAATGATCGCAACGCAAGAAGAAGAGCAAAAAGAAGAAAGAAAAACAACACAACCTTCCCTGTTGGCACCACCAACACTTGAACTAAAGACCCTACCAACCCATTTGAAGTGCGCATTTCTGGGGCAGAATGAGAAGTTTCCAGTGATAATTTCCTCTGCGCTCAACGAAGATCAAGAGAATGCGTTGATGTGCATTCTCAAGAAACATTAGCGAGCAATTGGCTGGACGCTCGCTGACATTAAAGGAATTAGCCCCGCGTACTGCATGCACCACATTCGTCTTGAGGACAACCACAAAGCAACTATTGAAAATCAACGCAGACTCAACCCTGCGATGAAAGAGGTCGCAAAAAGGAGATTATCAAATGGCTAGATGCGGGCATTATCTATCCCATTGCAGATAGCACGTGGGTCAGCCCCGTACAATATGTGCTCAATAAGGGCGGAATGACGGTAGTCCCCAATGAGAATAATGAATTAATACCGCAAAGAACCATCACTGGATGGTGCATATGTATGGACTACCGCAAATTGAATACGGCCACAAAGAAAGATTATTTCCCTCTACCATTCATTGATCAAATTCTAGACAGACTAAGAGGGAATGATTTTTACTGCTTCTTGGATGGATATGTCGGGTAGTATCAAATCATGATAGCTCCTGAAGACCAAGACAAGACCATATTCATCTGCCCATATGGGACATTCGCCTTTCGCCACATGTCGTTTGGTCTCTGCAATGTGCCGAGCACGTTCCAGAGGTACATGATGGCGATCTTTTCAAATTTTTCTCAAAGACTCAGTGGAAATATTTATGGATGACTTCTCCGTTTATGGGAACACTTATGAAGTATGCCTGGCTAATTTGGAGAAAATTCTGAAAAGATGTGAAGAGACGAACCTGGTGCTCAACTGGGAAAAATGTCACTTCATGGTGAAAGAGGGTATAGTGTTGGGACACAAGGTCTCCCAAGAAAGGTTGGAGGTGGACAAAGAAAAGATCGACACAATTGAAAAGCTTCCACCTCCAACCAGCGTGAAGGCTGTGCGAAGCTTCTTGGGACATGCTGGATTCTATAGATGATTTGTTAAAGACTTTTCTAAGATTGCACGACCACTGAGTGCATTGTTAGAGGCGAACAGAAAGTTTGAATTTGAAAACAATTGCCTCAACGCATTCCGTGTTTTAAAATATGCGCTGATTACCGCGTCCGTCTTGATTATGCTAGATTTTACACTGCCATTCGAAATCATGTGCGACACAAGTGGGAATGCGATGGGGGCTGCATTAGCGTAAAAGAAGAAAACTATTTTGCACCCCATCGCATATGCGAGTAAAACTCTGAACTCTACTCAAATCAATTATACCACCACTGAAAAAGAACTCCTGGCTGTGATTTTTGCATTGGAAAATTCTGGGCATATCTATTGAAAACCAAGGTACTCATTCACACTGATCACTCGACAATCAAATATTTGATGACAAAGAAGGACGCAAAGCCGAGGTTAATCAGATGGGTTCTCCTCCTTCAAGAATTTGATATCGAGATAATTGATCGGAACGGGACAGAGAATGAAATTGAGGATCACTTGTCCAGACTGGAAAATCCCGAGGTTGACCGCAATGAATCTAAAGTGAGTGCTGTGTTTCCGGATGAGCAGTTGTTTCACATAAAAGAATTGCCCTGGTATGCGGACATCGTTAATTATTTGGTTTGTGAACAATTCCCTGAAGATTACACCTATCATCAACGGAAGAAGCTGAAGAATGAATGCAGACACTATTATTGGAATGAGCCGAATCTGTATAAAAGAGGTGCAAACAAAATCATTTGATTATGCGTACCAGATGCTGCTTAAAAACGTATATTCACACTGCCACGATTCGCCATATGGAGAGCACTTTGGATGGCAACGTACTGCAGCCAAAGTTTTGCAAAGTAGATTCTTTTGTCCTTCATTGTTTAAGGATGTTGCCGACTACGCAATGAAATGTGATCGGTGTCAACACACAGGCAACATTTCATGGAAGAACGCAATGCCAATGAACACTATCTTGGAGCTGGAACTATTTGACTTATGGGGGATTGATTTCATGGGATCATTCCTTCCTTCAAACGGTAAGCACTATATTTTATTAGTCGTCGACTATGTCTTCAAGTGGGTAGAGGCAATTGCATGCGCCGCAAGTGATGCGTCGGTAGTCTCCCAGTTCCTGAAGAAAAATATTTTCACTCGTTTTGGCACTCCCCGTGCCATCATAAGTGATGAAGGATCACACTTTGTCAACCAAAATATAAAGGAGCTGCTGTGCAAGTACAATATCCTCCACAAGGTAGCTACTGGCATGACCAACGCATATGCGGTAAAAACCTCCAAGTCGGGCAGAAAGTCTTGCTTTTCAATTCACGTCTGTGACTCTTCCCAGGAAAGCTAAAGTCACGTTGGTCCGGACCGTTCATAATTCGACAAGTACTTCCGCATGGCGCGGTGGAATTATCAAATGATGACGGAACCAACATATTCAAAGTCAATGGGCAGCGAGTAAAGGCATGCCATGGAAAAGATTTACATTGCCAAGTCGACTCCATGGAACTAAGAAACTTTGAATGAAGAAGGAAGTAGGTGGTCCCTGCATTATCAGATGATCGCAACTTATCAGGGATGCAAGTTTTGGGAAATCTCAAGTCTTCAACTCTTTTCTCCACTACTTGAAATTTTCACTATCTTTTCAATTCTGATTTATCCTTACTTTACTATCTTTTCAATTTTCACTATCATTTCTACAAAAAAAAAAAAAAAAAAAAAAAAAAATTGCGATAACTTGTGGACGCTTACTTGGGGCTACAGGTGGTGGGTTAGCAGGTGCTTTCCCTTTACCCTCACCACCCTTCTTCTTCTTTCTCTTTGCAGAGTTAGAAGTAGAAGGTGCAGACTTCGTTCCTGAGGTCGAACCTCTATGGAACGTCCTGGAGGATGAAGCAACATTTGCCTTACCCTTATGTCTCTCCTCACTTTTCAGCAAAGATTGGTATGTCTGCAACTCGTTGAGGAGAGTTGTAAGGTTATATTTCACTTTGTTAAGAATCACATTACTAACAAAGTGCAAGAAGCTCTTGATAACGAGCACAAATGCACATTATCATAGTACTAAGTTCTTAAACAATGTTGGATTGCGTTGATGAAATATGTTAAATTGCGTCCATTAAGCATAAATTCTATAATATTGCAGTCGAATGCGTCCAATGCATTTGAACAGCTGATCTTTACATTTTTGTGCAGAATATGCGCTTACGCAATGCAGAGAGTGCGATCATAGGAATACATTGGTCAAGCGCAACTTCACCGCAAGACTTTGCGTTGATCGTGCTCGCAAACATTTGTCCAAGAAGAATCACCGAAACTTGGTCAGCGCAACATGGTGGGCGCATCCGGGTGAAGGGATAATTAATAGCGATGGGACAGAAAGCTAATGATAGTTGGATTCAAATTAAGTTGACAGTCGATAATGGTCACAAAGTACATTCAGCTTTATCAGTAACAATCATCCAGCGCGTCAATCAAGAATTAAAGTTGTCTCATCTGTACAACTGGGAGAGAGAAGCCGCCTTTCACCATTGATGCCCTATAAATACCAAGTGCAATCTTCAGAAAAGGGGTTGATCAGTTAACAAATTCACCAGTGCTTCTGTTCATAGTTTTCTTTTCCATTTTACGGCGGAGCAAGAGAAGAGTGGTGACGCCGGAGATCGCCTAGGGTAGCTCGAGAGAGAACCTTGGGCGTAAGAGTAGAGAGCGGGCCGACTCTCGTGAGAGCGAGAATATCTTTAGAGCATGAGTAGAAACAGTGTAAATGCCTGGTAGCAAGAAATTGCTCCAGGCTCTTTACTATACTCGCATTGTTATTTGTACTTCATCTCATATCTATTCAATGGAAGTTCTATTTCTACATCTGCTCACTCTCTTAATATGCATGAGTAGCTAAACTAGTTTAATGGGTTGAGAAGAACTAAGCTAACATGACCTAGGAAGTTCATTGCTTGCGATTGTCTTGTTTTATGTTGTACAAATTACCCTTTAGAGTTACTCGAGAGAGAATCTAAAGAAAGAACCTAATGTCTCGAGAGAGCTAGGTTATAATCTGGACTAAAAAGAGCAAGATTAGGCTTGCATAAACAAGAGATAGGGACTTAGAGATAAGCTCTGTTTGTCAACTTGCATCGCATGCATCCTAGGAATGGGAGTGATATTATGTGGTCGCATATTTTTGTGAATTTCATGTTGTCATTGCATAAATAGAGATGGAGGTTTATGTGTAAACCCTGTAGACTTATCGCATATTTATCGCATGCGTTCTAGCCTTAAAAGCCGTAGTATTCACGCCGAGAGGTGATTTACTATTGTATGTATGTTGCATGATCGCAAAGCATGAACACATTCTAGGGAGTGTTAGCCGAAACTTTTCTTAACTCGTTCACCGTATATTCATCGTATTTCCCGTTTACCAACTCTTTTCAAACTCTGCCGCATTCGTTATTTATTTTCATCAACACAAACAACAAACCCAAAGATTTATTTATTTAATTGGTTACTGCAAGTTTTCATAAAAATCACCAACGCAACTATTTTCACAAGTCCCTGTGTTCGACCCTAGACTTAGCAGGAAACTTAGAAGAATTTACACTTGAATTCTGCTGGGGAAACTTGAGTGCACAATGCAATCCACTAATGCATATCATTCATAAAAAAATAACGCATCAGCTCTCCAGCAAAGAATGCAAAATTATGCTAACCTGGCTACCCTAACCGATGGTAGACCCATTCAACTCCACCACATTAAAGTGGACCATCATGCTTAGCACATGTTCACGAACAGAGGTGCCTTCTTCCATTTTGGAGATGAATATGTATTTAAGAGCCTCATACATAAGCTGTTTAGACGGCTGTCCAAACATCCCCCGTAGGGACTCTATGATCTCACGCACTGAGACCATAGGCTCATGTTTCTTTGCCAAGACTTTAGAAAGACTTGCCAAGATGTAGGCTTGGGCCTTCTCATTCGCCCTTGTCTATCATTCATATGCCTCCCGAACATTTCGAGCGGCATTTGAAGATGAAATAGGAGGACAAGCCTCCGTGAGAGCGAACATGAGATCCTCGATTATCCGGATCGTCGTGATCATGTGTTTCCATGTTGTGGAATTATCGCCAGTAAGTTTTTCGGCGCTTAACAAAGCCAACGTGGCTGTTGCCATTTTGAAAATGTTGCTGAAAATACGAACAAAACTTTATTAGAATTTGCTAAACCACTTTTAAACTAATCAGTTTTGCAAAATAGATTCAAGTACCCTAAGTTATAGACTTTTACTTTGCAATGATGCCCAGTGAGGCAGGACAAACGCCATCGGTGGGGTGATCAGTTGTCCCTTCACTGGGATGAGACATTCTCAACCATTAGGCAGAACCAACTCTTGGAACTGAACCTAATAGCCACCATTTTTCGGTCCAGAATCATTAACCTTTAACTATTCCGCGTAATTGTAACCCCTCGCTTTCGATGCCAGAGTCCCGCCCTAATGAGCCCACCGTAGGGAAAAGCAGATTAGGACAAGAGACTTAATTACCTTATCCTCTTACAGGAGGTCAAATAAAGAAATGCGCAAAACTGCCATCCTTTAGGGGGACACTCCCAGGGTGCCTCGAGGCGATGCGCAGTAAGTTTATTCAACCTAACGAGGGAGACCGAGGGAAATGCTGTCGCACTTTCTGCTCCCACTTACTATGAACACTCTCTCCATCCACCTTGATATTGACCTACCCAAACACCATCCGTTGGGGGGACGAGGCCAAGGATAGATATCACGGTGTGGACTATTTAGGAGAAACATGAAAGGTTTAAGTGAAGCATCTTATGCCCTAAGTACCTCCCACTGAATGTTCTACCTAGGGATTCATTAACCTAGACAATCCGGCTACTGATTTTAGTCTAAGTTGTCCTTTTAAACTCTGCTCATAAACAACGTTTGTCTATGAAATATAAACAAGTTCAAGTAGTCACATTTAAACACTTTAATGAACTGTCCTTAACTTGCATGCATTCATCAAATCTATCTAATTCACCTTTCCAGGTAAGTTCTCAGGTAGGGATGTTACGTTTCCGTCAACTTAAATACCCCAGCCTAGACAGAACCCGCCTTAGACAAAAGATCCCTTATAGATAGATTTGCTACACTTTAACCTTTTATTAGCCAATTTAATCCTATTAAACTAATTAAAAGATTAAGCCTTAGGGTTGCTAATCGTATTATTACTGTGATCTTAGGTCTATGTGATCCAAGTTTTAAATACTTTAAAACCATGAATTAAACCTAAATGAGCATGCATGTCTTTCTTATTTCTTTTAATTCTAATTTCTCTTTAACTTTTAAAAAGAAACAACTAAAAACATTGCGCACAACAAAGCATTTATAACATTTATAAAATAACCTATGGGTCATGCTTCATGCAATGTCCAGTCATTACTATATATATAACTTTTATATAACGCGTAACAACCAAGCAAACATGCTATCATTCACCCTTATACTATAACAGTTATAATATAAAGATGATGCATGTAAATGCTTTTTATGCATGCATAAATATAACTCTTATATTATATGATGCATGAACATACTCTTACATAATTAAAATAATGCTTCTCTAAATTATAACAATTACAATAAAGAGATTATGCATGACTATTGCATAACCTAAGGTGGGATTTACTATATGTGCATACCATATGACATATAAAAACATACATCGCATGTAATAAATAAAGAATTACTGGACCGGGGTGAGCCTTTACAAAAAACCGGAATGAAAAAACCCTATCTATTATATTTTTCATCGAGCAAACCAGTTCACAGGCAAATCGGGTCTTGAACCGCCAGGAGGTCTTCATCGTGTAGTAAACTTTAGTAGGTAGACGATCGTTCAGTGCACACTAAACGATAGAAACATAAGTAAACGATCGCGTAGACGACGACGAGGCTGTGAAGCCTAATCATGTAGCACGATGACTGGTAAACGATTTACCTTGCATTACTAAGCGATCGTTTAGTCAGTTACTAAGCGATGAAGCTTGCTGACCTAAATGATCGTCTAGCACGCGCGCTTTAAACGATACATGAGCGTCTCATCGTCTACACAATGCGTGCAACCAAGTAAACGATTTACCTTGTGATGCTAAGCGATCGTTTAGTCAGTTACTAAGCGATGAAGCTTACTGACTTAAATGATCGTCTAGTGCGCCCGCGCATTAAGCGATCTACGAGCATCTCATCGTCTATGCGACGTAATACTCAGCGATCGCGTACCCGATCGTCAAAACGATATGATCAACTCTTGATCGCATACCCTATCGTTTAACCGATGTGTTCAACAGCGATCGCGTACTCCTTTATCTTTACGATGTGATCAACAATGATCGCGTAGAACATCTTCTGCACGATGCGATCAACCCTAGATCGCCTCTTTCTTCGAAGAACTGCAACGCTTGCCCAGATTGCGTACCACTCTTATGCAACGCTTGCACAGATCTGCTTCTTCAAACGACTCAACTTCAAACAAACTTTGAATACATACTCGATAATGATTATTAATGCCTAAAAACGCAGGGGCCTTTATAAACAATTGCAAATGTAAAAGGATCTAAATCAACCGAGGCTAAACATCCCAAAAACATCCATTAATCCGCACATCCACAACAAGTTTAACCATTAAACAGTGTAGAAATGCACCCACCATGATTGTATATGTCATTTCATTGCAACAGATGAAATCGAAGTATTAGAACCTGGCTCTGATATAAATTGAAGGATCTCATATCTAAGAGTTCCATGAGCGCGTTCGGATTGCTCGATCTCACCGTGACCGAAATACACATTATATTTTCAAAACATACAGTTATGCAAACAAACACTAATTATCGGCATGCTTTAAACAAGAAAATAACAAGGGAAAGAGTTCCATACCAGTTGAAGACGTTCTTCACACTTCGAAACTCCAACGCAGCAGAAACCTCCATGCGATCTACCAACACCCAGCAGCAGCGTCGATACAGCAGCATGAACAACGCACGGACACGAACGCCGCAGGGACGACACCACCACTAAAGAGCCCCGGGTATTCTCAGAGTGAAAACCCAAAGGGTGGTCTTTGGTGAATTTGGTAAAGGAAGGAGAAAACACAAATCGTGTAGGCGATAAGCAAGTGGGAGAGAAGAAAACACTACCGCATAGCAGAAATGCTTATCGTTTAGGAGGAGCTACACGATCATGTAGGATTTACTGAACGGTCGTTTAGGAAAAGGTATACGATCATTTAGCAAAATCGGCACACTATACGATCGTTTAGAGAAGCTATCCGATTGTGTAGGAAATAGTGTGCGATCATTTACGCATAAGGTAGACGATCGTTTAGGCAGAGAGGACTATCATATAGGCTTTCGTTTTACGTAAGCGATTGTTTACAATTCTCCAATGCGCGCTTCACACTTTTTCTTCAGGCGATTGAACGACGGGCTATTCAAAATGAAAATAATTTCCATTTTAACTCATCAGTTACAATAACCAACGTTGCCCCACGAACCCACGTCCGAACATGAATTTTTGATTAATTATCATATAATTAATTAATAAATATAATCATATTATATTTTTATCCTATAGTTTGATATCACATATCTACTATAGTATTTTTTCCTCTACTTGATATAAATCATATTTATATCTAATTTCTTCCAAAATAATGTATCTCATACATTTAGCCAATTATATCATATATAATTAACTAGTCGAATTATATCATATATAATTGAACTTCCTCTTGTCAATTTGAACATTTCAAATTAACCTAAATACTAGTTCTCAACTTTATCCAAGCTACCTAAGGGACCTAATGAACCTGTGGCTCGAAGCTCCAACTGTCCGTGAATAGCTGACTAAACTCTATAGCCACGAGATCCACCATCCGTTAACTGTCAGACATTCCACTAAAGACCAACAGCTGAACTCTTCTTACTAAAGACATATTTATGTGTCCATCGGATATAACCAATCATGAGTACGATGACCTTTCACAGATGCTCGTAAGTATAGCTAGGCCAAATTATTGTTTTTTCCCTGTAGTTACATCTCACTCCTTAAGTACCACTGATTCCTCTAATGAACAATACAACATAGTCCAACTATGTGTGAACACCTCTTGGGCCAAGAGACGGTATGTGGCGCCACATCATTCAAGCCTCGGCCCTTACGGGAGCTATTTATCTACTTACCCTTGCCTCGGGGAAGGAGTGAATTTCATCTTGTGTAGCCGAGTTCCCAGCTCTCAAATCAGACGAATCCCCAAAATGGTAGGTTTAAATCAGCGACCTGGCCAGTCGCACCCATACAAATCAAAGAACCGCCCTCAATGGAAAGAGTTCCCAACTCACTCAGAATTGAGGTCATGTTACCTATGATCATCCTAGTGAAGTGAAGTCTCTGTCATGAACGGTGTTATATAACGAGAAGTTAACACATCGTGGTCAGGTCTTATACAAACTATTTGTATAAGACACCCTCGTTCGCATGTCCCCAATACGAATGATCAGGATTAGACCATCTGTGACAAGTCACAACATTTGTGACCATTCCACAAAGCGGGCCGCATCCGTAGAGTTACCAGGATAAGGTTTCCCTCCTATATCCATATACTACAGACCATTTTGGTTATCACTCAAGACATGATCCACTTGTATGTCACCACATACATGCTTGAGTCACATACAGATAACCAGGGATTTTATGTTTATTGGTTTATGATAAAGCAAATAAAACAAGTAACTAAGCAAAAAAACAAGATGTGAAGTAAATATCATATATTATACAACACAAGCGTTCGTAAAAACTGTTTACAAACTACAGGACACGAGACTTTAGGACATCAACCCCAACACCTTCTTGATCTTCATGCATGAAGCTTCTATATATAGGTAGAATTCATGCAAATGTATAGAGTTGCATGAAAAACAGCTCCAGCTTGAAGATCATTAGAAATTAGAAATGGAGTTTGGTGACTTTCTAACAAAACGGTTAGTCATTTTTCCCAAAAATTTGAAAAATCCACTAACTAGAAAATGATTTTAAAAAAAACATTTTCATATTCATTTTTATTTAATTTAGTTTTATAACATTAATTAAAAAATAAATAATTAAATAAAACTATTTTTAATTGATTTTTAATTAAAAATAATATTGATTTAATATCTAAATATTAAATTAATACAATATCGCCAATAAATCAATTATTTAAATCATAATTTAAATATTAATTGATTTTCCAATTTCGTTAATTTCAATTAAATTAAACGTTTAAAATTGTATCATATACAATCAATCAATACCCTAAAATTTAATTTGAACATTTCAAATTCATAACCCTAATTTTATACATCAATATTCAATTTGTTATTCCAATTTAATGAGCTAGTAGAGGGACCTAATGGACCTACAGATCATGAGCTCCAACAATTTGTAATTAATTCGTTAGAACCCTTTAATCGAATTAATTAAAATTTGTTAACTATCAAAACATACCACTATAGTTCGATAGTTTCACTTTCCTCACTGTATATATATTTCTGTTCATATAAACCATAATCAGTAAGTCGATCCTTCACATGTTGTTTGTATTTACAGTTGGGTCAAAATTACTGTTTTACCCCTGTAAATACACATTTTCCCTTAAGTTCCCACTAACCCTCTGATGAATAATTTGATTCATAGTTTTACTTATGAATCATGTCCTTCTCTATCATGAGAAGGCGGGGCCCTGATTGTTCTATACCTGGAATTAGTATTTAAGAGAACAACCTATCTGCTAACCCTAAAATGGGTAGGAGTGAATTTCATCTTGCAAGGCTATGTCCCCAGCTATTCATCCGGGCTTATCCTTAAAATGGAAGGCTTATTGAGTAGTGTTGTTGGACTACTCTCACCCATGCAGGTCAAAGGATAATCCCGAATAAACAGGAGTTTATAGCTAGCTTAGGACTAAGATTGAGTTATCCTAGGTTACTTAAGTATGAAATAGTCAGTTTTAACAGTAAACGATCGTTATAAAGAAAAGTGACTATTTCGTGGTCCAGTCTATATGCAAACTCATTGTATAAGATGTCCCCACTCACATGTCTCTATATGAATGATCTGTCGATCACATCATTTGTATTACCTATACAAAATGGGCCACATCCAATAGTGTTACCAGGATGAAATACCCAATTTCATCCATATACTTATTGACCATTTAGACTATATACTATTAACTTGATCCTGTTTATGTCACCACATAAAGTTAAAGTATTCATACTATAGCCATGGATATATATTTATTGGATTTTCAGAATGAAAAATCAACAACTTTATTGAATTATAGAATGTTTAACATAAAATTTACGAACTGCGAGTTATAGGACATTCCTAACATTTTGTGTTTACAAGAAGATAGTCAACAAAACTGTAGCTTTCTGGTACTTTATATTGATGATATCCTGCTCATTAGGAATGAGATATGATTCCTTACTCACGTAAAGAGATGACTAGTATTTCAATTTTAAATGAAAGATTTAGGAGATGCACAGTATGTTCTTGGGATCCAAATAGTTCGAAATCACAACAACATAATACTAGTATTATCTCAAGCATCTTATATTGACAAAATGTTGTCAAGATACATTATGCAAGATTCCAAAAGAGGTTTATTACCATTAGATATGGAATTCATTTTTCTAAGGAATAATATCCTAAAACACCTCAAGAAATTGAGAATATGAAAAGAATTTTTTATGCATCAGCATTTGGGAGCTTGATGTATGTTATGTTGTGCACACGCCCAGATATATGCTTTGCAGTTGGAATCGTCGGCAGGTTTCAGTCTAGCCTTGGATATAGTCATTGGACTGCTATTAAGAACATCTTCAAGTATCTTTAGAGAACGAGGGACTGTATGCTCGTGTATGGGTCTAAGGATTTGATCCTTGCTAGATACACTGATTTTGATTTTCAAACCAATGTAGATTCTAGGAAATCTACTTCAGGATCAGTATCCACTCTTAACAGATGGGCTATAGTATGGAGAAGCATTAAACAGAGTTGTATTGTTGACCCACCATAAAAGCTGAATACGTAATCGCATATAGAGCAGTCAAAGAAGCAGTATGGCTTAGAAAGTTCTTGATAGATTTGGAAGTGGTTCCGTATATGCATATGTCAATCACCTTATATTGTGATAACAGTGGAGCAATTGCCAACTCAAAAGAACCAAGAAGCCATAAACGAGGAAATCACATTGAACGTAAGTACCATCTCATCAAGAAGATAGCATAAGATGAGACGTGGTCGCCATGCAGATAGCCTCATAAGACAATTTAGCTGATCTATTTGGTAAGGCCCTCACGACTAAAGTGTTCGTGGGTCACCTAGTGGGACAAGGACTATGAGCTTCATAAATTTAGGGCAAGTGGGAGAATTAGTTATTCATGGGTATATAGATGCCCTAGTTTATTGTATTTATTCTCTCATAATCAACATTGTATAAATATATATATTTAAACCTACTAGAGTTTTAGTCCAAGTGGGAGTTTATTGGGAATGTTCTAAAACTCGCAGTTTGTAAATATTAAACATATTCTATTCATAATAAAGATATTATTGAAAATTGTTTCAATAAAGATGTTATTATGTTATTGAATTGCATTCATTACTAAATCCAATAAACTAATCCATGGCTATAAAATGAATTCTTCAACTTTGTGTAGAGACATAAAAGAGATCAAATTTTAGTATATTTCAAAAAAAGGTCTATAAGTATATGGATAAGATTGGATACCTTATCGTGGGAACACTATGCATGTGCCCCATTTTGTATATTGATACAAATGATGTGATCCCAAAGACATTCATGTGAAGACATGTGAGTGAGGCATCCTATGCAAAAGATGTTTGCACAAGATCGAACCACAGAATAGTCACTTTTCTTTATAAACGACCGTTTACTATTAAAACTAACTATTTCAATTCGATGACCTAAGGTAACTTGATCTTAATCTTGAGCTAACTATGAACTCCTGTTTATTCGGGATTATTCTTTAATCTGCGTAGATGAGAGTGGTTCAACATCACCATTCGATAAGCCTCCCAATTTAAGGGTAAGACCGAATAGATAGTTGGGGACATAGTTCTGTAAAACAGAATTCACTCCTACCTATTTTAGGGTTAGCAGATAGGTTATTCCCTTAAGTACTGACTCGTAGTCTTGGACAATAGGACCCCGCCCTTTCGTGGCTGAGAGAGATTTGATTTATTGGTAGGACCATAAACCAATTGTTCATTAGAGGATTAGTAGAAACTTAAGGAACAAGATGTATTGCAGGGGTAAAATGATATTTTTGACCTACCTGTAAATACGAATGACTCGTGAAGGATCGATTTACTGATTATGGCTAAATCAAGTGGACAAAAATTATCTACAGTAAAGAGAGTGAAACTACTAAGCTATAGTGGTATGTCTCGGTAGTTAATGAATATTGATTAATTTGATTTAAAGAGTTTAACCAATTAATCTTAAATCGTTGGAGCTCATGATCTATAGGTTCATTAGGTCCCTCTACTAGCTCATAAAAAGGATTAAACCTCAGAAAAACGTGTTGAGTGAATTTCAAACTTTCGCATTCATATTAGGGTTTGTATAATTATATTTGATATAATTAACGTTTAAATTTAACAAATTAAACGTTTTTTTAGAGTTGAAGTTATTTAAATTTGATTTAAATATTAATTACATGAATAGATATTCATGTTTGAATTAGATGTTTTATTAATTTAATATCTGATATTGGATTAATTAAATTTATTTAATTAATTAATTAAAATAGTTTTTTTAATTTAGTAATTTCAAATTTAGATTTGAAATTAGTTTAATGTGGTTTTTATTATTAAAAATTGAATTAAATAGAAAATTGAGACATGAATTGGAAGTGGGATTTTCCCACTTTCATTACACCTAATCCACTTAGTTTAAGTGGAAAATGAGTGTCAAATTGTGATTAATTCTGAAGTGCACGAAGAAGTTCTTTAAATTAACGTATTTCATGGATTTTAGGGATCATGCAATTCCATATTTTGACAGAATTTTTCAACTTACGTTCTTTCTGGTTTTTCACATCTTCAACGCAAAAACTCATCATTTTTTCTCTCAATTTGGAGACCACACTCCAATCTAAGGCCTGAGCTTAGTGGAGAAGACTTATGTGGTAGTCTACTTCAAAGATTGAAGAAGAAATTCATAGAGATAGGACACAATTCAGAGGAATCTACAAAGACACTAGAAACCCTTTTTTTCCCCTGTTTTCTTCTTGAATATGTATGCTAATTAGCTAAAATTGATATAGTTAGAGTGCTTAGATCGTTAATAATTTTTGCATGTTGAATGTCAACTTCATCATTAACGTTCGCAAGCAGACTACAGATATCTTGTTCATATTCTTACGAAACAAGATATTGAGTGAAAAGTCTCCGACCTAGAGTATCCATTCGTTCACAATAACTGATCGAGTAGTTATTGTAAGTTATCATCAGTTAATTATAATAGTTTAGTTATGACGCTTTTTATGTTGATCGTACCTAATTTTGTTGATAGAATTCTGTCGTCCACATACATTGTACTCTGAGTGGAAAAAGTCACTATGCACCACGACATATGACTAGGATAAAACAAGCACAGTACTGAAGTATGTTTAAGGCAAGCTGACTAACTACAGTATTCCGTGGTCCATAGTCGATTCCATATACATGCCTTACAAAATACTACTAGTCAAGATAGACATGGTGTGAGGTAGGTTAACTATTTGGGATTCATACAAGAGACTTTGTACTTGGCTAGATCTGGAGTATCATTTGACGGTCATATGGACGGTTGTACCCACGTTACTTCACAGAGCGGGTGTGATGCTGGCTTGCCCTGAACTGTCACTTACTCCTTGGGAGTTGGAGCGAGTTGAGGATGCACCGCAACAATTAGTTAACGGAGATTATGGTATATTTTGTGCCAAGATGTTTGAGTATGTTGTAACTGGGTGTGATATGTCCACTTTGACCCAATAAAATATGGATTTCTTCAGACATCGGTTTGCTGTACAAATATACATAAACAAAGTTATTTATTAGTATATTTGTTTATCTTCAACGATGTTTGTTTTATACACCTTCTTTTGATACTTCGCCTAAGATAGTTAAATATTACACTGTCATGTTAGTTTAATTACAAGATGTTACACCGTAAAATAACCCAATCAAATTTTAACATAAGTTGGATTCACGTGGTTGTTTATGGAATCATTTGAAAAATAAACGGATTCGTTCTGTAGCGGATCTCTGGTTGTCAGCAACTTACTTGATTGTGGCCACGCATACTGCACCTAGTACATTTCTGAATCTGAGTGACCTCTTCTGCAGGCGGTATTCTTATCTCCTAGCGGCAGCTAACTTGAGCAACATGCATCAGTGGCAATATCTGGATGTCTTCGTAATCATGCCCCTGATGCCATTCTGAAATAGAGCCTGTAGGGAAATTAGGTTCTGCATATTGTTGGAAGTAGCAAGCTAACAGTGGAAGAAATCAAGATCATTAAGCACTCTAATTCTTTAATTTTAGTATGAAATCAAGCATGTTCATACAATATGAAGAGGGTTCTAGAAATACCTTTGAAGAACTCTTTTGATCTTCAAATTCAGGTCCAATCTTCTCAGCTCTAAGTGTAGACCAACAGAAGATCTTCCCCACTATTCTCTAGGACCTTAGTTTAAGTTATGGGACTCAAAATGAGTTGAGATTAGATAGAATTATGAGTAGAAGTTTTCTGATTTTCAGCTAAAAGAAGAAGAACAAATTCTTCAGCATCTCAGCCTTTCAATTCTCAATTGCATGGCCTCATTTCAGCTGATTGGTAGTGGTTTTATTTTGATTAGTCATGCAATCAGATTGCATAATCAATTGACACCACCTACTTGATTTTTGTAATGGAATTGGATGACTAAAGTGGGATAAACCCACTTATTTGAAAAACAAATTTTCAAATTTAAAATTGATTTAAAATCAATTAATTGAATTTTCACTTAAGTTTAATTTTAATCTAATTTTTCAAAAATTAAATTAAACAAAATTGATTTTCTAAATTTTAATTTTCACAAAATTCAAAATTTCAATTTTAGAATTAATTGATTTAATTAGTTAAACAATTTAATTAATTTAATATCAAATATTAAATTAATTACATATCAATTCCACAACCATGAATCCCTATTCATGTAATCAATATTTAAATCATATTTAAATATTAATCAATTTTGTTTAATTCGATAATTAAACTTGTAATTATATCGCATATAATTACTGATTCCCTTAATTCGAATTTGAACGTTTCAAATTAACTTATCACACTATTCTAAGGTTTATTCCGTTTGTGAGCTAGTAAGGAGACCTAATGGACCTACAAATTATAGGCTCCAATGATCCAAGATTAATCGACTAAACTCTTTAACCTAATTAACTACCATTCGTTAACTATTCGTCACTCCACTAAAGCTCAGTAGTTGCACTCCCCTCACTATAGATATATTGTGTCCACTTGATATAACCATAATTAATAAGTTAAATCTTTACAGGTTGTTCATAATAACGGCTAGGTCAATAGCTGTTTTACCCCCAAGATTATCTCTTGTTCCTTAAGTCACATTGATCCTCTAATGAACAATTAGTTTGAGATCCAATCATCAGACCAAGTCCCTCTTGGGCCAATGAAAGAGTGAGGCCCTTTGTTCAAAACCTGGAGTCAACACTTAAGGGAACAACCTCTCTACTGTCCTTAAAAGCAGGTAGAAGTGAGTTCCATCTTGCACCTTATGTCCTCAGCTATCTACCCGATTTTATCCCTGAAATGGGAGACTTATTGAGCCAGCATTGTTGAGCCAATCTTCAACCATGTAAATCTAAGGATAATCCCAAATAAACAGGAGTTCATAGTTAGCTCAGGATTAATGTTAAGTTACCTATGTCATCGCTTTGAAATAGTTAGTCTTAAACACTAAACAGTGTTATAAAATAAGAATGACTTATTTCTTGGTTCGAACTTATGCAAACTCTTTACATAGGATGCCCCCACTCCTCATGTCTCCACATAAACAAATTAGGATCACTTCATTTGTAGCACTTTACAACATTTGTAACATCTATAAAGTGGGTCGCATCCGATATGTAGGAACCTAATAAAGGGACCTTGAGCAAAAGAAATTGATCATCCCAATTCCAAATTTTTACAGATAAGAAAAATTTTACAAAAGAAGAGAAAATATGCATTTATCCCAGAAATACAACATGCATTCAACAAAAACAGAGAATTAAAATGGGTTTTGAACCTTTACCTTTGAAGACCAAATCTTCACGTAAAAATCCACGATCTCCAAATTTGGCATTACCACGATGGAATCTGCGGTATTCTCTAGGTGAGAATCCAGAAGGGTGTGGGGCTTTGGCTATTTTGGATTTGTGAGAGAGAAAAGAGACTGAGAGATCTCAGAGGAAAAAAGAGGAAGCAACAATATTATCTAAAGGGGTTAATGATGTAGCATAGTTTGATGGATAATTTTGTTCGAAGGAAGGTTGTGTAGGATAATAAGGGGGTGGATATTCTTGGGCTAAATTTTATGGAAAGCTTGGTTGGTATGAGCAATTGGGGATCTTTAAGTCACTGTCACCATACATAGGTTTGGATTTCGTTGGTAAATATATAGGGGGCCTACATGCGTCCTTACCATTTAAAAGGAACCTAAGTTCTTGATCATTTAGTATGAAATACGTAAGAACCATGGATCCAAAATTGTATAGACATCTAAGGGTGGGATCGTGGTTGTTTGGGTCAATCCCACTTAGATTGTACAACTCCAACAAGAAGTTCTAAAAGAAAATGTCACCTCTTACATCCAAACCCCAGAGATTATCACTGCGTATTCTCGTTCATCCTCGTTCCAAATACCACCACAACAAACAAACATGTGAGACATTTTGCAAGTGAAGATAAAACATACTGACTAGAAGAAAATGTATACATAAATATTAAAAAAAAAAAAAAAAAACTTAGGAGAAAGTTGACTTTACGAGAGAGTTGACTTGGTCAACTTCACAAGAAATTTGACCTGGTCAACTTCACGAGACAGCTCGATTGGCTCAACTACACGAGACAAAAGTTGAACAAAAGAGCTGTCTTGTAAATTTGGACAAAGTCATCTTCACGAGAAAGACAACTTCACGAGACATCTGCTTTGAACTTTACGAGACAAATCATTGAACACAAGTAATAACTTTCCCACGTTCAATCATGTTCCAGTACTTTTTATTTTTCAAATTTCTCTCCATTTTATCTCTTAAAACATAACAATATTCCTTTATAACGTATACAAGTAAAAAAAAAAAAAAAAAAAAATTCAACATATTTGCCTCTTTTGGAACTCTGATTATTCCTCTGAAGTTTGGACCCCCTCACATAAAGCATTTATATTATTGAAAACAAAATGTGAAACTGAAGATTGAAGTTTCTATTTTAAATTTCCACCCGTACAACATATATTTGATGAACTAATATTATAAAAACAAATAGTTATTTGTTTTTTACTTTTTGGTTTTAAGAAAACTAAAAACTAAAAAGAGATACCAAATAGGTATAGTTTTTCTGTTTTAAAAATAAAAGAAAAAAATTGGATATTAGACCATATCATTAGTACGAACCCATAGTCTATTATTGATAAATTTTTCTATATTTGTAATTCTTAAATGGTTGCTATACACTTAATTATCATCTCAAAATATATCCAATACAATTATTCTAAAAAGAAGAGAAATTGTATCAAATGGCTAGGTGATAATTTGAAAAATGTGTATTATCATTCATTTTTGTTTAAAATTTAGTGTGTAGTCATTGGAGTAGGATGTAGGTGTAGTGCTGACTGCTGCCCTTCAACTACCTTGTATCCTTTTTTAGCGCCTATTTTTGGGTGGTCGGGCATCATATTTTGTTGGGTTTTTTTTCTCTTCTTTTTCTCTAATTCTCAGAATCTCAACCATCCTAATTTCCTTTTTGAATTCCAAATTATACACCATTAATATTTTTAATCCTTTATGAACGATTTTAAACAACGTTGCTTTATCGGTAGGGTTTGTAGTTGTTATTCTTCATCCTTGCTTTTATTGTGTTTGTAACAACATAACGACCAAACTCATTGACTTACAACACTGTTCAAACTTATTGGTTTTTGGAACATATTATCGTATCTTATCATTTTGCATACTATTTGCATTTTTTGAAAAAAAAAAGAAAAAGAAAAAGAAAAACCTTAGTTCGAGCAATTTGTGTGTTGTTCCTTTCTCGAACGAGCGTGGGATGTGGGTTTCGTTGTCGATGCTCGGATGCGAGAATACTCATCTAAAAACTCTAGTAATTTGTATTAGCCAAACTTTTTTTCTAACTTTTCGATGAAAGCGTTTATTTCTCTATAAGAAGAAGCATAGTTTGAGTATTTACCTTGTAATATAATGCAGTGTAGTCGCGCCAAAGTCTACAAATCGTCTACAGTTAATGAGTCAAGGGGCTTGTTGTTTCTCTATGTAGTAAGGGTTTTAGGGGTTGCAAGATTCATGTTTCAAGAGAGGAGGGGGTGGAAAGGAGAGAATTAAAATGATATTGTAGTTTTAGAAACAATTTAGAAAAATAAGGTTGTTTTCAAACTATTTATAAAAATATTGTTGTTTTTATTTAATAACTCGAGGGTTCAAAATTCGACCAAGACCTTGTCTTTTTTTTTTTTCTTTTTAATTATTACACATTCCACATTCTTCTTTCTTTCTTCCTTTCTTTTTTTTTTAAAAAAATTTTCCATTTTATAAAAACAATTTCTAAAAATATTTTATTATTTTATTATTTTATTTAAACTCTAAAAAGAATAAATTAAAAAAATAATATCTCATAAAAATAAAAAAGTGTAAATTAAAATATCTCATTTATATAAAAATAATTACAAAAATCAATGTGTCCCACAAGGCGAACGTCGTCGATTTCGAGCTGGTTGTCATCGTCGATTCCGAACTTGAGGTTGCTCGGGTTCTTCTTGATGTTGCTCTGGTACCTCTGCAGGCGCTTCATAATATAAATATTCATTATGCTATCCACGACCCCAACCATGTCCATGCACGTATGAAGACGAAGGACCAGCATCTGAGTCATAATGTCATGAACCAAATGCTAGCATCATCATCATCGGACTAACATAACCAATTTGACTCTGGGTCTGCATCATAGGGGCCAACTTTTCCACATTATGGGCAACCTCATCAAACTCATCCTCTTCCCGAACAAGTCCTCTACGTCTAGGAGCTGGTGGAGGAACAATAGATATATCGTACATATAATGTATTTCCTCCATATAGCTTTGGTTGTCACTACATATAGCAAGAACCTGGTTCGAATCATTCGCAACCTCATGGAGTCTACTATTGTTTGATCTCTGTGAATTATAAAACAATTATATAATATTTAAAATAAATTTAAATTAAAAATAATTAGATAATATTCATTTATTTACCAGATGACCCACAGCTGCTCCCCGACGAGTGACGTAGCGCCTTGTGATATTATACCAATGAATATATTCTGGAGTGACATCCGTGTCAAACTGTTCAAGAGAAACCCCCACTGTAATAAACCTTGCACGATAGTGCCATCGCACTACCAAATGTGCAACTTTTTCGGACCAATCTCCAGTTTTTAGGTCAATATCATGCAGTACGGGTTCAGTATTACAAGGCGATGGGACATCATGCTGAAAACCGAATTGTCTCATTATCCTTTAGGAAGATGCCACTTACTAATGTGAAAACGTATGAGAGGACTCATCGTCCGCCATATGTTTTGACTATTCGTACAAAAATTAGGCAAAGTATGTATAATAATTTTGTACGGCTCCCAAATAACCTAAAACACAAAATATTATATTAGAGAATATTAAAGACAAATACAATAAAAATATGTATAAAATAATCAATTAGGTTCAGTGTAATGTACCTGATCAGGTTAAAGCATATCAAATATGTATCTATACTGGCTGACTACATATGTGGCTGTCTTAGTCACACAAAATTTGTCTCTCCACCTAAATTTTTAAATTGATAATTTAGAATTTAAATTAACTAGATCAATGATATAAAAATTAAATTGAATTAAAATAACATACCGAGAACCATAGGCTCGTCCAACTAACTGAGCGTCATTAACATGTTGTAGTTGTGGAGCCATTGTTGGAAATCACTCCCAAGCTCATAGTTGCAAAAGTATGAGAGGCCCAACTATCTCTCGAATTGCTTTGCATAGTTGTCTATACAACCATACCAAGCATGCTCCACCCCACGAATACCGCCCCGCATCATGGAGGTTAGCTAATAGTGACAGGAACATCAAGTGAACAAAATGACTTGATTTATCTGAAAACAGACTTCCACCCATCATTTGTAGTATATATGCTCGCGCATATCTTATGATAGTTTCCTCGTCTACATCATTTGTGAGCTCAAGGAATTGTGTTCCTAACCATATCAAACTTAACCTCGATCCTTTAATCTTGTCGGCAGGTGGGGTCGCACCGAGGTACAGTTGACAAACTTGTGACCAGTCATCGTACATCACTCCAATGACCGGCTCACCGTCAACAGGTAACCCAACAACACTTCTATGTCTTATAGAGTGATAGTGCATTCTCCAACAGACATATGAAATGTATGCGTCTCGGGCCTCCATCTCTCGACCAAGGCTGTGATCAAATGCCAGTCCAACTGAATAAATCCTAATCTGACAACCCCATAGAATCCAGATGTGTGCAGTAGTGGTAGTATTCGAGGGTGGAGCGGGATAGTGCGCTAGAGAACTGCCTCTCGACGTCTGCAAGATATTTCTCCAGTAGTACGATCTCGCCATACAACAGATGATCGACGAATGGACTGGTCGTACAAAACATCGGGATCAACAGGTCTTGGGTTTAAAGCCATGATCTGAAAGAAAAAAAATATTTATTTCTCGATTAAAAAAATATTTGTTTCTCAATTAGAAGAATAATGTACAACTTAATTAAAAGAATAATGTACAACTTTATAATAAAAAAAAATTGAATATACAATAAAAGTATCTACAATTAATTAAATAAACATGATAAAAGAAGTATTTATTTCTCAATTAAAAGAATAATGTATAACTTTATTGATTACAATAAAAAAATTGAATATACAATAAATTATTATAAAAAATTTAATATACAATAAATTATAATAAAAAATTGAATATACAATAAAATGAATATATGATAAAAAAAATTATTTATTTTTCAATCCCTAACTATCTGGAGCCCGTCTTAGTAACGAAGGACACTTTCTTCGATTATGGCCTAACTTATTACAAAATCCACATCATTGTCGAGTGGCTGGTTCTGTCCAATCCATCTCGTTGTGATAACGTAAACTTTTCAGTCTACCAGGTTTTCTCAACAACGATGGATCAGGATGTAAGACGAGCATATTAGGGTGCGTGATCCAGTAGTCTTCATGCTGTACAGGTTGAAATTGAGGAGAGTAACATTCAGCATACGTTAACAATTTATAGTAGTCTTCAATAAAATCTTCGTAGTTCATGTTAAAATGTGAGCAAACGACCATAAAATGCGAGCATGGAATGCCGAATGCTTGCCATTTGTTACATGAACAGTACCGCTCGGATCTGTTTAACCTCAATATTTGAATGTTTCCTCCTTTGGCATTGAGACTATGACGTCCAGTCTTCACATGAAACACACCTTCATACCAATCGTATGATTGTACTTCATGTTTACTAAATCTTGCAGCCCATTTATTTATTTTCTCGTGTGCGTACTTGGATTTTTACTCCACTTAGTATTATAAAATATGTTTGAAATAAATTGTTAATAACATATATAAAAAAAATAATATTACCGGGTGTATTTATCTTGACGCTCTAATGCATTCCTTATTTCTTCTCTTCTTTTCTCGAAATAATTCACGCATTTGAAGAATGTTATCTGAGCAAGAGCATTTATAGGCAACATTAGAGCTTCTTTGATGACTCTATTTATGCACTCTGATAGATTGTCGTCATCCACCCATATCTGAATCATCCATCATGTGTTGTGCTTGAGTCCATTGCTCTAAACTAATGTTGTCAAAAAACTCAGATAGCTCTGATTTATTCCTTTGATATCTTTAATTACTTTGTTGAACTTTCAAATTTGAAACTGACACCTGACATGATAAATATAATTTTTCAATGAATTAAATTTATACCTTTTATTGAAGTTGCTGACGATATGCCGTAAGCAGAAACGATGGTGACATTTCGGTCCCGTCTAACCATTTTTCGGATTGTTCACTGCTGCGATTATACCAGCATGTCGATCTGAAATTAAACACACTTATTCGTGTGTTACAATTTCTCTCAAGTATTTCAGGAACCATCCCCATGAGTCTGCAGACTCTTCATCAGCAACGACAAATGCAAGTGGAAGAAGATGGCCGTTCGAGTCAACTGATGTAGCAATCAACAATTTTCCTTTATATTTGTCGTACAAGTATGTACCATCTATCTGAATTATCGGCCGAAATTTATTAAAAGCTTCTATACAATGACCAAATGCCCAAAATACAGAAGTTAGGATAACATGGCCTTCAGTAAACGTTTCTTTAACTCTCCACTCTACACGTGTTCCGGGATTGGTCTGCTTAACCATATATAACCACCTGGTAACAATTTGTAAGACTCATCCCAATCACCGAATACTTTAGCTAGCGCTTTTCTTTTTCCCTCCCATACCCTATGGTAAGGAACATGATATCCAAACTTTGATTTGATGTCGAACTGCAGTTGTGCCACACTGATAGATGGTTTTTCTCTTACGGCGTCACAGAACTCCAGTGCAATCATTGATGAATCCAATTGCACATGACTTTGACTTAGTTCTGAATAAAAACATGTATACTGCTCATCATACTTAGTGATCTCGAACAAACCATGCGATTTTTTCTTTATTGCACGAAGTCTCCACTTCAACCTTCCTCCCACTTCTTACACGAATTGTCCAAATCGTCGGAGTAGATTCAAAAACCTCATGGTGCGTGACATTTTATTGCAAAACATTTGACCATGTGTTGTAGCATTTCCTTGTCTTGAAAAATCATCCCTTTATACAATTGAGTATTGTCAACGTCCACAAGGGCTACAATTAGGTCATGTTCTCGAATGTTATCCAGTACATTCATATCCAAATCATTGAATGTATCTGAAAGCATCTCATGTTCACGACCATCGAAATCCAAATCTTCAAATTCATCATCCGTTTTAGTTCTGAAGTCTCAGGTTGTTAGCCGTTATATCTTCATTATCACATGGCGATGCAACTGACTTCGGATCAGGATTGATACATTGAGTTGGATCTTCAAACTGGTTAAATGATGTATCAGGATCCACCCTATCCTATTTACATTTACATACAAATGCACTAAATTTGGCAGTGACATTGCCATTGAGAACATCAAGTTCATAGCTTGTGCATTCGAAATAGGGAATGACATAAACCTTATTGATCCTGATGGTTCTAGATTAGGATGTCTATGTGTTATTTCTATCTGATTTGCTCCCATATCTACACTAAGTAACATCCCAACCATTTCAACGAATTATTCAAATACAATTTCACAGTTCACATTTATGCTAAAACTCCCACTTGGTGGTTGGTCATAGTCAACTCCATCAATATCATCAATCATATTACCATTTGTAAACAACAAAAATCTCAAGCATTTGCCTACCGTTTTCTAAAAAAAAAGACAAACATCAATTTTTTGTATTATACTTTTTATAAGAAGTGTATTAAAAAATATTAAACTTTTTAAAAAAATCACAATAATTTTACTTTTTATAAGAAGTATTTTTAAAAAATAACAATAATTTTGTATTAAAATAAAATATTAAAGTTTTTAGTTTATAAACATAAACTTTTTAAGTTTGATGAACATCAACTTTTTAAACATAACAATAAATTAAACTTTTTATAACTATTTTTAAACGTAACAATAAATTAAACTTTTTATAACTATTTTTAAACATAACAATAAATTAAACTTTTCAAATTAAAATGAGGTAAACTTTTTAAAACTATTTTTTCAAATTTAATACAAAATAAAAAATTAAATTAAATTAAATTTTTTCAAACTATTTTAAACTATATTTTCAAAGTTAATACTAGAAAATTAAATATCATAAGAAATATATTAAAAAAATCACAATAACTATCATAATAATTTTGTATTAAACTATAAATATCAACTTTTTAAACATAACAACAAACTAAACATTAACACTATAAACATCAAAGTTAATACTAAAGAAATCAAATATCGTATGAATAAATTAAACTTTTCAAACTATACTAAACTTGTTAACTATCACAATAATTTTATATTAAACTATAAATATCAACTTTTTAAACATAACAATAAACTAAACATTTTAACACTATAAACATCAAAGTTAATACTAAAAAAATCAAATATCATATGAATAAACTAAAATTTTCAAACTATATTAAACTTTTGAAACTATATTAAACTTGTTAACTATCACAATAATTTTGTATTAAACTATAAATATCAACTTCTTAAACATAACAATAAACTAAACATTTTAACACTATAAACATCAAAGTTAATACTAAAGAAATCAAATATCATAAGAATAAACTAAACTTTTCAAATATCATAAGTTTAACTCATAGATTCGACGGTAGTTCTCTTTTTTCCTTCAAAGTGACAACGTTCACCCTTTTTTTCAGTTATTTGTTATCTGGCAACAACTACAAAAAATTAAAAAAATAGAATCTATAAAAAAATAATAATATAAGAATAAAAATAAAATGTATAATTATTCTTAAAAAATAAAAATTTAGTAGAGTAACGAACCAGTATAGTTTGTGGTCAAGAGTTGTGTGAGAATAATTTGTATTAGACGAAATACAAGAAGAGAAATGGAAATGGAAAGTAGTGAGTTAAAAAATGGGAGGAGAGGGATATTAAGAAGAAGAAAAATGAAATCAGAAAGCAAATGGGAAGAGAGGAAAATGATTTCGAAGGCTGATTTTTGAAGGCAGTGAGGGGGCAAAATGAAGGGGGCAGTGAGCAAAATGAAGGGGAGAGGAAATGAGGCTACAAAAATTAACGAGGCAGTGAGCAAAATGAAGGAGAGAGAAGGGTTTAAAAGGATGTAGGTCGAGTGTTCAACACTCGACCCACGGGATGGAAATTAAAGAGGGTGGTTGAATGACAATGAGCATGCATGCTAAGGCTGTGGAGGGCAGCATGCATGCAGGGAATCTGATCAACACAACAGGGACAGCAGACTTGGCGATGTTACTTGATAATGTGCATGTCGAGGGTTGAAGTTTCGACTTATGTATGTTGAAACTTCAACCTTCGACAACTCTTAATATATGGAGTCCGATCTCACAAAACAACAACATTTCTCTAATTAGTTTCAAAACTACTCTATTTTCTTAATAAGTTTTCAAAATAACAATAATAATATAAAAGATATGGTGGAAAGTACGATTTTTTTAGATGAGGGAGGGTTTTGACGATCGGTAAGGGTTATTGGAGGAGGTGGATGACAAACATGGAGAAGAGAGAGTGATTGATGATGGTTTGACAGATACCTCATACACAAGCTATTTACTAGGGTGCTAGGTCTCATTATCTTGGTGTTCCTCAGTATTGGGTTTGCACCATAATTATTAGTGTACATATATTGTATTTGTTGGATGAAATTTTATTTTTGTTTTTATATTGATTTTCTCGTATTTATCTCTAGACACTTGCTTTAATTGGTTTTAAATTAAATCTTCCTTCAATTTCGATTGTTTTCAGATTTTAAATAGTCTAATTCTATTGATTGTTAAGAATGATATATTAGTCAGTGTTTATAAATAATTATTGTATATTTAATTTATTATCTTATGTTTAGAAATTTTTTAAATTGAAATTTTGTTTAGATAAAATTTCATTTACTAGTCGTCCCAAAAACAGAAATATATATACACATATACATACATACATATATATATATATATATATATATATATGTAACGGGCCATCTTGTTAAACCTTTGAAATTGGGGCATTTGGATTTCGGTGTTTAATGTGAGCCCATTGAGCGACAATGCTTTTATCACAATTGAAGCAATCCGACCCAATTTTCTGGGCTTCCAGCTCTCTCTCTACTTCGTCAGAGACTCGGAGAGAACACAACTCCGATGGACGACATGGCGAGCTACTATCCGCAACCGCAACCACCGCCGCAGCCTTCTGGTCTTGAACCGCCTCACTATCCCTTTTACCAGGTGCCTCCTCCTCCTTCTTCAGCACCGCCGTCTCAGCATTACCTCTCTCAACACCCGCCCACCTTCGCATCCTATGGCTTACCTTTTTTACCGCACGCGGCCTCCATCAATGAGGTCCGAACCCTATTCATAGCTGGCCTTCCTGAAGATGTCAAGCCCCGAGAAATTTACAATCTCTTCCGGGAGTTTCCGGGATACGAGTCCTCTCATCTTCGGACCCCCACGCAGACGACCCAGGTGTTGTACTTAGCTTTTCTGTTTTGCAAAATTGTTGATTCTTATGGATTTTTTTTTTCTCTTGAATGTGAATAGTTTCTATTTCGGGTGCCTGGATACTTACACATGTAAATGCGCTTAGCTTCTAGAGTCTGACGTCTGAGTAAATTCGTGGGCATTTGGTTGCTTTAGTATCAAAGATGGAGATTAATGTTAGGAGTGCAAACAAAGGCGCACACTGGTTAGGGAAGGAGGGGATCACAAAAAAAGACCAAATGATCATGGGGCTTGAGTGCAACTAAAAAAAAGCGCGTGAGGCGTATTATATATAAAATAGTATTACATAAAAGAGGAAGTATAATTGAAGTAAAAATATGAAAAAAAAAGACCCCTAAACACAATAAATTTTGCATTTAGGCTTGGGTGCCTGGAAACTTACATATGTAAATGCGCTTAGCTTCTAGAGTCTAATGTCTGAGTAAATTCCCAAGCATTTGGTTGCTTTAGTATCAAAGATGGAGATTAATGTTAGGAGTGCAAACAAAGTTGCACACTAGTTAGAGAAGGAAGGGATCACAAACAAAGACGAAATGATCATGGGGCTTGAGTGCAACTAAAAAAAGCGCGTGAGGCATACTATATATGAAAAAGTAATACATAAAAGAGGGAGCATAGTTGAAGTAAAAATATGAAAAAAAGACCCCTAAACACAAGAAGTTTTGCATTTAGGCTTGGGTGCCTGGAAACTTACACATGTAAATGTGCTTAGCTTCTAAAGTCTGACGTCTGAGTAAATTCCCATGCATTTGGTTGCTTTAGTATCAAAGATGGAGATTAATGTTAGGAGTGTAAACAAAGTTGCACACTGGTGGGAAGGAAGGAATCACAAACAAAGACCAAATGATCATGGGGCTTGAGCGCAACTAAAAAAAGCGTGTGAGGCGTACTATATATAAAAAAGTAATACATAAAAGAGGGAGCATAGTTGAAGTAAAAATATGAAAAAAGACCCCTAAACCCAAGAAGTTTTGCATTTAGGCTTGGGTGCTTGGATACTGCTTAGCTTCTAGAGTATGACGACTAAGTAAATTCGTGGGCATTTGGTTGCTTTAGTATCAAAGATGGAGATTAATGTTAGGAGTACAAACAATGTCGCACACTGGTTAGGGAAGGAAGGGATCACAAACAAAGACCAAATGATCATGGGGCTTGAGCGCAACTAAAAAAAGTGCGTGAGGCGTACTATATATAAAAAAGTAATACATAAAAGAGGGAGCATAGTTGAAATAAAAATATGAAGAAAAGACTCCTAAACACAAGAAGTTTTGCATTTAGGCTTGGTAAGTTTGATTTTTTTAGTTAATAAAGAAGGAAAAATCTTAATTATTACTATATTTTAAAAATAATGAAAAAGTCCCAAGGCCTAGAGCTTAAAGCCTTGAGGCTTCACAAAAGGCACGCATCTGAGGCGTGTCTTATTTTGTGAGCCTTGCCTTTGCAAGGTGAGGCGTCAGACTTGTGCCTTGAGCTTAGGCGTGCACCCAAGAGGGCTTTTTGAAACACTGATCATGGGGGTATTAATGTGTATAATTATCTCCATTGGTATGAGGGTGAAGCCTTTTCGGTGGTTTTGAAAAAAAGCCACGAGGATTTATGTCCAAAGTGGACAATATTATATCTTTATGGAGATAGATGGAGTTTTCATTGTCGTTATCAATTAAAACAACTGTTCATAGATATAACGACCCAAGTTTAGGAGGGGGACATGAATGAACCAAGATCACATCTGAATTAGAGAGATTCTGAGGACATGGTTAAGAAAGGCTTAAAAGAATTAAAAGTCACTACCTATATCAACAAGGCGCGCCTTCCTTTTTGGTAGCTCTTAAGCGTGCTTAGCTTGGAGCAATCCTACGTTGGATAACCTCTTGGGAATTTTCCTAGAATGCATGTGAATGAGGACAAAACATGTTGAAAGAAACTGTGTTGGTTTGTGGGGATAGTCTTTACTCTTAGAAGCATTAAGACAAGCAAGGATGATGTAGCTAGGTTGTACGGGATATAGGGGAATGCTAGGGCCATTAAGTGCCAAATCTAAATTCTGAATTCGGATTTCGAATCCTGGGCTTGAGGTGTTACAATAGACAATTCTGGTTAGGTTATTGTATGCTTCTAGCTTTTGAAGAAGTTCAAGATGATAATGGTTAAATGAAATTAGCTTGGACCTAGTTTATTGGGGTTCATTTAAAATTCATCTTAACTAGATATTTAAATGTTAATTTAGAGATGAAATGGTTGAATCCATGCAACCACCTACCTAAGTTTTTATTTTTATTTTTTTGCACCTAAATGTTATAGTGTTAGGGCAGGACACAAAGTATGTGCAACTAGTCCGAACACTCGTGGATATAAAAAAACACAAGAACTAAGTTAGTAAACCACATTTCAAATGAAAAAAATACGAAGTAAACCTAATTCTTAAAACTTAATTCAACATGCCTTTAAACTCACTAATGCCTATGGTGAGATTGTTAAATAAAACTATAAATGTGCTGTGTCAAATTCTAACGGAAATGTCGTTATGAATGTTGATACCGATACTGATGCTTATAGCCTAATTCCAATGCCAATGTGAAAGTTGATGTGTATGTGACTCCATTGGCTTATTAAGTTTTAGTGGGATGCAATTTTGTCCCATTAACAAATTTTACCTCAGTAACCCCCTCACCCTTCATTATTCCACAATGCTATGGAGCGCGAGCACCTTAGTAGTAGGATTTTCAATACTTCAGTTTTCACCCTTCATTATTCCACAATGCTATGGAGCACGAGCACCTTAGTAGTAGGATTTTCAATATCTGCACCATTAAATGCAAGTTAGAATTAGAAGGCAAAAATTGGGCTTCACCTATACTACCTACTGCTAAATGCCAGTTAGCTTCCAATTTCTAATCCTTTTCTTTGATTCCAAGGCCATCCACCAACTTTGCACCTTTGCTCCCCTTCACAAGTGGATTCTTCTTCGGACTAACATAAAAATGGTGGCGGTAGGTTGCCCTACCTTGAGAGTCATGCTCCAACAAATAATGGAAGTATCTTGGTGCCTAGCAATTGGCGACCTTTATCATGTTTGTAATTATAGCTTTTGCTCTGCTCCTTACGAACATCGTAAACCGTTCTTCAGTGGAACCTCTTTACCTGTAAATGGCAACGAATGTTATGTCCTTCCACTTATCTTCCTTACCCAAGAAGTAGCAAAGAGTTCTCCGTATCGTAGAAAACAAATCTGGCTTGGTCAATGTTATTTTTATGGATGAAAAATTCCTTAGCCTTTGCAATGTGAATTCAACTTTGACGAATCCAAACTTTGTTGCTAGTATTTCTTTGGTAAAAGATCATTGTTTAGTAACTTCAAATGCACATTTCAATCCCAATGTTACACGTGTAATAATATACTATATTAAGTGATGGAGGTCATTACTCTCTTGTCTATGCTTGAGGAGTTTGTTCTTTCAGGGTGGGAGAAGGATATTTTCGTTTAGAGTCCCAACCTTTCGGAGGGACTCTCTTGTAACTCCTTTCATTACTTATCGGACCATTTTCCTACTAGTGAGTTAGTTTTGTCTACTCTTTTGGAGGATCATAAGATCCCAAGGAAAATGTAGTTTCATGCTTGACAAATTTACATGGAAGAGCTAACACTTTGGACAGCTTTTGAGGAGGATGATCACGTTAATGGAGTTGTTTTGTTGTATTCTTTGTCGAAAGGTGGAGGAAAACTTGGTTCACATTCTTTGGAGATGTAAGTTTGCTAGATTTGCTTGAGCTTATTTCTTCCAGACGTTTGAGTTCTTGCCTAAGAAGCTCGGACACTTTAGTCTGGCTAGCTATCCGTGTTGGACACTTGGACACTCTGATTCTGATGCTTGTTGGACATGTGCCAGACACTTGTTAACGCAGAAGATGTGTAGTTGTACACAGCCAAATTAGAATCAATACTAAGTAGACACATATATGACAAGAATATTAAATTTGGAGAGTGAAATACATCAAACTAATTTTCTAAGCATATAAATGCATAAATTCATTGACTTTTAATTTCCTTCTTATTTAAAAATGATATATATTTTTGGAAATGTGTATTTGAATAAATGTGTCCTTGTTGTGTTTGTCTTTATTTTATTATTTTTTTTTAAAATGACATGTGGTCATATCCAAGTTGAGTCATATCTTTGTCCCATATCCATATATGTGCTTTCTTAGGTTCTCGCTAGCTTGACATAGGGACGTTATTGACACGATTGGGGTGTGTTCTTCCTCCATCCGCATTTTTTGAGAAAAGTAGTCTTTTGTGGCTTGTGAGGATGTGCTATTTACACGGTGTTTAGAGGGTTGGAGAGGGATCATAGTATGTTTGGTCTCTTGTTAGATTTCATGTTTCCCTTTGAGCTTCGATTTCAAAGATCATTTGTAACTATTTCTTAGGTACTATTTTGTATAGCTTGAGCACCTTTCTTTAGTGGGGCTTCCTTTTGTGGGGTTTTTGTGTTGTTTTTTTTGCTTTGTTTTTCTTTCTTTCTTTCCCTCATGCCTTTCTATTCTTTCATTTGGTTTCAATGGAAGTGGTCGTTATTATATATAAAAAAAACTATATTTCTTTCTTGTTCCATTTAATTGGATGATAGTGGCTTGTACTTTGTATGTATTTTGTTGTCAGGACAGCAAACTGAAACATTTTTTGGCAATGCCTAAACATGATTGCATTGTGTTATTAGTATTTAGTATCCTTGTTTAAGGGTTCTCAAATTAGTCAATGTAATCTCAGTTCCTGGGATGGCCATGGTGGTCCAACTTATTACTCTTTGGATTTTGATCAAGGTAAGATGCATGGAGAGGAAACCATAACATTAACTGAGATATTAATATCCCATGTTTTCAACTGCAAATACTATGCTAATCTGTAGTTTCAGATCCAATTAATATTGAAAGTGAAAGCTTGGGGACCTTTGTTGGTAAAGGCAATTTACCAGCTTTCCATATTCTCTGACCAACAATCTGAATTGCTGCAATAAAGTGTAGCAAATTTATGCAAGTACCCTTCAGATACGTGTACTGAGTGCCCATGTCTGTCGCTTGAACTTTTAAAAGATTGTAGTATTCTTTTTCCACTCATGAAATATCTCATGTACACAAATACCTATCACTGCTTGTGTTGATGGTAGACCTTATATTTTATTGATTAGCATTATGCACAGATTTTCTTACAATTTATTTGGTGTGGTTGGTTATAGCCATTTGCATTTGCTGTATTCTCGGACCAGCAGTCTGCCATTGGTGCAATGCATGCTGTAAATGTAAGTACTTGTTCCCTGCTTCTGTATTCCAAGTTCTTTCGTTAAGAAAATCATTTCAAAAATCAAAGGAAGTACATAAAAGGAACGTGGAAGAACTAAGAAGGGCACGATGGGGGTGGGGAACGAAGAAGAAAAATAAAGAAGAGAGGTTGCAATGAAATGGGTGGTGGAAGAACAAGAAGTAGATCTTAAAATTTAGATTTGGGAAAGAGGGTGATTCAGATCCATGACAGGAGACAGAGAGAAGAGGCGGCAATGGTGGATGGGCGGCAACTGAGTGGAGAAAGAGGAAGGGGGCCGGAGGGAAGGGGAAAGGGATGGGCCACGGGGGGTGGCTGGTGGTCAAGAGAGTTTTTTTGTTTGTCTCTATATTATTATTATTATTATTATTTTTATTATGCCATGTCATCTCTGTAATTGGAGCTGTTGACCAAAGGACTTAATTGAACTATTTCCTACGCTTTGGTGACTTGATTGTTTAATTTTAAAACCTAGGAACTAAATTAAGACAAACCCTAAACCTCACGGACGAAAAAGGTAATTTACCTTCATTTTTCTTCTGAATTTTTGCTTTCAATTGGTTGGTCGTTCTTTTGAAGCTGCAATTGTAATAAGCAGTGTTTTAAAAAGCCCTCTCGGGCGCGCGCGCCTAGGCGTAGGTCAAAGCGAGACTCACAAAATAAGGCACAGCTTGCGTGTGCCTTTTGTGAAGCCTCAAGGATCAAAACCCTACGCCTTGGGGCTTTTCAATTATTTTTAAAAAATAGTAATAATCAAGGATTTTCCTTCTTTATTAACTAAAAGGATCAAGTTTACCAAACCTAAATGCAAAATTTCTTGTGTTTTGGGTCCCTTTTTTCCATATATCCACTTCAATTATACTCTCTCTTTTTAATGTAATATTTTTATATATAGTGCACCTCACAAAAAAAAAAAAAACTCGCGCTTTTTTGTGCGCCTTGCGCCTAGAGCCTAGGCTCCAGAGGGCCATTGCGCCTTTGGCATTTAAAAACACTGGTAATAAGGGGTAATAAAGTGTTTTGTGTCTCCCCAGCAGCTTAAAAAATTGGAAATTGCAAGGCAAGGATGAAGATAATTTTTTTTTTCTACTCTGGGTAATGTATCACATTAAATTATTAAAACAATCGGTTGCTTTTTGTTGTAGGGCATGGTGTTTGATCTTGAGAAGCAGTCAGTACTGTATGTTGATTTGGCTAAATCCAATTCAAGATCAAAACGGACGAGGACAGGTACATATCTTGATGGCTGCCCTACTATAAATTTATATTTCTATTTTATTTAGTGGTTTAACCAGTTCAAATATTTTCTTGATGTGTTCATCAAATGGTTAGAGGATGAAAGATATGGATCGGATAAGAAAGCTAAAGTGTCTATCTTCTCAAGGAGTACTCCTGATCCTGGTAAGATGATTGCTTAGCACTTTTTATGCTTATAAGCTATTGCTTATGCAAGCTCCTTTTTTTTCTAAAAAAATTCTGTCCTTTTGATGCCCCTGACGGTACCTATTATTATGCTTATTTTTGATGTATAAATCTGCCCCCTCTGATTTATTTGAGGATGATTATGTGCTGCCTTTACAAACTCTTGGGGTAAGGAGTAATTGATTAGTCACGCAGAGGACACATTATTCTAAAAGCTCATTTTGCACATGTTTTGCACGCTTGGGCACTAGCAGGTCTTGGCAGCACTCACATGTCTGGAATGGGTAATTCTGCTTACAACACGATTGGTTATCCATCTGCACAAAGGTCATCTGCACTACTTAGCACATCTTTATTATTGAAATGGTTAATTACAAGCTTATGTGAAGCTTATACATTATTGCCAACAATAATCACTAGTAGAATGTCCGAGGGCTTCAGTAAAAAGCTCTTACTATACGCCCTGACTCCTGTATTAGGTTTTTAACTTTTGTATACTTGCTTCATTATATTTCTTCTTCTAAGTTTAACTAACTAGTACTTTCTATCATCAGCCATGGAAGCTTTGATAACAAAACTGTAAATGATACAGTGGCTGCGAATGTGGTAAGGCCCCTTTTTGTTACAGTCCGTGATTCTTCAGTCTCTATAACATCCTCTCAGCATTGGCTAAAACTTCTTTAATTTTCATTTTCTATCCACTTGAAATTGACTATGCATTTTCCTTTAGATTTTTATTGTTCAATGCCTCTATGGGCTTCATTGTTGTACTGTGGTTTATTTTGATGAAAAGAAATAGAAGAATATCTTTGAGGGTTGATAGGTTGTGGGAGGATGTGTGGATATGGACACACTTTAATGCCTTCCCATGGGTAATTCCAAATTGTTTTCTTTTGTATTACCAAAAGTTAATTCTTTCTTTCAGGTTGCTTTGTATTCCGCAATTTTCTTTTGACCTTTCTGTGGGTTTTTTTTGTATGTTTAGCCAAAAGTTATTTTCCCATTACAAGCATAGGCAGGCTTAACTTATTGAGAACAAGCATAGGGGAATATTTATTTACCTTGAACTTCTACAATAATATCTGCACGTATTTCTTTATCCTTTCTTTTCGAGGGGAGGGAATTCTGGGAATAAGGCTGCAAGCACATATTTAAAAGGCAGCATGATGTAGGGGCATTTAGGGAATATTTTGTTATTTCCATTTGAATTAATTTGTTTTCTTTTAGTTTAGGTGTGAAAACACCCTTCCTCTTTGGGTCTATTTAAAGGGATTTTAGGATTAGAATTAGTTAGGTAGTTAGGTGTGAAACAACCCTTTCCCTTTGAGTCTATTTAAAGGGATCATTGTCTACATTTCTCTATAATCAATAATACTCTACTTCAAGATTTTCTCCAAGGTTTGAGTCTACACCAAAACTGGTATCAGAGCAGAAGTTGGGGCTGATGACTGAAAAAAATTCCAGCAAATTCATTGATTCTTCCCTCCCACTGATGCGGAAGCATCCAAACCCCAATCCATGGACCACCGTATGAACCAAGTTGAAGATGCCATAGGAACCTTGATCAACAACTTCAATGTGATGCAGATTTCCATGGCTGAGATGCAGCAGACCTTAAACTCCCTTGTAAAGGAAAACAACAAACCAAACAAGGCAAAAGCCAAGATTCAAGAAGAAGAAGAAGAAGAAGTCAAGAACAGCAAGAAAGCAGAGGAGTTCTACACCAAACTGAGACTAGGGGACCTCAATTGCACCAAGAATTTAGAGGTAACCACCAAACCGTGTTCCTCAAAATTTTGCCCCTCCAAGAATTCAAGAACATCCAAGAAACCCTCCAAGATTCATGCAACTAAGAGGGATCGACCAAAGGAGACCACAACCTAGGCCTCATCAACAAGCCATACTAATGCCACCAAACCTTTTAGGGTTGATTCTGATTCCTCGGAAGAAGACCCACAAAATTGGGAGAACACGCCAGCCAGTCAGCCTTGTAGACAGAGGTTCAACTACAACAACCAAGACCTTCAAGATTTCCAAGAGGATGATCAAGATTTGGAACACTATTAACCGGAGTATAGGGGAATGCAAAGAGGATCTCCATGGAGATAAGATTCTGAATACAAAATGAAAATTGACCTCCCTACTTACAATGGACGAATGAATATTGAAGTTTTCCTCGATTGGGTGAAGAAGGTAGAAAGTTTTTTTGACTTCGTGGACACCCCCGAGAATCGAAAGGTAAAACTTGTGTAACTAAAAAGTGGAGCATCCGCATGGTGGGATCAACTCCAAGGGAATAGGAAAATGTATGGAAAACCTCCAATCCAAAGCTGGCAAAAAATGCTCAAACTCATGAAGAAGAGATTTCTTCCACTTAACTATGAAAGATTGTTGTACAGCCAATTCCAACATTGCAAACAGGGGTCAAGAAGCATTGAAGAGTATACAAATGAGTTCCAAAGGTTGAGTGCAAAAAACAACCTTGCCGACAGTGAAAACCAACAAATAGTTCGGTTTCTTGATGGACTCCGACAAGATATTCGAGAAAAGGCACATCTCCATCCAATGACAAGTCTCTTAGAAGCTATTTCGGTGGCCACAACCATTAAAGAAGATAAAAGCCAAAAGCAGAAAAGATGGATAGCAAGAAGGGCCAATTGGGAAAAAACAAATGGTGGTTCAAAAAAAACAACATTGGATTCAAACACCAGTCCCGTTACAGCAAACTCTTCTTCAAGCAAAGCAAAGGACAATCTTCCACAACAAGACATAGATGCAAAGGGAAGTATTTCTAATCTTCCAAATAAGAATTTCAATCCATATAACAGACCTAACCTTCGTAAATGTTTTAGGTGCGGACAAATGGGACATTTATCAAATGATGGTCCAGAAAGAAGAAAACTAACAATCCAAGGAACACATTCGGAGGAAGAAGATGAGCTAAAAGAAGAGGATGATGATGTAGCTCGAACAAACTCAGATATTGGAGATGAACTATCTTGTGTTATCCAAAGAATACTTCTAACCCCAACAACCCCGAGCAACCCCTAGAGACATTCATTATTTCGAACAAAGTGCACCATATGAGGGAAAGTGTGCATAGTTATCATCGATAGTGGCAGTAGTGAGAACATGGTTTCAAAAAAGCTAGTTTAGGCTTTGAAACTTAAGGTTGATCTACATCCACATCCATATAAGGTCGGATGGATTAAAAGAGGTGGTGAAATAGTGATTAATGAAATATGCACCATGGCTTTATCCATTGGTGCCCACTACAAAGATCCAATCATATATGATGTCATAGAAATGGATGCTTGTCATCTACTTCTTGGACGACTATGGCAATATGACATAAAGGCCATCCACAGAAGCCATGAAAATACATGAGTTTGATTGGTTAGGCAAGACGGTTATTCTATTACCCCTCCAAGATCTTACAACAACTTCCTCTTCCACTTTAGGAAGAGATAAAAGGCTGCCTATTTTCAATTTTTGTCTACGAAAAAAGGCTCTAGAAATAGCACCCACCTTTACTTTAGCCTTACTGGTTAAAGATCTCTCTATTGCCCCCTGTTATCAAATCCTGTAGACCAAAATTCCAGAGGGCTTACCTCCATTAAGGGACATTCAACACAACATTGATTTTATACCCGGTGCCTCACTTCCACTTCTTCCCCATTACAAAATGAGCCCATTCGAGTACAAAGCACTTCATGAAATTATTGAAGACCTCAAAAAACAGCACATCCAACCTAGCCTAAGCCCCTGTGGTCTGTGCTATCCCTGCTCTATTAGCCCCAAAAAAGGATGGTAGTTGGCACCTATGTATTGATAGTCGAGCTATAAATAAAATCACTATCAAATACAGATTTCCCATCCCTAGAATAGGTGATCTCCTAGACCAATTAGCAGGTGTCCTCAAATCTTTTCCAAAATATATCTTCATTGTGGCTATCACCAAATTCGAATTAGGCCGGGGAACGAATGAAAAACTGCATTCAAAACCAACGAAGGCCTCTTTGAATGGTTGGTTATACCATTTGGGTTATCAAGCACACCTAGCACGTTCATGAGACTCATGAATCAAATATTCCTACCATTCTTAAATAAGTTTGTCGTTATTTACTTTGACGACATCTTAATTTACAGCAAGAGTTCAGAGGAACACTTATCACACTTACAGGATGTCTTCTATACTCTTGACACTCATCGATTAGTCATTAATATGAAGAAATGTGCTTTCTTAACTAACAAAATTTCTTTCCTTGGTTTTATTTTATGAAGAAATGCATGCTAGATGGATAACATTTATCCAAAAATTTGATTTTGTAATAAAACATACCTCGGGTAGCACTAGTAAAGTAGCTGATGCTTTAAGTAGAAAGTCATCTCTACTAACTCTTCTCCAAGGCACCATCACAGCTTTTGATCACCTACCCACTTGCTATGAATTAGACCCTGACTATCATATAATTTGGCAGCAGTGTAATACACATTCTGCCCCTAAAGGTAATTTGTTATGTATGCCTCAAGGGTCCCTAAGATAAGCCATCATACATGGAGCTCATTCTAGTGGATTTGCGGGTCATTTTGGTCGAGATAAGACCTATATAACGCCGTCTGAAAATTTCTTTTGGCCACAACTCAGAAAAGATGTAAATAATTTTGTAAAACGATGCTTTGTGTGCCAAACAACAAAAGGCCAATCTCAAAATACAGGACTCTATACCCCACTTCCAATTCCCCAAAACATTTGTTGATAGATTAAGAAAGATGGCTCATTTTAATCCCTTGCAAGAAAACTTCAGATATTTTAAATATTACTCAATTTTTTTTCAAAGAAATCGTACGTTTACATGACATTCCCAAATCAATAGTATTTGACAGAGATGTTAAATTCATGAGTTTTTTTTTTGGAAAAAGTTTGGAACTCACTTAAAGTTTAGCTCAACAAGCCATCCGCAAACAAATGGTCAAACTGAGGTGACAAACAAAACATTGGGAAATCTACTTCGATGCATCTGTGGAGAACAACCCAAAAAATGGGATCTTGCACTCACAAGCAGAATTTGCATGCAACAACATGCAAAATAGATCAAGAGGGAAGTGTCCCTTTGAAATTGTTTATAGTCATCCTCCTAGACTAACTTTTGACCTCACTTATTTACCTTCTGTTGACAGCAACCTAGAGGCGGATTACATGGTGGAAAGAATTCAAAGGATACATAAAGAAGTTGTGAAGAACCTAACAGTTGCCATTACAAGATATAAGGACAAAGCTGATGTTCACCAAAGGAAACAAACTTTTCAACCGGGAGATGTAGTCATGGTGTACATAAAAATTAACCAACAGAAAATTCAGCCCATTCATAATACTAGAAAAATTTGGAGAAAGTGCCTTCCGGATAGGTCTTCCTACATCTATGAACATTAGCAACACATTCAACGTTGCTGATATTTTTCCCTACTACGCACCTGATGAGTTTGAACTTTCATCATAAACTCGAGGACGAGTTTAATTCTCAGGGGGTTGAATTGATGTAGGGGCATTTTGGAAATATTCTGTAATTTTCATTTGTGTTAATTTGCAATTTTAATTTGTTTTCTTTTTAGTTTAGGTGTGAAAATACCCTTCCCCTTTGGGTTTATTTAAAGGTGTTTTAGGATTAGAATTAGTTAGGTAGTTAGGTGTGAAATAACCCTTTCCCTTTGGGTCTTTTAAAGGGATCATTGTCTACATTTGTCTATAATCAATAATACTCTACTTCAAGATTTTTTTTCCAAGATTTGAGCCTATACCACACTAGCCATATTAAAACTGGTGTATTTGAAGTTTTTCCCATGAACAGACAATGTATAGAATCATTGAATGTTTTATATTAAAATATATACATATATTTAGGCTTAAAGGAAGACGCCTCGTGTTAAGGCAAAAATATTTGAGTATGTGCAAAATGACCATTTGTAGCATAATGTATTTGGTAAATCCTGTTAACTTTGGGTGAATAATTCTTCATTTCCAGATTCCTCAAAATCCCCCATGTCCAACACTTTTTGTGGCAAATCTAGGGCCAAGCTGCACCGAGCAAGAGCTTATTCAAATATTTTCAAGGTTAGTTATTTTACTGCACGTTATTTAGGTTATGTTCTGAACATCTAAGAACTTGCATTTTCTGTTTATTTGATATTTCCTACCAGATGCCCAGGCTTCTTAAAACTAAAGATGCAGAGCACGTATGGGGCCCCAGTTGCTTTTGTCGATTTTCAGGTTAGCAGAGCCCTTCTCAATATCATTTTTCTGTAGCTGATAAATCTTTTCCTTCTTAGCATTGAAATTCATGAATCAGACTCCATTCTGTGGTTTTTTCCGTTAATTACGTGCACAACTCATCACCCTTTGGCTATGTATTATTGTGGATTTTTATATCCCTGACCATTCACAAGACTTGTTGCTTTTTTAGAGACTCCAGGGAACTGTTTTATTGGTGTAAATAATGTTTGGAAGTTGCCTTTTGGTCTGTTGTTTAAATTGTTACATGTTCAGGCCATAAAATCTTTCACATAGTAAGGATTTAAAGCAATACTAAGTTTTTTTAGATGGAAAAAGTATCTGGGTCTTCCATTGTTATCTTGTGTGCAGGATACTGGCTGTTCAACTGGAGCTCTGAACCATCTGCAAGGCTCAATTCTGTACTCATCACCTCCTGGGGAGGGCATGCGATTGGAGTATCCTTTTACAAGATTTTTATTCTTTACAATTGTACTGCTACATCATGTCTTCAAATCTTTTGCTTAACCGAAAATTAGATACGCAAAATCACGAATGGGTATGCGAAAGAAATTGAAATGAATAACACAATTCTTGCAGACAGGACTAGAGCCAAAAAGGAAGAATGTAAGGAAGAAAATGGAGACCCCTCACCTCAGGCCATGTTCCTACATGATTTTATGAAGGTCAGAGGTAGTGCATTACTTGTACTCTTATGTAGATGAGTAAATTAACATATGCCATAGCCATTCCCATTTTTTTCATTGTATCAAATGCTGCCTTCTCAATCATGAACTCTAAATTAATTTTATATCTTCAGAGCCCCATTGGATATATACATTTATTACTGATAAGAGTATTTTTTCCACTATATGTCCAGAAAAAAAGTCATTTCCTTCTGGAACCAGATAACGTAGATAAAGTCGTTCGAATTTGTACTGTAATATTTTGGTCAATCCACCTAAAATGGCGAATTCAGTGAATCATATCCAATTCTGTAGTTTTAATAACATCAAATCCTTTATTGGATTGGACTAGTGGTCGAAATATAGTTATTCTTCAGAGGTCATTTGGGTAGGGTGTTCATATATTTATTTTAAAAATGTTTATATATCTTATACATTTTAGAAAATGCTTTAAATAACAAATTTGTTTGGTTGCACTACGAAAGTATTTTACTAATTACAAGTATGTTTTTTTCGTTATTACAAATTTGAAGATTTTTTGTCAATCACCTTAAAGTCATTTTAGACAATCCAAGTGTTCTCGAGAATAGTTTATTTATTATATATTTTTTTAAAAGTAAATTGCAAAATTTACCCCTGAAATATGGTAGTTGCATCTATATCTTAAAACTTTCTATTATAAAAATTGAGCTTCTAAATATAGTGTCAAAATCGGACCCTAAAATTTACTAGTTATAAAAATTGGATCCTCAAAAAATAAAAATTGAATCACAAACTTGTACGATCATTAACAATCTCTACTATTATGTAAGTTTAGGAGTTCAATTTGAAAGTTTAAACGGTGTAATTGTAATTACTATCAAACTTCTAGGGTAGTTTTTGCAATATGTCCTTTTATATTTTTAGGGCAACTTGTAAAAAAACCACCCAAAAGTATGTGATAGTTGCAATGATATCTTTAAACATCAATAGTAACAATTGGATCTTAAACATCAATAGTAACAATTGGATCTTAAATTTTTAAAAGTGTTAAAATTGGGTCTTACAACTTATAGTAATTGTAAAAATTGGACCTATGAAAGATAAAAATTGAACTCTCAAACTTATACAATTATTGCGATTATGTAAGTTGGATTGTCTGATTTTAACATTTGGATACAGTTGATTGCTCAATTTTTAAATTTGAAAGTTTAAAGGTATAATTGCAGCTACCATTATATTTCATGAGTGATTTTTATTTTTTATTTTTTATTTATTTTTTTATTTTTAATAGAAAGTGTTATTTTATTTATAGATTTTTTTTCCTTTCAAAATGTATTCCAATACACAGTCGAGTAGATTGGTGTGGGTGGTTGGATGAGTTGGTTCAATTTTTAAAAAACATAAATTGTGCAAATCAATTATGAACTATAACAATGGTTACAATTACACTTTTGATTCTACTACGGAAATATAAGATCTCATTGAACATAATTGAACTAGATAAGATAAGATATTATATTTTCTATTAAAAGATTTGTGATTTAAATCTTGGTGCTCACATGTTGAACTAATAAGAAAATAAATAAATAAATAAAATCAACCAAGGTTGTTTGGCCCAAAGAGTTGAGAAGTAAGAATAAGGAAGTAGGGGTTTGTAAGCTCCACTCCTTGTTTGGCATAAGGAGTTTGTGCGTTCCACTACTAAAAAAATCAATTTTATATCTTATTAACTCCTTACACTTACACTGGAGTTTTAGGAGTTTACAACTCTCTAGACTTCATAACTTTTTATTTCTCATTATTCCACTCCTTACTCCAAACACTTCCTTAGGAAACCATAGTCAAAGATGACAAACTCGAGCAATTAATGAATATAATAACATATCTGTTTACTTACCTCATTTAAAAAAATCCAGATAAATAGTAGGGAAATTTCTGCCGTTTCATTTTCTCATCCTAATTTATGAAAATTATTATTCAAATTATATTTCGAATCATGTGATTAAGGATGTTCTTTCCACAAAAAAGGTAACTGGAATAGGAATTTAAAGTTAGTAAAATAGGTAATTGAAATGGAGCTGAACAATAATAACAAAATTACATTGGACAAGACTTTTTAGGTGTTAGGCTTTTTGTCTTGTCACTTAATTTGATTGTGGTTGAACACTGATGAATTTATTTGGTTGTTCTTTTCCAACTTTATAGCTTGATTTTGAATGGCATTTTAATCACCCCTTCTAAGTTAAAAGTTTCAATGAAATCAAAGTTTAAGATCAAAATTGGCTAAATCAAGCAGGGAGATGATTTTTTTTTGGCCCTCTAAGAAAAGGATGTATTATGTAGATCAACTGTGGCAGCTTCTTTGACATTTGACACCCATTGTCTCAACTTTTCAAAACTTGTGTTCTTTATGTATCACACACTTGTGTTTTATAAGCTAAATTCATTGAACCAAACCACTTGTAAACGAGTTTTTTTTTTTCAAACACTAAGTTATTGTCAACTTCATGCCACTTTTCAGTATACATTGCTTTTCTTTTTAAAAACAGTTAATTCTAATTATTATATATCATAACAAAAGAAGACATTGGAATACTTTCTTTGAATTTTTTGAAAAAATTAAATTGAGAGGAATATTAATATCTAAAGAATCAATGTTGGACGAAGTTGATTTGAAATACAAAAGCACATAAGTCAATGACTTGAAATTTTAAGTAGAAAAATATTAGGTGCATCGTCGCATCTATCATTGTACATCATGTTAAATTGTCCAATCATAATTTGTCACGACAAAATTTTCTTACTTTTTTAAGAATATTTTAATTGATTTTTTTATGTATATAATAATAATGTGGTGGTGCATAAAAACCGAAGATATACCTAAGTATTATTTTTTTTGAATATGGTGGAATGGGAGACAAGATTTGAATAGTAGTGGATGAGTAAAAGGTATTGAACTCATAATAATATGTAATACTCTTCACCAAATATTTGACCTTTTTCACCCCAATTTTGACTTTTGTTCACTTCTTTATCATCATCTTCCATGTCTGATGAGTTCCTAGGATTTGAAAATAAAGGATCTTTGTACTATTGGTATCCTAATTCACCTTTGTGGGGTTATGTTTTTACACTCCACTCTCCATTTCTTCAGAGCTTCGAACATGGCACTAAGATAAATTTAATGAAAAATATTTAGATATATCTCAGACATCATCTATTTTTGTGTATCTCATCAAATTATAGAATCATAATTTGTCATGTGACAAATTTTGTTTTTTTTCTTTTCTCAAAATATTTTAATATTTTTTAGATGCAAGTTGTGAAAAAGAATGCACAAAGATGAATGAACCCGAGATGTACCAAGTATCACCCAATTTAATGTTAAGATACTACTTCTTAGTTAGTTTAACTTAAATAATATTACCATTTTTACATATGGAATTGAATTTGAAGTAAATTAATTTGGAACTCTACTCTCTAGCAATTTGAAGTAGACATTTGAAGTGCGGAATTATACCTAAAATTTAAAAGTTCCAAAATCAAATACAATGAAACATTCATAATTCAGGACCCTTCTAAAAGGCTATTTCTTTCAAATCAATCCACCAAGGCCATAACTACTTTATTAATTGCATTCTATTTTTTAATAATAAATTTATTTCACGATTTGCTACAACTATAAGGCAATTTATGTTTTTTTCCCCTTCTTGAAATAACCAAATTTCAAAATAGACTAAAAGAAAGTAGCTTTCAGATTTCTTTGCTCTTCATTTGTTCTTAAAAACAAGTATTTAAAAATCGTACCTACCAATTGTGATTTCATTGCTTAATTAATCAATTATATATACAATATATAAGAAATGGGGATTTTATGCTCAATTTTAAGACATTTGTTTTTAGTAATTCCGATCTTTCAACTAAAGAAAAAACTTACTGAATATAAAGTTAAAATAGTCATTAAACCAAGTTGTCTATTTTTTTTTTTTTCAAAAAGAGAACCAAAGCCTAAAAAGAATAAAACTACAATTTACTTTTTTTCCCCTTTCAATTGAGCTAACAAAGTAGAATTAAATTCTGAAAATGTCAACTGCTTAACAATGATAAAAAAAATAAAAAAACAATAAAACTTTCATGTCACACTTTGTCATATTTTCGCTTTTAGGAATCACATTATAAATATGTTTGAATTTCTTTTATTCTCACCAATGCCTTTATTTATTTTTTTAATTTATTTTTCACTCCAATAATTTAATGGAACAGGTGCAAATATAATAATGAAATCCAAAATATTTATAGATATAGTACAATGCAAAAGAATTTGCAGATATGACAAAATTTTGATTTTATTTTCGAAGTTTATGAGTGATTGACCATATCATTGGTAAGAGTCTATAAGCGATAAAGTCTATCACGAATAGATTTTACTATATTTGTAATTTCTTAAAAATATTACTATACACTTAATTATTATCCCTAAAAATACTACCGAATTTCCCTTTGTCTGAATCTTATTGTATTGTTTTGTAGCTACCCATTACTGAACTTCCCTGGTTTATAAAGAAAAAGAGACCATAAATAACTTGACATTTGTATTGTTAAAATATCTTGTTATAATCATTCCGATACATGACAAAAACTTTAATCCTAGAAAGAACCACAAAAAAGAAAAAAAAAAAGTAGGCTTTATCACAACTTTAATAGGACAATGGGTCTCTCTGTATTTTTGGAATAATATGATACAAATACTTTAAATTTAGATGTGCGTAGTTTTGTTTTGGTATGTACTTAAAAGTATTGTATTAGTAGAGACAATATCATTTATAATGTATGTTTTAAATCTTTCATTTTTAATTAATTGGGGTGCTGTTTTTTCAATTCTAATCATTTTAGGTTACTATGCATTAAGAATATTATTAATAAAAAAAAAAAGATTATGACTTCAAGTGATTAGGCATATGTCAAATTTCTACAATTTTTATCATAATTCGTGAGACTCAATTATGAATTCACCTTTCGTCAAGTAACAAAATTGTTTATTAAAGAGTCTTTTTAGCTTAAAAGAATGACATGAACGATAAGAGGAGAGAGTTATATTAAACCTTTGTTGATATAGCTCTAATCATATCCCCTTTCTTTGGTTTAATTTAGTTCTCTCATTTGTGCTTTAGATAACTTAAACTCATTTGGAAAAAGAAAAAGAAAAAGATCATCTACCAATAAATATTAATCAATAATAAGATTTAAAATGGTTAAAAGATCATGTAATTTCTAATTTAATTGTTGATGTGTAAATCTAGTCGTAGAAAATTTCATCAGACCTACATGAGTTCAATGGAGAATTTGTTCTTTCAAGAAAAAGGTGACCAATAAAGAATAGCTTGGGTATCGGTGTAGTATTCACACCGCCTCCTATGTCTAAGTTTGTGAGGCAAGAGTTTAAGAGAATGAAGGTTGATATATATTATTTCTTTTAGTGATAATGATGCATATTTATACACCGGATGACCTAGAGTTTTTTTTTTCTCCTTCCTTTTTGGATTTGGGCTCCCGAGTCCCTAATCTTCCTCCAAAATTCAATAACTAACCTTGGGTGTGCAATTATATACCCTTCGATCAAATTGATCAGCATCAACTTCAACCCTAATCGAGGCCAAAGAAGACCCTTATGGATGCTTCCGCATGTGACTCATCTAGCCCAAGACCTATTGGGAACTGGATTGTTATTTCGGTCTTAGTCTTGTTTTTGTTCAATTCAAATAGCAATGAATTCAACCTATATATGTTTGAGTCCAAAATTTACCCCAAGCAATGGTCCTACACTATTTATCTCATATTGTATACAACTAGGTAAAAAAAAAAAAGATCTGTGGTGTAAATATGGAAAGTGGTTATTCTCACGTTGTATGATTGTCTCACATGATGTCCTAACAAATCCAGAAACAATAGCAAAATAACAGAGTAATGATAACTTATAGAAATACAAGTTATTGTATATCTTTTCCCTAAAACAATTAGGAAAAATCTTGAAAAATGTGATAACTTGGCAAGAAAATCATCGAATTAATTATATTATGTGATCGCATATGAACACAATCTCATAATCCAAAAGTTATAAAATTCGTCCTTTGTGAACGTAGAAATCTATTCATGAGATCATAAGATGTCACCACAGAAGAAAATTCCTGATGCCAAAATTGGATTTGTATGGTGGGAACGCATAGCTTCATGCGATAGAAGGTCACATGACGCATAGAGCAATGGAGGTCAAATCAGAGTTGGTGGCTGACAAGAAAGCTTCACAGTAGAGCCAATGAACTTCTTTCGCGAAGTAGGCAGTGCATCAAGGTATGAAAATAATGTACCTTGTCAGTTCAATCATTAGTGAGAGAAGAAGAAATGTCCCTTGACGCCTATAAATACGCACGAGATTTCCATGCAAAAGAGACAACTAAGAAGATGTTAGAGAAAACTCTACATAATTTCTCACTTCACAAATGCTTCCCTTCGAGCCCTTGTGAAATCTTGAGTGAGAACTCAAGATTTCTTCCAGAAGACAAAGGGGAAACTTCACCTTAAACACAATCTAGAAAGGAAGTCATCCACAGCGCCGGAGGGAGCAAGGAATTGCATACCACGACTTTATATTTTATCTCTATCTCTTTTTCTGCTATTATTGACATTTATATTGTGTAAAAACATTGAGAAACTTCTTTTATCAACCTGAATTCATATATAGTAATTTGTTTATCCATCTCTTCACCATCTACCATGGGCAACAAATTTCTTAACGGGTTGAAAAACATTGCAACTAACATGAACTAAGTAAAGCTTAATCGTGCTTTCAACTTGTTTTATGCATGCTTTATAAACTATTTGAATAAGTCAAAATATTGTTCTAAATAGAATGAATTTATGCTTTAAAGAGTAAAAGATTTAGACCTCATAAAATAAGAAGAGATTACCTTTAGAAATAAAGATATCTTTTGCGTCAAACACTCATCGTATGCATCCTCGAAATAGGATATTGTGGTTATATACACTGAAAAGTGTAGGTTCTGACTTTTGAGTGATTTTCTTGAACACATGACTTATGCATTTACTTAGGAATTGTTAGTGAACATTTTTCTCAACCCTACTTTTATTCATTGGAAATTGAAATCTCTTCGCATAGGTTATTTTTCTCACGATTGAGATTACCATCGCATCCAAAATTATTTATTTTATTTAAGCAATAGAATAGGAACAAACTCATTGCATACTTGACAAAACAACTTGCGTAAAGATTGAAACAATCATTGATGACGCAATCCTGAGTTCGACCCTAGACTCATCAGGATTCTAGTTGGATTTATACTTGGGTCTAACTATGGAAAACTATGCGTTTGTAAGGTATCACATAGTAATTAATTCATTGCATAATGAGAACGCATAAAGTTTTTGACGTTGTTATCGAGGATTGTGGTAACTAAGTTGCGTTAAATTATTATTTCTGATTTTCGCAGGTCTTGATTTTTGGCGTATTGTACTCTGATCTTTGAAAGCTATACAAACATTTTATAAGTGAAGGATCAACAGCCAAGCTAGTATATGACCCAGAGATCGAGAGGACATTTCACAGAAGAAGAAGAGTAAACAAGAAAAGAAGACAAAGGAACAGAGCTTAGAGGATGACTAATTAGCAAAACAATCCAAAATAGTCAAATGTAGTAATCAGTAGTGATGAAAATGCTCTGGCCAACCCCATTCTTCTAGTTAATGATCGCAACAAACCCATCAGGGAGTAAGCTTCACTAATTCTATATGATTTCTCACCTGAAATTATGCATCCAACACTAGATGGTTCCAGGTTTGAGATAAAACCTATCATGCATTAGATGATTCAGATAGCTGGACAATTTGAAGGGAGACACGGTGAAGACCCTCATGCTTACTTGAGAAGTTTCATTGAAATCTGCAACACATTTGTATTCCCCAACATCACTTTTGAAGAAGTTAGGCTCATCTTATTCCCATTTTCACTATGTGACGACGCCAGGAAGTGGGCTTATTCACTTGAACCTGGTGAAATCACATCATGGGAATAAGTCTGAAAAAATTTATGAAGAAATATTTCCCACCTACAGAAAATGCAAGAAGGAGAAGGGCAAACATAAATTTTTAACAGGAAGAAAATGAAACATTACACGACCATGTGGGAAAGATTCAAAAGGCTATTAAGAGATTGTCCACATAATGGTCTCCCTGATTTTTTACAAATGGAGATTTTTTACTATGGCTTGAATTCAACATCCCAAACTATCGAAAATGCTGCGCAGCAGGTGGTTTATTGGATAAAACTTATGTTGAAGCTAAAAACATCCTTGATCGCATCTCAAAGAATCACGAAGACTGGAAGAAGAGCGAATATGGCTCAAGATCGAATGAGAGAGGAAGAAGTGGACAAAGTAATGATGCCATCGCATCACTACAGACGTAGATGAATGCGATGACTAGTTTGCTGCAGGCAATGGTAATGAAAAAAGCTGGCATAAAAAATGGGCGAGTGAATGCGGTTACTTAGATGGTTGACAAGAACTGCATTCTCTACGAAGAAGCTCATTCACTAGAGGAATGCCCGTGCAACCCACAATCTATCTACCTTGTAAAAAATGACCCGTTTTCAAATACCACAACCCTGGTTTGCAAAACCACCCAAATTTCTCTTGGTGTGGAAATCAGCAAGCACACGCCAACCATCACAATGTCCCTAGAGATGGATCACCTGGGTTCCATCAAGGACAATATGGACATCAACAAGCATCAAGCTCATCACAATAACCAACAATTTCACCTTTGAAAAATCTGTTAAAAGAATACATACAGAAAAATGAGGCGATTCTGTAAAGTTAAGCGTCGTCCATTCAAAATCTTGAACTCCAAACTGGGCAGATCATTGGAGAATTAAAAAACATACCACAAGGCTCACTACCAAGCAACATTGAAGTTCCTCACAATACAGGAAGTTTAGGCAAAGAACAATATCACACGGTAACATTGAAAAATGGTAGCATAATGAAAGAAGATCAGAAGGAAAAGTTAATCAAGCTTACAAATGAAGTGCATACACCTTCTTTTGATGAAAAGATTGACAAGCAACCAATACAGGAAACAAAACTACCATAGCATGAAAATCAAGAGGAACACAAAGACTCATCTGCGATAGCTTTTACTTCAAAGGCGTCAAATGAGGTACAATTTCCTCTATACCCACAAAGGTTGAAGAGGAAGAATGATGAAAACCAATTTCAATGATTCCTGGGAGAGTTAAAGCAGTTGCATATTAACATTCCACTCATTGAGACGTTGGAACAAATGCTATCTTATGCCAAATTCTTAAAAGATATCATCTCAAAGAAAAGGAAGATGGAAAATTATGAGACTGTCACATTGACACAAGAATGCAGCACCATTATACAAGAAAGTATTCCACAAAAAATGCGAGGTCTAGGGAGTTTCAACATTCCCTGTTCCATTGGAGGAGTTTACATAGGGAAAGCCCTATGCGATCTTGGAGCCAGCATCAATCTTATGCCAGTATCAATCTTTAAACAACTGGGAATGGGAGAACTTGTACCCACAATGGTTGCTTTGCAACTGGCAAACTGTCCTTGGTGCATTCAGAAGGGAAATTAGAAGACATGCTCGTAAAGATGGATAAATTCATCTTGCCAGTTAATTTCATTTTATTAGACTATAAAGCAGATAAAGCTTTACCTATCATTTTGGGAAGACCATTCCTATCCACAGGAAGAACCCAAATTGATGTGTATGAAGGTGAAATCACCATGCAAGTTAATGGCTAGAAGATGAAGTTTAACATTCTTAAGGTGATGGAATATCCTAATGAGATCAATGCATGCCAGACAGTTGAATTAGGAGATGATTTGCCTTGTAGGTTGGATTTCAAAGTTGAAGAAGCGATGGAATAGAAGGATGAGACAAACGGGACATTGGAATCCTATTATGCGGTAAAAGACATGCAAAGGAATTTTGAACCTTTGGGCTTAGAGAATCAAGAAGGAAAAATCAAGCGTTCGCTCGAGCAACCACCAGTTTTGGAATTGAAAGCGCTCCTTACCCACCTGAAATATGCGTTCCTTAGTGAAAACGATACTTTAACTGTGATTATTTCAGCAATGCTCTCAGAAGAAAAAGAAGACGCTCTCTTGAAAGTTTTGAAGAAATATATTAAGGTGATAGAGTGGACCCTAGTAGATATCAGGGGAATCAGACCATCCTATTGCATGTACAAGATTAGACTCGAGGATGGAAAGGATGACTCTATTGAACACAGTGCAGGCTCAATCTTGCGATGAAAGAAGTTGTCAAGAAAGAAATTATTAAGTGGTTGGACACTGGAGTTATTTTTCCTATTTCAGATAGCAAATGGGTCAGCCCTGTGCAGTGCGTCCTTAAGAAAGGTAGTATGTGAAACCCGGATTTTCATTTTCCTACATAAGCAGGTGATTAAGGGAATTAACTAAGTGGAAGTTAAATCCTATGTTAAAGAGAAGGAAAATTCTAAGTGTTTAAATAAATTTATTTAGTAGCTTTGAGTTAAGCCTTAACTAGTGAAAATTTGGTTAAGTATGATGCCAAAAAGGAACTATGCATTGGAGGCTAGAAAGAAATGGCTTAAGTATTTGACAATGTGTTGGCCTTGTGCTAAGCACTGGTGTTGTGCCATGCATTAGCCATGAACATTTGAGAGGTTATTTGGGCGTTGAAAGAGGCTAATGTCTTGAAAGGTAAGCAAAGCATGCGGTAAACGATACGTGTAGCAAAAGGGCAGCGCTGGTTGATCGTGTAGTAAATAAGCAGACGATCGTGTAGCAAAAGGGCAGCGCTACACGATGGGGTATGCGATCGTGTAGGTGGGTGGACGATCGTATAGCAAATTCGGTAGGTGATCGTGCTGGACGGTGAGGCACTAAACGATAGCGCTATGCGATGGGCGATAGCGTTAGACGATGAGGCATTGGCATTACACGATCGACATCAGTGTTACACGATGACACTGGGCGATGGCGCTATGCGATGGGCATATGTGCTAGATGATAGCCGTGCTTCGCTAGACAATAGGTGTTAGCACTACACGATGAGCAAGAGCTATACGGTAACACTATGCGATGGTGCTATGCGGCAACGCTATGCGATGATGCTATGTTGCGGCCTTGCTAAACCATAAGCTATGCGATGATGCTATGCAGCAGCCTTACTAGACGATGAGCTATGCGACAATGAGACAAGCCATGGTGAACGCATGGTGAAATATCATGCGTTGCTAAAGCTTGCGGTACATAAGGCTTGTGAGGTTAGTTATGTTGGTCTTGAACAAGAGACTAAGGACGTTGACAAGCAACAAGGACATACATGCGATGGTCATGAGGGATGCATTAGCAAGAGGCTAGGCGATGGTAAGCTATACCATGAGGCGTTGAGTTGAGAACTAGGTTGACCCCAAGGTTGTTATGTGTTGGTGATGTGCTATGTGCCGAGGACATTCGAGGGCACGTGGGCGCATAGGACAAGGCTTGAGAAAATAGTATGCGTTGAAGAGGGTTGATCATAATCCTAGTTGAGCGCATAGGCCAAAGGTAAGCCATGCAGGAGAGGAAGGCATGCGGCCAAGGATGCGATGCCTTGAGTTTAGTATGACTCAAGTGATGCGTTGATGAGAAAGCCACGAGTTGATGATGGCTAACCAAGAAAAGGACATGCATGACCAAGCAATAAGGTTAGAATGAGTCTTGCGAGCATCTAGCATATGTGACCAAGTTGCGTCAATGGGATGCACAAGATAAGGTTGCGTTAATTGGAAATGGCACAATCGAGGTTAGTAGGTCGCATATGGGGAAAGGTGCTAGGCGGAAATGGCTTGAAGGATGTTATGTTAAAAGATACCTCAAGGGCGCAAAGATAGGATGGACGCATACGCCAAGGGGTGGTGTCCGGACATAGGTATGCTGCGCAAATTGGATGGACGCATATGAAAGATGAATGCATATGAGGGATGGACGCATATGAAGTTGGATGAACGGATATGAAGTTGGATGGATGCATATGAAGTTGGATGAACGCATATGAGATTGGATGGATACATTCAAGGTCGTCATCCGAATATGTGGCTTGTTGGGAAGAAATCTTAAGCCTTAAACAAATGAGGTGGATGCATAAAAAGACATGCAAATTTAAGCATTATGTGTTGGCTAAAGAAGAGGAAGACACCTTGGATTTTGATGACATATGATTGCGTTAATAGTGTAAGGAAAGGACACTTGAACTTGCAGCCAAGTAAGAGGTATCAGCCTTGGAGAGATTTTGGATGCCTATAAATAGGGCCAAGGACTTCTGATGATAACTCGAATTCTATTCAAAGAACATTAGGAAGAGCATACGAGGGTCGAATGGGAAGAACTATGCATTGATGGAAGAACGCATGCGTTGGTAGCAGAAACCATGAGTCGGTCATGAAGTTTCAAGAGAAGGAGATGCTGTCGGACAGGAAGGTCTAGAAGTAGCATCAACTTGGGACGAGGATATCTCCCAGAATACTCGTGCGTTTGGGGTGATTCCAAAGCCACCTGAAAGATCTGAGAGTCTTGGTTTCAGGGTAGGGCTGTCAAAGAAGAAGCTCCAAGGAATCGGGCTGGAGAATGAGGAAAAGACAGAAGGGTCGAGCTGTCGGGTAAGCTTGAGCCAGCCTTGATGTTTTATGATTCCGGCCAAACCAAGATTCCTGAGACATTTTAGAACATTTTTTCAGAAGAAAGTATTTTAAAATAAGTTTTGGAACTATGAGAAATCTAAGCTGATAATTGAATCTAGAATTTAGGGTTCAAAAGGGAAACCAAGGAAACCTAAGGAACTTCGGAAAGGAAAGTTCCTAACCAACCAAGGTGAGTGGTTATTCCATTGTTTGAATGGTTGATTTCTACATATATATATGTGATTATATATATAGGTTGTGTTTGAAATATTGGCATGACCGGAAAATGTGTTTTGCCTGGATTTGTTTGTTGTTGTATTGTTGTCATAATGCATGTATAGTTGCATTAGGAAATGGGATTCATACTCAGGATGTTGTTAGCGTGCTTGGTGCGATGCTTGGCTGGGATTGTCAGCGTACCCAAACATAGCTAACAAGAAATTTCGACATGTGCACAGTCGAAGGGTTATAGGGTATTGAGCTTGTGTCCATATTGGTCATCGTGGGTCATTCGCAGAGAATACCCGGGAAAAATACATAATCATGCCAGGGTTGTCCAGCTGACAAGCTGGGGAGATTACACTTTGCTATGTGATTATTGTTGATTGTGGAATTGTTTTCCCAAAAATGAATTTTTAAAAAATCAAACTTATGTTTGTTTAAAGCTTCCACTCACTGAGCTTTGTAGCTCACGTTTTCCATGTTTTATGTCTTCCCCCTCCCCCCCGGCACAGGTAGCGGAAGGTGAGGAGTTCCAGGGTGCTGCTAAGGTCAAGGTCTGCCACAAGCCTTACACTTATGGAGGGTTTTAAGAATGGTTGTTGTAAACTTTGTAATTAAAGGCTTGGAGTTATATGAACATTACATTGTTGTAATATAAAATGGGCCTACTTAATCAGTTGTTGTTATCTCCTTGACTTAAAGTTAATTGAGTGTAGTAAAGAGGTTTAGTTGGACAGTAGGTATCACAAAAGGTGTGGTATCTGCAGTCCCTCACGCCTCTCCTCGGGCTCAGAAGTGTGGGCTCGGGGCGGGGTGTGACATGGAATGACTGTAGTTTCCAACCAAAACAATGAGCTCATTTCGACGCGTACAGTTACAGGTTGGAGAATATGTACGGACTACAGGAAGCTCAATGCAGCTACTAAAAAGGATCGCTTTCCCTTGCCATTTATTGATCAGATGTTGGAAAGATTAGTAGGGAATGATTTCTTTTGCTTCCTAAATGGCTATGCAGGGTACAATCAAATCATGATTGCGCCCGAGGATCAAGAAAAGACAACTTCACTTGCCCATATGGGACATTTTCTTTCCCCGCATGCCATTTGGGCTACGCAATGCACCAAGCACTTTTCAGAGATGTATGATGGCCATCTTCTCAGACTACCTCGATGAGTCAGTTAAAATTCTCGTGGATGATTTTTTAGTATATGGCAAGACATGAAGTGTGTCTAGCTAATCTCGAGAAAATTCTAAAAAGATGTGAAGACATCAATCTAGTTTTGAATTGGGAAAAATGCCATTTCTGAAGGAACTCTTATCAAAGAGTACCTCTAAGTGGAAGCAAGATCGTTCCAAACTCATTGTGACAGAATTAGCGCATTCACAATTAAACAGACTAGTTATGCATTTGACAATAAATTATGGCATGCTTTGAACTTTAAACAACAAAAGAGCAAGATACATAACAGTTGAAGAACTCTTCCTCGTAGAAACCTTGTTCTTGTCAAAGGGCTGCACCTCTCGCTTTCACTGTGCAAGTGTAAGTGCATAATTTGTATGATGTGTATAATGCGATGATATGAAATACTACTTCTAGATGTATGCATTATTAATGGAATGCTTGTATTATGCTATGCGTTGTCACAAGTTTCCTTGCATTGAAACCAAGTATAATTCCACCGCAAGTTTCTCAGAGTGATCCAAGGTCGAACACAGTGATTGCGTAGTTAATGCGTTACGTTCGTGATATATGAGATCGGGGATTTTTCAATTAATAAAAATAATGTGTGTACAGGTATCTAAAATTGCGGTAAAGTAAAATTACGCGATAAAGTAAAATTGCGATAATAAAATAAAGTGCGATAAAAGTAAACCTAAGCTATTATGATACAAGATACAGGATACTGATACATGATACTGAGTTTGAGACTGACTGTGAAGATTATACAAAGAGTAGTGTTATGCGGTGGAAAGTCTTTATGTATGAAACAGAGATAAAAAGGGTAATTAATATAAACATCGCAAGTTCATTAATTGTGTTAAAGATTTAACTACGGTTCCGCTTTCCCTTGGCGTACACCTCTCGGTGATCGATCGCGTTCCCACATCTCTGTGGTGAAACAAGGATGAACGTAATGAACGCAAGGTTTCTTCCATCTCTGGAAGTATTTCTCGCTTTAGTTAACGCATTCTTCTAACCTTCTCTCGACAGACAGAATGGCTTCTTCACTTCTGCTCTCACAGGTGAAGATGCCGTCTAGCATGCTTTAGCTAAACATATTTATTTCTTTAGCACAGGTTAATTTACTTGTTTAATTCATTCTAATTACCAAGGGATTGAGAAAACATCATGGAGAAAGCGATTAATGGAGGAACGAAAATAGACAAAAAGATGGAGATGAAAATGATCATGACATTCAATACTAATATTTAGCGTCTGATACATGGTGTGAATGATAGAGATTAAGAAGATGAATACAATTGATGATAAGAGATAGAAACAAATACATAAGAGTGCCAACGTCTTGAAACAAATCTGGACGGTGGATTTGTTTCCCGGCGAATGGAGTGAATGGAAGGAAGAGCTTCCCTCTCAGGCTTGCTCGTCCGGTAGGAGTGGCCTTGGTATAGAGCTTCATGGCAGGGATTGAAAGGATTTATCCTGAGACTCACCTCTCGGCCTTGTCTCTTAAATCTTCCCGAATCTTCTCCGATCAACACTCAGACCAGTCTCTCTCTCAATATACAAATACCAAAATATGCCCGTATCAAGTATATTTTCTCATAGAATTTCAGAGGCTATTTATAGGCTCAGCTTTGACTCTCTGTAGTGTGGACCCCACTTTATTGTTATAGTAATTCCGAAAATGGTAGAGTGAATATTCCTTCTATTACACGATCAATCCCGTCAGAAATGCACAACGGTCAGCTGTACACGTGTCAGGATCCTTTGCAATTGTGTTGCTCTTTTGCATTTTCGATCGTGTGCCCGCATGCGGTATTATTTTTGATTACCGCATGCGGTTGAAGTTGCGTTGATCACAAAGCTCTTGATCAATTGTCACATGCGCTGTCATTGCATTGATCGTCTATTCATTTCTGAATGATTAGCGCAATGCGACGTAGATGCGTTGTTTAGATTATCTTGAGCCATGAATGCATGCAGTGACTTGATTTCCTGCAAAACAGACTTGAAATATCCTTTCCTACCGTGGCAATGGTGTCAGTGGGTATATTGACGACAATTTATAATTCTTCCATTTCATAGCTAATTTCCATACAATTGACGCAACTTTCCTTCCTTTTGGTCGTAATATCTAAATAAAGCAGTATCAATAACTTGTATTACTATATGTTATCACACCCCCAAATTTAGATATATGCTTGTTCTCAAGCATATCTTCTACTAAGGCAATAACGCTCAATTCCTATCCTAAATTTTGCGTCGATTGGTTGCTCCGAATGCTCCACTTAGGCACATTACTTAACATCACAATTTCTTTCTATCCTTGAAAATTCATGACATATGATAACATGTTGTAAAGTGCTACATATGATGTGATCCTAATTCATACATGTTATGACATAAGAAGCGGGGGCGTCCTATGCAATGAGTTTGCATAAGATTAGGACTAAGAAATAAGTCACTTTTATTTTATAACGCTGTTTACTATTTAAGATTGACTATTTCACCTAGATGACCTAGGTAACTCGATCTTAATCCTGAGCTAACTATGAACTCCTATTTATTTGGGATTGCCCTTAGATTTTCATAGTTGAGGGTTGGCTCAACAGTGCCGGCTCAATAAGACTCCCATTTCAGGGATAAGACCGGATAGATAGCTGGGGACATAGGGTGCAAGACGGAGTTCACGCCTACCCGATTTAGGAATAGGAGAAAGGTTGTTCCCTTAAGTACTGAATCTAGGTATTGAACAAGGAGCCCCACCCTCTCACTGGGCTGAGAGAGTTTGGTTTGGTGATTGGATCATAAACCAATTTTTCATTAGAGGATCAGTAGGGACTTGAGGAATAAGACGTAATCTCGGGGGTAAAACAGTTGTTTGACCCAACTGTTATTACAAACAACTTGTGAAGGGTCGACTTGCTGATTATGGACATAATATATGTACAGTGAGGAGAGTGCAACTATGGGCTTTAGTGGAGTGACCCATTAGTTAACGAATGGAGATTAATTTGGTCATAGTTTACCCAATTAATCTTGGATCGTTGAAGCCCATGATCTGTAGGTCCGCGAGGTCCCCCTACTAGCTTGTAACGAACTAGCTCTAGAATAGCATGATAAGTTAATTTGAAACGTTCAAATTAGAATTAAGGGAATTAGTAATTATATGAGATACAATTATGTTTAATTTTAGAATTAAACGGTATAGGATAATTTATATATTTAAATATGATTTAAATATATAAAGATGGATATGTGTTAAAATTAATTTAATATTTGATATTAAATTAATTAAGTTTTATTTATTAATTAATTAATTTATGAAATTAATTAATTTTTAATTTTTAAAATCAAATAGATTTTTTAAATCAAAATTTAATTTTTGGATAAAATTGAAAAAGGAAAAGAAAACTAAAACACAAATGGAAAAATGGGTTTTTCCATTTTCCATCACTTAACTAGTTCACACATGAAGCAACCATTTGCCTTGTCTTCTCCAAGCATGAGCTACAACTCATGCAACTCTTCTCTTTGCATGTTGATTTGCAATATAATGATAAGATTGGAGTGAAAATCGGGCATGCAATCTACAGAATTTTGAGAGAAAATTCGGTTTGAAGAAAGGTTCTTCAACAAAGGTTCCTACAGTGAGCTTTTCTCTTTCATCCCTTGATTCAAGCTTGTTTTGAGTCCCACAACTCAATCTAGGGCACCAAGAGAATAGTGGAAAAATCTTGAGGTGGTCTACAACAAGATATGGAGAAGATTGCAGCTAGAGATGGAGCTTTGAAGAAGTTCTACAAGAGCTATGTCTTGAAACCCATTTTTTCTGTAGAAGCATGCTTTATATTATGCCAAAATTAGTGAATTTGAATGCTTAGATGATCCTTGTACTTCCGCTGTAATTGATGCAATCCTACAATTGATATCAGAGCATCAAATAAGCATTCAATTTGGTTTAATTTTTGTTTGGTGGGTGTTTTATATGAGACATATGAAACTGATGCACTGATATGGTTTTTGGAGTTTTGGCTGTTTAATTCTCTTTAATTTCTCATTTAAATTTGTAATTGGCTCTTTCTTGATGAGCTTTAATGTGTTCATAAGAGTTTGTAATTTATTTGGAGTTATTAGAGTAGAAATTAAGTTGTAAATCGAAGAAACAAGTGAAGAGGCTGAGTTGCAGTTCCAGAGAGAATCAGCCTCTGTTCTTATCGTTGCTGCGGTTCCAGTTGCTAAACGATTGTCTAGCTCCAGACGCTACACGATGTGAAGAAAAGCTAGACGATCGTATAGCAATAGGCGCTGGTCATTGTGATGTTGAATGCTAGACGATCGTGTACCTGCGGGAGTTAAACGATGCGTTCAATTTACTATACGATAGCATTAAGTGATCGTTTAGCTTTGGCGTGGGAACTAAACGATACGTTGAATTTACTATACGATGGTACTATATGATCATTTAGCAACGATGCGCTCTAAGCAATGCGATGAAGTGCTACACGATAGTGCTGAGCAATCGTTTAGATGCGGAGCTAAGCGATCGTGTAGAAAAAGTGCTAAGCGATGAGTTGAAGTTTCTATGCGATGGAACTAAACAAATCGCTTACCTACGATACTGAACGACACGATGATGTTCTATACGATGGAGCTAAGTGATCGTTTAGCTACACGACATATACTGAACGATGACATGTAGCGCTAGACGATGGTGTTAAACGATGGCTTGGTTCTATACGATAGAACTAAGCGATAGTGATGAAGAGCTATACGATAGCCTTGAGCGATTGCTTACTACGATCGTTTATCTTTGATCGGGAGCTAAACGATGCGTTGAGTTACTATGCAATTGCACTACGCGATCGCATACCTTTGCGTGTCAGCTGGGCGATGCATTGAATGCTATGCGATGGCATTAGATGATCGTTTAACTTTTCGCGTGCTAAACAATCAAGCATTTACTAAACGATTTGGCAAAATGCTAGACGATGGTCGTCATTGTTAAACGATGAGACTTAGCGAGATGTTGAATATGTGCAAGGGATGTCGGTTTGACCGATTCTCTTGTGGTCTTGTCTGGTTCAGCTTCGAATGTTCTTGGCTGGTTCGATTCAAACGGTTCGGGTCTGGTTCAAGCTACTTGAGTTCATTTTGGAGCGGTTTGGAAACTGTTTTGTAATAGATAGGCTTCTGTTTGCTTGTTTTTGCCAAAACTAAAACCATATCAGTTTGTGTTTAATTATTTATGCATTCTATGTATGTTATAATTAAATAAGTTTTATATATGCATATAGTATGCCATTTAGATTTAAAATCCCACCATAGGAAGCATGTAACATGCATTGAAAGTATGTTATAATTGTTATAATATATAGTATGCATGTTAGGGTTTCTCGTATTTAATATAAATGTTATATTAAATTTGAATGCCTCATGTATGTCATGGATAAATAGCATGTCTAAAGTTTTATAAGTTGTTATAAAATTAGGTTAGACATCTAAAATCCATAAACAACAGTTGCATGCTCACGTAGGTTGACCACCTGTTTTAATTGTTAAAACTTATAAAACCTAGGTTATAAACTCAATCGGTATATAATCCTGTCTAAGGCTGAGGGTTCTTAAGTTGATGGTTTACGAAACACCTCCTACTTGGGGATTATGGCCGAATTATTGAGCATTGGTAACCGGTTTTATGAGCATACGTGAGTGATGTGAGGTAATAAAATGGTTTATCACCTAGATATCAAAGGTTAAAATCCAATTATAAGAGTTATACTTGGATAAACCACATAGACTTAGAGTTGTTTTATTAGTCGAAAAGAACCTAAGTATAAATCTACCCAAAATAGAACACTTTAGTGGCAGTTTAATAACTTCTATAAGATAGTGTTATTTGAAAATTTCAGTGGGAGATTAATAACATATACGATACGTTATTTTTTAGCTCTCACATCTCTAAGAGTACACAATCTAGATTTATGCGGTACTTCGTGTCACCCTGGGAATGACCTCCATTCGAAAAGTATTTTTTTAGCTAAAATCTAGATTTTGGTGAATAGGAGGAAGTTGTTCAAATATAAGGCTATTATATGATATATAGATTTCAACTACCACGTCTCCACATAGTTTACACCGTGAGATTCATATGACACTTCGTGTCACCTTGGAAGTGGCCTCCATTCGGAAAGTGTTTTGTATGAGTCAATATCAAGGTAAACGGAGGAATTAGTTCATAGTAAGTGGGTGAAGGATATGTGTCAATATATCCTACGATCTCCTCCATTAGTCTGAACCATGAGATTCCTATGTTGCGCTTGCTAGTTTGCTTTATACGGCCCTTTGCTAGTCGTTTAGCGATGGCTATCCCCTTGGAAGGTTGTAACATAGGATTCGGAACAACACAGGCTTCAGTAAAATGAATAGGGTCTTATAGTTCCATTTTGGATGTTGTCTTCTATTTCGGAGACAAATTCATACCGTTCTATAGGATCTGAAAATGGCGGGTCACACTTACAAGAATTACTAAGTTGTTAGTAAAGATCTTGACCGAAAATGATAACTAAACGATTATAGGAATAAGAGTTATTCCAGAGACAATAGAAATAAGAGTTACTATGAGGATAGTGTTTGGTCAAAATTGTTTGTTTTAGTGAAGGAGTATCTGACTGCCTCATAGTAGAACATATTCTGATTCACTAAAATATTGTTGCAAATAAATAATAGTTATGGGTACATTATTAATTTTTGCTAAAACTTGACTTTGGATTTAGTTACAATTTTCTAATTAGAATTTGTTTGAATTTTATCAGTATGTCGAATTCTAGTATACTCACTTTCGATGTACATAACAGTAAAATAAAATCGACAAATAAATTACTAGCGGTTGATTATACCAACAGAGTTTTAATAGAGGACTGTCCTCTATCTCCCAACTCAAATCAAATTATGAATTATGCAGATGAGAATGCTGAATTCGAACAACAAGATAAATATGATTTACTTGTTATCGAAGCATGTTTAGTGGAAAACGATAAAATCTGGATAATTGATTCAGGTGCCGCTAATCATGTATGTACTATCTCACAGGAAACAAGTTCCTGGAGATAGTTGACAGAAGGTGAAACAATCTTTAAGGTAGGGACCAGGGAGATTGTTTCAGCCAAATCAGTGGGAGATATGAAGTTATTTATAGGAGATAAGTACGTTTATTTGAAAAATGAATATTATATTCCTTCTATGAAAAGGAATCTAATAACTGTCTCCTGTTTGCTAGAACAAAATTATAAAGTTTATTTCGAAAATGTTGAAGTGTTCATCAAAATGGGAAATAAACAGATTTGCTCTGCAAAATTAGAAAATAACTTGTACATGTTAAAACCAACTGAGGTCAAAGCTGTTTTGAATATTGAGATGTTTAAAACTGCTAGGACTCATAAGAAAAGGAAGATTTCTCCAAATGCCTATCTTTGGCATTTGAGACTGAGTCACATAAATCTCAACAGGATTGAGAGATTGGTTAAGAACGGTCTTTTAAACAAGTTGGAAGACAGTTCATTACCACCATGTGAGTCATGTCTTGAGGGTAAAATGACAAAAATATCTTTTTCTGGAAAAGGTCTTAGAGCCAAAGAACCCTTAGAGCTGATTCACTCAGACCTTTGTGGGCCTCTAAATGTTAGAGTAAGAGGGGGGTATGAGTATTTCATCAGTTTTATAGATGATTATTCAAGGTATGGGCATGTTTACCTAATACACCAAAAGTCTAAAACTTTTGAAAAGTTCAAAGAGTATAAGGCTGAGGTTGAAAACCAATTAGGTAAAAAGATTAAAACGATTCGATCGGATCGAGGTGGTGAGTATATGGACATAGAATTCCAGAACTATTTGACAGAATATGAAATTCAGTCTCAACTCACAGCCCGTGGCACACCTCAGTAGAACGGTGTGGCAGAGAGGAGAAACATAACCTTGTTGGGCATGGTTCGTTCCATGATGAGTTATGCTCAGTTAACAAATTCTTTTTGGGTACACGCAGTTGGGACTGCAGTGTATACTTTGAACATGGTTCCCTTGAAAAGTGTTTCTGAAACACCTTACGAGCTTTGGAGAGGACGTAAAGGAAATTTATATCACTTCAGGATTTGGGGTTGTCCAGCACATGTTTTGGTACAAAATCCTAAAAATCTGGAACATCGTTCAAAAGTATACCTATTTGTAGGCTACCCAAAAGAAACAAAAGGTGGTCTCTTTTATGGTCCTCAGGAAGATAAAGTATTTGTATTGACAAATGAAACCTTCCTGGAGGAAGATTATATAAAGAACCACCAACCTCACAGTAAGCTAGTAATAGAAGAAATGTCCAGAGAAACGACAAATGTATCAACGAGATTTATTGATCGAGCAGGTCCGTCAACAAGAGTTGTTGATGAAATTGATACTTCACATCATTCTCAAGAGTTTAGAATGCCTCGTCATAGTGGGAGGGTTGTGCAACAGCCTGACCGGTACATGGGTTTAATTGAAACTCAAGTCATCATACCAGATGATGACTTTTAATCAATGAACGATGTGGATAAAGACCCATGAATTAAAGCCATGGACCTTGAAATGGAATCTATGTATTTCAATTCTGTCTAGGATCTTGTAGATCAACTGGAAGGGGTAAAACCCATCGGTTGCAAGTGGATATACAAGAGAAAAAAAGACCAAGCTGGTAAGGTACAGACCTACAAAGCTAGACTTGTGGCAAAAGGGTTTACCCAAAGAGAGGTGTTAGATTTTGAAGAAACCTTCTCTCCAGTTACCACGATAAAGTCTATTAGAATACTCTTGTCCATAGCCACATTTTATGATTATGAAATATGGCAAATGGATGTCAAGATAGCTTTTCTGAATGGCTATCTTGTATAGAGTATCTATGTCTCAACCAGAAGGGTTTATACAGCAGAGTCAAGAGCAAAAAGTTTGCAAGCTTAATCGATCCATTTATGGATTAAAACGAGCTTCTAGATCCTGGAATATGAGATTTGACGCTGCGATCAAATCTTATGGCTTTGAACAAAATGTTGATGAACCCTGTGTATACAAGAAGATCGTAAACAAAACTGTCACTTTTCTGGTGTTGTATGTTGATGATATTCTACTAATTGGGAATGAGGTAGAATATCTAGCTGACGTTAAGAGATGGTTGGCTTCACAATTCCAAATGAAAGATTTGGGAGAAGCACAATATGTTCTTGGAATCCAAATAGTTCGGAATCACAAGAACAGAACATTGGGATTATCTCAAGCATATTATATAGACAAGATGTTGTCTAGGTATAAAATGAAAAATTCCAAGAAAGGATCTTTACCTTTCAGGCATGGAATTCACTTATCTAAGGAGCATGGTCCTAAGACACCTTAGGAGGTTGAGAAGATGAATCGAATTTCATATGCATCTGCAGTTGGCAGTTTGATGTATGTAATGTTGTGTACTTGTTCCAACATGTGCTATGCCGTAGGAATTGTTAGCAGATTCAGTCCAATCCTGGTCATGACCATTGGACTGCTGTTAAAAACATTCTCAAGTATCTTCGAAGAACGAGAGATTATATACTCGTGTATGGTTCAAAGGATCTGATCCTTACTGGATACACTGATTCTGACTTTCAGACCAATATTGATTCAAGGAAATCAACTTCGGGGTCAGTATTCACTCTGAACGGAGGCGCAGTTGTGTGGAGAAGTGATAACGGACAGAAATGTACGTTATCATAGTGCTAAGTTTTTAAACAATGTTGGATTGCGTAGATGAAATATGTTAAATTGTGTCCATTAAGCATAAAATCTATAATATTGCGGTCGCATGCGGCCAACGCATTAGAACAGTTGATCTTTACATTTTTATGCAGAATGTGGGTTAGTGCAATGCAGAGATTGTGATCATAGGAATACATTGGTTGAGCACAACTTCATCGCAAGACTTTGCGTTGATCGTGCTTGCAAACATTTGCCCAAGAAAAATCACCGCAACTTGGTCAACGCAACATGGTGGGCGCATCTGGATGAAAGGATAATTAAGAGCGATGGGACAGAAAGCTGACGACAGTCAGATCCAAATTAAGTTGATAGCCGATAATGGTCACGAAGTACATTTAGCTTTATTGGTGACAATTATCCGGCGCATCAGTCAGGAATTAAAGCTATTCCATCTGTACAACTGGGAGAGAGATACCGCCTTTCACCATGGAAACTCTATAAATACCAAGTGCATTCTTCAGAGAAGGAGTTAAGCAGTCGATTACTTCATCACTTTACAAGTTCACGCCTCTGTCCATAGTTTTCTTTCATTTTAAGGCGGATGCGAGGAAGAAGATGTGCCGGTAGATCGTTCCGGTAAGCTTGGGAAAGCACCGGAAGCTCCAAAACAGAGAGAGGGCCGACGCCTGTGGAAGCGGGAACATTTGTAGATCATAATAGAGATTTAGTGTAAAAAGTCTCGGTCAGCAAGGTATTGCTACCAGGCTCTCTACCTTCACTTTTCATTGTCATTTTGTACTCAACTCATTTATAAGAATTGACTTTCTTTCTCTATATCTGTTCACTCTCTATTATTCATGCATGAGCAACTAAATTAGTTGAATGGGTTGAGAAACAGTTAGCTAGCATAACGAGGGAATCTTCATTCTTTGCGATTATCTTGTTTATGTATGCTGCATTCGTTTATTAGAGATACTCGGGAGGGTAGTCTAAGGACAGGATCTAGACTTGGGAAGGTTAGGATAGAATCTAGGTTTGGAAGAACTAGATTAGAATGCATAAACGAGAGATAAGCGCTTAGGAATGAGCACTATTTGTTATTAACGCATCGCATGCATCTTAGCAATAAGATATGATTGTATGCGGTCACCTTGCTTTCATGCATTTTGCATCAATGCATAGGACAAGAGTAGAGACTTAGAGATAAGCTCTATGGATATTTTGCATTCAACACATGCATCCTAGACTTAGGAGCATCGCATTTACATTGGGAAATGACTTGCTGTGCATGGTTGTAATATGATCGTAAAGTTTGACGCATTCCCGAGTAACGCTAGCTAAAGATCTTCTCAACTCAGTCATCGCATACTCATTGCATCTATCAACACAACTATCTTTCTCAAATTCGTCGCCTTTATTTACTTCTTTTTCATCAACACAACAACACACCCAACACTTTATTTATTTACTTGGTTACCAAAAAGTTTCATAAACATTACCAACACAACTATTTTCATAAGTCCCTATGTTCAACCCTGAACTTACCAGGAAACTCAGAAGAATTTACACTTGAATTTCGCTGGGGAAACTTGAGTGCAGAACGCAATCCATCAACGCATATCATCCATATTTCCACTTCATAAAACCAAGCATCAAGTTTTTGGCGCCGTTGTTTGGGACTTCGGAAAAATAATTTGTTAACGGTAATTTTTGTGATTTCTTTTCAGAACTCTTAATCTCTGGTGAACTACGACCTAGAGATTGAGTGAACATTTCGAAGGAAACTACGAGACCGCCAACAACAACCATAATCCGATAAAGAAGAGATGGCGGAGAAGCCTGAAGGTGGAGCACCAAATGATAATAATGTCATGGCGAATCCGATTCTATTGGCAAACGATCGTAATAGATCCATTAGGGATTATGCATCGCCAAACCTCTATGATTTCACTCCAGGAATCATGAGGCTTGCCCTCGACGGAAGCAGATTCGAGATGAAACCGGTGATGCTGCAGATGATCCAAACTGCAGGTCAATTTGGAGGAAGGCGTGGCTAGGACCCGTATGCCCACCTCTAAAGTTTTATTGAAATCTGCAATAATTTTATGTTCCTCAACATCTCCGCTGAAGAAGTTCGACTAACGTTGTTCCCATTTTCTCTCTATGATCAGGCTAGGAAATGGGTTTATTCGTTCGAACCAGGAGAGATTACTTCTTGGGAGCATGTAGTGGAGAAATTCATGAAAAAGTATTTTCCACCTACAGAGAACGTAAGACGAAGAAAGCTTATTACTAATTTTGAACAAGATATGGACGAATCGCTCAGCGATGCTTGGGCGAGATTTAAAAGGTTGGTTCGAGATTGTCCGCATAATGGGCTACTAGACTGTCTTCAAATGGAAATTTTCTATCATGGTTTGAATCCTGCTTTGCAGACCGCTACCAATGTGGCAGGCGCTGGTGGTCTGCTTGACAAAACTTACAATGAGGCGAAGAATATCCTGGACCGCATCTGCAACAACCATGAAGACTGGAGGGAGAGTGACCAGATATTAAGACTTAAATATTCTGATGCAAATAACGGTGCCATTGTTTCATTACAAAAACAAATGGCCGCAATGATGAATTTGATTCAAGGAATGGTGATCAGCAACCTAACACTGCAAAGTGGGAAAATTAACGCAATAAGTCAAAACACCACAAGGTGTTCGACTTGTGGTGATGGGCATGCGATGGAAGTTTGCTCGCAAAATCCATAGTCTATATATTTTGTAAAGAATAATCCCTTTTTAAACACTTACAACCCCGGGTGGAGAAACCACCCCAATTTTGCCTGGAAGAATTAACAATAAAATTCTCAATCTGTGGCACAAAAAGAAGGGCCATCAGGATTCTTCCAACGCAACAACGTTCAACAGAGCAACCAAGCAAGTAGCTCACAACATCCAACGCAATTTTCTTCTCTAGAGAGCCTATTGAAGCAATATATAGAGAAAAACGAGACAGTGCTTCAAAGTCAGGCTACGTCCATCCGGAACCTCGAATTGCAAATGAGCCAGATTGCGAATGAGCTGAAGAGACAACTGCAAGGGGCGTTGCCAAGTTCAACTGAACTTCCACACAACCCGGGGGGATCAGGTAAGGAGCAATGTCAGGTTATGACATTGCGCAGTGGAAAGATTGTGGAGGGAGAAAAGAAGGATCAGAGTAGAACAACTTCCATCGCAACTGAGCCTGAGATTGCAGTAATGCAAGAAGAAGAAAGAGAAAATGAAGTAGTAGAACCTGAAGTTGCATCAACCTCAAAGTTAAATGAAACGGGAACCATGAAAGTTCAGTTACCACCCTTCTCATAGAGACTAAGGAAGAAGAAAAATGAAGAGGTACAGTACCAATACTTCTTATCTATGTTAAATTAATTACATGTTAATATTCCTTTCAGTGAAGCGATTTAGGAAATTCTTGCCTATGCCAAGTTTCTGAAGAACACGGTAACTAAGAAGAGAGGCACTGGAAAATTTGCCACGGTGGCATTAACGCAAAGTTCCAAATCTATTATCCCACCGAAGATGAGCGATCCTAGGAGCTTCACTATTCCTTGCTCTATAGGAGGACTCTATATTGGGCAAGCCTTGTGTGACTTGAGGGCCAGGATAAATTTGATGCCACTATCAATTTTTAGAAAATTAAATGTGGGACAACTTGTGCCCACATCAGTGACTCTCCAATTGGCTGACAGATCCTTGGTTTATCCAGAAGGTAAGGTAAAGGATGTGCTGATCACGATTGATAAATTCATTTTGCCAGTTGACTTCATCATTCTAGACTATGAGGTCGACAAAGATGTGCCCATCATTTTGGTGTGACCTTTCCTATCAACGGGTCGTGCTCAAATTGATATGCACAAGGGAGAAATCACGCTGAGTATAAACAGACAGAAGCTCAAATTTAATATAATTCGTGCCATGAAATTTCCAGATGAAGAAGATCTGCAAGATTCTGATGATGACCTGAATTTAATTGAAGAAGAAAAGTCTGATGAAGAGTGTGAAGAAGAGAATGCCAATGCATCTGTAGTTGCCTACAATGCGATCGTAGCAAAAACAAATAAAGAAGAAGAAATGATCACAACGTAAGAAGAAGAGTCAAAAGAAGAAAGAAAAACAACGCAACCTTCGCTGGTTTCCACCAACACTTGAACTAAAGACCTTACCAACCCATTTGAAGTACGCATTTCTGGGGCAGAATGAGAAGCTGCCAGTGATAATTTTCTCGGCGCTCAACGCAGATCAAGAGAATGCATTGATGAGCATTCTCAAGAAACATGTGCGAGCAATTGGCTGGACACTCGTTGATATTAGAGGAATTAGCCCCGTGTACTGCATGCACCACATTCGTCTCGAGGACGACCACAAAGCAACATTTGAAAATCAACGCAGACTTAACCCTGTGATGAAGAAGGTTGTCAAAAAGGAGATTATCAAGTGGCTGGATGCGGGTATTATCTATCCCATAACAGATAGTATGTGGGTCAGCCCCGTGCAATGTGTGCCGAAGAAGGGCGGAATGACGGTAGTTCCAAATGAGACAATGAATTAATACCGCAAAGAACCATCACTGGTGGCGCATATGTATGGACTACCATAAGTTGAATGCGGCCACAAGGAAAGATCACTTCCCTCTACCATTCATTGATCAAATGCTAGACAGACTAGCAGAGAATGATTTTTATTGCTTCTTGGATGGGTATGTCAGATATAATCAAATGATGATAGCTCATGAAGACCAAGACAAAACCACATTCACCTGCCCATATGGGACATTCGCTTTTCGTCGCATGCCATTCGGCCTCTACAATGCGTCGAGCACGTTCCAAAGGTATATGATGGCGATCTTTTCAGATTTTCTCGAGGACTCAGTGGAAATATTTATTGATGACTTCTCTATTTATGGGAAAACTTATGAAGTCTGCCTGGCCAATTTGGAGAAAATTCTGAAAAGTATGTGAAGAGACGAACCTGGTGCTCAATTGGGAAAAATGTCACTTCATGGTGCAAGAGGATATAGTGTTGGGACACAAAATCCCCTGGGAAGGGTTGGAGGTGGAATAAGCAAAGATTGAAGCAATTGAAAAACTTTCACCTCCAACCAGCGTGAAGGCTGTGCGAAGCTTCTTGGGGCACGCGGGATTTTACAGATGATTCGTCAAAGACTTTTCTAAGATAGCACGGCCATTGAGTGCGTTGTCAGAGGCAGGCAGGAAATTTGAGTTTGACAACAATTGCTTCAACGCATTCAGAGTATTAAAAGATGCGCTGATTACCGCGCCTGTACTAATTGCGCCGGATTGGACAACGCCATTTGAAATCATGTGTGACGTAAGCGGGTATGCGATAGGGGTTGCATTAGCACAAAAAAAGAAAACTATTTTGCACCCCAACTCATATGCGAATAAAACTCTAAACGCTGCTCAAATAAATTATACCACTACTGAGAAAGAACTCCTGGCTATGATTTTTGCATTGGAGAAATTCAGGGCATATCTGTTGGGAACCAAGGTACTTATTCACACTGATCACTCGACAATCAAATATTTAATGAAAAAGAAGGACGCAAAACCAAGGTTGATCAGATGGGTTCTCCTCCTTCAAGAATTTGATATCAAGATAATTGATCGGAAGGGGACAAAGAATCAAGTTGCGGATCATTTGTCCAGACTAGAAAATCCTGAGGTTGACTGCAATGAATCTGAAGTGAGTGTCGTGTTGCGGACGAGCAGCTGTCCATATAGAAGAATTGTCCTGGTATGCGGACATCGTTAATTATTTGGTCTGTGAACAATTTCCTAAAGATTACACCTACCATCAACAAAAGAATCTCAAGCATGAATGCAAACATTATTATTTGGATGAGCCGAATCTGTATAAAAAAGGTGCAGACCAAATCATTCGATTATGCGTGTCAAATGCTGCTCAATAACGCATATTGTCACAGTGCCATGATTCGCCATATGGAGGGCATTTCGGAGGGCAACGCACTGTAGCTAAAGTTTTGCAAAGTAGATTCTTTTGGTGTAATGACCCGACCCCCTAGGACTTAGGTAAGGTCGTTACTACAATAAATGCATGCAAAGAATTTAAAACGATGCTCAGTTATTTGAAATAAATGCTAATTGAAACAAGAGAAGTTCAAAAGACATTTATTAAATGCAATTGTTAAAAACAATAATAGGGTATCCATAAATCATAAAGGTTAATAAATACATATGAAAAACAATTCTTAATAATAAGTTTCAAACATCAAATCTAAACATTAAGAGAAACATGAAAAGAACTCTAAATCTCATGATGCGGAAGCGTAAAAACTAGTCCCAGTGACACGATCACGAATTCCGCTACGCCATCGCCGGTGCATCTCTACACTTACCTGAAACATAAACATAAGAAAGAATGAGTATGAAATACTCAGTAAGTAGCCCTACCATTGGGGTCAGGCTAGGCATCTATGTCTTCTAGATACCTGCATATGGCATATAAACACATGAAACAGACAAGAGACTGAGTCCTATCCTATTGTTGTTAAGTATGCCCACAAAACTGGTGAATCCCGGAGGAAACACAAAACTAGTGAATCCCGGAGGAAACACAAAACTGGTGAATCCCGGAGGAAACACAAAACTGGTGAATCCCGGAGGAAACACAAAACTGGTGAATCCCGAAGGAAACACAAAACTGGTGAATCCCGAAGGAAACACAAAACTGGTGAATCCCGAAGGAAACACAAACTGGTGAATCTCGAAGGAAACACAAAACTGGTGAATCCCGAAAGAAACACAAAACTGGTGAATCCCGAAGGAAAAAAAAAACTGGTGAATCCCGAAGGAAACACAAAACTGGTGAATCCCGAAGGAAACACAAACTGGTGAATCCCAAAGGAAACACAAAACTGGTGAATCCCGAAGGAAACACAAATTGGTGAATCCTGAAGGAAACACAAACTGGTGAGCATCTAACTAATCAATGAGAATATTCACACAGTCTTAACGTGTTAAAATTCAACATTACACAGTTCTAAAACATACATAAAAATTCTTGATACCATTGCTTCATCAGATACACATATTTCTTAATAACATATTATACATCATCCATGTATAACTTACATCATAAACACAACATGCAAGTATGTCTCAACACCAGCAGATCAGACATCGACATATGAAAACACATACTATCACATACTAATGATCAAGTACTTAGGTGTGTATGTAAACAAATCAGAATTCGTGCCAGAACGTACTTTGATTCAGGTCATACTGTCAATCAACATACTAACATTTACCATAACATACACTTATCATTCTAGCATACAACTAAAGCCTGGCCCATGGGCAGTTCCAGTAGTAAGATTACTTATCTCAAAATCAAATTCCGATTTTTTTAATCCAAGCTAATGCTCTCCAACCAAAAACCCCTGAACTAAGTCCCCTAATACAGAACATAACACAAATTTTAAATTCTTGGAACCAAGATCCATACATACAAATTAAATTTAGGGATCACCAATGAACTTACCCAACGAAACTTGATCAACCAACACTCGCGCAATTTCGACTCAAAATTTCCTCTTAGCAGATTTTAGAACCCAAAGGACGACGACATGGAACCTTCGAGAAACTAAAACCAAACTCTCCATCAGTCCAACAACCAAAATGTGTCTAACAATCAATAACAAGGGTTACAACGCTTACCAAAAATACTTGCCGAACGAACTCGAATCCGCTAAATAGCATGCTGCGCACTCCGAAGTACTCCAATCTTGGATCTGGATTCCAGATATAGAGATAACAAATTTTTAACCCAAAATCAAATGGGTAATCAAACTAGATCAACCAAAATCTTGCCCAAAAATATAATCAATTGCTTACTCAAACACAAGTCTAGTGATGTAGGCGGGTCCTGGCGACGAACAAGGCTGGCGGCGCTGGAAGCAGCCAATAGTGACGCGGTGGGCGGTGGAGGAGAGACTCGGTGGCTCGAATCTGGTTGGGCTGAGAGCGGCGGACATGCGACGAAGAAGTGGGCTAGGCAGAAGCTTACACGTCGAGCGGTAGTGGAGACCAGCTTGGGCTTGGGTGGCGGCAGTCTGGACGAGCGCTCGGCTGGATGGAGGCTTTCAGCATCCGATCCAGGTGTGATCGACTTCAGCGCTCAGGTGGCTCGCAACGACGACTGGAATCAGATCTGGGTGGTGCGAACGGTCAACGGTGAGGAGGTCGAAACTTCTGTCCAAGGTCAGCGGCGGGAGTGAAAGGCTACTAGGTCTGCGTGAGGAAGAAGTGGGAAGGGGAAAGAAAAAGAGGAAAAAGAAAAAGGAAAGAAAAAGGAAATGAATAAAATAAAATATATTTTATTTTATTTCCTTCCTATTCTCCTTTATTATTTTTATTATTTTTTTTTTCCATTCTCTTTCTTTTCATTTTTAAAACAACAAATCTTGCCTTTTATTTCCAGCACCAAAATCCGGAATTAATTTTCAATATTAATTTCCACTTAAATGATTTAAATTCCAACAATTGCACTTAAATGTCCAAAAATTCACAAAATGTCCTCAATTAGTAAAAAAAAGTGACTGAAATTACATTAATACTACTAAAAAAATACAGGGTGTTACATTTGGCCTTCATTATTTAAGGATGTTGCTGACTGCGGAATGAAATACGATCGGTGTCAATGCACCGACAACATTTCACGGAAGAACACAATGCCAATGAACACTATCTTGGAGCTTGAATTATTTGACGTCTGGGGGATTGATTTCATGGGACCATTCCCTTCTTCGCATAGCAAGCATTATATCTTATTGGCTGTCGATTACGTCTCCAAATGGATAGAGGCAATAGCATGCGCCGCAAGTGATGTGGTAGTAGTCTCCCAGTTCCTCAAGAAAAATATTTTCACTCGTTTTGGCACTCCTCGCGCTATCATAAGTGATGAAGGATCAAACTTTGTCAACCACAATATCCTCTACAAAGTAGCCACCACATACCATCTGCAAATGAATGGTCAGGCTAAGGTGTCCAATCGAGAAATTAAGTTGATACTTGAGAAAGTGGTAAAGCCTTCACGGAAAGATTGAGCAATGAAGCTCGATGATGCGTTGTGGGCATACTGGTTAAACACCAATAGGTATGTCCCCCTATGCGTTGGTATTTGGCAAGGAGTGTCATTTGCCTTTGGAGTTGGAGTATAAAGCATATTGGGCAATCAAGAAACTGAATTTTGATTTGAAGAAAGCAGGGGAAGTGAGAAAACTACAGCTGGTTGAGCTAGAAGAATGGAGAATCAACGCATATGAGAATGCGAAGATTTATAAAGAGCACACCAAGTGCTCGCATGATAAACGCATATGCGCTAGAAACCTCCAAGTAGGGCAAAAGGTCTTACTCTTTAATTCAAGATTGCGACTCTTCCTGGGAAAATTAAAATCGCGCTGGTTCGATCCCTTCATTATCAAAGAAATATTTCAACATAGTGCGGTGGAACTGATCACCGAGGATGGTAGTCGAATATTTAAAGTTAATGGACAATGGATCAAGGCATATTGCGGAGGAGATTTCCAACCCAGAAACAGTCTCCACAAAGTTGAAAAACCTGGACTATCCTTTACTCAACTCTTGAACATTTAACTCTTCGTCACTTTACTATTATCTGTATTTCACTTATTTTTCTTTCTTTAAAAAAAAAGAAAAAAAAAAAAGAAAACTTGTTGTTTTGTTTTAATTCATTTGATCCTCTCTTTATCTGTTTACAAGGATTAAGGCACAGGATTGCGAAGAAGAAAATGATCTCATTCCATCACCGTAATCCACAGAAGCAAAGATCGTCGCAAGGATGGATGCATCAATACACAATACGGGTGACAACCAAAATTTGGGGGTGTACTCTTCCTTATCTTTATTTCAAATTTTGCGCTATCATATTGCATTTCACTTTTCCAAGTTTTATCACCACATCCTCCTTGATTACTGCAATCATTTGCCGAATAGATAAATTTAGTAGTTTACCCCATTCTGTTTCTTTCCCAAGTATGATTTCAATGATGACAAATATGCTTCTATGTCTTTCGTATATAACAGAGGCAACTTAATCTTAAGATAGCCACCTCATGAAATATTTCTAGAAGTTAGGGGTTTGCTAGCTTTCTTTCAAACTCTCTTTATAACCTATTCTATGACCATCGCATGACTTATTTTAATTTCTTTTGGCAATGAGGATATTGCCGTATTTTAAATTTGGGAATGAGGTATTTATTTTCGATCTTGCTAAAAAAATATATATTTTTTAGAATAACAACTTCACTGTCAACGTAATGGGAAACTCATGTTGATAAGAGTTAAGTTGTGAAAGGCATTTACCCGTAGTTGATATTCGCATGACACACGTGGGGGAAAGCGCAAACGAAAATAAGTCACTAGGATCAACGCATAAATCAATGACCACAACTCCACTACCAAATCGGTATGATTTTAGTCTGAGAAAGAGTGCATTGCTCGTAGTTGGATGTCCGCATGACACACGTGGGGGCAAGTTAAAACGAAGGCAAGGCACTCGGATCAGTGCAAGGTCAGAAAAAAATAGCAATGAAGAAAATTTTTGTGAAGGATAAATCATTTGACACCCCGGTGGAAAAATTTTCTTTTTAAAATAAATCATGCGATGTTCCAAAATTTAGTAAAGTCTTTTTGAAAGTTAAGCTTGCAATCCCTAAGTCTTAGAAATATTTTAGGAAGACACTTGAATAAGCCTTAAAGAAATTTTGGCATATAGGATTTGAACGAAGTATCCTTGAGAAATCTAGGGAAAGAACTTTGCAGTTGACTTGCTAAAGGAATCTTTAGCTTATGCTTGAGGATAAGCATTGTTAAATTTGGGGGTGTGATAACGGGCAGAAATGCACGTTATCATAGTGCTAAGTTCTTAAACAATGTTGGATTGCATTGATGAGTTAAATTGCGTCCATTAAGCATAAAATCTATAATATTGCGGTCGCATGCGGCCAACGCATTAGAGCAGCTGATCTTTACATTTTTGTGCAAAATATGCGTTAACGCAATGCAGAGATTGTGATCATAGGATTACATTGGTCGAGCGCAATTTCACTGCAAGACTTTGCGTTGACCGTGCTCGCAAACATTCGCCCAAGAAGAATTACCGCAACTTGATCAGCACAACATAGTGGGCGCATCCGAGTGAAAGGATAATTAAGAGCGATGGGACAGAAAGCTGACGACAGTCAAATCCAAATTAAGTTGATAGCCGATAATGGTCACGAAGTACATTTAGCTTTATTGGTGACAATTATCCGGCGCATCAGTCAGGAATTAAAGCTATTCCATCTGTACAACTGGGAGAGAGATACCGCCTTTCACCATGGAAACTCTATAAATACCAAGTGCATTCTTCAGAGAAGGAGTTAAGCAGTCGATTACTTCATCACTTTACAAGTTCACGCCTCTGTCCATAGTTTTCTTTCATTTTAAGGCGGATGCGAGGAAGAAGGTGTGCCGGTAGATCGTTCCGGTAAGCTTGGGAAAGCACCAGAAGCTCCAAAACAGATAGAGGGCCGACGCCTACGAAAGTGGGAACATTTGTAGATAAAAATAGAGATTTAGTGTAAAAATCCTCGGCCAGCAAGGAATTGCTACCAGGCTCTCTACCTTTACTTTCCATTGTCATTTTCTACTCAACTCATTTATAAGAATTGAATTTCTTTCTTTATATCTGTTCACTCTCTGTTATTCATGCATGAGCAACTAAATTAGTTGAATGGGTTGAGAAGAAGTTAGCTAGCATAACGAGGGAATCTTCATTCTTTGCGATTATCTTGTTTATGTTTGCTGCATTCGTTTATTAGAGATACTCGGGGAGTCTAAGGACAGGATCTAGACTTGGGAAGGTCAAGAAAAAATCCAGGTTTGGAAGAACCAGATTAGAACGCATAAACGAGAGATAAGCGCTTAGGAATGAGCACTATTTGTTATTAACGCATCGCATGCCTCTTAGCAATAAGATATGATTGTATGCGGTCACCTTGCTTTCATGCATTTTGCATCAACGCATAGGACAAGAGTAGAGACTTAGGGATAAGCTCTATGGACATTTTGCATTCAACACATGCGTCCTAGACTTAGAAGCATCACATTTACATTGGGAAATGACTTGCTGTGCATGTTTGTAACATGATCGCAAAGTTTGATGCATTCCCGAGTAACGCTAACTAAAGATCTTCTCAACCCGTTCATCGCATACTCATTGCATCTATCAACACAACTATGTTTCTCAAATCTGCCGCCTTTATTTACTTCTTTTTCATCAACGCAACAACACACCCAAAACTTTATTTATTTACTTGGTTACCACAAAGTTTTCATAAACATTTTCAATGCAACTATTTTCACAAGTCCCTGTGTTCGACCCTGGACTTACCAGAAAACTTAGAGGAATTTACACTTGCATTCCGCTGGGGAAACTTGAGTGCAGAACACAATCCATCAACGCATATCATTCATATTTCCACTTCATAAAACCAAGCATCAAGAAGCATCAAGCAGAGTTGTATTGCGGATTCCACAATGGAAGCTGAGTATGTAGCTGCAAGCGATACAACAAAAGAAGCAGTATGGCTCAGAAAGTTCCTGACAGATCTGGAAGTAGTTCCTAACATTCACCTACCTGTCATTCTCTATTGTGACAACAGTGGAGCAGTTGCAAATTCAAAGGAACCACAAAGCCATAAAAGGGGAATTTACACTTGCATATCGAACGGAAGTACCATCTCATCAGGGAGATTGTACACAGAGAAGACGTCATTGCCACTCAGATTGCTTCCCAAGACAACTTAGCTGATCCATTTATGAAGGCCCTCTCGGCTAAAGTGTTCGAGGGTCACCTAGTAGGATTAGGTCTACGAGTTTTGTATCACTAGGACAAGTGGGAGAATTGATGGGTATTGTGATGCCCTAGTTTATTGTATTTGTACATTTTATTCTCTCATGTAAACTCAACATTGTATATACTTATATATATTGATCCACTGGAGTTTTAGTCCAAGTGGGAGTATTGTTGGGTTTTATGTCCTAAAAACTCACAGTTTTTAAAGTGGTAAACATTTTCTATTATCAATATACTTGTTATTGATCTCATAGATTGTATGAAAGTCTAAATCCAATAAACTAAGACCCATGACTATTGTATGAGTACTTGAACTTTATGTGGAGACATAAGAGTGGATCGGATTTGAGTAAATAGTCAAAATGATCTATGGTACATGAATGAGGTTGGGTACCTCATTCTGGTAACACCATTGGATACAGCCTACTCTGTAGTTGTTACAAAGAGTTGTAAAGTGCTACATACGATGTGATTCTAATTCGTACATGTTATGACATGAGGAGCGGGGGCGTCCTATGCAATGAGTTTGCATAAGATCAGGACCAAGAAATAAGTCACTCTTACTTTATAACACTATTTATTGTTTAAGACTAACAATTTCACCTAGATGACCTAGGTGAAATTGTATCCAATGGTGTTACCAGAATGAGGTGAAATTGTTATGACATGAGGAGCGGGGGCGTCCTATGCAATGAGTTTGCATAAGATCAAGACCAAGAAATAAGTCACTTTTACTTTATAACACTATTTATTGTTTAAGACTAACAATTTCACCTAGATGACCTAGGTAACTCGATCTTAATCCTGAGCTAACTATGAACTCCTGTTTAATCGGGATTGCCCTTAGATATGCATAGTTGAGGGTTGGCACAACAGCGCCGGCTCAATAAGACTCCCATTTCAGGGTAAGATTGGATAGATAGCCGGGGACATAGGGTGCAAGACGGAGTTCACGCCTACCCGATTTAGGGATAGGAGAAAGGTTGTTCTCTCAAGTACTGAATCTAGGTATTGAACAAGGGGCCCCACCCTCTCACTGGGCTGAGAGAGTTTGGTTTGGTGATTGGATCACAAACCAGTTGTTCATTAGAGGATCAATAGGGACTTGAGGAATAAGACGTAATCTCGGGGTAAAACAGTTGTTTGACCCAACCGTTATTATGAACAACTTGTGAAGGGTCGATTTGCTGATTATGGTTAAATCATGTGGACATAATATATGTACAGTGAGGGGAGTGCAACTATGGACTTTAGTGGAGTGACCCATTAGTTAACGAATGAAGATTAATTTGGTCTAATGAGTTTACACAATTAATCTCGGATCGTTGGAGCCCATGATCTGTAGGTCCGTGAGGTCCCCTTACTAGCTCGTAACGGACTAGCTCTAGAATTGCGTGATAAGTTAATTTGAAACGTTCAAATTAGAATTAAGGGAATTAGTAGTTATATGAGATATAATTATGTTTAATTTTAGAATTAAACGGTATAGGAGAATTTATATATTTAAATATGATTTAAATATATAAAGATGGATATGTGTTAAAATTAATTTAATATTTGATATTAAATTAATTAAGTTTTATTTATTAATTAATTAATTTTTAATTTTTAAAATCAAATAGATTTTTTAAATCAAAATTTGATTTTTGGATAAAATTGAAAAAGGAAAAGAAAACTAAAACACAAATGGAAAAATGGGTTTTTCCATTATCCATCACTTAACTAGCTCACACATGAAGCAACCATTTGCCTTGTCTTCTCCAAGTATGAGCTGCAACTCATGCAACTCTTCTCTTTGCATGTTGATCTGCAATATAATGAGAAGATTGGAGTGAAAATCGGGCATGCAATCTACAGAATTTTTAGAGAAAATTCAATTTGAAGAAAGGTTCTTTAACAAAGGTTGCTGCAATGAGCTTTTCTTCTTCATCCCTTGATTCAAGCTTGTTTTGAGTCCCACAATTCAATCTAGAGCACCAAAAGAATAGTGGGAAAGATCTTGAGGTGGTCTACAATAAGATATGGAGAAGATTGCAGCTGGAGATGGAGCTTTGAAAAAGTTCTACAAGAGGTATGTCTTGAAACCCATTTTTTCTGCAGAAGCATGCTTTATATTATGCTTAAATTAGTGAATTTGAATGCTTAGATGATCCTTGTACTTCTGCTTCAATTGATACAATCCTACACAGGGAAGACACTACCACTCGACACCCTCGGTATTCTCAGAATGAGAATCAAGGAGGGGTGGGCTCTGTTGGATTTTGTAGAGGGAAGGAGGAGGAACGATCGTTTATCACGACCAAGCAAGTGGGAGATATCGGGTGTCTATCATATCGACGGGTGCTTGATTTTTTAGGTAAAGGTACACGATTGTAAAGTAAAAGGGGATTGATCATATAGACGATTGTTTAGTACAACGCTCAGATGCGTGTTCGCTTAGAAAAAGTTAGACGATCGTTTAGGTAATTCTAGGCAATCGTTTAACAAAAACGTGTGTGTACACGATCGTTTAGAAACTTTGAGCTGTCGTGTATGCTCTCGATTTGCTAGGCGATAGGCAGTATACACAATCGATGAGAGAATGTTTGATCTCTTGCAAAATAAAAACAATTTTCGTTTTATCCTTCAGTTATGAAAACTAAATGCAACCTCCCACTAACTCATTCGGTTACGGAGAAAAAGCCAGGCAACAATTATCCCATAATTGTTTAATTAAAAAATAAATATAATCATATTATATTTATAACTTATGGTTTAATATCACATCATATGCAACAAATGAACCATAGTCCTTTTCTCCTCCACCAGATATAAATTATATTTATATCATTTTCCTCCATTTAATGTATCTCATACATTATGTCAATCATATCATATATAATCGAACTCCCTCTTGTCAATTTGAACTCTTCAAATTGACCCAAAAATGGATTCTCAACTTGAATCCATTGAGCTACCAAGGGGACCTTATGGACCTATGGCTCGAAGCTCCAACGGTACGTGAATAGCTGACTAAACTTTTTAGCCACGAGATCCACCATCCGCTAACTATCAGGCATTCCACTAAAGACCAATAATTGCACTCTTCTCACCATAGATATATTTTTGTGTCCATCGGATAGAACCTATCAATAGTATGATAACCCTTCACAGATGCTCGTAACTACAGCTGAGCCAATTTACTGTTTTGCCCCTGTAGTTACATCTAACTTCTTAAGTACCACTAATCCCTCTAATACAAAATAGTCCTACTATGTATGGACACCTCTCGGGCCATGAAAAGATATGTGGCACCACATCATTCAAGCCCCGAAATCAGCCCTTAAGGGAGCAATCTATCTACTTACCCTTGCTTCGGGGAATGAGTGAATTCCATCTTGTGTAGCTGAGTTCCCAGCTCCTAAATCAAACGAATCCTCAAAGTGGTAGGTTTGAGTCGGTGATCTGGCCACTCGCACCCATGCAAATCAAAAGACTGCCCTCAAAGATAGGAGTTCCCAACTCACTCATGATTGAAGTCATGTTACCTATGGTCATCCTAGTGAAGTGAAGTCTCTGTCATGAACGGCGTTATATAACGAGACTATAACACTTCATGGTCCGGTACTATACAAACTCCTTTGTATAGGACGCCCCCACTCGCATGTCTCCCATTTGCCCTAGTCCAGCCGCGGACAGTCCTGTAGACCCATGCTCTGAAGGTGACCCGAATAAAAAACTTGTTGATTCGGAAAAAGGAGTGGAAAATAAATATGCTTATCTTATGTTATGCGTTAATCTCCATGCGTCGATGGTCATGCATTGGACTGGAAAATATGCAATATGCGTTAAACACGTATACGATGACCATGCGTTCCTATCACAAGTTTTCTTGCTTTCTCGCCATGTATAACGAGAACGCAAGTTTCTCGGGATGATCCGAGGTCGAACACAGAGACTTGAAACTCAATAATATTTGTGAAGCAATACGTTTGAGGTGATAAATAAAAGTAAAAAGACAGAAGTTAATGGATTATGCGCTACTCCTACTCCTAACTAAACAGATTGAGCAATGGAAGTTTAACTATGAGAATTGGTAGAGATGCGGCGACTATTAACGCGTAATAAGATGCATGAAGAAATAGAATTATGGAGTGGATAAATTCTCCGCGTCATTAAGCTTGGTCGTAAGGGTAATCCCAGCTCGCCACACTAACGCATCGCACACCTCTCGGTGGTCAGCCTCATGCTTATATCTCTATAACGCATGGTTGCGTTGAGCATAAGATTATTCCTATCTCTAGAAACACTGCTTACTTTGCTTAGTGAGTTCCACTATTTACCCTCTCGGGCAGTTGGTTATTGGTACTCAGCTTATAAACAAGCATTGTGATAGCCTCGCACTAAGCAAAGAGGATTGACTCACTATACTCGCACAACGTACACCTCTCGGTGGTTTGCTATATGCGTCATATATCTATGTCGTATGATTGAGTATGCGATAACTTTTGCAATCTACAGTTAACTCACTGCAATGAAAGTAAAAGATGATAAAGAAGAAGAAGATGATGAAGATGGTGTTGAAGGAACTAAAGAGATACATTGATTACAAAATGTATTAAAGTCTTAAGCCAAAATGTAATACAATACAAAGATAAGAAGAAAGATGGAGGGCTAGATGTAGGAAATCTCTTACTTCCATTAGATGTACATCAAGCCTGCCGGTGGTGCCATGGATGAATGGTGGAGAAGTCTCTCTCGAGCTCTATCTTCGGCGAAACTCTGGTCGTCACTCGAAATGGGCTATGGAGGTGAAGAATCCTCAAGAGTGTCTGCTCATACTCTCATATATGATCACAAGGATCTACCTTAAGGCAGAAACTCGGATGGTTTGAAGTGAAGATCCAAGGTGCTATGTATAGAGCTTAAACGCCGACAACATTGATGATTGCGTTCTGACTCACTGTTACCTTTGTTGCGGTATGGGTAATGTCAATATCACCTTATCTTATTGATACTCCCAAGGTATACGTTCATGCTCTTTTCTCCCAAAGTACCAACGCATTCCACCCACCTTGCGATCAACCTTCTATCACGGTTATTACTCTGTAGCTGCAACATCCATGCGATGAATTTGTCTTCTTGATGATTAATGCATGCGATCAACTTTGCGATGATCTGGGATCAACGCATGCGATCAATTCCTACAATTGCTACAAAAATAGACATTTTGATGCAATATAACACATGATATAGGGTTAGCGAGGATTTTTAGTACTGGTCGATGCAAGCTCACTTTTCCATATAAATTCTTAGTATTATCAACACATATTCTGCTAATCATCCCTCATAATTTTAAGTAAAAGGCTACAATAGCTTGTATTTCTACAAGCTATCAGTCTCGTAGACCCATGCTCTGAAGATGACATTAAAAAACTATAGTCGTAAGAGCCTTCATAAACGGGTCAGCAACATTGTGCTCCAAGGCGATCTTCGTGACTATCACGTCCCCTCGATGCATTATCTCGCAGATAAGAAGATACTTCCGCTCTATATGTTTGTCGCGCTTATGAGTCCTAGGCTCCCTAAAGTTCACCGCAGCACCACTATTGTCACAATGGAGGGTGATGGCCTAGACATGTCTGGAACAACTTCCAGATCTGTTAGGAACTTCCTGAGCCAAACGGCCTCCTTAGCAGCTTTAAAGCCGCTACGTACTCGGCCTCCATCGTGGAGTCGGTGATACACACCTGCTTAGTGCTTCGCTACACTACTGCTCCTCCGTTAAGAGTGAAAACTGACCTTGAAGTAGACTTCTTAGAGTCCTTATCGGTTTGAAAGTCAGAATCTGTGTATCCAGTAAGGATAAAATCCCTAGTCCATACATGTAGTCCCTTGTTCTCCGAAGATACTTGAGGATGTTCTTGACTGCGGTCCAGTGACCCTATCCCGGGTTAGACTGATACCTACTGACTCTTCCCACAGTATAGCAGATTTTGGTAGCTGTTGATTATGTTTCAAAGTGAGTCGAAGTAATTTCATGTGCTACAAATGATGCGGCAACAGTTTCAAAATTCTTGCAGAAAAATATTTTTACTCACTTTGGCACCCATGTGCCATCATAAGAGACGAAGGGACTCATTTCATAAATTATATCATAGCAAGCTTATGATTAAATACAATGTGCATCACAAGATTGCGACAACTTACCATCCTCAAACAAATGGACAAGCTAAGGTGTCCAACAGAGAGATCAAATCCATACTCGAGAAGGTTGTTAATTCAACGCGTAGGGATTGAGCACAAAAGTTGGAGAGGCATTATAGGCTTACCGCAAGGCATATAAAACGCCTTTTGGAATGTCCCTATATGCACTCGTCTTCGGTAAAGCTTGCCATTTGCCTTTGAAGCTTGAACATAAAGGATTTTGGGCCACCAAGAAGCTCAACTTTAGTATGGTTGCATCAGGAGAAGGAAGAAAGTTGTAGTTAGTTGAGCTAGATGAGTGAGATTACAGGCGTACGAGAATGCCAAAATTTACAAAGAGCACATGAAGCGTTAGCATGGCCAACACATTAGTAAGAAAAATTTTGAAGTTGGCCAAAAAGTCTTATTGTTTAACTCACATATCCATCTATTTCCAAGGAAACTAAAATCACGCTGGTCAGGACTTTTTGTTATCAAGAAGATCTACCTTCAAGGAGCGGTAGAGCTAACGCATGAGGATGGGTCCAATGCATTTAAAGTTAATTGCTAGAGGATCAAGCCATATTTTGGAGGTGATTTTGATCGTGAAAAATACTCCATTGACTTCGGAAAATCTGAATGATGATGAATGGAGAGTTCCTGCATTGAGAACGGTGTCATCTTTTCAGGGATGCATCATATCCTTTTTGTATCATTTTATGCTTTTCCTTTATTTCACTTATTTCTTAATTGATTGTTTTCTACTTTTATGAATACTGATTGCTTTTTAAGATTGGATGTCTGTGTATAGTTAAAAATAGGGTTTAGAAGCGTTGAGTATTGCGATGAATTTTGGAATGCACTAAAATATCAACTCAACGCATTCCAGTTAAACTCATCGCAGGCGAGGGAACCAAGAACGTCAAAATTTGACCATTAGGATCGTTGAAAGATGCCATCATGAGCGTCATCTGACATTCTTTCACATCGAACATTCATTTAATGCACGTACATCATCTCAAACCGGGCGACCTATCGTTTTCTCTCCTCACACGCTTATTTAAACCCCATTTCGCCCCCCCCCCCTCCCCCCCCTCCCTTCCTCCTACGCTTTCAAAGAAACCTAAATTTTGTGATTTTTGGTAAGCCCTTGATCATCACTGTCACTTTCCCTTTCTTCTTCACCAAGCTTCATTTTAGCACATTCCTTTTCTATACTAATGGCCTACCAAAACATCACCTCATTCACCCCCGTTGCCACCTCATCTTCTTCCTACGAAGTGGTAACACCATCGAAGAGCATCAACCCCATAACTTTCCCAATCGTCCTCACCCCAATGTATGCTCTGCCACCAAATGTGGTGGCTCCTCTGCCTTTCAGCCCTAACCTTATCAGGCCTACCTCCATAGTCCAACAAGAACCCACATTATCACGCTCGTCATCCCTATAAGAATGAGTTCAACCACTGACTTCTAAAGCCAACGAAGCAAGGAGAAGAGATGAGCGAGGAGTATACAGTGAAATCCTTAGAAATTTGAAGCCACTCGAGTCTTTTGACGATGAAGGCATTGTTAACTAGCCCAACAAGGTGGGGGCTGGATAAGAAGTCTCATCGCATGGATCTAGCCATCCGGTAAGTGGCCTTGAGGTGCTAGTGTCCAATGCATCAAGTCTAATAAGTGCCAGGGAATGGCCTATCGGAAAGATGTTCGCTGCATTCGAACAAAAGAATATGAATCAGAACGCCAAGGTAGGCGATGAGAGGATGGTTGCGACTCACTGTGTTGTTTTACTAGATGAAGAGGAAGAGACACTTCAACTAAAGAACACGAAGTAAGGCAGAGGGAGAAGGGAGGAAGAAGAGATAAGACTGCCTACCTCTTCCACAGACCGGTTGGCCATAAAATTCGCCGCTAAGGCTAAAAAAGTGAAAGAGCTTCCATGAGCTAAAGAAGAAAGCCAAGATCCTCGTCGCCGCGATGGAACTTCATCATGAAATATGCGATGAGGATATTGAGATCACTGGGCCGCATCATAAGCGAGGCCGAAGCATCGATGGATAGCGCAGAGCGTGCCACATTAGAGTTTGGAAAAGAAATGAGGTAAGAAATCGATGAAGAAAAGAGAGTCCACTGAGAGAAGGCTCAACACATCAAGCGCAATGTGAAAAAAATTCAAGACGAAAAATGGATATTGAGGGAGGAAGAACAAAAGAAAAAGGTAGTTGGCAAGAAGAAACAACCAGAGAAGGAGGTGGCTAGAGCCACAAAGAAAAAAAGCAGTACCAAAGAAAGTGGCATTGAAAATAGAAGATAAGAGCAAAGTGCCCATGGTCGAGGAGGAGGAAAGAGTGCCAAAGAAGAGACCACCAATCTTGCTTGAGATCGGACTCCACTAATACATGAAAGTCAAACCATTACAAATTTAGGCTCTTCCTAGATGTGAGACTCCCCCTCTCTTGAACTTAAACTCTCGTAAGTATATGAATATTAGTGTTGAAATACTTAAACTCCACCTAAGTGTGTGAGACTCCTTCTCACTTGATGATATATTTTCTTCTACTTGTGAACTTCTTTCAAATGAGAACTTAGTCTCCCTCTAAATTTTGAGAACTCCCTTTTTGATGAATGACATCTTAGGCTTCCCTTAAGGCTTGAGAAATCATTCTCGTTGGACAATGTCTTAGGCAGCCCCTAAGACCAATCAAACCTTTGTGAATGCAATGAGATTATACGAAGAATACGCCACCACAGATAAGTCAAAGAACTTCTTCTCAAAAGCAATATAGTACTGCAAGAATCCTTAAAGCTCATATAACAATCTTACAAATGATAGATGCGACAACCCTAACAAGAGAACTTCTTATGCTAAATAGCACAACGGAATAATAGAAAATATTCTCACATAAATTCATCAGTTCACTAAAAAGGAAAATATTACAAAAACAAAACAAAAAATGATCTGCAGAATAAGTTAAATAAGGAAAGAAATATTATGCAGATTTGATAGTTGGAAGAACTGAAGGAACGATGAGGTGCATTGTGGAAGCGCGAATCATTCCTAAATTTTTAATTTCATAGAATGATAAAATTCAGAATCCAAATTATGCATTTTAACAAAAATTACAACATGCTTTTGAAGGAAAACAAAGAAGAGAATTAGGGTTAGAAAATAACTTACCCTTGAAGAACAACTTCTTCACGAAATCCCTCCTCGATCTATCACGAACAACTCGATCACAAATATCCAATGAGGACACCACCAAGTGAAGCCTTCTGTATTCTCCACAGGGGTTGAGAATTTCAGGAGGTGTGGACTCTGAATTCTTCTGGGAAGAGGGAGAGAATTTGAGAGAAAGGCATTGTGTGTTCTTTTTTGGGAATCTACAGTAAAAAAACACATTTCTGTGAAGAAGATGAAGAAAAACCGTAAAAGAATCAACACTCCCCACTACACGATTAAAACTGAGAGAAAATAGGTGGAGAGAGTTAGTTATAACTCCCTCCCAAATTAAATTCAAAATTCAACTTAACAAATAATAATAAAAATTTAATATATATTTCTATGATAACTAAATTATCATATAATATATATTAAACCATATGTTATAGCGTATATAACATATAACCTATACTTTTTATATTGTATCAAATATGATATAAACTATAGTTTTTACTTCTCTCAATAATGTATAACAATATAAATCACATTTATACTAAATTTAATTATATGAATCCAATCCATATAAATAGTATTTGAATCATATTCAGTATTTAATTCCTCTCAAAATAAACTTTATATTATAATGTATCAAATACATTATATTAATTATATCACATGTAATTAATTTAAATTAATTATCTCAATTAATTTGAACAATTCAAATTAATCCAAAATTAATTCTCAATAATTCCTGGTGAGCTACAAATGGGACCTTATAGACCTGTAGATTGAAACATCAATGGTACTTAGATAATTAATTAAACTTCTTTAATTAAATTATCCAACATCCATTAACTGTCAATCACTCCACTAAAGACCGATAGCTGCACTCTTTGCACTATAGATATATTTACATGTCTATTAGATATAACCAATCAACAGTGTGATGATCCTTCACAAATTACTCGTAAGTACAGTTGGGCCAAAATTACCGTTTTGCCCTTGTAATTACATCTAACTCCTTAAGTAACATTGATCCCTCTAATGAACAATAAGTCATAGTTCAACTATGACCAAACCGCTCTGGGCCAAAAGAAGGTGATTCTTCAAGACCTGGAAGCAGCCCTTAAGGGAGCAATTTATCTACTTACCCCAGCATTAGGGAAGGATTGAATTCTATCTTGTGTAGTTGTGTTCCCAATTCTTCAATTAGACGAATCCTTAAAATGGTAGACTTATTGAGTCAGCAATCTGGCCACTCTCACCCATACAATTCAAAGAATCGCCTTTATATGCAGGAGTTCAAAACTCACTCAGGATTCAAGTCATATCACCTACGGTCATCCTTGTGAAATGTAAGTCTCTACTATTAACAATGTTATATAATGAGACTATTCATTTTGTGGTTCGGTCTTATACAAACCCTTTTGTAGAGAACACCCCTGCTCACATGTCTTTACGTGAATGATTAGGATCAGATCATTTATAGCACTTTACAACAATTGTAACATCTACAAAGTGGACCGTATTCGTAGTGTCACCAGGATAAGATACCTAGCCTTATCCATCTACTACAGACCATTTAGGTTATTAAGTAAACATGATCCACCTGTATGTCTCTACATACATGTTTAAGCTATAGAAGATAACCTTGGATATTAGTTTATTGGTTTTGTGGGTTAGTGCTACTAAACGTCGAAAAAAAATATCTCATATTTTATTAAATAAATAAATCATTTGTATATTATAGTTACAAACTACATGACCAACGAGATTTAGGGTATCAACCCTAACAAGAACAACCTCTGAGATAAGGTCCATCAGAGATAAAAATAGAGACAGCTAGAAAGCCCAAAAAAGTAATGCCAGGAACTTTCACAAATATATTTAGCCAATATCATATTTCTAGCACACTCCCCATTTGGTTAAGATATATTTTTTTAAGATAGAACATAATCAACACAATAAACCCATATTAACAATTCACAAGGGAAGGCATATAAAACAAGACTGTTAATCCATAGAGGAAATGAAGGTCCATAAGAACAAGTCTGCAAACCAAAAGAAGCAACAAACAATCACAGAACAATTCAAACTGAAAGGAACAAAAACAACTCAAGAGAAAAACAAAACATCAATAGAAACAAATAACAACTCAAACACTAAACCAAATATTTGCAGCTGCAGTCATCCAACTAACCAACCATTCGTCCAAGCAAAAAAAAAAAAAAAACATTAATAGACAAACCAACTCCCCCTCTAGCTTAAAGAATCTCATGAAGAGGGCCCAACACGATCAAGATTCTCCCCAACCTGGCTCATCAAGGTTATCAATGCAGTAAGCTTATGCTTTCGATCTTGAAGCACGATCACATCATTTAGAATTTTAATCTCCTCAAATAACGAAGGCATAAGATGATGAGCAAAGGTGAACACTGTTGGGGACTGTGCTCTAAATTTCGTGGTTTGTAATGTATAACAAAATTCATTTATTTAATAAAATAAGGAGTTATTTTATTTGAAATTTAGAATTATTTAACTCATTCCAATAAACTAAGATCCAATATTATTTTATATAACTTAAACATGTATTTGGTTGACTTACAGGTGAATCATGTTTAAGTATTAACCTAAATGGTTTGTAGTATATGGATTAGGTTTGGCGTCTTATTCTAGTGACACTACGGATACGACCCACTTTGTAATTGTTATAGTAATTGTAAAGTGTTACAACAATATGACCCTAATCGTTCATGTGGAAACATATGAGTGAGGGTATCCTATATAAAAAGTTTGTATAAGACTAGATTGTGAAATGATTAGTCTTTCTTGATAATGCCATTACTTGAAGAGATTAACAGTTCAATAGGATGACCATAGGTGACTCAACCTTAATCCTGAGTGAGTTGTGAACTCCTGTCTATAAGGGCAATCCTTTGATCTGTATGGGTGAGAGTGACCAGATTCATGGACTCAATAAGCCTAGCATTTTGAGGATTTGTCCGAGTAGGTAGCTGGGAATGTAGTTACACAAAATGGAATTCACTTCTTCATGGTTTTAGGGTAAGTAGATGAATTGCTCCCTTAAGGGCTGATTCCGGGTCTTGAACAATGAGGTGTCTCACCCTTCACTAGCCTGAGAGAGGTTTTGTTTATAATTGAACTATAACTAATTGTTCATTAGAGGGATCAGTGGTATTTAAGGAGTTAGATGTAACTATAGGGGTAAAATGATAATTTGATCCAGCTGTAGTTACAAGCGATTCGTGAATGGTCGACTTACTATTGATTGGTTATATTCATAGACATATAAATATATCTATAGTGTGAAGAGTGCAATTGTGGGTCTTTAGTGGGGTGGCATGCAATTAATGAATATCGATTAATTAATTAAAGACAATTAGTTAATCTTGTATCAATAGAGCTTCTAACAAGTAGGTCCATTAGGTCCATTTGCTAGCTCACTTAGGATAAGACAAGGAATAAATGGTTTTGGAATAATTTTGAATTGTTCAAATTATTAAGAAAAAATTTATAATAATATGAATAATGCAAAGTATAATGTATATTGATACATTATAATACGTATGATTTATACATCATATGTATACGAGAAATAAAGTTTTGAATAAGATTCAAATCAATATAATATATATGATACATTATAATTAATTGTAAATATGATTTATAATTAATAAGAGAGATAAATATTTGAATGGGATTCAAATTAATATAATGTATATTGATACGTTATAATATATGGTTAATTATAAAAATGATTTGTAATTAATACTATATAATATATGAGAGTAATATATTTGAATAAGATTTAAATATTAAATATATGAATGTGATTCATATAAATACTATAGGTTAAAATTAATATGAATGAGATTTATATTAAAACTATAGATTATGTGAGAGGATGTCATTTGAATATGATTCAAATGAAATTAAATATATAATATTTAAATGTTAATTAATTAATATTATTAGTTTAATTATATATATTAAATGAGATTATATATATTTATATATATATATATATATATATATATGGCTCGTTGCCTTTGATTATTTACCCATAGCGTAAGATAAAGGGTGTGTGCTTCAATATCTCAGTTTCAACCTCTTGCTTTTAAGGATAAAACAATGATCTTTGCTGGACTAGCAGTTCAGCCACGTAATTTTTCCCTCAAGCTGAACTGAATGAACTTGACCTGCTCCTTTAGTTTAGGGCTATAGAGTTGACTTGCTTCTCACTAATGACAGAATCGTAAGCTTCATCACTCGACTCTAACCAAAATCGAATATATATAGGGAAAAAATTCATCATTCCGGAAAGATAGGTTCCACACGGACAAGACCTCATACCCTAGAATCTACTCATGTCACACCAACTAAAGTTGAACTTAATCACCAAGGTTGAGTTGGGTAGAGCCCTAATGTCACTGAACGAAGTGGACAACCCGCAATACGAGAGCTAAAACCTTTGTGTGTAAGAAGAAGAGCTTAATCGAGTTTTTTAGGCTAGATATAGATCGAGCTCAATAAACAATAGGAGGGTAATTAAATAAATATAATTTCGAAAGGGAGTTATTATGTGTTAAGGGGAGAGGAGTTATAACTCCCCTCCATGATTATCACTCTCACTTTGAGTTCTGTAAGAGTTACAAAAGGAACAAAAATAAATAAATAAATAAGGATTCTCTCAAGCACATCTCTCTTAAAAAAATCCTCTTTGCAATTCCCTTCATCTTCCAAAATACAAGAGATCCCACAATCTTCATTCCTTGCCTGAATGGCAAGAAAATCCTTTTGGTGGTGTCCTCTATTCGTGACTAGTTGTGTTCGTAGGAAGATCTTGCAATACTTTGAGTTCAAAAGAAATATTATTCGTGCTATCCTAGAGGAGGAGAGGAGTTACGTGAAGAGTAGTCTTCAAGGGTAAGTTCTTCAAACTTATCCCTTCCACTCTCTCAGTAGTATGCTTTATCATAGATGTTTATCCTATTTTTTTGTCTAGGTTTTCCTTTGAATTTTGTGTTTTTGGAAATTGTTTAACATTGACACTGCGTTCACACGATTATGTTGGAAATTCAATTCGTTTAGAAACAACGAAGTTAGTATTGGGGACTTCCTCAGTTGTAGTAGGAGAAGGCAGATGAATATTTGGAACATGATGCCGAGGATAAGTTATAGGTAATCTCAAAGCTTGTGATCCAATATGCCTTCGTAATTGTCCAATAAAAAATGCTCCTAGTCAAAAGGAGCACCCTTTCCAATTTGAAATAACAAGGTAGCTAAAGCAACTGATAGACCAGAGTGGTGAGATGAACAACACCAATTTGCAATCCCAATGTGAAACACCACAACATATTTAACACTCAGCTTAGTTGATGCAAGCTACCCAGTCTTAGGCCAAACATTCTTCATGTTGGGTTGTATGTCCTAAAACTCACAGTTTGTAAAGTTAAACATATTCTATTTTTTCAATAAAGATGTTATTACATTTATTCAATAAAGTTGTTGAATATGTAGATTGCATTTATAAAGACTAAATCCAATAAACTAAGATCCATGGCTATTACATGAATACTTGAACTTTATGTGGAAACATAAAGATGGATCAAGTTCGAGTAAATAACCAAAACAGTCTCTAGTATATGAATAAGGTTGGGTGTCTTACTCTGGTAACACTATAGGATACGACCCACTCTGTAATTGTTACAATTTGTTGTAAGGTTCTACAAACGAAGTGATCCTGATCTGTTCATGTACTGACATGAGGACTGGGGGCGTCCTATGCAATGGGTTTGCATAAGATCAGACCAAGAAATAAGTCACTCTTACTTTATAACGTTGTTTACTGTTTAAGACTAACCATTTCACATAGATGACCTAGGTAACTCGATCCTAATCTGGAGCTAACTATGAACTTTTGTTTGTTTGGGATTATCCTTAGATTTGAATATGTGAGGGTTGACTCAACAGCGCCAGCTCAATAAACCTCCCATTTCAGGGGTAACATCGAGCAGATAGCTGGGGACATAGGGTGCAAGATGGAATTCACGTCTACCTGATTTAAGGATATGAAAAAGGTTGTTCTCTTAAGTACTGATTCCAGGTCTTGATTAAGAGGCCCCACCCTCTCATTAGACCGAGAGGGATTCAGTTTAGTGATTGGATCACAAACCATTTTTTCATTAGAGGATCAGTTGAACTGTTGGGGTTGATGCCCTAAATCTCGTAAGGTCCGATAGTTTGTAAATATTATTGAATAAACTCATTGTGTATTTAATAAAATATATGATATTTTATTCATTGTCTATAAAATATATGATATTTTAGTTGCATTAACCACAAACCAATAAACTAACATCCAAGGTTATCTTTGTAACTAAAACATGTATGTAGAGACATACGGGTGGATCATATTTAAGTGATGACCTAAATGGTCTGTAGTAGATGGATAAGGCTGGGCCTTATCATTGTGACACTACGAGTATGGCCCGCTTTGTAGGTATTACAATTGTTGTAAAGTGCTACAAATGATCTGATCCTGATCATTCATGTATAGACATGTGAGCGGGGATATTCTATACAAAGGAGTTTGTATAAGACCAAACCACGAAATGTTTAGTCTCATTATATAACGCCATTCATAATAGAGACTTACATTTCACCAGGATGACCATAGGTAACATGACCTGAATCCTAAGTGAGTTGTGAACTTCTACCTATGAAGGCGTTTGTTTGATTTATATGGGTGAGAGTGGCCAGATCACCGACTCAACAAGCCTACCATTTTAGGGATTCGTCTGATTGAGGAGCTGGGAACACAGCTACACAAGATGGAATTCACTCATTCTCCGAGGTAGGGGTAAATAGATAAATTGCTCCCTTAAGGGCTGATTTCGTGTCTTGAACAATGTGATGCCACACCCTCTCCTGGCTCGAGAGGGGTTTAGTCATAGTTGAACTATGATTTATTGTTCATTAGAGGAATCAGTGGTACTTAAGGAGTTAGATGTAACTACAGGAGCAAAACGGTAATTTGGCCTACATGTACTTACGAGCAATTTGTGAAGGGTCATCGTACTGTCGATTGGTTATATTCAATGGACACATAAATATATATGTAGTGCGAAGAGTGCAGCTGTCGGTCATTAGTGGAGTATCCGACAGTTAACAGATGGTGAATAATGTAATTAAAGAATTTAATTAATTATTCATGTACCATTGAAGCTTCAAGCTAAAAGTCCATGAGGTCCCCTTGGTAGCTCAATGGAATTAATTGAGAATCAGTTTTTGGATTAATTTGAATTGTTCAAATGAATAGAAGGATTTAATTGTATATGATATAATTAAGTTGTTTAATTATATGTGATATAATTGTCATAATGTATTTAATATATTATAGATTAATGGGAGGAAATAAAAATTTAAATGAGATTCAAATATATTTTCTATGAATTGGATTCATAGTTGTTAAATTCAATATAAATATGATTTATATTAAATGCCATATAAAAGAGAAAAGAAACTATAGCTTATATTGTATGTGATACAATATTAAAACTATAAGTTATATGTTATATTTGATATAACATATAATTTAATATTTATATATAATATGATAAGTTAGTTATCGTATTTATATTTATATGTATTATTATTTTAATAATAAGGAAGGGAGTTACAACTCCTTTCCCCTTCTTTTCTCTCCACCCACGTAAGTGGTAGGTGGTTATTAAAGAAAATGTTTTTTCTTCTTCTTGCCTAAGCCTGTTGATCGATTGAAAAAAAATTTTAAAAAAAAAGTAAAAAAATAATAGAAGAGTTCTGTGTGTTTTTTGAGTTGTAGAGAACATTCTCAATCTTTCCTCCTCTCCACAGTTTTCCCTCTAAATCCAAAATAGCCAGAGCCCACCCTTCCTGGGTTCTCACCCTGAGAATACCAAGAAAATATTCGTGGTAGTGTTCGTACTTGTTCGAGGTTTTTCTCTTGGAGAAAGTCTCCAAGAGGTTCTTGGTGTTGTTCGAGGGAAATTGTGAAGAAAAGATCTTCAAAGATGAAGTTTCTGAGACCTTTTCATTAGCATGGGTTAATTTATAATTAAATGCATATCTTGTTTCTAGTTTACTATAAAAATCTATATTCAATGAAAATAGAATTTGGTCAATCTGCTTCCGCTCAAGGTTCTCTCCCCAGAGAGTTCCTTCGGGAACTTAAGAAGCAAGATATAATTTTGGGGGTAAAACAACATTTGACCCAACCGTTATTACGAACAACCTCCGAAGGGTCGACTTATTGGTTATAGTTAAATCAAGTTGACACAAATATATCTACAGTGAGAAGAGTGCAACTATTGAGCTATAGTAGTGTGACTCGGTAGTTAACGAATGAATTCGGTCTAAAGAGTTTATCCAATTAATCTCAAATTGTTGGAGATCATGATCTGTAGGTCCATAAAGTCCATCTACTAACTCGTAAAACATGAACACCTTGATTAGTAAATTGAGTGAATTTGAAATGATTTCAATTTGAAGTGTTCAAATTGAATTTAGGGTTTTCAATTTGAAGTGTTCAAATTACAATTAGGGTTTGCATAATTATATTCGATATAATTAAACGTTTAATTTATCAAAATTAAATTAAATTGAAGAGTTCATAATATTTAAATATTGATTTAAATATTAATTACATGAATAGGATTCATGTTTAAAATTAGATGTTTGATTAATTTAATATTTGATATTAAATTATTATTTATTTAATTAAATGTGTTTAGTTAATTAAAATCAAATTATTTTTTATTTTTTATTCAATTTAAGAAATTGAATTTTGAGTTTTGATTTTAATTAATTTTTGAATTAATTAATATTAAAATTGAAATGAAAATTGAGGTTGTTAGTGGAAATTTCCAATCTTGAAAATTTTATTGGAATTCCACTTTTCAACACCAAATTAAAACACCTAGGCCACTTATCACTTCAAATTGAAGTATCAAATTTTGAGTTTGAGCATGCTTGTATGAAAGTTTTTAATAAAACCTTAGAATTTCTTAGATTTGAAAAGAGAGGAATGCTGAAAAAGTTTATGCAAAAACTACTTCTCTCTACCTCAAACCCTCACCAAATCCCTTCACAATTCACTTCAATCTTGAGTTCCACCACTCAAATTCAAGGTTGAGAATAGTAGAGAAGATCTCTTGGTGGTTCACTGAGGATTTGAAGCTGAGATTTCATGAAGAGCAGCTTGGATTTGGAGGATTCTTTAAATGTATGATGTTCTTGAAACCATTTTCTGTAAAATTGCTTTGCATGCTTCATAGAGTTCAAATTAAATGTAATTAGAGTGTTTATTGATTCTAATTGCTTCTATTGCGTGCTTGTTTTTCCTACCACTTCAAACTTCCAGTTAGTTTAGAAACTAAGTCTGTCATGGAAGGATGCAACTCACGAGTGTTTGGGAGAACATTCCTATTAAGAAACTTATTATAACACTAGTAGTAAACACCAAGATGTGACCTCTGACATGAACTCTGTGAAAATCAGGAGAATTGAAATCATCAAAAGCAGGTAAGAGATTCACAATAAATTCTCTCATGAGTTTAGGACAATAAAGAAGATTTAATATAGCCTTCATCAGATCAGCTTTAACAATGAGTTCTATAATGTCAAGACATTCTTGAACCCTATCAAACTGTTATTTCTCAGTAAAAATCTTCCTTTTAATCGCAACCTTCCAGAAGAAGGTACTTTCATTTGAATGAAAGGATACACCATCAAGAGACACAGGGGGAACAATGGCTAATGTAGTCTTTTTCTTTTGGATCCGAGCAAGTGCTCTAGTAGTAAGACCTTGAATTTGTTCAATTTCTTCAGCCGAACTACTTCTTAGAGCCCAATCTTTGGATGACTCGAACAAATTCTCATTTTCATCAAGACTGTCTTGTGAAGTCTCATAACTTGTGCTAGCATTCTCTGCAACATCTTTCATCTTGGACAATAGTTGGCTCAGAAGCATATCATCGTGACTGGACTTATTTAACTCGTGAGGATCAACAAAGGTTTTGCAAAACTCTCCCCTTTTTCAAATTGATCATAATTAACATTTAGTCTATCTAATTCACTATCCTCTACATTCCCCTTGACTACATTCTCACTTGCAGGTGATAAGTTAACAGAGTCCCCAACAACTTCATTATTTATTTCTTAATTTTTATAAAAATCACAAATATCATTATGAACAGACTCACTTTCAATGGAAGCTTCAATAATACTTTGCATTTCAAGCACAAACAATAAAATAGCATGACCATTGGGATCAACAACATGCATATTTATGCCAATAGCAACATTAAAACTCAGACCAGACTCATGCATAACACAATCAATCAGTTCTGATTGATTAACAACATTCGAAGGAACGTCAGAACTAATTCTAGAGACATTAATATTCTTAACAATAGGGCTATTTTCAATGGTAGAAGCAACATTAGTTTTATCAGAAACAGATGTTTCAAAAACCTAACTTATACATATGATGGTTCACCGTTATCATACATATCTTTTTGCTCAGAAACATGACTCATAACACGATAATCTTGTTCAGACTCAGAAGAACCATTAGAAGATTATTTATTTGAATAAGCCAAGATAGTCTTACTTGATCCCATTAAGTCAATCATAGTTAGGGCGATTGTAGATAACAAGTTGATCTTCCTCTTAGTAGAGACAGAAGAAGCAACATTCGATCTCTTCCGCTTAATGAAACGAGAAGCAACAAGATTATTGTTAGAGGGAGAATGTAATCCTCGCATTCGAACCCCATATGCATTGGTTGTTTTCGCAGGAACATTTACTTAAACGATCTTTTTCCAAATTTCTTTTTCTTTAAAATGAATCATTTTCTATTCAGCAACATAGGTTTTCTTCTGAGTATTTACCATAATGCAGATACGAGAATCAAAACAGAGCACACGGGTAGTTTGAGAAAAAGTGGGGAAGAAGATGAACGAGCATGATGAGAAAAGTTAGTGCCTCTATTAATAACTGCCACCTACTTAGTTTCAGATTTAAAGTAGTCACATCATTATAGCATATGTGGGCCAACTGTAAATTTTCAACAGTAGGCTTGTTAATCACGACCCAATCCTGCCAACAAGAACAAATAATCATTAGTTGCTATAAATTAATTTTGCAAAGGCCCAAACTTACCCTTAAGGCTTCAAATTGAGCTGCGTCCAAGGCTTTAGTAAAAATATTTATGAGCTGTTCTTTGGTTCGAACATATTCAAGAATAATTTGCTTATTTTCAACAAGATCACAAATTAATTGATGTCGAATATCAATGTGTTTGGTTCGACTGTGCTGAACTAGATTCTTTTATATATTGATAGCACTAAGGTTGTCACAATAAAGAGTCATGAATTCCTTTGGAACATCATATTCCTTTAACATTTGTTTCATCTATATAAATTGAGTACAACTACTACCTGTTGCAATTTATTCAAGTTTTGCAGTGGATAGAGAAATACAATTTTGTTTCTTGCTAAACCATGATATAAGATTATTTTCAAAAAAGAAGCAAACTCCTGAAGTGCTCTATCCTCAGAACTCCCTACCCAGTTAGCATCACAGTAGTCTATAAGAGAACTACTTGTACCAAAAGTATAGAATAACCTATAATCACTTGTCCCATTAATATACTTGATTATTGTCTTTGCACCGAGGAGATGATTAGATTTAGGACAAGATTGATATCGAGCACAGACTCCAACGACAAATGCAATATCAAGTCTACTAGCAGTGAGGTATAACAAACTTCTAATGATGCTTCTATATAAGCTTTCACAAACATTATTTCTATTTGCATCTTTGGACAGCTCAGAGTGCGGGGGAGTTGAAGTTCGTTTGACTTTTGTCAGTTCAAGCTCAACTTTCTTCACAATTCTTCTAGCATACTTATTTTGAGAAATAAATATGCCTTCTTCTATTTGTTTAATTTGAAAACCCAAAATGTAGGTTAATTCATCTACCATACTCATTTCAAACTCTTTCTTCATTTGTTCTACAAAGAGATCAACCATTTTTTTAGGCATCCTACAAAAAACAATATAATAAACCTAAATTTGAACAATAACAAAATCCTTATCATATTTTTTTACAACTAGATTCTTATCCATTCCTCCTTTATTATAGCCATTCTCAACAAGAAACTGGGTCAATCGTTCATACCAGACCCCGAGAGTCTGTTTGAGATCATAAAGAGTCTTTTTGAGCTTGTACACATAATCAGGATGTGAAGGCCCTTTAGGTTGCTTAACATAAACTTCCTCATTTAAGTACTCATTTAAGAAGACACTCTTCACATCCATATGAAACAATTTTAATTTCAACAAACACGAAATACCTAGGAGTAATTTGATAACTTCTGGCCGAGCCACAGGGGCAAAAGTTTCATCAAAATACTCCTCCAATCTGAATATATCCTTGTGCAACTAGGCGAGCTTTATACATGGTTACATTTCCACTTTCATCATATTTGTTTTTAAGAATCCACTTTGTCCTTATAACATTCACATTTTCTGGATGAGGAATAAGAGTCCAAGTATCATTCCTCACAAATTGACCAAGCTCCTCCTATATTGCATTCACCCAACACTCATCAATAAAAGCTTCCTTGATATTCTTTGGCTCAATAAGGGAGGTAAAACAGATGTTACTTATCATCTCAAGATAGTTGACTTTATCTTTTCTCCTGATGGAGATCCCTTCTTCTAAACTTCCGATTATGTTAGAGGCATGATGATTTTTATGAACCCTACTCGAGGGTTGCTTCTGACTAACTTCATGTTCTTTAGTTACATCCTCACTATTCTCATTCTGGCTTTCAGTGTACTTGTTAGATAACTTGTCATGGACATTTGAACTGATAACAGGTAACATGCTATTTTGTTCTTCCTCAGGGACAGTATCAAAACCATTCACGACATCATCAATAACAACATTTATAGATTCCATAACACATCATGTACATTTGTTGTACACGTGATAGGCCCTACTATTTATGGAGTAGCCCAAAAATATGCCTTCATCGGATTTGGAGTTCCTAGTGTCCCTGTCCACCAAGATATAACACTTGGGTTTCTTGTATGGATGACCTCTTTTTAAGGGTACCAATGAAAAATGGCCACCCGTTAGAAAACAAAAAAAATTGGCCTCCTGCTTGCATCAGTACTATGTGAGTTTATTGTTTTGCACCTGAGATCCACCTGATAGCCTGCACACTGAGAGACCACTCAATGCACGACATACGATTATTCGATCCACGATGCTTGATAAACGTTGCCTTTGCTTGATGTTCGCTACCTCATCCTCAATCATTCGATGTACAATAGCTTTTTCACGATGTTCGCCAGATCATCCTCGACTACTCGATACATCATTCTCGGTCCTTGATGCACGTTCCTCAATACCACTACAAGAAAAACCACTTTTAGTGACAAAAGTTTAGCAACACATGCCATTTTTGTTACTAAAAGTTAACTTATAGCAACACTTTAAAAACATGTTGAAGAATATTAGTATTATCAATGCAATTTACCAAAGCATCATTAAAACAATTTGTGACATTAATTGATACCGCTAAACATTAAAAACTTTTAGCAATATATTACCTCGTTCCTGAAAAGCAAAATATTTCAGAAAGTACAAAATTTCCCCCATTCCTTTTCTTGCTTTCCCTCTCCTTTTCCCCTCATTTTGATTCTTCCAATTTTCCTTCACATCTTTTGATTTCCCTCCCATCTTTCCCCCATTTTGCCCTCAAATTTCATCCATCTCTCTTCTCACAATTCTCTCTTCTGTCATTCTTCTTGTGGTTTCTTCTTCTGGCATTCAATTTTGACCACCATCTCTCTTCCGGTGAGCTTTTTTCCCCTCCCTGTCACCATCCCCCACAAATATCACTGTCTCACTGTTTGTTCTTTTGAGTGTGGTTTCTTCTTAATAAGTTTTTTTTTTTTTTTTTTTCTTTTCGATGTGGTTTCTTATTTCTTTATCTTGGTGTTATTTGTTCTGCCCCATTAATTACTCACACAATTTCTGTTTTTTTCTTTTTTTTTTTTTTTTCCTCGAGTTTGTTTATTTTCCAATCTGTTCTTTTCAGGTACGAATTTCTTCTTCTTACTTCTTATATGTAGTTGGGTCCTAAAGAATTTGTTTTTTAGGTCAGTTTCTCCTGAGTTTCTTTTGATTGTTTCAAAATGAGAATGAATGTAACTTTTTTGTTTAGCTTTACACTTTAATTGGGGGTTTTGCTTCTTCTTTCCCCTATCTCTATTCTCTAGATGATTTAGCTTTTATTTTTTCACCCATTGCTATCATTAATCCTCTTTTCCAAAGTAATCTTGGAAGATGCTAAGGCCACCAATTCATTTCATCAATTTAAGTGTATTACAGTGAGTTACCTATCATGGTTATGACTATTACTATATCATGTTTGTTGAAACATGTTTTGTGTTCTTTTCTTTAGTTTTTTTACCTTATGTTAGCCGGGCGACTATTATTATGACCGAAAAGCCGATTATTAAGGTTCGTAGATCGTGACTGACTACTTCCCTCCTTTTGATCCCCCAAAAATTTCCCATATCTTTCATAGCCACTCATATTTGATCATGCATATGTTTGGTACAGTGCGTAAGAGTTGGAAATAATTTTCACTTTATTTATTGTTTGCAGTATATTCTCATTGTAGCATTGGGGCTTCTTGTCATAATTTCAAAGGATTAAGAGCAAACTACAGTAGCAAAGATTAGTTAATACAAAAATACTTCCACAAGCATTATACTTTGTATATTGGACATCCAACTCTTTTTTTTTTTGTTAGCCCTTTAACCTCATTTAGTCTTGTTTTTGTTTACTATACTCGTGCATTTGGTTATCGAGTATTTCTCATGGAAAACACGATAGTTCTAAATCATGTTTATTGTTTTTATTGCACAAAAAAGAAACTATTTTTTTTTTTTTAATAATATGAAAAAAAGAGCCGGAAAGGTATGAAAAAAGGCTTAGGAACTACTAGCAGTACGATTACATATAATAGTTCCAAATCACTATGTATTTCATTGAATGATATTAGTATTGATTTTGTTATTGTATTCATTGGATCCTATGTTAATTTGAAGGCTGGAGATGTTTTTGTCATTAGGAGCTTTTGCTTTGACTGTGGATTGATTTGATGTGTTCTCTCTTTCTCTCTTGAAATTAAGAATTTAGAAATATTTTAATATTCATAGGAGATGGTTATGCTTTTCAACCCCCATCCCCCATTTAAGATAGTTAATTTGATGATCTTTTAGACTTTTTTGAATCCTTACTAAATGTTGTAAATTAATTCTAGACCAATTATAGGTCTTGAAAAGAGCTATGATTTCTATGTTAAATCCCTCAATTCTGCTTCATTTATTTGCTTAAAATGTCTATTTTATAGGTAAAATCCAATCCCAACACTTTTGGAGTCGGGAGCTTAATGGAGTCAAAAGAATCAACTTAGAAGAAGAGCAAATACAAACTATCGTTCTACCCTTTAAAAGAAACAAATTTACACACTTCAATACCACTCGGAGCATTGCAACACTCTTCCCATAACTAGGTCCAACACTAGCTCAATGCTATAAGATAGAATGCTTCAATTTGTTGCAAAATAGGGAAGTATTGCGACACTACACCCAACATTACAATGCTCTGGACATTGATGAAAAAAATAAAATGGTGTGCGTTGGTCGCAACGCAGCATTGGAGTCAGCATCAGCTTAGGGTCGCAACAAATAAAACTTCAAATTTTCTAGAATTCTTCAGCATAGGGAGATATCAATTTTGACGAACTTGAGAGCTTTTCTTTCTAATTCTTGAGAAATTCTATAAAATTTTATTCAATCTTGGTACATTTCAATGCAAGACTCAATGGATTTCTTGAAGAATTTTCCTCTCCATGAGTAGGTAATTTCTTTTTTGGGGAATTATGTAGATTAGGAAATTTTTTAGACTTTTCTTCAATTTCTATTATGCAATTTGTTGTTCTTGAATGTTCTTGCTACGATTTTTAGTGGAATCAATTAAAAATGAACTGACCAATCAGATTTAATTAATTTTTGTATGCAAAATTATACGCTCTAGCAAAATTGTAATTAGGTTGCAAAAATTAATGATCTTGATTGAAAGTTTGGACTTCTTTTCCTATTTTCTTGAAAGAATCCACTAATTTAGAACATTCATATAATCATGCTTAAACTTAGTCTTGAGTTTCAAGAATGTCGTAGTTAAGAAAATCCAAGAGATTAATGCAATTTAGAGATTAATTGTCGAATGTCCTTAGGAAGCAATTAAGAACTAAATTAGGGCTAATTGTTTAATTGGCTAACTAAGGCATTAGAAATAATCCTTAATGTACTATGGAACAATTAATTGCATGAATTTTGGTAAGTCTGTGATAGAATTGGTTTAATCTACATAAATTCTCCAAGATTCTTTTTCATTGAACTTTATTGCATAATCTCTCCCTTTTCTCTTATTACTAAAATTTTCCATCAAATCTTGTTCTACTCTTACTTCTGCTATAACTACTTATTAGTTTTAGTTGTAGTTTGAGGTTTATAAATTTCATTTGTCATAGATTAGAGTCGCCGATTTTAGCCTGAACAACCAACTAGCAAGTTTTTGGGATTGTTTGAGTAAATTTAGTAAGTATTTATCCCACTTTGAATCATTTCAAACTAGATTAATATATTCTTTAATTGTACACTTGAGAACTATTGATTGTAGGTTCAAACTAGTTTTGGGCTCCTTCTTACTCGTTCCAAAAAATAAGAAGCTTTTTCTGGGTAACATTTAGGTGGTAGAGTCTCGTTTAGATTTTTTCGAAGATTTGCTAAATGATGAAAATTAATTTAAACCAACTAGTAAGTTTTAGGGACTAGTTGAGTAAGTTTAGTAAGTATTTAACCCGCTTTGGTTTTAGGAACTATTTATTAAGGTTTTCGAGTTGAATTCTAATATATCTAAATTTTGTCTTTTGATTGTGTAGACTTTAAGGAAGTTGACATTTGTTCGAGTCAAATTTGAATCGAGAATTATAAGTAGTTTTCACACTCCTTACAAATTTAATTTTGACTATTGCAATTTGATAAGAGTTTGAAAGTATGTTTCAAATGTTTAAAAGTATGTTTATCTGATTTGAAGATTGATTTTATACTTGTGTATTTTTAATTGGTTCGGCCAAATGAAAGTCTGTGGTTGTTTGTTATTGTTTTGTATTGAAAGTATGTTTGAAAGGTTTAAATAGTTTGGTTTGATGAAAATTAGTGAAAGATTTGAAAATATGTGCTAGTATGTTGTGGGTTTTATTTGTGCTATAATTATTATTTATAATGCAAATGTTGATATATTTTTTATTATGTACAACATATTAGTTTTATTGCATAATAATGATATAGCACAAATGGGGAAGATACATCTAACACAACAAGCAAAAATCAAAGACTTTAAAGAAGAATGGCAAGTGGAGAAGGTATATTTTGTTCTTTGAAACTAATTAGAAGCATTGAAGTTAATCTTTAAGATTTTGTTAAGGTAAGAACATTAACTAAGTTTAATATTATTGTATTTTGATTAAGATTTTTTTTACTAAAGTTTGGCCTCTCAAACCTTATTCTTGTTGTCTAAAAAATTTTGCAATTATTTTAGGAGCACAATAAGTAAGGGAAGTTTGAACTACCCTGAAGTACTTTTTAAAGGGTAATATTCATCTTAAAACTCTAGTTTAATCTAAAGTGTTGGAGCTAGTGTTATGACTATCTTGCAGTTATGATAGTCATAACTTAGTTCTTGTTTATGGTTTTTATTTAATTATTATGAGTTCAAACTAGATGGCGTGTTCTCTTTAAAAGGTAATATTATAAGACATTCTTCTTCAAACTCTAGCTTGTTCTAAAGTGTTTACATTAGAATATATGTTAGAGTGCTTTGACTATCTCATAGTTACGATAATCATAACTTAGTTATTGTTCATGGTTTCCATTTGTTGGCATCTAGTTTGTTATATATTATATATTTCTATCAGAGAATAAAATTGGTGTTTAATGTTATTATCAGTTTCTATTTCCAAGTTCAAACTATGATCTCTCTAGAATTATTATGTTGATTTTGAGTGCTTGTTAATTCTTAAAGAAGATAACAGTTTGATGAAGTTATATTGAAAATATTCAGGATAGAAGTAGGAAGACGCTTGAGTTCAAGTTGGGTGTAGTGCAACTAACAATGGGACTTCATAAAGTTGAAAAAGTCAATTTTTTAGGGTCAACAAGTAATCTTGAGGTTTTAGAGTCTTCTACTTATTATAGTTACCAATTTCAATTATCTTTTTAAGTTGAATACAGCTTATGAATGGACAAATAATTATATTAATTTTGTTGAAGTGAATTAGTTAACTGTTATGTTTGTAGAAAGCTAAGTTGTGTATACAAATATCATATTACTTTTATTATATTCATATAAATATTGTTAGTCCGTCTTCTTCGATGTTAGTCAATACCCTTATAATGTTGTTTTTCGACTAATATTATAGCCCAGTTTTATACTAGTGATAACAAGTTTATTTATTAAATTTGATATTATTTTCTTAATAAATGAAATACTTTTACTGATGCTTACATATGTTGCAAAAGATACATGCAATGTCCATTGATTCACTTTTAGCAATAGTCTTATATGTTATTAAAACTTAAGTTTCAATGACAAACTTGTAACATCATTGTATAAGACAAATAAGTGTTGCTAAAAGTGAGTTTTTAGTAATGCATACACATCAATAAAAGTTGTCTTTTATCGGCACGCGGTGAATGTCACTAAAACCTTTAACACACAGATACTATGACATTCTTAACGACGCATGCCTCAACGTTGCTAATACTTTTAGTGATGCTTTTTGACCTTTAGCCATGCATTTTATGTGCCTGAATGTGTTTTTTCTTGTAGTGCAACCTCATGATTTTTTGAATTCTTAAGTGCCCACTTAAAACTCATTGCCTCATTTCATCACCATCATTTGGAATATCGTCGTCAGTTCTCTCTTGTCTTCCTGATCTTTACCAAAGGCCCGACTACACCTATTTCCTTTTGATTCCCTTGATCATCTGAGGTAACACTTGTTTTTGTTTAGTCGTAATTTTGTTTTATTTATTTTTTCATTTGCATGCAACTCGTTCTTTGACACTCATTCTTTTGTTAGCATTTTGTTACGTTCTCGTTTTTGCATTGTTGAGTTCGAAGATTAATTAGGCTTACGACTTCAGTAGGTTTTTTTTTTTTTTAAATAAGGTGGAATGTTGAGCAAGTATGTTTTCGTTCATCTAGCATTGAGTCCCATGTAGTTAGTAATTGAGGATTAGGAACATGTATCTAGCATATTGTAACATGCATCTGGTATCGTGTATCATGCATCGAGGAGCATGTTCCATGTAACGTGCATCGAGGAATGTGTTGTGAAAATGCCCTAAAACTCGTAATTTGTAATCATGGAAACATATTTTATTTATCAATAAAAGTATTGTTGAAGCATTTATTCAATAAAAGTGTTATTGGAATTGCATTATATAATAAATATCCAACAAACTAATCCATGACTTCAGAACGAATAATGTAACTTTATGTAGAGACATAAAAAAGGATCAAGTTGTAGTATATAGCCAAAAAGGTCTACAAGTATATGAATGAGATTGGATTTCTTGTCTTGGGGACACTATAGATGCGGCCTATTTTTTGTAATGATACAAACGACGTGATCCCGAAATCATTCATGTGGAGACGTGCAAGTAGGGGCATCATATGCAAAAGAGTTTTGCATAAGACCAGACCACAAAGTAGTCACTTTTTCTTTATAACAGCTGTTTACTATTAAAACTGACTATTTCAATTCGATGATCTAAGGTAACTCAATCTTAATCCTGAGCTAACTTTGAACTTCTATTTATTCGGGAGTATCCTTTAATCTGCATAGGTGAGAGTAGTTCAACAACACTGCTCAACAAGCCTCCCATTTTGGGGATAAGACCAGATAGATAGTTGGGGATATAGTCCTACAAGATGGAATTCGCTCCTACCCGTTTTAGGGTTAGCAGATAGGTTATTTCTTTAAGTACTGATTCTTGGTCTTGAATAAAGGGGACCCACCCTCTCATGGCTGAGAGGGACATGGTTTATTAGTTGGACTATAAACCAATTGTTCAATAGAGGATCGATGGGAGCTTAAGAAGCAAGATGTATTTACAGGGATAAAACAGTAATTTTGATCTAGTTGTAAATACGAACGACCTATAAAGGATCAACTTACTGATTATGGTTAAATCAAGTGGACAGAAATATATTTACAGTGACGAGAGTGCAACCATCGAGTTATAGTGGTATGTCTTGGTGATTAACGAATATTGATTAACTCGGGTTAAAGAGTTTAACCGATTAATCTCAAATCGTCGGAGCTCATGATCTGTAGGTCCATAAAGTCCTTCTACTAGCTCGTAAAACATTACACCTTGGATTAGAAAATTGAGTGAATTTGAAGTGTTCAAATTCGAAATTAGGGTTTTGAATTTGAAATGTTCAAATTCAAATTTAGGATTTGGATAATTATATTCAATATAATTAACATTTAAATTTATCAAAATTAAATGTAAATTGGAGAGTTTAAAATATTTAAATATTGATTTAAATATTGATTACATGAATAGGATCCATGTTTAAATTAGGTGTTTTATTAATTTAATATTTGATATTAAACTATTATTTATTTAATTAAATATGTTTAATTAATTAAATTATTTAAATAAATAATTCTTAATTTATAAATTTCAATTTAAAATTTGAAATTTAGTTTTATTTAAATTTGATTTTATTACAAATTTAATTTAAATAAAATAGTAGAAATTAAAAATATTTTTTAAATTTAAAAATGGGTTTACCCTATGGTTTAGTGGATTTGTCCATAAATCAATACCTAGGCCACTCACTATGTAGATATAGGCATCATATTCAACAACCCACTTGTCCATTATATCTTGCTAAGGGAGCTGAAAGAGAACAAGGATGATGTAATGATGTTTGATATCAACGGTTGATAGCTCTAACAAAGAGCTATAATTCTTAGCTTAACACAAACTCATTAGTAGATTTTTTTAATGTTAATTATCCATTTTGTAGGTTTTGAACAACTTAGAGGTAGAACCAAGCGTTTAGAGCCAAACAAGGATAATTTGAAGCAATTTAGAGTCAATTTGAGCATCCAGGCTTCAAATGAATGAAAATGACCAAACTGCCCTTGAAATTGTTGGGTTGTATGTCCTAAAACTCATAATTTTGTAAACAGTAAACATATATGAAGTTTATTCAGAAAAGTTTTGTTGATTGTTTAATAACTATAAATCCAATAAACTACAAACCCTTGGCTATTGTCATGAATACTTGAACTTTATGTGGAGACATAAACTTGAACAAGTTCGAGTAAAATAGCCTAATCATCTATAGTACTTGGATTAGGTTGGGTACCTATTTCTGGAGATACTATTGAATACGACCCACTTTATGATTATTACAAATGTTGTAAAGTGTCGTAAACGATGTGATCAGTTCGTTCATGTAGAAACATGTGAGTAGGGGTGTTCTACACGATGAGATTGTGTAAGACAGACTACGAAATAATCACTATTATGTATTAACACCGTTTACGATTAACACTGATTAATTTCACTTTTTGATGACCTAGATAACTTGATCTGAATCCTGAGCTGCCTATGAACTCTATTTATTCGCGATTGTCCTTTGATCTGCATAGGTGAGGGTAAGCCCAGCGTCGCTGCTCAAAATGGCTCCCATTTCAAGGATAAGACCGGGTAGATGGCAGGGAACATAGAATTTGTAAGATGGAATTTACTCCTACCCATTTTAGGGATAGTAGAAAGGTTTTTTCCTTAAGGGCAGTTCCCGGATCTTGAACTAGGGGCCACATCCTCTCATTGGCCTGAGAGGGAATGGATTTAGTGATTATGATCTTAAATCAATTGTTCATTAGAAGAACAGTGGTACTTAAGGAGAAAAGATGTAACTCAGGGGTATTTCGGTATTTGACCTAGTCGAGGTTACGAACAACCTGTGAAATGTCAACTTATTGATGACGGTTATATCAAATGGACACATAATATATCTACAATGAAGGGAGTGCAACTACAAGCTATTGTAGACAGTCTTATTAGTTAACGAATTTTGATTTACTAGGTTAAAGAGTTTGACCAGTTAGTCTCGGATCATTGAAGCCCATGATTTGTTTGTCCATTGAGTCTCCTTGCTAGCTCAATCTGGACAAAATTGAAGAACTAGGTGAAGTGAGAATTTGAAATGTTCAAATTCCACTTAAGGAAAAATTGTATTTTATATGAGATATAATTTACAATTAAATAATTTATTTATTTATATAATTATTTTTTAGAGTATACTTGATCATTGGCATGAAAGTAATTTTTAAACTTGATTGATGTGATTAATCAAAGATAGGTGTCTTAAAAAATTTAATATGTGATTAAATTTGTTTATTTTATTTAATTGAAATTATTTTAATAAATAATTTCTAAAATTTGAAAATTGTATCTAATTTTTTAAATAAAAAAATTAGTAGAAAAATCCAATCGTTGGATTTTCCCAATAACTAAGCAGACTTTGTAGTGGCATTTCCAACGCTTGACACCTAGAGATCACATGCTAGTGAAGTTAGTGGAGTTTGAGGTGGAAGACATACAAAATGGGATTTGCATGTATTTTCTCTACAAAAGGCTTTGTTTTTTAAATTTGCACGACTAGTGCTTCCACAACTTTTGACCTAAAATCTTCCACCTCTTTCTTCTCTACTCTTCTTCTTTCTATAGTGAAATTCCTTTATTTTCACTAACAAAACAGTCCCACAACCATGTTCTTCAATCGAAAACAACGGAATTTACAGTTGGTGGTGTCAATTGAGCTCGGGAGAGGAAGATTGCGGTGGAGTCTTCAAATGTTGTATTTTCTATCCCTTTGCATGTTTATTCTTGTTTTTATTGCAATTAGAATGTTGTCGATTTCATCGCTTCCATTGTGGATGCGTTTTTTATGTTCCATTAGAAATGAGCATCACAACGCTCATAAATCCTTTAGCCCAATGCTAGCCACGCTGAAAGGCAGAATGTGGGGAATTTTGGGAATGTCCTAGAACTCACAGTTCGTGTTAAACATTCTATTTATCAATAATAATAAATTGTTGATTTTGCATCTTTTTATGAAAATCCAATAACATATCCATGGCTATAGTCTGAGTACTGTAACTTGATGTAGTGACATAAACAGGATCAAGTTAACAGTATATAGCCTAAATGGTCTAATAAGTATAGGGTTGAAATTGGGTATTTCATCCTGGTAACACTATTGGATGTGACCCACTTTGTAGTTGTTGCAAGAGTTGTAAAGTGCTACAAACGATGTGATCCACAGATCGTTCATGTTGAGACATGTAAGTGGAGGCATATAGACTGGACCACGAAAATAGTCATTTTTCTTTATAACGACCGTTTATTGTTAAAACTGACTATTTTATTTATTACATAACCTAGGTTAACTCGATCTTAATCCTGAGCTGGCTATGAACTCCTGTTTGTTCGGGATTATCCTTTGATCTACAAACGGTGAGAGTAGTCCAACAACACTGTTCAATAAGCTTCACATTTTGGGGATAAGACCAGATGAGTAGCTGGGGACATAGCCTTGCAAGATGGAATTCGCTCCTACCTGATTTAGGGTTAGTAGATAGGTTGTTCTCTTAAGTACTGATTCCAGGTCTTGAACAATCGGACCCCGCCTTCTCATGATAGAGAAAGGATTTGATTCATTGTGATTATGAATCAGAGTTGTTCATTAGAGGGTCAGTGGGAACTTAAGGAACAAGATTTATTCACAGGGATAAAACGATTATATTGACTCAGCTGTGATTACGAACAACCTGTGAAGGATCAACTTACTGATTATGGTTATATTAAGTGGACATAATATATCTACAGCGAAGGGAGTTCAACTATGGGCTATAGTGGAGTGATCCATTAGTTAACGAGTGGGGGTTAGATCAGTCTAATGAGTTTAGTCGATTAATCTCAGATCGTTAGAGCCCATGATCTGTAAGTTCGTGAGGTTTCTCTAGATCGTAAATAGATAAGCTTTAGAGTAGCTTGATAAATTAATTTGAAACGTTCAAATTAAAATTAAACGAAATAGGAGAACATATATTTAAATATATGAAGATGAATTTGTGAAAAAATTAATTTAATATTTGATATTAAATTAATTAGTATTATATAAAAATTAATTTATGAAATTAATTTTATAAAATTAAAATTTTCAGTTTTAAAATCAAAATGGATTTTGAAATCAAATTTTGATTTTGAGAAAAATTGGAAAATTGAAACCATGCAAAAAGGAAAGTCAGATTTTTTCATTAACCATCTTCATCATGCTCACACAAAACCCATTTTCTCATGTTCATTAACTCCAAGCATGAGTTGCAAGTCATGCAGCATTCTTCTTTGCATGTTTATCTGCAATAAATAAAGAAGATTTGAGTGAATTTGAGGCATGCATGCTATAGAAATTTTAGAGAAAAAATTCAGCTGGAAGAAAGAGTTCTTCAAGTATGTACTGCAGTAAGCTTCTTCTTGCGTTTACATTACTTCAAGCTATTCTTGAGTCCCACAACTTATTCTAAAGCTCCAAGAGGATAGTGGGGAAGATCTTGAGGTGGTTCACGCTATTCTTTGGAGAAGACAACTGTTGCTGATCGAGAACTTAAAGAGTTCTACAAAGGTATGATCACAAGCCCTCTTATTTCAGATGAGCATGCTTTAGTTTCTACCAAAATTAGTGAATTTGAATGCTTATTGATCCTTGTTACTTCCGTTGCATGTTAATACACTCTTACAGGGAAGCAGATCAGCGTAACAACGATGTCCCTAGTGTTGCAACGCTACCGGTTTTGAAGGAGTCTCCAGTCATTCGCATGTGTGCCTTTTACACAAGCCAGTGTTACATCGTCGATCCAACGCTCGAGCCCTTTTGCGTAAGAGCGTCACGATGCTATTCCTAGTGTTGCGATGCTCCAACTTGTTTCAATAAATACCTCTCTTCATTTTTAGGTCAAATTATGTTAGATCTTATGGAGGCTTAGGAGAGGCTTAAGTTTCTTCTTCCTCCTTATCTTTCCAGCATCAATATGCAGGTTTTATTGATTTTATTTTAGATTGTAAGCTTCGATTGAATTGTCTCTTTGATCTATCTATGAATTCTTGAGATAATTTCTATTTAGTTCTTGGATTAAGGGTTCTTTGCTTATTTCTTGAGTTTTTTTGGTTTAATTAGTGTTTTGCAATCTTAATTTATGTGTTCCTTGAATCCTCTTTAATTTCTAAAAGCATGTTTGTTAGATGACTTTTCATTCATACGCATGATAAGCTATGATTCTGAGTTTTCTCACAATCTTGCATCAATAAGTTGTATTAATGTATTTTTGCATAAGAATATCTAGCTAAAGTCACCTGAGTAGCATTAGCTAATTATGCATTTGAATAAAATTCTTAGGATGCACTAATTGCCAGGTTCAAAGATAAAATTGGTTAATTGAACATGACTTTCTTGACAATTAACCGACACAACTGAATTTTAATTCGTAATGCATGTGTTTTTAGTTCTATATGGCCACTATCAAACCCAATAGATTTATAAGCATGTAGATTAGTTGAGGTATTGGCTTTTTGAGCTTAATTAATCCTGAGGACGGTTTTTCGATGAGATCCATGCTAGTTGTCCACCACTGTGGAGGCTAGTTTGGTCGAATCGAGCGAGTCATTGTGCATGCATAATTAGATCGCATGATTAATTAGCAAAAAATGATGATAAAAATTGCATTGAATGTCTATATTGATCTAATCCTTGTTTACATTTATCCGTTTCATTTTAATTCTTGCATGTTTTCATTTTATCCAAAACCAAAACCCATTTTTACTGCTTTCCACAGTTAAATTTAGCTTAGGATAGATTTAATTCTTTTCCTCTCTGTGGTTCGATCCTGTGCTTTCCACTTATGCTACGTAGTAGTATAAGTAGTGGTTCGGTGATTTATAAGTATTCTTTTGATCGAGTCTAGGGTTTAATTAATGACATAAATCCTGGCTGAACAACGGTATAATCGTAACCTTCTCTAAAGAAGAATTCCTATTGGTGACACAATTGTGACAGTCACCTAATCCAATAGTGGTGACAAAGGTTGAAGATGAAGCAGAGGGATATGCAATAGATACTTCAAAATTTTGTGCGGGACATTCACATTGGTGTCGTAGAAAGTATGTTCAAGGAGATGGTGTTTTGAGAATGACATGGACGCTGTAAAGATGACACTAGTTTATTATACTAAGTTGACTATGATGGGGAAGGAGAAAACAAGGGCCTATGTTGATAAGAAGTTATTCATTTATGTGGAGGATTTGGATTACTACAATAGCATCAATTGGGGAAATATTATATGGGTGAAGACATTACAAAGGCTACAAATTGGATTGAAGGGTAAAGTTGAGAGCTATAAGAAGAAATCCAAGAACAACAAAAATTACATTCTAAAGTGTTAAGATTGGTATCCTAAATCTCTTGTAATCTCATAGTTTGTAAACTTTGTATACACATATTTTTTTAATAAAATAAGTGTTATTTTATAAACATATACTCAATCCAATAAACTAAGATCCGAGGTTATTTCATGTAAGTTAAACAAGTATGTGGAGACATACAAGTGGATCTTGTTTAAATAATAACCTAAACGGTCTGTAGTAGATAGATAAGGCTGGGTACCTTATCTTAGTGACACTACGGATACGACCCGCTTTGTAGGTGTTACAAGTGTTGTAAAGTGCTACAAATGATCCGATCCTAATCATTCATGTAGAGACATGTGAGCGGAGGTATCCTATACAAAGAGTTTGTATAAGACCAGACCACGAAATGATTAGTCTCTTTATATAACGTCGTTAATAATAGAGACTTACATTTCACTAGGATAACCATAGGTGATATGACCTAAATCCTGAGTGAGTTATGAACTTCTGCTCATGAAGGCGGTCCTTTGATTTGTTTGAGTGAGAGTGGCCAGATTGTCAACTCAACAAGCCTACCATTTTGGGGATTCATCTGACTGGGGAGTTGGGAATACAACTACATGAGACAGAATTCACTCCTTCCCTGATGTAGGGACAAGTAGAAAAATTGCTCCCTTAAGGGCTGATTCGAGGCTTGAATATAATGGCCACACTCTATCTTGGCCCGAGAGGGACTTGGTCATAGTTTGACTATGACTTATTGTTCATTAGAGGGATCAGTGGTACTTAAGGTGTTAGATGTAACTACAGGGGAAAAATGGTATTTTTGGCTCAGTTGTACATACGAGAAATTTTTGAAGGGTCATCGCACTGTTGATTGGTTATATCTAATGGACATAGAAATTTATCTATAGTACGAAAAGTGAAACCGTCGATCTTTAGTGGAATGACCGACAGTTAACGGATATTAGGTAATTTAATTAAAGAGTTTAGTTAATTATCCGAGTACCGTTGAAGTTTCAATCTATAGGTCCATAAGGTCCCCTCTGTAGCACAATAGGGATTTAATTGAGAATTATTTTTGGATTAATTTGAAGTGTTCAAATTATTGGGGTTGATGCCATAAATCTCGTAGGTTTCTATAGTTTGTAAACATTGTATGAACAAACTCATTTTGTATTTAATAAAATATATGATATTTTATTCATTATCTATAAAATATGTGATATTTTAGTTGCATTAACCACAAACCAATAAACTAACATCCAAGATTATCTTTGTAACTTAAACATGTATGTGGAGACATACGGGTGGATCATATTTAAGTGATAACCTAAATGGTCTGTAGTAGATAGATAAGGCTGGGTACCTTATCCTAATGTCACTACGAGTATGGCCCACTTTGTAGATGTTACAATTATTGTAAAGTGTTACAAATGATATGATCCTGATCATTCATGTATTACACATGCGAGCGGGGATATTCTATACAAAGAAGTTTGTATAAGACTAGACTAAGAAATGTTTAATCTCATTATATAACACTGTTCATAATAGAGACTTACATTTCACTAGGATGACCATAGGTAACATGACCTTAATCTTGAATGAGTTATGAACTCCTGCCTATCAGGGCATTCCTTTGATTTGTATGGGTGAGAGTGGTCAGATCGCCGACTCAACAAACCTACCATTTTGAAGTTTCGTCTGATTGGGGAGCTGAGAACACAGCTACAAAAGATGACATTCACTCATTCTCTAAGGTAGAGGTAAGTAGATAAATTGCTCCCTCAAGGGCTGATTCCAGGTCTTGAACAATGTGGTGTCATACCCTCTCCTGGCCCAAGAGGGGTTTAGTCATAGTGGGACTATGATCTATTGTTCATTAGAGGGATCAGTGATACTTAAGAAGTTAGATGTAATTTGGCTCAACTATACTTTCGAGCAATTTGTGAATGGTCATCGTACTGTTGATTGGTTATATCCAATGGACACATAAATATATCTGTAGTGCGAAGAGTATAAAAAGAAAATGGTTTTCTTCTTGTTCTTGACGAATGTTGTTGTTGAACGGTTGAGAGAAAGAAAAGATCGAAGTGTTCTGTGTCTTCTTTATCTTCCTCCACATTAAAGTTTCCCTCTTAACCAAAATAGTCAAAGCCCACCACTCCTGGGTTCTCACTCTGAGAATACCAAGGTAACACTTTAGTAGTGTCCAGGTTTCTGGTTCGAGGTTATTTTGGAGAAGGTCTTCAAAAATTTGTGATTCCGTTCAAGGGAGGTTCACAAAGAAAGGTTCACAAAGAAAGGTTCTTCAAAGGTGAGGTTTCTTAAAACCCTTTTTTCATTTATAGCATGTTGTAATTTAATTATAAATGCATATCTAGTCGTATGTTTACTGTAAACTTTATATTCAATAATTAATGGAATTTGATCAATCCGCTTCAACTCAAGGTTCTATTCATGAGTTTCTTCACAAATTAATTGAAGGAACTAATTATATATCATATAATTAATTAAATTAATTATATATGAGATATAATTAATATAATGTATTTGATACATTATAATATAAGGTAATATGAGAGAAATTTGAATATGATTCAAATACTAATTATATGAATGAGATTCATGTAATTAAATTTAATATAAATATGATTTATATTAAATACCATAAATAAATTGAGAGGAATTAAATATTTGAATATGATTCACATATTAATTATATGAATGAGATTCATATAAGTGAATTTAACATAAATGTGATTTATATTAAATTTCATGTATTGTTCAGAGAAAATACATCTATAGGATATATTGTATTTGATATAATATGTCACTATAAATTATGTGTTATATGGGATATAACATATAGTTTATATACATATAATAAGGTTGTTATTATATGTATAATTATTATTAATTTAATTTTATTAAATTAATATTAATTTATTAAAGGAGGGAGTTACAACTTCCTCCTCCCATTTCTCTCAGTCAATTACGTGGGTTGTGTGAGAGAAGAAGATGGTGTTGACTCATCTTCTTCCAAAAAACTCTTTGAGAGAAAGATTTCTCTCTAGAAAAATTAACAGGGAAGAAAAGTTCTCCTCCCTCTCTTCCTCTCCATCTCCTTCCCTCTTCAAAGCCCTAAGGCAAAGCCCACAACTCCTGCCATTCTCAATCCCTAAGGAGAATACAGGAGGCTCCGGTTGGTGATGTCCATTTTAGAGAAGGAGATCCGTTCGTGACTTGTTCGAGGGACTCTTGAAGAAAGTGTTCTTCAAAGGTAAGGGTTTTTGAAACCCTAAGTTTTTCTTTAGTATTGCTGGCTATAATTTATGTAAATGCATATCTTGCTCTTGTTTAACTGTAAAACTTATATTCAATGAAAAATGAAAATTGAGACGATCTTACTTCCGCTCACGGATCTCTCCTCATAGAGTTACTTCATAAAGTACAACCTACCTGAATTTCCTCATGCATTCCAGGTAATATCTTATGCTTATTTGATAGTTGTGATGTATGTTAATGTTGGGGTTGATGTCTTAAATCTCATGTGTGTCGTAGTTTGTAAATTATTTATTTAATAAAATAAAGTATTATTTTTTTGTCATGTAGTTTGCATTAACCCAAATCCAATAAACTAAGATCCTAGATTATTTAATGTAGCTTAAGCATGTATATGATGACATACAAGTGGATCATGTTTAAGTAATAAACTGAATGGTCTTTAATAGATGGATAAGGTTCGGTACCTTATTCTAGTGATGCTACAGAGATACAATTATTGTAAAGTGTTACAAATGATATAATCTTGATCCTTCATGTGGAGACATGTGACTGAGAGTATCATATATAAATAGTTTGTATAAGATTGGACCACGAAATGATTAGTCTCTCTTTATAACATCGTTACTTGAAGAGACTTACATTTCACTAAGATGACTAAAGGTGACTTGACCTTAATCTTGAGTGAGTTGTGAACTTTTGTCTCCGAGGGTGGTTCTTTGATCTGTATGGATGAGAGTGGCCAGTTTCACTGACTCTATATGCCTACCATTTTGGGGATTCGTCTGTGTGGGGTACTGGAAACAAATCTACACAAGATGGAATTCACTCATTTCTATTGTTAGAGTAAGTAGATGAATTTCTCACTTAAGGGCTGATTCTAGGTATTGACCAATGAGGCGTCTCACCCTCTCATTGGCCATAGAGGGGTCTAGTTTATAGTTGGACTATATCTAATTATTTATTAGATGGATCAATGGTACTTAAGAAGTTAAATGTAACTACATGGGTAAAACGGTAATTTTGACCCAGCAATAGTTACGAGCATTTTGTGAATGGTCAACTTATTGTTGATTGGTTATATCCAATGGATATAAAAATATATCTACATTGCGAAGAGTGCAACTATTGGTCTTTAATAGAGTGATCGACATTTTATGAATGTTGTTTAATTTAATTAAAGAGTTTAATCAATTAATCTCTGTCATTGGAGCTCCTAACCTATAAGTTCATAAGGTCCCCATGCTAGCTCAACAAGAGTTAACTGAAAATCAATTAATTTTGGATTAAGTTTGAATTGTTCGTATCAATTAAAGAGAATTAATTATATGAGATGCAATTAATATCATGTATATGGATCGATTATAATATTAAGTTTAAAAAGATAGATAAATATTTGAATATGATTCAAATATTAATTATATGAATGAGATTTATATAAAAAAATATAGGTTAAAATTCATATGAACATGACTCATATTAAAACTATAGGTTATATGAGGGAGTGTAAAGTTAGATTATATTATATATGATATAATATAAACTATAGCTCATATTATAAGAGATATAATATAATGTTTTAATTAATTATATTATTTTAATGCACTTTCATTATTTAAAACGAAGAGGTGCCTTCCCATTTCCTTTATAACCATCCAATGAATGTGATAATATCACATTCATAACTTATAAATTAATATCAAATATTAATTATAATATTTTTTTCTCTACTAGATATAAATCATATTTATATCCAATTTCCTTCAAATTAATGTATCTCATACATACCGTTAATTATATCATATTTAATTAACTCGTTCAATTATATCATATATAATCGAACTCCCTCTTGTCAATTTAAACATTTCAAATTGATCCAAAAATTGATTCACAACTTGTATCCAAGCTACCAAGGGGACCTTATGGACCTATGGCTCGAAGCTTCAATGGTACGTGAATAGCTAACTAAACTCTTTAGTCACGATATCCACCATCCGTTAACTGCCAGACATTCTACTAAAGACCGACAGTTGAACTCTTCTTGCCATAGATATATTTCTATGTCCATTGGATATAACCAATCATCAATACGATGACCCTTCACAGATGCTTGTAATTATAGCAGACCAATTTATCGTTTTGCCCCTGTAATTACATCTTCCTCCTTAACTACCACTAATCCCTCTAATGAATAATACAACATAGTCCTATTATGTGTGAACACCTTTCGGGCAATGAGAAGGTGTGTGGCGTCATATCGTTCAAGCCCTGGAATCAGCCCTTAAGGGAGCCATCTATCTACTTACCCCTGCCTTGAGGAAGGAGTGAATTCCATCTTGTGTAGCTGAGTTCCCAGCTCCCAAATCAGACAAATCCCCAAAATGGTAGGTTCGAGTCAGCGTTCTGGCCATTCACACCCATGTAAATCAAAGGACCGCCCTCAATGGTAGGAGTTCCCAACTCACTCAAGATTGAGGTCATGTTACCTATGGTCATCCTAGTGAAGTGAAGTCTCAGTTATGAACGGTGTTATATAACGAGACGTTAACACTTCGTGGTCAGGTCTTATACAAACTCTTTGACAAGTCACAACACTTGTGACCATTCCACAAAGCGGGCCGCATCCATAGTGTTACCAGGATAAGGTTTCCCTCCTATATCCATATACTACAGACCATTTTGGTTATCACTCAAGACATGATCCACTTGTCTGTCACCACATACATGCTTGAGTCACATACAAATAACCAGAAATTTTATGTTATTGGTTTGTTGTAAAATCTAAATGTGCAAAGTCAAGTAGTGAAGTAAATATCATTTATATTATACATCACAAGTGTTCGTACAAAGTTGTTTACAAACTACGGGACACGAGAGTTTAGGACACAAACCCCAACACTTAAGCATCTATGTGAGATATACAAGTGGATCATTCCACAAAGTGGGCCGAATCCGTAGCGTCACCAGGATAAGGTTTCCCTTCTATATCCATATTAATGACCATTTTCGTTATTACTTAAGACATGATCCACTTGTATGTCACCACATACATGCTTAAGTTACATAATGACAACCAGGGATTTTAGTTTATTGGTTTGTGGTAAAGCAAATAAAATATCCAATATTTAAAATCATGTAGTGAAGTAAATATCATATATTATACATCACAAGCGTTCGTACAACAAATCGACCATAATACCCAGGTAGGAGGTGTTCCGTAAACCGTCAACTTAAATACCCCCAACCTTCGACAGGATTATATACGAGTTGAGTTTGTAACTTTAGTTTTACAAGTTTAACGACCTATTTTAACAAGTGGTTAACCAAAGTGAGCATGCACCTGTTTGTTATGGATTTTAAACATCTAACCCAATTTTATAACAACTTACAAAATTTTAGACATGCTAAACTTCCCGAAAAACAACAAAGGCATTCAATATCTAATATAACTATTATATTAAATAAAAGAAACTCTAACATGCATACTATATATTATAATATTTTATAACATACTTTCAATGCATGTAACATGCTTTCTACAGTGGGATTTTAAATCTACATGTCATACAGGGGCTGATTTTCTGGAATCTGCAACTCAACCTCTTTTCTTGTTTCTTCAATTTATAGTTTAATTTCAATTCTAATGACTCCAAATAAATTACAGACTCTTGGGAACAAATATATGCTCATCAAGAAAAAGCCAATTACAAATTTAATTGAGAAATCCAAGAGAAATTAAAAGCCAAAACTCAAAGAACCATATTAGTACAACAGTTTCATATAACTCATATAAAACACCCACTAAACCAAAATTAAACCGAATGTCCCATATGGGCAGGTGAATGTAGTCTTGTCTTGATCTTCAGGAGCTATCATAATTTGATTGTATCCGGCATACAAATCCAAGAAGCAGTAAAAATCATTCCCTACTAATCTGTTTAGCATTTGATTGATGAATGGCAGGGGGGAGTGATCTTTCTTTGTGGCCGCACTCAACTTATGGTAGTCCATGCATATGCGCCATCCAGTGATGATCCTTTGCGGTATTAATTCGTTGTTCTCATTTGGGACTACCGTCATTCTGCCCTTCTTCGGCACACATTGCACGAGGCTGACCCAAGTGCTATCTACTATGGGATAGATAATGCCCGCATCCAGCCACTTGATAATCTCTTTTTTGACGACCTCCTTCATCGCAGGGTTAAGTCTGCATTGATTTTCAATTGTTGCCTTGTGGTCGTCCTCAAGATGAATGTGGAGCATGCAGTACGCGGGGCTAATTCCTCTGATGTTAGTGAGCGTCCAACCAAAAGCTCGCACATGTTTCTTGAGAATTTTCATCAACGCATTCTCTTGATCTTCATTGAGCGCAGAGGAAATTATCACTGGCAGCTTCTCATTCTGCCCTAGAAATGCATACTTTAAATGGGTTGGTAGGGTCTTTAGTTCAAGTGTTGGTGGTTCCATGAGGAAAGGTTGCGTTGTTTTTCTTTCTTCTTTTGGCTCTTCTTCTTGCGTTGCGATTATTTCTTCTTCTTTGTTTGTTTTTTCTATGATCGCATTGCAAGCAACTACAGATGTGTTGGCATCCTCTTCTTCACACTCTTCATCAAACTTTTCTTCTTCAATCAAATTCAGATCATCATCAGAATCTTGCAGGTCTTCCTCATCCGGAAATCTCATGGCACGAATTATATTAAATTTGAGCTTCTGTCCGTTTATACTCAAAATGATTTCTCACTTGTGCACATTAATTTGAGCACGACCCGTTGATAGGAAAGGTCACCCCAAAATGATGGGCACATCTTTGTCGGCCTCATAGTCTAGAATGATGAAGTCAGCTGGCAGAATAAATTTATCAATCTTGACCAGCACATCCTTCACCTTACCTTCTGGATGAACCAGAGATTTGTCAGCCAATTGGAGAGTCACTGATGTGGGCATAAGTTGCCTCACATTTCATTGTCTGAAAATTGACAGCGGCATCAAATTTATGTTGGCTCCCAAGTCACACAGGGTTTGCTCAATATAGAGTCTTCCTATGGAGCAAGGAATAGTGAAGCTCCCAGGATCGCTCATCTTCGGTAGGATAATGGATTTGGAACTTTGCGTTAATGCTACCGTGGTAAATTTTCCAGTGCCCCTCTTCTTAGTTACCATGTCCTTCAGAAACTTGGCATAGAGAGGTATTTCCTCAATCGCTTCACTGAAAGAAATGTTAACATGTAATTGCTTTAACATAGATAAGAAGCGTTGGTATTGTACCTCTTCGTTTTTCTTCTTCCTTAGCCTCTGAGGGAAAGGTGGTAACTGAACTTTCACGATTCCCGTTTTATTTGACTTCGAGGTCGATGCAACCTCAAGTTCCACTGCTTCATTTTCCCTTTCTTCTTCTTGCATTATCGCAATCTCAGGCTCAGTTGCGATGGAAGTTGTTCTACTATGCTTCTTCTTTTCCTCCTCCACAGTCTTTCCACTGCGCAATGTCACAACCTGACATTGCTTCTTACCTGATTCCCCTAGGTTGCGTGGAAGTTCGGTTGAACTTGGCAATGCCCCTTGCGATCGACTCTTCAGCTCACTCGCAATCTGGCTCATTTGCAATTCGAGGTTGCGGATGGACGTAGCCTGATTTTGAAGCACTGTCTCGTTTTTTTCTAGATATTTCTTCAATAGGCTCTCCAGAGAAGAGGATTGCGGTGGTTGTTGTGAACTACTTGCTTGATTGTTTTATTGACCGTTGTTGCGTTAGAAGAATCCTGGTGGCCCTTTTTTTTTGCGCCATAGATTGAAAATTTTGTTGTTGATTCTTCCAGGCCAAATTGGGGTGGTTTCTCCACCCGGGGTTGTAACTGTTGAAAAGGTATTATTCTTTACAAAATATATAGACTTTGGATTTTGCGGGCAATCTTCCACCGCATGCCCATCACCACAAGTCGCACACCTTGTGGTGTTTTTACTTATTGCGTTGATCTGCCCACCTTGCGGTGTTGGGCTGCTGATCGCCATTCCTTGGATCAAATTCATCATTGTGGTCATTTGATTTTGTAATGAAACAATGGCACCGTTATTTGCGTCAGAATCTTTAAGTTTCAATCTCTGGTCATTCTCCCTCCAGTCTTCATGGTTATTGGAGATGCGGTTCAGGATATTCTTCGCCTCATCGTAAGTTTTGTCAAACAGACCCCTAGCGGCTGCTGCATTGGCAGCGGTCTGTGAAGCGGGATTCAAATCATGATAGAAAATTTCCATCTGAAGGCAGTCTAGTAACCTATTATGCGGACAATCCCGGACCAACTTTTTAAACCTCGCCCAAGCATCACTGAGCGATTCGTCCATATGTTGTTCAAAATTTGAAATAAGCTTCTTTCGTCTTGTGTTCTCGGTAGGTGGAAAATACTTCTTCATAAACTTCTCCACCACCTACTCCCAATAAGTGATCTCTTCTGGTTCACGAGAATAAGCCCATTTCCTAGCCTGATCACAGAGAGAAAATGGGAACAACGTTAGTCGAACTTCTTCAGCAGAGATGTTCGGGAACACACAAGTATTACAGATTTCAATAAAACTTCGGAGGTGGGCGTGCGGATCCTCGCCACGCCTTCCTCCAAATTGACCTGCAGTCTGGATCATTTGCAGCATCATCGATTTCATCTCGAATCTATTTCTATCGAGGGAAGGCCTCATGATTCCCGAAGAGAAATCATAGAGGTTTGGCGATGTATAGTTTCTAATGGGTCTATTGCGATCGTTTGCCAACAGAATCGGATTCGCCATGACATTGTTATCATTTGATGCTCCATTTCCAGCCTGCTTCGCCATCTCTTCTTTGTCTGATTGTGGTTGCTGTTGGCGGTCTCATAGTCTCCTTCGAAATGTTCTCTCAATCTCTTGGTCGTAGTTCGTCAGAGATTGAGAGTTCTACAAAGAAATCACAAAAATTACCGTTAACAAACTATTTTGCCGAAGTCCCCAACAACGGCGTCAAAAACTTGATGCATTATTTTATTGAATGGAGATATGGATGATATGCGTTGATGGATAGCGTTGTACACTCAAGTTTCCCCAGTGGAATTCAAGTGTAAATTCCTCTAAGTTTCCTGGTAAGTCCAAGGTCAAACACAAGGACTTGTGAAAATAGATTACATTGGTAATTTTTGATGAAAACTTTGCGGTAATCGGGAAAATAAATAAAGTTTTTGGTTTGTCAATTATGTTGATTAAAAATAAATAACGGCGAAGTTTGAAAAGAGTTGGTAAATGGGAAATGCGACGAATATGCGGTGAACGGGTTGAGAAAGGTTTCGGCTAACACTCCCTAGAATACGTTCATGCTTTGCAATCATGCAACATGCATACAATAGTAAACCACCTCTCGGCATGAATGTTACGGCTTCTAATACTACAACGCATGCGATGCGATAAGTCTATAGGGTTTACACATAAACCTCTATTCCTATTTATGCGGTGACGAAATGACATCCATACAAATATGCGACCACATAATATCATACCTACTCCTAGGGTGCATGCGATGCAGTGTTGACAAACAAAGTTTATCTTTAAGTCCCTATCTCTATTTTATGCAATCCTGATCTTTCTCTTTTGAGTTCAGATTCTAACCTAGCTCTCTCGAGACATTAGGTTCTTTCTTTAGACTCACTCTCTCGAGTAACTCTAAAGGGTATTTTACACAGTAGAAAACAAGACAATCGCAAGCAATGGACTTTCTAGGTCATGTTAGCTTAGTTCTTCTCAACCCATTCAACTAGTTTAGCTACTCAAGCATACTAAGAGAGTGAGCAGATGTAGAAATAGAACTTCCATTGAATAGATATGAAGATGAAGTACAAATAACAATGCAAGTATAATAAAGAGCCTAGTAGAAATTTCTTGCTGCCAGGCGTTTACACTGTTTCTACTCGTGCTCTAAAGATAATCTAGCTCTTGCGAGAGTCCGCCCGCTCTCTACTCTTGCGTCTCAAGGTTCTCTCTCGCGTTTCCCTGGGCGATCTCCGGCGCCACCACTCTTCTCTCACTCCACCGTAAAATGGAAAAGAAAACTATGAACAGAAGCAACTGGTTAACTTGTCAACTAATGAACCTCTTTTCTGAAGAATGCACTTTGTATTTATAGGGCATTCATGGTGAAAGGTGGCTTCTCTCTCCCGATTGTACAGATGAGACAACTTAAATTCCTAATTAACGCGCCGAATAATTATCACTGATAAAGTTAAATGTACTTCGTGACCGTTATCGGCTGTCAACTTAATTTGGATCCGACTATCATCAGCTTTCTGTCGCATCGCTCTTAATCATCCTTTCACTCGGATACACCCACCATGTTGGACTGACCAAGTTGCAGCGATCCTTCTCGGACGAATGTGAGCGAGCACGATCAACGCAAAGTCTTGCGGCGAAGTTGCGCTCGACTAATGAATTCCTATGATCGCAATCTCTGCTTTGCGTTAACGCATATTCTGCACAAAAATATAAAGATCAACTGCTCTAATGCGTTGGACGCATGCGACCACAATATTATAGAATTTATGCTTAATGGACGCAATTTAACATGTTTCATCAACGCAATCCAATCATTGTTTAAGAACTTAGCACTATGATAACGTGCATTTTCTGCCCGTTATCACAGATCAAAGGATAATCCCGAACAAATAGGAGTTCATAGTTAAGTCAAGATTAAGGTCAAGTTACCTAGGTCATTGCTTTGAAATAGTCAGTCTTAAACAGTAAACAACGTTATAAAGTAAGAGTGACTAGTTTCGTGGTTCGATCTTGTACAAAACTCATTTGTACAGGACGTCCCCACTCCTCATGTCATAACATGCACGAATTAGGATCACTTCATATGTAGCACTTTACAACTCTTTGTAACAACCACAAAGTAGGCCGCATCCAATAGTGTTACCAGAATAAAGAACCCAACCTTATTCATATACTATAGATCATTTTGACTATTTACTCGAATCTGATCCACATGTATGTCTCCACATAAAGTTCAAGTACTTATGTAATAGTTAAGGGACTTTGGTTTATTGAATTTCTAAAAAACAATATAATCAACAATAACTTATTGAATTTTTAGAATAAGTTTTCTTGTTTACAAACCACGAGTTTTAGGACATATAACCCAAAAAACTACCATTTGGATTAAAACTCCAGTGGTAACTTATGTATCCCATATATAAGACAGAGTTTCTGAATTTTATAGAGAAATACAATAAATAAGAGCATCCCATACCCATGGTTGACCATTCGATATCCCATACCTGATATTTCTCCCACTTGCCCTAGGTTATTAACCTGTTATTTTTAGTCTTACTAGGTGATTCTCAAACACTTTAGCTGAGACAATCAATGTAAACATATTAGTGTACAATAGGCTTCTTATTCAACTATATGGGGAATGCATCTAATTCTCAATAATGTCAAAGAAGCACACTTTTCTCCCACTACATTGAGGTACTCTCAACTCTTTGATTAAGATGTGTCTGACCTGTCTTAACAACTCTTATTAATAGTCAGATCCGTTGCAGTGGAAACATTTCCCTTTCTCTGTAGCAGTTTTCTTGCTTTTCTTGCCAACGGGCTTCTTCTTCCTTTTCCCTTTGTCTTTCTTCGCTGGAATACTCTTACTTTACGAAGAGGAGGCAACATCAGGCTTGGAATATGTTCCTCTCTTCTCAGTAGAAGCAATATTTACTTTCGATTCTAGACCCTTAGTACAAAACATTGTCTGGAAAGCCTGCAGCTCATTCAATAGAGTAGTCAAGTTGTATTCAATTTTATTCAACAATGCATTCGTACAAAATTGCAGAAAACTCTTTAGAAGAGATTCTATAATAAAACCAACTTGGCTTCTCTCGTCCATCAGAGCGTCATGCCTCAGGGTGAAGGATGGTTGTCCAAACATCCCTCTTAGAGATTCCATAAATCTCTTTGACAATACTCATATTCTCGTGTTTCTTTGCCAAAATGTCAGACAAGTTGGCGAGAATATAAGCACGAGCTTTAGCATTCGCCCTGATCATCTATCAAACGCTTCCCGAACAGTTCGGTTGGAATTGGAGCTAGGAATGGGAGGACATTCCTCTATTAAGATAAACAACAAATCATATATCATAAGTATCGTGTTCAAATTTGATTTCTATGTCACATAGTTATCCCTGATCAATTTGTCCAAAGCCAACAATTGTATAATTGAACTCGTTATTCTGAAATTATAAACAAATTCTATAAATGGATTGCTTTTAAATCCAATCAAGTTTTTGCAACGTTACTTAAGTGATTTAGAATAATTGCTATCGAGGGGCAGTCAAGAATTCCTTCAGAAAAGCAAGACAATTTTTGACCAAATACTATCTCCAGAATAACTCATATTTAGATAGTCATTTAGTTATCGTTTTCGATCAAGATATTTACTAACACTTAGTAATTCTTGTAAGTGTAGATCCGCTATTTGCAGATGTTACAAAATGGTATGAGTATGCCTCTAAAATAGAAGACAAATACCCAAGACGAAACTATAAGACCTATTACAACCCTCTGTGGGGATCGCCACGGTTAACGACTAGTTAGTGTCGCCTAAAAATGACATCAGGCGCAACATAGAAATCTCACGGTTAAAACTAATGGAGGAGACTGTAGGACAATGTTGACACATTTCCTTCACCCACTTACTATGAACGACTTCCCTCATTCACCTTGATATTAATCCATGAAAACATTTTTCGAATGCAGCAGTCGAGGTAAAATCAACATGAAGCCGAGCATGGATCTCACGATGTGAACTCTTTGAGGATGTGAGAACTAATAACTTTTAATCTCCACTAAAGTGTTTTAAATGTTTGGGTAAATTTTATACTTAGGTTCTTTTCGGCTAATAAAAACAACCCCAAGTCTACATGGTTTATCCAAATATAACATTTATAAATGGATTTTAAACATACAATGTCTAGGTGATAAACCGTTTTTATTACCTCACACAGCTCACGAATGATCACAAAACCGGTTAACAATGCCCAATAATTCGACCATAATCTCCAGGTCAGAGGTGTTCTGTAGACCATCAACTTAAGTATCGTCAACCTTCAACAGGATTATATACCGGTTGAGTTTGTAACTTTAGTTTTACAAGTTTGACGACCTATTTTAACTATTAAAAACAAGTGGTAACCTAAATGAGCATGCAGTTGTTTATTATGAATTTTAAACATCTAACCCAATTTTATATCAGCTTACAAAATTTTAGACATGCTAAACATCCACGATAAACAACAAAGGCATTCAATATCTAATATAACTATTATATTAAATAAAAGAAACCCTAACATGCATACTATATATTATAACGTTTTATAACATACTTTCAATGCGTGTAACATGCTTGCTACGGTAGAATTTTAAATCTACATGGCATATTGTATGCACATACAAGATTTATTTAATTATAACATACATCACATGCATAAATAATAAAACACTAACTAATATGGCTTTAGTTTTGGCATAAACAAGCAAACAAAAACCTAATTTTTACAAAATAACTTCTGAACCGCTTACGGACAGCTCGAACCACTCCAAAACGAACTAAAGTAGCTTGAACCGGACCTGAACCGTCTGAACCAGACCAACCAAGTTTGAACCAGACCATAAAAGAACCAGTCGAACCGGCTGCTCTCGCTCTCACTCAATATCTCGCTAAGTCTCATCGTTTAGCAATGACGACCATCGTCATACGTTTTGCCTTATCGTTTAGTGTTTGCATGATCATTTAGCAACTATCGCATAGCTCCTGATCAAACTACATGATCATGTAGTGTCTTTCTTCTATCGCATAGTGTCATTGTCTAGTGTCAGAGGACGCTACACGATCGCTTAGTGTCCAACACTGTCGTGCAGCTCCATCGTTTAATGCCAGATATTTACTACATGGTCACTTAGCGCCATCGTCTAACACCTCAACTTGATCGTTTAGTGCGTGCACAAGGTAAGCGATCGCTTAGTGCTATCGCATAGCTCTCGACGTATCGCTTAGCTGCCGCATAGACGTAAACTATTGTGTAACGCTATCGCTTAGTTCTTCAACACATCACTTATCTACTGCATAGAGGTAAACAATCATGTAACGCTATCATATAGCTCTTCAACTCATCGTTTAGATCTCACCCAAAGCTACCCGATCGTGTAGTGCCATCGTATAGCAATACAATACATCGTTTAGCTCTTGTAGGTACACGGTCGTCTAATGCACAACACCTCAACGATCAATGCCCGAAGTTACACGATCGTTTAGCTTTTCTTCATATCATCTAACGCATGAAGCTAAACGATCATCTAGCTACTGAAGCTCAACAATGATATGAACAGAGGCTGATTTTCTGGAACCTGCAACTCGGCCTCTTCGCTAGTTTCTTCAATTTACAGCTTAATTTTAACTCTAATGACTCCAAATAAATTACAGACTCTTGAGAACACATATAAGCTCATCAAACAAGAGCCAATTACAAATTTAATTGAGAAATCGAAGAGAAATTAAAATCCAAAACTCAAAGAACCATATCAGTACAACAGTTTCATATAACTCATATAAAACACCCACCAAACCAAAATTAAACCCAATTGAATGCTTATAAGATGCTTTGATACTAATTATTGGAACATACCATCGTGCAGCGGAAGTGACCAGGATCCATAACCACTCTAATTCATTTATTTTGGAAGAAATGAAAGCATGCTTCAGTAGAAATAAATGGGTTTCATGACATACCTTTGTCGAACTTCCTCAAAGCTTGAATTTCAGCTGCAAATCTCCTCTAAATCTTGTTATAGACCACCCCAAGATCTTTTCTACTATCATCTTGGTGCTTTAGATTGAGTTGTGGGACTCAAAATAAGCCTGAATTAAGGAAATTTGGAGATTAACTCACAGCAGTAACCCAATGGAAGAACTCTTTTCTTCTCATGAATTTTTCAGAAAATTTTGATCGATGGCATTGCCTCAAAACACTCCAATCTCTTCAATATATTGCAGAAAGTCATGCAGAGAGATTAGCTGCATGAGATGCAGCTCATGCTTGGAGTTAATGAAGACTTAAGAAGTGGGTTGTTAATGAGCTACTTGAAGAAGACAACGGAAAAAGTCTATTTTCCATTTTTGTGTTTTTCTTCTTCTTTTTCAAATTATCAAATATTAATTTCATAAATTAATTCATTTAATAAAATTGAAAATATTATTAATTAATTTTCTTAATAAAATTTATAAATAATTATTAAACAATTTAAATAATTTTGATTAATTTAATATCAAATATTAAACTAATTTTTTACACAATTCCATCTTCAAATATTTAAATCCTATTTAAATATTATTTCTCTAATTTCATTTAATTCTAATTTGAACATTTCAAATTAACTTGTCACACTACTCTAGAGCTAATCCATTTACGAGCTAGTAGGGGGACCTCGCAGACCTACAGATCATGGGCTCCGACAATCCGAGATTAATCGGCTAAACTCATTAGACCGAACTAACCCTCATTCGTTAACTAATAGGTGATTCCACTAAAGCCCATAGTTGAACTCCCCTCACTGTAGATAGATTATGTCCACTCGATAAAACCATGATTTGTAAGTTAACCCTTCACAGATTGGTCGTAAAAACGGCTGGGTCGAATCTCTGTTTTACTCCTGAAATTACCTCTTGTTCCTTAAGTCCCACTGATCCCTAATGAACAATTGATTTGTGATCCAATCAACAAATCGAATCCCTTTCGGGCTAACGAGAGGGTGAGGCCTCTTGTTCAAGACCCAGAATCAACACTTAAAGGGAACAATCTATCTACTAACCCTAATCGAGTATGAGTGAATTCCGTCTTGCACCCTATGTCCCCAACTATTCATCCGGTCTTATCCCTAAAATGGGAGGCTTATTGGGCAGAGACATTTGATCTACTCTCATCGTTTGCAGATCAAAGGATAATGCCGGACAAACAGGAGTTCATAGTAGCTCAAGATTAAGGTCAAATTACCTAGGTCATCGCTTTGAAATAGTCAATCTTAAATAGTAAATAACGTTATAAAGTAAGAATGACTGGTTTCATGGTCCGATCTTACAAAACTCATTTTCACATGACGCCTCCACTTCTCATATCATAACATGCACGAACTAAGATCACTTCTATGTAGCACTTTACAACTCTTTGTAACAACTACAGAGTAGGTCACATCCAATAGTGTTACCAGAATAAGGCACCCAACCTTATTCATATACTATAGATCATTTTGACTATTTACTCGAACCTGATCCTCTTGCATGTCTCCACATAATGTTTAAGTACTCATGTAATAGTCAAGAGACTTTGGTTTATTGGATTTCTAAAAATCAATATAATGGAGGATATTGAAAAAGATGAATGGATTAAAGCCATGAACCAGGAAATGGAGTCTATGTACTCTAATAATGTCTATGAGCTTGTGGATCCGCCTGATGGGGTAAGACCTATAGGGTGTAAGTAGATCTATAAGCGAAAGAGAGGTGTAGATGGAAAGGTGAAACCTTTAAGGCTAGACTCATGGTAAAGGGTTATACCCAGGTTGAGAGAGTTGACTATGAGGAAACTTTCTCACCTGTGGTCATGCTCAAGTCTATCAGGATACTTCTGTCCATAGCCACATTTTATGATTATGAGATATGGAAAATGGACGTCAAGACTGCCTTTCTCAATGGTAATCTTGAGGAGACCATCTACAGGCTCAACCAGAGGGATTCGTAGATTCAAATCAAGAGCAAAAAATTTTCAAGCTTCATAGGTCCATTTATGGGCTGAAACAAACATCTCGATTGTGGAACATTAGATTTGACACTACGGTCAAGTCATTTGACTTTGATCAGAATGTTGATGAGCCTTGTGCTTACAAAAAGATCATCAACAGCTCAGTAGCTTTTCTGGTACTATATGTGGATGATATCCTACTCTTTTGGAATGATGTAGGGTTTCTAACTGAGATTAAAAAGTGGCTAGCTACCCAGTTCCAAATGAAAGATTTAGGTGAGATATAGTATATTCTAAGGATCCAGATCATTTGAGGTCGTAAGAACAAGAGGTTAGCCTTGTCTCAAGCATCATACATCGATCAAATGTTGATCAAGTACAGAATGCAGCATTCCAAGAGGGGTTTATTACCATTCAGGCATGGAATCGTTTTGTCGAAGGATCGATGTCCTAAGACACCTCAAGAAGTTGAGGAAATGATATGGATTCCCTATGTTTCAGGTGTTAGAAGCTTAATGTATGCAACGTTGTATACCATACCCAACATTTGCTATGCAGTAGGGATTGTTAGTCTTTATCAGTCCAATCCAAGATTAGATCACTAGATGGCAGTCAAGATGATCCTCAAGTATCTTCGGAGAACGAGAAACTACAAGCTTGTGTATGGAAATAAGGATCTGATCCATACAGAATACACAGACTCTGACTTTCATACCGATAGAGATTCTCATAAATCGACATTGAGGTCAGTGTTCACTCTGAATGAAGGGACTGTAGTATGGTGAAGCATCAAGCAAGCATGCATCACGGACTCCATTATAGAAGCGGAATATGTAGCAGCTTGTGAAGTAGCTAAGGAAATTCCTTACAGATTTGGAAGTTGTTCCAAATATGGATTTAAGAACAGCGGGACTGTGGAAAATTCAAAGGAACCTCGAAGTCATCGTCGGGGCAAGCATATAGAGTGGAAATACCACTTGATCTGAGAGATTGTGCATCTCATAAAGTGATAGTCACGAAGATCGCGTCGAAGCACAACGTTGCTGATCCCTTTCCAAAGGCTTTTACAGCTAAAGTGTTCAAGGGTCACCTGGAGAGTCTGGGTTTTCGGGACTTGCGGCATCTTGTCTAGGGCAAGTGGAAGATGATACTGGGGTATGCCCTAGTTTATTGTATATTGTATATGTATTTATCTTGTATTGTACATTAGTCTCACGAGGCATTAAGACAAGTGGGAGATTATTAGGATTGGTGTTCAAATTCTTCCATAGTCTCGTAGTTTGTAATCTATACACATTGTTATGAATAAAATAAGAGTCATTTTATCTGGCATTTACTCATATCCAATAAACAAATTTTATATTGTTAGACAATGTATACTTTGTTCCTTGTTTTAAGAGGAATTTAATTTCTTTATCTTCTTTATCGGAACATTCATATAATATATCTTTTGTTCATGATAAAGTGTTTATCTTGAAAAATGGTATTGATATTTGTTCAACAATAAACAAAAATAACTTATATGTGCTAAGGTCGTTAGCATAAAAAAATGATCCATAACGTCAAAATCTTCCACACTAACACTACACAAAATAAAAATAAAATAAAAACTAAAAGTCTCAAAGAAAATGTTCATATTTGGTATCTAAGACTGGGTCACATAAATCTCAATATGATTGGTCAAGAGTGGACTTCTAAAAGAGTTAGAAAAAAAAATGACAAAACGACCTTTTATTGGAAAAGATTATAAAGTCAAAGAACCCTTAGAACTTATACATTCAGACCTTTGTGGTCTGATGATGTTAAGACAAAACGAGGGTATGAATATTTTTTCACTTATACAGATGATTATTCTAGATATGGATACATTTACCTAATGTAACAAAAGTTCGATACACTTAAAAATTTCAAGGAGTACAAGGCTAAAATTGAGAATTTATCCCAATTTTCAATTTTTAATTGAATTTTCTAAAAAAAAAAATTAATTTGAAATCAAGGTTTCAAATTTTAAAAATGAAATAAAATACTAATTCAAAAATTATATATTTAAATAAAATTGATTAATTAATTTTAAACAAAATTAATGATAATAATTAATTTTAAACAAAATTAATGATAATAATTAATTTTAAATAAAATTAATTCTAAATAAATAATTAATTAATTAATTTAATATCAAATATGAAATTAATATAACATCTATTTCAAACATGAATCTCTATTCATGTATTAATATTTAAATCTTATTTAAGTATTTTTCAACTCTCCAATCTTGTTTAATTCATTAATTAAACGTTTAATTATATCGCATATAATTAATAATTTACTCAAATCGAATTTGAACGTTTCAAATATTCTCATCACACTATTCTAAGGTTTAGTCTATTTATGAACTAGTAGGGGACTTAATGGACCTACAAATCATAAGCTCCAACAATCCAAGATTAATTGGCTAAACTCTTTTAACTGAATTAACCAACATTCGTTAACCACCGAGTCATTTCATTAAAGACTAGTAGTTGCACTCTTCTCACTATAGATATATTTATGTCTACTGGATTTAACCATGATCAATAAGTCAATCCTTCATAGGTTGTTCGTATTAACAACTGGGTCAAAATTACCATTTTACCCCTATAATACATCTTGCTCTTTAAATCTCCACCGATTCACTAATGAACAATTGGTTTATGGTCTTACCAATAAACAAAGTCCCACACGGTCATAGAGAGAGTGGGGCTCCTTATTCAAGACTGGGAGTCAGTACTTAAGGGAACAACCTATCTGCTAATCCTGAAATGAGTAGGAGTGAATTTCATCTTGCAAGGCTATTTCCCTAGCTATATACCCAGTCTTACTCCTAAAATGGGAGGCTTACTAAGCAGTGATGTTGAACGATTCTCACCCATGAAGATTAAAGGATAATCCCAAATAAACAAGAGTTCATAGTTAGCTCAGAATTGAGATCAAGTTATCATAGGTCATCAGATTGAAATAGTCAATTTTAACAGTAAACGACGTTACAAAGAAAGTGACTATTTCGTGGTCCGGTCTTATGTAAACATCTTTTTCATAGGATGCCTCTACTCGCATGTCTTCACATGAATAATTTTGGGATCACATCGTTTGTATAAAATACAAAACGAGTCGTATCCATAGTGTCCCTAGGATAAGGTACCCAACCCTATCCATATACTTATAGACCGTTTTTGGCTATATACTCAAATTTGATCAACCTTTATGTCTCTACATAAAGTTCAAGTATTCATGTTATAGCCAAGGGTTCGTTAGTTTATTGGATTTAGGCTTATTGCAAGTGCAATTTACATGTTCAATAATAACTTTATTGAATAAACCTCAATAACAAGTTTATTGCAAATAGAATATGTTTAAAGATTACAAACTACGAGTTTTAGGACATACAACTCAACAACTCCCACTTGGACTAAATCTTCAGTGAGTTTACATATATACAAATATATACTATGATGAGTATGAGAGAATAAATATAAATACAATAAACTAGGACATCAGATACCCATGAATTCTCTTACTTACCCTAGATTTATGAATCTCATAGTTCTAGTCCAACTAGGTGACCCTCGAACACCTTAGTCATGAGGGCCTTTGTAAATGGATTAGCTAGATTGTCTTTTGAGACTATTTGCATGATAATCATGTCTCCTCGATGTACTATCTCCTTGATGAAATGGACTAAAACTCCTTGTGCCTTGACCTTCATCGGACCACAGAGGTCTAAATGCTCAAGCTCTAAGGGTTCTTTGACTCTAAGACATTTTCCCGTAAAAAATCTTTTGGTCATTTTACCCTCAAGACAAGATTCACACGGTGGTAGAGAGTTGTCTTCTAACTAATTTAAAAGTCCACTCTTAACCAATCTCCCAATTCTCTTGAGATTAATATGGTCAAATCTTAAGTACCAAAGATTGGCATTAGGAGAAACTTTTTGCCTCTTATTTTGAATTTTAGCTATTTTAAATATCTCTATATTCAAAAACAGCTTTTGCCTCAGTTGGTTTTAATATATATAAGTTATTTTCTAGTTTTGCAGAACATATTTTAATACCTTTTGAAATAATAAACACTTCATTAACTTTGAAAGAAACGATATATTTTTGTTCTAGCAAACATGAGATAAATATTAAATTCCTCTTCATAGCAGGAACATAATAGATATTTTTAAGTAAAATGAATCTATCTTCAATAAATAACTTCATATCTCCAACTACTTCAGCTGAGACAACCTCCCTGGTCCCTACCTTAATGGTTGTTTTGCCTTATGCAAGCTATCTCCAAGAACTAGTTTCCTAAGTGAAAGTGCAAATATGATTAGCGACACCTAAATCCAATAGTCAAGTTAACTTATCATTTTTCACTAAAAATTTTTCAACAACCAGTAAACCATATTTACTTCGTTGTGCTTTCTTAGCTTTCTCATCTATGACATTCCTGTTTATTACTTTCAACATATCTAGAACATGTTCGTTAACAGAGTTTCTATCTTGTATGTCAAAATTATAAACATTATCGGAGTATTGTGCTTGACAAGTTGTCCAAACAATGTCTACATCAAATTCATGATTTCTTTGGCAAAAACCATGTCTCGGATTTCTTAGCTAATATATGGGGTATGCTTGCTAATATATAGATTCGAGTTTTATCATTTGCCCTAATCCATCTGTCATAAGCATTCCAAACTATTTGGTTTGAAGATGAACTAAGAATTAAAGGATATTCCTCGGTTAAAAAAAACCTTAAACCATCATCTGCTAGTATTGCGTTTATATTTGATTTCCATGTTGAATATTTAAAAGCATTAAACTTATCGGAAGCGAGTGTTTTAGAAGAATTCTACATGCTGAAAATATAAACAAATTCAAATTAGTAAATTGTTTTCAAATCCAATCAAATTTTAGCAAAAATAATAATGTATCCAAATTTAATTATTTATTTGCAACGATACTTTAGTGAATAAGAATAGAGGCTACCGAGGGGCAATCAAATACTCCTTTACTAAAGTAAGACATTCTTGACTAAATACTAACTCTAGAATAACTCTTTATTCCTATAGTCATTTATTTACCGTTTTCGGTCAAGAATTTACTAACATTTAATAATTCTTGTAAGTGTAACCCTTCATTTTTAGACCTCAGAAGTCGGCCCCAATAATGCTACTAAATTGGAGAGTCAAAGTTAGGAATCAACCTAAGAGACTCTATCCATTTCTGGAGCTTAAGTTGTTTCAAATCCCACGTTACAACCCTCTGAGGGGATAGTTCCTGAAAAACGACTAGCTAAGGCTGCCTAAAAACAACAAGCAGGCACAACATAAGAATATCACAGTCTAACCTAATGGAGGAGACCGTAGGTTGTGTTGACACACTTCCTTCTCCCACTTACTATGAACAACTTCCTCTATTCACCTTGATATTGACTCATACAAACATTTTTCGATTGGAGATCAAATCCAAGGTGACTCGAAACTAAACATGAATCTCACGGTATGAACTTTAAGGGATGTGAGAGCTAAAAACAATATATCGTATATATTATTAATCTCCCACTAAAGTGTTCTATTTGTTTTGGGTAAATATTTATTTAGGTATATTCCGGCTAATAAATACAACATAAGTCAAAGTGATTATCCATGTATAACGTTTATATTTGGATTTAACCTACGATGTCTAAGTGATAAACCAATTTATTACCTCAATCACTCATGCATGAGCATAAAACTGACTTAACAACGTTCAAGAATAAACTAAAATCCCCAAGTAGCAGGTGTTCCGTAAACCGTCAATTTAAGTACCTCCAGCCTTAGACAAGATTTTAGCCCGAGTGAGTTTGTAACTATAGTTTTACAAGATAACAACCTATTTTAACTAATTAAAACAAGTTATTATTTGTTAACTCTAAGTGAGCATGCATCTTATATTTGTTATAGATTTTAAATGTCTAATTCATTTTATAACACTTTATAAAACTATATACATGAATAATCCATACATGCACCAAGCATTTTATAATTTAATATAACAAATTATATTAAAAACATGAAATCCTAACATATATTATAACTATTTATAACATACTTTCAATGCATATCACATGCTTCCTATGGTGGGATTTTAAAGCTACATGGCATACATTATGCACCAGCTGTAACATCCTAAGCAAGCAAACAAGCTAATTATTACAAGAATAATTGAAAAAAAAAAGCCTTGAACCGCCACTAGACCGCTTGAACCGACCCGAACCAGCTTCAAATCGCCCAAATCGGACCTTTAAAGCATTAAATAGGATGAAATGGTCCAAACAAGCTGAAATAGATCTCCATGACCCAAACCGGCTAAGTCAGCTCCTTTCGAACTGGAATCACCTCGCACGCATCATCTGGACTTAAAAACACCGTTGCGACAATGTTCAAGTAATGCTGCAACATTGCGAAGGTCGTGGCTAATTCTGTAGTATTTCCTTGCGAGCTTGCTTCATTTTGCTTCCCGTTACAACCTAATTTTCACTCTATCGACTCTTATAAATTTACAAACTCTTAATCACACATTAATGCCTATAAACACAGAGCCAATCACAACAATTACAACCTAATTGAAAAGAACTTTAATGCCAAAACTATAATATATCCATAGCAGCACCCATTTCATACACCTAATGAAACCCACCAAGCTAAAATTTATGTAAATTGAGTGCTTAAATCATACTCTGAATCAATTGATGAAGTTGACAATCAATAATTGGAAGCAATTAGGATCTTAAACTCTCCAACTACATTAATTTTATTTAATACACATGCATGTTCATAACAAAAACAATAGGGTTTCAGAAAACTATACCTTTGAAGAACCTCCAATTAGCTTCAAATCCAGCTGAATTCTCTCCTCCAACAGTATGAAGACCACCTAAGTGTCTTCCCTACTATCCTCTGGACTTAGATTGGATCGTGAGATCCAAGATGAAAAGGAATTCAAGATAAAAACAGATTGGTAAGCTAGTTTTGGTGGTTGAACTTGAGAGACTTTTCTCTCAAAAATTACATTTGCATCAACCTTTTCAGCTCAAATTTCTTTTGTTTTTAAAGAAACTAAATATGCAATAGATTTGCATTACAAAGTGACACCAATTTTAGTGGGATTTAGGTGTTGTAATATGGGTGAAGTAGGAAAACCCCACTTAATTCTAATTTTCAATTTTTAATTGATTTTACTAAAAAAATAATTTTAATTTGAAATCATAATTTCAAATTTTAAAAATGAAATTAAATATTAATTCAAATTAATATTTAAATAAAATTAATTAATTTTAAATAAAATTAATTAATTTTAAATAAAATTAATTATAATCTAATCAAATAAATAATTAATTTAATATCAAATATTAAATTAATACAACACCTATTCCAAACATGAATCCCTATTCATGTAATTAATATTTAAATCTTGTTAAATATTTTCTAACTCTTCAATCTCATTTAATTCATTAATTAAACATTTAATGATATCGCATATAATTAATAATTCCCTTAAATCGAATTTGAACATTTCAAATTTTTTTCATCACACTATTCTAAGGTTTAGTCCGTTTATGAGCTAGTAGAAGGACCTAATAGATCTACAAGTCATGAATCCACCGATCTAAGATTAATTGGCTCAACTATTTTAACTAAATTAACCAACATTCATTAACTACCGGGTCAATCTACTAAAGTCTAATAGTTGCACTCTTCTCACTATAGATTTATATTTGTCTAGTTGATTTAACCATGATCAGTGAGTCAATCCTTCACAGATTGTTCATATTAACAATTGAGTCAAAATTACCGTTTTACCCTTGTAATACATCTTGCTTCTTAAATCTCCCCTGATCCACTAATGAACAATTGGTTTATGATCCTACGAACAAACGAAGTCCCTATCAGTCATAAAGAGAGCAGGGCCCCTTGTTCAAGACTAGGAGTCAGTACTTAAGGGAATAACCTATCTGCTAACATTAAAATGAGTAGGAGTGAATTTCATCTTGCAGGACTATGTCCCTAGCTATCTAACCAGTCTTACCCCTAAAATAAGAGGCTTATTGAGTGGCGATATTGAGTCACTCTCACCCATGCAAATTAAAGGATAATCCTGAATAAACAGGTACTCAATAGTACAATCATCATCAGATGTCATAGTAGGTCATTCCCAGTTCACTATGGCTTCTGTCTTTGAAGGATCTACAATAACTCCTACTGCAGATACTACATACCCCCAAAATACAACTTGATCTAACCAGAAGTCACACTTACTAAACTTAGCATACAGCTTATTCTCTCGTAATGTCTGAAGCATTATCCTCAGATGTTCCACATGCTTCTTCTTACTTCCTGAATACACCAAAATATCATCAATAAAGACTATAACAAACTGATCTAGATAGAGGTGAAATGTCCTATTTATAAGGACCATGAATACCACAAGGGCATTCGTCAAATCGAATGGCATTACTAAAAACTCATAATACCCATATCCAGTCCTAAAAGCAATCTTTGGAACATCCGTCTCTTCTACTTTTAACTGGTGGTATTTTGATCACAAATCTATCTTAGAGAACACTGTAGCTCCATTTAATTGATCAAAAAGATCATCTATACAAAGGATACTTATTCCTTATCGTTACTTTGTTTAGCTGTCTATAATCTATACACTACCTAAGAGTGCCATCCTTCTTCTTTATGAGTAAGACTGACACTCCCCAGGGTGACACATTGGTTCTAATATACCTCTTATCAACTAACTCTTGTAACTACACCTTCAGCTCTTTTAACTCAGTTGATGTCATCCTATACGGTCTTTGACAATAGCTCATACTTAGCTTAGCATTGAGATTGAGTTACCTTAGGTCATCAGATTGAAATAGTCAATTTGAACAAAAATCAACGTTTTAAAGATAAGTGACTATTTCTGAAAGGATTGAAACTAGCAGTGGAAGCATTTTGTTAGAACGCCTTGCATCCCGCATTCCGATTCTTACCTTTGTAGATTCCTAGGTGCCACAAATAATCCTCTCCTAGCTCCAACGAACATATCTCCAATGATTTTGATCACGAACAATTTTTTGAACAATTTCGAACACTACCACGAGAATAACCTCGTTATTCTCTGAGATTATAATAGAGGGATAGATGGTATCCAAATATTGGAAGAGGGAAAGGAGAAAAAGGTTTTGGAAAATAGAGAGGATTTTCATTATGACTTAGGAAAAAAATTCTGCACAATAACACTATGGTATTGTGTATTGTGTTGTATCTATTCCCAAAGGGCCATAGGAAGATCTTTATATAGAGAAAGGGTCAAGCCCTTTTCCTAATATTTTTCTTTTTCATAATTAGTTAAATAACACTTATTTAATTAATTAGCCCAATTAAATAACTCTTATTTAATTTTAATTTTCACAATAATTAAATATTATTTATATATTAAACTCAATTTAATGTATATATTTAATTATCATAAACATCGTATGTATATGTGCAAAACCTTTCTATTAATTAATTCTTTGTGAATCTAATTCACTTGAGTTAATTAATTGAAATCTCATTCAAATATTACTTTCCATTTTAACTATAGATCATATCCGTAACTAATTATATATTAATCATATTAATATAATTTTCTCAAATTAATTTGAACAATTCAAATTATCCCTCTTAAATATCCTCTAGTGAGCTAACTAGGGGACCTGGTAGACTTGTAGATCAGAAGCTCCAGCGATATGAATTTAATTGGGTAAACCCATTAACTAAATTAATCAATATTCGTTAACTGTGGGTACACTCTACTAAAGACCCACAACTGCACTCTTCTCACTACAGATATATTTCTATGTCAAAGGATATAGACAATAATACAAACAATAATATTTATCGATCTAACATCTATAACTCTTTGTTAATGACGGTCAATTAATAACATTTACTATTTACAAGTTTTAGGGCATAAATAACAACAATTTCATGATCCAATCTCATGTAAACATATTTTGCATAGGATGTCCCACTCGCATGTCTCCACATGAACGATTTCGAGATCATATCATTCGTATCAAATACAAAGCGGGCCACATCCATAGTGTCCTAAGGATAAGGTACTGAACCCTATCCTTATACTTATAGATTGTTTTTGGCTATATACTCAAATTTAATCCACTTTTATGTCTCTACATAAAGTCCAAGTATTCATGCTATAGCCAGAGGTTCGTTCGTTTCTTAGATTTAGGCTCACTACAAGTTCAATTTACATGTTCAATGATAACTTTATTGAATAAACCTCAATAACAAATTTATTGAAAACACAATATGTTTACAGATTATAAACTACGAGTTTTAGGACATACAACCCAACAGTTATAACCCAATCTGCTCACCATTTGGGTTTAAGAAACTCAAGTCGTCATACTAGATGATGACGTTGAGGATCCACTGACCCACAAGCAGGCAATGGTTGATGTGGACAAAGATGAATGAATTAAAGTCATGAATCTGGAAATGGAGTCTATGTACTTCAATTCTATCTGAACTCTTGTAGACCAACTTTGTGGGGTAAAATCTATTGATTGCAAGTGGATCTACAAGAGGAAGAGAGGTGTAAATGGAAATATGCATACCTTTAAGGCTATATTAGTGGCAAAATGATATACTCAAGTTGAAGGAGTGGACTATAAAAAAACTTTCTCACTTGTTGTCATGCTTAAATCTATCTGGATTCTCTTGTTCATTGCCACATATTATGACTATAAAATATAACAAATGGATGTCCAGACTGCCTTCTTTAATAGTAATCTTGATGAGACTATCTATATGTCTGAACCAGAATGATTCATTGAATAAGGTTAAAAGCAAAAGATTTACAAGCTTAATCGGTTCATTTATGGATTGAAACAAGCATCTCGATCTTGGATTGAAAGATTTGATAATGCAGTCAAATCTGATGGCTTTGATCAAAATGTTGATGAACCTTATGTTTAATAGAAAATCATCAATAGCGTAGCTTTCTTGTGTTATATGTGGATGTTGACCTACTCATTGGGAATGATGTAGGTTTACTGACTGATATTAAGGAATGGCTAGCTGCTCAGTTCTAAATGAAAGATTTGGGTGAAGCACGGTTTATTCTAGGGATCCAAATCATTAGAGATCATAAGAACAAAACACTGGTCTTGTCTCAAGTATCGTATATCGACAAAATGTTTGTCAAGTATTCGATGCAGAATTCCAAGAAAGTTTTATTACCTTTTAGACATGGAATTATCTTATCTAAGGAAAAATGTCCAAAGACACCTCAAAAGGTTAAGGAAATGAGACGGATTCCCTATGCATCTGCAGTGGGTAGCCTAATGTATGTCGTGTTGTGTACTAGGCCAGATATTTGCTACATAGTGGGAAATGCTAGTAGATATCAATCCAATCTAGGATTTTATCGCTGGATGGCAGATAAAACTATTCTCAAGTATCTTAAGAGAATGAGAAACTATATGCTTGTGTATGGTGCTAAGGATTTGATCCTTACAGGATATACAAACTCTAATTTTTAGACTAGTACGAATTCTAGGAAACCCGTATCAGGATCGATGTTCATTCTTAACAAATGAGCTATAGTATGACGTAGCATCAAGCAAGGTTGTATTGTTGACTCTACCATAGAGATAAAGCATGTAGCTGCTTGTGAAGCCGCTAAAGAAGTTGTCTCGCTCAGGAAGTTTTTGACAGATTTGGAAGTAATTCCAAATATGTCCATGCCCATCACTCTTTATTGAGATAATAGTTGTGGATTGGCAAACTCCACGGAGCCTCAAAGCTACAAACAAGAAAAGCACATTGAGCGTAAGTATCATCTCATTAGGGAGATTTTGCAATGGGGAGATGTGATCATCACAAAGATCGCTTCAGATCACAATGTTACTGATCCATTTACAAAGGCTCTCACGGCTAAAGTATTTGAGGATCATCTAGAGAGTCTTGGTCTACGGGATATGCATCATCTTGTCTAGGGCAAGTTGGGAGTATTATGGGGTATAGAGTATACCCTAGTTTATTATATTGTACTTTATATTGTATTTTGTACTGTACACCCCACTTAAGACAAGTGGGAGATTGTTGGATTTAGTGTCCTAAATCTCATGGATCTTGTAGTTTGTAATTTGTAAATATAAATTATTTATTTAATAAAATAAAAAGTATTTTATTTTGACATTTAGATTTCATTAACTCAATCCAATAAACTAGGGTCCAAGGTTTTTTAATGTAACTTGAACTGTATGTGGTAGACTACATGTGAATCATGTTCAAGTAATAGCCTAAAAGGTCTACAGTACATGGATAAGGTTGGATACCTTATCCTGGTGACACTGCAAATATGGCCGACTTTGTAACTATTACATGAGTTGTAAGTGTTATAGACGATATGATCCATGTTGTTCATGTAGAGACATGTGAGTGGGCGTATCTTGTATAAAGAGTTTATATAAGAATAGGCTAAGAAATGATTGGTTTCTCTTTATAACACCTTTTACTTGAAGAGACTAACATTTCACTAGGATGACCATAGGTGACCAGATCTTAATTCTGTGTAAGTTGTGAACTCCTGTCTATGAGGACAATCCTTTGATCTGTGTGGGTGAGAATAGTTAGTTTTGCCAACTCAATATGCCTACAATTTTGGGGATTTGTCTCAGTAGGGAACTAGAAAACACAGCTACACAAGATGGAATTCACTCATTCCCATAGTTAGGGAAAGTAGATAAATTGCTCTCTTAATAACTAATTTTGGGTCTTGAACAATGAGACATCTGTAGGAGTTAAACAACATGAAACAGAAGTATCAAGGATCCATAAGCATTCTAATTCACTAATTTTGGTCGAAACTAAAGTATGCTCTTCATAAAAAAATGGGTTTTCAAAACATACCTTTGATGAACTCTCCAAAAAAACGTCTGTTTAGCCGCTGCCTTCACTTGATATCAACGTGAACCACCTCAAAGCCTTCCCTACTATGCTCTTGGAGCTTTAGGCAGAGTTGTGGGATCGAGAACAGCTTGAAGATGTGAAGAAACAAGAAAAGCCCACAGCAGCGAATTGAAGAAGACAGTTTCTTCTTCACCGATATTTTTCTCTCAAAATTATGTATTCTTTTTTTCTTTTTTTCTCCAACAACTCAAATCTTCTTTATATATTTATATGAACATGCAAAGTGATGGAGTGCATGGCTTACAGCTCATGCTTGGAGAATCAAAGTAGAGAAGATAATGGTTTTTGTGTGAACATAAAGATGATGGTAATAGAGAAAATCCATTTTTCATTTTGTTCAACCATGCAAATTATTTTTCCATTTTATTTTTAAAACAAAAAATACTTTTAAATCATTTTAATTCAAAAATTGATTTTCTTAAATTAATTTTTGCACAATAATCATCTTCATATATTTAAATCATATTCAAATATTTATTCTCTTGTTCTGTTTAATTTGAATGTTTCAAATTAATTTCTCAAGCTACCCTAAAGCTGACCCATTTACGAGCTAGTAGGGGGACCTCGCAGACCTACAGATCATGAGCTTCAACGATCCGAGATTAATCAGCTAAACTCATTAGACCGATCTAACCCCAGTCGTTAACTAATGGGTGATTCTACTAAAGCCCACAGCTGAACTCCCTTCACTATAGATATATTATGTCCACTCAATATAACCATGATTAGTAAGTAAACCCTTCACAGGTTATTCATAATAATGGTTGGATCGAATCTCTATTTTACCCCCGAAATTACCTCTTGTTCCTTAAGTTTCACTGATCCCCTAATGAACAATTGATTAGTGATCCAATCAACAAATCGAATCCCTCTCAAACCAATGAGAGGGTGAGGCCTCTTGTTCATAACCCAGAATCGGCACTTAAAGGGAACAACCTCTCTACTAACCCTAATCGGTTAAGAGTGAATTTCCTCTTGCACCCTATGTTCTCAGATATTCATCCGATATTATCCCCAAAATGGTAAGCTTATTGACTAGAGAAAATTGGTCTACTCTCACCGCTTGTAGATCGAAGGATAATCCCGAATAAGCAGGGGTTCATAGTTAGCTCAGGATTAAGGTTAAGTTACCTAGTCATCACTTTGAAATGGTCAGTCTTAAACAGCAAACAGCATTATAAAATAAGAGTGATAGGTTTCGTGGTCCGATCTTGCACAAAACTCATTTGCACAGGACACCCCCACTTCTCATGTCTTAACATGCACGAATTAGGATCACTTCGTATGTAGCACTTCACAACACTTTGTAACAACTACAAAGTAGGTCGCATCCAATAGTGTTACCAGAATAAGGTACCTAACCTTATTTATATACTATAGATCATTTTGACTATTTACTCGAACCTGATCCACTTTTATGTCTCCACATAAAGTTCAAGTACTCATATAATAATCAAGGGCTTAAGTTTATTGGATTTATAAAAAACAATATATTCAACAACAACTTTATCGAATTCTCATAATAAGTTCTAATGTTTACAAACCACGAGTTTTAGGACATAAAACCCAACAACATCACCCTTTCATTGGCTCGAGAGGGGTTAGTTTATAGTTGGATTATAGACTATTTGTTCATTACAGGAATCAATGGTACTTAGGAGTTAGATGTAATTACAGGGGTAAACGGTAATTTGACCCAACTGTAGTTATGAGCAATTTGTGAAGGGTCAACTTACTGTTGATTGGTTAAATCTATGGACACAAAAATAAATCTATAGTGCGAAGAGTGCATCCGTCGATCTTTAGTGGAGTGATCGACAGCTAATGAATGTTGATTAATCTAATTAAAGAGTTTAATTGATTAATCTCGTATCATTAAAGCTTCTAATTTGTAGGTCCATAAGGTCCCCTTGTTAACTCACTAAGGATAAAAACAAGGAATAATTTTTTTTAGAATAATCTGAATTGTTCAAATTATATAAGGAAATTAAGTTATTGATTATATTAATATGATTATTATAAAGTATAATGTATATTGATACATTATAATATATAGTTAATTAGAAATATGATTTATAATTAAAGCTATATAATATGCAAGAGATAAATATTTGAATGAGATTCAACTGTTATTTATGTAAATAAGATTTATATAAATACTATAGATTAAAACTTAATGTGAATGTGATTCATATCAAAACTATAGGGTATAAGAGAGATTTGCATTTTAATATGATTATAATACATACAATATAGTTTCTTAAATAGTTAGTTGACCATATTATATAAATATTATATTATTAATATTAATATTAATTACAATATAATATTATCAATGTTAAAGTTATCTTCCCATGAAAGGGGAGTTATTTCTGCAGAACGTGAGCAGGAGTTATTGTAACTCCCACTCCCTCACTCTTCTCTCTTTATTTGTGTTTTGGACACACAAAATATAGAAGTGATAGAAAATTGAGAAGTAGAAACTCTCTCTTCTTTCCAAAAGAATTTTCTCTTGCAAATTCCCTCTGTCGAAAAGAATTTTGGAGCCCACACATTCAATCCCTTGTTCTCAGAGAATAACAAGGTGATTCAGTGGTCGTGTTCTCAAGATTTGGTTGTTGCTTATTTTGTTTGACTACGGAAGAATTGGGATTTGTGATTCGTAAGGGGTTTGTGAAGAGTGTTTCCATCAAGGGTAATTTTTCATTTATTCAAATTCTTAGTAGAAAACATGCTTAGGTTTTTTGTGTTTATCATGTATATTTGCTTCTTTGTTTCTTAGTGTTTTTCAATTTGAATTTCAATTGCACGATGATCATTCGCTTCCACGAGGAATTTGATTCCTTCAATAAGATTCAAGATTTTATGGCTTTACAAACTCAATTTTCAGTTTCCCCTTGAGTTTGGATGGTTGACTATCCCTGATTCCCCTTTTCGAGAACCTAGCCCTACATTATCACTGGCAACTTTTTCTTTTGACAAAATTTTGTCTAGAGTTTTAGTGCTTGAGTTCAAGGTTCTATCTGACTTGTACATGGATTCTTTATTTGCTTTAACTAGATTTAGTTCACGTTTTAAATCTACAATTGTATACATAAGTCTATGATTGTCAGCCATTACAGATTTAATCCTTTCTTTTTGTACATCGAGAACCCTCAACTCATCTTGCCACTTGTTAAACAGTGTTTGACATAAGGGATCTAGGATTATTCTCCCAATTTTCACTTTCCATGAACACATTGAGATCAAGTATTTCATAAAATGAAGTGTCAAATGAGAAGTTACTAACAAGCGCTTAGACTTCTTCGCTTCAGTCATGTATTCTCCTTTTTGCATGGACTTTTCCTAGCCCACGGAGCGATAAGATAAGCGCCTATCATCTCTATGCGAATTCTGACTTTAGCTTTTCGTCTTTGATTACCTTGACATCAGCTTCAGAGCTACTACTAATGTCAGAGTCATAATCAAACCAGGTTAAGACATAACTTCTATTCTGCCTTTTTATATAATTCAAACATTCAGCTTGAAAGTGACCAAAGACTTCACACTCTCTGCACTTGAAGGACTTCTCTTTGTTTTGGTAGCTGGTAGAACCAGCCTTGTCAGGTTATCTTCGAACATTTTGGATTTTAGATTGTTTGGGAAGAAGATTTCCTCTTAATCTAGAACTCCGAGAGCTTAGGTTTCCCGTCTTTTTCTCAAATCATTTGAGAATATGATTGAATTATTTGGACAAGAATGATAAAAAAAAATCAGCAAGAGACTCATCAATCTCCCAATTCAAGATCATCAAGCTCCTTTTCAACTGAGGACTGCAAAACTACTCATTTATTTTGTTTTTCTAGTTTTCCTTCCAAGGACATTTCAAAGGTTAATAGAGACCCAACTAATTCATCAACTTTCATCTTGGAGATGTCATGAACTTCTTCAATGGCTGTTACTTTCATATTAAATTTCTTAGGTAAAGATCTAAGCACTTTCCTGACCAGCTTTTCTTTAAAGATTTTCTTACCCATAGCAAATGACTCATTGGCAATGTCTAGTAACCGAACATTAAATTTGAGAATCAATTCATCATCCTTCATTTCGAGATTTTCCAATTTTGGTGTCAATAGTTGCAGTCTCAACAACTTGACTTTCGAAGTTCCCTCGTGGGCAACCGACATGATATCTCAAGCTTCTTTAGTCGAAGTGTAAGTGTTAATTAAACGGAATATGTTGCGTGAAGGAATTGAATTCCTTAGTTGAAGTGTGTAAATGAGGTATCAATGTTAAAAAAATTTGATAAACACAAAATTTAGAGAAAAACAGAGACGAAAACAAGATAAACATTTAATTATATAGTATACTATAAAGGGGAGAAGGGATAAAACGGAACTTACCCTTGAAGACTACTTTTTATGTAATTCTTCTCCTCCTCTGGGACAGCATGAACGATATCTCCCTCGAACCCAACATACTATAGAATCTTCCCACGAACACAACCGACCACAAATAGGGGACACCACCAAAAGGACTTCCTAACTATTCTCAGGCAAGGAATGAAGATTGTGGGATCTCTTATGTTTTTAGAAGATAGAAGGAATTACAAAGAAGATCTTTTAGAGAGAGTTTTTTTTTTTTTTTTTTTTGGTCTTTCTGTAATTGAAACACACACAACAAGTGTGTTATTTGCCTTAGATTTAGGATTGTTAATATGTTTTCATCAGATTTGACGTGTTTGCTAGTGATGTCCATGATTTATGATCGAGAAGTGAATTATACTTAAAATAGACCAAAAAAATATCAAATTAGGCATAAAGGAGTCAAAACCGAACAAGGGACCAAAGGGCAGGAGAGGAAGAATGCAATGTATCAAGGGCATGGAAGCCTTGTAACACTAGTTGTAGTGTTGCAACGCTACAACATAAAGCGAGATTTGATGTAAAAAGGTAATAGCTGCATAAAAGGGTGCAACATTGCAATGCTAAACCTGAGCATTGCAACGCTTTGACAGAATCAAACTATCGTTGTGTTGGGAATGTCCTAAAACTTGCAGTTCGTAATATATGAAACATATTCTAATTTTCAATAAAAGTATTATTGAAATTGCATTCTATTATAAAATCCAATAAACGAACACATGGCTATAGTATGAATACTTTAACTTTATGTAGAGACATAAAAGAAGATCAAGTTATAGTATATAGCCTAAAAGGTCTATAAGTATATAGATGAGATTTGGTACCTCATCCTGAGGACACTATGGATGCGGCCCATTTTGTATATTGATCCAAACGATTTGATCCCAAAATCGTTCATGTGAAGCCATTTGAGTGGGGGTATCCTATGCAAAAGGCGTTTGCATAAGACCAGACCACGAAATAGTCATTTTTCTTTATAACGATTGTTTACTGTTAAAATTGACTATTTCAATTTGATTACCTAGGGTAACTCAATCTTAATCCTGAGCTAACTATGAACTTCTGTTTATTCAAGATTATCCTTTGATCTGCATAGGTAAGAGTAATTTAACAGCACTGCTCGATAAACCTCCCATTTTGGGGATAAAACTGGATAGATAGTTGGTAACATAGTTCTGCAAGATGAGATTCACTCCTACCCATTTAAGAGTTAATAGATAGATTGTTCTCTTAAGTACTGATTCCTGGTCATGAACAAAGGGACCCCGCCCTCTCATGATGGAGAGGGACATGGTTTATTAGTTGGATTATAAACCAATTGTTCAATAGAGGATCAGCGGTGACTTAAGGAGCAAGATGTATTTTCAAGGGTAAAACGATAATCTTGACCTAGCTGTAAATACGAACGACTTGTGAAGGATTGACTGACTATCATGGTTAAATCAAGTGGATAGAAATATATCTATAGCGAGGAAAGTGCAACTATCGAGTTATAGTGGTATGTCTCGGTAGGTAACGAATATTGAATAATTTGAATTAAAGAGTTTAACCAATTAATCTCAAATTGTTAGAGCTCATGATCTGCAGGTTCATAAGGTCCCTCCATTAACTCGTAAAAGATTAAACTTTGTATTAAAATATTGAGAGAATTTGAAATGTTCAAATTCGGTTTTAGGGTTTAGATTTGAAATGTTCAAATTAAATTTCAGTAGGATTTGGATAATTATATTCGATATAATTAACGTTTAAATTTATTGAAATTAAATGTAATTTGAGAGTTCAAAATATTTTAATAATGATTTAAATATTGATTACATGACTAAGGATTCATGTGTGAATTAGGTGTTTTATTAATTTAATATATGATATTAAATTATTGTTTAATTAATTTAATTAAAATTAATTGCAAATTTAAAATGGAAATTCAATTTTTGAAATTGAATTTTAATTATATTTAATTTAATTTTAAATTAAATGTAATTAATTAATTTAAATTTGAAATTTTGAGTTTTAGTGGAATTATCCAAGTTTAAGATATATTAGTGGATTTTTCCACAATTCAACACCTAGCCCAATTCTATAATGAATTTTGAAGTGTCAAAATGTTGAATGACTTAGTGCTTGCATGGGTAATCTGAATAAATACTTAATTTATCAGATTTTGGGGTATGCAACTTGAACTTTGAGAAAGAAAATTCTGTAAAAAACATCTCTCAAAAACCATCTCCAATCCATTCCCAATTTCTTTTTAATCCAGAGTTCCACCACTCAATCCAAGGTTGAGAATAGCAGAGAAGATACTTTTGGTGGTCTATTAAAGAAATTGGAGGTCAATTTCGTAGATATAGCAAGGAGCAAGTGGAAATCTACAAAGGTTGTAAAGCTGAAACCCTTTCTTTGAAAAACTTAGTGTTAAACATGCTTGTGACTCAAATTAAGTATAATTAGAGTACTTAAGGATTTTGTTAACTTCCAATTTATGCATACTTACTCTATTAATTGGTATCAGAGCATGATTTAGGTGCTCAATTAACGTTAATTTGAGTTTGGTGGGTTAATTTCTAGAGATGCATGTTTAGTTGACTGATATGTTGTTCTTCCAACTTTGGTATTAGATTTCTGTTTAATTATGTTGTTATATTTGTAATTAGCTCTTGATTGATGAGCTTTAACATGTGACTAAGGATTTCTAATTTTATTAGAGTCAATAAAGTTAAAACTAAGTTGTACTTGAAGATTCAAGTAAGCAAGCCCAGTTGGAAAATCTGGAGAAATAGCCACTGCCAGGCAACGTCGCGACATTGCCCATATAGCGTTGCAACACTACTCATCCAAGCCTCGAAACGCACGCACTTGTAGACCGATTCGTAGAAGTAGGCCGGTTCAGCCGCCTGGGGTCCAGTTCAACTCTTTCTGGTCTGATTCAGCCTCTTTTGAAGCTTTGGAGCGTCGGTTTGGGCAGTTTGGGTCCGGTTTGGGTTGGTTCGGGCGGTCTTAAGGCTCCTTGAAGCTGTTTTTATGTTTATTTTGTAATAAATTAGTTTATTACTTGCTTAGGATGCCAAAAGTTGTCCATATCAGTGTTGTTTAAATATTTTATGCATGTGATGCATGTTATATTTAAATCAAACATGAATGTGGATATTGTATGCCATGTAGATTTAAAATCCCACCATAGGAAAGCATGTTTCATGCATTAATATATGTTATAAATTGGTTATAATATAGTATGCATGATTAGGGTTTCATAAAGTTTAATATAATTGTTATACTAATGTATGGAATGCTTAAGTATATGTAGTATGTCTATAATTTTATAAAAGTTATAAATGAATTAGACATTTAAAATCTATAACAAAGATAAGATGTATACTCACTTGGGTTTAATAACAACTTGTTTTAATAGTTAAAATAGGTCGTTGTCTTATAAAACACGGTTACAAACTTAATCAGTCTATAATCCTGTCTAATGCTGGAGGTATTTAAGTTGATGGTTTACGTAACACTTACTACCTATGGATTATAGCCAAAATACTAAGCATTATTAACTGATTTTATGAGCACGTGTGAGTGGTGTGAGGTAATACGATGGTTTTATCACTTAGACATCATAGGTTAAATCCAAATATAAATGTTATACATTGATAAATGATGCATTGATTTATCATGCGATGTAATGATGTGTGGATGCGATGATCATGCAAGTTTTCCTAACAAAGCCCAAGTATAAGCCTTCTTAGGATCCTGGTAAGTTCAGGATTGAATGCAAGGATTACCAAATAGATATGCAACGGACTCTCTTATCCTATTCCAATGATGATAAAGAAGTAAATGGTGATTTTCTAATGCGATGGAATTAAATGCAGAATGATGAAAGGGTGGTGTTGTATCAAGTATGCGATAAAGGGGTTGAGAAGAAATTTAGCTATCATTTCTTAAGGTTTTGTACAAGTCATGCGATCATGCTATACACAAATATTAAACACTACATTTCTTAATGCATAATGCCACATTTCCTATTTCTAGGATGCATGCAATGTGTATGGAATGTAGCAGATAGAAATTATTTCTAAGTCTCTATTCTTGCTTATGCGATCTAATCTGACTCTCTCAAGACTAGATTTTGTCTTTAGACTACTTTCTCAAGTACACCAAATGATGAATGAAGCATACATAAGACAAGATGGTTGCATAAAGTGCATAGCTTAAGTCATGCCAGCTAAGTACTTCTCAACCCATTCGCAAATTTAGTTACTTATGCATGGTGTGGAGAGATTGAACATAAATTGAAATGAAGTTTCCATTTGCAACTAAAGTGTTGAGTACAAAACAATGAATGGAGTAAGAAGTATCAAGCCAAGTAAGCAATGTTTGGCTTCCTCTGGCTTTTTAAACTGCTCTTATCACTTCAACTCTTTCCCGAATTGTAGAATCTTACTCTCATAAGGGTTGGGTGTCTCTCCTTCGTGTTGTTTCCGGCAGTCTCTCGACCTCTCCAAAACTTAATTTCCTCTCAAGAATTCCCTTTCCTCGGCTTCGTCTTGTCTCTTCGCACGCTCTCCTTCCTCGTTTGGTAGCATTGGGTATTTATAGACTTCTTAGGCAAAATAGTTCTTCTCACTAATGATTGTGTGGATGGGCAGCATTAATTTCCATACCCTGTTGTGCCATCTGATAATCACCGTAAGTTCAATGTATTTGCAACAGTATGGTTTTTCAACAGCCATCAACTGTATTTTCGAACTGACCATTATCAGCTTTACGTCCCATCATGTTTCATTATGTTGTTGCCTTTATGTAAAGTCTTTACATGATCATCTTTAAGGTACCCTTGGATTGCAAACTCAAACGCGTCATCGCATTGTGCCCTTGGATCGTAAACTCAAGCGCGCCATCGCATTGCACTCTTGGATCGCAAACTCAAGCACGTCATCGCATTGTACCTGAACAGAATAGCGCAATTTAACTGTTTTTATGTGATGAGTGTTAACGATCACAATTTTCTTTTAGTTTGTCATATTTAATCATAATAATGCCTATTTTACCATCGCTTTCTCCCATTGTTTTAATAATTTGAGCATTAATAACTTGTATTTCTACCAGTTATCAATAAACCACATAGACTTAGAGTGTTTATTAACTAAAATGTACTTAATGTTGGGTTTTATGTCCTAAAACTCGTGGTATGTAAACAATGGAACTTATTTTGAAAGTTCAATAAGGTGTTATTGAATAGATATTTTGTTTAATAGAAATCCAATAAACCTGAAAGTCTCTTGACTATTGGATGAGTACTTGAACTTTATATGGACACATAAAGGTGAATCATGTTCGAGTAAATAGTAAAAATAATCTATAGTCTATGAATAAGATTGGGTACCTTATTCTGGTAACACTATTGGATGCGGTCTGCTCTGTAGTAGTTACAAAGAGTTGTAAAGTGCTACAAACGAAGTGATCCTAATTCGTTCATGTTGGGACATGAGGAGTGGGGTGTCCTTTTGCAAAATGGTTTGTACAAGATCGGATCACGAAATCAGTCGCTCTTACTACGTTGTTTACTGTTTAAGACTGATTATTTCAAAATGATGACCTAGGTAACTTGACCTTAATCCTGAGCTAATTATGAACTTCTGTTTATTTGGAATTATCCTTAGATTTGCATAGGTGAGGGTTGATTTAATAGTGTCGGCTCAATAAACTCCCATTTCAGGGTAAGACTGGATAGATAGCTAGAGACATAGGGTGCAAGACGAAATTCACTCCTACCCGCTTTTAGGGATAATAGAGAGGTTATTCCCTTAAGTGTTGATTCTAGGTCTTGAACAAGGGGCCCCGCCGTCTCATTGGCCCGAAAGGGACTCGATTTTTTTCATTGGATCATAAAATAATTATTCATTAAGGGATCAGTGGGGCCTTAAGGAACAAGAGATAATTTCGGGGGTAAAACAGAGATTTGACCCAGTTGTTATTACGAACAACCTGTGAAGGGTTGACTTACTAATCATGGTTATATCGAGTGGACATAATATATCTACAGTGAGGGGAGTTCAACTATGGGCTTTAGTGAGTGACTCATTAGTTAACGAATGGGGGTTAGATCGGTCTAATGAATTTAGCCGATTAATCTCGGATCGTTGGAGTCCATGATTTGTAGGTCCACGAGGTCCCCCTACTAGCTCGAAAATGGATTAACTCTAGAGTAATGTGATAAGTTAATTTGAAACGTTAAAATTAAGATCAAACGGAATTGGAGAATATATATTTAAATATGATTTAAATATATGAAGATGGATTTGTGTAAAATTAATTTAATATTGGATATTAAATTAATTAGAAATATTTAAATTGATTAAATAATTATTTATTAATTTTATTAGAAAATTAATTTATGAAATTAATTTGTAAAATTAATAAATTGTGATTTTAGAAATAAACTATGGTTTTAAAATCAAAATTAGATTTTGGAAATAGAAACTACACAAAAGGAAAAATTGGGTTTTTCCAACTTCATCTTCAAAGTAGCTCCTAAACAACCCACCATCTTCAAGCTTCATTTACTCGAAGCATGAGTTACATCCCATACAGCAAATCTCGTTGCATGATGGTCTGCAATATATTGAAAAGACTGGAGTGAAGTTGGAGGAAGGCAACCGACAGAATTTTAGCTAAAAATTCGAGTACAAGAAGGTGTTCTTCATTGGGTTGCTGCAGTGAGCATTCTCCAAGTTCCCTTTGATTCCAGTTTATTTTAAGTCCCACGACTCAATCTAGAGTACCAAGAGAATAGTAGGAAAGATCTAGTGGTGGTCTGCACAAAGATTTGGAGGATTTAGCAGCTGGAAATAAGAATTTCAAAGGTTTTTCAAAGGTATGTCTTGAAACCCATTAAATAACGCTTGAGCATGTTTTCATTTCTACCAAAATTAATCAATTAAAGTGCTTATCGATCCTCGTCCCTTCCGCTGCGTGCTGGTACCATTCCAACAATTGGTATTAGAGCATCATATAAGTATTCAATTCGGTTTAATTTTGGTTTGGTGGGTATTTTATATGTGAAATATGAAACTTCTGTATTGATATGGTTTTCTGAGTTTTGTATTTTAATTTCTCTTTAATTTCTCGTTTAAATTTGTAATTGGCTCTTGCTTGATGAGCTTATATGTCTTTCCAAGAGTCTATAATTTATTTAGATTCATTAGAGTTAAAATTAAGTTGTAATTCAAAGAAACAAGCGAAGAGGTCGAGTTGCAGATTTCAGACGTTCAGCCTCTGTTCATATCGTCGATGAGTTTCAGTAGCTGGACAATCGTTTAGCTTCATGTGTTAGACGATGTGAAGAAAATCTAAATGATCATGTAGCTTCGAGGGTTGATCGTTGAGGTGTTGTGTGCTAAACGGTCGTTTACCTTTTATGCCGTAGCTAAGCGATGCATCGAGAGCTATGTGATAGCACTAAGCGATCGCTTACCTTGTGCGCGTGCTAATCGATCAAGACGAGGTGCTAGACAATGGTGCTAAGCAATCGTGTAGTAACTGTCTGGCGCTAGACAATGGAGTTATGCGATAGTGTTGGACACTAATCGATCGTGTAGCATCCTCCGGCACTAAATGATGACACTATGCGATAGAAAGGCAAACACTACACGATCACGTAGTTTGGTCAGGCACCATGCATTGGTGCTAAACGATCACACAAATACTAAATGATCAGGCAAATACATGACGATGGTCGTCATTGCTAAACGATTAGCCTTAGCGAAATTTTGAGTGAGAGCGAGAGTTGCCGGTTCAATCGGTTCTCTTGAGGTTTGGTCCGGTTCAGCCTCAAATGGTTTTTGGCTGGTTCGATTCAGACGGTTTGGGTTCGGTTCAAGCGTTTTGGAGCAGTTCGAGTGGGTTTTGAAGCTGTTTTTGTAATAATTAGGCTTTTGTTTGCTTGTTTTTGCCAAAACTAAAACCATATCGGTCTGTGTTTAATTATTTATGCATTAGATGTATGTTATAATTAAATAAATCTTGTATGTGCATATAGTATGTCATTTAGATTTAAAATCCTACAGTAGGAAGCATGCAACATGCATTGAAAGTATGTTATAATTTGTTATAATATATAGTATGCATGTTAGGGTTTCTTGTATTTAATATAAGTATTATATTAAATGTTGAATGCCTTTATGCTTGTTATGGCTGTTGAGCATGTCTAAAGTTTTCTAAGTTGTTATAAAACTGGGTTAGGCATTTAAAAACCATAACAAAGAACAGTTGCATGCTCACGTAGGTTAACCACTTGTTTTAATAGTTAAAATAGGTCGTTAAACTTGTAAAACTAGGTTACAAACTCAACTGGTATATAATTCAGTCGAAGGCTGGGGGTATTTAAGTTGACGATCTACGGAACACCTCCTACTTGGGGATTATGGCCGAATTATTGAGCGTTGGTAACTGGTTTTATGAGTATACGTGAGTGATGTGAGGTAATAAAAGGGTTTATCACCTAGATATTGTAGGTTTAAGTCCATTTATAAGTGTTATATTTGGATAAACCACATAGACTTAGGGTTTCTTTTACCAGCCAGAAAAGAACCTAAGTATAAATTTACCCAAAAAGAATTAAAACACTTCAATGGTAGTCAATAACTTCTATATGATAGAGTTATTAGAAAACTTCAGTGAGAGATTAATAACATATACGATACGTTATTTTTAGCTCTCACGTCCCTAAGAGTTCAAAGTCTAGATTTAAGCGGTATTTCGTGTCATCCTAGAAGTGACCTCCATTCGAAAAGTATTTTTTAGCTTAAATTTAGATTCTGGTGAATAAAGGGAAGTTGTTCGAACAGAAATCAAGTGTATGATTTCAATTGTCACGTCTCCACATAGTTCACACCGTGAGATTCATATGACGTTTCGTGTCATCCTAGAAGTGACCTCCATTCGGAAAGTGGATATATGAGTCAATACCAAGGTGGATGGAGGAAGTAGTTCATAGTAAGTGGGTGAAGGAAATATGTCAACATATCCTGCGGTCTCTTCCATTAGTTTGAACTGTGAGACTTCTATGTTGTGCCTGCTGTCATTTTTAGGCGGCACTAGCTAATCGTTAACAGCAGCAATCCCCACTGATGGTTGTAACATAGGATTCGGAACAACCCAGGCTTCAGTAAAATGAATAGGGTCTTATAGTTTCGTCTTAGGTATTTATCTTCTATTTCGAAGGCATATTCATAACGCTCTGTAAGATTTGAAAACGGAGGGTTACACTTACAGAATTATTAAGTGTTAATAATTTCTGACCAAAAGCGGTACCTAAATGACTATCTAAATATAAGTTATTCTAGAGATAGTATTTAGTCAAGAATATCTTTATGTAGTATCGTTGCAAAAGAATAATCTTGGATACATTATGAAAATTGTTAAAACTTGATTGGATTTAAAGCAATTACTTACAGATTTTGTTTCAGAATGACAAGTTCAATAATACAATTATTGGCATCAGATAAACTTATTGGGGATAATTGTGTGACTTGAAAATCAAATTTGAACACGATACTTATGATAGACGATTTGCAGTTTGTCTTAACGGAGGATTGTCCTCCCATTCCTAGCTCTAACACAAACCGAAATGTTCAAGATGTATATGACAGGTGGATCAGGGCAAATGATAAAGCTCGTGCTTATATCCTCACCAATTTATCTAATGTGTTGCCGAAAAAAATGAGGATATGAGTACTGCCAAAGAGATTATGGAATCTCTACGAGGGATATTTGGACAACCGTCCTTCACCATAAGGCATGATGGACATGATGGTCCACTTTAATGTGGTGGAGGTAAACGGTGTTATCATGGACGAGAGAAGTCAAGTTGGTTTTATTCTAAAATCTCTTCCAAAGAGTTTTCTACAATTCTATACGAATGCATTGATGAATAAAATTGAATACAACTTGATTACTCTGTTGAATGAGCTACAGGCTTACCAAACTATGTTGAGAACAAAGGGTCTGGAATCAGAAGTAAATGTTACTACTGTTGAGAAGAGAGGAATGTCCTCTAAGCCTGATGTTGCCTCCTCTTCGAAGAATAAGAGTATTCCTGTGAAGAAAGGCAAAGGGAAAAGGAAGAAGAAGCCTGCTAGAAAGAAAGGTAAGGATAACACTGCAAAGAAAGGGAAATGTTTCCACTGCAACGAAGAAGAGCACTAGAGGAGAAACTGCCCTCAGTATCTTGCCGATAAGAGAGCAAAGAAAGGTAAACAAGCTGACTAGTTCCTGGGGACCGTTTTCTTAACTCATCCAGTGAGAGATGTTTTTGCTTGATCTTACTGTTTTTGTAAATCTTATAAAAAAAAAAAAAAGTGTATATATCTTTGTGATAAATGAAATGTTCATTTTCAGAAATTATGTTTGTTCTAGCAATTTCTGTTAAGAATCAAACTGTTAAAATCCATTTGTAAATATTCGGATATTTAAACGGCTAGATCAAAGTATAAAATATTTAAAGATTTCTAGATCTGACTGTTAACAAAGAGTTGTTGAGACAGGTCAGATGCATCTTACTCAAAGAGTTGAGCGTACCTCAATGTAGTGGGAGGAAAGTGTGATTTCTAGCCATTATTGAGAATAAGATGCAATCCTATATAGTTTATTCAAAAGCTTATTGTATACTAACATGTTTACAATGATTCTCTTGGCTAAAGTGTTTGAGAATCACCTAGTGGGACTATGAATACTAGATTAATGACCTAGGGCAAGTGGGAGAAATATTGGGTATGGGATACCGAATGGTAAAAGATAGGTATGAGATGCCCTAGTTTATTTCTCTATAAAACTCAGAAACTCAGTCTTATATATCAGATATATAAGTTACCACTGGATTTTAGTCCAAGTAGGAGTTTGTTGGGTTTTATGTCCTAAAACTCGTGGTATGTACACAATAAAACTTATTCTGAAAGTTCAATAAGATGTTATTGAATAGATGTTTTGCTTAATAGAAATCCAATAAACCTGAAAGTCCCTTGACTATTGGATGAGTACTTGAACTTTATGTGGACACATAAAGGTGGATCAGGTTCAAGTAAATAGTCAAAATGATCTATAGTATATGAATAAGGTTGGGTACCTTATTCTAGTAACACTATTAGATGCAACCTGCTCTGTAGTTGTTACAAAGAGTTGTAAAGTGCTACAAACGAAGTGATCCTAATTCGTTCATGTTGGGACATGAGAAATGGGGATGTCCTTGTGCAAAAGGGTTTGTACAAGATTGGACCACGAAATTAGTCGCTCTTACTTTATAACGTTGTTTACTGTTTAAGACTAACTATTTCAAAACGATGACCTAGGTAACTTGACCTTAGTCCTAAGCTAACTATGAAGTCTTGTTTATTTGAAATTATCCTTAGATTTTCATAGGTGGGGGTTGGCTCAACAACGCTGGCTCAATAAACTCCCATTTCAGGAGTAAGACTGGATAGATAGCTGGGGACATAGGGTGCAAGACGAAATTCACTCATACATACGACATTCCATTCCGCGAGAGTGCATGGTCAACACCGCTTTTAGGGATAGTAGAAAGGTTGTTCCCTTAAGTGTTGATTGTGGGTCTTGAACAAGGGGCCCCACCCTCTCATTGGCCCAAGAGGGACTCGGTTTTGTTGATTGGATCACAAAACAATTGTTCATTAGGGGATCAGTGGGGACTTAAGGAACAAGAGGTAATTTCGGGGGTAAAAAAGAGATTCGACCCAGCCGTTATTACGAACAACCTGTGAAGGGTTGACTTACTAATCATGGTTATATCAAGTGGACATAATTTATCTACAGTAAGGGGAGTTCAACTATGGGCTTTAGTGAGTGACTCATTAATTAACGAATGGGGGTTAGATCGGTCTAATGAGTTTAGCCGATTAATCTTAGATCGTTGGAGCCCATGATCTGTAGGTCCACAAGGTCTTCCTACTAGCTCGAAAATGGATTAGCTCTAGAGTATTGTGATAAGTTAATTTGAAACGTTCAAATTAGAATCAAACGAAATTGGAGAATATATATTTAAATATGATTGATGTATTTGTGTAAAATTAATTTAATATTGGATATTAAATTAATTAGAATTGTTTAAATTGTTTAAATAATTATTTGTTGATTTTATTAGAAAATTAATTTATGAAATTAATTTGTAAAATTAATAAATTTTTATTTTAGAAATAAAATATGATTTTAAAATCAAAATTAGATTTTGGAAATAGAAACTATACAAAAGGAAAAATTGGATTTTCCAACTTCATCTTCAAAGTAGCTCATAAACAACCCACCATCTTCAAGCTTCATTTATTCCAAGCATGAGTTGCATCCCATGTAGCAAATCTCTTTGCATGATGGTTTGCAATATATTGAAGAGATTAGAGTGAAGTTGGAGGAAGGCCACAGATAGAATTTTAGCTTAAAATTCGGGTAGAAGAAGGTGTTCTTGATTGGGTTGCTGCAGTGAGCATTCTCCAAGTTCCCTTTGATTCCAGCTTATTTTGAGTCCCACAACTCAATCTAGAGCACCAAGAGAAAAGTAGGGAAGATCTTATGGTGGTCTACACAAATATTTGGAGGATTTAGCAGCTAGAAATCAAGATTTCAAAGGTTCTTCAAAGATATGTCTTGAAACCCATTAAATTATGCTTGAGCATGCTTTCATTTCTACCAAATTTAATCAATTAAAGTGTTTATCGATCCTCGTCGCTTCCGCTACATGTTGGTACCATTCTAACACCTAAGTACAAGAGTTCTCCAAATAATTAGAATATTTTAGTGGGAGATTAATAATATATACAATATATTATTTTTAGCTCTCACGTCCCTAAGAGTTCACACCGTGAGATTCATGCTCTGCTTCGTATCGCTTTTACCGCGACTGCTCCATTCGAAAAGTGTTTGCATGGGTCAATAAAAAGGTGAATAGGAGAAAGTTCATAGTAAGTGGGTGCAGGAAATGTGTCACATATTGATAGGTCTTGAAGAGATATATATTTTTTACGCTAACTCCCTCAAATTTGTGTTATTTGTTTACTTTTTAATGTTCATTTTGTAGGTAAAATAGTCTTGAGAGTGTTTTGGAGTCACTACAAGAAGTTTGGACTAAAAATGATCAAAAAGAACCAAGAAATCAACAAAACTAAAGAGAATCAAAATAATTACCAAAATGCCATCACAAGCAACGTCACAACCCTTCAAGAAGCGTTGAGCAACGCTTAAAGACAGAACACATCACATTGTTGCACAACAGGGCAGCATTGCAACACTGGCAAGGAGTATCACAACGCTCCTGAGATTGACAGAATTGTCCGCGCGTGCCTTGCGCAACCCAACATCAACCAAGCGTCTCGACCCTCAGCCAACGTTTCTTAGCTTTTTTACGATTTAGCGTTGCAATGCTATTCATAGCGTCGCGATGCTATACCTGCGAATATAAAAACTTTTCTTTCATTTTTAGCAAGAGAGAGGCAGAATTTTCATGGAGTCCAAAGTTTCTCTCAAGATTAGTTAATCTCCTAGGTAATTTTGTTTCCAATTAGTTAGATTTTCATTCCTTTATTTGATTGTAAGCAATGTTTGGATTTCTTCATAGATTGGTCAATGGATTTGTGAAGTAATTTCTTCAATCTACATCCTTAATTTATGGATCTTAGAATCAGTTTTAAGTTCTAAAAGCATGTTTAATAATCTTTTATGTCTTGAACATGTATAGCCAAGATTCTTAGTTTTGTTACAATCTTGATTGGATATGTTATTGTCAATGTATTCATATATAAGAATGTCTAGCTAAGGTTTATGAAGTGGCAATAGTTAATTGTGTATTTGATGGCTATTCCTAGAATACATTAATTGCTAGATTCAAAGATAATTTCGATTAATTAAATATAGCTATCTTGACGATTAATCGACGCAATTGAATCCTTAAGCATAGTGCATATATTTTCTATTCTATATGGCCACTATTGAACTCAATAAGATTAGAAGCATATAGGTTGATTAGAGTTAGGCCTTTCCAACTTTAATCAATGTTTAGGATGCTTTCTTGATTAGATTTTTGTTAAGTTGTCCGCCTTTTTAAAGACTAACAAAGAGTAAATCAAATATAAATATACCAAGATTGATAACCTAGTTCGATAATAAACCACCTACGTTTGAGGAGTAGTGTACCCGAAAAAGATATTCCACTAATATATAAAAGTCAAACGATTAAAACATTGTACTTATCTGTGAAATAACAACGATTGGCTTAGCTAATCACTGAATAAACAGAAGTTCATAGTTAGCTCAGGATTAAGGTCAAGTTACCTAGGTCATTGCTTTGAAATAGTCAGTCTTAAACAATAAAGATCGTTATAAAATAAGAGTGACTTATTTCTTGGTATGGTCTTATACAAACTTTTTACACAGGACGCCCCCACTCGCATGTCTCCACATGAATGATTCAGGATCACATCGTTTGTACTAAATGCAAAGTGGGTCGCATCCGATAGTGTCTCCAGAATAAGGTACACATCCTTATCCGTATACTATAGACCGTCTAAACTATTTACTTGAACTTGATCCACTTTTATGTTGTTACATAAAGTCCAAGTACTCATGTTATAACCGTGAATCTTAGTTTATCGGATTTAGGGTTTTCTAAACGAAAAGAGAAATTCATATATTCAATAACAACTTTATTGTAAACAGGCTCCCCCTAGATGTAAGACTCCCTCTCTCTTGAACTTAGGCTCCCCTAAGTATGTGAATATTAGTGTTGAAACACTTAGGCTCCCCTTAAGTGTGTGAGACTACTTCTCACTTAATGATATCTGTTTTTCTACTTGTGAACTCCCTTCACATGAGAACTTAGGCACCCCTAATTCTTGAGAACTTTCTTCTTGATGAATGACACCTTAAGCTCCCCCTAATACTTGAGAAATCCTTATCATTGAACAATGTCTTAGGCCCCCCTAAGACCAATCAAACCTAACTCAAGAGAACATATGAAGAATACACTGCCACAAATAACTCAAAGAACTTCTAAAAAACAATGTAGTATTGTAGGAATTCTGTAAAGCTCACACAACGATATATGCACCAACCCTAGCAAGAGAACTTCCTCTGCTTAAATAGCATAACGAAATGATGGAAAATATTCCCACATAAAATCGTTGGAAAAAGGAAAATATTCTGAAAGAATAATCTGTAGAATAATTTAAATAAGGAAAAAAAAATATTCTACAGATTTGACAAATAGAAGAATAACCTCTGAAGACAAGGTCCACTAGAGATAAAAACATAGACAGTTCCAGAAAGTCCAAGAAATTAATATTAGAAATATCATATTTCTAACATGTAGCACCATGTGCTTGGATTATCATGTCCAACTTCAAATTTTGAGTCAAAGTAAACTATACGGTTCAAAATGTTAAAGTTAAGATATTGTTAAAATAATAATACGTCACATAATATTATAACCCTAATTTTGCAATTTTTTTTTAATGAAAACATATCACATAATGAATCATCCAAACATAAGAAAACAAGCCCTCATTAAAATAAATTTAAAGTATATATTTATTTATTCATTCATTCATTATTTCAATGAAACATAATATGTAGAGCTTCAAATTAACAAAAATTAGGAAAAGGTTCATTTTATTTTATTAAGTTATGTGAGTTAATTTTAACCTTGAAGTATTAATCTCGTCAAATTGAACAATAACTTTGAATTGATGGTAAAACATACTTAATTTCAAAATTAAAATTTAAACATTACGAATAAATAAACTAATAAGCCATATAAAAGTTAACTAACAGAAGACTAAAACTCAACAATATAAGTTCACAGATTTTGTTGCAAACTCAAGTAGGTTATAAATTTTTTTTTTTAAAAAAAAAAAAAAATCAATATGTATGGACGAGCCAAGTGTGGGAGTAAAAATATTTTTCCTTTACCTAAATATGATTAGAGTTAATAAACGTTTAAAATGTTACTTTAGTCCATATATTTTGAGACTTCTATTTTGGTCATTATAATTTTAGAAATCTAAATTTTATTTTGGCCATTATATTTTTAGATTTCTAAATTTTATTTTGGTCTATATATTTTTAGATATCTAAATTTAGAAGATGTTTGGAGCACCGAGTTGAATTATGAAGTTTCGAGTTAATATGTTAAAATTAGGAAGTCTGTTTGATAAGAAGAGTTGTAAGATGAAGTTTCAATGTACAAAATAAAAAGAGATGTGAAGATGAAGTTGCTCGATAAATGCACAAACTTCAATAGTTTACTATTGAAGATGAGCTATTTAATGCCAATTTATTAAGTCTTTGTACTTTCAAAAAATTTAATAGAGATTTTTTCTTCAAAGAAAGTTAATAACGAAATAACTGACGAAACCAACTTATTAAAAGTATAGAACTAAAATTACACATTTAAAGTTAAAGTAAATATAATTCAATCGATAACAAGTGTGTTCATAATCATGAGATATGTGGTTTGAGTTACTCTATCTCAATTGTATTAAAAAGAAAAATATACAATTAAAATACGTGTATCAAAATAGATCCAAGTGTAGCGTAGACTACCCAAATAAAATGACATTTTCAACTTGAGTAAACATAAGATATTTTGATGAATTTCAAGGAATTTTCATTTAAAAAGAAAAAACAGATTCACGACAGGATCAGAGAGGGAAAAACCTAAATTGGCCCTCAATTATGAGCAACAGAAGCAATGGATTGAAAGAACAAAGCATGTCCCTCAGATATCGTTATCGTGTGGAGTAAAAGTCAATCGCCCCCAACGGTATCCGCCCACCGACCACCGACCGACCTTCCCCTTCTTTCCATTATTTATTTTTTGTTTTAAATTTTAAGTACCATTTTGGTTAGTTTCTAGGTTTCTCTTAAATTATATTTAGTTCATATACCTTTTATAAATTTTAAATTTATCTTTGAAATTAATATTTTTTCCAAATTTTTTAATAATATTAAAAAAAAAAAAAAGTACTGCAGATATATTTTCAAAGTTTATAAAAGAAAAGTTAGTAAATATTTTTCTGAAAAAGAGTTACTATTTTATAAATTAATGAAAATGTATAGTCTAAATTTAAATCTACTAACTTTCTAAGAAAAAAACTGAATCGACTAAAATAAAAAGATCAAAAGAATATTTTTATCTTTATTTTTCTATTGTTAGCTTTTTGTTTTTATATTTTGATATATTTTTTTAATTATCACTTCTACTAGTTTTCTATGTTGGATTTCTTTGCGTTTTAATTTTTTTTCCTAATTTTTTAGTACAATAATTACATTATAGGGATGGAAAGTCAAACTTCTAACATTAAGAAAAATGAATGGATGTCAATTACGTTTAAAATAACTTCATTTTGGCCTATGAAGCACAGATACTTCATGTGAAACAAAGAATCAATATCAGACATGTATCGATATCAATACTTCCCAAATACGTATCTGACACGCGATTTGACATATCTATTTCTATGCGTATTTTTTTTTTAAGAAAAAAGACAAGTAACTCATCTAATCTTTCTCAATTTAAAATTAGGCAACATATTTAAAAAGCTCACTACTCGAGTTCGAAACTAAAAGAAAAATAAATAAATAACGGATCAAACCCTAGACTAGAATCATTTAATCTCCATCTTCACATTTGAGTCCCGACAAAGTCTACCAAAATATAAACCATTTGGATATCTTCAACAATGTGTTCTTCGTTTATCTTCATATTTCTCTCTCTAATATTCTTCTTCTTCTTCTTTGCAATATGAGTTACTTTTCTATTGCATTTTATTAACTATTGTACTTCAACATCTTAGATGTGTTGCTTTTTTTGTACTGTATTTCAGTGTTTGTATTTTATTTTGTGCTATTGTTATTAACTTGTATACTAAATTTATCTATATCATAGATTTTTTTAAAGAAAAAAAATGTATCTTCAACGTATCAGTATCCTCATTTTTTAGAAATATATATATTAAAAAATATATAAAAAAAAAAATGACGTATCCTTAGACGTATTCGTATCTTAGTTTTTTAGAAATTGAAGAATTACCGTATCCGATCGTATCCGTATCATGTAGTTGTATATGTGTCTATGCTTCATAGATTTTGGCACTTTCTTTTTTTGTTATAGTATTCTTATATGATGCATAAATTGAACTATATAGTATATTTATATGTGTGTGACATATCAATAGGAAGTAATGTTAGTATATTACAATTAAATGAGTGAAAATTTAAACTTATAGTTTGCAGGGAGAGTTACTAATTTTTCTCCAAAAAAAAAAAAAAAACAAGAAAGAAAAAGAAAAACAGGAGTTACTAACTACCCTAACTAATTAATTAAGTCATTTTGGACTATAATCACTTAACATTAATGCTTTTATTTTGTTTTAAAATAAAATTTTAATTGAAAATCTAAATTGAATCATTTATAAAAGATTAGGGGTATAAAAAATTCTAAAATTTAAGAGTGTGAATGATTTTTTTTCACTGCTAATTTTAAAATTGGTAAAACCCATCTTTAATCCTTTGAAGTAATTACTAAAATAATAATAATTTAAGGTGTACCATCAACTTTAACAAGGAAGGTATAAAGTTTGTTCACAAAACAATGAAAGTATAAAGTAATATTATATAATTTGAAGTCCACTTCACCTTCCACACAAAATGAAAGTCACCCCACCCATCCACCACCGCCACTACCACCAATTACATTAAATTATTGAATAAAACAAAAGTTCTTACTTAATACATACAATTTTTTATTCTTTTTTCTTTTTTCTTTTTTTTTTAAATGCTCCATCGTATATTAAATAATAAAATCAACGGGAAGTAATTCAAAATCAGGTTTGACTCTCAACATTTTATTATAAATTTTATTATATTTAAACCTACCATTTTCTTTCCTAAAATATTCATATTAAATGTTAGGAAACAGTTAAATACAAAATTTTAAACAGCACAAACCTTTTGAAAAATAATCAGATCAATTGAACTGGCCTTGTTCAAATTTTGCGTATCTAATGACATAATCTCAAAGTATTCTCTTATCATCTTACATAATTAAGAAATGAATATTTTATTTTAGTATGGGTTGAACTTTTTAGTATACTTCTTAACTAAACATTTAATATAGATTTCTTGTTCATATTTCTACGAGAAATGTTTAAATTTTACATGCGTCTTAATTTTCACTAATCTAAATATAGTTCTATTTGTTTTCAAAACTCAGGTGATAAGATATATTGTGATATTACATCATCATTTTTTAAGTTTAATTTTAGCCAATAAAAAATTTGAATAAAACTAAATTATTTAAATGATTTAGATATGAAGTTAAAAATTCAAATATCAAATAAATTTATTTAATTTAAAAAGATAAAGCAATGAATATTTAACAAAAAAGAAACGTAGTGAGGTGAGAGTCTACTGAAATGTCACGTGACATACCACAGTAACAAAGTTTTATTGAAAAAAAATGAAAATGAATGTTTTTTTTTTTTTTTTTTTTTTTTTTTTTCGATGATTGGGTCAAAATAATTTTAAAATAAAAGCTGTGGAAACCTTTAAAGTAGCACAAGGCCATTATTCATTTTTATTCACATTGCAGTGTGCGTACATATCTCAAACATAAACGGTGAAGATTCAAACATTTAATTAATAAAGATAGTTGCCGTTGTCCATAGAAAGATTTTCAAAAAAGATTAAGACTCTAACCATTTTAATTTTAAAATTTAAGGTTGTTTACTCTAACTTTTATCCTTCTAAAATAAATTAAATATTTAAATACTTCTATGAATTTAAGAAAACAAAAACAAAATTTTCAAAATTGCTACTCCTATTGATATATAATCATGTTATTTAAAAATATATATATACACATACTTTTATATGTGAGTTTTATATGTTTTGTTATTTAGTTCTAGAAAACATGTTTTCCTAAATGAAATTTCACTAAAAATTTAAATATTTCGATAAGAAATTTGAAAATTAAAGTATAAAAATTCTTTTTAAAAAATACAGATAAAGAAACGAGAAAAAAAAACATAAATTTAAAATATGAATGTTTAAATGTTTTAAATTTGTTATCTGACATTTCGAATTACCAAATACGAACTCTGAAATCTAAGTTATTAACGTATTTTTCATGTTTATATAATTTACGTTTATGACCATAGAATTTAGAGTATGAACAATATAAATTCTGTGAACCTTAGAGGTTTCATTCCTTTCGTATTCTGTAACATTTATTTAATAAAATTGTTCTCTCTTTACATCGTGACATAGTTAATACACTGTTAATAAATAATTTAAATATGCATGTCAATTCTCTATACCTTACATTTTTTCTGTATTATTTATTTATCAATTTGGTAACAATTGACAAACTAAAACAAAATCATAACAAAAAGACATTTTTTTTTTCTTTTCAAATTTTGGTTTGAATATAGAAATTGAATTTAAGAAAAAAAAAAAAAAAAAAAGGACTGATAGGTAAAAGTATGGTTTATATACATTTGAGATTTCCAAAACCCAAAAATAAAAAATTAATATCTTATTTGATAATCATTTTATTATTTGTTTTTGTTTTTAAAAAATTAAATCCATGGATACTACTCCCAATTTTAAATTTATTTATTTGTTATCTACTTTAAAATAGTCTTCAAAAAGTTGTTTTTGTTTTTAAAATTTGATTAAGAATTTAATTATTGTACTTAAGAACGATACAAGGTAAGAAATGTGAATGATATAGGCTTGATTTTAAAAAACAAAAACAAAAAATAAAATGATTATCAAATGAAACCTAAATATTATTAAAAATGATTTTAAATAATTATAAAAAAAAACTACATGTTAAAATACCATACATTGGATTCCATGTAGTACCAATTATCCAAATTTATTTTTTGTACTTAATAATTCAATGTTGACTTTTATTGAAGTTTTGTTTTTTTATTATCTTAACTTTTATTGAAATCAGTTAAATGCACAAAAAGTACTATATAACTACCATTTATAAAATTTATAAAGCAAATGTTATTTTTTTAAAAAAAAAAATAATTTCAAGATTAATTATTAAAATTAAACATTTAAAATTATTAAAAAAATACCAAAAAGATGGGGGACTAAAATGATATTTAAAAAAAAACTATTATAAATATTATGATAATAGATGCACATTAAATATTCATGCATAGTATCCATTCACAATGTATCGTGTCCCATTTCTCAAAATGTTATCCACATGTCTCAACATTACACATTATTAGTGTCCATGTAATCTACTACTTGCCAAATTAGATTTAGTAGATTTTGGAAGACACACACGGGACAAATTCCACAAAAATTGAAAAGGAGGAGAATTTAACTTATTTTATATTTTGCTAATTCATTTTATTTTTATATTTATTTATTTTATTATTATATTATATATTTTTTAATATTATATTTTATTGATACCTGTATTCCCAATGTGCTCATCAAGTTCACACCACGTTAAACTCCTCTAAAAGTAGATCCTAAAAGTATGTTGATTTTTCCCTCTTCGTTATAATTAATAGGTTTAATATTACTTTGCATATTATATAAATACAATATTTTATTAGAGTGCTGTCATGATAAATTTCACAAAATTAGAATTTGTCGCTTTTGATATTAACGGCAATAATTTTTGTCATTGATGTTTGATGCCGAAATCCACCTGGATGCTATGAATCTTGGAGAGACTATTAAAGAAGGGGACATCCCGTCAAGACAAAGCAAAAGCTATGTATTTCCTTCATCATCATCTCCAATGAGCGATTGAAAATAGAGTATCTTACAATAAAAGATTGTCACACCCCACTCCAGATTACCCTACCAGAACCTAGGACAAGTTGCGACGACAGCAGGCTACGATCGTGCGGTGGAATCTACTGTCAAACTTGCCTTGAACTTGAAACTTAACTTAAATTAAATTACCTTGTTTACCTACATGTCGCAACCAACTGATGAGTCAAGTGGCAGCTTCTGATCCACTAATCCCTGTTGAACTCAAGAGCAATTTGGTGGGGGGAAAACATTTTGAAGAAAAGCTAAAAATACCCAATGAATGGTGAGTTTTTTTGAAAATAATTTTAAAAGGTCACAACATACTAAATAGAGATACAAGTTCTGTGAATTGATTTAAAACATGAGAAGTTTGAAAACTTAGGAGAGTTAACACATATAGAATATCATAAGCATATTCTTGCAATCATAAGCATAAACTGTAAATCGGTGTAAAACACGAACAACTTAGAAGCTTGAGAATTATCGCATAAATAAAATCATGAGCATTCTCTTGCAAACGCAAACATGAACATGTAGAAATCCTTCACCAAACCTATACCCGAACGTGGTCATACAATATACAAAGAAAATCAATGTATATAGCAGAGAAATATGGTCATACTATACATCGAGCAAGTCCAAGATGCATAGTAGAGCAAACATGGTCATACTATTCACCGAGTAATCTCATTGTAAATAGTAAAGAAAACATGGTAATGCGTGCACATAGAATAAACCCCAAAAGGCAAAATACCTCGACACACAGTCCAAAGCCTACGTGTGTCTAAATGGATCCCAAAGACCTCATGTATATCCTAACTACACTATGAAAACATTCACATCAGTGCAGTAGAAAATCACCATGAGTACATTGCTTTACTGGTTTAAAAAACCACTTTAAATTTAAAACATAAAACTTATTGGAGCAACAAAATGTTGCTTTCATATATCTCACAAATCATTCTAAAAACCACGATCTTTCTTTGGAATGACATTAAAATTCCGCATGAAACACATTTTCTCCCAAACACTTTATGATATAAAATCTTGCTAAAAAGATGAACTTACTTGAATTTGTAAACATTTTATAGAAATCAGATTTTAGTTCTAAAACCATGCATAATAATTAAAAAAAAAAAACCATCAAATATCATAATATTTAACTAATAATAAATGCCTCATAAAATAAAGCACTCACGAAACAATGGTTGGCTATGCCTTGAATGGTTCGGAAACTTCAACTTCGTCCATCTTGATATTCCAATAAGCACTGGAATTAGGTTATGGAAATATTGTCAAAATAATTATAAATTCACCTTGAATAACTAGTTTCAAATATTTCCCAACAATTCCAATTATATTTTCTCTCTCAACTTTCTTATATTTGATACATTTTGTCTTTTTATCCCCTCCTATGGCATTCCATTCCCTCCTCAAATCTCTCCCCTTCTTTAGACTTCCCAAAACACACTTTTTCTCTCCTAACCCACGTAAATAGCCGACCAACTGTACCAATTAAAAGGAAAATTTGTAATTCCTTTTCCAAAGCAATTTTCCTTTTAATTCAATCCATTGAGTATAGAATCTACACAACCCACTTCCAATAACTTCAACCCATGAGGTAATTTAATAGTAAATACCATAAATTTTCACCTTTTTTTACCACCTTGTTGAATTGGTGCAGTAACAAAAACAGCACCCATGGAAACTGTTGAGTAAAAAGAACAAAAGTAAACATTCCAAGTCCAAAGCTTACACATTTTCTTTTCTCTAAAGAAATATTTACCGGGTTTCAATTTCCATTGTCTACCAACTTCCATCCTATACTTCCGCCGTTTACTATCTTCTCCGGCAAACCTTCAACGTTTCTCCGGTGAGTAAAGCTCTCTCCCCCGTACCCTACCTCTCTCTCTTCTGTAAATGCCCAAAACCACCCACTTCCATTTCCTTTCTTCTTCTTTTATCCACATTAATAATGATATTATTATTATTTTATAAACCTAATTCTGCCACTTGAAAGCCATTTAACCTACCAACACACCACATACGTGGCTGCCGATTATTTACATCCCTTTTTTCGTTTTTTTACTTTAAATTACTTTTTCATTCTTTTAATTTATTAATTATTTATTATTTTTAGTTTCTCTCATTTTAACCTAATTTTTACTTTCCAATTTTCATTTTTTTTTTTACTTTTTATATCAAAAGAATTTGAAATGACCAATTTCCTTCACGTAATTTGTTCTTCCCCTTTTCCCTTGACTCCTAATTCAATTTCCCTCTCATGTACTCTTACTCTTAAATTAAAATCTTTATTTAATTTTTATCCAAGAAAAATTCAACTAGGTTCCTACAAAGATCCCTTTACCTTGTGAAATTTTTTGAAAGAAATATATGATCATAAAAAAATAATAATTATTCTTTCTAAAACTTGTTATGAATAGATACATTTGTGGCTACAAAATTTCAAATCAATAATTGATTACAACTTCACATTATTTAAAATCAGTTTGAAACTGTTGTTATGCAGAGATAAAATTACTTATGTTAATATGTTAAAGAAAATATTTTCTACATTTCATGTCTTGAATATGCTCCTGCAACAGCAATATCGAAATAAAGTTTTTAAACAATATTCTGAACTAATTTCATATCTTCTCGTGGTCGAACAAAATAACGAGTTATTAATGAAAAATCATGAATCTCAACCAACCGAAACGACACCATTCCCTGAAGTGAATGTTGTGAATTTTAATAATAATCATGGTCGAGGTCGTGATCGTGATCGTGGCAGAGGAAAAAATAATTATTATTTTCATGGTGGTTGTTTTAATCATTCAAATTTCAAAAGAACCACACAGTATGATGGTCACAAACGAAAAACTCCACAAAATAAGAGTTCAAAAAGTGTTGAAAATAAATGTTTCCGATGTGGAATGACTAGACATTGGTCACGGACCTATCGTACGCCAAAGCACTTAGTTGATCTCTATCAAGCATCCCTAAAGGAAAAAAAGAAAGATGTGGAAGCAAATTTTGCATGCCAAGATAATGACATATTTAACTCATCCCATATGACAAATTTGGATGTGGCGGACCTCTTTGAATCTCCTAAAGAGAAAATCAGCATAATTGATTAAACATCAAGTGTTTTCTTTGACTTTGAAAATATCTAAATTTAATTTAATTTTTTTTTATTCATATCCATGTTTTTTTCTCTCTTCATAGATGTTAACCTTTGTATATTCCAAATGTTATTTTTCTTATTGTAATTATTTTCTTTTAATGAAGAAACTTGGATTATTTTCATATGTTGGGTGACTAAAAAATGAGTAAACAAGATTTATGTCTAACATAAAGTGCAACTACACATACAATACTTACGAGTAAAAATATTTTCTAAACTGATAATGTTGGAAGCAAAAGTCAATACAATATCAGGTTCTGCAAACCTAATTGAAGGGTTTAGAAAAGAAAATATTACTTCGCCTAGAGGAACTAAATTTACAATTGACAATGCATTGTTTTCTAGTCAATCAAAGAGAAATCTACTTAGTTTTAAAGATATACGTTGCAGTGTTATCATATTGAGACTAATAGAAAGAATGATATGAAGTATCTTTAAATCATATCTACTGTCTCATATGAAGAACGTATACTGAAAGAGTTACCTGCTTTATCTTCTGGATTATATGATACTCATATACGAGTAACTGAAATATATGCAACAATGAACTTGAAGTTCATGAATCAGACATATTTACAATTTGGCATGGCTTATTGGGTCATCTAAGATTTATAATAATGAGAAGAATTATTAAGAATTTAAATGGACATCCATTGAAGAACAAGAATATTCTTCAATCTAATGAATTATCATGTGATGCTTGCTCTCAAGGTAAATTAATTATTAGACCATCACCAGTCAAAGTGGGGACTGAATCACTTGCATTTTCAGAATGAATTCATGGTGATACATGTGAACCTATTAACCCATAAAGTGGACCATTTAGATATTTTATGGTATTAATAGATGCGTCCAGATATAGTTACATGTGTACTTATTATCAAGTCGAAATCTTGCATTTGCAAAATTATTTGCTCAAATAATTAAGTTAAGAGCACAATTTTCTAATTATACAATTAAGACCATTCGTCCTGATAATGTTGGTGAATTTACATCCCAAGATTTTGATCATTTTATATGTCAATTGGTATAAGTGTTGAATATCCTGTAGCTCATGTTCATACACAAAATGGTTTAGTAGAATTATTCATAAAACGTTTTCAGTTAATTGCTAGATCATTGCTTATAAGAGCTAAGCTTCCTACATCTATATGGGGACATGCTATTTTGCATGCAGCGTCACTTATACACATTAAGTCAATATCTTACAATAAGTACTCACCATTACAATTAGCTTATGGTCATGAGCAAAATATTTCTCATCTAAGAATTTTTGGATGTGTAGTATATGTTCTAATTGCTCCACCACGACGTACTAAGATGGTTCTCAAAGGAGGTTAGGAATATATATATATTGGATATGATTCCCCATCAATTATTAAATATCTTGAACCCCTGACGGGTGATGTATTTACTGCACGATTTACTTATTATCATTTTAATGAGACAAATTTTCCAACATTAGGGGGAGAAATTGAGAAGTTGGAAAAATAATTACATGGAATGCATCGTTATTGTCTCATGTAGATACTCGTATAGATCAATGTGAACTTGAAGTTCAAAAGATAATTCATTTACACATCAATTACCAAATGCATTTATAGATTTAAAGAAAGTAATAAATCACATATACCAGTTGCAAATGCTACATCAGAAATTGATATCCCAATACAGCAAGTTGTCATTAATGAGTCTGGAATACACCAGAAGCATAGTAGACCAGTAGGTTCCAAAGACAAAAATCCTCAAAAAAGAAAAATAATTAATAGTAAAAAATACTTGGTTGATGATGTAAATACCCATGAAGAAATCCTTAACATGACTAGTGAGGAAAATGAAATACCTAAAGATAATAATAAGATTTCAATAAACTATGTCACGACAGGAAAAAAAAAAAAAAAAAAAAAAAGAACCAAACTCATGTAATTATTGACAACATTTTTGCATATAATGTTGTTTTTGATATAATATCTGAACATGAGGATTCTAAACAAAAATCTATTAAAGAATGTCGACATAGAAAAAAATGGCTTCAATGGAAAGAAGCAATCGAGGTAGAATTAAACTCACTTTCAAAACGTCCGGTTTTTTTACCAGTAGTCCGAACACCAGAAGGTGTCAAACATATAGATTCAAATGGGTATTTGTGAGAAATGAAAATAATGTGCTCACAAGATATAAAGCAAGACTAGTTGCATAAGGTTTCTCACAATTAGATTATGAGGAGATGTTTTCTCCGATGGTGGATGCAATTACATTAAAATATTAAATTGGTCTGACTGTGTATGAAAATCTAGACAAGCATCTTATAGATGTAGTCATAGCATATTTATATGGATCTCTTGATAATGATATTTATATGAGAATCCTAGAAGGATTTAAGGTACCTAAAACATATAAATCAAATTCTCGGGAATTGTATTCAATAAGTTACAAAGATCGTTATATGGATTGAAACAATCAGGACAAATGTGGTAAGATTGCCTGAGCGGATATTTGTTGAAAGAAGGATATCAAAACAATCCAATATGTCCATGTATTTTTATAAAGAAATCACAGTTAAAATTTGCTATTATAACTGTATATGTTGATTATTTAATTATAATTGGAACTCTTGAAGAGCTTTCAAAGACAATAGAATATCTTAAGAACGAATTTGATATGAAAGATCTTTGAAAAACGAAATTTTTCCTTGGTTTAGAAATTGAGCATTTAGCAGATATTTGTTCATTAGTCAACTTATAGAGGAAAATTTTTATAAAAAAAATTATATGGACAAAGCACGTCCATTGAACATTCCAATGAATCGTTCACTAGATGTGAAAGAAAGATATATTTCAATCTCGAGACAATAATGGAGAACTTTTTGGTTCTGAAGTATCATATCTTAGTGCAATTAGTGCACTTATATGTATCTTTGCTAATAATACAAGTCCAGTTATTGTATTTCCAATAAATTTATTAGCAAGATATAGTTATCCTCTAACAAAAAGACATTGGAATGGAATTAGACATATACTCTGTTATCTATGAGAAACGATTGATATGGATTTGTTTTATTCAAGTAAATCAAATTTTGATCTAGTTATTTATGCAGATTCTGGATATTTATCTGATCCACACAAAGCTAGATCTCAAACAGATTATCGATTCACATGTGGATGAACTATTGTATCGTGGCGGTATGGGAAACAGACCATAACGATTACTTTCTCAAATCATACTGAAATTCTTGCAATTCACGAGGCTAGTTGAGAATGTGTATGACTAAGATCAATGACTCAGTACATTCATGAAATATGTGGTTTGTCTTCTAATAAAAATCTTCTAACAATATCATACGAAGACAACACGACATGCATATCTCAAATCAAAGAAGGATATAGTAAAGGAGATAGAGCAAAGCATATTTCATCAAAGTTTTTCTACACTTAGGATCTTGAAGAAAATGACGATATCACTGTACAAAAAATTTGTTCAAAAGATAACCTGACATATTTATTTACAAAAGCATTACCTACCGCAATCTTTGAAAAAGTGGTGCACAATATTAGAATGCAGCAACTCAGAGATCTCAAATTATGTTTCCATGAGGGTGAGTAAATATACTTTTTAAGAGTATAAATTATATGAAATATGTACTATTTTCCCTTCCCATTGGGTTTTTTCTTAGTAAGGTTTTAAGAGACATATTTCATATATATAATGAGCATCTCAGGGGGAGTATTATAAATATTATGATAATAGATGTCCATTAAATGCTCATGCTTAGTGTTCATTAACTATATGTCATGCTTCCATTTCCCAAATTGTCTATGTGTTTCAACATTACACATTATTAGTGTCTATGTAATCCACTTATTTCTTGTCAAATTTCCTATAAATAGTGGCATTTGATAAGTTTTGGAAGTCATACATCGAGCAAATTCCATGAAAATTGGAGAAATGGGAGAATTTAGAAAAAATTCTTATTTTATATTTTGTTAATTTTTATTATATATATATATATATATATATATATATATATATATATAATTTATTTCAATATTTATTTATTTCATTATTATATTATATTTATTTTAATATTAAATTTTATTGATATCCGTATTTTGGTTGTGTTCTCGAGTTAAACGACAAAAACTATATTATTATAATTTTTTTATGAAAAAAAAGGAAATTAGGGAAGGAGGTGAGATTTTGTCGGTGAATTTCACTTTAGGCGCACATAAATATAAACCTTTTATTTCTAATTTGTTGAGATACGGAAAGGAAGAAAGAAATATCAACGTGGAGGGTAATCGAGATGACAAACTTGGTGGCAAACTACTAGTACTACCCCAAAACACAAGAGACGGAATGGACACTGCTAAACCAAACCCCTTTATCTTCTTCCACAAAATTCATACCTATATTTAATTTTTTTTCCCTTTATTTTCTTTCTTTTTTTTGATGAAGATCCCGATTTGGGTTACTTAATAGGAAAAGGGAGAACTTCAGATTTGAAATTGGGTGGCTATGGACGGCGGAGGAGGTGGAGGAGGAGAAGCTACCAGAAAAAGAGGGCTCGACAATCAGAGGCTTTACAAAGGGATAAGGATGAGGAAGTGGGGAAAGTGGGTGGCTGAGATTCGAGAGCCCAATAAGCGCTCTAGGATTTGGCTCGGCTCTTACTCTTCTCCAGTCGCCGCCGCCAGGGCCTACGATACCGCCGTTTTTTACCTCAGAGGCCCTTCCGCCAGGCTTAATTTTCCCGAGTTGTTAGCTGGGGAAGGCCGTGGAATTAGCGCCGGAGCCGGCGACATGTCGGCGGCTACTATACGGAAGAAAGCTACGGAGGTGGGGGCACGAGTGGATGCTCTGGAAAGTTCGTTAGGGCAACACAGTCACCACAATCGGAACCATCATTCCCACGCATCGGCATCTCCGCCAGAGACGAAAGGCTGCAGCGGGTTTTTGGATCGGGTGGATTTGAACAAATTACCCGACCCGGAAGAAGAAGATGAAGAAGGGGATGGAGAGTTCGAGTGGGAGAGAGTGGAGAGACACTGAAATTTGAAAGTTTAGTGGGGGATTTTTCTCTTATTCAGAGGCGCCAACACGCGCCGCCGAGGTATGTCACGGCCGATCATCATCCCCTGATTTGCCTCTCTCTGTTTCTGGTTAGGGTAGGGTTTTTCCTTTTTTTTTTTTTTTTGTTTAATTTTCTTTATGAGTTTTTTTTTTTCTTTAACCAAAAAGAAATTTTGGCCCATGTAGTAATATTATGAATGAATGTACATTAACTTAGGAACCCAGTTATTATAATGATGATGATGATCAAATTTCTTCCTTTGTGTAATGGGAATCAAGTTTAGAAGACCCAAAAAAGAAAAAAAAAAAAACGAGGACTTTTTTTTGCTCCACTTTATTGACAAATTATGAGGAATGGATGGATCAGATGGGCTTGACGTGAGAAATCAAGGAGGAATTTATATAAGGGGAGAAGAATGAAAAAATTGATTTTCTCGAGAAAGGGATGGGAAAAAGAAAAAGTTGAGGGGAAAATTTTGAGTATCGCAACTATTTTAGAAGAGGGAGGGGGCAGCAGGGACCTACAAAAAGCAACCAATTGGGGCTCCCTCCTTCCCTCCCTACACTCTCACTAACCACTAAAGCTTATAACTACTAAAGTGATAAGATTTTGGAGAAGTTAGGTATTTTCCGGTTGCCTACTGTTTCTTCATCATCATTCAACGGGGGATTTCAATCCCTTTTGTGTTTGGTCCCTAGAGGTTTTTATTAACCAACATAAATTGTAAATTCAGACAGTTCCATTATTTATTTTTAGTACAATGTACCCGCCCCGGGGGGGGGAAGTTTATGATGATGATAAAATGATGAAAGTCAACTATTATAGAATGGTAGGGGTATTTTTTATAAAATGAGTATGAGGATAATGAAGACGGTAATAGCGTGAGTAGAGGATAAAATGGTTGGGTATTGTAAAATTGTAAAATTGTAATTGTAATGTTTTGTTTGGTTGAGTTTTCAATGAATCAGTGTTGTAATTAGCGAAGATGGTCAAAAAATTGGGTTGGGACACTCAACAAACGAATAGAATTAGAGCTTCGGTTTTGGTTGTGTGTGCAGTGATTTGTTTTTGCCTTTTAGTTTCTTTAAATCTTATTAGCTGTTCTCCATTTGGAGAAATTGAATGTTTTTGTTGGTAACAACTTTAGCGTAGAGGACAATGTTTGGTCCAGAAATGCCGGAGTTGATCAACTTTAACTTGTATTTTTTTTTTTATTTTTTATTTTTATTGTGTAAATATTTTAAATTGGTTCTTGTTGGGGATGGGGACGGGGATGGGGTTGGGGTTGGGATGTTGTTTCCCTCAATTATTTCATTAATTCGTAACCTTTTTTTATTTATTAAAAAAATTTGAGAATGTGAGTGTTTGATTGAATGAACTGGAGACAAGGGTCCAGCTCCAGCCGGACGCTAAAAAGAAGCGCCAGTACAGTCGGTAGGTGGGTTGTGTGCCAGGTCCCAGCCTTTGTAGCCTTCCCTTCCAAGCCTTTATATTCTATATCAGCCTAGTTTCATTTTCTTCAATTTTGGTTAAACTTATCAATTTGGCCTGCTCCCTCAACTTCTTTTCAACTTAGTCTTTAGCTCTAAATACGATCTAATAGGCACATTGTTTAGACTGTAGGATTCTAATTGCGAGAAGACAACTTTAGAAAATTTAATATCCAAAAACAAAATTGAAACAAAATTCAATTCTGATTGTTACATTTTGAAACTTAGAGATCATTTTGGCCCCAAACTTTGATCGGGTGTATTATAGTTCACTTGGTGTTTAAGCTTTCAATTATAATGGTTGGTGTTTACAAACTATTATATTCATACTAAAATCGTCTATACCTTAAACATATATTGTTATAATCCACAAACTATTATAATTAACACAATTGTCTAAATACCTCTTTGGAGAACAAATTGAAATGAAACTCGATTCTTTAAGTAAGAATGGAGGAATTTATTGGTTAATTAACTTTGATGGATGGCAACGTCACTTGTGTTGTATTGTTCGGGCCTTCCAGATCATCATTATTCAAGTTGTAGGGCTGATCCAAAAATTGCAAAATTCGCTAAATGAAGACATTTTGCAACCGACACACATCAAATTTAGGTTTACAAAATACATAATAATAATAATTAATGACTCCTTTTTACTTTTTCGAAACGGGTGGATTTAATTTAAGCTATGGAATTGTACGACCAAAGCCAATCAACATCTTAATTAATCTCTATGATGTACTACCTGCCAAAGCCAAAGCCAATGGTATTAGATTATAGTTGCAAGGGTAGATTTGTTGTAACAAAATATTAATTGTTACAACCTTAGATACTTAGAATTAAAGGTTGTTAGAATTGGTTTTGCTTCTACGGCAAGATGATGAGACAAAACTTTTTTTTTTTTTTTTTTTTATTAACTTGCTTGAGGAAATTATTACTTAGATTTAAATTTTAATTAGCATATCATACAAATAATAGGATTGGTTAACATGCTTATACACTAATAACTGTTGGGAAATTCTAGATATTAAGGAGAACTTTAAGAGGATTCAGTGCATAAATGAGTTTAGCTGGATTCTAAACTTAGTTTATAAATAGGAATAATTTTCAATTCAGTAACATTATTGCATTTCATTTCACTTTAACTTCCAAATTATGGGCAAGAAAAATATATTTCTGAATAACATCTGGTCTATCTTACAAACTCCTCAGTAACAAATGTGGCTTATTCATGACGTTAATTTAAGAACTGCCAAGTTGACCTTAAAAATTACAATTATATTTAAACCCAGGAGTATACATGGGTTAATTTCAGACACTAATTCTGTTATTAAAATAAAAAATAATAAATAATAATAAAAAAATCAATTCAAAAATTCTGTTATTTATTTTAATTACTATATCTTAGTGTCTGAATTAGTGTTGTGGGCTTTATATTGCATTTCAGACACTAATTCTGTTATTAAAATAAAAAATAATAAATAATAATAATAAAATCTCTGCCATTTTTTTTTTATTAAAAAGATAAAAGGATATTTAATATAAATTGATATTTGTATAAATGTCCGATTGGTTCTAAAATATTTTAGTAGAAAAGTAAGAAGATGCAGGTTTTATGGTGGACATAGTGTTGTGGGCTTTATGTTTAGACAACTGGTCCTGTAAGTTGTAACTGAATTTCAATAATGTCCCAACACTTGCAAATATTTAAAAGTTGGCCCAGTTGCAAATTACAATCAAGCCCTGCCCAGCCGGTATAAGCACATGCATCATGCATGTTTTGAAAATACTCTTTTAAGCCCTTTTTTTTTTTTTTTTTTTTTTCATTTGATTGCCAAAATAATAATAATAATAATAATAATCATTTATGCAACTATAGCAATTTAAAAAATAAAAACTTTCTTTATTTTTCTTCATTTTTATTCGCTAAGAATCCACCAACTATTAGATTATCTTCCATCTTTATACCTATTTGGTGTTTTTTTTCCCTACTATTTAGGAGTGTTTTCAAAACTAAGATATAGTAATAATAACAGAAGTTTGGTTTTTTTTCATGTTTGTACGATTCTTTATAGTGTTTTCATGTTTGTACTTTTTCTTATGATGCGTGAAAATTTTGATTCTCATCTTCATAATTGTTGTACTAAAAAAGTTAATGTAAAACGTGTTACTTTTAGAATATCATTAATTGTTAGTCTTAAAAAATGTTATTTATTGTTACACCTAGGAGTATACATGGGATACGTGTGTTCTTTGGATCAATTCAAAAATTTAGGTTGGTTGGGTTGACAAACCTAAAAGACCCAAATAAATTCTTCAACCCAACTCAATCCAATCCTTAAAATTCCGGTTGCATTGGGTTGGGTCATTGGGTTAACCTTTTTTTTTTTTAATTAAAAATATGTATATCTACAACACATTACTAATAACTAAAATCTTATAAAATTCAAATGTTAAATACAAAATATCTATGGAAAAATAACATAATAATTTCAAAAGAAAAATATTAAAAATTAATTAATTAATCAATACAAAGTAATCAAATTTTAAACAAAGAGAAATATATATGTTTTTTATTAATATATATAAAATTCGAGTTGGATTAGATTGGGTTAACCTAAACTTGTTTTAGTAACCCAAAATCCAATCCAAACCCATCATTTTTTATTTTAAAAAAAAAAAAGTAACTCAACCCAATCCAAGAACAAAAACTAACCCAATCAAATACTTATATTTTGGGTTGGATAGTCCGAATTATCCAAGTTGTTGGGTCATTTGGATACCCCTAATTACACCTTGCTTCTCTTTCTAAAAAGGTAAAATTAGAGGAACTACATTCATGCTTTAAAAAATATATATATATATGGAAAATATGTTTAAGAAAAAGCTCAAATTTCAAATACATTAGTTGTTTATCTCATCATCAACAATTTCAACAAAATAAAAGGTGTTTGCTAATTTATATTTTAGGGAGTGTGATTTTTAAAGTAATTTGTTAATTAATTAAAAGAAACTTGAAGATGTTGGTTGGGGGAACACGTTTAAAACGCTACAAACTTGATTGCAATTAAAATTTTCCAACCATATTGAAAACTGAAATACACCAAAAGAAGGAAAGAAGGAAGCTAAGCACACATGCTTTTATTGTGTTTAGAAACATATTTGTTCGAGATATCAAAATGAGCAAATGTGTCAAATATTCCGCCATTTATTAAGGATGATATAACTTCCACTTATTTTTACAATGATATGATATTGTTCGCTATAGACATAAAATCTCAAACTCTGTTTTTAGTTTCACTTCAAAAGATCGTATATTAATATCGAGATAATAATCGTATCACTTCTATGTATAACTTGGATACTTTTATGTGTCACAAATAGAGTAAGTATAATTAAATAAAAAAAAACATTATTAATAACCGTGTGGGACCTGTGGATAAAAAGAGAGTTGAGTTAAATAGGATTGGATTTTTAGTAGAGATTGGGAAAAGGGAAAGGATAAATTTTGATGAGAGAGAGATTGAAGGGAAAAGGAGACATTAAATCCCTACCATGTTATTGTTGTTTTGGGAAATGGTTTTAATTCCTCGTATGAATAAGCTATAAGTTTATGTTTGTATTAATGTTTTATGTTTTTGGTTGTTGAATTATGAGGAAAGGAAATGAGAAGTAAAGGGCAACAAAGGGTGTTGCCAAATGGCAGCACAAAAGGGCATAAGCAAAGGCCAAAAGGGCTTGGGCTTTGGTGTGGTTTATTTTATAAAACTATAATGATGGAGAATGGTCTTCTTCTTCTTCTTTCATCCCACCATTCTCCATCTTCACAATTACTTATAACTTATAAACAATATCTTAAATAGTTATTTTGAGAATTTTTGAGAGGTGATATATTGTGAAATTTAAGGGTCAATGTGAGGTAGAGTATTAACTTATAAGTAATATTTACCAAAAAAAAAAAAAGAAATTACAAGTAATATTGAAGGATAGTGTTGTTATTATGAGTGGTGACAAAGTCTAAGAGAAAGGGAGACTTCTCACCTATTCACTTCAACCTTAAAAGAAAAAATACAAAATTTTCGCTTTAAATGAATAGAGATCAAATTTAAAGATTAGTTTGAAAGTGTTCCTTTGTGCTTAGCTTAATGCAATATAAATTTTTTTTATTGATATTATTGATTTTTCATATGCATTTTAATAAAACATTTTATGACATTATCAATAATTTAAAATAATAAATGATAGAAAATTATTGGTATTGGTTTACGTTATTATTTTTTCAAAAAAGAGAGTTCAAAGTCCATAGCATATTTCAATTTTCAATTTAGAAATATATAAAGAAATTCAGTTAAGTAGAATGTGTGTTGTATATATTATTAAAATTAGAATACCATCGAACTAAAAAATGAAAATTCAATAAAAGAAAATAGACGCAATTATTTCTTCTAACCCATTTACACAACTTTCTTTATGGTCATGATTACAAGTCTAAGATTTTGAAGATTCAAATAAGCTAACATTACCTATATTGATACGACAAGGTGATATGATCCTATCATTCACTAATTAAAATATGAATTTCTAGAACATTATTACTTTAATCAAAATAATATAGTGGAAAGGTTGAAAACCTCTGTAATCCATAAATATTGTTTTTTACTTTCTTTTTGTTGGGTGAATCTGATGTGGCCGAAATGTAAGATTATTGTATAATTTAGATTATATTGGTTTAGTAGTTAATTTTAAGTCAATTAGTGCTTAGTTAACATTTAAAATTTAGAGAGATTGTAAATTTATATTTCTAAACATTGGAATTTTATCAATATAAAATATTGTATTAATATTTATATATTAATTTAAACCTTGAATTTTCGTAAGAATATCAATTTATACCTTCTTCCAAATTTTATTCGACTACTATTGTGAGAAACTTATAATTTTAATCAACTAAAATCCTAAATTTTTGTGATGATTTAGACCTTTTATAATTATTACCTTTGAAAAACACAAATGCGTTGATTCTTAAATTTGTGTAGATTTCTTTAAATATCAATTTTACAAAAAAAAAAATAAAAAAAATTAACAATTAGAGTAAGAAATTCTAACTAAGAACCTGTAGTGATTCATTTATAAAAGTTTAGGACTTAACTGATAAAATGATATGTTTTACAATAAGATTTTCCCAAAGAAATGTAATGGGTGTAAATTAATATATTAACAAATATTAATGGTTTAAATTGATACAACTCTTAAAGAGCCTAAATTAATTTTAATACATTCCCTAACTTTTAATTTAACTAGTTGATTGTTTTATTTTATTGTAAAACTATAAATAGCTATTTTATGATTGTATTTAGTGCCTTTTGAAAAAACTTTTTCTAGAGAGTTCTCTAAAGTTGAGATGGATCTCTTTTGTTTGTGGATTCTGCCTAATATCTCAAATTCAAAGTATTTAATTTATAGTCTTCCAAGAAAAAAAGACATAACTAATTAACATCTAAACCGATGGAAACTAAATTGGGCAATTATTTAGCAATTTTCGTACATCATTCACCTCGACAGAATCTTTGCACAAACTCTCTCTCTCTCTTTTTGCTTTTCTTTTCTAACATGAACATGTTTTGTGTTATAAATTTTGCATAATATTATACAATTTGTAATATATTCTTATATATCTATACTCTAATTTTATAAAAATGAAAAGAGTTAACGACATAAAATATTAAATTTATCGAACCTTTTATATTTAAATTTTAAAATTTTCTCACTCTAAAACCTCTACACAATAAAAATATAAAGATGTTATTTTTAAAATACTCACTAATGACTGTCAAAGAGATATTCTTAAATTAGTTGCATTTCATATATCTACTAGATCTTAATCACTCTAAGGGGTTTTTGTTTCATCGTAATCTTAAATTACTTCTATTTTAGGGATCTCCATTCCCGTTGAAAAATTCTCTATTAGATTTCATCTATAGAGACTCTAGTATGTGTGTGTGCGCGTGTGCGTGTGTATGTGTGCGCGTGGGTGTATATATGTGTGCGCATGTGAGTGCGTTGGTGAGCACGCGCACGTGCGTGTGGCAAATCAATAATATTTCTATTTCTCTTTCACCTATATATGCACAAAATAAAATCTTAATTACTTTCACAAATCCCTAATAATAAGTCACAAAAGAGGAATTGAATGATAATTTAACTCTAAAACCAAGGTAATCAACAAATTACCAAAACTTATAAGGGTTACATAGCAAAACTAAAATTTTATTAGATACAAACAACTTTTATTGTTGTATAAAAAAAGAGTAAGAATTTACTTTTAAGATACAAAATACAAGCTAAAACTTTGTAAATATAATCTTCCCCTCCCAAAAAAAAAAAAAAAAAAAAAAAAAAGGGTGCACACACACTTGTTGCCATTATATAGTGTTTCCAAATATAGACTTTCAATTGCTCATTTGTTATGTTCTCTCCACCACCACCACAAATTTGATCCAAATCCAAAGCAAGACTTCTTGCAAACAAAGAAAAATGGGTAAAGGAGTTCTAATAAGAATTCAACTACCCCACACAAGAGAATTATGAAATTCAAGCTACGAGCGAAATTAACCAAGCGAGAAAAAACAAACACCATATTACCTCAGGAAGTACCATACCAAAACTAACACGCTTAAACTAATAAAAATTTCAAATAGTAAATTCAGCAGAGAGTTTTTTTTTTTTTTTTTTTTCCATTTTAGATTTCTTAGACAACCGGATCAATCATACTAATTAAACAAGTTTAAGATGAAAATAGATCACATGCAAGTGTAAATGCCAAGAAGGAAATCACTCGTACCAAGTTGTTGAAAAGGCACCTGCAATAGGTATGGGAAAGCAAAGTCCATCATGTTGTTGATCCAGGTAAGTTTAAAAGCAACATCTGCCCAAACTAAGTCATAAAAAACAAAGAGGCATGAAGTAAAACATCTCTTCTTTCCTTACACAAAAACCATATATGAAAAGATTAAAAATGAATTCCTTATACCAACTTTCGAGTAACAATAGAAAATGATACATACATAACAAAGGCAAGAAGCAAACAATCATATAATGGACCGTTTCATTATTTTTTTAAATTGTAAAGCATGTCATGAACACTTCCTAAAGGCACTGGGACAACCAAATGAAACAATGATTTCACCAATCACCATAAGATGCATTTGTCCGAATCTTGGGTCAAGGAACTTGTTCTTTATTTCAAGAGTTTTTATTTTAAGGCAATATGTGTCTAACTCAATCCTTAGATTTGAAAGCGAATTGATTTGAGGATTCTAGTGATTGAGAATTAGAGTTCTCATACTAAAAAGGTTTCTGTAAAAAATAAAAGAGTAGGGAAGAGAATAACAACACAGTTACGTGGAAACCCTAGTACAGGGAGAAAAACCACGATAGACACTGATTTTTATTATTAATTTTAATATACAAAGTACAAGAGAATAGGCCAAATAAATAGACTAATAGGAAGCCCTAGGGTACACATAATTACTAAAATTCCTCTAGGGTTACAAGCTGCTTTTTCGACACTCCCCCTCAAGTTGGGGCGTAAATATCAATAAGACCCAACTTGCTGACACAGTAATCAAAGCTTTGTCTCAGTAATCCTTTTGTGAGCACATCTACAATTTGTTGATTTGAGGGAACATAAGGAATGCATATACTTCCGTTGCCAAGTCTTTCCTTGATGAAGTGTTGGTCGATCTCAACGTGTTTTGTTCTGTCATGCTGAACAGGATTATTTGTAATACTTGTTGTTGCCTTATTATCACAAAACAGTTTCATTGGAAGCTCATTGTCTTGATGAAGATCTGATAACACTTTCATCAACCAGATCTCTTCACATATCCCTAAACTCATGGCCCGATACTCAGCTTCTGCACTACTCTGGCCACAACTCCCTGTTTCTTGCTCCTCCAGGTCACAAGATTACCCCAAACAAATATGCAATACCCTGATGTTGATTTTCTATCAACAACAGACCCTGCCCAATCAGAATCAGTGTAGGCTTCAATGCAACGTTTATCAGACTTCTTAAACATTAACCCCTTACCTGGTGTACCTTTCAGATATCGAAGGATGCGTTCAACTGCTATCATGTGTTCTTCACAAGAAGCCTGCATAAACTGACTAACGACGCTCACTGTATATGAAGTATCAGGTCTCGTATGAGATAAGTATATCAATTGTCCAACTAACCGCTGATACCTTTCTTTATTGACCAGAACACTGTTACTAGTATTGCTGAGCTTTGAATTATATTCAACTGAGGTATCAGCAGGTTTGCACCCAGTCATTCCCGTTTCTGTTAGAAGATCAATCGTGTATTTCCATTGGGACACTGAGATTCCGTCCCTAGACCGGGCTACTTCCATTCTGAGAAAGTATCTTAACTTCCCAAGGTCTTTCATTTCGAACTTTTTGGCCATCTTTGCTTTGAGTTTCACAATTTCAACATCATCATCACCGGAGATCACAATATCGTCAACGTACACAATGATAACTGCTACCTTCCCTGAAGTTGACTTCTTTGTAAAAAATGTATGATCTGATGCCCTTGGGTAACCCTTGTCCTTTGACGAAGGTGGCAAATCTGTCAAATCAGGCTCTCGGAGACTGTTTCAACCCATATAGCGTCTTTCTCAGCCGGCAGACTCACTGTTTGAACTGATCTTCAAATTCGGGAGGAGGATTCATGTAGACTTCCTCCTCAAGTTTTTCATTAAGAAAGGCATTCTTTATATCCAGTTGATGCAAGGGTCAATCTTTGTTAACTGCAACTGATCGCAATACTCGAATAGTATTGAGTTTAGCTATGGGAGAGAATGTCTCGGAGTAATCTACCCCAAAGGTTTGAGTAAACCCTTTGGCAACTAACCTAGCTTTGTACCGATCAACAGTCCCATCTGACTTGTACTTTATAGTGAAAACCTATTTGCACCCAACTGTCTTGTGCCCTTTAGGTAGGATCACCTGGTCCCACGTTCCATTTTTCTCTAGAGCTCTCATCTCCTCTATAACAGCAGCTTTCCAAACTTCAGTTTCCATTGCTTCCTGTATGTTACTCGGTATCACCCCTGCATCTAAACTAGTGGTAAAGGCCCTAAATTCTGATGACAGGTTACTATATGTCATGTAACTATGCATGGGGTACCTTGTACATGACCGAATACCTTTCCTCAGGGCTATTGGAAGATCAAGAGAAACATCATATTCCTTTAAACTGTCAGAATTTCCATTGTGATCACTAGTCTCCTCTTTCTGTATCTCATCTTCAGAAATCACACCTTTTTCACCATTATCTTTAGTATCACTCACATTTTCTAGAGCTGTGTCTGAATCGTCATTCACTGTTGTCTTCCCATCTGCTATAGTGGTACTATCAGCACCTTTCCCTCATTTTTCCTCTCTACACTCATTAGTATAAGTATCAATCTCATTAATTTCAGGAATACATGTACCTGATGTTGGGTTTGACTCATAGACCGGAGCCGGAGATGTAACAGGTGACATTGTTTCCTTCTTGAGATTTTTCCTATAGTATGTTATCCATAGGACTTGATTGGTAGGAAGGATAGGACCAACATGTTCGGGAATAGGGACAGACTCCAAGGGAATTGTATATGTGGACCAGTTAGTCTCTTCACTAGAGGTCTCCCCCTGAAGATGGCTAACAAGGAAGAAGGGTTGATCCTCAAGGAAGGTTATATCCATGGAAACAAAATATTTACGAGAGGATGGGTGGTAACATTTATACCTACACTGATGGAGTGGATACCCAACAAAGATGCACTTTTGGGCACGAGGGGTAAATTTCGTGCGGTTTGGACCATGGGAGTGAACAAAGGCAACACAGCCAAAAACTCGAAGTGGTACATCGGAGACTAAACGAATCATAGGGTATAACTCTTTTAAACAGTCTAAGGGGTTTTGAAAATTGAGGACCCGAGAAGGCATTCGGTTGATTAAGTGAGCAGCAGTAAGAATGGCATCACCCCATAGACGGGAGTGATGTGGATAGCATTAAGGACCAAGCAACTTCCACCAAATGACGATTTTTCCTCTCTGCTACCCCATTTTGTTGGGGAGTGTAGGCACACAAACTCTGGTGGATAATCCCTTTGGAAGTAAGAAACTCTTGGAAGGAAGCATTAAAGAATTTCCGCCCATTGTCACTTCTCAAAATACCAATCCTGGCATTAAACTGGGTTTCCACGGTGGCATAAAATTGTTGGAATACAGATAATACCTCAGACTTATCAGTGAGAGGAAAGACCCAAGTAAGCCGAGTGCAGTCGTCTATAAATGTGACAAACCAGCGTTTCCCTGTGGAGGTTGTGGTTGGTGAGGGACCCCAAACATCATTATGGACTAAGGTGAAGGGTTTGGATAGTTTATAGGGCTAGGAGTGAAAGGAGACACGACTCTGTTTGGCACGAATACACACTTCACACTTTAAAGAAGACACATTAATATTGCGAAATAAATGCGGAAATAAGAGTTTCATGTACTGAAAGTTCAGATGCCCTAAGCGGTAATGCCATAACAGAAAATCATTCTCAGAGGTAGAAAAATTTAAGGAGACAAGGCTAGTCCTATAATCATTCCTAGAGGAAACATCATCAGTTAGGAAGTAGAGTCCCTCATCGTATCGGGCAGTGCCAATCGTCGTCCCCGAGCTTAGATCCTGAAATAAAAAAAAGTCGGGTGAAAAAACTATGTGAGAATTCAAATCTCTTGTAATCTTACTGATGGATAACAAATTATATGAAATTTTAGGAACATGCAAAACGTCCTGCAAAACCAAACCCTCAAACGGAGATAACTCCATTTTTCTAGCAATAGGTGCGAACGACCCATCTGCAATCCCAATTCGTTCGTTACCAACACTTGGATAATATGAGAGAAACTGACCAGAGGTACCAGTAAGATGATCCACCGCCCCTGAGTCAACAATCCAAGGTTTTTTACCGTTCACACTAATAAGGCCAAAATACTGTATATTGCCTGATTGGACGATGGTACTGTTCCAACCGTACTCAGGCTAGTCGTACTGTCAACTGAGGGAAACATAGGCAGGATATTTGTAGTAGGTAAAATAGGGAAAGAATTTACCAGGCTTTCATCTGGGTATTAGGTCGAGCCAAACCGGTTGGAAACGGGGCAGCCACTAACGGCTAGAAGGTAGTCGTCGGCTGGAGGCGGTTTTCGGCCTGTTGTTGGTCGAATGCCCCTAGAGAAGAATCGGAGAGGTCCTGTTCTCTTTGCCGGATGAGTGGGTTCGCCGAATCTAACGCGAAAACACTAGGGTAAGTCGGCACAGTTAAGTCTTTGCAGGTCGAAGCCGAAGCCTTAGGCTCGATCGGAAGCTGTCGAAGGTCTGAAGCCCTAGGCGCGATCGGAAGCCCACCCTGTCTGTCGAAGGTCGAAGGCGCGATCGGAAGAAACTCTGTCTGCCGAAAGGTTACTGCGGATGCGAACGTCCCCGATCAGAGTCAAATCAGGTCCGCCTCGTTATGAGTCTGAGGGGTTGCTACGGTCGTACCTGATTAAAGCCGTACCTGAGGGATCAGTCGACAGCGGCGCGAGACGAGGAAGATCGACTCTATTTGTGTATTCTTGAGATCTGTCCATGTGCGGCTCCCATTGACGGCGACTTTCTGTTGACTGCAATTGGACGGCAGAAATTAATTCCGGTAAGGCAACTTGAAAACACTCCTTTACCGCGGCTCGAATAGCAGTTTTCATATCAAAACTTGAAGATCCACCAGTTGAAGGTGACTGTGGATGGTTCTCTTCCATAATGGCCAGGGTTTCGTCCCCTTGCTCTGATACCATGTCAAAAATAAAAGAGTAGGGAAGAGAATAACAATACAGTTACGTGGAAACCCTAGTACAGGGAGAAAAACTACGATAGACACTGATTTTTATTATTAATTCTGATACACAAAGTACAAGAGAATAGGCCAAATAAATATACTAGTGGGAAGCCCTGGGGTACACATAATTACTAAAATGCCCCTAGGGTTACAAGCTTCGACAGTTTCAAATTCAAATTCACTAGAGCTTTCGTATCAAATCAAATTTCATCACATCAGATAGTAAACAATGAAAGAATATCCAAGTAGTAGCTCAATCATTCCTAATAGGTTTTTTTTTTTAATCTTTGGACCCATTGCTAGTAAAAGAAAGAAAATATAGATACAACATTAAGGATTCTAGTCAACATACTAAATATTCACCTCTAATGCATTTAGATGCTAGATTTATATGATGCCTAGACTTGATCTAAATGTATCGACTGATAGAAATTTCATATTCGAAATATTATGAATATTGTTGTATAAGGATTCCAAAATTTCATACAACATTAAGGAGTGAAAAATCTAGATTAATCTAGACAAATAATGCAACTAGATTCATATAGACAAATAATGCATGAACAAAAACAAAAACAAAAAACTTATAAACAAATAAATTTATAAAAAGAAAAAAAAAAACTCAACAAGGTAATGAAAACAAAACTCCATATAAAAGTAAAATAAAAGAGCATACAATGCACCAACAACATTACATAAAGTAACCAAAACTCCAAACAAAAATACACCAATACAGTAAACAAAACAGAAAAATATGAACGTCAATTATATTTCTTTAGAGTCTATTCTATAGCCAAAGGATGTCTAAGAAATTCAAATACCATAAACCACACAATGGAAACCATAAACAACTAAGCTATGACGACCATAACTGTAGAATAATCATTGCAATCCAACACTAAATCTAATATAAAACTTTAGATATTCAAAGCAACGGTAAAAGACATGACTCCAACATTCAAGTTCTAAGAGATTTGTATTATATTTTTAAAGCTTACAACAATAAAAGGTATGACTCCAACATTCAAAAGTAATAAGAAGAGTAAGAGTACTCAAGCTTTGTAACATTAGCAAAAATAGCTAAAAGATATGGTTCAATAGTAATCGACAAACCATAAACAACTTATCAACCCAAGTGCAACTAATACTTATCAAAGCGAAGAAAAAAAGATTAATACAATTGAATACATTGAACAAAATACATAAACCTAAAAAATAAAACTTACAAACTTCCAAACTTCCAAACACAAATATCTAAACAAGTTTATCAAACTCAATTAACTAAAACTAAAAAGTTGAAAGAAAACTTATGAAACTAAGAATTAAATTGAAGCCAGATCGAATAGAAATCATAAACAACAATTAATTAAGCTATGGCTACCATAACTATAGGATAGTCATAGCTAATGAAAAATGATTTTTATGGGTAGCTATTAACTAATAATAGCTAATGAAAGTGACAAATTATCCAATTCAAAGAAAGTGGCTCCAATTGATCACAGAAAAACAAAACAAAAGAGATCTAGATATAATAAAATTAAATGTCTATTCCACTATCACCGTAGATCTGTCTAATCAAACATTACTATTATTTTAAACCATTAATATGGTCCAAATAAGAGTATCGAAATAATCAAATAATAAATGGGGTATTGATTAACGTTTTAAATTCTACATACCTACAAAGAGAAGATGATCCAATACCAATTGTTACAAACTGTCGTACATTCTACATTATTGTTTAATCAACTATATACATCAAAAAATTAACTTTGAGAGTGAGAAGAAGATAGAGAAAGATAGAAAGAGACCTTCACATCTTGAAGTACGAGGAAAGAAATCCAAACAACTAATAGAATGAAGGTCCTTTTCCACCTAAGATTGGAGCACATTAATTCCTGAAACAAAAAAATTGGTCAAAATAACAAAACATTCTGTTCAATAAGCTCTTCCATTAAAAAAAAAGAAAGTTGGTTCTCTTTATGTTAACCCTAGTTAGAGCTTGAAATTCAAACTTGAGATTTTACTTCATGATGACACAGAATAATATTTAACCATTAGAATTTAAATATATTGAACAAATTATTGGTCCACCTCAATATTGTAAAAACATTTCTATACAATAAATCTCATCTCTCCTAAAAGAAAAAATCCATCAATTTCGCTCTCTTTCTACTCTACTATCGCTTTTAATGAACATGATGAAAAGATTTCCATCATTCTCAGTCTCATTCCTATTTTATATAAACAAGACATCTGATTTTCCTTTCACAATAATTATACCTGGAACAATATTCAACCGTTGTAATATTTGCTTTATCCATTAGAGAGAAAAGAAAAGTCAATCATCATCTATATCATATTTTTTTCATCACCACATATAGATATCTAGCCAAAAATAACTAACTAAGTATGACAGAAAAATATTTCTGCTCCTTTACCCAATCAATCTTAGCAACCAATTCATCTCTACTTTCCTGAACAAAAGAAATTAGCTCATTTTTCACACATATTTGGAGAAAAGTACAAGATTTCAAATCAAACCACTTCAAGCAGTTACCTTGAATAACAAAAGTCGAGCAATGAACCACACACTATAACCAAGCCCAATAACTTCTAATTGAAGGAGCTCATTTACAAAGAGATCCATGAGTGGAAGCAGATCGTCCAAATTCCATTTAGATTGAAAATATAAATTTATAGTAAACAAACAGATTATGCTTTCTAAGTAAAATTATAACATGTTTTTTAAACAATAAAAAGAGTTCAAGTGATTATACCTTCAAAGAACACTTCTTCTCATACAACCCTCAACTTTCACGAACTCCTCGAATGAACGAACGAACTCCTCCAACAACAACAAAAACGAACTAAAAATATGAAGACACTGCCACTTGGATTAAGGTATTTGTATCAACATAAGAAACAAAACGTGGTCTATTTTACGATCCTCAAGAGAATAAGGTATTTGTATTGACAAATGCCACACTCTTAGAGGAAGACCACATAAGAAGTCACCAACCTCGCAGTAGACTAGTATTGAATGAAATTTCAAAGATGCTACAAATAAAGTTAGTTCATCTACTAAAGTATTAGATAAAACTAGTATATCTGGTCAGTCACATCCTTCTCAAGAGTTGAGAATGCCTCGACGTAGTGGGAGGGTTGTTCATAAACCTGACTGTTACTTGGGTTTAACAGAAACACAAGTAGTCATACCTGATGACGGCATAGAGAATCCATCGACCTATAAACAGACGATGAAAGATGTGGACCGTGATCAGTGGGTCAAAGCCATGGACCTCGAAATGGAGTCTATGTACTTCAATTCTGTCTGGGAACTTGTAGATCAACCAAATGATGTAAAACAATTGGTTGTAAGTGGATCTACAAGAGAAAATGAGACCAAGCCGGTAAAGTACAGACTTTTAAGGCTTGATTTGTGGCAAAGGGTTATACCCAGAGAGAGGGAGTGGACTATGAAGAAACTTTCTCTTTTGTTGTCATGCTTAAGTTGATTAGAATACTCTTATCCATTGCCACCTTTTATGACTATGAAATTTGGCAGATGGATGTTAAGACAGCCTTTTTAAACGACGATCTTGAGAAAAGTATCTATATGGCTCAACCAGAGGGGTTTATTGCATAGGGTCAAGAACAAAAGGTTTGTAAGCTTCAAAATCCATTTATGGGTTGAAACAAGCTTCTAGATCTTGGAATATAAGATTTGATAGTATCAAATCTTATGGCTTTGAACAGAATGTTGACGAGCCTTGTGTTTACAAAAAGATCATCAATTCTACTATAATGTTCTTAGTTTTATATGTTGACGATATTCTACTCATTGGGAATGAAATAGGTTACCTAACTGACATCAAGAAATGGCTAGAAACGTAGTTCCAAATGAAAGATTTGGAAAATGCGCAGTATGTTTTCGGGTTCAGATTATTCGGAACCGCAAGAACAGAACACTAGCCATGTCTCAAGCAACTTATATAGACAAAATGTTGTCTAGGTATAAGATGTAGAATTTCAAAAGAAGTTTGTTACCTTACAAATATGGAATTCATTTGTCAAATGATCAATGTCCTAAGACACCTCAAGAGGTTAAGGATATGAGACGCATTCCATATACTTCCGCAGTAGGGAGCCTGATGTATGCAATATTATGTACTAGACCTGACATATGCTACGCAATAGGGATATTCAGTAGGTATCAGTCCAATCTTGGATATGATCATTAGACTGCCGTTAAGAATATCCTCAAGTATCTTAGGAGAACGAGGAACTACATGCTCGTGTATGGTACTAAGGATTTGATCCTTACTGGATACACTGACTTTAATTTTCAAACCCATAAAGATGCAAGAAAATCTACATCGGGATCAGTGTTCATTCTGAATGGAGGAGCAGTAGTGTGGAGAAGTGTGAAGCAAAACTGTGTTGCGGACTCCACAATGGAAGTTGAATACGTAGCTGCTTGCGAAGCAACAAAGAAAGCAGTATGGTTGAGGAAATTCTTGACAAATTTGGAAGTCGTTCCAAATATGCATCTGTCTATCACCCTATATTGTGATAATAGTGGTGCAGTTGCAAATTCAAGAGAACTAAGAAGCCACAAGCGCGGCAAGCATATTGAGCGCAAATACCATCTGATCCAGGAGATTGTACATCATAGAGACGTTGTAGTAACCCAGATATCTTCTGAGCAAAACATTGTTGATCCTTTTACAAAGGCCCTCACGGGTAAAGTGTTTGAAGGTCACCTACAGAGTCTAGGTCTACGAAGTTTGTAAACTAGGACAAGTGGGAGAACTTTTGGGTATATGTCCTAGTTTATTGTATTCATATGTTTATTGTACTCATATGTTTTTCACTTAAATTCAACATTGTGATACTCCACTAGGAGTTTTATTCCATGTGGGAGTTTGTTGGATTTTATGTCCTAAAACTCGTAGTTTGTAAATTAATAAACATATTCTGTTTTGTTTTTCGATAAAGTTGTTATTGAAATTGTAATCTTAAATCCAATAAACTAAGGTCCTAAGGCTATTTAAGAGGTATTTGATAAATGGGTATGACTTATTGGATTGGGTGGGTATTTATTACTCATGTTTGTTAAGCCCATAAAGAAAACCTATGGGTTATTAAAACCCTTTTTTACCCACTCAAAACTCCCATTTTTTATCCCTTCAAAACTAACCCTAAAAATCAATATATTTCCATTTCTTTCTCTTTTCCCTCATCTTTGTCGTTTGGATCCAGATTTTTTTTTTAATCATCAAACTTATGGGTTGTTAAAACCCCTTTTTTACCCACTCAAAACTCCCATTTTTTATCCCTCAAAACTAACCCTAAAAATCAATATATTTTCATTTCTTTCTCTCTTCCCTCATCTTTACCGTTTGGATCCCCCAAATATACTATCCATATTATATAAAAATAAACTGTATGATATATGAAATAATAAAGTTAAGTTAGCAAGATTCAATATATATACATACAATATACCAATTAGTAATTGGGATAATTAGCTTCAATATATATACATACAATATACAATATACCAATTAATTGAGCAGCAATATGAAATATATTTTGTTGGTATGTTTTACCGATTGAAGAGAATTAGAATTATTACAGTTTTTGAAAAGAATATATGAAAAATAATCTATTATGTTCTACAAATTGAGAAAAAAATTGAGATTGTCCAGTTTATGTCATAAATGATTTGAGAAAATACGTGTATATTTGAAAATTAATTAACAATAGCAAAGCATAAAACTAAAAAATAAAAGAATGAAATAAAAAACAAACGGAAAAAAATATAACTAATCTCATTCACAAAAAACCTGCATCAGATCCCCCAACTCAACTCAACTCAACTCTGCACAACAAACACAGACAATAACTACCAACTCAACTCAACCCTGCAAACAAACACAGACAATTTAACTCCTCAGATAATTTAACTCTCCAGATAATAATTACCAACTAAACTCAACTTAACTCTCTACTTTTATCACATACCAAACACACCCTTAATGTAGTTTGAACTTTATGTAGTGACATAAATGTGGATCAAGTTCAAATATATAGCCAAAATGGTCTATAGTATATGAATAAGGTTGGGTGCCTTATTCTGGGGACACTATGGATGCGGTCCAGTTTGTAGTTAGTACAAACGATGTGATCCTGAATCGTTCATATAGAGATATGTGAGTGAAGGCATCCTATGCAATGAGTTTGCATAAGACTGAACCATGAAATAGTCACTTTTTACGTTCTAAATACCGTTTTATGTATAAAACTGACTATTTCGTTAATTGATGACCTAGGTAACTTAATCTTAATCCTGAGCTAACTATGAACTCCTGTTCACTTAGAATTATCCTTAGATTTGCATAGATGAGGGCAACTCATCTTCGCTGGCCCAATAAGCCTCCCATTTCAGGGGTAAGATCAGGTGGATAGCTGGGAATATATGGTGCAAGATGGAACTCACTCCTACCCGTTATAGGGATAGTAGATAGGTTGTTCCCTTTAGTACTGAATCCAGGTCTTGAACAAGGAGCCCCATCCTCTCCTTGGCCCGAGAGGGGTTCAGTTTATAGGTTGGACCTTAAACCAATTATTCATTAGAAGATCAGTGGAACTTAAAGAATAAGATGTAGTATTGGGGGTAGAACGGTTTTTATGACCCAGCCGAGATTACGAACAACCTATGAAGGATTAGCTTACTAATCATAGTTATATCAAATGGACACAAATATATCTATAGTGAAGTGATTGCAACTACGAGACTATAGTGGAATGACCCGTTAGTTAACGAATGTTGATTAGCTCCGTCTAAAAAGTTTAGCTAGCTAATCTCGGATCGTTGGAGCCCATGATCTATAGCCATTAGGTTCCCCTACTAGCTCATATGAAATAAACTTATAACAGTATGATAGAATAATTCGAATTGTTCGAATTAGATGAAGAAAGAGAAATCGACAAGTATATATGATATAGTGGTCGGGTTTTCAGTTTAAAGATACAGCTTTAATATTTAAATATGATTTAAATATCAAGAATTTGAATACGTTGATATTCGGAAGCTCGGAAATAATAGAAATGGTCAAAGATATAAAAAGTCAAAGAGTTGACTTTTGACTTTGAAAAGTCAAACTTTGACCGACCTTATATTCAAATGTGATTTGAATTTCGAGAAAATGAATGCGGATTCATGCTCGGGAGGTCAAAATTAGTTAACATGAAAAAAATCATAAAAAAATCAAAATGTTGACTTTTTTGTCAGTTTGACTTTGACAAAATGACTATTTTGCTCTTTGACTAAAGTTAGTGGGAAAATCCAAACTTTTGTTGGATAATTCCACTAACAAAATAGTGGAGTGGGAAAATCCAAACTTTTGTTGGATAATTCCACTAACAAAATAGTGGGCTAGGTGTTGGCTTATAGTGGAGACATTAAGCCAACTTAGATAGTGGATTCTAGGTGTTGGGTTTTTATGAATTTATTTCATGTAATTGTTGTATGGTTTTTTCTATAAATTAGGCTTTCAATTTTGATGAACAAGGTTTTGACATTTTGCCAATTTTGTTTTCAAAATTGGGTTGGAAAAAAAACCCAAACCCTACCCAAATTCCATTTTCTTTTTTCATCTTTTTCTTTCTCTCGGTTTCTTCATCCACCGTGTCCCAAAATCCGGTTCTGAGTCCAGAGGATAGTAGGTCAACTCTAGTGGTGGTCCGGAAGAGTTCGGGTTGAGATTCAGCGAGGAAAAGCGGTTTTCGGGAGCTTCAAAGGTAAGATAATTTACTGTTTTTCTTTCATTTTGCATGTTAATTTCCTTTTGATTAAAAGCAATTAGAGTGTAATTAGGTCATTTTTCCACTGTGTATGTCTCGGTTCCATCAAACTATAGTTCTTTTTCTCTATTTTATGGCATTTAATATAAATCATATTTATAAATTTAACAACTATGAATCTCATTCATAGAAAATATATTTGAATCACATTCAAATATTTATTCCTCCAATTAAACAATAATGTATCAAATACATTATGTCAATTATATCATATATAATTGAATCAATTTTATATGATCTATTGTTCATTAGAGAGATTAGTGATACTTAAGGAGTTAGAGGTAACTATAGGGGCAAAATGGTAATTTGGTCCATAGTCTTTAGCTACACGATCGCATGGTATGCATTATTCGGGCCAAAAGAGGGTGTGGTACCACATTGTTCAAGAACCAGAATCAGCCGTTAAGGGAGCAATTTATCTACTTACCCCTACTTCGGGGAAGAAGTGAATTCCATCTTGTGTAGTTGAATTCCCAACTCTTCAATTGGACGAATCCCCAAAATGGTAGGCTTGTTGAGTCGGCGATCTGGCCACTCACACTCATACAAATCAAAGGACCGTCCTCATAGGAAGGAGTTCACAACTCACTCAAGATTAAGGTCATGTTACCTATGGTCATCCTAGTGAAATGAAAGTCTCTATTATGAACGGTGTTATATAATGAGACTAAGCATTTTGTGGTCCAGTCTTATACAAACTCCTTTATATAGAATATCCCTGCTCGCATGTCTAATACATGAATGATTAGGATCAGATCATTTGTAGCACTTTACAACAATTTGTAACATCCACAGAGCGGACCATACTCGTAGTGTCACAGGGTAAGGTACCCAGCCTTATCCATATACTACAGACCAATTAGGTTATCACTTAAACATAATCCCCTGCATGTCTCCACATACATGTTTAAGTTACAACGATAACCTTGGATGTTAGTTTATTGGTTTATGGTTAATGCAACTAAAATATCATATATTTCATGGACAAAGTGAATAAAATACCAAATATTATTAATCACATACAAGTTTGTTCATACATGGTTTGCAAACTATAGAACCCTACGAGATTTAAGGCGTCAACCTCAACACCAACAACTTTGGTACCTATATTTACAATAATCCACAGTTATAAATTCATATAAAAAACTTTACCAACTGAACCCCCTAAAATTTACTTTTACAGTTCTAAGAAAACTTTATCAATGGGATGGAATCAACAGTACCAACAATGGTAGGAACCAACCAAATGCCAAAGAAGACATCAACACCAATCTGTCCTTTTTTTTGTTTTGCCTTTCTGGTTAATTATAGTGTGAAATTGGAACCAATGGAAAAATTATTCATAACTTTTGTAGTATTTTCTTCATTACACCTCTCTAATAAAGAGTGACCCTTCTTGTCAACCATATTCTCAGCAACATTATCCTTGAAGCTTATGTGTAGCAGGCGAGAGCAAGTGTGTCACGATCAGATCCGGGGAGACCAAGTGCGTTGTGGTCAAATCTGGCAAGATGGAATGTATTTCAGTTAGATCTGATGAGTTGGACTACAGATCCGATGATATCGAGCTAAGTTATGGTCAGATTCAACAAGATCCACCTGTGCTGTAGCAGATCGGTGTTTAAGAGATGGTGAAACGAAGTTAGAGGAAGAAAGAGAGAGAGAGAGGGGGGGGGGGAGAATAAGGCTATGGAGAACGAAACCCATAGATCTGACCACAGAGAATGGCAGATCTAAACTACAACTGTAATCAACAGATAGTATCGGTCAACGACGATGGTGGACAACGTGGAGTTGATACGTGCGACAGTGGGAGGTTTAACGAGTGAGAGAGAGATCTGCGTGGGTCGTTGTGTGAGAATGAGTTGAAGTAAGAGAGGGACTATGAAGATGAGGTTGGCGGCTGAAATTTGAGAAAGAAGAAAAAAAATGACACCTTTACTTCCTTTCAAACACTAAAAATTGAGTAAGTTAGTGGATAAAATACGGATCTTTAATGTCGGTTTTTAACCACATTATAGGTATGCCTACAATGTTGGTTTAAAACCGACTTTAAAGATCCGCTGTTTTTTTTAGAAACCAACATTATACATCCGTTTTTAGTTTTTACAAGCGATATCAAAGCCCAAACTTTTTGCAATGTGCATTCCTTTTCTTACTTTCTTCTTAATTTTTCCAACCCTTTCACATTTTTTTGTTATTGGTGTTGTCTATTTAATTTTTTTTTCATATGAGATTTATGTTGAGATCTTACTTTGAAATTGGATGTCTCAGTGTCTCTCATTTAGTATAGAGAGCACTTTAGATTGGGTTTATGTATTTTTTTTTTTATTGCATTCATTGTTGAGACTAGATCATAACTAAGGTTAATTTGTGTTTGTGTGTATTTTTTTGGAAAAAAAATCTTTATCGTATTTTTTTGTTGAGTCCATAGCACAATTTAGAGTTATGTGTATTTTTTTAAAAAAAAAAAAAAAAAAAATTTGTACTCCTTGTTAAGACTTGAGTCTAGACCTTATTATTATGTTATGATTTTTATTTTATCAAACTTTGATCTTAGAAATGTATATTAGTTCTCTTAAACTTTTGATTGTTTTCTTTAAACTTTTAAAAATTTCTAATAAGTTCTTAAGCTCTTAATTAAAATGGAGTATCATTGGATTCTCAATTTAAGTCAAAACCTCGTTCCACTATAAAAGACAAAAAAAAAAAAAAAAAAAAAAAAAAATTCTACAACTATTTTGACCAAAAGTCCAACAATGGAATGAAAATAAAAGATTTCATTTTTTTCTTTGTTAAAATATTAGATTTTGTATTCAAGTTTGTTTCAAAATATAAAATATCTACATTTTTTGTTTTGACAAAAAGTCCAATGAAATGAAGAAAAAAGATTTGATTTTCTCTTTTTGTTAAAAGATGAGATTTTTATTCAAGTTTGTTTCAAAATATATAAAATCTACAAATGTTTTGGTAAAAAGTCCAACTATAGAATGAAGATAGAAAAATTGATTTTTTTATTAGAAAATTAGATTTTGTATTCAAGTTTGTTTAAACTAGATTAGGTTTTTTTCCCCTTCAAATTAGATTGTGTATTTTAATTTTTGAAAATTAATTTTTTATTTTCTATTTCCTACTAATTAGAATATATATATATATATATATATATATATTCTGCCAATTAGATTATCTATTTTATTTTGTTGTGTAATATAGATTCTACATAAATTTGTTGTGAACTAATGTATGTATTTTTTAAATTTAGATTTATTATTGAAAAAGTATTGGTAGGACAATTTTTAACTAAAATTCTCTGAGACATTTACAAGGTAAATTTAGTATTTATATTATTAATGTTTTGAAGCTTATTTATGAAAAAATATTTGTATTATTTGCCTATATGGATCATCGTACTTTGAGATGGATGGATTATATTGTGACAATGTTAATTTGTGATATAGAATAAAATATTAAATTAATAAAGATTAATTGGTTGAAAAAATAACATATAAAAATAAATTTAAACTAATAAAAAACAAATATGTTATATAAATTCGAATTATATTAAATTAATGAGAAAATTACATGAATAATCGTGTGGACATTATTGGAATACTAGTAAATTTGAGAGATTCCATGTATAAATCCTGCAAAAACAAAAGTTATCAAATTTTCAGGCATTCATAAAACATAATCTACAAAACAAACATGACTTTCTAAAGATTCGGGACATCTGTAATTTCAGTTACCTAGAATTAGATTCCAATAATTTACGTTCCAAAAAAACAAACGGCCTCTAAAGATTTTTCTTTTCTTTTGGGATAATCATCTCTCAATTATTTCTTCAAAACTAGTAATTTTTAAATGGTTAAATTACTATTTTTTTTTTCATTACTATTATTTTTGTCTCTTTTTTTTTTCTGCTCCGTTTAATATAATTAGTTAGTTAGATTGAAGTTAACTTTTGTTTAACTTTGTAAAATAATAATAATAACTCTTATATGAAAAGACATAATATGAGTACAATTTTCCAAGTTTTATATGTGAAAGACTGATGGAGACTAGATTATTTTTTAAAAAAAATAACAATAAACTAACATAAGGATATAGGCTAACTTTAAGATATATATAATATAGTCTAAATATAGACATCTGAAAACGATGAAACTAAAATAGAACCAGTTCTAAAGTAACCAAAATGCTATTTTAGCATTTTTAAAATTTTCAATATTTAAAGTTATTTCTATTTTAAAGATTTTTTTAGAGAACATTTTAGTCATTTGTAACTTAATATATAGTCTAAATATAGGCATCTGAAAATTATGAAACTAAAACAGAACGGGTTCAAAAGTAACCAAATGGTATTTTAACATTTTAAAATTAATTCAATATTTAAAATTATTCTTACTTTTTAAGATTTTGTTAGAGAACACTTTAATAATTTGTAACTTAAAAATCACTCTAAGTAGTAATTGTTATGGATTTGAATTAAAGGGTCTAATCGACATCTAACAATAACAAAAATAACAAAGAAGAAGATGACATAATTTAGACTAAAAATTGCAATATAGAATGAAAGTGGGCCTAGAAAAGAAGACTGGCTTGGGCCAAACCCAAGCCTAGCATACTCGACTGAAGTCGAGCCTCACAAAACATCAAATGGGACATGATTTATACATGCTCTGATCCAAGGGATCATCTTAGGTCCAAGATATGGCTAAGAGAAGGTGTTCGGCCATGATTGAGATTGATCTTAGCAAAATACCAAACTGGGCACGTCCCTTGCACACCCCCAACTCAATAAGTTGAAGGATAATCTTAACTCTAAAATCCTAGGAAAAGGTCCTAGGTCAAGTACATCCTTAAATATATCATAATAGTTTCATGAAGAAGTAAATCTATTCTAATACTCAAACTCTCTTCTTGTTATACAGTTACAATTTCTTACTTAAGTATATTGAAATCTCTATTGCAAGCACCATGACAATGTATAAATCTTTCCATCTTGTAAGTCACGTTGATCTTCTCCAAATTATAAATTTAACATTATTACATAAAATATAGTTAAGTGTATTTGATTTGTATCCAGATTTTGGCTTCAACAATGATCAATTAGAATCGATATAATTTCTTAATTCATGAAAGGAATAATATTGTTTGCGGATTTTTTCTGGAGGAAAAAAAAAAAGATAATTACAGGGAAGGGTTATTTGAACATAGACAATAAGGTCAAGCTAAATTATGGTGAGTTAGAGCAATAAGATTTTTGCTGAAAACAAGTAACTCTTCAACATTAATAAGCTTTGCTTGGAAACAATCCCTCTTAACTAAATCCATGCAAGCAATTGAGAATTGCAGAAGTTAGTAAATGTTGCATTGAATTTTATTGCAAATCAGAAAAGTAAGAACACCACATAAAGAGACTTTCATAATTTTAGTACTATGAAACTACAAAGTACCCAAACATTTGTACTATTCCTTCATGGACTTCAATATCCTATTCAATGATTTCTCCATTATTTTTCATCTCCCAAATAATCGATATATAAAAAAATTTTCTTAAAGAAAAAAAAGATATTATAGAAAGTAATTGATAGGGAAAAAAATGCATTTTCCATCCTGTTTCAATGAGGGGTTTCATATATTTATCAATAAAGAAAGAAACTATTGATCATAAAATGTAGTAAATAAATCTGTTTTTATTCGTGATGTAATATTAGGTAAATTATTCTATTAAGTTCATTTGTAATAAATATGAAATATGAAAAGAGTTATGTATAAAAATTAAAATAAGTTGATAAAAAGGAAAGGAAAAGAAAAGAAAAAGATAGGCACGTGATTGTCATTTTGCATTAAATTAAATACAACTGGCCTCTCCAATAATGTAAAAAATTTCTAGAATTGGATATGCATCCTATTCCTATATATAGCACTTAGCTGTTGTCCATTTGAAAAGACCCATATTTTATCATCCAACAACACCAACAAATATACTCCATCTCCCAATGAAAATATTTCACTAAACCAAATAATATTCATCATTAATTTTCCACATTTTGTTTCAAACATGGGAAAATTTTACCATATATTTTACTCCAATCATACTCTCTTATTTCTTATCCCTTTCGTATGTATTTTCACAAACCCTACAGGTTTTTTTAAATTCGTTAAAATCATTTTTTTTTTCTAAAATTAAATATACTTTTAATCATTCCACATTCATTTTGATAATATATTAAATTTATATTTAAAAGTGTAAATTTGAATAATTAAATATATTTTTCAAAGTAATGTTAAGCAAGTTGCATTTTGGGTCCATGAACTTTAAACCTTAACAATTTTACAGTAGCATTATTGGATCTTCAGTAAATTTTTCTATTAATTACTAATGAAAAGCTTATGTGATACATATTTTTATATTAAAATAATATTTTTTAATTTTCAATTCTTAAAATTAAAAAATATAATGTCTTCATTTTTATTTCTTTTTAAAACTAAAATTAAGAAATTAGAAAAAAAAATTATTCATACAATATGTGTCACGTCAACTTTATTGTCAGTAATTAACCAGAAAAATGATAAAGTAATTAAAAGTGTGATCAAATGCAAACTTTCAAAAATAAAATTGTTGTGTTTGAAAACACAACTGCTAAAATGTAATAGATAAAAAAAATATTTTCAAATAAATAAAATAAATTCACTTATTTACAAATATAGTAAAATATTATTATTTATTAATGAAAGAAGTCTATCGTGATCTACCACGGATAAACAAACAATATTTTGTCATACTTGAAATTTTTTTCAACAATTTTACCATTTAAAACAATCCATCATAAAAAAGTAATTTTCATTAAAAATAATAACTATTTAAACTATTTTAAATGATAATCAGTGTCAAATGGTACTCGATTATTAAAAACTATTTGGATCGGGTTAATAAACATTTGGGACCCACCTAACTCTTTGAATTGGTTATTCGTCCAACCTTAATTTCCCCCACCCACCAAGACAATAGAGGAAAAAAAAAGAAAAAGAAAAAAACTTATGTTGCAATAGTTTAAAGATTTACCTTAATCCCTTTATTTAGGTGTGAAATTGAGTTATAACTCAATTAATATATGAGTGTATCAGTAACTTCGAGACATGTGGTATCAATCTCTCTATTCTCATTGTACTAAAAAAATCTCTTTATTTAAGTAACATAATTTTCTTTATTTACTAAAAAAAAATCAAATGCTATTCTTTTATAAATTTTTAGTAAAATGGAAAAATAAATGTGGAGCTAAATAAATTAAAAGAGACATGTACGTAATTGAGTTTTTCACATCTAAATGAGACGGCCTTTAGGGGGAAAAAGTTGATATTAGAGATGTTAACAACGTATTATATTTCTAACCAATGGAGAAAAATATTTGATTTATAAATAAGAAGAGTATTATTGACCAAAGACCTTTTGAATATTAACCAATGGAGAAAAATATATTTTTCCCACACGTTCATATAAATTATAATACTCTAATTTAGCTAAGAGTGGGCAAAGAGAAGAAAAAACAGTAGCATGGTTTAATTTATTTCCTGCATAATTAAGAAAAACTATTAATGTTGATAAGTTTTTTATCTGAATCGTTATAAAATAATCACTTTCAAAGAAAACCTAACACCATTGAATAGGATCTAAGCAATAAACCCCATATCTAAATCTAAATTTGAATTTCTTAAAATTTTATAATCGTCAAAAAGAGAGAAAAAAACGAATCTAAATGTTAAACCAAAAAAAAATCCAAAGAAAACAGAATAACTAATTATCCAAAATGAGGTTGACTGAAATCTAGGTTTCTTTTTTATATTCGAAAATGAGGACAAGTGTCATTATTGCAAAGGTTGCGTTCTTATCCTCAAAACTTTTTTTTTTTTTTTTTTTTTTTTCTTTTATGAGTTTTTGAGAGGTCACACATGAAAGACGCCTCTCTTATTCTTCTGAGTTTGAAAACAAAAGAATTGTCGTTTTCTTTCACATAATATTAATAAATTAAATCCATCTTTATTATTAATCTTCAATCTTATATATATATATATATATATATTTTTGGGTTGGTGGATTTGAATCACAAGCTTCAAATTTCTCCTTTCTTTCCCCTTCATTTTCTCCTTTGCAATGCGATCACTCCTTTTTATTCTCAATTTTACTTAAATGTAAAACAAGAAGTAACTATAAAGTTAGACTCAAAAATTAGTATATCACAATTGTAGTAATTTTATTCTCAATTTTACATCTACAATTCAATGTTTCATTATATTAAAAATCAACTACACTATTTGTTTTCTTTTTTTCTTTTTGGGTTTGATTACAAAACTACATTTATTTATTACTTTTAAATCTTCTTTTAGTTTTTGAAATTTCATTGTCATTTTTAAATTAATTTTAAATTAGGTTACAAAATGAGGAGATCGTGAAGGACAAAAAAAAAAAAAAACTTAAAAGCCGGATATTAATTTCAAATAATATAGTATGTGTTAAGAATTAATTGATAACTTGTCTTAATCAATTAAACTATTTTCAATTTGAAAATAACTTTTTATTCCTAAAAAAAAAGACTCATTAATAACTAGAATTAGTTGTATGGAAGAAAATGTTTGATTAAATTTTTTTTTTAAGTAACTAATGATTAACTTAAATGTTAATCAAGACAATCAACAATAACCATTGATTGATTGTGTGTTTTTCTACATTATTTTACAACTTATTGTATTTCTAACTGTTTTTAGTTGTTATATCTATAATATCAAAAACTTTATTAGCCGGCTCCACTAATTAATTTTAGAATAATTATGAACGTTTTTTTTTTTTTTTTTTTTAATGAAGCAAAGTAATTTGTATAAGACTGAAAGGCCGATTTTTACTATATTACCATGATTGACACATTTTTCGATGCATAGAAACTAAAGTACAATAATCATCCAACTTTAGGAAAGACAAATGTGTGGACATGCATACCATCTTATTCAACTCATTTGGAAATTGATGTGATAAATTTTTCATCCAATTAAACCATACCTTACGTTTTTCCCAAATTTGACTTGTCTTTACATTTTACTTTTGGTCACAGCCAAATCCCATTTGTGACATACATACATACATACATTTATACCTATATATCCAATCCAACAATTTTCTCCCACATTTCCCTTTTCTATATATTTTTTTGTCCAAATATATTCCTTTGAGTTAATGCATAAAGAAGTAATCTTCAATTAGTTTGGTTTTAAATCAAGTTTTATATCTCCTTCTTTCGTAAGATATTTATGTTATAAGCATTCTTTTAGTTTAGATTAAAAAGGGAAAAATACTTCGATCAATAAAGAGTAGTTTCTTTTTGTATTAGTTAACCTAACATATTTATTGATATAAGAAAGTAATCCTTCTAACTAGTTAATCTAATGTATTTTATTAACTCTCGATCAATGTCTTTTATTTAATAAATACATACTCCTCTCAGCGAATTTCATGGAATCTAATGTAAGTTATGTTGTCACATGACCTTGAGTCAATAAAAATACTACTATTTGACTAGTGATGAACAATGTAAATGGAGATAAATGTAAATTTTGAGATCCAAGCAAAGCAAATTGAGGAATGTTTGGGGTTAAAATTAGAAGAGAGAGAGAGGAATAATATAGTGGGCCTAGTGGGCTACCCCCAACAAAATGAGAGGTGGGTCTGGGCTGGGTCCACTATGAGGTATTATATACACTTGGAGAATCCACCCTCTAATGTCTTGGCCTCGTCCCCCTTTCCATTATGGGAAGGTCGCTCACGTGTTTCTCACGAGACAAACAATTGAGGTTTTTCGGTTCGAAATTTTTGGGCTTCTTTTGAGAATTCATCGGTTGCCGTTGACGTGGCTTCTTCTTTTGGCTGACTATTATTATTATTATTATTATTATTATTATAGGCTTTCTTGTCTATTCCAAATAATATTAATTCTCTCTACTTTTCTAATCTATTCTACTCCTTTATTATTTATCTTTTAAACCTATCTTAATCGGAAATTCGCTCTTCCTTCTTTTAAAAAATATAAATAAATAAATAAATTACGCAGCTTCAATACCATAAATATTAAATTATAGATGTGAAGCATCCAGTCCCAACTCATTCCCTCTATTTTATATTGTAATTTAATGTTCACAGAATATTGGAAAATTATTGCAATAGTGAGTTATAATTCATAAGAAAAATATTCCAAAAATAGAATATAATATTGTGGATGATGTCAAGGATGATGTATCTCTCTAAATCCTGCAAATCTATTGTTTTATCGTATGGTCGAGATGCCTTTGAGAGGTTTTTAGTCAAGGGTTATTACTACGCGACTTCTATTCCGTGTCTTCCACGCTCCTCACCTCATACATACATATATATATATATTTTTAATTTTATTCCCAAACAACTTGTCTTATCTATTTTTGGTGAAACAATATAAAGAAACTTTGTTTCTGTTTATTTTTCTAGGATAGTTGTGTTACTTTATCTAGTGAGCACTCAATTATGGATTACTTTTTATTTTCATGCTTTCTTCCAAATGAATTATGTATATTTTATTCATTTGGTTCATGGGAGACTTTCCAAAGATCTTAGACTTATTACTTTTTGTGTATAGGTTATATATCTTATTTGGTGAGATGCTAGAGCAAGAATGTCATTTCACCTAAGTATAACATATCATTTGTTTGCAATTACTACTTTCTTTCCGGTTGAATATGTGTATGGTCTAATAATGCATAAGATGAGATTTTATTTCATATATATATATATGGGGACAATTAAAATACTAAATCAAAAAATTTAGCATTCCTATTTTGAAAACTAGTTTAACTTTGAAATGTGGCATTTTTGTTACAATATTGACATCTATATCTATTTAAATTAGATATTTAGTAAAATAACGTTGATAAACATGCAAAATATCGAGACCCATTGAAACTTTAATACAAGTATTCTATGATGTGTAAACAAATTATATATATTGTATATTAAAATAATGAAATGGGTGTAACTTAAATTGCAATTAAGGAGTAAAATGAATTATGATATGTTAGTTAAGGTAATGATTAAAGGTTGATAAAAAGAAAAAGAAAAAGAAAAAGAGAGAGGGAGTGAGATGGGATTGAGGTGAAAAAGATTGGGGAATTCAATGATTGCACAAAAACTAGAAATGTAAAAGTTGGATATATTTAGCAAACCCAGTTTCCAATTGGGAAAGAACAAAAATGTAAACAGAGATTAAAAGAGGAAAAATAATTATATTAAAATTTTTTGAAAAAAGAAAATAAATAAAAATAAAAAAAGAGACAGAGAAGCGCGTGGGAAAGAAATACGAGGAAGAAAATAGAGAAAATAAGAGGGAATTGATGGGAAGGAAAGAAAATAGGATGGGAACTTTTTTCTTTCTTTATTCCCATTTCTTCCTTCTCATTTCTTTCTTTTTTTTAAAAAAATAAATAATTAAAGACATGTAATAATGAAGTCAATATAGAATTTTTTTTTGTTTGATTTTATTGAATTCATGTTTCCACACGCACAAATATAATCAAACGTAAAATCTATCTCATTACGATGAATTGTGTTTATCACACTTTACAATGGAAATCAAATGTGAGTCTCACTCTCTAATGTATAATTATGTCATAAAAAACAGTCTTCAAGTCCATTCTCATTTTTCATTGATTATTACAAGAGACTCGCATCATTCTTTTAATTTACTTTCCTCTCCTTGTTATTTTATCCCTAAATTTTTATAATTAGATAAAAGTTAAAATTATTAAATGCTTCCGATTATTCTTTATAAATTTATTAGATTTAATTTTTTAAAAAAATAAAAAAGTATAGTTGTTCAAGAAAAAACATTTTAATAACTCATAAACTAAATCATTACTTATTTTAACGAAAGAGATTAGAAATGGAAAGTTGGAATAGTTGGAAAGACAGAAAAAATTGTAATATATGAAATTTAAAGAAGACTGTATGGTTGGTTGAAGAAAGGATATATTTTGTAACGAGTAGGAGTGTGACAAGTGTGAAAGAATTAATCAAGTAGATAATTATGAGAAACAAACATATATTGTAAAAGACAAATTTAAATTCTTGCTTTTAATGTTGAAAAGGAAAAAAGAAAAGTGTTTGTGCCCAAATTATATGCAGACAACCTTTTCCCATTGCTTCTGTCTCTCTCTATTTGAAGGCAATCTTCCAGTTTTTATTTCAGACAACCTACGGTTCAGGATTATTATTATCATCTTAAATAATAATTGGAATTGTGCTACAATAATGTTCAGATTTTCCCCCCTTACAATTAATTCCCTTTTAAAGAAATTTGAAGATATATATATAATTTATAAAGGCCTTAGTTGTGAATAGATTTCTTAAAGGGAGGAGAAGGGTTGTGTGAATATAGAAAGGGTGTGTATGTAATGTAATTGTAAATTAGAAAGTTAAGGATATATGGTGGAGAGTAAAAAGTGTGAAAATGTTAATTTAATATGCCACCAGGTAACACAATCCAAAACTATATCTAAACTGCTAACCGTTTCATTTGTTTTTTAACCTCAATAAGTAATTTTTTTCTTTTATAATAATAATAAATAAGTAACTATTCTTGTTGGGGGTAAAATTGGAGATGCACATCTCATCGAATGCAAGTATTTTGAGTTGAGATTTTAATATCAAATTAATTACTTAAACTAATACAAGATTTCTGGATTAAGTAGAGGTTGCTGAATTTACCGAAATACCATCATTTTTGTGTATTAAGCTCTAATATAATTTATATTCTGACCTAAGTTCTTGAAATCTAATTAAATTTTTTTATTTGTTTTCAAGAAATTAAATAATGTAAATAACATGTTTAATTAGTCATTAAACTTCAAAGTTTGTGTCTATTTTAGTCACGAGCTTTTAATATTTAATATAATAAATCCTAAATTTTTAATTTTGTGTCTAATAGATTTCTAACAAATTCAAAATTGATTTAAATTTTATATTTCAATCCTACGCATCCAATTTGTGTCTTATATATCTATAAATTTTAAAAATTCTAAAATTAAAAAACCAAAATTATAATTCCAAAAGTTTTAAGACGAAATCAACACAAATATTAAGGTCTTGTTTGGTAACCATTTTATTTTTTGTTTTTGTTTTTGAAAACTAAGCCTATAGATATCACTTCCAACTCCAAACATTATAATAAAAAGAAACTCTCCTGATGCTAGAAACAATCGTCAGGAGTTTAAGAGCTAGGAGAAAGGTTGTCTCCTAACGTCGTAAAATACGAGCATTGGGAGTTCGTACAAACTCCCGATGCCGTATAGGTACTGTTAGGAATTTGGGTTCAAACTGCCCTAACTCCCAATGATTTAATTAACTCATCGAGAGTTAGAATAAACTCCCGACGGGTACAATAGCTTGTTCGGAGACCGGGCTTAAATTTTCCAAGTTGATTTCAGATCTAGAAATCGACAGAAGCTAGGGTTTTTTTTATTTCTCCATGTGCCTCTCTTTTCGTCTCATCTCTTCGATTGTTCGACTTCGATCGATCCATCTCTTCATCTCCAGTTGATTTGGTCTGTCTTCATTGCTAGCTGTCTTCTTCGCGTTGCCCTACTTCGAGCTAAGTTTCACCTCTTTATCTTCTCAATTTATTGGGAATTTTTTAAAATATTTATTTGTTTAATTTGATTGTTTTATACAATTTAGGTTTGGGAGGAGGTTCTTTGTTTTGGTTGGAGGTTGAGATTCATTTTTGGTGTGATTACTTTGTGTATAGCTAGTTCTTAACATATTCTTATGGTTGTCCGTCTATTATTGTTTATCTAAATTTTTTAATTAAATAATTGCAAGGTAGCAACTCATCAAGTTATCTATCCTAGAAATGCATGATATGGAAGTGAGGGAACTAAAAGCTAATTTTGAACAATCTCATCAAAGATTAAGGAATTTGAAGAATTTAAAAAACAAATGAAAGAGAATCATGCGAGACAGATGTAAGAAATGAAAAAAAATGATTGAACAAATAGTGCGATCACACAAAGAGAAGAACCATCAAATTAGGTATGACTACTTGATATTCTAATTGGTCAATATGTTGCTATCATGCAGTTATAGTAGTAAAGTAGGTATGTCTTACTATTAATTTTAGGATGATGAATTGTTGGTTGTCTTGTAGTTATGTTAGCCAATTTTGGTTATTAGAATTATTTTATAATATGCCTTGTTTCTAAGTCCAAGTTTTTGGTTTTTAGAAAGTGGTCGTATACTTTGTACCTAAGTCTAAGTTTATGATTTTTGTGTCTTCATGGAGGTTTAGGGTTGAAATTAGGATCGAAGTCATATAGCTTTGCCCAAGTTTGGTTGCTATAGCATTGCTTTTTGTGGGATTTACTAAAGTGGTACGCATAGTTCCTAAGTCCAACTTTTGTGGTTTTTACAAAGTGGCCTTATAGTTTGTTCTTAAGTCTTAAGTGTGTGGTTTTTATGTATTTGTGGAGGTTTAGGGTTGAACTCATGTACCTAAGTCCAAGTTTGTATTCCTAAGTCTCAACTTAAGTACATTGTAGGTAAATTTGATACTTTGGAGATGTCTTTTGGAGTCACAAGCTCACAACACATATTATCACACTTTCTTCTACATGTTTCTCAAGATATATTTGTGGACCACTATATCATATACGTTAATAGTATTCTCCAATAGACTTCTCTCTCTTTTATGTAATAAAGAATACTATCGACGACTTTATTTGATTTGAATTTATGTGAAAACTTTTGATTTGCTTAATTATCATGGTCTAAATTTTAGGTATTGAGATATAAAAAAAAAAAAAAAAGCAATAGTGGAATTATCCAAAAAAAAAAAAAAAAACTCATCTCCCGTACAATAACGCTGGGAGTTATGTTATCTCTGATCAGGCCCATTTGTTGTCGGGAGATTGTTCAGAAATTTAGTTTCAGAATCAAACCCCTGACGATACTGTACCCCGTCGGGATAAAGGTTAATACCCGACGGTTTCTCAATACTGTCAGAAGTCCTTATCTCTCGGTGGTGTATATCAAGCGTCGGGAGTTCGTGAGATTAACTCTCGATGGATATACTCTGACTATTCTCTCGACAATGCTAATGCATCAGGAAAGGATCTTTCGATGTGCTTTTAGCTATTTCGCGATAATTTTAGGCGTTGAAATTTCTTCATTTGTTATCTACTTTTTACCAATGGTTTAAAAAATTAACCAAATTTTGAAAACTAAAAAAAGTAGCTTTTAAAAATTTATTTTTGTTTTTGAAATTTGGCTAAGAATTCGACTATTGTACTTAAGAAGAATACAAATCATGGTAAGAAACAGAAAGAAAATATGCTTAATTTTTTTTAAAAAAAAACAAAAAATGAAATAATTATCCAATGAAACCTAAAATTTAGAGATTAAATTTATAATTTAATTGAAGTCAAAGTGATAATTGAAAAGAGTATTAACTATCCTAGTTTAAACTTTCGATTTCTCAACTATAGATCAAGAACTCATGTTATCCAATGGGACCTGTTACACCTTTTTTTTTTTTTTTTTGAATAAAAATAATACAGTGCATCTCACATTGTTTTAGACAAGAACTCATTACAACCATATTAGTTATTCCGTTTCATGTTCCACATTCAAAAGAGTAAGTTAATTTTTGATAAAATAACATGCTCCATCTACAAAAATCTTGTTTAGCTAAGTACTCCTACTTTATAATTTAGGTAATTTCAATGATAACACTTTTAGATTAAATAATTAAGTATATGACAATATTTTTACAGAAATGTAAATATAAAAATAATCTATTATTGATAGATTCCTACCAACGATATAATTTAACCTTAAAAGACTCCAAAAAATAACTAAATTTTACTTTATCAATAAATTCTTTTATATTATATTATATCTACCAATATTTTGAGTCTAATCGCTAGTTTGGAACTTTTCCTTATAGTTTATATTAAGGTAACTCTCCTTTGAGTCCAATATAACTAAGTTTATTGATTTGATTGTGTCAATGTCCCGTTAAAAAACACCCAGCATTGACGCCAGCCTAATACCTTTTTAGACATATTTTTTATGTTACAGGTGATCAAATGTTGGCCTTTTTTGTCAACAAAGGAGCAACTAAAAATTTCGAAATTTATGAAGCTTCTCTTTAGTGCGAACTGTTGTTGATATTTTTGTCCAGCCTTTTTTTTTAGTTTAGAAACTTATAAAACTTTGTAGAACTCTAACTTTCTAGATTGGATGTACTCTACTCTTAAAAAGAATACTTGATTTGTTCATTTTTCTTTAATAAAGTTTTCTTTTTAAAAAAATGAGCGACTAAAAATTAACAATTCCTTTCCAAATTAAAAGAATTTCGTTCCAACATTCAATAAACTCTAATTTCATTGAGGTTCAAATTTACATTAATGTTTCTGTTAATTTTCTTAAAAATTTCAAAAGTTTCCGTTTCATTTATGATGTCTTTAACTTTTATGTATGTTGAAAATATATGTGTGTATTAATTCACCTTTTTAATATAAATTGGAGCGGTAGGATTTGAGCCACGAATCTCTTAATACTAGGAGTGGGTTATATTGAGTGAATCCATGAACTCATAAATTAACCCAACCCATAAAATTTTCATTCATTTGAACCCAACCCAACTCAAATGAATTGATAACCCAACCCAAACTGCACGGGTTGGGATGGGTTGGGGTGGATTGGGTTGATCGATTTTTTCGGGTCATCGAGTTTTTTGAACACCTCTACTTATTACTTTCTAAGTCACATGGATTTATAGTAACACTATATCAAGTTTTATTATCAACAAGAATATATTACTCAATAATTAAAAGTATTTCTACTTTCTTTTAAGAGTTGTAAATTCCAACTATCCCTCTAATATATATATGATGTGATATTCTAAAATAAAATCACCATTCTTTATTACATTACATTTAGATGGTGTTGACAACCCATATACAGAAGCAATTAGGATCTTAAATACTTTACTACGTTAATTTTAACCAACAAGCATGCATGGTAAAAAAATATCAAAGAAAATGCCACATAAATAGGTATAACTCCAATTTGCTCCAATCTACAACTTGATTCTCCTCTCTAATGACTTGTAGACCACCACAAGATCTTCCTTACTATCATCTGGTCTTAGATTGGATTGTGGGATCCAAAATGACAGTGAATTTTAGGGAAAACTTGGAGAGTTTTGAGTTTTGGTAATAGAAGTTTAGAAAACTAATTTTCTTCAAATTCTCTTCAAATCAGTCGAGTTTCATCATCCTCTTCAGCTGATTTCTCTTCCACTTTTATAGAAGAATACCATGCAACTTAATTACATGTGGGATTGACATCAAATCCACTCAATTTAGTAGAACTTGTAGGTGTTTAAAGTGGAAAAACCCCACTATTTTTCATTTTAAATATAATTTTAATTAAAAAAAATCAATTTTCAATTTTGAATCTAATTTCAAAATTAAAATGAAAAATAATTTTATAAAATATTTATTCAATAATTAATATTTAAATAAAAATAATTAATTTTAAACCAAATTAATTCTAACAAATAATTTTAAATCAAATTAATTATAAATAATTTATTAAATTATTTGAATATCAAATATTAAATTAATTAAACATCACTTCTTAACATGAACCCCTATTCATATTTTTAATATTTAAATCATATTTAAATATTCTCCAACTTTTCAATCTTGTGTAATTCGATAATTAAACGTATAATTATATCGCATATAATTAACAATTCCCGTAATTCAAATTTGAACGTTTCAAATTCTTTCATCACACTATTCTAAGGTTTAATCCATTTATTAGCTAGCAAAGGGACCTAATGGACCTACAGATCATGAACTCCAACGATCCGAGATTAATTGACTAAGCTCTTTTAACCGAATTAACTAACATTCGTTAACCACCGGGTCACTCCACTAAAACCCGTAGCTGCACTCTCCTCATTGTAGATATATTTCTGTCTACTTGATTTAACCATGATCAATAAGTCGATCCTTCGTAGGTTGTTCGTATTTACAGTTGGGTCAAAATTACCGTTTTACCCTTGTAATACATATTGCTCCTTAAGTCTCTATCGATCCACCAATGAACAATTGGTTTATGATCCTACCAATAAACCGAGTCCCTCTCAGTTATAGAGAGGACAGAGCTCCTTATTCAAGACTAGGAGTCAGTACTTAAGGGAACAACCTGTCTACTAATCTTGAAATCGGGTAGAAGTGAATTTCATTTTGTAGGACTATGTCTCTAGCTATCTACCCGATCTTATCCCTGAAATGGGAGGCTTATTGAGCAGCGATGTTGAGCCACTCTCACCATTGCAAATTAAAGAATAATCCTAAATAAATAAGAGTTCATAGTTAGCTCAGGATTGAGATCGAGTTACCTTAGGCCATCGAGTTGAAATAGTCAATTTTAACAGTAAATGACATTATAAGAAAAAGTGACTATTTCGTGGTCCGGTCTTATGAAAACATCTTTTGCATAGGATGCCTCCACTTGCTTCTCTCCACATGAACGATTTTGGGATCACATTTGCATGTCTCCACATGAACGATTTTGGGATCACACTGTTTGTATCAAATACAAAGTGGATCACATCCATATTGTCCTCAAAATAAGGTACCCAACCATATTCTTATACTTATAGACCGTTTTGCTTATATACTCAAACTTGATCCTCTTTTATGTCTCTACATAAAGTTTAAGCATTCATGCTATAGCTAGAGATTTGATAGTTTATTGGATTTAGGCTTTGCAAGTGTAATTTACATGTTCAATAACAACTTTATCAAATAAACCTTGATAACAATTTTATTGCAAATAGAAATGTTTAAAGATTACAAACTGCGAGTTTTAAGATATATAACCCAACACATTTAATAATTTGTAAATGGAAGAGTACACTGAGTTTAATTAATTAAAATATAGGAATAAAAGCATAAGCAAACTAGTAATTAAGAAATTATTTAGGCTCCATTTGGTAACAAGTTTGTTTTTTGTTTTTGTTTTTGAAAATTTAGTCTATATCATCCACATTTCTTATCATGATTTACATATTTCTTAAGTACAATGATTGAATTCTTAGCCAAATTCCAAAAAACAAAAACAACTTTTTGAAAGCTATTTTTTTTTTAGTTCTCAAAATTTGGCTTGTTTTATTAAATCATTGATGGAAAATAGATAGCTAAGGAATAAATTTGGAATTTGAAGTAGAAGTAGTGTCCATAAACTTAATTTTTAAAAGCAAAAACAAAAAACAAATTGATTACCAAACGGGCCTTAAATTTTCAATAAATTATGCAACCTAGGTTTTTTTTTTTTAAAAAAAAGAAATTGTCTTTAGTACACACAACCTAGTTGGAACTAATAGAATTGACGTAACATTAGGACTAGCATTGCTATAGTTACGGATATTTATTGATTTGAACAATAAAGTCAGTGATTAAAAATCAAAACTCCACCCAACAAAGTCAAATATACATATAATCAGTGAAAATAGTTATATAGAAATTGTGTTAAGTTTTCTTAAGCCATTGATATATAATGTCTTTTTCCCACACTTGAATGTAAAATATTTTTACCAACTTGATCGTAGATTATTTAGTTGTGACATTTATTTTCGACCAAAAAGTCAATTGAAAAAGGACTATAAAAAGGACAAATAAAGAATTTAGAAATTTATCCTCGATTGAGAAAGGACTAAAAAAATAAAAACTATGTTAAAAAATATTTAGCTATTATAAATATCATAATATATGTGTAAAATAGATACTCATTCTTAATGAAAAAGGAAGAAGTGACATTTGTCTATTACTCTAGGGGGTATTTGGCTCACCATGAATTGAGTTGAGTTGGTATATTTGGCCCACCAATTTTAAATGTTGGTGGAGTTTGAGTTAGTATATTTTACCAACTCATTCCAACTTTCTATTCTTCTAATGTTTTCAATGGCTCCACTCATCGGCTACTGTCGGCGACAATCGCTATCACACTCCGAGTACCAACTTCAGGCTCCAACAACCACCTCTAATGACAACTCCAACGACCAACTCCAGGCTCTGAAAACCTTCACGCGACCAACTCCGACAACCAATTTCGAGCTTCGACAACCACCTCTGATGACAACTTTGGTGATCTAACTTCGACGACCACCTTGACCCAACCAATTTTAGACTCCGAAAACCACCTCCGACAACAAACTTCGATGACCAACTCCAAATATCACTTTCATAGACTTTGACAACCACCTCCACCCACAAACTCCAACAAAAATCACATTCGATGATCAACTCCGATGACCACCTTGAGCAAGCAACCCTGACGACTAACTCGGGGCTTCAACAACCATCTCTGATGACAAACTTCGGCAACCAACTTTAATACTACCTTCATGCGATCAACTTGGGCTTCGACTAAAAACTCCAGCGAAAATCATCGTCGATGATCAACTTCGCGACCACCTATGCGTGACCAATTTCGTGCTCCGAAAACCACATTCGACTACAAACACCAATGATCAACTCCAATACCACCTTCATGCAACCGACTTCAGACTCCAACAACCACCCCCGACTACAAACTCTAGCGAAAATCATCTTTGATAGTCAACTTCGACCACCACTTCCGACTATTATGAGACTGATGACTGTTAAAGAATATTGTAGGGTTGCTGATTATATAAATAATAGTATTTTTGTGTACATTAAATGCAATATTTATATATAAAAATCTGATATTTTTATTTAATTGATTCACATATCAAATGAATGTTAAAAATATTTAGACGAAAAGTATGCATGTAGTTGAAAAGTATGTAACATATAATTAAAAAAAATCATAAAATGAAGATTTTTTCTTGGAACATTTTCCAGCAAGAATTAGTGAAAAATGGAAGATTTGTTCTTTGATGATCCTTCAAATTTGGAGGAATTGAAAGTGAAGTTATTGAAGAAATGTGGTGACATTCTACTGGTTACTAAAATGATGAGGGAGATTCAATTAAAAAAAATCATGACAGAATAAAAATACAAAACAGCAACATGAAAAAGAATAAAAAGAAGAAGATGATAATGGAATTTAAGGAGAAAAATTAGGATCAAAAGTTTTGATTTCTATTTGGTTTCTCATTGTATTTAACCATATTTCTACGAAAAAATATAATGAGTTAATTGTTGTTCATTGTCCAAAAAAAGAAAGAAAGAAAGAAAGAAAGGCTTTAAAAATTAAAAGAAAAACAAATTGCAATCCATATTTTATTCAAACAAAGATGGTAGAATTATGGGATAAATAAGTTTTAAAACAAAAATAGTAATAATAAAAACATATTATTTGGAATTTGATACCTTAGACATATGAACTCAACTCTATACCCCCAACAAAACATATAAACTCAGATCAAATAATTTTGTACCTCAAATACAACCATATGAACTCTAGACATCTTATCTTAACTCAACACCTCAACCAACCTCTATTTGTTGTTCATGTGTCTCAAGATTACACATTAATAGTGTCCATGTAATCCATTTCCTATTTGTCAAATTGCTTATAAATAGTCGTATTTGGTGGGTTTTGTGATAGGGTGCATTGGTGAGAAATCCAAATAATTTGGAGCCAATTTCTTGTTTTTCTTATTTTCTGATTTTTAGTTATTTATTTTATATATTTAAGTATTATATTATTTTATATTTCTCGATATCTGTGTTCCTGTATGCCTCGTTTTGCTACTTAATTTCACAACACGTTATCAACACGAGTTTCTATTTATTCCCATGCTGAAGGTAGGCCTTAAAAACAGGTCGTTTTCTCCACTTTGTTATAATTAATAAATTAGATAACGTTTTTCAAAAGTTGAAAAATTGTCAAACTATTTACAGAAATAATAATAAACAAAAAAAACACTGATATACACTAATAAACTTTTATCAGTATCTACCAGTGATAGACTTCTATTAGTTTCTATCACTGATAGACACTAGTAGACTTCTATCAACCTCTATAAAAAAAGATTAAAATTTTGCCATTTTGTATAAATAATTCCTTGCTTTTCTATTTTATAAAATCTCCTAAATTAAATGTTATTTTGCATATATTAATTTTCCAATATAAATACAATGTTTTTTTATAGTGTTACCATGAAAAACTTACGAAATTAGAATTCACAGCCCTTGACATAAATGACAATAATTATTTGTCATGGGTGCTCGATGCCGAAACCCACCTAGATGTTGTGAAACTTAGGGAAATAATTAAAGAAGAAAATATGACATCTAGTTAGGACAAGCAAAAAATATGATTTTCCTTCATCATCATCTCCATGAAAGATTGAAAATGAAGTATTTTACAATAAAACATTCTCGTATCTTGTGGAAAAATTAGAAAGAGAAAAATGATCATAAAAAAACAGTTATTCTCCTTAAAGCTTGATATGAGTGGATGCATTTGAGACTACAAGATTTTAAATCAGTAAGTGATTATAACTCCACATTATTTAAAATCAATTCAAAAATGTTGTTACGCGAAAAGAAAATTGTTGATATTGATATATTAGAGAATACATTTCTACCTTTCATATCTTGAATATGTTTTTTGCAACAACAATATTGGGAGAAAAAATTTAAACAATATTCTAAACTAATTTCATGTTCTCTCGTGACCGAACAAAATAAGAAGTTACTGATGAAAAATCATGAATCTTGACCAACCGGAACAACACCATTTCCTGAAATGAATGCTATGAATTTAATAATAATGGTAGTCGAGGTTGTGACTGCGGTAGAGGAAGAAGTAATTTTTCTTTTCATGATGGACGTTATAATCATCCAAATTTCGAGATAACCACATAAAATGATGATCATAAAAAAAAAAAAGGCTCCACAAGATAAGAGTTCAAGAAATATTGAACATGAATGCTTCTGATGTGGTATTACTGGTCATTGGGCATGTATATGTCGTACATCATAACAATTAGTTGATCTTTATCAAGCTTCTTTGAAGGAAAAAGGAAAAATGGGGAAACAAATTTTGCATACCAGGATAATAATATGTTTAATCCACCATATGAAAAATTTAGATGTGGCGAACTTCTTTAGATCTCCTGAAGAGAAAATTAACACTAGTGATGGCATAGCAGGTGATTCTTTTGATTTTGAGAATATTTAGTATTAATGTTGTATGTTTTATTTTATTTTATTTTCTCTTCATTTTTTTTCTTAATTAATGTTAACTTTTGTATATTTCAAGTGTTGTTTTTCTTATTATAATTTTCTTCTTTTAGTAAAGCAACATAGATCATTTTCATATGTTGGATGATTAAAAAATGAGCAAAGAAGATCCATGTTTGGCAAAGAGTGCAATTACACATGCAATACTTACAAGAAAAAAATATTGTTCTAAATGGTTAATGCTGAAAGCAAAAGTCAATATGATATCAAGCTCTACAAATTTAATTGAAGGGTTTGAAAAAAAAAAATATTATTTTGCCTAGAGGAACATAATTTACGATTGATAATTCATTGTTCTATAGTCAATCAAAGAGAAAAATTCTAAGTTTTAAAGATATACGTTGTAATGGTTATCATATTGAGACCGATAGAAAAAAATAAGATAAGATATCTTTATATTATATCTACCATCTCACATAAAAAACATATACTGGAAAAGTTGTCTGCTTTATCATATGGATTATATTATATTCATATACAAGTAATTGAAACATATGCAACGATGAATCTAGAGTTCATCAATCCAAACATATTTACAATTTTTCATGACCGATTGGGTCATCTAAGATCTATAATGATGAGAAAAATTATTGAGAATTCACATGGACATTCATTGAAGAGCCAAAAGATTATTCAATCTAATGAATTATCATGTGATGTTTGTTTTCAAATTAATTATTAGACCATCACTAATCAAAGTAGAAACTGAATCACCTGCATTTTTAGAACAAATTCATTGTGATATACGTGGTTCTATTAACCCACCAAGTGGACCATTTAGATATTTTATGATATTAATAGACATATCCAGTAGATGGTTACACATGTGCTTATTATCATGTTGAAATCTTGCATTTGCAAGATTACTTACTCAAATAATTAAGTTAAAAGAATAATTTCCTGATTATACAATTAAGACCATTTGTCTTGATAATGATGATGAATTTACATCCCAAACTTTTGAAAATTATTGTGTGTCAATTGGGATAAGCGTTGAGCATCTTGTAATCTATATTCATATACAAAATAGTTTAGTAGAATTATTTATAAAACTTTTGCAATTAGTTGTTAGACCATTGTTTGCTTCCTACATTTATATGGGGTCATGTTATTTTGCTTCCTACATTTGTATGGGGTCATGTTATTTTGCATGCTACGTCACTTGTACGTATTAGACCAGTAGTTTATCATAAGTATTCACCATTACAATTAGTTTATGGCCATGAGCTAAATATTTCTCATATGAGAATTTTAATTTTCAGATGTGCAGTATATGTTATAATTGCTCTACCATGGATCCTCAAAGGAGGTTAGGAATATATGTTGGATATAATTCCCCCATCAATTATTAAATATCTCAAACCCTTGATGAATGATTTATTTATTGCACAATTTGCTGGTTGTCAGTTTAATGAGACAATTTTTTCAATATTATGGAGAGGAATTATGAAGTTAGAAAAAGAAATTATATGGAATGCATCGTTATTGTCTCATCTAGATCACTGTACAAATCAATGTGAACTTTAAGTTCAAAAGATAATTCATTTGCAAAATATAGAAAATTAGTTACTAGATACACTTATAGATACAAAGAAAGTAACTAAGTCACATATACCAATTGCAAATATTTTATTTGAAAATTGATTTCACAGTATAGTAAGTTGTCACTAATGAATTTATAACACGTCAGAAGTGTGGTAGAGCACAAGTTCCAAAGATAAAAATCATCAAAAACGAAAAATAGTAAATAGTAAAAAAAAAAAAAAAATTGATTGAAGATGTAAATATCCATGAAGAAACTTTGGACATGACTGATAGTTGAATTAGTGAAGAAGGTAAAATATCTAAAGATAATAATAAGATTTCAATAAACTATATCATGATAGGGAAAAAATGGAACCGAACTAATATAGTTATTAACAATATTTTTATGTTTAATGTTGCTCTTGATATTATGTATGAAAATGAGTATTCATTAGGATTTTTAGAAGTATAAATTATATGAAATATGTAATTTTTTTTTCATTAGAATTTTTTTCCATTGGATTTTTTTCTTACTAAAGTTTTAATGAGATATATTTCATATATATATATATATATTAGGTATCTAAAAAGGAGTATTATAAATAACATAGTATATGTGTAAAATAGATACCCATTCTTAGTGTCAAAGGATCAAATAATATTTATCCATTACTCCATATGTTACTGTCTCAAGATTATACACTATTGGTATCCATGTAATCAACGATTAGGAAACAAAAAAATAAAAAGAAAACTTGTTACTGTTATGAAGTTAATCACGAGTTAATTTTTTAAAATGCTACTGTTAGACTTGACTAAATATACTTTTTTCCCCTCAAGTTCATAGATGAGAGTGATGGATTAAAACATTTGACATTTAATTGATGATATATGTTTAATTAAATTAATTGGACTATGTTGAAGTTGGCTAAAAAATTAAATATATTTATAGTTACTTTGATAAAAAAGATATAAATATTAAATAACAAATTTAGTCCGGAACTTTCCAATGTGATTGCAACAAATCCTTGAGAATAGTTAGAAAAATTTCAATTTTGTATGTAATTGGTTATTTAACATTTTTTAAAATCAATAAATTTAGTAGATATAAAATTAAATTGTATATATAGCCAAACAATAAACTTTTAATTTTTATCAAGATTTATTAGACAAATTTATAGATTTACTAAAACTTTTGGTTTATTATTACTATTAAAAAAAAAAAAAAGCATCAGGGTTAAGGTAAAAATGAAAAGGGGGAGAAAAGAGATATAATATATATATATATATATATATATATATATATATAAAGAATAGAAAAGAATAGAAAAATAGGGAAATGGTATATGTTTTTTTTAAAAAATAAAAAAAAGGAAGAGCGTAATAGGAAGTGAGTTAGAGGTGAATGATGAATGATTAATTAGATATTTTAGGAAATTGAGTAATTAGCTATCTTTCTTAGTCCTTCCGCTGTCTATTTCCATTATTGGGTAACACAAATGGAGTAGGAGAGAGAGAGCTTTTTCGATTTGGCTAACGTGGGAAAGTTGTGTAAGAAAGAGATGGTTCTTTTTTTTTTTTCTTTTTAAATTAAATTTCTCCTTCACTCTCTCAAATGGCAATTGTAATTGTAATTATAATTGTAGTTGTAGCTGATAGATGTTTTTCCAATAAGAAAAAAGAAACCAAGCTGGTAGATGCAAAGCAAAGGTAACATAACACACAAATAAATACATTTGGTTTAGGTTTACACAAACACAATTCCCCATCTCCCTCTCCTCCCATTTTCCTTCCTTTCTATAAATTTCATTTGGCAAAAGAAAATTAAAAAAAAAAGAAACAAAGAAACAAAGAAGGGTATTAAGGATGGATGGGGTGTGAGGCTTTCGGGTGATTAAAAGCCCACAAAAAAGAGAGAGACTAAAAACTCAGCCTTGGAAAAAGCGCAAAAGAAGAAGAAGAAGAAGAAGAAGAAGAAGAAGAAGAAGAAGAAATGTGGGATCTGAACGATTGGCCTGATGTGAGGGAAGAGGATGAATGTTCCTCCGCTAAGACATCGATTGAAGGAGAAGGAGAAGAGGAGAAAGGGAAAAGAGTGGGATCGGTTTCAAATTCAAGTTCTTCGGCTGTGGTTATGGAGGAGGAGGAAATGGAAGTGGAAGGATCCGATGAGGAGGAACCCACGCCCACGCCCATGGTCACTCGCCAGTTTTTCCCAATGGAAGAAACTGAAGAAATCCAACCTCCCCTTCATCCTCCGACTACTAATAATACTTCTGCCGCCTTCCCTCGGGCTCACTGGGTTGGAGTCAAATTTGGTCATCCCGATCCTCTTGCCCCTCCTAATAATTCTATTATTCCCACCGACCTCTCTCACCCCATTAAGAAGAGCCGCCGCGGCCCAAGGTCCCGTAGCTCCCAGTACCGCGGCGTCACTTTCTACCGGAGAACCGGCCGTTGGGAGTCTCATATTTGGTCCGCCCCCCTCCCTTTACTCTTCTTCTTTTTTCTTTTTCTTTTTTTTTTTTTTAAAAAAAACATATATATTTATACTCCCTCTCTCTCTCTCTACTGCAATTTCTGTTTCCCAAAACCCACTTCTGCTTTTGGAATTGTGCAAGCAACTGAATTCAATTTAATTGATTTGGTTTTGGTTTTAATTTTTTTCTTTGGTTCTTGCTCTTTGCAGGGACTGTGGAAAGCAAGTCTATCTCGGTATGTTTGGTTTGCTATTGGTTACCTTTTTTTTTTTTTTTTGTCAATTCATTTCGTGTCTTCTAACAAAGAGAGGTGGGATTGGTTTTTTTTTTTTTCTCCTCCACCGCATCAAATGAATTGGTTACAGGTGGATTCGATACGGCACATGCAGCTGCTCGGTGAGCACTCCCGGTTTCCGTTTCTGCTCTCTCTCTCTCTCTCAAGCTCAAACAGAATTCGAAATTGAAATGGGAATTTTTATTTTAATTTTGTTGTTGTTTGTTCAGTGCTTACGATAGAGCGGCCATTAAATTCCGAGGAGTGGAAGCGGACATAAACTTCAGCATCGAAGATTACGAGGACGATTTAAAGCAGGTTTATTGAATTATCGGTCTCGGAAATTCTTCTTAATTATCAATTATACAGAGTTGGTTTTGAAATTGTAGAAATATTAATTATTATGGTGGATGATGAACAGATGGGAAATTTAACGAAGGAGGAATTTGTGCATGTACTTCGCCGACAAAGCACTGGGTTCCCCAGAGGAAGCTCCAAGTATAGAGGTGTAACACTTCACAAGTGTGGAAGATGGGAGGCTCGAATGGGCCAATTTCTTGGCAAAAAGTAATTATTTTCCCCTCCTTCTTAATTTCCATTCCTTCTTTTCTTTTACCCAGTCAATTACCCAATCTCCAATTTTATAACAGGTATGTCTATTTGGGTTTGTTCGATACGGAGATTGAAGCCGCAAGGTCTGTTTCTCTTTTCTTTTTTTCTTTTTGTTCATCTCTCTGGACAGCTAATTATTAATTTGGTTAAATAAACAATTAAATCCGGTGCACATGATGATGATAACGATAGGGCTTATGATAAAGCTGCAATCAAATGTAATGGCAAAGAAGCTGTCACCAATTTCGATCCCAGCATCTACGAGAATGAACTCAATCCGACGACTGGTAAAAAAAAAAAAAAAAAAAAAAACAACACAACACACAATCACAGACAGATTAATGTTTTTAACTTGTTGTAAATGATTTTTGTTTTTTGTTTTTTTTTTGTTTGATTTCATAATATATATATATTTATATAAATATACAGATTCAAGTAGCAATTTGGCGGATCATAGTCTTGATTTGAGTTTAGGAAATTCAAGCTCAAAACAAAACGACAGCCCAAATGGTTCCATAGCTCCACACCATTCTGATTGGCAACGTAGTCAAGGATTTAGACCTCTTCAGGTTCTTTTCAAATTTCCATATTAATTAAACTTTATGGGTCGTCATTTTTTTTCCCGATTTAATGAAATTTATGGGATGTGTATTATGTTAAAGCTAAATTTGGAAAATGGAGGAAGTGGAAACAAAAACTACAACAATTATGTAGAGAGAAGAAATAGATACCTGGAGAGTGAAACCATGCAGCTGCTGAGTCAAACGCACATTCAATCTCCAGCTTCATTTGAAATGCAAAGACACGGTCAAGCTCAATTCAGCCGCCCGCAGACGGTTGGTGGTGCGGCAGATCAGCCCCACTCCCAGATATTGCTTCACAATCACAATCACAATCACAATCCAACCTTCAACTATCAAGTATGGCTTATCTAAATAATTGTGTACAACGCTAATGCTAATGCTAATGCTTGATGTTCTAATTTTGGTTCGTTGTTTTTTGAAGATTCAGTTTTCAAGCAGCAGTAATGGAGGCCGAATAGTAGGAAATGATCTATCACTATCTTTAAATGATCAACTTCAATCGGGGCCATCTCAAGTTCTTACAACTGCTGCAGCATCATCAGGATTCGCACCCCAGATTAGACCTTCCAAAAATTGGCTGCAGACAACTATGCCAGCCGTTATTCTTGGCTCTGTTACGAAAGAAAGTGGTAGACTCCCCTAATGAGGGATTTTAGGAGAAGACTGTGGTTCTCCTTTCTCTCCTCCACCCATTCTCATCACTCTGCAGATATTTCCAGATTGCGAGACATAATGTTCTCTTCGACATTGGAATCGATTTCTGCCATTTTCAGAAAGTGAACACCGTCCTTCCCCTTCTCACAATGTTTCCGAACTTGATTAGACAATGGCTTTCATTGTCTCATGAGACCATCTTGACATCTAAACATAATTTTTCCTCCTATTTCCCCATCAACAAACTTCTCCCCTCCCAAAAAGAGAGAAAAAAAAAAAAAATCATGAAAGCTTAATTTTGTTACTTTTGTTTTTCTCTCTCTCCATTTCCCGATGAGAATTTAGAAAGAAAGGAAAAATGAAGTCCCCCCAAAAAGAAAAAAAGTTAGTAAAAATTGAAGGTAATGGATGGAGAAAAAGCTATTTTTTTTTTTTTTTTTTATATAATATTTTTTAAATTCTGACCGAGGATTCATTGTGTGCATTAGCAGCAATTCCCAATTCCTTAGACATTTGCTTTGTTTTGTCTACCTACGCGCTCTATATTTACCCTATATTTGAACTCTCTTTTTGAGTAATACAAATAAATATTTGTTAGAAAAAAGCGGCAAGAGGGTGGTAGTGTTGTCTACACTTTGTAGCTCATCAAATTGAATGATCATTTTCCAACGATTGTCATTTTCTTTTTATTGGGAGAGATTCCCTTTGTGTTGTCTCAAATAGAATATATAACCAAGTATAATAAAATATAAAGAGCTCACATTTGGGGTTAGTTTTTGTAGCAATGAGATGAGACAGAAAATAAGTGGGTTTTAATATAACTATGAATTTCTTTTTTAAAAAATAAACAAATAGTAATAATAATTGTGTGTTTTAGAGAGTGTCTTGGAAATGTCACTGAATGGCAATGAATAGTCAGCATCATAGTGTCCTTTGAATCAATTCTCTTCTCTCCCTCAGCCAAAAGCAGTCAGACAGTGCTATTATGACGATTGGTTCCTTTCATCCTTACCCCAAACCCCCCCACCCCCCGTCCTCTGTTTTCTTGCGTTTACCATCACTAATTAAAACACACATAATCAAAATTTTAATTCGCATAATCTCCTTGTATTTAAAATAACTTGGGTTTATGATCTCGGGAAAAAGGATTCAATTTCTTTTTGCAACCGTTTCCCCCATTGGGTAACAGAAAATGGTTTAACTTTCAAGGGATGGGATTCGGAGAGTTTTAATAATATTTAATCAGCTTTACTCACACTTCCCTCTCAGTTAAATCACAGAGTGGGAAGGGTTTGTACAGAACTTGCATGTGAAGCAAAAGCAAACCGAGAACTTGAGAGCATACGAGGAAACTAACAAACATTGTCAATTTGTTTAATCATTTTATTTTATTTGTTTGTTTTTCCCCCCCCCCCCAAGTTCCAATTAGGATTTGATTATTTCGATGACAGTGGGATTATTCAAACCAAAACCCCTGTTTGGGATATATATAAATTAATATTATTTGTAAAGTTTGGTAGAAATTGATATAATATTTGGTTACAATTTCGTCACTCACTCCGTCATCACTCATTATTTTAATCCGTTTCTGTAATCAAGTGTGGAAAGGTGAACACCACATCCAGCAATTTGTGGGGATTAATTAAAAAAAAGAAATGAATAATTTATGTAGTCAACCAATGGATTTGAGATATGATTATGTGTTATTTATTTAATTTTATTAAAGAAGCGAAAGATATAATTAAATAGAAATGAGGAGCTGAGTTAATGTGGAGTTGGTTGACGAAAGAAGAAAGAGGAAGAGGTTGGGGGTTGGGAGAGAAGTGATCGGTTAATACTTAATAATGCCAATTAATTGATGAGTAATAGATATGATATCTAGTTTTAGTGTGTTTGAATTGGGTATGAAATAATTTGGGAGAGAGGGAGAGAGAAGTTAAAAACGGAAGAAGGGACTGGTCCAGTGAGTATACCATTACCATATTCCACGAATGTCTTTCATTCAAGGCCTTGGTTTACAACACACTTACTCATTCCTTCTCATTTTATCAAATGCAAAGGGAACAAACTGAACACTTTTTTTTTTTTTTTTTTTTTTTAAAAAATTGATTTTATTTAATTTTGATTGGGGAAGAATGGTTTTGCATCGAATCTACAGAACACTGCAAAAAGCTCAGATGGACACAGATTAAAAAATCTCACTCTACCTATGACCCTATGAATAATTAGCTTACCTTTTACCGTTGAAAATTATTGTCCCACACCCACAGCGAAGAGAGAACACAGCACAGGACAGATTACCAAATGCTACATATATATCTGAAAGAGAAACACATTCCCCATTGGGGAAAAACTTCAAAGTTTTATTATTATTTTATTTTTTTTAAAAAAAAGAAAAGAAAAGAAAAAGATGATGAGTCTGTTTTGTTGGGAGTTGGGAAAATAGAAAATATATATTATTGTTTGAAAATGATAAAATAGAAGAAGAGGAGGGGTTTTCCTGAAATGTATGATATAATTAATAAAAGAGAAGTGAGGAATAGTGGATTAGTGAAGTAGCGTAAAAAAAGAAGGGAGGGAAGGGAGCATTGAGTGGAGTGTGTTAGATCGTTTTCATTGATTGGGTTTGATAGAGAGAAAAGTTAAAGGGGGAGAAAATGGTTTCCGTTTGTGAGAGGAAGGGGTTTCATAAATAGAGACTGTGTATTTCCATTTATGGCATTTCATGGCCCTTTCATCTTCTCCACTCTAATTACACTCTGCTTTTCCTTTTTCTTCTTTCCCCTTCGCCCAGTCCCTTTCTCTGACCCTCTACACTTTTCTTTTCTTTTTCTTTCCTTTCTTCTTCTTATCATTTCCCTCTTCCTCTTTCTCTTTTAACCTTCTTCCTCGTCTAATTTACTCACTCTTACCTATTTCATTTTCATTCATTTTTCCGCAATTAAATATAAACAACTCATTCCAATTACTATCTTACCTAATAACCTATCAAAATAATCGCTTACCTATTATTATTATTATGAAACAAATTACATACATTTGATTTAACATTTGTTCTATATATATTTTTGGTGGTATTAGGTATATATGACAATAAACCCCCCCCCCCCCCCCAAAAAAAAAAAAAAAACATAGTCACAAATGAAAAGACAGATTATTAAAATTTCCAGATAGTGTTGATTTTAAGAATGAAAAGATATATATATATATATATTTTCTAAAGAGAGAGAGAGAAAGTATGTTTGGACATGAAAACCTAACAAACAAGTATAAATGAATGAGAGAAGGGGGCATCTTAAAGTGAAGGGAAAAGGGGGTTAGGAGTTAGGCTTAGGACCACGAAAATGAAAAGAAAAAAAAAGAGGTATTTTTGTATAAGATTGAAGGGGTTGTAGGGTAAGGTATGTAGGTAATCTAGGTGGGTTCTCCACCCACTTTGTGTAAAGGATATATCTTGTCTAAGGAAAGGGAATGCTTCTCATATAACTATCTTTCATTTCATTCATTTTCTATATAAATCATATACATCCCTTCAATATTTCTCTCTCTCTATCTTTCTACTCAACCCTTATATAATTAATCCTTCAATAAGATTATGGAAACATGCCTCTAAACTTTATGATACTTTCAACTTTTAAAATATTCTATTTTACTTTTCAACTTTAAACTTGTTTCAAAATTACCCCTTTCATCAACTCTTCCACTGAAATAAAGATCCAAAAGTGGTGTAGCGATGACTTGTAAGATGCTGACACATATGGTAAATGTGGCAACTCGATTTTAATTGTCATTCAACTTTAGTTTATGTTTCAAACAATTAGATCTTATTTATCATTAACTATCGAACTTATTTTATTAACTTTTCATTTAAAACAAAGCTGAAAATATGACCCATGGCGAGTAATAAAGAACATTAGTCATTTTCTAGATGCTACGCAATTTGGAGGCCGAAGAGAATGAAGTTGGAAATTATGTTAATTGAGATATTATTTTCCTCCTCTCATGATCAAAAGAATTATGGGGTAAATAACCATGAAGGATAGACGAAATTTGGGATCTCTACTCTATCTCTAATCAAATTAAGGAAAATTAATGTTAGGGCATATATCAAGAAGAGATACAGACAAAGAAATAAAGACAATCCAAGCTAGAGATCATTGTTTCTCGATATATTTCTTACATATGAGGAAGAATAAATTGTCGACTTTTCTCATAATACGTGGCTTCTCCCAATATGTTAACAAAACTTGTTTATCCTTCTAAAATTATGCGTTTCCTTTTCTTATTGAGATTTTTATCCTCGAATGTGGTCTTTGATCTAAGGAGTTAAGAAGTAGGAGTTTGTAAACTATGCTCCCTGCCATTACTAAAATACATCAATTTTATATCTTATTGACTTCTTACATTATGGACCTCAAAAGTCCACAACTTCCTAGACTTTACAACTCCTTATTCTTTACAATTCAACTTCTTACCTCAAACACCTCCTTAATTTTTCTCACAACTCTTGCTAAAATACACGGAAATAATATAACCTTTCTTTTTCAACTAATTGTTACACTATATTTTTGCCTTCATTTTAAAGAGGAAGCTAATGTATGGTTTTATTTATTTATTTTTTTTAAACAATTCCAAAGGTTAAGGGTCAAGATGGAAAATTTTGAAACAATAAAAGGCATAATTGAAACCTAATTTAAAGTTCAAGGACATAAATAAAGCATGTCACCCATGAGTTACATCTTTCATTTTTCAGTCTTCACTATAACAAAAAAGGTTGATTGAAAAGTTATTTTAAAACAAATTTAAAGTTCAAAGGTAATTAAAAAAGAAAGCGAAAATTATAAATATAGCAATCATGCCCGAAGTATTTGCACAATGCAAAAAAATTGTAGATATAGCAAAATTTAGATTTTGCTTTTGAAGTATATTAGTGATAGACCATATTGCTAGCAGGGGTTTATCAGTGATGGACCATATCACTGGTAGAAGTCTATTAACAATATAGTCTATTATTTAGATTTTGCTATATCTGCAATTTTTTTTTTTAAAATGATGTTATATACTCAATTATTATATTTAAAAATGCTACTCAATGTAATTACCCAAAAGAAAGTTGGAAAAGTTTAGGATTTATTTTTTTATTTTTTATATGTGTGTGTGTAGAAGCTAACCTAAAAGGCTATAATTAATAACCAATTGTTGACCAAACTCATAAGATTAATGAAATGTAGCTCAAATTACGGAATTATATGTGTACATTATAAGCAAAGATATGTCACCACTAACTCCAAAAAAGGAAATATTGCATTCAATATTTCACACTGAGGACCACATTATTAGGTTTCCATCTATGATATTTTCTTTCACATCTTAATGCAAACTGTCCTTTTCTTCTCTAAATAATCAAGGTCCCATTTGACAGTGATTTTTTTTTTTTTTTTTTTTTTTCTTGTGTAAAAGTTAGTTTGTTTACTAAATATTTTATGTTCTATTTTTCATATGTTTAGAAAAATGTTGGTCAAAATACTGTTGTTTGAGAAGTAGATAACTTTGAAATGCTATAAAAGGGGTAACATTCATGGGAAGAAAAGAGGGAGATTTGAATAGACAAAAACCAGGATTGATAAATTTGGTATATTTTTTAATGGATGCAAATACAATGTAATCTTCAGGATTTACAAAATTTTCATAGCCTGAAATAAGAGGGGAAAAGTCTGAATCCTAAAGTTGTGCAATAAAACATTAGACTTGATTAAAATTTTGTTTGGGTAAAGTCAATGGGTGTCATTTTATACATATGAATTAGGACCACAGAAGATGATGGTGAACATTTTTAACTCATCTATCTTTCCCATTCTCATGTTTATAATGCCTCATCTCAAAAGTCACCCACTAGTCTTTTTCAACTTCTCTATTCATTTCTAACTTGTACATTTATTACATTTTAGTTTCTTAACTTTCAAAATGAAAATTATCATCACCTTTTTATTTGCTTTCTTAAAAAAGCAATTATTATTATTTTGGTCCCAATTTTCAAATAATATATATATATATAGCTATTTTGGTCCTTAAAATACAAAATAGACCATCTTGATTATTGTTTATATCAATCAACTTAATCAACTCCTTGGTAGAGTATTCTACCCAAAAAACTCCTATCAATATATCATACATGTATGTTACACATAAGTACGTGCAGTATCAACATTCATTATATATGTATTTTATTAATAGTAAATTGTGTATACATTTTAATTTATTTGTATATTAGTATTCATTTAACGTGTATTTCATGTATAAGATTTTGATATACCTACATTTATTTCACATGCAATTCAATAGTAAATTAGGTATTGCATTGATGGATTGCCACTCATTTAACATGCATTTAAGGTCAATAATTAGCATGTAGATCAGGTAGCTAGATTCATTCTTGCATCAAAATTCATTTAACATGTGTATTTCATATGTAATATTATTAATTGAATGTATAATTGGTGTATAAGTATCGATTTAACGCGTATTTTAGTATTGATGAAAACAATATGCATACAAAACCTAGCTTCTACATTTGGAATGTAATCTTGACTTTAAAAAATAAAAAAGAAAAGGGAAAAAGAAAATTCTGATATAGAAAAAATAAGTTTGGCACAATTTGTTCCTATGTTGAGAATAATCAAGGTGACATAATAAGTAAACAAATTAAAGCAAATGAAAGAGAAAAAAAAAATTATTTAGTTATATTGAAGTATATGCTTAATTACAAATTTCTCCTTGGAGGAAGAAAAAAGGCTATTTTCCCTTTTTAGAAAGTAAAATTTCTAAAGGGAGGATGGTCACACTTCTTTAAATTTGAAAGTAGGTTCCCATGAATCAAAAGATGCCCTAATACAAATCCAGAATAAGATGGAAATGAAAGTTGTCATCTTTTATAGATGCTTTTTTCTTGAAATAACTAGATCAAGATGACAAAAGAAAATATATAGAGAAACAAAAAGACATTTATGACCCTATTAGATAGGAAGGGCTAGAATATAGGTAACACAACATATTAACTTCACTGATGCATATAGCTTATCTTGTCTTTACTAAGAACTTCATGGTGGGTCATTCTCACTTTTCTTGTTTTTAGGAAAAAGAAGAACAACAAAGCAATGCCATAATTGAATTCTCCCAAACTTACATCTTTGCAAATCAAATAAAAGTTTTGAGAGGAGACGAAAGCTGCAATGGACTGAGTAGCTTTGTTCGCCTCAATGAACAATATTAACGGCGTTCCCAAAATGAAAAGAAAAGGAGGATGATTCTGAGTTCTAATCAATATGGTATATTAACCATACGAACAAAATTTGTAATAGATAGATGGATGAATAGATATTGTTAGTTGTGGGAAGTTGCATGTGTAAAGAATTGAATGTGGGAGTGAAAATTGAAGAAAAATAAATGTGAAGTGAAGTAATAGTGAGAGTAGGTAGGGTATATGCACATGGTAGAATTATTGCATTTAGACCCAGAGGAGTGAATGGAGGCTATTCCATTATACACAAAACACAATCCCTACATATGATTTCCATAATATTTCAGTTTCCCAACTGAAGACTTTCCTGTTTTGGAAAGTTTGGCAGAGTGGATTTGTTGAGATTTTAAATTAAAGGGACGACTCAACTCTCTCACCTATGGACCAACCAATTTGTTTCCTCCTTTAATTACAATCCTTCAATGCCCAAAAAGCTACAATTAAACTTTTTATGTAACCATTTCATCTAACACTTTATGTTAATTAGGTTAAGGTACATTTTCCCTCTCTATTCATTATTCAACCTTTTTGCCTTTCCAATTAATTTTACTTTCCTATTACCTGCTTCTCAGTTCTGCTTCCATCCTTGGGACCAGAAAACTTTCCTTCATTTTTCGCCTCTCTCTTCAATTTCATTACTTCTTTCTAATAACAAAAAAAAAAAAAAAAAAAAAAAAATTCCCTTTCAATTACTTTTTTTCCCCACTACATCGTCTTACTTTCCCATACATAAAGGTTAACTTGGTATTAAAAAAAAAATTCATAAAACTTTTGAATTTCTCCCTCTTTTACTCTAATACCATGTTAAATTATAGATCAACTCAACTAAATTTGATTTGATTAATTAATTATTTTTTTAATACTTGGAGTGTGATATATATAATGTGTGCAGGAAGGGTAGATAGTACATCTGTTGTATTGGATTAAAGCTGTTTATTGTTTACCTCAAATGAGGAAACTGGCTAGATTTCATTGTGCATTCAAGTCAGAAATTTTGAATTGACCTTTTTCCTTGTCTAAATATGAACATCTCCACCTATTTCTTTCCTCTCTAATTTTTGGGCATCTAAACAGTGAGATTCCATTTCATTAACCATTTCCTTTTATCTTTTAATTTTATTTTTTCTTTTTTTTTTTAAAAAAATCATGTATCTTTTGCATTTTTAAGTTAGTAGCCAAAAAAAAAGTTTTTTAAAAATAAAAATTTAATTGAAACACCGTTGAATAACTGTGTTTTTTTTTTTTTTTTCCCAATTAATTTTCTTTTGTGCGTCTCCCCGGAGAACCTAATTCTTAAAATAAATGAAGCTATTTCCTCTTTTAGAATTATGGTCCTTAACAACAAACGCCACCAATGATCCATAGTAATACTAATATTAGGTCATCTAATTACAATTTTAAAAATTTTGGTAAGAAAAAAAGGTTAGAGGTAAAGGATGAGCATTTTTTAGTCAAACAAGCCATGTAATTTATAATAATTACACAAATTACAGATCTTCAAAATCAAAATTACAAAAGGTTTTCCAATTTCAGGTTTTGTTACGTACCATTGAGTTTTTGAGGACAACAATATTGGAGTAAGGATATCAACATCTAACCTATAATCTTGACATCATTAAAATTACAAAAATATCATATTAATTGGATGTTAATAAAATGGGAATTTAGTGGTAAATTCAAAATGTATAATTAGGGGTATGCCTTTAGAAAATTGTACCTACAATAGATTTTCAAATTCAAATTTGCGTTTATTCGATATTCCAATTTTGCCCTCTTAACATACTCACATTTCTTGGTATATTACTCAACTAATATACCACATTTAAAGTATATCAATTGTGTATTTTTTTCCATTAATTTGTATACTTTATATATATATATTAATAGCAATACGAGTTATTACTCACTTTAATTTCTGTATTTGCTACATTTTCTTTATCCAATTTGTAATTTTTTTCCTTTTTTTTTTTTAATAAAAAAATGATGTTTCTTTCATTTTTAAGAATAAATGTACAATAGATTCAACTTAAAGCTCACTAGCACTCAGTTTAGTATACTTATTTTGACAATTTAGATATGTTTGGAAAAACTAGAGAAAAAAATGTTTTAAAAAAAATCATTTTTATGAATATTTTTAAACACCTAAATAACTAGTCATTTTTAACCGTGTATCAATAGTATATTAAATTGTTATCAATAGTGTATCGGCAATGTATCAAGTGTATCAGACATATACTAGTAGTGTATCAATTGTATATCAATAATGTATCAAGTATATAAAGTGGGTTGAACTTGTTTTTTTTTTTTTTTTTTTTTTTGCTATTTTTGTAAAAGTAATAAGTAAGGGCTATTGACCTAATTTTTAAAACTTATTTTACTAAATCTACAGCAAGTCCTAATAAAATTGATGGTTTGGTCGCAGGTGTTTTGTATCCTATTGATAATGACTCATTGATAAAGTATTCACTACACAGTCTTGTCAAATTTCCACCAAACAATACATCAAGTTTGGTCGATCACAAAATTAATCAATCAATTGTAACATGATGCCAAATTTAAATTTGATAGTTATCATAAAATTGGTCGATATACATGTGTGTTCAATTCGAAGTGGTGGTTCTCCACCTAGAGGCTCAAATAGAGAAGCCAGTACGAAAAAAAGTTGTCAAAATTAAAAATATCAAATGCTTCGATATAGCACATATATATGTATGGAGTTTTTAATCCACTCATAAATTAAGGTCATATTTGGTTTAACTTTTCAATTTTGTTAGAATCATTTAAAAAGAAGATGAATTGTTTGGCAATTAAAAATAATTTTTGAAAATCTGAGTTTATTTTTTTATTTTATATCCGTGAGTATCGGGACTAGCTTACACGCACTTCGACTGATCTTATGGAACAACCTGTTTGACCTTACAACATTTGGGTGTTAAAGAAACCCGTAAGATATTAAATTCTAGATAGGTGACCACACTGGAATAAATCTATGACTCCTTAATTCTTTGACCTTTTTTTTATGTTCTCACTACCACAAAATAGGAGTTTATGAAATATATTGATTTGAGAAAAATACTTGAAATCAACTTTTAAGAAGAAAAAATGTTTTCGAGTGTTTATTGGTTAATCTATCTCCAATTTGTATAATATATAAAATTACCAAAATATATTCACTAACCATTTACCTCATTTTCACCATAATTGCTGCTAACTACCATCACCCTCTGCCTGCCACTTGCGGCGACGACCACCACCGACAACCTATAAGGTGATAAGCACCACTAACTCCAATGACAATAATCTTTGGTGGCCACATCCAGCAACAACTCCAACGACCACCTCTCGCAGTAACTTTGACAATTACCTCCAATGACAAACTACTCTAGTGACTAAATTCGTCAACTAATTGCATCGATAATTTCTAACTATCGACTCTACTAACTAACTTTGTTGGCCAATTTCATCAGTTGCATGCTAAAAAGGCAAAAACAAAAATTCGGATGTGAAAATGTTTTTGAATTAAGATTCGAAATTATTTTTTCATACTATTTATAGTCAACTTTTATAATACTTCAACATTGATAGAAACAATTTTTGTATATAACAAATCACACAAACTTGCATATAAAAGAAATTTTTGTAAAAATGTGATTAAACACATTAGTGTCTTTATAAAAATCGTACAAATAAAAATGAATTTGGAAAAACATTTTTTTTTTGGGTAATTTAAACTGGTCCTAAGTAATTTTTTTTCCGAAGATAAATTAAGTACTTTTTTTTTTTTTTTAAGAAGTTACCAAACAAAACTTAATTAATCCATGGTTAAAAGAACAGTCAAGTTTCTTAATCAAGTCTGGAAAGGCTAATTTATTTTCATTTTTCCTTTAAAAGAGATAAAAAAGAAAAGAAAACTTACGTTTAAAGGAAGATGACAAGAAAATTAAAGGCTCAATTGTTTGTTGTCAAATGGTAAGTCGCCAGAATTTTGTTAATAAAAAAGAAATAAATAAAACAAGTTTTGCAAATAAAGGCAGTGGGAGTGAGAGGGTACATTACGAGTTTATAAATTTGGAAAGAAATGCGTTTTCATCATACTAATTGTTTGCCATTTTAGGTTATTAGGCAATTTCACAGTCAATGTTTGATCTAATCCAATTTGTTTGATTCCTCTCTTTTCCTCCAAAGTAGGAAGTTTTTTGAACTCCAAATCATTTTCAATTATGGAAAAAGATGCAAAATTTATGAGACTAGTGATTGATGATATAATGGGGGGGAAAATGAAGATAAGTTTAGCTTTGAACAAGACAATATGATCAAAATAGATTATTTAATTATGTGATTGTCAAATACTTATCAACATGAAAATAAACTAATGATCAAAATGGAGTGTTTTTAACGTATTATTTTCTCATTTTTCCTAACTTCACCTCTTATTTAGCAAGTTTTCTTTTCTCAACTTTCTCTTTTTAGAGACGACAAAGAAATCATGCGACTTGTGAGATACCATTATGAAATGGAAATTATGGTGGCGATGGAACAAGAAGCTTTTAAATTTATTTTCTCTAAAAAATATCAAGGAACTTCCCGTCTCAGACCCTTTGCAGAAAGAGGATTTTTTTTTTTTTTTTTTTTTTTTTTTTTTTTTTAAATAATAATAATATTAATTATTATTATTTTTAAAAAATTACAAAATTTGTTCCTCAGTCTGAACTTTTAGGTTATTTCTTTCCCAACTTTCAAAATTGCATACTTAGTCTTTGAACTTTGATATTTTCTAAAACTCATGAATCTACCAAACACAAAATTGAAAAGTAAGACCCCATTTGATAATCATTTGATTTTTATTTTTGATTTTTAAAAATTAAATTTATAAACTATTTCACCTACAAGTTTCTATATTTTTGTTATCGATTATGTATTTATGTTTCCAAAAACTTGTTAATTTTTTTTTTATTTTGATTATAAAATCAAATGTTTCTTTAAAAAGGCAAATTCATAATTGAAAAGGAAAAAAAAAACAAAATTTAAAAACAAGAAAACAAAATTGTTATCAAACAATAAAAAATTATGTGATATTTGTTTTTAACAAAAACAGAAAAAAAAAAATAACTAAAAACTGAAATGATTATCAAACAGGGATTTAAATAATATTCAAATTCAATCTAGTAGATAAATAACTTTTTAACCAAAAAAAACAAAAAGGTCCTGCAGTTTATTAAATAGTTTGGGATGCGCAGAAAAAGACAATTTACATAGTTGATTCATTGTGAAACGCATTTATATTGTGAATGTAATATTAAGAAAGCAAAATACAAAATGAGCACATTGAAAGAGATAAGTAGAGACGATTTATTGGACGTCGTTGTGAGTAGCACAGTTAGTACAAAGGCTCCCTCGAAGGACCATTGGACAAGTTACCATGTGCCCTGCCCCCTGCTGCACCACGCAAACGTTTTGTCAATTAACATACAGACATCTTTTTCCTTTGTGTGTAAACCTACCAACATTCATCACCTTCTTTCTTTCTGAAGGTACATGGTAAGTGCTGCCACTATATTCTATATTCTTTACAACAAATTTAATGCTTCATTCATCACACATCATGGATCTTAAGTCTGTCTCCATTGCTTGCAATAAGAATTTCAAGCCTACCCTTTCAAATTGGACATTCTAATCTTCAATTCATTCTACATATTGAGGTGAAGAATTATTCAGAGACTATTAACCAATCCTTAAAATGAAAAAAAATAAAAATAAAAAGGGTAATGCATGCAATCACATCAATAGAAGAGAGCTCCTGTCCAGCTGCTGCTATGTTTACAAGAGCAAGGAGTACAGTGCAAACAAGATGTAGAAATGAGGTCTCCTTAAAATGCAACAAACAACTGTTGTTCTCAAACATTGGAATGGAACCCAAAGGATGCTTCTGCAGTTTATGATTGAACTTGCTAATCTCGGTTCCAAACACTTGCCAATTTGAACTGACTCAACTCTTCCCGGACATGGTAGTTTCGGGATTCAAGCTTCACAGGAGCCCCAAAAACCTAGAGAGAGTAAAGGGCAGGCAATACTTTTTCTTGGAGGCTCGGTGACCAAGAAACCAAGAGAGAAAACGGTCTGTGAATCATAGCTCGGTATACAATTCAATTGAATGCAAGAATAACGGAGCCACATAAAAGTTTACGCAGCAGATAATTACACACATACTACTACAGAATGCAAAAGTGCACAAGGAATAAATTTCGAAATGCTAGCTTTCCTTAATAGTCCAAGACACAAGTGAAAGCATATAAATCTCATCAATCTTTTCTTGATTGATATAATAATTTTTTGCATTTTCTCAAATCTGCCACTTCCATGAATACAGGAAAACTTGAAATCAATGTTTTGTGTATGTAGTGGGTGCGAAATTTCACTTGTTCCATTTCACGATACTATTAACTGAAGATATTGATCGTGGGTTGATTGGCAGATTAACCATACTATAATTTCAAATGTACTGTGGTTACGATTGCAACATTAATTCCTGGAGGTGGGTGAATTTGAACTTTGGCAAGGATTGGCAGCACACATTCATTTTTGTGAGCTACTGCTTCTATACTTCAAGTCCAGTTGGCTTCAGCAAACATCCAGCCTTCCATAGACGTACAAAGGGGAAGCCATCATTCTTCATTTTCCCAGTAACCACTGGCTCATTGTAGAAGGAAAATACCACAACCAATCAGTGATAGATTACACCATCATATATCCCCAACTTGAAGACATCAGTATGATGCAAATTTTGATTATGTAAAAACAGCTATTTTAAACATAATGAAGGGAAGCCCTGCAAAGAAAATGGGGTCATCCATATATGGACAGACACAGTGCTCCACAATTACGGGAAAGTGAATAAAAAGTAAACATAAAAAGCAATAGAATTACAGTTCACGATATAAAAAATCTAAATTGAATAGTAAGCATTTTCATTTTTCTTAGTTTCTGCAATACTTGAGGTTTGAACAAAGAAAAAAAATGGTATGAAAAACACCATACCAGTGGATAGAAATAAGAAAATATTTCGAGACAAGTTTGATGTCGTGAGTCAGGTTGAACTAGACTCAAGGTTTATACTTGTCTATGAAGCACAGCATCGAATCCATTAATGTCATCCTCCTAAACGAAGTTTAATAATAAATGTAATACCTTTACTGTTCTTTTTTGTAACTAGTCTTTTTTCTTCCTTTTCGAAATGTTTTGTCATTATCCTATTTGATTGTACCCCCTATTTTCCAAATACAGTTGTATCCTTTATCAAAAACAACAACCGTGATAAGAGTTGGGAGGAGAAAAGATCCTTCAACTGTGCGAAATTTGCTGGTAAACATCGGTCACAAAACCACATAAAGGAACCGTTGAAAAAGAGGTAGACTATTTTATGTCACTGACCTGTGATTCCAAACTCTCTTTAAGCTGCGGCAAAAATGCCTCCTGAAACAAAATAAAGTAATGTTCTCAATACAAAGTTACTGAGAAACGAATGAGACAACATTAATCAATTAAATGGCTTCATACGGCCAGATGAAGATCAAATGCAAAGAGCTCCCAAGTCATGTGGCAATCCATCAGATCCGGAGGACACTTCAACTTTAGCAGGTCCACCTTTCTTGCCCGCTTTCCTTTCCTTTCTAGTCTTCTTGGAGTCAATAGTTTTATTCCTGTTACAAGAAAAGCTTCGTATTACACATACACTCTTTTAAAAACTCAAATTCCATGTCTTCTCTTTTGATGTGTGCAGGTGGAGAATCATACACTATATACTTGCCAGACGAACTGGCAGCAAGTGATCCACAGCAAGCTTTATGTTTCTTTTTTGAGCCACATGGGCAGACTTTATTCCTTGGGATCCTCTGATAAGAGAAGGGGAGAAATATCAGCAGCTACGGCCACTGTAATAAGAACAAGAGGGTGGGAGGAGATCATAACTAGCAAAGAAAAAAGACCTTGTCATTGGATTGAAAACTGCTGCAGTTAGAATGTTTAGTGTTGTGACTAGAAGAATCAACTTTGTCATGCTTCTCTTCTCTTTGCTCTTCCAATTGCTCATAATCTTTTGTTTCATCAATACCTGAAGATTTTCAGAAATCTTGATACATATTGAAGGAAAATTATGGAATCCAATGATGACAAGAACATTGCAAAAGTGTTGTCTCCAGAAAAACAAAATTCTTTTTTCTGGCATTTTCTTCCCGCAGAGTGAAGGCACATGAAAGGAAAATGAGATGTAAACTTATCCACCTTCATTTATATGATAGACAAAACTCAAATTGAAGTTTTCTGAAACCAAGGCAATAAGAGCATAAGAGGGCATAACTCCAAACCATGAGTCATTGCTAAATTATCAGGGAAGCATTAATGCTATCTGCATTTCAAGTTTTTCGTCACAAATTCCAGGAGGGGAAAAAAATCTATCTTCCACTTTTTATGCAGATAGTGCACAAGTGTTAGAATATCTTGACAAAGTAAAATTTAATATTGTCTACTAATTTTAAATTATTCTAGAAAGGAAGGAAATTGATGATCCGACATTACCAAAAGAAGAATCCATATGACACGAAGTCGATTCAGTTGGCTCTTCGTGTTCTTTTGCTGCTTGTTCTGCCACCAGAAACTCTACTGCAGCATCAACATCACCATCAACTTGGACCAAAACCTGCCAAAATATGAAAAGGGCAACAACTCGTAACTAAATAGTAAATAAGTTGTAAGAGAATCAATTAGATGGACATGGGAAACCAGCAAATAGCATGATGTAATCACCTTTTCAACTTTTTTAGAATCTTGACAACCACTACCTGCCATAACTAATTTAACATTTCCAGGACTAGTAGCACTTTCACCTCTCTTTTGAGAATTAGAGAGAACTTTTCTTTGAAGTGAGCTTGCTGAAGGAACAGTATCACCCTTCCAAAGAAAAACAAGTAAATAGGCTACTAATACATTGCTTTTAATCTCAGTTAAAATAAGCATAGCTTCTATAAGAAATATATATACAGGGGAAAAAAGAAAAAGAGAATGAGAAACTCACTTTGATTATGATTAACCTGGCTGGGCCAGCACATGTGTCTTCCTTCGACCGCACACTATTATAATGTTCCTCGTCATGATAAGATCTGGGCAAAAATTTCAACTGGAAGTCAACAAATAGATCATGCAAGCCAAATCATCATAATACTGGTAGATTTTAGGCACTAACAACCAGAATCCCAAATACATTGCCATAAGAAGCACAGATAATATTGACAGGTCATACTACTACCCCACACTATGATGTTACATATAACATCAATGATAAATGCAACCAACATGATCAGAAAAAGAGGATTTCAGATTGATATTTTCAAATACCAGCGTTAACATCAGTGTTCTTATGTTTGGATATGTTGTGAAGATAAAAGAAACTAGAACCTTACAAACACCCACTTCAAAACTTTTTTCAGTCATGTTAATTTTCTCTTTCTTACTTATTTTAATATCTAAAAAGAAGTATCATTCGCATTTCCAACTCATTTTGCTAACAGCTGGTCCTAAGAGTTGAATGATTGTAAATTTTCGATCTTGTCAGAAACTGATCAGTAGAACAACAAATTTACAATTGTATTTTGTAATAGCTACTTCAAGGCATATGTTTCGAAATACGATGTAATTTAAGTTTACAATAAGAAGCTATTAGCATCTATTTTAAGAATATCTCTTACCATTCACATAAATACAGCACCAAACACATTGCACCTAATTAGATTCATATTCAAAATTTCTTCAGACCTATTCAATCAACTATAGGAAAATTTAATGGCAAAGGCACAATAACAATCATCCAACACTTACAAGTGAACCATACGAGCTTCTCGATCCTCAAAATTTCGTATGTACCATCGAGGTGATGACATCTATACAGTTACAAGCAAACAGTAAACAACGGTTCTGGCCAACTAATATTATATAACTCATGATGTCTATTTGGTAGCCGATAAATCAAAATTTTAGCTGAGGAACGGCTTTGAATAGTAATAATAATTAAAGTCAATTATACACAAAATATACACAGGGTCACCAATATAAATACTAAATACAATAATCGGCCGTCATGAGTTCCAGGATAGACACTTAAATACATGTCTTGTTAAGTATTAAACAATTTCTAGTAAATACAGGCTTACAGCAGAGGAAGCACCCTTTTGTTCTGTATTACATAGTTAGCACTACATTGGTCATCATATTTGCTCAAAGAATGGAACGTGGTGTTGGTTATTCAATTTGGAAGATAACATGGAAAAGTACAGTACAGGAAAGAAACAATGGATTCAAGAGTTTCAAGAGAGTTCTCACCCGGTGAATGCATATATTACAATGAGTAACAAGAGAAGCAGCCTGCAGTTCTAGATGTCCTGCCCAGGTACCATCCTTTTCCATGGAATCACAATATTCATCAAATGGGACATCATCCTCAATAAATGGCTCAAACATTTCACGGTTCTTCTGTTAATGACATTTTATAATTCATATTACGAAAAAGATTCGTAGGAAGCAGGGGGAAGACAGAGAGGAGACAATTCCAATGAAACAAAGTGTGAATTTATATGAATCCAAGTGACTTGAGCCAAATTGCAGCATAATTGGATGACAACATAGAATCAACTGCAGACAGAACTAATCCACAGAAATTTTGCAAGGTATTAATAACAAAATTATGGATTGCAGACCAAATAAAAGATTCAGCAATTTTTCTAATCTAGTCAGATATTGTAATGAACAGTGCATAAGGAATACTAATGTACTGTAGTTACTATAAAAGGTTAAAAAAATAATGTCTACTAGGAACATTTTATACCCATCATAAGAAAGTATGTTTAAGTACAATGCCAGAGTTCACAGGAGAAGCTAGTTCCTCATACATACCAAAATATATTGAACAACCATCTTCCGATACTTTCCATGTTCCTCTTGATCGCCATCTAACTGATCTGCAAGGGCCCTGCATCTTATTGATATTAATACATGAGTACTTTTAGATAGAACATAATCCAAATAAAAAATCTCTTGAAAATATGAGCATAAGACAAGTCAATTGATAAGCATGCAAACCATTTGCAACCAAAATGAATGAATATCTCATAAGTTTAGAGCTATATGCATCGTGCAGTATATGTATACAATACATTGATTGAAGGAAGAGGTACACATGAAACCACCAAGAAAATATGACATCTCCCCAGCTGTATCCTCGGGCAGTTACTAGTCATATATGATTCTCAACAAGAACAAGATGCATTCATCTAATTATTCCTGACCTGAAAAAACAATTACCATCTGCAGTCACTTGAACAATTTGGAGGTTTAATAAGTCAAGCTGAGCACGAAACTGAGAAATATCAGGTGACTTTCCAGACCTTTTGTTCTGCCAATAAAAACCGTTTTCATAGAACACTAGTATTAGAAGAAAATATGACCATCCAGCACATAAAATCAAACTCGAGGAATTAGAGAGTGAACATATTGAAGAAGAAGAAGAGACTATAATGTAAAGAGTGAACATATTGATATACATTTCGGTGCACTGAAGTGAAGCTACTAATTAGTTATTTTGTCAAAAATTGGATCTGAACGGAGGAATGGAATTTGCCTAGTTTTCAGCCATCAACTAATGTTACCTTTAACCTCGAAAAGTATCTTGCAAAGAAATATTCTTCCCTTTAAGTAACCCAAGACTTCTTGCTAGGCAACAATTCTTATTTTTCATTTTTCTCTTACCATTGCAGCTGTGAACAGTTAACCTTTAGAGAAGGTTGCTAGTGACTTATTAACTGTTACGTATGTTGACTAAACTTAAAAGCTACCATTAAACAAACTGACAACACTTATCCTTGTTAAATTACCCCTGACCCTAAAAACTCTGGCCCATAAATCAGAGTATATTTAATGGTTTTAGTATATTCTTTAACTCCCGCAAACTAAAACAACTCACTATTAATATCAAATAAGATTAGATTGATATAGCAGGATATTTGAATTCAAAAGTTCCTGCTCTGATACTACATTTCAGTATCACTAAACGCAAATGATAGGCTATAATATATTTTTAAACTTCTTAGAAGTGAAAATAAGTGAGGACAATTATCTACATTGATATGAGGCATTTTGGGTGAAACCAAAAGTAAAGTTATGAGGGTTTATGTCCATGAAAGACAATATCATACCAATGTGGAAATAGTTGAAGGTTCATTGTCTCCTTATAAATTGGCATCAAACGATCTAAACCTAATTGTGTGTCAAAAAAAAATCCACAGATTCCGAAGAGAATTAACAAAGTCTCATTGCTAACATTGTGGATGAATATCTGGATGGAACAAAAGTGCTTGAGTGACAAGCATAACTCTTCTATCAGGTAGAGGAGTAGATCTTTGTTTGAGGATAGAAGATTAAAGGTGTGTTTGGAATACATTTTCAAGTTTTTAATTTAAAAAAATAAGTTACTTTGGAAGAAATTAAAGTGCTTAGCAATCACTCAAAATAACTTTTTACGTATATTTTAATCAGTTTTTATCAAAAGTGTTTAAATAAAAATGAGTTTTTTAAAAAACGTTTTTTTCTAGAGTCAATCCAAATAGGCCCTAAAGAGTGCAAGAACTAGTCAGCCTCAAGAACATTCTACAATATGATCTGTGGTCGTGTTCTACATGGCTTTACTCTAGGCTTTCATAAGAGGAAAATCTCGTAAGTGATTAGGAGTGGCCAGATGAGGAGAGACTCAAGAGTGGTATTTTGTTCTAGGAAAATACTGCTAGAGTGTAAACAAAATCCGCTAGGGAAGGAAGTGATCATAAGTATATAGCTCCAAGTGAACAATACCATACCAATTTCAATTTGGAGATAGGTGGAGGTTTTATTGACCATGTCACCACTATGCTTAAAAAAAAAAAAAAGAAAGAAAGAAAGAAAGACAAAATCAACAATAATAAAACTGGAAATTTGTAAAATTAAATAATGATGAAGCTAGTTCAGAAAATTGGGGTAAATTGAACCCCAATGAGAACTTGGGATGAGGCAGCATAAGCATATATTTGGACGCTAATTACCGAATCCGTGTAAGCTTGCATTAGGAATAGAACAGAAACAAGAAAATGATGGAAGGCGTAGAGTTGAGAAAACGAGAGACAGAAGGAATTACTTGTGGGTGTCGCTTAGAGTTGAACTTTTGGTGCTTGGTTTTAACCATTCCCACCAAACCCTGAACAACGCTTTCCGCGGCTTAATGACTCGCAGTCGCAGCCGACCAGTCGACCACCGTGTGTTTGCTGTGTTGGATTCCAAAGGTTGCGGCCTGAGTTACCAACAATTGTTCGTTATCGTTACTGGGTTAGGCGGCGCTGTTCAAACGGAAATGCTCCGATCTCTCCCGTTTCTAAATTCTCTAGGCTCTACCGTACCAGAATCCGAAATCATACTTAATGTATGATTTGATTTGGGATATTTACCGCAAATACCAACTACCAAATATTAGGGGAAATTAAAAATATATATATTCCACTAAAGATTAGGGGCGGTTTGGGAAATCAAAACCACTTCCAATTTTCGGATATAAACCGTCTGTAGCCATTGATTTCAAAACCAAACATTTATGGTTCAGCTTTTAATTAACATAATCTTCAAATTTCTAGGAATCCGAAGTTTGATCCTTCATGAATTGTTGTATTTTTTAGGAGAAAAAAAAAAAAATGAAAGAAAGACATTTGTGTTATATTCAATATTTCTTCACGTGTGAAGGATAGTAGATTCAAAAATTGCATTTCAAATCCAATCAAAGTTGTTCAAAATATGTTTGGTTACATATGTATAAACAATAAAAATAATTAGAATTACTGTCAACATGAATCTAACTCATATATAAATCATACTACCAATTAAGAGTTTGATTGAATCTCAACTACTATTGTGAATTCCACTTCGATCAAGAGGTTAAATTTGGAATCCTTACCCTTAATTATTCGAACATACCTTGTCAATAATTTTATATAATAAAGTTGAGCGCTACAAACCTTATTAAATTATTAATTGTTACTCGAACAATCATTCTATTAAAAAATTTTACTTTATTACATAAAATTATTAACTTTAAAATTAAAACAGGCATAGTTCAATTGAATTTGAAGCTACTAATCGCATTACCTCTCTTAATTCAATAAAAATAGAACACATACAAAATAAAGTAAGAACTTTAATCAACATTCCAACTTTTTTTTTAATTGAAGTGTACATTGAGTTATTATTCATTTGTCTAAAAACGTTCGATCAAACTTTAGGACAAATTATAAATTTAGTACATTCAAATGGTTAAAACATTACATTGTTGATTAAAAAGATAGACCACACAAATTTTTGAAAATTTTGAAGTAAGAAATTGAGAATATAAATTAGGCCATGTTCACCAAACAGTAATGAAAATTAGTATAATTATAATAGAATTTTATTGATGGATCAATTATAGTGAGCTTGAATCGTAAGATTGCTTTTGATCGTGTTTACTTAAAATTATAAATTTTTGTCATATTTACTGTTACGGTTATCGTTACCGTTATCTTTGAGGGTCAAACGGTAACAGTAACAGTAAAGATGTTAAAATTCATAATTTTTCCTCTGGAATAATAACAATGGTAACGCTAACAGTAATGATAAGACGTAATTTTCAGATGCAATTGGATTGAGCACACTCTCATCGTCAATTAATTTGTATTTTTTTATTATATATTTGGAAGTGGACCACATGTTCAGTACAGATGCAAATCACAAGGAAACAACACCAAAAGTAATCAAATGGGATCAACTTTTCACATTATCATTGATTTATTAACTTTTCATTAGGATAAACATGGCCTTAAGTGAGAAGGAGGAGAATGAGCATTGATTAGGTGATACACCGACACAAAATAATCTCATCTCCCACTGTAAGGTGAGAAACCTCAATCCTAGGATCAGCTGCCCGTGCTTGGTTGAACTCCAACACAAAACCCTTTACAATACCTAATGTAGCTTTTAGGGGGTCTTAAATCATCGATTGTCCCAAAAGCTTAAGCTAGTAGGTGAAGGTAAATTCGATTAAGGATTATTATAAATTTGATCCATTTTCAAAATTTATTTTCATAAATGTCCAAATTTTTTGATAGTATGTAAGGTTTAATGAAATTTTCGGACTAAAATACCCTTGAGTGTGGTGGATGACTGGAGAGATAATATGGCATTGGAACAAAAATTCATATTTATAAAGTACACTAAACTTAGAGAGAAAATACATTTATTTGTTGAGATTTTATTTTTTTTAATTGGAGAGAGAAAATACATTTATTTGTTAGAGATTTTATTTCTTTGTTTATTGGAGAGAGAATATGCATTTAATGAAAATTTATTTTCAATTGATTTCACATACTAACTTATTGGTTTTTATGATGAATTCCTTTTCATTGTGAAATTCTTTATTAAATATAGATGATGAAAACAGACTACTATACAGCTGTCTTAAGTTCGGGTCAGATGGATCACTCAATGCAAGTGTATTAATTTCATTTGGATTTGACAATCAAGTTGGAATAGAATAATCAATCCTGGCTAGCTTTCAGGACCAATTGAAGGCCCTTCGACCGGAATGCGGTAGGCGAATGTTCCCATAGAAGCAACTTGGACACTACTTTGGAGGCGCCCGGTTGATTGATCTCTAGAGTCTCCGCTTTCGCTCGGGTAGGCTCAAGATCAGTATACTTAAAAAAAGAAATTTGCTGCCGGTGGACTGCCGAGCTACAAGTCCCACGACACAGGAGCGGGATTCTCTAAAAAGCCAAGGTCGCGGGTGGCCAAGAGGGCCCACTTGGAGACTTGGGATCTCAGCAAGAAATGCGAAGGTTGCAATAATGAAAGTCGGCCGGCCGATAAGCGAAAGAGAATCTACTAGTTTAGTTCAGATTTGAGTAGGCTGATAATAGGGAATACTCTAACCCTGGGAACCGGATCAGATAGCCGGCTCAAATTTTTATCAACAAGTTGGAGGTATGGCTGAGTGGCTAAAGGCATAACCCCCCTCATTACCGTACGTGCGACTCTCACCGCATACGCTCGCACAAAGACTCCTAAATCCATCCCGAGCCTTTTCTTTCACCTTTCCTCTCCAATCCTCGATCAAACTTGTGTTCCCCAGGCGCTATGAAATGAAGGTCTTTCCTTCGCCTATCGTATGTATTGGCTTGGCTTCGGATAAATAAGAAAGTAATCGTTGGCGTTTTTCGAGAATTTTATGTAGACCTCTTTGAGATAAATAGTCTTTTTTGTGCAATTCCAAATGTGAAGTAAGTCTTCGTATCTTATTGGTGAAATTGACTACTTGAAATTCAACCCAACAGTGTTCTGTCTCATTGGTCCTCTCATGCTAGAATTGGCTAACCATTTCTACTTCTCAAAAAAAGAATACCAAGACAGCTAATTATTTGTCAAAAATCAAATAAATAGAGAAACGACTTCTTACCCTTTTTTCAAAGGTCACCGATCTATCACGTCGTAGGAACTTCCCTTTATGACTAAAATGAAAGGAAAGGTTCTATTTCTGTAGAACAAATCAAGAATCAAGAAAGGAACTTGTGCTAAACTTGCTTTCCTTTCTCATTACCTTGGACTATCGGTTGAGACTCTCCGACATCCGTCAAACTCTTGGTCTATTCCTTAGTTCCATTTCCTTCTAACCCTGTCCCTTTGAGTAGTGCTTGACGATAGAAGCAAACAAGTTGGCTATGATAGATTGGGCATGGTAAGGAACGAGATGAATACAGAGGTTAAACAAGCATCCCACACCCAAAAGGTGCCCCACATAGGTCTTCCTCGAAACCCCCCAGTCACTAAAGTAAACAACGTAAAAAAAACACCCATTTCTGTACCGGTTCTGGAAGGGCTTGGTGGGTTAGGAACGTTTTCAATATGATGATTTTTCCGTATTTGTTTGATGAGAAATGCGAGACAAAAAGGGAACTCATCTTTGCTTGAGAGAACCATGTCGAAGGAACTCGACAAAATGACCCCGTAACTCATGGTTATTTTAAATACCTTAGAACATTTTGTTAGGTATTTGAAAATATTCTAACCAATATATGAAATATACTACCGTTTATAAATTAGAGATTGACTTAATGTTTAACATTAATCACAGTATAAATCAATATATGAAATATACCATGGTATACAAATCTCATATTGGCTTATTGTTCGACATAAATCACAATGTATATCATAATTTACATCACAATATATATATCATATATACCATTTAAGTAGTCAGAAATCCCAACCAAAAATTTGTATATATATCATAATACATGAAACATAAAAAAACACATGAAGCATAAAAAAAAACTCTCATTTATATCAAATAAACGAATAAATATATCACACTATATATCAAATTTCCTACAAAAGCTAAAGAAGAAATGGAGAAAAAGTATATAAATCATAGTATATATGAAAAAAAATATGAAAAAAGTTCTTAGGTTTGCATATGCAAGAACCCTCCCCCATCTTCATCTATTTTTCCTCTTTGTGATACCTTACCACTGTCGCTATCACAAATAAAACATGAAGAGAAGGAACCCGATTAAAGAAGAGAAATCTGAAAAAGGAGCCTGATCAGAGTAGTCTGTTTTCTTAGAAGGAACTCGATTCGGCCATTCGTCGTCCATCGTTTGTCATTCCTCATTTGCTCAGAGTCAGCCATTTATCCGCTTTGAGTCCACCATTTGTCCGCTTCGAGTCCACCATTGTCGTTCATTTGCTCTGAGCCTGCCATTGTTGTTCGTCCGCTCTGAGTCCGGTGTTTGTCGTCCAGTGTGGTCACCGGTGGGCTGCTGTGAAGGTGGAGAGAACAAAAGATAGAGAGCGAATAAGTGGGGGGTTTTGAAAAAAATGGTTAAAATAAATCTTGCATGTGAATCAAGGAAATTTTTTAGTTTTCTTTTTTAAAACATGTGCAATTGGTTATAGGTTGAGGATAAAAAAGTAATTGTGTTGGAGTCGATGCCCTAAATCTCATGGTTTCGTAGTTTGTAAACTTTGTACACAAATTATTTATTTAATAAAATAAGATGTTATTCTATTCGACATTTAGTTGCATTAACCTAATCCAATAAACTAAGATCCAAGGTTATTTAATGTAATTTAAACATGTAGGTAGATCATATTTAATAATAACCTAAATGGTTTATAGTATATGGATAAGGTTAGGTACCTTATCTTTGTAACACTACCGATATAACCCACTTTTAAATTATTACAATAGTTGTGAAGTATTATAAACGATTTTATTTTAATCGTTCATGTAGAGACATGTAAGTAGGGGTATCCTATACAAAGATTTTGTATAAGACCAGACCGTGAAATGATTAGTCTCTCTTTATAACGCTGTTAGTTGAAGAGATTAACATTTCACTAGGATGGCCATAGGTGACTTTGAAGGGATCGAATCCCACAGCGGAAGCGTTTTGTTAGAACGTCTTACATCCTGCAATCGATTTTATATTAAATAAAATCATTATACAAAAAAAAATATATGAACATGTAAACTAGCATGCATTACGGAAAAGATTAGAACGATTCTTACCTTTGTAGATTTTCAAGTACCACGAACAATCCTCTCATAGTTCCAATGAACGGATCTCCAACGATCTTGATCACAAATAATTTATTGAACAATCTTTAACACTACCACGAGAGTAACCTCGTTATTCTGGGATTCTAATTGAGGGATAGGTGGTATCCAACTATTGAGAGAGGGAGAGTAGAAAAGGAGTTTTGGAGATTAGAGAAGATTTTCTTTATGGCTTAGAGAAAATTATGCACAATAACACTATGGTGTTGTTTATTGTGTTCTGTGCGTGTTCCCAAAAGGCCATAGAGAGGTCTTTATAGAAAGGTCGAGTCTTTTTTTCTAATATTTTCCTTTTCCATAATTAATTAAATAATATTTATTTCATTAATTAGCCAATTTAATTAAATAACACTTATTTAATTTTAATTTTCATAATAATTAAACAATTATTTATACATTAAGCTCAATTTAATGTATATATTTAATTATCATAAACATCCCATATATATGTGCAAAACTTTTCTATTAATTAGTTCTTTATGATTCATTTGAATTAATTAATTTGAATCTTATTTAAATATTACCTTCCAATTTAATTATAGATCATATCCATAATTAATTATATATTAATCACATTAATATATAGTTTCCTCAAATTAATTCGAACAATTCAAATTATCCCTCTTAAGTATCCTCTAGTGAGCTAACGAGAGGACCTTTTGTAGATCAGAAGCTCCAACAATATGAGATTAATTGGCTAAACTCATTAACCAAATTAATCAATATTTGTTAATTGCGGGTATACTCCACTAAAGACCTACAGTGTTCGCCTGGAGATTCGGACATTGTTTATTCCCAAACTCCAACGAAACAAAAGAAAATTTGTAAATACCGAACTATCCTATTACTACTAAAACGTAGCAACAGTGGTAAGTCTTAGTCGATCTGCAGGGAAGCGCGATTTGTTTCGTTAAGTTAATTTTCTAACCAGAGCGATAAATGGGGGGTTTTGGTGTGGAAGAGATAAATGCGTGAAATTGAAATAAAATGGTAAATGTAATCTAGGATAGGAGTCTATCTAATTTCTAGAGCAAGAGAGAGTTCCTATGCAATTTCTTTCATTAGACATAAATTAATTATACTGAATCTATCAATCCCTTAATCTATTAGAAAATCTAATAGCCCAATTAGCCAATTTTGATAAAAATCCAAACCAGCCTTAATTCAGTCTACAATTCTTTCTTTTTATCGACATACAAGTTAAAATTGAATTGCATTACGAAAAGATTCAATTGTTGAGACATACTACAAGCTGGAAAGCCATATCTTATAGCATGATTTATTTGGGAAAGGTTATACTAGGGCATACATGAGTTTGGCCAGAAAAAGTCTAGACTTCACACATGCGATCCTAATATGTGCAACTAAATCGATCAATATATACATAGGCTAGAATGATATTGCATACAAGAATTTCAAAAAATTAATTTGTCAGAAAAATTCATAGAAACTCTATTAATATTAAAGCAAATCCATATAAAGAATTCACATGGGTTCAATTAAATTAATTAAAAAATCTTCAAGAAATTAAACATAGGGTTCTTGCTCAAAGAAATTAGATAGAAATTACCTCTCAATTCACAGTCAAATCTGAGATATACATCCAATCCGTCGATTACAACCCAAAATAAAAAAAAACTAACATAAAGATACCAAATTTTGTAGGGAAAGGAAGAAGAATGAAGTTTTACTTCTGAAGGAACTCTAAAATTAGAGGATCAGTGAGCGGAAGCGGATCATTCCAAGCCCCATTGTGAAAGAACACATACATTTATAGTCATACAAACATTGTTATGCATTAAGGACTAAATTGCAACATGCTTCATAAATTAAATACTAAGGATCGAGAAGAAAATACCTATGAAAAACCCTTTCTTCACGTATCCATCGATCGATCACCAACGCATCCAACAACATGAATGCAACGAGCCTCTAGAAGATCCTCGATCATCAGTGAGTACAACTCGATCCTCGACCCTCAAATAGAATTGGACACAACCACTCGATTACCTTGATATTCTCAGTGTGAGAATCCAGGAGTTGTGAGCTCTGTATGAATTTGGATAGAGGGATGGAGGAATGGAAGAGGAAACAATCGAGTAGATGATCGAGTATTAAACAAAAGGAAGAAGTATATCGTATAGACATGATACTCGATCATGTAGTAGAAGGCACTATCGTATAGTCTTGATACTGGATCGTGTAGCAACGAGTTATATCGTATAGAAAACTCGATAACTCTTGTTTAGTCTCTCGAAAGTAATCTGATTACTTGATGCGTGAAGCATGAAATGAATGAATGAAAAACCATTTTGCTTCTTTATCCCATTTAGCCATAAACCATCTAAAAACCACCCACTAAGGTCAATTATTGGAGAAAAAAAATATTAATTATCTCATAATTAATAATTTATAAATAAATACAATAACTAACTTGTCATATTATATTTATAATCTATAGTTTTAATATTGCATCATATGCAACACATAAACCATAGTTCTTTTTCTCTTTTATGCCATTTAATATAAATCATATTTATATTAATTCCTATAATCAAATACATCAAATCAATTATATCATATATAATTGAATTAATTTAATTATATCGTATAGAATCAAATTCCCTCTTGTTAATTTGAACATTTCAAACTAACCCAAAAACTGATTCTCAACATGAATTCATTAAGCTACCAAGGAGACTTTATAGACTAGTAGTTTGAAGCTCCAACGGTACGTGAATAACTGATTAAACTCTTTAATCACGATATCCACCATTCGTTAACTGTCGGACACTCCACTAAAGACTGGCAGCTGCACTCTTCGCACTACATATATATTTCTATGTCCATTGGATATAACCAATCAATAGTACGATGACCTTTCACAAATAGCTCGTAAGTACAGCTGGGCAATTTACCATTTTACCCCTGTAGTTATATCTAATTTCTTAAATACCACTGATTCCTCTAATGAACAATATATCATAGTCCCACTATGACTAAACCCTTCTCGTGCCAAGAGAAATTGTGGTGCATATTGTTCAAGCCCTTAAGGGAGCAATTTATCTACTTACCCTTGCTTCGGGGAAGGAGTAAATTTTATCTTGTGTAGCTGAGTTCCGAGTTTCCCAATCAGATGAATCCCCAACGTGGTAGGTTTGAGTCGGCGATTTAGCCACTGCACCCATGCAAATTAAAGGACCGCCCTCAAAGGCAAGAGTTCACAACTCACTCAGGATTAAGGTCATGTTACCTATGGTCATCCTAGTGAAATCAAAGTCTCAATTATGAACGACCTTATATAATGAAACTAAACATTTCATGGTCCGGTCTTATACAAACTCCTTTTTATAGAGCATCCCCGCTCGCATGTCTAATACACGAATGATCAGGATCAGATCATTTGTAGTACTTTACAACATTTGTAACACCTACAAAGCGAGCAAAACTCGAAGTGTCACCAAGATAATGTATCCCTCATTTATTAATATACTACAGACCATTTAGGTTATCACTTAAAGTATGATCCACTTGTATGTCTCCACATACATGCTTAAGTTACAATGATAACCATGGATCTTAGTTTATTGGTTTGTGGTTAATGCAACTATAATATCTCATATTTCATAGACTGAAGTGAATAAAATATCTCATATTATAAATCATAAAGTGTTTGTTCATACATGTGTTTACAAACTAAAGAACCCTATGAGATTTAGGGCATCAACCCCAACAATCTCCCATTTTTCCTAAAGCTAGTGGGGTGTACAAGATAATCTCATTACAAGTACACAAAACAATAAACTAGGGCACAAACACCCAGTACAACATCTCCCACTTGCCTTAGTCTAGTCGTGGTCGGTCCCATAGACCCATACTCTACAGGTGACCCTCAAACTGAAGGAAATCAGACATTTGAAGACTCATTCTTCAAACTCCCTTGATCAATACAAAATTACAACATGCTTTAAGATGAGATCAAGGGATAGAGTATGCATACATTTGAAGACTCATTCTTCAAACTCCCTTGATCAAACTCCATGCGTCCAAGACAGAAATACATGAACGTGCGAACAAAACAACTGCAACACAACACGATCAACAACGAATACGAACCCAATGATCACAATGATCACGAACCCAATGAACATCCTCCAAAACCACGAATTTAATCGAGTTGAGTGAGGACACCACCACAATGGTTACCTTGGTATTTTAGGTGTGAGAATCCAGGAGTTGTGGGCTCTGTATGATCTTGGTTAAAGGAAGAGATTGGAGGAACAACAATTGTGTAGACGATTGAGCAAGTGGGAGATGACATCTATCGTATAGACGATGTACTCAATCGTATAGAAGATGGCAGCCTATTATATAGACAATACCCCGCGATCATTTAGCTACGACCAGCTGATGAACTATCTTATAGATAATGTCCACGATCGTTTAGTCTCTCTACTAGCTATCACTTAGTGAAACATTTTCACTTAATAGTCTGTTCGTGAGTTTCTTTCCGAAAGTAGCAACTCTGCAAATTAGGAAAACATTTTTCTTTTTATCTCACGGTTACCATAAAACCAGCAATAACCTCTCACTCAATTGGTTATTAGAGAAAAAAAGATAATTATCTATTAATTAATATTATTATAAATATATATGATAATCAACTTACCATAGTATATTTATAACCTATAGTTTTAATATTTCATCTAATGAAACATATAAACAGTAGTTCTTTTTCTATTTTATGGTACTTAATGTAAATCATATTTACTTTAATCCTCCACTTGATGTATCTCATATATCACACCAATTATATCATATAATTGAATTTCCTCTTGTCAATTTGAACATTTTAAATCAACTATAAGAACTGATTCTCAACTTGAATCCATTGAGCTACTAAGGGGACCTTATGGACTTGTAGCTTGAAGCTCCAACGGTACATGAATAACTGACTAAACTCTTTAGTCACAAGATTCACCATTTGTTAACTGTCGGGCACTCCACTAAAGATCGAAAACTGCACTCTTCTCACTACAGTTATATTTTGTGTCCATATCAACCAATCAACAATGCGATAACCCTTCATAGATCGCTCGTAAGTACAGTTGGGCCAATTTACCATCTTGCCCCTATAGTTACATCTAACTCCTTAAGTACCACTAATCCCTCTAATAAACATAAGTCATAGTTCTACTATGACTGAGTCCTCTCTTCCGAAGAGAAGTTGTGGCCACTATGTTCAAGACCCGGAATAAGCTCTGAAGGGAGAAATTTATCTACGTACCCCTACTTCGGAGAAGGAGTGAATTCCATCTTGTGTAACTGAGTTCCCAGCTCTCTAATATGAAAAATCCCCAAAAAGGTAGGCTTGTTGAGTTGGCAATCTGGCCACTCTCACCCATACTAATCAAAGGATCACCCTTAAAGGCAGGAGTTCTAAAAACACTTAGGATTAAGGTCATATCACCTATGGTCGTTTATGTGAGATGTAAGTCTCAAGTATCGATGGCATTATATAAAGAGATGAATCATCTCATGGTTCGGTCTTATACAAACTCTTTGTATAGGACACCCCCCGCTCGCATGTCTCCATATGAATGGTTAGGATCGGACCATCTATAGTAGTTCACAACACTTGTAAACCTCTATAAAGCGGGCCGTAACCATGGTGTCACCAGAATAAGGTATCTCTCCTTTAATCCTTATACTACATACCTTTTTAGGTTATCACTTAAGGCATGATCCACTTCTATATCTCATATACATGCTTAAATTTACATACAATAACCATGGAGCTTTGTTTATTGGTTATGAGTAAATGCAAAATAAAATAATTCTTATTTTATTCATAACAATGTGTACAGTGTTTACAAACTACGAGACTCCGGGAGAATTAGGACACCAATCTCAACACAAACATTGTAGTCGTGAGGGCCTTTGTAAACGGATCAGCAACGTTGTGGTCCAAAGCTATCTTCGTGATAATCACGTCCCCTCGATGTACAATCTCTCGAATGAGACAATATTTTTGCTCTATGTGCTTGCTGCACTTATGATTCCGAGGCTCATGGGAATTCACCACAGCACCACTATTATTACAATAAAGGGTGATGGGTCTAGACTTGTCTGGAACAACTTCCAGATCAGTCAGGTACTTCCTAAGCCAAACGACCTTCTTAACAGCTTCACAAGCCGCTACATACTCGGCCTCCACAGTAGAGTCAGCAATGCACCCCTACTTGGTACTTTGCCATACTACAACCCCTTCGTTAAGAGTGAACACTGATCCTGAAGTGGATTTTCGAGAATCCTTATCAGTCTGAAAATCAGAGTCTGTGTATCTTGTAAGAATTAAATCCTTAGAACCATACTCAAGCATGTAGTCTCTCGTTCTCTGAAGATACTTAAGAATGTTCTTGACGGCTATCCAGTGACCTTGTCCTGGATTAAACTGATATCTACTGACTATCCCCACTGCATAGCAGATGTCAGGTCTAATATATAACATCGCGTACATCAAACTGCCCATGACAGATGCATAGGGGATTCGTCTCATTTCCTCAAACTCTTGAGGTGTCTTAAGACACTATTCCTTAGACAATGTAACTCTATGCCGAAAAGGCAATAGACCTCTCTCGAAGTTGTGCATCGAGTACTTGATCAACATCTTGTCAATGTATGATGCTTGAGATAGTGCTAGCATTTTGTTCTTTCGATCCCGAAAGATCTGAATCCCAAGAACAAACCGAGTCTCTCCCAAATCTTTCATTTGGAATTGGGTTGCTAGCCAGTTTTGAACTGAAGTTAGTAAGTCTACATCATTTCCAATGAGTAGGATATCATCTACATATAACATTAGGAAAACTACTACATTGTTGATGATTTTCTTGTAGACATAAGGCTCATCAATGTTTTGGTTAAAGCCACAAGATTTGACCGCAGTATCAAACCTTATGTTCTAAGATGGAGATGCCTGGTTCAATCCATAAATGGTCTGATTCAGCTTGCAAACTTTTTACTCTTGACCTTGGCCTATGAATCCCTCGGGTTGCACCATATAAATGGTCTCCTCAAGATTGTCATTCAGAAAAGCAATCTTGACATCCATTTGCCATATCTCATAGTCATAATATGAGGTAATGGATAGGAGGATGCGTATAGACTTTAGCATGGCAACATGCAAGAAAGTCTCCTTATAGTCAACTCCCTCTACCTGGGTATAACCCTTTACTACGAGTCTAGCCTCGAAGGTTTGCACTTTCCCATCAGTGCCCCGTTTCCTCTTGTAAATCAATTTGCAACCTATAGGTGTAACCCCATCAGGTTGATCTATAGGATCCCAAACTGAGTTGAAGTACATAGACTCCATCTTGACATCCATGGCTTTGATCCATTCATCTCTGTCAACATCCTCCATTGCCTTCTTGTAAGACAACGGATCCTCAATCTCGCATTTAGCTACCATAACTAGGATTTTAGTTAAACCCATATATCGAATAGGTGGGTTCGCAACCCTCCCACTACGCTGAGGTTCCCTCAACACTTGAGGTGGATTTGACCTACTAGATGAACTCATATCAACAACTCTTATTGAGGTAGCAGTCTCTTCAACAACTCTTGTTGAAGTTTTAGTAGTTTCTTTGGAAAGCTCACTCAACATGACTTTACTTCTAGGACTGTACTCCCTTATATGATCCTCCTCAAGAAAGTAGTGTTTGTCGATACAAACACTTTGTTTTCCTTAGGATATAAAAGTAACCCCCTTGTCCCTTTAGGGTAGCTACAAATAGGCACAATCTCGAACGTGCTTCCAATTTCTTAAGATTAACCTCAAGCATATGTGTTGGGCAACCCTTGATGCGGAAATGATGTAAACTAGCTTTATGCCCATTCCACAACTCCAAGGGTGTTATGGAAACACTATTGGAGGGAACATAGTTGAGGATGTAAGCTGTAGTTTCTACAGCAAAACCCAAAAACGAGTCTGGTATGGAAGTGTAACTCATCATCGACCAAACCATGTCCAATAGGGTTTGATTTCTCCTCTCCAATACACCAATCTACTGAGGTGTACCAGGTTCTGAGAGTTGGAAAATGATTCCACGTTCTATCATATAGTTCTAGAACTCAGAATAAAAAAACTCTCCGTCGCGATCAAATCAAAGTGTTTTAATCGTTTTACTTAATGCGTTTTCAACTTCAACCTTGAACTGTTTGAACTTTTCAAAGGACTCAGACTTATGTTGCATTAATAAATGTACCCATACCTTGAATAATCATCAGTAAAAGCGATGAAGTATTCGTAGACTCCCCTATCTCGCACATTCATCGGACCACAAAGGTCTGAATGTACTAACTCTAGAGGCTCTTTGGCCCTATAGCCTTTTCCGGTAAAAGGTCTTTTAGTCATTTTGCCTTCAAGGCATGACTCGCGCACAGGTAAAGAATTTTCTTCTAACTTGTTTAGAAGTCCATTCCTCACCAACCTCTCAATCATATTGTGATTATTGTACCACAAACGTAGGTGCCAAAGTTGAGCATTTTCTTTAGGAGAAACTTTAAGTCGTTTATTTTGAGTTACGATAAACATCTCTATGTTATGGAGGGAATTTGTTGCTAACAGACTTAGCACATACAAATTATTTTCCAGTTTAGCTGAACATATATCAACACCATATTTCAGAATAAACACTTTATTAACCAAAAAATTCAAGGTGTATTTACATTCAAGCAACGACTTTACAGAAATTAAGTTCCTCTTTAACTTGGGAACCATATATACATCATTCAAAATGATAAACCTATTATGTAAAGTTAACCGAAGACCTCTCACTGCCACAACTGAGACAACGTGTCCGGTTCCAACTCGCATCTGAAAGAACTCTTATCAAAGAGACCAGTGAGCGAAAGCGAGATCGTTTCAAACCCCGTTGTGGTAGAACATACACATTTACAATCAAACAGTAACAGTTATGCATAAACTCTAAATTACAACATACTTCAAAAGAAAAATACTAAGGATCAAAAGAATTTACCCTTGAAGAACTTTTCTTCTTGTTTCCCTCAATCTAACAGCATGAACGTTCGACAGCACGAACTTCATGCCTCAGCAATCTCCTCAAAAAAGAAAAAATAACACTCTACCTTCGAACAAGAAGTAGAAACCACTAGAAGGTTACCTTGGCATTCTCAGTGTGAGAATCCAGGAGTTATGGGCTCTGTATGGATTTGGTAGAGGGAAGGAGGAAATGATAGATCGGTTAGACGATCGAGTAAGGGGGAGATGACTAAAGTCTATCATATAGACTGAGTACTCGATCGTTTAGAAAACAAGTGTCTATCGTATAGCAAACTCATTGTATGATCGTTTATGCTCTCAAGCTATCGTATAGCTATTTCTTTTGTGCGTCCGATTATCAATCGCTTAATGATTGCATCGTGAAAAAAATGAAAATAATTTTTATTTTATCCATCAGTTACTGTAACTGATCACAACTTCCTATTAAGTTGGTTATTGGGAGAAAAAAATCGAAACCAATTATCCCATAATTGATTTAATTACAAATAAATAATATATTCATAACCTATAGTTTTAATATCACATCTCATGCAATATCTAAACCATAGTTCTTTTTCTTCTTTATAGTGTATAATAATAATTCCTCCAATTAATGTATCTAATACATTAAATCAATTATATCTCATATAATTGATGCAATTTAATTATATCATATATAATCAAATTCCTCTTGTTAATTTGAACACTTCAAACTAACCCAAAAACTGATTCTCAACATGAATCCATTAAGCTACCAAGGGACCTTATGAACCTATAGCTTGAAGCTCCAATGGTACGTGAATAACTGACTAAACTCTTTAATCACGATATCCACCATCCATTAACTATCGGACATTCTACTAAAGATTGACAACTGCACTCTTCGCGCTACAGATATATTTATGTGTCCATTGGATATAACCAATCAACAGTACAATGACCCTTCACAAATCGCTCGTAAGTATAGCTGGACCAATTTACCGTTTTGCCCCTATAATTACATCTAACTCTTTAAGTACCATTTATTCCTCTAATGAACAATACGTCATAGTCCTACTATGAGTAAATCCTTATCGGGCCAAGAGAAGGTATGGTGCCACATTTTTCAAGTCCCGGAATCAGCCCTTAAGGGATTAATTTATCTACTTATTTCTGAATTGGGGAATGAGTGAATTCCGTCTTGTGTAGCTGAGTTCCTAGCTCCCCAATTAGACGAATCCTCAAAGTGGTAGGTTTGAGTCGGCGATCTGGCCATTCGCACCCATACAAATCAAAGGACTACCCTTATAGGCAGGAGTTCCTAACCCACACAAGATCAAGGTCATGTAACCTATGGTCATCCTAGTGAAATTAAAGTCTTTGTCATGAACAATTTTATCTAGCGAGACTAAGCATTTCATGGTCCAGTCTTATACAAACTCTTTTGTATAGAGCATCCACGTTCACATGTCTAATACGTGAATGGTCAGGATCAGACCATTTGTAGCACTTTACAACACTTGTAACATCTACAAAATGGGCCACACTCGTAGTGTCAACAGGATAAGTTTCCCTCCTTTATTCATATACCACAGACTATTTAGGTTATCACTTAAAGCATGATCCATTTGTATGTCATCACATACATGCTTAAGTTACAACGATAACCAGGGATCTTAGTTTATTGGTTTATGGTTAATGCAACTAAAATATCTCATATTTCAAAGACAGTAGTGAATAAAATATCTCATATTAATATAGGTGTTACGAACTACTGGACCCTTTAAGATTTAGGGTATCAACCCCCACAACATCGTCATCTCACCAGCCTCAAGCTTCCGCCAGGAACTAATTCCTTGAGATGAAAAACAAACATGATTAGTTGCCACAGAGACTATAATCCAGGCAGAATCATTATTCTCCACTAAAAAAGTCTCCAAAACCAGTAAATCACATTTACCTTGTTTTGCCTTCTTCTTCTTAGCCAAATAACGTGGGTAGTTCCACTTTAAGTGCCTGTTCTAGTTGCAGTAGAAACACTTTCCTTTGTCAACTGGCGTTGGTCGCCTACCCCGCGGAGCACCAGGCTGTGGGTTAGCAAGCGCCTTCCCCTTCCCCTTATTACCCTTCTTCTTTTTCCACTTGCTGGTGCCGGAAGAAAAGGTGCAGATTAGTTCTTGAGGTCGAACCTCGGTAGAACTTCTTTGATGAGGAAGCAACATTTGCCTCACAAACCTTCTTTTCCTTGCTTTTCAGCAAAGATTGGAATGTCTGTAACTCGTTGAGTAGAGTTGTAAGATTGTAATGAACCCTGTTCAAAAGAGCGTTGCTAACAAAATGAAGGAAGCTTTCTGGTAACGACTCCAGAATTATGCTAACCTGGCTAGTCTCATCGATGCTAGACTCGTTCATCTCTACCATGTTAAAGTGGACCATAATGTTCAGGACATGTTCTCGAACAGATGTACTCTCCTTCATCTTGGAGTTGAAGATGAACTTAAGACCATCGTGCCTGAGCTGTGTGAATGGTTGTCTAAACATTCCCCTTAGGGACTCCATGATCTCGTGTGCAATGATCATGGGCTCATGCTTCTTGGCCAAAACGTCATTAAGGCTGGCCAAGATATATGTTTGGGCCTTCTCGCTAGCTTGTGTCCATTTCTTGTACGCCTCTCGAACATTTTGAGTGGTGTTGGTGTTGGATCGACACCATCACGTGGTGGAAGGGAACAGGATCCATAAGCACTCTAATTCATTAATTTTGGTTGAAAAGAAGCATGCTAAAAACAGAGTATAATGGGTTTCAAGAACATACCTTGGCCGAACCATCGAAATCTCTATTTCCAACTACTAAATCCTCTGAATCCTTGTGTAGAACACCACAAAATCTTTCCTACTATCCTCTTGATGTTCTAGATTGAGTTGTGGGACTTAAAATAAGCTGGAATCAAAGGGAATATGAAGAAAGCTTAATTAACCAACATATTGAATAACACCTTCTTCACTTGAATTTTTCAGCAAAAATTCAATCAGTTCATCCTCATTTTCTTCACTCCAATCTCTTCAATATATTGTAGACTATCATGCAAAGAGATGTGTTGTATGGGATGCAACTCATGCTTGGAGTAAACCAAAGGAAGAGGTGGTGGGTTCCTTGTAAGCTAGTTGAAGATGAATATGAAAATCCCATTTTCAATTTTGTGTAATTTTTCAATTTTCAAAAATGATTTTGATTTTAAAATCATATTTTATTTCTAAAATCAAAATTTGTTAATTTTAATAAATTAATTTTCTAATAAAATTAATAAATAATTATTTAAACAATTTAAATAATTTTAATTAATTTAATATCCAATATTAAAGTAATTTTACACAAATTCATCTTCATATATTTAAATCATATTTAAATATATGTTTTCCAATTCCGTTTGATTCTAATTTGAATGTTTCAAATTAACTTATCACGTTACTCTAGAGTTAATCCATTTCCGAGCTAGTAGGGGGACCTTATTGACCTACAGATCATGGGCTCCAATGATCCGAGATTAATCGGCTAAACTCATTAGACCGATCTAACCCCCATTCGTTAACTAATGGGTCACTCCACTAAAGCCCATAGTTGAACTCCCCTAACTGTAGGTATATTATGTCCACTCGATATAACCATGATTAGTAAGTTAACCCTTCACAGGTTGTTCGCAATAACGACTGGGTCAAATCTCTGTTTTACCCTCGAAATTACCTCTTGTTCCTTAAGTCCCCACTGATCCCCTAATGAACAATTGTTTTGTGATCTAATCATAAAATCGAGTCCCTCTCATGCCAAATGAGAGGGAGGTATCCCTTGTTCAAGCCCTAGAATTAGCACTTAAGGGAACAACCTCTCTATTATCCCTAAAACGGGTAGGAGTGAATTCCCTCTTGCACCCTATGTCCCCAGATATCTATCCGATATTACCCCTGAAATGATAGTCATATTGAGCCAGCACTGTTGAGCCAACCCTCACCTATGCAAATCTAAGGGTAATCCTGAATAAACAGGAGTTCATAGTTAGCTCAGGATTAAGGTCAAGTTACCTAGGTCATCGTTTTGAAATAGTCAGTCTTAAACAGTAAACAACTTTATAAAGTAAGAGTGACTCATTTTGTGGTCTGATCTTGTACAAACTCTTTTGCACAAGGACACCTCCACTTTTGATGTCCAACATGAACGAATTAGGATCACTTCGTTTGTAGCACTTTACAACTCCTTGTACCAACTACAGAGCAGGTCGTATCCAATAGTGTTACCAGAATAAGGTACCCAACCTTATTCATGTACTATAGATCATTTTGACTATTTACTTGAACCTGATCCACCTTTATGTCTCCACATAAAGTTCAAGTACTCATCCAATAGTCAAGGGACTTTTAAGTTTATTGGATTTCTATTCAATCAATAGATCTATTCAATAACACCTTTATTGAATTATTAGAATAAGCTTCATTGTTTACATACCACAAGTTTTAGAACATAAAACTCAACAGTTGGGAAGTTGAATAGGAGGACACTCCTTCATAAGGACGAACCTAAGGTCATCGATGATTAGTATCGTGTTAATCGTGTTTTTCCAACTAGCGTAGTTCTCGCTAGTCAGTTTATCAGTGGCTAAAAGTGGTAATGCAAGTAGACTCAGTAACCTACCACTTTTAACACCAATTAAGTTTTAGCAAAATAGTTCTATTGTACCCTAAGTGACATCTATTTTGCAATGATGTCCCAGTGAGGCAGGACAAAAGTCACCATTGAGGTGATCAAGTGCCCTTTCACTGGGATGAGACAATTTCAACCATTAGACAGAAACTACTCCTTGTAACTGAATCTGTTAACATCCTTAACAATTTCGTGTAAGTGTAGCCCCTCATTTTAGGCCCTAGAGTCTCGCCCTAATGCGCTCACTGTAGGGAAAAAGCAGATCAGGACAAGAGACTAAAGCAACCTTATCCATCTCTAAAGATCAGATAAAGAGTTGTGCAAATACAACCATTCTTTAGGGGGACACTCCTAGGGTGCCTCGAGGCGATGCACTAAAACGTTATCCAACCTAATGAAAGAGATTGTGGGATATGTTGTCACATGTCCCACTCCCACTTACTATGAACATTCTCTCCATTCACCTTGGTATTGACCTACACAAACACTATCCTATAGGGGGACACTTCTAGGGTGCCTCGAGACCGAGGATAGATCTCACGGTGTGAACTTTTAGGGAGAAACGTGTAAAGGTAAAGTGAAGTATCATATACCCCAATTACCTCCCACTGAATGTTCTACCTATGGATTCATTAACTTAGTAAATCCGACTACTGATTTTAACTAAGTGATATTTAATTTGCTAAAAAATAACACTTGCTTTTGATGATTAAATAAGTTTGATTCAAGTCTTATTAAACACTTTAACAAACTATCATCAAATTTTCATGCATGCAAAAAATCTATCTAATTCACCTTTCCAGTTAGGTTCCCAGGTAGGGGTGTTCCGTTTCTGTCAGCTTAAATATCCCAGTCTTGCTAGAACCCACCTTAGACAAAAGGTCCCTTATAGATAGATTTGTTACATATTTAATCTTTTATTAGCCAATTTAATCCTATTAAACCAAAAGATTAAACTTAGGTATCTAATCTCATTAGAACTGTGATCTTAGGTCTATCTCAATCAAATTTTAAAACTCTTTTAAAACATGATTAAAGCCTAAGTTTGCATGCATGTCTTTCTTATTGATTTTAATTCTAATTTCATTAGTTATAACTCTTATAAAAAATGAAACAACTAAAATCAACCACATTGCTAAGCTAGACATCTACAAGGTATTTATAAATTTTATAAATAAACCTAAGTGTCATGCTTCATGCAATATTCATTCATTACTAAATATAACTTTTATATTTACAAGTAATGAACTATACTGTTCCATTTATTTCGTGATTCGAGCTCAGGAGTGTATTGTATAAAATAATTTGAAAAAATAAATTTTAAGTATGAATTATGCGTTGATGCATTGATGCGTTGATGTATGCGTAACATGTTGATGCGTTAGAGATGTGCAACAGAACGCATGACACTCCTTTATTGACGTTCAAGTTTTCCTAAATCAGATTCAAGTATAAATCCAATTTAGGTTCCTGGTAAGTCCAGGGTCGAACTCAGGGATTCATATTAAAGCTAACGCAGACCTTGCGTTATAACTGTTGTAGGGATATCCTAAATGTATGGAGAAATGCGTTATTTACACTAAGGTGTTGTGTGTGTACAAGAAGATACAAAAGGGTCGAGTAGACAATGATGGGTCGTGTGAAAATGGATTTTAATGCAAGTGGTATGCATCGATCTAAGTTGGATGTACACGAACTAGAATATGAAGTGAATGAGATGGTTTGTTTATCTTTGTTTATGCGTTAGACTCTACTCGACACTTCTCAATGCGAATATCATACAGTACCTATCTCTAGGATGTATGCGTCAAACACAGGATGCAATAAAACACCAGTGAGTCTATCTCTAGATGTACTAGGTGTTCCAACTTGATGTTGGCTTACTTATTCTCTCGAATAGTCTAAGCTAAAGATACTTTTACCAATTGATTTAGTTGGCTTAAGCGTTTGAAATGGATTTTTGCATGAAATATAGATGCATCCAACATAAACAAGAAACAAACAATGACAAAATATGATAGATCAAATATGTGAATTTATAAAGAAGCTGATTGTCTTTACAAAGAAATACTTAATCAGATGAAAGGATGAAAGTGATAAATAAGATGAAATGAAATGAGTCAAGCCACAGAGTACAATTTCTTGTCCTCTTTGGCTCAATTCTAGTTGTGTACAACCACTTGTGTAAGAGTTGGACAAAGTGTCTTTCTCGAGCTCGGCCTTCCTCCGCTCCATGATTGACGATGGTGGTGGTTCTCTTCCCTCTTGCTCTTCTCGACACCACAGTACAACTCTAAAGATCTAAAACTAAGACTAAGCTAATACTGAGACTAAAACTGAGAGTGAGAACTTGGAACTTCTCTACTTTTAAATCTAGTGAGATTTCTTCTATTTATAGGTGTCGGTCTTCTCCAGCTTGATGATGGGCAGCATTAAAGTCCATACCCTGGTCAGCCACTTAACACTCAGATGCTTTTCAGACGCCGCCTGCTGTAGGTGCCCATGCTTGCAAGTGGTGATTTGACACATAGCCTGAATCAATGAATCTTCCTTGCGTTGAATCCCTCCTACGCATGGCCCATGCGTTAGACTTTGCCTGTTACACTTTTCTTAATAATGCGTTAGCCTCTTGTTGAGATCCTACAATGTCACACGTTAGTGCCGCAATACTTTAGCAATAAACATTATTTTTCATAAGTATGATAATGTTCGAGTAATTCCATGCGTTTCTTATAAAAATGATGAGATTTTATCATTAAAAATCCTAATTGTTCCAACTTAAGAGCCACAATAACTTGTATTTCTAAAGTTATCACATACATGCTAACGTACACCCTATACTATAACACTTATAATATAAAGATCATGCATGAATATGCTTAATGCATGTATATATTATAACTCTTATATTATATGATGCATGAGCATGCTTTAATCTAATTTAATCATGCAAACTATTATATTATAACACTTATAATATAAAGATGATGCATGAATAAATGCATAACCAATGGTGGGTTTTAAAAACTATACGACATACATTATGACATATAATTAAACATACATCACATATACATTCATGAAAAAATTGATGAATCGAGATAATTAGCCTCAAAACTGGAAAAATAAAGCTAACGATTATATAAAGCACAGAGTCAACCGGTTCATATAGGTGAACCGGGTCTTGAACCGCCTGGGCGAAGCCTCGTCACTTGATCGTGTAGCAATTTCTTCAGATCTTCAAGTAACGCCTATCGAGTATAAACGATCGTGTAGCGTGGATCGAGTGCCTTTGAACTATGCAATGAGCATGAAGGCCATATGATCATGAAGTGCACATCGAGTAACGCATGTCATACAATCATTTAGACAACGACTATATGATGAGCATGATTGTCTAAACGATCGAGGAGCAAGTGTCAAGTATCCCATACCGTGTGATCGAGTAGCTAGTGACTATGCAATGAGCATGCTAGCTTACTTAATCGTATAGTGTGCGCGCCATGCGTTGAGTATCATATACTCAGAGATCGTTTACCCTGAGCGTTTACGCGATCGAGTAGCCAATGCAACACATAGCATCAACTATGCTCGTTTAGCAAATACTACATGATCGAATAGAAGTTTTCTACACGATCGCATAGCCAAATCTAAACGATCGTTTAGCCTGAGCTACAAGATGCGACCAACTGATTGGTCTTCCTCCTCGAAGGGAACAACATCTCCATGCGTCTGAATCTTCATCACGAATGACTCAAATGAAACAAACTTGAATACAGACTCGATAGCTTGTTAATTATGCCCAAAATGCAGGGGCCCTTACAAGTAAACTTTTTAAATGTAAAGAAAGCTTTAAAACAGAGGAAAACATTTGAAAATTATACATCAACCAAATCCACAACCATATCTAACACTTAAATGCATTGTAGAATTCATAAAACCCACCAAGATTGTAAATGAACTTCAATACAACAATGAAATTTGGAATATTAGAACAACCTGTCTCTGATACCAATTGAAGGTACTATAAAATTAGAGGACCAGGGAGCGGAAACAGATCATTTCAAACCCTATTATGAAAGAACACATACATTTATAGTCATACAGAAATAGTTATGCATTAAGGACTAAATTACAATATGCTTTATAAATTAAATACCTTTGAAGACAATACTTATGAAGAACCCTTTCTTCACGTATCCCTCGATCGATCACCAATGCGTCCTACAACATGAACGCAATGAGCATCTGGAAGATCCTCGATCACCAGCGAGTACAACTCGATCCTCGACCCTCGAACAGAACTGGACACCACCACTCGATTACCTTGGTATTATCGGTGTGAGAATCTAGGAGTTATGGGCTCTGTATGAATTTGGATCGAGGGATGGAGGAATGGAAGAGGAAACAATCGAGTAAACGATCGAGTATTGAACAGAAGGAAGAAGTCTATCATATAGACTTGATACTCAATCATGTAGTAGAAGGCACTATCGTATAGTCTTGATATTAGATCGTGTAGCAACGAGTTCTATCGTATAGAAAACTCGATAACTCTCGTTTAGTTTCCCAAAAGTAATTTGATTATTTGATGCGTGAAGCGTGGAATGAATGAATGAAAAACCATTTTTCTTCTTTGTCTCATTTAGCCATAAACCGTCTAAAACCCACCCAATAAGGCCGGTTATTGAAGAAAAGGAATATTAATTATCTCATAATTAATAATTTATAAATAAATACAATAACTAACTTATCATATTATATTTATAACCTATAATTTTAATATTGCATCATATGCAACACATAAACCATAGTTCTTTTTCTCTTTTATGGCATTTATATAAATCATATTTAGATAAATTCCTACAATCAAATAATGTATCAAATACATCAAATCAATTGTATCATATATAATTGAATTAATTTAATTATATCATATGTAATCAAATTCCTCTTGTTAATTTGAACATTTCAAACTAACCCCAAAATTGATTTTCAACATGAATCCATTGAGCTACCAATGGGACCTTGTAGAGTTGTAGCTTAAAGCTCCAATGGTACATGAATAACCGACTAAACTCTTTGATCACGATATCCACCATCTGTTAACTATTGGACACTCCACCAAAGATCAATAGTTGCACTCTTCGCACTACAGATATATTTCTGTGTCCATTGGATATAACCAATCAACAGTATGATGACCCTTCACAAATTGCTTGTAAGTACAGTTGGTCCAATTTACCGTTTTGCCTCTATAGTTATATCTAACTCTTTACGTACCACTGATTCCTCTAATGAACAATAGATCATAGTCACACTATGACTAAACCCTTCTCGAACCAAGAGAAAGTGTGGTGCCACATTGTTCAAGCCCTAGAATCAACCTTTAACGGAGCAATTTATCTACTTACCCCTACTTCGGGGAAGGAGTGAATTCCATCTTGTGTAGCTAAGTTTCTAGCTCCTCAATCAGACGAATCCACAAAATGGTAGGTTTGAGTCGGCGATCTGGCCACTTGCACCCATACAAATCAAAGGACCGCCCTCATAGGTAGGAATTCAAACCTCACTCAGGATTAAGGTCGTATTACCTATGGTCATCCTAGTGAAATGATAGTCTCAATTATGAACGACGTTATATAACGAGACTAAACATTTCATGGTCCGGTCTTATACAAACTTCTTTGTATAGAGCATCTTCGCTCGCATGTCTAATACACGAATGATCAGGATTAGATCATTTGTAGCATTTTACAATATTTGTAATACCTACAAAGTGGGCCACACTCATATTGTCACCAGGATAAGGTATCCCTCCATTATCCATATACTATAGACGATTTAGGTAATCACTTAAAGCACAATCCAATGTATGTCTCCACCTACATGCTTAAGTTACAACGATAACCATGGATCTTAGTTTATTGGTTTGTGGTTTATAAAACTAAAATATCAAATATTTCATAGGCTGAAGTGAATAAAATATCTCATATTATAAATCACAAAGTGTTTGTTCATACATGCATTTAGAAACTACAAGACCCTATGAGATTTAGGGCATCAACCCCAACAACTTTGGCCTCCATCGGTTCGGGCTCCAAAATTTTGCATATTTCGATCTAAAACCGAATAAGAGTATTTATAGAATTTTTTGCAGCATTGCAGCGCTACAAACAACATTGCAATGCTTGATAAGAAAGGCCACGAGCGTGGGAGTGAAGTGTCAGGCTACGTTGCAAAGGCGGCGAGGTTGAACATTTGGAGCGTTGTGACGCTCGGGGCAACGTTGCAACGCTAAGCATTATGAGAATCACAACGCTAAGCATTCTGCCAAAAACTCGATACTCGATGCTCGATGACTCGATACTCGATGCTCATTTACTCGGTAGCATTTTACTTGATTACTCGACAACCTTTTACTCGATGGCACTCGATGATACTCGATGGCTTATTATACTCAGTGGAACTCAATGGTAATTTGGTAATTTCAACTCCTTTGAAGCTTGGATGCTCAAATAAATTCCAAATTGCTTCAAATTAACCCCGTTATTTACCAAATGATTAATTATACCTCTTGATTGCTCAGTACTTACAAAATGGGAAAATAAACATGTAAAATCCAATAAGGAACCTGAATTAAGCTAGAAATAATAGCTCTTTTTGACAGCTATCACACAACTACACTCTTCTCACTACGGATATATTTGTTTGTCTATAGATATAGACTAATACCAACAAGTTAGTCCTTCAAGAGTGTTCATAACTCCAATTGGGTCAAATTACTATTTTACCCTTGGGTTACCTATAATACCTTAAGTACGAGTGCTCCTCTAATGAACAACCTGTTTATAGTCCAACTAATAAATAGAAACCCATCTCGAGCCAATAAGAGGGTAGGGCCCTTTTTTCAAGTCCTGAAGACACCATCTAAGGGAACACTCATCTACTTACCCTCAAAAAGGAAATGAGTGAATTCCATCTTGTATTATTATGTTCCCAACTCCCACTTGGTCTTGCCCTAAAAATGATAGGCATATTGGATCGGCAAAATAGTCACCCTCACCCATGCAAATAAAAAGACAATCCTCCGTGAACAGTAGTTCATATATACTCAGGATTAAGCTAAGTCGCCTAGATCATCCTATTGAAATAAAAACATGACTAGTCAACGATGTTACATCTAACTGTTACTATTTTGAGGTTCAGTCTTATGCAAACTCATTACATAGGATACCCCGACTCGCGTGTCACTTACCAAATGCGTTGGATCATTACGTTTGTATCAAACACAAAGTGGGTCGTATCCTTAATGTTACCAAGATAAGGTACCCAACCTTATCCCTATACTATAGACCCTTTAGATTGTATCTTGAACATTGATCCCTATATGTCTCCACATACAATTCAAGACTCATAAGACAACTTTGGATGTTAGTTTATTGGATTTAGGGTTATTTAGACAAAATAGACAATAATATAAATAATAACATTTATTGATTTAACATATATAACTTTTTATTGATGACGTTCAATTAATAACATTTAATATCTATGAGTTTTAGGGCATAAATCCTAACATCCTCAACATCATCATATGGTATGAAAACTCAAGTTTCAGTTAAACCCAAGTAACGGTCAAGTTGTATTACAATCCTCCCACTACGTCGAGGCACTCTCAATGATTGAGAAGGACAAGACAGACCTGAAGTGCTAGCTTCTTAATTAACTCTTGATGAAGGACTAGTTTCATCAAAAACCCTTGTTGACTCTTCAGTAGCTTCACTTAATACTACTTACGTGGTTTATGATCTCTCATGTGGTATTTCTCTTAAAATGTAGCATTTGTCGATACAAATACTTTATTTTTTTAGGGTCATAGAACAGACCACCTTTCATTTCCTTAGGGTAACCAACAAATTGGCACAGGTTTGAACGAGGTTTCAAATTCTTAGGATTTTTCACTAACACATGTGTAGGACAACCCCAGATTCTGAAGTAACGTAAACTCAGTTTACGCCCCCTTCATAACTCGAAAGGTGTTTCAGAAACCTTATTCGAAGGAACATTTGTCAAGATGTGAACTGCAGTCTCTACTACATACCCCCAAAACGAGTTAGACAATTGAGCATAGCTCATCATAGTCCGCCATTTGTTCGCTTCAAGTTCTCCATTGTCGTTCGTCTGCTCTGAGTCTACCATTGTCGTTTGTCTGCTCTGAGTCCACCATTCGTCGTCCACTGTGGTCACCAGTGGACTTTTGTGAAGGTGGAAAGAATGAGAGATAGAGAGAGAATAAGTGAGGGTTTTGAAAAAATGGTTAAAATAAATCTTGCATGTGAATCAAGGAAACTTTTGAGTTTTCTTTTTTAAAACATGTGCAATTGGTTATAGGTTATTGACAAAAAGGTAATTGTATTGGAGTTGATGCCCTAAATCTCGTGGTTCATAGTTTGTAAACTTTGTACACAAATTAGTTATTTGATAAAATAAGATGTTATTCTATTCGACATTTAGTTGCATTAACCTAATTCAATAAACTAAGATCTAAGATTATTTAATACAACTTAAGCATGTATGATGTTGACATATAGGTGGATCATGTTTAAATAATAACCTAAATTATCTGTAGTATATGGATAAGGTTAGGTACCTTATCCTTGTAACACTATCGGACGACTCACTTTGTAATTGTTACAATAGTTATAAAGTATTACAAACGATCTTATTCTAATCGTTCATGTAGAGATATATAAGTGGGGGTATCCTATACAAAGAGTTTGTACAAGATTAGACTGTGAAATTATTAGTTTCTCTTTATAACGCCGTTACTTGAAGAGATTAACATTTCACTAAGATGACCATGGGTGACTTTGAAGGGATCGAATCCCACAGTGGAAGCATTTTATTAGAACGCCTTGTATCTCACAAATCGATTTTACATTAAATAAAATCATTATAAAAAAACAGAATATATAAACATGTAAATTAGTATGCATTAGGGAAAAAATTAGAACGATTCTTACCTATCTCCAAGGATCTTGATCACGAACAATTTCTTGAACAATCTTGAACACTACCACGAGAGTAACCTCGTTATTCTCGGGGATTCCAATAGAGGGATAAGTGGTATCCAACTATTGGGAGAGGGATAGGAGAAAAATAAGTTTTGGAAAGTAGAGAGAACTTTCTTTATGTCTTAGAAAAAATAATGTACAATAACACTATGATGTTGTGTATTATGTTCTGTGTGTGTTCTCAAAGAGCCATAGGGAGATCTTTATATAGAGAAAGAACAAACTCTTTTCCTAATATTTTCATTTTCCATAATTAATTAAATAACATATATTTAATTAATTAGCCCATTTAACTAAACAACAGTTATTTAATTAATTAATCCAATTAAATAACACTTCTTTAATTTTAATTTACACAATAATTAAATAACTATTTATACATTAAACCCAATTTATGTATATATATAATTATCATAAACATCCCATGTATATGTGCAAAACCGCTATATTAATTAATTATTTATGAATCTAATTCACTTGAATTAATTCAGCCATACCTCCAACTTGTTGATCGGAATTTGAGCCGGCTATCTCAGAGACATGGTCTAATCATGAGGGTAGTGTTTTATCATGGTGTCGGATAAGTGATTAGTCCAACTGAGGTTCATCAACCATTTACGATATTCGATCAGAAAGTTCTTCACCCTTTTCTTGCGTAAAAGCGATTAGAATTCGAACACGTCGCGTTTTACTGTGAATCTTATTTAAATATTACTTTCCAATTTAATTATAGATCATATCCATAATTAATTATATATTAATCACATTAATATATAGTTTTCTCAAATTAATTCAAACAATTCAAATTATCCCTCTAAGTATCCTTTATTGAGCTAATAAGGGGATTTGGTTAACCTATAGATCAGAAGTTCCAATGATATGAGATTAATTGGCTAAACTCATTAACTAACTTAATCAATATTCGTCAACCGTGGGTACACTCTACTAAAGACCCACAACTTTACTCTTCTCACTACAGATATATTTCTTTGTCCACGGATATAGACCAATACCGGCAAGTTAGTCCTTCATGAGTGTTCGTAACTCCAATTGGGCCAAATTATCGTTTTACCCTTGGGTTACTTCTGACTCCTTAAATACGAGTGCTCCTCTAATGAACAACCTATTTATGGTTCAACCAATAAACAGAAACCCCTCTTAGGCTAATGAGAGGGTAGGACCCTTTGTTCAAGTCCCAGAGATACCACTTAAGGGAACACTCATCTATTTACCTTTAAAGTGGGAAGGAGTGAATTCCATCTTGTATTATTATGTTACCAACTCTCCAATCGGGCTTATCCCCAAAATGGTACGCATATTGGGTTGGCGATCTGGCCACCCCCACCCATACAAATTAAAGGACAATCCCTCGTGAAAAGAAGTTCATAATATACTTAGGATTAAGACTAAATCGCCTATGTTATCCTGTTGAAATAAGAAATCTAACTAGTCAATGGTGTTACATCTAGTCGTTACTGTTTCACGATCTAGTCTTATGCAAACTCATTGTAAAAGATACCACTACTCGCGTGTTACCTACACGAACACGTTGGATCATTACGTTTATATCAAATACAAAGTGGGTCGTATCCATAGTGTTACCAGGATAAGGTATCCAATCTTATCCCTATACTATTGACCCTTTAGGCTATATCTTGAATATTGATCCCGTTATGTCTCCACATACAATTCAAGATTCATAAGACAACCTTAGATGTTAGTTCATTGGATTTGGGGTTATTAAGACAAAATAGATAACAATACAAACAATAACATTTATTGATTTAATATATGTAACTCTTTATTGATGATGGTCAATTAATGACATTTACTATCTACAAGTTTTAGGGCATAAAACCCTAAAAACTTGACTTTAATCTTGAGTGAGTTGCGAACTTTTGTCTATGAAGGCGATTCTTGATAGATAAAACTAATATGCAGCGGAAGAAATCAGAATTAATAAGCATTCTAATTACATTTAATTTGAGTTTTAAAGCATGCAATGAAACTATCATAAAAATAGAGTTTCATAAGAATACTACCTTTGATGTAACTCTTCAAATCCTTGCTCCTCAACACGAAATAAACCTCCAAATATTCAATAGACCACCAAGAGAAGTTTTTCTACTATCCTCTAACTTGGATTAAGAGGTGAAATATCAAATTGACGTCAATTTGTTAAGGGATGAGGAGGGTTATTAGAGATAAGAGAAGAAGTTCAGCAAGAACAAAAAACCACCTTCGTGTCCACGAATTTCTCAATTATTTTACCATGAAGAACATGCAAATTCTTCAGTTTCAACTCATTGACACCTCAAGGAGCTGAAGTTTACTAGGCTAAGTGTTTGGCTTGGAGGAAGCCACTTCATTTGAAGATGCAAAATTGGAAAACTCCACCCAGTAGTGGAATTTTCAAATTTTTGTTTTTCAATTTCTTTTTAATTTTGAATTTTAATCTAAATATCATTAAAACGAACATTAAAAATAAAATAAAATAAAACTTGAATTTGATGTTTTTTAGAATTGAAAAAACAATTTATTTAAATAAATAATTAAATAATTTTAATTAATTAATTAAATAATAATTTAATATAAAATATTAAATTAATCAAACACCTAATTTATATATGAATCCTATCCATACAATTCAATATTTATATATTTCAATCTCTCCAATTTTGTATAATTTCTACAAAATTAAACATTTTAATTATATCACATACAATTCATTAAAACCATAGTTGAATTTGCACACTTCAAATTCAAAACCCTAATTTCAAATTTCAACATTTCAAATCGGCTTAATTCACTAATTCAAGATATAATTTTACGAGCTAGTAAAGAGACCTTATGGACCTACAGATTATGAACTCTAACGATAGCGTAATAGTTGTATTCTCCTCACTGTAGATATATTTCTGTCTATTTTAACCATAATTAGTATGTCAATCCTTCACAGGTTGTTCGTATTTTGCAGTTAGGTCAAAATTATCGTTTTGCCTCTGTAAATACATCTTGCTCCTTAAACTCCCACTGATCCTCTTTCGAACAATTTGGTTTATAGTCCAACTAATAAACCATAATTCTCTCAATCATGAGAGAGTGGGGCCCTATTGTTCAAGATCAGGAATCAGTGCTTAAAAGAACAACCTATCTGCTAACCCTAAGTCGGGTAGGAATTAATTCCATCTTATAGAACTATATCCCCAACTATCTATCCGGTCTCATCCCCAAAATGAGACGCTTATTGAGCAGTACTGATGGACTACTCTCACCTATGTAGATCAACGGATAATGCCGAATATATAGGAGTTCATAGTTAGCTCAGGATTAAGATTGCGTTACTCTAGGTCATTGAATTTGAAATAGCCAGTTTTAACTGTAAATGGTCAGTATAAAGAAAAGTAACTATTTCAAGGTTCGGTCTTATGAAAACTCATTATATAGGATGCCTCCACTCACATGTCTCCACATGAATGATTTTGGGATCATATCATTTGTATCGATATACAAAATAGGCCACATCTAATAGTGGCACCAGGATGAGGTACCTAATTTCATCCATATACTTATAGACCATTTTGGCTACATACTAAAACTGGATCCTTTTTTATGTAGCCACATAAAGTTAAAGTATTCATATTATAGCCATGGATTCATTTATTGGATTTTTATAATAGAATGCAATATCAATAACAATTATTGAAAAAATACTCAATAATACTATTATTGATAAATAGTATATGTTAACAATATTTACAAATTACGAGTTTAGGACATTCTCAACATTCTCCCACTTGGACTAATACTCCAATGAGATACAAATATACAAATATAAAATGTTTACAATATTGAGAAAAATAGAGAGAAAATACAATAAACTAGGGCATCCAAATACCCTTGACATTCTCCCACTTACCCGATCGACCAGGTGGCCCTCGAACACTTTAGCCGAGAGGGCTTTCGTAAAAGGATCAACAAGGTTTTTTTCTGAGGCTATCTTCGTGACTATCATGACTCCTTGGTATACTATCTCTCTAATGAGATTTTACTTTCTTTCGATATATTTTCCACGTTTATGACGTCTTGGTTCCTTGGAATTAGCAACTGCACCATTGTTGTCGTAATACAGGGTAATGGGTAGATGCATATTTGGAACTACTTCCAAATCTGCCAGGAACTTGCGCAACCACACTGCTTCTTTAGTTGCTTCACATGCAGCTACATATTCTGCTTCCATTGTGAAGTCAGCTATACAATTCTGTTTGATGCTTCTCCACAACATAACTCCTCCGTTAAGAGTGAAAATTGATCTTGAAGTAGATTTTCTAGAATCTACATCAGTCTGAAAGTCAGAATCAGTATATCCCGTAAGGGTCAAATCCTTAGTCCCTCGTTCTCCGAAGATACTTGAGGATGTTCTTGACAACAGTCCATTGACTGTGTCCAGTGTTAGATTGGAACCTGCTGGTGATTCTTACTGCAAAGTATATGTCAGGACGTGTGTATATCAGACTCCCAACTGCTGAAGCATATGGAATTCTTTTCATCTTCTCAACTTCTTGAGATGTTTTAAGACACTATTCATTTGAAAAATGAATTTCATGTCTAAAAGGTAACATACCCTTTTTGGAATTTTGCATATTATACCTCGACAACATCTTGTCAATATAAAATGTTAAGATAGTGCTAGGGATATGTTCTTGCGATTCCAAAAAATTTGGATCCCAAGAACGTATTGAGCATCTCCTAAATCTTTCATTTAGAATTGTGATAATAACCATCTCTATATGTTAGCAAGGAAACTTGTCACATTATCAATGAGCAAGATATCATCAACATAAAGGACCAAGAAACTATAGTTTTGTTGACTATTTTCTTGTATACACAAGATTCATCAACATTCTGTTCAAAGCCATAAAACTTGATCACAGTGTCAAATCTTATATTCCAAGATCTAGAAGCTTGTTCTAACTCATACATGAATCTTTTAAGCTTACAAACCTTTTGTTCTTGATTCTATTCAATGAACCCTCCTGGTTAAGACATAAAAATACTATCCTCAAGATGACCATTCAAGAAAGCTGTCTTAACATCCATTTGCCATATTTCATAGTCATAATATGTGGCAATGGATAAAGTTATTGTAATTGATTTTATCATGGCAACAGAAGAGAATGTTTCTTCATAGTCAACCCCTCATTTGAGTAAAATCTTTTGCCACAAGTTTAGCTTTATAGGTTTGCACCTTGCTAGTTTGGTCTCGCTTTCTCTTATAGATCCATTTACAACCTATAGGTTCAACCCTATGTGGTTGATCTTACAAGTTCCCACACAGAATTGAAGTACATTGACTCCATTTTCATGTCCATGGCTTTTATCCATTGTTCCCTATCAACATCATCCATTGCCTGTTTAAAGGTCAATAGATCCTCTAGGCCATCATCAGGTATGATATCTCGAGTTTCTATTATACCCATGTAGCATTCAGGTTGATGAACAACCTTCCCACTACATCGAGGCATTCTTAACTCTTGAGAAAGATATGATGGGACAAAAACTATTGTTGATGGACCAGTTTGATCAACAATTTTAGTTGATTTGTCTGTAGTATCTTTGGTTATTTCATTCAATACTAATTTACTGCGAGGTTGATGATTTCTAATATGATCTTCTTCCAACAATGTAGCTTTTTTCGATACAAATACTTTATCTTCTTGAGGATAATAGAACAATCCACCTTTTATTTCTTTAAGGTATCCTACAAAAAGGCATATTTTGAACGTCGTTCCATTTTCTTATAGTTTTACACCAACACGTGTGCGGGGCATCCCCAGATTCTAAACTGACGTAAACTACTTTTGCGTCCTCTCTATAACTCATGTGGTGTTCCTAAAACAATTTTTTAGGGAACCATGTTCAAAATATATACGACAGTCTGTATAGCATACCCCCAAAAGGACTGAGGTAACAAAGCATAACTCAGCATCAAACGAACCATGTCTAACAAAGTTCGATTTATCCTTTCTGCAACACCATTTGGCTGTGGTGTTCTAGGTGCTGTGAATTGAGAATGACTTCCACGATCTACTAAATAGTTATGGAATTGTCAATCCATATACTCACCACCTCGACCTGATCAAAGTGTTTTAATTCTTTTTCCCAATAAGTTTTCAATTTTTGTTTTAAATTCTCTGAACTTTTCGAAAGTTTCAGACTTATGACTCATTATGTAAATATAGCTATATCTTGAACAGTCGTCAACAAAATTGACGAAATATTCATATCCTCCTCGAGCTTTAACATTCATTGGACCATAGAAGTCTGAATGTATAAGTTCTAGGGGTTCTTTGGCACGTAGACGTTTTCCAATAAAAGATCTTTTAGTCATTTTTCCTTCAAGACACAATTCATACGAGGTAAAGAACTGTCTTCTAACTGATTTAGATGACTGTTTTTAACTAATCTCTCAATCCTATTGAAATTTATGTGACCAAGTCTGAAGTGCAAAAGATAGGCGTTAGGAGAAATTTCTCATCTTTTATTTTGAGTTTCTGTCGTTTTAAAAATCTCTATATTTAAAAAGGCTTTTACTTCAGTTTGTTTTAATACATACAAGTTATTTTCAAGTCTAGTAGAACAAATATGAACATCTCTTGAAAAAAATGTACACTTCATTGATTTCAAAAGATACTTCATACATATTTTCTAACAGACAAGATATGGAGATCAAGTTTCTTTTCATTTTGGGTACCTAATATACATTTTGTAACAAAATGAAAGATTCTTCAAAATATGACTTAATGTCTTCCACTGCTTTAGTTGAAATGACTTCTCTTGTTCCAACCTTGAAAGTTATTTCATGTTCTAAGAGTTCAGTCCAAGAACTAGTTTCCTGTAGAAAAGTGAAAACATGGTTAGTAGGGCCTAAATCTAATATCCAGGTTAAGCGAGAACTTTCCACGAAGCATGTTTCAATTACAAGTAAATCTTATCTACTTTGTTTTTCCTTTTTTCCTCTCTTTTCAGCCAAATATTTCGGGCAGTTGTGTTTCCAATGCTCGTCTTCTCCATAATGAAAACATTTTCCTTTAAGAGCTTTGTTTTCTTAGTAGCAGGTTTTTCTTACCTTTACCCTTCTTCTTTATTTGGATACTTTTATCTTTAGAAGAGGAAAAAGTAGATTTCTTTTTGTTTGAAGCCTTTGTTCCTAAAGATGACCCCTTCAGAAATTTTTCTGTGAAACAACATTGTTTCGCTTTCTTTTAATTTCATCATCGATTGGTAAGTCTGGAGTTTGTTCAATAGAGTAGTCAAGTTGTAATTAATCTTATTCATTACAAAATTAGTTCGGAAGGTCAAGAAGCTCTTCGAAAGAGACTAACTTGACTAGTCTCATCTATGACAGCATCGTGAGCTTCTGCAATGTTAAAATCATCATGTCCAGAACATGCTCCCTAACATTGGTTCCATCTTTCATGTCTGAGTTATAAAAATATTTTATAGCCTTATGTCGTACTGAAGATGACGGTTACCCGAAAATTTCCTACAACGACACCATAATCTCACGAGCAGTGGCCATGGCTTTATGTTTCTTATTGAGCACATCATATATGCTCGCTAAGATGTAGGCTCTCGCCTTCTCATTAGCCCTCACCCATCTATCATAAACTTCTTGAACATTTCGGTTAGTATTTTAACCAGGAAGAGGAGGACATTCTTCGTTAACCTCAAGTTTTCAACCACTTATATTGTATTTATATTCAATTTCTCCATTGAATTTGTCGGAGGCAAGAAGTTGTATAGTCGAGTTTGACATTGCTAAAAAATAAACACAATCTATTAAACTTATGCATTTAAATCCAATTATAGCAAAAAGTAATAAAGTACTCATATTTCTTTATTTATTTGCAACGATACTTCAGTACGTTAGACTAGATGTTGGGTGTTCAAAAACCCGATGACCCAAAAAAATCGATCAACCCAACCCAAACTGTGCGATTTGGGTTGGGTTGGATTCAAATAAATGAAAATTTTATGGGTTGGGTTGGTTCATGGATTCACCTAATATAACCCAACAACCCGAACCAACCCGAATTTGTTATTAACTTTAAAATATTTTTTTTTGTTATTTATAGCACAATTATTTATACATATTTTGATTTTAATTTTATTTAATTCCAATATTTATTTAATAATTTATTCTTCAACAACTTTTAAAAGTGGTTTCTTTGCACTTTAGAAAGAAAATTTCTACTATATAAATTGAAAATTGTGTTGTTCATCTTAATTCAATATATGAAAATAATTAAATTAGATTTTTACATATTTACGATTTTCTTCTTTTTAGAACAAAATTTTAAATAAATGATCAAATTAACCCGAACCAACCCAACCCAAATATTTTATGGTCGGGTTGGGTTGGGTTCACTTTTTAATAAAGGTTATTTCAATTAAAGAAATTTACAAACCAAATAATTGGGTTGGGTCTAAAAAGTCTTTCAACCCAACCCAACCCAACCCATGAACACCCTCATGCTACCGAGGGGCAGTCAAATGTTCTTGCACTAAAGCAAGACAATCTTGACTAAATACTATATCTAGAATAACTCTTATTCCTATAGTTGCTTGGTTACCGTTTTCGGTCAAGAACTTTACTAACATTTAGTAATTCTTGTAAGTGTGACCTGCCATTTTCAGATCTTATAAAACCGTATGAATATGCCCCAGAATTAGAATACGATGTTCAAGACAGAACTATAAAACCCTATTCATTTCTGAAGCTTGGTTTATTTCCATTCCTTTGTTACAACCCTTCAAAGGGATCATCGCGATTTACGACTAGCTAGTGTCGCCTAAAAACGACAACAGATACAACATAGAAATCTCACAATCCAAACTAATGGAGGAGACTGTAGGATATGTTGACACATTTCCTTCACCCACTTACTATGAACTACTACCCCCATTCACCTTGTTATTGACCCATGCAAACACTTTCCCAATGGAGCACTCACTGTAAAAGTGACATGAAGCCGAGCATGGATCTCACAATGTGAACTCTTGGAGATGTGAGAGCTAAAAACGACATATCAAATATATTGTCAATCTCCCATTGAAGTGTTCTAAATATTTGGGTATTCTTTTACTTAGGTATATTCCGGCTAATTTTAAAACTACCTAAATCTATATGATTTATCCAAATATAACATTTATATTTAGATTTTAACCTATAATGTCTAGGTGTTAAACCAATTTTAAAACTCATACTGCTCACGCAAGCTCATAAAACCGGTTAACAATGCTCAATATTTTGGTCATAATCCCCAGGTTGGAGATGTCACGTAAACCGTCAACTTAAATACCTCCAGCCTTAGACATGATTACAAACTGATTGAGTTTGTAACCGAATTTTATAAGATAACGACCTATTTTAACAATTAAAATAAGTTGTTAACCTAAGTGAGCATGTTGTTTAACTTTGTTATGGATTTTAATGTCCAATCCAATTTTATAACAACTTATAAAATAATAGACATGCTTTCAAACCATAACATACATCAAATGCATTAAAAATTAACATAACACTTATATTGATTTTAGAAACTCTAAATATGCATACTATATATTATAACAGACTTTTAACATAATATTATGCATGCAACATGCTTTCTTATGAAAGGATTTTAAATCTAAATCGCATACTATATGCACAAACATGTTTAATTCAAATATAATATACATCACATGCATAAAATAATTAAAATAATTAAACAACGCCAATATGGTTCAACTTTGGCATCCTAAACAAGCAAAATAACTAATTATTAAAAAATCAACCCAAAAACAACTTTAAAAGAGATATGGACCGCCCGACCCAACCCGACCAGCCCGAACCGGCCTCCAGATATCCAATTAAGGCTAAAACAGACCAGATGTTGCTGAACCAGACCAGAAGAACACAGAACCGGTCAAATCGGACATCCTCCCGCATGAACCAGTTTGCGAACATGCATCTTTCTAGACTGGGGATGAACAGTGTTGCGAAGCTGCATCGCAGCATTGCAATGCTTCTGGAAAATGATGAACAACGTCTCGATGCTGTCGAGCAAAAGCTCGAATTTTGAAAACTGCAGCTCGACCTAGCTTACTTTTCACTTCAATATAGCCTAATTTGGACTCTATTGGCTCTAATAAAATTATAGACTCTAAAGCACACAATTAAGCTCATCAAACAAGAGCTAATTACAAAGTAAACTTCATAATTAAAGAGATTTCTAATGCCGAAGTTGAATTTCTACCATATCAATCAACCAAACATACAATTATAGAATTTCACCCACCAAACTCAATTTAACGTTAATTGAGTGCTAAAATCATGCTCTGATAGCAATTGATAGATAAAACTAACATGCAACGAAAGAAATCAGAATCCATAAGCACTCTAATTACATTTAATTTGAGTTTTAAAGTATGCAATGAAACTGTCATAAAAATAGGGTTTAATAAGAATACTACCTTTGATGTAACTCTTCAAATCCTTGCTCCTCAACACGAAATCAACCTCCAAATGTTCAATAGACCATCAAGAGGAGCTTCTCTATTATCCTCTAACCTGGATTAGGAGGTGGAATATCAAATTGAGGTCAATTTGTTAAGGGATAGGAAGGGTTATTAGAGAGAAGAGTAGAAGTTTAGCAAGAACAAAAAGCCACCTTTATGCCCACGAATTTCTCAGTTATTTAACCATGAAGATAATGCAAATTCTTCAGCTTCAACTAATTGACACCTCAAGGAGATGAAGTTTAATGAGCTAGGTGTTTGGCTTGGAGGAAACCACTACATTTGAAGATGCAAAATTGGAAATCTCCACTCAATAGTGGAATTGTCCAATTTTTTCTTTTCAATTTCTTTTTAATTTTGAATTTTGATCTAAATATCATTAAAAATAAAATAGATTTTGATTTTGATTTTTTATAATTGAAAAAACAATTTATTTAAATAAATAATTAAATAATTTTAATTAATTTAATAAATAATAATTTAATATCAAATATTAAATTAATCAAATACCTAATTTATACATGAATCCTATTCATGCAATTCAATATTTAAATATTTTAGTCTCTCCAATTTTGTTTAATTTCTACAAATTAAACATTTTAGTTGTATCAATACCATTCATTAAAACCCTAGTTGAATTTGCACACTTCAAATTCAAAACACTAATTTTGAATTTGAACATTTCAAATCGGATCAATTCACTAATCCAAGATATAATTTTACAAGCTAGTAGAGGGACCTTATGGACCTACGAATCATGAGCTCTAACGATTTGAGATTAATTGGCTAAAATTTTTTAGACCAAATTAATCAATATTCGTTAACTACCAAGACACACCACTATAGCTTGATAGTTGCACTCTCCTCACTATAGATATATTTCTGTCTATTTTAACCATAATTAGTAAGTTAATCCTTCACAGGTTGTTCGTATTTTACAGTTAGGTCAAAATTACTGTTTTACCACTGTAAATACATCTTGCTCCTTTAACTCCCCTTGATCCTCTTTCGAAAAATTTGGTTTATAGTCCGACTAATAAACCATAACTCTCTCGATCATGAGAGGGTGGGGTCCCGTTGTTCAAGACCATGAATCAGTGCTTAAAAGAATAACCTATCTGTTAATCCTTAGTCGAGTAGGAGTGACTTCCATCTTGCACAACTATGTCCCCAACTATCTATCTGGTCTTATCCCCAAAAGGGAGGCTTATTGAGTAGTGTTGATGGACTACTCTCACCTGTGAAGATCAAAGGATAATCTCGAATATACAGAAGTTCATACTTAGCTCAGAATTAAGATCAAGGTACCCTAGGTCATTGAATTTGTAATAGTGAGTTTTAACAGTAAACGATCGTTATAAAGAAAAGTGACTATTTTGAGGTCCAGTCTTATGCAAACTCATCGCATAGGATGCCTCCACTCACATGTCTCCACATGAATATTTTGGAATCATATCATTTGTATCAATATACAAAATAGGCCACATTCAATAGTGTCATCAGGATGAGGTACTCAATCTCTTCCATATACTTATAGACCATTTTGGCTATATACTAAAACTTGATCCTCTTTTATGTCATCACATAAAGTTAAAGTATTCATATTATAGTAATGGATTCATTTATTAGATTTTTATAATAGAATGCGATATCAATAAAAATTTATTAAAAAACAAAATACTCAATAATACTTTTATTGATAAATGGAATATATTAACAATATTCGAGTTTAGGACATTCCCAATAGTCCTTTGATCTGTATGGGTGAAAATGGTCGGATTCGCCAATTTAGTAAGCCTACCATTTTGGGGATTAGTCTGAGTAGAAAGCTGGGAACAATACTACACAAGTTGATGAATTGCTCCCTTAAGGACTGATTCCGGGTCTTGAATGATGATGTGTCTCACTCTCTCTAGCCAGATAGGGGTCTAGTTTATTGTTAGACTATAACTAATGGCTCATTAGAGAGATCAGTGGGAGTTAGAAATAACTAAAGGGGTAAAATGGTATAGGGATGGGGGTAAAATGGTACAAGGGTAAAATGGTACCTTTACCTAGCTATAATTACGAGCAATTTCTGAAGGATTAACTTACCGTTGATTGGTTATATCTGTGGACACATAAATATATATATAGTAAGAAGAGTGTAGTTGTCAGTCTTTAGTGGAGGGACTAACATTTAATGAATGTTGATTAATTTAATTGAAGAGTTTAATTAATTAATTTCGTATCATTGGAGCTTCTAATTTGTAGGCTATAAGGTCCCTTACTTGCTTACTAAGGAGAAAACAAGGGATAATTATTTTTGGAATAATTTGAATTGTTCAAATTATTTAGGACTTAAAAGGTATTGATTTTATAAATTTGATTAACATAAAGTATAGTGTATATTGAGCCATTATAATATTATTTAATTATGAACATGATTTATAATGGAAACAGATTCATATAACTGAAAGGAAACCAACGACGTTTTTGATGTGGAAGTAGGGATCGATCCCAATTTTTATTTTTTACAGAGCTTCAAATTACAGAATGAACAAAATTATGCATTAGTCAAAACCTAATTCTACAACATGCTTTTTGTAAAGAATTGGGGAAGAAGAATATTACTATTAAAGAACACTTTCTTCAAGAATTTCCTCAATCTAAACCATGAACCAATCTGTAGATTCGAAATTCTCAATTGGACACCACCACTTGAGAACTCTCTAGCATTCTCTAGGGATTAGAATTGGGCAGGAGGTGTGGGCTCTGCTCAATTCTTTGGAAGAGGGAAGGAAGGAGATTGAGAAGGGAAGAGAAGAAGAATTTCATCTCTGTAAAAATTTTGTAGAGAGAGTTTCAATGGGAGATTTTTTCTTTTAGATCCTAAAAAAATAAAAGAAGAAGTCTGACTTCTTTCCCCAACCACACTGCATGTAACGTTCTGGAAAGAATAATGAATTTAATTTAATTAATTAGTTAGTTATATATATATATATATAATAACCACCTTATTATATACATATATACTATATATTATATCAAATACAACATATGACCTATAGTTTTATTTTCTCTCAACATTACATGATATTTAATATAAATCATATTTATACTAAATTCAATTATATGGATCTCATCCATAATTAATATTCGAATCATATTCAATTATTTAATTCCTCTCAACTATTTATTGTATTTAATATAAATCATATTTATATTAAATTTAATTACATGAAACTCATTCACATCATTAGTATTTGAATCATATTCAAATTCCTCTAAAAATACTTCATATTATAATGTATTAAATACATTATATTAATTATATTATATATAATTAATTCCCCCAGTTAGTTTGAACAATTCATATTAATCCAAAATTAATTCTTAATTAAATCCCTTGAGCTACATAGGAGACCTTATGGGCCTGTAGATTGAAGCTCCTATGGTACTTGGATAATTATTTAAACTCTTTAATTAAATTACCCAACTTTCATTAACTGTCGGTCATTCCATTAAAGACCGACAACTGCACTTTTCACATTAAAGATATATTTCTGTGTCCATTGGATATAACCAATCAACAGTGCAATGACCTTTCACAAATTGCTCGTAAGTACAACTGGACCAAAATTATCATTTTGCCTCTGTAGTTACATCTAACTCCTCAAGTACCACTGATTCCTCTAATGAACAATAAGTCATAGTTCAACTATGACCAAGGCCCTTTTGGGTCAGGAGAGGGTGTGGCCATATTGTTCAAGCCCCAGAATTAGCCCTTAAGGGAGCAATTTATCTACATACTCCTACATCAAGGAAGGAGTGAATTTTGTCTTATGTAGCTGTGTTCCCAGCTCCCCAATCAGACAAATCCCCAAAATGGTAGGCATATTGAGCTAACAATTTGGCCACCCTCATCCATACAAATCAAAGGAACGCCTTCATAAGCAGGAGTTTACAACTCACTCAGGATTTAGGTGAAATGTTAGTCTCTGTTATTAACGGTGTTATATAATGAGACTAACTATTTCGTGGTCCAGTCTTATATAAACACTTTGTATAGGATATCCCTGCTCACATGTCTCCACATGAATGATCAAGATCAGATCAATTATAACACTTTACAATACTTGTAACATCTACAAAGTGGGTTGTATCTATAGTGTCACTAAGATAAGATACCCAACCTTATCCATCTACTATAGACCATTTAGGTTATTATTTAAATAAGATCCACTTGTATGTCTCTACATACTTGTTTAAATTACATAAAATAACCCAGGATCTTAGTTTATTAGATTGAGTGTATGTTCATAAAATAACAATTTATTTATACAATGTTTACAAACTACGAGAATACAAGAGATTTAGGATACTAATCCCAACAATCTCTCACTTGTTCAATACAAATAAAGTACAAAATATGATAAACTAGGACATACACTATACCCCAATAACATCTCCCACTTGCCCTAAACAATATGTTGCATATCCCGTAGACTCAGACTTTCTAGATGACCATCGAACACTTTAGCCATGAGAGCCTTTGTAAACAGATCAACAACGTTGTGCTCCGAAGCAATCTTCATGACAATCACGTCACCTCGATGCACGATCTCCCAAATTAAGTGATATTATTGTTCAATGAGTTATCACAATAAAGTGTGATGGGCAAAGACATATTTTGAACAACCTCCAAATCAGTAAGGAACTTCTTAAGCCAAATGGCCTCTTTAGCAACAAAACAAGCAACTACGTATTCGACTTCCATAGTGGAGTCGGCGATGCATCCTTAATTAATGCTTCGCCAAACTATAGCTCCTCCATTCAGAGTAAACACTGACCCTGATGTGGATTTCCGAGAATCCCAATCAGTCTAAAAGTAAGAGTCCGTGTATCCCGTAAGGATCAAATCCTTATCTTCATACACAGACATATAGTCCCTCGTTGTCCAAAAATGCTTGAGGATTTTTTTGACCGCTGTCTAGTGATCTAATCCTGGACTGGATTGATATTGACTGACAATCCCTACTGCATAGCAAATATCATGACTAGTATATAACATTACATACATAATGCTACCAATAGTTGATGCATAGATAATTCGTCTCATTTCCTCAACCTCTTGTGGAGTCTTAGGACTCTGTTCCTTAGACAATAAAATTTCATGCCAAAAAGGTAATAAACCCTTTTTGGAATTGTATATCGAATATTTGACAAGAATCTTGTCAATATATGATACTTAAGACAAAGCCAACCTTTTGTTCTTACGATTCCTGATCATCTTGATCCCTATAACAAAATGTGTCTCTCCCAAATCTTTTATTTGGAATTAGGTGGTCAGCCATTTCTTTACACCAGTCAGAAAACCTACATCATTCCCACTGAGTAGGATATCATCCACATATAGCACAAGGAAAGCTACAAGACTATTGATGATTTTCTTATAAACACAAGGCTCATCAACATTATAATAAAAGCCATAAGATTTTATCGCGGCATTAAATCTGATATTCCAAGATCGAGGTGCTTGTTTTAGTCAATAAATGGACCGATTAAGCTTACACGCTTTTTTCTCTTGATCTTGTGCAATGAATCCTTCTGGTTGTTTCATGTAGATCGCCTCTTCAAGATTATCATTCAAAAAGAAAATCTTGATGTCCCTTTTCCATATTTCATAGTCATAATATGTAGCAATGGATGATAGAATTCTGATAGACTTTAACATGATAACAAGTGAGAAAGTTTCTTCATACTCGACTTTCTCAACCTGGGTATAACACTTTCCCACAAGTCTAGCTTTAAAGGTTTGTACCTTTCCATTTACACCTCTTTCTCTCTTGTAGATCCATTTACAACCTATAGGTTTTATTCCATCAGGTTGATCTATAAGCTCCCAGTCATAATTGAAGCACATGGGCTCCATTTCTTGATTCATGGCTTTAATCCATTCATCCTTGTCAACATCTTACATTGCTTGTTTATAAGACAATGGATCCTCAACTTCATCATCAGATATGATGTCTTGGGCTTTTGTTAAACCCATATAGCGTATAAGTGGGTTCATAATCCTCCCACTACGTTGAGGCAATCTCAACTTTTGAGATGGATGTGTATGAGTAGGTGAACCCCATATCAACAACTTTTGTTGATGTATCAGCCTCTTCAAAAACCCTTGTTGAAGTCTCAGTAGATTCATTAGAAATTTCACTTAAAACAATTTTACTTCGTGACTTATGGTCCTCATGTGGTCATCTTCCAAGAAGGTAGTGTTTGTTGACACGAACATTTTGTTTTCACTTGGATTAAAGAAGTACCCACATCTCGTTTCCTTGGGATAGCCTACAAATAGGCATACTTTTGAACGAGGTTCCAACCTTTTGGGGTTTTCCATTAGCACATGGGTTGAAAATCCCTAAATTCTAAAGTGATGTAAACTACCTTTACGACCTCTTCATAACTCAAAACGAGTTTCAGAAACACTCTTTGAGGAAACGTTGTTCAAAATATAAACTGCAATCTCTACTGCATATCCCCACAACGAGTCAAGAACTTGAGAATAGCTTATCATCGACCGAACCATGTCCAATAGTGTTCAGTCTGTCCTTTTCGACACATCATTCTGTTGAGGTGTACCAAAGGCTAAGAGTTGGGACGTAATTCCATGTTCTATCATATAGTTTTGGAATCTTAAGTCCATATACTCTCCACCACGATCAGATCGTAGTGTTTTTATCTTTTTACCTAACAATTTTTCAACCTCGATCTTATACTCCTTGAAATTTTAAATAGCTTCAAACTTATGTTGCACTAGGTATAGATCCTCAAATCTAGAATAATCATCTATGAAAGAGATGAAATATTCATACCCTCCTCGTGCTCTTACATCCAAGGTTTCTTTGGCTCTATAACCTTTTCCAGTAAAAGGTCATTTTGTCATTTTTCCTTCAAGGCATGACTCACATACAGGTAAAGAGTTTTCTTCTAAAACATTCAGAAGTCCACTTTTTACCAATCTCTCAATCCTATTGAGATTGATGTTACCTGACCTTAGAAGCCAAAGATGGATATTTTTTTAGGAGAAACGATCGGTCTTTTTATAGTTGTTACCATTTTGAACATTTCAGTATTTAGCACGAATTTTGTAACTAACTATTGGGGTTGATGCCCTAAAGTCTAGTGTCCTATAGTTTGTAAACAGTTTGTACAAACGCTTATGTTGTTAATATATGATATTTACTTCACATCTTGTATTTTTGCTCAGTTTCTTATTTTATTTGCTTTACCACAAACTAATAAACATAAAATCTCTGGTTATCTGTATGTGACTCAAGCATATATGTGGTGACATACAAGTGGATCATGTCTTGAGTGATAACCAAAATGGTCTATAGTATATGGATATAGGAGGGAAACCTTATCCTGGTAATGCTACGGATGCGGCCCGCTTTGTGGAATGGTCACAAGTGTTGTGACTTGTCACAGATGGTCTGATCCTGATCATTCGTGTTGGGGACATGCGAGCAGGGGCATCCTATACAAAGAGTTTGTATAAGACTTGACCACGAAGTGTTAACGTCTCGTTATATAACACTGTTCATGACAGAGACTTCACTTCACTAGGATGACAATAGGTAACATGACCTCAATCCCGAGTGAGTTTGAAACTCCTGCCATTGAGGGTGGTTCTTTGATTTGTATGGGTGCAAGTGGCCAACCATTTTAGGGATTCGTCTGATTTGGGAGCTAGGAACTCAGCTACACAAGATGGAATTTACTCCTTCACCCAGGTAAAAGTAAGTAGATAGATAGCTCCCTTAAGGGCTGATTCCAAGGCTTGAACGATGCGGCGCCACATACCTTCTATTGGCCCGAGAGGTGTTCACATATAGTTGGACTATGTTGTATTGTTCATTAGAGGAATCAATGGTACTTATGAAGTGAGATGTAACTACAGGGGCAAAATGGTTATTTGACCCAGCTATACTTACGAGCATCTGTGAAGGGTCATCATACTCATGATTGGTTATATCTGATGGACATAGAAATATATCTGTGGTAAGAAGAGTTCAATTGTTGATCTTTAGTGAAATGCCTGACAGTTAACGGATGGTGGATCTTGTGGCTAAAGAGCTTAGTCAGCTATTCAGGACCGTTGAAGCTTCAAGCCACATGTCCATTAGGTTTCCTAGGTAGCTTGGATAAAGTCGAGAACCAGTATTTGGGTTAATTTGAAACGTTCAAATTGACAAGAGAAAGTTCGATTATATATGATATAATTGGGTTGGTTAATTATATATGATATAATTGGCTAAATGTATGATATACATTATTTTGGAGGAAATTAGATATAAATATGATTTATATCAAGTAGAGGAGAAAATACTATAGTAGATATGCAATATCAAAATATAGGATAAAAATATAATATGATTGTGTTTATTAATTATATGATAATTAACCAAAAATCATGTTTGGATGTGGGTTAGTGGGGCAACGTCGGTTATTGTAACCGATGAATTAAAATGAAAATAGTTTTCATTTTGAATGCCCATCCTAAAAGAAATCATGAGAGCGCGTTGGTGAATTGTAAACGGTCGCTTAAGAATTTTGAGAGCCTATACGATAGTCGCTCTCCGCCTAAACGATCGTTCACTTCACGCCTAAACGATCGCACGCTAGTTCCTACACGATCGGATAGCTTCCCTAAACGATTGTATACCATTTCCTAAATGATCGTTTAGTAAAACCTACACGATAAGGTATTGTCTTCTAAACGATAAGCATTTTTCTTTGCGATAGTGCCTTTTCCATCCCACTTGCTTATCGCCTATGATCCATGCTTCCTTCTTCCTCTACTAAATTTACCAAAGACCACACTTTGGGTTCTCACTCTGAGAATACCTGGGGCTCTTTTCTGGTGGTGTCGTCCCCGTTGCAATCGTGAATTGTTGCAGTTGTTCGTGCTGCTACGTTGACGATTGGGTGGAGGTTTCCACTATGTTGAATTCCGAAGTTTGAAGACTGTCTTTAACTAGTATGGCACTTTCTCCCTTGTTATATCTTGTTCATAGCATGCCGATAATTACTGTTTGTTTGCATAACTGTACGTTTGAATGTATAATGTGTATTTCGATCACGGTGAGATCGAAGCGATCGAACGTGCTCATGGAACTCTTCAGTAAAAGATCCTTCACTAACGACCTTAGTACATATAAGTTATTTTCCATTGAACCAAAGCCTAGTTCCATTCCATTCTTGAAAATAAACACTTTATTCTCAGAGAAGGATAAGGAAAAATTTTGTTCAATGATATCTTGCTCATTGGGAATGAGACAGGATTCCTTGCTGACATAAGAGATGGCTAGCATCACAGTTTCAAATAAAAGATTTGAGAGATGCACAATATATTCTTGGAATCCAAATTGTTCGAAATCACAAGAACAAAATGCTAGTGCTATCTCAAGAATCTTATATTGACAAAATGTTGTCAAGATATAATATGCAAAATTAAAAAAAAAGTATGCTACCTTTTAGACACAACATTCATTTGTCTTAAGTAACAGTGTCCTAAGACACCTCAAGAAATTGAGGAAATAAAAAGAATTCCTTATGCATCAGTAATCAGGAGCATGATGTATGCTATGTTATGTACACATCCCTACATATGCTTTGCATTTGGAATCATCAACAGATTTCTGTCCAATCTTAGACATAGCCATTGGACTGTTGTTAAGAGCATCCTTAAGTATCTTTGGAGAACAAGCGACTATATGCTCGTATATGGTCCTAAGGATTTGATCTTTACGGGATACACTAATTCTGATTTTCAAACTGATGTAGATTCTAAGAAATCTACTTGAGGATCCGTATTCACTCTAAACGGAGGAGCAATAATATGGAAAAGCATCAAACAGAGTTGTATTGCTGATTCCAAGATGGAAGCTGAATATGTAGCTGCATGTAAAGTAGCTAAGGAAGCAGTATGGCTCAGAAAATTCCTGACAGATTTAGAAGTGGTTCCAAATATGCATTTGCCAATCACCCTGTATTATGATAATAGTGGAGAAGTTGCCAACTCAAAGGAACCTAGGAGCCACAACTGCGAAAAATACATCGAGCGAAAGTACCATTTCATAAGGGAGATAGTACACAGAGGAGACGTGATAATCACGAAAATATTCTCTAAGGCTAATTTTGCTGATCATTTACGAAGGCCCTCATGGCTAAAGTGTTCGAGGGTTACCTGGTTGGACTAGGACTACGAGCTTCATAAATTTAGGGCAAGTGGAAGAATGTCAAAAGTATATAGATGCCCTAGTTTATTGTATTTTCTATTTTTTCAACATTGTATACTTGTGTGTATCTGTAACCCACTGGAATTTTAGTCCAAGTGGGAGATTGTTAAGAATGTCTTAAAACTCGTAGTTCGTAATTTTGGAAACATATTCTATTTATCAATAAAAGTATTATTGAAATTGCAATTTTTTTTTTATAAAATCCAATCAACGAATACATGGCTATAGTATGAATACTTTAACTTTATGTAGAGACATAAAAGAGGATCAACTCATAGTTTATAGCCGAAAAGGTCTATAAGTATATGGATGAGATTAGATATCTCATCTTAGGGACACTATGGATGCGACCCACTTTGTATACTGATACAAACGATGTGATCCTGAAATCGTTCATGTAGAGACATGCAAGTGGAGGCATCCTATGCAAAAGACATTTGCATAAGACGGACCACGAAATTGTCATTTTTCTTTATAACGATCGTTTACTGTTAAAACTGACTATTTCAATTTGATGACCTAGGGTAACTCGATCTTAATCCTATGCTAACTATGAACTTTTGTTTATTTGGGATTATCCTTTGATCAGTATGGTGAGAGTAGTTCATTAGCACTACTCAATAAACCTCCCATTTTGGGGAAAAGACTAGATAGATAGTTGGGGACATAGTCTTGCAAATGAAATTCACTCCTACCCAATTTAGGGTTAGCATATAGGTTATTCCCTTAAATACTAATTCCTGATCTTGAACAAAGTGCCCTTGCCCTCTCATGGCCGAGAAGGATATGGTTTATTAATAGAACTATAAACCAATTGTTCAATAGAGGAATAATGGTGACTTAAGGAGCAAGAAATATTTACAAGGGTAAAACGGTAATTTTTACCTAGCTGTAAATACGAACGATCTGTGAAGAATCGACTTATTGATTATGGTTAAATCAAGTGGACAAAATTATATCTACAGTGAGGAAAGTGCAACTACTGAACTATAGTGGTATGTCTCGGTAGTTAACGAATATTGATTAATTCAGTTTAAGAGTTTAGCCAATTAATCTTAAATCGTTGAAGCTCATGATCTGTAGGTCCATAAGAACTTTCTACTAGCTCATAAAAGATTAAACCTTGATTTAGAAGATTGAGTGAATTTGAAGTGTTCAAATTTCAATTTAGGGTTTTAATTTGAAATATTCAATTTCAATTTAGGGTTTAGATAATTATATTTGATACAATTAACATTTAATTTTATCATAACTAAATGTAATGGGAGAGTTAAAAATATTTAAATAATGATTTAAATATTGATTACATGAATAGAATTCATGTTTGAATTAAGTGTTTTATTAATTTAATATTTGATATTAAATTATTATTTATTTATTTAATTAATGATTTAAAATAAAATCAATTTCCAATTTTAAATTTACATTTCAAAAATTGAAATTTCATATTTGATTTAATTTAGAGTTAAATCTAATTAAAAATTGCAAAATGTTTTGGTTAGTGGATGTATCCCAAAAATGGGATTTTTTTTTAGTTGATTAATCCACATTTTAACACCTTGCCCACTATCTAAATGCTAATTGAAGTGTCAAATAGCTGAATGAGTAAGTGCTTGCATGAATCAACTTGATAAATACTCCATTTTCAGAGTGTTGAGCTACATGCAATCTTGAATTTGTGAATTTTTTTACAAAAATTGGTTTTGCTCTCAAACTCTCTAAAATCCACCTCAATCTCTCTCAATTCAGAGTTCCATCACTCAAATCTAAGACTGAGGATAGTAGAGAAGATTCTCTTGGTAGTCTTCTGAAGAAATTGAAGGTCAATTTTGTGGAACTTGCAAGGATTAAGTGGAAATCTACAAAGGTTGTAAAGCTAAAACCCTTTCTATGAAAAAAACCTGTTTTTTAACATGCTTTTTACTTAAATTAAAAATAATTAAAGTGTTTGATAATTTTTTTAGCTTCCGTTTTATACATATTTACTCTATCACCTCCAAGCAATCTTGGGAAGATTGTCAAAAATTATAACTAATTATCAACTAACAAGAGTTGTAAACATGAGCAATTAAATTCCATACTATATCACAAAAGGCTTTAATAACTAAACCTTATAATAAGATTCATTTAACCTACTTGCTTCTACTTTCATGTTACACAATAAAATTACTCAGACAGAAGACTAACATTAGAACCTACTCTTGCATTGGAAGATCAAAGTTTGCAAACAAAAGGTTCCACATGTTAGAACCTAAGCTAGAACACTCATATTGATGTGCAAAAGTGGAAAACGTACTGGAACTCACCTAACTTCATCAAACATATTTGAGTGGGAGCTAGAGAGTGTTTGACAAAGTTTGAAAGGCCTAAACCTGTAGACATTAAATTATCAGGATCAACGTCTTAATCTTGACTGATTAGACATTGAATAATAATGATTGTTAAACTAAACAAACAAGCTAATCTGAACTCCGAACATTGGTCACGATCCTAGATCTATCAAAATGAAGTTTACAACAAATGATTTAGTTTAGATAACTTCCACATACTCTACACACTTTCATAAGTAAATTCAATTTCATCAATGATGTTTTTTACGCTCCCCAAATATAGATATGTATTCAAAGAGATGTGAAAGAATTCTCAAGACATAACATCCTTGTATATGAATTTAGCAATATCTAATCAAATATGAAATAGTAAGCATGTCAATCGAACAAAAGTTATAAACATCACAAGCAAAAGTTATCCCTCACGCTAGCTACGGTGAACAAAATTTAGTTGATCCCATAACTAAATTCTTTTCTCTTAATTCCTCAATCAACTTCAATTCTGCTACAAAAAATAAAATAGAAAAGCCATGTATATAATTTCATTAATGAAGGAAATCGGACATGAGGATTTCCATGAGCAGCGGAATGATCGTTCCAAATCCCATTCGTATTTGAACAAAAACCATTATAGTACACAAACGGAAACTTACAGACTATGCATAGAACGAAATTACAGCATCCTTTATATAAGATCAAGGGAAGAATTCACATACCTTTGAAGGCTCATCTTCAAACACCCTCGATCATGAATGCTCTTTCAAAATGCAAGACAGCAATCACCAACACTCGAACACTTCGACTGCACCACAGCACTATCACAGCGACCATGATGGCTACCTTCGTATTCTCGGTGTGAGAATCTAGAAGTGTGGGATCTGTGTGGACTTGGTTAGAGGAAGAGACAGGAAAAAGAACAATCGTGTAAATGATTGAGCAAGTGAGAGATGACGGAGATATATCATATAGACGATGCCTAATCGTTTAACAAATGTTATACGATCGTTTAGCAAAACCTCCGCGATCGTTTAGCTAAAGGCCAGCTGAGTGAATTATCGTATAGTATCACTCACCAATTATTTAGTCTCTCTTTAGCTATCATTTAGTGAATCTAATCCACTTGACAGCCAACCGTGAGAACTTACGAGACTAGAAACTCTCATTTCAACTACTAAATTTAGGAAAACATTTTTCCTTTTTATCTCATGGTTACCATGAAAACCACCAATAACCTCCACTCAATTAGTTATAAGAGAAAAAGAGATAATTATTCAATAATTAATATTATTATCAATATATATGATAACCAATTTACCATATTATATTTGTAACTTATAGTTTTAATATTTCATCTCACGAAACATATAAACTATAGTTCTTTTTCTATTTCATAGTACTTAATATAAATCTTATTTACATTAATCCTCCACTTGATGTATCTCATACATCACACTGATCATATCATATATAATCGAACTACCTCTTGTCAATTTGAACATTTCAAATCAACACCAAGAACTGATTCTCAACTTGAATCCATTGAGCTACCAAGGGAACCTTATGGACCTGTAGCTCGAAGTTTCAACGGTACGTGATAACTGACTAAACTCTTTAGTCATAGGATCCACCATCCGTTAACTGCCAGACACTCTACTAAAGACCGACAGCTGAACTCTCCTTACTATAGATATATTATGTGTCCATATCAACCAATCTGGCCACTCTCACCCATACTAATCAAAGAACTGCCCTCAAAGGCAGGAGTTCCCAAAACACTCAGGATTGAGGTCATGTCACCTATGGTCCTTTATGTGAGATGTAAGTCTCCAGTATCAACAATGTTATATACAGAGACGATCCAGTCTTATACAAACTCTTTGTATAGGTCACTCTTGCTCGCATGTCTCCACATGAATGGTCAGGATCTACCACCTGTAGTAGTTTACAACACTTGCAAATCTCTACAAAGCAGGTCGTACCCGTAGTGTCACCAGGATTAGGAATCCCTCTTTAATCCTTATATTACAGACCTATTTAGGTTATCACTTAAGCCATGATCCACTTGTATATCTCATATATATGCTTAAGTTTACATACAATAACCATGGAGTTTTGTTTATTGCATAGGAGTAAATGCCAAAATAAAATAACTCTTATTTTATTCACAACAATGTGTATAGATTACAAACTACGAGACTCCGGGAGAATTAGGACATCAATCCCAACAATGTCCCACTTGTCCTAATGCCTCGGGAGACTAATGTACAATACGAGACAAACACATGTACAATATACAATAAACTAGGGCATACCCCAGTATCATCTCCCACTTGCCATAGACAAGATGTTGCATGTCCCGCAAACCCAGACTCTCCAAGTGACCTTCGAACACTTTAGCCATGAGAACCTTTGTAAATGGATCAGCAACGATCTTCGTGACTATCACATCACCACCACAATCTCCCTGATCAAATGGTATTTCCATTCGATATGCTTGCCTCGACGATGACTCTGAGGTTCCTTCAAATTTGCCATAACCCCATTGTTATCACAATATATAGTGATCGAAAAATCCATATTTGGAACAACTTCAAAATCTGTAAGGAATTTCCTCAGCCAAACAGCCTTCTTAGCTGTTTCACAAGCGACTACGTATTCGGCTTCCATAGTGGAGTCTACGATGCGTCCTTGTTTGATGCTTCACCACACTACAACCCCTCCATTCAGAGTGAACACTGACCCTGATGTCGATTTACGAGAATCTCGGTCAGTCTGAAAGTCAGAGTTTGTGTATCCTGTAAGGATCATATCCTTATCTCCATACACAAGCATGTAGTTCCTCATTCTTCGAAGATACTTGAGGATCATCTTGACTGCTATCCAGTGATCAAATCCTAAATTGGGCTGATAACGACTAACAATCCCTACTGCATTACAAATGTCGGGTCTGGTATACAACGCTGCATACATTAAGCTTCCAACAGCTGAAGCTTCGGGAATTCTTCTCATCTCCTCAAGTTCTTAAGGTGTCTTAGGAAATTGATCCTTAGACCATACGTCTCCATTCCTAAAGGGTAACAAACCCCTCTTGGAATCCTGCATCCTATACCTAATCAACATTTGATCGATGTATGATACCTAAGTTAAGGCTAACCTCTTATTCTTACAATCTTGAATGATTTGAATCCTTAGAACGTACTGTGCCTCACCCAAATCTTTCATTTGAAAATGAGTAGGATATCATCCACATACAGTACCAGGAAAGCTACTGAGCTATTGATGATCTTCTTGTAAACACAAGGCTCATCAACATTCTGAACGAAGCCAAATGATTTGACTGTACTATCAAATCTAATGTTATACGATCGAGACGCTTGTTTCAACCCATAAATGGACCTATTAAGCTTGCAAACTTTTTTCTCTTGATTTAGAACTATGAACTCCTTTGGTTAAGCCATATAGATGGTCTCCTTAAGATTACCATTAAGAAAGGTAGTTTTGACGTCTATTTGCCAAATCTCATAATCATAAAATGTGGCTATGGACAGGAGTATCCTAATAGACATGAGCACGACAACAGGTTAAAAAGTTTCCTCATGGTCCATTCCCTCAACCTGGGTATATCCCTTTGCCACGAGTCTAGCCTTAAAGATTTGCACCTTTCCATCTACACCTCGCTTTCGCGTATAGATCCACTTACACCCTATAGGTTTTTCCGCATCGGGCGAATCTACAAGCTCCTAGATGTTATTAAAGTACATAGACTTCACCTTTTGGTTCATGGCTTTAATCCATTCATCCTTGTCAACATCCTCCATTGCTTTCTTAAAAGACAATGGATCATCGACCTCATCATTAGAAATGACGTTCTGGGCTTCAATTAAACCCATGTAGTGGTCCAGTGGGTTCATAAACCTCCCACTACATCGAGGCAGTCTCAACTCTTGAGCTGGTTGAATAGATGTATTGACATCAACAACTCTTATTGATCTATCAATCTGCCAACTCTTGTTAAACCCTCAGTAGTCTCAGTCTCACTAGAAATCTAACATAAAACAAGCTTACTTCGTGGCTTATGATCCCTTCTGTGGTCTTCTTCCCAGAAGATAGTATTTGTAGAAACAAACACTTTGTTCTCACTCGGATCATAGAAATATCCACCCCTCGTTTCCTTGGGGTAGCCTACAAAAAGGAAAACTTTCAAATGCAGTTCCAGCTTCTTCGAGTTAGTCACAAGCACATGTGTAAACACTGTACTCCATTTTTCCTACAAAAGTGAGTAACAAGCGTGTTAAGTAAAATAATGAAAGAAGGTAAAGAAAGTAGGAAGATGGAGGAAGAAAATTCTAAGTATTAGAAATACTTAGTTGGGTGAGTTTTAGATAATATAACAAGTGAAAATTGGCTAAGTATGGAAGTAAAGTGTAGGCATGTGTTGATGGAGAAGTGTGGACGCATAAAGTTGCGTGTGTAGCAACCAAGGCTTGTAGAGGCTAAGTGTTGAAGGCAAGGATAAACTATGCATTGGTACTAAGGATGAACGCATGAGTTGAAAGGCATGATGCTTTGATAAGGCATGCGGTAGCCTATGTCGTGAGAGGTTGACAAAGCATGCGGCAGCCTCAAGTTGCACGGACATGGGCACTGGGCGTTGGAGTTGCGTGTACTGGTTGATCGGGTAGTAAAAGAAGCAATGCTATGCGATGGTATGCAGCAATGCTACTCGATGGTGTGCGGCAATGCTACCCGATGGTGTGCGGCAATACTACGCGATGGTATACAGCAACGCTATGCGATGGTGTCATTTGGCAACGCTATGTGATGGCGCTATGTGGCAATGCTATGCGATGGTGCTATGCGGCAATGCTATACGAAGGTGCTATGTGGCAGCAGTACTAGATGATGAACTAGGCGATGAGACAAACCATGGTGGACACATGGTGAAACGTTCTTGTGTTACTAAAGCTTAACACATGGTTGATATGATAAAACAACTATGCGTGGGCTAGGACATGCGTTGGCTTAGAAGTATGCGACCAAAGAAAGGACGCAATAGCCTCTAAGTGAGTTATACATTAGCCAGGTTGGGCGATGCATTGAGAAGGTATGCGACCATGTGGTTGTAAGCATTGGCTTGGGAGCTAACCCTTGCGTCTGTAACCAAGAGGGAAAGATCATCTTGGTGATTGATCAACTAAGCCAGCTGTCATACTCAGGTTTGATATTATCCTTTAAGGATGAGGTGGTAGCTGATGCTTGAATTTTATGAAGTGGAAATTATGGATGACATGTGTTTGTGGATTGCGTTGTGCACTCAAGTTTCCCCAAAGGAATCCAAGTGTAAATTCCTCTGAGTTTCTTGGTAAGTCTAGGGTCGAATACAGGAACTTGTGAAAATAGTTGCGTTGGAGATTTTTTTGAAAACTTGCGGTAACCAGTTGAATAAATAAGTGTTGGGTTGTTGTTGTGTTAATGAAAATAATAACAAATGCGACTGAATTCGAAAAGAGTTGGTAAACGAGAAATACGATGAGTATGCGGTGAACGGGTTGAGAAGGGTTTCGGCTAACACTCCCTAAGATTCGTTCATGCCTTGCGATCATGCAACATGCATACAATAGTAAACCACCTCTCGGCGTGAATACCACGACTTCTAAGGCTAGAACGCATACGATAAATATACGATAAGTCTACAGGGTTTACACATAAACCTCTATCTCTATTTATGCGATGACAACATGACATTCACACAAATATGCAACCACATAATATCATTCCTATTACTAGGATGCATGCGATGCATGTTAACAAACAGAGCTTATCAATAAGTCCCTATTTCTTGTTTATGCAAGCCTAATCTTGCTCTTTCGAGTCCTGATTCTAACCTAGCTCTCTCGAGACATTAGGTTCTTTTTTTAGATTCTTTCTCGAGTAACACTAAAGGGGTGTTTTGCACAACATTAAACAAGACAATCGCAAGCAATGAACTTCCTAGATCATGTTAGCTTAGTTCCTCTCAACCCATTCAACTAGTTTAACTACTCATACGTATTAAGAGAGTGAGCAGATGTAGAAATATAACTTCCATTGAATGGATATAAGATGAAGTACAGAATAACAATGCAAGTATAGTAAAGAGTCTAGAGCAATTTCTTACTGCCAGGTGTTACACTATTTCTACTCGTGCTCTAAAGGTATTCTCGCTTTCGCGAGAGTCAGCCCACTCTCTACTCTTACGCCCCAAGATTCTCTCCCCAGCTGCCTTGGACAATCTCCGACATCACCACTCTTCTCTTGCTTCGTCGTAAAAGGGAAAAGAAAACTATGAACAGAGGTACGAACTTGTAGTAGTGATGAGGTAATCGACTACTTAACCCCTTTTCTGAAGAATGCACTTGGTATTTATAGGACATCAAAGGTGAAAGGTGGCTTCTCTCTCCTGGTTGTACAGATAGGAGTGCTTTAATTCTTGACTGATACGCCGGATAATTGTCACCGATAAAGCTGGATGTACTTTGTGACCGTTATCGGCTGTCAACTTAATTTGGATCCGACTGCCGTTAGTTTTCTGTCCCATCAATCTTAATTGTCCTTTCGTTCCGGATGCATCCACCATGTTGCGGTGATTCTTCTTAGGTGAATGTTTCGAGCACGATCAACGCAAAGTCTTGCGGTGAAGTTGCGTTCGACCAATGTATTCCTATGATCGCATTCTTTACATTACGTTAACACATTATTCTGCACAAAAATATAAAGATCAACTGCTCTAATGCATTGGACGCATGCGACCGCAATATTATAGAATTTATGCTTAATAGACGCAATTTAACATATATTATCAACGCAATCCAACATTGTTTAAGGATTTTTCACTATGATAACGTGCATTTCTGCTCGTTATCAGCAGCTTGATGTTAAAAGGAGAACATAATGTTGTTAGTTTAAAAAGGGGAAGGTCAACTTCAAACAGAGGTTGAGAGAAGTTTGCTCGTGCAAATGAAGTAATTCCAAAGCCATTCAAACCCTGAGTATGTCTAGTTATTGAGGTTGAAATGCCGAAGGGAGATTCTAGCGGAATCGAGCTAAAGTATGAAGAATCCGGTTGGAGGTCAAATTCTCGGGTAAGTTGGGCCAATCTTAATGATTTGAGGATTGCGGCACAACCACAAGGAATTATGAGCTGAAATTTTAAGTTAAGCTTGCTAAGACATTTTAGAGAATGTTTGTAGAAGGAAATTTCTTGAGAAAAGGCCTGAAAAATTAGTTATTAAAATTGTAAGATAAATCTTGAATCTTGAGCAAGTAGGCAGTTGCTTGGGTTGAACAAGCAAGCAGCTTTAAGGGCTTCACAATGATGTTGAGCGCATGCATTGGAGGTTGAATTGGCGCAAGGACGCATTGAGAAGCATTAGAATATGCAACGCATATGGAAGCCATAAGTGCAAGGTTGCGTTGGAGTTTATGGGCGCAACCAGACAAATGCATGGGGCATGCGTTGATGTGCCATAAGATGGGCGTATGAGCTGAACGATGGGCGCAAAGGTTGCTATGCGATGGGCAGTAGGCGTGAGCTGAAGGCTTGGTCACATAGAAGGCTTGAACACCTAATGCAAGGCGTGGACGCATGGTAATGAAGTTGCTGCCTAGTCTAAGAATTTGGCTAAGTGTTTAACGCACAGTAAACATATACATGAAGAGGATTGCCAAAGACTGTGAGTGACTCTAAATGCTTTAAATGTTTTAAGTAAATTGCTAATTCTTATGAATGTTTAGCAATACATGTTTACTGAAAGCTATTTATGACAACTATTCTCAAATAGTTACCAAACAACGCATCACACATTAATGTTATACTTATGCTATGCTTTTCGATGACCATGAGGATGCGTTAGTATAGAATGTTTTTGGGCAACTAAGTCGTTAAAAGATAAGAATATATAAGTTGAGTATAAGTAGCTTAGTACTAAAGTACACGGAGAAGGTACTGAAACTTTGTCTTAGAATGTGAATAGCTCGATACTGAAGTACACGGAGAAGGTATCCGAGCAGCTCAGTACTGAAGTACACGGAGAAGGTACTGAAGCTTTATCTTAGAATGTATTCGAGCAGCTCGATACTGAAGTACACGGAGAATGTATTCGAGCAGCTCGATACTGAAGTACATGGAGAAGGTATCTAAACTGTAATACCCAATGTATGACGGTATTTAAACTAGAATCACATGAATGTAAGAAAAGTTGTTATTGGTAGTGTCAAGATCACTCCACATTAGCTATAGATTGACGTTGAGAAATTGACTAAAGAATCTTTCACAACTAAGGATGCAAGTTAAGATTGTAAGAAGTGAACAAAAAAGGTTCCTTCCCAGTTAAGTAGTAATGCGGTAAAGAATGATGAGGAGTGAGCAAAAGGGCCACTCTAGACAAATAGACTAATGCATAGTCTAGCAAAGTAAGAAAAGTGCTATACTCTAGACAAATAGACTAATGCATAGTCTAGCAAAGTAAGAAAAGTGCTATGTGATGTAAAATGATGACATGAATAATAGTTGCTAAGTTTATGTTTTCAGTTAAAGCTTTTAGTCTTAATATCAAATTTATGTATGAAAATTATTCTTCAAATTTTAGTCACTCACTGGGCTTCTAGTTCATGTTTTCAAATGTTTTACTTTCAGGTAGCGGTCAGTTCCCAAAAGACTTCTCTGCTGCTGCTCTGCCACTTAAAGAGTCAGGTTGAAGGAAGCTTAACTGAAGACCTGTATTAGTTGTACACATGTGTCTGTCAGATAGGGACTAGTATCCTAGATGGGGCTCATTAAGTTGTAATATTCATGTATGAAATTCTATAAAACCCTGTAATGTAAATGTGTTAAGTTCTGAGTTAATTTATTCGTATATTGATGAAATGTGCATATTCAGGGTTTCAGCAAAGTTTAACAGGTTAGATAGGCAGTAAGTGCTAGTAAAAGGGTTGGTAACTGCTGCAGCCACCACTCCACCCAGATTAAGAGGATAATCTGGAGTAGGGTAGACAACATGGGCCGGACACCCCTAAATCCTGAAGTTGTTTAAACTATCTTTACGGCCTCTCCATAGCTCAAAAGGTGTTTCAGAAATACTTTTCAAGAGAACGTTATTCAGAATGTAACATACAGTCTCCACTGCAAAACCCCAAAACGAGTCTGAAAAATGAGCATAAATCATCATAGACTGAACCATGTTCAACAAGGATCTATTTCTCCTTTTTGATACACCATTCTGCTGAGGTGTACCTAGGGCTGAGAGTTAGGATGCAATCCCATGTTTTATCATATAGTTCTGGAATTGGAGGTCCATATACTCTCCACCACGATCAGATCGTAGTGTTTTTATCTTCTTACCTAACAAGTTTTGAACTTCAGCCTTATACTCCTTGAACTTATCAAAGGCTTCAGACTTACGTTGCATTAAGTAGAGATACCTGTACCTTGGTCATCATCTATGAAAGAGATGGAATATTCATACGCACCTCGAGCCCTAACGTTCATTGGACCACAGAGGTCATAATGTACAAGCTTCAAGGTTTCCTTGGCTTTGTAACCTTTTCTAGTAAATGGTCGTTTGGTCATCTTGCCTTCGAGGCATGATTCACATATCGACAAGGAGTTTTCTTCTAAACTCTTTAGAAGTCCACTTTTCACCAACTGTTCAATCCTATTAAGGTTGATGTGACCTAACTAGGATGCCAAAGATGGGTGTTTTCGTTAGGAGAAACCTTTGGTCTTTTAGCTGTTGTCGTTGTGCTGAACATTTCAGTATTAAACAAGGCTTTTATGACTAATTACCTTAGTACATATAAGTTACTTTCTATTGAACCAAAACCAATCTCCATTCCATTCTTGAAAATAAACACTTTATTCTCAGAAAAGGAGATGGTAACCTTGTTCAATGAGATAAGAAACCGAGATTAAGTTCCTCTTAATATGAGGAACTACAAAAACATTATCCAATAACAAATAACGTTTATTGTCCAAAAATCTTTAGCCTGCCTACAGCAACAGCTGAAACAACCTCACTAGTACCGACTCGAAGAATCATCTCTCTCTATGGCAACGTTTGCCAGAAACTGGATCCTTGGTAAGAGGAACTGACGTGGTTAGTAGCACATGAATCAAGGATCTAGGTTGAATCATCATTCTCTACCAAACACGTCTCTAAGACTAATAAATCAGATGTACTGTCTTTAGACATCCTCCTCTTTTGGAGAGTAGTAGGATCGGTATCAGAACCTAAATAAGCTCTAAATTCCATTTCAGAGAACACTTCTCTTCCATGAACTTCAACAGAGTCAGAAACACTTGCTTTCTCTTCCTGTAGTTTAACTTGGGAACTAACACTACTGGTTTTTTCATCCATTCCTTTGTCCTCGAAAAGTAAGAATTGGCATTCAAACAATTCTTGTAATGAGTCCATGATTTCACATGCAATGACCGTGTTCTCAAACCCTTTTGCCCAAAACATCAGGTATGTTGGACAAAATGTGAAGTCAGGCAATTGAATTAGCCTTCATCCACACCTCATATGCATTACGAACACTTTGTGATGCATCAAGGTCGAGACTTGAGGACATTCCTCAACCATGACAAATTCGAGGTCGTTTTCCTTGAAATATGTTTTACAAGACTCTTTCTACTATATGTAATCGGTAAAATTAGAGGCATTAAATGGAAATACAAACATGTTGCTAAAAACAAAAACACATTGACCTACGTTAGATTTTAAGCAAATACCCGTTGAAAAAAAAAAACATACAACATCCAATAAGGTTTAGCAAAACCAACATGAACCCAGTGTGACATTATAAATGGCTCTGATAATTTCTTATGGCAATTGAATTAGAGGCATTAAATGGCTCTGATATCACGTTGAATACAGGACTTTTCTTATATTTCTTATGATAATTTTACAAGAGAGAGCATCCTTTATATATACACCTATGATAGCTAATTAATGAAAACATTATAACAGAAAAAAAAAATGTACATATGGAAAGAATAAAAGTAAACCCAAATTAAAGGGAATGAAATCATATATATAAGGTAAGAGGTGATTTCCCATATTCAACACTCCCCCTCAAGTTGGGCAATATATGTTGATTAAGTCTAGCTTGATATTTAAGTCTTCAAACATATTCTTGGAAAGGGCCTTTGTTAGTATGTCAGCAATTTGCTTCTTGGTAGGTATGTAGTTGAGTGAGATGCTTTTGTTTTCAATTTTTTCTTTAATAAAGTGTCAATCAATGTCCACATGTTTTATGCGGTCATGATGGACTGGGTCTTTGGCGATACTGATAGTAGCTTGATTATCACAGTGTACCTCCATTGGTTCTTCTGATTTGATTTTAAGTTCAGATATTCCTTCACATATTCCTTAAGCTAAAGCTCTTAGTTTTGCTTCAACACTGCTTCTGGATACTACAGATTGATTCTTGCTTCCCCAGGTGACTAAATTTTCCCAAACAAAGGAGCAATATCCGAAAGTTGACCTTCTGTCTATTTTTGAGCTTACCCAATCGGCATCTGTGAAGATTTCGATGTTTCTTCCCTTAGATTTCTTGAAGTATAATCCCTCTCCAGGAGTTCCTTTCAAGTACCTGATTATTCTGTATACAACTTGTATATTGTCTTCTATTGAACTGTTCATAAATTGACTTACAAAGCTAACTGCAAAACAGATATCAGGTCTTGTGTGAGTTAGGTAAATCAATTTTCCAACTAGCCTTTGATACTGATCTTTGTTAACTAGTTTGTGATTGTTTTCTTTGATTATGTGACTATTAGTGTCAATTGGAGTATTAGCAGGCTTACATCCAAGCATTCCAGTTTCTTTTAGCGGGTCAAGGACATATTTTCGTTGAGAAATGCTCAAGCCTGTTTTTGAGCTGGCTACTTCCATTCCTAAGAAGTATTTAAGGTTGCCTAAGTCCTTTACTTCGAATTCCTTGGCTAAGAGAAATTTTAGATTTCTTATTTCTTCTTCATGGTCTCTAGTAAGGATAATGTCATCTACATAGACAATGATAATTGCTATTTTACTTGTGCAAGAATATTTGACGAAGAGAGTATGGTCAGATTGACATTGTGAGCACCCATTTTCCTTTACCACTCTTGAGAATTTATCAAACCACACCCTAGGGGATTGTTTTAGCCCATATAGGGATTTTTTGAGTTTGCATACCTTATTTATGGTTTGAGTAGATTCTACATCGGCCGGTATATCTATATACACTTCTTCTTTTAAGTCTCCATTAAGAAAGGCATTCTTTATGTCTAATTGGTGAAGAATCCAATCATTATTAACAACTAGGGAAAATAGGACACGAATAGTATTTAATTTTGCTACTGGGGCAAATGTTTCTTGATAGTCAATGCCATAGGATTGAGTGAATCCTTTAGCGACGAGTCTAGCTTTGAACCTATCTATTTCTCCATTAGCCTTATACTTGATGGTGAAGATCCATTTGCATCCTATTATTTTCTTTCCTAGAGGTAGGTCTATTATTTCCCATGTGTGGTTGTTTTCCAAGGCCTTTATTTTGTCTAATACAGCTTGTTTCCAATTAATGTCATTGAGGGCTTCATAGACATTGTTCGGAATGTAAACTTGGGATAGTGTGGTTGTGAATGCTTTAAACTTGGGAGAGAGGTTTTTGTAGGACGGGTAGTTTTGGATGGATGCATCGTACATGTTCTTACCCATTTCCGTATTGCAATAGGAAGATCAATATCTTCATTAAGAGTTTCAGCTGTGGAGTTGGAGACATGATTTTCCTGTATTTCGGTTGGGTTTTGATTGAGTACTGGTGCATGTTCAAGGGTATTCTTCCTTCTAGTATAAACTATAAGGTCTTTTCTACTTTCTGGTCGGCCTTGAATGGGAATATCTATTTCATGTATATAAGGAACATATGGAGCACTCTCTTCAAAGAGATCTAGTTTTTGGGTTTCTTCACTTTTCAAAAGTTTTTCGTTTTCGATGAGGGTGGAAGGTTCAATGGTGTCTTGCTTTTTTGAAGTAAGGTTGGGTCTCAAAGAAGTTTACATCCATGGATGTATATAACCTTTTTGTAAATGGTGAGTAGCATTTGTACCCCTTTTGGCTTGGAGCATAATCGAGAAAGATGCATTTTATTGCCTTAGGATCTAACTTACTCCTATTGGGTCTATGATCTTAGACAAAGACTGTGCAACCAAATATTTTTAAAGGGACTTGAGAAAATAGTCTATCATGTGAAAATACTTCCTTAAGCTTTTGTAAGGGAGTTTTGAAGCCTAATATTCGAGAGAGCATTCTATTAATAAAGTAGGTGGCTGTTAGAACCGCTTCTCCCCAAAAACAGTAGGGGGTGTTAGTGTGACACATTAAAACTCTAGAAATTTCTAGGAGGTGTCTGTTTTTTCTCTCCGCAATTCCATTTTACTAGGGAGTGTTAGGATATATACTCAGATGGGCAATACCTTTTTCGTTTAGAAATTTTTTCAAAGAAGTGTCAAAATAATCCTTAGCATTGTCAGTGTGAAGAATTTGGATTTTGGTGTTAAAGATATTGAAAATCATAGCAAACAGATTCTGGAATATGGAAGTAACTTCAGATTTTTCTTTCACTAAAAAAACCCAAGTAAGTCTAGTATGATCATCGATAAATGAAACGAACCATTTAGCTTCTGTTACATTCTGAACTCTACTAGGTCCCTAAACATCACTATGCATCATAGAAAAGGAATAAGAGGGTTTATATGCACTTACTGGATATGAGGATCGAGCCAACTTTGCCATTTCACAAGAGTCACATTGAAACACCTGAGAACTTTTATTGAAAATATCTGGAAACATTCGTTTTAAATATAGAAAATTGGGATATCCTAAACGATTATGCAATAACATTATTGTACAATCATAATTGTCTTTAGGAGTAACAAAAGTAGATGTACTAACATAATAATATTTAGAGACAACAAAATTAGATGAACTAAATGTACTATCATAATAGTCTTTAGAAATAAAATGAGATTTGCTAAGACCTAACTCCTTGACTTGAGGCTTAAGAGCATTTAATGTGTAGAGACCCGAGGTTTCCTTAGCATTGCCAATCATCTTCCCTGAATTCAAATCCTGAAACATGTAATTATGTGAGTAGAAAGTTGCACTACAGTTTTTCATAAACGTTAGTTTGCTTATGGAAAGAAGATTGCATTTAAGATTTGGGACATGCAACACATTTTCTAATACTAGATCTTTAGATATAAATACATTTCTAGTTCCCATTACTTTAGAATAGGTACCATCGACAATCTTTACAGTAATTTGACTGTTACAGTGTGTGTAGTTAGTTAAAAGTAAGATGTCACCTGTCATGTGATCTAATGCACCAGAGTCAATAATCCAAGTACTACAATTTTCTTTGATTGCATTAAGGGCCCAAAGAAACTTGCCTGATTGTACCATTGTTGCTACGCTGGTTTCTGATTTTTTTTAGTAGGTTTCGGTTGGCCGAATAGTTTTTGGAGAAGGTCCAACTGCTCCTTAGTAAACACATTATATTCAGGGTTGACGTTAACTTCTGATGATGTACTTGCTTGATAGGCCTTTCCACGTCTGTCTCCTGTATCTTTGTTTGGCTTCAATTCTAGAGGTTTTCCATGAATATCCTAACATACTTCTTTAGTGTATCCTGATTTTTTACAGTGTTCACACCATGGTCTTGGTTTTCGTTGCCGATTCTCAGTTCCTTTGTAGTTCTAGTTTTGATTGTAATGGTTATCATGAGTATTTGTATGTACCTCATTACCAAGGTTTCGAGCAAGTAAGGCTGATCCTTTAGGTTCTGAACTGGCAGTCACTCCTAACATTAGTTTCTTCCTGCTTTCTTCTTTTTTCACTTCTGCAAAAACTTCTCTGATGTTGGGTAATGGTTTAATAGCTAAGATTCTACCACGTACCTCATCGAGTTCTTTATTAATGCCAAGCAGAAATTTGAACTCGTTTCTTTTCAACTATCTTTTTGAATGTAGCTTCATCTGCAGTACATTCCCACTTATGGCTTTCAAATACGTCCAGTTGCTGCCAAAGTCGAGATAGTTGAGTAAAATAGTGAGTGACTTGCATATCCCCTTGCCGTAACTCATGAATTTTACCTTCAATTTCAAATGACTCTGCAGTATTTTCTTGGTCAGAATAAGTTTCACGAGCTGCTTACCAGATTTCGCTTGTAGTTGAAAGAGTAAAAAACCTTCACCAATCTCTGTCGTCATGGAGTTGATTACCCATTACATAACCATATTATTTTCCACTTTCCATGTCTTGTATCTTTGATCAGCTTAATCTGGGAAAGGGTTTTTGCTTGACAGGTAATCTTCCTTTCCTTTTCCACATATGAACATCATAACTAATTGTGACCAATATAGGTAATTCCTTCCATTTAATTTGTGATTAGTAATTGGAAGACTGAGTTTCGGCTGCGGATGCTTCAGATTAGTTGCGATCCACTAGTTCGACACGATTTGATGCGTTTTTCTTCGGACGTGAAGCTTCACGTAAGGAACTAGGTATGTTTGAGATTTTCTGTTTTCTTTTCTAGGGTTTCGGACATGAAACCTATAGAAAAGATTCATAGGGTTGGCTCTGATATCACGTTGAATACATAACTTTTCTTATATTTCTTATGATAATTTTACAAGAGGGATCTTCCCTTATATATACACATATGATAGCTAATTAAGGAAAACATTATAACAGGAAAAAAAAATGTACATATGGAAAGAATAAAAGTAAACCCAAATTACAGGGAATGAAATCATATATATAAGGTAAGAGGTGATTTCCCATATTCAACAGTAATCCCACTAGAACCTTTGAAGTTAGGTCTATCTCAATTCAATTTTAAAACCCTTTTAAAACATGAGTTCACCCTAAGTCTGCATGCAACTTTGTCTTATCGATTTTAGTTTTAATTTCTATATAACGCTTACAACAGAAACAACCAAAACCAACCACAATGCAAAGCTAACACATACAAGGTATTCATAACAATTATAAACAGCCTACGTGTCATACTTCATGCATTGATCATTCATTGCTACTTTTTATATAGCTCTTATACAAACAAGCAACGAACCAAGGAAAACAGGCTTCCATTCACCATTATACTATAACACTTATTATATAAAGATGATGCATGAATATGCTTACTGCATGCACAAATATAACTCTTATATTTTCATGATGCATGCACATGCTCTCTTGTAATTTCATCATACCATATTATAACACTTATAATACATGATGCATGAATAATTGCATAACCTAAGGTGGGTTTCAAATCTATATGTCATACGTTATGCCATATAAACCACATACAACTTATATATATTAAAAAAACATTGATGAACCGGAAAAATTTGCCTCAAATCCTCAAAAACTAAAGCTAACTATTACAAAAACAAAGAGTCGAACTGGGTCTTGAACCGTCCGGCCGAAGTCCACGCCTCATCTGATCATGTACCATCCCCATGATCGTCTACACAAAAGAGCAAATGCTTTAATCAATCGTTTATCTATGCTTCCAAACCTAAACGATCGTTTAGCAACGATCGTGTACCTTTTACTATGCGATGAAGCACAAGGTATGCGATTGTGCAGCATGCTCTGCAATGCAAGCCTTATACAATCTTCTAAACGACAACGATGCGGTGAAGCACTATAGTCTAAAAAATCGTTGAGCGAGCGCCTTCGTATTGTATACCGCATGATCGTGTGTCAGTGACTATGCAATGAGCATGCTAACTACACGATCGTTTAGCGCGCGCCTTTTATTAAACGATGAGCATCAAATGCTCCCACTCGATCATTTACCTACAGCGTCTACACGATCAGGCAACCAACGCTACATGATAGAGTAAATGATTTACCCAACGATGGTTTAGTAAATACTACATGATCACATAGAAAAATCTACACGATCATTTAGTTAAATCCTAACGATTGTTTACCTGAGGCTACACAACATGACCAACTCTTGGTCTTCTTCTTTCTCATTTCCATGCTTCGAAACTTCATCACGAACGACTCTACTAACTCAAACACTTTGAATTACAGACTTAATTGCTTATTAATTATGCCCAAAAACACAGGGGCCCTTACAAATTAACACTTTGTAATTTAAAGAAAGCTTCAAACAGAGGCGAATTAACCCATAAACATTCATCAACGCCATCCACAAACGCATTTAACAATTAAACGCAATGCAGAAAACCCAACACGACTGTAAAAGAAGTGAAATTTGGAATATCAAAACAACCTGGCTCTAATATCAATTGAAGGAAATAAAACATGAGGATTTCAATGAGCAACGAAATGATCGTTCCAACTTCCATTCGTATTTGAACAACAACAATTACAGTACACAAACCGAAACTTACAGGCTATGCATAAAACAAAATTACAGCATGCTTTACATAAGATCAAAAGAAGAATTCACATACCTTTGAAGACTCATCTTCAAACACCCTCGATCACGAACGCTCGTTCAAACAGCAAGACAACAATCACGAACGGCTCGAACACTTTGACCGCATCACAGCACGACCATAGCAACCATGATGGTTACCTTGGTATTCTTGGTGTGAGAATCTAGAAGTGTGGGTTCTGTGCGGACTTGGTTAGAGGAAGAGATCGGACGAAGAAAAATCGTGTAAGCAATTGAGCAAATGGGAGTTGACAGAGGTCTATCGTATAGACGATGCCCAATCGTTTAATAAATGTTATGCGATCGTTTAACTAAAGGCAGCTGAGTGAACTATCGTATAGTATTACTCCACGATCATTTAATCTCTCTTTAGTTATCGTTTAGTGAATCTAATCCACTTGATAGTCAACCATGAGTACTTTCGAGACTAGAAACTCTCAATTTAACTACTAAATTTAGGAAACCATTTTTCCTTTTTATCTCACGGTTACCATGAAACCCACCAATAACCTCCCATTCAATTGGTTATTAGAGAAAAAGAGATAACTATCCAATAATTAATATTATTATAACTATATATGATAACCAACTTACCATATTATATTTATAACCTATAGTTTTAATATTTCATCTCACGAAACATATAAACTATGTTCTTTTTCTATTTCATGGTACTTAATGTAAATCTTATTTACATTAATCCTCCACTTGATATATCTCATACATCATACCGATCATATCATATATAATCGAGCTACCTCTTGTCAATTTGAACATTTCAAATCAACACTAAGAACTGATTCTCAACTTGAATCCACTGAGCTACCAAAGGGACTTTATGGACTTGTAGCTCGAAGCTCCAAAAGTACGTGAATAACTGACTAATTAAAGGACCGCCTTCAAAGGCAGGAGTTCTCAAAACAATCAGGATTGTGGTCATGTCACTTATGGTCGTTTAGGTGAGATATAAGTCTCTAGTATCAACGGTGTTATATACAGAGACGAATCATCTCGTGATCCGGTCTTATACAAACTTTTTGTATAGGACACCCCCGCTCGCATGTCTTCACATGAATGGTCAGGATCTACCATCCGTAGTAGTTTACAACACTTGCAAACCTCTACAAAGCGGGTCGTATCCGTAGTGTCACAAGGATCAAGAATCCCTCCTTAATCCTTATACTACAGACCTATTTAGGTTACCACTTAAAGCATGATTCACTTGTATATCTCATATACATGCTTAAGTTTACATACAATAACCATGGAGCTTTATTTATTGGATATGAGTAAATGCTAAAATAAAATAACTCTTATTTTATTCATAACAATGTGTATTGATTACAAACTACAAGACTCCGGGAGAATTAGGACACCAATCCCAACAATTAAGTGTTCTGTGAATTCAATTTTTATATGAAAGAGAGATAGAGTAAGAACAGAGCATTCTGAAGTCTTATCTTATAATTCTCCATTGCTTCTACTTTTGAACAAGATGAATAAAATCCTCCTAAGGTTGTCTTCATAATGAATGTAGGCTGCAAATGCCAAACCATTTTAATTGTGAGTATTCTTCTTCTTCTTCCTTCTCTTCATCTACTTTCATTTATTCACGCCGAATTTCTACACATGTCAAGTTGATTTGAGAAGAAAGTTTTGATACAAAGGAGAAAGATGTGCCAAAAACTTATATCTATACCTGTCAAGATCCATAAAAAAATATTTTAAATTGTTTTGACCTAACAAATTTGTCACTCCCACTCCATACAGACTTAAGCCATAAGCATTTAGCCATTTTCAACCAACCTCTTAAGCCATGAGCATTTAGCCATTTTCAACCAACTTCAGAATCAAGGGCAAAAAACAAACTCTTATCCATTTTTTATTTTATCATTCTCCAATATTAAAATGTAGGATCAACTAATTTTCCAAGGAACAAAAACACTGAACCCAAAATAGTTAATTAAAAAGCAAAGAGTGTGGACAAGTTAAGGAATATCTCAACCATCTAATTCCCCAAAATGAACAGCTCTGCACAAGAAGCAACCAAGAAATAACAAGCACTGTCCAAACTACTTCTAACAAAAAGTAGGGGAAGCACACATTTCACAAGAACCATCACAATCTACATATCAAACTAAACTATTTCCATATCCTATAATGTTTCTAAAGAATTCAGAAAAGAAATTATACAATCTTACAAGACCAAACAACACACCTTCAAGTTTATAGTAATGGAAGCTTTTAGGATCATAGGAACTTATCTTCTTTTCCATACACGTCTTGCTCCACCCCAACAACCCATTCTCCATTGTAGTTCAAGTTCAATTCAACAGTGAATCCTTGATCAGGATCTCCGTCATAGTTCAACCTGATCGTAGGAATTTGCGATTGGAGTTGAAGAGCAGCATGTTGCCATTCGGGAACAATTCAAATGGAAAAAAGGGATAGAGGAGCACCAAGTTGAAGATGCTAAAAGTTGGACCACGAAGAAGAGAAGGGAGAAGAGAGACAGAAAGTTAGGGTTTTGAGTTTTTTTTTTTTTAAAAAAAATTCTTACTTCAAGGGAGGGAAACAAAAATGAGAAGGGGAAAATAAAAATGAAAGAGAATGGAGAACAAATTATAAAAGATTTTATATAACTTTTGTATTTAATATTACTTCACCTTTTAAAAACATCAAGTTTAGGCTAGCGTGAAAAATCCGAAAAATTCCATGAAAATCCACTTTTCTTTCATTATTCTTGATGTTTTTCTTAAAAATTACATAATACTTGACATTTTTTCATAAAAACGTCAAGTAATTAAAAGTTGCAAGCATTAAGTAATACATTTTTTTGTAGTAGTGATATATACCATGACTTTCTAGGAATCAAGCAAATGGACCAAGGAACTATCAATTCTCATCATATTTTCCATAATAATTCACCATCTTTATCAAAGTTTACGGTGCTCATCTTTCTATCTAATTATCTTTCAACTTCTTTGATAAATATCTTTAAGACCTTTATTGTTGGAGATTTTTCATGTAACAAGTAGATAGATCCACGACGTGAAATATCATCAATAAAGGTAATGAAATACTTTTTTCCACCAAAAGATGGAACATCAAAAAGTCCACAAATAACAATGTGTATAATTTCAAGGAGTTGTGAGTTTCTTGTGGCTGTTTTGCTAACTTTTTGTTCTGTTTGTTTTCCTGTAATACTTCCAAGATCAGTAAAATTCAAATCCGGAAGGATTTCATTCTCTATTAATCTTTCAATTCTTTCTTTAGATATGTTCGTGCATAGTACGAGAACCATCAAACTTAATGTTGATGAAGACACTCATTAGTGTTTTTGTAAGGACTTATCAGCTGACTCAGATTGAGAACAATTTTTCACGAGTTTCATAAAATCCTTAGCATTTTCAGTTTCATAATTGTGGACTTGATACTTTTTGTAGTTATTCGCATAATATTAGGTTCAATCTATTTAATCTTTCCCTAAACTTTAGGGAAGATCTTTCCTCAACACTGCTAGCATTAGTAAGTGCAGCAAGATTCTCACGTAATGTGCTAAATCAAGATCCAAAATACAAAGATGAAATCAGATTTGTACGTACTAATCAAAGAATACGTACTAATCAGAGAAATTGAGTCCATTAAACTTGATTATAGACGTAGCTTACGAATGAAGAGAAGTGGAAGCAGCTACTTACAAATACAAAATAAATATGCTTATACATTATTGCTTTAAGAAATAAACTTAAATTTATAACGTCAATTCACATAACATTAAATAATCATTATTCATGTATTGAAGTTCTCCTTTGGAAGATACAACAACATACAGCATTTGTACATAATTGATGTTAAATTTAATTTCACATAATTGGTAATCAAAATGCTCAAACTGGATACATTAGTTATCTTTGACTATACTAAAAATATCTAATCAAACACCTCAATTAACCACAATAAGGTCTAAAATATAAAACTACTAATCAACCTTTGGGCGATTTAAAATGTTTTATAATAATAAAAAATAATATACTCATGATAATATCTTTAATTTTTATATATCATCTTCTTCATTAACATCATATAAACATGAGTAATTGAGTTAACTTTAATTTGATATCTATTGTACTTACTAATTTGGCCACTTTGGTGACTAACAAATTATTCATTACATAGATATATCACAATAAAACAATTACAAACATGAGTAATTGAATTAACTTAATTTGATATCTATAGAATTTACACTTACTAATTTGGCCATTTTGGTGACTAACAAATTATTTATACTATAGATATCATAATAAAATAATCACAATTAATATGTACTTTAATTTATTCTAGTGATATATATAATAGATAAAAGATAATAAATACATTATTTATTATACAAATTATTATCTTCTAAACTTAATAGAATAATCCAATCATATGAAAATACATAAACATTGATGGATAACATGATAAGTCTTGCATAACATTGATCTAAGAAATTTGAATTCAAAATAGGCAATAATTTGAATTTTTTTAAAAAAAAACATAAATAATTGATAGTGGAATTATCTTTATCTTTATTTTTTAAATCAAAAAAAAATATTTTTCGTTAAAATCTAAAATTTTATTTATTTCATGAATTAACTTTCATTTTGATATCTATATAAATCTTAATAATTTAACCACTTTGATGAGTAACAAATTATTTCAAACATATAGATGTCAATGTAACATAACCATAAGTAATTTACATCACACAATTTGCAAATCACCATTAATTGAATATTTATGAAATTAACCAAACTTCATACCATCACAATTGTGCAATTGAAATCACAAAGATAAATACACTTTAAACAATTCTCATTATGTACATAACATACCAAAATGAAAACGTTAATTTATTTAACATTGAATAATCACTTCATTAATTTGGCCGAATTTTCACCATACATATTGAAACATGTATATAACTCAACAAAATCCTATTCATGAGCATGCAGCTGCAGAATCACGAAATCTTATTCATAAATATGCAGCGGCAGAATTCGAACTGACAAATCATAAGATTGTCACAACATTTGAATTGAAATCATAAAATCTTATTATATATAACAAAAATATACCCTTTTAGTCATAGAGCTTTCAAAATACTAGGATTGGCAAAAATTCCCATGGAGTCCGGTCCTCGAGAGTCCTCGTCCCGATTGAAGTGGGGAATCCCCAGTTTGACCGAAGATGGGGTCAAACTGGGGATCCTAACCGGGTCCTCGGTCGGAGATGGGGCGGGGATGGGGAGGGTATCCCCGCCTTATCCTCATCTCCGATTAAATTATATATATATGTATGTATGTATGTATGTATGTATATTTATATTTATATTTATAAATATATATAAATATTTTAAAAAATAAATAGGGATGGGTCCCTGCGGGGACTCGTTTCCCAACAAGGATGGGGGAAATACCCCCACATGGATAGGGATGGGAAGTCCCCCGTCTCGCCCCACCCTAGCTTCGTTGCCAACCCTAAAAAAGAGATGTATTTGGTTTCTAATATTTCAAATTGATCATTTTAGTCCTCGAGTTTCAAGAATACGTTTAAAAGGTCGCTCAACTAATAAGTTTATTAAATTTAAATATAAAACTGATTAAATATGTGATATGCCAAGATGACTTGAAAATAAATATATTTTTTGGTAAATTATTTTAAATGGTAAAACTGTTGAAAATATTTACAAGATATAACAAAATTTTAGAATTATCAATGATAGATGCTCATAGACACCGATAGACTTCTATCAGTGTTTATCAATGTCTCTGATAGACACGGATAGTTCAACGTCTATTATTGATAGTATAAAATTTTACTATATTTTGTAAATATTTTGGTTCATTTTTCTATATTTGAAAACAATCCTATATTTTATTATTCTTTCTCATTTCTCTCTTCTTTCTCTCATCTTTCTTTATCTTTTCATTTTCTCTCTCTTCACTCTGTTGTCCCCTCTCCTGCATCTCCATCTTCTCTCTTTATCTCTCATTTTTCTACGAAGAAGCTCATGAAATTTTCTCACAACTCTTTTTTCTTTCTCTCATTTTTTTTCTCTTCTTTCTTCTCTCTTATCCTCTCTCCATCTCCATCTCCATTTTTTCGCTGTCTTTCCATCTCCATCTTTTCGCTTTGTCTCTCATTTTTAAGTAATTTCTGTTTTTTATTTTAATTTTGTATAAATTAAAATAGTTGCACTGTAAAACTATTCTTGTAACACATAAAAAACAAAACAAAAGAAACAAAAATCACCAAGAAAACACCAAAAACAATAAATACAATTTTAGAGGAAAAAAAACACACACACACAAAGCAGTAAACACCATGAAAAAACAGAAACACAAAAATCTAAAAAAAAAAAAATAGAAAATCAAAATAGAAAAAAGAAATAAAAAATTAAAATAATGAATAGAAATTACTTAAACACAGTAAAAAAAAAAATGAGAGACAAAAGAGAAGATGGAGATGAAGGAGAGAGGACAAGGGAGTAAAGAGAAAGAAAAGGAGAAGATGAAGAAACAGAGAAAGGGATGTGAGAGAAATGAGAAAGATTAAAAAATATATATTTATTTCAAAGTCATGTTACCTCATCGTATATTTAATCAATTTTATGTTTAAATTTAATAGATTATTAGTTGAGGGACCTTATAAATTTATTCTTGAAAATTCAAGGTCTAAAATGATCAATTTAAAATATTAAAGACCACATGCGGTATTTTTTTCCTATGTATTAAACCTTTTAATTTCTCATTCAAAAAGAAAAAAATATTTCAATCTTGGAATTGAAACCAGCGATTATATCTTTTCAATTGCCATATAATAAATCATTCAACGTTCATTTCTTGAAGCAAGAACAAATGTAATTATTTATAGCGGAAGCATGAAAGTCATATAATAAATCATCAATGGAAAATCATAAGTTCTCAATCTTGCTAGGATACTATGTATTTTAACTTCATGATTATATGATAAAACTCTAATATTGTATAAAATAATAAATACCAAGATCTTTGAACTAAATGATTTTCACAATAACATTAATTAGCATAACATACCTTGTTTTATGATAATGGTCTTAAGGAGTTTCTCTCCTTGATCTTCCTTTAGAGCTTAATTAGGTTTTCTTGATGAGAAGAAAAGAACTACTTAATGAGATAGAGAGAGGACCAATTTTTGGGGTTTTATCTATAAGTTTTAACTTCATACATGATTATACAATAAAACCCTAATATTGTATAAAACAATAATGTCAAGATCTTATTATACAATAAAACCCTTGATCGATGATAATGGTCTTCTACAGAATTTTGTTTCAAACTTACATGATTATACAATAAAACCCTTGATCGATGATCGAAAATCAACCTCTAGATTGTGCGTTCTTTTTAGAAAAAATATCATTGCATGGGGATTGAAAAAGCAATCTATTATTTCACGATTGAGCACAGAAGTTGAGTATCGGTGTATTGCTCTTGTTGCAATAGAGTTGGTATGGATACGTTCTTTACTTAATGATCTAAAAATTTTCTTTACTGATGTTCCTATAATATGGTGTGATAACCTTAACTCTGTTCATCTTAGTTCAAATCCTATATTACATTAAAAAACTAAACATTTTGAGCTTGATATTTATTATATTTGAGATCTTGTTCTTAAGAAACAGGTTAATGTTCGTCATCTTCCTGCTACAAAACAACTTGTTGATGCTCTTACCAATCCTTTATCGGCTTCAAGTTTCATACTACTCAATGTTGTTGCAAAAGTCGATATAGGTTTGCGAGGGGTGTTAAAGCAGCCAATTGAGGAGTGTTTTCATTGTAAATATTCAGGCCCAAAAATCTATTACTAGAAGGACTCATTTACTGTGTATTCTGTTTTTAGATTCTCTTTCTAAATGTTATATGAAGACATTGTGTGTATGTGGTGAAACTCTTTTTGCAAGAGTTTTTTTATCTCCATATTTTGTTATTTAAACATGTGGAATCCTCTCTCATTGAATAACAAAGTATAAGGTTTTTCTCTTGCAATTATGGTGTCTTTTCATCTTCAATCTCTTTTGATATTCTGATCTTGAAACACAACAACATTAGTTAGAATCACATACCTTGATCAATGATAATGGTCTTCTACAGGATTTTGTTTCAAACTTACATGATTATACAATAAAACCCTTTATCGATGATAATGGTCTTCTAGAATATTGTGTTTCACTCACTTGGCCTTCCTTTAGAACTAAATTAGAATGTTTAGTTAGGAAATTATCTTTTAATTAATTTAGAAATTATCTTTTACTTAACTAGTTCAATAAATAGATCCAAAAGATAAAATAGCAGATAATGTAGATGAACCACATTAATAATAATATTAAATTTAAAATAAATCTAACATTATCTTTATATCGAAAGCATGTTTAATTAGGGAATTATCTTTTACTTAATTTATGAATTATGATCTTTTATCATCCTTTGGAGCTGTGCTTTATCTGCATTTGTTATCATGGTGTTCTTGTTTCATATAATTTTTCGCAAACTTAACTCTAAAAATTAATAATAATTCATATTTAATTTATAATTAATTAGCTCACTCACCACTCACCAGAGCTGTTTGCCGGTTAATTCTCGGAGTTCTTTCAGAGCTTCTATGCCCTCTAGAATACACACTGGTTTCCAGTATGTACTGATAAATAGCAAAATAATACATGTATTTGTTGGGGTTGATGTCGTAAATCTCGTAGGGTCCTATAGTTTATAAAGGTTTTGTACAAACTCATTGTTTATTTAATAAAATATATGATATTTTACTCCATATTTGTCGCATTAATAACAAAAAAATAAACTCACACCCAAGGTTATCTTTTAGCTTAAACATGTATGTAGAAACATACGGGTGGATCATGTTTAAGTGATAACCTAAATAGTCTGTAGTAAATGGATAATGCTTGATACCTTATCCTTGTGACACTACGAGTATGACCCACTTTGTAGGTATTACAATTGTTGTAAAGTGGTACAAATGATCTGATCCTGATCATTCATGTGTAGACATGTGAGCCGGGATATTCTATACAAAGGAGTTTGTATAAGATTGGACCACGAAATGTTTAGTCTCATTATATAACACCGTTTATAATGGAAACTTACATTTTACCAAGATGACCATAGGTAACATGACCTAAATCCTGAGTGAGTTGTGAACTCCTACCTAGGGCGATCCTTTGATTTGTATGGGTGAGAGTGGCCAGATCGCCGACTCAATAAGCTTACCATTTTGGGGATTCGTCTGATTGGGGAGCTGCGAACACAACTACACAAGAAGGAATTCACTCATTCCACGAAGTCAAGATAAGTAGATAAATTGCTCTCTTAAGGGCTGATTTCGGGCTTAAACAATGTGGTGCCATAGCCTCTCCTGGCCTGAGAGGGGTTTTGACACACCCCCACCCAATTTACCCTCTAAAATCGAAAGAGGATATGACAACAACAGTTACCGACCTAGGTGTCAGCACTTACTGCCTAACTTAAGTAAACCTGCTTAGACCTGAATATGCAACGACTTGGCACAAAACACATCCATGAAATTAAACAGTGCAAATTCTAATTACAGTTCCAAAGCAAACTTATGTTCAACGAAATAAGATGACAAAAAATAACATGTCTCCCAAAAGAAAAAAATAGGTTTCACAAGACCCGATTCCTTTCCAAATGTGTGTACATCAAAACAAGTTTAACTGAAGCTTCTTCTTAAGGTCACCAAACTTTGGGTGGCAAGCTACAGTGGATTCAACCGCAGGGGAACTGACCCCTACCTGGGAAAAAGAAAACATTTGAAAACTGTGAGTTGGTTGCCCAGAGAGTTACATATAGAAATACATTTCTTCTCAAAACTTTCACATATTTTAATATAAAATAAATAACATGCTAAAAAGAACATCAAGCAACTTGCATAAGATCATACATTAATAAGATCGTTATAATCAATCATACTACCAAACCTTAGTTGAGAATGAGCATGAATAGCTCAAGCTCCCAACGTCCATTCAAGGTCGTGAGACCCATACATTGATCCCTTAATAAGAATTGTGGCCAGAAGACCCATACTTCGGCCTCTCACCAAGAACTACCTACGTGCACATGGAATATACTAAGTACCATCAACACCTTAGGCACTTCCTCGGATACCTTCTATATCTTCGGTACCCTGTACATTAGGAACATAACATCGATGGAAGATTCGAGCATCATTATTAGTCAACATGTATGCTTCATGATTAATAACATGTAGTTGCATTACTTTTCATACATTCTTAACATATGCTAGGATTAACAAAACTCATTTAAAACATAAGTATAAACTTTAGTTGCTTGAAAAACCCATGAACGTTAGCATTAAATTCATTTGAAACGCATGTCCCTTTTATGAACATATTTGAAAACATTTAGTCACTCACTACTCCTTGGGCTTGGTTCTTCCTAAGCTTTGTAGGCCTACCCAATGGACGTAACTCCTACACATGAAAGAATAAGAGTTTAGTTGCTACTTGGCCTCCTTTTTTAGACTACTCTTTTAATTAAGCTCATACTTGGAAAGGGGTTGCCTAATCGTCCAACATTTTCCAAATTCAATTTCTAACATAAATAACTTGAAAACTAGAACCCATTTTAAGAAAGTTTCTTCTCCAAACCTATTCGGAATTTTGCTACCAATGTTACCTCAAGGTTTAAGCATGAAACTTCTTGTGATTTAACTTGGACCTTCGAATCTTTCTCGACAGCCCTAACCACAATTCCCTACTTAAGTAAAGATTCTAGGGTTAACTTCTCAAAATATATAACTCAAACCATAGATCTTTTCTTGCCAAGATTCCTTCAACAAACTTACTTGAAATGGTGTCTAAGAGAATACCTTAAAGTCTCGACTTGAAACTCCAAGCGGTTCGGTCTAGATCTATGTTTCTTTGTTGAGTGTCCGAAAATGCCTGAAATAAACCTTCAAATCTTCCTCCCTTCTCCAGCCCTTTTTCAAGTGAGATCTTCTTTCCAAAGGCTCGATTTCTGAAACTAGACTTGAAGAGCTTTTCAATGGTACCAATTTCGTCTGGTATGGTCGAGCAAATCATCCAAAACGACCCTTAAAATTTCTTTCCTTTTTATAATACTACCCAACCCTTTACAAGAAATCTCCTTAAGCCACCTCACCCACTAATGGAGATCAAGGGTCGAGATTAAGTCATCTGTCCAGGTAACTAAAAGAGAAGTCTAAAACTAAGCATTTAAATCTGAGCGTTTCGAGTAACTCGATCCTCGCTGGGAAAACTCAATGGAGAGAGGTCCTTACTCGATGGAAAATTTCAAGACTCTCTGTTAAATACTCAATGTGGAAATTTGGCGCTAGGAGCTTGCTCAACACATGCTCCTCACATAACGTTCGAACTCGACACGCGAGCCTTCCTTGCTTACCCTTGACACTCGCCTCCTTCCTCACTCACTTATACTCGACACTCGGTAGCCTTTACTCGATGCTCGATGTTCGCCTGGGGTTTACTCGATGCTCAAGTATCCTTCAGCATGATCAAAACTTAGTAAAAAATTTCTCTTGTAAAGCCAGATTAAAATGTACTGAGAGCTAAGTTTCCTTATTTAACCATTTTTCCTTCTTCCAACTCATCCTTTACATCGGGATGCACAAATCCAATCTAACTAAGATATTTAACCCAACATTTTGCTTAACTTAAACAATAAACATAATTAAAAAGGGAAAAGTAAGGTGTGGATCTTACAACCTACCACCCTTAAAAGAAATTTCGTCCTCGAAATTACCTGTATAAGTCAGTGGATGAGTTTAGGGTACTTCTTCTTTACTTACTCCTCGGACTCCCACGTCGTCTCTTCAACTCCATGATTGTTCCATAATACCTTCACTAAAGGTATAGTTTTGTTTCTGAGCACCTATTCTTTCCTATCTAAGATTTGAACTGGATCTTCATCATACGACATATTTTCCTTGAGTTGAAATGGTTGATCCACCAGTACATGCATAGGATCAGATATATACTTCCTCAACATCAAAACATGGAACACGTTGTGAATACGTGTTAGCTTCGGAGGTAACTGTAACTTATATGCTGCCAGGCCAACTCGTTCTATAATCTCGTAAGGTCCGATGTAGCGGGGACTTAGTTTTCCTTTTCTTCCAAACCTGAGTACTCCTTTCCATGGGGATAACCGAAGGAATACTTGGTCTCCAACCTCAAATTCTAGATCTCTCATTTGCTTATCAGTGTAACTCTTCTGCCTATCTCGCGTTGTCTTCAAGTTTTCCTTGATAAGTTTCACAGTATCTTTCGTTTGTTGCACTAATTCTGGAGCCAAAAGTTTCTGTTCTTCAACTTCATGCCAACATACTGGGGTTCTGCATGGTCTGCCATATAATGCTTTGTACAAGTCCATGCCTATGCTCGAGTGATAACTATTATTATACGCAAACTCATCCAATGGCAGTTGTGCATCCCAACCTCCTTTAAACTACAAAACACATGTTCTCAGCATGTCTTAGGTTTATACGTAGGTTCTTTTCGACTAATAAAACAACCCTAAGTCTATGTGGTTTATCCAAGTATAACTCTTATTATTGGATTTTAATTACAATGTCTAGGTGTAAACCATTTCATTACCTCACATCACTCACGTATGCTCATAAAACTAGTTATCAACACTCAATAATTCGGCCATAATCCCCAGGTAGGAGGTGTTTCGTAAGTCGTCAACTTAAGTACTCCCATTCTTAGACAGGATTATATATTGGTTGAGTTTGTAACCTAGGTTTTATAAGTTTTAACAATTAAAACAGGTGGTCAACCTACGTGAGCATGGGCTGTTGATTATGGATTTTAAATGTCTAACCTAATTTTATAACAATTTATAAAACTTTAGACATGCTAAACATCCATAACATATATGAGGCATTCAAATTTTAATATAACATTTATATTAAATACAAGAATTCCTAACATGCATACTATATATTATAACAATTATAACATACTTTCAATGCATATAACATGCTTCCTATGATGGGATTTTAAATCTAAATGGTATACTATATGCACATACAAGATTTATTTAATTATAACATATATCAAATGCATAAATAATTAAACACAGACTAATATGGTTTTAGTTTTGAGAAAAACAAACAAATCGAAGCCTAACTATTATAAATTAGCTTCAAAATCGTCTTTAAACCGCTCGAACCGCACCAAACTAAACCCAAGCATCTTGAACCGAACTGGATGAGTCTGAACCAAACCATCAAAGTCTGAACTGGACCAACCAAAAATACTATGAGGCTGAACCGGATTGGACCTTGAGAAAATTGGTCGAACCAGCTACTCTCGATCCAACCTCAAACTTTTGCAAAGGCAAATCGTGTAGTGTTGAAGGCTATCGTCTAGCTCCATCGCCTTGTGTTGTGAAAGAGCTACATAATCACTTAGTGTTTGCCTCCACTAAACGATCGTTTAACTTTAACGCATAAAACTAGACGATCGCTTAGTGTCAGCCGAAGCTAAACAATCACATAGCTCTATCGTATAGAACTACACCATCGCTCAACTCCATCACTTAGCTATCGCTTAATTCTATCGTATAGAACTAAATGATCACTTAACACAATCGTCTAGCGTTTCATGTCATCATTTAGTATTCGTCATAGCTAAATGATCACTTAGCTCCATCATATAGAACATCATCGCGTTGCTTAGCATTTTGTCTACACAATCGCTTAGCTCCGCATCTAAACGATCACTCAGCGTTATCGCATAGCACTTCATCGCATCGTTTAGCACGCATCGTAGCTAAACGATCGTGTAGTACCATCATATAGTAAATTCAACATATCGTTTAGTTCCCACGCCAAAGGTAAACGATCGCTTAGTGTTATCGTATAGCAAATTAAACGTGTCGTTTAGCTACCGCAAGTACACGATCGTTTAGCGTTCAACATCACAATGATCGGCGCCCATTGCTATATGATCGTCTAGCTTTTCTTTTCATCCTGTAGCGTCTGGAGCTAGATGATCGCTTAGCAACTAAACCTTAACAACGATTTTGAGCAGAAGCTGAAAAACTGGAACAACAACTCGGCCTCATTCACTTGTTTCTTCAATTACATCTTAATTTTAACTCTAATGACTCCAAATAAATTACAGACTCTTGCTAACACATAAAAGCTCATCAAACAAGAGCCAATTATAAATTTAAATGAGAAATTAAAGAGAATTAAAATGTCAAAACTCAGAAAACCATATCAGTGCATCAGTTTCATATTTCTCATATAAAACACCCACTAAGCCAAAATTAAACCGAATTGAATGCTTATATGATGCTCTAATACCAATTGAAGAATTGTATCAGCAACAGTGGAAGTATAAGGATCATCTAAGCACTCTAATTCACTAATTTTGGCAAAATATAAAGCATGCTCTTGCAGAAAACAAGTGAGTTTCAAGACATACCTCTTGTAGAACTTCTTCAAAGCTTCTTCTCCAGCTGCTATCTTCTCCAAATCTTATTGCACACCACCTCAAGATCTTACCCACTATTCTCTTGGTGCTCTAGATTTAGTTGTGGGACTCAAAACAAGCTTGAATCAAGGGATGAAGAAGAAATGCTCACTGCAGTAATTTTGTTGAAGAGCTCTTTCTTCAAACTGAATTTTCTCTCAAACTCTCTATAGATTGCATGCCTGATTTTCACTCCTATTTCATTATATTGCAAATCAACATGCAAAGGAGAGACTTGCATGAGTTACAGCTCATGCTTGGAGAAGATAAGGCAAAGAAGATGCATCTTGAGTGAGAACCTAAGGAGGTGGATAATAGAAAATTTAGTTTTTCCATTTTGTGTGTTTTGTTTTTTCCTTTTCAATTTCATCTCAAAAATCAAAATTTGATTTTACAAAATCTATTTTGATTTTAAAAATGAAAATTTTAATTAATTTCATATATTAACTATTAAATAAAACTTAATTAATTTAATATCAAATATTAAATTAAATTTAACACATATCCATCTTTATATATTTAAATATATAAATTCTCCTATTCCGTTTAATTCTCAAATTAAACATGTAATTATATCTCATATAATTACTAATTCCCTTAATTCTAATTTGAACGATTCAAATTAACTTATCACGCTCTTCTAGAGCTAATCCGTTATGAGCTAGTAGGGGATCTCGCGGACCTACAGATTATGGGCTCCAACGATCTGAGATTAATTGGCTAAACTCATTAGACCAAATTAATCCCCATTCGTTAACTAATGGGCCACTCCCCTAAAGCCCATAGTTGCATTCCCTTCAATGTAGATATATTATGTCCACATGATTTAACCATAATAAGCAAGTCAACCCTTCACAAGTTCTTCGTAATAACCGCTGGGTCAAATATCTATTTTACCCTCGAGATTAGATCTTATTCCTCAAGGCTCTACTGATCCTCTAATGAATAACTGGTTTGTGATCCAATCACTAAACCAAACTCTCTCAGCCTAGTGAGAAGGTGGGCCCCTCGTTCAAGACCTGGATTCAGTACTTGAGAGAACAACATTTCTCCTATCCCTAAATTGGGTAGGCGTGAACCATCTTGTAACTTATGTCCCCAGCTAACTATCCGGTCTTACCCTTGAAATGGGAGTCTTATTAGGTCGACGCTATTGAGCCAATGCTCACCTATGAAAATCTAAGGGCAATCCCAAATAAACAGGAGTTCATAGTTAGCTCAGGATTAAGATCGAGTTACCTAAGTCATCTAGGTGAAATAGTCAGTCTTATATAGAACAACGTTATAAAGTAAGATTGACTTATTTCTTGGTCCTGATCTTATGCAAACTCATTGCATAGGACGCCTCCACTCCTCATTTCATAACATGTACGAATTAGAATCACATCGTATGTAGCACTTTACAACTTTTTGTAACAACTACAGAGTAGGTCGTATCCAATGGTGTTACCAGAATAAGATGCCCAACCCTATTCATGTACCATAGATCTTTTTTACTATTTACTTGAACCTGATCCACTCTTATGTCTCCACAAAAAGTTCAAGTACTCATACAATAGTCATGGGTCTTAGTTTATTGGATTTAAACTTTCATATAATTTATGAAATCAATAACAAGTATATTTATTATATAAAATGTTTATCATTTTACAAACTGCGAGTTTTTAGGATATAAAACCCAACAAGGCTGCCATCTTAAACTTCTACTTCAACACACAACCTAGTCCCTGTCGGAACGCATCATAGTAAACCACAAACTCCTCGTAAGGAATGGGCAACGTAAGTATGGGCGCTGTAACTAGCTTTAGATATTTAACCCAACATTTTGCTTAAATTAAACAATAAACATAATTTAAAAGGGAAAAGTAAGGTGTGGGTCTTACAAGTTTAGTCATAGTTGGACTATGATCTATTGTTCATTAGAGGGATAAGTGGTACTTAAGAAGATAAATGGAACTACAGGAGTAAAACGATAATTTTAACTCAGCTGTACTTACGAGCAATTTATGAAAGATCATCGTACTGTTGATTGGTTATATCCAATAGACCCAGAACTATATTTGTAGTACGAAGAATGCAGCTGTCGGGAATGTTCGACAATTAACGGATGGTAAATAATTTAATTAAAAAGTTCAATTAATTGTTCACGAACTGTTGGAGCTTCATGCTACAGGTCCATGAAGTCCCCTTGGTAGCTCAACGAAATTTAATGAGAATCAAGTTTTGGATTAATTTGAATTATTCAAATTAATTGAGAAAATTAATTATATGTGATATAATTAAGTTTATTTAATTATATACTATATAATTATTATAATGTATTTGATATTTATAATATAAAGTGTTTATGAGAGGAATTAAATGTTTGAATATGAGTCAAATGTTAACTATATAAATTAGATTTATATAGTTAAAATTTAATGTAAATATGACTTATATTAAATGTCATTAGTGAGAGAAAAGCAACTATAGGTTATATATTGTATATGATAGAATATTAAACTATATGTTATATGTTGTATATGATATAACATATAATTACATAGATATATAATAAATTGGTTATTATATATTTATAAGTTTAATTATGAATTAAAATTATTCATTAATTATTAATAATTTTATTATTATTTAAATTTAAAATTAATTAAAGGGAGGGAGTTACAACTCCTTCCCCTTATTTCTCTCTACCACATACGTGGTTTAGTGAGATATCGATCTTCATCTTCTTCCTGCAGTACAGAGAAGAGGGTGAGAAAACACAACATTCAATACATAATTCTTTTTCCTCTGTCAGAGAAAAATTTCTTCTTCCCTCTTCCCAAAATCATAGAAAGCCCACCACTCTTGGGTCTTTCATCCAGAGGATACCAAGGTTTCCAAGTGAAAGTGTCTTTTGGGATTCCAAGGGTTTCACAAGTGAAGAAAAGTCTTCAAAGGTAGGTTTTATGAAATCCTAATTTTTTTTCCTTTTAATTTCAACATGTTGCATAATTTTTACAAATACATGCTTTTCCTATCTTCTCTGTAAAATTTATTTTTCTTCAAAAGAATTGTGATTTGGGACGATTCCGCTTCCGCTCAAGGCCCCCTCATAGGGGTTCTTTCAGTATTGATGTGAAAAATATTATTAATTAGTTAAGAAGAAATTGATATAGAGCATCACTCTGTAAAAGAGATTTGTGCCCACTTTCACCGTGTTCATGAAACATTAGATCCTCCTTGCTGACCATTTGGAGGAGCCATTTTGGCAAGGAAGTCAAATTAATCTAGATATGATTGTTTCTTATCGCCTCGTCCATTATTCATTTTGTATCATTAATTTCTTAGTAAAATGTCTTAATTAAATGAAAAAGATAAGGTTGGCCCATAAAAAGGTCAAAAATTTCTATGGCTAGCTTTAAATAGGAAAATAACCGAGAAGCAAGGAAAAAGTAAATGAGGAATTTGTCTTCAATATATTCAGTATATCACGATTCTTGTAGCCTTAGATATTTATACACAATATAACCCTAAAGCAGGGACATAAATGGAATAATAAAGAATAGCTAGATGTACAGATCTCAACAAGGAATTGGATATTAGAAGATTTTTTTAAACCAATTGATAACAGAAATTATTCTTTGATATTTCTGGAATAGTGGTGGCGTGGTTGATCCTTTCTTTCCTCCTTTTCTTTTATTTCCTTGATATTTTGTTGGACTTTCTTCCTAATATCCTCCCTCAAATGAGAGGGTAATTCGACTACTCCGAGTTGGACCTTAGGACGAAGAATTGAGTATCCATGAGTGATTTGGTTAGACGATCAACAACCTGATCGGTAGATGCCACATACCGAATATCTAGTTTTCCAACAAGGACTTAATCGTGCAAAAAATGTATATCTATTTCAATATACTTAGTTTGGGCATGGAACACAATATTTAGTGCAAAAGCTTTGGCACTGACATTGTTTCACCATAATATTGGAGGGGTATTTGTCATAAATCCAACCTCATGTAATAGTTAATTAATCTAGATTAGTTCAATGGAGGCATGAGTCAGTGCTCTATACTCAGATTCATTGTTGAACCTTGCAACTACATTTTATTTCTTTGAAGACCATGGCATGAGATTACCCCCAAGGAATACACAATAAGCAGCTACTAATCGATAATCATCTATATTAGCTGTCTAATCGGCACCAAAGTATGCAATAATGGACAGATCATAACTAGGTTGAAAGAGAATACCATAATGTTGAGTGTCCTTGATGTACCAAATGATGTGTTTCACAGTTTGCCAATGAGTTGTAGTTGGACACTTGAGGAATTGACTCAAGTGGTTTACAGCATAAGATATGTCAAGCCGAGTCATTGTTAGATACTGAAGTGCCAATCGTACTTCTGTACAAAAAGGGGTTTTCCAAAGGGGAAGCATTATAGCATATATATTTTTGCCAAGTGCAGTAAGTGTAAGTGTGGAACTAGCATCTGAGAATTCAAGCTTGTTGAGAAGATCAGCCACATATTTCTCTTGATTTAACAAAATTCTTGATTCCGAATAATGAACTTGAATGCCCAGAAAATAGCTTAGAGACCCCAAGTCTTTCAAGGAAAATTGTATGTCAAGAAGCTTAACTAGTCTACTTATCAAAGATGCATCATTGCCAATGATTATTGCATCATATATGTACTCTAGTAATAACACAATAGATGACCTCGACTTATAGATGAACAGGGAGGAGTCTGACCTTGAATTAGATAATCCTCACGAGACAAGAGCTTGTTTCAGAGAGTTGTTTCAAGCTCTTAGAGCTTGTCTGAGACCCTAAATGGCTTTTACAAACATAATCTAGAAATTGTGAATCAACATGGTCGGGTGGTTATTGCATATACACTGTTTCATCCAACCTTTCGTTTAGAAAAACATTGTTAAAGTCGAATTGTTGCATTATCCATCATTTTGACACTATATGATTAGTAGATTCTAATGGTAGATGGTTTAACTACGGAACTAAATGTCTCAAAAAGTTCAATACCAGGCGTTTAGTGGAATCCCTTGGCAACAAGTCTTGCTTTGTATCTCTAGATTGTACCATCTGCATTTTGCTTGATTCTAAAAATCCATCTGTTGCCTACAACGTTCATGGTGGGTGATGAAGGTATAAGTTTCCAGGTTTGATTCTTTTGTGGAGCGAGATACTCTTAATTGATGGCATCTTTCCACTGTGGACTGTTAAGGGCATCATTCACTCTAGTGGATTCAATTAACAACCACTCTTTAACAGTCTGAACAGTCCAAACTTTTGGTTTAAAGATCCCAACTTTGCCTCGAGTAATCATTGGATGTGAGGGTTAAGGAATTGTTGATTTCGTAGATTGTGGAGGAGGAAGAGATAAATACTTGTCATTGTGGTGGGTGTAGAGACAGTAATTGAGGCAAAAGTGGAAGAGACACGGGGGACTACAAAGGAGATGGACTGACTCTTTGTAGGGGATGATGGATTAGATGAGGATGGTGTGGACTTGTTAATGTACTAGTGACTCATTGGATTAGGAGATGAAGACTGAGATTTGGTGGCCAATAGGGCTGTAAGGAGTTGGTGAGGGGATGTTGGAAATGTGGGGATGTAAATGAGTTGGTGAACTGATTTGGCTGGTAAGCGCATTGGATGGGGATTTTGAGTTTAGGTTAATTTGGCTATGATTATGTATAGGGTTTTAAGGTGAAGATGGGTTGTTGTAGTTGAATGGAGCACTTTATGACTGGGCAGGATCTTTTGTAATTGGCGAGACCTAGACAATAGAATTCAAAAGGTTAAAAAGTTCAGGAGTGCAAAAATAAGAATTTATGAGATCATTACTGCCAGATACCTTGTTGAAGGGAAAGTCTTCCTCATTAAATACTACATGTCTTGATATGATCACTCAACAATCAGACTTCAAACATTTATATCCTTTGTTAGACAAACTTGGACCCAAATAGATGCATTTTTCTGATCGATAACTAAAATTGTGACCGTCGTATGGTCTAAGACATGGATAATAAGTGCACCCAAATGTTTTCAAGGACAATATGTTCATCCATTTCTATAGTAGGACTTCAATTGGAGATTTTCCCTTGAGAAGAGATGTTGGAAATTCATTGATGAGGTACAAGGCAATCTGAAAAGCATCCCACCAATGGTATAGAGGCATTGAGGCTTAAGCAATGAGTTTTAGTCCTACTTCTACAATGTGACGATGCTTACGTCAACCCTGCCATTTTGTGGAGAAGTATATGGACAAGTAAAACGAGAGGAAATCCCAATTCGCTGACAAGTTTTGTGTATTTTTACATATTCCCCACCGTTGAAGCTAAATTGAGTTTTGACAATAGTGAGAAAGTGATTGAAGGTTGATAGTGTGTCAATCTTTTGTCATAGGGGGTATACCAAGGTGTATCAACTAAAATCATCCACAAATATAACGTAGTAACAAAAGCCTTCTCGAGATAGCACTGGGGTTGATCCCCAAATATCCGAGTGTACTAAATCAAACATGTTACTTATTCTTGAATTAGAAAGGGGAAAGGGAAGGGAATGGGCTTTGCCATATCGACATACTTCACAGAACTAATCATTATCATTTTTCTTAACATTTAGATTATAGTTTTTAATGATGAACTCTAGAATTTTTTACGAAGGATGACCCAGGCGTCTGTGTAACATATTTTTGGTCACCAGATTATTGACATTGACTCCTACAGTAGATAAACTTAAGATAGAGGGTCCTTTATTTGTATACTCTGGTTAAGCTTCACCAGTGGCTCCTTGCTGCGACCCACCTATTGACCGTACGGTGGCATCTTGAAGTTGATAGAGTCCATCTTTAAGCACCCCTTTTAGTAAATAGTCCCTCATAGCCTTATCCTTAACAACACAGTAACAATCATGAAATTCAATATATATATTATTGTCTTGTGTAGCTTTGACATACTAACCAAATTTTTAGTTATTGCAGGCACATAGAGCACATTTTGAAGAGTTAATGAAGCATGACCATTTGTTAACTTAGAGTCACCCACATGAGAGATATTTAGTTCACTTCCATCTCCTATAGTGAAAAGGTCATTGCCTGTGTATTCGGTTGGATTGGCTAAAGTGTTGTAGTCAGACGTAACATGGCTTAATGCTCCAGTGTCTGCGTATCAGTTCTAATTTTCTACTGTTTTAGGTTGAGCAAACATGGGGTAGTTGATTTGATTTGCCATAAAAGCAGCAGAGGGGAGGAGAGGGGTTGTCGTGTGATCATCCATTATTTCGTCCCTTGTTCGAATTCATATTGGTTACAAATTCTTGATCATACCTATAATAGCCATAGTCTGTAGAGTGACCATATTTTCTATAGACCTGACATGTTGGTTTGTTTCCACGACCATAACCTCAGCCTCTATTTGGTGTTCCATTTCCTCTTGAGAAGCGACCATTTGAGTTTTGTCGACTGTTGTTGTTAGTAATCCTTTGTGTTCGCTGGTTGTCATTGTGATATTGATTGTTTACCACATTGATTGATGTGTTTTGATTGACCCCGTTGGTAGGATTGGAGTTCATAGCCACTCTTTGAGTGTTTTGATGGTCTAAATCTCTTTTCAAACACAAGTAGATTAGTTTGCATATCGAGCCAGGAGATATCTGACCGTCCTTGAATAGTTGCTACAATAGGGTTGTATTCTTCTTCCAAGCCTAGCAAAACCTGTGAAACTAACAATATAAGAAATAAGAGTTATCATAGCTTTGGTAGTTAGCCTTTCAGAAAATATGCTATGAAATCCCACAAAAAAAAGGCGTTCAATTGTTAAAAATGAAATTTGGGAGGGTTTAAAACTTTGAAAGCAACGGGCGCAAAGCTCAATCAGTATGTGCAAGAGTTTATTTTTCCCTTTTCATCTTCCCTTTCCTTTCCTTATCTCTTCACACAAAAACCAAACCATTCTTCCTCTAAAAACCCAAACTCTTATTGTTGGAAACCCGACCAAGCTTTGTCACTCCCAAATTTCCTGGAGAAATCATAAAAGAAGAAGTGCAAAGCGACAACGACACCTTCGTCATTGCCTTGATTTTCAAGAAACCTCAATTCAAATCTCACTAAAGGCCTGTTGGTGGCTCTTCTTCTACAATACGATTGATTAGGGTCTTTTTTATATAAATAAGATATTTGTGTCTTAAATGCTCTGTTCTTTGTTTGATTTTTGTATATTATTCATGGAACTATACCTCTAGATTCATAGGCGTGGTGGCTGTTTTAGCTGGACATCTTTAGAATTTTTCAAATTATGGTCAAACTTAATTTTCAATTAGTTTCATAGGAAAATTTCTTCCACTTCTCCTAGTTCATTTCTTTCTTTTGATGATGTTAAACATAATAAGAGTTTTGGGTTCTTGTGATAGAATGTTTTGAGGGTTGCAACAGAATATCTTCACTTTAATAACTTTTTATCGAGGTTGAAGCTCAAGGGTGGGATGGGCCATAAAATGACTACAAGGATGGAGAGAATAAGCTCTACATATCATAAAATTTTATGCTAAAACTCGATCTTCGATCCAGTCCAAAACTTGATCCTCGATCTCCACTGTAAAGAACTGGTCCCGTTTGTGAAGAACAAGTTCAGAACTCGATCCTCGATCACTATTGTGAAGAACTCAATCTGGTCCAGAATTTGATCCTCGATCGACTCGATCCAAGTCTTGATCCGGTCCTTGATCCAGTCCAGAACTCCCCCACTGTGAAGAACTCGATGCCCGCCTAAATCTGCCGCAAAACAAAACTCACTCGATGCTCTCCCACTCGATGCTCCCCCATTCGATGCTCAACCAATTCAAACATGAGAAACTTTTAAAGCGGGTAATTACATACAAATGCTCAAATTTCAATTCAAAACATTTTGAATTATCGTTTTCTTATTCTTTTGATAACAATTTCCTTTTCTTCTCTCTTGTTCTACACTATTTCTCTTCTCGCCTTCAATTGTTTAGTGCTTTGTTTTTCCCATGAGTATTATTTATAGGTCCGTGACTATAGAAAAGATTGGAATCTTTTTGTCAATGAACCGCAAGTAGGAAAGTATTATTTTAGCATGTTTTTCATGCTTATTTTTTGCTTTTTTCTTAATGGGTATACAAGTTACACTTTACTCTATTAATGAATTCAATTTATTATTAGAATTGTAAAACATCTCCATATTTTACATATTGTTCTGAATTTGTTTTTAACATATTTATTCATTGTGCCTTTGTCTCTGTTTTACTACTATGTTCATATGTTTAGAGTTCATGACCATTTCTTGTATTATTATTGCCTAATTAGTGGCATTTATTATTTCAATAATGTATGAAGTTTAATGTAACCTTATCCTTCCTGACCAATACTTATATATATTTGTTACATTGAGAATAGCTAAAATGAATGACAAGCTCATAAATTTAGAGGTAAATAAAGGTTTAATAATTGTGTTTACGTAACTTTGTCGATTATTAATAAACCACATATATTTAGGTTGTTTTGAGAGTCAAAATGACAATTATGTACTTTTTATATAGTTTTGACATTAAATTGCGGTTTTGGGAACCAATCTGATGTTCATTCATTGTTTATGTAGGTAGATGAAGATCAAAGATGGAAGCTCAATTCCATGATGCTATAATCCTCAAAACTTAATGAATTTTATATTTTGTGAACCTTGAAAATTACATTTTATGTATTTTTTGTATTATTGGATAATTTTTTTAGTTTCTAAGTAAATTGATTACTAAATTTCAATAATGAAAGGAAGTCATTGTATTTAATGCATACATTATGAATTATTTCATATGTCTATTTAACTTAAAACAAGTGTTTGTAATGTAAATGGACATAATTTCAGTGTTGTTAGTTATAACATAAGATTAAAGGTATATATATGATATAATAGCCTTAAGAAAAAGCTATCGTATATCAAATAAAGCATTAAGAAAAGGATATTATATCATAAAGATAGCATTGAGAGCAAGCTATTATATGTTAAAGATAGCTTTAATGACTAATACTATTGAATGTTTTCATAGTCAAGTATACATGTTATATCTCCATACTCTATTATAGCATCCATTATAGCTCTACAAAAAAGCTATAAAAAATCCCAGTCTTTTAATAACATGGGCTGTTAGGACCTTCGAAAAAGGCTATGAAAGATCTTTGTAGCCTTTTTCATTAGCTATTGTATCCATTATTTCTTGTAGTGTAGTGCCCGTGTTGTAATGGGACTTCCAGCCTGACCAAGGTTATCAACATTTTTTTTCATAATCCTTTAATACTCTTCCATTCTTAAATTACCTTTACGAGTTTGTTGGAATGTCTGTCGGAGAAAATCTTCCTCAGCCTAGGACTAAACACCAAACAGACTCTAAATAGCTTCCCATAAATCCTTTGATGTCTCACATCCCATCACTTGGGTTGCAATCTCTAGTGTTATAGAATTGTAGAGCCACCCTAGTAGTAATTGATCAACAACTAACCATGCTTCATATTGAGGATTGATGACTGCTTCTGTTACAATCCTCGAAGGAGTTGTTAGGTTGTATGTCCTAAAACTCGCAGTTTGTAAAGTTAAACATTTTCTTTTATCGATAAAGATGTTATTGACATTTATTCAATTAAAGTGTTGTTGAATATGTAAATTGCACTTGTAATGACTAAATCCAATAAACTAAGATCCATGACTATTACATGAATACTTGAAATTTATGTAGAGACATAAAGATGGATCAAGTTTGGGTAAATAGCCAAAACAGTCTATAGTATATGAATAAGGTTGGATACCTTATTCTGGTAACACTATTGGATGCGACCCGCTTTGTAGATAGTACAAATGATGTGATCCTGAATCATTCATGTGGAGACATGAGAAGAGGAACATCCTATGCAATGAGTTTGCATAAAATCGGATCAAGAAATAAGTCACTCTTACTTTATAACGTTGTTTACTGTTTAAGAATGATTGTTTCATATAGTTGACCGAAGTAACTCGACCTTAATCTTGAGCTAACTATGAACTCATGTTTATTCGAGATTATCCTTAGATTTTCATAGGCGAGGGTTGGCTCAATAGCGTTGGCTTAATAAGCCTCCCATTTCAGGGATAAGACTGGGTAGATAGCTGGGGACATAGGGTGTAAGACGGAATTCACACCTACCCAATTTAGGGATAAGAGAAAGATTGTTATCTTAAGTACTAAATTCAGGTCTTGAACAAGGGGCCCCACTGTCTCATTGGCTTGAGAGGGATTTGGCTTAACGATTGGATCACAAACCAATTGTTCATTAGAGAATCAGTGGAACTTAAGGAACAAGATGTAATTTTAGGGGTAAGACAGCAATTGACCCAACTGTTATTATGAACAACTTGTGAAGGGTCGACTTACTGATTATGGTTAAATCAAGTGGACATAAATATATCTACAGTGGGGAGAGTGCAACTATGGAGCTATAATAGTCTAAATAATTTAGCCAATTAATCTCAAATCGTTAGAGCTCATGATCTGTAGGTCCATAAGATTCCTCTACTAGCTCGTAAAACATGAACATCTTGAATTAATGAATTGAGTGCTTTTGAAATGTTCAAAATCAAAATTAAGTTTTCAATTTGAAGTGTTCAAATTGAATTTTAATTTGAAATGTTCAAATTGAATTTAGATTTCAATTTGAAGTGTTAAAATTAAAAATTAAGGTTTTGAATTTGAAAAGTTCAATTTCAAATTAGGGTTTGCATAATTATATTCGATATAATTAATGTTTAATTTTGATAAATTAAACGAAATTAGAGAGATTAAAATATTTAAATATTTAAATATTGAATTACATGAATTGGATTCATGTTTAAATTAGGTGTTTGATTAATTTAATATTTGATATTAAATTATTATTTATTTAATTAAAATCAAATTAATTTTTTAATTTTCAATTCAGTTTTTTAGAAATTGAATTTCAAAATTGATTTAATTTTGAATTAAATCAAAAACAAAATTGAAAATGGAATTTTTTAGAGTGGAAATTAGAAGTGGATTCTTTGAATCCCATCACCTAGCCCATTAGTAATGTAAAATTGAGGTGTCAATTAGCATTATAGTTGATTACTTGCATGTATCATATATATAAACACTTCAATTTTGGATTGAAAGAGATGGGGATTCTGGATCAATTCCAAATTTGCTGCAGAAAAAGTTTCTACTCAAACCCTCCCCATCTCCCTTCACAATTAACTTCAATCTTGAGTTTTATCACTCAAACCAAGACTGACAATAGTAGAGAGATCTCTTGATGGTTCACTGTGGATTTGAAACTTAGAATTCGTGGAGAGCGGCTCAGATTTGGAGGATTCTTCAAAGGTATAACTTCTTGAAACCCTTTTTTATTGCATGCTTTTAGAACTCAAATTAAATGTAATTTGAGTGTTTATTGATTCTACTTGCTTTCTTTGCATGCTTGTACATTCCACCAGGGGCATTGCTTGACGTCTCCTCAAATTGTTCAGTAGCTACTGATGAGTTTCCAGCCGTGGTTGTGCCTCGTGATTCAGCATGATTAAGCATAGGTGGCTATTGAATAAGCTCAATCAGGTATCCTTCTAACTTGTACCCACGCTGAACTAGTAAAGCCATGTTCTTCCATGGCAAGTAGTTGTTTCGACCTAACTTTATTGAGGTAACTTGATTCAAGAGTTGGTTAAACGGCAGATTGGTGAAATTTTGGCGACCATGGTGTTTCTGAGTGAAGCGGCGTCAGCCATAAGGCTCTAGTACCAAAATAGGAAAATAACAGAGAAGCGGGGAAAAGGCTGATGAGGAATTTATCTTCAATTAAGCTTTGACTTGGCTTTTGAAACATTAATAGAAATTAGATAACAAAATAAAATAATTATTTAGAGGGAGGAGGTGTCTTCAAAACTAAACGGTTATCAAATGGATATTTTAAAAAATATAATAATTTAATCCTTAAAAGAATACTAAGCATTAATGAAATTTATATGCATATTGATAAACCAGTAGGAATCAAATGTAATTATAAATGATAGAGTTTATATCCTACCTAATAGAACTGAAAGAAAGGGATACCTAATAGAAACTAACACTTGATTTTGACAAGATTTTGTATGATAGGAATTAAGTAGTAACAAATTCAAAAGTAATTAATGCTAGAGCTAAGAGAATAAATAATACATATTTACAAGTATAAGAATTTAACGAGTTCGAAGCATTCCAGCTCTCGAAATGGTTTTTTTTTAATTAAAGAAAATACACATAAATTTTATATTTTTCTTCTAACTTTCAAAAGTTTCAATAGTAATCTTAAACCGTTAAAAAAAAAAAAGTTAAAAAATACTTTTATTGTTAGTTTTGGATAGTAACTATATACTTTGTTCAAAAAATATTCTTAAGCTTTCAAAAGTTTCAATTAGGGGTGTGTACGGGTTTGGTTGAATTGATAATTTTTAGATCAACCCTAAAATTTGGATTGGTAGGGTTGACAATCCAAAACGCCCGAATAAAATCTCCAACTCAACCCTTAAAATTCGGGTTGAGATGAGTTGGGTTATTGGATTATAACGTATTTTTTCTTAGTAATTTAAAATACGTAATTTTATCTACAACACATAGCTAATAACCAAATTCTCATAAAATTTAAATGTTAAATACCAAAAATCCATGATATTTATTATAAACTTTAAAAAAGACATAAACATCATGACAATTTTAAAAGAAAAATATTAAAGTTTCACAAATTCATCAGTCAAACTTTAAACACAAAAAAAATATATTTATATATATCCACTTCGGGTTGGGTTGGGTGAACCCGAATTTAATTTTAACTCAACCCAACACGACAAAAATAGAAAAAATTTAATCAAACCCAACCTAAGAATAAAACTAATCCAACTCAATCCTTATAATCTGGGTTAGATAATCTAGATTGTTTTGATTATTGGGTCATTTGAAGACCCTTAGTTTCAATAATACTTCTAAACTTTAAAAAGGTTTTTCTCTAAATAAATAAATATATATATATATATACTTTTATCATAGTATCATGGACATAAATAATTAATACCTCTCGTTTAAAAAATATCATTTGAATTTTCAAAAGTTACATTAATTTTTTTAACCTTGAAAATATTTAAAATACTCATACCATCAAATGTAGTCAATTGTTTGAAATTATGATATTGAATCAAAAACAAATAGATATCCTCCTTTGATATATATAGGTACTCTCATTTTTCTCTCAATTTTCATGCACCAATTTTATTCAATAATCAAACATAAACAAAAATTTCAAGTCGAAGCAAAAAAAAATTTTTAAAAAATCCCAAAATCAAAATCTCTCCTTAAAATTTAGCAAAATAATGAATAATCAAATATAAAAATGATTAACAAATTAAATGAGTAATAATCTTCTATCACAGTAAATCTTTTAACTAATCACAATAAGTAGAATAAATTGAATCACAAAAATAATCCACATAAGTTTTCATCTCTATAAATTTGATAATTCATAGTTTTCTTTACTTTCCCTCCTACTAATTATCTTCAAAATTATTATTCCCATATCAATACATCTCTTCGTGTATTAAGCTCAAACAACAAATTAAAACACTTTCAACTGCTAACTTACGATGTCAAAACAATTAGTTTTAATGTCTTTTGTGGATTGTTATTATGTTTCTTCTGACTATAGTTTAGATATCTTAATTGAAAGGAATTTCTATTTTTATAAATAAAAAATGTAAAAAAGATAATATAAAACAATAGAATCAGTTATAAGAAGAGAATCAAGGGACAAGGAAAATAAAGAAGGTGGGTAAAAGGGTATTGAAGAAGAGAGGAAAAAAAAGGAAGAAAATGAAGAGAAGTCATAGATTGAAGCATGAGAAAACGATAGAAATAGAAGAAGAAAGTGATAAGGTATAGATACATGGTAAAAATATTTTTTTTTTTTTTTTAAAACAAGTTAAGGGTACTAATGCGATTTTAAAAAATTCATATGTATTTTTGCGACAAAGTACTAATAGAAGTTGTTCATATATTAACAGTACGAGTTTAAAGGTATTTTAAAAAATTTTTAAAAATTATAAATATGTTTTTACACAAAATACGAAGTCGAAAGCTATAATTTATGATTTAACCTATTATCACAATGAACTATAATTAACCTCAAACCTATACATTATCAGGGAAAAGAAAATTATATATGATTTTAATGAACTATAATTACTTCATGATCACTAAACATAAACTTCAAACGTCAATGACCAAAAGTATATTTTGTCCTTAAATTAGCTTAAAATAATAATTAGTGTTTTATCATTGAATTAAGGCCACGTTTACCCTGCTGAAAACGTAATAGTTCAATGGTAATGTGAAAAGTGTACCCCATTTGATTAACGTTGGCGTTGTTTACTTGTGTTGATCTGCACCTGTACTGACATTTGAAGCTCACTTCTAAATCTGTAATAAAAAAATGTAAATTTATTGACTAGTGAAGAATGTTTAATTCAATTGCGTATAAAAATTACAATGTATAGTTATGATTACCATTATTGTTAATGTTCCAAAGAAAAAATGTTGAACTTTTACATTTATACTATTACCGTTACTGTTTAACTATTGGAAACAAAAAGTAACGATAATAGTAAACATAAATGTGATAAGATTTTCTAAATAAACATGATCAAAAGTAATTTAATTATATTTACGATTATGACTTATTATAATTGATGTATCAACGAAATTTCGATGATACCAATTTTCAATAGATTGATAAAACGTGGACCTTTAATATTAATATTATTGTTTTCAAAACTTATTAGAGAAATATTGTTGTTTTGAAACTTATTAGAGAAATATGGTTGTTTTGGGAGTTCGAGGCTAGAAGTCGAGGGTTGAGGATTCAACTAATGTAGAGGTCGAAAGTTGAGAACTCGACAAACAAACAAAAACTTGGAAACAATAAGTAAATTAGGGTTGTCGAGGGTTGAAGTTTCGACAAACAAAGAAACACTTTAGGGTTGTCGAGGGTTGAAGTTTCAACATGCATGGAAATCTCGCTAATTTTGTGATGAGGATCTCGCTCTAGAAAGAAATCTCGTTAATTTTGTATAGTCTTACATACATAAGTCGAAACTTCAACCCTCGACAAGGAAGATAAGTGGGTGAAGCAGATTATAAGAGAGAGCGAGATTGAAAGCGGGATTGTAGGAGAGAGCGAGATTGAAGGAGAGAGCAAGATTGTAGGAGAGAGCAAGATTAAAGGAAAGAGCGGCCATGACTAATGCTCTTTACACAATCAGGATAAGCTTAGTCTAATTAATCCTATGCAATCATCCCATATCCTCAACATTTCTCATACATACGTTGTTAAAAGGTTTTAATTAATTTAACCATAAGAACTATCATTAATGGATGCTATGTTATCATTAGTTAATACACTTTGAATTAACTTAAGATGTTACATATCTGTAAGGTAAAATGTTCAAACTTCCATCTTTTATATAATTAAACTAAAAACAAAGGTTTAGTTATGCAAGTTACCACACTCGAGAATGGACTTTCATCTAACATGATTTACATACAAACAAAATAACCAAAATTCTAAGAAAATAATGATAAATTCTCTCAGTAGGCAACAGCTGAGATAAATTCAATGATGGAATAAAATGGCGAAAGATTGATTCTCAGAGATAGGTTTGTATATTACTTCCATTGGAGCTTCCATTCTCAGAGATTGTAGGAGAGAGCCAGATTGTAGGAGAGAGCCAGATTGAGAGAGCCAAATTGTAGGAGAGAGCGAGATTGAGAGAGCGAGATTGAAGAAGAGAGCGAGATTGTAGGAGAGAGCGAGATTGAGAGAGCGAGATTGAAGGAGAAAGCGAGATTGAGAGTATCTCACTGAACATCTCGCTCTCTCCTACAATCCCGCTGAACATCTCGCTCTCTCCTATTGTATATTCAATTTTTTCATAGTTGTACATTATTCTTTTAATTAAATTGTACATTATTATTTTAATTAAGTTGTACATTATTCTTTTAATTAACTTGTACATTATTCTTTTAATTAACTTGTCTTGTACATTATTCTTCTAATTAAGTTGTACATTATTCTTTTAATTAAGTTGTACATTATTCTTCTAATTAAGTTGTACATTATTCTTTTAATTAAGATGTACATTATTCTTCTAATTGAGAAACAAATATTTTTTTAATTGAGAAATAATTTATTTTTTTTTCAGATCATGGCTTTAAACCCAGGACCTGTTGATCTCGATGTTTTGTACGACCAGTCCATTCATCGATCATTTGTTGTATGGCGAGATCGTACTACTGGAGAAATATCTTACAGGCATCGAGAGGCAGTTCTCCAGCGTACTATCCCGCTCCACCCTCAAATACTACCGCTATTGCGCACATCTAGATTCTATGGGGTTGCTAGATTAGTATTTATTCCGTTGGACTAGCATCTAATCACAGCCTTGGTCGAGAAATGGAGGCCCGAGACACATACATTCCATATATCTGTTGGAGAGTGCACTATCACTCTACAAGACATAGAAGTGTTGTTGGGGTTACCTGTTGACAGTGAGCCAGTCACCGGAGTGATGTACGATGACTGGTTAGAAGTTTTTCAACTGTACCTCGGTGCGACCCCACCTGCCAACAAGATTAAAGGATCGAGGTTAAGTTTAATATGGTTAGGAACACAATTTCATCAGCTCACAGATGATGCAGACGAGGAAACCGTCACAAAGATACGCGCGAGCATATATACTACAAATGATGGGTGGAAGTCTGTTTTCAGATAAATCAAACCATTTTGTTCTCTTGATGTTCCTGCCACTGTTAGCTAACCTCCATGATGCGGGGCGGTATTCGTGGGGTGGAGCATGCTTGGCATGGTTGTATAGACAACTATGCAAAGCAACAAGACCTGAGGTTCGAGAGATAGCTGGGCCTCTCATACTTTTGCAACTATGGGCTTGGGAGCGATTTCCAACAATGGCTCCACAGCTACATGTTCATGACGCTCAGTTAGTTAGACGAGCCTACGGTTCTCAGTATGTTGTTTTAATTCAATTTAACTTTTATATTACTGATCTAGTTAATTTACATTCTAAATTATCAATTTAAAAATTTAGGTGGAGAGACAAATTTTGTGTGACTAGAACAGCCACACGTGTAGTCAGCCAGTATAGATACATATTTGATCTGCTTCAACCTGAACAGGTACATTACACTGAACCTAATTGATTATTTTATACACATTTTTATTGTATTTGTCTTTAATATTCTCTAATATAATATTTTGTGTTTCAGGTTATTTGGGAGCCGTACAAAATTATTATGCATACTTTACCTAATTTTTGTACGAATGGTCAAAACATATGGCGGACGATGAGTCCTCTCATATGTTTTGACATTAGTGAGTGGCATCTTCCTGACAAGGTGATGAGACAATTCGGTTTTCAGCAGGATGTCCCATCGCCTTGTAATATTGAACCCATACTGCATGATATTGACCTAAGGACTGGAGATCAGTCCGAAAAAGTTGTACATTTGGTAGTGCGATGGCACTATCGTACAAGGTTTATTACAATGAGGGTTTCTCTTGAACAGTTTGACACAAATGTCACTCCATAATATATTCATTGGTATAATAATATCACAAGGCGCTACGTCACTCGTTCGGGAGCAACTGTGGGTCATCTGGTAAATGAATATTATTTAATTATTTTAAATTTAAATTTATTTTAAATATTGTCTAATTGTTTTATAATTCACAGAGATAGAACAACCGTAGACTCCGTGAGATTGCGAATGATCCGAACCAGGTTCTTGCTATATGTAGTGACAACCAAAGCTATATGGAGGAAATTCATTATATGTACGATATACCTATTGTTTCTCCACCAGCTCCTAGACGTAGAGGACCTGTTCGGTAAGATGATGAGTTTGATGAGGTTGCACATAATGTGGAAGAGTTGCCCTCTATGATGCAAACGCAGAGTCAAACTGATTATGTTAGTCCGATGATGATGATGCTAGTATTTGGTTCAGGACATTATGATTCAGAGGTCGGTCCTTCGTCTTCACACGTGCATGGACATGGCTGGGGTCGTGGAGAGCATAATGAATATTTATATTATGAAGCGCCTGCAAAGGTACCAGAGCAACATCAAGAAGAACCCAAGCAACCTCAAGTTTGAAGTCGACGACGACAACCAGCTCGAAATCGACGACGTCCGCCTTGTGGGACACATTGATTTTTGTAATTATTTTTATATAAATGAGATATTTAATTTACATTTTTTTATTTTTATGAGATATTATTTTTTTAATTTATTCTTTTTATATATTATGAATAGTAATTATTTTGATATAGAAGCTTTTAAATGTCACTGACATAAATAATAACATCAGATAGTCTAAATCTAAAAAGTTCGGTAAAAAAAAACTTCAATATTCAAATTTACATATTTTAGATAATAATTTGGGGAGATAATAAATCAAATCAACACTCAAAACCTTCACATGCAAGTCTATAAATAAGACTAATTAATATAAAGAACAGAAATTTTAATCACAGTAGTGAAGTCAATAGTTTAAAAGATTTTACAATAATGATCTTGGATTCCTTTTGTACATTTGGTACCAATATTTTGATGGAGTTTTTTTCTTTTTTTTTTTTAATTATAAATAATAATAAAATACTTTTAGAAATTATTTTTATAAAATAGAAAATAAAAAAAAAAAAAAAAAAAAAAAAAAAAAAAAGAAGAAAGAAAAAAGAAGGTGGAATGGGGAATTAGATAAAGAAAAAAAAGAAAAATTTGTACGGATATCTCACTCTCGCTAACATCTCGCTCTCAGGATCTCGCTCTCTCTCAAAATCTCGCTCTCTCTCATAATCTCGCTCTCTCTTAATCTTCCCTCTTTTATTCTCTCCCAATACAAAATTATTTATAACACATTAAAAAATTATGAGTGTTATGAGGAAAGTCTTTCGTTCTCTCCACATCAAATAACTTAAGATGAAAAAACTACCCTTCATAAAGTTTTTTTTTAAAAAAATCAGACCAAAAAAGAAAAAAACTGGAAACTCACAAGTTAAGAAGTTTCGTGTCAGATATATACCAATGAATGAGTTAGAAAGAATAACATATCAAGCTGGAAACTCCCAATTTAAAAAGAAAAAAGCTGGAAACTCTCGCTCTCTCTCAAAATCTCGCTCTCTCTCCTACTCTTCCCTCTTTCGTTCTCTCCCAGTACAAAATTATTTTTAACACATCAAATAATTATGAATGTTATGAGGAATGTCTCCAGAATGAAGAAGGTCTTTCGTTCTCTCCACACCAAATAATTATGAAGAAGGTTTCCGGAATGATAATTAAACATACAAAAAATATGAAAGGGGAAGGTTGAGTGTTTTCTAAATAGTCTCTAAAATGACAATATCTTTTTTATTTTTCCGATAAAACGTCTCCTAAAATTCACGGAAAATCTTATTTTAGCAATATCTTTTTCGAGGCATTGGAGCATAATAAATGAAACGTGGCAAGATGCGATTAGGGAAAAGGATATCGTGGAGTACCCTGGGGTTGGGTCCATAGAAGTATTAATGTCTCTATCAAGTGACGTCATTGAACATCGGATCAACGTCCAAACACAGACCAAGTCTTCTCAGTCTCATTAGCCTGTGATTTGGATGTGGACGTGTCCAGAGGATAGAATGATTGACCCCTAGGGATTTGCATCTGACTATTTGATCCGACGGCTCTTATTAATGCCCCAAGTCTCCAATTTGATCACTTTCGGTATGTGATTTGATTGGTGGGCCTTCACTTTTAGAAAATGGTATGTTCCCAATGTATTAAATTGCACGTGTCGGTGTCGTGCCATTGTTTTTGCGTTTTCTTTTTTAACGAGAGAAAATATATATATATGCATAGTTCTCGTTTTATGAAATTTATGTAAGAATAGTAGCTTAGCAATAACTTTGGTTAATCATTAGAATTACAAACATGAAGTTCTTGGCCGTGGCCTTACACACAATAAAATTTTTGGAGTAAAATGAATGAGAGACAGGTTTCAATTGATTTTTTAATCTTCTTGTGATTTTATATCACTAAAGTACTGAGTTTTAAATTAATAATTTTTACTAATGATTTGTTGTGAAGGCAATGCACGTTCTAATTTGGTATAAAGAAATCAAGAGGCAAAGTGTAACGATAGATTAGGAAAAAAATAAATAAGAGAACAAATGGGATAAAGAAAATTTTCCTAGCTCACTATTGTATGAGTTGAAATAAAATAGACTAAATTTTGGTTTTAGTTATTGATGTTTAAACACTTTTCAAATTATTTCTTACTTAAAAAACTCAATTTAATCTCAATATCGTATGAGTTGATCGATGATAAATTGTCACAGTGAAAATTTAAAGATGACATGAAAATGTCTTGTATGAATGTACAACTTGAAATTTTTATCATTTTCTTAGAAACAAAGATAACAAGATCTTAGGCTCCATTTAGTAACGATTTGATTTTTGAATTATTGTTTTAAAAATTAAATCTATAGACACTTCCTTTGTAAACCCCTAAACCTATCTTACTAGTTAATCATGTTTAAATCCCTTTAATTAGTGTGTTTTAATTAATCTCCATAAGCATATAGTTATGATGTTTGTAGTAGTTGAAACATTATGGAAGTTATAATGACTAATGTATGTGAGGTAGAGATGAGAAAAAATTTATAATTCTTGAAATGGGGTACTCTCGAGTAGTAAAAAAAGCAGCCAACACTTAGACAAAATTTGGAGAAGTTAAGACAGATGCAAGTAGGTGTGACGCTAGGTTGAAAGGGAAGTAGGAAATTACCTAAGTACTAAAAGTTGAGTTCTCGGGCAAGATAAGAGAGTTAATGCGTAGAAGAGAATCATGAATGTAAAAGTGAGGAACGCATGAGCGACTGTAGGCCTAAGAGTGGAAATTGGCTAAGTCTAACATAAGGTATGCGTCAAAAGCCAAATGGACAGTAGTAAAGGGCTAAGGTGAATAGTATGTAGTCGATTGAGGTTGCCTCGGTGAATGCATGGTAGACAAGGTGTGCTAAGGCATGAAAAGTTAAGGGAGGCGTTTAGGAGCATTAGGCCTAAGCATGAGTATCTAAGGGTAAGGCTAGTGTATGTGTTGGTTAAGTGATGTGTGAGCAAGGGAATGCGGCGTTAGCTGCGGTATGCGTTGGCCAAGAAGAAAGACAAATGAAACGCAAACCTGGGTGTTGATGAAAGACTTAAGCATCCAGCTTAATCACTCGATTATTGGGCTAAATGGCGTGCTTAGAAGCCCTAAAGATGGATTAGTGCGCCAACTGTCACTTTAAGAAGCATTATGAGCATGTAAGCTTAGTATAAAAAGGAGGGTTTGGATTGAGGTGCTTGGTTTAGGCATTCTACTCGAGTTAAGGAAGGAGAATTTCTGCCAGCTTTAGGCTTGGATGTTGAAGGAGTTGAAATAAGGTTGCCAGAAGAAAATTTCCATAGAATTAAGCTGAAAGTTGAAGAATTTCTTCAAGTGTTCAAGGATCTTAAGCTACGTGGACGAGTTGTAAAGATTGGTGAATTCCAAGCTCGGAAGGAATCAGAAGTTGGAATTCTAAGGTAAGATAGTCAAGATGTCTAGAATAAGTTCTTAGAAGGAAGTTTCATGAGATGAAGTCTAGAATTTAAGTTATTCAAGCTGAAAGTGAAATCTGAAATGTTGGTTGGATGAACAAGCAGGCAGTTGTAACTCACGCATAAGCAAGTAGTTGATCAGTAGACACTAAGCGTTCGTCGCATAGGTGAAGCCAACATGTTCTTATGCTTAGGAGCCTCTTGTGTGCAAGCTGCCACCCATCTAGTTAGCCGAAAGATAAAAATTTGGTTAAGTGTGACAATGTGTTAAGTACAATATACCGAGGATGTGTCGAGTAAAAAGGGAATAAGATGATGCGTTGAACTAAGTGTGAGGCTTAGCATGCGTTACTTGAATTATAAGTTAAACTCGAGAGGGAGCTAAGGTGTTAATCAAAGACTCTTGTTATTCTTTCAGGACAAACGCGTAAAAGGGAGGCTTACAATCCTTCAAAGAAATAACCCAAAGATAGTGAGTGACTAGTTTTTAAAATATTTACTAAGTGTTTTACTTATGAATTTTCAACGCATAGTTACTTTTATCTTGATGTTCCAACACATTTTTTGAGTAATGAGGTCGAGTATGAATGCATGTTAATATCACGAGTTTTTCTTTCCGAACCTTGGAATGTGAAGGTAAATTTTTTATTAAAAACATATTTATATCATGAGTTTATAAAAGTATGTTTCTTTTAAAGAAGTCACTCACTGGGCATTATAAGCTCACCTTTTCTATTGTTTCCTTCCCCAGGTAGCGGTCAACATCCCGAGACCTAGTAGTTCTGCCAGTCAGTCACTTCTCAGAAACCTAAGAGATTTTGAAATTTAGGTGGCTCATCTTGTCTTATTAAACTTAGATTTTATGTTAATGTTGTGGGAGTCAGGGCAGAACTTTGAGTAGTTGTTGTAAATTAAGTATCCTACTATGTGAAGATCTCTATGCTAAGTTGGACTTAATTTTCAAAAATAAATAATTATGGTAAAAAAAATAGAAGAAAATAAGCTTAATTTTAAATTATAATAATAATAATAATAATAATAATAATAATAATAACAAAATAAGTATTTATTGGATTACATTTTCCATCCATCTTTCATATTTCACTGAGCGGCATACTAGGTAAACTCATCATCATCCCATTTAAGCATCCACTATCTATTAATGACTTAAGTTGAAAAAACCATCTAAATACTATTAGACATCAAGGCCATGTACAATTGAATATATGAATATTTTTTTCTTGTTGACAATTTTTGTTTGAAAGTTACTGAAACTAACTTGGTAATTGTCAGTATTGCTAAGAAATCAATATAACAATTAACTAGTGTCAAAATTTATAGTATGATATTACAAAGTCGTCCTTCCCCTTTAATTTCAAATTTCTTATCAATGATAGTTACTAATGATAGACTCTATTTGTTGTTATAGAATACATGTCATTCACTAGTTAGTTGAAGTCAAGTGACAATATTATCAGAAGATGGTAGGATGATATTTAACTTCAATTTAAAATAGAAGGATCTAGATATCTAGTTAAACTATTCTTTTAGAAACTACTAACTAGCTTCCTCGCATAGATATAAAATTAAAACTATAGTTCGTGATGAGCTGTCTCACAACATTTTACTATTTTGGTTGTAAGATATAATAGAGTATCGAGAGTAGTATCTATTGGATTAAGGCCTATGGTACTCATTATACCATACCCCACGAGAATGGGTCCGGATAAAGTGATGTGGGGTTCAATTGTTTGTAAGTTGAAGAAGGGTAGCTTGAAATTACAACAGGCATGGAAGCAAATGTGTACGTGTCCTTGTTACAAAGACAAGAGACATGAAGGAAAAATGGGAAATTTTGGAATGAATTAAATTAAATTTAAATTCATTGTATCTCTCTCCCATTTACAAAAGTACATGTAATAGCTACCACCCCAATTGAGCCCCCCTCACCCACAAACCAGCTGTATCTCTAATCTAGACACTTCTAATGTGTGCATTCCATTGCTATCACACCCCAAGGTTTCAATAAATTTGTACAGTTGATTATGAGCTTAGAGTAGTTAGAGGCATTATTTACAATTAACTTTATGAAGGGTGATATTAAAATCAAAAGAACAAAATGTTGATGGTGGATAGTTTCAAAGTATTTTTGTTACACACTGATTAAAAAACAAAGGAAGTTTTAATCCATAGCAACAAGAAGCATTTTTGTTATTTGATTTGTTTTATGGCAGAAATGTGTTTAAAACAAGAATAATGTAAAAATGAAGGGAGATGGATTTAAAAAAGAACAAGGTGGAATGTTTTAGACAGTGTACGGGGACAAAGAATATGGAGGAAAATTATAGAAAAAAAGGGAGATGGATGAGTAGAGTCGTATAGTGCAGTGCGGAGGGTTAATTAAGAGTGAATAAAGAGGAAAATGAGATGGTGGGGGTGGGAAGTGGAGGTAACATTAGCAGCCAATAGTTTGGAAAGAATAGAATAAGGAGTGAGATTAAGATTAATTTGGTGTAGAGTATGGATGATTGAGGGTCCAATCATAATTCAGTTACTGACAAAATTCAGACCACGCTGCTCAAAAGCAAAAGCTGATCCTCATACCATAATTCAGTTACACATTTTATGACCGCACCCTCTCCAACGCACTATATGATAATTCTAAACCTCTTTTTTTAAGTTCAAGTAAATGGAGTCTGCTGTCTGTATCACCATCACGGTGTTTGAGTAAGCTCTTCCAGTATTTCATGGTTTGGATTTATATACTGTAATTTCACTATCTTCCTACTTCATGGATATTTAATGCATTTTTTTACATAAATATGATCGTTTTTTTTCATATATATTTTAATAACTTTATTTTTTTACCTTCTAAGTCACATGTATTGTTGGAGTTTTAGAGTTCATTTTTCACTCATGCATTTCATTTTTTCTTTTTTTTTTTTAATTAAAGCAATCAATTTATAAATTTGTGCATGTGATATTTTTATTTTAACGTTTTTTATAAAAAAAATTAAAATAAAAATACTTATGTGTGACAATTTTTTCTCAAAGATGTTTTTACATACAAGTTTATTTGATTTCTTACCTAATAAAAGTGACTTTTTTAAATGTTAAATTGTTGTAAAGAACGACTATAAAATATTATGAACTAATAAAAAAATAAAGAATTCAACGTTTTGATAGGACTTATTTTATATCACGAGCATCAACAAAACAAAAAAACTTATGTGTCAACAAAGCTCAAATTTGTAATAGTCATAATTTAAAATAATGGTCGTCTGAATTGATGGAATGATCGTCATTGGCTGTCAACAGTGATGGTTGGATGTTGGCCAGAGTTGGGCACAAGCAGTGGTTTTCAGAATTGACTATTGGAGGTGGTCGTTGGAGTTGGCCGTCGAAGGCGGTCACTAGAATTGAGCAATGAGGCATGGTAGTGATGAAGGCTAAGTGCACTGTTAGTGAACATGGTATAAAATATCAATGACATATAAAGTTGGCCTCCCAAACAATGAGTTAGTTTATATCTCAACTCATCTCATCTTCTTATCCAAAACATCCCTTGATAGACTTTTATCATTGTCTAAAAAAAACTATTATTATACATCAACTAAACAAAGACAACATCTAAGCGAATGAAAAGAAAGAGAATTTTTTTTGGTAAATGTCTTCTTACTTTTTTTTTTCCATGGAAGATGATAATCATCATCGTTTAAAAATGTTTCTTTTCATTCCATTTGTTAATACTTTTAATTATAATTATGTTCTTTTCTTTGTTTATCCATTGAAGGAATTGTAGAGAAATATCACTAGACTTCAACATTTGTTGTTAATACTTTTAATTATAATTATGTTCTTTTCTGTATTCTTCTCCTTTAATTGGAGATCATAATTCATTTATTGTTATTCAAATATGTCAGTAATAGAAATTCATAATTAATGATTAATCACTAAATTTCAACACCTAACTATTCAACATTTATCACTACAAGAAAAGAGTAGTTTTCCGACGTCCAAATTTTTTAGAAGATAGCTAAAAACCGTTGGCTGATAATCCCCCAACGATGTCCAGAGGGCGTTAAGAGTTATCATTTCTTCTGACAGTCTAGGGCATCGTGGGGAGATATTGATGTCTACAGCCGGTCGATTTCCTCATTGATCTCGCCACGATATTGTCAGGAGATAAGTGTATGTGTTTTGTATTTTTATTATTTCTTTTCATTATTGTTAATTTTGATCTGTATAACCTAAAATTTAGGACCCAAATCACTAATTTCGCAAAACAAAAGTTTTCACATACATTCAAATTAACCGAAATCGTTGAAAATATTATTTGTTACATAAAAGAAATGTACTAGAGAATAATGTTTACATATATAGTAGTTTGATTATAATATCTTGAGTCACATAAGAGAAGTATATTCTCAACGCATAATTTACAACATTGGGAGTTAGTATTTCTCCCGACTATTGTGTTCCTAACATTGCCTCTTCTTGGCATCAGGAAATACCTTTTTTCTTGTCGTATATGTTATTCAAATTCATCAATGATAATAGTTTATCACTAATAGATTTTATGTTTCGTGATTGAAGTCTATCAATGATAGACTTTTATCATAACTCATGTATCCTAATCTTATATAGGTCTACAAATGATAGCACTCTACCATTGATAGATTATATATTTTATTATGGATGTTTATTAATGATAAACTTCTTTCCACAACACATTTATACAAATCTGTCCATGGTAAACTATTACGTGTTTTGTGATTAAAGTCTATAGGTGATGGACTTCTACCATAATAATTTTAAAAAACTAACACATGTTTATGATCGAAGTTTGTAAATGATAAAAAATAAAAGTAACATGTGTTCAGTAACAAACATATCTAACCTAAGTAATAATTGAAGTCTATCACTACTTAATACAAACACCCTTTTATCATGCATTTTTCTTTTCCTATTTTTTTTATAATTTTATTCCTCATTATCGAGCTATTTATGATTCTTTTCTTCACACTTGATATACAAAGAAAGTAATAATTCTATACCCATAATAGAGTTATTAGTGATAGCAAGTCTATCGAAAATAGATTTTGATCAGTGATGGCAGTCTATTGTTAGTGATGATAAAAGTTTATAATAGATTTTGTTAGTGATGATAAAAGTTTATCACGGATGAATTTTCTAGTATAATATGTGTCTATCGTGTAGAATTTCGATGAAATATTGTAAATATTTTATGTGAGTTTGATATAAATTACATTGTATTTACCAATTCTCTTGCTTATGTGTTAGTTTGATCGTGATAGCTATATTTGTGATTGACAAAAAGGTTTTAAAAGAAGGTTCATAGGAGAGGGAGGAAATATGTGTCTATCGTGTTGTGTTATTTTGACTGTGCTAACTATATTTGGTTCCTATCATAATATGTGTCTAATCGTAATAGATTTCGATAGAATATTGTAAATATTTTTTAATGAATTTGATATAAACTACATTGTATTTACTAATTCTCTTGCATTGTATTATATGTTGTGTTATTTGGACCATGATAACTATATTCGTGGTTGGCAAAAAGGTTTTAAAGAAGGTTCAAAGGAGAGGGAGGAAAACAAAAAAACGTAAGCCGCCCACAAGTTCCGGACAGTTGTGTCCCGGAGAGATTACAGGGTAGCGCCGACCAACGGGAGCTGAAGAAGTGCCACTCTGCTTCCTATCCCTCTAAAATGGACCATTCCATTCCTAACAACCGCGATCGAAATGCATGTACTTCTTCGACGTGGACTCTTCCCGCCGCCGCCGCCGCCTCCTCCTCTTCCCCTCCCGACGATATCTCCCTGTTTCTGCAACAGATTTTGCTACGTTCCTCTTCCTCTGCTTCCCACTTCTCTCTCCTCTCTCCTTCACCCTCCATCTTCTCCGAACTCACCTGCAACATAAGAGCCTTCACCCCATCAACCCATAACATTCCCCCTTCTTATGGGCCGCCTAATGCAGTGCCCGACGAGATCTCCACCGTCGATTCCTCAGAACAATTTGCAAATTCCTCATCGTCCGGTGTATTACATGATCCCTTGCGCTCTTGTCCCACACCCATTCCACCTAATGCATCTTCTACGTCGGTTGGAGCTAGTGATCACAACGAAAACGATGAATTTGACTGCGAAAGTGAGGTACCTACTTCATTCCACTTCTCGGTTCTGTTCTTCCTTTCTTTTTTTCTTTCCCATTTTGAGGCTTGAGCTGGTGGGCATGGGAATGAAGACTTTCTTATGCAGTCCATGTGTTTGTGTAAATGCGTAGGAGGGTCTGGAGGCATTGGTTGAAGAGCTACCTACAAAGCCTAATCCTCGCAGCTCTTCCAAAAGAAGCAGAGCCGCCGAAGTTCATAATTTGTCTGAAAAGGTAAATCTCTTTCCTTTTATTTTGATTTCCAAACGTTATTATCATCGTTTTTTATTTTGATCGTTTTCCTGAGCAGAGAAGGAGGAGCAGAATTAATGAAAAAATGAAGGCACTGCAAAATCTGATCCCCAATTCTAACAAGGTAACACACAATTGAATTCCAAATTAAGGTGTTGTTAGGTTTTAATTTCCTCCCCTTCTCTGAGATTTGTTTTTCTGTTGCGTGCAAGTGTAACAGACTGACAAGGCCTCGATGCTGGACGAAGCAATTGAATATCTGAAGCAGCTTCAACTTCAAGTTCAGGTAGGTGCATGGGTGGCTGTCTTTTCTAGTTATACATAAATAGTTGCATTCTCCAAGTTCATTTCTGCTGTGTCATTCACATCAACCAGATGCTGTCGATGAGAAATGGCTTGAGTATGCATCCTATGAACTTTCCTGGAAGTTTGCAATATCTCCAACTTTCCCACATGAGAATGGACTTTGGTGAAGAAAACAGGTCAATTTCTTCTGACCAAGAAAGACCAAACCAGATCTTTCTCAGTTTGGCTGACCAAAAGGCTGCCTCCATCCATCCTTTCATGTCAGACATTGGAAGAACTAATGCGGAAACTCCATTTGAATTGACCCCGCCCATCCAGGCTCACCTTGTCCCTTTTTACTTGAGTGAGTCCTCCAAGTCTAAGGTAAAACATTGAAGTAATTCATTCACAGGTTGCATTTGTGTTAGTACAAGGTTGAAAACTGAAGTATAACCTAGATAGAAATCTATTTCAAATTCCCTCTCAATATAAACTAACAATGCTTGAAATTTTCTTCCATGTTGCATTTGAAGGAGATTTGCAGCAGAAATGTACTGCGAGATGATCACCAGGTGAATGTGAATGTGAGCCAATCGGAGACAACTCCCTTTGGTGCGTAATCTGATCTACCAACCTTCTACTGTATTCCATTATTTCATGAGAATTGTTAAATTGCTGCTAAACCAAAAGGTAGCTCGAGCTATCGAGTTATAATGTGAGAGCTCCTATTAGATAACATGAGGTTTCATCTTAAAACTAATTAGCAGTGAGAAGAGTAACTTATTGAGTATTAAGTCTGTTGATTTTTTCAATGTCGGAGTGGGATCTTCGACAGCTCCTACTCCGATACCATGTTAGATCACTGTTAAATCTACGATTAATCAACAAAATGAGGTTGTTTTTTCAATTTTTAATCTTATTTATTGCAGTGTCACGCCCCTATAACATATCAGCACCTCCTGATTTACAAGGATTACAGAATTGCATCTCGGTGGAACCGAGCATCGTAGAAGGAAATCGGTCAGGTGTGCTTTTAAATTACACTCCAGAGCACAGCCTTGTATTCCCTTCCCCTTTTAATGGGTAAACGTACTTGAATTTAACTCCTTCCTTCTCGTTTCTCTGCCATTTTTCTTTACTTTTGGTTCACGTATGTTTCCAGCATTAACACAGGAAGGCCAACTGAAACAACAGAGCTGCAATGATCAACATTGTTGACATTTTCTGTGACCGTCAATGTTCTTATTCTCTTCAAATCATTCACTAGAATTTGGCAAAATCATTCTGAAAATGGGGAAAAGATACTGCATTGAGCTGGCTAATTTCATTGTGGAGAGGATCTGCACAGTTTTCTCCTCTTGTACAAATCTGCATTCAAGTACTCACTGATTTTTCTCCATCATTATTTTTATGGGTTGGATCGTTTTTCTCCTCGTCCATCTTTTGGGGTTTAGTAGTCACGTTTCTTGTTTCTAGTATATGTATTTGATTTGGAGTTCAGATTAGATATGATGGTTTTTTTTGTAACTGTTATGTTCAGATTCCCGTTTATATTAAAACTATAAATCATTGTTTCTTTGTTCTGTCACAAAATTACGTAGTTTAAGAATATTACACCACGGAAATAAGTTGTTGGTGAACAAACTTCGTTTTTTGAGAGAAGATTTTGAAGGTTGTTTTTGTGATCTTAATAAACAGGATTCAAAAGTTGGGTTAGGATTGCAAAGCTCTTCTCAGAGTGACAATCAAATTTTGAACTCCATATCCACTTGTCAAAACAATAATTGCTTTGGCCAAGCCATTGTTGTCAGAATCTAAGCCCCCCCATTCAAAAAAAAATGTACTTTCTTTTTTTTATCAACAACAAAATGCCATATTATCTTGTCTTCCCATTACTGTTCTACCCATACTGATGCTCATGATTTGTTGAAAAAGTGCTTCTTCAACAATTCTTCATCCCAGCCCCTTTATTGTGATTTTTTTTAATGAAAAAAATGACTGTTTAATCAACATGTAAAGGAAGGGAGACAATCTGTAGCTGACTCCACTTTTCTTCACTGATTTTCTATCTCCAAATAGAAAATACTTTTAACACTCAGTCAAGAATAGAATGGAATCTGCCTTTGATAGACAATATCTTGGATGATTAAAGAATTTCCATTTTAGAACAATTCAAATTACTTAAATTTTAAAAGAAACTTTAATTTTCACAACACAAACATTTCAAAGAGCAGTCTTTGCTTATAGCATGGGCATGTCATAATTTTTAGAGCATTATTCCAGGTCGTACTTTTTTACAGGGCATGGGCACATTATACTTCTTAGCGTACTTCGAACAAATTATAATACACTATAGAAGAACATCACAATTAAAGTATGGATACATTGTCTTATCATATTTTAGAAGATAACACATCATTTATCATCTTAAAGGTTGATGGTTAGATTTTTACCTTTACATTATTGAGCTAAACAAGAATATGGACATGCCTTTAGTAATGTTCAAAATAATTAGACTATACTAAATAATAATAATAATAACAAATAACAACAACAATAATATACAAAATTACATCCTACTTTCAGTGTAAAAAAAGTGAAAAATGTGGAAAGTTGTGAACAAAGAGTGAAACATGAGAGAAATAGTGAAGGAAGTACTTCAGCTGTGTTCTATGCATTGAAGTGAGGAACATTATGGAGACGTTTGGGGCAAGAATTATCCTAAGATTATAATGATCACTTCTTCCTAGAGTAAATACTATTTCAAAACCTCTAATTAACTACAATCATCATTATTTCAAAACCCCTATTTGCTACAGTATTTATTATTTGCTATCATTTGTACTATTTTAGATTCATCACTTTTTTATTCTTTGGTACAGTATAACTATTTCCTTCTCAAACTAAAATAGTTTACACCTCAAACACGTATTATTATAACCTAAACTAAAATAATCTACACCCAAACACAAACTATTATAACCCAATTATAATAATCTAAGGCTATAATAACTACTTCTTTACCTTAAATGCCTCCTATTTGTATTTATAGTAAAATAAATAATCAAGCACTGGTTTACTAACTAGATTGCTAATATTAAAAATATCCTTAATCAATCACACCCAGCCGCATCCTTGGTAATTACAAGTCATTACCCTAAATAATTAAAGTGACACAAACACTAACTCAAATGACTTGCTCAAGGTTGCTCTAATTTTTACCCGAAAGTTGCATAATCAATTACCATTGATTTTTTTGGTCTATTATTATTAAGATATAAAAGAACAACATATTAATTTTGACGTTAATTAATATAATTCAACCAAATGTTCCTTGAAAGCTTTAGAAAGTTGTATTTTTATGTCCTTTTGTTTCACGGGCTTTCTCATGAGATTTTAGACGTTTAATATTTGTGTGTTTCATAAAATTTCATATTTTAATATTTAAGATATTATATATTATTTAAGAGACTTTAAAACTCAACTGACATGGATTTTTTAATACGCTGCATAATTCTGAGACTTTTATGCTTAGAGATGAATATTAAAAATATAGTTTAATTAATTAATAAATTGTTATAATTATTCATTGTTATTAATGGTAATTATTTATTAAATATAAATATATTATTTAGACTTAATAAATTTCAGCTAATACTTTTAAAATTAATATTTAAGTTATCTTAACTATTTAATATAAATTATTATTATTAATTATCACTATTCTAATTAATTCCATTATTTTTAGTAATTAATTTAAAAGTTTAATTTTGTTTAAATAAAATTATACATTTATTTTTATTTTTACCGATTAAATCATTAATCAATATAACAATAAATTAAATAATGTTAAATTTAATTAATGACTATATCACTTGGTCTCTTGCATTTAATTAAGTAATTATTTAATTTTGATTTCTATATATAAAATTGGTAAATTAAACCCAAAAATTTATTTTTCAGACATTCTTTATCCTACATATCTAAACATCGATATTAATTATCTCGTATTTAAAACTCAAACGTTCAAATTTCAAATATTTAATATCTATACCATGAAATACCATCTATCATCCAAATAGCATCTAAAAGATATAAAATTCTAAGACATAAAATTAAAAAAAAAAAAACAAAAACAAAAACTATGGATAATATATTTGTTAAACTGTTAAGGTTGACAAGACAAATAGTAAATTTTAAAGTTTCATTTTGAATAATAATAAAAAAAAATTAAAATCGTAAAAATAGAAAAATGATTTTTAAAATAAGAAAATACTAATGATCAAATATCCAAACTACCCTTACACACTAACATTGATAAAAACCAGACATTACAAATTAAAACAAATCCAAAAAAGTGCAAATATACTATATTATTATGCAAAATACACTATACTGTTTCATTACATTAAATCGAATGTCGTCAAACACCCCTTTCTGATAGCAGCTAAAACTTCCATCAAACTCCAAAACATAATTTAATTGAAGCTAACCCATATCACATAAAAACTAAAACTTCAACAAAAACCTCTGATACTGACCTAAATACCACTGGTCGATTACTCTTACGACCATACATGACAGTAGCAATGGTATGTGATAAATAGCAACAAAAAATATATCAAGAAAAAAGAGAGAATGGATGATAGAGGAAGATGACACTTATCTACGCTACCCTACGCCAAGGAGGCAATCTCGACACAAACGAAAATGTGAGACAGTCAATGAATGTGGCAAAATGGCTCGGGGTAGACTTCAGTTGAGTGGAATAACATGGACAATGGCGCTACTCTTCACACGAAGGGGGAAGCTCGTGAAGAAATAGAAGGGATGACTTTGTTGTAAACTTAGGTTTCTTTATTTTTCTTTAATTTCCTTTTTCTGAATGTTATTTTAACTTACAGAATCTTAATATAATATAATATAATATAATATAATATAATAATTAAGTTCTTTACTTATACTGTATTTATATCTTGATTATTAATAAAGTTCTAGACTTAAACTGTATTTAATATTCTGAACATATGAACTAACTAAGAGCAAATTGGGTATTATTAAAATATCAGCTAAAATAATGACTAAATATCAAATATGTACAATTAAATCTAATAACATATACAAAACAATTTAAACCTTAAAAAATATGGAAAAAATATCTAATTAATTTATTAAGAAAATGTATAAAATAATGAAAAACAGTTCAAACATTTGAATAAATTAAAAATGTGATTAGATCAAATGAATCTAAATTAATAATAAAATTTGAAATGTTACATGAGGAAAATCAGGAATGTAACATCCTGATTTATTTTGTAATTAAGCTTTATTTTATTTTATTTTATTTATGTTGGCTACTTGGATAAATTATGTGAGATTTATGTTTTTGGCTAAGCTAAAATATAATTTAATTATTTAGAATTAACTGAGTGTTATTTTGGCTTCTATTTGGAGATTTGATTATCTATGAAGATAATTAAATTTGTTTATTGGAGTTTTTAAAAGAAAAATATATATAAGTATATATATTTTGAAAAATGATTAGGAAATTTGTTTTTTAAGGAGAAAATGAAAAGGTTTAAGCTTTTATATATATTTGTGGGAAAGGTTAAAATAAATAAATAAATAAATTTTCTTTCTCTCTCCTCAAGGCCCACACGCCCCTCTTTTTTTTTTCTTCTCCCGTTTTTTCCAAACCCTAGCCGCCGCCGCCTGGTGCTTCGTCGAGCCATCGTCGCGTCGACTGCCAGCATCGTCCCCATCGCAGCAAAAGAGCCCGTCGTTCGTCCGCCGCTGCCTCGCCGGTGTCTAGACCGTCGGGTTGACCGCGAGCCGCTGCGCCTAGTCGTTCAGCTCCGTTTCTACCAACCGCTGGCCTAAACAATTTATGTCGTCTGACTGCAACACCCACTGCCTATCTATGGTAGCTACGAGCCGATGCGCCATCAACTGCCACTGCTCGATCTTTACCGGAATCTTGAGAAAACCTTGGGTAAGACTTATTTTCCTTATAATTTGGCAGGTGAAATTCACCCATTTGATTTTGGGTTAAATTAGTAACCTCTCTTTGATGTGAAATTTAGATTCAAGATTTGGAAGTTTTAAGGTATTGACCATCAAGTTAGACTCCATTTTTCGTTTTGCAGTAAATTGGTAAAGATCGTTAAGTTTTGGGTAAGTTGTTGGTTGGTTATTCTTTTGGATTGAAATCCATTCTTGATCAGATTGGCTAATTGAATCAAGTTTTGGAATTTGCCTTGGACCAAGGCACAACTTTGGGTTGATTCAAGTTTTCCAAAGGTTTTAAGGAATTATTTGCGTGGACTTTTGTGACCAAGTTGAGATAAGTGGTACTATTACCGGTGCCTTCGTGCCAGGCGGCCTAAACTAGACCTATAAAGTTACTTAATGGACTCTTGAGCATGATTATTTTGTCATTATGTTTTACTTGCATGACAGTTAGGAGTATTATAAGCATGTTTGAATTTCTAATCAGTACTGATATTATGTATGTGATGCATGAATAGACCAATAGAGCGGTTTACTGTCTTGCCTTGACGCATGTTTTATTTCAGAGGACCTACGGGTCTAGTTTCATGTTTGATGGTGTGCCTAGGGGCCACTAGACATGCGTGAGTCGAAATGTTCACGTTCATGTTATTTTTCCATATTTGACGGTGTGCCTACGGGCCGCTTGACATGTGTGAGCCGACAGGTTTACGTTCATGTTACATTTTTTTTTCATGTTTCATGTTTGACGGTGTGCCTACAGGCCACTAGACATGCGTGAGCCGACAAGTTTATGTTCATGTTATTTTCATGTTTGACGGCGAGCCTACGAGCCGATAGACATGCATGAGCCGACAGGTTTACGTTCATGTTATTTTTATGTTTGACGGCGAGCCTACGGGCCGCTAAACATGCGTGAGTCGACGAGTTCACGTTCATGTTATTTTCATGTTTGATGGTGTGCCTACGAGCCACTAGATATGCGTATCAAGGCAAGATAGTACGTCTTTTGGTTTTCCTTTCATCATAAAAAATCGATGTAGCTGTATGAGCCACGGGCTATCTTTCTTTGCTCGTGGATGCATAGTCTGATCCCGGTAATGAGATCACTTACAGAGTATTTTATACTCAATCTTTATCTTTATTTTTTTTCAAATAAGGACAAGGACACTCGGGCGACTGACAAGAGAAATCCGTGACAGTGTCAAAGGAACCAGATTTCGCTTCTGCATTTGACCATTTTATATTTTCTCATGTTTTGTTTTTATTACGTTTATGGTTTTATTATAATTTATTTCACGTTAAAAAGAATGCCCAGGTTGAACGATTTAAGATCTTGAGATAATGACAAAACATTTTATTATATACTAAAGCAGTTCAAAATCACGATTATTCTATTTTATTTTACTTTATTTTCCTCAATGCGAATATCTATGCATGCAGTAACGATTCATTTTTAGTAGTCCTAGGAGGTGGGGTTGTTACAATGAAGTGCGGTTATTTTCATTTTTTCAAATGAATCAATTGAGAAAAAATGGAAAACTAAGGCATCTACAATTATATTGTATACAGAATCCCATCTTTGTTCATGATTTTACACTTACTCTGTATTTATAATTTCATCTACAATAAAAACTATAAACTAGATAAGATTAAAATAGGGATTTGAAAATTAGCGATCATGTGCATGAAATGTGAGTTGCCATCAATCTTATTATTTGTCGGTTTTACTAATTTTTTAAAATAAAATTTATAGGCGCAAATTTTCCACAATGTTATCCAATAAATGGATTAATATTAAAGAAAAAAAAAAGATTTGTCAAAAACTCAAAACTTTGAATTGGGTCGGGAAAATTTGTATTGAGATGGGCTGGAGGGAGCAGTTGAGTAATGATGAGGGTGATCCAAAGTTGGAAACTTTATGAAGCTTTGGTTTACTATTTAGGGAAATTGGAAAACATTTTCAAAGAAATCAATATTCCTGGCGTGGAGCTTGAGCCTGAAAACGATGAAGTTTAATGAGTACCATTTCTCACATGGCAGGGCAGAGTTTGTAAAGAAGATATCTGTACCCGCGTAAATTTAGTGGGAAGGGCCAAGAAAGAACCAATTTGGGACTGTGATTTTATGGATTCGAAAAGGTCCCATCATGCCAGCTGCTTCTTACTCCCAATTCTCTCTCTTTCTTCCTTTACTCATCTTTCTCTTTCACTGCCTGCACCTCTGATGTGACCACCGACTATAAATTTATCCTTTCAATTCTTTTTCGTTTAGGGCGGATGTGTTATGTGTAGAAGCAGCTTTCTCTTCCTTTCCTGCCGATAACAAATCGGATAGGTTTAATGAATGTATGATCACAAATCAGGCTCCATGGCCGATCAGCTCTCCAAGCAGACCTCTATTTTTGGCTTACGCTTGTGGGTTGTTCTTGGGGTTTGCGTTGGAGCAGCTTTTGTGCTCTTTCTGTTTCTAATCTCTCTTTGGATAGCTTCCAAACGCTCTCGCAAGAAGATTTCTCACAGACCCACTATTCCAATCGTCTCCAAAGAAATCCAAGAGATCAGAATCGATCATTCCCTCGCTCAAAACCAAGAACATAAGCCGAGTAGGTCCCATTTTCAGGTTGACCCTCTTCCGGAGCCGGAACCAATCCCTGGAATTGAGCGGCAAGCTTTGCTTTCGTTGCCTCAGGAGGAAGAGCGAGTGAACAGGATTCATATCGAGATCGGGAAGGATCATAGGATTTCATATCCTGACCGTCTTGGTCGGTCTTCTTCCTCACAGGGCAGTGGAGAGGGGCGATGTGGTGGCGATCAGTTGCCTATGGTGGTGCCTGAAGTTTCGCATTTGGGTTGGGGGCATTGGTACACTCTCAGAGAGCTCGAAGCTTCGACTAATGGTTTCGCCCCCGATAATGTAATTGGTGAGGGTGGGTATGGAATTGTTTACCATGGCATATTGGAGGATGGAACTCAGGTTGCTGTGAAGAATTTGCTAAACAATAGGTACTCTTTTTTCAGTCTTTATGCCTTTATTTCTTCGACCTTAATTTCATCTGCCATAGTTTATGGGTTGGGACTTGCATTTAAGAATCATTTATTTCGTAGGGGACAAGCCGAGAAGGAGTTTAAAGTTGAAGTTGAAGCAATTGGACGAGTCAGACATAAGAACTTAGTTAGATTGCTTGGATACTGTGCTGAAGGTGCTCATAGGTACTCTGTTTCTTTCTTTTTCTTTTCTTTTTTTTTCCCCCCCAAATACCTTTGCTGTCAAATTTTTCCAGTTTGCCTCTGGTTCTAAAGATGAGGCTTTAGTTATTCCATTATTTTTCTTGTTTTCTTGCATTTAATGTTTTATGTTGATAGGTGAATGTTGAGCGCTAAAATCTGCCTTTTCTTCTCTATGTAATGTGATAGGATGCTTGTATATGAGTATATAAATAATGGAAACTTGGAACAGTGGCTTCATGGGGATGTGGGATCTTTCAGCCCTCTTACCTGGGAGATTAGAATGAATATCATTCTTGGAACCGCTAAAGGGTATTGTCTAGCTTCAACTCAATTGTAGAAAATCGAGTTTTCTTCATCCCCCTGGCCCCGGCCTGCATTACATTCTTGTCATTAATGTATTATAACTTGCATATGTAGGCTAGCTTACCTTCACGAGGGATTAGAACCAAAAGTCGTTCACCGGGATATCAAATCAAGCAATATCCTAATCGATAAGCAATGGAATTCCAAGGTTTCAGATTTTGGGCTTGCAAAGCTACTATGTTCTGATAATAGTTATATTACAACCCGAGTTATGGGAACATTTGGGTACGTACACAGGTGTCTATATACATTCTTGTGGGTGTTTGATGTGTGAATATGGAGCTTGTAATGGGATTTATACTCTTTTCCAGCTATGTAGCACCAGAATATGCGAGTACGGGAATGCTAAATGAAAGGAGTGATGTGTATAGCTTTGGAATACTTGTTATGGAAATAATCTCAGGACGGAACCCTGTCGATTATAGTCGTCCTCCAGATGAGGTATGCTCAATACCTCTAAGAAAATTCATGATTAAGAGCTAGATGTACTATTGTTCAGATCTCCCTTTTCCTATAATTCGATTATGAGTTTGCAAAGGTTAAAATTTACAGGTGAACTTGATCGATTGGCTTAAGAGAATGGTCAGTAATCGTAATCCAGAGGGTGTATTGGATCCAAAGCTTTCTGAAAAGCCTACTTCAAGAGCATTAAAGCGGGCTCTTCTTGTCGCATTACGCTGTGTGGACCCAAATGCTCAAAAACGGCCGAAAATGGGACATATTATTCATATGCTTGAAGCTGAAGATGCTAACTTTAAAGGGGTATGAGACAGAGTTTACTTGAAGTTCATTTATTGATTTATATATATCTTGGATAGTTTTATTAATATATAGGAAGTTAGGAATTGCAGAATGCCATGACACATGTAATCATTGGATCCAGCTACTTTCAATTTCAGATAATGAATGAGAATATAATGCTGAGGTGGCAAGTATTTAATTTGAGCAAAGCATCACTAATATGCAACGGAAATTTTAATCCTAAGTTGCCCAGATACAAATGTAGTAGTCATTGAACTCAAATTTTCAGGCTAGTCACCATAATACTGCAAATGGTTTTCCCCTCATAAGAGTTCATTAGTCCACAAGTATGAACCTTTAATTCATTGAATGCTCCATATATCTTTTCCAACCTCTCAAAGTTTGTTTCATATAGATCATTAAACCAAGCATGAAATTTTATCTTAGGATCGCAAAGCTGGAAAGGACCCAAAGAATTCACATTCAAACAATGTCAAGGATGGTTTAAATGAAAGGCAGGCGACAGAATTAGGTGGCAGCAATGTGGATGAACTCAGTACTCGACAACGAGATACGTGAATAACATCAGCACAAGTAGCAGTCAACTTTTCCAGCTTGGGACACCCAAATAGTCATTCACCACTAGTACGTCGGGTCCTTCATTTTAGCTGTCCTACACGGCCACAACAATGTCAATTACAATGTGTATAGTTCGTCATTTTTGCTGTCAATAGCTTCCACTGCCGCTCCTTATACCATTGAAGATAATCAATTCATATCTCTGTCAATGCTCCAAAGACGGTCTTCGCGGATGAGGTATTGTTATTTTCTTACATTGTCTGCCCCATTCCCTCACTGTTCAACAACATAAATTTGAAAATAATAGGAAAAGGTTCAAATAGAGCATCCACACCCCATATATAAGCATTAATTTCAATTTATAGCTTAGAAAGTTGTATCCAGTTTGTCAACAGTGTTGCATATGATAACAGTTTCCTGATTGGGCCTAATAAATTAAGGGGTCCCTTTTGCTCCATGTAACATGAATTTTCCATCATTTTCTCCCAGGAAAGGGTAGCAAAGCTCAAGCTTGATGTCACTTGACAGCTATTATAGTCTCCCTAAAAACCTGTGGGTGATATAAAAGTGGTCTATTTCTACATCGAAATGAATTTTTGAGCATCCCTTTTGACAGATTTGGATATTTCTTGATGGGGTTTTTAATGCCGTTTAAAACTACCTTTAAATATTATTGGACTTATCCATAGTCCAGCTGTATGCGTCATTGGACATTATTGTTCCTTTTTTAGCAGATATCAGGATTGATAAAAGAGCCAGTGAAAAGAAAATATTCGTTTAAAATAAAACTACTCTCAGAAGCATTCATTCTCAAATGTGTTTGAATTTGAACATTATAGTTTGCATACGTAGTATGATTGAAACCAACAAACTGGTTATCAATATCGGAATAATGACTAATTGAGGCGTAATAACAGTGTGACGGCCAAAATTGCCCCAAATAACCACCTGAGATCGGCTGGTCTGCCATTAAAGTGTGCATCGCCGGAGTCTCCCGCACCTTGCACTGGACTTTCCAAGGCGGCTGGTGGTGGGGGAGAAATCGGTGGGTTATCGCATACGCCTGTCGTATTTCCCTGTTTATCCATTCAATTTTCCATTAGCCAACGACCTATTCTCAAATACCATCAGCTCTTTACAATTTTTAGGCCATAAATGCATCTATTTCTCTTCAATTCAGACGCATTTTAGTGGATGTATTTACGACCTACTACACCTTAGTCTTATAACGAGGATAAAATTAAAGTAGGTTACAAACCTTGCAATAGGCAATATTATTACACCCGCAAGTGAGATGCCCATTGACTACATCCACAGCTTCTGGAGCGCCTCCACCATCGCTCCTCTACAAGCAATAAGTAGAGAAACAGAAGTGCCAATGTTATATATAGAAGAAACTCACCCATTGTCTTAATCTCAAATCTACCCTACTCAAACATAGTGTAGTTCAAGGAAAATGATATATCCTCGTTATACCTGATAAAAATCAACAGCAATGAAATTTGGCCACCGTTTGCCGGCTGCCTGTTGGCAAGTATTTATCATGCTAATTAATGGTGCTGAATTATCCGAGCAAACGCCTGTTCTGTTGGGATTAGTAGAAAAATAGTTCATGAGGATCAAGGATATGGTTGTTGTACTCAATGGAGGCGACTCTGCTCTGTTTGGACAAGATCCAGGCTTCTTTCCTTGATCTCCATCTGCAGATGCATTCCCACTCTTTTGCTTTCATAAGACTCATAACAACACGATTCTAAAAAACATAGGAATTGGCTTACATTGGCTTTCAACAACATAGCGCCACTGATAGGCGATGCCATCCGAGGCCTCTTTCGAATCTTTAGAGGTGAAAACTACCAGTCTCTGGTTTTGCTTCACCATATCATCGACAGTTGGCCAATCGCCACCCTTTTGGGGCATTCTGGAGATAGGAAACCAGTACTTGTTCAGTCCAGAAGCATTGAACACCTTGCTCAAGCCTTGTGGTGATTTCACATAGTCTTCAATGAAGATTGTGACAATCTCTTCTGGGTTTGCTCCCAAAAACTTCTCAATTTCTCTCAACACATTGATTGCCGGTTGCTGGAAAAGAAGTCAACAAGATCACTTTCTTTTCATTTAAAAATAAAAAATAAAAAAAGACTGCATTCTATGGAAATAACAATAACATTATTTCATGGATATATTAACTTTTTTCTTAACGAGAGATTTCGAAAAGTTCAATTTGGATTATTGTTTGAAGCTTTTTTAAGTAAGTTTCAGAGCTACATTTTAAACTTTCGATAAGTTCCGTAATAATAATTAGGATAAATATCAAATTATACCCTAAATTGATAATTGTATCAATTTAAGCTTTAAATTTGAGGTCATATTAATTTAAACCTTGAATTTTAGAAGTTGTATCGATGTAAACAAATAATTGTATAAATTTAAAGTCTGAGTGTATCAATTTAAACCTTAAACTTTAATAAACATATCAATTTAAATTCAAAACTTTTATAATTATACCCCATTAAAACATAATGGAGATATTAAATTGATACTATTATAACAGTTTAGGGGTCAAATAGATACACTTATGAAAATTCATGATTTAAATTAATACAATTATTAGTTTGGGGTTTTAAATTGATACAACCTAAAATTCATGGTTTATATTGATACAATTATTAGTTTAGGGTTTAAATTGATATAACCCTCAAAGTGCGAAGGTATAAATTGATATTTGTCCTAATAATTCTTAATTTAGAACTCTAATGAAAGAAAATAAAGCCAGAATAAGCTAAAAAGGTAGGAACAATTCTAGTCAGGTAAGCTAATTAAAGAAAGATAACAGCGAATTATATCACCATTCACCGTGGCAAGCGAAATGTGCAAATAATAGTTTTTTTTTTTTGGAGAAAAACTATTAGTTACAACTCTTGAAGTTATACTCGAAAAAGGAAAGAAAAAGTTATTTCAACTTTACGCCCACTTGTAGTAAGTTAATTATTACCTCATAATTAATTCACCTTCCATTAAATTGGATCATAAATTTAACAATTATGTGCACCAAATTCTGTTTTGAAAATTTTTGTTACAGGTTAAAGTCATAATTCTAATACGATTGGTAAATGATACCCATCTATCTCCACAAAATGAAAATGAAATGGATGATAATGAAAAATTAAGCAGAGCACTTACAAATGAAGTGGCATTCACACACTGGCCACCAAAGGAGTGGCACAACCAAATATCATTCTGAAAGTCGTACATATCCAACATTAACCCACGAACTCCATTCTACAAATTCATCATAATTAACCGTAAGAATAATTAAACCACAAATTCTGTATCAAAATGAATATTGAAAAGTATAATATATATAATGGAAAGGGGTAAAGATTTGGTTTAGGTTTGTTGGAATATGAATGTCGGTTAGTATGCATAAATGAGCGATGATGCTTTGATCTTAAGCCAAAGTGCACAAATAGAATAATTAAACCACGTGACATCCACCAATTTCATTATCGGCCACACAGAGATTTGTTGTTTGGGACAGTCCACCTACCGTCACTGTTCCACTTTTTAAAAAGATTATTCACATCATACAGCTTGATAATGTAACATTATTCTATTACTTTCGATTTCTTGAAATTAAATTTGTTTGTCTATTCCATTAACATATATCTTTTCCGCTACATTCCGAACAGCTAAAAGTAATTTTTTTAAAAAAAGACATTCCTTTTAATTTTAAAACTTTTAAATTTTACTTTCTTACTTTTCTATGTGTTGTTATTTTATAATTCCATTTTTAATTTCCTCTATTATGTATTTGAAATTTTCAAAATAGATTCATAATCCTTGTGTATTTGTCAATTATTAGTATACCAACATTAACATGCAAATTTATTAAATTGTAAAAATTAATGCTTATACTATATTTAATTCGATCAGTTAATAAAGTGTATTTTGCAATGACATTTTTATTTTGTTAACCAATTTAAATGTTTTATGTGAATAAGTACTTAAATGAAAATATTCAATACATTAGAGATGAAACTGAGAACTTTTAAAGATGGGGAGCCGAATTGGGTAAAAAAAAATCCAAATATGATGAAAAACATATATTTAGACTCCAAAGATTTAAGTAAAGGGGGAAAAAAAAGCAAAAAATCCTTTGTGGGGCGGAAAGAAATCTAAAGAGTTGTGTATCTAATTTAAAGAGCGAAAAAGAGGGTAAAAAGAAAGGCGGCATATAGAAATGGAAAATCATTGTATTAAGAGAAAATGGTAGATTCTTCATTCTAATATGAAACCATGGAAAGCGGAAGATCTTCAGGAAGATGTTAATGAATGAATGAGAACTCACGTTTAGTTGACTGGTGACCGTATCTTCCTGATTGGTCGGGGCCACCAATATGCTCGCTCCGGTGTCCGATTTCTCGCCGGTACGAGCGAAGGAGTTGTGAGTCGTAAGCCATGAGTATCGATTGAATGGAAGCCCTTTTACCTGAACGAAACGAAACATAAAGGCTAAATTATTAGCGGAATTTCTGGATACCGGAAATCAGAGGCGGTTTTTGGAGACTGGCCTTGGATGTTGGATTAATTGGCTGGATGCGAGTACATCTTGGGCGCGTATTTCCATTTGCAGGACAAGTATCACATATCAGACCGGAATCGCATTTGTCGCCGGAGGAGCAGGTTTCTCCGATCTAAAAGGAGGAGGAGGTTAGGTTGGAGAAGGAAGGGAGACGAGATTTGAATAATAGCAATGAACAAAAAAAAAAAAAAAAAAAAAGAGGAAAACCTTGAGAGTGGAAGAGAAGGTGAAAAGACAGAGTGAAATAAACAGAAGTTGAAAATGGAAAGTGATGGCTGCTTTGAATCCCTGCCATTGAAGAACGAACAAATTTAATCGGAATGTAAAAGAAATTAGAAAGAGAAATAGAAAGGAGAAAGACATGCCTGCATTTGTGAGAAGGCTTCAATGCCGTTCTTTCGCTTTTGATTTCTTGTTGTTTTAAATAAAATCAAACAGGCTTTTCTTCTTCGGCCTTTCGTGGATTAGTCAGGTTTTGAGGTAGACTCGGGTTTTTCTTTTCCTTCTTCTTATTTTCTAATTTATTTTATGGATGGTTGAATTTTATGTTGCACCTTCAACAACGGCGTGTTCGGTAAAATTGGAATCTAATATTGTTCCACCATCCGTCTAATTTTATCTAATGTCTTTAAATAATCTCTTTTTTCTCCTTTTTTTTTTCCTTGATAACGGATACGCTACGATAAGTTCTAAATTTAATTCTCTTAAAAAATAACAAGTTATTTTGATTGCAACAGAATTTAATCAGCGACTTTATGGCACCATTTTTCCATCCATACAGTTGAGTACTGATCCACATAGCACCTATATACACTAGAGGTAAGGTTTTGAACAATCTTCACAAGAGATAGCAAGCAAGAATTGATGTAATTACCGATATCAATAATGATCACAAATTCAATACCACCCTCTGTAATCTTAATGTATGTAAATATATATATATATATATATATAAGGGAAAATTCAAATTGTAACTCAAGAAGCTACCGACTTACCGTATATGTTTATCCAAAAACAAAAACGAAAAAAGAACGAACTATAAATGACAATATATGTTAAGATTAAAGCCTCTCGGCTCATTTGAAGAAGTCATCCTAATTCGAAGTGTTAGACTTTTCAAATGGAAAAAGGTCTAATAATACGGCGAAGGATGAGTAAATTTGATAACTGACTATTCTATAAAATATACACAGTAAATTTTTATATTAATTATCAACATGAATTTTAAAAAAAAACCAACTAACATACACGTTCTTGATTAGTTGATTATACAATATATGGTCATGCCTCGAGCAAGATGCGACTTAGTTTAGTAATGCAAAACATTGACCAAAATACAACCACCTAAAGGGAATAGGACTTTATAAATGTAGGCTACGAATAATCAATCAGGATACTCTAGAAGATCCATTATTTAATCAGATGGAATGGCCACGAGGAATTAGCCTAATTATTATATTCAATACAATAATAGGCTCGAATTAGTCAATTTTACATCAAGACATCAGCAATTGGAAAAACAACCAGACATTGACTATCCAAAGAGATTTCTTTGTTAAAACGAGTATGGAAGTCCAACGAGGTCTCATTGGTGTTAAATATCTAATATTTACATGTGAATCCTGTGTAAACAAGGTCCATTCAAAATGATGCTTCAGACAAACAACTACCACTATTGAAACGTATCTATACAATACTTTACTACATTCATGAGAATGGTTTTCTAATTCAATGTGTAGGAAATCAAATTCAAATGAGAAATAACTATGAAGAAGATCATGTTTTTCCCTGCTGCTTCTGTTTACCAGGAGCAGAAGATGCTAACTTTACAGTAAAATCAAAAGAAACTTAGGTTGTTTACCACATTATTTGCTTTATGCTTTATACCTTTATCTACTGCGTCTGCCCGACATTTGAGCTAAAAACAAGAAAATTAAAAGCAAAAACTTAGTGGAAAGAATGATGTGAATAAAAGATTGGAACTTAAATATAACAGATTAAGCTTAATATCTGTAACTTCTCCTTTACATCGTCAAAATTGTTTTGTTGGAGCAGATCAGGCACAACATTCTACGGGGCCATCAATCCTTCAATTGTGTAGGAAAGAGACTCAGCCCAACCAGCTCTCAGTAACAGAGTTTGCAGTGTTTCCATCACATTATAAGCAGGATCAAGTTTCCTCTGCCAGCCCTATCCAAATGAGAAATAGAAGTAAACAAAGTATCAGTGATTGCCAATTGGGGACTGTCACTAGACCATAAAATAATTCTCGCAACCTTTAAATATACATCCTAAAAAGAATGGAAGACTGAAGTTACCTCCAGAACCAATGTTGTCACCATCACAGTGCAGACATTTCCATCGATGTTGACTCTGTAACGCCTCACTTTCTCCAGTAATTGCTGCAAGGCTTCAGCAGGGTGAACTAAATCACCTTCGGGAGTAGCCCAGAAATCAAAAGCCTCGGTCACTTCCTGTAAGCAGCTGGTCAGAAATACTCCCGCAAAATATAGAATCGAACCTACTGAAAAGACTCCCGAGGTAAATAAATCTCAATCTCAAATTCACAGAGGAGCCGCCAATAAGCTAAAAGCACGCATAGCATAGTATCGTTTCCCTTTCTTGCTTTTTATTTGTCGCTTCCCTTGGTTTCTATTTTCTTCTTTCTTTTTATTTTATTTTACTTATTTTTTTAAGAAAAAATTTAAGAACCATTTCTTATTTCTTTTACTTTTGTTTCCATGGCAAAGGCAACCGCTAGAATACAAAAAATGAAAGTCCTACTACTTGACAAACAAATTTTAAAAACAAAATATTTAAAATTATTATGTCACTTTACTTTCAATTATTCTTTTTCATTTTATAAGTTATAAACCAATAAAACAGTGCTTTGTTGTTTTAAAATATAACAAAAAACACAAGAAACCAAAAATTTTATACAATATATAGAAAGTACCTTTAAATGAGAAAGAATAGAGAACCATCACCAAAACACATGTTTTTAAGACTTCATTTCATAACAATTTTGTTTTAGTTTTGTTTCTAAAATTTATGCCTGTCTACTCACTGTTTCTTTAGCATGGTTTTAACCTTTTTTAAGAAACCGTTTGAATTCTGAGTACAAAAAACAAATATATATTTGAGGGAAAAAAGGGTGAAAAGTTGAAAACTTGTTTTTGTTTTTAAAACATGGCTAAAAATCCAAGTGTTTTCTTGACAAAGATGAAAACCATTGCAAAGAAAATATGAGAAAAAAAGTATAATATTTAAAAATCAAATGGTTATTAAACGGAGCCTAAAAAAATTGAAAACAAGAAACAAGTGGAGTTACAAAACAATCCTTTAAAGCCAAACTCTGCCTTCCACAACCTAAACCGCAATTATTTTAAAAGGCTTCATAAAGAATATGAATGACACACATTGTTTACCTCAATAAATGCCTCAGGATCAGGACAATTTTGTTGTTTTGCTAATTTAAGGGCACGCTCGGCAACAGTACGGCCATCCCTACGAGCGACTGCCTTGAAAAATTCCAGTAAATTTACTCTATCATTACCAGAAAGTTCAGCAGTCATGCCTACATCAAGGAAGACAACATGAGGTTTGGATTTGAAGAGTCGCTTCCGCCGGGACTTTTCATGAGACACTCTGACAAGGATATTTCCAGGATGCATGTCTGCATGTATAAAGTTGTCCACCTGAAACAAAGAAGATTGAACTCCTTGGCATTCAGAGAAAAGTGCAACACTCAAATAACTAAAGAAACCATCTCAGAATAGGACAGTATTTTAAATGCAAACACATCCAAGAAATTACAATTTCTGACATTAGATGAGTGCACGTCGTAAAGACAGGACAAAATGGTTACTTAGCAGATAAATGAAAATCGTTTAAAAGAAGTAAGAACCATCAACAAGGCTACAGCAATAGTATACAGTTATATTACCAGAAGCATTTTTAGAAGAGCATGTGTCCCAATGTGTGCCAGTGCTGACTTGAGCCGTTCATATCCTTCAAGCTCATCAACATAGTGTGAAACACTTTCCCCTTGTTCGTAAGTTTCCACTAAAACAGCAGGATGAACAAGTGGATACACAGGTTTAGGAAATGAAACATCTTTCCACCGCCGAAAATTATAGATAAAGCGACTCAAGTGTGCAGCTTCTCTTGCAAGGTCGACTTGAGACATCATAAAAACAGCAAACTGTTGCACACTTTCATCCAATCTCAACCAATTGAGTGTAGGAATGAACTTCGAGACTTTTGCTACAAAATCGATTATAATGAAATCTCTCCTAATTAATTCCCCAACGCCAGGATGTCGGACTTTTACAGCAACCACCATGGGCTCCATTTGTTGACCAGGATATCGAAATTTCAAAGAAGCTCGATGTACTTGAGCAATACTTCCTGATGCAACAGGTTGCTCTTCAAAATTCTCAAATATCTCAGAAAGCTTTCGACCAAATGCCCGCTCTATAGTTTTCCTTGAGTAGGCAAAGCTGTGCTCTGGAGCTTTAGTGTGAAGCTTTGATAACTCTATGCATAAATCTCTAGGGAAGAGATCTGGTCGTGTTGCTGCCCACTGACCCCATTTAATGAATGCTGGACCACCTTTTTCCAGTGAACGATGAACAACCTGAAGCCAGAGTCTCCTGAAGCGAAGTCCAAAGATGTCCACGAATGGAGCCATCAGTATGCTAGGTGAGAACAAGATTGCCAAATAAAGGGCTCTAAATAATAATATAATGCCTTCTAAAGTAGAAAATAGTAACGAAATCAAATAGGCATGTCCATCTTGTGCCCGAATGTAGAAAGAATTATGAGATGAATAGGGATCTATGTTTGTGAATGTTCTTTGGGCACATGCTAGCTCTCCACATGTAAAAGCAAAGACACCAGGAACTATCAGGTGAGAACGAGACATGGCCAAGCAAAATGCCCGAGCAACTTCGTTCAAGGTGGGAATACTATGGCCACTGGAAGAGAACTTGCTGCAAACCCTATTCCAAACGAATTGTGCATGGTGTTTAACAACATTACTCGTTGTCCAGATACAAAAATTTCTAGATTCCCTAGTCCAGCTTAAACTTCTTTTTGTGCTGTACGATGGGGAGGAACCATGTCCTCTAGCTAAAAATCTATAATGTGAGAACAATTTATTGTGAAGGAGAGGCTCTACTGTAACAGTTGTCCCACTGTTCCTCACTTCTAAATGTCTAAGTCTGCGGCTTGTATGAAGTGAACGCACTGCCTTCCTTATGTTCCCCAACATCAAATATCTGCAATCATTAAATTACTTTAGCAGCAATATATAATAACTATAATTTGATAAAAAGAAACGTTGGATTTGAGTTAGGTAGTTAAGAGCTTGCAGAAGGATTCATGGGTATAAATTAGATAAATATGCAATCAGAAAAATTAACGATTGATGTACATTCCAGCAAATTACATTTTTCAAACTAATGAATTATTGGGGAAAAATAACACTTTGAGCCTCTGGATTAGTTTTCTGCTCTATCTTTCCTCCATAATTTCAAATCTGAATTAATTCCTATAGTTTATTAAATACTTGTAGTTCGTCTCTATCATTAAGCCCTTCACAAAATAATTAATGTTGCAGATTTTTTAGTCTTCCTCCCTCTTTCTCATATCCACATCATCTCCTCTCTTCTCTCCTCCCTCTTTTAAATCAGAATAGCATTTTTCTTTCACTTCTCAAATTTTATAGGACTTGTAATCCAGTCCTATAAAATCAAATCCCTTTTGGTCGACTGAATCCTGTGCACATGGTGGAAGATTCTAACATGTATTTTCTAAAGAATTCAACCTTTGGCACTCTTCTAAAACTTGGGCATCAAAATATTGTAATTCAGATTGCTAGGTAGTTCAGACAGCTACAGCTCAAAACCACGGAAGAGGTAGGTGACAAAAGAGTTGAGTTGCCATAAATGAAGATGTCACAACGGCCTGCGTTTGCTGAGCTAGTCATATGATAATGTTGGGCCCAAGTTACCTTAACCATGCTTCGTTCTAATAAGCCTTATGCAATGCAATTTAAGCTTGTAGACAATGAGCTTAACAATCAATAGAATCGAATGGCTAAAGTGCATAGAGTAGAGACCTTAACAATTATTTTTCAGCAGATTATGGTACAAAAAGGACCCTAACCATACATGCCCCCCAATTATGTTTTCCAAATCGCCACGCTAACAATCCATCCTTCTCCTCTGCCCGATTGTTTTATGCGGATAGTTTATTCATGCGAAGGAGTTGTCACACTCCAGAGAAATTAATCCTCTCACTCTTCCTCATGCCTATTTTTCCTCCAGGCCTCGGGGAGAGGCAGAACTCTCTCTTTTAATAAAAAGATGAAAAGATGGGCCATGATACATTCTGGAATATTATGAAGACATATTCTTTTAGTCCCCGCCTGCCTAGTGAACAGACTTGTTTTTAAGTAAACCTCAATCGTTTGAATAATTTAAAGAAAGAGCAGTAACGTATTACATCTGTCCTCAAGGTCAAATATTCTGAATCTCCACCACCACCACATCTTTATATCATAAGTGGTATGAATTTCTTTAACAAGTTTCTGAGTAACAATTAAGTAGTTTTCATTTATTTATTTTTGGAAAACGTCTAAGATTGGAACATATGATTCTCCTAACATAAGTAAAATCAATTCACGCTTAACACCCTAAAGTAAGGGAGCAAAATGATCTACTAGATTGATACAATAAGATGCGAATTATTTTACTTGGATAAATTGTAGACATTCTAGCTTAAGTTTTAGGTTAAAACAAACGATATATTATGGGTCCATTTATCTCAAGACAGAAAATCAATCTCTCTCATTCCCATTGTTTGTCCTAGAAACGCGTCAGTCTGATTCGACTCAAGTTTTCCTTCAAAATTATCTTTGTACCTTTATTTTCGTGATGAGTCTCACATTTTATTTAAATTGAAAATTCACATGTTAGCATAAAAAATCAATCATACAACGTCTCTCCGATAGCTATTCACTCTGAATCTTCCAGCCCGTAATCCTCACTGAGTAAAATGAAATTCGTAACAAGAAGAGGACTATCTGTCCGGTTGTCTAACTGCCGACTATATTCAATCTGTAAATTCCAATGGAAGCAAAAACTAGAAGGTGGCCAAAGCTAAGCTAGAAGTACCAAATTGCAAACACCCAAAAGTTGTTAAAGGATCAAGAAGTAACTTCAATTTTACAAAAAAATCAAGGGAATGGGAGCCGGCAGAAACAGGAAGCACAAATCAAAGAAACCGAAAAGGAAGAGAATGTGAATAAAAAAAAAATCAAACTTACCGAGGAAGAGAAAGGAAATAAGAGGTGGGAGGCGGGGGCCTTGACTCTGCGAGCCGCAAATTCGATCGATCGAAATGGAAGATGAGCGGGAAGAGGGTGCGAACAGGTGGCGGTTAGTCGGTTGGTCGCCGGCAGCAGGTTGTGGATTTAAGAGGGATGAAGCTCAGAATCTGGGATGGAGGGAGAAGGGAATGGAGAGTGATATAGAGAGAGAGAATGATGAACTGAAATTGAGAAAATTAGGGCTTCATTTTGGAAGGAAAAATAAAAAAGATAACTGACAGTATCGTTATGTTACCGCCGTCGTTAACTTTAGAGTTTATAAAACTTAACCGGCTGATCAAAGCTACAAATACAAATCAAAATTCGATCTAGCTGTATATTTTGATTCAAATTTTGTCTCTGAGAATTAATAAAAATGTTTTTTAAATCGTTCTCTATAATAAAATGATAAAAAGATAAAATCAACATAACTCAATTAGTTAGAGATTTGATTCCTTCACTTCATATGTGGTAAAAAAATAATAAAAAATAAAAAATAAAATTTTAACTATTTCATAGCTCGTAAAAATCAACTAAAATTTTCCTTTAAAAAACTGAAATCGGAATAGTATTAGTTTAATGTTATTTATTAGAAATTATTAACTCAAAATTGAAATTAGGTGTTTATCCGAAGTTATTAATTGAAATTGAAATTGGAATAATATTGTCAAAGTGAGCATAGTTCAATTGACATACGATTGTACTAATAATCATGAGATATGTGGTTCGAATCTTCCTACCTACAATTATTCTAAAAAAAATTCGCAATTGATATTATACGTGCTTCGCCAACATACTCTAGTGCTAGATTAGGGTTCGTGTTCATTTGTAAAAGTACTCACCCAAACTTGGAAGATGAAAAAACATTCTCTATGAAGTTTCTCTAGTATTGAATGGGTTGGATTGGTTTAATTCTCTCCTTATCATATATAATTTAGACGACAACTCGACTATTATAAAGGGTTAGTTTCTTACCAAGATTATTTATATTGAGATCTCACCCAAATTCTATAGTTGAACCAAGCACAACAATTTTACCAATCACATTAGGCATATATCAGTGATATATGTTATCATTAATGTAAAAATAATAAATTAAGTTTATGTTTTATATTAGAACATCAGTGATACAAAAACCAATATATTAATTATATATACTTTTACATTATATACTATAGTTATATATTATTTTATCAATGATACCAAATGATATGTCAAAAAAGGATATAGTATCATATTTACAAATAAATATGGCTAACTAATCTTTGTCATCCATTATAGTTTGTCGATTTTACCATTGGCGAGCTATTAAGAAACAATGCATTGTCATTGTGTGATTTTATAAAGGTTTTTTTTTTTTAATGTAAGTATTCCTTATAGAAATACTTGCAGATTTTCTATGCTTTGTTTAAAGGGGATGAGTGAATTTTTTCTATTAAGATATATGAGAGGGAATATTAGAAATGTGATGCGATTTTGATGTCATTTTATATATGATTATGGAAAGATTATTGTCAAAATATATGTAAGAAACATGTTTGACGAATAACAAAGTAATAATAAATCTACAGATATTCACATATGATTCAACTAATTAAAATGTTATACATTAATTTTAAAGATTGAAGGTTGGAATTTACGACTTTAAATGTTGAACTAAACAAATAAATAATTGATACTGCTCAGATATGAGATGAATCATTTTATATCAATAAATGTCTATTTTTTTTTTTTTATATATAAAAAAGGATCATTTCCTACGTAAAGATATATAGATATATATATATATATATATATATGGTAATTTTTGCCCCCAACATGAAAATTCAGGACCCCGTCCCCTTCAAAGAAAAAAAAAATGACGCGGAACATTATAGACGTTTTATATGGTGTGGCTGTGGTGTGAGATTTTCATGTATATGTAATTATATAATAAAACTTTTGCTACAAAGTCAACTTTCTACATACTGCGTCGTGTCAATTTTGTTTGATATTTTCAATTGAACCATTAATATGCATCAACTAAAATAAAGTAAACGAGAGATGAAAAGTCAGTAATAATATAATAATTAAAATTTATTGTCAACTTTCTAGAGCATAGGGAAAAATACCTTTTTAAATTAGGTACATTCGATCTCTATGATTTCAATTTGACTATTTCTAGTAGAGTTGGCAATAGGATTGGGGTGGGGTGAGGGGTCCCCCATCCCTGGCCTTGTGGGGGGAATTCACCCCATCCCTACCCCTGTCCTCAATGGGCGAGGATTCCTCGTCGGGAAAACGAGGTTCACCCTATTAATCCCTGCGGGGATTCCCTTATTAATTCCCCGTGGGGATTCCCCTCTTCATTCCTTGTGGGGATTTTCCTATTCATTTCTCGCGGGAATTCCCTTATTAACATTTTTCTTTTAATTCGAGTCACTTTGTTTAAAATGTTCTGCTAAATTGGAAAACAATTTGTATGTGCTAAGACCGTTAATAACAAATGCCCTCCATAACATAGAGATGTTTAAAGCTGTCGTAACTCAACATAAAAGACTTAGAATTTCTCCTAAAAAAAAATGCCCAACTTTGGCACCTAAGACTAGGACACATTAATCTCAATAGGATTGAGAGGTTGGTGAAGAATGGATTTCTAAGCGAGTTAGAAGAAAATTTTTTACTTGTGTATGAGTCATGCTTTGAAGGCAAAATGATTAAAAGGTCTTTTATTGGAAAAGGTTATAGGGTCAAAGAACCTTTAGAGCTAGTGCATTCAGACCTTTGTGGTTCGATGAATGTAACAGCTAGAGGAGGTTGTGAATATTTCATCACTTTTATTGATGATTATTCAAGATATGAGTACGTTTGTTTAATGCAACATAAGTCTGAGTCTTTTGAAAAGTTCAAAGAATTCAAGGCTGAAGTTGAAAATACATTAAATAGAACGATTAAAACACTTCGATCTGAACAAGGTGAAGAGTTTATGGATTTGACTTTTCAGAACTATTTGATAGAACATGGAATAGTATCCCAACTCCTGGTACACCTTAGCAAAATGGTGTATCAGAGAGGAGAAATTGAACCATGTTGGACATGGTTCGGTTTATGATGAGTTACGCTTCCTTACCTGACTCGTTTTGGGGTTATGCAGTGGAGACTGCAACGTATCATTCCCTCTAAGAGTGTTGCTAAAATACCTCTGGAGTTATGGAATGGTCGTAAAGCTAGTTTACGTCATTTCAGAATCTGGGGTTGCCCAACACATGTGCTTGAGGCCAATCCTAAGAAATTGGAACCACAATCGAGGTTATGCCTATTTGTAGGCTACTCCAAGGGAATGAGAGGTGGTTATTTTTTTGATCCTAAAGAAAACAAAGTATTTGTGTCGACAAATGCTACTTTTCTTGAAGAATATCACATAAGGGAGCACAAACCCAAAAGTAAAATTGTGTTGAATGAGATTTCTAAAGAAACTACTGAATCTTCAACAAGAGTTGTTGAAAAGCTTATTACCTCAACAAGAGTTATTGAAGTAGGTTCATCTAGTAGGTCAAATCTACCTCAAGTGTTGAGGGAACCTCTATTGGATCGATATGGCAACCCTAGAGGAGGAGGAGAAGTAGTGGTTCGGTCAAACTCAACCTACTCCACCCCCAAGCGCCTCTTAGGAATTTGAATAAAATCTTTCCGACTCTTTCCACGGATTAGAGCCCAACCGTTACACCACCGCTCCTTTTACGGGTTCAAGAGAAAACTCGATCCTTTCCACGATTTAGGATCAAACCATTACAAATGTTAGAATTTTTGAAGAACACAATACAACTCTCACTATAGTGGATTTACAAGTTTAAGCACTCAACAAATTTATCCTCACAATATAATAACACTCTCTCAAGAATAAGATGAAAAGTAAAAAAAATTGGGAACTTAGAGAGAGCAACAATGGAACTTTTGAGTTTTGGAGGATTATGAAATGTAAAATTTGTTTGCTTAAAAATTGGAGAGGAAGATGGTTTATATAGAGATGGAAAAATTTTTAGAAACCACAATTAATTTGGACCATTAGATTTTGGAAAAGAAAAATCAATGGTAGAGATTTTAAACTAAACTAGTCGTTAGATACAAACCAAATATAATATTAAATTCATTTTCTTTTTAAAATTAATCCAAAAAAGAAAAAACATACAATATGTCAAAAACTAGCCGTTAGACACAAACATAAAATAATATTAAATTCATTTTTCTTTTAATTCATTTTCTTTTTAAATTCATTTTTTTTTAAAGTCAATCCAAATATAAAAAACATACTATGTGTAAAAAACTAGGCGTTAGACACAAACATAAAATAATATTAAATTTATTTTCCTTTTAAATTTCTTTTAAATTTCAATTTTTTTATTTTAAATAAGTCCAAAAATCAAAAGTTCATCATGTGTTAATCTCTTAATGATCCACCATTCAATCAATATGCTGCCACATGTCTACATGCAAATGGTCTGGTTATGTCACGTCATCCACTGCGGTATTTTCTTTATAGAATTTTTTCGGTCATATTGTCTTCGTTTTAGCTCCGATTTGAATGATTCAAAAGGTGTTGGAATCGTTGTTCCGAGCTCTACGCTATGGAAATTAAAACACTAAGATTTTCAGTAATTAAAAATTGAGTTTGTTATCATCAAAACATTGATTAATTAATTAATTTGAGATTAAGGGCCAAAAAGCCAACAGTCTCCCCCTTTTTGATGATGACAAACCATTCAAGAAAAATAGCTTGAAATACATGTAAACCATATGTAGCACATAATAAAATTCAACATATCACCATAAAGATCATTCTTGAAATTCACTCAAAAAAATAAATTCTTCCCCTAATTAATACAATCAAAATCATAACAAATTTATAGCATATTTTTCTTAAACTTCTCCCCCCTTTGGAATCATAAAAAAGAATAATTAAGAAAAATTTAGAACTACATAAATATTTCTCTTAAAAACATGAACATAAATTTAGCACAACTCCCTCTAAGAATATTAACACATGATTTCCATATCTCCCTCTATCAAAATGCCTTCGAAAAGATTTAACAAGTAAAATTATAAAATCAAATTAATAGTATTAGTATTATCACAAAATATAGGCACAATATCAAACTTTAATCCAAAATCACAAAGAGTTTGTTTCATCCAAAGAATTTGAGCACAACAACTAGCAACTGCAATATATTCCGCTTCGGTAGTGGATAATGCAACCGAATTTTGCTTTTTACTAAACCAAGAAACTAAGGAACTACCAAGAAATTGTCAAGTCCCACTAGTACTCTTACGGTCAAGTAAACTACCCACAAAATCTGCATCGGAATATCCTACCAAATTGAATTCAACATTTCTAGGATACCATAAGCCTAAATCAATAGTACCAAGCAAATATTTAAAAATTCTTTTAACGGCATGTAAATGTAATTCCTTAGGACAAGATTGAAATCTAGCACAAAGACATACACTAAACATAATATCGGGTCTACTACCGGTTAAATAAAGTAAAGATCCAATCATACCTCTATAAGTTTTTATATCCATACACTTACCTTTTTCATCCTTGTCAAGCTTAATGGATGTGCTCATAGGAGTTTTTACAATTTTACCTTCATTGAATTTGAACCTTTTGAACAAATCCCTTGTGTATTTTTTTTTTTACTTATGAAAATACCATCCTTAAGACACCCTAAGAGGTTGAGGATATAAAGCGGATCTCCTATACATCTATCGTGGGTAGTTTGATGTATGCGATGTTATGTACTATACCTGACATCTGCTATGAAGTGGGGATAGTCACTAGATATTAGTCTAATCCAGGATTATATCACCAGAAAACCGTTAAGAACATCCACAAGTATCTACGGAGAATGAGGGACTACATGCTTGTGTTTGGTTCTAAGGATTTGATCCTTAAGGGATACACGGACTTTGATTTTCAAACTAATAAGGATTCTCAGAAATCCACATAAGGATCAGTATTCACTCTTAACGGAGGGGCAGTAGTATGACGAAGCACCAAGCAAGGGTGCATCGCGGACTCCACCATGGAGACTGAGTATGTAACGGCTTGTGAAGCTGCTAAGGAAGTCGTTTGGCTCAAAAAATTCCTAACTAATCTGGAATTTGTTCTAAACATACCAAAGCCCATCACACTTTATTGTGATAATAATGGTGTTGTGGCTAATTCCCGAGAGCCTCAGAGTCATAAGCGCGGCAAGTACATAAAGCGAAAGTATCATCTCATCCTAGAGATTGTGCATCAAAGGGACGTGATTGTCACGAAGATAGCTTCGAAGCACAACATTGTTGATCCGTTTACGAAGGCCCACACGACTACAGTGTTTGAAGGTCACGTGCAGAGTATGGGTCTATGGGACAGACTATGGATGGACTAGGGCAAGTGAGAAATCTTGTACTGGGCGTGTTATGCCCTAGTTTATTATTTTGTGTACTTGTATTTTATTATCTTGTACACTCCATTAGCTTTAGGGCAAGTGGGAGATTGTTAGGGTTGATGCCCTAAATCTCGTAAGATCCTATAGTTTGTAAACATTGTATGAACAAACTTTTATGTGATTAATAATATATGATATTTTATTCACTTTATCTATAAAATATGTGATATTTTAGTTGCATTAACCACAAACCAATAAACTAACATCCAAGGTTATCATTGTAACTTAAGCATGTATGTGGAGACATACATGTGGATCTCATGTTTAAGTGATAATATAAAGGTTATCATTGTAACTTAAACATGTATGTGGAGACATACATGTGGATCATGTTTAAGTGATTACATAAATGGTCTATAGTATATAGATAAGGTTGGGTACCTTATCCTTGTGACATTATGAGTATGACCTGCTTTGTAGGTCACAATTGTTGTAAAGTCCTACAAATGATATGATCCTGATCATGTATTAGACATGTGAGCGGAGATATTCTATATAAAGGAGTTTGTATAAGACTGGACTACGAAATGTTTAGTCTCATTATATAATGTCGTTCATAATAGAGACTTACATTTTACTAGGATAACCATAGGTAACATGACCTCAATCCTGAGTGAGTTGTGAACTCCTGCCTATGAGTGCAGTCCTTTAATTTATATGGGTGAGAGTAGCCAGATCGCTAACTTAACACGTCTACTATTTTGGGGATTCGTCTGATTGGGGAGCTGGAAATATAGCTACACAAGATGAAATTCACTCCTTCCCCGAAGTAGGGGTAAGTAGATAAATTGCTCTTTTAAGGGCTGATTCAATGTGATGCCACACTCTCTCCTGGCCCAGGAGAGGTTTAGTCATAGTAGGACTATGATCTATTGTTCATTAGAGGAATCAGTGGTACTTAAAGAGTTAGATATAACTATTAGGGCAAAATGGTAATTTGGCCTAGTTGTACTTACGAGCAATTTGTGAAGGGTCATTGTATTGTTGATTGATTATATCCAATAGATACGAAAATATATCTGTGGTGCGAAAAATGCAGCTGTTGGTCTTTATGAAGTGTCCGACAGTTAACGGATGGTGGGTAATGTAATTAATGAGTTTAATTAATTATTTACGTACCGTTGGAGCTTCAAGCTACAAGTTCATAAGGTCCATTTGATAGCTAAAAAAGGATTTAGTTGAGAATCAGTTTTTTGGTTAATTTGAATTATTCAAATTAATAAGAGGGATTTAATTATATATGATATAATTAAATTGATTCAATTATATATGATATAATTGTTATTTGATACATTATAGTTTAATTGGAGGAGATAAATATTTGAATGAGATTCAAATGTATTTTCTATGAATGAGATTCATAATTGTTAAATTTAATATAAATATGATTTATATTAAATGCCATAAAATAGAGAAAAGAAACTATAGTTTATATTGTATGTGATACAATATTAAAACTGTAGGTTATATGTTATATTGGATATAACATATAGTTTAATATAAATATAATATGATAAGTTAGTTATCATATTTATTTATATTATTTTATTATTTTGAATAATAACTTCCTATTTTCTCTCCAATCACCTTAGTAAGTGGTTATTAATTTTGTGGCAAGTGGAATAAAAGAAAATTAGTTTTCTTCTTCTTCCAAAAACACTTACACGATTGAAGGATTGACTATACGATAGAGAGTATCCCAGAAAAGTTATGTGTGTTTCCTCAATCATCATCTTCCTCCAAACTCAAACAATCCCTCTAAACCAAAATAGTCAGAGCCCACCACTCTTGGGTTCTCACCCTGAAAATACCAAAGGTTCATTATGGTTGTGTTTCCATTTGGTTCGAGAAGTTCTTGAAAAAAGTCTTCAAGAGGTTGCTGTGTTTCAAGGCTCATGATTGTTCGAGGAAATTACACGAAGAAAGGTTCTTCAAAGGTAATATCTCTTGAACCTTTTTTCATTGTAAAAAGCGTATTGTAATTTGTTATGAATGCATATCCTATATGTTTACTGTAAATTTAGTTCTCAATAATTAATGAAATTTGGACGATCCGCTTCCGTTCAACGATCTCTTTCAAATACGAGTTCCTTCAGCCTCACCTTCTCCTGGCTCGAGAGGGGTTCGATCATAGCTGGATTATGACTAATTGTTCATTAGAGTGATCAGTGGTACTTAAGGAGTTAGATATAACTACATAGGTAAAATGGTAATTTGACCTAACTATACCTACGAGCAATTTGTGAAGGGTCAACGCACTATTGATTGGTTATATCCAATAGACACAGAAATATATCTATCATGCGAAGAGTTCAACTGTCGGTCTTTAATGGAGTGATCGACAGTTAATGAATATTGATTAATTTGATTAAAAAAGTTTAATCAATTAATCTCGTATCATTAGAGCTTTAATCTGTAGATCCAAGGTCTCTTCATTAGCTCAATGGGGACTGGCGAGAATCAAATTAACCTTGATGTAATTTGAATTTTTCAAATTAATTAAAGTGAATTAATTGTATAAGATACAATTAAATAATGTTTGTTGATACATTATATAATTTTATGAGAGGAAAAAATATTAATTATATGAATATGATTCATATGTTAAAATTTAATGTGAATATGATACATATTAAATTTATATAGTTTTATATGAGAAATAAATATTAATATGATTCAAATATTAATTATATGAATATGATTAATATAAAATCTATATGTTAAAATTTAATGTGAATATGATTCAAATATTAATTATGTGAATATGATTCATATAAGAACTATATATTAAAATTAATATGAATATGATTTATATTAAATTTATATACTTTAATGAGAGGGGTTGTATTTGAATGTGATTCAAATATTAAATTATATGAATGTGATTTATATATAAACTATAGATTATATTGTATGTGATATAATATAAACTATAGGTTATATGTTAGATGTGACATAACATATAGTTTAATATTTATATATATTAAGTTAGCTAATATTTATATTTATTATCTTTATTATTATTATTAAAAATTCAAATTATTTGAATTTGATTTTTGAAATTAAAGGGGAGGGAGTTATAACTCCCTCAACTCTTCAACTCCTAATCTCACATAAAGAAAGAGAGGGAGAAAGAGATTCTTTCATTTTCATCTCCTTCTTCTTTCCCCCCGAACCCTCCCTTCCTTCTTTCCCCCCTGTGATATAGACGCTCTGAGTGGCCCCCTCCTCCTCGAGGAAAAAGTCGTTCCTTCGCACCCCCACCCCAAAGGTTGTTTCACTCTCTACCTTGATTTTTACTTTCAGAACTTCTAATCAATAGTCCTCAACATGTGAAGAAAGAGTTGTTCCTTCACACCTCTACCCCGGGGGGTGCTTCACTCACCTTGATTCTCACTTGAAGAACTTTCTGATCGAATATCGTAAATGGATTAGAAGTTTTGAAAGTAACAATCAAGGTAGAAAGTGAAGCACCCCCCGGGTAAAAAAAGAGAATGAGTGCACGGATACAATGCCATACGTATTATGAAAGGTAGGTATAGTTGAGGGTTCTTTCCCCCCTGTGATATAGACGCTCTGGGTAGCCCAGAGGTGTAAGCACCGCAAGGTGTGAAGCGATCTCGTACTTCTCTCTTTGTTCTGCAGAAACATTATTTTCTCAGAATCTTCTCTCAATTTTCTTCTCCTTCCCTCATGCCAAAATTAAGTGCAAGCCCACACCTCTGGATGATTCTCGTCCCTAAGAATAATAAGAAAGATCTTGTTGTGGTGTCTTTTTCATCATTACTACATTATGTTCGTGGGTGTCGGGTTCGTGAGATCAGGAGGAGCAATTTGTGTTCATGTTGTGGAGTGGAAACAAGAAGATATAGATCTTCATAGGTAAGTGATCTTTGGATCTCTTCTTCCTCTTCCTTTGTTTTTCTGGTTAATTGCATGTTTAATTATAATGCATATTGTGTTTCCATTCTTTTTTATTTTCATGATTCTGTAAAATTAAAATTGTGCTCAATGATTGCTTCCGCTTCGGGGAATTTCAATCCCTTTAAGACTGACAAGAGAGTGAAGCATCTAGAACAGACAATGGTTTGGATTTTCTTGGAGGATTTTTTAATCAGTTTTCGTTAGAGAATGGAATCACAAGACATAGGACTACTCCTTATAGTCCACAAAAGAATGGAGTAGTTGAACGCATGAATAGAACAATCATGAAAAGAGTAAGATGTATGCTATTTGAGGTAACTTATTCTACTCTTATTGGGTTGAAGCAGTAGCCACAATAACTTATACAATCAATAGAAATCCATGTATTACTATTAACCTAAAAATTCTTGAAGAAATGTGGAGTAGAAAGACGTCTAACCTTTCTAACTTGAAAGTGTTTGGTTGTGTTGCATTTATACGTACCAAACAAGGAAAGTTGGATCCTAGGGCATTGAATGCATGTTCTTAGGTTATCTTGAAGACACAAAAGGATTCAAGCTATGAGACTTTAAAACTAGAAGTAATGTGAGAAGAGATGTTGTTTTCAGGGAAAAGGAGTTCTATCTAACTTAAAACAGAGAAGCAACTAGATTGAGAAGAAAAGTGAAACTTTTAGTACTAAGTCTAAGGTGGAGCTTTCTAATAAAGGGAAAGAAAAGGTTGGAAAAGACCATCAAGAAGATGAAACAGAGGAGATTCAAGAAACTAACTGAACCAATGAGTTATAATCACATCAGGCTGAACCAGTAAGTAAGGATATTTCTAAATACACTTGATCAAGAGATAGAAAAGGAGGGTAATCAGACTTCCTACAAGATATTCTCAAAACAACTATGCTTGATATGCTTTAAATACTATTGATGACTTTGAATGTGATGAACCTAAGTCATATGAAGAAGCTATTAGTAGTAGTGAAGGTTCCTCTTGGAGAAAGGCAATAAAAGAAGAGTTAGATTCTTTATTTAAGAATCATACACGGGATCTTGATATTCTACCTTAAAAAAAAAAAAAAAAAACTGATTTCTTGTAAATGATTATTAAAAAAGAAATTAGAAAAGGCCACTGAAGGAGGAGTAAAATTTAAAGCAAGGTTAGTTGCAAAGGGCTTTACATAGAGAGAAGGGATAGACTACACAAAAATTTTCTCACCAGTAGTGAAACATCCTTCCGTTCGAATTCTCCTAGCTATTGTTGCTTGTAAAGGCCTAGAACTCACTAGAAGAAATTCAGGCTTTAATGTCGGTTGAAAGATAGTGTTCTTAAAGCCCTTTAATGTCGGTTTTAAACCGACATTAAAGGGCTTCAATAACAACAATAACACAGCCTTCAATGTAGGTTGCAACCGACATTGAAGGTCTTTATGAAACAAATTATGATTTACCATCTTGAAAAATAGAAAAGGTGATAAGATTTCAAGTAACAACCGAAGATAATGCTACTATTGTTATTCTATATTAAGAATAAACCAACTTTAGTGCTATTCCACGTTAAACATATACCAAGTTAATTTTATGAAAATTCCTAAAGGCAACGGAATAGAATACCTTCTTCTGTAGTTGGATTTATGCTCCTACACCAGATGGCCTCCCTGATCCGAGGAGGTGCAAATGCTGGACCTTGAAGAAATGATGAATTATGTCCTAGAGGAACTCTAAGAAGAGAAGCTGATGCTATGACACCTCCTAAAGCACGCATAAGCTCACCCTAGGAGAACAAGTCTAGAAGCTTAATAATTAATATTGTAATTGGTTGTTGGCAAACTCAAGTATCAAACTAAATATTGAGTTTTTGTTTTTAATCTAGACTAATGTAAGACCAATCTTGGAGTTTTCTTGAATCTAATCTTTATTGAATAATACCTCAAATACAACCTAGGGACCCTATAAATAGGGTAGAAACCACAACAAAACCATAGTGTTACCTAGATATGAGATACGAAGACGATGAAAAATTTTCGGCAGCATAACGATGCTACCACAACAAAACCAAAATTTTACCTTGAACCTGTTCAAAGAAACACACTCCCAAAAATATTTCACAACCAATTGTTCTCAACAGAACTATCACAATTCCCAAAAAATGAATATTCAAGAACACATACATCATTTAGCTCACAATGTGAGTGAATAGAAAGATCAGAGAAATTTAGAGAGAATTTGCATGTTGATCAGAAGAGTAAAGAAGAAAGACAATCATATTCAATTGTTGTATTACCTTTTACAGTGAGACATGTGTAGTTGTTTTCTCTTTACAATTTGGTATCAAAACTTGGAAAAGAACTTAGCAATGGCAGTAGAAAAGTACACAATTAAAAAGTTCACTGAAAATAATGATTTTAATCTATAGTCAAAGAAGCTTAAAATGATATTAACATATCAAAAAACCTTAAAAGGATTAGAAGATCCTAAGACATTGCCTACAACCTTAACTAAAGTAGAGAAACAAAATATTGAAGAAGTAGCCTATAGAAGAACTCTGTTATTGAATGTAACTGACAACATACTAAGGCAAGTAATTGATGAATGCACAACCTATGTAGTTTTGAACAAATTAGAAGCTTTATATGAGAAAAAGGATGTGTCAAATAAAATTTTCTTCAGGGAAAGGTTGTTTTCATTCAAGATGAATACTGCAAAACAATGTATGAGAACCTAGATGACTGTAGAAGACTAACATCAGAAATAAATCAAACAGAGGAGAAACTAGGCAAAGAAAGTGAAGCAACCATTCTTCTTAATTAATTACCAAATACTTATAAAGATGTAAAAATGGCACTTAAGTATGGAAATGATAATATCTCTACTGATGTAGTAAGTGCAGCCATCAGATGTAAGTAGCTGGAATTCAAGGTAGAATCTAAAAGTTTTGGAAATGGTGAGACCTTATTTTCAAAGGAGAAGAACAATCATTTCAAAAAGAAAAGTTTATAAAGGGGCAGAGATTTCATAAGCAAAAACCTGCGATTAAGTGCTATCACTGTCATAAAGAAGGTCACTTAAGAGAAATTATCCTGAAAGAAAGAAGAATGACATTAAAGATAGCAACAGAGCATAGGAACATGGAAAGATAGATTACTCCATCTGTAATGAACCTATTGACTGTTTAAATTTCAACTTATTCACATTGCTACTGCTTCATAACTAAAGAAAATTCAAACTACACAGAAGAAAAACCGGATCGGAAGACCCATGAGTAGATCAGACAAGTAGATGACCGGATCGGAAAAGCCCACAACTAAAAAACATAATATACTCACTCATATTTTCTAGCGAGAATTCGCAACAAAAATAAAGCCCCATAAATGTTTGGAGCTTGTAAATTTTCTTTCACTCAATCAAGAAGACACGACCATTACTTCGGATAATCAACATGAATGATAGACTTTAAGCACTCCCCAAGCTGTACCCTGCATATGTACGATGTTGAAGCAACAAAAAGAATTCAGATCCACACATGTCATAGTCAATTATTTTTTAAAGTTACCAAATTTAAAAAGATTATTCATAGAATAATGAGTTTCCCAAACTCCTATTATATCCAAAATATTCAGAAAGGTAGTCTTCAACTGCTATTTTACATCATACATAAATAGACAACAGACACTTACCTTAACAAAGATGGAACCTGTGACAAGAATGGAAGAATGTTCTTCCAAACTGCATCTTTATCACTCTCAGAAATCTTCTGTTGTTCAACTACATCATTTCAACAAGAACAATTAAACCACCAAAACTAGCCAATGATTCCAATAACAATTCAACAAATATATCTATTACCTAGGTCAACGGAGGACCAGTTCTTAGCAATGTAATTCTTAAAATGAATGATAGCAACCTAACGAAAAGCCAAGTTACTACAGAAGAAAAACCGGATCGGAAGACCATGAGTAGATCGAACGCTGACGTACTCCAAATCTACAGATCCAACCAATGTCGAACGCCGGTGACGATATGTTTTACTTCTTAACAATCTAAATCTACAGATCCAACCAATGTCGTACTTCTTCTGTAATGAACGACGAACTCCACTACGCCGATGACGATCCACCAATGCCGGTGACCCAAATCTATAGATCCAACCAATATCGGTGATAGAGACCATAACAACGATTGGACAACATTGTTGAAGATGACAGAGACCCATGACAATGCCCAAGGAAACGATCTGACAACGCCCACATCAACGATCGAATGACAGAGACCAACCACTGACGATGATAGAGACCCTAACAATGCCGGTGACAACAATGATCGGAACAACGAAAACTTTGGAGATTCGAACGGCCAAGGAGAAGAAAGGGTTTGGTAAGAAAGGGTGAAAGGAGAGAGCAAGTTTGGTTAAAATGAAAGATATATTTTTTAATAAAGTAAGAAAAAAAATAAATTTAGACCTTTAATGTCGGTTTAAAACAACATTAAAGATCCGTTTTTTCTTTTTTTAAAAAAAACCGACATTATACATTTGGTTTCATTTTTTCCAACCGACATTAAAGCCCAAATTTCTTGTAGTGGCTAGAATAGATGGATGTAAAAATAACTTTCCTACATGGAAAACTAGAGGAAGACATCTATTTGAAGCAACTTGAAGGAAATGAGAATCCTAAAACCAAAGACTTAGTTTGTAAATTGAATAAATCCCTATATGGACTTAAACAAACTCCTAGGTGCTGGTATAGGAGATTTAATGAATTCATCACTGGAATTAACTTCAAGAGAAGTAAGTTGATCCATGTGTCTACTTAAAGGAGATTCCTAATGATGAGAAAATCTATCTTCTACTATATATAGATGATATGTTGTTAGCGGGGAAAGATATCAAAGAACTAAATAAAGTCAAGAAGCTACTATCCAAAGAACTTTAAATGAAAGACCTAAGGGCTGCTAGTAGAATCCTAAGGATGGAGATCACAAGAAACAGAACCTTGGGGGAACTATATGTTTGCCAAAGTGACTATGCTAAGAAAATTTTAAAGAAGCTTAACATATTTGATGCTAAGTCAGTGAGTACCTCTCTAACTCAACATTTAAATTTTCAGCATTAGATTCTCCTAAAGACAGTTATGAAGCTAAAAGAATGGGAAAAGTGCCTTACTTTAGTGCCACAAGGAGTTTCATGTACTTAATGGTTTGTACAAAACCTAATCTTGCACATTGTTCTAACCTAATAAGTAGATATATGAGTAACTTTAATCATTGGAAGGCAAATAAATGGGTTTTTCGATATCTAAATGGATTAATAAATAGAGGACTACTTTACAAATACCCTAAGTCTACTGAGTTAGAGTTATATGGGTGTGTAGGCTCTGATTTTGCAGGAGATTTGGACAAAATAAGATCCTTAACTGGTTATACTTTTGTATTTGGGGGAAGTGTAATCTCTTGGAAGTCTAATCTACAAACAATAATGGCATTGTCAACTACAGAGGTAAAATATATAGCAATGACAGAGACATTAAAAGAAGCAATGTGGCTTAAAGGAATTCTAGAAGAACTTGGTTTCCTTCAACAAACGGTCAATACTATGTGATTGTAAATACATTTATCAAGAAACCAACAATTTCACAAGAGGACAAAATATATAGATGTGAAATTACATTTTGTCAGAGATGTAATTGAAGAAGAGACAGTTAACATAGTAAAAGTAAAGTCAGAAGATAACACTACAGACATGTAAACTAAAGGTGTTACTCGAACTAAGCTTGAGCATTGTCTAAAACTGCTCAAGGTTATAGATCTACCAATGAATAATAATAGAAATAAGGAATAGTCACAAGTAAGTCTAAATTCAAGGTGGAGATTTGTTAAAGCTAATGGTGAATTTATACTTACAATGGATAAATTTGCACTGAAATTATGGGGAGTCTCTCTCTTTGGACCACCTCCTCTGTCAGCTCACATGCACATGACAAAACAAAAAATTCGGTTAAGGCATTTATTGATTTTGATTTTGCATTATTTCTTTGATGTAATAAAAAAAGAAAATAGAAAGGTTGGATGTTCATTTATTACAGCGAGAGCTTTCTTTAAAATCTGAGGGAGTCTGAGAGAGATAGAGAAAAATATACCTGAATGTACACTGATTAGCTTTCTCCATGCTCGATTCTTGAATAAAGATGGTGTGTGGCTATTCTTTACAGTGGATGTAGGCATTGTTGGCCGAACCACTATAATCCCTAGTATATCTTCTTCTCTTTTCTCTCTTCTTGAATTTCATCTTCTTTCTTCACCGTATATCTGAACTTCTTCTTGCTTATTTCGTTCATGTGAAGTAGAGAGAAATTGAGATAGATTTTGATTCTGCTTAAGGAAAATGAATTTTTCTTTAGTTGTTTTGTTTAATTTTGCTTTTTAATAGCTACAACTAGTTTTTGTGCTAAGGGAAAGTGCATTACATGCATTTTTACACTTGTCAGACTTGAATAGAAGTACATTTGTTATTTACAAGGGGTGAAGGGTCGAATGAGATCGATAATGACCAACTTCACCTATTTTAGAATTAGATGTGCAAGTTGATATTGAAGGAAAACTTGAGTCATTTTATCGGTCAAAGGACGTCCTAAATGATCCACTTAATTCTGATGGGGAGGAGGTGGATGGACCACTAGAGTTTAGGGATGAGACGGATATTGATCATATTCAATTCTACATTGGTATGAATTTAGCAGTTTGAAAATCTTAAAAGATGCTCTAAAGAATTATGGACCTAAAAAGTTTTACAACTTGAAAAAAAAAATTGATAAGAAAAGAGTCACTGCAATATGTCTGTTGGGTGTAAATGGAGGTTACATTCCAAATTAAGTCTCTGACTGATGAACATACATGTCCTAGGATGTTTCATAATAGAAATATGAACTCATCTGGGTTGACCAAGACATACATTGATTGTATTAGAAACCAATCTGAATGAAGTCTCAGCCAATTCATTGAAACATTAAAAAATGACTATCAAGTTCAAATTTCATGGACCCAAGTTTATAAAACTAGAAAGAAAGTCTTGTAAAAGATTCATGGAAATTTATTAGATCAATACCAGCAATTATGAGACTATGCTGAGGAGTTGAGATTGTCGAATGAGGGTTCTTCCATCAAAATAATTTGTGATAGGGTGGATGGATCTTTAATATTAATATTGTTGTTTTCAAAACTTATTAGAGAAATATTGTTGTTTTGAAACTTATTAGAGAAATATTGTTGTTTTGAAACTTATTAGAGAAATATTGTTGTTTTGGGAGTTCGAGGCTAGAGGTCGAACGTTGAGAACTCGACTAATGTGGAGGTTGAACGTTGAGAACTCGACGAACAAAGAAAAACTTGGAAACAATACATAGGCCAAAACTTCAACCCTCGACAAGGAAAATCTCGCGAATCTCGCTTAGGTTGTCGAAGGTTGAAGTTTTGACACACATCCACCCTCGAGATTGCAGGTTTATTACTTTTCTTTCTCCCTCAGAGAGGAAATAAAGTAATGAGATGGTATACTATATGTATCTGTGTACTCGAGCTACTTCTAACAACCTATGCATTTTGTTATCATTTTGAATTAGACAGAGGCTTGTGGGATTGACGTGAGGGGTTGGAGATGGCTATATTTCTGGAGCGAACTCTAGGCGAATATGAAGCGCATGGATACAAGTTATGCCTTTGAATGAAGGACAATTCCGAATTAGCTTTGTCTACGAACAAAATTTTGTATATTAGGTTATCGAAGGTTACACACATGTCGAAACTTCAAAGCGATTAAGGAGATAAGTGGACTGAAGCAGATTAAGGAGAGAGCGAGATTCAAAGCGAGATAGTAGGAGAGAGAGAGATGTTGAACGAGATTTTAAGAGAGAGCGAGATTCAAAGCGAGATTTTAGGAGAGAGCAAGATTCAAAGCGAGAATGTTGGAAAGAGGGAGATTTAGTTTATATTGACTAATCTAACTAACATTGAATTTGGTAAAATGAAATGGTTGAATAATTGAAAAATGAGATTATTCAAGAATACACATTGAATGCTAAGATTACGCATTGAGTTTTTAGTAGTAGATCCATAATAAAAAAAGTGTTTGTGATTGTTTCAGAAGAAATGAAAGCTAGTAATCATTAATGGAAAAATAACAACAATAACAGAGAGAGCGAGATATTGAGAGAGAGCGAGATCTTAAAAAAGAGCAAGAGTGAGAGAGCGAGATCTTAGGAGAGAGCGAGAGTCTTCACTTTATTTGAACTTTCCATAGAAATATATATAAAAAAAAAAAGAAAAAAGAGCTAATAATCATACTATAATTGAATAATCATTAGATAATAAATTGAATATATTAGATTATTATACTATAATTGAATAATCATTAGACAATAAATTGAATATATTAGATTATTATACTATAATTGAATAATCATTAGACAACAAATTGAATATATTAGAATATTATACTATAATTGAATAATCATTAGACAATAAATTGAATAAATTGAATACATTAGATTATTATACTATAAATTGAATATATTAGATTATTATAATGTAAAATTTATTGATTACAGCAAAAAAAAAAAAAATTGAATATACAGTAGATTATTATAAAAAAAAAAATTTGAATATACAATAAATTATAATAAAAAAAATTGAATATACAATAAATTATCATAAAAAAAATTGAATATATAATAAAATTATTTATTGTTCAATCTCTAACTATCTGGAGCCCGTCTTAGTAACGAAGGACACTTCCTTCGATTATGTCCTAACTGGTTACAAAATCTACATCGTTGTCGAGTGGCTGGTTCTGTCCAATCCATCTCGTTGTGATAACGTGAACTTTTCGGTCTACCAGGTCTTCTCAACAACAATGGATCAGGATGTAAGATGGCATATTAGGGTGCATGATCCAGTAAACTTCATGCAGTACAGGTTGAAATTGAGGAGAGTAACATTCAACATATGTTGACAATTTGCAGTAGTCCTCAATAAAATCTTCGTAGTTCATGTTAAAATGTGAGCAAACGACCATAAAATGCGAGCATGAAATACCGAATGCTTGCCATTGTTACATGAACAGTACCGCTTGGTATGATGGCTTGTTCGAGATCACTAAGTATGAAATACCTGAGAGAAATTGTAACACACGAAGAGGTGTGTTTAATTTCAAATCGACATGCTGGTATAATTGCAACAGTGAACAACCCAACAAATGGTTGGACGGGACCGAAATGTCACCATCGTTTTTGCTTACGACATATCATCAGCAACTTCAATAAAAAGTATAAATTTAATTCATTGAAAAATTATGTTTATCGTGCCGGGTGTCAGTTTCAAATTCAAAAGTTCAACAAAGCAATTGAAGATATCAAAGGAATAAATTGGAGTTGTCTGAGTTTTTTTTGACAACATTAGTTTAGAGCAATTGACTCAAGCATATGATGGAGGATTTAGATATGGGTGGATGATGACAAATCTATCAGAGTGCATAAATGGAGTCCTCAAAGGAGCTCGAATGTTGCCTATAAATGCTCTTTCTCAGATAACATTCTTCAAATGCGTGAACTATTTCGAGAAAAGAAGAGAAGAAATAAGGGATGCATTGGAGTGTCAAGATAAATACACCCGGTAATATTATTTTTTTTATATATATATTTTATTAATAATTTATTTCAAACATATTTTATAATACTAAGTGGAGTAAAAATTCAGGTATGCACACGACAAAATAAATAAATGGGTTGCACGATCTAGTAAACTGGCATCTGATCACAGCCTTGGTCGAGAGATGGAGGACCGAGACGCATATATTTCATATGTCTGTTGGAGAGTGCACTATCACTCTACAAGACATAGAAGTTTTGTTGGGGTTACCTGTTGACGGTGAGCCGGTCACTGGAGTGATGTACGATGACTGGTTAGAAGTTTGTCAACTGTACCTCGGTGCGACCCTACCTACCGATAAGATTAAAGGATCGAGGTTAAGTTTAATATGATTGGGAACACAATTTCGTAAGCTCACAGATGATGCAGACAAGGAAACCGTCATAAGATATGTGCGAGCATATATACTACAAATGATGGGTGGAAGTCTGTTTTCAGATAAATCAAGTCATTTTGTTCACTTAATGTTCCTGCCACTATTAGCTAACCTCCATGATGTGGGGCGGTATTCGTGGGGTGGAGCATGTTTGGCATGGTTGTATAGACAACTATGTAAAGCAATAAGACTTGAGGTTCGAGAGATAGTTGGGCCTCTCATACTTTTGCAACTATGGGCTTGGGAACGATTTCCAACAATGGCTCCACAGCTACATCATGTTAATGACACTCAGTTAGTTGGACGAGCCTGCGGTTCTCGGTATATTGTTTTAATTCAATTTAATTTTTATATCACTAATCTAGTTAATTTAAATTCTAAATTATCAATTTAAAAATTTAGGTGGAGAGACAAATTTTGTGTGACTAGGACAGCCACACATGTAGTCAGCCAGTATAGATACATGTTTGATCTGCTTCAACCTGAACAAGTACATTACACTGAACCTAATTGATTATTTTATACACATTTTTATTGTATTTGTCTTTAATATTCTCTAATATAATATTTTGTATTTCAGGTTATTTGTGAGGCGTACAAAATTATTATGCATACTTTGCCTAATTTTTGTACGAATGGTCAAAACTATGGCGGACGATGAGTCCTCTCATATGTTTTCACATTGGTGAGTGGCATCTTCCTGACAGGGTGATGAGACAATTCGATTTTCAGCAGGATGTCCCATCGCCTTGTAATACTGAACCTGTACTGCATGATATTAACTTAAGGACTGAAGATTGGTCTGAAAAAGTTGCACATTTGGTAGTGCGATGGCACTATCGTGCAAGGTTTATTGCAGTGGGGGTTTCTCTTGAACAGTTTGACACAGATGTTACTCTAGAATATATTCATTGGTATAATAATATCACAAGGCGCTACGTCATTCGTCCGGGAGTAGCTATGGGTCATCTGGTAAATGAATGAATATTATCTAATTATTTTAATTTAAATTTATTTTAAATATTGTCTAATTGTTTTTTAATTCACAGAGATCGAACAACAGTAGACTCTGTGAGGTTGCAAATGATCTGAACCAGGTTCTTGCTATATGTAGTGACAACCAAAGCTATATGGAGGAAATTCATTATGTGTACGATATACCTATTGTTCCTCCACCAGCTCCTAGACGTAGAGGACATGTTCGGGAAGAGGATGAGTTTGATGAGGTTGCACATAATGTGGAAGAGTTGCCCCCTATGATGCAGATGCAGAGTCAAACTGATTATGTTAGTCCGATGATGATGATGTCAGCATTTGGTTCAGGACATTATGACTCAGAGACTGGTCCTTCGTCTTCATACGTGTATGGACATGGTCGGGGTCATGGAGAGCATAATGAATTATGAAGCGCCTGCAGAGGTACCGGAGCAACATCAAGAAGAACCTGAGCAACCTCAAGTTCGAAGTCGACGAAGACAACCAACTCGAAATCGACGACGTCCGCCTTGTAGGACACATTAATTTTTGTAATTATTTTTATATAAATGAGATATTTAATTTACATTTTTTTTATTTTTATGAGTTATTATTCTTTTTAATTTATTCTTTTTAGAGTTTAAATAAAATAATAAAATATTTTTAGAAATTGTTTTTATAAAATGAAAAATTAAAAAAAAAAAAAGAAAGAAAGAAGAAGGTGGAATGTGTAATAATTAAAAAAGAAAAAAAAGGAGAAATTTGTACAGTATTCTCGTTCTCGCTCTCACTCACGCTCAAAACTCGCTCTTGCTCTCAAAATCCCGCTCTCTCAAAATCTTGCTCTCTCTCATAATCTCGCTCTCGAATTTGAGTGGGAAGTTTAGTGGCAAAAAGAAGGAGATTCATTAGCTCGTTATTTAGTCAGACTTGCTGAGATGACAGAATCCGTGAAAATTATTCAACAAGCTTTGGAGGGAATTCCAGGGGGCCTTATGAAAATTTAGAAATACGATCTTTTGATAGGGAAAAGTCTCCGGAATGATAATTAAACAGACTCAATAATAATGTTAGGAAGGGCAAAGTCGAGGGTTCAAAGTTCGACGTAGAAAAGGAAGGTCTTAGGTCGAATTTTCAACCCTCTACTTATTTAAAAAAAAAAAAAAAATAATAACAATATTTTTAAATAGTTTGAAAACAACAATATTTTACTAAATAGTTTCTAAAAGACCTTTTAATTTTTCCGTTGAGATCCCCACCCCATATATAGACATGTATATATGCTTTAAAGCATTCAAAGAAGAGTTTCTTGGTGGATGTCGCCCATTAATAGGATTAGATGCATGCCACCTAAAGGGGTCATGCCAAGGGCATCTGATGGCATCCGTTGGAATAGATTGTAATGATGGCATACCCTATTGCATGGGCTATGGTAGAGGTAGACGCAAAAGGCAGTTGGACATGGTTTCTTTCCCTCCTTCAAGAAGACATCGACAATTGCCACTTCAAGGGATTTACTCTCTTCTCATACCGACAAAAGGTAACTTTATTTAAAAAAAAAATAAAAAAAGAAAAAGAAAAATGTGTCCATTTTAACCAGATTCATGTTGTTTGTCTGGTTGGCTTTTTTTTTTTTTAGGGACTTGTTCCGACTTTCAACAACGTGTTTCCAAATGTTGATCACAAGTTTTGCATGGGATATTTGTACAAGTAATTTCCAAAGCAATTTAAGGGTTTGGCTTTGAAAGATATGTTTTGGAATGCTGTGAATGTCATTACAAAGCCTGAATTTGATAATATTATAACAGAAATTGGTAAGTTGAATGTGCGTGCTTACGAGTATTTGAACGGTAAAACAACGAGGTATTGGTCTAAGCATGCATTTTTGTCAAATAAGTATGAGTTTTATAGTAGTTTGGAAGGGGAGTTAGGACACAGAGCGCAGAAAAAATTGGATAAATGTAAGGCTCAATCTAGAAATTGCACACCAACATGGGCTGGGAACATGATGTTTGAGGTAGAAATGGGTAGGACTTGAATGAAAAAACTTTACTTGTAATCATGGGATTTAACAGGCATACCTTGCGTTCATGCTGTGCAAAGTATCTATTACATCAAAAAAAAGACTTTCATATATGAGTCTTATCATAAGAAGACATTAATGAACATTTGCTCCTACTTCATCAAACCAGTGAATGGTTTCCCATTATGGTCCATAACCACATTGGAACCTTTGCTACCACCTAAGATTCGAAGGCCTCTCGGCAGACCGAAAAACAGAGAAGAAGAGATGTTGATGAAGTCACATTGTCGCATAAGAAACAACAAATTCAAGTCATTACAAAGTGTAGTCGATGTAAAGGTACACGACATAATGCAAGATCATGTAGGGGTCCAATAGCACAAAGTTCAACAAGGAGCAAGAGAGGGAGATCCTTTATGGGATTGACATTCCTATTACTAAATATTGTGAGAAACAATCACAGAACAACCAGAAACATTAAGAGGCCTAAATCTAGGCCTAGCAGAAGAAACCCATAAGTTTATCTAAGCTCCACCTCAATCAAATTAGGGGAAAAAACAGTCACCTTCATTTTCAATTTCATGCAATTGTTAAAAAAAGGAGGGGAGAAACAGCCTCCAATTTCAATTTTCTGCAAGTTTAGAAAAGGGAAGAAAAAGAACAGCCTCTACCACTTCAATTGGGAGGAATTGATGAGATCCAAATACCCACAAATTGAAAAGGACAAGATAGCAATTGGAACAGAGCAAACAACAAATAAGTTGAAAAAAAAAACCCACTAACTTTTTGCTTAAAACCTTGGAGAAGGGAGAAAAGTGTGGAAATAATCAACCAAGTGGCTTCGATCAATTTTTGACAACCCACGCTTTGATCTTACCCAAAATAGAAAACGTGGAGAAAGGAATGCTTGCAATGAAGAAGATGATCTGTTTCCATTTGCAAATCTTAAGTTGGGTTTTTAAAAAATTAGGGTCAAATCCATGTAATGTTATTATTGATTTAAAAAAAAAAAAAAAAATTAGTCTACATCCATTTTTAGCATACTCATCATGCCACTTGAGCAATAATTATGTTTACTCATCTTTTTGTTTTCATTTAACAATTCTATTAGTGGAAGAGTAAATATTTACATAAACAGCGAAATAATTTAATTATTTTCTCCTTTTCCATCCTCGAGCTTCTCCTTCTTCCTCTTCTCCACATTCTTCTCCTCCTCCTTCTTCCTCTTCTCCACATTCTTCTCCTCCTCCTTCTTCTTCAATTATAAATCTTCTTCTTTTTATTATTCTTCTTCTTTTCTATTTATAATTTTGTTGTTAGTTCAAAAATATTAATTAGAATGACAATGATAGACAATGGAAGGTTAAATTATAGACCAAGTGATAGTAGTTTTTGGTAGTTTTATTGCTAGTTCCAAAATAGTAATTAGAAGTATAATCATAGACAATGAAAGGTCAAGTGATAGATCAAGTGATAGAACACTATCATTATCTATCACTGATAGACTGGTAGTTGTCTATCACTGTTTATCTATGATAGATAATGATAGTTTTCTATCACTATCTATTAATAATAAACAGTGATAGACTACTATCAAAGGTCTATCAATAGATAATGATTTTGTTCATAATTTTGTTGTCATCAACTATACACTAGATGTTGTTATTGAATATGGAAATTTTGTTGCTTTTAGATAGTTGTGATAAACCTTATTATCACTATCTATCACAGATAGACATTAATAGTAGTATATCTATAACATTCCGAATTTCAGGAAAATTTAAGTTAATTATCTAAAGTTATTGAGTTTAAATTTTTCTTCCATTTGAAAAATTGGGATTAAATTGAAATAATTGAAAAACTTTTATTGGTTAAATTGAATTTAATTGATTAGATATTCGAACTGATTATCTTGAAAATATTGAATTTTGCTTTCTTTTGATTTTGAATTTTAGGGCCAACTTAAAAAAAAGAATTAAAAGAGATAATTAATTTCATGTGATTTTGAATTGATTTAAATATTTAGAAGAATTTAATTTGTATCAAATTGATGGATCTTATGCCTTTAATTTTGGTTTTTGAAGCCTAAATTAAGATAATTTGAAAAGTTAATTGATTTATAAATTTAATAGAATCTTCGGAGATTTTGGAGATATTGTGGTAAAATATTTTATTTATCTTTTCAAAATTTGAAAAAAATGAAAGAATTGAGATTTTTTTCGAAATTAAATGATAATGAAAAGAGGCTAAAAAATTGGAGAGAAAGCAATTCGATTTTTCAGGTCCACAAAATTGTCGGTTTCAGTTTGAACTGTTGGATCATTCTCAAATTTGGTCAACCTATTCGGGACATATAGAGTTTCATTTTGAACGGTTGGATCGTTGTTTGAAGCTCTGGTTTGTTCGTAATAGCTGCTTAATAACATCTGTAAAACTAGAAATTCCCTTCTCTCTCACTCTTGCAAACCCTTCTCATGCAAGACTCACTACTGCCGCTAGCCTAAACAATTTATGTCGTCCGATAGCAATACTCGCTGTCTATCTATGGTAGCCACGAGCCAACGCGCCATCAGCCACCACTTGCCCGATCTTTGCCGGAATCTTGAGAAAAACCTTGGTAAGACTTATTTTCCTTATAATTTGGGAGGTGAAACTTACCCATTTGATTTTGGTTTAAATTAGTAACCCCTCTTTGATCTGAAACTTAGATTCAATATTTTGAAGTTTTGAGACATTGACCATCAAGCTAGAGACCATTTTGTTTTGCAGAAAATTGGTGAAGATCGGTAAGTTTTGTAAGTTGTTGGATGGTTATTCTTTTGGATTGAGAGTAATAGTGGAAAATTAAGTTATTGATTTTGGATTTAATTCTTGATCAGATTGGCTAATTGAATCAAGTTTTGGAATTTATCTTGGTCCAAGCCACAACTTTAGGTTGATTCAAGTGTGCTAAAGAAGTTTTAAAGAGATTTTGTTTGCATTTTTTTTACCAAGTTGAGGTAAGTGGCACTATTATCAGTGCCTTTGTGCCAGGCGACCTAGTCTAGAATTATAAAGTTAACTAATGGACTCTTGAAGCATGATTTTGTCATTATGTTTTACTTGTTGCATGACAGCTATAAGTATCGTGAGCATGTTCGAATTTCTAATCAATACTGATATTATGTATGTGGTGCATGAATAGACCAATAGAGCAATTTACTGTTTCGCCTTGACGCATGATTTATTTCAGAGGACCTACGGGTTTAGTTTCATGTTTGACGGTGTGCCTATGGGCCGCTAGACATGCTTGAGTCGAAAGGTTCACATTCATGTTATTTTTCCATGTTTGACAGTGTGCTTACAGGCCGCTAGACATGCGTGAGCTGACAGGTTTACGTTCATGTTACTTTTATTTTCATGTTTCATGTTTGACGGTGTACCTACGGGCCGCTAGACATGCGTGAGCCGATAGGTTTACGTTCATGTTATTTTCATGTTTGACGGCGAGCCTATGAGCCGTTAGACATGCGTGAGCCGACAGGTTTACGTTCATGTTATTTTCATGTTTGACGGTGTGCCTACGGGCCGCTAGACATGCATGAGTCGATAGGTTCATGTTCATGTTATTTTCATGTTTGACGGTGTGCCTACGAGCCGCTAGACATACGTATCGAGGCAAGATAATACGTCTTTTGGTTTTTCTTTCATCGTAAAAAACTGATGTAGCTGTATGAGCCACGGACTATTTTTCTTTGCTCGTGGATGCATAGCCTGATCCCGGTAATGGGATCACTTACTAAGTATTTTATATTCAACCTGTCTTAATTTATGTTTTTCAGGTAATGATAGGAACGGACCAGCGGGTGACGAGATCGTACCATATGGGACATGTAAATCGCTTCCGCTCAGTTTACGTTTTCAAACTATTTAAAAGTTTTGATTTGAAACTCAATGTTGGTCAAAATTTTATTTGTTTAAGTTTTTTTTTTCTTCATTATTTTAGGGGCCCCGAACAAAGGTTTTACTTATTTGTTATTTATTTTGGAAAACTGTCTTTATTATTTTAATGAAATTTATTTTCCTCAATGGTAAAAATATTTTGAATGTAAATGTGTAATTATGAGTAACGACCTTTATCAGAATACTCAAAAGGTCGGGTTGTTACAATATCATTGTCTATCAGTGATAAACAATGATATACTATTATCAATTGCCTATCAATGGATAATCACTTTGTTGTTGCTAGTTGTCAGTAATTTTTTTTTGCTTATAGATAGTTTATGGTACATACACTTGACATTATTATTGAAAATTTTGTTGCTTTTAGATAATTTTGATAGACACTGTTATCAATGTCTATCACAAATAGAGGCTGAAAGAAGTCATCAGCATCTATCAGTAATAGAAATTGACGATTCGTGAGGGCTTCACCAACTTTTAGGTTCTACGATCATGATTCCTCTACTGCAAATAAAGTGAACATCACCAAAATGGTTACACCAGTATTCTCCTTGGGCTAGTGAGATAGAAGGACCTGGGATCCTTGGAGGGAATTTTCTATAGACAAAAATCTTATAAAACCAAAAGCAGAAAAAAAAAATCTATGATGTAGAGAGAATTGAGAGAGGAAGAAGTTAGGGAGAAGATCTCTCTCTACTCCCATATAACTCCCACATTGGGGATTTTATTATAACTAATTTATTTAAATTCATTATTTATTTAATAAATAAATTAAATCAAATTTAATTTACTTAATTAAATAATAATAAATTTATTTAATTTATTAAAATAAATCAAATAATTATTAATTAATCAAATTAATTAATAATAATTAAATATCTCATATTTAATTAAATGTGCATTAGAATCATATTCTAATATATCCTCTCTCATAACCTATAGTTTTAATTCAATTAATTTAATCAAATCAAATCAAATTAAATAAATAATCAATTATCCAATTAATTAATGTGATATTTAACTTAACCTTATAATTGAATCATATTCAATTATTTTTTCTTTCATATTACCTATGGTTTTAATGTGCATCTAATGTGCATTAATTTTAATCTATAGTTTTAATATGAATTCTATTCATATTAAATTTAGTATTTGAACTTCTTCAAATATTAAATTCTCCCATTAAATTAATTTTTGAATCAAATTTAAAATAAATTTATATTATAAAGTTTAATTAAAATATAAATTTTATATTATAATGTCTCATCATACATTATATTCTTTCCCTTAGTAAATTGGAACCTTTCAAATTACTTTAATTACCTCAATACCCTTTATGAGCTTCCAATGGGACCTAATGGATCTACAGATCAGAAGCTCCAATGATATGAGATTAATTGACCAAACTCATTAACAAAGTTAATCTATATTCGTTAAATGTGGGTAAACTCCACTATTGACCAATAACAGCAAGTTAGTCCTCCATGAGTGTTCGTAACACCAGTTGGGACAAATTATTGTTTTACCCCTAGGTTACCTCTACATCCTTAAGTACCAGTGCTTCTCTACTGAACATCCTGTTTATGGTCCAAACATCAAATAGAAACCCCTCTCGGACCAATGAGAAGGTAGGACCCTTTATTCAAGTCTCGGAGACGCCACTTAAGATAACACTTATCTATTAATCCTAAAGTCGAGAATAAGTGAATTCCATCTCGTGAAATTATATTTCCATTCCCTATTCGGTCTTGTCCTCAAAATAGTAGGCTTATTAAGTCGACGAACTGGCCACCCTCACTCATACAAATCAAAGGACAATCCTAATAGCTCTAAAAAGAGCTATTATTCCTAGCTTAATACGGGTTTGTTATTGGATTTTAAGTGTTTATCGTGTTATTTTGTATATACCAAGCAATCAAGGGGTAGAATCGAGTATTTGGAGTTGAATGGGGTTAATTTGAAGTAAATTGGAGTCGATTTTAGCATCCAGACTTCAAATAAGTAAAAAAACAAAAATGCCTTTGCTTCAGCATTGCAACACTCAACCCATGCCTTGGTCCAACGCTCGCATGATGCTAGAAGGCAGAACGTGGGTGTGTAGGGTAATGCTCCGATTGGAATGACGCTTCCCATGTCGTCCGCGTGCGCGTCTTCTTTGGCCTAAACACAGGGCAACGTTGCAATGTTGTCTCTAACATTGCAACGTTACAATTTATATTATAAATATATCTCTTTGCCATTAGGTCAAAAGAGGAGGAGAGAGGCTAACTTTATGCTGAATTTTGAGGTTGAAAGGATGGAAGTCGACGTTAATCTTCAATCTTCTTCTTTTTCCCTTCAAATTTTAGTATTTTTACGTTAGTTTTTTCCTTTTATTTTGGGTTGTAATCAATGGATCAGATGTTTATCATGGATTTGTTTATGAATTAAGAGGTAATTTCTATCTAATTTTTTTTTAGCAAGAGCCTTATGTTTAATTTCTTGAGAATGCTGTAATTAAATTTGATATTCTTCAATTCTATATTTTTCTTTGAATCTTGATGTAATTAGATTTGCATTTGTGTGTTGGACTGACGACCCTACCATAATTGCATATCTCTACTAGTTAATTTCGAGCTCACGCGTTTTCTTGTGTTCATCTATGCTTGAATTTACCCTTGTAGCAAAAGATTAGATGTGAATGCTTAGATTTATAGGCTGACCTTGAATCTTGGTATGCATGTTTAATCTAGATTCAAAGAATAATCTGGTTAATTGAATATTGTTTTTCTTGACATTTAATCAACATGATTGAATCCTCATTCTTAATGCATATGATTTTTAATTCTATATGATTGCTAAGAACACAGTAGAATTAAGAGCATATAATTTAATTAGGGTATGGTCTTTCCGACCTTAATTAATAATTAGGATGCTTGATGATTTAATTGATTGTTGGCCTTTATAGAGATTAGTTAAGTCGAATCGATTTAATAGTCGTGCATGCATAGAATAGAATGTTTGTTTAATTATTGATTTCCATGATAGAAATTGCATAGGAAACTCTCTCTTGCTCTAAAAATTAAACAGACCCTTATCTTAGATTACATTTACCCTTTTATTTCAAATTCACGCATTTATCTCTTCCACATCAAAACTCCTCCCATTTACTGCCGTAGTTAGAAAATTGGCTTGATGAAACAAATCGTGCTTCCTTACGGATCGACTCAGACTTACCACTGTTGCTATGTTATAGTAGTTATAAGAGTAGTTCGGTATTTACAAATTTTTTTTTGACCAAGTCTGGGGCTTATTAACGACGTAAGTCTTGGGATTCGTCAAATCCCTAATGAACAGGAATCCATAACTCACTCAGGATTAAGACTAAGTTGCCTAGGTGATCCTAGTGAAATGGAAACCCGACTAGTCAAGGGAGTTACATCTAGTGGTTATTTTTTCGTGGTCCGGTCTTATGCAAACTCATTGCATAGGATACCCCCACTCGCATGTCTTCTACATGAATACGTTGGATTATTGTATTTGTATCAAATAAAAAGTGAGTTGTATCCATAGTGTCATCAGGATAAGACACCCAACCTTATTCATATATTATAGACCTTTTTGGCTGTATCTTGAACATTGATCTCCGTATGTCACCACATATAGTTCAAGACTCATACAACAGTCTAGGATGTTAGTTTATTGGATTAGGGTTATTTAGGCAAGATAAATATAAGATAAGCAATAAATATTTATTGTAATAAACAATGATAACACTTTATTAATGATCGATCAAATGTTACATTTACTATATAGGAATTTTAGGGCATAAAATCCAGTCTATCAGTGTCTATCAGTGATAGAAACTGATAGAAGTTTATCATTAATACTATTAGTAATAGAATCTGATACAAGTCTATCATTGATAGAGATTGATCAAAGTCTATCAGTGTTCACCAATGTTTTTTTTTTTCGCTATATCTATAAATAGTTTATTATTTTTTTCCATCTGTGAAAATTTCTTTAAACAAAACATGTCATAAATGATGTGTTCAACATTTCTTTTTTTGCTTAAATTATTGCAAAAGAGTGCTAAATTACACACTTAACAGAAAAAAGAAAAGAAAAAACAAAGAAACCTCTTAGGTCAGTCAAACATAAACCAACTCTCATACATCATGAACCAAATTGATTGTGAGCAACATACTTGTTGATGCCAAATTTTGGATTGGGAAAAATCACTTGACCTTCACGTAACACTGTCAGTGAATTTATTTGAAAGGAGAAGAACGTGACATGCAAAAGAGAAAACATGCACACCAGTGTGTTGCTTGCCACACACACATTTCCAATGTTTAAGTCAGAAAGTGTGAGAGTGTGAAAGCTAGAGAGTTTGAGAGTATGACTCAAGCTACCGCATATGAAGTTAAAATGATGTATTTAAAGAGAAAGTTGACCTAGGGAGTTCTCTAGGGTTTTCGAGTCGCCTTAGGATAAGTAGATAATCTATTGGGCCAAGGAGCATGCCCAGTTTCGTGTTTGGCTATTGTTGAGGTCGAATGTCTTCCTTAGGTCACATCTTATGCCTAAGATGTGTAAGACATATGTCTCATTAGGCGTTTGGTAAGGGTCGGCCTTGGCCTTGACTAAGGTTGAGGTTGCTAGCTTAAGACAGACTCAAGCTAGTCCCCTTCTCCTAGGTTCATTTTGGCCTTCAGTTGCCACTTTTAGCCCGTATCATACTTCTTCTTGACTTTGTCGTCCTAAATGTCAATTATACTCTTTGATCCAAAATCACCCATAACAATACTCATAGAAATTAGATGTTTGAATTCACATTTTTCTACTATAAAATTAAAAAAAAAATGACATAATTGAGAAGCATGGGTGTAGGGCTTTGGAATACCTCGAAGCGGAAGTAAACGAATGCAAGGTATCTTGATTTCGTTTTACAAAACGCAAAATTCAAAGAGGTGGAAACTACGATAAACAAAACTTAACTAAGCATGAGATTTACATAGAAGAAAAGGAAAACGGAAACTTACCCTTGAAGTCTCACTTCTTCGCGTTTCCTTTCCAGTAGCACGCACAATCCACTGCTTCTTTTGATCTTCCGAACTCGGCATCATGAACACAATAAACAGTGTAACCAGGACACTACCACAAGGCTTCCTCATTATCCTCAATGTGAGAATCAATAGAGAGGAATAGGCTTATGTGTTTTAATTTTGGTATGAGATAAGTTTTTATTCTGAGATATTGGTTGAGAGAAATCATAGAGAGATTGAGAGCAAGATGAAGATGATGAAGCATGTATCTCTCTCTCTTATGTTTTCACGTATATGAGAGGTTAGGAAAAAAAAAACTTCTCACTCTTCAATAAAAATAGCTCCATAAGGAGTTATTGATTTTAAATTCATAATTAAAAAAATTAATTTAATTATATTAACCAATTAATATAATTAAACTATATATTACATCTCGTATAATATATAACATATAGTTTATTATATCACATATAATATCACCTATAGTTCACAACCTCTCATATGACTTATAGTATTAATATGAATCATATTCATACTAATTTTAACATATAACTTTTATATGAATCACATTTTATAATTAATATTTGAATCATATTTAAATTTTTATTTCTTTCTTCAAAACTTTTTACTAATGTATCACATATATTATATTAATTATATCTTATATAATCAATTTTCTTTAATTAATTTAAACAATTCAAATTAATCCAAAATTATGATTCTTATTAATTCTTATTAAGCTAATAAGAAGACCTTATAGACCTATAGATTGAAACCCTAGTGATACTTGTTTAATTAATTAAAAATTAATCAACTTTCATTAACTGTCGGTCACTCCACTAAAGACCGACAACTGCAATCTTCGTACTATAGATATATTTTTGTGTCCATTGGATATAATCAATCAATAGTGCATTGACCCTTCACAAATTTCTTGTAAGTACAACTAAGTTAAAATTACCATTTTACCCCTATAGTTACATCTAACTTCTTAAGTATCCCTGATCCCTTTAATAACAATTAGTCATAATCCAACTATAATTGAAGCCTTTTCGAGCCAGGAGACAGTGTGGCACCACATTGTTCAAGACCTATAATCAGCCTTTAAGGGAGCAATTTATCTACTTACCCTAACAATAAGAAATGAGTGAATTCTTTCTTGTGTAGTTGTGTTTCCAACTCCCCAATAGACAAATCTCCAATATGGTAGATATATTGAGTCGGTCAAACTAGCCACTCTCACCTATGCAGAACAAAAGACTGCCCTCATAGGCAGGAGTTCACAACTCACTCAGGATTAAGGTTAAGTCACTTATGGTCATCTTGGTGAAATGTAAGTCTCTTCTAGCAATGGTGTTATAAAGAGAGATTATTCATGTCGTGGTTCGATCTTATACAAACTCTTTGTATAGGATACCCCCTCACATGTCTCCATATGAATGATTAAGATCAAATCATTTGTAGCACTTTACAATAATTGTGACAACTAGAAAGTGGGTCATATTCATAGTATCACCAGGATAAGGTTCCCAACCTTATCCATCTACTACAGACCGTTTAAGTTATTACTTAACCACCTATATGTCTCTACATACATGTTTAAGTTACATCCAATAATATTGGATCTTAGTTTATTGGTTTTGGGTTAATGCAACTAAATTTCAAATAAAGTACAACTTATTCTATTAGATAAAGAATATGTTTGTACGAATACAAATTTACAAACTACAAGACCACAAGATTTAGGGCATCAACTTTAACAATAGAATTATTGATCTCATAATATACATGAATTTTCTAATGAAAATACACATCTAGGAAAAATTAAATAAATAAAAGAAAGAGAGGAGAATACTAAGGGTGTGTTTGGGGCAATGAGTGAAATAGTGTGCTCCAAGGAGTTATGAAGTATAGAAAGTAGTGAACTCTTGCGGCCCATAATGTAAGGAGTCAATAATGTATAAAACTGGGGCCCATGATGTAAAGAGTCGATAAGGTATAAAATTGATTTTTTTTAGTAGCAGGACCCACAAACTCGGGCCAAACAAGGAGTGGAGTTCACAACTTCTACTTTCTAACTCATACTTCTTAATTCTTCGGGTCAAAAACACCTAAAATAATTGCATACAAAATAAGTTGAGAAATTGGAGGAAATAGCAAAATCAGAAGGGTCCTTTTGATTTTTGTCAAAAAAAAAAAAAAAAAAAAAATACAGAAATACTAAGACTTTTGGCAAAAGCATGTCACACACATGACATTTACTTTTCTAATCTCCAAATTGCCTTTGGTATGGTCAGATAATAGCTTGTTAGATTACTATGTGTAATTGTTATACCATGTATCAATTCTCAATAGAAATACAGTTTAAATGGAATCATTGATTATGAGACCGTGTATCAATTCTCAATAGAAATGCATTGTAATTAGAATAGTCGGTTATGAGATTTCAATCTAACGGATTCAGGAGACAAGGGTGTCGAATTTTTCTCCCATTTTGAAATTTGAATTGATGATTTTATATTTGATTTGATTTGATTTAACCACTTTTAAAAAATATTCAGAATTAATCGATCTTTTGTTTATTTATCACCATTTTGATTTTAATTTATAATATATCTTTAGATTTTTCATTATCTCATTCATTTTTTTTATTATTTTAAATTTGGATTAAAATTTGTGATTCTCGTTAGGAATTTACTTATCATTTTTTGTATTTTTTAATAATATTTTGTCCATATCATCTTATTATATTATTATATTATTTTAATATTCTAGATATACTCTTCATTTTATCAATATCTCAAGAAAAGCCTGTATTTCTACAAACAAGTAACTGTACAGTCTTTCTGTTTTTGCTATGATTCTACAATGAGTAAGGATTATTTTTTATGGTCCATGGAATGGAAGTTCACAATATCACGATTATCATATTGTTGATGCTTATATTCCATTAGATTCTTGATTCCAACAATTTGTTGATTGTATTCAAGGTAAGTTTTTTCTGTCTTCCAATCTCTCTGTGTCCTATTTGACTAAGGATGTTTGGTGGCAAGTCAGTTTCTTCGAAATTCTCCATAATGATTTATGTGTAGTTGTTGACAGTGTATTATCTGGTACTTTTAGAAATACAGTGTATTTGAACAGTAAGTTAGTAAGAACTGAGCATTCTGTCCAATAGTCAGATCGAAATACTGAAATAATTGGCTTTGAAGCTTTTGAGTCATCTCAATCTAAAATTTCCATTAAATAAGGTTAATTTTTTAGGAGCAACTCTGTATTGAAAAAAGCTATTTATTTTCTTGCTCTTAATAACAATTTTGAACTTACTACAATTAGGTCAAATCGTACATCATTTGATATTCGATGTAAGGATTTGTCCTATAATTGGTATCTACATGCATTAATGTATAAGAAAAGTGGGGTGTGGATGGTTTGTAAATTCACAAATACCCACCAATGTGTTGTTGACATTGTTAAAGATGATCATGACAAGCAACATCCTGGATTGTTGTTGAGTGTACAAGGTCTTTTTTTAGAATGAATGACAAGGTTTCACGTTGTCCATGTGATGTTATTAGCTATATGAAAAGGCATCACGGTGTGAATGTAAGTTAGAATAAGGCTTGGAGAGGTCGTAAGATTGCTTTGAATTTTATTAGGGGTACTCTAGAGTCTTCTTATGCTCTTTTGTCAGCATTCTCAAGTGCACTGATTAAAAAAAAAATCCAGGTACTTGGTTTTTCCTAAATACAGTGTAATTTATTTGAAGTACGTTTAAGTTGCCAAGATATTCACTTTTAACTTTATTCATTGCAGAAAAATATACAACAAAGAAGTTGATAATCAAGGTAGGTTTAAGTATTATTTCATGGCTTTCGCTGCTTCTTTAAATGCATAGAATTACTGTATATCTTTAATATCAATTGATAGCACGTTATTAATCCTCCAACATTATATCTTTCTTTCCTTGTTGTACATACGTTGTTAAGTTATTCGTCTACAAAATCATTGTAGGTAGAAATTAGATACCTCATCCTCACTGGTGAGAATTATTGGTTCTTTGTTTGCCAGTTTTTCCCCGCCATTTATTTTAGCACCCCTCAATCTTTCACTGACCCTTGTTCTTCCTTTAGTTTTCTTTTTTTCTATAACTTTAATCATTCTTTGAATGCATTTAAAAGGATTTATTATTTTTAAATTTATTAGTTAGAAACGCTGCTAAACAATTAATATTCTGTTTCAGTTGGAGAATCCTAAAAAGTAGGAAAATATTTTTATATATCAAAGATTCTTTCTGTTTACTAAAAGATTTCAAATAAAATATTAATTTAAAACTATTTCCAAAATCTGCAATTATTTTTTAAAAATATAAATATCTCTACATAAAACATCCAAGCATTCCTTTTCAGCAATTGTTTGTTATCTTTAATGGTATGAAACAATGTATATAGGAGATTGCAGTGTATTGTCAAAAAGAAAATTTGTATGATGTTTTTTATTTTGCAACCTGTGAAGAGAATGAGAAGATCGTGGAAATTGTCAAGTTTCTTCTTCCACAAATTAGGTTGCTTGTAATCGTGCTTCTACTCTTAAAATATCATTTTGGGGTTTCTTTCAACACTATGAGTTTCGATTTCCCTTAGGCAGATAAATGAAAGTTAGAAAAGAGCGTATACGAGAAGATGTATTTCTTTCATGATTTACAACTATTTATCGGATGTTGGGATTGGTGTCCTAATTCTCCCGGAGTCTCGTAGTTTGTAAACAGTTTGCACATATTGTTATTAATAAAATAAGTGTTATTTTATTTGCATTTACTCATGTCTAATAAACTAAGATCCGTGGTTATTTCATGTAAACTTAAGCATGTATGTGAGACATACAAGTGATCATGTCTTAAGTAATAATCTAAATGGTTTGTAGTATAAGGATAAAGGAGGGATTCCTTATCCTGTTGACACTACAGATACGACCCACTTTGTAGATATTTATAACTGTTGTAAAGTGCTACAAATGGTCTGATCCTGACCATTCATATGGAGACATGTGAGCAGGGGTGTCCTATGCAAAGAGTTTGTGACTTATTGATTATTAAAGGAATCAGTGGTACTTAAGGAGTTAGATGTAACTATAGGGGCAAAATGATAAATTGGCCCAACTGTACTTACGGGCGATTTGCAAAGGGTTATCGCACTGTTGATTGGTTATATGGACACAGAAATATATCTATAGTGAGAAGAGTGCAGCTATCAGTCTTAATGGAGTGCCCGACAGTTAACGGACGGTGGATCTCGTGATTAAAAAGTTTAGTCAGTTATTCACGAACCATTGGAGCTTCAAGCTACAGGTCCATGAGTCGTCCCCTTAGTAACTCAATGGGTTCAAGTTGAGAATCAGATTTTGGGTTAGTTTGAAGTGTTCAAATTAACAAGAGGAAATTCAATTATATGTGATATAATTGGTGTGATGTATTAGATACATTAAATGGAGAAATTAATATAAATATGATTTATATTAAGTACCATAAAATAGAAAAAGAAGTATGATTTATATGTTTCATGAGATGAAATATTAAAATTATAGGTTATAAATATAATATGAAAAGTTGGTTATCATATTTATTTATATTACATTAATTATATGATAATTAATTATTTTTCTCTAATAACCGATTGAGTGGGAGGTTATTAAAAGTTTTATGATAACCGTGAGATAAAAGGAAAATTATTTTCCAAAATTAGTAGTTGATTCACTTGGAAGAATCTCACGAAAAAAGGTTATCAAGTAAAAATAGTTTTTACTAAGCGATAGCTATTGAGAGCTTAAACGATCGTTTAGAGTTGACTATACGATAGTTACTCGTTTGATCGTTGCTACACGATCGAGTAGCAAATTCTATGCGATAGGCTTGCGTTTACTAAACGATTGAGTACATCGTCTATGTGATAGACAATGTTCTTATCTCCCACTTACTCGATCGTATACCTCCTCTCTTCCTTAATCCAAAATCATACAAAGCCCACAACTCCTGGATTCTCACACCGAGAATACCAAGGTAACACTTATGGTGGTGTTCTACATCCGTTCGTAAATCGAGTTGGACTCGATTGGGTTCGAGGAACTGTTGGTTGTTCGTGTTGGTGTCTGTTTGTTGCGTTCGAGTGTTGTTGCTTGGGACGGATTGCAAACTGATCGAGAGATACTTGAAGAATGGTTCTTCAAAGGTACGCATACTCTATCCCTTGAATCTTCTTATAGCATGTTGTAATTTTTGTATATGCATAACTTGTTAGTTTCCGGTTAAGACTGTAATCGTTGTGTTCATTCGAAATAGAATTTGGAACGATCCATTTCCACTGCTCATGGAGATCTCTATTTGTGATTTCCTTCATCGGAATGGTCACGATTATTGTGAAGGTTTACAAAGATTTCTTGTTGTAGGTGGATTGAGGTTTGAAGATTTGTGGTTGGTCACCCAAAAAGAAATTCGTTCTCGCTTTACGGTTTGTTGATGTTGGCTGAAATTTTCGAAATCCCTAATTTTGTTTTAGGGAAGATTGTTTGGTATTTTGAATGAACTCCTTGGGTTGTGTATCAATCTTGTCAAGTAGGTCTTGATTTGAGGTTTGACAGGTGCATTGATTACCTGGGTAAGTAGTATTTTGGTATTTTCTTAATTGGTTAGAAAATCTTTAAATTCTATATTTGAAGACTCATTTTTCGATTTTGTCATTTTTATAATGAAAAACCTTTATTGCTATTTGTCCAAAGTAAACCTCGAAATTTACCATTTATAAGGTCAGCCCAAATACATAAAGAAATACAAATTACAAAACCTCCATCATGATCCATAAATCATAATTCATCAATCAATCAAGGAATCATATTCATAATAAATATTAAATGTACCAGAAAGAAAGAAAGGACGATTTGTTAGAAAAAGGCCCACCGGAAACAAGGCCCATAAATCTCACAAAATCTTGCACTTGTCTGTAATGCCCAGATCTATACTACAGACTTAGCCGCTTCTTAATTAGAGCCCTTCATTTCCAACAAAACACTTTGGACACAGTAAACAAATCCCAACTCCAACGTGCTTTCCCAAGACATACGCTTCTGCAAGATTCTTAATATATATTAACATTTCCGTTTCCTCACTTCACCCTTCACACTCTTCAATTCCCTTCTTTGCTTCTCTTCTCCACATTCCTTTTGATCTCTTACTTCAGCCCCACCCACCCACTCCCTAAAAGCTAATTATTTACTCAGAATGTCGGTGGTTCTGGCGAAGACCGACTCCGAGGTTAGCAGTCTCACGCCGTCGTCGCCGACACGCTCGCCGAGCTCTCGCCGCCCAGTTTACTACGTGCAGAGCCCGTCACGGGATTCGCACGATGGGGAAAAGACTACGAACTCGTTCCACTCGAGCCCAGTTCTTAGCCCAATGGGGTCCCCCCCTCACTCTCATTCCAATTCTTCGCTGGGCCCCCACTCACGTGACTCCTCCTCCACCCGATTTTCCGCCTCCGTCAAGCCCGGATCTCGCAAGCCCGCCAATCACAAGATTCCCAAGCCATGGAAGCGATTCGACGCCATTGAAGAAGAGCGCCTCCTCGATGACGACGGCGCCTCCGATGGCTTCACCCGCCGTTGCTATTTCCTTGCTTTTGTTATTGGTTTTGTGGTTCTTTTCTCTCTGTTTTCTCTCATTTTGTGGGGTGCCAGCCGGCCTCAGAAACCTACCATTCTAATGAAAGTGAGCGTAATTTTCATTTTCATTTACATTTACATTTGGTTCTTTAATTTAGAAAAGATAATTAAATGTGGGTAATGAATTTGGCAGAGCATTTTGTTTGACAAGTTCGTGATCCAAGCGGGGGCAGATTTTTCAGGGGTGGCCACCGGGTTGGTGACGATGAACGCGACGGTGAAGTTTATATTTCGAAATACGGCGACGTTTTTCGGAGTTCAGGTTACTTCCACTCCGCTTGAGCTTTCGTATTCCCAGCTCACGCTCGCCTCTGGAACTGTATGCAATTTCCCTAATCTCAATCTCTCTTCCATTTCTAATGCGCTTCTGAATTTAATCTCACGATTATATATATATATATATATCTTCTTCTATTGAATTCATGAACCAGACAAAGTACACATTGTCTTGCTCCAAAATTTAATTACGATTATATGCTTTGGATTCAGTAGATCTAATAAATCAAAATAAACATTAAAGTCACACTCATTCATTAGTATTTTATTCAATTAAGTCAGCCCATTTGATCATTTTTCTTTTTAAAAAATTCGATTTTCTTTCATAATATATATTTTTTTCCTTTATGTATTAAGACTCTTTTTTTAGAATGTTGTTAAAATTGTAACTGGTTTCTTTAATTTTTTAAAACTATTACAAGCTAACTAGTAAATGTTATGTTTTTCTCCAAAAAAAGAAAAAGGGTAAATGTTATGTTTTTTTTTTTTTTTCTCTATGGACTTTAATTGTTTTTAAATACCTAACAACTATTAAATTAAAGAATCAAGCCATGTTTGATATTTTTAGTTTTACTTTTTGAAAATTAATATAATTTACTTTTTATAATTGAAGCAAAGTTTTTAGAACAAAAGAAACTTTGTTTTTCTTTTTTAAATTTAGCTAAGAATTTCCATGTTTCCTTAAAAAAAAAAAAAGATAAAAATCATTTTAGATAAATGGTATGAGAACAAATATAGTTTCGAAAATAAAAATAAAAATAAAGATCAAATAGTTATCATTTAGGTCCCCATTTGGTAACTATTTCGTTTTTTGTTTTTAATTTTTGAAAATTAAATACATTTGGACTTTCTTACAATGATTTTTTTTTATTCTAACTCATAAAATTGATAATACATTAGTTTTTCTTTTTAATAACCGTCTGCCCAATCTTTTAAGAATTGGTTTTTGTTTACATATGTTAAATTAAACATAGCCTAACATTTAAAATATCAAAAGTTAAAATAATGGTTGTTTTCAAATATACTAAAATGAACCATCTTATTTGTAAATATAGTAAAATATTATGGTCTATCAATAATAGTGATGGAATAATAGACATCTATTAGTATCTATCACTAATAGATGGTGATATGTTGCTATATTTGAAAATATTTTCAGTAGTTTTGCCATTTAAAACACTTACCCTTAAATAATCACCCTTAAAATGATAACAAATTGATTCTAAAAATCAAAAGATAGAAGAAAAGAATAGTTTAGAAACAATTTTAAAACAGTGGTATAACATTAAATTTATCTCCATCCATAAACTTATGGATGCAAATAAGATGAAGATAAATTTAAGATATGTTTGGTTAAACTTTTCATCCATAATAAGATGAAGATAAATTTAAGATATGTTTGGTTAAACTTTTTAATTGTTTAATTTTAAAAATAAATCATTATGATTTTACAACTACTCAAAATAGCTTTGGAAACATTTTATATTTTAAACCGTTTCTATCAAAAGAGTTTAAATAAAAACAATTTTTTCTCTAATCATTTTAAATAAGCTCTTAATATCGTGGGGTGATTTTATACCGCAGAACTCACTTTTAATGTTTTTTTAGAAATTTATTGGAATTTAAAAATAATTTTGGAAATATTTAAAAGAAAAGGAATTATGAATAGAAAAAATGGAATAAATTTGAGACTAAAAAAAAAAAAGAAAAGAAAAGCGACGTAATAAGAAACGTGTTTAATAAGAAAATTAGAAACAAAACTAATTAGTAGAAAATGCAGATGCAAAAGTTCCACCAAGCGAGGAAGAGCCAACGAGGCATAACGGTGACGGTGAAAGGAAGCGGCATTCCGTTGTACGGAGGCGGAGCCAGCTTGGGGAGCGTCAATGGAAAACCGGTGGAAGCGGTGCCACTGAACCTTCAATTCACGGTCCGGTCCAGAGCCAACGTGTTGGGAAAATTGGTGAAGCCCAAATTTTACAAGAGCGTGGATTGCAGCGTGGTGATGGACCCTACCAATATGAACAAGCCCATCCCCCTCAAGAATAAATGCACATACCGCTCATCATCTTAAAACCAAAGAAAAATATGTTAGTTTATATTCGTATATCCTTAGTGTTGATAGACACTAATATCTTTTATGTTTTTCCTTTTTTGGTTATTATCTGTTTGGAGGAGGAGAAGTTTGAATTTGAATGTTAAAAAGTTTTTTTCGAAAGCCACCTGCTTTTGAATTGAAATCTTCAGCAAAACGAAGCTTCCTGCTTTGCTTCAAATTTTATTGGATTGGTCCTATAAATTAATCCCTTTTTAATTTTCTTTTTCCCTTTTGTATGTTTAGTAGTACCAAATTTTCTCATTATCTACAAGCCTTTCTATATATATCAATTAATAATTCTGTAGTTATCTAACCCCCCAACTAGTTTCCTTTCACACCTTAACCATTTGATTTATTTTTTAAAAATAATCAATCCATGGACTTTTCTTTACCCTGATCACTGTAGACAAATATAGGGATTATTTGAAAATTATTGTTCAGCGACTTATGTTTATTTATATTTTAAAGGAATTGGATTTTTTTTTTCTCATGGAAAGTATGGACATAAGAATGCAGACTATTCAGTTGACTTACTTTATAATCTTAATTTGGTTTCTATGTTTATTACATGTTTCAATTTAGCCATACTATAAGTTTTGAATCACTATAGTTGGATTATGACTTAATTAAATAGTTCCGTTTAGACTTCTTTTATCCTTAAAAAAAATCACATTTTTCCACTAAATTTTAGATATTCCTAAACCTTAATAAGGTCAATGTTACAGAAAGAACCGAAGATAAAAGAAATTGAAGTCAATTTATCGTTGTCGCCTCTTTCTATTTTATTTGTTGTGACCAACGGAGCTTCTTCCGAGAGCCTGTATAAAAAGAAAACGAACGAGAGAATAACGAAGAACGAGAGAGAGCAAGCACTCATTCTGTAAATAAGTTTAAAGAAGAAATAATAAAAGAGACCCTCCCTATTTGCACAGTGGATGTAAGCCTTTGGCTGAACCACTTAAATACTTGTGTTCTTTCTTTCTCTACATTCGTCTAGCTTTTTCTAAAGTATCGTGTACACGTTCGTTTAGCTCCTCTTGCATCGTTTACATGATCGTCTAGCTCCGCTTTGCATCGTTTATACAATCGTCTAGGTTTTCAGCCATCGTCTAGTTCCATTCAACTATCGCCTACACAATCGTTTAGTGTTTCTTAGTATCATCTACATAATTGAACTATCGTCTAGTTCCTTAGAGCTTCGTCTACACGATTGAGCTCATATACAGATAAACTATAAGAGTTAAATAACATGCAACGGAAGTATCAAGGATCCATAAGCATTCAAATTCACTAATTTTGGCAGAAACTAAAGCATGCTTTTCTAAAAAGAGGGTTTTATGATCATACCTTTGAAGAACTCTCCAAGAACTTGATTGTATAGCAGCAGTCTTCACCAAAGATCACCGTGAACCACCTCAAGATCTTCCCCACTATCCTCTTGGAGCTTTAGACCGAGTTGTGAGACTCAAGAATAGCTTGAAACGATGAAAAATAGTGAAGAACTCACAGCAACCCACTATGAAGAACTCTTTCTTTTCACTGGAATTTTCTCTCAAAATTTATGTGTTAGCATGCCTTCAAATCATCCAAACTTCTTTATTTATTGCAGATAAACATGCAAAGAAGAGAATTGCATGGCTTGCAGCTCATGCTTAGAGTATTAATGAAGAGAAAAAAATGGACTTTGTGTGAGCATGAAGAAGATGTTATTGGAAAATCAACATTTTCAATTTTATTAGCATGCAAAACCGATTTTCCAATTTTCTTTTTAAAATCAAATTTTGATTTCAAAACCATTTTGATTTATAAAACTGAAAAATTATTTTCTAAAATTAATTTCATAAATTAATTTAATATCAAATATTAAATTAATTTTTGCACAATAATTATCTTCATATATTTAAATATATATTCTCCTATTCCATTTAATTTGAACGTTTCAAATTAATTTCTCAAGCTACTTTAAAACTTAACCATTTACGAGCTAGTAGGAGGACCCATGGGTTCCAACGATTCGAGATTTAATCAGCTAAACTCATTAGTTCGATCTAACCCCCATTCGTTAACTAATGGGACACTCCACTATAGCCCATAGTTGAACTCCCCTCACTGTAAATATATTATGTCCACTTATAACCATAATCAGTAAGTTGATCCTTCACAGATGGTTCGTAATCACAGCTTGGTCAAAATTATCGTTTACCCCTATGAATACATCTTGTTTCTTAAGTTCCTATTATCCCTCTAATGAACAATTCTGATTCATAATCTCTATGAATCAAATCCTTTCTCTATCATGAGAAGGCGGGGTCTCAATTGTTCAAGACCTGGAATCAGTAATTAAGAGAACAACCCATCTGCTAACCCTAAATAGGGTAGGAGTGAATTCCATCTTGCAAGGCTATGTCTCCAGATATTTATCCGGTCTTATCCCCAAAATGGTAAGCTTATTGAGCAATGTTGTTGGACTACTCTCACCGTTTGCAGATCAAAGAATAATCCCGAACAAACAGAAGTTCATAGCTAGCTCAGGATTAAGAGCGAGTTAACCTAGGTTATATGATAAATGAAATAGTCAGTTTTAACAGTAAATGGTCGTTATAAAGAAAAGTGACTATTTTCATAGTCCAGTCTATATGCAAACTCATTGCATAGGATGCCTCCACTCACATGTCTCAACATGAACGATTTGTGGATCACATCATTTGTAGCACTTTACAACTTCTTGTAATAACTACAGAATGGGCCGCATCCAATAGTGTTACCAGGATGAGATACTCAATTTCATCCATATACTGATTAGACCATTTAGGCTATATACTGTCAACTTAATCCTGTTTATGTCACTACATAAAGTTACAGTATTCATACTATAGCCAAGGATACGTTTATTGGATTTTCATAATAAGATGCAAAATCAACAAGTCATTATTATTGATAAATAGAATATTTAACACGTATTGCTAGTTCTAGGACATTCCCAACATAAACGAGTGAAGAGTTTTGAAGCTTAAAGGATACAGTCTTCCCTGAGTCTTGAAGTAAAGTTGACCATATATGCTGAGTATTTTGGGCATGCAAACAAGAGAATTATAGTTATCTGGGACCACAAGTGGTATCAAAGCTCAGAGAACAACTCAAGACAGATCCAAGATTTGAATTCTTGCATACAAAGATTCAGATAAGTCGATCTTGAAGTTCAAGAATAACTACAACCAGGTATGAAATCGAGAAGTTTGATGGAAAGCAAAGATCAAGGTAGTATTGGGACAATATAAGACACTTTTGGCCATCACAGACCCAGCAAAATACCCTGAAACACTAACAGATGCAGAAAAAGAGACAATAAAGGTAAATGCCTATGGAACTATTGTCTTGAATGTTATAGATAATGTTTTAAGGAAGATAGCTGACCAGTCAACTGTTTATGATCTTTAGAACAAACTAAACGAGATTTATCTCAACAAAGATTTGCCTAATAAAGCTTTCTTGAGGGAAATATTTTTCACATATAAGATAGATGCTGCAAAACTAACAATTTGAACGAATTCAAGAGACTGTCATCAGAATTCAGATCAATAGAAGACACCATTGGGGAAGAAAATGAGGCCTTTATCTTACTTAACTCCCTACCAAAATCATTTAAGGATGTTAAAACAGCAATGAAGTATGGTAGAGAAAGAATCACTACAAAAGCAATCATTTCATAATTAGAGTCAAAGAACTAGAATTACAGATGAGCAAGAAAGAGCAGCAAGGAGGAAAAGATTTGTTTTCAAAAGGGAAAACAAAAAACAATGGGAAGGGCAAGCGGAATGGGGGTGACAAGTCTAAAATCAAGTATCATTTTTGCCACAAACTTAGATACATGAAGAAAGATTGTTATACCTTGAAAAGAAAGTTGAACCAACAGAACAAAGGAGGAAAACAGACAGAGGCAACTGTGGGGGAAAATTCCCTTGTGTATTCAGATGCCTTGGCAGCAACTGAAGAATGTGGTGAGCAGAATTCTATGGAGACTCAAGATTGGGTGATAGATTCTGGCTGTTCAGTCCATATGACACCATCTAAAGGGTGGTTTTATATCTACAAGAAGTGGGATGGTGGGCTGATCTACATGGGAAATAATAATACATGCAGGACAGTTGGCATTGGTTCTATTTCTTTGAAGTTGCAAGATGGTTCGGTGAAATTGATCAGGAATGTGAGGCATGTTCCTACATTGAAAAGAAATCTCCTATCATTGGGGATGTTTGACTCCATTGGTTGTGAATATAGAGGAGTTGGATGCACCTTTGAGATAATTAAAGACTCAAAAGTGGTGTTGGTGGCTACTAAAGTTAATGGCTTATATGTCATTAAAGATGTGCAAATGACACATTCAGCCTTGATGGCTACAGATGAAAAACCCATAGAAGATGAGCTATGGCACAAGAGGCTATCTCATATTAGTGTGAAAGGGCTGCAAGTTCTTTCCAAACAATGGATTCTTCCTAAAGATGTTGGAGACAGCTTGAAGTTTTGTGAACATTGCATCATTGGAAAGGCAACAAGGCAAGGCTTCCCTAAAGAACAACATACTACCAAGGAGATACTTGAATATGTATATTCTAACCTATGGGGTCCAGCACACTCTTCTTCACTAAGTGGAGCAAGATACTTTCTTTATTTTTTTTATGATTATTCAGGAAAGAGTTGGGTTTATTTTCTAAAACTAAAGATGAAGTGTTTGGGAGATTCAAAGAATGGAAAACCTTGATTGAAAAACAAACCTCTAAACACATTAAACACTTAAGAATTGACAATGATTTACAGTTTTTGTGGAGAATAGTTTAACTTATTTTGTAGAGAGAATGACATTGTAAGGCACAGAACAATGAGGTATACACCTCAACAAAATAGAGTAGCTGAAAGACTCAATAGAACAGTGCTGGAAAGAGTGAGATGTCAGTTGTCCAATGCTCTTTTGCCTGAGAAATATTGGGCAGAGGCAATGTCCTACACTATCTATACTCAAAATAGATGTCTGCATCAGTCTATTGAGCTGAAAACACTAGAAGAAAGGTGGACATGAAAGCCTCCCAAGCTGGAACACTTGAAGGTATTTGGGAGTGTAGGGTATGTGCATCAAAGTCAAGGTAAGCTGAAACCAAGGGATGTCAAATGCATGTTTCTAGGTTTTACACTTGGAGTGAAATGATATAAACTATGGCATCCTATTGAGAAGAGACGTGTCAATAGTAGAGATGTTGTGTTCAGAGAAAATGAGATGTTTATGATGTCCTAGCAACAATCTACACCTATGTCTAAGACCAATAGCACAAGGTTTGAGGTGGAGCCTCAAAATGATCAAAAAGTATCTTCTTCTTCTCAGAATCCAGAAGTTGAAAGTGATGACACTGCTGAGACAAGTGAATTTATGTCAAGTGAACAAGTAGAGACACAAGAAGATTGTCACGACTCAACCTTTTGAGTACTCTGACAAAGGCCGTTATGACTAAATACACATTTAAAACCCAGATATTTTGTTAAAAAAAATTCATTAAAACAATAAAGATAGTTTTTCCAAAATAAACTCGACAACAAATAAATAATAAATAAATAAAACTTTTATTCAGGGTCCCCTAAAAATAATATTCATAAATAAAACATTCAAAATGTTAAAATTTGCTATCTCACATTAAATTCTAGTTTCAAAACATTCAAATGACAAAAACATAGACTGTTCGGAAGTGATTTCTCTTGTACCCATATGGCTCTGTCATGGGTCCTGTCTGTCACTCGCCAACCTGTTCCTGTCATTTCCTAAATAACATAAAGGAATAAAGGATGGGTATAACAATACCCAGTAAGTGATCCAATTACCAGGATCAGGCTGTGCATTCACATACAGTGCATGCTTGTGGTTAGTGGAACTTTCATGGTGAAGCTGTTCCTGAATGGCTAACTAACGGAATAACTTGACTCACCTTAACTTCCATGTCTAGTGGCCTGATGGCACACCGTCAAACATGGAAAAAGAAACATGAACGTGAACCTGTCGATTCACGTGTGTCTAGCGGCCCGAAGGCACACTGTCAAACATGGAAAAAGAAACATGAACGTGAACCTGTCGATTCACGCATATCTAGTGGTTCGAAGGCACACCGTCAAACATGGAAAAGTAACATGAACGTGAACCTATTGATTCACGCATGTCTAGTGAAATAAAACATGCGTTAAGGCGAGATAGTAAACTTCCCTATTAGTCCTATCATGCATCACATACATAATTTCAGTACTGTTTCTGCCGCACATATCATAGCATAACATGGAAGTTAAAACATGCTCATAATACTCATAACTGTCATGCAACAAGTATATCACAAAGACAAAATCATGCTCCTAAAGTCCATTAATTAACTTTGTAAATCTAATCTAGGCCACCTGGCACGAAGACATCGGTAATAGTACCACTTACATCAAATTAAGTCAAGGACAGTTATCTCGACAACTAACTCCAATAATTTACTTGAACTAAAACCAATGGAAGGACCGAACGATCGTAAATCCTGCTAGAAAGCACGCCACTGATCTCCAAACTTCGAATAGTAAATGTTCAAAAACTCATTTTCCTTATTGGAACCAGAAACACTCCCAAAGTTTAATCTAAAAGCAAAACGTAAAGGATATCAACCAATTTGGGCCAAAATCTAATGGGTGGTCAAGAACCTCCAAGAATTCTAAAACTTACCCAAAATATCAATTTCGGTGATAATGGCATCAACGGCGGTGGAAACTATAGATAGACAGCAGGTGTTGCTGTCGAAAGACATAAAATGTTTAGGCTAGCGGCTGGTAGTGAGGGTCTTGCATGAGGAGGGTTTGCGAGAGTTAGAGAGAAAAGGAATTTCTAGTTTTAGATTTTATTCAACAGCTATTATGAACAAACTAGAGCTTCAAACAATGATCCAACCGTTCAAAATGAAACTCTATATGTCTCAAATAGACTGACAAAATTTGAGCATGATCTAACGGTTCAAACTTTGGCAATTGATAGTTTTGTAGAAACTGCTGCTGAAAAACCGAATTGTTTTCTCCCCTACCTCTTTTCACACTCATTTAATTTCAAAAAATCTCAATTCTTTTATTTTTTAATTTTGAAAATATAAATAAAATATTTTAACATAATATCTCCAAAATCTTCAAAGATTCTATTAAATTAATAATTCAATTAACTTTTCAAATTATCTTAATTTAAGCTTCAAAAACCAAAATTAAATGGCATAAGATCCATCAATATGATACAAGTTAAATCCTTCCAAATATTTAAATCAATTCAAAACCACATGAAATTAATTATCTTCTTAGTTTTTTTTTAAGTTGGCCCTAAAATCCAAAATCAAAGGGAAGCAAAATTTAATATTTTCAAGATAATTAGTTCGAATATCTAATTAATTAAATTCAATTTAACCAATAAAAGTTTGTCAATTATTCGAATTTAATCTCAATTTCCTAAATGAAAGGGAAACTTAAACTCAATAATTTTAGATAATTAACTTAATTTTTCTTGAAATACGGGATGTTACAAAGATCTACAAAATTATTCCTTAGCAAGGGGCAGGACAAAGAGAACCATTGTGTCCCTTCAAGGTACTTAGAATCTGACTTTGCTAGTGTTGCTTTGAGTGCCGCCATTTCATTAAGCAACAATGAACCCACAAGTTTTGATGAAGCTACATACAACACTGACAATGGATTGAGGTCATGAATGATGAAATGAGGTCTTTTAACCTTAATGATACATGGAAACTAGTACAGTTGCTTAAAGAATACAAACCTATTTCATGTAAGTGGATATACAAGTTCAAAAAAGAAATTCCAGAGGTTCAAAAGTTTAGATGCAAGGTAAGACTTGTTGCAAAAGGGTTCACACAAAAGGAAGAGATTGATTATACAGAGGTTTTTCTCTTGTTGTGAAACACACATCCATTAGGCTACTTCTCTCCATAGTTGTTCAAAATGACTTGGAGTTAGACCACAATTGGATGTGAAGACAACATTCTTACATGGATTGTTGAATGAAACTATCTATATGAAACAACCTCAAGAGTATGTGAAGAAAAGAGAAGAAGACTTATGTGTCTACTAAACAAATCAATCTATGGGGTCAAGCAATCACCAAGGTGTTGGTATGACAGATTTGATGAGGTAATCTCTAAAATGGGATTCAAGAGAAGCTACTAATTGGTGTGTGTATACCAACTCTAAAAGCTTCAAAGAACCAATGTATCTACTCCTATATGTAGATGATATGGTGTTGGCTGGAAGATCTAAAGAAGAAGAGTTGGGGCAAGTCAAGATGCTTCTAAAGAAAGAGTTTGATATAAAAGACCTAGGGAAATCTACAAGGATTCTTGGCATTGAAATTGACAGAGAAAGAAAGCAGGACAGATTATATGTGAGTCAAGCTGAATACTATGAAAAAATACTTCAGAGGTTCAAAACAGATGGTGCTAATCATGTTGGCATTCCCCTTGCACCTCATTTTAAACTCTCAATTGCAAACAGTCCGAAGAGTACAGATGAAGATCACATTAACCATATGAAAGTTGTTTCCTATTCCTAGGCAGTGGGATCTTTGATGTATCTAATAACTTCAACCAGACTAGATCTGTCCTATGCTATAAGTTTAGTCAGTAGATACATGGCCAATCCTGGTAACTGACATTGGGAAGCATTTAAATGGATATTGAGGTATCTTTGTTCATCAAAGGAAGCACGAATCTTATACAGATAGAATGACCCCTCCAATGATAAAATGTATGGTTATGTTGATGTTGATTATGCAAGAGATCTGGATAGGAGGCGCTCACTATCTGGATATGTTTTCCTATGGGGAAACAATCTAATAAGTTGGAAGGAAAGTCTGCAATCTGTTGTGGCCCTATCCACAACAGAAGCTGAGTATATAGTTCTGTCTAAGATTGTCAAAGAAGGTTTGTGGCTGAAGGGATTACTAAACGATTTCGGCATTACACAAACAAAGGTGAGAATATATTGTGACAATCAGAGCATAATCTATTTATCTAAAAGCAACAGTTTCACAGCAGAACCAAGCACATTGACATCAAGTACCACTTTATTAGATAGTAGATTGAGAAAAGGGGAAGTTGAGGTAGTAAAAAAACATACCTCAGATAATGTAGCTGATATGTTGACCAAGCCAATTTCTCAAAGCAAGCTTGGTTGATGCTTGGACCTCCTCGGTTCGAGTTACCTAAAATATTTAGCTTAAGATCAACTTAACAAATAAAAAGGGAAAGGTTCTCTAGATATTTACAAAGGTAGAGATTGTTACAGAAAGAACCAAAGACAAAAGAAGTTGAAATCAATTTTTTGTTTGTTGTAACCACTAGAGCTTCTTCCGAGAGCCTGTAGAAAAAGAAAATGAATGAGAAAATAACAAAGCAAAGAAGTTTAAAGAAGAAGTCATAAAAGAGACCCTCCCTATTTGCACAGTGGACGTAGGCCTTTGGCTGAACTACTTAAATACTTGTGTTCTTTCTTTCTCTACGATCGTCTAGCTTTTTCTAAAGTATCGTGTACCCGATCGTTTAGTTCCTCTTGTATCGTTTACACAATCATCTAGCTTCGCTTTGCATCGTCTATACAATCATCTAGTTCCTCAGCTATCGTCTATATGATCGTCTAGTTCCATTCAACTATCGCCTACACGGTCATCTAGTGCTTCTTAGTATCGTCTACATAATTGAACTATCGTCTAGTTCCTTAGAGCTTTGTCTACATGATTGAGTTTGTATATAGGTAAACGATTGAAGAGTTTTGAAGCTTAAGGATACAGTCTTTCCCGAGTCTTAAAGTGAAGTTGACCGTTTATGCTGAGTAGTTTGGGCTTGTAAACAAGAGAATTATAGTTATCTGGGTCCACAATCAACTAAATAGAAATTATTTGCAAAGTGCTATTTAAATAGGAAAACAAAGTAAAACATAGTAAACAAAAATTCTACTTCTACCCTAATAAGTTTTTAACTTTTCAAACCTAACATCTGTTTAAAAAGAAAAAATAATTTTTCTAATTTATTTCTTACTTTTTTAATATTTATTTAGAGGTCCCACTTAGTAAAAAGTCTATTTTTTTCATTAGTTTAAATGATCACTTAGGGTCCATTTGGATAGTAAACATTGTTTCATGGATATAAATATTAAATATCTTGGATTTGAATGTCTGAGTTTTAATTATCTAGGATAATTAATGTATATATTTGGATATGTAGGATAATTAATGTTTGTAGAGTTGGCAATCGGGTCGGGGCGGGGCAGTGGGACTCCACGTCCCCGTCCTCGTGGGGGGTATTTCTCCCCATCCCCGCCAATTGAAGGCAAGAACAGGAACAGAGATTCCCTACCGGAGAATCGAGTCCCCGCAGGGACCCATCCCTAGCTTTATATATATATATATAATAAAAAATTTAATCGGAGAAGGGGACGGGGTGAGGATACCTTCCCGTCCCCAATTGGGGACCCAGTTAGGATCCCTGGTGACCTCTATCCCCGATCAAATAAGAGCGGGGACCCGCAAGAATTTTTTCCAACCCTAAATGTCTGAGAGTTAAATATGTGTGTTCAATTTACCAATTTTGTAAATAGAAACCAAAACTAAATAATTACTTAATTAAATACAAAAGACCAGTTATTGTAATCCTCAAATAAATTTAGCATTATTTAATCAATAAAAATAAATGAATACTTTTATATTAAGCCTTTATAAGACATAATTAATTAATTTAAATTAAGTACTAAAAACAATTAAATTATTATAAATTATTTAGAATTTTGATAATCATTATGATGATAATAATTTATATTAAATAATTAAGATAGCATAAAATACTAATTGTAAAGATATTAGTTGAAATTTAATAAGTCTAGTTAATATATTTATATTTAATAATTAATTAAAATTAATAACATTGAGTCACTGATATTAGTTTATTAATGATTAAACCATATTTTTACTGGTCAGTTCCTAGGCATAAAAATCCCGAACTTTTACAGGTATTAAAAACTCATGTTAGACGGGTTTGAAGTTCTCTAGATAATAATATCCTATGTTTTAAAAATTAAAATTCTTTGAAACAAACAACGATATTAAATGTCGGTATGAAATTGAAAACCTGTGAAATAAATAAGCCCTTTAATGTGTCTTCAATTATACCTTTACCAAACTTACCGAACACAATTTTTCAAACTCAACTCCAGTTTGCCGTTTAGTTTCATGAAAATGTTGTAGTGGGGGGTTCCAATTTCAAAGACAAATTTGATTTTTCCCCCTTTTGCGGGTTCCTTTGAAATAGAAGGTATGTTCTTGATTTAGTTGTTTTTTTTTTATTTCTTATGGTATATGATTGTCTCCGTATTTTTTACAAGTTTTAACCAAGATTTGTGGTTGTTTACTGTTCTTTTATAGTAAAACATTCTTGGTTTTGAATGAATGGTTGTTTGTTTTAACATTATTTAGAGGTTGGGTTACTAGAAATCTTGGATAGACAATCCTAAACCTAGATTTGTCGACCAGTCAACCCTTACGAGAAATCTTAGTAAGTCAACTTTGGATATCCTTATAGAAAATCTTGGTAATTCAACCCTTATAAGAAATCTTGGTAAGTCAACATCAGAAAATCTTGGCATGTCAAGTTTTGATAAATCAACCCCTGCCAAAGTTTAAAAGTTGAAAAAAAAAATGAAAGAGGCTAAGAAAACTAATTTTTAAAAAATATATTGGATTTCAAAAGTAAAAAAAAAAAGAAAAAAAAAACTTTTTAGAGGCATTTAGTATGCAGGTTTGGAAGCTTAAACCTGGGTGTTAAGATCAGAGGTTTAAATAGTCTAGATTTAAGAAAACTGTGTTTGGAGTGTAAGTTTTGAAAGTCTGGTTTAAGAAACCTGTTATTTGGAGTGCAGGTTTAGGAAACCTAGAATTGAAGTATTGATTTTTAAATTTTGAGTTTTGTGAAATATATATATATATATATATATATATATTTTGTATTTAATCAGTGTTAGAATTTAGATAGTTTAAATTTGTCATCATTTTTGTATAATTAAATTTAATTTAGACTAAAAATTTAGAAGAATCTATATATATATATATATATATATATATATAATTTTGAAATAAATATTTGGCTAAAATTATAATTTTATTTAATTTAATGTCTTAATAATTTAATATTTGGATTTTACTATATTTTGGAAAAAAATTCATACTTTTGTCAATTTTAACTAATTTGAAAATAATGAGTTTTTTTTAACCATAATATGCTAATTTCAAATTGAAATAAACTAGTATTTTAATCTTAAATTCAATTATTGAAAAATTATATTTTTTTAATCAAATTACATTTGAAGAATAACAAAATCATAAAATTTGAATTTTAACCAAATTATATTTTTTTTAACCAAATTACGTTTGAAGAATAACAAAACCATAAATTTTGAATTTTAACTTTTAATCCGTCGTTAAGTTGTTTCTAATATTTTAATGTTTAGGTTAAAAAATGATTTTAAGTTTTTGAACTAGTTAAATTGACCAATGAAAAAAATGAAAATACATTAAATTAAATTTTGACTTTTATATAATCTAAATAAATAATTACATAATTGTAGTCTAATGAACTATTATTTTACACAAAATCTAGCCCATTTTACTTTTTCAACTCTCCTTACTATTCAAAATATATATATATATAAATAATTCTAAGTTTTTGAGCTAGTTAAATAGACCAATGAAAAAAGAATGAAAATACATCTTAAATTTTTATTTTTATATAGCCTAAATAAATATATCTAATTACACAATTATAATCTAATGAGCTATTATTTTACACAAAATCTAGTCCAATTTACTTTTTCAACTCTTCTTACTATTCATATATATATATATGCATGCGTGCATGTATGTATGTAAGTACAATAACACAGAAAAAGTAGGCAAGGGATGTTTATTTGACATATATGACACTATATATTTGAATTTTCTAAATTTACGTTAGTATATATTTGATAAGTGCATGAATAATACAATTTATACAATATATTGTTTTAGAACAATATATTCGATATATATTTACATTTTCCAATATAGTAAATATATCAAAAAAATAAACCATGATGTTTGCGATATATATTTATATTTTTCACTATATTATCAATATATTTGACTTATACTTGAGATCGTAATTGATAGGTGATCGATTTTCAGTTAGGAAAAACTGAAAAATAGAAAAAAATAAACAAAATCTCATAAAATGAAGGAAATATTAATTTTAAACAAAAAGGGGGAGAGAGAGAATTAAAAAATATAATCTAATAATTAAAAAACTCTAAAAGAAAAAAAAATAGAAGAGAAAGTGTATTTAAAAAAAAAAATTATTGTAATTAAACTAAGGGTATGCTTGGTATCACTCAGAGAATAAAGGTTTTTCAAAAAATATATATTTTTCAAATACTTTTGGTAAAAAGTCCTTAAAATAAACAAATGTGTTTGGTAACTATTTCTTAAAAGTAAATTTATATACAACTTTGTTTGATTTGTTATATACTAAAACTGTTTTTATTAATGTTTTTCAAGGTTAGTCGATGGAGACCAAAGATTGGTTGGTGACAGTTGTCGAAATTGGTGGCCAAAAGTTCGTCGGCAGAGCCGAAGTGGTGGGGCAAAGGTGGCAGCGATTACCAAAGGTGGCGGTCAGAGTTAGCCGAATACGACCACCGGAGGTGGTATTCGAAAGTTGGCCCAGAATGTTTCTAGATTAAATTAGAAAAAAGAAAGGAAAAAAAGGTAACCCATGGGTCATGAGAAAGAGTGTTGGAATTAGCCAGACTTCCTACACCTTGACGCAAATAAGAGTTAAACTTAAGATGTCTAATCCATCCCAAGCCTAACCCTTGAAACAAACTTCCTTAGGTTAGAATAACATTTTTCTCATAGTAAACAGCTTGTAAAGGTATAAAATCATTGAGTTCAAATTGGAATATTTAGTTTAAATGATAAAAGACTAAATGGATAATCTTAATTTTTATCTTCACAATTTATTACATATGTTTTTCTTAAAAAAAAAATAAATCCAGATTTGATTTAGGCCGAAGATTTGGATGGAAAGAGAGAGTGAAGTTTTGAATAAAATTATGAATTCGAAGGATTAATTACATTGAGATTAGAGAAGCAGTTGAAGGTATTTTAAGATTAAGACGGGTTCACATGCAATTCATGTATGTGCTGTAATTCTTAAACTTTCCAATTTTTACTATATTTGCTCATGAAACTGGAATCCAAATTCCCATTAATAAATAACGGGTCAAATTGCGAAAGGAAAATTGACCAAATTGAGGTAAATTCCACTCTTTATATTATATAAATCTAATTTCGGAAGACTTCAAATATAAATTTAGATTTAGAAACCGGATCTCAATTAGCTATATCGGCCAGTTTAATTAATATTTTTATAAAAAAAAGATCTTCTAAAGATATTTGATAAAAAGTCCTACCCGCAAAATTAATGCAATTATATATTTTTCACGTTTATGAATTTAATTGGAAGGTAATAATTATATATTATTTCCAATATTAACGAAAAAATAGGTTTTTATGTACACTGGACCACACCATATTTGGTGTATCCATCCATCAACTCAACCCCGTGTGACCTATCTATCTCCACCAAATTTCCTATTTATATATATATATATATATCAAAATTTAATCAACAAATCAATTGAATCTGCACCGTTCATTTTGATTGAAGATCTTCGAAAAAAAAATAAAATTCTTCAACCCCAAAATATCCTTCCGTCTTTTCCGTCCACGGCCGAATCCAACCGTGATTAGAAATCATCTGACGGTGACCCAATTGTTCGTGACGGACCAGTCAACTGGCCCATTGTCCACTAGCTGAAGCAGCCTCTCCCTCGGAGAAGACAACCACGAACACGACGAATTCAACCAACAATTTGATTCCTCCTCAAATCTCTGATCGGCCTCTTGTGAATGAATCGATGCCCAATCTTCGAAATCGAAAGGGCATCTCGGTGACGTTGATGGTTCGTCCACGGCCGTCAATGGAACAGTCCGCCCCGAGTCTGCTACAAATGGGTGCTTCAGAAGCATATCAGCCGTCCATCTCTTTGCAGGATCCTTCACCAAGCATTTTCCGAGAAAATCTTTCCCTTCTTCCGACAGATCTTTAGGAATTTCCGGCAATTCCTCTCCGATCCCAATTTTGAGTAACAGAGAATAGATGTTGGATTCCGGCCTGCAATTCCAAGCGGGTTTTCCTGTCAACATCTCGACCACCGCACATCCGACTGCCCATATGTCACACGGCGACTCATACTCGTTATCCTTCACCGATTCCGGCGACATGTACAGAGGAGAGCCCCTCAATTGAAATCTCCCTGCCTCTTCCCCTGTTTCTGCTCTTTTTTTTCCCGCCTTCTTCGACAATCCGAAATCCGCAATCTTAGCATCACCGTCATCAAACACGAGAATATTTCTAGGCTTTACATCGCAGTGAACAAATCCTTTTCCATGAATATACCGAAGGCCTTCGAGAATCGTCCTCGTGTAGCGTCTAACCTCAAATTCCGGCAGCCGACCACCGCGGCTCTGTATTCTGTCAGCTAAACTCCCACCACTAGCATACTCGAGAAACAAATTATAAATCTCCTCACCGTTCTCGTAACTACAACTCTCCCCAAAACAGCGAATAATTTGTGGGCAATCATCACCCAGAAGATCCAAAACTTGCTTTTCGTTCTTGAGCGAGGCAGAGCAAACAACCCCAGATGATTTAACCGCCATCAATGGAGGAAATTGATGACCAGAATAAGTCTTGGAAGGCGTGGCGAAATTGATGGTGGCAAAACTTCCATGTCCAATCTCATCTCCTCGAACCCACTCCATGGTTGGGTAGGATCGTCGGCGGCTTTAGGTTGGAGAGAAGAAGGGGAAAAGAAAATTGTGATTTGGAAGAAATCGTTTGGTTTAAGAGCGCTTATATATAGGAAAGGTTAAGGAGTCGGAATAAGAAAAGGAGAAAAATTAGAGCACGTGATAAACTTAGAAATTGCATGCGGAGGGGAAGTTGTTTTCACATCTTCAAAGGGGGAGAGAGTATCTAAACGTAAAGCAGTATTTTAGAAACGTGGTTGATTTGGTGGACCGTCCAAGATTTTTACTGAACCCCACGCGGATTTTAAAAGCGATGCCTCGTGTGTTTATTTTTTATTTTATTTTATTATTGTTTAAATGACTAAACTGCCACCCGATTTATTATTAGGTGCATTAGATTTATACTTTCATTTATGGCTATAATTTCCCCCTCCTATTCCTATGCTTGCCATTTAAGTCCTGTCCAACACAATTTATAATTTTTCTTTTCTATTTAATGTTGTTATTTAATTTTAGTCTTTATGTGGCTGCATAAAATTAAAAGAAATAACATTTATTTTCTCTTTTTTAAAAGTTAAAAGGACTTATTAATAATTTTCCTTTTCAAGTCTCTTTTATTTCTTTTTCCTTTCATTTTTTTTTAACCTTTAATTGCGTACCACTTTTTTAATTTTCTTCCTTTTGTTAACTCTCTATTCGGAATATAATATATTCCTCTCTACGAAAATCTTTTTCCTTTTATAGCTTAAAAATATGTTTTCCTAACAAAATTTTCCCACTCTCTATGTACTTTCTCTCTATGCATTCATAGAGGGTATAAGCAAAGAATCAAGATATTTTTTAAAAAGACATACTAGAAAGGGGAATAAAGATAATTTTGGTAGCTAAAGCTAAATAAAGTAGAATAAAAGGACTAATATCAATTGTAAAATAATGTCGATTGATTTCTTAATATGGAAAATTTATAACATGAAATTGAATATTGGCAAGCTCCTTTACAATGTAGTGGAAGCAATGATCTGCAATAAGAAAAAGAAAATTCATTTGGAAAAAAAAATTAGCACTCTTTCAAATTATTACAAAATATTTCGCATCATTGATAAAAAGGAATTAGCAACGGTGTCCATTTCTATACTATACATTTAAAAAGGTTAGTTCTTTTAATATTTCCAAAGTATATTTTTTAAAAAGAAAAGTAATAAACACAATCATTTAAAAAAAAAATAAACTAATGATTATGAAAACCTAGCTACCAAGAATAATAACTTGATATTGTTAGGAATTGATTTATGATGATCAAATTAAAACTTGTTTCTTAAATTACTATATTCTCACATACATTTGAGTAGAATTTTAAAATAAATTAGAAAGTGAAGTGAACTAAAAAATGAACGGTGACACATATATAAAGCCAATAGCTTAGAACCAAAGTGAAAATGGAGGCCTCCATTAAAAGCCCTATTGATTGAGTTTGAGTATTCAAAAAGAAAAATAATAGCAGCCCCACCTTATAAATCTAATTTATGCTCTCTCCTTTATTTATTTATTTTTTCTTTTTACAAAATCATCACTATGCATACCATCAATTATTGGGTTGCAGGTACTTTGCACTTTGAGGTGAGGTGACAAAAGAGTATCATATTTTATTGTAATTTTGTTTTGTCACATTACCTTTTATTTATTTTATTGATTAAGAATCTAAGGGTAAATTTATAATAATAAAAAAGAGAAAAAAAAAAGTAGAAATGCAAAATGTTTATAATATGATGATTTGAACGTACCAACTCCGTCATAAAAATATAAGCATCACCTTCACTATACATCAAACTTATGTGTCATGATATTATTAGCAAAAACTAAATGTAAGTTTATTACTCAAAATTACAAAACGTAATGAAAATAATTTCAAATTTTGTCAAATAAACATCATACTAGAAATAAAATACTAGGCTTATAATTGGACTTTTTTTTTTTATTATTCCCCCCCTATAAAATTAATTTAAAAAACTTTGAAAAATTAGTTGATTAGAGACATCAAATTTGTATATCAGGTTCATTTCAATGTTTTTTTTAATTACTTTTCACGATCTTATAATTAGAAGAAGAAAACCAAATGACACTTTATAAGAAATCAATTCAAACATAATGTAATTGGATATTGTCTGAATTAGGCCAAAATTCATATATTTGTTGAACTAATAAAAACATTATTAACCTGCAACCCACAAAAATATATTAAGAAAATCAATTGATTAAGCAACTGTCATCTTTCCGAATATTTTATCGATATAATTGTCATATGCTTTTTGAAACATAATAATATAATGTGTTAACTTTCCTATTTGTTTATGACCTCAGTTTTCTCCAGGAAAAATCAAAGGATAAAAATGGGATAAGTTCAACATGGATAAAGCAGTTCTAGCGGCCCTTTTTTTTTTAAAAAAAAAGAAAATAAAAAATGAGATTTTTATTCTTGTATATTTGTGAGAATACAGTTTCATTGTCACTAGAGTCTAACTTTATATTATACAACATAGAATTTCCAATGTTGAGTAAAAATTGGATTTTTTTTTTAAAAATAATGTTATTTTAATATTTATCGACAAAAATAAGATTGGTTTGAAACTATCGACAAAAATCGGGTTGTGAAATCGTAGACGGGGTCCACGAGTTTGAAGTCAGTACATAAATCGTGTATCCAATCCACGATTTAAGGCTAAATCGTGAGGCTATTTTTTTTTTCTTCACATTTTCTACCAACTTTTGTCTTCTTCTTATATTTTTTAGCGTTTTTGCATTTTCAGAGAATCTTTTATCCAAATTTTCAAAGACCTATAGTAAAATAAAAATTGAATCAAATTTCTAGCCATGCATTAAGGTTAAATCTATCTTTTTTCACGTTTTCCTGTCTTTTTCTTTTATATTTTAGTGTTTTTTTTTGTATTTTCGGAGAATCTTTTATTGTGGAATTCAAATTTTTAAAGGCCTACGGTAAAATAAAAATTGAATCAAATTTCTAGCACGAATGAAGGCTAAATCTATATTTTTTTTCACATAGATTTGTTTTATCATGAAATTAAAATAGATTTGCTCCCTTTGTATCTATTTAAATAAAAAAGATATAAAAAATAATAAAAATATGGAACTCGTGGATCCTATTTTGCTACCTTATTTTTGTGAATATTTTTTTCCTCCACCTCTTTTCTATATATTCTATTTTTGTGATTACTTTTAAAACATACATTATTCTTGAACTTATCCGAATTGAAAATGAATTATATTAGATTATAAGATACTAAAATGGATTAAACATAGTTAAAATCAAACAAAATACGCATTAAAATGCGTGAAGGTGAATTGAGTTTGTGTTTGTCGGCGGAAGATTGGTATCACAGAACCACATGATTCACATCATAAAGATTAAGGCATATGGACACGCGTTGTTAGTGTAATGGGTCCATTTGACAGCTACACTGTACTTTAAAATAAAGTACAACCTGTTTGACAAAATGCCTAAGCTCCCCCATCATTTTTACTCTCTACTCCACACTTTTCTATTTTTCTAATTTTCCACCTCACACCCTTTACTTCTTTTCATTTCTTTTCTTTTCCTTCAAGTCTCATTATTCTCATTCCCCCTTCCTTCTTCCCCCTTTGACAATGATATGTGATTTTTCTTTTAAATCAATCCCAATATTTGGAACAACCAAATCAGAGAAAGAATTATGCAAATATATATGATGTTATTTTTATAGTCAACGTGTCATTTTGAAATTCATTCCACCACCAAACTCGTTAGTTTTGACCTTTTCATATAAAAATATGTCCACATTTACAATAGTTTATATTAGAAAAAGTGAATCACTAGAATGGTCAATTTTAGACGCGTGATTTTGTTTTTTTCACTACATTCAAATTGTTTCATACAAAATAAAGATATTGATTCTCAAAAATTTCAATTGCACTTCTAACAGTTTATCTATCTTTTAAGAATAATTTATACATGGTCCTATTTCTATTTTATTATTAGATTTTAAATGATTGGACGAGAAATTAAAGAATGGCACGACATAATTAATTAGTACAGCTATGATAGAAGGTGTACTATTTAAAAGTAAGTACCCATTAAAACTTTTGTAGGGTACTCTTATAAGTTTTATAAGTACAAGTAGTTCTCATAATAATTAAGAACAGGTATAGGAATATTAAAAGTTGAGGGAGGGAAATTAAAAGGGAAGGGCCAGAAAAGAGGGAAAGGGTTCCTTTTTTCTTTTATTTATTTATTATTATTATTAATTTTAAATATTTTAATGGAGGCAGATATTTTGAGAGCACGTGGGGGGTGGGGTGGTGCTACTGCTACCAAGCCAACCAATAATAATCCGTAGGCATTATAATTTGGAGTGTTGAAGCAGGCAGAGAAGCTTCTTTCTTCTTACTGCATGCATCACCGTCTTTGAAATAATGGGAAAGACTTGTATTTTCTTTTTTAATAGTAAACTCATTTCAATGGTCAAAATCAAAACCTGTGAATACACAATTGATTAATCTAAGTCAAAATTGAAACCCTGCTTCTTCCCCCATTGGTTTCACACTATCAATGTCCCAAATTTTGGTGTGCCTTTTCATTTCATCATGTATTGCGTTGCTATGAAGTTACTCTTATGACGTCAATTCAAGATGTTATTGGCTGAAACTGTTTGACTTTTTTAGGTTAAATTACAAATTTCAACCTTATTATTTCAAAAAATTTAGAATTTAGTCTTTATAATTATAATTAAAATTTAATCATATAAAATCTTCAGAACTAGTTCATTCGACAGAGACTATTTATGAAAATTTTATCAAATTATAGGACTATTTATAAAATTTTATCAAACCGTAGATAGGGTTGGAAAAAATCCCGCAAGGCCCAGCCCAATCCCTAGTGCCCAATCCCCAGTTTGATAGGAGATGGGGTCAATTGTGTTAGAAGTTTGTCAATTGATTTTCTATTTTTTTTAAAAAAAAACATTATTGAGTTTAAAGACGACCGTTAATATGGTTAATAAGTTGGATGCTATTTAGGAAATTTTGCCATATGTTTTTTTGAGAAAATAATCACTAAAAAAACAATCTACTTGGATTCATGGTGAGAATATGTGTTTATGTAGTTTTTTATGGGGTTGGTTGTTCTTTTTGATTTGTTTTTCACTTAAAAAAAAGGGCAATTTTTTCAAAGAAAAAGATATCCCACAAGGACTTTACCCGGACTAATAGGGGAATGGTATAGGATCGGTATAGCAACCTTAAATGGAGAGGAGGGGATGAATAAGATTTATTTAAACTAATGAAACTTTTTTACTAACGTAGGCCCAATTAAACAAATTAATATAATTTTGTTAGTAATTTAAACAAGAATTATATGCAAATAAATATAATCCAAAATAATCAAGAAAAATTGAATTCGCACTTTTAAGCACCCTATTTAATTTTAATAACAAGATTGTTAATAAATGTAGAAATTTAAGAACTACCAATAAAAGTAAGCAATTTTAAGAAATTTACTAACAAGATTGATAATGATAATGATGGGCTCTTAGAACTTTGGATGAAAGGGAAAAAGTTTTAGAGAGGAAGATGAGAAGAAAGAACAATTCTGTGTGTTCTGTACAATCAAACTGGAAGAAGAAGATGGTAACAACCCCTTGCACTACTACCACGTATGTTGTAGAGAGAAAAAGGGGAGGGAGTTACAATCTCTCCCAAAATAAATTTTTAAAAAATTTAAAATAAATAAAAGAAAAATTATTTTAATAAGATATTAATATATATTTATATGATAACAACTTTATCATATGAAATATATTAAACTATATGTTATATCAAATATAACATATAATCTATAGTTTAATATTGTATCAAATACAATATAACCTATAGTTTAATTTTCTCATTAATGCACGGTATTTAATATAAATCTCATTTATACTAAATCTAATTATATGAATCCAATTCATATAATTAATATTTGAATCATATTCAAATATTTATTTCTTCTCAAATAAACTTTATATTATAACGTATCAAATACATTACAGTAATTATATCATATATAATTACATTAAATTAATTGTATCATATATAATTAATTTGAACAATTAATTTGAATAATTCAAATTAATCCAAAATTGATTCTCATTTAATCCCTGTTAATCTACAGAGGGGACCTCATGGCCTGTAGCTTAAAACTCCAATGATACTTGAATAATTGATTAAACTCCTTTAATTATATCATTAAACATCCATTAACTGTCGGGCACTCTACTAAAGATCGACAGCTGCACTCTTCGCACTACAAATATATTTCTGTGTCCATTGGATATAACCAGTCAACAATGCGATGACCCTTCACAAATTGCTCGTAAGTACAGTTAGACAAAAATTATCGTTTTGCCTCTATAGTTACATCTAACTCCTCAAGTACCACTGATCCCTCTAATAAACAATAAGTCATAGTCCAACTATGACCATATCCCACTCGGACGAGGAGAGGGTGTGGCGCCACATTGTGCAAGCCTCGGAATCAGCCCTTAAGGGAGGAATTTATCTACTTTCCATCTTGTGTAGCCGTGTTCCCAGCTCCCCAATCAGACGAATCCCTAAAATAATAGGCTTGCTGAGTCGTCAATCTGGCCACTCTCACCCGTACAAATCAAAGGATCGCCTTCATATGCAAGAGTTCACAACTCACTCAGGATTTAGGTCATGTCACTTATGGTCGTCCTGGTGAAATGTAAGTCTCTATTATGAACGACGTTACATAATGAGACTAGTCATTTTATGGTTCGGTCTTATACAAACTCCTTTATATAGAATACCTCCACTCACATGTCTTTACATGAATGATTAGGATCAGATCATTTGTAGTACTTTACAACAATTGTAACATCTACAAATCGAGTCATACTCGTAGTGTCACCAGGATAAAGTATCCAACCTTATTCATTTACTACAAACTATTTAGGTTATCACTTAAACATGATCCACTGTATATCTCTACTATTGGGATTGGTGTCCTAACTCTCCCGGAGTCTCGTAGTTTGTAAACTTTGTACACATTCTTATGAATAAAATAAGACTTATTTTATTTGCATTTACTCATATCCAATAAACAAAGATCTGTGGTTATTGTTTGTAAACTTAAGCATGTATATGAGATATATAAGTGGATCATGCCTTAAGTAATGACCTAAAAGGTCTGTAGTATAAGGATAAAAGAGGGATACCTTATCCTGGTGACACTACGGATAGACCCGCTTTGTAGAGGTTTACAAGTGTTGTGAACTACTACAAATGGTTTGATCCTGACCATTCATATGGAGATATGCGAGCGGGGGTGTCTTATACAAAGAGTTTGTATAAGACCGGACCACGAGATGATTTGTCTCTTTATATAACGCCGTTGATAATTGAGACTTACATCTCACTTAAACGACCATAGGTGACATGACCTTAATCCTGAGTGTTTTGGAAACTCCTACCTTTGAGGGTGGTCCTTTGATTAGTATGGGCGAGAGTGGCCAGATTGCCAACTCAACAAGCTTAAGGGGATTTGTTCGATTGGGGAGCTGGAAACTCCATTACACAAGATGAAATTCACTTATTCCTCGAAGCAGGGGTGAGTAAATAGATTGCTCCTTTAAGGGCTGATTCCAGATCTTGAACATAGTGGCCACATCCTCTATTTGGAAGAGAAGACAAAGTTATAGTAGGACTACGAATTATTGTTCATTAAAGGAATCAGTGGTACTTAAGGAGTTAGATGTAACTATAGGGGCAAAATGGTATATTGGCCCAGTTGTACTTACGAGCGATCTGTAAAGAGGTATCGCACTATTGATTGGTTGATATGGACATAGAAATATATCTGTAGTAAGGAGAGTGCAGCTGTCGGTCTTTAGTGGAGTGCCCGACAGTTAACGGATGGTAGATCCCGTGACTAAAGAGTTTAGTCAGTTATTCACGTACTGTTGGAGCTTCAAGCTGCAGGTCCATAAGGTCTCCTTGGTAGCTCAATGGATTCAAGTTGAGAATTAGTTCTTGGGGTTGATTTGAAATGTTTAAATTAACAAGAGGAAATTCAATTATATATGATATAATTGGTGTGATGTATGAGATACATCAAATGGAGGATTGATGTAAATATGGTTTACATTATGTACCATAAAATAGAAAAAGAACTATGGTTTGTATGTTTCATGAGATGAAATATTAAAACTATAGGTTATAAATATAATATGGTAAGTGGTTATCATATTTATTTATAATAATATTAATTATTTGATAATTAAATCTATTTCTCTAATAACTGATTGAGTGGGAGGTTATTGGTGGTTTTTAGTAATCGTGAGATAAAAGGAAAAATGTTTTCCTAAAATGAGAAGTTGCCTTATTCGGAAACTAACTCACAGAGAAAGCTATCAGGTGAAAGTGCTTCACTAAGCGATAGCTATAGAGAGTCTACAAAATTGTGGACTTTGACTATACGATAGTTCATTAGCTGATTGTAGCTAAATGATCGCGTGGCTTTGTCTATACGATAGGCTACTATTTACTACACGATCGAGCATATTGTCCATGCGATAGACAGCTTGCTATCTTCTACTTGCTCGATCGTCTACACGATTGTTGTCCTCCAGTCTTTTCCTCTAACCAAGTCCATACAAAGCCCAGAACTCCTAGATTCTCACACCGAGAATACCAATGTAACCATTATGGTGGTGTCCTCACTAAACTCGATTGGTTTCGAGGAGCCGTTGGCTGTTCGTTGGGTTCGTGATCATTGTGTTCGTGCTGTTGATCGTGTTGTGCACCGGTCGTTGTGTTCGAGTGTTGCTGGCCTTAAACGCTTGGGAATTGTTCGAGGGATTCGTGAAGTCTGTTTCTTCAAAGGTATGCATACTCTATCCCTTGATTCTTTAATAAGCATACTGTAATTTCTAGTTTTGCATGACTTATTAGTTTCCGTTTATTGACTGTAATTGTTTGTGTTCAATTCGAACTGAATTTGGAACGATCCTTCCGCTACTCATGGAAATCCTCATGTCTGATTTCCTTCATCTACATACATGTTTAAGCTACAAAAGATAACCTTGGATGTTATTTTATTGGTTTGTGGGTTTAATACTACTAAATGTCAAATAAAACATCTCATATTTTATTAAATAAATAAAATGTTTATACAATACAATTACAAACAACAAGACCCTACGAGATTTAGGGCACTAACCTCAACAGTTTCATGATAATTATGTGACTTATGGTTTGAGCCTTTGCTTCAAATATTGATATTATGTTCATATGTATAGTACTAAATCGATCTTTGTTGGTGGCTTCGCACAACAATGAATTAAGGTTGTCTTCACACACCTTTTTGGTATGGATATATATTTTGGTGAATTTTTTTTGTGTACACATCTTAGTTTGAAAGATATTATATGTTTCAAAATTTTATACAAAGTCCTAACACATGTACTTTGGTTTTAGGTTGGTAATTATAAAATTTTTGTGAACATTCATGTGTGGCAACTTTATTCTGTAAACTTTGAAGTTTGGCTTGCTTAAATCAATACCAAATATTAGCATGTTTATAATGTTTTACTATATAATTTTATTTGTTTCATTCAAGGACAAAACTTAAAAAAAAAAAAAAAGAAGCCTTAAACGAGTTAGGGTTTTTTTTTTTTTAAAAAAAATATATATTGCAACGAAAACAAAAATTGCCACATCGACCATTGCAAAGAAATGACATAAGTGTCACAAAGTTATTCCAATGACCTATGCAATGTTTTAACATTTAGTCGCAATCTACGACGTCAAAATAAATGTTGCATAATGCGACTTCTACATCTTTCATCGTAGACTGCGACGTTTTTACTATAGTAGCAGGAAACGACGAATGTGTGAATGTGTCGCTGTTGGATTTTTATGTAGTAAAACTCATAGTTTGTAAATTAATAAACATATTCTGTTTTGTTTTTCGATAAACTTGTTATTGAAATTGTAATCTTGAATCCAATAAACTAAGGTTCTGAGGCTATTTAATGTAGTTTGAACTTTATGTAGTGACATAAATGTGGATCAAGTTCAAATATATAGCCAAAATGGTCTATAGTATATGAATGAGGTTGGGCGCCTTATTTTGGGGACACTATGGATACGGCCTACTTTGTAGTTAGTACAAAACAATGTGATCGTGAATCGTTCATATAGAGATATGTGAGTGGAGGCATCCTATGCAATGAGTCTGCATAAGACTGAACCATGAAATAGTTACTTTTTACGTTCTAAATGTCGTTTTATGTATAAAACTGACTATTTCGTTAATTGATGACCTAGGTAACTTAATCTTAATCCTGAGCTAACTATGAACTCCTGTTCACTCGGAATTATCCTTAGATCTTCATAGGTGAGGGCAGCTCATCATTGCTGGCCCAATAAGTCTCCCATTTCAGGGGTAAGATCAGGTGGATAGCTGGGAACATAGGGTGCAAGACGGAATTCACTCCTACCTGTTATAGGGATAGTAGATAGGTTGTTCCCTTTAGTACTAAATCCAGGTCTTGAACAAGGGGCCTCACCCTCTCCTTGACCTTAGAGGGGTTCGGTTTATAGGTTGGACCTTAAACCAATTGTTCATTAGAGGATTAATGGAACTTAAGGAATAAGATGTAGTCTTGGGGGTAAAACGGTTTTTATGACCCAGCCGAGATTACGAACAACCTGTGAAGGATTAACTTACTAATTATGGTTATATCAAATGGACACAAATATATCTATAGTGAGAGGAGTGCAACTACGAGACTATAGTGGAATAACCCGTTAGTTAACGAATGTTGATTAGCTCCGTCTAAAGAGTTTAGCTAGCTAATCTCGAATCGTTGGAGCCCATGATCTATAGGTCGATTAGGTTCCCCTACTAGCTCATATGGAATAAACTTAGAACAGTATGATAGAATAATTCGAATTGTTCAAATTAGGTGAAGAGAGAGAAACCGACAAGTATATGTGATATAATGGTGGACTTTTCAGTTTAGAGATACAACTTTAATATTTAAATGTGATTTAAATATCAAGAATATGAATACGTTCATATTCGGAAGCTTGGAAATAATGGAAATGGTCAAAGATGTAAAAAGTCAAAGAGTTGACTTTTGACTTTGAAAAGTCAAACTTTGACCGACCTTATATTTAAATGTAATTTGAATTTCGAGAAAATGAATGCCGATTCATACTCGGAAGGTCAAAATTAGTCAATACGGAAAAAATCATAAAAAGTCAATGTTGACTTTTTTGTCAAAGTTTGACTTTGATCAAATGACTATTTTGCCCTTTGACTAAAGTTAGTAGGAAAATCCAAACTTTTGTTGGATAATTTCACTAACAAAATAGTGGACTAGGTGTTGGCTTATAGTGGAGACATCGAGCCCACTTAGATAGTGGATTCTAGGTGTCGGGTTTTTATGGATTTGTTTCATGCAAATGTTGCATGGTTTTATCTATAAATTGGGCTTTCATTTTGAATGAAAAAACTTTTGTCATTTTTGCAAAAATTAGTTTTCAAATTTGCAAAAAAAAAAAAAAAAAAAAACTCTTTTCTTTGAGGAAAATTCATAACCCAAAACCCAACTCAATGATCGATTTCTTTTTCCATCTCTTTATCTCTCTCGTGTTCTTCATCCACCATGTCCCACAACTCAGTTATGAGTCCAGAGAATAGTAGATCAACCCTAGTGGTGGTTCAGAAGAGTTCGGGTCGAGATTCAGCAAGGAAAAGCGGTTTTCGGGAGCTTCAAAGGTAAGTTAATTTACTATTTTTCCTTCAAATTGCTTCCTTTTAATTATAAGCAATTAGAGTGTAATTAGGTCCTTATTTCGTTGCGTATGTCTCGTGTTCCATCAATCGCAATGTGCGACGAATGTAAATTTGCTGTAAAAAGTCTTCAGCGACTAGGATTCACCGATGTTCCATGAGATGATTATTTTTTTGTCTGTACAGGTCATCTGTGATGAAATCGAAGCATTAGTTACATTTTTTTCTTTGTTGCTAAAGACCATATTTTTTGTAGTGGTATGATTATTTCAGCTATATCTTCTTTGTTTTGAGTGATTCAAAATTTGTTGGAATCGTTGTTCCGAGCTCTACGTAACGAACACTTCAAAACACTAAAATTTTTAGTAAATAAGAGTAGATTTGTTATCATGAAAACATTAATTAATTAATTAAAATTAATTAATTTGAGATTAAGGGCCAAAAGAAAAAAATGGTCCCCGCTTAAAATGGTAGGGACGGGGGCGAGGAGGGAAGTAAATTCCCCCCATGGGGACGGAGTGTTGGGAATGTTCTAAAACTCGCCATTCGTAAATATTGTTAACATATTCTATTTATCAATAAAAGTATTATTGAGTATTTTATTCAATAAATTGTTATTGATATTGCATTTTGTTATAAAAAGCAAATAAACGAATCCATGACTATAATATGAATACTTTAACTTTATGCGGTAACATAAAAGAGGGTCAAGTTTTAGTATATAGCCAAAATAGTTTATCAGTATATGGATGAGATTAGATACCTCATCCTGGTGATACTATTGGATGCGACCCATTTTGTATACTGATACAAATGATGTGATCCCAAAATCATTCATGTGGAGATATGTGAGTGGAAGCATCCTATGCAATAAGTTTTGTATAAGACTGGACCTCGAAATAGACATTTTTTTTTATAACGACCGTTTATTGTTAAAACTGACTATTTCAAATGCAATGACCTAGGGTAACTCAATCTTAATCCTGAGCTAACTATGAACTCTTGTTTATTTAGGATTATCCTTTGATCTGCATAGGTGAGAATAGTCCAACAGAACTACTCAATAAGCCTCCCATTTCAGGGATAAGACTGGATAGATAGCTGAGGACATAGTTTTGCAAGATGAAATTCATTCCTACCTGACTTAGGGTTAGCAGATAGGCTGTTCTTTTAAGCGCTGATTCCTGATCTTGAACAATGGGGCCACCCTCTAATGATCGAGAGGGACATGGTTTATAAGTTGGACTATAAACCGATTGTTCAATGGGAGCTTAAGAAGCAAGATGTATTTATAGAGGTAAAATGGTTTTTTTCTTAATCTAACTGTAAATACGAACAACCTGTGAAAGATCGACTTACTAATCATGGTTAAAGTGGATAGAAATATATCTATAGTGAAGAGAGTGCAACTATCGAGCTTTAGTGGTATGTTTCGATAGTTAACGAATATTGATTATTTCGATCTAAAGAGTTTTTTAGCCAATTAATCTCAAATCGTTAGAGCTCATGATCTGTACATCTATAAGGTCCCTCTACTAGCTCATAAATTATATTTTTGATTAGTAAATTGAGCCGATTTGAAATGTTCAAATTTGAAATTAGGGCTTTGAATTTGAAGCGTGCAAATTCAATTAGGGTTTTAATGAATTGTATTTGATACAATTAAAACGTTTAATTTGTAGAAATTAAACAAAATTGAAGAGATTAAAATATTTAACTATTGATTTAAATATTGAATTGCATGAATATGATTCATGTATAAATTAAGTATTTATTAATTTAATATTTGATATCAAATTATTATTTATTAAATTAATTAAAATTATTTAATTAATTTTTTAAATAATTTTTTTTCAATTCTTTAAATTAAATTTAGATTTGATTTTATATTTAATTTTAATCTTAATGAAAATTAGATTAAAATTCAAGAAATTGAAAAGCAAAATTTAGAAAATTCCACTATTGGGTGGAGTTTTCCAATTTTGCATCTTCAAATGGAGTAGATTCCTCCAAGTCAAACACCTAGCCCACTAAGGATCAGCTCCTTGAGGTGTCAATGAGTTGAAGCTGAAGGATTTGCATGTTTTTCATGGTTAAATTGCTGAGAAATTCGTGGGCATGAGGATGATGCTTTGATTTTTCTGAAAAATTCTACTATTCTCTCAATAACCCTCCTCATCCCTTACCAAATTGACTTTAGTTTGATTTCGTGTTGAGGAGCAAGGATTTGAAGAGTTACATCAAAGGTAATATTCTTATGAAACCCTATTTTAATGACAGTTTCAATGCATGATTTAAAACTCAAATTAAGTGTAATTAGAGTGCTTATTGATTCTGATTTCTTCTGCTGCATGTTAGTTACTCTATCAATTAGTATAAGAGCATGATTTAAGTACTCGATCATCGTTAATTTGAGTTTGGTGGATTAATTTCTAAGATTGTATGAAATAGTGAATGATATGGTTGAAATTCAAATTTGGCATTAGTTTTCTCTTCAATTATGAAGTTTAATTTGTAATTGGCTCCTGATTGATGAGCTTATATGTGTGCTCTAGTGTCTGTAATTTTATTAGAGTCATTAGAGTTGAAATTAAGTTGTAATGGAAGATCAAAGCAAGTATGGTCGAGTTGCAGAAACTTGGAATCAAGCTTCTGCCTTGCAGCATCGCGATCTCTTTTGAAGCTGTTTTTGGGTTTTTTTTTGTAATAATTAGTTATTTTGCTTATTTAGGATGCCAAAGTTGAACCATTTGGTGTTGTTTAAGTATTTTATGTATGTGATGTATGTTATATTTAAATTAAACATGTTTGTGCATATAGCATGCCATTTAGATTTAAAATCCCACCATAGGAAAGCATGTTGCATACATAATATTATGTTATAAGTTAGTTATAATATGTAGTATGCATGTTTAAGCTTTCTTAAAATTAATAGAAGTGTTATGTTAATTTTGAATGCCTTTGATGTATGTTATGGATGGATAACATGTCTATTGTTTTATAATTTGTTATAAAATCGCATTAGACATTAAAATCTATAACAAAGATTATCAGCATGCTCATTTAGGTTAATAATTTGTTTTAATAGTTAAAATAGGTTGTTATCTTATAAAATATGATTACAAATTCAATCGGTTCATAATCCTGTCTAAGGCTTGAGGTATTTAAGTTGACGGTTTATGTAACACCTCCTACCTGGGATTATGACCGAAATGTTGAGCGTTGTTAACTGGTTTTATGAGCTTGCATGAGCGGTGTGAGGTTTAAAATTACTTTAACACCTAGACATTGTATGTTTAAATCCAAATATAAGCGTTATACTTGAATAAGTC